>NC_071993.2:73082500-78082500 GCF_028885655.2 Pongo abelii
AACTCTATGACTCAGTTTCCCCATGGAAAGTGACAGCATCTTATGCTCTGCCCCTCCATCTGACTCAGGTCTACAGAGCCTTATGTGTGCCCAGCGTGATGAGGGACACAGAGGAAGCATGAGGCAGGGTGCCTGCTGCCAGGGGACTATGTATCCCCTGAGCAGACAGAGGGTAAAGAGATGAGAGAAGTTTTGCGTGCACAAAGGGTATGAACAATGGCCACATGGCCCAGAAGCCTCAGCAAGGAAAGTAAACATAAGCCACCCCAGCCTCCCTCTCCCTGACCCAGATAGACATCGCCAATCCATGCAACTCTTTCCAGCTGAGCCTGAATGCAGCCTCTATCAGGTGCTCCAGGCAGCAACCAGCCTGATCACCAAAGTTAGCAAGCAAAAGGAGCTCACCTGCTCTCAGAGGTCTAAGGGTTATGCTAGGACAACCACAGGAGGCTTCCTGGAGGGAGAAGTCTTCACCTAGGCCTTGAAAGAAGAATCCAGATAGAGGGGAGAGAAGAATGTGTTCCAGGTGGCAGGAGCAGTGTGAGCACATCTGGGGGAGAAATTGGCACAGCACACTCAGGGACAGTGGGATCTGCTGAGCTCCCACTGAGAGATGGTCAAGAGAGTAGGAGGCAGAGTGGGAGGTCGGGGGGTACCAAAACTCAGATGCCAGGTCCACTGGGGAGGTGGGTGCCTCTCCCCAATCTAGTTGATGGGACCTGTCAGCTTTCACCTTCTGCACCCACTCACCAGGATGGGGAGGTCCTGAAGGGGTCTGGGGGTGAGTGAGGTGGTGCTGGCCATGGCTGTCCACCTCCTAGGTGACAAGGAAATTTGCAACTTTGTTAAAATAACATGTTGCTGCCCGTTCTCAGAATTGCAGGGTGGGTGACTGGGATGCATAAACCATGTCCACTAGCCCAGCTCCCTGGGTGATTTATGGCAGTGGCCAGCCCAGTCTAGCCACTGGCCCAGAGGCAGCCCACAGGGAGAGGTGTCCTCCATTACTCATACCAGAGACCAAATGCAGAGCAGCCAGCTTAGACACCAGCCCTTGCCAGGGGTTTCTGGAGCCTTAGTGTGCAGGAGATACACAGGCCAAGGGCAGGTGGACCACCCAGCCCCTTTCCCTTCCCAACTGGCTTCTGGGCAGAAGTTGGGGCCCCTCTCTGTAAGACCTGCAAATTACACCCAACTCACCACTCCCATCGCTTCCCACTCACACTTTCCTTCAGAACCTGTCAGGTTTCACTTCTATCAGGGAGCCCACCAAGATTTACCCCTAAGACTCAACCAACTGCGAAAAGTGGCAGGAGACTTGTTCGTAATTTGGACCCAATGCTCACATGATGTGGGACTCTGGCAAGCCACCCCTCTACCCAGGCCTCGGTCTCCCCATCTGTCACTGAGGGAGTCAGAC
This sequence comes from Pongo abelii, assembly GCF_028885655.2. Lineage (NCBI taxonomy): Eukaryota > Metazoa > Chordata > Mammalia > Primates > Hominidae > Pongo > Pongo abelii. Next base: position 73,083,921 of record NC_071993.2, read on the forward strand.
AGCGGGTGTCTAAAGAATGTTTCCACTATTTCCGGATGGAAGAGTCTGGTTGCCTGGCTGGTCTAGGGCCACTGGGTCATCTAGAATCCATCACCCAGTCCTGTGGTAATCAGTGCCTGGCCCAGGTTCTGACCAGCAACCTGAGGAGGGTGAAAGGCCCAGAACCTCAGACACCACCGCCAGAGGAGCCTTCAATGACCATCACTCTCCCAAACCTCGCCTTTCCCAGGTGGGCAATGGAGGCCCAGAGAGGGTGATGACTTGTCCAAGGCCACACAGCAGCCACCCACAGCTGGGACTCACACCTTAGTCAGTGCTTGCTTGGTGATGTGGCTCATGGGTGCAAAGGCTCTTCTTGCTGTTCTATCTCTACCCCTCACTGGGAGCCCCCTCTGGAGGGACCTCAGTGTGCCCTGATTGGGAAGGACACAGAAGAAACAGAAGAAACGGTCCCCACCTGCCAAGATTCTGCTGTAGAGGTGGGAGGAGGGATTCTGTTGGCAATGGGAGCCAGAGAGAGCAGCCCTCCCCGCTAACTTCTCCCCACCCCACTGCCTGCCGTTGCCCCAGAGAGAAGTAATGCTTTAGGTTAAAACTGCCCCTTTAGGGGAAACTACAGAGTTATTTCCTGGCATTTCAGTGTCAATGAATCTATCAAAAGTCCTTTTCTGAGACTGAAGGGGCTTGAAGTCAACTAAGGGACCCAAAGAGAAATGACCCTGCTTCCTTTGGGGGAGCAGAGAAAAGTTCTCCCCACAGGCAGCGCTGTGGTCTCATGCTGGCTTACAGCTTATACCTGTTTGCACACTCACACAAGCATGCACACACACACACCCCACAGCTAAGGCCAGAGTGGCAGCATCAACCTAGTGAAGACCTTCCCACTCTCACAGCAGGCTTTCTTAGGGGGTGCGGGAGCCACCTGGCCCTAGAGGCACTCAGGCCAAGGCAGTGCAACGAGGCAGAGGGGACTTGTCCACCCCAGAGATACTAAAACACTTGACCATTCGCCCTCCTCCTCCTCCATTCACCTCAAGTCCTGCTGGCCTGAAATACAAGTCCACAGATGTCCCTTCCCTGCCCTGCTTTCAGCCCCTCCACTGGGGCACTGGCATTTGGAGGTGTTCCCTGAACAGCTCATCACCAAGCTCCAGGATTTCCAGAGCCCCCATGGATCAGGCCGCAGCCAACTCTGCTGCTGGCCCTGGGCTGCAGGACTCCAGGGAAGCACTCACAGGGGTCACGAGTGGATGTGGCCTTTGACCAGGAAAAAGACAGCCTGAAAGATCCTCACCCAAAAGGAAGTCTCTCCACCTGCCCTGTGGAGAGGGGCTCAGGCAGGGCACGGGGGACCTGGCCTGCAAACTGTACCTCCAGAACCTCCCTCCATCTCTCTCCCTCTCTCTCTCTGTGTCCCTCTCTCTCCATTTCCTGAGCTTGCACACTTCCTCTCCTGGCTCTCTGCCTCTCTAACTGTCTGGATTTCTCTCCATCTTTTTGTGTTTATTTGATTCATTCTCTGCCAGTCGCTTGGTGTCTTTCCCTCTGGGTCTGTCTGTATCTCTGACCTCCTCTCTTTCCGCCTCTATTCCTCTTTCTCTCTCTCTGTCTCTTCTTTCCCTCATTCACCCCCACCCCCACCCCACCACCTCCCATCTCCTCTCTCTCTCCCCACAACTCCCAGCCCTGCAGAGTTTCTCACTCTGGAAGCCAGTGCTGAATCGGTGTTTCTGAACTCCACTGCGAGCTGACAGGAATTCACTGTCTCCCCAGCAGACCCCTCCCAGAAGGCCTCCTCCACTATTTCCCCACAATTCCACTTCTGGATTTGAAACATCTCCTGGATGCTCAGCCCTGAGCCAGACCCTAAGGCAGGGAGGGAAGGGGAGGCAGCTCAGATGGTTGGGGAGAGCCGCTGGGTCAGGTACCATCCCGAGCACTTTCCATACATTAGCCGGGTCATCCTCACATATCCAAGATGGGTTTCAACTTCCCCATTTTACATGCAAAGAAACTGATTCACAAAGATGTGATTAAACCACCACAGCCACGCTGCGGCTCAAACCCAGGTCTGTCTAACTCCAAAGCCCATGCACTTTCTTACCTCCACCTCAAGGACTGAGAAACCCAGCCACCTGGGCCAGGTGCAGCCAGGATTCAAACCTCCAGCCCTCAAGGCGCATTCAGGCTGGTTCTGAGGCAGGAGATGCTCATGAAGCAAAGACCACGGTGGGGACCATGCTACACTAAGGGCCAAGCAAGAAGCCCAGGCCCAGGGCATGCTATTTAGGCTGGGGTCATGGAAACCTTCGAAGAGATATGGTTTGGCTGTGTCCCCGCCCAAATCTCATCTTGAATTGTAGCTCCCATAATCCCCACGTGTGGTGGGAAGGACCCGGTGGGAGGTAATTAAATCATGGGGGCAGTTTCCCCCATGCTATTCTCGTGATAGCGAGTGAGTTCTCACGAGATCTGTTGGTTTTATAAGGGGCTTCCTCCTTCACTCAGCTCTCATTCTCCTTGCTGTCGCCGTGTGAAGAAGGGCATGTTTGCTTCCCCTTCCACCATGATTGCAAGTTTCCTGAGGCCTCCCCAGCCATCCTGAACTGTGAGTCAATTAAACCTCTTTCCTTTATAAATTACCCAGTCTCAGGGATGTGTTTATTAACAGCGTGAGAACAGACTAATACATGGGTCAAGAGGAGAAGGTCCCCCAGGAGGGCAAGGGAGTAAGTGAAAGCCTGAGGTGGGCCTGGGAGAACAAGGAGAGGCAGCTGAGCCAGGCTGGGGAGGCCCTAGCAATGTCAGTGGAGGGGTCTGGTCTGCAGGCTGGGGAGGCAGATGCTGAGGCCCATTGCCCTCCCCTCAGAGGTCTGGGCTGCATATGGATGGCCCTTGGAGGCAGTGACCTCTGATTTGATTTGAGGCCACAGAAAATCACCCAGCCAGGTGAGAAGAGACCAGGAAGGACCATCACACAACCATGGTCCTGACTAGCTTGTTTCAGACCTACTGTGTGACTTCAGACAAGTTACTTACCCTCTCTGTGCCTCTCTGTAGATTTAAGTGGTGGAGCCTGATAGAATCTGAAGGCCCTCCTGCCCTGACATCCTTTCAATCCCACAAAGGGCCAGGAGGCTCTGGGAGAAGATGATCCAGATAAACCAAGATGGAGCTTTGGCCAGCAGGGATCTCAGGCAGGGGCCTAGACGAGCACACATTTGCCAACGGGGAGACCAAGGGCTGTGGGTGAAGCTGAGTCAGGCCCAAGGCTGTGTGGGAACTGAAGCCTTCCAAGCACTGCCCCCAAAAGCCCCTTCAAAGGCTGGACTTGGGGGTGCTGCCATGGGGGTTCCACCTGTCTCCAGGCAGCATCTCCTGCCAGACACACCTGCCAGGGCTATGAGTGGTGCTGGGGCCCCTTGGCTCTTGGCAGGACTGTCCCTTCCTCAGTCTGAGTCATCTGGGGGTCCTCCAAGAAATACCTCTGAAGGATAAAGGGGAGACAAAGCAGGAATAAGCAGGAGAGCCTTCAGATCCTGGCATCCGGCTGTCACAGCTGCAAGGATGGGGGCAGAAAGAGAATTGGAAGAGCCTCAGCCAGCACCGCTCTAGGGATGCCTCAGTCAGGTGAGGCAGAGACCCAGGCAAAGACTTCCCCCGGAGGAGTCCCACATCTGCAAATGACCTTGTGGGCTCAGCCTCCAGCAGAGGCAGTCCCGGGAGAGGAAGTGTTGGGAGTGAGTACCACAGCAGGGCCTGCAGGTGCGGCAGCTGGGATGGTCAGTCACGTCCCTTGGGGTAGCTTCTCCTGAAGGGAGGCCTGAGAGGTGTCCTTCCGCGGCAGCCACTCTGACCTCTTGGGGCCAGAGTCCTTCCAGGTTGAACAGGTCCACCCCACATGCTGTGGGAGCACACCCAGGAATGTGACCCCCCTCCCACATGCTTAGCCCCGCTGAGGCAGCCCTGGCACAGCTCAGCAGCCTCATCTCCTCTCCAGGGACAGGCTCCAAGGCAGTGTTGCTGACTGGCTGGGCAGCCTGGCCTTGAAGAGGACATGGGGTTCCCAGGCTTGCCCCCAGCCTCAGGCACACCCTCCTGCAGACCCCAGAAGGAGCCCCAAGATTCACCGCAGCGGACCGCAAGCAGTAGCCCACTCAGAGTCTCTGGCCAGCCCAGATCTCCCCAGCCTCAGCCTCCTGTGCCGTCTGCTGATGGCTCCCTCCTTAGGGAGTGGCACGGTCTGGATGTTGGGTCCCTCTAAATCTCATTGGAAATGTGATTCCCAGTGTGGGAAGTGGGGTCTGGTTGGAGGTGCTTGGATCATGGGGGCAGACCCCTCATGAATGGCTTAGTGCCATCCCCTTGGTGATGAGCGAGCTCTTGCTCAGTGAGTTCACCTGAGCCCTGATTGTTTAAGAGTCTGGGACCTCCCCTCTCTCTCGCTCCTGCTCTCACCCTATGATGTGCCTACTCCCCCTTTGCCTGCCACCATGACTGGAAGCTTCCTGAGGCCTCACCAGGAGCAGATGCTAGCTCCATGCATCCTGTACAGCCTGCAGAACTGTGAGCCAATTAAACCTCTTTTCTTTATAAATTACCCAGTCTCAGGTATTTCTTTATAGAACGCAAAATGGCCTAACACAGGGGGCACCCACCTGAGGTGAGGGGTAGCGGCAGGAGCACAGAGTCCCCCTGTCCCCACCCAGCTCTGGATGCTCTCCGCCCATAAGTCGTCAAAGAGGGAGTGGGGGTGGAGGGATTGAGGCTGTCTGGATTGAGACTGTCTGAACAACGGCCGCGGACATTCAGCTGTTCCTGACATAGCCCTCACGCATCAGCAAGAACTTCTGCTCAGGTGGCTGGAGTCATCCCAGAATGGAAGGGATGGAAGGAGGCGAGAACCTGTGACTGAGGCCTTCAGTGTACACTGAGGGCATGTCGTCCTCGAAGCCAGTGGCCAACTCCACGTGTGCTCAGGACCCCTGGGTGGTTTCCAAGCTGCCGTCCATGCCTCATTTCACTCAACAACATTTGTTAAGTGCCTGGCCTGAGCCAGGGGCTGATTGGAGCTCAGGGGATGTGACGGTGAAAGCCCAGATGCGGCCTCGGCCCTGCAGCAGATGCATTCTCAGCAAGGCCCACCTGCCTGTGCCATGGGCTCTCATGGAGGGTACCCAGCAGGGTGGGCCTGGCTGAGAAGGGATGGGGTAGTGGAGGGGGACGGGAACCTAGAGGCTGGGACCGTGATCTCAGAAAGACATGGGGGTGCCCTGAGGTAGGTCAGTTGAGAGAAACAGGCTAGTCTGAGAGGAGTTTGGAGGCAGAGTTGGCAGGATGTGATGACCAAATGTTCAGGATGATGGGGGGACATGAGGACAATTCCCAAGTCTCCGGCTTCAGCAACGAGGCACCCTGGCTGTGCACTTAGTGACGCTAAGCTACTTAACCCTGCTGTGTCTCAGGCTCCTCACCTCTAAGTCAGTAATACTACCTATTGCACAGGTTGGTTTTGAGGGTTAAATGTGTATGTGTAATGTGGGTGTAATGTGGGTTAAATGTGTATGTGTAAAGGGTTAAATGTGTATGTGTAAATTGATTAGAACAGTATCTAGCACCATGAAAGCCCTCAATAAACATAGGTTATTATTATCATCATTGTTGTTATGAGGAGAAGGAGGTGAAATGAATGGGTAAGTGAGTGTGTGGGTGGGTGGATGGATGGATGAATGGATGGATGGATGGATGGAACATTACACCATGGTGGGTGTAATGATGGAAGGAAGGAAGGAAGAAGGAAGGAAGGAAGGAAGGAAGGAAGGAAGATGGATGGAAAGATGGGTGGAATGAAGGAAGCACTCATCGCCAATTAGAAAACCTTAGAAGACAAAGGACAGAGAATGAGTTTTGTTTGGGACATGTTGCATTTTGAGTGCCTCCACAAGGCATCCCATCAAAAGTGTCAGGGGCAGCTGATAGCACAGGCCTGAAGTCCAGGAGCACGTTCTGGGCTGGGGACTTAGGACTATGACCAGCCATAGGACATGGGAAGCCATAGAGTCGGGCAGGGCGGCAGGGCAGAGGGTGGACTGGGAAGAGAGCAGACAGCATCCTAGCAGAACAGCCAGGACTCTTTCAGTGTCAAATAACAAACTCCAAATGGCTGAAGGGAAAAAAACCTCAGTTCTTGGAACCAAAACATCAAAGTCAGGGAACACTGGGTCCAAGTGCTCATTTGAGAGCTTGGGAGTCTCTCCTTCTCCTTCCATCACTCAGCTCTGCTCTCCTCCCTGTTAGCGTCTTCCTCAGGCAGGGTCTCCTTGCAGTGGCCAAGACACCCAGGCAACTCCAAGCTGACGTCTCACCACATAAGCAAGAGGAAAGACCCCTTTTCCTATCTGGCAGAAACCTAGGCTGGGCTCACCCTGGCCAGGCCTGGACACAGCACATCTCTGAAGCCAGGAGGTGGATCAGCCCCACCCAAACAACGGGGTGAGTGGGTGGGGAGGAGGTCTGAGGAAAATCTAGGTGTTGGCAGTCAAAGAAGGTGGAAGCGTGCTGGGCAGGCACCCCCACAGCTGCCCACTTCACCAGCCAGCACCAGCGTTAATGGAGTGTCCCCCACAAACGCACGCCTGGCAGGGTGTGAACTCCAGGAAAAGGTCAGGTTTCCAGAAAAAGGGAGAGGTCACCTGTGTCAGCCGCCACTAGCTGTCAGGAGGGATTGTGGCAAGAGCAAGTGCTCTGACCAACTGCTGCCACTGCTGCCACTGAAAAGAAGCCACGGGGACAGGGATGGGGCCTGCGAGTGTCCCTTGGGAGAGGCAGCAGAAACAGAAGCAGATGAGGGGCCTGGGCAGAAGAGCCCAGAGGCAGAGAGAGGAGGAGAGGAGCAGGCAAGGAGGCAGGCAGGACAGAAGGGCTGTGAGGAGCCTGGGGAGGGCAGACGGCGAGGAAGACCCCCAGAGGAGGACCCAGAAAGGACATGAGACCAGGGAGGAGGACAGAGGAAAAAAAACACCACACGACCTCCCTTCCTCCACCTCCCGCAAAGCCGAAAGTTAAAAATAGGCAGTGCGGTGAGCGGGAGACAGAATGAGGGCAGTTGTCTAAAGAGAGAGAAGGCAGCAGAGCTGGGGATGGGGGAAAGGCCCTGCAGGCCTCGGCAAGGATAAAAAATGACAGCGGCAAGGCGCAGCCTCTCTCCCACCCAGGCAGCCTCCCTGACACCCGTGGGTCGGCCTGCTGGGCTGAGGATCGTCCCGCAGCTCAGCCTGGGCCCTGCGGAAGGGCTGCAGAATAATAACCCCACCCAAGGCTGCACAGGCCTGGCTCCCTGCACCCAGGATCTGGGCACTCCCACCTGGCAGGGTGGGGACAGATGAGAAATAGAGGCTCAGAGAGTCCACGACATGCTACTGACTCCCGGGCACCGCCAAGAGGTCGTGGCCCCAGAGACAACCCACCATGGGATTCCCCAGGCTCGGAGTTAAAGTGTAATGGGCACCTCCCTGTGCCAACACCAAGCTTCCAGCAGGACAGAGAAGAAACGGGGAGTGGGCAAGTCAGAAGGTGATTTGAAGTCACACATCTCGTAATGCCTCCCCACCTTCCTGCACTGGCAGCCCTGGTGGGGTAACTGAGGCCCAGAGAGGGAACGCTATCTGCCTAACAGCGAGCAGCAGAAGTGGGCACTGAGAACCAGGAGAACCATTTGTTCCCAGCCTCACCCGTCCTTACCTGGCTGGGTGTCCAGGCTGGACACCCCCTTCGTGGGGCTCCAGCTCTCATCATCCCCTGCCCTTCCTGCCTCCCTTCTGGGCACACCCATGGAGGAACTAATTCGTGGTTGGTTTGTAGAGGCAAAACCCCACATAAACATACACAGAGCGTTATGAGCTAACAGGAAGACCTGCTCGGAGCCGCCGTGTGCTGACACGGCTGCTCTTCATGCCCAGCTTCGGGGGGTCATTACTTTTGTTAGCAGACAGCATGATTATTGGATGGTGTTAATAATCTCTTACATTTATAGATGGCCTTTCTTCTAAGGCTCTTAAAGCTCTTCCACATTTAACTTCCCCTTGTTGCCAGGAGGTCGATACCACAGCAGAGAGAAGCATTTATCTCCATGTTTTTATGAGGCCCAGAGAGGGTTGGCCACCTGCCCAGGGCTACACAGCAGATCAGCAACATAACTGGAATTAGTATTCTGGGGCCCAGGAAGGACCACCTTCTGGACATTCTCTCTGGCCATCTCAGGACAGGCCCACCCTGACACTTGTCCAGGGTTTTTATCCAGGTTTGACTCCGTTTGATGAGGCAGGGCTGTTGGAATTATCACCACCGCGCAGGCTCAGAGAAGTGAAGTGACTTACCGAAGATCACACAGCAATGAGCAGGTTGAGGACTCGAATCCAGGTCTCTGGATTCCCCATCCAGTGCTCTAACCAGGGCAGCAGCTACCCCCAACCACCCCAAAGCTGAGTTGGAGAGGCTCCAGAAGGAGCACTGAGGTGAGCCCAGTACCTAACAGGAGGAGGGAGACTTTGTCCTGTTACACCTGCCTGCAGGGAAATGGGGATGGGGCAGAGCCAAGGCCACTGTGCTCTGGGATCCCAGGCTGGGGCAGTCACGGTGTCCATCTCCCTCCCTTGGCCCACAGGTGGTTGGAAAGGAGGGAGAGTAAGAAGAAACAGGATGGTCCCCATGGACAGGAAATCTTGGTGGGTTCATGGACACAGCAGACCCCTCCTCTCTCTGTGCTCCCACCCCTTCCACTGTCATGTGAGGATGGGGCTGGACACAGTGAGATCTAAAGTGCCCTCTGGCTCTGAGGTAGCTGAGATCTCCGAGAGTCGGGGTCTGCCAGCAGAGTCCAAACCAACAGAGCCCCTCTAGGTGTCTTGGGCCAGGGAGCCCCGTCCAGCCCTCATTTGTCTGGGTGCTTACTGTGGAGTGAGGAGCCCAGGTGGGCAGGATGCAGGAAGAGGACAGCAGCAGACTCCAGCCCTGGCCCACCTCACCCCCAGCTGGCAGTGACCTTGGGCAAGTCCTTCACTCTCTAGCTGTCTGTCACCTCCTCTACAGAATAAGCGAATCTCCCTAGTGGGCCTTCTGGCCCCCGGGTGGCTATGATTCCCTGTGGCTCCCACAGGGGCAGCCCTTGCAGTTTGGGCTGGTTTGGGGTGTGCAGGAATCTAATTCAGACATTGAGAAGCATTGACTGCTGGGCCTCTTCGGGGGCCACTGGGCTACAAAGAGAGACCAATTAGGCCACGTCCGTCTTCCTTCAAAGCCACAAGGGCCAGGGCTCCCGCCCAGGGTGCCCAGGCCTTGGGAGGCTCAGGCGGGAAAGGCTGCTCCTCCCAGGTCCCAACAAAGCTGAACAGGCCTGCCGGGAGTGAAGGGGAGGTGGAAGGCGGGCAGGGCTGGAGACTAATGGAACTATTCAGGGGGCAGGAGCTGGAGAGGAAGGCGTGATTGATTCTCAAGAAAGATGAAAGTGGCTGAGGCGGGGAGGGCGATCCTAAGGCTGCCTCTCGGAAACCTGCTCCCGGGCTCCACAGGGCTGCAGCCAAGGGTGGAGCTCCCCCACCTCAGCCCTCACGTCGAAGCAGGCGCCAAGTTCTGTGGGCACTGCCTCCGTCCCAGCTCTGCACGGGTGCCTTCCCCCATCCTGTGGCCCTCAGGCTGCAGGAGGCCGTGCTTCGGAGCTGCGGGACCACCCAGCCTGTTTGAAGTCCAGTGCTGCAACTTTGCTCTGTTATTTCTGCTGTCACTCCGAGTGATTTAGTCTCTCTGAGCCATAGTCTTTTTGTCTGTAAAAGGGGGAGATAATAGAATCGCCTTCGTGGAGCATTGGTGAGGATTAATTAAGACTGTGTGCAGAGTGTCTGGCACTTGGTAAGCTTTCCACACCTCCTCCCTCCACAGCTCAGCCTTAGCTAAGTCCACGTCCTCATTGCTTCTCCCCCAGACCCTCATCAAAGTTGCCTGCTGATGCCCTGCCTCACCCTTTCTCCCCCAGCTTCCTCTTCCACTCCCTACCAGGGCAACCCTCCTGCAATGCCAATCTGAACCTGGCCATTCCTAGGCTTGAAATCTGTCAATCCTGGTATGGCATGAAGTGAAAGAATGACGTGCACAGGCTGGGCACGGTGGCTCACGCCTGTAATCCCAGCACTTTAGGAGGCTGAGGCGGGAGGATCACGAGGTCAGGAGATCGAGACCATCCTGGCTAATACGGTGAAACCCCGTCTGTACTAAAAATACAAAAAATTAGCCGGGAGTAGTAGCAGGCACCTGTAGTCCCAGCTACTCAGGAGGCGTGAACCCGGGAGGTGGAGCTTGCAGTGAGCCGATATTGTGCCACTGCACTCCAGCCTGGGCGACAGAGAGAGACTCCATCTCAAAAAAAAAAAAAAAAGAATGGTGTGCACATTGTTCAGGTGTGATCATAGTAGTGCAAGCCTGTGTTTTTAAAGAGTCTCTCATTTTTAGAGATATACACTGAAATATTTAAATATAAAATGCTATGTGATTTGCTTCAGAATAATCTGAGGGTGGGAAAGAGTGGGCGGCCGAGACCAGCCTGGAAACTGTTCCTGGTGGAGCTGGCTGGTGCGTCTGTGGGGATTGTTATGCCAGTCTCCCTTATTTTGTGTGCTTAACAATTTCTGTCTATAAAAGGTTTGTACAAATGTGGAGGGAGAATGGATGAGAAGCTGGTAGATCTCTGTTGGTGCCAGGTGCTGGGTGCATGGGGGTCCGTGAACTCTTCTCTGTACTTAGTGCCTATTTGATAGTTTTCATAAGAAATTTTTTTTTGTTTTTTAAAAAGGAAATTCTGTCTGTTCTCCCTGCTGCACCAGAATGGAGTTTGTGTGTGTGGCTCCAGGGCCCCCCACGAGCCATGGCCAGTTACCCCAGCCCCTTGTACCCTGTGCTCCAGGATCCAGGACATAGCCAGCAACCAGCCACGCCCACGGTCACACCTCCATGCCGCCTGCTGTGCCCCCTCAGAGTGGCACACCTCACAATCCTGTCAGCCGAGAAGGCAACTTCTTCTCTTGCTTCAGCTTAAGAGTTGCCTCCTCTAGGGAGCTGGTCCTCATTTTCCTCCGGCCTCCCCCTAGGCAGAGCTGCCCACTGCCTCTTTGAAACCACCACAATCCCTTCGGCCTGGGACACTGCGGACACAGGCTGCAAGGGGTGGGGCTTGTCTTAGTGCACCCAGGTCCCGGCACGGGGCCTGAAGCTCAGTACCCGTCCACTGAGGATTGAAAGGTCTCGCCTAACTCAGGACTGAACCTTGACTGAGCCCCAAAGAATGGGTCTCGTTTCCTGAGGTGGCCCTGCCCCCTTCTGGTGGACAGAAGTGTTGCAGGGAAGGCGGGAAGCAAGTTGGGCCAAGTCCAAGTCTACTTCCTTCATGGAGCAGAGCTGGGAACTGGGCTCCCCAGGGGAGCCTACACAGAAACATGCAGAGCCTGTCGCCATGAGCTCTCCAACCTCTTCAGTGCTCTCAGGTCTTCGCTTAGAGGAGCACGCCACACCCTCGCAGACCGGCTGGCTTTTGCTTGGCCACCTTCTCTGCCCGGGTGCCCATCCGGGTCATCCCCCCCGCCCAATCTTGCCTCTGCCTGGCCAGCTCCTAATGAATCTTCAAGCTTACTCTAAGCACCCCCTCCAATGTGAGTGTTTCCCATGTGTAGAGTTGCTGTCACTCCACTGCAGCCTGGCCTCATGGCCTCTGTTAGAGCACTTGTCACCTGTAGCATTGGTGTGATCATCTCCTTCCCCAGATCAGAAGGTCCCTGAGAGAAGACACTTGTTCTCAGCATGGCAGGGACACACTAAGAACTGAAGTCATGTGTTGAGTCTCTACCACTATTGCCAAAAGCTCCTTCTGCCCTTCTCTGACGGGAAGGCAGTCTGGCCCATCAGAGAGGAAGAGGTGGCAGGTTCTGCCTCCCTAAGGAGGAAAATGGAACTTACCATTTCTAATGTCTAGACCTGTGCTGCCCAATAGGGTAGCCACTAGTGACTTGTGGCCACTAAGAACCCGAAATATGCCCTGTGACTGGGGAATTTATTTTGATATTTTATTAAATTTCAATTCATTTTAATTTACATTTAAACACTGATAAACAATTTGACATGTAAATATACTTTTTCAACCATAAATTTTATGAAATCTAAATGCAGATCAAGTGTTTCCGATAAAAATTTAGTGTTCCAATTAAGGTGTGCCATACGGTAAAATACATAGTGGATCCTGAAGACTTATATGAAAAAAGAGAATGTAACAGCTCAATTTTATATCAATTACATGTTGAAATGATAACATTTTGGATATATTGGGATTAAATAACATGCAGTAAATTAAAAGCAATTTCATATATTTCTCTTTACTTTTTAAGAATGTAGCTATCTGGCCAGGCGCGGTGGCTCATGCCTGTAATCCCAGCACTTTGGGAGGCCAAGGTGGGTGGATCACCTGAGATCGGGAATTCGGGACCAGCCTGACCAACATGCAGAAACCCCGTATCTACTAAAAATACAAAATTAGCCGGGGGTGGTGGTGCATGCCTGTAATCCCAGCTACTCAGGAGGTCTAGGCAGGAGAATCGCTTGAACCCAGGAGGTGGAGGTTGCAGTGAGCCGAGATTGTGTCATTGCACCTCAGCCCGGGAACAAGAGCGAAACTCCAATTAAAAAAAAAAAGTAGCTATCGGGAAGTGTAAACTCACATGCGGAGCCTGCATTTGTGGCTCCCGTTATATTTCTATTGGCCAGTGCTACAGTGGACCAGGGCCCCACCCTCAGGACTACTGGTATTTGGCGCTGAACAGTTCTTCCTTGTGAGGGGCTGTCCCATGCGCTGTAGGATGTTCAGCAGCTTTCTTGGTTGGTACTCACTAGATGACAGCAGCACTGCCATCCCCAGTTGTGACAAGCAAACCTTGCCAACTGTCCCCTGGGGGAAAAAATTCACTACCACCCTGATGGAAAGCCACCACTCTGGGCCCTTCTGATGGGCAATCGTCACAGTCCCCTGTGAGAGATGGGTGGAAAGAGCCGGGGGTGCAGGGAGGGGAGCAGCAGCCCTGGGCAGCTCTGTGGGCCCAGGAAGGGGACCAGAGGTGGCTGGTTTCAAGGTTCACGAGGCAGGGGCCTGACCCTGCTGTCCTGATCCACGGGCTCTGGGGCAGATGCCCTGTGAGAACTGCAGAGAGGGCCCCTGAGGAGCAGTCTTGGTTGCCGAGGAATAGGGGCCCGCCCTGGGGGCACCTGCATAGAAGGCTGGCGGCTCAGGGAGCTGCCACCCCTGGGCAGGAGCCTGGGAGACTTTCCCTGAGCAGAAGTACAACAGGACCTGATGGTGGCACCCTGCGCGGCAAAGGCAAGGACAGCAGTGGGGAGAGGCAGCGCGGCTCTGGGTTCCTTGAGAGTGGAAGCCCTCCTTTGGGACCGAGCAAACTCTAGGGTTCATGAACCACTTAGGGAGGTGGGGTAGGAGGTGGGGGAGCCCCCCAAATGTAGATTGTATATCCAGCCCATGGCGGGGCACGGGGGTTCTACCACATTCTAGTTTGAGACAATTTAAGTAACATCGTTTGCATCCCAAGGGTGTGGAGCACTTATCTCTGCAACAATCATCGTGATGTCTCCCTCCCCACCTTCCCAGAACCTGACACAGAGCTTGGCAGGTAGAAATCAAAGTATAGTTGAGGAAGGAAAGGAAGGAGGGAGGGAAGGAAGGGAACTTGGCTTTGGTCGTTATGCAACTGGGAGACAGTGCATGAAGCAGACAGGCACTGGAATTGTGAATGTTAGAAGCTTAGAATGGGAAGGGATCTAAAGGCTGTCTTGTCCAAAGCTCTGCCCCATACACACGGCAGTCTCTACAGCAGCCCTAACAGGATCCGCGGATTCCATAGTGGCCATCAGGACTGCGGAGCTCCTTGCCCCTTCCCTGGAGGCCCATCCCGTGTGCAACAGGCATGACTGGTTCAAAGTTTTTCTAATCCATTGACAAATATTAGAACTAGAGAGTTTATCAGCATGACTGGAGACAAGATACCACTTCAAAATCCACACTTCTCCTATATACCTGCAAAGGCCAATTAGAAATGTAATGAAGCAATCATCCCGTGCACAGCAGCCAACCCTGACTATAAAACACCTAAGAATAAACTGAACGAGACATATCCAAGTCCTGCATGAGGAACACAGTAAAACTTTACTGAAGGGCATAGAGAAGGCCTGAATAAACGGGGTGATATATCACACTCCAAGATGGAAAGACCCGATAATATGAAGAAGTCAATTCTTCCCAAATTAAATCTATAAATTCAATGCATTCACAATCAGAATCCTAAAGGGATTTTTATGGAACTTGACAAGCTGATTTTCAAGCTCATCTGAAAGAGTAAACAAGCAGGAATAGGCAAGAACATTTTGAAGAAGAAAAATGAGATTGGACTTGATGTACCAGATATCAAAACGAACTATAAAGCTAGAGAAATTAAAACAAGATGGAGTTGATGGATCAAAGGAACAGAACAAAGAACCCAGAAACCAAGCTATGGGGATTATGGGAAATTAGTATATTACAAAAGTAGCATTTCCAATCAGTGGCGAAAGGATGGCCTATTCTTTGTATTTAAAAAATAGTATGAGATTATTGTTTATCTATTTGGAAATAAAATAATTGTTACTTTTCTTATTCTTATTATATCTCACATCATAGCCAAAAGTAAATTCCAAAGAGATTAACAAATCTTTTACCAACTTTTTACCAACTGAAAAAGTACTAAGAGGCAATAGAGACACAGCTATTTGTTAATCTTGAGGTGAGAAAGTCCTTCCTAAGCAAGACATAAGTCTAGAAACTGTAAAGGAAAAGTCAGGCAGACTGGGCTATCTAAGAACTAAACATTTATGTCACTAAGCTAAAAAGTAAATGAGATTTGGAGAAAATATTTACAACATAGATAATGAACAAGGGGTTGTAATTCTACAAACCAATAACAAAAGGACAACCTTGAATTAAGAAAAAAAAAAAAACAGGTTAGGATGGGGAGGGAGGAGAGCCGTGTAAGTAAACATGAACGGGCAGGTTATCACTCAGTCCTGCTGGGGACCCTTGGAGCGATGGTGTAAACACACCAGAATCCTTCCACCGAGGGATAAGGAAGTGGATATGTATCCACCAACCCCCATCCTACATTGGTTGAGAGTAGGGTATTAACTCCCTGTCACCTGCAGCCTGTCCAGCATGTGGGCAGAGAATGTTCGATGGGCAGGGAGCCTCCCCAGGCAGAGAGGGCAAAGTCTTGCTCTTGAAGGTCACGTTCAGGGTGGGGTTGAGCGGATACAGGGGACACTGCCAGACACTCAACATGAAATGTCTCATTTAATCATTACAACCTCCCACAAGGCTGCTATTGTTATTATCCCCATTTTACAGTTGAGGACACTGATATTGCAAAAGGTTAAGTAACTTGCTCAAGATCCCACAATTAAGCAAGTGGAGGAGCCAGACCTCAGGGCAGACGCTGCCTCCAGAGGCTGTGGTGACCTCCGCCTGGCAACCTGGGGTGGGTACAGAGCGGGGTGGCAGAGCGGATGTCTACCTTTCTCTTTATACCAACCAAATGGGCCCACCTTTTTTTTTTCTTTCTTTTTTTACTATCAGCACATGCTCCTTCTACGATTTGAAACAAAGCTTTTATAAACTTTTTTAGATCCTTAGCGTGGGACCTGGCAAAAGATTATACTACATAAATGTTAGCATTTCAGGGTTGTCACTGTTGAACAATATTTCTTGAATACAGTTCACATGGTGCTGAGTAGCTATCTCAGCTCCCCTCAGAAATACACAAACATGAATTTGGGAAACGTTTGTTGAGAAGGTATTAAGTGCAGGGCAGATTTCCAGACGCCCCGGGGGATTCAAAGATGTGTCATTCTTCACCCTTCAGGAGCAAGGGAAAAAGGAAATGAAGCACTGAGGAAAGAGACCTACAGAGTGGGCAGGAATCGGGCAGGTTCAGCAATGAAGGCTCCCAGGCAGGAGTGGGATTCCTGGGAAGCAAATAAAGCCTGAGCCTCAGGGGTCTTCACCTGAATGAGTCCCACCCAGGAGCCAACATGGTCATATGTTTTTGCAAAATTTTCTAAAGAAAGATATTTTCAGTGTAGGCCCAGTGAATAGGTCAGGCCCGGTTTGTTTTTCCACTCCAACTTTCCCCGTGTCACACCCCTCCCGTTGGGTGGTATCAGAGTAGATGCCGGGCATGTTTACAGATCTAGTGGAGGGCCAGGTGTGTTGAGGATACACTTCATTTGGGTTTAGAGGGATACCTTTATGCCATTTTCTGTCACTACCATATCTAAGTAAGTTGTTGCTAGCCATCATGGTTATAGAAGTGCCTTCTAGGAATACACACACTTAGAAGATATGTCCCATGGCCTCTGGCAGAGAAAGATGGGTAATGCAGGGAAACAAGGCTCCATATGTACAGAGCTGGCATCAGACCTCTGGAAAATTCTCCCAGTTATCAGGTGTGCAATATTTCTCAGCAGACAGTTTCATTTTCATCAACAGCTAGTCAAAATAGATGGTCCCTCTTATTAGGAATATTCTTTTTTTTTTTTTTTAAACAGGTTCTCACTCTG
The DNA here is from genome assembly GCF_028885655.2 of Pongo abelii. NCBI lineage: Eukaryota > Metazoa > Chordata > Mammalia > Primates > Hominidae > Pongo > Pongo abelii. The sequence continues at coordinate 73,100,607 of NC_071993.2, forward strand.
TCGCCTAGGCTGAAGTGCAGTGGTGAGATCTTGGCTCACTGCGACGTCCACCTTCTGGGTTCAAGCAGTTCTCCTGGCTCAGTCTCCCAGGTAGTTGGGATTACAGGCACCTGCCACCACGCCTGACTAATTTTTGTATTTTTGTTAAAGACAGGGCTTCACCATGTTGGCAAAGCTGGTCTTGACCTCCTGACCTCAAGTAATCTACCTGCCTCAGCCTCCCAAAGTGCTAGGATTACAGCATGTGCCTGGCCAAGAAATATTCCTAATAATGTAACATATTCAATGATAAATACGCTATCACTTTTTTTAATTGCACAAAAAGAATGTATCAGAATTTCATCCTTCATTAGGCCCAACCAGCAAGCACATATGTGTGTGCCATCAAGTTTACGCATTCGAACTATCAATAATAAAAACAGTCTTCCTTCTAGCATGATTATCAAAATTTACATCCTATTCTCTCTTTAGAAGTGCTAATGCCAAATCATCATCATATGAAGAGGCCATGAAAATGTAGCCAAAACAGTAGGAAAGGAAAACTGGTACAGGTATGTCAGCCAGCTCATAAAAATATTATTTCTCTGAACTTTGTGATGTTTGTAATAGTTCTTTTGAATTTGCAATTTGTTGTTAATTCCTTTCTCCTTCTAAGTAAATATTTATATTTGTACTTTAATTTGTTTTTGTAATTTGTGTTCTTCCTCTTAGAGAAAGTGTCCAAAATTCCATTAAGCATCAGCCTCATACAAAATTCTGGGTCTGCCCCTGCCCCTCTGAAGAGGTGACTATTGAATTATTTTAATGGAGAGGCAAAATTCTAGGAGGTAGAATGGGATGATCAGGAGATGGCCCAAAGAAATCCAGATATTACCAGCCTCTAGACTCTACTAGGGTGGTCCAGAGGTCCCTTGGGGCACAATAGTTTCCCTAGACCAGGCCACACCCTACAGCTTCACATGGCCCAGGTCCCCAGTCCCAGGACGTGTAGCCTAAAGGGTGACTTCTCTTTCTACCTGGGCCAGCAGCTGATTTCACTAGGTGCTTCATCACAGGGATAGTGGGTCCCTATGAAAGTCCTTCATGTAATTCATCAAATGCAGAATTCCAGCACTCTGCTTTCGGGCACGTGGTAGATTTGCACTTCCCCACTCTCTTTGAAGCTAGGCACAGCCATGTGAGCTAAAACTTAAGAGCTGCTGCTGCTAACCCCCCATGATCTCACCCCACTTTTGCAGCGATTATGGAAATATATGAGAGATGAAACCTCCATCAGCCTGGGTTCCTGTGTAACTACAAGGCATACAGTCCCTCTGTCTACCTGTATTGAACATGTTATAAGAGAAAAAAAGAAATTTTTCTTGTGTTGAGCCACTGAGGTTGGGGGTTACTTGTTATTGCAGCATTGCCCAGCCCATCCTGACAGACAGAGGCATCAAAAGAGGGAAGCTGAGGCTGCTTCAGCACAACATGGGGCCCAGACAACTTGAACACTCCTGTTCAAAAGAAAAAAAAAGGCAGAGGGCACATAGCAGTTTTGGGCCCATGGTAATTCTAAAATCCAGCAGGGCACATGTTGCCAGTTCCCCAGTGATAGCCCAGTCCTGCTCCCTGGAAGTGATTATAGCTCTTGGCTCAAAAAGCCAAACTCTTATCTCTGAAATCTGACTTATCTTTTCTTTTAGATATGTCCATGTTTGAAGTGGAGTAGCTTTTCAGTCTGATTCTGAAAGGTAGGAGGTACAGTGGACTATTTTTGTTTTGAATTGTCTCTGTCTTTAGTTCAAGTTGGTAGTGCCAGTACCAATACAATTCTACTAAAAGTTTTGTGAAGTTCCTATAGACCTTATTGAGGTTCCTTCTATTGGACAAAAATTACAGCCACAAATCTCTTGAAGAGAGGCCCCTGTGTACCTTGGTCCAAGAGTCAGGGTGCTGAGGAACAAAATTCTTCAGGTCTTTAATAGCCCTCTTGCCTGGCAAAGTTGGTCTAGGAGGCACATCAAGCAGATTCTTAGAAGCCCTATTGTTTACCTGAAAGTATCTGTAAGACAGAGTCTTAAATCTTTCTAAGGTCATAACAGGAGTCTTACAGCTTTCCCCTTGAGTTGACCTTTACCATGAAGCCACTTCTTACCTTGAGAATCATTTGCTGAGAAGACTGTGCAAGGCCCTCTTTTTAGCTCATTGCTCTCCCTCTTCTCAATGGTATTCTAGGCTGCTAGAATCCAAGCATGAGTTCAGTGGGTACCATTCCTCTCTTCCAGGTTACTGAAGAAAGAGTGTTCCTACTTGTTCTTGAATCTTCTTTTTTTCCATTAATATTTTCCTCACTGTCTTTTAAAAAACTTTTTATTGAAATATTACATATATAACAGTACATAATTCATAGGGATTCAGCTTGAAGAATTTTTGCAGACTGACAGACGTATACATCCAAAGACCAACTTTGCCAGATGAAGACACAGGGTACTACCAGAAACCCACTCATAGTCATTTTCTAGCACTAAACTCCCCAGTGGTAATAATTATCTGCAGACTTAACATGGTAGATTAGCTTTGTTTTTTGTCAGGTTTATTGAGATATAATTTACATATTCATCTTTTTGACAAAGACATCTAGTCATGTGATCACGCCACAATCAAGATACATAGAATGTTTTGATTAATTTCCCTTGTGCTCCTCTATAGTCAACTCCTTCCCTCCCACCCCTTCCTGCCCCTTGCAATCACTAATCTCTTCTCTCCCTATACCTAGTTTTGTGGTTTTCAGAATGTCACATAAAAAGAATAATATAGGCCGGGCACAGTGGCTCACGCCTGTAATCTCAGCACTTTGGGAGGCCGAGGTGGGTGGATCACTTGAGGTCAGGAGTTTGAGACCAGCCTGGCCAACTTGGCAAAACCCCGTCTCTAATAAAAATACAAAAATTAGCCAGGCGTGGTGGCGCATGCCTGTAATCCCAGCTACTCAGGAGGCTGAGGCAGGAGAATCACTTGAACCCAGGACGGGGAGGTTGCAGTGAGCTGAGATCATGCCATTGCACTCCAGCCTGGGCAACAAGAGAGAAACTCTGTTCCCTCCTCCCGTCCCCCCAAAAAAGAAAAAGAATAATATAGCACATAGTCTTCTGTGCTGTTACTCCCAGCATAATGCTTTTCATATCCACCCATGTAGTCAAAGGTGTCAGTAGTTCATTTCTTTATACTGCTGATTAGTATTCCAGTTTATGGACATATGACATTGTGTATTCATTCACCTGTTGATGGACATTTGTATTGTTTTCAAGCACAGCTGCCACAAACATGAGCATTAGCACACAGGCTTTTGTGTGGACGTGTCTTCATTTCTCTTGGAGTGGGGTTGCTGATACATAGGTAAGTGTCTGTTCCACTTCATAAGAAATCGAAATTGCCAAATGGTTTTCAGAAGTGGCTGACTTGGCTTCTGGTGGGACCTCTGACTCAGCAGATGGCCTTTTGTTTTTCCAGGAGCTGAAGCAATGGGCTGCCACTGCTGAGTGCTACCATGATATCAGCAGATCTTGACATGATGGGCAGCTGCAGGCTCCAGTGGCCTTTGGTGTTTTCAAGAGTGACCGGATTCCAAAAGCTGCAGCAGAGAATGATTTCAGTGAAGAATGTGCTCCTGGGTTCTGGACATGGAAGAAAAAGATGTAGAGACACAGGGAAGGAGGCCATGTGAAGACGGAGGCAGAGATAGGAGTGATGCTGCCACAAGCCAAGGAACTCCAGGAGCTACCAGGAGCTGGAAGAGGTGAGGAAGGACTTTTCCCTAGAGACCTCGGGAGAAGCATGGCCCTGCTGACGCCTCCATTCAGACTTCTGGCCTCCCGGATGGTGAGAGAATAAGCCACCAAGTTTGTGATAATTTGTTATGGCAGCCCTAGGAAGCTAACACAGCAGACACTAGTCAAATAACCACAAAATATATGTAAAATTAAACTGCACTAAAAAAAAGAAAAGTGGCTGAAGCATTTTTCATGTCCACCAACAAAGCATGAGAGTTCCAGCGATGCCACCTCCTCATCAGCACATGGTAGGGTCAGGTGGCCTTTTATCCAGTCATTCTGGAGGTATACAGCGGTCTCTCATTGTGATAGTAATTGCCATGTCCTCAGTGGCCCCACAGGAAGGAGGTGTCTTTCTTCATATTTTCCACACTCTTGTCCTTCTCCTGGTGGTGACTACCAGGCTGGCTGCCCACCATCAGGTTCGTGGTGGCGAGGTAAGCGTAGGCTCTCTGCTGCCCGCGGCTGTGGAGCTTTCTCAGCCTTCCCACCCATCCGCCTCAGTGCAGCGGACCCTGCCTTATATCCGGGGCAGGTCCTTCATGGGAGAGCTTCCCACTCTGCCCCAGAGGCAGCTGACCTGGAATGATATTAACATAGGATCTTGGTCCCAGAATGGTTTGCTGGACCTCCCCCAAGGGTAGGGGGGTTCTCCTACCAGAAATGAAGCCACCATGGGGCTGTGCCCTGGGAGTGACAGGGTTTGTTGGCCTCAGCTTGTGGCTTAAGGCTTTTGCTCCACTGAACAGGGGGCTTAGGACAGGGGGTTGGGCGCTTTTCCCACAGCAAAAACAGCCCCTTCAGGCCCCACACCACTGAGTGGGTCCCTCTCCTTCCCTCATCCTTCCCCACTCCCTCACCAGAGGAGCACTCTGCAAGCATGCACAGAGAGGAAGTGGTGTGTGCAAACTCTCACCTTGTCTGGGCCCCCTGCTATCTCAGACCGACACGCCAGCCCACACCTGGCTCCCAACAATTTGTTAAAACTGAACTGATTTCTTTCTTCTTACCCACTTTAATGGAGGCTGCCCCTTCCTCCAAGCACTGCCCAAGTGAGCCAGACTGCACATCCTGCCTCTCCTTGGAGGGACCTGCCCCCTTGGAATTCAGGATACTTGGCTGCCCTGTGAGCTCAGCTCCCTGGTGAGCTCAAGAAAAGTGATGACTTTGTAGTGCATGCAGTCTTTTCTCATTGTTAAGTATGAGAGCAAGGCTTTCTGCCTCCTGGATGGAAGGTGAATACTTCTTGCTGTCCTTAAGTCTTTCCTTCCACCGTCTCTCACCACCCATTCTCAAACTAACGCTACACATTTTAGGTTGCTTTTATGGCAACGTTCCACTTTCAGGCACCAAATTTTGTTCCTGCCATTTGTTCCTACTGCTGCAGAACAAATCATCACGCTGAGTGGCTTAAAACAAAAATTATGATTTCTCATGCTTCCACGGGTTGACTGGTCTCACTTGGGGCCTCACGTGGGATTGAAGTCAGATGTCTCCTGGGGCTGAAGTCATCTGAAGGTTTGGCAGGTCTAGGCATCCAAGAGGCTCACTCATGTGGCTGGAGAATGCTTAACAGATCCCAGAGTTTCTTTGGCCTAGTCTTAGAAGTTATAGCTGGGTGTGGTGGCTCACACCTGGAATCCCACATTTGGGAGGCCAAGGCCCAACATTTGAGCCCAAGAGTTTGAGACCAGCCTGGCAACATAGAAATATCCTGTCTCTATAAAAAATTATCCAGGCATGGTGGCTATGTGGGGGAGCTGAGGCAAGAGGATCGCTTGAGCCCAGGAGGTCAAGGCTGCAATGAGCTATGATTGCACCACTGCACTCCAGCCTGAGCGACAGAGCAAGACACTGTATCAAAACAAAGTTACATGGTGACATTTCTGCCATATTTGATTGGTCATACTGGGCCATCCCAGATTCAACATGGGTGAGAACTATGCAGGGTGTGAATATTGGGAGTCATGGTTCATTGGGGGCTATCTTTGGAGACTAACATCCTGCCTAACACTACATACCAAAAGGGACTTTTCACATTTAGGTCTTAAATCTATCTAACTATAAAGTTAACAAAAGAAAAGAGAGTATATTTTTGTAGCAGGGTGGGGAGAGGACTTATCAAATAAATTTTCAAGTGCACAAAATTATAAGGCAGAGGGAAAAAAGATAAATCTTATTACACCAAAATATAAGATTTCTGCCCACAGACATCATGGATCTCATGGAAGAAGTTAATATACAGATGGCAGAATGGGAGGAGATATTTGCAATATCAAAACTGACAAGCAATTAATGTCTAGATTTTATATAAACACCCACAAACCAACTAAAAAAAGAGAGCACTATAAATTCTCAAAAATTGGCAAAGGATATTAAAAAGCAATTCACAAATAGTAACCCCCAAATGGTAACAAGCATATGAAGAGGTTCTCAAAATCATTAGTCATCAGAAAACAATGTAGAGTAAAACAATTGAAAGTGGCAGGAGGCAGACAATTGCCTAGGCAGATGGGGGTAGGTCCCCAGTGAAACCCCACCTTCAAGCCAAAAACAGCCTGGACTGCTGGTTTGGGATGAAACCCCTCAACCCAGGGTGAGAACTTCTGTTCCTGTTTGCCCACCCTTTCCTGATTGGTTCTTTCTGAATAATGCTTTTTAACCAATCAAATGTTGCCTTTTCTTATACTACCTACAGCCCACCCCTCCCCAATCCTGTGCCTATAAAACCCCCTAGACTCAGCCACACTGAGATAGACAACCCCACCTTCTCATTCCCTCTCCACTGAGAGCTGTTTCATCACTCAATAAAATTCTCCATCCTCATCACCCTTCAACTGTCAGCATGACCTCATTCTTCTTGGACGCAGAACAAGAGCTCAGGACCCACCAAATGTGGGCACCCACAAAGGCTGTAACACTGGCCCTCTACCCTCACTAGTGGAGGGCAGCTGCCCCACAGAACAGAAGCCGCAGCAGGGCCAAGCTGGTCCAGGAGCCACGGGCCAGAGTGGAGAAAGGGGCCGCCTGAGCTGCTAACATGCCGCTGTCCATCAGGCTGCAGATGGTGGAGATAAAAGAGCTATTTAGCCACTGTAACACCCCTCTCTAGGGCTTCAGGCACCCCTGCCTGGGTGCTGCCACAGTCTCCTTGGGGTGACACACCTGGTCTGGCTGTGGGCCCCACACAGAGCTCCTGTGTCATGGCTCAATGCAGCTGGCTGGACCCTGCATTCACTCGGTCACATGCTCCCTCCCGCCAGGGGCTGAGCATATAGCCGCAGTGGCCGCGTGAGCCGTGGGCTGTAACACAAGCCAGATGTGGCCTGGAGAGCTGAGTAGATAGGGCACTCCCTGCTGCAACCCCAGCAAAGGGGTCAAGAAAAATCCTGCATCACAAAAAGCTCTCATTTTATAGCTATTAGCCTGACAAAAAATAAAAAGCTGGCTAATGGCAAGTGTGAGTATGTATGCGTAAGGTGCATATGGAAATAGTACCCTCTCACACCGTGCGGGCGAGAATGAGGACTGGTGTACCCATTCTGGACGTCATCTAGAACTATTTTGAGATACACACCCATGGGGGGAATTGCTGGATTTATAGGGTATGGATATAGTTAAGTTGCCTAAGAAACTGCCCACAGCCCAGGGAGCTATTAGAGACGTTCACTGCAGCAGCATTGTTGTTTAACTCTGTGTATGTATGTGTTTGTGTGCCCACATGCTCATGGGCTTGGGAGGTGGTGGTAGCAGCAGAAAGTTGAAGGGAACCTGAGTGTCCATCACTGATAGAACAAGAAACCCATGGCAGACTCTCATTACAAAATACTAGGCCGCAGTTAAAAGCTACAGATTGAATATACATATAGCAACATGGGTAGATCTTAATTTTCCACTAAATACTCTGTTTTGTAAGAAACAGACTGAGAAATGTAATATATTTACATAATACCATTTACATAAATTTAAAAATACATATAGACGAAACACCACCACACATTTTGCAAGAACATGTGCAAACAAAAATACACATTAACACATTAGAGAGGCTGCTATGGGCGGTGGCAGGAGGGCGGGGAATAAAAGTGGAGTATAAGAATAAAAGTTAATAGAAAAAATGTGAAATGTGAGAGGACTTTTCTAATCTGACTCTAAGACTTATTATAAAGCTATAATAATCAAGACAAGGTAGTGTTCTGTCATGACGGACAAACAGATCAATGGAACAGAAGAAAGGGCTCAGAAATAAACACACATGTATACAGTCAATTGATGTTTTACAAAGGTGTGAAGACAATTCAGTGGAGAAAGAAATAACTGAATCGCCATGTGCAAAAGTGCATCTGGATCTACAACTTGAAGCATATAAAAATATTTACTCAAAGTGGATCACAGACTAAATGTAAAACCAAAAGCTATAAAACATAGGAGAAAACTTTTTTGATCTTGGGTTAGGCAAGATTTCTACGCGTACAACATCAAAATAGAAATCCATAAAGGAAACATTTGATATACTGGATTTCATCAAAATTAAGAACGTTTGCTCTTTGAAAGGCACCGTAAGATAATGCAAAGAAAATATTTGCAAATCACTGCCTGATCATGTCCTTATATCCAGAATAAAACACCCTCAAAACTCGATAAGAAAACAACCCAATTTCTTTTTTAATGGGGAGGAAATTCAAACATGCTATTCACTAAAAAAAAACTTATCCTTAGCAAATAAGTACATGAAAAGATATTTAATACAATTACTAATCAAGGAAACTCAAAACCACAATGAGATACTACTACACACCAATTAGAACGGCTAAAATTTAAAAGGCTGACTATATCAAGTGTTGGTGAGGACACAGAACTGCAACCTTCATACACTGCTGCTAGGAATGTAAAATGATAGAACCATTTTGCAAAACAGTATGGCAGTTTCCTAATAAGTTATAAAAGTCCACCTACCATATGACCCAGGCATTCCATTCCTAAGTGTTTACTCAAGGAAAATTAAAACATATGTACTTTCGAAGATGTGTGCACCATAGTCACAGCAGCTTTATTTGTAATAGCCAAAAGGCAAACAACACAAATGTCCAATAGTGAATCGCTAAACAAATTGTAGTCTATCTGTACAATGCAATACTATAAAATAAATTTTACTTAGCCATAAAAGGAAGAAATCTTTGATATAGGCAACAACATGGCTGAACCCCAAAACAGTTATCCTGAGTATATACTGTATGGTCCATTTACATAAAATTCTAGAAAATGCAAACTAATTTATAGTGACCTAAAGTACATCAGTGCTTGCCTGGGCAGGGGGTTTTGGGAGGAAGGGGTTACCAAAGGGCACGGGAAAACTTGCAGGGGTGATGATATGTTCATAATCTTGATCTCGGTGATGGTCTCATGAGGGAAACATATTAAAATTTATCAAATTGTACACGTTGAATATGTGCAATTTATTGCATGTCAATTATATCCAAATAAGAGATTTTTATAAAGAAAAAAATAGGTATTCTGGCGCCCAGGGCCACCCAGCTGTAAGCGGCGGGGTGGGATTCCAACCCAGAAGCGGGCATTTGGAGCCCTCATGCTTCAGCCTAGCTCCCTAAAACAAGCACGTAGGGTGGCTCTGAGCAGCGAGGAAAGTGCTGGAAGCAAGCAGGCAGAGCGCGTCCCTGGCTGGGGACGTTAATCATTACCGGAGGGCGGCCCGAGGGCGGCCCGAGCGCGGCCCCGCCCAGGGACGGCCGCCTGCGCGCCCGGCCGCCGCCTGCCCTCTCCGCTGGCCACCTGCTGCCGCCCGCGCCATGGTGAGTCCAGGGGTGCGCGGCCGCGATCGGGGCAGCGGGGCCGGGGCAGCCGCGAGCGAGGTGGGAGCGGGAAGGGGCGGCGGAGGGTCTTTACGAGGCCTCTGCGGAGCCGCCGGGGTCCGAGAGTGGGGTCTCTGCCCGGCTGTCTGTCGCCGGCGGCGGGGAGGGGAAGCTGAGGCCCTGAGAGCGGCAGTGGCGGGTCCGAATCCCACTCAGTTGGGAGGCCAGGCCTGCCCTGACCCCGGCCAGTGCTTGTTCCGGGACCCTGCCGGGGGCGGGGCCTACGACCTTCCTGGGCCGGGGAGGACAGTCGTGGAGGAGTCCACAGATCTCGTCCCCTTAGTGGCCTGACTCTGCTTTATACTGGGATGGGAGCGAGAGGGAGGCTGAGTTTGCGCGCTCCTGTGCGTGCCTGTCCGCTGCCCCTTCCCGCTGGCACTCTGGGTACGGGGTCTGCCTGGGACTCACGCTCTGCGCCGGTGTGCTGTCCCGAGCCCCAGAGCCAGCCCCCGCGCCGGCTTGAGGCCCGTGCCAGGCCACGGGGGCTTGGTGGCGCTGGAGCAGACCTCCTCCCGGGTGAGCTTCCCCCACCCACCCCCGGGGTGGGGGCGGGGCCCTTGCTCTGCTGTAAGCTCGGGAGCTTCCTCAGACCATTTCTGGTCCACAGGCCTTCGGAGCAGGCAAGACTGGGAGGGCCTTTTGATAGGAAAGGGACTTGGGGAAGGGAGGATGAGTGGGGCTGTTTGTGAGGGGCGCTGAGGTCCCAGAGATGCAGGCTTGGGAAATCGGTAACCACTCCCCACACCTCTCCAGAGGAGGCAAACGGGGCACCGTCCCCCTCTCTGTCTCCAAAGCCGGCACCTGGAAGGTTTGTCAGTTCAGCCCCAGGCTGTGCGACTTGGGGGGTTCCAGAAGGCTCTACCGAGAAAGGGAAGCCTAAGAGCTCACCTGGACCCACCCACCCCTTTAAGAGCCAAGGAAGTAAACAGTGGGCTCTGATGCTTTGGCTGACTTCTGGTTGTCTGGATACACGGACCAGGCAGTCAGCCACCGGGAGAAGGCCAGGTCTGGAGTGGAGACCTCCCTACTGGGCAGATGATGCAAATCGCTGCTGCCATTCAATCCCTATAACCATCCAGAGCCGAGGGGAAGAGACGGGCCAAGCTACATCAGTCCAGAGAAAGCTCACGTTTTCAGGAGGGAAACAGCAGGGAAAAAAGACCGACTTAGGAAAGCACTGCGATGCTTCAGCTACCCCAAATGCTACCAGGCCCATCACAAGCCTGCTTGCCTTAAGAAGTATTTTTTTTGTAATGCAGATGACATTTGCTTTATAGCGGTGGAGTTTCCTAAAGTGCCCCATTGGCACCTCATGATGATCTGTGGAGGTGGAGGTTCTGCCAAGAGAGGTACAGCCACCTGGCTGGTAAATGGTGAAAGCGGGGCTCAAACCTCCTGCCAATCAACACATGGTGTCCAGTCTGCAGGCTGCCTCATAAACGCTAAATTAACCTCCCTCACATTCCCTCCCCACCCCTAAGGGTATCTTTTCAATTCAGCACTCTATTTCTGCCCTGGGGTGGTGCTACTCTAGAAGCCTAGGTTCTGGGATCTGTTAAGCTCCTAGACCTGGATCCTCCTAGGATGAAACTGACCCTTGTTTCCTTGCATTCTCTGAGGTTCCACTCATGGCCTGAATTGTGCCAATTTGGGCTGCCTTGAGGGCACTTTGCACATTAGGTAAATAGGATGGGGCACTAGGTTTGCCAGCTGCCTTTGGCCAAGTTCCTTCCACTTTGGCCTGAGCTTCCCAACCAGCCAGAAAAGCAGACAGAAAACCAGAGAAACCTAGCCCTGGCGGCTCAGGACCAGAGGCTGCCTGGGAGCATGACTGAGGACCTACTAGAGGTAGTGAAAATGGCCGTCAGCTGCAGTGTGGCTAAGAATGGGCTGGACACTTATTTTAAATGTAGCTCCTTTGTCCAGCCCCAGGGATACTGACACACAGACAACGCTGCGCTGTCACTGGCTAGGGGTGGGCGGGAAAGAACAGCAGACAAGTTGTTTCCCCTCTCTAGGCCTGTTTCCTCTTCAATACACGTGAAAGTTACGGTAGGGACATGGGGTGCATATGATGAAGTACATCATAGGAAAAGGAAGGGGGGACAGTCATGGGTACTCTTCCTGAGAGGTTGTGGAGTAATATATTTGCATCTGGGATTTATTTTGCTTTTACGCCCTCACTGATGTAATAGATCTCATGGAGGGAAGGTCTGTAAGGCTTTGAGGGTAGGGTGGGGGAAGAGTGCTTCTCTGTCTCCATCATATGAATTACATTGCTTTTGGGATTTCCTTTCTGTGTGTGGAGTGTAAAACCCAAGACCTGAGAGCCTATCGGCGGACGAGCCTGGACCCCACCTCCTGGGCAGGGTGCCATCCTTGAGGCCTCCCAGCCTATTGCTCAAAGACTTGCTGCCCTTTGGTCACCCACGTCCAAAGCAGCCAGTGGAGGCTAAGTTCCCCTAAAGGTTGGAGCCCCTCTGTTTTGACCTATAAAGAGAAATGCCCTTGGGCTTCTGTTTTTTTCCCTCTTCTAGGCTGGCAAAGCACACAGGCTGAGCGCTGAGGAGAGGGACCAGCTGCTGCCAAACCTGAGGGCCGTGGGGTGGAATGAGCTGGAAGGCCGTGATGCCATCTTCAAGCAGTTTCATTTCAAAGACTTCAACAGGGTATGGCACCAGGGTGGGACAGAGTTTTCTGATGGGCTGATGGGGTCACCTTACAAGGCATGTTCTCTCCCTTCACGTCTTGTTAGCCAAGACTCTCAGACACCACACTCATCCAGTTATTTGGGCACTGTGCCGGTGGGGAAATTAATTTTCCTGTCTAACTCAGAAAGTATCATCCTTGGGGATTGGAGAGCCATAGGAGGATGTGTCTTGGGCTCTCCCTTCCTGGAACTTTTAGCAACAGTCTTCTGAGGAGATAGTTCAAGTAGAAAACATGCACATCTGAAGACATTTGAACAGACAGCCAAGACTGGCCAGACCAAAAGCCTGTTGTGGTGTTTCCACCTTGTTGGCGTCCTAAATAGCAAGACTTTCTTCTACTGCAAGGACAATCTCTAACTCAAGCCTGAGAACCAGTGACAGGATGTCAAGGGGGAAATGATTAAAGATAGAGGAGTCTCCTGGGGGGAAGTTAATTCATCCTCCTGCATCTAGGCCTTGAATTGGTGATGTCCAGAAGTCGTTTCTCTTAGAACACTAATCTGGCTCTCACTCCACTTAAATAGGCCTTTGGGTTCATGACAAGAGTGGCCCTGCAGGCTGAGAAACTGGACCACCATCCTGAATGGTTTAACGTGTACAACAAGGTGAGTGATGCTGTGTGCCTCTGTTGTGCTCTGCCCCCATCCAAATACTGCGAACTCCGACACATTCTGAAGGCTTTTGGACTTAACAATGCGCCTTCCTGACCCATAGGTCATCCACTCATCTCATTTCCAATCTCACTGAGATTGCACATGCCTAGAATCAACATAAATACCCCTGGAAAAAAAATCAGTCTTACTATAAAGAAATGCAAATTAAAAGATGCATGAGGTAGTTGTGGTTAAAGTAGACATTTAAGTAGACATTAAGAAGGCAAAACCCAAGAAAGGAAAGGCTGTGGGAATCAGGCATACTTAATTCAGTGTTCATAGCTCTAAACGGCTTTAATCTTGCTGGAGGTAAGGAAGAATGAAAAAGTAATAAACTTGAACTAAGAATACACATATATTTGGGAAGCCAAGGTGGGCGGATCACGAGGTCAGGAGATCGAGACCCTCCTGGCTAACACGGTGAAACCCCATCTCTACTGAAAAACACAAAAAAATTAGGCGGGCGTGGTGGCTGACGCCTGTAGTCCCAGCTACTGGGGAGGCTGAGGCAGGAGAATGGTGGGAACCCGGGAGGCAGAGCTTGCAGTGAGCAGAGATTGAGCCACCGCACTCCAGCCTGGGAGACAGAGCAAGACTCCGTCTCAAAAAAAAAAAAAAAATACACACACATAGCCAACCTATCAAATTATTTGCTTAATGAATAGAAACAGTCATTAAATGCCTACCATGTGCCAAAAGCTCTGCTGGTCTCTGTTTATAAAAACAGTAAGGGTGGAAGAGGCCGTCTGTGAATGGATAGTGTTTAGGAGTTGGCATTGGTTTTTGGTTTTGTCTTTAGCTTTTAGGTTGCTCTTGACATTCGGATATTAAGTTTTTATTCTATAGCTGAAGTCACGATTATTTTTGAAAGACAGCAAAGGGGAGATGTAGATGTTGTTACAGACATGTCAGGAAGGAGTCCCCAGGCGAGATTGTAGTGGCCAGCTGCTATTCTGGAGCTCCTAGCAGGGCAGGAGTGACTAGAAATGAGCAGATAGTGACTCCCTCCTGTTCTTAAGTGAAGTCAGTGGAAGCAGAATTTCTGGTTTCATTTCAGGTCCACATCACGCTGAGCACCCATGAGTGTGCCGGCCTTTCAGAACGGGACATAAACCTGGCCAGCTTCATCGAACAAGTAGCAGTGTCCATGACATAGACCCTGCCCTTCCTCTTTGAATTCTTCAGGGGGAAGGGGTGACTGAACTGGGAATCCAGGGAGGGAGCTGAGGAGCCCTTGCCCTCCCGCCACTCCCCTCCCAAGACCCAGCTGCCGCCGTTGAGGGGTGAGTCCTTGCTGTGGGATGTGCCAGCGTCCCCAACACCAGGAATTTAGACCTTTTCCCTGGACCACTTTCTTCATCCTGGGGGCTCTGTTACGCTAATTTGAATAAGCTCTCCCCTTTCTTTGCAACTTCCCAGCAACAATAATGATTTTCTTGCCAGGCCATGTCTTGCTCCCTAATTCATTTCCCAGGAAGCTGTGATACAGGGTGAAATAAAGTCTTGTCTTAGAAACCAGGACCCTAAACCCCACACTATGTAACAGAAACACATGTGCTGTTATGTCTCAAATAAAACTATTATGTCACTTGGTCTCAGGCTCTAGAAACTTCTTTTCCATAGGTCAATCCAAATTGGAGTCAATAGGCATTTAAATGAAAGCACTTCCTCTGTGCTAGGCACTGTTCAAGGTACTGGAAAAAGAGAGGGACCAGACCACCTTGCCTTCAGATTCATTATCATCTAGGGGATATCATTTGATTACCATCAAACAGGAACACAATTAACTATTACCAATTACCAATTAACTAGTACTAATTAACTATTACTAGAGTGAATTAATGCTAGGTGGCAGGATAAGAAATGAGCTAAAGGGAACGCAAGTGATTAATGGTGAAAAGGGCAAATCTGGAGGCTTTGAGTTATGCCTTGAAGACCTGGTAGGATTCTTGGGAGGCAGAGATGGCTGAGAGAACACCATGAACACAGATAAGGGTGTGAAGGGCACAGGTATTATATGCATTGTGGAACCTATGTCTAGAAAGGCAGTCTGGGGCCATATTACAGGTTGAACATCCCTAATTTGAAAATTGGAAATCCAAAATCTGAAACTTTTTGAATGCCAACATGATGCCCAAAGGAAATACTCATTGGATCATTTTAGATTTCTGATTTTCAGATTAGAGATGCTCAACTTGTCAGTATAATGCAAATATTCCAAAATCCAAAATCTTAAATACTTCTGGTCTCACACCTTTCAGGTAAGGGATACTCAACCTGTATTTTCTTCCTGGCTGTGATGGCTAATGTTATGTGCCAACTTGATTGGGCCATGGGGTGCCCAGGCATTTGGTCAAGCATTCTGGGTGTGTCTGTGAGGGTGTTTCTGAATGAGGATAACATTTGAATCAGTAGACTGAGTAAAGCCAACTGTCTTCCCTAACATGGGTGGCCTCATTCAACCAACTGAAGGCCTGTATAGAACAAAAGGGCTAAAAAGGGCTGACCCTCTTCCAAATAAAAGGGAAGTCCTCCTGCCTGACTGCCTTGAGGTGGGACATTGGTCTTTTCCTGCTTTCGGACTTAAACTGAAACATCCACTCTCCTTAGGTCTCAAGGCTGCAAGCCTCCGGTCTGCAACAATACCATCTGCTTTCCTGGTTCTCCAGCTTGCCAACTACAGATCTTGGGACTTGTCAGCCTCCATAATCACATGAGCCAGTTCCTTATAAGAAATCTCTGTGTGTGTATTGATTCTGTTTCTCTGGAGAATCCTAATACACAGGCCTATCATATCAGATATGGGAGATCCCAAATCCTGATGGTGTCTTCAGTTTCTTAAAATCTTAGCAAAGTTCTTAGGGCTTGCCTGGTTTTACTCCACAAGAGAGAAGACACAAGCAGCTTAGGACCTGGCAGGCTATTTATCACTGAAGCAGTTAAGAGATGGTTTGCAGTCAGTTCCCCAGCCAGGAACTCTCTAGGACAGAATATTCCCACGCTGTGTCATGAAGAAGGGGGCACTGAGAGCAGCCTCATCTCTACCCCCACGAGAATGCCACACAAATTTTACCTCACATGTCACTATGTAGAGACTGGGAAGCCTTCTTCCTAATAGTTCTCACCTGTGTCTCCTAACCCAAGTACTAAGCTGACTTGTAAATGCCAGGGTCACTTGGAGCAGGCATCTAGCCATGTCACAACTCAGCCTGGATGAGTTGGTCCCCCAGCAAAGGCCAGGAAAGGGGTAGAGGCTGGAGGTTGAAAAATAAGCGTATTGTTCATAAGAGGGATTAGCGGGACCCCGTTCCTGGCATATATGCTAGTAAAGGATTATCAATACCTATATTGATGGCAAACAAGATTCAGACAGTGGTCTCCCATCTGCTCCACTTCTGACTTAAATTTTTCCAAGTGTGCTTTGATCTGATGACTGGAGGATTGGAGGACAGAAGACGCCAGATGCGGAGGTATGGACTATGCTGTTATGTTACATTCCTGCCTCTGCTTATTTTCAAGGGTCAAGGGTTGAAAAATGTTCGCCCAGTGCAGGGACAGCTCATGCCTGTATTTCCAACACTTTGGGAGGCCAAGGCGGGAGGATCATTTGAGCCCAGGAGTTAGAGACTAGGCCGGGCAATGTAGAGAAACTCTGTCTCTACAGAATATACAGAAAAATTAGCCGGGCATGGTGGCACGCACCTGTGGTCCCAGCTACTCGGGAGGCTGAGATGGGAGGATCACTTGAGCCTAGGAAGTCAAGGCTACCGTTAGTGATGATCATGCCATTGCCCTCTAGCCTGGGTGACAGTGAAACCTCGTCTCCAAAAAATAAAGCCAACTTTGGCAGCACTACAGTTGTATGAAGCACATTTATGTGAGACAAAGACACAGGTTACACTTTCTTTCTTTTTTTTTTTTTAAGAAATAAATAGGTTTATTCTAAAATTAATCCAAATAATTGAAATTATAGGGAAGGATATTAAGAAGAGAAGAGATTACAAGACAGAGGAAAGCATAAAAGAAAATAAGGTAATTAAAACTTCAAATCAAGAAAAGGTTCTCAAAAATCTGACTTTGCCTACCCAGGTACAGTTGGTGGCTATCAAATTAGGACTCAGTAATTACTTGTGTCACTGAGTGAAAGCTGCTCATTGCTGCCAAGAACCTACAGAGAAGGCCAAGGGGCTGACGTACAGCTGTACGGAGCAGCAATAAGCACCCCAGACACAACTTCCTAGATAAGCCAGGCCTCCTCATCCAAGTACATCCTGGATCCTCTTTCTCTCTGGTTTCCAGGTACTCAGGAACTAGGCCATTTGGCAGAAAACTGTGGCAGAAAACTGTAGCAAAAAAGCAATCCTTGGCTTGATTCTGGCAAAGTCTGAATGGGCTAAAAGCCAAAAGGAAAAGCTGGGTTATCTGAATGACAGCCTTCAGATCCTGACTAACCCTTTGGAAAAACTTCTCATTTGTTATTCATAATAGAATAAGATTTCCAGCAGTTACATATGTGTGAAGATTATCTGAGGAGCTCTGTTAGCCCCTAAACCAAATGCAGGGCTTGAGGCCAATGCCCTTTGGTTAGACAGAACCACACTGCCCAGATGGCTAGAGACCACCCAGATAGCTCAATCCATCATTAAGTTATTGTAAGCAGCAAACTGTAAGCAGAAGTGGATGATGAAGATGGAAACAAATATAAGATAGGGCCTGTCCCTGGCAAACTAAGAACCTGAATTTCAGACCTCTCTGAAATAGGTACGACTACCACTGCTGGTGCAGGGACAATCAGCGACCTATTAAAGTGCCTGGAAATGAGATGGATTGCTGCTTAACTGTGTCTCTTTCATTGGTCGTGGTATCAGTGGGCACACACGACTGTTTCACCACCAGGCGGCAATATCTCACCAGGAGCCCATTCAAGCATGGCCACTGCCACATTTGTGATCTCGTGTGTGCCCAAGTAATCAAATGAATGCAACCATCCACAGTAATTACCATTAGGGTCATTTAACTATTTAATTGCTTTTTGAGATTATTGCTGAAATTAGGAAGGGAGCATTGAAATGGGAAGGGGGAGGTTAGAGAAGACAGAGATTTAAAAGAAGCAAGTACCATTTTCCAAGTATAAAACTCGTAATATTAAAAGTGACATAGCAGTATATTCACATGACTACTTAAGTCTAATGCAGAAACAAGACAGTACAGTTTTTGCAGAGGCCGATGTGACATCTGCATGAGACATGATACTATTAAGACTCTCTACCCATCTCCGCTACAGAGTAGCTGCTATATGCACACATACACAAAAATACAAAATGAAAAGCCTACAAAAGTGTTAAGTCAAACTAAGGCTCTTAATTGTAAATTAAAGTGGCTACAGTAGGTCCCTTTGAAAAACACCATCTCCCCTGGCACCAATGTTGTCACAGCACAGAGGAAGCGAGTGGCTCAGGGTCTGGTCCTGGGGAGACACTCTATAGGGGCACATGCTTCTCCATCTTGGCAGCTGGCAAGCCACAGTGGTGTCTGCTGGGTGGCTCTGGGTTCCTGGACCTCATTCAACATAATGCACTGACCACACAGCTCTGACCACAGCTACTCTCAAAGAGGTGCCTGCCAGGTCTCCCTCTGACACACACACACACACACACAGACTACCCACTCTTGGAATCCACAATGCACTGCTGGGCAAACAGGAAACACACACACACACACACATAAATGCCACACCAGCCCTGAATGGCATGGCCAGCTAGTCACAGTTGTTGGGTCAGTAGTACAGTGCTCAAGAACCCTTCAGACTAACATGCCAAGGAGCCTGAGGAAAAGTCTGGTAGTCATGGCTCTCCCAGCCAGCATTCCCAGTGGGGGAAACTAGAAGATACCAGCCTGGAGAGGCTGAATATTCAGGAGTCCCTGAGATGGGGAATGGAACACAGGAAAGTGTCTCTTGACTCATCTTAAGTACTCCCCTCCCCAAATAGAAACCTCAAAGACTGATCCATTTCCCCTAGGGCCTGGGCCAGGAGTAGCTCACTGCTCACTGCTGAGGAGAAAGGCACAAGCTATAGTGTCATTAGAGCAGGACAGTGGCTCAGCCTAGAGGAGAGTTCCCTACAGGGAAAGAGGGCAGGAAATGGGCGCAGGGTCTGGTCCTGTCCCTGCACCACCCTGAGCAGCTAGTCTTGGGAAGGGATTACAGGCCCTGGGCCATAGGCTGCTCGCCATTCTACTTTCCTATCCTGTTTCTCTCCCTGTGCTGCTCCCTTTTAGCCAGGGCTGAGAAATGTCCAACACCTGAGGCAAAACTGCCATAGTACCTCTGAAAGCTGAATCAAGGGGGAAGAGGCAGAAGAACACACTAATAGAGAAAATTTTCCTTGCTACGGGTGCTCTTTCACACCTACCTAGGGTAAGTCAAGGCAACTTGTGAAGGTGCTTTGAGCTGTTCCTTCAAGCAAACACATTTTCATTACATAATGGCTTAACGCAAGGGTGCAGGGAAGGACCACCACCAACTTTGGTGACATATTTGAATCTGGGTGTTCATCCTACTCTGATATTCAGAAAAGCATAGAAAAAAAAGCTGATTTCTGCTCATCACCAGCCCAGGATAGGGTTCAGGTGTGCTCTGACCACTGCCACTTCAGGAAGGCAGCACCATGGCCAAAAGCTCCTAGATTATTTGGAAACCATGTTTTCTTCCTAGTCCATGGTAACAAGAACAAGCCAATGGAAGCATCACTCCAAACAATAATCTCCAAAGATGGTGGCAACCAAGTGTCAAATGGGGACTGCAGGCACAGAACAGACCACCCCAAACCCTGCCTGGGTGGATGAAGCAGGTATGCTAGAATAGTCCTGTCCTGCAGAATAGGGAACAGCAGCTTGGTTGATCTGTGTCCTGGAAAAAGAAAATGAGTTGCAATAGAAGTGATTCTAAGAGAGACAATGAACCTACTCTTAAGAGAGACAGGGCCAGGCATGGTGGCTCACGCCTGTAATCCCAGCACTTTGGGAGGCTGAGGCAGGGGGGGGTTCACCTGAGGTCAGGAGTTCAAGACCAGCCTGGCCAACACGGCGAACCTGTCTCTACTGAAAAAGAAAATTGAAAAATTAGCCGGGCGTGGTGGTGGGTGCCGGTAATCCCAGCTACTTAGGAGGCTGAGGCAGAAGAATCACTTGAACCCAGTGGGTGGAAGTTGCAGTGAGCTGAGATCATGCCACTGCACTCCAGACTGGGCAAAAGAGCAAAATTCCATCTCAAAAAAAAAAAAAGAGACAGAGAAGGCTGAAAAAGCCTCCTGCTTAGAGTATACCTCACACCCAGCTGAGGAAACATCCGTTATGTAAACGCCTCCTGCCTGAGATAACAAAGAAGCTCTAGCTGTCTCATAAACTGTACCCCAGCTTCTCTAAAGAATCAGGACAGGTCAGAGCTACCACACAATGTTTAAGTAAAGTTGAAAGCTAAAGAGTTTAGAAAAGGAAATGGTTAAAACAATTCCTAGGGTAACATTTATAACAAGGGCAAAATCATTATGTAATGGAATTCTCTGGGGTCTTCAAATTAAAAACCACAAAAGGAAGACAAGAGGAAGAACAAGAATCCTGAGGCTCAAGCTGTCTCATGGTCTATCCTGAGTTGTGCTCTATGGAGCAAGACCAGATGTCAAAGTTGTGCACGGCCTGTTCCATACCCCAAGAACCTTCTGAAGGCTGGAATCCCCTTGAGACTAGAAAGGGTCCAAGTTCAGTGGGGTTTTGGAGAACCATTCATCTGGCTGCCCTGGGTGACAGTGTCGGTGCTGTACAAGCTGTCCAAGAAGACCGAGGACAATTCTGCAACCATATTCCTGTCAACAGTTGTCTGGGCCATGCCGTAGATGGCACCCTACAAATCCAAACAAAGAGACATTATTAGTGAGGCCAGGTCCAAAAGCAAGAATAAAACTGCAGCAATAAGCCCCTTCTCCCCGAGTCCTAGCTTCGCATGTGCACTGCCCTACCCCATTTCCACCTTAGGCATCCCATCATTCTATCAGAAAAACAGCTGGCATAGTCAATTTTTCACAGGGACTTTCCAGTCTGCCTTTCTGCATAAAGGGACTAGCCTAAGAAAATTCCAGAAAAAACATGTTTACTATCTTTCCTGTGACAAAATTTTCTTTTCAAATGGACACTACCACCAGCTGCTTTTATACAGAAGTCTCTAACTTGCAAGGTACTTTATAGTGTATCTCATTTGAGACTTCAGCAACCCTAAGGGATGGGTGATGCAGAGATCATCAGCTCCAGTCAACAAATAAAAGATGTCTGTGGCAAACGGGCAGAGGCAGGAACAGATTCCAGGTCATCTGATTCTTTCAAACTCTCCACCAACACCTAAATTTCCAAGAGAAGAAAAAAAACTCCAAGTGTCCCTACCATTCCTGTGGTCTTCGCTTTAGGATTCTTCATGATTTGGGTGACAGATTCTCGAATGTCCTTTAGGAATTGTATAGCTACTCGTTTCCGGGCGTGTAGTAATGTGATGCAGAAATGAATACTAGGAAAGAAGAGACAGAGAGAGATGAACCTTGAAGAAAGAAAAAATGTTCTAAAATGATGCAGTCCCAAATACGGGAATTTCCTGGTTGCCCTTTCAAAATATTTCTGACAAGTGTAGTCATCCAAGTTGTTCCTAGTCCTGGGAATCTCAGCTCTCTCATGCTTGGGGTGTCAGGCATGGGCTGGCCTCAGAGCTTCTCGGCATGACTGAGAACCATGCTAAGAGGATGAAGAGGGTTGGCTGCTTTGTCCCACCCACCCCCTCACAAATTCCACCACCATTCCTTCAACCACGTCACCATCAATGAGACACTTTTATCTTAGATAATCAGCCCCCATGTTCTCTTGTGGGGACAGTGCCACATGGCTGGGGTCTTAAAGGACTTCAGGGCACAGAAGAAATTCTACCTCGCCCTAGAGGAATTTAGTGGGGTTTAGTGGAATTGTGAAGAGGGAAAAAGACAGTCCAGATGGGACTGGCAATGCACCAACGTGTGGAAGGCTAAGCTGTACACAGAGGACATGAACAGACCTGTACTCAGTTGGAGTGGTGCATTTACTCAAAGGCATCATGGAAGATTAGGTTAGAAAAGTCTACTAAAGAAGGCAGTAGCAGGCCTGAATGATTAGAGACCCCCAGGAAGGTCTTGAACTAAATATTAGCCAGGTAACGAGTATTTTATAAGAGCAATTTGATGGCTGTGTACAAGATGGATTGGAGAGTAGAAAGGCTAGAGACTGAGAGAAAAACCTCATGACCAACCACTGGTCTAGGAGGCTGTCACCTAATTCTGCCAGAGTTTAAAGCTAATGGTCTTGTTCTTTGTATCTAATAATTCCAGGTGGCAAAAGAGAAATCCTTTAGATACTACAGTTGCTACTAACATGCTAGTCTCTAGCAGTCAAACTCTATACTTCAGGTTACTGTACCACCCAAGTTCTTCCAAAGTCATGGAGCAAAATAAGGGAAAGAGGCTTCTTCAAGCTTACCTGGGTGGGAACTGCAACTGGTTCAAGTTCCACCCCTTAGCAGTCATCAGGTTTGATAGTCGGTAGATGTCAAAATCACGGGATCCGAGAGCAATGACTGACAATTGGGGATTCCCAAAAACAAAGATGCCTTTGATATTTTCCAGTCTTAAAACAAAAAAATAAATAAAGGAAGAAAAAAGTAAATTCAGTCACATACAGTCCCCTGGTCACTATCTCTTTAATCATTCAAAGTCTTCCTTATAATGAATGCAATCTAACCCTTTGGGCTTTAGTCTTCTCACCTTCAAAAAGAAGGCTACACTGGATCAGTGGTTCTTACTGAGATCAGAATCATAGATGGAACAATAAAAATGGAATTCCAAGGGCCAAACCCCATCTAGATCTAATAACTCAATCACTGACTTCGAACCTGTCTACCCAACTCCCAATTATATTCCCCTAGATGCTTCTGAGGCATGAAAGATGTACTAAAAAAATTTCTGGAAAACTAATCTGCCCATATCCACAGTTCTAAAAAGTCTAAAGCAAGAAATGGTATAGCAGGTCTTAATAAATGGCCCTATCAGAGCTATAGGAGGACCTTTTATATATATCTAATTTTTATTTATTTGTTTGTTTGCTTATTTGAGACAGGGTCTTGCTCTGTCACCCAGGCTAGAGTGCAGTGGTGTGATCATAGCTCAGTGTAACCTCAAATTCCTGGGCTGTTCAAGCAGTCCTCTTGCCTTAAGCCTCCTGAGTAGCTGGGACCAAAGGTGCACACCACCACATGTGGCTAATTTTTATTTTTATTTATTTTTTATTTTTGAGATGGAGTTTCGTTCTTGTTGCCCAGGCTCGAGTGCAATGGTGCCATCTCAACTCACCGCAACCTCTGCCTCCCGGGTTCAAGCAATTCTCCTGACTCAGCCTCCTGAGTAGCTGGGATTACAGGCATGCGCCACCACGCCTGGCTAATTTTGTATTTTTAGTAGAGACGGGGTTCTCCCTGTTGGTCAGGCTGGTCTCGAACTCTGGACCTCAGATGATCCACCTGCCTCAGCCTCCCAAAGTGCTGGGATTACAGGCATGAGTCACCGTGCCCGGCCTCATGGCTAATTTTTAAATTTGTTGTAGAGATAATGTCTCACTATGTTGCTCCGGTAGGTCTTTAATTCCTGAGCTTAAGCGATCCTCTTGCCTTGGCCTCCCAAAGTGCTAGGATTAAAGGCCGGAGCCACCGTGCCTGGCCAAGGATCTTTCTCAAATGAGAAATGCCTGCAGGCAGCTTTCCTTCCCCCTCAATATACTCAAAGAGCCTCCCCAATCCAGTGACACATAGAGAGATGCGCAGATAAGATGTTAACAGATACATTAGACAAAGCATGCAGCCTGTTCTGGCCTTGGCTTAACCCAAGATTTCATTGCCCTCCTTTCCTCATTCCTTCTGGCCCATTTCCAATTATTTTCTTATTCCAATAATTCTTCAAGTATGATTCCTGGAGCAGTAGCATCAGTATCTCCAGAAATGGAAATTTTTAGAGCCCATCCCAGTTCCACTGAATCAGAAACTCTAGGGGTGGGCCCAACTACCTGTGTTTTAACAAGTCCTTCAGGTGATTAGAATGCATGCTCAAGTTTGGGAATCACTGTCCTAACCATTAAATTATACATTAGCCTTAGGGTAAGAGCTGTCAGTTATTAAGACATCCACAGAGATGAGACAAACTACAAATGAGGCCCCCATCTCTGAAGACCCTCCAAAAGTCAGGGCAGAGAAAGGGAGCTTCTTCTCCCAGGCCAGCTGGTCTGGCCTAAGCCCTAAGCTGCTGCCCTAAGCCCTCTATATCGCAGGAGACAACAGGTGGGCTAGCACTACGGATACTTAGCCAGGCAGGTGCCTTGAGCCTACTAGGACAAAAAAGCAACAGACAAGGCAGAACCCCAGTCTTCCACACATACTCTGACTTGAGGAAGCGAGCAGTTTTGATGATCTGTTTGGTAGCTTCAACATAGCCGTTCTCACCAAAGTGCATCAAGGCAGCCCAACAGGCTGCGCTAATGCCACCAGGCCGTGAGCCTGCGATGGTTGGGGAAGCATAGATGCCACCCTGCCAATCTGTATCAACGAAGAACTGATAGTTCCTGTACTTCTTGTCACTATACAACACCAATGATGAGCCTTTCGGGGCGTAGCCATACTGTGGAAGAAGCAGCAGACAAGAAAAGTGAGAGTATAGTTCTGTCTGGCAGACCTTGTCTCAGAACTCTCATCATGCAAAGGAAATCCTATTTATTTCTCAGTTTCTCTGTTATGTTTCCCACTCACATTAAGGATTCAAACTTAAAATGCTAAAGGGTAGTAGGAACTTAAGGGATGGAGTTTAAATTCTCTCTGTTAGGAATGAGGAATCTGAGACCCAGGGAAGAACAGCGCCCAGTTAATCAGTTTACTCCCTCTCTTGCCCAGCATGTGGTTTACCTTATTTAAAATATTTCTCTGGAGGCCATATGTCAGGATGGAAACAAGGGTAAGTTTGCAATGGAAGCCAGGAAAGGATGGAATTTGTCACTTCAAGTTAAAATCACCATCTGACCCCCTTCCCATCTTTTTTTGCTTAGTATTACTAAGAATATTATGCATATGAGAACAGAATGATGCTCAGAATCTAAAAGCTACTTAATCCAGCTTCAAAATTAACTATGTAACTGGTTTCCTTATAGAACATCTGACCCCCTAATTAACTCTTACTAAAACTAACGTGGAACTAATTTCATTACCTGAACCATCCAGAAATGGATGGTTATGGGAAAAAGACACAGGAGCTATCTGGGTGGTAAGGAAAAAACAGATGCTGACTGAAAATCGGCTGCAGATCACACCGATTTTGAAAAACAAGTCTTTAATATACTTGAGTTTAAAACAAGCTCTGAAAATGCAATCAAAACAAGGTACACATTCCTGAGGCTGCTAATACTTCTTCCACATCTGGATGTATATTCGATAGCATTATCAACTGATCTAGACTTTGTCTCAGTCCACCAAGGGTGGCAGGCATGGCCATCTCAAATGCTGAATGTTCCTGAGCACACAGGTTCTTCCCCTTTCCCAAAAGACTCTTCCGTCAACATTCTCCTGTCATGTAGGCTCAGGAGCCCAGTTGCACAGCAGCTCTAATGTTATCTACCAGCATGGGAACTCCACTACCAACCCTCACACTCCTCTACCCTCCACCTCAAATCAGCTCAAGGCTTCAGGGAGCTTTTTTAACAAGGGCCACTACACTAGCATGTTCTAGTTACACACAGTCAGTGGACACAGAAATTCTCTTAGCCAATTTGAGATAAAGGTAATAGGTTCATTTTCACTACTGCTTGTCACCTCTACCACTATACCCCATCACCTGAACCAGCTGATCTGGTGACGGCAAAGAGAGAGTTTAAAACAAGCATCTGATGAGAATTCTATAGTTAATTTTACACTTTGCGGGGAAGCTACCAATTTATTTTATCAATAATAGTCAAAATAATCAACTGGTAACACTTGATCTCCTCCTTAGCTCACCTTATGGGTGTCAGCTGAAATGCTGGTTACACCTTTCACCCGGAAATCAAATGGGTGCTCCAGTGGGTATCCTGCTTTCTCCATAAAGACGATGAGGAAGCCTCCCAGACAAGCATCAACATGAAGGGGTATTTTGTATTTGACAGCCAGCTTGTTCCAAAAAACAAAGAACATAAGATAATTTCCTTTATAGCCCTATAATAAAAACTGCAAGACATGGGTGGAAAGATGGGCTATAAACACAAGGCTATTTTGTATTATGCCTCCCATGTTTTTAAAAAATGGCTATTTTTAACATTCCCAACAAAATTTATCTTTCAAATGTATTTTCCCTTCAAAATAATTCATCTGAAATATGGTATCAATTTTATATTTAAATATGCATGACCTCAAACTCTCTGCAACATGAAGCAGGAAATGAGTAGAGCTCTGATTTAGGCTGCCTCTCGCACAAGGGAAAGGTCCTGCCTCAGTCACTGCAGGATGAGGCGTGAGGGAGAGGGAGGTGCTGAGGGGCAGCATGTGGAATATCACCCTTTTGGTGGGCACATTCCTACATGCAGATTATTTCCAGATCTCAATCTAAAAGGCAATCCTATTTCAGAATCTCCAGTTTAAAAGGCCTCAGCCTTGTACTATCCTCCCCCACAGCAGAGACTAGCAACTTTTAGAGGCTTGGAACAGAGCTGCAGGGCTTCCCCTAGGGCTGATGAGAGCTACTCATCACTACTGTGGTCAAAAACAAAAATAAAAATCGCTTCTATTTGCCAAGTACTGCCCCATTAGGCTTTGTTTTAAAATATCCATTTGCCTGCCTTAGCAGCCCATTTCTCTCATATACCTTGGCCACTTCAGGGACAGGATCTATTACACCATGAGGAAACTGTGGGGTAGAACAGACGAGCATGGCAGTGTTCCTGGAGATGGCTCTTCTCATTGCCTAGGGATTTAAAGTTTAAAGGAAAATGAGAATCTATGTCACAATTACTCTTCTCTTCTGCTGCCAAGAGCAATCTGGGCTGCTAGCTTAGAGTTCCAGTTCCACTAGTACCCCCTCCTTCACCACTCCAACTGGGAGAAGACTGCATCCCACCATGGTGACAGGACACAGGTGACTCCAGGTAAGTCCATTTGGAGAATAGTCTGAGAGCATAAAATAAGAATAGAATCACTGTGGGGGCAAAAACAATATTGAGCTAAGAGGCCAAAGAGCCAAATGTGAGCCCCAGCCCCACAACCTACCCGCAGTGAAACCCTGAGTACGCTACTTCAGTCTGTTCCTTATCTGTGAGCTACAATAATATAACAGCTTTATCAACCTCTCTGGAATGTCATAAAGCTCAAATGGGATTCTGACAGAACCCTGAAACTAGAAAACTCCTCTACACAAACGTGAGGCATAAAAATAATCACTATTATAATGACAATGGTATTAATTCAAGCCAATCTAAACCACAGTGAGAGTCTTTTTTTTTTTTTTGAGACAGGGTCTTGCTCTGTCACCCAAGCTGGAGTACAGTGGTGTGAACACAGCTCACTGCAGCCTCAACCTCCTGGGGCTCAAGTGATCCTCCCACCCCAGCCTCCTGAGTAGCTAGGACTACAGGTGCATGCCACCATGTCTAGCTACTTTTTAAAATTTTGTGTAGCGATGGGGTCTCACTATGTTGCTCAGACTGGTCGCAAACTCCTGGGCTCAAGGGTTCAAGCAATCCTCCCTCCTCGGCTTCCCAAAGTGCTGGGACTACAGATGTGAGCCACCATGCCCGGGCCATGGTAAGAGTCTTAGGAGAAGTGAGTCCATGTTCATTTTAAAAATAGAGAAAAGAAAGGAAAAGTGATGGCGCTGACCGCAAAACCAGTGTCTCTCAAGTCCCAAGTTAGTGACTAGATCACCTACCTTTTAGAATTCATGAACCTATGAAAAGACTGAAGCTGCAGTCAATCACCACTATCAATGCAGTTTTTCATATTCTGGCTGCCACAATCAAAGGCAGTCAGACCCATCTGACTGGAAACGGCTAGTCAACAAGAGGACCCTTCTGCTGTCAGAGCCCAGCACAGACAGTGGGCCCTCCAGAGGGACTCACCCGCACATCCACCTCCATCATCTTCGTCAATGGGACCCGCACAATCTTCATCCCAAAGTAACTGGCTGCTTTGTTAAATGCAGCATGGGCACTTTGGGGAGCCACACTAAATGACAGGGAAGAGGAGAATAATGAAATTCAGGCCAAAATAATAGAAAACACCATTAGCAGCTAATTTAAATTACCGAGAGTAAATTCTGATTATTTTTCCCCAAATTAAAAATTTAAGTGTTTAGACTGCTTTACTGTTCTTTTTAAGCATACCCAAAAAGAGGCCAACTGATTTTCTGCAGAAACTTCCCTCCTATTTAGGAAATCATTCTGGCAACAGGAAGAAGACTCAGAAGTGATCCCACAGTGAGGGATCCAAAGCATAAAGCAAGGCTGGCAGGCGGAAAGCTGGGGGACAGAGACTTTGGATGAGAGCAACACAAGGCAGAGCTGGCTAACGGTTGCCTACCAAAGACAGGCACCTCAGTGAGAATGAGAAGAAGGCTTCCCGGCACAACACATGTTCAAGCAGAAATGTTCACACAGCGGCCAAGCATCAGCTCAGTGGCCCCTTCCAACTCTGAAAGACCACAAACCTGAAGAAACTAAAATCCCCATTTCTCCTAAACATTTGGAAATAGTATTTCAAATAGTGTTGAAAGAGAAAATGAGGTCACGGGTATTTGCTTTAGACTTTCCTCAACTACTCCATTCATACAACGAATCTGTTTCCTTTGAGGAGAAAAATCTCTACTACTGAGGAAGTACCAAGCACCAAAGATCGACATATGAAGAAAGAATGGCAGCCTGGTTTATTCTCTTATGCTACATATGAACCACAGATGAACCACAGCATGAGACCATATGCAATAAATCCCCTTTGTCAAGTGATACTTGCAGTAAAAATATTAAGATGTAGGATAAACATACTGTACAAGGGGACAGTCTAGGAAAAAATAATGTAACTAAACATCAAATTTATGTCCAAGGAAGGCAATGTGGATAAATCTCAAAAAGATATTTTTATTCTTCCTCCCAGAAAACAGCCCTCACACTAAAGTTTTCCCAGAGAGTACCCTGAGGCAGCCTATAATATTAAGTAACTTTCTAAGGTAAGCAGAACTAAAGTACCTAGAGAGCCTTCTTTAGGCTCCAAATAATTTGCAAATATCACAGGATTCAAAGATGTAGTCCTCAAACTCTCACTTTTGGAAAAAGGATCTTATTTTTGCTTGTAGTATATACTATGTATGATCTGGGGGTGGGGCGGGATGGGAATGATCTTTAAAAATAACTGGCTGATCCATTTAGAATTTTACTGAATGTAAAAGGATAAGGGCAGACGGGCTAGGACAGGCGGAAAGGGGACCAGAATTACCAGAGGAAGAGAAGCAGCAGGAAAATGGATTATCTGGTTTAGTTTCATAAAGCAGTACTCCAGACAGACAAATCCAAAAGGGGACAAAACAGCCACACATACATACATTTCTGGAGTTTTGATCCCCTTCTCAAAGGCCAGATCCCGATATGCTTTGCAGGCCATCAGTATGCTTTCTGTTCCCCCAGAAGTCACCTATAATAAAGAAGAGATGCCATCTGTTGGGGGAGTCAGGAATGCCCCGGCTCTTCATGCCCTGATCCTGACAATGTTTGATATAGAAACAGATAAGGTCTTGGATGCATGCTGCAAGGCAGACACTGCCATGTCTTCCAGAAGGAAAATTTGGCTTTATTGGCTAAGCCTAATTTTGGCTCAGGAGAAGAATGAAAGCTACTAAATAATGAGCAGAAACTCAGCACTGCCTAGGCAAATGCACATTCGGCCAGATCCCACCTATTCACAATCCATTTACATTTCTGTATTAATTTTTCAATTTTCAGATAAGATAGGGCATTTTATGCCATTCAAAAATATCAGAATTTTAATTTAAATTTTCAATACCTATTAAAGAATGTGAAATTGTGATTACAATTCTAGTAAACTGTGCAATACACTAAAAAGAGACATTCAGACTTTCCAAAGTAAACTGCTGATTTTGACAGGTTTGAAAGACAGAGAAAAGCAGAAGTTTCTACTTGATGGAAGTTTGTTGCCTTATTTAAAATAAAACAAAAATCCTAATTTTTTTTAAATGAAGTAAAATGTTTTCCTAAAGTTTGGCCTAGCCCCTCTGATAAACACATTTCTTTACCAGAGTTCAAACAAAAAGACGTAGGGGTCTTTTTATTCATCTTATTTCCCTCACTGGACTATAAATTCATGAAGGTAGGGACCAGTCTGTTCATGACAACATTCCTAGCACCTGACATAGTTAGTGGCTGACACCTAACAAACCCTCAATCCATTTTTTTTTTTTTTTTTTTTGAGACAGAGTCTCACTCTGTTGCCCAGGCTGGAGTGCCGTGGCATGATCTCAGCTCACTGCAGCCTTTGCCTCCTGGGTTCAAGCAATTCTCCTGCCATAGTTACCCGAGTAGCTCGGATTACAGGCGCCCACCACTACGCTCACCTAATTTTTGTATTTTTAGTAGAGACGGGGTTTCACCACGTTGGCCAGGCTGGTCTCAATCTCCTGGCCTCAAGTCATCTGCCCACCTCAGCCTCCCAAAGAGCTGGGATTAGAGGCGTGAGCCACTGCACCTGGCCTTCACATTTCTTAATGCCTGACTTGACTCTCAGTAAACCTTGAACAACACAGGCATGTCATAGCCACCTGGCTATTTTTTTAAAAAATAATATATGAGAATGAATCGTTCCAAAACAAACAAAAAGCCGCAATACTAAACTAGTTGGACAACTTCTTAGACTTACCATCTCTGAAGATTCATACAATCTTTGAAAGGTTTTTTCAATTTACAGGTGAGAAAGCTGAGCCCTTGAGGAATTAAAGTGTTTCACTCAATGTCATACATTAGCATCTGTTGGTAAGAAGTAAAACTTTCTACACTTTCATATTTAGTGTAGCTTAATACAAGATGGAATCAGAGAAAGTGACCACTGAACTTTCCTAAAATAATATCCACACATAGGACAAAAATACCATTGGATACAAAATCCCTCTGGCCAGGAGTTATATGGAAGATGAACTGAGAAAAGTCATTTTTTGACTCTGGAAGTCTTTATGAAACATGTGACCATCACCACAAAATAATGCACCCAACTTGGGCATGGGACACTTGCAGGTCACTACATTTCTATGCTGCAGAAGGCAAAGTGCTTACAGCTGAGGTCAGCTCTGCAAATCAGCAGCATGTCCTGTGGCTTAGCATAAAACCTCAGAATGTCACAAGAGGAGTCAAGCCAGCTGTGAAGAAAGTCGGGGAGGGACAAGCAAAGTCCAAGTCACCAGTGCGTCAATCTCTTCATAAGGTCCAGTAATGACCTAAGCAATAATATTTCCAAATTCCTAGTCACCTGCTTCATGTGTCCTGTTTTTAGTCCAATAACTAGTCAAAATATCATTATTTGTTATGCAAACACCAGTGGACTTTTGACTGTAAAAGTAGGAATACCTAAATTCTACTTTTTTCTTTTTTGTTTTTTTTTGAGATGGGGTCTCAATCTTTCACCTAGACTGGAGTGCCATGGTGTGATCTCGGCTCACTGCAATCTCCACCTCCCAGGCCTAAGAGATCCTCCCACCTCATCCCCCAAAGTAGCTGGGACTACAGGCACACACCACCATGCCTGGCTAACTTTTGTTATTTTTTGTAGAGACAGGGTTTCACCTAGTTGCCCAGGCTGGTCTCGAATTCCTGGGCTCGAGCAATCCACTTGCCTCAGCCTCCCATGGTGCTGGGACTACAGGCATGAGTCACTGTGCCTGGGCCTAAGTTCTACTTTTAATATGTATTTTTGATTCTGTGTTTTAAAATGCTATTACTCTCCTACTTCTTTCTACCTCCTATACCCAAAGAAAAACAGGAATTTTAACTGTGAAGTAAGATAATGGAGGTCTCAGTAACCATTTGTTATGTTATTCAACTTCTTTCAACATGTATAAAAACTCACTTTAACATACGATATGTATTTCAGAAAACAAGAGATCATCATCTACTTGGAAAATTTTCTTTCAGATGCTGTTTGGATCTGATAACATTAGCACAAGCCAAGAAGAGTGTTTCACATGATAACCTAATTTCTTTTAATATGTGAAGTTACCTCTATCATTGTAACTGAGACAAAGTTAATAGAAGGAAAGATAGTTTAAGGTTGAAGAACAAAGAATGAGAGCACTTACAACTCTTAGCTAGGAATAGCCTAAAGACTGCCCAGCCATTTGGTCTTATCTTCTGGCTTCCCACCTCTGAACAGTGAACTCCTTCTTCCCTAGAAGCAGCTCATCCAGAGAGAGAAATAAGAAGCTAAGGGAGGAGTGGGGGAGACAGAGTGGGAGAGGGAAAAAGACAATACCAGTGCTGATTAGTTATTTTATAAGTCTAAATATTAGAAGAGCCTGGGAATCAGACTCTATCCTTCTTCTGATCCCTCACACGTGCTGAAGAAGATCAAAATAATAGAGATATGGTTTAAAATTGCAGCAATGCAAAAAACCCCTAGGCCTGGACTTCTGGAGTAAGATGGGAAGAAAAAAAAAGGGTGAGTGCAGGGAGAGAAAAGAGTCAAAACCTACAATAACAACAACCAAACAAGGAAAGAGAGATAATCTAGGCAATAAACTTCAAATATTGGCAATCAAAAAAAAAAAAAACGAAACAGTGAAACAGCAGAGAGCAGAAGTAAGCAAAACACTAGTTTCTAATCAGCCCTTGAAACTGTACTGCAAAGTCAGCAAAATCCTGAGAATTTTCCTTTATACCCCCAAATCTGCAGAGGCAAGCTGAGGGGGTTTCCTTATCTTCTTCCTCTTCTTATGAGTGAGTGGTAAACATGGCTGCTAGGGAGAAATGAGCAAAATGGAAGAGAGAACATCAGGATTGGCTCTTTAGAGTGAAGACTTCAGTGAATTAAATAATCAGAGCTCAAAGGGTATTCTCTCTTCCAAATAAGAGAGTGAACTCTGATAGGTAACTTTGAAGAGAATCTCAGAATAGACCTGGTTATTCTAATACAGACAGAACAAAGCTTTGGCTGAGCTTTGTCCCCAGGCAAATGGTCTCAGACAGGAAGCACCCACAGTGCATAAGAACAAACAATGTCTGGAGAATGTCACCCCAGGATAAGAGAAAATGGCAAGGAAACTATGCAAACATACTAAAAGGCAGGGGAAAAGGTAGTATGTAGCATGCAAAATAAAAACCCAACACAGAAGGAAACAAGCTAAGGGATGAAGGAAACCCCTTATAACTTTCTCACTATAGGAAAATATCATAAGAACATGAATTTAACAAAACAAAGAGTTCAAAACCTAGACCACGAAACAACAGAATGAGCTACAGACCTAAAACAACAAAGCCATACAGAACTAACAAAGACATTAGGAACAGCAAGGAATAAAATAAACATTGCCAAGAATAAAAATGCTGACTTCAAGGAAAAGGTCTGAGATAAGTTTATTGAACCCAGATTAAAAAAAGACAGATTGAAAGATCAATGCCACTCCATTTGTGGAGAACTGTGTTCAATCTGGCCAGAGGCAACCAAAAGTCATACAGAGAATGGCTGTAATGGCTGGAAGTCTGTGAAATCATATGAACAGCGGAGTAACCCAGAAAAACGTGG
Source organism: Pongo abelii (assembly GCF_028885655.2). NCBI lineage: Eukaryota > Metazoa > Chordata > Mammalia > Primates > Hominidae > Pongo > Pongo abelii. Next base: position 73,134,510 of record NC_071993.2, read on the forward strand.
GGCAGAGAAGATTCAGGGAGAAAGGGGCTTTCAAATAGACGAAGGTCTGTCACATGGAAAAAACAATTATGGAACTTCTATTTCTAGCAATATTATATACCTTGAGCAACCTTCCTAACTGAAATAACTAAAAAACTTGATAAAACATCAAAAAAAAAATTTAAACCTATCACTAAGCTAACATAAAGAAACTTGCTAAACCCCCAAACAAAGCAAAATCAAGAATCCTGCAAGGTAAGCTAGTGCCAAAACTAGCTTTCACCCTGAGGCGGCACCAGCCCCTTCAGACTTCAAACTCCTACACTGACAGATGAGCAAAGGATGGACCAGAAGATATATTAGAGACTGCCCAAGATAAGGAGTCCAACAGGAGATGGCTGGAAAAAACCACACTCTTCAGTGTACAAGAAATAAATCCCACTACTGCAAAAGAGAAAAGAAAAACTGTTTTTCTCAACCCTGATGTTCAAGTAAAGAAAAATAGCAATCTTTCAAGAATGTGTAACAAGGAAGACTTTATGTGAGTTTGTGGTCAAAAGTCACACTACCTCTGTGGTACAAAATGACAAGCTAAGGATTTGACTTAATTTGGTTCCAGTGTGGTGGCAATCCCCAGCAACTCACAAAGGTATGACAAACCTTCTCTGGAAGAAGAGAACTTCCAGACTTAACTTCAATCTAGGCCTCAAAGAATCCCTAGGTTCCCAGAAAAATGAGTGGCTCATAAAAAAATAAATAAAATAAAATCACAAATATAAGGAAACAAGGAACCACGAGTGAAGCCAGCAGAATCAGGTAAGGTTCATGGATACCGGAATTATCAGACACAGAATACAAGATATTTATGTGTAATATATTTAAGTAAACAAAAGTTAAGCCAAGGAAAGGGACTATAAAAAACAACCAAGCAGATTAAAAAAAAAAAAAAAAGACGGCCAAGCGTGGTGGCTTAACGCCTGTAATCCCAGCACTTTGAGAAGCCAAGGCAGGCAGATCACTTGAGCTTGGGAGTTCAAGACCAGCCTGGGCAACATGATGAAACCCCATCTCTACTAAAAATACAAAAATTAGCGAGGCATGGTGGTGCGTGCCTGTAGTCCCAGCTACTCGAGGGGGCTGAGGTGGGAGGGTCACTTGAGCCCAGAGAGGTCAAGGCTGCAGTGAGTTGAGATGGCACCACTACACTCTGGCCTGAGCAACAGAGTGAGGCCGTCTCAAAAAATAATAATAATAAAAGGAGAACTACAAAACAGAATTCTTAAGAATGAAATTAGAGTAAATAAAATTTAAAAGCCCAATGGGCTTCTACTGTGTCCGGAATTGGTGGGTTCTTGGTCTCACTGACTTCAAGAATGAAGCCGCGGACCCTCACAGTGAGTGTTACAGCTCTTAAGGTAGCGCGTCTGGAGTTTGTTCCTTTTGATGTTCGGATGTGTTCGGAGTTTCTTCCTTCTGGTGTGTTCGTGGTCTCACTGGCTCAGGAGTGAAGCTGCATACCTTCGCAGTGAGTATTACAGCTCTTAAGGCAGCGCGTCCGGAGTTGTTCGTTCCTCCCGGAGGGCTCGTGGTCTCACTGGCTTCAGGGGTGAAGCTGCAGACCTTCGCCCGTGAGTGTTACAGCTCATAAAAGCAGCGTAGACCCAAAGAGTGAGCAGTAACAAGATTTATTGCAAAGACCAAAAGAACAAAGCTTTCACAGTGGGGAAGAGGATCCGAGCTGGTTGCCACTGCTGGCTCCCGCACCCTGCTTTTATTCTCTTATCTGGCCCCACCCATGTCCTGCTGATTGGTAGACCGAGTGGTCGGTTTTGACAGGGCGCTGATTGGTGCATTTACAATCCCTGAGCTAGACACAAAGGTTCTCCACGTCCCCATCAGATTAGTTAGAGTATGGACACAAAGGTTCTCCAAGGCCCCACCAGAACAGCTAGATACAGAGTGTCGATTGGTGCACTCACAAACCCTGAGCTAGACACAGGGTGCTGATTGGTGTGTTTACAAACCTTGAGCTAGATACAGAGTGCCATTGGTGTATTTACAATCTCTGAGCTAGAAATAAAGGTTCTCCAAGGCACCACCAGAGCAGCTAGATACAGAGTGTCCACTAGTGCACTCACAAAACCTGAGCTAGACACAGGGTGCTGATTGGTGTGTTTACAAACCTTGAGCTAGATACAGAGTGCCGATTGGTGTATTTACAATCCCTGAGCTAGACATAAAGGTTCTCCAAGGCCCCACCAGACTCAGGAGCCCAGCTGGCTTCACCCAGTGGATCCCGCACCGGGGCTGCAGGTGGAGCTGCCTGCCAGTCCCCCGCAGTGCGCCTGCACTCCTCAGCCCTTGGGTGGTCGATGTCACTGGGGGCCGTGGAGCAGGGAGTGGTGCTTGTCGAAGAGGCTCGGGCCGCACTGGAGCCCACGGAAGGGGTGGAAGGCTCAGGCATGGCGGGCTGCAGGTCCCGAGCCCTGCCCCACGGGAAGGCAGCTAAGGCCCTGCGAGAAATTGAGCGCAGTGCCGGTGGGCCGGCACTGCTGGGGGACCTAGTACCACCTCCGCAGATGCTGGCCCGGCTGCTAAGCCCCTCATTGCCCAGGGCCAGCAGGGCCGGCCGGCTGCTCCGAGTGCGAGTGCGGGGCCCGCCAAGCCCACGCCAACCCGGAACTCCAGCTGTCCGGAAAGCGCCGCACCGCGCCGCGCAGCGCAGCCCCGGTTCCCGCTCGCGCTTCTCCCTCCACACCTCCCTGCAAGCTAAGGGAGCCGGCTCCGGCCTTGGCCAGCCCAGAAAGGGGCTCCTACAGTGCAGCGGTGGGCTGAAGGGCTCCTCAAGTGCCGCCAAAGTGGGAGCCCAGGCAGAGGAGGCGCCAAGAGCGAGCTAGGGCTGTGAGGACTGCCAGCACGCTGTCACCTCTCACTACTTATCACCAGGCTCCAGCAATTTTCAATTTACAGCCAATCTTTCATCTACCCCCAACTGCCCCAGCCATCGTTGCTATTGAGAATATCAGTTGTCCTAACAGTTATGCCTTTGTAGGTAATCTGTTTTCTCTGGCTGCTCTCAAACACCAATTAGATGTGTGTTAGCCTTCTCTTCCTATCCTCTGCATCTCTTAGCCTCTCTTTCATACTTTCTATTTCTTTGTCTCTCTGGACTGCATTCTGGTTAACTTTTTTTTTTAAATCTGTCTTGTTCCATAAATGTGATTTTGGAACTATGTAATTATTTTACCTAGTTTTAAATGAACCAGGGCTCCTTGGACAAATGAATGGCTGATTGTAGGCCTGGAGCAGGAAATGGACAAAGTGAACCTGAACCTGGAATATTTCGTCAAAAAAAAAAAAAAAGGAAAGAGAGAAAAAAGGCTTTCAAAGATTACTTGGGTTGTGTAAATGGACCTAGGAGCCAATATGATGTTTCCACTGGCCAAAGATGGATGAGGTAATTTGTACATCAATCTGAATAACAGCTACAATGGATTGAGGCACACACAGCATTCCACAATTTATTCATCTATGTCCTGTGGATAGGCATTTGAATTACTTCCAGTTTTTAGCTATCATGAATAACATTGCTATGAATATTAATGTCCATATATCCTGATATATATGTGTACTAATTTTTCTAGAATATGTCCTAGTAGCAGAATTTCTGGGTCATAAGATATATGTATCTTCAAATTTACCAGATAAGGCCAAACTGTTCTGTGGCTATTTAGTCTGTGGCCTCTTACAAGTTCTTCAAGAGTCTAATGGCATAGGAGAATATACTGTAAGTACATTATCATTTTCCCTCTGAAAGTCACCCTGTTCACCTCAGTACTCTAAGGGAAACTGCTGCTGTATTATGGGTGGTTCTGTTTTTAACAGTTTCAGTATTTTGTTTTGAAAATGAATGCCAGGCATATCACCTTTATTACTACTAATATTTGAACATGATGATTTTCATGGTACCAACATATTAGAAAAACAAAACAAAAACAATGCTTCCTGGAAAAAAAAAAAAAAGAAACTAAACTATTAGGTATTCTTCTCTTCGAATGGGCCCTTCAATAATTAAATCTGTAGTCTTTATAATGACTGCAAATATGATGAGTATCTGATAGGATTAGCACCTCTAGGACACCATTACAGCATATTGAGTTAAACCTATCTATCCTACATAACCTGAGATTTCGTTTTTTCTAAAGACAACAGATCTAAACAGAAGTTTATCATAGTTTAGGAAAACTAACAACCATCTACTTGAAAGAACAGGTAAAACAAAGAATACTCATGTGTTTCTTTAAATATAATGATGTCCTCCCCCTTTCTTTATGCCTAATAGCAACTAAATGAGGTTCAGTTTACAGCAAAATAATAAACTTTGGCTCAGGTAAAACCAGAAGTACACTAAAAACACTGCTGGATGGTACAACAAAAGTATACACAGATAAATAGGGGAATGGTAGCTGTGCAGGTGGGGGATGAGTGAAGAAGGGGGTAGGGAGGGAAAGAGTGTAGAGAGCAGATATGGCAACATATTTACATTTAGTGAATCTAAGGTGTTCTTTAAGCTATCCTAGCAACTCAATGTAGGTTCAAAGTTTTTCAAAATAAAAAGGTGAAAAGAAAAATATCTAGAAGAATATATACCAAAATGTTGACATTCTCTAGGTTACAAAATTACAAGTAACATTTAAAACTGCAGTTAATTAGGATCTTTCTACAATGTCAAATATTCCTTGTGTAGTAAAATGATCTTTCTATAATGATCAAATATTTCTTGTGTAGTAAAACATTTTTAATATTTTTTATTTTTTAAAATATAATTTTTATTTATTAAAAACTCTTCTATTTTAACCTAAAAAGTAAGGCTATTGGATGCCTCTTGCATATACTTACACATCCACACGAATCTGGTCCCCCATTGAACAGGGAACAAGCTATCCTCACAATTTCTGCCTCTATCTTGCGTAGTCCTGGGAAGATATCTGGATGCAGGGGGTTACTCCATGCAAAATCTCCATAAGCCTGCAAAAAAATGCAAGCATATGTGAAATCAAAACTATTACACTATATAGGACAAAGAATCATACACTAAACAACAGTTTCTAAGTATTAGGCACAACAATATAAACTGGAAAAAAAGGTAAGATATATTCCTCAACCAAAAGAAGATCAAAACATAGCGGAGGAGACAGATATGTAAATAAATAATTTTACAATGTTATGAGGAAAGAAGTATAAATATGGTTAAAAGCGCAGACTATAACACCAAACCGACCCAGGAGGAAGTCTAAGCTTTGCCTATTACTTTCAGCTGTGTAGGCCACATAATCTAAGGTTGTTTCTTCATACGCAGAAGTTGTTATGGTAGCTATCTTCTAGCGTTCTAGCAATAATTAAATAACATAATGCATGTGAAGCACTTAGTAGAATGTCTGGCACAAAGCAGCTGTTGTTATCGACTGCAATATCAGGTTTGTGTACAGAGTGCTAAGGGACCCTGAAGAGGGAACAACTAACATCCTGAGTGATCTAGAGGTGTCTGCTGAGTGGAACTTTGAGAGATGAGTAGGAATCATCATTTGGAACAAGAGGAATGATGGAAGGGAAGGAAAACAACATAAGAGCATGACACATTTAGTAAAGAGAAAAGGCAGGATTAGTGTTTATGTGGGAAATAAAGAGAAGTAGTTAAGAAAAAGTAAGTGGGAGCTGGCTCATGAAGAAACTTGTATTCTCTGCTACATAAGAACCTGAGTTTCATCCTGTAGATAATGGGAAGCTACTGAAAGATTTTAAGCACAGAAGATCAGAGCATTACACCAACTTATGCAAAACCTGCCATATTTATTTAGTAAGGGACAGTTTCATATTTATAATAATCGAACTCAAAGACCTCAGAGATCATCAGTACAACCCCAATTTTATATGATGAACTGGAGTTTCAAAAACAAATATGAGGGCCGAGTGCAGTGGTTCACACCTGTAATCTCAACACTTTCAGAGGCCGAGGCAGGAGGATCGCTTGAGGCTGGGAGTTGAAGACCAGCCTGGGCAACAGAGTGAGGCCCCATCTCTACCAAAAAAATACAAAAATTAGCTGGGTGTAATGGTGCACGCCTGTAGTCCCAACTACTCAGGAGGCTGAGGTGGGAGGATCACTTGAGCCAAAGAGGTCAAGGCTGAAGTGAGCCATGATTACACCACTCCACTCCAGCCTGTGTGACAGAGTGAGACTTTGTCTCTAAAAATAATAAAATAAAATAAAAATAAATTTCATTAGAAATGGAAGAAGCTAAGACTGAGAATTATTTGAAGTATACATGAGACCACTGCTCATCCTGGGTCACATGATTTGAGAAAATTATGAAAGAGTTTCCCTATCTTATCTCTTCTTATCAAACAAAATCTGTCTCACCACAAAAATGTCATCTGACAGGACTACCTTCCCTAGTAATCTGCCTTCTAGACAGGACATCTGCAAAGACTGAAAACATAAATAACATTTTACTATTTTACAGACTGAAGATGTCTTTGATAATATTATACATATTCACCTATGTTTGGGTGAAGAGAAACTTTTATGGTTTTATTGTACCAATAAGCTTTCCTTAAGTAATTTTTCTACTTACAAAAGTAAGGAGAAAAAAGGAGGTCATGTAAACTGGCACAGACCTCACAGGCTTCCCTCAAGAACTGGACGCTCACCTTCACAAGGAGCTCAGTGAGCTTCTCCTCCCCACTGTACACTGTTCCAGAGGCTCTCCCCTCTTGCCAGAAGGCGTCTGCAGAGAAAGGTAAGGTCACTGGGTCAATAAGCAAGAATCTCTGGGAAGACAGGTTCTAATAAAGAAGAAACAGGAAGAAACCCCTCTAGATACAAAAGAAAAAAATGTTGAGTGGAAACCTAACAGCATTCTTATAGCAAATCAAGAAAAAAGTTCAATAGAGTTAGCACAATAAAATAAAGATGAAAAATCATTATTATCAGCAATGTGAAAAAGATATTAATAGCATTTAGCTACAATAAAGGCAGTCTGATAATAATGTTGTCCTCATCCTCAACTGCCTTCTAACAGCGGGAACATTTGCCTTTGTCTATACTTATTTTTTGTTCTCTATATGGCTTTGGAGTGGCCTTTTTCTGCAATAGCTTCCTTCTTCTCTCCTTTCCTATCCAGTCCTAGGAATTTTGAGAACTATTATGGGCAGAGTTGGCAGAAGAAAGCAAGATGAAAAGTGTGAAATTTCAGCACACTATCATCAGAGATGAAACCAGCAAACAAACCACAATGAGGTATAAACCATGAGCACCCCGGTCTCAGACGCCGGCTCCCTTAAGCCAAGCCTGGAAACCCACATAGAACTAGTTATCTGCTTCCAGCAGCACACGCTGTAGCATATTCAAGATCAGGAACACAGTCAACATTGGGATAAACCTCCTTTATCCCAGTGTGGAAAGAAAAGTAAAGTTCCTGAGTAGAATATAAGATCTGACTTTCCACTTTCTTCTCTCCCCGAGACATTCTTCATTTTACCCACAAATTTGTTGATGTAGGTGTCTCAGGTCCTTGTGCTACAATGCAGCTGTGCCCTACTGAAAGTGGGTAGTGAGAAAGCTATTACAGAAGCACACCAACTAAAAACTGCATGGAGCCATGGGCTCTCCAAAGCAAAGATCTTCAGCTCTTGAGAACAGAAAACTAAGTGGTAAATATACAGACAAACTCATTCTTACAGCAATCTGCCAAGCTCTGGCTTGCTGCCCATTTGACTTTCACTCTTTCCTTAGAGGACACTGCTCTGTACTATACACAGCTTCAGACCAGTGGTCACCAGCCTTTCAAAAATAAGATAACTGGTTTCATTTCCTGTTCTTTTACTGATGCTAGAGAATACAGCAATGGACAGTGACTTAAAGAGAAGGCAATATGATGGCGGCAACCAGCTCTCATAATCATGGAAATCTTTAATACCAGGTTTTAGAGTGCTAACCCCTGCTTTATTCATCTACATCCTAGACTATATCAAATTTTGTACTATTCAATGTCAAGACCTCAACACATGTCACTTAGAAATTATAAGGGTATTTTTCAAGGCTGAGCACAGTGGCTCACACCTATAATCCTAGCACTTTGGGAGGCCAAGGTGGGCAAATCACCTGAGTTCAGGAGTTCGAGACCAGCCTGGGCAACATGGTGAAACCTTATCTCTACTAAAAACACAAAAAATTAGCTGGGTATGGTGCCGCACACCTGTAATCCCAGCTACTTGGGAGGCTGAGGCACGAGAATTGCTTAAGCCTGGGAGGTGGAGGTTGCAGTGAGCTGAGATCACACCACTGCATTCCAGCCTGGGCAACACAGTGAGACTCTGTCTCAAAAAATAAAAAATAAGGGTATTTGTCAAAATGCAACATGGCTCCTGGACTGGCTCCTAGAATAGAAAAAAGAACATTAGTTTAAAACAAAACATAGCAAAACAAAAAAAAACCCTGATGAACTAGAAATAGAATTTGTAGTATAGTTAATAGCACTGTACCAATGTTAATTTTTTAGTTTTGATAAACGTACCATGGTTATAGAGGATATTAACATCAGGAGAAGCTGGGTATAGGGAAATCTCTATCATCTTTGCTACTTTTCTATAAATATATCAAACTAAAGAGCTTATTTTTAAAAAGTACTTGTAATATGATCTTAATCAGTAACAAACATAAATCTGTTTGAGTTAATAATAGCAATAATGGTTAACATTTACTGAATCCTTACTATATGCCAGGCACTATAAAACATTTATACATGTATGATCTCATTTAATCCCCATAATCATCTTTTCAGGTAAGTACTGTACTACTATTACTATCCCCATTGTAGAGATACAGGAACTGTGACATACAGAAGTTAAGTAACTCGCCAAAGGCATACTTTAAGTGGCAAACCAAGATATGAATCCAGGCTGGTTCCAGGGTTACGCTCTTAAGCACCAAGCTATTTGGTCTATTTATCCTTCCCAGATGTACTCATGCATATATGTGTATACATACAGACAAACACTATTAGCATTCTCAGATAGATAAACATATATAGATAGATGTAAACTATATAGACAGCTCTACCTATAGCTGCATGCATAAAGATAGATACCATCTGTTTATCTTTGATGGTGGAATTATAGTGACTTATTTTCTTTTGTGCCTTTATGCAGATTTCACATTTTTACATGAATCTGTATTTCATTTGTATTACATATCTTATATTCTCTCTTCTTAAACACAAATATATTTGTTTTATTCATGCTTACAAAAGGAAATAAAGCCAAGTTCCACTGTCTCTGAGATTTGCTTGCTTTATGGATGAAGGATGAATCTAAACATAATTTTAAAAATAGGAAATTCAACCTGTGAAACAGAGAGTAGGCCCTCCTAAACATGTATTAACCAATGATGAGTTACTCTTAACCTATGTGAACATTAAACAATGACAAAACCCGTCTCTTTAAGGAAGTAGAGAGCATGTATATGCCAAGCATCATACCCATAGAGCTGTACTCCTTAAGTTTCTCCAAAACAGCAGATGAGCTCAGACCCTGGGAGGGTAAAGCTTTCACATACTCTTTGTCCACTTTCAGGAATGACATGTTCTTGCTAATATCATCCTTGGTCTTGTTCAACTTGTCTTGAATCTCCAAAGGTAAGAAAGACAAAGTTATCCAGATGCAAGAGTACAGTAGAGACAGCAGAATTATTATGACAGTCAAGCAACTGCTCAATGCTAGGCACTGCACAAGTAACTAGACTAACATTTTTCCTAAAGATATATGGTGATATTCTGACTGATCAGCTACTTTCTGGCATGTACAACAGCCTCTTAAAAATTTGAAAAGCGAAGCTTCTCTCTAAAGGTCAAGATGCACTCAGCCGGTTGCGGTGGCTTACACCTATTATCACAGTTCTTCAGGAAGCCGAGGTGGGCGGATCATTAGAGGTCAGGAGTTCGAGACCAGCCTGGCCAATATGGTGAAACCCCGTCTCTACCAAAAATACAAAAATTAGCCAAGCATGGTAGCAGGCATCTGTAATCCCAGCTACTTGGGAGGCTGAGGCATGAGAATCACTTGAACCCAGGAGGTGGAGGTTGCAGTGAGCCAAGATCGCACCACTGTACTCCATCCAGCCTGGGCAACAGAGCAAGCTGTCTCCAAAAAAAAAAAAAAAAATTGCACCCAATTTCCCCATAACCCTTTTCTCTGACACGTTGACATCACTGCTGCTTCACTTGGTTGGCATTGCTAAAGTCAGCACTTCCTTGAGGGCAATATTTGGACTTTGATCCTGCCTTGGCAGCAGCTACAGTGTGCGTGTAAAAGAATCAAAGGTAGAACTAGGAACAGTAGCCAGAAAACTGTCCATGCTGCAGTAAAAGTGATTCTGGTCCTTGTGCAAGTGATGAGCTCCTTCAACAGACATGCACGCAGCACAAGGCATTCTAAGAACTGCCTGGAAGACTCTAATGTATCTCCTTAAGCTGCTGTCGACAGCTTGCACTGTCTGACCCCAAAATGTTAAAAGGAACTAAGGTCCTTTCTGCTAGGCAGTTTATCAACTATGGTTCTCTTCTTTTCCATCCTCAAAGCCACAGCTTCTGAGCTGTTTTCTTTTATTCACTTACGTATTCACATTCATATTCACTGCTTATTCACAAATATGCAGGCCAAGGATACACAGTGAACAAAACAAACTTAGGCAATGGAGCACACAGGAAAAAAAAACCTCCTGTCCTCATGAAGTTTATCTTCAGCAGGAGAGACAGAAAATAATAAGACAGGTAACAAAAAGTGCTGAGGGAAAAAAAATAGCAGAGTAAGGAGGCAGAAGGGCAGGGGCTGCTACTTATAGCAAAAGACTCTTGGGTAGTAGGTTTGGGGAGAGAAGCTACATGTCACGATTTGTTCATGTCACAGTGCTATTGTTTCAGCAATATATTTGTTAAAGAACGCCAGAACTCACTCCACACTAAGATTTTCTCATCTCTAGCCAAGGATAATTAGAATACAAGAAGATCTTCTTAGATATGGCCCTCAATGAAACCACAGGGAAAGCCACTCCTTTCGAGCACATCTGCAATAGTCTAAGAGGCCCACACTGGCAGGGAGCAGAGGCTACACTCCTGGGTAATGCCTGGGCATGCTATGGACGTGAAGACATTTTTTAAGTTGTAAATTAAAAAATTAATTCACATAAATGGTGACTCATGCAACAGAACAGGCTATGAAAGCTGAGCTTCCATGCATAGAGTATGCTATTGCCATAAAACAGACAAAAAGTGACAGAGAGGTATATTAGAAAGCACAAGTACTTCCTTACCCCCAATTCTTGCCTCAAAGCCTGTATTAAGTTACCCAATTTTAATTTCCTCAAAGCATTTATTTCAAAATAAAATTCCACATATTTGTTTACTTCTTTATTTTCTGTCTTTCCTATTAAATGTAAGTTCCATGAGAGGAAGGATTTGGTCTTGTTCACCACCATATCCCCAGCACCCAGAAACGTACTTGACAGTGAGCAGGTGGCTCAATAAGCATGTGTTAAGTGAATAAATGACAGAGGTATACACACATGCACACACGCATACACGCACGCGCACAGACACACACACACATATGTAACTTTTTGTATCTAAGCCTCAGAATCTGCTTCTGAAAAATGGAGAGTGATTAGATAGTCCTTGGCAAGCTAAGGATCTTCCAATTCTGTTACTTTATAAGTTTAAGAGTGGGTTCTGGAACCCTAGCATTTATTTGTCTCAAAGTCTGAAAACTGAATGAGAAGAAAAAAAAAAAATTCAGGAGATAAGGGGAAATCCTAATCTCCTTTGTGCTACAGTCCATCTTCTACAATACCTTCCCTGTCCCCACCCCTTATACTCCGTAAGAACTGGATTTACTTTTAGGGATTAATATAATTTGGAGAGCAAACAGAAGCCTATATGCTCACATTTCCCTTCACCACCTGTTACTGCTCCCACTCTCCTACAGGAAATGAACCTGAAGATACCTATCTCTGGGAGAGTTAGCCAGCGGTCTGAATGGACTTCAGCCAAAGGTTAAAGATAACTGGCCAACTTTAGGTCAGGGGTTGGCAAACTAACCCTGGTATAGCCAGGAAAGGGAACTGAAAGCCAAAAGTAGAAGAAAACTTGAAGGCAGGTAAAGTTGGGAAAGACCAAAGAGGGGTCAGGAGAGGGCACTGGAGGAGATGAAGATTCCAAGGACTCATATGCATTCCTTAGAGCTTCCCAAGTGGCCTGCCCTGTTTATCTTCATCTGGGATAACCTGTGGGAGGTGCACAGAGGTGACTACCTTATCCTCAACATGGATGAGGGCCAAGAGGACATAACAAAGGGGACATACTACAATACAGATAATTGCAAAGAGCAAGAGACAGCGCTGTGCAACTCGGGATCAGCAAACTACAGCCAGGAACCAACTAAGGCCTACCTGAATTCGTAAAGAAAGTTTCACTGGAATACAGCCAGGCTCATTCCTGAACCTCTTGCTGCTGTCCCTCTGCAAGGGCAGAGGTGAGGAGTTGCAACAGACATGATATGGCCTACAGAGCCCAAAATGTTTCATATCTAGCCCTTTACAGAAAACATTTGCCGACCCCTGACCTAAACCATGTAAGCACCCAACTCCTAGATAAATACCTAAAGTCAGCCAGCTGCATGTTGTTCCAAAGCACCTAACAATACAGTCAGGTTTTCTCATTTCAAATTCTTACTTCCTTAACAGGCTTCTCATCTCTCCTTTGGCCAGTTACGTTGGAGAAAGGGTTAAGTCAGGGTTCTCAACCTTGGCCATTTTGACATTTCCAGCCAGATAATTCTGTGTTTGGCGGGTGGGGGGGGCTGTTCTGTACACTGTAGGATGCTTAGTGTTTAGCAGCATTTCTGGCCACGATCCGTTACATGCCAAGAGCACCCCCCCATCCAAGCTGTGACCACCAACAATGTCTCCAAATGCTGCCAAGTGTCCCCTGGAGGTAAGGGACAAAATCACCCCTCCACTTTGAGAATATTAGGTTTAGTAAATAGAAAGAAAGAGGTATGATTATCAAGAGGGGAAAAAATGACATATACAGATTCTACTTACCTTACGACCAATAATGGGCATCTTCCTGGTGAGCTTAAAACATTTCTTTTTAAACCTTGACCATAAACCTAAAAGAAACAAATGGTTCTCTTATTCAAATAAATTTCCATGGATATGACCTGGCATATAGCAACCATTCAATGTGTCTTCCACAACCTCACTTGCCTTCCAATTGCAAAGAGTTTCTTTCCTTTAAAAAATAAAAAAAAAAAACTTTTAAATTTAAGTTTGTGAGTAAGTACTATATTTACATGGTTCAAAATTTTAAAAATACAAACACATAACACACCCAGTAAAGCAGTGAAGCTTCCCTCTCTCAAACCTATCCCCCCGACCCTCAAGCTACCCCCCAGAGTTTCCTTATGCATACACGTGCAACAGTAAAGCTATATTCTTATTTGTCTCCCTTTTTTTGCACAAAAAGTAGCACACTCTAGCACTGTAGCAGACCTTGTTTTTCCACTTAGGAGTATTATCTTAAAGATCAGTGCATCCTCATTCATTTTTATAGCTGCAGAGTTTTCCATTTTATGGATGTGCCAAAATTTATTTAACCTGCCCCTTAATGATGGATATATAGGTTGCTTCTAATATTTGCTATTACAAATCATTCTGAAATAACCTTGTAACACACACCATACTGCACACCTACAGGATAAACTACAAGTACACCTACAGGATAAACTCCCAGAAGCAAAACTACTAGGTCAAATGATATATGTGTTCCAGAATTCTTGACCTTCCTAAGGTTTCTAGATGTTCAACATTTCTCTTCCTTCTCCCAAGACTAATGGCCAGCCTGTTTTTAGTTTTGTTTTTCTTGGATCTATGTCCAGCCTCTCATCCAACACAGATTCTAACATTTTCTGGACCTACAAATGCCCTCAAAATTGTGGATGCTGGCCAGGCACAGCGGCTCACACCTCTAATCCCAGCACTGTGGGAGGCCAAGGTGGGAGGACTGCTTGACCACAGGAGGGTGAGACCAGCCTGGGCAACACAGTGAGACCCTGTTTCAACAAAAAGAAAAAAAAGTTTGAAAAATCGCAGATGCCAGAGTTCACTCTGTCAGGCAGTACATAGAACAAATAGGGAATACTAATCCTGTCGATCATAATAATCATAAATACATGTTATCTAAATAGACTAACAGACCTTCTGATGCATTCACAATCAATATATCTCAACTGACTCTGACAACAGCATTCTGAGGCTGGCACAGAAGGCATTATATACCATCCACAAGTGACATAAAAGGCAATGCAAGATCAAAGCATCAAAACTTGCTCAAGGCCACAGATAAAATCAGTGATAGAGCAAAGATTTAACTAAAGTCTTTGTATTTTCAGTCCAGGATTCCCAGGATTCTATACTGCTTCAAATGCACCATAGGAATTTTCTGTTTGAGTCTGTAAGAATCTAAGCCTGGCTTTTATCCAAGGTGTGAACTGAATATGAACTTCTACTGCATTCCTAGGAGATCTGGGAATTCCCACTTTCCTGGCCAGAAAGAGCTCCCTCTTCACTCAACAACCACAGGATGTGTCTGCACCCCCTTTATGTATCTATCACATCATGCCTTGCATCTCTGCTAGCTGTTTTTGCTTCAGCTGCATCCCTCTCTAACTCTCCCTAGAGTCCACATTCTGTAAACGCCTGGGACAAAACCAGGTAACTAAGACACAGACTGAATAAGAAGACAAAGAGACTGAAACCACTTGTTTGTGGTTACTTTTTGTTTAAATTTTGGAGTATTTCCTTCTAGCCCTATGTTCTACACACTGTAATACATAACTGAGATTCTGTATAATGTAAAATAACTGTGTATCCTCCTCACTGATAGCACTTTCTACATTATTAACAAGTCTTTCTAAACATATTTTTTAATGTTATAATAGTTCATCAAATGACTATAATCTAATATTGGATATTTTAGCTTTTTGTTATTCAACTATTTCTAACTGTTAAAGCTGTACAGATTCAGAAATGCTTCCTTATTTGACGAAGTAATTAATGAGGTAAAAAGAAGTCTAAAAATCAGCAAACTGGACCAGCTGTCCAGAAGTTTAGTAATGTGACTAGGTGGAGGATAAAATAATAAACTAATTTTGTGGAAGTTGTGAGAAAAAATGGTACAGGGTAAAAAGAACAGAATACAGCAACAGAGATGAAGAAACTAAAAATAAAAAGATCCCATGGCCCTGACCTAAAAAGATTATCTCAAAAGTCCCCAGAGGTACAGAATGAAAAGTATTTAGAATTTTTTAGTGGGATTGAGAGTAAGGAGAAGAAGGAAGACTGAGAGATGGTCAAAAGGATAGAAAATTCCAGTTAGACGGAAGCAATAAGTTCAAGAGATCATGGTGACATAGTAAATAAAAATGTGTTGCATACGTCAAGATTGCTAAGAAAGTAGATTTTAAGTGTTCTCACCATTAAAAAAGGTACATGAGGCCAGGTGTGGTGGTTCACGCCTGTAATCCCAGCACTTTGGGAGGCCAAGGCAGACGGATCAGGAGGTCAGGAGTTCAAGACCAGCCTGACCAACATGGGGAAACCCTGTCTCTACTAAAAATACAAAAATTAGCTGGGCGTGTTGGCACGCGCCTGTAATCCCCGCTACTCGGGAGGCTGAAGCAGGTGAATCGCTTGAACCCAGGAGGCGGAGGTTGCAGTGAGCCGAGATCGTGCCACTGCACTCCAGCCTGGGTGAGAGAGTGAAACTCCATCTCAAAAAAAAAAAAAAAAGTACGTAAGGTAATCATGTTAGTTTGATTGAGCCATTCCACAACTTACACATTTGAAAACATCATGTTGTACACCATAAACATACAATTTTTGTTACTTTAAAAAAAGAATTTAAAAAGTTTAACAAAATAGAAAATGCCACTGTAAGAACAATGCATGGTTCTTAACAGTTTCCAAATTCCACTCACGCAAAAGATGCCATTCAGTCCTCATATTACCCATGACTAGGTAAAGCAGCTATTATGACGTCCATTTTATTGCAAGGAAATGGGCTAAGAGAGCTTAAGGGTGTCGCCCACGGTGACACAACAAGAAACTGAGAGTTTATCATTTCCTCCATGACATAAAGCTGATTTCTGTTGGTGAATTATGGACAACCCACAGTTAAAATCAACGTTAAAGTAAAAGTAATAAACTGTGAGCTGATAATCACAGAAGCAGAATTAAGGAAGAGGCTGCTAACCCCTGCCCAGCTCATGCTGCTGCCCACTTCTCCTCTACCCCAGGCTCCATCCTTTGTTCCAGAAATACTCTCTTCCCTCAAGAGGGATTCAGTGTTGGAAGATCAGCAAAATTCATCACTAGTCCAGACTTCAGACTCCTTTAGTGCAGTGTAACCAAAAATAACTTGATTGTTCAGCAACACATGGCAAGTAAGCAAGTGCTAAAAAAAATGAATATTCTTTCAAAATTATCCCTGATCTCTGGAGGGAAGACATTCTTATCTGTGTCTAAAATTCAAGTTGGAAGTTACCAAATGAAAGTGTGCTCTGTGTGTATGTGCTAAATTTTATAAAATTGTCAACATTTAATGATTTTTTTTTTACAAAATTACATTTTATATGGTTGAAACTGGATTCAGATATAAAAACAGAGAAATACAATAGTGGTATCCTTCAGTAATAAGATTTTAATTTTGTTCTTATTATATATCCATATTGTCCAACTTTTCCATAGTGAGTATGTACTGCTTTTGTTTTATATCTTTAGAAACAAAATAACTCAGCTGGCCATGGCGGCTCAGGCCTGTAATCTCAGCACTTTGGGAGGCTGAGGCGGGCGGATCACCTGAGGTCAGGAGTTCAAAACCAGCCTGGCCAACATGGCGAAACCCCACCTCTACTAAAAATACAAAAATTAGGCAGGCGTGGTAGTGGGCGCCTATAATCCCAGCTACTCATGAGGCTGAGGCAGGGAGAACTGCTTGAACCCGGGAGGCAAAGGTTGCAGTGAGCCGAGATCATGCCACTGAACTCCAGCCTGGGTGACAGAGCGAGACTCCATCTCAAAAACAAAAAACAAAAAACAACAAAAAAAAACCTCAAATGGCTTGGAGTTCAGCCCACAAGGATTTAGATGGCATATCTCATCAGTATACTACGACTAACAATTTTCTCACGGCAAATTGGCCTCTCAGAGGCCAGCAAATTCCTTTTTGACCACTAAAAGCAGGTAAGTATCAGAACCTAAGATGGCTGTGTCTCTACTATTAGCTAAGCAAAATGTATGGCACAGTGAGCTACAGAACTGAAAACAGAAGTAAATACCTAACCACAAAAAAAGAAAAATATGGGAGGTAATGCATGTTAATTAGCTCAATTTAGCCATTTCACAAGGTATACATATTTCAAAACAATATGTTGTACATGATAAATATAAACAATGTTTATTTGCCAATTAATTTTAAAATTTGTTTTAAAAAGAATACCTAAAGTTAGTATTAATCATAGCAAGTAAAATATAAATCTCAGATCTCTAAGCTTAGCCTTATTTCATAAATGTACCACGTTTGAATGGTAGTGCATTTGTAAAACAAGGCGTACAATAAATGGTGGTTTCTAGGGGATGGAGGAGAGAGTAATGGGCAGTTATTATTTGATGTTTATTAAAATGGAGTTCCAGTGGGGTGATGAAAA
This sequence comes from Pongo abelii, assembly GCF_028885655.2. Taxonomy (NCBI): domain Eukaryota; kingdom Metazoa; phylum Chordata; class Mammalia; order Primates; family Hominidae; genus Pongo; species Pongo abelii. The sequence continues at coordinate 73,152,309 of NC_071993.2, forward strand.
AGTTCTGGTAATAGTGATGCCTGTACAATAATGTGAATGTACTTACTGCCACAGGACTAACTGTACACTTAAAAATGGTTAAAGTGGTAAATTTTATGTTGTATATATTTTATTATAATAGAAAGATGGATAAGCAGAGACTGATTTTTTTTAAATTATAAGTTAAAAAATAAAAAGAAAGTACATTTCTTGCTACCCCTCAGAATCCTCTGAAATGGGCCCCTTACTCACTGAATTGAATACTTCCTAGGAAAGGAATAAGCATGAGCAGAAGGACACAAGCTACATCCATATCCAAACCATTGAGCAGATGCAGCGGAAGGGCTGGCCGGTCTAATTTCTTAGAGTTTATCAGAAAATCTTGCAAGGACTAGGAGCAGCAACTGAGGACAAGGTTTTTAAAGCTGGAGTGAGCTACAGATTTACACAGGAGAGTCACGTCTCATTTCCACTTTAATTTAAAAACTCTAAGCAGTTGGAACTTGCTTCTTAGTTGTCAGGTTTTGCAATGTTTACTGCGCCATAAATGGCTAAGAAGCTATTTGCAGGGTAAAGAGATAAAAACGGAATCTGGCTTCTAAATTGACTTTCCTTGAACAAGAGAAGAAAAGCAGAAAAAACACAGTTAAAGAGCCCTTTTAAACAGGTGTTATCAGGGAAGCAAAGTGGTGGGGAAATTTCAAGCAAATGAGAAACAGCTAATGATTATCTTCAATGTTACTGTTTTCTTATCCCAAGGAAGTTAACTCCCATACCCTACTAAGAGTGGGGAAAGGGTGCAGGGGAGTGTTATAGAACATCCAGCACCAAATCTACTACTTGTGTTTAGGTACTAACAACACTTACCAAGCGCAGACTGCAGAGGAAAATAACTCATAAGAAGGTAACACGCAACCAGGTTTCTAGGCGGGAAAAAGGTGGGTGGGCAGAAGAGGGGCTTAATCCTAAGCAAAGGTGGAAGATTCAGAAGCAGATCATTGAGACTGCTCATCTTCTGCACCCTGAGAAGTGGCCTCTTCTTCCCCATGTTGATCTGGCACTGAGTCACTTCTAGGAAGCTCAAAGTATACGATCCCCTGATACCAGAAGTTCAACTCCAAGAGGAGAGAGATCCTGTACTACTTGCGCAGATATCCCCACAGCCTGATGCAGTGCCTGGCACATAACAAGCACTCGAATGGTCACCATATAAGTGCTGTTCCATTTCACCTAATCTTTACTGAAAAGGATAGCACAAAATGAAAGCAATAAATTCCTGCTCTGGGAACTCCAGGTGACATAATTATGTTCTAGGGAAGAAACTGGTACCAAAGGTTTAAGCCATACTGAGATTTCTGTGGATCCTTACAATGACTAATTCTGATGCGTTTTTACATAAACTACAAATCCAAAAAAAGAATCAATGTAAGGAGTATTAGTTATACAAGAGTCCTGTTATAACTTGACCAATCAGAAGACAAAGTACTGCTTTACATTTAAACCGATTTTAAAAATAAGAACCAAACCAGGGCCGGGCGTGGTGGCTCACGCCTGTAATCCCAGCACTTTGGGAGGCCGAGGTGGGCGGATCATGAGGTCAAGAGATCAAGACCATCCTGGCCAACATGGTGAAACCCCGTCTCCACTAAAAATACAAAAATTAGCTGGGCGTGGTGGCGCGTGCCTGTAGTCCCAGCTACTCGGGAGGCCGAGGCAGGAGAATCACTTGAACCTGGGAGGCAGAGGTTGCAGTGAGCCAAGATCAGGCCAGTGCACTCCAGCCTAGCAACAGATGGAGACTCCATCTCAAAAATAACCAACCAACCAACCAAAAGGCAATAAAGTAGACCTATCTCTCAGCAATTAGTTTGAGGCTAGTGACACACCACTATACCTTTACAGAGGAGACAGCATACTTACTCTCTGGCTGGAAGACAAACTCATATCCCCAGACTATCAGCAGGGTCCACACGACACTCCATGCAATTAGCTGCCAGGGCTCATATTTGGTGCAATGCCCATTTACATAATTCTTGGCTTTTGTGGAGTATACTTCCAAAATCTCTAAGTAGGGCTCAAAGGCCTTCTAGAAATACAAGTGAAAAATAGAAACATTACATTTAGAGAGAGAAAAGAAGTCTGTTCTTAGTTTGTACTTCAACTCTCATTTTTCAAGGGCAAGGTCATTCCCGATCTTGCCCTTCTTCAGCAATAATCTTATTATCATCTACAGCCCTCAAGGCTTCTGTACCAGTCACTCCAGCAGCACTCCACTGCCACTTAACAGCTAGTGGACTTTGAGACTATTTTCAATCTTGTGCCTATTTTATACAGTAAGAGGGTTAAGCTAGATCGTCACTTCAGCCCTAAAGTTTCTATATGACTGCCAGAATCACTGTCCCACTCTCTTAACTCACACTAATACCCCCAATATGAATGTCATTTCTCTTCTCTATTTGAATCTTTCCTATTCTCTACCCCAGTAGTCAGCAAACTGGTTCTGTAATGAGCTTGATACTAAATTATTTTATATTTTAAGTGTTGCAAAGCAAACATTCTCCTTTACAACTACTCATCTCTGCTGCTGGAGTACAAATATAGTTACAGTTAGTGCGTAAACAAAGGAACATGGCTGTGTTCCAACACAATGTTAATTATGGACACCAAAATTTGAATTTCATATAATTTTCATGTTCATAAAATATTCTTTAACAATTTTTTAAATGTAAAAATCATTCTTAGCACAAGGACCATATAAAAGCAGGCAACAGCCAGATTTGGCTCGTAGGCCACAATTTACCAATGCCTGCTCTAAGGCCTTACTTGACTATAATCTCTCAGTCAGCAACCATATCTTACCATCATGTGTATTCCTCACAACACCTGGTACGAGCAAGAAAAAACCTGTCCTCTGTAAACTTACCAGAGTATCTCATTCACGAGAATTCCTCTCTCCCTTTAAATTCTCCTCCAGTACTCATTTGTGATAAGTCCTATACAGAGCTTATCACAACCTGCCTTGCAGTCTACTCATCTGTTTCTTATCTCCCTGACTATATGGTTAGGTCCTTGAAGACAGACCAGTTCTATTCATATCTACAATCCCCTACAATGCCCTGTACAAACTAAGGTCCTTTTATAGTTTACTATTCATTCACTTAATCAACACTGATTAAGCATCTCCAGGGTTGAAGGCAGTAAGCTGGGGAAGTGTTCAGGTACATATCATAGTTCCAAGTCTATACTGAGTTTACAATCTAATATGCAAGAGGTAGATGTGTGTCCACACACACACACACACAAGCACATACATATATAAACAAATCACGAAAACTTCTCAGGGGAATAGCCACAAAAAGCATATGAGTGCCAAGATGGAGCACTGAGGAAGGACTATCTAACTCTGAAGGGATAAAGATAATGACGGAGGGCAAAATTTAAGCTGGTTAAAAGGATGAAAGAAAATTCTCTAAGTAGAAAAGTCAAAAGGAAAAGTCACACCAGAAAGAGAGGATAGTAGCTGCAAATGCATAAAAAGAGTCTGCATATGGCAAAAGTTCTATGTGGCAAAATGTAAGCTACATGATGGCAGGGACCATTTCTGTCTCATCCAGTGCTAAATCCCCAACATGTGGCAGAGTGCCCGGCACACAATTTATACTGAATACAAACATGGACAGTGGCTGACAGTGCCCAAGTAAATGAGTGAACACTTAAATCAGAGACGTGAGGCTGGGAGAAGTATGCTAGGTCCATGATATGGTTTGGATGCCTATCCTCCAAATCTCATGTTGAAATGTGATTCCCGATATTGGAGATGAGGTCTGGTGGGAGGTGACTGGATCATGGGGGCGCATCTTTCATGAATGGTTTAGTACCATCCCCTTGGTGATAAATGAGTTCTTGCTCAGTTAGTTCACGTGAGATCTGGTTGTTTAAAAGCCTAGGACCTCCCCCCTCTCTCTTTCTTGCTCTCACTCTTGCCATGTGACGTGCCTGCTCAAGTTTCGCCTTCCGCCATGATTGTAAGCTTCCTGAGGTCTCACCAGAAGCAGATGTTGAAGCCATGTTTGTACAAGTATGCAGAACCATGAGCCAATTAACCCTCTTTTCTTTATAAATTACCCAGACTCAGGTATTTCTTAACAACAATGCAAGAATGGGCTAATCCAGTCTGTGTTTAAAAAGGACTTAGAAAAACTGATATATAAACTGATAGGAACTTTTGTAAAGCAATTTGTTGGTATCTATCAACACTTTAAACGCATATTCATTTTGACCTAGCAATCTCACTTTTTGGCGTCCACATACTTTGCACATGTATACAAATAAACGTGTTCAAGGATATTCATTTCAGTATTCTCTGTAATAACAAAAGGGAAAAAATAATGTAAATGTCCACCCACAGAAGAATGGTTAAATAAATTATAATACGTGCATTTTATGTACCCATACCATGAAACATTAAAAAGAAGACAGATCTACATGAACTACATAGAAAAATTTCCAGAACATAGTATCAGGTAAAAATAAATAAATTACAAACAACAGCAACAAAACAAAACAAAAGGCACGGATTTTTAAGTATGTGAGTAATTTTGTCTGGTGTGGGTATAGATCATTCAAAATTTTCAAGTTCAAGTTCGACAGACTGGTTAACTATGATGTTAACAGTTAATATCACTATTAACTATGGTAAGACTAGAAGAGGAAGGGAAGGTAAAGAAGGTAGACGATGTTTTGAGAAAAAGATAATGACACTGACAAATATATTCCTACTGGATATCCACATCCAGTGTTCTAGTAGGACACGAAAGCTTAGAAAAAGGACAGATACTCAACAAATGCTTGTTGAAAACATTTATATCTGCAATGGACTGAATGTTTACGTCCCCCCAAAATTCATATGTTGAAATCTAACCCTCAAGCTGATGGTAGGAGGAAGAGGGAGCCTTTGGGGGGTCATTAGATCATGAAGGCAGAGGCCTCGTGAATAAGATTAGTGACTGTATAAAAGAGACCCCCAGAGAGCAAATTTGCCCCTTCTACCATGTGAAGACACAGTGAGAAGACATTTTCTATGAACCACTTTTACGAAGGCCACCTTCCAGGAAGTGGGCCTCATCAGGCACCACTTATCTGCTGTTGCCTTGATCTTGGGCTTCCTGGCCTCCAGAACTGAGAGAAACGGATTTTTGTTTATATGCCACCACGTTTATGGCATTTTGTTATAGCAGCCTGAATGGACTCAGACAATACTCTTAGTAATTAGACTGTGGTATAAGGTAATTAACATTAGACAACTATTAGGTTCCCTGGAGGGCTACCCATGAAGACAGTTTATCTGCAATTCCCCAATAGTTCTTGGTGGCCATTCCCCAGAGCCCACTGTTGCATCAGCAACCTCAATCCAAAGCAATGGCAATACCAGCCAAAACCTGGGAAAGACCAGAGGAGTCTATCATCAAAAGTATGTCATGATTTCTATCATTATAAAGACTCGTCTAGTGTGAAAGTTGTGGTCAAACCAGATGGTTAAATACTGTGCATGAACGAGATGATGAAAGAACAATTATCCAGATTAGCTTTTCTTCTGGTGATACTAATTCCTAATTCACCCAGAAAACAGAAGTTACCAATGTCAAAAGATGACTACAGATATTATGAACAATTCATGGCACTGAGCAAAAAAGTAATATAACTAGTATTAGGGTGACAGCAAAGAACCAGCAAATGCAAACTAATTTTTAAAAGCCTTAAAATTAAGATATAAAGACATTCCTCACTAACATTTAAAAATTATATTCAGCAAGAATATATTTTCTTTGTATTTGCTTTGATTCTTACGAAGATAATGGCAATTCTTAAATTCAAAGGGGGTCCTTTAAAAGGAGATATATCTAAATTCTTTAACACCAAAGACAGAATGACACTGTAGTTGGATGGGTCCTGACAAGCTTTTTGAGTAGTCAACTAGTTGATCACAGAAATTACATCTCCTGGCATCATTCTAAGGTCCTCCTAGTGTTACTACAAACAACCTAGGCTCAGTCCCCAGTGTAGATGCAACTCACAACACTCACAGCTCACTGAATTATCGGGATCTGTGGCGTAAGGTATCCTATCTCCTTGGACTAAAGGGTGATGCAGTTAAAGGATGATGCAGTTCCTTAGGGCCTTGAAAACAGCACAAACCCCAGGCTGGGTCCTGATGCAATACTCTAGCCCTTGGGAAGCACAGAATCTAAGAGCTGAAGGGAACCTGGAAGATCAAGTCTAACATTTTCATTTTACAAGCAGAGACCCCAAAGTGAAATGACATGACTACGCTCATACAGACATGCTTGTGATTAAGTGGAGTCTAGGAACGCATGCCTTTTGACTCAGTATTCAGTACCCTTCCAATTCTTGATTTTCAGTATCCATGGGCAGAGGAGTAACACATTACAATCCAGCAGCATCCCAAGAGTTTTCTTTTCACAATTTATGTTCTTGGCAGGATCTACCCTGGATACATGGTACCATGTGTAACATACTAAAATTATATAGTTAGGTCATGACTACAGATAAACATCTAGATCAACCTTGTCCAACACGCAGTCCAGGACAGCTCTGAATGTAGCACAAAACAAATTTGTAAACTTTCTTAAAACATCATGAGACTTGTTTTTTTGCAATTTTTATTTTTTTTAAGCTCATCAGCTATCAATAGTATATTTTATGTGTGGCCCAAGACAATTGTTCTTCTTCCAATGTGGCCCAAGACAGCCAAAAGACTGGACACCCCTGATCTAGATAGAGATGGCACAGAAGTTAATGTGATTATAATTACTATTCCCACTATGTCTTTTTACTTAGTACTTTTTTGTCTATATATCTCTGAATATATACTTATAATTCTTAGGCTTCTGTTTATTTCAACTTTATCAATGTATTGTGTCTCTGGAAATATAAGAACTATGAATGGTCATCCACGAAGGCCACTAGCTTACTGTGCAACTCCAGGTAAATTATTTCATCAATCTTTATGGCTTTATCTAGAAGAAGAAACACAAGAACAACATAGTCATAAAATAAGCTGTATCTGTATATGTGTGTGCCTGGGCAGGGACAGGGGACAGGGGTGCTTATCTCCAACCCTTGCTTAATAGAACAGTAGTTTCGGTACAGTTTCTACAAGTAAAACACTCCTTCCTTCACGGTTATAAAATTGGAAAGGTATTCCTCTAGAAAAAAAAAAAAAATTATTTGCCCAGTGAATGAATAATATTTTTTAAAGTATAACATTAAAGAAAAAAACAAACTCTTATAAACCTTAGTAGTAGGAATATTCATAATATTAACTACCTTAAAGAGCTATTGTCAAATAATGAGTAAACTAGCCTTTCTCTTGTTTATTCCATTTCCAATTCAATGATTACATTTCAGATGATAACCAAAAGGCATCAAAATAGTACTCAATAATCCTAATCATTAGACAAAAGGCAGCTCCTAGAATTTATGAGAGCTTGGTAGCCCACTCGCCCCAATGACATAAAACTCTTTCAGCCTTCACTTTAAGGGTGCAAGACCTTGTCGTGAATGTATCCAACAGCAGAAGGCTACAAATATTGTAAATTTGGGGTATGCTACTTGTTAGACCACTGAGTTTCAAACTGTTCCAATATGTGTATTAGATTCTACGTGTATGAGACTGTGTTGTAAAATACAGTCCCAAAGAAATGTATTTTACAACACAATCTAATACATGTACAAACAGAAAGATATAAAACCGAAAGTTTCCAAAATAATACTTAGCACCTTATTACTTGTAATGTACTCACATTTCTATTTCTTCCTTCTTTAACGCTTGATCTAGTAAACTGATTTTGTGTCCCTCTAAATGGATCATAATCTGCAGTTTTAAAAGCAGTGCTTCAGAGTGATTTTACTTCTGGCTTCCTTAAATTTAGAATGTGGTTGTGTAATACACTGAGGGAGCTAACACTAATGTTATTTTCCACTCTACACAATCTCAGTGCTTTTTATGCTTAAGATTTATTCTCTTAACATTTTTGTGAGGTCAGGAATATGATCTGAAGTAATAAGCCCAGGATATCTAGTCATGAGTTACTTCCTAACTGACCGTAGACCACAGCTATCCCCAATGATACTAAACTCTTTTAATCTCCAAATCACTTCAAGAGAGCAAAAGATTCTATAAGCAAACTTCCAACAGTAGCACTATCCACCCCTTGCTACCTCCAAAAAAATCTTAAGAACTGGTACTGTTCATCACCAAATACCAATTAGGCAGCGATATTTTTTCCTTATTAAATTACTTAACACCAATTTATACCTAAAGAAACATTCTACAAATGAATATTACTAAAAGAGAAAAGCCATCTGGCAAATATTTCCAGACCCACACTGGATGATGCATCTTTCCTTGGAACTAATACAATCCTTTCTCCATTACTCAACAGGGCTAACTACCTGTTATGATTTGAATGTCCCCCCTAAAACTCACGTTGAAATTTAATTGCCATTGTAACAGTGTTGAGAGGTGGGATCTTTAAGAGGTGACTTAGAGCAGGAGGGTTCTGCCCTCATGAGTATATTAATGCCATTATCTCGGGAGTGGGCTCCTGATAAAGGATGACATCTTGGCCCATCCCCTCTAGCTCGCGTGCTCACTTGCCCTTCTGCCATGTTATTATTCAGCAAGAAGAAGGCCCTCACCAGATATCGGTGCCTTGCTCTTGGACTTCCCAGCCTCTAGAACCATGAGCCAAATAAACTTCTATTGTTTATAATTACCCAATCTCTGGTATTCTGCTATCACAGCAGAAAATGGACTAAGACACCATGTATATTTGTTTTATTCAAAAGCAATGGCATCTCCATTCAGGTAGTCCCTCAGAGCTATCTACCATGCCAACCTAGAAAGAGCTCTACTCTGTAATGTTGTCTCTGCTATACATATGCCTACTGCTGTTTAAGAGTTTCAGTCATTCAACAATTATTTTTGGAGTGCCTACTATATGAAGGCACTATTTTACAGGGATCAGAGTTCACCCACTTGTTTCACTAAAAACTTTCTCTTCCCTCTAAAACTCAAAGATCTGGTGACCCTCTGATTACAGAGGGAATAAAACTAATTTAGAAAAAGAAGTCAAGACAACATGCACAGGAAAGAGTGAAGCACTTAAAAAGAATTAACTTTTTAATTTGGCCAGGCACGGTGGCTCACACCTGTAATCCCAGCACTCTGGGAGGCCGAGGTGGGTAGATCACCTGAGGTCAGGAGTTTGAGACCAGCCTGGCTAACATGGGGAAACCCTGTCTCTACTAAAAATACAAAAATTAGCCAGGCATGGTGGCGTACACCTGTAGTCCCAGCTACTCAGGAGGCTGAAGCATGAGAATCGCTTGAACCTGGGAGGCGGAGATTGCAGTGAGCCAAGATCGCACCACTGTACTCCAGCCTGGGTGACAGAGCAAGACTCTGTCTTGAAAAAAAAAAAGAAAAAAAAAAGCATTAAATTTTTTTAACGTAATTAAAATTTTAAAAATAAATTTATTTTATAAAAATAATTTTATCTTTTAAATTTATTAAAATTTAATTATATAATGGTATTATATAACTTAAAACTCTAAATGGCTTTCATGTTATTTTATTTGTATTTTATAACCTCATGAGGCTATTAGATTAAGAATGTACAGGCCATTTACACATTATAAAGTACTTGTAATCCCAGCACTTTGGGAGGCTAAGGCAGGAGGATCCCCTGAGGCCAGGAGTTCAAGACCAGCCTGAGCAACATAACAAGATCCCATCCCTACAAAAAAATTCTAAAAACAAACAAAAAAACAGCAGGCATGGTGGCACACTCCTGTAGTCCCAGCTACTCGGCAGGCTGAGGCAAGAGGATCACTTGAGCCCAGGCATTTGAGGCTGCATTGAGCTATGAGCATGCTACTGCACTCCAATGCAACTTGGGCGGCAGAGTGAGACTCTATCTCAGGAAAGGGAAAGGGAAAGGCAAAGGGAGAAGGAGAGGGAGAGGGAAGGAAAAGAAAAAGGAAAAGGAAAGGAAGAGGAAAAAGAAAAGAAAAGAAACCAGTGTGCAGTATCACTCTATAGATGGGGAAAACTGAAGTCAAGAAAGGTTAAGTGACTTGCTCAGTCAAACTGATAGAAAGAGGCAAAGTCAGGACTTCACACTCAGAGCTGAATTCCACAAGACACTGGAACCATCGCTCACGGCTTGAAAACATCATAAATACCTACATACTAATTGGAAAAGTATGACCCAAAAGAAGAAAACCAAAGAGCTGTAAGTAAAGCCAAACAGGGGAACCAACAAGATATTCCAATGTATTCTCTCTTTACTGTTCTGCTCACATTAAAGAAAAACAGGCTGAAGATCAAAGAAAAACATTCCTGCTGACAGGCTGACTCACTCTACAAATAATTTCTGAACTGCCACAGGCACACAGATTCCCTGCCAAGGAAAATGTGGCAATTTTGCTCAGTGGATTACTGCACGGTGCTAAGTGAGTGAAGGTTGTATGGTCAAAACTGAAGTGCACACAAACCAGTTTTCTCAGGCTTCCATAATAACTCATACCTCTCAAACTGCCTCCTTGTCTGAATGCAGCTTGCTGGGCCACAACAGAGACCTAGGGCCCTGAGTGTAAGTCTGTTATTCACTCAAGGAAATGTTCAGAACAGTAATGCCCTAATGATTTTACTGATCTCTATAGCTTCATTATAGAGTCAAGTTTCTGGGAAAGCTACTTCCCTACAGAAAGTTTCCCTTCATTCTCCTGTACAATGTCTTCTTGGCATTTCTTCTTTTTTTTTTTTTTTTTTTTTTGAGACGGAGTCTTGCTCTGTCACCCAGGCTGGAGTGCAGTGGCGCAATCTCGGTTCACTGCAAACTCCACCTCCCGGGTTGAAGCCAGCCTCCCAAGTAGCTGGGACTACAGGCGCCCACCACCACTCCCAGCTAATTTTTTGTATTTTTAGTAGAGACAGGGTTCCACCGTGTTAGCCAGGATGGTCTCGATCTCCTGACCTCGTGATCTACCCGCCTCGGCCTCCCAAAGCGCTGGGATTACAAGCGTGAGCCACCGCACCTGGCCTCTTCTTGGCATTTCTAATGTGCCACGTTTCCAGTGTGCCTCAACTCAGGGTATTTCTCAAGAGTCACTCAGGGCCAAACTGCATTAGCCTATTGCATTATGAGTTAATTTGTCCTAGAAGGAAAGAATTCAACTCTGGTTAGGGAGAACAACCAAATAATTTTAATATATGAACGCTCTATGGTACCAGGTGCTGATAAGAATACAAATTAGGAGGAGAATATAAGTCTTCTATCTCCTACACTGCCTAAAACAGCATCTTCAACACAGCAGGAACTCAACGTGTATTCAAATAAAGTAACTATGATATTGCCTATACTTTTGACAGTTTTGTTTTGCAAGATCCTAGGATGTTTCTGCCTCCTCTCTCCCACATCTCTCCTATTTAAGCTTAACAAGACACAGTGACAGTGGGTTGAATCTGCAGAGGAGAATGGCTGGTTATCTGTAACTGGACTCTGCACACAGTGGCACTCTGCCTACAAGTTCACAAGTTTCATCACATCATAGGCCATCAGAGCTGAATCTGTCCTTCACAGATGAAGACATTGAGGCCTACAGGTCACAAAGCTTGGAAACAGCGGAGCCAGGACTCAAAACTTCTGGTTTAAAATGCATTGTTTTTTCCACTGCCTAGTTTTCCAGAGCCAAATTATCAGTGGCACAAATCAGGAGACCAACAGTTCTCAAAGTCCTGTCAGCTAGTTTACTCCAAGAGCCAAAGGAAAGGCTCTCATCTTCACTACGCTCCCAGTGAAGGCATACAGAACTTCCGCATACAGAACTTCCACATGACCTAATGGCGTCCTACAAGGGCTGAGAATTTTGGGGAAGTGAACTGCTATTGCATGGCCTTCTCGAACTGCAAACTTCATTCTTCTCTGAACTAGAGACTTACACTCATACTACTTATTTGCTTACAAAAGAAAGACGGAAAGAAATTAGTTTGAAAAGTACTTCAGAAGAGCTGTCTTCAAAATCATAAAATGTTACTGTCTGAAGGAACCTCAGAGACCACCTATATAGTCCAATCTCATTTCAGTGATGAAGAAACTGAGGCCACAGACTAATACCAAAATGTGCCTTCCCTGGTTTCAAACTAGAGGCACAGCCCCCAAGAGAATCTATCTTCTTCAATATTCTTTCCATTAAGCCAGTGGGGGTACATCAATATCATCCAAGAAGGATGATTCCTGGAATGAATCATCTTCTTGGGTCAGAATACCCCACTCACAGGGTCACTGAGTACAGAATGTGTATTTTGTAAACCTCCCTCAGGTGATTCTGACAGGCAACACTGCTTAAGAATCCATTCTCTTCTCCATCCTTTTCTTTTATTAAAAGATGACCCAGTAGCTGACTTAACACATTACTGACACCCAATCACCAAACTTAATGGCTACCCGGTATTCAGGTAGCAGGGAAAAGACATCCACGAAGCCTTCCTGGGAAGTGTTAAAAGTCAGGGCCCAGTCACGTCACTCTACTAGATATCAATTCATTGTTCCTGCCTAATATTTATTCTTTGGCCAGATACTAATAAAAATGAAAATCTTCTATCCCACAATCCTACAAAGAAGACAGAATTTGTTATTTGTTTTCCTGAACTATTCAACGCTCAATACTTTTTCCAGAAGGACCATAAATTACAGCAGGAATGGGCTGTTGAGGAAAAGAAAAATCTGTTCTACCCAGTTCAAATGTTACTGTAAGGACTGAGCCTCAGGTTAGAGAGTGAAGTTAAAATACAGAAGAGACTCAGTATTATTTATTCTTATCAACTTCTGCCCCCCCACCAAAAAAAAAAAAAAACCAGAAAGGAAAGTTAATTTAATCTGATTTTCTTTCATATTACAGTCTACAGAACTTCAAAGTGCAAAGTAAACAGGTAAGAAAATACTATTGTCTTTATAGCCTCCAAAGGCATTAAAGTTTATCATCAAAAACACATCACAACCCCAAAGGGAAAATCCTCTTAGGTCATTAAAGAAGTAAGAACTGAGCAACAAAACCAGACAGCCATTCCAAGCAACCAGTAGTGACTGTGAGAAATGTTTGAGGAAACTGAATCATCATTTCTTAGGAGACAAAAAGCAAACCACATACTTCCCCCAAAATTCCACTATGTGAGTCAAGAGATCCAGTATCTGAGAAGTTCGTCTCAAAAAGCTTAAGAGTCTACATTTTCCCTTCTAACCAGGCCTTGCCAGATACGTACACTTGGTACCATTCCCCAAGCACCAACTGCTATACACTTAGCACGGGAGTATTCAGGCAAAGCATCTTTCCATCCCTGAAATAACAAAACCATCTTGGCCACAGAAAGAACACACATATGAAATGTTCCCGAGTCATCAGAAGTGCACTCATGGAAAACCACAGCTTCTAAGTTCCTAAAAGCTGAACCCGAAACACTGCTAAATGGTCACTTTATTAATTTACTTGTGGTCAGGACAAGGCATCAAGTAAAGGGAGATGCTGATTCTGTTAAGTAACAATTCTGAGCACCACTCTTCTGAAATACATTTTTAAAAGTAACAGGAGGAGCTTATACTAGGAGAGAAGACTAAATGCATAAAACTGAATTCAATAAGCAGAGGAACACACTGAAGGACACAGAGATAAGAGCAATTACCAGTTTTGTAGGAAAATAGACCCCCAGCCTAAGACAAGCAGGTAAGATATGGGGGGAAAATATACAAATTTGCACATGGAATGTTGCTAAGTTTGCTATGAACTCCCAGAGTCTCTGACAATAAATAGCTAAATGACTTTCTGTACACATGTATACAGGTTATATTTCAAAGTACAAATGAGTTTCATCATTCTCTAAAACTAGAAATGATAATTTCTTGGCTAATAAGCAAGATCTAGTGAAAAAGATCCCATATTTCTCACACAGAAAGAAGTCTTAACTTCTCTGAGCATATCACGATTGGGGAAGAAGGGCAGAGATTAGCTGACTTCTCCAGTCCCATACTTATCTTACTAACAGAATTCTCTATCTTTGTCTCGGAGTTAAGACACTTAGACTTTTCATAACCATTTGTGGAAATTCCTTTCCTACAACAGTCATGCTGCTATTAGAGATGAGGAATACTGAATATTTGCTGAGAAGTGTAACCTAACTAAAGCTACTTCTCTAGAGATTTCCAACACGTAAGCCTGCTCAAAATAATAAGCAGGGACCTATCCCTAGGTCTCTGACTGACCTTCAACTATATAAACACCCTTTGGAAAGTGCACCTTTGAAATTACCAAGAATCTACTTTTAAAAGCTGAAGTAAGCAGCTGAGTAAATTTAATTTAAAATTAATATTTAGAAGAGTTTCAAACTTTGTGATATCTATTGAAAGTGAGCAGGGAAGTGTGCTTCTGTGATGTTATATGTATATATTGGTTTGCATCCATGGTTCCTGGTTCATAACCCCCATAGCCCTTGTTATAGTCTTCTATTATAATATTGGGGCACTTTGGGCCTCAGGAAACAGAATCTCTCTTGACCTTTTCCTGTCCTCTTTTACCTGCCTCAAAGCAAGACTCTAGTCCAACTGTGGGCCAAAAAACCCTCATGCCTGGGAGGGTTGTGCCCCATATTCTGGAGAAAGGAAGGCTGCACAGAAAGGCCAACGACAACCTGAACAGACAGGCCTTGCTGGGTTTCCGGTCAGTCTATTAGTATGAGATCATGCCTCCTGTGTCCAGTCACATTTCTACATGGTTGTCAATCATGCCTATGTAACAAAGCCTCCATAAAAAAACCAAAAGGACAGGGTTCAGAGAGCCTCTGGATAGCTGAACACATGGAGGTTCCTGGAGGGTGGCGCACCCAGGGAGGCATGGAAGCTCCACACCCCTTCCCCTATACCTTGCCTCATGCATCTCTTCATTTCTAACCTTTGCAGTATCCCTTAAAACAAACCCATAAACCTAAGTAAATGTTTCCCTGAGTTCTGTGAGCTGTTCCAGCAAATTAATCCAATCCAAGAGGAGGTCGTGGGACCCTCACCTTGAAGACAGTCAGTCAGACACTTCAAAGGACCAGACTTGTGACAGGCTGGTGTTGGGAGAGACAGGTATGGGTTGGGACTGAGCTCTCAACCCATAGATCTGATGCTATCTCCAGGTAGATGGTGTCAGAACTGAATTAGAGGACACCCAGTGATGTCTGCTGCTTGGAGTGTGGGGAAAAAAATCCCACACGTTTGGTCACGGAAGTCTTCTGTATTGATTGCTGTGGTGTGAGAGTAGAGAAGAGTGTTTTTCCCTATGGCTTCCAATGAAAAATTATGCATTATCTGGGACGCCCCTCCGGGTTACCAGATTCTGATTATGAGGAGGCTGTTTACAGCTCTGGAAGTTGTAAATAACTGATAGCGGTGCAAAGTAATCTAGATCCCTAAATATGCAAATTCTGCCCTGTCAGGTGAAGTTTCACCTGACTTTCCTACCCCTAGGACAGAGAGTTGTTTTGCCTCCATTTGCACATTCATTTGATATTCCTGATCTATAAATGAGCAGCTTTTTGGACCTCTCCTTTGAACCAGTTATAACATCTGCCTGGTTTCCTCTTTTGGAGTAAAATAAAATCTTCAACATACGTTCATTTTATATCTGTGTAAGAGTCAGGATATTACTTTCGAAAATTATCTTTTAACAAAAGCTAGAGATCTTTGCTGTTCCACAGACTCCTCCAACCCCCAGAAAATGCTTGTGAACATAAAATCTTATATAATTACAAAGAATTCAGGACATCCTAAAGGCCAGTCATGAAGGTCCATATTCCCCAGTTAATAACTTCTGTTCTATAATAAAGCATAGAAATAGCCTCAGTATTACAAAAGGTCCTATATAAGTAAAGTAAGCCCAAGACCCTGTGTCTCCTGTAGGTGAGAACAAGAGACATTGTTAGATATATCCATTACTTAAAATTCTGTAGGAAAAGCCCTATAACTGCAATAAAAAGGAGTGCAGTTCTGATCCATGCTACAACATGGATGAACCTTGAAACCATTAAACGAATGGTTAATCAGGAAGTCAATCAGGAAAGACCACATATTTACTGTATGATTCTATTTACATGAAGTGCCCTGACTAAGCAAATCTACAGAAAGTAGACTGGTAGTTGCTGAGGACTGGTGAGAAGGAAATAAGGAAGTGACTGCTGAGTACTGCGTTTCTTTGGAAAATGTCCTAAAATTGATCGTGGGGATGGCTGCACAACTGTGAATATACAAAACACCAGAGTTGTACACTTAAAAAAGCAACATAACCTAACAATTCCATTTGTGTTCACCAAATGTCCCTTCAGCTAAGAAACCACCTAAGATTCTTTGGATTCACAGGCTTTCTTTTAATAAAAAAATAAAATTTAAAAGGCCTTCTGAACAAGTTTTTAAATGGGCCAAGGATAGCAGAAATTGCAACTCCAGAAATAGAGAGTAAAGCTCTGGATTGCAAATGAAAGCAACCATAACTACCTAAGAATAACTTGCCTAAAGGTATATTTTTACGAGTTTATAACCAGGATTATTAACTACTAAAATGACGAGATTTTAAAGAATTTTTTTTATCCAGCAATTCGTAAGCACATACTGTAGCAACTACCCAGATATCTGAAAAGGACAGTGACCTTTGAGTATTCCCCTGAACTGACACCTCACCACTACTCTTGTGGACTCTGAGAGTCATGTTAATGTGTTCTACAGAAAGGCAGCTGTGGTGTCCTAGAAAGTCTGGACTGGTAATCAAAACCTTCGGCTCTAATTTTAGCTCTCACTTAGAAGCTGTGTGATGTGTGGCACAACACCAAACCTCTATGCAACTGGACTTTGCTCATCTGCAAAACTAGAAGCCATTGGGATAATTCAACAAAAAGTTCAGGAGAAAAAAAAAAGATACCATCATCCACTCACAGGGTTGTTGTGAATATTAAATGAGATAAGGTAATAAGAAAATGACTGCAGATAATAAACACTCATTAAATATTTAGTGAACCTGAATTATCCAATGATAAACATTTTCCTTTTCTCTTCAATAAGCAACAAGGAAAAGCAACCTTCCCAGTCACAAAGGAGCTGGAAGAGGCTTTAAGTAGTTTGATTCCCATGCCTATGTTGTATTTTCTTACAGACGGTGGTAATAAAACACACCTTAGTAACGAGCTATTTCTCAGTTTTCTAAGCAAGATGTTAAGTCAACTCTTAATCTTCAACAATCTATTAAATCAATCAGAAGGCTGCGAGTGCCCTCTAGCCTACCTATACAACAGGATTAAATCAGTTACCTACTATCTTTACAGATCGTAAACCTGTGTGTTTTCAGTCATCCAAACAGACTGTTGACTCTTGTGGTCATGATTCTTGGGAAAGCATTTGAAAACGTTTTCAGAAAGGGCTGGGTAACAGTCTTAGGCTTTCTTCCACTCTGGCCCAACACAGCCCAGACAGGGAGCAGACTTACCCTGGCATCCTCATATTTGCCCTCCCCAGCGCCCTTCAGGACACTTCTGAAAGGCATTCCCTTTCAGAATAATGTGAAAACAGAATTTCCAATTTGCCTCAATTGTCTCAAAGACTCGGTGCCATTAAGACTGGAATTCAATACAGAATTGATCTATTCCTTTTTAGACCCATCTGTCAAAATGAATTCAAAAGAATAAGCCTCCAAACAACATGGTCCCCCAAAATTGAGTATAAAGTGTTACTACAATAGCCACTTAGAATCTAAAGCATTCTAGAAGATTATGATTTTAACCTGAGAATTAACTACTACAAATATTTTAAATTCTGCCCTTAACAGGGTCCTTTTCATACTCAAAAACAACTAAGGTTGCTTTGTTCCCATCAATTGTGTTTTAACATTTACAGACTAGATAAACAAGAATGCAGTAGGCTTTACTGTCTGGGGAAATTACAGAAAAGGAAGGGCATTTCACATTTTAGAATTGCCTGTACAGGCTGAGTACAGTGGCTCACACCTGTAATCGCAGCACTTTAGGAAGCCGAGGCTTCTCAGTGAGGATGGTTAGAGACCCAGAGTTCAAGGCTGCGGGTAGCCATGATCGCACCACCGCACTCCTGCCTGGGCAACAGGGTGAAACCCTGTCTCAGAAAAAAATAAAAATAAAAAATAAAATAAAAGTGCCTATACAGCTTCAGGAAAGAGTTCTCAGTGCTCTCCTCCATGTGTGGTATGCAGATGACAGAAATTTAACATTTGCTGCCCAAAGCTAAATCAAGAAGTTATGTATTAAAACTCTCTGGTAGTGTAAATTAGTACAACCACTTTGGAAATCTGTTTGGCAGTACACGTTACCACACAGCAACTCTACATTTTATGTTTACCAAGACATGTTCAAGAAGGCAGCAGTGTCATTCACAATAGCCAAAAAACTAGAAACATAAATGTTCTACAACTACAGAACAAATTAGTTACAATATAGTTATACATTGTAACACTACACAGCAATAAGAAAGAACAACTAATGCTACCTAAGAACATGACTGAATCTCACAATGTTGAGCAAAAAGGCCACTCACAAAAGAGAATATACTGTATGTTTCCACTTTATGTAAAGTTCAAAATCAGCAAAACTAAGCAAAACCTTTAGTAGGTATCAACTGGGAAGGGACATTAAGAAGCTGGCTGGAGTGCTGGAAATGTTTAATATCTTGATCTGGAAGTATATTCATACATAAATATTTACTGACCTGGATAATTAAGATTTGTGCCTTTTACTGTATGCAAATTGGCCCTCAAAAAAAAAGCCCTATGATTTTTTTAAACTCAAAAATGACTCATTCACTTTATGGGATAACAGAACAAATCGCTGATACATAAAGCCTGAATAATGGGCTAGGATTGTTCTGCAGTTTCTGCCTATACTAACAGGCAACTCATTCATTTATCATACATTTGAAGTTTCCTATTTCATGACAAAAAGCTGATGTAGCTGCATTATGTTATGCCACAAAGCAAATTATATGAAAAGCTCAACTTACAAGATGTAACAATTTTAAATCTGAATGCACCTAGTAACAAAATCTCAGCAAATATACAGCAAAATCTATTAATAATAGAACTAAAAAGGAGAAATAACTGATAAGGCATATGACTTGAAGAGGCAGCCACAAAACAGAAAATCCAAGTGGTTGGTAAACATTGAAAAGGGTACTTAACCACATCAGTTATCAGGAAATGCATATGGGAATTACAAGTACATTTACCTGCTTACCAGATTGGCAAAAAATAAGCTTTATAAATATCAGGTTTGCCAAGTTGGGTGGAAATAACTCTCATATATTGTTGATAGTAGTATAAATTGTATTGGCCTCTTTAGAAAAGTTTAGCAATATCCAGTGAAGTTAGGCATGTACGCCTTTACAATCAGCAATTCCACTCCTAGGCACAAATCCCAGAGAAACTCTTGCACTTGCGATCACTTGTTATATAAGAACACTCATAACAGCAATGTTTGAAAAAGCCTCAAATTGGAAACAATCCAAATGTGAATTATAAGTCAAATGGATAAATAACTGCAGTTTAGTCACACAATAAAATACTATATATACAGCAATAAAAATGAATGAACTTAAACTACATGCAATAACATGGATCTCATGAATACTGAGCAACACAGGAAAATCACAAAAATAAAAATACATATGCATCCATTTACATCAAGTTTAAAAAAACAAACTAAACTTAGGATGCATACACAGGTGGTTAAAACTATTTTTAAAAAGGCAAGGGAATAATTATAAAAGTCAGGATGGGGTTATCCCTAGAGGGGAAGAAAGGAAATATTTGTAACAGGGTGGAGCGTACAGAGTTAGAGATAAATGGTTTATATCCTAATCTGGTATTGTTGTTTTATTATTGTTCATTAAAATGTAGATATGTGCTTTCTATACTCTTCTGCACGTATAATAAATCCCAAAATAATTTTTAATTAAAATGGAGAGCAAGCCCTTCTTTAATTAAAATGGAGGGCAAGCCCTTCTTTTTCCCTTTCCTCTTCCTCTTCAGGAATGAAACACGAACCTGACAGGTGGAACCCCAGGCAGCTAACCTGGCCCAGGAGGGGATGCAGTACTGGTAGCGGAATGACAAGACAGAAGCAGCCTGGCACCTCAAAGACTCAGGAATGGCCTTATCGGCACAGAATGGAGTGGGAATGGAATGGAATGGAATGGAATTGTATTGGTATTGCATTGTATTGTACTGTAGTACTGTATTGTATTGTATTGTTGTGTTGTGTTGTATTGTATTGTGTTGTAATTTTTTTGAGAGAGTCTCACTCTGTCGCCCAGGCTGGAGTGCAGTAGTGTGACCTCGGCTCACTGCAACCTCCTCCTCCCGGGTTCAAGCGATTCTCCTGCCTCAGCCTCCTGAGTAGCTGGGATTACGGGCACCCACCACCACACCTGGCTAATTTTTGTATTTTTAGTAAAGACGGGGTTTCACCACGTTGCCCAGGCTGATCTTGACTTCCTGGCTTCAAGTGATCCGCCCACTTTGGCCTCCCAAAGTGTTGGGATTACAGGCGTGAGCCACCACGCCGGGGCAGTTTTCTCTTAAAGAAATATATTTATATCTTTTTAAAAATCTCTATTACTTTAGGTTTTTCTGTTACATACACTCAAACCTAATTCTAGCTGATGCATTCAGTGATCTGGACATATGAAAAATTTTCTAAAAATTAAAGCTGTCCAACAGTGGAAAGAACTCCCTGAGAAAGTATGTAGCACTCACTCCTGACAGGGCATTCATTGTAGAGGGATTCCTAGGCAGCAAGAAAGCTGGACTGCAGGACTTCTAAAGGCCCTCCAGGCAATTAAGATTCTAAGGCTACTACTGGAACAAAGCAGCTTTGGGCTTGCCAAAGCTGTGGCAACTGTGTGCCTCTGAATCTATCCTGTTAAAATCAGTGGGAACATTCCCTTTCTATAATCCATATTCTATCCACCTTCAAGATTCTGTTCAAGAATTATCTCCTCATTTGTGCCTTTTAAAACAAACTTGACCTCAACTCCAGCATGCTGGGTGTTCTCCCCTCCAGAGGATCTCCTCCTCCAGACCCTCCATCCAGCATTTTCCAGCTCAGCTATGTGCCTCCGGATTCCACCCTCTGAATTAAATCACAACCAGACTCCTTAACCTCTGGTTTCCAGTTGTATTAGACCAATGGGAGGCTACAGCAGGAGATCAGACGGTAGGAAAAGAGTCTGAAGTATTTATTCCCCTTGATTCCTTTCCTGCTGGGTCACTGGCTGGCATTCCTACAGGTTACCTTCTTCTTCATCTCAACTGTCTCAAAGTTCCAGAAACTACTCCCTTCCTTGCCCTCTCACAGGCTTAAGAGTGTAATCCCAGTTACTTGGGTGGCTGAGGCAGGAGAATCACTTGAACCCAGGAGGCGGAGGTTGCAGTGAGCCGAGGTCGAGCCACTGCACTCTAGCCTGGGTGACACAGCAAGACTTGTCCCCCCAAAAAAAAAAGAGAGTGATAATGGCTCTCCTATTGCTAGCCAGCCCCTAGATGTTTCACCTAGATGTTTTCCTTAAACCTGCTCAGCCTTGAAAACAGTCCCTTGATCCCTTAGTACGCTGTTGGATTATGCCAAGATATGACTGATAGATCCACAAACTACTCGCAGCCTTCACCACTCCATCTTCTCAGAGGGCCCCTATCTCCCCTTCCCCCACAGCATGGTTTTTCTCTCAGTAACTGGGTTCTGTACATTTACACATACAGACTGATTCACATCAATTCCCTATGGAAATTCTTAAACCCAGGCTGATTCTCAATTCTGCCACCAATGTGCACAAACTGTATATAATACTAGATTGGGTAAAACCTAATTAAGAAGGTAAATATTACTAAAAATTCCAGACACATAGACTGAAAAGCTAAGTCAAATACTGGGATTTGGATTCTATCTGTTTATAACCTTCTTTTCCTTTAATCCAAAGGCTTTGGAAATTATTATAGATCTGTTTCATCTATAACACTGGGAGAATGCCAAATACAGTGCTCATCCTGCAATGGCCACTCAAATGTCAACAAATTTTTTAATGTCCTATCAACAATCCCAATGAATTTTCCTTTTCTTCTAGCAAATCCTACAAACAAGACACAAGGCTCAAATAATAGAACAGAGCTCCTAAGGTCAATCTTTCAGTTTACTGCTTAAATTCCATTTGAGATTCAGAAAGAAAGCATCCCTGAAAAAGATTTAAGGGTCACAGATAAAGACGCTCAGGGACCTGGAAAGATTCAATTTTTGAACCCAAAAAACAAAACTGAGGGAAGCTTGCTGTTTGCAAATCAAGAAAAGAGTGGTGCAGAAATGTTGCAAAGGACAGCATTTCTTAAGAATTCTGCACTGCTATAAAAGATCATGCTGCACCATCTCCAATATATATTCCTGAGCAGCAAGGCTTGACCCATGGGCAAAATAACCCTAAGTGAGACAATAACAGACAGGTTAACCTCCAAGAAGGGAATCACTCCCCCACCCATATGAAAGCATAGACTACACAGATATCCAGGTATCTATGGTAACAAACTTCAGACCAGTTTCTCAACCTCACCACTATTGACATTCTAGGCCAGATAATTCTTGTTTGCAGGAAACTGTGCATTGTAGGATGTTTAGTTGCATCCTTAGCCTCTACCGACTAGATGCCAGCAAAGCCCTTCAGGTGTGACAACCCAAAATGTCTCTAGACATTGTCAAATGTCACCCAGAGGGCAAAATTGCCCCTGGTCAAGAACCACTGCCCTAGATAAGCAATTATCACTCAAACCCCACCTAGCACTACCAGGGTGCACACGCTAACCTTGATTCATCTATGAATACCAGCTAATTTAGTCATCATTTTCTAATGAGAAAAGAAAAAAGCCACCTAAGGGGTAGACTGGCTTTATAAAATACCTTTTTCTTAAAAAACTACAAATATTTGGCAACTTGCAAAGTGATACCACCCTCTAGCACCAAGGAGAGTATGAATAAAAAGAATGGTTGCCAAGGGGGAGAAAGGCTGCTACAAAGCTGTCTGACTTGAATTCCCTCTGACATCATCACAACTCTCAGCAGACGAACATACTCATTTTATTCTCTATGAGACACAGGTGGAAAGTACTGCAGTCTATGACACATCACATACGAGCAAATGGAAAAAGGTAAGCAAACTATCCTAATCAAATGATGACAAAATTAAGGGCAGGAACACACTGAGGGCTGATAGCCCGAGCCTGTCAGTCTGGATTCAATGCTTGTTATATGTGGACTCCAGGTCATCTCCAGGTTTTCTCTCACAGCATACTGTCCACACAAGTAGTTTTCAACCCTATGACCCAATGCCCTCTTTTTATAACAAGTATTCTGTAATCCCTTTTGCTATTCTGAAATGTCATTTAAAGATTATAACACTATGCCTGCAGACACAAGTTTTAAAATTTCAATATAATTCATTAAATGCGACGTAAAGGAAAATAAAACACAATTTTTTTTTTGTTTGAGACAGTCTCCCTCTGTCGCCCAGGCTGGAGTGTAATGGTGCATGCAGCCTCAGCTCACTGCAACCTCCACCTCCCAGGTTCAAGCAATTCTCTTGCCTCAGCCTCCTGAATAGCCGGGAATACAAGTGTACGCCACCATGCCCAGCTAATTTTTGTATTTTTAGTAGAGACGGAGTTTCGCCATGTTGACCAGGCTGGTCTAGAACACCTGGCCTCAAGTACTCTGCCCGCCTCAGCCTCCCAAAGCGCTGGGATTACAGGCATGAGCCACCACTCCTGACCCAATAAACAAGATTTAATAATAATTTAATAATAAAACATGTATTTTCAGACTACACTAGAAGAAAAAAGATTCCCTCCTCCCCCAGTACCCCATTCCCAAAGTGCCCCCTAGAGGGTGGAGCTATCCTATCCCATCTGCTCCACACAGACCCTCTCCCATCAGTCACAATGGTCAGCAACCTCTACCCTTACCAGGGGTAAGGACACAAAGTAGGCAAGAGGGAGGGATCTGAAGTCAGACCAACTGAGGTCAAACTTGGCTCCACCACTCAACTGCTGTGGTTACCCTCTATAAGCCTCGTTTTTCATCTGTAAAAGAAGGATACCAAAAGGTTTTTGTGAAAATTAAGTAAGTACAGTATTCCTACACTTAACATGTAATACATGCTCAATAAATGTCAGCCATCAGAGTTAACATTACTATTCCTGAATCCACCTTGTATTGTTTCCTAGCTTTTGCTCACTTATTCTATTAGCAGAAAAGATGGGAGACTGGATATCCATTTATCAGAGATACTCTTCAACAGATTCGTGTATAATATAAGCTGCATCACAGGCCAGGTGCAGTGGCTCATGCCTGTGATCCAGCACTTTGGGAGGCCAAGGCAGGTGGTTGGATCCCTTGAGCCCAGGAGTTAGATACCAGCCTGGGTAACATGGCAAACTACCATCTCTACAAAAAATATATAAAAATCAGCCGGGCTTGGTGGCATGTGCCTGTCGTCCCAGCTACTCAGGAGGCTGAGGTGGAAGGATCATCTGAGCCTCAGAGATTGAGGATGCAGTAATCTGAGATTATGCCACTGCACTCCAGCCTGGGCATCAGAGTGAGACCTTGTCTCAAAAAAAAAAAAAAAAAGCTGCATCACATGACTTCTAAGATTATTTCTAATTCTGAGATGCTGCACTGCACTGAGGTTATTTTTTTATTCACTTAGGTCCTTTCTTCCCAGGTGGAGGGCCAAGAACATGTCTTACATATCATATAAAGTAGTTAGAGAAACACCTCATAGAATGATGGTTTAGTGTGCCACTGAAAACCCAGCCTTGGTTATTGGTTCTTTACCATTTAGTCCCAAATAGTATTATACATTACAGTCAAGGAATGAATGACAACTTTTCCAGTGAAAGCACTTCATGCAACATGTATGTTGTCTTCAGAAAGTGATGACTGCCTAGGGCCACTCGCATCTATGTGGATTAATTCCTTACAGCAACAAGCAAAGCAACACTCCTAAACATTCTAAATTAACAGGTGAGGAGGTGAAAGGTGGTGGCAACAGCTAGAGAAATACCTCAAAACAAAACTGATTCCAAAGTTAATATTCCAAGTAAAAGCAGTCATTGTTCTGTTAAAGTAAATGCATAGGCCCTAGAATAACCATATCTCTGTGCATGGGGAAATATCTTACATATAAGAACCTATAATTTACATAAACATATCCTTCTGTAAGAGGATAAACAGAAACTGTCAATTGCTACAAGTCACTCTGCATTAACCATCCAAGATGCTCACAGCGGTTATTTCTGGGTGATAAATTATTGCACGGGGTAGAGTGGAATGAAGGGGATGTAGGAGATAGGGGAGATTAACAAATCCCCTTTCCTTTTGCTTACTTATAGTTTCCAGTATTTCTAACATAATGGTCTTTTAATAAGAATTTTAAGTTATGTAAGGGTATTAATTAAAACTGAAAAATCCATGAAATTTGGGGCAAGAAACTATTTTAGATGAACTTTTCACTGGGAACTGTGGATAACCTAAGTATTCATCTATGTCTCTCACATACAACCTAAAATTATCCTAGTTCCCTGCCTGAAATCACAATGGATCAAAACTTAGTTTCTCTCTTCTTTATCCCCCCTGCAGACCTTACAGGTTATGCCACTACGATGTCAGCACCCAGTATAAGGAAATCTCACTACCAGTTTTTGCCAGTTTCCCAGTGACACCAACCCACCCTCTGGGATAGTGAGATAAAGAGAGAGAAACGAATTGTTTTTAAAGCACTGATTTTGCACTCAGAGAAGTGACAAAAACAAACAAACAAACAAACTTGGCTGGGCATGGCGGCTCATGCCTGTAAGTAATCCCAGCACTTTGGGAGACCAAGGCAGGTGGATCACCTGAGGTTAGGAGTTTGAGACCAGCCTGGCTAACACGGCGAAACCCCATCTCTATTAAAAAACAAAAATTACCCAGGCATGGTGGTGTGCATCTATAATCCCAGCTACCCGGGAGGCTGAGGCAGGAGAATCGCTTGAACCCGGGAGGCGAAGGTTGCAATGAGCTGAGATTGTGCCATTGCACTCCAGCCTGGGAGACAAGAGCGAAACTCCGTCTCAAAAACAAACAAACAAAAAAAACAAAACAAAAAAAACTAAACCCGGACACTTTTTCTATACCACCATTTCAAAGCTATAAACTCTCCATAATTCTCACACTAAGAAGTCCATAAGGAATCATAAAAGTCCCAAAAATAAAATGTCATTTTGGTAAACACGCATTTAACAACGCTATTCTTCCCTGCTCAGTAAAACAGCACAGAAAGATCTCAGGAGAGGAAACAGCTCTAAAGCAGGCATACCTCTCTGCTCAACAAAAGAACTTAAATTCAGACTGGTTCAATCCAACAAGCATTTGTTAAGCACATACTATATTCAGAACACCATGCTAGGTGTTTATTCATCTCTAAACAAAGAAGACATGATTATCTGCCTGCCGAGGAACCATAACTCTAATCTGGAAGACAAACATTCAGATAAACTAATATATGGCAGACCCTGATAAAACGTAATAATAGAGGTTTCAAAACTGCTCTGGTAGTACAGGAAGGGAGGGATTAAAACTGCAAGAATTATGAAAAAGAAAGCCAGGAGAGGTGACTTGTGCTCCTAGTCCTAGCTACTCCAGAGGCTGAAGCAAGAGGATCACTTGAAGTGGGAGTTCCAGGCTACAGTGAGCTATGATTATGCCTGTAAATAGCCACTGCACTCCGGTCTGAAGAACATAGCAAGACCTTGTCTCATTTAAAAAATAATAATAATAATTTTGAAAAAGATTCTTCAATAATTTAAGTTCTACATATACGGTATTGATATATTTAATTCAGCCATTTATTCATCCTGATCATTCATCCAAAATAAAAGGTGGTTGGCCAGGCGCGGTGGCTCACGCCTGGAATTCCAGCACTTCGGGAGGCCAAGGCGGGTGGATCACCACAGGTCAGGAGTTCAAGACCAGCCTGGCCAACATGGAGAACCCCGTCTCTACTAAAAATACAAAACTCAGCCGGGCGTGGTGGCGTGCGCTTGTAATCCCAGCTACTCGGGAGGCTGAGGCAGGAGAATCGCTTGAACCCAGGAGGCAGAGGTGGCGGTGAGCCGAGATCATGCCACTGCACCCCAGTCTGGGCAACAGAATGAGACTCCGTCTCCAAAAAAACAAAACAAAACAAAATAAAAGGTGGCAGAAACGCTCAGCTATCAAAAGCAAGTATCAGAGGTGAAATCTACACACTGGGATCCTTTGGACTAAAAAAACGGAGACAAGTGCCTTGGAACCAGGAGGATGTCTGCAAAAGGCTCACCAACGTCAGAAGGTCTGTACTAGGCATCTTCCTCTTCCAGCCTCCTCTCCGCGCTCCCCTTTTTCAGACTCTGTAAAAGGGAACCAGGTTTGTTTACTTCTAGAGCTTTAAACTGTCTCGCCGGCCCGCCTAGATTCGCCAGAGCAGCCAAGTTATGGTTCTCTCCCTCCTTTGAAGGCTCAGATTTCACTCCCAGATATCACACTCCACCCCTAGCACCCCAGACCAGCGAATCAAAATCCTGCTGCAACTAGGCTTTCCTCCCACAGCTGATGAAACTAATCCAGACCCAGACTCCCACAAAGCATTCCACCCAGGTGGAAACTAGGGGAAACGCCCCGTCTGCGCGCGATCGGGGTGGGAGCCCAGCCCAGGCCACCTAACCCAGGCTGAAGGTGCCGAGGCTGCCAGGGTCCTGCCTCCTCCGCACTCCCTTCAGAATCAGCACGGCCTCGCTCTCGTCGTCACCCCTCCCTCCTCACAGCCTTCCCCTCCCGTCGGAGGACCAGCAAATCCTGGCCGCCCACGCCCACTCCTACCCCGCGGCAGGCGTGGGCTCCAGACCCGCCCCACCGCGGCCCCGCGCCCGCCCGCCGTCCACTCGCTTGGACCTCGGCGGCTGGTGCCCACGCCTTCAGCCCGCCCCCGCCCCGGCCGCAGCCGCCCCGCCGCCTCTGCGCGCCCTCGGCCCACCCAGCCCCTGTCCTCTCCTCATCCCGCGGCGCCTCTGTCCCGACCCTCACCGCCCCCCGGAGCTCGCGGCGGCCCCTCCACCTCCTCACGCCGGAACCAGCTTCCAGTCTCCTTCCCTCGAGCACCCGGCCGGCTCCACCTCCTGCGTCTCCCTCAGCACGCGACGGACTCGCAGGCCGCAAGACCCAGGCTCCCCTGTTGCCGCCGCCGCCGCCGCCGCCGAGATTGGAGGCCCGGCAGCCGCCGGCCTCGCCCCTCCCGGAAATGGCTCCGGGGGCACCGGCCTGGCTCCCGGACCCTGGCGTGCGCGGCCCCGCTGCTACCAGCCGCGCGCACGCCCGGACCCGGGCCCCACGGCCTGTGCGCGCCGCCTACCGGCCAGGCAGCGGGCTGCACCCAGGCCCTCCAGTGAATGTCTCAACCAGGCCGTCCTGGGGCGGCTGTGGTATCCCGACGGTCACCAACTTCTCTTCCAAACTGCCTTGGACAAAAAACTTTCTGGTCACATTTGGTCACTTGGAGCCTCCTGAGAGAGTAGGTCTGCAGGGCATTGTACAAACTAATCCAAAACAGCCACAGAGTTGGGTCTCTTTCCTGGGCCGGGGACTTCATTTTTCCATCGAGGTCAGTGGTGCCTGAAGAAAAGCAACAAGGAAACTCATTCAATGGAAATACCATCCTCATCCTCCCCTCCACCACTGCCCCCCAACTCCGAAAAAAAAATGGAGAGCAGAGGCTACTCTGTCATCACTACTTTCATGAGCAGTGCTGGGAATCACCTTATACGCAAGTGCAAGGGCCCACTGGGATCACAAAGGTCGCCTTCATTTCCAGATGAAAAAACGAAGTCTCAGCTGGGTGCAGTGGCTTACGTCGGTAATCCCAGCACTTGGGGATGCTGAGGCGGGAGGGTTGTCTGAGCCCAGGAGCTCTAGATCAGCCTGAGCAACATAGTGAGATCCCCAGCTCCAAAAAGAAAAAGAAAAAACTAAGTCTCAAATAGGTTTCCCATGACTTGTCCATGTTGTCCTAACATTGCTTTAGTGGTAGCAGAAGGCAGTGCAGTTACATGGAACCAACTGGTCAGTGACCTGCATTCAAGATTTTTTTTTTCAATAGATTTTAAAATGACACCTAGATAGACTCTTGAAACCTCTCAAACAAAAATGACACTAATGAGGGTACCCAATTCCATCCCCTTGGAAAATGTTGCCATGACACTAAAATTAGGGCATCATCATCACTACCCTCATTATCCTGATGTAGTGCTTTCAGGATGAAATGTACTATCACAGCTGCCCTCCTCTGCATACCCCATCAGCATTTCCCAATTCCCCAGCCAGAATGGTTAAGGCCCTGAAAGACTATGAACAGGTTATCTTTAGGCCTCCTCACCCCCATTCCGTCAGAACTCCCAGACATCTCTACCATCCAGAGCCCCCGACTGAGGCATGAACACCCCCATACCCTTAGCCCCCTCACTACCGTTCCCCAGCAGACATGCATTCTCAGTGTTTAAGGATCAGAAAATGTTCTGGGGCCTCCTGCCAATGCCTACTCATCAAGAGTTCCTTTAGGGTTTCAGGTATGCCTTCCCATTCTCCATCTCCTACCCTTCTGCTTTAATTCTTCATCAGATCCCCCAGGAACTGCACACCTCCTCTCCATCTCCTTGTTAGTTACCACCCCCACATCCTTTAATCTAGAATGTGTGCACCCAGATGACTAGAGGGCAGGGTCACGTCTGATTCCTCCTTACACCCTAAAACACAGTATACAGTCTGCTCATTCTTCCCAGATGCACAAACCAATTCAATCATATCGACTGATCCTTGCTTTGCCAAGAACTATGCTAGGCACCTTTACGTACGAGCCTTTTTTATGGCCTGACTTGCCCAGATCAGGTGACTCTTATCATCCCTCAACTTGTAAACAAGGACACCAAGACCAAAGAAGGAAATGATCCTCCCAAAGACACACAGGCAGGATGGGGTGGAGTTTGCGTGGGAGTTTGGAGGGGAAGCCAAGGGTTCAGAATTTGTAGGGGGGACCTCAAATATGCTTTTTGGTTAATTAGAATCAAAAAATGGTAGAGCTAGAGGGGTCTTCAGCTATTCACCAGCTCCACCCCAGAGAATACACAAATACACATGAAGAAACTGAGGTCCAGAGAGAGATGCGACTCCTGGCAGTTCCTGGCAGAGCCCAGCCTAGAACATGGGTCTGGGTTTGCAACTCTGTGAGCCCATGAAGCTGTGTGTGTGTGTGTGTGTGTGTGTGTGTGAGAGAGAGAGAGAGAGAGAGAGAAAGACTTCAGACCACCCTGCTCTCCTACCCCACACTCCCTCTGACAGCAGAATGACGTTAGGAGGCACTTACCTGGCTGGTCAGAGGCAGAGGAGGGCTATCTGGAACTTCCATTCTGAAAGTGTGGTTTCCCTGAGAGCAGCATTGGCTTTACCTGGGAGCTTGTTATAAATGCAGGTTCTTGGGGCCTCACTCCAGACCTCCTGAATCAGAATCTACGCCTTAACAAGGTCCCCAGATGGTCTTAATGCACAAGAAAGTAAGAAGTACTTCCCTAGACACTCTGTTTTCAGAGAAAGCACAATTTTTGTTTGCTTATTTAGAAACAGGGTCTCAATATGTTGCCCAGGCTGGAGTGTCGTGGCTATTTACAGCCATTATCATAGCTCACTACAGCCTCAAACTC
This sequence comes from Pongo abelii, assembly GCF_028885655.2. Taxonomy (NCBI): domain Eukaryota; kingdom Metazoa; phylum Chordata; class Mammalia; order Primates; family Hominidae; genus Pongo; species Pongo abelii. The sequence goes on from NC_071993.2 coordinate 73,183,224, forward strand.
CTGGACTCGAGCGATCCTCCTGTCTCAGCCTCCCGAGTAGCTGTGTCTACAGACACATGGCACTTTGCCCAGATAGAAGGCACAATAGTTGTATTAAGCGTGTGGGTTGTTTGGGATGGCTTAAGGAGGCTGATGAAGAACGTGTTTGTGTGGGGCTGGGGAGGGAACCAATGCTCCCCAGTTGTCCTTTGGTACCATCATGGTGCCTTCCAGGATGACAAAAGATTGTCATTCAGGTGTCAGTGAGGCACTGAAATTCCTGCAGATGATGGAAGGCTTGGGACAGGGGAGGGAGGTGTGGAGCAAGATGGTCTGGGATTTTTTCCCTCTGTGGCTTCTTTAATTTAGGCTGGGAGGATCTCCCTGCAGTGCTTGTGTCTGCCATTGTTTAAACAATTCATGCCAGCAAATCTGGTTCTGCTTAAAATGGCAGCCATCCATGGCCAAGTTAGTGACAGCCTCCCCCTCATGCATGAGTGCACACTCCCACTCTAAAAAGCAGGCGCACACACTCTCCTGCCTCCATTCTTGTTCCTGACACCCCTTGCTCAGCCGGGGACCTTCTTGAGAAGCTCACCTCAGGACAGGGGTGTGGGCAGGTCTTAGGAGGGTTGCAGCCTCTAGGCCCATCCTGGAAAGGAATGGCCCACAGGAAACCAACAAACAGTTCCTGGAGCCCAGAATGCCCAAGAAGAGGCAGGAAACCAGCACATAGCTCCAGCAGCAGGCTGAGCTGATCACAGCAGAACTGGCCACCAGGGGAGGAGAGACCAAGGGCCAGACAGACATGGGAGCCCCCGCAGCAGGGACCAAATGCCCCGACATTGCCAACTGGAGTGAGCAAGGGGCAGCGAGTCACCGAGTTATCATGGGCCCCCTGACCTCACCCAGGTACATGCCCCAGTTGCCAGTTTGATCAAAGTCAGAGTGGCCAAGCCCTCAGAGAGCCAAGTATTATTTCCCAAGGAAACCTCATCTTTCCTAAAGAAGCCCACTGATAGGGTTTGGCTCTGTGTCCCCACCCAAATCTCATCTCAAATCATAATTCCCATGTGTCGAGGGAGGGTGATTGGATCATAGGGGTGGTTTCCCCCATACTGTTCTCGTGGCACTGAGTGATTCTCATGAGATCTGATGATTTTATGAGTGTTTGGAAGTTCTTCCTTCGTTCTTCTCTCTGCTGCTGCCTTGTGAAGAAGGGGCTTACTTCCCCTTCACCATCCGCCATGATTGTAAGTTTCCTGAGGCCTCCCCAAGCCATGTGGAACTGTGAGTCAGTTAAACCTCTTTCCTTTATAAATGACCCAGTCTCAGGGAAGTTCTTAATAGCAGTGTGAAACGGACTAATACACCCACCATTGTTGCTATCCAGGCTGCACAGTCACTCCTAGCAAAACATCAAAAACTGAAAGCAGCTGTTTCTCAAACACTGAATAAATATAAACTTCCTTCGACAAAATAGCTTTGAAGGCAGGGAGACAGGTCTCTACCCAGGAATCATTGTGTGGCCTCAAAATAGCTTTGAAGGCAGAGAGACAGCTCTCTACCCAGGAATCATTGTGTGGCCTCCAGCAAGTTGTTTTAACTGTCCAAGCCTGGGCTTCCTCCTTTGTAAAGCAAGAATTAACAACTACCCTAGGACTGCTGTGGCAATTGTAAGAGATGTATGTGTGTGCCCATCACATATGAGGCCTGATCCACCATAAGCACTCAATAACTATTACTATTATTATTATTATTAATTTATAAAGACAATGCCTCACTGTGTTGCCCAGGCTGCTCCTGGGCTCAAGTGATTCTCCCACCTTAGCCTCCCAACGTGCTGGGATTACAGATGTGAGCCACCATGCCCAGCCAAGAATTATTGGTCTAACACCCTCCACATACATCCAGGGTGTGCTCAAATAAGATTCCAATCTGAGCTGTGTGATTGACTAAGCCCAGCCCAGCTCTCTCACCTTGTTGCTGTAGGTTGGTTTCGATCCCCATCAGGACCTGATCCTAACAAGTTGGTTAGTCTTTCCAATGTGCCCCTTGCCCTCTCTAGGGCATGCTAGGCCTTTGCAAGGCTTGTCTGAGAGCCACAGATCTACTGTTTTCCTGCAGGTTTTATTGCTTGTAGATCAGTAAGTCCTAAACCAACCAGATCCAACACCCCTGTTTATAACAAATATTGTTTTGTAACTCTCTCTTACTATCTTGAATCAATATAGCACTATAATTTTAAAAGGGAATGTCATGATAATAAAATCATACATGAAGTTGGCAGAGGCATGGACTTACAATGGATATGTTTGCATTACAGGAAGGCAATATTTAATTGAATAGTGCTGTCACTGTTTTCTTTATATTTGACATTTTGAAATAAGGACTAAATTAGGCTATTCATAGAATTAGATACAATCATCATGGATAGGAAGGCTGTAGACGCAGACTAGTATAGAGGTAGTGTCTTAATGACTCAATTACTATGTGAGCAGCATTGCCATGGATGATGTGATTTTACAAAACTGTGGCTTAAGGTTGATAACGTTCCAGACAAAATGCAGGACAATTTACACGCAGCTCTCAACATGGTAGTTGTACTCTAGGTAGGTTGTATAATAAAATCAAGTGTTTTTGTTGTTGTTGTTGTTGTTTGAGACAGAGTCTCACTCGGTCGCCCAGGCTGGAGTGCAGTGGCACAATCTCGGCTCACTGCAACCTCTATCTCCCCGGTTCAAGCGATTCTCTTGCCCCAGTCTCCCAAGTAGCTGGGATTACAGGCATCCGCCACCACACCTGGCTAATTTTTGTATTTTTAGTAGAGACAAGGTTTCACTATGTTGGCCAGGCTGATCTCGAACTCCTAACCTTAGGTGATTCACCCACTTCAGGATTACAGGCATGAGTCACTGCACCGGGGTGTTTTTTGTTTTTTAAACATACATGTAAAGTGAAGTTGATTATGGCTCATGTGACTATGAACTAGCTTTTCACCTCTATGAATACTCTGACAGTGCATTCAAAAGATGTACAGGACTCAGGACAATTCTTCCTTGTGATGGGATGCATCCGTCACTAAGAACAAAGAGGGACCTACCTGTTGCCCCTGCCTGCAGCACCTGCAGGAGAGAGAAAAGTCATGATGGGCCTCATTTCTGCCCCAGGGACTGCAGTATTCCCCTCACAGAATGCCAGAAGCACCAGCCTCATCATTATGACAACCAAAAGTTTTTTTTTTTTTAATTTCCAGGATGCTCCCTGGGGAGCCCGGCTGCCCCAGTGAGAGTTTCTCTTGTGGACTGATGACAGGGATACACTCCAGCACAAGCAGCATTTTAATATCTACAGCTGAGGATTTGTCAAGCTAGAAGGGACTTAAACATCATTCAGGTGCCCATCCAGCATGGATAGTCAGCATCTCCAAGGAGCCTTTCAAAATCCACATGTCAGGGCTCTCCTGCAGATGGAGTGAATGAGGTGTGAGGCCCAGTCATCTGTACTTTGTACATTCCGGGATAAGAGCTGCAACATTCTACCCATTCTCATCTCTTTCTAAGTCTTAGTCTTGCAGCTAATGGGGGCAGAACCTAGAATTCCTGACATTCCAGCCCGAGAAGCCCAGACCCAGAAAACATAGTGAAGCTTGTGGCTTCTTGTGGGGCTGTTGGGAAGCTGTGCTGTGGGGCTTTGGATGCACCATTAACTCTCTCTAGGCTTCAATTTCCTCAACTCAAAATTGGGTAGAGAGGGGAAGCTGTTCCTCACCTCTGTCAGTCTAGAGTTCTCTTTGGCCCACTGGGGTTGCCCTTCCCAGAATCCTCTGTTTGGTAACTCCATCTGTCTGTCTCCAGGTGCCCAGGAAGGGCCCTCTGTCATGTGGTTACTTGGTTGGGGAGTGTTTGTCCTGGCCCTGCTGTGAAGGATGAACATGTTGCCAGAATGCCCTGGGGGGCCAGGCCCTCTCACCACCCTCCTGAGTGTTGACACAGATAGGACATGATGAAGAGGCCCAGCATTATATAAGTCCTGGGTAGACAGAGGACCAGTGGGGTAATTTCAGCCCTTGGCCCAGGGTTGCTCCTTGCCTGGCCCTGTAGAACTGGTTTCCAGGGTTGACTCAGAGGGGCTGGGCAGCACCTGTATCCTAAGCTCAGAGGTCAGGGTAGCCGGGGGTGGTGGGGGCACCCTAATTCACAAGGGATGAAGAGCTTTTTATGTCTGAAAACTGAATGAAAGGAATTTTCTCTCGTCGGTGACTAAGGACAGAATATTCTCTACACTTGGAGGAGTGACCTAGGCAGAGGGATCAAGGACAGCTTGAACTGAGAACACAGCAGGAGCAGGAGCTAGCCAGGCAGAGAGGGGCAGGAAGAGCGTTCTGGCTGAGCAAGTGCAGAGGGCCAGTGGTGGGGCAGGAGAGGCAAGGCCAGTGTGGCCAGAGAAACAAGCCTGAGGGGGACGGAAGGGAGAAGCTGGCATGCAGGTCAGTAGGGGCAGGCATGGCAAATACACATGCCTTCAGGGGCCTAGGCAGGTAATGTGACTGCTACAAATTGGGAACGTAGGCTTCAGGCTACATTCATTCAACATGCATACAACTATTCAATGCCAGGTTGCAATATTCAGGGCCTGGGATGGATCATTGAGCAAAACAAAGGGCCCTGCCCTCATGCAACTTACATTCCAGCAGAAGGAGACAGACTAATAAACATAATAAATAAGTAAACTGTATGGTAAGTTAGGAGATGCTTGGGGCTATGGAAAGGGAGGAAGCAAAGCAATGTAAGGGAAGCACAAAGTATGGGGCTTGGGACGAGATGTCATGGATACTGAAATTTTATTTATTTATTTATTTATTTATTTTTTGAGATAGAGTCTCGCTCTGTCATCCAGTCTAAAGTGCAGTGGCGCCATCTTGGCTCATGCAACTTCCACCTCCCAGATTCAAGCAATTCTCCTGCCTTAATCCCAAGTAACTGGGATCAGAGATGCACATCACCACACCTGGCTAATTTTTGTATTTTTAATAGAGACGGGGTTTTACCACATTGGCCAGGCTGGTCTTGAATTCCTGACCTTGGGTGATCCACCCGCCTCAGCCTCCCAGTCATGAGCCACCATACCTGGCAATTTTAATATAATAGTAGGGTAGTTCAACATCTCAATTTTCCAAAGAAAGACAGAAATCTAGATTTTTTAAAATACTCTCAATTTTAAAATTATGTTGTCCTAAGAGCCTGCCAGAGTCAGAGATTATTCTCACTCTCTTTGCAAGGGCTACTTTGGTTCTTTATGTTAAACAGTGGGAACAGTTCAGCACTCCAAGAAACAGAGCCCAATTAAAGGGCTTGTCATTTACCCCTAGACTCAAGCTTCATATGTTACCAACAATGCTTTTCAGCCTTCTGTGGAGAGTGCTTCCTTTTTCCACACACCCAAGTTGCTCAGAACTCCCATTTTCTTGGGGCAGACACAGGGGTTGCCTGCAGCCCCTCTCCTTGCCCAAGCTCTAGGGGAAGCACTGTTGCTTCAAAGGGGAATAATGCAGTCCCTGGGGCAGAAATGAGGCTGATCATGACTTCTCTCTCTCCTCCAGGCGCTGCAGGCAGGGGCAACAGGCAGGTCCCTCTTTATTCTTAATTAACAACAGGAAATAGCAAGCCAGCATAATTCTGGACAAAAAGAGCCCATAATTTTATAGGACTATGCGGTTTTTTTTTCGCAATGTGCATAATTTATCTTGTGACCACAATGTAACTCACTGAATCACCTCTGTTTGTTAATTCCATCTTTTTCCTCCCAAGATAGAAAGGGGGAAAAAAATCTCTAGTTGTATGGTGATGGTCAAGAGATCTAAGAGATCATAAAGTGTAATACGACCAAGGAACTCCCAGAACTTTGGGCAATTCATTCAGTTGTTTTGAAGATTTTTTTAAAATTGGGATACATTGTATGTACAGACAAGTCCACAAATCAAAGTGTAGAGCTAGATGAATATTGACATAGTGAACACCATTGTTCAGCACCACCCAGATCAAGAAACAGAATGTCACCAGTTCAATTGTTTTTTAAATAAACACAAATGCAGATGGCAATCCTCCTGTCTGAGACCTCCCGGTCCTGTAGGAAACAGTGTTTTGATCTTCATCCAAAGAGCAACAGCCGTTGAGGTCTTTTCAGTCAAGGGACTGACAATATCACATTTGTGTTTTAGAACAATCCGTCTGTGTGGTATGGAGAATGACTAGGAAAGAATTCATATGGGCAGACAAGGTACTCAGCAAAGAATGAAAATAGTTGGTTCTAGGGTACAACAATGGCATAAACTTAGAAGACGGACCTTTGGAAAGTGACAGAGTGGATTAAAACAAGACTCCCAAAGCCACAGGCTACCCTGTGCCTGGCAAGCAGGCTCCCACATGTGCCCTCAAGCCAAGATTCCCAGAGAAGAAGTCACATTCAGAGCTCAGGGCAAACTAACCCATAGCTAGTTGGCTATACCTTTAACTTGTTGCAGCTGGATTGCGGTACCTCTCCCTTAACCACAGGATTCTTTCTGACTTGAAGGTTGTTTGGCAGAAGTAACCAGTAGAGTAACTGTGTTCATGCTGATGCTATTCCAATTTATCCTAAGTGCTATGGGTTGAACTGTGTCCCCCAACAATCCATGTGGTGAATATGGCCTTATTGGAAAATAAGGTCATGACAGATGTAATGAGTTAAGATGAAGTACTACTGGAATAGGGTGCACCCCTAGCCTAATATGACTGGTGTCCTTATAAAATGGGGCAATTTGGACAGACATGCATAGAGGGGGAGCACCATGTGAAAATGAAGGTAGCAATCAGTGATGACTTTATAAGCCAAAGACCATCAAAGGTTGCCAACAAACCACCAGTAGCTAGGAGAGGACCATGAAACGTGTTTTTCCTCATAGCTCTCAGAAGGAACCAGCCCTGCCAACACCTTGATCTCAGACTTCTATCTTGCAGAAATGGGAGACAATCCATTTCTGTTGTGCAAGCCACCCAGTTTGTGGCACTTTGTTTACAACAGCCTGATTAGCAAGCTAACACACATAGATTTTCATGCTAGCCCCAAATCTCAGTAGGTTGGCAGTGGAGGAATGGGAAGGGCAGGGTGACATGACCATTCTCAGTGGCCTCATGTGCCCACTGACCACCCAAGTGTTGGGGCAGTGGTGGGGACTTGGAAGCCTGCAGAGCCCTCCAATAGCTGCTGCCAACTGGCTTTCTGGGAGACAAAACAGCCTCAAGCTAGTCCTTGTGGGTCTGCTTGAGGGCACTGCTACATTCAGTTTTAGGGTATAAACCCACACCTGCCACTTAGGGACAGCTGTTGCAGGAGGTGCTGCAGAGGAAACCACTCACTCAGACATATTTCAAATGCCCACTCTTACTATCCACTATCCATTGAATTCAAGTGGGCCAAATGTTTAAACCATGTGCCCTGGCTGCCCATCCAAACATCTAACTCAACATTCCTAGCTATTGCATCATCTTAGAACAAACTCAACTCATTTCATTTGAATATTCATATGAATCCCTTCAATACACACATGATACAAGTCCTTTAAAACAAACTGTTTATAGCTAGTAGCCATCTCCTGACCTCAGCTGTCCTCCTCCAGGGAAGGCTTACAAAGTTTCTAGTTGGGAACAGAAGGGCCTTTGGGACTTGCCCAATGTTGTCTCAGGACATGACCTCACAACAGTAAAAACAACTCAAAACCCAAGGCCTATTGGCAGAGAATCAGTTAAAGGACAAGCATAACTAAGTCAGCAGAGGTTACCTGGGCCTCACCCCAGCCTACATGGAAAGCACTTACCTGGTAAGTGCTCCGTAAATGGTAACCCATAGCAATAATCATCTGTCAATGGCTGTATTGATCTGTGAATTAGATCATATCTGGAGAAGATAACCTTGAAGGGAAAGACACCATAAGAAGCCCAGTTAACTGAATGCGTTTCTTGAACTTGGCCACAATGACCCCTATGATCAGCTGTTGCTTCTCTCCACCTTCATCTCCCCCATTTCCACCTCACTCTCAGACTTTATGTCCCAACTATACTCACAGTGACTATCTGGGATACTTTTGAAACTAAGGACATAGTATTAAGTTTTCTGGAACAACAAGCATAAATTGGTCTGTCCTAACAATCTGAGTCTTCTGGTCTCCCTAGCCATCTAGAACAACTTAGAGCTCCCATAACATGCCCTGGGCCTTTATAGCTCCAGACTTTTGCATGTGCTATTCCCTTTTCTTGGATCATTCTTCTCTCCTTGGTCTACTTTGCAACCTTCCCCAAGACCCCTAGGTAGGATCGAATTCTCTTTTCCTGTGTCTCCATTTCCTTAACACTTAGCACATTAAGTCTTAATTTCTCTGGCTCCCTCAAGACCAGTAACCACTTGAGGATGATATTATATCTTTTCACCTGTATGTTCTCTAATCTATTCCATGTTACAGACATTCAACAAATGTGTGTCTAATCAATGATTTTGTGGTTACCTGGAAAAGAAGTGGGTGTGAGAACTAACCACAAATGTCGGAAGGGTTGTCATGGTGAAGAAGGCCCAGACTTGATTTGTGTGGCCATAAAGGATAGAACAAGAATACTAACCAGAAGCCTCAAGGAGGCATATTTCAGCTCAATATTAAGAAGAACTTTCTAGGCAAGAGACCTAAACAGAAAATGAATGAGCAGCCTTGAGCAGTAGAGAGCTTGTTGTCATTAGAGGTGTTTAAATGATAAATGCTAACAAACCCTTGGTAGGAATGAGGCAAGGATTCAAGCATGTAGTAGATGAATGATCTGAATAAATACCTGAGACTCTATGACTCACTTATTCATCCATTCAATGAATACTAGGCATCAGGCACTGTACCAAGAGCCTGATGAATTAACACAAAGCAAACACACCCATGTAACCACTGCATAGATCAAGGCCCTATTCTTGGTAGTGAACAAGGCAAATGTGGTCTCTGACCTCTTGGAACTTACAAGCTTGCAGAAGAGATATATAAAATTGTAAGAATTATTGGGTACTAAGAGAGAGTACAGGAGGAGAACTAGGTATGGGGACCCAGTTTTGTTCCCCTAAGGCCATTTTGTTCTATGACCTTGGATGTTCTGGAGAGCTCAGGCTTGTTCTCTCTACTCTGATGCCTGCTCTTCCAGTTGGGTGGCCTTCCTGAATGCTGGCTTAGACCAGTCTATACCTGTCAGCTCCAGAGCTGTGAGTCCTGGTCAGATGACAGGTAACTAGGTAACTTTGATCATCCCAGGGGAAACAGGTGAGTGAGCCATGTGGGGTCTTTAACCATGCCTCCATTCTTTCCTTTTCTCTTTTCTGAAAGACCATCAGAAGGCTAGTCATGCAGAGCTCAGGACAATAAAGGCACAAAGAATGCCATGATAGATGTACCCAAAGAGCCTGGCAAAAATTCAAACTCTCAGAGCAGCCAACCTTCATCAAAACACTCAGTGGTACTGGCCACAGTCCAGAACTCCATGCGCAAAGCAAAAAAGACATAGCAGGTGAGCCAACAGCATGTGGTCACAGGATTTTCTCCTGTACCCTGATGGGGAGTGGCATCAGGATAAAATAGCAGCCATTCATGAAACATTAGCTTGATCTTGGTAAACACTAATAATTAAAAAGCAAATACCATGCATCAAACCTTTACTGTGGATCATACTCTGTGCTAAATGATCTTATATGCATTATCTTATTTAATCATCAAACAGCTATATAAAGTTAGAAGAATTATTATTTCTATTTTACAGATGAGGAAACTGAGGTCAGGAGTTGTCAAAATTTGGTTTAAGGCCACATAGAGAATGGCAGGCCTGAGTATCTCTGGAGCCCAGGCTTCTGGCCTCTGTTCTGTGGACTCTTCCGTGGGGTTAAATGAGAGCCCGCCAAAGCAGAGTGAGTTGAAATGAGCTACCCTCTCTGACCTCCAAAGGCAGGTGAGCAAGTCCTCAGCACAGTAGCAGTTTAGCAAGGCAGTTCACTGCATAGGCAAAGTCAATAGGAAAACAACAAACTAGAAAAAAAGTATTTTAATTACTCATATTGCAAAGCAATAATCTCTCTAATACATGAATCCATCTATCCATATACAAAGTAACAAACCAACAGAAAAATGAGCAAAGGTCACAAAAATGTATACAAATAGCATTTAAACACATGAAAAGTCAACCTCACTCAGTAAAGAAATGCAAATTAAAGCTATACTGGCCAGGCATGGTGGCTCAGGCCCATAATCCCAACACTTTGGGAGGCCAAGGCGGGTGGATCATGAGGTCAGGAGATAGAGACCATCCTGGCTAACACAGTGAAACCCCATCTCTACTAAAAAATACAAAAAATCAGCTGGGTGTGGTGGCATACGCCTGTAGTTCCAGCTACTCGGGAGGCTGAGGCGGAAGAATCACTTGAACCCGGGAGGCAGAGGTTGCAGTGAGTCGAGATTGTACCACTGCACTCCAGCCTGGGCAACAGAGGGAGACTCTGTCTGAAAAAAAAAAAGCTATACTAAGGTAGCATTGGTCTCCTATAAACTTGACAAGCTTGTGGGATGCCCTTAAACATGTAACATATTTGAAAAGAAGGAAAGTCAATGATGTAAATGTCTATCTCAAGAAATTATAAAAACAATAGCCAACTAAGCCTAAAGAAAGTAGAAGGTAATAACGAAGAGGATCAACAAAATGAAAAATTGGTTTGTTAAAAATAACTATGAAAAATAATAACCCCTGGCAGGACTGATAAAGAAAAAAGAGAGAAAGGGATGAGAGAAAGAGAGAGAGAGAAAGAGAGAGAGAACAAATTCAGTCCAATATCAAAAATGAAAAAGAAGATATCACTATAGTTCCTAGAAACAAAGATATGGTCTTTATGCAATAAATTTGAAAATGTAGATGATATGGAAAAATTCCTAGAAAAACACAATACATGCCAACACTGAAATGACAGAGATATTATAATGATCTGACAAAGATTTTAGAGCAGCCATGATTTTTAAAAAACTGCTTCAATGAGAACTCAGGAACACAAAACAAATGAAAAAAATAGGAAGCCTCAGCAAAGACACGGAAGCTATAAAGAACAAAATGGAGATTTTAGAACTGCAAAATACAATCACTGAAATAAAAAGTCAATGGATGGACTTAACAGCAGAATGGAGGAGGTGGAGCAAAGAATCAGTCAACTGGAAGATAGAACTTAAGCAATCTGAAAAAAAAAAGAAATGCTAGACCAAAAACAAAACAAATTAGAACAATACAAAAACAGAACCTCAGGGACCTGTGGAACTATAACAAAAGATCTAACATTTGTGTCATCGAAGTCCTAGAATAATAAGAGGAAGAGGATAGGACTGCAAAAGTACTTGACATAATGGCTGAAAAGCTCCCAAATTTGAGAAGAGACATAAATTTACAGATTCAAGAAGATGAGCAAACCAAACAGAATAAGCCTAAAGAAATCCATGTCACAAGACACATAATTATTAAACTTCTAAAAACTAAAGACAAAGAAAAAAAAGTCTTGAAAGCAGCCAGAGAATAACTCCTTATGTACAGGAGAAAAAACAAGTAGAATGACAGCAGTTTTCTCATCAGAAATCACAGGGGTTAGTAGGAATGTTTTTCAGATTATGAAAGTAAAAAGTTGTCAACCCAGAATCCTATATGAGGAGATCAAAGATCACCTGGTGAGCATCTAACAGGCCATCAGTAAGCAAAACTCCTTTTCTGGGGAATTCAGAAGTAAATGTCCCTAGTATCTACAGTTGGCCTCTGTTTTCAGGCCTCTTTCAAAAAAAAAAAAAAGAATTCATAAGTAACTGTAATTTCTATACGTCTCGGAATGCCATGCTGAAACTCACTGTGCAATCCTTGATGACATTAAGTCACCAAAATGTTGACAAACGTAATCATTTACCAGGACCCACATGGCTAATATGATCCAAATTACCCTTAAGCTCCCGCCTTAAGGTCCATAAATACCCCTCAGGAAAATCCACTGGGGTGTGCTCAGTCCTCTCTGGCAGAGGCACCCTGCTGCACTCTTCTGCAGCGTTCTTTCTAATAAAAATTTCCTTTTTCAAACCTATACTGTTGTTGGTAAATTCTTCTTACCAACCCATGAGTTGACTACTTTCCAATGCTAGGGCTCTGACACCTCGCCTAGCATCTTGGTGACCCGTATGGGGACTTTACTGGGATTTCTCCCTTCTTTTTTCTCCCTGCTTCTCTCGATGGACTGGTTCATTTTTATTATCTTGTTTTTTATAGAGACAGGGTTTTGCCATGTTGGCCAGGCTGCTCTCGAACTCCTGGCCTCATGTGAACCGTCCAACTTGGCTTCCCAAAGTGTTGGGATTACGGGCATGAGCCACTGTACCCGGCCTGATGGTCTGGTTCTTTACTCTTAGGAACTGAAGGTCCCTGGCTGAGGCCAATCTTCAGTGGGATTCTGAAGCCCTAGAGAAGGGATATCTGTCTGTCACTGCTCTTAGGGGTGAGAAACTGGCCTCTTTTCTTTTCTTTTCTTTTTTTCTTTTTTCTTTTTGAAAGGGAGTTTTGCTCTTGTTGCCCAAGCTGGAGTGCAATGCTGCGATCTCAGCTCACTGCAACCTCTGCCTCCCGGGTTCAAGCGATTCTCCTGCCTCAGCCTCCTGAGTAGCTGGGATGACAAGCATGCGTCACCACGCCCAGCTAATTTTTTGTATTTTTAGTAGAGACAGGATTTTGCCATGTTAGCCAGGCTGGTCTCGAGCTCCTGATCTCAGGTGATCCAACCACCTCGGCCTCCCAAAGTGCTGGGATTACAGGCGTGAGCCACCACACCTGGCCGAGGGTTCTTTTCTATTTTCAGACTGCCAGTGAAACAGCTTGAGTACTCTTTGGCAATTGAGGGTTTCTGGCTGAGGGCACTCCTGGGTGTTACCTGAAGGTGAAGACAAAAGAGTGAATTCACTATTGCCCACCAGGGTAGCAAGTCCACTTTCACTTTAATACTCTAAACCATGCCTTGAAACGAGCAGCAGCAATCTCAACTCTGCATAGACACAGTCTACTGGTTGTGGACCCCATTTTGGATTCAACTTCATCACAGAACAACCAAATTACAGGTAAGTTCTGCTTCACATTAGGTTCAAGCTGACCACTCAAACAAGAGCATGCTTGGACTGGTCATCCAGGCAAGAGCAGGCCCTCTATTTGTGGTGAGACACCCCTGAATAGAGTGAGCCAAAGGGAAAAGGGAGGTCCAGATCCCTCAGGGATGCCTTAGAGATGTTGTAGTCCCTTATCAAAACCCAACATGGATTCAATTCATTCTTCCATTCCATCTGATTTGCCCTTGGCTTGCATTCTTAAAAAGTGGTCCCATTTTGACCCACAAACTCTCAAGAAGAAGTGTATGATTTTATTTTGTAAGGGTTCAATATAAGCGCCCCAATAATTTAAATTGTCCTCTTAATGGGACCCTGGATTGGAATATTATTTTACAACTAGACTCATTTTGCCAGAACCCCGGAAAGGACTCAGAGGTCCCTTAGGTCTTTTTCGCTTTATCCCCAAACCCAGAATTACATTAAAAATTGTCACGTATGCTTCCAAAGAACTTCCTCTCTCCCCAATTCTAATGTATTAGATGATCCTCCCTTTTGCCTGTCACTTTCTTCTCAGCCTGTTACTACTTCATCTACATCCTCTCCATCTGCTCCATCCCCTAGTCAATCCCTCCATATCCAGATACATTATCTCCCTCACATATCGCACAGAAGTCACATATGCCACTAGTACAGAGTCCTCAGAAAATCCCCAAAATATTTTGCCTCTCTGTGAGGTGGCAAATGGAGATTTGCGGAAGGTTCATGTGGAACCTTCGCCAAGATGGCCGATTTGAAGCAGTTGCCGTCTGAGGCACTCATGGAGAGGAACGAAAGGAGCAAGTGAATATAGCACCTTCAACTGAAATATCCAGGTCGTACATGGGGACTGATCAGGAAAACAATTCTACCCACAGAGAATGAAGAAAAGCAGGGTGGGGCGATGACCCTCTCAAGAGCAACACGGAGCCAAGGGAATCCCCGCCCCCAGCCAAGGGAAGTGGTGAGTGATTGTGCAACCCTGGGAAACCATGATTCTCCCCTCATGATTCCATGCCACCAGGGCCTTAGGTCCAACACACAGATCTGTGTAGTCTTGGCAGAGCAGCTGCTTAGGCACACACAGAGACCCAGGAGTTTTACATACTCCAGCCCCGGGATCCCCAACAAAGGTATCTGCAGCTCAGGCAAGGCAGTGAAGTGGCTTCATTGTCTGGGGTAAAACCCAGAGTTCATCATCTCGTGGCAAGAAAATTTAGGACATTGACACACACAAGGAGTTTAGGAGCAGAGATTTAATAGGCAAAAGAGAAAGGAGAACAGCTCTCTCTCTAGTGAGAGAGAGGAGCTTCCGAAAGGAAAGACCAACGGGTGATGGAATGTGCTGGATTTTATAGCCAGGCTTGAGGAGGCAGTGTCTGATTTACGTGGGGCCCACGGATTGGTTTGATCGGGTGTGATGTTTCCATAGCACATGGGGAAGACTGTCCACTCCACCCTAATCTTATGCAAATGGGGTCTCCCCTTGGCCAGCGCCATCTTGTCTGCTCCTTACTGTATACATGGCTGGCAAAGAGAAGGGAAGATGGAGCCACCATTTTGAACATGATTGGCACAACCACGGGCATCTATGCCTGCAGCTTGATTTTAGAGGCTGCTTTTTGTTCAGAAGAAAAATGATTTGGGGCTGCCTTTCATTAAAAGGAAAACGTTACCGAGGACTTCCGTGCCCTCACTATCTGTCTAAGTAATTTCTTTTTAACTCCTGTATCATTAGGAGGTCCATACATGCCCCTAGGAAGGGCGTTGAATTCAGGGAGTCAAGGAGCACTGGTCTGTAGGACCCACTTCCACGGCACCTCACAAGGTATTTTAGCCAGCCACTGGTAACAGGGTCGAGCCTGCCCGAGTTGGGCTGGAGCTTCCTGGGGGAGGGGTGCACCACCATCTCTGCTGTTTGGTTGATTCAGCCGTTCCAGCCTGTGGGCTTTGGAGAGTCCAAATAGTCCAGACTAGGAATGGTTTCCCTAGTGCAGCACAGCAGCTTTGTCAGAACATAGCCAGACTGCTTCTTTAAGTGGGACCCTGATCCATTCCTCATCACTGGATGGGACCTCCCAGCCAAGGCCTCCAGCCACCCCCACCCACACGTATTCTACAGACAGAGCTCTGATTTCTCCACCGGACAGAGTGCCCAGGGGGAGGGGTGGGCTTCCACCTTGGTTGTTTGGACAAGTCAGCCATTTCAGCCCATGGGCTTTGGAGAGTCCAAACCAACGGGGCAGAGGCGGTTCTCCAGCATGACAAGGCTGTTTTGGCAAGGTGTGGTGGCCAGACGGCTTCTTTAAGCAAGACTACAATCCATCCCTCCTCACTGGGCAGGACCTCCCAACGGGGGCCTCCGGCCACCCCTGCCTGTGTTCTTTGGCTGACAGAGTTCTAATTTCTCCCTGGGATGGAGTGCTCATGGGGCAGGGCAGGCTGCAACCTTGGCTGTTCCAGTGTCTCAACCAGTCCAGCCTGTGGGCGTTGGAGAGCCCAGACCGATCCCCCACACCGCATAGCTGCTCTATCAAAAAGCAACCAGATTGATTCTTTTTTTTTTTTTTTTTTTTTTGAGACAGTCTCACTCTGCCACCAGGCTGGAGTGCAGTGGTGCGATCTCGGCTCAGTGCAACCTCTGCCTCCCCGATTCAAGTGATTCTCTTGCCTCAGCCTCCTGAGTAGCTGGGATTACAGTCATGGGCCACCATGCCTGGCTAATTTTTGTGTTTTTAGTAGAGACAGGGTTTCACCATGTTGGCCAGGCTGGTCTCAAAATCAAGGGATGGAGGAAATTTACCAAGCAAATGGAAAACAGAAAAAATCAGGGGTCACAATCCTAGTTTTTGACAAAACGGACTTTAAACCAACAAACATCGAAAAAAGACAAAGAAGGGCATTACATAATGGTAAAGGGTTCAATTCAACAGGAAGAGCTAACTATCCTACATATATATGCACACAATACAGGAGCACCCAGATTCATAAAGCAAATTCTTAGAGACCATCCAAGATACTTACACTCCCACACAATAGTAGTGTGGAGACAATTTAGACAGATCATCAAGACAATAAATTAACAAAGATATGCAGGACCTGAACTCAGCTCTGGATCAAGTGGACCTGATAGATATCTACAGAACTCTCCACCCCAAAGCAACAGAATATACATTCTTATTGCCACATGGCACTTGCTCTAAAATTAATCACACAATTGGAAGTAAAATACTCCTCAGCAAATGCAAAAGAACTGAAATCATAACAAACAGTCTCTCAGACCACACTGCAAACAAATTAGAACTCAAGATTAAGAAATTCACTCAAAACCATACAACTATATGGGAATTGAACAACCTGCTCCTGAATGACTTTTGGGGTAAATAATGAAATTAAGGCAGAAATCAATAAGTTCTTTGAAACTAATGAGAACAAAGATATAATGTACTAGAATCTCTGGGATGCGGCTGAAGTAGTGTTAAAGGGGAAAGTTATAGCACTAAACGCCCGCATCAAAAAACTAGAAGGATCTCAAGTTAACAACCTAACATCACAACTAATAGAACTAGAGAACCAAGAGCAAACCACAAAGCTAGTAGAAGACAAAAATAAGATCAGAGCTGAATTGAAGGAGATAGAGACATGAAAAATCCTTCAAAAAATCAACAAATCTAGGAGCTGTTTTTTTGAAAAAATTAATAAAATAGATAGACCACTAGCTAAACTAATAAAGAAGAAAAGAGAGAAGATTCAAATAAACACAATCAAAAATGATAAGGGGGCTATCACCAGTGACCCCACAGAAACACAAACAACTGTCAGAGAATATTATAAACACCTCTATGCACATAAACTAGGAAATCTGGCAGAAATGGATACATTCCTGGGCACATACACCCTCTCAAGACTGAACCAGGAGGAAATAGAATCCCTGAATAGACCAATAATAAGTTCTGGAATTCAGACAGTAATAAATAGCCTACCAAACGAGTTCATGTCTCATTTCCAATTTCTGATTTTCACAAATTCAATCCAGATTGGTTTCATTTAGCCAGCATCCCTCTAAGTTCATTCAAGAATTTTGGGCTTTAACTATTACCTTTGACTTAACCTGGAAAAACATATTCATTTTATTATCTACTTGCTGTTCCCATGAAGAAAAATCATGTATATGGTCTTCAGCTCGAGCTTGGGCAGAGGAAGCTCATGCTTGTAACCCTAATGATAATAGAGCCAGGGCAGAATTTGTCCCTGACACAGAACCCAATTTGGCAATACCAGGCTGCCAATGCTGACCCAAACAGAGGCAGGGGCAGACAAGATTGTATGATTAATCGTTTGTTGGAAGGAATGAAAAAGGCTGTAATAAAACCTATTAATTTCTCTAAATTATGATAAATCACTCAGGAACCATCTGCGAACTCCACGCTTTTCCAAGCTAGGCTGGTGGAGGCCATGCATACATATACAAATTTAGGCCCCAAAAGCCCTGAGGGCCAATCCATTCTAGCCGTACACTTTATAAGTCAGGCTTCCCCAGACATCAGACAAAAAATCCAAAAATTAGAGGAAGGCCCAAAAACTCCTTTTGTACTTTATTAAATACAGCCTTTAAGGTTTTCAGTAACTGGGAGAAAACATCAAAAATAAAGAAGCCTCAATTGGAGGATGAAAAATGCCATTGCCAAGATAATCACATGGCAACAGCATTGGCACATTCTTTTTCATTAGCTAATAATCCCAAGGCTCGTCCCTATAATGCTAACAGAATGGGGGCCAGTCATCACTGCAGAAATCCAGGACACTGGAGTACAGATGTCCCAAACCTCCAGGTTACAAGTCACCCCAGGGACCCTGTCCTCATTGCAGACAAGAGGGTCATTGGAAGAGTGAGAATCCCTCTCCCCATCATAAGGTGAGGCACCTCTTCCTTCTGGGCTGTAACAGCCAAAGCCTTACCAACCTATCCAACAAGGGGGTTTTGCAGAACAAGGACAAGGGCAACAACAAGGACAAGCACCTCTAACTCTATTCCTGGATTATGATCAACTTCTGAGAGTCATCCTCTAGATGACTCTCAGAAGTCATCCATCCAGCCCCTATCTTTTCCATCTCTATGGATGATCCTCAGGTAAATCTGACTGTGGCTGAACAAGACATAATATTCCTCATAGATACAGGGGCCAGTTATTCAGCTTCAAAAGTTTATTACTACCCAAAGTGCCAGTTCTCCATTTTCCTCATGGGTATTGATGGAAACCCCCAATGAGGCTATTTCACACCGCCACTCCTTTGTAAAATGGAAGGCTATTCCTTTACCCACCCACTTCTTTTAGTCCTGCCAAGCCGTCCTGTTTCATTATTAGATTGTGACTTACAAAGTTACAAGCAATTTACAGCTAAGACCTCATCTTCTAGCAGCTGTATTAACTCACACTTCACCAAAAGAGCCACTGCAGTCTATAGAACCTCATATTCTAAAACAAGTGCCATTTGAGGTTTGGAATATTTTTATTCCTGGTCATTCAATATCAGCTGTCCCCATCATCATTCAGCTTAAAAATCCCAATAAGTTCCCCAGAACTCCCCCCAATAGCCCTTGAAACTAGAAGAACAAAAAGGGTTACAGCCCCTGGTAACAAAATTTTCAACCCATGGATTATTGCACCCATGTAACTCGCCTTGCAACACTCCCATTTTAGCTGTAAAGAAACCAGATGTCCTCTCTCCAGTCTGTGCCTCCAAGATGACAAAGAAAAGGAACAACGGTCTCGCCAAAAAGGGCCACAGCCACATGCAGCCTATTCGCTGCATGAACTGTGCCTGATGCATGCCCAAGGACAAGGCTATTAAGAAATTTGTCATTCGAAACATAGTGGAGCCCGCAGCAGTCAGGGACATTTTTGAAGCGAGCGTCTTCAATGCCTATGTGCTTTCCAAGCAGTATGTGAAGGTACATTACTGTGTGAGTTGTGCAATTCACAGCAAAGTAGTCAGGAATCAATCTCGTGAAGGCTTCAAGGACCCAACACCCCCACCCTGATTTAGACCTGTGGGTGCTGCCCCATGACCCCTACCAAAGCCTATGTAAGGAGCTGAGTCCTTAAAGACTGAGGACAGACTATTCTCTGGAGAAAAATAACATGGAAATTGTACTTTTAAAAAAATGGCTCCTACTGACTAGTACAGGACCTTAGAATTGTTAATGAAGCTATTCTTCCTATTCATCCTATTGTCCCAAACCCTTACACTCTTTTTGGACAAATTCTCTCCATCACAGCTTGGTTTACTGTACTTGATCTTAAGGATGCCTTTTTCTGCATTCCTGTACACCCAGACAGCCAACTTTTTTTTGCTTTTGAATAGCAAGACTCAGATACTCAACTAGCTCAAAGTTAACTTAAACAGTTCTGTCCCAGGGATTCAGAGATAGCCCCCACCATTTTGGATAGGCCCTAGCCAAAAACCTGTCTACCCTGCAGTTTCTCCCAGATAGCAATCTACTCCAGTATGTGGATGGACCTGCTAATCTGTAGTCCTAACAAGGCTGTTTTAGACCAAAATACAATATTAGTACTAAATAAACTTGCTGACAGTGGCTACAAAGTATCTCCTTCTAAGGTACAAATATCCACACAAAGGGTTCAATTTTGGGTCTTATTTTAACCTTCAGTACAAAGAGCCCCTAAGCATATGTAAAAATCTTAAACGTGACAACTCCAGGAACTAAACAACAGCTTCGGTCCTTTTTGGGTATGGCCAGGTTTTACAGAATATGGATTCCTTCCTTTGGATTAATAGCAAAACGTTTATATGAATCCCTCAAGGGAACTGAGGAGCAACCTCTGTTCTAGACTAATGTTATGAAGCATGCTCTAAACACTTAAAAACAGGCTTTAATCTCAGCCCCACCCTTAGCCCTAGTAGATCTGACTAGGCCTTTATTTTTGAATGTACACGAATGAAGGGGAATAGCTTTGGGAGTCTTAGCCCAAGATCTAGGGCCCTTTAAGTGCCCTATAGCATATTTTTGGAAAACTTTAGACCTAGTATCCCAGAAAGGTCATTCCCCCTCATCCCAGCCTAAGAGCCTTAGCAACAGTGGCCCTCTTAATCCGAGAGGCCTCAAAAATACGTTACCTGCCGCACCTGGGCTCTCACTGCTTTGCAGCACTGCTAATAATTATTTAAGCCCTTTTCAAACTTCAGCCCTATCCCATCTTAATAATTCTCTTCATTATGGTGATTGTACTCTGGGAACAATAGCTCATACCCAAATCAGTGTCTTGAACATAACTTCCAATTCAGAATTCCATTCTAGAAGAAAAAGGGCCCGAAGACTTAGTGTGGCCAGAATTGTGGGAACTATTGCAACTCTCTTTACTTACCGTGAAATCTCAATATAGGAACTTACCACCTCCCTTGAAATAGCCTTAGCAAAAACTGGCACAAGTCTATCAGCACTAGAAAAGTCTTTGCACTCACTAGCAGGAATGGGGTTAATAACAGACAAGCTCTAGATTACCCCCTAGCTGAACAAGGAGGAGTCAGTGCTGTCATCAAGAAAACCTGCTACACCTACATTAATGTATCTGAAAAAGTGGAAACTAAGGTCCAAGAAATCTTCAAACAAGCCAAATGGCTACACACACTTTCCCAAAGTAACCAAGACTGAGCCAAAACCTCTACTGATTGGTTTCCAAAAATCACCTGGCTTCTCCCATTCCTTGAACCTTTATTCCTTGTCATTCTTCTTTTGAAATTTGGTCCCTGACTTTTTAATGCTCTCATTAAGTTTATATCTTTCAGATTACAACAATTTCATCTACAGATGACTATGCAATCCCAATACCAGCCTCCTGATGGTATCTGGTCTTCCCCACCTCTTCATGAATGAGTTTTTCATGACCCTTCATTCCCTTCATGACAGAGAGCAAGAAAGGGAAAAACACAACCTATACCTTCAATGCCCCCTTTCAGTAGGGATTAGCCAGATGGACTCAACGCCCCTTTTCACTGTGGCATTTTCCCTTTCTTGAAACCCCAGTAGGCAGCAGGTAGACATGAGCATGGGGGAATATAGAGGGTCAAAGATTCCAAACTATTTGTCAGGGGAAAAATGAGGAAAGCAAAAGTCACCTGGTGAACATCGAGCAGGCCCCAGAGACAAAAAACTCCTTATCTGAGGAATTTAGAAGTATAATGAAAGAAGTGAAGACCACCTGGTGAGTATCAAACAGTCTATTCGGAAGCAAACTCCTTATCTAGGAAATTTAGAGGTAAATTAAACTTCCCTAGTACCTAAAGTTGTCATGTGGTTCCAGGTCTCTTTCAAAAAAAAAAAATTATAAGTAAATAGAAATTCTATACATCTCCAGAATGCCATGCCAAAACTCATTATGCAACCCTTGCTGACATTAGGGCACCAAAATGTCGACACATGTAATCATTTATCATGACCTACGTGGCTAATACGGTCCAAATGACCCTTAAGCTCCCACCTTAAGGCCCATAAATGCTCCTAAGGAAAATCCACCTTGGTGTGCTCAGTCCTCTCTTGCTGAGGCTCCCCACTGCACTCTTCTGCGGCATTCTTTCTTTATAATAAAACCTTCCTTTTTCAAACCAATACTGCTGTTGGTAAATTCTTCTTAACAACCCGTAAGTCAACCACTTCCTGATGCAGGGGCTCTGACACCTCACCCAGCACAAATCTGCTGTAAAAAAATGGTTAGAGGGAGTTCTCTAAACAGAAACGAAACAATAATAGAAGAAACTCTGGAACATAAGGAAGGAAGAGCCCAGTAAGTAAAAATATGGGTAAATATAATGGGCTTTCCTTCTCTTGAGATTTCTAAATTGTGTTTGACAGTTGAAGCAAAACTTACAACACTGTTTGATATGGCTCTTAATGTATGTAGAGGAAATATTTAAAACAATTGTCAACAAAGGGAGATAAAGGAACATAAAGGTATGAGCTTCTATACCTCACACGAAGTGGTAAAACAAGGATACCAGTAGACTGTGATATGTTTTATATATGTGTGTATATATATATATGTTATATATGTATAAAATATGTATATATGTATAAAATAAAATATATATGTATAAAATAAAATACCTACAGCAGCCACTAAAAGAACCATACAGAGATACACTCAAAAACATTGTAAATAAATCAAAATGGAATTCTTAGTAGAATGTCCAAGAAACCCACAGTGAGACAGGAAAAAAAAAAAAGAACATAAATTGGTAGAGTGGATTTTAAAACTTGATACAACTCTATGCAGTCTGTAAGAAACTCATTTCAAATATGATGACATAGGAATGTTGAATGTAAAATGATGAAAAAAGATAAATCATGCAATCATTAATTAAAGGAAGAGAGTGGCTAAATTAATATCAGATAAGGTAAACTTCAGAGCAAAGAAAATGACAGAGACATAGGGGATATTAAATAATAATAAAAGCACCAGTCTATCAAGAAGATCTAGCAATCCTAAATGTATGTGCACCAAACAGCAGAGTCACAAAATGTGTGAAGAAACTGACGGAACTGAAAAGAGAAATAGACAAATCCACAATTATTGTTGGAAGCTTCAATAACCCTCTCTCAACAATTGATAGAACTAGACAAAAATTAGCAAGAATATACAAGAACTCAACAACAATTTTAACCAATAGACTTTAACATTTATAGAGCCTTTCACCCAATAACAGCAGAATACACATTCTTTTCTAGTGCTCATAGAATGTACACCAACATAGACCACATCCTGAGCCACAAAACAAACCTCAACGCATTTAAAGAATTAAAATAATGTAGAGTACCTTCCCCAAGCACAATTGAATCAATGTTGAAATCAATAGCACAAAGATAACAGGAGGGTGAGCATGGTGGTTTATGTCTGTAATCCCAGCACTTTGGGAGGCCAAGGTGGGTGGATCACTTGAGCTTAGAAGTTCAAGACCAGCCTGGGTAACACGGCAAGACCCCATCTCTACAGAAAATACAAAAATTAGCCAGGCATGGTGGTGTACACCTATAGTCCCAGCTACTTGAAAGCCAAGGTGGGAGGATCACTTGAGCCTGGGAGGTCAAGGCTGCAGTTAGCTGTAATTCCACCACTGAACTACAGCCTGGGTAACAGAGTGAGACACTGTCTCATTTAAAAATAAATAAATAAATGAAAAAGATAACAGAGAAATCTGCAAACATTTGGAAATTAATAACATGCTTCTTTAAAAAATCCATGTTGGTAAAAGAAAATTTTAAAGGAAATTTTAAAAGTACATTATAACTGAATGAAAATGAAGACATAGCACATCAAGATTTGTGGGCGACTGCTAAAGTACTCTGGGAGGAACATTTATAGCACTAAATGCATATATTAGAAAAGAGGAGGCCAGGCACGATGGCTCATGCTTGTAATCCCAGCACTTTGGGAGGTCGAGATGGTTGGATCACGAGGTCAGGAGTTCAAGACCAGCCTGGCCAAGATGGTTAAACCCCGTCTCTACTAAAAATACAAAAAAAATTAGCTGGACATGGTGGCAGGCGCCTGTAATCCCAGCAACTCGGGAGGCTGAGGCAGAGAATTGCTTGAACCTGGGAAGCAGAGGCTGCAGTGAGCCAAGATCGTGCCACTGCACTCCAGCCTGGGTGACAGAGCGAGACTCCATCCCCCTAACAAAAAAAACGACAGAGAAAAGTGTCCAACAAATAACCTAAGCACCCCCCTCACAAACCTAGAAAAAGCAGTGCAAAATAAATCCAAAACAAGCAGAACAATGAAATAATGAAGATAAGAGCAGAAATCCATGAAATTGAAAACAGAAAAAAATAGGAAAAATATCAATAAAACAAAGAGCTGGTTCTTTGAAAACATCAATAAAATTGGCAAACTTCTATCTAGCAAGACTGGTAAAAAAAGAGAGAGAAAGAAATCACAAATTAATAGCATCAGGAATGAAATAAAGATATCACTACATATTCTACAGATATCAAAAGGATAATAAGAGAATACTACAAAACAACCCTACACAAATAAATCTTACAATATAAGAGACATTGGCCAACTCCTTGAAAAGCAAACTATTACAACTCACCCATTTTGAAATAGATCTCTTGAATAGTCCCATAACTGTTAAGAAAATTGAATTTTCAATTTTAAAACACCCCAAAAAGTAAATCTCCAGGCCCAGGTAGTTTCACTGGAGAAATCCAGCAAATATTTAAAGAAGAATTAACATCAATTTTACACAATCTCTTCCAGAAAATAGAAAAGGAGGTAACACTTCCCAATTCATTTTATGAAATTAGTATTACCCTGATGATACCCAAACCAGAGGAAGACACTACAAAAAGGAAACTACAGATAAATATTCATCATAAATATAGGTGCAATAATCCTTAACAAAATATTTTCAGGTAGAATCCAGCAATATATAAAAAGAATTGTACACCATGACCAAGTGGGGCTTATTCCAGGGATAAAAAGCTAGTTCAATATTTGAAAAATCAATGTACTGACCAGCAAAAGAACAAAAATCACACGATCATATTAGTTGATGCAGAAAAACAGCATTTGATAAAATTCAACACCCATTTATGACAAAAATGCTCAGAAAAATAGGAATAGAGAGGGACTTCTTTAACCTGATAAAGAGTATATATAAAAAACCTACAGCTGACATTATATTTAATGGTTAAAGACTCCGTGTTTACTTCCTAAGATTAGGAACAAGGTAAGGATGTGCACTCTCACCACTGTTATTCAACTTAGTATTGGAAGTTCTAGGCAGTGCAGTAAGACAAGAGAAGAGAAGAAAAGAGAAGAGAAGAGAAGAGAAGAAAAAGCATATATATGGGAAAGAAAAGAAGAAAGAAAACTGTCCCTATTTGCAGATGATATTATTATCTATGTAGAAAATTCCAGGGAATCTACAACATATCTCCAGAAACTAATAAGTGAGTTCAGCAAGGTTGCAGGATACAAACTAACATACAAAATTAATAGTGTTTCTATATACTAGCAATGCATATATGGACACCAAAATTTAAAATACCATACCATTTACAGTTCCTTTAAAAACAAAAACTGAAATAGGTGAAAATCTAACAAAACATGTCCATGGCTTTTATGCTGAAAACTATAAAATGCTGATTAAAGTAATCAAAGAAGATTTAAATAAATGGAGAGACATACTATGTTCATGGACTGGAAGACTCAACATGGTAAAGATGTCCATTCTCCCCAAATCGATACAGAAGTTTAACCTGATTCTTATAAAAATCTAAACAAAAATGTTTGTAGATATCAATAAGATTATTCTAAAATTTGTATGGAAAGGCAAAGGAACTAGAATATCCAAGACACTCTTAAAAAAACAAAGCTGGAAGTCTTATACCACTTATATAGACATCAAGATGTATTTAAAGCTACAGTAATTAAGAGAATATAGTGTTGTTGCATTGGTAGACAGAAAGTCCAGAGACAGGCCCATACATATATGGATACTTGAATTTTGATAAAGATGGTACTGCAGAGATAAGGACAATGTTTTAAGTAATGGTACTGGGTCGAATGGATATTTATATGGAAAAAAATATGTAAATTTTGACCCCTATCTTACACCAAACACAAAAATCAATTCTGTATTGATCGTAGATCTAAATGTGAACAGCAAAACAGTAAATGTTCAGAAAATAATAAAGGAGAATTATCTTCATAACTTTGTGTAGGCAAAGATCTCTTAAAACACAAAACCCACTAACCATTAAGGACAAAATTGATAAACTGGGTTATGTTAAAATTAGGAATTCTCTTTATCAAAAGACTGCATGTAGACACAGACAAGCAACACACAAAGGAGAGAATATATTTGCAACACTAATAACTAGAGATTTATCTGATCATTAATTTCCCCATCTATAGGATTACATGAGGTAATATATCTAAGAGGTTGGCACAGTGCCTGGCACATAGGAAGTGTTCCATGAAGTTTATATTGCTTCTGTTATGACTGAGTCATCCAGGCCAAGGACTGTACCTCAAATCACTCTCAGGCTGACAGATCTCTCTCCAGTTTTTGACGCTCCACAAAGGAGTCAGAAGAGTTTCCTCAGCTCTTCTTTTACAAACCAGTGTTGAAGACATTTCCTGAGGAACCCCTTCATCCCCCCAGCTGCAGTCCCTATGCAGACCCCCATGCTCGATTGTAAATAACAT
Source organism: Pongo abelii (assembly GCF_028885655.2). Taxonomy (NCBI): domain Eukaryota; kingdom Metazoa; phylum Chordata; class Mammalia; order Primates; family Hominidae; genus Pongo; species Pongo abelii. The sequence goes on from NC_071993.2 coordinate 73,209,633, forward strand.
AGTTGAAGCATTACAAGGCACCAGTGGGGAGGATGCGAGTGGGTTTTCATCTCAGCTGAGTCAGCTCACGTGGTGGGAAATGCCCCAAGAGTGCTGAAAGCAGGAGGGAGGAGTGGCTTGTCACAGGGAAGAAAGCCTCTCTTCTCCCAAACGCTGTATCATCTATCTTCACAGCTGCCAGGATGCCCAGAAGTATGGAAGAGGGGGTTTTCAGTATGATTTCAAAAGAGTCACCTCGTTCCTGCAGAGACAGGCCCAGAAAAAGCCAGGGAGCGTCCTGACCTGCCGAAGGATGGGTGGGCATTTGGAGTAGGCCAAGACCAGAGGCCAGCCCTCAGGGGGCTACCACAGTGGTATGAATCCCCACCCCTTAGCTGGGAGGGGCAGAACTTTTGAAGGACTTGGGTTTGCCTCTAGCTACCCACCTTCCTTTTCTTGCTCCCCAGAGAAAAGACCCAGAGTCTGGAAGCCCCAGAGCACCAGTATGAAGCCAGGGGTGCTGAGGGCAAAGGCCCTGGGAAAAGCCCACCTCATCATTCTGAGGGACAGCACCCGGCACTGTCTGCAAGCATTCCCATAGTTTACAGAGCCTGTCTACACCCCTCCCGGCATCTGATCGAGTTACAGCCCTGTCGGCTAAGAACTATCCTTACCCCCATTTGACAGGTGTCCAAGTTGAGCCTCAGAGAAATAGTGAACTACCTAAGATAGTTCTCAGATGAAGGACTCATCCTACTACCTCCATCAAGTTACCAATAATGATGATGATTATTATCCTTTTTGAGCATCTTCTGTGTGCCAGACATACAACTAAAGGCTTCACTTCCATTAGCTTGTCTTCAGAACAACCACAGAAGTAGGCGAGGATATCCCATTTTATAGACCCAGAGAAGGCAATAACAGTAAGAAATTATACTTGGGGGCAGATACTGTTTGAAACACTTTAATGTATATCAACTCAATTAATATTCTCAAACATCCTGTGAGAATAAGTGCAATATCATCATCTCCATTTTAGGGATATGGGAACTAAGGCTCAGAGAAGGCAGGTGCATTGTCTGAGGCCACACAACTAGGAAGTAGCAGAATAGGAACTCGAAGCAAGGATTCTTCCCACTATTTTGCATCTGTGGCAGTCCCGGTGACTTACCCAAGGTAACGTGTCTATGGGATGTTGAAATCTGATTAGAACACCTGTCCAAATGCAAGCCCAGAATCTTCCCACCCAGTTATCATGCAGAGAGAGGGGCTGGGGTCCCTCTGGGTAATGCGGGCTGTCATCTTCTCTCCTTCTAAGACCCATCTCCCTGAGAATGAGTCCCCAGAACCAAGATGCGTGGAAGCCGACCCCTGTGTGGTGGGGTCAGGCCAGGTGGGGCTGTCAAAGCTGGGATGCAGCCCACCAACGTCCTCTGCCAGTGTTCCACCTCCATCCGCTTCTCACTGGCTAAAACCAGCCCCAGACTCTCCTTCTCTCCCTTGGCCCCCATTGAAAGGGTTGGATGGGAGGCAGCCGGGAAGTCAGGAGGGACAGAAGGTCCTTAGCCCTTGTCTACCCTTCCAGGAGGGGGAGACAGGCAGGGGATGTGGTAGAGGGGTGCTGGGCAGAGGTTCTGAAGTTGTGGGAACAGGGTAACCTAGCAACCACTGGGCTCATTGTCACAAAGCAAGCAGACTTGCCCACAGAATCCCACAGCCTTCCCCTCGATTTGTCCTCTTGCTCCTTCCTGCTAGGACAGCAGGGCTTCTCGTACACATGCTGTAGCGGGCACTGCCTTGGTGAGTCCAGGGACCTCTCGGGAGAGGAGATGGACCCTGGACAGCCCAGAAGGGCAGAGGTAGAAAGGGAAGTTCTGTGGCTGGATTGATGGGAGCCCTCAGACCCCTCTGCCTGGCTGGCTGGGGCCCCAGGGACAGAGAGCAGGGGCAGGGCAGGGCAGGGCAGACTACACTGGGGTCCCGCCTGTCCCGCTCTGGACAAGGCAGGCTTGGCCTACTAGTGTCCCTGTCGGCCTCTCTACAGCCGCTGTGGGTTATGACCCCCTGGTGGCTTATTGGATCAATTTAATGGATCATATCTAACATTTAAGAAATAAAAACCAAAAATAGGGTAAAAATATCAGTGTGCATCATATGTAGTATGGATAAATATTGCTTCAGGATATTATTGTTTTAGTTTCACACACACACACAAACCCGTGTGTGAATTGGATCATGACATAAAGAATTTCTTACTGTCATCACACCCAAACACATTTGCAAGTCTCTGTTCTAAAGAGTACTTTTTCCCATAGGCAGGAGGATTTGGGGCTTCCACATATCCTGTTCTCAAGATTGTAGCATCTAAGTACTCTAGAGCCCAGTCCCTGACATCAAGGATGTCTGGAGCTTCCTTTTAAGGAGAGAAAAGATCAGCAAACTGTGAGTCAGACTGCCCGGGCTCTGGTTCCTTCTGTGTGACCTCAGCAAATCTCCCCTGCTTCCCTGATCTCAGACAACACCAACCCATCCCACTACCTGATGAAGGCTGGCATTGGGAGATCTCTGGGGTCCCTTGCAGATTATGTGACTCTGAGGGTTAATTCTCAAAATGCGCTGATGTCCTGTCCCAACCCCATCCCTAGCACTTTGGCTAGATATATATATTCAGGTCCATAGATTTAATCACAATTCTTGGTTTTCACACCTATCATCTTTCATCTATGCCATTTAATTAATTTATTTAATAATATAATAAACACAAGCAAATACACCACCCAAACCAAGAACAAGAACATCACCACTAACACATCTCCTTATATGCGCTTCTCCTGCACACGTCCCCTTCCCACCTTCCCTCGGAAATAGCCACTGTGTGAATTTCGTGCTTAGCATTTCCTTGTTTGATGCTGTTGTTGCTGTTTTATCGCATGTTCATGATCATTTTGCTTGCTTTTAAACTTTTATTTTTAGAAAGGATCTCAGGCTATGTGGTCCTCTGGAACACACATAAACTAAACCATTTATGAAAGAAAAATAATATGTTTTTAAACACAACATTTATACAGTTTAGTAGTTATTTTATATTAACTACACATTATATATAGTGGATGACAACAATTGTATTGTTTCAAATGCATATATCTTGTTATACTGTAGTCTATTTAATAGTAATTAATAAAAAGTAAATTGAGTTAATAAGATTGCATAAATATAACATCCCAAAACCAAGAATTGTACGTTTTCTCATACTGATTATAAGATTCATCCATGTTGTTACATGTAGCTGTGACTCATTTATTTTCATAGCAATAAAGTATCCCATTCTCTGAATGCACCACAGCTTACTTATCCATTCTTCTGCCATCAGACATTTGGGTTGCCACCAGTTTTTTGCTATTTTGAACCGTGTTTATATGAATATTCTTATAAGTAGCCCCTGTTGTACATCTGTGAGAATTTCTCTTATATCTGGGAAAGAAATTGCTGGGTGATACAGCATACAAATGCTCAATTTTATAAGATATTACCATCTCTCCCCCTAAAATGCCTGTTCCTTTTTACACTTCCACCACCAGTTCATGAGAGTTCCTGTTCTGCATCTTCAACACTAGTATTAAGTGCACTGGCCTTTAGTCTGTTAGAAAGCATACAATGGCTACAGATGTTCAATTGGCTGATTATCCACTGATGAGGTGAGGCTCCAAATGCCCACCCTGCTGACTGAGGAGGGCTTGGGGTAGGGCAGGGTGGAAGAAAAAGGTGGCCTTGGGGGATCTCAACAGATTAGGAGTCCAAGAGAGGTGGTTCTTACTGGACTTCTGCTGCCAGTCAGGCAGACCCCCTGATGGGTCCTCAGGCCCAAGTTAGCCCAGGTAATGGGCTTTGCCCCTCCTGGGCAGGGAAAAGACTTGAGCAGGTGCCAGAAGCACTGAGCAAAGGAGTTCCAGGGGTTCTCAGGAGGTGAATTCCTCTGTTACTTGGGGGTAGAAGAGGACAGCTAACTGCAACTTTCAGAGAAGGTTTGCTTTATTTCTTTAAGCCCCAGATCCCTTAGAGGCGAATGGAGAATGGAACAGGAAACTCAGGGGCCAGGTCAGTGGAGTCCTCAGAGGGTCCCTGGGCAGCACGCCTTGCTTAGCACATCCAGAGTCCATCTGTACTCCAAAAGGACTCCCTTCAGCCAGGGCCACCGTGAGAAGGGCATGCAGATGGCGATCAGGCAGGTGGTCCCAGCAGGCCTCCAGTGGGGAGTGGCCCACCTTTGCTGATCTTGACCTTCCTCCAAGGGCAGATGCACAGCGTCCTCAGGAAGGGGAGGGGTGTGGGGTAGAGGAGAGAGGACCCAAGCTGGCTTGTCTCCAGCAAAGCAAAACAGAGCTTGAAGCTTCCCTCAGCGTCACAGCCCCAGTAGCTGCTGCATCAGCTCTTACTCTCCTAGGAGGGACCCCCATGGAAACAGAACTTGCTGGTCTGGTCTGGCCTAAGCTCCAGCTCTGGCCTCTGGACGCTGAGTCTGAGCCAAGACTACTACTAAGTGCATGGGAGAGGATGACAGCCTATAGCTGGCCTCTGGGCTGTCCACAGTCTGGCTTGGGGAGAGGCCCCTGTTGAGACCATCCCCATCCCCAGGGATGTATATAAGGTGACTTTGCTCCATCCTGGGTATTTTGATGAGTAGGTGGGTCTGCTGCTTCTCTTTCTGGTTTCAGATATGGTCTCTGGGAAAAAACTGGGGTGCTGGGAGAGTCTGAGTTCCCTCAAATGGATGCTAGCTCCCTGATAAGGAAGACTAATCAGGACAGGATTGCACCAGTTGGGAAAGGACTCTAGGGGAGGCCTAGTTTTGGTGCTATGGGGGTGGTGGTGAAACCCAGGAAACCAGATTTCAGAGCTCCTCAGGAAGGGGCTCTGTAATAAGCACTGAGCTCTGAGCCCAGGTGGGCCCACTGCCAGAGGAGACTCCATTAGCTTCTCCTGAAACCTCCTCCTTCAGTCCAAAGGCTGAGCTGAAACCTGAGAAGAAGTCAGGGTGCAAGCCAAGGAGCCCCAGGGACAGTGGGCCACAGAAAGAACTGGTGATCCCAGGGATTGTGGATTTCGAGCGGATCCGCCAGGCATTGAGGACCCCCAAGCCCCAAAGCCCTGGCACCTACTGCTTTGGACGCCTCAGTCACCACTCCTTCTTCTCCCGGCACCACCCACACCCCCAGCACGTGACCCACATTCAAGGTAGGGCCTGGCTGGTTGGGGTGGGAGCAGAGGGAGTATCACTAATTGGTCTTGAGAACTGGGAAGGAATAATTGATGGCAGCCCGTTTCCAGGCTGGGGCCCAGAGAGGTTGGGGTCCAGGATCCCAGGGCTGCCAAAGAACCCAGCCAGGACTGTGTTCGGTGGGCAGGAGAGAAGCCTCCAAGGGTGGGTGACAGGTTCCCTACAGAGTCCCCTGACTGCTGGGTTCTCCCATTTTATGAATCAGAGAAAGGGATAAGTTCTGTCCTGGAGCAGTGCTCTGTTCTCTAAGTTCTCTAACCTAGGCCATGTCAGCCACTCAGCCATCCAGCCAGCCATCAAATATTTATTGAGTGTGAACTATTGGCTAGGCACTTTTTTAGGCCTTGGGGATACAACAGTGAACAAGACAGACATGGTGGCCCCCCTCCTGGAGCTGACCTCCAGTGGGGAGGGATGGGAGATGGGGAAGGTGTCAAGTGCCCAGGCTGCAGTGGGAAGATAGCTATTTTTGAAAGGTGGTCAAGGAAGACATGGCCATTAACATGACATTTGAGCAAAGAACTGCACGGGAACTGTGCACACGGCAGGGGGAAGGATGTCTCAGGCAGGTAGATCTGCAAATACAAAGTCCAGAAGGCAAGAGCGCTCCCACTCTGTTGGAGCAGCAGCAAGGAAGCAGAAGCTGGTCTGGCTGGAGTAAAGTAGGAGAGGAGAACGGAGAAGGCATCAGGGAGACAGTGGGCCCAGATCAGCTAGGCATTTGGGCCACTGTTGTCACCATTAAGCCACCTTCCTGAATCAGCTGGAGCCCTTGGAAGGCTGAGAGCACAGAAGTGAGATGTTTTAGCAAGGTCATCCTGGCTTCTGTCTTAAGTGTGGCTTGGACCAGGGGCTAGAAGTGGAAGACTCAGTGGCTCTATCCTGGAGATATGTGAAAGGTAAAGTCAGTAGGACTCGGCGATTGATTAAAAGTGGAGTGTGAGAGGAAGAGAAGAGTTAAGGCCGACTTAGATTTTTGGCCTGAGCACCTGGGAAACTGGAGTGCATTGACTGAGACAGGGAAATCTGCAGAAGGGCCAGTGTAGGCTGGGAGGAGTCAGGGGTTTGGTCTCTGATGTGGGAGATGGGTGACGCGAGATGCTTTCTAGACCTCCAGGTGGAGGTACGGGGGTGCAGTCGGATCTGGAGTTCAGGGCAGAGACACAGACATGAGAGCCATTCGAGAGGGGGTGTTTCAAGTGGTGGGCCTGGGTAGGATCACCAAGGAGTCCATGTAGGTACAGGAGAGAAAAACCTGGGGGCAGGTCCCTGGGGACCCCAGGATTAAGAGGTTGAGAAGATGAGAAGTCGGCAGAGGAGATGAGGAGAGGTAGTGAGCTGGGACAAGAGTGAGGGGTCCTGGCACCAAAAGGGAAGTGTTTCAGGGAGGAGAGAGCAGCCCTGCTAGGTCCTCGCCAGGCCGGTCTTCAAGCCTCACTATCAATAGTGATATAATAATCACCCAGGGTTAGCCAGAAGGGTCCTCAAGTGTAAATGGCCCCCACTAACTCCAGGCTGCCCTGCATGCAGCCTTGCACAGGCTGACCAAAGCAGAAGTTTTCTGCAGAGGGTGTGGCTCAATCTCTCTCCCTGTCATGTGAGCCCAGGCCTCTCCCATCATGAACTGTGACGTAATGCCCTTGCCCCAGCATTCTCATCTTTAAGCTGCCCGCCTACCCCTGCGTACTCACATCGGCAATTTGTTGCCCTGTCATAGGAAATCAGAAGATCTTCAGGACTAGGGGCCCAGGAAGCCTAAGTTCTTGTCTCACCTCTGCCCAACTCACAGTGTGGCCCTGAGCAGGCCCTTCCCCTGTCCATTCTAGGATCCCCCCGTGGGTGAGGTGGTCGCTGGTCTAGGTGGTTGCAACACCTTCCCAGCTCTGATAATCGATCAGCTTGTGGTCACTGGAAGAGGTGGAGCCGGAATCACCCTGCCCCTCAGCCTCTTCCCAGCCTCCTGGAGGTCTTAAGGTCCACCTAAGCCTCCCTTCCCACAGCCTCTAACCCTTTGCAGATCTCACCGGGAAGCCCGTCTGTGTCGTCAGGGATTTTCCAGCCCCCTTGCCTGAGTCAACTGTCTTTTCCGGCTGTCAAATGGGGATGCCCACCATCTCTGTCCCCATTGGAGACCCACAGTCTAATCGGAACCCCCAGCTTTCTTCTGGTGGGTACTTGGGCCATGCCTCCCTCTACCCTGGGGCTCATGCCTCTCCCCAAGGCTGCCTCACTTGTGTGGGTGCCCAGAAGGAAAGGGCCATCGCTCTTAGGTCAGTGAGGTCCGCTGGGGGAACCTCATTTTTTCTCCCATTTCCTTGGACAGCCTAATCTCTGCATTAATCCCCACCCAGCAAGTCCTAGCCAGCAGAAATGCACCCCTGCTTGGATTTGAGGTGCTTGAGGAGTAATAGCACACAGAGGGGAAGCAGATGTTGAGCCTGCAGTCGTGTGACTGGCAGCTGTAGGGCAGAATGCTATAAGGAATATTTAGTAGCTTGTGTGCTCAGGCATTGGCCAACCAGAACAATCAGCCACAGTGCTGGCTTGGCATTCCAGAGGTCTCTGCTCTGCTGAGTGTTATCCTTTCCACGACTGAGGTGCTGGAAGCCAGTTTGGTGGGGACAGGGGAGAGATCCTGGAGAAGGGGCTGGGGCTGCCGGTGCAGGCCAGAGAGACTTGGAAGGCTGGCTGCAGCTCTCTTTGCCACCCTCTCCAGGGAGTAGTTCGATTTCTTAATAACAGGCCCATCCATATCTCCTCAGCTTCAGTCTTGGCCTCAGGGACCTAAAAGAGGCAAAGCTAGATTAAACCATGTGCATCTCGGCACAGGCAACAAAATGTTCTCCAGCATCCCCTAGAAATGCCACAGGCTAGGACATCAACATCAGCCCCTGCTAGAAGGAAAGCAATACCCCACCCCCGTACCCCACCCACTGCCACAACCACCACCCATGGTGTGAATCCAGATCCTTCTCTCTCCAGGGCACTGCCTCCCCCTTTCCCTTTAAGATCCAGGCAGGGAGGCCAAGAAGGAGAGCAGACTCCTCTACCAAGGCCTGGTGGCACAGGGAGGGGAGGAGGGCCCCTGACTTCAGTTGGCAGGACCTTGTTGCCTCCTCCCAGAAGCCTGGAAGAAGGAATTGAAGGAGCTGGCTTCCCGGGTGGCCTTCTTCACCAAGGAGGATGAGCTGAAGAAGAAAGAGGTGGGTGCGGAACACAGGAGCTAGTCTGGGAAGAGGTGAAACGGATCCTTCCCTGTGTAAGGAGATCCTTCCCGAGTCAGTTCAGCCTACCAGAGGTGGGGTGGGGGGACTGATTCATACAAACATCAGGGGAAAGGTCACAGTGAGGGAGAGAGCACACCTAGGCGGAGAAATCCAAGCAGGGGTTTTAGGACAGGCGGCACTTGGGGGCCTTCGATACCTAAGTGAGATGTTCACAAGGGGACTGAGGAGTTCCGGGCAGAGGCACCTAGCACAGCAGCTCAAAAGCTGGCAAATGCAGGGCACCATCAGAAACCAGGCTATAAGTGGGCAGCAATGGGAAAGGTGAGGGGGGGCAGACTTTGCATGTGGGGAGGAGCAGCTTGTTTTTTTTTTTGAGACGGAGTCTCGCTGTTGCCCAGGCTGGAGTGCGGTGGCGCGATCTCGTCTCACTGCAGGCTCCGCCCCCCGGGGTTCACGCCATTCTCCTGCCTCAGCCTCCCGAGTAGCCGGGACTACAGGTGCCCTCCACCTCGCCCAGCTAATTTTTTGTATTTTTAGTAGAGACGGGGTTTCACCGTGTTAGCCAGGAGAGCAGCTTGTTCTTAATCGCCAAAATCTTTAGTGTCTAATCACATAAGGAGCAGAGAATCTCGGAAGGTTTTCAAACATGATAGGGGTGACCCCATAGGTGCCATTTGATGATAAAACAGTAAAGTCACCTGAGAGGCAGCTTGAAGGTGACTGGAATTGCTCTTAGACAGCCTGGTCCTGCCCCTTGTCCTGGGCAACCTTGTGGTTGCCCCTTGTCCTGCCTCTTGTCTTGGGCAACCAGAGTGGACAGGCAGAGGCCCTGCTTCTCATTCCTGCTCACAGCTAACTCACTGCAGCACTCAGGACAACTCAGCTAAGCTGTCTGGGTCTCTGTTTTCTTATCTTTAAAATGGGGGGAAGGATACTATCAGTCTTAACTGGAATTGCAAGAGCAGGAGGCCCCGGGCCCCAGGCCTCTCTGGGACAGACCTGGGGGCAGCTGAGCTGGGAATTAAGGTAGGCGCTGGGCCCTTGGTGCAGGATGCTGTTTTCAAATCTCTGATGGCTGTGGGGAGGAGCAGCAGGGAGGACTTGCCTGGGAGGAAGAACGAGAACCACCCATGGGCATCCAGCGATCGACCCTCCGTTACTGAGTTCCAGGAGGAAGAGCTTTTGCTAGTTTAAGCATGATAGCTGATAGTGGAAGGGCCAGCTGCTGGAGAGAGGGCCGGGGATGCCCAAGGAGGGGTCTAGGGCAGGTGGGGGGTGGGTGGGTGGCAGAGCTGAATGATACCCTGGGACCCTGGCAACGCTGTGATGCTAGGATTTGGGAGGCGAAGTGCCCTGGGATTGTGACCCGGCCTCCTGCTCCTCTCCTCCCCTCGGCCCTCTTCCTCCCCTCTTGCTGACTGCCTGGAGTCTCTAGCCACTTTTGTCCCAGCAGAAGGAGCAGAAGGAGGAGCCTCTGCGGGAGCAGGGGGCAAAGTACTCGGCAGAGACTGGGAGGCTCATCCCTGCTTCTACCCGGACTGTCGGCCGCCGCAGATCTCACCAGGGCCAGCAGAGTCAGTCTTCCAGCAGAGATGAAGGAGTCCAGGCCTTTCTCCTTCAGGATCAGGAGCTGCTGGTGAGGGCCCAGTTCTGCTCCCGGGCTCCTGGCTCTCCACATTAGGAGTCTTACAAACCGCTTTAGGGCGAGGCCCCTCCCAGGGATACTGGTGCTTAGGACTGTTAAGACCAGAAAACTCCAGCCCTGGGGAGTCAGCAGCCGGGGATATGACCCCCTGCTGCGGGCATGTGAGTCCTAGGTTTCCTTGTGAGTCCTTTCCCCTCCCTGGGCCCTAGTTCCGTGATCTATCCACTGGAAATATGAATGCATTGTTGTCGAGGGTGCCTTCTACCTGTGGCATTTGCTGAGTTAGTGAAGGGAGCTGCAATGATGGATTGAAGAAGGAGGTCCTGCCCACCACAGCAGGCTGCACCCCACAGCCTGCATGGCTAGGCCCAGCCTGGTGTCCACACTCAGAGAGGGGCCCGGCTTGTGCTTCAGTGAGCACAGAGCCCAACTCCTCCATGCTCACGTTTCCCCATCGAGGCCTGAGATGAGTCCATGCCTCATCCCAGTGGGTGAAGGCATCAGAGGTCCCTATGAAAATGCACGGATGTCCTCCAAGAAAGGCCAGAAGTGGAGCCAGCATCCTGCCACCTTCCTTGTGACCAGCGCTGTCAGACACACACTCCCTCTGAAACCTTGCCACAATGCAGCAAAGTGGATAGAGCAGACAGGGCTCAGCACCCCCATGCCACAGATGGGGAGGCCGAGGCCCTGCCAAGTGATAGTCCATGGGCCAGGTCCCCTGAGATGGAGCAGCACAGCTAGGACTAAGGTGCTTTCTCCACCATAGGGCAGCCTCACCTCGCCTGGAATTAGGTTCTCGGGTCCTGTGGGGAGGGGGCACAGGGCAGGTAAGTTGGACGCAGAGAATGGAGAAGGGCCCAGTGGCAGGTCAGGGTGGGTCAGCACAGCGGGTGGGCATCTGGGGACGAGGGTGGGCCCCTAAGCAGGCAGAGGCCTGGGGAGAGGCCCAGCCCAGATTCCGCTCTGCTGAGGGTGAGGCCGACCTGCTGGGGACTGACGGGCCCCTCCAGGTCCTAGGATGACTGACCGCCAGGAGCTGAGGGGGCCTCACTTTCCTAGGACTCCAGGGCTCCCAGCTTTCACCTCGGGCCCCAACTCCAGCCTGCCATAGCTACAGCCACCAGCAGCAGTCTGGCCTAGGGAGCCCCCATAGCCTATCCCAGACAGAGCTGGATCTTTTCCTGATGCTAAATGACTGGAGAACGCAGGGGAAAATGAGCCCGGAAGTAGCAAAGATGTCAAAGACTGAGGATTTAGCAAGGAGCCAAGCATGCCTGCAGCTCTGCAGGAGGGAGCCTGGTGCTGAGCAGTTTGCAGAACCGGCCTGTGCTGCCCCTCAGGCTGCCCTCTGGGCTTCCCCCACCCCTTTTCCAACATCCCCAGACTCCGGGACTTTTGGGGTATGGCGTACCATGGGGTTCCTGAAATCCCCACACCAAGGCCCTGGGCTTGTGGGATTTGGTGTGTCTCTGAGGAGCTGACTGGCCAGCTCGGACCTTGGCTTCCCAGTGAGGGGCCCTAGGGAATAACCAGCTGAGCAGGCTTCAAGGATGTGGGGTCCACAGAGCCTTTCGCTGAGGCCGCGTTCTGCCACCAACTTCCTGCTAGCATCCCCTCTCAAGGCCTCGGATTCTCCACTTGTCCAGCAGGAAGGTTAAGAATCTTCCTCCGGGGCTGTCGTGAGACAAAGCCCTCTGTTAAGTGCAAAGTCCAATGTGGAGGAAAAGGCACGGACCCTTGTGGGAGCAAGTTTAGCCCAGCAGGCGCCTCTGGGAGCGCACTTTGGGGGAAGGGTCCCCTTGGTGCCCTACAAACCTACATTTGCCTGTACTCCTGGCTGGAATGTGCTGGCCTCCTGCCCACAGGTCCTGGAGCTCCTGTGTCAGATCCTGGAAACAGACTCGCTAAGCGCGATCCAGTTCTGGCTGCTCTACGCTCCGCCCAAGGGTGAGGACACAGCCCCGCAGCACTATCTCAGTGGAGGCTACCAAGGTCCTGCCCTTGATCTCTGGTTCTGCAGGACTCAAATGTCACTCAGCTCCCACCCTGGAGGGGGCCTTCCACGGAGGCCTCTCCTCCATTTTGGAGCCCCAAACTAACCCTTCCCAGCTGGACAGCATCTCTGCTTCCTCCTCCCCAATTCCTCAGCAGGATTTCCTTACCCCTGCTCCTTGGAGGGGACCCCTCTTTCATGCTGACCCCGGGCCTAGGCACCTGGGAGGAAAAATCCAAAGACTGTACTTAGCAGACACAGCCCCTCACACATTGCAGTGGGAGACCCACACACATACAGGTGCAAGTATATGCACATGGGGCTACAAACGTGTATACACATGAACACGAGAATACACACATGGACGCAATGGGACAGTGGGTAGGGGGTGCATCTGAGTAGAAGGGTGAGGAGTGATGAGAACCAGGAAGCTAATTGGAGAAGACTTCCTGGACAGGAGAGTAAAGGAGAAGGAGGAGGAGGAAGGCAGGTCCCCAGTAGACTTCCCAGCGTGGGCCCGGAGATATGGTGGGCAGGAGGGCCAGCTGGGGCCAAGAAGAAGGCATACACATCCTCATGTGGCAGGACAGGGATGTGAAAGGGCTAGGGGCTCTGCACACATGGGCCAGGAGAGAAGAGGGAGCTCTCCCAAGGGGACCTGAGGGCAGAAGGTGGGATGCTTAGAGAAAGCTGCCCTGGATGGAGGCCCTGCTTCTGGCCCCACCACAGGGACAGGAAGGGGGCTGGGGGCTGATGACTCTGCCCCCGGGCTGTGCTTTCAGAAAAAGACCTCGCTCTGGGACTTCTGCAGACAGCAGTGGCTCAGCTCCTTCCCCAGCCCCTAGTCTCCATCCCTACAGAAAAGCTCCTAAACCAGCTTCAAGAAGTGCACGAACCTCCTCAGGAGAAGCAAGAGCCACCCTGCAGGTGGGCCCCGCACCCCACCCCTGCCCTTCTGCAGCCTTCTGTCCTCCCAGGTGAGGCCAGTGGGACCTGGAGAAGGGAGCCTGGTGCTGGCCAGGGCCTGGGCTGACTAAGTCTGTCCTGGAGGCAGAGGCCCAGCCCCTCCCCAGGGACCTTCTAGTGCTACCCAAGGCGCTTCAAGGCCAACACAGCCAGACCAGCCCCCGAACTGCCAGGGCTGGGGAGACCCCAAGGGGGCCACCGGTGTCAATTTTAACCAGATAAGGCTGGATTAGCCACACCTACCTCTTCAGAAGCTCTTTGGTCTATGGGAAGACATGAGTAGAGAGAAAATGCTAACACAAAGCAGTGGTTTTATACCAGTACTAAGTGCCCTGATGGCTGGAAGAGAAAGATTAATTACGAACTGGGGGAGGCCTCACAAAGCAGGTGAGTGGAGCCCAAGAGTCAGCAAGGCCACACAGCAGCGATAAGTTTGCCTGACACTGCCGAGTGTTCCACGTTTTTCTAGTCCATCCAACAACCCACTGAGGCAGTATTAGCTCCATTTTACAGATGGGAAAGCTGAGGCTCAGGAACAATAGAATGGCCTTCCCAAAGTAACCTGACTGGTCAGCAGAAGGGCTGGGATTCAGACTTGGACCCGACTGACTCCCAAGGCCAGCAGCACTCAGATTCACCCCAGGAGCTTGTTAAAAATGCAGACCTCTAAAGATTCTAACATAGCAGGCTGGGGTGAAGCAGGGGGGACCTGTATTTTTAACAGTCACCTGAGTGTTTCCAACAGAGTTTGGGAAACACTGATAGGAGCGGTAGGATTTGATTGAGCAAATGAAAGCTTGGGAAAAGGTCATCCTGGGAAGTGGGACCAGCCTGGGTGAAGGCATGGAAGTCAGGAAGGTATACAACTGGGGAATGCCAAGTTTGAGGTGTCTGGAGCATGGGGGACTTGGTGAGAAGAAGCAGGGGTAGGGGTGGACCGAGATTTCTTGAAGTCATGGGTTCTTGCATGGCCTTGGACTTGGTGTTCCCTTCCACTCTGAGAGAGCAAAGGAGGAACGGCCTAGTGAGGAAGACAGGCTTCACTGTGACCTTGGGCAAACCACCTCCCGACTGCAATCATCAGCTTCATCTATCTCTCAAAAGCCCCCTCCCAGAGTCGTAGGGAGGGAAAATAACATCAGGCACATAAAAAGGCATGGGGAGATGTAAAGCCCAATACAAGATGGAAGAGCATCTTTCATACATTTAATTCATTCAAGATGCAGGGTTCTTGTCTTGCCCACTCAAAGGGAAGTCCACAAGGAAACCAGTGGAGCGAGTGAGTGAGGGCTAAGGGGAGGGGTGATGCAGAGTCCATGCCTTGTTGCTCCAGGGACAGGAGGGCCTTGCTTCCCAGTGGAACTAACTGCAGACAGCAGGGCCACAGTTGTCTGGGTCTGGCCTAGGGTGACATAGGAAGGCTACCTGGGTGCTAGCCATGGACAGATGTTTTCTGGCCCTCCAGGAGGGGTGACTCTTGCCTCTCCCTGGAGCAGACAGCTGACTGCACCTGCCCCACCTTCCCCACCTCCCCGTCTCCCCTGCCACCCGTGGGGTCAGGTTTCCAGCATGACCTTCCCAGCCCCTTCTTTGTATTTGGTCACAGTCAATTCCTGAAGAAAACGAAGATATCACCTTTTACAAAAAGCGAAAAACCAGGTAAGATTCCAAGCAGTGGGTCATTCGGGGGGCTCACCAAGGCCCACTCTGGCTGGATTTCTCAGGGGATTCCAGTTAACTTGGAGATGAGTCCCTGTCCAAGGAAGCTGCTCATTTCATCTATTCATTCACTTATTCATATTCATTCATTCACAAATATTTATCAAGCACCCACAATGTGCTGAGCTCTGGGGATCATTGAGGAAGAATTCAGACAAGTTCCTGCTGTCACGGAACTTACTTCCCAGCAAGGAGGAATACAGACAACAAAGTAAAACACCTGGGGAGGAGTGGAGACAGATACTGTAAGGAGAATAACAGGGCTCTGTGGTCAGTAGTGAGAAGGACTGGCAGGTGGGGAGAGGGCTCCTAGAGCTAAACGGCAGGAAAGATACAGCTCTACCCAAGTCTAGGAAGAGCTAACCAGCAAAGCTCCCACCTCTTGGTGTGCTGGTGGAAAAGCAAGCAGACCATGGTGGCTGGGGCCTTCTGGGTGGGGGACAGTGGTAAGGGAGGCATGAGACAGGTGGGAGGAGCTGGCCTGCGGTAAAGGCCAGGGGTGTGCATGAGTGTATAAGAGGGTTATGAGCAGGGTGTGCATGCCCCCTCTGGCTACTGTGTGCAGCATGGACTATGGGGGGACAAGAATGGGTGAGGGAGACCAAGGAGAGGCTGCTGCAGTCATCCCGGTGCCTTAGACTAGAGTGGGCAGCAGGAGTGGCAGCAGGCTGGAGGGGAGAGAAGAGGAAACACACCCTCAATGTATATTATTCTCCCTGATTAGACCATCAGAGGTCCAGAGTGCCTGGCAAAGAGGCACAGAGTAGGCATCTCATCGATATTTGTTACTTGGATGTTGAAAGAAGAGAGGTTGGATTCCATTCGCTCCATTCCTCTTAGGTTGGATTCCCTCCTCGGTCACCAGCAGAGCTGAGAGCAGGAGCTAGGCTTGACTCAGACCTTCCCCTCAGCATTCACACATCCACCTGCAGCTCCCAGGTGGGGGCCCCACCTTCCCGGTCCTCTCCTGCCTGCTGTCTCTCCTCCCACTAGAGTACATTGGAGAAGCTCAAGTCCTCCGGATGCATTCAAGCCAGAACACAGAGGAGAAGACATCGAAGCCGAGGGCAGAGAGCTGAAGGGCCCTAACACCTGTGCCTGCATTGCTCAAGAGCAGCCCCAAGGGTTCAGGGGTGTTTCTGTCTCCACCACCTTCACAGCAGTACCTGATTCCCTACCATGAAAACTCTACTAAATAAAACCGTCTTCCCTGAGAGAGGACAGTTCTGCTTTCCTAGCAGTGGGAGGCCTGTGCTTGGTTGGGGTCACTGATTCCAGGAGAGGGATGGGCTGCACGGAACCATCCCTACTCCCCACTCCCATGGGAAAGCCCAAGTGCTACCTCCACGTGGGGCTCCCTGGTCCTTTTATGTTCTAGAGAACTGAAGGGCAGATGGCAGTTGGGGCATCCTGAGAAAGGACTCTGCCCCTCCTGGAGCTGAGACACACAGGACTCTGGGTGGGGTAGAGCAGAGGTTAGGGAACATGCAGGCCTCCTTAGAATGATCACTGTTGCCAATTATTGAGTTTCTGTTTTTGTGTGTGCTGGGCACAGAGGCAGCAAGTTAGGTAAAAGCTGGTGATGAGCACAATGTGAATTGTTCAATGTGCTTTATATGCAGTACATATCTACACACATGCAGGTGAAACAACTTGTCCAAAGTCCTATAGTTAACAAGTGGCCAGGATCCAAAGCCTGGATGTCTGGCTTCAGAACCCCTGCTCCTGAAAACTGCATTCTGGCTGGGCGCGGTGGCTCACGCCTGTAATCCCAGGACTTTGGGAGGCTGAGGTAGGTGGATCACCTGAGATCAGGAGTTCAAGACAAGCCTGACCAACATGGCGAAACACCATCTCTACTAAAAATACAAAAATTAGCCAGGCATGGTAGTGGATGCTTGTAATCCCAGCTGCTCAGGAGGCTGAGGCAGGAGAATCACTTGAACCTGAGGGGCAAAGGTTGCAGTGAGCCAAGATCATGCCAGTGCACTCTAGCTTGGGCAACAGAGCAAGACTCCATCTCAGAATTCAAAACAAAACAAAACAAAACTGTATTATACTGCCTTACCCACCCTAGCCAAAAGCTGTGGTTACATTTCCGAAATCATAAGATCTAGAGAAGACTCTCTGGGAAGTCCAATGTCTTCCATGACATTTCTGCAAATTCCCTGGAAAATTGGGATGGGAGGAGGCATTGAGGATTTATAAGGTCATGGTCCCCTGTGGCTCTGAGCTGCTATTTTACTGGCTAAGATAATGAAGTAAGTGGACTTAGTTCCATGGATTGTGGCTCCATTCTATGCTTGCAACACTACCCTACCTTACATTCATTCAGATAGATTCAGTCCCTCTGGGTTTTCCCAAACACTCCATTCACACAAAACTTTTCTGTACAGCAGCCTTCAATCAAGATTAGTGGATGGATAGGGATTTGCTGTTAAGTAAACAGCTTCATGTTCAACATTAAGCCACCTTGTTTTTAAAGGCCCTCGCCCCTCTTCCACTGGGGTTGTCTCCCCAGCGGCAGCACATGTAAGAATGATGTGGCCATGTTCAGGAAAGTCTCTAGGCCCTGCTCCCCAAGGTGCTCCCTGTCCTCTTGGGTATCCGAGTGATTTCTCATGGGGGTCAGGATGCCATGGCCACTTCCCGGTCACTCCTAAATTTTCTCTGTCTCCAGGCCCTGGAAGTTCTCTCCTCCCTTTCCCCTGCTTCTCTCCCTGAAGCATGGAGACAGATTTTCCCTTTCATCTTTTCCCTGAAGGCTCTAGGTCCTTCTTGGGACTCAGTCTCCTTAGCCATGGAGGTAGCCCTTGTTCTTGGGTATCCAGGAATGTGAAACCTAGCACTGTCCAACCAGAGCCCCCCATCCCTTCCCATAGTGAAGCAGCCTCATTGTCTAGGGTGATACCTAAGGTTTATTGTCTCACAGCCAAGGAAATCAAGGACACAGACACACAAAGAGTGAGGTTAAGAGTGGAAGTTTTAATAGGTGAAAGAAAGAGAATAGCTCTCTGCTGCAGACAGGCGTCCCAGAGAAATGGGTTGCTGGTTCCATGGTGAAATGCAGGTGGTTTTATAGATGAGGCTGAGGAGGCAGTGTCTGATTTACATAGAGTGGGAAAGATTGGTTGGACCAGGTGTGCCTTGGCATAGGGCACTAAAAACTGGTTAGGACTAGGAGTGCCATTTGCACAGGATGAGAATTTCTGGCCACCCTCACCCTAATCTTTTATTATGCAGGCCTCTGCCTGGCCTGCACCCTGTTGCCCATTCCTTTACTGTACACATGGTAACAAAAAAAGGGAAGATGGAGCCTCCATGTTGGACATGCCTGGCTCCCAGCTAGCCCTTTTCTATTGGCACAGCTGCCAGCATTCCCCGGTACAAGCTTCCAGCTTGCTTATCTATGCTTGCAGCTCAATTTTTCAGGCTGCTCTTTGTTAGAAAAAAATAATTACTGAGCTGTTTTTTGTTAAAAGAGAAGCTCTGCTGGAGACTCTTACCCTCACTATCTTCCTAAATAATTTCTACCTCCTGTATCAACAGGACTGGTCAGGGGTAGGATAAGCATGTAACCCAAGCTGGGCCAATCACATTCTGTCCTTGGAAATGTTTTTTCAGGGGAAGGAAGGTTGGAGTATCAGAGGATTCCATCATTTTTCCATGGGGACAAAGTCCTTGATACAGTCACACCTGAGGCTCCTGATTCTTCCCCACCATTCCCCATGTGTGAGGCAATAAAATTCCTTCTCCATCCAATAGTTGATTTTTATGTGTATTTTTCTACATAAAATTTACCACCTTAACCATTTTAAAATACACAGTTCAGTGGCATTAATTACATTCACATCGCTGTGCCACCATCACTCCCATCTGTCCACAGAACTCTTTTCATCTTGCAAAGCTAACACTCTATGCCCATTAAACAATAACTTCCCATTCTCTCCTCTCCCTGTTCCTGGCAACACCATTTTACACTCTGTCTCTATGGAATTGACTGCTCTAGGTACCTCACTTAAGTAGAATCATACAGTGTCTGTCCTTCTGTGACTGGCTGATTTCACTTAGCATAATGTCCTCACTATTCAGCCATCTTGCAGTATATGTTAGAATTTCCCTCCTTTTTTTTTTTTTTTTTTTTTTTGACAGAGTTTCGCTGTTGTTGCCCAGGCTGGAGTGCAATGCGTAATCTTGGCTCACCGCCACCTCTGTCTCCCAGGTTCAAGCGATTCTCCTGCCTCAGCCTCCCGAGTAGCTGGTATTACAGGCATGCGCCACCATGCCGGGCTAATTTTGTATTTTTAGTAGAGACGGGGTTTCGCCATGTTAATCAGGCTGATCTTGAACTCCTAACCTCAGGTGATCTGCCCGCCTCAGCCTCCCAAAGTGCTGGGGTTACAGGCGTGAGCCATCATGCCCAGCCAATTTCCTTCCTTCTTTGGCCTAAATGACAGTCCCTTGTATGAATATACCACCTAATGTTTATCCATTCATCCATCGATGGACACTTGGGTTGTTTCCACTTTTTGTCTATTGTGCATAACGCTGCTATGAGAATGAATGTACAAAAGCAGTTAATTTTTGTGTCACATGTGATGAAAAGGATCCACAATAATCTAAGGTCATATAGCTGGTAAGCAGAGGTTTCAGAATTGAAATCCAGATTCACCAGACTCCAGGTCCTGGCTGAGTGACTGACAAGAGTCAGTCACTTGATTTCTAAACTTGAGCCATTCCCATACCCCTATCATGAATTTTGTTATACCTGGTTTTTTTCTTTCTTTCTTTCTTTTTCTTTCTTTCTTTCTTTCCTTCTTTCTTTTCTTTCTTTCTTTCTCTCTCTCTCTGTTTTTCTTTTTCTTTCTTTCTTTCTTTCATCTTTCTTTCTTTCTTTTTCTTCTTTTTTGAAACATGTTTCACTCTGTGGCCCAGGTTGGAGTGCAGCTCACTGCAGTCTCAAACTCCTGGACTCAAGAAATTCTCCCACCTCAGCCTCCTGAGTAGCTGGGACTACAGGCACATGCCACCATGCCTGGCTAATTTTTGCATTTTTGTGTAGAGACAGGGTCTCCCTGTGTTGCCCAGGCTGGTCTTGGACTTCTGGGCTCAAGCGATCTGCCCACCTCCACCTCCCAAAGTGCTAGGATTACAGGTGTGAGCCACTACACCCAGCCTTGTTACAAGCATCTACGACCTATACGCTTCCTTAATGTTTATTTAAATTTACCTTTCTCTTTTTGCTTAAATAAATGTATGTATTAATCCATTCTCACACTGCTATAAAGAACTACCTGAGACTGGGTAATTTATAAAGAAAAGAGGTTTCATTGACTCATGGTTCCAGAGGCTATACAGAAGGCATGGCTTAGGAAACTTACAGTCATGGCAAAAGGGTGAAGGGGTAGCAAGCACGTCTTCACAGCACGGCAGGAAAGAAAGAGAGTGAAGGGGGAGATGCTACACAGTTTCAAACAACTGGATCATGAGAACTCACTGTCATGAGAACAACAAGGGGGAAATCTGCTTTCATGATCCAATCACCTCCCACCAGGTCCCTCCTCCAACATTGAGGAATACAATGCAACATGAGATTTGGGTGGGGACACAAATCCAAACCATATCATTCCACCCCTGGCCCTCTGAAATCTCATGTCCTTTTCACATTTCAAAACATAATCATGTCTTCCCAACAATCTCTCAAAGCCTTAACTTATTCCAGCATTAACTCAAAAGTCCAAAGTCTCACCTGAGACTAAGCAAGTCCCTTCCACCTATGAGCCTGTAAAATCAAAAGCAAGTTAGTTACTTCCAAGATACAATGGAAGTACAGGCAGTGGGTAAATGCTTCCATTCCAAATGGGAGAAATTTGTCAAAACAAAGAGGCTACAGGCCCCCATGCAAGTCTGAAGCCCAGAAGGGCAGTCATTAAATCTTAGAGCTCCAAAATAATCTCCTTTGACTCCATGTCTCACATTTAGGCTACACTGAGACAAGAAGTGGGCTTCTAAGGCATTGGGCAGATCCATCACTGTGGCTCTGCCAGCTACAGCACACTTGGTGGCTTTCACAGGCTGGCATTGAGTGCCTGCAGCTTTTCCAGGTGCGTGGTGCAAGCTGTCAGTGGATCTACCATTCTGGGGTTTGAAGGACGGAGCACTCTTCTCACAGCTCCACTAGGCAGTGCCCCAGTAAGGACTCTGTGTGGGGACTCCAACCCCACATTTCCCCTCTGCACTGCCCTAGTAGAGGTTATCCATGAGGGCTCTGCCCCTGCAGCAGACTTCTGCCTGGACATCCAGGCATTTCCATACATCCTCTTAAATCTAGGCAGAGACTCCCAAGCCTCAACTCTTGCCCTCTGTGCACCTGCAGGGCCAATACCACGTGAAAGCCACCAAGGCTTCTTATGGCTTGCACCCACTGTAGCAGCAGCTGAGACATATTTGGGAAACTTAGTCATGGCTGGAGCTGGAGCGACTGGGACTCAGGGTGCCATGTCCTGAGGCTGAACAAGGCAGTGGGGCACTTGGCCTAGCCCATGAAACCATTTTCCCTCCTAGGCCTCCAGGCCTGTGATGGGAGGGGCTGCCATGAAGGCCTCTGAAACTCCCTTGACACATCTTCCCCATTGTCTTGGCTATTAACATTTGGCTCCTCTACTTATGCAAATTTCTACAGCTGGCTTGACTTTTTCCTAAGAAAATGGGTCTTTCTGCCACATGGTCAGGCTACAAATGTTTCAAGCTGCTATGCTCTGCTTTCCTTTTAAATGTAAGTTCCAATTTCAGACCATATATTGGTGAATGCATATGAGTATATGCTGTTAGAAGTAGCCAGGATACCTCTGGAACACTGCTGCTTAGAAATTTCCTCCACCAGATACCCTAAATCATTTCTCTCAAATTCAAAGTCCCACAGATTTCTAGAGCAGGGGCACAATACTCCCCGTCTCTTTGCTAAAGCATAGCAAGAGTGACCTTTACTACAGTTCCCAATAAATTTCTCATCTCCATCTGAGACCTCCTCAGCCTGGAATTCACTGTCCATATCACTGTCAGCATTTTGGTCACAACATTCAACAAATCTCTAGGAAGTTCCAAACATTCCCACCTCTTCCAGTCTTCTTCTGATCCCTTCAATCTGTTCCAGCCTCTTCCTGTTACCCAGTTCCAAAGTTGCTTCCACATTTTCAGTTATCTTTATAGCAATGCCTCATTTCTCTGGTACCAATTTTCTGTATTAGTCCATTCTCACGTTGCTATAAAAAACTACCTGAGACTGGGTAATTCATAAAGAAAAAAGGTTTAGTTGGCTCACGGTTCCACAGGCTGTACAGGAAGTTTAAGGTACTAGAGGATTTGGTTAAATAAATGGTCATCTAGCCATACTGTGGGGTACTGTGCAGTCATTAAAAATGAAGACGTGGCTGGGCACGGTGGCTCATACCTATAATCCCAGCACTTTGGGAGGCTGAGGCAGGAGGATCACCTGGGAGTTCAAGA
Organism: Pongo abelii; assembly: GCF_028885655.2. Taxonomy (NCBI): domain Eukaryota; kingdom Metazoa; phylum Chordata; class Mammalia; order Primates; family Hominidae; genus Pongo; species Pongo abelii. Next base: position 73,231,946 of record NC_071993.2, read on the forward strand.
CCAGCCTAACCAACATGGAGAAACCCCATCTTTACTAAAAATACAAAATTAGCCAGGAGTGGTGGCGCATGCCTGTAATCCCAGCTACTCAGGAGGCTGAGGCAGGAGAATCGCTTGAACCTGGGAGGCAGAGGTTGCAGTAAGCCGAGATTGCACCATTGCACTCCAGCCTGGGCAACAAGAACGAAACTCCATCAAAAAAAAAAAACAAAACAAAAAAAAAAAACGTAGTTCAACGTAGTTCAGGATGGAAACGTGTTCTTATTATATTGCTGTAGGTAGGGTAGGAGGGGGAGCAGATCCCAGATGACGTGTATGAGTGTAGTATTAATAATATCCACCCAGCGTGTGTGTATGTGTGTGCAGACACGAACAATCTTGCACATGCACACATCTGGAATGGATAACCAAATTATTAACAGTGGTTACTGCTAGGTAGAATTATAGATTTTTTTTCCTCAGGTTGTAAAATTTTTCAATAATGAGCATATATTTCTTGCATAATTTTTTAAAGGAGAAGATTTGTGGTGTAGGCCCCAGAGATTTCTAATCCGTGGCAGCTGGGTCCCTGGGACTGCCCCAGCTACATTTCCACCCCTTCTTGCTCTTTCCCTCCTCCCCCAGACCCCTACTGTCCCCCAAGCCTTCAGTCTCCTGAAGCCAGGTAGGGAGCAGGAGATCTTCCAGGTCAGATGGCCCAGGCTCTGTGCCTTCCCCTCTTCCCCTGCCTGCTGTGTCATTTCAGGTGGAAGGCCTGGAGGTTCACCAGGAGGGTAAATCAAGAAAGGGCCCAGAGGCCAATCTATTTCCCAGGAACATGACGAGGCTCCAATTGCCCCTTTCCTCCTCTGGAGGAATGGGAAGGTAAGTCTCCTGCTCTCCCTAAACCCTTGCCATCCCCCCGATCCCTTCCCCACCTGGAGCTTTTAGGCCTTACTAGCCCAAATGAAGTCACAGGCTGGAACCTCAAGGAGGCCATCTGGACACAGAAGACTGCCATGGTGAGGACTTCCCAGGCTCTTTGGACAAGCGGGTAAGGGTAACTCTGTGCAGCACTGTCCCTAGGAGATGCTGGAACTTCAGGGGGCTTCCTCCAAAATGACAGGTGTGCTGGCCCCTGGCTATGGGCTGAGGAAGCTTGGCCATACAGCCTTGAAGTCAGAGTGGCCTGGAGAATCCCCTCCAGGGAAGAGACAGGCAGTCTGGTACCCTGGCACCTGCACCCACCAGACTTCAAACAGGAAACCGTTTAGGGCAGGAAGGGGTGAGACCACTCCCATATGGCCTTTCCCACTGGGCTCCTACAAGAAGTGAGGGATGTTTCTGAGGCTGCGATGGAAAGAGGGCCCTTGGTGCTGTTCCTCTATCTTCACCCGTGAATCCTTTCATTTTCTCAGTTTCCACCAAAACAAGCAAAAATCCTGACCCATAAGAAGCCCTTAATTTGGGGAGCAGACATTTCCAGATGTATGGGGAGATGGCAACACAAATTTAGTTGAACCTTAGACATATTAGACAACCTGCATCCTAAAAAGCCCCCAGCCAAAGACAGATGGAGAGGCTGCCCTCTCTGTGTTCCCACCCCCACGGGGGTAGGAGTCTCCAAACCATTTTCTCCTCGGCCTTAGCTTCACCTTTTCTAAGTGCCCAGCAGTGTAGATTCTTTTACTCCATGACACAAATTCTGCCACTGCTTAGAAGGCAAAAGTGGTTGCGGTCATTTTGCTTTCAATGACAATCTCTTTGTTCTGTGGTTGCTAAGATTCCTTTAGAGAGCCCCTCTTGTTATTTTTTGTTTTTGAGACAGGATCATGCTCTGTCACTCAGGCTGGAGTGCCATGGTGCAGTCACAGCTCAGTGTGGCCTCAAACTCCTGGGCTCAAGGGATCCTCTCACTTCCGCCTCCTAAATAGCTGAGACCACAGGCATGCAACACCATTCCTGGCTAATGTTCTTTTTATTTTTTGTTGAGACGGGATCTTGCTATGTTGCTCAGGCTGATCTGGAACTCCCACCTCCAAAAGTGCTGGGATTACAGGCATGAGCCACTCTGCCCCACTGGCCTCTAGTTGCATTTAAACAGGTTGAGAATTTCATAATAACCTTAAATAAAGTGTTGTCCTGGAACTTGGGCCCCAGGGAAACAGGAGATTCAGTAGCCAAGAAACCGGTGGCAACCCTGTGTCCCACCTGGCAGTGCCGCAGCAGGGCATGGGTGGAAAGGTGGAGGGACAGGAGACAGCCACAGGGAGCTGCACCCCCATCCCCAGTTCTCTTGCTATAGCCCAGCCCTCAACCTTCGAGCTCTGGCTTCATTGTGCCCTTCCCATAAATCAGAGAGAGAAAAAGAAACACACACACAACTTTTTGGGGTCCAACGGCAATGTTAATAAATACATAAAATTTTAAAGATCTGGATTTCCAAGGCACAAGAGTTTAACACAGGCCAGGCTGGTTCTCACAGGAATGACTCCATGTGTGCCCCAGCATCCCAGGGAGGGGAGGGCAACAGGGGGAGGGCGGGGAGCCCCCCAGGACCTCCACTCTCCAAAGGGGTTGCAGGCCAGGGGCCCACTGCTCGTGTTCCTCCAGCCTGGCTCAGAACAGCCCCCTTGCCTTGGGGAAGGAAGAAGTAAGAAGCACCTCTATCACCTGGCAGGAGTTTAGGAGACATCCTCCAAGACCCTGGAGGTGTCCTGGGACCCCCTGCCACTTCCTGAGAGCCAGAGGATCTAAGGCTGTTACCTGTCCCTTGGAGGTAGCATGGCCGGCAGCTGAGCCCAGCTCAGGCCCTTACAGCACCGTGGGTGAGTGTGTCTTCCCCACTCCAGCACCAGGCCAGGGGCTGGCACCCTGCCCTGGGGCACTTGGCCTGGGTGGCCCTTGTCATCTCCAGGGCCAGGCTATGAGTGGACTCTGGTCCTCAGTCCTGGGGTCTGACCACCCCTGGGAGAACCACACACTCTGGCCCAGCTTGAGCCAGGTAGGAGATGAAGATGTCCGACTCCAGCAGGAGCGATCTTTGGAGAAGGGCAATGATTGAAGGGACAGCCTGAGAAATCATGTTCCCTCTGTGTCCCACAGAGTCCCCTTCCAGGCTGATAGTGATAATTGAAGTTGCCATCCTGGTGGAGCCAAGGGGTGAGCACCGGTTTGGAAACCCCTGGATGCTGAGGACTTGGGGTCCAGGGTGTCCTGAGCCCCCTTCTCTGGTGGGCTGGGGTGAGATTGGGGGGCCAGTCTGTAATCTGGAGTCACTAGAAGTAACACTGGTGACATCTGCAAGGCCAGAGTATGGCCATGAGCACCATCTTCTGGCCAGCAAAGACAAACTGGCCTCTGCTGCCTGGCCTCAGCTGGTGGAACTGCATGGAGCTCTTGGCTTCCAGGAGCTGGGCCTGCGATCACCTTCTGTCCCACCCGCTCCAGCCCTGCAGCTGGGAAGCCTCATGCCACATTCCCAGGCCCCCTTCCTCTCGGCCTGGCTGTGAACAGTCCCCCACCTCCCCTGGCCCTGCTTTGCCTTTCTGGGGAGAGGGGCCAAATATGCAGGGCCTCCACAGGGGTCCTCACAGTTCCGGGAAGGCGGACAGCCCTGACAGCTTCCAGCTACAGACCAGCTGGGATTCAGACCTGCCCAGGCCCAGGGTCTGTGAGGAGGGAGCAATAGTTGACCCTGGTCCTGGCAGGGGAGACCAACAGGGGCCCTGAAAGGGTCAGTCCCGCCGGGGGCAGCTTGCTGAGGTATCTCCGATTAGGGCTTTCCCTGATTTTTGTCTTCCTCCCACCCCGCTTTGTGGGGTAAAGAGCATCACAGCCCCAAATGAGAAGAAGGCGAATTATTTAAAATGAAGTCTGTGCTTGCGCCTGCCCTGCTATGTGTGTCCTCTGAGCTGGGGGTCGCAGGGCAGTACACAGAGTGTAAATGTGCCGGTGGGATGGCAGGGCACAGCTCATGTCACCGGGGAGGCAGCAGGGAGGCTGGTGCCGGGATGCCTCAGGTCTTCTCCAGGCTGCCCTTTATCCTCGGGGACTGGCGTAGGTGTCTGAGTCCAGCCCCAAGGCAGCCCCCCAGGGGTGGTAGGGGAGATGCTCCAGGATGCTCCAGGGATCGGTGTCTCAGGGGCAAAGGGATGCTGGGTCCCTGGGGAGCTTGTATCCAGCGCTCCCGGGAGCTGTGTGGCTTGGCCATGCTGATGGTCCTCTGATCCCGTTGGCTTTCCAGGAGGCTCCACAGCATCTGCAGGGTCCTGGGGTCCTGGTAAGGGGCTTCCAGGAGTGGAGAAGGGGGGTAGTGAGGTTGGGCCAGAGTCTGGGCCAGGGTTGGGGCCCGAGGCCTTCTTGATGCAGGACACACAGCAGAGCCGGTGGTAGCCGGGAATGGAGCAGTAGCGATCGAGCACTTCCAACTGGCAGAAGACGGACCTGTCTCCCGTGCAGAGCTCCGCTGCACACACAGCACAAGGACAAGGATGGAAGCAATGTGGGGATGCCTGTCAGTCAGGTGGCCCCGCCTCCCACTCACCCACTGACTGCCCGCCCTCCACCCCCGCCCCTGCTGGATCCACTGTAAAGCATTTTCCTGGTGGTGGGGGAGGCTACGGAGCCACCTGACAGCAGAGCGAGCCCTGACTACATGGAAGAGGAACTAAAATCCTCTAGAGCGGCAGATCTCAAAGTGATGTCCCCACACGCAGCAGCAGCGTCACCTGGAAGCTTGCTGGCAATGCACATCCTCCAGCACCACCCAGCCCTACTGCATCAGAAACTCAGGCTGGGGCTCAAGTGCTGTGCTTTCACAAGCCCTCCAGGGGACTCCACGTGTGGATGCGTCTGAGAACCCTGGCCCTTCACCATTCGCCCTCAGCCCTGCTGCACACTGGAATCCTTGGGGGTGCCCGTCTCCTTCACCCTCACACTGGACAATCTAGGGTGTGGCCTACCACCAGGTGGTTCTAACATGCAGCTGCTCTGGATGGAAGTGGGAACCCTAGCCTCTCCCAATCAACCCAAGGAGTCTGGCCCACTCCAGCCAGGGTCAGGCTAGAGCCCAGGCAACTCATGCTTGGGACAGGCAGACTGACCATCCTGCCACAGTCAGCACACATCGGGACATTAAGACTGCTACTACTTAATTTGGAATCAAGCAGATTTCAGTTCAAATCCAGACTCTACCACTTAAAAGTGTGAGGCCTTTGGCAAGTCACTTAAACCCTCCAAGCCTCAGTTTCTTCACCTATAAAATGAGGCTGATGTTGACCCTTACCAGTGAATAATAACATTGCAAATAACATCTTTAAAGCACCTGGCAAAGATAAGTGCTCACTACACTAGTTTGCTTTGCCCAAAATATCACACCTTTCTGTGATAACTCCATGTAGGTTTCTCCAGACAGAATGTGAAGGCAGGAGCTTTGCTTTCTACTAATTTTTGCCAGAGAGAGAGAGAGAAAGAGGGAGGTGGGAAGAGTGGGAGGGACAGAGGGAAAGAAGAGACACAGGTGGAGGGGCAGGCTTAGGGGAACAAGAGAAAGAGCAGAGAAAAATGGAAAGCCAGTGGCCTCTAGATGGCGCCAGATTTCTGGAACCAGAATCAGAATCGTCCTTTGCATTGGGAAGGAAGAGGGCAGGAAACCCAGGCACTCCCCCAGTCAGAGCCTCAGCCTAGGAGCAGAGAAGTAGAAGACTGGAAGTAGAAGGTCCTTTGAGGACATCTAGTCAGAACCTTATCTTACAGATAAGCTCACTAAGCTCAGAGAGGTTAAGGAATTTGTAGCCAACTGGTCCTCTAACTAGGAGTTAGGGTCTTTGATCTTTCTGCTACTCATCTTGCCAGACCCTGGTCCTCGGGAGGGTGAGGAAGGAAAAGAGAGATGGAACCTAGGAAAGGAGTGAAGAATCTACAGCCTGGCACGTAGCAGATGCTCAGTAAATATTTATCCTTGGGTGGATGAATGGAAAGACGGGAGGATGAACTGAATCATGGGGCTGAGAGAAATTGCTAGGCCTATTGTTACTGGAAGCTGACAGCCGGACAGGACTGCATGCATTCTCTCATCCAATTCTCTCACCAGCCCTATAAAGGCAGCTCAGATCTACAATTGCTTTTCTGAAAATCTCGGAACCAGATATAGTTCAGAATTCAGAACTTTTGGGATCAGAAACATAATATTCTGTGTTTATATTATAGAACAACCTCAATGGAGCCTGAGATATCACCTTGTAACTAAATATGGCTAAATTTCTATATCAAAAGAATAAATGACCTCATTAGTTCAGGTCAGATTTTGCTGCCAGGTAAGTTTGCACCAAACTTAGAAATAAACATTTTGGAATTGCAGGTAACGGGTCATGGACCAGTAGAGCCTCCTCCCAGCTTCACAACTGAGGTATCTGAGGCTCAGGGAGGTGAAGGTCACACAGACAGCTACAAGCTGGGTTTGCTCCACTGAGTGGCCCATGCTGCAACACCAGGGCCACCGAAAGGTCTGGGGAGCAGTGTAGGGTCCATAGACTATACTTACTTGATGATATCTTGTTAATGGGATGTAGGGGTCCAGATTGTGGCACCCACTGCCCTTCTGGCGTCCCAAGTTCCCAGACATCGGCCCTCACCGTGGAGTTCTGGCGATTTCCTGTGAGCAGGGAGAAGCAATTCTAGTATTTCGGACTTTGGCCCAAGGGACTGGACCTGGCTTCCCCATCTCCTCTGGCTCACCTCCACAGGCGGGCAGGCTGCAGACCTGGACTGTGTCTGGCCTATCCCCCTCGCACTGCCCGAGGCTGTTGGCGTTGGTCCTACACACCACCTGCCGCTGCTGGATGCCCTCTCCACAGGTGGCAGAGCACTGCCATGGGTGGGTCAGTGCCAGGCACAGTGGCCGGGGTCAGGGTAGGTGGAGAGAAGAAAGACGAGTCAGTGAGCTCAGAGCCCAGCCAATGCCCGCGGACAGAAAGGGTATAAAGGAGAGCACCAAGTCTTCACTTGACCAGAGGGACATGCAAGGACTGCTTCTAAGGAGCCTCAGTGGGACACTGCACCTGTTGTCAAATAATCCTGATACGAATGGTGAAGAGCCATTGCCCTGAGCCTAGAACCCCATGGGCCTTTCCACAATCTAAATGGTTAATCTCCGGCTCAGGAGGGAGCCTCTGGGACCCCATTCCCTACTACCACCTGCATGCACTGTGTCTGGTCTGTGCCTGGGTTCTTTAATATTTTGTGTATCACTCTAGCAAACTCCCCTGTTGCAATCCACTACATGGTGTAACCTGGGGCAGGTGGATTGATGTGATGATATCCTGTTAACAGGATTAGGGGCCTGGATTGTGGCGTCTGCTACCCCCACCCTGATTCAATGTCTTACTCTGTAAACTGAGAGAGCCGGGCGACAGGGTCTCCATGGACCCTTCTCTGACTAGCTCTGATAGTCAATCATCTTGTGACTCGATTTACCAAACATGGGCCTGCAGAAGTACGTTCAAAAGTGTCTTCTTCCCTGAGGGGGCAGGGTGTGGGTACAAGGAGCAGGAGGCAGCAGAGGACCACCGTTTGCAGGGGGTGGCCACACACATTGTCCCCTGGACCTGACCCACTCTTACTCTGACAAACAGGGCATGTGGAGGTCCTCAATGGAGGGGCAGGGACTCTAGGAATGCAGCGTTGCCCAATGTGACTGGGTCACTTTTTAGACGCTGACCACAGTCTTACATAGCTGGAAGGAGAGGAACTTGCAGGGCCCCACTTCCCACACTGGAGCGTGTGACCACTGAGACACAAGGGTCATGGGGCCACACAGAACTATGAGACAAACACAGCTTATCCTCCCAGGATGAATCATTACAAACAGCAGCTAACAGCTCCTGACTGCTCAGTCAGTCTCATAAGGGGCTGTGAAAGTTGATTATATGAATAGGGTCATACTTGTCACACCCAACTAAATCAGAGTTGAGGGACCAGGGGAAAAAGCACTCAGGGCACCTAGCACCTGCTCCAAGAATTAAATTTTCCACAAGGCCAGCTGCTGAAACAGGCTGATGTAATTCCAAGACCAGTTTTACCTAGCAGCTGCTGAAACAACCTGCTGTGACTCCACGGCTAGTTTTCCATAGCACCATCACTCACCAGTCAGAGCCTGCCAGCTCCCAAAAGCTTGTCTACTGCCAATGAGTTTGTGTTCAACACAATACATATCATGTCTCTTTCTAATAAAACCTCCAACCTTTCCTTTGTTCTTTGGACATACTGAAGACCACCTGGTCTCTGTGTATGCCTTGAATTGCAATTCTTACTTAATAAAAGTTAAATTTAGAGATTCATCTCTATATTTTGCTATTGCGACAGGGCCAGTATCTTCCACTATCTGCCATCTCTCTGTTACTTTTATCTGTGGGGTCCTTTGAAGACCAGCAATCTTTCTATTTCATATCAAAACAAATGAAGCTATATATTATGGAGACATATAAAATGCATGAGTTGTGTGTGGATTTTTGGTTCTTTACAAATACTCATAATGTAATATTTCAAAATACAGAAAAGTATGGAGTTATTCACAAAACCCTATCCAGATGCCACCACCAGCCTTAATAAATGAGCATCCCAGAATATTTTCAAATTGTGTTGTGCCCCTCTATACATTAAGGAAATGACATCCATTGGAAGTGCTTTTTTACTTCATACTGAAGTGCTTTTTCTCACCTAAATGTAATCTTTATAATAGAAGTTTATCTATTTTGGTAAGTACAGCTCAGGCCTGCTCATTTTTCTTGTCGTATAGTACTATATTGTATGAACAGACCATGATTTTTGTCCAATCTTCTATAGATAAACATTTGGGATACGTCCTAATGTTTTGCTGTTACAATAAACATCGTTGTGATCAAATGAGGTTTTTTAAATTGGGGTAATATCTATATAACATAAAGTTTGCCATCTTAACTAATTTTTTCTTTTTTTGAGATGAAGTTTCGCTCTTGTCGCCCAGGCTGGAGTACAATGGCGTGATCTTGGCTCACTGCAACCTCTGCCTCCCAGGTTCAAGCGATTCTCCTGCCTCAACCTCCTGAGTAGCTGAGATTACAGGCATGCGCCACCACACCCGGCTAATTTTTGCATTTTTAGTAGAGACAGGGTTTCACCATGTTGGCCAGGCTGGTCTTGAACTCTTGACCCCAGACAATCTGCCCGCCTTGACCTCCCAAAGTGGTGGAATTACAGGCGTGAGCCACCGCACCCAGCCCATCTTAACTATTCTTAAGTCTGCGATTCAGTGGCATTAAGCACATTCACATTGTTGTACAATCATTACCACCATCTGTTTCTAGAACATTTTCTTCTTTCCCAACTGAAACTCCTTGCCTATTAAACACTAATTCCTCATTCGCCCTCCACCAGCCCCTGGAAATCACCAGCAAAGTGCCCTCATATAGGGTTTGTCCTTACGTGTCTGGATGTCTGGCTTATTTCTTTTCTTTTCTTTTTTTTTTTTTTTTTTTTTTTTTGTGAGACAAGCTCTTGCTCTGTCACTCAGGCTGGAGTGCAGTGGCATGGTCATAGCTCACTGGAGCCTTGACCTTGTGGGCTCCAGCAATCTTCCTACCTTAGCCTCCAGAGCAGCTGGGATTACAAGCACACACCACCACGCCCAGCTAACTTTTTACATTTTTTGTAGAGGCGAGGTCTTGCTATGTTGCCCAGGCTGGTCTCGAATTCCTGGGCTCAAGCGATCCACCCACATCAACCTCCCAAAAATCTGCCCACCTCAGCCTCCCAAAGTGTTGGGATTCCAGGCATGAGCCACTGCATCCAGCTTGGCTTGTTTTACTTGGCATGATGTTCTCAATGTTCACATCAAATGAGTATTTAAAAGAAAACCCAAGACAATTTCCTCAAGGCAATTTCCCTGAGGTAACCTCCAGGATCTAAGCCACAGAGCACCCAGATAACTAAGCAGCCTTACTGCTGTCTCCCTTTTGCTACCCTGACCGTCTAACACTCAACCTTCCACAGCACCGCCAGAGTAATCTTTACAACCTGAAATCAGAGCTTGTAATGCCCGTGTTAAAAGGCTTCCCTGGTTTCCCATTGCTCTTAGAATACATGCAAACCCCTTGCAAAGCCTGTAGCCGTGGACCCCCGCCTGCCTCCCCAGTGTTATCTCGCAGCCCCTATCCCTCCCAGTCAGCTCCAGCCCCACTGTCCTGTTGGTTTCCGGAACATTGTAAGATTGTTCCTGACTTGGTCTCTTCCCGTGGCTTGTCCCTCTGGTCTCAGCTTGAGCAACACCTCCTCAGAGAAGCCCTGTGACCACCCTCCATCCTCCACCACATTGCCCCACTGCTCCCCACCCAGCTCCGACTGCAGTCTGTCAGTGCTTGGCTGTGGGTTGATGGTCTAATACGTTTCCCTCACGGGACTGTGGGCTGCACCAGGGCAAGAATCAGCTCTGTCTGGTTGATGCTGGGTTCCCACATTCTTAGTACAAGGTCTGGCATATAGCTAGTGCTCAGCAAGTATTTCTGGAATGCAAGAGTATACTTCAGTCTGCTCATCTGGAACACAGGGACATGAACCCATGCCTCTCGGCACTGTGTGAAGCTTATTGGCAATAATGAATGAACATAAAGGCCTAGCACAGAGCCACGGCCCAGGGTACGTGGGAGCTAGTCTACTTTAAGAAAAACAAAATTTGATGTAGGGGGAGCGATTCAGGCAGAAACTCTCTTGCCTGCAGGGAACACCAAAAAATCCCTCAGACCCACCTCCTCTCTAAGCCCCTCCCACCTCCTGAGGACAAGTCACCTGGGACCAGGCTCCCAGCCGCCACTGGGCTGGGCAGGGCACTCGGAGACAGGGCCGTCGGGCCTCAGGCCGGTCCCCGGGGCAGGCTTTGGCCGGCATGACCTTGTGGGTTCCATTGGGGAGGGGCAGCAGGCACTGTATCCCCCGTGTCTGCACCCCCAGCTTCCCACAGCTCCGACTGCAGGCACTCCACTCCTCCGTCACCCACCTGGAAACAGGGTGAAAGGAGCGGACATGAGACCAAGGGGACACTTCATCCCAGAGGACACTTCCCATCCCCAGACAGCTGCAGGCAGGAGCCAGAGAGTGGGTTTGGGTTTCAGAATGTTTGAGGCCTAGGACAACTGTCCATCTGGCTCTGCAGCTACTGGGTATGTGACCTCAGGAAGGGCACTCTTCTCTCCTGCTGTGTCTCATCTGAAAAACAGGCATGATGTGTATTTAAATCCTAGCACCCTGCATGTCCCTGGGCAAGCTATTAGCCCTCTAAGCTTCAGTTACCCCATCTTCACATCACGATTACTTCAAAGCCGCATACATATTTGAGTGCCCGCTGGCGCAGGCACTGTCATGGGTGCTGAGAAGCATCAGGGCACAAAACAGATCAAACCACACTTTCAAGGCAGATCCCCCAATTTCCCATGGGGCTCCTGGGACAAGAACACTGTTACTGTCACCATCATCATCCACAGAGCTTCCACACAGAGTAGCTATGCTGGTGGCCTGCAAGTGTCTTTTAGCCACTGAGCAACTTCCAACAGCATCTTAAACGCATGCCCACTGGGTGCATTAGAGGAAACAAAACTGCTCTGGTGAGGATGGAAGGAGGGATAGCCTCAACTCCTACTCCTCCCTGGGTTCCCAAGGCATCTTTTAGTCCCTTCCAGGCAGGTTTCCTAAGTCAACCTCTTCCTTAAAACCCCAAAGGGGTAGGGGCTGGGGGACACCAGCCAGGAACTCAGGCAGAGCTAACCCTGCATGTTCTGTGATTACAGGCATTTGTGAGAAAATCAGTCTGAATAACAATACAAAGGAACAAGTGAAAGAGAAGCACAGGGGGCTGGTTATAAAGCTGTCTTGGGCAGAGGAGGGGTTGGTTATCATGGCCTGGCCTGGGCACAGACAGGGAGGCCACAGCAGCCTCTAGCGCTGGCCACCGGTTCCCACCCTTGCCCCGATTACATGCCCAGCCCTGGGGTTCCCCCAGCCCAGAGGAGCAGAAGCTGACGAGACCCAGGCAGCACCCTACGCCTACCAGGGAGGACTCCTGGGGAAGCAGGAGGACGGGCGAGGCCCTCTGTGGCTGCTACCAGCCAGCCACCCTCGGCCTCAGTCTGCCTGGGGTGTACTAGGGAAGCCCGGTGGAGGCTGAGGAGGTCTCGAGGCCGGCTCTGCAACAGGTTCAGAGGCCTGGCCATGAGCCCTCCACCAGGCACAGCTCTCTCCTCTCCCCAAAGGCTCTCCCCCAAATAATCCCAAGGTCATCCTTGTGCTCAGAAGAGCATGTAGCCTCAAGCCAGGGAATCCCAATTAGGGGCTAGACCATGGCTGGGGGCTGGCAGGCTGAGCCATGTCTCCGGACTCCCAACAATCAGGCAGAGAAGAGGTAGAGGTCAGCATCCTGGCCTGGGCCTGGAGCCCAGAAGCACTGAAACTCTTGTTGCCTATATGGGTGTGTCTCCATAACCCAGTGCTGAGGGTAGCAGGCTCAGCAGCCCCACTGCCTGGGGCCTGGGCTAGGCATAGAACCAGACTCCCTGTCCCTCTCTGGGAACACTCACACAGGCTGAGAGCACGGGTGCTGGTTGCAGCGCCGGCGGATAGGCTTGGGCCTCTTCTTGTGGTCACACAGGTGCCGCTGCACCATGTGGTGGTCTCGTCTGCGCCGGCAGCCGTATTTGGTGAACTGGATCCCTATGGGGTGGGCAGGCTGCCGTGGGCCTAGTCCGGCCAGGCCCCCCATTGCCCTGCTGGGGCCTCAGGGGCAGTACCTGTGGAGAGCCTTGTGGGCCAATCCCACCTCCCTCTGTCTATGCCCCCGCCTGCCCACACCACTTTCTGAGGGACACCTTCCTGATCAGCTCCATCTCGCTGGTGAGGAGGTGGCTTTGGACAGCTGTCTGTCCCCACAGTGGGTGAGCTCTTTTAGGATAGAGGCTCTGCCTGGATATGGCTCTAGCACCCCCAGCCTCATCCCAAAGGCCCTGCCCAAAACGGGCTTCCACACACTGGAGATCTTCAAGGAGAAACTGAGTCATAAGCAAGGACACATCAAATGGAGACAACATCAGTCCCCCACCCCTGCCTCTCAAGGGATCCTGGGCTGCCCCAACAAAGCACTGGTGGGTCAGGGAACCGGTACCTCCTCCACAGGCCTTGCTGCAGGGTGCCCAGCTCTTGAGCGCCCACTCATAGGTGTCCATCTCCTCCAGAAGCACATTGTTGCTCCCGATGAGGGGCAGCAGGTCCTCGTGGATGACATACTTGTAGGCAAGGCTGCTGCGGGGGCCACCCTCAGTGGGGGGGAGCACCTGAGGGGAGATGGGGAGCTGGCACAGGACCAGAGAAGGAAGCAAGAGTGGCATGCGCTGGGAGGGGAGGGGCCGAAGAGAAGGACTTAGGGTCAGAGCAGAACCTGTGAAAGCTAGGATGAGGTTGTGCCCAGCATGGCTGGGGTATGGTAGGGGGTTGGATTCAGACCAGCTGCCATGGGACAAACTCAGGCTGGACACTTGCTGTGTGCCAGGCCCAAGGACAGCCAGTGCACCTAGGAATGCTCTTCCCTTTCATGGACCTAAGTTCTGACGGGAGGGCAGGGCTGTCTGTCTGTCGGTCTGTTCTGCTCACTGCAGCATCCACACTGCCTGGCTCTAGAAGGCAGTTAAGAACGGTCTGGATACTGACCCTCATCAAATATATGACTTGCAAGTATTTTCCCCCATTCTGCAGGTGGTCTTTTCCTTTCCTTGATAATGTCTTTTGATGCACTTAAGTTTTCAATCTTGATGAAGTCCAGTTTATCTATTTTTTCTTTTGCTGTATATGCTTTTAGTGCCTATCATATCTAAGAATCTAAGGTCATAAAGATTTGCCCCTCTGTTCTTTTCTAAGAGTTGTATGGTTTAAGCTCTTATATCTAGGTCTTTGATCTATTTTGAGTTAATATTTGTGTATGGTGTGAGGAAGGGGTAGAACTTCATTCTTTTGCATGTAGATATCCAGTTGTCCCGGCACCATATTTTGAAGAGACTATTCTTTCACAATTGAATGGCCTTGGTACACTTGTTGAAAATCACCTGGCCATAGATGTATGGGTTGTCAACAAATATAAGGTGAGTCAAAAATATATGCTGGATTGAATTGATATGCTGACACCAATAGGCCACAGAGCCTGTCCTCCAGGAGCCCCCCAGCTAGTGAGAGTGACACCAGGAACAAAGCCCATCCAAGGTATCCCTGCCACCAGCCAGTGCTGAGGGCACCATGGACAGAACTCATGGTCTCATCTGCTGGGTTAATCCCTACTCCACAAGCCCTGGCCCATGCTCTAGGAAGGGGTGTATGGGCAGAGATGGGCCCCAGTCAGGCTCTTGTCCCCTTTTCAGGAGGCTGGAGCCCCTGGATCAGCTGCCTTAAAGGCCCAAGGAAGCTGCTCCTGGACTCCTTTGCCAGCCATGCTATGATGCACACAGATGCGGGATTATGCCAGGATGACCCAGCCCTGCCCAACCTCCCTCCAGGCTCCATTTCCAAGACTGCCTTAAAGAGAGCAGGCTCCCTGCATGTAACATCTGGGGTCTGACAGTGAGGAGACAACTGTGTTTATCTCTCCTCACTTGCCATCCTGTGGGCTTTTAAGCACAAATGAGGAGCTAACCCCAGGATGGAAGGCGCCTTGCCCTTGCCCAGGCTCCTAAAGACACCAGAATGGTGTCACGCTGGCTTGGCAGCAGATGTAGCGAGCTAAGGGGACAAGGGGGGTTGGCAGGGGCTGCCACCGCACAGAGTGGGGCTCACCAGGATGGCAATGGCTTCAGGCAGGGGCCCGCTGGTCTTGAGGCTTTCTTTGGCATCCTCCACCGCATCCTCCCACTCCAGACCCATGGCAGTGAAGGTCCGGCTTGTGGCTTCCTTGCCCTTGGGGTTGAGGATGAAGCTGCCGGTGACCTGGTTCTTCACCACTGACCGGTGGGGGGAGAGGGTCACACAGATTGCTGCTCCTCTCCACAGGGGGCGGGCCATGAATATGAAATTCAAGGCCTTCCCAGTGAGCCTTCTGGGCTCCTGTCCACCGGCCTTTCCTCCCCACCCAAGCCCTCCCGAGTCAGACAGGTCAACACACTCCCCATCAAACCCGCACGCACGCGCACACACACACACACACACACACTCTTGCTGTCTCTGGATCCTAGGGCACACCATTCCTCTCACCCTTACCGCCTTCCTTGCTTCCTGCCTAACTAACCTCTACCCATGGTTGAGGCTCAGCATAATCTCCTCTCCTCCAGGGAGTCTTCTTTGGTTGCCCAGTCCTCAGGGATTCTGCCCTCCCTAGAATTTCTATAGCAGAGCATAGAGGTTGAGAGTACAGACTCTGGAGTCAGATTGATGGTGAGGAAACTACTCAGCCCCACTGTGCTGCCTCAGTTTCACCATCTGGAGAATGGGAATGATAATTGTACCCAGTTCACAGGGCTGCTGCTGCCCCAGGAGGATGATAGAAATCCCCGCCCCCCACTACTGAGGCTCTCAGGACAACGAGAAGAGTTCATAAACATAGCCAGCTTGGCAAGTAGTGACGTGCAGTGGGCACGTCTATCGCTAGACCACCAGAAAAGTACTGGACTTTTGGCACTGCTGTGATTGCAGATGCCACACCTCTCCCAGCGGCCTGTTGGCTCATCTCCATCTTGGTGTCCTCAGCCCAGCACAGGGCCTGGAACAGAGGCAGAGATTTCAACAATCCATAAATGTCTACCCTTTAATGTCCCAGTCAGTGAGTAACTCACAACTTATTACCGAAAGACCCCGGGAGGCAGGTGGGTGGGAGACATGTAGATGCCAACACCTGGCCAAGGCCCCTGAGTGGTACCTTTGGCCACCCTGGACTTCCTAGGGCCCAGCAGCCTGAGACCCAAGCCCCTTAGCCAAGTAGGGAGGGCAAAGGCTCCAGAGCCTTGCGGTGTCCAGGAGGAAGGGCCCACAGAGCTCCCACCTGGGACAGATTTAAATGGTCATAACTGTCATATAAGAGCTAAGGATCCGAGAACACTAACTATGTGCCAGTCTCTCTGCCAACTGCTTCAGTTCAGTCCTTAAATACATCCTAAGGGCTGGGCTGTTGTTAATACAGATGGGGAATTGGAGGCTCCTAGACACACAGTGTCCTGGACACACAGTGGGCTACAGTTGGAGCTGGGCCAGAGCCCAGGCACCCAGAGAGACCGAGCAATGTAGGGGCAGGGTGAGGGTGGGGAAGAGGGGTGGAAAAATAAGAGCCTCGCCCCTTCCTGGGAGGCTGCTGGAGAGATGCCCCTCACCTCCTGCCCGCCCAGGCCTCTCCCTCAGGTTCCCTGATCACTCTTGGTCCCCAGCAGCTCCAGACTGTCTAGGCTAAGGCTGGGCAGCTCCTCAGGCCAGGTGCAGCCCCCAATTCGCCCATTGCCCTTGACTGTGCCTGCACCTCACTGTAGCAGAGCCCTGACTATGCACCCCTCATTCCAGACAGTTGGGGGTTTGTTATGGACCACCATAAACTCCCCACTGTCCAGACCCAGTCCCGAATCCAGGCTCCACCACTGACCTGTTCTGTATCTAACCTCTCTCTGAGCCTCAGTTTCCTTTAACTGCAAAACGGGAAAACCATATTCATAGATGGGCATGAGGCTTACTAAATATATGCATGAAAAGTGGCAGCTCATGGCCCAGCGCATAGGAGATATTAACAGCGTGAGTTCTCCTTCTCCTCCCTACACTTCCTTTCAGAGACCCCATGTCCCCAATTCCAGGAGAGTCTAATAACAATGGACAGAGCCTCTCCCTTCATCGCCAGGGCTGCCACCTGTCCTGGGCCTCTACATATCCTGTTGGGTACACACACCCCTACACGGGCATGCACGCGCATGCACACACTCACACACACATATTCACACATTTTCACTGAAGGCCGCTCACTGAAGGCACCTCACACCTGTATAATCACACAACCTGTGCCAACTTCAGAGCTCAGCTCCTGGGCTGCCCCTGCTTCACTGTCCTCACCAGGCTCCCCAGAAAACTCTAACCTTTCAGGGAACTCACCCGACAAACAGGCAAGCAAGCCCGCACTCGGCCTGCCCCGGGTGCTAGCAGCCTCTGCCATGACCTCCACAGAAGACTAGTTCTTCCGTGGGGATCAAAGAACTAGATTTCTGGAGACAGCAGAGAGTGGAAAGGGCGGCTAATGTTCTGAAATCATCCCCAGGGGACGCAGTATCCGTGAGCTCCACCTCTTCTTGGAATAGATGTCCCTTCTCTCCTTGCCCCTTCCCTCCCCCGGCCCCTAATTCCAGCACATTCCCCACAGCCAGGCAGGCACAGCAGGCAGGACTTGCCTGAACCAATGTCCTCTAACCTGGGCTCGCTGTGGTAGAGTGGCATGGCTGGCAAGGGAACAGAGCTGAGAGGCAGGAGACCTGGGCCCAGACTGGCTCTGCCCACACTCCTCATGGATGAATCAGGGCATACAGAGGCCCCCAATCCACTTTGGGTTTCAGTTTCCCCTTGTGCCTATGGCCTGTTGGGACAATGCCCTTTCAGGTGCCTTCAAGAATAGAAGTTTAGGAGCCCACTGGAGCTGTGTTAAGGGGAGGTGCCCATGCAGATGCATTCTCCAGGAAATGCAAGTTATCCAGGAAATTTTGAAGATATTTACAAATTGCTATTTTGATGATAATCTAAAAATATGAATGGCAGCATTTGTGTGTGATGTGAGCCTGCCAAGAGGTATGTGTTTTGTTTTTCCATTTATGATGAAATTGGTGCCAAGCAGTGTGACTAGGCAGACGTAATAAGTAAGAGGGGCCTCTGTGACATTTCAAGGGGACATTGTGGCCTGCACGTCCTCCACAAAGGGGTCTGAACACAGACACCACTGACCAGTGTGGGAGAAGCAGTCTTCTGCCCACTTGCCACTGGGACCCTGCTCTGAACCAGGCTCACTGGGTTTGAACCGAGATATAATTCACATGCCATACAACTCACTCGAATAAGGTGTGCAATCCAGTGAAAAAAAAATTTTTTTTTGAGATGCTCCTGACTCAGTCCCCAAACTAGCTTAGGACTACAGGCATGCTCCACGACGCCTAGCTGATTTTTGTATTTTTTTTTGTAGAGACAGGATTTTGCCATGTTCCCCAGGCTGATCTCAAACTTCTGAGCTCAAGTGATCCACCCACCTTGGCCTCCCAAAGTGTTGGGATTACAGGCGTGAGCCACTGCACCCGCCCTGATTTTTAAGTAGATTCAGCTATCGCCACTGTCTAATTCCAGAACATTTTCATCACCCCAAAAAGAAACCTGATACCCATTAGCCGTCATGCCTCTTTCCTTCCTCAGCCCCTGGCAGCCACTAATCTATTCTCTCTCTCTCGCTATGGATTTGCCTCTCCGGACATGTCCATTTTTTGACAGCCAATTTAGTTTCAGCAAAAATGAAACAAAACATCTCTCACATTATATTAATGGCCTTCATTTAAATTTACTAATTTATTGTGGTATTCTCATTTTTAATCCAGCCTGGCTTCATAGTTGGATAACTGTTACAAGCATAAGGGTGTCACCTCATTTAGTGGCTTGGTGTTTAAGTATGATTATAATGAGAATAATGTAACAGCCTGTGTGGTAGACTGCAGAATGCCTCTACATTCCTCCTATTCCTCTATGCATGCTGCTTTGCACAGTAACTTCTGCCATCAAGAGCTAGTCTATTTTTCTACCCCTTAAATCTGGGCTTGTCCATGTGATTTGGACTAATGGGACACTAAAAAACATGACACAAGCTGTTCCTGAGGACTATGTGACAGATATAATGTGAATAATACTGGGTTGGCCTGTTGAGGACACAGCCCTGCCACCTCCGTGACCCCAGCTGACAGCCAGTACCAACCACCAGACATGTGAGCGAGGCTATCCTAGACCAACCAGCTCCCAGAGACCTACCAGCTGAGGGCATCTGCATGACTTGGTCCAAGAAGACAAGTAGAAGAACCACCCCACAGAGCCCAGCCCAAACTGATGACCCACAGGACCGCGAGCTAAGAATTATTCTTGTTTGAAGCCACTAAGTTTTGGAGTGGTGTGTTAGGCAGCAAAAGCTGACTGATACGCTCTGTGAACATGGCTTTCCTTTAACAGCCATCTATGTGCACAAGAAATTATTAACAGTAGTTGCCCTTAGGGAAGAAAACTGCCCCCAGGATACAAGGGTAGGAAGAGGACTCTTTACTAGGTCCCCTTTTAGACCTTCTGAAATGTAAACCATGGAATGGGTTACCCATGCAGCATAAATTTAAAATAAAATGAAAAGGGGGTCTCTGCCCATTGTTCCAGTTAGTACAATACCACTTGTACTAGAATCTTGCCCTCTGCTCTCCCAGCTCTCCCAAGTCAGAGGGCAGGGCCTGGGGCCCTGCTGTCCCCTCTCAGCACCCGGGCACTCACCAATGCGGTGGGGGGACTTCTCCAGTGCCTCAATCTGGATGTGCCTGGCACCTGCTGGGATCTGCACCAGCTTGAGAGCTCCTGCCACACAGGGGGATCCAGAAGTCGTGAGCATCCTAAGCTGGTGGTCCCACTGCCCAGCATCCCCTGCTCCCTCACTGGGCACCCAGGAACATCTCATTTGATCACAGAACCTCTCTGAATCTCTGTATCCTCATTTGTAAACTGAGGATGAGATCTTCTCCATGAGGGTGCTGGGAGGATCGAATGAGACGCGTCATGTAAACTCTAAGGGCCTCCGTGTGTGTGAGAGCTGCTATTACTTCCCTCTTTCCTGACCGTCTTCCTCTCCCTCTCACTTCTGCCCTTCCCCCCTCCCTTTTTGCTCCTCTGACTCTCTCTCTCCCCTTCTTCTCACACCTTAAACTACTTGCTACTGATGGGATTTAAATGATAAAGGCCATGAAGACTCCACATGACTGTCCTGAGCCCCCATGGCCCTCCCCACCCAAGGCCTGGACTATCTCAGAGCCACCAACCTTGTCCCCAACAATCAAAGGTAAGACAAAGTGTAACATCTCCCAAGGGAAAATAGGCCCCATTTATACTAAAGTGTGAAGGACTGATATCTGGTTCTTTTCCACAGCAAGTCTGGTCAGATTGGAGGTAGAGAGGAAAGTCAAGGAACTCAAAGATACCAGGAATTCAAAGCAGAAAGTGCCACAGGTTTAAAAAAAATGAGGAAGGAGAGAGGAAAAGAAAACTATCAGTCCAGTCTTGGCTACACCTTTAGACCTGTCTGATGCCTCCCTCCCACCAATAGCCCCAAGGTCCAGGGGATGGCCAAGCTCCCATCACAAAACATTACCTAGCGGGAAAATGCCTCTTGGAGCTCCTGGGCCCCAAACTCAGGGAGGAGCTTGCCTGGAAGGTGAGGTGACTGGCTGCAGCACCTGGCTCACCAGCCTGGGCAACCCAGGAAGGCCTGGAGATGGGCCCCAGGGCCCCTTCTCCCCACCCCAGACTGTGGTACAGTTCAAGGAAGGAGGGCCCCCCTGAGGGACGGCAAGAACTCCAGTCAGCCCTCATCATCCCCCCAGCCCCAGCCCGGCTCACCTGCCTGCTTGGAGGCCTTGCCCAGCGTCCCCTTCACAGTCCTGCAGTGGGAGTTGTCACCCCCGCAGACTCCACACTTGTCATCTGCCTTCATGGACCCCACCTCCTTGTCACAGCCGACAGGCTGAGGCCAGAGGTGAGGTCAGTGGGAGGAGGCTCCCCTGCCCCCACCGCCACCCCAGGGCTCCCATTCCCATCCCCAGGCCCTGGTCAGGAGAGGACCTCTGGCCTGGGAGGTGTCCCTGGACAGGATTCTGGCACAAATTCACCGTGGGACCTGGCTGAGGTCTTAAACCCGGCGTGATGAGGATTCTTGCCATCTCCTCTCCCCGCCAATGGGGCTGAGCAATAATTAGCCCCTTCCAGCACCCCAGGGCTATGCTGAGGACCAACACGGTGTTGCGAGTGGGCCGGTGAGGCAATGCTCATCTTCCCAGGCAGGAGGGGCTGCAGTGCAGCCCTCCAGTCTCCCTGTGCCGGTAGTCGGGGTGGCCAGGGGTGCACCCACCACACACTCGCCACGCGCACAGACGCTGTATGGGTCCCGGTAGCTGCAGCGTGTCCCATCGTGAACCACCTGGTTCATGAACACCACGTCCCCCGTGTCCGCCGACTGGCAGATCAGCTCACACTTCTGGGCGTCTGTAGGGAGAGGGACTATGCTGAGCCCCCAGCTGGGCTCAGAGAAAGTGGCCCAGGACAGATCAGTATGTGGTCCAGCCAGAAAGCTCTGGGGCCAGCTCTGGGCAGTTGGGGGAGCACTGGGTGTGGCGCTGGGGCTGAAAATCCCTGCTGTGTCACTTATTAGCCATGTGACCTTGGATAAATGCTCTGACCTCTCCCAGCCTTTGTTCCCTATTTTTATTAACCCTAATCAGAAAAATGCCACATCGGCTTATTGAGAAAAATCAAGTGATAAAGTAATAATAAGCCAACACTTGGTGAATGCTTACTATGTACTAGATATTTCTAAAACCTTCACATGCCTTTAACATACAGCTTTAATGGCTTTTCATGAATTAACTCATTTAACCCTCTCAATGAGGTAGGTGCTAGCATTACAGAGGAGGAAATTGAAGACCAGAGAGGTTAAGGAACTTGCTCAAGTCCACACAGCCACACGGTAAGTGGTTCAGTCTGGATTCTAACCTTAGCAGTCTGGCTTGAGTCCTGCTCTGACCCCTACAAAACTTCACTGTGCACATGTATGACATGTGTGTTAACATGTTTGCAAACATTAGAAGGCTGCGTGAGAAAAAGGCAGAAAAGTGGTCTGTATCTGGATTTGCAAAATGGAGCAACAGTTAGGGAGAAAGAGAGTCCTTTCTGGTCCTAACAATTAAATGTTTCTTTCTTTATGTGGGCTATAGATGTCCTAAAAAGGAGGTTCCAGAGAATATATAAACATTTACTGTGCTTCTTAGAAAAAAGGAGGTTGGGGGCTTAGCTAACTTCCTGGAATTCGTCTAACAGTCCTGGGAAAAACCCAAAGTCCAGCTGCCCCACGGGCCTCCCAGCCCCTCCTCTCCCCAATGCTGTGGTTGCTGGTTTGGTTTCTGAATGGATCTGGAAGGCTTTCAAACCAAGATTCCCTCAGCCAATTACTAAGGAACCTGTTGGGCTCTGCTGTGGTCCCTGGGCTCCAGGACAGCTGGTGACTCCTTGTCTCCAGCATGAAGGACTCAAGTCTGGAGCCACAACCTCCAAGACCACCTTGGATTTCATCCACAGGAACCAGATTCCTGGAGGGACCTGGGTCTGGGGGAGCTCCAACCCAGGACAGGCAGGATCCTGACCCAGGCAGGCAGCTCTCTGGGCACCAACGGAAGCTCTCTGGGCAGCAACAGTGTGAAGGGACTGGTGAGCTCCCCAGAGTAGGAGGAATCCAAGCAGAGAGAAGACACCCCCTGCAAGGATGCTCTGGAAGAATCTGGCAATGACAGGCCTCTGAGGTCCCTTCCAACCTGAAGAGTCTGTCATTCCAGACCGGAGCTGAAGAGCTGACAGTTCTGGGGTGGAGCCCGGGCTCCGGGAAGGAAAGCCCGTCCTGATGGGAGCTGTCTGGGCCAAGAGTTGTGTGATGGAGAATGAGCATCTGTCCATGGAGGACCCATGGAGAGGCTGGCAGGGAAAAGCTGGAATCAGAGGATCATTGAGGGCTCTTCCAGCCGAGGCTCTGACTTGCCACGAATCCCAACCCTTCACTGGATGCTCTGCCGCTATGGAGCCATCACTGGAAACACTCAAAAACAGATGGGAACTGGCACCACTATGGTCCTCAAATTCAGATTCTTTACAGGAGTCCAGAAGTCCTGTGTATGCCCCAGGGCAGCCTAGAGAGTTGGTATGAAGATCCCACCAGATCCTATCTGCCTGCCTTCGAAAATCATCTCTTTGACTCTTCTGAAACCACAATCCAATCAGTAAAACCTAAAAACACAGCGTGTAATAGGACTGAGCTCCTCAGGACATTGGTCATGCAATGAGAAGGGCGCCTGCACCTGTATAATTCTTCTCCCTGAACGTAGGGACAGAAGACGAAAGGCAGGCAACCCTAACAGCCAACACTGCTGCTGGCCATGGCAACACCTGTGTGTGAAGTGTCCCTTCCTCAAGACACTTTCCTTGCATCTGCCAGAAAACTGTCATAAGTACACAAATCAGGGATGGCCTTGATGGGGATGATGACCCCAGAAGTATGCCAAGAACAGGCCTACACAAGGGTATATGGTGAGCCTGCTGACTGCAGTGTCCCTTTTGGCACCCCCACTGTCCCTCCACCTTCACTGGTGTATGCAGGCGTAGGAGGCCCTGCCTGGGCACACGCAGCCCCCACAGATGCCCAAGGACATGGAGTGGGAGGGGGGTGGGGCCCGCTCACCGTCGTCAGGCTCGTAGGGCACCCAGCTGTGCTTGGCGTTCTGGTGCACATAGTAGGAGTTGCGCTTGGCACACTGCTGGGCCCGGAAGTCCTCGTAGGGCCCAGGGCACTCCTCACTGTTGCAGACCTGGTACTCGAACATGGGCCCTAAGCACGGGCGGCCTCCATAGGCTGGGCTGGGACAGACATAGAGAAATGGGTGACCTTGCTGGCTGGGAAGGCTGGGGAGGGCCAGGCTTCCCACACAGCCACCAGGAGCAGCTCAGCCATTCATAATAGCATGACAAGGGCCTCCACTGACATAAACCAGAGAATGTCTCCCAGGGTGGGGGCTGTGGAGCTCAGCCTTCCAGATCCCTCTTCCTCCCTGACTGCTTTACCCTTCAGACATACACCACCTATTCCACAGTGAGTGTGACAGACAGACGTACAGACTGACTAACCCTCTCCAGCTGGACTGGAAGAGAAATCCTTCTTATTCATCTTTGTGGGTGCCTTCAACTGTTTTGCAGGCCCTGGCATAGAGTAGGCCCCATAAATGACTCAGCCACTCCCATTTGCATCCACTTCCACTTAATATCATCATAAACTATGGAGTGGTAAAAGAAACTTGGATTTGGAATCAGAAGAGCTGGCTTCCAAGTCCTGACCATGCAACCTTGGCCAGGCCACTTAGCCTTGCTGTGGCTTAATTTCCCCTTGAAAACAGGGACTATAATCCCTCTTATTTTACACACCTCCTGGTGTGTCTGTGAAGAATAGTAAGAAAAGGTATTTTATAGTCATCTATGCTCTCTTCTCCATTAAGTCAAGAGGATTGGGTAAGACTTGATACAAAGTGTCCAAGTGCTGGGGTTAACAGTACCCTACTCATAGACATGTGGGAGAATGGCACAGATTTTTGTACCTAAGTGCTTAGCATCCCACCTAGCACAAAGTGCTTGACATACTATAATAATGATTATTATAACAGCAGCTGTCTTTCATTAAGTATTTAATTTGTGTGAGCATGGTGCTGAGAGCACACATATTATTTCATTTAAGCCTCATAAAATAAAAATAGTTGTTATTACACAGGAGCTCAATAAATGGTAGCTTTGATACCAATTATACCAAGGGATAATTATCGGTCATGCCTGCAAGGTGATTTACTCAGAACAGGGACCCCTGGGCTTTTCTATAACCACAGACTTTGTATTCCCGACAGATGAGTTACAAAGCAGTCCATTTTGGTTCATGTGTGTAGAAGGTCAATATAGCTGTCCATATTAACTATACGGCTATATTGTCTAAAACAAAGGAACCGCTGCTTCAATAGGCAGTGAGTTTCCCATCCCTAGAGATAAATAACAGAGTATGAATGACCACTCCTGAGGACACCAGAGCCACTGTGACCCTACAACTCTGTGATTCCGCAGTCTTCATCATACCCCTCAGTGCTGTGAGGGGGTCAGGCCAGGCCCTGTCGTTGTGAGGGTTCAGAACTCCTGCATTCCTAGAGTCAACTGACCCACGCAGCTGGCCTTGGTCAGTCCCCATCTCTCGTGGTGCTGTTCTAAACAGGCTGCTTCTGCTTGGAGATGGAGATGGAGAACTAGGGCTCAGATGTCCCAAACCCGTGGAGTTGGGGAGAAGATCCCTATAGAGGGGATGAGAAGGGAGAATGGACATCTCCCCCAGAATGCTAAAACTCGGGAGTGGGGAAGAGGGGAAGGAGCTTTGATGTTAGAAAGAGTTAAGAAAAATTAAAGGGAGATTTTCTCCATGTGGTAGAAAACAAAGTTAGGAAATTGATTCTTCCAACAAAGAGCTTAGATCAGTGTTTCTCAAAGTTTAGCCAGAGGGTCAGGGTCATGAGAGGACTTGTTACATGCATGAAGAAGTAGGGCCACCCAGACTCTGGGGAATCTTCTGCGCATGAGCTTGAGAACCACTGGTTCAGACAAACGCACAGAAGGCAGACCTGAGAGTCCTTAGTGGATGCAGGTAGGAGTGATCTGCCTCCACCAACAATTTTGTGTCCTCATGCATTAGCATACACAATCACCCACAGGGGCCCTTCTCTCCTGCACTGTCTCCCCAGTGCCTTCTCTTCCAAGCCCCTCCGCCCTGAGGAGGGGCTCCCTGCCCTCCCCACCCTAGCCAAGCACACTCACGAGGGGTTGTTGCAGCTCCGGCTGCGGGATCGCACCCCGGCCCCACACGACCGCGAACATGACCCAAACTTGGTCCAGGAGCTCCAGCCTCCATCCTGGCCGTATGTCTGCTCTGGCGACTTCCAGATGCAGTGACCTTTGAAGCACCACTGGGGCAGAGCAGAGGGAGTGAGGTCACCCTGGGCTGCTGCTGCTGAGCCCACCCAGGGAGCCAGAAAAAGGGATAGCAAGAGCAGGAGCCTGGGTTTAGGCAGAATCCCACCCCTAGCATGAGCTGAGCAGCCTTAAACAAAGGGCTTGCCTTTCTGGGCCTGCTTCTTAACTGGACAACATGGGTAACGGCACCTGCTCATATCTTCTGATGAGATCATACCCAGTATACAAGGCCCTCCAGAAATGGCAGATCTTATGATGAACAATGATAATAAATGTGCAATTATTTGCACACCCGGGAGTAATAAAAGGCTGATAGGGGAGAGAAGACACAATCTTCCCACACTAGCTAGAGTTGATCTTGGCTCTGTATCTCAAAATCACCTTCCAGAGATCGTGAGATGTGCTTCTGGGAGGCAGACCAGCCATGCAGGGAGGTCTGTGCATGCAGTGGAAGGAGTGTATGCATGTGTATGCATGAAGGATTCCTGGATTTGAATCCCAGCTCAGCAATACTAGCTATGTGTGGCTACTTTAGCTTGCTGAGCCTCAGTTTACCCACCTGTTAGGTGGGACTGCTCTAATATCTATACAGGCCTTAGCACAGAGCCAGGCAATAAGGGAGGGCTCAACTACAGGCAACTCCCTTCCCTTTTCCTGTAGGGTAGCATGAAAAAAAATGCACAAAGCTCTCTGGGCAAAGTTCATCTCCCAAGAGATGAACTCAGTGGTTCTCAACCTTGGAATCACCTGGGGGAGATTTTACAACTTCAGATGCCTGATCTTCACCCCAAACCAACTGAGTCAGAATCACTAGGGGTAGGAACTTTTGGAGGCACTATAATGAGGTGTAATTTACACACTATAGAACTCACTCATTTCAAGTGTGCAACGCGATGACTTTTCATAAATTCGCAAAGTTGTCCAATCGTCACCACAATCCAATTTGAGAATATTTTTATCACCCCAAAAATATCCTCTGTGCTCATCTGCAGTCACTTCTTGTTCTATGGGAGGGGTTTTAAAACTCCCAGGATGATTCCAATATGCAGCCCAGATAGAGAACCACTGATGAACTGTCTTGGGAAACTGGCTGGGGAGGGTCTGGAACTTTGAAAACACCTGGGAAAACTTAAGAAATGGAAAGACCTGGAACAGCTATAACCCATCAAGGACCTGCCAGGCCAGGGGAAGTTCCATCCACCTGTGACAGGACAAGCCCCAGAGCTGCTCAGCAGGACAGGTGTGAATAGGAGGAGCCTGGCTAGGGCAGGAGGCAGGGGGCAAGCTGGTGGGGTGGCCCTGGGGCTGGGCTCCTGCTGATCTGAGGAACCACCTCTCCTAGCACCTGGCTTCTTCCCTGCTCCCTCACGTGCCTTGACATGACTCAGTAACCTCGGAACAACCCTGAGGTTGGTCAGGTTTTGGCGAGTCAGAAAAGTTCAATGAATGGCCCAAGGTCACCACAGTGATCAAGGGCAGGGCTGGCAGCAGAGCAGAGCTGGGTTTCAGACCCAGTCACGGGGTCCCCCGGGCAAATGAAGCCCTGGCACCCACACGTGCATGAGGGAGCAAACACAGGACATTCATGAAGGTTGGTGTGGGGAGAACATGTGTGTCTCATGCTCAGAGACAGCATGGGGGTGGGAGAGTAGGCAGGACACACAGAGACTTCTCTGCATCCCTTCTCTGCTAATCCCTCCTTGTGGGACCGCATCAAGTTCCTTAATTAACCTGCCTGGGCCTCATTCTTCTCATTTGTAAAATGGAAGTAAGCCTTCCTGTCAGATGGGCTAGGAGATCATGCTACCCTCAGCCAATTACAGAGACAAAGGGCTGTGGGCTGGGAGAGAAGAAAGGGTGAGCTTATGGGAAGACTCCACGTGTATCTACCCACACGCTGGGCTCACCACTGTCCTTTAGCACCACCCCTATCTCATATAAGCACTTGGAGGGAGGGGTCAGGGTTCGCCCTGGGATCTGCCCTCATGCCAGTGATGGATGCCCTGCACCCCAGGAAGGCCACTCCTGCTGCACACCCCACAGGTACCTTGCCGGGTGCACACTCAGTCCCATCCAGCGGGGGCCCCTTCTTGGTCTTGCAGAAGTACGGGTTGTCAGGGTGGCTGCACCACAGCTGCTTGCAGGGCTCAAAGGTCCTGAACTGCATGGCAAGGGAATGGGGTCACCAGACTGGACTGGCTCTTTGTCCAAGAACAAAGGGCAGTGATGGAGAGAAAAGAGGGTGTGATGGGTGCAGGCACCCAGGGCACTGCAGGGAAGGCAGCCAGAGCCCTTCACCTGCTTCAACACCTGCTTCAAGTTCACTCTACCCCAAGTACCAGCAACCTTCAGGGACCCCTCCTTTCTCCAGGGCACTGAGAAAGAGCCCGGCCATGGCCCATGCTCTCGTCGTTCTCTCTCCAAGGCCTCCCTCCCCTGCTTTACAGAGGCCATTTGTCACTGAGCTGAGACTAAGGTGCGAGGCTCTGGGGAGGTCTAGGTTCACAGTGCCCCTGCCCTGAGCCCTGTGCACATGGGGAGAATTGAGGGGACCGCTGCTTTCCAGCCCAGACCCCCCACCACCACAGTACCCAACGAGGCTGGGACTCCACCTCCCTGTAACTTGGACACCCAGCCATGCCAAAGGTTGATGACCTTATGTTTCAGATTGTCCAGAAAAGCCATAGTTTCCTTAATATTCCCTCTTATCATCCCCTGCCAGCCAGACAAGCACCCTACAAGTACAGCATTTGGGCCCTGAAATCCCATGTCCTGGTCCTCTGCCCACAACTCACTTTGTCAGACCACATGTCCCAGACAGTGGGGAAGGTGTCCACACATTGTTGGGGGTGCTCCCCGTTCCGTGGAGGTGAAGAGGGCTGCATTCCCTAGATGGGTAGTATGAAGCACTCGGGTCCCCAAGGCCTGCCCCCTTCAGAAAGCCCCCTACCCCTGAGATGGCCCATTCTCTGACAGCTCAGCCTGGGCCCTGGGTGGCAGCTGTTGGGTCCTCTCCTAGGGGACTCTAGCTGATCTCAGGCTCAGCAGTCTCCCCCTGCCCCATCCTGCAGGGTAGGGACAAGGTTATGCTCCCTTGTATCTATGTCCTCAGGCACAGGCAGCAGGGGCGTGGAACTGACGCTCTGGAGAGAGGTGATGTGCAGGTGCAGAAGGTGGGGAGTTAGACTGAAAGACCTGGCACATCCCCTGAGGGTGTGGGACCTGCTGCTCCACCAGGCCAGAGCCCAACACCTTATCTGAAACCTGGGCTCCTTGCAGTATCCAGACAGTATCCCATCAGGTGCCCACGCTCTCTGCTCTGCTGTTCCCATCTTTCCCAGGGCTAATGCATTCCCAAGCCACTGTGTCCACCTGCCCCCACAGGTGTTCACTCTGCATCCCTGCACGGTGGCCGGCACTGTGTCTGTGGGCCCATCACCAGGCCCACTGGCCAGCTGGGCGGAAGGTGCCTCATGAATGATCAGCCTGGGCCACAGAAAGACACTGCCCTGGCCCCCAACCACCTGGCAGAGGCCGGATGGCTACTTACTGCCAAGCAGGTCTGGTATCCACTGCCAAAGTCAAAGCGGCACTGCTCATCCATTGAGTAGTCGATCCCAGGCAGCTCTGGGGGCTGGGGCCAGGCAGGGTCAAAGGGGTCATCGAGGAGGCAGTCGTAGGAGCTGCCAGTGGAGACAAGGAAGGTGAGCCAGGCCGACAGCAGGAAGTCCCAGGCTTTCCCTTCCGAGGGGCTGGGGTTTTCATGAGCAAGGCCTGCAAGAATCTGCACCTGCTATCCTGTGCCCAGTGCTGTCTCTTCCAGGGAGGACGGGCTGCCCTGAGCAGCCCCTCACTCAGGACCTCACTCCCACCAGTGACTATGTCTGGAAGGGCTCCATTTGCAGCCAAAGGCAAGGGTACCCAGACTGGGATTAGATTACTCAGCTTGCAGCTGGATTAGGAGGTCATTTTGCCCACCTTAGAGGGACATGATATGGCCAAGACTAATGGTTGATTCATAGACAATTTGAGGACTCACTCTGTACTGAAAGAAGGAGAAAAGCCTACCATGCAAGATGGACCCTGGGCGAGCTGCCCTGGCCAGCTCCTGAATGGGGCTAGTGACTATATCTCTGCCTCCACCTGCCCCCATCCAAATCCACTTGGCCTCCCATTCTCAGGCCTCAAAGTCCTGAGTCTAACACTTGCTCTGTACCTGCACATCCTTGAAGACCCAGGAGCTGACCAGCCAGGCCGGAATTTGGAGTGTGCTGCTGGGGCCAAGGATGGGAATGGGGAGAGGAGGAGCTCCCTCCTCAGCATACCCATTTCCTTGGGGCCTGGGGGAAAGCCACAGTGGCACTGTTCATCCATTGAGAAG
This sequence comes from Pongo abelii, assembly GCF_028885655.2. Classification (NCBI taxonomy): domain Eukaryota; kingdom Metazoa; phylum Chordata; class Mammalia; order Primates; family Hominidae; genus Pongo; species Pongo abelii. The sequence continues at coordinate 73,262,136 of NC_071993.2, forward strand.
TCGATCCCGGGCAGCTCTGGGTGCTGGGACCAGGTGGGTTCAAAGGGGTCGTTAGGAGCCACTGGGTTTAGAGCCCCAGCCTCAGCCCAGTGGCTCATAACCTTCAGCAGGCATAAGTATCACCTGCAATGCTTGATAAATCCAGATTCCTAGACCCAACCCCAGCAGAATCTAACTTACCATCTTCCATGAGCCAGGGGGTCTGCATTTTTAATAAGAATTTTATGTAAGTGGTCACCTGAACACATTCTGCAACACTAGACTAACCCACCTGCGATGCTAATGGGGTATGTTTTAGGCCAGGTTTGGCGGGGAGGCGAGATGAGTCACAGAAAAGTCAAGCCAGGGGAGACTTGGGGAAGCCAGCCAGCTGTGTGATGTCTGCTCAGAGTGGCAGATCGCACGCTCCCCTATCCCAACTCTGAGGGCAGGAATGACCTACGGGAGGTAGCGGCTGAGCTCCAGCTTGCTGCAGCGGGACCAGTGGAAGCGGTGGAAGGCAGCCTGCACCAGCGGCGCCATGACGCTGCCCAGGCTGGTCTCTTCTGCGCAGCCATTCCCCTGACCGTCATGCTCCATGCCGAGCCTGGAATGGGGAAGACAGAGGAGTCCTGATACATCCCAGGGGCCTGCCCCGGGAAGGCAGGCAGGCAGGCAGGCAGGCCAGCAGCAGGAGACCCTGTCCTAACCCAGAGCTCAGATCACTCTTTCTGGCCTCAGTTTTCCAACCATGCAGTGGGGAGGACCAATCTTTTCTCCAAGGCTGCTCCCACTGGGACGGGGCTCATCCTGCCCTCCAAGCCTTCGCTCCCACTATTCACCACTCCCAGACACCCACCCCTTCTGTGAGCTCCACCCATGTTCTTACAGCTTCCAAGGCCAGATCAAGCCCCACTTGGCCACTGGTCCTAGCTGTCTCACCTGTGGGCTCACCTCCACAGCAGGAGCCATCTATCCCACCATTAAAAACTCACAGCCATTCGCTGGCTTCCCACTGAGGGCCTTTGAGTGCAAGGACCAGGTTTCATTCAACTCAACTCAACCTCATTTCTTGAGCCCCTGTCAGCACCTGCCTCTTGAGTCTCTCCAAGACTCTGCAAGGCTGGGCACAGAGCTTTGCACATGGTAGGCACCTACCATAATAACAGTTTACATTTAAAAATTTGCTCTTCACAATTAGTCATTAATGCCAAATCCCAAGAATTCTAAGTTCTTAAACATTCCCAGATGGCTGCGTCTGTCTTTGACTGCTAGGCAGATACACAGCCCTATAAGCTTGACCTTGTGTCTCCACAGGGAGGGGCCTCAGAGGTTCCCCTGGTGTCAGCCCCATGTTGCAGGTGTGGAGAGGAGGTCCCACCTGCCTGGAGGAGCAGAGCTGGGATAAAATCTAACACGGCTGATGGTGTCCCTTGGTTCTGCCCCTGTGACATGGCATGACCTACTGAACAGTAGCTCATTTGTGTCCACCCAGCATGTAGCCTCTTGAGGGCTTCTCTGTCCTGGTCTCCACTGTAGCCTCATTCCTAGAATGGGGCCTGGTGCATGGTAGGTGCTCAAGAAATATTGAATGAATGAACACACTCTAAACAAAACCCAAAGCCCTAAGATCAGGCAAGCCAGCCTCTGCCTGGCCCACTGCCTAAGCTCTAAGTGCACCTGTTTACAGTGGGCTCAGGCCAGCACTCCAATGAGTGCTGAGTATCAGGGTGGGCTGGATCAAGTCTTAGAAAGGCCTCAAATGTGGACGTGATGGAGGGAAGCCAGAGATCAAGACCACCCAGAGAGAGCAGGTCTCTGCGTGTGATGGGGACACTGCCACGGACCCACCCAAAGGCAGGGCCACATCTGGTCCCCTATGGCCCTGGGATTTGGAGGCTGGGCCCAAGGTAGGCCCAAATTACTACTCAAGCCCCTTGGCTCCTCCCAACTCAGGTTAGGGCCTCCCTCTACTGGCAACTGCAGGAGGCCATGCCTCAGTGGCAGGCCAGCTCCTCTGACACCTCCCAGGACACTGGGACCAGGCCAAGCTGGGCAAATCCTCCCACAGCCACAGAACTCCCTGGAGCTCATGGCACAGCTGCCAGTCCCGCCTACCCTGCTGCTGCCACTTACACGTGGCCGGTCTCATGAGCTATCACGAAGGCTGAGGAGAAGCCATCCTCATGGTTGAGGGCACAGCTCCTCAGGGGGTGACACATGCCAGTGACGGGTGCATACCCTGCCGAAGAGAGAGAGAAAAGGTGGAGAGCGAGGTTGAGGGCAGGTAAGGCAGGACACGCTGTGGTCTGTGCCCAGCCCAGACCTCTGGTCAGTGCTTGGAGTGGGGACATTCCTGGAGGAAGAAGGATGCTCACAAAGTCCCACCTGCAGCCGAACAAACCTGGGCCAAGCCACCCTCACATCCTAGGGCTTGATGGCTTCCCTCTCGGTCTGCAGCTTCCCAGGGTTTATCAGCGCCCCTCTAAATCAGAGAACACCCGGGCCTGCAAACACACTACTTCCACAACGCCTCCCTCCAGTCCCACAGTCAATCAGCAAACAAGCTCCGAATGCTTTCTATGCAGGAGTTGGGGGCAGCATTATGTTAGGTACTACTGGGAAAACAGGGGACTCAGATCCGAGCCTACCCCTGACCCTGCAACAGCCCCCTACCCACCCACCGCAACAGCTAAAGAACTGTGGTTTGGCAGGGAGGTCACGTGATGAGGCATGGGCTGGAAGGGCTAGAATTCAAGGAGCAAGCCAGGGTGCAGCAGGGGAGCTGGAGGAAGGGGAAAGGGAATGGTTTGGAAGGAGTTGAGGGGGACCAGGAATGGCTGATGGAGGGCAGTGAAGGACAGCTGAGACAACTCTTCAGAGGTGGGGAGGACACAGGCCAAGATGCAGGCAGGCTACACAGGAATCATGGCAGTGCAGGGGGGGTCGGCACTGGCTAAGCACTACCATGCATGAGGCCTGTGTCCTAGGGGCCTCCAAGGTGGGGGTGATGACAAAGGGCATGTCCCTGCCTAGGCCTGCAGTCCCCCAGACAGAGCTATTCCTTCATGTTAGAGGAGCTGAAATATTCTTTTATTTGACATGGTTTGGGGAGTATAACAAGAGGCTGAGTGGGAAGGAGGTTTCTGGGGCCTCTGTTGTCCTGGAAGGCTGAGATTTGCTCTACATGTGATATACATGTGTGTGCATGTCTGTGTCTATGTGAGTGCCTGTGCATGCATGCACATGTGTCTTTGTGTCCCTACATGTATGCAGTGTCTCTGTGTGTCTGTGTATACGTGTGTGTTTGTATATCTGTACATGTACACACTGGCTTATGTCTATTTGCATGTGTGCACGTGTCTGTGTGCACACGGGCCTGTACATGTGTGTGGATGTCTGTACTTGTATGTGTGTGTGTGTCTGTACGTGTGTGTGTGTGTGTGTGTGTGTGGTGTGTAAAACCACATTTGGGGCTTCAGTCATTCAGACAAGAAATCTTTTGGGTAGGCAGGGCTGACCAACTGATTTCCAGCATTAAAGCAGAAAAAAATAGAAAGCCTTCGACATGGAACCTGGAGATCCAGTTTGAGCCTCACATCTGCCTCCTGTCTGCTAAACCACATGGGCAAGTCTCTTCACCACCCCATGGCTCAGTTTCCCCATATGGGTATCAAAGCTGCATGCCTGCAGAGTACTTACAATTGTCAATACTCTGTCACAAACATGTCATGCACCCCCGGGGCCTTTAGCAGCCCTGGAATGGGGAAAAGCAAATATTATGATGTTCTCCATTCTACAACTGGGAGGACCCAGGGAGATGAAGAGATCTCAGACCACTGGGCTAGCAAGGTGTGGAGCTGGAGGCAGAGCACAGACTTCCTATTCTGCAGCCCACACAAGCCCCTTCCTAGGTGTCCCACAGTCTGCAATGAGAACAGAAGGACACAGTATGGGGAGAAGCATCTTAGGACCCAGGGCCTGACCACTCATAGCTGTCTGCAGCCTCCACCAAAATATCGGGGACCAGAGTAGGGACCCCTCTACTTCCCACGGTCCCAATAAACCATTGCAAAGCTCGCCCTCGGCTGTCCAGGTCCTCTCCCTTCAAACCTCCGTGTGGTGGGCCCCGGAAGAGAGCCCATCTGCCTCCAGGCCCAGCCTCTGTCTGCCCTGCGTGCTGCACACACCTGGCCATGGCAAATACAGTACCTTGCATACCTGAGGGCCCAAAGTCCTGCCGGGTGAGGAACACAACGTGGTCATGGTGCTCAGCGTGGCCGGGGTCCTGGCGCTGCTGGGAGTGTGCCCAGCGACACACCTGCTCCAGGCTGCGTGAGGGGTTCCCGCGCTCGATCAGGCTCAGGGACTGCAGGGGCCGGGAGAGCACCAACAGCCACATGGAGGGTCAGAGCCCTGGAAACAGCAGGCCTCTCTCCTCCCACTTACAGATGAGAACGCTAAGGCCCAGAGGACTGCAGGACCCACCCCAAGATCACCAGCTGTCCCCACTCAGCTGCTGCTGGCACACAGCCCTGCCTTCTTTCAGGGATGTTCACATGCCAAGCACCATGCTGAGATGCGTTTCTGCTGGGAACTTCACACACAATTTCCAATCCCTTCAACTAACCTGCAAGGCAGGTGCTGTTCTGAGCATTTCCTCTATACTTTGCGTTCATTGTTTTATTTAATCTTCACAATATCCCTTACAGGAAAGTTTGGTTGCTACCCCCATTTAATAATAGGTGACTGGTGGTCTAAGATTGCAGAGCGCAGGGCACCAGGGCTCAACCATAACATGACTTGTCTCAGTGGCCACCCCACTGTAAGCCCCAGTTTCCCCAAGGAGAGGGATCTCCCAGTGATAAAGGTGTGGAATCATCAGTTTCTCAGATTGTAGGAACCCATAAATCGCTGCTTACCACTTCCAAAGGCTCCACCACTGAAGCCGCAATTCTAAGAGCCTCAAGTTCTGATTCTGGAAACAAAGTTTCCTGGATGCTTGTCCCTCCAGCCCACACCATTGCTGGTCCAACACTCTGGCCCCACAACCCTTCTCCCCACAAACCCTGCCTGCTGACAAGGTGGTTTACCTGTCGGTAGCCAACCATGATCAAGCGGACGAGGGCAATATTTATATGAACCCCCAGGGACTCATCGTGGTAAATCTCATCTACCTGCAGGAAGAAAATACAGTTTAAGGGAAGGAAACATTCATCACAGGCCTACTGTGTGCCAGGTACTGGGGTAGGTACCTAACATATGGTATCCCCGCTGTGACCTTATCAGGCAAGATACTTATCCTACTTTACAGATAAACAAACTGAGGCTGAGGGGGCAAAATGACCTGCCCAAGGACACGCTGCTAACAAGCTGCAGAACTGGGACTCACATCCTAGACCATGTAATCCCAACCATGAGCTCTTTCCACAAAGCCACAGTGTAGAGGGCCTGGTCTCAAACTCAGCAACTCTGACCAAGACTCATCTTTCCATGTCTGGAGAGCCTCTTCCAGACATGTCACCTGGCTCAGAGAACCACAGGCCACTCGCCCTAACATTCCTGCCATAGGCCACTCGCCCTAACATCCTTGTGTACCTTTCCAGTTGCCACTGGCATAGTGTCTGCCCTACAGTACCCCGGCCCTGGGGAGGCAGCAGTGGGCACTCCTCCAGGAGACATACTCCAGGACCTTGGAGCAGCAGCAGCACCTGGGAGCTTGTGAGAAATGCAGAGTCTTGGGCCCCACCCCAGGCCTCCTGAATAAGGATCTGCAATTGAACAAGATCCCCAGCTGACTGGCAGGCATGGGCAAGTTTGAGGAGCACTGCTCTAAATAATTCCTTTCTCTCACAGGCCCGGGACTGTGGGGGCAGTGTCCTGCACAGCTCATCAAAGAATCCAGCCCTTTGCACTCCTCTGCTAGGAAGCTCCTGAACAGTGTTCATGAGGCAGACACTCGGCCTCTGCTTGTCCACCCCCAAGGACAGGGAGTTCACCCTCTCCTGGGGACACCCATTTCCTGAGTGGTCCCATTGGATACTCCAGCTTTTTTGTTTTAAATAACCTTGTTTATGAATACAAAACACCTCACTAGAAACAAAAATTGAAAACTACAAAAAAAGAAGAAAACGAAATCACCGACACTACTATTAGCCAGACTTATAATAACCACAGTTAACCTGCATCCTGCCACACGTGTACATGCATGCATCTTATTTTACAAAATTGGAATCATACTGAATATACTGTTTCTATGTTGCTTGTTTCATAGAACATTATTCAATACATTTAAAAGCCTAATCTCGACCGGGCACAGGCACGGTGGCTCATGCCTGTAATCCTAGTGCTTTGGGAGGCCAAGGTAGGAGGATCACTTGAGGCCCAGATTTTTTTTTTTTTTTTTTGAGGTGGAGTCTCACTCTATTGCCCAGGCTGGAGTGCAGTGGTGCGATCTCGACTCACTGCAAACTCCACCTCCTGGGTTCACGCCATTCTTCTGCCTCAGCCTCCCAAGTAGCTGGGACTACAGGCGCCCACCACCACGCCCTTCTAATTTTTTTGTATTTTTAGTAGAGATGGGGTTACACCGTGTTAGCCAGGATGGTCTCGATCTCCTGACCTCATGATCCACCCGCCTCAGCCTCCCAAAGTGCTAGGATTACAGGCGTGAGCCACCGCGCCTGGCCGAGGCCAAGATTTTGAAACCAGCCTGGGCAACATAGTGAGACCCTGTCTCTACAAAAAAATGCCACTGCCGCCGTCAGGGATGTGAAGCCACCAGTGTGGTCAGGGATGTGAAGCCACCAGCGTGGTCAGGGATGTGAAGCCACCAGTGCAGTCAGGGATGTGATGCCACCAGCACGGTCAGGGATGTGAAGCCACCAGCACGGTCAGGGATGTGAAGCCACCAGTGCGGTCAGGGATGCAATGCCACCAGTGCAGTCAGGGATGTGATGCCACCAGCGTGGTCAGGGATGCAATGCCACCAGCACGGTCAGGGATGTGATGCCACTGGTGCGGTTAGGGAGGTGATGCCAGCAGAAGTGGAACCCAGCCTCTGCCTCCTGCCCACGTGGCTTCCTAGGAGCTGGGCCAGAGCTCCATGCATAGTCTTGCTCTCACTACTTCCATCTCCCCATGCCCTTCAGCCATCAATTCTTTTCCACTCAAAAGCAAAGTGATCAACCTACAACCCACAAAGCAACCGTTGTCCACCACATGGAGAAGAGGAATAGCACTCCCAACCACACAGGCGTGACAGTCCCATGGCAAGGGGTGAGCCAGGAGGGGAACAGGAGATGTACACTTTGCCAGCAAAGCCCTTCTGGGCCAGCCAAGGAGGGAGCCAGGCTGTAAGCACAAAACTGTGGGCAGCAGAAGCTGCATGCATCACCGAGCCCCAGTCCCAAGCCACTTTCTGCAGTGCCCAGAACTGGCAGCTGCCCCAGTTCATGAATGGGCAGACTTCAGAGCAGCCAGTGTCAGGCTTCCACCACGGGTCTTCCTGGCACCCATATCTGGATCCAATTGAGTAGCAAGACCAAAGACCAGCACCCGCTGTGGTAAAGCAGCTCCCCGCCAACACCCCACCACAAGGAACAATGCCAACGCCCACCACAAGAAATGACAATAGTCCAACGAGCAGCAGGGCTTCCTTCCCAACCTCTTCCCCTCCCCAGTGGGAGTAAAGTGCTCCAATGCATAGAGACAATGTCCTCCTCAATCCACACGCCCTAGACTTATCCTACGAGGGACTTCAGGGTGGAGTGGGGGGCACCCAATCAGTCACACACACACAGGCTCCCTGGTGGAATTCTAAACTAAGGAGTCTTTGCTGATCGCTGAGATGATCATGGATGTGCAGTAGGGCGACCCTTAAGTAACCCTTACTTCCCAGCCCCTCCAACACTGGATCATGGCCTTCCTTCTGTACCGGGGTGGGTAAGTGTTGCTGACCTCCCTGAGTGCACTATAAGCAGACTAAGGACAGGATCACAGGCAATGCACGCTCTGCACAGCCACATCTGTGCCCCACGCATACCCATGTAAACCCATCAGTTATCCTGGGGGCAGGAGAAAGGAGTCACTGGGACATTCAGCGGGGGCATCTGCTGGGCCTCAGGGCATCTGGAAATGCCCAGGGCTACTGCCTGCCTCCATGTGTCTCTCTTGTAGGGCAGACCATGTGAAATGCTGCCAGAATCCTGCCATATTACTCATTTCTGTACCTCACTCAACAGGCCAAACCCACTCATCAAAGCCTCCAACAACCCTTGCTCCAACAGCTGCCATCTCCAGCTCAGGACATTGAGAGGTCCTTACAGTGGGACTGGGCAGGGGGCTGCTGCCTCTCTGAGCAGGAGATAGAATCACAGCTCATCTGTCCAACACTGGCAGGAGGTGGGGTGAGGCCCCCTGATGCCACTTCCCACTCCCTGGTAACCGGCCTAGATGCAAATGCTATGTAAACAGAAAGGGACAGCCCATCTGGAGATACCACTAAGAAGCAACCCGAGACCAAGGGCTTCAGGTGCCTGGTGTCCTGAGGTCTGCAGCACAGGCCCCCACTACCCCGGACCCAGCTCCAGGATCTGGAGAAAAGGGAAACAGTGTCTGGGCAGGAGGGCTCAGGGAAGTCTCAGCAGAGGAGCTGGAACGATCCCTGGACCAAGAAGGTTGTGGGCCTTTAAAAGGAGAGGGGCAGAGGCTTGCAGCAGGGGAGAGGAAGGCAAGAGCCACGTGGAACCACCAAGAGAACCCCAAGGTCACTGGCAACCAAGGTAACTAAAGTCAACTGCTTTGGTCTGAATGTTGGTGTTGCCCCAAAATTCATATGTTGAAATCCAACTCCCAAGGGAATGGTATTAGGAGATAGGGCATTAGGTGGTAATTAAGTCATAAAGGCAGAGCCCTCCTGAATGGGATTAGTGTCCTTATAAAAGAAGCCCCTGAAAGACCCCCTCACTCCTTCTACCATGTGAGGACACAGTGAGAAGTCACCGTCTATGAAACAGAAAGTGGGTGGGCTCTCACCAGTTGCCAAATCTGCTGGTGCCCTGATCTTGGACTTCCCAACCTCCAGAACTGTGAGAAATAAATTTCTGTTGTTTCTATGCTACTCACTTAGGATATTTTGTTACAGCAGCCCAAACAGGCTAAGCCATCCCCCTCCATCTGACAGGGAATTTCTTCCCAGCCAGTGTTCACATGCACCCAGTAGTGGGGAGCTTTTCATCATTGGAAAGTTCCCTGGGGCATGAGCCCTGTTCAGCCTTCCCATCTACATCCTCTGCTGGCCTTAAGTCTCCTGCTGGCAGTTTCACTGAGCATGTCTGCTCCCTTCCTGGGGGCAGACAGTGACCGCAGTCTCTTATGGACTTCCCTGTAAGCACACCTCCATCAAAGAGAATAGAGATCACTCACCAAACGGAAAACACTGAATTAGCACCATCTAAGCACCGAGATAAAGAAACCATCAATCTAGAATCCTGAACTCACAAAACCATCTTTTAAGGACCATGATGAAATGAACACATTATTAGATAAACAAAAACTGTTACACAGACCCCACTAAAGGAATGGCAGGGAAGATGGAAAATGATCCCAAAAAGGAAGCCTAAAGCACAAGGAGAAGTGAAGAGTTTTGAGGCTGTGGTAGAAAAGGAGCTTGGCAATGAGAAACAGTTGGGACTTTTCTTATACTAAATAGGACGATAAAAATAAACTGCTTTTATTTTATTCCCTTTCTCCCCCATTAAAAAAAGGTGGAGTTAGCCCTTCCATTCCAAGTCCCCTGTTCCAGTCCTCTGGGGCCCTGGTACGCTCATCTGCACACACCCCTGCCATCCCCAGCCCTTGAGTAGGGACCTCAGCGTCTTTGATTTGGCTCAAGCTGCCTGAGACTTTGCACAGGCCAAGAAGGTGGCTGGACAGGGCTGCCATGTCTGGTAGAACTGCAGAGGCCATGTGACACATGGCACCACGGCCAGGACCCCAGCTGCTCCAGAACACGCACAGGCGGCTCGCTGAGAGGCTCCAGCCTGGCTGTGCACCCAGGACCTGGCCCTGTCTGCCTTGGCCCTCCATGGCTGCCTCCCAAATGCCAGAGGTGAGGCCAAGGAGCTAGCTCAGGGGAGATCACGGATCGCTTCCCATGGTTGCGCACGAGGCAGGATGGCTACGAGGCACACCCACAGGGCAGAACAGAGCAGTGTGTTCAGCTTCCCTGCTTCTCACCTCTGAGCCAAGCTCAAAGTCACCTCTGCGCCAAGTTCAAAGTCACCTCTGCCAGGACCCCTACCTTAGGATTCAGCACCACATATTGACCTGAGATAACCACTGGGTATGTACCAGAAAAACAAGCAAAGGTCAGGACTCTCTCTGGCCAAGGGGAGAAAAAGCAGCACAAGAGAAGATGGTAGACGGTACTGGGATTGGAGGGAGGCACTGCTACTCCCCAAGCACCTACTGTGTGCCAGGCACTGTGCCAAGGGCTTGGCATACAGCCTCACAACAACCTTATGGGGAGAGGAATTATTTCTCTCTCATAGGCAAGACATCCAAGGTTCAGAGAGGGTAAGTAACTTGCCCAAGGCCACGCAGCTAGAAGTGAGAAGGCCAGGAGTTCAACTCAGATCTCTGTGACTCTCAGGCCTGCTTCCTTAGCCACTACACTCAGCTGCTGTCCAGAACCAGTTTCTGTGGCAGGGTGGCTGGGGTGGGCTTTCTCTGGCCCAGGAGAGAGAATAAGGCGCATTTACAACTCAAGAAGGTTGTAAAAGGTCCACCCACCGCTTGGTAGCCAGGCTCGGGCAGGTCTTAAACAGGGAGAGGTGGAGGCCAGTGCTGAAAAAGCAAGACCCTGGGGGTATTAAGCCCACCCGCGCTCAAACAGAAGCGGAACACTCATCGCCACTAATGGCTGGTACAGCCCACATGCGCCTCCCCGCATCACTTCACTGAATCCTCGCGGCGAATGGCCTGGAATTCCTATTATTCTAAAAATAAACTTTATTTTAAAATAACTTTAGATTCAGCTAAAAGTTGCAAGGATAGTACAGAAACTCCCCATACCCAGTTTATTCCAAATGTTAACATCTTCCATTACTATGGTATGGTTGTCACAGTTAATGAACCAATACTGACATGCTGTTATTAACTAAAGTCTACATTTTATTCAGATTTCTCTAATTTCCCCCAAATGTCCTGGTCCTATCCAGGGTGCCACATTCCATTTAAACTTCCTGTCTCCTTAGCCCCTCTGCTCTGTTTCTTCTCTGTGACAGGTTCTCCCGCCTTCTGGTTTTTGATGACTTTAAGTCTTGAGGAGCACTGAGCAGGTATTTTGTGTCCTTCAATTAGGGTATGTCTGATGGTTTTCTCACGGTTAGATAGGGGCTATCGGGGAGGAAGCCCACAGGGGTAAGGTGCATCCTCATCAGGCCATGTCAAGGGTGCACGATACCAGCATGACTCATCACTGTTGCTGTTGGCCTTCATCACCCATCTGAGGGACTGTTTGTCAGGTTTCTTCACTGAAAGTTACCCTCTGCTCCCTGATTTCCATACTGAATTCTTGAGAAGAAAGTCACTATGTGCGGCCACATCCAGGGAGTGGGGAGTTAAAATCCATCTCCTTGAAGACGGAGTCTCTATGTGAATAAACTGGAATTACTCTGCATGGGAAATTTGTCCCTTCTTCATCTATTTATTCTATCATTTGTTATCAGTATGGACTTTTATCTATTTTACACCTTGGGGTATAATTCTCTGTGATTTGTTTTGTTGCTCAAATTGTCCCAGCTTTGGTGGTTGAGAGCTCTTTGAGTTGGCTCCTGTGTCCCATAAACACACCCCCATGGTTTGGGGATTCAGGGTATGTTTTTTAACACTTCATTACTTTCTGGCTCTAGGAGATGCTCCGGAGTCATCTTGCATATTCCCTGCCCTAGTCCCAGAGTCAGCCATTTCTCCAAGGACCTCCAAGGAGAATGGTATGCTATCCCTGTTTTCAGGGATACAGGCAGGCCCAAAGGTATACAGAAACTTGCCTGAGGACAGCAGTCATGGTCAGAGGACAAGCCCAGGCCTTGGAAAACCTGACCTGCTCGTGCGCCTTCCCTGATCACTTACTGCCTCTGAACCTGGACAGATGTGGGCAACATTGCTTGAAGACAGAGGAATGGCCACAATGACCCCTCCTGTCCTTTCTCAGTCCTAGGGAGACAACAGCAACACGGAGTCTCAGGCCCTGGACCAGCCCCTTGGCACACAACCCTGGCCCTTCTCACAAGGCACAAGGTGACTCTGCAGACCACGTGCTCCAGCCCCCAGCGCCCCCAAGACACATGCTGCATCCTATTGAGTCCAACAGGCTCCTCTTTTTCATGTTTACAATCACTGTTGGCCAGGGGGCAGCCCAGGGGTGACTGTCACTGCCAGTGCAAGCAAGAGCCTCTGTCATTTCTGGTGGCTTCACAACCACAGCCCTCGTCATTTCAGGTAACAAACTATCAGAGGCAGGAATGTGAATCCTGGGTGTTGTCTGAAAACCTCCCATTGACACCTTCCAGTAAAATCAATCTGGCTCCAGCATCAAATCCACAGGATGCTGTCTGTAGCTTGTACAAAAATCCAGGGATGCCAGTGGAGCCCTCAGGTGGCACCACCCCTGCTCTCGATGGCAGGCAGGACAATGTTGCATGGAAAGGTCACACACTGACGACTATGCTGACTATGCCGAAATGTGACCTGCAAGGGCACTGCTCTGAATGTGAAGAAGTTAGGGGAACTCTTCACCTGTTCATGTTGCCTTATGTGTGTGTGTATAAGAGTAACATATGATAGGCCAGGTGCAGTGGCTCAAGCCTGTAATCCCAGCACTTTGGGAGGCCGAGGCAGGTGGATCACGAGGTCAGGAGATTAAGACCATCCTGGCTAACACGGTGAAACCCCATCTCTACTAAAAATACAGAAAAAATTCGCCAGGCATGGTGGCAGGTACCTGTAGTCCTAGCTACTCGGGAGGCTGAGGCAGGAGAATGGCGTGAACCTGGGACGTGGAGCTTGCAGTGAGCCGAGATCGCGCCACTGCACTCCAGCCTGGGCAATAGAGCAAGACTCCGTCTCAAAAAAAAAGAAAAGAGAAAAAAAAAGAGTAACATATGATAAAGACCTAAGTCTAACTGAGGTTAAAAGCTGTCTTCTAGCTGGGTGTGGTGGCTCACGCCTGTAATCCCAGCACTTTGGGAGGCTGAGGCAGGAGGATCACAAGGTCAGGAGTTGGAGACCAGCCTTACCAACATGGTGAAACCCCATCTCCACTAAAAATAGAAAAATTAGCCAGGCATGGTGACATGCACCTGTAATACCAGCTCCTCAGGAGGCTGAGGCAGGAGAATCACTTGAACCCGGGAGGCGGAGGTTGTGGTGAGCTGAGATCGCACCACTGCACTCCAGCCTGGGTGATAGAGCGAGAGTCCATCTCAAAAAAAAAAAAAAGAAAAGAAAGAAAAAAGAGAGAAAGCTCTCTTCTAATAAGTCTACAGTAAAAATGCTAAGTGATGAACAGAGTTTCATTGGTAACACTTTTTCATTCTTAAGGACATAAAATAATGGGGTATCTGACCATCAGTGTGGTCTTAGATTTGATGAAATATGGTACACATGTGAACTTGTCTGTGTGCACACATTTAATTTGGTATGGTACACATGGGTGCATGTATCTACACAAACACACCTGTGTTACACATGTGGGTGATTAAACATGCACAGGTATATGCATGTGTGTGGGTACCCGTATTAAAGGTGTACACGCATGTGCATGTGTGTGGGTACCTGTGTTGTATGTGTGTACACATGTGCATGTATGTGGATGTTTAACAGCAATATACTACTACTTGTGACCTGAGCTCTCTGCCTTCCCCAGCCCTCTGGGGCCGGCCCTCGCAGTAGCCAGAGGTGGGTCTGGTTTACCCTAGGTTGGGACACTAAGACCTCACCAAGATGCCATGCTCAGGTGTGTACACACAGACAAGTTCACATGTATGCCATATTTCATCAAATCTAAGGCTCCATGATGGTCAGATACCCCATGATTTTATGCCACGTACCACATTGGTAGGCCCTGCCTCCGAGGTCACTAGTGAGGTGTTTAAGGTCTTGGAGGATGAGGCTGCTCTCAGGGGAGTGGAAGGAGAGTGCTGAGTCTCCTGACTTCTTTCTCAGCTGCTGCAGGCTCAGCTGCTCCATCTCCCCTCCCTGCCAAGCTCATGATCATGCCCTATATTTTAAAGGGCTGGTGTGGGTTCCAAGTGAGCACTTTTAGCTGCCTTTTAATCAGCACACCTCTTAAAGGGTGACTGTCTCTGGAGCTCCTGGAACCTACAGGCTGGTCTTGGTGGTGCTCCAGGGATCCAGCTGCTCAGCCCACCTCATGCCAAGGCTGCGTGTGCAGAGTGGCTCCAGGGTGCACAGGGATGGACCCACCCAGCCCAACAGAGTCCCTTTCACAAGCCCACAATGCTCAGCATTTATCCCCCACAACCTATCTGTGAAACGCAGCAGCCTTGATGCCCCAGGCTGGCAACTTTTGTGTAAACAGAGGCAGTGTGGAGGCCTGTGAAGGTCGAGCTCTGCCACGTCTCACCACTGCCTGGTCTTACCTCTTGGAGCTCGACCCTGCTCATCTGTGGGTGTGGAGGAAACATAGCTTGCAGAGGCAGGAGAGTGGAGGGGAAAAACAGACGTCAAGCCTTTGAAACCAGGCCTGGCCCATAGCATGTGCTTGATCAATGGCATCTGTTAGTTTAAAACTTATTTCAGCCAGGCACAATGGCTCATGCCTATAGTACCAGCACTTTGGGAGGCTGAGGCAGGAGGATTGTTTGAGCTCAGGAATTCAAGACCAGTCTGAGCAACATAGTAAGACCTTGTCTATTTCTTTAAAAAAAAAATTAAAAATTAGCTGGGCACAGTCAGCCATGCCTGTAGTCCCAGCTACTTGGGAGGCTGAGGCAGGAGGATCACTTGAGCCCATGAGGTGGAGGCTATGGTGAGCCATGATCGCACCACTGCACTCCAGCCTGGGTGACAAAGCAAGACCCTACCTCTAAAAAGTGTGTGTGTGTGTGTGTGTGTGTGTGTGT
This sequence comes from Pongo abelii, assembly GCF_028885655.2. Classification (NCBI taxonomy): domain Eukaryota; kingdom Metazoa; phylum Chordata; class Mammalia; order Primates; family Hominidae; genus Pongo; species Pongo abelii. Next base: position 73,277,264 of record NC_071993.2, read on the forward strand.
GTGTGTGTATTTGTGGAGTGAGATGCTGTCCACGAAAGCAGAAGTGTTGTGTGAACCATAAAACTCTCTTCGCAGGAAGGTGCTCACTATCACATACCTCTCACACCAAGATTCCCAGCACTCTCCTTCTGTGATGCACTCATTCTCTGCCCAGTGGGTTTGCTTTGAAAATTCCTGTGTGTGGCAATCGGAACTAATACCATAGGTCAGGGGGTCTCAACGGACAATTTGACGTGGGTGATCTCAGTTGGGGGAGCTGTTCTCCCCCAACATTTTAAGATGTTTGGTGGAATCCCTGGCCTCTACCAACTAGATGCCGGTAGCACCCCATCCCCTCTAGCTGTGATAACCAAAAATATCTCCAGACATTACCAAATGTCCCTGGTTAAGAACTACTGCTGGGGTGGGTGCCACGGCTCACACCTGTAATCCCAGCACTCTGGGGGGCCAAGGCAGGAGGATTGCTTGAGGCCAGGTGTTCAAGACCAGCTTGGGTAATATAGTAAGACCCTGTCTCTACTAAAAATTAAAAAAAAAAAAAAAAGAAGAAGAAGAAAATTAGCCAAGCATGGTGGCACTCACCTGTGGTGCTTAGGAGACTGAGTCAGGAGGATCCCTTGAGCCCAGGAGGTTGAGGCTGCAGTGAGCCATGATTGCACCACTGTGCTCCTGCCTGGGTGACAAAGCAAGACCCTGTCTTTAAAAGGAAAAAAAAAAAAGCCTGGGCACTTTGGCTCACATCTGTAATCCCAGCACTTTGGGAGGCTGAGGCGGGCAGGTCGCTTGAGGTCAGGTGTTCGAGACCAGCCTGGCCAACAGAGCGAATCCCCATCACTACTAAAAATACAAAAATTACTTGGGTGTGGTGGCACGCCTGTAATCCCAGCTACTCAGGAGGCTGAGGCAGGAGAATCACTTGAACCCACGAGACGAAGGTTGCAGTGAGCCGAGATCACACCACTGCACTCCAGCCTGGGCAATGGTGAAACTCCGTCTCAAAAAAATAAAATAAAATAACTTTTAAATAAAATAAATATAATAAATAAAATAAAAGAACTGCTGCTTTACAGTGAATGAGTTTTTTTACTTTTAGCAAAAGCAGTTTTGGGGAAGAGACATAAAAGAAGAGAAAAAGACCAAAAAGAGAGGGAAGAAGAGGATTGTCTGCTTCATGTCAAGGAGGATGAGCTCCTTAGAGTTTCATCTACCCAAAAGAAGAATGTCTGGCAAAGCCACGCTCTCTGTCAGCAGGAAAGCAGTTTTTGTGGTGTTCCAAACCAGGCTTTATGATGGATGTGTAATGCGTGTCAAGGGCAAACAAAATGCCACCCTTCCAGGCTGAGGCCACCAAGGCCCTGATCTGACAGCCAACTGTGCCAAAACCTCCCAGGTCTAAAACAGGCGCCAAGCTCTTCTATACAGGCCATCTGAGCAAGCCCCAGGCTCAGAAAGGGGCTCTGAGGCAGGTCAGAGCTGGTAGGACCCTACAATTGGCAGAGGTGCTAGCCAGTGTCCCGGCAACCACCTCAACATCTATGTACTGTCAGCCAGGTGGGGCAGGGTGGGGAGTGGAGGTGGACCAGGCACCTATCATCCAGACAGGCTGGCTGCCAAGAGGGTTTCTAGAGGAAACAGAGACTGGAAGCTTCTGGCTGCAACCTGGCTGGGAAGAAATGATGAAAGGGCCTCTCTGTCTCTCTTTTCACCCTCCCTGTGCTCCAGCTCCAGGCCCTAGGAGGTTCGCCAATCTCCCCATGTCCAAAGGGGTCCTCGCCCGAGAACTGGTCCATCACCCCTGGGCCAGGAAAGGGCCCTGGAAACCTGCGGATCCACCTTGGATGCCACCATGGGGAGCTGTTCTCATGCCTCTTCTTTACGCCACAGTCCATGCTGCTGCCTCGCCAGCTATCCTGCCACACCTAGATGCCAGGGAGGTCTCTGCAGGCTTCTGTCACCTGTTGCCACACACTTGGGTCTCCTTCCTCAACCCTATCCCCACGACCTTGCTGTGCTATCTGCCGCCCTGGCCCGCATGCCCTCTCCTCTCCAAACTGCCCTCTCCCCAAAGGCAGGCTCAGCAATAAGCCCCTGTAGACAGCCCTCCTCTCTCCACAACCCCACAGGGACAGCACCCCCTCTAAGCTCCTTGGTACTGGTACCATTCTCAATGGTTCCCTGATTATTCCACAGGACTAAGGCTTGTTTTTGCAGCCAGACCAAAACTTCTAGGATGGGAGTCTGTCTGTGATACAAGACACACAACACGTGCTCACTAAATGCTGAAAACAACTACCCCTTTATGCTTCAAAGTGCTCAAATGGTTCTCTAGTCCTGAGATTTGAAGAAGTCTTAAGGAAGATGACCCAGTATAGATGCACACACAGGCACAGAGAAAGACAGCGCCCAGCAGCGTGTGCGGAAAGGCTGAGCAGGGAGCCCGGTCACATCATCTGAAGCTGCAGGAATATCCATAGCACCTCCCCAGGTCAGTGCAAAAGACACATGGGAGGCAGGGCCACCCAGACTGTCCCTCCAGCTGCCCCTGACAGCAGTGCCCAGGGCCTTGTCAGATAACTTTGGGTGCTTCACTAATGGCTTCTGCCCCCTCCTCCCTGGGTTGAGAGCACAATGGGACCATCCATCCCAGGAACCAGATCTCCTCCCTCTGGTCCCGCCAGCCCAGACCTGGCCCCGGAAATCAGGATCAGAAATGGTCACAGCAGACAGGTGTTCCAAGGGGAATGCAAAGGCAAGCTGTTATTACTGGCCCCATGGAAATCCCCTAAGGCAATTCGAGTGTCAAGCATCCCAGCCGAATAAAAGCTTCCACACAATGGACAGGATGAGCTGCTTGTCCCCAGGGAGGCAGACTGTCGGTCCCCATCTGCTCTCCTTCCCTTGCTGGGAAGTTCGGCTGTCCGTCCTCTGCACCTGTTCAAGGGAAGCCTGAACCCCACACCGCCCACATACCCGCGATGGCAGCAGCAGGTTTGCAAGGTCACGGCTCCTTTAAGCCGCAGTCCATCTCAGTGCTGTGAGCCTGTCTTCCCAAGAGGAACTGGGCTTCCCTCAGGGGAAGCTCTGCCTCAACTGTGCCCCTCACCCATCCCAGGCCCTTTCTGTTCCCACATTCATGGGGCAACCCAGCAGTGAGCAGAAGACCCAGCCTCTAATGGCCTTCCAGAACCTCTGGGAAGATCATTACTCTCCTCTCTCCTCACCCACTTTCTGGCAGATTGTGGGGAGAAGGAAGGTAGGACCAAGACTATCCAAACAGCAGTCACCAAGGCAGGCCCTCGTCGCCCAGTCTTCAGTGGAAGCTGACAGTCTTCCCCGGCCACAGCTTTGAGTCATGCATGAGTCAGAGGTCAAGGGCCAAAAGTCAGAATGTGTTAATTTGGCCAAGAAGGTTAGAATGGGTCACTGAGCCTGCCTTCCTCCAATAGTAAAGTCCTAGGGACGTCAGGGGAACACCAGAGAAGGACAGGTTGGCAGCTGGCCTCCACATCATGAACATCAAGGGCTCAGAGAGAACTTCCCACCCACTCCTGCCACCATCCACGTGGTCTCTTATAACTCCAGATTGGAGGGCTTCCTACCCCCTTCCAAATGCATCACATTTCAGGCCAGGCCAGCCCTGGAATGCCAAGTTTCAAAAGTACGCTTTGCCCAATGGAAAGAAACATCTCACTTATAGCCAGCCCATCAAAAGACCTCTTCTGGTTTCCAAGGGAAGCTCCCAAATTCTGCTTGGGGAACAAGTTCCCGTCTACTCTCCCCACTACCTTCCAAACTTCGCTGCCTTCATCTCTCCACCTCAGCAATGGGTTTCATTGTTTTTCCCATAGCCCCAAAGAGTATCCCCTCCACCCTCACCCCCGTCATTTGAGCTGACCCTCTTAGAACCCTTATCAGGGGCTCAGACCAGGCCACCCAGTGGGTCTGGGAGGGGCCTCGCTGAGGGCACACAGTGCCCAGAAGCCACGCATGTGGAGCCCCTCACCAAACAGAGACTGTAGGAGCTGGCACAGGTCATGGCCCCTCCAGGACGTACATGCATACAAGCACTCCCTCCCCTGGGGTCCTGTTCCCAGCCTGTGTGAGGGCCCATTCGGAACCCCAGCGTTAGGATACAGATCAGTGTAAGCTGAAGACATCTGAAAGCCAACAGATGCAGAAAGAAGCCTTCTCAGCTTTCCTTAAAAGCAGCAGCATCTGGGAAAATAGGTTGTCGGAAATCCCCTCAAGGGAATTTCACAGTCATAAAGACAGAAATACCACTTGACCCTGCTTAAGTAAACATGATCACAAACTTCATCTCCCGTTTGTTCTCCTAAAAACCCACTTGTCTTTCCTAAAGAAACCTTTCTCCCTTCTCCCTTTCTCTCCCTATTAAGCTAAGAATATAAGTCCCCAGGTTTTGTTTTTCTTTTTTTTTTTTTTTTTTTTGAGACTGCAGTCTCCCTCTGTGGCCCAGGCTGGAGTGCAATGGCCCGATCTTGGCTCACTGCAACCTCTGCCTCCCAGGTTCAAGCAATTCTCCTGTCTCAGCCTCCTGAGCAGCTGGAACTACAGGCACACCACCACACCCAGCTAATTTTTGTAGTTTTAGTAAAGACGGGGTTTCACCATATTGGTCAGGCTGGTCTCAAACGCCTGACCTTAGGTGATCCACCTGCCTCAGCCTCCCAAAGTGCTGGGATTACATGCGTGAGCCACTGCACCTGGCCAAACCCCCAGTTTTCACCACCCCTTTAAGGTACTCATCATGGAGCACCCCTATATACAAGGAACTGGCAAATCAACTCTTTTCTCCTGCCAGTCTGTCTCTTTCAGTTTAACTCACAAGCCCTCCAGTACTGAACATAAGAGTGTAGAGAAAAGTTTTTCTGCCATAACAGCTGGGTCACCAGCCACGGACAGCACCAGCTGGCACTAGGCCTGGGGAAGAGGGTGAGCTCTGGAGTGGACACAGCGGTGCTCAGATCCCAGCCCCACGGCCTGCCAGAGGGGAGACTAGCAAGTTACAGCCTGTCTCTGCACGCCAGTTTCTATGTAAGGACATTGAGGCTACTCAGACCTCTCGTAGGGTTATGGGGAGACTTAAGTAAACGAGGTAGAGTCTACAAAGAGTCTGGCTCCCAGTGATTGCTGAAAAACAATACTAATGATTTCTACAATGATATTCTTTTTTTTTTAATTCTAGAGACAGGGTCTTACTCTGTTGGCCAGGGTGGAGTGCAGCAGCACAATCGTAGCTCACTGCAGCCTTGAACTCCTGGGCTCCAGCGATCCTCCCACCTCAACCTCCTGAGTAGCTGGAACTACAGGTGTGCACCACCTTGCTTGGCTAATCTTTTAAATTTTTTTGTAGAAATGGGGACTTGCTATGCCAACCTGGTCTTGAACTCCTGGCCTCAAACAATCCTCCTGTCTTGGACTCCCAAAGTGCTAGGATTATATACCCAGCTTGCAATTATATCTTGTGCAGTGGTCTGCAGACACACAGCAGTATAAGCTCAGAGGGCAGCGACTGTGTTTTCTCTTCCTTTTGTGTCCCCCACTGTGGAAGCCATTCTTCCTGTCTGCATGCTTTGCTGCTTGCTTTCTGGGCACAGGTCCTGCTCCAACTCACTCCCATACACAGTGGCAAGCTGTGACCCAGCAGACCCAAACCAACCTTCTAGTCACAGCAGTTAGTACAGGGATAGCCACATGTCCCACCCTAGCCAGTCTTCCCTAGGAAGGCAAGAAAGAGCCCTTTGGCATTTGGGTCCTAAGTGTGAGCACCTGGGGTGTTCCTGTTTCCCATCATGGGAGAAAGCCCATCTGCTGCTGGGTTCCACTGACAAGCACAGGCCAGCAGAGTAGGAGACGGTGCCCTAATGGGCCTGAAGCCCTCATCCGGTGGTCCCTGGGGCTCCTGCCGCACTGACTCTGTGGGCACGCCAGCAGCTCCCTGCCAATACACCCCTCTTTGGTTTCAGCTAGTGTGAGCTGGATCTGTCACCTGCAACCACAAGAACCCTGACTCCCACCCCACCCTACCCAATACCTCACCCCATGGAGGGCCCACAGAGGTAGCACAGCACCCAGCTCTGAACAAATGAATGGATGTCAGCCAAGGCTGGCAGTGGAGCCAGCTGGGGAGCAGGGCTCCAGCAAGCCTGATCCACCCTCCAGTACCTGCAGACACCTCAGTCCAACCAAGAGTTAAGAAGCTGAGCAACAGAATTCATGGAGGTCCCTCAGGGTACCTCTGAAAGAGTTTCTCTGAAAGATGAGAGAAAGAATGGAGCAGATCACTCAAGACAGCTTTGTGGTCCCCCTCAGACAACTCACCCCTGCCACTGCCCTGGGCACTCTCACTCTCATAACCCCAGCCAGAATCCTGGGAGTGAGGAGCAGGTGGCAGAACAGAGCTGCAAAAGAGACAGGATCCCACCACATTGCTGTTTAGGGCTGTAACCCAGTCCAATCCAGGGCTGCGGCCTGGGAGATGCTGCCACTCTGCTAGTTTCAGGAATGGGGGCAGAGATTTTTAAGTAGGACAAGTCATCAGACTCCTCACACCAGGTCAGGCCTCAAACCAGAGAATAAAAACTTGTACTTCAATAGAAGGCAGGCACTGCCACAGCGCGCCTTTCCCGCTTATCGGAATCAGATACAGAGAAAGCGCCCTTACAGCAGAGAGCACCGTGGGTCACCAAGAGCAACGCAAAATTCCTGTCTGCACGCAGGCAGGTTCCATCTTCTCTGGCAGAGGCTAAACAGCCTTCCCTCCCACCCTACACAACACCAATTTTGTCTCCTTTTGCACATTCTTTGTAAAATTCCTAATCTATAATGTTTCTGTCCTTGGGTTCTCTTTTGAACGAGTTATAACATCTGCCTGGTTCCCTCAGTAATGAGTAGAGTCAAATCTTTAACACATGTTCGTTTTTATTTCTCTATGAGAGTCATGAGTTTACCTTTTCCTGAAAATTATCTTTTAACAAAGTGAAGGATTCTGGGGCTGCAATAGGGCCTGGCTTACAGTCCTGGGGTCTTCAGCCCCAGCTTTGGGCCGTGGGACCCAGGCTCCTACCACTCTTGGGCATCCTGAGGTCTCCCCTGCCCCTTTCCCCTTTCCTGTCCTTCCTCTTGTCCCCCACCTGCTGGCTCCAGGGGCCAAACCTGGCTCTCAGCGTGGCCTCCCACTAATGGGATCAGTCCCCAGCTATGGCCTCAGGCTGGGCCTGTGATTTGCAGAGTCTGGGTGGGTGGTCGAGTGTTCCAGGATGGTGGGTGTGTTCAGATTCACAGGCATCCTCTCCCTCCCCCGCCTCTCTCTTTCTCAAACAACTCCATGTGGTAGCCTTTGCCCTTTGTGTCCAAAACCACACGCTAAGCTCCTGGGATGGAAGACGTGTCCACACACAGGGGCGGCCAGGGATAGATTCTCTAGCCTCCCACCCGCTCCCTGGGCTCCTGTCATTGGAGCTGATCTCTGCTCCTGCTCTTTTATTGATGTTGACGTTGCAGACAGAACTCTGCTGCTCTCTCCTGCTGCCATCTCAATGGGTGCCGGCCACCCACTTCTCTGGTAGATACCATTCACCTCCACGTTTACCAATCACCTCTCAGGTCTCAGACCCTGTGCTGTGTGTGCTGTTGGGTTTCCTAAAAAGACAAAGCCCCTCCCCTCAGGGAACTCACCTTCCCAAACTCAGGCAAGGAACAACTTATACACGCAAAAACAAACAATGTAACAATACTAATGACAGAAAACATTACTTGAGTACCCACTATGTGCCAGGCATGTGCTAGATACCCTGGATACTAAATCTTCACAAACCCAAGAGCAGACACTATCATGAAAAAGCAGAGGCTCTAAGGGGCTAAACTGTAGCAGACACAAACTGGGGTGCCTGGCCAGCTCAGAACAATTTCTCCAGCGGCCATGGCTGTGTCTAACCGCTCTCCAGCCTTGGAGCACTGATGCTCTCCCTCTCTAACGTGTAGTGATCATCCCAAAGAGTGGCATGTGACCCACGTTAGGCCAATCAGAGTCCTGCTTCGGGAGATTTTTGCCTGGGAACCAGAGGGGAAACTCCTTTTGTCTCCAGCCATGGATGGGGATAGGAGTCAGCGTCGTGTTGTCAGTGGCCAGAACGTCTGGTAGAGAAGTCGATCAGAGAGAATCAGGATGTCACCGACAGAGAAGCGAACCTGAAAACTTCCTCTAGTTCCAATTACTCTTACAACTGGCTCCAACCTGTCCCTCCCCCAGTTTGACCATGAACCAAGAAATTACCGCATTTGTCTTAATCTAGATTGAGTTGGGTTTTCATCATTTGCATCCTATGGATCCCTGAGCAACACAGGTCCCCTGCCCAAGGTCCCAGATACATTAAGGGGCTGTCCCCCTAGTGACCACCTCGTCAAAGGTGCAGCCAGATTATGGACCCAGGCAGCACCCTACCAATGTTTCCAAGGGGACTGACATGACATGGGGTTGACATTTCTCCCCATCAACTGTCCCGTTCCCAGAAATGCATGATCAGTCACTTCACAAAGGTCACATTATTATCACCAACCACCACCCACTGACAGCGCATGCTCTGCCTGGCCATGCTCTGCGCCGTGCGCTCGTTTCATCCTCCCCAAAACCTCTGGTAGTAAGTACTGTTAATGCTGCTTTCAAAGTGCAGAAGAGACACTCCAGAGGCTTTGTAATTTGCCCCCAAAGTCACAAAGACAAGAAGGGGCCGAGTCAGACTGTGTGCTCTTGGCCGATTCACTAATATTCCTCTTAGTGCTGCAGCACAATCAATTACACATCCTTTACAGCCTCCCAGCACTGCCCATGTTAGACTGAGGATAAGGTGAATCTATCCCGGCCCTGGCATGCTGCAGTCATCTTTCCGTCTGTATGATCATGCAGCTAGCCAACCTCTTTATCCTCTCCAGGCAGGCCTAGGGGCAGAGGGCCCTAACATCAAGGCCAGTGAGGGCCCATGCAGGGGCTGGAAGCTTTGGCCTTCAAAAGAGGCCTCACTCAAATTCTTCAGGACCCACCACGTACATATCTTCTTTCTCAGCTCTGGTGTTCCAGATGAATGTTTATGATGAGCCATTAACCTGGTCACCTTGCAGAGGCTCAGAGGTGAAGGGCACCTGCCCTGTTGCCTCCTGTTGACGTGGCATTTTCCCTTGTGCACCACTGCCCACCTCCCCCAGGCCTGGACTGCACAGTGTCCCATGCTGAGCTGGGGTCTATCCCAATGGGTCACCTGCTTCTGGTACTACACTTCATAGGGGAGGGCTGAGGGTCCGGCCCCCATCCCCAGCATCTGGCCCCTGCCTGCACTATTTCTACCTTGGGTCTCACCTCACCCAGACAGGTCCCCATCCTTTCCCAGAACCACACAGCCACAGGCACCCTGACAAAGGCCCTATGCTTTCACCCTCCTTTCCCTCCTGCTCTTCCTTGTCTCTGCCCCTTTAGCCCAGGGATGCTCACTCGGGGCCACCTGTAGCCTATAGTGTGTTTTGTTTGGCATCCACAGTGGGTTTCTCTTTTAACATTTAAAAACTGGAAATGTAGGCCGGGCGTGGTGGCTCAAGCCTGTAATCCCAGCACTTTGGGAGGCAGAGGCAGGCGGATCGCGAGGTCAGGAGATCGAGACCATCCTGGCTAACACAGTGAAACCCCGTCTCTACTAAAAATATAAAAAATTAGCCGGGCATGGTGGCGGGCACCTGTAGTCCCAGCTACTCGGGAGGCTGAGGCAGGAGAATGGCATGAACCCAGGAGGCGGAGCTTGCAGTGAGCCGAGATTGTGCCACTGCACTCCAGCCTGGGCAACAAAGCGAGACTCCGTCTCAAAAAAAAAAAACAACTGGAAATGTTCACTTAAATATCTGGATTAAAATTTTCCATAATGAAATTTTTTAAACACTTATAAAAAAAACTACATTTCTGACTTTTCTTGAAAAACTAGCTTTTCTGTGACGAGAGTCCTGTATCTCTGCAGGACAGCCACAGGCAGCAGCTGAGGGCACGGGCTCTCTGCTTCAATGCAGTCTTAGAATTTGCCCACATCCCTGATTTTCCTTGCCTGTCTGTGCACACCCAAGGCCTATGTCAGGGTCTCAGGACCCACTTCACAGATTGACAGCTCCTTGGCCAGTCTCCCCAGCCTGGGGTTGGGCATTTTTTCCAGATGATGAGTCCCAAAAGAGTCCCTTCAACTCCAACACAAGCAAGGATCCAGGCCATGCCTGACCCTGACTCTGAATGTCTCCAAGTCCAGAACCCACTGTCCACAGGTTCCAACGCAGGAGGCCTGGTGGGTCACCTCAGCCCAGGTATGTACAGCTGGGATCAGGCCACAGCCTGGGACGCGAGTCAGGCCAATTCAGGCTCATTACACCATCAAACCTGGCTGCCAAGGGTGTGCCTGCTGGGCTAAGGAGCAAGCAATGACTTCCCCAGGTCCACCTGAAAAATACCAGGCCCCAGAAACTTCCATTTGGATCAGCACTGGGGCCCACCCCACCCCACTCCCCCCAAGTCCTAGGACACATGGACACTCACGATATTCATGAGGGTGAGGACGTAGTTCTGCACATGCTCCTTGCCATGGAAGCGAACCACCGAGTCATCCACCACCAACAACACCTCGATGCTGTAGCTGCCTGGCTTGGCATGCCGCCGCTTCCGCTCTGTGTCGCCCAGCTGGTCCCTCACCAGGCCCAGCAGGTTGGGAAGGTCTCCCAGGCCAAAGGCTGGAACCAAGACAAGAAGAGAGTGAGGTCCAACCCACAGGAGGGGCTGTCACTGTGACATTGCCCACCACCCACCTCTGGCCCCATCACTGGCACCCCTTTCCCTGTCTCTATAAGTAAAGTAGTATGAGGGATTGTTCCATACTAGGTCAACTCATGGGCAAGAGCCATTTTCCTGCCACGAGGGCACTGCTAAATCTTTGAAGCAATGAGTAGCAAAGGGGTGAGAACTGGCCCAGAGCAGAACGCCTGGGTTCCAGGAGCCACTCATCCTATCTCTCTGGGCGTCCCAGGCCCAATCCCTCGCTTCTCTGGCCTCCATCGTCTCTCGTATAACATGAGGATGAACCACCCTTTATCTCTAACCCACAGGGTTGCTGTAAAAATCAAAGTTGGCAATATCTCCATAAAGGAGAAAAGTCATGGGGCTACTGTGGCCTCCGCAGGGCTTCTGAGGAACTCCGGGATACTCCTGTGAGCACTGAGCCTCTCAAATCCCACCCAAGAACTGTCAGTGACCCCAAATTTCACCATTGCTGCTCTGCCCTTTTGGCTAAAAGCAAAATAGCATTTATTAACTTGTATTATATAATCCAAGAGTTACTAAACTTTTTCTGTAAAGGACCAGATAAATATTTTAGGCTCTGGGGGTCATTCATTCTCGGTCACAACCATTCGATTCTGCCACTGAAGCACAAAATCAGCCGCAGATAAGACTGTGAGTGAGTGTGTCTGTGTTCCAATCCAACTTCCTTTACAAGACAGCTGCCAGGCTATATCTGGCCCTGGGCCTTACCTTTACTGACCTCTAATCTAATCTAATGCAATCCAATCTAGTCTAATCTTTACAACAACTCTATCAGATTGTTGTCCCCATTACACAGGTGAACACACTGAAGTTCAAAGATGTTAAGTAGCTTCTCATGTGGGTCTGTCTGAATCAAAAGCCCATGCTTTGAAACATTACCATCTATGCCGCCACGTAGAAGGGTAACACCTTGAGCGCTGTCAGACATCTATGCTACAGCCTGAATGAAGATAGAGTACACTCTGCTGGGGCGGTGGAGTGAGGTTGCATGGAGACTCGCAGGGAAAGCTAAGAAGGCAGGACAGGAGGCTGGGGTCTGTCAAGAAGGCTCCAGAGCCTTAACTCTTAATGACTTTCCCCCCATCTCACTCTGAAGTTTTGATACTCATACCATTAATTTCTAAGAACCTTCATTTACCCACAGTTATTTGAGAACTCCCCAGATAGGAGGCTGGGACTGAGGATGTAAAGAGGCCACCACAATATCCTCAGCATGTATCAGGGGTGTGGCAGCAGGAGGGGCCCCGTACTAGTCAATGGATGGACAGTGGGTAGGTGATAAAGGCTGGGCCTCTGCCCTTAAGCCCACTGCCTAACAGAAGGGACAAATAAGAAATTGGATTGTAACAATACAGGAATATCAAAGGCTACAGCAGGACTGATCAGAGAAGGCACCCCACTGGAGATCCAGACCTGTTGGGGAAGGCTTCCTGAGGAGGGGACATTGAAGCTGGGGCTGAACAGAGAGCAGGAGATAACCCGCTTCAGCACAGGGGGCAGAGGGCCCTGCCCCTGCACAATCCATTGTGATTGTTTATTTTACACATGGGAGCGAGTGCGTGCAGACCCTGTCCACACGTGGGTGATGCACATGGATGCATCCACGGGAACCTCTTTAGAGACACAAGCCGCCTCTACGCTGCTATCCACATGGCTGCTCAGGTAATGGGGATCTGAGGATGGGTAACAGGGAACACACAGGGCTTGGTGCCACCGCTTGTTTGTATCTCCTCTTTGCTGAGTGGTGCTATAGTGCAAAGGAACAAAGCCCTAGACTTAAGAGCTGGAAAAACATGTGGCCACTGGCCTGGCAGGGAAAGCCCTCTGGGTGGACACACAGCTTGGTGAGCAGGGCTCGGGTGGGTTTCTCCCTCACTTACCCTTGAGGCTGGTGCCGCTCTGAGCTCACACTGCAGGCAGCTTCTGGTGGCCCTAGTGTCTGAGCCAACGGCAAGCGCAGCAGCCCACAGCCAAACTCCTGGGAGAGAGGAGGGCAGCCCCCGGCAGGGGAGGGGAAGGCGCAAGGCTCTCTCCATGGAGCAGGGAGAAAAATTAACAGTCACCCCCAATGCATGGGCCGTGCTCAGAAGTGTAAGCCCTGCGAGTGGAATGCCGCACTTGATCCCTCAGAGCCCTCCCTGCCAGGCCTGTCACAGGAAGGCTGGAGAGGTTACCCCACTCACCCTAGGTCACACAGCAGCTTCATGACAACAGCCCAGAATGTAAACTCAGGCCTCCCCCAGCCATGACCACACTCTGTCAGGGCACAGCCATAACTCTCTCTCTGCAGACTTTCTGGGGAATCGGGGAAGACCAGCCAGCATCAGCCTTGGATGCTGTGGGGGGCTCCAGCCACACCCTCTTCTGTGGGTCCCTCATCCTTCAGGATGACAGGAGCAGACAACCCTCAGGGCAGAGCAGGGCCCACCAGCCACTGGGAAGCTGCCGTGAGCCATCCAAGAAGCCCCAAGCCAATGTAAAATGATGCAGCTGCTTTGAAAGTACAGTTGAAAGTTAAACCTAGAGGTACCATGTGACCCAGTAATTCCACTGCTAAGTATGTACTCAAGAGAATTGAAAACGTATGTTCACATGAAATCTTGCACACGAAAGTTCACAGCAGCATTTCATAGTAGCCAAAAGATAGAAACAACCCCAGTGCCCACCAGATGAATGAATAAATGTGGCATGTCCACACACTGGACTAGTGCTCCATCATAAAGAGGAGAGAAGCATCAAGACAGGCGATCCCATGGATGAGCCTTGAAAACACGCTGAGTGAAAGAAGCCAGGCACCAAAGGCACATACCACATGATTTCATTCCATGAAATGTTCTGAATAGGCAAATCCTATTTAGAAAGATAGAAAGTAGATTAGTGGTTGCCAGGGGGCATTGGATGGCAGGGAAACAGGAGTGACTACAACTAATGGACGGGAATGTTCTGGAATTAGATGGAGGTGATGGTTGCACAGCATTGTGAATGCAGTTTTAAAAACCCACTGAATCGTATGCCTCAAAACGGTTAAAATGGTGAATTTTATCTCAATTGCTTGTAAAGCAGCCGCCCTGAGCCCCAGCCCAGCTGGCGGCCCTGGCATGGGCAGCCCCACGGAGAGCCGGAGCTCTGGCTGCAGGAGCACTTACCCCATTCGTGTCCTCAGGAGGGAACTGGGGGTGGGAACGGGGTTCCAGAGAGTAGGACCATGGATTAAATAGGAGAGGGAAGCGTTAGGAGCAGGAGAGCATCCAGGACACAGCCTCAGGGGCCAAGGCAGGGCCGCGGGGTGAGGGCCAGCTCGAGCCTGGTGGCCCAGCACCGGGAATTCCTGCCCCTGGACTCTGAACGGTTCAATTTCTCACCAGAGCCTTGGGAAAGGATCACCTAACTCTTCTCTGGGGCTTATTCATGGATGTGTGTATATATGAGTGTGTGTGTATATGAGCATGTGTGTGTATGAGTGTGTTTGAGAGTGTGCGAGTGTGTGAAGGGGTGTGTGAGTATGTAGGGGGGTGTCAGTGTGTGGATGTGGGGTTGTGAGAGTGTATGAGTGTATAGAGGGGTCTGTATGTGTGTATGCAGGTGTGTGAGTGCGGGTGGGTCTAAGTATGTGTTTGTCAGTGTTTGAGTGTGGGTGTATGGGTGTGTGTTTGTAAGCGTGTGTTTGTGTCAGTGTGTGAGCATGAGTGTATGGGTGGTGTGTGTCTATGTGTGAGTGTGGGTGTATGGGTGTGTGTTTGTGAGCGTGTGTTTGCGTCAGTGTGTGAGCATGAGTGTATGGATGATATGTGTCCATGTGTGAGTGTGGGTGCATGGGTGTGTGCCGGTAAGGGTGAGTGTGGGTATATGGGTCTGTGTTTGTGAGCGTGGGTGTCAGTGTGTGGGAGAGTGCGTGGGTAGGTGTGAGTGTGTGGGTCCACACATGCCCTTTTCAGGAAGCAGCAGCTGAGGCCTTACTGAGTGCCAAGAGGAATTGTCCCCTCCACTCCAGGTCCACTGGTGCACCTCAGACTCCCTTACAGTGGAGCAGGGGGCTGGAATCCCCTCCACAGCCTCAGCCCAGTGAGCAAACTCATGTAGTGGAGTCTCTGATGCCTCCCTGCCCTCCTTCCGCCAGGGACAGGCCTGCTGCTGTGAATCACACAGAGATGGAGACTTGGCATCTGTCCTCCAGGCCCCCCAGCCTGGGTGGGAGAAAGGAACAGACCCAGGAGACTCCCCGGTCTGAGGAACCAAGGGGAGGGACACCTGTGGAGGATGGGGATAGCTGGAGATGCGGAGGTCCCCAGCCTGAGGGAGATTCCCCAAAAGCCTTTAGCTGGCTGATAAGCAGGCTCTGAGTACCTGGCCAGGCCTCCGAGGCACCTCTCCGTGTGCCGAAAACTAGACCCAAAGAGCTGAGCTGAAGCCTCCGGCTTTAATCAAGCGTGTGAAATGGAGACAGGCACGCCTAGAAATGCTTCTCCCCACACTGGGCTCAGCCCCACGACCGGCCTTCAAATAAAAGTACAAGTCGCGGGTTTCCAAGAAAGTCTTCTCCTGCCCCTGGTCTTTCTAAGGAAGGCCCGTAGATGGACCAGGGCCTGGCCTCACTGGAGTTCCAGCCCCAGAGCCCGGTGTGGGGCAAGAGTCGCAGCCACATTTCTCTAGGTCTGAACTCCAGCTCCGTGTGCTCAGTGGTCTCAGCTCCCCAGCTGCCCACCATGGTGGCTGGTGATGCAGCTGGTTCCAGGCTCACAGCTCTGGAGCTGGACTTCCCCAGCGTCTCTTCCTAAAAGAGGGGACCTTATGGTCTTTGGATTCAGAATTGTCCTTAAAAAAATGGAGCCCAGGGGAGACTCATCCCTCTTCTCAATCCTGGTGGAGAGAAGGGTGCCCTGAAATCCATGCCAGTGCTCAGAGGCCCCGCCAGCCCTGCCCTCCCCACCTTAGGCCTGCAGAATCCTCTGGCTCCGGTGCCACAGCTTCTCTTATGAGTGATACTTGGAGAGCGACTGGAGCTTCAACGGATGCACTGTTTGTGGGGACAACTGGCTTCCAGGCATTTCTCACACCAGGCCCAGTCCCACAGGGAGCTGGCACAAGGATGTGGTCCAGTCATAACCAGATTTCACCCATGGCCTCCTCATCTCTTGGCCCAAGGAGCTTTGTGACACTGTGAAGTTGACCACGGGCCCAGGACCAGCACCTGTCACATCCAGTTTCATTTGCCCAACCATAAGTCTTGAGTGCCTCTGGTGTGTAGGCTCCTGCACTGGTCACCTGGGCTCAGGGACGCCCCTTCCCTCAGGGGGTTCCCACCCTAACATGTCAGCAGTTACCCTTAATAATACTGTAAGGAGAGCTGCCATTTATCCAGCACCTACTACATGCCAAGCCCTATACTGGGATTTTCATAGATACCATCACCATTACATATAACATTTACAGGTAGACATGGATCATCTCTGCTTTACTGATGAGGAAAATGAGGGCTCAGAAATCTTAGGTAACTTGCCTAGGGTCACACAGTAGACAGACTTGAAGGCAGGGTTGTAAAATGGTCTATGGGACACACAGCTGACCATGACACCCAGACACCAGGCAGCCTCCCTGCGGGTGCCCTAATAACTCCCTTCCTGTGGCTCCCAAGGGTTGAGTAGATTTTAGGGGGGAAGAACTCACTGCAGGCATTCTACCTTCTGCCTTGCCTCAGAAATAGCCTTGAGAAGCAATGGTGAGCTCCTCGGAGACCTCTGGAGTCCCAGGGACCACAGCTCAGGACACAAGTGACTCCTCTGGCCCCTAGCTCCAGCCAATTACAGCAGCTCCTAGAACGCAATGGGGTTTCTCTGCCAGTACAGCAGGTCTATGTGGCCCAGTCCCATTTTACAGATAAGAAGACTGAGGCCAGACATGGACAGCTTAAGGACAGAAGTTACCGGGAAACACTCCAGAGGTAGGGAGAGAAGCAGCGCACAGGCCCCTACCTACAGCCTACCTTCATTGTGCAGGTCCCCGTGAGGTTCTGCCCACTCCTGCCGGACGGCCTCCCGGCGGTACACCACATGTGTCCTCCCACTGGGCTCCTTCTCCTGCTGGCCCCGCTCCAGAGGCTCAATGAAGAAGTCGGTGCTGTCTGTGCGGATGAGGCCCGCCTGAACCAGGGACGGCAAGCAGCAGGGAAGAGAGAAATAAGAGGCATGAACACACAGTACAGCCGACAGGCGAGCATCTGTGAATGCACATATGTGACTCTACATGCTTGCAGGCTCTTCCTCCAGGGCCTTGAGGAGCCCTGGGATTCCAGGATGTTCTATGAGGCCCTGGCAGGAGAGTGGGAGGAGGTGGTAGGAAAGCTGAGCAAACGGGCCCACCCTCCTTTCAGCAAAGCAGGTCCACTTTTACAGTGTTGTCTATCCATGGGGCTCTACATAAAATTTCATTACATCAGAGCTTCCATTGCTTATAAAAAGCAGAGGCACAAAAGCCACTGCCATAAGGCACATGCACACACACTAAGGCACTGCACTCCAGCCCGAAGCACATCACAGGGGTTTGGCTTTACCTAGAGGCAGACGGGAAGATCCTAGGGGCAAAGGCTCATTATCCCTAAGGTGGGTGCTTGTCCCCCACTCCAATACGAAGCGCTGTTATTTCAGGTTGAAAGCACGTGGGTGTGCACATGGCGGGATGGGGGTTGGGGGCCAGGGAGGAGGGCAGCTAATGCTCATTCACGATAAATGAGCCAGGAGTGAGTGTTTTTAATCTTTCCCTACATCAAATATTCCCTTTAAAAAAATCAGGTGTTGGCCTTGGAAATAAAAACAAAAAAATATGTTGACAAAGTCCAGCAAATGTGTTATTATCCCCCAGTGAAGGCGGTCATCACAGGGGCCAATGAAACATACAACTAGATGTGGGTTCGTGTTTGTGTGTCTACATATGCACATGTGCACATACACACACACGCACACACACCACGTCATCCTACAAAGTACCAAGAGCAGCCCACCTACTGCAGTGGATGGAAAATAGTAGGCATTATTTAGCAAATAAATATTTGTTGAATTCCTTCACTTGTTCGACAAAGATCTATTGAGTGCCTACTACATACCAAGGACTGGGAGCGCAGCTGTGAACACGAAGCAGTGAATGAAGAAAGCGTTTTTATAAATTCACTGGACCTTCCCCATTTGAATTGGAACTCCAGTGACAACACAACTCTATTCCACCCATTTTCCCACCTCCTCCTGTTCTGAGGCCGCATCTTAGGAGCCCCCTCCAAGTCCGACTGAACACCCACCACTAAGCCTCCGGCAGCAGCCAACCTTTTCTTTGCCCCTTCTAGCTGTTTCTGTGGATCAAACAGAAAACATCATTTTGGAGCCAAACCAAGATGGTTGCCTTCTGGGCTTCATAAACAGGCCCAATCAGGAGGCCAAGAAATGTTCCAGGGAAAAATGGCATTATTGGAACAAATTTGAGGCTTCCCTGTAACCATTTTATCAGGTAACACTCAATTGTCTGCAAAAGTTCTGGTGTGCTTGTTAAAATGTCAACGTCAAACCTTATACTGAGCATACATGCATCCATGCAGAGCACTTTGACTTTATACCTACTGTGTGCCTCCTATGGGCAGGGACAAATGGAAAAATAAGGCCCAAGAGCCGAGGGCAGCCAACGTCCTGCCCGGTGCTATGACAAAGTGTGGACACGTGTCCCAAAGGAGGTGCCATCTGTGGGTCCTGAAGGATGACTATCCATCAGGTTCCTAGTTGCAAGGATTAGAAATTCAACTCAAACCCCCTGGCCTGAAGGGGAAGCTACTAGCCCCAGGACACACCTAGGCAGGGGCTAAGACTGGAAGTGAGAGGCCCAACACTCTTGCCACCACTCCCCTCAGCTCCCCCTACACCAGCTTCATCCTCCCTTCTCCCAGACAGGCTATATGTCCCCTGTCCTTGCAGACACATCTCCTCTCTGCCACCAGAGACAAGGAGATTCTCCCTTCACAGTCCCATCCAGGCAGAGTCACATGGTCACCCAGGGACTGTCAGCCCAGGTTTCCACAGCAGGCAGAAGGGAGAAATTGTTAGGGTGCAAAAAAAAAACCAACCCAAGAAGGAAAGAGCATACCAGGTAGAGGGGAAGGACCCCCGGGTGAGGATGGAAATGCAGGAAGGACAGTGTGGAGAGGGGACCAGGACATTCAGGCTCAGGGACAGAGGTTGAGCCCAAACCTGGACAAAAAGTGGTGGCCAAATCCAAGGGCCTCTGCCGCTGTACGCCTGCAGAACTCCCCACGGGAGGCCTGTCTTCCAGCTGGTGGCTCCAGGCCCGGGACACACCTCCAAGGCCTACCACAGCTTTGTTGCCGTGAGGGCCTGTGATGAAGTCTCAGCCAAGCCCTGCATGATTTATCCCATCCCCCTTTCTGCACCCGTGTCTGATACCCAGAGGGACCGTTCCTGCCCCTGGAACAAGCAAGCAAGAGACAGCATGAGTCAGAGGCCACTGCTCCATCCAGGCTACAGGCACACAAACCTGTCTGGTCCAAGGCAGTGGCCTGCGCCGTCTCGGTCCATCACACCTCTCAAGCTGCCTAGCAGAGGCAAACTGTCCAGACCAGGAAGTGGAAGGCTCTGCTCAGCCCCTCCCACACACCTGGTCAAGGCCCTCCCCCATTCTGGGGCTTGGTTCAATGGCTCCACAAAGAGGATCCTTCAAGCCTGGCATTCCCTGCCCCACAGCCCAGTGACTCCATGTGGCCTCCAGGGCTCCGTGTCTCATATGAGGGATACAGTTTCCAGAATGAAGCCACTGCCTTCCAGCCCGCCCCCCTCCTTCTGGCCCACAATCATGGACTACAGACCTTTCAAGATCATCGTGCTCGTCCCAGTCTGAGGCATTATACTTTGATAACCTCCCCAGTTAGGAGACCTCTAGCTTTTACTTGGATGCCTCCAGTGACAGAGAGCTCCCTCCCTCAATATGTAACAGATTCTGTGTAGGGACACTCCTAACATTGTATTCAGCATGAACACACTTCCCTACCTTCCATCCTTTATAAATAGTCTTCTTATCACTGTTATTAACAACAGTACCTGCCACTCATATTTTTATGTATTATCTTATTTCATCTTTATAGCCCTATAAGGTAGGCACTAATGTTAGATCCATTTCACAGACGAGGAAATAGAGGTTCAGAAGAGTTAAGTAACTGGCCCAAAGTCACCCAGCAAGTAAGTGCCAGCATTCTTAACTACAATACTCTATTACCTGGGTTCAGCCCCCGGGCCTGCTTCTGCTGTCAGGAGCCACTTGGAGCAAGAAAACACTGCTTTCCTAGTACCACTTGCAAATCCCTGGGCCTCTAGTCTGACCCTGCTGAGCAAGGACACTCATTCTCCAACTCTCCACCTCTGGGCAAAACCCTCCCGTGGAGGCCAGCACACCTCTCACCAAGGATATGAGAAGGGAGGGCAGGGCACAGCCCATAAAAGAAACGGTCCCTCCCACTCCCCAGGTGACCTCCCCCAAGGATTCTTACCCCTACAGAGACCATCCTCATCACTCCCTCACTGTTCTCAGCAGAATGGGAACCCCCAGGACACTGGGTCTGGTCCAACCTCCACACCCTTAGGCCTCTCCCCAGGAAAGGGTTAAAAGATCTGTCTTTCCCCATCCCAGTAAACTGTTTAGGACAAAGAAGCCAGACCCAAGCCCCGTCCTACGTAATCCGAGAAATAAGTTTCTAAATTTCTATGTGACTGTGGATCCCATCAGCCCCCAAGGGATCAGGGCGGAACCTCTCCAGAGATTGTCCTTGTCTCATTGCTCGCATCCTACCCAGGCCTCGACAGGCAGCTCTCATCCAGGTCTGGGCTCCTCCTGGGCCGCAGAGACTCTCCTCTTAGACAGAGAAGACAGGAAGGCAGGCTTGGCCACCAGACTGGGAGGCAAGATGGGCCCCCTCAGACCTCGGTTTCCCTGTCTGCACAATGAGAGGTTTGGCCCAAGTTCCCTTGAATCTCTGCCGTGGCCAGGAAACCAGGCACCACACAGCATAGACAGGCTGGCAGTGAGAACTTTCTGGCTCTCCGCCTCCTCATTAAAGTACTCCCGTCTCTCAATTTATTGAATGTTTATATTTCTGAAAAGTGGTGGCTAATTTTAAAGTGCTAAAATCAAATCAAATTTCTGTATAAAAAAATCAAGAAAAAAGGAGAAGTAAATTCTGGTAGGATGGAAAATAAATATCAGCCATACTGAATTTCCACCTATACCTTATTCTTTTACAAACAGTAAACAAATAGGAAATATGTACTAGAAAGGTTCTTCACACAGTAAAACTAAAACAAAGAATCATTGATTACATCCAATTGAGCCACATACCCATAGGCCCTTGTCCAGTTTCCCCAAATGGAAATTCTCCAGTGCACAAATCTGGCCACTCTCAGCTGGGCTAAACTCCCTTTAATGTGGCTGCTTCTGAGGTGCCTTCCCTGGGAGGTGTGTGGCTGAATGATGGTGAGGGTGGAAGATGGGAAGGACTGTGGATTCTCCAACATGACATCGTTTTGGTTGCAAAGGTAACACATTCGGCTGCCTCTTCATCCAGAGGCCTCCAGGCCATGTTAACAGGTTTTCCAGTATTGGTTCCCCTCAGGGAAAGCCCCCAAGTTCAGGTGTAAGCCCAGGACACCCAAAGAAGACATGGTCACGTGGCAACTAGGGAGGTGAGTGCTGGCTTAGAAATCACCTTGTGTCCTGCTGTGAACCACAACTGAGCAAGTGCAGCGGGTCACCCACAGCTGTCTACTATCAGGATGAGGTCCCAAATATTATAGCAGGTAATTGAGGCCAAATTATTTTGAAATCAGTACGTATATGTGTATGCGTACATAAAAGTACACCTATTCTCAAATTGCATGTATGTGCATGTAAACTGGGAGGCAAGGGTACCCAGAGCCAACAAAGAGATCTCCAAGAGGAGCACAGAAGAGATCCCCAAGGACTCGGAGATGTGTCAGACATGGGTAGGTACAGAGACAATGAGCAAGGACCTGGCCTGGGGTCCAGACAGTTGCAAGTGGCTTGGCTCTCAGGGGACAGCTGCAGGCCCTGGAAAAGGGGGATCCTGAGTCCCCTTGCCTGCTGCCGCTTGGACTAGCCTACCTTTGCCAAATGCCCAGAAGGGCCATTTCAAGATAGTAGCTTCACTGAAGCCAGCTGAGGAGTGGGCCCGACTGCCTCTCCTTTCTCCTTCCAAGGCTGGCCTATCTGGGGCTTCTCCAGAGGAGAAAGTAGCAGAGCAGGCCACCTCTCAGCCAATCATCCCACCACCTCCCAAGGAGAGTGCATTCTTGGGTCTGAACTTGTTCTAGAATTTTTATCACAAGGGCTTTACTTCCACGGACATCCCTTGGTCAGCTGCGCTGTCTCAGGTTCTAGGCTTCCAACAAACCCAGCTTGAAACTGTTCCACTGTAGGAAACAAAAGAAAACCCAGCAACTGGATGCTGGGGTGATACACACAAGGATCAGAATTGGCTTCCACCAGGTTCCTCAACAGGTGACTGCTTCCCCTCAACAGGGCCACCTGCAACTGCATGCACTGTTCCCAGCCACTGCCAGCCATGCTCCTTGGCTAGACCACATGGGCTGCTACAACCCAGAAACCTCGACCGCAGGTGGCTCCTTCCCTTCCCCCACTGCCCAGCTCACCCAACCCTAGCACTTGGCTCCAGTTATTATTAAAGTTCATCAGGACCTCCGAGGTGTGATCCTTACATCCTCGCTTCACTTCTCATCACCTTGGACATCTAGGTCTAGTTGCACAATAATTCTCTTGCAAACATCCATAATCTCTCACCCACTTTCCCTCTATCCTGCTGTCCCAGGGAAGCTTCTCCACCCTGGTTCAACCCAACCATCCACTTACTCCACACGTGCACATAGGTGCCTACTGGTCTCACTTGAAATCAGCAGCTCACCTCACGTGAGCATGAAGCTGAGGTTCTGTTGCACTTCCCTGTTAAGACTAACAGCTTAACGGTCTGTGTCCCAGCTCTCCCAAATGGCTCAGACCCCCAACATTGCCCCACCTCCAGTCTCATACTCCAAGGCTCCCACCACCCTGCTGCACACTGTCCTCCCACAGCTGGGCCCCCTCTCCTCTTCTGTGGCTGGATGTGGCCCCCCCCACTCTGTGCTCAGGATCACCTCTCTGTCACCTCCTCAAGGACTCAGCTCCTGCTGTTAGCACCCCCTTTCCAGCTTCATCACACTCTCCTTTCTACAAGACCATTCCTATCCGCATCCAAACACACTCGAGTGTCCCGCATCTTTGAAACTCTCTACCTCCCATCCCTGCCCAGCTACTGCCCGTGTCACTGCTTCCCTCCACAGCAGAAAGCATTGTCTACACTCACCACCTCCATACCCCTTGGCTTCTCCTCTACCCACCCCAAGTGGCCTTCTAGAGCCACCACTTCCTGGAAACTGCTCACCTGTGACCACCGCATGGCCATGGCCAGCAATCACTTCTTTGCCCTGGTCTCACATAGCTCCTTCAATCATCAGCTCTCCTTGGCACGTCCCCAGGACCATGGCTTTAGGTACTGCATGACTGCAAATGACTTCCAATTTATATCCCCAGCCCTGGCTCCTCCTGAAATTCCTTTGTGATTATCCAACAGCCTCCTTGATAGAGACTGGATCTCCACTGGTCATCTCAAACTTTGGAACAGAACTCTGGGTTTGACTTCCAGACCCACTCCTCCCCTTGTCTTCCCCATCTCAGTAAATGACACTGCCTTTTTCCCAGTTGCTCTACCCCAAAATCAAGGAGGAGGGACAGGCTCAGTGATCTAGGTCTTTTCAAGTCCCCCAACCCTGGTGGTTCCATCAGTCAGTTCAGCTGAAAGCAACACCCTACATAACCTGCAGGGGCCAGAACCTCTAATGGGCCATCCGGGTCTGTTGTCTCTGATTCATGGCAGGTAAGAGAGGCAGCCCCACCCCTCACAACCCCACACCCTGGAACCATGGCTCCTGCAGGGACTCTTCAAAGTGACCCAGATCTCTTCCTCCCTTAACATGTCCTTAAGTCTTTATGAATCACATACAGCTTGCTAAGCTTGATGGGGGTAAGGTGGGGGTGCAAAAAGACATGAGAGACCGGCCTCTCCTCTCCTGGTAAGGGACTTGTATCTGGAATATATAAAGAACTCTTACAACACAATCATTAAAAGACAACCCAGTTTTAAAGTGGGAAAGGGATCTGAACAGACGTTTCTCCAAGAAAGATCTACAAATAGCAGTAAGCACATGAAAAGATGTTCAATATCATCAGTCATCAGGGAAATGCAAATCCAAACCACAAAGAAATAGGATGGCTTGAATCAGAAAGTCAGATAACCAGTGTTGGCAAGGATGTGGAGAAACTGGAACCCTCATACAT
The DNA here is from genome assembly GCF_028885655.2 of Pongo abelii. Classification (NCBI taxonomy): domain Eukaryota; kingdom Metazoa; phylum Chordata; class Mammalia; order Primates; family Hominidae; genus Pongo; species Pongo abelii. The sequence continues at coordinate 73,301,571 of NC_071993.2, forward strand.
TGGTGGGAATGTAAAATAGCGCAGCCACTTTGAAAACGGTCTGGCAATACTCCTCCAATGATTAACAGCATTACCACATGATCCAGCAATTCCACTTCCAAAGTGTAAGCACCCAAGAGAAAGAAAACATATGCCCACGCAAAGAAAAGTTGCTCATAGCATTATTCCTAGTAGTCAAAAGATGGAAACAAGTCAAATGCCCATCAATGGATAAATGGAGAAACAAACTATATCTATCTATCTATATATATATATAGCCATACAATGAAATATTATTTTGCCGTAGAAAGGAATGAAGTATTGGTACATGCTACAAGATGGATGAACCTTGAAAATATGCCAAGTGAAAGAAGCCAGATGCAAAAGGTCACATATTACATGATTCTGTTTGTATGAAGTGTCTTCATACAAATAGAATAGGCAAATCCACAGAGATAGAAAGTAGATTCGTCACTGCCAAGGGCTGGGGTAATGTTGGATCGGGGGTGAATAGCTAAAGGCCACATAGTCTCTTTTTTAGGTGATGAAAATGGTCTACAGTTGACTGCAGTGATGATTGCAGATCTCTGTGAATATAATTTTTAAAACCACTGAATTGCATATTTTAAATGGGCGAATTGCGTGGTATGTGAATTATATATCAATAAAGCTATTAATTAAAAAGATAACATGCATGCATGGAGGCGAGAAACATGCACAGAGATAATACACAAGCACGGGGAGAACACACAAAGGGATGACTCACACAGACGACAAGCGCTCCAGCAGACACTCATGCAGAGACGACACGCACGTGGCACACAGACTGCCTGCTACCACGGAAGCGGGAGTCAGAGAGGCTGGGATGAAAGCCTGCCGACGCTGAGATTTCATCTAATTCAAACCTGATGTGGAAGCCCCAAGCCACAGGAGCTCTGCTGGAGGCTGGGGCTGCCAAGTCTTCGGCCCAAGCCAAAGAAAGTCTGAAAGCTGATTCAGACCGAGCTGCAGCCTTGGGGACAGGCAGGAAGAAGGAGCTCTTGGAGGATGGGGCTGAAAGCTGCCAGGCTTGTCTACAACTGGCACGCTCTGCCACATACATCTGCACGGCACCCCATACCAGCAGCATCAGCGCTGCTACAACAAGCCAAAGGCTCAAAGAAACACCAGGAAGCAGAGAGCCTCTGCCAGCTGGAGATAGTTATCTGGGATGACCACTCGGCCACAGTTCCCAAGGTCATGACCTCTGCAGGCCCCACACCCTGGATGATGCTGGGTGAAAAGCTACTGAGGTCTTGCTGAGCCCAGTGCATTTACAGCAAAAGTCTTTCTCAGGGGAGAAGCAATGTGGTGGGTAAATGCAGAGACCCTAGAGCCAGAGAGTTCCTGAGTTCAAATGCTGGCTCTATCACTCTCAGATCATGTAATCTTAGGACACTTACTTAACATCCTTGTGCTTCAGGATTATAACCACAGCCATCTTGTAGGACTGCTCTGAGAAAGCAACATACATAAGGCACCTAGGATGGTCCCGAGCATGCCACGAGGGCCATGTTAGTGTTTGCATCTGCAGCCATGATTCTCATGATCACCATTGTCACTTTGAAGGATGCCTGGAAGCCCGCAGGATCAGTGCTGGGGGTGACATTCTGGAACCACAGGAGAGTTTGTATGTAGCTCCTGGCTCTGCTATGGCCTGGCTTTGACATGCTGATAGAGTTTGGATGTTTATCCCCTCCAAATCTCATGTTGAAATGTGATGTCCAGTGTTAGAGGTGGGGCCTGGTGGGAGGTGATTGGATCATGGGGGCAGATCCCTCATGAATGGTTTAGCACCATCTCCTTGGTGGTAAGTGAGTTCTCGCTCAGTTCACACGAAATCTAGTTGCTTAAAGTGTGTGACACCTCCCCCATCTCTTTTGCTCCCGATGTCACCATGTGGCATGCCAGCTCCTCTTCCTTCCCACCATGATTGCAAACTTCCTGAGGCTCTCACCAGAAGCAGGTGCTGGAGCCATGCTTGTACAGCCTGCAGAATCATGAGCCAACTAAAATTCTTCTTTATAAATTGCCCAGCCCCAGATATTTCCTTATAGCAACATAAAAATGGACTACCACACATGCCCAGATGTCCTGCCTGTAAGTGGAAAGAAGTCCTCAAGAAAAAAAAAAGAATACCAGTGGTTGAACACCCTAAGGGGAAAAGTCCTTATCCCCCCAAAAAGGGACTGATAGAGGATGATTTTAAAGGTGAAAAAGACCTGCAGACAAACGGTTGGGCAGAAACATACCCAGTTGTTAGAGACTTGTCTCTAGGCAATGAGATTGTAGGCAATTTCTTTCTCTTTAAACTTTTAGGTATTTTCTAACTTTTCTATGATGTCCTCGTCTCAAAAGGCACACCTGTTCTACACAGAGTGTGTGCCTACCACAATGAACACAGAATCAACTCCCATTCCCTAAACAAAGCTTCCAAAAAGGGAAACAAACATAATGTATCCCTCCTTTTCTGTCATTCAACTTCCCTGCAAAGTAGTGTAGAGGCTTCGCTGGGGAGGGAAACACCTGGGGTTCCATCCCAGCAGGGTCCTTCCCAGCTGTGCGGCACCAGCCCTCTCTCAGCCTCAGATTCCATATCTGAAACCAAAGAGTGGATGGGAAGATGAAATAAGGCATGGCAAATGGCCCTCCTGGAGCCGGGTTCACAGCAGGTGGTGGTCTTTTCCTTTGCTTCCCTCCTCCGCCTGGCTCTTCTGGTCTGAAAGACCTGACCCCAGCTACTGACCTGACACACGGTAGGCTTTCCAGGAGGCAACAGCAGCCATTCTTACCCCTAGATAGTCATTAAAATCACCTGGGGGAATTTACAAAACTACGGCGACCTCGCAGACCAATGAAATCAAAACCCGATGGGTGGGGCTCAGGAGTCAGTGCATTCTGGAAGCTAGCTGGGTGATTCAGACATGCATCCAGGGCTGAGAACCACTCATCCAAACCCTGGAGGCTTTCAAACCGTGGAATGGCAAGAAAAGGGACATTTAGAATGGCACGAAAAGGGACATTTAAGTGGTCATCCATGTTTCATAAAGAGAGCAATAGTAGCACAGGTGTGTTCATCATAACACCAGAAATGGGCAAGTAAGAGAGGAAACGAGCGTACAATAAGTACGTTCTCTGAGAGGGGACAGAGGGAGTCCAGCTGGCTAGGTTACTGCACGCCTCTTACTTCACGACCAAGGGCCATCTAGACCACAAGTGATCCAGAGTGGGGGAAGCCTGGGAGGTAGAGGGAGCAGCTGTGACCTGCTGAGTGGCCAAGGACCAGTCAATGCCCTCACAGCCATCCAAGCTGGGAGTCCATAGTGCAGAGAGTGAGGACAATTATTAGGAGTCCCCCTGTGCTGATGTTGATGACGAAGGTGATGACTGGCTGTCCTCCAGCACCTTGGAGAACAGAGCTGCTCAGATCATCAAAAGCTTGAAGTTTTTGTTTTTGTTTTTGTTTTTTAACAGGGTCTCACTCTGTCCCCAGGCTGGAGTGCAGTGGCATGATCTCTGCTCACTGCAACCTCTGCCTCCCAGGTTCAAGCGATTCTCCCGCCTCAGTTTCCCGAGTAGCTGGGACTACAGGTGCGCATCCACACCCAGCTAATTTTTGTATTTTTAGTAGACACGGGGATTCACCATGTTGGCCAGGTTGGTCTTGAACCCCTGACCTCAAGGGATCCACCTGCCTTGGCCTCCCAAAGTGCTAGGATTACAGGCGTGAGCCACCGCGCCCAGCCAACAGCTTGAAGTTCTTAAAGGAGGGTTGGTCACGTTTTACTTCTACTCTCCTTCCCCGCCAACAGGCAGATGTCCTAGCCCAGAGGCAGGACCTGTAGGTGCTCAGAGACTGCCTTCTGCTGCAAACACGTCACTCTGGAGCCCAGCCAGACTCAGGGCAGATCTTGCCAGGCCGGCAGCCACCCTCAGATTCCATTTCCGAGTGTCCAGGAGCCACGCGGCTCTGAGGCTTCCTCCTCTGTCACCACCATAGCCCACCAAGCTCGGCGAAGGAGCTCTGCCTGGCCCCTGCTTGGCCCTGAGTTCTGGCAGCAGCCATGGCTCCAGGATGAAGAGACAGGAAGCAGCCCTCAAATGCCAGCAGGCGGTGTGGCTGCCAGGCCCTGAGCAGAGGAGCGGCACCCTGCGTGGAGGCCCTGCAGTTTGAACGCTGCCACTCAGATGCACACCAGCTGATGGTGAGCAGCACTGGGAAAGGTGCTGCACCCTTGGCAGTGGAGAGCAGGCCCAAGAGAGGGCCCCACAGGTCACTGTCCCAGCCAGGCCTCCCCTCCGAATGAGCCCTACAGCAGCCTGGCCCAGCGTGTCGCTGACTAGTTTTAAACCACGTGAGATCATGCACGTAAATGTTTATCACTGCATCTGATGCATAGCCAGGTCTGTCGTGAGCTGCTGATGAGGGACTTGGCAGTGGCCAAGAGACAAGTTCCCTCCAGAATGCAGGTAAGCATGGGAGAATGCCAGGCTAGCTCTAGCCCCACAAGTGGCTCCTGATGATACAATGACCCTCCGGGTATCACTGGCCAGTCTCCTCTGCAAAAGGTGGAAGGAGCAGATGAAACACAATTGGCCAGAAGACCCCAGACAGGTGGCATGGTCCTGTCCTTAACCCTGCCCAGGGACCAGCACCACTAGCACAGGTTCCAGATTTGGCTACAGTCTGACAGCTCACCTGCCAGGCACTAGCAGCACAAATGCCCACACTGCAGCCACCAGACCCCCTCTCCAGACCCCCTCCCTTCACACGTTCACCTATGTCTCTGTAACTTGCTTCTGCTAACCCCTTGCCTGCAATAGCACATATTCACTCATTCATTCATCAGATGATGACTGAGAAGGCCCTGATCTAGGTGCTGGAGACACAGCCAAAAATTCCTCTTTGCATGGAGCTAACATTCTACAGCAGGGTGGAGGCAGGCGATAAATAACTAGAAATATGTGTCATACCAAATGGAAGGAGCCATGGAGAAGAGAGGACTGGAGCTGGAAATTGTGAATAAGGTTGCCAGGAAGGACGTTGTTCTGAAGGCGACATTTGAGTGAAAGCCTGAGGGGTCTGAGGGGCAGGCCCTGGCAGTCCCTGGGGAGGAATGTTTCCTTCAGGGAGGGCAGTAAGAAGGAGCGATGGCGGCCCAGGGCCTGGCTGGCTTCTCCGGGAGGAATGCCGCGAACCATGGAGGACTCGGATTGTAACAGGACTGCCTGGGCTGCTGTTGGCGAATACACTGCAGGTGCAAGGGAGCGCAGGGAGGCGAATGCCATCATCTGGGAGAGACAGGAGGTGGCTCACACCACCCCAGTGCTGGTTATTCTTATTATGCTGTGTTTGTTTCCCTTTTAGAATTACCAGCAACAAAAATCCCCACAATGGAGCCACACAGGACCCGTTCTGTACCAGAGCCACAGTTCCCGTGGGCCTCCGTGCCTTTGCCCCTGCTGTGCACCCCACTGGGAATGCCCCTTCCACCCAGCTCGAAGGCCACCCCATCACTGCTCCCTCCTCTGTGCTCCATGGTGGTGGCTCTTGGCAGGTGCTCTATCCCTGTCCAGGTATCTCTGTCCCTTTTCTAGACGTGAGCTTCAGGGGGATGAACTGGTTGATGCTGCGCAACTGACTTTGGAATGAAACCATGCTAAACAAGCATCCTTTGGGTCAGGCCTTAAAACAAACTCCCTTGGGTATACCACCCTTGTGAGAGATCCGCTTCCCCAAAACTGTGGCCGTGGATTAGGGGACGGACGGCATATTTTACCTAGCATCTCCCTACACAGGGACTATGAATTTTGAAGTGACAAAGCCTCAAAGGCACGATGCACCCAGGCCAGCAGTCAGCCAGGCTGTGGAACACAGGCCTCTTCAGGCTGGAGGAGCTAACTCATAGAGTGTGGGCCCCTGCCAGCCTTGAGGGGTAGATGTGAACCTCTGCCTGGGGGGCGGGAGTGGCTTGGAGGGGAAAGTGACAGGCTGTTTCTGGACAGACCAAAGGCGTAAATATGCGGCTGGCTTAAAAGCAAAGGCTGACAAAGGCCTTCAGCCACCCATTGGGAACAGAGTTTGCATTCAGACCAACCTGGTCCTAACAAACGATCTCACCTCCAGACATTTCTCTAAAAAGGGGCCTGTTCTACTGCCCCATCAGCTGTGTTACTGAAAGCAGAAGAAAATTAGACTGCAGGGTTTTTAAATGTTCCATGACAAGTAATGTGTACATAACAGCAGCCTGCTCCCTCTCCAATATTTTGAAAATGGATAAAACAGCAGCACTGGTGACTTGAGTCTGAGAAACATCAGAAGGTTCCGTTTGAGCATCAAATCCCACTAACTGGGCCATTGACATCTGTTTTTCTTAGTTGGCCTCCCAGTTTCAGGGAAGACAATGACGTGCAGAAGTTGAGCAGCCCTCCCCCTCACAGTGGGAGCCTCATAAACACCTCTACTCAGTACCCCCAGGCCCCTTCACCTCCCACCACCATTAGACCAATCACTTTTAGCATTAATCATTCTGAAGCTGTTGCCATGGCTACCGTATCACGGGACAGCACACAGTTTACGACCTTGAGTCTCTGTTCACATACACTTGGTCTTTCCACTGACAGGAGAGGCTGCCTGGAACTGCGGGAGGAACATTGCCTGGGAGTCAGGAACCTTGGTCCTTGTGTGCCCTGACACCTGACACTCACCTGCTACTCCATGACCCTGGATCTCCTCCCCAACTTGAGCCTCGGCTTCCTCTGCTGGAAAATGAAGAGGGAGCTAGAGGGCCCCAAAGCCTTTTCCAGCCACAGCTGTCTCCAACTCAGGCCAAAGTCAGGGTGAATGGTGGAAAGTACGCTGAGCTGGGATCCATGCAGGTTTTCATAACACAAGGGTATCTGCAGGCGCCTGAGCTTATGTTGACAGGGAGCTCCTTGGTGCTGCTAAGGATGAAGCAGCATGTAAATATTATCACTGTTGTTGTTTTTAGGGCTTTGAAAGCAGGGCAAGACCCACATGCTGAAAATGGAATGCTGGGCCTGGTGGATGCTTTGGGAACTTTCCACTGCAGTGCCTGGGAATGTGGAATCTCCTGGGCCCTCACTGAGAGCCCACCCTGGGCCTGTACCACCCTGGGGCTGGAAGGCAGATGGAGAGACAAGCACAGCCCCCATCACTCTCACCAGCCTGCTAAGCAGCCCTCAGGCCGCCCTCCCTCCAGCCAGTGCCTGAAGACACAGAGGAAGAAAAATAAAACCAGCCCTTGCTGGAATGGGAGGCCGGCTCTGCTCCGGAGGAGCCGCAGTGAGGTGATGTCTGGCTTTTATTCCATATCATAAATAAGTTATTAATCCAAGGCAGACAGTGAGGCATGGTCATGAGGAGACAAGGGAGGTAAAACTGCAAGATCAGACTGGCTGGAGGACTGGAAAAACACCCAGGACCCAGGACCCAGGCCCGGGGCCTCTGCTCAGACAGACAGCAGCCCAGACAGGAGGGGGCCTCTGGAAAGCAGGGAGAAGAGCCCTGGCATGGGCGCCCAGAGAGCTGGAGACAAACCCGCTGTGGATTCTGCCTCAGTTTCCTTATTTATTCTAAGACATCAGCAATAAGAAGAAGAAATGCTAACTTTTATTGCTCCAGGCACTGTGGCAACACTTTAAGTGCATAATTTCTAACCTGCAAAACTACAAGGTAGGGACACCCACTTTACAGATACATAAACTGAGGCTCAGAGACGTCAAATCACTTGCCTAGGGGCAATGTGGAAGAATGTTTGCAAAGATGGCTGCAACTTGTCCTCTTGTTTCTGTGCACCATCTCTTTACAATGAGACTTTGCCACTACTTCCCTCAAATGGAAGAGTCCATTTCCCTACTCTTGAAAAATTTTGTCCAGCTTTATGGCTCACGTTGACCAACAGAATGTGCAGAAGTGACCTTATGCCATGATATGGTTTGGATCTGTGTCCCCACCAAATCTCATTTCAAATTGTAATCCCTAATGTTAGAGGTGGGGCCTGCTAGGGGATGATTGAATCACAGAGTCGGTTTCCCATGAATGGTTTAGCACTATGTTCTTGGCACTGTTACTGTGACAGTGAATGAGATCTCGTTGTTTAAAAGTGTGTAGCACCCCCCTCCTCTCTGTCTTGCTCCTGCTCCCGCCATGCGAGATACCTCCCTCCCCTTTGCCTTCTGCCATGATTGGAAGCTTCCTCAGGCCTCCCCAGTAGCGGAAGCCGCTATGCTTCCTGTACAACCTGCAGAACTGTGAGCTGATTAAACCTTTTTTCTTTCTAAATTACCCAGCCTCAGTTATTTCTTTATAGCAGTGCAAGAACGAACTAATACATGCAACTCCCAAGGCTAGGCCTCAAGGAGTATTCCAGCTTCCACCTTCCCCTTGTTGGAATGCTACCCTGAGACCGCCTACTGGAGGATGACTGGCCACAGAGAGAACTGAGGCCGCCCGGCCCACAGCCAGCATCATGCTGGTCATGTAAAAGAAGCCAGCTTGGGCCTTCCCGCCCAGCCCACCCTTCAGCAGAGCACAGCCACGAGAGCAGGCCAGAGCAGGCAGGGGAAGAACCACCCAGCCCACCCACAGAGTTGTGAGGAAGGACACAATGTTGTTTTCAGTTCCAAGTTTTAGACTGATTTGTTACACAAGAATGATAACTGATAGTCACTCAGGTTCCCACCCTGCCTATTTCCCCAGGAGAGCCTGTGCTGCCCACTTCCTGGAATTTGGCTGGGATCAAGACACTCCCATGCAGACCACAGCCCCTCTGTGTCCTCCAGGCCCTCACATTGCCACCATCAGGAAGCAGTGACTTCCTCTTTCCACACTGAAGACCCACTGTCACCCTGGCAGGCGGGTCAGGAGAAGCCCCCTTTCTCTCCAAAGACTCCCTTTCTTGTTTCGTGTGCTGCAAACACAAATTGCCAAGAGGGACCCAGTATTTCCCAGGAAATCGGGTTATCTAAGTGGCAAACAGGAGAAAACAGCTCACACTCTCAGAAAGGTTGCACATCCTGAAGACAGAGACTTGCTCACGAAGGGAGTGCCGAGGGCGGGGAGGAAAACGGGTTTCCCCTGCTCGCCCACTCGGCCCTCGGAGAGTGACCGCATAAGCACATACAGCGGGGTCTGAGCCCGGGGACAGCTGCCACACCGGGCCTGCAGGGCCTGCCAGGGCGCAGGAGGGCAAATGGCAGTGTGCGTGCCTCAGCAGTCACCACCTCTGGCCTAGGAGCAGATGGCCAGACAGCCACGGAGAGGATGACAGATGCTGTCCCCTCATCTAACTACAGGAGTTTATGCCTCCTCACCCAGACGGTTGTCCAGCAGGCCCAGTGCTGGGTCATGAGGACACACAGGTGGCCACACTCTACCCTGCGCCTCTGGGAACTACAGATGGGAATGTTCAGGGCCAGCAGCAAACTGAGGGAGAAGCAAGGTGCACCCTGAGAAAACTAACGGGCCTGAGTGGGGCCAAGACCAGCACGGGCTCTGTGTGCCCCACTGAAAACCCAGAGACCCCTCTGGGAGTGGCAGCCAGAAAAATGGGGTGCTCTTGACTTCTTTCCTGCCACCATCCCCTCAGACCTGGTAGACTCAACCAACCAGTAATCCACACCATGTAATAGCAACAGCTGAGTGTACTGGGGACTGCACTAAACCCTTTACACACACGACAACTCTATGAAGTGATTACTATTATGATCCCCACTTTCCAGATGAGAAAACCAAACCACACAGAGGTGAGCTAACTGCCCAGGGTCACGGCATATAACAGGCAGAGCTGGGATTTCAGCCCAGGTGGGCTGGTTCCAGGGTCACACTCACCCCCAGCACACTGCTGAGCTGACAAGCAACCCAAGGCCTCCAGCTAACAGCCTTGCTGGGTTTGGTTCATACGATGGCTTGAGAATTACCTAAAAACCCATATTTCCCATCTCTCCTACAATACTCAAACCTCTTATAATACCAGAGTGGCACTGGAGTGGGCAGGTCCTTTCCCGTTTGCCATAAACCCACCACCCCTATAACTACCCAGTCCTCTTCTCTTTCTTCTGTTACCTGCTTACTCCTAGTGCATCTGAAATTTCCACCTCCTGCCCCTCCAACCCAGGGGCCCAGCCTTATGCTCAGTGCTCCAGGAAATGCACACATTTAAGACAGTCTCTGATTTGTAGGAACTGGTAGTTGAAATGGGAGATACATCAAGTGAGGGGACAGGGAATATGTGAACAACACAGCAAAGGCAGGGGGCTGAAAAGTGAGGCGAGAGCAGGCCAGCCTGGGCAGGGCAGGGGCGGGGACAGCGGTCTGTGAGCTGGAGCCCATAAGGCTAGAGAGGCAGGTCAGCAAGGCAGCAAGGCCTGCACCAACATGGGGCCAGACACAAGGCTCTGGTGCCCCCTGCCCCTCCCAGGGTCTCTAGGCACACACGTGTGAGGGCAGGAGGCCTGCAGGTCAAGATGTAAGGGGACAAGCCAGCTGGGTGTCTGGGAGGGGGTCGGTCACAGTGAGACTCCAAGCCTCCACACTCCACACCTCCAAAGCAGGGTGGAATGTGGAGCCGACCCGCGGCTTCCCAGGGCGCCCCCAGGACGCCTACTCACTCATCCAGCCAGTCAAGAGCAGCCCCCGGGGCAAGGAGAGGTGTTTGGCACAGGAGACCAAAAAGCCACAGACAAGTCTGCTGTGCACCAGCATCGAGCTGGAAGGATGAGTGTCTTTCTCGAACACTAATGTGACTCCTGTTTACAAACCTCCATGGCTCCCCATGATGCCAGGGGCAAGGCCAAGCTCCGTGGTGAGGTTGACATTTTCCAATTACATTTTCACCATTCCCCCTCTCCCATGGAGAGCTGAAATGACCTGCCATTTCCTGAATCCTGCAGAGACACAGGATTTCCTTCCCTACAGAATGACTACAATTCTCATTCCGTGGCTTTGAAAACTCCTACTGATCCTTTAAAACCCAGCCCAAATGTCCCCTACCCTGGAAGCCTTCCCTGAGCACCCCTCCTCCTCAGTACTCGCCTCCAAGCCACCCCTGGCGTGCACTATGCTTCCCTGTATTTCCACAAATCATTGAAGCTTAGTATGGTCTGTGTTGCTTTTTACTGTCTACTGTGCAGTTCAGCCTCCCCTTTAAACCGTGGGCTTCTGGAGTACAGGGGCAGAGGGCTGAGTTTCATCCCTGCATCCTCAGGACTTGACCAAGGGCCAGTCAGATAACGCCAATGATCTATATATCATTGCAATAAAGGGACTCTGATGATATTTGTAATATTTATCATTATTAATAATTACTGTTAAAAAGTAATCATGATTGGTCAGGTGCAGTGGCTCATGCCTGTAATCCCAGCACTTTGGGAGGCCGAGGCAGGTGGATCAGCCGAGGCTGAGGTCAGGATTTCGAGACCAGTGTGGCCAACATGGTGAAACTCTGACTCTACTAAAAATACAAAAATTAGCTGGGCATGGTGGTGCATGCCTGTAGTCCCAGCTGCTCAGGAGGCTGAGACAGGAGAATCACTTGAACCCAGGAGGCGGAGGTTGTAGACTTTTATGCATTTTTTAAGGCCCTACCATAAACCCCGTCCTGCACTTTGCCTTATCTCATTTAATCCTCTGAACAACCCCATAGACAGCTGTTCCTCTGCCCTTCCTACAGATGAGGAATCTAAGCATAGGGAGATGAAGACGCTCGCTCAAGGTCCCACAGCTGATCTGTGCTGGAGTGAGCACATCCTGCTCTTTCCCCCAACCTAGACTATTTCCTTGGAATTACGAACACCACCTTTCATGGGGCCCTTCCATAGGCCAGGTATTTTAGTAACAGGTTTATTTTATTTTATTTATTAATTTATTTATTTTTTGAGACAGAGTTTCGCTCTTGTTGCCTAGGCTGGAGTGCAGTGGCGCAATCTTGGCTCACTGCAACCTCCACCTCCCGGGTTCAAGCAATTCTCCTGCCTCAGCCTCCTGAGTAGCTGGGATCACAGGCATCCCCACCATGCCCGGCTAATTTTGTATTTTTAGTGGAGGCAGGGTTTCTCCATGTTGGCCAGGCTGGTCTCGAACTCCCGACCTCAGGTGATCCACCTGCCTCAGCCTCCCAAAGTGCTGGGATTACAGGCATGAGCCACCGCGCCCAGCCAGTAACAGGTTTATTGAGATATAACATACCATATAATTCACCCACTTAAAGTGCATATTGTAATTGTTTTTAGTATATTCACAGAATTGTGTAACCACTGCCACAATTTTAGAATATTTTCAGCCTCCAGTAAAGAAGCCCCTTACCCTGAAGTTCTCAACTCCTCCAGCCCCGCCCCACATTGTAGTCCCATTTTAAAGACAACAGGGAGGTGCTCAAAGAGCTTCTGTGACTTGTTCAGTGGTGAGCAGCTGGGCTGGGATGCAGCCTCCCCTGCCCCTCCCAAAGCCATCTGCCAGGGTCTACTCAGTATAACCCATCAAAAATGCAAGATCTGCAGAGAGTGGAAAACAGAACCAGATGGTGACAAATCTTACACGTGTGGCTGCTTCCGCGCCAGGCCCTGACTCACAGAGGCACTGAAGGCAAAGGGGGAAACATGATGCAGCCAAGCCCCCATCATCCCGTCGCAGGGCATCAGGCCCCAGGGCCTGGGGAGGCAGAGATGGCCGTAGGAGAAGCAACCCTTCAGGAGGCTGGTGGCCTGGATTCTCGATGGGCACGGTGAGCATGCAGCCCCACTAAGAAGCAGGGACCCCACTCTGCCGACCCCATCCTTGCACACCACAACTTCTCCAGGATCCACAAAGAACTGGTCCCCACCCCATGTTCCTCCCAGGTGCAGAGTGTTAGTGGCTCTGAAGAGTGGCCCGTCAGGTCACTGCTGACACCTGGACACATTCCCAGTCTGGGACTCTCAGGTCTAACATCATCCCAGGCTAGCTCTCCCCAACCCCAGAGGAAGCACTTTGCAGGCAGGACCAGGCCCCGCCCCCACATCCCTTGTTTCCTGCCGCTGAACATCCTCAAGACTGGCTGGGTCAGTCATTCTTTCTGCTGGTCAGTGGCCTGGCACTATCTTTCATGTTTATAATGTATGAACAGTCTTGAGCAATTGCTACGTCCTCCGGGGAACCTTCCTAGATGCCCTAACCAAACCAAACGGGTCCTTCTCCTGCTGCCTCTCAGCGGATTCTCAAGTTTGCTTTTACATCTGAGTCCCCATTAGCCTACAAACTCCTCCAGGGCAAGGGCCCTGCTTTTTCATTCCTGGATCTTTCTCTTTCCTCTCCCACAGCTAGGACACACAGAAGGCCCTCCAGAACAGTGGGTGGGAAGTAAGATAAAGTATCCCATACCCCAGTGTTAGGCAAGAATTAACCGCAATGCAGGAGGGAGCCATCAACTACAGGTTTATAGGGGCCTGGCTCCAAACTCCAGCAAGGTCAGCCCCATGCTACAAAGCACCAATACCAGAGCTGGAAGGGGTCTGAGCTTACACATTCCAGCTTCCTTAACGCACCCAGGAGGCAACTGAGGCCCAGAGAAGGGGCCAGCTTGCTCAGAGTCACACAGCTACATCTCTCAACTCCCAGCCTAGCCTCTTCAAGACAGCAACCTGCCCCATCCCTGCCCCACACCCCTTCTTCCATCCTGCCCTTCCTTCAAGGTCAGACCAAGCCCCCCTGCCCCGTGTGTCTTCTAGGGTCCACTCCCCAGCCCCACCTGACATAGTGCTCCTTCCTCTGTCCAACCATCACTAGCCTGCTCAAGCTCTTCCCCCTGCCCAGAGGGCCCTCCCCACCCCCTGACCCCAGCAAACTTCTACTCATCCTTCAAGGCCCAGTTCAAATGTCACCTTCTCTGACATCAAAGAAAACAATCACTCTCATTTACTGAGGACCCATCCCCACTGTGTTCTAGGAAACCAAGTCGATGTTGAAACTATTGGTGGGTTTCCCCCTGCATGGCACCCAAGTTCCTCGAGGACAGGGACCTGACTCTCTGCAAAGCAGGAGTAATAACAATATCTGCATACACACTTCACAAGATTGAAGGAAGCAAAAGAGCTTTGTAAACTATAAAGTCCTGTGCTAATGGAAGCTATCTGTATTATCTTCGTATCTCCGCCTATGGCTCAGTTTCCTCATCTGCAAATGGATGGAGTTAATAAAAGCACATACACGTATGCATGCTGTGTCTGGGCCACAGGAAGGACTCGTTACTGTTGCTGTCATTATCTGTGTCACTTTCATTTTCTGTATGATCTCCTGTGGACCTTGTCCATGGTCAGCACTCAGTACATGTTTTTTTGAAATGAATGACTTTGGCATTTGAGATGTTAGAGAATATGGGATTAAAATCCAGAGACCATGTAAAGATGCAGAGTTCAATCTTATCAGAAATGCTACACCGTGGCCTTTGAGTCCAAAGGTGAGCTCAGCTGGGTCACTGGGACACAGCCCCTTGCTGTCATGGGACACAGGGCCGTTTCCTGGAGTGGGTGGAAAGTCAAGGAATCCCAGCCTGGGGTGACCTCTGTGCCAGTGGCCCCAGTGGAAGGCAGTCAGGGAGTACCACTCCCAGGGCTTGGAGGCGGAGGCATCCAGATACTGGACTTCAGTACTGGCCTCTGGAAACAGCCAGGGTACATGTTGTGGTCCAGCCTGAAGCTCAGCCCAGTGAAGTCCATTTCTGCCCCTCACCAAGGGGAGGGGGACCCAGGCAAGTCACTTCCTAGAGCCTCAGTTCTATACCAGCTACAGAGCAAGCCTCCAGAAGCCTGTATCTGGACAGCCTCTGAGACCCAATCCGGCTTTAGCAAATGCCACACAGAATCGATTCCCATCCTCCAGGGAACATCAAGTATAGCCCTTCTTTGGACAAATGAGAAGAGTAAAGCTCAGAAATGTGGGAGCGACTTGCCCAAGGTCACACAGCTAATGAGAACATTTACTCAGATGCCACCAAAAATCAGCAACACCCTCTGAGGAATGCCCAGCCCCAGGGCCACTGAACAGCCCCACCTCCACCATCTGCCAGCCCCCAAAACCAGAGCATGACGATTTGTCACCATATACGCTACACCATGTAGCCATGTGATCGTGCTTCAGGAGTGCTAACTCAGGGTCCTTCATGGCCCTGGTCCCCGTGGCACCTAGTGGTCAGTCACTACTTGTCAATGGGCTGCTGAGCTGGTTCAATGACAAGGGAGGTTTGCAGGATGCAAAGGGGGTGGGGAGTTACTTATCATTGGTGACGGTCATCCTCAGTTTAGGTTCTCAGCATATATTGAGCATCTCTTCCGTGTCTCGCTCCAGGAGGGCAGTCAGAGAAGCTGGAGCCCTAGCCCTGTCACCGAGGAGCTTATAGCCTACCTGTGTGATGACTTTAGAAGGAATTCACCATCTAATTCAGTGCAGCTGCTGGCTTGCACCAGCACTTTCTCTCTATCTGCATGGATACTGTATCCCTGGATGATTCCTAACATCACTTGGGATTTTCAACCAAAACTTATGGCCATGGCATAGCTCTAGCCAGCAGGGTGACCAAGGGCCCCTGTGGCACAGAGCCGCAGGGCCAGAGTGGGCTGGTGGCGGAGGCTCAGCCCAGACACCTGACAAGGCCTTAGGCTCCCCCAGCTGCCCTGACAATCTGCTTTCTCAAAGTCCGTTCTCAGGAACTCTTGCATCAGTTCACCTGCAGAGTTTGGTAATGATCAGATCCTGGTCCCTCCCCTGAGAGGCAGATTCTGCGCCCCTGACAAGATGCTCAGGTGATTCTAGTGCATGCTCAACTATGAGAACCAACTACCATGTAGATAAGCCCTCTCCATGAGGGCCCTATCACCTTCAATGGGATGAAAATTTATTCTGGGGAAGGCAAAAATATTACACCTTTGAATATATAAAGCACAGATAGATATTCAGTGTATAAACAGATATTCAATATATCTGTGGTATTAAAATTGCATGAGGAAAGCCAGGCACAGTGACAAGCACCTATAGCCCCAGCTCCTGGGATGCAGAGGCAGGAGGATGGCTGGAGGCCAGGAGTTTGAGGCTGCGGTGCCCTGTGTTTGTGCCTGTGAGTAGCCACTGCACTCCAGCCTGGGCAACATAGTGAAAATCCACCTCTAAAAAAATAAAAACCTCATCGTGGGGTGGACTGATGACTGGGGGGAAATGTCTAAAACATTTAGGGGCACATCATGATAAAAGGTGGAAAGCACTGGCCTAGACAGAGGCAGCCACGAAATCAGCAGATAAGACATCTCCTACACATGAGACGATGGTGACAAATGCTCCCCACCCTGCCAGTGAGGAAGGAACCCACAACACCTCCCCATCTCAAATTTTCTCGGTCTCAAAGCTGAAGGGCAGGGGAGCAAGCGGGCCCCTTCTTGGGACCCATCAGCTCACATCTGATGTCTCTGGGGCAGGGAAGAGCCGCCCAACAGGACCTTGAGGCTGCTGTGCCAGCTCACAAGGGCCTGCACATTGAGGAGGAGCAGCGAGGGGAATGAGAGCCAACCCCAGGTGGGGGCGAGAAAGACAGCCCACCCCATGGCTTTCTGGTTTGCAATGTGGAGCCAACTAGCAGAGCCAACTTCCCAGACTCTGGGAAGCAGTGCAGAAGCAGTGGGGGTCCTAGGAAAGGGACCACACAGAGCAGCCAGGAAAGAGCAGGCTGGCTCTGGGGGGAGAGACAGGGAGGAGAAGAGGAAGGACACGACATCACAATGTTACAAGACATAATAGCAGCCACTAACTGTGCCCGCGCCACGAGCCAGGCAGGGGCAGCCCCCAGTACACTGCCCAGTTAGGCGGGCCATATCATTAACACCCGCGGGTCAGCTCCAGGAGAGCAGAAGCCATGTCTGTCTCGGGCACCACCGTACCCCCAGCACCTAGAACAGTAAATATGTGCAAAATAAATAAGGGAAAGAACCACAGAGAGGTTAACTCATCCAAATCCTCACAGCTAGGCAGTGGCTCAGCCACAATTCCAACCCTAGTGTTTCTCCGCACTCTGAGACACCAGCCAAACAGCTTGTGATCCAGGTGGGTCCATGGAAGGCGAGGGGTGAACACCATCCCAACTTGGCCACTTCACACCTGGCAGAGCATGAACCTAGTGGGCCGCGGGGGCAGGCGGCACTCCCTCAGGAAGGCAGCACCACCCCTGCCTTGGCCCAGACTGCAAAATATGCCCACAGCAATCTCAAAACCACGTGAGCAGGGCATGGGAGGGGAGGATACAGCTTAATGAAAGTCTCATCCCTTACCAATCCATCACAGTTGCTGATGGCAACAGCTGCCCCAGGCATTCCAGTGACACCTCCAGTGTACACACACTCCTGCCGTAAGGGCTGCCGGAACAGCTCCCGAAAATCCTCCTGCCACTCCACTGAGGATCCTGGCACTACCAACCTCCGGTTGGGCCGCAGGCGCAAGTGCAGTTCCTTCCCGAAAACAGTGACATTGAAGTAGAGGGAGTGGCGCCCCGCCCTGCCAGGCCACAGGGTCCCTCCTGGGTGCAGAGGGCTGCGAGCCACCCGGAGGTGACTGGAGTGTCGTGGTAGTGTGGGTGGCGTGTCCACTACCATGCTCCCTGCAGAGGCTGCTGCTGGGCCAGACACCACATGGGAGAGGAAGCGTCCCCGAAAGTCTGTGCTGCAGGGCACTGTCACACCATAGTCACTGAGCTTTCCAGAGAGGTGCAGCTCTGTTGGAGGTAAACAAAGAGTCACTTCAATGCAGTAGATGTAGAGGTAAGGGGAAGTCGGCAATCCCACAAGGGCAGGGAGGGATAGGAACTCTCAGTGTTACCCTTAGATAGGCCCCTTAGCCCGAGTTCACCCATTTTCCATCCATTGCTTCCTGAGCTCCAGGATTCCTACACTTGGATGAAGGGTGTTCAGGTACCTTGTGGAAATATCACTCCCTGTAGCCCCCAGGTCCTTTTTAAACTTAGCAGAAGAAAGCAAATG
The DNA here is from genome assembly GCF_028885655.2 of Pongo abelii. Classification (NCBI taxonomy): domain Eukaryota; kingdom Metazoa; phylum Chordata; class Mammalia; order Primates; family Hominidae; genus Pongo; species Pongo abelii. The sequence continues at coordinate 73,319,601 of NC_071993.2, forward strand.
ATACCAGACAGAGCCCGGTCACTAGCGACAAGACTTCCAACCTTGGGTTCTGCCCAGAAAAGGACTAAAATTCCCCAAAAGCCAACAGGGCAAAATAAAGGGAAGGGCAGATCTGCCCAAACTCCCCAACGTGCTGAAGTCACCAGCCCAGGCTGGGGTAGGGCCCTCCTCCCCAAGCTTCCAAGAACGCAGCTGGCAAAACAAACACACCTAGAAACCCAAGGGACCGTGGGCACGTGTCAAGGAGAAGGTGGGGCTGCAGAGGGGAGGGAGGGAATTCGCGGTTCTCTATTTTTCCAAGGTTAGAAAGAAAACTTTTTACAGCAGGACAGTGGCCGCTGAGATCTCTGTATGGCTTAGCCCCAAGCTGGATAAATATAGATCTTCAAAAATAAAAGTATATACAGGGGGTGACCTGCCCACTTGGGCTGAATTAACAGTGAGGTCACGGCCCCATGCTCCAGGCCACATGCCAGCAGGCCCATCCTCACACAGCTCTCCTTGAGCCCAGCCAGGCTGGGCAGGAATGACAGCTCCCTGGCTTCCAGGCCTGGTGATTCATGAATGCAAGTTTGGGAGGAATTTTCATTTCCACACAGCTCTACCTCTCGTCTCCCCAGTTCACGTCACTGACAAAACATAGAAAGTGGTGTTTCCTGAAAATCCCCCATGCCCACAGCTCTAGTTTCATCCCCATTATAGCAGAGGACCCCCAAGACTGCTGCAAGAGGGGACCCACTCTGGCACATGAACAAGGCTCACAAACAAGGAGGGACCCTGCCTGGAAATGACCGGAGACTCCTCCCCATGTTCAGAGCCACCAGGAGGGTACCCCATGCTGCAGGGCGGGAGTGGAGTGTATCTGGTGTGTATGCCAGAGGCCTGTGTCCGCAGCGTTTGACAATGCTATGTTGGGGGCAGTGGAAGGATGTATGTTTCTGTGCAGGAGCGTGAGTGCCCCGCATGCTCTGCAGTAGGAGGCAATCACCTGTTAGCCTTATTCTGGGTATGTAACAGTCACACACACACACACACACACACCTTGCACCCATGCTCACACAAGTTGGAGACAGAGAAGACATTGAAAGAGAAAGAGACACAGGACAGAGAAACAGATTGGGGAAGAGGGGAAAGAAGAAACACAGAGCGACAAAGAGGCAGATATGCTGCTCCTGAGAAAAGACCGATGCTCTCAAATTCTCTCCTGGGGTCTCTGTCTACTTCTAGTGCCAGAAAGGGAGAGAAATCACGGGACAGCGCCGTGGCACAGTGGAAGAAAAAAGCAAATCAGCCCAGAGTGTGCACACTGCCTCCCACCCGCGGGAACCCTGCCTGGGTGGCTGGGGCAACCTTGGGCCACCCTGACCGCGTGCATCCCGGACCCCACGGGCCCCCGCGCGCCCAACCCGCACGCACCTGGGGTCCGGCTGCCCGCGGCGGCGCAGAGCGCACAGTGCAAAGGCAGCAGGCAGGACAGCAGCGCGCGGAGTGGAGCCATGTGGCCGCGCTGGGACGCGGGCTGGGCAAGCGCCCGAGCCCCAAGTCCCAGGCTGAGGGCGGCGAGGCTAGGGTGCGCCCCGGGCTGTCGGAGCACCGGCTGGCTCCCGCCGCTGCCGCCTCAGCCGCCTCCCCGCCTAGCAGCCTCCCTCCCGCCAGCTCCGGGTCCCCTGCGCGGCGCCGCCGCCTGGACCGCTGGCTCCGGGCGCGTGAGGCTGCCGGCTGGAAAGCGGAGCCGCTGACGCGCCAGCGCCCCCGGTGCCAACTGCCGGCGGGTCGGTCAGCCCGCCCGCGCAGTGACGCTCCGGGACTCCGCGGGAGCCGGGCGACGGGGCGGCGGGGCGGGCCGAGGGTGGGCACACCGGGCGGGGCGGGGCCGGGCGCGGGTCGGAGCTGGGGCGCCGGGCGCCCGGGGGCGGGGCGCGCGGCTGGGGAGTGCAGCTGCCTGCGGCTGGGGATCGGAAGTGCCACGCGGAGACAGAGCAGGGGCTCCTGGCGCACGGACCGATTGTCCCCTCAGACGCCTGGGATCCCCGGAGTGGCGGCCCGAAGCCGCTTTCTATGGCTGCTCCGCCCCCTTTCTTGGCCGCAGGGCCTGCTCTCCGTTTCTGTTCCAGAGCCAGGAGGCCAAAGGGGTGTCCGGCTGCATTTGGGAGTGTGGTGGACAGTGAACCTCCCGGTAGAGGGAGACTCCGTCTTTCTTTCACTATGGTCTTGATGCCCTCACTAACTATCGACCCCTTGGATCTGCCCATTTTCCAGACTGCAGCCCAGAGTGCACGACTGACCTGTGTCCTAGCCAACAGCAGGGCTGAGCCGGTGAGGAGAGAGCCCTGGCTTCAGAGTCAGACAGCCCTGATTGAAATCCTAGCTCTGAACCTCAGTTGCCTCATCTGTGAAATGGGTGTTAACTACAGCACATAATAGATGCTCAATAAGTGATAACTGCCCTCCACTTCCATCCCTGACACCAGTAACAACTGCGGCATCCCAAGGTGGAAAGAACCAAGAGTCTGAGAGATGAGCGCTTGATGCTGGTCTTGCAATGGTGTTGAGACCAGGTCAGGAGTCAGTACAAACAACCCAACAGAAGATCCATGCTCTTGCTTTACTCTGTAAATATGTAACTAATAACTTGCAAATAAACTATATTTCAAGCAATCCAGGGGTGGGAGTTGTGGAAAGGAGATTTTTTTGTAATAACCATAGAATAAAGAATCTTGGAAATGATGCCAAGGTTTTGGAGGACGAGTGCATTTAAGAAGCAGGTTCAGAAAGCTAAAGTATATTATATTCCAAGCATTCCAAGCTACATCAGAGCATCCAGTTATTTGGAAATGCCACAACCAAATTGATCTATATTAAATTCAGAAAGAATAGAGTTCCTCTTTCTCCTCTTTCTGGTCTTTTAAGATGTGTGTTGGCTGGGTACAGTGGCTCACGCCTATAGTCCCAATACTTTGGGAGGCTGAGGCGGAAGGTTGCTTTAGCCTGAGAGGCTGAAGCTGCAGTGAGCTGAGATCACACCACTGTACCCCAGCCTGGGTGACAGCACAATACCCTGTCTCAAAAAAAAAAAAAAAAAAAAAAAAAAAAAGACGTGCAAAGTCAAGGTCCAGACAGGATTCTGTGTGTGAAGGCTGACGGAGCAAGAAAGTTAGAGGGTGTGTGTGTGTGTGTGTGTGAGAGACAGAGAGAGGAAAGAGACAGAGAGATAGGAAAGAGAGAAAGAGAGAGAGATAGGAGAGAGAGAGAGAAAGAGAGAGAGGGAGAGAAAGAGAGAGAGAGAGAGAGAGAGAGAGAGAGAAGGCTGGGAGATGACCAGGCTGGAGCTTCACAGCTCTGGCCCTCTGCAAACCCAAGCCCACCAAATGATCTCTGGATAAAATGGCTTCCCTTCTCAGGGTCTCAGTTTTCCAAGCTGCAGAGTGGGAACCCTGTGGGACAGAAGGAAAAAGTCATGGCATAAGGATTGCCCCTTTTCTGCTGTGGGGCCATCTCAGAAAGACTCCCCTAGGAAACTCAGGGGCCCCAGCTCCATTCCACCCGCTTCTTCCTGCCTCAAGGAAAGCAAGTCAAGAGGGGCAGGTCACAGCTGGGGCCTCAGCAGCCTGCCTCACCGGCGTGGGCTGCGGCCTTCCCTGGAGCCAGCCTTGGCAAGCAGAGAGCAAAACCTCTCCCTGTTTCTTTACCCCCACCCCCTTCCCTGGGGCTGCAATGGTTGCTTTTATTGGCAAGTATTGTGTGTCCAAGCTCTCTTCCACTGAGGAAGGCTTTGTTAGGAAAAGGGGACATGGGGGCCTAGCTCCGAGTCTGGGCCAGAAGGTGGGGAGAGGGCAAGGTGGCCCCAGATTTGGAGGTGAATGGGGCCAAAGAAAGAAATCCCCAGGTGTAAGCTGGGGACACTCCTAGGAAGTCAAGGTCTGGGTTTTCCAGTGTCTTCCTTGAGTCTTCGCACAGGACAGAATGTCTTGGGTGTTTCTCCCAACACCTAACACAACACTTTCAGTCTAAGGCCCTGGGGGAGAGGGATGCAGAAAGTCTGTGTTGGCTGCATGAAGCCAGCAACCAATTGAGAAACCTGATGTGGGCAAGAGAAAGTCTGAAAACTAGGTAAGGAAAGGGTAGAGAAATGTGCTGTAAATGAACATGCAAGGTCGCCGGGGGTACCCCAGGGACTCTGGGGACTCTGGGAAGGAGGAGCTTAGAGGGAGATTTCACTGCCGTGGATCCAAGCTGAGGCTTCCACAGGGGAGACAGAGAGGAAGCAGTGTTCCTGGTTGGGAATGGCACGAGCACGGGCAGGAGGGGGCAGCCTGCCATGAGCCTCCCAGGCAGGAGGAGAAAAGTCTGGACTAGCTAGAGCCCATGGAAGGCTCCTGTGACAGGTAGGGCAGAAAGACAAAGTGGAGGTGTCTATCCCCAAAAGGTGACTGTGGCAAGACTTTGAAACAGATGTAATGAGCGGGCTGGGGCTTGGGCAACGGCCCAGGATTTGACCCTGAGGAGCAAGGTGGTCCCAGCCTCCACCCACGTTCCTTTGAGCATAAACAAAAATGCAGAGATTTGGAGATAGAGGGGTTAAGAGGCAGTCTCCAGTCCTGTGCCCCACTGCATTTATAGTTAGGTAAACTGAGGTCTGGAGAGGAAAGCAGACTTGCCTCTGGTCACACAGCTGGTTTAGAGGAGGGCCAGTTTCCCTGGCTTCAGAAAACCACAACCTCTGCTGAGCACCAGCTCGCTTCCCCTCTTGCTCCATCTTCCAAGATAAAGATGAGGAGGTTCAAGGTTGAGACAAAATATCCCCACCTCAGCAGGAGTCCCAGATGCCCCCACAAGGAAGTAAGAGTGTCAGCCTGTGACAGGTCTCTGCAGCAAGAGGCCAACAGCTCCACGAGAGTGACCCAGAGGCAGGGGGTCCAGCAGGCAGCTATCATTTGTTGAGAACCAGCTACTGTGCTAAGTGTTTACCTGTTTTATCCACACCTGGAGGAGATGAGGACCCTGAAACACAGGAAGAGGGTCCTTGTCTTCTAACCCACGGTGTGACAAGTGACCAGTAGGGCTCTGAAATGCTCTGGAGAAAAGGAGTTCCACCCTAGCTCACTGAAAGCTATCACCATCCATGCTGGATAGCCAGTTAGGAAGTCAAACAGCCGGACCACTCTCTCACCCACCACATCAATCCCCTCCAACTCTTGTGGAGTCAGCTCCAAAGGATATTCCAAATACAGTAACTTCTTTCCATTTCAAATGCAACCCCCTCTCCCAGCAGGCCACCAGCAGCCCTCTGTGGACACTGCTGTAGGTTTGTCCTAACAGATATCCCCACTCCTCTCCGGGCCCCGGAATCTCTCCTCCAACTACACCCAGAGATGTTTGAGACATCACGTGGCCCTCTCTGCTATGAAACCTCCAAAGGCTCTGTTCCTCTTGGAACAAAGATCAGACTCCCTGTGCCCACCTTCCTGCCTCTGTTACTGACAAAGGTGGTCCTCTCAAAAAAATGAGATATTATTCTCTGTTGGGTGTCACAAAGTCAGTACGCAAAACTGAGAGTGAGCATCAAGCAGTGCAGGCTTTATTTAATGGCCATGGAATTGAGAAGTGGGAGCTTGGCTCACAAATCAACTGTCAGCAGGTTCTGTGATGCCCCACAAGCCGCAAAACCAGCAAGTTTTTATTAGTGATTTTCAAAAGGGGAGGGAGTGTACGAATAGGTTGTGGGTCACACAGATCACGTGCTTCACAAGGTAATAGAATATCACAAGGCAAATGGAGGCAGGGTGAGATCACAGGACCACAGGACCGGGGCAAAATTAAAATTGCTAATGAAGTTTCAGGCACGCATTGTCATTGATAACATCTTATCAGGAGACAGGGTTTGAGAGCAGACAACTGGTCTGACCAAAATTTATTAGGCGGGAATTTCCTCATCCTAATAAGCCAGGGAGCGCTACAGGAGACTGGGGCTTATTTCATCCCTACAGCTTCGACCATAAAAGACGGCCACCCCCCAAAGTGGCCATTTTAGAGACCTACCCTCAGGGACTCATTCTCTTTCTCAGGGATGTTCCTTGCTGAGAAAAAGAATTCAGCGATATTTCTCCCATTTGCTTTTGAAAGAAGAGAAATATGGCTCTGTTCCATCTGGCTCACCAGTGGTCAGAGTTTAAGGTTATCTCTCTTGTTCCCTGAACATTGCTGTTATCCTGTTCTTTTTTCAAGGTGCCCAGATTTTCTATTGTTTAAACACACATGCTCTACAAACAATTTGTGCAGTTCATGCAATCATCACAGGGTCCTGAGGTGACATACATCCTCCTCAGTTTATAAAGATGATGGGATTAAGAGATTAAAGTAAAGACAGGCATAGGAAATCACAAGGGTATTGATTAGGGAAGTGATAAGCGTCCATGAAATCTTCACAATTTATGTTCAGAGGTTGCAGTAAAGACAGGCATAAGAAATTATAAACGTATTAATTTGGGGAACTAATAAATGTCCATGAAATCGTCACAATCCATGTTCTTCTGCCATGGCTTCAGTCGGTCCCTCCATTTGGGGTTCCTGACTTCCCGCAACACTGCTCAGCTTGTGAGTGCTGGGAAGTCACAGATATAGGGCATCTTTAATAAAGACATTGAGCATTGAAAACAAGGGGAGGAATATTCATGTCTTTTCTGGGAATGGGCAGAGAACTTCTGGGAACCAGAGTTGCCACCTTCCTTTTTGTCCTTTCGTGGTTTCTTCCAGCCATTGGCATGGTGATTATCAACAGTGGTCATGCTGGTAAGAGTGTCATTTAGCCTGGAAATTAGATTATAATGAAGTTACAGGTTCTTCAGAGGTCAAGGGAACTGTCATCTTGGATCCCACTAGTCTTAGCTGCTTAGTCACGAGGGGGAACTTCTGACCTCAGATGTCCTGTTTTCTAAAGATAAGCAGAGTTAAGGTGGGGTGAAAAGTCACTGAGGTCACGTACACTGGGTAATACCTCCACCGCCCTCCAGCCTAGTTCCTTGTAGCCACCTTTGCACAACAGGCTGTACTCTCTGCCCGTAATGCCCAACCCTCTCTCTTCTCCCAGTCAATGCCTGCTACCCTCAGACATCATCCTTTTAGTCCTCTCTTCCCCAAGCCTGTCCTGGCCTCCCAACCAGGTCAAATCCACCTGCTGTTGTACCATCTCTGGGCCCCTGCACAGCAGTTTTTGCTGTTGAGTTTCTCCTGATTCTCTGTGATTCACAGATGAACATCTGCTTCCCCCAGACTGAGTTTCACAGGGAACAGGGACCACATTTGGGGTTCTCTCCTCATTGTATCCCCAGTGGCTACCCTGTGTTGGGCACATGGGAGGCCCTTAATAAATATTAGTTAAATTAGTAATCAAATGAACAGAAGTTGGAGAAAGAACAGTTCACGGAAAATTTGGTGAGTCAAGCATTTCCCAGAATAATCATTCCAGGGGAAAACTTGAGACACATTCGTGTAAGTTCTGAGTGGTCATCAACGAACATCACCAGGCTCCACAGTCAGGCACGGATGCAGGAGATGAGTTGCCTTTCTGAGTTGCCAAGCCTTGAAAAGATATTAAAAATAACAAAAACAATCATCATAGCTAATATTTGTTGGCCAGCCCCTTTATACATTTACTTCCACTCCTGCAACAACTTTATAAGGTCAGCATCCTCATCCCCACTTGCAGAAGAGGAGTCTAAGGCTCTGCCACGTTGGGCAGCTCTGCCAGTGCTCACAGCACTCATAGCTGGTAAATATCAGAGCCATATTCAAACCCAAGTCAGATTCCAGTTCCCAGGCTTTCAGGCACACAGTGATGCTGCCAAGAGATTCTCCCACCTCCACCTTCTTGGAGATCACTTAGTTCATTTTGTTTTCCTTGTTTTTTATTATTATTATTATTATTATTATTTTGAGATGGAGTTTCACTCTTGTTGCCCAGGCTGGAGTGCAATGACTCGATCTTGGCTCACTGCAACCTCTGCCTCCTGGGTTCAAGCGATTCCCCTGCTTCAACCTCCCGAGTAGCTGGGAATACAGGCATGGGCCACCATGCCCGGCTAATTTTTGTATTTTTAGTAGAGACGGGGTTTCACCATGTTGGTCAGGCTGGTCTTGAACTCCTGACCTCAGGTGATCTGCCTGCCTCGGCCTCCCAAAGTGCTGGGATTACAGGCGTGAGCCACTGTGCCCAGCCTCCTTATTTTATAAAACTGTTTGTTAGTGGAAATGACAACACATACAGAAAAACACCACCTGCCTATTGTACAGAGGGGCAAACTGAGACCCAGAGAGCAGAGGTGACTTTGCAACACCACACAGAAAGATCATTCAGGGGCAGGATAACACCTCAAGTCTCCTGGTTCCTGGTTCACAGTGATCTTAGAGTATTGGTGATATTGGTTCCTCCTTTGGTCATTCATCGTTAGTTCCTACCTCAGCCCAAAGGGAAGGAAGAGGAAGAAGAGTCTGAGTCTCTTCCTGCTGCTACCTGAGAGCCACAGTCATGCACAGCAGCTCTAAGCCAGTGGTTCTCAAATCAGGGTCCCCCTGTGCAGCAGAATCAGCATCACTTGAAAGTTTTTAGACATGCACATTCTCAGGCCTCACCCCAGGCCTACTCAACCAGAAACTCTGGGGAAGGGGCCCAGCAATCTGTTTTAACCTGTCCTCCAGGGGACTCTGATGCATGCTCAAGTTTAAGAATCACTGTTCTAAACAAAGCCTTGAAAACTGGGGCCAGGCTGGGAGCAATGGCTCACACCTCTAATCCCCAGCTCTTTGGGAAGCTGAGGCCAGTGGATCACTTGAGCCCAGCAGTTCAAGACTTTCCTGAGCAACATGGCAAAACCCTGTCTCTACAAAAAATACAAAATTAGCCAGGCATGGTGGTGCACCTGTAGGCCCAGCTACTTGGGAGGCTGAGGTGGGAGAATCACCTGAGCCCAAGGAGGTCGAGGCTGCAGTGAGCCATGATCACTTGACTAGATGACAGAGTGAGACTGAGTCTCAAGAAAAAAAAGAAAAAGAAAACTGGGGCCAAATGAAGACTGAGAGCAAACTCACTAACTGAGGATCTGTGACTTGCTCCTAATTCAAGGCCGCTACTCTCATTTCCTATCCCCCATCTCCAAAGCCTGGGCTGGTGCTGCATCTGAACTCCAGGAGTCTGGCAGCGCTCCAGAAGCCTCCAGATGTGCGGGAGAGGGGCTGTGCCTCGTGGCCTTCTCCACATGACCCTTCTCCTTTGTTTCCCCAGCATTCCCTCTGCACATTTTTTGGCAAGTGTCTAATGACTGTAGCTAGGAGACAAGGATGGGTTAAGTTAACCACAGTGATTTGTCATGCACTACAGAACAGCTGATGCCCCCGAGACTGGCTGAACCATGAGATCAGTTAGAAACAATGCTGTTTGTGCCCTGTGTGTAGACATTGTGTGGCTGTGGTTACTGCGTGTTGGGGAGTGTGGGGAGAGGAGGTCTCCTTGTCTTTGTAAGGAAGGATGCCAAAAAGCCCAGCTATCCTTTGGGAGTTTTGTTTCTGCCATTTACTCTTCTAAAACTATAGGTCTCCTATAGCATCCTCCTAAGCAAAGTCCAGTGCGGCCCCTGGCATTGGCAGCCTGGGGTTCCAGAGAGTAAGGCAGGAAGCAGTGATCCCCCCCATTTCCTGGTGCCCCTATGGTATAATGGAAGGACTCAGAGAGATTCCTCCAGGGCATGCTTCTTACCAGCTTTTCTTCCAATCCTAACATCCTCTTGGATACCACTTACCAGCTTTTCTTCCAATCCTAACATCCTCTTAGATACCATGGGTGACATTCTGCAGCAAAGAGGGGCCAGACCTCTATACTGTTCCTCAGTAAGGGGACTTTGGCTTACATGTCACCAAACACACGGCTTAATTTATTGTCTCATATAAAAAGGAATCCTGAAGCAGGCCAGTTCTGGACCTGGTTAATTTGGCAGCCTCACAGGATCTTCCCACATCTCAGTCCCTTCCTCTTCCACTCTGTCATGCTTGGGGATTAGTCTCATCCTCAGGCTTGTTCCCTCTTAGCTGTAAAATGACTGCATTAGCTGCAGGCATCACATATTCACCAGATGCAATGGGGACCAGAGGCAGTGGAAGAGGCAGTTCTTTCTTTTTTTTGAAACAGAGTCTCCCTTTGTCACCCAGTGACAGTGCAGTGGTGCAATCTCGGCTGACTGCAACCTCCACCTCCCGGGTTCAAGTGATTCTCCTGCCTCAGCCACCTGAGTAGCTGGGATTACAGGCATGCACCACCACGCCCAGCTAATTTTTTTTTTTTTTTTTAAGTAGAGACAGGGTTTCACCATGTTGGTCAGGCTGGTCTTGAACTCCTGACCTCAGGTGATCTGCCTGTCTCGGCCTCCCAAAGTGCTGGGATTATAGGCGTGAGCCACCACACCTGGCGGGGAGTTCTTTCTTGTCTCTCCTTTTTAAAGACTTTATTACACAGATTTTCTTTTTCTTTTCTTTTCTTTTCTTTTTTTTTTTTTTTTGAGAGAATCTTGCTCTGTTGCCCAGGCTGGAGTGCAATAGTGTTGTCTCAGCTCGCTGCAACCTCCACCTCCCGGGTTGAAGCCATTCTCCTGCCCTCAGCCTCCTAAGTAGCTGGGATTACAGGCGCTCACCACCATGCCCAGCTAGTTGTTCTGTATTTTTTGCAGAGATGGGGTTTCACCATGTTGGCCAGGCTGATCTCGAACTCCTGACCTCAGGTGATCCAACCACCTCGGCCTCCCAAAGTTCTGGGATTGAAGGAGTAAGACACCGCGGCTGGCTGAGACTTTATTATACAGATTTTTAAACATAAACAAAGGAAGACAAAAGAGTATGGAGGCCCCTTCCCCCAATTCCATCACCCAGCTTCAATCATTATGCTCATATGGCCAGCTCCATGTCATCCTTACCCCTTCCCTCCACACCCGAGGTCATTTTAGAGCAAACCCCTACATTATCTCCCATTTAGTATCAGCAGCTAGTAGATAAAGACTCTCTCTTCTTTAAAAACAAAATCAAAACAACATCAACAACAACGAAAACCATGTCTTTGTCACACCTAGCAAAATTAACAATAATTCCTTAAAATCATCTTGCATCTGATCATTGTTCAAATTTCCCCAACTGTCACAAACATTTTTGTCTTGTTTGGTTTTTAAGACTTGGTTTGGGCTAGATGCAGTGGCTCACGCCTGTAATCCCAATACTTTGGGAGGCTGAGGCAGGTGGATTGCTTGAGATCAGGAGTTCGAGATCAGCCTGGCCAATATGGTGAAACCCTGTCTTGATTTGTTCAAGTGGGTATCCAAGCAAAGTCCATACATCTCATCTGGCCAGTATACCTCAGAAGTCTCTTTTCATCTATACCATAAGTGGGCAAACTACACCTGGGGCCCAGTGAGCCCGCCGTGTGTTTTTGTAAATCAGCTTCATGGGAACGCAGCCGCCTCTGCTTGTTTATGTGTTCCATGGTTCTTTCCTGCTAGAGGCGGAGTTGAGCGGTTACTACCGAGACAGTACAGCCCACAAAGCCTAAAATATTTACTGCTTGGCATTTGGAAGAAAAAATCTACTAACCTCTCATCTAAACAGTTTCTCTCTCTCCCTCTCTTCCCCTCCCCAACATCTTTTTTTTTTTTTTAAGTCGAGAAAACCAAGACATTTGTCCTACAGAATTCCCCACATTCCTGTGTCTCTTTTGAAGAATAAGGTGAGGCTTCAGGGACCCCCCAGCAGCAGAGTCACCCTCAAGTGTTACTGTCCAGACCCCCCCCCCAGCCCATGCCTTGGCCAGTTCCTGATGAGGGCTGAGCCCCCTCTTTGGAAACATATGGCTGCTCATACGAAGATGAGCAAAGTCGGGTTTCTATCAGAAAGAGGGGAAGGAAGTGAATGTTACTAGTTGGGAAACCAGGATGGTTCCAATCTTTCAAAATGGGCCAACTTAGCCAATGCTAGGGCTGGCCAAGCCTTCCTCAGCAGGCTTTACCCATTCAGGGTTCCCTCATCCACCAGGATACGCCCTGTGCCACCTTCCACTTCATGTTTAACATGTAACAAGTAGAGGTGATGTGCCCACCAACTTGTTAAAACTCTATGATGGACATGCAGGGTGCAGAGGTGACCCTAGCAGGCCAATCCCTGTGCCAGAACTCACTAAACAGTGAAAGTCACAGAGGAGGGGTCAAGCAATCCCTGGGGGAGGGAGGACTGACATGCTGGGCCCAGGGCAGGCACGGTGCTGGAGGGCAGTAGCCACAGCCACGTTGGAGCTGTCATAAAGTGCTTCCTGGAGGAAGTGCCATTTCAGCCAAGGCCTGAAGGATAATCAGGAGTTGGCAAGGGGAAGAGGAGGAGAGAACGTCCCAGGCGGAGACAGCCACTTGCCTGGTGGAAGGAACAAAACAGGAGCCAGAGCATGAGGGGCTGGTGGGGAGATGTGGGCAGGGATCCAATCTCACAAGCCTCCAAAGACCCTGTGCGGGAGTCTGGCCTATCCAGAGGGCTCTCAGTAGCCACTGGAGGATTCTATGAGGAGGCAGGAGCAGCTTTGGTACTTAAAAAGCTACAGATGTAAAACCTGCATTCAAATTTCTCACTCACATTGAGGTGTTACAGTCAACCATAGTTGTGTACTGGGGTAGAGACAACAGGGTAAACTGTTAAGATGCAGTGGGAGGGTGTTTATCATACTATGCTTTGACTTCTTTAAATATTTCTCATATATATTAAATACATGTCTTTATATTATATTTTATATTTATATTTTAAATATGTAATTTCTATTTTAATATTGAATTTATATAGTTTATACTATAAAGCATTATATTATAAAATGTATTATTTATGATGTGTTTAATATATAATATCATAGACTATTCTATATACAGCAGTCCCACCTTATCCGTGGTTTTGCTTTCTGTGGTTTCAGTTACCCATGGTCAACCACAGTCCAATAATATTACATAGAAAATTTCAGAAATAAGCAATTCATGTTTTCAGCTGCATGCTGTTCAGTGTAGTGTGACAAAATCTCGCACTGTCCTAATCCATCCTGCCTGGGATATGAATGATCCCTTTGTCCAGCGTACCCATGCTGTCTTCACTACCCACCCATTAGTCAGTCAGTAGCCATCTGAGTTATCAGATCAGCTAGGCAATCTTGCTCGTGTTCAAGTAACTCTTACTTTACGTAGCAGTGGCCCCAAGATGCAAGAGTAGTGATACTGACAATGCAGCTGTGCCAAAGAGAAGCTGTATCATGCTTCTTTTAACTGAAAAGGTGAAAGTTTTCAACTTAATTAGGAAAGAAAAAAATTGTACAATGAGATTACTAAGATCTTCTGCCTGTGAAATTGTGAAGAAGGAAAAAGAAGTTCATGCTAGTTTTGCTGTCACACCTGAAACTGCAAAAGCGACAGCCACAGTACATAATAAATGCTTAGTTAAGATTGAAAAGGCAGCTGGGTGTGGTGGCTCACACCTGTAACCCCAGCACTTTGGGAGGCAGAGGTGGGCAGATCATGAGATCAGGAGTTCGAGATCAGCCTGGCCAACGTGGTGAAACCCCGTCTCTACTAAAAATATAAAAAATTAGTGGGGCATGGTGGCACACACATATACTCCCAGCTACTAGGGAGGTTGAGGCAGGAGGATCACTTGAACCCGGGAGGCGTAGGTTGCAGTGAGCCGAGATCATGCCACTGCACCCCAGCCTGGGAGACAGAGCAAGACTCTGTCTCAAAAAAAAAAAAAAAAAAAAAAACCCGAGAGCAGTAAAGGCATACAGGCATGCCTTGGGGATGTTGCGGGTTTGGTTCTGGACCACCACAATAAAGCAAATATTGCAATAAAGTGAGTCACACAATTTTTTTGGCTGCCCAGTGCACATAAAAGGTATATTTATGCCATTACATGTACAATAGCATTATATCTAAAAAACAATATACATGCCTTAATTTAAAAATACTTTATTGCTAAAAAATGCTAACAATCATCTGAGCCTTCAGCAAGTCATAATCTTTTTGCTGTGGAGGGTCTTGTCTCCATGTTGATGGCTGCTGACTGATCAGGGTGGTGGTTGCTGAAGGCTGGAGTGGCTGTGGCAATTTCTTGAAATAAAACAACCATGAAATTTGCCATATGGATTAGCTCTTCCTTTCACAAAAGACATCTCTGTAGCACACAATGCTATTTGATAGCATTTTACCCATAGTAGAACTTATTTCAAGATTGGAATCAATCCTTTTAAACCCTGCCACTGCTTCACCAACTAAGTTTATGGAATATTCTAAATCCTTTGTTGTAATTTCCACAATATTCACAGCATCTTCACCAGGAGTAGGTTTCATCTTAAGAAACCACTTTCTTTGCTCATCCATAAAGAAGCAACCCCTCAACCATTCAAGTTTGATCACGAGATGGCAGCAATTCGGTCCCATCTTCAGGCTCCGCTTCCAATTCTAATTCTCTTGCTTATTTCTACCACATCTGCAGTTACTTCCTCCACTGAAATGTTGAATCCCTCAGAGTCATTCATGAGGGTTGCAATCAACTTCTTACAAACTCCAGACTTCCAGACTTGAGCAAGATTATGACTTGCTGAAGGCTCAGATGATCTTTAGCATTTTTTAGCAGTAAAGTATTTTTAAATTAAGGTCCATACATTGTTTTTTAGACATAATGCTATTGTACATGTAATAGCATAAATATAACTTTTATATGCACTGGGCAGCCAAAAAAAATCCTGTTAACGTTGACATTTTTACCTCCTTCCATGAGTCATGAATGTTCTTAATGGCATCTCTAATGGTGAATCCTTCCCAGAAGGTTTTCAACTTACTTTGTCCAGGTCAGTCAGACGGATCGCTCTCTATGGCAGCTATCACTTTATGAAATGTATTTCTTAAGTAATAAGACTTGAAAGTCAAAATTACTTGATCCATGGGTGCAGAACAGATGATGTGTTAATAGGTATGAAAACAACATTCATCTCCTTGTACATCTCCATCAGAACTCTTGGTAACCAGGTACATTGTTAGTGAACAGTAGTATTTTCAAATGAATCTTTTTTTCTCAGCAGTAGGTCTCAACAGTGGGCTTAAAACATTCAGCAAACTATGCTCTAAACAGATATGCTGTCATCCAAGTTTTGTTGTTCCACTTCTAGAGCACAGACAGAGTGGATTTATCATAATTCTTAAGGGCCCTAGGATTTTCAGAACGGCCATTGAGCATTGGCTTAAACTTAAAGTCACCAGCTACATTAGCCCCTAACAAGAGAGCCAGCCTGTCCTTTCAAGCTTTGAGGCCAGGCATTGACTTCTCCTCTCTAGCTATGGAAGTCCTAGATGGCATCTTTTTCCCATGTAAGGCTGCTTTGTCTCCAGTGAAAATCTGTTGTTCAGTGTAGCCACCTTCATTGATGGTCTTAGCTAGATCTTCTGGATAACTTGCTGCAGCTTCTACATCAGCACTTGCTGCTTGTACTTTTATATCAAAGAGATAGCTTATTTCCTTAAACCTCAGAAACTGACCTCTGCTAGCTTCCAATTTTTTTTTCTTTTTATTTGTGTGTGTGTGTGTGTGTGTGTGTGTGTGTGTGTGTCAGGGTCTCACTCTGTCACTCAGGTTGGAGTGGAGTGGTGCAATCATGGCTCACTGCAACCTCCACTTCCCGGTCTCAAGAGATTTTCCCACCTCAACCTCCCAAGTAGCAGGGACCACAGGCATGCACCACCACACCCAGCTAATTTTTTTTTTTTTTTTTTTTTTTGTAGCAACAGGTTTTCTCCATGTTGCCCAGGCTGATCTCAAAACTCCTGGACTTAAGTGATCCACCTGCCTCACCTAGAATCCCAAAGTTCTAGGATTACAGGTGTGAGCCACCATACCCAGCTCCAACTTCTTTTCTGTAGCTTCTTCACCTCTCTCTGCCTTTATAGAACTGGAGAGAGTTAGGGTCATGCTCTGGATTAGGCTTTGCCTTAAGGGAATGTTGTGGTTAGTTTGATCTTCTATTCAGACTACTCAAACGTTCTCCATATCAGCAATAAAGCTGCTTCACTTTCTTATCATTCCTGTGTTCACTGAAGTAGCACTTTTAATTTCCTTCAAGAACTTTTCCTTTGCGTTTGTAACTGTTTGGTACAAGAGGCCTCATTTTCAGCCTTTTTCTGCTTTCCATATGTCTTCCTCACTAAGCTTCATCATGTCCAGCTTCTTACTTCAAGCAAGAAACATGCCACCCTTCCTTTCACTTGAACACTTAAGGCAGCATTGTAGGGTTATTACTTGGCCTAATTCCAATATTGTTGTGTCTTGGAGAATAGGGAGGCCAAAAGACAGGGAGACATGAAGGAATGGCCAGTTGGTGGAGCAGTCAGAACACACACAACATTTATTGATTAAATTTGCTGTCTTAGGGGCACAGTTTGTGGCACCCCAAAATAATTACAATAGTAACATCAAGGATCAATAATTACAGATTACCATAACAGATATAATAATAATGAAAAAGTCTGAAATATTGCCGGAATTACCAAAATGTGACACAGAGACATTAAGTGAGCACATGCTGTTGGAAAAATGGCACCAATAGACTTGCTCAAAGCAGGATTGCCACAAACCTTTACTTTGTTTTTTAAAAATGGAGTATCTGCCAAGCATAATAAAGCAAAGCACAATAAAATAGATATGATTGTATATTATTGGCATTTCTGCCTTTTTCTTAGTCCCATAAACTGAAAGCCTGGAATGACCGAGAAGGCTTTATTCGCTGCACCCACTGAAAGGGCAGCCAGGTCGGAGGTGAAGTGACATTTGCTTATTTTCAGGATGACCTGCTCCCTTTCAAACTGAGTGACACAGAGGTACTCATGCTCTGCCTGAGAAATTATTGCCTTCCAAGCCCAGCTGCTCAGAGCCTTCACAAGCCCAGCTTCAAGTCATCCTAAGTTGGAAGTTGTCATCCATGTGTTCCTTTAGAACAGGGAGTTGCCTTTACTTCCCACCCCCACCCCCTGACCACATCTGGCCATGGAGGAGGGCACAGACAATTATTGAGCACTCACTATATATCTGGACCCATGGAAAGCACAACCAGCCCCTCTAATTCTGCTCTCCATTTGCAAACTTTGAACTAAATTCAGATGACTTGAATGTATACCTGCTTGTGATTCATCAAGTGGTAAAGATGGCATTGTGCATGATGTGTAGCATTTCCCCAGCCGGAGAAAACACCAGCTGTGGCTGGGAGGTAGGAGGCCAGGTTCCAATCAAAACTCTGTGGTTAACTGGCTGAGTAGCTCTAGGCAGTGCCTTCCGCTGTCTGCATCCCAGCCTCATCTGAACTATGAGTGGGTGGATGAGATCACTTCTGCGGAGCTTCTGAGCCCTGCTGGTCCATGACTCAGCTCCCAGGCCTTTGCACAGGCTGTTTCCTCAGCCTAGGATGCCTTTTCCCCATGCATCCACCTGGCAAGCTGAGTCTTCCTTTGAATCCTTTTTCAGTAGCCACTTCCTCTGTGAAGCACTCCCAGACAAAGAACCATCCTGCTCTCCCACCAGCAAATCATTCAATACTCTCTCTTCTGTTCCACATCTGTACCTTGGACATAAGTCAACTGTGCTGAAAGGCACAGTAGGCTTCCTGTGCTGAAATTATTCACAGGCTTAATAACTGCAAAATGAAAGCTTCAATTCAGCTTTACCTACTGTGTAGCATAGAGCCTGGGACACAGTAGAGGCCCTATAAAGCTTTCATGAATCAATGAACACATGCATGAACTAACTCTTTATGATTTCTTAACCCTATTCCAGTGTTAGGAGATTGCCATTATGGTCAAGAGAAAGACACACACTTCTTGCTGAAGCATTTCTTATATGTTTCTCAAGGGCAGGGGCCATTCCTCACTCACCTTTTGTCTCACCAGGGATAGGCACTGAGTAGGTGCTCAGTAAATATGTGTCACATTGAACAATATTGACATGTGACCCCAGCCCCAGCCCTCCACACTGGGAGAGCAGTCTCTCCAGGGTGCTAAACAATTTCTCTAAGAAATTGAACTCATCATCACAAAGGATGTGTAAATTAGGGATTAGATTTGGAAAGAAAATATCTACATTGGCACTAGTGCAGGGACCTGCAGGCCAAGCTATGGGTGACATGGTGGCATTTGCAAAGAAAACCCCACCAGCTCCAATAGTGTGCTCAGGAGTGTTACGGTGGATAGCTAGTCAGACATGAACAGGGCAGAAGAGGGCCCCCACACCCCACCAGGAAAGTCAGGCGATCATTAGGTGATGGTTAGGCAGTTGTCACACTGCCTCTCGAAAATAATAATAGGTCTCAACCAGCACCAGGAAAAGGCAATCTGCCTGTAGATAGAAAACACCTAAAACTGGTGATCATCAGTTTCCTATAAGATCTCAGGAGTTGGGCGAGTGGACTCAAGCATGTGAATTAAGACACGAAATGGCGGAGTTGAACTTCCAGGAGCATTCCACCAGTAAAAGGGAAGAACTCCTTGGGTAAGCATGCGTAAAACTCCAGTAAACACACTGCACATGCTCCCCTCCAAAGGGCTAGCAGGCCACCGCACATGCGGGCAGCTCACCCCAAGGGAAGAATCAAGCGAGAAGGCCGGGCATGGTAGCTCATGCCTGTAATCCTAGTACTTTGGAAGGCTGAAGTGGGCAAATCACCTGAGGTCGGGAGTTCGAGACCAGCCTGACCAACATGGAGAAACTCTATTTCTACTAAAATTACAAAATTAGCCAGGCGTGGGGCATGCCTGTAATCCCAGCTACTCAGGACGCTGAGACAGGAGAATCACTTGAACCCGGGAGGTGGAGGTTGTGGTGAGCCGAGATTGCACCATTGCACTCCAGCCTGGTCAACAAGAGCAAAACTCCATCTAAAAAAAAAAAAAAAAAGAATCAAGTGAGAAGGGATGCAAGACCCCAGAAGCATGCCAACATATAAAACCCCAAGTCAAAAGGTCAAGTCCTGCACTTGTTCTTCAAGTTACCTGCTTGGGCCTCTTCCAAGTGTACTTTCCTTGCTTTCATTCCTGCTCTAAAGCTTTGGGTTTTTTGGTTTTTGTTGTTGTTGTTCTTGCTGTTTTTAGATGGAGTCTCGCTCTGAAGCCCAGGCTGGAGTGCAGAGGCATGATCTCACCCCACTGCAGAGTTTCAAGTGATTCTCCTGCCTCAGCCTCCCGCGTAGGTGGGATTGCAGGCGCCCGCCACCACGCCCAGCTAATTTTTGTATTTTTAGTAGAGACGGGATTTCACCATGTTGGCCAGACTGGTCTCGAACTCCTGACCTCAAGTGATCCGCCTGCCTCGGCTTCCCAAAGTGCTGGGATTACAGGCATAAGCCACCACGCCGAGCCTGTAAAACTTTTTAATAAACGTTCACTCTTGCTTCAAAACTTGCCTTGGTCTGTCCTTCTGACTTATGCCCCTCAGTCAAATTCTTTCTTCTGAGGAGGCAAGAACTGAGGTTGCTGCACACCTGTATGGATGTGCCACCACAAACAAGAGGACCATCACTACCATGGTTTATGGTCCAGGCTTAAGTAAAAAGGTCCCCAGGGAGACAACATCTCCTACCAACATAGCAGTAGTAATATTGATATGTTCGTGGAGCAAAGTGTGGGTCTTGCAGGCTGCTGTTAAAAGGCTGTGCTTGTCCGGGCGTGATGGCTCATGCCTATAATCCCAGCACTTTGGGAGACTGAGGTGGGCAGATCACTTAAGGTCAGGAGTTTGAGAGCAGCCTGGACAACATGGCGGAACCCTGTTTCTACTAAAAATACAAAAATTAGCTGGGTGTGGTGGCGAATGCCTGTAATCCCAGTTGCTTGGGAGGCTGAGGCATGAGAATCGCTTGAACCCAAAAGGCGAGAGTTGCAGTGAGCTGAGATCACGCCACTGCACTCCAGCCTGGGTGACAGGGCAAGACTCCATCTCAAAAAAAAAAAAGGCCTTCTGCTAAGAGCTTCACATGGGACAGCTGGATATGCCAAGTGTCACCCAGCCAGGGATAACATTTCCTTCTTCCTTCTCTTAGGACTCAAGGTCAGATTAAAATGGATTATACTATGTTTTTTTCATGTAACCCTCATGGGATAGGTATTGTTTCCATTTCACAGACAAGGCAAACTGAGGTCCAGAGAAGTTAAATAACCAGCCCGAAGTCACACAGCTAGTAAGTGGCAGAGTTGGGATGTGGAGGTAGCTCTTCAGACTCCAAAATCCACTCCCCGTTCCTCACACTCCTTTAGTGTCTGCAAACTGTCAGCATATCATTTCTCACCAAATCATTCACTTCATGACAGTTCCCCATAGCGCAGGGCCTGCCACAGTGCCTAGACCTGGGCTGTACCACAGCCATATCTCAGGATAGACAGTGAGCCACTGATTAAGTTCTGTGCTCAAGGCAGAAATCTCTCCTGCAGCCCGGACTAAGGAGGTGAGAAAGGAGATCAGCCTCTAGGGTCGAACCTTGGGAACCGAGTGCGGCCTGATACACATCACCTCACCCAACAGCTGATGACGACTCCCCAAGTGGCCACGTTAGTTACCCGCCCACCACAGGCACTGCAGTTCTTTTTATAACTCCGAGCAGCTAAGCACAGCGGGGCTGTACAGCCACTCCACATTTAAGGCTCCACATGCCTGCAGGATATGATTTTTGGCAAGGCCTCCAGATCAATTAGCCAAGTCAGCACCGGGAAGCTGGGAGCTTGTGGGGTGGGAACCAGGTCAGGAATTCTCCCAGGGCGCCTGACTCAGTCAGCAGATGGCTACCTCAGGCCAGTGGAGCAGAGCAGAGGCCTTGGGTGGAGGGCTACAGAGAGCCATTGGAAGACAAGGTCATGGAGAGAGCAAAGCACCCAGAGAAGTAAAGTACAGTGTGAAGGCCTAAATCCGGAACGAGCTAAAAAAGGACTCTAGATTGCACATTATGAGATGCGAAACTAGGGCCCCTGAGCTATGTGCTTCCCAGAGTCCTCTCCAACCATCCAAGAGGAAGCTTCCTCCTACTCAGAAGTGACTGACCACTGAATTTTCAAAATAGGTGCACACACCACCCCAGCCCCCGTGCCTAGAGAGCAGCTGAGAGGAGGAGATCTCTCTCTCTGAAGGCTGCCACACCCCATGACCTAAGATTCTTACTAAGATGGGGTGGGTGAGGAGGTAGATAGAGTCAGAAATTCAATCCCTGGTGAGTAGCTTTTGTAATGAAAGGTGCACCATTGTCAACGTCCAGAAAGCCAAACACAAGACACAGATTAGGTCTATCAGTCTGAAGAAATGTCAGTAGTGGAAGTTCAGGTAGTCCATCTGCTGGGAGGGCAATTCCCCCATGCTTTGGGTTTTAGCAGCCCTGTGGCCAGCTAGGCTCAGTTTGGACCCACCTGGAGCTCTCCATCAGCTTGGGGACTCCTTGGCCCTTCCTCCTCCTGCCTGCAGGAGGAAAAAAAAAAAAAAACAAGAAAAGGGTTGTTGAGGCAAAGTGAGAGCCTCATTAATAAAACAGTGGGGGACCCTTATTCCACAACCCTCACCCACCACTTGAGGAGAGCATTTGTTACCAGATCCATGGGGTCTTCCAGAAAGCCATGTCTCCATCGGCACCCATCCTTGCTGTCAAAACTATAAAGAGCTATGAAGTGTGTGAGATGTTGCTCTACTTTTAAGCTAATCCAGTTTCCTGGCAGAAGACACAAAAGTCCTGGGTCAGAGACTAAGGACTCTGTTGCTCAGGGGACAGCAGGCAGCAAGATCTTCATGTTACCCTCACATTCCCAGTCCCACAGGGCCAATGTGGAGGCAGGCGCATGTGGATGCTACCACAGTTTTGTGTCACAGCTCAGGGACATAGCAGAAGAAACCTCCAAACTTAAAAGGGGGCTGCTGGAAAACATGCCTGTTAGGTTCTAGCCCAAACTGAGGTCTGAGGGGAGTCAGTGAGTGGGTAGCAGGTAGCTGGGAAAACACTCAAGGATACATAGGCAGTTTCAACATGGCTTTATTCTCTCTCTGGGCGCGAGCCATATGTACAGCATCAGCAGGGTAATTATACCTTTTACAGACAATAGTGGCTCCAAGCCAAGCACAAGCTCACATGAGTGGTCACCTAATGCACCTCACATGGCATGGTTACATAATGTGTGGAGTTGTGTGCCTGCGCTCCAAATCCACTGAGTCATGCTGTGCCAGAAGGCCACCTCGGCCTACTCCTGACTAAAGCACAGCCATTTCCCTTACACTCCACCTCCTAGGCCAAGGGCATCTTCCAGGTAGGGATACATGCCCACAAGGCAGATCTCTGAATCCACAACCCACAACAACAATACAGAGAGCAACAGCTCACTACTAGGATCCCAGCTATGCTACTTATGACTATTAAGGCCCAGCATAGGCCAGAGCCCAGGGATGCCCACCATCCCTGCTGGGGCTTGTCAGTAAGGCTCTCGACTGCCTTAATCTGCTGTGAGACCCCTTAAAGGGCTGCTGTTTTGTTCTGCCAAGTGTTGTCAGGAATAAAGGTACAACATTGTGTTCCTAAAAGGGCACAGGTGCCTCGTTGGGCATCAGTTACTATGTCTAAGGCCATTTGGTTTTGCAACACTACCTTTCTGATCTGATCAACTTCATCCATTAACAGGAAGAGGGCCACTCAGGTGTAATTCAGAGCCTGAGTAGCATGCTCTGCAAGAGCAGTAACTTGTGCTTCTACAGTTATGACACCCACTCCAGGGATAGTCACTGCCAGGGGATAGAACCACCAAGGGATTCACCGTACTTGCAAAACCCTAGAGCATAGAGCCTCCTGGTTTTGTGGGCATCTGGGCAATGTGGAGAGAACAGTGGCAGGTACATAAGGCCAAGTCCACTACACAGTGATACTGTCCCAGTTCCATCGTCAAACAGTTCATCAAATTCATGATGATACAGACGCATGCAAAGGGGGTATTACTTTATTCAGTTCCCAATAGTCCACCATTATCTCCCAAGTTCCATCAGGCTTTCTAACTGGCCACACCAGATAATTGTAGGGGCTGTGGGTGCCATGCATTATCTGCACCTCCTCCAGCTTTTTAATTGTCTCAGTGATCTCCATCTACCCACCCAGCAAACCCCATCAGGGTTGTGGCAGGACCTGAGGCTGGTGATGCATATGTCCACACAGCACTGGCTTCACCACATGCACTCAGAGTCTGAATTCCCCAGCTGTGGTTTGTAATGCCAGGTCATGTAAAATGTCCACCCCTAGAATGTATTCTAGTATGGGAGAGACATACACAGTATATAAATGGGGAGCCAAACAGCTGATGTCAAGGTGTAGAGATATCGGTTTCACTTTCACTGACCAGCCTCCATAACCATCAGTGTAAGCAGTTTTGTCCAGAAACTCACCCAGGTTCCCATAAACAAGGCTACAGTCTGCTCCAGTATCTACCAGTGCCAGTACCCACTGTACATTGGTGGGGGTACCAGTGGATTGCCAATTTTACATGTGGCCTCCAGTCGTCCAATGTCCCCCAAAGCCGGGCACCTCAGCCAGTTCCCTAATCAAACAGAAAAGGCTCTACATTTCCACCTGGCTGCAGCAAGTAGTCTTTGATCTGGAGCACCCAGCTGGGACTGGGTCATGCAGTAATGTCCTTCTCCCCCTTGGGCATTTTCTGGAATTGCTGCTCTGGAGACAAGTGTCTCCACAAAGTTAGGAGTATTCATTGAGCCGCTTATCAATTTTCTCTCAGTCAATCCTGGCCAAAATCAAATGTATCCACATCTATGAGCATGTCACTCATTGGGCCCCCTTTTGTCCCATGGGGGAGCTCTTTGTGGGAAAGGCATCTTCCCCTTCTTTACGGCATGGACCCCTCAGTCCTGCTGACAGCCTTCCGCTTCCCTGAGGGCTGCCATAGCAGTGATCACTTCATGTATGTGGCACCCTATGTACAGGGTGAGAACAGCAGCTCGGGGATGCAGAACCCAAAAGGAGATCCCTCATGTGGAAGGTGAAACATTCATCATCTGGCCCCCAAGTATTCAGGTCAAACATAGCCTGCCACATACCCATCTCAAAGATGGCTTGCACCAAATTGGCACATGACTGCCATTTGCTCACAGTTTTGGGTATTTCACCAGCATTGTTCCACACAGTCTATATGGCTGCCCATAGCCACTCAATCAGGGTGTGGTCACCTTGCCCTGCCGCTCACCACCTGCTCACTTGCAACTGCTGACAGAGGGAGGGATGAGTCACGGAGGCCAGCTCTTCCATCTCAGAGACAAAACAACAGATACTATCTGCTCCCTTGTCCCACAAACGAAGCATCCAAGCAGTCAGGGGTTCCCCTGGATGCTGGTGGCACTGCTTGCCTAATTTCTGCAACTCAGTTGGGGTATAGGGAATATATGAAGTGTGTTGCATTATGGTGGGGGGGGGTCCCTGAGCCTGCCCTTGGGGCCCCATCAGCTGTTCATGATCTATCTTCTGACAGACCATTGGGTGAGCCCACAACAAGAGTTCCTCCTCCTCAGTATCAGACCGAGTGGGGGCCTCAGGTTGAGATGGTGGATCCAGGCCTGCATTCACTGCAGCCTCTAATTCTTTTTCTGATCAGTGTAGCTGGACCTCCAGGCACCCCACCTGCACCTGGAGGTCCCCATTCACAGCAGCCTCTAACTTTTTCTGAGCTCTGTAGCTGGGCCTCCAGGTGCCCCACCTGAGCCTGGAGGTCCCTTACCTGCATTACATCCCTCAGAGACTGGGTGTGTACTTCCCATTGCACAGTCAAAAATGCCCATCCAACTCTGCCAGCAAAGGTTTGCTCCTTCTTGGTGCTCTGTGCTTCCAGCTGCTTCAGCACCTTCTCCATGCTTGTAGGGGAACCCATTTACTGCCACCCAGGTTTCCACCAGAGCCCATCCAAGAAGCACATCTGCCACTGGGTACCACAGTCTATGTTGCGGCCACATGGCCAACCTGGAATCGGTGGGGACAGAAGGCTCACTTATGTCGGGATCCTGCTCACAGTGCCAATTGTCAGTTTCTAGACCAAACTGGGTCCGAGAGGAGTCGGTGGGCAGGTGGCAGGTAGCTGGAAAAACACTTAAGGAATTGTAGGCAGTTTTGGCACGGCTTTATTCTCTCCGTGGGCGTGAGCCTGGGCACGAGCTGTACATACAGCATCAGCAGGGTAATGATACCTTTTATTGACAAAAGTGGCTCTGAGTCAAGCACAAGCTCACATGACTGGTAACCTAATGCGCCTCATGCAGCATGGTTACATAATGTGTGGAGTTGTGCACTTGCACTCCAAACCCATTAAGTCATGCTGCACTGGAAGGCCACCTCAGCCTACTCCTGACTAAAGCGCAGCCATTTCCCTTACACTGCCCCATCCCTACCCTGGGGGACAGCAAACAAATCTGACCTCCACCCTGGAGACAAGATCTTTATCTTCCAAGGCCATTTCCAAGTCTGTTTGCTGTACAAAAATCCTTGAAAAGATAGTCTAGAACAAAAGCTGTGACATGACACAAGAGATCCAAGGGAATTGTCTCCCAACAGATACTGTGGGGGGCTAATGTGAGCCTGTGAGCTGAGAGGGAAGAGGCCTCCTGTCTCCTTAAGTACAAGGGCAAGCAGTGAGCAACAGGCTTTTCTTCCCTGGACCTTGCATGGGACCAGAGCATCCAGAAGCAGCATCTGAGACCATCTGCGTGAGGGTTAGTAGGGGAGCCAGGTACCTTGGGTTGCAGAGAAGGAAGGCATCCAGGGGAGGGGTGGGCACTTCCAGGACCATATCAAACTAATAAGGGAGAGGCCATTGAGGGGCAGCCTCTGACTTAGCTGACAGCCCCTCCTCCATTTCTCTTGGCCATTGTTAACAGAGGACCCCTACCCTGGTGACCATCCATAGACGCTCCTACCCTTAGGGCTTCCTCCTCTGCCCCAGGGTCCCTCATTACTTCCCTAACCCTAGCAAGAGAAAAGGCCCCAGGGAACTCCAGCTGGTGGTGTTACAGGTAGACAGACACGCATGGGGCAAGAGAGAGCTCTCCTCCACCTACTTTGAGCGATGGCTTGGCAGTTGTCACATTGTCTCTCTAAAAGTGATAAATTGGCAGTCAGCACCAGGGAGTGGCCATTTCCTGATGGTCCACACCTGTTGCATTAAAATGTTAATTGAATGCAGGCTCCAGGGAGAAGCAAAAAGAGGCTTCCAACAAAATCTCAGGTATTGGACTAGTGAGCCTGGGCATGTGCATCAAGAAACAAAATGGTGGAGTATTACCTTCAGGGGGCACTCCACCAGAAAAGTGAAGAAAGCTGCAGATTGGTGTGCATACAACTCCCTAACCACACTGTACACGCTCACCTCCGAGTGTAAGGAGGGCACTGTGCATGTGGGCAGCCCATCCTAAGGGAAGAATCATGGGAAAGGGGCCAGCCTAGAAAGTCCTAGGATCAGGGCTAAACACTGCACTTGACCTTCACGTGCCTGCTTGAGTTTCTTCCAAGCATGTTTTCCTTTCTTTCCTTTTCTAAAGCCTTTTAAATAAACTTCCACTCCTGCTCTGAAACTTGCATTGGTCTCTCCTTCTGCCTTATGCCCCTCAGTTGAATTCTTTCTCTCTGAGGAGGCAAGAATTGAGGTTGCTGCAGACCTGTGTGGATTCCCTGCCAGGTGACTCAGATACCTTCCACCCATAACAGTGGGAACCTGAGGGCTCCATCAATTCCACAATTCCACAAAACTCTGGAATCAGGTGGCACAGGTTCAAGCCCTGGTGCCAACACTAACCATCCAGGTGAATTGATTCAAGTTACTTTACCTTTAAATGCCTCAATTTCCCTCTCTGTAAAATTAAAAGAATAATGGTATCCACTCATGAGGGATCTTTGTTTATTTCAATAGGTTTTTGGGGAACAAGTGGTGTTTGGTTACATAAATGAGTTATTTAGTAGTGATGTCTGAGATTTTGTGCACCCATCACCTGAGCAGTGTACGCTGTACCCAATGTGTAGTCTTTTATCCCTCACCCACTCCCACCCTTTCCCCCAAGTCCCCAAAGTCCATTGTATCATTCTTATGCCTTTGCATCCTTCCGTGAGGGATCTTCTAAAGATGAATCCAATGATTCACAGGCCGTGCTAAGCAATCATGAAGCAGCTGCACCACAAATAATGACTGCTGTGATCCTAACAGTGTTTCTGGAGGGAAAACTGAAGGCAGAAAGTGGAGGTGAATGGGCCAAGGTCGTGCTGTGGGAGAATGTAAGCTCTGATATTCCAAACCAGGTTCCCCAATGTCCTGTCCAGGGTACCCACTCCAGCCAGGGGTGCCATGTTGACCAATTCCACTTTCTTTTTTCCATCTTCTCTCCAACCTCAGCAGCTTTGCACCCCTACCTGGGCACTAGATCCCTCAGCAGGGGGATTCCACACACTGCCCCTGACACATATAAGATCTGGAAGTGTTTTAGGCAAGTAAGCGATGCTGATGAGGGTCAGACAGAGGTCAGTTTGAGTCCTGGCTCTGCCACTTAACAGCTCTGTGACTTAGGGGATGTTTCTTAAACCCTCTGAGCCTCAGTTTCTCCATATGGAAAATAAGGAAATCATAGACCTAATTTTTTGGTCTGTGGTTAGGGTGAAATGTATGGAAAGTGTTTAGCAGAGCACCTGATACATTGTAAGGATTCAACAAATGGCTGTTAATCTGACTGGATTTAATATTATTGCTTTAAATGAGCAAATTACAAAATAAGACACCCAGATCTGGGGGCTTTGGTAGATTCTGTGCTCAGTTTCTTTCTAAATGAGATCATGGATGAGCATGAAAGCCCTCTGACAATTGTACAGAGCTATGCAGGTGACAGAGCAGATGCTGTTCATGACTGTAGGGTGCACAAACACGCTCCCATCACAAAGGCCTGAGAGCAGAGTGGTAAGCAGAGTTACAGCAGGGTGAGGGCCAGGTGACCACAGACTGAGCCCTTACCACCAGGGTAAGAGCAAAAGGTGAAGATGGCCATGATGCCTGCAGCCCACTAGGCCATTTCACATTCACAGTGACCCTCTGATTTGCTGGCCAGGTGGATATTAATGCTTCTGTTTTCA
Organism: Pongo abelii; assembly: GCF_028885655.2. Taxonomy (NCBI): domain Eukaryota; kingdom Metazoa; phylum Chordata; class Mammalia; order Primates; family Hominidae; genus Pongo; species Pongo abelii. Next base: position 73,347,802 of record NC_071993.2, read on the forward strand.
GATGTGGAAACAGAGGCTCCAACCCAAGGTCACAGAGATCTGGCCTGCATCCCTGCATCTCCAAAGGCTAATGTTTTTGTTTTTTACCAAAAGCTCTATATTTACCCCGAAGATAAATTGCCTTGTAACTCTACCCCAAGCCAAAAGGAAAAGAAAGAGCTGCTCATAAATTTAAATGGCATTTCCCTCATTTATTGACAGAAAGCATTCAAACATAAAAGGGTCGGAGGTCGCTTCCAAGATGGCCGAATAGGAAGACCTCCAGTTTGCAGCTCCCAGCGAGATCAACACAGAAGACAGGTGATTTCTGCATTTGCAACTGAGGTACCTGGTTCATCTCACTAGGACTGGTTGGACAGTGGGTGCAGCCCATGGAGGGTGAACTGAAGCAGGGAGAGGCATTGCCTCACCCGGGAAGCGCAAGGGGTCAGGGGATTTCCCTTTCCTAGCCAAGGGAAGCCGTGACAGACTGTACCTGGAGAAATGGTACACTTCTGACCAAATACTGAGCTATTCCCGCAGTCCTAGCAACTGGCAGACCAGGAGACACCCTCCCATGCCTGGCTTGGTGGGTCCCACACCCACGGAGCCTTGCTCACTGCTAGTGCAGCAGTCTGAGATCGACTTGCGATGCTGCAGCTGGATGAAGGGAGGGGCATCTGCCATTGCTGAGGCTTGAGTAGCTCACAGTGTAAACAAAGAGCAGGAACTGGATGGAGCCCACCACAGCTCAGCAAGGCCTACTGTCTCTACGGATTCCACCCCTGGGGGCAGGGCATAGCAGAACAAAAGGCAGCAGACAGCTTCTGCAGACTTAAACTTCCCTGTCTGCAAGCTCTGAAGAGAGCAGTGGTTCTCTCAGCATGGCGTTTGAGCTCCGAGAACAGACAGACTGCCTCTTCAAGCAAGTCCCTGACCCCTGTGTAGCCTGACTGGGAAACACCTCCCAGTAGGGGCTGACAGACACCTCAAACAGGCAGGTGCCCCTCTGGGATGAAGCTTCTAGTGGAAGGATCAGGCAGCAATATTTGCTGCTCTGCAGCCTCCACTGGTGATATCCAGGCAAACAGGGTCTGGAGTGGACCTCCAGCAAACTCCAACAGACCTGCAGCTGAGGGGACTGACGTTAGAAGGAAAACTAACAAACGAAAGGAATAGCATCAACATCAACAAAAAGGACATCCACATCAAAACCCCAACTGTAGGTCACCAACATCGAAGACCAAACGTAGATAAAACCGCAAAGATGGGGAGAAACCAGAACAGAAAAGCTGAAAATTCCAAGAAAACAGAGCACCTCTTCTCCTCCAAAGGATTGGAGCTCCTCGCCAGCAAGGGAACAAAGCTGGATGGAGAATGAGTTTGACGAGTTGACAGAAGTAGGCTTCAGAAGGTCGGTAACAACAAACTTCTCAAGCTAAAAGAGCATGTTCTAACCCACCACAAGGAGGCTAAAAACCTTGAAAAAAGGTTAGATGAATGGCTAACTAGAATAAACAATATAGAGAAGAGCTTAAATAACCTGATGGAGCTGAAAACCATGGCATGAGAACTTTGTGATGCATGCACAAGCTTCAATAGCTGATTCAATCAAGTGGAAGAAAGGGTATCAGTGATGGAAGATCAAATTAATGAAATAAAGCGAGAAGACAAGATTAGAGAAAAAAGAGTGAAAAGAAACGAACAAAGCCTCTAAGAAATATGAGACTATGTGAAAAGACCAAATACACATTTGATTGGTGTACTGGAAAGTGATGGGGAGAATGAAACCAAGTTAGAAACCACTCTTCAGGGTAGGATCTAGGAGAACTTCCCTAACCTAGCAAGGCAGGCCAACATTCAAATTCAGGAAATACAGAGAACACCACAAAGGTACTCCTCGAGAAGAGCAACCCCAAGACACATAATTATCAGATTCACCAAGGTTGAAATGAAGGAAAAAATGTTAAGGGCAGCCAGAGAGAAAGGTCGGGTTACCCACAAAGTGAAGCCCATCAGACTAACAGCGGATCTCTTGGCAGAAACCCTACAAGCCAGAAGAGAGTGGGGGCCAATATTCAATATTCTTAAAGAAAAGAATTTTCAACCCAAAACCTCATACCCAGCCAAACTAAGCTTCATAAGTGAAGGAGAAATAAAATACTTCACAGACAAGCAAATGCTGAGAGATTTTGTCACCACCAGGCCTGCCTTGCAAGAGCTCCTGAAGGAAGCACTAAACATGGAAAGGAACAACCAGTACCAGCCACTGCAAAAACATGCTAAATGGTAAATACCATTGATGCTATGAAGAAACTGCATCAATTAATGGGCAAAATAACCAGCTAGCATCATAATGACAGGATCAAATTCAAACATAACAATATTAACCTTAAATGTAAATGGGCTGAATACCCCAATTAAAAGACACAGACTGGCAAATTGGATAAAGAATCGAGACCCATCGGTGCTGTATTCAGGAGACCCATCTCATGTGCAAAGACGCATATAGGCTCAAAATAAAGGGATGGAGGAAGATCTACCAAGCAAATGGAAAGCAAAAAAAAGCAGGGGTTGCAATCCTAGTCTCTGATAAAACAGACTTTAAACCAACAAAGATCAAAAGAGACAGAGAAGGTCACTACATAATGGTAAACAGATCAATTCAACAAGAAGAGCTAACTATCCTAAATATATATGCACCCAATACAGGAGCACCCAGATTATAAAGCAAGTCCTGAGTAACCTACAAAGAGACTTAGACTCCCACACAATAATAATGGGAGACTTTAACACCTCATTGTCAATATTAGACAGATCAGTGAGACAGAAGGTTAACAAGGATATCCAGGACTTGAACTCAGCTCTGCACCAAGCAGACCTAATAGACATCTACAGAACTCTCCACCCCAAATCAACAGAATATACATTCTTCTCAGCACTACATCTCACTTATTCTCAAACTGACCACATAATTCGAAGTAAAGCACTCCTCAGCAAATGTAAAAGAACAAAATCACAATGAATTGTCTCTCAGACCACAGTGCAATCAAATTAGAACTCAGGATTAAACAACTCACTCAAAACCGCACAACTACGTGGAAACTAAACAACCTGCTCCTGAATGACTACTGGGTACATAACGAAATGAAGGCAGAAATAAAGATGTTCTTTGAAACCAATGAGAACAAAGACACAATGTACCAGAATCTCTGGGACACATTTAAAGCAGTGTGTAGAAAGAAATTTATGCACTAAATGCCCACAAGAGAAAGCAGGAAAGGTCTAAAATCGACACCCTAACATCACAATTAAAAGAACTAGAGAAACAAGAGCAAATACATATTCAAATGCTAGCAGAAGGCAAGAAATAACTAAGATCAGGGCAGAACTGAAGCAATAGAGATACAAAAAGAACCTTCAAAAAATCAATGAATCCAGGAGCTGGTTTTTTGAAAAGACCAACAAAATAGATAGACAACTAGCAAGACTAATAAAGAAGAAAAGAGAGACGAATCAAATAGACACAATAAAAAATAATAAAGAGGATATCACCACCGATCCCACAGAAATACAAACTACCATCAGAGAATACTATAAACACCTCTACGCAAATAAACTAGAAAATCTAGAAGAAACAGATAAATTCCTGGACACATACACCCTTCCAAGACTAAACCAGGAAGAAGCTGAATCTCTGAATAGACCAATAACAGGTTCTGAAATTGAGGCAATAATTAATAGCCTACCAACCAAAAAAAGTCCAGGACCAGATGGATTCACAGCCGAATACTACCAGAGGTACAAAGAGGAGCTGGTATCATTTCTTCTGAAACTACTCCAATCAATAGAAAAAGAGGGAATCCTCCCTCACTCATTTTATGAGGCCAGCATCATCCTGATACCAAAGCCTGGCGGAGACACACAAAAAAGAGAATTTTAGACCAATATCCCTGATGAACATCGATGCGAAAATCCTCAATAAAATACTGGCAAACCGAATCCAGCAGCACATCAAAAAGCTTATCCATTACGATCAAGTTGGCTTCATCTCTGGGATGCAAGGCTGGTTCAACATATGCAAATCAATAAACATAACCCATCACATAAACAGAACCAACGACAAAAACCACATGATTATCTCAATAGATGCAGAAAAGGCCTTTGACAAAATTCAACAGCTCCTCATGCTAAAAACTCTCAATAAACTAGGTATTGATGGAACGTATCTCAAAATAATAAGAGCTATTTATGACAAACCCACGGCCAATATCATACTGAATGGGCAAAAACTGGAAGCATTCCCTTTGAAAACCGGCACAAGACAAGGATGCCCTCTCTCACCACTCCTATTCAACATAGTGTTGGAAGTTCTGGCCAGGGCAATCAGGCAAGAGAAAGAAGTAAAGGGTATTTAATTGGGAAAGGAGGAAGTCAAATTATCCCTGTTTGAAAATGACATGATTTTATATTTAGAAAACCCCATCGTCTCAGCCCAAAATCTCCTTAAGCTGATAAGCAACTTCTGCAAAGTCTCAGGATACAAAATCAATGTGCAAAAATCACAAGCATTCCTATACACCAATAACAGACAAACAGAGAGCCAAATCATGAGTGAACTCCTATTCACAATTGCTACAAAGAGAATAAAATACCTAGGAATCCAACTTACAAGGGATGTGAAGGACCTCTTCAAGGAGAACTACAAACCACTGCTCAATGAAATAAAAGAGGACACAAACAAATGGAAGAACATTCCATGCTCATGGATAGGAAGAATCAATATCGTGAAAATGGCCATACTGCCCAAAGTAATTTATAAATTCAATGCTATCCCCGTCAAGCTACCATTGCCTTTCTTCACAGAACTGGAAAAAAACTACTTTAAAGTTCATATGGAACCAAAAACAGCCCACATTGCCAAGACAATCCTAAGCAAAAAGAACAAAGCTGGAGGCATCACGCTACCCAACTTCAAACTATACTACAAATCTACAGTAACCAAAAAAGCATGGTACTGATACCAAAACATATATAGACCAATGGAACAGAATAGAGGCCTCAGAAATAACACCACACATCTACAACCATCTGATCTTTGACAAACCTGACAAAAACAAGCAATGGGGAAAGGATTCCCTATTTAATAAATGGTGCTGGGAAAACTGACTAGCCATAAGTAGAAAGCTGAAACTGGATCCCTTTCTTACACTGTATACAAAAATTAACTCGAGATGGATTAAAGACTTAAATGTAAGCCCTAACATCATAAAAACCCTAGAAGAAAACCTAGGCAATACCATTCAGGACATAGGCATGGGCAAGGACTTCATGACTAAAACACCAAAAACAATGGCAACAAATGCCAAAATAGACAAATGGGATGTAATTAAACTAAAGAGCTTCTCACAGCAAAATAAACTATCGTTAGAGTGAACAGGCAACCTACAGAATGGGAGAAAATTTTTGCAATCTACCCATCTGACAAAGGGCTAATACCCAGAATCTACAAAGAACTTAAACAAATTTACAGGAAAAAAACAACCCCATCAAAAAGTGGGCAAAGGATATGAACAGACACTTCTCAAAATATGACATTTATGCAGCCAACAGACATATGCAAAAATGCTCATCATCACTGGTCATCAGAGAAATGCAAATCAAAACCAGAATGAGATACCATCTCATGCCAGTTAGAATGGCAATCATTAAAAAGTCAGGAAATAGCAGATGCTGGAGAGGATGTGGAGAAATAGGAACGCTTTTACACAGTTGGTGGGAGTGTAAATTAGTTCAACCATTGTGGAAGACAGTGTGGCGATTCCTCAAGGATCTAGAAGTAGAGATACCATTTGACCCAGCAATCCCATTACTGGGCATATACCCAAAGGATTATAAATCATTCTACAATAATGATACACACACACATATGTTTATTATGGCACTATTCACAATAGCAAACACTTGGAACCAACCCAAATGTCCATTGGTGATAGACTGGATTAAGAAAATGTGGCACATATACACAATGGAATACTATGCAGCCATAAAAAAGGATGAGTTCATGTCCTTTGCAGGGACATGGATGAAGCTGGAAACCATCATTCTAAGCAAACTATCACAAGGACAGAAAACCAAACACTGCATGTTCTCACTCATAGGTGGGAGTTCAACAATGAGAACACGTGGACACAGGGTGGGAACATCACATACTGGCGCCTGCCAGGGGGTGAGGGGTTGGGGGAGGGATAGCATTAGGAGAAATACCTAATGTAAATGACGAGTTGATGGGTGCAGCAAACCAACATGGCACATGTATACCTATATAACAAACCTGCACATTGTGCACATGTACCCTAGAACTTAAAGTATAATAAAAAAGAAATAATAATTTAAAAAAAAAAAACATAAAAGCCTCTAAAATCTTAGAACTCCACTTTATAGTGAGAAGCAGAGTCTCCAAAAAGTAGAATCCCAGTGTGCACTGGTCTGATCTGCCCCATTTCTCCCCCAGTGCGCATACTCCGCCCCTGTGACTCCTCTACCCAGTGCTCAGGCGCCAGCAGCTGTCTGCATCTCCCCAGTGATGGGAAGCTCACTACCTCCTAAGGGTGCTTATTTTATACTGGGACAATTATTTTCACTTTTTCCTTTTTTCTTTTTTTTTTTTTTTTTTTTTTTTAGTAAATGTGTGATTTCTTTTTTTTTTTTTTTCTTTCTTTCTTTTATTATTATTATTATTATTATCATTATTATACTTTAGGTTTTATGGTACATGTGCGCAATGTGCAGGTAAGTTACATATGTATACATGTGCCATGCTGGTGCGCTGCACCCACCAACTTGTCATCTAGCATTAGGTATATCTCCCAACGCTATCCCTCCCCCCCTCCCCCCACCCCACAACAGTCCCCGAAGTGTGATATTCCCCTTCCTGTGTCCATGTGTTCTCATTGTTCAATTCCCATCTATGAGTGAGAATATGCGGTGTTTGGTTTTTTGTTCTTGCGATAGTTTACTGAGAATGATGATTTCCAGTTTCATCCATGTCCCTACAAAGGACGTGAACTCATCCTTTTTTATGGCTGCATAGTATTCCATGGTGTATATGTGCCACATTTTCTTAATCCAGTCTATCATTGTTGGACATTTGGGTTGGTTCCAAGTCTTTGCTATTGTGAATAATGCGGCAATAAACATACGTGTGCATGTGTCTTTATAGCAGCATGATTTATAGTCCTTTGGGTATATACCCAGTAATGGGATGGCTGGGTCGAATGGAATTTCTAGTTCTAGATCCCTGAGGAATCGCCACACTGACTTCCACAAGGGTTGAACTAGTTTACAGTCCCACCAACAGTATAAAAGTGTTCCTATTTCTCCACATCCTCTCCAGCACCTGTTGTTTCCTGACTTTTTAATGATTGCCATTCTAACTGGTGTGAGATGGTATCTCATTGTGGTTTTGATTTGCATTTCTCTGATGGCCAGTGATGGTGAGCATTTTTTCATGTGTTTTTTGGCTGCATAAATGTCTTCTTTTGAGAAGTGTCTGTTCATGTCCTTCGCCCACTTTTTGATGGGGTTGTTTGTTTTTTTCTTGTAAATTTGTTGGAGTTCATTGTAGATTTTTTCTTTTTTTTTTAAGACAGGGTCTTTGTCGCCCAGGCTGGAGTGCGGTGGTTTGATCTCCACCTCTCAGGTTCAGGCAATCCTTCCACCTCAGCCTCCTGACTAGCTTGGGACTACAGGAGCATGCCACCATGCCCAGCTAATTTTTGTATTTTCTTTTTTTGGTAGAGACAAGGTTTCATCATGTTGGCCAGGCTGGTCTTGAACTCCTGACCTCAAGTGGTCCACCCGCCTTGGCCTCCCAAAGTGCTGGGATTAGAAGCGTGAGCCACCATGCCCAGCCTATTTAAAAAAAACAAAAAAAAAGGTTGTCAGGAGTGGTGGCTCACACCTGTAATCCCAGCACTTTGGGAGGCCGAGGCGGGCAGATCACCTGAGGTCGGGAGTTCAAGACCAGCCTGATCAACATGGAGAAACCCCATCTCTACTAAAAATACAAAATTAGCCATGGTGGTGGTTCATGCCTGTAATACCAGTTACTCGAGAGGCTGAGGCAGGAGAATAGCTTGAACCCAGGAGGCGGAGGTTGCTGTGAGCCGAGATCACGCCATTGCACTCCAGCCTGGGCAACAAGAGCGAAACTCCGTCTCAAAAAAAAAAAAAAAAGGTTGTGGTTAATTTGTGCCTGATAACTTTTAAATGTAAAAGGTATAATGAGAGTTCATGGCAAGAATGATGCAACTGACAAATTTCCTTTATATATGTGCCATGAAAAACAAGATAATAGGCCGTGTGCAATGACTCACACCTGTAATCCCAGCACTTTGGGAGGCTGAGGCGGAGGATCACCTGAGGGGTTCGAGGCCAGCCTGGCCAACATGGCGAAACTCTGTCTCTACTAAAAATACAAAAATTAGCTAGGCATGGTGGTACTTTCCTGTAATCCCAGCTCCTCGGGAGGCTGGGGCAGGAGAATCGCTTGAACTCAGGAAGCAGAGGTTGCAGTGAGCCGAGATCGTGCCACATTGCCCTCCAGCCTGGGCTACAAGAGCGAGACTCTGTCTTAAAAAACAAAAAAAAAGGAAGGAAGGAAGGAAGGAAGGAAGGAAGGATCATAAGCTGCCCAGAAAGCCCCTCCATGTACCTACCCTCTCCATCCCTAACACTGCTTCACAAAATAACCAGTCTTCTGACTTCTGTTGCCATAGATTCATTTTCCCCATTTTAAATTTCATTTACATGGAATCATACAGTTTGTATTCTATTGTGTCTGGTTTTGTTCACTCAACATTTTTTTTTTTTTTTTTTTTTTTAGACGGAGTCTCACACTGTCGCCCAGTCTGGAGTGCAATGGTGTGATCTCGACTCACTGCAACCTCTGCCTCCTGAGTTCAAGCCATTCTCCTGCTTCAGCCTTCCAAGTAGCTTGGATTACAGGAGCCCACCACCACACCCAGCTAATTTTTTGTATTTTTAGTAGAGACAGGGTTTCACTATGTTGGCCAGTCTGGTCTCAAACTCAACATTTTTATGTGAGATTCATCCATACTTGTCTCTTGTATCAGTCATTCATCATTTTTTTGCTGCTGCATAATATTCCATTGCATGAATATTCTATCATTTATTCACCCATCCTATTGTTTATGGGCATTTGGGTTGTTTCCATTTGGGCTATTTATGCACATCACTGCCATGATCAGCCTTGTACATATCCTTTGTTGGACATAAGCAATTATTTCTATGGGGCAGGAGTGGGACTGCTTGCTCATAGGTATATGTACGTTTACCTTTTAAAAATATTACTAAATGGTTATTTAAACAGTTTGATGTTTTTTGCCTCCTTTTTCTTTTTCTGTTTGTTTGGTTTGTTTGTTTGTTTGTTTTTAGATAGGGTCTCACTCTGTCGCCCAGACTGGAGCGCAGTGGTGTGACCACAACTCACTGCATCCTCAACCTCCTAGGGCTCAGGTGATTCTCCTACCTCAGCCTCGCTAGTAGCTGGGACTACAGGCATGCGCCACCATGCCTGGCTAATTTTTGTATTTTTTGTAGAGATAGGACTGCCTATGTTGCCTAGGCTAGTCTTGAGCTCCTGGGCTCAAGTGATCCACCCGCCTCCGCCTCACAAAGTGCTGGGATTACAGGCGTGTGCTGCCACGCCCGGCCACTTTTTGCCTTTTTCTTATGGATTTGTTGTTTTTCACATTTAGTTCTACATCCAGCTGGAATTTATTTCATATGGGGTACAGTGAGATTCAAGATACATCTTTTTCCTCTCTGGGTATCCAAATTTCATCTACCATTTATTGAAAAGAACATTCTTTCATTGCATTTCAGTGACTCGTATGTCACCATTCTGGTGAACATATGTGGGTATTTGTTTCTGGACCTTATTCAGCCCATTGCCCTATTTTTCTATATTTATGCTAATACCACACTGACTTAGTTATTGTAGCTTTATAACAAGTCTTTATATTTGGTGGTACAAGTTCTCCATTCCAGTTGTGGTTTCTATCTATTCTTGACTAGCCTTGGCTCTTTGCATTTTCTATAAATTTTAGAATTTGCATGTATATTTCCATAACAGAATCTTAGGGTTTTTACTGGGATTGCATTACAAATGCAGATCAAATTAGGGAGCAATGACTTGTCTACAATCTTGAATTTTCTAATTCATGAATGTTGACATACCTCTCCCTTACATGATTTCCCTCAGTACGTGTTTTGGAGATTTTTGTATAGCAGTCATCCTTCATTAAACTTATCCCTAGGAATTTGTTGTATTATGATGCTCCCATAAATGGAATTCTTCTTTGTATTTCATTTTATGATTGTTGCTGGTATGTCGACTTTGAATCCAGTGGCATTACTAATTTACTTATTAATTGAATCATTTTTATTAGAGTCTTTCCATTTTCAATTTACTCAATATGTCATCTTCAAAAAATGATTGTTTTATTTCTTTCCAATCATAGGCCTTTATTTCCCTTTCTTGCTTATACTGGCTGCAACCCAGTGCCTGTTGAATACAGCTGGTGAAAGCAAGCCGCCTGGTCTTATTCTATTTTCCAAGAAAAATTATTTAATATTTCAACTTCAAGTATGATGCTACCTGTAATTCTCATTCTTAAATTGTTGAGTTTTTTAATCATGAAAGAGTATCAAATTTTATCACATGCTTTGTCTACATCTACTGAGATTATCATATGATTTTTTTATCCTTTTACTCTGTTATATGATAAATTATGTTGATTGATTCCCAAATAATAAGCCATCCTTGCATCCGTTCCAAAGCTGGAATAAACCCAGCTTTGTCATGTCAGATTATCTTTTTTATATACTGCTGGATTCAATCTGCTAAAATATTTTTGGAATTTTTACATCTATGATTATGAGAAAGACTGACCTGTAATTTTTATGTTTTATAATATTCTTGTGAAGTTCTGTGATTAAGTTGATTCTGACCTCATAAAATGAATTGGGAACTGTTTTCCCTGGAAAGTTTTAGGTAAGATTAATGTTATATTGCCCCTAAATATTTGGATGAAACCCACAGTTTAGGCCTAGAGTTATCTTTGTAGGAATGTGTTTGTGTTTGTTTGTTTGTGTGTGTGTGTGTTTATTCGTTTTTTAAAAGATTAAATTGATTTTCTGGCCAGGCACAGTCGGTCAGGCCTATAATCCCAGCACTGCGGGAAGTCGAGATAGGAGAATCCTTTGAGGCCAGGAGTTTGAAGAGGGAACCCATGGAACATGCAGTGAGCTATGATGGCACCACTGCACCCCAGCCTGGGCGACATAGCAAGACCCTGCCTCAAAAATAAATAAATAAATGGATTTTCTGCTATTGTAACTAAGACTTTGTAGTATTGCCAAAGGATAAACATAAAAGGTCAATGGGATAGAAATGAGAATCCAGGCCAGGCACGGTGGCTCACGCCTGTAATCCCAGCACTTTGGGAGGCGGAGGCAAGCAGATCGCTTGAGGTCAGGAGTTCAAGACCAGCCTGGCCAACATGGTGAAACCCCATTTCTACTAAAAATACAAAAATTAGCTGGATGTGGTGGCACACTCCTATAATCCTAGCTACTTGGGAGGCTGAAACAGGAGAATCGCTTGAACCTGGGAGGCAGAGGTTACAGTGAGCTGAGATCAGGACACTGCACCCCAGCCTGAGTGACAAAAAAAAAAATGAAATGAGAATCCAGAAATAAACTTTATTGTAAATGTTTTAAATTTTCTGCATATTGTTAGATATGAGTTCTAAATTTCTTTTCAAATAATTAATATGTCAGTATGTTCAATTATTTGCCTCCTACTTTTAAACTTAACCTCCTCTTAAAGCAACCTTTTTCAATTACCTACTCCACCCTAACTCATTCCAATTACCTACTCCACCCTGACTCATTCTGATCACCTGCTCCACCCTAACTCATTCCAATTACCTGCTACCTGCTCTGCCCTGACTCCCGCCAAAGCACTCACCCCATTCTCTTTACATTAGACAATCAGAATTAGTTTAGCCTGTGTGGTCTAACCCTAGCCAATAGGGGAATGATACAGCAGCAGGGGCCACGTGCATCAGGGATAAGAACTCTTTTCCCTCCCTTGTCCAAGTGTGCGCTCACTATTGTTCCATCTGTAAGGGTGCACCCTTCTATACAGAAGTAACTTGCCTTGCTGAGAATTAAAAAGAAAATTTTATATTCAAGTGCTATTCCTTTTGCAGCACCAAAACTTTACATATAACAATATTATAATAGTTTGACATCCTAAAAATCAAATTTAAAATAAAAACAAAGAAAAAAAACATTTCTAACTGGGGAGAGACCTCCCCTCCAACTAATTAGCCAATTCTAAAAGACAGCAAAGGGCCCCGCAGGGAGCGTGTCTTTTAAATGCAAGCTAGCCAATGCAGAGCCACACCTCTGCCTCACTCATCACTCTGCCTCACTCATCCCTCTGCCTTACTCATCCCTCTGCCTTACTCATCCCAGGGCCAGGTGCCAGACGACTGGGTACACCCCTAGAGCCCAAAGCCCACTGAAATGGTTCAACACGGCCAATCCTAAACTGTTGATCCTGCCTTGCCTTCCCTCTCCAAGGAAGCCCCAGGAAAGGCTCTGGCCCCAGTCTGTCCCTTGCTCCTGTCTTCTGCCTCCTGCCCTCCCTGGCATCTTTCCCATGTGGACCTGCATGGCATGCTGCACCTCTCGTCTTCAGGACTGCTATGGTTTGCGTATCACCTCCAAAACTCATGTCAGAATTTGTCATTGGGACAGTATAAGAGGTGGGACCAAGCCGGGCACAGTGGCTCGCGCCTGTAATCACAACACTTTGGGAGGCTGAGACAGGCGGATCACTTGAGGTCAGGAGTTTTAGACCAGCCTGGCTAACATGGTTAAACCCTGTCTCTACTAAAAATACAAAAATTAGCTGGGCGTGGTGGTGCACACCTGCAGTCCCAGCTGCTCGGGAGGCTGAGGCAGGACAATTGCTTGAACCCAGGAAGCGGAGGTTACAGTGAGCCGAATCGTGCCACTGCACTCCAGCCTGGGTGACAGAGTAAGACTCTGTCTCAAATTTAAAAAAACAAACAAACAAAAAAAGAGGTGGGACCAGGTGGCACTTTTAAGAGGTGATTAGGTGGTGACCAGAAGCCTTACCATTAACATACACAGGTGATTAACATATTTTGTATGTTGTGTATATTATATACTATATAGTTACAATAAAGGAAGCTAGAGAAAGGAAATGTAAAGATAATCATAAGAAAAAGCAAATATATTTACTATTCATTTAATAGAAGTGTATCATCATAAATGTCTTCATCCTCTTGATGTTCACATTTAGTAAGCTGAAGAAAGGGAGGGGGTTGATCTTGCTGTCTCGGGTGGCAGAGGCAGAAGAGATGGAGGAGGTGGAAGGGGAGGCAGGAGAGGAAGGCACACTCAGTGTAACTTTACAGAAATACATCCTAATTTCTATCTGACTTTTTTGCTTTTTTATTTCTCTAAACATGTTTCTATATGGTCCCACACCTTCTTCCACCATTTGCTTTAGTTTCAGTGCCTGTAGAATGTCCCTGTTGTAAAAGTCAAGAGCAGTCTTGAATAATTGGAACGCTTCTGCCAGATTGTCTAATGTCAATTTGTTTCTGGCACTATTTGTTGTGTCTTCTTCCTCATCATCTTGCAGTGGTTTGGAAGCATTCATCTCCATCAAGTCATCTTCTATTAATTCCTCTGATGTGGTGTCTATTAGCTCTTGAATTTTTCCAAGATCCGTATCTTGAAACCCTTCACCACCATCCTCCGACCTTTTTGCCATAACCACAATCTCTGTTTTGGGTTCCTTGATTGGCTCTGTCATAAATCCTACAAAGTCATGCACAACATCTGGACACAGTTTTCTCCAGCAAGAATTTATTGATTCAGGCTTGATGGCTTTCACAGCTTTTTCTGTAGCAATGATGACATCTTTAATGGTGTAATCCTCCCAGATATTCGTGATATTCTCTCTGTCTTGGTTTTCTTCCATCACATTGACAATCCTTTATTCCATAGAGTGTGGTGTGTAATGAGCCTTAAAAGTTCTTATGGCCACCTGATCTAGGGGCTGAATTAGAGACGTATTTGGGAGCAAGTACACTACTTCAGTACCTTCAGTGTTGAACTGATGGGGTTCTGGGTGGCCAGGAATATTGTCCAATATGAAAAGAACTTTAAAAGACAGTCCTTACTGGCAAGATGTTTCCTAACTTCAGGGACAAAGCATTAATGGAACCAATCCAGAAAGGGTTCTCATTGTCCAAGCCTTCTTGTTGTACAACCAAAAGACTGGCAGCTGGTGTTTATCTTTCCTCTTCATGGCACAGGGGTTAGCAGCCTTATAGATAAAGGCAGTCCTGATCATATGTCTGATTGCATTTGCACAAAATAGTAGAGTTAATTTATCCCTTCCTGGAGTAAATCCTGATGCTGACTTTTCTCCTTACTAACATATGTCCTTTGTGGGAAAAGAATAGGGCAATTTTGTCTTCATTAAAAACCTTCCAAGGCCGGGTGCAGTGGCTCAAAGTGCCTGTAATCCCAGCACTTTGGGAGGCTGAGACAGACAGATCACCTGAGGTCAGGAGTTCAAGACCAGCCTGACCAACATGGAGAAACCCCATCTCTACTAAAAATACAAAATTAACCGGGCATGGTGGCACATGCCGGTAATCCCAACTACTCAGGAGACTGAGGCAGGAGAATCTTTTGAACCGGGAGGTGGAGGTTGCAGTGAACCAAGATCACCACTGCACTCCAGCCTGGGTGACACAGCGAGACTCTGTCTCAAAAAAAAAAAAAAAAAAAAAAAAATCTTTCCCGGCAGATTTCCTTTCTCCACAATGATTTTCTTTTCCTTTTTTTCCCCCTTTTTTCTTTTTTGAAGCAGTGTCTCACTCTGTCGCCCAGGCTAGAGTGCAATGGTGTGGTCATGGCTCACTACAGCCTTGACCTCACAGTTCAAATGACCCTTCTGCCTCAGCCTTCTAAGTAACTGGGACTACAGATGCATGCCATCATGCCTGGCTATTTTTATTTTTAGTGGAGATGAGATCTCACTATGTTGCCATGGCTGGTCTCAAATTCCTAAGCTCAAGCCATCCTTCCTCCTCAGTATCCCAAAGTGCTGAGATTACACGTGTGAGCCACCATGCCCAGCCTCCACAATGATTTTCTTAAAGGCATCTGGAAACTCGTCTGCTGCCTTTTGATCAGCAGAAGCTCCTCTTCCTGTCATCTTGACATTTCTTAAGCCAAACCTCTTTGGCTTAAATGATCAAACCATCCTTTGCTAGTATTAAGTTCTCCAGCTTTTGATCCTTCACCTTCTTTTTGCTTTCAGTTGTCATGTAATGCCTTTGCTTTTTCTTGAATCACATTAGAGTTTATAGGTATGTCTTTATTACAGCAATCCTGCACCTACATAAAAGCTGCATTTTAAATATTAAATACAAGGGTATTTCAAAACAAGTGCAAAGTTTTTATGCCTGCTGGTGTGGCTGCAGCAACAATTTTGCTAATTTCCTTCTCTTTTTTTTTACGATAGCCCTTATCCTGGATTCATTTGTCTTGAAATGATGGACAACTGCAGCAGCAGACCTCAATCTATGGTACATATCAAGCAATTCAACTTTTTCTTGTAATGTAATGACTTTTCTCTAATACTTGGGAACACTTCCAGCATCTCTAGTGGCACTTCATATGGGTCCCCTGGTATTATTCAAGATTTATGGTATTGCACTAAATGCAATTAAAAACAAAACAAAACATGAGAACCATACAGATTCTCACTTAGTCTGGGCAACAGAGTGAGACCTTGTCCCCCTCCCCCCACCAAAAAAAAGTGCAGTGGCATGATCATGGCAGTGGCAGCCTCAACCTCCTGGGCTTAAGCAATCCTCCCACCTCAGCCTCCCTAGTAGCTGGGAACACAGATCGGTGCCACCACCTGGCTGTTTTTATTTTTTGTAGAAACAGGGTCTCCTTATGTTGCCCAGGCTGGTCTCAAACTCCTGGGCTCAAGTGATCCTCCTGCCTCAGCCTCCCAAAGTGCTGGGATTACAGGCATGAGCCACCACACCTGGCCAAGAGATCACTTTTTACTGTGATACGCAATTTTACTGGAGAGATGAGCTGCCCACATGGAGTGATTAGCATCACATGGTGTTTTAGGCAGATACTCACAACACTTGGTCTCACTGCAATAGCAACAGGAGGTGGCTATGCAGTTATCACAATAGTGCAGTATGGACTACAGTTGTTTTTAAGCAATTATGATTTAATACTGTATCTTTAAATTTGTTTACATTTCTCTCAACTCTGAATGGTGCCTTATAAGGTCGGTGTTTGTATTTGTAAGTTTTGATAAGTTTTAACTTTTTATAATAGATTTGTGTATGTTTTATAGTTGTAAATAATAAAATAAACTGGTATCTACATGTATTCTATGCGTTCATGACATACCTAACTTTTTCTTATGTTTTTTCAATATTTCTAGGCTATGTGGTTCATCTGTGAGTTTTTTCAAATTGTTGTAAATCTCCAAAAAAATTCCCAATATATTTATTGGAAAAAATCCACATATATGTGGACCTGCACAGTTCAAACCTGTCTTGTTCAAAGGTCAACTGTACTATAAGACTCTTAGAAGAAAACATAGGCCCAAATCTTTACAACTTCAGATTAGGCAACTGTTTCTTAGATATGACACCAAAAGCACAAGCAAAAAAATAAATTGAAATTTATCAAAATTTGAAACTTTTGTGCATCAAAGAACATTATCAAAAAAGTGAAAAGACAACCTACAGAGTGGGAAAAAGTTTTTGCAAATCATATGTCTAATAAGGATCTAGTATCGAGAATACATAAAAAAATTACAACTAAATAAAAAGACAAATACTGAAATAAAATATGGGCAAAGTATTTGAATAAACATTTCTCCAAATAACATAAACAAAATTACCAATAAGTACATGAAACTGTGTTTGACATTAGTCCCTAGGGAAACATAAATCAAAACCAAAATGAGATGTCACTTCACACCCACTAAGATGGCTACAGCCAAAAAGACAATGCTATGGTCTTGAATGTTTGTGTCCCCCAGCCCCTGAATCTATATGTTGAAACCTAATTCCCAATATGGTATGAGGAAATGGGGCATTTAGAGAGAATTAGGTCATGAAGGCTCTACCCTAAGGAATGGGATGGGTGCCCTTATAAAAGAAGCCCCAAGGGAGTTTGTTTGCCCCTTCTCACATGTAAGGATACAACAAGAAGGTGCCATCTATGAAGGAGTGAGTGAGCCCTCACCAGACACCGAATCTGCTGGTGTCTTGATCTTGGACTTCCCAGCCTCCAGAACTATGAGCAATAAATCTCTATTGTTTATAAATTACCCAGTCTAAGGTAGTTAGTTATAGTAGCTCAAACAGACTGACTAAGATAGTTGGCTAGGTTGTGGAGAAACTGGAACTCTCATACATTTTTGGTGGGAATGTGAAGTGGTGCAGCTGCTTTGGAAAACAGTTTGGCAATTCCTCCAAATGTCAAGCCTAGCATTACTATAAGAACCAGCAATTCCACTTCCAGTAACATATCCAAGAGCAATGAAAATGTATGTTCACACAAAGCTTATATATGAAGGTTCATAGCCCCATTGTTCATAATAATCAGAAAATAGAAACAACTCATCAACTTATGAGGTATAACCATACAATGAAGTATTATTCAGAAATGTCAAGAAAAATACTGATAAATTCTGCAACGTAGATGAATTTTGAAAGGATTATGCTAAGAAGCCAAACAAACAAGCTACATCTTGTATGATCCCACTTATATGAAATGTCAAGAATAGGCAAATCCATAGAGAAAGACAGTAGATTAACAGTTGCCGTGGGGATAGGATGGGGGAAGAGTAAATGGGGACTGAGTACTAATTAGTAGGTTTCTTTTTGGGATAGTAAAAATGTTCTGGAACTAGATAATCATGATGATTGTGTAACGCTGTGAATGTTTTTAATGCCACTGAATCTTACACCTTAAAAGGGTAAGTCTTATGGTACGCAAGTCTCAATTTTTTAAAAAGAAAACATTTATTTTCTGGCTATAGGTTATCCATATTTTTAATGTATTTCTGTGTTAGCTTTGGCAAGCTATTGTTTTAAGGAAATGTACTGTTTTATCTAAATTGTCAAATTTATTGGCATAAAATTGTTCATAATATCTCCTTATGACCTTTTTAATGTTTGTAGGCTCTGTAGTAACGTCTCCTTTTTCATTTCTGATATTACTAATTTGTACCTTCTCTCTCTCTCTCTTTTTTTTTTTCAAGACAGAGTCTTGCTCTGTCACCCAGCCTGGAGTGCAGTGGCATGATCTCAGCTCACTGCAACCTCTGCCTCCTGGGTTCAAGTGATTCTGCTGCCTCAGATTCCTGAGTAGCTGGAACTACAGGCGTGTGCCACCACACCTGGCTAATTTTTGTATTTTTAGTAGAGACAAGGTTTCACCATGTTGACCAAGCTGGTCTTGAACTCCTGACCTCAAGTGATCCACCCGCCTCAGCCTCCCAAAATGCTGGGATTACAGGTGTGAGCCATGACAGCTGGTTGTTTCATTAACTTTTGCCCTTCTCTTTAGTATTTCCTTCCTCCACTGTTTGGATTTAATCTGTTGTCCTCTTTTAAACATCTTTAGATGTATACTTTGATTATTGATATTGTTAGGGAGGAAAAATAATTTTCTCTCTATTGTTTATTGAGGAAAAAAAGCCAAACTCTGTAAATATTTTAAAAGGTTTATTCTAAGTCAATATGAGTGAACATGGCCCGGAAAAGTCTCAAGAGGTTCTGAGAAGGTGTGCCCAAATTTGTCAAGTAATAGTTTTTGTCACACGCGTCTGTGTGAAGAGATCACCAAACAGGCTTTGTGTGAGCAATAAAGGTTTTTAATCACCTGGGTGTAGACGAGCTGAGTCCAAAAAGAGAGTCAGCAAAGGGAGATATGGGTGGGGCCGTTTTATAGAATTTGGGTAGATAGTGGAAAATTACAGTCAAAGGGGGTTGTTCTTTGGCGGGCAGGGACAGGGGACACAAGGTGTTCAGTGGGGGAGCTTCTGAGCCAGGAGAAGGAATTTCACAAGGTAATGTCATCAGTTAAGGCAGGAACCGGCCATTTTCACTTCTGTGATCCTTCACTTGCTTCAGGCCATCTGGATGTATATGTGCAGGCTTGGGCTCAGAGGCCTGTTTTGTTTTATACATTTTGTGGGGGACGGAAGTTACAAGCAAAGACATAAATCAATACATAGAAGATGTACATTGGTTCAGCCCAGAAAGGCAGGACATTTTGAAGCAGGGACTTACAGGTGTAGGTGGATTCAAAGATTTTCTGATTAGCAATTAGTTGAAAGAGTTAAGCTTTGTCTAAAAACCTGAAGTCAGTAGAAAGAAATGCTTGAGTTAAGGGGGACCCTGGAAGCCAAGGTTCTTGTTATGCGGATGAAGCCTCCAGGTAGTAGGCTTCCTGAAAAGATGGCTTTGTAGGGCTCTTTTAAAATATGTCAAATAATTATATTTTAGAGTAAAATATTTTTATTTCCTTCAGGGTCTGCTATCTGTCATGTGATGTTATCCCAGAGTCAGGCTGGAATTTGCTACAAATAATCTGTTTTGTCAGCTTTATGATCTCTATTTTATGTTAATGCTGGTCAGTTGTTCCTAAACTCTAAAAGGGAGGGGGTATAAAAAGGTGTGTCTGACCTCCCTTACTGTCATGGCCTAGAGTTTAGTTTTTCAGGTTTCCCTAGGATGCCCTTGGCCAAAAGGGTCCATTGAGTCTATTGGGGGACTTAGGATTTTTTTCTTTGAGACAGTCTCACTCTGTCACCCAGGCTGGAGTGTAATGGTGCGATCTCGGCTTACTGCAGCCTCGACCTCCTGCACTCAAGCGATCCTCCCACCTCAGCCCCACAAGTAGCTGGGACTACAGGCACATGCCATCATGCCCAGTTTTTTGTTGTTGTTGTTTTTGTTTTTGTTTTTGTTTTTGGTAGAGACAGGGTTCCATGTTGCCCAGGCTGGTCTTAAACTTCTGAGCTCAGGTGATCCACCCATCTTGGCCTTCCAAAAGGCTAGGATTACAGGCATAAGCCACCATGCCCAGCTTTTAGGATTTTATTTTGGTTTACACCTTCATAGTTCTTAGTTAGGACAGATCCCTGGAACAAAAGAGTGACAAGAGAATAACAAACAGAAGTTTAGTAACACATATACTTTATGCATATAAAACCATCCTTTCAGGGTTAACAAGAAATACATGCAGTGTTCTGGGCAGAAATATACTTATTATTAAGCATTAGGAGCACTAAGCAGGCTACACTTTGGCTCACTTCTTTGTAATTTTTTTTTTTTTTTTTTGAGACGGAGTTTCACTCTTGTTGCCCAGGCTGGAGTGCAATGGCGCGATCTTGGCTCACTGCAACCTCCGCCTCCCAGGTTCAAGCGATTCTCCTGCCTCAGCCTCCCTAGTAGCTGGGATTACAGGCATGTGCCACCATGCCCGGCTAATTTTGTATTTTTAGTAGAGCCAGGGTTTCTCCATGTTGGTCAGGCTGGTCTCGAACTCCCGACCTCATGTGATCCGCCCGCCTCAGCCTCCCAAAGTGCTGGGATTACATGAGCCACCGCGCCCGGCACTTCTTTGTAATTTAAAGTCACGTAGCACTAGATCCCAACCATCTGCATTCCCACTGTTCCTATAGATAGGATCTCTGACACCTAAGACTTTTGTTTAAGAATTACTTAAGATGGCCGGGCATGGTGGCTCACGCCTGTAATCCCAGCACTTGGGAGGTCGAGGCGGACAGATCACGAGGTCAGGAGATCGAGACCAGCCTGGTGAACACGGTGAAACCCCGTCTCTACTAAAAATACAAAAAATTAGCCGGGCGTGGTGGTGGGCACCTGTAGTCCCAGCTACTCGGGAGGCTGAGGCAGGAGAATGGTGTGAACCCGGGAGGAGGAGCTTGCAGTGAGCCGAGATCGCACCACTGCACTCTAGCCTGGGTGACAGAGTGAGACTCTGTCTCCAAAAAAAAAAAAAAAAAAGAATTACTTAAGATGCTTTCAAATGCTGAATTCCAGCT
The DNA here is from genome assembly GCF_028885655.2 of Pongo abelii. Lineage (NCBI taxonomy): Eukaryota > Metazoa > Chordata > Mammalia > Primates > Hominidae > Pongo > Pongo abelii. Next base: position 73,369,049 of record NC_071993.2, read on the forward strand.
GAACAGCTGATGCCCATCAGCCTGAAGACTCCCACAGAGGAGCTGAATCAACATAAGAATGCAGTTTCGTCATCTCCCCATCCCAGGATTTCACGCTGCACTCTTTGACCAATCAACAATCTCCACCCCTTGGCCACTCCAACTCCTTAAAATCTCTAACCCCCAACTCCTCTGGGAGGCAGATTTGAAGTTTCCCCTTGCCTCCTTGCTGGGCAGCCCTATGATTAAAACTTTTTCTCTGATGCAACTCTCCGTGTTGATGTATGGACTTACCATGTATCCTGCAACAGACCTGTTTATGGTCAAACATACATAAGATACCTAGAGTAAATGAGTAAATCTCAAAGAGATGGCTCTGAGTTCAGGCTTAGATATAATCTTCAACTGAAACAAAAATACAAGGGTGTGAAGAAGGCCAGCTGTGGGGAGATGCCCAAGAAAATCTCAAGCCGGGTGCAGTGGCTCATGCCTGTAATCCCAGCAATTTGGGAGGCCGAGGCAGGTGGATCACTTGAGGCCAGGAGTTCGAGACCAGCCTGGGCAACGTGGTGAAACCCCATCTCTACTAAAATTACAAAAATTAGCTGGGCATGGTGGTACATGCCTGTAATCCCAGCTACTCGGGAAGCTGAGGCAGGAGACTTGCTTGAACCCAGTGGGTGGAAGTTGCAGTGAGCCGAGATCACGCCACTGCACTCCAGCTTAGGTGAACAAAGTGAGACCCTGTCTCAAAAAAAAAAAAAAGAAAAGAAAAGAAAAGAAAAGAAAATAGGATAAGATTTGTTAGGCAGATTTAAGTTGATACCTTCTCCACTGATAAGAGTTTCCAGTGATTTAGCATCATTCTTCTCTTTCTGGTACTGATTTTCTTGGGGAGATGCCCAAGAAAATCTCAAGCCAAAATCTCTTGGGCAACACCCCCTCCAAGATCAGAGGAGGAAACATCTTTACAAATGGAGATTTCCTTTATGGCTTTGAATTTCCCTTATAAAAGGGTAATTTTTACTCTGTTTTCAGAGCTTCTCCTATGTCTGCAGTTTCTCAAAATGTTAAGGGATCTCTGGGGTGTTGACTTTTCTGGCCAGAAACCTCTGTGGCCACAGCACCATTGCCCAAGTTCTTGTCCTGTATCCAGAAGAATGAGGTACGCAGACAAGTGAAGGGTGAAGAAGAGTTTTATTTAGTGTTAGAACAGCTTAGAGGAATGGGTAGCTCCTCTCTGTAGGCAGGTCATCCCATCCAGTGTTCAGCTCTCCACAAAAAGGAGGCCCTGGAGAGGATAACTCCTCTCTGCAGGCAGGTCATTTGGACATTTCTGCAGGTCTCTGCAGCTATCAGCAGAGAAAGTACTCCTCTCTACAGGTGGTCCTCCCATCACCTCTGCCCTCTTCGTCCTCTGCCCCACTCTGGCTGAGCCCTGGGCTTTTATGGGCCTTGGAGGGAAGGAAGTGCATGCCAGTTGGTCCATGGGTGGCCATGGGAGGCCCAGAAGAGGCACCACAAGTCCCTCCACCAGTCTGCCAATCTGCAGGACTGGCAGCCCGGTCCCCAGCCTTCAGACCTTCCCTGGCCTGAAGGTGTGGCCTTACTGGGGACCTGCCCCCTTCCACGCAAAAATCAATCTGCCTCCCACTGCCATTCATGGCCCCTGGGCTAGGCTCCAACACCCCCTCCAAGATCAGAGGAGGCACCATGAGTGGAGAGAAGCCAGGCAGTGGGAAAAGACACCTCTGAACTTGGAGGGATGGGGGAGTGTCCTTCCTAAGGCCACTGAGGGTGCAGGCTGCAGAGACACCCAGCTCCTGTACCTGGGAGGGCGGTCACAGCCACACCCAGGAAGGCAGATCCTGCCTGCTCCCAGACCTCCTCAAAGAGCACAGCTGCAGTTTGGATGGCTGTAGCCCCACCCAGGAGGGTGAGTCTCCTGCGTGCTTCGTAGAGCAGGAGGCCTGGGTCTGAAGCTGCTGGTTGGGCAGTTGCAGCAGCACCCAGAGAGCTCTCCTCCCAACTCCCACCAGCCTTATGGAGTGTGCAGCCAAAGCCATGCCTCCCTGCTGCAGCCAGCATGATGGCAGCAGTCACTGCCATCAGAAATAATCAGCTCAGCCAGGCGTAGTGGTTCACATCTGTAATCCCAGCGCTTTGGGAGGCCGAGACAAGCGGATCACGAGGTCAGGAGATCGAGGCCATCCTGGCTAATATGGTGAAACCCCATCTCTACCAAAAAAAAAAAAAAAAAAATTAGCCAGGCGTGGTGGCGGGTGCCTGTAGTCCCAGCTACTCAGGAGGCTGAGGCAGGAGAATGGTGTGAACCCAGGATGAGGAGGAGCTTGCAGTGAGCCAAGATCACACCACTGCACTCCAGCCTGGGCAACAGAGTGAGACTCTGTCTCAAAAATAAATAAATAAATAAATAATAATAATCAGCTCAAAATCATTCTTATGCCAGAGGCATATTTTGGAGTGGGATATTCTGATCTGCTAAAGACATATTTTAGAGTAACATATTTTGTTTTTTTACAATATTAAATCTTTCTCCTTTTCTGAAATGTGCATTTATGACCATAAACTTCCCTCTAAACATAATATTAGTTGCATCCCATGTATTTTGGTGTATTATATTTTTATCATTCAGTTAAAAGTATTTTCTGACTTATTCTTTGATTTGGAACTTATTTTGAAGGATATTGGTGTTAGAAGAAAAGTTTTAGACAAATTAAATTTAACAGAGTTTAATTGAGCAAAGAACGTTTCACAAATTGGGCAGTCCCTAGAACCAGAAGAGGTTCAAAGTGACTCTGGTGGTTGGAAAGGATTTATGGACAGAAAAGGGAAAGTGAAATACAGAAAACAGAAGTGAGACGCAGGAACAGCCAGATTAGCTGCTTGGCAGCCAATCCAAAAGGCGACTAAGCGTTTGCCTTATCTGAGCATGGTTTGAACCACTGGCTGCCTGTAAGTGGTTGAAGTATGACTGCTGTGATTGGCTAAGACCCACTTGTTACAAGAGTAGGTTACAAGGACCGGCATGGTTGCTCACACCTATAATCCTAGCACTTTGGGAGGCCAAGGCGGGTGGATCACCTGAGGTCAGGAGTTCAAGACCAGCCTAGACAACATGGTGAAACCCCGTGTCTACTAAAAATACAAAAATTAGCTGGGCATGGTGGTGCACACCTAATCCCAGCTACTTGTGAGGCTGAGGCACAAGAATCACTTGAACCTCGGAGGTGGAGGTTGCAGTGAGCCAAGATCGTGCCACTGCACTCCAGCCTAGGTGACACAGTGAGACTCTGTGTCAAAAAAAAAAAAAAAAAAAAGAAGAGTAGGTTATAGTCTGTTTACACATCCAGTTAGGTTACAGTTCATTACTTACCGAGAAACCTTTAGGCCAAACTTGAACTATGTAAGGAGGCAGCTTTAGGCTAAATGTAATTTAACCCTTGTATATTTTCAAACATTTTGATTTTTTTGTTGTTGTTCTTGTTATTGATTTATTGCTTAATCCACTGAGTAACATTCTCTGTAAATTTTTAATCCATTGAAATGTTTTGAGATATTTTATGGCCCAGTAAATGGCCAATTTAGGTAAATGTTCAGTATGCACTTGAAAAAAAGACATATTTCTTTTGTAAACCAAAAACAAAATCCTAAGCTACCCAACTGATTGAATGGACTCCCTCTGGGCCAAGGGAAACCTGAAAAAATGAATTCTCAATCATGATGGGAAGGGAAGTTGGATAGGCTTCATTATGCCCCCTCCCTTTTGGAGTTTAGGCACAACTGGCCAGCATTAATATTAAAAGCGAGATCATAAGACTGACAAAATAGACTCTTTGTAGTAATCAAACACAAAATTCCAACCTAACTCTGGTATGGCATCACATGCTCTCTGTGGGCTGCCACCTGTGAGACTTCATCTATGTAACAAGGGCCTTGGCTTCCACAACCCCCTTATCTTAGCTCAAGGATTCCTTTCTACTGACTTCTTAAGCCTTTAGACAAAGCTTAACTCTTTCAACCAATTGCCAATCAGAAAATCTTTGAATCTACCTATATGACCTGGAAGCAGTCCCCTCCCCATAAGACATCCCACCTCTTTAGGCTGAACCAATGTACACCTTCCATGTATTGACTTATGTCTTTGCTTGCAACTCTTGTTCCCTAAAATGTATAAAACCAAACTGTAGCCCAACCACCTTGGGCACACTTTCTTAGGACCTCTTGAGAACATATCCTGGACCATGGTCACTCATATTGGCTCTGAATAAACCCCTTTAAATATTTTACGAAGTTTAGCCTTTTCATCAACACTTTGGTATATGGGTACAGTGTCCTATATATGTCAGTTGGGTCAAGGTTGTCATTGTATTGTTCAATTTTTTTGTATCTTTACTGATTTTATTGTCCACTTGTTTTATCAGTCACAGAGAGAGGTATGTTAACATATTTCACTACAGTATGTATTTATTCTGTTTCATTACTTCAGTTTTCTTCTTTAGGGTCTCTTTTATACATGGGTTGGATCTTCTCTATCTTCCACATCTATCACCTTTATATCTTTTTTTAACCAGTCTCCACTTTCGATTTTTTTTTAATTTCCTCTGTTTCATCTTCTATTTCTCTTATGACATTATTTATGTTATTTATTCACTCTACCTTCTTTTTATTTCTAAAATGGTTAGAAGTTTTTTTTAGAAAAGAAAAGTGGTTTTTTCCTAACTAAATTCTGTGAGCTCTTTTCAAATTTTCCTTGTGTCCAATTATCTCATCTCTTAATTTTTATAATCCTGACTTATGCTTTAGTTTCCTAAATTCTGTCATTTTAAAAACTCTTCTACTTCATTTAAAAATATCAAATGAAAAATTTTATTTATTTTGTAAGGCATGTCTTTCCAGAGATCATTGCCTGATGATCTGTTACTATGCTAATCAACTTCTTTTTCTTTCAAAACAAAACAAAACAAAAAAACTGAATGGGACTGGATTTCTCCTCTGCAATCCTTTCACATTGCTTATGTTTAAGTGAGATAGATTTTCGGGCAGTCCTCAGTGGGGAGAATGGGAAAAGATTTCTTGGCCTAGATTCGTGACTCTAGGGCTCCCTCTTCTGTCGTACTGAAAAATGTCTTTAAAATGGGTTGAAGAGTCTGGGAATGACGTCCTCTGCAGCCTTCTCCCAGTTTTGTCTGGACCTTATCTGTACGTGGCTCCCTGTTTTGCTCAGTTTAGAGTCTAGTCCCAGCCATTTTGCCTCCGTGTGAGGCTTTGTCCTAGAAAGGATATTTAACTGGCAAGTTTCAAGATTTTATGGGGAGATTTCATGGGTTGTTGGGAGGATTAATTTACATGATAATTATAAATTCACAAGATGTCTGGCAGAGAGTGCATGTTAAATATGGGATACTTACAGTTATAATGATTAATACCCACTCATTTATCCCTACATCCTAGTCCAACCCAGAAACACATGCTGTTTCCTTCATGTGAGTCGCTCTTTTTTGTCTCCATGCCTTTGCACCTGTTGTTCTCCTCCCTGAAAACCTCTGCACAGTCTTTGCTACCTGCCAATCCTTCGCATGCATCTTGTTCTGGTAACATAGAGACCCAAACCCACTGCTCCCCTCCGAACCATGGTAGCTCTTCATTGCTAAGCTACACATCCCAAACCACCTTTAAGGTTTTATGCCAATGACTTCACTTTTATTTTGATCTTTTACTCTGTGTCAAGCTCTTTAAACACATTATTACCTCATTTCATCTTCACAGCAGTGCTCTGAGTTAGAGGTATAGTTGGATGGGTACCATTGTTGGTCTTATTTTACAGATGAAGACACTGCAGCTTAAAGAGATAAATACTGGGATACAAGGTTAATTGCTGTTAGTTGAAAGCAGTAGAGCCAGAATTTTGACCAGGCGCTCTGGCTCCCAGAACTATAAGTTCAATTATGATGCCAAAACGTATATTTGCATGGTAGGCTCCTTTAAGGATGGAGCCCTATTTTATGTGTCTTTGTAGCCCTCTCTATGATTATTAGCACATGGTGCATAGTATGTGTTCATTAAAGACTCCATCATTGCGTGGCATGGTGGATGAATGTACACATCCACCAGTGCTGGTCAAATGCGTGGGGCTGTGGGGCTTTCGGAAGAAACTTTGCTAGCTAAAGGCAGATGAAAAAGTCTCAGACACTGTTCAGTTTCTTCCAAGAAGTCATCAGTCAGACTCTTACTCAGAACTTCTTTTCTTTTTTTCCATTCAGGTTTGTGCTCAGCAAGACATTTATGTTTTCACAAGCCCTTGGCCACTAGTAATCCATCAAAAAACCCCAGCCATGGCTCAGCATGACTGGCTGGCCAGACCAAATGGTAGGCAGACTGTCAGAACATTCACAAAACCCACACCAAAATTTTAAACTGTATAATCTAAGGGCACTGCTCTCACAGAGAAGTAACAGACCTACTGTTCTTTAATAGAAATATCAGAAAACTGGGAGCTCAGGGATGAGTTAGAAATCCAGTTTTTCCAGACATTGGAATTTCACTTGAATGTGGATTTGCTAGACAGCTGTATGAGCTGGGCTCCTGCGAGAGCACTGGCCTCAAGCCAGAAAACCTAGGTCTGCTCCCTGCTCTGCCACTTGTTGGTTGTATAACGTTGGGCAAGTACTTCTTGCTGGGTCTCAGTTTTTTAATTTAAAAAAAAATAGGGATAACAATATTTTGCATATGTCACAACATTGTTAGGTGCAGATGAAATAACACACACAAAATTCTTTGTAAACTGTAAAGTCTGTGTCAGACAAAATCAAGAGTGGAGGTCACGGAGCCAAATGGGACGATTGGGGCTGCCATTTCTAAACAGCTACCATGGGTCTCCTGAAGCAAATGAGGGGCAAGAAGGCAATCTGGTGAAAGGGAAGAATGAAGAAGAGAAAGAAAAGGAGGTAAAAGGCTACAAAATCTGAACAGGAGATACAGAAAGGACAGGAGAGAAGGGGACCCTGATGTCTTTCCAGTTCCTCTAAGTATAGGTTCATTTGGGGAGATTCCTGCGGTGATCCTTATAGCAATCCTCAGTGTTACCATTGATTTAAAACAAAACAAATGCAGGTCTCTTCATCTGTTCAGTTTGCTATAACAGAAGTACCATAGACTGGGTGACTTCAAAGAACAGAAATTGATGTCTCCCAGTTCTGGAGGCCAGAAGTCTGAGATTAGGGTGCCAGCTTGCTGGGCTCTGGCAAGGGCCCTCTTCTGAGCTGCAGATGGCTGTCTCCTCATTTCATTCCAGTCCTCTGGAGCCTCTCTAATAAGGGCACTGACACCACTCATAAGGGATTCTGACCTGATTGCCACCCTCATGGCCTATTACTTCCCAAAGGCTCCACCTCCTGGTACCATCACATTGGTGGTTGGGATTTGAACGCATGGATTTTGGGAGGAACATAAACATTCAGTCATTACAGCGGGAGATTCTACTTCTACTACTCATTTCCACAACATGCACATTCGCATTCTAGGTTCTTGTTTGGTTAGCTGATAGAGGTGATGTGGCGGGGTGGACCTCAAATCAAAGGTGTTAGAAATGCTCTCTTTGTGCTCCCTAAATTGGGTCAATCTCATATGAAAATGTTGTCGGTATGAATTTGTAACCACCATAGGCTTGTTCATAGCCCTCACCACCATGGGCTTAGATCTCTGTGCTGGGAGCCGGGCATGGTGGCTCATGCCTATAATCCCAGCTACTCAGGAGACTGAGATGGGAGGATCCCTTGAGCCCAGGAGTTTGAGACCAGCCTGGGTTATATAATGAGACTCCCTCTCAACAACAACAATGAAAAAGATCTCTATGTTAAAACAGGAAGAAACAAACAAACAAAACAAACACACAAAAAACTCCTTCATCTGAATTAACTAGTGGTTGCTATACCTACCAGAGTCCTTTGAGTCTTTTAAAGTAAAACAGAAAGAACAGAATAATCTAGCACATAGTAGGCAATCAATAAATATTCACTGAATGAAAGAATAAAGAACAAATATTACAGAGTAGCTATCCTTAAAAGCTCTCCATTAGAAAACCCACTTCTGTTACCTAGAAAGACAGAATTAAATACGTATATCAAGAATTACATAATACATATATCAAAAAGCATAAACAAAATTGGAAAAAAGTAAGGGAAATTCTAAACAGCCAAAAATAATAAAGAAGCAAAAACTAGAGGGTAAAGCAGGCCAACAGCCAGGGATACCCTGAGGACACAGGCCTGGCCAGGGAAGCCAGAACCTCAGGCTACGGTGACCACACGAGCAACAGGAAATAAGGTTGGGCAGGGTTGCAGAGTAGGGGAATTGAAGCTGAGACCACTCCACGTAAAAACCTAAATAAATACTCAAAGGGCTAATAATGTCAATCAAAGGATAGGCTGTTAAAAGGATCTATTTACTGGGATAGGGAGTCCAGAAAAAAACTCATTTTTCTCAGTCTTAAATCTGAGTGGAAGGACGGTCTCTCCTTAAACATCAGAACCACAGGTCTACCTTCCCACATGCCACTTGCGTGAGTCAGAACATGCCAAGCCAAAAAATAAGCATAAATAGGTCTGAGTCGGTAAAAACGGGAGGTGTCTCATAAAAGCACATGCAAACCCACTTCGGAGGAATGTTCTCAATCCTAAGCTTTGCAGGATTCCCACAGGTGAAGGGCAGCCAAGAATGAGCTCACAATCTAACATTGCAAGCAAAACCCTCAAGGAAACAATCCACCAACCAGGCAGATTCAGCTGTTTAACAAGATAAAGAATGAGCTGCACCAAAGGTTTTATGTATTGGCATAACTAGATATGAAACCCAAAATGAATATGTTGACATGTTTAAAATTTGTTTCAATAACTAGAAGACGTAGTCATGAAATTTGGAAAAAGAATGAAACAGGGAGTTTACACATAAATCATTAAAAGCAAAAATTAACTAAACAAAAAATTTCATAGGTAAGACTGAGGGAAATGCGGCCACTTATGCTTTGCTGGTAAGAGTGAAAACTGGTGCTGTCCCTATGGGGGCTATTTATAGCAAATTTATTACAAAATTGAAAATGCATAAGGTTGTGTTCCAGCAATTCAATTCCTGGGAATTTATTCTACAGATATCCTCCACATGTCCAAAAGGAGGCGTGTACAAGGTTATTTACTGTAACATTGTTCATTAGAGCAAAAGACTACAAATAACCCAAATGGCCATCATTAAAAGGCTGGCCCAATAAGTTATGGTTCATCCATATAACAAAATACCATGTAACATTTTTTTAAATAAAAGATTGAGGAAATTATGCCCTATAAGGTAAGATTTCCAAACTGTATTAAGTAAAAATAAAGACAAAGTACACAGCAAGATGTATAATAGGGTTCTTTTGTGTGAGAAAGGAGGAGAATAAAAAAACTATTTATGTTCGCATTTGCTTTTATTTGCATGATAAAACTCTGAGAGGCCACCAAATAAATTAAGAAGAAAAAAAAAAACAGCAGTGGCACCTATGGAGGTCAGTTGGACTGGAGCAAATGGGGAAAGAGCCAGAGAAGGATTATTCACTGTATATCTTTGTCCACCACTTTGATTTTTGCATCTTGGTAAGTGTATTACCTAATCTTAAAACCCAAAGTATGAAGTAATCGTACATTAGACACATCTGAAGCAAAAATTCATGAATTGAAAAAAACAGGAGAAAAATAACGGCAACTCAGTACAAAAAGACAGAAAGTGGGAAATAAGAAAAAAAGCATAACAGACATGGAAGAGAGAGTGATAAGGACTATTATATCACCAATGGCATTCAAAAAGGCAAAAAGTAGACTGGGCAAGGTGGCTCATGCCTGTAATCCCAGCCCTTTGAGAGGTCGAGGCAGGCAAATCACCTGAGCTCAGGAGTTCGAGACTAGCCTGGCCAACATGGTGAAACCCTTTCTCTACCAAAAATACAAAAATAGGCCGGGCCTAGTGGCGTGTGCCTGTAGTCCCAACTACTCAGGAGGCTGAGGTGGGAGGATAGCTTCAGCCCGGGAGACAGAGGTTGCAGTAAGCCAAGACTGTGCCACTGCACTCCAGCCTGGACAACAGAGCGAGATCCTGTCTCAGAAAAAAAAAAAAAAAAAAAAAAAAAAAAGCAAAAGGTAGAGCAAACGAGGGAGATGGAATATATGACACTGTAACAGCCAAGATTTTTTCCAGAATGTTAAAGGATGTGAATCCTCAGACTCAGGAAGCACCACAAATCCCAAACAGAATACATTTAAAGAAGTCATCTCTAGATATGTACTTCATAGTAAAATTTCAGAAAACCAAAACCAAAAAGATCTTAAAAACAGCCTCCCCCACAAAAAAGACAAATTCTCTACGAAGAATAACAATCAAACAGTAGCAACAGTGGAAGCCAGAAACTGTGACAGAATAACTTAGAAGCACCGAGGGGAGTCAACCAGCAATAACTTCAAAGGGTCAACCAGCTCAAATGATAATTCAAGAACAGGGATGAAATAGACAGCTCAGACAAACAGAAACTGAGTGCATGTGCTACCAGAGAGACTCACTGAAAGCACTTCTAATAGGCGCTTCAAGGAAAAGAAAAGTTATTGCCAAAGAAAGCCAGATCAAAGAATAAATGAGCAAAGACACTGGTAAACATGGGTAAATACAGACAAATGTTGATTATATCAAGCAATAGTACTAATAAATGATTTAGCAGAGGAAAAATGAGATGGAACTAAAATACTGGACAAAAATAACTTTTAGAATGACAAAAGGTGATTTTGTTATTTTATTTTATTTTATTATCATTATTATTTTTTGAGATGGAGTCTCACTGTATCACCCAGGCTGGAGTGCAGTGGCACAATCTTGGCTCACTGCAACCTCTGCCTCCTGGGTTCAAGTGATTCTCCCCCCTCAGCCTCCCGAGCAGCTGGGACTACAGACACACATCACCACGCCCGGCTAATTTTTGTATTTTCAGTAGAGACAGGGTTGCACCATGTTGGCCAGGCTGGTCTCAAACTCCTGAACTCAGGTGATCCACCCACCTCGGCCTCCCAAAGTGCTGGGATTACAGGTGTGAGCCACTGTGCCCGGCCAAAAGGTGATTTTAGTTAGCAGCATTCTAAGATCTTTGTATCCTTGGGAAGGAGGGAAGTAGTAAACAATTTTAGACTGTTTAGAATGCACGTTAGCATTTTTTATGGGTAACCACCAAATAATCAGAAATAGAGAGTGCAAGAGCTAAACGAGTAGAATAAAAAATGTAATTTGTTTAAAGTTCGGTCAACCTAAAAGAAGGAAGGAAGAGAGGGAGGAAGGATACACAGAAAAAAGCTAGACAATAAACAAATATAAAACATGATGGTGGAAACAAACTCTATTAGAACAGTAATCACAAATATACATGGACTTAACACAGTTAAACAGTCACTCAGGCTGGATGACAAAACAAACTCCAACTAATTATGTTTAACAGAGGCCTACCTAAAATATAAGAGCACAGGGAATTTGGAAGTAAGATAGAATATATCCATGGTGGAACGAATCAAAAGAAAGCTGGTACACTTAAAAATTATTAAAATAGGCCAGGCGCGGTGGCTCACGCCTGTAATCCCAGCACTTTGGGAGGCCAAGACGGGCGGATCACGAAGTCAAGAGATCAAGACCATCCTGGCCAACATGGTGAAACCCCGTCTCTACTAAAAACACAAAAAAATTAGCTGGGCATGGTTGCGTGTGCCTATAGTCCCAGCTATTCGGGAGGCTGAGGCAGGAGAATCACTTGAACTCGAGAGGCAGAGGTTGCCGTGAGTCGAGATCGTGCCACGGCACTCCAACCAGACAACAGAGCGAGACTCCATCTCAAAAAAAAAAAAATATATTAACCTGGTAGATTCCATGTTACATATATTTTACCACAATTAAAAATAATAGTTAAAAAAGGAAAGTTGGAATAGCTCTATTAATACCAGACCAAACAGACATTTAGGCAAAAAGCATTGTTCGAGATAAAAAAAGCCACTACATAATAACAAAGAGTTCAATCCTGGAAGACAACACTATACTAAACTTGTTTAATAAAGCAGCTTCCAAATATATAAAGCAAAAACTGACAGAATGAAAGGTATAGAGAGAAGCTAAACAATCTACCTTCATCGTAGAAGATTTCAACATGATTCTCTCAGTAATGACTGTTTCAAAAGACCACAGATTTGAACATAAAAATTAGCAAATACATATTCTTCTCAAGTACACAGGAACATTTATAAAACTAAATATTTGGTAGACCGTAGAAAAAATGTCAATAAACCTTAATGAATGGGTGTCACACAGACAACATGCTCTGACTACAATGCAACTACATGAGAAATTCATAACCAACAGATAGCATTTAAAACCCCTGTGACTGAAATCGTGGAAAGCACACTTTTAAATAACTTGCAAGCCAAAAAAGAAATTATAAGAAAATGTAGAAAATATTTTAAAACTAGGCAATTAAGAAAATACCACATCCCAAAACTTTAGAGACACAGTTAAAAAGATTCTTAGAAATGTAGAGGCTTAAATGATTACTTAAAGAAGCATTTACTTACTGAAAATAAAGAAAAAGAAAGACTAAAAATTAATGAACTAAGGGTTCAACTCAGGAAGTTAGAAAAAGAACAACAGAAGAAACCCAAAGAAAAGGGAAAAGGAAGGAAGTGAAAAAAATTTTTAATGAAATTAACAAAATGGAAAATAATGATACAATAGAGAAAATCAATAAAGCCAAGAGTAGGTTCTTTGAAAAAATTAATGTGATATATATAAATCTTTATCAAGACTGATCCATGAAAAAGAAAAAAGCCATTTTATTTATTTATTTATTTATTTATTTATTTTTTGAGACAGAATCTTGCTCTGTCGCCCAGGCTGGAGTGCAGTGGCGCTATCTTGGCTCACTGCAAGCTCCGTCTCCCGGGTTCACACCATTCTCCTGCCTCAGCCTCCTGAGTAGCTGGAACCACAGGCGCCTGCCACCACGCCTGGCTAATTTTTTGTATTTTTAGTAGAGACAGGGTTTCACCATGTTAGCCAGGATGGTCTCGATCTCCTGACCTTGTGATCCACCCGCCTCAGCCTCCCAAAGTGCTGAGATTACAGGCGTGAGCCACCGTGCCCAGCCTAAAGCCATTTTTTTAAAGTCTTTTATCAAAATAGGGCATCACTACCAACTCAGAAAGATTTTGTTTTTAAGAGAAAGAACATTGTAAACAACTTCATGCCCACAAGTGTGAAATTTTACACAGTGTGAAGGATTTAGAAAAACATAACTTGCCAAAACTGATACCAGAAAACAAACAAAACAGAAAACCTGAATAAAGCTACTGGGTCCAAGACGTGGACCCAGTAGTTTAAAATCTACTCAATTACATCAACAGAGTGCCGATCTTCTATGAAGCCTTTTGCAGAGTGGAAAAAGAGGAAAGATTTCTTCAATTCTTTTGTCTCATTTTATGAGACAAAGGGCAAAACAAGAACTGTGGGTAACACTGTTGAGGGCTGAGGGAGAAGAACCTCAAAGTTTCACAAACTTGTAAAGAAAAGGCACTAAAGAATTATCACAGGGTGAAGAAAACACCACCTGTGACTGCATTTTGGCTCTTTAATGTATGCACAATAATTACCATCTAAACACTAGTTTTGTTAAAGGACCTCTTTGATTTCAGGTCACAGCTGTCATGTGGTAGGTACTGCACTTCAGCAGATACAGTCATGCTCTATCTCCCTCGTGCATTGTATGTCGAGTGCTGCCTTCGTCTGTTCCTGCTGCTATATCAAAAGGCCTTAGCGTGGGTAATTTATAAATAATATAACTTTATTACTCACAGTTCTGGAGGCTGGGAAGTCTAAGATCAAGGTGCCAGCAGACTCAGTGTCTGGCGAAGGCTTGCCCTACTCCATAGACGACACCTTGTGTCCTCACACACACAGCAGAAGGGTAGAAAGGCAAAAGGGACTAATAGACTCCCTCAAGCCCTTTTATAAGGGCACTAATCCCACTCATGAGGGCAGGGCCCTCTTAATACTCTTAATACTTCTTAATACTATTGCACTGAGGGGTGTCAACAGAAATTTTGGAGACACACAAATATTCAAACTATATAGCATTCCAGGCCGGGCGCAGTGGCCCACGCCTGTAATCCCAACACTTTGGGAGGTGGAGGCGGGTGGATCACCTGAGGTCAGGAGTTCAAGACCAGCCTGACCAACGTGGTGAAACCCCATCTCTACTAAAAAAAATTACAAAATTAGCCGGGTATGGGGGCACATACCTGTAATTGCAACTACTTGGGAGGCTGAGGCAGGAGAATCACTTGAACCCAGGAGGCAGAGGTTGCAGTGAGCCGAGATCGCGCCACTGCACTGCAGCCTGGGTAACAAGGGGAAAACTCCATATCAAAAAAAAAAAAGAAAGAAAACTATAGCATTCCACCCCTGGTGCCCCCAAAATTCATGTCCTTCTGACATACAAAATACATTCATTCCATCTCAATACCCCCAAAAGTTTTAACTTACTTCACCATCAACTTTAAAGTTTAAGTCCAGTCTACATTTCATCTGAATATCATCTTGAATAGTCCCAGATACTCAAGAGACTGAGGTGGGATGATCCCTTGTGCCCAGGAGTTCAAGGCTACAGTGAGACTGTACCACTACATTCGAGCCCAGGCAAGACAGCGAGACTCTGTCACTTAAAAAAATAAAACGAAATGAAAAATTTAAAATGAGTATCGTCTAAATCACATATGGATGAGACTTAAGGTATAATTCAACCTGAGGCAGGCCGGGCACAGCGGCTCACCCCTGTAATGCTGAGACGGGTGGATCACTTGAGGTCAGGAGTTCGAGATCAGCCTGGCGAACATGTTGAAACCCCGTCTCTACTAAAATACAAAAAAGTAGCCGAGTGTGGTGGCATGCGCCTGTAGTCTCAGATACTCTGGAGGCTGAGGCAGGAGGATTACTTGAACCTGGGAGGCGGAGGTTGCAGTGAACCGAGATTCCCACCACTGCACTCCAGCCTGGGCAACAGAGTGAGACTCTGTCTCAAAAAAATAAAATAAAATAAAATCACCCTGAGTCAAGTTGCTCTCCAGCTGTCAGCCTATGAAATAAAAAAAGTTACGTGCTTCCAAAATACAATGGTGGGGCCAGGCACAGTGGCTCACATCTGTAATCCCAGCACTTTGGGAGGCCAAGGCGGGCAGGTCACCTGAGGTCAGGAGTTCGAGACCAGCCTGGCCAATATGGCGACACCCTGTCTCCACTAAAAATACAAAAAAAAATTAGCTGGGCATGGTGGCAGGCACCTGTAATTCCATCTACTTGGGAGACTGAGGCAGGAGAATCACTTGCACCTGGGAGGTAGAGGTTGCAATGAGCCAAGATGGCACCTTTGTACTCCAGCCTGGGTGACAAGAGGGAAACCCTGTCTCAAAAAAAAAAAAAAAAAAATACAGTGGTGGGATGGGCATAGATAGACATTCCCATTCCAAAAGGGAGCAATAGGAAAGAAGAAAGGGGTGACAGGCCTTGACCAAGTCCAAAACCCAACAGAGCAAACAACAGTAAATCTTCAGACTTGAAAATAATTTTTGACTCCATTCCCCACCTTCTGCACACACTGGGGTGGGAGTCATGCTGCCAGGCAGCACTGTCCCCACAGCTTCGCTTGGCACCACCCGTGCAGTGGCCCTCATGTACTGGAGTCCAGTCCCTGAGAATCTCCCAGATTGGAGTTGCATGCTGGTGGCTCTCCCGGTCTGGCATCTCCAGGGTCACTCTGCCCCCTTGGCTCCACTGGGAGCCCTAGTGGTGGCTTTCTGAGGTGGCCCCAACCGCACAGGTCCACTAGACATTTCCCTAGTGGAGGCTCTCTGAAGTGGTCTCACATCTATGATAGTTCTCTGCCTGGGCCCCAAGCCTTTCTAGGACATCCTTTGAAATCTAGGTGGTTGTAGCCATGCCCCCACTGCAGTTTAACACTGCATGGATACCATGCTCCAATGCACTTGTGGGCATGAAGCATGGCACTCCAGCCATAGAGCATGGTATCCATGGGGCAACCAAAGGGGCAACCACTGTAGACCACACTGCACCTAGGCCCACTAGCCACACTTGAGGTGACCAAGGAGCTCTGTGCCAGAATGCATGGAGTAGAAATTTGATGCAGCCCTGGGCAGCAAACCCCAAAGCCCCAAAGGCATCCTGGGTCCCTCCCTTGAAACCATTCTGACCACAAAACCCTGGCGCTCCGGGCCTATAACGGTAGTGGCAGCCTTGAGGATCTCCAAAATGTCTTGGAGGCCATTTTCCCATCGTTTTGATGAATATCTCCTGGCATTCTTCTAGCCATACAAATCTCCCTATCAAACATTCACTTGGCCACACCACTGGTATTCTCTCTCAAACACTTTCTCATTCTTTACAACCTGGCCACGCTGAGAATTTTCCAACTGTTTTAAGTTCTACTTCCCTTTTAACTATAAATTTCACCCTTAATTCATTTCTTTCATCTTGTATTTTACTGTAAGCAATCAAGAAAAGCCATGCTGCATCCTCAACACTTTGCTTAGAGATTTCTTCTACCAAATATGCTATTTCGTTGCTCATAAGTTCTGCCTTCCACAAAACACTGGAACACAAACACAATTCAGCCGAATTCTTTGCCACTTTATAACAAGGATCACCTTTCTTCCACTTAATAAAATGTTTATTTCCATCTAAGACCTCATCAAAGTAGCCTTTACTATTTATATTTCTACCAATGTTCCACTTGCAACCACTTAAATAATCTCTAAAATGATGGAAGCTCTCTCTACAGTTCTCCTCATCTTCTGAACCCTCACTAGAAAAACGCTTTATAGTCCGTTCACAGAAATACAAGTTTTTTTCAGCATGAACCTCAAACTCTTCCAGCCTCTACCCATTACTCAGCTGCAAAGCTGCTTCTACATTTTTAGGTATTTGTTACAGCAGCACCCCACTCCCAGGACAATTTCTAGCTTAGTCTACTCCTGCTGCCATAGCAAAATATGTTAGACTGGATAATTTATAAATAATAGAAATTTATTTCTCACAGTTATGGAGGCTGGAAAGTTCAAGATCAAAGTACCAGCAGATGTGGTATCTGGTGAGAGTTTGCTCTCTACTCCACAGATGGTGCCTGTTGCTGTGACCTCACATGATGGAAGGGCAGAAGAGCAAAAAGGTACAAACAGACTCCCTCAAGCCCTTTTATAAGGGCACTAATCCCATTCATGAAGGCAGAACCCTCATGACCTAATTACCTCCTAAAGGCCCCACTCCTTAATACTATTGCATTGAGGATTAAGTTTCAACATGAATCTTGGAGGGACATGAACATTCCAAGATAGCAAGATTTATGGCACTGTTCTATCTAAACCAGATATTTTATAAGCTAAAAAAATCAAAACCATATACGATATCCACATGCAAAAGAATGAAGTTGGACCTCTTTCCATACACAAAAATTAACTCCAAATGGATAATAGACCTAAATATGAGAGCTAAAACTATAAAACTCTTAGAAGAAAACATAGGAATAAATCTTCATAATCTTGGATTAGGCAGAACCTTCTTAGATATGGCATTAAAAATATAAGCAACAAAAGAAAAAAATAGATAAATTGAACTTCAACAAAAGTAAAATTTTTTTTTTTTGAGGCAGTGTCTCAATCTGTCACCCAGGCCAGAGTAAAGTGGTGTGATCTTGGCTCACTGCAGCCTCGACCCCTCAGGCTCAAGAAATCCTCCCACCTAAGCCTCCTGAGTAGCTTGGACTACAGGGGTGTGCGTGTGCCACCACTCTCAGCTATTTTTTTTTTTTTTTTTTTTTACAGACAGGGTCTTGCCGTGTTCCCCAGGCTGGTCTCGAACTCCTGGGCTCAAGCAATCCTCCCACCTCAGCCTCCCAAATAGCTGGAACTACAGGCACACATCACCAAGCCTGGCTAATTTTTATATTTTTTGTACAGACAGGGTTTTGCCACATTGCCTAGGTTGGTCTTGAATTCCTGGACTTAAGCGATCCTCCTACCTTGGCCTCCCAAAGTGCTGGCATTACAGGTGTGAGCCACCATGCCTGACCAAAAGTAAAACTTTTTTATACTTCAAGGGCACCCTCCAGAAAGTGAAAAGAAAGACAACTGCCAAAATACGAAAAAAATATTTGCAAATTCTATATCTGATAAGGGTCTAGAAGCCAAAACATAGAAAGAGCTATTACAATTCAACAATAAAAAGACAACTCAGTTCAAAATAGGGGCAAAGGACTTGAATAGACATTTCTCCAAAGAAGGTGTACAAATGGCCAATAAGCATATGGAAAGATGTTCAACTTCATTAGCCACTGGGGAGATCCAAGTCAAAACCACAATGAGGTACGACTTCACACCCACTAGGATGGCTATAATCAAGGTTTGGCAAGGAACTAGTGGAACCTTGGTTTGATTTGGAAAGGAGGAATTAGAACTCTCATAAGCTGCTGGAGAAATGCAAAATGATGCAATCACATTGGAAAACAGTTCCTCAAAAAGTTAAACCTATAGTTACCACATGTCCCAGCAATTCCACTCCTAGATATATACCCAAGAGAAATGGATACATATGTCCACACAGTAACCTGTACACAAATGTTTGTAACAGCATTATTCATAACAGCTAAAAAGTAGAAACAACCCATAAATCCATCAATTATGAATGGGTAAACAAATTGTGATATGTCCATATAATATAATATTATTCAGCCATGAAATGGACTAAAGTACTGATACATGCTACAACATGGATGAACCTTGAAGGTATTATGTTAAATAAAACAAGCCGGCCACAAAAGGCCACGTATCCTATGACTCTTTATATGAACTGTCGAAAATGGGAAAATTAACAGAGACATGAAGTAGATTAGTGTTATGAAGAAAGGAGAAATGGCCGGGCATGGTGGCTCACGCCTGTAATCCCAGCACTTTGGGAGGCCAAGGTGGGCAGATCACTTGCAGGTCAGGAGTTCAAGACCAGCCTGGCCATCATGGTGAAACCCCATCTCTATAAAAATACAAAAAATACAAAAAAAAAAAAAAATAGCCAGGCGTGGTAGCGCATGCCTGTAGTCCCAGCTACTGGGGAGGCTGAGGTGGGAGAATCACTTGAACCTGGGAGGCAGAGGTTGCAGTGAGCCGAGATCATGCCACTGCACTCCAGTCTGGGTGACAAATCAAGACTTCATCTCAAAAAAAAGAAAAAGAAATGAGAAATGACCACCAGTGAGTATAGGTTTTATTTTTGGAAAGTGATGAAGATGTTCTAAAATTGACTGTAGCAGTGGCTGTACAACTCTGTGAACATACTAAAGCCATTGAATCGTATACTTGAAATGGGTGAATTATATGGTATGTGAATTACATCTAAAGATTGTTGTTACTGAAGAAAACCATATACATGGTATCTGGTGATTGAACAAATTATGCACTTGTTGAAACTTGTGTCTCTGAGGAAAAACTGTGCTTAATGCACATTCAAGTGTCAAGTTTCAGAAGGAAGGCTGTCATCAGTTAAACGAGCCAAAAACAGTCATCACCCTCAATGTCATTTCGGCTCTTTAAAGGATCCCCTAACAACCACCAGCATCTCTTGGGCATTAGCCACTTCATAAGCTACTTGAAACCTGCCAAATGTACATTTTATCATTAGCTGGAAGGATTTGTAGAATTCCAAAGTCCTCTCTTTGATTTTGTAGGTGAGGAAACTAATGCTCAGAAAGGGGGTTGATATCTATCGCCATGAGGCATACCGTAAGTTTCTGGTGAAGCTGGGATCAGAACCTGTTTAGACTTTGCCTCTTTTCCTGCAGATACTTTGCAGGACTTCTATGTCCCTCAAACTGGCCTCCCTGTCATGGTCAGGAAAGAAACTCCTCACAGCCTCAGCATCCAAGTCAGGCCATGGGTGACAGCTGGAAAGCGATCATGAGGCTGCAGTTTCTAGAAGAGGGTGGGGACACCGCGGAGAGAAGATGGGGCCGGATTCCGAGAAGACAGCATAAGCCCCTGTTCCTGTAAGAGCAGGGACGCAAGCAGGGATATAAACGCAAGGGATGAGCCCCAAAGTGTGACCCATGAGACATGATGTCACATGTGGTCTGGAGCCTGCGGCCACTTCTTCCCATCATATACACAGTTATGAGAACAAATTGTGAGAACCACCTCCCCCCTTACCCAGCTGCCCCCACCCAGAAGCCGTGTGATTTTGTCCCCCAGTGCCCTGTGAGTCACTCCACCCATGGAAACCTTACCCCACCCTGACCTCAAGCAAGGCAAAGAGTGCAAAAGACACGTCCCCTGGTGCTACCAGACCAGTCTCACCAGCACCCAGGACCTCAGTAGGGCTGGAGCCAGCGTGGAGGCCACTGGCTGTCCTCACAAAGTGAGGAGCAGGAGCCCCTGTTTGAGGAACATGCTTGGAGTTCGGAGCCTGGGCTAGGGTGGGATGTAGGTTGAGCAGGAAGTGGACGGCAAGATTAGAGCAACATCTCTCTTCTCCCACTCAGGGAGGAGGGAATGGCCACAGGCACTGACACTCAAGAAGGGCCAGGCACAGTTCCAAGCACTTCACAACAACCCCTAGGGTCTACATGACTACAATCCGAATTGTTCAGTGAAGAAACTGAGGCACAGTGAGGCTGAAGAACCCTACCAGTCCACACTGCTGGTGCATAACCGAGCTGCCCAAGCCCCGGTGGTCCGGCCTCTTACATTCCACACATGCGATGCTGTGCATCAGAAGCAAGGAGATGGCCCTGCTGGCCTGTTCATCAACACCAGGGCAGAGTCTCAAAGTCCTCAGCGCCCCGTCCTCCTCTGCCTGTGTGCCCTGAGTCCCCGAGCCCCAGCAGCTCTACTCAGCAGATGAGCCTCTGGCCCTGCTGCTCGCTTCCTGAGGGCTGTCAGTGGGGAGCCGGATGAGGGCTGAGGACAGGGTGGGTGCTCGTGGGAGGGGAGAGCACAAAGGACCTGTGACCACAGCTGGGGGCAGGGCAGGAAGTAGAAGTGATGTGAGTGGTGGCTGGTGCAAAGAGCCACAGTGGGCTGCCTGGGGGGCTGATGCCACCATTCCAGGAGCCTCGGTGAAGAGAGGATATCCGTCTGTGTAGCCGCTTCTCTATACGGGATTCCAGGTAAGGAGAGAGCAGGGATTGGGGGTCCTTGGGCCTTGGGTGAAGGGGAAGAGGCTGATGGAGCAGGAAGTGCCATGACCTATAAGACAAGACACCTGGGTCACAGACGGTGCCCATCACTAACTCGCTGGGCAGCCCTGTGCCCACCCTGGGCCTTAGTTTCCTCATGTATGAAATGAAGAGGTAGCGTGCAGTTTCTAAGGCCCCGCAAGTGCTGACATTAAAGCTTCTAAGAAAGCTGGAAAGAGGCTCCCTGGGACAGAATACCACGAGAGTCAGGATGAAGGCTGAGTTCCCTGGATTAGGGTTATGACCACACCCGCCTCCTAGCTGGGATGAGCCCAGGGCCTTTGAAGATTCCCCTGGCCTCTTTGCCTCCCTGGGGCGAGCCACGCTGCCTGGAATTCCACCCTTCAAGTCACGCCTTTGGGCAGGGCAGGAGGCTCCAGCTATAATGGGGTTTCTCCATAGCCCTCTTGTCTCAGAACCTGTGGTACCCAAGGGCAAAGGCCTTTGAAGAGCTCAGCTTGGATAAGGTTAGAGAAAGGAGGTTCCAGATCATAAACAGGCCCAGTCAAGGCCCCAGAAACACCTTAAAATTAGGAAGAACCTTCCAGACAATCATTGTCCATAGTAGGCAATGGGGTGACCCTGTCACTGCTGAAGGCCGAAGAGCTTGGCAGGGAGTGGCAAAGAGGGGAGGGGCAGCAGGAAGGGATCTGAAGAGCAACCTTTGAGGCCTCTCCCCACACAAAATCCAAGGGTGTGGTCAGGTCTGCCCCCTTTTTTTTTTTAGGCAGAGTCTCACTCTATCACCCAGGCTGGAGTGCAGTGGTACAATCTTGGCTCACTGCAACCTCCGCCTCCTGAGTTCAAGCGATTCTCCTGTCAGCCTCCCAAGTAGCTGGGATTACAGGCGCCTGCCACCACACCCAGCTAATTTTTGTATTTTTAGTAGAGAGGGGGTTTCACCATGTTGGCCAGGCTGGGCTCAAACTTCTGACCTCCAGTGATCCGCCTGCCTCTGCCTCCCACAGTGTTGGGATTACAGGTGTGAGCCACCACACCTGGCCAGGTCGGCAGCTTTTATTCTAGAATTTGGGCTGATGTTCTTCCATAAAGCTCAGAGGGAGAGCCCCAAAGGGAAAATGGGAAGAATAGGTGCAATATAGGACCTCATTTCTCTTCCAGTACTGTTAAGGGCTCAGGAGGAGGGAGAGAGGTTAGAGAGAGTGACAGAGACAAAGAAACAGAGTGAGAGTCAGGGTGGGCAAAGGGTGGCTTGTTCTGGGGCCAAAAATGACACTTCTCCAGAATGAAGTCTTCCTCAGGTCCCCAGGCCCCTCCCCAAACCTGCTACAGCTACTCTGTCCCCTCTTCTGTGGCCACAGCCCCCTCCCCACCACCCACAGTTGTGTCCTGGGGACAGAGCCATCCACCTAGATCCCCATTAGACTTTAGGGAAATTCTAGCAAGGGGCTCCCCTTGGCTGTGTGACGCTGGGCAGGGCTTTTCCCCTGTCTCTGCAGCAAGTGCCCCCTGTCTCTGCAGCTCCATGGCAGCCCGTCTGCTCCTCCTGGGCATCGTTCTCCTGCTGCTGCCACTGCCCATCCCTGCCCCGTGCCACACGGCCGCACGCTCAGAGTGCAAGCGCAGCCACAAGTTCGTGCCTGGTGCATGGCTGGCCGGGGAGGGTGTGGATGTGACCAGCCTCCGCCGCTCGGGCTCCTTCCCAGTGGACACACAAAGGTTCCTGCGGCCCGACGGCACCTGCACCCTCTGTGAAAATGCCCTACAGGAGGGCACCCTCCAGCGCCTGCCTCTGGCACTCACCAACTGGCGGGCCCAGGGCTCTGGCTGCCAGCGCCATGTAACCAGGGCCAAAGTCAGCTCCACTGAAGCTGTGGCCCGGGATGCGGCTCGTAGCATCCGCAACGACTGGAAGGTCGGGCTGGATGTGACTCCTAAGCCCACCAGCAATGTGCATGTGTCCGTGGCTGGCTCACACTCACAGGCAGCCAACTTTGCAGCCCAGAAGACCCACCAGGACCAGTACAGC
The DNA here is from genome assembly GCF_028885655.2 of Pongo abelii. NCBI lineage: Eukaryota > Metazoa > Chordata > Mammalia > Primates > Hominidae > Pongo > Pongo abelii. The sequence goes on from NC_071993.2 coordinate 73,392,373, forward strand.
TTCAGCACTGACACAGTGGAGTGCCGCTTCTATAGGTGAGAGCTAGGGCTAGGGGGTGGGGGGCTGGAAAAGGTTCGGGAAACTCTGGGTGGTCTAGGAGCCCTGGAAAGGCAGAGTCCTCCAATCAAACTTGGAGGCTGCTTCCATCAGGAAGAAACTGCAATCCTGGCTCTCAGACTTCAGGTGCTTCAGCCCTGTGGCCTCCTCTCATCCATGAGGTCCCAAATCTGGGAGTGCCCAATGAGACACCAAGTAGAGAGAAAGTGAGTGAGACCATGCCTGAGAGCCCCAGCAGGGTGCCATTTAGGTCTAGTGAGTTCTCAACCCTGCCTTTCCTGGGCACAGCCAGCCTTCCACAGAGTCCTTCCTGTATAGGGACAGAGGCAGGAGACCTGGCTGGGTCATCCTTCCTCATTGCTGTGTGACCTTGAGCATCTCACTTCTCTCTGAGCTTCAATCATCCACTCAACCAATACTCACATCTGCCTGTGGCAGGGCCACACTGCTGAGCGACAGCAGTCGCTACCCTAGCCCCTGGGAGTAGGAAGTCTGGGACCCAGATTCCACATCTGAGAAAGGCACAGTGTTTGTGGGCCAGATCCAAGTCACCTGGTCTGATTCCTCAGACCTGGAGGCCACGTTTCCTCCACAGAGAGGCCAAGCATGGCCCAAGCTGTCAGGATCCCGGGCATGTGGGACCCATCCCGGGGGACGGATGGATGAAGGCCACATGACTAGGTTCCAAAGTTCAACGGATACCATCAGTGCAGGATCATTGCTTTTATGTTCTTTTTTCCTTTTGCTTAAAAAAAAAAAAAAAATAGAGATGGGGTCTCATTATGTTGCCCAGGCTGGTCTCAAACTCCTGGGCTCAAGTGATCCTCCTGCCTCGGCCTCCCAAAGTGCTGGGGTTACAGGCGTGAGCCACTGTGCCCAGCCAGGATCATTGCTTTTATAATAAGAAAATTAAAAGGAAAGAAAAAAATGTTATTTTGAAAAGGAAAAGAGAAAATACCTATACAGAGCACTGAGGTCCCTGAGGGGTGAGAGCAGAGGCATCCCTGCCAGCCCCATGCCACAGTGCTTGTGCTCTGGAGCCAGGCCTCTGGGTTCCAGTCCTAGTTCTGCCCACTTACGTGTGTGACCTTGAGCAGTCCTGAAGGAGTTACTTGATTGAATGGGGGAAATACTGCCCCTGGGCCCAGCTGAGGTCTCTCTCTTCTCACAGTTTCCATGTGGTACACACTCCCCCGCTACACCCTGACTTCAAGAGGGCCCTCGGGGACCTGCCCCACCACTTCAACTCCTCCACCCAGCCCGCCTACCTCAGGCTCATCTCCAACTACGGCACCCACTTCATCCGGGCTGTGGAGCTGGGCGGCCGTATCTCGGCCCTCACTGCCCTGCGCACCTGCGAGCTGGCCCTGGAAGGGCTCACGGACGACGAGGTGGAGGACTGCCTGACCGTCGAGGCCCAGGTCAACATAGGTGCCCGCGGCAGCTCCTCTGCCGAAGCCAAGGCCTGTGAGGAGAAGAAGAAGAAGCACAAGATGACGGCCTCCTTCCACCAAACCTACCGGGAGCGCCATTCGGAAGTGGTTGGCGGCCATCACACTTCCATTAACGACCTGCTGTTCGGGATCCAGGCCGGGCCCGAGCAGTACTCAGCCTGGGTGAACTCGCTGCCCGGCAGCCCTGGCCTGGTGGACTACACCCTGGAACCCCTGCACGTGCTGCTGGACAGCCAGGACCCGCGGCGGGAGGCACTGAGGAGGGCCCTGAGTCAGTACCTGACGGACAGGGCTCGCTGGAGGGACTGCAGCCGGCCGTGCCCGCCGGGGCGGCAGAAGAGCCCCCGAGACCCGTGCCAGTGTGTGTGCCATGGCTCAGCGGTCACCACCCAGGACTGCTGCCCTCGGCAGAGGGGCCTGGCCCAGCTGGAGGTGACCTTCATCCAAGCATGGGGCCTGTGGGGGGACTGGTTCACTGCCACTGATGCCTATGTGAAGGTCTTCTTTGGTGGCCAGGAGCTGAGGACGAGCACCGTGTGGAGCAATAACAACCCCATCTGGTCAGTGCGGCTGGATTTTGGGGATGTGCTCCTGGCCACAGGGGGGCCCCTGAGGTTGCAGGTCTGGGATCAGGACTCTGGCTGGGATGATGACCTCCTTGGCACCTGTGATCAGGCTCCCAAGTCTGGTTCCCATGAGGTGAGATGCAACCTGAATCATGGCCACCTAAAATTCCGCTATCATGCCAGGTGCTTGCCCCACCTGGGAGGAGGCACCTGCCTGGACTACGTCCCCCAAATGCTTCTGGGGGAGCCTCCAGGAAACCGGAGTGGGGCTGTGTGGTGAGAACAGTGAGCTTGGAAAGGACCAGTGTGCTTGGACTGAAGGGGTTCTCACGGTGGAAGCCAGGGCTGTCTTCGTATTGCCATTAGACCAAGCTTGTCCAACCCGAGGCCTGCATGCGGTCCAGGATGGCTTTGAATGCGGCCCAACACAAATTCGCAAACTTTCTTAAAACATTATGAGGTTTTTTTGCGATTTTTTTTTTTTTTTTTTTTTTTTTTAGCTCATCGGCTATCGTTAGTGCTAGTGGATTTTACATGTGGCCCAACACAATTCTTCTTCAAATGTGGCCCAGAGAAGCCAAAAGATTGGATACCCATCAGACAGATGGAAAAGGGAGACTCAGACTATTTTTCAGGGAGGTGGCTGGGTTTACACGCTAATCCCGATTCACCCTGTTCAAACTGCCTAAGCCCTCCGCCATTCTCGAGCCCTGTAGTCACAGCTACACAGATTACAGCTTCAGCCAGGAGCTGGGCAGAAGGCCAAGAGGCTGTTCCCACCAGGCTGCTCAGGGCTGGTCTTTTAGGACCCTTCCCTCGAGCCCTCTATGGTGTGGCAAAGCCTTCATTGCCTTAACTGGAGCCCCATCAGCTCCAGCTGCTCTGGCTTCTTTGCCCACAATGCTTTGCCCCTCCGACAAATAAAGGCCTGTCCTGACCTGTCTCACCATGTACATAGCTTGATAAAGGGCCAATAAATATGATGTTATGGTGATCATCATGGTGGTGTTGTGGCAGAGGAAAAGATGGGACCAAACACACCCCAGAGATAAACTTCTACATTAGCAACCCAGTGAAAACAGGCAGGCAGGTAATGTATGGAAACGTGGGGACCCAAAATATTTTACCTTCCTCATAACTCTCTGACTCAAGAAAGCAGCAGCATAAACGTGGTGATAAATGGCAACAGGCATTCAGCTCCCAGCTGGAAGACAATAGGGCATGGTGAGAACTGTGGTCAACTAAAGAGTGCGTATCTTTTGTGCAGGGGGAGGGGCTGCAGTGCTGCTCCAGCCAAACATTTCATGCAGGAACGTGAGCCCCGTGCTGCCAGGTCTTCTACTTTTTTTAAGTCAAACCACAATTTGACTTCTAACTCTGGCAGTTAATTTCACTTTGTGAAAATAAACCTTTGTGGGCAAACATGGTGCAAGCCAAAGAGAACATGCATGTGGGCCATAATTGATCCAGGGCTATCTGTTTTGAAAATTCTACTTTCAACAGAACCATTTTGCACAAAGCTGAAAAGCTCTCCCCTGTCTCATGATTTCAAGGAAAGGAGCATTGGTTCCAACAAGGTGGGCTCTGTGGGCCTCCTAGGCCTTGGATGCAGAAAAACCCAGAGTCTTGGCTTCCAACATAAGATGAAATGGTCTTTGTTTCATGTGCCTGGGACATAGGCCTCAGCACACAGTCCCGTGGAGTGGATGGCAAGATTCCAGGCGGCTTCCTGGACACAGCTGTGCAGGCTGTGCAGGGTCATTGTCAGAGGGTCCAGAGGAGCGGGCACAGCCCTCCCGACTCTCTTTGAAACTCACTATAAATTAAGTTCTTTGAAGTTTGTATGGGACTCATAGGCCCAAATGCCAAGCAGTGACATTACATTAACCCTAAATCCCCATGTGGGGCAGGAGGGGTGGCCAAGGTCCAAAAGCCTGGTGAAACTACTGTTACCACATGTCCCATTCACAGACACACACTCAAACCAGAGCATGAGAGAGACCTCGACACTTCATGGTGGCTGCTGCGCTCATTGGAAACAAACATGGGGGTGGGCAGTGCCTCCCGGGGAAAGCACGTTCAAAAGGCCAGGGTGGGCCTGGCTCAGGGGACAGCCCTGACAAGAAATGGAAGTCTTGCTCAATATCTATGTGATCAGTGACCCCCAGCAAGTCTCTCTGCCTCCTGGGCCCCAGTTTCTCCAAAAGGACAGTCTATTTTACTCCCTTCTCAGGACTGTCTTAAACCTTCCTAGTGCTACAGGAGGGTGCTGAAAGTTCATCTGGTTTCATACACAGGGAAACTGAGACCTAGCAGGAGGAAGGGATTTAACTGTAGTCACAGAAGAAGTTAGTGGCAGAAAAAGCCAGCCCTAACTCAAGACCCAGCATGACACTTTCATTTCCACCCCACCTGGACATTGGGATGCCTTGGCACACCTGAGGCCCCCTTGTTTGTTTGGGGAAGTCTCCACTGTGCTAACCACCTTCCGTTTGCCCTCCAGGTCTTGTCCCCACCTGCTTCACCCTGCTCCGACCCAGGGGACTGACCTATCTGAGCCTTATCAGTGGGCAGGAGATTAGGGAGGTGGAGTACAAATAGTAAGGCCTTTGCTCCCCTCCATGTCCCTAGTGAGGTGGCCTTGGGCTGGCTCTGTCTCTCATGTCACTGCACCTCTCCAGGAGGCCTCTGCACATCTCACGCTCTCTCTCTTTTTTTTTTTTTTTTTTCAAATGTGGCTTGTTTGGTCCCATCTTTTCCTCTGCCACAACACCACCAGTCACCCTGGCTGGAGGTACACTGGCACAATCATGGCTCAGTGCAGTCTTGACCTCCCAGGCTCAGGTGATCCTCCCACCTCAGCCTCCTGAGTAGCTGGGACTACAGGCACATACCACCGTGCCTGGCTAATTTTTGTACTTTTGGTAGAGGCGGGGTTTCTCCATGCTGCTGAACTCCTGAGTTCAAGCAATCCTCCCACCTCAGCCTCCCAAAGTGCTGGGATTACAGGTGTGAGCTACCACACCCGGCCTGCACGTGTCTTTCTTTCCCAGTTCTAGTAACTGCCCTTGCCCCTTGTCCTTTCAGACCTAGGGCTGCAAAACTCTGCCACTGCTCATCATAAGATACTGCACTATCTCTTCCACTCCCTACAGCTTAAGTCTGAATAAATCTTCCACCAATTATTATAATTTGAATATGTCACTGGCATCCTACTGGGGCCCTGGATGACAGGGTCATCCTCCTTATGAGTCTGGTGGGAAGCAGAGCCCACCTCCCCCTGAAGCTGAAAATGCCCAATTCTGTCTTCTCCACCCTCCCTTATACCTAGGAAAGGACACAGGACTGGGGCTGCCAGTCAGGTACAGCTGCCTAGGTATATGATTTCCTGAGAAGCAAGCACTGAAATGAGGGTTTCAGTGCAGGTAATTTATGCAGAGGTGATCCCAGGAGGCACCAGTAGGGGAGAGGGGAAGTGAGCCGGCAGGGGCGCTGGCCAATAAAAAGTACATTTTTGGCCGGGTGCGGTGACTCACACCTGTAATCCCAGCACTCTGAGAGGCCAAGACAGGCAGATCACTTGAGGCCAGAAGTTCAAGACCAGCCTGGCCAACATGGTGAAACCCTGTCTACTAAAAATACAAAAAAATTAGCTGGGCTTGGTGGTGCACGCCTGTAGTCCCAGCTGCTCAGGAGGCTGAGGCAGGAGAATTGCTTAAACCCAGGAGGCAGAGGTTGCAGTGAGCCGAGATCATGTCACTGCACCCCAGCCTAGGCAACAAAGTGAGACTCTGTCTCAAATTAAAAAAAAAAAAAATGCATTTTCCCACAAGTCATCACTGTGGGCAGCCAGAGCTGTCCTGGAGACAAAGAAGAACACGTGCCTCTAGCTGAGGGTTGAGGGAGCCAGGTTGTTTTCATACACCATGTGTGTCTGCTCCCAGACATGGGTGTTAATTTCCCCCTTACTCCACCAAAGGGGCAGGCAGAGCAGAGTCCAGTGGCCAGGGAAAACCCTCAGGGGAAGAGGCGGAGGCTGAGTCCAAATATAGGGACCTGAGCTGGGAGGATACTGCCCAGGGGATGCAGGTGCCGACCTTGCTCCCCATGGAATCTGGAGCTGTCATTGCAGGAAGAGGGAGTTCCTGGGGCTGCTGGTGAGCGTGTCTAGGGATTATGGGGTCAGAGGAACAACCAGAGGTAGCTACGACTCTGCAGCAGTGTCCCCACTGGGCCAGTCCTGAGGCAGGATTTAGGGGCACTGTTCCTGGATGCTCAGGCTGTCCAGCCATCCAGGTGACTCTGTGAGATGCCCAGTCAATACATTCTTTTTCTGCTTATCTCATCCAGACTTGGCTTCTTTTGCCTGCAGTTAAAAACCCTGGTTGACAACACCATCCCCTTCCCCAACGCTAGTGGGGTCATGCCCTTAGAACCACCACACAGTTGTCCCCCAGCCCCTCCCTCCCAATGGCAGGAAGCACAGAAGCAGGGGTCCATTCATGTTCTCCATCATCTGACAGATTGTTACTGAGTGCCTTCTATGATCCAGGTCCTGGGGCCCCCAAGGACAGAAAGTCATGCTGAGCACCTGTCCCCTTGAGGGCTGCATCTGACAGGAAGACAGACGTGGGCACACTGGAAGCTACAGGTAGTCAGGATGACATTCATTTTCATATGCACACACAGTCCAAGGGGTCTCTTCCAAGACTTGGGGCTGGCATTGACAACAACCCAGGTTTTTGGTTTTTTGTCTTTTTAGAGATAGGATGTTGCTCTATCGCCCAGGCTGGAGTACAGTGGCACGATCATAGCTCAGTGCAGCCTTGATTCCTGGGCTCAAGTGATCCTCCCACCTCAGCCTCCTGAGTAGCTGGCATGCACTACCATGCCTAATTTTTTAATGTTTTGCAGAGTCAGGATCTCTCCACGTTACCCGGGCTGGTCTCAATCTCCTGGCCTCAAGTGATCCTCCCACCTTGGCCTCCCAAAGTGCTGAGCCACCACACCCAGCCCCAGCTTTTGTTTTTAAAGCAGTTGCCGCAACACCATCATCTCCCTCCATACACACCTTCGTGGTCCTGACAAGCTGGCACAGTGAGCCTGGCATCCTTGATGTGTTTGGACAGAGGAGGTGTCTGCTGGAGGGGAGGTGGTGTAGGGGTGAGGGAGCGAGGGAGTTCCTTGTGGTGAGGGGGCTGCTGCAGCCTTGGGAGGCTGTGGTTCCTCTTGCTCACCAGCGTCTCCATTCCTCCACACCACTCCACATCCTGACATCTGTCACTTCCTCATAACCACAGCCTCTCCAGCCCAGGCCGCCAGCATCTCTTGCTTGGCCCACTCCGCCTTTGGCCTTCTCACTGATCTCAGGGCTCGTGCATGCCCCTCACTCACCCTGCAGCCACGGTGATGCCAGCACCCTGCACAGATCCCCTCAGACCCCACCACAACCACCAGCCCCTGCACCTCTGTCTAAGGCCTGTGCTGGGTCCCACTCTGCCTGCCCCATCAGGAGGCCAGAAGTATTTGAGAACAGTGTCCATGTTCCACTCAGTACAGAAAAACCCACAACCAGTGGCTGAGGAAAGTTGGTGTACAAATACCCCAGCTCACTCCCTGTCCAGGGAATAACTGCAGGACATATGCCACACTGGCTCCCAGAGTTCTACAGCAGGTGGAAGCTCCATTTGCACACAGAGGTGACTTGCTTGACCACATACACCTTCTTAGCTGCCTCCCTTTCCTGTCTCACTACCACACCCCCTCACTGGTATTTTCTGGAGTCACCCCCCGCAGTGGAAACCATACACCCTTGGATCCCTGCCTCAGGGTCTGCCTCTGAAGAAACCAGCTAAGACACACATCTGACTGTGTCATTGACTGGCTCACACTCTATTGACTCCTTGCAGCTAAGTCCTCCTCAACCTTCAGCCTTTAGCTTCAAAGATCACTTACTCCAGGAAGCCTTCCCTGACTGCCAAGTCTAGGTCATGCTGCCCTCCACCCTGCTTCTGTAGTCCCCAGCGTTTCCCCATCATAGCACTGTGAAGCCACAAGCCATTTCTATCTTACTCATGGTTGAATCAACTAGTCCAGCACCTGGCATAAATTTGATAAATGAAAAATACTGGATGGATGAGTAGATGGAAGATGAATGAGTGGATGAATGAACCCCACCAAGGAATTTTCCAGCCTCTGCTTGAACTCCCCCAGAGAGAGACAGCTCATTACCTCCTACGGTAACTGTCCCACATAACCATGAGCTCTCATATTACACAGAAGCGTACCTCCTACATAGGGGCCTACACAGTAGGCTACCTACCACAGAAGCCTAACATCCACTCCTGGTTGTGGCTCAAGGATTCTATATATTTAAAGCTCTGGTTTTAGCCAACCGTGTTAGTCCTAGCTATTTGGGAGGCTAAGGCAGGAGGATCACTTGAGCCCAGGAGGTCAAGGCTGCAGTGAGCTATGGTCGTGCCACTGCACTCCAGCCTGAGCAACAGAGTGAGACCCAGTCTCTAAAAATACATACATACATACATAAATCACTGGCCCTGTCTTCAATGTCATTAGGCAGAGGGACCACTGGGCTGATTCCAGTCCATGCAGCAGCTTCCCCTCACTCTCCTTCCATGAAGGAGTCATGGAAGGGCCAGATACTGCCCAGGAGAAGGTGGAGGTGGAGCTGGGCCAGCTGCCTCTCTTCTCTATAGCTGACAACAGAAGTGAGACCCCCTTCTGGGAGGGATGGATGCTCTTAGTTGTTTGCTCTTGATTCTTTGTTCCTCAATAGACCTCATCACTAACTGGGGTCAGTTGCAGCTAGGGCAGCTGTTTCTCTGGGCAAAGCTGATGCCCACTTGGCCTGGGCAGGTTCTGGCCACAGAGGGGCAAGGTCTACCACCTTAGCCTGCTCACAGGATCCCCTCCCCTCCCCTCCCCTCCACTGGCTGATGAGGTCCTTTCCAGCCTCGACTTCCACAGCTCAGCTGACCACAGCACTCCTGGGGCGAGGACATGCTGAGCATCTGCCAGGTTTTCACTGCTGAGGACAGGAGGATGTGACTGGTGCAGTTGAGACCAAGGTGACAGGTGAGATTCTCAGGGGGTGGTTAGAGTTAGTGATGCACAGAGATAGTCTCAGTCACAGACAGGATCCTGGAGAGGAGCCAAGGACTGACATCCAACCTAAGCCACATTGAAAAGACCCCAGCCACACACTCACTGGAGACCCAGTCATAGAAACCAGTCCAATCATATGAATTTCGACTTTGGTCCAAGACAGATTCCCAACCTCAATCAGTTCTCTTGTACATTGCAAGCACATAAAACTCCCCCTCCAGACTTGAGTCCCCAGCTGCAAATGAGGGGGCTGGAACCGTGATTTATTTGCAGCTTTCAGCAGGGAGAGTCTCAGCCCTGATCCCACAAGCTGTTTAGTCCCTGACAGTCAGTGGCATGGCCTGGTGTGTCAGAGGTGTTTGAACCAGAGCAACTCCATCTTGAATAGGGGCTGGGTAAAATGAGGCTGAGACCTACTGGGCTGCTTTCGTAGGAGGTTAGGCATTCTAAGTCACAGGATGAGATAGGAGGTCAGCAAAAGAAACAGGTCACAAAGACCTTGCTGATAGGACAGGTTGTGGTAAAGAAGCTAGCCGAAACCCATCAAAACCAAGATGGTAATGAAAGTGACCTCTAGTCTTCCTCACTGCTCATTATATGCTAATTATAATGCATTATCATGCTAAAAGACACTCCCACAAGCGCCATGACAGTTTACAAATGTCGTGGCAATGTCAGGAAGTTACCCTATATGGTCTAAAAGGGGGAAGAACCCTCAGATCCAGGAATTGACTGCCCCTTTCCCAGAAAACTCATGAATAATCCACCCTTATTCAGCATTTAATCAAGAAATAACCACAAAAATAGCCAACAAGCAGCCCTTGGGACTGCTCTGCCTATGGAGTAGCCATTCTTTTGTTTCTTTACTTCTAAGCTTGCTTTCACTTTATGGATTCACCTCAAATTCTTTCTTGCACGAGATCCAAGAACCCTCTGTTGGGGTCTGGAACGGGACCCCTGTCCGGTAACAGGTGGACCCAGCAGCCCCGCCTTCGCCAGTCTGCACAATGGGAACATCTCATGAACAGCACCATCCTTCTCATGCTGGAAGAAGCCCTGATCCTATTAACTTTCTCTTCCCAAAGGCTCAGATACTCAACCCTGCCCAACCAGAACAAGAGCAGCTGCTGTTGTTTGGTGGGGCAGAATCAGAACCTTTTGTTTATTGTAGGGCTCCAACTGTACATCTGCACTCATAGTTAATCTCCACAACAGCTGGTTCCCAGTTTCCTCTTAAAAGAGCAGTGACGTCAGCTTGCTGGCAGGACACTGGATTTTTCCCTGGGAACCCCAAACTCCTTGTGAGACTCAACCATCACAAAAAGAGGCTGACCCTGAAGAAAACATTCTTGTCTCTCTTTCCTCTTTATGAAACTGCCTTTGCAAAAATTATAACAGTGAGAAAATTATGACAGTGAAAGAGATCTGATCTGACTAACTCCCATCTTGCCTTTAACCTCCAAAGTGCCATTGGTCATTCCTGGGCTTGGGCCAAGCTAACTTTTGGAGAAATTTAGTTTACAGTCTAACTGATACTAGCCCTTCCCCAAAACTCAACTGCCTTGTAAAACTAATGAAAAACCATCAGGCTAGAAGGATGGGAGGAGCCTGAATTCTGCTAAGATGTAGACAGAAACGATTAACCTCCATTATTCCAAAGGACGCGAGATTTGCAACTTCCCCAATTACTCCTGCGCATAAAAAACGTCACTACTGAGGAACACCTAAGATTGGCCTTTTGAGATGTTCTTTTAGACTCGCATTTCTGACAACCAGATGGCCCCGCCTGGACCCATGACTCTTGGCTCAACTGCTCCTGTGGTCCCCACCCAGAGGCAGACTCAACAAGCAGGAAGACCATTTTCCACACCTCTACAATTGTGTCCCCAGCCAATCAGCAGCCCCCCTTCCCTTGCCACCAAACTATCCTTGAAAAACCCCAGCCTCTGAATTTTTGGGAGTACTGATTTGAGTAATACACCTTCAGTCTCCCATTCAGCTTGCTCTGTATGAATTAAACTCCTCATTGCAATTCCCCTGTCTTGAAAATCAGCTGTATCTGGGCAGCTCGCAAAATGAACCCACAGGACATTTGGGGTTCATTTTCGCAGTTACATTTATTCACAGGAATCAGCACCATCAGGCACTAGGACCTTCACACAAGGCCCCGCCAGTGGCAGAAGGCAGTAATTGAGAGGGGACATAGCTACTGCACACGCCTGTCCTCCACCATGGTAATGTGGGTTCTAGGACTTCATGTGATTTCATTTCGTAAAGCATTTTTTCAAGTTGGAGAAATGGAAAGACCTCACTCCCTTTCCCTGCGCTTCACTTCCATTATTTTTCTCTCACAAACACCAGAAGTAAAATACTAAAAAATAACATTTCTTGAGCACTTACTATAGTGTTTTAAGGACCATACACGTAACACATGTTATTTTACATGACATGTAAATACAACATGTATATGTAATACATATTAGCTCCTTTAGTCTTCCCAACAACGCTGTAAGGCAAATAAGGTTGGTGCAAAAGAAGTAATTGCGGTTTTTGCCATTACTTTTAAACGGCATTACTTTTTAAAAGTAATGTCATTACTCTTAATGCCAAAAACCACAATTACTTTACTTTTAATGGCAAAAACCACAATTACTTTTGCACCAACCTAATACTTATCCCCATTTTAGAAATGAAGTAGCTCAGAAAGCTCTGGCTTTTCCCCTCACATTTGCCCGGAACTTCCTCCAGCAGCTGCACTGCAGGACGCCTGAGTGCCCACAGTGTGCTCCTCGCAGACTCCCCTAACGCCATCCCTTCCTGGTACCCACAGCCATCTTCAACACAGTGGCTGGAAAGGACTCATTTTAGGAGAATATCCTTGGGGGTCCATCTCCCCATGCTACCCTGACACTTGTTTCTTTTAAAAATCTGATAAGATATACACAACACAGTATTTTTCATTTTAACCATTTTAACCATTCATAAGTATACAATTCAGTGATATTAAATGCATTCACCACTATCTACACCGAAAATTTTTCAGGATCCTCAACAAAAACTCTGCAGCCATTAAAAAATGGCTTTCCCTTAGCCTCTGGTAACCTCTGTTCTTTTTTCTGTCTGTATGAATTTGCCCTGTTCTAGGTACATCATATAAGTGGAATCATGCAATATTTCTCGTTTCTGCTAATTTCAGTTAGTACAATGTTTTCAAGCTTCATCCATGTTGTAGCATGTATCAAAATTTTATTCCTGCTGGGCGCGGTGGCTGACACCTGTAACCCCTGTAGCACTTTGGGAGGCTAAGATGGGTAGATTACCTGAAGTCAGGAGTTCGAGACCAGCCTGGCCAACATGGCGAAACCCCGTCTCTACTAAAAATACAAAAATTAGCCAGGTGTGGTGGTGGGTGCCTGTAATCCCAGCTACTCAGGAGGCTGAGGCAGGAGAATTGCTTGAACCTGAGAGGCGGAGGTTGCAGTGAGCTGAGATCATGCCGCTGCACTTCAGCCTGGGCAACAGAGTGAGACTCTTTCTTAAAAAATAATAATAAAAATGAAAAACGTTATTCCTTTTGTGGCTGAATATATTCTACTGTATGTCTAGAACGCATTTTGTTTCTCCATTCATTCATCAATGGACAGACACTCGGCTTATTTCCACCTTTGGCTACTGTGAATAACACTGCTGTGAACACTGACGTGCAAGTATCTATTTGAGTCCCTGCTTTCAATTCTCTTAAATATATACCAAGGAGTGGAATTGTTGGGTCATATGGTAGTTCTATGTTTAACCTTGTGAGAAGCCACCAAACTGTTTTCCACAGCCTGCCTCTAGCTTCTTAGCTAGCCTCTGCCTTGGCCTTCCTGAGCCTACCTTCCCACCTGTGAACCCCAAATATCTGAGACAGGTCTCAGTCAACGTAGAAAGTTTATTTTGCCAAGTTAAGGGCGTGCATGTGTGACACAGCCTCAGAGGTCCTGGGAACATGTGCCCAAGGTGGTCGGGGCACAGCTTGGTTTTATACATTTTAGGGAGACATGAGACATCCATCAATGTAAGTAAGATGAACATTGGTCCGGTTCTGAAAGGCAGGACAACTTGAAGTGGGGAGGGGACTTCCCAGTCATAAGTAGATAAGAAACAAATGGCTGCATTATTTTGAGTTTCTGATTAGCCTTTCCAAAGGAGGCAATCAGATACACATTAATCTCAGCGAGGAGAGGGATAACTTTGAATAGGAGGCAGATTTGCACTAAGCAATTGGGGTCCCAAGGATTAACACACCCATCATATTAGGACTTGACCAGGGGTCCAGCTCAGCTCCCCAGCAGCAGGGAGTCCACCCTCTACTCAGGAAGGCCTTTGCAGCCAACCCCCCACCACACACACTGCCCTACCTTAAGCTCTCCCCTGGAGCAGAGGTCCTGGCCAGGAGGGGGGAATGGCAAGCTACATGGGTGGGCACCTACTCTGGGTCCAGGGCTTCTCTCCCTGGTACCACCTCCTTCTGTTGATGCCTCTCTGTCTCCATAGCCCCTGCACGGGCCTGGCACAGCATATTGATGAATGAATGAATGAATGAATGAATGAATGCTGATATGTATTCCCACTTCACCTCACCCCCTCACAGGACTGTGAGCTCATGGAGGGTAGGGGCCATGGCTTGTTCATCCCAGTATTCCCGCAAAGCCCGGTCTGAAAGGGAAATTCACAAACAAGAAAACGTCTGTTGGACCAAAGCGAATTAAAATGACTGCGAACTGAGAGCAGATTGTTGGAGGGGTGGGGGAAGGAGAATAAGAGAGGGAGAAAGTGGGGGAGAAAGAAGAATGCCAAGCCCTGCTCCTGAGAAGAAGCTAAGAAGAGGTGGCCTGGGTTCCTGTCCCCTCCCCTCCCACCTCCTCATCTTCAGGGCTCCCTTGCAGAGAGGAGCAGCCCCCTTCTCACTGCTTCTCTCCCACCCAGAAAGGCCAGCTCTTCTTCTTTTTACCTGGAAATGGTTGGAGACTCACAGTTGAGGGAGACAATATTTTTGGAGGAAGGGACTTGGCCCAGAGCCAGCCAAGGTTCCCTGCCCCTGGCACACACGTCTAAGAGGCACAAACTCATCATAAATGCCAAGCACTTTCAGGGGTTTTCGTGTGTTTACCTTTACTTATCACTGCCTAAGTGCCTACTTTGAGACAGGCCCTGCATAAATGCTTGATCTCACTTTATTTTCCTAAGGGCCTCTTTTATACATGAGGAAGCCGAGGCTCAGAGAGGTCTGATAGCTTACCCAAAGTCCCCCGCTCACTTAATTGCTGCAAAGGGTAGGATCTGGACAAGCAGCGTCTGCAGCCAACGGCACTGGGTATGTCCTCCCCTCAGCTGCTGCAGTGCCTGAGGCAGTGCCCAAGTGCCCTAAGTCACTCTTCTCCTTCTGCAGGACAGAGGGGACTCCTCAGGGCCCTCCCTCCACACTGGTTAATCTCAGCTCTTCTGGCTGTTGCTCCCTACTCTCCTGGGTATTTGGAAGTGATTCCCACAGGTGGCATACAGTGCCAGCTCTCCAGGGGCCAGAGCTAGGGGCACTCACTGAGCAGACCCCAGCTCCCATGCCCACTCTTGGGAGCAGAAGAAGGTGGGCAAGGCTGGAAATGAGAATTACAGGGAGCTTGAAGGAGAAGTAAGGAGTGTGCCCTGGGTACACCTATGTCAGGTACCATGCTGGGCACGCTGGACCCCTTCTCTGTCACTCCAACCCTCTCAGCTGGCAGTGAGGTCCTCACAGGCAGAACAGGAAGAGATCTGGCTCCAGGCCATATGTGGATGGGCCAGAAGGCCCCACTCCCCAGCACTCACACCCTCCCTCTCTCGGGAGGCTGAGTGCTGAAGGAGTGGCCAGGTCTCCAGTCTGCCAGAAGCCCCTCCCCACCGCTAACAGAGCAAGCTGGGCGCAGGAGACATGAAGAGCCCAGGTCTAAGCCGGAGCCTGCAGTCTAGACATGAACATCCGTTTATGATTTAAAAAACAAAACTAAAACACGGTTTTCGGACCCCACGACAGGGCAAATGAGATGGCAAGGAATTATGTAACTTTCTAAAGAACGTAAATTGCTTTCAAGTTTTTTGGAGACCATTTAGACTATGCAGTTTTGCTTATTAAGCAAACCATGCAGATCAGTTTACAAACCCTGAGTAAGCAGTACCTCGTGACTCTGACATGCTCCTGGAAGTTGGTACTGCAGGGACCCCCATGGGGTGATGCAGTAGCTCATTCTTGCTTATTATCTGTAGTGTATTTGAAAATAAAACTGTTGCCAGAAAAAGAGGGGTACAGATCCAGACCCCCAGGGACAGTTCCTGGATCTTGTGCAGGAAAGAACTGGGAGCAAGTCACAGAGCACACTGAAAGAAGTAAATGCATTGAAAACTCCTTTGTTACAGAGTAGGGCATCCTCAGAAAGCAGGAGGAGGAATGCACCCTCTTTTGTTAGTGTTTCCACTTATAAGAAACAGGCGCCACCCTCCTTTGTTAGTGTTTCCACTTATAAGAAACAGGTTGGGTGTGGTGGCTCACATCTGCTTTGGGTAGCCAAGATGGGTGGATTGCTTGAGCCCAAGAGTTCAAGACCAGCCTGGGCAACATGGGGAAGACCTGTTTCTACAAAAAATACAAAAAATCAGCCTGGCTTGGTGGCGAGCGGCTATAGTCGCAGCTACTCAGGAGGCGGAAGTTGAAGGATCGCCAGAGCCCGAGGAAGTCAAGGTTGCAGTGAGCTGTGATGGTGCCACTACACTCCAAACTGCACTCCAGCCTGGGCAACAGAGTGAGACTGTCTCAAAAAAAATGTGTAAAGAGGGCTGTATTTTTAGAACATTTGGACATTCTGCAGGCTTGGTGGGAGATGTCCTGTATGGCCATAAATATTTTGGAGTTATAATTGGTAGTCAGCTTAGAATATGGCTATTTTCGGAACATAAGCATTAACCTTATAGGTGCCCTGTGAGTGCCCAGCTATTCACTTTAAGATGGAGTCACTCTAGTCATGTTTTGTTAAACCAGAGGCCTAATAAGCAGGGGTTCCTCTAATAATACTAGGACTTTCTCGAAAAGGCTTCATGATTTAGACTTTCTCCCCTAATTATGTCTCCCAGCTATTTCCTAAAAGCATTTGTTTATTGGTTGTCTTTGTTGTTCTTTGTTCAACGGAACTAGGCAAAAGGGTCCTTACTGATACCATCTGGAGTGGACAGCATTCTCAAAGCCTTCCCAGACCAGAAGTGGGGGGTGGGCTGTGCCCCTTATGCTGTGTGTCCTTCAGCAAGTGGCTTCCCCTCCAAGTCCCCAGCTCCTTGTGTGCAGCCTGGGCACATTACCAGTGAAAGCAGGGTTTGAGATCACACATGTGCTCACATGTAGGAGGCCCTAATGTAAAAGCAGCTCCAGGCTTTCTCAGAGCCACACCAGAAAGGCCTCTGCTTCTGAGTTGACGCCTGTCGTGCCCCAGCTCCTCTGACGGCTGGGAAATCCTGCCCGTGCTGAGGGGTGTCTGGGGGGAAAGCATTATCAATTCTATCCTAGAGGTGAAGGGATTGAGGCCAGGAGAGTGGAACGATTCACTCAGGAAACACTCACAGACTCTCCTGTGTACGGTGCCACGGGGACACAGAGACACACCCGTCCATCTGCAAATGGCTTCTGTGCGTGTGGGCTGTTCTCACCTCTCGCCAAGAGACCTGCTCCAGCAGGGGCCAACTTTCCCCTGCCGAAAATCTTCCCTGGAAAATCTCTTTATGAAGCTATGACCTTGCCTGTCCTCAGTGAAGGAGACAGTGGGAGAACGTCGGCCACCCAGGAAGGAGGTGGGGGCAGAGGGCAGTCCAAGGGCCTGGTCCCACTGCAACGGCCTGGTACCGAAGGCAGGCAGGGAGGGAGGGAGGGACCTAGGCAACCCCAAGGGGGTAGTGTCATCTGGCATGGCCACAGCCTTCCCCCCAGGAACTCCACGGCACCCTCCCCACACAGGAGTTCCATGGACCCCTGCAGCACCTAGGACTTAGATGTGCCCACCTACCCAGGGCTTCCACGCCTCCCCTAATCCCCCACCACCCAGGGCTTCCCTCCCAAGGGGTTGGAAGCAGCAGGATGCTTTGGTCACTCAGAGCCTGTGTGCTTTGAATTCTTTCTCAAAACCCTTATAAATTTAGCCGAAAGAGCAATGACATAACCTCCCCATGGGAAGTACAAACACACCCAAGTTCACTCCCGTCTCGCAAGCCCAGAAAACCGCCATACGCAGCCACCTCAATGGAAATGCCACCCAGGGATCCAACAGAACCCACGCCCAGGCAGTCCCAGGACATGTCTTTTTGGGGAGAACTCACCAGAGCTGCCAGGACACAAACCTAAGCAGCTAGTTCTCAGTGTCAAGCAAGGCTTCCAAATGCTGGGCACAGTGACTTGTCGCCAGTCATGGGCAAAGTGAGCAAAATAAGGACAGTGTAGTGTCTTAAAGCTACTTCATCTAAAAATTTAAATAATAATAATAATAATAAACAGACAATAAAATAGGCAAAGGTGACCAAGAAAAAAATATGTAAAATATTCATAAACATTAAAATTGAGAATGGGGACAAAAATACAGATGCAGAGGAGGCTTTTTTTTTTTTTTTTTTTTTTTCTGGAGACAGGGTCTCACTCTGTTGCCCAGGCTGGAGTGCAGGGATGCAATCCTAGCTCACTGTAGCCTTGAACTCCTGGGCTCAAGTGATCCTCCCACCTCAGCCCCTTGAGTAGCTAAGACTACAGGTGAGAACCACCACTCGGGGGGTTGGGGTGTAGAAGGGGAGTGTTGGCTATGTTGCTCAGGCTGGTCTTGAGCTCGTAGTCTCAAGCACTCCTCCCACCTTGGCATCCCAAAGTGCTGGGATTACAGGCATGAGCCCCCACACCTCACTGAAAACCTTTTTTTTTTTTTTTTTTTTTGACACAGAGTCTCGCTCCATCGCCCAGGCTGGAGTGCAGTGGCGCGATCTCGGCTCACTGCAACTTCTGCCTCCTGAGTTCAAGCGATTCTCCTGCCTCAGCCTCCTAAGTAGCTGGAACTACAGGTATGCACCACTATGACTGGCTAATTTTTGTATTTTTAGTAGAGATGGGGTTTCACCATGTTGGCCAGGCTGGTTTTGAACTCCTGACCTCAAGTGATCCTCCTCCCTCAGCCTCCCAAAATGCTGGGATTACAAGTGTGAGCCACCACTCCTAGCTCAAAAATCTTGAAAAAGATTGCTATCTATGTGTTACTCTAAGAAAATGTTGCCATTTTACCAAAACTGACCCAAGGGAAAGTAAGAAGCCCAAAAAGACTAATAAACATAGAAGAAAAAAACTTTATGAAAAATTCACACCTAAAAAAAGACCAGTCCAATATTAAGGGTTCTATGAAAACTTCAAGCCACAGATGATCCACAAGTTATGTGAACTATTCCAAAATGTTGAAAAAGACAAAACTACCTAACACATGTATAAAGCTATCATAACCCTGACAACAAAATTAAAAAGGATAACATGGTGGGAAAAAAACACTCATAAACATAGTCACAAATATCCTAAATAAAATATTAGAAATTCAGTTTCAGCAATATGATAAAAGAAGAAAACACCATGACCAAGTAATAAACATTCAAGTATGTAGGCCGGGCGCAGTGGCTCACACCTATAATCCCAGCACTTTGGGAGGCTAAGGTGGGCAGATCACCAGAGGTCAGGAGTTCGAGACCAGTCTGGCTAACATGGTGAAACCCTGTTTCTACTAAAAATACAAAAATGAACCAGGCGTGGTGGCAGACACCTGTAGTCCCAGCTACTAGGGAGGCTGAGGCAGGAGAATAGCTTTAACCCAGGAGGCGGAGGTTGCAGTGAGTCAAGATCACACCACTGTACTCCAGCCTGGGTGACAAAGTGAGACTCCATCTCAAAAAAAAAAAAAAAAAGAATGCAAAGGATTAGTCAACACTGAAAAATCTGCTAATGTACTTTTTAAAATTAACATATTAAAGGAGAAAACATATGACCACCTCAATAGATGTCAAGAAAACATTTTTAAAATTAAAAATCCATTTATAATTTTTTAAAATCTGCAAACCAGGAATATAAGAAAATTTCTTTAATTTGACAAATATGCCTACTTGAAACCTAGATCAAAAATTACAGTTAGTGGTGAAATATTCCCATTAGACTTAGAAAGTATAAGAATGGTCACTATTCCAAATATTGTACAGGAAGGTCTAGCCTTTATAACAAAAGACAAGAAAAAGAAATACTAATTATAAATATTAGAAAGAAATTAAATAGTTATTATTTGCAGATAATATCATCATCTATCTCCAAAATCCAAGACAAGTTTTTAAAAACTTAGTTATTAAGTGGGTTCAAGAATATGACCAAATTCAAACAAAAGAAGATATTTATTTTTTCCTACATGAGCATTAATCAATCAGAAAACTTAGTTATTAAGTGAGTTCAAGAATATGGCCAAATTCAAACAAAAAGAAATATTTATTTTTTCCCACATGAGCATTAATTAGTCAATCAGAAACTGTAATAGAAAAAAAAACATAATTTCAAAAAATAAACCACGAATAAATTTCATGAGAAGTAGGTATGACTTAAAACAGGAGTGTTAATAACTTTTATTATTAAAAGACACAAAAGAAACCTTAAGAAACATAGGGAAAAAACATATTCCTTAATGGGAACACACAATATTATAAAAGTGCCCATTCTCCCTAAATTAGTCAATAAATTAAATGTAATTTCAATCAAAATACCAATGAGATTTTTAAATAGAAGTCCATATGCTGGTTCTAAAATCCACTTGGAAATGAAAGTACACTGGAACACTCCAGAAGTATAGAAGAATGAAAAAGAAAGAAAGAATGAAAGAAGGAGAGAATGAGGATGGGAGACAGAAGGAGGAAGGGAGAAAGAACAAGAACTTGAAAAGACCTCCAAAAAAAATCAATGGAGAGAATAGAGTACAGATATAGAATATGTCTCCCTTGCAATGACAGAAAACCCAACCCAGCTCACTGAAGCACAAAAGGATCCGGTTGTCAATTAAAAGTTTTGTGGGCATAGGGGTAACCTGGCTCTAGACATGATGGGGTACAGCAGCTTAAGGGCAACAGCAGTTGCCTCAGCTCAATTCCACTGGCCTTGGTGTGTTGGTTTCATTTTCATGTTTGTTTTCACCTTGTGGCTGTGTGACAACTGTAGCCACGTCTGGTCTTTCCCTTTTAAGTTCCACAAGAATAGTTAAGACTCTTCCAGTCACTCAGACAAATGCCAGGGATAAGATCTGATTGGGTGTAATTGGCCGGCTGAGTCATATGGCCAGCCCTGGGCCAATGGCAGTGCCAGGACAATGAGATGCACAAATTGGCTCAAGCCTTGGTTCTTGTTCCTCCTGGGGATGGGGAAAATCAGACATGGTTACCAGAAGGATGAATGGAGGCCAGGAGCAACAACAACCCCGTGTCTACTCTATGGACTCAGGTATAAGTGCTTACTTCACATATGATGAAAACCATAGTTCCAGTAGTAGGAAAATGTGGCTACTCCATAAATAATGTAGGCCAGCCTGGTGCAGTGGCACATGCCTGTGGTCCCAGCTACTTGGGAGGCTGAGGCAGAAGGATTGCTTGAAGCCAAGAGGTCAACACCAGCCTGAGCAACATAGCAAGATCCCATCTCTAAAATAATAATAACAAATAATAATAAATGTGGGCCAACTAGATATCCATTTTGGAAAAAAAAAATTAACTATCTCATGTCATTCACAAAAATTTATTCCAGATGAATTAAAGCATTAAACATAAAAGACAACACTGTAGAAATATTCAAAGAAAACATAGGAAAGAGATCTACAACCTTGGGTAGGGAAGGCTTACTTACACAAGTCACAAAATACACCATGTATAAATTTAACAACTTCTCTATGACAAAATACACTAAAAACATTACAAGACCTGAGACAAACTGGGAGAAAGAACTGACTGTATATCTATCTACCTACCCACAAAACAAATTATATTAAAATTTTATGCCTGTTAATTAAAAAAAGACAATCTAGTAGAAAAATGGGCATACACATAACAGAATAAATTCAAATGGCCAGTAAACATATGAAACGATGTTCCAACCTCATTACTAATCTGGAAAAGTCAAGTTAAGATAAAAATAAAAGACTTTTTTTCTTATCAGATTGGCAAAAATTAAAAAGATTGGCGACCTCAAATATTAAGGCAGGAATGGGGAAATGGATACTTTCATAAACTGTGAAAGGCTATGAGTGTTTAATTCAGCTTAGATGCCGTCATTTAGTTCAAAGAAAGAATAACAATTACTTTTGAAAGGCAAAGACACTGTGCAGGTTTGTTGACGGTGAGGTGGGCAGATGTGGGAAAAGGAAAGAATAGCCAAGAGGGGGTGCAAAGTGAAACTCAGAAGGCCCATAGATAATCTACCAGTGTGACTCAGAGAACACAAGCCATTTCCCACTCTTGTGGCTGTAGAGGGGAACCTCTTGAAAGTACACAGGGGTTTAAATAACATCAAGTCAGAGAACCACAAGAATTTGACGGAGGGCTTTCAAAGTCATCATGCTTTCCCCTCAGTCTCCTCCCCGAGTCACCCCACCCTGGGCACTCTTCCAGGATCCACCTTTCTCTCCCCTCAATCTGTCATCGAAAATGGCAGAGAGGATTCCCATATCCAGCCCTGAAATGAGCAAGGGTTTGGCATCAGACACAGGTATCTCTAGCTGTAAAATAACACCTCGTGGTATTTTTAGAGGGTTGAACGAGATGATGACTGTAAAAGAAACCAGATATAATGCTTGACAAAGTAAGTAATCTAATAAAGGACATCCTAAAATAAGCAAAGGTTATTGATCTGAAACTAGGTCAGCTCCAGCATAGACTGAGACACACAGGAATGGAGAGGACAGGCGCTAAGACAGCATGTGTATCTAATGGTATTTTAAAGCTAAAAAATAAATACAACATATATGATAAAGTTATCATCTTAACAAATCAGTAGGAAAGGGGTCAAGTGTGGTGGCTCACCCTGTAATCCCAACACTTTGGGAGACTGAGGTGGGAGAATCACTTGAGCCCAGTTCAAGACAAGCCTGGCCAACATAGTGAGACCCCATCTTTACAAAAAAAAAATTCAAAAATTAGCCGAGCGTAGTGGCATATGCCTATAGTTCCAGCTACTCTGGAGGCTGAGGTGGGAGAATCACTTGAGCCTAGGAGGTTGAGGGTGCAGTGAGTTATGATTGCACCACTGCACTCTAGCCTGGGTGATAAAGTAAGACCCTGTCCCAGAAGCAGCACAGAATTTAAAAAAGAAAAAGAAAAGAAAGAGAAAGGGAGAAAGGCAGAAGAAAAGGAGAAAGGCAGAAAGAAAGGAAAGAAAGAGAGAGAGAGAGGGAGGGAGGGAGGAAGGAAGGAAGGGAGGAAGGGAGGGAGGGAGGGAGGGAAAGAGAAGGAGAAAGAAAGAGTAGAGGAAGGAAGGAAAGAAAGAAAGGAAAGGAAGAAAGAAGAACAAAAAGAGAAAAAGGAAGAGAAAGAACGAAAGAAAGAAAGAAAAAGAGGAGGAAAGAAGGAAGGAAACAATGAAAGAAGGAAGGAAGGAAGGAAAGAAAGAGAAAAGAAAGAAAGGAAGAAAGAAGAAAGAACAAAAAGAAAGAATGAATGAATGAAAGAGAAAGAGAGAGGAAGGAAGGAGAGAAAGAGAGAAAGAAAAAGAAAGAAAGAAAAGAAAGAGGAGGAAGGAAGAAAGGAAGGAAGGAAGGAAAGGAAGGAAGACAAACGCCTAAACAAAAAAGTCAGCAAAGGACATAAACAATTCATAAAAGAAAAAAAAAACGGCCAAAACACACGAAAAAAATCCAACTTCACTATTAGTTAAAAAGAAACAAAATTGAGCAAATACGAGATTCCATTCTGAGTCATAAAACTGTGGGCAGTGCTAGCAAGGCTGGGAAAGAGCATGACCACTCACTGCTATCTGAGACTCTGAAACAGGGCATTTCTAAAGGACTAACTGAAGGTACATATGGAAAGCCTTCAAAATGAAGCTTCCCTTGGTTTAGGAGATAACCAGAGGTTTGCACTTCCATCCACAGATTTGGAGGCACCAACCCAGATGGCTATAGCCTCCTCCATCCACAGGGAAGATTAAGCAACAGCTCCCTGACCCATGACCACCATCGTGGACAGGACCTGCCCCCTCTCTTGAGATGGCAGCGCAGGGCAGGGCAAGAACCAGCTCTTAGTCTGCTGGAACTGTACCATGTGGAGCTGGAAACCAGGGTGGTCATTTTCACAAAGCAGTGCCAAAGCAGTGCTGGCCTTCAGAGACAAAGCAGGTGCCCAGAGAGGCTGAGACAAGGCGGAGGGTGGGTTGTTCAGGTCTGTGCAAGAAAGCTATTTGGCGAAACACCTGTGAAGAACAAAGGAGGAAACAGAAGGCAGTAGGAAGGGCCTTCAAACCACAGTATGGCTCTAATATCCACAAAAAGAGAGAGGGAAAGAGCCAGAGAAATAAAATCCTAAGCCCCTCAGCTGACCAAATGGACCACCTCTTGGCCTAGGGGACCCCCAAGAAACCTTAAAAATGGAGTTCCTGGACATGATGGAACAGGAGGTTGGACAGGCCTCGTTATGCCCCCTCCTTCGCTAACCATTAGGCTTTCTTCTCTAAGGGTTAAACAGAAACCACTGCTTCACGTGGGTACCAACCAACTGCCTAACACAGCCCCTCCCCTTTTGCAGCTTGACACAGCAACCGCTAAGTATTCCCTCCTGATTTAAAAAAAAAAAAAAAAGCCCCTGGACACAGAGCAGAGTGGTTCTGGCCAGTCTAGAGAAGCTGCACCCAGAGGGCCTTCATGTCCTCTGCTTCCCGTTTTAATGTAGAGGCCTAACTGTAATACATTTAAATGTTAAGTCTCCACCCCAAAGTGAATCTGGGACACGGGTTACATACATGTTACCCTACTACGAATGCCCTTGCCTCCCCTTTGTGAATATTCATTGCTGCTCCTATAACCTGTTGAATATGTATATCTGGACACCCTGTTCAGCATAAATCCCTGTCTTATTCTCCCCACCTTCGAAGTGTCTGTTTCTGGCTTCTGGCCAGAGGCTACGTTTCTCAGCCTGTCAGAATGACCACCCAGCAGATTGCAACCCTTTATGAGAAATAAAGCTCTCCTTTCCAAATGTGTATGAACCTCATCCTTCCTCAGTAGACACAACAAGCCTGACACTGCAGGGTAGCTCTGGGCAACTCTTGGTCAGACCAATGGGGAGGCTCCCAGCCAGGCTGCAGGATGGAGGGTCAGACACAGCCAGCTCTATATCCCTGCCCTGCTCAGTCAGCAGCCTGTGGGTGGAGTGTGCTGGATGGAGGAGCAAGGCCTTGGCACGAACACTGTATTGGATCCAGAGGTGCGATTGCTGGAAGGTGGTCCAACTGTTCTCTCTGCAGCAGCAGCAGGTTGTCCTGAGGGGAAAAGTGAGTGGTGCACCCCTATGGAGGACACAGAGGGAGTTTCCAGGACTCCCCGGGCAGCCTCCTAGTCCCAGTCCCTGCTGCATTCCTGCCATGGTCCTCTACTGGTTATATATATATATATATATATATATATTTTTTTTTTTTTTTTTTTTTTTTTTTTGAGATAGAGTCTCTCTCTTTCACCCAGGCTGGAGTGCAGTGGCGCGATCTTGGCTCACTGCAACCTCTGCTGCCTCAGCCTCCCAGCCTCCCGAGTAGCTGGGATTACAGGTGCTTGGCACTAATTTTTATATTTTTAGTAGAGTCAGGGTTTTACCATCTTGGCCAGGTTGGTCTTGAACTCTTGACCTCATGATCCACCCACCTCAGCCACTAGGATTACAGGTGTGAGCCACCGTGCCATGGAATCATATTTTTTACACTCTCCCTCTTTGCTTAAGCTAGCTGGGGCTGTTTTCTGAAACATGTCACCCAAAGGGGTCTAATTATTACCTGCACAAATATTTGTGTTTGAAGACATTATTTGAAGTATTGTTATAAGTTTTAACATTAAAAACCCCAATGCAAGTCTATATATCTTGTTAGAGGTTTGAATTACACAGGTGTATGCATTTGTAAAAACTCATCAAATGGGCTGGGCGCAGTGGCATATGCCTGTAATCCCAGCACTTTGGGAGGCTGAGCTGGATGGATTATTTGAGGTCCGGAGTTCAAGACCAGCCTGGCCAACACGGTGAAAACTAAACTAAAAACCCGCCTCTACTAAAAATACAAAAATTGTTAAGTAAGATTGGCCAGGTCCAGGTTCATTCTGCCTCTGCACAGTGAATAAATCATGATGACATGGGTTTTGCAAAAGAGAAGGATTTATTTGGCAGTACATGAGGAGGTGGGAGAACAGCTCTCAAAACCACCCCCACCCGACCCTTGAGGATAAGGCTTAAGGATATTTACAGGTAAGGGAAGTGGGATGATCTAAATCATGGGGAAAGGTGATTGGCAGTGGGAAAAAAATGAAGTGACAGGTTCCTCCTGAGCCAAGGGTAGTCAGGCTTCACAGCACTTCACAGGGCGCATGTAACAAAAATGGTGGCATTTGCATGATCTGAGGGTGGAGTTGTCGGCCCTCTGACTTCAAAAGACCACCCCTTGGGCACCTGGGCAGTCTAGGGTGAAGGATCGGGGTCTCAGCTAGTTTGAACTAGACAGGTGCTGGCCAAGTTCCTGAAAAACAACTGAAGTGAACATTACCATGGTGACCTATGAATGTTATCTATAAAGTAGCCAGTGAAGGTTAAGTTCCAGTGTTCGGCAGTGAGGCCTTCAGCTACCACGGCCTTCAGCTTCATAGAAAAAGCTTGGGAGGGGGAGAATTAAAAAAACAACCCAAAGCAAGCAGGGCAGGTAGACCTGATGGAATTAGCCCGTTTTCAATGTTGTGTGTAAAGAACTTAGTGCAGGCCTCAGCACACAGTCAGTCCCCAACAGACCCTGGCATCTGCCCTGCCCTCCTTTAGGCCAAGAGGGAGAAGTGCTTTTTCTCCTTTTCCCTCAGGCTACGTAGAGGCAAGAGGGGGAAGGATCAGTCTGCTATTGCCAAGGAAGGGATGCCACCCAGAGAAGGCAGTAATTGGCCAAGGTCCCCAGCAAGCTCTAGAATTAAAGTCACTCTGGAGGTTCCTGTCCGAAACCTGCTGTCCTGGGCAATGCAAAGGAGGCAGGTTTTCTGGAAGCCAGGCTGTCTGCCCTAACCCAACTGAACACATTTATGGAAATTCCTGCTACACTCTCCCAGGGCCGATGTGCCAAGGGTTCTCCCGCTGTTGGCTTCCTCTGGGAAACCACCAAGTTAGTCCTTCCCAACGACTCTCCCTGGCCCACCAACCCCACCTCTGCTCTCATCATTAGAGAATTCTGCATGGCTTCCCCCAAGAAATACTAAGAAATGCCTTCATCCCTCTTACTGGCTCCTCTAGTGCCAGAGGACACCTGAGCTGAGGTGCTGCATTGCGAAAGCCAGTGGTGCCCTCTGCCCCTGACCCCCTGCCATCACTCATGAGTAATGTCACTTCTATACCACTAACTCAGATACTCCTCAGATGGACTCTTCTGCTCCAGGGCCCTAATAACATACTCTACAGAACAAGACAATTCCTGCAGTGAGTACCTGCTGTGTGTAAGGCCCAGCAATAGGAACTTCATGGCCATTAACTCTGATCCTTCCACTTACCCTACAAAATAAGCATTTTTTTTTTTTTTTTTTTTTTTTTTTTTTGAGATGGAGTCTCACTCTGTCTCCCAGGCTGGAGTGCAGTGGCGTGATCTCGGCTCACTGCAACCTCCGCCTCCCAGGTTCAAGTGATTCTCCTGCCTCAACCTCCCGAGTAGCAGGGATTACAGGCACCCACCACCATGCCCAGTTAATTTTTGTAGTTTTAGTAGAGATGGGGTTTCACCATGTTATCCAGGCTGGTCTCGAACTCTTGACCTCAGGTGATTCACTCACCTCGGCCTCCCAAAGTGCTGGGATTACAGGCATGAGCCACCACGTCCAGCCCAAAATAAGCATTTTAATCCCACTTACAGTTGAGGACATTGTGTCTCAGAGAGGCTGTGTGATTTACCCAAGCTCTTTTGAACTGCTTCACTGTATGAATGGATGCTGAAACCACGCTTGCTGGCTGAGCAGAAAGGGGTGTGTGCAGCACACAGTATTAGGTGGCCACAGAAGCAGGCAGGGGACAGCACAGAGAGGAGAAAGGCCCGACCACCCACGGGGCTGCATGGGCCACAATGATACCTTTAAAAACCAGAGCCCAGGGAGTAGGAGTGAGAACAGGGAGGGAGATGAAGACACTGGTTGAATTTTCACAACTAGTGGATGGTTACACTGTACTTGTGTGAATAAAAGATGAACAGCTTTTTGTAAGAGAAAACCAGTTACATACATGCATGCCAATTCTGCAGATACAGTTTGAGGTTTCCGCACTGAACACCACAAGAAAGGACCAGGCAGGCGATGGCCGGCGGGCGGCTTCATTCTTCCTGTTCATCCAAAACCAGTTCTTGTGACAAGTAGAGAAACCAAAGACCCTTTGTGGATGGGCCCTTTTCAGGGTCTGGCCAGATCTGAAGTCTGGCTAAAGGATGGGCGAGAGGGTGCAGAGATTAAGAAAAGCTCAGACCATCAGTGCTATATGGTTTCCGGGGTGCGGTGGTCCCATCCAACACCACAGGCCCCCTGGCTCCCCCTGGGTCCACAACATCGCTGGCTCCTTGTTCTAGAAGCTCCAGAAGAGAGGGAAGTGGGGTCCTGGCTGGTTCTGGCCTATCACACCACCACTGTTCTCCAAACCCCACCCCGCCCTAGCTCTCACGACACCTAGAGAAAATGATTTGTTCATTCTCTCGTCCCTGCAGTGCCACCAGCTCCTGGAAGGCAGGCTGTCCCCGTCCACAGCTCCCTGGTGCCTGGCATGGTGCCTGGTCTGTGTAGATGCCCAACTTTGCAGTGATCTGCTGCATCACTGCCCACACCCGACATGCACAGACCTCCCCCTTGCACATGTCCCCTTATACACAGAACACTAAGGGCACTCATCACCACATTCAGGGGTGCATGTCCCAGGTGGACCCAGCCAAGGCCCGCTGTTTTTAATGCTTAAAAGCTCTGTACAAAAAAAAAAAAACACAAATGAATCCTCACAACACCCCTGTGAGGTAGGTAGGCAAGTGTTATTCTCCCATTTTACAGATGGGGAAACTGAGGCAGAGAGGTGATGTGATCAGCCAGTGGTCCCAACACAGCTGAAAGTCAGAGCCAACCATGAGAACACAAAGGATCCCTCCCGACTCAGTCCCATCTCTGACTCCGCATCTAGACCTTGTCTGCAAAGAAATTAAAACGTCTTAATTCATGCAAAAATAAAAACAATAAACCTGAAAAGGTAGTGAACAGACATACAGTAGTTCTGCAAAAGAATTCAGCCAAGGGGGTCAAATATTTTCCAATACTGGGTAAATGGGAACAACTTCGGCCTCCTCCCCTTTTCAAATATCATGACCAATGACACATCCTTTTTTTTTTTTTTTTTTTTTTCCTGCAGAAGTACATGAGCCTAACCAAAGACAGGCTCTCCTGGTCCTAAGTAAGCCAAGCAAGGTGGACAGCCTCCTCACTGTTCAGTTCCTGGGTTTCAGCAAGCACCAGTCCCCAGCTGGAAGAGCTGCAAGGCTCAACTCAAACATGGCACTTCTCTGCCCCCTGTTCCCAGCAGCCTTCCCGCTGTGTGGAAAGAGTGGATCCCAGCAGCCTCTAACTCAGCAGGGTCTGGCCTTTGCTGCTCCCACCGGAAGGCAGGCTCAAAGATGCTCAGCAAGGATGGCCTGGAACCCAGGTGACCCCTCCCACCACCCTCAGTGCACCCTTGCACACCTCACTGTCCATGAGGACCACCCCAGCAACTGCCCTCGGCCAGCACTCCCTGGGGCTCCTGCTGCAGCAGGTGGGGGCACCAGGCCATCCTGGGCTGCTGGGACAGAGAGAGGTGCCGGGAAACCTGCAGCCCCAGGCCTTGGCTTCCTCTGTGCCTCCTGCCCAGGTTCCCAGGCAAGTGGAGCAGGCCTCTTCCTCTGTGCTGCGTTCACCTCCTGGAAGCTCTTTCCTCCCCATGAGAGGGGCTCCCTGAGGTCTCCAGCTCCTTGAGAAACTTCCACCATCCTGCCAGCCCCACCAGGCCAGGTAGGTTGTCCTTCCTGAAGTCTCCCAGGTTGGAGATGGGGGCATGAGAGTCCCGAAAACTGGGTGAAGCTGCCTTTCACATAATAGATCTATCCAGAACACTGTCCCCTCCACCCACCTCAGGCTGCCAGACGCCCGAGGGCAGTGCTTGGGCAGCAAGAAGGGGAGCGGCAATGGCAGAGCAGCAGAAGTAAGGAAGTGGGGAGCTACCAGTGGCTGGGTCTGCTCTGTGCCAGGGGCTGCCAGGCCAATCTGAGAGCGGGGAGAAGAGGACAGAGAGATCCACAGTGTTTGGCAACTGGGGGAGTGAGCCCCTTGGAGGCTGAACGCCAGCCTGTCTGCAAGGTGCACACAGCAGTGTGCACCTTGTGAGCACTCCAGTGAGTGCTCCTCCCTGGAGGTCAGCCACACATCTTGGTGGTTTGCCAAGGATGGCTGTGCTGTCTCCCTGTCCTATAAAAAGTTCTTTCTAAAAAGGCTCCCAACTCCGCCCAGTCTCTCCAGGAAGCGGGGGAATCATTTCAAGGCCAGCACCCCTCAGGGCCGCTCCCAGCCAAAAGCACCTCAGACACCCCAGGCCTGCGTGGGGCCCTGTGGGTGGGGGGACAGGGAGTAAGGCCCCCTACAGCAAGTCCCCGGGGGCGGAGGGCTCGAGGCTGCAGCTCTGCTCCTGCCACCGGTAGCGCAGCCTGGAGAAGGGCTGGTCCTCCCCGCTCTCCAGCTCGGGGAAGCCCAGCTCGTTGAGGATCTCGTAGATGCCAGCCTTCGATGCCACCTGGGAGGAGAACAGAGGCAGGAGCAGTGTTTCAGGGGAGGGAGGGTGCCACTAAGGCCACTGAGTTCTGAAGATGAGTCTGTGGCCCGTGAACGTGGTGACCTGAACAAGTTTGCACCTTGATTTCTGTTAACTTATCTGAGCGTCAGTTTCCTCATAGCAAGGAAAAGGCTCTACCTCACAGGACTGTCTCAAGGAGGACTCTACACGTACAGAAAGTACTGGGTAGACAGTGAGTGCTCCATGCAGAGAGCAGTGAGGGAGGCCAGGCACACACTGGGCCCTGTGCAGCTCGATGCTCCCGTGTGGACGCCCAGGAGCAGGGCCTGAAGG
Source organism: Pongo abelii (assembly GCF_028885655.2). Taxonomy (NCBI): domain Eukaryota; kingdom Metazoa; phylum Chordata; class Mammalia; order Primates; family Hominidae; genus Pongo; species Pongo abelii. The sequence continues at coordinate 73,423,001 of NC_071993.2, forward strand.
GAGGGCTGGAGAAGGAACGTGGATGCAGGGTCAGGTAAGGCTATGGCCTCTGCCCCAGGTGGGCTGGCTGGAGGCACCCCTAGACACGCAGCCCTGCCGCCCAGCAGCCCAGACCCTGGCACCAGACTCAAACCATCCACAACCAGTCCCCTTCTCTCTCCACCATCCTGGGGATGAGGAGGGTGCAGCCTCCACTTAGAACAAAGGAATGGGTCCGTCCCGCTCTGGCTCTGGGGCTGCCCTCACTGCCATCCTCCACTCATCCGCAGGAGAGAGGGGCTGAGGTCCCCTGAGGCTGGAACCCACACTTCTGCCTGGACTGGCAGCCCTCCTTCCTTGACCTCCCCCAGTCGGGGATTCAGCTGGGGAGGGGATCAAGCTTCCTCTCGGTCCCAGGCTCCCCCAACTTCGGCTCTCCAAGCAGAACCCAAGCAGGAAATGTCCTCATCCCCTTCCACCTCCACCCCTCCCCAGGGGCTCACAGAGGAAGCTGAGCCCAGGCCTGCTCAAGAAGGCGCCCCAACATGGCCTTGGTGCGACCCCATCAGGTCTCCTGACTCAACACATATCACATGCACTGGGGGCATTTCAAATGCTTCTCCACCTGACGTCCCAAGGCCCACCCTCAAAGCCTGCCACTCTGCCTCCACTCCTTCATAGCCCTGAGTCCACTTCACACCTGCCTCAGCCCCCATACCCTTCCTGTGCCCACTCTGGCCAGGTCACCGGCTCCTGCTCTCCACCCACCCACTTCCCAGGAGCTAATTCCAGCCTCCAGTCCAGACTAGAACTGCCAGGATATGCTGGTGAGGTCTGGAGGGGCCAGCTTCCTGGCAGAGGAGTAATTACAGGCTGCTTTGCCAAGGAGGGAAGGAGGCCTCTCTTCTGACCTAGAGGTGCCAAGGTGGCAGCTCTGCCTCTAAAACAGCTGAGTGGAAGAAGAGCCAGGAGGCCAAACAGAGAGGATCCAGGAGGCCAGACAGCAAGGGTGGTGTCTTAGGTCAGGATACGGTGGGCTCTGGAGCCAATCAATCAGCCCTAATGCCAACCTTGAACAAGTCACCCACCCTCTCTGTGCTCAGTCTCTGCCTCTGTAAAATGGGAAAGTGACAATCACACCATGCTAGACCTGCCTAGTATAGGCTCCAGCAGATGGCACTGTATGTCTCCCCGAGTCCCCAACGCAGCCTTCAGGGCTGGCACCCACAGGATCCACATCACCTCCATGTTAGTGCTAAGGCCAGCAGCTGTGGAGGAGTTGGCTCATTGGTCCAAGGTCATCGCTGGAGGGAGAAAGGGGCAGGGCCACTACAGCCTCACCCTAGGCCCTCGCAGAGCACAGGTGAGGGCTGACCACAATTGCGGGCATGAAGTGCCCAGGTGGGCCCAGAGCTGTCATGCACACAAGGGTGGCTGTGGTGACAGGGTCCCAGCCCCAGAGGCTCCCCTGCTCTGTCCCCCACCCTCTGTCCCCTCCCTCCTCCTCATTCATTTGTTCATTCATCAAACTCATCAACTGCCTGCCAGGCACAGACAAACTGCTTGGGACCCAAAGTCAGATTAGACAAACTCTTGGCCAAACAGAAGCCTCCTGCAGAAAGGGGGATGGGGGCTCTTCCCACCTGTCACGGGGTCCCCGCAGGCCATGTACAGGCACTGCATGGCTGTGACCCAGCTCCATCTGCAGGAGCCATCGCCCCGGCCCCTCTCGGCCTCAGCCTCCCCTCACCTCCTGCATCCAGGTGCTGAAGGGCCTCTGCCAGGAGTCAGCCTTCTCCAGGTGGAGGTACGCGTTGAAGAGAATCAGGCAGACATAGCGCTCCAAGTACTGCAGGCTCCGCAGCTGCAGCCTCCGCATTTCCTGCGCCTCTTTCGCTGCCTTTGCCTGGAGGACAGGACAGGGTGGGGTCAGTGTGGGGGGATCCGTGCCCCCAACACACAAACATGCCACCCTGCTGCCCTGAGTGCCAGGGCAGGGTGATCCAGCCTCACAGCTGAGGGCGTTGCCTCCACCTGGGTTACAGGACGAGCAATGGAGCAAGCCGGGGCTGCAGGTCAGGAGCCCACTTCCTACCTGAGAGGCACGGCAGGCCTCCTGGCCTCCCTGAGCTTCCCTCTCCTCGCCATGGAATCATAATCACTGTCCTGTTCTGAGGGGTGAACGGGGACAGCAGGAGAGCTTATTGTAGATACCCTGCATGGCGCCTGAGGTGTGCTGAGGCCCTCCCACATGGCAGGACCGATGCCCAGGGTGGGAGGACCCTTACTGCCACTTCCTGCCAACCCCCAATCCTCCAAGGATCAGAGGAAAGGCTTCACTCCTCTCTCTGCTGCCCCTCAGGCCTCCCTCAGCGAGGGTACCAGGGCTCTGACCAGTGGCCTGGGAGGCACCGATGGCAGGGGTCATCAAGGCTACGTTCTCAAGGCTCTGCCGTGTGGACGCACATCAATCTCCTCCCCGCAACCCGCCCCCGCGCTGGGCCTACTGGGTGGGTGAGTTCATCCTCCAGCCTTGAAGGGGAGAAACCCCATCTTGGCCTCTGAGCCCAAAGGTCCCTAAGTGACTTCCAAGAGTGAAAGGGGTACGCATACAGCCCTCAGAACCCCCAGCCCTCACCCTCTCCAAGGCTGGGGACAGGTAACAGAGAAAGGCCACCTGGCCAAGGAGTAGCAAGAGAGGAAGTGGCTCAGGAGAGGGGTTGGGAGAGGATGTGTGGGTGCAGGGGAGGCTGTGGGGCATCGATCTTTTAAGCAAGCAAGCCTGAGCATCTTTATGGGAAATGGCACCAGGCCACGTGCTGGGGCGGAGAGGGACAGCAAAGCCAATTAAAGAGAGGTTTCCCAGAGAGTGTGGGAGTGCCACTGGGCCATGGAGGCCTGGTGGATTTGCACAGACAGAATGTGGACCAGATGGGGGAAAACACAGAGGTGAGGCTGCTGCCTGGAGTGTGGGGGCTGAGAGGGGCTGGCCTGGCTGGAGGGAGGGTGAGGAGGGACAAGAGGGGGAGCTGGGCTGGATCTATTATGGAAGCCACCTGTCAGCTAGAAAGTTTATCCCAGGTCAGCGGTTCACAACCTTGCTGTCCATGAGAAACACGAGGAACTTTAAAATGCAGATGCCTGGGCCCCACCTAGAAAAATCCAATGAGAATCTCAGCAGGGTGTAGCCTGGGCATCGAGATTGTCAAAATCCCTCTGGGTGACTCTCTGTAGCCAAGGTTGCACATTATGGCTTCAGTACTGGGGAGCCACTGAGGGTTTGAGAGTATGAGTGACTTGTTAACAGAAGATGTATGGGAGATTTGTGCTCAGGAGGAAGGGAACTTAAAGACGGTCCCTTCTAGGTTCTCCACGATGTGGGGGCTCAGGGGACAGGCCACAGGCCAAGGGATAAGGCCCAGGACATGCACAGCCAGGCTCTCCTACAGGGCACCCTGCCCACCCTGTGCCTTCCACCCCTCACAGACATGTCACCCACCCAGCACCCTCCCCTGACATGTCACCCACCCAGCACCCTCCCCTGACATGTCACCCACCCAGCACCCTCCCCTGACATGTCACCCACCCAGCACCCTCCCCTGACATGTCACCCACCCAGCACCCTCCCCTGACATGTCACCCACCCAGCACCCTCCCCTGACATGTCACCCACCCAGCACCCCGCCCTGCACACTATGGAAGGGGAGTTTGGAAAGCGAAGGCCACACCTCGCCTCACACCCACCCCCTTCTCACCCCATCCCCCAAACCCACAGCAGCTCTCCCTGCTCCAGGAAGAGGACGTGGCACAGGGGTCATCCCTCGGGCACCAGGAACATCTGTGCAAGGGCACAGCAAGCCCCAGCCTCTGGGAGCCGGAAAGGGCTGCTCTCCTCACAGCTGGGCTGCAGCTGGAAGCCCTTCCGCACAGGAACACGACGTCAGCCTACATGCATCTCCTCCTTAGCCCCAGGGTGGGCTCTGCGGCCTCAGACGTGGCACAGCCCACAGTCCCAAGAATCAGAGCTGGAGGAGCCTGAGCAGGGCCTGTGGTCCCCAACCCCCTACTTCTACCTTCGTGGTCTTTGCTGCCTTTGCCTCCAGGGACGCAGAGTAGATGGTAACTTGCAAAGCCTGCCCACCCGTCCATCCAGAAGGAGCTCTGGGGCCCTGAAGATGGGGGCAGGGGTGAAAGGTGGACAGTGGGCTGTGCCCAAGAGGGGCAAGGGGACCAGAGCCAGCACTGTGACTCCCTGGGAGACATGAGTCCCACGAGCTGGGTTCAGGTCCTGGTGCTGCCATTTAAACTCACAGGCCCCAGGTTTATGGAAGTAGGATTTCTCAGCAAAGGGAGGGATGAGAAGGCACCTGTGCACCACACAAAGCTCACTAATCCACTCATCCATCCAGCAGGGAGGGGCCACTACACCGTGCCCATCACCCAAGCCACAAACTGGGGATGCAAAGATGAACTACTCATAGGCCCTGCCCTCCGTGCCTGGAGGGGGATGGAAATAATTCCAAAGCAGCCACAGCAGCTGCAGGCTCAAGGAAGAGGGGACATCTAAGGTGGGTGAGGTCTACAGAGAGGAGGCGGAATGGTGCCTTGAGTGGGGGAGGGCATGAAAGGCAGGAAGGGGGCTCAAGAATGAGGTGAGTCCCCAGGGTACCCCCTCCCAGGGTAGGCAGAAGGGGAGGAGCTCATGGCGGTACGGGAAGGGTGAAGGTGAGAGGCCAGGCCTGGAGTGGGTATGGAGGCCAAGCCAAGGCCTGGCCCTGCAGACAGAGGCCAGTGAGGGCTTCAGGGGATTTGAGGGCGGGAATGGCCCATGGCTGCCGCAGAAGTGATGGGGCCGCTGGGGGCAAGATTTGCTTAGAGACTGGGGAGTAAACAACAACCAAAAAGATTTTACCTAAATATAAACCGCAGCCAATACAACGCAACCCTGCCTATCTGCAAGGATGGATGGTCTGCGCCATAATGCAACTGGCCGCTCTCCACCCCACCCCTTAGGCTGCTTCTATCCTTCCCCAAGCTCCATCCAAAAGTCTGGAGCCTATTTCAAAACATTTTCTTAGAAGGAAGAAAAGGAAATCACCCACAGTTCCACTGGGCAAGAGCCATTCTAAACTGCTTTCAATTAAAGAGCTCAGAGGCAATGTGCTATGGGTGTGAAACGCCCTCAGCTCTGGCTCTGTGCCATGGACTCGACCGCACCAGCACCATCCTCTCCCACAGCCGTGGGGATGGAGGCTGCCTGTTGCAAGAGACACAGGCAAGGATTAGGTCTGAGGAAGATTCTCTGGGGTAAGAGGTGGAGTGGCTCCTTCTGAGCTCTACTGGCAAAGGTAGAATTATCTCCAAATTCCGACCACTGTGTAGAGGTGACACCTGACTCCCGCCCCCAGAAGGTTCCGAGGGCACATCTTGCTGGATTACAGGTCTGTGATTTGAGACAATTACCCATCTTCCTATCAAGGCCCTGGTTTCCTTAACACCGTCCCATGTTAGCACCACTGCCTGGGGAGGACGGGTCAGCCACCTCCTGTCGATAAAAATAGTGGAGCTGTTTATATACGGCCTGGCAGGCCAGGCTGTCATTAGCTGTGGCGGAGCCGTACAAGGCTTCCTCATCCATTGGACTGAGCCCTAAAATAGAAGAGGGCCAGGAGAGGTGGCCGGGGCACTGGGTACTTCAGGCTTCTCAAACCTCCGGCCTGGCTGGCATCGAGGCAGCCCAGCATTGCCAGCAGGGGCTCTCATGAAGCTCTGCTCTTTGCCGGGCCACCAGGGAAAGGCCCACTGAGGCAGGGCTGGGGAACCTCCCCAGGCTACCACACAAGCAGAGCACGTGCGTCAGGGTCTACTGAGTGCCACCTGCAGGCCGAGCGCATCACATCCTGACCTGAGGATTAGACCCTAACACATTCTGCTAGCAACCCCGTGAAGGAGGCGGGACCATCCCACTTTGCAGATGAGGCTCAGCAAGATTGTTTTTTGTTTGTTTGTTTGTTTAGCACATGCTTAGTTAACCCTTCAAACAGTAGGCATCCTGCCCAAACTCAGAGTTCTGAGCTGGGAGATGAACCCCAAGACCCCAGCTCTTCCTACCACCCTCCCCGACTTGGCCACAGTCAAGCCCACCACTCCCTGCTCACCCTTGTCTCTGTACCTTCACCCACGCTGTTCCTCCTGCCTGGTCGGGTTCCCTCCAGGCCTATGACAAGCCCCCACTCTCCCAAAGCGCAAGCCTGCTCCTGCCCGACAGCCCTGCCCTTCTCAGCCTCCTCTGCCCTCAGGCTGAATCTTTCAATTAAACATTGCACTAAATTCCATCTTAACAGATTCTAATTGCTTCATCAAGGCAGGGGCTGTCTCAAAACAACCATAAACCCAGGGGCGGGCACCAGCCAATAACCAGGTTTACACCTCCCCCTTCTCCCCACCGCCCTGGGGGTCTGCAGAGAACTTGGTATGTGGCAGGCGCTCAGTGAGCACTCCTCCCCAGGCCCTCTTGTCTTGGCTCACGGCTTCTAGTATCATCTTGAATCCAGATCCTAGACAGACTCTGAGGATTGCAGACTGGGACATGCCAGCGGCTCAAGTGCTCCACATGGATAAGGGTCAGGCAGCCCAAGCCCACAAAGCATGTCCCAGTGAACCTCCTGAGCGCACCCCAAACCTGCTGCATCCATAAGCCTGCCCATCTCAGTGGCAACTCCAACCTCCCAGGTACACAGGCCAGAACCCGGGACTCCTCCTTCACTTCACCCTTCTCAACCCCACGGCCAGTCAATCAGGAAACCTCACTGGCTCCACTTCGAAACACCTCCAGAGGCTGACCGCCTCTCACCACCCTGGTCCCAGACACCCTCGACTCAGCGATAGCCCCTGGCTGGCCCCTGCCACCTCTCCTGCCCCCTGCTGTCTATTCTCAACACAGCACCTAAATGACTGTACAAACAGTGTCTGCCCAAAACCCTGCAATTTCTTTCTTTGCACTCTGAATATAAGCCAAAGTCCCAGCAATCCCAGAAAGGCCCCATAGTCTGTCTCCTGTCCCCATAACCTCTGCCCTCCTCTCCTGCCCTCCGGTTCCCTCGCTCTGCTCCTCAAACACACAGACAGCTCCCACCTTGGGGACTGCACGCAAGCCATACCCTCTGTCTGAACCATTCTTCCCCCGGATGCCAGCACAGCTCCTCCTTCAGGTCTGTTCAACGTCACCTTCTCATGGAGTCCCTGCCTAACCAACCCTAACTGCAAGCCCTCATACCGCCCCGTCGGCACCTCACAACTGTGGAGTCCTCATTAGGGAAAGGGGTAAGGCTGGCGGGACCAGGAGAAAGCAAAGAGAAAAAGCAGATAAGCTCCAAGTCTGCCTTTCTTCATGGTCCAGGACATGGCCCTCCTACACAAATGACACAATCTTCCAGTGCCCAGCTATCACCAGACCCTCGGCTGATAGAAAAATGCAACTTAGCTCACTGCAACCTCGGCATTATCAGTACTGCACAAAGCCCTCTTCAGCAAACAGCACAAGCACTGTCCTAAAAAATCCCCAGCCAGCCTTTGTCTCCTTGCAACCAGTTCTTCTCTTGCTAACTTGCCCACTGCATCCTCGCAATGTATTTTCATACTTTTTCTAAAAATCTGCCTTTCTTTACCTTGTACATACTTTCTCTTAAAACGTGCCTTTCTGTACCTTCTTTAGTAAGAAGAATTTTAGCAAATTCTTACTAAAGAATTTGCTAAAATTCTTCTTACTCCCAATTAATACCAGCCTCAGATAGTTGCAACCTGTGACACTTAGAGGCTCCACTTCTCCCAACAGACACCCCTCTGTCCAACAGACCACGGCCCTGATGTGTGTGCTGCCTGCCACAGATCTCCGTCACTAGAGTACAGACTCCATGAGGACGGGGGCTTTTGCCCTTTGTGGGGCATCTCCAGCACCTAGTGCAGTGCACTTAGTAGGTATGTAACAACCGTTTGTCAAATCAATGAATGACAAACATGTGCACCTTGCATTTTCATTCATTCCAGCTTCACAGGACACCTCGGTTGCTTGTGCCAACTCCTTTGCCTTCCAGAAAGGGAGGCTGAGGTCAAAGAGGTGAAATGACCTGCCAGGGTCACATGGAGAGTAGGCAACAGAGCCCAAGCAGGAACCCAGGCCTCCTGTCCACTGAGGAGGCCACATGCTTGAAGACCTGGACGCAGCTGAGGCTCAGGAGAAGACAGCCCCAGAGGAGAAATAAGAAGAGCCAGCAACCCAGGCAACAGAGCAAGACCCTGTCTCTACCAAAAGAACAACAAAAAAGAGGCAGGTGTGGTAGCACACCCCTATAGCCCCAGCCACTCAGGCCTGGGGGCTGAGGCGGGAGGATGACTTGAGCCCAACAGGCGGAGGTTACAGTCAGTGAGCCATGACTGCGCCACTGCACTGCAGCCTGGGTGACAGAGCAAGACTCCGTCTCTTAAAAAAAAAAAAAAAAAAAAAGAAGAGCCAACAAGGCCAGGCTCAGGGTCTTCATCAAGCCAAGTCAGACAGCAACTCTCCCCACCCTGCCACCCCCTGCCATTACTGAAGCCCCCTTAGTATCCCCTCGCTCACCCACTCAACAGAAAGAAACCTGGCCTGGTGACCTCTGCCTCCAGCTGAGGTGGTGAGGCAAGTGACAGTCCCCAAAGACAGCCAGTGGCTGAAGGGCAGGTTCCAGGGCTGGCAGCCCACCCTCTTCCCACGTGCAGCACCAGCCGCTGTGTGTGGTGGGTCTCCACCGAGTCCCTGCAAACTGCATCCTCAGGCCAGCCCAGCGGTGGGGCCCCAGTACAGGACGCTTTTCTGTACCTAACCCCTGGAAGGAGAAAATTGCCCTCAATCCATACCGGTAACCCATTTTCCAAAGGTGACATCATATTTTGTTAAGTAATTTCAAAGTGTGAAGGGACTTGACCTGGTGCCGTGGGCCACTCTGCATGCCATGAGTTCAACAGACGCTGTTCAGCAGCACCTCTAGGCCAGGCACAGAGATTCAATGCTGAGAGGACACAGTCTCATTCCTCAAGAGGCCCACTGTGCCGCATGTAGCCCATAGAGCCTGCCTGGCAGCCCAGCCACCCTGCACACCCCACACCCCATCCCACCTCCCATGGACCCCAGACTGGTCCTCACCACCACCCCTCAAAGCACGCAGAGCAAGGGTAACAACTCCAGGTGACAGATGGAAAAACAGGGGTCCAGGCAGGCCAAAGTGACTTGCCCAAGGTTCCACAGGGAGTTACTGGCAGAGCCAGGGCTGCAGCCAGGGCTTCCAACCCCTGACCCATGGCTCTTTTGCTTGCTGCAGAAGAACGCCCTGTCCTGGAAGACTAACAGTTAATAATGAAGATACAGTCAGGCTTTCCTATTTATTTATGCAATGATTTACTCAACCTTCCCTCCATCCACTCACTAGAAAGACATTTGTGGAGCCCCTACTTGTGCCAGGCAGGGTCCTGGAGTCAGGGTTTCAGAGGTGGACCTTGCAGCAGAAACAAGGACCTCTGGTAACAACCACAATCGAGACAATGAGAGCAGCAGGCACCAAGGCAGGGTCTCTGGGGATTACCCAGGGGGTGAAGGAGGCGGTGGTGCTAGAGTTGAAATTAAACCCCTCATGCCCATCAACAATTCTAAGCCCAATGGTGCACACTTAGAAACCATAGATGCTCAATGGATGTTTGTTGTTGAATAAAGCAGGAAAGTCCTCCTAGAGAATGGAAATACCAGCTTGCCCTACAATGGGAAGGAAGAGAGATGAGCCGTCTCAGCAGCCCGGTATGGTGGCTCACACCTGTAATCCCAGCACTTTGGGAGGCTGAGGCGAGAGGATGACTTGAGCCCAGTACTTTGAGGCCAGCCTGGGCACCACAGCAAAGACCCTGTCTCTACAGAAAAATAAAAAAACTAGCCAGGCGTGGTGGTGCATCTCTGTAGTGCCGCCTACTCAGGAGGCCAAGGCAGGAGAATCACCTGAACCCAGGAGGTTGAGGCTACAGTGAGCTATGATTGCACCACTGCACTCCAGCCTGGGCAACAGAGCAAGACCCTGTCTCAAAAAGAGAGAGAGAGAGAGAGAGAGAGGTCTCAGCTACTGAGAACATGTGCCCTACACACACGCATACACACACGAGAGCACACGGGTACTCACATGCACACTCACACACACACTCCGTTCTGGAAGCCATTCTAGGCTGGGTTCACGTGAAAGAGCCTAGTAAGCAGCCTTTGCTTGGGTTCTATTTTATGTGACAGCTCACAGCACTGCAGGGCTGCCCTAATTGCTCCGGCCCTGCTCCCAAGACACATTACTTATTGGAACCATGTCTCTGGGGAACAACTTTGGCAGCCAGGGTTTTTGTTTTGTTTTGTTTTGAGATGGAGTCTCGCTCTGTCACCCAGGCTGGAGTGCAGTGGTGCGATCGCAACTCACTGCAAGCTCCACCTCCTGTGTTCACGCCATTCTCCTGCCTCAGCCTCCCGAGTAGCTGGGACTACAGGCGCCCGCCACCTCGCCCGGCTAATTTTTTGTATTTTTAGTATAGACGGGGTTTCACCGTGTTAGCAAGGATGGTCTCGATCTCCTGACCTCGTGATCCGCCCGCCTCGGCCTCCCAAGGTGCTGGGATTACAGGCGGGAGCCATTGCGCCCGGCCAACAGCCAGAGTTTTCAAGAGGCTGAGAAAGACCCTGCCTGGGGCTCAGGGCCAGAGCTCTCTGGCCTTTTTTCTTAAGAAATGACCTCAGCCCTTGGGGCATGGAGCTGGTCTCTCTGACCTCCTGGAAGCTCCTTTGATCGCAGGACCAACTCTGCACCAACCCAGGCAGTCACACAGTAGTGGCTGGCAGCTTCCCTGGCAACCCTTCCCTTCTCTGCCACCACAAGATTGCCCCTGGGTCGTGGCTGCCACAGTGGAGGAAAAGGGATGCAAGTCGAGGAGTTGGGAGCCAGCTTCTGGTCCAGCCTCCAGCCAATCACAAAACTTCATTAGGCCTCAGTTTCTTCTCAGTCAAATGGGTCTAATAAAATTTGTCCTGTTCTCACCATCTGTCTGAGGACCACAGAAGACAAAAGGTGAGTTCTTAGAAAACAGCAAATAGCAACCAGGTACACTGGCTCACACCTGTAATCCCAGCACTGTGGGAGGCCGAGGTTCGTGGATCACTTGAGTCCAGGAGTTTGAGACCAGCCTGGGAAACATGGCAAAACCCCAGCTCTAGTAAAAATACAAAAATTAGCCAGGAGTGGTGGTGGCAGGCGCCTGTAATCCCAGATACTTGGGAGGCTGAGGCAGGAAAATCACTTGAACCTGGGAGGCAGAAATTGCAGTGAGCCAAGGTTGTGCCACTGCATTCCAGCCTGGGCGTCCGTCTCAAAGAAAGGGAAGGGAAGGGGAGGGGAGGGGGAGGGGAGGGGAGAGGAGGGGAGGGGAGGCGGAGGGGAGGGGGGAGGGGAGGGGGAGGGGAAGGGGGAGGGGGGAGGGAGGGGGAGGGGAGGGGGGAGGGGGGAGGGAGGGGGAGGGAGGGGGAGGGAGGGGGAGGGGGGAGGGGGGAGGGGGGGGAGGGAGGGGGGAGGGAGGGAGGGGGGAGGGGAGGGGGGGAGGGGGGGGGAGGGGGGAGGGGAGGGGGGAGGGGAGGGGGGAGGGGGGAGGGAGGGGGGAGGGAGGGGGGAGGGAGGGGGGGAGGGAGGGGGGAAGGGGGGAGGGGAGGGAGGGGAGGCTCAAAAAGCACTGCTCAAAGTTAAAGCACTACAGTCTTTATACAATAAATCTTGCTTTGAGACCAGAGGATGTTTCCTTCTCCCTGTGTGGCTCCCTTCACCTCAGCTGTTCTTCAAACTCTTCTAAAAGGAAAACGGGAGACACAGGCTGTTTTAAACACCAAACACTAAGAATTAACGTCACCAGCCAAAGCCCAGGAAAAGTGCTGCTGGCATTAATGATTCTAGCAGGGCTTCCTCCAGGTGCCCTGACTTTGGTTTTTGTCATAAATACTTTCCCTTTCCAAGCCCAAAAGGAAACAACGAAGTCTGCCGCGGGTGTCCCGCCCTGGGCTGGCGGCCATGTTGGATTCTCCTCAGCCAGGGCCCGGCATTCTCACTTTGGTCCAAAGTGCCGGCAGTGGCTTAGTTCAATGGGTTTTCTTTCTTTTTTCCTTTTGAAGCAGTTTGTTTGTTTGTTTGTTTTGAGATGGAGTCTCACTCTGTCACCCAGGCTAGAGTACAGCAGCATGATCTCGGCTCACTGCAACCTCTGCCTCCAGGGTTCAAGTGATTCTCCTGCCTCAGCCTCCCAAGTAGCTGGGATTACAGGTGTGCGCCACCACCCTCGGCTAATTTTTGTATTTTTTGTAGAGACAGGGTTTCACCATGTTGGCCAGGCTGGTCTTGAACTGCCGACCTCAGGTGATCCTCCCGCCTTGGCCTCCCAAAGTGCTGGGATTACAGGCATGAGCCAGAGCGCATGGCCTTGAAGCAGTTCTTAAAATGCCCCGAGCATCTGGCCCCTTCACATGCACGAGGCATCCAAGCCTTGACTCCACCTTGCAGACACTGGAGAACAGAGGGGTACCGCCGTGAGCTGCAGCCCCGTGAAGTCGGGCTGCTTGAGACAGGCATAGAGAGAAGGGTCGAGGCTGTTCCCTCAGGGAAGGTCTGTCCCAGTGGAAAATATGTGCCCAGGCTCGGCTCCACTACCTCCCAGCTGCACCCACAACCTGTGTCTGGGATGTGTTCTTGTCCTTGTCCTTCTCCTGCTCAGTCTGCGACTTCCTCAAAGGCAAGGACCATGGCTTCCAGTTCCGTTTCCCTGCAGCAGGGCTCCAGGTGGGCAGGGAGAGGTGAAATGGTGCCTCCTCCTGCTTGGGAGGCCATGTGGCATGACGGAGAGGCTCAATCTGGGAGTCAGGGGCCGGGTCTTGCCCCCCTCCTAAATCTGCCAGCTGTGTGTTCTTGGGCAAGCTCAGTGCCTCCCTCCTCAAATGTAAAACTGGAACCAACATTAGCACACCCTTTATCACACACAGGCAAAGTGAGGATGGTGGTCGTAAAAATGTCTATCAGCCCAGCATGGGCACCTCTCGGACTACTTCCAAGTTGGCTAAGGAGATATCAGGACATGTGTGGCCGGCACTGGGTCTCTAGTGACTCCCTGTCCCTCCGCATGAGCCTATACCCCATCCCACTCCCTGCTGGCTCTCAGGGAGTCACCCAGACTCTCCTCACAGACCCCAACCACATCCAAATCTGGAGGAATATTAGGCCTTGCTGAAGCCAACATCTTTCCCTCATTTTTAGACAAGCATCTCCCAAACCAACCCATCCACTGGAGACAGGGAAATCAAAGGAAACAGCAAGCACGGAACCTGCCTGTCTGTCCCCAACACACCTGAGGGGAAGTCTCTCGTTCTGGAAGTACTGCAGTTAATTAACGTAGATGGAATGAGAGAGCCAGCAGATCACCATTCTGCAAGTTGGCGATGCACACTGCTGGAAGCCAGTCATAACAGGAGAGACGACAGGACCTTCCAGCCCCAGCAGCAGCATACGGCACCCCCAGTAACCATTCCGGCCACACTGAGCTGGAATCTCATGAAGCCTTGGATGCGAACCATTTCCAGGAAGCACAGGCCAACTTAAACCTAGGGGTGCAACTAGGAAAATTAGCTCCAGGAAGCCCAGGAAGACAACCAGTTTACCTCACAAATATATTTCAGGGGGGAAAAGAAGAACTGTTTGAGATTAAAAGAGACTTAGGGCCACGTCAACCAAATGCAACATGTGGATCTTGTTTGGATCCTTATCCAGCTACAAAAAGCCTGTGAGATTAGTGGAAACATCTAAACATTGACCAGATGTTTGCTGGTAAGTAGCGACTGTCCATTGTTTAAGAGGCAATAATGGTAGTCTGATTGCCTTCTTTAAAAGATCCCCCTTCTTTAGAGGTATGTACTGAAATATGCACAGAAGAAGTAACGTGAGGACTGGGATGTGCTTTAAAATAATTCAGTGCAGAGCTCGGAGGGCTTGAGATGAAATAAGACTGGCTGAGATCGGTACTTACTGCAGCTGGGAGGTGGGCACACGAGGGCTGAGGAAATTATGCTCTCTGCTTTGAAATTTTCTGTTTGAAACATTCCAAAATACTTAAAAATATAAGTTCCTATGTTTTGACTCATTCAGTAATTCTACTTCTAAGTATCAGCTTTACAGAAATAATCCACACGACGGAAGAGCCACATGCGCTACGAGGTCCACATCACCCCCATCCCAGAAGATGACAGGAAAGAATGTGAAGAGCTGCACGTGCTACACACAGGAACAGCATGAGAAACAGCACTTCCACTCACTGCGTGGAATGTGAACACGGAATGCGATAATGTAAGGGCTCCTCGGCAAACACGACAAAATGCCCAGAAGCTGGAGCTGTTGCTTAATTTGGCCTCTCTCTGCCCTACGAGAACGTCAGCTCTGCGCACCTTTCGTCACCAGTCCCTACTCAGCGTCCGCACAGGGCCCAGCACTGAGGCAGCACATGCTGGCTGGGCACATGTTGAAATGCACAAACACAGCCTAGGTGAGCGGCGAGAGACATCCCATGGGCCTGCCGCAATCACAGCTTCCAGAGAGCTGCATGCAAGTGCAGGAAGCCCAGAAGGAAACGAGCAAAAGTAAAATCATCGCTGAGTTGGCAGGATTCTGGGAGACTCTTTGCTCTCCCTAGGCCACCTAAGCTTTTGGTACTTACTGTCCTTATTCTTGCTGTGCAACCTCAGGGTGCAGATGAAGATTCATGCACATTCTGAGCCCTCCTCTCTGATCCACAACAGGAAATTGACCTCCAAATTCTTCCACTGTTCCCAACTGAGGGCCCTGGAATAGCTTTATTGCTGAAGAAGCACAAATGCCATAACACAGGAGCTGTGTTCTTAACTGCTTATTACTAAAGTGTAAGTTGACTGCTGAAGCCGGCAGGGGGCCAGGAAAAGGAAATTCACCATTTGGGGGCTCTGGGGAATGAGGGGCAGGAAGCCAAGTAGACACATGCTGTTGAATTTCAGGATCCCAAGTGGACTCTTGGGATTTTGGAAAACTTCAGATGGGCCAAATGTGGACAGGTCCTAGAAGATTCCCAGGCAAATTAAGCTGATGGAGGGGATAAAGCCCTGCCCAAGCCTGAGCTCAGGTCCATTTACATCCAGAGGCTGTGGGGGATCTGACCAGGCTGATGGCACCCTCTGCACGCACAGCACCCGGCTCCGAGCAGAGAACCACAGACCCTGCTGGAGGCCACCTGGGGACTTCTGGTTTGAAACCAGAGGGCAGAAGTTTAAATAAACAGCGATACCACAGGTGAGACCCAGCTGCCAATTTCCAGAAGTCACCATTAGAGGGAAGGGGCGGTAGGGGCCACTGCCTTTCTAGAGACTCTGCACACCTCCCTGCAGCCCACTGGGGCAACATGGACAAGATCCTTGGGTCAAGGACAACATGGTCTGGGGAGGAGCATGGGCTGGGAGTGAAGATCGTTGCCTCTCATCCCCCCACTCAGCCACCAACTCACGGTGGTTAACCTGAAAAGGTTAAACACAGAATTACCATATGATCCAGCAATTCCACTCCTAGGTATATAACCAAGAGAAGTGAAAACATACGTTCACACAAAAACTTGTACATGAATTTTCACAGCAACATTATTGATAATAGCCAAAAAGTTCTACAACAAACCAAATGTCCATCAGCTGATAAACAGATAGACATAATGGGATATGTCTATAGAGTGGAATATTATTCAGCCATAAAAATGAAGTAATAATACATGCTACAACACGGATAAACCTTCAAACATTATGCTAAGTGAAAGAAGCCAGACACAAAGGACCACATAGTGTATGATTCCACTTATATGAAATGGCCAGACCATGCAAATCCATAGAGGCAGAAAGATCAGTGGCTGCCAGAGGGTGGGGGAGGGGAAGCGATTGCTCCGGGTGTGAGGTTTCTTTTTAGGGTGATGAAAAATGTTCTAAACTTGATGTGGTGCTGGATGCACAACTCTGTGAATGTACTAAAAACCACGGACTCGTGCACCATAAATAAGTGAATTGCACGGCACGAGAATTGTATACATCGTGAATTGTGTGTTAATAAAGCTGTCGTAACGGGGATTGTGGGGGGATGGCAGGTCCCCCAGTGTGGTCCTCGCCAGCATCAGTATCATCTGGGAGTGTTAGACCTCCAGACCTACAAAATCAGAAGCTCCAGAGTGGAGCCCAGCAGTCTGCATTTTAACAAGTCTAACGTGATTCTGAAGCCCACTAAAGCTGGGGGCCGCTGCTTAGAATATGTGGCTCTCAGCCTTGGCTATGTGTTGGAATCACCTGGGAGACTTCAAAAACAAGACCCATGCCCTGGCCAAGACACCCCTACCAACTAAATCAGACTCTCTAGGGATGGAGCTCTGCCACAGCATGGTTTAAAGCTCTCAGATCTCTTGGACATGTGGGGTGCAAGCCCCTGAACTAGAGGGTGTCTCAGTCCCTCTGCTCTTCAGTGCCTCTAAGAAATTTGGCCAGGTAGGTCACTGGTGCCACCTGGTGGCCATATCCCGGAATGACTCTACATCTTGCCTCTGGGCCCTCCAAGGGGCCCTGGGGCTCAGGGATCTCCGTCCTCCCACTGCAGAGGTCATGACCAACCTGGCCTTTGGAAAGGGGTGGGTGACCTGGTGGGAGTGGGTAAGAATCCTCAGCTGGCTCTGCTTCCTCTCTCCTCATTAAAAAACACTTCACATCCAGAAGGCAGCCAGAGTGACCACCTCTAACAGCCCCAGCCACCTTCCTTCTCCAATGCCAACAGAGTCAAGCAATCACCGCTAGCAGCCCCAACCACCCTTCCCTCTCCAATGTCCAAGAAGGAGCGCCAACTCACCCATACCAACTCATCTCCAACAACTTCTGTGTCATCAGATGCAGGCACCAAACCACCTTTGCTGCCTCTAAACTCGTTTCAGCCCCCTGGCCTTTGCCATGCATCCCCTCCCACCTGATGCACCTTCCCAGGCTGTCTCTGAGGACACTGCTCCAGGCCAGCTCTGGGGGAGCCCCCCTCTCTCCCCACGGCTCAGGCCCTGTCACGCTCCCTGCTCCACCCTCTGGGTGCCTCGCAATGGACATCCAGGACTGCAGAGCTCAGAGGAAGGGGGGCCTATCAGCTTCAGGAGTCAGGGAGGTAGGGGCTCTCTAACACAGCCTGGCCAGCATGGGATGGAAAGTCTAAGATGCTCTGAAGCAGGCATCCTTTTTCAACTATTGGGCCTCCAGCTTTCAGATTGAACTGGAAGCTTCCATTCTCAGCCCTCTCAGCATCCTCTGAAAGTGGGAGGAGCTCAGCTTCTTAGCTCATTGCTGCCAAAAGACCACTGTGAGTGGGACCCAAAGGTAACTCAAAAGGAGACTCAGGATCCAATTTAACTGTGGCCCTGAAGAAAACAGTTCTTCCTAAATTCACCAAAGTCCATCTTCCAAAACTCCTTAACCACCTTCCCCTTCCTTTTTTTGACACAGAGTCTTGTTCTGTCACCCAGGCTAGAGTGCAGTGGCGCGATCTCGGCTCACTGCAAGCTCCGCCTCCCAGGTTCATGCCATCCTCCTGCCTCAGCCTCGCGAGCAGCTGGGACTACAGGCGCCCGCCACCACGCCCAGCTAATTTTTTATATTTTTAGTAGAGACGGGGTTTCACCATGTTAGCCAGGATGGTCTTGATCGCCTGACCTTGTGATCCACCCGCCTCGGCCTCCCAAAGTGCTGGGATTACAGGCTTGAGCCACCGCGCCCGGCCTCCCCTCCCCACATTTAACAGCCCTTCTTTTTTTTTTTTTTTGAGACATTCTCTCCATCACCCAGGCTGGAGTGCAGTGGCGTGACCAGAGCTCACCGAAGCCTCGACTTCCCAGCCTCAAGCAGTCCTCCCACCTCAGCCTCCCAAGTAGCCAGGACCACAGACCATGATGCCGAGCTAATTTTTTTTTTTTTTTTTTTTTTTGGTAGAGACAAGGTCTTACTATGTTGCCCAGGCAGGTCTCAAACTCCTAGCCTCAAGTGATCCTCCTGCCTGAGTCTCCCAAAGTGCTGGGATCACAGGTGTGAGCCACTCTTCCCCTGGCCTGGCAGCCTCTTTATCTCTCCAAACTCCCCTCCCAAATGACCTCTGATCTTGGACCCAGATTGACCCCAGATGCCTTGCCCTGCCTTCCAGCTAGGCATCCACCCTTTGCCCCAATCAGGGCCTGATCCATGACTCTGAGCAAAAGCTGGGCCCAATCAGTCATTTCCCCAATGTGTGCACAGCTGCAGCCGAGCATAGGGTTGGCTTGGGGCAGGCCCCCTCTGCAGGGGCCACAGGCAAGAACTGTTTCTGAGAATTGCTGGCCAGCAGTGGGGAACACATGGCTGGTACATATAGCCCTCTCTCAGCACCATGGAGTCCTCACCCCCTACCCACCAGCTCCTACCACTGCCCCTCCCACTCAGCACCGGCCTCTGTTCCAGAAGCCGATCAGATTCAATGGGCCAGAGAGGAACAGAAGTGAGCACTCCACACAGAGACCCAGGCCAAAAACTCTAGAGCCCACACTAGCTTGTGGTCATGGGACTGGTCCAGCAGGACCGAGTGTGACAGAGCAGGGAGTATTGGGGACCCAGGCAGGCTTGAGGGCACATTCTTTCCAGATAGGCTGAAAATCCAGATTGTTACATGAAATCTGGACTATTATGAAACTTTTTTTTTTTTTGAGGAGTCTCACTATCGCCCAGGCTGGAGTGCAATGGCATGATCTTGGCTCACCGCAACCTCCGCCTCCCGGGTTCAAGCAATTCTTCTGTCTCAGCCTCCCGAGTAGCTGGGACTACAAGCGCCTGCCACAATGCCCGGCTAATTTTTGTATTTCAGTAGAGATGGAGTTTCACTATGTTGGCCAGTCTGGTCTCCGACTCCTGACCTCAGGTGATCTGCCTGCCTCGGCCTCCTAAAGTGCTAGGATTACAGGGGTGAGCCACCGCGCCTGGCCAAAACTTTATTTTTATAATGTAATGATTTATTTAAAAACAATTTTTACAGACAAAAAACACCCCATCTGGGAGCCAGCCCCAGCCCCAGGGCAGCACAGACATACCCACATCCTGAGATGACAGCCTCCGTGCTAGTTGTGAAACAGCCACCCCAAGGCCCTGAGGGTCTCCACCCACCCACTACCTGACTCCTGTCCGGGATCTCTGGTCCCCCCGCCAGGACCCAGAAATGAGAGGGTTAACGCCTGGCACCACAGGGCTCCTGGGTGTTCACTCTGATTGGCCACATCCTTGATTGGTCCCAGGGCCGTAGCAGTTGTTGAATGCTTTGAACATGGCCCCTGCACACATCTCCCCTACCACTCCAGAATCTGGTACCCATACCAGTGGGTCGGGGCTGGGGATGTGTCCATTTCATGGATCACTTCCACTTCCAGAAGGTGGAAAAGTGACCACGAGCCAAGGAGGGGCCCCTAGGACCCCTAGCAACCCCAAAGCCACATCAGCCACTCCCTAGCTGTGCACACCTGGAAGGGTGGCTGGGGCGGGGCGGGGGCTCACCTGGCGGTAGGTGCAGATGATGATCTCCCGCAGGTGGTAGTGCATGGGCGTCATGGTCTCACTGACAGTGTCCAGTGCCGCGTCCACCTCCTTCTTCACACGGTGCCCATCGGGCAGCAGCTGCACCACCTTCATTACTACCTGGGGCCAGAGAAGGGGGGTGAGCAGACAGAAAGCTGGTGAGAGCCCACAGCCCCAGCACCAGGCTTGCACCCTCGCCAAAAGGCCACACCAGGCCTAAGGCCCAGGCGCTGACCACAGAGCCCTGCCTGCTCCTCAGTTCTCAGACTGAGGGAGGACAGGGGGATCCTGAACATCTCCAGGGCCAGGCTACCCAGGTGCTTTTCTTTTTCCTCCACAATTGGGATTTATTGGTTGTGTTGAGGATCAGTACACAGACATTGCAATCTGTACCGAAAATCTAAAAAAGGCATGGATTATGATTCCTTTTTAGTTATTCCATTGACATTTATTGTTGTTGTTGTCGTTGTTGTCTGGAAACAGAGTCTCACTCTGTCGTCCAGGCAGGAGTGCAGTGGGGTGATCAGGGCTTACTGAAGCCTCAACTTCCTGGATTCAGGTGATCCTCCTACCCCAGCCTCCTGAGTAGCTGGGACTAAAGGCCCATGCCACCACGCCTGGCTAATATCTTGTACTTTTAGTAGAAACGGGGTTTTGACATGTTGCCCAGGCTAATCTCGAACTCCCGGGCTAAAGCAATCCACGCCCTCGGCCTCCCAAAGTGCTGGAAAGTTATTCCATTAACTTTCCAGCTTAAAATTTGGAGGCAAATTGTTCTTTAAGAGGATATTAAGTACCAGTATTTTCAAGTGTTGATAAACTGTGGCATAAACCCCACCAATCCACAACTTAATGTCTTGCACACTACAGATTTTCAGTGTCCAAGCACATCAACAGAGTTACTAGGAAAACGGGACTGCCACAGCCAAAGACATCACAGAGTGCACACAGTTCTCACAAGAGAGCCACAATCAAGAAGTGGTTTACATTAGGAAATAATTCTACAAAAAAAAAATGGGAATATAAGTCATTTAAGATGTTCAAGACATATTAAATGCATGACTGTGACTCCAAATTGCCATTTTATATGCTTTGTATTACATGATACAAAAACCACCCCAATGCACCCATGGAATGTTAAGCTGATCTAAGGTACTTATTTTTGTTTTGCTTTGTTTGAGATGGAGTCTCGCCCTGTCACCCAGTCTGGAGTACAGTGGTGAGATCTCGGCTCCCCGCAACCTCTGCCTCTTGGGTTCAAGCAATTCTCCCGCCTCAGCCTCCCGAGTAGCTGGGATTACAGGCACCTGCCACCGCACCCAGCTAATTTTTGTATTTTTAGTAGAGACAGGGTTTCGCCATGTTGGCCAGGCTGGTCTTGAACTCCTGGCCTCAGGTGATCCATCCGCCTAGGCCTCCCAAAGTGCTGGGATTACAGGCATGAGCCACCAAGCCTAGTCG
The DNA here is from genome assembly GCF_028885655.2 of Pongo abelii. Lineage (NCBI taxonomy): Eukaryota > Metazoa > Chordata > Mammalia > Primates > Hominidae > Pongo > Pongo abelii. Next base: position 73,444,134 of record NC_071993.2, read on the forward strand.
AGGTGCTTATTTTTTAAGCAGTAGAAATCCTGCTTCAAACGAGGCCTCATGCAGAACTTTGATCTATAAAACAGACAGCTGTCACATACTAGGGCTGGAGGGGTGAGGAGGGGGTGTAAGAAGCCTCTTCCTAACCTGCAGCAGCCCCCAGGCACTGCGCAGACACTCAGAGTTGGACACTACTCATCTGATATAATCCCCCACCCCAGCCAGGTGCAGTGGCTCATACCTGTAATCCCACACTTTGGGAGGCTGAGGTGGGGAGATCGCTTGAGGCCAGAAGTTCAAGACCAACCTGGCCAACATAGTGAGACCCCATCTCTGAGTAATAAGAAAAAGAAAAAAAGAAAAAAAATGATATAATCTGCCCCTTACTGCTGGGAAACTGAAGCCTGTTTAGGTCACTCTATGGCTCTTCCCCCACAGGCCCTCCCTGCCAACCTGTGCGGAGTTCCCCTCCAAATCTGTCTACACTGCACCTCTCTACAGCTGGCACTTGATCCAGACCCCCATCCCCCTTTGCCTCCACAGCAGTACCCCTCTGACCAGCGCCTCCTCCCCACCCTCCTCCCCGCCCTCCCTCTCCCTGGTGGCCAGAGAGGTCTTATGAAAGCATCAATGTGAACCCATGTTTGTATAATTCCTGGGCTTTGATCTCTTCATGGCTCTCTTGCACTCGGCACAGAAACTGGGGCCTACAAGGCTCTCCGTGCCACCAGGTCCAGCCTACCTCTCCAGCCTCACCCATAACCCCTCCCTCCACCCACCCCCACCACACTGCAAGGTCCCCGCAGAGCCCTGTCCCATGGTCAGCAGCCACCTGCTCATCTGCCTCCGCTTTCACGCCCGCTCCCCACTAAGTGAGGGGCTTTCTGCTGGCACCTGGAGTGGTGCCTGGCACCTGCCTGGTGCCCCAGCAACAGCTGCCCAGTGAATGAATGAACACCTAACTCGCCCTCTTCTCTCTCTGGCTGCCACTTAAGAACAGGGAATGGCCTTTCCCCAACTCCTGCGTTTCTCAGAGAGTCCTGGCCTGGGGCTGGGCACCCCAGCAGGCATGGAGTTGCAGCCAAGTGGCAGGAGAATAAGGAATAGTCTGGAAGGAACTAGTGGCAGATCTGGCTCAGGCTGTGCTCAGGGGAGCAGGAGGGAGCTGCCCAGTCCACATCCCCAATCCCAAGCTCTAGGCAGGTCCCCAGGAGGGTGCAGGGAACTGCGTCCTGGAGGCCAACTCAGACAGAGGGCTGCAGCTTTTCACAGGGAACCCAACTCCTGGCCTCTGCTGCAGCTGTTCGTCCCCTGAATTCCACATTGACAGCTGTCACTACTGCAAAGCCAGAAACTCGAGGTCATCCTAGGTGCCCTCCTCACCCCACATCCAGGAGCCCTCAAGACCTACCAATGAGGACTGGGCTGCTCCTGCTCACCCTGCAGCCCCTCCTCACTCAGCTCCTGCCTCTCCCTCCACTCCCCAATCCACACAACTGCCTGCTGGGGCCCCCAGACTGAGAGTCTGATCACAACCTCCTCTGCTTCCCTCCTGGCCTCACGGTCAAGGTCAAACACATAGTGCAACCCTCCAGGGCCTTCACAATATGGGCCCCCACCCCTCAGTCCTGCTTGCTTCCCTTCTGACAAATCACAGCCTTACATAGTTCCTGCCCTTTCCAGAATCCCTCCTTTGCACACGTGATCCCTCTAGACACTCCCCTCCTCACCAAGGATACTCACTCATCTTCCCCAAAGGCACTCAAATGCTGCCTCCTCTATGAAGCCCTCTCAGGCTCCCTCAGCTGCACTCTTGGCCCTTAGAACCAGTGTCTGCTCTGGGCCTCTTCATGCTCTATTGATCGTTTCTCCCCAACAGACTGTGGGCTCAACAAATGCTGAACTAATTGCAAAGGAAGCTGGTCTAGATTATCTGGGGGTGGGTGAGGATAGGGTATACAGGGGTGTCTTCAGGTCACATGATGTAACTTTGGAACACAGGCTCTGAGGTCTACAGCCTGGCTTATACCCCAGCCCCACCTCTCTGATGTGGCCCTAGGGTAATAAACTTGTCTCCCCAGGCCTCATTTTCTCATCTATAAACTGGGAGCAGTAAAAGCACCTACCTCCTGGAAGCTGAGAAAGGGGACAGAGGGAGTACACACAGCTCCCAGCACAAGGCCTGGTGTGAAGAAGGAGAGGCCTGACCATCACATTCAAGGGACTGATACAAAGACTAAACTCAGCTGGAAAATAAAACCCTCATACATATGGTCAAGTGGCTTTCAACAAGGGTGCCAAGACCCTTCAGTGGGGAAAGACAGACTCTTGAACTAATGGTGCTGGAAAAAACAGATATCCACATGCAAAAGAAGAAACTTAGATAACCCTTACCTCACACCATATAAAAAAACTAACTCAAAATGGATCAAAGACCTAAACCTAAGCGTTAAAACTATAACAGTCTTAGGATAAAACACAGGGGAGAAGCTTCATGACATTGGAATTGGCAATGATTTCTTGGATATGGCACCAAGGGCACAGGCAACAAAAGAAAAAAGACAAATGACTTCATCAAAATTAAAAACTTTTGTGCATCAAATGACACTATCAATGAGTAAAAAGTCAGCCCACAGAATAGGGAACATATTTACATATCACCTCTCTTATAAGTGATTAGTTTCCAGAATATATAAAGAACCAAAACTCAACAACAATCCAATTCAAAAATGGACAAAGGACTTGAACAGACATTTCTCCAAAGAAGATATACAAGTGGCCAATAAACACATAAAAAGATACTGAACATCACTAATCATTAGAGAAATGCAAATCAAAGCCACAATATACCAATTCATACCCAGCAGGATGGCTATTATCAAAAAAAAAAGAAAAAAAAACTGGCTGGGCACAATGGCTCACACCTGTAATCCCAGCACTTTGGGAGGCCAAGGCGGGTGGATCATCTGAGGTCAGGAGTTCGAGACCAGCCTGGCCAACATGGTGATCTCCCATCTCTAAAAAAAAAAAAAGAAAAAAGAAAAAAGAAATCGAGTGTTGGTGAGGATGTGGAAACATCAGAACCTTTGTGTGTTGCTGGTGGGAATGTAAAATGGTGCATATCTTGCGGCAAACAGCATGGTAGTTCCTCAAAAAAGTAAACAGAATTACCATAGGATCCAGCAATTCCATTCCTGAGTATATGCCCAAAAGAACTGAAAGCAGGGACTCAGCTACGTGCACTATGCATTTCATAGCAGCATTATTCATGACAGCCAAAAGGTGGAAGCAAATAGTGTCCCTTGATGGAGGAATGGAGAAACAAAATGTGGTGTATCCATACAATGGGATATTATTCAGCCTCTAAAAGGAAAGAAATTCTGACACATAATACAATGTGGGTAAACCTTGAGAACATTATGCTCAGTGAAATAAACTAGTCATAAAACACAAATACTGTACGATTCCACTCATAGAAGATTCCTAGAGTAGTCACATCCATTGAGACAGAAAGTAGAACAGGGGCTGCTGGGAGGGAGGATGGGGAATAATTACTGAATAGGACAGCAGAGTTCTGTTTTGCAAGATGAAGGAGTTAGATGGGTTGTGGCAACAGTTGCACAACAACGTGAATGTACTTAACACCACTGAACTGTACATTTAAAAATGGTTGAAATGGTACATTTTATGTTATGCATATTTTACCACAAAAAGAAAAGGAAAAAGGAAAGAATCAGAGAATCAGCCAGAAGAAGGAAGGGAGAAGGCACAGCATGTGCAAAGGCCCAGAGGCTGCAAGAGCTTAGCAAGTGTGAGGTGCTGCATGGCGGTCAGGGCCTCAGGACTGCGGCGAGGGCAGGGGAGGGGCAAGTGGCGAAGTTAGCCAGTGAGACAGGAGCCAACTGTGCTGCTGACTGCGGGTCAGCCATGAGCCAACTCTGAGGGACGTTGCCACGACTCTCGGGATGCCTGAGAAGATGGCCTGTGGTGTGTGGCAGGTGCACAATACATGGATGACTAAATCTGGAATGTCTGTGGCTGGCCATCCAGTGCCCTAATCTGAAATAGAGGAACAGGCAGGGCAAAGTAGGCTGGGGACCCACACAAGGTCACCAACCACAGCTGGTTTGAAGGTGCTAGGAGGTTGTTATCAACATTACCCAGACAAGACAGTGGCCAGTGACCTCCCCAAGGCACACAGCAGCCCAGCAGCAAGGCCGGGCAGGGAGGGGTCCAGCCCACATCTCCATAGCTGGCCGTCTGCCTGGGCCTCAGAGCCAAGCTGTCCCACGCCTTGCTGGGCTCATCTATAAAATGGGAACAGGGAAGCACTGATCTGATGAGGTGGCAGAGGTGACTGCATTGGGACGTGCTTTGAGGACCCCTAGACCAGCAAGCAGGAGTCCTCCTCCTCCTCCCATCCCAAGGTGCCCCAGCGACCCCGCAGGGCATGCTCACCTGAAATTCACCCTTAGTGAACTTGGCATCAGGCACACTCACAAGCTCCTCCTCACCCACCTCGGGGAAGCCCTGAGGGAAGACAGCTACTGAGACAGAAGCCCCCTCCCAACGCCAGGAGCCCCTTGCAGGGGAGGACTGGGGGGCTGCCCAAGACTGATGGAAGGGGCTCTGGGACCACACCAGGCTGTCTCTGCCCCTCACACCCTCCTGTGGAGCCAGTGTGCCTGGGATCTGAGTGTCCACCCTCCTCCAGGCAAATCTCTAATCTCACTTGAGAGGCCACACCTACTTGGATGTGCCAGAAGGCCAGGACAGCCACCACCATCGCAGTCGTGGTACGGCCCTGGCCGCTGAGGCAGCTGAACACAAAGCCAGTGCCTGGGTCCTTGGAGAGGGCGGCCCGCAGGGCCTCCAGCAGCTGGTCAAAGTCCTGGGCGGGAAAAGCAAGGTCTGGGTCAGCGGGTGCCTCCTGGATGCACAGACCCCAACAGGGCCCCCATCCACATGGCAGCCCCAGCCACTGTCCTCGGGCCAGAAATTTTCAGGCTCCCAAGCTTGCACACACAAACAAAACTCACCGGGGTGCATGAGCCCATATGTGTGTAAACAGCTGCACCTGTGCAGTCGTAATCACCCTCACACCAAGCACCTGGACAGGATGTGTGAGCCAACACAGCATGCATCTGGGGCTCAAGGTGCCCACCCTCCACCAGGCAGGACATGCACCTGTATGTCACCCCTGTGTACTGCGCCCCTGGGCTGCACATAGACCGCTGGCCCTGCCACCCACCTGAGCTGGACCCAGCCCTGGTCCCACCATGGACTGGGGCCTGACCTCAGAAGAGCCCTGCAGCACAAGGCCACCAGGGGGCAGCCCACCGCAGGCAGTGACAGCCGCAGAGAAATGTGCCAGGAGGGGCTCAGGCAGGAAACAGACCCCATTGCCAGTTACACAGCACACAGCGACCCATCTACAACACACGCACCACGCACACAGTGGTTCATCTACAACACACGCCAGACACACGCACCACACAGGGATCCACGTGCAGTAAACACACACACTATACAGACACCCACAGTCACAGACCTACAGATGCCACACACACGCATTCCTAACGACCCCTCCACAAACCCTACCACACACCACACCACTCCCCTAAAGATGGTTTTCCACACACAGCCCCCAATACAGACAAGGGAGACATCACAAACTCCATAAAAAGACATGCACACATACACACATTCCACATGCCACCCACACACTCCATACACAGTCCTCCAGCTGTGACACACACACCACGGACACCATGGACATGTTCACCCTCAACACACACACACACCTTATAACAAATACACACACACACCTGTAACAGACTACACACACCCCGATAACACACACACACCTATAACACACACCCATAACACAATACACACACATACACCCTACAACATAATAAACACATGTACACACATAACACATATGCACACACATAACAGAATACACACTCCGATAACACACACACACCTATAACATAATACACACACATATACCCTATAACACATAATAAACACATGTACACACACACAAAGCTTGGAAGACATGTGAATAAACCACTTGGGCCAAATTGGAAAACTTCGTGAGACCATTCCCGGGCCCCGTAGAGAAGGTGGGGTCGTTTCATTCTCCCAGATCCCAGACCAGAGAGGAGACAGGGAGGCCTCCTGTCCCTCCCCAGAGGCCTCAGCCTGAGCAGCACCCTCACCTCCTCTCGGGGGGCACAGAAGTCCGGCATGGGGATGCGGTGGTAGGTGAGGCCAGGGCAGGCCCTGCACTGCTGGCTGAAGACCTCCTGCATGGTGAGGCAGGTCTGGAACCTGTAGGTCGGGGGGCCCTCCTTGCCTGGGGGAGGCTCGCTTAGATGGGCCTTCAGCTGGGCCTCCAGGGTCTGGGGAAGGGCAGGAGGGAGGACACAGGCCACTGGCTGTGGGACAGGCTCTAGGCTAGCCCTGAAAGGCCAGAGCCTGCCATGGCCAGGCCTGGCCCTGGCTTCCAGTCCCATCCCTGACCCCCCAAGCCTCAGGGATCACAACCACCCCCCAAAGCCAGGCAGGTTACCAGAGCACTTTAGTGGGAATCCTGAGTTGGCCACTCCCTGACACTGCTCCTCCCGGGGCCTCAGATTCTCCATCTGTATGCGGGAGCGTGAGGCCTTCTGAAGACCCTCCCAGGCCACGCCCTAGAAGCCTCGGAGGCAGGGGTGCCTAGAGGGCAGGGAGCCTCACCTCCAGCTGGTCAGGAGCCACAGGGAGCCCAGGCCACCGCAGGCTGTGGGTGTGCCCGTCACACTCCAACACGGCCTCCTCCCGAAGGCTCACCCAAACAACCTTCTGCAGCCTCCTCTTGGCGTCCGTCAGGTAGGCCAGGATGCTCCCCAGGGCCTGGACACGGGAGGGCCGGCAGTGAGCGCTCAGCCTTCCCTCCCTGACCCCACTGGGGGACCCAGGCCCCGAGAGGGGGTCACCTTGGCGCTGGGCTGGGCCGTGCCGTAGATGGGCATGCGGGGCACCCGCCGGAAGTTGGCCACATCCATCTCTCTGACAGTGCTGAGTGCGTCCGGGGAGACCAGATCGTCCTCCCGCTGTGGGGAGAGCACCGAGCCTGGGACCCACAGCAGCCGACTGCAGCCGCAGAAAGGGTCAGGACCTGGCCCAAGGCAGGCGGGGGGTGGGGTGGAACCCGAGCTTCACAGTTTACAAAGCACTCCTGCACACTTGGAGCTTCCCCCCGGCCCTGGCAAGAAGAAGCGCAATGGTGCCCACTCTCTGGACCAGGAAGCTGAGGCTCAAAGAGAAGAAGCTGGAGGCAAAGATCCTAGAACCCTGCCCAGAGCTCTTGGGTTTGAGACTGAGGAGAAGGTACCAGAACAGCTGCCAAAGCTGCAAATGCTTGCTGGGGCCTGAGCATGACCCCATTCTGCTCACAAGAGGATCCCAACACCCACAGCCTCTCTTCTTCACCTCCTGCAAGGGCAATGCTTACCCCAACCCTACAGGAATCCAGTGTTTAGGGGCCAGGGCCAGTACACAGCCATGCCCACTTCTCCGACTGCCAGTCACACTCACCAGGGAGCCCCTGGCGATGAGGTCCCTCGGAACCACAGGGCCTGCTGAGCTCAGCGTCACAGGCAGGCGGTACAGCTCAGGGTGGGCACACAGCCAGCGGCTGAAACTGAGGGCAAAGGCCAGCGGGTACTGCAGCCCGAGGCAGAGAGACGAGGAATTCAGGGGCACAGGGCCATCCTGAACCCTCCCTGCCTACACCATGGCAGGGGAAGCCCCAAAAGATATCCAACATGGCCCAGAGCAGGGACAAGGGAGTGGCTGAGAGAAGACCTGGACGTCTGGTGTCCTGGTTAAGGACAGAGACAAGGGCCCAGAGGAGAGAGGTGGGGCCTCCCTGTGCCCAGCTGCTCAGGGACTACTCCCGAATCTGGGTCTCTCCTGGCTTCCCTTCCCTCCCCGGTTCCTTGGGGAGTCTCCCTCCACAGCAAGCCAGTCACTGCGGTGGGGAGGCTGGGAGAGGCCCAAGAGGAGGGGACGTGGGTCTGCTCCTCCCGGGCCCCACCTGCTCATGAAGGTAGTAGTTAAACAGGATCAGGTAGAAGTATCGCTCCAGGCTCCGCAACGCCCTCTGCCAGATGCTGTGTCGGCTGCCACTTCCCTGAGAGGGAGGACAGGGTGTTAAGGACAGGCGCCTCAGGCAGTCTTGTCCCTGTCCCCATCCCTGCAAAGGCAGGAGTTAAGCCTTGGAACTCCCCAGAAGACAGTCTTCCCCTTCCTTCATGACAGTTCTGCCAGGCTGTAAGTTCTTCTAAGTGTCTCACCCTATCCCAGTTGCTGTGGTTATCTGCAGTCTGGGGAGATATGTGGGTGACCACACCGGGCACTGCGGTTCTAGGTGCAGGGCTGGTCTCCCAAGCAGGCTCCCAGTCCCAAGACAGGCAGGGGCTCCCTCACTTAGCTCCAGCAACACCCAACAGGTCAGGGTTGTGCACCTTCTGTGTTGAGGAAGCCAAGTGTGTGAACACCCCCAAGCCAGAGTCCCTCCCTTAAGAACTGGAACCTGGCTGGGTGCGGTGGCTCATGCCTGTGGTCCCAGCATATTGGGAGGCTGAGACAGCCAGATCACTTCAGCCCAGGAGTGCAAAACAAGCTGGGCAACATGGCAAAACCCCATCTCTATGAAAAAATACAAAAATTAGTCAGGCATGGTGGCACATGCCTGTAGTCCCAGCCACTTGTGAGACTGAGGAGGGAGAATTGCTTGAACCTGGGAGGTTGGGGCTCCAGTGAGCTATGATCTCACCGTTGCACTCCAGCCCAGATGACAATGTGAGACCCTGTCTCAAAAAAAAAAAAAAAGAAAAAAAAAAAAAGAACTGGAGCCTCTCCACAAGAAAATACAAAGACCCTCACAGCAGTGCTCCAGGGGAGCCATCCTAATTACTCCTAATTTACAGAGGGAAACGGAGATTCAGAGAAATGAGGTAACTTCCTTAAAGTCACACAGCTGACAGCAAACAGAGCTAGATTCCCCAAGTCTCCTGACCCCAGCCCAGCTTCCTCTGCATGGTGGGTTGTCCGAGAGAACCCCAAGGGCCCTCGGATCTCCAGGTTCTCCTGCTGGGTCAGTACCCTTTGGAGGGCAAGTGAGATTCAAGTGAGATTCATAGAGGCCCTAAAGAAGGGCCACACCCTTTGGTGAAATTTAATCCCATCTTTGGGAATCTCCACCAGGTGTCAGCAAACTTTTTCCATAAAGGGCCAGATGGTAAATACTCTAGACTTTCAGGCTTCAGGGTCCCTGCTGCAGCTACTGAACTCCGCCATCCCAGCATAAGAGCAGTCGTGGGCCAGGAGAGAAGAGAACAGCAAGACTGTGTTCCAGTAACACATTTACAAAGACAGGCGGCAAGCTGGATTTGGTCTAAGAGCCGTAGTTTGCTGATGCCTAATCTAGACTAAGAATCCTAAATACACAATAGCCTTCATTTTCATGAAGCTGCTCAACAAAGAAGTATTTACACTGATGGGGAACTAGAGCAACTCAATTGTCCAAGAAGAGGGGGACTGTTTAGTATATCACAGCAGGGGTGACATTCCAGGGACTCTGTGGCAGGCTCTAAGTACTGTATGGGATTTTTTTTGGTTTGGGTTCTTTTGTTTTGTTTTGTTTTGTTTTTTGAGACAGGGTCTTGCTCTGTTGCTCAGCCTAGAGTGCAGTGGTGCGATCATAGCCCACTGCAGCCTCGAACTCCCGGGCTCATGGAATCCTCCTGCCTCAGCCTCCCTGATAGCTGGTACTGCTGGGCACACACCAGCTCCCTGGTAGTTGGTATTACGGGTGCCACCACATCCAGCTAATTTCTGTGTTTTCTGTGGAGACAGGATTTCACCATGTTGGCCAGTCTGGTCTCAAACTCCTGATTTCAAGTGATCCATCTGCCTCAGCCTCCCAAAGTGCTGGGATTACAGGTGTGAGCCACCGTGCCCAGCCTTTTAAAAACATTTTTAAAAAGAAAAAGACCCAGTGTTTTGGGAGGCCAAGGCGGGAGGACTGCTTGAGGCCAGGAGTTGAAGACCAGCCTGGGCAACATAGCAAGACCCCATCTCTAAAAAAGTAAGGTGTGGTGACATGCACCTGTAGTCCCAGGTACTCAGGAGGTTGAGGTGGAGGAATCCCTTGAGCCTAGGAGTTCGAGGTTGCAGTGAGCTATGACTGCACCACTGCGCTCCAGCCTGGGCAACAGAGCAAGACCCTATTGAAGGAGAAGCAGGAGGAGGAGGAAGAGAAGAAAAAGGAGAAGAAAGGAGAAGGAGGAGGAGGAGGAGAAGGGGGGGAGGAGAGAGGGAGGAGGAAGATGAGAAGAAGGAGGAGGAGGAGGAGAAAAAGGAGAAGAAAGGAGGAGGAGGAGGAGGAGAAGGGGGGAGGAAGATGAGAAGAAGGAGGAGGAGGAGGAGAAAAAGGACAAGAAAGGAGGAGGAGGAGGAGGAGGAGAAGGGGGGGAGGAGAGGGAGGAGGAAGACAAGTAGGAGGAGAAGAAAGGAGAAGGAGGAGGAGGAGGAGGAGAAGGGGGGGAGGAGAGGGAGGAGGAAGACAAGTAGGAGGAGAAGAAAGGAGAAGGAGGAGGAGAAGGGAGGAGGGAGGGAGGAGGAAGACGAGAAGAAGGAGGAGAAGGAGAAAGAGGAAGGAGAAGGAAGGAGGAAGAAGGAGGAGGAAGGAAGGGAAGGAGGAGGAAGGAGGAAGAGGAGGAAGGAGGAAGGAGGAGGAAGGAAGAGGAGGAAGGAGGAAGGGGAGGAGAAAGAGGAGGAGGAGGGAGAAGGAAGTGGGGGAGGAGGAAGAGTGGGGAAGAGGAAGAGGGGGGGAGGAGGAAGCGGGGGGAAGAGGAAGAGGGGGAGGAGAAAGAGGGGGGAGGAGAAGGAGTAGGAAGAAGAGAAGAAGAAACAAGAAAAAAGAAGAAGAAGCTGCCTCTGTGGCTTTAGATTCTTTCCATGCACAGTATGATATAAACACTATCAAGCCCACCTCCTTTCGCTAAGGCATGGGGACAGGGTCTGCTGAGACAGCCTAGAGCCCATAAGTCTTTCAGAAGCAGCCAGCTGGACCAAACCCCAGTCTTCCCAAAGAAACACCAGGAGTTTTACTAGTGGGAGGCCATGAGTGGCCTGGGGAGTATCTGAGTTCAGGGGCCCCTGCAGCCCTGGCAAGCAGCCCCTTCCTCTGTCCTGTTTATTCTGCAGCTGAAGGGACCTGGTCAGGAAAAGTAAACTTCCCCTCTTCCTTGTCCTTCCTGCGGGCCCAGTGCCCCTATCTCCCCTTCCTCTGAAAACTGCTCTTCTCATGGGAGACGCAGCAGCCAGAAAAAGTCAGTCTGAAAGAAACCAGTCAACATGCCTAATGAAATCAGGCTGCAGGGCTCACAGAGAAGCAGGGTGCTCACACGTCCTTCCATGCCTCACCTGGGCTGGGCTGTCCGGTCGGATACCTTCTAACTTCTTCTGGTTTTCCAAGACCACTTCTTTCAGGTCATGCAACTCAGCACAGGCAGTGATGGCTCTGTCCACCTGGTGCCAGGGACCAGGGCAAGGAAGAGGGAGGTGGGGGGTGGGGAGCAGGGTCCAGGCAGAATGGCAGGAGAAAAGAGAAAAGAGAGGGAAAGAAAAAGATTGGCAGAGAGGTAGGGGAGGGTATCGGGGAGGAAGAGAGCCCTGACCAGTGAGAGGAGTGACCGTCCCCTCCACCACCCCTGCCCCAGCCCTTTGCTGTCCCTCGCTCACCTCTTCCACCATCCTCCTTCCCTGGGGCACCATGCGGAGAAAGCTCTGGATCACCTGGAACTGCTCCATGGGCAGGGGCTTGGCCTGCGTGGGGGCAGCCCTGTCGAGGCAGGGTCAGTACATTAGCAGGCTCTTCCAAAGGTCTCACACGGCCACCTGCCTGCTGTCTCCGTTCATATGGCCGCTGGGGGACACCAGACTACAGGTTCCTTCTGAATCACATTGTGGGAAGCAGGGGACATTTCCCCAACTAGGGAAACTGAGGCCCAGAAAGGTCAGGTGACTTTCTCCAGGTCTTCCAGCAAGTCTCGTTGCAAACCAGGAAATGAACCCCAGATGCCAAATTTCCAGCTCTGGCTCTGGGCTCCTAGACATGTCCCCACACTGTGGGGCAGCCTGTCCCCTCCTCGGCCCCACAGCCCTTCAGGACGCTGGGCCCCGGGCCACTCACTCTGGCTGGGAGGTAGTCCCACTGCGGTGAAGCAGGATGAGGGTGCCCAGGACCATGCCCAGGTTGGTCCTGCCCACGCCCATCTGACAGCTGAAGACGAGGGCTGGGGGAGGCCCGTGGGCATCGCGGAGCTGCAGCAGGCCGGGGGTCTCCTGGGAAAGACCATGAGGATCAGGCCCCAGTGAGACCAGGAAACCCTGGGCTGAGGCCTGAGCAGGAGGAAAAGCATGACATCAGCCCACCCTGCCCCATGGTCTGCAGCAAAGTGGGCTCCAACAGGTGTCTTGGCCTCTTCTGATCAGCTGATCAGCCTGATCAGCTCCACCTGCTCCCTCCCCAGGCCTTGGAGGAGCTCAAAGAACTGGAAGTGAGAGTGACTCAGAGGGCACCAGGCCAGTATTAACACCTCCTGCAAGATGCCAGTGAAATAAGATAATGCCCTGACGGGGGCTGGACAGAAACTCCACCAAGACTCAGGAAATTTCAGCTGAAGAGTCCATAGGGCAAGAGTCGTTAGCTCCACTAAAGAAATGAGGAACTGAGGTCTAGAGAGGTGAGGTGATTAGTCCGGGACCACACAGCAAGTTGGCAGCCCGGCCACGGCCAGCAGCTAGGCCAACGGTCAGTGATGGACTCTGCCATAAGAGAATGCACAAACACACACCTACATACAGGTACATATACACAGACACACAGACACACACACACACACAGAGACACATGTATCCCCACACAGAGACACACAGACAGGAACACACAGACACACAGAGAGACACATAAACATGTACACACACTCCCCACAGACACACACAAAGGCGCTGACACACACAGACATATACACAGAGACAGACACCACCACACGTCCACCCTAACACGCTCACATACACAACACAGAACGAAGCCTTCCTCTGAGGAAGGCGAGGCTGTGCCCACCCTGAGCACCTCCATGGGGATGACTCTCAAGACTCCTCCCCATGCCCGCCCGTGCCCCACTTACCCGGAGAACACTGACAAAGGCGTCTAACTGGGCCTCCAGGGGACTCCCTTGCTCGGGCAGGGGCAGGCGGTGGTACCTGCCAGGTGAGGGAGAGCAGCCATCAGGCAGGCACCCACTCTGGGAATCCCCCTCACCCCCTATTCTCAGGCACTGTTTGGAAATGGGCCCCACCGTGGGAGACATGGGTGTGGGGAACTCAGCCCAACCTGCAGACGGTGAAACTGAGGCTGCAGCTGGAGAGCAGGACCTGGAGCACCCATGGCCAGGGCTGGGGGTGGCCCTGTGGTACCTGTAGGTAGGCTGCAGGAAGAGGGGCCGCTTGTACACCTCCTCCGTCACATGCAAGTCGTCCTCACCACGGATGGCCACGGCATGGGGCTCCCCCCGCAGGTCCTCGGTGTTATGGTACACATGGTATGTGTTCTCGCTCAGCTGGGCAAAGTCGTGGATCTAGAGGGAGGTGTGGGGGTCAGAGGGCCATGGCCTGAACTTCAGGACCCTCCCTGAGTGTCCTGGCTGAGCTCTGGAGTGACCAGGCCATGTAGAGGCCACAGGCAGGCTTCTGCCCCCCATGAGGGAACTACACGGCCAGAGGTGCTCTCTATGCCCTTCCTGGGAGTTCTGAAGGAATCGGGGTACCCACACAGGGGGGAGGCAGGAGGGCTCTGCCCAGTGGGTGAAGGAATTCACAAAGCCACCAGTGCCAGGACAGGGGAGGTGTGGTCAGCTGGGAGCTGGAGCCGAGGGGAGCAGAGCACACAAGAGGCCTGGAGGGGATGGGAGAGGCAGAGAGCTGGGCGCCAGCATGGCCTCGGTTCCTGACCTGGAAGTTTCTGGGGACACTGGGACCCCACACTCTATTCACACACCTCTGTGGTGTGTCAGCTGCCTCAGAGGCCTCCACAAGCCTCTGTGTTATGGAAGAGGAGGAGGACAGAGGATCGTCAAACAGGCCCACAGACCCACCAAGGGAACTGACTCAGAGGCTCGTGGCTCTCAAAGAGTTGAACTGCAGCCTTGGTCCTTCTGGTCTAGCGCTCTTTTCACTCGCCTAGAACCCTTTCTTTTTTTTTTAGAAAGAGTTTCACTCTGCAGCCCAGGCTGGAGTGCAGTAGTATGATCTCAGCTCACTGCAACCTCCGCCTCCCAGGTTCAAGCAATTCTCCTGCCTCAGCCTCCCGAGTGGCTATGATTACAGGCATGCGCCACCACACCCAGCTAATTTTTTGTAGTTTTAGTAGAGACAAGGTTTCACCATGTTGGTCAGGCTGGCCTTGAACTCCTGCCCACCTCAGCCTCCCAAAGTGCTGGAATTACAGGTATGAGCCACTGCACCCAGCTCACCGGACCCCTTTCTAAATAAGGACGTTGAGCATCAAGGAGACAAGCAGGGTGGGAAAGGGGCAGAGGCAAAGAGAGCTAGAATAGGAAGTCCTTCCTCTGGCTGCCCGTGAGTCAGCCTTGCAGCCAGCCACTCACCCAAGCAGGGTACAACAGTGGGGGAACATGGGCCAGTAAGAGCAGGTGACCTGGCCCCAGAAAGAGCATCTGCAAAGCTGGGCTGTGGGCTGGGGTCTCCCGCACACCGCACTAGTCCTCACCTCTTTCCGGATGGCCAGCTCCAGGCTCTCCACCCGGACCCCGGGTCCAAGGCCCTGGAGGTTCTCATGAAGGTTCTGCTTGTCTCGAGGTGTGTAGGACACAAAGTCCTCATCTGCACGCAGGAACAGCACAGGTTCCTCTCGCACACAGAAGATGACACACTCCTACCGGGAGCCCGAGGGGGAAGGAAGCCATCACCATGATCCTGCACAGACACCTGCACCACTGCCCCACCTCAGGGCCTCTGCCCAAGCTGTTCCTTCCTCCTGCACCCCACGCCATCCCTGCAACCTGAATCCTACCCAAGAAACAAAACTCAGTCCAAATGCTACCTCCTCATGACCCTCCCAGTCAGCGGTGACCCCTGCCTCCTGTCAGGGTCAAGAGTCCTTCATATGAATCTCCTAGCGTTGATTCCTGCTTTGTATTATCAATGAATGCATCTTTTCCCCCTTAACGGACCACAAGTTCCTCGTAGGCAAAATCATGTCCTGGTCATTTTCATGTACCCATAATTCCTAGCATGGTATCCTGAATAAATCAGGTGTTTGATGAACGTCAGCTGAAGAAATGAATGCCCCATGACCATGTAATCATTCATTCACTGAGCACCATACAGGCAGAGGGAAATGTGTGGGCAGATGGTCCCCTTGAGGAACTTATCATCAAGATGGGAAGATGGGACCTGCACACAGCCCACACCCCCACCCCATTCTGTCTCACTCAAAGCCTTTCCAGCTTAACTCCGGGGTCAATTCAGATGCAGCTGCACTCAAGAAGCCTACAATCGCAGCAGACCCTCAGCCTGTGTCCTAGGGACACACAAAACCCTGCCTCAACATCCAACGGGTAAGAACCGTCCTTGAAAGCAGGCACTTGGGAGTTCAGCTGCCTGGGTTTGGGTCTTGGGGTACCACTCATGAGCTGTGTGACCTTGAGCAAGTCACTTAGCCTCTCTGGGCCTGTTTCCTCCTCTGCAAAATGGGAGACAAACTGCCACTCCATCACAGGGCTAACATCAGGACTTAAGTGTTAGCTGTGATCACCATTCAGCTAGCTGTCAAATTATGAGCTGGCTCCTCCTGTCACCCGGTCATGCCCCCTGCTTCCTCTGAGGCTCCCAAGTACCGTCTATGAAAGCTTCTGACCTTGTGCCCCGCCATCCAC
This sequence comes from Pongo abelii, assembly GCF_028885655.2. NCBI lineage: Eukaryota > Metazoa > Chordata > Mammalia > Primates > Hominidae > Pongo > Pongo abelii. The sequence continues at coordinate 73,460,141 of NC_071993.2, forward strand.
TCAGGACGTGCAATCAACATTCACCAGAATTTCCCAACCAGACCAACCGCAGTGATGGTCCTGGCAGGCAGGGCCTGGTCCAGGCCACCACCCCACCTCTCCAGCATGCTGCAGGCCCCTCCAGCGCCTCCAAAGCTGCCCCTCCAAGGTACCCCTCTCCCTGGCTTTGGGGACCTGGCTTCTGCCTGGGAAGTGGCATGCTTACCCTATGTCCGTCCTTCTGGAGTTTCTGGAGGACCCGCCTGAACCCTGAGAGGCTGGGCTGTCCCATGCCGAACACAGTGAGCCCACCCTGCACCTGCCGGAAGTTGGGGGCCCCACAGCTTCCCACGGTGCCCAGCACATCCATCTTCTCAGTGACATCCCGCACCAGGAAGTAGCGGCCCTGGCAGGGGAGAGCCACAGGAAGGTCACTCAGATGGCTCAGGGGTATTTTCTGCAGATGGAACTCTGTCCTGGGCTCCAGGGGACAGGGAGGGGGGAAATAGGGGCAAGAAGAACATGGTCCTGCCCTCAAGTTGCCTGCAGTTCATGGAAAAAACAGACAAAATATATAACTCTCTGTGATCTGGGGAAGGGTATCATAAAGTGTAGGAAAAGGAAAGACAACTCCTCCAGAGGGGACATCAGAGAGGGCTTCATGTGGGAGGTGACGTCTGAGCCAGGCCTGGAGGAAAGAGCAGGGAGAGGCTCTCCAGAGGCAAAGCTGGCTCTAGGGTAGGAGCTCCCCTGAAAGGGGCTTTTGTAGGAAGGCAGAGCTGGGGCACCAGGAATCAACCAGAGGACCACGGTGCTAGCTCCATCCTAGGGCCCTGCCAGTTCTGAAAATGGGCAGAGAGACAGGGGAAAGTTGGGGAGGGCCAGAGGGAGGTGAGGGAGGGAATTCATGAGAGATAGGGGTAGGAGGCGGCAGGCGGGCTGGCAGAGTAAGGCCTGAGCTCACTTGCACCAGGTAGTGCTCAGGGGTGGTGTCCAAGAGCCGGCCCAACGTGTAATGAGCCTTGAGCAGCTCATCATGGATCTGGAACTCCTCCTTGCAGTTGTACCTGTGGGGGGCAGAATGGAAACTGAGTCAAGCAACCTCCTTGGTCAAGGCCAGCTCCACCCTCACAGAGCCCACTTCAGGGAAACCCCTGTGGCTATGATTTGTGGCAGAGACTGCCCATTGTCCCTCAATATCCACTCTTCCCTTCTTCCTCAACAAGAGAGCCCCAGGGCTGTGACTGGGGACTGAGCCACCCAGCTGAAGACTACATTTCCCAGCCTCCCTCGCAACTCATTGTGGTCACATGATTAAGTTCTGGCCAATTATGTGAGGAAAAGTGATGTGTGTGCAAATTCCAGGCCATTCCCAAAGAGAAGAGGTGCCTTCTATTTTGTCTTCTCCCCTTCTTCCTGGCTAAAATCCAGAAGTGATGGCAGAGGTAGAACATCTTAGATCATAAGACGGAAGCCACATGTTGATGATGTTGGAGCAACGAGGGAGAAGGGGCCTGGATGATCACGGAGCAGCCATCCCAGCCTGGATGTCCTCATGGACTTGCATGTAAGGGATGAGCTTCGTCCTGAGGAAGGCATCCTATCTGGGTTACTTTGTGACAGTGGCCTAGCCTGTACCCTGAAGAAGACAACATCACCGGATGGTCCCTCCATCAGATTGTGTTGGAGGGACAGTCCCTACACTGCTAACTCCACACACAGTGAGGTGGTTTAGAACACAGGCTTGGGGCATGAAGCCCAACTCCACCCACCGCTTGGTAACTCTATAGCTTTGGACAAGGAGCTCATTTCCAGGAATTCCTACCCCCAAGACTGTCCTGAGAATTAAATGTGCTAATGATTGTAAGTGCTTAGCCCAGTGCCTGGGGCACAGTAAGCATTTATTAACACAATTGTAGTTCTACCTCCACACACGGCTATTTCAAACAAAACCCACAGATAAAAATCAAGATTTCTGTAGATGCTAAACCAGGTAAAAGTCCAAACACTCAAACAAGATTTACTGTGCCCTCAAGACACAACAGCTCCGGTGCTGATGATAACAATGAATATGACAGAGCCTCCCAGAGTTAATGATCTGATGTTAGGTCCTCTTGACAAAAGAAGTGCCTTCATATACACCATGGAATACTATTCAGCCATAAAAAATGATGAATTCATGTCCTTTGTAGGGACATGGATGAAGGTGGAAACCATCATTCTCAGCAAACTATCGCAAGGACAAAAAACCAAACACCGCATGTTCTCACTCATAGGTGGGAATTGAACAATGAGAACACCTGGACACGGGAAGGGAAGCATCACACACCAGGGCCTGTTGTGGGGTGGGGGGAGGGGGGAGGGATGGCATTGGGAGATATGCCTGACGTGGATGGCGGGTTGGTGGGTGCGGCACACCAACATGGCACATGTGTGCATATGTGACGGACATGCACGTTGTGCACATGTACCCTGGAACTTAAAATATAATAAAAAAAAAAAAGAAGTGCCTTTTGGAAAGGCAGGGGGTGGAATGGGTAGGGCAGAGGAGCACTAGAAGAGGCCTGGGTTCCCACTCCAGCTCTGCCTCCTTGTTACCACCTGACCCATGGGGAGCAAATCTCTCTACCTCCCTGAAACCCAGTTTTCACATCTAAGCTAAAATGCATTAGATCACGGGTTGCCATTCCCTTTTCTGGAAAGGGCCACACAGTAAATACTTGAGGCTTTGTGGGCCATACAGCACCTGTTGCAACTACTCAATTCTGCCATTGAGGCCCTAAGCATCCACAGATACTATGTAAGTGAAAGGAAGTGTCAACATTCCAATAAAACTTTATTTGAAAAAAACAGGCCACATTGGGCCCGCAGGATGTAGTTTGCTGACCCCTCTATTGGATGATCTCTAGAGGTCCCTTCCACTTCAAACATTCTATACCCCCAAAAAGTGCTGCGCTCATGGCTGGCTCCAGGCCCTAAGCACAGCCCTGTGTACAGGATTTTTATGGCTGGTCAGCAACTGTTCTGAGACACACCACTTGGTTAAATATTCTCAATGTCATCTCTGCTTATGTTGATAAGGAAACTGAGGCCCAGAGAGGGAAAGGAACTCGTGCAAGGTCACAGAACAAAGCAAGGGCAGAACCAGGCTTGGGGCACGAGTCTTCGTGCTACCTTCAGGCCCCAAACCCACCTTTGTCATTTGTCAGTACAGAGACTACATATCAAGTCTCTTTTATATGACATCCCCTTTCCTCCCCTTATCAGAAGCCCAAGAATTGATTATGATGACAGTTTTCCTGGCAGGCCCCAGAGCTGGCAGGCAGGGTTTATCATTCCCACCCCTCAGGTTTCCTTATACAGAAGGACCCATCTGCTAAGTCTTTGCCAAACTTTGATGTGCGGAACACATTTAATTCCTAGCTAGTCATCTCCTGCTTCCTGCATCCTGGAAGACCCAGAGGAGGGGAGCACAGTGGGCAGAGGTGTGGAAAGTACGAGGCTTCTCAACGCACCAGGAGATGGATCCAACATCCCCTCCATCTTCCTGTCCTCCCCAGCATGGCTCTCCAGCACCCACCCCTTCCTCCAAGCCCCACAGGGCAGACAGGGTTTCAGGGACCCATCATAACCCTCTTCCTCTGGATGCACACAGTATGTCCAGATCTCAGAACACCAGAACATGCTGCCAGAACAAGCCCTGAGGGGCATCATTAGGAGAGCTGACTAGCAGCTTCCAGCTCCTTCAGCCCAAGGCCCTTCAACAGCCTGGTGTTAGCCTCAGTTTTGAGCCATAATTACTGTCTGTGAAAAAGAAATCTCAATTTCATCCATCAAGTACATAAACTTCTTTTGAAAATGTTAAGTCAAAAATTATTTCAAAAGGGGGTCCCCCAGCCATGCCTCCTCCTCCGCATTCCCTCACACTGTGGACGTGGTGAGTAGCATGGGCTCAGAGACCCATGACAGAGACCAGCTCTGCCAGGTGCACGCAGTGTGACTCCCGATGAACTGCTTCATCTCCCTGGGCCTCAGTGTCATCATCTATGAACCCGAATCCAGTCTGCAAGCATTAAGTGCTGTATGCCACTGCACCCCCAAGCAGGTCCCCCCACCCATCATGTCTCCCAGGGACATGGGCACACTCCCCTTGCCACTCACGTGATCACAACAGGGGCCACCTTGTTGGGGATGATGGACTTGGCCTTGCTGTTATGCAAGCTAGTGGTCTGGAAGGAGTGGACGCTGACGGAGTGCTGACTGTCCATCGTGCCGCTGCCCTGGAGGCCCTCAAAAGGGGTGCCTGCCGAGACCGTCTGCTGGGCTGTGCTGGCCGTTGTACCCATAGTCTGCCGGCAGCCTCAGGACCCCAGACCTGTGGGATAAGAGGGTATGCAGTGAAGGAGGGGATGGGAAAAGCCACAGCAGGAGACCTGACCCACCTCTCGCCCTCCACCACACAGAGAAAGGTAGCTCACTCTGCAGCTGGAGACGGAGGCAGTCTTGCCACCTACACCCTGGGGCCCAGAAGATCACATGCTCACTGAGTGTCTGCTCTATGCCCGGCCCTTTACCGATGCTTTGGGGGAGTCACGGACATAGACAGACATAAAGATGCAGCCCCCAACCCCTTTAGTTTACACTCCTCTTGTGAAAATGAGACAAAGAGGTGAATCATCCACAGCAGGTCAGGGCCTAGAGTTCAAAGTGACTATTTCAGGTGGTATAGACAAAGGCCAGACCTTTCAGGCTAGGAAAAGCAGGAAATGTCACCGAGAGAGAACCAGGGGCAGATAGATGCAAAGAAGGAAGTCAGACTTGGATTTGAAGGCTTTGGATGGGAACGGATGCAGAAGGACACATAGCCATGAATGTCATAAAATAAGGCCAGGGAAGTCCAGATTAGGTGAGCTATCAGCAGATCAAGTGTTCAAAGAAAATACCAGGCCCCAAACTCAACATCAACATCAATATCTGAATTGGTGGCCGGGTGCAGTGGCTCACGCCTATAACACCAGCACTTTGGGAGGCCGAGGCAGGCAGATCGCTTGAGACCAGGAGTTCGAGACCATCCTGGCCAACATGGTGAAACCCCATCTCTACTAAAAAAAAAAAAAAAAAAAAAATACAAAATTAGCCAGGCATGGTAGCACGCACCTATAATCCCAGCTACTCAGGAGGCTGAGGCACGAGAATCGCTTGAACCCGGGAAGTAAAGGTTGCAGTGAACAGAGATCGAGCCACTCCACTCCAGCCTAGATGACAGAGTGAGACTCTATCTCAAAAAAATAAAAAATAAAAAAAATCTGAATTAATATCACTATCCTCAACAGGCACAGCTCCCACCCCACTTGAAGAACGCCGGGCACCCTCAGGGATTCAGCAATCCTCCTGCAAGGCTCCCTCCTAAGGAAATACTTGAGGATGTGTACACAAAGTGGTGTAACACGATGTTTTGTTGACTGGGGTGTTGTTTATAATCACACAACATTGGAAACAACCTCCAGCCCACAGCAGGGGATTTGCTGAATAAATAATGAGACATCTATAGGGTAGAATGTTAAACAGCCATTAAAAATATCATATTGGCTGACATGGAAAGACATCTAGGACAGAGCAGGTTGCATAGGAAGTGCAGGCCACAGCCCCACCTTAACTCACGAAAGGGCATCAGGATGAGTCCAAGGGACAGACACCAGGACACTAGCATGAGTTATCTGCAAGTGATGAGATTATGGACGATTTTTATTTTCTCTTTTTTGCTTATCTGTATTTTCTAATTTTTCTCCTCCAAACACTGGGTAATATGGTTAAAACTTATTTAAAGAATAAAGGAATGGCTAGGGAAGATGGCTGGGACATCTTTTAAGGGCTGGTCAAGGGATGGGGAAGGAGTGGCTCAGGGGTCCGAGAGCCAGAGCTGCAGAGAAGGGAGGGGGCTGGGAATTCCACATGGACAGAGGGCGACAGACAGGAGGGACAGAGGCTCAGGGAACTTTCTGGGAGCTCAGTGGCCACTGGCCCCACATACTGATGGTCCAGGACTGGGGATTGGGGCAAGCTGCCCTGCCAGCCCTCCACCCCTTGACTCTGCAGAAGCACAAGGACAATAAGCATCCTTAGAGCACGGCAACCTTCCCAGCTGCCCTCAACCAGGCACAAGCTGCTCCACATCAGTAGGGACTGTCTGCTCCCAACCATCCACACTCCCCCTGGCCCTCCCATAAGCAGCAGCATCACCTCAACAAGTGGAAGGTAGGGTCATGGGGTCAGCATGAAGCTGAGGTCAGGTCAGTCTGAAGGCTGAGCTCACTGTCCTTTCTTCCCCAGGTCCTGAACCAGAGCGCTGGTCCCCAGGTGGGTGCACCCCAGGCCTCCTCTGGACCATGCACTCAGGCTCCTACCCTAGAGCCACCTCCCATTCAGGGACTCTCAGAGAGAACAACTCCAGACTCATCGGCCCTCCCAGAACCTTCTCAAACAGCCACCCAACCCTCTCCAGTCTGGAAAGATCCCCCCACCCCCACTCACGCCTGTCACCCTTGAAAACTCCCAGGAGCCTCGTGACAGCTTCGTTAACACACACACCTTGTGTATATAAGAGCCCCATCTCCATGGTGCTCCACACCCTAATTTCTCCCTCTCTTTCTCTCTCTTTTTGGCAAAGGTGGAGGGAATGAGCCTCTATGTTCCCAAACAGAAAAATAGGCAGCTCAGAGAGGGGAGGGAGCTCCGCAGTGGACCCCTCACTGGCCAAGGGCAGAGCGGAACCTTCTCTCCACCTCAGCAGCCCTGGCAGGCCCCAAACGGCCCTCATCAAACTTTCCCAGACCCCTCCCAGCAGCCTGGGCCAAAAAGACATGTGTGGGAACAGCCTGGAGAACAAGGGCTCAGGGCAGCTCTCCCAAGGGAGAGGACGGGCAGGACACAGAAGGGTCTGCAGAAGGCAACAGCTGGCCACAGCTTCAGGCCAAGACCAGGCATCAGGGCCCGTCCCCACAGGGCTGGGCTCGGCCTGACACCTCCGCCTCTCCTCCCCTGCCTGCCCCAGCTCCAGTTCCAGCCACCCTCACCTCTCATGGGCTCCAGAGGCAATGACAGGCTACAGCTGGTGCCCTGCAAGGGTGGCCCAGAGACGACACAGATGTTCACAGCTGCAAGCCGCAGGGGTAGAACAGGCAGTTGGGGTGGGAGAGCAATGTCCTTTGAAAATCAAGCCCACCTCCAAAATATCTAGAGCGGGGTGCAACCCCAGGCTTGTCACACTGTGGCTGTCACCCTGAAATCTCTCTCAACTCTGCCAGAAAGAACATCACCAGCGTGGGGCCTTCCTCCTGCTGGCCACACACTGAAGGGCCTTGGACCACTTCCTTCCCCTCTCTGGGCCTCAGTGTCCACAACCAGTGTAAAATGATAGTGAGGGGTGGGATGGTCTGAAAGCCCCTTCCAGCTTCAAGGGGATCTGGCGCCTCAGATCAGTGGTCCTAGTGGTCACAGCATGGCTGTCGCCTGCCAGGGACAGGGGTCAGCAAAGGTGGGGGTGCAGGTGGGGTGCCTAGCGCTCAAACCTCTGCTAGGGAAAGACAGGGGGAAGTGGGTTGGGATGAGATGTCCCTGCATAGTTGGTGAATGGTTTATGCCTTTATTTCCTATCTTCTAACTCTCCTTTGGTCATGAGTGAGGGCTGCCCCTGCAGTGACAACGGAGTGTGAGGCAGTGCCCACGGAGCTCACAGCCATTTTCACGTCACATCGCAGTGGGATCTGGAAATGTCGCTTACGATACCACTTTTCTAAACAACAGTCATTATCAGACCCACCAGGGACCACGTGAGCCCCCGGTCCCCTGCCTACAGACGCTGGGCTGACGCACCTGGCCAGCTTCAGGCAATTCTGCACCTGGTGCTCTTAAACCACTCCCCACTCCTGCTATGGGTCCTCACGATTCAGGTGAACTCAACAAGCTTGGAGAATCCTAGCAATCCTAGACAGAAGCCTGACCTTGCCTTATAAAACTAGCTACAAAGAAGCTGCAATTACATTTGCAAAGTGGGATTTGCAATACTTGGGAAACCTCAAAACAAAAATATCACAACGGCCTGGGTGTCCACCATGCAGGGCACAGGCCTTTCCCTCAAAGACACTCCCCAGTGTGACACCCTCATTGAAGCTGAGCCACTGCAGCCTTGTCACTGATGAGTCTCTTCAAAAGTAAAATGTAACCTTAATTTGCCTAATGGGTTATCTTATTAGTGCAATAATACCTAAGGACAAATATTACCGTTTGTTTACTGTTTATTATTTAAACGCAATGTGTTTAAGTATTTTGACAGTTCTCTCAATGAAACATATTTCCTTTGTAACCCCACCTATTTTATGTATTTAAAAGCATTCTGAGAAGGAGTCCATGGGCTTCTGCTTGGGGGTCCTTGGCACAAAAAAAAAGAGGAAACCAGCCACGCTTGCTTCACGCCTGTAATCCTAGCACTTTGGAAGGCCGAAGCGGGCGGATCACTTGAGGTTAGGAGTTCAAGACCAGCCTGGCCAACATGGTGAAACCCCGTCTCTACTAAAAATAAAAATTAGCCGGGCATGGTGGCGGGCTCCTGGAATCCCAGCTACTCAGGAGGCTGAGGCAGGAGAATCCTTGAACCCAGGAGGCAGAGGTTGCAGTAAGCCGAGATCGCACCACTGCACTTTAGCCTGGGCGAGAGAGCAAGACTCCATCTCAAAAAAAAAGAAAAAAGAGGAAACCTTGCTTTAAGGGAAGAACATTCCCCACTCACAAACACAGGCCCTCTTCCATCTTCTCTGCTTCTGTTATTAATATTCCAAAGCCCTTATGAAGCGCTGGGCGCCTTGCTGGATGCTTTATGTCATATCGATCCCCAGAACCCTGTAAGGATGAGGCCTCATTGTGTCCACTTTCAGATGAGGACAGCTGGTCTTTGGGAAGGGGCAGCAGTTGACAACTGCCCCTCAGCTTCCTCCTTGCCTCTTTAGAGCTGACCCTAGCAGCAAAAGCACCTCACACTGTCCCCTTCCCTCTTGGATCTGAACAACTCCCAACCCCATCCACTCCACTCTCTGCGGGAACACCCTGACGAGGCCTCCTAGAGAGATACACAGCTTCCAATAGACGGTCAGGGACTCCAGGACCCATCTCACCCATGGAAGCCCTCAGTATCCAGCTAAAAAGCCACAGAATCATCCAGGCTGCAGCTCTAATGGCATTTGAGAAAGTCTGGCACACAGACATGCCATTCTCCTGCCTCTCATGGCAGTCAGAAAAGAAACTGGCCGGGCGCGGTGGCTCATGCCTGTAATCCCAGCATTTTGGGAGGCTGAGGTGGGCAGATCATCTAAGGTCAGGAATTCGAGACCAGCTTGGCCAACGTGGCGAAACCGTATCTCTACTAAAAATACAAAAATGAGGCGGGTGTGCTGGCAGGCGCCTGTAATCCCAGCTACTTGGAAGGCTGAGGCAGGAGAGTCACTTAAACCCAGAAGGCAGAGATTGCAGTGAGCCGAGATCACACCATTGCACTCTAGCCTAAGCGACAAGAGCAAAACTCCACCACCAAAAAAAAAAAAAAAAAAAAAAAAGAAAGAAAGAAAGAAAAGAAAAGAAACTGACCTATGGAGTCCTTGGCAGAGAGGTCACCTCATTTCCTTAAGAGGACTCAAGCTTCAGAAGGTGGGACATTAGCTCCAACTCACCCATTAGCTGCCTGATGCTCCAACATACTCACCCAACCTGCCAGAGTGGTGAGCCTTTTGTCAATGGCAGTATTCAAGCCCAGGGGAAGCTAGAGATGCCCATTCTGGGCCCTGGGGTAGGAACAACAGGCAAGAGGTTCAAGAGCTGATTCCTAAATATCTTGGGAGTAGAAGTCCATTGCTTTGTGTACGGTTCTGGGGGAAATGAACCATCACCATTCCAATCTTGGTTTCCCCACCTCAAATCCAAAGCTTACAAACCCCCCACCTTCTTTGTCCTTGCCAGGGTGCAGCAGCCACAACCTCCCAGCATGTCAAGCCCAGTGGGCTTGAAAAAGATGACTGGTAGCTTTTCCAAAGTAGAGTCTGGCTTCTCAGACTGCAGCAGAAAGGTGGCTGTCTGCCACTGACCCCAGCCACCACACCGGCCCCATCCCTTTTTCCTGCCCTCCCCACCCGCCGGAATCCCAGACCCTCTGGCACAATCCCAAGTCCCACCTTAGAGATGCTGAGACCACAGCAACCTCCACAAATGGCTGTCGCTGCAAGACCCTATCACTGCTGAGGTCTAACCACTCAAGACCCCCTGCCCTGTATCCCCCAAAAAGCAGATTCAGAGCTGGCCACATCCCTGAAGGTCATCTAGCTGTTGTGGTCTGAATGTTTTGCCCCTAAAAACTCATATGTTAAAATCCTAATCCCAGGCTGGGCACAGTGGCTTACACCTATAATCCCAGCACTTCAGGAGGCTGAGGTGGGCAGATCATCTGAAATCAGGAGTTCGAGACCAGCCTGGCCAACATGGCAAAACCCCGTCTCTACTAAAAATAAAAAAATTAGCCCAGCATGGTGGCACACACCTGTAATCCCAGCGACTCGGGAGGCTGAGGTAGGAGAATCGCTTGAATCTGGGAGGCAGAGGTTGCAGTGAGCTGAGATTGCACCACTGCACTCCAGCCTGGGAGACAGAGCCAGACTCTGTCTCACAAAAAAAAAAAAAAAAGAAAGAAATCCTAATCCCCAAGGTCATGGTATTAGGAGGTGGAGGCTTTGGGGGAGGGGGGTAATTAATTCATGAGGGCAGAACCCTCAGGAATGGGATCAGTGCCCTTATAATAGGGACCCCAGAGAGCTGTCTTATCACACCGTCTGAGGATATGGCAATAAGGCAAGATCAGTGAAAAAGTGGGCCCTCATCAGATACTGAATCAATGCCTTAGTCCTGGACTTCTCAGCCTCTAGAACCATGAAACATAAATTTCCGTCGTTTTTAAGCTACCCAGTTCATGGCGTTTTGTCATAGCAGCCTGAATGGACTAAAATATTAGAGGCCAGGCGCAGTGGCTCACACCTGTAATCCCAGTACTTTGGGAGGCTGAGGTGGGCAGATTGCTTGAGCCCAAGAGTTCAAGACCAGCCTGGGCAACATAGCAAGACCCTGTCTCATTTACAAAAAATAAAAAATAAAAAAAATAGTAAAATGCTCTCTTTCCACAGATGAGACAACTGAGGCACAGAACAGGAGGTTCACACAGCAAATGGCCACAAGGACAGAACTGGGACTCAGGGCTCCTTTCTCCAGACCCAAGGCTCCCTGGCTGGGCTGCACTGCCTCTGGCCTGAGGCAAACGGGAAGACTGTGTTGTGAACACACAGAGATGTGTCAGTATGGAATTATGCTAGTCAGTCATTGTGTTGGTCGAGTGTGTGACTCATGTGCCTGCCAGGGGGCAGGAGTCGGGGACTCACTGGGGTTGAGGTGGGGTTTGAACAGCCACCTGAGAGAGCCAGAGACCCTGAGCGCAGAGAAGGGGGACACCAGGAGGGCCAATGGGTGAATCTCTGACTGCAAGGCGTGTGACATATATTATCTCATTTAATCCTGACCCAAAAAAGAGGTGACAACTCTTAACAAGTCAATATCCAGTCAATTTTTTTACAATGTAAAGATGGGCAAAAGATTTGAAGATACATACAGATGCCAAATAAGCACATTAAAAAGATGTTCAGGATCATTCGTCATCAGGGTCATGCACTAGAATGACAAGTTTAAAAGACTGACAATAGCAAGCTCTGAGGAGGATAGGAGTAACTGGAACTCACATACGCTGCTGGTGAGCAGTGAGAGCATACAGCCACCTGGAAGACAGTTTTGTAATTTCTTACAAATGGAGACATACCCTTCTCATATGACCCGGTAATTCCACTCTTAGGTAACCATCCAGGAGAAATGCAAATATGTGCAGAAAAAGACTTGTACACAGCAGCATATTCATAACAGCAAACATTGAGCCCAACTCAATGTCCATCAACTGGTGAACAGATGAACGCAATGTGATAGATCCACACCATAAAATACTATACAGCGGCCGGGAGTGGTGGCTCGCGCCTGTAATCCCAGCACTCTGGAGGCCGAGGCGGGCGGATCACCTGAGGTTGGGGGTTTGAGACCAGCCTGACCAACATAGAGAAACCCCATCTCTACTAAAAATACAAAATTAGCCAGGCGTGGTGGCGCATGCCTGTAATCCCACTTACTCGGGAAGCTGAGGCAGGAGAATCGCTTGAACCCGGGAGGCAGAGGTTGCAGTGAGCCGAGATTGCGCCATTGCACTCCAGCCTGGGCAACAAGAGTGAAACTCCATCTCAAAAGAAAAAAAACCCGCAACAAAAAGGAGCAGACTACAGATAGACACAACAATATGGGTGAACCTCAAAACTATCACCGAGAGAAACAAGCCAAGCCCCAGACACTTACACTGTATAACCCCATGAAAACTGCAGGGGCAGAGAGCAGGTCAGTGGAGGAGGGACTCAACTGCACGAGGGCACATTTTGGGGGATGGAACTGCTGGGAATACTGAATGTGGTGGCCACACAACAGCGTACATTTGCCAATGTTGATCAAACTGAACACTTAGGGCAGGCGCGGTGGCTCATGCCTGTAATCCCAGAACTTTGGAAAGCCAAGGCGAGCGGACCACCTGAGGTCAGGAGTTCGAGACCAGCCTGGTCAACATGGTAAAACCCCATCTCCACTAAATACACAAAAATTTGCCAGGCGTAGTGGCACGTGCCTGTAGTCCTGGCTACTCAGGAGGCTGAGGCAGGAGGATCGCTTGAACCCAGGAGATGGAGGTGGCAGTGAGCTGAGATTGCACCACTGCACTCCAGCCTGGGTGACAGAGCAAGACTCCATCTCAAAAAAAAAAAAAAAAAAAAAAAATGAACACTTAAAAAGGGGTAATTTCATTGTATGAACTCTACCTCAATAAATCTGTTAAAAACAAGAGGTGTCCCTGTCCTTTGTCCCATAATGTTCTCCTCTCATGACACCTTCCCATTCAGCTCCGTAATTCCTCAGCTGTGCAACTTTGGCCCCATAACCTCTCTGGACCTCTGTTGCCACTTCTGTGAAATGGGAACAACAGTAGCACCTCCTTCATGGGGTAGTTGCGAAGGTTAAATAATATCTTGTGGGTAAAGACCTCAGAAAAGGGCCTGGCCAATAAAGGTAAGGTGATTCTAGGTGTTTGGGGGACACTGGCCCATTGGCATCTGAAGCTGGGCTGTGCCTTGTGATCACTGGCCCATTGGCCTCTGAAGCTGGGCTGTGCCTTGTGATCACTGAGCCCTGGAAATGTGGCTGGTCCACACTAGGACATGCTGCAAGTGTAACATACATACCGGATTCTGAAGACTAGCTACAAAAAAATAACAGTAAAATATCTCATTAACAATGTATATTGGGACCGGGCACAGTGGCTTATGTCTATAATAGCACATTGAGAGGTCGAGTCAGGAGGATTGCTTGAGCCCAGGAATTGGAGACCAGCCTGGGCAACATAGAAATGCTGTCTCTACCAAAAATAGAAAGAAAAAAAAAATGGCCAGGTGTGGTGGTGCATGCCTGTAGTACCAGCAACTCAGAAGACTGAGACAGGAGGATTGCTTGAGCCCAGGAGGTCAAGGCTGCAGTGAGCCGTGATCAAACTACTGCACTCCAGCCTGGGCAAGAGTGAGACTCTGTCTCAAAAAATAAAAAACCAAGAACCAAAACATAGTTTATGTTGATTACATCTCAAAATGATAATCTTTTGATATACTGAGTTAAATAATATACGTTATTAAAACTAAGTTCACTCATTCGTCTGTATTTGAAGGCAGCTATTTAAAGTGCCACACAAGGCTGGGCTCGATAGCTCACACCTGTAACAGGCTGAGGTGGGCAGATCACTTGAGGTCAGGAATTCAAGACCAGCCTGACCAACATGGAAAAACTGTGCCTTTTTTAAAAATAAAAAATTAGCCAGGCATGGTGGCGCATGCCTGTAGTCCCAGCTACTCGAGAGGCTGAGGCAGGATCGCTTGAACTCAGAAGGCAGAGGTTGCAATGAGCTGAGATCGCACCACTGCCCTCCAGCCTGGGCAACAGAACGAGACTCCATCTCAAAAAAATAAAAATAAAGTGCCACACGTGGCTCCTGTGAGATTGCTACTGGGTGGCACTGCTTTGAGTCTTAAGTCCTCTGTGACCCTGAGGACACCTCTTGCTCAGCTCAGGGTACTCAGGGCTGAGCCCAGTGCCTGTTGCAGATAAGAGTTTAATAAATATCTATTAGAGGCATGCAAAAGCCCCAGAAAGTTGGTGTTTTCATTCCCATCGAACAAAAAGAAAAGCAAGGGCTTGCAGGAGTGGCAACTCTTCACATCCTGACCCCTGGCTGGGGACACAGGGCTTAGGCTCTATGAATCGTGGGCTCTGGGCAGGACACCAGCTGAGCCCCATTTCTATCATGCATTAGTCACATTATCTTGGGTTCATGGCTTGATTTCCCCAAACTGTTTCCCCAACTGTAAACTGGGGACCACCGGTACCTCCCCTGCTGGACCGTATGAAGATGAAATCAGTGAATGTGTGCAGAGCAACACCTGGATGGCCTGACGCACAGCACAGTGAGGGCTCCAACTCCCCAGCTGCCCTGACCTCATCCCCCCACACCACGGCAGACCCTGCACTGAACTCCCAGCAACCGCCAGCTGCCACAGATGTGAACCTTCAGGACCAGGACTAGAACCAAGGGCCTTGCCCAGGCGCCATCTGTGAATGTCCAGCAGTCCCTGGCTCTCAACCCAGGCAGCCAGCAGGGCAGAGCCAGGCTGGGATGGGCCACAGCAGCCACGCTTCCTTAACAACCACGATCATCACATCACTCTCCTCATTCCGCTTTGTCTGGTAAGCCATTCGGGGGAGGTTTCCATCTGCTCCTGGCCTTCCTCAAGAAGCACGAGGCCCCAGCTCTGCTCTAGGCCCTCGGGCAAGTCCTCCACCCCTGGAAGAACAGCTGCCCAGCCTGAGTCAGCCCAGTTCTCTCCAACCCTCTGCCGCCACCAGCTTTGGGCCACTAGCACCTGACTGACCTATCTCCTTCACTTTCGAATCTGATCCAAGAGGGCAGGGCAGAGTCTCTCCATCACTTTACCTCCCCACCCTGTCTGATTACTGATGATGGGCCAAGGCTGGTTCTCAACAAGTAGGCACCAAAGACTGGGGGCCACCTACTTCAACAGCAATGGTACTTATTCCTGAGTAGTGAGCTGCAGGGCGGCATTTATTTTCTTCTGTTTTGCCATCCATCGCTTCTAAATATCTTACAGTGAACATGATTACCCTAGGAACATTTTAAGTTTAGTTATTTGTATAAGTTTCCAAGTTGGGCAAAGGTCACAACTCTTCACCCAAAGAACCCTCACTCCACCCACCTCAAAGCACCCCATGCTCCTCCAGCCCTGTGTCCTTAACCCTGGCCCTCCGCCCAGGCGCACTCTGCCCACTGCAGCGCATGTTCCCCTGACAATAATTCCACTGGTACAGCCTGGTAGGATTTTTGTGTCTTTGCTACAGCCCTCAAAAGAGCCAAGAATTAGGATCCCCACTTTACAGAAGTGACGGCTAAGTCAAAGACATGAACCTCCCAGGTGACAGGCTTCATGGAGGCAGAGGCTCCTGGCCCTGACTCCTTCATCTCTTGGGGGTCCCACAGACCCATCCTTCATGACCTCTGCCCCTCAGCCTCTTTCTCTTTAAAACTAGGAAGAGTCCAATCTAAATGTTAAAATAAAGCTGTCTGGGGGCTGGGATCACAGGAACCCTTCACCTGCTAAATTATGTGTTTCTCAAGTGTTTTTATATTTTTCTAAACTAGAAAAAAAATAGTTTAAAAGTTAAAAACAGAAATTAGAGGACGTGTGGAAATGCAGTCCTTTGCTCTGCAGGCGGGGCTGCCACTGCGGGGGGCAGCCCTGACATCCAGGCTTCAGCCTGCAATCCCTGGGGAGCCTTTGAAGCAAGCGCCAAGTCCTGGCAGGAAGGAGGCCTCATGGCTGCCACACACTGAGATGACAAGTCAAGGTTGGGCATGCAGCAGGAAGTGGGCAAAGGTGGACAGAATGACCGGACGGCCTGCAGAGGCACTGTGGCACATGGAGGCCAGCACCCAGGGCCAGCAGAGTGCAGGAATGCAAATCAGGTCGGCCCACTGAGCAGAGAGAAGCTGTGGAGGGATGGGGAAGTCCCTGCCCACCCTCAGAGAGCAGGGGGAAGCCTCCCTCTCAGCTCACCTGACAGGCGGGTTCTCGGGATGACAAAGCCTGCCCCGCAGCCAGCAGCGGTCCCCGGGTCACCGGGTGTGGGCCAGCCATCACGGGCCTGCAGGTTCCTGGAATTCAGGACCTTTTCCAGCACCCCTAGTTGCCTGCCTCCAAGTGGGTCTGCTCTGCCACTCTGTCTATGGGATCTCAGATTGGGGAGCGGGGAAAGGCTATAATGAGCATTTTGAGGACAACTGGGAAAATTTGAGGATGGAGTATGTGCTGGATAAATAAGTTAACATCCTCGGATTGTGGCTAAAAGGAGAATGCCCTTGTTCTTAGGATATACAGGCTGAAGCGTTTGGGGGTAACGCCTCTTGATGTCTGATGTTCATGATTTAGAGACAGAAGTAAATGGAACAAATCTTACCTGGTGTTGGCAGACAGGAGTTTACTTACTGCACTCTTCCTTTTTTTTATTTTTTGAGACGGAGTCTCACTGTGTCGCTCAGGCTGGAGGGCAGTGGCGCAATCTCAGCTCACTGCAAACTCCGCCTCCCGGATTCAAGCAATTCCTGCCTCAGCCTCCCAAGTAGCTGGGACTACAGGCATGTGCCACCACTCCTGGCTAATTTTTGTTTTTTTTTGTTTTTTTTTGTTTTTTTGCAGAGATGGGGTTTCACCATGTTGGCCAGGCTGTTCTCAAACTCCTAACCTCAAATGATGCACCCACCTCAGCCTCCCAAAGTGGTGAGATTACAGGCATCAGCCACCGCACCCGACGAACTCTTTCAATTTGTCTGTAGATTTAAAATTTTTCCAAATAAAAAAAATGGGGGTTAAAAAATTTCAAAAATAAAACTGAAAAAAGTGTTAAGCTGTCTTATGAGAAGTGCTCCATGGATTCCTCCTGGTTCTGCCCCAGAGGATGCATCCTCACTGGAGGGAGACAGCTTGTGGCCCACAGGCCAAAAGGGGTCGATCTCAGGAGCAATCTGTATGATCCTCATAGTTTTGTATTTTCCACACTAATTAGCCACCCATAGTTTGAAATCAATGAATTTCAAATAAAAATCTAGATCTCTGGCTTCTCTTGATGAATTAAAAAATGTGCAACAACAAGGTACCACTGGAGGAGGTGAGCAGGGGGTGGGCTTGGGCAGGGATCCCTGCAATCCACCAGGCTGGACTTCCACACTGTACTTGGGCCCTGCCCTGGCCTCTTGTGGGCTAGAAGGGGACAGTGCTCCCAGTCTAACCCTGTCCTGGGGTGGGCCTTCCACTGCTTACCGTGTTCACTTGTGTCCCAGAACCTGCAGAGCTTCCTTACTTTTCCCAAGCCTTTCAGTCCCCGGCTTCTTGGCCACTGTCCCATGAATGAGCTTGGCCCCTGCTCTCGGGCCTCAGCAGCCCAGACACAGACCACACTTTCTTGGCATGCTCTGACCACACTAAGAAGAGGTCGCTGCCTCCCTAATTCTAACCACTGCCACTGAGCTGTCTGCTAACACCTCTAAAGCCTTTCTCCCTTGGGCTCAGCCCCTGCTTCCCCCTTCCTAGCCTACAGCATGTGACTTTCTGGTCCCAAGGCAGGACTGATGTCCCCATTGGGAAATCTCTCTGTGAGAGACTCAGGCCCTGAAGCTCTGGTCCAGCTTTTCAGCCTGGGAACGGCCCAGATTTAATCAAAAAGCTCACAATGCCTTCATCCCCCAGAAGCAGGGACAGCCGGCAGAGCACACAGCTGCCCAGAGCCAAGACTGCATTCCCCACCTCCCTTGCAGCGACCTGGGGCCATGTGACTAACAGGCTAACAGTACTGCTATGGTTTGAATGGCCCCTCCAAAACTCATGTTGCAATTTAATTGCCATTGTAATAGTATTAAGAGGCCTTCAAGAGGTGTGATTAGGCCATGAGGGCTCTGTCCTCATGGTGGATTCAATGCCTTTTTTTTTTTTTTGAGACGTAGTCTCGCTCTGTCTCCAGGCTGGAGTGCAGTGGCAGGATCTCAGCTCACTGCAATCTCCACCTCCCAGGTTCAAGTGATTCTTCTGCCTCAGCCTCCCGAGTAGCTGGGATTACAGGCACCTGCCATCACGCCCAGCTAATTTTTGTATTTTTAGTAGAGATGGGGTTTCACCATGTTGGCCAGGCTAGTCTCGAACTCCTGACCCCATGATCCACCTGCCTCAGCCTCCCAAAGTGCTGGGATTACAGGCGTGAGCCACCACACCCCGCCCTCGATGCCTTTTAAAAGGGGGATTTGGGGAGTGAGTTTTATCTGTTTCGCATGCTCACCTGCCCTTCTGCCTTCTGCCATAAGAAGACACAGCAAGAAGGCCTGCGCCAGATGCCAAGCAGATGTCAGTGCTGTGCTCTTAGACCTCCCAGCCTCCAGAATTGTCAGTCAAATAAATTTCTGTTCATTATAAATTACCCAGTCCATGATATTCTGTGATAGCAACAGAAAATGGACTAAGACAGGGACATAAGGGTCAGTATAAGATGTCAAGTTCTGGAATCCTTCCTTACAAGACCCCTTTCCTCCCTGTCTCGATCCTGCTGCCTGGACACAGATGTGATGACTAAAGTTCCACAGCCATCTTGAACCACGAGCCCTTGAAGCCACAGCCTGGAAACAGTGCGGTGGACATCAAGTTCCCCAAGGAAACTATAGGGTAGAGCTACTATACCAGACCTGGTCTGCAAAACTCTGGGCTTAGACAGGACGAAGAAATAAAATTCCAAGTTGTGTAAACCACTGTTATTTGGCTTTTCCTATTACTTGCAGCCAAATCTAACCCTGATTAATGCACTCCATTATTTTTAGGTTTGACCCTCAGTGATCACACGCCACATGGGAACGGGAGAGAATTTATTTCTTTCTCCTCTCGCAGGAGAATGTCAAGTTTCCCTACCGGTGAAAGCCAGGCTACGCTGTGGGCTGGCAGCTCCATGTTTGGGCAGAGTGACTCCAGGATCCTAGAAGCCCAGGATCCAAGTGTGTGGTTCACAGAACACAGAAGACATAATCCCTGCCCACCAGGGCCTGCAGGACAGCTGAGGATATACACACGAGATGCACCCCGTTAGAGCACCATCAACTAACTGCGAGACAGCATAGTGAGGCAGCTTTCCCTGAGTCAGCTGCAGAGATTTCGAAAGTCCCAAGCCACTAAACGTTTGTTCCACCTTATAGATAGAGACCTGGCCTCTACTGCTCCAAAATGGCAGAGAAAGACCACAAGGCTCTCTGCATCTGGAGGGCAGTCTCTCCTTTTCCCTCTAGGGAGCCTTCTGAGCCAAGGAAGTCCCTGGGAAGCAAGAAGGTGTTACCTGGATGGGAGGGACCCTGCCCTGTTGGTTCTTTCAGGAAGGAGCAGAGGGAGGGGAATGTAACAATTAGGAAGGAGCTGGTCAACTCAGGGAAAGGCAATGCCTTCTTCTGAAAGAGCCTGAGCTCCTGTCCATCTCTAGGTTCCATGCAGCCAGGTGTTGGGGGCAAATGCCTTAGGGAGGGGGGCCCAGGGAGAATAGGGTTAAAAGTATCTAGAATGCTCATGTGCTCACTTCCAGGAAGTTGGGAATTTGGACATTTCAAGGTCAGCAGAAACTGAGAGTGTCCTGAGACCTCACCCACTGCTCTGCCCTGCTGACACTCTCCTGGCTGCTACCAGGGACTAGACCCAGAGTGACAGTGGGAAAGCACACTTCAGCCCCACTTCCAACCTCCAGCAATCTCACAGGGACCTAAAGCATCATTTCAAGGAGCTGGGGAGAACCATGACCTGGATTCTGTGCATCTGTCTCCATCCCACTCACCACTGTGGCCTCCAGTCTAAACAAACTCCTTCGCCCAGCACTCAAGAACCCCCTTAGGCACCCTCATCTCAACACCACGAATTTGCCCCACACATCCCCAATATTTTAGGCAAATCCAGATCCCAGCTGCCCTGTAGCGTTGAACAGAAAAAAAAGCCCCACTAGAAGTTTTCCTCCAGCCCTGACTTTCCAAGAGTTCAGCACAGCCCATGCTTATTTCCATCTGGACGAGATAGATGGGTGGTTTTCAGACATTTCAGCAGCTGAATTCTTTGTGCAAAATCAATGTTTCCTGAAAGCCCTGTGTGTCAAACAGCCAGGAGCAGAGCTGGTGTACTGGCTGCACGCTCAGCAGAAGCTGCAGCGCTTCCTGCCCCCAGACCCACCCTGTGCCCTCCTAGAGAGAAGAAGTTCCAGAGCTGTACCACAGAGCTGCTCAAGGCCCTCAAGGCCCTCCCAGGACCTAAGGCCTTTCCCTGCCCTCACCCCTGTGGGTCCCACAACCAGGCATGCCAGCCCACCCTCACCCGCTTCAGTACATCCACCAACATCCAGTGGAAACGAATGGGCCTCCTACTCCAAGCCAAGCAGCACTCAGCCTGTGCTCCACTCAGCCTGGTCCTCATCCCAGTGGCCTGGTGTTTCCTAAGTACATGCCTCACCTCCCCATTCCAGGTCTGATGTTCCTTCTGTGGGGCAGCCCCACTAACAGGGTTCAGCCCACAATAGTTGTAGATTCCAAATGCCACTTTACCAAGTGCATTTCACATTGGCTATCTCACTGGAACTTCAGGACAACCTTATGAGGAAGGGAGAAGCACAGGGCAACTGTCCCATCAAGCAGGTGAAAAAACAGGCCAGAGAGTTCTATACAAGACAAGACAGAGCCCAGCCTCCGTTTCCGCAGCTGGCTCTTCCTGCACTCCACCTGCCACTCCCTCATTCCTCCACTGAAGCCACCCCAGCTTTCCCAACGGACACTAGGAAGCTTAGAGCAGGGACCGGCAGGGGGCAAAGAACACGTGGAACCCAGAGGGAGAGTACCCCTTTCAGAGCCATGGCCTCTCACACGCCCCTGGCAGCCAGATGCCCAGGGTGAGTAACAATGGAGCTAAAAATAGGGCCCGACTCTGGGGGATGGCAGGGGGCTGAGTGGCCAGCTGGAGGAAACATCTGCCTCAGCTCGAGAACAAACACAGAGGAAGCTGCCCTGCTGCAGGGTTCCCCTACTGTGGGTGCAGGGCACATGAAA
This sequence comes from Pongo abelii, assembly GCF_028885655.2. Taxonomy (NCBI): domain Eukaryota; kingdom Metazoa; phylum Chordata; class Mammalia; order Primates; family Hominidae; genus Pongo; species Pongo abelii. The sequence goes on from NC_071993.2 coordinate 73,481,505, forward strand.
CGTCCAGGTCTGTACCCAGGGCAGGGGCTCAGACCAGCCCCTCACCAGCCCTGGGCCTGGTCCTGCAACACACACACAGGCCTATACATATACACACACACACACACGTTTTGAAGTTCCCACAGGCCTGCACACACACACACACACACGCCAGAGTCGAAACCCACCTTGGGCACCCACCTGTGTCTTAGAGTTGAGAGCCAGAAGTACCTTTGAGACCCAAGTCTGACCCTTTCATTTTACAAAGGAGGAAACTGGGTGGCCAGAGACCTGCCCACAGTCACAAGAACAGTGGGTGGTGGCATTGGGACAGGGGTCTCCTGCTCCTCACTCTCTATTGCGGCACCCCCTGCTCATGAGCATCACTGGGCATGTCCAGCTGGGGCCAGTGACCCTGCTTCGGAGGAGGCAGATTCCACCTTAAGCATATCAGTTGGACTCAGGGCGCAGCACGTGGCAGTCCAGGAGCATGCTGGGCTGGCCCAGCCCTTCTCCAACCTGCTGCTCCCCAACTCCCATGCCCTAAACTCCAGCCAGTGCACCTCCTCACAGTCCCCAGAATGGGCACCATCAACAGGCCTTGGCAAATAATCAACATCCATAACAAAAATAATAAGAAAGCCGAGGAGCTTCTTACTGGACCGGGGGTGGAAGCAGGGTGTTCTGCAGTCTGTTTATGGCAGAAATGTTGCCTTTGAAGATCCTTGACATATTCCATAAACAACAAGTCTGGGCCGTCTCTCAAATGGTCTGGCCCAGCCAGTTTTCCTCCAGCAACAGAAAAGATGCTGCTGTTTCTTCTGTGGAGCAGCGGAAGTTTGAGGGCCACACACCAGCCCCCCACTCACTCATTCCACATCTTCCTGACTGGCTCAACCTTCTTGTCCAGCCCACTCCCTGCATCAGGAGACTTCCTTACCCTCCCCTCCGTGCCCTCCTACCACAGGGGTCTCCCTGGGGACCCACCAGGCAGGAGCTGGTGCTGGCCTTCAATGGCATCCTCAGGGCCTGGCCTGTGCTTCACACAAAGGAGCCACTTGGATAAATAAAACTGGGAAAATTTTTTAAAAACAATAAAAAGCTAGCCTGGGCAAGATGGTGAGACCTCATCTCTACAAACACATACATACACCACACACACACACACACACACACACACACAAAACATACAAATGTAACAATTAGCCAGTGTGGTGGTATGCACCTGCGGTCCCAGCACTTTGGGAGGCCAAGGCTGGCAGATAGCTTGAGGCCAAGAGTTGGAGACCAGCCTGGGCAACATGGCGAAACCCCATCTCTACTAAAAGTACAAAAATTAGCCAGGCACGGTGGCGCACAACTTCGGTCCCAGCTACTTGGGAGGCTAAGGTGGGAAGATCACTTGAGCCCAGGTCAAGGCTGCAGTGAGCTGTGATCGCACCACTGCACTCCAGCCTGGGTGACAGAGCAAGACCCTCTCTAAAAATTTTTGTTTGTTTGAGACAGAGTTTCGCTCTTGTAGCCCAGGCTGGAGTGCAATGGCGCGATCTCGGCTCACTGCAACCTCCTCCTCCTGTGTTCAAGCGATTCTCCTGCCTCAGCCTCCCAAGTAGCTGGGATTACAGGCACCCGCCACCATGCCCGGCTAATTTTTTTTTTTTTTTTTTTTTTTGGTATTTTTAGTAGAGACAGGGTTTCACCATGTTGGCCAGGCTGGTCTTGAACTCCTGATCTCAGGTGATCCATCTACCTCGACCTCCCAAAGTGCTAGGATTACAGGCATGAGCCACCGTGCCTGGCCTAAAAAACATTTTTTTAATAAAAAGATAATTTTTTTAAAGGATCAACTTTGCAGGTGTCTGTGTTGTGAGAATAAACCAGACAGCACAGATGGGGTTTTAGTCCAGGTCCCAGAATACAACATACAATCTATAAGTGGCCACCATGTGTCGACTGCCTGAAAGAAAATGCTGGGCAGAAGGCACTGACCTCTGACCGCCCCCACCCCCAGGTGAGAAGGCTAAGGAGGAGGACACATGGAGGCCAGAGGCCCAGGAAGCCCTTTCAGGTCAGAAGGAAGACAGAGTGACTCCAAGGGGGCTCCTCTCTGAGAGGCAGATCCCACCCATGAGGGAGAGTTGCCTGGCTGAGACCCCTGGATCTCTCAATGAGTCGTGCCCTCCCTGCTGCTCAGAGGGGCAAGTAAAATGGGGCACCTACCAAGTCCCCTGGGCCCTTCACTCACTCCTGAGGACCAAACATGTTAGCAACTTGAGCAGGATTTGAAATCACAAACACTGAATTCTTAACCCAATGGTTTCCACCTCCACTCCCCCAGGCTGTGTCATTCAGGTTCGTTGGGGAAAAGGATAATAATGGCAGCAGGTAACATGTGCTGGACTCCAAGAGTGTGCCAGGCACTGTGCTCAGCCATGCATCTGTCATCTAATCCTACAGTTCTGAAAGCAGGCTCCACAGACCCCAGGGCCCAGTGCCTTCCTTCCAGGGGTCCAGAGGTCAACAGGATTCTCACAGCAGCACTAAGACGTCACTGCCTTTCACTGGAATGATATTTGGTGGCTCAAAAGCCATGGGGGGTGAAACTGCTAGAGTCTCAGTAGAAACAAGGCAGCAGCCCCAAAATGGGCCAGTCTCACTGTGTTCCCAGAGCTATGCACTCGCAGTGACAAAATTCACCAATGTCACGCAAGGGTCCATGATGAGGCAGTAAAAATGATTAGTTTCACTGAATCTTAGCCTTTGGGTACACGTCCATTTGACATTCTGTGTGATAAAATGGGAAGTGCACGTAAGGCCCAAGAATGACACAGAGTTCGTCAGAGTTGGAGCTGACCCAGCCTCTGGTCCAAAGTATACTAATTTTTTTTTTTTTTTTGAGATGGGGTCTTGCTTTGTCACCCAGGCTGGAGTGCAGTGGCATGATCACGGTTCACCACATCCTCAACCCGGGCTCAAGCCATCCTCCCACCACCTCAGCCTCCCAAATAGCTGGGACTACAGGTGTGTGCCACCATGCATGGCTAACTTTTGTATTTTGGGTAGATATGGGGTTTGGCCAGTTGTCCAGGATGGTCTCCAACTCCTGGGCTCAAGTGACCCACCCACCTCAGCCTCCCAAAATGCTGGGACTACAGACGTGAGCCACTGCACCTGGCCAGGAACAACATTTTTACTTGACAGAGTGACCAACAGACAAACAGTGGGTTTTCAGATATGAGTATTTGGCAGACAGTTTGTTTTTTCTTTTCTTTTTTTTTTTTTTTTTTTGAGACAGAGTTTCTCTCTTGTTGCCAAGGCTGGAGTACAATGGCACGATCTTGGCTCACCGCAACCTCCGCCTCCCGGGTTGAAGCGATTCTCCTGCCTCAGCCTTTCGAGTAGCTGAAATTACAGGCATGCACCACCACGCCCGGCTAATTTTGTATTTTTTTTAGTAGAGATGGGGTTTCTCCATGTTGGTCTCGAACAGGCTAGTCTCGAACCCCCGACCTCAGGTGATCCGCCTCCCTCGGCCTCCCAAGGTGCTGGGATTATAGGCATGAACCACCACACCCGGCCATGGCAGATATTTTCACAAAATGAGTAAAGTGAGCCTGTCCCTTCAAAGAAAACAACTGACTGAATTTGTTGCCAATAATAAAGCTGGAGCTTGGAGCTTTCAAGGGAAAATAAGAATTTTGGAAAGCGTGTGTCACCCACTGTGAGTTCAAAAGCTGCTGAAAACAGATTTTTCTGATAATAGGTGTGACGATAGTAACAGATGTGAATTTTTTAAAATGTTGACATGAAATGTATCCACATTTGGAAGATCTGTGTAACACACGGGGACAATAGTTTCCCAAAGACAGATGCCTGATATTATAAAATTCCATAACGGAGCCATTCGCACTGCAACACAGTCCAGTGGATCTTAACGTGACGAGGTACAAAATGTTCATTAATGTGCTTTCAGATTCCACATTTCAACTAGCTTTAAGAATCAACCACCTGTCAAATTTTTACATAGGATCAAAGGAAAATATCTAGAAGCTAATAAAATATTCCTCCCTTTTCACAATACATATCTGTGGTGAAGCCAATTTTCTTTACTGTACTTCAGTCAAAACAATGTATCACAATAGATTGAATGCGAGGCATGAGAATCCAGCTGTCTTCTGTTAAGCCAGACACGAAAGAGGCTTGCAAATCTGTAAGGCAATGCCACTCTTCCCATTCAATTTTTTTGTTTTGGAACATACAGTTATTTTCCAGGAAAAATAATAGATTTATTTATGTTGCCATATAATAGGTTTGTTATAAATGAATTTATAAATACGTGTTTTTGTTTGTTAGTTTTCTGAGATGGAGTCTTGATCTGTCACACAGGCTGGAGTGCAGTGGCACAATCTCGGCTCACTGCAACCTCCGCCTCCCAGGTTCAAGTGATTCTCCTGCCTCAGCTTCCCGAGTAGCTGAGATCACAGGCATGCGCCACCATGCCTAATTTTTGTATTTTTAGTAGAGATGGGGTTTCACCATGTTGGCCAGGCTGGTCTCAAACTCCTGACCTCAGGTGATCTGCCCACCTCGGCCCCCCCAAAGTGCTGGGATTACAGGCGTAAGCCACCATGCCCAGCCAAAATATGTGTTTTTAAATATACTATTTCAATTTCCAGTGCGGTAGCTATTGATATATGTATATAAGCCACACAAAAGCTCTTAGAGTCGTCAATTTTTAAGTGTAAAGGAGCCCTGAGAATAAGTTTACAGTTTAATTTTACCTTCATAACCCTTGCCTTACTCCCATTTTTGCAGGTGCAGACACTGAGGCCCAGATGGTCCGGGTTAACTTGCCCCAAGGGTGTGCAGGTGGCTGAGCAGGGCTCAAAGCCAGGCAGCCAGGTTTCCCAGGCATGCTCTTTATAGCTGCCCCTCATCTTACATTACGCTCCCAAAGGAAGGGCGGAAGAATAAAAGAAGATGTGATACAAGAGAAGCCACAGACATGAAAGAAAAGAATGTAAGTAAATATTTGTATAATATTGGGACAGAAAAGAACTTTCTACACAAAATTCTGGAGGCAGAACACATAAAAGTTAAAGATGGATAGATCAGACTGCATAAAAAATAATCAGCTTTTGACCAATCAGAACAAAACAAAACACAAAGTTACAAGGCAAATGACAAACTGGATAAAAATATTTTCAACATATTTTTATTATTTGTCATTCTCTTTTTTTTCTTCTGAGACAGAGTCTCGCTCTGTCATTCAGGATGGAATGCAGTGGCGTGATATAGGCTCACCACAGCCTCCGCCTCCCAGGTTCAAGCAATTCATGCCTCAGCCTCCTGAGTAGCTAGGATTACTGGCACACACCACCACGCCCGGCTAATTTTTCTATTTTTAGTAGAGACGGGGTTTCGCCATGTTGGCCAGGCTGTTCTCGAACTCCTGACCTCAGGTGATCCACCCGCCTTGGCCTCCCTAAGTGCTGGGATTACAGGCATAAGCCATTGTGCCCGGCCTATTATCTGTCATTCAACATACGGATTATTTTTCAAACAAATGGGAAAACAAGTACATCTTGAAAGTAAAACAGACCAAAAATAACAAGCAAAATAGAAAGAGAAGAAATACAAATGGCCAATGAACATGAGACACAATATCCAACCTAACTTGTAATGGAAAACCCAGAAATCGGCTGGGCGTGGTGGTTCACCCCTGCAATCCCAGCACTTTGGGAGGCCGAGGCAGGCAGATCACCTGAGGTTGGGAGTTTGAGACCAGCCTGACCAACATGGAGAAACCCCGTCTCTACTAAAAATACAAAATTAGCTGGGCATGGTGGTGCATGCCTGTAATCCCAGCTACTCAGGAGGCTGAGGCTGGAGAATCGCTTGAACCCAAGAGGTAGAGGTTGCAGTGAGCTGAGATCATGCCACTGCACTCCAGCCTGGGCAACAAGAGCGAAACTCCAAAAGAAAAGAAAAGAGAAGAGAGAAGAGAGAAGAGAAAAAAGAAGAGAAGAGACGAGAACTCAGAAACAATGAGAACCATGCAGTGTCCATCATCACATCGGAGCTGAACCAGGGTGGAAACGCCCATGTGGGCATGGGCACTGGGGACGGGCTCTCTCTGAGCACCTGGCAGGATGTAAACCGGTAATAATTCTAAAATATCTTTAAAATGGCCTTTTTAGATGAATGGAACCATGTAGTATTTGCTTACATTGGCTTCTTTTGCCCCATATCCTGTTAGGGATATTCATCCACCACCGCTCCATCCATTTTCATGACTACACAATGACGTCCATGATACATTTGACTTCAACCACTATGAATGTGAAAGATATTTCTAGTCTTTCACTAATATCAACGAAACTGTCCTGCAGACCCTTTGACCCTGCAATCCTTCTATCAATGTATCCAAAGGAAACAGGGAAAGACAGGGCCACAAAGGTATCCAAAACAGTTTCGTTGATATTAGTGAAAGATTAGAAATGTCTTTCACATCAACAGTGCTTGAAGCTGAATGTATCATGGATGTCATTAAGGCCATGAAAATGGATGGAGCAGCAAATGAACACCCTTAACAGGACATGGAGCGAAAAAAGCCAACATAAGCAAATAGTACATGATTCCATTTATCTAAAACTCAAAAACAGGCAAAACTAGTCTATGATGTTGAAAGTCAGGCAAGAAGTCCTGTTGAGAGCAGGAAGAGGGTGTGGTGATGGGATACAGGAGTCTGTATTTTTTGTAGAGATGAGGGTCTCATTATGTTGCCCAGGTTGGTCTCGAGCTCCTGGCCTCAACTAATGCTCCTGCCTCAGTCTCCCAGGGCACTGGGATTACAGGCATGAGCCACTGTCCTTGGCTCTTTTATGGATGTTAAACTTCGAATGAAGTAGCAGCTTATTTACTGATATAGAAAAATATGTACTATATGTCTAATTTTTTTAAAAAAAAAGACACCACAGTATTTTAGAGTTTTGTTCCATTAAAAAGGGGGAGGCCTCTTGTATACAAATGTGCATGAACATACGTACGCATGCGCGCGTGCGTGCACACACTCACACACACACACACACAGAGGAAAAATGTCTGGAAGGACAAATCTCAAAACATCCATGGTGAACCGTGGTTATCTCTAGAAAATGGGATCTCAGATGATTTTTCTCATCTTCCTGGATATCTTTATTTTCTCTCATTTCCCTACAGTAAACATACACTATTTAGAGAAAAAAGACAGACCAAAAAGAACTACACAGTGGCCACTGACACCAGCAACCATGGTTCTGCAACAGCTTCACAGCCCAAGAGACCCTGACCCCACGGGGTGAGGATGCTCCCGAGGTGCCACTGCTGGAACGCTCAACACCTTCCCATGGGAAAACTGGCCAGTGGGGTAGGAAGGAGCTGCGTAGACCCCAGCGCCGTCCCTCACCAGAGGCCCATGGCTTGGCCTCTCTGAGCCTCGCTCTCCTGCAGAGCAGTGAAGGTTAATTAAGGCCATGATGTCCTGGCCAGACCAGGTTAGTTCTCAGGATGGCTCTCACACCCAGGTTCCCCCAGGTTCCACGGAGGCCCAGGGAGGCCGAGAAACTTCCTCACCTCATGCAGCAGCCCTGTGAGGCCTGGTTTTCCCCAGAAACAACCACAGGAGGCACCCTGGCCCACACAGTCCTCCCCACAATTGGAGTGTGGTCCGGAGGCCGACCCCAGGAAGTTCTCTCCCCTCCCTGGGCCTCAGCATCCCCAGGAGTAAAAGGAGCAGGCTGGACATTGCACTTGACCTCATGTAGCCTCCCTCAGTGGCAGGAAAGGTGGGATGGCTTATCCAGACAGGAAGTGACCTTGCCGGATGAATGACAGGCCAACATTCCATCAGGAGCTCCCACCTGCTGGTGGCCTGTGGGGTCATGGGAGCCGGGAATGGGTGAGCATACAGAGGCCAAGGAGGAAACAGGATTTACTGCGGAAGGCCAGGCACACGGCAGACCCCCGGCAGGGAAGTGACTTCATTTCACACATTGTCCTCTTCACTTCCGCCCCTGGCATGGGAGGAACTTAACCCTAAGAGGGCCATATTGCACCGGCTCCAGCCAACTCCACGCGGACCAGAGCAAGAGAGTCCAAGCTTTCTCCTTCCCCCACCCCTATAATCCCCAATCCACAGATAAGGAAACTGAGGCACAGAGAGGCTGACAGAAGCACAGGGACTCCAGCACCTTTCCCATTATACCGAGCTGCACAGTGGAGGAAGGTGTTAACTAATGGTCGGCAACTCTGGGAAGGCTTCCTGAAAGAGGAACAGAGCTGGGCCTTAAAGGATGAGCAACATTTGATAGACCGGAAGGGGGAGGAAGCGCACTCTGCGCAGAGGGAGCAGCATAGAGAGAGAGGTGCTTCCTGTATAGTATTGTGGGAAGAATTAAGGTGCTTGTGAGGCCAGAATATAGGATGAAGTGGGGTAGGCCGAACCCCAGTCCCTGGGGACCATGCCAGGATCTTAGGTGTTGCTCTGTGGGGTGTGATGTGCTGCCCAGCTGTGGCAATGGGAGAGAAGCACAACCACGGCCTGTGTTCACCTAGTGGGGCTGCAGGGAGGAGGCACCTGAGCAACAGGGTGGGCACTGCTCTGGGACATCTGGGGTACAAAGCTCACCCCACCAACCCCAACCAAATTAAGAAAGAAGTTCACAGTACCAACAGTACCATGTGCCAAGGTACCACAGGCCAGACCAATGAGCAAGCAGGGCGTTGAATACAGACTGCCTGGGCTCGAGCCTCAGCTCTGCCACGACCAGCCTGATGCCCCTGACTGAAGCTCCACCTCTCTATGCTTCAACACCTGTCAGTGAAGTCCATGCCCACACCCACCTCTGAGGCCATGAGGACTAACTGGGAAAACCCCTGTACAGATCCACCTGAGGGCCACAGCTGGGGCGTGACAAAGAGTCACTGCCATATCATTTCTTCAAATAGCCCTGCGGCTACAGATTGTGGCCATTCTGATGCATCAGGAGGCTGAGTGACTTGGCCTAGAACCCACGGCAAAGAAACAGTGGAGCAAAGATTCAAACTCAGGCCATCTGGCCCCGAATGCCTAGGCTCACACTGGCCCATCAGGGAAAACAAAACCCACAAGAATGAAACCTGCACCTGCCAGCTGTGCATCTCCAGGCCCCCGGGCAGCTTCAAGTAGGTGAGCAAGCGCTCCACCACCTCAAACCTCCAGTGGCAGAGGGAGGGGCAGGGAGAAAATGCCAGGCCACGGGAGAGGAAGAAAAATATTTTTCAGTTTCTCCCTCTTCCTGTTTATCTGTCCCTTCCATCCTGAAGTCCTGGTAGCTGTTTTTTCAGGGAAAGTCCTGCCAAGAGGGACATCCTGCCATGTGGCCACCCCAGGCCAAGCCGCCCCTGCCAGCCTCGCACTGCGGGCTCTGAGGCCCACCTCCCTGAAGACACTCCCGCCTGGCCCAGAGGCTACTGCATAAAGAGGCTTTCAGAAGAAGCTGGGGCCCAGGAAGGGGACCTGGGGCTGGGAGAAGGGGCCCATACCATGGCACCAATCAGCTCCACACTCAGGCTAGAGAGGTGACAAGAAGGATTTGAAGAAATAACTCTAAGACTGGTATTGAAGAAGGAAGGGCCAGAGCCAGAGCTGGGGTCAGGAACACACAGCACTGGCTGTAGAGCCAGGCAGAACTGGCATCCAAACCTAGCTTACCCACACTTACTGTGTGACCTTGGCTAAGTTACCAAACTTATCTGAGCCTAGTTCCCTTATGTGTAAAATAGGATAATGTTAATACCTACTTCATAGGGATATGGTAAGGATTACCTGAGACAATGTAAGGAAAGTGCTAGCACCTGGTAAACATAACAAATGCTATTTATTGCCACTCTCACCACCAAGCTGACCCCCTCACTCAATCCCAAAGACGTACGATACCTTTTTTTTTGAGACAAAGTTTTGCTCTTGTTGCCCAATCTGGAGTGCAATGGGGCGATCTTGGCTCACTGTAACCTCTGCCTCCCAGGTTCAAGCAATTCTCCAGCCTCAGCCTCCCAAGTAGCTGGGTTTACAGGCACGCGCTACCACGTCTGGCTAATTTTTTGTATTTTTAGTAGAAACAGGGTTTTACCGTGTTAGCCAGGCTGGTCTCAAACTCCTGACCTCAGGTGATCTACCCACCTCAGCCTCCCAAAGTGCTGGGATTACAGGCGTGAGCCACCGCGCCCAATCTGTGCGATACCTTTCAAATATGCTCAAAAGAACAATTACAGCCTCAAAAAAAAAACAAAACAGGACAGGCATCATGGCTCATGCTTGTTATCTCAACACTTTGGGAGGCTAAGGCAAGAGGACTGCTTGAAGTCAGGAGTTTGATACCAGCCTGGGCAACACAAGATCTCATCTCTATAAAAAATAATTTTAAAGATTAGCTGGGTGTGGCGCACGCTCCTGTGGTCCCAGCTACTCGGGAGGCTGAAACAGGAGGATTGCTTGAGCCCAGGAACTTGAGGTTGCAGTGAGCTAGGACCATGCCACTGTGCTCACTCTAGCTCTGGTGATAGAGCAAGACCCCATCTCTAAAGAAAAGTAAAATAAATGTTAACATTTTTTAAAAGAAATGAATTCTGACACATGCTACAATATGGATGAGCCTTGAGGACATTATGTTATATGTTTAAATAAGCCAGACACAGAAGAAGAAATATGGTACGATTCCAATAATATGAGATACCTTGGTACAATTCAGAGACAGGAAGTAGAACTGCGGGTGCCAGGGCCTGGAGGAGAGGGAGTGGGGAGCTAGTGTTTAATGGGTGCAGAGTTTCAGTTTGGAAAGAAGGAAAAGTTCTGGGGCTGGATGGTGGTGATGGGTGCACAACAATATGGATGCTCTTAATGACATTAAATTATACAATTTTAAATCACCAAAATGGTAAATTTTATGTTACGTATATTTTACCACGGTAAAAGAAAATTAAGGCCTCATTAAAAAATGTTTTTAATAGGCCAGGCACATGGCTCCCGCCTGTAATCCCAGCACTTTGGGAGGCCAAGGCGGGTGGATCACGAGGTCAGGAGATCAAGACCATCCTGGTTAACACGGTGAAACCCTGTTTCTACTAAAAATACACACACACACAAAAAAATTAGCCAGGCATGGTGGCACACGCCTGTAGTCCCAGCTACTCGGGAGGCTGAGGCAGGAGAATCGCTTGAACTTGGGAGGTGGAGGTTGCAGTGGGCCGAGATCGCGCTACTACTGCACTCCAGCCAGGGTGACAGAGCGAGACTTTGTCTCAAAAAAAAAAAAAAAAAGTTTTTAATGCCTATATTCATTTCTGTCTCCAGCCCTGCAGAGCTCAGGATGGAGAGATGGAGCAGATATGGAAAGAGCTAAAGGCACCGCCACCCAGAGAGCTGGCACAGTCAGGAGAGCTGTGCGACGGGCGCTGAGGAATGACCCAAGCGCTACCTCGGGTCAGGGAGTTGACGGCCTCATGGCCAGGCATGCACCGGCCCCAGACAGGCTGGGTCTGAGCGAGGCAGCTGTGCACACCCGTACCCGCCAGGAGCATGCGTTGAGTGGAAGGTGCGTGCAGGGCCCTGCTTAGATCTTCATCCACGTATGTGCACCGTCCCAGGCTCAAGATCCCAGTACAGCCCCTATGTGCTGATTGGGGTCTATGCCTGGCCAGCACCAACATCCAACAAACAGCAAGCCCTCCTCATCTCTCCCAGCACCAACCACCACATAGGGCAAACTGCAGTCTGGCCACTCTCTCTGGAGCCAGGGATGGGGAAGGAGGTGGGCGAGGAAGGCAGAGAAGACTGCTGCTTCGTGGGCAAACCCAGTGAAACGAGACTTGGAAATATGGCCCTCCAGAAGCCCCCCCCACCCCCAACTCCAGCCTGACCACTCTCCCACAAGGCTGCAGCTGGGAGTGGGAGGTTGTTAAGACTGGAAGGTGAAGGGAGGAAGAGGGTTAGACAGGTTAATCGTGTTACCATGTGACCCTGGGCAAGGCTCTTCCTCTCTCAGACCCTCTGGAACCTCCTCCGTCTCCCTCCTGGTGAAAGGCGGATTCTACCCCAGCACCCAGCAGTTCACACCTGGCTCTACATCCTAGAGAAGCGGGTGTTCATGTTCATCAAAAGACACAAAAATGTTCACAGTAGCTTTATCCACAAGCACCAAAAAAGGAAACATGGCAAAGTCCCAACAATAAGAAAAAGAATCAACAAATTGTCCCTACCATGGAACCCTACTCAGCAATGAAATGAATGACACTGATACCTGCAGCAACACGGGTGACTCCCTCAGGGCTGATGTGGAATGAAAGACACCAGATAAAAACAGCTCATACTGTGTTAGTCCACTTGTACAAAGTTCAAGAACAGGCAGGACTGATCCTTGGGAAGGCGGTCAGGAGAGTGACCACCTACAGGGGTGGGAGGGTGGGCGAAAGAACCGGGAAGGGGTACCAGGGAACCTCTGGGGCACTGGAAATGTTCTACACCTTGATCTGGGTAGGGAGACACAGGTGATACAACCATAGCAATTCATCAAGCTATGCCTTGATTCACTATCTGGAAATTAGATCTCAATTGATAAAATAAAACAGATATAGCTAATAACTCATACTCTGCCCTCCCGAGGACTGCAGTGAGGCTATACTAAGAGGCTGTGTGTGGAAACATAGCAAGGGTTGGGTTATGGGTAAGAACATGGGCTGGGAGTCCGAAAGACCAGAGTTCAAGTCCTGATACTCCCTAATGGGATATTTTCTTTCCCTTTTTTTAAATTTTCTTTGTTGGTTAACCAGGTTTTGTTGTTGTTGCTGTTGTTGTTGTTGTTGTTGTTGTTGTTGTTGTTGTTGTTTGAGATAGAGTCTCCCTCTGTTGCCCAGGCTGGAGTGCAGTGGTACGATCATGACTCACTGCAGCCTCGACCTCCCAGACTCAAGCAATCCTCCCACCTCAACCTCCCAAGTATCTGGGGAGCTACAGGCACACACTACCGCAGCTGGCTAATTTTTTTTTTTTTTTTTGTAGAGACAAGAATCTCACTATGCTGCCCAGGCTCCACTCAAACTCCTTGGCCTCAGTGATCCTCCTGCCTCAGCCTCCCACAGTGCTGGGATTACAGGTGTGAGCCACCACACCCAGCCTGCCAGATGTTTTTTATTACAAAAGTAACTTGTACTTATTTTCACAAGTCAAAGGTCTGTAGAGAAAACGCTTATGCCCTTCCCATCCTCATCCAAGCCCACCTCTTAAGCTTCCTTGTGCAACAAGCTTTTGCCCTTAACAGGACAACACAAACACCCCTCCCAGCCAATACAGGTAATTCCAACCCCGTCTGCTTAATACAAACACCCCTCCCAGCCAGTACAGGTAATTCCAACCCTGTCTGCTTAATGGTGGCAAAAGCCATTTCATTGCATCACTACTCATTCAACAAACAGCTGCGAAGTACTGACCCTGTCAACCAGACAGGCACAGACCCGGACCCTCATGGAGCAGATCTTCCAACAAGAGAAGGAGAGGGAGGGAGGGAGGGAGGGAGGGAGGCCACCAGGGAACACGATTATGATACACTGTATACATTGTGATGTGGGCTACCAGAGGCTAAGAGGCTGAGCTAGAAGATCAGAAAGACAGGGAAGGAACATATTTTAGATATGACAGTCATGGAAGGCCTATGCCAACGTATAAAGACAGGCAGGCCCCGGCCATGTGAAGACACATGCCCGGCAGCAGAGGGAACGGCCCATGCAGATGCCCTGCAGTGGGAAGAACACAAAACTGAAAGGAGACAGCCAGTCTCCAGTTCACTGCCGCAAAATCCTTGTGCACACAGCCTTGCATCCTGATAGTTTACTTCTTTAGGACAGGTTACCAGAATTCAGGAGGGTGAGATAAAGATGTGCACTTAAACAGCTTTCAGAGATACTGCCAAATTACCTTTCCAAAAGGTTGTTGCATTTTATACAGCAACCAATGCTGCTTCATGCTTAAGAAAGCCAGTTTCCCCACATCCTGCCTAGTTCAACACGTTACCAATCTTTTTCATTTCTGCCCATATAAAAGCTCCCTACTTCATTGTCTGCAGAATGGGGGATATGACCAGTCCCCTTCCACAGGACACTGTGAGGTTTAACTGAGAAATCCCTCTAACTTGCCAAACCCAGTGCCTCACACAGAGCAAGCCCCCACCCACGGGAGCAGACTCTTACCATCCTTTCCATGCAAACAGAGCAAGCCCCCACCCACGGGAGCAGACTCTTACCATCCTTTCCATGCAAATGCCCGGAGGTAGCTGCCAGTTCCATAATCACTCCGCTGACAAGGGGAGCTTCTAAGGGAGCTCTGAACGCTCAAACCCACAAGGTTCACCTGGCTGTTCTGGAGTCAGGGATATGGGGAAGAGGAGGTGGCAACTGTGGTTCAGCCAGAGAGCCCTGGGCAGGGAGTGGAGAGACCAGGTTCCAGTCCACCTTTCTGAGGATCATTTTCTCATCTATAAAATGGGCTCATGCATTATTTATTACTGTAATAAAACAGTAATTTTATTACTGTTTTAGTAATAAAAGGAGATGCAGTAATAAAAGGAGATGCAGGGAAGAGGTGAAACTTTAAACAAGGTATGCAGGAGAGGCCTCCCATGAGAGTAAAGACTGAAGGCAGTGACGCGGCAGCCCTGTGGCTCTCTGGAGAAACAGGACCTCCGGTCGCGGGGCTAGCCTATGCAAATGTCCTGTGGGGGGATGTTCCTAGGGTATTGAAAGAGCCATGAGCTAGCCAGTGGGGCTGCGACAAGGTGAGCATGAGGCTGGGTATTGGATGATGGTGTCCTGGAAGCCACAGTAAGGACGCTGGCTTTTACTGTGAGGATACAGGGAGCCCCTAGGGAGCTTGGGACAGAGAAGTGCTCTGACCTGAGTTTTAAGTTCTGACAAGGTCTGCTAGCTGCTGTGTTAGAAGAGTTGGTTTGGGACAAGGGCAGAAACCAGCAGAAACATCACGTGGCTACTGCAACAGAGCAGGTGATGCCGGAGGCGGGGCCAGCGGCAGACGACAGGTGAGGACATGGCTCGTCCTGCATCCATGCTGAAGGTGAGGCCAGTGAACCTCCTGGCACATCTTTTCTGAAGTGTAAGAGAAAGAGAGAAACCACGGACAGCTTTGCAGTGTTTGGCCTGAACACCTAGAAGCATGGGGTTGCCACCAACTGAGACGGGCCAGACTGGGGGGAAGTGGGCGTGCAGTGAGGACTGAACAGACAGACAAGTGGGCCAACGCCGCCCTCAGCTGCAATCTTAGAAGGAGGCAGCATCCCAAAAGAGGAACTGGTCCTGAGGCTCACACAGGCCATTGTGGAAAGCAACACAAAAGAAAGACAGAGGAAAAGAGGATCTGGAGAGGAAGTCAGCGCGGCATGTCTGACCCACTGCAGACATCACTGTCCACAGAGCCCAGGCTGTGGCCATGGCTGGGCTGCTCACAAACCCGCTTCAAGGGTGAGGAAACTAAGGAACAGTTCTACAGTAAGCCCCTCTTGTTCAGGCGCCAGAAACAGGCTATAAGTGGTGACTCATGCCTGTAATTCCAACATTTTGAGAGGCTGAGGCGGGAAGATCACTTGAGCCCAGGAGTTCAAGGTTGCAGTGAACTGCGATCATGCCACTGCACTCCAACCTGGGCAACAGAGCAAGGCCCTGACTCAAAAAAAGGAAGCAGCAGTGGCAGCTGGAAAGGGCCAGAATGAGCCAAGGTAGGGAAGCAGGCAGCCAGTGAGCCCATTTGTTTCCTATAGCTCGCACCGACTACCCCCAAAAATGGGACTATGGAGTGAGACGCAGTGTCCTCCCCCACGAAAGGAGCCCCAGGATTCCCAAGAGGTGATGCAGGACCCTGGGTCGCCAAAACTGAGAACATGACTCAATCCAGACTCCATGAATGCCTGCTTAGGGATCTGTGAAATTTTTAAATTGAGATATAATTCACATACCATAAAATTCACCCTTTAAAGTACAGATGCTCCTTGATGTAACCATGGGGTTACGTTCTGACAAACCCACCATAAATTATACATATCGTAACTCAAGGCCGGGTGCGGTGGCTCACACCTGTAATCCCAGCAGTTTGGGAGGCCAAGGCAGGTGGATCACCTGAGGTCAGGAGTTCTACACCAGCCCAGCCAACATGGTGAAACGCCATCTCTACTAAATTCACAAAAATTAGCCGGGCATGGTGGCAGGTACCTGTAATCCCAGCTACTCAGGAAGCTGAGGCAGGAGAATTGTTTGAATCGAGGAGGCAGAGACCTCAGTGAGCCAAGATCGCGCCACTGCACTCCAGCCTGGGTGACAGAGCAAGACTATGTCTCAAAAAAAAAAAAAGTCAAAAATGTATTTAATTCTGGTAACGCAGCAGACAGCCCCTGACTTAACGATGGTTCCACTTACACTTTTTCAACTTTACAATGGTAGAGTGATACGAATCGCAGGATGTAAGGGGGTCCTTGACTTACCACAGAGTTATATCCAGATAAACCCATCGTAAAGTTGAAAAAGCATAAGTGGAACCATCGTAAGTCAGGCACCATCTGTATATGACTTAATTTTTTTTAGTATATTCACAAAGTTGTGCAACCACCACGACTGTCTAATTCCAGAACATCAAACTCAAAAAGTTAAACAAAGACTTACCATATAACCAAGCAATCCCACTGCTAAGTATATACCCAAGAGAATAAAAAACAAGTATCCAAACAAATACTTGTACATGAACATTCATAGCAGCCAAACAGCTATTCACAATAGCCAAAAGGTGGAAACAACCCAAATGCCCATCATATAATAAATGAATAAACAAAGTGTGGCCTATCCATACCATGGAAAGTTACTCAGCCATAAAAAGGAATGGAGTACTGATACTTGCTACAACACAGATAAGCCCTGAACACTATGCTAAGTGAAAAAAGCCAGACACAGAAGGTCACATATTACATGATTCCCTTTATATGAACTATCCAAAATAGGCAAATCCAGAGACAGAATGCAGATCCATGGTTGCCAAGGCTGGGGGAGGGGAAACTGGGAGGGATTACTTAATGGATGGATGGAGTTTTCCTTTTGGGGTGATGAAAATCTTTTGGAACTGAAAATGTTTGTGGTGATGGTTGCACAACATTGCGAATGTACTAAATGCCACTGAACTGTACACTTTAAATGGGTTATTTTTAATGTTAATTTCAAAAAGTAATGAGAGCATCCCCTGGTCATCTGAATAACCATCTCATAAGCAAGCAGTGCCCTACAATTTGAGCCTCAAGTTTGCTCCTGTGTTTACAATCTAGTTCCTTCTCCATGAAGGCCAAATGATATTATCACACACAGCACAAAGAAAGGTTGTGATTCAAATAGGAAAAAAAAGGGGGTGGGGAGGGAGAACAGAGCCACCCCCATAGCCCAAGGCAGACTGGAGGTGCCCAATTCAAAGGCCCAGCATCTTAGCAGTCAGGACCATGTGCATGTTGAGAGCATCTGCGTGAAATAAGCAAAGCCCATCTCTGTGCCAAATTCCTGATTCCTACAAGAAGTGGGTTTAGGCTGGGCACAGCGGCTCACGCCTGTAATCCCAGCACTTTGGGAGGCCGAAGCAGGTGGATCACGAGGTCAGGAGATCGAGACCATCCTGGCTAACACGGTGAAACCCCGTCTCTACTAAAAATACAAAAAATTAGCCAGGCGTGGTGGCAGGTGCCTGTAGTCCCAGCTACTCCAGAGGCTGAGGCAGGAAAATGGCGTGAACCCAGGAGGCGGAGCTTGCAGTGAGCCGAGATCGGGCCATGCCTGGGCGACAGAGCGAGACTCCGTCTCCAAAAAAAAAAAGAAGTGGGTTTAAGAGCCACTACAAGCAGATTTCAATAATGCCACTATTCCATGCTTATCTTCAATCAAACAAGCCAGCTTTCCAAGTATCAGGCGATACCCTATTAAAACAGACATTCAGGGATTGCTCACATGTCGTCTAGGCTTAAATGTGAGGTCTGATTACCCCAATCCGTCCCATCAGCCCAACATTATTAGTACTTCCCTATACAACAGGCCCAAGAAACAGAGGCAGGGGACATAGGAGAAGCCCAAGGGCACAGCTCTCTACCATCAACGCAAGGTTGGCAATGTAGGTGCAGTTAACATCCTTCCAATTAAAGTAACATTGTTCATTGGAAATGAGTTGGCTTTCTGGTTTTACTACTATTTCCTGTTTTTTTAATAGTTTTGTAAAAACTTTAAGTCTAAGGTACTTATGCCTGGTCTTATACACATTTCAGTTATATTACAGTAAGAATAATGCCAATCAGCAAGTGACGGGTTTGTTGTTGTTGTTCAAAAGGGAGTCCTGAGCTCAGGAGTTGAAGATCTGGGCAACACAAGACCTCGTCTCTATATAAAAAATTTTTAAATTAGCCGGGTGTGGTGGCACACGCCTGTGGTCCTAGCTACTCAGGAGACTGAGGACGGAGGATCACCTGAGCCCAGAGCCCAGGAGGTTGAAGCTGCAGTGAGCCGTGATTGCGCCACTGCACCCCAGCCTGAGCAACAGAGTGAGACCTTTAAAAAAGAGAGAGAGAGAGGGCCAGGCATGGTGGCTCATGCCTGTAATCCCAGCATTATGGGAGGCCGAGGCAGATGGATCACCTGAGGTCAGGAGTTCAAGACCAGCCTGGTCAACATGGTGAAACCTCATCTCTACTAAAAATATAAAAGTTAGCTGGGCATGATGGCAGGTGCCTGTGATCCCAGCTACTCGGGAAGCTTAGGCAGGAGAATCGCTTGAACCTGGGAGGCGGAGGTTGCCATGAGCCGAGATCACACCGCTATACTCCAGACTGGGCAACAGAGCGAGACTCCATCTCAAAAAAAAAAAGAGAGAGAGAGAGAGAGAGTCTACAAAAAAAACCATATGTTGTACGATTTCATTTATATGAAATGTCTAGAATTAGCAAATCTATAGAGATAGAGAGCATGCTAGTGGGCTGGGGGTGGGGAGTGACTACCAATGGGTACAGAGTATCTTTTGAGGCTGATGAAAATGTTGTAAAATTAGACTGTGGTGAGAGGACAACTCTTTGAATGTACTAACAGCTACTAAATGAGTGAATCGTACAGCACGTGAATTAGATCTCAATAGGGCTGTGAATTGGGAGTCCACGTATTACCCACATTTGAGCAGCACTGAGCTGGAGAAAGGGAGACATCCACAAACCCACCTATGCAGAGCTCCCCGCCAGGCCCTCCCCTCCCCCTACAGGACTCCTGAGCCCAGGATGAGACCCCAAGTCACAAGACAACCCCATCCTGGGTAAGCAGGTGGCTGCCCTGGAACCACCACACAGGATTCCTATCTCCTGGAACCCATGTCTTACAATTAAGGCACTACTTTGTACTGTTAAGTTAGAGAAAATTTAAAAACAATGAAAACAACCAACTTTAGAATGCAGGGGATGGGGTTCATCTATACATCGACGGCAGTGTCAAGGAAAACAGCATGACATAAGACTCGGAGCCCCTGGGACCCCACTGGCTGGAGTCTCCTTGGTTGGGGTTGGGGTTGGGGTGGAGCCAGGAGGGTGAAAATCTGAGCCCAGGCAGCCCCTTCCTCAGAGGCCACAGGCGTCCCATCCTCCACCCACGCTGGCTGGGCAAGATGGCTACTGGGAGGCCCCTACAGGCTGCCTAAAGAGACTTTGGCAAGGGGCAACTCCCCAAGGGTACCTCTTCTGTCAACCCAACGAATTGCCCTCTCCTGGGCCTATTCCTTCCAGTGACACTTCAGAGAGACGGGAAGAAGCCCCCACCAGCAGCAGCCAAGTCGGGGTCAGTGGTGAAGCGGCAGGACACATCCATCCAGAACCCCCAGCAGCAGGAGGATACATCCACCCAGATCCCCAGCAGCAGGAGGATACATCCACCCAGACCCCCAAGCAGCAGGAGGATACATCCACCCAGACCCCCAGCAGCAGGAGGATACATCCACCCAGACCCCAGGGATGGGTCACCACAGAGGCTGTTTTGGACAGACTGATCCCCTTTGATCCAATGCTACCCTTCTCCAGAACCTGCTCTAAATTAACCACCTCCAGGAAGACTTCTTCCCATCTCTCCCAAAGCCCCGCCAGGCCCCAGCTCAGGGCATGTGCTCAGAACTCCCATGGCAGTGCCAGGGTCCCTCTGCATGATACATGGCCGGATGAAAGCAGGCCCCACAGCCATGGACCGAGTTTAGCTCATTTACATCCCAAAAATCAAAAACCACACAAATTCATGTAGAGGTACAGAAAAAAGACCAAAGGATACTCAGCACACTGCTGACAGTGTTACCTATGGGGACCAGAGAGAGGGGAAGGAGGGGAAAGGGGACTTTGACATTTTACTTTCTATGAAGCTACTACTTGAATCTTTTGTGAAGATTATTTTATGCTGGGCATGGTGGCTTACACCTGTAATCCCAGCACTTTAGGAGGCTGAGGCAGGCAGATCACTTCAGTCCAGGAGTTCAAGACCAGCCTGGGCAACAGGGCAAAACCCCGTCTCTACTAAAAATACAAAAATTAGCCAGGCATGGTGGTGCATACCTGTAGTCCCAGCTACTCAGAAGGCTGAGTTGGGAGGATCATTTGAGGCCAGAAGTTAAGGCTGCAGTGAGCCGACCCTGAGCCACTTCACTGCAGCCTGGGCAACAGGAATGAGGCCCTTCTTAAAAAAAAAAAAGAAAGAAAGAAATTTTAAACTATTTTCAACATATCCCACACATTGGAATACTACTCATCAATAAAAAAGGAATGGAACTGATTAAATCATCCAATAACACAGATGAATCTCAAAAAACATCATGTTGGCTGGGCGCGGTGGCTCACGTCTGTAATCCCAGCAATCTGGGAGGCCGAGGCGGGCGGATCACGAGGTCAGGAGATCAAGACCATCCTGGCTAACACAGTGAAACCCTGTCTCTACTAAAAATACAAAAAATTAGCCGGGAGCAGTGGCAGGTGCCTGTAGTCCCAGCTACTCAGGAGGCTGAAGCAGGAGAAGGGCGTGAACCCGGGAGGCGGAGTTTGCAGTGAGCCGAGATCGCACCACTGCACTCCAGTCTGGGCAACAGAGCGAGACTCTGTCTCCAAAAAAAAAAAAAAAAAAAAAAAACATCATGTTGAGTAAAGAAGCCAGTCACTAAAAGCTACCTGTTATATGAGTCCATGCATGTGAAAAATCCAGAAAAAATAAAATCATAGTGACAGAAGGTAGATGACTGGGCCTGGGCCCAAGGTGGGACTGGTGACCAGCTTCAAGGGAGCATAAGGCCCTTCTAGGTGATGGAAAATGTTGTCAGACTTGTCTAGGAGTGGCTGCATGCCCATGACTTTTACCGATACTCACCAAAGTGCACACTTCACGCAGGTGAATTTTATGGTGTACATATCTCAACAAAACTGTTTTTTTTTTTTTTTAAAGAAAAAACGTACTGTGGTAGAGAAGGGAATGGTGAGTAACTGCTTAATAGGTACGGAGTTTTCCTTTAGGGTGATAAAATGTTTTAGAATGTGATAGAAGCGGTGGTTGTACAAGATTGTGACTATACTAAATGCCTCTAAATTGTGGGCTTTAAAATGGTTTATTTTATTTAAATGGATTTCACCTCAGTTTAAAAAAAAAATTAAAGATAGGCAGGGGAAAATGTTCACGCCCATTCTGCAAGTGAGAAAATTGGGCACAGCCGGGTGCGGTGGCTCACGCCTGTAATCCCAGCACTTTTGGGAGGCCAAGACGGGCAGATCACAAGGTCAGGAGATCGAGACCATCCCGGCTAACACGGTGAAACCCCATCTCTACTAAAAACACCAAAAATTAGCCGGGCGTGGTGGAGGGTGCCTGTAGTCCCACCTACTCGGGAGGATGAGGCAGGAGAGTGACATGAACCTGAGAGGCGGAGCTTGCAATGAGCCAAGATTACGCCACTGCACTCCAGCCTGGGCGACAGAGCGAGACTCTGTCTCAAAAAAAAAAAAAGAAGAAAAAAGAAAAAAAGAAAATTGGGCTCAGAGGGACGGTCAAATGCCAGGCCAGGGCTTATTTACCTGATGCCTTAGGGCCCAGCTCAGAGCCCCCTGGAGCAGAGACTACTCCACACCTCCCCAAAGGGCTCCCCAAAGGGCAACTCTGGGGCTCGTCTCTAGGGAGGCCCCTTCTCTCTGAGGCATTCAGAAATCAGCTTCCCACCAGGCCTTGGGCTGAGCCAGCAGGGCAACACTTGCAGGAGACTCCAGAAGTCCTTGGGCTCCAGCAGACAGGGCTGCCTCGGGAGGAAGGGAGGGAGCACACCTGAAGATGATGGTCAAGGAAAAGCTAAACCATCACTCAGATCAGGCTGATGAGGTTTTTTTGTTTTGTTTTGTTTTGTTTTTTGAGATAGAATCTCACTCTGTTGCCCAGGCTGGGGTGCAGTGGCGTGACCTCGGCTCACTGCAACCTCCGCCTCCTGGGTTCAAGCTATTCTCCAGTCCCAGCCTCCTGAGTAGCTGGGACTACAGGCACCCACCACCACACCTGGCTAATTTTTGTATTATTAGTAGAGATGGGGTTTCACCATGTTGGCCAGGCTGGTCTTGAACTCCTGACCTCAAGTGATCCGCCCGCCCCGGCCTCCCAAAGTGCTGGGATTACAGGTGTGAGCCACAGTGCCCAACTGGCTAATGAAGTCTTCTAGGCCCTGCCAACCAGGGTCCCGGGGCCCTGATAGAGGGCTGTCCCTGGGAAGTGCAGGGGTTGGCACCAACCTCAGGGGTCCCAGGATGAAGGGCTCAGTCACTATAGGGCAGACGTCAAAGCAGAAATATGGTGGGTGGTGATGGTGCCAACCCAGACAACAAGAAGTGGGAGCAGAAGCAGGTGCAGATCAAGAACCTGGAGGGCAAGTTTTTGGTCACCATGTGGTCCTCAGAGGAAAAAAAAAAAAAAGATATTGACTTTGATACTTCAACAGTAGTTGAAGAACTGGCCATTGAAGAGAACCTGCCTCCTGATTTTCAGAGTATATGACAGGAAAGAAACTTCCTCCTGGAGGAATACCTGGCAGTAACCTCTCAAATCCTAAACAATGGGCATAACTTGCTAGAATGAAGCCAAGAAAAATTAAATAAGGTGATGCTCCAAGAACAACAGCTTGCCCTCATAAAGGGAGCACAAAGATGTTCTTGGATAACTCTGCCATGAGAAAACATCTATACAGCCACAGTCCCAGAGTCCTCGTTTGTGAAGAACATGGCAAAGCTCTTGCTGAGAGCTCAAGACCAGAACAACACCAAGCAGTCCGTGCTGGAGAGAAGCTCTTTCATGTCACATGGTGGGTCTGCGGGAAACGCTTTTTATTGGACTTCAATTTGTGCACACATGTGTGAATCCATACCAGAGACAGGACCCATGTGTGCCCCTTCCGTGGTTGTAATAAAAGAAGTTTGTGGCTGGGCACAGTGGCTCACGTCTGTAATCCCAGCACTTTGGGGGGCCGGGGCAGGTGAATCACTTGAGGTCAGGAGTTCAAGACCCGCCTGGCCACCATGGTGAAACCCCGTCTCTACTAAAAATGCAAAAATCAGCCGGGTGTGGTGGTGCATACTTGTAGTCCCAGCTACTTGGGAGGCTGAGGCAGGAGAATCGCTTGAACCCAGGAGGCAGAGGTTGCAGTGAGCTGAGATCACACCATTGTACTCCAGCCTGGGCGACAAGAGCAAAACTCTGTCTCAAAAACAAGAAAAGAAAAAAAAAGAAGTTTGCTCAGACAACTAACCTGAAATCTTACATCTTAACACACACCAAGGACAAAAACAATCAGTGAACAGAAGAGAAAGAAGCCCCTTCTCCACCATGGAAGCGCCTTCCAGAAGTATAACAGGGAATAAACATACCTCTCCTTTGTATATTATTTCTAGGAAGAATTTTAAAGATGAATCCTATATACTTAAGGGAGATGTTTTGAAAAATAGTTAAAAAAAAATGTAACTTTAATAATAAGATAACATTGTTAAGATGTTCTATCTTACTCTGTAACCTTGTTTCAAAAACATGGTGGTTTTGTGAAGTATGATCCCAACAGAAGGACAATTCATGAGTTTCACATGAAAAGACAGTTCTTCATACAACACTGCTAAAAATGGGATTTCTTTCCATAGTCTTACAAATATGAAGCTCACCTATTGTTTACAATTTGTTTAACTTTGTATTTTCCAAGTGTGCATATTGGAATGGGGGATGCTTAGCAATACTATGTGTGCATTTTCTGAAGGTTGATAACTTTGCTTGCAGTAAATTTTCTTTAAAAGAATGGGCAGTTTCAGCTGAGCGCAGTGGCTCATGCCTGTAAATCCCAGCACTTTGGGAGGCCGAGGCGGGCAGATCACCTGAGGTCAGGAGTTCGAAATCAACCTGATCAAAATGGCAAAACCCCGTCTATACTAAAAACACAAAAATTAGCCAGGCATGGTGGCACACACCTGTAGTCCCAGCTACTTGGGAGACTGAGGCAGGAGAATCGCTTGAACCCAGGAGGCGGAGCTTGCAGTAAGCTGAGATCACGCCACTGCACTCCAGCCTGGGTGACAGACCGAGACTCCGTCTCAAAGAAAAAAACCAATAAAATAAAATAAAAGAATGGGCAGTTACATGTACACTTCAAAAGTATTTTCCTGTTTAAAAAAAGTATATGGGTTTTGTTTGCTGTCTTAATTTTGGTTGTATTCTTTCACGTAAACACATTTTCTATCATTGCATCATTCAGCTATATTGAATCACGTAGTATCAAATATTAGATGTGACTTAACAGTGTTAATCAATTTAAATCCATTTTAGTCTTTTTTTTAGAAAAATATTGGGGTCAAGCGCAGTGGCTCATGCCTGTAATCCCAACACTTTGGGAGGCCAAGGCAGGCAGATCACCTGAGGTCAGGAGTTTGAGACCAGCCTGGCCGATGCGGTGAAACCCCATCTCTATTAAAAATACAAAAGTTAGCTGGGCATGGTGGTGGGCACCTGTAATCCCAGCTACTCAGGAGGCTGAGGCACGAGAATTGCTTGAACCTGGGACGCAGAGGTTGCAGTGAGCTAAGAACGCGCCACTGCACTCCAGCCTGGGCAACAGAGTGAGAGTCCATCTCAAAACAACAAACAAACAAAAAATATATTGCCAGATGCTGATGTTCAGTGGACTTTCTTTGCCTGTTCAGTCATGGAAGGTGGCACTCAGTTGCAGAATGTGTTGTACCTTTCAGCACCTGATGTATACATCCCGTGTAACAGAAAGGGCAACAATAAAATGGTGATCCTAAAAAAAGGCGAGGACACATCCATGGGCCACTCTGTGACCAGCAGGAAAGGGGTTAACTCCTTCAGGAGATTCTCCATTCCAGGAAAAGGAAAAGGGGAGGAGAAGTCCCCTGTGTGCTTTCTAAACAGAATCTTCAAAAAATGTCCCAGCGTCCCAGGCCTCCACTCTGGGAAGGCCAGACAGAGGCCGGCACAGCCCACAGACAGGAAGGGCCTGGGGCTCAGCAGGATGCAGAAGCTGGCAGGGTCCCAGGTCATCTCAGGGCACCCACCCCTCTCCCCTCCCATGGGCCCCAGCCCGGCCTGTTGGCCGTTTCCCAGGGTACCCACAGCCCTCGAAGCACCACATCCTCCCTCCTTGGGGAATTTCTGAAAGCCCCAGCTCCCTGGGAGCCCAAAGCATTGGCAGTGACACACCCAGTTCCCAAAGATGTTCCCTACTGCCTTCCATGGGTGTGCAGATGACCCAGACACCCCACCTGCCTCTCTCATCAGTGCCCCAGCTTCAGTCCAGGCAGGGGCACCCCTTAAAGCCAAAGTCAGCCCACATGCCAGTTATGGGAAATATACAAAACACTTCCCAAGGGCTGTCACACCTCTGCCATGCAGCTCTTTCTGCTGGGGAAGCCTTGCCCTCCTCCTTTGCAAACTCCTGGCCATCCCTCAAAGCCCACATGAAGTATCACACACACCCCAGGCCAGCCATTCCCTCCCTCCAGCTCCAACCATAACTAGCACAGACCCCATCACAGAACCAGACATGGTGTCTGCATGTACCTCACTCACCTACTGGCGGGGACAGAGTTTAATCTACCTTCGGAGCCCCTGCACCTCATACTGAACCCAGGGCCAAGAAACCTCAGGATCCCACATCAAGATGCCACTCTGGTCCCTTCCCAACATCTGGTCCTGTGCAAGCATCCTGGCCTCTGCTGAGAGAATAACATCATGGTAATAACATAAGCACCTAATGTTTACTGAGTACTTCCTAGGAGCCAGACAGCCTCGGAGGCTCTCTGCGATTACCTCCTGTCATCCTTGTGACATTCTCATAAGGGAGTTGCTATCCTTAACCCTGTTACACAAGGGACTTGAGGCATAGAGAGGTTAAGTTTCTTGCCCTGGGTCACACGGCTAATGAGGGAGGGAGCAGAAATTCAGACCCTGGTGGTTTCTTTCCAGAGCCAGTGTTCTTAATCACAACAGGTCTATTTGCAGGTAGGAAGATGATCAAGGCAGATGTGTCAGGAAAAGCCCTGAGTGGAAAAGGAACTCAGGGATTATAAAGGCCAGTGCTTCCAGACCTTCTCTTTCCCCGGGTCTCAGCCAAAGGCCTTGGAAGGCAAACAGAGCCTCCTCCCAGACTAAGCCTGCTGCTCCCAGGCTCAATCCTGTGCTGAGCACCAGTTACAGGAAACATAAAAAGCCCATCTGCAAGTGCCTTGGCCCGAGACAGGGGCGGCACACGGCTGGGCTGCCCTCTGGGAGGCGAGAGCCATGATTTGGGACTATTCTTAGCAAACCACTGGCTCCCCTCCCAGAGAGAGGCCCAGCAGGCGGCAGGCCCAAGCTTCCATACGCCCGCCCAGCCTGCCATTTCCTGACTCCGTGTAT
Source organism: Pongo abelii (assembly GCF_028885655.2). Classification (NCBI taxonomy): domain Eukaryota; kingdom Metazoa; phylum Chordata; class Mammalia; order Primates; family Hominidae; genus Pongo; species Pongo abelii. The sequence goes on from NC_071993.2 coordinate 73,508,505, forward strand.
GGAGGTCCCACAGGGCTAAGGAGGGACTAGTGGGCACAGACTGAGGACAAAGCCCTCCAGCTTTCACATGAGAGGTGCCTTGCCCACCCAGCCTGCTCCAGGCCTCACCCAGAGGCCCAGGGCCATGCACCTGGCTGCTGAGGAAGCCCTGCAGAGTCCTGGCCACAGGGGACGGCTCATCATCAAAGGCCCCCACCCCCACATCAACTGAGCACTCACTCCATGCCATGCACTGGGCCACATGCTTTGCACTGATTTTCTCCCACTGAACCCACAAGGAGGTAGAGGTTACTGACCCCACTCTAAAGATGAGGAAACCAATACATTAATTGACTTGCTGGAGGTTGCATGGTGCACTAGTATCAAAGCATATCTAGAATCTGGGCTGTCTCTCAGGTGCCAGGTTAGGCAGAAGAGACCTGAGCATAGCAAGGTGGGGGACCGCTTCCCTGTGCAAGCCCGGGGCTTAGCAGAGAAGGAGCCCGCCCCAGAGGGCAGTGGCTCTCATCACAGACGAAGCTACATGTGTGCTCGCTCTCTCCCCTGGGGGATCACCCCATCCCTGACAAAGACGCAGGCTTGGGTTCAGAAGGAGAATCCCCAGGCAGTTCCTCCCCTATTCTGGTAGGAAAAGAACAGTTGGAGCACCCCACCCAGGCCACACAGCCTCACTTCAGGAAGCCTCTGGAGACCCAGGGAAGATGAGAATCAAAATTCAAAGAGCACCTGCTGGCACTTAAGGCACAAACACAGCCTTGTAATGCAGAGGTGGAGAGGCCAAATGACTCTCAGAGTAAAACACAGGAGACTGAGCTTTTTGGGGTCCTCAAACCCCAAAGTGAGAGTCTAGAAATAAGCTCCACCACAGAGCACCTGTACCATCACCACCCCAAACAGGACAACTTCCGGGCACTATGCCATGCAGGGAAACTGATAACCTGGCAATGCGCGCCTCAGCCTACCTCTCAGAACCCATCTGTGTCTGGTTCCTGGCCTCTGCTGTCAGCTGGCTCTGGCAAGCATATGTGTCTGTGCCCCCCAGGAGCTCACAGCCAACTCCATTTTGCCCAGGTACTTGAGCAGCTTCCCTGTGGCTCTGAGTCTTGTGTCTGGGAATGTCGGTTCCCATCCCCGTCTGTGCTCTGGTGGGTCTACCTATATGTCTGTCCACTTACATGTCTGCCTCCCATGTGGGGAGATTCAGATCCCAGCGATGGTGTATTTCTATGTATGTGTCTGCAGCCCATACGTGGCCCACGCTGATGCGTTCATGTATGTCTGTCCCCGCACGTCTGTGTCCCCGGGTTGTCTGCTAACCCCCACCATCCTCCTGTGTCTGTCCTCATGTACGTATGTATCCAGTTCCTCTATGTCTCTGCCCACACAGCTGTAAACCTGAGCACACACATGTACTCACGTCTCTGCCCACACGGGCATCCCCCCACAGGTGCCTGGGTAACCCAGGTCTGTGCACCACCTGTTTGGAGGCAGGCAAGTGTGCTCACACAAGTTCTCACAGTGCCAGCCAAGGGCTTCAGGGTGAGCTCAGCAACTCCCACTACCAGAACTGCACCCAAGGCCACAAGCATGAGCACACTGCCACCTCCGCAAAGTGTTCCAGAAAAACAGAAACCTGCCAGGGACAATGAGGGAGGGGGCAGGGCCCCAGATACAGCAGAGCCTCACAGAAGTGAGGTCAGAGCTGTGCCAGGAACCACCCACCTCAAGCCACCTGGGCCCTACTGTGCCCACCCCCACCACTGGCCAGGGAAGGGAGGGGGATGCATGCACCACCTGGGGTCTGTCTGCACTCATAGGAAACTGGCCCAGTGCCTGCCAGCCTCCCAACCTACCCCCAACCCCCAGTGACGGAGGCTCTCCAGAAAGGAAGTGAGGACTTCCTCCTGCTTGCCTCTGAACCTCCTACAAGGCTGGCTCTAGACCCCAAACCCCAGGAGCCACAGGGCAACTAGGAGAGTCCTGTGCTCAGCCCAAGCCAAGAAAGCAAATGGGTTACTTGAGAAATCCACCAGCAAGAAGCAAACAAACCTGGGAGTGGGTGGGGATGAATGCAGGAGAACCTCCTCAGCGCCCCTGCTGCTCCCTGCCCTTGGAGCAGGGTAATAAGGAAGGGCGGGCATGGAGCTGGAACATTTCAGCACATTTGCTTGCTTGCATGGAACTGGATCTCTGCTGCCCTGGCAGTCTCGCAGCCTGTATTACTCACGTAGCAATTAATGGTGTTTAGCCTCTTGGCTTTCCAATATCACCAGTCCAGGACTGGTATTGAAACCCTGTATCAGGGAACTTTGTGTGTTTATGTCCTGTCTTGCCCCCAGGGGCTAAGCCTCCTGAGGACAGAATCCTCCAAATCCTCCCCCACCCACACATTCCAGGGGCACGGCCCAGTGCCCTCCCTGGCATTTAAGAGGTGCTCAGCCACTGGGTTCAGGTTACTCTACCCAGAAGCCAAGGAGTTGGTTCCTGGGCCTCTGGCTGGGAGAGCAGAGATGCCCAGAAGATTCCCTGGGCCATGAAGCTTTACTCCCATCTCTGACAACCCAAGAGACATGAAAGGGCTCCAACCATCCCGGCCACCTTCAGGAGCCCGGTCTCCCATAGGCCACTCTCTCTCTGACAGGTTACTGCCCCTTCAGGAAAACCCTCTGAAACTGAAAAATGTACTCTCCTCGGAGACCTGGGCCTACAGAGGAAGAGGGCCAGACTGGGACAAGAATCAAAGCCTGTGCCCGCTGAGACTTCTGGACTCGTCCTGGGTCTGCGGGCCTCACGCCCCCTAGAGATGAGTCCCAGGACCCCATCTCGGTCATGAAGCGGCTTCCCTCTCCCCAATCTCCCCCTAACTTCGCGGGGAACCCTAGCTCCTGGCCGTGCTCCCAGGTCTGGCAATGAAAAGTGGAATTGTCGCCAGCTCATGCCTACACCAAACCCAAGGAACTCGGGAGAGGGAGTAGCCCAGGGTCCAACACAGGCAACCACCCAGCAACTGCTCCCTGTGAGTCCCTCCTGCCTTCCAGCGACCAATCCTGAGCGGGTGTGGGGTAAAGGCCCAGGACCTCACCTCTCCAAAGGATGGGGAGTTGGTGTCTGGAGCAGCCTCGGGCTGGGGGGTGCCCGGGGGATTCCAGATTTGCCCTCCCCTCACCAGCCCCAGGGCAGGACACTTCGGTACCTGCCAGCCCGCGGCTCCGGGGGACATCCGTGCTCCTGCGGCTGGCGCGCTGCGCCCGAACTGCGGGCGCCGAGTCAGGCAGCGACCGAGCGCGCCCGGCGCGGGCTCGGGCTCCGGCTCCGGCTCCCTCCTCCCAACTTCCCCAGCCCATACGGGGGCAGAGGCGGCTCCGGAGGTGGGCAGGCCAGGCGCACCCGGCGAGGCCACGCGAGAGGGAGCCCGCGCTCACCGGCGACCGCAGCTGCGCGCCCCGGCCCGTGAGCGCCGCGCTGCTCCCCCGCGCCCCGCGTCCCCAACGCCGAGGGGCGGACCCGGCCCGGCCGCCAATCACCGCGCCTGCCCCATCCCGGACCGCGAGCCCCAGCCCCACCGCGAGGGGCGGGGGGCTCAGATTTAAAGACACACTCACCCCAGCCGCGGCCCCCGGGCGGGCGGAACGCGGGCCCCACGTTCCCCGGCCGCGCTTCCTCCCTCCGCCCGCCCGCCCACCCTCCGCGAGGAGGAAAAGTTTGGGGCGGGGGAGACTGCCCGGGAAGCCAGTTCCTCTTCCTTCGTCGCTAGTACGGTTCCTTCTGGAAGACACCCAAACCCGACATCCAGCCTCCTGGCTGGGAGAGGCAGCAGCGCTCTGGGCGCCACACCCCGTCCCGGACGCCGGCTACCCGCGACACCCGCTGGCCCGGCTTCCCTCGCCCCTCTCTGTTTTACAGCCAGGCCGAGCCTTGGCGGGACCGAGCCCAGCATCCGGGCTCCGGGCCGGCCTCGCTGTGCAGTGCAGCCGGAGCTGGACGATCGTGCGCTCTGCACTTTTGCCTCCCACGTGTCGAAGGGGAACCCCTAAACAGCAAACTGTCCCCCCAAGCAGGGGCTTCTCCCACGCCCCGGGGTCCTAAGGAAACGCGCCCCTCGGCCCCCAGAGGCGAGAGGGGAACGGCAGAGCAGAGCTTTGGATGGAGAGGGGTCCCTCCGCCCCCACCCATCATGTGACTCCTGGCAGTGACCCGCACCATAGGCCTGCCCCCCCCACCACCCCTCACCCTACACGCGCAGACTAGCACTAGGCGGCAGCCAGCCCACTAGGCCAGCCCTCTCCGACGGCCCCGCACGCCCCGGCGAGCATGTGGGTGAACGTACCCACGTGCGTGCGTTCACTCCTCGCTGGCGCTTCCTCGCGGAGAGATGGGCTTTGTTGTGGTTGGTGAGTCACTTTCTCCCTCTCGCTGCTCCACACTCGGGAAATCCTTTTTTCTCACCTGTTACCACCTGCCTTACCCCCCATTCAGGACTGGAGCGGGATTTGGGCGAGCTGGTGTTGCCCCAGGATGCAGGCAGTGTAGGCCCCACCTCTGTCAGGCTGGAGAGTGCTGGGCTGGGAGAGGGAACGCATTCCCCATGACCCCTAAGAATAACTGAAGACAAGAGAAATGACTCATTGTAGTGGTCTCACCATGACCCTAGCACCTAGCTCTTAAGTGCTTCGCGATGTTATAAGGTCAATACTTTTCTGATCCCTATTTTAACAAATGAGGAAACAGGCCCAGGGAAGACTTGTCCTCAGCTCCATACCTGCTCCTGCGCCACCCAAGGTGTGTGAAAAGGACAGCAGCAGAGAAAATCCCATAGTGGCCTTGGGAAACAGACCTGACCTTCAGAGTTCAGCAGAGCTAGGCTCAAAGTGGCTCACAATTTACTGGCTGTGTGGTCTGGGAACAGTGACTTAAGTTCTCAGATTCCCAACTTCTACATCCATAAGATGGCTTCATCCTCCTTCAAAGAGGTGTTTGAGAAGCCAGTGAGCTGGGCAAGTAATGTCCAGGCATCGTGTGTGGCACACTGTAGGACTCCATCCTGGGCCACAGTTTCCTTCCTTCTTCCTCTTGCCACAGCCCCATATCCCATCCCACCAGCTGTCAGACTCACCAACTGAAGCCTGCCATCCTGAGGATGCATTCCAGGATAATGCCCTCCTCTAGGCCAGGACTCAGGTAGGGGCAGCATGTGTGTGAGCAGGTGCAAAATACACATTTACATACATGTGCATGCGTATGCACACATGTATACACATACATGCACATATATGTATACAAATATATACATACATAAACATGCATACCTATAGGTATGCATGCGCACATATATACATACATAAACATAGCACATACAGATATGCACATACACACATACAAATACACACACTTTGCTTCCCATCACCCTCCCTGCCCAGCAGATGCTGGGATCCATGGCTGTGTGCCTCTGTAGCTCCCAGAGAACAAAAGCTATGTCCTACCTGTGCCTGACCTGTCTTTTGGTCCACAGCACAGTGCCTGGCACGTCTCCATACGTTCATTTGTACTCACCACACACACAGTAAGTGTTCTTGTTGAACCAAGCAGAAAAGCCCAGGACAAAGATGTTCTCAGGAGAGCCTGCAGTCACAACCCTTCTGGCTCTAACGATCAGCCTCAGGGTTCAGCTGGTAGGTAGGGGGCTGAGGGCTTGGAGGTTCCTCAGGGTCAGGCCACAGACTGCATCCAAACCACAGTGCCCAGCCTCACCAGCCCACCACCAGCCCCCCAGAGGGCCTGCCAAGTCCCTACTCAGAATAGCAAGTCCTGCAGCCCTGGCTGTCTGCTGGCCATGGGGCTGGGAGAGTACCAACCACAAGAAAGATTCACAGTCAGATCTGCCCCGCCCTGGGCCTGGGAGGGGAACAAGGACTGAATGTTGAAGGAGAGAAGGCCACAGAGCAGCCCTGGGTACACCCAAGAGAAGGCATCCTGCTCTCTCCCTAGCCCCAGGCAGAACAAAAGAATCAGTCGAGCCAGCTCTCAGTTGAGCCCATTTGAGCCTCTCAAACTGCAGCAGAAGATTCCTGAGAAATCTGGAAGCTCAGAGCAGAAGCCCAAAATCCCCTGAGAAAAGATTCATGGGTCCCAGAACAGGATCTCAGGAAGGAGAGAGGTCGGGACTGACCCCCACTCACCCAGCACTCAACCGGCACCGCCAGCACCCACATCCCCCACACACAAGCGTCCAAGACACCATATTATCATGCTTGTATTGCTCATGCGTGAACTCATATTTGCAGGGATCCATGTTTGTGCAAGTGTCTAGTGGGAGCGAGTGTGCTCCCACTACATGCTTTATGAGTGAGCATGTATGTATGTGTGTGTACATGTAGCACACACACAAAGCACCTGCCACAGTCCAAAACCAGACAAGCTGCTGCTGCAAAGAATATGAGTAACTGTTACTCACGCCCTGACAGACTCGCCTGTGGCCATCCACTGCCCCATCAGCCCAAGCAAGGTGCTGGTGCTCTTGGGAGAGAGCTCCCAAGTTCAGTCCCTGGGCAGAAACATGAGCTGTGGGAACCCCAGATTCCCTCGAGGGAACACTCAAGCCAAAAATGATTTCCTGACAGGCACAAATGACTCGCTGGAAAGCAGAGGAGCTGGGTTCAAACCAGCAAAGATGAATCTTGATCAAAGACAGGAAACAGGCCCTGGCCACTCTTCTCTACTCCCCACTCCCCTGACATCTGCCACAGCTGAGGGACACTGGAACTGAGGAGTGGACAACATCAGGACACGGGCTGGCCTGGCCTTGCTCCTTGTGACCACCTTACTGCCAAGAACAGGGATCATGTGCACCCTTCAAGGTGGGAGTCTTGGGGCCTGCCATTTCGCCCTGAGCCCAGTGGTCTCTGAGCCTCAGGCAAACTCATCCCTGACGCCTGAATCCCAACACAGATGGATCCCCTGTCTGCCCTGGCCATCAGCCCTTCCAGGCCCACTGCCCCATCTCCAGCATCCAGCACTCCCACTTTCTCAGCCCCCTTCTGTGTGCAATCCTAAAGACAAGGGCTTTAAGCAGGGCAGACCTGTGCTTGGATCTAGCCACAGCAAATTTACCACCATGTGACCCCTACGCTACAAGTTGCCACATTGCTCCAAGTCTCCTCATTTGTAAAATGATGCGAAGAGCAGTTCTTGCTTCCTGGGAAAGTCTGGAGGATAAAAGGTGCTTGGCACTCAGCCAGTACTTACTGATGACAGACAGCTGTTCCTGTCATTACTGTTGCCACCCAAGCTCACACCATGACCTAGCCCTGAACCTGCCAGGGCAGAGGGGTGTTCAGAGGCTGAGTTCAGGTTCCTCCTCCAGGCAATTTGCCTTAGACTCCTCCCCTATCTGCCCGTGGGATCTCGGTCCACTCTGGAATCCTTCCCCTCCCTTCCCTGCCAGGCCCTGGGACCCGAGCATCCCCATCTGGCACAGGATACGTGTTCAGTTATCAGCATCATATTATGGGCAGGATTATTCGTTTTATTGGTTATATCCTTCTTTGGGTCTAAGCCTAAGGATTACATCCCCCGACTCCCAAATTCACACACAAGGTTCAAACCTTTTTTTATCAAGACCCAAAGTAAGAAATACATTTTGCACCTGGGCCAGCTACACAGATATGTGAATGTGTGTTATTCACAAAAAAATGCTTAGCCTTACTGCATTGGATGCATCCTGCTTCCTTCCTTCCTTCCTTGGACAGAGTCTCAGGCTGGAGTTCAGTGGCGGCGACACAATCTCGGCTCACTGCTGCCTCCACCTCCTGGATTCAAGCAATTCTCCTGCCTCAGACTCCTGAGTAGCTAGAATTACAGGCGCCCACCACCACGCCCAGCTAATTTTTGTATTTTTAGTAGAGACAGAGTTTCACCATGTTGGCCAGGCTAGTCTCAAACTCCTGACCTCAGGTGATCCACCTGCCTCGGCCGCCCAAAGTGCTGGGATTACAGGTGTGAGCCACCACGCCCGGCCCTCTAATCTATCTTATCCTATTTCTTTTTGTTATTGCTGACTGCAGGGCACTACACTGATTTTGCCCGTGACCTGCAGTTTGAACATGCTGCACAGAACAATGAGGTTCCTAAGAGCAGGGACCAGATCTTGCTCCTGTCCCTCCCCACAGGACCCCTTAAGGGCCTGACTGAAGAGCACCCAGGACATGTGGCAGGAGCATGATTCTAGCTCCAGAACATTCTTCAGGTTCTACAGGGAGATGCTCCATCAGATCAGAAGAGAAAAGCAGGGAGGAATCCTGGCTCATTCATTCCACAAATATTTCATTCATTTATTTAGTCAGTCAGGCCGGGTACTGTGGCTTACACCAGTCATCCCAACACTTTGGGAGGCTGATGGGCGTGGATCACCTGAGGTCAGGAGTTCAAGACCAGCCTGGCCAACATGGCGAAACTCCGTCTCTACTAAAAATACAAAAAAATTAGCCAGGCATAGTGGCGTGCGCCTGTAATCCCAGCTACTTGGGAGGCTGAGGCACGAGCATCACTTGAAACTGGGAGGCAGAGGTTGCAGTGAGCTGAGATCACACCACTGCACTCCAGCCTGGGCAACAGACTCCATCTCAATTAAAAAAAAAAAAAAAAATTAGTCAGTCTGTCAACAAACATTTATGGAGCCCCTTCTGTATTCCAAGACTGTTCTATCCCCTGAGAAGTGAATGAGGCAGACACGTTCCTGCCTTCATGGAACTGACATTTTAGTGGGCTGGGAGGACAGTAAACAAGTACACAACAAAAAAAGAAGGATCATTTCTTCTGGTCCCTGCGGGGCTGTCGGGGAGAGAGTGAGGGTCCATAGATAGACAGCTGGCCCCTGTCTGAGGGAGAGCTGCTCAAGCATCCAAGCTCCATGTGGAAATGCTCTTTAAGTGCCCACTATGTGCCTGACTCTGGGCTCAGGACACAGAGATGAATAAGACCCTGCCCTGCCCTCGAGGTGCTCACAGACCTGTGGGAGAGGCAGACAAGTCACGGATCATTTCAGAGCCCTGTGTTTCCTGCAGGGTCGGGGTGGGGACAGGGTGCTGGGGAAGCACAATTGGTGGCACCCAGCAGAGCAGGATGCAGGACCTTCCAGGTCAGCTGGGGGTGGGGAGACGTGGGTGCATTCAAGGGCCCTGCCATCTCTAGCAATGTATGGAGGTTTGTTCTGGCTTCTGCATCAGACAAGACCTGAGTTTTCATTTGGTTTCTGCCACTTAGCTGTGTGACCTCAGGCAAGTCACTTAATGTCTCTGAGCCTCAGTTTCCACATATGTAAAATGGGGATAGTCATACCTACCTTGATGAGTTTTGAGATCAAATGAACTAATAAATTAAAATTCTTAGCAATTAGCTGTCTGAGAGGGAGCTCATAATAGGTGTTGTGGTTATCAACATCAGAAGATTCCTCTCCAATGCTCGGTCCTTCTGCCCACACCTCCTCGCTCCCCGAGCCAGCACTTGTACAGAGCCCCCTGGGGCATGCAGAGAGTCCCCTACTACTACTGCCATCAGAAAGGTGCTCCAAGTGGCCTTCTACTGGGTCTCGCTGCAGAGTCCCAGGCTCTGGACACTGGGAAAGATGAGGGGTGGGAGGGGGCTGCCAAACCCTGCAGCAGCAGGACCATCCACTCCTGAATAAACAGGCTGTCACCCCTTCCATCCCACCCTCTCCCTCCTTTAAATAACTCAGATCTGGCCAGGTGCAGTGGCTCACACCTGTAATCCCAGCACTTTGGGAGGCTGAGGCAGGCAAATCACCTGAGGTCAGGAGTTTGAGACCAACCCGGCCAACGTGCTGAAACCCCATCTCTACTAAAAATACAAAAATTAGCCAGGCATGGTGGCAGGCACCTATAATCCCAGCTACTGGGGAGGCTGAGGCAGGAGAATCGCTTGAACCTGGGAGGTGGAGGTTGCAGTGAGCCAAGATCGCGTCATTGCACTCCAGCCCAGGCAACAAGAGCAAAACTCCGTCTCAATAAATAAATAAATAAATAACTCAGATCTGTTGCCCAGTTGTCTCCAGGCAACACCACTCCAGGCTCCCAAGGATGTCTCACTCCGACAGGGCCGTTTATGAAGATGCTGCAGGGAGGTGGGGGCGGGGAAGGGGTCAGGGATCTACAGAGGCCAGGCCTGACACAACCTCCCAGGGGCTTTCATGTGACAAGCTCCAAGGCTGACACTGCTCTGGGCTAGTGGGCACTTGGAGGGGTTGCTTACCAGGCGCATTCCAAAGGCTGAGGCCCCCAGACTTGCTAGGAAGGTCCCAGACTCTGTGAAGCTTCAGGCACGAAGAAGCCGAAGCAGTGCCTTGGGAAGGTCACTGGCCAGGGTTCAGTTTCCTGCATGCCAGGTTCAGTGCCAACCCTCACTGGCTGTGTTATCCCAGCCAGGCCACCACTCTCTGAGCCTCAAAGAACCTGAGTGCTAGAAGACAGCTTTGCTGTTCGGTGGGGAACAGACATTCTCACACTCTTCTGGCAGTATCCATGCAAATGACAAAGGCACAGACCCTTTGCCTCAGCAATTCCATCACTAGGACTTTCGCCTAGAAATGTGCTTGCATGTGTGCAAATTGATAACTGAACAAGGCTATTCATAGTTTGAGTGAGATGATGAAAGAGAAAATTGAAAGGTCTGTCAATAGAGAGGTGATTGGCTAAATTATGGAACATCCAAAACTAGGAACACCATGCAGCTATTTTAAAACCCAAGGCAGATGTATGTATGTGGGCTGAGAAAAAATGCTTGCTAGAGTAAGAGGCAAGATTCAGAGGTGGACAAGGGTGACCACAGTGGTGTTGACCATGACAGTGGGATGCCAGAGGCAGCCTCAGTATCTGTTTCTAAGGTGATGAATAAGTCACATGGATTCCAACCACAGAATCCTGTCCGACAGTTACACCCACCCAGATGCACACACAGAAATGTGTAGCGAGCTTGGAAACCCAGTATCCAGGGATAAGAGTAATAAATGTATAATACTGTCGAGGCTGAGTGCGTTGGCTCATGCCTATAATCCAAGCACTTTGGGAGGCCAAGGCCAATGGATCACCTGAGGTCAGGAGTTCAAGGCCAGCCTGGCTAACATGGAGAAACCTTGTCTCTACTAAAAATACAAAAATTCAGGCCGGACGCGGTGGCTCACACCTGTAATCCCAACACTTTGGGAGGCCGAGGCGGACAGATCATGAGGGAGGTCAGGAGTTTGAAGCCAGCCTGGCCAACACGGTGAAACCCCATCTCTACTAAAAGTACCAAAAAACAAACAAACAAACAAAAAACTAAATTAGTCAGGTGTGGTGGCGCATGCCTGTAATCCCAGCCACTCAGGGGGCTGAGGCAGGAGAATCACTTGAACCCGGGAGGCAGAGGTTGCAGTGAGCTGAGATCTTGTCATTGCACTCCAGCCTGGGCAATAAGAGTGAAACTCCATCTCAAAAAATAAATACATAAATAAAATAAAAATAAAAATACAAAAATGTCCTGGGTGTGGTGGTGCGTGCCTGTAGTTCCAGCTACTTGGGAGGCTGAGACAAGAGAATCGCTTGAACCCAGGAGGCAGAAGTTGCAGTGAGCCAAGATCACGCCACTGCACTCCAGCCTGGGTGACAGAGTAAGATCCTGTGTCAAAAAATAAAATAAAATAATAAATCACACTTATAGGCTTGTATACACACAGTCAACCTCTGGAAGGCTGTAGAAGAGGCTTGAAAGAAGACTTAGTCCTAAGAGGGGACTGGGGTCTGGGAGAGGGGAGCAGACTGATCTCCCACTATCCTACTGAGTTTTTTACACCATGCATTTCTGACATTCTAATAATTAAGTCATTTGTCATTTTAATTTGGAACGTTCTTACATATGCACAAATGTAGAGAATAGTATAATCGATTCTATACACCCATTGTCCAGATATGACAGTTATCAAGATTTTGCCACACTTGCTTCATCTACTGTTTTCATTTTCCTTGTTGGAGTGTTTTAAAGCAGCCCCCAAATATCACACCATTCACCCCTCCCACCATCAGAATACGACGGACATAATAAATGCAATTTAAAGAAACAGAGTCAGGGCCGGGCATGGTGGTTCATGCCTGCAATCCCCTTGGGGTGCTGAGGCGGGCAGATCACCTGAGGTCAGGAGTTTGAGACCAGCCTGGCCAACACGGTGAAACCCTGTTCCTACTAAAAATACAAAAATTAACCAGGCGTGGTGGTGGGCGCCTGTAGTCCCAGCTACTCGGGAGGCTGAGGCAGGAGAATCGCTTGAACCCAGGAGGCAGAGGTTGCAGTGAGCTGAGATTGCGCCACTGCACTCTAGCCTGGGCAACAGAGCGAGACTCCATCTCAAAAAAAAGAAAAAAGAAACAGAGTCTGAGAAGCCAGTCAGTGCACCCTGCCAGACCTGGAGCAGCCCTATACTAAACCCCCTTGCCTCTGCTTGACTATTCCTGGCAATGAGGAACTCATGACCTGACTCAGTCTCCTTTCTTGTGGTGCTAGCTGAGGTCTAGGCTTCTCAGAAGGCACAGACACCAGCCAGCCCACTCACCCTTTGCATCGTGTAGGCACCAAGCAGCAGACAGGGGTGGCCCAGGGGAACCCACCCCAGCTTATCAGCCCGCTCACCTCTACAGCAAACTCAGAAGCATAATGCATTCAATGCACATTCACTTCAACTAGCAGCCGCTGGAGCTCCGCTGGCTTGGAAAGCCCCTCCAGACACCCCCAGACAATCTGAGACAAGCATTCACGGTCCAGCAGTTAGGAGTAAACAGTTGTTCCCCAGCCTGCCTGTGTGTGCATTTGAATCACTGGTGGAGGGGTTACACGACAGACTCCCAGGCTCCGCCCAGCCCTCCTCAGCCAGAATCTCCAGGGCTGAGTTTGGGAAAGCCCCCTAGGAGGGTTTAAGGCCACGGTGGAATGTTTCACATTTGGGAATCCATGTTCCAAGGGACTCCGAGGTATTCCTCTGGCTGATAGGCCAATCTGACCCTTAGCCGCCTGCCAGCCTGGGGTGAGATGTTCCCAACTCCAGCTGGCAGAGGCCCCAGCAATGCCAGCTCCTCTTAAGGGTGTACTGGCCAAGGCTCAGAAGGAACACATGCAGCCTCTAAATCCAAGGTGCCTTCCGCAGCTAGAGATAATGGATTCAGAGACGGTTCCGTGCCCCCTCCACTGTGGGTAGATAAAGGCAAGCTTTAAAGCCAGGCTGCCAGATTTAAATCCCAGCTCTGTCCCTTACCAGCTGTGTGCCCCGAGTCTCAGTCTCTTCATCTACTATAGGACCATAATAAGAGTCCTGCCTCAGGAGAATCGCTTGAACCTGGGGGGCAGAGGTTGCTGTGAGCCAAGATCACACCACTGCACTCCAGCCTGGGCAACAGAGCAAGACTCCATCTCAAAACACACACACACACACACACACACACACACACACACAGAGTCCTGCCTCATGGGCTAGGGTGAGGCTGCTGTGCTCTGCCCACTACTCCCCATCCATAAGAAGTCCTGGGCAGGGGTTCCTTGTGGGCAAAGGCAGGGAAGGGGGGCTCCACATTTGGGCTCTAGGGAAAGAAAGTTTCCTTAAAAACCTTGCCTGGTGACCAGGCACAGTAGCTCAAGCCTGTAATCCCAGCACTTTGGGAGGCCGAGCTGGGTGGATCACCTGAGGTCAGGAGTTCAAGACCAGCCTGGCCAATGTGGTGAAACCTCGTCTCTACTAAAAATACAAAAATTAGCTGGGCATGGTGGCGGGCACCTATAATCTCAGCTACCCAGGAAGCTGAGGCAGGAGAATCGCTTGAACCCGGGAGGTGAAGGTTGCAGTGAACCGAGATTGCGCCATTGCACTCCAGCCTGGGCGACAAGAGCAAAACTACATCTCAAAAAAAAACCTTACCTGGTGGACCACACCTGCCTTCTTCCCAGTAAGACAGGTAACTACTCTGACAGAGGGAAGCCCAGGGGCCAGGCTCCATAAGGGCCATCACAACAGGTCAAGGCACCTGACCAGGCTTCTGGAAACCTGAATCCTCATCTCATTCCTGCCTTCCAATGTCTGCACTGGGAAAGCCAAGGAGCCTCTCAGCCTCAGTCTCTTCATCTGTAAAATGGGATAAATAACCCCTGCCTTGTGCGTAATCACAAGGTACTGTCCTCAGACCCATCGGTGGGGGGTGAGTGGGTAAACTGCCCATTTGGTGGCAGGTGGCAAACTTCAGATAACTCAGGGGCATTGTCACAGCCCCAGGGCACTCCTTCCGTGAAAATCAGGGCTGGGGGGCTCGTAGTGAGGAGTTAATCTAACTCCCCACCTCATCCAAGAATCCCCTCCATGCACTCCTGTCCTATCCTGGGTGTGTTCTAAGTGCCGGCTACTGTGTCAGAATCATGATCTCACTCCTCACAAAACCCTTAGAGCAGGTTCCATTGCTATCCTCATTTTACAAATGAAGAAATTGAGGCACACAGCAATTGAGGAACTTGCCCAATGTCCCCCAGCCCTCTCTGACTCCAGAGCTCTTGTATTCGGCTACTAAACTGCTGCCTGACTTGAATCCTCCCAGGGACGGGGATTTCACTCCTTCAGAGGCCATTCGCTTCCCCGCGAACTGTGCAGGGTGTTAGGACATCCTTCACCCTTCTCCACACATGAACCCGACATCCACTTCTCAGTGGCTCCCCTCACTCTCCAGCTATTCTTTTACTTCCCCTCACCTCCCACCCCCCACCTCCACTACTGGGACCACCAGAGCACAGGTACCTCCTCCCAGGGGGCTGCCTCTCAAATATTTGAGAAACACCATCTCATACCCCCACCCCCAGGCTTCTCCAGCTAAACATTCCAGGACTTTCAAAGGCTGGTGGGAACCTCTAGGACCAGAAGAGGCCTTAACTGTGATTCTACCTCCAGCTCCCCAGGGGGCCTCTTTCCCAAGGGGGTCAAGAAGAGAATGAAACCCTGCTTTCTCTCAACACTCAACACCTCCCATACCCCCCAGAAGCTGGTCTCCTGGCTCTGACTTCACACCTACCTGACATTTGACACTTAGAGACCCGTGGACAAGTCCCTTTCTGCACCCCGAGGCCCGCCCGTCAGGAATTGTTACCCACTTCAAGTCTCTGAAGAGGGTGCAGGAGTGGGCTGCTGCTGGCAGGAGGCAGTGAAATCATTAAAATGCCCACCGTTTCCTTACAGGGAGAGAGGGTGAGGCCAGGATGGTGGGGCTGGGGTGGCTGTGGAAGGAAGGAAAGAGCCCATGCAGGGGACTCTCGGAGCCCTGGCAGCATCCCGGAGGTAAGCTTGCTAAGCCTGCCTGCCCCGGGGCCCTTGCTTTCTCCCCTCAAATTCCTGCCCCTTCTCCCTAGAGTGTTCCACGTTCTCTCACGTTCTCTTACAACTTCCCCCATGCTTCTCAAGGAGGGCTGCCTGCCATCTCCAAAAACCACTATTTTAAAAGCCTCAGTGATTGTTTAATGGGTAAGGAGTTCCAGCCTGAGAAGATGCAAAGCTTCTGGAGACAGATGGTGCTGATGGTTGCACAGCTACAAGAATGTACTTAATGCCACTGTAGTGTTTAATTAAAAATCGTTAAAATGGCTGGGCACGGTGGCTCACACCTGTAATCCTGACACTTTGGGAAGCCAAGGTGGGCAGATCACGAAGTCAGGAGTTCGAGACCAGCCTAGCCAACATGATGAAACCCCTTCTCTACTAAAAAGACAAAAATTAGCCAGGCATGGTGGCGGGCACCTATAGTCCCAACTACTCAGAGCCTGAGAAAGGAGAATCGCTTGGACCCAGGAGGCAGAGGTTGCAGTGAGCCGAGATCGCACCACTACACTCCAGCCTGAGCGACAGAGTGAGACTCTGTCTCAAAAAGAAAAAAAAAAGGTTAAAATGGCAAACTTTATGTTATGTATATTTTACCACAATTTTTTTTAAAAGACAACCCACTGAATGTGAGAAAATAATTGCCCTCCTCCAACAAAAGGCCTCCCCACAAAGTCCCAAGGGGGCATGAGGTCCAGCTCTGAATCAGGAAGACCAGCATGTGGAGGAGGTAGAGACCCTGGAGGTCCCAAAGCCCCTCTCCCCCTCCAGCCTCCCCGGTGACAGCCCTGGGGCATGAGGCAGGATCAGAACAGTGAAGGCCAAGAGACTCCCAGTCCAAACCCCACTCAGAAGAGCAGAGCTAAAAGGAGCCAGAGAGGGAGTACCTGGCCCAAGGTTAACAGCAAGTTAACCACGAGGGTAAACGTCTGTGGGACATTTACCACAGACGTTTACCACAAATGTCAGAGGGTAAATGTCTGTGGGACCCTGGCAGGGGTTCAAAGCAGAAGACCAGGACCTTTCTCCCTGCTGTCCTCCATCCTGAGGAGGGACCAGCCTAATCCAACAAGCCCTCTCAAGCTCTTCATTCACCTGTGAGTTCTGCATTCAGCCTGTGCAGCCTTGGTGTATGGAGGCTTCACCCCTCCCTGAGTGGCAGCGTGATGTCTTGGAGGGTGTCAGGCTTTGGAGTCAGATTGGCCCGCCTGAGTCCTGACTCCACTCTGTAAATATGTTTCTTAGACTCAGGCCCCTCACCTGTAAAACTAACATAATCACGCCTAATTGGCAGGGTTATTTTGAGGATGACGGCAAATGACATAATACCTATGGAGGACCTGATATATAGTAGGTGCTCAGTAAATACTCATTCTCTCCTCCTCCCTCCCTGGAAGCCAGGGCCTCTGCCTTCTACAGAGTCAACAGTACCACTGTCAGCCACTAACTGCCTGAGTAACCAGGGATAAGTCTATTCCCTTCTCTGAGCCTCAGTTTCCCCACCTGTAAAATGGAAGAGAACCAGGGGACCTTTCACCAGCATATATAAGCTACTTAAAAGTGTATGTAGAGGCCGGGCGCGGTGGCTCACGCCTGTAATCCCAACACTTTGGGAGGCAGAGGCGGGCGGATCATGAGGTCAGGAGATTGAGACCACCCTGGCTAACATGGTGAAACCCTGCCTCTACTAAAAATACAAAAAATTAGCTGGGCATGGTGGTGGGCGCCTATAGTCCTAGCTACTCGGGAGGCTGAGGCAGGAGAATGGCGTGAACCCGGGAGGTGGAGCTTGCAGTGAGCCGAGATCACGCCACTGCACTCCAGCCTGGGCAACAGAGCGAGACTCCATCTCAAACATAAATAAATAAATAAAAGTGTATGTAGAGGCCAGGCATGGCGGCTCACTCCTGTAATCCCAGCACTTTGGAAGGCCAAAATGGGTGGATCTCCTGAGGCCAGGAGTTCGAGACCAGCCTGGCCAACATGGTGAAACCCCATCTCTACTAAAATTACAAAAAAATTAGCCGGGCGTGGTGGTATGTGCCTGTAATCCCAGCTGCTCAGGAGGCTGAAGCAGGAGAATAGCTTGAACCTGGGAGGCAGAGACTGCAATGAGCAGAGACTGCACCACTGCAATCCAGCCTGGGCGACAGAGCAAGACTCCATCTCAAAAAAAAAAAAAAAAGAGGTACAGTTTTAGCCTGGAATACCCCAGCAACTGAAATGAGTGAACTACCCATACAAAGCAACATCATGGATGAACATCACAGACCTAATGATGAGTGAAAGAAGCCAGGCCGGGTGCGGTGGCTCACGCTTGTAATCCCAGTACTTTGGGAGGCCGAAGTGGATGGATCACCTGAGGTCAGGAGTTCGAGACCAGCCTGGCCAACATGGTGAAACCCCATCTCAACTAAAAATACAAAAAAATTAGCTGGGCATGGTGGCACATGCCTGTAATCCCAGCTACTCAGGAGGCTGAGGTGGAAGAATTGCTTGAACCCGGGAGGTAGAGGTTGCAGTGAGCCAAGATTGTGCCACTGTACTCCAGCCTAGGCAACAAGAGTGAAACTCTGTCTCAAAAAAAAAAAAAAAAGCCAGATACAAACAAGAATACAGAATAAGATCTCATCACTTACATGAAGTCCAGGGACAGGCAAAATTAGCCTATGACAATCATCAAGGCCAGAAGAGCAGCCCATGGTGAGGGGCAACACTGACTGGGAGGGGCCCCAGGGAACTTTCTGGGGTGCTATAGTTTGATCTGGATAGGGGTTACACGGACAAATGCATGTGTGAAAACTCATCAAGTTGTAACTTTAGGATTAGTACATTTTGCTGTATGTGTATCTTCGTCATCCCCTTCACCTACTAAGCTCAACCTCACTTCTTTCCACACTGGTCAAGTGTGGTCTGTCCTCAGGTCCTCTGAACTAACTTGTCCATATTCCTAGAAGGCTCCTCATCCAGATCTTCCTTTCTTTCAGTCAGGTCTTTGCTTAAATGTTGCCTCCTTGGAGAGGCCTTCCCTGTCCCCACATCTGAAGTGGCCACTCAGTTCCTCCCTACTGCATCCCCGTATTGTAATTCTCAGCATAGCACCTGTAGTCCTTATCTGATGTTTTCCTGGTTTTGTTTGCCTGTTTGTTTATTGTCTGTCTCCCTCCACTAGGATATTAGCTCCATGACAGCAGGAATGTATCCATCTGGGTTCAAATCTTGGCTTCACCTAGAGCAATGTCTGGCACACAGTGGGTACTAAAGTAATATTATTAATTAGATATTAATCTCTAGAGCAGGTAGAATTATGTCTGGAGACTTTACGCTCCTCTCACCACCTTTTCTCCTCTAGGTGGTGAGAGGAGAGTAAAGTCATAATTAATTCTACCTGCTTTACCTGTTCTTTTTTCTTTTTCTTTTTTTTTTTTTTTGAGACGGAGTCTCACTCTGTCGCCCAGGCTAGAGTGCAGTGGCACGATCTTGGCTCCTGCCTCCCAGGTTCACGCTATTCTCCTGCCTCAGCCTCCCCGTAGCTGGTAGCTGGGACTACAGGCGCCTGCCACCATGCCCGGCTAATTTTTTATATTTTTAGTAGAGATGGGTTCTCACCGTGTTAGCCAGGATGGTCTTGATCTCCTGACCTTGTGATCCACCCGCCTTGGCCTCCCAAAGTGCTGGGATTACAGGCATGAGCCACTGTGCCTGGTGCATTTTTTGTATTTTGATTCACCTCACAAACATTCGAGAGAGACCTACGATGTGCTGGGTGCAATCTGAACTCTCCAGGAGTTCACCACGGGGTAGAGGAAAAAGACCCACGCCAGATCTTTCCAGTGGAATGTGAGTGATGGACAATGGGGCATGTCCCCAGGCCTGGGGGAATGCCCAGAGTGAGTGGCTGGCTCAGTCTCCCAGTTCCCAGGGCTGGGAGCCCACAGGGGCTCCTGGGTGTGGCCATGGATGCAGCCAAGTAACAGGAAAGCCTGTGCCTTGGCAGCAAGCCACCCCCTTCTAAAAAGCCAGAGAGCTCAGCTAAGGCTACCCACTGTCCCTGCCTGCAGGCCCAATCACCTGCTGCCATGGCAACCTGTCTTGCCAAGCCAATGGCACTGGGCACAGGAGGCACAGTGCCAGGGGGGCACAAGGCATCTGCCAGGCTCCCCTGTTCTGGCAAGGGAGGCACCTTGGCCAGCTCACGCCGCAGCTGGGAGAATTGTGTGTTGTTCCTGCATATGTGTGTGCATGCCCTGCACAAGCATGCACAATTGTGCCCAGTGCAACAGTAGGCAGCCTCTCCCCAGCTGAGACTGGACTTCCAGTAGGGGGTAAAGAATTGTTCAATGATAAACGCTCCCATTTACTGAGCATTGATTACATGCCAGGCACCAGAAAAAAAAGACTTTTCATGTATTTCCTCATTCAAGTCTCACAACAATCCTATGAGGCGCGTAGTATTCCCACTTTACAGGGGAGGCATAGATTAGTTAAGTAACTCGCCTAAGCCTCACAACTAGGAAACCCCAGAGCTGGGATTAGAACCCAGGAATGGGGCTCCAAAGCCTTAATGTTAACTTCCAGGAGCAGTCTCTCCACTGACTGAGTCACTCAGTTTCCCTACTAGTCATTTGTTTTCTGAACTCTACACAAGCAAGGAAAAAGAGACAAGTTAAATCAGGTCTCTGGCTTGAGTTGCCCCTAGTCCCCTTGCAGGACATGCAGGTAGATAATCATGATGCCAAGCCGAGGGTGGTGGCTCACACCTGTAGTCCCAACACTATGGGAAGCTGAGGTGGGCAGATCGCTCAAGGTCAGGAGTTCAAGACCAGCCTGGGCAACATGGTGAAACTCCATCTCTACAAATAATACAAAAATATGCCGGGCGTGATGGCACATGCCTGTAGTCCCAGCTACTCAGGAGGCTGAGGTGGGAGGATGGCTTGAGCCAGGGAGGTTGAGGCTGCAATTAGTCATGATTGTGCCATTGCACTCCAGCCTGGGTGACAGAGCAAGACCTTGCCTCAAAAATAAAAACAAAAAACAAAAAAATCACAATGCCAAGTCGTAAATCTCAAAAAAGCAAGTGCCAAGGGCTTTCTGGGACTGAAGACAAAAGAGGGCATGGCCTGGCTCCCGCATCTGCCATGTGGATCTCAAGTGGGGGCCCCGGGATTTGCATAGGAGCTGTTCCAGAATCTGAGGACTGCTATGGGTACCCATTTACAGAGGTGAAGCTCTGGTCTGGGAGGCCACCTGCTGGACAGATGGCAGCAGGACAACCTTGGCAGCTGGGCCTCCACGCCTCTCCTTCACACGTGTTTCCTGGGTGCCCACTGTGTGCCTGGCACCATGCTAGGCAGGGGAGAGGCAGAGCAACACAGACAGTAAACCAGACAGCCCCGTGGAGCTTGCAGTCTGGTGGGGGTGGCAGACATTAACCCATAGCCCCAGAAATAAAGACATAATTCCAGCTGACAGTAAGTACTCGGGGTACTCTTAGGGAATGTGACAGGGGGTCGTGAGGAAGACCTCTCCAAGGAGGTCATCCTTAAGCTAAGACTTGAAGGCTAATTAGTTGTGTGCCAGGCAAAGAGTGGGAGAAAGGGCATTCCAGCCAGAGGGGACAGCAGGGGGAAAGGCCCTGCAATGGGAACACTCACATCACACTCCAGAAGTGGAAAGAAGGCTGCTGCAGCTGCACAGCAATGAGCCAGAGGGCTGAGGCCCGCAGGCTGGGGTTCTGGAGCTTGTATTTTCTTTTCTTTTTTTTTGAGACAAAGTTTTGCTCTTGTTGCTCAGGCTGGAGTGCAATGGCGCAATCTCAGCTCACCGCAACCTCTGCCTCCTGGGTTCAAGCGATTCTCCTACCTCAGCCTCCCCAGTAGCTGGGATTACAGGCGCACGCCATCACGCCCGGCTAATTTTTATATTTTTAGTAGAGACGGGATTCTCCATGTTGGCTAGGCTGGTCTTGAACTCCTGACCTCAGATGATCTGCCCGCCTCAGCCTCCCAAAGTGCTGGGATTACAGGCGTGAGCCACCTGGCCCGGCCTGGAGCTTGCATTTTATCCTACAGGCAAGGCAATGGGAGGCACTGAAGGGTTTCAGTGAGGGGAGTGACGCCATCCCATCTAGCACAGTAGCTCCTGAGAGGAGTGGATTCTGGGGGGCCAGGGTGGAGGCAGGGAGGCCCCCGCAGTTGTCCAGGAGAGAGATGACGGTGGCTGGGACCAGGTGGTGACAGAGGAGATGGGGAGGAGCAGGTGGATTCTAGAGAGCCATTTTGGAAGCGGGATCCACAGGGCTGGTATGAGGTTGGATGTTGTGGTGTTCAGGGAGGAAGGAATCAGGAATCAGGGGCTTGGCTGCAGACAGAACGCTGGAGAAGGCGCAGAGGAGTTCAGTCTTGATGAGTGGAGCTGGAGATGACTGTGAGGCAGCCCACGGGAGTCGCACGGGTGGACCGGTGGGTGCAGGGGTCCAGATCTCTGAGGACTGGTCTGGGGTAGACAAAGGCCGGGCACCATGGGCATTGGTGGCTTTTAAGCCCCAGGATGGGTGAGACCCTCCAGGAGAGGCAGGTAACGGTAGGGGAGAAGAGAAGCCGAAGCACAGCCTTGGAGGGCGGGCCGAGGGGAGGGGAGGCCTGGGGCAGGGGGAAGAGGCTCAGAAGACAAAGAGAACTGAGCAGGGGCCCAGACGGCGAAGGGAAGCTTAGCCGCACAAAAGCTAAGAGGTGGGGAGCATTTCAACTGTGTAAAAGGCCGCTGTGCGGCCAGGCAGGGCTGGAGCCAATTTGGTAACACGGAGTCTCTCCTATACAACCCAAGCCAAGGCAGACGCCATGGTGGGTGGAGGCACACAATGGAACGGGGTGAAGGATGACCGTGAAGTGGGGAGTGTAGGGAGACGGCACCACGGACAACTGCTGTGGAGAAGGTGCGGCAGCTGGAGGGGAGAGGGCTGGCTGTGAAGATGAGGGCACAGGGCAGAGTGGCGTTCACCTATGGGATGGCTGAGGGGGAGTACGTGGGGGAACGGAGGACAGGCAGGGCTCCGAGCTTTCCAGCCTCTGTTCCTTCCACTTTCACCTCGTGTCTGCAGTTACCCCATAATAACCACCCCTGACTCAGATGAGGACAGCTGAGTCCCAGAGAAGATCCCAACGTCACAAGGGGGGGCTCTGCCTAAGCTGGCTCCGCGCACAGCAGGCTGTTTGGAGTCTGCCAAGACTCATGCAAAGGTCATGTGGGCCCCTTGACTAAATCTGGACGTCCTTCCCGCCATGCCAGGTTGGCACTGCCCAGCCCCAGCAACCCCCCATTCCCACCCATCCGAGGCAGTGCCACAGAGGACAGCAGACAGACCAGGCACGGCCAGAGAGATCCATTTTGAAGGGGCTTGACCCTCCTACTGTCGGGGGAGGGGGCTTTTAAAGGAAAAGAACTCAAAAATACAAATGCAAAAATTAGGTCCGGGCCTTGCAAGGGTCTGAAACTTAAGCTTCATTTAGCCTCAGGGCAGCTCCGCCTCTGACTGCAGTGACCTTGAAGAAGTGACTTCACCTCTCCGAGCCCCGGTTCCTCATCTGAAAAGGGAGCCGTCAGTATAGTGCCAGCGGGAGGGCTAACTGAGGTAACTGTGCAAAATGTTTATCACAAAGCAGCGTCCCAGTGAGCGTTGGACAAACGGTGGCAGTGGCTCTTATAAACTGGGCTCCCTGGAGCTTGGAGTGGGGTGGGGTGGGATGGGGGAAGGGTGAAGCAGTGGGTAGGCGGATAGCGGGGGATAAAGGTAGGGGAACCGCTCTCTCCCTGAGCCCAGGAACAGCAGTAATCCCTTGGTTTAGCAGTGCAGCACCGTGGTAAGGCGGTGATGGTGTGCGGGGCCCATCCTGCTTCTCCTGCCCACTCACCAGGCCTCGCCTGGCACCAAATGGGGGCCCCTCGCTTTTGGTGGCGCCCCACAATTTACCAAGCAGGCACATCCCACCCTTCCCACCAGCAGCAAGAGAATGAGGCCACTGGACAGAAGCGCAGAGAGGGGACGGGACAGATGGGAGGGGACACATCCCGCTAAGGGCAGAGCCCTGGGTAACCCCCACCCCGCCCGACCACAGGCCCGGGCAGGAGCTCGCGCCGGAGCGTCTCTGTCTCGCTAGGCTCTTGTCCCGGCCCCGGCGGCGGGACCCGCAGTGCGGGGAACAGGGGAGAGGGGCGGGTCCCCCTTGGCGGCGACAACGCCACCCACCCGGCGGGAACACTCACTGCCGCCTCCAGCCTCGGTCCTCTTGCGCCGCAGCCCGTCTGCTCTTCGGCTGACTCACCCGGGTCGCCCTCCGCGCGCTTTTCCACGGGGGCGGGCGCCTGGGCCTCTGCCTCCAGCCCAGTGGGCCGGCCTGGCGCGCTCACCTCACCGGGCTCCGTAGGTCCTGCCATGCCTGGGGCCTCCGCTGAGCGCCTGGGCTGTGCCAGGCGCCCGGCCAGGCGCGGCGGGGCGGGAGGGGCTGGGCACCGCGCCGCACAGACCACTATGCCCCTTCGCTGCAAACAAGAATGCGAAGCTGGAGGCAGGCAGGCACGCCGACTCCAAGTCCAGTGCTCTTTTCCTCTGCCTCAGCCTCCTCCTGCTGACAGCAATCAAGAAAAGTACCCTTTCCAGCCTCATTTATTAAGCACCTATTACGTACACCTGGCACTGAGTGAAAGGGTCCAGAGGGGGCTTCTGTCCCCTGGAAGCTCACAGTCTAAGAGAAGGTGGATAACAGGGAACATGGTGTAAGGACCCTGAGAGAGGCTGACTGGGCTGGAGAAATCCTCCAGGCTGGCTTCCTGGAGGAGGAGGCCTAAAGAATTAAGCAACTTTTTTTTTTTTTTTTTTTTAGATGGAGTCGCCCTCTGTCGCCCACGCTGGAGAGCAGTGGCGAGATCTCGGCTCACCGCAACCTCCGCCTCCCGGGTTCAAGCGATTCTCCTGCTTCAGTCTTCTGAGCAGCTGGGATTACAGGCGTCTGCCACCATGCTTGGCTAATTATTGTATTGTTAGTAGAGATGAGGTTTCACCATGTTGTCCAGGCTGGACTCGAACTCCTGGGCTCAAACAATCTGCCTGCCTTGGCCTCCCAAAGTGCTGGGATTACAGTCATGAGCCACCACACCCAGCCAACGTTTATTTTTAAATGGTAGTGGAGACGATGCTTTATGGCCTGGAAAGATGTTCCGGTTTCATAAAAGAAGTTTACAGAACAGTTCACATGGTGTGATTCTTCTAAGTGCACATAAATGCATGTGCACATAAATACCTAAGTGCGGGGGCAGGAAGAATATACCCCCAAAATATTAACCATGGTTATATCTAGATCATGGGGTTACAGGGGATTTTTCTCTTCCTGTATATACCGTTATATAGTCTGCAAATTTTCTACAGCGAATAGGCATTCATTTTGTGTTTAAAAAGCGCAATACCGGATGGGCATGGTGGCTCACACCTGTAATCCCAGCACTTTGGGAGGCCGAGGCGGGTGGATTACCTGAGATCAGGAGTTCAAGACCAGCCTGACCAACATGGTAAAACCCCATCTCTATTAAAAATACGAAAATCAGCCGGGCATGGTGGCACATGCCTGTAATCCCGGCTACTCAATGAGGCAGGAGAATCACTTGAAACTGGGAGGCGGAGGTTGCAGTGAGCGGAGATCATGCCATTGCACTCCAGCCTGGGCAACAAGAGCGAAACTCTGTCTCAAAAAAAAAAAAAAAAAAAAAAAAAACAAGCACAATATGGCCAGGTGTGGTGGCTCACACCTATAATCCCAGCAGTTTGGGAGGCCAAGGCAGGTGGATCACCTGAGATCAGGAGTTCGAGACCAGACCAGCCTGGCCGACATGGTAAAACCCTGTCTCTACTAAAAATACAAAAATTAGTCGGGTGTGGTGGCAGGCGCCTGTAATCCCAGCTACTTGGGAGGCTGAGGCAGGAGAATCGATTGAACTCAGAAAGTGGAGTTTGCAGTGAGCCGAGACCGCGTCATCGCACTCCAGCCTGGGCAACAAGAGTGAAACTCCATCTCAAAACAAAACAAAACAAAAAAAGCACAATAGCACAATACATAAGAACTAAGCAAGCGGGGAAGGGGGGTGGGGGGGTGTGTGGGAATCGGCTGCATTTCATCAAAGAGTGGGTAGAGGAGAGGGAGAAGAAACTGTGCAGGCCCTGAATGTTAGGAGACACTTCCACCCGCTGGTCTCAGAGCTCCACCAAGCACAGGACAATCAAGTGCGCAGACAGGGCTAGGAATCGTCCTAGATGTGGAAACTGAGGCTCAATAAGGTCATGTGCTGGTCAGGGTTGAGCTGGGAGCAGGACCTAGGTTGCTGCCCCCCATACCTCAGCCTAACTGGTACTGATTTAAACAACCCTCCCACTCCCCCACCTCTGCCCTCAGGGAGTTTCCTTGGCTGCACTTTCCCAGCAAGGACGATTTTCCCAGCAGGGCGGATCCCTCCAAATTTTTGTTACTGACCCCACCATCCCTGCTGGGGCAGCTCAGGACCTGAGGCAGGTACAGGCAGAGAAAGGGTATGTGACCTTAGATCTTCCAGTGGGGAAGGAAAGGTTGGACAGGGACAGAGAGGACAGAAAAACGGAGCTGAGGGGTGGGGTGGGAGGGCAGGAGTAGGCAAGAATAGGCTGGGAAGGTTGGGCTGGAAGCTTCCTTGGGAGGGAGGCTGGTGTGGCCAAGATAGGAGCTGGGGGGAAGTGGCCCTGCGCTTGGAGCCTCCCCAACTCCTCATAACCCGAGCGCTTTCTGGCTCTGAAATAGGAGCCTTGGTCAGGGAGTGTTTGCAGCGCAGTTTGGTGGGAGAATGATTGGGGGATGGGGGCATGAACGTGGGAGCAATGGGAGAAGGTCGGGGAGGCCTTGTAGTTTTGTAACATCTCCAATCATGAGGAGATGATCTCAGCTTTAGATGGCCCATTTCCCATTCTCTAAAGATATGTAGGGTGATCTGTAGGCAAACAGGCACAAATCACTCCGGCCACACCTGACACTCCTGACACCCAGAGTGAAGGGAAAGGGCCAGGAGAACATGCTGGTGTCTTAGCTGTTTGTCCCTCCTGATGGCCAAGGCAGGGAATGGAGGTTAGAATCAAAATAGTCCTGGGTTCCAATTCTAACCACTTAGTACCAACTTGACCTTGGGCAGGTATTCCAAGCCTTCATTTTCTCATCAGTAAAATGGGAATAATTATACCTACAGAATGCAACATCAAAGGAGCTCCTTGGAGTCGTGCATTTAACATAGTTACCCTGTACCTAATTTCAGAATAAAAATGAGACAAGTCTGAAGCACTCAGCACCATGCCTGGCACAAATTTGGTAACAATTGGCTTCAAACAAGTTTGTCCATCTATGGCATGGACACACACTTGGCACAGCCCCCACTGCTGTCCTAATTCCCAAGTGTCCAGAGGTTTTGCTAGTAGCCCTAGAATGAAAGACTCTGAGGGTGGTTGGTGGGTGAGAATGTATGCAAGCCACTTCCAGTGAATGATCTACTCAGGGAAGCTACTTCCGGCCCCACTGGGTCTCTGCTTAATCGTATTAGCTCTCCCAGGCTTCCCTGCATACCCAGCCAGGTATGGGGTATGTGCATCTTCCTCACCTGCCTTTGAAGCCTGGGGCCCTTTGATGTTAGTGGGGAATGCACCAGCCTGGGGCTCTTGAGAGCTCTGCGGTCAGTGGCCAACAAGGAACAGGGACTGGGGAGTTTGAGATGATGTAAGTGCCCCCAACCCCTGCCTGTGTGGGCTTTGGAGTCAGACGGCCTGGGCTCCAATTCCAGCACCGCTGTTAATGAGCTGTGTGACCTGGGGCAAGTCACGGAGCCTCTCTGAGCCTCCGATCCCTCATCTTTAGAAATACCTATCTCATGGGTTTGTGAAAAGCCAGAGAGCTAAAGAGAGGGAGAGAGAAAGACAGAGAGAGAGAGACGAAGAGAGAGAAGAGATTATGCTCTGTTTCCCATCTTACCTAAGACTCTTTGAAAGAGCAGGGATTCCCGGGTCCCACCCCAGGGCCCCTGAGGCTATAGACCTACAAGAATGATATCCTTAAAAGTTTTAGAGCACTTTTAAGCTCTAATAGAGGTATGTACTATTAAGTATACTTCTATTTCAGAAGTATAAATGCTACAAACTTACAAAGAACATCAAAGTTTATTTAAATTTTTTACACATTAGTTTTATGAATTTCAAATAAGATATCTATAGATATATATAATTTTTTTGAGACAGAGTCTCACTCTGTCACCCAGGCTGGAGTGCAATGGCACAATCACGGCTCATTGTAGCCTTAATCTCTTGGGTCCAAGCTATCCTCCCACTTCAGCCTCCTGAGTAGCTGAAACTACAGGTGCTTGCCTCCACACTTGGCTAATTTTTGTAGTTTTTGTGGAGACGCAGTATCACCATGTTGCCCAGGCTGGTCTCGAAGTCCTGGGCTCAAGCAATTCTCCTGCCTCACCCTCCCAAAGTGCTGGGATTACAGGCATGAGCCACTGTGCCTAGCCAAGTTTTATAGTTCTAAAGTTTATTACATTTAATTTCATTTTTACAGCTTTAGTAAGGTATAATCGACACACAACTGTGAATATTTTCTTTTTTTTTTCTTTTTTTGAGGCAGGGTCTCACTCTGTCACCCAGGCTGGAGTGCAGCGACATGATCTCAGCTCACTGCAACCTCTACCTCCTAGGCTCAAGCGATCCTTCTGCCTCAGCCCCTGGAGTTGCTGGGACTACAGGCATGCACCACCATGCCTGACTAATTTTTATATTTTTTGCAGAGACGGGGTTTCACCATGTTGACTAGGCTACAACTGCAAATATTGAAAGTGTGCATTTTGATAAGCGTTGATATATATACAACCATCACCACAATTAAGAAAATGAATAGGCCAGGCACAGTGGCTCATGCCTGTAATCCCAGCACTTTGGGAGGCCAAGGCGGGCAGATCACCTGAGGTCAGGAGTTTGAGACCAGCCTGCCCAACATGGGAAAACCCGTCTCTACTAAAAATACAAAAATTACCCAGTCATGGTGGCGCACGCCTGTGACCTCAGCTACTCCAGAGGTTAAGGCACAAGAATCGCTTGAACCCCAGAGGTGGAGTTTGCAGTGAACAGAGATTGCACCAATGCACTCCAGCCTGGGTGACACAGTGAGACTCTGTCTCAAAAAAAGAAAAGGAAATGAACATATTTATCACTCCCAAAACTTTCCTTCTGCCCTTTGTTGTCCCTCCCTCTCCCCCATCCCTAGGCAACCCATTGATCTGCTTTCTGTCACTATACATTAGTCTGCAATTTCTAGAATTTTATAGAAATGGAATCATCCAGCACATACTACTTTTTGTTGGGCTTCTTTCACACAACATCATTGTTGTATCATTGTTTTGAGATTCATCCCCTTCATGTGTATCAATAGCTCATTCCTTTTTATTGTCAGATAGTATTTCAATATATGGATATACCACAATTTGTTTACTCATTCACTTTTTTTTTTTTTTAAGAGACAGGATCTCACTCTGTCACCCAGGCTGGAGTACAGTGGCGCAATCATATTTCACTGCAGGCTTGAACTCTTGGGCTCAAGTGATCCTCCTGCCTTGGCCTCCCAAAGCACTGAGATCACAGCCACCATGCCTGGTCGTTATCTATTCAGCTTTGAACTTGAATTATCCATGGTCTTTTGGATGGTTTTGAATTTTGAATAATATGTTTTTAATATAAATGCTTTTTGAAGATAGCACATGTTGACGGAAACAAAACAATAACATTTAAAATATATTACTCAAAGATCACAAAACCAAACAAGTATAAAAGAAATTTCAATAAATTATCAGAAGCTGGTTTTGTAAATTTCTATCATTTATAATTTTGAAGTTATTAAAGATGAAATATGACTAAAATAGTGCACTAGGACTTTTAGAGCTCTTTTTATTATTAATAATTGCTCCCAGTGATTACTGTCATCAAGCAATTTTGGGAGACACTGAGCTAACTGCACATATAAATTTCTTTGGCACAGTCAGTGCCCGGCACACAGTAAGCACTCTCTAAGTGCGTAGTGTTATTCTTAGTTTGTTCAGTGTTTATTCTTAGTTCTGATTCTTTTTTTTTTTTTTTTTTTTTTTGAGACGGAGTCTTGCTCTGTCTCCCAGGCTGGAGTGCAGTGGCGGGATCTTGGCTCACTGCAAGCTCTGCCTCCTGGGTTCATGCCATTCTCCTGCCTCAGCTTCCCGAGTAGCTGGGACTATAGGCGCCCGCCACCACACCCGGCTAATTTTTTTGTATTTTTAGTGGAGATGGGGTTTCACCGTGTTAGCCAAGATGGTCTCGATCTCCTGACCTCATGATCCGCCCGCTTCAGCCTCCCAAAGTGTTGGGATTACAGGCATGAGCCACCACACCCGGCCTTTTTTTTTTTTGAGACAGAATCTCTCTCTGTCGCCTGGGCTGGAGTGACCTCGGCTCACTGCAACCACTGCCTCCCAGGTTCAAGCGATTCTCCTGACTCAGCCTTCAGAGTAGCTGGGATTACAGGTGCCTGCCATCATGCCCAGCTAATTTTTATATTTTTAGTATAGACAAGGTTTCAACATGTTGGCCAGGTTGGTCTCAAACTCCTGACCTCAGGTGATCCACCCGCCTCAGCCTCCCAAAGTGCTGGGATTAGAGGCGTGAGCCACCGTGCCCAGCCTCGTTTCTTCTTGAGACATAGTCTCACTATGTTGCCCAGGCTGGAGTGCAATGGCACAATCTTAGCTCACTGCAATCTCTGCCTCCTGGATTCAAGCAATTCTTCTGCCTCAGCCTCCTGAGTAGCTGGAATTACAGGCACCCACCATCATGCCTGGCTAATTTTTGTATTTTTTGTACAGACGGGGTTTCACCCCCTTGGCCGGGCTGGTCTTGAACTCCTGATCTCAGATGATCCGCCTGCCTCAGCCTCCCAGAGTGCTGGGATTACAGGCGTGAGCCACTGTGCGCGGCCCTTAGTTCTGATTTTTTTTTTTTTTTTTTTTTTTTTTTTGAGACGGAGTCTCGCTCTGTCGCCCAGGCTGGAGTGCAGTGGCGCAATCTCAGCTCACTGCAAGCTCCGCCTTCTGGGTTCACGCGATTCTCCTGCCTCAGCCTCCTGAGTAGCTGGGACTACAGGCACCGGCCACCACGCCCAGCTAATTTTTGTATTTTTAGTAGAGACGGGGTTGCATCGTGTCAGCCAGGATGGTCTCGATCTCCTGACCTCATGATCCACCCACCTCAGCCTCCCAAAGTGCTGGGATTACAGGCGTGAGCCACTGCGCCCAGCTTATTTTTATTTTTATATTATTATTATTATTATTATTATTATTATTATTATTATTATTATTGAGAGGAGTTTTGCTCTTGTTGCCCAGGCTGGAGTGCAGTGGCACAATCTCGGCTCACTGCAACCTCCGCTTCCCAGGTTCAAGCGATTCTCCTGCCTCAGCCTCCCTAGCAGCTGGGATTACAAGCGTGTGCCACTAGGCCCAGCTAATTTTTGTATTGTTTGTAAAGGAGGGGTTTCAACATGTTAGTCAGGCTGGTCTTGAACTCCTGATCTCAGGTGATCCGCCTGCCTTGGCCTCCCAAAGTGCTGGGATTATAGGCATGAGCCACCGCACCCGGCCAGTTCTGATTCTTATTCATGGCTTCTCTCTCTCTCCCTCTCTCTCTCTCCTCTCTCTCTCTCAGAGCCTTTCTCCCACCCCCAGGCTCAGAGTTAGGTCATCAAACTCCAGCTCAACTTCAGCACCAGTGACTCCCCGTGGAGGGGAAGTGGGAAGGTGGGAGGCAGAGGCAGCTGGCTGGGCTGTGGGAATCTCTGAGAAGCTTCCGGGGTGGGAGGGGAGGGCACCCTCCTGGTGGTCTCTCTGTTTGTTTCACAAAACCTTCCCATTCCGCAGGGTTCCAAGGCCAGGCTGTGCCTTCACCTCCTGACCCTGTGGGAAGCACAAGCCTCGACTTGGCTCCACCCCAAGAGGCTGGGGGGCCATGGGAGCAGGAGGAGCTTCAGCTTCAGAGTCAGACAGACCAGGCCCTGCCAGCTGGATGATGTGGGGCCAGTCACCCTGTCTGAGGGTGGTACCAGCCCTGCTCAGGTCACATAGCTCCTGCAAGGACCGCGAGAGAGACTGGAGGCATGAGCAATGCACACAGAAGGTGCAGTAACATGAATCGTGTCCATAAGGAGATGGGGACACAGAAGACATTGTCTTGCTGATGTCCAGACGTCGGCATGCCAAGACAGTGCACCCAGTATTTGAGACCCACTGTGTACCCAACCGTGTGCTCAGGAGAGTGAGGTGGAAGAACTTGAAAGCAGTGGAAGCTGCTGACCTGAGGGACTTATGTCCTTTTAGTGGCCACTGGACGAAGAAGCACCTTCCCTGTCTTTGCCTTCTTACCTCTGTGTCCTGCAATGCAGACACTGGGTTAAATGCATTCATTCAACAAACATGTACTATGAACACTTGCATGTGTCAAGAACTGTGCTAACGACTGGGGTCCAGCAATGAACTAAACAGAGAAGCTGCTTATAGCCAGCCTAGTGCTGGGGAGGGGAAAGGATAAAAAAGAAACATACAGTACAAAACAAACTAAGGTAATTTCTTTTTTTTTTTTTTGAGGCAGAGTCTTGTTCTTGTTGCCCAGGCTGTAGTGCAATGGCGCGACCTTGGCTCACTGCAACCTCCGCCTCCCAGGTTCAAGCGATTCTCCTGCCTCAGCCTCCTGAGTAGCTGGACTTACAGGCATGCGCCACCATGCCCGGCTAATTTTTGTATTTTTAGTAGAGACAGGGTTTCGCCATGTTGGCCAGGCTGGTCTCGAACTCCTGACCTCAAGTGATCTGCCCGCCTCAGCCTCCCAAAGTGCTGGGATTGCAGGCGTGAGCCACTGCGCCCAGCCACAAGGTAATTTCTGACCATGGAAGAGCTGTGGAGAAAATAAACAGAGTGATATAACAGAGTGCAGGATGTCAATTTAGATGGGGGAAACTGGGAAAGACCTCTCTGTGCAAGGAAAGTAATAATAAGTGACTCTGCTGGGACAAGGGAGCATCCAGTGTGGCTTCTTAAGTCAAAACGACTTAGGGCCCCTCACAACATTACCACCTGCTAGATGCTCCACCTGGGCAAGCTGCTTAACCTCTCTGAGCCTCAGTTTCCTCACCTGTAAAATGGGAGTAACCATCCAATCCACTTCACAGGATTGATAGGAGAGTGCAAACACATTATAGTAAGCATTTATAGAATAATAGATTATGTCTATCTCATCCAGCCTGGGCCAGCTACCCACAATGCATGAATTAGTCCCTTTGAAGAAGGACAATGAGATGGGCCCAACCCAAACACTCCCAACTGACTCCAGAGTGTCTTTCTCTCATCTAAAATATAACAAGGGGGGCTGGGAGCAGTGGCTCACACTTGTAATCCCACTGCTTTGGTAGGCTGAGAGGGACGGATCACCTGAGGTCAGGAGTTCAAGACCAGCCCGGCAACATAGTGAAACCCCGTCTCTACTAAAAATACAAAAATTAGCCGGGCGTACTGGCGCATGCCTGTAATCCCAGCTACTCGGGAGGCTGAGGCACGAGAATCACTTGAACCGGGAGGCAGAGGTTGCAGTGAGACGAGATCAGTCCACTGCACTCCAGCCTGGGTGACAGAGTGAGACTCCATCTCAAAAAACTAATAATAATTTTAAAATAAAATAAAATATAACAAGGTTCTCCAGGGCCAGGCAAATTGGGTGTAATAAGTTAAGGACTGACTCTAGCACTTAAGAGAATAGACCCTGCCTAAAGGAAATAGCGACTATTTGGCTTTAGGGAAACTTTTCCGTGTTGAAATGAGGGCCCAGACCCGAGAAAAAAAAACAAAAACGTATTTTATGAACAATCTCAAAAGTGTACACTGTTGGCATCTTAAAAACTTTTCTTTCTTTTTGTTTTTTGTTTTGTTGTGTTTGAGACAGGGTCTCAGTCTGTGGCCCAGGCTGGAGTACAGTAGCACAGTCATGGCTCACTGCAGCCTCAACCTCCTGTACCCAAGCCATCTTCCCTCCTTTAGCCTCCTGCATAGCTGAAACTACAGGCGTAGGCCACCATGCCCAGATACTTTTTTTCTTTCTTTTTTCTTTTTTTTTTTTTTTTTTGAGGTGGAGTCTCACTCTGTCGCCCAGGCTGGAGTGCAGAGGCGCATCTCGGCTCACTGCAAACTCCGACTCGCGGGTCATGCCATGTTGCCCAGGCTGGTCTTAAACTCCTGGGCTCAAGGGATCCTCCTGTCTCAGCCTCCGAAAGTGCTGGGATTACAGGTGCAAGCCATGGCAGTCAGCCAAAAACTTTTAAAAACATAGTTGGCGGGCAGACAAAACACTGCATCAGCCAGGGCCAGCTGCAGGCATGGTTTGCAACCTCCATTTACTGCATACCAGGCCCTTTGCCCAGCGCTTTGAAGAATACAGTGCAAACCAGCACCAGGCTTGCTGGTGGGAAACTCCCAGGGGCTCGAAGATCATGTCCCATAAACAAAGAATGGCTGGGATCGGAGCCTGGATAAGGAAGGTGTCTCAGGGGAGAGTGCCTGAGGGGAGGGAGATCATATAAGGAAAGCTTCATGGAAGAAGACACTCTTGGGCTGGATTCTGTAGGAGAAATAGGAATGTTTTGTTGAATGAAGAGGAGGCAAAATCATTTTGGGCAGAGAAAGAACAGCTCTGAACTTTGGGGAAGGGCAGGTGTTTGCGTGTGGCTGGAGTGCTTTTGGGCTCCAAGGGGTTTGCAGGTGAGGGCTCTGGACAACAGGGCTGGAGATGGAGGCTCATTTCTAGCTTGAGATCACAGAGAGCCACATGTGCCCAGCAGAGTCACTGGATGGCACCTCTCAGCCTGGGCATTAGCCTCCAAGACCAACAGTTGGGGATACAGACTAAAGGTAGAAGCAAGAGACTTGTCTTAGACCTGCCTTTACGAGATTGAATTCATTCACGTAGATTGCAGATTCCAGCAAACAGTGGGCAGTTATAAACCAGGGGCTGGGGCCTGAGAGAGAAAGGAGTCAGGGGTCACCCCTGCTCCTAGGCAGCTCACAGTCTGGTAGGCTGGTGGCCTGCACTGAAGAGAATTTAGACAACTGCTCTATGATGCTTTACTTTGTTTGTTGATTTTCTTCTTCTTCTTTTTTTTTTTTTTCCTGAGACAGGGTCTCACTCTGTCACCCAGGCTGGAGTGGAGTGGTGTGATCATGGCTCACTGCAGCCTTGACCTCCTGCCATCTCAGCCTCCCAAGTAGCTGGGACTACAGGCACAAGCTGGCTAATTTTTAAATTTTTTGTAGAGACAGGGTCTCACCATGTTGCCTAGGCTGGTCTCAAACTCCTGGTCTCAATTGATCCTTCCATCTTGGCCTCCCAAAGCACTGGGATTGCAGGCACGAGCCACCACACCCCGCCCTGATGCTTTACTTAGAAGAGGGCTCTGCTGGCCAGGTGTGGTAGCTCATGCCTATAATCCCAGCACTTTGGGAGGCCGAGGTGAATGGATCATCTGAGGTCGGGAGTTTGAGACCAGCCTGGCCAACATGCTGAAACCCCATCTCTACTAAAAATACAAAAATTAGCCAGGCCTGGTGGCACTCACCTGTAATACCAGCTACTTGGGAGGCTGAGGCAGGAGAATCACTTGAACCTGGGAGGCAGAGGTTGCAGTGAGCCAAGATCATGCCACTGCACCCCAGCCTGGAGACAGAGTGAGACTCCGTCTCAAAAAAAAGAAGAGGGCTCTGCTAAATTGCTGCGGGGGCAGTTACAGGTTTGTGGAAGAGGAGACTTTTAAACTATGTCTTGATAGATGAGTAGGAGTTCAGGAGTTTACCAGGGGAGATAAAGTAGAAACAGCAGGAGGAAAGAATACGTGAAAGGCAAGGGTGTTTGGGGGCCCCGCTTTGGGAATATGGGGTTCAATCACTTAGCAAATACTTACTGGTACCTTTGTGCCAGGAGCTATGCTAGGCACAGAGGGATATGATGAAGCAGGTGCCCTCCACCCTCACAAAACTTATGCTTTAATTCCTGTGTACCTCAGTTTCTCCATCCCTGAAAGGCTTTCCGCACAGAACGTCACTGAGGGGTGAACAGGATTGCTTACATAGGCAACATACAGGCAAAAGCAGCCAGTGTCACCCCTGGCATACAGGAAATGCTCATTAAACACATGTCCTTGATTCCCTGAGAATCTAGCTCTGAGTCAGCCTGCCAGAGACTCACTAGACAAGCAGATTTGTTTGATGAATAAATGAATGAATGAATGACTAAATGCTACGTGCACTATACACTTTACACACATTTACTATTTATAGCATTCCTGTCAGTAGATATTATTTGTCTCCATTTTACAGCTGAGCAAGCAGAAGCTTCAGGATGCTAAGTGCCTTGTCTAATATCCCTAGGCAGGAAGTGACATAGAAGTATCCAGATTCTGCCTCCTGGAGGCTCAACTTCAGGATCCAAGCACTTAACCATGTCACACATTGCTGCTCACGTCAAGGGAGGGTCCCAAATGTCTCGATGAAAAGCATCTGAGAACCTCAAAGGACTTTGCCCCCACCCTCTAGCCAGCTGGGATGGCCTCAAAGGTTATCTCCCAGGTCAGGGAATCTGACGGTCAGTCTGTCTGGGGCAGAGGAAACGAGAAGGTGTCATTCCTCACCTGGGGAAAGGGCACTTCTGGTCTTTCTTATATGAAAGAGATCCTGGACTAACTAATGTCTTTAAAAAGTGAGGGTGACTGTTAGCCTCGGTCCTAAAAAAGCAATAGAGATTCAGGTTCTTCCAGGGATAGTGCCAGAGCCCAAGAAAGTTCAGAGATGGATGGGCTTTGTCAGACAGTTGCTCTTGCGGGTCAGAGAGAAATTCCAGGCCTCCACAGGGCTCTAAGCCAATACACATCAGAAATGAGCTGTCTGCAGCTGTTGGACCCTGGGAAAGGCAAGACATTATTTGAGAGTTTTTTTAAAAGTCTTAGAACAAGGCACATTTTCACTCCTCTTCTATGGGGAAACAATGGGTTTGGGTGACAAGCAGACTGACCC
Source organism: Pongo abelii (assembly GCF_028885655.2). Classification (NCBI taxonomy): domain Eukaryota; kingdom Metazoa; phylum Chordata; class Mammalia; order Primates; family Hominidae; genus Pongo; species Pongo abelii. The sequence continues at coordinate 73,545,064 of NC_071993.2, forward strand.
TTCACATACTAGCTGTTTCCACTTGTAAATTTGTGGCTTTGGGCAAAGTATCTGAGCTTTTGTTTTCTCATCATCTCTGAAGTGGGGATGAAGATAAAATCAATGCAATTATTAGCAGAATGTCTGGTGCATTAGATGCCCAATAAATGTTAGCTATGGTTGTTATTATTCATTTTACCTTAAACAGTTAGTGAGCGCCGGCTGGGCGCGATGGCTCACGCCTGTAATCCCAGCACTTTGGGAGGCAGAGGTGGGCGGATCACGAGGTCAGAAGATTGAGACCATCCTGGCTAACATGGTGAAACCCCGTCTCTACTAAAAATACAAAAAAAAAATTAGCCGGGCGTGATGGCGGGTGCCTGTAGTCCCAGCTACTCAGTAAGCTGAGGCAGGAGAATGGCATGAACCCAGGAGGCGGAGCTGGCCGTGAGCTGAGATCGCAGCACTGTACTCCAGCCTGGGCGACAGAGCGAGACTCCGTCTCAAAAAAAATAAAAAATAAAAAGCCAGTTAGTGAGCACCTACTAAATACCACACAGTGCAAGGGACATGTGATGAATAAAGCTTTACCCCTAATTTCAGGAAGCTTCTGGGCTGGGTATATTGGCCCATGCCTGTAATCCCAGCACTTTGGGAGGCTGAGGTGGGTAGATCACTTGAGGTCAAGAGTTCAACACCAGCCTGGCCAACATACTAAACATACTAAAAATACAAAAAAAATGGCTGGGCGTGGTGGTGCATGCCTGTAATCCCAGCTACTCTGGAGGCTGAGGTATGAGAATTGCTTGAACCCAGGAGGCAGAGTTTGCAGTGAGCCGAGATCGCACCACTGCACTCTAGTCTGGGCGACAGAGCGAGACTCCCTCTCAAAAAATAAATAAATAAATAAATAATAAAAAAAGAAGCTTCTCGTCCAGCATGGAAAGCATGCCATCTTTTTTGTTCCTTCCCAGTCTCAGTGGATGAGGGTGCTCTGAGCTGAGCATGTTTAAACAGGGACCACCTACACACTAGGCCACATGGTGATTTGGTAGACCTGGGTTCTGGAATTGGCTTCACTGAGTCTGACTCCCGCACCTCCGTCTAGTTGTCTGTGCCTTCCCTGTGCTGCCATCCTTGGAACCTGAGTCCTGGTCAGAGGCTCCCACAGCACTAACCATAACCCGTCATTCTTGTATTTATATGTGCATGACCTGGATGAGGTCTTGCCTCTGGGGAGGGGTCTGACGCAGAGGGCTGAGGCTGAGTCTCTAGGCTGGGGAAGTCAGATGACAACCATGGACCACCCACAATAACACCCGCATGCATCATCCTCTACAGTGACATCAGGTTTTAGAGCTTGTAAAGCATTTTTACATTCATTTCGTTTAGTCTACATGGGAGGAGTAATCTCCAGACATGTTTTGCAGATGAGGAAACAATGTAGAGAGGTAGGTTACAAATTGCAACAAAAACCCTAGCCCATGTGGGTCCCAAAGTTGGCTGATCAGAATCACTGGAGGGCCAGGCAGGCATGGTGGCTCATGCCTGTAATCCCAGCACTTATGGAGGCCAAGGCGGGCAGATCACTCGAGGTCAGGAGTTCAAGACCAAGACAGTGAAACTCCTGTCTCTACTAACAGTACAAAAATTTAGCCAGGCGTGGTGGCATGTGCCTGTAATTCCAGCTACTGAGGCAGGAATTACAGCTACTGAGGCAGGAGAATCGCTTGAACCCAGGAGGTAGAGGCTGCAATGAACCGAGATCGTGTAACTGCACTCCAGCCTGGGTGACAAAGTGAGACCCTGTCTCAAAAAAAAAAGAAAAAAGTATCACTGGAGTGCTTGTGAAATATGTAGATGACCACGCCCTCTCACCAAATTCTAAATCCGAAGGTCTGGGTCTGGACTTGAGAATCAATAGTTTGGCAGGGCGCAGTGGCTCACGCCTGTAATCCCAGCACTTTGGGAGGCTGAGGCGGGTGGATCGCCTGAGGTCAGGTGTTTAAGACCAGCCTAGGCAACATGGCAAAACCCCGTCTCTAATAAAAATACAAATATTAGCCGGGCATGGTGGTGGGGACCTGTAATCCCAACTACTCGGGAGGCTGAAGCAGAAGAATTGCTTGAACCGGGGAGGCAGAGGTTGCAGTGAGCCGAGGTCGTGCCATTGCACTCTAGCTTGGGTGACAAGAGTGAAACTACATCTCAAAAAAGAAAAAAAAGGGAGTCAATAGTTTAACAAACACCAAGGTGATGCTTATCTTCAGGCGAGTTCAGACATAGTGCCATTCACTGAAGTTTTTTTTTATTTTTTTGAGATGGAGTTTCGCTCTTGTTACCCAGGCTGGAGTGCAATGGTGCAATCTTGACTCACTGCAACCTCCGCCTCCTGGGTTCAAGCGATGCTCCTGCCTCAGCCTCCCGAGTAGCTGGGATTACAGGCATGTGCCACCACGCCCAGCTAATTTTGTATTTTTGGTAGAGACAGGGTTTCTCCATGTTGGTCAAGCTGGTCTCGAACCCCTGACCTCAGTTGATCTTCCCACCTCAGCCTCCCAACGTGCTAGGATTACAGGCGTGAGCCACTGCGTCTGGCCTCACTGAATTATTTACTTGTTTTTAATTTTTTTTTTTTTTAAAGAGGGTCTTGCTATGTTGACCAGACTGGTCTCAAACTCCTGGCCTCAAGCTATCCTCCAGCCTTGGCCTCCCATGTGTTGGGATTACAGGCATGAACCACCACACTTGGCCTGAATTATTTACTTAACACAGATTTTTTGAGTTCCAACGATGATGATGGTATATACTGTGTGACAGCAGGATGAACAAGACATTTCCAGCTTTAGGAAACTAACAGACTGTCCAGGGCTCATGTGGTGGACAGCCCAGGTCTCCTGAATCTTAGGGGAGGCCCCCAGCTACGTGGAACAGCCTCCTCCCCTAAGACAGAGGACAAAGTCTTGGAGCTCCTAGTTGAGCCTGCTGGGCCTTTCTCCATTTTCTAACAACCTGCTCAGGTCGCAGCCTATGGTTCTTTTGTTGTTGTTGTTGTTGTTGTTGTTGTTTTGTTTTTTGAGACAGGGTCTCATCGGTCGCCCAGATTGGAGTGCAGTGGCCCGATCTTGGCTTATTGCAACCTTGGCCTCCCAGGCTCAAGCAATCCTCCCACCTCAGCCTCCAGAGGAGCTGGGACTACAGGCGCACAGCACCATGCCTGGCTAATTTTTGTATTTTTGGGTAGAGACAGGGTTTCACCATGTTGACCAGGCTGGTCTTGAACTCCTGAGCTCAGGCAATCTGCCAGCCTCATCCTCCCTAAGTGCTGAAATTACAGATGTGAGCCACCGTGCCCAGCCAGCAGCCTATGGTTCTTTTGAGCTAGAGGCATCCTGTGAAAGAAGTCAGGTGTATAGAGCACTTAGCACTATGCCTGGCACTTAGTAAGTGTTCAGTAAGTGTCGGCCAGCAGCTAAGTGCTTGTCATGGCTAGGTAGGTGGGGGAGCTGAGAAGAGAAAGAGCCCTCAGGTGTAAAGGAAAACGGAGCTGAGAAGAGAAAGAGCCCTCAGGTGTAAAGGAAAACGGATGGGGCCAGACACTGGGGCAGGGATTTACATTTCTTTAAAAGTCATTCCAGCCCTGACTTGACTTTGCACCTGGAAGGGAAGAGGCCAGACAAGATCACTCTTGTGCAAATAAGGAAAGCTGGGCCCAGAGATCAAAGTGAGTGGCCCTGAGCCGCCACCCATGTCTTCTGTGGCCCTGCCACACCAGGCAGGGATTGGGGGATGTGGGCAACAAGGGTAACACCTTTCCTCCTGAAATCACTGGGGTGATGTCTGCCTGTCGGGGAAGAGCCTGATGAAACAGGATCACCCCGTTGGCTCCAGCTTCTGCTGAACACTCCCTTTTCAGATGGAGAAGTCATCGTCCTGGTCTCTCCTGCCTTCTGTCTTCCCCAGGAAAGCACTTCAGTATTTGGTAGGGCCAGGGGTGCTCCCCGAGGCCATCTAGACAGTGGCCAGGGAGGCTGCACCGGCCAGATTGTGTCAAAGTCTGCCTGAGAGCCACGAGGATCCCTCGGCATTCTCTTCCTGCTTCTTGAGGAGCCTGCGGTCCATTTGCAGCCTGAGTGGAGAGCATGGGGCAGGGATCCCAGGTGAGGTCGAGTAAGGAAGTCGCAGTTCTGACCTGGGAATCTGCCGGGACAAGCCTGCTCTGTCTCAGCATCAAGGCCTTTGGTACCCACAGGAGCAGGGTGCCAGGGTGTCCAGACCGGGCGAACCAGGAGCCCTAGATCCCGTCCCTGGAACTAGGTCCTCCGCCAGCTTTGCGGGCCTCCTCCGCACCAGGCTTAGGTCTCGCCCATCCCCAGCAGGAGGTCTCTCTGCCCCCCACCCTCCGGAGGGGGGTTATATGATCTTAAAGCTTCCCCAGAGGGAGGAAAGGTGGGGGCGGGGCGGCTGCTGAGGCCCAGGATATAAGGGCTGGAGGTGCTGCTTTCAGGCCTGGCCAGCCCACCATGCACGCCCACTGCCTGCCCTTCCTCCTGCACGCCTGGTGGGCCCTACTCCAGGCGGGTGCTGCGACGGTGGCCACTGCGCTCCTGCGTACGCGGGGGCAGCCCTCGTCGCCGTCCCCTTTGGCGTACATGCTGAGCCTCTACCGCGACCCGCTGCCGAGGGCAGACATCGTCCGCAGCCTACAGGCACAAGGTAGGCTGTGCCGCGTGCCGCGCCCTTCTGGGCACCTCGGGGCGCCTCCGCCGCGTCCAGCCAGCGGACTCGGGAAGTGCTCTGGGTTGGGGGCTGCGGCTCCGAGCCGGGTTTGCCGCCGCCCGGGAGTCCCGAGCCCAGGGCCTACCTCTGCGGGTGTCTCCGCGTCAGCAGGCTCGGGGTGCAGCGTTGGTGGCTGGGGGCGCATCCACGGCCGAGTCGGGAAGGGATTCTAGCGTTCAGGGTGTGTCCTCGACGGGGACCATTGTCTCTGGGTTTTGGTTTGGGATTGCGCGGAGCGCAGCGCGGAAGGGTGGGAGCCCCTAATCTCCACAGTCTTATGAAGTTGCTTATCCTGGCGCCTGGGTCTGCGCATCTGTAGGATAGGTGTAATAAATAACACCTCGCCTATCAGACTGTGGAAAGCGCGAGATGACAATGCGCGCGAAACGCTCAGCGCAGTATCCGGCACAGCCACAGTCAACGGTCGTTGGTATTACTGTAATGGTTTGGTCTTGGCGATTTTTTTTTTATTTCTGCGAGTGAGGTTGAATGGGTCCCGGGGTGTGACGTCGGAAGTATCGGCAGCTGAGCTGGTAACATTGGGGATTCGGGCTCACGGCCTGGAGATCAGGGATGGGCTGTCCCGAAGTCGCGAACTGTGGCAGCCTTGGGTCCTCCAGCCGCGCCAGGGAGGTGTCAAGTGTCTCGCTTAACCCCGGGTTCGGGGCCATGATTTGCAGGGGAGTGGGTGTCAAGGACGGCAGGGATCTGAGGGTATCGCCCTCGAGGACCTGGCAGCGCGTTCTGGGCACCCAGCGCGGCGAGCAGGTGAGTGCTGCGGAGAGGGAGCCCCTTCCGCGCCTCAATCCACATTCCGCAGCCTGGGCAGCCGCGGCCGCCCACGCCTCCCTCCGCCTGGGGGGCCAGACAGCCCTCCCCGGGGCCGGGGCGCAATCCACAAAGGCTAATCTGATCCGACCTGCCTCCTGCCCGCCCCTTGTGACCTGGTGCCGGGGGCTCCTCGCTCCCGCGCCTGGGGTCAGACAGCCGGTGACCCTCTCCGGAAGGGTCATCTGGGGACCAGCCAGACCGGGGACACCCTCGGGGGCGGGGCAATGAGAAATTTGCTGGAGTGTTCGGCCCCTCCACCGAAAAGCGGCCGGGGATGGGAGGGGGCAAAGAAGGGAGGGAGCGCTTTTCCAGTTCACTTCCTTCTGGAAAGTTCGAGATGTGTGCGGTGATGGGCAGGCATCTGAAAAACTGGGTTCTAGGCCTCAAATCCTGCTTCCTGATTCCCTGTTGTCCCTGGCGCGTCTTGGTTTGTCTGCCTTCCCTTCTGTAAATTAGGAGACTGCTCTCTTTCAGCTAAACACTGTTTTTTGTTTGTTTGTTTGTTTTTTCTTTGAAACAGAGTCTCCCTCTGTTGCCCAGGCTGGAGTGCAGTGACACGATTTCGGCTCATTGCAGCCTCCGCCTCCCAGGTTCAAGGAATTCTCCTGCCTCAGCCTCCCGAGTAACTGAGACTACAGGCGCACGCCACTGCGCCCAGCTATTTTTTAATATTTTTAGTAGAGACAGAGTTTCACCATATTGGCCAGGCTGGTCTCGCCTGGCCTCGTGATCCGCCTGCCTCGGCCTCCCAAAGTGTTGGGATTACAGGCGTGAGCCACCGCGACTGGCCTAAACCCTGTTTTTGAGTGTACAGTGGCATGTGGCACATTTACGTTGTGAATTGGCCTCATTTTCTAAGAGCAGTGGGAAGAGCCCGCCTGGAGGGAGACTGGAGGAGAAGGGATGTCCTGGCCCCACTCCTTCCATCTTGGGTTTATTTAGAATAAACTGCACTGCAGTTGCATGAAAGGGATGTTGGAGTCCAACTGGGTTTACAGCTGTATCTGTTGCCGTTTAACCTTCACCTTAGACCTTCAGTTTTCTCATCTGCAAATGGTGAGATGAGAGGAACAGTGAGGAGATTTAGAGAATGCCTGTGAAACACTTGGCACACGGGAAGCCACTGATGGTAACGACCCTTATAATTTATGAAAATGTAGAGTGGGTGCTCAGTGTCAGGCCCTCACAGCCCTGTCTGGGGACGGTGGTGTCAATGACAGGAAGGGAACCCAAGGGTGTGAGCCACTTTCTTCTTCAGAACTGGAGGTGGGGCCGGGCACAGTGGCTTACGCCTGTAACCCAGCACTTTGGGAGGCCTAAGCAGTCGGATCATGAGGTCGAGAGATCAAGACCGTCCTGCGCAACATGATGAAACCCTGTCTCTACTAAAAATACAAAAATTAGCTGGGCATGGTGGCACGCACCTTTGGTCCCAGCTACTCGGGAGAATGAGGCAGGAGAATCGCTTGAACCCAGGAGGTGGAGGCTGCAGTGAGCCGAGATCGTGCCACTGCACTCAAGCCTGGCCACAGAGCGAGACTCCATCTCAAAAAAAAGAACTGGAGGTGGGCCGGGAGGACATCAGGGGCATCTGTGTGGCTAAGTCTGCATTCAGCATATGAATGGGTTTTTGGGTGTCCATGAACCCCTTCCTCATACCCACCTTAAAATCACATTTGTTGTATTTGGATGTGTTTGTTTTTTTCTGAGAACATTCCTACCTTGCATCAGGCACCAGTGACACCCACAATATTAGAACCTTTCTTCTAAGATGAACCAGAGAACCTATCAGCCCTGTCCCAGGGCACCCTGGCAGCAGTGGGAGAAGGCAGGAAGGGTGGTGGAGTCACAGACTTCTTTCAGCAGGAAGGAGCAGCCTCTTCCCTACCCAGCCTTGCCCACTGCCCATCCTGTTCACAGGAGACTTTGCACCCCTGTCCAGGTCCTTGTGGCCTGTCCGGACACCTTCATTTCTAACTCTTGGACCTGGGCAATAATGAGGCAGCTGATGACGGCCAATGTTTATTGAACTTTGGTTGTGCTGGGCAAAGCACATTACATGAATTATCTCAGTTAGTCCTAACACCCCTGTGAGATGACTACTTTTACCATCTCCCTTTTACAGAGAGGGAAACTGAGGCTCAGAGAAGGAAAGTAGCCTTACCAATGTCAAACAGCAAGTGACAGAATTTGAGCCATCATGAGGAGACTTGGGGGTCCCTGCTCTTAACCATTAAGCAGGAGTGCCTTCTTCTAAAAGAGTTGAGATAAAGTTTTTTTTTTCGAGACAGTGTTTTGCTTTTTGTCACCCAGGCTGGAGTGCAATGGCGCAGTCTCGGCTCACTGCAACCTCCACCTCCTGTGTTCAAGTGATTCTCCTGCCTCAGCCTCTCAAGTAGCTGGGATTACAGGTGTGCACCACCATGCCTGGCTAATTTTGCATTTTTTTTAGTAGAGACAGGGTTTCACCATGTTGATCAGGCTGGTCTCAAACTTCTGACCTCAAGTGATCCACCCACCTCAGCCTCCCAAAGTGCTGGGATTATAGGAGTGACCCACTGCACCTGGCCAAGATAAAGTGTTTTTAAACTCACCGCCCCAATCCTCCAGGTACAGGTGGCAGCAGTGGGTGCTGAGTAATGTTAGCCTCCTCCCCACTCTTCTGGGGAAAGCTGCTAGTCAGGGGCCGGTTATTGCCTCCTGTAGGTGCTAATGAGGAGGGAAGTGGAAATTAAGTGAAAAAGAGCTGCTGGAGATGGGCTGGGAGAAGCTGCCATGAGGCTGAGATTGGGAGTGGCCCCTTTACAATACAAGCTGGATTTCCCAGAGAAATTCACTTCCTCTCTGACCAAAGATGCTCTAGGAGACAGTCAATGAATAAACTGCTATGCAGCCAGGCTGGACCTACATCAGAGATCATCACTACCTCCAGAGTCTATTCACAAAGAGTTACAAATGCCCTGTCTTATTTCTAATGAATAACCCTGACTTTTATTTAGCAATAAACCTTCACACCTCTTTATTTCTCTGGGTCCTTGTGATAATCAGAGAGGGTGGTGCAGCATTATTCCCATCGCAAAGAAGAGGAAACTGAGCTTGAAGAAAGTTCATCACTATTTTTGTTGTTGTTGTTGTTGTTGTCACTGAAACAGAGTTTCGCTCTTGTTGTCCAGGCTGGAGTTCAGTGGCGCGATCCCGGCTCACCGCAACCTCCACCTCCTGGGTTCAAGCAATTCTCCTGCCTCAGCCTTCCTGAGTAGCTGGGATTAGGCGTGAGCCACCACACCTGGCTAATTTTGTATTTTTAGTAGAGACGGGGTTTCTCCATGTTGGTCAGGCTGGTTTCGAACTCCTGACCTCAGGTGATCCACCCACCTCAGCCTCCCAAAGTGCTGGGATTACAGGCATGAGCCACCGTGCCCGGCATTACTATTAAGTCACCTGAAAATCCACAAATCTGTGCTATTCCCAGACATCAGGGAAAATCAATCCAGGACCAGAATATATGGAGTGTGCTCCCCTACTCCTTGTCATCCAGTTTGGGTTTGGTTGTCTTGGGTGTGTGGAAAAGGGCTGGGTGTGTGTGTCTTCTGGGTGATGATCTCTGATGTAGGTCCAGTCTGGGCATCTAACAGTTTATTCTTCTATTGTCTCATAGAGCATCTTTGGTCAGAGAGAAAGTGAATTTCTTTGGGAAATAATCCACCTTGTATTGTAAAGGGGCAACTCCCACTTTCAGCCTTCTGGAAGCTTCTGGGTGCATGCGATTGCTGTGTGCCCCAGGTGTGTGAATGACCTGGGACAGGAATGGGCGAGCATTCTGTAGGTGGGTAGTCATGCCTGGAAAGCCTTTAGAAACCTATTTGTAAGGTTGCCAAAAACTCTTAGGAACTAGGGGGTGGGTAAAGGGTGAGCAGTCTTTGGCTTCTATTGCCTGTGGCTCCCTGAGAGCTCTGAGGTTTTCCATGATATTCACATCTAGCTCAATGTGTCTGTAAAACAGGCCACTCTTTTTTTTTTGAGACAGAGTTTCACTCTTGTTGTGCAGGCTGGAGTGCAAGGGCACTGTCTCGGCTCACTGCAACCTCTGCCTCCCAGGTTCAAATGATTCTCCTGCCTCAGCCTCTCGAGTAGCTGGGATTACAGGCACAAACCACCACGCCCAGCTAATTTTGTATTTTTAGTAGAGACGGGGTTTCTCCATGTTGGTCAGACTTTATGTATGGGAGGAGAGAGGGGAGGGGGAGATGCAACTCATCACATTTTTACTGACTGTCCTCTGGCTGTGCAAGTTATCTTGGAAGGGGGACTGGAAGAACAGTAATTCGGAGTCTGGGCTTGGCAGTTGGGCGAATCCAGGTTTACTCTTGGCTCTGCCACCTTCCAAGAATGACACCTTGGTCAGGTCTTTTAACCACTCTGAGCCTCAGTTTTCCTCATCTCTAAAAGGGACTCGAAAATCTTACCAACTCATAGAGTTGGGGTGAGAATTCGAGGGTAATTCTATATAAGGTAAGGCCTCCAGCAAGAGCTATGGTGGTTGTGACGCTGACTGAGGCTGGGGGAGGCCCTCACTCACCCTGATTCCTTCCTTCCTTGTTTTCTCCTACCCAGATGTGGAGGTGGATGGGCAGAACTGGACGTTTGCTTTTGACTTCTCCTTCCTGAGCCAACAAGAGGATCTGGCATGGGCTGAGCTCCGGCTGCAGCTGTCCAGCCCCGTGGACCTCCCCACTGAGGGCTCACTTGCCATTGAGATTTTCCACCAACCAAAGCCCGACACAGAGCAGGCTTCAGATAGCTGCTTAGAGCGATTTCAGATGGACCTGTTCACTGTCACTCTGTCCCAGGTCACCTTTTCCTTGGGCAGCATGGTCTTGGAGGTGACCAGACCACTCTCCAAGTGGCTGAAGCGCCCTGGGGCCCTGGAGAAGCAGATGTCCAGGGTAGCTGGAGAGTGCTGGCCGCGGCCCACCACACCACCTGCCACCAATGTGCTCCTTATGCTCTACTCCAACCTCTCACAAGAGCAGAGGCGGCTGGGTGGGTCCACCTTGCTGTGGGAAGCCGAGAGCTCCTGGCGGGCCCAGGAGGGACAGCTGTCCTGGGAATGGGGCAAGAGGCACCGTCGACATCACTTACCAGACAGAAGTCAACTGTGTCGGAAGGTCAAGTTCCAGGTGGACTTCAACCTGATCGGATGGGGCTCCTGGATCATCTACCCCAAGCAGTACAACGCCTATCGCTGCGAGGGCGAGTGTCCTAATCCTGTCGGGGAGGAGTTTCATCCGACCAACCATGCATACATCCAGGTGGGATGCCAGGCGTGAGGGGGAGGGGAGGCAGTAAGCTGGCCTTGGGGGACAGGGCTCTAGCTTTGCTATTAAATGACTGTGTTCCTGTATTCACAGTTATTCAAGCACCTCCAACGTGCCAGATCCTGTGCTAGGTACCAGGGATGTAGAGATGACCGAGTGTAACATCCTTATAGAGCCTGTATGGGGTCATGCGTCATTGGGTAGCCTTGAAAACATTGTTTCCCTGGGACTTTATCCTTGTCTTTCATAAAATTAGGGGGTGGGGGTAGACCAGAGGGTCTCAGCACTTCCCTAGCCCTGACATTTTAGGAAAGGAAGAATCTGGACTTTGGGGACAGGCAGGCCTGCATTTGACTCCTCATTAGCTGTGCAATACTGTTTAGGTTGCTTATTCTCTCAAGCTTCAGTTTTTCCACCTGTAAGATGAGGAGGGCAATGCCATATTTCAGAGGGATGCTGTAGGGTTAATGAGATGACATGCACATGGCATGTAAAGTGGTTGGTAGGTAACGGGCATGTTTGGCTGCATTATGGGGCCACGGTTGGAATCACATTGTTCCAGCCACAGTATTTTGGTTGAGAATTGACTACCCATTCTACAGAAGTAGACAAGGCCAGCTAGGCACGGTGGCACATGCCTGAAATCCCAGCACTTTGGGAGGCTGAGGTGGGTGGATCACCTGAGGTCAAGAGTTCGAGACCAGCCTGACCAACATGGTGACACCCCATCTCTACTAAAACTACAAAAATCAGCCGGGTGTTGTGGCACGTGCCTGTAATCCCAGCTACTCGGGAGGCTGAGGCAGGAGAATCACTTGAACCCGGGAGGCAGAGGTTGCAGTGAGCCGAGATCATGCCATTGCACTCCAGCCTGGGCAACAGGAGCAAAACTCCATCTCAAAAACAAGAAAAAGAAGTAGACAAGGCCAGAGGCTGCCACTTGGTGCCACTAGTCAGCCTAAGGTCTAGGAGGTGGTGGAGGAAGAACAGAGCTGGTGAGTTAGGAAAGAGAAGATGGAGAGAACAGAAAATAGAACCTAATATGGTGGATCTGATGTTATAGGTGGCCCTGCCCTGCTGTCAAAGGTCATATGGGACCAAAATGTTTTCCTTTTACTCCATGAAGTCTGGAATGAGAATCTCTTGGACTTGCAGTATATCCTCCATGCCAAGCCTCAGGCGGGGTTCAGGGTCTCTGGGGAGCATGAGCACATGGGCTGAGGTCATACAAGGGAGTCGCTGGGGGGACTAGAGTTTCTGAGGACCTGTCCTGAGCCTCACCCAGGCCCGCTGATTTTCATCACCCACCTGGAGCACCACAAAGATCCAGACAGTCCCAATTGCCAACTCTGACACTCTGATCTAAAAAGATGTTACTAGACCACAGGGACAGGCCCTGGTTCCAAAATGCCAAGGGATTGTTACCTTTCCTCCTATTGACTCTCTCTGTCCTGCTCTGGCTGACAGCAAATCCCATAAGAATTTCCACATGACTAACTATTCTGCTCATATTTCTTGGAATATTTTAAAAATTGGTATTCACAGCCAGGCACGGTGGCTCACTCATGTAATTCCAGCATTTTGGGAGGCTGAGGTGAGTGGATCGCTTGAGCCCAGGAGGTCAAGACCAGCCTGGGCAACATGCCGAAACTCTATATCTACAAAAAAATATAAAAATTAGCTAGGCATGGTGGCATGCACCAGTAGTCCCAGCTACTCAGGAGGCTGAGGTGGGAGGATCACCTGAGCCCAGAAGGTTGAGGATGCAGTAAGCTGTGATTGCACCACTGCACCCCAGCCTAGGCAACAGAGCAAGACCATCTCAAAAAAGAAAAAAAAATGGTATTCCCTTTAGACTAGAATAATAGGAGAACATAAAAATTAGCTACCACTAAAAAAAAAAAAAAAATTAGCTGCTACTCTACCCAGATACATGTAATTTTTTGAATCTGTTTAAAGGCTGTTTTCACAAAACAAGCACAGAGCTAAAGGTAGTTTAGACATTAGAGTTCATGATATATTGGCAAGCTAATTCCTTTATGAAAATAATTTTCTGCTATTTTTGCACTCAGGAACTGACTTTAACTCCATAACTTTTTCACTCTTTACCCAGAAATACTACTATTGTGACCTGCCCATCAGAATGTGAATTGACACTCCCTTCCTTTCCTTTACAGAGTCTGCTGAAACGTTACCAGCCCCACCGAGTCCCTTCTACTTGCTGTGCCCCAGTGAAGACCAAGCCGCTGAGCATGCTGTATGTGGATAACGGCAGAGTGCTCCTAGATCACCATAAAGACATGATCGTGGAAGAATGTGGGTGCCTCTGATGACATCCTGGAGGGAGACTGGATTTGCCTGCACTCTGGAAGGCTGGGAAGCTCCTGGAAGACATGATAACCATCTAATCCAGTAAGGAGAAAGAGAGAGGGGCAAAGTTGCTCTGCCCACCAGAACTGAAGAGGAGGGGCTGCCCACTCTGTAAATGAAGGGCTCAGTGGAGTCTGGCCAAGCACAGAGGCCGCTGTCAGGAAGAGGGAGGAAGAAGCCTGTGTAGGGGGCTTGCTGGATGTTCTCTTTACTGAAAAGACAGTGGCGAGGAAAAGCACAAGCGCATGAGTTCTTTACTGGATTTTTAAAAAACCTGTGAACCCCCCGAAACTGTATGTGAAAGTTGAGACATATGTGCATGTATTTTGGAGGTGGGATGAAGTCACCTATAGCTTTCATGTATTCTCCAAAGTAGTCTCTGTGTGACCTGTCCCCCTCCCCAAAGATTAAGGATCACTGTATAGATTAAAAAGAGTCCGTCACTGTCATTGCCTCAGGCTCGGTTGGGGGAGCCCCACAGCTTTCTGGCTGGCCAGTGGCAATCTACTGGCCTTGTCCAGAGGCTCACTGGAGTGGGTCTCTGCTGATGAGCTGTACAACAATAAAGCCATTGTCTAGTTCTCCTGGGCCAGCTGGTGCCTGTGAAGGCAGAGTCAGGAACTCATCCAAGAGGACCGGCCATGTTGGGTTACAGAAGCTAGAGCCTTCAGACATCCCTGCGTCAGTCTGCTTAGGCAGACACAACCTGAGTCTGTTAAAGTTGGTGACAATCCACCTCAGTCTCTCAATTTGTGCTACTAATGACGCCTCTGAGCTTCCCATCCAGCAGCGGTGAAGGCCTTGCCCCTGGGTGGCAAGACACTTGCTCTATGGTCACAGCTCAGCCACTGGAAGCTGTGTGACCTCAGGTGAGCAATTCACTGTCCAGTCTCCACTTGTAAAAGGAACGCTGGTGAATCCTAATGCATTCATATTAAATGTCTGTTGTCAGGCTCAGAAGAGCCATGAGCTTTAAGCTGTAGACTGAATAGGAAGGGCTGCCTTATCCCTATCTCCCTCTAAAGCTTATAAAGCCTGCTAAACCCAGTCCCTGCCACATGCCCTTAATCTAACCTTTATCAGCTCTTTTGTTACTCAGGGTTCTGACGGACTTAATTTCAGGTTCCACATGGGCAGCACAGCAAAAGGAGCCTGAGTGAGGCAGCTCTATCCCCAAAAACCCCTGACCACAGTTATCTTCCGGGTAAGAAGACCTCAAAGGCAACAATTCTGGCTGGGTGCAGTGGCTCACGCCTGTAATCCCAGCACTTTGGGAGGCTGAGGTGGGAAGACCGCTTGAGTCCAGTAGTTCAAGACCAGCCTGGGCAACATAGTGAGAACCTGTCTCTGTTTAAATAAAACAAACAAAAGGAGCAATTCTGCTCTTAACAGCTTGATCTCATTGAGCATTGCCAAAGCAGGGGCACTTTTTTTGTAGTTTCATGGAGCAAAGGGGACACTTTATTGGGAATATGAGCCCACAGTTTATCTACCCCATTCTGCTTTCCCAAGAAGCCTACCCACTTATGCTAAAGAAAATGATTCCAATCATTTGTGAACCCTGTTGAGCTCAGACAAACTCAACTGAGGCTTTGGTTGAGTCAACACCATAGTCAGGGCCCAGAAAGGGGCTGGATTTGCTAGAGCCAGGCCTGGGCTTGAGAAACCTCAGTGCCTTGATTCCACAACAAAGCTGATCCAGCTGTTCACTGCCTGGACTAGAAATGGACTGCCCAGATCCAACAGTTCAGAATCAACAGGATTCTGCATCTGCCCATATACAGAACAGCAGAGCAGGGACAACCTTGTGAGGTCAGCTTGTCTGATCCCCATTCCTAAATGAGACCCCAGGGAGGCCTCAGGGCCTGACCACACAGCTAGGAGTGGCAGGGCCAAGAGCTGAGCTCTGGTCTCTTGAGCCCTAGGGGCACTTACTGCTTAATGGCAACTAGAGGTTTGTGCTCACCTATCTTGGGATCCAAGCCTTAGCCTTTAGAACCAAACATTTGAACCCAATTACACTACTGAAGTAGTTCTTAGAAGTGAAAATCCCACCCCAGGACTTTCTTACATGGCTGGTGCCAGAGAGCGAAAGGTCAAGCTATTTGTAGCTACAGCTTGTGGGAGTGTTTACAGTCAGCGGCTCTATTGACTCTAAGAACAAACCCTTGACAACAGGGCATTGCCTCATGTCAAATAAAAGTAGTGCACAAAGTAGTGAAACTCTGTGTTTTGCTGACCCCTGCTGAAAGCTCAGTGTTTGCTACGTCAGCAGCAGTCATTCTGTTGCCTGGACAGAAGTCACTGGGGCAAAGCCCACCTACGTGAGCCTAGGGAATAGCTCCGTGCTCTAGGCCATGTGCTTGCTGAAGGCTCTATAAGTCATTGTAAATACTACCTTGGAGAATTGTGTCCTGTCTGAACCTGGGATGTTTTCTGTTGTTTTGATATAGGATCTTGCTGTCACCCAGACTGGAGTGCAGTGGCACAATCATGGCTCACTGCAGTCTTGCCATCCTGGACTCAAGCAATCCTCCTACTTCAGCCTCCCAAGTAGCTGGGACTGCAAGCATGTACCATCATACCCAACCAATTTTTTAGATTGTTTTTTGTCAAGACAGGGTCTTGCCATGTTGCCAAGGCTGGTCTCCAACTTCTGGGCTCAAGCTCTTGTCCTGTGTTGGCCTCCCAACGTGTTGAGATTACAGGTGTGAGCCACTGCACCTGGCCTGAACCTAGGGCTTTAAGAGCACTCAAGAGTTATTTTAACTTGCTCTCAAGAAGTGCCAAGTCAGTTGTGAGTGGGAAAAATTGGACACATTACACTCCTTGGCTGAGGAAGTGGATGGGCCCGGCAGTAGGTAAGCCTGGAGAAATTAAAAACATTTTAAGAAACAGAAACACAGGATCCAGAGATGTGGGGAGTGGCTGTGACCCTGGGATAGCACCCCTAACCCGGGGTTTGTCTCCATCTTCAAAAGTCTTCCTTTTCGGGCCGGCGCAGTGGCTCATGCCTGTAATCCCAGCACTTTAGGGGGCTGAGGCGGGCGGATCACGAGGTGTGGAGTTTGAGACCAGCCTGACCAACATGGTGAAACCCCGTCTCTAAAAATACAAAAATTAGCCAGGCATGGTAGCACGCACCTGTAATCCCAGCTACTCAGGAGGCTGAGGCAGGAGAATCACTTGAACCCAGGAAGCAGGGGTTACAGTGAGCCGAGGTCGCACCACTGCACTCCAGCCTGGGCGACAGAGCGATATTCAGTCTCAAAAAAAAAAAGTCTTCCTTTTCATTAGCAGTAAGATCCTTACCTACTCTAATTGCCTTTAGGGCAGAGTAAAGGATGTAGGAAAGGGCTTTTAAGGTTTTGGTCCCATCTTCCCTTAAAGAGATCCTTTAGTCCTTCTATAGGTTCCACGAGTAGGTGGTAGTTGCAGTGCTCAAACCTGTTCCATTCCTAAACTTACACACTTGGAGGGAAGAGGAGAGGGGGCTGAATAATCTCTGGATATCCATGTCAACCGGGCTGTGCTTGAGTCCCTTAAATACTGTTTACTGAGCTAAGTATACTAGGCACTGGGCTCTTCATGACATCAACTGGGCCTCACAACCACCTAGAAAAGTTGTTGCTTAACCTTATTTTAGAGAAAACTGAGGCTTGTAGAATAAGAATTCTGCTGGGTAATTCGGCTACTAAGCAGCACAGCTGGAATTGAAGCTGCCTGACTCCAAAGCCTGTGCCCTAAACCTCTACACAGTTCCGATGGGAAAGCTTCCTCCAGTCCAGTTTTATTCTGTGGACCTCTGTTCACGTGAAAGAATTCTCATTCTCAGGACTAATACATGAGACCTGCTGGATTAGTTAACAGCAGGGAATGACGCTCATGCAGCACAGCTCAGTTTGAGGTAACAGGCACGATGGACGTCTAACCAGTGCTCCCAGGGGCACAGGCAGCCCCTCTTCTGAGAAAGGAAAAGTTGTTTGGGCTTCCTCAGGGCTGGCACTTAAGAGAAGGACATGCTTGGGTGCCGTCAGCCCAGCATACACATGTTCACCTCCAAGCTCCTGAGCACAGGACCACGGTCATGCTCAGGGACTCCCTGAGAGTCCCACCATCTCCTTTGCATACACAGGTCCACACTGACAAAGTGCGTGCTCCCCAAGTGTGGAGAACTGACAGATAAAGAGCCAACTACCTCTTACCTCTGCCCATCTCCCCCACCAGCTGAAACTCCTGAAATGTGAAATAACCTTAGCAGGATTTCACCAGAAATTTTTAAAAAATTAAAACACCAAGTTGATACTCAAGATCTTTATTGATTTAACTATAACAGCAACCATTGATGAGAATTAATTTTTTCCTTAATTTCCAAACATCTGCTGGTTTGGAAGAATAGTTAAAATACAAAACAACTGATCATGGAATCACACAGGACTGCCTCAAGGACTGCGTGGTGCCCTCTGCTATCCATCCACACACAGTGAAATGGATGGGAGGGATGAGGGAACAATACATCATGGGAGACAAAGGGAAGACCAAGGAAAGTGCTGGCAGTCTCCGCTTTTCCATTCAGAATGGATGGAACTGGGCCATTAGTGGCACTAAGACAGGGCAGGGCTATTTTTTTTTAAATAAAATATTTTAAAGATGCATAAAATGGACACCTTAGCATGTGAGTGTCCTTTGGGCTCTTCAAGACACCTTCTTTAAGGTTTACCCCTGGAGTAGCAAAGGGTCTCCTCACCCAGGTGGAAAGAGATGGGCTCCATCTGCAGGTGAAGGAAAGGCACTGGCGCACGGCACTCAGCAATGTAGATACAGGCACCAGGTAGAAGCAGGATGGCTCACCCAGCAACCCGCCTCTTAGCTCCCTGCTAGTGTTCTTCCCTCCTCCCCGGTTTCCAGTTAAAAGTACCCTTGGCCTGGGCTTTAAAAAGAAAAAAAAAAAAAAAAAAAAAGATTAAGCTGGAGAGAAAGGAGATACACTTGGGCAAGAATGGATATTTTGTGCTAGATTCATGGAATTTTCTAAGTGTCCAGGAGTTTTGGTTTTAAGCACCGGCAAGAGCTCCCTTTGGAAATTTCAATGTGGCCAAATGATTATCAAGCATTGCAGCATCTCTCTGCCAGCCTCCCCCGCTTAGAAAGGTGGCAGAGTGAGAGTTTTAATACCCTTGGAAATGTGTTTCATCTCAGTAATATTTCCACTGGGTATCCATGACACACAGTATGGTCTGCCAGGGCTGCAGGCAGAGAGCCATAAGCAAAGAGAATCCACAGACCCTCTGAACAGGGACTCATAAGCCTTCTCCTAACTCTAAGCTTTGCCAAAAGGTTATCAACTTCCAGGACCAGCCTAGAGAAATAAATTTAAATTCCAGAGAGTAGGATAGGTGATGTAAATGATTGACTGAAAAAACAAGTATCAATAACTCTTAAAGTTTTCAGTTAGAAATTTCTGTAAGGTAGCCTCAAGAAACTCCACTACTAAACTGGAAAACCATGACTAGGAACAGGAAGCGGCCCTGGGGTAGAAGCATTCTAAAGAATTGTGACCCAACTGCATCAATATCTGATTTCATCTTTTATTAAAAGCTGAGAGTTAAAGAACTGTAGGGATAACTAAGTCCACCTCAAAGTCCAGACAAAAACTGCCCTCCCAAAGAAACAATGTTTCTTTAAAACAAATACCACACCTTCCCAGATATTACGGGTAGGTAAGTGACTAGGTTTTGCAGATTAATCTATAGCTGCCCATGTGCATGTAGTCCAGAAAACATGCCAGGAAGGAATAGCTCTGAACCAGACACAAAAAGGCAGTGTGGCTTCCTCTCTAAAGGGGAAAGCAAAGGGCTAAGAGCCCTGGCTTCAAGCAGCTGTTATCCTAGATAAGGAAAATGCAAATAGATTCAATCTCTGGGATATTGCTGCCAACATGCTGAGCCCTTCACCAGTTGCCTTGATTCGAAGCAGTTCCTCTACGTATACTGGCTAAACGATGGACTCTGGCAGTGAAACCCACATACTCAGCAGGCTGCATTCTAATGAGAATGAAGGAATTTAACTAATGGTGTTTGAGCTGGAAAGGTAAGGTCTGTGAGTCCCAAAGAGCTGGAAACCCAAAAAAAGAGAAGACCAATTCACCTCAAAATAAGAAAGAAAAACAAAATTCATTTAAAGGTACTCTAAAGATGAGTTCTTTACTTCTGGAAGAAGTATCCTTTTCTTATAGCTCCCTCAACAGCAATACTTCTTATCCAAGTATACTCTCAAGCAAGCAGGGCTACAGATAAGAAAATGCTGGGAAGAGGCAGAACATAAATCCAAAAAAGAATTTGCATCTTTGGCCAGGTGCAGTGGCTCACGCCTGTAATCCTAGCACTTTGGGAGGCTGAGGTGGGCGGTCACTTGAGGCCAGGAGTTTAAGACCAGCCTGGCAAACATGATGAAACCCCATCTCTACTAAAAATATAAAAGTAAAAATTAGCCAGGCGTGGTGGTGCACACCTGTAATCCCAGCTACTCGGAAGGCTGAGGCAGGAGAAACACTTGAACCTGGGAAGCAGAGGCTGCAGTGAGCTGAGATCGCACCACTGCACTCCAGCACCCCAGCCTGGGTGACAGGGCGCAACTCTTGTCTCAGAAAAAAAAAGAAAGAAAGAAAAAGATATTGCATCTTTAAGGTCATCTGAAATCTCTAAAGACTTGGTTAGGAATGAGTGCCAGAAACACATAGCAGCCATTCACCAGAATGTGTTAAAGTGAAAAACTTCATGTAAGTTTGTCTTCAGGGTGAACACAAGACCAGTTATTTAAGAACACATTGCCATCAAGAAGCCCAGGAAGAAATGGGCATGCAGGTTTAACCTGTGCACTGGATTTAGAGGAGCAATCAAGCATAGACATTTGTAATTCTCAGATGTTCCCTATTTTATTGAGTGGTTGCTTCCTGGGTAAGAGACCTGACCTGAGTCTGTTGAGACTGGAGAGACCAGGTACCAAGCACCGACTCTGGTGGGAACTGGCTTCCTGATAACATCATCTATTTCACCTAAATGTGAACTGCTTTCTTTTCTTCAGCTCAATAGCTTAACATCTAATTCATGTTTGCTCCCTTTGCTGGACAATCCCCATTCTAAATAAGACAGGTTTAGTGGCTCAGCTGGAAGGTCCCAGTTCCTTTTGTTAATTCCTAGCTACAGGAAAATAAAAGTGGTAAATGAGTCTTACAGACATCAAGTCTAGGATGTGCAAATAAGCATACTTGAGCTGTTGGTAGTTAGGCATATTATTTTCTACTACTCCTGGGAATTGCCATGTCTTACCACCCCTCTCAAAACCAGGAGGTAGCTTTGGGGAGTTTGCCTTCTATCCCAGTTTGGCTATGCACATCTTGGAGAATTGTTTTTGATAGCAATCTATCTTTCAGCTTATCTAGATTAAACCTACCTCCCTGTTGACCTACTTTCATCCTCAGCTGGGGTGTGGTGCTTTTAAGATATGTCCATAAATTCTTTGCTACTGCTCCAATGGGGTAGAGGTATGTGTAATTCCTCTCTCCTTGAGTGCAGGCTGAACTTAGTGGCTTGCTTCTAACAACTAGGATAAGAAGTGACGGTGTGTCCTTTCCAAGACTGTGTCTTAAAAGGCACTGCAGCTTTCTCCTGGCCCTGCCCCAAGATCTCTGGAATCAGCTGCTCAGGGAGAAGCCAGGTGTCATGGTGTGAGGACACTCATGCTGCCCTATGCAGAGACTCACATGGGAAGAAACTGAGGCATCCTGCCAACGGCCACAAAGAGAGAACTTGGAAGTGGTTTCTCCAGCTCCAGCTGACTGCAGCCCCTGTTCACATCTTGACTGTAACTTCATGATACCATGGGCCAGAACCATCATGTTAAACTACTCCCAAATTCGTAACCCACAGAAACTGACAGATAATGTTTACTATTTTAACATACTAAATTTAGGGTAATTTTTTACACAGCAATAGATAACTAATACAGGTGGAAGGACAAAACTCTTGGCTTGGAAGCCCAATGCCTAGAAAACCAGCTTCTCTGTATCTGTGCCCTTGAAAATGCTGTACCTATTTAAACAGAATATGAGAACTGCTGAACTCAATAAACCACACTATAAAGAAGACAGAATCATGACAATGCATGTCTGCTGTTGGAATTTGAAGGGAAGTCACTTCTCATTAAGATCGATTGTCCCCACAAGTATAGAAGCATGGGTTCCTCATAAAAAGAAAACTACAAATGGTCACTAAGATGTTAAGAGCTGTCTCAAAGTGGTAACTTAAGAGTGCTCCTTCTCTCTAAAAAACCCAGGACACATTATTCATGAAGGGTTTCATCTGTGAGATTCCCTCCAAACATGCAGAGGTAAACCACCCAATGGACTCTGGCTTGTTCTAAAAATAATTCCATGAGGCATGACACAAAGGTATCATCCATTGGAAGTTTATCTCATGCCTTGTGAAATTATTTTTTAAATGCCAACTTATCTCCATAAGATCAAAGAAAGACTGTCTAGTAGTGGTGGCCTCGGGGAAAGAACTGCACCAAGCCGTAAGGAAGTCCTTGCAGAGAAGGGTAAGGGATTGAACAGCTGCTGCATTATACAGCTGACACTCCCAAGAAATACTAAAAACATGCCTTCTGATTAGGGGGTCACATGCAGAAGCTCCCCAGACGGCAAGAAAAAGGAAAATGGCATCTTGATACTACTAAAGCTCATGCTTTAAATCCATTCCTCACCATTCAGTGAGGAAGCCAAGTTTTCACACATAGCAATAAAGATCAAGAAGAGTTCACTCTTCTGCTCACTGACAGATTGACTAGCTGCTAGTTGGGTCAAATTCCACAGGATGCCAAGGCCAGTGTATGAAGAATGAAAAGCTTCATTCCCAAAGAATCAGGCTCCCCAGGGTACAAAGAGGTCCTGAGCATGCTTCTTATGTAAATTACAGCACAACTTAGGTTTTTCCAAGAATATGTAAAATGAGACTTGGAGTTTAATTAAAAACAGAACAGGGATACATTAAACAAACAAACAAAAATTACTTTTCTGATTATCAATTTTTTTTGAGACTCAAAGCATCCCCAAAACATTGGAGATCCAGCTTATTCCTGAGACATCAACCATCACAAAAGGTTTTCACTCTGAACTATTCACATTTTTGTAGCAGAAAACAGAACAAAGTTCTGCAGACATCCTTTCTCTCTTTCTAAAATATATTCACAAGCAGGGTCTTTTCATAGTTCAAAAGAAAAACAAACAGGTTTCTTTCTTGGCCAAATGGCCTGTTACTCTCACCCTGGGATCTGATTTCTTCATAAAAAAGTTCAGGGCACCAAATCCAACCAGAAATTCCCAGGACACCAGTGGCTACTTAACTATGAGGGGATGGATGCTTTTGTCTTTCTATGAGGGGAATCATTCTCCCGGGGTTATGATGCTGCTCAACAGTCCCAGGACGGGTAGGTGGGAAGGAGGGTGAATGCAAAAGCGAAAGGGTCACAGAAAAGAATGAGGCTTTCTTGAACAACCCATAGCAAGGCAGAATGGTCCAGTTTTACAAACCACCCACTACAAACTCCAAACATGCACACCCAAAACTAGAGGGGAAAGGAAAGAGCTCCTGGGGGACTAGGGGAGACAAAAGATGGTGACATAGAACAGCAGACTCGCCTATGAACATTTCTCAACTTCCTAACACTGGAAGATGTTTAATTAAAAAGTTGCTGTTCAAAATTGTACTGAAAACATATCTAAAAATAGGTCTGTAGTCATCTTAAAAATAAAAGGTCACTTCTCAGATAAGAGGAGTGATAGATATTCTCAGATACCAACACTTGAGGTATCTTTGATGTAAATTTGAAAAATGGCCTGGTAGAGAAAAAGGAAGGAAAGGAAGGAGAGAGGAAGAAAGTGAGGGAGGTAGGGAGAGCAATTCAGAGTACAACAGGAAAGGCAAGAAAACTGGGAGGAACACATTTTTTAAGCCCATGCTTATCTATCCCAGCAGCCAAACAAAGCAGATCCACAAAGGAAAAAAATGCAGTTCTTTTCTAAGAACATTCTGAAAGTCAACTTCAAACTCAAAACATAAGAAACTGCAAACTAAGAACAACTACCACAATGCTCACTGGACTTAAAAATGACGACTGAGACCGGGTACTCAAATGGGTCAACGTTCTTCAGAGGTCATTCTTAGGCATTATCTGACAGAATACTATGATCAGGCCTTACCCACCAAGTGGAGGCTAAAGTGCCTCTATTACTTGGTATGGACCTGCTCTAGGAGCAGACAAAATCACTTCGCTTTCTTGAAGTACAAGAGGACTCTGCCAGCAACAAGATGCAAGCAGGGAGGAGTGGCAGAAGAAGAGCAAAACTGGTTACCAAGGGCTCTCTTCTGACGTACAGAGTTAAAAATATCTGCACAAATGCACTAAGTAAAAGAATGGGAAGATGAACTATAATACCAAAGACAGAAGACATTCCTCCCAGAGGAAAGAAAGGAAGTGGACCTCAAAACAGTGTCACAGGGTAATGCTACCAGAGTTGAACAAGCTGTGCTCTGTCCCGAGGGACGAATACCTCAAGGTAAAAGGGAAAGCAGTTATCTTTTTATCATTTCCCCCAAGCCCAGACTCTTGCAACACTGAACCATAGGTGGGATACAGGGAGGAGAGACAGAGAGTAAGGAATATGAATGGTGTTAGGCCCACCAAGCTCTGTATCCCTTCCCCAGACTTCCCAGCCAGGCAGTTGTTGGTAGGTTGATATTTGATTTGGGACAAAATTACAGGGTATGAGGGTGGCTCTCAATAAAAAAACAACTAGGAAAGTCACAGTTGAACTGTTTTCCTCTAAGGGCTGCTTAGCTCTACAGAAATACAGCAAGGGCCTTCAATCTAACCTGTTTAACTGGGAAGGGGAACAGGAGACAGGGAGAAGAAATGGTCAGATGAAGCTCATCTTCCCATCATTTGGCACCCACAGGAAGACGGGGAGGTGGAAACTGTAATGGGGACTGCTGGTATTGCCTCTTCTGTCTTTTCACTGTTGAACCTATTGGCCAAATCAGGTGCACACAAGTATCAGTGTTGCTGCTTTTCTTCTAATCCTTGCAGGAGAGTCAGATGTCCATTTCAAACTGAGCATCATCCCCTAGTTAGGACAAATAAAATGAAGAGTTTAGCACACACACAAACAAGCACAACAGTTTTAACTGTCGTTCCCTCTATATAAGAGACAAAAAGTAATTCAAACTGTCCCACTCTCTGCTGCCTTAAAACAATTACTCTGCTTTGCTTTGGCTGGTCTTAATCTGAAAAATAAGAATGGCAGTCCCATCACCCATGGGGAGAAGTTTTGGGGAAAAGGACACAAGTGAAAACATCCCCATTGTCCCTTTGTCTTCAAGATGACTAAACAGCAGCTCTTGGGGAGCTCTTTGCCATCTCTCAGGGGAGCACATTCTTCTGGAGGCTTTGGACTTTCGCCCTGCTCCAAACTAACACTTTGTCCATTAAAAATCTCATCTGAAATATGACAAAGCGGAATGCTGGCCCACATCTAGGGATCACCAAGTGCAGTCCCTGAAGAGTATTTCAGGAGCTGGCCACTCCTATCGCACCATTCTGCTTCTACAGTGATAAAGAATAAAAGAATGTGTTGGAGGAGGGGTAATTTAGGTAAACCTTAAAGGCAGTTCTGGAAAATAGAGGAAATAAACCATACTGCTTTTCCTCACACCATATAAAAGAAATTCATATAAGAAACAAGGTCGGCCAGGCGCAGTGGCTCACGCCTGTAATCCCAGCACTTTGGGAGGCTGAGGCGGGCGGATCACGAGGTCAGGAGATCGAGACCATCCTAGCTAACATGGTGAAACCCCGTCTCTACTAAAAAATACAAAAAATTAGCCGGGCGTGGTGGCAGGCGCCTGTAGCCCCAGCTACTTGGGAGGCTGAGGTAGGAGAATGGCATGAACCCGGGAACCAGAGCTTGCAGTGAGCCGAGATCGTGCCACTGCACTCCAGAATGGGCAACAGAGCAAGACTCCGTCTCAAAAAAAAAAGAAAAAAAAAGAAACAAGGTCTATTTACCTGAGGGTGATGGAAATGGGGACTATGAAATTGTTTTGTTTTCTGTGTGTGTTATCCTTAGTCCAGTGAAGCCTAGGCCAGGAAGTCCTTAAGGCATGGTTCAAGGAGTCATTTTTGGGGTTTATCATCCTGATTCTGGATTCTTTTCTCCCACCAACTATATCAGATTTATGATTTAGAACTCAGGGTTTTCAGAGTATTTCAAGAAACCTTTGGGGGAGGAGGGAAACCTTAGAGACATGTAACTGAACATTAGTTATTAACTGAAGAATTGGCCAGGCACAGTGGCTCACACCTGTAATCCTAGCACTTTGGGAGGCTGAGGCAGGCGGATCACCTGAGGTCAGGAGTTCAAGAACCGTCTGAGCAACATGGCGAAACCCCGTCTCTACTAAAAAATACAAAAACTTGCCAGGCGTGGTGGCAGGTGCCTGTAATCCCCGCTACTCGGGAGGCTGAGGCAGGAGAATCACTTGAACCCAGGAGGCAGAGGTTGCAGTGTGCTGAGATTGTGCCACTGCACTCCAGCCTCAGTGACAGAATGAGACTATCTCAAAACAAAACAAAAAAAACAACAAAAAGAAAAAACAAAACAAAACTGAAGAATCAATAGCTTCTCAACCTACAGCAAACAGACATTCAAATTCCAAGAGCCACGCTCTAGGTCTCCAACACCGCCATTCTCTTACCAACTGCATGTTTCCTGTCATGATTGTTCAAGTTGTTCAAATTGTTTACTTCTACTTTGGAGTCTTCAATTAAGGTGCCAGGGCTAGTGACTCCTGGGATATTGGGCAGATGGCAGGGTGGGGTCTGAGCCATGGGAGAATTGCGACGATCCAACAGAAATTTTCTGTCATAAATGATTCGAGTTCCTGGAAAACAGGGTTAAAAAGAGTTTGAAACAATTTAAGGGGTTATCAACATATAATACTACCCAGGAATTTAATTTAAATCCCATGTAATCCTAACTTTTAAGGATTTTACAATTCAAGTCGAAAGCATAATCTCTAACCTCCCTGCCTGTGAACAGGCTCTTCTGCCATCTGGAATGCCCTTTCTCTTCTGCCAGGACACTCCTGTTGATCCTTCAAGACTCAGCTCCAACCATCACTTCCTTTATGAAGCCACCCCCACCCCTCACTTTTTAAAAAGGTTCTTCTTCTCCATCTTACACACATCATGTATTACAGGACTCCTGTTTATCCATCTGTATCTCTTTATAGACTTAAGAGTTTCTTATGTTAGGGCTATGTCTTATTTATATGTGACCTAGGCCCTAACATTAACATCTTTAAGAAAAAAAAGTTTTAAATGAAAGAATAAACAAGTATGAGAAAAAATAAACAGCCCCTTTTAAAGGCTTTCCAAAGAAGGACTGAGACTGACATTCTTCTCACAGCTATAGTCAAAGCTGAAACTGCCAGTTTCAAAACAATCTGCTACAATCAGTCTACAAAACAATCTGCTTACCAGTTAAGTGCTACCTGAATGTTTTAAGAACAATAGTTCTGAAGAGTACACTTTAACTGATAAAGTTATGGAAACGTGCTGCTTACAAACGGTCAACAGGTACATTAAAAGGTGCTCGACATCACTAATCATCAACGAAATGCAAATCAAAACCACGATGCAATATCACTTCACATCTCTTAGGATGGCTATTATCAAAAAGACAAGAGAGCCTGGGCATGGTGGCTCATGCCTGTAATTCCAACACTTTGGGAGTCCAAGGCAGGAGGACTGCTTGAGCCCAGGAGTCTGAGTCCGGTCTGGGCCACATAGTGAGACCCTGTCTCTAAAAAAATTATTTAAAAAAGAGCCAAGTGAGGTGCTGTTGGTCTGAAGTCCCTACTACTAGAAGGTTGAGCCAGGAGAATAGCTTGCGTCCAGGAGTTCGAGACTACAGTGAGCTATGATTGCACCACTGCACTCCAGCCTGGGCAACAAGATCCTGCCTCAAAATGTAAATCAAATATAATTTTAGGACAAGGAAAGTAGAAACTTACCTTCAACCTCTTTGCTTTTGAAAAACAAAAACTAGAGTAGCACTCAAAAAGGCATCTAGAAATTATGAGGAACGAGGTATTCTGGGTAGCACAAAACTTAGTTCAACTTTCAAAGGGTAAACAATTTCAATTATCTTGAATGGAAATACTTCTAATACAGATTTAAATCCCTTTATGGCCTTCAACAGAAAACGATTCAACCCTCTTGATGAATCACAGTCATTATTATGAAAATTGTTTATTATACTATGTTGTGACTTAAGAAGTCTCAAGCCCTATCGAGTTGGTGCTCTGTACAGCTGAACATCACTATACAGAGTTCAGATGGTCAAGGTTGTGCTGGTGCACCCTTCCCCCTCAGTGCCCTTGTCTCCTTAGACTAAGAGCTACCTTTTTTCAAGGCTACTACTATGACTCAGTCAGCTTAGGCTGCCATAACAAAATACCACAGACTGCACAACTTAAACAACAGAAATTGTCTCATAGTTCTGGAGGCCAGAAGTCCAACACTAAGATGCCAGCATGGATGGTTTCTGGTGAGGGCTCTCTTCCTGGCTTGTAGGTAGCTGCCTTCTCTTTGTGTCCCTTACATGGGGGTAAGGAGGCCTCAACTCTGTGGTGTTCCATCTTATAAGGGCACAAATCCCATCATGAGGGTCCCACCTTTATGACCTCAACTCAACCTAATTAACTCCCAAAGGCGCCACCTCCTAATACCATCATATTGGGAATTAACGTTCCAACATAAGAATTTTGGGGAGACACAATTCAATCTGTATAGCACACCCTTAACACCCTTTCTAACTTGGTGTTTCTAGTCTGGTGGGTTTGGAAATCAGCAACTTGCTTATTAGCATGCTATGTAAAATAAGGGCAAATACGCTGAAAGGGGGTCTGATGGCCTTCCAATGAACAAAGGGAAGGAGCTTTATCGATGGACCTTGCCTGTTTGAGTTACCCCACTTTTGTTCATGATTAGATTTCAGAAGGGTGAGGTTTCACTGTCAGATGAGTCAACTTGCAAACTGGAACAAGATTATTCTTACTTCTGTAGTACATCAAGCTTGGAAATTGTGGAGATGAGGTGGTGAAAAAAGCACAGCACAGAAGCAAGCTTTCTAAATTATGTATCAGCAACAACACACACATTAAAGAATTGCAATTAAACCTACTACAATATAGGTAGTAAAGATTCTGCCTAAATGCGTGAGGTATAAGAGAAACTGAAGAAACTCTATGACCTTAAAGAGCCGATAAGATACGGTACTTTACAAGTTTATTGAAATAGCATTCATTTACAATTCATCCACTTACAGTGTATAATTCAATAGTTTTAGTTGATTCGCAGGACTGTACAATCATCACCATAATCAATTTTAGAACCCTTTCATTACCCCCATAACCTCCCCCAACCCCTTAGATGCCACCTGATCTCCCCACACCCTCTGACCCTAGGCAACCACTAATCTACTTTCTGTCTCTATATGGTTGTACCTATTCTGGCCATTCCATTTATGATGCCATAAATGGAATCATACAATATATGGTCTTTTGTGACTGCTTCTTTCACTTTCATAATGTCTTCAAGTTCGTTTACGTTGTAGCATTTATCAGTACTTCATTTCTTTTTCATTACCAAATATTTCATTGTATGTATATATCGCACTTTATCAATTTATCAGTTGATGGACTGGTAAGTCGATAAAAACAACAGTCCAACTGATAAATGGGTTGTTTCCACTTTTTGTCTATTATGAGTAATATTCACGTACAAGTTTTCATGTGAACACATTTCCATTCTCTTGGGTATATACTAAACTAAAAAAGTGGAATTAGCCAGGCATGATGGCTCACACCTGTAATCCCAGCACTTTGGGAGGCCAACGTGTGTGGATTACTTGAGCTCACAAGTTCAAGACCAGCCTGGGCAACATGGCAAAATCCCGTCTCTTAAAAAAAAAATACAAAAATTAGCCAGGCATGGTGTTGCATGCCTGTAGTCCCAGCTGCTGGGGAGGCTGAGGTGGGAGGATCACTTAAGCCCAGGAGATGGAGGTTACAGTGAGCCATGATTGCACCACTGCACTCAGCTTAGATGACAGAGTGAGACCCTGTCTCAAAAAAAAATAAAAAATAAAAAAAGGTAGAACTACTGGGTCATATGGTAACTCTACCTTTAACCCTTTGAAAAATTGCCTAGCTTTTTTTTTTTTTTTTTTTTTTTTTGAGACAGAGTCTTGCTCTGTCACCAGGCTGGAGTACAGCCACGTGATCTTGGCTCACTGCAACCTCCACCTCCTGGGTTCAAGCAATTCTCCTGCCTCAGCCTCCCAAGTACCTGGGACTACAGGCGCATGCTACCACGACTAATTTTTGTATTTCTAGTAGAGACAGGGTTTCACCACATCGGCTAGGATGGTCTCGATCTCTTGACCTCGTGATCTGCCCGGCTTGGCCTCCCAAAGTGTTGGGATTACAGGCGTGAGCCACCGCGCCCGGCCAGAACTGCCTATTTTTCAAAGTGGTTGTACCATTTTACATTCCCATCAGCAGTGTGTAAGAGTTCTAATTTTTATATATTGTAGCCAACATTAGCAGATATGAAGTGGTTTCTCACTGTGGTTTGATCTTAATTTGCATTTCCCTGATGGCTAATTATGTTGAACATGCTGTTTTCATGTACTTAACAGGCCATTCCACCACATATCTTCTTTTGAAGAAACTGTCTATTCAGAACCTTTACCCATTTTTCAATGATTTGTCTTTATTACTAAATTATGATAGCTATTTATTCTGGATATAAATCTCTTGATTGCAAATATTGTCTCCTATTCTGTGGGTTATCTTTTCATTTTCTTAATGATCTTTGAAGCACAAAAGTTCTTAATTTTTATGATGTCCAATGTATCTGGTTTTTTTTTTCTTTTGTTTGTGCTTTTGGAGTCGTATCTTAGGCCACTGCCTAATCCAAGGTCATAAAGATTTGTCTCTGTCTTCTTCTAAAGGTTGTACATTAATAGCTTTTGCTCTGACATTGAGGTCTTTGAGCCATCTGGTCCACCTTCAGTTTTTCTGTGTGCATATCCAGTTGTATCAGCACTATCTGTTGAAAACTGTTCTTTTTCCACAGAATTGTCTTGGCACCCTTGTTGAAGATCAATGGGCCATTATTGTGAGGGTTTATTTCTGGACTCTCAAATTTTATTCCATTGATCTATATGTCTATCCATATGCTAGTACCCCACTGTCTTGACTTGTAATAAGTTTTGAAACCACGAAGTATAAGTCCTCCAACTTAGTTTTTCTTTTTCAAGATTGTTCTGGATATTTTAGGTCCCTTAAAGTTCCATATGAATTTTGTCAGCTTGTCAAAGAAGCCAGTTGAGATTATGATAGGGACTGTGCTGAATGTGAAGGTCAATTTGTGGAGTACTACCATCTTAACAATATTAAGTCTTCTGATCCATGACCACCAAATGTCTTTCCACTTATTTGGGTCTTCTTTAATTTCTTTCAACAATGTTTTGTAGTTTCCAGAGTAAAAGTTTTACGCTTTGTGACTAAATTTATTCCTATCTATCAAATTGTTTTCATGCTATTGTAAATGGGATTCCTTTTTCTTTTCTTTTTTTTTTTTTTGAGAGAGGGTCTTGCTCTGTCGTCCAAGCTAGAGGGCAGAAGTGCAATCTTGGCTCACTGCAACCTACACCTCCTGGGCTCAAGCGGTCCTCCTGCCTCAGCCTCCCTAGCAGTTGGGACTACAGGCACACGTCACCCAGAAAAAAATAATTTTTGTATTTTTTGTAGAGATGGGGTTTCACCATGTTGCCCAGGCTGGTCTTGAACTCCTGGGCTCAAGCCATCTGCCCACCTCAGCCTTCCAAAATGATGGGATAACAAGCGTGACCAGTTTTCTCTGTTTTTGTTTTTGAGATGGAGTTTCCCTCTGTTTGCCCAGGCTGGAGTGCAGGGCATGATCTCAGCTCACTGCAACCTCCACCCTCTGGGTTCAAGTGATTCTTCTGCCTCAGCCTCCCAAGTAGCTGGGATTACAGGCATGCGCTACCACACCCAGCTAATTTTTGTATTTTTAGTAGAGATGGGGTTTCACCATGTTGGCCAGGCTGGTCTCGAACTCCTGACCTCAAGTGATCTGCAAGCCTTGGCCTCCCAAAGTGCTAGGATTACAGGCGTGAGCCACTGTGCTGGGCCAAGAACAGGTTTTTCTATATGGCTCTTTTATCTTGCAACCTTGGCAAACTCACCTATTATTTCTAATAGTTTTTTAATGCATTCCTAAGATATGTTTGATTTTGAATGCCAACACAGTAAATAATTCAGACAACAAGACACACTGAAGAACTAGCGTCTTAATGCTGTAAATGTTCTCAAGTATAGCCAGGGAAAATATGACTCTGAAAGTATAGTATTTATAAGTTTTTGAATTTTAGTAATCTCTGCAAGCTAAAAAAAATTTAATTGTAGTGGGTATAAAGCAAAAATACGGAATCAGCTTGTTAATCACTAATGATTTTAGGGTGTAATTCAAAAGAAACTGATCTTTTAAAAAACCAAAATTATTCAAAGAAAAAAAAATTAAGATTCAACCATGGATAAAATGGCAGGAAAAAAACCCTTTATTTCCTTTATTGAATATTATGTTTACTATAAACTTACATCAATTCCAAGACAATCTATTTAAAAATCTAAAATATTTAAGGTTTCTTATACATATGCATGCACAGATGTACATTTTCTGAAGCAAGGACTTCCTAGCAATTCACATTTCACCCAGACTCCCTCCAACGCTATGTCAGCTCAATTTAATGTCAACCAATGCAGCCATAAGTAACTAGAAACAAGTTAACCTTAAGCTACTGAAGAAGGAAAACAGACTACACAAGAAATCCATAGCTCATATAACACAATATTAAAATGGGGCATGATTGTGATCAATTGATGGAGTGTTACAAAAAATAAAAAACAATTTTCCATTTCTTCTCTATGAAAATAATCATGCTCCTTAGTCTTATATTGGAAAGTTATGAAAAAAAAATCACAATATTGTATATGCTGTTTGATTTTCAATGTTTATAATCAAACTATAGTAAAAGCATAGAAGAATTAACAGTTAAGGAAGAGTATGTAAATGTTACAAACTCTGATTTCTTTTTTTCTTTTTTTTTTTTTTTGAGAGTCAGGGTCTTGCTCTATCACCCAGGCTTGAGTGCAGTGGCACGATCACAGCTTACTGCAACCTTGACCTCCTGGGTTCAGGCGATCCTCCCACCTTAGCCTCCCAAGTAGCTGGGACTACAGTCCAACTAATTTTATATTTTGTAGAGATGGGGTCTCATTATGTTGCCCTGACTGGTCTCAAACTCCTGGGCTCAAGCGATTCTCCTGCCTTGGCCTCACAAAGTGTTGGGATTATAGGTGTACGCCACCAAGCCTGCCCACAAACCCTGATATTATAAAAATAATGAGGTTACATACCAGCAAAGTAAAGGCAGGAGGACGGGTGAATGGTGTACTTTTATATAGTGGAGAGCTAAAGTTGACAGGTTGAGATACATATTATTTAGAGCTTTAAAGATAACTACTAGAGGAGCCAAAAATGATAATACAATTTACAGAAATTAGAAAATGGAGAGAGGATGAGAAACAAGAGACAGAAAGTAATAAAAGTATCTTAGATTCCTCATCTTTCATAATGGGGAGTTAACAGTATTGTCTAACATTAAAGAAATCACAGTATACATATATTATTTACAGCAACAATGGTAGCCAACAAAAGCACTGTAAACAGAAACTGTTGAAAGTGGCTGTCTATTGGCATTTTACGCTCTTTTACATTGTTGAAGTTTCATTTTTCTGTTTTGTTTCAAAAATGTACATATTTTTCTTAGTCTTCATGTTTGGATTTCAGAATAGGAAGCTTTAGATCTAGGTTAACTTTAGCTATTTATAAATTTTTCATCCCTTAGTGACCAGATATTAGGATAAATCTAATACTTTCATCCAGGACTTTCTAGATTTAACATTACTAGGGAAATATGAGAGTAAAACTGAGTCCCTTTGACAGAGAGGGGGGAAAAAACCCTATCTACCTTTGAATCTAAAAACCAGTGTTCTCAAACTGCAGAAAACAACAAGAAGGTCAATGAATAAAGCCCCAAGTTACGCTTGCCAAGATGGCTAGTATAGAAACAAGGTCATTCAAGTGTAAGGGCCTCTTTCAATACCAAGTACCTTAGTTTAAATGATAAATAATCCATGCATTAAGCTATATACTTAAGAAATTATGTAAGCTGAAATAAAACCACACAGAGGAAGTCCACTATAACATGGTTAACTTACAGGGTAGTTGTTAACTTTATTTTTACAGGGGGCCATCCCCCCTCACGCCCCACCCCCACCCCACCCCCGCCACCCCCCGCCGCCATCATAAAATTCTGTTTAACTAATTCTGCTTCCAGAATTAGAATTAAGCATTTACTCATGCAAATAGCCTGGAGAACAAAACATTAAGTAACTTGACCACAAGCCCTCCAAAAAGGCTGAGATGGACCTACATCCTCATAAAATAGAGTTCCAAGCAGGAAAGGAGAACATGCCTCCTGGGATTTACTCCCGCAAACAGACAGCCTGGAGAACGAAACATTAAATAACTTGCCCATAAACCCTCCAAAAAGGCTGAGATGGACCCACATCCTCATAAAATACAGTTCCAAGCAGGAAAGGAGAACATGAAGTCAAACAGGGCTTTCCTCCTGGGACTTTCTCCGTTAGAGGGGAAAATCTCAGAAGCCATCAGCAGACTTCCTTTATATCTCATTTGGCCAGAACTGGTTCAGATGCCCAACAGACCAAACACTGGGGAAACTATGACTGACTTAGAGCTGTCACGGTCTATATCCTGGGGTTTAGCACCTTGCCATTTAAAAAATGAGGGAATCTGGCAGCAAGCAAGAAGAGGGAATGGCTATCGAGCAGGAAACCAACAATGTCAGCCACATCTACATTCAATATTTACCAAAATTTAGTAAAGATTACATACATATTAGTTTAACCAAAAAGGGTAAAAAAAAGTTAAGAGGATAGGAGACAGAAGTATATACATTGGGAGAAGGGTATATATAGCAACTAAATCCTCATCTTCCATAGCAGAAAATGAATTGTTAATATCCCAAACTAAGAAATAGGCTGGGCATAGGGGCTCACACCTATAATCACAGCACTTTGGGAGGCTGAGGCGAGAGCATAATCTGAGCCCTGGAGTTTAAGACCAGCTTGGGAAACATGGTGAGAAATCATCTCTACAAAAATTTTAAAAATTAGCCATGCTTGGTGGCACTCCTATGATCCCAGGAGGCTGAGACCAGGAGGTCAAAGCTGCAGTGCACATTAGCTAAATGAGTTTAAAATGGTTTCTCTGAGAGTGGAAATGGAGATGAAGGAAGGGGGCATCGGAATGTTGCTTTTTGTTGTGTGGCCAGTAAGACTATATGACTTTTAAAACTTTGTTGCTTTCATAGGTATTAAAAAAAGTTAAAAAAAAAAAAAAAAAAAGCAAAATGTCAAGAAAAAAGCATGAACACTGATGAATGTTCATTTACAAAAGGACAATTACTATGTGGTTCCACTTAACTGAGATTCCTAGAGTAGTCAAATTCATGAAGACACAAAGTAGGATGATTAGTTGCCAGGGGCTGCGGTGGTAGTGCTTAATGGGAAGTTATTGTTTAATTGGTATGAGGTTTCAGTTTAGGAAGATGAAAAAAGTTCTGAAGATGGATGGTGGTGATGGTTGCAAAACAAGGTGAATACATTTAATCCCACTGAGCTGTACAATTAAAAATGACTAAAATGGAAATTTTTGTTATGTATGTTTAAAACATCAAGAGATAGTGTATTAAAAAACCATTATAAGGAACTAAGAAAAAAGATGCTTACAAAATATCTTATAAATACATACATACAAACCAACACTGCTAGGGCAGCAGGGACCATGAGGAGGAAGGTATCCTTCAAGCCTAGACATTGAATTAAAAAAAGAAACAAAGCATTTGGCATGTAACTTCAATTTTCTACTAGGAATTCTTGACAATTCTCCAGCTATGTCTCATGTAAGGGCCCACCAAAAGATGAGAAACAGATACAAGATGAACAAGCAGCAAGTGCTTCTAATGCACTCAGAAAAGAAGTCTACGCCTGTCTTTCTCTCTCCCACCCCCATAAGGGAAAATAAGAAAGGAAAAAACAGAAAGGACTTAACAAAGAAAGCATTTTCTCTGCTTTTTATTCTTTCAACTTAGGAAGGTAGAACAAGGTCTATGTTTTATTGACTGAGTTATAGAACATTCATGAATGAACTTCAGTTTTAAACATCTGTTCTTCATGGAGACTCTGGATGAAGAGACAGACTCCTGAAAAGCTCTATGGCAAATAACCCAGAGGAAACTAAAAGCTGCCTAACTCTGTATTCTTCAGGAAGCCGGGTGGTGGCCAAACCACATTCAGTGTGCACAACCATCAAATCCCTGAAGTGCTAATAAACCAACAGGGACAATTTTTATCTTAACAAAAGAAACAGGGCTGGGCATGGTGGTTCAATTCCAGCACTTTGGGAGGCCGAGGTAGGGCGGATCACTTGAGGTCAGGAGTTCGAGACCAGCCTGGCCAACATGGTAAAACCCTATCTCTACTAAAAATACAAAAATCAGCCAGGCGTGGTGGTGGGCACCTGTAATCCCAGCTACTCAGGAGGCTGAGGCAGGAGAATCACTTGAACCCAGGAGGCGGAGGTTGCGGTGAGCCGAGATGGCGCCATTGCACTCCAGCCTGGGCAACAAGAGTGAAACTCTGTATCAAAGAAAGAAAGAAAAAAAAAAGGCAGCTCCCTTCACCCCCAATACTCTTTATTTTGGTATAGTTCACTCCAAGTGGATTATTTTCCCTTCTTCCTGCTTTCTCCTTTTTTCCAAACCCACCCAATGACCTTTATGAAATTCTGTCCCAATGAACCAATCATATCAACTACCCAAGAGGCAGAAAGGAAGAGCTACAACCCAGACAAAATTTCAGACCATCACAGTTAGTTCCCCTCTGTTGCCCTTGTTATGGTAACAGCATACTTTTCCATGGCTGATGAGAACTCTGTGGAGGAAAAGAAAGGCAAAGAGAAAGGATAAAAGAGGTGTCTATGTTTCTGCTCATTTCCCAGAGCAAAACAACTCTTCTAAAAGGGGGCAGTTCAGCACCTAGAAAGGAAATAAGGTAGCGCAAAGAATCATATTAGCTAGCATTCCAGAGGTAGAAAAGTCTCTTTAAATGTTTGCGAACTTCCTTTCCTAGTAAGATAGCATCTCAAAACAGTGGAGGAAAAAACTGGAATAGTGATGAGGATACTAAATTTGAGGGACCCATGGACAATAATTAGCTGTTTAATGCTAACAAGTTACTTAACTTCTCTGGGTCCCAATTTCTCTCAATAATAAAATGAAAGCATTAGGTTTCTTCCAGGTCACTAGTGTTATTAAAAGTGGAGCCAACTATAGTAACTTTACCTTCTTTTGAGGGCAGAGGTAGCTTCTCAATGGAAGAACCAAATATCATCCCCACTCCTCCACAGGCAGATAGAAAAAAAAATAAAATCCAAGAGCTTTTTTTTTTGGCCTGGAATTTGCCCAACAAAAAGTTTCCTCTTCCTTCGTAATGAGAAAGGGTAGTCTTCCAGCAATATGAGAAATCCAAGAGGTTACAGCAAGTGTGTTTTCACCCACTTCTCACTTCCCAAACCACAGGAAGGCAATTTTGAGAAACTCAAGGGTAAGCTGTATTTCCTCTGATCCCCAATGAATAAAGGACTCTTTAAGGGGGAGAAACTCTAAGTTTGCTATGCTGTGAATGTCCCTGCTCAGTCTGATCATTTAGGGCATTCAGTCCATCAACTGTTGTTATGCTGGAATGCTCTGACATGTATGTGACCCTCCAGAAGGTTTCTAGAAGTTTGAGGCAGGAAATGTTAATCCCCTCCCTTACCACTAAATAGAGATTTCCAATAGAAGCCTACCACTCATTTTTCTAAATGTTTTCAAGTCTGAAATATATGTTAGCACTTGACTCTACTCTTCCAGAACTAAAAATCTTATCTGTCTGCCCCTACCCCCGAATCAAGAATTTAAACCTGTTCAGACCAAGGACTGTATTTCCTACTTTTGTCTGTTGTCCCCTTTTGTGCGAACCACTCCCCTGGGCACACAAAATTTACTAACGATACCTAAGCATATTAATCCAGGCGTCTGGAGGTGGCCAGATAACAAACTATTGCACTCTGGTTGAGGGAAATAAAATTACATGATGAGAGGAAGATGAATGTAGCATTAGAGATACACAAACCATCAGAGGGGGAAGTTAAATCAGTAAGTAAAGAACACCTAAACAGTATTCATTGCTGTAATAGTGATTAAATCCAACTGCAACGGTACCATGTCCTTATAAAGACATTAAATAAGCCCTCATGTTAAAAATCCAAAGATTACGGCCAGGCGCAGTGGCTCACGCCTGTACTCCCAGCACTTTGGGAGGCCAAGGCGGGCAGATCACGAGGTCAGAAGATCAAGACCATCCTGGCTAACATGGTGAAACCCCACCTCTACCAAAAATACAAAAAATTAGCTGGGCGTGGCGGTGGGCGCCTGTAGTCCCAGCTACTCGGGAGGCTGAGGCAGGTGAATGGCGTGAATCCGGGAGGCGGAGCTTGCAGTGAGCCGAGATCGCGCCACTGCACTCCAGCCTGGGCTACAGAGCGAAACTGTCTCCAAAAATAAATAAATAAATAAATAAACAAATAAATCCAAAGGTTATGATGGGCTCTCCCAATAAATACAGGCTCAACATTAAAGAAGAGCCAAGATGACAAGTATTTAAATCCAAAACAAGAAATTGTGTAGAAACAATTTGGGCGGAAGTTAAGTGATATTTGAGAAAACAGTGATTAAGTGTGTTAGGAGGAGGGGTAATGAATCAGTATTTCTGGCAGAATCTTTGCAAGCACTTTAAGAACTAATCCAGGCTATGAGACAGGCTTCTATCTTTGAAGCAACGCTTAAAGACTATGCCCTTATTTTTAAAAGTATGGTAGCTTGACTATTTGACATAAGCCAAAAGCGTGTCTAGGTGGCTCTTCCCTCAGGGGATTAATATATAGCTGAAAGTTTAGTTCCCTTCCCAAATAAACTATAGCTGAGTGCAGTTGTTACTATGACGTGTTCTGAACTGCTGGAAGCACAGGCATTTACTGAGCAATACCACAAAGAATTCTGGAAGAAGTTATAAATCCCCTTCCATCACCTCGGAAAACAGCATCTATTTCTTAAAAGCTATCAGTTCAAGTTCAAGACAACTCTTATATGGAGCAGATTCTGGTCTGCCAAAATTTTTCAGGATTAAAAAGCAAGATCTTGGCCGGGTGCAGTGGCTCACGCCTGTAATCCCAGCACTTTGGGAGGCTGACGGGGCGAGTAACTTGAGCCCAGGACCAGCCTGGGCAACATGGAGAAACCCAGACTCTACCAAAAATACAAAAAAATTAGCCAGGCGTGGTGGCAGTGAGCCGAGGTCGTGCCACTGTACTCCAGCCTGGGCGACAGAGTGAGACCCTGTACCATGCTCAACACGGGTTGGTCTTGAACTGATCATATCAGCGGGGAGATTTCTTCCATGAGTTAAGCCACCTAAGAACTCCACTATTCTGCAAAGTTAACATTTCCTTAAACCCAGCTCTCCATATATATTAATGAACTTCTGCCTGGGTCATTTAAAAAGCCTTCCAAGGCAGCCCGCCCCGCCCCCAGAGCGGCCTGGCTGAATTTCTCTGTAAAGCTCCCCACTAGATTTTATCCCTTGGTGTTGGCAAGAAGGTCTCCTTACTGTACAGGCCTTGCTATTGTGCAACTGATTTAAGGATGGTCCAGGCCTAACTGCACCGGATTGGTTGTAGTACAGCTCCTGAGCCCTGCCCACAGGAACAAGGCTAGCAATCCTCTAGACCGCAGGAGCTGCGAAGTCCCCACCCTCTAGCAAGAGGCCACCCCAGCACCAAAATAAGACAAAGTTCTGAAGTTAAAAAGGAGGCCCCGTTCCCTTCAATAAGGCTCCTCAAAATCGCTTTCCAGGCTCCTCCCTCCGGAGGACAGCCCAGTTAGGGCACAGACAACCTTTGAGCTCTCTTCCCGTGACCAAGCTTCACCTCTACCCCAGTATTACTTATTTGTAAACAGTTCCTGGTCATGCTTTGAAAAGCAATGCCAGCATCCTCTCTCTGGATTGCCTCTCTCTAGCCCCTTCCACAGGATCAAGCAACCACCCCACCCAACTGGGGTGTCCTTGACAAAGGTCCTTCAATCCATTTCCAAAGGCGTCGCTGCCGAAAGACACCCTACCTTAAGGCTGTCAGTGCCCTACCACCCCCACCTACTTTCCCTTGGCTATTACTTGAGCTTTATTTTATCACTCTCTCCTCCCGGCCTGGGGACTACCCTCACCCGTGGGGCCTCGTCCAGCAAAGTAAACAATGCTGTCAAAGCGGGATAACGCTGGGCAAGGCTTCCAGACTCCGCATTCCAGCCTCCTCCCGGTGTTCTAAAAGCAGCAAAAACAAGCCATCGCAGGATCCCAGGGCCGAATTCCTCTCCCAAAGTTCTTTTTTAAAACGGCCCGGAGCCAGCTCCAAAATCAAGCATTAATTTGCACAATCTGCAAGAGACAGGCAATGCAGAGTGTAATGCAAGGCCAAGTGGGGCCAAATCCGCCCGGGAAGGAGGCAGAGAGGAGAGAGAAAACTGGGTCGAACGCGTAAGCCTGCCACGAAGCGGAAACAAGAGCTCTTTTTCGCGACAGGACAGCCACATTCCCGAGTGGGGCGCGCGCCGACTCGAGCTGCGGGCAAGAGCGAACACGAAGTAAAGGGTCCCGAACGCTCGGGCGGGCCCAAGGGCAGCGTCCCCGGGGCTTCGGTGGAGCTGGGGGCGGGGGCGAAGCGGCCGGGCACCCAGGCGCCGAGGAGTTAGAGGACCGCGGCGGGACACCGGGCGCGGCGGACGGCTGGCCGGCGCTCACCTCCCGGTGTGGTGGAGAAGAGCGTCCCCCCGGGCGTGGTGCAATAGTCATGAGGTAGCTGCGCGGCGTCGCTGATGGCCACGGTGCGGGTGGGGATGGCGCGGCTCTGGCTGAGCTGGTGGCCGCTGCCGGCTGACGAGGACATGGCTGTGGGCGCGGGCTCTCGGCTTTGTCCGGCGGGCAGGCGGCGGCGGCGGGGCCGGGGCTGCTTCGGCTCCTCACGCGGACGGAAAAGCGCGCTCTGCGCGCTCCTCGCTCGCTTCCTCTCGTTCCCTCGTCCCGCTCCGCTCCCGCCGCCGCCCTCTCAGCCGCCGCCGCCGCCGCCGCCCGATCCTCCGGCCTCAGCCAGCAGCCTCAGCAGCAATAGCAGCGGCAGCAGCGGCGACGACGACGACCGGAAGCGGGCGAAGGCGGGAGCCAGAGGGAGTTGGGGAAGCTGGTCGGCCGGAGGTGACGTCGCCGCGGGGCGGGGCGAGGCAGTGAGGGGCGTGGCTGCAGTTGTTGAAGGGGGCGGGGACGAGGGGCAGGGGTGAGGATGAGAGTGGCTTACTTAACCCCAGCGAGCGGGAGAGGAGCCAGAGGGAATCTGAGCTGAGTGTTTGTGAGCCCGGTGAAGGCGGACAAGGAAAACTTTCTTCTTCTTATTGTTTGTCATTGTCGGTTAACACCACTTTACTTGAGCAGACTTGAGTTTCTCA
The DNA here is from genome assembly GCF_028885655.2 of Pongo abelii. Taxonomy (NCBI): domain Eukaryota; kingdom Metazoa; phylum Chordata; class Mammalia; order Primates; family Hominidae; genus Pongo; species Pongo abelii. Next base: position 73,586,293 of record NC_071993.2, read on the forward strand.
TGCATTCCTATGCATTAAAAATGTAATTTTACTTTTAATTGTTCATTATTAATTCAGGCACTACATGCACGATGTACTGTGTTTTAAAAATCAAACAGAGCAGAAAGGTTTATGGTGCCACTTTCTCCCAGTTTCCGAACTCCCCTCAACCGCTGTACCAGTTAATTGTGTGTCCTTCCAAAGACCATCCCTATATACATACATAAAGCAAGATCTAAACATTAGGAAAAGGAAGAAACCAAGAGCCACCCATGGCCACAAGAATGAGTATTATTGTATTAGAGATAAATTGAGGCATAGGAGAGGGCTTAGTCCATGACGTACCTGAAAAATCTAGATCTGGAACTCTATTCTTTCCTCGAGGGGTTCTCAAACTTTGGGTCTCAGTACCTCTACATTCTTGAAAATTATTGAGGATTTCCAAGAGCTTTTGTTTGTGTGGATTATATGTATTGATAATTATTGTATTAGAAATTAAAACTGAGCCCCTGCTGATCAGTAGTGGGATTGTACTTGTGAATAGCCACTGCACTCCAGCCTGGGCAACAGAGTGAGGCCCTGTCTCTAAAAAAAAAAAGAAAAAAGAAATTAAAACTGAGAATGTTTTAAATATTTATTAATTCATAAAATAATAACCTATTACATGTCGACATTATATTTTAATTATCTAAAATAGTGAGAACAGTGGCATTATTTTATATTTTTGCAAATGCTTTAATATCTGGCTTAATAGAAAACAGCAATATTCTCATATCTGTTTCTGTGTTCAAGCTGTTGTAATGTGTTTATTCAACTGTATGAAGAAAACCCAGCCTCACACAGGTATGTAGTTAGAAAAGAAGGTTGTCTCAGATCCCCGAGGGGCTCTCCAGATCACACTTTGAGAACCGCTGCACTAGGGCAGCACTACTTCTACCCACAACGTGCCCAAGGTGGGACTGGGAAGACACTCATGGGTAAGGCCAACATAGCTACTACCATCATTCCCATTTTGCAAATGAGAGAAATAAGGGTAAGAGAGGTTGAGGGGAAAACAGCTGTTGCTTCGCTGCTCAGAGGGTCAAACAGGTGCTTGGCAAGAACATAGACAAAAGAACTTACACAGCCCAGGGCAGGCCAGGGCATTACATGGTACTGATTTTGTGGTGAGTGCCCCAAGAATCCAGAAAAAAAAGTCCCCTGCCTGTCCTGCCATCTGGAAGCTGCCAGAGGTGCAGAGGGCTGAGTTTAACCCTGAAAGACTCTGAGACTTTGGACATGCCAACAGAGACACTTCTAGTGGAAGGAAAGGGGAAGATACTAGTTTACATTTGTGTAGAGCTTACAGTGCGTGGTTGATAAAGTGCATCAGTCCAGTAGGGGCAAAGTAACTCACACCTATAATCTCAGCAATTTGGGAAGCTCAGGCAAGAGGATGGCATGAAGCCAGGAGTTCAAGACCAGCCTGGATAACAAAGCAAGACCCTCCTCTCACATTTCTACAAAAATAAAAATAAACAAAAAATTATCCAGACATGGTGGTGTGCACCTATAGTCCCAACCTACTCAGGAGGCTAAGGTAGGAGGATCTCTTTAGCCCAGGAGTTCAAGGCTATAGTGAGCTATGATTGCACCACTGCACTCCAGCCTAACAGAGCAAGACCCTGTCTCTAAAAACGTTAGTTAATTAATTAAAAAATAAAGTGCATCACTCTTTGAACTGTTTTTATTTACAAATTTTGGGGGTGTTCTGGGGACAGTGAGGAGGGTCCCTTCTGGCCAGAGCAAAGGGTGAAGATGGCACAAAAAAGTTAAGCCGGGCGCAGTGGCACATGCCTGTAATCCCAGCACTTTGGGAGGCCGAGTTAGGCAGATCACCTGAGGTCAGTAGCTCAAGACCAGCCTGGCCAACATGGTGAAACCCCATCTCTACAAAAATACAAAAAAAAAAAAAAAATTAGCCGGATGCGGTCGCGCACGCCTGTAGTCCCAGCTACTTGGGAGACTGAGGCTGGAGAATCGCTTGAACCCTTGAGACCGAGGTTGCAGTGAGCCGAGATCATGCCACTGCACTCCAGCCTGGGTGACAGAGCGAGACTCCATCTCAAAAAAAAAAAAAAAAAAAAGACACAGAGGATAGGACTAAAGATGGGATGAAATGAAATAAAGGAACCAAAGTACAATTTGAAAGTTTTGGGGACAGGTGCTTTTTATTTATTTTGCCAGGCAGCCTGGGGGAAGTGAACAGAGCACAGGTTTTGGAACATACAGACTGGGTTTGAGTCCCAGCTCTGCCATTTACAAGCTGTGTGACCCCAGACAAGGTACCTATGCTCTCTGAGCCTCATCTGTAATGTGGCAATAACCATGTTACCTCATCTGGTAGCCCTGTGAATTAGCATATAAAGTGCTTAGCAAATAATTGCCTCTTGACAAAGTCATACTGAAATTAATTGAGGTTTTATTTATTATTATTATTTTTGTTTGTTTTTGAGACAGAGTCTCGCTCTGCCACCCAGGCTAGAGTGCAGTGGCGCGATCTCGGCTCACTGCCAGCTCTATCTCCCGGGTTCACACTATTCTCCTGCCTCAGCCTCCCGAGTAGCTGGGACTACAGGCACCCGCCACCATGCCTGGCTAATTTTTTTGTATTTTTAGTAGAGACGGGATTTCACTGTGTTAGCCAGGATGGTCTCAATCTCCTGACCTCGTGATCCACCCGCCTTGGCCTCCCAAAGTGCTGGGATTAAAGGCGTGAGCCACCGCGCCCAGCCGGTTTTATTTTTTATTATTACTATGTGTTGAGTCAGAGTCTTGCTCTGTTGCCCAGGCTGGAGTGCAATGGCGTGATCTTTGGCTCACTGCAACCTCCACCTCCTGGGTTCAAAGCAATTCTCCTGCCTCAGCCTCTCGAGTAACTGGGATTACAGGTGCCTGCCACCATGCCTGGCTAATTTTTGTATTTTTAGTAGAGACAGGGTTTCACCATATTGGACAGGCTAGTCTCTTGGCCAGGCTGGTCTCGAACTCCTGACCTCATGATCCGCTCCCCCCCTTGGCCTCCCAAAGTGCTGAGATTACAGGCGTGAGCCATGGCCGAGGTTTTTTATTTATTTATTTATTTATTTATTTATTTATTTATTTATTTATTCATTCATTCTGAGACAGAGTCTCGTTCTGTCACCCAGGCTGGAGTGCAGTGGCATGATCTCAGCTCACTGCAACCTCCACCTCCCTGGTTCAAGAGATTCTTCTGCCTCAGCCTCCCAAGTAGCTGGGATTACTGGCACGTGCCACCACACCTGGTTAATTTTTTTGTATTTTTAGTAGAGACAAGGTTTCACCATGTTGAAACTCCTGAACTCAAGTGATCCTCCTGCCTCAGTAATTGAGGTTTTAGATTTTCCCATTAGGACCTCTGGTGTCTCCTGCACCTTTTCCTCAATTAAAAGTCAACAGTCAGCCCAGGTGCAATGGCTTATGCCTGTAATCCCAGCACTTTAGGAGGCTGAGGCAGGTGGATCACTTGAGCTCAAGAACTCAAGAGTTTGAGACTAGCCTGGCCAGCATGGTGACACCCCATCTCTATCAAAAATACAAAAATTAGCCAGGCATCATGGTGCACGTCGGGTCCCAGCTACTACTTGGGAGGCTGAGGCAGGAGGATCACTTGAACCCAGGGAGGTGGAGGTTGCAGTGCCACTGCACTCCAGCCTAGGCGACAGAGAGAGACTTTGTCTCAAAAAAACAAAAACAAAAACAAAAAAAGTCTATAACTGTCTGGTTTCAAAAGTACCAGCACAAAATTGCCGTTGTGCTCTTTTGAAATAAAATGTGTGTGTGCAAATGCATGTGTGTGAGTGTGGTTGTGTGTGTGTGGATTTCTTCACCTCTAGAAAAGCCTAAAAAAGCTCACTAAACTAATTTTTTCGCACTTTCTAAAAACTTGCTTTTTTTGGTAACAGCTTTGTTGAGATATACTTATCTACCATAAAAGTCAATCTTTTTTTTTTTTTGAGATGGAGTCTTGCTCTGTCTCCAAGCTGGAGTGCAGTGGCGCAATCTCGGCTCACTGCAACCTCCACCTCCTGGGTTCAAACAATTCTCCAGCCTCAGCCTCCCAAGTGGCTGGGTCTACAGGCATGCGCCACCACACCCAGCTAATTTTTGTATTTTTCGTAGAGACAGGGTTTCACCATGTTGGCCAGGATGGTCTGGATCTCTTGACCTCGTGATCCACCTGCCTCAGCCTCCCAAAATGCTAGGATTACAGGCATGAGCCGCCGTGCCCAGTCAAAGTCAACCTTTTTAAAATGAACATTTCAGTGGTTTTTGGTATATTTACAAAGTTGTTTATCCATCGCCATTATCTAATTCCAGAACATTTTTATTGCCCCCCAAAGACAGCCCAGGAACATAGCAGTCGCATTTTCACCAAAATGTCTTGAACTTGATGGAGCTTATGCTGATAAATTTTATTTATTTATTTATTTATTTATTTATATGTTTTGAGGCAGGCTCTTCGTCTGTCACCCAAGCTGGAGATCATATCTCACTGCAGCTTGGAACTCCTGGGCTCAAGCAATCCTCCCCGTTCAGCCTCCTAATGTGCTGGGATTACAGGTGCAAGCCACTGCACCTCGTCAAGTTTATATTTTTTATTTGTTATTGAATGATTTTTTGAGACAGGGTCTTGCTCTGTTTCCTAGGCTGGAGTACAGTGGCATGTCCACGGCTCACTGCAGCCTCAACTTCCCGGGCTCAAGCAATCCTCCTGCCTCGGCCTTCAGAGTAGATGATGGGACCACAGGCACGTGCCCTGCCCATTTAAAACATTTTTGGGATCTCACCCTGTTGTCTAGGCTGGTCTCAAATGATCCTCTCAAGTGATCCTCTGACCACCTCAGCCTCCCAAAGTGCTGGGATTATAGGTGTGAGCCACCATGCCCAGCCTCAGGTGAGAATTTAAAGGATAAATCTATTTCTCCCCCATCCCCGGAGCCTACCATGGGAGACTAGGAGGCCCTCTACATGGCCTCAAATGTACAGGTGGATATTATCTTTGAATGAGTTTATCTAGATAGGTGGGGACTGGGGAGCTGCTGATTCAATTGTGACCCCACAGACACAAGACCCTTTAGATTCATGCCTGATGTATTTCCAGGATCAAACATGAAAGATGTCCCACACGTAGCCAACCCTGTCTCTGAATTTTTTAAATTTATTGATATTACTGGAGTTTGAAAGAAATGAATGCCAGGCATGGTGGCTCACACCTGTAATCCTAGCACTTTGGGAGGCCGAGGTGGGTTGATCACTTGAGGTCAGGAGTTCGAGACCACCCTGGCCAACATGGTGAAACCCTGTCTCCACTAAAAATACAAAAATTAGCTGAGTGTGGTGGTGGGCGCCTGTAATCCCAGCTACTTGAGAGGCTGAGGCAGGAGAATCACTTGAACCTGGGAGGTGGAGGTTGCAATGAGCAGAGATTATGCCACTGCACTCCAGCCTGGGCGACAGAGCCAGACTCCATCTCAAAAAAAAAAGGAAGTGGTCCAGTGTCCCTGACCTAGGGGTATCCCTTCTGTAGTCATCGATTCCGATGTTCAGCCACTTTGGCTTCCCAAAACCCATTCCTTCTAATCACCTGCACTCACCTGCTGCCCCTGTTCCCTCTGGTTCTGTCTTTCCCAGGGGGACAGGGAGGCTGGTTTCTGCCCTCTGTGATGTAGCTACTCATGCTAGATCTGTATCATATACAGATATAGCTTATATATCTGTATCATATACAGATATATCCTTACATATAAATGTAAGGATAATAGCCCCTTACATTTAGATAACACTTTTCCACTTCACAAAGCACTTTAACAACAATTAATCTCATTTAAGCTGAGCCACAGCCCAGTGATGGAGGCAGCCTGCTTATTATTCTTATCTACATTTTACAGATGAAGCTGAGGCTCAAAGAAGTTAAGTGACTTCCCTGAGGTCCTATAGCCAGGACCTGGTGGAGCTGGGACTAGAACCCAAGCTCCTGGTTGGTGGTCCTCTGCACTTTCTCCTGCACCTGTTGGCTTCCTGCACTCCTAAAGAACGCGAGGTGTCCTTTGGACACCCACCATTTATCAGCACATCTGCTTAACTCATTGTGGGGCGAGCAGCATCCATCTCCTGAGCTCCTGAGATATAAGGCAGAATGTGTTGAGAAAGTGATCATAATAACAGATAGCATGTTTAAGTGACCAGGTTGTGTCAGGTGCTGTGCTAGATGTCTTTTAGAGATCTTATCTCTAATACCACTGCCATACATAGTAGGCATTATTATACCTATTTTACAAATGAGGAAGCAGCCTCAGAGTAGCTAGCTTGTCCAAAGTGATCTGCTATATCTCTAGAAATTTCTCTGGCCTCTCACAGTTGTTTGGAACAGGTCACTGTGCCTAGGCTTTGACATCAGGCATACCTTGGTTTAAATGCTAGCTCTAACTACCAGCTTGCTGTATGACCATGAGCTCTGAGCCTGTTGTCCAAAAAATAGGAGGAAAAACTGCTCATTCACGGAGCGCTCTACTGAGGATTGACTGTCAGGCCTAGCTGAGGCTTGGCTGACGGGAAAGGCGATTAAGCACCAAGCTGGATTCAGGAAGGTGCCAGGGTCATTAGGGCTGGAGAGGAGCAGCAGGCTAGCAGTGTGTCTGTCTGCCCAGTATGCTGGAGGGGTCCATGCTTTAGTTTTAGTATTTCCCTCATTTGGAAGTCTTGTCAGGTGATGCCTTTTGTCTGTAGCTGTAGACTTCAGAAAATGAGGTACAGCTTGCTCAGTGTTACACAGGCCTAATAAAGTCATCTATTGAAATCGGTATTATTTTCTGCCTACTTATTACAATTCAACACCTGTCATTCATGTCTTTCTTCCTCTTCATCCTGATATTTAGTAGAAGATTCTTCATGGGTACAACTCCCTATAACCCCTGGACTGCAGGTGAAAGCAACCATCGAAGTGGGCAGGATGCTTAATGCCACACCACACCTGGTGGGATGTGCTGGTTTTCATAGCTTGAGCTCAACCAGAGAGAGCACTTTTGAAATGGAAATGCACTGTCATCCAAACAGTGAATGGTGTGCCCTGCCCTGTGCCAGCCACAGCCCAAGGCAAAGAACACTGCGTACAGAGCCTGGGAGCCAAGTGCCCACCAAGTTGAGGCAAGAGGTAAGAGGCTCCCTTTGCCCAAGGGAGCCTCTTACCTTTCTTGGGTGGAGCCCAGATTTTTACGATGACTGGGTGGGCACTGTTGGATTCAGGGTGGAAGATGCTGACTTGACTCTTGGGCATCTAATTCTCCATGCAGGCTTTAGGCAAGCTACTTGGCTTCCATTTATCCATCAATGAATTCACTCAGAAGTATTTGCCCAGATCCTGGAATGGCCCTGGCTTTGGGCTCAGGGATGAACAAGGGTAGACCTCATGGAGCTCCCATCTAGCCATGGGATCCACCTGCCTTGGTGACAACTCCTTGCATCCATATCTTCTGGCTGGGTTTGGATGGGTAATTCATCCATCCACACTGAACTGGACTCAGAAGCTGTGGGGTAGCAATAACGAACAATGTAGATTGGATTGCATCATCACTCTTTCTTCCATGGCTCCCCATAACTCTTGGGGTCTTGAATAAGGCCCTGCATGGTCTGTCCTCCTCTCCCACCCTCTCTCTCACACTTTCTGTGCTCCTATTCCTCAAACAGGCTATGCTTCCTCCCATTCTAGGGTCTTTGCACATGCTATTCCCTTTACCTGGTTGTTCTCTGTGGTGAACAGACTTTAAGGTTGCCCTCATGATCCCCATCTCCTGGTGCTCACACCCTTAAGTGTGGGTGGGGCCTGTGATTCCAATATGGCAAAGGTAATGGAATGTCACTTCTGTGCTTATATTAAGTTATATAAGACTCCATCTTGGTAGTAGATTCACTCTAGATTCTTCTGTCATGCACACTAGCTTTAAATAAACATGAGTCCTACAGCCACAGGAAATAAACTCTGCTAAGAACCAAGAGAACTTGGAAGCAGACCCTTCCCCAGTTAAGCCTCCACATGAGAACTCATCCCTGGCTCGCATCTTAATTGAAGCATTGCAGGAGACCCACTTCTGCAGAAACTGCAATATAATAATTGTGTTGTTTTGGGCTGGGTGCAGTGGCTCACACCTGTAATCCCAGCACTTTGGGAGGCCAAGGTGGGTGGATCAACTGAGGTCAGGACTTTGAGGCCAGCCTGGCCAACATGGTGAAACCTTGTCTCTACTAAAAAAATACAAAAAAAATTAGCCTGGTGCAGTGGTGTGTGCCTGTAATCCCAGCTACTCAGGAGGTTGAAGCAGGAAAATCACTTGAACCTGGGAGGCAGAGGTTGCAGTGAGCCGAGATTGTGCCATTGCACTCCAGCCTGGGCAACAAGAGCGAAACTCCATCTCAAAATAGTAATAATAATAATAATAATAATTGTGTTGTTTTTGCTGGGTGCTGTGGCTCACACCTATAATCCCAGCACTTTGGGAGGCCGAGGCAGGTGGATCACCTGAGGTCAGGAGTTCAAGACCAGCCTGGCCAATGTGGCAAAACTCCATCAATACTAAAAATATAAAAATTTTTTAAAAAATTAAAAAATATATATAAATTAACTGGGTGTAGTGGTGGGTGCCTGAATCCCAGCTACTCAGGAGACTGAGACAGGAGAATTGCTTGAACCGGGGAGGCGGAGGTTGCAGTGAGCCGAGATCACGCCGCTGCACTCCAACCTGGGTGACAGAGCAGGACTCCTTCTCAAAATAATAATAATAATAATAATAATAGTAATAATAATTGTGTTATTTTAAACCACTGAGTTTGTTGTTTGAAAAAAAAATTGAGCAAATTCATTATTATTTCTTATATGCAGCACAGGAAACTAAAGTATTCTCTAATATTCACCTAGTTGACTCCTACGCACCTCTTATAATCCTCTTCCCAGTCAGATTAATTTTGTCAGGGAAGCCCTCCTTACCCTCTCTGCCAAGGCCCAATCTCCTTGTCATAGGCTTCATGTCCCTGTGTGCCTCTCCTCCACATGACCTGTCCAGTTATAATTGTGTGAGGATTCAATTAATATCTGCCCCTCCACTAAAATTGTATGTTCTATGAAAGCAGCCTGTCATGTTCTCCACTTTTTCTCAGGGACTAGCACAGTGTCTGGCACATGTAAGGTGCTCAATAAATATCTTTTGAATAAATAAATGATTTGTAGGACATTCAGAGTGAGGAGAAGTGGAGTGATAGGCAGGGGCTGGATTGCTCAGTGGTTAGAGGCTAAAATGTCACAGGGAAATGTTTAATGATGTAGTACTAAAAACTCACTTTTTTTTTTTTTTTTTTTAGACAGAGTCTCCCTTTGCCACCAGGCTGGAGTACAGTGGTGCGATCTCAGCTCACTGCAACCTCTGCCTTCTAGGTTCAAGAATTCCCCAGCCTCAGCCTCCTGAGTAGTTGGGATTACAGGCACCTGGCACCATACCCGGCTAATTTTTGTATTTTTAGTAGAGACAGGGTTTCACTATGTTGGCCAGGCTGATCTCGAACTCCTGACCTTAAGTGACCTGCCCACCTTGACCTCCCAAAGTGCTGGGATTACAGGCATGAGCCACTGCGCCCAGCCAAAACTCACTTTTATTGTGACATATCTGGACAACTGGAGCTAAAGCGTGTTTGGGAACATCCTTGATGGGAATATGTTTCCATAAAACAGTCACACCAAGCCACCCCAGGGCTTGGCTTCTCTTGGAAACTCCAGGGTCCTTCCTCCTTCTAGATGTTCCTTCTAGAAGAACATCTTGTATTCTGATCCCCAGATAACTTTCTTAACCATATCCTCCCTATGAGTTCTACCTTCATGGTCAGAGAAGGGAAATGCAGGGGGAGAAGAGAGGGGTGCAATGAGGAGGAGGGAGCTACAGCTTGGCAGTTTTAATAAAGCCCACAAAATGCCAAATAGCTGATAGATAGAAAGGTGAGTCCATGGGGTGCTATGGATGGAATTCTCCTCAAAATTCTTATGTTGAAGCCCTAACCTTCCAAGTGACTGTCTTTGGAAATGGGGCCCATAAAAAGTTAATTATGGTTAAATGAGGCCATAAGGGTAGAACCCTAATCCAATAGGGCTGGTGCCCTTTTAAGAACAGGAAGAGAGGCCAGGCATGGTGGCTCACACCTGTAATCCCAGCACTTTGGGAGGCAAGGCAGGCAGATCACGAAGTCAGGAGATTGAGACCATCCTGGCAACATGGTGAAACCCCATCTCTACTAAAAATACAAAAATTAGCTGGGCATGGTGGCGTGTGCCTGTAATCCCAGCTACTCAGGAGTCTGGAGCAGGACAATCACTTGAACCAGGGAGTCGGAGGTTGCAGTGAGCCGAGATCATGCCACTGCACTCCAGCCTGGCGACAGAGTGAGACTCTGTCTCAAAAAAAAAAAAAAAAAAAGAACAGGGAGAGAACCTGGAGCAAGCATGTGAGGACACAGAAAGAAGGTAAGAAGGTGGCCATCTACAAGCCAGGAAGACAGCCCTCACCAGAACCATCAGCCACCACCTTGGTCTTGGACTTCTCAACCTCTAGAACTGTGAGAAAGTACATTTCTATTGCTTAAGCTACCCAGTCTATGGTATTTTGTTATGGTAGCCTGAGCTAAGATAGAGGGTTATCCAAAAGGCTCCATTTTGTGCTATAAAAATAAGGTTGAGAGGCTTCAGCGTTCTTAGTCTTGTGTTCTCCACTATCTTCAACTGGACTTTTTCTGTCCCTTCTGTTTTGTTGGCATCAGAATTTAAATACGTCCAAGTCTCTCCAGCCTTAAACATCCCTCCCCAGGTCCTGAGGCCCTTCCTAGCTATAACCATACTTTCCTCTTTCCTTCCAGCCAAGCTTCCTAAAAGCATTGTCTACACTTGCCAAACACTGTCTCATTTCCATCCATTCACTCCTCACTTACGTTTTGGCCTCTACCCAGTCAGAAACTGCTTTGATGTCACATCCAGTGGATATTTTGGTCCTCCTCTGACTGTTCTCTTTTTTGACCATTTGTCCTCCCTCAAATTTCTGGACACTGGTCTCTTCTGCTTTTCCTCATTCCTTCTTGGCATCTTCTGTTTGTTTTTGATTTTGTTTTGAGACAGGGCCTCCCTCTATTGCCCAGACTGGAGTGCAGTTGTGTGATCTGGGCTCACTGCAGCATAGACCTCCTGGGCTTAAGCAATTCTCCTGCCTCAGCCTCCCACATAGCTGGGATCACAGGTCCATGCTACCACATGTGGCTAATTTTTTTTTTTTGAGACGGAGTCTTGCTCTGTCACCAGGCTGGAGTACAGTGGTGCAATTTCAGCTCACTGCAGTCTCCGCCTCCCGGGTTCAAGTGATTCTCCTGCCTCAGCCTCCTGAGTAGCTGGGATTACACCCAGCTAATTTTTTTTTTTTTGTATTTTTAGTAGAGACGGGGCTTCACCACATTGGCCAGGATGGTCTCGATCTCCTGATCTTGTGATCTGCCCACCTCGACCTCCCAAAGTGCTGGGATTACAGGTGTGAGCCACCACGCCTGGCCACATCTGGCTAATTTTTAAAAAAAAATTTGGCTGGGCATGGTGACTCACCTGTAATCCCAGCACTTTGGGAGGCCAAGGCGAGAGGATCACTTGAGGTCAGGAGTTCGAGACTAGCCTGGCCAACATGGTGAAACCCCGTCTCTACTAAAAACTACAAAAATTAGCCAGGCATGGTAGTGGGCGCCTGTAGTCCCAGCTACTTGGGAGGCTGAGGCAGGAGAATCACTTGAACCCAGGAGGCAGAGGTTGCAGTGAGCCAAGATCACGCCATTGCACTCCAGCCTGGGTGACAGAGTGAAACTCCATCTCAAAAAAAAAAAAAAAAAAAAAAAAAAAAATTCTTCTTTTTTTTTTTTTTTGTAGAGACGAGGTCTCACTATACTGCCTAGGCTGGGCAGCGAACTCCTGGGCACAAACTGTTATAACTGTCCTGTTAATAAATAAATCCTCCTGTTTCCCATATCAGTCTCTCTGGTCCTCTGTTTCCCACAGCAAAATGATCCTCCTGCCTTGGCCCCTCAAAGTGCTGGGATTACAGGCATAAGCCACCATGCCCTGCCCTTTTTGGTCTTTATCTCCAGTCTGCTGCCCTAGTGCCCCTCACAGAAATGTTGATGTTCCCCAGGTTTTGCCGTTGGTCTTCTTCTTTTCTCACTCCACACCTCCCTCAGGTGAGCCTGCCCACTCCTGTTGTTTCAGCTTCTTCCAATGGTTCCCAAATCTGTAGCTTCAGCCTAGATTCCTTGCTAAGACCCCAGCTCAGATATCTAACTTCCTCCGGGTGTCCCTCTAACTGGATGTCTCCTAAATAAAGCCTGCTGTCTCCCCCTGCCAGTTCCCCCGTCCCCTGCATGCCCTCTCTTGGTACATGACATCACGATCCTTCTGATCATTCCATCTTGGTACATGACATCACGATCCTTCTGATCATTCCAGCCAAAAATTAAAGGTCAACCTCAATTCCTCTTTTTCCTTACTCCTCATATCTAATCAGTTACAATGACTTGTCTTTTCTATCTCTTAAATATCTACGTGCCTCTCTCTGTTTCTGTCTTTTCTGCCTCTTAGTCCCATAGGGAGAAGCTGAAAGACTGTGACGTATCTGTTGGCTCTGTATGGCTTTAAAAAAAACAAAAACAAAAACAAACAAACAAACAAAAAAAACACAGGCAAAAGGGAAAGGAGCAATGGATGCACAGGGGAAATGTTCTTTTGCTCTTTTTTTTTTTTTTTTTTTGTATTTTTAGTAGAGATGGGGTTTTGCCATGTTGGCCAGGCTGGTTTTGAACTCCTGACCTCAAGTGATCCGCCCATCTCGGCCTGCCAAAGTCCTGGGATTACAAGCGTGAGCCACCACACATTTCCTTAGTCTATTCTATTTATAAGAAATGTTGGTATTGGGAGGCGAAGCTTGCAGTGAGCCGAGATCAGGGGCCACCGCACTCCAGCCTGGGCGACAGAGCAAGACTCTGTCTCAGAAGAAAAAAAAAAAAAAAAACAGAAAAGAAATGTTGGTATCAGCCACTGTGATTGGCACCAGCTGACATGGTTCCCAATGATTTCAACCTCCTGGTATTCTTGCCATGTGTAATTCAGTCCCCTTGAGTGTGGGCTGGACCTAGTGACTTGCTTCTATTGAATAGGACAAGAGTATTTAACCGCCCTATAGGTTCACCTTGCCCACTGCCTAGACAGAGCCGCTTTATCAAGACAGGGGAATTGCAATGGAGATAGAGTAATTCACACAGAGCCGGCTGTGCAGGAGACCAGAGTTTAATTATTACTCAAATCAGTCTCCCTGAACATTCGGGGATCAGAGTCTTTAAAGATAATTTGGCAGGTAGGGGCTTGGGAAGTGGGGAGTGCTGATTGGTTGGAATGGAGATGAAATCATAGGGTGTTAAAGTGAGGTTTTCTTGCCATCTTCTGTTCCTGGGTGCGATGGCAGAACTGGTTGCGCCAGATTACCTGTCTGGGTGGTGTCAGCCAATCAAGTGCAGGATCTGGAAAATATCTCAAGCACTGATCTTAGGTTTTACAATAGTGATGTTATCCCCAGGAGCAATTTGGGGAGGTTCACACTCTTGGAGCCAAAGGTTGCATGACCCCTAAACTGTAATTTGTTTTTTTTCAGATATTTTATCTTTTTATTAAAATCTCTTACTAAAGCCTGCTTACACTGTCTTGATGCTTCTTCAGTTTGGAGATTTGTTTTCCTTTAATTTCCATTTTCTTAACTAGACACTCTAGTTCACATTCTATGTCGTCACAGACTGAATGGCTTTCAGTTTCCTTCATTTGTTTGAGTAGTTCTTGGTGCTCCATGCTCATTTGGTCCAGCTCATCTTGCATTGCCATCAAAAGTTCAGATAAATTGTCACAAATGGAAATGGACTTTTCTGAGTCAGGAGGAATAGCTTTACACCAGGAAGTTGTTCTAGAAGGCTTGGGGAGACATCTAGTCTCAGTCACGTTAAAAGGTTTCTGAAGGATATGTGGGTCACGATGTTGCCTCATCTTTTCAGCCACAAAAGGCAGTGCTCCAAACTTTGAACAAATTTGCCAAGGTGGTCCTCTCCTTATATATTTAGTTTTCTTTGAAGATTTCTTCTTTTCCTTGGAGTGCTTTAGATTTGAAACTGAAGGCATTATAATTTTACTGATTTCAAGTCCAGTTTGAAGCTCAGAAGCTTTGTCTTGAAATAGCTTACATTGATGTTCTTCTTCCTTAAGTTTTTCTTCTAAATGTTTAATCTTGTCCTCAGCAGTTCTCTGAGTTGTTGTAAGTCTAAAACACTCTTTTTCTAAGACATCAAGCTTTTCAAGTTTTGCATACAGCTTCATCTGATCTTGCTCTTTTTCCTTCTGAAGCTGGGCCTGTTGTTCTAGGATCATGTTCTTTTCTCGCTCTCCATTGAGAACCATTCTCTTTGTATATTCTAGTTGCTTCTCTAGAAGAGTGCAACGAGACTGGGCTGAGCTTAACTGTATACTTATATCTTTTTTCTGCTTTATCAGCTCCTGATGTGCCAGATTTCTCTCATTTGTTTCATTCTCTAAGGCCTTCTTATACTGTGCTGCTTCTCTGGAAAGAATGTTCAGGTTATCTTCAGCTTGTGTTCTCTCCAGCTCTAAACAATGAATTTTTTCCTGAAGAGTTTTTAAGGCTAAAATAAGAGCTTGGCTATTTGGGCTATGAAGTATCTTAGGAGAGGTAACTTCTAAGTTCGCAAGATGGCAATTCTGAGATGGTTCATTCTGGGTGAATGAGGGAACGAATACTCTTTCTGGAGGTTTATGATAGCTTCCTACTATACTATGCATTAATTCAGAATCCATTATCAAGCAGACGCTGTCAGTCAGCCCCTGCCACCGCTAACCGTTGGTTCGCAGGCACCCCCCTAAACTGTAATTTCTAACCTTGTAGCTAATTTGTTAGTCCTGCAAAGGCAGAGTGGTCCCTGGCAAGAAGGGAGTCTTTTTTTTTTTTTTAGACAGAGTCTCACTCTGTCACCCAGGCTGGAGTGCAGTGGCATGATCTCGGCTCACTGCAACCTCCGCCTCCTGGGTTCAAGCAATTCTCCTGCCTCAGCCTCCTGAGTAGCTGGGATTACAGGTGTGCACCACCATGCCCGGCTAATTTTTGTATTTTCAGTAGAGACGGGGTTTCACCATGTTGGTCAGGCTGGTCTCGAACTATTGATCTCATGATCCGCCTGCCTCGGGCTCCCAAAGTGCTGGGATTACAGGCATGAGCCACCATGCCCGGTCACAAGAAGGGAGTCTTTTTGGGAAAGGGCTATTATCAATTTTGTTTCAGAGTAAAATCATGAACTGAATTCCTTCCCAAAGTTAGTTCAGCCTACGGCCCAGCCATGAACAAGGACAGCTTAAGGATTAGAAGCAAGATAGAGTCGGTTAGGTGTGATTTCTTTCACTGTCATAATTTCCTCAGTTATAACTTAGCAAAGGCAGTTTCAAGTATAGATGTCACAACCAGGATTGGATTCTAAAAGACTGACTCTGCCTTTTTTTTTTTTTTTTTTTTTTTTTTTGAGACAGAGTCTCACTGTCGCCCAGGCTGTAGTGCAGTGGCGTGATCTCTACTCACTGTAGCCTCCACCTCCCAGGTTCAAGTGATTCTCCTGCCTCAGCCTCCCGAGTAGCTGGGACTACAGGCGTGTGTCACCACACCTGGCTAATTTTTGCATTTTTAGTAGAGATGGGGTTTCACCAGGTCTGCCAGGCTGGTCTTGAACTCCTGACCTCATGTGATCCGCCCACCTAGGCCTCCCAAAGTGCTAGGATTACAAGTGTGAGCCACTACACCCAACCAAGGCCCTTTTTTTTTTTTTTTTTTTTTTTGAGATGGAGTCTCCCTCCATTGCCCAGGCTGGAGTGCAGTGGTGTGATCTCTGCTCACTGCAACCTCTGCCTCCTGGGTTCAAGCGATTCTCGTGCCTCAACCTCCCAAGTAGCCGGGACTACAGATGCACGCCACCAAACCCAGCTAATTTTTGTAATTTTAGTAGAGACAGGATTTCACCATGTTGGCCAGGCTGGTCTCAAACTCCTGACCTGAAGTGATTCACCTGCCTCAGCTTCCCAAAGTGCTGGTATTACACGCATGAGCCACTGGGACCAGCCCCAAGGCCCTATTTTTAAGGTTACTTTTTATCTATGGCAAATGACACTATTTTCCACTTGTGGAATGATATACAATTCCTTTTTAAAAATAAATGTTTTTTTTTAAGTTAAAAAGTGAGTTGAAGGAAAAATATAAGTAAATAGTACTATGGTGTGTTGGTAAAGCATTTCCTTCAGAAAAAAAAAAAAAGGTCATGATTTGTAGTGTGTGCTGATTTCTATGGTGTAAGTTCTTCCACCATGCCTATTTCTAGTAATCCAGGTGATGGCACTGTACCCAGAGCTGGGAAAAAATGGGCAGAAGGAGCAAGCTCCGAGTCTGCACAAGTGACTCCGGCTCACCACTGGATGGGGCTCAGATATAGCAAAAATCAGGAAGGTGGTATGGCAACAACTGAAGCTTGAGAAATGCTTTTTGAGTCACCTTTGATAAGAATCGTATTTTCCATAGCAGAGCACAACTGCCTTGAGTTCTTGCTAATTTGACTACTTCTTGCTAATTTTCGTAAACCTGCAGTACCTGGCAGGGTAAGAGGGGTGGGCACCTCTCAACAGGCTGAACCTTCTGGAAGAGGTACTGGGGGAACTACTCTTCTGCCTTAGGATGGCAGTGACTTGGAGTGACCTCTAGTTCCTGGCTGTTGGTAGCTCAGCTCCAGGGAGAGGTGCGGCCCCAGGTGGAGGACAGAGTGAGAAACAGGATGATGTGTGGGGGCAGGGTCTGACTCACACCTGTGGAAGGTAGGAACTTCTCGGTTCGTTTTTATTTAAATGTTCCTTCCTCCCTTCCTCCCTCCCTCCCTCCCTCCCTTCCTTTTTTTTGCGGGGTGGGGACGGAGTTTTGCTCTTGTCACTCAGGCTGGAGTGCAATGGCCCAATTTTGGCTCACTGCAACCTCTGCCTCCCTGGTTCAAGCGATTCCCCTGCCTCAGCCTCCCAAGTAGCTGGAATTACAGGTGCCCGCCACTGCGCCCGGCTAATTTTTGTATTTTTAGTAGAGACAGAGTTTCACCATATTGGCCAGGCTGGTCTCGAACTCCTGATCTCAGTTGATCCGCCCACCTCGGCCTCCCAAAGTGCTGGGATTATAGGCGTCAGCCACTGTGCCCGGCCTCTTCTCTTTTCTTTTCTGTCTCTCTCTCTCTCTCTCCCTCCCTTCCTCCTTCCCTTCCTCCCTCCCTTCCTTCCCTACTTTCTTGCTTTTTTTTTTTTTTTTGAGATGGAGTTTCACTCTTGTGGCCCAGGCTGGAGTGCAATGGCACAATCTCGGCTTACTGCAACCTCTGCCTCCTGGGTTAAAGCGACTCTCCTGCCTCAGCCTCCCTAGTAGCTGGGATTACAGGCACCCACCACCACACCCAGCTAATTTTTTCTATTTTTAGTAGAGACGGGGTTTCACTATGTTGGCCAGGCTGGCCTTGAACTCCTGACCTCAGGTGTTCCACCCTCCTCAGCCTCCCAAAGTGCTGGGATTACAGGCATGAGCCACCGCACCTGGCAAAGATGATTTTCTTTCAAGAGGTGTGAGATAAGGGCCAATATGAGGAGAATAGAGTGGAAAAGGAGAGATTTACAGTTTTATATTGTATTACAGCTACTGCAACAAAGTGCTGCAGGCCAGGTATCTTACCAACAGAAATGCATTGTCTCACAGTTCTGGAGTCTAGAAATCTGAAATCAAGGTATTCGTTGGGTCCTTCTGAAAGCTATGAGGGAAGGATCTGTTCCAAGTCTTTCTCTTTAGCTTGTAGATGGCCATCTTCTCCCTGTGTCTCTTTACATGATCTTCCCTCTATGCATGTCTGCCTGTCTACCAATAACCACTTCTTATAAGGACACCAATCATATTGGATTAGGACCCACCCTAATGACCTCAATTTTAACTTGATTCCTTCTGTAAAGACCCTACCTCCAAGTGAGGCCACATTCTGAGGTACTAGGGGTTAGGACTACAACATATCTTTTTTTTTTTTTTTTTCTGGTGGATGTGCTAGACCAATTAGCAGGCCTAGAAGTTCTTTGATGAGGAGTAGACTCCATCAGGGTCTTCAGTCACAGGAGTTGAGATGCTGACTCTGTCAATGGGATACTGTCCCTTTTACAAGTGCCCTGAGAATTTATCCTGCCCAGTGAGGGGCAGACCCTTCAGGGAATAACCACAGAACAATTTTGTCTTAGCACAAGAGTCTTCCTATCTGCAAGTAATTTGCAAGGATTTCAAACATCTCCAGAGGCTGTGGCCAAGCCCTGGCAAACATCCGAGTCTGTTCAGGGTGTACAGCTTCTGACTCAGGTGGCCAGGCTTGGACCACCTCGCTAAGGGGTCCAGGCCTCTAAAGACGCTCTGGGTCTCTTCAGAGGAGACTATTTGTTTGGGGCCAGTTGAGCTTCTTCACTGAGAAGCCTCAGGGCCTTCCCTTGCACAGCCCTACCTTCCTGATTCCCTCACTTGCTGTTCTGAAACTGAAAATGGCCATGAACGGCGTGAGGCTTATAGACCCTAACAGTGAGGGATAATATTTTGCCAATTGACTGCATTGAATGGAGTCAGTAAACATAGTGACTGAAAATCTTACCACTGTTGATACGTATTTTCTGAGTACCCAATAGGTATTGTAAGAATACTTTTTTTTTTTTGAGACCTGGTCTTCCTCCTGGGCTCAAGGGCTCAAGCTATCCTCCCATCTCAGCCTCCTGAGTAGCTGGGACTACAGGCCCATGCCACCACGCCCGGCTACTTTTTGTATTTTTTGTAGAGATAGGGTTTCACCGTGTTGCCAGGCTGCTCTCGAACTCGTGAGCTCAAGTGATCCTCCTGCCTCAGCCTCCCAAAGTGCTGAGATGACAGGCGTGAGCCACGGAGCCCAGCCCAAGAATACTTATGGAGTCCTGTGACAGATTACAAAATTAGCCCCCACTCTCTGCTCATCCCTGTACTCATATTCTTTGCAATGTGACTTTGCTGCTCCTCCCATCAGGAGATGGAGTCTATTTCTTCACCCTTGAACCTGGGTTGGCCTTGCCATTTGGTTTAGTCGATACAACTGTGGAAGTGGACTAGTGCCAATTTTGAGCCTAGACTTTGAGAGACCTTGCACCATTCCACTCTTGCTCTCGGAGCCCTGCAGCTCCATGTGAACAAATTAGGCTAGCCTGTTAGTAGATGAGAGACATGCGACCTACTTGCCTCAGTTGGCAGCTAGCCACTTCCCAGAAGCAGAGCCTTCTGACTGCCTGGCGATGAACCCGTATGCATGAGGGAGTCCAGCTGAGACCAGAAGAACTGCCCAGCTAAGCCCAGCCTCAAATACTGACCCATAAAATCATGAACTAAGTAAGTATTGTTTTAAGCCACATCTAAGTTTTGGGGTGTTTTATTATGCAGGAAACACTGATGGATACAAGCACTGAACATGCATCAAGTTCTGGTATTTGCAATCAGGCAGACTCTCGGGAGTAAAGACTTGTGTAGAGATGATAGAATAATGGGTATAATGCACTAAGTGCTCTGGAGAAGCAAAAACAGTAGGAATAGAAGAGGTGGATTCGAGCTAGGGAGGGATCTTGTCTCTGTGGAGTTAGAGGGTCCAGGATGAACTGCCTGGGACAGGGAACTGGCTGAGGGAAAGCATGAATGTTGGAAACCCCAGGCTGGGGCCATCAGCCAGCAGTATCTACTGAGCCCTTACCATGGGTACAGAAACACTGTACTGGCTGTCTCAGGTCTGCGTATGGACTAGCAGGGGAGAGAAGACATCCACGTGTAAAAGTTGGGTAGAAGTGTCATGCTGGTTTTCAGTGAAAACAGAAGTAGCTATGTCTGCTTTGTCCACAGTGGCAAGCAGCATCTCGGCTTGGGCAGAATGGGACTCTACCCATTAGTTATTTATATCTGGTACTTGGTATATATCTGGCAGGGATGTGGTGTTGATGGGTTGAGAGAGGTCTCCATAGTTTTCCCTGGGAAGGCACAAGGGGTCAGAAAACACGGCTGCTTAAGTATCCACTTGACTGGTAACCCCTTGAGGGCAGGATCTGTGTCTGATTCGTGTCAATATACCCCAAGACACAGGGTCTTGCACATACTAAGCATTCAGTTTCAAAAGACTTAGTTTGGAGATATTTATCATCCTCTTCTCTTTATTCCTACTAACCTATTGCAGTTTTTTCCTAGGGCTGCTATAACAAATGGACATAAACTGGGTGGCGTAAAGCAACAGAAATTTATTCACTTACAGCTCTGGAAGCTATTAAGTCCAAAATCAAGGTGTCTGGAGGGTTAGTTCCTTTTTGGAGGCTCTGAAGGAGGAATTATTCCCTGCCTGTTCCTAGCTTCTGGTCCCTGCTGGCAGTGCTTGGCACTCCTGGCCTTGGAAATGCATCAGCTGATCCCTGCCGCCATCACCACCGGTGGTTCTCCCTGTGCGTCTCTTCTGTGTCTCTTCTCTTACAATGACACCAGTCTCAGTGGATTAGGGGCCTGCCCTACTCCAGCATGACCTTAACTCATTACATCTGCAATGGCCCTACTTCCAAATAAGATCACGTTCTGATGAACTTTAACATATTGTTGGGGGTGGAGAGGGCATAAGTAACCCTTAACATCCATCGAGGCCCAAGGGAATGTGTATTCTTTGACTGCCTAGACTCCCTAGAGGAGGAATTAAATATTCTTTTTTTTTTCTTTGAGACAGAGTCTCACTCTGTCCACTCAGGCTGGAGTGCTGATCTCGGCTCACTGCAACCTCCGCCTCCCGGGTTCAAGCGATTCTCCTGCCTCAGCATCCCGAGTAGCTGCGGCTACAGGCGCCCGCCACCACGCCCGGCTAATTTTTGTGTTTTTAGTGGAGACGGGGGTTTCGCCATGTTGGTCAGGCTGGTCTCGAACTCCCGACCTCAGGTGATCCGTCTACCTCGGCCTCCCAAAGTGCTGGGATTACAGGTGTGAGCCACCGCGCCCCGCCCTCAAGTCATATTTTATAGATGAGAACATTAGGATTGGAAACGCAGGGCCGAGACACAGGGCCTTGCATATACTAAAAACCTCAGTGGGCACCCGAAGTCATCATAGGAAAAGTTCCCTATGCTCCATGTTCACGTGTTTCGAAGTATCCCTGATCTGGCTAATTCAACTCCATTCCCTCGAGAAAACCCAATCTGGAGCCCCGGTCCTAGAGATCCTGGGATGTACTGCACGTCCAACTCTGTATCTCCGCCCTCTCAGGCGTTCTCCCTCTAGAAGCAGCACACAAAGCGGTTACTCCCTGCGGGCGGGAGCGCGCGGGCTGCCCTTCCGCGCGTCACCCTCGCGCGCGCCGCTCCCGCGCTGATTGGCTGCGCGCAGCCCGGGCCCTGCCTGCTCCCGCCGCGGCGCCGGTCCTGGGGCGGGGATTGGCGGAGTGGCCGCGCGCGCAGATCCCGCAGCCCCGCGCGCCCCGCCCCGCCGGCTCGGAACCCGCCTGGGGCGCCGCCGGCGGCGGAGGGAGCGTGACTGCGCTGCGCAGGGCGCTAGGAGGCATTGTCGCCGTAAGTGGAGCCAAAGCGGCCCGGAGCGGGACCACACGCTTCTTGCCCCGCAAAGTAAACGTAGTCCGAGGTCAAGCGTTGCAGGGGCTGGGGGAGAGAGGGCGAGAAGTGTCCCGATTTTTGCAGCGTCCCCTCCCCTCCCCCAGGTCACCCGGTGGAAAAGAGCAGCGGTGCACCAGCGGAGGCTCTGGCGGTGCCAAGGGGCCCGACATGCGCGGGCTCTTGCTTGCTCACCGCACCTGGACCCCGATGGTTCAGGGGAGTGGGTGCAGAGGTGCCAGGAAATAGGGAGCTCGGAGAAGCGCTCCCGGGCGGGCCTCCATTCCTCGCGGGAGGCGCCCTTGCTTGGAGAGGCTGCTGTGCATTTCGTCCCCGAAGCGACACTTTCGGGGTTTGCTTCCGCTCTGGGGAGCTGCAGACGCCTGCTCCAGAGCGTGCCTCTCGGCCTCCGGGCAGCGTGGGAGCCCCGGGGCCTCTGCGATCACTACCATTCTTCCCTCTGCCAGCTTTATTCTCCCAGTCCCCGCCTGCCAGGCCAGCGGACGAGGTGCCATTGGCTGCAGGCACCGGGGGTGAGGCGGGTCCTGGCACGCGGGGCGGGGGGACCCTTGCCTGGCTACCGTGCGTAGTGCTGGAGGCTCAGTCCGAGGATACCTAGATGTTAGCGAGGGAGCACGCGCTGAGCTTCCCGAACCCCATGCTACAAAAACAAGGCGCCAGCAGGTCCCGCTCACGTCCCAGCAGGCTTCTTTCCCTGGGGTGGGAAAGTGGGTCAACTTCGTTCTGATCTGAAGGGGGGTTTGGGACTGTTTGGGTCGCTCCTCACCTCCCCACCCGCTCCCCGGCTTGGCATGGTCCAGAGCCCGGGCTGGAGCCCGCGGTAGGGCCAGCTTGCACACATGGCTCCGGAGGCTCCGGTTGCCCATCCGAGCCGCTGCCAGGCTCTAACGTTCCCAACTGACAACACCAGTAACTAAATATAGGAGCAAATGGTGGGGACGGGCTGTCGCAGCGGCTCCTTTGCAGAGGTCTCCGGACTGCAGATAAGGTAGAGTTATTGATGGTAAGGGCTGGAGTCTGGGGGCCAGGTCAGGGTTTAAGCAAAAATCACCCCTCCCCCAGCCAGCCTGAGTCCAGGTGAAACCAGGTTATAGGGACAGGAGGGCTGTATTGCCAGCTCCCCCAAAGCAGGACAACGTTTTTGTCTGGCATTGAATTTATTACATCCAAACTTCCTCTCTACACCTGTTTGATTACCTACTGGTAATGCCTTGGTGTGGGAAACATGTAATGGTTTGCAAAGTCCTTTCCCAAAAGTTACATATCAGTTACTTCCCACAATAATCCAGTGAGGAAGGTGGTATTTCCATTTTACAAATGGGACTGCTCACAACACTGTTAACTTTGCAAAACTATGGATTCGGCTGCCTTCCTCAAAAAACTCTTAGTTCGCTACACAGAAGCAGAGGACAGCCTTGTAAGAGGGCTGCAGTTCCCTTCCTCAGTAATCTGGGAGCCCATTGGCTCCCTGTCTCTCTCTCTCCTGAATCTCTCTGTGCACCTGTTGCTCAGCCCCTGTCCCTTCCCCCTGGCCATGCCACGTGCCTTCATGCCCCCCTAGGCCTGGCCCTGTAGCCTTACTAGTATCAGGCTCATCCTGCCTCCCAGTGGGAAGCTTGTTCTAGCCCATACCCGGTCTTTGCCCCTTTACTCCCACAGTGGGGGCCTTATGGAAGGTGTCCAGGAGACATCTGCTGGATTTAAACATTTCACCGGACCAGGATGCTCACTCTGAGGAATGGGGTTGGGGGTGTGTGTGGAGAGGGCCATGCTTTGAGGATGTAGGCAGTGTGAGTATGAGCTTCGACCCTGTGCTGAAGTGTCGGATTTGGAGTGCTTTCCTTGACATTTTCGAAGGCCTACCGTCTATTGCCTGGGACTGGCTGGGACCAGTAGTGCCAGCTGGCTGGGGTGCCCCAAGCGGCGATCTGGCCCATGTGGGCTAATGGTGTCTGTTTCTCCCTTTTGGGACACTCTGACTCTCCACTACCACCATCCCTGCAGATGGCATTGACCAGGTACCCTGAGGAGCCCAGGCCTGTCAGCTGGACTTCATGAAACAATTCTTCCTTGTGGAGGAAGGGGCAGTTTTAGGTGAAGGGAGGATGGCTTCCTAGCTAGTTAATAAGTGTGGTGATTTTAAACAGCAGGAACCTTTTGGGGGTCCTGAGCACATTTGTGCTGTACTCAGAGCATCCTCCATCCTCTGGCATAGAAGGAAGGGGCCCTTCTTCCTACTGAATTGCCCTGACACCCAGACTTTACATGTTTCTGTTCCTGTACCTGTGTACACTCTGACCCACACAACAGAATGTCTGAACTTGCCACCAGTGGTGAAATTTTTAATCTGACTAGTTTTCATCAGTGGTCTAAGGCAAAGGTCCTCAACCCCTGGGCTGTGGATGGCATAGGTCCGTGGCCTGTGAGGAACCCGGCTGCACAGCAGGAGGTGAGCACCAGTAAGCATTACCGCCTGACCTCTGCCTCCTGTCAGACCAGCGGCCACATTAGATTCTCCTAGGAGCCTGAACCCTATTGCGAACTGCCAATGCGATGGATCTAGGTTGTGTGCTCCTTATGAGAATCTAATGCCTGATGAACTGAGGTGGAATAGTTTCATTCCTCTCCCGCTTCAGTGGGAAAAATTGTCTTCCAGGAAACCGAAAAAGTTGGGGACCGCTGATCTAAGGCACCACCTCCCCCACCTGGTGGCAGCTAATAGAATTGCAGGCATAGTGCCTGATTGAAAGTATTCAGCCCAGGTGATCCCACCAGGGATACCCCCGACCCTGGGCAGCTTGGTGGCTTCCCTTCCTTTCCCTCTCTGCTGTGAGGCCAGGATTGCTTCAGTGCTGTTCTTCAGAAAGCTCTTCCTCATCAGAATCGCAAGTCAGAGCTGTTTCCTGCATTTCTTTCTCCCTCTTCATTCTTATCCCTCATAGCTAGGAGATGCTTAGTAAATGTTTATGATTATTGATGATGAATTGGAGATGGAGAAAGGAGGGAGCATGGAATGGTGGGAAGAGTCCTAGGCTGGGACTTAGGATACCTGGGTTTTTTGTTTTCATCTAGCTGATTTGCCTCCCCTCTTGGGTCCTCAGCTTTCCCATTCATAAAGGGGTTAGAACAAGTCACCAAGATGCTAGCAACATGGCTATGATTTAGGCTTAGGGGTACGGTCTTCGAAGCAGCATGGTGAAGTTGTTGGGTCCAGTTTGCCACAGTCCTTTCTATTCCCTTCTGCCCTGCACTGGCTCGCCTTATGCAGATTGGCCACCTGGCACTGTTAGGCATTTGGTTTTTGACCCTTCTCAATTTTGACAATGTCTTAGACTTGTTGTAAGAGTCTCTTGACCTGTATTCAGATTGGAAACACAAATGATGTCTGCTGATCATCACCATTAGGGGATACTAACTAAGCACCTGTGTTCAGTGTGTGGAGAGAAGCACAGTATAGGTCTATTCCCTGCCCACAAGCTGCCCACAGGCCAATGGGGGAGACAAGTGTTTGTTTGTTTATTTATTTATTTTTGAGACAGAGCTTTGCTCTTATCGCCCAGGCTGGAGTGCAATGGCACGATCTCAGCTCACTGCAACCTCTGCCTCCTGGATTCAAACGATTCTCCTGCCTCAGCCTCCCTAGTAGCTGGGATTACAGGCATGTGCGACCATGCCTGGCTAATTTTTTTTTTTTTTTGAGCCCGAGGTTCACTCTTGTTGCCCAGGCTGGAGTGCAAGGACACAATCTCGGCTCACTGCAACCTCTGCCTCCTGGGTTCAAGAGATTCTCCTGCCTCAGCTTCCTGAGGCGCCTGCCACCACACCCAGCTAATTTTTGTATTTTTAGTAGAGATGGGGTTTTACCACGTTGGCCAGGCTGGTCTTGCATTCCTGACCTTAGGTGATCTGCCCACCTCGGCCTTCCAAAGTGCTGGGATTACAGGTGTGAGGCACTGCGCCCAACCATTTTTTTTTTTTTTTTGTATTTTTAGTAGAGACAGAGTTTTACCATTGTCGGTCAGGCTGGTTTCCAACTCCCGACCTCAAGTGATCCACCCGCCTAGGCCTCCTAAAGTGCTGGGATTACAGGCGGGAGTTACTGCGCCTGGCTGACAAGTGTATATTTAAAAGCTCATAAGTAATCCAGGTGACTTGTGCTAAGTCATTAAGTGCTACTGAAACTCAGAGGGAGGAGAGAACACTGAGGCAATAAGAGGAGATTTCCTGGAGGTGGAGAGATAGAAATTCCACTCATTCCTCAAAGATGAGTTCCCTCAGTGTTTTGTTCAGACTCACATGAGTATTAAACTGGGGTTATATGCTGCTGTTACATCTACATGTGCACTGCTTTATCCTCTTAACTTTTATTGAATATTTACGTGTCCTGGGCTCTGAGCTAGACAGGTATATATATTTTGTTCAATCCTCATATTAACCTAGCAAGTTGGGTATTACTAGATCTCCTATTCACATGAAGAAGAAACAGGCTGAGAGGAGTTAAGAAACTCTCCCAAGGCCTCTCAGCTAATAAATGGGGGAGTTGAGCATTTGACCTGTCTCCAAAATCAGTGTTTTCCCACTGCTCTGTATGAGTGTGTCTCAAACCTTTAGTGCCAGCCTGTTTAGTGGAAATGCACACACATACTAAACTCACAGTAACTCCCTGAAGCAGATGGGTGGGCTTGGCCAGCCCTGGCTTGGCCTTGCCTGCCCTGCTTGTCCAGCCCTGGCTTGGCCTTGCCTGCCCTGCTTGTCCAGTTGACCACGTGGGAACTTTTTCTTGGTGACTGTTAGCTCTTAGCACTGTCCCCATGCCCCTTCTCTCTGCCCTTCACCTTCTTCTGCCTTCGGCCCTTGGAGTGAGTTCACTGGAGCTTCTTGAGCTGTCTGTGAAGCTGGGACTGGGGTCTGGGGGCAAAGAGGGGTGCTGACCTTGGACTTGAGCTCATTCCTCTCTCCATGGGGTGCTGCTATTTTTATAAAGAAGTGAGCACTGGCTATGGAGCTGGGCTGACCTGATTCTTGCCACTTACTCACTTTGACCTTGGCCAGGTCACCTAGCCCCTCTCTGTGCTTGTTTCCTTCTCTGTAATAAACAGGGAGTTGAGGGTGTTTGCAAGTCCTTATGTCTTAACACCTTATCATTTTGTTTTCCTCACCTTTCTTTCAGCCTCTTTTCCTCTAGTGATCCAACTTCTCTTCTCTCATTTCCATCTCCACTCCCCCGGCCCCTGCCCGCTTTTCTTGCAGATAAACTCAGCATCAGGCTGATAATCAGGTCTGCAGGCTAGTACTGTAACCTCTCCTTCCTATTGGCACATGGGAAAGGAATTCTTAGAGACCACCCACCGCCAGTCCGTGTGTTCTGATGGGCTCACAGGGCTCTGATTTGCCTTCATGTCCCCACTTCCTGCCATGCACAAGGCAGATATGGGTGGGGTGAACAGGGGAGATGGGGAAATTGTCCTGGGCAGGGGGTGGACAGGGGACCAGCTTAGAGCCTGTGGGATGGAGGGACGGGTGTCTTTCTCCTGCAGTTGGCTGCGCCCTACCTCCTTCCCAATGCCCCGCCTATAGAGTGAATCACAGGCCAGCACACCCCTGAGTCCTCACACCTCCCTGGCTGCTGGCTCAGGCCTGGTCCCCATGTCTGGTGAGGTCACATGTTGATCCTCCCAGAAAACCAGTAGAACCCAGCTGCCAGACTGGCAGACCAGCTTGTGCAAAGGCCAAGCTGGATGTGGCCTGAGCTCTCGGCCCTGCAAGAGGAGGTGAGTGGCCTGGGGCCCTCCCTGCAGGCCTCCTGACAGCCTGGGTCCTGGGGGAGAAGGATGCTGGAGGGGGATGCCTGGGTGGGCCCCTGGCTGGCAGGCGGGCACTTCATGGCACTGCGTCTTCCCCAGGCTCAGGCCCTTTTGTGAGCAGCAGACCAGCCTGGGGGCTGGCAGCAGGACACCTGTGTCTGCATGCTGAAGAAGATGGGTGAGGCCGTGGCCAGAGTAGCAAGGAAGGTCAACGAGACGGTGGAGAGCGGCTCTGACACTCTGGGTGAGTGAGGGCAGGGCTTTTCCCAACTTCCCTGGAAGCAGTTATGAGATCAGCTTAGAAATGAAACAGAGATGAAAGACATAAGCATCAGTGTGCAACCTCATCCTGAGAATAAGTGTTTTGTGGAACTTTCATTGCAACAGTGTGTAATTTGTGTAAGACATTTCTTACTGTGGGTCCTGGTCAAAGAGGTTTGAAAACCACTGAGTGATGGGGCCTGCCTGCTTGTCCTTTGACTGCTGATGACTGAGTGTGTGTGCCCTTGGACCACGTGAAAATACAGAGCTGGTCCTGGCCAAGTAGCATCTGTGTGCCAGGCCCCGTGCTGGGCGCCTCCTGAATGTTATCTTGTTGAATCTTCACAGGCTCCCTGGGGTGAATGAAGCCAGCTGAGCGTGGTTAGCCTCAGTCATCCCATGAAGAAAGTGACGGCAAAATGGGTTCTTTGAGGTTGCCCAGCGGGGAGACCCCTTTACACTCCACTATTTTTCTTGAATTGTGTCTTATATATTTTTTTGCTTTGAATT
The DNA here is from genome assembly GCF_028885655.2 of Pongo abelii. Classification (NCBI taxonomy): domain Eukaryota; kingdom Metazoa; phylum Chordata; class Mammalia; order Primates; family Hominidae; genus Pongo; species Pongo abelii. The sequence continues at coordinate 73,614,712 of NC_071993.2, forward strand.
GGCCAGGGCATTTTATTCCATCAATTACCCCAAGACTCCCAAGCATTTAGGCAAACCATCCCATTTAATTGAATTCAGCAGATACTTATTGACTGTCCACCAAGTGCAAGGGGCAGCAGGGGATACAGTGCAGTTACCTGTGTGTGTGTGCCTGTGTGTGCGTGCATGTGCCCGAGTGTGTTTGCATGTGTGTATGTGCATGTATGTCACCTCTGGAATGCAGGCACCACTGTAGAGGCCTGGAGCACAGTCCTGCCTTGGGGATGATCTTGCAGATAGGCAGGCAGAATTGGAGTTAGGTACACGGAGAGGAATTTCACAGGCAGGTAGGGTTGTGTGTGTGTGTCTGTCTGTCTATCTCACAAAGGAGCGCTTCCTTCCATGGTAGTTACTGCCTTAGCAAAGTCACAGAGACTGGAAAGGCAGTCAGAGGCAGAGAGAGGTGGTCCAGGAAGTGGAGAGACACTCAGCCTTCAGGATGAGCTTGATCACTGCCTCTTCCAGGAAGCCCTCCGCCTTCCCTCATCCACCCTTTGCTCCCTTCCTCCTCCGTAGCACTCCTTCAGCATCTGTAGAGCACAGGGACCCTGTGGTTATTTGCTTCCCCCTGCCCTGCCCCAGAGCCCAGCTCAGTGTCAGGCGCTTTGTAAACGTGTGGAAGTGTTTGCTGAGCTTAGCTAAGGCCAGAGGCATTTCCTCTATCAGCAGGCTTACTGAAGATTGTCATTGGTGTTGGAGGGAAGCCTTTGGAAGGAGCTTTAAGCTAGTGAGCTGATGACTGTGAGCCCTCAGTGAAGGAATTCCGGAATCCTGTACTGGTCAGTAATATGGTTGTTTAAGGCTCTCTACCACTGAGACTGCGGTTCAGAGCTAGGCTTTGAGTCACATGGGCCTGGATTTGAATCCCTACTCTGCCACCCACTCACCTGGTACTGTAGCAGATTGCTTAACCTCTCAGAGCCTCAGTTTCTTCATCTATAAAATGGGAATGGTAATTGTGTCTACCTCATCAAGGTAGTTAAGAGTAATTGGAATGTCTTAATTCCAGTAATTGGAAGAGTAAGGTGTTTGGCACATAGGGAGCTCAATAAATGGCAGCTATTATTTTTAATTTTTGCTCATTCCCAAAAGCTGGTGGCAGGATCTAAGCCCTTCCCCTTGCAAATGCACCTTCTACGGGTGTCAGCCAGCCAGGTCTGCGCTGGGTGTTCTTCTCACTGCCTTCCAATGGAGGGTTCAGTGCAAATTGACAGATGTCTGTGGTAAGTAACCTACCCCTGCTTCAAAATGTCACAGGGGGCCGGGCATGGTGGCTCATGCCTGTAATCTCAGCACTTTGGGAGGCCAAAGCAGGTGGATCGCTTGGGGCCAGGAGTTTAAGACCAGCCTGGCCAACATACTAAAACATACTAAAAATTCAAAAAATTAGCTGGTATGGTGGTACACGCGTGTAATCCCAGCTACTTGGGAGGCTGAGGCAGGAGAATCGCCTGAACCCAGGAGATGGTGGTTGCAGTAAGTCAAGATCTCGCCACCGCACCTCCAGCTTGGGTGATGGAGCAAGGTTCCATCTCAAAAAAAAAAAAGGTGTCACAGGGGATAGGGACACAGCAGCTCCACTTCATTCAGATGTGGCAGGAGTGGAGAGGCTGCAGGGGAGGGAAAACAATTCTCACCAGGGCGTCGGGGAAGCTGCTTAGGGGGTGGGTGCTGTTTGAGAGAGGATGTTTCAGGAGGCAGCGGTGAGGAGACAGGCACTCCAGGCAGTGGCGGGGGTGTGCCTGAGTTGGAGGAGAGGCCCTGCCCAGTTACCACAGCAGCATTGGGGCAGGTGGTGAGGGATGGTGCCTGGCAGGCGGAGAGCCTGGAAGGCCGTGTTGAGGAGCCCTTGAACTTCAACCTCTGTGGACTGGAGATTGCAAGGTCAGGTGGGCCGGTGGGCAGGTGGGCATTTCTGTGAGCTGAAGAGTGGGCACCCTGCATCAGGTGAAGTGTGCAGGGCGGCTAGGGCAGGGCATGCTGCGACCAGCTCCCCTGCACTGCCTGGGGGCCATACCCACCAAGGAACCCAAGCAGTTCTCTGGCCACCCTGCCAGACCACTGCTATGCCTGGGATTGGAACCTTGATTTCTCACACCAGAGCCTGGGCCCTGTCTCCACCATGCAGCCCTGGGGTGGGGGCAGATGTTTGGTGATTGCCAGGGTCATGACTGCTGTGAAGCTCTAGTCAAGTTGGCAGAGACTTTAGCTATGGCAATCTTGCCTGAAGCTCAAGACTTTCATGTGGAGGGGACTGGGTCTTAAAGATGTGGTTGAATAACAGGGATCTTTTGCATCTGTGCAGTGGCCAGAGAAGAAGCAAAATTTCCAACCTGGCCATAGTGGGCACCTGTAATCCTGACCCTTAGGAAATGGAGCTGACCAGGCTTATACAATCTAAGGGGGCTGGGTCTAAGCAGTTAGCATGTATTGAGTACCTGCTGTATACTGGTTGCTTGGGGGCTCCCAGGAATGTGTGTAGTAGAGTCCTGGACCTGAGACCAGCCCATCACCCACAAGACAGTCTTCAGAGAGCAGTGACACACAGGCTCCATGCTAAGGTGTGTCGGATGGAACACAGGTTGTCCTAATTCAGAGGTGGGAGATATTGCTGGGTATTGAAGTAGACCAGGAAGGCTTTCTGGAGGAGGTGGTAATTGAATTGAATCATAAAGTAACTCTATATGGTTCTTATGTAAAATAGCTAACAATCTGAAGCATCCTAAACATCCAGCACCAGAAAATTGCTTAAATAAATTTGGTTACAGGTATACAATGCTTTTTTTTTTCTTTCTTTTTTTTCTTTTTGTTTTGAGATGGAGTCATCTTGCTTGCCCAGGCTGGAGTGCCATGGCACAATCTTGGCTCACTGCAACCTCCCTCTCCCGGGTTCAAGTGATTTTCCTTCAGCCTCCCAAGTAGCTGGGATTACAGGTGTGTGCCACCATGCCTAGCTTATTTTTCTTTTTTTTTAGTAGAGATGGGGTTGCAGTAAGTCAAGATCTCGCCACCGCACCTCCAGCTTGGGTGATGGAGCAAGGTTCCATCTCAAAAAAAAAAAAGGTGTCACAGGGGATAGGGACACAGCAGCTCCACTTCATTCAGATGTGGCAGGAGTGGAGAGGCTGCAGGGGAGGGAAAACAATTCTCACCAGGGCGTCGGGGAAGCTGCTTAGGGGGTGGGTGCTGTTTGAGAGAGGATGTTTCAGGAGGCAGCGGTGAGGAGACAGGCACTCCAGGCAGTGGCGGGGGTGTGCCTGAGTTGGAGGAGAGGCCCTGCCCAGTTACCACAGCAGCATTGGGGCAGGTGGTGAGGGATGGTGCCTGCTTGGCCATGTTGGCCAAGCTGGTCTTGAACACCTGGCCTCAAGCGATCCACCTGCTTCAGCCTCCTAAAGTGCTGGGATTATAGGCGTGAGCCACTGCACCCGGCCTATATAATGCTATTTATGTAGCATCAACAATGGCACGTAATATTTCATTGTATGATTGAATAAAGACTGGCACATTCTTGGCCGGGTGCAGTGGCTCACGCCTGTAATCCCAGCACTTTGGGAGGCCGAGGCGGGCGGATCACAAGGTCAGGAGATCGAAACCATCCTGGCTAACATGGTGAAACCCTGTCTCTACTAAAAATACAAAAATATTAGCCGGGCGTGGTGGCGGGCACCTGTAGTCCCAGCTACTCGGGAGGCTGAGGCAGGAGAATGGCATGAACCTGGGAGGCGGAGCTTGCAGTGAGCTGAGATCGTGCCACTGGACTCCAGCCTGGGCGACAGAGTGAGACTCCATCTCAAAAAAAAAGAAGAACTGGCACATTCTCATATATAACGTGAATTGGAAAAAATCAAGAATGCCAAACTGTATGTAGGGTAAGGTACGAATTATGTTAAACCTGTGCATATATATAGGAAAGAAAATGGAAGGAAATAACCAACGTGGAAATGGGAGTTAGAAAATACTATTTTGCATTTTCTAAATGTTCTATAATGAATGTATTACTCTTAAAATTAGAGAACAGATTTTAGGGAAAGGACCACCTGCCACTATGGAAATAAAACACACATCTTGACAACAGATGAGAGTTCAGGGGTAGCTCATTCTCAAAGCCGAGGCCCCTGGGAGAGACATAGGCTTCCCTGGCTTTTCCCGTCCTGCTGAGTTCCCTCCTGGGGTGGTGCTCCAGAGCCACAGGTGCTGCTGCAGAGTGGGAGATCCCCTGTAGAGACTGGGCTGGAAGAGCTCAGTTACAGGCTTGCTCTCACCTTACTCACGCAAGTAACCCTGGTAAGCACTTCGCATGCTCCCCCAGTGCTCCTGTGGCACCCCTGGCTACAGCTGGAGCCGGGCCTGCTTCCTCCTGTAACTCGAGGCGAGGATCCAGCCTTTCTCACTCCACTCCAGGCTTCTCCATCCCCGGAGACGTGGGCTCCTTTCCGTTTGGCCCCTGGGAGGCCTTCAGCTTGAGTTGAAGCTGCTTTCCTCCCAGCCTCTCACCCCTCCTCAGCATCATCTTCTAGATGCTTCTAAGGAGCATGCAGAGTTGCAAACTGCCCCTTAGGTAATCTGCCTCCCCTGAGCCAGGCTCTCTTTCCCTGCCCCTTTTCTATCTGGGCTTCCATGGGTCCTGGACCGCTGAGGGGCCTCAGTCTGACCCCACCCTTCACTCTAGCCTGTGGTTGTGGGGCCAGGCTTCCCTGCACCCCGCTCCTCTCCAGGTCTTAGGCTCCCAGCTCTGCAGTGTGCACGGGGGCTGGCTTTTAAAGAATGATCGTGACGCAGAGGAGCAGGATTTGAAAAGGCCTGAGGCCCGAGACTCTACTACACACATCCCTGGGAGCCCCCAGGCACTTAGTACGCAGCAGGTACTCAATACATGCTAACTGCTTATATTTTTGGTAGAGACTCTGTCTCTACCAAAAATAAAATTTAAAAAATTAGCCAGGTGCAGTGGCACGCACCTGTAGTGTCAGCTACTTTGGGAGGCTGAGGCGAGAGGATTGCATGCGTCCTGGAGGTTGAGGCTGCAGTGAGTCATGATCGGGCCACTGCACTCCAGCCTGGGCGAGAAAAAGTTCTATTTAAAAAATCTGATATAATATACTCTAGTTTCTCTTCAGATCCAATAAATCTTTTGCTTCTTACTGAAAAAAAAATCTGATTTAAGGGAATAATCTTATTTCTTTCTTATGCTCTATTTTTTATTTCTTTAATCATTTTAGAAACAAGGTCTTGCTCTGTCACCCAGGCTGGAGTGCAGTGGCGCAATCATAGTTCCCTGCAGCCTTGAATTCCTGGGCTCAAGTGATCCTCCCACCTCAGCCTTTCAAGTAGTTGAGACTACAGGCACTTGCTACTATACCGACTAATTTTTAAAATATTTTGTAGAGATGGGGTCTCACTATGTTGCCTAGGCTGTTCTCAAGCTCCTGGCCTCAAGCTATCCTCTTGTCTCAGCCTATGCTTGTTTTAAATCTTTACTGCTTTTTCTTTTTTTTGAAACGGAGTCTCACTCTGTCGCCTAGGCTGGAGTGCAGTGGTGTGATCTCAGCTCACTGCAACCTCCACCTCCTGGGTTCGAGCAATTCTCCTGCCTCAGCCTCCCAAGTATCTGGGGTTACAGGTGCATGCCACCACACCTGGTTAATTTTTAATTTTTGTACTTTTAGTAGAGACAGGGTTTCATCATGTTGGCCAGGCTAGTCTTGAACTCCTGGCCTCAGCCTCCCGAAGTGCTAGGATTACAGGCTTGAGCCACCATGCCTGGCCTGCTTTTTCTATAACAGGACGTTCTTGAGGGTTTGAGTCTGTTGTTCCTGCTGACTCTTGCTTACAGTAGGTTATTCTGGGTGGACTTTATATAATAATTTGGACCCTGTGCTCCTGTCTGGTGAACTATAATTTGTGTAATCCTGGGTTGCAGGGCTGTGTCCTCTGGAGGGGTCGTGATTGCTTTGGTCAGGTGCCTGAGTGTGACCAGCCTAGAAGCACGTCTTCTATTAATGTCTCAGCCCTAAGCGCTTCTGTATATGAATTAAGGGCTGTGAATATTCAAACGCTAAGTATGAACAGGTCTGTGATTTCAGAATCTTAGTGGAGATTTTTGTTTTTTAACAATTCAGTGCCCAGGCAAGGACTAAACTGCTTTTTGTCTTATCAGGTAGTAGATTTTTATTATTTTATTATTTTTTATAATCAAGTAGTAGATTTGGCTCATTACAACCTCCACTTCTCGGGTTCAAGTGATTCTCCTGCCTCAGCTATCCCCCAAAATTAGCTGGACACCTGCCACCACGCCCAGCTAATTTTTGTATATTTAGTAGAGATGGGGTTTCACTGTGTTGCCCAGGCTGGTCTCGAACTGCTGACCTCAAGTGATCCACCTGTTTCAGTCTCCCAAAGTGCTGGGATTCAGATTCTCTATTTTTGGTCTTTTGGACTTGCCCTTATTAAATGCCAGGCATCGTGGTAAACAGTTTGCTGGTTTTAACTCATTTAATCCCCCATGACAACCCTATGACAAAGGTGATGTTAATACTCCCATTTTACGGATGAGGAAAGATAGATGTGAGAAACATCTTTTATCCAGTGTGTGTGTGTGTGTGTGTGTGTGTGTGTGTGTGTGGTTTTTTTTTTTTTGAGACAGGGTCTTACTCTGTCACCCAGGTGCTGGAGTGCAGTGGCACCATCTCTGCTCACGGCAATCTCTGCCTCCCAGGTTCGAGCATTTTATCTGGTGTTTTTAAGTGTTTTGTTGTACAAGGGTATTCAACTTCCCTCCTCTCCTGCTTTGCTTTTGCGGTAGTTTTCCTCTGTTTTATAGCTGCTGGAGCTAGGCTGAGTGTAGGTGACCTGCTGGTGACACAGCTGTTTGGAGTGGGAGCAGAGTTCATAGGTCAGCCTAGGGCACAGCCCTGCTTTTCGCCATCCACCCTGCTGCCTGCCCCGAGGGATGGGGGTGGAGATGAGGAGGAGGGCTGAGAGAACTAAGCGAGGCCAATGATGTGAACCTCCCTCTTCCCGCCTTCTCCCACCCACACACCTGCCTCTCCTCCCAGGTCTTCTTGGAACCGCAGTGAGCCCACCCTGTTCCTTGAAAAGGAGGAAAAAAAGCAGAGGTGAACATCTACCTTTGTACTTAATATTTACATCATTGTTAGGCTGTCTCGAGTTAAAGAAACGATGGGGACAGCCCCCATGGACTGCTTTCATGGGCAAATGTCCCTCTGTCAGTTCCTTCACTCCTGCAGGATTTTCTACAGGGTAGGTCCTGGGTAACCAATATCAGGAACTGTAGGAGTACTGGTTAAAAATGCAGATTCAGGCTGGGCACGGTAGCTCACACCTGTAATCCTAGAACTTTGGGAGGCTGAGGCGGACAGATTGCCTGAGCTCAGGAGTTCGAGACCAGCCTGGGCAACACGGTGAAACCCCGTCTCTACTAAATATACAAAAACTTAGCTAGGCGTGGCGGCATGCGCCTCTAGTCCCAGCTACTCGGGAGGCTGAGGCAGGAGAATTGCTTGAACCTGGGAGGCGGAGGTTGCACAGTGAGCTGAGATCGTGCCACTGCACTCCAGCCTAGGTGACAGAACAAGACTCAGTCCCCCCTGCCGCCAAAAATAAATAAAAATAAAACCTCAGTTAATTTCAGAAAAAAAATGCAGATTCAGGTTGGGCGCGGTGGCTGACGCCTGTAATCCTTGTGGTGGGTAGCTCACTTGAGGTCAGGAGTTCAACACCAGCCTGGCCAACATGGTGAAACCCGTCTCTACTAAAAATGCAAAAATGGCCAGGCACAGTGGCTCACTCCTGTAATCCCAGCACTTTAGGAGGCTGAGGCGGGCGGATCACAAGGTCAGGAGATCAAGACCATCCTGGCTAACACAGTGAAACCCCATCTGTACTAAAAATACATAAAATTAGCCGGGTGTGGTCTTGGGCGCCTGTAGTCCCAGCTACTTGGGAGGCTGAGGCAGGAGAATCACTTGAACCCAGGAGGTGCAGCTTGCAGTAAGCTGAGATCGTGCCACTGCACTCCACCCTGGGCGACAGAGTGAGACTCCGTTTCAAAAAAAAAAAGCAAAAATTAGCCAGGCATGGTGATGCATGCCTGTAGTCTCAGCTACTTGAGAGGCTGAAGCTGGAGAATCTCTTCAACCTGGGAGGTGGAGGTTACAGTGAGCCAAGATTGTGCTACTGCACTCCAGCCTGGGTGACGGAGCGAGACTCCATCTCAAAAATAAATAAATAAATAAATAAATAAATAAGGCAGATTTATGGGCACTACTCCAGAGCTGTCAAAATAGAATCTCTGAGGGTGGGGGCTGGTAGTGTGGATTTTAGCAGGCCTCCCAGATGATTCTGCCATGCCTTGACCTTATGTATTTTATTGTTATAATTTATATATATAAAATTTACCCTTTTTAGTATATAGTTGAGTTCTGACAAACATATGTTTTTATAACCAACCACAACAAGACTCAGAACCTTTTTATCACCTCGTGCTCCCCGGCAGCCAAACCCTCCCCATCCCTGGTACCTGGGAGTCACTGATCTCTTTTCCATCCCTGAGGTTTTGCCTTTTCTAGGATATCATGGAAATGGAATGATAGAGTAAATAAGCTCTTGAGTCTGGCTTCTTTCACTTTAGCATCACATGTTTGAGATTCATCCATGTTTGGTGGGAATCAGTAGTTTGTTCCTTTCACTGCTGAATAGTGTTACATGGTGTGGGTGTTCCATGATCTGTTTATCCTTTCATCTGCTGAAGGACATTTGGACTGTTTCCAGTTTTTTAACATCACAAACAAAGCCTGTAAACATTTGCGTGCAGGTTTTGCTGTGAAGCAAAGTTTTCTTTTTCTTTTTCTTTTTTCTTTTTTTTTTTTTTTGAGACCGGGTCTCACTCTTTTGCCCAGGCTAGATAGAGTGCAGTGCAGTGGTATGATCTTGGCTCACTGCAGCCTGCGCCCCCTGGGCTCAAGCGTCCTCCCACCTCAGCCTCCTGAGTAGCTAGGACTACAATATGTGCACCACTGTACCTGGCTAATTTTTGTATTTTTTGTAGAGATGGGGTCTCCCTGTGTTGGCGAGGCTGGTCTCAAACTCCTGGGCTCAAGCATTCCTCCCGCCTCAGCCTCCCAAAGTGCTGGGGTTATGGGCACAAACCACGGCATCTGGTCAGTAAAGTTTTCATTTCTCTCAGATAAATACACAGGAGTAGGATTGCTGGGTTGTACAGTTGTCCCTCCATATCTGAGGGGATTGGTTCCGGGAGCCCCACAGATACCAATATTCAAAGATACTCAAGTCCTTTATATAAAGTGCTATAGTATTTGCATCTAACCTACACACATCGTTTTATATACTTTAAATCATTTCTAGATTACTTATAGTATATAATACAATGTAAATGCTATGTAAATAGTTGTATTGCTTTTTAAAATTTGTATTATTTATTTATTTTCAAATATTTTCTGTGTTTGGTTGAATTTGTGGGTACAAAACCCACAGGTATAGAGAGCCAACTCTATATATTAAGTATATGTTTGACTATAAAAAACTGCCACACTCTTTTCTGAAGAGATTGAGAACTCCAATTCCTTCACATCCTTTTCAACACTCGGTATGGTTTTTAATTGTATACATTCTCTAGGGTGTAATGTATCTCATTGTAGTTTGATTTATTTTTTCTTTTTTTATAGTATTAAGAGGTGTATCATTGTAGTTTTAATTTACAGTTCTCTGATGATGAGTGATATTGAACATCTTTTATTTTAATTTTATTTTATTATTATTTTTTTGAGACAGAATTTCACTTCTTGTCACCCAGGCTAGAGTACAGTGGCACAATCTCAGCTCACTGAAACCTCCGCCTCCCAGGTTCAAGTGATTCTCCTGCCTCAGCCTCCCGAGCAGCTGGGATTACAGGCGCCTGCCACCATGCCTGGTTAATTTTTATATTTTTAGTAGAGATGGGGTTTCACTATGTTGGCCAGGCTGGTCTTGAACTCCTGACCTCAGGTGATCTGCCTGCCTCGTCCTCCCAAAGTGCTGGGACTACAGGTGTGAGCCACGTGCCTGGCCGACGTTGTACAACTTTTCATGTGCTTGTTGGCTATCCATTTGTTTTTGTTTTTGTTTTGTTTTGTTTTTTTTTGAGATGGAATCTTGCTCTGTCACCCAGGCTGGAGTGCAGTGGCACAATCTCGGCTCACTGCAGGCTCCGCCTCCCACGGTTCACACCATTCTCTTGCCTCAGCCTCCCGAGTAGCTGGGACTATACGCGCCTGCCACCTCGCCCAGCTAATTTTTTGTATTTTTAGTAGAGATGGGGTTTCACCGTGTTAGCCAGGATGATCTCGATCTCCTGACCTCGTGATCCGCCCGCCTCGGCCTCCCAAAGTGCTGGGATTACAGGCGTGAGCCACTGTGCCCGGCCTATCCATTCGTTTTTGATTAAATCTCTATTCAAATCTTTTGCCCATTAAAAAACATTGGGTTTTCTTTCTTTTTAGTTTTGTTTTTTCGAGGTGGGGTCTTGGTATGTTGCCTAGGCTGGAGTGCAGTGCTGTTCACAGGCACAATCATTGCACACTGTAGCCTGGAACTCTTGGGCTCAAGAGATCCTCCTATTTCAGCTTCCAGAGTAGCTGGAACTACAAGTGCGTGCCACCTGCCTGGCTCACGTTTTTAATTTTGATGAAATTTAATTTATCGTTTTTTCTTTTATGGATGATACTTTTGGTATTGTATGTGAGAAGTCTTTGCCTAACCCAAGGTCAAGAAGATTTTCTCCTATCAGGATCATTTGGGTATTGGTTAAGCATACAGATCCACGGACCCTAACTCTAGAGCTTTAAAAGTTGAATCTCGCCGGGCGCGGTGGCTCACGCCTGTAATCCCAGCACTTTGGGAGGCCGAGGTGGTTGGATCACGAGGTCAGGAGTTCGAGACCAGCCTGACCAACATGGTGAAACCCCGTCTCTACTAAAAATACAAAAATTAGCTGGGCGTGGTGGCGCACGCCTGTAATCCCAGCTACTCGGGAGGCGGAGGCAGGAGAATCCCTTGAACCCAGGAGGCGGAGGTTGCAGTGAGCTGAGATGGTGCCACTGCACTCCAGCCTGGGCGGCAGAGCAAGACTTCATCTCAAAAAAAAAAAAAAATTGAATCTCAGAGAGGATCTGGTGATCTGCATTTTAACATGAACTGTGTCTGATTCTTCTTTGCCTTGTATTTTGAGAATCACTGGCTTACTGTTTAAAATTTGGAGCTTCCTGTCCTGATGGCTGCTGCGGGGTGGGGCAGGGGCATTGCCTGGCAGGGTTCTGGATGTGCGTGTGGGAGATGATGAATAAATATGGACGTGGATGTGATGTGCTCCTAGGGAGAGACCTGAGCAGCTAGGCTGGGAGCTGTGGAATCAAAACAGGGAGACCAAGGCTAGTGCGAGGGGTGTGTCTACCTTTCGTCCCTCGCGGGCCCACCTGCGCTTTGGCTGAGCGCTTGCTTCCTTTTGTAGTAGCCAACAGATGGCGCCCTGTCACAGGCCAAGCCAAGGACCGGAAGCCGAGCCCAGGGACCTGGCCAGGCTGTTGCTGGGTGAGTTGTTGCTGGGTGTTCTGACCAAGGCTTCCACTCCCTTCTTGTGTTTATGTTCCTGTCCAACCCCTGCAGGGACCTGATGTTGCAACCCCTTTTCTGAACAAGATTACTCAGCAAAAACTTAATAGATACCTACTGAATCACAACCTTTTCTTCGTTCAGAAATTGCCACTGGCTCCTCCTTCAAAAAACACACTTTGAGCAGCTGCTGTGTGTGCTCTGCCTGGAGGGCAATGCATGTGCCCGGGAGTGCCCAGTCTGGAGGGGAGGCAGACATCTCTCTAGCACATTCTTACACTGAAAGGGGGCAGCCAGGGACTGGAGTGGGAGCTGCTTTTCTGGCCTGGTGGGGTGGTGATCTTGGCCCTCACCAGGGCTTGTTGGCCTGTAGTTCCTGGCCCAGAGCTGAGGCCGGCACCTGGTAGGGGTGAGGGGAGTGTGTTTTGCTGTGATGTTTCCTGGCCTGGCGAGTCCTGAGGGTCCGCCTGGCACAGTCCAGCTCTGAGAGCATGGGGGAGGGACTGCGCTCTCACACGGCAGCTCCCAGATGGCTGGGGCTGCCTGGCTGTGTTTGCCACAGGGCTGAGGCCTCAGATCTGCCATCCTTGGCTCTCTGCCTCTCGCAGGAAGCAGGTGGGAGTTTGCCAGGCAGGAGAGGGGGCTGGAGGTCCCCACTGCAGGGTCTGTGCTGCTCTCCCAGGGGGACTGAGTTCCTCTGTAAGGAGACAGACCTTTCCCAACTCTGCCTCCTCTGTGGTGTGCTGTGGTGGGGGGTGACTTGGAGCCTTCTGCCTAGCATGCCACCTCTAGACTTGCTCTTTCTGGATTGGGGCTTCTGGGAGGCTAAGAATGACCCTTCTCCCTCTTCTCCTGTGCTCCCTGGGGAGGGCTTTCTTCCCTTGAGGGCTCTGCACCTTTTTGAAAGGAAGGCTTTGTATCCCTGGGTGGGCACATCTCTGTCTTGACACCTTTGGTTTTTGAGCTGGATAATTCTTTGTTCTGGGGGGCTGTCCTGTGCTTGGTAAGATGTTTAGCAACATCCTAGCCTCTACCCACTTGAGGCAAGATGCCTTAGTTCATTCAGGCTTCTATAGCAAAATATAAACAGCAGAGATTTATTTCTCACAGTTCTGGAGGCTGGGAAGTCCAAGATCAAGGCACTGGCAGGCTCAGTGTTTGGTGCGGGTCTGCTTCCTGATTCATTAACAGATGTTTCTCGCCATGTCCTCCATGGTTGGGGGTCCAGGGAGAGACTTTTCTGGGGTTTCTTCCTTCCTCCCTTCCTCTCTCTTTTTCCTTCTTTCTTTCCTTGAGAGAATGTTCTGGGGTTTCTTCTCCTCTCCCCTCCCCTTCCATCCCCTCCGCCCTTCCCTCCCTTTGCCCAGGCTGGAGTGCAGTGGCTCAAACTCTTAGGCTAAAATGATCCTCCTGACTCAGCCTCTCGAGTAGCTGGGACTACAGGCACACATCACCATGCCTGGCTAATTTAAATTTTTTTTTTTTTTTAGTAGAGACGAGTCTCACCATCTTGCCCAGACTAGTCTCGAACTCCTGGGCTCAAGTGATCCTCCCACCTCAGCCTCCCGAAATCTTGAGATTATAGGTGTTACAGGTTTGAACCACTGCACTGGCCTGGGGGTCTCTTTCATAAGGACACTAATCCTGTCCATGGGGGCTCCACCCTCACGACCTAATCACCTCCCAAAGGCCCCATCTCAAATGTCACATTAGAGATTAGATTTTAACCTATGAATTTTGGGGTGACACATACATTCAGTTGATAACACTAGTAGCACCCCCTGCCCTCACTCCACCCCCAGTTGTAACAGCCAAATTTGTCTCCAGACATTTCCAAATGTCCCCTGGGGGCAAAACTGCCCCCCTTGAGGCCCATTGCTCTGGGAGGTCATGCCTGTAAAGGGCCGAGCCTGGCACTGGGTGGAGTCAGCTCTGTCAGGACAGGCCTCACACCAAGTGAAGTTGGGTGAGGTGAAAAGATGAGAGTTCTGTTTTATAGGAGGCTGTGGTCCAGAAATGAGGAAGCTGGGGTTCTGGTCCTCACTCTAAGTCCCCATTGCAGGGCCCAGTTCTCATCTGTCAAATGTGGGACTCCAGTGCTGACCTTTAGCAGTTCTGTCTGTATTAAACCTTCATTGGCTTCTTCTACACAATGAGTAAAACCCAAGCTCATACCACAAAGCTGTGGATGACCTGACACTTGCCAAATTCTCTGACCGCACTTTGAGTAGCTTGGGGCTTCCCTCATCTTTACAGCCCAGACTATCAGTCCTTTGAACTATTAAGCCTTTCTAGCCACAGGCCTTTGCACATACTGTTCCCTTTGCCTGGGATGCTCTTCCCTGTTCTTCACGTGTCTGCGCCCTTCTTATACTTTAAGGCCCAGCCTAAATGCTTCTTTTTTTTTGAGACAGAGTCTTGCTCTGTCACCCAGGCTAGAGTGCAGTGGCACAATCTCGGCTCACTGCAACCTCCGCCTCCTGGGTTCAAGTGATTCTCGTGCTTCAGTCTCCTGAGTAGCTGGGATTACAGGCGTGCGTCACTATACCTGGCTAATTTTTTGTATTTTTAGTAGAGACGGGGTTTCACCATGTTGGCCAGGCTGGTCTCGAACTCCCGAACTCAGGTGATCCGTCTACCTCGGCCTCCCAAAGTGTTGGGATTACAGGTGTGAGCCACCACGCCTGGCCTGAATTTAAGATCTTTTTAACTGGCACCTGCCTCAATCTCAGTTGACTGTTTTTCACTAAGGTGCATATTTTTGTCGTGCTCCAGTTCATCCCCGAGATTCCTGGTTTTGTCACATTCACTCCGGCAGATGTGTATTTATTGTGTCCTGTGTCTGTTTACCGTTCTGCAGAGGATGGGATGGGAGGGTGAGGGCAGGGGGAGGGAGCCAATGGCTGGGCCCTGGCAGGTGTGCCATCAAGCTGTGCGCTTGCTGTGATTTCCACCTTGATCATCCTTTCCCCAAATCTTTGCATGCCCTGCTCTTTTTTATTCTTTTTTGTTTGCTTGCTTATTTTAACACTGTACCTCTCAGATCTTATCCTTTTTATTCTTGTCTCAGCTAAATGTCACTTCCTCCTAGAAGCCCTTCCTGATCACCCTAGTGAGGGTTGCCCCTGCCCCTGCCTCAGTTACCTGCTCTCCCATTACACCATTTTGTTTTCTTGAGGGCAGTTATCACTGCTTGCCATTCCCTCATGTACTGCCTTCTCGCCACACTAGGGCGTAAGCTCCCTGAGAGCAGGGACTCACTCTGTATTGCTCACCATCATATCCTCGGACAGTGCTGGCATATAGTGGATGCTCAGGAAATATTTGTCTGATGAGTGAGTGCATCTGATTTTCCCAGCTCTGGAGAGGTGATATTTCATGTCACTTATCAAAGGGGAAACTGAGGCCTCATGAGCTGCAGTGGTTTGCGTGGACGCTCACAGCCAGCAAATCTTAAAATCTTGTGCTGGGATTTGAACTTGAATCTGTTGGCCTCCTGTGCTTCATTCTCTCTTTCTCTCTCTCTCTTTCTCTCTTTTTTTTTTTTTTTCTTTTTTAGAGATGGGGTCTCACTCTGTCTTCGAGGCGGGTGCAGTGGCATGATCATAGCTCACTGCAGCCTCAACCATCTAGGCTCAAGTGGTCCTTCCACCTCAGCTTCCTGAGAGCAGCTGCGACTATAGGCGTGTGCCATTATGACAGTTCCCATACCCTCTTTAACATGCCACCCATTTCAGTGGGACCTAATTTCTGCCTTCTGGGAGCTCTCTGCCCTGCTAGGAAGAGTGAGACAAACACATTGACAACTTTCATGTGAGACACAATGGGATAGGGGCCCTGACAGAGCTGGCAGAAATGCAGTGGGCCCGGTGTGGTGGCTCACACCTGTAATCCTCACACTTTGAGAGGCCAGGGCGGGAGGATCACTTGAACCCAGGAGTTCAAGACAAGCCTAAGCCATATAGTGAGACCACCGTCTCTACAAAAAAACTAAAAGAAAAATTAACCGGGCAGGGTGGTGTGAGCCTGTAGTCCCAGCTACTCAGGAAACTGAAGCAGGAGGATCACTTGAGCCTGAGAGGTCTAGGTTGCAGTAAGCTATGATCATGCCACTGCACTCCAGCCTTGGCTATAGAGTGAGACCCTGTCTCAAAAGAAAAGAAGTGAAGAGCAAGAGAAGGAGGAAGAAGAGGAGGGGGAGGGGGAGGAGGAGGGGGATGGGGAGGAGGAGGAGGAAGAGGAGGAGGAGGAAAGCAATGAGGAACCAGTAGTGACTCACATCTGTAATCCCAATGCTTTGGGAGGCAGACTGGGGTCACTTGAGGCCAGGTATTTGAGACCTGCATGGGCAAGATAGCAAGACCCCATCTCTAGTAAAAATAAAAATAAAAGAAATGTGTATGGGCACAGTGGCTCACGCCTGTAATCCCAGCACTTTGGGAGGCTGAGGCGGGTGGATCATGAGGTCAGGAATTCAAGACCAGCCTGGCCAAGATGGTGAAACCCCATCTCTACTAAAAATACAAAAATTAGCTGGGTGTGGTGGCGGGCACCTGTAATCCCAGCTACTCGGGAGGCTGAGGCAGGGAATTGCTTGAACCTGGGAGGCGGAGGTTGCAGTGAGCCGAGATCACGCCACTGCACTCCAGCCTGGGCGACAGAGGGAGACTCCATCTCAAAAAAGAAAAAAAATGCAGTGGAACAACGGGGGTTCAAGGGCAGGAGCAATTACATTAGTTGAGGACATGAACAAAGGCTTAGTGGAGAGGAGGCATTTAAACAAGTCCTTGAAATACAGTGTTGATGAGAACTTTTGAAGATAAGGGAGAACATTCTACTTAATGGGAACAGCACCAGCAAAAATGTAGAGGTGGAAAAATAAAGGGAGTTGCAGGGAATAATAAGCAGCCTGGCTTGGCCAGAGGGCAAGAGCTTTGATGAAGAGGTTCAAGAGGGATATCTAGAAAGGGAGGTGGGAGGTGGGAGCTGGATCCTTCTGTGTGGATGCTTGGCTGTGGACAGTGGGGTCAGCACCTCCAAACTAGCATGGAGAGTATTATTTTGAGACAGGGTCTCGCTCTGTTACCCAGGCTGAGGTGTGGTGGCGTGATCTTGGCTCACTGCAGCCTCAAACTCCTGAGCTCAAGTGAGCCTCCCAAGTAGCTGGGCCCACAGGTGCATGCCACCACACCCAGTTAACTTTATTTTTTATAGAGACAGAGTCTCACTATGTTGTCCAGGCTGGCCTTGAACTCCTGGGCTAAAGTGATCCTCCCATCTCTGCCTCCCAAAGTGCTGGGATTGCAGGCATGAGCGACTGTGCCTGGCCTGGCATGGAAATTCTTGAATGAGAGAGTGATGTAATGGAAAGTGGTGTTCAGGTGTTCGAATGGAAGGGTGGGGCTGGGGTTTGGAGGGCAGGGAGAGGGATTCTTCTGTGTAGATACAGCCACCACCTTTGTCAAGGCAGATTCCAGGATTACAGAGCTAGTTTCTTTCAGGCTACAGTAAAACCATAGTAGAATAATTACTTTGCTGCAGACAGTGTGGTTCTTGCTGTGAACTCAACACCTAGATAAATATTAGCTCATTCTTTTCTTCATTCCCTAAAAGTGAATTTGTACCCCCATTTTACAAAGTGGGATGCTGAGACCAAGCTTCCCGGTGGTGAGGGGTGTGACTACGTTCAGAGCATTTGCCCAGCACTGTACTGGGTGCGAGGGGTGGTCTGCAGAGGCTGCCGGTGCCCCTGCATAAGCTCACCTCTTGTGGGTCCTGGAGGCAGGCTGCAGATCTCTACCAGCAAGGAGAAAACAGTCCAGGTCATACGCTAAGACAAGTGTCCTAAGGTTTGAGGTGGGTGCCCTTTCTGGGGAGGTGGGGCTAGGCTGGTGGGCAGAGAGGGGAAGGAGGGGCATTCTAGACCGTGGTAGCCAGTCGGCATGGTGGGCGAGCTTGAGGAGTGGCAGGTGGTTGAGGCCAGCCATGCCGGGCAGTGGTGTTTGTCTGGGGCAGACGTGGTGCACAAGGCACTGGTTGGCAACGTTTGTTGCTGTTTCCTGGGTCCCATCAGTCATGCATCTGTGAGCTCAGGAGGACAAACAACTGCTCTGAGAAGCCATTGCTTACAGGGGTGGATTCCTTGCTATATCAAGCCCTGAAAGATTGTCCAAGGAGGAGAAAGGTGCTGTAGAAATCTGGTCAGTCGGTAACTGCAGCCCTCTATCCCCAGGGTGCTGTGTCAGTTCAGCTGTTGCAGCTCTCGCAGCTTCCATCTGCAGCCCCCTCGCCCTCTGCCCTGCTCCAGGTGGATTGGATTGTTTGGCATCTCATCACACCTGAAGATAACCTTGAGAGTAGTTTTGTGCATCCCACATTTGGAGAGACATAGGCTGTGTTCATTTCTGCATTTCACAGATAGGGAGGTTGAGGCCCCACAAGTGACTTGCCCAAGGACACTGAGTTAAAGGCAGCAGCAGATCCAGGTTTCTGGACTTTCTCTGTAGGCGATGTTCTCAAGAAGAAGTCAAGCTCCACCCTTTGCCTACTTAGTGTGTGGCTTTGAGCAAGTTCTTAACTTCTCTGGGCTTTTGTTTCCTTATCTGCAAAAAGGGACTGATTGATGCTTTCCTTGCAGGAAGACCTCAGGGCCTGCCCAAGCCTCTCCAAGGTCTGGCTTGGCCACATGGCCTCCTCCACTTGGACCAGCTGTGGTCCCTTTAGAGCCATTGGTGGCCACACTGTTAGTGTCATCCTGGCTGCTGTTTCTATTCCCTTTTGTATGTATATGTTTGTGATGAGTCATCAGTTAAATCAAAATAATTTAATGTCTCAAATTGTTGACTGTGTGTCATTTGATTGTATTCTGTGTGGGGTTTACTTTTGATTTTAATTGAATATGGGCTTCTTTTCTCCTTACTGGCTTGCCAGGAAGATTTTTTTTTTTGGAAAGTCCCAAAGCCCATGATAGGACATGCAGTTGTCTCCTTGTCCAGGGGTTGTGAGAATAAATGCAATCCAGGGGTCATTTCTCTCCTCCAGGGATGACAGAGCTGAAGCACATCTTTGTCAGATTCTCAGATAAAAATAGTATTTTTTGCATCCTCATAGCAGCATCTCTTACTTACTGAGCACAAACTACCTGCCAGGCACTGTGCTAAGAGCCTTGCAGATATTTTATTTCATGCTCAGAACCACCTGTTCGTTGGATCCTGTTGTCCTCATTTCTTTTTGAGGTATATTCAAATACTGTAACATTTACATTTTAAAATATACAATGCAGTATTTATTTGTATATTCACAAGATTGTATCACCATCACTGCTGTCTAATTCTAAGCCGTTTTCGTCACTCAGAAAAGAAACCCCGTACCATGCGGAGTCCTTTCTCATTTCCCGGTCTCCGCCCAGCCCCAGGCCATTACCAGTCTACTTTCTGTCTCTATAGATTGCCTCTTCTGGACATTTTATGTAAATGGAATCATGCAACATTTGTCCTTTTGTGACTCGCTTCCTTCACATAGCAAAATGTTTTCAAGGTTCATTCGTGTTGTAGCCCATGTCAGGATTTCATTCCTTTTTATGGCTGAATAATATTCCATTGACTGGATATACGACATGTCCTTTATCTATTCATCAGCTGATGGACATTTGGATTGTCTCCACTTTTAGACTATTGTGAAAATGCTGCTGTGAACATTTATATACAGGTTTTTGTTTTGTTTTGTTTTGCTTTGTTTTTTGTTTTGTTTTGTTTTGTTTTGAGATGGAGTCTCACTCTGTCGCCCAGGCTGGAGTGCAGTGGCACGATCTTGGCTCACTGCAACCTCTGCCTCCCGGGTTCAAGCAATTCTTCTGCCTCAGCCTCCTGAGTAGCTGGGACTACAGGCACCTGCCACCACACCCTGCTAATTTTTGTATTTTTAGTAGAGACGGGGTTTCACCATATTGGCCAGGCTGGTCTGGAACTCCTAACCTCGTGATCTGCCCACCTCGGCCTCCCAAAGTGCTGGGATTACAGGTGTGAGCTACTCTGCCCAGCACTACATACAGGTCTTAAAACTTTATTTATTTATTTTTACTTTTTTGAAACAAAGTCTCAAAAGGTCTGGCTCTGTTACCCAGGCTGGGGTGCAGTGGCATGATCTTGGCTTACTGCAACCTCTGCCTCCCAAGCTCAAGTGATCCTCCCACCTCAGCCTCCCAAGTAGCTAGCTGGGACTACAGGCATGCACTACCACACCCAGCTACTTTTTGTATTTTTTATAGAACCAGGGTTTTACCGTGTTGCCCAGGATGGTCTTGAACTCTTGAACTCAAGTGATCCTCCCGCCTTGGCCTCCCAGAGTGCACTCCCAGAGTGCTTGGGTTATGGGTGTGAGCCACCATGCCCAGATTGCATACAGGTTATTGAAAGAGCTCTTGCCCTCACTTTACTGAAGAGGAAACTGAGATTGGAGTTAAGTAACTTGCCTGAGGTCCCACAGCAAGAAAGAGTTGGCCCAAGAAAGGACTCAATTTGGATTCTGAGAAGATGTTGCTTTCTAGGTCTCTTGTGTGGTTAGAAGTTATTCTGACTGTTTGAGTATGACAGCCACTGGCTGGAGGGCCACATGCTCAGCTTTCTTCTCTGAGGCCAACTCTCTGTAGCACATTATTTCCTAGAGAGGCTGGGGCCTCTGCAGCAGGACGTGAGAAGGCACCTCTAAGATGCAGGATTCGTGTGTGCGGCGTTTGTCAGAGGGGTGTCCGCACAGCCCTCTGAGCACGCGGCTGGTCTCCCCAGCAGCTCCCGTGAGCTTTGCCCTGGCAGGACTTTAGCTCTGTTCCCCATGTCCCCATCAACACCCATCTCCACTGATCCAGGTTTTTGGGCGTTTGAGGAAAAACATACCCCAGGGGTCACCGCATGTTGGGAATATTCCTTTCTTTTTTTTTTAAAGGAAAATATTTTTAATTTACATAGAATTGAATGAGATTGAAACTACAGCATATCAAAATGTTTGGGAGGCAGCTAAAGCAGTATTGAGAGAGAAGTGTATAGCACTAAATACTTACATTAGGAAAGATAAGGTTTTACATCAATAGTCTAAATCCTACCTCAAGAAAGTAGAAAAAGAAGCAGCAGAATAAGCTAAGACAAGCAGAAAGAAGGTAATAAATATCTCTGTTACTGTATTGCAAAAGTTTTGGTGTGTTGTATTTTATTTTATTTTATTTTATTTTATTTATTTTTTATATTTTTTTTAATTTATGAAGTATTTATTGATCATTGTTGGGCGTTTCTCGGAGAGGGGGATATGGCAGGGTCATAGGATAATAGTGGAGAGAAGGTCAGGAGGTAAACACATGAACAAAGGTCTCTGGTTTTCCTAGGCAGAGGTCCCTGCGGCCTTCTGCAGTGTTTGTGTCCCTGGGTACTTGAGATTAGGGAGTGGTGATGACTCTTAAAGAGCATGCTGCCTTCAAGCATCTGTTTAACAAAGCACATCTCGCACCACCCTTAATCCATTTAACCCTGAGTTGACACAGCACATGTTTCAGAGAGCACGGGGCTGGGGGAAAGGCCATAGATCAACAGCATCCCAAGGCAGAAGAATTTCTCCTAGTCAGAACAAAATGGAGTCTCCTATGCCCACCTCTTTCTACACAGACACAGGAACAATCTGATCTCTCCTTCCTTTCCCCACACTTCCCCCCCTTCTTTTCAACAAAACCGCCATCGTCCTCATGGCCCGCTCCCGATGGTCGCTGTCTCTTCGGAGCTGTTGGGTACATCTCCCAGACGGGGCGGCCGGGCAGAGGCGCTCCTCACCTCCCAGACAGGGCGGCCGGGCAGAGGCGCTTCTCACCTCCCAGACGGGGCGGCCGGGCAGAGGCGCTTCTCCCTTCCCAGACGGAGTGGCCAGGCAGAGGCACTCCTCACTTCCCATATGGGGTGGCGGCCGGGCAGAGGCGCTCCTCACTTCCCAGATGGGGCAGCCGGGCAGAGGCGCTCCTCACTTCCTCCCAGACGGGGTGGCGGCCAGGCAGAGGCACTCCTCACCTCCCAGACGGGGCGGCCGGGCAGAAGTGCTCCGCATCTCCCAGACGGGGCAGCCGGGCAGAGGTGCTCCTCACTTCCTCCCAGACGGGGTGACGGCCGGGCAGAGGCACTCCTCACCTCCCAGACGGGGCGGCCGGGCAGAGGCACTCCTCACCTCCCAGATGGGGTGGCCAGGCAGAGGCGCTCCTCACTTCCCATACGGGGTGGCGGCCGGGCAGAGGCGCTCCTCACTTCCCAGATGGGGCAGCCGGGCAGAGGCGCTCCTCACTTCCTCCCAGACGGGGTGGCGGCCAGGCAGAGGCGCTCCTCACCTCCCAGACGGGGCGGCCGGGCAGAGGTGCTCCTCATCTCCCAGACGGGGCAGCCGGGCAGAGGTGCTCCTCACTTCCTCCCAGATGGGGTGACGGCCGGGCAGAGGCACTCCTCACCTCCCAGACGGGGCGGCCGGGCAGAGGCGCTCCTCACCTCCCAGACGGAGTGGCCAGGCAGAGGCGCTCCTCACTTCCCATATGGGGTGGCAGCCGGGCAGAGGCGCTCCTCACTTCCCAGATGGGGCAGCCGGGCAGTGGCGCTCCTCACTTCCTCCCAGACGGGGTGGCGGCCAGGCAGAGGCACTCCTCACCTCCCAGATGGGGCGGCTGGGCAGAGGTGCTCCTCATCTCCCAGACGGGGCAGCCGGGCATAGGTGCTCCTCACTTCCTCCCAGACGGGGTGGCGGCCGGGCAGAGGCACTCCTCACCTCCCAGACGGGGTGGCCGGGCAGAGGCGCTCCTCACCTCCCAGACGGGGCGGCCAGGCAGAGGCGCTCCTCACTTCCCAGACGGGGTGGCCGGGCAGAGGCGCTCCTCACTTCCCAGACGGGGTGGCCGGGCAGAGGCACTCCTCACCTCCCAGATGGGGCGGCCGGGCAGAGGCGCTCCTCACTTCCCATACGGGGTGGCGGCCGGGCAGAGGCGCTCCTCACCTCCCAGATGGGGCAGCCGGGCAGAGGCGCTCCTCACTTCCTCCCAGACGGGGTGGCGGCCAGGCAGAGGCACTCCTCACCTCCCAGACGGGGCGGCCGGGCAGAAGTGCTCCGCATCTCCCAGACGGGGCAGCCGGGCAGAGGTGCTCCTCACTTCCTCCCAGACGGGGTGACGGCCGGGCAGAGGCGCTCCTCCCTTCCCAGACGGAGTGGCCAGGCAGAGGCGCTCCTCACTTCCCATAGGGGGTGGCAGCCGGGCAGAGGCGCTCCTCACTTCCCAGATGGGGCAGCTGGGCAGTAGTGCTCCTCACTTCCTCCCAGACGGGGTGGCGGCCAGGCAGAGGCGCTCCTCACCTCCCAGACGGGGCGGCCGGGCGGAGGCACTCCTCACCTCCCAGACGGGGTGGCCGGGCAGAGGTGCTCCTCACTTCCTCCCAGACGGGGTGGCAGCCGGGCAGAGGCGCTCCTCACATCCCAGACGATGGGCAGCCGGGCAGAGGCGCTCCTCACTTCCCAGATAGGGCGGCCGGGCAGAGGGGCTCCTCACATCCCAGACGATGGGCGGCCAGACAGAGATGCTTCTCACCTCCTAGACGGGATGGCGGCGGGGCAGAGACTGTAATCTCAGCACTTTAAGAGGCCAAGGCAGGAGGCTGGTAGGTGGAGGTTGCAGCGAGCCGAGATCACACCACTGCACTCCAGCCTGAGCACCATTGAGCATTGAGTTAGCGAGACTCCGTCTGCAATCCCAGCACCTCGGGAGGCCGAGGCAGGCAGATCACTCGAGGCCAGGAGCTGGAGACCAGCCCGGTCAACACGGCGAAACCCCGTCTCCACCAAAAATACAAAAACCATTCAGGCGTGGCGGCGCGCGCCTGCAATCCCAGGCACTCGGCAGGCCGAGGCAGGAGAGTCACAGGAGCCCGAGGCAGGGAGGTTGCAGCGAGCCGAGATCACGGCAGTACAGTCCAGCTTCGGCAACAGAGGGAGACCGAGAAAAGAAGGAGAGGGAGATCGAAGAAAGGGGAGAGGGAGAGGGAGCGGGAGCGGGGGAGGGGGAGGGGGAGGGAGAGGGAGAGGGAGAGGAATACTCCTTTCTTTAAACTGAAGATATTTGTAAGAAGTCATTAAGTGCTTGTAAAACTCTTGCACAATATACAAGTCCATGAAATAGGAAGTGAAAGAAAAAAATCCCCCTAAACCCACTGGCACATTCAAGTTGAGTGGTTTCCCCACGTCTCAGAAGACGCCCCTTCCCGAAGTGCCTTTCTGCCCTTCTCTTCCCGACAACCCTCCCAGGTCCAGTAGCTGTGTATGCTATTGCGGTGGGACTTTCTGGACATATGTGGACCTCGGTGAGCTCTTCCTCCTATGCCCTTTTCTCTATAAGGGGCATGAAACAGGAAACAGGCTCAGAAACATTGCTGTAGAGATCGGGAGTTAAACACCCCCAAAGACCTGAAAGTGGTTGTCCATGGGGGAGGGGATTTGTGAAGAGGGAGCAAGTCCGGCTGCTTTTTGTCTTAAGCCTTTTAGAGCTAGCCAGCTCTGTAAGCACTACAACAAACAGCTTTGTTAAAGTGATGCCTAATTGTGCCCAGTGATGCACGGCGCGATCCCTTGATGAGCAGTTGTTTTGCTCGCTGTCTGCATCCTGTGTGTCCCTACTTTGGAAATTGAGTGACATTTCAGAGACTGGCAGCTCAAGTCGTGGGGGGCTCCTCTTTGACAGAGGGCTGCCTGAAGAGCCTTTGTTTAGTAGAATCATGGAGTCAGAGGATGTCTGGCCTGGTTGAGACCCCAAATCATCTAGTCCAAACCCTCATTTTACAGATGAGGGGACAAGGCCCATGAAGAAGTAGTGTCTCTGAGCCCCCCTGGCTGATAGTGGAGGGGCTGGGATGAGAATTTGGCCTCCCGAGTTACAGCCCAGGGCGGCCTCCACACCGAGGGTCACGTGTGCCTCCGAGTACCAGAAGCATGAACAAAGCAAGAGAAGAAGAGTGAAGAGACTCTGTCTCAGCGGCTCTGTCCTGAAATAGTCTGCTCAGAGGGGAAGCAGGAGGCACCCAGGGCACAAAAAATTTCCATGAGTGTGTAAACCTCACACCCTTAGGCAGGCAGGAGCAGCCAGCACTCAGTTACTGTCATTACCACCCCATTATCATCATCAATATGGGAAGCAGCTACAGCAGGAGGAGGCCTGGCCCCTCTAGGCCGGTGATGCTTCAGCTAAAACACAGATGCCTGGGCCCTACCCCCAGAGTTTCTGATTCTGTGGGACTGGAGTGGTGCCTGACAAGTTCTGGGGTGATGCTGATGCTGTGGGTGATGCTGATGCCCTTGGAGAACCACTGCACTGGACTAGCCCTTGCTACTTAGTGTAGTCCTTGGACCTGCTGGGTGGAAATGCAGACTCTTAGGCCCCACCCAGACATGTGGCATCAGAATCTGCACATTGGCAGTGTCCCCAGGTGGCACACTTTAGTTTGAGAGGTGATGGTATGGTGCAGAGTTCACCTGGCTGCACGTTAGAGTCACCCAGGGAGCTTTCACCCTCCCTTCCATTCCCAAGCCCCAGCCCCCACTAATTAAATCAGACTCTCTGGGAGAGAGACTTAGGCATCAAAAGTCTATAGAGCTCCCAAGGTGGCTCCTGGTTGTGGCCAAGTCCTAGAATCCACAGTGGCAGCTGCAAGGGGCCTTGGAGATGATCAGTTGCAATTTACCAAGATTTGAAAACTAAGGGCATAAGGATCCAAGGTCCCACAGACAGTAAGTGACAAATCCAGGCTGTTGATACCCTGATGACTCTTTGACCAGCTCTTTCAACTCTAAGTCCCCTTTTATATAGTTCCATGGGAACTGCAATATACCAGTGTTCCCGGGGAACCCACTGTAAATCATGGAAGATCTATCTGCTCATTGGAAACCCACCATCTCCTGTTCTGTTTCAGCATGGCAGGCTGTCCTGAATGCGGGTTACATATTCTAGGGAGGCAGTGTAGCATGGTGGTTAGGAGTAAACCCTTAAGCTCAGCAGCTTACTAACCAAGTAAGCTCTGCGGCTTACTAACCAAGACTCCTGGCTCTGTGTCTTGATTCCTCCTCTGTACAACAGGAATAGTGATAATAGTGCCCATCTTATGGATCATCTGAGGTCAGGAGTTCGAGACCAGCCTGGCCAACATGGTGAAACCCTGTCTCCACTAAAAATACAAAAATTAGTTGGGTGTGGTGGTGCATGCCTGTAGTCCCAGCTACTCAGGAGGCTGAGGCAGAAGACTCGCTTGAACCCAGGAGGCGGAGATTGCAGTGAGCCAAGATTACACCAGTGCACTCCAGCCTCGGTGACAGAGTGAGACTCTGTCTCAAAAAAATAAAAAATACAAAATAGTGCCTGTCTCATGGGGATGTTGTGGGGGTTAACTGAGTTAATGCATGACAATGCTGAGATCACGAAATGCAAGCAGCAGGCACTTTGTAAATGTTTTTTATTATTTCATTAACTGGTTGACCTTGAATAAGTCATATGACTTAGAACAATTTGTTTGACTTCTCCATGACTCAGTTTCCTTAAATGTTAACCAGGGGTAAGCATAGTAGTGACCTATTTATAGGGTGGTTGTGAGGAATGGAGGGAATAAAAGGTCTGAAGCCCCAGCACAGCTTCTGGCACACATCTGGTGTCAATCAGTGGTGGCTGCAGTTATGTATTAGAGACTCAACACCTGTGCAGGAGAAAGTTCTGGCAGGGCCAGAGTCTGAGCTAGGTTGGTCCTGCTCCTCTCATGGGAGCAGCCAGAACCATGAGGATTGAAGTTTCTGGGGATGTTTTTGCCTGGAAAAAAGTTTATAATGTTCTGTGGTTGCCAGCAGCTGGGGGATGGGAAAATCGGGGGTTAACAAGTAAAGAGTTTCCATTTCGCAAGATGCAAAGTCCTGGAGATTGGTTGATTGCACAACAATATAAATATACTTAAAGCTACTGAACTGTACACTTAAAAATGGTTAAGACGGCACATTTTAAAAAATACTTAATTTTTAAAGGGGAGTGTTAGGTTCACAAGGTTCACAGCAAAATTAAGAGTTAAGAATAGAGATTTTCCAGTATACTCCCCACTGCCGACAAACAGGCATTGCCTTCTCCATGATCAACATCCCCCACCAGAGGGGCATATTTACTACAATTGGTGAACATACATTGGTGCATCATTGTTACCCAAAGTCCATGGTTCACATTAGGGTTCACTCCTGGTGTTGCACAGCGTTAGGCTCAGATTAATGTATAATGACATGTGTCTGCCACTTGTCACTTTCACCGCCTGAGAATCCTCTGTGCTCTGCCTGCTGTTCCCTTGCCACTGATAAAATGCTACATTTTTTTTTTTTAGCAGTTTTTAAAAGGAGGATTTATTTGACAAGTTTCACTTAGCACAATATACCTAAAAGGAAGTCACACTACAATGAAAGATTTAAATCAAGGCCTCAGAATTTCATACAAACACCAAGGCCAAAATTCTAAAGTATTGGTATTGCGTTTCAAATTTTTCCCATTAACTTAAAAAAAAAAAAAAAGCTTAAATGTACATGCCTTACAGGTTATTAAGTGAAACTAGAATTAACAAACATGCCAAAATGTTTCTAGACACAGCTCCTACCTTGAGTTTTACCAAAAAAAAAGCATGTCTTTCCACATGCATCCAGTGTTCAATGTAACATGGCAAAGGGCAACATTTAACGTAATTCAACTTCTTTCACCTAAATACGCTTACTAAGTACATCCTATAATATAACTAACTTGAGAAAAGCTGGAACTTGCTTAACAGTTGTAGTTTACTCGGCTTCACTGTTACATCCTAGATGAGTATTGTGTTACAAAATACTGAGCCTTAAGTCTTCATAACAATCCTGATTTCCACTAGTAAGCATAAATCACAAGCTTGTATTGCAGAAACTGGTAAGTTGACCAAGAGTCGGTGATTAGGATCGATCAATTACGTTTCCCTCCACCACTCACACTGGACGTGTTAGACATCCCTCCCATTCCTCATGCCCATAGATGCATGGCTTCCACGACTCTAGTTGCTGCTATTCATTGCTCCTTGGCTACTTATGCAATGTTTGATTGAAAATCACGGGAGTTTTCCTGTAAAACTTGGTCATATCGCTTGCTAAATTTTTATGTTATGTGTGTTTTACAATAATTAAAAAGAAAATGTTTATAATGTCCTTTGTCATCATTTATGTGAAGGATTGCCATGCAGAAGAGAGGGCAGCAGGACTGGTGAGTGGTGAAGGGTGGCAGTTATTAATATAGTTCGTGAAAGAACTCTCTAACGGTTAAACTCATTCTATGGAAGGAGTGAGCCCCCCCATCACCAGTGTTCAAGGAGAACTCTATGACCTCAGATGGAGACATGGAGAGATTTCAGGCCCCAGATTGGAGGCTGTGTTACTCAGTGTTTCCCAAGTTTGCCTATTGATAAGAATCACCGAGGATATTGTTAAAAACAAATTTCATGGCACCATCTCAGATTCACTGAAAGCTAGAATATCTGGGGGAGGATGAAAGGACCAGCCTCTTCAGATGATTCTCTCTCTTTTTTTTTTTTTTTTCCCTTTTGAGACAGGGTCTCACTCTGTCGCCTAGGCTGGAGTGCCATGGGACGATCTCGGCTCACTGCAGCCCTGACTTCCTAGGCTCAAGCAATCCGCCCACCTCAGCCTCCTGAGTAGCTGGGACTACAGGTGTGCACCACCATGACTGGCTAATTTTTTATTTTTCTAGAGACAGGGTCTCACTGTGTTGCCCAGGCTGGTCTCAAACTCCTTGGTTCAAGCAATCCTCCCACCTCAGTCTCCCAAAATGCTAGGATTACAGGCGTGAGCCACTGTGCCCAGCCTTCAGTTGATTCTAACTCGGAAGTTTGGCAAACGTGGGCCAAATGACCCCCAGTCTCCTAACCCTGAGATTCCATGAAGAAAGCTTCTCAGTGGGAGTGGGTCACACTGGCCACAGAGTTCCTCCAGTAGCCTTGGGAGCCTTACTTCTTGGCTAGGTCACAAGCCCATGTGCCTACTGGCCTGAGTCCCTGACACCCTCACCTCGGGGTCCCTGTGACTTGGTTGGCAGGGAAGTCCCTCTCCATTTCCCACTCTTGGGCCCTGTCACCAGGCCCACTTCTCAGCAGGGGCTGGCAGGGGGTCAAAGTTCTATATTTCTAAGTCACCTTGCAAGCTCGATCAGGCGCTCCTTAATTGCAGCTGAGTGTTCTCTCTTCTTGGAGTTTGCTCCTTCTGCCCTGGTTCTGCCCACTGGTTACCTTTCATCAAGCATTCATTAGAATTAACGAGATAAGCTTTAATAAAGGACCCAAGCAATTTGAATAAAAGGCTTCTTTATTAACGCAAAAAACTGTTCTAATTAGAAGTTTGGGGACATGCAGTTTGGTCTTCTTGCAATAATAATTATAATTAGGAGGATTATCGCAGCTTGTATTTATTGTACTGCTACCGCCTCCCCCAAGGATCTTTCTGTTCCCTGCTGCAGCCCAGGTGTCAGCGGCTGGGGCTGCTAGGCAAAGTCTAGCTGCTGTCTACATGGTGCTGGAGGAGCCTGGCATTGCCCCTTACCTACCACGCCATTCCTGACCCCTGTCGGGGTCTGTGACCACCAAAATGATGCTAATCATTTAGCACTAAATGATTCCAATGCCAGGAGCCTTCCTCTCTGAGCATTCATGCAGCATGGGCGAGGCTCTGAGAAATTGTAGAAGAAGGCAGAGCTCAAGGAGGGAGTCCCAGAGGGGTGACAGTCCATTGCTCATGCTGTGGCTCACTCCTGGGTTCCCTTCCCTCTCTCCTTTTTGTCTGTAGAACTCTCATCCATCCACCTGAATCCAGGGTGACCCTAAACATCCCAATCTGCCAATGACTGAGGAGGGATTCCCCAGGATGCAAGACTCTCAATGCTAAAATTAGGAAAGTCCTGCTTAAACTGCCCCACTCGTCACCCTACTTGAATCTTTGGTTTTGAATCTTTGCATTCAGATTTTTTGATCCCATCACTGTACCACAATGACCATGGACGATTTACCTATTAACACGTGCCTCATTCTCCTGCTGTGAGGGTAACTCAGGTTGTTAAAGGAATTAAATGAGTTAATATAGAAAAAGTGCCTAGAACTGTGACTGGCATATAGCAAATACTCAGTGTTGTTAGCTGTGTTTATTTATTTAATTTATTTATTTATTGAGACAGAGTCTTGCTCTGTTGCCCAGCCTGGAGTGCAGTGGCACGATCTCTGCTCACTGCAACCTCTGCCTCCTCGGTTCAAGCAATTCTTCTGCCTCAGCCTCCTGAGTAGCTGGGATTACAGGCACGCACCACCACGACCGGCTACTTTTTGTATTTTTAGTAGAGAGGGTTTTACCATGTTGGCCAGGCTGGTCTCGAACTCCTGACCTCAGGTGATCCACCTGCCTCAGCCTCCCAAAGTGCTGGGATTACAGGCATGAGCCACTGCACCCAGCCCTGTGTTTATTAACTTGAATGGGACCTTTGAGATCACCAGCTCAGCCTCTGTCTGGTTTAGGAATTCTCTCTGTGGGGACTCTGCCTGACCATGCTGCTTGATGTGGTCCTCACGTCCTCACCCAGAAGCCTTTTCTTTATGCCTTGGTGAACTATATACTGTCTGTGCTGAGGACCCATAGAGAATGAGAGCGTCTCAATGACATCCCATAGCTCCTTGAGGACCACTCTCTCCTGCCTACAGCCTGGATCTTCTCTTCCCTGGGTGGGGTCCCCCTTCCCTAGTGGGACCTGGCCTCCAGTCACATCTTGGCTGTGTTCTCTGGCAGCAGTGCTGTCTGTTCCTATAAACTCAGGGCCCAACATTGAACTTGGGGCTCATGGGGCTTTTTCCTTCTGCAAACAGGTAGAATGGGTATAGATGGTGCCCAACCTCCGAATTAGACCTGCAGAGGAATTTCCGGAGAACAGAAGGTGACTGGCTCATGCAGAAGGCTGTTGGCCCCTTTCCCCAGAGGCATTGAGGGCTCCAAACTTGAAGGGCCTACAGGAGTTTGTAATCAAGACCTCGGTTTCCTGTGGGGGAGTTCAGCATATACTCCCTTTCTCTGGCTTGGCCTAGAGGCAGGCACCTAGGCATGTTTTTGACTCAAGGAGGCAGTAGAGTGGAGTGGTTGGGATCCCTGGCTTCCTGATCCACCTAACCTGGATCCAAATCTCCCCGTCCTCACTTCTAGCTGTATGACCTGGGGCAAGTCACTTTATTACAGTTTCCTGTGTGCAGAGGGGATAGTTCGTACTTACATAGCACATGTGAAATAGTAAGTGGTGTTGTTGATGGTTGTTATTATTCCCATCCCCGGTGTGTGGCATGCAGTATATTGTTCCTTGTGTACAGATGGGAACATGACTGTGTAAGGAAGAGATTTGCTCCTGGATCTCCATTTTCTTGTCCCAGGACCATGGAGAACTGTTCTGGAGATCATGGACCTCTCCTCCCAGCAGGGGTGAGAGTCCACATGCTGTGTTAGTGGCTGGTGATGGGGCTGGGATGAGGTGTTTGTATCACTTCCCAGCAGGGCCCTTCTGTGGAACTCCTGGATTGCCTTTGCTGTCGGTGGCAGCCAGGCTGTTCTGGGTAGGAGCTTGGGGGTGCACCTCTCTCACACGCATCCTGGCCTCTGGTGGGTACTGTAAGGGTCACATAATGGAGGAAACAGATGGAATCCCTGGGGACACAAAAAAGTCATAGGTAAGTCACAGGATACCATGCAGATCAGTACCTGGCACACAGGAGGGCCTCGATAGCTATTTGTGGAGAGTGAAAGAAAGAAGCAGATGTCAGAGGCAACATTCCAGGCCCTCGGCATCCTCTAGTGTTAGGGAAGTATGGTCTTGCGACATGTCAGTTGGCCAGATGAAGCCGCTTGTATGTTGCTGGTTTTTTGTGTGTGTGTTTGTTTTTTGGGATTTTTTTTTTTTTTTTTTTTGAGACGGAGTCTTGCTGTGTTGCCCAGGCTGGAGTACAGTGGTGTGATATCGGCTCACTGTAACCTCCGCCTCCCAGGCTCAAGCAATTCTCCCACCTCAGCCCCTCAAGTAGCTGGGATTACAGGATGCGCCACCACATCTGGCAAATTCTTGTATTTTTAGTAGAGATGGGGTTTCACCATGTTGGCTAGGCTGGTCTCGAACTCCTGACCTCAAGTGATTTGCCCGCCTTGGCCTCCCAAAGTGCTGGGAATTCCACGTGTGAGTTGCCGTGCCCAGCACTTGTATGTTGCCTAAATCAGAGACTGGAAGGGTGGGTGGTGTAAGGTTGAGATGGTGTATGGATGGCCCAGGTGGTTGGAATGAGGCTGTGGGCTGGACATTTCCGGGCTGATCTACTCCAGGAAGACAGGCTGCTTTGAGTACCCTTGGAAATAACTTGCATGGCTTTATGGCTTCTTCCTCATTTGTAAGCACTTTCTCTCCCCACTGTGGGGAGTGGTGGTGCCTGAAAGCTCCTATTCACAGCTCTGCCCCAGCCCAATGCAGAGTTCCTGTGTTTCTTGGGTCCTGCTTTTCCCTGTTTCCCTCACTGACAAAGAGCTGGCTGCCCTCAATTTATCTGTGAATTTTCCAGGTTATTTTTTCCAATAAAAGTTAACTTTAGCACTTAGGGAGCATGAGGTAGGTGGATCGCTTGAGGCCAGGAGTTTGAGACCAGCCTGGGCAGCATGGTGAAACACTGTCTGTACTAAAAATACAAAAATTAGCAGGGCATGGTGGCACGCACCTGTAGTCCTAGCTACTTGGGAGGCTGAGGTGGGAGAATCACTTGAGTTCGGGAGGTGAATGTTGCAGTGAGCAGAGATCGCGCCACTGCCCTCCAGCCTGGGCGACAGAGAGAGATCCTGTCTCAGAAAAATAGCTAATTTTATGATACATTAATTTTTTATTTTAAAAGTAAAGTATCACTGTATACAGATACTTGGCAAATGGTTTTATATAAATATAGAATGGTATTTTACTTACTTTGTATAAAGTAAACAACCATGAAGACTATACTTTAGTAACAAATTGCTCAAATCCTTTGAAATAACCACTGTTAGCATTCTGGTTATTTTTCTTTCTATTGTCTTTCCCAGGCATGTATCCTTTTATACCTAGTTGGAATTACAGTGTGCATATGGTTTTTATGTCCTGCTTCAGAAAAAAACCCTACGCTCTGTAACATGAATGATTCAACAAGAGAAACAATCAACATACCTGGGCTGATAATACTATTTAAAGAGCTCTACCAACATTTGGGAGAAAAAAATGCCAGAGCTCCAAGTAGAAAAATAGTGAGACATGAATAGGATTTTCCACAGGGTAAACAAATGGTTGATTAATATTTATTTTATTTTATTAGAGATAGGGTCTTGCTCTGTTGCCCAGCCTGAGTGCAGTGATGCAATCATAGCTTACTGCAGCCTTGAACTGGGCTCAAGTGATCCTCCCATCTCATCCTCCCGAGTACCTGGGACTACACACAGGCACCACCATGTCAAGCAAATTTATTTTATTTATTTTTTTGAGACAGAGTCTCTCTGTCATTCTGTCGCCCAGGCTGGAGTGCAGTGATACAATCTTGGCCTCCCGGGTTCAGGCAGTTCTCCTGCCTCAGCCTCCTGAGTAGCTGGGATTACAGGCACCCGTCACCACACCTGGCTAAATTTTGTATTTTTAGTAGAGATGGGGTTTCATCATGTTGGCCAGGCTGGTCTCAAACTCAAGTGATCTCCCTGCCTCGGCCCCTCAAAGTGATGGGATTATAGTGTGAGCCACCACACCCGGCCGTATTTTATTTTTTGTAGAGACGAGTCTTGCTGTGTTGCCCGGGTTGGTTGTGAACTGGCCTCAAGTGATCCTCCAACCTTGGAGATTACGGTTGTGAGCCACCACGCCTAGCTGAAAAACAGTTAATTAACCATGAAAGATAATCAGTCTCATTAATGAAAATATTGCAGATTAAAGCAGGATACCATTTCCCTTGATCAACTTAGCAAGGCTTTCTTTTCTTTTTAATGATTCTATTATTTGTTGGATAGGTTACATGTAAATTGGCATAAATATTCTGGAAAGCAATTTGGAAACACATCAGGAGCTATATATTTGTTCACTAATTATGGTTTTTCCTTTGTAAATATCTTACATCCTTTCCTTCTCAAGTGGTCTTAATTTTTTCTTTATTCAATTATATTGAGTAGTTTCAGTAATAAAGATGACTCTGTATGCATCCTATTTACAGATCCCTGTTGCTTGCTTTATTCTTTTTAAGCTTCTAAGTGTTTTATATTTTTTTAATGCAGTTAGTTTTGTTGATCTGTTCCTTTGTGATTCTGTTATGCTCCTAGATTTGGGAAGTCATCCTCACTTAAGAGGTTGTATAAATGTTCAATTATGTTTACTTTTTTAAATTTGGTTTAAAAATATTTAAAGTGTAATTCTATCTAGGATGTATTTTGATTCTTAGATTGAGTCTTTCCCAAAATTGTTAAGGGGTTATTCTGACATCAGTTGATTAATCCTTCCTTCTCCAGTTTATTTGTGAAGCTTCCTTTAGCATTTATTGTGACATTATTTCTGGACTATATTTTCTGAACTATATAATTTCTTCCTATGATCTATTTTCCATTTTTCCCTCTGTTTTAATTATTTTAGGCTTATAATATTGGTTATAACCTCACCTTTTTAAGAGGGTCCTGCTTATAGATTTCCCTAGTTGAACTTTAAAACCATTTAGTTAACTTAAAATTAAATAAAAAACCTTGTGAGGATTTGGGTAGTAGTTACATTCAACAATATATAAATTAATTTCTTTAAAAAACCAGTGTTTCAATATTTTGACTTGTCATCAATGGACATGATATATCTTCACATACAAAATTATTTTAAAAAATGTCTTTGTGGGCCGGGTGCCTTGGCTCGTGACTATAATCCTAGCACTTCGGGAGGCCTAGGTGGGCAGATCACTTGAGCTCAGGAATTCAAGACTAGCCTGAGTAACGTGGCAAAACTCCATCTCTACAAAAAATACAAAAATTAGCTGGGTTTGATGGCATGTGTCTGTAGTCCCAGCTACCCGGGAAGCTGAGGTGGGAGGATCGTTAAAGCCCAGGAGTTCGAGGCTGCAGTGAGCCGAGATTGTGCCACTGCACTCCAGCCTGGGTGACAGAGCGAGACCCTGTCTCAATAAACAAAACAAAACGAAAACAAATATCTTTGTGAACTTTTCTACTTTTTTTTTATATTGGTCAGATACATTTTTCATTATGCTTATTTTTCTATATTTTATATGGTTGTTAGGAATAGTATCTTTAAAAACTGTATTTTCTTGCTGGTGCATAGGAATATCATTGCCTTTTGCATGCTTATTTGATTAGCCGCTTTGCTGAGACCATTTTAATTTATGTTTGTGTGTCAGATGACTGTTTTGGGTTTCTGAGGTTATACAGTCATTTCATATGCACCTAAGAATCATTTTGTCTGTTTTCAATGTCTGTGCTTTCTATTTAATTGGCCAGACCCGACTTGACTTTTCTTTTCTTTTCTTTTTTTTCCTTTTCTTTTCTTTTTTTCAGACAAGGTCTCACTGTCACTCAGGCTAGAGTGCAGTGGAGTACAGAGGCTCACTGCAGCCTTGACCTCTTGGGTTCAAGCGATCTTCTTCCCACTTCAACCCCCAAGTATCTGTGACTACAGGCACACACCACCATGCCCAGCTAGTTTTAAAATTTTTTCTGTAGAGATAGGGTCTCACTATGTTTCCCAGGCTAGTCTCAAACTCTTGGGCTCAAGCAATCCTTCCACTTTGGTCTCCCAATGTACTGGGCTTACAGACATGAGACACCATGCCCGGCCTGGCAAGAACTTTCATGATGCTATTTAGGGATACTGGTGATGAAAGACATCCTTATTTTCTTCTTTGTTTTAAAGGGAAAGCTTCTTCCATTACTTTGATGTTGCTCCTGGGATGTATGATGAGATCTGCCTACTCCTACCCAAAGGGACTGGTGTAATTCACAACAACTCTAACAAAACTTCTTTCCAGCCCTTAATATATCTGTCACAGAGCACTAGAGGGCTTGTTGTTTGGAACTATTACTCTTTTTAGAATCCCCAGCTTGCCCCAAGCTCTGAGCCCACAGTGCCTCTTTGCTTCCAGCTCAGCCCTTGCTCTCTCTCTTCTGAAAGCCTGACTTTTGGGAACTTGTTCCTCCCTGGCAGGATTTAGCAGTCTCTCCTGCCAACCCCACCTGCTGATAGAAGAGCTGATGTTTGACATTGGACAGCCACAGGGCTGGGTTACCAAGAGCAGCCCTGGACCAGAGGAGGCATTAACAACACCCCTTATAGGCTGCCTGGCAGAGGAGCCCTGTGGACCCTCAGTCATCTGGACTTTTGCCCTTTTCCCACCTGTCCCTTTTTTCCCCCCAAACCACATCTGTGAGGTCAACTGGAGCCCCTGCCTTGCCCATGAGTCTGCTGGACTTCTGGTACTATGCTCTGGGGGTCTTCCCAGTCCACTGGGAAAATAGCACAAAAAGGGGTTAATACAACACAGGGCGAAGAGGTCTTATTCGCATTATATGAGGCTCAGCTCATGGAGCAACTAACTGCTTAGGACAGTCAGAGAAAGCTTCATGGAGGAGGTGACATTTGAGCTGGGTCTTGGAAATTCTATGAGGCAGATGAGGGAGAAAGGCTTCAATTGTGATTATTTCCATGTATTTCGTATTATTGTTGCTGTTAGGAACAGAATCTTTTAAAACCATATTTTATTGCTGGCATATAGAAATATTGAGTTTCACATGTTTATTTTGGAGCAATCTTCAAAGGCTTAGAAGCCTGGGAGAGCCTGGCCTCTTTGGGGAAAAGATGAGAGTTTTCTGAGACATAAATGAGGTGGTGCTGTCAGGGTCGATGAGTGCTGTTGGGGTTCGAGGTTGGGGGCTGACTGGACACCAGCAAAAGGGGTGACCCACAAGACTTCTGGAAGAGATGAGATGGAAGCTGGCCTGAAAGCATAAAGAGGCATTAGATCCAGTGGCAAAGGAGGTAAAGTGGAAGGGGAGGACTGCTACAATATTTGTAGCATTCCTGCTAAGTATCTTCTAGGTGCTTTGTTAGTCATTATTTTACTACATTTAATTTTTCCCAACAGCTCTGCTAGGCGTGATGGTACCTTCATTGTGTGGATGAGGAAACTGAGGCTCAGGGAACTTGTGTGACACCTTGATGAACTGGACAGACTAATTTCTGAACCCTTATGCTTTTAGTGTCTGTCTGCTGCTGTTCATATATATAATAATATATATAATTATATATGTATATATAGCAGTTTTATTGATATATAATTCACATGCCACACAATTCATCCACTTAAAATGTATAATTCAGTGGTTTTACTATGTTCAGAGTTGAGCAGTTATCACCACAATCCAATCTTAGAACTTTTTTTTTTTTTTTTGAGATAGTCTCACTCTGTTGCCCAGGTTGGAGTGCAGTGGTGTGATCTCAGCTCACTGCAACCTTTGCCTCCCAGGTTCAAGCGATTCTCATGACTCAGCCTCCCGAGTAGTTGGGATTGCAGGCAAGTGCCACCATGCCCAGCTAATTTTTTTTTTTTTTTGTAGTTTTAGTAGAGATGGGGTTTCTCTATATTGGCCAGGCTGGTCTTGAACTCCTGGCCTCAAGTGATCTGGCCACCTCAGCCTCCCAAAGTGCTGGGATTACAGGCATGAGCCACTGCGCCCCGCCCAATTGTAGAACATTTTTATTACCCCTACAAAGAAATCCCCCACCCTCCATCCCCTGCAGCCTTGGCTAATCTACTTTCTGTCTGTATGTATTTGCCTATTCTTGACATTTCATATAATGAAACTGTACAATATGCAGGCCTTTGTAACTGGCTTCTTTTGCCTGGCATCACATTTTCAGGGTTCAGCCATGCTATAGCTGCTATAACATACATTGGTACTTTATTTCTTTTTAAAAATTTTTTTTTGGTGGGGAGACAGAGTCTTGCTCTGTTGCCCAGGCTGGTGTGCAGTGGTATGATCTGGGCCCACTGTAACTTCCACCTCCAGGCTCAAGTGATTCTCTTGCCTCAGCCTTGTGAGTAGCTGGGATTACAGGTGCATACCACCATGCCCGGCTTTTTTTTTTTGTTTTTAGTAGAGATAGGATTTCACCATGTTGGCCAGGCTGGTCTCGAACTCTTGGCTTCAAGCCATCCACCCGCCTTGGCCTCCCAAAGTGCTGGGATTACAGGCGTGAGCCACCACGCCTGGCCACTTCATTTCTTTTTATTGCTGGATGATATTCCCTTTCATGGAGAGACCACATTTTGCTGATCCAGTCCCCAGTTGGTGGACATTTGGGTTGTTACCACTTTCTGGCTTTCGGGCCATTGTGAATAATGCTGCCATGAACATCCACATGTAATGTGTTTTTGCATGGACGTATGTTTTTGTCTCTTGGGTATATACCTAGGAGTGGAGTGACTGGGTCATATGGTAACTCTGTGCTCTGTGTTTAATCATTTGAGGAACGGCCTGACTGTTCCGCACAGCGGCTTCCCAGCTGCTGCTTGTACGAGGCTTGCCTTCAGCGTGACAGGACTAGGAAGAAGATCAAACCATAAAGTCTGTGTGAATTGCCTGTTTTCAAAGAAGTAGACTATTGTAAAGCAGTCTTTAGACTGCATCTGCGCTGTCGAGTCTTTGATGATTCTAAAGGGACTTGTGGATTCTGCAGGATCTCAAGGGCACTGCTATGAATGCCAGTCATCTTTGTGCTGGCAGACACGATTCTGGCTAGTAGGCTGTGGTAACAGAGATGGTGCTAACATAAATCTTCAGGTTCAGGGTGCAAGGGACGGACAGATGTGAGTTAATGCCTATGAGGAGGGCTCCTGGAAGAGGGAGGGCAGGGTCTGAAGCCTGGTCCTGGGGAGACAGGTGGGAGGGCAAGGAGGCTGGAAGGGGGCATGGAGGTGGGGTCTATGTGAGTCTGGGACAAGTTCTCGAGCAGCTGTGGCTGATAACTCTGGTTTGTCTTTGTTCTTTGGCTGCAGACCTGGCCGAGTGCAAGCTGGTCTCCTTTCCCATTGGCATCTACAAGGTCCTGCGGAATGTCTCTGGCCAGATCCACCTCATCACCCTGGCTAACAACGAGCTTAAGTCCCTCACCAGCAAGTTCATGACCACGTTCAGTCAGCTCCGAGGTAGGCCCTGGTCAGCTCCAGCCAGGAGGGCATGGCCAGCCCTCATCCCTCAGGCTCTGACCCTGTCTGGGGAGTGCCACCAGAGCTGGTCCCTGGTCAGCGACACCCATGAAGTCATTCCCATGGGTAGACTTTGAAAATGGACCTGTGTTCTCCCTGCAGCTTGGAACTCTCTAGGTCACTTCTGCCTCTAGCTGGCCGTGAAGCAGATTGAACAAGGGTCAAGGGTGTGGTTCCTGGAGTGATTCTCTTGTTCTGAACAGACCAGCAGGGTGTTTGGGTCCTGAGGCTCTGGGAGTCGTTATTTCCCAGTAGTCTTGAATGAGCCCCCTTCTCACCTTCCAATCTAGTGTTGTTCTCCTGTGTTGCTCTCTCAGTTCAGGAGTGACAGATGCCAGGGATGTTGGCATTTTCTTTTCTTTTTTTTTTTTTGAGATGGAGTCTTGCCGTGTCACCCAGGCTGGAGTGCAGTGGTGTGATCTCGGCTCACTGCAGCCTCCATCTCCCAGGTTCAAGCGATTCTCCTGCCTCAGCCTCCCAAGTAGCTGGGATTACAGGTGTGTGCCACCACACCTGGGTCATTTTAACATTTTTAATAGAGGTGGGGTTTTACCATGTTGGCCAAGCTGGTCTCAAACTCCTGACCTCCGGTGATCTGCCCGCCTCAGTCTCCCAAAGTGCTGGGATTACAGGTATGAGCCACCGTGCCTGGCCGATGTTGGCATTTTCTCTGCTGGGCATATTCAGAGCATGTGGATGTAGGTGCTTGGCATCAAGGTGGCAGGAGTCCAGCAGGTGGGCCTCGTAGATGCTCTAGAAATGGTTCCTCTGGATGGACAAGCAGTGTGGCCTGACTGCTGCCGTGCCTGCCCTCTTCTCCAGAGAGCAGTCTCTCCATCCTTCTACTAGAGGTCACTGCTGCTCAGTGACCCATGTGGCAGAGCTATGGCGTGGGCGCCTGTTGTACGTTTGTGAAAGAGTGGAGTGGGAGAATTGCGGAGGGCACAGGAAGCCTAGGGGGGCGGATCCTGCTTCATCCCAGACTCACATGGACCCCAACTCCATGCCCCCTTCCAGCCTCCTTGCCCTCACACCTGTCTCCCCTGGAGACCAGGCTTCAGAGCCTGCCGTCTGTCTTCCAGGAGCCTTCCTCACAGGCATTAACTCACACCTGTCCCTCCCTTGCACCCTGAACTTAAGGATTTGTAACAGCACCATCTCTGTTGCCACAGCCTACTAGCCAGAATTGTGTCTGCTGGTACAGTGACGACCGGCATTCATAGCAGTGCCCTTGAGACTTTGCAGAATCCACAAGTCCCTTTGGAATCATCAAAGACTCAACAGCGAAGATGCAGTTTAAAGAGTGCTTCACAATAGTCTACTTCTTTGAAAACAGGCAATTCACACAGACTTTCTTCCTAGTCCTGTCACACTGAAGGCAAGCCTCATACAAGTAGCAGCTGGAAAGCCGCTGTGTAGAAAGGTCAAGCAGTTCCTCAAATGGTTAAACACAGAGCACACAGTTACCATATGACGCAGTCACTCCCCTCCTACATATATACCCAAGAAATGTAAAAACATACGTCCATGTTGCCAGGTGCAGCGGCTCACGCTTGTAATCCCAGCACTTTGGGAGGCTGAGGCAGGTGGATCCCCTGAGGTCAGGAGTTCGAGATCAGCCTGACCAACATGGCGAAACTCTGTCTCTACTAAAAATACAAAAATTAGCCGGGTGTGGTGGCGCACACCTGTAATCCCAACTACTTGGGAGGCTGAGGCAGGAGAATCGCTTGAACCTGGAAGGTGGAGGTTGCAGTGAGCTGCGATCGTGCCATTGCACTCCAGCCTGGGTGACAGAGCAAGACTCTGTCTCAAAAAAACAAAACAAACAAACAAACAAAAACCAAAAAAAACAAAACCATACATCCATGCAAAAACACATTACACATGGATGTTCATGGCAGCATTATTCATAACAGCCTGAAAGCTGGAAAGTGGAAACAACCCAAATGTCTTATCAACTGGGAAATGGATCCACAGAATGTGGTGTCCCTATGAAAGGGAATATCATCCAGGATCTACGTGATAGGGATATGAAAAGGGTCTAAGATCCTGTTTAGAGAAAGAAATACATGAAATGCTGATGATGCATGAGGGACCCGAGCAAGCCTATCTCATAGGGCTGACTTTAGGCTGGGCAAGCTTCCTAGAGGAGGTGTGGGCATTGGACAGCCCAGGAGGGAGAGGGTGCATGAAGTGGTAAACACAGTGCAGGGACAGTGGCTCAGGCGGGAGCTACAGGCAGGACCTGGAAAGGCCACCGTGCAAACAGAAGGACAAGGAGGAGGCATTAGTCTACATAGCTGTTTCTGAGTGAAGCTCACAGAGTTTGTTGCATTTGTGCCTGAAAAGCTAAAATCCCTATGACTTGGAGGACAGGGAGAGGCTCCTAGAGCAGGATTTCCAGGTCTGGAACTATCCAGGCCATGGCTGCCTTTCCAGGCCACCTGTGTTAGTCCCAGGGTCCTCTAGTGCTATACTCAGCCAATTGGGATTGGATGTTTGCTTTCCCGAGGAGA
The DNA here is from genome assembly GCF_028885655.2 of Pongo abelii. NCBI lineage: Eukaryota > Metazoa > Chordata > Mammalia > Primates > Hominidae > Pongo > Pongo abelii. The sequence goes on from NC_071993.2 coordinate 73,656,260, forward strand.
ATAGAATGATTGAAAATGGAGGGCGGGGCTGTCTAGGCCCCCAGAAAGGGCACAGTCAGGCCCTTTGGGTAAGAGGAGAGTTCACTTGTGCTTTTCCTTCATTAGACCTTCCCTTGAACACCTGCGTCTCCCAGACCTAGGTCCGGAGGCCCAGAAACAAAGGCCAATCCACCAGGGTCTCCCCCTGAGGAGACCAGGGTTGCAGGACACATTGTCCTCACCACCCAGTGCTGTGATATGGGTATGGACAAAATGCTGGAAGGGACTGCTGGGAAGAGGAATGAATTCTTCCTGAGTGACATGGGCAGGGCCTAGGTATGGATGCAAGAGCTTTGAAACTGCTTGACATTTGGGGAGAGCCTTGTGGGATGAGTAAGTAGGCCCTCTCCAGAGGGCACGGGGAAAGGTGCCAGAGAAATGCTACTTAGCCCATGCATCTGTGGGATGCGGAAATGTATTTACGTAGCACCTTCTGGTTAGAAGTCTGTTGAAGTTGCTGTTTGAACTCCTTCTCTGCTGCCAGTGGCTCCTGACTCCCTCATGCTGCCTTGAATCACAAAGTGCCTGCTAATTGAATTCACAGAGGCAGCGGATTGAGGGATGTGGTGGCAGCAGGGAGGGTGGGAGCTGAGCACCCCGTTGGGCTCTCCCCCTACCCTGAGAGATGGCTCTGGGCCTGAGCCTTTGTTGTGGTTTCTCTTTCAAATAGAAAAGCCCACTTTTATGTGTGAAGAGGAGGCTTAAATAGGCCTGGCTGAGCTCAGCAGGCCTGCTGTGTCCTCCTCTGGGTGCTTGACAGAGGTGGGCTGCCTTGGTGCTGGGGAGAGAACAAGCTGCTTCCTCCCTGCCTGCCACAATGTCTCCTGGGGCTGCCCTGCGGACTCTTCTGCAAGGCCCAAGGACCTGGCAGGGGTGGGTCATCTCTAGGTGATTCCATCCCCTTGATGTCCTTCATCTCTTTTATGGAAGGAAAAAATAAGACATGAGAAAGCCAAGGGCACACATGGAATTGGTCTGATGGCAGGTGGGCCCTGCAGAGAGTGGGTCCTCTTGTCCCACTCTGGCTCTTCTGTCCCTTCTGCTCCTGTATCCCTGTTTCCCCTCTTCCTCAAGTCTTAGCTCTTTTTAGTGAGTGTGTCCTGGGACTGCCAGACCAGAGGTGTAGGAGGCACACCTATGGCAATAAACGAAGTCCACCCAAATGAGAAAAGCAAAGGCTATGTACTCGGAGCTTGCTACAGCGAAGGAGTCAGTCACCATCACTTGTGTGTCGGCAGAGACTCAAAGGCAGGCAGCAGAGTGGTAGAGTGGAAAAAAGTGAAGACTTCAGGTACTCTCTGTTGGCACGGGGGAGTTCTAACTAGAGGCGGAGCATCCTCTGCGATTGACAAGGAGGGCATATTGGCTTTCTTTTGTTGGTCCTTAATTGGAAGTGGGGACAAAAATCGGGAAGCTGTTAGTTGTTAATTGAGTCCCGGCCATTTGGGACCAGTTGTTACAGGGATTATTGTTTAGCTTCCTGAATGATTGCTAGAGATAGCAGTCTGACTTCCTGCAAATCTGATGTATGGCAGGCTGGCGTCCTGGCTAGTTACTGTAGATCATGGGTTGGTTTCCTGGGCAGGCTGCTGCGGGTTGTGAGTGGAGTTCTATTTTTATATTTGGCTTGGTCATTGTCTGTTTGTGTATTCAGTCTCTCACACCCCTGCCCATCAACTCAATCCAGCAGATTCCCACAAGCATTGGATTTGGTGTGGCTGTGGGGATGCACGGGTGAGTGATAACAGCAGAGCCCAAATTCACAGGCTGCTCAGCTCTCCCAGCTCCATGCTGAGCGTTCTCCCTGTATCATGTCATTTAGTCCTGGTAGCACCCATGTCATTTGGGAATGATAAGAAAACTGAGAGCTGGATGTGGCCCTGGAGGAGCCCCTCATCTTGCAGGGGAGGCAGGTTTATGAGCAGACACCATGTCATAATGTGAGGGGCGGTACAGCAGATGTTTGTCCACAGTCTGTGGGTGTCCAGGTGGTGGAAGTCAGTTTTGCTTTCAGTGAGTAGGGAATCAGAAAGCCTCCAGAGGAAATGGCTTAAAGCGTGGATTTGACAGATAAGTAGGAGTTTACCAGGTAAATAAGAAGGAGTTTCTAAAGCATCTTTGGGACAGTGAAAGGTGTGTTTGGGAAATAACTAGAAAAATGGTACAAGACTGAGTGTTACAGAGTGGAGGGATGGTGTGTTGTTAGGGACTGGCTGGAAGGAGTCATCTGCCTGGGCGGGAATGTTTGGGAAGAGTTCTGGGAGGTTGGGAGGGGATAGGCCCTGTGGAAAAGGCAGAGAAGCATCCTAGCAGGGAGAAGCAGTGTGAGGCCAGGCCGAGAAGGCGCGGAACAGGCAGGGCCTTGAAGCCAAGTCATAAGGGAGGTTGTGAGCTCCTTCTGCCCTCCAAAGCAATGAGTTCCCTCATCTCAAGAGCCTGGGCCTGGGCCAAGGCAGCAGGAGGTGGCTGCTGGGGCTGCTGCAGGGCAGGGGGGCGGCTTTGGTTGGTCGGGAGCAGCTGTGTGTGGGTGCGGGTGGGCGGACTGGGAGGTGGGTTGCTCCAGTCGGCCGGCCTGGGGCCTCCATGGAGACTTGCTGACCCCAAGACCCTGCATCTGGAGGCAACACAGCCTGGCGGAACTGGGCCCCAAAGGGCTTGTGAGTAGTTGGGGAGCATCCAGCAATATGGAGTTGAGACATTCCCTGGGGCTCGCGGCTCATTTTCTCTGATTTTTCAGCAGCACCAGACTTCTTGCCTCTTTCTGTTTCCCCAAGTGTGTGTTCTTTACACTGTCCCTGACAGGGAGATGCCCGCCAGCCATAAACTCCGGGAGGAAGTGTGGTTTCCTCCTTAGAGCCAGGCCCTCCCAGGGGTGACCTCGGAGATGTACCCAGGGTGAGCCCACAGGGTGCATGACACCTGGGGGGAGCCTGTCTGCAGAGGGCTTCTGGCTGCTCACTGGGCTGCCTCTTACCCTCACCACAGGGCTCTCCAGGCAGCAGCTCCTGGTGCCTGCCAGAGAAAATGGGGCGATTTTCCTCATTATCTTAGCAATTAGGACAGGCAGGAGGGAGGCACCAGGCTTTATCTTTACCTCTGGCAACCGCCTTGGTGCCACAGGGGGCCACGCCTCAGCCTTGGCTCCTCTCTGCACACCTTGGGGAGTGGTCTTCCTGCTCCAAGGGCCCTACATGCCTGGTGCCTGGGGGTGGGTGTGGGCAGAGGGCATGGAGAAGCTAGGTTAAAGCAACTGAGTTCATGCTAACAGGCCAGGGTGGTGAGGACGGGGCGGGTCCCTCTGTTCCTCAGGCCATGCCACAAAGCTGCTGCCGTCCACGCGTGGTCAGGAGTCTTAGACGGTATTTGGGGGTGGGAAGGGGGTGTGCCAGTGAACAGTGTATGTGAGGGCCCCACAGGACTTACTATTTTCTTGAGTTCTGGGAAGGGAGGAGACGGGGGGTGTCCCCTGGGCACATGACATTTCCAAACCCGGGGAGCAAGGGAACCGTCCTCAGAAAGGCTGTTGGGGTGGTGGGGTCACAGTGTGCTATTCCTCTCCAGCTTCCTACTTCACTTCAGCCCACTGGGTTTACTTTTTCTAATAGCTGATGTTACTTAGTGGACAAAAGAGAAAAGAAGAGGGGGCTCAGGAATGTTCAGGGAGAGCCGGGCAGACATGGAAGCTTTGTGCGGTCAGTGGGATGCTGAGGTTTGGTTGTGGCCTGGGATCAGGCAGATCTACTCTGTCAGAAACACATTTTCTTTTTTTTTTTTTTAAGATGGAGTCTTGCTGTGTCACCCAGGTTGGCGTGCAGTGGCACTATCTCTGCTCACTGCCACCTCCACCTCCCGAGTTCAAGCAATTCTTCTGCCTCAGCCTCCCGAGTAGCTGGGATTACAGGCACCTGCCACCACACCCGGCTAACTTTTGTATTTTTAGTAGAGATGGGGTTTAACCATGTTGGTCAGGCTGGTCTCACATTCCTGGCCTCAGATGATCCACCCATCTTGTCCTCCCAAAGTGTTGGGATAATAGGCCTGAGCCACAGTGCCCGGCCAGAAACACATTTTCTGGTTCTTTCAGTGCAGCCCACCACTGGAATAGTGGGGTCTGGGAGAGTCCATCTCCCCTGAGTTATGCACAAGGGGCAGACCCCAATTGCAGATGATCAAGAGTTCCTACCTGGTACCAAGGCAGTGACAAGGTTGTGTCCTTCTGCATCAGTTTTTGCCATCAGTCCTCAAGGGCGCCCCACCCCTGGAGCTACCTGGATGACCTCAGTGAAGCAAAGGCCAAACTGTTTGTGACCCCTGCATGGCTGCTTCTGGGCAGTGGGTCAGCCCTTCCTAGCAGTGTTAAGGAACCCAAGCGTCATGGGCTTCAGCATCCTTAGTAGAATCCCAGAGATGGGATCACTGAGGTCAGAGGGCATTTTGAGGCTCTACTACATATAGCAGAAGAACCACCCAGCAGAGACCAACCAACCTACAGAGCTACAAAAAATAAGTTAAATTCCCTGTGAAGGGGAGTTGGGGCAGCCTGGAGATGTATTGCTGCTGCACCAGCAGGAGAGCATCGCTTCCATCCTGTGTCTTAACCACCCCTAGAAACCAGCAGACCTTGACAGCACCCTTGCACCCCCAGCCCAGAATTCTGTACAGTGTGTTGGGGGAGGAGGGCACACCTGGAACACCAGGACCGTGTGGCTCTGAGCCTCTGGTACCTCTGTCCTCCAGAGCCCAAGCTAACACTTCTTGCAACCCTGTAAGGCAGAAGACTGCAGTTTCCCTTCACTTCCCTCTTCTAGGCTCTAAGTGCAGCTCATCCTTTGCTCTGCGATTCAGATGTTTCCATACCTGCCTCTGCCCTTCTTACCCATTCCCAAGCACCTCTCTTGTTGCTGTTTATGTCTCTGCCACACCTGCAGAGCTCTAAGGCTTCATTTGAAAAAGTATCCTATTTACTTATTTATTTTTGATTAGGCAGTAGATGCACACAATGTGATATTTTGAGGATTGAAAGGCTAGTGGGGAAAAATAAGTCTGCTCTTCTACTCCTGTCCCCAGACATCCAAGTCCGTGTCCAGAGACAACCACCATTACCAGTACTAGAGATACTCCATGCCTATGTAAATATAAATATACTTCATAATAGTAGCATTTATAATATACCACCATGGGTAGGTACTGTTGTAAGCAAACAGAGCATAAGTAACAAGTAACTTGCCCAAGTTTACACAGCAAGAAAAAAGAGCTACCTTAGTCTTTTCTTTTGAAACAGGTCTCCCTCTGTCACCCAGGCTGGAGTGCAGTGGTGCAATCTCGGCTCACTGCAACCTCTGCCTCCTGGGCTCAAGTGATCTTCCCACCTTAGCCTCCCGACTAGCTGGGACTATGGCACACACCATCACACCCAGCTAACTTTTTGTATTGTTTGTAGAGACAGGGTCTTGCCATGTTGCCCAGGCTAGTCTTGAACTCCTAGACTCAAGTGATCCACCTGTCTCAGCCTCCCAAAGTGTTGGGATTACAGGCGTGAGCCACCACACCTGGCCTGCCTTAGTCTTTTTTACGGAGGCAGAATGTTTAGTACTTCATTTTAGTCTGTTCCAGACCTTGTTAAAAGTGCTTTTTCTCCCCTTCCCCTTGTCCACCCCCAAGGAGTGAGTGTGGCATCTGGAAATGCCCTCTGACCCCTGTGGGCAGCAGCTGTCTCTGTGTGAAGCCTCCTCAACACTGAGCATGGGCTGGTGGAAGGACACTGCCACCTGACCATCTGACTCTGCCCTGCGGGGGAGTCCGTGCAGTCAGGGACTGTGATTGCTCACTGATGCAGGTTCAGAGCCGAGGTGCTGATTGAGGTTTGGTGAGCAGGTATTTTTGGAGCTGGCACATTCCTTCGAGCATGGGTTGTATAATTACTGCAGGCCAGCCTTGTCTGTCCCCTAATGGAATTGGCAAGCTTCTCTCTCAGCTGGGGTTAATCTAAGGCCTCTGAGTCAGCCTTGGCAATTGTCCAAGATAAGGATGGTACAGGAAGTAATAAGAGGAACTTGGGGAAGAAGAGGTCCATTTAACAGACACCGGAAACCACAGTTCAGTAGGTTTAATCAATAAGGAAATGTCATGATGGGGGCTGCTCTCAGGCTGGGTACAACGTTGGGAGTGGAATGGAGTGGGATCTTTTTCCAGAGCCCCAGTCCATCCTGGGAGCCCTGGTTGTTCCACTCTGAACCCTGGCCTGAGTGCAGGAAGAATCTTTGGAACCCCTAATGTAGTCTTCTGGGACCAGAAGATCTCAGCCCTCTCTGTCCAGAAGAGGGGGCAGTGAGACCTTGGGCAGATGGCCTGGGTGCTGTGACTCCAGAGGTGAGAAGCAAAGCCAGACGTGGCTGTGGCTGTGTTAGGCTGGAAGCCCAACACACTGGCCGATCCCGTGGCTGGGGCTTTGGCCACACTTTTGTTCTTCCTCTGAACTGGAAACAATAGAGAAAACCTTAAGTGCCCGGTTTGGGGCCATATAAGAGATAAAAAGAAAGCCAAGGCATCAGCAGCCTTGCTGGCCCCAGTTGGCCTTTGTGGACCTCAGTTTCCCTATCTGAGAAATGGGGAAACATCTACTCCGTAGTGATTTTGTGAGGTTGGAGATAATGCATATAAGGTGCCCTGTGTAGGGTTTGGTGCATGCAAGATTCTTGATGAATGATGCTTCTGATATGGTGATGGTGAAGACACTGGGGGGCTTAGTTGCAGACAAGAGAGGTCTCTGGCCAAGTAGTCAGGATGATGGTCCAGTCATAGGAATCTCTCTCCACAAGGAATTTCAGTGAGAACAGAACTGGAGAGATCCCAAGTCCACGTCTTCACGGATGGGGACCCTGAGGCTCAGAAGGGAGAAGTGGCTTTTCTGACCTGCCTCCAGGAAGATGTAGGGCGAGACCTCAGTTCAAGGTCCCCGGGTCCCCGGTCAGGCTCTTTGCCATGGAAGCAGGTGGTGTGGTCACTTGCTTCTCAGCTAATGCTAAGAGGCTGTTTTTAACTGGTTGTGTATATATACCCCACCTTACCACACAGAGGATTTGTGGAGCTTGTGACACAGGCAGCTTGGGTAGACCAGTGGACACCACAGTGGGAGCAGAAGCAACTCAGAGACCCTGCTGGGCTGTGGCTTCTGAGAAGTGAAGCTGGATGGCTGGGGAGAACTTGCTGTCTTGCCGGCGCCTCCCGCCCCCCTCCACATCAGGATGCATGCCCCATTCTGTCTAATTCAAGGCCTTTCTGTGGAATGCTTCCTTCCCATGGAGCTCAGATTTGGCTACCTGGAGATTTACTCTATCAATTTTGGTGGAATTTGTCACATACATTGACATTCATAAAGCCCTAGGGGTTGGACAAGAGGGTGACTGACAGGAGTGGGACACCCATCCCCAGGAACCTGCTCTCTTTGCCCTCCCTTGGGGAGGGGCCTAGAAGCAGCTCCATGGTTTAGTTCCCACTCAAAACCTATTAGGTTTATTATAAACAACTTTATTCTTATAAATTTGGCAACTTAGAAGAAATGGACCATGTTCTTGAAAACCACAAACCACTAAAACTCAGCCAAGATGAAATAGAAGATCTGAATAGACCTATGACTATCAAATAAGTGGAATTCATAAATAAAAAGATCCCAAAGAAGAAATCTCCAAGCCCAGGTGATTGCATTGGAGAATTCTGTCAAACTTTTAAAATGAGAATTAACATCAATTTTACACAGCCTCTTCCAGAAAATAGAAGGGAAAGGCATGCTTCCCAATCCATGCTATGAAGTTGATATTACTCTGATATCAAATGGAGACAAAGACGGTACAAAAAATGTGAAAGAAAAAGAAAATACAGACCAATATCTCCTATGAACACAGATGGAAAGATTCGCAGCAAAATATTACCAGTCAAATTCAGCAATGTATAAGAAGAATATATGACATGTGTAAGTGGGATTTATCAATTATTCCAGGTGTGCAAGTCTGGGTCCAACTTTAGAAATCAATCAGTGTAATCTATTATATGAAAAGGCTAGGCTGGGCAAGGTGGCTCACACCTGTAATCCTAGCACTTTGGGAGGCCGAGGTCAGTGGATTGCCTGAGCTTGGGAGTTCAAGACCAGCCTGGGCAACATGGGGAAACCCCGTCTCTAGTGAAATACAAAAAATCAGCTGGGCATAGTGGCAGCATGCACTTGTAATCCCAGCTACTCGGGAGGCTGAGACAGGAGAATCGCTTGAACCCGGGAGGCAGAAGTTGCAGTGAGCCGAGATCGTGCCACTGCACTCCAGTCTGGGGGACGGAACCAGACTTCATCTCAAAAAAAAAAAAAAAAAAAAAAAGGCAAAAGAAGAAGAATCACACAATCATATCATTTGACAAAGAAAAAGCATTTGACAAACTCCAACTCTCAGTACACTAGAAATACAGAGAAACTACCTCAACTTGGTAAAGAGCATCTTCAAAAATCCTACAGCTAACATCAGACTTAATGATGAAAGGCTTTCCTCCAAGCTGGGAACAAGGCAAGTATGTCCACTCTCATCCTCAAAGTTCTAACCACTGCAATAAAACAACAACAAGAAGAAGATAGCTTTTCCCTGGGCTTTTTGCAGAACTGTTTTTTTTCACTCTGACCTCAAATTCCTTCCTAGCAATCTGAAATAACCTTTTCTTGTTTACTATTTCTCCCTGCACTCGTCTGTAAGCTTGTTAAGGTTGGGATCTAGTCTGTCTCATTGCCATGATTTCCCGCTGTCTAGCAGAGCCTGCCCTGTGGTAGGTGCTGAGTAATATTTGTTGAGTAAGTGGAGGCTGTTTTGGCATCATTGGCTCTGACTGGCTTCCTGCAATCCATGTGTCACAGCTGCGCTGACCCTCTCTTATTTTCTCTTTTGATTCCTGCTATCATGTTGGCTTTCAGTTTTGTTTCTGCAAAGGTTCCATAATCCAGGAACCAAGTGTCATGTGTCTTCTGTCTCTAAGAAAGTCTCACTCTCACTCCGTTGCCCAGGCTGGAGTGCAGTGGCATGATCTTGGCTCACTGCAACCTCCACCTCCCGGGTTCAAGTAATTCTCCTGCCTCAGCCTCCCGAGTAGCTGGGATTACAGCTGTGTACCGCCATTCCTGACTGATTTTTGTATTTTTAGTAGAGACAGAGTTTCACCCTGTTGTGCAGGCTGGTCTTGAACTCCTGGCCCCAAGTGATCCACCCACCTTGGCCTCCTAAAATGCTGGGATTACAGGCATGAGCCACTGCGCCTGGCCTTGTTGAGTGTATTTAATTTTCAAAGATTACCCTTTTCTGGTCGGGCATGGTGGCTCCTGACTGTAATCCTAGCACTTTGGAAGGCCGAGGCGGGTGTATCACCTGTGGTCAGGAGTTCGAGACTAGCCTGGCCAACATGGCAAAACCCTGTCTCTCGTAAAAGTCCAAAAATTAGCTGAGTGTGGTGGTGGGCGCCTATAATCCCAGCTTCTTGGGAGGCTGAGGCAGGAGAATTGCTTGAACCCGGGGAGTGAAGGTTGCAGTGAGCCAAGATCACACCACTGCACTCCAGCCTGGGCGAAAGAGCAAAACTCCATCTCAAAAAAAACTCCAAAAAACAAAGATTACCTTTTTTACGTTCAGTTACAAGGCTGAGCATATAGCAGGTGCTTAGTAAATATGTGACTAGGCTGAGCATATAGTTGGTGCTTAGTAAATATGTGACTAGGCTGAGCATATAGTAGGTGCTTAGTAAATATGTGACTTGTGTAGCTTATCCTGCCTTTCACAGCTCTCTCAGCTCATCATCACAGCCTGTGATAAACAGGCAGGAAAGACCTTCTCATGAGGCCACCCAGAGAGAGGATGGGCCCAAGGACACCTGATGAGTTGGAACATAACCAGGTCCTTCCTGGTTCTCCTCTTGTCATTCTTTGGCCACTGAATAAGCAAGGATTTAATGGTTATGTATTCTGAGAACAGGTATTGAAGGGATTAGGGGTGTAAAACTGGATGAAGTGAGGTGCCAGGGTGGCCTGCTTCTCTTAGGGAGGGGAAAAATGCAGAGCCCATGAGACAGGACAATGATGGACGAGATGAGGAGTCAGGCTCTGGACATGGCTGGCTGGGGTTCAAATCCTGGTTTGGGGGTTGGGAGAGGAAAGTCACATACCTTGGGGAGAGGCTGGGGTTTCTGTGACCTTGGGCAAGTTATTTCACCTCTTTGTAAATTGATGGTAATGGGTTATAGAAAAATCACAATGATGATTACATGTAAATCCCTAGAACAAGTGCCTCAAATGTAGTAATGCTCTATTAGCGTAGTAATAGGTGTTAGCTATCATTATTACTTTTTTTTTTTAGATAGAGTCTCACTTTGTAGCCCAGGCTGGAGTGCAGTGGTGCGATCTCAGCTACTGCAACCTCTTTCTCCTGGGATTCTTGTGCCTCGGATTCTCGTGCCTCAGCCTCTCAAGAAGCAGGGATTACAGGTACGTGCCACCCTGCCTGGCTAATTTTTGTATTTTTAATAGAGATGGAGTTTCACCATGTTGGCCAGGCTGGTCTCGAACTCTTGATCTCAAGTGATCCGTCTGCCTCAGCCTCCCAAACTGCTGGGATTACAGGCGTGAGCCACTGCGCCTGGCTGAGATCTTCTTTACTCAGTCCACTGATTTAAATGCTGATCTCCTCCAGAAAAACCTAACAGAACATCCAGAAATCATGTTTGACCAGCTGTCTGGGCATCCCTTAGCCTACTCAAGTCGACAAATAAAATTAAACATCACAGCCCCCACATCAGCTTCCACGGCCGCGTCGGCCATGACCCCCAAGACTGCAGACAGGGGCAAGCTCCCAACAGGCTCTTGGAAATGTCTCCGGGGTAGATGCTTCTTATTTTTCTCAGCCACTGTGGAAATATAATTAGACTCATGCCTGAGTTGGTTTGATAAAAGGCTATTTAAAAAAATTCTGAACATGTCGGCCGGGCGCGGTGGCTCACGCCTGTAATCCCAGCACTTTGGGAGGCCGAGGCGGGCAGATCACGAGGTCAGGAGATTGAGACCATCCTGGCTAACATGGTGAAACCCTGTCTCTACTAAAAATACAACAACAACAAAAAAATTAGCCGGGCGTGGTGGCAGGCGCCTGTAGTCCCTACTACTTGGGAGGCTGAGGCAGGAGAATGGCTTGAACCCGGGAGGTGGATCTTGCAGTGAGCCAAGATCGCACCACTGCACTCCAGCTTGGGCAACAGAGCGAGACTCTGTCTCAAAAAAAAAAAAAAAAAAAAAATTCTGAACATGTCAAAAAATTGGGGATAACAAAATCAAGTGAGGGGAGATTCTCCTCCCTACCCTCTGGCAGTTATCCTGGTGGCCCTGCCAAGCTGTGTGTGGAGTCTGGCCCTATAGTGTGAGAGCCCAGGCCAGCAGCTTCTGAGATTCCCCCCAAGTGAATACGCTGTGTGTCTGTGACACTGGCTGTGTTTATCAGCTTCCTGATGCTTGGTGCTCCAAACCCGTGTTCCCAAATGCCTCAGGGCCCCTTGGGAGATTTTTTTTTTTTTTTTTTGAAACAGAGTCTGGCTCTGTCACACAAGCTGGAGTGCAGTGGTGCGATCTTGGCTCACTGCAACCTCCACCTCCAGGGTTCAAGCAATTCTCCTGCTTCAGCCTCTGAGTAGCTGGGACTACAGGAGCATGCCGCCACGCCCAGCTAATTCGAGGGGGCTTTTTGAAGCATTTTCTTCTTTCCTCAGCCTAAGCATGGGCAGTTAGCCATACAGGTCTAGGACATAAGTAACTCAGTACTAACAAGATTCCTGGGTTCCTCTGGCTGCCCTGTGTGGTTTGCCGTATCTATCAGTCCGTCCGTCCATCCATCCTCCTGTCTATCTCAATATTTACGTGGTATTTACTATGTGCCTAGCACTGTTCAAAGTCTTTTTCATGTATTATTTCACTGAAACCTTACAACAACCCTACAGAGAAAGAGGATCTAGTACAGTCCTCATTTCACAGATGAAGAAATGGAGGCAAAGACAAACAGCCTGCCTGAGTTCACACAGTCAGGAAGAATCCTGGGACATCTAGCCCCAGAGCGTGTGTTTGTAACCCCCATAACCCACTGTACAGCCTCCCACCACAAGCCTCAGGGGGAGAGGTTCAGGGCGGCCCGACTCCCCCACTGTGCATGGGGCTGTACACCACTTCTGGACACTGGCTCATGTCCTGGGCGTCTGTGTAGGCGAGCGGATCTTCTGGTGGGGTGCAGGATGCAGCAGGTCCCAGGGAGGGAGGGATGAGAGCTGGGTGGGCTGTTGGGGAGCCTTCCTGTAGGTGGTGCAGGCATGCTGGGATTCCAGACATGGAAATGAAACAAACCTGGGCACAGCTGGCACCATCAAGGACTTTGGCCACCTCCCTGTCTGCAACACTGAATGGTACCTGGAAGCAAAGCTGTGTCCTCAAAAATGCCCTGTGATCACCCACTGATGCCCCACGGAGGCCAGGCTGCTCCCTCTGTGGCCCATACAGGCCTTGCTGACAGACAGGCTGCAAACTGCGGATTTGGAGGTGCTGTTGGCAGCCAGACCATGGAGCATGGCTGCCTGTTCCTTGGAAATGAGGGCTTAGAGAAATAAACTAAACAAGAACCAAATGGCCAGAGAAAGTGGGCCATGTTCTCAGCTAAGAAGAAATGTCTGTTCCAGCAAAGTGACTTCTGAGCAACTCCACAGGGCAGCTGCTCCCAGCCTGGAATGTGCTCTTCCCCCCAACTCCAGACTGGTGTAAATCCACCTAGGGCCCAGATTCCTCATCTGGCAACAGTGTCCAGAGAGAATTGAGTAACATTATTTTTGTGGAACACAATAACAACTATTTTCTTTTTTTTCTTTTCCTTTTTTTTTTTTTTTTTTGAGATGGAGTTTTGCTCTGTTGCCCAGGCTGTAGTGCAGTGACACCATCTCAGCTACTGCAACCTCCACCTCCTGGGTTCAAGGAATTCTCCTGCCTCAGCCTCTGAAATAACTGGGATTACAGGTGCCCGCCACCATGCCTGGCCAATTTTTTTTTTTTTTTTTTTTGAGATGGAGTCTCGCTCTGCTGCCAGACTGGAGTGCAGTGGCGCGATCTTGGCTCACTGCAACCTCCGACTCCCGGGTTCAAGCGATTCTCCTGCCTCAGCCCCTCAAGTAGCTGGGATTACAGGTGCCCGCCACCACACCCAGCTAATTTTTGTATTTTTAGTAGAGACAGGGTTTCACCATGTTGGTCAGGCTGGTCTTGAACTCCTGACCCCAGGTCATCCGCCCACCTCGGCCTCTCAAAGTGCTAGGATTACAGACGTGAGCCACCGCGACCAGCCTATTTTTCTTTTTATATAAGTAAGAAAGAACAAATCAATTTTAAGGAAAAATAGTAGTGTATATGGAACAGATATTTGGCAGAACTGGAAGGGTGATAGATTCATTCATTCATTCATTTATGTACTCATCACTAATTCATTTATATACTCATCATAATGTACTCATCATTATTGAGTGCTCACTATGTACTGGGCAGTGTCATGCGCACGTTTCTACAGTGTAGGCAAAGCCTCACCCTTGTGCAGCTTCTGTTCTCATGGGAAGAGTCAGTGAATACACAGATAAGTCAGCATGTTAGGTGATAACAGATGCTATGAAGGTTAATACTGCAGGGAGTGGGAACCCAATGGGAAGGGATCTTACTTTAGATAGAGTAACATTTGAGCAAAGACACACATAAAGTCAGGCAGCAAGCCTCACAAATGTGTGGGTAAAGAGCATTTTATTTTTATTACTTATTTATTTTTGAGACAGGGACTCGCTCTGTTCCCCAGGATGGAGTGCAGTGGCAGCATCATGGCTCACACTGCAGCCTCCACCTCCTGAGCTCAAGCGATCCTCCCACCTCAGCCTCCTGAGTAGCTGGGACTATAGCTGCACACCACCATGCCTGGCTAATTTTTTTGTATTTTTTGTAGAGACAGGGTCTTCCTATGCTGGTCTTGAACTCCTGGCCTTGAGTGATCCTCCTGCCTTGAGCTCCCAAAGTGCTGGGATTACAGGCATAAGCCACTCTGCCCGGCCTCTAACACTGTGACCTTATGAGCCACTCTGCCGGGCTCCCAACACTGTGACCTTATAATGGTGATCTGGATAGCAGCGTTCTGTGGTTTAAGGTGTGGCTATTCAAGAACCTGGCTGCCAGGGGAAGCCTGGGTTTGCATGAAGCAAGCACTGGACCTGTTGATGGAACCTTGGGTTCTGACGTCCCTGAAGATGGAAAAATGGAAGGCAGTCCAGGCCCCCTGCACTGTCTATTTGCCTCCTGAGGGGAGAAGAGTCATTATTTATCACATATTTTCTGAGTGACACAAGGTGCCTGCAAGAGGCTGGATGTAGGGACAAAGATGAATCAGATGTAGTTCCTCCCAAGAACCCCAGTGTGCTGGAGCAGGGCACTTGCAGTGGGGCTGGTACCCAGGCGCGCGCGCGCGCGTGTGCACACGTGTGTGTGTGTGTGTGTGTGTGTGTGTGTGTGTGTGTATACACAGAGACGCTGGGAACGGGGCAAGGGGTCAGCTTTCACTGTAGGGATACCTGGGAGGGGCTGTGGGGACCTCAGAGCAGCTGCATTGTGGGGCTGTGGAAAAGCAGGCATGGAGCACTGAGGGAGGGGCAGGGCCAGCTGCAAAATTGGTGGTGCACAGAGATAAATGACTCCAGAAATCAGGGGTCATTTTTCTAAAAGTTACATAGGAAGCTTTTCCCTTTCTTTTACAGTCTCTCTCAGCATGTCATGGTGCCTTTCATTTACTATTTCATGTCGTTCTAAGTAAGGAAAGATCAAAATTTAGCATGAATTTTACCATTTATGTTGTGGAATGCTAGTTTTAAGTGCAATTATGAGAGCATTAAAATCATATATAGAATCATGAAATTATATAATTCATATTTTGTGGCTTATTTTCTCCGGAGGTGCCTGGAGTAGGCCAGAAGGACAAACTCAAACCAGACTCAGAAAGGTTGGAAGGCAGAAGGGAGGAAGGACAGACTCAGAGGGCCCAGGGGCCCTGTCCACAATGCAGGGCACCCACGCAACCACCCTCAGGCCTGACAGCTGCTAGGTTTCTGCCCTTACCAGATGCTGGACTGACTGCCTTCCACCCTGGCCTGGGGTGATCTGAGGAAGCTGAGCCAGGTCTTCCCTGCCTAAGAGTCCACCACCCTCAGCCTTGGCAGGCAGGCAACTCCAAGGCTCTTTAAACCTGTGCGTCAGGACCTGCTCAGTGCCTAGCTCAGGGGTGGGTAAGAGGCTCACTGCTGCTAAGCCCCAGTGGCCCTGGGTGAGGGTGAGGGAGAGCTGCTGCCTGCGTGCTCCACCCTGAGACACATGGAACACACGCCTGACTCTGACCCTCCCTGCCGAAGTGGAGGGTGCAGTGTCATTGCAGAGCAGGGATGAGGAGGGGGAGGCCAGGCAGGAGAGCAGGCCGCCATCCTGGGGAGGCAGTAGGAGGTCGTATCATGTGCGAGCTCAGACTCCATGACCCAGCTCCACTGATAAAACTCAGATTCAAGGATAAAATTATTAAGACATTCAAGATGGCCATACAAGGCATTCCACCCCAAGTGTGGGGCCCTTCTGATCATGAGACCTCATGTGAATACACTGGCCCCATGCCCACAAAGCCAGCCCTGGGAGAAGAACTGGGGGGCATTCTTCAGGTTACTCAGCATTTCTGGGCCTCAGTTTCCCTCGGGTCAGACAGGGTGGGGAGACACTCACTGTAAGGCCACACCTGGATGGGGACTGGACAGCCCCTGGGGTCTTACCTCTGCCTCTCCCTGTCATGCTGCTTCACCTGTGTTCACAGACTTAATCCTCTCACAGCCCTAGAGACAGGCATTATGATGTTAGCTCCTTGCTACAGGTGAGACGAGGTCCTTTCTGCGGGGATTAAATAACGTCGTAAGGAAGAACAGTGAAAGTAGGGGCACGGCTGGTGTGTACCCAAGCATGGGGACTCCAGTTCCTCCTCCCATCAGCCCTGGGCTGTGCTCCTCTACCACCTGCTACCCTTGCTTCCTGCCCCCCAGCTCTCCTCCCTGCACAGGGCCCTGTGGGCGCCCAGCTTCTCTCACTAGATTGTGGCATCTCAGCTTCAGCCCACACTATATCTGGCCCCGTCTCTTGGTACTGCCTCAGCCGAGTTCCCAGCAGAGGGACTCCCCCGGCCCAGCTGCCTTCCCATGTAGGTCCCTGCACAGGTCGCTGACCAGCTTTTAGAGCGGCTGCTCTCGGAGCAGGAACCCACCCACATTGGGTCAGCTGTGGTTGGCTAGGGGAGAAGGGGCACGTGACACTGAAAGAATGTGGCTGCCTCTGGTGGCTCCTTGAGCAGGGAGGGCCATGGAGAGTGGTGTCCCCTAAATGGAGTATGGGGAGCCCCGAGGGGGAGAGGCTGCCCATCCTGACCTGCCCCATCAGGGCCTGGAGTTGAGGCTTTGTCTGAGGGAGGAGCCAGCACCTCCTGACCCCTCGCTGAGGCCCGGGCTTCTGCTGGGAGAGCCTTCCATTCCAAAGTCAGCAGCAGGCGGCCTCAGCTGGAGTGACAGGTGGCAGGCCCCAGGCAGTGGTAGGAGGGTGACCCCTCCTCTAGCACAAATAAACATGGAATCAGCCCTGTGTGGGGCTCCCTCTGTGGCCTAGGGCTTCCTCTATGCCTTCCTGGCCCAGGCAGGGTGAGAGCCATAGCGGGCAGTCACTGTGGTCTCAGGGTGGCCCCCTTCTCATCCTGTTCTTTCTCCTTCCCTGCACGCGGCAGAGCTCCACCTGGAGGGGAACTTCCTACACCGCCTCCCCAGCGAGGTCAGTGCCCTGCAGCACCTCAAGGCCATTGACCTGTCCCGGAACCAGTTCCAGGACTTCCCTGAGCAGCTCACCACCCTGCCGGCGCTGGAGACCATCAACCTGGAGGAGAATGAGATCGTAGGTGAGTAGGCCTGGCCCACCTGGCCCTGGGCTGCTGCACGCGGCACTCATGGGACACAGGATTCTGGAGTCGACCTTCACAGGTGGGAGGAGAAGCTTGGGCTTTCTGTCTAAGATGCCTGAGCAAAGGACATGGGGCTTGGGAAGGTAGACATTTTGAGGCCCTGTTGCCTACCGGGTGCTGGGTGGGACACTGGCTTTCCCTGGCAGGTAGACGGCCTTGGCTTTCACCACAGTGCAGCTCTGAACTAGCCAGGCCACTGTGGGCCACAAGCTCTCCCTCTCCAGGTCTCACCTGCCAGCCCAGGCGGTCTCAGACCCTTTGGCTCTGGCCCTCTGTGTGCTTTTTCCTCCCTGAGCCCCCTGGCTTCACAGAGACCTCTTCACAGGAGTGAGCAGGGCCCACTAGACAGCCATGATCAGCACAGCCTCTCTATGCCTTCCAGAAGAAACACGCTGCTCCCTGTCAGCCCAGCCCGCCAGGGTCCTCACCACCAGGGAACCAGGGGTCTGATAGGTGCCTTCTGCAAACAGCAAATCCCAGGAGGTTGGGTTCTGCTGAGGTCAGGAAGCGGTCCCTCCTTCCTCTTGCAGCGATTATGTGTCTCCTGTCTCATCAGGACCTCAGAGAGCTGAGCCTCAACTCCAGCTAGTGGTCTAACCTGCCCAGACAACCTGGGCACTAGGTGGGGTCTCTGTGTGCCCTCCCCTCCACAGCACCCTCCTTCAGTGGCTTGGCCCCAGTTCATCCTCTCTCACGTGGCCCCTAATGTGGAAATGTTGTTCTAATGCCAATGATGTTCATAATAAGCCCCTTCAGTTATGCTTTCATTTTCTTAAGCCCTTTTATAGCCATTATGCCATTTGATTAAAAGCAACATGAGGCAGGCCATTCCCCATCAGATGAGTCCTAGTAGTTTGGGCCCATCTGATGGGGAATGGCCTGCCTCATGTGGTGCGAGTGCCCATCTGTCAGCAGTGCCACAGGCAGGACTCTGACCCTGGCTGGGGGGGAGGTGGGACCAGCTGACCTTTGAGGTTCTGAGTCTTTCCTTGGACAGGTGAATCAACCGAGGCCCAAACACATCATGAGAGTGCATCAGGTTGCACAGTGAGACTGCCGTGGTGCCAGGATAGGAATACGTGATTCCAGAACAGCCCTGTGCCCAGGATGGACGTCTCTTGCCTGGCCTCTGGGAAGCTCCTGGGGGTGGGCTCTGGTTTAGTCTTATGCTCCCAAGACCAAAGTCCTCAAGTAGCTTGCACCTGGATTGGCTCCTGGGTCACTGGGGCCTCTGAGTATTCTCTAAGCAAAAGGAGCCTGCCCAGAAGTGCCTTGGCCTGCGTGGCTCTCCCTCCTGTGCTGTCCTGCTCACCCAGGGGCTTGCTTTTGAGCACTTCGCCCCCTGCATTCCTGGCCAGGCCCTTCTTGCCTGGGTCCTTCCTCTCCTGTCTCTGTTCATTGTGGCCCCTCGTGATGCCTCCACTTCCTTCTGCTGCTCATCCAAATGGGGCAGTAACTGAGCAAGACCAGAGCTAGGTGTGCAGTGGGTAGACAGGTGGGTCTCACCAGCACCGGCTTTGGCTTCCCCATATCCTAACTGTGGCCTTGGAAGGCTCACAGCAGCTCTGTGAATCTCAGCGCCCTCTCATCTTTCAGATGAAGCTTATCCCCCACCCCCAGAAGGTGGTTCAAGATAAGAAGGTGGCTTTTGCCCAGATAGGGGAGCAGGTCTAGTGGGTATCTATGTTGGCTGCAGTCCAAGAAGTGACTTGCACTAAAGTGGGCAGCAAGGGTGGCCCAGATCTCCTGGTCCTTCCCCTTCTAAAAGGCTGACAATATCTCTTAGCAGACACAGCCACAGAGCAAAGATCGGCTGTTTTGGCTCCTCTTGCATAGACATATCTTGCTTTTCTGCAGAATGACAGTAATAATTTCGACGTGGAAGCATCTTACATCTTACCAAGAATGGTCATGTGCAGTCCCACGTCCACAGGGTGATGGCCTCCCCTTGACACAGGTAGAAACCGAAGCTCTAAGCCTTCATGGCCAAGTGCCTATCACACACCTGGTCAGGTAAGAGAGACATCAGTGACTGGGCTGTGTTTCCCAGTCAGTTCAGCCTGGGACAGAGCCCCTGCTGCCTGGCCTCAGCCAGGCCTCGGTGATATGGAAATGTCAGGGGCTGTCGCTGTCCAGGAGGGGCTCCTGGTTTACCCCAAGTGGCCAGCTGCTCCTGAAAGAGCTTGACTGATCCCAGGGCCTTGTCCACTGCAGGAGGCCTTGGTTGTTCTTCCCCTGCCCCCGAGCTCGAGAGAGGGGGCATATGGAGGCAGCCACTGTTTCCTTGCTGGAGTCTCTCTGCTTCTATTTTCTATCTCTCCCTGATCCATCCGAGTTACTTGAGTGGCTTCTCAACTCCCAAACCAGCAGCAGAGCCAGGTCACAGCCTTCATCCCCAGGCTGGAGGGAGGTGAGAATGAAAGGGCCTGCTGGAGGAAGGAGGGGCTGCAGTGACAGCGACAAAGATAGGGCTGCACGGTCTTCCATTATGGAAATAGTTCTGCACTCTTCGCTGCTTGTAGCTGAGCTCCTGCAGCACCTCACTGGGATAATTGTAGAAACTTAGGATGCCTTCAGAGTGGCTTATTTTTTCCTTCCAGAATGCTTAGAGGGTGGTGGAAAAATAAAACAAAATTTTTATGGGAAATAAATTTGAGATGCATGAGTGGCCTTTAAAGCTTTAGTAAGTGGAGAACAGGCAGCTCTGAAACAAGACCCAAGTGAATCAGAAGGACAGCCACCCTAAAGGGACCTCCCCAAAGCAGCCCCAGCCTGGCGCTGGAAAGACGTGGAGGCTCTCAGCATCCAGGCAGCTGCCAGGATCAACTCAGTCATCCTCTTATTTCTGAATAGAGCTGCCACGTGATCTTCCTCCACCCTCTGAGCCATTCTCAGGGAGAGAAGGAGGGAGGTCTGGGATCTCAACAGGGCATGGAGGCTGAGCAGGACAAGGATACTTCTGTCTGCTTTCTGATGCCAACCACTGGGAGGTGGTACCTGACCTTGGTGCTCACTGGTGGCTAAATGCCCCCAGGTTTCAGGTCTGTGTGGCACATGGATGCTTTTGTTGCCACCTTGAGCACATGGCCCTCCGGTCTATGTGTGTGACCCTTCTCTGCTCTCCCCATCTCCGCCAGCATCGGGTGTGGTGTGTGACGTACAGCAGGTGCTCAGCTGGGTGGGAGCATTATGTAGAGCAGGAATTCCAAAGCCTCGAAGCTCCTCTGAAATAAGTGAGACATGATAGGGCAGAGTTTTTTAAGTTGCATACTATGACCTGCTAGTGAATTGTTAAGTCAAGTCAGTGGGTTGAGACCAGCAATTTTTTAATGCAATAAAATAGAAAATCTCAGAGTACATCACCACATATAAAATGGTAATTACTATGTTGTAACTTTAATTTCAGTTTTACTATGTGCATGCACAGATCTATCTATCTATCTATCTATCTCTCTCTCTCTCTCCTGGGACATGATGAAAAATGGTATTTCTTACTCTTAGTCATGATGAAAAAATATTGAAAGCCACTCTTATGAGTTGTCCTGCAGAGATTTGGGGGTCTGTTCTCAGCCAACTCAGCCACCCATCCTCCCTAGCTCATGCCCTAACCACATTATACAGCCTTCCTCCTCTCATCCCTCCCCTTCTCCCGCCCCGCATGGCCCGTGCTGTCAGTCTGGAAGTCCTTTCTCATGTCTTACCATTTTCTCTGCCTGTGGCCAAATCCCCCAAGTCTGAAGGTCTGGGCTCCGTTCAGGTGAAAGGGAAGCAGAGCGGGTCAAGGGGCTTCTCCCTTTCCCGGCTGACTCCCTGGCAGACACACAGCAGCAGGTGTCTCCCACCCAGATGAGAGGCTTCCGGGGTCTTGGGGACTGGCCTGCCAGGACACAGTTGTTTACTCTAGGCACTCCTAAGAGGGAGAAAAGGGTTTGTAGCTTATAATATTTGTTCAGATAAGAGCCGTTTATAAGTTTCTGGGATATGAGATAGTTCCTGTATTTTTCAAATCAGAAAGTGGTGTATGGAAGTTTTTAAGTATTTATAAATAAGCCCACCTGGGAAATGTCATTTCTGAAGAAGGAGGGGCTACAGAGATGAATGAGATGCAAGTCTCAACCTCAAGTTGCTTATAGGTATTAGTGTCAGCAAACACTAGACGGCTAGCTAGCACCTGGTCACAGGTGTAGGGGAGGGCAGATGTGCCGTTGAGAGCCAGGGAGAGGACTCTCAGTGGAAGGGTGGCTGTCCTCATGTCCTTGTGGGAGGGTTTCTAAGGAGGTGGAGGCATGTAGTCTGACTGAGTGATGACATGGGGACATGATAGGTCGGGGGCAGTCAGCTTGTTCACCCCAACAGCCAACACACATGACTTGAAGGTGGATGCAGGGGTAGCAGGGCCTCACCACTTGCTCACCAGTACTTGGTGCTGCTTAGCAATTCAATCCTGGAACATGTGAGGGTGAAGACAAACATCACGTATTTGAGAGACTTCATTTTGCCCAGTAAAAGACTATTATTTCAGTTAAGCTGGAATTTAACTTTCTGTAACCCTCAGTTCTCTGTTGCTTTTTTTATCCCCCCTATGCACCCACTGCTCCAGAGAGCACAAGAGATTAGAGGAAAACAAGTCTTCATTAAGAATTTAAGCTGGGCATGGTGGCTTATGCCTGTAATTCCAGCACCTTGGCAGGCCGAGGTGGGGGAATTGCTTGAGCCCAGGAGTTTGAGACCAGCCTGGACAACATGGCAAACCCCATCTCTACAAAAAGTACAAAAATTAGCCGGGTGTGGTAGTGTGAACCTGTAGTTCCAGCTACTCGGGAGGCAGAGGTGGTAGATCAATTGAGCCTGCGAGGTTGAGGTTGCAGTGAGCCGTGATTGCACCACTGTACTCCAGCCTGGGCCACAGAGTGAGACCCTGTCTCAAAAAACAAAAAACAAAAACAAACAAAAAAGAATTGATTACACAGAGTAATAACACTTTTTTTTTTTTCTTTGAGATGGAGTCTTGCTCTGTCACACAGGCTAGAGTGTGTTGGCACGATCTTGGCTCACTGCAACTTCGACTTCCCAGGCTCAAGTGATCCTCCCATCTCAGCCTCTCAAGTACCTGGAACCACAGGCGCACACCACCATGCCTGGCTAATTTTTGTATTTTTGGTAGAGATGGGGTTTTGCCATGTTGCCCAGGCTGGTCTCAAATTCCTGAGCTCAAGTGATCTGCCCGCCTCGGCCTCCCAAATTGCTGGGATTACAGGCGTGAGCCACTGTACCCAGCCAGCGGCACTTTTAAGAGGAAAAGTATCTATGTCATATAGGATGCTTTGGGCTGAATTTACTTAATTCTGCCCTTGTCCTGTTTCACCTCTTACTATCCCAGCCGATATTTCTCAAAGTGTGGTCCCAGGACCAGCAGTGGCAGCATCGCTAGAGAACTGGTTAGAAATGCACATTCCCTGGCCTCGCCCCAGACCTACATCAGAAACTCCTGGGAGGGCGCAGCAGTCTGTTGTAATACCTGCCCCCGACCCCCAGCTTTCTGATTCACATTCATGCTAAAGCCTGAGAAGCTCTGCCTGGGCTCTCGATTCTCAAAGTGGCTTCCATAGGCTGGCAGCATGGGCATCCCGGAAGCCTGTTAGAAATGCAGAGCCTTAGGTTTCACTTCTTACCTCCTGAGTCAGAATCTGCACCTGAGCAAGAACCCCCAGTGATTTGTTTGTATAATAAGTCCTCATTTAATAAGCACTGTGCCAATACCTGGCCTGCTGCCCATGCTGTAGACCCACCAACCCTCAGTAGAATGGGGTCAGCAGGAAGTAGGGAATCTTGGCCGAAACAAATGCTTTTGGACCCAAAGCTCTTCCTCCTGCCAGGCCAGACAGTGGCATAGTGGGAGGCTTCGGACCTCCCAGCTTGCCAGGGAGGGTGCTTTGACCTGCCAGTGCCAGCTGCCCTCAGAACTTCCTCTGGGCTCACGAGGCAGATTGAACCATGGTCACAAAAGGCTTCTCAGTGTCCCCTGGGACTGACTGCCTGTCTTCAGCCTGGATGACACAGAGAGGGAGACGCCTGACTGGGCCTGGGGGCTCACGCCTGTAATCTCAGCGCTTTATGAGGCCAAGGCAGGAGGATCGCTTGAGGCTGGGAGTTCAAAACCAGCCTGAGCAACACAATGAGGCCCCCATCTCTACAAAAAATTAAAAAAAAACATTAGCCAGGCATGGTGGTGCATACCTGTAGTCCCAGCTACTCAGGAGACTGAAGCAAGAGGATTACTTGAGCCCAGGAGTTCAAGGCTACAATGAACTATGATTGCACCACTGTACTCCAGTCTGGGTGACAGAGGGAGACCTTGTCTCAACAACAACAATTAAAAAAAAAAGAAAGAAAAAAGAAAGGGAGCCTCCCATGGTGAAAACAGAAGCAGAAGCAGAAGCCAGGGCTCCCTCTTACACCTCCTTCTGCTTCTCTCCTGATGACTTGTGGCTCCCCTGCAGGGTAGAGAGCCTCTGAATCAAACTCCGCTCATTCCTGACCACTTTCCATGTTCAACTCTTGCCTGTTCTCCCTCCCTTAACCTTGGCTTCTCAGAGTTTTGTAGTCAGAAAGGCAAAGGTCTGAAGCCCCACACACATCATTAGCATGAGCAGGCCTCCTCCTCTCTGCGAGCTTCCGTTTCCTCATCTGCAGAGTGGGGAGGACACTGCCACCCACTGGAATCGGGGCTGGAGGCAGCGTCACTGTGATCACCTCTTGCCTCAGCCCACCTCCTGCTGCTCAGCCCACCTAGAGTCCTGACCACATGCTGCCCGCTCACTCCTTGCCCTCTAACCCATGGGGCCACTTGTTGCATATACTTCTTGCATGCAGCCAGGGGCCAGGACAGAGGAGCCAGAGGGCACTGTTCAGAGGTATGATGGAGGCTAACCAATGGCTGCAGGGTCCAGGGCCAGAGGCAGCTGGCCAGGGAAGGTTTGCCACAGTTGGCCTTCTGGAAGGTTCTGAGCGTCCAGCCCCCAGCAGAGTTGTGGCGCACCCTCCCTGGTCCCCCAGAGCCCACCCCACCCCTCCTTCTCCCCATACACACACCTGGAAGCATGCTGCTCTGTCATTTCAGGTCTCAGTCTTGGGTCCCATTGTGGCTCACAGAGTGGGGACAAATAATTTCTGCAGAGAAGGTAGCTGACAGGTGAGAAATTCCCCACTTATCACTGTAAGGTTGACGGAAAGGGCATTGTGTGGGGAGGCTGCACGTCTGTGTCTGAGTCCCAGCTTCAACACCATCTGTGTGAGGTCGATTAACTGGAAACACAGACTCAGTTTCCAATCTGAAAAATGGGAAGATAGTCCTCACAGCCCTCTCCAGAGGATAAGATGAAATTAATGCACACACCACATTTTATAAAGCATAAAATCCTTCATGGACTTCGAGGGGATTGTTGACCCTCCCCCCATGTAAGTGTCTGCATATGTAAAGGGGCCCCTCTACGTCCTGGTTGGTAGATAATGATGACTAACCTTCCCATGCCTGATACATCCTGGTTATAAAGCGCCTTCCCCCACTGTGCTTCCCCTAATCTCCCAGACACTGATCAGGAAGTACAGGAAACAGAAACCGTGTGGGCATTTTAAGTAAAAAGGGATTTTCATGGGGACTTAGGTTCTTACAAAAGCCTGGAAGGCTTTGGCAGTGGCTGCAGGCTGGGCTGCCAACCATTACTCTCAGAACACCGCTGATGAACCCTCCAGGTGAGTTAGTCCCTCCCATAGTCAGGAAGGGGAGAGCAGGAGGTCACCGTGGAACTGGTGAGCTCAGGTTGTTTTGCAGGACTGCCAAGTAGGGATTGGGAGGCCACTGCAGGGGGCCTGGACCCTGGGATGCTGAGACAGAAACCCACACCCTGCCCCCTCTGGGGCACTTACTGGCCAACCCTAACTGCAGGGGATCAAGGAAATGTGGGTTTATGTTTCCAGCAAGTTGCTCAGTCTCTCAGCATCTCCATTTCCTTCTCTGGACGATACTGGATTCAATGAGAATAGTAGATTAAATGAGTCAGCATATGCATTGCACTTTGAACCATGCTGACATGTGGGGAGCTCTCTGTATGGTGGTAGTTGCTCTCTAAGAATGTAAGGGGCAGTTCAGATGAGGGCTTGTGGAATGTAATCATGGTCTGTTAGAGTTGGGCAAGACCTCAATGAGTTGGGCAAGATCTCAGAGTGACCCTGGTGTAGCATGGAAAGATTAGAGCCAGTAACTGGGCAGTACAGAACGGCAGGCTTTCTGCAAGGGACTGACAGTGCTGGGGTGGCGGGGGTCCTTCCTCTTTCCCTCCCTCCCTCTCTTCCTTACCACATCTGTAAAAGGGATTTGAGATGGCCACTTAGTATCTAGAAGAGGGAGCAATCATGATGCATAGCCTTCAAGCCTGACAAGGATTGGACTAGGCAGGGATCCTCTGGGCTGGCACATCTGGGAGGACAAAGTCAAACCTGTGGCACTTCTCTCCTGCCTCTGGATCTGGGGCTCCAAGCCCATCTGGAGGGATGTTGATTTGTTCCCTCCCTGGGCATGGAGTTTGGATTGCCCCCTGAGCACAGCCAGCTTCCCAGAGCCTGACCCTTGCCCTGACCCCTATGCGCCGAGTGTCACAAGTCCCATGACAGGATGACTTGCCCTCTGAGGTGGTAGCTTCTTGCCTGCATGCCAAGCAGCTTCATGCCTTCTGCCCCGCATGCCCTTGCTTGGTGTCTGCAGAGCTCTGAGTTGTGCTCACAGGCATTAAGCAGTAGGTGCAGGCATCGATTGTGTTAGCAGGCACTTAGGAGGTGGTCATTAGACAAACAGTGCAAGGAGCGCTTGCTGGCTGTGCAGCAGCACCGAGGGAGAGGTTGGGATTAAACAAACAGGTGTCAACAGCAATTAATGCAAATTAGACATGGCCCCCAGACACGAGGGTGCAGGAAGCTCCTGTTTGCAGCCCCTGCCCCACTTGTGTCCACCTGCAGGGAAGTAGCAAGCCACACACTTGGTCTTTGCCCAAATGGCATTCTCTGTGCCAACCACTGTGTGGTGAAACCTGGATGAACCAAAACCTCCAACTGTCCAGGATACTGTTGGTGCTCTGCTGGTAGCACACAGGCCAACAGCAAGAAGTTCTTTGACCCTTGTTTAAAACACAAGAAAAGGGCCAGGCGCAGTGGCTCACACCTGTAATCCCAGGACTTTGGGATGCTGAGGTGGGTGGATCACTTGAGGTCAGGAGTTTGAGGCTGGCCTGGCCGACGTGGTGAAACCCCATCTCTGCTAAAAATACAAAAATTAGCCAGGTGTGGTGGCATGCACCTGTAGTCCCAGCTACTCAGGAGGCTGAGGCAGGAAAATTGCTTGAACCCAGGAAGCGGGTTGCAGTTAGCCAAGATTGCACCACTGCACTCCAGCCTGGGTGACAGAGCCAGACGATGTCTCAAAAGAAAAAAATAAATAAAATTAAATTAAAAAATAAAACACAACAAAAGGCTTCCAGGCTCCATTTACTGCCACTCTCCACTACTGCCTGTCCCTGTCTCTGTCCAGAGTGCTGGAGAGCTGTCTGATGTCCTGATCTCCAAGCCCAGATTTGCAAGGATGCCTTATCCAACGAATAAAAGGCTTGTGGGGATATGGACATGGGTGTGTAATCATAATGGGTTTGTTGCCTGATGCACTCAGCAAGTCAGTACGCCGAGACACTGGGTTGCAACAGAGAAAGAGGTTTAATCATAGGGTCACTGAATGAAGACATGAGAGGATACCTCAAATCTATTACCCCAAGGAATTTGGAATTAGAGTTTTTAACAGTTTGGGAGTGGGCTGAAGCGTGGAGATCATTGTTGGGTGGAAGAGAGCAGGGTGAGGTCATGGGACAGGGAGAGGAAGCAGCTGTGCTTTCATGCTGATCCTGATCCTCTGTGGTGGGGGGGGGTCTCCAAACTGGTTGCTGAAATTGGGGATCTGAAAAACATCTTAAGCTATCCTACAGCAAAAGTTGATGATTCTAATGTTAGTGATCCTGTCTATAGGAACAACAGGGTTGTGAATCAATTTGTAAACCGCCTTTGGACCCTAAAGTCAGAAATCCTATCTACAGGAACAACTGGGATACACAAGGTCAGGATCTTGTGCTGTGTGACTTTCAGCAACAAGGAAGTGGGCCAAAGTGCAGCCCAATTAATGCTTAATTATAACTCTATTTCAGTCCAGAATGTAGCATGCAATTCTTGTCAACCCTCTGGGGACACTTTTGAATTTAGGCATTTGGGGAAATGTTCCTTCATTCACCAGTTCTGTTTTTAACTAAGTGATTTGCTTTGTGCTGGAGCTGAGCTGCACCGAGCTGGAGATACAAATAGAACAAACACACTCCCTGCTCTCATGGAGCTCCTGGCATTGTCCCATGCACTAGTGACCATTTGCTGCACACCCAGCTCTTCTCTAAGCACTTTTCAAGGATGCTCTTGTTTAATCCTCATGACAACCTTATGAGGCAGATACTATTATTCTCCTCAGGTGAGGAAACTGAGGCACAGGGAGATTAAATAACTTGGCCAAGGTCACTCTATCTGAGCCGGGATTCCAACCCAAGTAGTCTTGCTGCATAGTCCCAGCTATTCAGGACAGTGCTTTGCATAGGGAGAGATTTTTGCAGATAGCTGTAGGGGGATAGAAAGCCATAGGAACATTATGGCAGAAGCGCATAACTTTGGTTGGAAAGAAACCCCTTTGGAGTGGAGAGAACAGTATAAGGCAATGAGGCGGGTTTCCCTAGGCTAGGTAGGCAGTCAGCCCCACTCCTGCTAGCTCCAGTCAACTCTGCAAGCCGGGGGAGGGTGGCACCCAGAATGGAAGTACTGTGCAAAAGTTTTCACCAGATTCTCTCATTAATCTTCACCGAGAAGACTGGAGGTGCTCAAACTATCTGTGCATTCAAATCATTGGGCAGGCTTTTAAAACTCCATGTCCTGACTACACCCCATGCCAATTAAATCAGAGTCTCTGATGGTGGGATTCGGGCTTCATGATTTTTGAAAGCTCTCAATGTAGTTGCCCAATGGTTTCTTCTGGCCTGCTGCCCAGGAAAGCAAATTCACTGAGAACAGCAGATTTTGCAGCAAAGAAAAAGTTTAATAATCACAGGGCCAGCCAAGCCAGAGGATGGGAGAGAATTCTCAAATCAACCTTCTTAAGAATTTAGAGGTTAGAATTTTTCAAGGATAGTTTGTCAGGCAGGGGGCTAGGGAATGAGGAATGCTGATTGGTTGGGTTGGGGATAAAGTCATAGGGGGTTGAAGCTGTCTTCTTGCACTGAGTCAGTTCCTGGGTTGGGGGTCACAAGACCAGCTGAGCCAGTTTCTTGGTATGGTTACTGGTTGATATGGTTTGGCTGTGTCCCCACCCAAATCTCATCTTGAATCGTACCTCCCGTAATTCCCATGTGTTGTGGGAGGGACCCAGTGGGAGATAATTGAATCATGGGGGTGGTTTCCCCCATACTTTTCTCATGGTAATGAATAAGTCTCACGACATCTGATTTTTTTTTTTTATTATACTTTAAGTTTTAGGGTACATGTGCACAATGTGCAGGTTAGTTACATATGTATACATGTGCCATGCTGGTGTGCTGCACCCATTAACTCGCCATTTAGCATTAGGTATATCCCCTAATGCTATCCCTCCCCCTCCCCCCACCCCACAACAGTCCCCAGAGTGTGATGTTCCCCTTCCTGTGTCCATGTGTTCTCATTGTTCAATTCCCATCTATGAGTGAGAACATGCGGTGTTTGGTTTTTTGTCCTTGCAATAGTTTACTGAGAATGATGATTTCCAATTTCATCCATGTCCCTACAAAGGACATGAACTCATCATTTTTTATGGCTGCATAGTATTCCGTGGTGTATATGTGCCACATTTTCTTAATCCAGTCTATCATTGTTGGACATTTGGGTTGGTTCCAAGTCTTTGCTATTGTGAATAGTGCCACAATAAACATACGTGTGCATGTGTCTTTATAGCAGCATGATTTATAGTCCTACCCAGTAATGGGATGGCTGGGTCAAATGGTATTTCTAGTTCTAGATCCCTGAGGAATCGCCACACTGACTTCCACAATGGTTGAACTAGTTTACAGTCCCACCAACAGTGTAAAAGTGTTCCTATTTCTCCATATCCTCTCCAGCACCTGTTGTTTCCTGACTTTTTAATGATTGCCATTCTAACTGGTGTGAGATGGTATCTCATTGTGGTTTTGATTTGCATTTCTCTGATGGCCAGTAATGATGAGCATTTTTTCATGTGTCTTTTGGCTGCATAAATGTCTTCTTTTGAGAAGTGTCTGTTCATATCCTTCACCCACTTTTTGATGGGGCTGTTTGTTTTTTTCTTGTAAATTTGTTGGAGTTCATTGTAGATTCTGGATATTAGCCCTTTGTCAGATGAGTAGGTTGCGAAAATTTTCTCCCATTTTGTAGGTTGCCTGTTCACTCTGATGGTAGTTTCTTTTGCTGTGCAAAAGCGCTTTAGTTTAATGAGATCCCATTTGTCAATTTTGGCTTTTGTTGCCATTGCTTTTGGTGTTTTAGACATGAAGTCCTTGCCCATGCCTATGTCCTGAATGGTAATGCCTAGGTTTTCTTCTAGGGTTTTTATGGTTTTAGGTCTAACGTTTAAGTCTTTAATCCATCTTGAATTAATTTTTGTATAAGGTGTAAGGAAGGGATCCAGTTTCAGCTTTCTACATATGGCTAGCCAGTTTTCCCAGCACCATTTATTAAATAGGGAATCCTTTCCCCATTGCTTGTTTTTCTCAGGTTTGTCAAAGATCAGATAGTTGTAGATATGCGGTGTTATTTCTGAGGGCTCTGTTCTGTTCCATTGATCTATATCTCTGTTTTGGTACCAGTACCATGCTGTTTTGGTTACTGTAGCCTTGTAGTATAGTTTGAAGTCAGGTAGCATGATGCCTCCAGCTTTGTTCTTTTGGCTTAGGATTGACTTGGCAATGTGGGCTCTTTTTTGGTTCCATATGAACTTTAAAGTAGTTTTTTCCAATTCTGTGAAGAAAGTCTTTGGTAGCTTGATGGGGATGGCATTGAATCTATAAATTACCTTGGGCAGTATGGCCATTTTCACGATATTGATTCTTCCTACCCATGAGCATGGAATGTTCTTCCATTTGTTTGTATCCTCTTTTATTTCACTGAGCAGTGGTTTATAGTTCTCCTTGAAGAGGTCCTTCATGTCCCTTGTAAGTTGGATTCCTAAGTATTTTATTCTCTTTAAAGCAATTGTGAATGGGAATTCACTCATGATTTAGCTCTCTGTTTGTCTGTTATTGGTGTATAAGAATGCTTGTGATTTTTGTACATTGATTTTGTATCCTGAGACTTTGCTGAAGTTGCTTATCAGCTTAAGGAGATTTTGGGCTGAGACAATGGGGTTTTCTAGATATACAATCATGTCGTCTGCAAACAGGGACAATTTGACTTCCTCTTTTCCTAATTGAATACCCTTTATTTCCTTCTCCTGCCTAATTGCCCTGGCCAGAACTTCCAACACTATGTTGAACAGGAGTGGTGAGAGAGGGCATCCCTGTCTTGTGCCCGTTTTCAAAGGGAATGCTTCCAGTTTTTGCCCATTCAATATGATATTGGCTGTGGGTTTGTCATAGATAGCTCTTATTATTTGGAGATACGTCACATCAATACCTAATTTATTGAGAGTTTTTAGCATGAAGGGTTGTTGAATTTTGTCAAAGGCCTTTTCTGCATCTATTGAGATAATCATGTGGTTTTTGTCTTTGGTTCTGTTTATATGCTGGATTACATTTATTGATTTGCATATATTGAACCAGCCTTGCATCCCAGGGATGAAGCCCACTTGATCATGGTGGATAAGCTTTTGGACGTGCTGCTGGATTCTGTTTGCCAGTATTTTATTGAGGATTTTTGCATCAATGTTCATCAAGGATATTGGTCTAAAATTCTCTTTTTTGGTTGTGTCTCTGCCCGGCTTTGGTATCAGGATGATGCTGGCCTTATAAAATGAGTTAGGGAGGATTCCCTCTTTTTCTATTGATTGGAATAGTTTCAGAAGGAATGGTACCAGTTCCTCCTTGTACCTCTGGTAGAATTCGGCTGTGAATCCATCTGGTCCTGGACTCTTTTTGGTTGGTAAGCTATTGATTATTGCCACAATTTCAGATCCTGTTATTGGTCTATTCAGAGATTCAACTTCTTCCTGGTTTAGTCTTGGAAGAGTGTATGTGTCGAGGAATTTATCCATTTCTTCTAGATTTTCTAGTTTATTTGTGTAGAGGTGTTTATAGTATTCTCTGATGGTAGTTTGTATTTCTGTGGGATCAGTGGTGATATCCCCTTTATCATTTTTTATTGCGTCTATTTGATTCTTCTCTCTTTTTTTCTTTATTAGTCTTGCTAGTGGTCTATCAATTTTGTTGATCCTTTCAAAAAACCAGCTCCTGGATTCATTAATTTTTTGAAGGGTTTTTTTCGTCTCTATTTCCTTCAGTTCTGCTCTGATTTTAGTTATTTTTTGCCTTCTGCTGGCTTTTGAATGTGTTTGCTCTTGCTTTTCTAGTTCTTTTAATTGTGATGTTAGGGTGTCAATTTTGGATCTTTCCTGCTTTCTCTTGTGGGCATTTAGTGCTATAAATTTCCCTCTACACACTGCTTTGAATGTGTCCCAGAGATTCTGGTACGTTGTGTCTTTGTTCTCATTGGTTTCAAAGAACATCTTTATTTCTGCCTTCATTTCGTTATGTACCCAGTAGTCATTCAGGAACAGGTTGTTCAGTTTCCATGTAGTTGAGTGGTTTTGAGTGAGTTTCTTAATCCTGAGTTCTACTTTGATTGCACTGTGGTCTGAGAGACAGTTTGTTATAATTTCTGTTCTTTTACATTTGCTGAGGAGAGCTTTACTTCCAACTATGTGGTCAATTTTGGAACAGGTGTGGTATGGTGCTGAAAATAATGTATATTCTGTTGATTTGGGGTGGAAAGTTCTGTAGATGTCTATTAGGTCTGCTTGGTGCAGAGCTGAGTTCAATTCCTGGGTATCCTTGTTAACTTTCTGTCTCATTGATCTGTCTAATGTTGACAGTGGGGTGTTAAAGTCTCCCATTATTATTGTGTGGGAGACTAAGTCTCTTTGTAGGTCACTCAGGACTTGCTTTATGAATCTGGGTGCTCCTGTATTGGGTGCATATATATTTAGGATAGTTAGCTCTTCTTGTTGAATTGATCCCTTTACCATTATGTAATGGCCTTCTTTGTCTCTTTTGATCTTTGTTGGTTTAAAGTCTGTTTTATCAGAGACTAGGATTGCAACCCCTGCCTTTTTTTGTTTTCCATTTGCTTGGTAGATCTTCCTCCATCCTTTTATTCTGAGCCTATGTGTATCTCTGCACGTGAGATGGGTTTCCTGAATACAGCACACTGATGGGTCTTGACTTTTTATCCAATTTGCCAGTCTGTGTCTTTTAATTGGAGCAGTTAGTCCATTTACATTTAAAGTTAATATTGTTGTGTGTGAATTTGATCCTGTCATTATGATGTTAGCTGGTTATTTTGCTCGTTAGTTGATGCAGTTTCTTCCTAGTCTCGATGGTCTTTACATTTTGGCATGATTTTGCAGCGGCTGGTACCAGTTGTGCCTTTCCATGTTTAGTGCTTCCTTCAGGAGCTCTTTTAGGGCAGGCCTGGTGGTGACAAAATCTCTCAGCATTTGATTGTCTGTAAAGTATTTTATTTCTCCTTCACTTATGAAGCTTAGTTTGGCTGGATATGAAATTCTGGGTTGAAAATTCTTTTCTTTAAGAATGTTGAATATTGGCCTCCACTCTCTTCTGGCTTGTAGAGTTTCTGCGGAGAAATCCACTGTTAGTCTGATGGGCTTCCCTTTGTGGGTAACCCGACCTTTCTCTCTGGCTGCCCTTAACATTTTTTCCTTCATTTCAACTTTGGTGAATCTGACAATTATGCGTCTTGGAGTTGCTCTTCTTGAGGAGTATCTTTGTGGCGTTCTCTGTATTTCCTGAATCTGAATGTTGGCCTGCCTTGCTAGATTGGGGAAGTTCTCCTGGATAATATCCTGCAGAGTGTTTTCCAACTTGGTTCCATTCTCCCCGTCATTTTCAGGTACACCAATCAGACATAGATTTGGTCTTTTCACGTAGTCCCATATTTCTTGGAGGCTTTGTTCGTTTCTTTCTATTCTTTTTTCTCTAAACTTCCCTTCTCGCTTCATTTCATTCATTTCATCTTCCATCACTGATACCCTTTCTTCCAGTTGGTCACATCGCCTCCTGAGGCTTCTGCATTCTTCACGTAGTTCTGGAGCCTTGGCTTTCAGTTCCATCAGCTCCTTTAAGCACTTCTCTGTATTGGTTATTCTAGTTATACATTCGTCTAAAGTTTTTCCAAAGTTTTCAACTTCTTTGCCTTTGGTTTGAATTTCCTCCTGTAGCTTGGTGTGGTTTGATCGTCTGAAGCCTTCTTCTCTCAACCCGTCAAAGTCATTCTCCATCCAGCTTTGTTCCGTTGCTGGTGAGGAACTGCGTTCCTTTGGAGGAGGAGAGGCGCTCTGCTTTTTAGAGTTTCCAGTTTTTCTGCTCTGTTTTTTCCCCATCTTTGCGGTTTTAACTACTTTTGGTCTTTGATGATGGTGTTTTACAGATGGGTTTTTGGTGTGGATGTCCTTTCTGTTTGTTAGTTTTCCTTCTAACAGACAGGACCTCAGCTGCAGGTCTGTAGGAGTTTGCTAGAGGTCCACTCCAGACCCTGTTTGCCTGGGTATCAGCAGCAGTGTCTGCAGAACCGCGGATTTTCGTGATCTGCGAATGCTGCTGTCTGATCGTTCCTCTGGAAGTTTTGTCTCAGAGGAGTACCCGGCCGTGTGAGGTGTCAGTCTGCCCCTACTGGGGGTGCCTCCCAGTTAGGCTGCTCGGGCGTCAGGGGTCAGGGACCCACTTGAGGAGGCAGTCTGCCCGTTCTCAGATCTCCAGCTGCGTGCTGGGAGAACCACTGCTCTCCTCAAAGCTGTCAGACAGGGACATTTAAGTCTGCAGAGGTTACTGCTGTCTTTTTGTTTGTCTGTGCCCTGCCCCCAGAGGTGGAGCCTACAGAGGCAGGCAGGCCTCCTTGAGCCGTGATGGGCTCCACCCAGTTCGAGCTTCCAGGCTGCTTTGTTTACCTAAGCGAGCCTGGGCAATGGCGGGCGCCCCTCCCCCAGCCTTGCTGCCGCCTTGCAGTTTGATCTCAGACTGCTGTGCTAGCAATCAGCGAGACTCCGTGGGCGTAGGACCCTCTGAGCCAGGTGCGGGATACAATCTCCTGGTGCGCCGTTTCCTAAGCCCGTCAGAAAAGCGCAGTATTGGGGTGGGAGTGGCCCGATTTTCCAGGTGCCGTCTGTCACCCCTTTCCTTGACCAGGAAAGGGAACTCCCTGACCCCTTGCGCTTCCCAAGTGAGGCAATGCCTCGCCCTGCTTCGGCTGGTGCACGGTGCGCTGCACCCACACTGTCCTGCACCCACTGTCCGGCACTCCCTAGTGAGATGAACCCGGTGCCTCAGATGGAAATGCAGAAATCACCCATCTTCTGCGTCGCTCACACTGGGAGCTGTAGACCGGAGCTGTTGCTATTCCGCCATCTTGGCTCCTCCTCTCCATCTGATGCTTTTATAAAGGGTTTCCCCTTTCACCTGGCTCTCGTTCTGTCTTGCCTGCTACCAGTAAGACGTGCCTTTCACCTTCTGCCGTGATTGTGAGTCCATGAAACCTCTTTTTCTTTATAAGTTACCCAGCCTCTGGTATGTCTTTATCAGCAGCCTAAAAATGGACTAATATACCAGTCCAGGTGGTTCCAGCTGGTTTATCAGAATGCAGAGTCTGAAAGATACCTCAAACACCAATCATACGTTTTACAGTTGTGATATTATCTGTAGGAGCAGTTGGGGAGGTTAGGAATCTTGTGATCCCTGGCTACATGACTTCCAAAGCGTAATTCTAACCCTTGTGGCTAACTTGTTAGTTTTACAAAGGTGGTCCCTGAGCAAGGAGGGAATTAGTTTTGGGAAGGGGCTGTTATTGTCTTTGTTTTAAGGTTAAACTGTAAACAAATTCCTCCCATAGTTAGCTTGGCTTATGCCCAAGAATGATCAAGGACAACTTGTGAGGCTAGAAGCAAGATGGAGTCAGCTATGTCAGATTTCTCTCCCTGTCATAACTTTTGCAGAGGCAGCTTTATCCAGATGATTCCAGTGTGCAGGCTAGATAGAACCACTGAGCTAGACAAGAACTTCTGATAAACCCTTTTGCCCCAGGTGTGCACCACCAGTTCTGAGGCAGGGAACACAGGCACATGAGAGGGGACAGCAAAATTGTCATTCTTTTCTGAGGCTCTTCCCAGAGCACCTTAACCAAAGCAGAGGAACTAAGAGAGGCCTGAGAGCAGCCTGTGGGAGGGCATAGGCCTTCCAGTGGCCGGAGTGCAGAAGGAAGGAGGAGGGTGCAGAGGGCGGGGAGGATAAATGTCAGGCATGGGCCCAGCAGTTTCAGCTGCTTATTTGGCTGTCTCCAGAGTGGCCAATAAGAAGACTGAGTCATTTTTGCAAAGAATTGTTATGATCTGGCTTTGATTGCATGTCAGATATGGGTTCAGGGGAGTCTTTGGAGGGAAAGGCTGTGGTGGGTGGCCCCCTCGATGCCCATTAGCCCACCGTTGCTGGCCAACCTGGGGCAGAGAGGAGGAATCAAAGCCAAAGGTTTTTCTCCTTTGCTTTTCTTTCCCTGCAGCTCATACTTAAGGACAGAAAAATGTCTCTAGGTTTATTGGTAGATTCTTAAAACATCCTGTGCTTCCCATCCTATCGATGGGGGTGCCCGCCATACTTCCTGCACCTCACTAACCCCCTCCTCCCTGGAGAGCACCGATGGTCCCACCCAACAGATCATGAGGTGGAAGGATGGTCTTAAAGATGAAAGGTTGTGGTTCAGAGATGTGAAGGGGCTTGCCTGAGGGTGCACAGCTTTAAATGGCAGTGCCAAAATTAGGGCCTGTGTCCCTGGCCCTGTTCACCCTGCCAAATGGCCCATCGTCAGCAGGAGACTCAGAACTCCAGTCCACCCAGCTTTTTCTGCAGGCTAGAACTCAGCCTGCAGGATTGTCAAGGCTGTGCAGTGTGCTCCTGGCTCTCTGAGGGCTGGAGCTGTTCTATTTCCGTTTGCTTCCGCCCCACCCCTGCCAGGATGCCCAGTCCAGGGCCCTGTGGAGGTAGGGAAGGCTCAGCCCCTGTCCCCACCTGACTCCGCCCAGCAGGGTGTGGTGGAGTGGTCTGAGAGATGTGTGTGTGTGGCCCTGGAGCCTTCTTGTTGTGGCATGACCCCCTGTCCCTGCCAGGTTACCACAGTCTGCTTGCTTGTCTCTTGTGGCATTTTGAGAGGGGGTGTGCAGCTCAGCGCAGCACAGCAGGGCATCCTTGATCTTGGTTGTTTTTGTGTCCAGGCGCCAGAGCTGCCTTGAGGCTGAGATGTGGGGCCAGGGCTGGCCTGGATTCTCCAGCAATGCTGGAATCAGAGGCCAGCCAGCAATTCTGGTTACCTCTGTGCTAGGTGCTCACCGCCCTTGACACTTCCCCAGGTCCTGACCCCTCCTTCTCCCAGGGTCCCACTGTGGGTGCCACGCTGGACCAGGAAAGCGCTCTGGAGCCATCATTTGTAATCATCCTGTTTCTCAGCCGGTTCCACTGATGTGAAACAAGTTTACCTGTCAATATTGCTAACAATTAGTGAGATGGGGGCAAGCTGACCTCAGGGAAGTAATTTTCTGTAAACACTGCCCACTCTGCTTCTACTATTTTTGATTACTCTAAACTTCCCACAGACATAGGTGGGAGTCCAGGGTGGCTGTCTGCAGTGGGAGGAGAGCCAGCCAGTGCATAGTTTAATTCTGCTTGAGGTTTTTGCCTTGCCATAGGCCACTGAGTCCTTGACTTTAGTCCTCACCTAAGACATGAGGCCTTGCAACAGAAGCCCATACACTTGGGGGCCATGGGAAAGTTAAAGGAACATTCCTCTGGCTTCATAAAAGGATTCTAGAACCTCACATCCTACATTCTACAGTCATAGACTGAAAGAGATGGAAGTAACCGCAGAATGCCCTGTAGACTCAAAGCCTCTCATTATCTGGAATAGTGGAATGTTGGAGGCCGAGTGCGGTGGCTCACACCTGTAATACCAGCACTTTGGGAGGCCGAGGCAGGCGGATCACTTGAGGTCAGGAGTTCGAGACCAGCCTGGCCAATATGGTGAAACCCCATCTCTACTAAAAATGCAAAAATTAGCTGGGTGTGGTGGCGTGCACCTGTAATCCCAGCAACTAGGGAGGCTGAGGCAGGAGAATCACTTGAACCCAAGAGGCGGAGGTTGCAGTGAGCCGAGATTGCGCCATTGCACTCCAGCCTGGGCAACAGAGCAAGACTCTGTCTCAAAAAAAAAAAAAAAAAAAAAAAAATAGTGGAATGTTGAAAACAACCTGGATGTCCAACAACAGGAACAGGAGCCAAAGTGGTACATCCATCCCATGGACTATGATGCAGCCATAGAAAGTCACCAATTTGTAACCTGAAAAGATATTTACGGTGTGTCATGAAGAACAGCATGTCATGGCATGCTATCCAGGAGGCCATTTGGAAATACATAGGTGTATGAGTGTATATACACACATACACAAACGCATTAAACAGTGGGGAAGGCCATATACCAAGACATTAATAGTGATTCATTCTAGGTGATGGGACGTGATGATTTTACTTTTGTTCATCAGTATCTCTGCATTTTCTAAATTAGATTACTAGTGTCAAAGGGGAAGGCTAGGATAAGTGTCTTATCATAGCGTTGGTCCACAGAGGCCTGACCCTGACTGGCAAATGTGCACACAATGGGTGAGGCCAGGGAATGGGCCCCAACTCTTGAGTGTAGCTGTGGTCACAGAGTGGATTAAGCAGCATTGATGGTGAATCTGCTGTTTGCCCAGCTCAGGGTGGTCTCAGCCTGAAGGGACTCATGGTCTAGTTCAAAAGGTTAGATATTCATTCATCCAACAGATATGGAGCACCCGTGAGCACTGTGCTTTGTGTCACATTTACAGGAGTGAACAGACATATTCACAGGTTGCAGAGCGTGGTGCATGATATGAGTGTGTATAAAGGAAATGTTCAGAGAGTTTGGAGGGGGATGCAGGGGAGTGGCAAAGGAAGCAGCCCTTGAGCTGGGATTTGGGGAGCAGCGGGATATGGTGAGTGGTGATGGGAGCATGGCCCATGGTACTGAAGGCAAAGCTGAGGTCCCTTTCCTCTCCACAACAGAGTCCAGAGACCACTGGGCTGTCTAGCCTCAGGACATTTATTTAATCTCTCCAAGCCTCAGTTTCCCCATCCACAAAATGCAGGTCATTTCATATTCTCCTCTGCAGCCTCCAGCTATCTCCCTCTCTTGTCAGGATGCTGTGAGCATAAATGATCTTTCAGCTTTATCTGGAAACTCCCAGTTGCCTTCTTGGGCTTGTCACTTGCGAGTTTGACTGCTCTGATGTGTTGGTTCTGCCAGCTTTGGTATGTTTGATGGTCCCATCGCTCCTTCCTCTAAGCTGCTCAAATGACTTTTGCAGTTAAATTAGGGGAAAGAGCTATACCTAATCCCTGCTCTGTGCCTGTGAAAGCTATTACTGGCCTTCAGTAGGGTGGTTCAGAGAATGCCACAGACCCTGGAGAGGACAGCTCTGTGGCAGACGTGGAAACAACAAGCTGAGACCCTGGCAGTGCCGCTCCCACTAGGCCTGGAGTCACGGGGATGTGTTCCAGGGCTGGGCTACAGTGGGTCTTCCTGCCATGCCCAGCAAGCCTGTGGCAGCAGCATGACAGGGGGACCCCCCTCCCACCCTCAGAAGTACTAGCCACTGTGTGGGCCACTGGCCTTCCCAGCTGAGGGACAGAGGAGACACAGAGTCCTGAGTCGGGAGGGTCCTTAGCAAGCCCCTGTTCAGCCTCCTCTGGAGAAACTGGGGCAGGATCAGTGGTCTTCAGTAGCGGATGGGGAGAAGGGTTGATAGCAGCTCTGAGCCCCCATTTCTCAAGTGGCAATATCTTGACAACTGAGGTTGTGATCTCTTAGACCAGGCTCCAGCCCTTACTGAATTGCTCAGCGAAACTTGCCTGTCATTGTTATCTTCTGGGGGCCAGGGGCCAGTGCAAGGAGACCAGGTTCTGGCCTTGGCCTTGCCCCTCTGCGTTTTAGGTTGAAGTGTATGGACTCTGGGATCAGGAACTGTCCTGCCTCCACCACTTACTGGTGTGGCAACCTTGGGCATCAAGAAACTGAAAATCAAATTCTTACCTGAGAAATGGGTCATTGTGAGGAACTGTCTAGCGCAGGGCCTCAAACATCAGTTCCCAGAAGCAGCCCGCTTTGCTGGGCCCATTTAGGACAAAGGTGCTATACCTCCTTGCGCCTTGATTTCCTCCTGTGTCCAATGGAGTTTGATGCCCCATGAAATAAAAGCCAAGTGCGAGGGGTCTTTCTTACTCTGGGTGATCAGGGACAGAGGGGATGGCATCTGTACCCCTGCCCACGCTGCTGGCTGTGCCCCTGGGGAGTGGCTGCAACAGAACTCCTGAATGTGAAGATGTGCAAGAGTCCAAGGAATTAGCCCTTTTCTTCCCAGCCATTATTAATAGGGAAAATGGGGGCCCTGCTTGAAAGAAGAGACTCAAGAACTACCATAGGCAGCACTTTTCTTTAGCCCCCACACCCAGCAAGAGGCTGGGACGAGCGAGGCCAGGCTGCCGGCAGCTGTGTGGTATGACATTTGTACCCGCATGAGCTCCAGAGAAAGCGAAGGAGGTGAGTGGGCACTCCTAGCACTTGTTCTTGCTTTTCCTCTTCTCCGAGGATTCACGTCTGCTTATAACCCTGCCTTCTGAAAACAGCCTGTCTCTGCGTCTTTTCCTGTCTGAGCCTCCATTTGCCGTGGACTCCTGGCCTCTCCCACCCCTCCTTGCTGGCTTGCTCGCCTGTCACGTGGTTCCTGCTTCAGGCAGGTGATAACCAGCCCCTCC
Source organism: Pongo abelii (assembly GCF_028885655.2). Classification (NCBI taxonomy): domain Eukaryota; kingdom Metazoa; phylum Chordata; class Mammalia; order Primates; family Hominidae; genus Pongo; species Pongo abelii. The sequence continues at coordinate 73,696,572 of NC_071993.2, forward strand.
CCGCCACACCCCCCAACCCCGGCTGCCCTATAGCCAGTCTTCTTATTGGGGACACAGCTCCTGGAGTAAGCAATTCCTGTGTCCCCCAGCATTCAAGGCCATGGACTGGGCCCCTGGTCTCATACGCAGAGCCTGCCTTCAGGGAACTGAGAGGCCAGGTCACCCCAGAGTCTAAGGGTGGGCAAGCTCCTCCTGTTAGGGAATCTGGCTGCCAGTTTACGGGGCTCGGGGACTCCTGCATTGCACTTCTCTGTGGTCAAGATTCTTCTCCGTCTCTGTGTCAGCCCTGCTACCCACTTGCTGGGTGACCCCAGGCAAAATTACTTCCTCCCACTGAGCCTGGGTTTTCACAACTTTCAGGACCCTCCTTCCTCCTGTGGTCTCTCTGCCATGATCTGTACAGCTTCTTGTCAATGGCCTATGAATGTGAGTGTGTCCAGGAATTTTCTAGTTGGTGCTCTCAGCAGAGGCCAAATCTGGGGCTTTGGCCTTCTGTGAGTGGTGGTGAGGGGCTCCAGGAGCCACAGTGCTTTTAGGAGACATCTGAGGCTCAACCCTTGTTCCTTTCTATGTGAGCCAACATCTGGGTTATCTGGATGGTGAACTCAGGCTGAGACTTTGCTGGCCAAACTCTGTGGGCTTATCCCCAGGGATCTGGGCTGCTGCTCAGCAGATGCAGGCCCCAGACCAGTGACAGGGAGCAGGAAACCTGCACTAGCTGGACACATGTTGCTGGAGCACTGTGCTGTTGTAGTGCATGCAGGCATCTTGTTGACTTCTGGGACCTCCCTGCAAGGTGAGCAGTATGACTCCATTTTACAGATGAGAAAGCTCAGGTGCAGGGATCCTTCCTGAGGCACCACAGTCGCTGGAAAGCCGGGCGTATCCTTCTGACTCCAGAGCTTGTTTATCTTAATAACCACTACCCACCCACTCTCAACTATCACGTGAAGCGAAGGATCTGGGGGCCTTTGCCTAAATAAGGTGGTGGTGTTTTCTAAGCTCCAGGCTTCAGAAGTGTCATGGACAAGAAGGGATAGGTTTGTTCTGTGTTGTGACCCACAGCAGGACAAGGAGGCCTGGAAGATTCCAGAAGCAATTTGAGAACATCTCCAGGAAGCTCTTTCTCTCAGGACGGGTCAGCAGCCTCTTTGAAAGCCTTTGTTGGGGGTGCAGCATAGGAAGCTCCTGGGAGATTCGACAGGAATTCTAGAGAGCAGTTAGTGGAGGTATATATACATATTCTTTGACAGAGCAATCAGTCTTGCTCCTGGGCATACATCCAAAGACTTTCCCACATTGGCTCCTAAGGACAGATAGAGGCCACTTGGGTGTCATTGCTGGCAGAGTAGAGAGGTAGAGTGTGTTGGGTACACAGCATGGTATACTAAGCAGCAGTCAAAAGCAGATGGATTCGATGTACACAGTCCTCATGGATGGAATGTAAAACATGGCTTAGTCAGTCACACTTACTATTGGGCACTAATACTCTTCCCCATTGAAAGGAACCAGGACTTCTTGGAGAAGTGGCTGATTCCAGGGCTGGGAACAGGGAAGGCTCAAGATGTGTCTTCCTAGAAAGTCAGGCAATGCATCCAAAAAGTGCTGGAGCCATGTCAAAAGATACAGGAGCCAGGCCAAAGGGGCTCCCACTGGTCAAATCTGGACAATTTGAGCATCAGAATAATGAAGTCCAAGAATGAATTGTAAATCACTAGAAACATAGGAGTCTATATTGATAATAGATAAATGGAAGAGAAGTAGAATGCTGAGGACTGTTGACATTAGAAAATCATTTTGCAGCCATCATAAAGATCAGGTCAGGTAAGAATCTTTAGTGGATGCTAAGTCTAAGGGTGATGGATGCTAAATGTTGGTGAGAACCAACATTTAGGATATTTGCACGCTGTTATGATGTGTCCCCACAGACTTCCTGTTAGATGCAAGGGAGAAAAAAAAACACAATAGCAATTATATAGTGGAGAAAGCAAGTTACACATTGATCAAATGATCAAAAGTAACGATAAAGATGAATTTGGTGTGCCTCTGACTTGATACCCCAGGAAAGACATGCACCCATGCACCTGTGAAGTCTTCAGCTGAGGATGCAAAGTCTCAGTCGAATAGTGAAGAAACACCAGACAAACACAAAATGAGGAACTTTTAAAAAAGGGAAGGGGGTAGTGCACTACTCCTCCAATGTCAATGTCATAAAAGACAAAGAGGCCCAAAGAGTTAGAAGTAAATGCAATCCTTGATTCCAGACTGGCTCTGGTACTAGAGGGGGAAGTGCTGTACAGGATGTTAGGGCACCTGACCACACGGAACTGTGGGCCATGGGTTAGATACACATTCTATCAGTGTGAACACCTGGAACCCTTAACTGCACTGTGGTTATGTAAGAGAATGTCCCAATTCCTAGGAAATACACACTGAGGGCCATGACGTATGTATGGTACACTCAAATGATTCAGAAAAAAAGCATGTGTGTGTGGGGTGGGGGAGAGAGAGAGAGAGACAGAAAATGCATGCACAAATGATAGAACAAATAGGGTAAAATGATAACAATTGGCGAATCTAGGTCAGGCACTGTGGCTCACGCCTGTAATCGCAGCACTCTGGGAGGCAGAGGTGGGCAGATCACAAGGTCAGGAGATTGAGACCATCCTGGCTAACACGGTGAAACCCCATCTCTACTAAAAATATAAAAAATTAGCCAGGCGTGGTGGCGGGCACCTGTAGTCCCAGCTACTTGGGAGGCTGAGGCAGGAGAATGGCGTGAACCTGGGAGGCGGAGCTTGCAGTGAGCCAAGATCGCGCCACTGCACTCCAGCCTGGGTGACAGAGCGAGACTCCATCTCAAAAAAAAAAAAAAAAAAAAAAAAATTGGCGAATCTAGCTAATGGTCATGTGGTATTTTTGCTAGTTTTTATTTTTAGTTTTGCAGCATTTTATACATTTGAAATTATTTCCAAATGAAAAAAGGAGGGGGGAAGAGACTTAAGACAATAATATTCAACTTTTCTGAGTAAAAAAATTTAAGACTTTCTGAAACTGAAAGTCCTAAAGACATTTGAATAAAAGCCTGGCCCCATGCTATGTGGTTCTATTTATATGAAGTTCAGGAACAGACTAAATTAATGATGAAGAAGATCAGAGGGTATAAACTGGAAAGGGGCATAAGGGAACCCTATTGGGGGTTCTTGAAATGTTTTCTATTTTTATCTGGGTGGGGGTCACATACATCTGGGTATACATCACATATATACCCAGATGAATGGAAAGCAGGGTCTCAAAGAGATATTGGCGCACTCGTGTTCTGAGCAGCATTGTTCATCATAGCCAAGCGATGGGAGCAACCCAAGTGACCATGGACAGGTGAACCTCAAGTTCATTCATGTTATGACATGTGTCTGAAGTTTCTTCCTTTTTATTATTTATTTATTTAGATAGAGTTTCGCGCTTGTTGCCCAGGCTGGAGTGCAGTGGTGCAATCTCGGCTCACTGCAACCTCCGCCTCCCAGGTTCAAGAGATTCTCCTGCCTCAGCCTCCCAAGTAGCTGGGATTTCAGGCATGTGCCACCACACCTGGCTAATTTTTTGTATTTAGTAGAGACAGGGTTTCACCGTGTTGGTCAGGCTGGTCTCGAACTCCTGACCTCAGATGATCCCCCCGCCTTGGCCTCCCAAAGTGCTGGGATTACAGGTGTGAGCCACCGCGCCTGGCATTTCTTCCTTTTTAAGGCTGAATAATCCTGCATTATCAATGCCGCATGCCATAATGTGGATGAGCCTTGAGGACATTATGCTCAGTGGCGTAAGCCCATCACAAAAAGGCAAATACCATATGATTCCACTTATATGAGGTAACTAGAGTAGTCAAATTTATGGAGACAGAAAGTAGAGTGGTGGTTGCCAGGTGCTGGGAGGAGGGAGGGATGGGGAGTTTTTGTTTAAATGAGTATAGAGTTTCAGTTTTGCAAGATCGAGTTCTGGAGATTGGTTGTAAAACAATGTGAATGTACTCATGCTTTTGAGCTGTACACCTAAAAATGGTTAGATGGTAAATTTATTTGTATTTTACCACAATTAAAAATTAAAAATAATATTTAAAAAAGATTGTTATTGGTGCTTAGTAAAATATATATATATATATATATATAAAAAGAAGTGGCCTGATATCTACATAGTGCAGTACCATTTGCCTAAAGTAAAATATGTGTATAATATCCACCAGTGTGTTCTAAAATTAAACACAAAACAACCACAAAAACAAAACCCCCCCCCCAACTCTCGGTAATATTTTGTGCCTAGGAGAGGACAGGAGCTGGCTCTTGCCATCACTATCAGCCTGAGGTTGTGTAGGACTCCATGGGATGAGGTCTGGCCCTGTCCTGTGCTAGGGTGGGAGGTTTTATGGGGTCTGGCTGCTCGTGGAGTTGGATCGGGGAAGAGCGGATGCAGCCAGAGCCTCAGCCTGGATAGGGCATGCATCGAGGGCAAGCGTCCTAGTGTTGTCTGAGTGATCCTAAAGGTTAGGTGGAAGGAACTATAACAGGTTACCAAGTATTAGTATAGCTGCTGCCTTATTCTGGTCCTTTAAAAAAAAAAAACTGAGGCAAAATTCACATAACATAAAATTAACCACTTAAATTAACCACATAAATTGTACAATTCACTGGCATTTAGGACATTCACAGTGTTGTGCAATCATCACCTCTATCTAATTCCAAAATACTTCTGTCACCCCAAAGGAGTCCCCATATCCTTTAAGCAGTTGCTCCCCAATTTAATTCTGTTTGAGGAAATATTAGTTATGTCCATTTTCAAGATTAGGAAAACAAGGTATGGGAAGTAATACAAATTTTTAGGTGGTAAAGCTGGGGCATCAGCTTAGGGCTGTCTTAAATTTCATGTCTATGACACTAGGCTGTGTTGCGTCTTCAGTTATAACTGAGAATATTGGACCTGGAATTAATTAGTAGATCACTGCTATCTTTATATTTATTACACTGTGGCATTTTTGATGAGTGTTGGAAAATGCCCTAGTATCTTATGTAAGTTAGGTAGATGACAGCTTGAAACTTGATTTCCAAATTCTACATGTTAAATTTTGGAAACTAGAGCTTGGACAGGAGATATGTTTGTTTTGATTCCAGAGGACATTCCATCTCTAAGTGATGATCCAGCATAGTGATGATCCAATATATCTGGAACTTTCCAGGTAGCTCTTATGGAGCAGTGATATAGGTAGGGCACATTATCAGGAGTCCTGATAAATTCAAACTGTAACTAACCTCCCTTAGATAGACCCAAGATAGTCATGTCTGCTTCTTTAGGGACTCTTTAGGGGTATGATGGAGCAGATGGCATGATATAGAGTGGCATTCCCACAGTTAAGAAGAATTTCCATAGGCCACTGTATGCGACTTCCTCTCTCTTGGCAAAAATATTCTTTATGCACATAATAGTCTTTGTTTTTTAATAGTTTTATTGACACATACTATACAATTCACCCATTTAATATATGCAATTCAGTGGTTTTGGCATATTACATTATTTTTTAATTGTGATAAAATATATATAACAAAATGTTCCATTTTAACCTTTTTTTTTTTCTTTAAAGAAATAGAGACTGGGGTCTCACTATGTTGCCCATCCTGACTTTGAACTCCTGGGCTCAAGAGATTCTCCTGCCTCAGCCTCCTGACTAGCTGAGACTATAGCCTTGGCTGATTTTAACCATTTTTAAGCATACTGTAGCTCAGTGGCATTAATTACTTTCACCATGTTGCCCAACCATCACCGCTATCTATTTCCAAAATATTTTCATCACTCCAATAGAAACTGTAGCTATTAAGCAATAAATCCCTACTTCCCCTTCTCCTAGCCCCTGGGAACCTCTGTTCTACTTTCTGTTTCTATGAATTTAACTACTCTGCGTACCTCACATAAGTGGAGTCATGCGGTATTTGTCTTTTTGTGACTGCCTTCTTTCTTTAGCACAATATTTTCTTTTTTTTTTTGAGACGGAGCCTTGCTGTGTCGCCCAGGCTGGAGTGCAGTGGTGCGATTTCCCCTCACTGCAACCTCTGCCTCGTGGGTTCAAGCAATTCTCTGCTACAGCCTTCCGAGTAGCTGGGATTACAAGCGCCCACCACCATGCCCGGCTAATGTTTTTGTATTTTTAGTAAAGACGAGGTTTCACCATCTTGGCCAGGCAGGTCTTGAAATCCTGACCTCGTGATCCACCCGCCTCACCCTCCCAAAGTGCTGGGTTTACAGGCATGAGCCACCACGACTGGCCTAGCACAATGTTTTCAAGGTTCATTCATGTTATAGCCTCTATCAGAATTTCATTCCTTTAAAAGGCTGCATAGTATTCCATATATCATATATATATGGACATATATATGGACAACATAGTATATATCATGTTGTTTATCCATTCATCTATTGGTGGACATTTGACTATTATAAATAGTGCTGCTATGAACATTTGTGTAAAATTATTTGTTTGAATGCCCGTTTTTAATTCTTTCAGTTCTACCTAGGAGTAAAATTGCTGGGTTGTGTGGCAATCCTATGTTTAACTTTTTGAAGCAGTTGATTCTTATTTTTTAGGATGCTTTCCTCCATGTGGTTGTTATATCCTGGTGGGCCTGATGGCCCTTCGCACAGGGCTTGGCACCAGGAGCTGAGCCCACGTGCAGTGGGCAATGGAGAGCTGCCCCTCACCATCAGGTGCTCAGAGTCCTCATGGCCCATTGTCCTTCTTTTCTGTCTGGTTGGCCTCCACCACTCTAACCTGTCCATTCTGTCCCCAATAGATGTACCCGTGGAGAAGCTGGCCGCCATGCCAGCCTTGCGCAGCATCAACCTCCGCTTCAACCCACTCAACGCCGAGGTGCGCGTGATCGCCCCGCCGCTCATCAAGTTTGACATGCTCATGTCTCCAGAAGGCGCAAGAGCCCCCCTACCTTAGGCCACCCTCCTCATGCCCACCCAGCAAGGGACAGAGGGCACTGGCCTGGAATGCTGGAAGGGAGGGAGGCCCATGGGAGGCCAAGCTTGGGGGCTGGGGGCGGGTGGGTCGAGCAGCACGTGGTGGGTGGGGTGCAGCTGGTCTGGATAGATAGCTTACAGCAGTAGTGGGCTCTGGAATGCCCAAGGTAAGAGGCAAGGTGGGGCCTGCAGCCTGGACTCGGCACTCACAGCTGCTGTGCAAACTCAGGCAGATCTCCTGCCCTCTCTGAGCCTTGTCACTTGAAAAAAATAGGACCCTTTACCTCCTTTGGGCTCCCTGGAGGTTTTTAAGCAGTACGTGCCTCCAAGTTACCTCCAGATCAGCAGGCACAGGTGGGCATTGCCGGGTATTTTCTGAACCCCTGCGGGTTTGAGGCCTTGTTTTTAGTGCTGAGAGCCAGTCGCTGACCTGAGAAGAGAAGACAACCTCCATCTATTTATTGCTTCCTGAGAACTGACCTGGATGCGGCCCTCCACAGGGCCCGGTCTTCAGTCCTGTGGTCCCTGGACTGGTGGGAACCTGAACTAGGAGTCCTGGGAGAGCTGTGGTGGGAATATGGGCTGGCACTGCTGCAGGGCAAGAACATTCATGTAGGAACCCGAGGACCAGCAGGCTGGGAATGGGGAGCAAGTCACGTCAGCTCTGTCATTCCCCACAGTTAACAAATTGGCGGGGTGGGAAGTCCTGAGTGCTCCGTCCCTCTAGCATCACTCCTGAGCTGTGGGAGAGGTGGCCCAGAGAACAGCAGAGTCAATTACACCTGCAGCTCTGGTCTTAAGTGATTAGATGGCCACCCTCACCACTGTCCTGTCCAGCAGCAGCCTGGCTGCCTTGTCATGGCCCCCTGGGGGCAGAAGGCGATGTGGACCACGGGATTTGTAGCCAGCCAGCTCCCAGGCCAACGCCCAAAGCCCTGATGACCCAGTTCTTTTGAGGCCCTCAACCTGGCATCTTAGGGTATGGTCAGGCAACAGGGTGACCAGCTGTCCTGGTTTCCCAGGACATGGAACTTTCAATGCTAAAACTGGGACAGTACCCGGCAAGCGGGGATGGTTGGTCCCCTACCAGGAGAGGGCCTGGGGCTCTTGCTTCCTGAGAACACCTGTGGCTTGAAGAACCTTGACTGCTTGGTCCTCAGGTATCTACCTCCCACCTTCTCCTCATCTGCGGAGCAAGCCGACTCTGCCCCACACCCCACCTGATCTGCACCTTTGTTTGAATCTCCAGAGACACCTGAGGCCCCAGGGCTTGAGGCAAAGCCAGGCCATCCAAATCCTGTGTGCTGTGGACGAGTGGCCACTGTACTACTCCTAAGGCTAAGATGTTGAGAGCTCAGACCACTGCTCAGAGCAGTAATCCCTGCTCAGAATGCTCCCAGTTCCCTCGTCCCTGCCCAGGTCTCTTGTCTCTTGGCAAGGAACTGATAGGTTGGGCCATTGTTGGGCCATCACTGAGTGCTCAGTATCTCAAGAGACTCTGTTCATTCTGCTCATATCCCAAGGCCTGGTTGGTCAAACTCTGGGCAAAGGGTTTTCAGGATGAGGAGGTCAAGACAGGATCTCCAGAGCTACCGAGTTCATCTGTGGGTGTTGGGGGTAAGTGGGGGCTGAAGTCCTGTCCAGTCTGCGCTGGCCCCACCTGCCTTGTGTCCTGGAGTGGGGTTTCTCCTTGTTGAAGAAGAGGCATGCTTCTCTGATGTGCACAAACACAATGTATGACCAGAGCCTTGCAACTCAAAGTGTGGTCTGTGGACCAGCAGCGGCAGTGACACCTGGGAGCTTGTTAGGAATGCAGAGTCTCGCCCTCACCCTATACCTCCCGACTCAGACCCTGCATTTTAGCAAGACCCCCAGCTGATTCCTATAAGCACTTTAGAGTTTGAGAAGCAAGGACCTAGGCTGGAGATGTCCTCCAAGCAGAGGGTGAAGTTTCTCTCAGTTCTCTCCCTGCCACTTCCAGGGATCTGAGCCTGTACTCAGCCTCCTCCTAACCCACCCTGGGAGACCCTTGGCCTGTTAGATTGTTCCAGAGTCTGCATGGCACTCCTGAGGAAGGGAGTGACCTGCAGTCACCAGGAGATGAGGGTTAGGTGTGCCCGGCCCTCCAGACCCGGCCTTTGTGGTTAACCCCTGCATGCCAAGCTGCCTGCTGCCCCAGGTCCTCACCTCAGGCCTTTGAAGGGGCAGCTTCTGGAAGTTGTTTTCTCCTCTGCTTGAGGAGTTTGCCCTTGTCTCTCTTAGAAAGCGTGGGCAGCCACAGACGCCCCCAAATCAGAGCTCACAGTGAGTGAGCCCCTAAGCTTCAGTCTGCAATAAAGAATGCATTGGTTTCATCTGCCTGGTTGGTGTTTGATTCATTCTCACTGTACAGACCTCCTATAGCCTGGGCGTCAAACCAGCCCACATGCAAGAGGGGTGCCCTCTTATTGAAAGCACGAGGTAAAGAAAGCTAGAACGGGATGAAATGTGGATTATTCACAGGTGGGCACAGGTGCAGCCAAGCAGAATTGGTGCGTGCCCCCCAGCTGCGTTACTGCAGGATGGCTAAACATCAGGGGGAAACTGTATCTGGGAAAGGATGAAGAGACCCACTATCTCCAAATTTCTCTCTTACCAGTGCCAGAAATTATTCCCTTAGTAATTTGTTCCTCTGAGTCCATGGTTCTCAAAGAGGGATCTCTGGGCCAGCAGCATCCGCAGCACCAGGAAGTTGGTTAGAAATGAGAATAGTCGACTCCACCCTAGATGTGCAGAATCTGAAACTCGGGGGTGGGGCCCAGCACTCTTTTAACAAGCACTCCATGTGGTTCCGATGCCTGCTGAAATTAGAGAACTACCGCCCTGGGTTCAATGTTAAAGTCAGGTTTTGCTTTTTTTTAAGTCTGAAAGGCCAACTTAAGTTTGCCTTGAGTTTTAGTCCAGATGCTCCATTGTTTCTAATTATTATTATTATTATTACTATTTGAGACGGAGTTTTGCTATTGTTGCCCAGGCTGGAGTGCAATGGCGTGATCTCGGCTCACTGCAACCTCTACCTCCCAGTTCAAGCGATTCTCTTGCCTCAGCCTCCCAAGTAGCTGGGATTACAGGCGCCCGCCACCATGCCTGGCTAATTTTGTATTTTTAGTAGAAATGGAGTTTCGCTATGTTGGTCAGGCTGGTCTCAAACTCCTGACCTCAGGTGATCCACCTACCCCGGCCTCCCAAAGTGCTGGGATTACAGGCATGAGCCCACTCCCAGCCGATCCATTATTCTTTTTATTTTATTTTTTATTTTTGAGACAGAGTCTCACTCTGTTGCCAAGGCTGGAGTGCAGTGGCACGATCTCAGCTCACTGCAACCTCCGCCTTCCAGGTTCAAGCAATCCTCGTGCCTCAGCCCCCTAGTAGCTGGGATTACAGGCACGCGTCACCATGCCTGGCTAATTTTTGTATTTTTAATAGAGACCGGGTTTCACCATGTTGACCAGGCTGGTCTTGAACTCCTGACCTCAGGTGATCCACCCGCCTCGGCCTCCCAAAGTGCTGGGATTACAGGTGTGAGCCACTGCGCCTGGCCCAATTATTTTTATTTAACAAACACACATAGAGCTTAGTGGGTACCAGGCAGTGTCTTAGTGCATTATAGCTATTAACTCATTTAATCCCGATAACAATCCTAGCTAGCTTTGTGATTTGGATAAATCTCTTTTCCTCTCCAGGCCCTGTTTCCTGTCTGTAAAACTAAGGAGCTGCACCAGGAGACCCCTAAGGGCCTTTCCAGAACTCATATGGTCACTATTTCTCAGCTCCTGAAGGCCCTGTGATCACTTATAACTGTCCCCTGTGGATTAGCCTGGACTCAGGCCACTGGCCTCCCCTACCCCAAAGGTCAGAGGTCAGAGAGAGGACTCCCACCTGTGTAGTTTCCTGTTGAAGGATGCCTCACCGAAAACATCACCAGATCCACCTGTTAATCAGGCGAAGCTGATTCTACGTTTCCTGCTCGAACTTGACAGTTTTCCTAGCGTGTCAGACTTGGGAAGACAGGAAGTGATGAGAGATTTCAGAGTTTGGTTTTAGGTGGGACTTTCAATGCAGAGAAGGAAGCCTCGATTAGGATTGGGTAAAGATCAGGACATAATTTAGGATCGGTGGACACAGCAAAGGGGGATTTTGAGGCAAAAGGTTCAAAGAGTCTTGGTGCATAAACTCTCTTTTGATGCGATTAAGAGTTGATCAGTTTGCTGTTGCTTTAAATGATTCCTTCAGAAAGTTCCTGGAACGAACAGTAAAGTTATTTACAACTTTTTCTTCCTGGGCAAGAGTTTCCAGGACTAGTACTGTTATGCTGGAAAGGATGGAGGAATCATGTGGACGGGAAGCTATGTGGGGCTACAGGATTCTAATTGTAGTCTCACCCAAATACCATGTTGTACCCCAGAGCCCCGCTTTGGGTCTGTTCTTCACATGAGATGTGCCCGTCCCTTCACAGAAAGCCAGCCCTGGGAAGCAAGCAGCAGTTCCTGACAGGGCAAGAATTGGCACCTACCCCAGAAGGCCTCGGCAGAGCCCTGAACCAGATGTGAAGGGCAGGAAGGGCGGGCCTGGGGGAAGAGCGTGACTCAGGCAACTGGGCAGGAAAACCTCTCCAGCCCATGAGCAGCCAGGCCGTGCTCTGACTGTGTCTCCAGGACAGGCAGGCTCGATCCATGCCTGAGAAAAGGGACACAGCCGAGCTGCGTTAGGTCCAAGCAGGAGCACCCCTGGAGCTCCTAGTGTTTATCAGCACCAGGCAGGCACTGGTATGTGGTCTGGGGTTTTTTGTTTTTTGTTTTCTGTTTTTGACACAGAGTCTCGCTCTGTCACCCAGGTTGGAGTGCAGTGGTGTGATCTTGGCTCACTGCAACCTCCACCTCCCAGGTTCAAGTGACTCTTCTGTCTCAGCCTCCCGAGTAGCTGGGACTACAGGCGCACACCACCATGCCCGATTAATTTTATATTTTTTTAGTAGATACAGGGTTTTGCCATGTTGGACAGGGTGGTCTCGAATTCCTGACTTCAGGTGATCTGCCCTCCTCAGCCTCCCAAAGTGCTGGATTATAGGCGTGAGCCACCACACCTTGCCAGTGTGTTTCTCATTTATTGTTAACATCACCCCTCTTGGTACCCACTCTATGGATGAAGAAACAGGCTTAGCACATGACTAGGAAGGAGCAGGGCTGGGGTTGGTTTAAACTGGGTTGCAAGTCCCGAGTTTTTGCTGTGAGCCCCGGGTCCCTCAGGAGGCCGGCTTGGACTGAAGTGGTTGATTGCTTTCTTTAGCTGACACGGTCCTTCTACCAACCCATTCCTGTGAAAAGGCCTCTCTGAAGCTTTACTTTCCTCATTTATAAAGTGGGTGCTAACACTGCCTTTCCTAATCCCATAGGGTTAAGAACAGGTGACAAAGGTAAGTGCATCAGCATGGTGTCCAGTTCACACTCCAGAGAGTTTCCTCTCACATCTGCTTATGCCCACCCTTGTGTGGGCACAGCCTTTAGTGCCCAGATAAGAACCTCACCTCTCTCAGTGCCGTGCAGAGCTGCATGCCACACATACCTGGAGCTCATCTGGCCAATGGGAAATTTAGTCCCACAGACGATGAGAAGATTGACAGGTCCCCGCTCCCTCCATCTTCATAGTTCAGGAATCTACAAAGTCAGGCCTTTGAGGATGATGAAGTACTCAAGGTGTTGGCTGGGAGCCAACTGGAGCTCTTGCTACCCTATGTGTGTACATTCAAGTTCATGCCAGCAAAAGCACCTGGGCACCCTGCTTCCTGTAGCTGGGAAGCACTTAAGTTGGGGTGCCTTCCAGGGTGGACTCTGCAGGACTGCCTCAGTGCATGACTGCAGGGGGTGTCACTCACGATGCAGTCTCAGTAACTGGCACCATTTGCATAGAAAACTGTGAATGGGCCACCTGGCGCTGTGCTAGGGCTGGTGCTGCATCTATGGACTATTTCCAAGAGAACCAATCACGGGAGCTTTCTCAAATGTAGATTACCAGGCCTATATGAGCCCCATTAAACCAGACTCTGGAAGTAGGACTCATACCTCTGCACCTTAAAATGTCCCTATTCATCCTTCACACAGTGCGCAGAGGATCCTTCTAAATCCCAACTCTCTCATCTGCTCCGAGCCCTGCCATGGCTCTCCACTTATTTCAGTATAAAAGCCCAGGCCTTACCATGGTCTTCGAGTTCTGGAGTCACCCACCCTCTGTTACTTCTGTGATCTGTTTCGTACTCCAGACACACTGGCTTCCAGCTGGTCCTCCAACACCCCACATGTGTTCACATCTCAGGGCCTTCGCATTTGCTCCCCGCAGCCCTCACACACCCACCGAGATATTCCCATGGCCAACTCCCTTATTTCCTTCAAGTCTACTCGAACCGAGGTCTACCCTAACCACCCTACTGCAGCCTGCCCCATTGCACGTCTGTCACTTTTATCTCCCTCAACCTGCTCACCTTTTCCTTTACCTATAGTGCTTCTCCAATATACGCTATAATTTACTTATATCTATTGCTTCTTGTCTGTCTACTCTCGCTAGAATAAAATTCCTATGAAGGAAGGATCTTTGTCCTTCTTGGTCTCTGCTGTGTCTCCAGCACCTGGAGTGATGCCTGGCCCATAGTGGGTACACATGTATGTTTACTGAATGACTGAATGGACAGGTGGTTGATGTGCACTGATGCTTGGGGGCCTCTGCTTGTGGGAGAACTGCTGTGTAGTATCCACCTACCAGCCCAAGTTCAGGTCCCATATTAAATACCTGTGCTCACCAGCGGAGTTTGCTTCCAAAGGACTGCAAAACACCAGGAAGTCTTCCTCACTTTGGTCTTTCCAGACACTCACAAGCCATGGTACTGTGGCTGGGGCTTTTCCTAAGTGTAGTGGCCAGGAGTCGGGGTACATGAGCTGAGAGAGAACAGTCAGTCCCCAGTGCTGTCCCTTAGACTGCCACTGTGCCTGAAAGCCCACCAGGATGAGACTGCTGCTGTTGATGAGGCATTGCCCTGTCCATATGATCTTATTTTAACCCCTGCCAGGATTCAGAAGGGAATTCCTACTGGACCAGGCCCTTGCTACTCAAAGTGTGGACCTCAGACGATCAGCATCAACAGCACCTGTGAGTGTGTTAGAACTGTAGTGTCAGCCGGGCGCAGTGGCTCACGCCTGTAATCCTAGCACTTTGGGATGCCAAGGTGGGCGGATCACTCGAGGTCAGGAGTTCGAGACCAGCCTGGCCAACATGGTAAAACCCCGTCTCTACTAAAAATACAAAAATTAGCCGAGCATGGGGGTGTGCACCTGTAATCCCAGCTACTTGGGAGGCTGAGGTAGGAGAATTGCTTGAACCCGGGAGGTGGAGGTTGCAGTGAGCTGAGATCGCGGCATTGCACTCCAGCCCAGGCAACAGGAGTGAAACTCCATCTCAAAAAAAAAAAAAAAAAACTGTATTGTCTAGGTCTCTCCCCAGGCCTATTGAATCAGAATCTGCATTTTAACAGGATTCCCATGTGATTTGTGGGCATGAATGTCCTGCCAGCTGATAAACTCAACTTGGGGTTATTTTTTTCTGCTGGACACGAATCCATAAGTTAACAAGTAACCTCACAGAGTCTGTGCCTTTAATTAATAGTAACTAACAAAGTTACAGTGGTACATTTCTCACAGGCAGGCCTGTTGAACAATGCAGTTAACATCTTTGTCTCTTTTCTAGATTTTGGGTCATATTTCCTTAAAACAGATTCTCCTAGGAGGATATCTTGAGCGTTAACATTCCTGGGACCAAGTTTATCAGCTGCTCCGTGTTTCTGTTAGAGAAAGGCAAGAGCCACCCAAAGCTTGAGGTGAAAGGAAAAAACCAGAGGTGTCAAAAAAAGAGTAGAGGAAGTGAAAAGCATCAATAAAAATACGTGCTAGCAGCTCACCAGGTGTCTGTGACCACACTAAGTGCTCTCCACTTCTCACCTCGTTTAACCCCCACAGCAACGTGGTAGGCAGCTACCATTATTTCAATTATATAGATGAAGAATCTAGGGAGAGGAGGAGGTGGACAACCTGGCCAAGATCAGACATTAGTCAAGGTTGGTGGCAGGGGGCACAATTCAGATTCAATTCAGGTCCAAATCCAGCTTTTTTTTTTTTTTTTTTTTTTTAAGAGACGGGGTCTCATTGTGTTGCCCAGGCTAGAGTATAGTGGCACAATCTCACTGCATCCTCAAATTCCTGGGCCCAAACGCTCCTCCTGCTTCAGCCTCCTAAGTAGCTGGGACTACAGGCACGTGCCACCATCCTCAGCTAACTTTTAAATTTTTTTGTAGAGATGGAGTCTTGCTATGTTTTCCAGGCTGGTCTCAAATTCCTGGCCTCAAGAGATCCTTCTGCCTCAGCTTCCAAAACACTGGGATTACAGGTGTAAGCCACCATGCCCAGCCTCAAATCCAGAGCGGAGTCCATGTCTCATAGAATTGGTGTCCAGGGCCCAGGAAATGGTTTACAGAAGGCCGCATCTAAGCTGGAGGAGGCCCCAGGGCTGCCCCAGCTAACCCAGATAACTGTCCACCTCTTCCCAAGAGGCTTCACCACTTTCCCACCACCTTGTGGAGATGTGTTTTTCCTGATACAGTGGCCTGAATCCTTCTTGACCTAGTAGTGCTCACTCCAAAAGCTCTCATTGCACCCAGGGTGCAGAACCTCAGACAGAGAGCTGGAGTTCCTCAGGGCATCCCAGTCTACCCTAGGAAGACTCCCTGCATGCAGATTCTCTAGAGGAGAAGGTGGGCTTTCAGAGGGGAAAAGTTCTGATCCAAACCTCTTCTGCTTCGTAGATGGGAACCCCGAGTTCTAGAGGGAATGTTCCACAGTGTTCAAGGGGCAAGTGGAGCAACCCACCCAAGGATGTGCAGGGAGTTGGTGGAACCCAGACGAATGCCCAGGTTTCCTGGCTGCATGCCTTGGGTTCTTTTGGTGGCCCTCACTGGGCGCTGGGGTTTGGGAGCTCCTCTACATGGCACTCTTGGCATCTCCTCTGTGGCCACTGCTGCCCTGGCTGTGCTGTGGAAGTGAGTCAGCCATTGGAACCCTCACTTGTCATTTATTAATGCAGATAATGACGCTGACCTGCTTCCCTAGGGAGAGCTGACTAATAAGCATTTTAAAACCTTTTGAAGCAACTGCTCCTCCAAGGCTGGTTAAGGAGATGGAGGGATGCCTCCTGGCTCCTAGGAAGGGACCTCACTCCTGCCTAGGCCTCAGCCTCTCTGCAGCTCCCCTGGCCTTGCTTTTCAAGGGGACACTCCCTCCTTTCACACCACCATAAACAAACACACTGAAAATGCTAGGGATGTGCTGGGGGTCTGACTCCAGGGGCCATGTTTTCACCACATGGAGACCCCCTTCCCTGTGGATTCTGTGCCTTTTCAAAATGGTAGCTACACCAATGGCCTTGCCCCAAAGGCCCATGTGCATTTCCAGCCAGGGAGAGATAGACTGAGTCTCCATGGGAGATGCCTGGCTTCCCCACCACAGGGGAGGTATGCCACAGGGCTCTCTTGGGCCTCATGCCAACCCTTCTCTCAGGCGCCTACCAACCCTCTCAGGCATCTCAGAACACACCTCTGACTCTGCTTAGAGGATGAGGAATGTGTGTATGAGGCCAATACAGGCCTTGTGGGTTCCATCAACACCCACTGAGGGCCTATGACCAGGGAGGATGCTAGGATGGGGCCTACTGCTGTGCAAGAGAAAGGGTCTCTGCCCTTGGAAGGCATTAGGGACTGAATGTGTCCCTCAAAATTCCTATGTCGAAGCCCTAACCCCACAATGTGACTGGAGATAGGGCCTGTAGGAAGTAATGAAAGTTAAGTGAGGTCCTGGGGTGGGGACCTTATCCCCTAGGATTAGTGTCCTTATAAAAGGAGACACCAGAGAGCTTCCTCTCTCTCTCCTGTGCACACACCAAGGAAGGGCCACGGGAGGACATGGCGGGAAGGGGTGTCTGCAAGTCAGGAAGAGTACCCTCACCAGAAACCAAGTCAGCCGGAACTTTGATCCGAGATTCTCAGCTTCCATAACCATGAGAAAAAAATTTCACGCCTGTAATCCCAGCACTTTGGGAGGCCGAGGTGGGCAGATCACAAGGTTAGGAGACAGAGACCATCCTGGCTAACACGATGAAACCCTGTCTCTACTAAAAATACAAAACAACAACAACAAAAAATTAGCTGGTGTGGTGGCATGCGCCTGTAGTCCCAGCTACTCAGGAGGCTGAGGCAGGAGAATTGCTTGAACTCAGGAGGTGGAGGTTGCAGTGAGTCAAGATTGTACCACTGAACTCCAGCCTGGGCAACAGAGTGAGACTCCGTCTCAAAAAAAAAAAAAAAAAAAAAAATCTGCTTGTTTACCACCCAGCCTGTGGGAAGTTCATAGACTAGCTGGGGAAACAGGCATGGGAAGAGAAGTATGACTGGAATGTCCCAGACAGTAATTCTGAAATCTTGCTGCACATTGGAGTCACCTGAGAATCTTTAAAAACTCCTGATCTGGGACCGGGCATGGTGGCTTATGCCTATAATCCCAGCACTTTGTGAGGCCGAGGCAGGTGGATCACTTGAGGTCAGGAGTTTGAGACTAGCCTGGGCAAAATGGTGAAACCCCGTCTCTACTAAAAATATAAAAATTAGCCGAGCGTGGTGGCATGTGCCTGTAATCCCCCCCTACTTGGAAGATTGAGGCAGGAGAGTTGCTTGAGCCCAGGAGGCGGAGGTTGCAGTGAGCCAAGATCGCACCACTGTGTTTTGAGACAGAGTCTTGCTCTGTCACCAAGGCTGGAATAAACAAACAAACTAAAAAACTGATCTGGTTCCCACACTGAGACATTCTGATTTTATTGGTATGGGGTGTGATGACTTCAAGTCTCCCCAGGAGATTTTAAAGTGCAGCAGTTTGGGAATCACTGATCTAAGAGCTATTCTAGATGTGGGAGCAGAGAGGATGGGACAAGAGACAGGCTGATGGGCAGGTGAGGAGGGGGACAGGAGAGGGAGCACCAAAAGATAGCCAGGCAGAGGGCATAGCACATTCCAAGGCGCGGAGCAGTTAGTGGAACAGCAAGGTGCTCAGTGAGGAGCGGGTCAGGTGGGAGGGAGAAGCGGTAGGATTGGAGGGTGGAGAAATGGACAAGGACTGGGCCGTGGGCATCTTGGGTGGCCTGCGGAAGAGATTGGGTTTAACCAGGAAGTACCTGGAAGTCTGCAGGGGAATGGAAATGGACGGTGAGGGGCATGATTTGGGGAGATCACTGGGGAGAGTATGGTGTGTGGACCACAGACAAGGTCATCATTCATTCATTCATTCACTCACTCATTCATTCATGTCTCCCGCAGTTGACCACAAGCTCTATAAGACCAGGACCCTTGTGGCAGGTGAAAAGCCAAGAAGGGTTGCAGCAGTGATTCTCTATCTTGCCTGAATGTCAGAGTCACTTGGAGAGTTTTGAAAACTCACTGATGTGCAGGCCCTATCCAAACAGAGATGAATACAATTGAATTGATCTGATTCCATAGAATCAAGTGAGCTTCAATTAGTCTGCGTTAGAGGCTCAGTGCCAGTGATTTTTCTTAAAGCTCCCCTATACACTTCTAATGTGCAGCCAGGATTGAGAATTCCTGGTCTCTAGAGATGTTAAGAAGTTGCAAGAGGGTTTAGAGCCAAATTCAACCCATTGACATATTGTTTGGCCTGTACCATGTTTAAAAGTAATTGTGAATTTGTTGCCCAGAATTTTTTAATTGGGAGCCGAAATTTTTTATGAAAAATATCTGGACGCCAGGCACAATGGCTCACACCTATAATCCCAGTGCTTTGGGAGGCCGAGGGAGGCAGATCACTTGAGGTCAGGAGTTCGAGACCAGCCTGGCCAACATGGTGAAACCCTGTCTCTACTAAAAATATGAAAGTTAGCCAGGCATGGTGACACACACCTGTAATACTAGCTACCTGGGAGGCTGAGGCAGGAGAATCGCTTGAACCTGGGAGGCAGAAGTTGCAGTAAAGCCAAGATTGCACCACTGTACTCCAGCCTGGGCAACAGAGTGAGACTCTGTCTCTAAATAAATAAATAAATAAATATCTGGATTTCTGGCTTTCTATTGTCTACTTTGACTGCCCTCACTATTCCCGAGAAAGTCTGATTCTGAGATCACCCTCCACCTCCTCCTCCACTGCTCCTTTTAGATGCTTCTCCAAGCAGGTGTCCACACGGATTCCAGTGTGCACAGGAGACTTTCCCCTTTTAAAGAACTTCTCAATTCCACTTTTTTCCTGCCACCTCCTGGCATCTAGCTTTTCAGATGGAAATCAGTTTCCAGGATGGTGGGGCTTCCTGCAAAAAGGCTCCCTAAGCCACAGCACATGTGCCCAGCTGTAGCTATTGGAGGTGGGGTGGGATGGGGAGTAGCTCCCCTGAGGATGAAGGTGCAGGTCAAGCTCTTGGGCAGAATGCATGCAGCTGGAAACCCTGCAGGCCAAGAGGTGGTGGGGCTCCTTGAGATGGACAGGGATTGCTTCTACACCTTGGATGGGTGCACCCTTATCTTTCTCAGATGCTCCCCCAAAGGGCCAAAAAAGTTGAGGGAAGCAGGGCTAAGGTCCAGCAGGGCCAGTGCCCAAGGAGTCCAGGGGAGTGTTCTTGGCCTCCTCTCCTCTCTCTTCCACTCTAGCTGTGTAATATTGGGCAAGGCATTTCCCTTGATGGCTTCATCTGTAAGATAGGAGCAATGGTGACTTGTTTGACTGAAAGACTCTGCATCCAAGGTTCAGGGCAGAGAAGCACCCCAGCCCTGCAGTCAGGTGAACTTTGGAGAAAAGCGTGATCTGCAATGGAGAATAATGTTGCCTTAGGTTTCCTGGGAGCTGCTTTGGGGTAGGAAGCTATCTTGGTTTGCTAGGGCTGCCATAACAAAATACCACAGACTTAAACCAGTGGTCCCCAACTTTTTGGCACCAGGGACTGGTTTTGTGGAAGACAATTTTTCCACGGACTCGGGGGTGGGGGCTGATGGTTTGGGGATGAAACTGTTCCACCTCAGATCATCAGGCATTAGACT
The DNA here is from genome assembly GCF_028885655.2 of Pongo abelii. Classification (NCBI taxonomy): domain Eukaryota; kingdom Metazoa; phylum Chordata; class Mammalia; order Primates; family Hominidae; genus Pongo; species Pongo abelii. The sequence goes on from NC_071993.2 coordinate 73,716,736, forward strand.
CTCATAAGGAGTGCGCACCCTAGATCCCGTGCATGTGCGGTTCACAATAGGATTTGCGCTCCCAGGAGAATCTAATGCTGCTGCTGATCTGACAGCAGGTGGAGCTCAGGCGGTAATGCTCACTCACCTGATGCACACCTCCTCCTGTGCGGCCCAGTTCTTAACAGGCTGTGACTCAGGGGTTGGGGCTTCAACAACAAAAATTTGGAGACCCCTGGCTTAAACAACAAAAATTTATTTTCTCACAGTTCTGGAGGTTAGAGTCCAAGATCAAGGTGCTGAAAGGCTTGGTTTCTCCTGAGACCTCTGTCCTTGGCTTGCAGAGGACCACCTGCTCGCTGTGGCCTCATATGGCCTTTCCTCTATGCATGTAAATTCCTGGTGTCTCCTTCTCTTCTTCTTTCTTTTTTTTCCCTTGAGACAGGGTCTTGCTCTGCCACCCAGGCTGGAGTATAGTGGTGTGATGTCAGCTCACTGCAGCCTCTGAGCCCCCTGAGCTCAAGTGATCCTTCCACCTCAGCCTGCTGAATAGCTGGAACTACAGGCACACAACACCACGCCTGGCTATATACATATACTTTTTTCATATGTTTTATAGAGACAGGGTTTTGCCATATTGCCAAGGCTAGTCTTGAATTCCTGGGCTCAAGTGATCCACCCGCTTTAGCCTCCCAAAGTGCTGGGATTGCAGGTGTCAGCCACCACACCCAGCCTCTTTCTCTTCTTATACAGACATCCACCTTATGTCGTTAGGGCCTCACTTTAATGACCTGATTTAACCCTAATTACTTTTCCTATCTCCAAATACAGTCACATTGTGGGGTTAGGAATTTGACATATCAATTTTGGGGAGACATAGTTCAGTCCACAACAGGAGAAAGAGAGGGGGCACTTTTCTTTATCTGCATGGAGCAACTTTTACCCAATCTGTCTGTTTGGCCTCCACTCATGACTTTGGGGATGAGGAAGGGCACTGTATTTAATGGCCTGTGACTTTTAATCCACACAGCAGCCTTGAGAAGAAGTAGTATAAATCCCATTTTACAAATGAGGAAAATGAGGTTAGAGAGTGTATTAATCCATTTTCACATTGCTATGAAGAAATAGTGGAGACTGTGTAATTTATAAAGAAAAAGAGGCTTAATGGACTCACAGTTCCACATGGCTGGGGAGGCCTCACAATCATGGCAGAGGGCAAAGGAGGAGCAAAGTCATGTATTACATGGCGGCAGGCAACAGAGCATGTGCAGGGGAACTGCCCTTTATAAAACCATCAGATTTTGTGAGACTTATTTACTATCACAAGAGCAGCACAGGAAAAACCCACCCCCATGATTCAATTACCTTCCACCGGGTCCCTCCCACAACACTTGGGGATTATGGGAGCTACAATTCAAGGTAAGATTTGGATGGGGACATAGCCAAACCATATCAGAGGGCTTAAGTGACTTACCCTGGGCACACAGCTAACAAATAGTAGAGATAGAATTCACACTCAGACACACTGCCCTGCCTGCTCTCCGAGGCTAGATCCATGAAATTTGTTTTGTCTGGTACCACGTGGACTTGATACTATAAGAAGGTTGTAATGTAGAAGAAAAATGTCTGTAGAAGAGGAGGGAAAAGGAAGAAAAGGCTCTATGATCTGGAACTATTCAAATAAAAAAGATGGTGGAGCAATTGACCAAAAGGCGCTAGAGTGATGTGGCTGCTCAGGAAAGAAGGAAGGAAAGGGAAGAAAGTGAAAAAGTGAGACTGCATTATTCAAAGTCTAGTGCCCCAGCTGGGCATGGTGGCTCAAGCTTGTAATCCCAGCACTTTGGGAGGCCGTGGCGGGTGGATCACATGAGGTCAGGAGTTCAAGACCAGCCTGGCCAACACGGTGAAACCCCGTCTCTACTAAAAATACGAAAAAATTAGCTGGGTGTGGTGGTGGGCACCTGTAATCCCAGCTCCTAGGGAGGCGGAGGCAAGAGAATCACTTGAACTCGGGAGGCAGAGGTTGCAGTGAGCTGAGATTGTGCCACTGCACTCCAGCCTGGGCGCAGAGTAAGACCTTGTCAAAAAACAAAACAAAACAAAAAAAACAACTCTATTGCCCCAGTAATTATAGCTCATATTTATTGAGTACCTACATGTTCCAGGTACTGTTATCAGGGCTTTACATATATTAACTCATTTAATGCTCATAACCCTATGTGGTAGGTACTATTATCCCTATTTTGTAGATGAGAGGAAACTCAGGCACAAAGACATATAACTTTCCCAAAGCACACCAACTCTAAATGGCAGTGCTGGGCTATACAGACTTTACAGCACAGTGCCTCGAACTCTGCATTGCTCAAGGGGGCTTAATATGACCTGACATACTTCTGAGTTTTATCAGAGGGACTTCAAGAAATGTGAGCACTTCTACAGGGAGGTGGACTCAAGATAGTGATAAGATGAATAATATTTCTTGCGTACTGTCTATATGCAAAGCACTGTTTCACATGCTCTATATACAGTAACTGCTTTAATCTTCACAACTATAGGAGATAGGTGCCATTATTCTGCCCATTTTATAGATGAAGAGACTGAGGCAAGTCACAGAAAGAAAAAAGCCCAGTGAAATTCTTGTGTTTCTCCAGTAGAACAGCAGCGTTGAAAGAGCAACTTCCCTCCCACCTGACCTCTGAAGGGCTGCCCTAGGGGAAGAGAGAGGGACACGATGGCAGACGTACCCATTGCCGGAGATACTTCTTGCTGGGGATTAGGGTCAGGATGCCTGCTCTGGGTCAGGGTTAGACTCAGTGACCTCTAAGGACCTTCTAGCTGTGAGACTCTGCCCACTGCTCTGGACAGAGAAGGAACTAGGGAAAGAAGTGAGACTAGGAAGTATCCTGATGCCAACAGTTTCCCCAGTGTCCAGTGAGCAAACTCCTGACTCTTAAAAGAGGAAGGAATACACCATTCACTTTCTTTCATCTGCCTAGAACATGGGATCTTTTTTTAAAAAAAATAGTTGGGTACATAGTCAGTGTATATATTTATGGGGTACATGAGGTGCTTTGATACAGACATGTAATGTGAAATAAGCACATCATGGAGAATGGGGTATCCATCCCTTCAAGCATTAATCCTTTGAGTTACAAACAATCCAATTATACTTTTTAAGCTATTTAAAAATATACAATTAAGTTATTATGGACTATAGTCACCCTATTGTGCTGTCAAATAATAGGTCTTATTCATTCTTTCTAGCTATTTTTTTTGTACCCATTAACCATCCCCATCCTCCCATTACCCTTCCCTGCTTCTGGTAACCACATGCTTCTACTATGCTTCTACTATGTCCATGAGTTCAACTGTCTTGATATTTAGATCTCACAAATAAGTAAGAACATGTGATGTTTGCTTCCTGTGCCTGGCTTATTTCATTTAATATAATGATTTCCAGTTCCATCCATGTTGTTGCAAATGACTGGATCTCATTTTTTTTATGGCCGAATAGTACTCCATTGTGTATATGTACCACATTTTCTTTATCCATTCATCTGTTGATGCACACTTAGGTTGCTTCCAAATCTTAGCTATTGTAAACAGTGCTGCAACAAAAGCACATGAATGCAGATAGAACCTGGGATCTTTATTCATGTGGCAAAAATTTATGGTGGTGTCTGCTGGGTGCCTGACAGGGGCTGGAGATGAGTATTCTCCAATTCAGCTCAAGGAACCATTTGTTGAGCATCTGCTATGGGCTGGGCTGAAACTTTGGTATCACATTTACTCCCCTCAAAATCATTTTACAAATGCAGAAACATACTCAGGTGCAGGTATTATTATAAGAAACTTTTCCAAGGGTACCACCTGGTGAATGCCTGAACTGGTTAATTTCAAAGTCGTGGTCACCTAGCAGACCTTGTCCCCATTCTCCTGGGAGAGCCAGGAGCTGGTGGGGCTCCTCCCTGCCGCCCTCCCGAAGCCCTCCTGTTTTCACAGCTACCTCTCATCCCCTTCTCAGGAAGGCCCAGAGTGCTGGACCCCAGGCTAGGGTGGGCAAGGATGAGGAGTGGGGACAGAGGCTGGCATGTGGGGCACGGGAGAGAGGCGGGGAATTACGGGACGCCGCTGTCAGGGCTGCAGTGGGAGGAGGGATGTGTCCCCTACTTCGGAGGGGCGCTCGGGCTCTGTGGAGAGAGCGCCATGCGGGAGGCGGGCCCGGGGCGCCCTCGCTTGGCGGGCACAGGTGCGCGGGTGCCATGACGACTGCGCCTCACGAGCCCCCTCCTTCCCCTGGTCGGGAGGCGCGGGGCGGCGGGCGGCTGAGCCGGGCGGGCAGCAGCGCTGCGCGGGAGCCAGTCAGCCCGAGGGGAGGGAAACCGGCCAGGGCCTGGGGCCTGGGAGCGCACGCCCCCTGCCCACCTCTGCCCGGACCGACCGGACCTGCGGAGCGCGGAGGCAGGGGCGCAGCCCTCAACCAAGTGCCCGGAGACCGTCCCTATGCCCGCTGGCCCGAAGGGGCCCGCTGCCTCCCGCCATCGGAGACCGCCGGAGCCCGCAACTGGGGGCAGCATGGAGGGTGAGTGGTCCCGGGGCTGGGGACCAGCCGTGGGGCCGGGTACAGACTCCGGGGCATGGGGCCGAGGGAGAGGAGAGGGGCCGGGCAGCTGATCACCCACGGCTGTCCAGAGCCAGACGATGCGACCCTCTGTGTGTGACAGAGACAGAGACACTAAGAAAGGGAGAGAGACCTGGGGTGCCCATGTGTTCATGGTGTGTGTGTGTGTGTGTGTGTGCGTGTGTATGTGAGACAGAAAGACAGACAGAAAGAGACAGATAGAGAGAAAGACCTGGGGGTACTCTGTATTCATGTTGTGCCTGTGTGTGTGAGAAAGAGAGAGAGACAGAGACAGAGACATAGACATAGAGACAGACACTGAGAGAGAGAGACAGACAGAGACAGGCAGAGAAACACTTGGGGGTGCCTCTGTATTCATGTTGTGCGTGTGTGTGTGTGTGTGTGTGAGAGAGAGAGAGAGAGAGAAAGAGAGAGAGAGAGATAAAGACCTGGGGTGCCTCTGTATTTGTGTTGTACATATGTGTGTGCATGTACAAGACACACACACACACACACACACACAGAGAAAGAGAGAGTCCCTGTTGTTTGTGTGCATGCACACAATCCCTGCTGTCTGAGCAGAGAATCATTTGAGACCAGGTGAGGAGGTGAGGACAGCTTGGCTATTAGCTTCAGAGGAATTGTCACCGACTTTGTCTGCTTGAAGGGGTGGGGTTGTTGGGGAGATGGGATTCTAGAGGTGATATCCTCCATGTAGAGAGAATTTCTCTCCCTAAGGAAAGGAGAGTGAACTATGGACCTTACCTCCAGGATTTTAAGGGATAGCGGACCAAGGCGTAAGGCTGCTTGCTCCCACCTTACCAGAACCCTCTCTCAGCCATTGTGGACAAGGGGAATCATATTTAGGCTAAGAAACTGGAAAACCAAGGGCTGGTCCACTGTCTTGCTGGGTGTCTTTGAGATAGTGCCTAAACCTTTCTGTGCCACTGGTCACCCATCTATCGAATGGGGGAACTTAACATTCAGCTGGCTTCACAGAGTGTCTGTGAGGATAAAATAAGATGTGTTGTACAACACGCCAGTATGAGACAGCTGTGGCAAGAGGTAATAAAATCCCAAAATTCCAATTAGTAATTGCAAACACTGCTGTTAAAAAATAAAATCAAGTTTTATAGAAAATCTTGTGAGGCTGCACTTGTAGTTTTCCAATGAGCCAGGGTATGAAAAGCACACACACAAAAGAGGCAAGAAGGAATCAATAACCCAAGAGGAATCTGGAAGATTGGCAGGATCTGTAAGAATGGCGTTAGCAAAGCACTGAAGCTCCAGTGAACAGAAGTCGGGGGAAATTGGCAAAGACAAGAGCAAAGAGCTTTCAAAGTCTAAGAATAACAAGAAGGAATCTGCTCTGGCTTAGGCTCGAGGGCAGGCAGAACAAGGTACAGGCAATTTTACTTCAAATTGTGGAATAAAGAGGATAAGGAGGAAATTGAGACCCAAGATAGTCCAGCGATAGGAAGAAGACATCAAGTCACCTACAATGAGCTCACTCATTGAAGCCCAGACATATGACATCCCAGGGACCCAGAGGTATTTACAGATATAATCATTGCTTTTGGGGAAACTACAGAGAATGAAGGAAGTGCCAGAAAACTGAAGATGGGCAAATGTCCTGATTTTCAAAAAAGGGAAATATAAATTTTTTATCTAAAAAGCCTCTACACTGCTAAGATTAGTTTTGACCTCTATTAAAATTCCAGAAGAAATGATCAAACACAGTGTACACTTAGGAGAAAACAAAGCACTCACTCAGCTCAGAATTTTTCAAATTCTGAGCTGCACACTTGCAAAGATGTGTGCCTGAGCATGTTCATCACGGTGCAAAATTGGAAACCATCCAGATAGCCATAAATTATGTAAATTAAATAAAAAATGAGACACACCTGCAATGGCATACTATGCAGACATTAAAAACTGTGCTTAGGATTTTCTTTATTGACATGGAAATATGTTCGCTACCCAATGTGAGTAATTAGAAAAAAAACAGGTTTTTGAATGCATGTGTAGTATGATCCCCTTTATGCAAAATTACATAGGTTTATTATTGGAAATATACATATACAAGTGTATACGCAAAGAGGTAGTCACTAACATCTTTGTTTGATTCTCCTGCTTCTGAAAGCAGACCCTAAGACAAGAGCTTGGATATAGGGAGTTTATTTGTGAGATGATGCCAGGCAGTGGAAGTGAGGGAATGAGGAGAGTGAGATGAAGACGGGAGAAAAGGCAAGAAATGGGTGCCTTAATGAGCTGGTTTTAGCTGTGGGCAACTGGGGGGTTCTATCCTGCTGGGGACACTGAGAAAAGTGCAGAGTGAACCTGAGGTTTACCCCACCTGAGAGGTGGCATTGGCTGCTTCACCTCCCCACTGGTCTGGTATTGCCCCACTCCTGCAGTTTTGGGTTGTCTCTTTTTGTGACTTCAGAGAAAGCAGAGCAGAGAGACTCCCAGGTGCAGACTTGGTGGGGTTCTAAAAATTTGAGGAAGCATTCACCGCAGCTGAAATCTTTGGGCCAATGGGATGTGGCAGGCAGAGAGCATCACAAACGCAGGGATTATCTCTGGATGTGAGGGTTCTGTCATGTTTACTCTCTCTTTTGCGGTGCTCAGAATTCTTTGTTGTTGTTGCTTGAGACAGAGTCTCGCCCTGTCGCCCAGGCTGGAGTGCAGTGGCGTGATCTTGGCTCGCTGCAACTTCTGCCTCCCAGGTTCAAGCAATTTTCTTGCCTCAACCTCCTGAGTAGCTGGGATTACAGGCATGTGCCACCACGCCTGGCTAATTTTTTTGTGTTTTTAGTAGAGACGGGGTTTCACCATGTTGGCCAGGCTGGTCTTGAACTCCTGACCTCATGATCCGCCCGCCTCGGCCCTTCAAAGTGCTGGGATTACAGGCGTGAGCCACCACGCCCAGCCTAGAATTCTTTTATAATAATCACAACAAAACAAAAAAGCATTTTCAAAAAGAAAGAAAATAATGTATTGTTCATTAGGAGCCTATATTAGTACTCACTAAGAACAAATCCAGGAGCTCAAACAACTCAACAGCAAGAAAACAGAAAAACCCAATTAAAACATGTTAAGAAATCTGAATAGACATTTCTCAAAAGAAGACATACAAATGGCTAACAGGTATATGAAAAAATGCCCAATATCACTGATGATTAGGAAAATGCAAGTTAAAACCGCAATGAGACATCATCTCATACCTGTCAGGATGGCTTTTACCAAAAAGATGAAAGATAAGTAAGAATTATTGGAGATGTGGAGAAAAGAGAACTCTTGTGTGGTGTTGGTGGGAATGTAATAAATTTGCACAGCCATTATGGAGAACACTATGGAGGTTCCTCAAAAAGCTAAAAACAGAATTACCATATGATCCAGCAAGCTCATTTCTGGGTACTTACCCGAAAATCTGATATTCGTTACTTGAAGAGATGTCTGCACCACCAGGTTTATTGCAGCGCTGTCCACAATAGCCAGGCTATGGAATCAACTAAGTGTATATAAACCGATGAATGGATGAGGAACATGGGGTATGTGAACACAATGGAATACTATTCAGCCTCTAAAAGGACAGAATTGTGTCATTTAAAACAACATGGACAATATTGGAGAACATTATACTACATAAAATAAGTCAAGCACAGAAAGACAAATACCACATGTTTTCACTTATATATTGAATCTAAAACAATAGAACTTATAGAACCAGAGAGTAGGGTGGCTCTGTGGTGGGGGAGAATGGAGTGATGGTGGTCAAAGAGTACAAAATTTCAGTTAGACAGAAGAAATGGTTTTCTTTTTTTGAATTTTATTGCACAGCATGATGCATAGAGTTAATAATACAGTATTATACATTTCAAAATTGCCAAGAGGGCCGTGTGCAGTGGCTCATGCCTGTAATCAGAGCACTTTGGGAGGCCAAAGCGGGAAGATCATTTGAGGTCATGAGTTCGAGACCAGCCTGGCCAACATGGAGAAACCCCATCTCTATTAAAAAATACAAAAATTAGCTGGGTGTGGTGGCACACACTTGTAATCCCAGCTACTCAGAAGGCTGAGGCAAGAGAATTGCTTGAGCCCAGAAGGTGGAGGTTGCAGTGAGCTGAGATTGTGCCACTGCACTCTGGCCTGGGCGAAAGAGCAAGACTCCATCTTAAAAATAAATAAATAAATAAATAAATAAATAAATAAAGATTGAGTCTGGGTGCAGTGGCTCATGCCTCTAATCCCAGCACTTTGGGAGGCTGAGGCGGGCGTATCACCTGAGGTCAGGAGTTTGGGACCAGCCTAGCCAACATAGTGAAACCCCATTCCTACTGAAAATACAAAAATTAGCCGGGTGTGGTGGTACACATCTGTAATCCCAGCTACTTGGGAGGCTGAAACATGAGAATCGTTTGAACCTGGGAGGCGGAGGTTGCAGTGAGCCAAGATCTCTGCACTCCAGCATGGGTGACAGAGCGAGACTCGGTCACACATACAAAAAAAGATTGAATCTTACTAAAAAAAAGCAAAAACCAAAACTAAATTTCAGATGTTTTCACCACAAAAAAATGTTAAGTATTTGATGGATATATTAACTGGCTTGATTTAATTACTCCACCTTGTATTCATAAATTATACCATCGATTTGTATCCTCAAAATTTATACAATTACAAATTGTCAATTTGCAATAAAAAACTGAAAACTTATTTTAAATCTAAAAAAATATAAAAATCACGTCAATACCATTTGGAGCAACTGTTCGTAAGACACAACTGGCTGGTAAATGTTTTTGTAACTCTATCCAGCTGTTAATTTTACATAGCTATTCACAGTGTGCACGTTTTACTAAATAATATTTCCAAAACAAACAAAAGAACAAATCAAGCTAAACCTACAGATTTCCTCTTCCAGAATGGGTTTCTGAGGGGAAAAATGATGAATACAAAAGTTCAGCAGGACACTGCCAAGATCTCTCAGAAAAATCTTGTGAATTGATTGAGAGATATAGGAGAGATGCTGGAGGACCAACAACGAGGGCCTTATGAAAGGTTTGATAGCAGCCTAGGAGTCCCTAGAACTCCGACCCTGATATGACATTAATTAATAAAAATAAAAGGCATGCTTATCAAATCTCTGGATAGGAGCTGTAACACCCACAAGGCAATAAAGTCAAGATTTAAGGTTATCTCAACATACCAAAATGCTGGATTAAAACCAAGAAAATGAAAGGTACATGTAAGTGAAATGTAAAGTCCTGAATTTAGGTCTCAAAAAATTAATGGCATACATTTAAGATGGGGGAGATCTGGCTTTTATTCTTGAGGAAAGTTATGGGGCAGGGTGGGGGGTAGGTAGGGGAGGTCCCAAAATGGGCTGACTATGAGATAGGTCTGGAGTCCCTCTTGCTGGATACCCTGGGATGTGAGGAGAGGGGGATGATTCTGGGGACAGGGGCTCACTCTTGTTCTGGCTCCTGGGAGCAGAATTTGGAATGGTGAGGAAAGGTTGCAGTAAGGCAATTCAACTCAACCTCAGGAAGAACTTTCTATCATTCAGGGCTGGCCTAGCATCTGTCTCCTCACCAGTTCCCATATCCAGCTTGAGCAAGTGGAGGCTGACAGGTCTGATGACTGACTAGGGGACAGAAGAGATAATTGTTGGGTGGCTGGATGAAAACAATGGCCTGGAGGGGTCTCTGAGGGCCCAGAAGTCTTCCCCCAACATCTAGAGACAGACACTGCAGTCTGCCAAGCCCCTGCAGAGTTGCTGTGGTCAGCCGGGCAGTAATCCTCATTTGCCTTCCCCACTGGGCCTTGACTGTGATGTTATGCTGTGGGACAAGTCAGCAGAAGGGCAGCAAATCAGATCCGCTCCCCAGCCTGACCCCAGCCCGACCCCAGCCCAACCCCAGCCTTTCTGGGAGCCCCCAGGGGCCTCCACAGCTGCCTACCCATCCTGGAAGTTCTGTGGCTGAGAGAGGCCCAAAGGCTGGGAGGATATACACCCGCACTAGCTGGAAGTGGGCACAGCTATGGGGAAGTGGCCATGTGAGGAAGGCGGTCACTGGAGAGAAGAGGGGACAGGAGCATGCCAGCTGGTGTCCCTCCTGCACAGGACACAGTAGATCTTAGAGGTTCAGGTGGATGCTGCTTCTCCATATGCTCCTTGGAAATGCTTCTGCCAGAGTCTCTGTGCCCTGTCCTTTTCCACAAAGCATATCATCATCCTGGGGCTGCCCACCAGCCTGAGAATTCAGCAGGGAGACAACATGACCCCATTTAAAAGATGATAAAACTGAGGCCCAGGAGGCACAGATTGCACTGGTTTGAACTGCAGCAGGTCTGCACAAATGGTCTAGATTCTGGGGACACTGTGGGGCTGCAGCCTCCATGAAGTCTAGCTTTCCAGCTTTGTCCTGAAGACCTTTCACGCCTTCCTGTCTTACTGGGAGGGAAGAATGGGAAAGGTCTCAGCTGCTGCTGGGGAGGCAGAGGCCAGATGGGTGTAGGCCTGGTTCTCACTGGGACCATGATCTGTCTGATGGCAATCTGTCCTGCTTCCAGCAATGAGTTGAGGAGATATACTTACAATAAGTATTTCTACTACAATCATTGAGTGGCCCATTCTACTGTAAAAACTCTGGGCTATTAGAGCCAGGTGGTCTATGTAAGCAGCTGCTCAACTCTGAGTTCACAAATGAAGAAACTGAAGCAACAGTGAGTGGAACTGACAACACAGCTAACTTCTATCAGATCCCCTTAAGATATAAACATAAAGAATTAGCCTACAATCCCAGTACCTTGGGAGGCTGAGGCAGGCGGATCACTAGAGGTCAGGAGTTTGAGACCAGCCTGGCCAACATGATGAAACTCTGTCTCTATTAAAAATACAAAAATTAGCTGGGCGTGGTGGTAGGCGCCTGTAATCCCGGCTACTCAGAGGCTGAGGCAGGAGCATTGCTTGAACCCGGGAGGTGGAGGTTGCAGTGAACCCAGGTCGCGGCACTGCACTGCAGCCTGGGCGACAGAGTGAGACTTCATCTCCAAAAAAAAAAAAAAAAAGATACAAACGTAAAGAATTACATTCAGTCTGTCATGCTCAAAAGCTTTTTGTAGCTCTCTTGTTAATAACTGAAATTGCATTATTAGAGCTTTCCTTTTTCTAATTTAATGTCTGACTCCTTTTGAAATGCAAAAGCCTAAAAGAGACACAGCGCTTTGTTATGAGTCATTTCTTCAGCCATGTGAACAAGTTTATCAGAATATTTGCTAAAAGAAGACTCTGCTAGGGATGGGGAGAGAGAGAACATTAAGTAACCTAGGACTCCAAGCGGTGATGCCTCATTAGGAGGTAATGGATCTCAAAGGGGTTAGGTGTCCTCTTCTATTATTTCTCAGTTGAGCACAGAGTGACCCTGGTTCTGCCTATGGCCACTGTGTGCCTGGTTTTAGGCAAGGTTTTAGGTGATACATGCACTGTTCATAAAGTGTTAGCTTTGTAGCAGAAGCCTCAGGGAGGCAAAGTTCCTTCCAAATCAAGGATCCCTAATTGCTGCTAATGGACCCTAGAGGTCTTTATATGTGACCTGATGATACCCAGAGGATGAGAAAATGGATGGAGATGGCAGAGCCTAAGCAGGAGCTCAAACTCAGAACAGGTCTCCTGGTTTATTTGATGCACCCTGAATCCCAGAACCCAGGAAAACTTGGAGGTCTACTACTACTGCATGCTGTATTCTTAGAGCAAGTCTCTTTTTGTCTTTGAGTTTTGATTTTCCTGTGAAATGAAGATAATTCTCCTTTCCTTGTCAGAGATAGCTTGATGTTGTACAAAACAAATTTCAAAAATAATGGAAATACTATCTAATAGCACCTGTGGGATACAGCTAAAGCAGTGCTTCTAGGAGAATTCATAGCCTTTATTACCTAACTTATCAACATACATTAATCATATTTATGTTCTAGGCCCTGTGCCAGATAATGAGGAGCATTTCAAGCTGAACAAGGCATGGTTTCTACCCCTAAGACATTTCTAGTTTAACTAAAAGAAAAAAAAATCTCTATACTTAGTTGAAGCAGGACATGAAATGTGGCCAGCACTGCAGGTAAACTGAACCTGCAGACCTTGAGGAAGCAGCCAGCCATCGAACCCGGAAAGGTGCTCCAGGGCATATGTTTAGCCTTTCCAAGAGAAAGAGAGAGGGAAATCCCTGCCTCCCCTTTACTTTCCCCTCCTCTCCCACCTTAAGCCTCTTCTACCTCCACTCTCTAAGGCCTGGAATTCTTTTAAATAGACTGAGAGTACAGGCTCAGTATGTGATAAAGGCAGTTCAGTTTTCACTATGAGGTAAATGACTTGTATCAGAACCTTTTCTGAATACAAGTTTTGATGGGTAAAACCAGAGACCTCCTGCAGGAAGTAAGGAGAAATAAAAAGGCCTCAGAGTAGAAGAGAAGTACAAAGAGGGGCTCGTTTGGGGGCTCCTGATGGCTGTATTAGCAACTCAGCCCTCAAATTCTTTGGCCTTTGCCAATCCAAATGATTCTTGGAAGGGCAACCTGCTCTCATTCACCAAAAAGAGGCCAGGCTTGCAAAATCCATGTTGCTGTGGTGGGTGCCTGGGATGGAGGGGCTTTGGTTCAGCCTGCAAGAGGAACAGTAGGAGGTTGCAGTTCTCAAGAGGCCTCCTTCCTCCTAGATCCTCTGCCACATCCACTTTTTACTCTCCTAAGCCGTGCTAAGAAAGCTTTTGCCAAGGCTTGCTTCCCTGGGAACAAACCCAAATGAACTGAAACCACACTGCAACCTCCTGGTTCCCCACAGCTGCCTGGCAGATAGCTAATGCAGTCAATAAGCAGTCTGAAGTTCTGCAAGGCCCTTTGTAATTTACTCTGCTGTCTCTCTGAATGTATTAACAACTCCATGAGGTTGGGAGAGGCAGGAAGCCCAGGTCATCCACATTCGAAAGCCAAGGAGAACACAGGGATGAAGTAGATCTCCCCAGTTCTCTTAGGAATACCAAGATGTAGCATGGGGGCTTAGGGTCTACTATCATCAGTCTCCCAGCCACCCCAAACTAACTATACCTCCCTTTAAAAATTGTACAAAAGCAGCTTTAAGACAAGTTCCCAAGCTTCTCCTCCAAACCAAGTTTCCCAGCCCCCAACCTCTCTCTCTCTTTTTTATTTTCAAGATGGAATCTCGCTCTGTTGCCCAGGCCAGAGTGCTGTGGTGCGATCTCAGCTCATTGCAACCTCCACCTCCCGGGTTCAAGCAATTCTCCTGCCTCAGCCTCCCAAGTGGCTGAGATTACAGGCATGTGCCATCACGCCTGGCTAATTTTTTGTATTTTTAGTAGAGACAGGGTTTCACCATATTGGCCGGGCTGGTCTCGAACTCCTGACCTTGTGATCTGCCTCCTTCCATCTCCCAAAGTGCTGGGATTATAGGCATGAACCACTGTGCCCAGCCCCCAACCTCTGTTATATGCAGTCAGTGACCACCATGGGGCCAGCTCTCAAGGCCACGCTTTCTGATTCCCAGGTCAGTGTCCTTTCCTCTCTGCATTAGCACAGTCTCCGTGGAAGATTACATGGCCTGTTAAGAGACAGCGTGTGGGATGGTGTTGGGGAGGGAGGTGGGCGCAAACATCTAATCTAGGGAACAGGAAACTTGGGGGTCTATGGTGCTACCCCTGCCCATCTCTACCACTTTCTCTGACCCTGGGATTCTGAACCTGGACTCTGCAGACTCCCAGGAGGTCCATGGATGACTAACTTGAGTCCCCTTGTATTCACCAAGACACTAGGGTTACAAGCAACAGAAACGAGTGCTGGCCGACTTAACCAACACTGGGAATCCATTGGAAGGGTGTGGGGAGGTCATCCAAGGGAAGGAAAAGCAGTGTTATGAAGACTCAGAGGCAAATCCAAAGCAGAAGAGGTCTGATTGGCATCCTCTGGCCAGGGGTTGGTGCAGACTCCTGATGGACGGTCCCTCAAAAGCTCCATGTGAGGAGGAGGCTGACTCCCCAGGGGAAAAATCAGTACTCGAGAAAGAAGGGGTCATGGATGCAGGGTGAGCCCAGACCCTGATGCCCAACACTCCCTTGAAAGTGTGTGTCAAAATCCCGGGCTCTTTCTGGGAGAGGATCCAATGCTTTTGGAGACCATAAATTCCTCCAGACAGGAACCATTGATTGGCATAACAAAAGGAAGCCCTAGGAAAGCATTTGTGAAGGAATCAAAATGCATCAGAATCTTAAAGAATTTGATGACCCCCAAAATGTTAAGCCACACTAAACTTGACTGTGAGTGGCAGGACGGCAGGGACTGTATAGTTCAGTGGTTCTCAAATCCAGCTACACATGGAAATCACCAGGGGAGTTTTGTGAAAAATACCAGTGCCTGAACAACCCCATCCCCCGCCCATCATCCATCCCTCCCTACCACCCTGTAGAGATTCTGATCCAGTTGGAAGGGGCAGGATCTGTATTGTTAAAAGCCAGGTGATTTTGATATGAGTCAGGGCCAAGAACCAGTGACATCATCAGTATTTTATCATATGTATCAGTTTCCTTCTGATTAGAAAGGTTAAATGCAAGCTAGAAAAACCAAAAATAGAAATCACTTGAGGAAACACCACCCCTTGTGGACAAACATTGTTATTTTGTCTGTTCACCTACAGTTCACATAAACGTACACTTTCTATACAGAGTACAGACTTATAATGCATGTACATACTATTTTGTAACCATTACCATGCCCCATGGTCAATACTTTCCCTCTCATCCTGAGACCTCACCCTATTCCTTAGGGTAAACCGTGAGAAGTGGAATGGCTGGATCTGGGGGCGGGTCCCTCACTAGGGCACTGGACAGATGTGCCTTGACTGCGAAGAGCTGATTTGTTGTCCCCTCACCCTGCACCCCTCCCTACAGGGCACATCCATGCTCTGGCCCTTACTGAATACTTCAATCATTGCCGATCTGTTTGACAAAAAGGTTAACTCAACAATCCAAGCAAAAATCTGTTTGATGAAAAGGTTAACCCAACAATCAAAGCAAAATTGCATTGCTTAGATTACAAATGAACTTGAACTTTTTGTTTCGTGTAGTTAACAACCATCAGTCCTGTTCATGCTGCATGTACTCGGCAGCCCTGTGTTGTGTTCTTCAGCGGGTCCAGCGCCTCTCCGTCCAGGCCTGGGTTCACTGGCAGCCTCTCAGGAAGAGGTGGAGCACCCATGTGTTCCCAGGATCAACAAGCAAATGGTAACAAGGACGAAGCCATCAGTGGGAGGCCTGTGAACTCAGGGAAACACCCAGACTGATTCTGGGTTAAGCTTATTCATTTAGGGATTGTTTTCTATTATTTTCTTTCTCTTTCTTTCTTTCTGTCTGTCTTTCTTTCTTTCTTTCTTTCTTTCTTTCTTTCTTTCTTTCTTTCTTTCTTTCTTTCTTTCTTCCTTTCTTCCTTCCTTCCTTCCTTCCTTCCCTCCCTCCTTCTCTCCCTTCTTTCTCTTTCTTTCTTTTCTTTTCTTTTTTGAGGCAGGGTCTTGCTCTGTCACCCAGGCTGGCATGCAGTGGCACGATCTCAGCTCATTGCAACCTCCACCTCCTGGGTTCAGGCAACTCTCCTGCCTCAGCCTCCTGAGTAGTTGGGACTACAGGCACCCACCACCACGCCTGGCTAATTTTTGTATTTTTAGTAGAGATGGGGTTTCACCATGTTGATCAGGCTGGTCTTGAACTCCTGACCTCAGGTGATCCGCTTGCCTTGGCTTCCCAAAGTGCTGGGATTACAGGTGTGAGCCACTGCGCCCAGCCAGGGATTTTTTTCTTATTCACACTTCTTTCAGTTTGTATTATAAAAAATTATGCTCACATCCATTGTGTGGCTTAGAACTATCAGCCCCGCTGCTGCTGCCTCACACGGAGTGCCATGTGTACGATTTCCTTTAGTTCTCACATGTCGTCTCATCGAATCCTCAGCACAGCCCCTCTTTGGTAGGTGTTCATTTATCTCCATTTTACCAATGAGGAGTCTGGCTTTCAGGGAGATGACATGACCTACCCTAGGTCACACCCAGAAAATGTCTGTTTTTCTGTTTTTTCTATTTTTTTAAATTTTTTATTTGAGAAAGAGTCTTGATCTCTCAGCCAGGCTAGAGTGCAGTGGTGTAATCATAGCTCACTGCAGCCTTGACTTCTCAGGCTCAAGCGATCCTCTCACCTCAACCTCCAGAGTAGCTGGGACTACAGGCACGCACCACCACATCTGGCTAATTTTTTAATTTTTTGTAGAAACAGGGTTTCACTCTGTTGCTCAGGCTGGTCTCAAACCCCTGAGCTCAAGTGATCCTCCCACCTTGGCCTCCCAAAGTACCGTGATTACAGGGGTGAGCCATGGCGCCTGGCCTGTGTTTCTATTTTAAATATGAGAATGCTGAGTTCGCACAGAGGTAAGGAGGCAGGAAGAAGGGCTGGGACTTCCCAGACGTGTATCCACTCGACGTGTCTTTGGTTCAAGGCTTTTAATTCTGTGATTCTCAAACCACAGTGCGCATTGGAATCATCTGCAGGATGCTTCAAAATGTAAAACAGAGATAGCTGGGCCCCAGTCCCAAGGGTTTCTGGTTCCAAAGGCCAGGGTTGTGGCCCAAGAATTTCTGTTTCTAATGAATTCCAAGTGATGCTGACACTGCTGGTCGGGACCCCACTTTAAGAACCACACACCCTGATATCTCTTGGGTACCCCGGAGATAACCATTATTACACCCTGAGACGGGGAAGCTCCTCCAGTAGAGGAATGGCTTCATTGGGTTCAAGGATGAAAATTTCACAGGCTGTAATTACAAGGGCACCTGGCAGATCCCAAGAAGGACAAGTCCAAGGTGTCAGTGAGGTCTCTGGCCGCTAGCATGCAGCCCAGATGGGGTGGGAGGCCTGCCTGCCTCCAGTCCAGGGGAATTGCCAGGAATGGGAAGGAGTTTTTCCTCCTCCAGAAAGGATTCATGTGCAGTGCTGGAATCTGGGCCCTGTCTAGAAATGATGCCCAGGCTCAGCTGAGGCTCTAGCAATGAGCAGGGTCACTCTCAGATACTTCTCAAGACAGACTTCAGAAGATGAGCTTGAGGGCCAAATGAAGGGTAGTGGGGGAAATGGACTGGAGTCTAGCCTGAAAGGTTCTGGCACTTTCCTCTGCCCATCCACACCCACAGATCCCCCCAGTCATGGGAGATGATTCAGAGCTAATTTTGAGGCTCGGCAGGGGTAAGCAAGTCTCCCAACAGGTGCTGGGATGAGTGATGCCTCTCATGGGGTTTCTTTCTGGAGGGACCTGGAGAAGGCCTTCCAACATCAGCACTGCCTGCCTGCAGCAGGACCCTCTCACCTGATATCAGGATCCACCTTCCTTTCTTTTTTTCCTTCCTACAGATATTTATTTATTCCATAACTATTAGCTGTTTATTGAACCATTTACTTTGGGCAGGCACTGACAAGACGCTGAGGACACTGCCACCAACAAGACAGGGAAGATCCTTGCTTTGCAGGTGCTGTCAAGCATGGGGAAAAAGACAATCAACCTAGAAACACACGAACTATTGACAGATTGATGAACATAAACCAGATGCTATGGGAAGACAACATTTATGCTGAGAGCTAAAGGAAGGGATGAGCAAAGGCCCTGGGGTTGGAAGAAGCAGGAGTGCTTGAGGAGCTAAGCAGATGGCAAAGTGACCAGAGCATAATGGGCAAAGGGGAGAGTGGCACTGGGTGAGGTCAGAGAGATGTCAATAGGGATCAGACCGAAAGTGTTTTGGAGGCCTTGGTAAGGAGCGTGGATTGTATTTAAAATGCAATGAGGGTTGGGAGGCCGAGGCAGGTGGATCACCTGTGGTCAGGAGTTTGAGACTAGCCTGGCCAATATGGTGAAACACCGTCTCTACTAAAAATACAAAATTAGCTGGGTGTGGCGGCATGCACCTGTAATCCCAGCTACTTGGGAGCCTAAGGCAGGAGAATCACTTGAACCCGGGAGGCAGAGGTTGCGGTGAGCCAAGATTGAAGCCATTGCACTCCAGTCTGGGCAACAGAGCGAGACTCCATCTCAAAAAAAAAAAAAAAAAGAATGCAGTGGGGAGTCTAGGCAATAATCCTGAGTGTCTGCTGAAAATATTATGTTAAAAGCTGATGGCACAGTGGCTCATGCCTGTAATCTCAGCACTTTGGGAGGCCAAGACAGGAGGACTGCTTGAGCTTAAGAGTTCAAGACTGGCCTGGGCAACATAGTGAGACCTCATCTCTACAAAGTAACCTTAAATTAACCCAGCTTGGTGGTGCACGGCTGTAGTCCCAGCTACTCAAGAGGCTGAGGCTGGAGGATTGCTTGAGCCCAGGAGGCAGAGGTACATCACCTGAGCCCCCTGATTGAGCCTAGCACCACAAAGAGAAAGGCCACTGGACAAAATCTGATCAAGACTCTAGATCTGACTACCAAGTACAGGTAATACAGGGGACAGAGAGCAGAACATGTAAAATGACATCATAAGGGAGCAATCAGAAAAATCCAGCCTGCAGAAGTGCTACAGACCAACCACTCAGTCCATATGACAAACATAATGCAGAAGGGAAAAGAGACAGATTGGGGACCTGTGAACTAAAAGAGACTTCAGCATCACGTCAACCAAACGCAATATGGGGATGGTGGTAGACTTTATCATAATGGACCTTAATGAATCACAATTCCATGTCCTCACCTCTTCTGCAATGCTATATTGCTTTTCTTCCTATCAAGAGGTGAAACTATTTATCCACTGACTTGCACCTGGGCATCCCTTGTGACTTACTTTGGCCAATAAAATGTGACAGACGTGATGTGAAAATTCCAGAGTCTCGGACTTAAGAAGCTTGTAGCTTCTTTTCTTGCTCTCTTGGAACCCTGAGACCACTGTTCTCTGAAGAAGCCCACACTAGCTTCCTGGAGGATGAGAGGCTAAGTGGAGAACTGAGACATCCCAGCCAATGGCCAGCACTAATCACCAGCCATGTGAGGCACACCTTGGACCTCCCAGCCCCAGCTGAGCCAGCAGATAACTACAGCAGCTGCATAAGAGTCCCAAGAGAGACCAGGAGACGAACTACTCAGATTGCCAAGCCACAGAGCTGTACCATTAAATTTTGGGGTGGTTGACAACATAATAATAAATAATAGAAACAGAAATCTTGCTTGGATCCACACTCAAACAAACCAACTATTTAAAAAATTATGAAACAATCAGGAAATTTTGCTGGATGCTGGCTATTTAATGATATAATGACATAATTGTTAATTTTGTTAGGTTTGATAATGATGGAAATCACATTTTTTCATGTTGTTTTTTTGAGTCCTTATTTTTTAAAGGTACAAACTGAAACATTTATGGATGAAAGGAAGTAATGTCTGGTATTTGCTTCAAAATAATCCAAAGAGAAGTGGGGATACGGATGAAACAACTCCAGGCCTCGAGTTGATAACTGTTGAAAGCAGATGATGTATACATGGGGGTTCTTTATATGATTCCCTCTAATAACAGCTCATTAATCTTTCTACTCTTGTATATGTTTATTACCATATTCTGTCTTCTACATGTTTGACATTTACCATATTAAAATAAAGATGTTTGAGTACAGTTGGAAGTCCTTGGAAGGCCTAAACCTGGGAGTATCATCTCTCATCGGGCACAGGAAGTTTGCAGCTTGTTCGCCTCCTGCCGCAGTCCCTCTGCCCCATCCTAACACTCACCGCAGTGCCCCCTGCTGGTCCCTGCAGCCCTGATGATGCCAGCTTGCTGGCCCTGCTCCTCCGAGGGTCTCTAGCCTCCAGGCCCCCAGCCTCCGTTGAGCCTCCAGGCCAGTGGCTGAGTTCTGGGTGTGACAGAAAGATTCCACAGGGACTCTTCATCCCCTGGAACAGGCCTCAGGAGGAGAGTTTATGACACAACATCATGAGTCACCCCAACTAATGACTTCCCAGAAGAGCTGTGGTTGGACACTGAGCCTTCCCTTCGAAGCAAGCCTGGGGAAACACACACCAAAGCCTGGTCCTAATTCACAGACACACAGAGCAGGGCCAGCTGTGCTGCAGCATCATTGTGGGACCTTGAGCAAGTCATGGAACCTCTCTGACCTCCATTTAAAATGAAGCTAACACCTTAGGGTAATTCAATGAAGGTTTAAGAAAAATACAAAAGAAAACAAATGAGGCTAATACCTAATGACTTACATCATGGGATGGCTCAGAGAGCTAAATAAAATAATAGATGTGGAAGTGCTTTGTTAAATGCTATGCAGGCAGAACAGCTGATCACGGGATGGGAGGAGGCAAAGGTTGAACAGGAGCCTCTGCTTTGGATGTTCTGCTGAATGTGATGTGCCTCTGCTCCTTAGCCCTGGTTCATGGTCCCTCTTCATTCTCCCTTTCTCTACTGCCTTCTTGCCTTTCTCAGCTAAAGTTCCATGGAGGAGATGAAGGGGAACGACATCAAAGAGTTTGAGGGTATAATAATTGGGTCCCAGCAGAAAACAAATGGTGCATTCAGAAAGGGTTTAACTGAATAGAGTTTAATGGAAGAAGGGAGGGGTAAGAGAACCAGCCAGAAACGGTGAAGCACCCAGGGACTCACAACCACAGGAAGCTGTTACCATTGAGTGCAAGGAGAGGGAAGAGTGTTACTGTAGTCAGGCAAGGGCTAGAGCCATGAAAGGGGACTCACCCAATAGGAGCAGGCTGTGGCCGTAGGGAAAAACAGCTGCTGGAAGAATTGGGCCAGGCGGGAAGGGAATCAGAAGACAAATACCCTGACCTCTCTCTCTGCTCCTGCCCTCCCATCTCCTTCAGAGCCTGGCATTGGCTGAACCCAGCTAGAAGCCAGAAGACAAGGGAACCAGGGCAATGCAGAACTTAGAGGTTAGCCTCTGGGGCACACAGCAGGGCCAAGAAAGTTGGAACCTAAATGGGGTGGGGGTGTTAATAAAGAATAACCAACACTGGAGAATGAGTTATGGGCAAGACAGGGCATGAAGTACAAGACCAGGGTTTGAGTGGTTGTAGGCTGAAAGTCTTGGATCAGTGCATCGAGTTGCAACTGGAGCTGGGACATGCTTGGGGGACCAGGGCATGGTTAAGGTTTGGCACACGGAGGGTCTCATTAGTGGTGAGAAATCAGTAATCTCTTCTTTGCCTAAGGTCCTGACCCATATATTCCTTTGGTCCTAGGGGAGCCCTCCCAGCCTCCCAACAGCAGTTGGCCCCTAAGTCAGAATGGGACTAACACTGAGGCCACCCCGGCTGCAAACCTCACCTTCTCCTCCTACTATCAGCACACCTCCCCTGTGGCGGCCATGTTCATTGTGGCCTATGCGCTCATCTTCCTGCTCTGCATGGTGGGCAACACGCTGGTCTGTTTCATCGTGCTCAAGAACCGGCACATGCGTACCGTCACCAACATGTTCATCCTCAACCTGGCCGTCAGTGACCTGCTGGTGGGCATCTTCTGCATGCCCACCACGCTTGTGGACAACCTCATCACTGGTGAGTGCGGGCAGTTGGCAGCAGGAGTGTCCCCTTCCCCCACTTCAGCTTCTCAGATAAGGCCGGAAATCAAAGCTTGGAAGACAGATATCATTGCTGGGCTGGCCTCTTGGCCATGCCATGGTCTCGGACTCTCAAGACAGTCTTGGGGCTAAAGAGTTAGACTAGAAATAAGAGATTTAATGAATTCCCTGTTTTCTTTGTGCCTGGCATGATGTTACTTTTCATGCATTATCTTAATTCATCCTCACAACAATCCAGTGAAGTAGAGTTTATGGTCCTCCCCATTTTATGGAAGAGGAAACATGCTCAGAGTGGTTAAGAAACTGGCCTGTAGTTACACAGCTAATAGGTGTCAAGGTCAACATTCTCACACCCATACTTCTAATTATTGTATTATACCATTCAGTCCCCTCTCTCACGAAGCTCCCATGGGCAGAATTAGAGCCAGTGGGGAGAAGTGGAAGGGAGGCAGGTTTCCTCTGAATTGGGAATGAAAACTCCACTCATTTGAGCTGGAAATTGAGCAGGGCACAGAAGAGAGTCCTGCCTGTAAGTAATGAGCTCTCTGTCCCTTAGAGTGTCTAAGTAGAGACTGGCCGGCCACTCAGTGGACCACTTGACCTCTAAATTCCTGCCTGTGCATCCTGCAGATTTCAGAACAGCGACATCTACTCTCTACTCTCTCATGCAACTGGCCTTTCTTGTTTTAGAATCAAGTTTCCACCAACCTGAGACTCCAGGTGAGGGACTGGTTTTCAGAGATATGGAGACCCCTAGAGGTCTGAGCCTGCAGATTCTGAGCTCAGAGCTCCCCAGCAGCTCACTGGTCCTCAGGATCCAGAGCCTGGACAGCCCCATTCAGAGTGACTTCACTGATTGAGGGAGCCACAGCCCACGTTTCTGTAGGTTCTAGGACCCAGGATGTGGAGCCAGTGCAGAGTCAGCTCCCCTCCACAGTAGCAGATCTGTCTGGTGGAACCGTTACCCACTGCTGAGTCCCAGCTTCCTTTGCCGATGCTGAACATAAACTGCATTCCTCTCCTTTCCAACACATAGACACACACACATGTGTACTCAGGCACACAAGTGCAGAGATGCACACGTGCATACACATAAATACATGCATACCAGTCAACAGTGATATAAGGAGGTCACTAGCTGGTTACGGTGGCGTCTCTCAGTCTTTTTCATACACTCATATTTAAAATATTGTTTGAATACATAAAACATTCAGATGGTTCAATAGTCAAAAGCTACCAAAGTTCTCCAGTGAAAAATCTCCCTTCCGCCCCTGTCCTCTGGCCTCCCAGCTCCTCTCCCTCCTGGTAGAGGCAACCAGTGTTGCCAGTTTCTTGTGTCTCTTTCAAACAATATTTTATGCGAGTGCAAGCAAATTAAGGACATGCTAAGTTTCCAAACAGTCAGTCCCGTACTTTTACTTCCTACCACACCCCACTTAAAAATATACCATGTATGCTGTAAAAAAGATTCATTAAAATAAACTTACATGTTGTTATCCCATATTAATAAATAAAAGAGTTTCTCACTATTTTCACCAGCTGCTTAGCATTCCATTGTATGAATGTACTACAATTTATTTTGATTTGTATTTACGTTGTTTCTAATAGAATCTTCTGCAGTTAAATAAAACTTCACACAGCTTCACTATTTTTTGTCTTTCTTTCTTTTTTTTTTTTTTTTTTTGGAGTCTCACTCTGTCACCCAGGCTGGAATGCAGTGGTGTGATCTCGGCTCACTGCAACCTCCGCCTCTCAGGTTGAAGTGATACTCCTGCCTCAGTCTCCCAAGTGGCTAGGATTACAGGCTCCTGCCACCACACCCAGCTAATTTTTGTATTTTTAGTAGAGACGGGATTTCACCATGTTGGCCAGTCTGGTTTTGAACTCCTGACCTCAAGTGACCTGCCTGCCTCGGCCTCCCAAAGTGCTGGGATTACAGGCATGAACCACCACGCCGGCCTTTTTTTTTTGAGACAGTCTCACTCTGTCATCCAGGCTGGAGTGCAGTGGCACGATCATGGCTTACTGCAGTCTCGACCTCCCTGGGCCCAGGTCCTGGGACTACAGGCATGTGCCACCACGACCGGCTAATTTTTCTATTTTTTGTAGAGATGGGGTTTTGTCATGTTACCCAGGCTTGTCTCAAACTCCTGGGTTCAAGCCATCTGCCCGCCTTAACCTCCCAAAGTGCTGGGATTACAGGAGTGAGGCACCATGCCTAGCTTTTTCTTCCTTTCTTTCTTTTTGTTTTGTTTTGTGTTGTTTTTTTTTTTTAACTCACATACAGAAGGTTGAATCATTTATTCAGTTTACAGTTCATGGCACTATGTGATTTCACTCTGTTGCAAAGCTCTTCTTTTGTTTATTTGTTTCCTTCTATATACCTATCCCACTCTACATCTCTTCTCTGACCCATAGGCAGCCATTGTGTTATATTTCTGTCTTTTGTATGCATTCTTAGAAAATGTGCTGTGAATGGCTGGGCACGGTGGCTCACGCCTGTAATCCCAGCACTTTGGGAGGCCAAAGCGGGTGGATGACAAGATCAGGAGATTGAGACCATCCTGGCTAAAACGGTGAAACCCCATCTCTACTAAAAAATACAAAAAATTAGCCGGGCGTGGTGGTGGGTGCCTGTAGTCCCAGCTACTCGGGAGGCTGAGGCAGGAGAATGGCGTGAACCCAGGAGGTGGAGCTTGCAATGAGCGAGATCGTGCCACTGCACTCCAGCCTGGGCGAAAAAAGAAAATATGCTGTGAATGTATGCATGTTTTACATTTAAATATTTTTGTTAAGATACAATTTCACATACATTAAAATTTGCCTTTTTCAGTATACAGTTCCATAGGGGTTTTTGTTGTTGTTGTTGTTGTTGTTGTTGTTGCTTTTTAAAAAGACACGGTCTTGCTCTGTCACCAAGGCTGGAGTGCGGTGGTGAGATCACAGCTCACTGTGACCTCAAACTCCTGGCCTCAAGCGATCTTCCCACCTCAGTCTCCCCAGTAGCTGGGACTACAGAAATGCGCCACCATGTGTGGCTAATTTTGTTTTTAATTTTTGTTTTTGTAGATTCAGAGTCTCACTATATTACCCAGGCTGGTCTTGAATTCCTGGGCTCAAGCGATCCTCCTGCTTCTTCCTCCCAAAGTGCTGGGATTACTATGCCTGGCTGAGAATAGTATTTAGAAGCCAAGATCTGGGTTCTAGGTGTGCTCATGGGTATTGGGGTGTCATTGCTTCTAGGTGCTCTCAAGGGACAGAGCTAGGAAATATATGTATACTAACAGAAATATTTAACACACATATCCTTATTTCTATATCTGTCCATCTGTATGTGTATTAACATGAGTTCAGACTGATACCTCTGATTCTAACCCACTGTCACAGATTCATTTTAAACTTGACCCTCTTCCTTAATGGTAACTTCATTTTCAGACAGTGAGAAATCTAGCTGTATTTATCTACAACATATTTACTTATTTGTTCAATCTTAGTATACACATAAGGTAGTTTCATTATTGCTAACATAATTCTGTGATTTGGGTTTGCCTGATATTTTCCCATAATTAGATCCAGTTTATTCAGTTTTGTCAAGAATATACAAATTTAGTAATGACAGTACAGAATTTGTATACAGTTGTTTTTGCTGTTATAGTATACAGTCAAAATACTGTTTTGCAAAGTTACTCCAGTTCGTGTGTTCCTTCTTCACCCCTTCAATGTAAATATTATTCAATTTAAATACAGTATTATTCATTTGTAATACAATTAGACTTATTTGTTAATTTTGTATTTCACTTTGTGTCCCCCCTCCCCAACCACATCCTGATAGATGTTATTTATTTTTGAGTAAGTGATACATTGCCATGATTCTAAAAAGTCAGAACCATACAAAGATACACTCAGAGAGGCATCACTCTCATTATCTCACCTATCCCATTCATCCATTATTTCTACCCAGTTCTTATCTTCTCTCTGTATGGATAGCTAATCTCATTATTCTGATTTATCTTTTCTGTATTTCTCTGGTACAATGAGAAAATAAGCATATATTTTCTTAATCTCTTTTTTCTTACATGAAGGGTAATATACTACAGATAGTCTTTATACTTTGCTTTTTGCAAACCACATGCCTGTGGTTCCAGCTCCTCAGGAGGCTGAGGCAGGAGAATCGTTTGAGCCAGGAAGTTGAGGCTGCAGTGAGCCATGATCACACCACTGTACTCCAGCCTAGGTGACAGAGTGAGACCCTATCTCAGACAAAACAAAACAAAACAACTGATGTCTGGGTCCTGCCACTAGATATTCTGATTGTAACTGGCCTGGAATGGGTCTGAGCATTTGTTCTTTGCAAAGCTCTCCAGATGATTCTCGTGAGCAGCCAGTGTCGAGAACCACTGGCCTAGAACCTGTGACAGGGCTATGGGAGCAGAGAGTCAGGCAGGGCTGGACGGTCTAAAGCTCATGGAAAGAAATCATTGGTCAACATAAAGAAAATCTCACTAATACTGTTGACCCTTGAACAACATGGGGTTGAACTGCATGGGTCCATTTATATGAGGGTTTTTTCCAACTAAATGCAGATTAAAAATACAGCAAAACCCATGTATATTAGGCCATTCTCATGCTGCTATAAGGACATACTTGAGAGTGGGTAATTTATAGAGGAAAGAGGTTGGACTCACAGTTCTGCAGGGATGGGAAGGCCTCAGGAAACTTACAATCACGGTGGAAGGGGAAGCACATCCTTCTTCACAAGTCAGCAGGAGAGAGAAGAATGAGAACGGAGTGAAAGGAGAAGCCCCATATAAAACCATCAGATCTTGTGATGAGAACTTACTCACCATCACAAGAATAGCATGGAGGAAACCACCCCCATGATTCAGTTACCTCCCGTGGGTCCTTCCCACGACTCGTGGGGATTATGGGAGCTACAACTCAAGATGAGATTTGGGTGGGGATACAGCCAAAACATATCACCATGTATGTACAAAGGGCTGCCTTTTTCTGTACACAGGTTCTGCAAGGCTGACTGCGGGACTTGATTATGTGTGGATTTTGGAATACTTGGGGGTCCTAGAACCAATGTGCTGTGTAAACGAGGGGATGACTGTAGTGAGAACTGTCCATGGTTTTTTTTTTTTTTTTTTTTTTTAATTTATGAAGTATTTATTGATGATTCTTGGGTGTTTCTCGGAGAGGGGGATATGGGAGGGTCATAGGATAATAGTGGAGAGAAGGTCAGGAGATAAACACATGAACAAAGGTCTCTGGTTTTCCTAGGCAGAGGACCCTGCGGCCTTCTGCAGTGTTTGTGCCCCTGGGTACTGGAGATTAGGGAGTGGTGATGACTCTTAAAGAGCATGCTGCCTTCAAGCATCTGTTTAACAAAGTACATCTTGCACCGCCCTTAATCCATTTAACCCTGAGTTGACACAGCATATGTTTCAGAGAGCATGGGGCTGGGGGAAAGGCCATAGATCAACAGCATCCCAAGGCAGAAGAATTTCTCCTAGTCAGAACAAAATGGAATCTCCTATGCCCACCCCTTTCTACACAGACACAGCAACAATCTGATCTCTCCTTCCTTTCCCCACACTTCCCCCCCTCTTCCTTTCAACAAAACCGCCATCGTCCTCATGGCCCGCTCCCGATGGTCGCTGTCTCTTCGGAGCTGTTGGGTACACCTCCCAGACAGGGCGGCCGGGCAGAGGCGCTCCTCGCTTCCCAGACGGGGCCGCCCGGGCAGAGGCGCTCCTCACTTCCCAGACGGGGCCGCCCGGGCAGAGGCGCTCCTCTCCTCCCAGACGGGGCGGCCGGGCAGAGGCGCTCCTTGCTTCCCAGACGGGGCCGCCCAGGCAGAGGCGCTCCTCGCTTCCCAGACCGGGCCGCCCGGGCAGAGGCGCTCCTCACTTCCTCCCAGACCGGGTGGCAGCCAGGCAGAGGCGCTCCTCACCTCCCAGACGGGGCGGCCGGGCAGAGGCGCTCCTCACTTCCCAGAGGGGGCGACCGGGCAGAGGCGCTCCTCACTTCCCAGACCGGGCGGCCAGGCAGAGGCGCTCCTCACTTCCCAGATGGGGCGGCCGGGCAGAGACGCTCCTCACTTCCTCCCAGACGGGGTGGCGGCCGGGCAGAGGCGCTCCTCACTTCCCAGACTGGGCGGCCGGGCAGAGGCGCTCCTCACTTCCCAGACTGGGCGGCCGGGCAGAGGCGCTCCTCACTTCCCAGACTGGGCGGCCGGGCAGAGGCGCTCCTCACCTCCTAGACGGGGTGGCCAGGCAGAGGCGCTCCTCACTTCCCAGACGGTGTGGCGGCTGGGCAGAGGTGCTCCTCCCTTCCCAGATGGGGCAGCCAGGCAGAGGCGCTCCTCACTTCCTCCCAGACGGGGTGGCGGCCAGGCAGAGGCGCTCCTCACTTCCCAGAGGGGGCGGCCGGGCAGAGGTGCTCCTCACTTCCTCCCAGACGGGGTGGTGGCTGGGCAGAGGCACTCCTCACCTCCCAGACGGGGCGGCCGGGCAGAGGTGCTCCTCATCTCCCAGACGGGGCGGCCGGGCAGAGGTGCTCCTCACTTCCCCCCAGACGGGGTGACGGCCGGGCAGAGGCACTCCTCACCTCCCAGATGGGGCGGCCGGACAGAGGCGCTCCTCACTTCCCATACAGGGTGGCAGCCGGGCAGAGGTGCTCCTCACTTCCCAGATGGGGCAGCTGGGCAGAGGTGCTCCTCACTTCCTCCCAGACGGGGTGGCGGCCAGGCAGAGGCGCTCCTCACTTCCCAGACTGGGCGGCCGGGCAGAGGCGCTCCTCACTTCCCAGACTGGGCGGCCGGGCAGAGGCGCTCCTCACCTCCTAGACGGGGTGGCCAGGCAGAGGCGCTCCTCACTTCCCAGACGGTGTGGCGGCTGGGCAGAGGCGCTCCTCCCTTCCCAGATGGGGCAGCCAGGCAGAGGCGCTCCTCACTTCCCCCCAGACGGGGTGGTGGCCAGGCAGAGGCGCTCCTCACTTCCCAGAGGGGGCGGCCGGGCAGAGGTGCTCCTCACTTCCTCCCAGACGGGGTGGCGGCTGGGCAGAGGCGCTCCTCACCTCCCAGACGGGGCGGCCGGGCAGAGGTGCTCCTCATCTCCCAGACGGGGCGGCCGGGCAGAGGTGCTCCTCACTTCCCCCCAGACGGGGTGACGGCCGGGCAGAGGCACTCCTCACCTCCCAGACGGGGCGGCCGGACAGAGGCGCTCCTCACTTCCCATACGGGGTGGCAGCCGGGCAGAGGCGCTCCTCACTTCCCAGATGGGGCAGCCGGGCAGAAGCGCTCCTCACTTCCTCCCAGATGGGGTGGCGGCCGGGCAGAGGCGCTCCTCACTTCCCAGACGGGGCGGCCGGGCAGAGGTGCTCCTCACTTCCTCCCAGACGGGGTGGCGGCCGGGCAGAGGCGCTCCTCACCTCCCAGACGGGGTGGCCGGGCAGAGGCGCTCCTCCCTTCCCAGACGGAGTGGCCAGGCAGAGGCGCTCCTCACCTCCCAGAGTGGGCGGCCAGGCAGAGGCGCTCCTCACTTCCCAGAGTGGGCGGCCGGGCAGAGGCGTTCCTCACTTCCCATAGGGAGTGGCAACCAGGCAGAGGCGCTCCTCACTTCCCAGATGGGGCAGCTGGGCAGAGGTGCTCCTCACTTCCTCCCAGACGGGGTGGCGGCCAGGCAGAGGCGCTCCTCACCTCCCAGACGGGGCGGCCGGGCAGAGGCGCTCCTCACTTCCCATATGGGGTGGCAGCCGGGCAGAGGCGCTCCTCACTTCCCAGACAGGGTGGCGGCCAGGCAGAGGCGCTCCTCACCTCCCCGATGGGGCAACCGGGCAGAGGCGCTCCTCACTTCCTCCCAGACGGGGTGGCGGCCAGGCAGAGGCGCTCCTCACCTCCCAGACGGGGCGGCCGGGCAGAGGTGCTCCTCATCTCCCAGACGGGGCAGCCGGGCAGAGGCGCTCCTCACTTCCTCCCTGACGGGGTGGCGGCCGGGCAGAGGCACTCCTCACCTCCCAGACGGGGCGGCCGGGCAGAGGCGCTCCTCACTTCCTCCCAGACGGGGTGGCGGCCGGGCAGAGGCGCTCCTCACCTCCCAGAAGGGGTGGCCAGGCAGAGGCGCTCCTCACCTCCCAGACGGGGCGGCCGGGCAGAGGTGCTCCTCATCTCCCAGACGGGGCAGCCGGGCAGAGGCGCTCCTCCCTTCCTCCCAGACGGGGTGGCAGCCGGGCAGAGGCGCTCCTCACATCCCAGACGATGGGCGGCCGGGCAGAGGCGCTCCTCACTTCCCAGATAGGGCGGCCGGGCAGAGGGGTTCCTCACATCCCAGACGATGGGCGGCCAGGCAGAGATGCTCCTCACTTTCTAGACGGGGTGGCGGCGGGGCAGAGGCTGTAATCTTAGCACTTTAAGAGGCCAAGGCAGGAGGCTGGTAGGTGGAGGTTGCAGCGAGCCGAGATCACACCACTGCACTCCAGCCTGAGCACCATTGAGCATTGAGTTAGCGAGACTCCGTCTGCAATCCCAGCACCTCGGGAGGCCGAGGCGGGCAGATCACTCGAGGCCAGGAGCTGGAGACCAGCCCGGTCAACACGGCGAAACCCCGTCTCCACCAAAAATACAAAAACCATTCAGGCGTGGCGGCGTGCGCCTGCAATCCCAGGCACTCGGCAGGCCGAGGCAGGAGAGTCACCGGAGCCCGAGGCAGGGAGGTTGCAGCGAGCCGGATCATGGCAGTACAGTCCAGCTTCGGTAACAGCGGGAGACCGAAAAAAGAAGGAGAGGGAGACCGAAGAAAGGGGAGAGGGAGAGGGAGGGGGAGGGGGAGGGGGAGGGGGAGGGGGAGGGGGAGGGGGAGAGGGAGAGGGAGAGGGAGAGGGAGAGGGAGAGCTGTCCATGGTTTTATGGGCTGGTTGGTTCCTCATTTCTGAAAGTCTGCAAGCAGAGACCAGATAACCCCTAGCAGGACATGGAGGAAAGATCCAAGCTCAGAGGGGACCTGGCTTGAAGGGCTTGCGGTCTCTGGCTCTTGATGCGTGGGCATCTCTCACTCTTTGGGGATCTCTGTCATTGCAGGGTGGCCCTTCGACAATGCCACATGCAAGATGAGCGGCTTGGTGCAGGGCATGTCTGTGTCAGCTTCCGTTTTCACGCTGGTGGCCATTGCTGTGGAAAGGTGAGAGGTTTCCTGGCTGGATTATGCCTGAGCCAACTAGGGCCTGGCATTAAGAGGAGCCACTGCCTCTAATGCTGGGTTGCCTGGAAGGCTGGGGCTGCACCGTGGTAAGTGGGGCTAAATCCTGAGCCACAAGGAGAAGGGCTGTGGGCCCAGCTGCCCTCTCCCTAAACTTGGGGAACCTGATGAGGACACCACCATTCCCTTCTGGAAGGCCTGAAGGCAGCCTTGGTTGGCTTTTGTTGGGATTCCTGGGGCCTGTGAGGAGCTCAAGAGCAGTCCTCATTTCCTGAGCAGCAGGAATCCTGCCACCTCTAAGTCTGAGCCAGGTGAGCCAGAGCTAAGGGGGCCAGCTTATGGGTGGGTCTCGGTATGGCTGGGGAGGAAGGGTTTCTCCCTGCTGCTTATTCTGTCCCCACTGGCTCCTTGCTGGTTCCCGGCAGCCCAGGCTGTACTCAATCCCCACGTTCACCCCTTCTGGTCTCTCAGCCTCATATTCCATCAGATTCCCTGGTAAGTATAAGTCTATCATGTGGCCAAAGGTATGGAGGAGAGCCAGGACAAGGAGGCTTGCAATCAATAAAGCACTGAACCCAGGAGGCCTCCATATTGCACTACATGAGTGCTCCTCCCCCACAGCATTGTTAGCGGTGGAAGGGCACCCTCTGGGTTCTTCACCCCAGGGGAAGGTGGGCAGGCAGATCAGCTGGAGGTGTGCTCATTCCTGCCTTGGTGTATCATGTTGGGTAGGTCACCTAACTACTCTGAGCCCTTGTAATCTCATCTGTAAAATGGTAGCTACCCTACAGGATGGTTGGGAGGCTTCAGTGAGCTCCTGCTTATAAAAGCTTATGCACAGTTCCTGGCATAGAGTCCAAATATCAGTTGCTAATAGTATGTTGTTTCTTCTGCACACCCATCCCCTCCTCCTTGTTCTCTCCCCAGCATGGGCATATCTTAGCCCTGCCCTTTGTGGATTCTAGTGTTCACATCCTCTCTCCACCTCAAGCCCAGCTTTTTGTAACTCAGTGAAGTAAGCAGCTGGAGTAATGAATTGGGTTATACTCTCCACAAGGCCACTAACTAGTTGGGTGATCCGGAGAAGTCCCTTCCCTTCATCGACCTTTGTTTTGTTATCATTGTTGAAGGAAATGAGAGTTACAATTTCTCCCAGTGGTGTTTGCAGTATTCTTCAAGTCCCACCTCATCCAGGAAGCCTGCCCAGATTACCCCAAGATTCTCCTCCACCCATTTACTGCTATTGCACTCATAGCCAGTACTACAGGCTTTAAGAATTATTTATTCTCTGGGTATTTCTTTTCTTTTCTTTCTTTCTTTTTTTTTTTTTTTTGAGGGAGGAGACAGAGTCTTGCTCTGTCACTCAGGCTGGAGGGCCATGGCGATCTTGGCTGAGTGCAACCTCTGCCTCCTGGGTTCAAGCCATTCTCGTGCCTCAGTCCCTGGAGTAGCTGGGATTACAGGTGTGCACCACCATGCATGGCTAATTTTTGTCTTTTTAGTAGAGAAGGGTTTCACCATGTTGGCCAGGCTGGTCTCGAACTCCTGGCCTCAAGTGATCCACCCTCCTCAGCCTCCCAAAGTGCTGACATAAGCCACTATTCTCTGGAGCTTTCTTGAGTGTGTGAAGTATGAAGTCAGTAGGTCAAACTCATATAGGTTGAGATAACAAGGCCTGAGTCAGGCTGTGGGAGAGGTAAAAGGTCAGGCTATCAGGCCAAAAACTGGGTTGGCAGGAGGGCAGGACACAGTGTAGTGAAGTGGAAAGGACACTTGACTGAGAGTCAGCTCTAGACCTATGTTCCAGTGCAGGTTCTGACTCTAAACAGCCATGTGACCATAAGACCCCCACTGGGCAAGGTTTCCCCTCCATTAAACAAGTAAGATTGACTGGACATTCTTCAGGTTTCTATTTTCTGGCATCAGTAGATGACAGAAGCCATTCTGGGGAATAGGAGCCCCTCCTTTTTCCTCACTATTAGGCATTTGAAATGTCTCAAGAAGTGTGGTCAGTGTCATCTCACTTCATCTTCACAACTACCCAACAGAGTAGGTCATACTATTGGCTTCATTTTCCACATGAGGAAACTAAGGCTCAGAAAGTATTTTGAGTAATGCATTTATCTAATCACACCCTAGGAATACTGAGATGAAAAGTCATGGCATCTGCCCTCAAAGAGCTTGCAGTTGAGCAATCATTTTTGAACCACGCTGCAGGGGGAGGTTTTTACCTCCACCTACAGCAGCTGTTTTCAACTCTGGTTGCACAGTATGCACAGTAGACTTCTCCAGGAGCATTTTTTTTTTTTTTTTTTTTTTTTTTTTTTTTTTGGAGACAAGGTCTTGCTCTATTGCCTTGGCTGGAGTGCAGTGGTCTGATTATGGCTCACTGCAGTCTCAACCTCAACCTCCTGTGAAGGGGTGGCCTGCCCCTCCACACCTGTGGGTATTTCTAGTTGGGTGGGACGAGAGACTGAGAAAGAGAAATAAGACACAGAGACAAAGTATAGAGAAACAACAGTGGGCCCAGGTGACCGGCGCTCTGCATACCAAGGACCTGCGCCGGCACCGGTCTCTGAGTTCCCTCAGTTTTTATTGACTATTATTTTCATTATTTCAGCAGAAAGGAATGTAGTAGGAGGGCAGGGTGATAATAAGGAGAAGGTCAGCGACAAACATGTGAGCAATAGAATCTATGTCATAATTAAGTTCAAGGGAAGGTACTATGACTGGACGTGCACGTAAGCCAGATTTATGTTTCTCTCCACCCAAACATCTCAGTGGAGTAAAAAATAACAAGGCGGCATTGCTGCAAACATGTCTCACCTCCCACCATAGGGTGGTTTTTCTCTCATCTCAGAACTGAACAAATGTACAATAGGGTTTTATACTGAGACATTCAGTTCCCAGGGGCAGGCAGGAGACAGTGGCCTTCCTCTATCTCAACTGCAGGAGGCTTTCCTCTTTTACTAATCCATCTCAGCACAGACCCTTTACGAGTGTTGGGCTGGGGGACGGTCAGGTCTTTCTCATCCCATGAGGCCATATTTCAGACTATCATATGGGGAGAAACCTTGGACAATACCCAGCTTTCAAGGGCAGAGGTCCCTGTGGCTTTCCACAGTGCATTGTGCCCCTGGTTTATTGAGACTAGAGAATGGCGATGACTTTTACCAAGTATACTGTTTGTAAACATTTTGTTAACAAGGCACGTCCTGCACAGCCCTAGATCCCTTAAACCTTGATTTCATACAACACATGTTTTTGTGAGCTCCAGGTTGGGTCAAAATGGCTGGGGCAAAGTGGCTGGGGCAAAGCTACAAATTAACAACATCTCAGCAAAGCAATTGTTTGAAGTACAAGTCTTTTTCAAAATGGAGTCTCTTATGTCTTCCCTTTCTACATAGACACAGTAACAGTCTGATCTCTCTTTCTTTTCCCTACACTCCTGGACTCAAGTGATTATCCTGCCTCAGCCTCCTGTGTAGCTGGAAGAATAGGCAAGCATCCCCTCACCTGGTTCATTTTTTTGGTAGAGATGGGGTTTCACCATGTTTCCCAGGCTGGTCTCCAACTCCTGGGTTCAAGTGATCCTCCTGCCTTGGCCTCACAAAGTGCTGGGATTATAAGCATGAACCATGGCACCTGACCCCAGGAGCTTTAAAAACGAAAACAACAAATAACAAACAATGCTAAAACCACTTTCTAGACTAATTAGGTTGGAATCCTTGGCCTGAATAAATAGGCACAGGTTTTGTCTTTGTTGTTGAAATGCTTCAGGAGAGTCTCATGCACGTGGAGGGTTTACAGCTACTGGTTTATATGGCATATGAAGCAAGACAAATCTGGGTTCAAGGCTGGTCCTTGCAACTTGCTATGTGACCTTGAGCCAACTGCTTAACACTTGAGTCCCAGTTTCCTTGTCTGTAAATCAACAGTGTAGCAACTGTCTTAAAGGCCTCACCTTTAAAAAATAATAAAGGGTGTAATAACAGATGCTGAGTTGTCCTCATGAGGAAATAAATGGTGCAGACTTGTCCTTGCATTGTGGAGATACTGATACTATGGCCAAGATGACATAGGGACAGCCTGACATGTAGGCTCTACATCTGACCTCCTGAGGTTTTCTGGAGAATCCATAAACAGAAACAGTGTTATTTGACGCACCTAATCGTCCTTCTCAAGGACAGACTGCGCACTCTGATCGCTCTGCTAGCTGCCAGCTAATCAGTTTACCCCCAAAAGTACACAAATGGCCCCGCGAGGAGGCTCACACCTGCAATCCCAGAACTTCGGGAGGCCGAGGCCGGAGGATAGCTTGAGCCCAAGACTTTGAGACTAGCCTGGGCAACACAGTGAGACTTCATCTCTCCAAAAATTAAAAGAAATTAGCCGGCGTTGCAGCGCATTCCTGTGGTTCCAGCTACTCAGGAGGCTGAGGTGGGAGGATCACTTGACCCCGGGAGGTGGAGGCTGCAGGGAGCCGTAATCGCGCCACTGCACTCCAGCCTGGGCGACAGAAGGAGACCCTGTCTCAGGAAAAAAAAAAAAAAATGGAGAAAAGTGCAAAAGTGCACACAGGATTCATTGTTCCCACACGATCTGCGGTTTCCTCCTCCCTTCTCATAAATCCTGTAGCTAGCTGCCTTTGTTCTTTGACTACTCAGCCAATTCAGGTCTGAGCTATTCTTCGACGCCGCCCTAGATGCGATGATGAAGGTCAGGTGCCCGCATCCCACCGGCCGTCCCCTAGCAGGGGCCCTAGGACCCACCCAGATCCCGCCTCTCTCTCTCCCCGCGGCAGGTTCCGCTGCATCGTGCACCCTTTCCGCGAGAAGCTGACCCTGCGGAAGGCGCTCGTCACCATCGCCGTCATCTGGGCCCTGGCGCTGCTCATCATGTGTCCCTCGGCCGTCACGCTGACCGTCACCCGTGAGGAGCACCACTTCATGGTGGACGCCCGCAACCGCTCCTACCCGCTCTACTCGTGCTGGGAGGCCTGGCCCGAGAAGGGCATGCGCAGGGTCTACACCACTGTGCTCTTCTCGCACATCTACCTGGCGCCGCTGGCGCTCATCGTGGTCATGTACGCCCGCATCGCGCGCAAGCTCTGCCAGGCCCCGGGCCCGGCCCGTGGGGGCGAGGAGGCGGCGGACGGGCGAGCATCGCGGCGCAGGGCGCGCGTGGTGCACATGCTGGTCATGGTGGCGCTGTTCTTCACGCTGTCCTGGCTGCCGCTCTGGGCGCTGCTGCTGCTCATCGACTACGGGCAGCTCAGCGCGCCGCAGCTGCACCTGGTCACCGTCTACGCCTTCCCCTTCGCGCACTGGCTGGCCTTCTTCAACAGCAGCGCCAACCCCATCATCTACGGCTACTTCAACGAGAACTTCCGCCGCGGCTTCCAGGCCGCCTTCCGCGCCCGCCTCTGCCCGCGCCCGTGGGGGAGCCACAAGAAGGCCTACTCCGAGCGGCCTGGCGGGCTTCTGCACAGGCGGGTCTTCGCGGCGGTGCGGCCCAGCGACTCCGGGCTGCCCTCTGAGTCGGGCCCTAGCAGTGAGGCCCCCAGGCCCGGCCGCCTCCCGCTGCGGAATGGGCGGGTGGCTCACCACGGCTTGCCCAGGGAAGGGCCTGGCTGCTCCCACCTGCCCCTCACCATTCCAGCCTGGGATATCTGAGGTGGTCCAGGGAGGGCGGGACGCTGCCTGAGGGCCCCGATTGGACACGAGATACATGCGGGCGACAGCGGCCTGGTGTGGTTAGGTGAGGATGCGTGGTCTCTCCCTCTCCAGAGCCAGGCAGTGGTGGGCAGCTGCTGGTGATGTCTCCTCTGCTGCCTTCACCCTCAGTAGAGGCAAATGCGGGGGACGGGAAGGAACAAATTTGCCCTGTGTGGTGGGCTTGACAAACGTCATCTCACTGAATTGTCACAACGCTTTGGAGATAGGTTTTCTTCTCTTCCTTCTACAGATGCAAAAACAGGCCTGGAGAGGAGATGTGACTCGCCCAAGTTTCTCAGGTGGAAATGGCATGTGAAGCTATCTGACTCCAATACCTGTGTGGTTTTTATCATCTCCAGCTGGCTCCAAGAGGGCCCGGTAAGGTAGAACACTGTGAACTGAGTAAGTCCCAATTAGGCAGCTAGGAAGAAGCGAAAAGCAAAGCCGGCCTGTCCCTTGATGCTTTGTGTCCATGTGAGGGAGTCCCTCATGTTCGTTACTGAAGCCACTCCCCTTGATCCTTTTCTAGAAGAACATGGTGTGCCCCCACTGCCGGCTCTAATGTGTTGGTTTGTCTTGTTTGTTCCAAGAAGTTCCAAGAAGCCATTGTCCTCAGAGGACGGCAGCTTCAGAACGAGCCTTGGGGAGGCTGCCTCAATTGCAGGGCACTATAGGTCTTGCCCTCTGGGTCTGAGCTTAGAGAACGGAGGAGGGACTCCCAGACCCAGGCAAGAACTTACAATGCCACAGACATTGTAATGCTGCAGGGCCACAGGAGGTGTCCTTTTACGTACTCATAGGCAACGAGGAAGGGGAAGCACGGTATGCATTTTCCACATTGGGAAACACATCTGCTCAATGGGGCTGCAGGTACAAAGCCTTGCCCAAGGTCTCTCTCCTCCCTGCTTCCTGGGAGGGAGAAGTTGGTCAACTGAAGCTGCAGCCAGAGTGCCGTTTGGAGACTCCTGAAGGACACACACTAAACTCTTCCCCAGCACAAATGACTTGTGTACCCTAAAGAGGTACCAGGAGAGCCCTGTTTACTCTGGCTTTCCCCCAGCACCCCTGCATCAACTTGAAGAAATGTGGCTTCTTTCCAGGAGACGGGAGCACATGGGATTGCCTTGGAGGGTCCTTTCACAGGCCCCTTCATCTTGCAGTTAACTGGATATTTCCCCCCACCTCTATAGAAAACATAGTGTTGCTAGAAATTTAGTAAACAAAAAAGAAATGTTTCCAGGGGTCAGGGCTCTGAGGCTCTGTTCCCTTAACCGACACACAATGACTGTTTACTGTTTGCTCCACTCTAAGTTCCAGATTTAGGGGCAGAAGAAAATTCCTAAGCAGTTGTACAATACATTCTCCAAGCATGTCCCCAGACACCGTCTCATTTAATCCATAGTAATGAGGTTGAAGGAGATTGAATGTTATTGTCATTTCACAAAGTGACTGAAGCTCAAAGGGGCCAAGTTTCCAGGGCCACAGAGGGGCAGGATTTAGATTAAGATTTGTCTTCTGATTGTTCTTCCCACCCTGCATTCTGCCTTTCAAGGAAGGTGGGCATGACGGGAGAGCTGGTAATTTCCCCAAAGGTTTTTTGCCCAACAGTGAACCAGAATGCCCACTCCTGGTGCCCAAGCTCTTGGTCTGGGAAAGAAATCTATTGTGTTTACTCTCATCATGTCCAGCCTGAGTTGTTCTTGCCCTGGTGCTGAGCAGGCTGCCAAGAGCCATCATGACCTTGTCCTGGTTCTGGGGGTGATGGATGAGGGTCTGAGAGAGAGTATGCCATCCTGCCCCTCAGTGGTATTAGCTGGTGCCATGCATTTCTGGTACTGTATCAGTGTCATGTGTCACATGGGCCAGAGAGTTCCCGGCTGGTTCTGGGCTATGTATTGTGAAGAAGTCTGACTCCAGGCTCTAAAAGTAAGCCAGAGAAAGGGCCGTCTCAAACCGCAAATGCCTATCCCTATGGCTGGGTGGGAACTGTCTGAAGACACCACCTGGTGTCTCCTCTGGGGTGTGTTTCTCCTTTAGCATAGCCTCCCCAAGTACAAAATCAGCAACTGGGGCTGGGGGCAGGTATGGATACCAAAGTACTCACTCAAGCCAACCTTTCCATCACAGCCCCTTTGTCTTCCCCCAAAAGATGTCATGCTTTGAAAGGTTATAACTACCCAAAAAACTCCTTCAACTCTTGTTGAAGGTCACAATTAACATATTTTGCTGTTATTTTTGTTTCTTCTAAAAAATCAATCAGAGGCTATACCTGCCCATTCAGATCTGAGTGATAATGGGCATGACTTAATGCTTTAATGAAGCAGTGAGACGTTGTGGGTATGTGGGGAGTTTGTTTCTTTGTGGATGTGGTAAAATATAAATAATATAGAATTTACCATTTTGGCCATTTTTAAGTGTACAGGACTGGAATTAAGTATATTCACATTGTTGTGTAACCATTACCACTATCTATTTTCAGAATTTTTTATTATCCCAAACTGCAACTCTGTATCTATAAACAATATCAGCGCATCCCCTCTCCTCCTAGCCCCTGGTAACTACTATTCTACTTTCTGTCTGTGAATTTGGCCACTCTAGGTACTTCTATACAAGAGGAATCATACAATACTATCCTTTTTGACTGGCTTCTTTCACTTAGCATAATGTCTTCAAGGTTCATCCATGTTGTGGCATGTGTCAGAATTTCTTTCATTTTAAAAGCTGAATAATATCCCATTGTCTAGATAGTCCTCATTTTGTTCATTCATCCATCAGTGGACACTTAGGTTGTTTCCATCGTTTGGCTACTGTGAATAATGTATGGAGTTTTTAGATGCTAGAAGTAGTTCCTGACAATAGTGCCTGTGTGAATCCTGAGGACAGAGACCCCAGGTTGGGAACCAGGGTCTCTCCCAACTTACCATTTATGGGTGACAAAACAGAGGCTTCCAGGACAGCTGTGATGTGTCTCACTTCCCTGTGCCCACACCAGCTGCTCTGGGCTTCTGCTGGGCTTTACTTCCTGACTAGAGTGGCTAGAAAATTGTATGTTTCCTCTACAAGATGTTTTTATGAAGCTATTTTATAATTATAGATTTATTATCCTCACTGGATTCCTATGTTCTGACACCTGGACCCTGACGGGGCCTTGTGCAGCCTAGGAACACAAGGGCAAGCGGTGTGGACCATTCCTGACGCGCCATCCTCCACCTCCAGGTTGGCTGGGTTTCCTAAGGTGACTGCCCTTTCATAAGCGGAAAGTTCGGAGATGAACGGGATGTGTTATGGGGGAAAAGGGCCAGAGGCCTGTTGACACTGAGCATCCCCACCCAGAGGGCCTCCTGGAGGGACTCTGTGTCCTGTCCTGCCATGTGTGGCATGAGTGGTCACCCTCATTGTGGCTCTCCACTGATGAATGGCCTCTTGACTTTACCAAGACCAGGCAGCACCCAACAGACCAATGTGAGCTGGAGGCGGATGCCAGGCCTGGACCCCACAAACCACAGTCTGCCCGGCCCTGTGCTGAGGAGTCTCTCTTGGGGCCTGGAGGACGCATGAGCTGATTTGCATTGGAATGGAGGGCAAAGTTGGCAAAGGAAGATGAGAGCTCCCTATCATTAGTCTACTGTGTATTCATCCAAAAAGCAAGGTGAGAGCCAAGCCCAGGGCTGGATGGACAAAGCATTGCTATTAAGCTCTGTACCTTTTTGCACCCGTTTCCTCAGCTCACCCCTCAGAAGTGTCACTGATGAAAGATAGATGAGAAGGAGGTGGTCTAAATGGGCTTCATTACAATGAACAATGTTGAATGAACAATACATTCCTTGTTGAATAACCCAATTATTTATGATCATGGCATTTTATTGTTGTTTTTCTCTTTCTCTACAAAAGCCCTACATAATCATTGTGGAAATTTTACAAGATTTCAATAAGCAAAGACAAGAAAATGAAAAGCACCCAAAATCCTACCGCAAGAGATGAGTATAGCATCCTTTTCTGTGCATATATCTCTCAATATATTTAACATTCTTGGAACAGCTTTATTGAGGCAGAATTTGCATATGAAAAAATTCACCCATCTTAAGTGTACTGCTTGATGAGTTTTAACAATTGCATATAGTTATGTCCCTACCACACTGAAGATATTTTCATCATCCTAAAATGTTTCCTTGTGCTAATGTATAGTCAATCCTTTCCCACGCTCCTGATTCCAGAAAACGATGATCTGATTTCAGAATATCATGTAGATGGAATCAGACAGTTTGCAGCCGAGTCTGGTTTCTTTCACTTAAAATGATGTTTGCAAGATTCATTCATGCTGTAGCATGTATCAGTAGTTTTTCCTTTTGATGGCTGAGTACTACTCCACTGTATGAATAGATCACATTTTGTTTATCCATTCATCAGTTGATAGACATTTGGTTGTCACCAGTGTTTGGCTATTATGAATAATGTTGCCATAAACATTCATGTACAAGTCCTTATATGCATGTGTATGTATGTTTTCCATTTTTCTTGGGTAGATACCTAGGATCGAGATTGGTAGGTTGCACGGTCTGTAAAATTTAACTGTATAAGAAACTGCCAAAGTGCTTTCCAAAGTCGCTGTACCATTTTGCATTGGGTACAGCAGCAGTGTATGAATGTTCCAGTTGTTCTACTTCCTGGCCAACACTTAGCAGTATTAGCCTTTTGAAAATTTCCAGGCCAGGTGTGGTGGCTCATGCCTGTAATCCCAGCACTTTGGGAGGCCGAGGTGCATAGATCACCTGAGGTCAGGAGTTCAAGACCAGCCTGGCCAATATGGGGAAACCCCATCTCTACTAAAAACAAAAATTAGTCAGGCGTGGTGGCACACACCTGTAGTCCCAGCTACTTGGGAGGTTGAGACACGAGAATCACTTGAACCTAGGAGGCAGAGGATGCAGTGAGCCAAAATTGCGCCACTGCACTCCAACCTGGGTGACAGAGCAAGATTCTGTCTCAGAAAAAAAAAAAAAAAAAGAAAAGAAAATTTCCCTGATGACTAGTGATGCTAGGCATCTTTTTGTGTGCTTACTGCATTCTTATATCTTTTATTGTAAAGTATCTTCAAATCTTTCTTTTAAAAACATGATTTTGGCTGGATGCAGTGGCTCACACCTGTAATCCCAGCACTTTGGGAGGCCAAGGTGGGCAGATCACCTGAGGTCAGGAGTTCGAAACCAGCCTGGTCAACATGATGAAACCCCGTCTCTACCAAAAACACAAAAATTAGCCAGGTGTGGTGGTGTGCACCTGTAATCCCAGCTACTTGGGAGACTGAGGCAGGAGAATCACTCGAACCTGGGAGGCAGAGGTTGCAGTGAGCCAAGATGGCACCACTGCACTCCAGCCTAGGTGACAGAGTGAGATTCCATCTCAAATAATAATAATAATAACAATAATAATAATAATAATAATAATAATATTTTATTGTAGAGACTTTAGGACAAAAATTTGCCCTAAATCTAGGGATTTTTTTTTTGTGAATATAATTTTTTTTTTTTTTGAGACAGAGTCTTGCTTTTGTTGCCCAGGCTGGAGTATGATGGCGTGATTTTGGCTCACTGCAACCTTTGCTTCCGGGGTTCAAGCAATTCTCCTGCCTCAGCCTCCTGAGTAGCTGCGCTTACAGGCACCTACCACCACACCCAGCTAATTTTTGTATTTTTAATAGAAATGGGATTTTACCATGTTGGCCAGGCTGGTCTCGAACTCCTGACCTCAGGTGATCCGCCCTCCTCGGCCTCCCAAAGTGCTGGGATTACAGGCGTGAGCCACCATGCTCCACCAATGATTTTTAAATCCATTAAGAATGGGTCTAAAGCAAGGTAAGAGGATATAGTGTGATAGAAGTAGGAGGGCTATTTGAACAGATGGTTAGGAATGGCCTCTGCAAGGAGGTGATGTTTGAGTACAGATATGAAGTGAGAGAGGGAGCCATGTGACTAGCTGGGGAAAAAACAAACCCAGACAGAGAGAGCATCATGTACACAGGTTCTGAGGGAGGAGTGGGATAACTGAAAAAGGAATTAGTAGATATCAAAATGCTATTGAATTTCAATAATTAAATTTCTGGTTAACTCAAAACATGTATTCAGTGTCTATTAAAAGCCAGGCATAGGCCAGGCATGGGGGCTCATGCCTGTAATCCCAGCACTTTGGGAGGCCGAGGTGGGTCGATCACTTGAGGTCAGGAGTTCGAGACCAGCCTGGACAACATGGTGAAACCCCATCTCTATTAAAAATACAAAAATTAGCCAAGCATGGTGGCAGGCACCTGTAATCCCAGCTACTTGGGAGGCTGAGGCAGGGGAATCGCTTGAACCTGGGAGGCGGAGGTTGCAGTAAGCCAAGATAGCACCACTGTACTCCATCCTGGGCAACAGAGTGAGACTCCATCTCAAAAAAAAAAAAAAAAAAAAAAAAAAAAAAGCCAGGCATAGTACTACGTACTTTGTGTCTGTTATTTATTTCTCACAGTGGACCATAAGCTCCATGAGGACAGGAACTATGTCCATTTCACTTACCTTTGTGGATTCAGGTAGGATATTGCCTGGTGCATAGGAAGCACTCAATAAATGTCTGTTGAATGAATGAAGTAATTAACTAAGCAGGAATTTGTTATTATTCCCATACAATAGATTGGAAAAGCAAGGCTCAGAGAAGTAAAGTAACTTACTGGAGGTTATATAACCAGGAGGTCCTGAAGGTGAGACTCAAACCTTAGTCTATCTGACCACAAAGCCCAGGTTTTTGCCATTCCCCAAGCTGCTGTGGTCTCTCCTTCCCACATCTGGGAAACTGAGGTTCAGAGTAAAAGAAAGAGACTTGATGGAGGTCTCCCATAATCCTAAAAATAAAACCAGCGAGCCACAGGCTCCAGGCTGCTGTTTTGGCCATGAGACACATTTGCATCACTTTCAATGGCTTCCAAAGATTTGGGATAGAAGGAATACCAGCAGTTTAGGTAAAAGGTTTAAATTTAGTTTGACTCAATACCACATCAAGCCCTCAAAGCAGCCATGGGCTCCCCTGCCCTGTGGTCACTGAAGGAGCAAAAGCTGCTGAACTGGCTGTAGCGTCCTGCCTTGAGTTGTTTGTGTTCTCCTGCTAGCTGCAATGCCCAGGTCTTTGAATCCTGTCACCAAAAAATGATGCTGTTGTCATGTGCAAGCAACCAAATTAATGTGGGTGGAAAAACGCAAGCTTAG
Organism: Pongo abelii; assembly: GCF_028885655.2. Taxonomy (NCBI): domain Eukaryota; kingdom Metazoa; phylum Chordata; class Mammalia; order Primates; family Hominidae; genus Pongo; species Pongo abelii. The sequence continues at coordinate 73,761,091 of NC_071993.2, forward strand.
TGATTTGGGCAAATTAGTTTATCTGTCACATAGCCAGTGGTGGTGTTAAAATCACTCTCTGTTTGAGGAGTAATCACTCTCCCCCCATCACCACCCTGTCTTCCTTTCGCTGTGGAAGTTAGAACAGCCAAGTCAATCTGTTTCAGTGACTGAGCGATCTACATTTCTGTGTTTTGACTGCCCCCCAGGAGGAGTATGTTGTGTAGTGCATTTTGTTTGTACATAGTGCTGTCTCGTGGTCCTCCGAAGCCACCTCTAATGATCATAATTGCCTCTTTTATTCTTCTCTAGTCCGTGTCTTTGCAAAATGATTCTGTTACCTATGCTATAAATTATGGAAAATAAACTCATTATGAAAGAGTTGTTTACTTTTTACTCTCCATTGCATTAGTAGTTTTTCCCCTTTGCTTCCTCACTGTGAATGAAATTTTCAGGCAAAATAGCGATCTTTTCCAAAAAGGTAGAGAGTAGGCTATGTGACCACTAACATAACTGCGGTATTTCCATTTTGTGGATGGGTAATTAAGTTGCATGGAGGCGCAGGCATATTACTGAGGGCCCCATAGCTCCTAAGTGTTGACAGCAAAACAACATTTTAGGCTTTGTGGATGGCAGTCCAGTGTTCTTAACACAACACCAAATTACCTGTTTTGTTAACTCCACATTTATAAATATTTGTGACAGTTTAGGTGAAACTTAATTCTAGTATGTTAACACGAACTCAACATACTTAGTGTCTATTGAGTCTGGGAACATTGGACCTCTCCACAGTCCAGTGAGCAGAGACAGAAAAGAGAAAAACCTACAATCAGGTACCATGGTCGGCCAAAAAAGTTAGGGAACAGCCAGAGGGGTGTCAGAAAAGGGTTCCCATAAGAAGCCTGAAATAAGTCTTAGAGACTGAGTTTGGGACCACTACTTAGAGAGGAGGGTTTGAAGCAGGAAAGCAATGCACGGAGACCTTCATCTTCTAGAGCTCATGTTGGCAGCATGTAGAGTACACCAAAGGGAAAGGGAGCTGGAGGCCAGTAAGGCCGGAGGTATTTACAGGCATTCAGGTGAGAAATCTGGGATTGGCTAAGGCAATAGGGATAGAGAAGAAACAACAAATTCAAGAGATGTTTGAGAGATCAGTTCAATGTTGCCTGGCCTGGGAGGATGTGGCAGGATGGGTCATCACCTATGATGCTTTTAGTTGCCAGTAACAGAAACTTGACTCAAACTGGCTTAAACTAAAAAGAATATAATGGCTCACATAACAGCTAAGTGCAGAGGACTGGTTGGTCCAGGGGCTCAACAATGTCTTCAGGGACCCAGGTCATCTCCATTCCTCTGCTCTTCCATCTACCCCATGTGACCTTCATCCTCAGTCTGGCTTCCCTCAGGGTGTAGAATGTGGCCAATAGCAATCAAAGCTCCTTGCTTCCTTGTTTACATCGACTCAGAGAAGCGGGGAGGGGACAGGAATCTCTATCATCATGTGTTTCTCTAAGAGCAAGCAGTGGCAAACTCTCAATGGCTCAAATTATTAGGTGAGGTACCTATTCCCGAACCCAACCCTAAGGCCAGGGGAATGCCACATTCTGAATCCCATGTTCTGGGATGGGGTTCCTGAACAGTTAATGAGGATGAGATTACAATGATTTGGACAAATCAATGGCCACCCTGGACCTAGAGTCAATCCCCAGTTTAATTAGTCTGGGGAAAGGGTGAAAGGCTTTTGAGAAGTTGTATCCATTAGAATGTTTTTCAGCTGCAAGAAACAGAATGCCCTGAATCAAACTGGTTTAAACACGACAGCACAACAAAGTCAATTTATTATCTCACATTACAAGACCTGAGGCAGGGAAGCTCCAGAGTTGTTAATTCAGCAGTTTAATGACACCATCAAGAGTTAAGGTTTTCCCACTATGCATGTTCATTGTAGATTTATCAATATTACCTAAGTCTACCTCTCTTCCAGCTTGTAAGGCAGTGGTTGGCAAATTTCTATGACAATGTCCAACAGAAGAAGAGCGGGCCTCCTCCTATGTATCTCTCATAGATGCAAGAGATCCTTTCCCAGAAGCCTCTTTCACAACTCCCCTTACATTGCTACGGCCAGAACTGTGTCACATACCCATGACCAAACCAGTCACAGGCATGAGGAATGAAACAACTGTGATGAACTTAGACTGATCAGGATCCTTGTCCAGGGCTGGGGATGGCACTGAGTTAGGGTGGTAGGTGGAGGCATGTCTCTGAGCAGAGTACTGTTAGAAAAGAGGAAGGGAGAGTGAACAGGTGTTAGGTGGGTACCACCAGTGGCTGCTGCAGAGGTCAGCCAAGAAAAGCCCAGAGGAACTTCCAGGTTGCTGACTGGGCAGATACTGCATCATTAACTGAGATAGAAGACTCAAGGGAGAGATGGTGAATTCACTTTTGAACGGGGGGAAGGGGTTGTTTGTTACCACAATATTATCTAGAAAAACTAACTAATAGAGCAATTGGTACAAAGAGCAGAATGCTGTCCTAAAATGTGTATTGTTGGCTTTGGGGCCCAGCGGTAGGCAGCAAAGAAAATGTAGCCTTTGATCACCTGGAAGACAAACAATATACTAAATAGCTTATGATTTTAGAGAGGTGGGAAACGGATTATTACAAGTGTGACTTGGTTGCTTTCAGCTGCGTTTGACAGGATTCCACAATAAACAGATGAACTCAGAAAAGAACTTGGTGATTTGTAAGCAGGGATGAAAGGAAAAAGAGAATCCAGAAGTTCCAGGGTTGATAGATGCAACTGTTGTTCATCTCCAACTAATAAAGGCAGATATTGAGAAATGCTTTGATTTAAGAAGCTGATTAAGTCTCAACTTAAAACTTAGCCTTGGGACAGACCAAGGGGCTGAGCAACACCTCCTAGTGAGTCCTTTGTTGGATAAAATGGCTCAGGGAAAACAGACCAAAGGCATGGTTCTCCCATGGAGGCCTGTTCAAGTTACCTTAGTAATTATGCCCAGAAAGCAAAGAATTATAGGTGTGGTGATTGACACACAATGCTGACTAGAATCAGACAGGTAAAGCACTATCTAAGCTTTCAAGAGCATTGTGAAACCAAAGACACACCAGCCTGGCTTAAAAGGGACTATGACTGTTGGGGAAAAACCTTTGGGCTCTGAAGTTTCTGTGGGCAGGAAGGAGGCTGAGAAAGTGACTCAATCCTCATGGAGTAGATATTTTCTATAATAGATATGGCCAAGAAGGATAATGCAGAGGGTAAAGCCAAGAGCCCCGAAGAATGATAACGGGGGCTACTTCCGGGTAGCTGAACTGGGACCAAATGAAAGAACATTTCCTAGACACAGAAAGATTTGGAATTCTAAGAACCACTGATGTTCTTTCTGTTTATGAATGGGAGTGTTAATCTCAGTGCTTATTCTGTCTTTGGCCATTGCACGTCAGATATAGATGTGGGGTAGGGAAACCTTTCCTCTATAAAAGATTAGCTGGGTGTAGTGGTGTGCACCTGTGGTCCCAGCTACTCGGGAGGCTGAGGTGGGAGGATCACTTGAGCCTGGGAAGTTGAGGCTGCAATAAGCTGAGATTGTGCCATTGAACTCCAGTCTAGGTGACCGAGTGAGATCCTGTCTTAAAAACAACAACAAAAAGATATAGATGTGGGGTGATAGGTAACATTTGCTTGTTTTTAAGTTCATACATCTCTGGATGAAGAGGAGCAGTATCTGGACATAATGTGGAAATTATCATGAGATACTAAACTTGATACCATGATTGTTTGAGACTTTTGGGCATCACTCTTTAGGGAGAGTGAGTATGTTTTTCCTGCGAAAAGGGAGAGATGAACTTTTATGACTAAGAAAGTGGGCTGTAATAGAGGGTATTATTGTTCCCAGTTAATTGCTTCTCTACCTGTAAGAGGATTACACAGTCTTAAACATGGTTACGCATTTGTAGTTCCCCTAGAGGAGGAGTATTCATATGTCCATGCCCAAAGTCATAGGACTTTGTGCGTAGAATGAGTGAAAGTGACATATACCATTTCTGAGCAAAAGCTTGTGAGCCATTGTACAGTTTGCCATTTCTCTTTTCCCTCTGCAGCAAGACCAAGATGGGGGATACTTCTTCAGCCTGAGCTGAAAATAGGAAGGCAGATGGGGCAGAACCATAGCTGACCCATTGTCACCACCATGTAACCTGAACAAGAAATATGTGTTCATTCTCATAAGCAAATGAGATTTTTTATATTGTTTGTTACAGCAGCATAAACAGGTAAAAGTTGACTAACACAGCTGGCTTCCATTGGGGCCCAGCCAACGGAGACACAGGCAGGAGATTGGAGTGGTTGAGGAAGGGAAGGGGTGTGTCTCCCTTCCTTTTCTGCCCTAGGCAGCATCTCCAGCAGCAACTCTGTACAGATGAACAGGCCCACTGTGCTGCCAGCTCCACCCAGAGACCCTGCACTCCTCCCTTTGGGTGACTGTGCCTCTTCCTCCCATCTCTCCAGCCTAGAGATGATAGTGGCTTCCTGCCATTGCCAATCTCTATTTGGTTTCTCAACTCTTCTATTACCTGTTGACCAGTTCCCTGCCTTTAAGTTCCTGTCTTAAACACTTTGAGTAGCTTTTGTTTCTCTGGTTGACTTTAGTTGATACACCATCCTATGTACAAAGTTTGGAGTAACTTAATCTCAGATGTCTCAAACTTTGTTTGGAAAAAAGATATATCTGCTTTTATAATTTTTTTTTTTACCATCTTAACCATTTTTAAATGTACAGTTCAGTGGCATGAACACTCATATTTACAACCATCACCACCATCCATCTCCAGAACTTCTTTCTTTTTTTCTTTCTTTCTTTTTTCTTTTTCTTTTTCCTTTTTTTTTTTTTGAGACAGTCTTGCTCTGTTGCCTAGACTGGAGTGCAGTGGCACAATCTCGGCTCACTACAACCTCCGCCTCCCGGGTTAAAGTGATTCTCCTGCCTCAGCCTCCCGAGTAGCTGTGACTACAGATGCATACCACCAGGCCCAGCTAATTTTTTGTATTTTTAGTAGGGATGGGGTTTTGCCATGTTGGCCAGGCTGGTCTTGAACTCCTGACCTCAAGTGATCCATCCACCTCGGCCTCCCAAAGTGCTGAGATTACAGGCGTGAGCCATGGCACCCAGCCTCCAGAATTTTTTCATCTCCCCAAACTGAAACTCCACATCCATTAAACAATAACTACTTTTTCCTCCTTCCTTCTAGGCCCTGACAACCACCACTCTTCTTTCTGTCTCTATGAATTCCACTATTCTAGGTACCTCATGTAAGTGAAGGTACACACTATTGGCCCTTTTCTTGTTTGGCTTATTTCAGTGAACATAATAATAGATTTCAATATAAATTTGAAAGTTTTCATGTTATAGGACCTCTAGGTGGCAGTTGACGCCAAAGATATACATGAGATAATCTAGACAGAGAGTATCGCTCTAGAGAGAGAGAGAGAACATGAGAAATAAGAAAGACGATGATTAAGATGATGAAATGAAGAAGGCTGAGAGGGAGAATGAGAAATGAGTAGCAAAGAAGTAGGAAGAACATGAGAAGAGAATGTAGTCTTGGCTGGCACGGTGGCTCACACCTGTAATCCTAGCACTTTGGGAGGCTGAGGTGGGTGGATCATTTGAGGCCAGGAGTTCAAGACCAGCCTGGCCAACATGGCGAAAGTTCATGTCTTCAAGTTACATCCATGTTGTAGCACGTGTCAGAATTTCACTCCTTTTTCAAGCTACCAGTCTGTCTTACCCAAGATATTTTTGGTTTCGAGTCATAGAAACTTTCCATTTAACAGGTTTAAACTGCAAGGAATTTACTATCTAATGAGACAAGAAGTTCAGAGGCAAAGTAGTTCTGGGGTTAGTTAAATCAGTAGCTCAAAAATATCTTTTTTTTTTTTTTTGAGATGGAGTCTTGCTCTGCCGCCCAGGCTGGAGTGCAGTGGCGCGATCTCGGCTCACTGCAAGCTGTGCCTCCTGGGTTCACGCCATTCTCCTGCCTCAGCCTCCCGAGTAGCTGGGACTACAGGCACCCGCCACCATGCCTGGCTAATTTTTTTTTTCTTTTTTTTTTTTGGATTTTTAGTAGAGACGGGGTTTCACCATGTTAGCCAGGATGGTCTCAATCTCCTGACCTTGTGATCTACCTGCCTCAGCCTCCCAAAGTGTTGGGATTACAGGCGTGAGCCACTGCGCCCGGCCAATAATATCTTAAGAACACAAGTTATTTCCATCTTTCTGTTTTGCTGATTTCTGCATGGTAGCTTGGTTCCCAGACAAACTCTCCTCATGGTGGAGATCTCATAAGAAAACTGCAGGACTGTTAGCCATTTGTATTAATCAGCTCTTGCTAGATTATGCTGCTATAACAAACAGCCCCCAAATCTCTGTGACTTCAAACAAGCATCCAGAACTATACTCTTAAGATAAAGGAAAAATGTTCCAGAAACCCTCTAGCAGCCTTCCCTGCTAGAGGGACAGTACTGTATCACATTTACATGACTGAAAAAAATCACTGGCAATCATGATTGTCTTTGCTCATTTAAAACTCATTCCTTGGCTGGGCGCAGTGGCTCATGCCTGTAATCCCAGCACTTTGGGAGGCTGAGGTGGGCAGGTCATGAGGTCAAGAGATTGAGACCATCCTGGCCAACAGGGTGAAACGCTGTCTCTACTAAAAATACAAAATTAGCCAGGCGTGGTGGTGTGCGCCTGTAATCCCAGCTACTCGGGAGGCTGAGGCAGGAGAATCGCTTGAACCCAGGAGGGCAGAGGTTGCAGTGAGCTGAGATCATGCCACTGCACTCCAACCTGGCGATAGAGGGAGACTCCGTCTCAAACAAACAAACAAACAAACAAAAAAACCTCATTTCATGAAGATGAAGGAAGGGCTGGGTGCCCTGAGGCAAAGGTGTGCGCAGGAGAGCAGCTTCTTTTCATTTTATTTTATTTCTTTTTTGAGAGAGAGGTTTTGCTCTTGTTGCTCAGGCTGAAGTGCAATGGCATGATCTTGGCTCACTGAAACCTCTGCCTCCTGGGTTTAAGCGATTCTCCTGCCTCACCCTCCTGAGTAGCTGGGATTACAGACACGTGCCAACACGCCCAGCTGATTTTTGTGTTTTTAGTAGAGACGGGGTTTCACCATGTTGGCCAGGTTAGTCTTGAACTCCTGACCTCAGGTGATCCGTCCTCCTCAGCCTCCTAAAGTGCTGGGATTACAGGCATGAGCCACCGCACCCGGTCTCTTGAACAAAATCAGGATTTTGTTAGAAAAGAGAAGGTAATATGGCCATTGGGCAGGGAGCTAGGAGTGTTTGGTATAATACTCTCCATCTCACCCACTCTCTCTCAGTAAATGACATACCATTCAACTCAACCAGTTCTTGTAGCCAGAAACCTGGGACTCATCCTCAGATCTCCACCTCTCTCCTCTTCCACGCTATTCAATCAATAATTCCATTGATTCTACCTTGAACACAGCTCTGTAATCAGCCTTCTCTTTTGCCGCCCAAGTTCAGGAAACCAACATCATCTTTCATCTGGGGCCCTGCAGTGGACTGCATTGGTCTCCCTGCCTCTAGTCTCACTAAACCTCAATCCAAGTTCTAAGCTGCTGATAGTACCTTTCCTTAGTGCAATTCTGATCATGTTATTTTCCCATTAAAAACCCTTCTTAAGTTTCCCATTGCTCTTAGGAGAAAGTTCAATCCTCATATCATGCCTTCCAAGGCTTTCTAGCATTTGGCCCTGACTATTTCTCTAGTCTCACCTCTTTTTTTTTTTTTTTTTTTTTTGAGATGGAGTCTTGCTTTGTTGCCAGGCTGGAGTGCAGTGGTGCAATCTCAGCTCACTGCAACCTCTGCCTTCTGGGTTCAAGAGATTCTCCTGCCTCAGCCTCCTGAGTAGCTGGGATTACAGGTGCGTGCCACCACGTCCAGCTTATTTTTGTATATTTTTAAATAGAGACGGGTTTCACCATGTTGGTCAGGCTGGTCTCGAACTCCTGACCTCATGATCCACCGGCCTTGGCCTCCCAAAGTGTTAGGATTACAGGCATGAGCCACCGCACCCGGCCTAGTCTCACCTAACCATTTTCTGGCTTTTGCCTTGTCCCCTTTGCCTTATTAATCCCATCTCATCATTCAGATTGCAGGTTACAGGTCACTTCCTTGAAGAGGTTTTCTGTTCCCATAATGTAATGCCCTGTACTTCCTGTATCATTCTACTCACCCAAATTTATTATAATTATTTGTTGAAGTCTGTCTTTCCTCTAGATTATAAGTTCTGACTATAAGGCCTAGTAGGGCTACATCCCTACCCACCTATCACAGAGCATGAACATAGTAAGTGTTAAATAAGACTTAGTCATAGATTTGAAAGTTTTCATGTTATAGGACCTCTAGGTGGTAGTTGACACCAAAGATATACATGAGATAATCTAGACAGAGAGTATCGCTCTAGAGAGAGAGAGAGAACATGAGAAATAAGAAAGACAATGATGACTAAGATGATGAAATGAAGAAGGCTGAGAAGGAGAATGAGAAATGAGTAGCGAAGTAGGAACGGGCCAGGCATGGTGGCTCACGCCTGTAATCCCAGCACTTTGGGAGGCCAAGGCAGGCGGATCACGAGGTCAGGGCTTCAAGACCAGTCTGGCCAACATGGTGAAACCCGGTCTCTACTAATGGTACAAAAAATTAGCCGGGCGTGGTGGCGCGCGCCTGTAATCCCAGCTACTCTGGAGGCTGAGGCGGGAGAATTGCTTGAACCCGGGAGGCGAAGGTTGCAGTGAGCCGAGATCGCACCACTGCACTCCAGCCTGGGCCACAGGGTGAGACCTCATCTCAAAAAAAAAAAAAAAAAAAAAATAAGTAGGAAGAACACGAGAAGAGAATGTAGTCATGGCCTGGCGCCGTGTCTCACGCCTGTAATCCCAATGCTCTGGGAGGCTGAAGTGGGCAGATCATTTGAGGCCAGGAGTTCGAGGCTAGCCTGGCCAACATGATGAAAACCCATCTCTACTAAAAATACTAAAATTAGCCAAGCATGGTGGTGCATGCCTGTGATCCCAGCTACTCAGGAGGCTGAGGTACAAGAATCACTTGAACCTGAGAGGTGGAGGTTGCAGTGAGCCGAAATCACACCACTGTACTCCAGCCTGGGTGACAGAGTGAGACTCTGTCTCAAAAAAGAAAAAAAAAAAAAAGAGAATGTAGTCGCAAGCCAAAGAAGGAAATTAGAGACACCCAACAGGGTCACCCACAGCAAAGGGGACAGGATATGGACTGAAAAGTGCCACTAGATTTGGTCACTGAGTGAGAAAGATAATATTTGAGAAGAGATGGACTCCTTCTTTGTCAAACCAATGTACTTAAGAAGGTATTTTCCACCTTTACATTAAATCCTCTACCCATCCGTCCAGCAAAGATTCACTAAACATCTACTCTAGGCTGTGTACTGTGCTAGGCCCTAGGGAGACATAGTAGACCAAGGTCCTTTTGGGCCTATGGGCTCACTACACTTGCCTGCAAAGGAAAGTTACAATGCACCAGGGCTGGGTGTTTTACCAGAGCTGGTACTGACTGGCTCTCTGAATACATTCGATGAAACAAGAGCCAGTGTGCAAGTCCAGAGGTCAGTGAGACTTTATTATCTTGCTCTGAGCTGGCAGGAGGCAAAGGGAAAGTGTATGTAGAACATTATTATTGCATCACTGCTGTCTTCTTAAGTCAGTCACAGATGAGAGTCTGGGTTTTTCCAAGAAAATTGGTTCCATCTGCTCAAAGGCAGAAAAGTGATAGAGCAGTTCAATCAAAAGAGCATCCTCTTAAAATATTCTTTGAACTTGATCCTACTTTTTTTTCTGAAACAGAGTCTCACTCTGTCACCCAGGCTGGAATGCACTGGCGTGATCTCAGCTCACTGCAACCTCCGCCTCTTGGGATCAAGTGTTCTCCTGCCTCAGTCTCCCGAGTAGCTGGGATTACAGACGCATGCCACCAAGCCCAGCTAATTTTTGTATTTTTATTAGGGACAGGGTTTCACTGTGTTGGCCAGGCTGGTTTCGAACTCCTGACCTCAGGTAATCCGCCCAACTCGGCCTCCCAAAGTGCTGGGATTGAAGGCGTAAGTCACCGCGCCTGGCCTTGACCCTAATTATTGACTAAACTATTGCTTCGCTAATTTTTTTTCCTGCCCTTCTGTTCTAACGGCAGTAAAAACAGTGTGGTGAAATGTTCAAAAAATCAGTGAATCACAGCCTTCTGAAAATTAATGGGTGTCAGTGGGGTTTGGGAGTTGGATGGAGACAAAGGGAGGGACACCATAACTAACTGGAGATCTTACTAGGTTTTCATTTAATATTCATTTTTTACAATAGACATTGTTTTGAAAAAAAGAGTTTAATTCAAAATGTCATTAAGGCACATTATCTTTAATGCTCTAGAAAAACAGTTAGTTAAAGAAATCCTGGCCATGAAATTAAAAAAAACAAATAAATAAAACCAGGCATTCTTTGAAATGTGAATAATAATTTCCTAATTTATATTTAGGATTTTGGATATACTTTTTTTCTTTTACATGTATTCCTGGGGAGGTAAGTGATGCAAATATTTTCCCACTGCCTCAATCAGACTTTAGTTTTTGGGGTCTGGCATGATATGATGAAATATAAACAGGAAAACAAGATCAGAGGAACCTGTCCCTGAGAATACTCCTTCACGGGACTCTAGCTCACGCCTGGACCTTCCCAGTGCTTCCATCTGAAGCCCCTGGAGACCCAGGTAGATTAAGTAGGGTGGCAGGGGGATGGAGGGGGCGGGGGGTGGGGCGCGGGGGCGTAAATCCTCCCCCACTGGGGAGGGTGACAGTAACAACTTCCAGATTTACAAAGATACAGGCTCTGCTTCAGGCATTTGACGTGTATTAACTCGGGTAATCATCCCAGTAACTCATTAAATAGTTATATTATTATCTTCACTTCCCAGATAGGCAACGGAGTGAGAGAGATTACAGAAAGTGGAGGAGCGAGTACCTTACTGGTAGCCACTAGGGGTGTCAGTAATATGGCTCAACTTTGTTACGACGGATCAGAAAAATCCTCACCTTTAAGACCGCAAGCAGAGCCTGTCTGGGGAAGCAGGTGACTTATCAACGCCTTTTGAGATAAGGAATAGGTCTGCGGGGAGGAGTGTGTGAGAATCAAAGGTAAGTTCCCTGTGTGCGTGGTCGGCGGTCAACTCCTAGCTAGTCCAAGCTTAGAGCCTGCGAATTTGCCCTCCCGGGTCAGAGCCCAAAGCCGAAGGAACAGAACCAGCCCCGGCGGCAGCCACGTGGCCCAGCCTCTGAGCCCTTGCTGCCGTAGCGGAGGCTGGGCCCGAGGGGCGGGGCTGGGGAGTGCGGACGCCCGGGCCTGGAGGAGTGCGCCTGCGCACGGGGTTGGCCCGGCGGGGGTGGGAACACTAGCGGAGCCGCGTTAAAGGCGCTCCCCGCCCCGCCCGCCGGTCCAGTGCTCGCAGTGCGCAGGCGCAGGGTTCTCTCCTTGTCAGTCGGCGCCGCGTGCGGGCTGGTGGCTCTGTGGCAGCGGCGGCGGCAGGACTCCGGCACCATGAGCGGCTTCAGCACCGAGGAGCGCGCCGCGCCCTTCTCCCTGGAGTACCGAGTCTTCCTCAGTGAGTGTCTGCGGCCCGCGGCCCCTCCGCGCCGGTCCGCCCATTCATTCCCGGGCCTTGCCTCCCCGGGAGGGTGCGGCCCGCGCTCGGCCCCAAGTCTCCGACGCGGGCCCGTCTCTTCGGGCGCGTTGTGGGGCCTGGTCGGCCTCACATTGCATACTTGCCGCCGCCGGTCGGGGCGGCGAGGGTCGCCTCCCGCCATCCCTCCCCGCTGAACGGGGATGGTCCCTTTCTTACGCTCTGGGGTACCCGAACCTGGGCCCAGCTAGTTTTGCAGGTGTCTGGCTCTGACAGGGTCTGATGGGAAAAGGAAATCACCGACACACCCTAGAAAGGTGCTTGGAAGTAACATAATTCCCGTAAGAGGATTGCTCAGTTTGGAGAAACGGCGACTCCGAGGGGGGGCAGTGACTTCTTAAAGACCTTAATTCCGCCGCCGTAGCTCAGATTATCGGCGCTGAGCGGAGCCAAGTCCACCCCCTCGTTTTACAGACGGGGAAACTGAGGCCCGGATCGGGAGCCGTCTGTGAAGGCGCTGGACCGGTCCTCCGGAGTCCCGGTAGCGCTCCTGCCTCTCCGCCGCCTGTTTTCCCTCAGCGCCGATGCTGGGAATGCTCCTTATGAAACAGAAAGCTGGTTCTCTCAAATCAAACAGATGACGTCAATCTGGAAACATGACTGAGAAAGTGCCAAGTTTTTACCTTTGCAGGATTCGGCGTCTAGGGGGTACCTACCCCGGGTCCTGCACCTAGGGCTGCACGGGGAAACCGGGAGGCTGCATGCTGGCGCCCTCCACGCTCCTTAGGGCACCACCATTTTTTGGCCTTGTAGGTGGAGGAAAGCTACTTGGAGTTTTTCTTTATCCTCTTATTCCCCCCACCCCCAGCTACTAGGAGTAGATTATGGGCGATAACGGAGGCGTTCCTAAATGTGTCACCACAGGCGCTTCTATTTTAATCTCTTTACAGTTTTATTTGGAAGGAAATGGGCAGGTGCCTCGAACTCTGAGTTGGTGTGTGAAGGACGGGGAAGCGGGGAGTAGAGGGGACGAATGAATAGGCATTGAAGGAACAAAAAGTAGCCTGGTGCGGGAGGAAAAGGAAAGTGAACTGTAAAGCTTACACATCTAGCCGAAGGTTAACAGGTAAAATCCCGGAAGCGTGAGAACTACCCCCCACTCCCCATTTTATTTAATTTTGCAATTAAGCAGCAAGGGCAGTGCAGTAACTTTTGACTAATAATTCATGGGACTGTTTTTCTGGAAATAGTGTTGGCTCCAGAATTTCTCTGTAGGAAAGGCTTACAGAGGTGACTGTCTGGTTTGAAGGTGAGGGGTGGATCTTCAAGCTATATATGCAGAACAAACACACTGCTTTTACTTAGGTTATTTATTTGCAATTAATATTTGGTGGCCGTTATGGGAGACCAAAGCTACTCCTAGAATTTGGCACTAGCTGAAGTAACTGTTTTTATCAAGTGGAACTCTCTGGAACTTAAGAAATACTAATAATTAGAACCCACTATATAGTTATCAAATTTTAAGTGCTTTATCCTTCCTTAATAGAAATAAACTTTTTAAAGCTTTATAATGTTACATTTGTCAATTTCTTTAAAACTGATAAAGGGCTGGACAGACTGCAAAGTCACAATTGGCCCTAAAGGGACTTTTACATTTTATTGTTTGTGTTTTGAAACAGAGTCTCGCTCTGTTTCCCAGGCTGGAGTGCAGTGGCATGATCTCGGCTCATTGCAACTTCAGCCTCCCGGGTTCAAGTGATTCTCCTGCCTCAGCCTCCCAAGTAGCTGGGATTACAGGCACTTGCCACCATGCCTGACTAATTTTTGTATTTTTAGTAGAGACGGGGTTTCACCATGTTGGCCAGGCTGGTCTTGAACTCCTTACCTCCAGTGATCCACCTGCTTTGGCCTTCCAAAGTGCTGGGATTACAGGCATGAGCCACCGTGCCTGGCCTCCACTTTGATTTTTAAACTTGAAGGGATGCGATGTGGACAGTCCTTAGGTTTCCTAAAGAATACTGAAGAAGTTTTAAAATTACTTTTTGGCTATAGTTAGGCCTCTAGAATATATTAGTAATATATATCTAGAATATAATAGAAATTATTTGTGAAGATGTTTGTTGCAACTTGATTATCCTTAAAGAAAGTCATAATCTAAGATGGCTGGCTGTCTCCTGGAACACCACTTTTAGTAACATTGTTTATAATTTAGTAAAGTGGTCCCCTCCCTTCCCCCCAAGTACTTCATAATGGTTCTGTAAACTTAACTGATGTAAGATCAGTCCAAAACAATTTAATTGCCTTTTGTGTCCTCAGTAGTCTCTGCTCTCAGTATAGAAATTAGTACTTATTAGATGCCTACAGAGTGCGTAGGATGTAAACCCAGCCTAGCCTGGGAGTACAGTCAGGAGAAGTGAAGTATACAACCAGTTTTTCTAGTGTAAGAATAATATCTTGGTTTAAAAATGTGTACTGGTCGGGTGCGGGGTGCGGTGGCTTACCCCTGTAATTCCAGCCCTTTGGGAGGCCGAGGTGAGCAGACTGCTTTGAGCTCAGGAGTTGGAGACCAGCCTGGGGAACATGGCAACACCACCTCCCTACAAAAGATACAAAAATTAGCCAGGCGTAGTGGCTCATCCCTGTAGTTCCAGCTACTCAGGAGGCTGAGGCTGGAGCATCACTTGAGCCTTCAAGAGGGAAACAGAGGTGGCAGTGAGCCAAGATCACACCATTGCACACCATCCTGGGTGACAGAGTAAGAGACCCTATCTCAGAAAAAAAAAAAATGTGTACTGTGTGCATTTAGCAATACAATTAATTTTAGTAATAACTTTTTCTAATTTATTTTGCAGAAAATGAGAAAGGACAATATATATCTCCATTTCATGATATTCCAATTTATGCAGATAAGGTAAGGCATCCTTGTTTTCGGACACAGTCTCTTTACTCAGATCAGCTAGTTCTGCATATGAATTTTCTTATATGTCTCTCAACAAGTGCTTAAAATGCCTCGTTGTGCTGTGAGTTAAAGGTCCGTTGATTAGGCTGGGCATGGTGGCTCATGCCTGTAATCCCAGCACTTTGGGAGGCTGAGGCGGGTGGAGGGCTTGAGGTCAGAAGTTCAAGAACAGCCTGGGCAACATGGTGAAACCCTATCTCTACAAAAAAATACAAAAATTAGCCGGGCATGGTGGCATGTGTCTGTAGTCTCAGCTACTTGGAAGGCTGAGGTGAGAGGATTGCTTGTGCCTGGGAGGCAGAGGTTGCAGTGAGCCGAGATGGCACTACTGTACTCCAGCTGGGTGACAGAGTGAGACCCTGTCTCAAAAAAAAAGGTCCATTGACTAAATAAGAAGTTAGTCTTAAAACTAGATTATTTAGTTAAAGAAGCAAATATAATTTGGGGAAGGAGAGAAGGAATAAAAGCAAAAGTATTTAATCTGTCTTGGAAAAAAAAAAGAAAAAATTACATTGGTCCTTTTTGTATGTATATTTGGAACTAAAGTCGTAATACTTCATTACTGGTTCTAAAATAAACCAGGTAGCCAGCACAGAATTTTGGCTGTAGGATCTTTATGAAATAGTGAAAGTAAACTAGATTATTCAATGAGTATAGGAAAATTTAGTAACGGGCTAGTACAGTTAAGATTTGCACAGTTAAGATAGAGTTAATAAAGGTAGGCACACAGACTTCTAAAAGGAAATAGCTGTTCCTGTATACACCAGTGAGAAGAAACCTAACTTTAACACAGATTGGTAGGCTTACCACAAATTGTAAAAATCTTTACTTTTCTAGGGGAAAAAAAAGTCTACAACTGTATACACCAGAATATCTGAGTGTGGGGCAATTGTAATCCCACTTGGGAGGCTGTGCTGGGAGGATCACTTGAGCCCAGGAGTTTGAGACCAGACTGGGCAACATAGCAAGACCCTGTCTCAGGAAAATAAATAACAATAAAATATATATCAAAATATTTATGATTCGTGGGACTGCCAGTGACTCTTGGTTTTATTTTCATTTTTGTCTTTTTATATTGTCTAATCTTTTTATGAAGAACATGTGTTATAAGTACAACTTTAAACAGTCATTTTAAAAAATACATCTCTTCTTAGCCTCCTTTCCAATGGAAGCAGTTTGTACTGTATTTAGCAACTTAACACAAGGACAAATATCTTATTCTTTTTCTACCTTTCAATTTTTTTCCTTCAGTAAGGAAGTCTGATTCACATTGAGTACAAAGGTTTTTGAGTTGTAAGAGTTACATAGGTTATTGACCTTCCTTAGCTAGATGTCAATACACAACACGAACATCACTTTGCAGCGCACGTCTAGAATAATAGTAATTTTGTTCTTGTGTGTGCTGTCTTACTGTTTTTCTGGGCCTGACTGTTAGATAGAGATAGACAAATTAATTGCACTTCTACCAGGAAGTTTGCTGCAGTTCTGTACTGCCTGAAATTCCAATTTTTGCATTGCTTCCAAGGAGCCTTCCTGGGTAAGACTCCAATTAGAGGCAATGGAGCAAACAGCCCCAGGCCAATTATGTGCCACAAATACAGGAGGGACTTCTAATTGGCATGTTTTTCCTGTGGGAGTGTCAGAGTGGTATTTATTCAGAAACTCGAATTTGTTACATCTGATTTCCTGGGAGTTGATATAAACTGCAAAATCTTTCCCTCTTGAATTGGCTCCATTGGGTTGGCTTGAATTATCTGCTTGTTGTATAATAGCATGTATATCATACTGTAGCATCTCAGACCGTTTTGAGCAATGAAGAGGTATAAAATGATGACCCTAAGCTTATTGGTAGTACCCTGGCATACAGGTATGCTACAGGAAGGAAAACATTTTCTTGACATAGAGCTGTTTTCCCAGTGTTCTAAGTGACTGTATTCCTACCAAGGACTAGAATGATCATAGATGTTTTGGTACCTACTCTTATTGCTGCTTCAAGTTACTCCAAAATAGGAAACAGGCTACATTTTGGTGTCCTGTTAAGTGTGTTCACTTAGATTACTCTCGGACACTGAAGTCTTATAAGGGACTGGTTGTGTCTATAAAGTGGATTACTCAACGGAAGACTCTGCCCTTGGCCCGCCCTGTCCCATCTCAAAATCACAAGCTCTTATGACTCTGGATTTTGCCAGTAGTCCAGACCTCAGTGGACCTTGGGCAGAAGACTTCCTGCCTGAGAGGCCGGAAGGAATTCTTTTGTTTTGTTTTAAAGGAAGTTACTTGTTTAAAACACAAATAAAGGTGTGGTAGACATCATTTTGGATTATAGCCTTTAAAAAAAAATCTGATTAACTTGATTCGTTAGAGTGTGATTTTCTTTCTTTTTTATAAAAAATCTATTGTGATTAAGTTTACATGAATACATTCTCATGGGCTTGTCCTTGGACTTTATTCCTAATATGGTCAGTCGTCCGAGGGATGATAATGAGGGAATGTCATGATCAAGTGAGCATGTACCTTTAACACAGCTCAGTCAGTTCCACTAAGGAAAAATGTCCAAGGGCTCATATCGATATCAGACTAAGGAAAAATGCCCAAGGGCTCATATCCATATCAGACCTTTTTTTTTTTTTTTTTTTTTTTTTGAGATAGGGTTTCACTTTGTCACTCAGGCTGGAGTGCAGTGGCATGATGTTGGCTTACTGCAGCTTCAACCTCCCAGGCACAAGTGATCCTCCTGCTCCAGCCTCCTGAATAGCTGGGACCACAGGCACACACCACCACGCCCAGCTAATTTTTCTATTTTTTTGTAGAGACAGGGTTTCCCTATGTTGCCCAGGCTGGTCTCGAACTCCTGGTTTCAAGCAATCTGCCCACCTCAGCCTCCAAAAGTGCTGGGGTTGCAGGCGTGAGCTACTGTGCCCAACCCATATCAGGACCTTTTAATGTGGATATTCAGTTTGGCATATGCCATTAGGTAATCAGTCCAGCCAGTTTTGGAAAATCTTGTGACTCGGGTACACTGCTTTGATTATTTCCGAATCCAGTGGGTAGAGAAGGTAAAGGCAAGGGCTCACTGGATATTTTTAAATTGTAGGGATGTCCTTTGCTCTGGGTCAATTTTAGGATCAAATATAAAAGCACCTATAGCTCAGAGTATCTTCTAACATAAAACTTCTGAGATACCAGAAATTTTCCAAAACATGGTATAAACAGTATGAAACACTGGGTAGATAAAAGTTTTCTCTAAATCTTAAAGTGTTCAAATATCATGACCTGATTTTTTAGTTTTAGAAATCACATATTTTTCTATTCTGTATCTTAAACTTTCATCTTAAATTCTAGTTCTGACAATGTAGGGTTCTATTTTTTTCAGGTGATTGTTGGGAGCGTATAGAAGCATATATAAATATGGAATATGTGTTTCTTTTTTTCCCTTCTGAAAGAAAGTCAAGCCTCTAATCAAACAGATTGATGCTTCAGAAACTTAACAGATTATCTGCAATTTGGCATAAATGCATTTTTGTTGGGAAAGTTTCCATGGTCAAAATTATTAGTCATTGCAAAACAGAAAAGTTTGACAACTGGAAATGCAGACCCTTTTGCTTGATTTTATAAAGACAGGAAAATAAACAGATTATGCTTAGAATATCTGTTTTCAAAATTTAGTCATCATAAAGCTTATCTGAAAAGAAAAATAGCAAAAATAGCAGCTTTTTCTTTCTTTTTCTTTTTTTTTAAGACAGGGTCTCACTCTGTCACCCATGCAGTGCCGTGATCTTGGCTCACTGCAGGCTCCATCTCCTGGGCTTGAGCAATCCTCCCACCTCAGCCTCCTGAGTAGCTGGGACTACAGGCGCACACCACCGTACCCGGCTAATTTTTTTGTATTGGTAGAGATAGGCTTTCGCTGGTCTCGAACTCCTGAGCTCAAACAATCCACCCACCTCAGCTCCCAAAGTGCTGGGATTACAGGCGTGTGCTCCCACACCCAGCCAGAAGCTTATTCTTAATTATGGCATGACAAATTAAGTTATTGCTCTACATAGGTTCATATGGTAGTGTGTAGTAGCAAATACAGGCATTTGTTTGAGCTGCAATGAGTAGAAAATCTATGTAATTGGAAAACAAATGAGTATTACTAAAAGTTTTCTGTGTATGTGTTTTAATTTCTTTACTTTAATAAGTTAATGATCTCCCTTGGAATCTTAACACAATTTGTTGAACAAATGTTTTTTGGGTTGGTGTAAGTCATGTCTTTCTTTGCTAAGTCACAGTTCTAAGTGAATAAGGGGCACAACAGTGTGAACTTTGGTCATCATATTTCTTTCTGATAGCTTCTCAAATAGACTTCTGTCACTGTCGATGAAATACTTCAGGTATCCGTATACTTTTAACAACTTAAGAGTATATCCTTCTAGAATCATATAACCAACTTTATAGCCAAAACTTAGAGTTAAGAGCCATTGTCATTTGGTGAGCAGTGAATAACATAAAGTATTCTTGGAAATGATGAAATCTGGTATACCTTTTCGAAAGCATCTTCATGGGGATGGAACATTTTCTTTTAACTATGTGAGCTCTTCTGATAGGGATTTTATACTCCAAAACTAGTCTAGAAGTTCCAAAAAAAAAAAAGTTAAAGCTTGGTTTGGATTAGCTTCTTGCTTTATGTTTATTCTCTAGATAAATTTAGAAGAAAATTCTCTCTACCTCTACTGTTTTTTTCTCCAAATTTTATTGCAAAACAATAAAGATTAAAAAATGGGGGGTGGGCTGGGTGCCGTGGCTTATACCCGAAATTCTAGCACTCTGGGCAGCCTAGGTGGACGAATTGCTTGAGTTCAGGAGTTCATGACCAGCCTCAGCAACATGGTGAAACCCTGTCTTTACCAAAAATAGAAAAAAAAAAAAAATTAGCTGGGTGTGGTGGCAGGTGCCTGTGGTCCAGGAGGCAGAGGTAGGAGGATCACTTGAGCCCTGGAGACAGAGGTTGCAGTGAGCTGAGCTTGTGCCACTGCACTTCAGCCTGGGTAACAGGTGAGACTCTGTCTCTAAATAAATAAATAAACAAATAAGAGTGTTGGGACCAGAGGGTGATTTTTGTGTTTCTTTCTAAGTCTGGTATTTACTAGATTTCTGAAGTTATCTAGAGAAACACACAATGAGTCAATTTGAAAATGCTAATGTCAGCCACTTGGTGTGATTCTGTAGTATAGTTCATCGAATTTACCAAATCCAGGGTTACAAATAAATCTCAATGCCGGGCGCGGTGGCTCATGCCTGTAATCCCAACACTTTGGGAGGCCAAGGTGGGCGGATCACCTGAGGTTGGGAGTTCGAGACCAGCTTGACCAACATGGAGAAACCCCGTCTCTACTAAAAATACAAAAATTAGCTGGGCATGGTGGTGCATGCCTGTAATCCCAGCTACTCGGGAGGCTGAGGCAGGAGAATCGCTTGAACCCGGGAGACGGAGGTTGCGGTGAGTCGAGATTGCACCATTGTGCTCCAGCCTGGGTAACGAGGGAAACTCTGTCTCAAAAAATAACATAAAATAAATAAGAAATAAGTCTCAATAAAGACACATTAAACTTAACTGCTAAGATTTAAAGATGTGATGTAAGTAAATTAAGAGCATGTTCCCTATATATGTACTTAACTGCATTAGTAATAACAGCCTACCAAATGGCCATAGCCTATTCATTAGTAAACGACTTGTCAGACTACTGACTTGGTCCTCAAGACCCTAACCAGTTTGGAGATGAGATGGGCCCTCACCATACTACTGTAATTAATATTCCTGTTTAATTAATGAAGTTACAAGCCTAACCAAGATATAGGAGATATTTCTTCTGTTCCTGAAACATTTTTATTTTAAATCTTTTTGATTAACAGAGTGATATAATGTAGACTTGTTGAGTTTCCAATTTCCTTAGAATCTGGACATCTTTAACATTTTGTTGTAACATCTTGACTACTTGATAAAATGATTATAAATCTGGGAAGGGAAATAGACTTTTTTTTTTTTTTTAATTGTAGAGACAAGGTCTGTCTATGTTGCTCAGGCTGGTCTTGAACTCCTAGTCTCAAGCAATCCTCTTGCCTCAGCCTCCCAAAGTGCTAGGTTTACAGGCACGAGCCATCATACCTGGCCTGAAATAGACAGTTATATTTCTGACTTTGGGAACAAGAGCTAAAGTTATAGTTTGCCTTTTCCGGTATCCCCCATTGGTTTATCAGCAAGGTCATTATTGAGTTTATCAAAATCATCCCTCTAGGGAGACTTAACTTCCTTCTTTTCTGAAACTGTTAACAGAGAGCTGAGAGCTCTGATGCCAGAGCAATGACTGAGACTCCAAAGCATGGTAGGATTGAAGGATGGAGTTCTGGGAAGTCCTAACAATGGGAGTAACAAGATAGTAAATCCAAGATCCAGCTAAGTAACAGCTGAAACCAGTTGGGATTAAAGAAGAAGGAATGAATTTGTAACTGGGTAGTATTAAATTTCTTAAAATCAGTATTTTTTAAGTGCATGAATTTTGGAATCATTAGAATGCATAAAAACAGTAATAGTTTTTATAGCAACAGAGTTGCTATAAAATTCATTGAATTTCTCATATCAGTTGCCCTGAAAAATCCTAAATATCACTGTTGTTCACCTAGTGGCAACTCTTTGAATTGTAGCCAGATGTCTAGAAGAAGGTTGTTCTTTAGTAGTAATTCCTGCTGAAGTATGTGGGACACCCGCTCCTTATAAGTACAGAGCTGGGCAGGATGGCTTTGCGCCTGTAATCCCAGCTACTAGGGATGCATAGGCAGGAGGATCACTTGAGGCTAGGAATTAGAGACCAGCCTGCTCAACATAGTGTGACTTCATCTCCAAAAACATAATTAAAAAACAATTAGCCAGGTGTGGTGGTGCACACCTGTAGGCCCAGCTACTTAGGAGGCTGAGGCAGGAGGATTGCTTGAGACTGGGAGTTGGAGGCTGTAGTGAGCTATGATTGTGTCACTGTACTCCAGTCTGGATGACAGAGTGAGACCCCGTCTCTCTCTCTCTCTTTAAAAAAAAATTTTTTTAAGAGACAGGGTCTTGCTATGTTGGTCAGATTGGTCTTGAACTCTTGGCCTCAAGCAGTCCTCCTGCCTCTGCCTCCCAAAGTGCTAGGATTATAGGCGTGAGTCGCTACGCCTGGCTGAGACAAGTATTACTACAGCATCTACATGCATTTGAAAGTGTGCTAGTATTCCATGCATAAAAAATGATGATTTCATGTCCTTTGTAGGGACATGGATGAAGCTGGAAGCCATCATTCTCAGCAAACTCGCAAGGACAAAAAACCAAACACCGCATTTCTCACTCATAGGTGGGAATTGAACAATGAGAACACATGGACACAGGAATGGGGAACATCACACACCGGGGCCTGTTGTGGGGTGGGGGGAGCGGGGAGGGATAGTATTAGATATACCTAATGTTAAATGACGAGTTAATGGGTGCAGCACACCAACATGCAACATGGCACATGTATACATATGTAACAAACCTGCACGTTGTGCACATGTACCCTAAAACTTAAAGTATAATTAAAAAAAAAAAAAAAAGAAAGTGTGCTAAACATCGATTTTACAGATGAGTCACTCACCCCAAGCTGTAGCCTGAGGCCTACAAACTGGAAGTACCTGATTTAGCAGGCAAGAATTCTACCCCTGAACCACCAATGCTACCAGCAGGAAGTACCTGATTTGGAAATCCAACTCTTTGGGAGTTAAAAGAACTTTTATTTTGTTCATTGCTAGTCTTCAGAGCCTAGAAAAGTGCCTGGCACATCCTGGTGGTTCACAACAAATATTTGTTGAAAAAAATCAATGAATTGACTCTGGCTTTTGCAGGTACTCCTTGCTGTTTTTCGCCCAGCTAATTTCTTTTCTTTTTTTTTTTTTTTGAGACATAGTCTTGCTCTGTGGCCCAGGCTGGAGTGCAGTGGTGTGATCTCGGTTCACTGCAACCTCCACCTCCCGGGTTCACACCAGTCTCCTGCCTCAGCCTCCCGAGTAGCTGGGACTACAGGCGCCTGCCACCACGCCCAGCTAATTTTTTTGTATTTTTAGTAGAGATAATTTTCCACTGTGTTAGCCAGGATGGTCTCGATCTCCTGACCTCATAATCCGCCCACCTCGGCCTCCCAAAGTGCTGTGATTACAGGTGTGAGCCACCACCCCCGGCCTCACCCAGCTAATTTGTAGAAAGCACCAGACCTTCAGGCTTTTGTTCGCAGCAGAATTCTCTTACCATTTTCTGAAGGAAGTTTTCTTCCTTGTTATTTTTTTCCTTCCCATTAATTATGTAGATTTATGTTATTAGGTAATACTGTTTTGAGGGTCTGTACATATTTGTCATTTACTGCTATTAAAGTGTTCAATATAGTTTCTAAACTTTGAATTAGAAACTATATTTCTAAACTTTGAATTTTAGCTCTATTTGCTATATCTTTCTTGAAGCAATGTATTCATTTGGTGGTGTTTTAACAAAATTAACAGCTAATCTTGGCGAGCTCTTCAGTTGATCTTTCATGTCATAACAGCTCCATCTTGTGAATCTTTAGGGTACTGCTGCTGGAAACAGAAAGCCCTGACTTGTTCTTTTCACAGACCTACAGATCTCTTGTTTTTACACCTGAGAAGTGGACAAAATTCTTGAAAACCTAGTGGGCAAGGTGAAATTTAGTCAAAGATTGATTCTGAGGTTTTCTACCCAGGATGAACAATTAGCGTTACATTTTCTAAACCATCTGGTTATTTTAGAGGGAAACAGGGATAGAGCAGTTTCTTCAGTCCTAGATTTAAGTAATATCTCCATTCTTTTGGTTTTTATGTTGTATTGGGTAGGTGAGGTATCAGGAGGCTTGGAGCAGAAACCCATGGATGCTTTAGTCTCCCATGGTTTCAGCAGGAACTTAAAATGACAGAAGTTCTACACTTTTGAATCGAAGTCAGTGTAGTTTTTCTACTTGGTAGCAGCAAGGTAATTATTGACTTGAAACCTTTGACTTATTCCCTTGTGGCTTATCAGTTCCCGTTTTTTGATGGAAAGTAGCAAAGAAGTAATTCTAAAGAGTGGTGTAACCAAGTGATTTTCATTTTAAGTTAAGTTCTTAAAATGTACTTTACCAGTCTGGGGTAACATGGCAAAGCTCCATCTCTAAAAAAAAAAAATATATATATATATATACACACACACACACACGCACACACACATATACACATACATACACACACACACACACACACACAATTAGCTGGATGTGGTGGCATGCACCTGTAGCTCTAGCTACTCAGGAGGCTGAGATGGAAAGATTGCTTGAGCCAGGGTGGTTGAGGTTTCAGTGAGTCAAGCTCATACCACTGCACTGCAGCCTAGGTAGCAGAGTGAGACCTTGTCTCAAAAAAAAAAAAAAGTACTTTTTATAAGCATAATTGCAGCCAGGTGCGGTGGCTCACACCTATAATCCCAGCACTTTGGGAGGCTGAGGCGGGTGGATCACCTGAGGTCAGGAGTTTGAGACCAGCCTGGCCAACATGGCGAAACTCCATCTCTACTAAAAATACAAAAATTATCCAGGTGTAGTGGCACGCCCCTGTGTAATCCCAGCTACTCAGGAGGCTGAGATAGTAGAATCGCTTGAACCCAGGAGGCGGAGGTTGCAGTGAGCCAAGATTGTGCCACTGCACTCCAGCCTGGGTGACAGAAAACAGTAATTGCAGATTTAGCTTCATCTGTGCCCTTTGTAGAGGCTAAAAACTGAAAAACTGCAGTTAAAGTTCTATTCCTTGAAAAAAATAGTATTCTGAATAATTAAAGCTCAAGTTTAATTAAAGAACCTATGGCATATTTAACTCCAGTGTGCAAAATGGGTTGGCAAAGTATGGTTTGTTTTTTCATTGTGTTTTTAAACTGCACATCTGGGAATTTACTTCCTGAATATATCATCCATTTTATAGTAGTCAGTTTAAGGCTATAAGCCAATTACAATAGAACTATCATTGATTAAAATATTTTTAAAGCATATTCTCTTATCTTCACGGTCAAAGTCCTTTTCAGGGGGGCTTTATTTCTAAAAACGGCCGAATTGGGAGAATAATGTGGATAATGAAGCTGATGAGTTTTGTTTGATGCTAAAACTAAAGTATGACCAAGTAATTAGGCTGATGTGGGGTTCATCTTATAAACTAAAGTATGATCAAGTAATTAGTCTGACTTGGGGTTTGTCTTATAAACTGTCTCTGAAATAGAAGCTCTAAAAACATTTTGAGTAATTGCAGTGTCTCTGAAGGAAATAACACTGGCCTTTGGAGAATGTTTTGAAGATGGTCTTCTTCAGAGATACAGGTTCTGTTAAGTTTATTTAAGAACTGTTTCCTTCCTAGGAACATTCCTTCCACTGCTAGTTTTTATTCTGAAACACTTAAAGCATACAGAAAAGTTAAAAGATTTATATAGTAAGTTGGCTGGGCGAGATGGCTCACACCTGTAATCCTAGCACTTCGGGAGGTGGAGGCAGGAGGATCACTTGAGGCCAGGAGTTTGAGACCAGCCTGGGCAACACAGTAAGACCTTGCCTCTATAAAAAATTTAAAAGTAAATAAAAATTAAGAAGAACTATACAGTAAGCAATCATATACTGACCACCTTGATTCTATAATGAATATTTTCCTATAATTGCATTATTTTCATCCATCATTCTCTTTTTTTTGATTCATTTTGTTGAAAATCCAATTGACTTCAAAGATCTGATACAATGAACAGTTTGACTTTGGAAGAAATAGTGCATGCTCCCTCAGAGAACAAATTGGCTCCTGTGACCATCTCACTTTCTCTTTGTTTTTTCAGGATGTGTTCCACATGGTAGTTGAAGTACCACGCTGGTCTAATGCAAAAATGGAGGTAATATTTCGCCTTACATTTGAGTCAGACTTAGGATATTGGTTTTGATCTAGTCACACTGACTTGATCAAGGATGAACCATCTGAACGTCAAGGTTTTTCTCTGTCTGGTCCCAGTCTATTTTCTAGTTGTATCTCCCATTGCCTACTAGTCTTCCCTTTGGGCTCCAGTTAAACTCAACTGTTTACAAATATGCCCCAAACTTTTCTTCCCAACATCTTTGCTTCCGATGTTCCCAAAGCCTAGAATTACTTTTTCTCCTCTTACTCTCTGTAAGCCCATCACTGACCCCTCCTTAGTCACCCCAGCCACAGGTACTCTCATTGGAATTTCAGTTGCATGGTGTTAGTTTCTTTCTGATGATACCTACCATAATTGCCTTTTTGTTATGGATATTTATAACATATTTTATATCAGAAACTCTTAACAGTAATCACATTTTTTTGTGTAATAAATACCCAAGTATTTGAATAATTTTAAATTCTGTGAAGGAAAACTAAAATTGGATAATATTTATTTTGCCCTTTTAATAAAAATTATGGTATTTTTATTACTCAAACATTAGAATTTATTCCAGCTAATTTTAGTCTTTGCTTTCTAGAATTAGTAAATTTTTTTTTCCCTTCTTGATAGTTCCTTTATACCTCACATAACCTTTCACTTAATGGCTGATTATGGAAACACCTTAGTTCAATTATAAAAGTGTTAGGGATAAAATATATCATTAAAGTGGAATTAGGGAACATGGATACCATAATTCATTTCCTCAGATCCTTATTTGAATAGTATTTCACATCCAAATATGCAAAGATTTGAAATTTTTTTATTTCAGATTGCTACAAAGGACCCTTTAAATCCTATTAAACAAGATGTGAAAAAAGGAAAACTTCGCTATGTTGCGAATTTGTTCCCGTATAAAGGATATATCTGGAACTATGGTGCCATCCCTCAGGTATGTCTTCATGCAACTGCTGACAATGTACTTTTTAGCTTACTAAATATTAATTTACTGCTATTAGTAAAAAAGGTTTGAATACCTGTGGAGAGTTTTTTCTATGGTAGATTTTGAAAACATAAGAAGGGATAATTAACTCAGAATGCTTCCTTAAATAACTTATTTTCAAGATAAACTAAATATTTACAATGTTTAAATTCAGATTTGAACGTTTATTCTTTTCTGAAATATTTCTTTTTTTTTGGACTGGTAATAAGCTATATAAATTCTCTACAGACTGAGTTGCAAGTCTATTCAGTCAAGAAAGAGTGTATGGTAGTAGTCAGAAGCACTGATTTTTGGCACCAGACAGACCAGAGTTCAAATCCCAAGGTGGCCACTTCCTAGCTTACCTAACTTGCCTCCCTTTCTTTCTCTTTGAGACGTTCATATCGCCTCCCTGAGCTATTCACAGTATGTAGGTGGTATGGTTATTTCAAAAAACAAAGCATTTAACACCTGCACACAACGAGCTGTCATAGCTGCTGACTTTATGTTTAGAGTTTTGATTCCCTCTTCTTCAGGTCAAGTAATGAGAGGTAAAGTAATGAAAGGATCATGTTTTTCTTAAGTAGTCAACCTTTTTTTTTTTTTATTAAAAAAATTTTTTTTTGAGATGGAGTCTTGCTTTGTCACCCGGGCTGGAGTGCAGTGGCGCGATCTCGGCTCACTGCAAAAGCTCCGCCTCCCAGGTTCACGCCATTCTCCTGCCTCAGCCTCCCGAGTAGCTGGGACTACAGGTGTCCACCACCGCACCCAGCTAATTTTTTGCAGTTTAGTGGAGACGGGGTTTCACCGTGTTAGCCAGGATGGTCTCGATCTCCTGACCTGTGATCCGCCCGCCTTGGCCTCCCAAAGTGCTGGGATTATGGGCGTGAGCCACCGCGTCTGGCCTAATAGTCAACCTTTTGAGAAGGGTTGTTTACCAATTTATTCCCAGCATAATGTCAGTATGTAGCAGGTTCTTTTTAAATATTTGAATGAAGAATCACTAGGATCTTGTCTATAATGAGTAAATGACACCTATTTAATTCTGATTTGGCTGGGCCAGTGCTGTGGCACTTGAAATTTAATACTGAGACACTAACTAAATATTCAGTTTAATTTTTTTGCTGTTGATAAATGGTTTGTTTTTATTAACAATGAAGTCTGTTAAATGGAACCTACTATGAAACAACCCATAAGATAGTAGAACCTAGGTCTGACCCTTCTAGCTTGTTAGGTAAGCACAAAGTCATTTGTTTGTCTTAATTACAGTGTTTCACCTTATACTTTAATTGAATTTTTTTTTTTTTGAGACGGAGTCTTGCACTGTCGCCCGGGCTGGAGTGCGGTGGCACAGTCTTGGCTCACTGCAACCTCTGCCTCTCAGGTTCGAGCGATTCTCTTGCCTCAGCCTCCTGAGTAGCTGGGATTACAGGCGCCTACCACCACGCCCAGCTAATTTTTTGTATTTTTATTAGAGACGGGGTTTCACTGTATTGGCCAGGCCGGTCTCAAACTCCTGACCTTGTGATCTGCCTGCCTCGGCCTTGCGAAGTGCTGGGATTACAGGCATGAGCCACCACGCCCGGCCTCAGTTGATTTATTAATAGTATTTAGTCTTGATATATCATCCTTGTAGGAGAACATTGCTGAAATACTTACTCTTCTGTGGGTTGGATTTTGCTTTCTTAATGTTGGATTTGTTAGATGTGGTCTCCCTTTATCCCCCTTCTCATTTATCTTTTTGCCTTTACTCCAGCTGAGTAGACAAACAAATCCGAGTAATGTGTTCTAGTTGGAGGAAAAAAGAACCAATGCAATGGCTACATTTTAAACCTAACATCCTGGCTAGCACAGGCTATCAGTTCTTTTGTGAGATGTTCTGCAAGGACTCTGGCTTACAATTTAGGAAGGAAAGAAAACCAGTCATGTAAAGCTCCAGAAAATTCTGGTTAAACTTTTCAGTCCGGGCTCCTGGTCAGTGATGATACTTTTAACATCAGAACATAACATTTTGGCTGGGTGTGGTGGTTCATGCCTGTAATCCCAGCACTTTGGGAGGCCAAGGTGGGAGGATCACCTGAGGTCAGGAGTTCGAGACCAGTGTGGCCAACATGGTGAAACTTGATCTCTACTAAAAATACAAAAATTAGCCAGGCGTGGTGGCGTACACCTGTAATCCCAGCAACTCAGGAGGCTGAGACAGGAGAATTGCTTGAACATGGGAGGCAGAGGTTGCAGTGAGCCAAGATTGCGCCACTGCACTCCATCCAGTCTGGGCGACAGAGCAAGACTCTGTCTCAAAAAAAAAGAAAGAAAAAGAACATAACCTTTCCATTTTACTATTATTGCCTATCTACTTCTGTTTTGGGAATTTATTATAAAGAAAATCTAAGACCAGGTGCAGTGGCTTATGCCTATAATCCCATACTTTGGGAGGCCAAGGTGGGAGGATCACTTGAGCCCAGGAGTTTGAGACCAGCCTGGGCAACATAGTGAGACCCTGTCTCTACAAAAAAGGAAAAGAAAAAAACCACACATTTTTGTTTGTTTTGTTTTCTTTTTTGTTTGTTTGTTTTGTTTTGTTTTTTTGAGATGGAACCTTGCTCTGTTGCCCAAGCTGGAGTGCAGTGGCATGATCTAGGCTCACTGCAACCTCTGCTTCCTGGGTTCAAGCAATTCTCCTGCCTCAGCCTCCCAAGTAGCTGGGATTACAGGCATGCACCACCACGCCTGCCTGATTTTTATATTTTTAGTAGATACAGGGTTTCACCATGTTGGCTAGGCTGGTCTCAAACTCCTGACCTCAGGTGATCCACTCGCCTCAGCCTCCCAAAGTGCTGGGATTATAGGCATGAGCCATCATACCCAGCCTAAAACCACACATCTTTAAAGTAAACGTTTGGGTCTATATTTGTGTTTCCCTGTTGTCTCAGTTATTGAGTAGTTGGCTTTTGCTTGTTTTAAATAGGATCATTATCTGTTTTAAAGCTTAAGTTTAGTTTAGCATTAGATGTGTAGTAGGAGCTACAGCATTTAATTGAAACTCTTGTGTGTAGTTAAGATTCTTAAATGCGAATAAAGAACTAAAACAATGAGAAAAAAATAGCTGAAGAGTCATAGGATGTTATCTGTTATTCTCAACATGATCCATTTTGTCAGTATGTATAGGAATGATATACACTGTCTTATTTTTTTTAGACTTGGGAAGACCCAGGGCACAATGATAAACATACTGGCTGTTGTGGTGACAATGACCCAATTGATGTGTGTGAAATTGGAAGCAAGGTAATGAAATGTGACATTTTTTTCTTTAGTGTTGAGATATTAATAAAGTATACCAAATTTCATACTTTAAAAAATACTGTGAATAAAATGCATGAATATTAGTGAAATAATGATGTCTCTTTGGTATTAAAGGCTTCTCTTGCATTTTAAACATTTGTATATTATAATTTTTACATTTAAACCTAGTCTGAAAAAAACGTGTCTATGTATGTATGATTGAACATATATCTAGAAGAACTGGACATGTTCTGCATTGCTTTAGAAGATGGATAATTAGTCAATAGGTGAAAGGTACCAGGAGGGAAATTCCCTCTCAATACATGGCAAATCTTGCCTAACAATTTAGAATGATCAGTAAATTGACCCGAACCAAACAACCTCATGAATTGGAGATCCATGGTAGTAACTCCTCCATCAAGTAGGGTTGTTCTAAGATTCTGATTATAGTTATTTCTTTGTGTCTCTCTCAGGCTCAGAGAAATAGTAAACAACTAAAAACAAAGTTATCATTTTGTTTTTTAAGTCATAAAGTTTTTAAGTCATTGTATGACTTGCTTAACTCATGACTTTTATAAGATAAAAGGTAAAGCATGTTAAGATATGTATTTGAGACTATGGAGGACTTATTCTTCAGTATAATCAATGACAATGCAAAAAACATTGATTACCCTGAGCTATGTACTGGTTTCCCTATGACCTAGAAGAAAATAGGACCTATAAGTCCTGTTTTCAACTTCAATAAGACTGATGAAACATTTACTCATTTAGGTTCTTAAAATTTTCTTAAAGGAACAATCTTCAGGTAAATTCTCAAGAACTTGGCCTCTTTCTTATTTCCTGTTAGCCAAGTAAAACTGTCTTCTAGAGTTTGGTTCTGTAATGTTGTCCTGACTTTGGCTGTTGACTCTCAGGTATGTGCAAGAGGTGAAATAATTGGCGTGAAAGTTCTAGGCATATTGGCTATGATTGACGAAGGGGAAACCGACTGGAAAGTCATTGCCATTAATATGGATGATCCTGATGCAGCCAATTATAATGGTAAGAAAATTTGAAAAGTCTGAAGTCTTTTTAATTGATTTGTAAGCACCACCATACTTAACCTATAATGACAGAATTGTAAGCCCTTGCCTTCAAACTGCTAAAGGATGGAGGAACAAAGCACTGGACAAGCATTATTTCTGTGACTGCACTTGTAATTAACTAAGTAAACTTTCTCCTTCATTCCAGGAAAGAAAAAATCTGGTAGGTTCTTACTGTTTTTTTGGTCCTTTCCTTCCCCACATACCAGCACTCAGTTGGTATGTTTATTTTAAAACGTTTAATTGAGATATTCACATATCAAAGAGTCACCATTGTAAAATGTACAATTCAGTGGTTTTTAGTATATTCACTAAGTTGTACAACCATTACCACTCTCTAATTGCAGAACATTTCATCAGCCCAAAGGAAATCCTGTATCCATGGGCAATCACTCCCTGTCCCCCTTCCTTCAGTCCCTGATGACTGCGGATCTACTTTGTGCCTATGGATTTGCCTATGCTGTCATTTCATGTAAATGGCATCATATAGGTGGCCTCTGTGTCTGGTTTATTTCACTTAGTGAAGTAAGTGTTTTCAGGGTTCATCCGTATTGTAGCATGTATCAGCACTTCATTCCCTTTTTTTTTTGGTGGTAAAATTTACAGAACATGAAATTCACCATTTTAATTAAAGTGTACAATTGAATGGCATTTCATTCATTCACAAGGTTGTGCAGCCATCACCACTAGTTCAAGTCATTCCCTATTCCCTCCTCCTCTCCAGACCCTGGCAACCACTAATCTGCTTTTTGTCTTTATAGCTTTGCCTATCCTACCTATTCTAGGTATCTCATATACATGGACTGGTACAATATGTGGGTTTTTGTTGTTGTTGTTGTTTTTTCTGGTTTCGTTCACTTAGTACAATGTTTTCTAGGTTTATCCATATTGCATAATGTGGCATCTGTCAGTACTCCTTTTTATGGTTGAATATTATTCCATTGTGTGGATATACTACATTTTGTTTATCCATTCATCAGTTGATGGACATTTGGGTTGTTTTGGCTGTGTAATACTGCTATGAACATTCCTGTACAAGTTTTTGTGTGGACTTACGTTTTTATTCTTGGGTACATACATAGGAGTTGCCAAAGCTAGAACAATTTGAGCAAGAAAATAAAGTAGTACTGTAATGTAACCTGGAACATAAAATAAATATCCATGAGTCTATACTGACAAATAAATGATTGAATAAATAGACAAATGAGGAAGAATAGACAAATCTCAAAGCAGAAGAATTCCAAATAATTTATGCAGATACTCCATTCTCAAGGAGGTCCTTAATTGTGAGTTGTGCCTGGTGACTTCCTTCCAAAGAGTACAGTGTGGGTAAGGGAGAGGAGAGGATGACTTTAGAGCAGAGAAACTTGACAAACACTGCCTCAGCCAGGTGATGGAGGTCAATGTCAGCAGCGATAAGAGTCACCTTGAGAGCATGTTCCCTCAAAATGATGTGATGTATATTTGCATCTGTGTTAATTCATTGAAGAAGGACTGGAAGAATGCCAATCCTTTAATGTTTCGTTTCAATTTTGAAAGGTGAGAGTGCATTCACACCATCTGTTCACTACTTGGTGGTACGGCTCTCTTCTGTTGGTCCGTGTGTGCATTTCCAACGTACTTCTTATACAAGAGAACTTGGCATGCTGTGGCCACGATTAGTGAAGCCAAGCCCATCACTCTGTCAGCACTCATTTACTAAGGCATTATTTTCCTGCAGTTCAGGTTATTAGAACCCTGAAAACTTTCTCGGGGTGGCTGGTCCCATGGTGCAAGTAGTATGCAGCTTTCCCTAATGTCAACCTAAGGCAGTGTCTATTGTCCATCCTATAGCTTGCCCCTGTGCATCTCTTCCATTTGCTGTCCCTGAGTTGTATGCATATAACGAAATGTTAAACTTCAGTGTTTTCCTGAGTTCTGTGAACCATTTTAGCAAATTAGGGAACCTGGGGAGAGGTTTGTAGAAACCCCTAATTTATAGCTGATAGTCAAAAGTACAGGAGGCATCTGAAGTGGGGCAGTCTTGTGAGACTGAGCCCCTAACCTTTGAGATCTGATGCTAACTCCAGGTAAATAGTATCAGAATCACAGTGAATTACTGAGCACCCAGTTGGTGTCTGAATAATTGGAGAATTAGTTTCTGGTATTGGAAAACGTCAACATTTGCATGTTGGATTTCTGGATTTCCAAATTATTTCTATATCAGGTGACACATTTCATGTAAATTATAAGTTCTTTGAAATTTACTAGTGCTTAAACATTTCCCAGTGCATTCTGTAAAGTTTCCATGCTTTTAGTGATATTATGATAATAGAATGCATGCTATTCTTTATGCAGATTATAAATTGGATTGAAGCGGCCGGGCGCGGTGGCTCACGCCTATAATCCCAGCACTTTGGGAGGCCGAGGCAGGTGGATCACGAGGTCAGGAGATCGAGACCATCCTGGCTAACACGAAACCCCATCTCTACTAAAAATACAAAAAAATTAGCCAGGCATAGTGGTGGGCACCTGTAGTCCCAGTTACTCAGGAGGCTGAGGCAGGAGAATGGCGTGAACCCGGGAGGCAGAGCTTGCAGTGAGCCGAGATTGCGCCACTGCACTCCAGCCTGGGAGACAGAGCGAGACTCCGTCTCAAAAAAATAAATAAATTGGATTGAAGCCATGTTATCTTATACAAATATAAATAAGCTTTTGTTGTTGTTGAATGTATTTCTCTTCCTCATAATACTTTTCCTAACTGACTTTTTAGGATGTGCATTTCTGTTTGCTTGCATTGAGCAGGAGTTTGTTATTTGAAGTGCAGTTTGATGACATTGACGCTAGCCATTGTTGATGGCTATACAGAAACTTAAAATTTTTTAAGCAGTGCACTTTTCTGTCAGCCAGAACTAAAGTATTGTTATGTACAGTGCCTGTACTATCCAGCAAAGTCTAGTCACATTTAATACGTAACCCATCAATGGATATCAATCTAATCTATTTTTCTTATCTTTTAGTATGTAATAGTGTTGTGATCCTCTGACATATAGCCTCTGCTTCTGGACCAGGGATAGTACCTCAAGCCTGTAATCCCAGTGCTTTGGGAAGCCAAGGCAGGAGGATTGCTTGAGCCCAGGAGTTTGAGACCAGCCTGGGCAACATGACGAGACCCTATTTCTACAAAAAATTTAAAAATTAGCTGGGCGTGTGCATGCTTATAGTCCCAGCTACTCAGGAGGCTGAGGTGAGAGGATCGCTGAACTCTGGAGGTCAAGGCTGCAGTGAGCCTTCTTCGGGCCACTGCATTCCAGCCTGGGTGACAGAGCAAGACCTTGTCTCTGAAAAAAAAAAGATAACCTCTGTCTTTTTCAGTATCTTGTGCACTTCTCATAGGAATTATCTACATTTGCCAAACTGGTTGTTTCATTATGTAGCCACCAGCTGTTTGTCCTTACCAGTTTGTAGAGACAGGGTTTTTCCTTACCAGTAATCAGAGATTACTATTGTACTGATTGTTCTCTGTACTTAATGTCAGAGCTATTCAGAGACACTAGATGATTTTCTTTCAATGTATACGTGTATGGCTTCTCTTCTCAACAAGGGGCTTCACTCCAACGTTATCTTGAACTTCCGTGATAAGTCATTCCACAGCTCTTTCAAAATAAGTACTTGGAATTTTTGTTGAATATATAATTATTTGTGCATCTTGAAATCTGCTTATTCTCTTCTTTCTTTTTAAAAAAATCATTCTCACTGTCATCTTATGCTTCTTCTCTTCTTAGATATCAATGATGTCAAACGGCTGAAACCTGGCTACTTAGAAGCTACCGTGGACTGGTTTAGAAGGTATAAGGTTCCTGATGGAAAACCAGAAAATGAGTTTGCATTTAATGCAGAATTTAAAGATAAGGTAATATGTCATTCAGAACTGTAGCTTTAGGCTCATTTGTATTGAGACTTATAATTTAACCATATTGTTACCATCTAAAGATTCACAAAACAGAAGTCTGGAAACATAACACAGTCTTGGTGTTTATTTATTCACTTTAATATTCTCTTCCATTTTTAGAATAAGGAAATGATTCAGAAGAGACAAAGTATCAGGCTTTGGGGATATGTTGATAATAGGAAAATAATACCTTTTTATCATTGTAATGCAAATCTCTTCAAATTATAGGACTTTGCCATTGATATTATTAAAAGCACTCATGACCATTGGAAAGCATTAGTGACTAAGAAAACGAATGGAAAAGGAATCAGTTGGTAAGTGTAAACACTTTGCATGTTTAACACACAAAGCAGACCAGCTTGCAGAAAAGGTTTTAATAATCATAAGACACTGTACTGTTACTTTCACTTAGAAAAGAGATACAGTGCTGGGTGCGGTGGCTCACACCTGTCATTCCAGCACTTTGGGAAGCCAAGGTGGATGGATTGCTTGAGCCCAGGAGTTGAAGACCAGCCTGGACAACATGGAAAAACCCTGTCTCTACAAAAAGTACAAAAATTAGCTGGGCATGGTGGTACATACCTGTAGTCCTAGCTACCTGGGAGACTGAGTTGGGAGGATCACCTGAGCCTCGGGAGGTTGAAGCTGCAGTGAGCCGTGATCGTACCACTGTACTCCAGCCTGGGCAACAGAGCGAGACTTGGTCTCAAAAAAAAAAAAAGAGTACAAGAAACAGCCAATGTACAAACATAATTCTTCCAGAAATCTTCTATTCTGTGTCAGGATAATGTCCTATAAAATGAAAACATTGTCCTTCCAACAAACAGAAGAAAAATGGAGAAGAGTTATATATATTTGTGTAAAAATGTACAGTCCTAAGAGTTGGCATTTGTCTGGGTGCTATGGCTCATTCCTGTAATTCCAGCACTTTAGGAGGCTGAGGCAGGAGGATCACTTGAACTCAGGAATTGGAGACTGGTGGGGGCAACATAGTGAGACCTCATCTCTACTAAAAATTAAAAAAAATTAGCCAGGCATGGTGGCGCTTGCCTGTAGCAAGGCTGAGGTGGGAAGATCACTTGAGCCTTGGAGATCAAGGCTGCAGTGAGTTGTGATTGCCCCACTGCACTCCAGCTGGGGCAACTGAGCAAG
Source organism: Pongo abelii (assembly GCF_028885655.2). Classification (NCBI taxonomy): domain Eukaryota; kingdom Metazoa; phylum Chordata; class Mammalia; order Primates; family Hominidae; genus Pongo; species Pongo abelii. The sequence continues at coordinate 73,797,146 of NC_071993.2, forward strand.
ACCCTGTCTCAAAAGAAAAAAAAAGGAAAAAGATTTGGCTTTTAAGTTAATTTCTCTATTTTTTGGTATCTTATGATTTCTATGAAAATGGTCTTAATGTATGTTAAATAACAGGTAAGCAAAGATGATTCATTTTTCATTTTGATGGTGTATTTCTTTGTTGCTGTTGTTTCCTGAGACAGAGTCTTGCTCTTGTTGCCCAGGCTGGAGTGCAATGGCATGATCTCGGCTCACTGCAACCTCTGCCTCCCGGATTCAAGCGATTCTCCTGCCTCAGCCTCCTGAGTAGCTGGGATTACAGGCGCATGCCGCCATGCCTGGCTAATTTTTGTATTTTTAGTAGAGACGGGGTTTTGCCGTGTTAACCAGGCTGGTCTCGAACTTCTGACTCATGATCTGCCCGCCTCGGCCTCCCAAAGTGGTGGGATTACAGGCGTGAGCCACCACGCCTGGCCTTGATGGAATATTTCTAACTGGGCACATATTATATTAGTACTATAATGACTAATATGTAGGAAAACTTGAACTACGGATAAACAAAAAGAAAATGTATTTTTAAAACATGATCCATATTTTAGACTAAAGTGGGCTAAAAAAAACCAAAAAACAAATTAGGATTGTATTATATACACGACTTGTCTTACGATTTTTAAAATTTAACACTATATAATAAGCGTTTCCTCATGTCATTAAAAATATAATTTTTTTTTAGAGACAGGGTCTCTCGCCCAGGCTGAAGTGCGGTGTTACTATAATAGCTCACTGTAACCTCAAAGAAGTGATCCTTCTGTCTCAGCCTGCCAAGTAGCTGGGTACTACAGGCACGTATCACCACTCCCAGATGATTTTTAAATTTGTTGTAGAGACAGTGTCGTGCTGTGTTGTCCAGGCTGATCTTGACCTTCTGGATTCAAGTGATCCTCTCACACCTCAGCCTCCAAAAGTGCTTAGACTACAGATGCGAGCCACCATGCCCAGTCTAGAAATATCATATTTTAATAATATAATATTCCATCTCTGTCTAATATGTTTTATGGATAAACCTTTTTATTTTTAAATCCCCTGCAAAGAAGGATAAACTATTTTTAATCATTTCTTATTATTGGACATTTTGGTTACTTCCAATTTTTCACCACTATTAATAGTGAAATAGTATATGGTAAACACCTTTGTAAATTACCGTTTCAGTCTTGGATTGGGTTCTTAGAGGTGGAATTTTTCTATCAAGACCTATGAGCTTTTTAAAAGGTTTTGGATACATTTTACAGAATTATTTTTCAGAAAGATTGAACCAGGACTCCTGCCAGAAGTGTCTTTTCAGATGTCTCACCAACACTACAGGAACTGGGGTTTTTTTTGTTTCATTATTTTTTCCAATTAAGAAAGATATGTTTCTCATTTTAATTCACATTTCTTAGCTATTTCAGTGAGAATTACAAAGCATTCAATCTCAGTTTCTTTCCTCCTCTCCTCCCCTCCCTTCCTCTCCCCTCCCCTCCCCTCCTCTCCCCTCCCCTCCCCTCCCCTCCCCTCCTCTCCCCTCCCCTCCTCTCCCCTCCCCTCCCCTCCCCTCCCCTCCCTTCCCCTCCTCTCCTCTCCTCTCGTCTCCTCCTTATTGCAATGCAGTCTTGCTCTGTCACCAGGCTGGAGTGCAGTGGCGCGATCTCAACTGACTGCAATCTCCACCTTCCAGATTCAAGCGATTCTCCTGCCTCAGCCTCCTGAGTAGCTGGGACTACAGGCATGCGCCACCACGCCCAGCTAATTTTTGTATTTTTAGTAGAGATGGGGTTTCACCATGTTGGCTAGGATGGTCTCGATCTCTTGGCCTCATGATCCGCCTGCCTCAGCCTCCCAAAGTGCTGGAATTACAGGCGTGAGCCACCATACCTGGCCCAATCTCAGTTTCTTAAATCCGAACTTGTTAAGATATTTGAATAAAATTGATCACAAGAATAGCTATGCCTTGCCAAAATACATAATTAGAATGTTAAATATAGGTGAAAAAGCTTTCGACTAAAGTAAACTTGAATATCACCTGGTCAACCACTTTCAACTCATTTTTTAACTCTTAAGAGATAATTTTTGTTATTTTGTCTTATGACTACTTTTGTTTTATTTAATAGCATGAATACAACTGTGTCTGAGAGCCCCTTCAAGTGTGATCCTGATGCTGCCAGAGCCATTGTGGATGCTGTATGTAAAAGTTCCCTTAAAAAAAAAACAAACCTGTTTGCTAAAAACTATGATGCTAAATGGGAAGAGGAAGTACTTGTTTCGACAATACTTGAGTGCCTTTTGTATGCATGTTACTGTGTGGAGTCTTGAAATTAGAAACCATGAACACATACAAGTGGCCATTTGACTGAGGGAGAAGCTGAGGGAGTGATTCTAATCAATCATAAGTTGGACAGATAGCATGGTAGTAAGATTTGTAAAAATCAAAATGGTTCCAGAATGTACCAAGTAACCTGTGTGCCTGTGACCCATCATAAGCCATTTCCACAAAAGAATCAATGGGAATTTACTTGACTTGGTTCTAGCAAGGACTGAGGAAGGTATCAAGTTTTAGGTACCATTGCAGGAATGATTTATAATCTAAGAAAGGCTTTCATGTGCGGTAGTAAAAGTACCCGTCAAAGCAATAATTTTGCTTTTGTACTATTTTTAATTATTTGGTTTGGATTAACCAAAAGATTGAACGAGATCATCTTAAATTATTTTCATTTATAATATTAAATAAGAAAAACAAAAGAAAATGAGGTCTGACTTTTTTACTGCCTTGTAAATGGGGTAGAACAAGGAAAAAAGGACAATTTAATGATGAAACCAGTACATTTAGATTTATCTTTATTTATATATGAATCCCGACAAAGTTGAGATAAATAAGAAAAATTGTAAGGGAAAAGCCAGTGGTTAACTATTATAATTTTTCAGTGAGAACACTTTGCCCATATTTTATAAATATGTGTGTATATATAAAATTGTTATATATACATAAATCAGTTTTTATTATTTCAAAAAACATTCTTATTATTCTGCATGTCATAAAAAGTCAAGAGGCTTGAATTTTTTTTTTTTTAAGACAGGTCTCGCTCTGTTGCCCAGACTGGAGTGCAGTGGCGCAATCTCAGCTTACTGCAACCCCCGCCTCCCAGGTTCAAGTGGTTCTCTGCCTCAGCCTCCCGAGCAGCTGGGATTACAGGCGCCCACCACCATGGCCAGCTTTTATTTTTGGTAGAGACGGGGTTTCACCATCTTGGCCAGGCTGGTCTTGAACTCCTGACCTTGTGATCCACCCACTTCAGCCTCCCAAAGTGCTGGGATTATGGGCATGAGCCACTGCACTGTCCAAGAGGCTTGAATTTGTTAGCATCTCAGCAGTAGAGCAAACCTTCTATTGTTCCTATATATTATAAATTATGTTTAGATCCTAAAATTTGGGTTAGTCTTCAGATTCTCTTAAATTTTTGTCAGTATACCTTTTTAGCTTTTTAAAAAATGAGATTAGACTAATAGATTTTAATATTTTTTATTTTAGTTACCACCACCCTGTGAATCTGCCTGCACAGTACCAACAGACGGTAAGATTTCTATTCCAGTAAAATTTCATTAAACATTACACAGATGTATGGAAAAATTATGTTACTTTTATTTTTAGTTGACAAATGATAATTATATATATTTATGGGTACAGTGTGATGTTTTGATATATGTTTACAATGTGGAATGATTAAATCCGGCTAATTAAGAAATCATTACCTCACATACTTAATCATTATTTGGTATGTGGTAAAAACATTTGAAATCTACTCTTAGCAATTTTGAAATAGACATTACAGTCACCATCCTGTGCAATAGATCACTAAAGCTTATTCCTTCTGTCTAACTAAAACTTGGTACCCTTTGACCATCGCCTGCCCTTTCCCCATCCTTCAGCTCCTGGCAACCACCATTCTACTACTCTCTACCTCTATGAATTCGCCTTTTTTATATTGCACATATAAATGAGATCATGTGGTATTTGTCTTTCTGTACCTGGCTTGTTTTTTGTTTTTTTGACACAGAGTCACCCAGGCTGTCACTCTGTCACCCAGGCTGGAGTGCAGGGGCACGATCACAGCTCACTGTATCCATAACCTCCCCAAGTTAAAGTGATTCTCCCATCTCAGCCTCCCAAATAGCTGGGACTGCAGACATGTGCCACCATACCTGTCTAATTTTTTTATAATTTGTAGAGATACAGTTTCACCATGTTGCCCAAGCTGGTGTCAAACCAGGTCTCGAACCAGGCTGGTCTTGAACACTAATCAGGCCGGGTTTCGCCATGTCACCCAGGCTGGCGATCCACCTACCTTGTCCTCCCAAAGTGCTAGGATTACAGGCGTGAGCCACTGCACCCAGTCATGTACATATTTTTAACATACACAGGAAGAGAGGGAAGAAGGGTGAGAAGAGAAGAGAAGCGTTTTTAGAATTCTGTAGTGTACGTGGGAAGGAACATGAGCTGCTACATACCACCTTAGTGCCACACTGTATCACAGTGGTTTCCAAACCATGACCCACAGTGCCCCTCTGAGTTCCATGGAGGTGCCTGCTGGACACTGGAGGGGACCCTGAGTGGGCTGATCTCCACATTCCCACCTGGCCACAGGCTGCTTCACCCAGAAAACAGTTCTCTCCTCCTTAGATGTCAGAATTCTCTGTAAGATTTTCCTGGTAAGAAAATGATTCTGCCACTTAAAAAAACAAGTTTGAAGTCTGGGTGTGATGGCTCACACCTGTAATCTCAGCACGTTGGGAGGCTGAGGCGGGCGGATCACTTGAGCCCAGGAGTTCGAGACCAGCCTGGCCAACATGGAGAAACCACGTCTCTACAAAAAAAAAAATACAAAAATTTGCTAGATGTGGTGGCACAAGTCTGTAACACCAGCTGCTGGGGAGAGTGAGGCACGAGAATTGCTTGAACCTGGAAGATGGAGGTTGCAGTGAGCCATGATTGCTGCCACTGCACTGCAATCTGGGCAAGACAGTGAGACCCTGTCTCAAAAAAAAAAAGGTTGAAAATCACACTATACAATTAGCATGAAGTGTAAGGAAGCCCAAAAGAAAACACCTGCATTTGCTGTAGAGAAATTTTGTATGTATGTCTGTTAATTTTCAGGTAATTCATAGTAGGATTCATTAAAGCAAGTATATTAGTCTTTGTTATATGTTAGGTGTACTTTTGATTCTTAACAGGAATTCTAATTTGTTTTTCTTTTCTCTGAATACAGTGGATAAGTGGTTCCATCACCAGAAAAACTAATGAGATTTCTCTGGAATACAAGCTGATATTGCTGCATCGTGTTCATCTGGATGTATTAGATGTAAAAGTAATAGCTTTTCAAAGCTTTAAATTTGTAGAACTCATGTAACTAAAGTAAATTCTGCTGTGACTAATCTAATATACTCAGAATGTTATCCATCTAAAGCATTTTTCATATCTCAACTAAGATAACTTATAGCACATGCTTAAATATCAAAGCAGTTGTCATTTGGAAGTCACTTGTGAATGGATGTGCAAGGGGAGCACATATTGGATGTATATGTTACCATATGTTAGGAAATAAAATTATTTTGCTGAAACTTGGCTTAGGATATTTTTATTTTAATCTGAAGCCAACATTAAGTAGGTATGGGTATTTTTGGTGTTTGTTTTCTGTTGATAGTCTTATAATTCAAATTTATAATTATTAGACAAAGAAATCGCTTATATTTATAGTACTCTTGATACTATGCTCTAGTACATAAGTCCTAGCATACCATTCTAAAGCAAAAGCTTTTAAATTTATATCACATTAGCAGAAAGCACAATGTTGCTCACCCTTTGAAGTTATATATTAATAGTTATTTTTTTACTTCTTCAGTCAACTAATTGGACCCTTAAGTCATTTATATTATATTCTAAGTTATCAGCTGAACAAACCAGTTTGAATGCCAGCCCATCTTCTTACTAGCTCTGTAATCTTAAGTCAGTTACCAACCACTCAACTTCAGTTCCTTCATCTGTGAAACAGACATTATTCATGTAATGGCATGTAGTATACATTCAGATTCTTTCTTTTTTTTTTTTGAAACAGGGTCTCACTGTCGCCCAGGCTGGAGTGCAGTGGTGTGATCTCGGCCCACTTCAACCTCCGCCTCCTGGGTTCAAGTGATTCTCCTACCTCAGCCTCCCAAGTAGCTGCGAGTACAGGCATGCACCACAATGCCCGACTAATTTTTGTATTTTTAGTAGAGACGGGGTTCACCACGTTGGCCAGGCTGGTCTCGAACTCTTGTCCTCAAGTGGTCCACCCACCTCGGCCTCCCAAAGTGCTGGGATTAGAGGCGTGAGCCACTGTGCCCAGAACATTCAGATTTTTTTTAATGAAAATTTTATTGAGATGAATATAGATTCACATGTAGTTCTAAAAAAATAATTCAGAGATAATTCAAATAATTCTGTATACCTTACCCTGTTTCTCCTAAAAGTAAGATTTTGTAAAACTATAGTTAACAACCAGGACATTGACTTTGATATAATCCACCAATCATATACAGACTCCAAATCCACCAATCATATTCAGACTTCCTAGTTTCACTTGTATTAATGAATATTTGTGTGATGTATTCTATATAATTTATAATTCTATAGTGTAATCACCTATGTAAGTTTATGTATCCTATAAGATATTGAACAGTTTCAACACCACAAGATCTCTTGTGTTGCTCTTTTATAATCACACCCACCTCCCTCCTGTCTTCTCCACACCACCATCCTTAACCCCTGGCAACCACTAATCTGTCCTCCATTTTTCTATGATTTTGTCATTTCAAGAATATTATATAAATGGAATCATACAGTATGTAACCTTTCGGGATTGGCTTTTCACTCAGTGTAATTCCCTGGTATTCCTTCAAGTTGCCACATATATCAATCTTTCATTCTTTTTATTCATTCCTTTTTATTGCTGAGTACTTTCCATGATATACATTTGTTTTACCTGTTGAAGGACATCTAGGCTGATCCAGTGTTTGGCTATTACAGCTGCAATGAACATATTTGTACATGTTTTCACGTCAACATAAAACATTTTCATTTCTCTCAGATCTCTAGCAGTATAATTGCTGAGTCACATGATAGATGCATGTTTTATTAGAAGGTACCAAATTTTCTAGAGTTATGGTACCAAATTTTCTAGAGTTATGGTCCCATTTTACATTCCCAACAGCAATGTCGGAGTGATTCAATTTTTCCATATCCTTGCCAGCATTTGGTTTGCCTTTTTTTTTTTTTTTTTTGAGACAGGGTCTCACTGTCACCCAGGCTGGAATGCAGTGGCACAATCTTGGCTTACTGCAACCTCCACCTCCCAGGCTCAAGCAATCCTCCTGCCTCAGTTTCCCAAGTAGCTGGGAATACAGTTGTGTGCCATAATGCCCAGCTAATTTTTGTAGAGATGAGGTTTCACCATGTTGCCCAGGCTGGTCTTGAACTCCTGGGCTCAAGTGACCTGCCCGCCTCGGCCTTCCAAAGTGCTGCTGGAATTATAAGCGTGAGCTGCCCTGCCTGGCCTACTATATTTTATTTTAGCCATTCTGTTGGGTGTGTAATAGTATCTCATGGTAGTTTTAATTTGCATTTCTCTAATAGTTAATGATGTTAAACATCTTTTCATGTGCTTGTTTGCCACCTGTATATCCTGTTTGGTGAAATGTCTGTTCATGTCATTTACTCATTTTAAAATTGTTTAGTTTCATTTTTAACTGTTAAGGTTTGGAGGCCTTCAGAGTTCAGATATTTGGTTTGCAAACATTTTTTTTCCCGGTTGGCAACTTGTTCTTTCATTTTTTTCACATACTCTTTCACAGAGCAAAATCTTTTAATTGTTAAAAAGACCAACTTACTACATTTTCCTTTTATGGTCATTCTTTAGGTATCAAGTTAGAACTTTTCCTAGCCCTAGATCACAATATTTTCTCCTGTGTTTTTCTCTAAAAGTTTTATAGCTTACATTTAAGCCTATGATTCATTTTGTGTTTATTTTTATATAAGGTTTATGGTTTAGGTATGAGTTCATTTTTTCCTATGGATGTCTGGTTGCTCCAACGCCATTTCTTTGAAAGCTTATTCTTCCATTGAATTGTTTTGCACGCTTGTCAAATATCCATTGAGCATATTTGTGTGGGCCTATTTCAGGGTCCTCTGTTCCGTTCCATTGATCTGTATGTCTGACCGTCTGCCGATACCACACTCTCTTGATGACTATAGTTACATGGTAAGCCTTAAAATCAAATAGATTCTTCCCACTTTATTCTTCTTTGTCAAGATTGTATAACTAGGGCCTGTGCATCTTCATATGTATTTTAGAATAAGTTTTGGCTACGTCTATTGTCTATGCCTGTAAAAAATCGTACTGGGATTTTAGTAGGCATTGCATTAAATCTATAGATCAATTCTAGTCATGTGTTTAGACATCTCCTAATGTGTTTCTGTTACTAATTTCTAGTTTGGCTCCATTGTGGTCAGAGAACATGCTATCATTTTGATTCTTTTATTGAGGTTGTTTGATGGTCTGTCCAGAGTGTTTCATGGGTGCATGTGTTTTGTTATTGTTGGGTGGAGTGTTCTGTTTATGTCAGTGAGATCCTGTTGGTTTATGTATTGTTCTGATCTTCTATACCCTTGCTGATTTTCTCTCTAGTAGTTCTATCAGTTACTGAAATGGAGGTATTGAATTCCCTGATTATAACCATAAAGGCCTTTGAACTTTTAGCTCTATCAGTTTTTGTTTAATGTATTTTGAGGCTCTGTTGTTTGGTGAGTACATTTTAGGATCCTATGTATTCTGGTGGATTGAACTTTCTGTTATTATGTATGTCCCTGTTTGTCACTAGTAATTTTCTTTGCTCTGAAGTCTACTTTATCAGATATTAATATAGCTACTCCCACATTTTTTAAAAAATAACTAATATTTGCATGGTATATTTTGTTCTATTCTTTTACTTTCAACCTATTTATGTTGAATTTGAAGTGAGTTTCTTATAAGCAGCATAAAGGTGTCTTTTTTTTAATTTTTATTTTTTAATCCACACTGCCTCCTTTGCCCCAGAAGTGCTCACAGCAGCGGGAGGCTTCTGGCCCTTTCCTGAGCAGTGCTTCCTTTTAGTCCGACATCTCAGTAAAGCTGCAGAGGTCGCCACTGCACTTGGAGCTTTGCAATGCCTCCCAAAGACCACAAGAAGAAGAAAGATGCCAGAAAGTCAACCAAGAAAGACAAAGACCCAGTGAACAGATATGGGGCCAAGGCTGAAAAGAAGTAGTCCAAAGGCAAAGTTCGGGACAAGCTCAATAACCTAGTTTTGTTTGACAAAGCTACCTATGACAACCTATAAGGAAGATCCCAACTATAAGCTTATGACCCCAGCTGTGATCTCTGAGAAACTGAAGATTTGAGGTTCCTTGGCCAGGGCAGCCCTTCAGGGGCTTTTTAGGTAATTATGGATATGTTAGTACTTTATCCTGTGAGATTTGCTTATCATCTTGGATCTGTAGGTTTGTATCTTTCACCAACTTTGGGGGATTTTTAGCCACTTCTTCAAATACTGTTTTTTTTTGTTTTGAGACAGAGTCTTACTCTGTCATCCAGGCTGGAGTGCAATGGCGCAATCTCGGCTCACTGCAGCCTGGTCCTCTGGGTTCAAGTGATCCTCCCACCTCAGCCTCCTGAGTAGCTGGGATTACAGACATGTACTATCACATCTGGCTCATCTTTGTATTTTTAGTAGAGATGGGGTTTCGCCATGTTGGCCAGGCTGGTCTTGAACTCCTGACCTCAGGTGATCAGCCCGACTAGGCCTCCCAAAGTGCTGGGATTACAGGCATGGGCCACCACACCCTGCTTCAAATACTCTTTCTGTCCTACTTTCTTCTCTATTTCTGGGACTCTGATATGAATGTTAGATCTTTTGTTATTGTCCCTTGGGTCAGAAGCTTCTGTTCTTTTTGTTTTTCACCTGGCTGAGTTCTGTTATGTCCTTATGTTCATTGATTCTATCCTCTGTCACCTAACTTCCATTTTGGGGGGTTTTCTATTTATTTATTTATTTAGAGACGGAGTTTTGCTCTTGTTGCCCAGGCTGGAGTGCAGTGGTGTGATATCGGCTCACTGCAACTTCCACCTCCAGTGTTCAAGCGATTCTCCTGCCTCAGCCTCCCGAGTAGCTGAGATTACAGGCTTGCGCCACCATGCGTGGCTAATTTTGTATTTTTAGTAGAGACGGGGTTTCTCCATGTTGGTCAGGCTGGTCTTGAACTCCCAACCTCAGGTGATCTGCCCGCCTCGGCTTCCCAAAGTGCTGGGATTACAGGTATGAGCCACCATGCCTGGCCGGGGATTTTCTATTTTTTAATTTGTTTCTACCGAATTTCGAATTGACAGTGCACTTTTAAGACAGTTGCTTTAAAATCCATATCAGGATTCACCTCAGTGCTGGCATCTGTTGATTGCCCTTTCTCATATGAATTGTGATTTTCTTGGTTCTTAGTATGATGGGTGGTTGTCAATAATATTGGAGACATTTTGTCTATTAGGTTGGGAGACTGTAGGTCCTATTTAAATCTTTCGTTTTAGCAGACAGCACCCTGTTTAGCTTTGGCACATGATCTTGGTCTACAGTTGTGGTCTGTGGTTCCAGTGGTGGTTTAATTTTCAGCAGCTTTGCAGTGTTATCTTGGTCTGCGTGGTTTATCCAGTGCTGCTGGGCTCCTGTTTATTCCTGCTGGTGCTGCCTGAAGGGGCTCATTGTTGTCTCTTAGTGGTGGAAGGGGGTGTCCCCCAACTGGTCCCCCACCCCTGTTGCCCTAGTGTCTGAATTGGGGAGAGAGTCTTGGGCCACAGGAATTAAGAAGCTTCCTGAAGCTTTAGGCCACTTGCTATAGCTCGGTCTTTCCTTCAGCTCAGCCTGCCCACCTACCTGCCTCTGTAGCTCTTGGTGGAAAAGATGTCTCAGGGCTTGCAGGGAGGAGAGTCCCTCCCCTGGTTGCCTGATTCTGGCTGGGCTCCCAGTTGATCTCCCTTGCCAGTGGTGTCAGCCTCACCAGAACAAACCCTGTTTGATCCAGGAGAGAAATGAGCCTTTTGCTAAGTCAGGAGGCTGGGTGACAGGATGCGTGTGCCTTACTGTGTGCTGTGCCTCTGATCCTAGGGTCCCAAACCAGTTTGCCCTCTTACCACCTTTCAGAGTTCTTTGGTCATCTCTCTTACCATTTTCAGGGTTTATAGCGTGCTTAGCATGGAGAAGCAGGGAAAAACAGATCTATGCATCTTGTCACCGACATTCAAATTTTTTTTTTTTGAGACTCATTGTGTTAGCTGGGTTGGGGTACAGTGGCATGATTGCAGCTCACTGCAGCCTCAACCTCCTCTGCTCAGTCAATTCTCCTGCTTCAGCCTCCTGAAAAGCTGGGACTACAGACACGTGCCACCACCCCCAGCTATTTTGTATAGAAGTGGGGTTTCACCATGTGGCCCAGGCTGGTCTTGAACTCCTAGGCTTAAGCCATCTGCCTGCCTAAGCCTCCCAAACTGTGTGAGCCACCGCGCCCAGTCCACATTTGGATTTTTTTTTTTTTTTTTTTGAGATGTAGTTTCATTCTGTCACCCAGGCTGGAGTGCAGTGTTGCAATCTTGGCTCACTGCAACCTCTGCCTCCCAGGTTCAAGCAATTCTCCTGCCTCAGCTTCCTGAGTAGCTGGGATTACAGGTGCCTGCCACCACGCCTGGCTAATTTTTGTATTTTTAGTATAGATGGGGTTTCACCATGTTGGCCAGGCTGGTCTCGAACTCCTGACCTTGAGTGATCTGCCGGCCTTGGCCTCCCAAAGTGCTGGGATTACAGGCATGAACCACCATGCCTGGCCTGGATTTAAATAACGTTTTTCTTATTTCTTTTGTAAGTGCTTCTATTTTTAAATGATGTCTCAGTCATTGTAATATGTGATTTATAAAATGATTCAATTTTGTAGGGGTAAGAAATCAGTTTTCTAATGATGATTATACAATGTGAGAGACCTCACATGTATTGGCCTCCTAGATAGGAATTACCCACATTATGAAAAGGAAAGAGGATGGAATAGTACAGGAGGAAATATTAGCAATAGTTCTGTGCAAGATCCTCTGCAGAAAGCTGTCACTCCTCTGTTAAAGCAAGGAAATGTATAATACTCGTGTATTTGTTTGCTAGTGCTGCCATAACAAAGTGGCAAACAATGCATTAAACAACAGAAATGTATTGTCTCATAGTTCTGAAGGCTAGAAGTCAGAGATCAAGGTGCTGACAGGGCCGTATTCCCTCTGAAGGGACTGGGGAAGAGTCTGTTCCAGGCCTCTCCTACCTTCTGGTGGTTCCTGGATTGTGGCAGCAGAACTCCAGTCTTCACATGGTATTTCACTGTGTGCTTGTTTGTGTCTAAATTTCCCTTTTTTATAAGGACACCAGAAATACTGGATTAGGGGTCCATCCTACTCCAGCATGACCTTATCTATTTTATTTTATTGTATTTTATTTTTATTTTATTTTTTAAAATTTATTTATTTATTTATTTTTTGAGACAGCATCTTACTCTGTGGCCCAGGCTGGTGTGCAGTGGTGCAATCTCAGCTCACTGCAACGTCCACCTCCCGGATTCAAGCGATTCTCCTGTCTCAGCCTCCCAAGTAGCTGGGATTACAGGCACCCGCCATCATGCCCTGCTAATTTTTTAATTTTTAGTAGATACGGGGTTTCACCATATTTGCCAGGCTGGTCTTGAACTCCTGGGCTCAGGTTATCCACCCACCTTGGCCTCCCAAAGTGCTGGGATTACAGGTGTGAGCTTATCTTAACTAATTACATCTGCAATGACACTGTTTCCAAACAAGGGTCACATTCTTATTCCTTTTATAAGTGCTTGTATTTTTAAACAATGCCTCAGTCATTGTAATGTGTAATATCTAAGTGATGTATTTTTGTTGGGGTAAGAAATTCGTTTTCCAAACCAAACATTGTATGTTCTCACTCGTAAGTGGGAGCTAAGCTATGAGGATGCAAAAGCATAAGAATGACACAATGGACTTTGGGAACTCAGGGAGTAAGGAGTGGGAGGGGGTCGAGGGATAAAAGACAACAAATTGGGTGCAGTGTACACTGCTCGGGCGATGGGTGCACCAAAATCTCACAAATCACCACTTAAGAACTTACTCATGTAACCAAACACCACCTGTTCCCCAATAACCTATGGAAATAAAAAATTTTTAAAAAAAGAATTTCATAATACAATTGCAAGTATTAATAGCAGAATAGACCAAGCTGAGGAAAGAATCTCAGAGCCTGAAGACTGGTTCTCCAAATTCACTCAGTCAGACAAAAATGAAAAAAATAAAAACGAATGAACAGCCGGGCACGGTGGCCCACGCCTGTAATCCCAGCACTTTGGGAGGCTGAGGTGGGCAGATCACGAGGTCAAGAGATCAAGACCATCCTGGCCAACATGGTGAAACCCCATCTCTACTAAAAATACAAAAATTAGCTGGATGTGGTGGTGTGCGCCTGTAGTCCCAGCTACTCAGGAGGCTGAAGCAGGAGAATCGCTTGAACCCGGGAGGCAGAGGTTGCAGTGAGCCGAGATCACACCACTGCACTCCAGCCTGGGCGACAGAGTGAGACTCCATCTCAAAAAAAAAAAAAAAAAAAAAAAAAAAAGGAATGAACAAAACCTCTGAGAAATATGAGATTTTGTAAAGAGACCAAATCTATGACTCATTGGCATCCCTGAAAGAGAGGGTGAGAAAGGAAGCAACTTGGAAAACATTTGAGGATATCGTCTACAAAAATTTCCCCAACCTCCCTAGAGAAGCCAACATTCAAACTCAGGAAATGCAAAGAATCTTTGTGAGATACTATACAAGACCATCCCCAAAACACAGTCCTCAGATTCTCCAAGTTCTCAGATTCTCCAAGGTTGACATGAAAGAAAAAATATAAAAGGCAGCTAGAGAAGGGGAAGGTTGCCTACAAAGGGAACCTCATCAGGCTAACTGAACTTTTCAGCAGAAACCCTACAAGGCAGAAGAGATTGGGGACCTATATTCAGCATCCTTAAAGACAAGAAATTCGTTTTCCAAAAGAGGGTCACAGGCTGGGTGCGGTGGTTCACGCCTGTTATCCCAGCACTTTGGGAGGCTGAGATAGGCAGATCACCTGAGGTCAGGAGTTCCAGACCACCCTGACCAACATGGTAAAACCCTGTTTCTACTAAAAATACAAAAAAATTAGCCAGGCATGTGGCTGGCACCGGTAATCCCAGCTACTTGGGAGACTGAGGCAAGAGAATCGCTTGAACCCAGGAGGTGGAGGTTGCAGTGAGCTGAGATATCGCCATTGCACTCCAGCCTGGGTGACAACAGCGAGACTCCATTTCAAAAAAAACAAAAAAACAAAAAAAGAGGGTCGCAAACACCTCACATTCTGAGGTGCTGGGGATTAGGACTTCAACATGAATTTTTGTGGGACACAATACATAACTCTCAAAGAGAAGCTTTGTTTGGAAAGTTCTCTTTTTCATCATCCATGCTAGATAAAAGTTATCTGGGTACTAAAGCCAAAAGAAATCTTAATTCCTGGAACAGCCCTCTTAGGAACATTTCTTGAGATTTGAGTTTGCCAGGCACTGTTTTAGACACTGGGGATACAGTGTTGAGCAAGACAGATGAGGTCACCCTGACAGTAGGATGGGCTTGGTTATTATGCACGGCGATCCCCCCAAATCTCAATGGCTTAAGGAAACAAAAGTTGATTCCTCACTCACATGAAGTCGGCTCTGCTTGTGGGCAGCTGTTCCCCTATGATAGCTTAGCATCACGCCTCCGTGTTAACACGTGCTTTCTCATGTTGATCAGCCTCTCGGAGGAAGAAAGCGGTGGAGTCTTGCACTGGTAATTAGGTGCTTCTGCCCAGAAGTGATGCACATCACAGACATTTCATTGGCTAGAGCAAGCCGAATGACCATGCCTGACCTCAAGGTGGTAAGAAAGTGCAGTCTTACCATGGAGTAAAGGAAATAACCGTGAGAGTGCCAGGTATTTTGACACATCTCATTTAACACAGAGAGAAATAAGCTCTTCTTATTTATTTATTAGTTAGGGTCTTGCTCTGTTGCCCAGGCTGGAGTGCAGTGGTATAATCATAGCTCATTGCAGCCTTGAACTCCTGGGCTCAAGTGATCCTCCCACCTCAGCCTCCTGAAGATAGCTAGGACTACAGGCATGTGCCACCATGCCTGGCTAAATTTTAAATTGTTTTGTAGAGATGGGGTCTTACTATATTGCCCAGGCTGGTCTCCAACCTCAAACTCCTGGACTCAAGTGATCCTCCCACCTCAGCCTCTCAAAGTGCTGGGTTTACAGGGTTTACAGGGTTTACAGGTGTGAGCTACCACACCCAGCCTCTTTTTTTTTTTTTTTTTTAATAAGAAAAAGATGCAGAGAACCTAAGTAATTTAGCCAAAGTCACTTAAATTTATCCAAAGTCAGTAAGTGGCTGAAGCAGGACTTAGACCCAGGTCATCTGACCTTGAGACCAGGGATTTTCCTACTAACTTTATGTTATTTGTCTGCCTTCACAATCATTATTAGTGGGTACTTAACATGTCTGGGCTTTAGTTTTCCCATCTGCGTCACAGGATTGGCAGGAACATATGTGAAGGAGCTTGCCCACTGTCCATGTCATAGTGGGTGTTCGGTGAAGGCTGGTTGTTTATAGTTGTGATCTCAACAACTCTTAGTGTGATCAATGCATTTTTTTTTCCCAGGTAAGAAAACTTGATGCCTTGGCCTGGTTATGTAAAGGGTCTGAATGAGAACCCAAATCACTCACCACTGAGCCCAGGCCTACACGTGCTGCTGCTCTGATGGCAATTATGTTCAATCTGATAAGCATATTTGCTCTACAAGGGCCTAACTTGTGCTTTTGCACACGACGTTCTTTACATTTAGAAAAAGCTGCTCCTACTGCTTCCTGGGAGTCTCAAGGCAGAAAGGAATTTACTTTTGCATTAATAAGAATGTTGTGCAAATTGCCATGGTGGAAAAGTTTTTATGAGTTATGAATTTGAATCAATTGCTATATAGTTCATTGCTACCTTTGTCAATCTTTGAGATCTTTCCCCGATTATTACAAAACCTTTAAATTAAGGAAATACTTGCCAGGAATAAGGTTAAGCAATGAGAATCACAAGGTTATGTGGCAATCTGAACTTAAAAAGAAGTCTGAGAGCAATTTGGCAATATCTATCAAAAATTTAAATTCATACTTAATCTTTGACTCAGCAATTCTAAGAATTCATTCTGCAGAACAGTCAACCAAACACATAGTATACAGCAGCTTTGTTTGTAATAGCAAAATCTGGAAAAGTACCTAACTGCCCCACAGAGGAATGGCTGAATACCCACAGCACTTAAAGAGTGAAATCACTGCATGGACTGATATGGAAAAGATGTTCAAAATATATAAGTGAGGAGAGAAAATTGTAGTACTCTATAGTGGTAAACTATGACTTGTGGGCCAAATCCAGCCTGCTGCCTGTTTTGTAAATAAAATTTTATTGGAACATAGCCAACATCTTTTCATTTGCAAATTGTCTGTGGCTGCCTTCCATCTACAGTGGAGTGTTCAGTAGTAAGGACAGTGACCATATGGCCCCAAAAGCCAAAAATATTCACTATTTGTCTGTTTACAGAAAACATTTTCCAATCCCTGCTCTATCATATGATCCTATTTGTGTTTTTTACAAAGAGAGCATTTGGAGGAAAGACGTATATCAATAGATATGCTTCTATAAGCATAGACAATGAAAATCCAAATCCAAACCACAGTTAAGAAAATCTAAAACCACAGTTAACAATGATTACCTCTGGGGAGTGGGACTGTGGAGTAAGCAAGGAATAGATAAGATCAGAGAGTTTCCTTCTTCTTTAAAAGCTTCTGTACTCTTGCAATTGTTTTTCTAAAAGCATATGCAGTATGCCTTATTTTATTTAAAAAAAAAATCAAATGAAGTAGGAGAACACTGATGAATGGTGTTCAGCACACCCAGTGATATAAGGGCTGCCAGCTCTCTAAGGCAGACTTTCTCCAAGTGGTCCCTGAACCACCAGAGCTATCTGTTTAAAAAAAAAAAAAAAAAAAAAAAAGCCGAATGAATCATAACTGGGAGGTGCTGGGCCCTAAAATCCACTTTTTTTTTTTTTTTTTTTTTTTTAGACAATCTCACTCTGTCGCCCAGGCTGGAGTGCAATGGCACGATATCAGCTCACTGCAACCTCCACTTCCCGGGTTCAAGTGATTCTCCCACCTCAGGCTCCCAAGTAGCTGAGCCTACATGCGCACGCCATCACGCCTGGCTAATTTTTTGTATTTTTAGTAGAGATGGGGTTTCACCATGTTGACCAGGCTGGTCTTAAACTACTGACCTTAAGTGATCCTCTTGCCTCAGGCTCCCAAAGTGCTGGGATTACAGGCATGAGCCACTGCACACGGCCTAAAATTCACTTTTCAACCAGGACCCTGATGTTTGAAACCGCTGCTCTTGTAATAAATGCCAGAGATCAGCAAAAGATTTTTCAGTGGGGTTTAATATAATCAGTGTGAGATCATCCAGCAAACATCTACTCACAGCAAAAGCAAAAACAATAATAGCTCCCAATTATGAGCACTTCCTAAATGCAGGCCCTGTGCTATAGGCTTACCCACTTGGACCTGTTGAATTCACTTAGCAACCCTGAGCTGAGTGTTACCGTGATGAACTTGGCTCCGAGAAGGTTGCGTGGTGACCCGAGGTCTCTGAGCTCCTTATTTAGGTCTGGCACAAGGCTAGGGGCTGGAAATGCAGATCCTAGCCCCATGGCACTTGCACAGAGACGAGTTAGTCTTCTTCTTCTTTGTGTTGTTCACCCAGCAAGCCATGTGATGCTGGTTTAATAGCTGGATCACCTTCAGCACATGAGTTCCACACCTGCAAAAGAAGAGGTTAACCCAAGTACTCTGGAAGGCCTGTTTCAGCTCCAACATTTCTCTGGCTTAAAGCAGACTCATCACCGTAGTGTGGATGTTCAAATGTGACATGTGGCTCCTTGTCACTGCCCCCATGCACCAGAGCCCTCTTCCTAGGGCCTGTCCTCCTGTCCTTCCCTGTTGAGACAGGCAGAGGTGCTGTGCCCCGTTCCTGCACATTCAAGTCTATTTCCTTGCTTCTCTGTCTCTCCTCATGAAAGTGGATCGTGACTTCAGAACTTATATCCCTGACTAGTCTGCCAGCTCCTCACAAGCAGGGGCCATGTCACAGTCATGTTTATGCCCCTGACGTCCCGCACTGCCCATAGCAGGATCTCTGTTAATAACCTTCCGATTGCTTCTCGAATGGCTTTTCAAACAGGACTGCCTTTTTGTGCTCCTCAAGATGACAAAGTCAGCAGCCTAGTGACTGCCTGATTCCACAGAGAGGTTCTGCGTGGGCATTTCATGTGGCATTGTGCATGGCTTTCCACACTGGGGTTTCTACACCCCACAGGGACACAGAGTGTGTGCCAAAGGAGACTGAAGCCACAGGTAGACACCATGCAAAGCCCTGGGGCTTCCATTTTACTGGGGAGTGAATAATGACAAGGTTCTTCATAGGCTACAATTTTATTATTTAAAAAATTAAAAAATATATTTTTTCAGATGGAGTCTCGCTCTGTTGCCTAGGCTGGAGTGCAGTGGTATGATCTCCACTCACTGCAACCTCTGCCTCCCAAGTTCAAGCAATTCTCCTGCCTCAGCCTCCCAAGTAGCTGGGACTACAGGTGCCTGCCACCATGCCTGGCTACTTTTTTGTATTTTTGGTAGAGACGGGGTTTCACTATGTTGGCCAGGCTGGTCTCCAACTCCTGACCTCAGGTGATCCACCTGCCTTGGCCTATTAAAATGCTGGGATTACAGGCATGAGCCACTGTGCCCAGCCATAGGCTACAATTTTAGATGCCAGTTTTCCATGAATTTTGAAGGAAAAATGTGCTATTTCACGGCAAATTGCTATTGGTGGCTTCCATGTCATGACTGTGCCACTAGACTCCTGGAGTCAAAGTTGAGAACACTCTGGGAAAGAACTCTGTGCTGGAAATCCTGAGACCTACATGCGGGCCCTGGCTCCTTTGTGACATCAGGTGGGTCTTTTCACTTCTCTGGGACTCAGTTTCCTTATTCTGGATAACAAGGTAGTGGGTTCCTACCTCGTGCATATGTTTCAAGGCGGAAGATGTCACATCTCCACGATTTTGATATAGTCCGGTGGGGCAGGATGCAGTGGGGGAAAAAAACTGTCTCTACCACTGAACTGGACAAGGTGGGTGATTGGGAAACTGATATTAAAGTTCAAAGCCATATTTGCATGATTCTGAAATTGTAGACCACAAAGACTGGTCATGACCCTTCGCCATGTCAGGATGTATTCATAGCTTCTGTCAGAGGATGTGACAGGGCAAGGTGGGACCTCACAATGTCCTGCTGTGTCCTGCTGTAGCTTTATCTCCACAGTTCCTGCCATGGGGATAGTGTGCAGGGTTAGAAAGTTAAGGTCATTATTACAGAAAGTAGAACAAGTCCTCGGGCACCCTCAGGGTCCTAGTCTAGTGCTCAGTCACAGGTGTGCAATCTCTTTTTTTTTGAGATAGAGTCTCGCTCTGTCACCCAGGCTGGAGTGCAATGGTGCGATCTCGGCTCAGTGCAACTTCCACCTTCTGGTTTCAAGTGATTCTCCTGCCTCTACCTCCCGAGTAGCTGGGATTACAGGCATGTGCCACCATGCCAGGCTAATTTTTTGTATTTTTAGTAGAGATGGGGTTTCACCATGTTGGCCAGGCTGGTCTCGAACTCCTGACTTCAGGTGATCTGCCCACCTCAGCCTCCCAAAGTGCTGGAATTACAGGCGTGCCACCATGCCCAGCCTTTTTTTTTTTTTTTTTTTTTTTTTTTTTGAGACAGGCTTGGTCTATCACCCAGGCTGGAGTGCAGTGGAGTGATCATGGCTCACTGCAGCCTCAGCCTCCCACGCCCAAGTGATCCTCCCACTTCAGCCTCCTGCATAGCTTGGACCACAGGCATGCACAACCATGCCTGGCTAATTCATTTATTTATTTTTTGTAGAGATGGGGTCTCTCTATATTGCTCAGGGTGGTCTCAAACTCCTGGGCTCAAGGGATCCTCCTGCCTTGGCATTCCAAAGTGCTGGGATTACAGGCTTGAGCCACCATGCCTGGCTGCAATCTCTGCCAGCAGGAACCACAAATAAATCTGCTGGAAGAATTTGAGGGGGAAAGTGTATGCAGAATTGGGCTCCCTTCTTTTTGAACAAATTCTCTTTCCTAAGGAACAGCAGAGGGAAGCAGACTCAATGTTTGGGGTGACTTTATAGAACATAACTATTGCAAATAGCAAGAATCAATCGTAGATAGAGATACTGTGTGTATATATATGTATATTTCTAAAACAGGCCAGGCACAGTGACTCACGCTTGTAATCCCAGCAATTGTGGGAGGCCGAGGCAGGCGGATCACTTGAGGTCAGGAGTTCTAGACCAACCTGACCAACATGGTGAAACCCCGTCTCTACTAAAAATACAAAAATGAGCCAGACGTGGTGGTGTGCACCTGTAATCCCAGCTACTCGGGAAGCTGAGGTCGCAGTGAGCCGAGATTGCACCACTGCACTCCAGCCTGGGCGACAGCGTGAGACTGTGTCTCAAATAAAATAAAAATGTGGCATATATGCACCATAGAATACTATGCAGCCATAAAAAACGATGAGTTCATGTCCTTTGTAGGGACATGGATGAAGCTGGAAACCATCATTCTCAGCAAACTGTTGCAAGGACAAAAAACCAAACACCGCATGTTCTCACTCATAGATGGGAATTGAACAATGAGAACAC
The DNA here is from genome assembly GCF_028885655.2 of Pongo abelii. Lineage (NCBI taxonomy): Eukaryota > Metazoa > Chordata > Mammalia > Primates > Hominidae > Pongo > Pongo abelii. Next base: position 73,818,174 of record NC_071993.2, read on the forward strand.
ATGGACACAGGAAGGGGAACATCACACACCGGGGCCTGTTGTGGGGTGCGGGGAGGAGGGAGGGATAGCATTAGGAGATACACCTAATGTTAAATAACGAGTTAATGGGTGCAGCACACCAACATGGCACATGTATACATAATGTAACAAACCTGCACGTTGTGCACATGTACCCTAAAACTTAAAGTATAATTAAAAAAAAAAAAAAGAAAGAAAAAATAGCCGGCCGGACGTGGTGGCTCACACCTGTAATCCCAGCACTTTGGGAAGCTGAGGCAGGTGGATCATCACGAGGTCAGGAGATCGAGACCATCCTGGCTAACACGGTGAAACCCCGTCTCTACTAAAAATACAAAAAATTAGCTGGGCGTGGTGGCGGGCGCCTGTAGTCCCAGCTACTCGGGAGGCTGAGGCAGGAGAATGGCATGAACCTGGGAGGTGGAGCTTGCAGTGAGCCAAGATAGTGCCACTGAACTCCAGCCTGGGCTGGACAGAGCGAGACTCCATCTCAAAATAAAATAAAATGAAATAAAATAAATAATAAAATTTAAAAATGGGGTTTGTAACCTTTTATTGTAACTTAAGTGTGAACTCTTCTTCATTTATAAAGATATTCAATACTATACAAAATGACTCAATTAATTATGTAATGCAGATAACAGTTCATGTATTCAGTCTCCTGTGATTCGCCTTTTGGTTTGTTTCCAATTTCTTCTGATTTTAAATAATGCTGCAATAAGAGAACGTCATTATAAATAAACCTCAGAGAATATCTCTGGCTTTTTTCCTGAGGATAAATTTCTAGAAGTGGAAGTACAGGGTCAACAAGTGTGCACATTGACAAAGATCTGGACATGTGTTAAATTGCCCTGCAGAAAGGTCTTACCGGCTTGCCCGCCTGTTTATGAGATTGCCCCAAATCTCAGGGTTTTGATCATAATAAAAATTTTGTAAAACCTCTTGGCTTATTAAAGGCACTTTCCCCCTCTCCCCCTCCCCCTCCCCCTCCCTCTCCCTTCTTCGGTCTCCCTCTCCCTCTCCCTCTCCCTCTCCCTCTCCCTCTCCCTCTCCCTCTCCCTCTCCCTCTCCCCTTTCTTCGGTCTCCCTCTCCTTCTTTTTTCGGTCTCCCTCCGTTGCCGAAGCTGGACTGTACTGCGGTGATCTCGGCTCGCTGCAACCTCCCTGCCTCGGGCTCCTGTGATTCTCCTGCCTCGGCCTGCCCAGTGCCTGGGATTGCAGGCGCGCCCCGCCACACCTGACTAGTTTTTGTGTTTTTGGTGGAGACGGGGTTTCGCCCTGTTGACCGGGCTGGTCTCCAGCTCCTGGCCTTGAGTGATCTGCCCTCCTCGGCCTCCCGAGGTGCTGGGATTGCAGACGGAGTCTCGCTCACTCAGTGCTCAATGTTGCTCAGGCTGGAGTGCAGTGGCGTGATTTCGGCTCGCTACAACCTCCACCTCCCAACCGCCTGCCTTGGCTTCCTAAAGTGCTAAGATTACAGCCTCTGCCCCGCCGCCACCCCGTCTAGGAAGTGAGGAGCGTCTCTGCCTGGCCGCCCATTGTCTGGGATGTGAGGAGCCCCTCTGCCCGGCCACCCCGTCTGGGAGGTGAGGAGCGCCTCTGCCCGGCCGCCATCCCGTACAGGAAGTGAGGAGCGTCTCTGCCTGGCCGCCCATCGTCTGGGATGTGAGGAGCGCCTCTACCCGGTCGCTCTGTCTGGGAGGTGAGGAGCACCTCTGCCCGACCGCCCCGTCTGGGAGGTGAGGACCGCCTCTGCCCGGCCGCCCAACGTCTGGGAAGTGAGGAGCGCCTCTGCCCAGCCGCCCCGTCTGGGAAGTGAGGAGCGCCTCTGCCCGGCCGCCACCCCGTCTGGGAGGAAGTGAGGAGCCCCTCTGCCTGGCCGCCCCATCTGGGAAGTGAGGAGCGCCTCTGCCCAGCCGCCCCGTCTGGGAAGTGAGGAGCGCCTCTGCCCGGCCGCCACCCCGTCTGGGAGGAAGTGAGGAGCCCCTCTGCCTGGCCGCCCCATCTGGGAAGTGAGGAGCGCCTCTGCCCGTCCGCCCCATCTGGGAAGTGAGGAGCGCCTCTGCCCGGCCGCCCCGTCTGGGAGGTGAGGAGCGCCTCTGCCCGGCCGCCCCGTCTGGGAGGTGAGCAGCGCCTCTACCTGGCCGCCCATCGTCTGGGATGTAGGAGCCCCTCTGCCCGGCCGCCCTGTCTGGGAGGTGAGGAGCGCCTCTGCCCGGCCGCCCCGTCTGGGATGTGAGGAGCGCCTCTGCCCGGCCGCCCCGTCTGGGAGATGAGGAGCGCCTCTGCCCGGCCGCCCCGTCTGGGAGATGAGGAGCGCCTCTGCCCGGCCGCCCCGTCTGGGAAGTGAGGAGCGTCTCTGTCCGGCCACCCCGTCTGGAAGGAAGTGAGGAGCGCCTCTGCCCGGCCGCCACCCCATCTGGGAGGTGAGGAGCGCCTCTGCCCGGCCGCCCCGTCTGGGAGGTGAGGAGCGCCTCTGCCTGGCTGCCACCCCGTCTGGGAGGTGAGGAGCGTCTCTGCCCCGCCACCCCGTCTGGGAAGTGAGGAGCGCCTCTGCCCGGCGGCCCCATCTGGGAAGTGAGGAGCGCCTCTGCCCGGCCGCCCTATCTGGGAGGTGAGGAGCGCCTCTGCCCGGCCGCCCTGTCTGGGAGGTGAGGAGCGCCTCTGCCCGGCCGCCCTGTCTGGGAGGTGTACCCAACAGCTCCGAAGAGACAGCGACCATCGGGAGTGGGCCATGAGGACGATGGCGGTTTTGTTGAAAAGAAGGGGGGGATGTGTGGGAAAAAGAAAGGAGAGATCAGATTGTTGCTGTGTCTGTGTAGAAAGAGGTGGGCATAGGAGACTCCATTTTGTTCTGACTAGGAGAAATTCTTCTGCCTTGGGATGCTGTTGATCTATGGCCTTTCCCCCAGCCCCGTGCTCTCTGAAACATGTGCTGTGTCAACTCAGGGTTAAATGGATTAAGGGCGGTGCGAGATGTGCTTTGTTAAACAGATGCTTGAAGGCAGCATGCTCTTTAAGAGTCATCACCACTCCCTAATCTCAAGTACCCAGGGACACAAACACTGCAGAAGGCCGCAGGGACCTCTGCCTAGGAAAACCAAAGACCTTTGTTCATTTGTTTATCTCCTGACCTTCTCTGCACTATCATCCTATGACCCTGCCATATCCCCCTCTCTGAGAAACACCCAAGAATGATCAATAAATACTTAATAAAAAAAAAAAAAAAGAAAACTAGTAAAGAGGAAAAGGTCCAATATTTGGAAAAACAGCAGGTTTAGAGGAAGTACATAGAATCTAAGAACAAATGATGTTTATTTTGTTAGACTCGCATGTAATTATTTTGTACTTCCCTGATTTTGCTTTATCTTTGTTAATGCTATAATTAAAAACACATTTGGGTAAAAAAAATTAATTAATTAATTAATTAATTTAAAAAAGGCACTTTCCCCTTCCTCCTAACAATGCCTAATTCAGCCTTAAAAGAATACTGTGACACTGTGCTTCTCAAACTCCAGCAAACATCAGAATTACCTGGAGGGCTGTTAAAGCCAATTGCTAGGCCGCCTGCCCAGAGATTCTGATCTCCTAGATATCGGGTGGCACTTGAGAATGTGTGTTTCTAATAAGATTTCGGGTGGGGCTGGGGTGTGGACTGCACGTGGCGAGCACAACGCCAAGAAGAGACTTTCTTGGTTTCATGGTGAAGACTAAACTTTTCCTGTGGACCCTGCATTTCTCTGTATTGTGAATTTCTCTGAGTCATGTGTCTTACTCTGTACTCTGAATATTGCTTCCTAGAAGCCCCCGACTAGCAGCAGAATGTGGACCTGATAGGCTTTCTGCTATCTGGTGAGCATGTGTTGCAAGTTGACCCTATGCTGGCACTGGGCTAATAAGAGCTGGGGTGGCTGAATACCACAATTACACTCTCTTTGCCTTCAAGGGGTTCACTAGTAAGGCACTACTCATAGTAAAAATCTGTCATAGGCTGGGCATGGTGGCTCACACCTGTAATCCCAGCACTTTGGGAGGCCAAGGTGGGGCGGTCACTTGAGCCCACGAGTTTGAGACCAGCCTGGGCAAAATGATGAGACCTCATCTCTACAAAAAATGTAAAAATTAGCTGGGCGTGGTGGCACCTGCCTGTAGTCCCAGCTACTTGGGTGGCTGGGGTGGGAGGATTGCTTAAGCCCAGCAGGACAAAGCTGCAAAGAGCCGTGACTGTGCCCTACACTCCAACCTGGGCAACAGAACAAGACCCTGTCTCAAAAACAAACAAACAACGGAACAAGACCCTGTCTCAAACAAACAAACAAACAAAAAGCAGGTATTGTAGATGTGGAGAAACTGGAACCCTCATACACTGCTGGTGGGAATGTAAAATAGTGCAGCCACTTTGGAAAAGTTAGTCAGTTCCTCGAAAAGTTAAACATAGGTGGGGTACAGTGACTAACACATGTAATCTCAGTAGTTTGGGAGACTGAGGCGGGAGGATCGCCTAAGTCTGAGAGTTTGAGGCCAGCCTGGGTAACACAGCGAGATACTATCTCTACAAAAAATGTTTAAAATTAGCCAGGCGTAGGCTGGGCATGGTGGCTTACACCTGTAAACCTGGCGCTTTGGGAGGCCGAGGCAGGCGGATCATTTGAGGTCAGGAGTTCGAAACCAGGCTGGCCAACGTGGTGAAATCCCATCTCTTCTAAAAATACAAAAATTAGCTGGGTGTTGTGGTGGGCACCTGTAATCCCAGCTACTTGGGAGGCTGAGGCAGGAGAATTGCTTGAGCCCAAGGAGGCAGAGGTTGCAGTGAGCAGAGATCTCACCACTGCACTCCAGCCTGGGCAACAGAGCATGATTCTGTCTCAAAAAAAATTAGTGAAGCATGGTGGTAGTCCTAGCTACTTGGGAGGCTGAAGCTGGAGTCTCATTTGAGCTTAGGAGTTCAACGTCACAGCGAGCTGTGATTGCACTACTGCACTCCAGCCTGGGTGACAGAAAGAGACCCTATCTCTTAAAAAGAAAAAACAAATATATATGTGTATATACATATATATTTTTAAAGTTAAACAGAGTTACCATATGACCCAGCAATTTCACTCCTAGACATATAGCCAGGAGAACATACATTCATAGAAAAACTTGTACACAAATATTCATAGGAGTGTTATGCATAATAGCCAAAAAGTGTAAACACTCCAAATATCCATTGGTTAATGAATGGATGAACAAAATTTGGTGTATACATACCACAGAATATTATTCAGTTATAAAAAGGAGTGAAGCATTGATAATGCTGCAGCACAGACAAGCCTTGAAAGCATTATGCTAAGTGAAAGAAGCCAGACGCAAAAGGACAAACAGTGTATGATTCTATTTACGTGAAAGTCTAGAATAGGCAAATCTATAGTGACAAAAAGTAGACTAGTGATTTCCAGAGGCTGGGTTGAGGTGAGAGAAGATGTAGAGTGACTGCTAACAGGTTTTCCTTCTGAAATGGTGAAAATATTCATTTTTTTTTTTTTTTAGAGAAGGTTGGAGTGCGGTGGTGTGACCATAGCTCACTGCAGCCTTGACATCCTGGTCTCAAGCCATCCTCCCGCCTCAGCCTCCCGAGTAGCTGGGACCACAGGCCTGAGCCACTGCACCTGGCTAATTGTTTGATTTTTTTGTAGCGATGTTGCCCAAGCTGGTCTTGAACTCTGGAGCTCAAGTGATCCTCCCGCCTCAGCCTCCCAAAGTGCTGGGATTATAGATGTAAGCCACTGTAATCCCACGGCTGAAAATATTCTAAATTAATTGTGGTGATGGTTGCACAACTCTGTGAATATGTACTAAAAATCACTGAATTGTATACCTTAAATGGGTGAATTTTATGGTATATGAATTATATGTCAACAAAGCCATTACACACCCCTCATCATTAGGTATGAACATTAGACGTATTACAGTGATAGGAAGGAAGCAGGCAGGCAATGTGGGGAAGGACCACCTGGGAAAGGCTGACTATAGAGGCTTGCTTGACCTGGGTCTTGAGAAATAAAGTGGAGAAGTAGAAGGTGCTCCAGGCAGAGTTGTGGCCTGTTCACAGGTCCAGAGGCAGGAAGGAGTCCCAAGGCTGAAGAGGATGTGGATGGTAATGCTCAACATCTATTGAATGTTTGTGCTAGCAAACTAAAATTATACAATCTTATTTAATCTCCAAATAAATTATGTATTAACTCATTGATTCACTCAGCCAATTATTGAACAAATTTCTTTTTCCTTCCTTCCTTCCTTCCTCCCTCCCTCCTTCTCCTCCTTCTCCTCCCCTCCTCCTCCTTCTTTTCTCCTTCCTTCCTTCCTTCTCCCTTTCTCTCTTTTCTCCCTTCCTTCCTTCCTTCCTCCCTCCCTCCCTCCCTCCCTCCTTCCTTCCTTCCTTCCTTTCTTCCTTCTTTCTGTCTCTGAGAAAGGATCTCCTTCTGTCCCCTAGGCTAGAGTGCAGTGGTGTGATCAGGGCTCACTGAAGCATAAACCTCTGAGGCTTAAGCCATCCTCCAGCCTCAGCTTCCCAAGTAGCTGGGAGTATAGGCATGTACCACCATTCGCAGCTAATTTTATTTTTTGTAGAGACAAGGTCTCACTGTGCAGGCTGGTCTTGACCTCCTGGGCTCAAGTGATCCTCCTGCCTTGGCCTCCCAAAATGCTGGGACTGGTGTAAACCACCGCACCAGTTCTGAACAAATTTTATTAGGCACCCACCACATACCAGGAACTGTGCTAACGACTGGAACCACTATAATGAAGTAGACACTATTATTATCCATTTTATACAAAGAAAGGTTAAATAAGTTACTGAAATTTACAGAGCTAGTTAGTGGAAAAACTGAGACTCAAATGCAGGTTGTCTGATTCCAGAACCCATTTTTCAAAAAAAGTTATAGTTTTATACCTCCCCACAGATAGTTATAATTTAACATAAATGTATACACACAATCACATACTCCTCTTTCTCTATTATTCTCTCTTTCAATCTTTTTCTTTTTTGCTTGCCTATCCTTCCCCTGTGACAGTTGCTGTCCCCAACAAAGGTTCCTTGTGGGGGAGAGGTGAGACTGAAGTAGTTTTATTAATTTATGTTTAAATAAAAATTCAATTTTAAAACATTTTTAGATTTACAGAAAAATTGTGAAGACAGTAGTACAGAAAGTTGCTGTGTGCCCCCCCCCCCCCATTTCCCTGTTATTCACATCTCACATTACTATGGTACACTTGTTACAATTAATGAATCAATATTGATACATTTAAAATATATATTTTTTAATTTTTAAAATTTTTATTATTTTTATTGAGACAAGGTCTTTTTCTGTTGCCCAGGCTGGAGTGCAATGGTGCGATCTTGGTTCGCTGCAGCCTTAACCTCTCAGGCTCAAGCAGCCCTCCCACCTCAGCCTCCCAAGTAGCTGGGACCACAGGTGCACGCCATCACACCTGGCTTCTTTTTGTAGAGATAGAGTCTCAGTATGTTGCCCAAGCTGATCGTGAACTCTTGGGCTCAAGCGATCCTCCCGTCTTGGTCTCCCAAAGTGTTAGGATTACAGGTGTGAGCACCACTCCTAGCCTGAGGTATGTCAACATTATTAATTAAGGCCCATACTTTATTCAGATTTCCTTAGGTTTTTTTTTTTTTGAGACGAAGTTTCACTCTTATTGCCCAGGCTGGAGTGCAATGGCGCAGTCTTGGCTCACCGTAACCTCTGCCTCCCGGGTTCAAGTGATTCTCCTGCCTCAGCCTCCCGAGTAGCTGGGATTATAGGCATGCACCACCATACCTGGCTAATTTTGTATTTTTTTAGTAGAGACGGGGTTTCTCCATGTTGGTCAGGCTGGTCTCGAACTCCTGACCTCAGGTGATCCACCCGCCTTGGTCTCCCAAAGTGCTGGGATTACAGGCGTGAGCCACTGCACCCGACCCAGATTTTCTTAGTTTTTTACCTAATGTCTTTTAATGTGTTGAGATACCATACTTTATTTATTTATTTATTTATTTATTTGAGATGGAGTCTTGCTGTGTCGCCCAGGCTCTAGTGCAATGGCACAATCTTTGGCTCACTGCAACCTCCGCCTCCTGGGTTCAAGTGATTATTTTGCCTCAGCCTCCCAAGTAGCTGGGATGATAGGTGTATGCCACCACGCCTGACTAATTTTGTATTTTTAGTAGAGACGGAGTTTCACCATGTTGGTCAGGTTGGTCTCGAACTCCTGACCTCAGGTGATCTGCCCGCCTCAGCCGCCCAAACTGCTGGGATTACAGGCATGAGCTACTGTGCCACGCCAAGATACCATACTATATTTAGTTGTCCTATCTCCTATTTTCTTCTTAGTGGTTACAATTTCTTAGACTTTCCTTTTTTTTTTTTTGAGACAGAGTTTCACTCTTGTTGCCCAGGCTGGAGTATGCAATGGCACAATCTTGACTCACTGCACCCTCCGCTCTTGGGTTCAAGCGATTCTCCTGCCTCAGCCTCCCAAGTAGCTGGGATTACAGTCATGTGCCACCATGCCTGGCTAATTTTTTGTATTTAGTAGAGAGGGGGTTTCACTATGTTGGCCAGGCTGGTCTCGAACTCCTGACCTCAGGTGATCCACCTGCCTTGGTCTCCCAAAGTGCTGGGATTACAGGCGTGAGCCACCGCACCTGGCCGCTTTCCTCATTTTTGATGACTCTATCTTTGAGGAGTATGGTCAGGTATTTTATAGAACATCTCTCAGTTGAGATTTGTCTGATATTTTTCTCATGATTAGACTGGGGATGTGTGTTGGGAGGAGGAAGATCATAGGGATAAAGTGACATTCTCATCATATCATATGAAGGGCACGTAGTATCAACATGACATATCACTGGAGGTGTTAAACTTCATCACCCGGCTGAGATAGTGATTGTCACACTCCCCTCCTTGAGGGTAGACTATTTACCTTAATTATTTGGAATTCTTCTCCATGGAAGATATGTCTGTTCTTCTCCATTTATCTATTTATGTTTCTTTGTTTTTGTTTTTGAGACAGGAGCTTGCTTTTTCACCTAGGCTGGAGTGCAGTGCCCTGATTATAGCTAACTGCAGCCTGGACCTCTTGGGCTCAAGCAAATCCTCTCAACTCAGCCTCTGGACTAGATAGGACTACAGGTTCACAGCATCATGCCCGGCTAATTTTTTAGATTTTTTGTAGTCATGGGGGTCTTGCTATGTTGCCCAGGCTTTCTCAAACTCCTGGCCTCAAGCAATCCTCCTACCTTGGCCTCCCAAAATGCTGGGATTACACATGTGAGCCACCATGCCCAGCTATCTATTCAGTCAATTATTTATTTATGTCCATATGGACTCATGCATATCTACCTTATACTTTAGGTTCTAATCCAAAGCTATTTTAAAATTTATTTTGTTGCTTAAATTATGCCAGCTTTGGCCACTGGGAGCTCTTCCAGTTGCTTGTCTCGTTGATCCCCTCATTCTGGGTGTTTTTTGGATATGGGGATACTTCTATACTTTTTGGCACAAGGTGTTCCAGGCTTATCTTGTATATTCCCTGCCCCAGCCCTAGAATCAGTCATTTTCCCAAGAAGTCCTGGTTCCTTTCACTGAAGAATGGTATTAGAAACCAAGATCTGGGCACTAGGGTGCTCACTGCTACTGAGTTGTTGCTTCTATGCCTTCTCAGCTGACATAGCAAGGAAATATGTATGTGTGTATTGACATATATATAAACATATCTGTAAATGCATTTCTGTCTATATCACACTAAGCATGAGTCATACTGATATCTCCAACTCTAATCCATTACTACATGGATCATTCTAGCCTCTTCTCTCCTTGCTTATCTATAACTTCACACTCCAACAGTGAGACACCTGCTGCCATCATCCACCATCCATTTGCTTAATTGGTAAATTCCGGTATACATAGTGGTTTCCAAATTTTATAATGGTTTCCAAATTGTTGGCCTTTACAAACCCTGTGGGAAACAACCTGATCAACCAGAATACAGTGTTTATGTGTATTCCTTTTGCCTTTAGTCTTACAGACTCCAGTCATTTCCAAAGTGACTTAGCTCAGCACCTTTTCTGCCTACCTGCTTCAGTAAGTTTGTTCATACATTTATAATATAGTTTTTTTCTCAGATTCTGCATCTTTTCTAGGATCCCCTGATCTCTAAAGGATTTTTTAAAATTTGCATATGCTAAAGTTCAATCTTTGTCCTGTAACGGACTGTGGCTTTTGACAAATGCATCGTGTCATGTATTCACCATTGTTTTATTTATTTATTTATTTATTTATTTATTTATTTATTTAGACAGAGTCTTGCTCTGTCATCAGGCTGGAGTGCAGTGACGCAATCTTGGCTCACTGCAACCTCTGCCTCCTGGGTTCAAGAGATTCTCCTGCCTCAGACTCCCAAGTAGCTGGGACTACAGGCGCGTGCCACCATGCCCAGCTAATTTTTGTATTTTAGTAGAGATGGGGTTTCACCATGTTGGCCAGGATGGTCTCTATCTTTTGACCTCATGATCCACCTGCCTCCGCCTCCCAAAGTGCTCGGATTAAAGGTGTGAGCCACCATGCCCAGCCTGTTTATTTTTTAAATTACACAAATACTAGTGTGTTAAAAAATTTCAGCTGGGTATAGTGGCTCATGCTTGTAATCCCAGCAGTTTTGGAGGCCGAGATGGGAGGATCCCCTGAGCCCAGGAATTTGAGACCATCCTGTGTAATATAGTGAGAACTCACCTCTACAAAAGATTAAAATACATTTTTAAAAATTTCAAAAATACAGATTAAAAAACTCTATCTTGATTGCTGTTAATCCCACTCCCTTCTTATAAACACTGTTATCAGTTTGATAAGAACCTTTCTAGATTTTTCTCTATGTCTTTATACACATATTTGAACATATGTAAATGTATAATTTTGTGTGTGTGTTTTTTAAAGAGGCATAAGATTATACTTTATATACATTTTGAAATCTCATGTTATTACTTTGTCAGTGTACCTAATTCTTTTAAACTGGTATAAAGATAATAGAGATGTACTGTTGAACACAGATGCTTAATCCACTCCATGTGATATGTTCCAGAACCCTAGTGTATTCTAGAAAGCTGGGACATTGGGTACAAGGGTACAAGTTGGAGAATAGAAGAAGGGCAGGCAAGAAAGGAAGCAGGAGCCTCATGCTTAACAAAGGCTCTGTGCTCCCCAGCTAAAGAGATCCTGGACTTTAAAGAGGCCTTCGAGAAGCACCAAGAGTTTTTAAAATTAGAAAAGAATATGGTTTTATTTCTGTAATGGGTACAGAAGAATTTTAGGGAATGTTAGTTATGTGGAATGTTGTTTGATAACATATCCACTTTTTACCCTTAAACTCTTCTCATTAGAAAATATTCAAGTATATTTCTTGAGTGTATGACTGCTCTGTAAATACTGGAGTAGCCATGGTATGACACGCCATTTGGACACCTTCATCTTCTCAGCTATTTATTGGGTGGCACCATAGGAGCAGTAAAGGAGACTACAAAGCAGTGTATGTATGTATGTGTGTATGTATTTATTTATTTATTTTAAGATGGGGTCTGGCTCTGTCGCCAAGGCTGGAGTGCAGTGGAGTGATCCCAGCTCACTGCAACCTCCACTTCCCGGGCTCAAGCCATCCTCCTACCTCAGCTTCCCGAGTAGCTGGTACTACAAGGTGCACACCACCACACCCAGCTAATTTTTGTGTTTTTTGTAAAGATTGGGTTTTGTCATGTCGCCCAGGCTAGTCTTGAACTTCTGAGCTCAAGTGAGCTGCCTGCCTCAACCTCCCAAAGTGCTGGGATTACAGACGTGAGCCACTGCACCTGGCCCAGTGTGGTGATTCTTAAAGCGGGGTCCAAAACCCTCTGAGGGGTAAGAAAGTCTTCCAGTTGGGCCATTAAAACTAGGGGGCCAGCTAGGTGAGATGGCTTTACCTATACTTTCAACACTTTGGGAGGCCAAGGCAGGAGGCTCACTTGAGCCTAGGAGTATGAGACTAGCCTGGGCAACATAGCAAGACCCTATCTCTTAAAAAAACATTTAGCCAGGGCATGATGGCATGTGCCCGTGGTCTCAGCTACTTGCGAGACTGAGGTGAAAGGATCACTTGAGCCTGGGACATCAAGGTAGTGAGCTGTGTTTGTGCCACTGCACCAGCCTGGGTGACAGACTGAGACCCTGTCACAAAATAAATACATAATATACACATAAAAAAATTAAAAATAAATTAAAAACTAGGAGATGATCTCCAAGTGCTGCTAGACTGTAAGCTCTATGAGTTTAGGGACCCTATCTCTTTTGTTCCCCATTACCTATTCCCAGTGCCTAGCATAGGTCCTCACATAAAACATGTGTTTCATAAATGTTGAATGAATTAATCAATCTAAAAATACACAATTTTTTTGTAAAGGTGGGGTCCCACTATGTTGCCCAGGCTGGTCTCAAAATCCTGGCTTCAAGTGATCCTCTCATTTCAGCCTCCTAAAATGCTGGGATTACAGGCGTGAGCGCCTGTGTCTGGCCTAAAACTGCAAATTCTTTCACTCCTTCCTAGAAGCAAATAGTTTCTTCCATTTCTTCCTTGCAAATAGTTACGTACCAATATATCACCATAATTCAGTATTCACAAAGGAAAACATGAACATTACTGGAGTTTACCCAAATTCAGTATTCCACTAAATCTAGCTAGCTGTTACATGATAATTGGCAAGTTTATAAAGCTTCCTCATTCAGGTTTTTTTTCTCTTTTCCTTTTTTGCATGGAGGTAGTTGGAATTTCTGCAGTTTGAGGAAAGATAGTTTTATTATTGTTGCATACTCAGTGCTTCTTGAATTGGCTGGAGACCTCAACTAATGTTTTTAATTAGAAATTATGATTAACTTAGTGTCATTATTATCAGTGTAGTATGTTGTAGGTGTTACGTTCACCCTGTAAGGTGAACAGATGCATCAACTGTACTTTTCACCGGTAATGTTTCTGATGACTAGATTTTTTTAACCATCTTAACCAATTTTAAGTGTCCAATGACTACACTTTTAATATATGTTTGCATCATGGTACAAATATGAATCATTCATAAACCTAGCACCAAAAGAGATCACAGTCATCTCCCCCAACTCTGCCTGTACAGTGGAATTCCATTACTATTACGGGTTCTTTTTCTCCTGGACTCCAGGTAGGTGTAGCATAGGTTAGCCTCTATCATCTCTATCCTGGTTTAAAAAGACTAGCTGGGGGCGGGCACGGTGGCTCATGCCCGTAATCCCAGCACTTTGGGAGCCCGAGGCAGGCGGATCGTGAGGTCAACAGATCGACACCATCCTGGCCAACATGGTGAAACCCTGTCTCTACTGAAAAATTACAAAAAAATTAGCTGGGTGTGGTGGCACGTGCCTGTAGTCCCAGTTACTTGGGAGGCTGAGCAGAAGAATCACTTGAACCCAGGAGGCGGAGGTTGCAGTGAGCTGATACTGTGCCACTGCACTCCAGCCTGGGGACAGAGTAAGACGCCATCTAAAAAAAAAAAAAAAAAAAGAAGACTAGCTAGGCTGGGTGCAGTGGCTCAGGCCTGTAATCCAATCCAAGCACTTTGGGAGGCTGAGGAGGGTGGATCACGAAATCAAGAGATAGAGACCATCCTGGCCAACGTAGTGAAATTCCATCTTGGCTAAAATTACAAAAATTAGCTGGGCATGGTGGTGGCAGCCTGTAGTCCCAGCTACTCAGGAGGCTGAGGCAGGAGAATCGCTTGAACTCGGGAGGCGGAGGTTGCAGTGAGCTGAGATTGCACCACTGCACTCCAGCCCGGGGGACAGAGTAAGACTCCGCTTCAAAAAAAAAAAAAAAAAAAAAAAAGACTAGCTGTAGTCACCCGGTATGCTCAGGCAGGAGAATTTCTGCAGTCCAGTTTACCCAGGAGTAAGGGCTGAGTGCTTCCCATGATGCAGGGTTTTTAGTTTTTAAAACAACTCAAGGCCGGGTTTGGTGGCTCACATCTGTAATCCCAGCACTTTGGGAGGCTGAGGCAGGAGGATCACTTGAGCTCTGGCCTCCAGCTTGGGCAACATAGTGAGACCCCCATCTCTAGAAAAAATTAAACAATTAGCCAGGCATGGTGGTGTGTGTGGGTGGTCCCAGCTACTCAGGAGGCTGAGGCAGGAGAATTGCTTGTACCTCGGATGTCGAAGCTACAGTGAGCCATGATCGCACCACTGTACTCCAGCCTGGGCAAGACTGTCTCAAAAACAAAGATGCAAACAAAGAAAACCAGTTGGTCCTGGGAAAAGTGGGATGAGTTAGTCACCCTCCCTGGAACCCCAGAGGCCAACTTGGTCTTAACCAATTATAGAAGGAAATATTCCTAGAAAAACCCTTCTGAGAACTAAATTCCAATTGCTGCTGTGGTCTGTGAGGGAGAAGAGACCCATGAATTGTATAAGAAGGAAGGCCCTCCGACATAAAAGAAAGAGAGGCTACTGAGTTCCTGTGTGTGTCAGGCACTATACTAAGCACTTCACAAACATGATTTCACATAACACTTGAACTCTGTGAGGTGGTACCATGATCTGTACCCAAGGATAATCCAAGAAGAACCAGCAAAGGAGCTCCTCTCCTGCTTGCCGCTCGGTGGCCAGAGGCAAGGGGGACTTTCCTGAGGTGGTGGAAGTAGGTCAGACCTAGGTGAAGTAAGAGAACAGGAAGAGTGGCCTGGGCAAGGGAGGGAGCTGGGGATTGGGTGAAGTGACCTGGATTGGAGACCTGGCTCCAGAATGTCTTGCTGTGTGGCTTTGGGCAAGTCCCCTTCTTTCCAGGGTGGCAGCTTACTGTCAGTGAGACCTTTGGCCTGAACTTTTTTTTTTTTTTTTAGATAGAGTCTTCACTTTGTCGCCCAGGCTGGAGTGCAATGGCACGATCTCAGCTCACTGCAAGCTCCGCCTCCCAGGTTCATGCCATTCTCCTGCCTCAGCCTCCTGAGTAGCTGGGACTACAGGCGCCTGCCACCATGCCCAGCTAATTTTTTTTTTTTTTTTTGGTATTTTTTTTTTTTTTTTAGTAGAGACGGGGTTTCACTGTGTTAGCCAGGATGGTCTCAATTTCCTGACCTCGTGATGATCTGCCTGCCTCGGCCTCCCAAAGTGCTGGGATTACAGGTGTGAGCCACCGCGACCGGCCATGGCCCGAACCATCTTAAGGTTCCATTTGGATGCCCCATTTTAGTGGAGGTAGGTGAGAATTCCAGAAAGCAGTGCTGTTTCTGGGGAGTGAGGAAATTAAAGACCACTTTTCTGGCCTTTGGGCCTGACGTGAGAGCTGTGGAGGCAGGACACAGCAGGCATCCTGGCTTTCTCAGGCTGAGATTTTCCAAGATCAGGAAGGAATGGAATTTCTCAAGATGCCCAGTACTTGTCTAATTGAAGATATGCCGAAAGAGGGTCATGAAAGTCATGGAATACTTTAAATGTTTTAAATGTCTACATTTAAATATCTTTAAATGTCTATGCTTACCAAACTAATGCATTTAACACACATTAAAAAGCAGAGCAGAGGGCTGGGAGCAGTGTGTCATGACTGTAATTCCAGCAGTTTGGGAGGCCAAGGCAGGAGGATCACTTGAGATCAAGAGCTTGAGACCAGCCTGGGCAATATAGAGAGAACTTATCTGTACAAAACATTTTTTAAAAATCAGCTAGGCATGCTGGCACATGTCTGTAGTCCTAGCTACCCGAAAGGCTGAAGCAGCAGGCTCCCTTGCCCAGGAGTTTGAGGCTGCAGTGAGCTATGATCATGCCATTGCACTCCAGCCTGAGGAACAGAGTGAGAAAAAAAAAAACAAAAACCAGAGCTAGCTGGGCATAGTGGCTCATGCCTATAATCTCAACATGTGGGGAGGCCCAGGCAAGACGATCATTTGAGCCCCAGGAGTTTGAGTCCAGCCTGGGCAACATAGCAAGACCTTGCCTCTAAAAAATAAGAAAGATTTTTTATCAAGCAGGATAAAAAAAAGAAAAATAAAGAGTAATATGAAGAAGAAGTGACAGCAACTCCTGGACAAACCAAAGCTGGTATTGGCCGCATCCTTGCAGGCAGTGCGTATTCCCCACCTCCACTGCATCAAGCCCAAGAGAAAGGCTGAAGGGGATGCTAAGGGAGTTAAAGCCAAGGTGAAGGACAAACCACGGAGAAGATCTGCAAGGTTATCACTAAAACTGCTCCTCCACACCAGAGCCAAAGCCTAAAAAGCCTCTGCAAAGAAGGCAGAAAGAGGTACTCAAAGAGAAAAGGGGGAAAGCGGCTGCTGGCAGGGCTGGGAATAACCCTGTCTATCTAATGCTGAGAATATGTAAGGGAGTAAGCATACAGTCGGGGGAAGAATTACATAAGATGACTCTCCTCAAACCCTCCATTGGCTCTTCAGGTCAGCAAAAATAAAAGCCAAAGTCCTCACCTACAAGGCTCTCAAGATTTGCCCCCTGTTAAGAGACAATTCTCCATGAAGCTCTTTGATTTTTGCACTTCTTTCAAACAGAGGTGCCAGCTGCCTTTGTTTGGACTATCTTTTGAAGGACATTTATATAATGAACAGCCTTGGAAGACAGTGTCCCTCTGGTGCAGGGGACAGGTCTGTATACTACCCAGTGTCATACCATTTCCCACTGGGTCAGAGTTCAGGCAGGTCCGCTTGCAGCCATTATGAAAGATTTGGGTTCCCTAAGTTCTGAGTTCCTCAGCTGTGTTGCACACCATCGAATGGGCAGTGTCCATCCAGACTGCTCTGTGTCACCCCATTGTCCTCGGAAAGGAGGAGGGAAGAAGGGGCAAGTGGAAGTAACACAAACAGGAAGTTCATGCTGCTCACTATGCCGGAAGTAATAAAATAGTTTGTCTCTGATCCAGGAGTCCTGTGACTCTGCCAGCATCTGAAACTGTGTCAGGCTAACCTGTTAACCTTCAAGTTAGGTAAAACCCCAGAACCTCCACAGTTCTGACCACAAACACCTCACCCCATTTTCTACCACTCCTTCTGTTGCTTACCTTGCCTGGTCATGCTGGCCTCCCAGCTGTTCCTGGAAACTGCCAGGCACACTCCGGCCTTAGGGCCTCTGCTGTCAGCCTGGAACATTCTACCCTGACAGCCGTGTAATGTCCTTCATGTTCTTATCCAAATAGCACCTGGGTGGGCCTTTCTTGACCTCTGTATTTGATTTAGTTAATTAATTAATTAATTTAGAGACAAGGTCTCGCTCTGTTGCCTGGGCTGGAGTGCAATCACGGCTCACTTGTACTCTCAACCTCCTGGGCTCAAGCGACCCTCCTGCCTCGGTCTCCCAAAGTGTTGGGATTACTGGCGTAAGCCACCATGCCCAGTCTGACTTCTGTATCTGAAACAGCCTTCCCACCAATAAACTGGTGAACTTTTGCCAATCTGACAGGTGAAAATGGTATCTCAGTAAGTTTTAAATTTATCTTTTATTTTTTTAAATCTATTTCTATTTCAGTATAGATATAACTATACAGAGATACATAGACAAATAAATGGATTTATATATTTTCTATATCTATTATTCTATAATATCTATATTTATATTTTCTATAGTGTCTGTATTTCTATTACTATTTTATTATGCCTGAGTCATTTTTGGGCCAGGCGCGGTGGCTCTTTGGGAGGCCTAGGTGGGCGGATCACTGGAGGTTAGGAGTTTGAGACCAGTCTGGCCAACAAGGTGAGACCTCATCTCTACTAAAAATACAAAGACCATGTCTACTAAAAATACAAAGATTAGCCGGGTGCGGTGGCTCATGCCTGTAATCCCAACTATGCAGGAGGCTGAGGCAAGAGTATCGCTTGAATCTGGGAGGCGGAGGTTGCAATGAGCCGAGATCGCCACTATACTCCAGCCTGGGTGACAGAGTGAGACTCGGTCTCAGAAAAAAAAAAAAAGAAAAGTCATTTTTATTTCCTTTCCTATGAATTGTCTGTTCTGAACCGTTGCCTATTTTCCTATTGTGTTGTTAGTCTTTTTCATACTTATTTCTTACTTGTCTATGATATGATTAAGTATTTTTCTCAACTTGTCATTTGTCTTTTGAGTTTGCTTATGGTGTCATGATTGTTGTTATGCCATATAAGTTTTTAATTTTTATGTAGTTAAATTTGTCAATCTTTTATTTTATGGCATCTAGATTATTTTTTCTTTTTTTTTTTTTCGAGATGGAGTCTCACTCTCTCACTCTGTTGCCCAGGGTTAGAGTGCAGTGGTGTGATCTCAGCTCACTGCAACCTCTGCCTCCCGGGTTCAAGCGATTCGCCTGCCTCAGCCTCCCAAGTAGCTGGGATTACAGGTGACTGCCACTACGACTGGCTAATTTTTTGTGTTTTTAGTAGAGATGGGGTTTTACCATGTTGGCCAGGCTGGTCTCGAACTCCTGACCTGTGATTCGCCGGTCTCAGCCTCCCAAAGTGCTGGGATTACAGGCATGAGCCACCACGCCCGGTCTAGATTTTCAATCATACCCAGAAAGGTCTTCTCATTGCAAAATTATAAGGAATCCATGCTTTCTTCTGTTTTTCTAGTACCTTTATAGTGTCATTTAAAAATATACACATCTTTTCATCACTGGAAACTTGTTTGGAGTAATAAACTTTTTGGAGATCAACCTGTAGGTTTTTTTGACTACCCAATTGTCTCAACCCCTTTTATTATTTATTAATTTATTTAACAACACATAATAGAATCATTTATTGAAAACTGTACTCTGGAAAAACTATGTGCACAACAATGCCTGTTTCACCCATTTTACAGTGGGTACACGGTGGTCTGGGGCATTTGTCAACTTGCTCAAGCCTTTAGGTAAGTAGAGTTTGCAGCTTTTCTGAGAATCTGCCTGCATGTTCCCTCCTTCCCCAGCCTCCCAAGCCATCCTGTGGTTCAGACACCTCCACCTTGTGCAGCCAGGCTCTCAACAAAGCCAGTAATCCAATGTGTTGGCTTGTAGGGACCAGCCCCACAGGGTCGGTGGGTCTCTCCCCGTGTGCGGCGACGAGAGAGTGTAGAAATAAAGACACAAGACAAAGAGATAAAAGAAAAGACAGCTGGGTCCGGGGGACTACTACCACCAATGCGCGGAGACCGGTAGTGGCCCCGAATGTCTGGCTGCGCTGTTATTTATTGGATACAAGGCAGAAGGGGCAGGGTAAAGAGTGTGAGTCACCTCCAATGATAGGTAAGGTCACGTGGGTCACGTGTCCACTGGACAGCTGGCCCTTCCCTGCCTGGCAGAGAGGGAGAGGAGACAGAGAGAAAGACAGCTTACGCCATTATTTCTGCATATCAGGGACTATTAGTACTTTCACTAATTTACTACTGCTATCTAGAAGGCAGAGCCGGGTGTACAGGATGGAACATGAAGGCGGACTAGGAGTGTGACCACTGAAGCACAGCATCACAGGGAGATGGTTAGGCCTCCGGATAACTGCGGGCGAGCCTGACTGATGTCAAGCCCTCCACAAGAGGTGGAGGAGAAGAGTCTTCTTTAAACTCCCCCGGGGAAAGGGAGACTCCCTTTCCCGGTCTGCTAAGTAGCGGGTGTTTTTCCTTGACACTTTTCGCTACCTCTAGACCACGGTCTGCCTGGCAATGGGTGTCTTCCCAGACGCTGGTGTCACTGCTAGACCAAGGAGCCCTTCTGGTGGCCCTGTCTGGGCATAACAGAAGGCTCGCACTCTTGTCTTCTGGTCACACCTCACTATGTCCCCTCAGCTCCTATTTCTGTATGGCCTGGTTTTTCCTAGGCTATGATTATAGAGCGAGGATTATTATAATATTGGAATAAAAAGTAATTGCTACAAACTAATGATTAACGATATTCATATATAATCATATCTAAGATCTATATCTGGTATAACTATTCTTGTTTTATATTTTATTATACTGGAACAGCTCATGTCCTCTGTCTCTTGTCTCGGCGCCTGGGTGGCTTGCTGCCCACATTGGCTTGCACTGGGCTTGCATCTCTGTCTCCAGGATGCACAAGGGGTTCCAAGTCCCATGGACACATTGTCCCTGGTTTAGCTAAAGCTGGTGAGAAGCCTCAGAAGTGGCCTGACACCTTTCTGTGACAGGACAGGGTTCAGATTCAACATCCAAGACCCCAGGATGAGCGGAGGGTAGAGGGTGGTGAGCTTGCCCACTCAGCTCCCTGAGTATTGCTGGAGTCCCAGGTGCTACTTTAGTTTTATTTCTGCATGTACTTTAGTCATTTCTGTACTTTGCTGTGTTCCATTGTGTTTTGTGTGTGTGTGTGTGTGTCTGTGCATGTGCACGCACACCAGTTTTAATAACTTAGGCTCTATAATATGTTTTAATATCCAACAGGGTTAGTTCCCACCTCCTTGTTCTTCATTTTGAAAGCCTGTTTCTGGACTAGTCTTGTTTGGTTTTCTATATGAATTTTAGGAACAAATAGGGTAATTAAAAAAAAGAACTAAACCACACACAACCTATTAATCCCATTAGTACTTTTATTGGGATTATGTTAAATTTAAATTTTACTAAAGGAGAATTGAGATCTTCATGAATCCACAGACGTCATTCATCTTTCCATTAGACTGTTTTATTTGTAAAATGAGAGTAATAATAGTACCAATCTTGTAGGACTGTCCTGAGAATTAAATGAGAAAATGCATGCGAAATATACTGGGGTGAACACGTTGCTTTGCCACTTAGCTGTGTGAACTTGGGCATGGTAGGTTATTCTGAACGTTGGTCTCTCATTTGTCAAGAAGGATAATACTAGCATCTGGAGTCACAGGACTCCAAAGAGGGTGAAATTAGACAAAACGCGCAAAGTACCCAGTGCTCTGCCTGGAACACAAGTGCACAATAAATATTAGCTGTTTTTCTATGTTTTTCTAAAACATAGGCCACCCCAGGGCAAGGACGTGTGACTTAAAGCAAAAGCAGCTGGGCGCGGTGGCTCACGCCTCTCATCCCAGCACTTTGGAAGGCCGAGAGACCAGCGGATCACTTGAGGACAGGAGTTCGAGACCAGCCTGGCCAACACGGTGAAACCCTGTCTCTGTAAAAATACAAAAAATTAGCCAGGTGTGGTGACATGCGCCTGTAGTCCCAGCTACTCGGGAGGCTGAGGCATGAGAATCGCTTGAATCCGGGAGGTGGAGGGGAGGTTGCAGTGAGCCGAGATCGCGCCACTGCACTCCAGCCTGGGCGACAAAGTGAGACTCCGTCTCAAAAAAAAAAAAAAAAAAAAAAAAAAAGGCAAGAAAAAAAAAAGCAAAAGCTTGGAGGGATCCACCTCAAGTGGAGGGCCCCAAGGTCAACTCATCTTTCCCAGGACCTATGTCACCGTCGGTCCCCACTTCCGACTTTCCTGGTGCGTCTGGAATGGGAAGCCGCGATGCCGAGGGTACCAGGCCGCTCAGGGACTCCAGGACCTAGCTCCGGACCCAGGGTCCGGGCGCTGCCACGTCTCGCGCGGTCAGCTAGCCAGACGGGAACAGGCGGGGCCGAGGCGGGGCCAAACCCCGAGCGCGCTTTGCCACGCCTTATGCCCGCCCCTCCGCGGCCTGAGTCGCTGGTGGGACGGCACCGGGGCAGAGAGGCATAGCGCTGCGAGGGGGCGGGGCCCATTACGCGCCCGGAAGTCCCGGGGAGGGGTGTGACGTACATCCGGCGAGTAGCTGGCGGTCCCGGGTGCTGCTGGTTAGTGTGCTCTGAGGGAGGGTCCGACCTAGCCGCTGTTTTGCCGGAGGAGCCCCTCAGGCCGTGAGTCTGAGGGCCGCGTCGGGGAGGGGAGTTGGGGCTCGAGGGGCTGGGACGGAAGGCGGGGAGGTCGGAGCGGAGGCTGGCCCTGGCGGGGTTGGGGGGGGAAGTGACACGCAGGCGGTTCTGTGGGGCCGCGGGGCTGATTCTGGGCGGGGACGGGCCAACTTGGCCAGATCTGCTCCGTCCCCTGCTGTCCTCTTTGGCCTGGGGTCCACCTGCATTCCGCTCGGGGGTCTCGCAGCTGCTGGGCCGGATAACAGTTTCTTGTCTGTACCGTGCGCTCCGGTTTACGAAATGGCTCCATGTCCTCTGTCTCGGAAGAGCCTCACAGCCCTCGGTGAGGCGGGTGGGAGCCCTTGATGATTATCCTTGTTTTATAGACTCGGAGACTGAGGCTGGCCAAGGCTCCACAGTTAGCGAGTGTGAGCGCTCGAACCTGGTCTACAGGCCCCTAGTCCAGGGCTTACCCCCAAGTCAGTGCTCGGTTGTCTTCCGATGGCCCGGGTCGAACCCTGTATTTTCTCCTTCCACCTTCCCCTTTTCCCCTGTCTGGTCTCTGCATGGAAAAATTTCCTTATGTGCATTTGACATGGATTAGCGTTTTCTTCACGATTCTAGCCAGTGGGTCAGGAGCCTCTTTATCTTGTTGATTCCATCTGCTTCGGTTGGGACAGGGGGCTTAGGGAGATTTGCCATGGGGCTGACCTTTGACATTTACCCCGCAGCTAAGCAGAGTTAGCTAAAAGCCAGCCGCCTACTACCCCAAATCTGCCTGGAATGGCGTCTTAAAGTTGCCCTAATTATGTATAACAAGTAATGCGTAAATTTTTAAATTGGCTAATGGTCAGATTGGTGCCCTCCTTTTCTATTAACATTTGTTTGAATCATTTAGCCCTGGAATTCGCAAGTTTTCATTTTAGGTACATTAATAGTGTTTTGTTGATAGTTTAGAGATCTACCTTAAATTTTAGATTACTCTTAACTTCTCGTAAGGTGGTACAATGGACCAAGAATAGAAAATAAATAGAATGCTAGTTATTAAAATACCATTCAAAAGATGTGATGAGTTGTAAGGAAGAGAACTTCGGAAGATCATCCTCTGTGTAGTTGGTGGGTTAAAGAAGTTTTAGGTTTTTTTTTTTTTTTTTCAGCAATTTTGTGGTTTGGGTTTGAATTTTATGTACTGTTAACAGGAAGAGCTTAGGCTTTGGTGTTAGAGATGAGGGTTTAAGCCCTGGCACTATTACTTTTTTAACTGAGCAGTCTTAAACGACTCAGCAAAACTAGGAGTATCCTCATCTTTCTCTTGTTAAATGAGGCCAGTGATCCTTGCCTGGTAGGGTTGGTGTGAGGATGAAATGAGATGTACAAGTACTGTGCAGATTGTAAAACTACTGATAAGTTGGTACAAATCCTAAGATCTTAAGGAGAGAGGAGCCACCAAGGCCATTTTCAGCTGCTGAGGAGTCTGAGGTGGGAGGATCTCTTGAGCCTGGGAGGTTGAGGCTGCAGTGAGCCATGATGGCAACACTGCACTTCAGCCTGGGAGACAGAGTCTTGGTCTGTCTTAAAAAGGGAGGGGTGGGTGCAGGGGCATTTTCTTAACTTTTGGTAGCAGTGCAGCCCAACTCTTTGGATCTAGTAAGGGTTTTTATTATTTTTAGCTCACCTGAAGAGTTTCTTCAGTCAGCCTCCACTCTGATCACTCCATTACAACCCAACACTTCTATATACATTTGTACTACACTTGTTTTCAGTCAATATTGTAAAAAATGTTTACATCACTTTAGAAATATTTTCTTTCTTTCTTTTTTTTGAGATGGAGTTTTTGCTCTTGTTGTCCAGACTGGAGTGCAATGTCGTGACCTCGGCTCACTGCAACCTCTGCCTCCCGGGTTCAAGCGATTCTGCTGCCTCATCCTCTTGAGTAGCTGGGATTACAGGCACCCACCATGCCTAGCTAATTTTTGTATTTTAAGTAGAGATGGAGTTTCACCATGTTGGCCAGGCTGATCTCGAACTCCCGACCTCAGGTCATCCACTTGCCTCGGCCTCTCAAAGTGCTGGGATTACAGGCATGAGCCAAGTATTTTCAACTAGATGAATTCTGCAAAGGTGAAAAGGAGAAAATGCCACACTTTAAATAGTTTTTCATGGCAATTGAACTACTTTAATTTTCCATTTTGTTTTCCTTTGACACTCCTGCTTTTAAGCCGTCTCCTCCCTTGGAGCATACAAATCAGCAGCAGCCGGGATTTAGCTACTTGGCTGCTTTAATTCTTCCCTCCAAAATGATCTCAGTGGGAATGACCTTAATGAGGGGTGTGCTCTAAAGGTGAGCTGTGCTTCTCCAAGCAGTAGATTGAGAAAAGTATAGGAGGATGTTTGGTTTGAGGGAGTTGCAGAGGAAGGGCACATTGTTCTTTTACTTATTTACAGTAAATGGGAATTTCAGCACAGGAGCTTTATTAAGTATATTTAAGTTATTGGACTCTTTAAAGTGGGGACTCAATTTCCAGAGAAAACTATTAGTTAATGTGATAAATGCGGTCTTTCTGCTGAAATATATTTGTTACCGAAAAGGCAAAAAAGAAATCACCTCATTTAGTATTTTTTCATAAGAGCTTAGTATGTACCTCCACCCAAACTGCCAAACTTTATTTGGCTGTCTTTGGTAAGGGCCATGAAAAATAAATATTAATTAGGTCCTAAAATTTATAGATTAGGCCATGGGCCTGATAAAACCCAGTAATTGGATGAAAAACATACCATCTCTACTTTTCAATTTACTCTTTATTTATTTATTTATTTTTTGAGACGGAGTCCTGCTCTGTCACCCAGGCTGAAGTGCAGTGGAGCGATCTCCGCTCACTGCAACTTCTGCCTCCTAGGTTCAAGCGATTCTCCTGCCTCAGCCTTCTGCATAGCTGAGATTACAAGCAAGCGCTGCCGTGCCCAGCTGTTCATTTTATTCTTCATCTGGCATTCTTTGAATGTAAGGGGATTTTTTTGTGGGTAATGCTTTTACTGGTTACTGTTCATGAAAATTTTGATTGCAGTTGGTCATATCTAGTATAAAGCCCTGTGTTCAGATGCTCCTGCTGATGGAGAGGAGTAAAAGTGTGGACCTTCCATTTTTCTGCACCATATCTGAGATACTAAAGCAAAAATTCAGCATGGCCAGACAATGCTGAGAAACCTTAAGACCCACCAGCGTGTCTAGATCCTACCCTCTTAATTTCATTCAGAGGTCATTTTGCTTATTACCAATATATGTAAACCTTTTAGTAGCTTTTGATAGCTATGAGAAACAATAGAAAAAGTAGTGTTAATATCAGTACCAGTTAAGTTGTTTACTTGCTTGGGAACTTACTGCTATATCCTGAACAAGTATTCTTTTTTTGTTTTTTGAGACAGGGTCTTGCTCTGCCACCCAGGCTGGGGTGCAGTGACACAATCATAGCTCACGGCAGCCTCGAATTCCTGGGCTCAAGCAATCCTCTTGCCTCAGCCTCCCAAGTAGCTGGAACTACAAGCATGTGCCACCATGCCTGGCTAATTTTAATTTTTTTTTTTTTTTTTTGTAGAGATGCAGGTCTCTCCATGTTACCCAGGCTGGTCTTGAACTCCTGAGGTCAGGGAGGAATCCCCCACCTCAGCCTCGCAAAATGCTGGGATTACAGGTGTGAGCCACGGGGGCCCGGCCTGAATAAGTATTCTTATTTTAAGAAAGTCTGTTTGTAAAATGAGTTTGGGTGTGATTATTCATGTATGAAAAGATTCTCTTCTTATCCCTTAATGGTTCTCTAAAATAGTGATGTCATTTCTTTTTATAAATTGAGACCCGTGTCTGCAAAAATGATTAAATATTGAGATAGCATTGGTAAATGGAGCAGGGCAAGTGGTGCCGGCCAGTAGAATTTTGGGTGACTTGTTTTTTAAGAGTTGTTTACAGGATAGATTAATATGTTTTTCATTCAAATCAATGTGCTTTTCATTCTTATTTTCTATTTAGTGCATCTAAGTGGCATTTTGATTCACATTATTGATGAGACTGATTTCCTAGAGTTGTTCTTCACTGGATGACAGCAGTGGTATGTCTAGGGAATGTGAATGAACCGCTGCCTGGAGGAGTAAGTCACACAGTAAAAGAAAGTGTAGGCATACCTCGGATATATTGTGAGTTTAGTTCCAGACTACTGAAATAAGTACAGTAAAGCAAGTAACACGAATATTTTGGTTTCCTAGTGCACATAAAAGTTACGTTTACACTATACTGTAGTCTGTTAAGTGTACAGTAGCATTATGTCTTAGAAAATACGTACCTTATTTAAAAAATACTTTATGGCTAAAAAATGCTAACAAGCATCTGAGCCTTCTGCGAGTCATAACCTCTTTGCTGGTTGGGGATCTTACCTCCATGTTACTCCACATTGATGGCTGTTGAATGATCAGGTTGGTGATTGCTAAAGGTTGGGATGGCTGTGGCAATTTCTTAAAATAAGACAACAGTGAAGTTTGTTGCATCAGTTAATGCTTGTTTTCAAGAAAGATTTCTCTGTAGCATGCAATGCTGTTTGATAGCATTTTACCCATAGCAGAATTTATTTCAAAATTGGAACCAGTCCTCTTAAACCCTGCTGCTGCTCAAGTAAGTTTATGTAAACTCAAGTAAGTTTTTGTAATTTTCTAAATCGTTGGTGTCATTTCAACAGTATTCATAGCATCTTCATCAGGACTAGATTCCATCTCAAAAAAACCACTTTTTTTGCTTATCCATAAGAAGCATCTCTTCATCCATTAGTTTGATCATGAAATTACAGCAGTTGTCACATCTTCAGGCTCTACTTCTAATTCTAGTTCTCTTGCTGTTTCTACCATATCTAAGGTTACTTCTTCCTCCGAAGTCTTGAACCCCTCAAAGTTATCCACAAGGGTTGGAATCACTGTCTTCTTAACTCCTGTTAATATTGATATTTTGACCTCTTCCCGTGAATCATAACTGTTCTTACTGGTACCTAGAATGGTGACTCCTTTCCAGGAGGTTTTCAGTTTACTTTGCCGAGATCCAGCAGAGAAATCAGTCTATGGCATTGATAGCTTTGTGAAATATATTTCTTAAATGAAAGACTGGCAAATCGAAAATACTCCTTGATCCATGGGAAGCAGTATGGATGTTGTTAGTAGACATTAAAACAACATTTACTTCTTTCTGCACCTCCATCAAAGCCCATGGGTGACCAGGTGTTTTGTCAATGAGCAGTAATATCTTCAAATCTTTTTTTCTGAGCAATAGGTCTTCACAGTGGGCTTAAAATACTTAGTAAACCATGCTGTAAACAGATGTGTGGTAGGCAGAGTAGATTTAGTGTAATTCTTTTTTTTAATTGTAATTTTTTTTATTGGAAAACAAATACAAAACTTGGAATGGATTTGAGGCAAATTGTGCCATAAGCACATTTTCTTTAAGTGGCTAAACAAAGTTTAAAAAGCAAGTAACAGTAAAAGAAAATGTTTCTGGTACAGGACCAGCAGTACAAAAAAAACAGTGTGTGAGTTACCTGGGAGTACCTGGATAATACACCCGTTCTGCAGCAGTGCAACTTTTAAGTACATATTGTTGGCTGTCCGAGGTCCACACAGAGTTACAACTCCATACTTCAACAACATGCTGACAGTTCCTAAAGAAAACTACTTTAAAAAAAAGGCATAACCCAGATGTTCCCTTATTTGACCAACTCCACCTAAGTTTAGATGTGCAGAAGGGCTTAGATATATCCAGAGTAAGCCACAGGCAACATGTTACTTCATCAGTTTTCTAAAATAAGGTTTCAGGGCAATGACAGTAATGGAAGAACACATGGAGGAATGAGGTCCTGATTACCATACATGCATATTTTTTTGACAGTAGGGAGAAGCCTTTTACAGATAAGTTACAAACAAAAGGCAAATAAACAGTTTTGTACAAGAAATTTAACACATTCTGTACAAGGTCTTCATTATGCTGTCATCATTTGTACAAACTCATAGTTTACTTGACCATCACCATCAGGATCTGCTTCCCTGATCATTTAATCAACTTCTTCGTCTGTTAACTTCACTCCAAGGTTTGTCATCACATGGTGAAGTTCTACACCACTAATATAGCCATTGCCATCCTTATCAAACACACAGAATGCTTCTCTAATTTCTTCTTCACTGTGTCTTTCATTTTTTTTGCCATCATTGTCAGAAATTCAGGGAAGTCAATTGTGCCATTACCATCAGCATTTACTTCATTAATCATGTCCTGTAACTCTGCTTCTGTGGGATTCTGCCTAAGACCTCATTACAATTCCCAGTTTCTTTGTTGTTATAGTTCCATCACCATCTTTGTCAAATGGTGACAAAACTTTGAATTCTGCAATCTGCTCTTCAGTCAGTTGGTCAGCCATGCTGCAAGTGCTACTGGTTTCCGAGGCGCAACCACACAACCACTCTGCTCGCTCACTTGCTCCACTTGGACTGATTTAGTGTCATTCTTAAGGGCCCTAGGATTTTCAGAATGGTAAATGAATATTGGCTTCAACGTAAAGTCACCTTGCATTAGACCATAACAAGAGAGTCAGCTTGCCCCTTGAAGCTTTGAAGCCAAGCAATGAATGACATCTCCCCTCTAGCTATGAAAGTCCTAGATGGCTTTTCAAATAGAAGGCTGTTTTGCCTACATTGAAAATGTGTTGTTTAGTGTAGCCACCCACCTTCATCAGTTATCTTGCTGCAGCTTCTACTTCAGCACTTGCTTTTTTACCTCATGTTTTTATTTTATTTTTATTTTTTTATCAGCAATAAGGCTGTTTCGTTTTCTTGATGCTCATGGGTTTGCTGGAGTAGCACTTTTAATTTTCTTCAAGAACTTTTCCTTTGCATTTACAATTTGGGTAACTGTTGAGTGCAAGAGGCCTAGCTTCTGGCTTATCTCAGGTTTTGATGTGTCTTCCTCACTAAGCTTAATCATTTCTAACTTTTGCTTTCAACGGAGAGACCTGTTACTTTCACGTGGAGAATAGGGAGGCCTGGGGTGGGGGCAGGGCTGTGGAGGAAGTCATTAAGTTTGCTGTCTTCTATGGTTGTGGTTTGTGGCACAACAAAACAATTATAATAGTAATACCAGATATCACTGATCATAGATCATGATGACAGATATAAGAATAATGAAAAAGTTTGAAATATTGTGTGAGAATTACCAAAATGTAACACAGAGACGTGAAGGGAGCACATGCTGTTAGAAAATGGTACTGATACACTTACTCAATTCAAGGCTGCTTCCAACCTTCAATTTGTAAAAAACCAGAAAACCTCAGGATCCACAAAGTATCATCAAATGAGGTATGCCTTTATATTTTTAACTCCTAGTTCTCTGAGTATCATAGATCAAAAACTATCAGGAAACCAGTTATTTTTGCACAGGATTCTAGACTCTCCTCCAGATTGCAAAATCTGTAAGTGTCAAGAAAGAAGAATATTAGTTTCTCTTTACTTTGCTTCCTCCCCTCCCCTTCCCTCCCCTCCTCCCCTTCCCTCCCCTCCTCCCCTTCCCTCCCCTCCCCTCTCCCCTCCCCTCCCCTCTCTTTTCTTTTCTTTTCTTTTCTTTTCTTTTTTCTTTTCTTTTCTTTTCTTCTCTTCTCTTCTTTCCCTTTCTCTTTCGCTTTCCCTTTCCCTTTCCCTTTCCCTTTCCCTTCCCTTTCCTTTCTCCTGTCCTGTCCTGTCTTTTTTCTCAGAGTCTCCCTCTGTTGCCCAAGCGAGTGCAGTGGCACCATCATGCCTCACTGCAGCGTCAAACCCCTGGGTTCAAGTAATTCTTCTGTCTCACCCTCCTGAGTAGCTGGGACTATTGGTGTGTGTCATTATGTCCAGCTATTTTTTTAGAGATTGAGTCCAGCTTTCTTGCCCAGGCCAGTTGTGAACTCCTGGGCTCAAGTGATCCTCCTGCCTTGGCTTTCCCAAATGCTGGGATTCCAGGTGTGAGCCACCATGCCTGGCCTGCTTTCTTATTCCTGAAAACATGGGACTATAAATGTGCATCATGGCTAGGGAACAAGAGTTAACCTCTCCACAATTGTACTGTCATTCAGAAAGCTAATGTTTGCTACTTTCATATTTTATACAGGTAGTAAGCATTAATAATGTCTTTCATCTTTGAGTGGATCTACAATGGCTTCAGCAGTGTGCTCCAGTTCCTAGGTAAAGCCATTTCCTTGAAATACAGGTTTCAAAGTTTGTGCATTTCCTTCAGTAATTTAACTACAAATAGGCTTTGGTCTGTAGAGAGTAAATGTGTTAACAATTTTTTTCTCTTTTAGGACTGTACAAGAAATCTGGAAAACTTGTATTCTTAGGTTTGGATAATGCAGGCAAAACCACTCTTCTTCACATGCTCAAAGATGACAGATTGGGCCAACATGTTCCAACACTACATCCGAGTAGGTTTGAAAATATCAGGTGACCTTTTGATCTTTAAAGGTCAGTGTTAGGCGTGGAGGATGAATCCCTAGTTGGTGGAGTTCTTTTATTAACTGAAGTCCCAAAAGCCAACTCATACGAAAAATTTCCCTGTAAGACACACTCAGGTTATGTACTTTCAGATCTAAACCTCTGGAACTTTGTCATTATCTGTTGTCACTGGTCCTGTAAAGGGACACCTCTCCTATACCTACTTCTAAGAAGTGGAAAATAGCTTGGAAAAAAAGAAGCCTTTGGCTTTTAGAATAGTTTCAGAACATTTCACCCTTGTATTCCTTTTCTTTGTTGGGAGTGGGGTGTTGCCTGGGCTGGTCTCAAAAATCCTGGGCTCAGATTATCCTCCTGCCCTCAGCCTCCTGAGTAGCTGGAACTACAGGCAGGTGCCACCACACTCAACTTCTTGTATCTTTTTCTTTACAAGGTGAAAGCATTGATATTGGCTTATAGTACTAGTAGTTGGGGGTTGTTGAATTGACAAGTTTTTTTCTTCTTTTTAAATAATTTTTCAGCATCAGAAGAGCTAACAATTGCTGGAATGACCTTTACAACTTTTGATCTTGGTGGGCACGAGCAAGGTAAGTGATGACTCAGTGGAAAGCATGTTTATTGACTTATTTTTTTTGTGCCCCCCAGCTCCTTTTAAAAGCAGTGTGTCATTTTTACCTTTTAAATTACTTACATTTTAGAATTAGGATCTTATTACTTTAGTGAAGTTGTTTTATTCATTTATTTTTTTAAGTAATTTCAAACTTGTCAAAAGTTGCATTAAATAATACACAGAAGTCCCCTTCAATATTACCCTATTGAGCTGGGATAAAGTTAGCCATAATGTATAACTATTCATGAACTTTTAAGTATTTGCCTGATATAGCCAAACTCAACTCAAATCTTGACTGAAAATTTTTACAAAGCAGGACAGCATCTTGCCATTTTAATCTTTACTACATTTTTACTTATTAATGTAGTTTACCTTGTAACTGGAAAATATGTTAAAAGATATATGTATTGCTTCAACAAGAGTAATGATTTCATCATTTTAACTAGGCTTGCCCTAAGCCAGTATATTTTCTTCTATACCTTTTGCCCAAATTTGTCAGTCTCCTCCTCCCTACATAATACATATTAATGCTTATTTTTTATGAACTGTTTGTGAGCATATCATGCCCCTTTACTCTTTAATACTTTAGTGCCATTTTCTAAGAACAAAGATATTTCCTTGTATATAATCATAATAGTTATCAAATCCAGGAAGTTTTATTTTTATCCACTCTGTATTTCCTTTTTTTTTTGGTCAGTTGTCCTGATAATCTCTTTTATACCATTTTTTTCATCTTGACCAGGTATACGGTATCATATATTTAGTTATCAAGTCATTTTTGCATCCTTTATTCAATGGAGTGAAAGTATGTAGGAAATTAAATATTTGTAAGTAATTTCAGACTTGGCAAAAGTTGCAAAAGTAATACAGTGACTATGTGTGATTACTCTGATACAAGTGGATATTTTGTATATTCTATCCATTTCGGACAGTTGGTGGAACATTTCCTTCTACCTTTTTGCTTTCCTCAGAAGTGCTTTTTGCCTACTTAGGCTATGTCTTTGGTTTCCAGATTCCTATCAGGTGTTTAGAGACATACAGAGTGGTGTCTTTGTCTGATGGGCACTCAGTTCACATTTGACAAGACTGTAGGTATAGGAGTAAAACATTTTATGTGAGAATAAATAGTCTGGGAAGGTAGGGAAAAGGAACTATTGAAATTCTGTCAGATTTACTTACTTGTTATTACACTGAGTGGAGAAGTCTTGTTTTGAAACATTAGGTTGAGTTAATACCGTTTTTTTCTTTTTTTTGAGATGGGGTCTTGCTCTGTTGCCCAGGCTGAAGTGCAGTGGCACAATTTTGGCATACTGCAACCTCTACTTCCTGGGCTCAAGCAATCCTCCCACCTGTTTTTTGTAGAGACTGGGTTTCCGCCATGTTGCCCAGGCTGGTCTTCAACTCCTGAGCTCAGGTGATCCACCTGCCTCAGCCTCCCAAAGTGCTGGGATTATGGGCGTGAGCCACTGTGCCCAGCCTAATACAGTTTTAAAAAAATGTATAGTAAAATATAACATTGGTCATTTCTAGTTGTTAAGCCTAATAATTTTATAATCAGTGGTTTCATTAACATATAATTACATTTTAATTAATTTATTTAATATTTATGCCCTGAAAAATCATGTATGTTATGATCATAATCACATAAAATACCAGTAAAGAAAAAAGACTGGAAGAGAATATCAAAATATTGACAAGGGGTGTGTTTTGATAGAGGGATTAGAAATTATTTTGTTTCCTTTTTTTCTGTAAGGAGCTTGTATTTTTTTCATTTGAGTAAGAATGGGTATATGGTGTCCTTTCTGCTGCTTCCACAAAAGGATTTGTAAATGCTTACAAATTTAAATTCAGAGCAAGATAAGACTGAACCTAGACCATCTGGAGAATGCAGAAGGACCAGACACCAGATGGTTTTATATACCTGAACTGGGAATTGTAGATTGTTTGGTGTGATAAATTTAGGTTTCAGGTTTTGTTAAAAGTAAGAAGGGAAATGTATTGATGTATTTAGTTTTGTTTATTTGACAGAGGAAAATCTACTTAACAAAAACACTTTTACATAATGACCTAGCCACCATTTTATAAAAGTTACTAAAGTACTGTACATCTGGAGGTTTCCTTTTTTTTTTTTTTTTTATAACTTAAAAATTTTAACTTAGGAGAGCAAGTTCGATGTAACAAAATCAGTATAGAACTACGGAAAGTAAAATAGAAAGTTCATTCAACCTCTTTTTCCTAGCTCCACTCTTTAAAGGTAACCATTATTAACTGATGTAGAGATGCTTCGTTATTCATTCTATTGCAAGGGCTAGAAATTAATGGCTTAGAAATGATAGTACAATTAAATCATTGCTTCCCAGCCTTTATCGTTTCATGTCACAAGCAAAAAAAGAAGTAATATTTATAAGGCATGCTGGGTTAAATATGGTAGGCTGAGATAACTGGCCTGGGGCCTTGAACCACTTGTCAGGCCTAGTCTCCCTAAGGGCTGAGCAGAGGAATGTGTCAAGACACCTACACACAAGTTGGCTAGAAACTAACTGGGACTAAAATTACATGGACAAGTAATTTGTATCCTGATGTTTTAACTCAGAGATACAAATGCAAACTAGACTTGGCTCCAGGGGCAAGGCAAGTCATTTAAGTGAGTAAAATTGGCTGGCTGTAAGACAGCAGGGAAATTTTGTCAAGCAAAAGTGTTCAGACATCATCAGAAGGGGCAGCCACTGCTTAGTTCCTGCTGATAATTGTCACATGGATAAGTAGGCATGGGATTGCTAGATGTTGTAGTTTTTCAAAAAAAGCGGAAACTCTGATTTTCAAATTTACAAAAATTAAGTTCAGCTTATGGACCATCAGTTTGCATCCTCTGTTCTGAATTAATACTGGCCAGAACTTGGAGAAATCCATAGCGTCTAATCTTACTGAAACCCAACCAAGATTTGTCCATTTTATAGACCATTAGGTTATTCATTTTCACAATGTATATTTTTTACTGATGCAACTACAAACTTTGTTTTTTAGCACGTCGGGTTTGGAAAAATTATCTCCCAGCAATTAATGGGATTGTCTTTCTGGTGGACTGTGCAGATCATTCTCGCCTCGTGGAATCCAAAGTTGAGCTTAATGTATGTTTTGTCCTTTAATGTGTATTTTAATGTATATTTTGTCCTTTTTTGGCCTCTATTTTTTTTTAAGGAATATAGCTCAGTAGTGCCAATAATTAGTCATTCCAGTTAACATTTGGCAAAAAGACCTAGTTGCAGGAGGAAAATGTTTTAAATCTAAGACATTGCTTTTCAATGTCCTGAGGAAACTCAGCTCAAACCTGAATAAATTAACTGTTGTTTCTATCATACAGGGATTATATGGCCAAGTTTGCTCATGATACTCCTCATTTATGCCTGTTGTCCCAGCATAATTAATAGTATTCCGTTTCACGTGTCATGAACAGTAATTCTGTTTTTTTTGTTGTTGTTGTTTTTTTTTTTTTTGATGGAGTCTTGCTCTTGCCCAGGTTGGAGTGCAGTAGTGCAATCTCGGCTTACTGCAACCTCCACCTCCTGGGTTCGAGGGATTCTTCTGCTTCAGCCTCCCAAGTAGCTGGGACTACAGGCACGTGCCACCATGCCCGGCTAATTTTTTGTATTTTTAGTAGCGACGGAGTTCACCATGTTAGCCAGGATGGTCTTGATCTCCTGACCTCATGATCCACCTGCCTTGGCCTCCCGAAGTGTTGGGATTACAGGCATGAGCCACCGCGCCTGGCCCATGAACAGTAATTCTTTATAAGTAGTGTTGGCATAGTGAAAGCCTAAAAGCGATATTAGAGTTCTTTACATTTTTGAATCTGCATTCTCAGCTTGTGCCTACCCACCCTCCCACTGAATGACTTGCCAAACCTTCATGGTCTGTTCTCAGTCTTCAGTTTTGGTTGCGTACATCCTTTGATACTATCAAGGACTCACTTCAAGTTTTCTCCTTTGTCAACATTGCATTTTCTCTTGGCTTGATGGTTTCTATACTATTGGCTTTGTTATCCCTACTCCTTTACCCTATATCTCTTCTTTCTCTTTGATTTATAACTCCTTGCATTCTTGTTTCTGGCAACT
Organism: Pongo abelii; assembly: GCF_028885655.2. Classification (NCBI taxonomy): domain Eukaryota; kingdom Metazoa; phylum Chordata; class Mammalia; order Primates; family Hominidae; genus Pongo; species Pongo abelii. The sequence goes on from NC_071993.2 coordinate 73,853,234, forward strand.
TGAACCTGTCTTGAATTTATTTCTAAGTATGTTTCTCACATCTATAGCTCCAGCCTCACGTAGAATTGCTTGCCACGCAATCTTTACCTTGTTTTTTTTTTTGTTTTTTTTTTTTTTAAAGAGAATCTTCCTCTGTGGCCCAGGCTGGAGTCCAATGGTGCAATCACAGCTCACTGTAACCTCCAGACTTCTGGGCTCAAGTGATCTTCCTGCCTCAGCCTCCCAAGTAGCTAGGACTACAGGCATACACCACCACACCCAGCTAATTTTTTTTTAAAAAGTGTTTTTGTAGAGACAGGGTCTCATTATGTTGCCCAGGCTGGTCTCAATCTCCTGGCTTCAGGTGATCCTCTGCCTCGGCCTCATGAGGTGCTGGGATTACAGGCATGAGCCACCATGCATGGTCTCCATTCTCTTTGTTTAAACTCCTCTTTTCACTCTTGATTTTGGAGCTACCTCTCTGGCTGATACTTCTGTCTCTTTGAGAAGCACTAGTTCTTCTTGTTAGTCCTTAAATGTTGGTGTTCTCCAGAGTCTACTTTCTCCTAGGCTGGTCTCATCTACTCCCTTCATTTGGCACCTACATGTCAGTGACTCTCAAATGCATTTCTCTCCTCTAGACCTCTCCTGAGCTCTAATCTGATACCTAATCCTGCCTACTCTCGACAACTCCTACTACTGATCTGTTTTCCTAGAATGGAACTATTTGTCTTTCCCACCCACCACCTACCTGGACATGCAGTCCACAAATCTGTGAATTAATGTAAATCCTACCATGACCCTGATATGCACCATAATGCTAGAAGGAACTTTCTCAGACTTCATTGCCCTACTTAATATCCTTTGATAGTTCTGTCATTTTCAGGATAAAATCTATAAATCTTTTGCATAGCACATAAGATCATTCATGATCCTGCCTCTGTTTCTTTTTACTGCCTACCTTGAACTATATTCCAGACAAACAACTTAGCCATCCTTGAATATGCACAAGTAGCTACTGCCTGGCTTTTTCACCTGTACCTCTCCTCAACCCCTCAGTTTGTCGGCAAATTTTAAAATGCTCTATAAGAGACCTCAGAGTTCAGATATGACTGCTTCTGGTAAGTCTCCCTTGACCTCTGAGACTGTGTTAGACTCCCACCTTACCAATGTCTGTTGTCTTTATTGATTTTTTTATAGTTCTTTCTCATCAGACTATGAACTAACATGATAGGGACTGTGTCTTATTTCTTTGCAAAACCCCTGCACCTAGCAAAGTATTAGACACATTAGGTACTTTGTTATTGCTTAATGAATGAAGGACATTCTTATTCTAATTTTGTGTAACATTTCCTGGAATTCCAGATGGTCAAAGTATGTTCCCCTTTATCTCTTTAACTCTGCTTTCCCCCCTAGCTTTCCTGCTGGTGACAACTAGATTCCCAGGCTTGAAATCGATGCCAGTTTTGACTCATTGGTCTTTTTTTAATTTTTTTTTAATCATTTAGACATTGGTCTCTTCAATTCTTTCTTCAAAATGCCTCCTGCAGTATTCATTGAATGCTCTACCTTAAGCTAGATCATGATCTCTTACATGAACACCACAGATACTATTTGTGAATTCATTATACTGAAAAATAAGATTTTATTCACTAACTTCTGGATTTGTGGTCTTTTAGGATATATTGCAGCTCACTTCTTACACTGGCCCCATAATGTGAGTCATCTCTTCTCATCCATTTACTTTGTTGCTGCATGTCTATCTAAATGCTTGAATCCAGCCATGCAGTACTGTGTGGCTTCCTGAATTATTGTCCTAATGCAAAGCCGTTGTTTATGTTCTTCCTTCTCCTTTACACCTATCCAAACCCTGCCCTTCCTTTAGAGCCCTGTTTCGGTTCCAGATCTTTTCTAAGACTTTGCTTAAGCCCAAAATTGCCATTTTATTTCCCTGAACTTGTCTTAGTGTTAATATTCAGTTCCCATTCATTGTGACACTTATCCACTATGTTGTGTTCTTACTTGGCTTTGTTAACATAAATGTGGCTGGGCGTGGTGGCTCATGCCTGTAATTCCAGCATTTTGGGAGGCTGAGGTTGGCAGATTACTTGAGGGCCAGGAGTTTGAGACCAGCCTGGCCAACATGGTAAAACTCCATCTCTACTAAAAAAATAGAAAAATTAGCCAGGTGTGGTAGCACATGCCTGTAGTCCCAGCTACTCAGGAGGCTGAGGTGGGAGAATTGCTTGAACCTGGAAGTCACAGGTTGCAGTGAGCTGAGATTAAGAAAAAAAAAAAAAACATAATGTGAACACAGAGTGAGGATTTTTTTGAGGACAGGAATGTGCTTCCTTTTGTATCCTCAGTGCCTGAGATAGTTACCCTTCCTACTGTATTCTTCTCAATGCCTGAGAGAGTTCTTTGCACACATTGAGACTTGGTGAATACTTGGGGAGTTCCTGTAGTCATCTTTGAGGCTCTGTAGCCAGAGCATTCATTCTTGTAGGACTGTGTTGAGGGACATCCTGAGGATAGTTTGTGGCTGAGCAGATTAGCTCAGAAGTTAATGTTGGGGCAGTTCTGCCGCCTTGTAAATAAATAGACTAAAGTTGTAACTGTTTCGAGGCACTTAGGAGATTTTTACTTAATGTCATGGGTGTTATGTCAAGGTGAATCTTTAATCACTCAGGTGTAAAGTTGATCAGATTTTCACTTTACATTAATGCCTTAAAAGATTAGTGGAAGTCAGAATTTTCATTATCTGGTGGGCTTTTGTAGATTCCTCACTTAATTCTTTTTTTTCTTTTTTCAATCTTTAGGCTTTAATGACTGATGAAACAATATCCAATGTGCCAATCCTTATCTTGGGTAACAAAATTGACAGAACAGATGCAATCAGTGAAGAAAAACTCCGTGAGATATTTGGGCTTTATGGACAGACCACGGGAAAGGTAAGAGAAAAATATTTGGGTTACATACAAAGGACATTAACAGTTTTTAAAACATGATGTTTTGCTATTTAGATTACCCTTCTCTTTTAAAGGCTTAAACAGGCTTAGGATTTGTTTTACTGTGGGTATTTTTAAGCTCACTAGAGGCAGGAGTGTGTTCTTTTTAACGTTTTAAATGGGATTCATTCATCGGGTATTTGAGGAAGAAGGAAATGGTAGAAAAGGCAAACTTACTCTTTTAAGAGTTTATGATTATCTTTCAAATTTGATTCTAGAAATTGCTTTTGAAATAGCCCTTTTTAGCCAGAAAAGAATTTGTTTTTTGGACTGGAGTTTGCAGGTTATGAAGAAAAATAATCATTTCAATCACTTTCCAAGCATTGAAATCAAAGCACTTGATTATCCTCATTGCTTCTTGCTGAGAGAGGTAGGACTGTTGGCCCCATTTTGCAGAGGAAGAAACAGAGAGTGATTTGTTCAGGTCTACACAGCAAGTCAGTGATAAAACTAGAAAAAGAACTTGAGTCTTCCAAATCAATAGTTTTTACTGTCTTCAGTTGGAAGGAGGACTCTTGTAGAAAAGCAGGCTTAAGAGAGAGAAAATCTAGATCAGATAAAGTTAAGCAGGAATCTTTCTGTTCTTTTTAGCTTGGGGTTTTGGCATATTTAGTTTTTAAAAATCTTCCTTTTCTGTGATAACTTTCTGACTTTTTTACATGGTTCCTTAGTCTCACCTCTTCTTGATTATCTGTTTCTTTATAGAAATACTTCCTTTCTTTCATTTAATTTCTCCTCTTTTGCATCAGTATTAAATACACATGAATTCTTCATTTCTTCAGTGCCACCTGTTATGAGTGTTTATTTCTGCATGCTTTTGTTAATGAGAATGTCCTTATTTCTAAACAGTCCCAGACCTCTTTTCTGCATCAGAGAGCATGCTGGTTCCATAAGTCCCAGTGGCTTTTTTCTTGGTTTGCTGCCATAACTTTACAGATAAATATTGGGTGTTCAAAGCAAATGCTCTTCAGAGAGAGAGAGGCTGGGAATAGAACTGTGCTGCTTATTCTATCCTGAAAACACGAAGCCTGGGGAAGTCATCTATATGGCCTTGATCACATTTCTGTAGTTAATACCTACTTAGGTTTGCTTTTAAGGAATGGATAAAATGATTGTAATGATCGTCTTTTGAATCTTTTCCACCACAGAGATGCTAACAGGCCTTTCTTGGTTTTGCCTCCTTTAGGGGAATGTGACCCTGAAGGAGCTGAATGCTCGCCCCATGGAAGTGTTCATGTGCAGTGTGCTCAAGAGGCAAGGTTACGGCGAGGGTTTCCGCTGGCTCTCCCAGTATATTGACTGATGTTTGGACGGTGAAAATAAAAGAGTTTTACTTCTCTGGACTGATCCTATTCACAGCTTCCTCATGAACTTTTCTAATAGAACAAGGAAAGCTCTCCAACCATGTCTGGCGTTGAGAAGCCAAGAGTCTCTGTCAACTCTCTCATTGCCCAGTGGTGACATGTGCTCTTCTCCACACTGTTGGGAGGTAATGCTGCCCCACGTGCTGGTGCAGGTCAGTATCCCGGGACTTGGAAGCTGGCAGGATTTGCCGGGTAAAGCTGTGTGCCATCATGGGGCACCTGAAAAGAAAAACACGTCTCACCACTGTGGTTGATTCAAAAGAAAGTGATTCTATTTTTTAAAGAAAGTGTTGTTAATGTAATTGGTATCCCTCCTAACTTTTTGAGTTCACAATTTACTTGGTCCAGAGTTTTCTATTCTTTTTTTTTTAAAAAACTAATGAATGACATTTAGATACTTCATAAAATTATGAACAGATATGGAAGCCAGAGCTCATTTGGGTGAACTTACTCCTGCTGAGTTAGCAGATTGGTGAGAGAAGCTCCCCTGAGCTCACCTGTCTCTCTGACTGCCTTGGAGTAGGTGGCATAACCTTGTGCACAGAGAACTAGAAGAGGGGCAGAACCCTGGCCTTGCAGTTGTGGCAGGTTTCCACTGTGGTAAGCTAGGGTCATTCCTCATCAAAGAATGTGTAGCAGATTGTTCACTGTGGAGGAGTTAATTATAGAATGGGTTATTGTTGTTATTCTTACTCATGAAGTTACAGATTTCAGCCAGTCTTTGCTTTTATACTTTTTTGAAATTTAATTTCTCTCTATAGCACCTTCCTTTTTCATTTTCAGTATCAAAAGTGACTTTCACCTCATAAAAGAGTTGAGAACATCTCTCATGTCACATACTGCAGGTGCATCGGTTACTTTTGCACAGATTGTAGGGGGATGTTTTTCTGAATAGGAAGACAGGACAAAGTTAACAGCTTAAGGGCTCTTAATTCTGTGAGTTGAGGACTTAAAAGTATTGTAGCATTTGTTTGGATCCAGGAAAAATGTATTCAGTGGGCTTTAAAATTTCTGTTTGCAGAATTTGGTCTCTCAGGCTGTTTCTGAGCTCTTTTTCTTACATTTTTTCTCCTTTGATACCTATTTTATTGGTGTTTAAAATAAAGGTTAACATCTGTAGCTTTTCTAGGTTTTTTTTTTTTTTTTTTGGTATGAAATTGTCTTTCTCCATTGCAGAAATAAGTTGGGGAAACACTAACCCAAAAACTTTCTGTAGAGCTGTTCCTTTGGAGGCAGCATCACCTATTGGCAGTAAAGACTTAGTATAAAAGCACCAGCATCCCTACTTGGGTGATGAGGATTAATTTTATAGCATTCCATTTTCCTAGTGCCACATGTGAAATTGGATTTTGATGATCTTAATTTATATTCTACCCTTATAGTAAAAGATCGAAAGATATATCTCCTAGGAACAGACTGGAGATAGGAGATGAAAAGTTGGGAGGATGTCTTTATTCTAATGTGAGGGTAGGGAAAATGTGGATAACATTACTGGGGTGAGGGAGGCATTGTTCTTTAGTTGGAGTTCTCATTCTTATTCTCCAGTACTGACTTGTGGGGAAAGCATACTTTTTCACTGCCAGGTACTGAATGCAGAGGCTCAGTGAAGTATATATGTGGGAAGTGCATGCATTTCGTTTATTAGCAAACATAGCTGGATTAAGACAAAATTGTTGGTTTGGAAAGGGGTTAAAGCCTTAAGTGAACAAATCTAGCTAACAGTGAATGAACTAGGTAATTGCATATTTTTAATTAATTTCCTTTGGTTAAAGGTCCCCCATACTTCTCTATTCGGAGACATGAGAAGTATGATTACTTCAGTGTTAGTTTTCTTAGTCTTTTTTTTTCCCTATTTGTCCCTTGTCACTTTGTTGCAAGCTAGAAATCTGTGGGTTATACATAGGGCAGCTCTTTGTGAAAGTGGTTTATTCCACTGGAGAAAGGGGATTGAAAATCAGTTAGAACCAATGTATTTCTTGCCCCACGGAACACTATTCCTATAAGATAGCTGAAAGAAGCTGCTGTGAGGAGCTCAGTTCCAAACACAGGATCAGCACCTTGTATAGGAATTCCCATGAATTATGACTTCTCATTCTGTTTTATCAGAGTGCATATATGTCCTATTTCAGGAAAAGTAAAACAGTCATTTACAAAAGAAAGTCAATCTGTATCCTAAGCATTTTAATAAAAAGTTAAAACAAATGTGCTATTTCCTTTTTTTTTTTTTTTTTTTTTTTTCTGAGTTTGAACAATGCCGTTTGTTTGGGGAGGCAACCAAAAGTTCCCTGCATAGAGGAAGAGACATTTAGGGTGCGTGTGAGATACTTGAATTTTGCCACCAGGAGGGGGAAAAAGGCTGGGGTACTAGAGGTAGTAGATTTAGTACTACTTGAGAGATTTGGAACATGCTGTGGATCCAGGGTTGTTGGTCATCTCTGCAACAGGATGGGGATGGCAGATGTTTGAGCAAAATCTATATTAACATGCTAGCAAGGACTAGTTCTAGTTTAGCTGTGTTTCACTCATTTTACACAGAATTAGAATTGGCCGGGTGTGGTGGCTCACACTGTAATCCTAGCACTTTGGGAGGCTGAGGTGGGTGGATTGTCTGAGCTCAGGAGTTTGAGACCAGCCTGGGGAACAGGGTGAAACCCCATCTCTACTAAAATACAAAAAAATTAGCTGGGCATTGTGGTACATGGAGTAGCTCCCAGCTACTCTGGAGGCTGAGACGGGAGAATCGCTTGAACTAGGTGGTGGAGGTTGAAGTGAGCCGAGATCATGCCACTGTACTCCTGCCTGGGTGACAGAGCAAGACTCTCTCTCTCTCTCAAAAATCAATTAAATGCTACATTTGGCAAAATGGGAAAGAAAGAATTTCCTTTACTAGGCTTGTAGGAAGCCTGCTTTTAGAAAAACCCAAATGAGATCATAAAACTAAAGTACTGGGACAAACAGTGGGAAACAGTGCAATGGGTTCTTTTCAACCAAGTATTAAAGTATTGGAGATGTTGCCGGGCGCGGTGGCTCATGTCTGTAATCCTAGCGCTTTGGGAGGCCAAGGCGGGTGGATCATGAGGTCAGGAGTTCAAGGCCAGCGTGACCAACATGGCAAAGCTCCGTTTCTACTAAAAATACAAAAATTAGCCAGGCATGGTGGGACGCACCTTTAATCCCAGCTACTCAGGAGGCTGAGGCAGGAGAATCGCTTGAATCAGGGAAGCGGAGGTTGCAGTGAGCCGAGATCGCGCCACTGCACTCCAGCCTGGGTGACTCTGTCTCAAAAAAAAAAAAAAAAAAAAAGTACTGGAGGTGTCCTGTTGTCCTTGTTACTGTGAAAGGATGCGATGGGTTGTATGGGCAAATGAGTTGGTTTTGTTTGAGGCAGAGTGGAAAATAAAATTAGGCTCAGTCAATGAGCCTAGCACTCAACAGATCTTACTTTGGCTGTTCTGGCTGTGACTTGGGACTTCTTTTTACCATGGTCTGCTGTAAACACAGAAAACCCAATGTCTAACAGTTCATGCTGGAGTCTTGAGCATTGAGGGAGAATCACTGGACTCTAGAGAGAATGTTTGTTTGTTTGTTTGTTTGTTTTTTGAGTTGGTCTCACTCTGTCACCCAGGCTGGAGTGCAGTGGTATGAACATAGGTCACTGCAGCCTTGACCTCCTGGGCTCAAGTGATCCTCCCATCTCAGCCTCCCAAGTAGCTTGGGACCACAGGGGTGCATCACTGTGCTCAGCTAGTTTTCAAAATTTTTGTAGAGTTAAGGTCTCATCATGTTGCCCAGGCTGGTCTCAAACTCCTGGGCTCAGGAAATTCTCCTGCCTCAGCCTCCCAACGTGCTGGGATTCCAAGTGTGAGCCCCTGTGCTCCACCAAGAGAAAAACTCTTTAATTGCTAGGAAGTTGGGATAAAGAAATTTTGCTGTGATCAAGCCACCTTCTGTGTCATAGAACCAAAAGAAGACTGCCTGCTATGGCAAGACGGCCTAATTTTACTCCTGCCTCATACTATCATGGATAATCGTTTTCCTTTCTCTAGCAGGTTTGTGTCACTGGGAGTACTGGGAGCATTACCCTGTGTTGTGCTGGGGTTATACCAAGCAGTGTTAACTTTATTTAAAGAATTCAGGCAGAAAGGTTAGAGAATTTAAGTAGCAATTGTATATAGTAAGCAATACAGTAACCTTAATAAAAATTAATGGTGGCCGGGCGCAGTGGCTCACGCCTGTAATCCCAGCACTTTGGGAGGCTGAGGTGGGCGGATTACAAGGTCAGGAGATCGAGACCATCCTGGCTAACATGGTGAAACCCCGTCTCTACTAAAAATACAAAAAATTAGCTGGGCATGGTGGCGGGCGCCTGTAGTCCCAGCGACTGGGGAGGCTGAGGCAGGAGAATAGCGTGAACCCAGGAGGCGGAGTTTGCAGTGAGTGGAGATCACGCCATTGCACTCCAGCCTGGGCAACACAGCGAGACTCCGTCTCAAAAAAATGAATAAATAAATAAATAATAATGTGTATTTTATCAATTCAGTGATAAAGCAGACCTTTGTAAACTGTCTAGCTTGTGGTGACTGATTGAGGGTATCATGAAGCTCCGCGCCCCCCCACCCCCCGACATACTCGTTCATCCTCCTCTGTCCTAAAGCGTACTTCTTTGGAAAAGTAGAGAAGTTTTATGTTAGTGTACACTAGAGATGGTAAACTATGCCTTGTGGGTCAAATCGGGCCTGCTGCCTGTGTTTGTGTGGCCTGTGAGCAAAGAAAGGTTTTTACACATTTAAATGGTTGGAAAAAATATTTAAAGAATGCTATTTCTGCACACAAAAAATTATATGAAATTCAAATTTCAGTGTCTGTGTCTTTTTATTGGGACACAGCCACCGCCATTCCTTTAGCTTTTGTATGCAACAGCTGCAGAGTTGACTATTTGAGACACGTTGTATGGTCCCCTCAAACTGGAACTGTTTCCATTCTGGCCTTCTACAGAAAGTATTTGGACCCTGGCCTAGATAAATCCTGGCTGGTGGTTATGTTATGTGAAATGTGCACACTGCAAAATATAGGGCTGTATGATTAAAATTTTTGATTTCAGCTACTGTTCATAGTCGATTTAAAGGGCAATTTAATTTACAGCAAATCCAGTTTCTCGGAGATTTGTGTTGGGGTTTTGGCAGCAAAAAAAAATCCTAGGAGTAATCTTGAGAGTTCCATGCCCCCTAGTGGATTGCTATAGGGTTTACTTTTAAATTTTCAAAACACTGAATTGGCCAAGGATTTCCTTGGTCCATATTATCCCAAGGGTCAGAGGCTGAAGACCTGGGCAGATGCTCACAGGTACTGTCATGGCCTGGGCAAATCTAGCCACGTCAGCGCTCATTTCTATTCCCTTTCCCACATTCCAGCAAACAAGAGACTAGGCTTGAAGGGACCCACCTTCCTCTCCTCCGATTCCTCGTGACGCCGCACGCCTCTTACTCTCCCCGGGGCTCATCCGGGGGAATGGGGCAGAGATTATGTCCCACCGGTTGGACGAACTAACGAGGGCGGGGAAAGGAAAAAAAAAAAAATCAGAATAGGCAGCCAATCAGAGCTCGGCACAAGTCCAGCCAATCGGGTCGGGTCAATTAGGGCTTAGCCAATCGGGCTCGATGAGGAAGACCTGAGTCAGAGCTTGCGCCTCTCGCTTCCAGCTGTGGGTGGCGCTAGGCTGGTTCAGCCGGACCGGGTAGGGGTCCTCGCTCGCTAGCTCGCTGTTTCTCGGAGAAGCCCCCGAGTGTCCGGCCTAGAGGCCATGAGAAGGCAGTGGGGGTCTGCCATGAGGGCGGCCGAGCAGGCGGGCTGCGTAGTGAGCGCCTCCCGGGCCGGACAGCCCGAGGCGGGCCCATGGAGCTGCAGCGGGGTAATCCTGAGCCGTAGCCCGGGCCTGGTGCTTTGCCACGGGGGCATCTTCGTCCCCTTCCTGCGAGCTGGCAGCGAAGTCCTGACCGCGGCCGGCGCCGTCTTCCTGCCTGGCGACAGTTGCAGCGACGACCTGCGCCTGCACGTGCAGTGGGCCCCAACGGCCGCGGGTCCCGGCGGCGGCGCGGAGCGGGGCCGCCCAGGGCTGTGCACGCCCCAGTGCGCGAGCCTCGAGCCCGGCCCACCTGCCCCGTCCCGCGGGCGTCCCTTGCAGCCCCGGCTTCCCGCTGAGCTGCTGCTGCTGCTGAGCTGCCCGGCCTTCTGGGCCCACTTCGCGCGCCTCTTCGGGGACGAGGCAGCGGAACAGTGGCGCTTCTCGAGCGCGGCGCGGGATGACGAAGTGTCGGAGGACGAGGAGGCGGATCAACTGAGAGCGCTGGGCTGGTTCGCGCTGCTGGGCGTGCGGCTAGGCCAGGAGAAGGTGGAGGAGGAGCGCGGGCCAGCCATGGCCGTGTCGCCTCTCGGGGCCGTGCCCAAGGGCGCGCCGTTGCTGGTCTGCGGCTCCCCTTTCGGCGCCTTTTGCCCCGACATCTTTCTCAACACGCTGAGCTGCGGGGTGCTCAGCAACGTGGCCGGCCCGCTGCTGCTCACCGACGCACGCTGCCTGCCCGGCACCGAGGGCGGTGGCGTGTTCACCGCGCGGCCCGCTGGGGCGCTGGTGGCGCTGGTGGTGGCGCCGCTCTGTTGGAAGGCCGGCGAATGGGTGGGCTTCACGCTGCTCTGCGCCGCCGCCCCCCTTTTCCGCGCCGCCCGCGACGCGCTTCGCCGCCTGCCCCTCAGCGCCGCTGCCCTGGCTGCCCTCCTGCCGCCAGAGGTGGGCGTCCCGTGGGGTCTGCCCCTCCGAGACTCCGGGCCCCCGTGGGCAGCCGCGGCAGTGTTGGTGGAGTGCGGCACCGTATGGGGCTCCGGAGTGGCTGTGGCACCCCGCCTTGTAGTGACCTGTCGGCACGTGTCCCCTCGGGAAGCAGCCAGGGTACTGGTGCGCTCCACCATCCCCAAGTAAGCCCGCAGGGCTGACCCCACTTCATCTCTTTCCAGGTCTCAGATCTGGGTCCAGCCCTAATACTCTTGAGTATTGTGCAGGCCTTTCTTGTGTCACGCGGATGCTTTGGGCGTGTAGTGGGTAGAGACCTGGAACCCTCCCCTCATTCTTTATACCCAGAACCCCTGTGGGGAGAATCTGGGGCAAGGTGTCAAGCTCGAAGCAGCTCTGGATTTCGGTACTGTGGGACACCCTGAATCCGGAACTGGGCATCTTTGAGCTCCCCTCAAAGTCTGAGTTTCTACTGGGCAGCTTCACTGTCTGATAGCCCTGCACGCCATACCCCACGGTTCTCTGGCCCTTTGAACAGAGATTCCCTAACCCTGCTGCTACTCCTCTGAAAGTGATAAGGTCCCAGAGGCCCAGGATGGTGCTCTCCTGGGGTAAGGAGATGGGTTTGTTAATTTTATCCATCTTTTAGAGCTTAGCCAGAGCTTCCCTTCTAAGTGAAATGTGGGTTTCTACCTAATCAGAAGGTAGGGGGGTGGCCCAGGCAGCTCTACGTGGTTCAACCCAGCCTTGCAGCCCAGGCTTTTCCAAATCTCTTTCCTGAATCCCCAAGCTTAGCCAGGTGTGGGTAACACTGCCCAGTTTTGCCATAGGTGTCCCCACTGGTGGCCTATAGGACAGCCATGACTTTATAGGGAAGACTGATGATGAAGGTTTCCCTGTGATGTGTGGCCCCCACCAGATTCCTTCCACTCCCCCACATGCCCCTTGCTCCTAAGGAGACTGCCAGGTCTGTTGGAAGCTACCCCTACAGAGTGTGTGGTAGGATGCCCCTGTCTGATCCCGGGCAAGTCATTTAATCTGTCTAAGCTAGCCTCCCTGGGAGTTGATGTGAAATGTCATGGAATGGAGCCTGCCACGTAAGTGTGCTACGGAAGTGTTAGCATGTATGTAAATAGGGACCCAGAGGAGTGAAACCATGTCATATCTGCCCCACCAACTGACAGGATTGTTGTGGGTATCAACGAGGCAGTGAAGGAAAGTATTGTGTTTGCTTTGGCTCCTCCCACTTTCTGTTTGTTGTTGGGAATGTTACTGAGCGTCTCTCAGCCTCAGTTATACCACCTAAAATGGAGATAATGCCAGTGCCTAGTTTATAGGGTCGTGAAGACTAAATAAAGTGATGTCCGCAAAGCACTAACACCAAACCTGGCCCACAGTGCTAAGTGTCAGGTTGATTATTCAGGTACAGGAAGCTTTATAGAAGCAGCACACTTTGTCAGCCACCTTTGGAGATACCACAGAATGGTTACGTGATGTGCCCAGAGTTGCCTGGCTGGTTGATTTCAGGGCTGATAACCAGATCTTCTGACTTCTGCTGTCACTCTCAGCTCCTTGATTTCTCCCAAGTACTGAGGAGTCAGAAAGCTAGCCTGTCATTTGTTTCCCTTGCTCCCAGGAGTGTGGCCATCTGGGGCCGTGTGGTATTTGCCACTCAGGAGACATGTCCCTATGACATAGCAGTGGTGAGCCTGGAGGAGGACCTGGATGATGTCCCCATCCCTGTGCCCGCTGAGCACTTCCACGAAGGTAAAGGACAAAGGGCGACGCCTGAAGGAGGGCCCCTCTGGGCTAGGGTGGGCCTCAGGAAGGAGAATCAGTGTTGGGCATTCTCACGCAGTCAGGGTGGCACTGGTCAAGGACCTTGGAGGCCTCCCTTCTTGTGCTGGTGGGGCATGTGGAGTGCCCTGTGAAGGATAATGCACACCCTTTCCCCGAGTGCCTGCAGCAATGTAGTGTGAGGATGTTGGGCCTTTGGGGTTCCTTAACACTTCAGTCTGGTCAGAGAGGCATGTGGCACTTTCAGGGCTCCAGAGACACGATTTGGGTAAAAGGCTTTGTGATGCTGCCACATAAGTACTGATGTTGCACTCCATGGAGGCAGTGTGATACGGTGATAAAGGGTCCAGGGGCTCTGGATGGGCATCTTTCCTCTGCCACTTATTAGTCCCATGTCCTTGGACAGACTAGTTAACTGTCCTCTGCCTCATTTTCCACGTCTTTGAAATGGGGCTAATGCATCCTACTTCTGGGTGTTGTGAGGGCTGGGTGCGACGTTGCCTGTAAAGCACTTACCCCCATACCCTGCACTTGGAAAAGGAAGGTCATGGCTGCCTTATAGCCATCATCACCATTTCTTTTCACCAAGAGACTTCTTAGGAGTTCCAGGAGGAGATGGGTGTGAATTCCACAAATATTTATTGAGCATGTAGCTAGGTGTTAGGAACTCCTAAAAGTCACTGCCCCGCCTGTCCAGGGAACGAGGACTGGGGAACAGCCTGTTGCTCAGAAGTGGTCATGCAGATATAGTGCTAGGAGCTCAATGGAGTTCTCAGCCTCTTCCAGCCAGGGGACCTGGGGAAGGCTCTCTGGAAGCAGGAGTATCTGAGCAGAAACTTGAAGGGTGGAGGGGTTTGGGGCGTTTGGAGAGGGTAGGGATGGGAGTTAGGGAGTGTGAGTCCTGCTATAACACAGGTGTCCCCAGCTTCACCCTCCTTCCTTCCCTGGCAGGCGAGGCTGTGAGTGTGGTGGGCTTTGGCATCTTTGGCCAGGCTTGCGGGCCCTCGGTGACCTCAGGCATCCTTTCGGCTGTGGTGCAGGTGAATGGCACGCCCGTAATGCTGCAGACCACGTGTGCTGTGCACAGCGGCTCCAGTGGGGGACCCCTCTTCTCCAACCACTCAGGAAACCTCCTTGGTAACCAGCTCTTTGGCCCCCTCCCGCCCTCCCACTTGCCAGAACCTCAGTCCCACCCCATGAGTGCTTGTGGCCAGCCCCAGTGCACCCTCTGTCTGGGAAAATGGTGGGCATTATGAGTGAGCTAGCCAAGGTTTGCAGGCTGTTCTCCTGATGGTGGAGAGGGAGGGATGCTGAACTGGGAGGAGGGAGATCGGGGCTCTGGTCCCTTCTCTGCTACTAATATAATTTGGTTTGATCTGTGAAATTCAGGAGTTGGATTAGTCAAAGCGTCACAGACTCCAAAGCCAACAGAGTCTGGAAAGGTAAAGCAAATGAATGAGAGAAGACAACAGGGAGGGGAGGGGAGAGGTCTCAACTGAAGCGCACCCGACTCAGCCGCTGCAGACTGTGGCCGTGAAGGAGGATGGGCCTGACGTTGGCTGGTATTCTAGTATTTTCACAAGACATGGAAAGCTTTTTTTAAAAAAATACATGTGGCCGTTAAATTGATCAATTTTTAAATTTTGGTAACATTCAGGTTTTTAAAAAACTGTCTGTTTAGCTGTCAAAAAGAAAAAAGAAAAAACATGGGTTCATCTAGAAATCTCCAACTCCAGTCCGGTCTAACTCTCCTCGTTTGTTTCTTCTTTCTCCTGTAGTGAAAAACCTTGCTCTTGCTGTCTACAATATGTTTACTTACCTGTTCCACCCTAGTATACAAGTAAAATTGTATTTGCATAACTTTAGTATATTTCCTCTAAATATTTAGTACTTACAAAGAGGAGATATTAGAGCCGTAAGTAATATTTAGAGCCGTAAGTCTAGGCCTGGTGTGGTAGCTCGTGCCAGTAATCCCAACACTTCTGGAGGCTGAGGCAAGAGGATCACTTGAAATGGGAGTTCGAGACCAGCCTGGGCAACATAGTGAGACCCTGCCTCTATTTTTATTAAAAAAAATTTTTTTTAATTAAAAAAAGAAAGGAAAATACTAAGTCTACCTTGGAGAGGCCTGGCAGATAGCGCCTCAGCTAAGTGATCAAGGTGAACATCACAAGTACTCCATACAGACATCAGACAGCTGAGACACTGGGAAGGACACATGGCTTTTATGGTATTCTTCCCAATAATGCGTAACCTTAAACGATTAAAAGTAATGGCAGAACACTTAAAAGTGATGACAAAAACCACATTCACTTTTGCACCAATCCAGTAGTCATGAGAAAACATTAGGTAGGCCTCAACTGAGGGTCATTCTCTAAAATCACTGACCTGAGCCAGACATGGTGGTATGTGCCTGTAGTCCTGGCTCTGCAGCAGTCTGAAGTGGGAAGATCACTTGAGCCCAGGAGTTCAGGGCTGCAGTGAACTGTGGTCACCATTACACTCTAGCCTGTGTGACAGAGCAAGACCCCATCTCAAAAAAATAAACTGTATGTTTATTTAAAAAAAAAAAAAAAGCCAGGTATGGTGGCTCGCACTTGTAATTCTAGCACTTTTGGAGGCCAGGGTGGGAGGATTGCTTGAGTCTGGGAGTTCAAGACCAAGCTGGACAACCATAGTGAGGCCCCAGCTCTACAAAATATTTTAGGGAGGCTGAGGCGGGAGAATCACTTGAGCCCAGGAGGTCGAGGTTGCAGTGAGCTATAATCCCACCACTGCACTCTAGCATGGGTGACAGAGCGAGACCTTGCCTCTAAAAAAACAAAAACAAGAACAAAAAAAAAACTGTAAATAAATAAAATAACCTGCACTCCTAAAAATGTCAAGGCCATGAAAGATAAGGAAAGACTGAGGAATTGATCCAGATTGGAGGAGATTTGGGAGATGCGACAACTAAATGCAATATGGAGTCCTAGATAGGATGCTGGAACTGAAAAAGGACATTAGTGGAAAAACTAGTGCAACTCATGTCAGTGAGTTCTATAGTTCACTTAATAACAGTATTCTACCAAGGTATATGTTTTGGTTTTGATAAATATTTTTTGGTGACATTAGATATGAACATAAAGGAAAGCTGGCCAAAGGGTATATAGAATTCTGCACTATTTAGGCAAGACTTCTGTATGTCTGAAATTATCTTTAAAAAACTACACACACATCCATGCACCGAGCAGGCCAAACAAAACATGTCTGTGGGTCTGATTCATTCATTCATTCATTCATTCAACAAGCCTTTGTTGAGCGCCTACTTGGCACAAGGCAGTTTGAGGTACTGGGGAGACTGCATGAACAAAACATCAAAGTCCTGCCCTTATGGAGCTGACACTAGGTGGAGAGAAAGATAACAAGTGAAATAAGTGAACTATCTAGTGTGTTAGATTTTGAGAGTGTTAAGGAGAAAATGTAAAGCCAGGAAGGGGTGTGGGTAGCAGGTGTTCGTGTCTAGAAGCTCAGCGTCTGTCACCATGTGGGGTGGTATCCAGCCCTACCAGGCCCTGGGGGCTCCAGGGTGGAGATGGTCCTCCTCCCTTCTGCAGCCTTTCTGCCCCCTGGCTCACATCCTCTTTTGCTCTCTGACTCCTCAACAGGCATAATCACCAGCAACACCCGGGACAATAACACGGGGGCCACCTACCCCCACCTGAACTTCAGCATTCCCATCACGGTGCTCCAGCCGGCCCTGCAGCAGTACAGCCAGACCCACGACCTGGGTGGCCTCCGTGAGCTGGACCGTGCTGCTGAGCCAGTCAGGGTGGTGTGGCGGCTGCAGCGGCCCCTGGCAGAGGCCCCGAGGAGCAAGCTCTGAGGCTGTGTTACCACCTTTGGAAAGAAGAGTGACCTTTTTCTGCTGTAGGAAGTGATGTTGAGGTGATGGTGGCCTCAGGATTCAGGGCCCAGCCCCTGCAGGGGCCCGGGCTACCTCTCATCTCCACCCAGTGACTGCAGTCTGGGCTTTGGGCTCTGGGGCAAACTTCTCTTCAGCCCCATGGATCCTTAACCTGGCAGCCCGTTTTGGGGTGCTTTCTTGAGCCCCCAGTTCTCTGTCCCCTAGCACTAGACTCCGCTGTATTGTTTTTCCTTCTGGGGAGCCCACTCCAACTGCACAGAAGTTCTGGGCCTGACAGGTAGATGCCAGCTGGAAGGCAGGCCCATGCCTGGTTTTGCGTCTGTTCCCCTGAGGGCCATCGTCATCCTGGAGCTTCAATGGGGCCTTGGCTCCTGTCTGCCTCTCAGTCAGAGTCAGGGCTGACAGAGGACTCAGCTTCCTTAGCATCTCATCAGAAACCTTGCTGTGAAGACCAGAGACAGAAGGGACAGAAACAGGAGTGCCTCCTGCTGTGCCAGGCCCGTGGGCAGTGCAGGCAGATCCCTGAAGGTCAGCACTCCTGGGTCTTCATAAGCCAACAGGGGTGCTCTTGACACTGTGCCTTTGTTTTCCAGCCCACAGCCTGGGTCTCAGGGATCTTGAGGGGTAGAACATGTCTGGTTGGGGCTTGGGAATAAACCTGATCTATTGAAAAACCTCTGTATTTATATATCAAATTGTTGCTTTTTTTCAGGAGTTGAACTGGGAATAGGCGAGTACCAGGCAAAGAAACACACCCTTTCCTTTTTTTTTTTTTTTTTTTTAGAGCTGTGGTCTTGCTCTCTCACCCAGGCTGGAGTGCAGTGTTGCGATCATGGCTCACTGCAGCCTCAAACTCCTGGGCTCCAGGAGACCTCCTGCCTCAGCCTCCTGAATAGCTGGGACTACAGTCGCGCACCACCACGCCTGGCTAATTTTTTATTTTTGTAGAATTGAGGTATTGCTTTGTTGCCCTTGCTGGCTTCAGCCTTCTGGTTTCAAGCAGTCCTCCTGCCTCAGCTTCCCAAAGTGCTGGGATTACAGGTGTGAGCCACTGTGCCCAACCCAGAAATACACCGTTTCTGTGCTGTTTTCTCAGCAGGGTGTGAGCTCATGGGATACGGTCCTGCCAGACTGGCCCTCATAGCTGTTCATGTGCCAGTCAGAGCTGGGTGGGGCTTGCAGGTCCCGGAAGGTGGTGGTCTTGACCTGGCAGCAGGTGCTTAAAGAATGCCTAAGGTGGGTGTCAGCTGGGGAGTTCAAGGGTGAATGAGGCCAGGGCAACCCCCGGGAGCTGAGGCCAACTCTTTGAGTCAGGACTGTGCCGTGTGCCCAGGGCCCTGCATGTGTGGGCCCTCGAGTGATTTCTACTGGCAGGCTGAAAGCCCTGTGAGGGGTGGCTGTGGGCGGAGGCCACGCAGGAAGAGTGCTTAGGAGTAACTTGTTTCTAACACCTGTGTGCTGAGTGCCAGTGCTGGGTGTGGTGTTATGATATATATTGGTTTTCATCCAGCATTCCTGACTCGTAACGCTCATAGTCCTTGTTCCAGTCTTTGTTAGAATGTTGGGTATGTTAGGGCTCAGGGGGCAGGCCTCTGACCTCTGGGTATCCTTTCACTAACGTTCGTCCACCTTTTTGACAGTGGGTCCTAAAGACCTTCCCATGAGAGGGTCTCAGTCCTGGGGGAAGGAATGCTGATGTCATGAAGCTTCCATAAAAACCCAAGAGGACAGGGTTCAGAGAGCTTCTGGATAGCTGAACACCTGGCGCTTCCTGGCATGTGGCGTGCCCAGGGAGGGCACGGAAGCTCTGCACTCCTTCCCCTTTCCTCATTCCTTGCTCTATGTGCGTCTCTTCATCTGTATCCTTTGCGATATCCTTTATAATAAACCAGCAAACATAAGTAAGTGTGTCTCTGAGCTCTGTGATCCACTCTAGCAAATTAATTGAACCCAAAGAGGAGGTTGTGGGAACTCAACTTGAAGCCAGTTGGTCAGAAGTTCTGGAGGCCTAGACTTGTGCCTGGTGTGGTTGAGGGGGGCAGTCTTGGAGACTGAACCCTCAACCTGTGG
The DNA here is from genome assembly GCF_028885655.2 of Pongo abelii. NCBI lineage: Eukaryota > Metazoa > Chordata > Mammalia > Primates > Hominidae > Pongo > Pongo abelii. The sequence continues at coordinate 73,872,140 of NC_071993.2, forward strand.
GGTCTAACAAGGTCTCTGGGTAGATAGTGTTGGAACTGAATTAGAGGACACCCGGCTGATGTCCACTGCTTGTTGGTGGGGAAACCCCACACACATTTGGTCACTGAAGTCTTCTGTGTTGATGATTGTGATGGCATGAGAGTAGAGGGAAAACACGATTTGAGGAGAGTTTTTCCTAAAACACGGGGCAATCATAGAACACTCCTGGGATGGTTGTTCCTCCCTTTACAGATTAGGAGTGGGTCCAGAGGTCATGGCTAGTTTAAGAGAAGTTCTACAGTAAGTTAATGGTAGCAGAGTCCTAGATCTGCGGTCTGACTTTGCTGTGAGAGGGAGTGGGGGGGACGGTTTATTCTTGCACGTGTGGGTACTGATATGGTTTGGGTGTGCCCCTACCCAAATTTTATCTTGAATTGTAACTCCTACAATTCCCACATGTCATGGGAGGAACTTGTTGGGAGGTAATTGAATCGTGGGGCTGGGTCTTTCCTGTGCTGTTCTTGTGACCGTGAATAAGTCTCACAGATCTGATGGTTTTAAAAGTGGGAGTTGCCCTGCACCAGCCCTCTCTTTCTTTGCTTGCCACCATCCATGTAAGACGTGACCTGCTCCTCCTTGCCTTCCGCCATGATTGGGAGGCCTCCCCAGCCATGTGGAACTGTAAGTCCATTAATCCTCTTTTTCATCCCAGTCTCAGGTATGTCTTTATCAGCAGCGTGAAAACGGACTAATACAGGTATCAAGGCACCCACAGGCTACTCTGGGGAGACTGATGTGTCAGCCCATTAGTGCAATAAGCAGGGAAGCTCTGTCCAGGGAAGAGTATGTCTGGGGGCCCAGAAGGGGTGGGTCAGGTAAGGCTTCAAGGTGATTCAGGCTCTGAACCGTGAAAAGAGAGTTCAGAGCTTACCAAGTGGACTGGAAACAGAGTGTTCCAGGCTGAGAGTGGCAGGAGCTGGGATAAGGAAGTGTGGCACAGCTTCCTTGTGGAGAGAAAATTGGAAAAGTGCAAGACAGGCCCAGGGACCAGTTACAGTGGCTTGGTGAGAGAGAAGATGGCTGAGGCAGGACTGGTGGTGGTGAGATCAAGTGACAATACAGGAGGTAGAACTGACGAGCTCCCTAATTTGAGACCAGGTGCTGTGTCTCACGCATGTAATCCCAGCACTTTGGGAGGCTTGAACCCAGGAGTTTGAGACCAGCCTAGGCAACATAGCAAGACCCTGTTTCTTCAAAAAAAAAAAAAAAAAAAAAAAATTAGTCAGGTATGGTGGTGCACACCTGTGGTCCCAGCTACTTGGGAGGCTGAGGCAGGAGGATGGCTTGAGCATGGGAGTTTGAGGCTGCAGTGAGCTATGATCATGCCACTGCACTCCAGCCTGGGTGACAGAGGGAGACCCTGTCTCTAAAAAAGAAAAACAAAGATCTAATTTGGGACCATGAGTGGCACTCACTTGCCATGTCCTGTTAGCCTGGTCCCTGGATGCCTATGTGGAGGGAGGCAGCCCCATTAACCAGTCCACTGGCCTGGAACTGATGCCCTAGCAAGAAATGCACTTCTGTTGTATTTGAGCCATTACATTTGGAGTCTATTGGTCATAGCAGCAGAACTTACCTTCACTAATATAGCCTCTCCCTAGCTGGGAGCACTATACCAAACCATGTGTTGGGGGAGAGAAGAAGAAACGAGGATATTCCTCTCTTCTTTGAAGCTTACAAATTTCGTTGGAACTATGTATGGAAAAGGAGAACGTTTACCAGGCTCTTCAGATCTAAGAGTTGCCTGTTCTTCAAGTGGGCATACTGCCTCTGTTTCTCTGGGCTCCTGAGATGAGCCAGTACCTTGGAGCTCCTCCAGCCCTGGGAGCCAACAGAAAAGCCACCTGTTGTCTGTAAGGAAGTGCCCTCAGGCCTGGCTGAGCTCATTACAGCAGAGAGCCAGCAACTCTTCCTCCTTTTAGATTCTGTCATGTTAGACAATCTGCCTGCTGTCCCCACTAACCATCAAAGTTCCATGGAATGAACTTGCCACTTTTTCAGCATCCTAACCACCACACTTTCCTGCTACCTCTGACACTTGGAAATTCAGAGACAAAAGCCCTTTTTTAGGCAGCAAGCCCTGATTTTCAGTTCCAAAGCTATGGGCACTACTGGGTGGAACCAGAGGAGTGGTGTGCAGTGAGCTACCTGGAGGGGTTGCATGAGACCATGTCCCCTCTCCTGGATGGAGGTGTCTTCTGGTTGCCAAGAAAGTATTGAGTGATAATCAGAAAAATTCCTTGATTTTCATGATTTGTTGCTTTGTAGCAGGTCTTAAGGAAAAAAAAAAAAAAAAAAGATGTTCATGGTTTGGGACAGGTCCTTAGAGATGGGCCACACCAGCCCTGACACACCTGAGCCCAGTGTTGGGCCACCTCGCACCTCTCTCGCCTCCCTTCCAGCTTTATCTTTGTCCTGCTCTTTCTGGAGTCCTTTCCTTGCATCCTGCCAGCTGGCATCCCCTTCATCCTTGCATGCCTAGCTTCTACACAAAGCTTTCCATGACCTTCCCAAGCCTCAGGGCTGATTCCCTGCAAGGCTGTAGCCTCTCTGTTCACCTCTCTGTGTCACATCTTACTCGGTACATGCCCAGTAAATTCCCCACAACTGAGATTCTGCTTTGCCTGAGCAGTGCCCTCTGGCTCCTTAGGGATGATGCCTGCTAAGGGGTTTCCTGGCCTTAAGGTCATGGTTCAGGCTGGGTGCAGTGGCTCACACCTGTAATCCCAGCCCGGGGAGGCTGAGGTGGGCAGATCACTTGAGGCCAGGAGTTTGAGACTAGCCTGGCCAACATGGTGAAGCCCTGTTTCTACTATAGCCAGGCGTCGTGGCAGGTGCCTGTAATTCCAGCTGCTTGGGAGGCTGAGGCATGAGAATTGCTTGAGCCTGGAAGGTGGAGGCTGCAGTGAGCCGAGAGCATGCCAGTGCACTCCAGCCTGAGCGACAGAGCCAGATTCGTCCCCCTACCCCCAAAAAAGGAGTCATGGTTCAGACCTCCATTGTAGGCCCACCCCCTTGCTTTACTAGCTGAGGGACCTTGCCTAAATTCTTTAGCCTCCAGGAGCCTAAATTTCCTTATCTGCAAAATGGAGATTAATAAAACTTACCTTGCAGGACCTTTGTGAAAAAAAAAAAAAAAAACTTGAGAAGGCATTCAAAGCACTTAGTTCATGATCAATAAATATTAGCTTATTGTTTTTCTAAGACGATGAGTAGGATTTTTCATCAGAAATAAATCATTCTGGTTGCCTTGGGCAAACTAATCTGCAATATAAAATATCTATAATAAATGGCTGCTGTGTATTCATTGCTACTGTGTGCCAGGCACCATGTTAAAACACTTTATAAAAATGATCTCATTGAGACGTTTCCACAACTCTTTTTTTTTTTTTTTTTGAGATGGAGTTGCACTCTTGTTGCCCAGGCTGGAGTGCAATGGCATGACCTCTGCTCACTGCAACCTCTGCCTCCCCGGTTCAAGTGAATCTCCTGCCTCAGCCTCCTGAGTAGCTGGGACTACAGGCATGTGCCACCATGCCAGGCTAATTTTTTGTAGAGACAGTGTTTTACCATGTTTGCCAGGCTGGTCTCGGACTCCTGACCTCAGGTAATCCACCCACCTCGGCCTCCCAAAGTGCTCAGATTACAGACGTGAGCCACCGTGCCTGGCCCTTATCCATAACTCTTAAAGTAGGTGCTAATATTTGCAGTAAGTAGGTGGAGATGGCTTATCTTTCGCTGAGTTAGCTTGATCTGATTTGAGCTGGCAATACACTGCCTTCCAGGTCATTGTCCCGCCTCTGGGTCTTTGCACATCCAGACCACACTTCTTTCCTCTTTACCTAAATCTGCCTCTTTCTCATCCTTGGAGAGAAGTATTTGCACCCTTCCTTTGCCCCCAGTCTTTCTTTTTTATTTTTTCATTTCATTTGATTTATTATTATTATTATTATTTTTTGAGACAGAATCTCACAGTCACCCAGGCTGGAGTGCAGTGGAATGATCATGGTTCACTGTAGCCTCAAACTCCTGGGCTCAAGCAATCCTCCCACCTCAGCTTCCCGAGAAGCTGGGACTACAGGTGTGCACCAACAAGCCTGGCTAATTTTTGTAGGTCTCGCTATGTTGCCCAGGCTGGTCTCCAACTCCTGGGCTCAAGCGATCCTCCCGCCTTGGCCTCCCAAAGTGCTGGGACTATAGGCACGAGCCACCGTGCCTGGCCATGCCCAATCTTTCTTACTGCAGTTGGTGATACATGGTTTTTGTTTTCTCTATACATGTATTTTTTGGTGGTGTGTTTAATATCTGTCTTTTCCCAGACTGTCGCCTCCATGAAAGCAGGAACCTTGTCTGTTTTCTCCTCCAAGTTATCCCTCCAACGCCTAGCACAGTGCCTGGCATATGTAGGAGCTCAACAGAGTTTGCGGAATTATTATGTGTATGTCTGAAGGAAGGATGTTGGCAGTGCGCCCAACGTGTGAGGGGAACCCCACTCTCCAAGGTTCCAGTGGCTTTAAAGGTGTCCTCGAGAAAGTCAGAGGGACAGGGGGACGCTTGTTTTCCTTCCTTCCTTCCCTACCTTTCTCTCTCTTTCTCTTTCTTTTTGCTTTAAAGTATGCTGAAAGGACACTTTAAGCCAAGTCTGAATGGCTCAGGCAGGACTGGGGCGCGGGTGCTGGCAGGAGCCGGAGAGGCGACATCTGGCCATGGAAGCGTTTGTTTCAAAGTTCAAGGCCGTTCGCTCAGGGTCAAGGTCAGTCCGGCGGGCCGTTCGGAGACCAGCCCCAGCGTGCCAGGACCGTTTCCGGGGCCTGGCCGGGGCGTTGCCGCGGGGTCGGGGACCAGCACGAGTGCTGAGTCACGCCCTGCCCGGGAGCGCCTCGGGTCGGTAACTTGGGAAGACGACCAAGCGGGAGCGGGAGCCGGAGCGAGAGCGCGCGGGCGCGGCCGACAGGTGAGATCGCGCCGCCGGGCGGGCTCTCGAGACCCCGGGCGCCCCGGGCGGGACGGGGACCCGGAAGAGGGGCGAGCGGATCAGAGGCCTGGCTCACGCCGCGTCTGGCGTGGGGAGGTTGGTGCGCGCAGTTGTGGCGCTGCGAGGAGACGGATACTGGGTTCAGGCCCGCCCCTCTCCCCCAAAAAACGCAACAGGGAAATTTGCTCCTGGCCGAGGGCAAAGAAAACTCCACCCTCCTGGTTTGGCCCCTAAATCCCTGCTAAGTTTTCCTAAGGGAGATGGGCTTAGGCCGGGGAGGGCGAACCGGGGAAGAGGGAAGATGGGGTGGGTGTAACCCGGATCTTGCGAGGACCGTCCGAGGGTCCGCTGGGTAGAAGCTGCCGGTCCGGACAGAAGCAGGTGTGGGGGGAAAGGGAGAAACCTCAGTCTCTAAGAGGAAAGAAACAGGAGTTACCCCAGTGCCCATAGGCTCTGGGGGATGGGGGGTGCAGCCCTAGGAGGTCTGCTTTTCCCTTCCCGAAGCCCTGGGTGCTGCAGGGACAAAGACCAGCGGTGAGTAAACTAACTCTGATGGGACGCGTGCAGTCCACCGGGAACTGAATTAGTGGCCGATATTGGGGCTCTCCTTCCAACACCACCTGATCAACACACCCTGCCTTTCCCTACAACGAGAGTCTTTTTGACCCTGGAATTTAAGGTGAGGATGGGGAGGGGTGAGGTCTCTTGGGGGGCTGATGATCCTGTAGGAGGACAGGCATAGGGCAGAGAGTCAGATATAGTTTGGGATGGGACTTGCAGGTTTCTGGACTGTGCACCTGTGTTCAAAAGCCTGTATCAGGTTCCAGTGTGCGTGCATGCACCTGCCAGAGAGCCCTGGGATCTCATATCACACCTGCCCTCACCCCAGCACCTAGAGAGGAGTTCTCCAAGGAGCACAGTGTGTCACCAAGAAGAGGGCACTGAGCCCCAGCCAGGGTGGGCTGGGCAGGCTTAGCACTACCCAGCCCAGAAATGATGGGCTGGGCAGGCCGGTGGACTCCAGGGCCAGCCTGACCTTTGTCTGGTGGCGAAATGAAGCCAGCGTCCAGGTACAGGTGGTGGGCAGACCATGGGGACCACAAAGTAACTGGCTCTGAGGAGGAGGGACAAATTGCTTGGCTTAGGTTTTCTGTGCGGGAGTGAATATGACATCCAGATGAACCTGTCTGCCCCAGAGCTGCCCGCTCCTGGGGATAAAAGGAGGCTGCCTCCCTTCAGACTTTGAGTCCCTTTTCAGAAGCTGGTCTTTTGGGGGTTCTGTTCTTCAAGTAGTCCCTGAGGGGCTGGCCATGGAGTGTCTCAGGGAGGGAGGCCGCTCAACCCTCTCCATCCTGCTGGGTCCCCCAGGTGGAGGAAACCTCCATGGCGCTGTGAGTTGTGCTGTAGTGGCCTTCTTATCCGGGATGGCCACTCTGGGAATGTGGCTCTCCAGAGGCTGATGTTGAAACCTCCCCTTTGCGTGAGCCGTGACGACTCAAAAAGCATTGTGTTTTATTTGTAATATTTGTGAAGCAATACTGCAGCATCTCTGGGATGACATTCTTGCTTTGATCAGAGCCCACACGGTTCCTGCTGTGTGTCTTCTGAGGCACAACCTCTGAACAGCTTTGGCATAAATGTAACTTCCTGGTTTTTCAGTAGTCCTATGGGCTGCTTATTGTGGAAGAATACCCTTGAGATCAGGGTGGATGCTCTTGGCAGAGAAAACAGGATTGACTGAGCAAACTTTTGTGTAAATCAGATTGTGTGTGTGTGTGTCTGTGTGTATGTGTGTTGTGGGAGGGAGCAAAGGTAAAGTTACTGAGGAGTTCCTGGACAATCAGGGTTTGTTCCATTCTCTTAGGCCTTCTTTTAAGCTAACATTCCTGAACCTAGACAGACATAGTTAAGATTGTCTGTGATTCCCACTGGGGCTTTGGTGTTCAGTTCAAAATCAGGTGGTGGATTTAGCAGTTCCTCAAACAGTTAAACTTCAAGTTACCATATGACCCGGCAATTCCACACCTAAATATATACTAAAGAGGACTGAAGACCGGTTCACACAAAAACCTGTACACAAATGTTCATAGTGATGTTATTCACATAGTCAAAAGGTGGAAACAACCCAAGTGCCCGTCAGCTGATGACTGGATAAACAAAATGTGGTCTATTCATACACCAGTAATGGACTGTTATTCAGCCAGGAAAAGGAATGAAGCACTGATAACATGCTACAACTCGGATGAACCTTGAAAACATTATGATCAGTGGAAGACGTCACAAATGAAAAGCCACATAGTGTATAATTCCATCTACATGAATTGTCTAGAATAGACAAATCTATAGAGACAGAAAGAACATTAGTAGCTGCCCAGGGCTAGGGTAGGTGGGGTACAGGATTTATTTTGGGGGTGATGGAAGTGTTCTGGAATTAGATAGTTGTGATGGTTGCACAACCTGGTGAATACACTAAAACCCACTGAACTTACATCTCCTTTTTGGAAATTTAAATTAAAAAAAATTTTTTTTTGAGACAGAGTCTTGCTCTGGCGCCCAGGCTGGAGTGCAGTGGCATGATCATGGCTCATTGCAACCTCGACCTCCTAGGCTCAAGCGATCCTCCCACCTCAGCCTCCTGATATCAGGGACCACAGGCATGCGCCACCATGCCTAGCTAATTTTTTGTAGAGATGGGGTTTCACCATGTTGCCCAGGCTGGTCTGGAACTCCGGAGCTCAAGCAATCTGCCTGCATTGGCCTCCCAAAGTATTGGGATTATAGGTGTGAGTCAGCCTACATCTCATTTTTTTTTTTTTAAAGATGGGGTCTCGTCTAGGCTGGAGTGCAGTGGTGCAATCATAGCTCACTGTGAACTTACATCTTAAGTGGAAAATTGTATATGTGAATTCTATTTTGATTAAAAAATTAGATGGTGAGCGGTCTGTCCTATTATTAAAGACATTATTTCTGCAAAAATGACATATGCTTGTTTGAAAAAAATTCAAACAATACAAAAGCTTAAGGAAGAAAACAAAAACATCGTCTATGACCACTATTAGCACATTGGTTCAGAGAGCAGGTTTGATGTGTTGAGAATTGAACTGGGGCAAGTTGTTGAACTTTTTTCTAAAATAAGGAGAAAAAACTCATACCTTAAATTGAAGATATGGGCAAAAGTGCAGCAGATGCTAACTGCTGTAATCATTACCTGTATATATGTATTCATACCGAGGTGGATGTGTCTTATTGGCCATAAATGGGATTAGATCTTTCATGTGGTTCTGTGGCCTGACTTTTTGGGACTGGGCAAACTAATCTGCAATATATATTTTATATATGTATATATAATAAGTGGCTGCTGTGTATTCATTGCTACTGTGTGCCAGGCACCATGCTAAAATGCTTTACATAAATGATCTCATTGAATCTTTTCTACAGCTCGAAATCACAGTGGCTTACACCTGTAATTCCAGTGCTTCGGGAGGCTAAGGCAGGAGGCTAAGGCAGGAGGATCCCTTGAGGGGCTAGGAGTTCAAGATCAGCCTAGGCGACATAGTGAGACCCTCATCTCTACAAAAAAAAAAAAAAAAAAAAAATTAGCCAGCTCAGGAGTTCAAGGTTATAATGAGTTACGATCGTGCCACTACATTCTGGCCTGGGTGATAGGACAAGACCCTGTTCCTAAGAAAATTAAAAATAAGTAAATAAATAAATAAAATAAATATTGCCTGACTTTTTCTTTTCTTTTTTTTACTTTTGAGACAGGGTCTCACATTGTTGCCCAGGCTGGAGTGCAATGGTATGAAGCACTGATACATGCTACAACTTGGATGAACCTTGAAAACATGTTTTATGTAAATCAGATTATGTATGTGTGTCTTTGTGTATGTGGGTTGTAGGAGGGAGCAAAGGTAAAGTTACTCACTGCAGCCTCAAACTCCTGGTATGTGTGTTGTAGGAGGGAGCAAAGGTAAAGTTACTCACTGCAGCCTCAAACTCCTGGGCTCAAGCAGTCCTCCTGCCTTTGCCTCCCAAAGTGCTAGGATTATAGGCAGGAGCCACCACACCCAGCCCTTGCCTGACTTTTTCATGGACAGACTTTTTGTATAAAAACATCATTCACAGGCTGGGCACAGTGGCTCGCACCTATAATCCCAGCACTTTGGGAGGTCGAGGCAGGCCGATCACTTGAGGTCAGGAGTTGGAGACCAGCCTGGCCGACATGGCGAAACCCTGACTCTACTAAAAATACAAAAAACAATTAGCCGGGCATGATGGCACATGCCTGTAGTTCCAGCTACCTGGGAGGCTGAGGCAGGAGAAATGCTTGAACTCAGGAGGCAGACGTTGCAGTCAGTGAGCTGAAATTGAGCCACTGCACTCCAGCCTGGGCGATAGAGTGAGACTCTGTCTCAAAAACAAAACAAAACAAAACATCACTCACCCTTTAAAAACGACTGGCTACACAGTACTGCATTGTATGGGTTTATAATATTTTATCCTGTAGCCTCTCATTGGTGGCAGTTTCCATTGATTGATGGAGTGTCACACAGGTGGAGGTTTGCACAGCACTACTGCTATGTTAGAACATATAGCTGGACATCCACTAATTCCATACGTGCATTTTCATCTCCTACAGGGTGTGTGGCTGGAAATGCAGCTCCATGGCTTAAGCCCTTGCTTTAGGTGTCTGGCCAAGTAGATCATGGCCAAGCAGAGGGGAGTTCACTGTTCTCTGGGGCCAGGCAAGAACTGTCACTGGCAGAGCCAAGGAGAGTCGGCATGTCCAGGAGTATTGGGCAAGGGGCTGCCAAAGAGGCAGGGTGAAATCTGCTGGAGAGTCACTGGCCTCCCTGTTCCACAAGTAAGGGAGGCAGGGGTCAGTAGAGGAGAGAGAAGAGAGAAAGAGCAGATTGCAGGAGAGGCCTCTGGCAGCATGAAGAGGAAAAGTGCCTCCCCTCCCTGGCCCTGCTCTGGCCTGGGTGTCCCCTCAGGCCCCAGGCCCTTCACAGGGAACCCCAGATAAGCAATTTGCCTTCCTTGGTGAGGCAAGAGTTTGCCCTTTTGGGGAAGGAGGTTGATGATCCTAGGGGCCTGGGGGTCAAAGGCTCGGCTCCTTTGGTCAACTCATTGCCCCTGAGGTCCACTCTGGGGTCACTAGACTTTCTTTCCCTGAAAGAAACCCCGTGAAGGGCCCGGGGCAGGCTTGTATGTCCACCTGGTTGTCAAAGCTGCCCTGGCATGGCAGGCTGTCTGTCTGTCGGCCCCTGTCACCTGTCCTCTAAGCCTCTCTACCTTCTGCCACAGGTGCCCTGAACTCTACCCGCGTCCTCCCTTCCTGCCACTGGGCCTCTGGCCCAAGTTATTTCCTCTGCTAGGAAGGCCCCCTGATCTCAGCTCTTTTTCAGGGATCTAGGTTGTCCTTTTTGAGTGTCCCTGGGTGCTCCAGTGTGACCTGACGCACAGTGGACTCCCCTATCCCTATCCCCGGCCAGCTGCATAGCCCCTCTCAGGGGCCATGCCCAGCTAACTTGGAAGTGGGGCTTTCTGGGTGTTTTCTTGACCTCATCCCTGGCTGACAGCCCCAAGGGTAACACCCAGCACAGAGGGTTCCACGCTGCCAGGGGCTGGTGAAACACACGCCACCCACGGCCGGCCTCATCACTGCCTACATTCTCAGGCCCTGCGCAGCTCCTGGTGTTCACTGCTACCTCTGGCTGGGCCTGTGGGCCCTCCTGGGTCCTGGTCCCTAAGAGACATTCCCTTCTGGCCCAGTTGGCAGATTCAGCCTGAGGTACACTTGGGATTAGCTCTAGACAACCCTTCTGAGGGCTTAGAGGAGCCAGGGTGGTCCTGCCTGCTGGGGGGCTTGTCTTGGGTCCTAATCACCACCAGGGCTCAGCGTCCTCATCTGTAAAATGGGTATGTTCAAGCCTCAATGCTTTGGGGACCATTTGACCCATGAGAAACAACTTTAAATCCTCTCCAATCCATTGTGTCAGTGCCCTCCCTCCGCTATACTGTCCTCCCCCAGGGGAGAAGTTAGGCAGTGGGCATTTGAACACCAATGGGAACAGTGCCTGGAGTTCTAACCAAAAGCTGCCCCATAAGTGTGGGATGATTTGGGGACCGTCTTGGGGAACCACCACGTCTTCGAAACCAGTGTGTACGAGGACATCTCAGGATATTATAGCCGGTTGGGCCTTATAGTCCCCTCCCATTATAGGGGGTAAATTGAGGCCCAGAGAGGGAAGGGGTTGTGCCCCAGACCCACAAAGATGATCAGGGCAGTGCAGTGGCCTTCCAGCGGCCTGAGTGTCCCAGATGAGCTGGAACACACTTCCTTATGAGGCTGTTCAGTGGCTTGATGTCTGTCCTTCAAGGTTGACCTCAGAGTCTACTTCCTCCTTTGCTGACACCCCCTCCAGTCCCTCTTCCTGAAGCCCACAGCAGCTGTTGAGCCTCTGGGGCTGCTTTCTGTATAGTGTGAGCTTTGTTTCTTTTTCTCAGCATCTCACCCCAGCAGCCTGGCTTATTTCTGCCTCTCTTTAGGGCTCAGCACAGGCCAGGAGGAGGGTTGATTGCCTGTCACCTCTCAGGGTCTCAGCTGTAGTCAAGAGTGCCCCTCAATGGGCTGCGTGGCTCCTCCCACACCAGCAGCCCTCTGCCTGCCTGAGGCCCACACTGCAAGCATCCTAATTTGGGGTTCTGCTTGGCTGGAGGCAAGGCCTCTGGTGCAGCCCCAGGCCAGCCCCTGGGCCCTCCCCTGTCTGGGGCAGACTCTGGGATGCACAGGTAACTCTGTTTACCAGCCTTCCAGGCTGGCTTGGGGAGTCCAGGCAACTTTGCTGCTGTAGGGCCCAAGGCTGTTGAGTTGGATAAAAGACAACTTTATACAAATATAAAAATAGAAATTTATTTAATGTATGTATACACAGGAGCCTTCAGAAGGAAGACCCGACCCCCAAAAGAGGTACAGAAGCTTATATACCATCTTGAGGTCATAAAAAGAAATGGGGACTGGGTGCAGTGGTTCATGCCTGTAATCCCAGCACTTTGGGAGGTTGAGGTGGGAAGATCACTTGATCCCAGGAGTTTGAGACCAGCCTGGGCAACAAAAGGAGACCCCCATCTCTACCAATATTTATTATTTTTATTGTTTTATTTTTTTGAGATAGGGTCTCACTCTGTGGCCCAGGCTGGAGTGCGGTGGTGGCATAGTTACGGCTCACTGCAGCCTTGACTTCCCTGGCTCAAGTGATCCTCCCACCTCAGCCTCCCAGTTAGCTGAGACTATAGGTGCACATCACCACGTCTGGCTTTTTTTTTTTTTTTTTTTTTTTTTTTTTTTGTAGAGACAGAGTCTCTCTATGTTACCCAGGCTGGTCTGGAACTCCTGGGCTCAAAAGATCCTCCTGCCTCAGCCTCCCAAAGTGCTGGGATTATAGGCATGAGCTGCTACACCCAGCCCCATCTCTACAAGTAATTAAAAAATTAGCCAGGCATTGTAGCATACGGCTGTGGCCCCTCCTTCCTACTCCGTGATCACAGTCTTAGTTCACACCACATTTGTTTTAGTCTGTTTTCTGCTGCTACAGCAGAATACCACAGACTAGGTAATTATAATGAACAGAAATGTATTGGCTCATGGTTCTGGAGGCTGGGAAGTCCAAGATCAAGGGCCCTGTGTCTGGTGAGGGCCTTCATGCTGAGTCATCCCATGGTGGAAGGCAAAAGAGAGAGTGAGAGAGAGGAAGAGCTTAAACTTGCAGCCTCAGAGGCCCTTTTATAATTGATATTAATCCATTCATGAGGGTGGAGACCTTATGACCCAAACACCTCTGATTAGGCCCCATCTCTCAACACTGTTCCTTTTTCGGAGACATATTCAAACCCTAGCAGCAGAATTTTGCAGGATTCTTGTCGTAACCTGCTAATTGACCTCCTTAGACCTGGACCTTAAGCTGGTGACCTGTGAGCTGGGCTGAATCTGGTTGCGGTGTTTGTTTAGTGCAGTGCTTAAAGAATGTTTTTTGTTGTTCCTTTAGATGTGGCCTGTGCTTGCCAGTTCCCCACAGGTGTGCCCACTGTTTCTTGTTATTGCACCTTTTCCCAGCTTCCCACATCATTAACATTGCCTACCTGGTTCTTGGACTTTGTAAGCTCTGACCTTATAACGGCAGGGACCATATCTGCCTGTCTGACCACAGGATACACAATACAGAGCGTGTCAAAAAGCAGGAGTTCAATTCATATATGTTGTTGAGTGAACATTATTCCCCTCTTCAAAAGTCTTTTTTTTTCCTCCTGCACCACTACAATCTCTCCCAAAAGTCTTTGATGAAATATATCAAGTAAAAAACAAACGTGCAGAACACTTTGTTTAATAGGTGCAAAAAATAATTGTGATTATAGGTGCATAAACTGTCTCTGGAAGGAGTCATCCAAACTTGTTACGTAACAGTGGATGCCTCTGGAGAAGGGAACTTGGTGTTTGGGGGATGGGCTGGAAGTGGGATACCCCCTTGTTCCTTCTGAATTTAATTCAAATTTTATAAAATTGGAGTTTCGTTAATCAAAGATTTACCTCATCTAAAAAGGTCAATTCATGATCGAAGCCTCTCTCACTGTGGGTCCTCCCAGCCCTCCCAGCCACCCTAACTCTGATGTGCTCTCCTCTTTCTTCCCAGCAGTGCCTGGTTCGAGATGGGGTCCCAGGTCTCGGTGGAATCGGGAGCTCTGCACGTGGTGATTGTGGGTGGGGGTTTTGGTGGGATCGCAGCAGCCAGCCAGCTGCAGGCCCTGAACGTCCCCTTCATGCTGGTGGACATGAAGGACTGCTTCCACCACAATGTGGCTGCCCTCCGAGCCTCCGTGGAGACAGGTAATGTGCTCCCGTCTGGGGCTGTCACCGTGAGGGGGGTCTTGTCTCTGCTCTGGGGCTTGATTTTAGGACTGGGGGTGGGTTTGCCCATTTAGGGCAAAGTGCCTGCATTCCACTGTCAGACAAGCTCTGGAGAAGCTCAAGGTCTTTGGTCTTAAGTAGCCACCATAATGAGACCCTAGAAGTAAAAGCTTGAGCTTTTCTGAGGGTCTGAGGCCCAGATTGGTGTTTTAGGAAGTAGGGGTACCCCAGGCATACCTAATGGCCCGACTCTTTGGTCAAGGGCGCCCCTGTTGGTGTGCAGCTCGTGAAAGGTTCTGAGTCACTCTGGCTTCCCGTGGGCAGCCTAGCTCTGCCCTATGACCTCTTCTGTGTCCCTTCCCCAGGGTTCGCCAAAAAGACATTCATTTCTTACTCAGTGACTTTCAAGGACAACTTCCGGCAGGGGCTAGTGGTGGGGATAGACCTGAAGAACCAGACGGTGCTGCTGCAGGGCGGCGAGGTAAGTGAGGGCCAGCCCGGCTGCCAGCTGGCTCAAGGGCCCTCTGCAGGGCCTGAGCGGGATCCTCCAGGGTCAAGAGAGAGCTAGGCTGGGGGCAGTGGCTCACACCTGTAATCTCAGCACTTTGGGAGGCCAAGGCGGGTGGATCACCTGAGGTCAGGAGTTTGAGACCAGCCTGCCCAACATGGCAAAACCCTGTCTCTACTGAACATACAAAAATTAGCTGGGCGTGGTGGTGGGCGCATGTAATCTCAGCTACTTAGGAGGCTGAGGCAGGAGAATTGCTTGAATTCGGGCTGTGGAAGTTGCAGTAAGCTGAGATTGCACCACTGCACTCCAGTCTGGGTGACAGACAGAGACTCCATCTCAAAAAAATAAATAAATAAAAAGAGAATGCTGTCTGTGAACCCCAAGCTGTGCCTGGTGCTGGGCAGATAGCGGATTCCCCATGAACAAAGGCTTGACCACAGCAACCACAAGAATATGGTGGCAGATATTTCTTGTGTAATTCCTGCATGCCAGGCCCTGTTTGTAGCCTTTACGTAAATCTCATGAATGTTTACCGTGCCTCTATGGGGAAGGTGGTATAACTTCATTTTACAGAGAAGCTAAAGGGTTAAATGGCTTGCTTAAGATCCCACAGCTGGTAAAAGGCTGAATCAGGATTTGAACCCATGCAATTTTAGCCCAGAGCCCATGCTCTAAAAGCTGGCGTCCCAGACAACTCCCAGGCCTGGCCAGCCCTCGGCTCTGTCTAGAACAAAAAGTCACACACAAGGTCCCACATCCCCTGGATCGGGACGTCACTGGGGCAGAGGTTTCCCTTCACTCATCTGTGTGTTCCCCCACCTCACATGTGCATCATGGAGCCTGGAACACACCTGCCATGACTTGAGCTCCATCGACAAGCTGCCACCAGCTCTGGATGAGTATCACGTCCAGCCCAGCCCCACTTGGTGTTTGAAGCTAAGGGGGCATTGAGAAAAGGAAACACAATTCCTTTCCTTGATGAGTATGTGATTTAGTGTGACCCAGCCCTTCTTGAATTAATGGGGCCAGATAGTTTCCTGGTTGGAAAGATTACTGAGTGTCCCCTAGTCCTGCAGTCTCCGGCCATGTGTTTCAGAGCCCTGGAAGATTCCATGAGAGCATCTTGGAGGTTCAGGGGAAAGTAGGGGCTGAGTGGAGTCCAGGCCCTCCAGCCCCTCCCATTGGAGCAGCTCTGTTTTTGTCAACTTTATATATTTAGGCTCCAAACAAGATTTCCTTTTCTTTGTTTAAAATTTTTTTAATTAAAAAACATTTTTTTTTTATTGTTTTTGAGACGGAGTTTCGCTCTTGTTGCCCAGGCTGGAGTGCAATGGCATGGTCTCGGGTTACCACAACCTCTGCCTCCCAGGTTCAAGCGATCCTCCTGCCCCAGCCTCCTAAGTAGTTGGGATTACAGGCACATGGCACCACGCCCAGCTAATTTTTGTATTTTTAGTAGAGATGGGATTTTGCCATGTTGATCAGGTTGGTTTCAAACTCCTGACCTCAGGTGATCCGCCCGCCTTGGTCTCCCAAAGTTCTGGGATTACAGGTGTGAGCCACCGCGCCCGGCCTAAAATTTTTTTTATTTTTAATTAAAAAAAGTTAAATTATTTATTTTTTATTTTATTATTTATTTTTAATTTAAAAATTAAATTAATACGGAGTCTTGCTATGTTTTCAGTGCAGTGGCTGTTCACAGGTGTGATGCCACTACTGATCAGTCTTTCTTTCTTTCCCTTTCTTTTCTTCCTGGCGGAGGCAGGAGGAGGGTTCTTCTAAAACACCCGGGAGGTTCTGAGCTAACTCCCGTGGGCAGTGTCCGATCCTGCAGCCCTGCCTCCTGCTTCCAGGTGCCCCTCCCACTGCCATGCTGGGTGGCTCCAGTTGCCCCCGCATTCTCCACGCGGAGGTAAACTCTACTTCCTTAGGTCTTTCCCCGGGTTCTAGTGCCATCCTTTGGGCTAACCAGTGTGGTGGTTTCACCCCCTCCCACGAGGGCTGCCTCGGGTGCCTAGAGGGGCCTCTTTGTCTGGTTTGTCCCGGCTGGCAGGCCGGGAGTAGGATGCAGAGGCCTAGGCCTGCCCTGCCCTGCTCTACCCTCATCTTTTTTTTTTTTATTTTTTTTTTGGTCTCTCTCAGGCCCTGCCCTTCTCTCATCTTATCCTGGCCACGGGCAGCACTGGGCCCTTCCCGGGCAAGTTTAATGAGATTTCCAGCCAGCAGGCCGCTATCCAGGCCTATGAGGACATGGTGAGGCAGGTGAGCTGTGCACTGAAGGCACGGGGCAGTGTGGGCAGACGGAAGGACAGCCGTGGGATTGCCTAGGCCCGCAGCTGGGAGGCCACGGGGGTACTCAGAGCTGCTGGCTGTAGCCATAGAGTTGGAGAGTCACTAGGAAGAGACTTTCCTGGGAAGAGACCTTGAACTTGCTGCTGGAGCCAGGATGTGAGCACCTCAGACCTGCTCATGTTGCCCTTGGTATGTCTCTGACTTGCCTCTCCTGGGGCTTTTCACGGGTCCCTTCCACTCCTGTTTTCATAAGGCTCTGTTTTGTAGAGCAGGCTTAGATCCACGGTCTTCCACAGCAATTCTGCGAGGTGGGTGGGAGGAAGCACATTTGGACTCAAAACGTGGAAAGGGTTCTCTGCCCTCCTTTGGCCCAGGGAGCCACACCACAGGCTGAACCAGCAGACAGAGGTGGATGTGTAGGTGTGTTTCATATGTCCCTGTTCCGCATGTCCTCTTCTCCAGGTCCAGCGCTCCCAGTTCATCGTGGTGGTGGGAGGAGGCTCGGCTGGAGTGGAGATGGCAGCAGAGATTAAAACAGAATATCCTGAGAAAGAGGTGGGCCAGGCTGCCTTGCCTTGGAGCTCTAAGTGGTTGGCTTTTTTCTGCATTATCTTAGGAACATCAGGAATTCGCTCAGGGCAGAGAAGTCTGGAGCTCTATTCACATAAACTGGGAGTGTGTATTTCTGTTTTGTGCCAAGGTGCGATTCTATAGGGGATTTTTCCTGCAGAGCTGGGATCCTGCTGCACCTGACCTTACAGAGCTGCTTAGGGTGTGTCCTTTCTCAAGGAAAGGTCCTGCCCTCTGCTCCAACCTGGAGGATCAAGCCCAGGGGCGATACCTTGCAAAAGCGGAACTTCTGTGTCGCCTTCAGAATTCAGGCCTTTGTGATACAAATGTATATTTGATTACCTCTTGCTGGCAACCAGCTTGGACAAAGACACCTTCGGTTGTTGCTTTGGTCTCTGCCTGATATGGTAGCCCCTGCTCTGAGCAGCCCCATGGTGGTGGGGAGCCTGCAGCACAGCCCTTTCTGCCCACGCTGGGGAATGACTGAACAGCACTGCCTTCTGTTTCCCATGGGTGGGAACGGGGAGGGGACATCAGCCTGCCCTGTTGCTTTCTCATGCTCAAAAGACAGAGATCCTACCAGGCAACCTAGCAAGAAAGAGAAAATCCTGGCACCCTGTCCAGGCTTGGCAAGGGCTGAGTGATAAACGTCATTACAGGTCCTCTAGGCGAGAGCTTGCTTGCGGTTGAAGCCAGATCGGCTTCTGAGAGCCACGTGGGGCCTGTGAATGGATCTTTTTTCTTCAGGGAAAGGCAGGTTGGTTTTGAAAAGAAAAATCAATAGAGGATAATTTAATTATATGGCTGTTCTCTGACAAATTGTTGGAAATTATGATGAGTGATTGATAAAGTTACAATTCATTCATTTTGATTTATGAGGGTTCTATAGGGAAAAACCAAACTGTTTTTCTCCCAATTCACTCCACACTTCTGGGATGAGATGTGTGGGTTTTTCCCCCACTGACCAATTCTCTGACACCAGCTGGGTGTCCTACAGTTAAATTCAATTCTGACACTACCTGGTGTTAGTGCAGACCCCACGGGTCAAGGGCTCAGTCCCACGATCCTGCCCCGACTTCAAACACCAGTTGCAAGTCCATAGGTCCCCAGCTTACCCACGCTTCTGTCCCACTTGGCTACAAGATAGAGATTCTCATGACTCTCTCCTTGGGTTAAATAATTTGCTAGAGCAGCTGATGGAAGCCAGGGAGACAGTTTACTTGCTGTTGCTGATTTATGACGAAGGATGTTTTAAAGGACAAAAATGAACATTCAGATGAAGGGGCACATAGGGCGTGGTCTAGAAGGGTCCTGAGCACAGGGGCTTCTGTCCCCATGGAGTTGGGGTGCACCACTGTCCTGGCATGTGGACATGTTCACCAACCTGGAAGCTCTCTGAACCCTGTACTTTAGGGATTTTTATGGAGGCTTCATCAGGTAGGCAAGGTTGATTATGACCTCAATCTCCAGCCCCTCTCTCGTCCCTGGAGCTGAAAGTTCCAGACTTCTAAGCTGGCTTGGTCTCTCTGGTGACCAGCGATCATCCAGGAGCCCATCAGGAGTAGCTTCATTAGAACAAAAGATGCTCCCATCACCAGGGAACATCCAATGAGTTAGGAGCTCTGTGTCACACCCTCCCATCACTCAGGACATTACAAAGATCTCAGGAGCTCTGTATCAAGAACCGGCAATGAGGACCAAATATTAGAACAAATGATTCTCTCTTAGTAATTTACAAGGGTTTTAAGAGCTCTGCATCAGGAACTGGGGGCAGAGACCAATATATACATTTCTTCTTATTTCACAGGGGTCAGACCAGTTTGAGGTAGTAAAAAAGTTCAAGTAACTCAGTAAAATATCCACATGTTTAGGATTTGTAGACAATAAGGGTAGTGGCAGCCACCCTTTATTAAGGACTTAATATGTGCTGAGTTACATGCTTTATACATTTTTTTTTTTTTTGCCCATCATTACAAAATTCCTATGAGTGGGGCTATTGTGCCCATGTTAGTGAGCCTTTGGGAGGTGTCCAAGTGAGTATCAGAGATGGGATTTCAACCCAGGCAATTTGATATCAAAGCCCAGGCTTTGAACATGATTGCAACATGAGGTGCCCAGGACGCTTCCCTGTGTTGTCCCAGACAGCAAGTAGACACGCCTGGAAGCACTAATTTTAAACGAGCTTTAATGTTGACATCAGCCTGATTGACTGTTGGAATGTCCATGGCTTGTATAATTATAAGTGCCCAAGGATGCTTGAAGATAATTTTCCAGGTGGCCCTAGGTGAGGTGTAGGTTGTGACATGTTGGCATATTGGTAGTCCTCTGGCCTGGGTGTGGCAGGAGGGTACTGAAAGAGTCCTAGTCTAGAACATGTGGGCTTAAGCCCAGCTCACCACTAATTGGTCCTGGCATTGGACAGATTACTTCTCTGGAGCTTCAGTTTCCTCATCTGTAACCTGGAGGTACGAGTGGAGGTGGACGTTTGTGCAATGTTTGTGTTTGAAGACTTGGGGGCTCCTTCTCAGGCCCTGTGGTCATTTTGTCCTCAGGTCACTCTCATTCACTCCCAAGTGGCCCTGGCTGACAAGGAGCTCCTTCCCTCCGTCCGGCAGGAAGTGAAGGAGATCCTCCTCCGGAAGGGCGTGCAGCTGCTGCTGAGTACGTGCACCCTTACCTCCCTCCCTGCCCTGCCCTGGCCTGGTGAGATATGGCTTGGAGGCTTGGTCACTGCTTCCAGCAGGAGGGTGGCTATGGTCCACCCCAGGCTCCCTCTTTTCCACTGTGTCCTGGGGTGGAGCATGAAGCACTCAGAAGTGGCTGTGAGCATCAAAGCCCATCTGAGCCTTGTCCAGCTGGAAGTTGTGCCCGTCCCCGGGCAGGGAAGAGGGCCTGGTACTTACAGGATTTCCATGTCCTGGTTATTGCTTTGGATGCAGTGCAGATGGTGGGATGCCTGTCTGCTGAATGATTTTTCTTGAGTGCATCTGAAGGATTTGCCCCAAATAGGATGTCTCTGTGGTCGAGGGAATAGGTTTATTGGTTTATGTTTTGAGAGTGGTGAGGAGTGTGGCCTTCTTGTAGAGCAGGGGACGAGACCCACCCAGCAAACGCTGGAGGGTGAGGTTCTCTTCCAGCTCTGTGGCCCCTACACTTCACTGCACGGGGCCCCAGCCTCCTCACTGTTTGCGGGAGGGTAAGGCACCTGTCCTGTGAAGGGCCCACATGGCTGCCTCAGCCTCCTTTTGGTAACTGGCTGTGGAGTGCTGCCGTCACTGTCACTTTAGGCAGTGAGTGTAGCGAGCTGGCTTCTCTTTCTCTGGCTTTCCCCTTTGTCGTGGTGCACTTGGAGCGCTCGTCCTGCCTAGTTAGGATGGCACGGCTGGCACTCATAAGAGGCGCGTCTGAGGTCTTCCATTAAACAGCTTTTCTGAGAACTTCTTGGGAAACAGCCTCGCTTCCCTCTAGGGGCTTCTTGGAACTTTTCTCCAGCTGGGCCCCTCGGGGCCAGATGTCCAGGTCAGCTTTGTGGGGCATAGAGTGGACTGAGGGAGGGGCATGGTGGGAAGACAGGGTGTAGCCATTGCCCAGTTGGGCCCCAGAGGTCCAGGCCCTCCCCAGGGTCAGCCTTGGCTTGGGGTCCAGGCTTGATGGGGTCCCTGTCCCCACCAGCCTCCTGGTCATGAACCCCCTTCTAGGTGAGCGGGTGAGCAATCTGGAGGAGCTGCCTCTCAACGAGTATCGAGAGTACATCAAAGTGCAGACGGACAAAGGCACAGAGGTGGCCACCAACCTGGTGATTCTCTGCACCGGCATCAAGATCAACAGCTCCGCCTACCGCAACACGTTTGGTGAGCAGGTGCCCAGCCGGGCTTCCCCCGTGCCTCCTTGCTTTCCAGCACCCTCTGAATGTCCTGCAGTGCTTGCCTCCAGGAGTCCACACCTTGCTGTCTTCCCCCTTTCTTCCCAACAGCTCAGACTTTAAATTCAGTGAGGGTTCACCGTTGCTGAGCTCTCCTCAGCTGTGATGATGGCTTGGCCCCAGGTGGCCAAGGTGACCAGAATCTTGTGAGATTAGGGCCGCCCCCTAGTGGTAAGAGATGGGAACAGGCGTCAGAGAGATGACAAAGATTGGTGGGGTTTCTTTCCCCCTCACCTGGGGACAGAGGAAATTCAGGGTCAGGCCTTCCTCTCTCTTGGCAGGCGTGCTGCTGCCCCCAAACCCAGATCAAAACATTTGGTCTCTTGAGCTTGGATTGACTGGGGAGTGGGGTTGGTAACATGGCCTCGTTTCTTAAAGCTCGGTATTTGCGTATTTAGCTGGCTGGAGGTGGCAGAGGTGGACTGATGTGTGTTTAAGCCTCCATTTGTGAGCAGGAGACTCAGTGGCCAGGCCTGGTGGTTGCTTTGTGTTCTCAAGTCCCTGTCATTTACTCCCGAATGCCCTTCCCTGACAAGGAGCTCCTGCCTTGTGTCCAGCAGGAAGTAATGATCCAATCCCAGGAAAAGGAAGCCAGTCCAGGCTGTGTGTAGCAGTAGGATTGAGGGCTTATAATGGACAGAGATCCCAGAATTTACCAAATTGTCCTAATGTTGTATTTTCAAATACAAGTTTTTAAAAGTCCCTTTAAAAAAGCAGTTTGCCATTTATTAAAGCTCTGCATTTATTTTTAATGCTTCAGTTTTGTTTTTTATTTTTATTTTTTGAGACAGAATCTTGCTCTGTCATCCAGGCTTGGAGTGCAGTGGCGTGATCTTGGCTCACTGCAACCTCCACCTCCTGGGTTCAAGTGACTCTTGTGCCTCAGCCTCCCGAATATCTGGGATTACGGCTGTATGCCACTAAGCCCGGCTAATTTTTCTATTTTTAGTAGAGACGGGTTTCACCATGTTGGCCAGACTGGTCTTGAGCTCCTGGCCTCAAGTGATCTGGCCGCCTCGGCCTCCCAAAGAGTTGGGATTACAGGCATGAGCCACCACACCTGGCCTGCATTTATTTTTAAAATCTCACTTATATTCAAAAGTCAATTCAAGACTCAGCTAATCATTGTAACTTGTTGAGAGTTATATACATTTCTAAAAGGAGGCCTGTTGGTATTTTGACCCATTTCCACTCTGGCATCAGCAACCTTGCCTCTGCAGGAAGAGTTGTGAGGTAGAGACTTCAGGGGGGAATAAATTAGGTGGGAGGGTGGCCTCTAGAGCAGGCACCTCCAGGGGGTGGTCATGCCTCAGGAGGGCGACCTGACCAGCACCTATTGACCAGCGTCTAGAGCTCGCCCTCTCCTCCTCCTGGTGGCCACTTAACACAGCAGCTCAGTGTCTTGGTTTCGGTGTCATTTCTTCTGGCAGAGAGCAGACTGGCCAGCAGTGGTGCTCTGAGAGTGAACGAGCACCTCCAGGTGGAGGGCCACAGCAATGTCTACGCCATTGGTGACTGTGCCGATGTGAGGACGCCCAAGATGGCCTATCTTGCCGGCCTCCACGCCAACATCGCCGTGGCCAATATCGTTAACTCCGTGAAGCAGCGACCTCTCCAGGCCTACAAGCCAGGTAAGAGAGGCCCTATGTGCTTTGCAGTTTTAAGAGAGTTTGGGGTTAAACATGGGGAAGCCTTTTTGGGCTATGCCATACCTGGCCACTAGAACAAACTCTCCAAGCTGGTGATGGAAACATCCCCTTAGAGCTCTTTAAAAATAGGCCGGGCGCGGTGGCTCACACCTGTAACCCCAGCACTTTTCGAGGCTGAGGCGGGCAGATCACCTGAGGTCGGGAGTTCGAGACCAGCCTGACCAACATGGAGAAACCCCGTCTCTACTAAAAATACAAAATTAGCCAGGCGTGGTCGTGCATGCCTGTAATCCCAGCTACTTGGGAGGCTGAGGCAGGAGAATCGCTTGAACCCGGGAGGTGGAGGTTGCAGTGAGCCAAGATCACACCGTTGCACTCCAGCCTGGGCAACAAGAGCAAAACTCTGTCTCAAAAAAAAAAAAAAAAAAAAAAAAATCAGGGCCTCACCCACCTTCCTAAAGCGATTTCACATTTCCAGCCCTGAGTCCGAAGGCCCCGGGAAGGATCGGCACTCTGGGAGGTGCAGCCCCAGGGGGTTCAGTGAGGTTCTGGTTGTTTCTGTGTCTCTGCTTGCAGGTGCACTGACGTTCCTCCTGTCCATGGGGAGAAATGACGGCGTGGGCCAAATCAGTGGCTTCTATGTGGGCCGGCTCATGGTTCGGCTGACCAAGAGCCGGGACCTGTTCGTCTCTACGAGCTGGAAAACCATGAGGCAGTCTCCACCCTGATGGAGAGGCCAGGCGGGAGACAAGCTACCGCAGCAGGTGGGCATACAGACAGGTTGGCGCATGGCACCCGCCTGGCAAGTGCTAGAACTAATGCTATTCTTCTGGAATAAGATGCCAATGATGTGGTGGCTAGAAATGCAACTTGTATAAAACAAAAATGGGAGAGAGAGAGGCATTAAACAAATACCCCCCTTAGAGGATGCTTTCTGGGTTTGGAAGGTGTGCTTGCCGTGGTACTGGCTGAGCGGCTCATGCGTGCTGGCTGCATGGTGCTGGGGAGGCCACAGCCAGCCCTCCCTCTGCACCTGCCTCCTCTGCGATGTGTATGCGTGTGCACGTGCTTGTGGTCATGACGTGTGCCATTTAGAGCTCTCAGAGCAGGGCAGAGAGCTGGGCTTTGGTGGCCAGTGTCTGTCTGTGAGGGCAGGAAGGAGAGCTGCACGTTGAGAACAAAGGAGGGACCTGAGGTGGAGAGATGCCCTGTACCCCAAATCTCTGCCATCACATGGTCGGGGAGCCCATACATTCTGCAAGAACCAGGGACTTCACAGGAGCCTTGTTTTCAATTTGCTAACAGGTGCATAATCCCTGTACTCCTTAAGCCTCATGGCCTTCCTACATTTCCACTTTATTTGTTTTTTTGTTCATTTATTTATTTTTGAGACAGAGTCTCGCCCTGTCACTCAGGCTGGAGTGCAGTGGCACGATCTCAGCTCACTGCAACCTACGCCTCCTGGGTTCACATCATTCTCTTGCCTTAGCCTCCCAAGTAGCTGGGACTACAGGCGCGTGCCACCATGCCTGGCTAATTTTTGTATTTTTTTCAGTAGAGACGGGGTTTCACCGTGTTGGCCAGGCTGGTCTCGAACACCTGACCTCAGGTGATCCATTCATCTCAGCCTCTCGAAGTGCTGGGATTCCAGGCGTGAGCCACTGCGGCCAGCACATTTCCACTTTTAGATCCTAACTCCATACCATAGATTTCATTTAAGAAGAAAGAGCTAGATAAATGTTCCCTTCTGCTTACCCCACCCTGACAGAGTGCGTTTTTACACGGGCAGCAGGGGTTGAGACTGCAGCCTGGCCTGCCAGCCACTGGAGGTGTTTAAGGAAGGGCAGATAATGTGACTCTTTGCGGGGTGCCATCTGCTTACCCATTAGTGAGCAGACGGGGTTTCTGCGGGTGACCCCCAGCATATTTCTAGGTTACTTATGGGCAGATTTGTAAGTGACAAAACTCCAGCTAATGCTGGGAATGGGGAGGGGGCCCTCAAGGGACTTTGTGGTTTCGTGCTTCTGGTTTCCTGGCCAACCCCAGGGTCACTTGTCTGGAGGCCCAGCTGGGCACTAATGTCGGCCACCGACTATGTTACGGTGTATAAATGACTCCTTTATTTGGGAGAGATCTTCCAATCCAGAGGAGCCCCTCTTGGACCGCCTGGGTTAAATCTGCATAGCAGAAGTGGTTGATGAGTTCCTCTGAAGAAATTCAGGCCCCACCTCCCCACCCTGCCCCTCCCTGCTCCCTTTTGATGGTGGCCTCTGGGTACTCGGGCAGAGTCCTTGGGACACCAGCCACTCTGGGGTTCTCAGGCCATCCCACTGGGGCTGTCGCCCAGGCCTAAGTGAGTCGTGTGCCTCTATTGGAGGATGGCTGTTCCCCTGGTGGTTGCATCCAAGGATCTGTCTTTATGGACCACGAAGGGAAGCCCACCTTTCCGGAGGCAGGACCTTCGGCCTGAGAAACACAGGCCCTGGTGCTATCTGACCTGGGGTCCAGTGAGGTGGGAATCCCAGTGTGTGAGCGACAGGCCTTATTCTATTGACTTACAATATTCTAGAAGGACCTACGTGTGGGGACACAGTTTTCCAAACTGAGGAAATGTTGCAATAAAAGAATATGTTGTAAGAAAGACACTGGATCTTTTATTTTTTTCCTTTCATTTTCTTTTTCTTAAAAAAACAAAATGAAACCAAAAAAAAAGCCTGAAGCAAAACCTTTTTAGGAGTAGTTACAGATATTATAGGGGTGGGGGCGGGGGGCACTAAAACAAAGAGAAAAGCACCAGTGAGATGTCTTTCCCATTTTCTTCTCTCCGCCACGGAACACGCACACCAACAGAGCCCAGGCCACTTTTTGCCCTCTTCCCTTGGAAAAAGGAGGAACAGAAGATTTAATAATTTTGAAAGGACTTTTTCTTGTGTGAATGTGTGTAAAAGTCAATGCTATAAATCTAAAACGAGGTCTGTTTTTTTAAAAAAGTTCTAAAACAACAGGAGGAAAACATATGGAAAGAAACCCCTCACGGAGACCTGCTTCCTTACAGATGGAGGCTCTTTTGGAGGAGAGTGTGAAGGGCAGAGGCCCCCCCTGCGCCGGCAGGACCTGCCCGGCTGCCCTCCACTCCCCCGCCATCACCCCTCCTCTCTCCTTTTAAAAAGCAAAACCCCACTCTTGGGACTTGGGTCGTCCTCCGATCCCTGCTGGAAAGTGCGGCGGCTACTTGGCGTCGAGCTTGGCCATCTCCTGCACGTAGATGCCGATGCTCTCGCTGTCGAAGAGCAGGAAGTACACGTTCTTCAGCGAGGACGCGCTCGAGTCATCAAAGTGGGCTGAGATGGCTTTGAGGGTCACCTGGGCCGCGGTCTGTTTGGGAAAGCAGTTTCTGTGCCAAAGCAAAGGAAGAGCTGATGTCATTTTGGTCCCTGGGACCCATGGGAGCATGAAGTGCCTTTGTTTTTACTGGGTGGGGCCTCGCTCTGTGCAGGGCTAGTCCGTGCATGATATCCTTTGACCCTAGCCAAAGGGACAGCCTGGGGGTGGCAGGTGGGGCATGTTGCCCCCACTTTATAGGTGTGACACTGACTCGGAGAGGCACAATGATTTAATTTAATTTAATTAATTTATTTGCTTTGAGATGGAATCTCTCTCTGTCGCCCAGGCTGGAGTGCAGTGGCGCGATCTCGGCTCACTGCAACCTCCACCTCCCGGGTTCAAGCGATTCTCTTGCCTCAGCATCCCAAGCAGCTGGGACTACAAGTGCGCACCACCACGCCTGGATAATTTTTGTATTTTTAGTAGAGACGGGGTTTCACCATGTTGGCTAAGCTGGTCTTGAACGCCTGACTTCAGGTGATCCGCCTGTCTCGGCCTCCCAAAGTGCTGGGATTACAGGTGTGAGCCACCGTGCCCTGCCAAGCACAATGATTTTAGTCAAGGTCATAGGGCTGGCGAAGTGAAGAGTGCCCTGTATTTTATTTTTTATTTTAATTTTTTTAATTAGTTTTTTTTTTTAGAGGCAAAGTCTTGCTCCGTCACTCAGGCTAGAGTGCAGTGGTGTGATCATAGCTCACTGCAGCTTCAAACCTCTGGGCTCAAGCTATCTGTCTCCTGCCTCTCAGCCTCCTAAGTAGCTGGGACTATAG
Source organism: Pongo abelii (assembly GCF_028885655.2). Classification (NCBI taxonomy): domain Eukaryota; kingdom Metazoa; phylum Chordata; class Mammalia; order Primates; family Hominidae; genus Pongo; species Pongo abelii. Next base: position 73,899,157 of record NC_071993.2, read on the forward strand.
GCATGTGCCTATAAAAAAAAATTTTTTTTTTTTTTTTTAATTTTTTGTAGAGATGGGTCTTGTTATGTTGCCCAGGCTGGTCTCGAACTCCTGGCCTCAAGTGATCCTCCTGCCTCAGCCTCCCAAAGCTTTTGGATTTACAGGCATGAGCCACTGCGCCAGCTCCCTGTATTTGAATCTGTGTCACCTGACCAAGTCAAGCTTGGCTTTAAAAATGCTAGCCATTCAGTATTAAAAATACCTGGTCTTCAAAAAAGCAAACAGAAGTTTTATTAGCTCCCTCCAAACTGGTTTATGTACTAACCCGATTGCTTAGTAAAGGGCAAAAATGTATGCTCCAAACCTGTCTTCATAAGTCCTTTTTTATGCACTTAATATTTCATAGGCACAGGCCCATGTAATTTCAGCATCGTGACTCCGGGCATGGCAGGGTTGATGAAAGTTTGTTAAAGGCCCCAGGTTCCAGGGAGCTACTGATAGTGCCATCCACCAGGCTGGGCCACAGCACCAGCTTCCAGGGACACAGCCAGAGTGGTCTTTAGGGGTCAGCCACAGAGACCCCGGAGCAGGTCCAGGAGGGGCCTGTTAATAGGGATTCTTCCCACTCGCATGTATTCCAGCACAGAACAGCACTGCCGTGGTTCCACCGATGAAAGAATGCATCTCACAGCATCTCTGGGCCTGGACTGCTGAGACTCAGTGCTGTTTGCCTAGGTTGACGTACGATTACGGCAGGAACCTAGGCCTCATTATTTTCCTCTTGGGCTTCCCAGGACACGGCTATAAACCATAGCTATATTATAAAGGGCAGCTCTCAAGATGAGAGGGTGTTCAAAATTAAAGCAATAGATTGGCTAGGGGCATGAAGGGAAAGGATATGTTTTATGTGACAGGAGATATCCTCATTACGTATCTGAAACAATGCCCAGCTGGGATCTGTGACAATCCAGTCATCGCCCAGCCTCCTTTTCAGCAATCACTTGGGGACAGATTTTCACTTCTCTGGGTGTATTCATCAAAGCCTGGAACTCCTGGCTCTGCAGTCTCCCAGAGCAGCAACGGAATTCCCTGGGGATTCTGGAGCCAGGGGTCGGAGATGGGGGGGCCTGAGATTCTGCATTCTGACATTGGTCACTGCTGCCTATGGACCACACTTTGAGTAGCAAGGCCTTCGAGCCTGGCGTTTTCTGATCATGTGTCCTGGACATGGACAGCTGGTGGAAATATGGACTTTGAACCTGGAAGGCTCTCAAAAAATAACACACCAGCTGGCCTCTGCCTCCCGCTCCTCCCCTGGGCTGCCTTCCTTCTGGGGCTTTAACATCAAGGAGGCAGTGGGGCTGGCCCCAGCCGGGGAAGACCCGCTGCCTAAGAGCCAGTGGGCTCGCTTCCCCGTGGGTTCTGAAGGATGAAGACCGGGTTTCCTGCCCCGTCATCTGGTCAGCATACTTGGCTGTGCTGGCAGCCCTTGGTAACACCTAGATCAGATGTAAGTGGGGAGCAGCTGATTTCCAGGGAAAAAGCTGGAGGAATCAGCTCAGGGGAACTGCATCTTACCTGCCGCTGGGGAAAGGCGGGAACGCGACGGACTTTAGCTTCTTGTCCTCCGCCGCTGACAGGCAGTTTTTGATGGTCTCTTCAAGCTGTTCTTCACATTTGTCGGAGCCCCACTGAGGGATGTGACAGTGGATGACAAATTTGGCTGCGAGTCCACTGGATTGGCTGACGGCGGCTGGGACATAGGCGAGAAAATGCCGCGGGTTATTTCCTAAGGTTTCCTAGGTTATAGCCTAACCTCATCAGGTACCTGTTAGATCTGGAGATAAGGCAGTGAGAGAGACGTTGGCTGGGCAGCATCCTGTGCTCCTGATGTGACTATGTTTAACAGAGAGCAAGAGCTGGGTTGGATCGCTTTGCACAGTTAGCACAAGGTTTGGGTAGAAGCGTTTAATGCTGCTCTGACACGTCATTTTCATATGGTCTGCCAAGTAGTCCCTGGGTTGGGCTACCTCCTCACAATGGTTCCTAGTTAAAGGGACACGTCAGATCCTCTCTGGTGGCTGTGGTAGGTAAAGTAATGGCATCCCAAAACATGCATGTCCTCCTCCCTGGAACTTGTGGGTATTCCCGTATATGGCAAAAAGGACTTTGCAGATGTGATTAAGTTAAGGCTCTTGAGATGGGGAGATGATCCTGGACTGTCTGGGTGAGCCTGGGGCCTGATAAGAGGGAGGCAAGAAGCTCAAAGGCAGGAGAAGGCCGTGGGATGAAGGAGACACAGACTGGAGCAATGCAGCCAGGAGCCAAGGAATGTTGCAGCTTAGAAGCTGGAAAAGGCAAGGAAGGGATCCTTCCCTGAGCCTCCAGAAGGAACCAGCCCTGCCAACGCCTGGATCTTAGCCTTTCTTAAAACTCATTGTGGACTTCTGGCCTCCAGAACTGCAGGAAGATAAATTTGTGTTGTCTGAAGCCACGAACTTTGTGGTAATTTGTTACAGTAGCCACAGGAAATGAATACAGTGGCTTTTATTTTATTTTTTTATTTTTAGTTTTTTTTGAGACAGTCTTTTTCTGTCGCCCAGGCTGGAGTGCAGTGGTGCGACCTCAGCTCACTGCAACCTCCACCTCCTGGGTTCAAGTGATTCTAGTGCTTCAGCCTCTCGAGTAGCTGGGATTACAGGCATGTGCTAATTTTTAAAATTTTTTTGTAGAGATGAGGTTTTGCTATGTTGCCCAGACTGGTCTTGAACTCCAGGGCTCAAGTGATCCTCCTGCCTCAGGCACCCAAAGTGCTGGGATTACAGGCGTGAGCCATCACACCTGGCCTACTGTGGCTTTTAAAAAATAGCTGTGCCTGGGCCCCACCCCCAGAGGTCCTGACTCAGTAGGTCTGGTGCAGGGGCTTATTATGCTTATGTGATTTTAGGACTCCCTATGAGTTGAGAACCACTGAACTTGATTGTATAGTTCCTTGACAGGGACTGCCATTTGATGATATCCACATGCCCTGCAGACAGTGAGTGGGGTTTCAAAAGCGGGCTGTGAAATTGAATTAGGCCAGCCTTGTCTCACAATTTCTGTCATACTCCTTTGTTTTACTGTTTACTCCCCTAAACGTGATTCCCAATGGTGACAGAGTTGATAAAGCCCCGTGGCTGCTAAGCTGGAGGGAAGTCCCTGTGGGACTCCCCAGGGGAGCAAGTTCCCTCGGATCTGCCTGAGGCAGCTGCAGCTTCAGCCATGAGCCATGCGTGTCCCCACGCCGCCCATCGGCGCCCTGTGCCCCTCCAGGAACCCAGGAATCGGCGTAGCAAGGGTCCGTGGCCACTAGGGGCAGCACTTGTAACAGAAACGTGTGTCCGCCGTATTCCAGAGCTGTGTGTGGGGTTGAGGTGAAAGACTGACTGGAAATCTATGAAGCCCACCTAGTTTATGATAAGTATTTCCTGGCAATGTCCACAGTGTCAGGGAAGTGCTGACTGCACTTCCTCACATGGGTGGAAGCCAAATCCAAGGGACCCCTTCGTCCATCAGGGGAAGCTGTAGGCTCCTTGCCTTCCAGTGCCTAGAGGGGGCTCAGTGTCATCACATGTGAACGCCTGAGCGCAGGACCCAGGCCACACAATACACCGAGGCCCTGGGTAGGGGCCCGCCATGCGTGCTGACTCTGAGACCACGTATATTTGTGCACCAGAAGCAGAGTGTCCCTCTTCGGCCTGAACAATGATGCCCCTAAAACTGGAGGCTGCTCTGCTGAGAACCAAGGACCCTGGGGATGGGCCTTGCCCGCATGGTGTGATCTTCCCGAGAACCTGGCCGCTATTGTATGCCGGACGGAGTTTGGCTTGTTATAGTCATGGCTGATTTATTTCATCTATTTTAAAAGTATAATCATGTTACTAGCAGAATGGTATTCCTCTAATGTAAAGTCTTTTTTCTTTTTTTTTTTTTTTTGAGACAGGGTCTCCCTCTGTTGCCCAGGCTGGAGTGCAGTGGCTTGATCACAGCTCACTGCAACCTCTGCCTCTTGGGTTCAAGCGATTCGATTCTCTTGCCTCAGCTTCCCCAGTGGCTGGGATTACAGGCACCCGCCACCACGCCCGGCTAATTTTTTTGTATTTTTAGTAGAGATGGGGTTTCACCATGTTGGCCAGGTTGGTCTTGAACTCCTGACCTCAAGTGATCCACCCGCCTCGGCCTCCCAAAGTGCTAGGATTATACTGCACCCAGCCAAAAGTCATTTTTAAATAAAAGGAATATGTTCCTATTGGCAATGTCAAACATCCAATCAAGTAAAAAATGACTTTCAGGGTAGTGCATGACATTTCAGTCCAAAACAAAGTATGTTCATGGCAACTGGAAATGAATAACACAGCTTGTAGCCGTAATGCTTTGTAATGTTCGCCAGAGGTGTCAAGGATGAGGGTCAAGTTATTGCAAGGGTTGTGACCCTGGTATTTGGTATAAGCACCTATCCACATAATGACTAGGGGCATTCTCTTACCTAATGTGATGTTGCCTGGTGAAGACCTGCATTCTGAGGGTGGCAGTGCTGCTGCTGGGAGCTTCTAGAACCTTCCCCCAGGTGAGCCATCACACTTCTTGGAGTCACCACAGCAAAAGGGGACTCTAGGTTGGCCCCTTGTCCTGCTGAGAGGCTGCTACTGCTGATGCCTGGTTTCCGTGACACTGTGGGTTTTCTTTTAACAGCACCTCAGTTTCCCATAATGGCCTCTCCTCTTCCTGCGTGTCTGGGCCCAGTGCTCTTCTCTCTGCTGCAGCCCCAGCTCCTAAGCAGCCATGTGCAAGCCATTTTCCTCCTTAGCTTTCAACAGGGACCTGCACCTCATGACCTTTCTGGGGCCCCAGGGCTAACACGTGCCCAGTAAAATGGCCATTCACTCCTGAAACCCGATTCCCCTTTTTCCCTCCCTGTCACTGCAGACACCATCGGTTTCCTCTGCCTTGTCTCATTCCAGGCCCATGTGCTTCATTTTCACCCCCACTCCGCCCCCACCCTCATCCAATACAGCTTTCTCGATGGTCTTCGGGCCCCAGCCCTCCGTCTGCCAAACCATCCTCCATACGGTTGCTGGAGCCAAGGTCCTTAAACTCCACATTTAAACTCAGAATCTGCAACTGCTCCTGATTGCCACCTGGCCTTACTGCAGTCCTCCCAGGCTCCCTCCATGGTCAGCCCCTCTCCCCTTGGAGTCTATCCATTTCTTGCTCTTTCTGGATGCCCAGTCGTCCTCCAGCCAGTGGGCTCAGTCCCCTGCACACATGGGTCTGGCTGCACCTCTGTCTCCACACTTGGCTATCCTCCTTTGTCCCTGACTCCCTCGCCCATTCTCTCTGGGCCTCTGCCATGCAATTCAGCAGCCAGCTGTGCTAAGTGATGTACTGTGTTACCCTGGGGTCCCCGCCTGGTTGTAAAGTTCAGGAGTGTTCAGGGCCTACAATCACATCCACATCCCGATGCCTGCGCCCAACAGCACACACCATAGATGCCTAACGTGAACTGGTTCTGCCCCAGATGACATCTTCACTGAAGCACTTTTGTATTCCTTGCTGCTGCCTGGCTCCTACCACAGTCACTGGCAGGCAGGTGCTCCAATATTCAACAAATGAATGAAAGGCCTGACTTTTCATCAGTTTGCTCGGCCTGGAAACCCTGGACCTACCCTTAGCGCCAGCTTCTGCCTCCCTGAACATGCAGCATCGCTGCCTCTCACTGACTCTGCACCTGAAATATTTTCTTGATCCACCCTCCCCCACCCCCTGCCACAGGGTGGGCCTGCACTGCAGTTGGTCTTTTTTAACCATGTTAAGATGCCCTTTTTTTTTGTTTAAACATTTCAATATTGTTGAAATCAGGAAGCAGCTTAGAATTGCTGTCAGCCTGGAGCTGAGTTCTTCCAGAAAGAAATTACATTTCCTTCTATGTCACCTGGGGACACTACCAAACTAAGGCTATGTCTCACTCTCTTCTCTGCCTGAGGTTTTGAGCTGCACTGGATCTGGCTGCAAATCTTCAGGACCACTGGCTTGCGGTTCAAATTCTTTTTCTTTTTTTTAGACACAGAGTTTCACTCTTGCCACCCAGGCTGGAGTGAAATAGTGTGATCTCGGCTCACTGCAACCTCTGCCTTCCGGGTTCAACTGATTCTCCTGCCTCAGCCTCCCAAGTAGCTGGGATTACAGGCACCCACCACCACGCCCAGCTAATTTTTGTATTTTTACTAGACAGGGTTTCTCCATGTTGGTCAGGCTGGTCTCAAACTCCCGACCTCAGGTGAGCCACCCGCCTCTGCCTCTCAAAGTGCTTCGATTATAGGTGTGAGCCACCATGCCTGGCCAAATTCTTTAGTGAGGCTTTTTTTTTCCCCCTCTGTCCACTGGATGCCAAGGTCAAGATATTTGCTGCTCCTTTCTGCGTGGTGGGTTCATGTCTTGCTTGCTGTTATACTAATGTGCCCCAGCTTTATGTGGGGCCTCCTATTAGACACCTTATTTTGGAAATTTAATTTTTCTTAGTGTTACATACAATAAGAGTATATCTTACAACTGATGGTGTTTTTAAATGAAATGCAATGTGGTGTTAGACAGTGGCGAACCATCTCCCCTTCTCCATTTTTCCCAGGGTGCTAACACTCACTGGCCCCAGGCCATGGCTTCTTACACCTAACATATTTGCACCAATGTCTCAGCTCAAAATTGTGTCCTGCAGCCCTCTCCTTCCTTCCAGGTTCATGTCTATTTCCTCGGTGCAGACTTTTGTATTCTTTCCAGCTAGTGTCTGGATTGCTGCCTCTCAACTTCTGCACGTCTGAAATTGTACATCTTTTGTCTTCATTCTTGAATGACAACGTAGCAAAATGTGGAATTCTTGGTTGACAGTTTTTTTTCCCTTCAGTGCTTTGAAGGTATTTCTTTCCTGTTTCCACACATCTTTTTTTTTTTTTTTTGCTGATGAGAAGTCTGCTGTCACTAGAAGAGCCATCATTTCTTTACAAATGATCTGCCTGTCCTCTCGGGTTACTTTGAAGGTTTCTTTTGATTTTTCAATTTCTAAGGCTTTACCACAACACTCCAGGTTTTGGATTTATTTTCATGTATTTTGCTTGATATTTTCAGCTTAAGGGTTCATGCTTCATCCTAGAAAATTCTCAGCTATGATCTCCTTAAATAATGCTTCTCTACTTTCTATTTCTGCCTTTGGAATTCCGTTTAGAAGTGTGTTGGTGCTGGGCACAGTGGCTCCCACCTGTAATCCTAGCATTTTGGGAGGCTGAGGCAGGAGGATCACTTGAGCCCAGCAGTTCGAGATCAGCCCAGGCAACATAGCAAGACCCATCTCTATTTAAAAAATAATTTAAAAAAGAAGTGTGTTGGAGCCTCTCATTCTGTGTAGAGCAGCTATTTTTCCTCTCCTTTGCACCCTATCAGGCAGTTTCTGGGGAACCTTCCCCACACCCAGGCCCCCAGTCCAGATGCTGTCTTAGATGACTGTGTTGGGGCTTGGTCTCATGGTTATATCGGGGATGTGGTGGAGCCAAAAATTGAGTCGGTGGGCAATGTGGCCCTGGGCTTGGGTGAGGGGCTCTCTTCTCCCTTCTGCTACCCTAGAAAGACAGATTTTTATACAAGTTGTTGCCCTGGGTGGTGGCTAGAGCTTTGGCTTCTTGTAAAGGCCGCGAGAGTCTCATGCAGCCCCTTGCTTTGAGCAGTGGGCCTGGCTCTGGCCCTCTTTATACGTGAAGCGACTCTGCATCTTACAGACCTGGAGCCCAGGCCTGGGGCGGCGGCCTCCTGGAGGTGCTGCTGCCCTCCTGTCTCTGTCTACGTGGAGGCTTATCTTATATTTGAGTGTGGCTCTTACAGTTTTTAAAGAGACACTATCTATTACTGCTATGCCTGTGGGGAGTGGTGGGTGGAGATTTAAAGTGTGGGCTCTTGTTCTTTCTGGACCAGAAGCCCCCATTACTTTTTTCTATTTTCTTTTTCTTTTTTTTTTTTTTTGAGACAGAATCTTTCTCTGTTGCCCAGGCTGGAGTATAGTGGCACGATCTTGGCTCACTGCAAACTCCACTTCCCAGGTTCAAGTGATTCTCCTGCTTCAGCCTCTGAGTAGCTGCGATTACAGGCATGTGCCACCACGCCTGGCTAATTTTTATATTTTTAGTAGAGATGGGGTTTCACCATGTTGGTCAAGCTGGTCTTGAACTCCTGTCCTTGTGAACCGCCTGCCTCAGCCTCCCAAAGTGCTGGGATTACAGGCATGAGCCACCGTGCCTGGGCCCTACTTTTATAACAATCAAGTCTAATCTGGACAGCCCCCTGCTTAAACTTCCAAGTGCCCTCATGTCCACGTAGGGTCAGATCCAGACCCCTTCGCACAGCCCACAGGCCCAGACTCATCTTGGCTGCCGTTTCTCTCCTCCCACGTGCTGACCCAAGACTCCCTGCTCACGCAAGACGCGCGTCTTCTTGCATGCAGTGCTCCTATTGCCCTCTGTGTCCCACCCCCAAGGAGTCTCACAGCCTCCCTGCAGTCCTCCCACGCTCCCCTACGCTGAGGTCGTGGCTCCTGCTCTGTGCCCCAATTATGCATCTGAGGGCAGCAGTGGGTTTTATTTTCCTCTGAAGCCCTGCAGCCCTTGGCACTGACTGAGGGCACAAGGAGTGAACTGACTGGGAATCGTGTGGGTGGGAACACGGATCTGAGGTTGAATCCACCTGTCAAAAAGTTGCCCAATATCCTGGACAACAGATGTTCAAACAAAAACTTGTACACAGATGTTCACTACTGCAGCTCTATTCACAATCACCAAAGGTGGAAACAGCCCAAATGTCCATCAGTAAATGAATGGTTAAACAAAATGGAATATTATTCAGCCATGAAAAGGAATAAGTACTGACCCATGCTACAGTATGGATGAACTTTGAAAAAAATGTTAAGTGAGAGAAGCCAGACAGAAAAGTCATATATTGCATGATCCCATTTATATGAAATGTCCAGAATAGGCAAATCCATAGAGACAGAAAGTAGATTAGTGCTTGCCAGGGCCTGAGGGGGCACTGGGCATGACTGCTTAATGGTTAGGGGGTTTGTTGGGAGAAAAGCTAAGTGTTGAGAGAAGCTGAGGCAGGGCTTGCATGTCTGACATCATGTAAAAGAGTCTTGGAACATGTCCGGGGTCCAGATTCTAAAACCCCTTGTGGCCTTTGGAACACCAAGCTCTGTGCCAAAGGGTGGAAGTCTACCCTGACGCACTATAATCTAAGCCCAGGGCATAAAACCCCTCGTGGCTTGGATAGAATCCAGGGCTCGTGGCTCTGGAATGTGTCTAGACTTGCTGGCTTCTTGCTCCTTGCTCTCCCAGGATTGATTGTATCTTGAGTTAAAAGAACCTGCTCTCCATTATCTCAAGTAGCAGAATATGTTCCAAATGCTTCAAAGGAAATGCTAAACTGTCACAGCTGTAGATCATGCGCTTGCCCTTTCGACCCCAACATCCTCACCACCTGTTTCTTTGTTTGATCACCAATAAATAGCCTGGGCTTCCAGAGCTCGGGGCCTTCACAGCCTCCACACACTAGCGACAGCCCCCTGGACCCACTTTCTCTCTCAAACTATCTTTTCTCATTCATTTGACTCTGCTGGACTTTGTCACCCTCATGACCTGGTGTTGAGTCCAATCAACCCAACAGGGTTTCTGTGTGAGGTGATATCAAAGCTCTGGACTAGGTAGTGGTGATGGTTGGCTGCACAACACTGTAAAAGTACTTAATGCCACTGAATTATATGCTTTAAAATAGTTCCAGTGGCCGGGTGCAGTGGCTCATGTCTGTAATCCCAGCACTTTGGGAGGCCAAGGCGGGTGGATCACTTGAGGTTAGGACTTTGAGACCAGCCTGGCCAACATGGCGAAACCCCATCTCTACTAAAAATACAAACACTAGCCAGGCATGGTGGCATGCGCCTGTAATTCCAGCAACTCGGGAGGCTAAGGCACAAGAATCGTTTGAACTTGGGAGGCAGAGGTTGCAGTGAGCTGAGATCACGCCACTATACTCCAGCCTGGGCGACAGAGTGAGACTCTTTCTCAAAAAGAAAAAAACATAGTTCCAGTGGTAAGTCCTATGGTATATGTATTTTATCACACACATGCGAAGTTCACCCAATGGCTCTAGACCATTTTGGGGGATCTGATGCAAACTGACTTGAATTATTCAGACATATTGGAGTCCCCAGGACATCTAAAAGGATCTCTATGGGCCTGCCCAAATTACCTGAGATGCTAAAACAGCTTTCTGATTAGTTATGGCATACTTTGTCTCATAAGCTGAATAGGCATGAGGCATGTGAGGCTGGAGACTCCACAGAGGAGGGTGAGGCCATGCTGGTGACAGGAGCCTAGTTCCACACTTACCTTCGGCGACTTCCAAAGGGCCTTGGGATTTGCGAAGCTCCTTTACCGTTTCCAAGAACTCTTTTCCCCCAGCCTTTTCCAAGGCTTTACCTGCAAATGAGAGCAATGGGAAGCCACTGTGGTTGTTCTTTCAATCTAATTACACTGTTTGACATATTTGTAGTAAGCCAGGAAAAAACAAAAGCACTGTTAGAAACTAGGAATTGAACTTCCCAATTGTTATCCTGGTTTGCCAGTGGTCAGGGGAGGCAGGGGTCTCTGGGCCTCAGTCTAGCAGACTTAGATTGGCAAGCTTTTATCAAGGATCTTTTAAGGGGTGATTTGGTCATAAAGCGGTCTCATGGCTTGAGTCATGTAGATGATTTAAAAACAAAACAACAAAAATGGAGATTCTAGTGTTGCGTCCCACAGGTTTAGTACTCATGTGGAGAGCTCTGAAGTCCTGGTCCCATCACAGTGCCATCCACATACTGTACGTGCTTGAGTCAAAGGACAGACAGAGGCCTAGGGCAGCCTGGCATGTTTTTCTCCCAACCCGGTGCTCAGTTTGCAATGGAGAAATGCAGAGAGGCTAATCTCTAAGGACTTTCCTGCCGGGAGATGCCCTGAGCTTTTGATGTTAGGGGAATGCCCCACTCTTTCTTTTTTTTCCTACCTCAGCTCTTACTTCTACACAGGCCAAGTGGAACCCCTGGGAGATGACAGGACGCCACCTCTGACCCCACAGGAACCCTGTCAGTGTGCACCAGCGCATCCAGCTCTCATGTCTCTGAGATGACATGGGTGTTTTGTCCAGACTGGGATGACGGCGGCTTTGGGGCAGCAGAGGAGGCTTTTTTCAGATGTTTTCATCTTCGAATAAACTTGGTGATCTGGATGTCTGTGGCAAGTCTCAGCTCTCTCTTTATGAATCATTATTATTATGGTTCAGTTCATGGTCTTCCCCAGGGCCTGGGTGCTGATGCTTCCCCACTCCACACTCGAGCCTCAAGTATATGTGGACAGCCACAGTACACTGTGCAGCTGGTTTAGGACAAGTGTCTATTCCAGTGGTCACTGTCCACTGGGGGAGGGCGTTCAGAGGGGTTTTCTTTGTTAATGTGCTTGGGTTTCCATGATGCAACAGAGAAATGGTGATTGTGCATTATACCCAGTACCTCTGAGGTTCCTTTTTGGCCCCCAGATTCCTGGACACTGTTGATCTATTGGGTCCAGAAGCCTGGAGAAGGCCGGGTAACCGAAGCTGGTAGCCAGTTCACGTTGAGAAGCAGAGGACTAGGTCTACACTGGTGCCCTCTGCATTCAGGTCAAGGGCCAAATGGGAATGTGCAGAAGGCAAGGGGAATCCACCCTCCTCACTGAAGGCTTTTAAGAAAAAAGCATCCTGGAGAGAGGTAGTTTCTCTCTACAGAAGCATTCCCAAGAAGGAAAGGAGCAATGCTAGAATGAGAATACCACAGCTTTGCAACTCCTAACGAGTGGCGGAATCTAGAGAAGAGGCATCAATGGCTGCCAGCATCACACCAAGACAGACAACCAGGCATGACGCGCCTCCTCAGGCACGAGCGCTCGCCTGACCAAGGAGTCTTGGCAAAGTTTTCGAACCTACGCCTCATGAAACCTCTAGATCCAACCACCAAGTTATAAAAAAGCAAAGAAACATGTTTCATGATGCCAGGGGAATGTAATCAACAAAATCCGGACTGCATGAAACCCTGTAGGACAAATGGCCCAGCTTCCTCAACAAATGAATTGCAAAGAAATAAGAAAGAAAGAGATGAAGGAGGAACCTATGGTATAAGAGACTCATCAACCAACTGCAGTGTGTGGACTGATTTGGATCCGAAATCAAATAAACAAGTTTTCTTTCTTTCCTTTCTTCCTTTCTCTCTCCCTCTCCCCCTCCTTCCCTCCCTCCTTCCTTCTCTACCTTCCCTTCCTTTCTTTCTCTTTCTGACTCTCTCCCTCTGTCTCTCTCTTTCTTTTTCTTTCCCTCCCTCTCTTCCTCTTTCTCTTTCTCTCTTTTTCTCTCTTTCTCTCTCTCTTTTTCTTTCTTTCCTGTCTTAATTTCTTGACAGGGTCTCACTGTGTGCACTCTGTGGCCAGGCTGGAGTGTAGTGGCGTGATCACAGTTCACTGCAGCCTAGAACTCCTGGGCTTCAGCGATCCTCCCACCCCAGCCTCCCACCTTAGCTGGGAGCACAGGCATGTGCTACCACGCCTGACAAATTTTTGTATTTTTTGTAGAGATGGGGTTTCACCATGTGCCCAGGTTGGTCTGGAACTTCTGAGCTCAAGTGGTCCGCCCACCTCAGCCTCCCAAAGTGCTGGGATTACAGGTGTGAGCCACCGTACTTGGGCCCCCTTTTTTTATAAGAGATGGGGGTCCCACTATATTGTCCAGGCTGGTCTCAAACTCCTGGGCTCAAACGATCCTCCTGCCTCAGCTTCCCAAGTAGCTGGGACTACAGGAGTGTGCCACTGTGCCTGGTTTAAACAAATGTTTAAGAAACTTGACATTTATGATGTAACTGGAATTGGAACACTGGTAATTTGTTGATATTGCTATCTTTTTAAAGGTACAATAATGGTATTGTGGCTGTGTTGTTAGTAAACAGCCCTTATCTGTTAGAAGTCATTGTGAAATATTCATAGATAAAATGATGCTGGAAGTATGTGGAGGGGGTAAGAGCTGAAACAAAGGTGGCCATGGGTGGTGATTATTGCATCTGATTGCATAGGGTTTCATTATACTTTTCTGTTATTTTTTGTGTATGCTTGACTTTTCCCATAATAACATAATGTTTTGAAAAGAGTAAGGCAAGGCCTTGGATGCTGGGATGATTAGTTTGGGTGATGGTGGTGGAGAATGGAATCATAATGGGAGGGACTCCTCCTAACACAGCAGCAATAAAACAACTGTCAATTACTAACTGCCTAGGAGCCCAGCACTGTGCTAGGCCCCATCACAGCACCCCTATGGGACAGGTACTATTGCTATCCTCCCTTACAGAGGAGGAAATGGAGGTTCAGGGAGGTTTAGAAACCTGCCAAAGGTGACACAGCTGGGAAGCAATTCAGAAAAGCCGGGACAGTCCAGGCAGGCCGACCTGGAACCTGTCCTCTTAACCACCTGACTGCCTTTAGCCCATTTCTCCTCCCAAGACCCTGAAGAGGTTGGCCTTAGAATCCACTGCTGGGATCTGAGTGTGAATTTTTGCTCCCAGACCAGTGCTCTTTCTACTCTGCCACCATGCCAACTAAAAAAAGGAAGCATATTGTTTTTCTTACATAAAAATTTCATTACTATAGAAATGTGTAAAGTATGAACACTGCAATGTGTCAGTGAGAGGCAGGACACCTATTAAAAGAGCTCCAGATGAAGGCTACTAGAGGGCGTCCTTCCATGGAGAGTGGAAGGAGACCTGTTTCTCTGTAATGCTGACTTTTCCCAGGGCTGTCCTATCTCCTTTTCAGCACAGCAAGTGGCCTCTGATGCCAGGAGGAAGCCGTGAGTGAGTCCAGCTGCCTGGGGCCCCTGGTGCTACCACCCAGGGCTGAACTACTAGCATTTACCTCAAATTGCCTCCCTCACAGGCAAGCCCTGTACCCTAGAGACAAAGCCCCTTCTTTGCTCACTTTACCCTTTCCGTGGAGAGTTTAAGGCAGTTCTGCTTGGTAAAAATGGACGGGATGGGGACTGTTAGCATGCTGTTATTTCCAGCGCCCCTAACAGCTTACCCTCCCAAGCTCCTCCACCCTGGCTAGTAACAGCTCCCTTTGCCACTCGTGGGACAGATGGCAAACCACAGGCAAAAATAACTCAGTGCTCATAGCTTAATGGACAACCTAATTTTTTTCTAGATATCCATTTCCCTTTTATCAATAGCACTCTCAATATTTAAGCTTACGATATATGTAAACATGTACAACAATATTTATAGTAGCACTATTCACTATAGCCCAAACTGGAAACTACCCCAAATGTCATCAGTGGTAGAACAGATCAATAAACTGTCATATATTTATAGATCGTAATACTACAGAGCAAGGAAAATGAATGAATACAAGCATACTCAACAACATGGATAGATTTCACAATACTAAGTTGAGCAAAAGGAGTCAGACCCAGAAGAGGACAAGATTTCATTTTTACAAAATTCAAGACAGATGAAACCCATCTCTGCTTTGATAAGAAAGGACAGTGGTTACCCTTGGAGGACATACTGACTAGGAGTGGGGCTGAGGGAGACTTCTGGGGTGCTGGTAAGGGTCTACTTCAGGATCTTGGTGCTGGTTGCAAAGTGGGGTTCACTTTGAGAAAAATTCATCAAGCTCTACGCTAATGATTTGCTTTTACACAATATCCCAATAAAAATTTCAAAAATATATGCAGAATTAAAACAAAGTTAGCTTCTCTCTAGTGAAACTGTTCAACTACACATAAAGACAGAGTTTGACATGGGACCCCAGCGATGGGATAGCCAGTTGACAATGATCAGCTTCACAAGAACTTGCCTGAACAGTGGCCTATTCTATGGCACTTCTACTGAAGTCTCAGGACCTTACCTATATCTTCTTTGAGGTCAATTTCGGCTGTGGTTGGGTGGACAATGCCCTCCACTCTCATGGAGCCAATATGGCTGATGTCACTCTGGGTTAAGGACAGCTGCATTAGGAAGAAAAGGTGGAGAATGTGGAAAAGATAAAATTCTGTTGAAAAATCTCATATTTTACTTGCATTCATTAATTCTCTTTAATTATTCATACCCAATGTCAACACAGGGGCTGCAAAGAGAGTGACAACCTCCAGTTTCCCAGGTGTTTGGCTTGCAATAAGCTCTTTGAGCTCAGTGGATTTGCTTTCCACTCTGGGGCTGGCAGCATGCAACAAATCCATTTCCTCTTCCCTGGAACAGGAACAGGACCTCCCCTCTTCTTTCTTTTTTTTTTTTGTTTGAGACGGAGTCTCGCTCTGTCTCCCAGGCTGGAGTGCAGTGGTGTGATCTCGGCTCACTGCAAGCTCTGCCTCCCGGGTTCACGCCATTCTCCTGCCTCAGCCTCCTGAGTAGCTGGGACTACAGGCGCCCGCCACCATGCCTGGCTAATTTTTTGTATTTTTAGTAGAGACGGAGTTTCACCGTGTTAGCCAGGATGATCTTGATCTCCCGACCTCGTGATCTGCCCGCCTCGGCCTCCCAAAGTGCTGGGATTACAGGCGTGAGCCACCGCGCCCGGCCCCCTCTCCTTTCTTTCTTTCCCTTACAGCTCATGCCTTTGGTTTCCAACCCTGGTGGTCTTAGTTTTCAGTGATACATCTTCTGAGCAGCTCCTGCAAGGAAGCCTAGGGCTTGCTCTCTCTTCTCCCCTCAGCATCCTGCATTCTCCCTAGAAGAGCACAAAATTTGTGGGGCAGGGCTCTGAAGCCAATAACCTTGCTGGAGAGCAGTAATGGGCTCTGGGATTCTGACCTGGGGGTGTCTGGCTCCCTTGCCCTTTGGAGACCACAGTCTTGGGGCTACCATTGGGAGTTGCTACCCTATGTGTTCATAGTAGAGTGGAATGGAGGGCATTCTCTATTGTTGGCCCATGTGAGCAAGACCTTTATGTTCCCTTAGCTAAGTGAGAGACAGCTAATCATCATGTAACAGTGAACAGGCCGGAGAGGGGACATAAATTCCACCTCTTTGTTTCCCTGCTTTCATCAGTGATGAATTAGCAACCAGCCACACCGATGCTCTTCTTAGAACATGTTCTTTCCGATTCTTTGAATGGAGGCTTACTGTGTTGTCAGGATGGAAACATTCAGCTACCAGAGATATGATTAACTGACTCTTTCCTTGGGTGTCTTATTTCAGCCTCAGTTGACTTGGTAGATAAATTGTCTGCTCAGTAAACTTTACACTTGTAGGAATGAATTATTTGCATGTCTGGCTGGGATGCTGTTGTGTTGCTGAAGACTGTTCAATGTATAGCCCTGTTTGTTTTCTTTCTAAAGCCTAGGAAGGCAGGCAGACTGAATTATTGGCAAATAATT
This sequence comes from Pongo abelii, assembly GCF_028885655.2. Taxonomy (NCBI): domain Eukaryota; kingdom Metazoa; phylum Chordata; class Mammalia; order Primates; family Hominidae; genus Pongo; species Pongo abelii. The sequence goes on from NC_071993.2 coordinate 73,915,630, forward strand.
CATTTCTAATACCAAGGATATTTGGGAAACATATATTTCTATTTTCTTTCTTTGATAAATTACATTGAACCATGTAAGATGGGCCTCTCAGAAGCTGTCTGAGAAAGTTAGCTATGGATTTTTTTTTTTTGGCAGATGTAGAAATAACTGGGGTGTGGGGAATTCCCAGCAAAACCAGTAATGCCATCTTATCTACTGACCAGAAAGAGCTTCCATGCTTACCCTTGTCTGACCAACATTAGCATTAACAATTCTCAGCAAAAAAGAATAATTCTCACTCTCACAATGCTGACACTGCCACAGCTCTTTAGTTTAAAAATGAATAATTCAAGACTGCAGTGAAAATCATTATTAGGGGAGCAAGGGAGGCATCATTGCTTGTAAACAGTAGGTTATAAAAATACAGTAGTGTTTTAATATAGCACAATGCAATTCTGTTACCTTCTGTCCCAGAACAAGGCTCTTAGAAGACAGAATGGTGAATCCATCCCCTGGCCCGTCTTCAGAGGTGGAATTTGAAGTTCCTTCTTTATCGCTGTCCTTTGGTTTGGACTGTCGGTAAAAATCAAAAGGCAAGATGAGAACCAATCCAGAAAAAGCCTGAGGTGCCTTTATTAAGCTCTTCTCACGGCTGCCACCAAGTTGAATATGAAAGGAAGTGGTTAGGTGACATGTTCTGCTGTTTCTTGAAGGAGGGAAGCAAAAGTCAGCAATATAAGGAAAGAAAAGGGTACCACAAAATAGCAAAATAGAAAGTGTGTTAAAGGGCTCACACGTACCTGCAGTCCTCACCTACCCCTGTACACCAGCACATTGTCCTTGCTCATTTCAATGCCTGCAGCTCACGACGACAAGCATCGGAGCTGGGTGGGGCTGTTGATAGCCCATTGCTTAGCCTTCTTTCTCCCCAGGATTTCTCGGGGCACAGAGGCAGTGTGGAATGAAACATCCACAACTTCTACAGTAGGGTTGTCCAATAGAACTTTCTGTGATCATGGAAATACTCTGTCTTGATCCTCAATAATGTTGCTGAGTGCTTGAAATGTGGCTGGTACAATCAAGGAGCTGAATTTTAAATTTGATTTAGTTTTAATTCAAATCCAAACAGCCTTGGCTGGGTGCCTTAGCTCACACTTATAATTCCAATGCTTTGGGAGGCTGAGGCAGGAGGGTCGCTTGAGCCCAGGAGTTTGAGGCTACAGTGAGCTACGATCTCGCCACTGCATTTCTGCACTCCAGCCTGGGTGACAGAGTGAGACCCCTGTCTCTTAAAAAAAAAAAAAAAAAAAAAAAAGCCACATGTAACCAGTGGTTACTGTACTGGGCAACATAAGAAAACATTATTCTATCAGTGGCATCTCTGAGCTAAGCTACCTAGTATATCAAGCTATCCCAAACACCTGAAATTCCACTGGCGGAACTCAGGGAATGCCTGCTTGGAAGGCAACACAGAGCTCTGCAGAGAAATAAAACGCAGGTTCCCGGCTATCATCGCTCACTTCAGATTTTGCTGGGGGTAGTAAAAGGGATCTGAAAACTATCCCTGCTTAGGATTTGGAAACCTAGAGAAGACCCATTTCAGCTCTAACCTCAAAGGCCCTTTATTTTTTTACCTGTACATTCTTGTCATTTTCTTCTGGCGCCAAGCTGCAAGAGTCCTCGGTCCTTCAGAGGTGTCTGCTACGAAGTCATTGTTTCATCTTTAAACTTCCCTCCTGTTCTGTGAGTGTCTTAGTGTCTGTCTGGGCTGCTCTAACAAAATGCCATAGACTGGCTGGCTCACAAACAACAGAAACCACTTTCTTTTTTTTTTTTTTTTCGAGACAGGGTCTTGCGCTGTCACCCAGGCTCGAGTGCAGTGGCGCCATCATGGCTCACTGCAGCCTCGAACTGCTGGGCTCAAGCCATCTTCCTGCCTTGGCCTCCCAAAGTGTTGGGATTACAGGCATGAGCCACTGTGCCTGGCCCAGAAACTTGTTTCCCATAGTTCTGGAGGCAGGAAGTCCTTGGCGCAGGCAGGTTCTGTGTCTGGCAAGGGCTCGCTTCCTGGTAGATGACACTTTCTAGCTGTGTCCTCACATGGCAGAAGGGTCCCTCTGCCTCCCTCAGGCCTCTTTTATAAGGGGACTGTTCCCATTCGTGAGGACTCCGCCCTCATGATCTAGTTACCTCTCAAAGGCCTCACCTTGTAATCCTGTGCCTCTGGGGTTAGGTTTCAACATATGAATTGTGGGGGAACATAGACATTCAGACCATTGCACTGGGAGTGCCTGGCTCAGGACACGCAGCCTCGGCTTACCTTTTTGGACGTCCGTGGTTTGGCAGCCTTGGATTTCTTCCCCCCCTTCTTGCCTGACGTGGCCTTCCTGCCTCTTTTCTCTGGGGGCGGGGAGAGGATCGTTTCCGACTTGCCTTTGGTCCCTCGCTTTTTGGCCAGCAGTTCGGGGTGAATTCTGGGCAGGACGCCTCCACTGGCGATGGTCACTCCTTTTAGCAGCTGAAGAGAGAAATGCATGCACTCATGTAGCAAACAGCTTGCTAGTTCCCAATTTCATACAGTTCTTTTTTTTTTTTTTGAGACAGAATCTTACTCTGTCACCCAGGCTGGAGTGCAGTGGCACAATCTTGGCTCACTGCAGCCTCTGCCTCCAGGTTCAAGCGATTCTCCTGCCACAGCCTCCTGAGCAGCTGGGATTACAGGCACCTGCCCCCATCCCCGGCTAATTTTTGTATTTTTAGTAGAGATGGGGTTTCACCATGTTGGCCAGGCTGGTCTCGAACTCCTGACCTTAGGTGATCCACCTGCCTTGGCCTCCCAAAGTGCTGGGATTACAGGCGTGGGCCACTGCGCCTGGCCTGGATTTAATACAGTTCTAACTGTTAAATGTGGCCTCCGCTTTCCTAAAGAAACTGCATAATACACCATTTAATTGGCTTTTCCCACTTTCAGTTGTAGAGCATTTCTCCGTAGGTTAACAAGGCATCCTGTGATGTTGTACAGAAAGCAAAATAAAGCAAAGCAAAATAGAAGGGACATAGAAGTTGAAACCAGGGATGTTGCCCAGGGCTCTGGAATTCCAGACACAACACAGGATAAAGAGCTTCCCATTTGGGGAGCGCAGCTTGAGAAAATGAGGTTCAAAGTCATTGCAAAGACTAGACCCAGTTAATGACGAACCAGTGGTCTCCACAAGCTTGCACATACATTCCATCAGTAAAGTATGTCTGGCCATGCTCCTCCCAATCAATATAAGTTAATTTATCCGTAAAGAAGAGACACGTACTACTCCACTAATATATTCTGCAGATTCGAAACCAACACGACCCCAAGCGTGGTCTGCAACCACGGCTCACCCATGAACTGGTAGTTACTCATCAGTGACAAGAGAAGTATAATAAGCATCTAGAAACTTTCACAGCAAACTGACAGTTATTGTATATCTGTTGAATCTGATAACAAAAAATTATGGCTTGTAGTTTGCTTTTTAATTTTTCTAGTAATTTTTATTACATTTTTGGAAATTATCAGTCCATGATGGATTGGCCATAAAAACGGCTTCTTCACTACAGTTTGAGAAGAATGAGATTAGAGAATAAAGATAAATGAAAAGAAACAGAAATAAAAATTCTTATACTATTTACCTACCACCTTACATATACTGTAGGTGAAGAGGGAGTATTCGCTTGACTTTGGAGTCAGTTTCAGAATATAAAGGGTCAGTTCTAAAATATAAAGAGTCTTCTGCCTTCATCAGAAAAAACTGTCAACTAAGTTTGGGTGAAGAAAGTGAAGAGAATAACATTTGTGCCACACCTTCCTCAGCAACACACAGAACTTGTCTTCAAAGAGAAAAGAAAGGTCTGATAAGACCTAGAATATATAATGAGATCTATGCCAGAGGCAATTTTATTTTGAATCTGAATGATAGAGCTAGCAGAATTTGTTCTTTTATATGGCCTGAGTTTTTTTTGTATAAATGTAATTGGGAACTGTAGCGGGAGTGACTCATGGCCAGCCAGGCCCACACATTAGCATGTTTGGCAAACCCATTCTATGGCTTCCCTCAATGCTTCAGACGTACCTGGTTGAGCTCCTCGTCATTGGCAACTGCCAGCAAGATGTGTCTCGGGGCTATCCGGGCCTTCTTGTTGTCCCTCGCGGCATTCCCGGCCAATTCTAGAATTTCCGCTGAAATTACAAGGAGGCATTAACAGGCAATCACAGAATGGGGTCTGAGCTAAAGCTTTTCTTTAGAAATGGCCTTCAAGTTTGATCACATTCATTCATTTGTGATTTCTATGTCTCGGCCTGGAAAGAAATCCAGGAAGCATAAGAGAACTCAAGTTAGTCCCAGCTACTCAGGAGGCCGAGGCAGGAGGATCGCTTGAGCCCAGCCAGGAGTTCAAGGCTGCAGTGAGCTATGATTGTGCCACTGCACCCCAGCATGGGCAACAGAGTGAGACCCTGTCTCTAAAAAAAAATTTAAAAAAATTAAAAAATTTAAAAAAAGAAAAAATAAGTCAGGTCACAGAGAAGTAAGCTATTTTAGCAAGATGTCATCCGATCCTGTGGCAAAGCCTCCTGGTTGTCCCTCAGCATCAGTTCTCCCTCTTCCTCTTCTTCCTTGGTACAGGACTTCTGATTTTTTTTGCCAAGCCCATAACTGCAGGAAAATTATTTTTCCCTTGATAAGTGTGGTTCTGTGACCAATATTTCGCCAACGAAGGCAAGCCGTTGTGTTGTCTGGTCCTTCTGGGAAGTGTCCATCAATGAAGGGGCTGTGCCCTTCTTTCCTTTCTAATGGTGGGCTGAGGACACGATGGCTGGAATTTGGGCAGCCATCTTTGACCAAGAAGACGATGTTGTGCACGCTAGAGCAAGAGCACAGAAGGAAACTGAGTCTCTACCAATCTAGACTGTCTTTTCTAGACTTCTTTTGTATGAGAGTGAAATAAACTCTCTTGTTGAAGCCACTGTCTACAGAAGTGAATCCTGACCAATACAGAATCCTGCTATGGAACCTAAATTCCTCCCAGTCTGTGGGGAGCAGGGCCATCTCTGAGGAGAATAGTGATGTAGGTAAAGTCTGTTCTGGGTGCCCACTTGGACTTCTCTTAGACTCTCCTTTTTTTTTTCTTTTTTGTTGAGATGGAGTCTTGCTCGTTCTGTTGCCCAGGCTGGAGTACAGTGGCATGATCTTGGCTCACTGCAACCTCCGCCTCCTGGGTTCAAGCAATTCTCCTGCCTCAGCCTCCTGAGTAGCTGGGATTACAGGCGCACACCACCACACCTGGCTAATTTTTGTATTTTTAGTAGAGACGAGGTTTCACCATGTTGGCCCGCCTGGGCTCGAACTCCTGACCTCAGGTGATCCACCTGCCTTGGCCTCCCAAAGTGCTGGGATTACAGGCCTGAGCCACTGCGCCTGGTTGACTCTCCTTTTCCTCTTTGCTCAATGCCCTAGGTCCTTCCTGTCCTAAAAGAAAAGTGGATGGAAGGACTGACTTATACTCTGGGATGAGGAAATGGTTAACCCAAAAAGTGAATTCCTAAAGGGAATGCCAGGAGACCTGCGTAGGAAAGCATGTAGAGCCTGGGGGTCTTCCACATACTTCCCAAAACTTTAGCATGGCTGACTGTAACAAACACGCCACTTGGCCAATATGAAACAATTGATAAGAAGAAATTTTCCTAAAGCTATTTCACATGCTATTAAAACCTTGGGGTAAAAAAAGAAATCTGTAGAATTGGTTTCTACTATCTATATGCTTTCCCCCTTCCTCTTCTGTTTTATTTTGTTATTTTTCTTTCTTCCTCAATTTTAGAAGGATGTTCTGCTAAATCAAATTTGCCTTCAAAAGTATGAATGAGCCTTTAAGGAAAAATTCCTTCCCTTAGAAAGCTAGAGGGAATGTGCCAACGTGTTGTCTCACTGATAATGAGGGGGGGAAAATGTGCATGTGTGCGTGTTTGCGTGTGCATGAATGTATTGTGTGAGTGTGCAGGCAGGCATATGTGTGTGTGTGTGTGCGTGTGCATGAATGTATTGTGTGTGTGAGTGTGCAGGCAGGCATATGTGTGCATGTGCATGTGGGTATGTGCTAGGAGGATATGCTGATACAATGGCACAAATACTAAGCCCTAAAATTAACAGATGACTTTGTATGAGTCTTTGCAATCAATCTAATTTCAAATAAAAGAGCATATGAAATCGCCATCATTCATAAAATCTATGGCAGTCACAAAAACTTGACATAAGTATGCCGTATTAACTAAGCACATGTGATTAACAAAAAAATTAGAATAAAATAAACATTACAGTTAAATATTCATAGGCATTTCCATAAAGAAAAGTGCTAAATCACCGTAAATTCATTCTCACATCTTTTCCAGATTATTAAGCAATGAATATTGTGTTTGCCAACAATTCATTTATGCAGTGACCATGTTTTCTGAATCAAAGATTGGGGCACTAAAATTTGAGAAGTGTGAGCATGCTTGCTGGGACAGTGGGATAGGGTATTTGAAATTAATGGTGTCTGTGAACCCATGGATTATATTGGAAAAATGAAATCAATGCTGTATTAGATAAGCAGGCTTGCTGCTTTCAGGCTGTTGCCCAATCCTTGCTTTCTCTTCAAAAGGATGCCCATTAAAAGGAAATGGAGTGGCCAGACATGGTGGCTGATGCCTGTAATCCCTGCAATTTGGGAGGCAGAGACGGGTGGATCCCTTGAGGTCAGGAGTTCGAGACCAGACTGGCCAACATGGTGAAACCCCGTCTCTACTAAAAATACAAAAATTAGCCAGGCTTGGTGGCATGCACCTATTATCCCAGCTACTTGGGAGGCTGAGGCAGAAGAATCACTTGAACCTGGGAGTGGAGGCTGCAGTGAGCCGAGACTGGGCCACCACACTCCAGCCTGGGTGACATAGTGAGATTCTGTTTAAAAAAAAAAAAGAAAGAAAGAAAAGAAAATGGAATTATAAAGCTTTCAAATAGACGTTATTTTTGGAGACAGGATCTCACCTCTGTCACCCAGGCTGGAGTGCAGTGATGGCTCACTGCAGCCTTAACCTCCTGGACTCAAGTGATCCTCCCCTATCAGCCTCCTCAGTAGCTGGGACTACAGGCTTGTGCCACCACGCCAGGCTAATTTTTAATTTTTTTGTAGAGACAGGGTTTTACTTTGTTGTCCAGGCTGGTCTCAAACTTCTGGGCTTAAGTGGTCCTCCCACCTCAGCTTCCCAAAGTGTTGGGATTTCCAGGCGTGAGCCGCTGTTCCTGGCAGGCTTGCTTTATGGCTCTGGGTTAAAATGTGCAGCTCTCCATTGTGCACAGTGAAGGGAAGTGTGCTGCCCCTGCTCATCTCAAGGGACTCTCATTTCTGGGGTACACATGGGAGGAAGAAGCACTCCACTCATCCCTTTTTCTAGATGGGTTTGGGGGTTAATGAGTCTCCCAATTTTAAGCTTCTGAGCAACTGAATTGAATTCAGCATCCTGGATCATTGCTTTCCTGCCTCCTGTTACCTGCATTTAGAGGGAGAAATTAAGCGCCCTCCCCAAGTTCATCAAATTAACTGTCAGCATAAGAGGCAGGGCTCATGGGAAGCACTACATATTTGGAGTCTTCAGGAAGCCCATGAAGGTCAGGTTATTTTCAGCTTGACAGATGCACAGACATTCATAGACAAAAAAATCTGCCGGCATCAAACGTAGCATAGGAGGAGACTGAAGGCAGAGACTCAGCATGCAGCACAATTCAGGGAATGCAGACGATGCTTGGGGATCATGCAACTGGGCTCTTAAACAAACTCTTTTGAAATAATTTATAAGAAAGAAAACCTTGATTATGTGTTCTAGTGCAAAAGCAGTGGTAGGACTTTTTTTTTTTTCCTTAGAGAGAAAAAGATAATACATCACAGAAAATCTACATCAAATAGTTCCTATCTCTTTCGGATGTTTAGTCTGGACATCCTTGAGACATGGACTTCACCATTTAAATGTTTGTAATAACATTAATCATTAGCCAGGCACAGGGCTCATGCCTATAACCCCAGCACTTTGGGAGGCTGGGGTGGGAGGATCGTTTGAGCTCAGGAGTTCAAGGCTGCAGTGAGCTATGATAGTGCCACTGCACTCCAGCCTGGGTGACAGAGGAGACCCTGCCTCTAAAAAAACAAAATTCAAAGCAAATGAAACAAGAAAAACATTAATCATCATTAATAGTTTCAAATGTTATTATGGCAAATATAGTCCCATGAACTATAAAAGTTTGCTACATTCTTGAGTGACTTTATTGATCTTGGGGATTTTATTAATCCTGCCAAATCCTTATATTGGCAATCAATAGGAAAATTGGATTTATACAGCACTAAATTTACTCTACTGCAAATGTTGTGGGAAGATCATAATTCTGTTAAGTGGTGGGGACTTCTATGGCAAACCCCTCACTTCTCACAAGTCACACTTCTAGCAATAGTAACAATCTGGAATACAGCTGAGTATCTAGCAGTAAAAAGAATTTCTTTAGCCAAAAGCGATGCTGTAAAGCTCATACGCATTATTTTGGAAGAGTCTGTGTCCTTTCATTTTGTATACAATTTAAACCAACAGTGGATATTCCAGCCCACAGAAGATGGGAAATAGCACATTAATTATAGGGTTGGGACAGGTGAGGTGGAGTGAGCAAGACTCTGTCTCCTTCCCAGGCCCTTTCTTCCTTGTCCACTTGCCCACTGCTTGGCGGTGTCCCTGGGGTTCTGTCTGTGCCTTCTGCTCTGCTAGGGCCATGCAATCTTCTGGGGAAAACCCCATCGGACTCATGGCTCCAGCTTCTACCCACCCATCGTACTACTGAATCTGCACCTCCAGCCCTCTCATGATATCACCCAGACAGCCTCACCTGGGGGCTTCACAGGTAAAGCAAAATCACAGTCCCCAAATCAAAATCATTTCCCCAAACCTGCGTTTCTCGTCGCCCTTAGAACTGGTAGCTCCATCCACACATGGCTCCTACCAGAGACCTGGGAGTGATTCCCTATCCTTCCCTCTCCCACTCCCCATCTCCTTCCAGTCACCACATGGGGTCCATCCAGCCTCATCAGTCTCACATACTTTTGGCCTTCTTGTTGCCATCGCCTGAGTTAAAGCTCTCTTCTCTTCCAGCCCAGATAATTGTACTGGGTGTCTAGATGGTTTCCCCATCCCTAGTTTTGTTGTTCTCCAGATCCATGCCAGCAAGGCCACTGGTGACCCAATAGGTACCTTTGTGCAAATTAGAAAAAGATGCTCCTAGCTGGGTGTGGTCCCAGCACTTTGGGAGGCAGAGGCAGGCAGATCGCTTGAGCTCAGGAGTTCAAGACCAGCCTGGGCAACACGGCGAAACCCCGTCTTTACAAAAAATACAAAAATTAGGCAGGCTTGGTGGTATGTGCCTGTAGTTCCAGCTACTTAGGGGGCTAAGGCAGGAGGATTGCTTGAGCTCAGGAGGTCTAGGCTGCAGTGAGCCATGATCACACCACTGCACTCCAGCCTGAGCAACAAAAACTTACCCTGCCTCTAAAAAAAAGAAAGAAAAGACAATCCTGCCTCAAGACACTTTTTATATTTAGAGACGGAGTCTTGCTCTGTTGCCAAGGCTGGAGTGCAGTGGTGCTATCAAGGCTCACTGCAGCTTCAACCTTCTGGGCTCAAGTGATTCTCCTGCTTGAGCCTCTCGAGTAGCTGGGATTACAAAGGTGAGCCACCATGCCCAGCAAGATGCTTTACTTTCTGGATTTTGTTAGAACAAAACTCTTTACTACCATCTGCTGGAAATTCTCATAATAAATACACAAATCTTTGTAGTCTAGGATTTGAATGATATTCCCTTAAATGTGTGTTCTTGTGCCGTGTACAACCTGCACGGCCACATGTGCTGGTGGTCAAAGTAATCTTTTAAAAACACAAATGTAATAAATGAGAATCATTAGATAAGAAATGTTTTGGTATTAAGTGGTGAAACCCAATTATCTGGAAATGACATGTAAATGACAAGTGTCTATGTTACACAATGATTTCATGGGATGTCCTGAAATTCAGCCCTATTTTAAGACCTACTTGTTTTGGTCAGTTGAAAATGTATTATATGACAGAACATTTTCTCATCATCAAAATGATTATAAACAATTCCTTCTCAATATCTACTATCAATATCTATTGTCAGCACATACAAAACACTACTGCAGAATTTGGGGCTTGTTTTTTCAGTCCATTTTTCCTCACTTACATTGGAGATGTGAACTGGGCCAACATTATCACAATTCCACAGATCAAGAAACTGAAGTAGGAACGTGATAACTGTTCTGGGAGGCAAGCATGTTCAGGTCAATGGGGCATTCTAGATGAGCAGCTGAGCATGCACTCTTTGCAGGACTGTGCACCCTCCTTCACCAGGTTGGGGCTAGAGACACTGTGGCTCTAGCATCATAATCACATGTGAACCTGGGGCTAGCCAGACAGTCAGTCCATAGAATCAGGCGAGGCAGGCTGCTGTCTCTCACCCAGTGTTGCTGAGAATTTGTGCCCTCCTTTTTTGACTGTGTTGTCCCCAGCCTTCTCTTCCTGGCCATGCCTGTGGCCGCAGGTTGCCTTCCAGACGCAGTGTGTGGGAGAGAGGGCCTTCAGAAACCACAGACATAAATCTGACAGGAGCGGTAGACTGGCCAGGGGAAGCCCACTGATGGTGGCTCGTTGACCCCCAGGACATCAGCAGGAGAATCCAGTTCATGTGGGGGTGAAGAGCACTGCTTGCCACAGAGATTTGGGTGGGAGAGGAGTGGAATACTGCCACTTAAGAGTTGTGTAATGAGGGTCACTTAAGAGAGGCTGTGCCTGTGTGTGGGAAGAAGGTATCTGGGGGGTGCTTGTCTCTAGGGGCATACTGCAGTGTCTGCATCAGTCCCCAGCAGCCCTTCTTCTGGGAGCTGGAGGAGGTGCCTCTCCACCTGGGACCAAGGCCTCCAGCCAGCTCTGGAGACCCCGGGGGCCCAGCTTTCCCACCGGGCTCCTTGTCTCTGTGTTTCCAGCTCTCCCCCTCCTGCAGGGGGGCTACACCCTGTTGGTGCTGGGAATCCCTTTGGTAGTCTGGTGAGGCCCAACAACTCTTCTCAGAACAAGGTGCTTGATTAAAAAAAAAAAAAGGAAAACATACATAACATACATCTACCATTTAACCATTTTAAAGGATACAATTCAATGGCATTAAGTATATTCACAATGTTGCACAACCATAACTATCCATTTCTAGAACTTTTTCATCATCCCAAAGGGAAACTCTGTACCCATTAAACAATAACTCATCATTTCTCCCTCCCTCTCCCCAGCCCCTGGTAACCTCTATTCTACTTTCTGTCTCTATGAATTCACCACTTCTAGGTATCACCTACTCTGGGTATCTCATATAAATGGAACCATACAATATTGCCCTATTGTGTCTGCCATCCTTCATATGCATAATGTTTTCAAGATTCATTCAGGTTGTAGCATGTATCAGAATTTTATTCCTTTTTGAAATATTGTGGCTGAATAATAGCCCATTGTATGAATATACCACATTCTGCTTATCCGTTCGTCTGTTGATCAACACTTGGTTGCTTCCACTTTTCGGCTGCTGTGAAAAATGCTGCTAAGAACATGGTTGCACAAATATCTGTTTGCGTCCTTTCTCTCTTTCTTTTCTTTTCTTTTTTTTTTTTTTTTTGATGGAGTTTCACTCTTGTTGCCCAGGCTGGAGTGCAATGGCGCAATCTCGGCTCACTGCAACCTCCGCCTCCCAGGTTCAAGTGATTCCTCTGCCTCAGCCTCCCCAGCAGCTGGATTACAGGCATGCACCACCACAGCCGGCTAATTTTGTATTTTTAGTAGAGACAGCGGTTCTCCATGTTGGTCAGGCTGGTCTCAAACTCCCGATCTCAGGTGATCCGCCCGCCTCGGCCCCCCAAAGTGCTGGGATTACAGGCGTGAGCCACTGCGCCCGGCCGAGTCCCTACTTTCAGTTCTCTTGGGTATATAGCTAGGAGTGGAATTGCTTGGTTGTATTGGTAATTCTATGTTTAACTTTTTTAGGAACCATCAGACTGTTATCCACAGTGGCTGCACTCTTTTTTAAAAATACATTTTTATTTTTAATCTTTGTGAGTACATAGTAGGTGTATATATGTATGGGGTACATAGATATTTTGATACAGGCATTAAATGTGTAATAATTACATCATGGAAAATGGGGTTTCCTTCTCAAGCATTTATCCTTGATGTTACAAACCATCCAGTTATACTCTTTTAGCTATTTAGAAATGTACAATTAAATTATTTTTACTATAGGCTGCACCATTTTACATTTCATTCATTCATAAGATCTGGTGGCAGCTCTAATAACTACTTTGAGTGTGAAGAGTCCCCACCCCCTTTGTCTCCCAGTCCACACCTCCCACTTCTCAACTCACTGTGGTTTGGTTCTGACCTCCCACGCCGTCCCTGCCAAGGTCACCATGACCCTGAGGTGGCTAGATCTGTTGTCCTTGTCTGGTTTTTATCAGCATGACCCTTAGGGGCTCCTGGCCTTCCCTCCCTTCCCTTGGCCTCTGACGCGTCACATGCTCACATCTTTCCTCCTTACACTCTGGCTTTCCTCAGCCTCCTTTGCCATCCTTTCCCCCTCTCCCTGGCCCACTGGGCAAACTGGTGTCGCTCATGCTGGGTCCTGTGCTCTCTCTGGGTGACCTCCTTCACTTCCACTGCCTTAACACACTGATATGAACCTCCTGCTCACAGCTCCCTCCTGAGCTCCCGACACACCTAGGGGGTCTTCACTCAATAAGAACAATAGCCACATGGATGGAGTTGCGCATGTGTGCTGAGCGGTGCTAAGCACTTTTCATGCATTATTTTATGTAATCCTCACAGTAACATCATGAGTGGTAAAGCAATGAGCCTGAGGGTTCATAGCTGATATGTGGCAGAACCAGAATCTAGGTTCAGGCCTGGCTGGATCCAGCGTTTCTATCGACTCTGATCTTCTGGACATCTTTTTTTTTTTGAGAGACAGGGCCTTGCTTGGTCACCCAGGCTGAGGAGTGCAGTGGTGCAGTGGTGGAATCATAGCTCACTGCTGCCTCAAATTCCTGGGCTCAAGGAATCCTCCCACCTCAGCCTCCCTAGCAACTGGGACTATTCAGAACATGCCACCACACCCAGTTAGGTTTTTTTTTTGTTTTTTTGAGATGGAGTTTCACTGTTGTTGCCCAGGCTGGAGTGTAATGGTGTGATCTTGGCTCACTGCAACCTCTGCCTCCCAGGTTAAAGTGATTCTTCTGCCTCAGCTTCCCAAGTAGCTGGGATGATTACAGGCAGGCACCACCATGCCCGGCTTATTTTTGTATTTTTAGTAGAGATGGGGTTTCATCATGTTGGTCAGGCTAGTCTTGAACTCCTGACTTCAGGTGATCCACTCGCCTCGATCTCCCAAAGTGCTGGGATTACAGGTGTGAGCCACCGTGTCCAGCACATACCTGGTTAATTTTTTAATTTCTTGTAGAGACGAGGTCTCACCATCTTGCCCAAGCTGGTCTGGAATTCCTGGACTCAAGTAGTCCTCCTACTTTGGCCTCCCAAAGCGTTGGGATTACAAGCATGAGCCACTCTGCCCAGCCCTCTTGGACATCTTATAGACACCAAAGCTCAACAGGTCCCAAACTGAGCCCCTCCTGCTGCAGCCTGGATCTCATCCATTGCTCCCTACTTCAGTTACAGGCACCATTCTCCAGAGAGCTGCTTTGCTCTCTCTTCTCCTTCCTCTCGGCCAGACTCTTTTTTTTTTTTTTTTTTTTTTTTTTTGAGATGGAGTTTTGCTCTTGATGCCCAGGCTGGAGTGCAATGGCGCGATCTCGGCTCACCGCAACCTCCGCCTCCTGGGTTCAAGTGATTCTCCTGCCTCAGCCTCACGAGTAGCTGGGATAACAGGCATGCACCACCACGTCTGGCTAATTTTGTATTTTTATTAGAGATGGGGTTTCTCCATGTTGGTCAGGCTGGTCTCGAACTCCTGACCTCAGGTGATCTGCCCGCCTCCGTGTCCCAAAGTGCTGGGATTACAGGCGTGAGCCACCATGTCCAGCTGGTCAGACTTCTTTTACCCATTCCCTACTCCTTTTGTCTCCAAGTCCACACCTCAATCTACTTCTCACCCCATGGCAGTGTGGCCTGAGAGAAAGTAGCTAGTCCACACCTACAAGATTCATGTCATCCTTGATGCCCCTCCCTGCGGATCCAATCCATTATGGAGTGGAGCTGACTCCACCCTCCAGAAAGCTCCCAGATTTTCCATTTCTTCTCACCATCCCCACTGTGCACCCTTGGTCCTGGCCACTGTCAGTTCTTTACAAAGTGACACTAAAACAACTCCACTGGTCTCCTGGAATCTGATCTTGCTCCTTGACAACTGATCTCTATCTAAAGCCAGAGTGATGCCTCGCAGATGCTGCCACCTCTCTTTGATGCCTCCTCTGCCATATGTGTGTGTGTGTGTGTGTGTTTGTGTGTGTGTGTGCATGCGAACCCTCAACGTGGCCTCCAAGGGCCGTCACAGTCTAGCGCCTGCTGCCCTGCCCCCATTTCATCTCTCACTCCTCCCATTTCCAAGCTCTGCTCTCGGCACATTAGAAAGGGCCACACACTCTTTTAAACTTGGAGTCTTCTCCCTTACTCCCCACCTCCCTTACTATCTTCCCCTAGTTCACCCGCCCCCCCATCTGAATCTGGCTGACTGCCTTCCCCACCTGGCTGCCCATCAGAATCATTTGGGGGAGCTTTTAAGAATCCTGATGCACAGAGAATACCCCAGAATCTCGGGGGTGGGACCCAGGCACCAGGATTTGAAATCAATCGATACGAGAAAATGCAGGGTTGACAACCTGGTTTAGGTCTTAACAACACTTATGTTAGATTAGGCAGCCCTTCCCCCAACCCGCATTTCCCGAAGTTCCTCTCATTCCCTGCCCGACAGCACCTGATCTTATTGAGGCGTTTCCTTCTTGTGCTCCTCACTAGGCTCTAAGTCCAGCAATGGGAAGGACCAAGTTAGCTGGTTTTCTGCTGTATCTTCAAGACCTGATTCAAATGAGGCACTCAGTCTAGATTTGTTTCATGAATGTGGAAGTCATTTCAAGGGTGACAGGAGGCTTCCACACTTTGACCCCCCTTTCCTAAACAGAATCAATGGATGCCTCTTTAAAAAACAAACCAACCAAAAAACAGACTAAAATCCCCCATGTCACTTACTCAACAATAGCTTGCAATTCCACTAATATGATTCATTCCTTTGGATTAAAACACCTTGTCTCATTAAAATGCAAATTCAGCCTGAAAATACACCACCTTAATGGAATTAGTCATTTATACTTTGTCCTGAATGATTTTGTCAGCTCTTAATAGAGGAGGGAGGAGACGAATTACCATTTACTGAGTGCATCCTATACGCCAGGTGTTTTACACATATTAGCTCATTGAATGAGGTTAAAAGAGCTAGTTCTGGAAACACCTGGAGCTCAGAGAGGTTAGGGTAACAGAGCTGGTCAATGAGTCATCTCGATTGGAACCGACATCTGAGCCTGCACTCTCTCAGTGCCTGCCTGCCTGCCTTTGGGGGAGAGAAAGGGCACAAAGAAGGGAGGGAAAGGACACAGAGGACAGGCCTGGGCCTCAGGAGACAAATGTCACCTTCTCCTCCTCCACGTGGCCCAGGATGGCCTGGACACTGGGACTGGCCAGGGGCAGGAGGACTTTGGCAATGGCACCCTTGCAGGTGCTCATCCTCTCCATGTTCAACCCACTGTATAAATGGCTCAATTCTATTGCAGGAACTCTGCCTAAGGACTTACTGTGTGCGCTGACGTGGAGATGCTCAACAAATGCTCTTTGAATGGATGAACCAACAGGAAGAGGTAAGCTTCGTTTATCTCACACATCTGAACCAAAGACTAACAGAGATGCCAGGGATTCCAAAGGCCAAATTTTGTATATGCACTGGATTAGACTTTTGCCAAATGGAGGCACAGGAAGTACTTAGTTATTTGCATCACACAAATATTGGGGCAGTGTAGGGCAGCAAAACTGCGTGGCTCGAGGTCGAGGGCGTGGGGGAGTCCTAGTTCCCCATCTGGAAGCTGTGGGATCTTGGAGTTACTCAGTGTCTTCCAGTCCCAGTGGGTGACACACACCTAACAGGTTGTTTTAAAGCTTCATAAACTCTTCTCAAAGTCTGTTCTCTCCCTGCCTCAGCTGGGAGGTTTTCCCATCAGATTCCTTGGCCTCACTCCAGATCCAGTGAATCAGACCCTTTGAGAGTGTATCCAGGAACTTGCATTTTATTTTTTATTTTTATTTTTGTATTATTTTTTTTTTTAGTAGAGACGGGGTTTCACCGTGTTAGCTAGGATGGTCTCAATCTCCTGACCTTGTGATCCACCCGCCTCAGCCTCCCAAGTGCTGGGATTACAGGCGTGAGCCACCGCGCCCGGCCTTTATTTTTTGAGACGGAGTCTTGCTCTGTCACCTAGGCTGGAGTGCAGTGGTGTGATCTCAGCTCACTGCAACCTCCAACTCCTGGGTTCAAGTGATTCTCCTGCGTCAGCCTCCCAAGTAGCTGGGATTACCAGCCTGTAATCCCAGTAGCTGCCACCACGCCTGGCTAATTTTTGTATTTTTAGTAGAGATGGGGTGTCACCATATTGGCCAGGCTGGTCTCGAACTCCTGACCTTAGGTGATCCACCCACCTCAGCTTCCCAAAGTGCTGGGATTACAGGTGTGAGACACCGTGCCTGGCGGGAACTTGCATTTTAAACAACCATTCCTGACATCTTTTGGCTTGAGGTTAAAAGACTGGCTACAATCTTGCTATTCAACGTGTGGTCCCTGGACCAGCAGCATCAGTATCACCTGGGAGTTTGAGGAATGGAGTCTCAGGTGCCACCCTGCCCTTGTCAACAAGATCCCTGCGGGACCCCACTTTGAAAAGCACTGCTTTTCAGAGCCCTCCAGCTCTCCCCAACCTCCTAAAGGAGGGAAGGACTTTTAGCTCGGGAGCAAGGTTTTCATTTCATAAGAGGAAGGCTCATGATGCAGAGATCTGCCTGGTGGAAGCTCTGGGGGGAGGACATTTCCATGCACGGATGAAGGAAAACCTTTCACCAATAAATGTTGGTTGGTGAGCGATGGGGACTAAGAGGGCAGGGCAGGACTGAGCATCTAAAGAGGAAAAACCAGCAGAAAAGAGGAATCTGGGGACAGAAGAGAGGACCAGCCCTGCCACAGCCCAGAGGATTTCATGCAGTGAGGCTTGCCTCCCCAGTGTTAGACCGTCTGGGGAGGTTTGCTTTTTAACCTGGCAGAATTTCCAAGGAACTTAACCTTGGTGTCTAGGGAATTTGTTAACCTTGGGCAAAGTCAGAGACATTGTTGCTCGTGGCTATTACCCAACAAGGGACTAAATCACACTTATTGTATATATATATATTTATATATTTTATTTGTAAATATTTCTGAAAAGCACCCCTGATATTGTAAAGTTTGGTTTCTATTTAACTATGACATAAGAGGACAACAACAAAAAAAGCTAAAGAGAAAGTTACTAAGATAAAGAACACACACAGCAAAATCTCATCTTTCAGTAAAAAAATTAACTTTAACAACAAATATGGGAAACTATTTTCTGTGCACCCCTGTTAGACGAGAATCACCTCAGTGAAGGAGAGCAAAATTAGAACATTACATCGGCTTCGTGGCAGCACCCGAAAGATGCTTTTAATGATCAGATAAATGTTATTTATGGACACTGAGTCCCAGTTTAAATATACCAGGAAAACTAATGTTTAATGAGCAATTTGATGTAAAAAGACTCCCTTTTACAAAATGAATATCAAATCCCTGATTCTCCCTGCAGTTTATTTTCTTCAGGAGCTTAGATATTTATATATTGCATTCACTTAAAGCAAGACACATCTTTTGCAGGACTGGTCTAGGAGGGCCACTTACTTGATTGTGGGTTCTCTGCCTTCCATGCGGATCACCTGTTCTTCCTATACCCTCTTCTCTCCCCTAAAGTCTGCAGAAGTTGATTTTAGCCAAGCAGGCCAATTGCAACCCTGTCACCACCCACAGTAGCCTTGAGCCAGCCAAAAGGCAATTTGGAGCATCCCTCCCCAGCCTGCGAGGGGGACCCAGGGGAGGGTGGGGACCTGGGAGCAGGCAGTGTCCTTTGCGTGTCCTCATTACCTGCCAGGTACTCAATGACTGCCGCCATGTAGACAGGGGCGCCCACGCTGATCCGGTACTTGAACGTCCCTTTCTTCAGATAACGCATCAGCCTCCCCACTGGAAAGATGACACCTGCCCTAGCTGAACGGGACAGCTTGGACATTTTCTTCTTCCCGCTCCGGCCCGACATCTTGCTTCAGTTTCCCTCTCAGCTTGCTGACACAGTGGCTTCCCGGCACTAACACAATGCTAAAAAGGAAAGAAGACAGAGTTGAGGAAGGGTAGTTGGCAAACATCTTGGGCACAGTGGCATGGCCCTTGGGCACCACTGTGACACCTCTGACTGCCCTGGGGAGGCAGCTGAAACCTCGCTGCTACTGCAGGTGCAGGAGGCACGGAGTCAGGCATGGGGTCTCTGAAGAGCATGGGCAAGCCCACCCACAAACATCCCTCCCCCACCAAGGCAGCCTGACCTCAAGAGGAAAGGCCACAGAAAACTGTCACGGAATAGGGAGTTCTCGGTCCTGTGGTCAGCTGAACAATGATCCCCAAAGATGTCCATTTCCTCATCCCCAGAACCTGTGACTGTTATCTTATATGACAGAGACTTTGCAGATGGGATGAAGCTAAGGGTCTTGAGATGGGGAGGTTTATCTTGGATTATCTGGGTGGGGCTAACGTAATTGCCTTAGAAGACGGAGGCAGGGGGTCAGAGTGGGCAGTAAGAGATGTGAGAACAGAAGGAAAAGGATTTTCCCCTCAAAGCCATCAGAAGGAATTAGTCCTGCTGATATCTTGACTTCAGCCCAGTAAGGCCATTTTGAACTTCCAACCCCTGAACTATAAGAGAATAAATTTGTATTGTTTTAAACACTAAGTTTGGGGTAATTTGTTCCAGCAACAACAAGAAAACTAATACAACTCCTCTTGGCTTATATGACTTTGCCCATTATAATGGTTAGTGTATTAGTCTGTTCTCACACTGCTAATAAAGATGTATCCAAGACTGGGTAATTTATAAAGAAACAGAGGTTTAATGCACTCACAGTTCCACGTGGCTGGGGAGGCCTCACAATCATAGTGGAAGGTGAAAGGCACATCTTATATGGCAGTAGACAAGAAAGAATGAGAACCAAGCGAAAGGGGTTTCCTCTTATAAAACCATCAGATCTCGTAAGACTTATTCACTACCACGAGAATGGTATGGGGGAAACCACCCCCATGATTCAATTATCTCCCACTGGGTCCCTCCCACAACATGTGGGAATTATGGGAGCTACAATTCAAGATGAGATTTGGGTGGGGACACAGCCAAACCATATCCGTTAGGTTTGACAGACATAACTGAGAGCTGATGTGTATTTTTTAGACACTTTTCTAAATCCTGCAATAATGTAGCACTCTTAGAAATGGAAACAGGCCAAAAGAGGCAGTTTTACTGAATATGTGTGGTATGCAAACATAGCAAATGAAAAGCCATAATGCAGCCTGAGCGTCTGTTCCTTGGAATGAGGAATCCAGGTTGATTTTGGGGAGAAACTTCACAGTCAGCACAAAGAGGTGAATTCAGCACCAGGAACTAAGAGAGAAACATTCACTGTTGCTTAAGGAAGCTATCTTTTGTGTGAAGATAAAATAATCACATATTCCTGGACAGAGTCTTTGTAAGTCCACCCACAATCTAGAAAATTGTAGTAGATCTTGGGTAGGCTTGGTCTGCTGGTTGACAGAGTATTGTAACCGACAAATGGAATATAATCTTCAGTAAGTAAAAGCAAATTACAAGGAACAAACGGTCAGGAGCAAAGAAAAGGAAAATGACTTTTTCTAGGAAATGTGTTAATACATCAAAGCTCTCTTCCCCAAGGTCAATGGCGTTCTCAGGGGCCGTTTCCTCTGGAGATGAAAAATGAGAAAGTCAGGAACAAATTGAAATTGGTTCTATCCGTTGATCCTGGTTAGGTCATCATACCAACAGGCAAGATGGCAAAGGAAAGGAGGGTCCAAGAAAGTTGCTAAATATATGACAGAAGAAGATACTAAATGAATGCTTGGCTAATATGAAATAGATACAAAACCAGGATTTACTTAATCTAGGTGAAAGAGTGAACAGATTTCAATTTTCTAAAGCATCTGATAACTCCATTATGACCAAGGAGACTATATTAAAAGCTCTGAAATTAGCAACACAGCCCTTTCTCAACTCTCACCTGTCCCCGAGGTGAATGATTCAAGTTTGGGGCATTTTAGTATATACTTCATATACATTATTTAAAATGCTCATAGGTACTCACTACTCCCCTATTTTATACTTTATATGTCGTTTTGCCACCAAAGGATGTAGCTATTCATCAGTTAGGTACACGCAAAGATGAGAGAAATACCTTAGACTATTATCTCTTTGACCGCAAGGCCCAGAGATCAGGCAATGTTGCCATGTTGTTTTATCACGTTGTTTCTTCATCTAGAAGAAACAAGATCTCCCACATTTGCTGTGCTGCTGCTGTGTGTGGCTGCTCACTCTCATAAATCCACTTGTAGGGGTTTTCTCTTTGAGGAAGCAAGCAACTATGTGTTAGGTAAATGTATGGAGGGCCTGCTGTTAGTCAGCCCTGTCGCAGGAAAGAGGGGAAACAGACAGCATTGCTAAGTGGTCCCTGTCCTCACATAGCACGTGTTTGCTAGCTGGGTTGTGGTGCTCTAAATGGAGGTGGCTCTTGCTATAGTGGAAGGAGCCCAGGACTGCGGAACAGTAAGTCCTGGGCATAGCGCTGCTTCTACATAACTACAGTCATACACCCCACAATGACTGCATATGATGGTGGTCCTGTAAGATCATAACGGAGCTGAAAAATTCCTATGACCTAGTGACATCTTTTGTTGTTGTTGTTGTTGTTTGGGAAGGAGTCTTGCTCTGTCCCCTAGGCTGGAGTGCAGTGGTGCAATCTCGGCTCATCGCAACTTCTGCCTCTGGGGTTCAAACGATTCTCCTGCCTCAGCCTCCCAAGTAGCTGGGACTATCGGTGTGCACCACCATGCCTGGCTAATTTTTGTATTTTTAGTAGAGACGAGGTTTCACCATGTTGGCCAGGCTGGTCTCAAACTCCTGACCACAAGTGATCCATCCTCCTCAGCCTCCCAAAGTGGTGGGATTACAGGTGTGAGCCACTGCACCCAGCCAACCTAGTGACATCCTAACGGCGTAGCACAATGCCTTACTCATGTGTTCGTGGTGACGCTGATGTAAACAAACCTACTGTGCTGCCAGTCATATAAAAGTCTAGCACATATAATTATGTATAGTATATAATACTTGATAACAAATGACTATGTTACTGGTATGCCTTCTACTTATTAAAACAAAGTTAACTGTAAACCAGCCTTAAACGGGTCCTTCAGGAGGTATTCCAGAAGGAGGCATTATTATTACAGGAGATGACAGCTCCGTGCGTGTTATTGTCCCTAAAAACTTTCCAGTGGACAAGATGTGAAGGTGGAAGACAGTGTTATTGATGACCTTGACTCTGTGTAGGCCTAGGCTAATGTGTATGTGTCTTATTTTTTTTAACAAAAGTTTAAAAAGTTAAAAAAAATTTTAATAGAAAAATGCTTATAGAGTAAGGCTATAAAGAAGGAAAATATGTGTAGCTGTACAATGTATTTGTGTTTTAAACTAAGTGTTATTACAAAAGAGTCAAAAAGTTTAAAAAGGTTAAAAAGTTTATAAAGTAAAAAAAATTACAATAAGCTAAGGTTAATTTATTATTGGATAATTTATTGGAAAATTTATTATTGGATAAGGTTAATTTATTATTAAGGAAAATATTCTCTTTTAAATGTAGTGTAGCTTACATGTACGGTAGAATGTCTACAGTAGTGTACAATAATGTCCTGGGCCTTCACATTCACTCACCACTCACTCACTCACTCACTCACTCACCCAGGGTACTTCTAGTCCTGCAAGCTCTATTCATGGCAGGTGCCCTATACATGTGTACTGCTGTTTACATTTTATACTGTATTTTACTGTCCTTTTCTAAGTTTAGAGACACAAAAACTTACCATTGTGTTACCATTGCCTGCAGTATTCAGTATGGTAACATGTTGAGCAGGTTTGTAGCCCAGAAGCAACAGATTATAGGATTATAGCCTAGGTGTGCAGGAGGCTGTACCATCTAGGTTTGTGAAGTCCACTCTATGCTGTTTGCACAATGACAAAATCACCTAACGATGCATTTCTCAGAATGTACCCCTTTCGTTAAGAGATGCATGACTGTAGTTATGTGAGCTTCATATGTTATTTGTTTGGAACTCAGTGGCCTCATCTGTAAAACAGGGCAGGTGGCTAACATCCTTACAGTTGTTCTGCTCTTAAACATCCTGATTTTTCTGAAAGGCACTTTTCAATGATTTTGGTAGAGAAGCTTAGGCTCTTTAAGCAGTCGGTTCTAAAGACTTAAGAGCCTACGCAGGCTCATAAAGGTGCATTAGTGACTCTCCTAAGCCAATTATGTGCTTTTCTCAGTTAATGGTAAGTGGGATTGGAGGATGATTAGTAAGTCTGGTTGTCAAGAAAACCACCTGAAAAGCCCATCACAGGGTGGACGTGCTCTGTGAATATGGTGTGTGCTGGCTGGTCTTAATCTCTCCCTACCATGCTTCCACCAGAGAACGCTGCATGAAGTACAAACACCACAAGGGCAGGGACACCCCCTGTGCGCACGCGCACACACACACACGTACGTGCACACACACGCATACACGCACGCGCGCACACACACACACATGCACACATGCACGTGCACACAGACACACCCACACACACACACGCTCCTCAAAAACAGCCAGAGAATGACAGGTGTGCAGGATAAAGCCATTTAGGGACTTTCCTCCTATTAGCCGCCAAGAGAAGTCACAAATTGCCCTAAAAATTGGAACTTAGGACTAGGAGTGTAAGAAAAGCAAGTGACTTTAGGGCATGGATGCCTAAAACACTCATGAAGAGGCCAGGCATGGTGGCTCATGCCTGTAATCCCTACATTTTGGGAGGCTAAGGTGAGTGGATCACCTGAGGTCAGGAGTTTGAGCCTGGCCAACATGATGAAACCCCGACTCTACTAAAAATACAAAATATTAGCTGGGCGTGGTGGCGGGTGCCTGTAATCCCAGCTACTCTGGAGGCTGAGGCAAAAGAATCACTTGAACCCGGGAGGTGGAGGTTGCAGTGAGCCAAGATTGTACCACTGCACTTCTGCCTGGGCAACAACAGCGAAACTCTGTCTCAAAAACAAACAAACAAACAAAACCCAACACTCATGAAGATAAAATAGCCAAGTAAGGAAAATCAAAGTAGGAACAAGTAAAGAAACATACCACCTGCACATTGTAAAAAAGTACCTAAATGTAAGAATCATCCCAAACATGGTACTTTATAACAAGGCTTTCTCTCTGTGGCTTCCAGACTTCCCTCTAAGTGAGGGCCTTAGAGGAAATCCCCCTGGGTGGGGGATGCAGCTCTATCTGAAGTCTAAGTGTGAGACAGATTGACTTACGCATGTATTTTAAGCAGGACGGGAGAGTTCTCTATGCCTGCCAAACCCATCTTTTCAGGTCTTGTGCGGAATTTAAGCAGCCAGGCACCTATCTCCCAGGCCCTCCTGGGGACTCAGGGCTGTGAGGTCCCCGCACATGGACAGTAAGAATTAGAGCACATCCAGGAATCCCTAGGGGAAGCAAGGAGGGGCTGATGGAGCTGACATGTCACATCTATCAGAGCCCACTGAAGGCAGGAAGTGCTGAGCCTCTGGGGCCACTCCAGAGAAGACCCTGCTTTCTAAAGACCACCTCTCCCCAAAGCCTGTGCTGGATTATGCCTGGAGTTATGATAAATTATAACCCTGAACTTCCTTCTTTCCCAGGCCACCCTTTCCTCCAACTCTATTCCATCTTGGGAAGTCAGGAGTCAAAAATGTGAAGGGTTTTTATCCACATCCTGGTAATTGGAGTCTCAGTGTAGGCCTACTGTCTAAAAAGAACCATTGCAAGTGAAAATTTGTTTCCTGAAGGAAACAATTTCTGCTCTAAGACAATTTCGCTCTGATTAGGCAAAGCTTAAGGACTATGATACACTAAGTTTATGTGTTTGGAGAGTGAATATGGCTGGACACAGCTCTTGGTGTCCTCAGAGACACCGTGTGGGCAATCCCTGGAGACCACGCAGCTCTGTTCAGGTGGCCCCATCTTCCCAGATGCACGTGGGATACAGAGGAAACCAGACAAACCCTGGATCTGCGATGTACCTGTCCTTTCATAGCAGAAAGACCAAGGTATACAGTCTTATAATTATCCGTAGAGTGGATCAGAGCATTTCAAGCATGTTAACAGTGAGAAACAGGGAGGTAAAACTCCAGACTCAGAGAAGAACAGGGAGAATGTAGGGCTCCTGGCTCGTTCCCCCCAACCCACAGGAGCACAGCAACTGGAAGCACATCGTTGGTCTTGTGTGTGCTGGGGAAGAGGGCGTATTCAGACTCCATTGTTTCAGGATTTATTTCTAGGTTTGGCTTTTAAGCCCATAACAACAACGACAGGTTAGATTTTATATATAACACCAGGTAAATATGAAGTTGCAGCATTGACTCAGACACGGGCAATAAACTCACACCAGACTATTCAAATAACTACCGTATTTCACTGACTTTATGATGCACTTTTATTTTTTAACATTTTACTGTCTCTAGAAGTTGGTATGCATCTTGCAATCGATACCATCATAGATTCAATGTAAGACAGTATTTATGGAGCATTTATTATTGAACAAGAAACTACATTAGATGTTGTTAAATTTATATGACCCTTGTCCTCCAATATTTTCCAATGAAGTTGCCTGACAGACCAAAATGAAGTTTCAAATAGATGTCAGAGCCATGGTTCCTAAACTGTGCACCAGGGTACACTGGGGCAATCAACAAACCCACAGAAGCACCGCAGGAAGGTTTAGGCTTTCCCTTGAATACAGCCATAGTTGGCCTCTGTGGGACCCCACCACTACCAGCTCCCGATGGTTCAATTTCAACAGTAGGGTGCACTATGTTCCTTTAGATGATGCCATTTTTTTCTTGCAAGGCTGGGTTTTTGGCTGTTGCTGTGATTAAAAGCAAGTGTTGGGTGAAAGTCAATACAGAACAGAAAATGAGGGTGGCAGTGTCCAGTCTGACTCCAAGGTCTGGGTACCTGTGCAGTGCCCAACAGTTGTACACATCCTATTTGTAATTCATTGTGGTTATTTAAGAACAGAATAAGAATACTTTTTCCTTTTAATTCATGTGTATTATTTTCCCAAATGGCTAGTACAATGTTAGAACATGAATACTTATTAAGTTGTTTGGGCCTCAACACTTCATAAATGGAACAGGCAGGTATTTCTTCTGCCCTAGTGGTATCGAGAACATGCTGGAGACATTAAGAACTCTGAGAAAGTGAGGGAATTTCTATGCTAGGGCCCAGCACCAACAAGCTTAAACCTATACTTCTGACTTGCTCAAGGTTACCCTAAAGCAAGGAAAATAAGAAAGTTAAAGAAATTATTTAAATATTTTGAGTTTATCTTTAAATCTGAGGAATATTTGCACATAGTAAAAAAAAAAAAAAAAAAAAAAAAAGCAAAAAGGAACCAAAATGTATAAAATGAAGAGCAACAGTTTCTCACTCATTGGTCTCATTGAGAGAGACAAATACAGGTGACAAGGGTTAATTTCAGTTCTGGTGGCTACCTCCAAAACTCTCATGCTTATACCTCCACTTCTTGATCTATTTTCATTTTTAGACAGTCTCTATCTGTGCCGAAGGATGAGACCTTAACCCACCTTCCTCCTCCCTTTTCAATTGTTGACAGTTATTTTTTCAGTTTTATTTCCTCCACTGATCGCCTTGGAAACTTGAAGTAATACTGTACACTCCAATCTCTGTTTCTGACTTCAACTTTGGGGATTATCTCTCATGTCATCATCAAATGAGATGAGGATATGAGCGCCCTAATCTTTCCCTGGTCCTCTCCTCCCTACATCACCTCCCTAAGCTCTACTTCTGTCTTCTATACTTGCTATTGTCCTAGTTCATAACATATATATTTTATTCTATAATCACAATAAAATCATTCACATTTTGACTCTAGATTTATTTTGAAAGTTAAACTCCATTTACATGGTTAAGACTTTCTAAACATTGTTCCCTGCAGAACTGAGTATAGTGCTCATCACATTTGTAAATATTTTCTGCAGAATCAAGTGTGATGATAGCATCACAGTTTCTTCTCTGTGGTCCAGCATCGGAATCCTTGAGTCCTCATGTCAAGATGAATTTTTTTTTTTTTTCTGAAAACCTGATGTGCAGAAGAATTCCACATTTTCCGTGGCTTCACATTTGGACCATGTCTTTCTTGTATAGCTCCTCTCTAACCCTGAAGTTATTAACTATAGTTGATTCTCAATATGTGGGGTAGTTATGTTCTCTATAAAGTAGTCAGAAACACAGAATTAGCAAAAACTGAAAAACTGCGCGTAGGGGAAATACAGGGTTAGGCTCCTACAAGCCTCTGGTCACAACATTTCATCAACTAATCAATACTTAACCTTGTTTTATGTGTGTTTGTGTTCAAAGACACCTTGTTTAATAGATATTGACAACTCATTAACATTGAGCTTCCGGCCAACAGCACTGTAACACGTGCCTGAAGGAAGCTTGCACATCATGGCCTTCTTGCACTTAGGAATGCTAGACATCATTTCAGCACTACACCTGGGGTCCATTCTAAACAGCAAAATCACCAACAAAAAGCACAAACGTGAAAAACATGGCACTAAATAGGGCATGCAAAGGGCACTTGACTGCAGTGTGAGCTGAAACAAGAAGGCAGTCACCTGGTGCAACCACAGCTGGGAAGGTGTGCTTGTGGCAACTAAGATGTTTTGCTGCTCTGTGTACGTGCATGTCTTAGAATGACCATGAAAGTGCCGCAAGTATTGATTTGGGGGCTCCAAATACATTTTAGCATGTAGGCAAATTCACAAATATAAGATCCACAAATAGGAATGTGGACCGTATTTTTCTGTGTTGACAAAAGATGTTGCTTTACCATGTCCTCAAAATCACTCAGCTTCTCAATCACATTGTTCTTTGCAGAGACCCTGTTTTTCCCAGAGAACCCTTTGCAGAGGGGTTATTCTCAAAGCCCTCTGACCTCCAGCTCCAGTTTGGAATAGGAGTTGTTTTAGTCAGCAGTCTTCCTGGGACTGGTCTTTCTGGGACCTATCTTCTCTGTTCATCCTTAGTCCTATGACTTCCTCTTTCTTGGTTTTCTCCCTTGTTTTGTTGGTATCCACCTGATGTAACTCTTCAGAAACAGGACAGGGAAGTAAACTTTGTTTTCTTTCTTTCTTTTTTTGAGACAGAGTCTTGCTCTGTCACCCAGGCTGGAGTGCAGTGGTATAATCACGGCTCACTGCAGCTTTGACCTCCTGGGCTCAAACAATCCTCTACCTCAGCCTCCTGAATAGCTAGGACTATAGGTATGCACCACACCCAGCTAATTTTTTTGTATAGATGGGGTCTCACTATGTTGCCCAGGCTGGTCTTGAACTCCTGGCCTCAAGTGATCCTCCCGTCTGTGAACTTTTGGCTTCAAGTGATCCTCCCACCTCAGCCTCCCAAAGTGCTGGCATTAAAGGCATAAGCCACCACATCTGGCCTAAACTTTGTTTTCTTACAGAAACAGAACTATCTTACTTGAATGATCTTTAGGTTATCATTTATTAGAGTATTATCATTTTCAGTGTCAAAATCATTTTGCTTCAATATTTTGAAGTCATTGAACCCTGCTCAGCATTTGGCAATAAGTTGGTTCAACCTGAAAACTTAGACTTTTATAACATGGATTTTTTTTTCTATTATGTCTTTGATTATCTCTCCCCCCTCAACCCACCGCCAATTTCTTTATTTCTCCCAATACCCCCTTTCTTTGTCTCTTACTGAGATTCCTGTAAACCAGGTATTGGATCTCCTGGATTAATAGTCCAAGTCTCTTATCTTTTTTCTTCTATTTTTTCTTCAGTCTTTATCTAATTTTGGTAATCATATTTTTAATTTCCAAGAGCTCTTTTTGTTCTCAGATTATTCCTTTTTTATAGCATCCTGTACTTTTATGAATGCACCATGTCTTCAAATCTCTCTGAAACTAATTAGAATGTGTTAAATTTATCTTCTGTCCTCTAAATTATTTTATCAGGCAGTTGTTCTATTGATTGATTGATTGATTTTCATCTTTTACTTTCATGTAGGCTTTTCTTAAATGTCTGGTGATCTTTGGCTATGCGTTTGTATTTAAGAATGAAGGACAAGGCTGGGCGCGGTGGCTTACGCCTGTAATCCCAGCACTTTGGGAGGCTGAGGTGGGCAGATCACTTAAGGTCAGGAGTTTGAGACCAGCCTGGCCAACATGGCGAAACCCTGCCTCTACTAAAAATACAAAAATTAGCTGAGCGTGGTGGTGCGTGCCTGTAATCCCAGCTACTCGGGAGGCTGAGGCAGGAGAATCACTTGAACCTGGGAGGTAGAGGTTGCAGTGAGCCAAGGTCCTGCCACTGCAACGATCCTTTTTCAAGCACTCCAGCCTGGGCGAGAAAGTGAGACTGTCTCAAAAAAAAAAAAAAAAGAAAAAAAAGAATGAAGGACAAGGTTGATGATTATAGGCAGACAGAAGAGCTTTCTCCAATTCTTCAACCATTGTTTGGTGGGTATGCTTCCTGTTTGGGATCTCTGGGTGTGTGTGCAGGGCATGCCAATTAGCAGGCAAGGCTTTAGGTGTCCAGTTAGGAACTAGTTGTATTAGTTCATTTTCACACTGCTGATAAAGACACACGCAAAACTGGAAACAAAAAGAGGTTTCATTAGACTTACAGTTCCACATAGCTGGGGAGACCTCAGAATCAGGGCGGGAGGCAAAAGGCACTTCTTACATGGCAGCGGCAAGAGAAAAATGAAGAAGAAGGAAAAGCAGAAACCCCTGATAAACCCATCAGATCTCGTGAGACTTATTCACTATCAGGAGAATAGCACAGCAAAGTCCAGCCCCCATGATTCAATTACTTTCCCCTGGGTCCCTCCCACAACATGTGGGAATTCTGGGAGACATAATTCAAGTTGAGATGTGGATGAAGACACAGCCAAACCACATCAGCAGGCATGGCTTTAGTGTGTCCAGTTAGGAACTGAGAACCCCCAAATGCCAGAATGAGCGGGGAGGTTTATTTTGTGGTGTGATATTTATCCTAGAAATTCTATGTGTGCCTTGTAGTTTTTTAACTTTTTGAGATGGAGTCTTGTTCTGTCACCCAGGTTGGAGTGCAGTGACGCAATCTTGGCTCATTGCAACCTCTGTCCCCCGGGTTCAAACAATTCTCCCTGCCTCAGCCTCCTGAGTAGCTGGGATTACAGAAGCCTGCCACCACGCCTGAGTAGAGACAGGGTTTCACCATGTTAGACAGGCTGGTCTCGAACTCCTGACTTCAGGTGATCTGCCTGCCTTGGCCTCCCAAAATACTGGGATTACAGGCATAAACCACCATGCCCAGCCTCTTGTAGTTGTTCGATTGCTTTAGAGAAGAACTCTCAGATTGTTAGCTTAAGGGCTAAACACCAAATTGCTGGAAACTCTTCTAGTAGTAAAGGAGGGAGAAAGGACAATTCACCAAGCTGTCCTGGAAACAGGCCTTCAATGAGTCCCCACTTATCACCCTCCCCACCTTCGCCGAAGTTCCCTCTTGCTTTTACTCTCAGTTGTGGCTTCCCCTGTGACGTGCATATGTTCTTATGCACTTTCAGTCTTCTGGAAATTTCTTGAAATCTCCCATCTGCTGTTGACTAACCACACCAGCCCCTACCCCTTTGTTATTGTTTATTTTATTTGTACTTCTTTGCCATCATTGCTGTGGCTCTGGAGAGGAGGGGTTTGAAGGAAAGCACAGGGGCTCAGTCCATCATTTTGAACTGGAAACTGAAAATGTCATTTTACTTTAACATTTTAACAAACCTCATTTAACAAACCTCAGCCTAGAAATGAGTATGCTGCTGAGGAGAAACAGCTCAACTGTTTTATAATTGAGTAATAATGTCATGTTAAAAAATTAAGATCACATTCATCACCAGGTGAGTCACCGAAAACTAACCGGTCTTGAGATAATTGAAGAATATAAAATTTTGCATCAAGAGACGATAAAGACTCCTTAATAGAATAGAATCCAACTCAGTGTGTCTGTATTTGCACAATTGCAGCATATGAGGTTCCCATAAACAATATTTAAAATTATACTGTGATCCCAGATGGGAGGAGAGGAAAGAAAGGAAACCCCTTAGCATGTGCCCTTATTGAATGAGTTGCTTTTGGTGAGAAACAGGAAACCTTATTTAACACCCTGATGGCCTTCATCAAAAGACAAAATAGTCTGGTTTCTTTAGACCAATATTTTCTTTTTATTCAAATAATTTCTTTATCAAGTATAAGGAGCTGATATACAGTGAGCCATATTTTACACCTCAACTTCTCCACATTTTTATTTTTTTTTTGTAAACTGTAGAGGGCTGCAACGAACCCTCTGCCAGCCAGCAAGGTGGGCCATTAGACACCTCCAGCATCCTGATTTATTTATTTATTTATTTATTTTGTTTTTGTTAAATTTTTTATTGGTGGTATTTGGTTACATAAGTAAGTTCTTTAGTGGTGATTTGTGAGATTTTGGTGCACTGAACCTGATTTGTAGTCTTTTATCCCTCACCCCCTTCCCACCTTTCCCCTGAGTACCCAAAGTCTATTATGTCATTCTGATGCCTTTGTACCCTCATAGTTTAGCTTCCACTTATGGATGAGAACACCAACAGCATCCTGACTTAAATGACCATTTTTTTCTACAGTCAAGCTTCTACAACGAGGCTTTGAAAAAGAGACAGCAGTCAGTAATTTGAGGATTGGGAGCTATAATTATAGGCCAGGGTGTCACAGGTGGGGTTCGGTCACACCGATGAATCACCTTGACAAAGGATCTAGACTCACAAGACGGCTTATTTTAAAGCACTCTTTCGAGATCATTCTCTTCAGAAGTATGCAAATCAAAATGCTTTCATCATACATTATTTTAAATCTAGAAATAAGAGATCTTAGAGCTTTTAATGATGGAATTGAAATTTAAAAAAACTTTAAACATTGTTTTCATGAACATGAAATTCACAGTGTCATCCCTAATGGACTCGTGTACTGTTTTAAAATTGCTGAAATTTATTCAATTTATTCATTTTTATCCCCTATGATATTTCCCTAATCTGTGGTATTGTGCTTCAGAATATTTTATATTGTAAATATTTATGAAAAGTGATGGAGACACTGCAATGAAGCATCTTTGTCAGTTCAGAATAATCCTTTGGGAGAATACATTGAGATGAAATAAAACAAAACTAGGTAGGAAATGAGGGGATTCAATATAAATATATTAACTATACACTGAAATATATTTTAAAGGGTATGAAAAAAATCTTAGCTTCCCATCTAATAGAGTTTGACTGTATTTTGGTGTGTTACCCTAAGAACTGTATTAAAATGATAATAGTTTGTTAGCATTATTTTGTAGCTGTAAAAACCATTTTCAGTAATACAAGCTAAATCACTGGCTCTATTACACTTCCATTTATGAACTCCAAGGGCAAATCATTATAGTATAATACTTTCCAAACCATTTTCTTTCAAGGCCACCTTTAAGTGAATGAGAATAGTCAATAATTTTATCGTCATATATGTTAAAGCACATTAACAATTTATAACGTAAAGGGCTATATCAAATGCAATTTCATCAAAATGACACGCAGATCAAATTAACCAAATTAACCAACCATGAATGTTAGAACCAAGCATTAATCCAATTTATTTAAATTATACTATTGGATAACAAATCATTCCCTTTTTAAAAAGTATTTCAAGTCACGTCGTGGAGCGGGAAGTTCAACTGCCGGCACATTCTTTGTCATTCAGAGGCAGAGCATGTGTGGTCACTCTAGAGGAGCTGGGGACAAGGGGTAGGGGCGTTTAAGGGGTAGATTTAGCATATCTGCTGCTACTGCAGGATACTAAGACATTTTAACACGTTTTGTTGTCTCTGTTGAACCTGAGCTATGGTTGTTTTAAAAAAGAGAAAAGCAGAAGTTGTTGATCTATAATGTAGCTTGTTTCTTTATTATTAGCCTTATGCTATTTTCTAATATAAATACATTTGGCCACCTGTGGTACCTGGATGAGAAATGAATAAAAATTATTTTAGTTTTCTTTGAATCTGAGTTAGCAATGCATTCCTAAAGAAAGCCAACCAGAAAATGAACCAGTTTGCCTTCCTGAATCTACTCATTCACAGAAAACAAAACAAAAACACCCTCACTGGGTCCAGCCTGGTCTCTTCTTGTCTTTTTGTTCTTTGAGGCTTGACAAATAGGAACAGTGGGATTTCCATAAACGATATTTAAAATTATACTGGGATCTCAGAAGGGAGGAGAGGAAAGAAAGAAAAACCCCTTAGCACGTGCCCTTATTGAATGAATTGCTTTTGGGGAGAAAGGATAAACTTTATTTAACATGCTGATGGCCTTTACAAAAAGACAAAGTAGTCTGGTTTCTTTAAACCAATATTTTCTTTTTTTTTTCTTTTTTCTTTTTTCTTTTTAGACAGAGTCTCTGTCAGCCAGGCTGGAGTGCAGTGGCCCAATCATAGCTCACTGCGGCCTTGACATCCTAAGTTCAAATAGTCCTCCCACCTTAGCCTCCCAAAGTGCTGAGATTATAGGCATGAGCCACTGAGACCAGCTTGACCAAGATTTTCTTTTAATTTAAATAAGTTATTTATCAAGTATAACAGTGGGTAAACTATCTTGTTTTCTGCAAATCTAACAGATTCAAATTAGTAATGCAGTTTATTGTTATAAGCAGCACCTTCTTTACTTCTCTGAGCAAGGCACTGGCTTTGTCTGAGCCAAGATGAGATTCCCAAATGGGAGTAGAGGTGTGTAGGAGCACCCTTAAGGGCTAGGGTGAATGTTTCAGTACCAGACAGCAGGTGGGCTGTATGCCTTGGTGTGCCTGATCCACCAGGGGCTTCCAGAGACATCCATGTTTGCTGAGCAACTGAGTACATCGGTGGGGCCAGTTGTCTGCTCTCAAAGCTAGAACAACAGACTGCTCTGGAACCCCTCTTCCTCCATCCCTTCCTCTGCCTGCACCTCCCTACCCATTTTTTCTTGCTGTCTGTCCTTTTTTCTTTTCTTTCTTTCCTTTTTTTTCTTTTTTTTTAAGAGAGTCTGGCTCTGTCACCCAGGCTGGAGTGCAGTGGTGCGATCTTGGCTCACTGCAACTTCTGCCTCCCTGGTTCAAGCGATTCTCCTGCCTCAGCCTCCCAAATAGCTGGGATTACAGGCGCCCACCACTGTGCCCCACTAATTTTTGTATTTTTAGTAGAGATGGGTTTTTGGCATGTTGGCCAGACTGGTCTCCAACTCCTGACCTCAAGTGATCCGCCCACCTCAGCCTCCCAAACTGCTGGGATTACAGCTGTGAACCACCGCACCTGGCCCTGCTGTCAGTTCTCAGGCAGTGGCTGCACTGTGGGGAAAAGTGGCTTGGGTCTTTTGCTGCAGTTCTGTGTTCTGTGCTGTTGACAGGCACTGTTGCTCCCTGGTTGTGCATGTGTGGGTCCCCTGTAGCTCCTGGGCCCTGGCACATTGTATCAGCTGCTACAGCTAAGGGCTACCACTGGCCACACCACACCACACCATCCTCTCTGTGGGTGTAACCAGCCACTGGCCACGCCACAGCATCCCCTCTGTGGGTGTAACCAGCCACTGGCCACGCCACAGCATCCCCTCTATGGGTGAAACCTGCCACTGGCCACGCCACAGCATCTCCTCTGTGGGTGAAACCTGCCACTGGCCACGCCACAGCATCTCCTCTGTGGGTGAAACCTGCCACTGGCCACGCCACAGCATCCCCTCTGTGGGTGAAACCTGCCACTGGCCACGCCACAGCATCCCCTCTGTGGGTGAAACCTGCCACTGGCCACGCCACAGCATCCCCTCTGTGGGTGAAACCTGCTGAAGCTCAAGGGGGCATCAAGGTGGTAGAACGGAAGGTGCGATGGACCACGGGGAGGGAGCCTCCAGTTTGGCTGTGACTAGCTGTGGCCTGTAGGCAAATCAGTAGACCTTTTAGGGCTCCCCTTTTGCTTGAACAAAAATTTGTAGGAGGCCAGGCACAGTGGCTCACCCCTGTAATCCCAGCGCTTTGGGAGGCCGAGGTGGGAGGATCACTTGAGGTCATGAGTTGGAGACCAGCCTGGCCAACATGGTGAAACTCTGTCTCTACAAAAAATACAAAAATTAGCCAGGTGTGGTGGCACACGTCTGTAATCTCAGCTACTCAGGAGGCTGAAGCAGGAAAATCATGAACCCAGGAGGCAGAGGTTGCAGTGAGCCAAGACCACGCCATTGCACTCCAGCCTGGGTGACAAAGACTCTGTCTCAAAAAAAAAAAAAAAAAAAAATGAAATTATGCTCTAATATATAAAACAGATGCAAGGGGAGCTGTCCCGGCTGGAGTGGGCAAGTGCCTGGGAACTTCAACAGCTTGGTCCCCGCCTTTCCTGCCTTGGGCCTCCAAGGAGCACTGGGTTCTGTGGAGCCCCAACTGAGAACCATTGCACCAGCTCACCTCTGAGGTCCTCTCCAACCTATAAGATGCTCAAAACAGACTCCCTCTGAGCCCCACCTGTCACTTACATTCACAGAGATGGAGCAACCAGGATAAGTAAGTCACATTCACAGGATCTTTCCTTTGAAGTTGCTATTTCTTCACCCAGGATAACCACAGAAAAGAAAAACTGGACCTGAAAAAATCTGCTTGATTTTATATCTAGGACTGCCTTTTCTTCACCCCAAAACAATAATCTACATTGTTTACTACGGAACAGCTGAGGTGAAAATTCAGTTTAGTGGTGACAGGGTTGTTGGCGGGGTGGTGGGGGGACGGGGGACTTAA
This sequence comes from Pongo abelii, assembly GCF_028885655.2. Lineage (NCBI taxonomy): Eukaryota > Metazoa > Chordata > Mammalia > Primates > Hominidae > Pongo > Pongo abelii. Next base: position 73,951,042 of record NC_071993.2, read on the forward strand.
GTCAATGATCACTTCATTGAAATTCTGCAAGAAAGCTCAATTTGGAAGTTTACCACTCGGATGAGCAACCCAGTGAATTACCACCTGACCTAAAAGTTTATGTTGCATATTGTATAAGCTATTGAGGTTTGCCTCTTTGTGGTCCACCACCACTATTTAATTTTAATGGTCTTATTGAGCAGTGAAGGCAGGAGCACAAAACACAAGTTACAAAATTCTGTCTGTGTGTGTGTATATATATATATATATATATATATATATATATATGTCATTGGCAGTGCCAGTCCAGTCAGCATGGGGCCTGGGTTCCAGGGTAAGTTTGATTTTATCTTGTGCTGCTTTTATCCTGTTGTCATAGAAATATCCCAAATTTGGGCATCTAAACTCTTATCATCAGGACTGCCTTTCATATCCAGAAACAACCCCTAAATCTTTGGCCAGATCATGTGTTGTAACTTTGAATGAATAAATGTGGTCAGTGTATCTAACCCTTCTGACATCTCAGAATCAGTTGGAGTAAATGTCTGTACACTGGTGGTCTATGCATATTTCCACACACATTTCTATCAAAGCATGAGAATTTTGACTTGAATTACTTACTCCATTCCAAGTCCAAATTGGCAATGCTAGTCAAATAAATTGGGCAAAGTATGATGGATGGTGAGATGGATAAATGAACAGTAAGGGCTTCAGAGAAACCACCAAATTTATCTTATTTAATACTTTGTGACAAGACAGTTTGAAGTACAGAGTTCTGTGGCTCAGTCTCATATTCTTTCTTTCATTTGTCATAGTTGGATAAAGTAGTGAGACAAATGTTTTGAAAATAAAAATTTGCTTACACAAACATTAAGCCGAGCATCATCTGAGAATCATTGGAAAGCTAGCAGCTCCTTGCTCTTACCACGTGGGCATAAGGATGTAGGGCTCTGGGGTCAGGCTGCCTGGCCTGGAGTCCCTTGTGTGGTGACTTTGGGGCATGTTCTTCACCATCCCCCCACCATTTCGTTTTCCTGTGATGGGTGTAGTAATAGTACCTACTTATAGGGCTGCTGTCAGAATTAAATGGGCTAATACATGTAAGGTGCTTGAACAGTACCTGGCAGGTAGCAGACATTTAATAAACATTAACTACTGTGATTTATTTCCACAAAAGAAATCATTATAGAGAACTATTTTCATGAAATGCAGTCTGACATTTTCTTGGGCATATTTCTGCCTCTTTGTCCACTCTATTTCAAAACCAACCGCTACAATTATTACGGTACTTGAGGTTGTATGTGTGTTAAGGGGTAATAATGAAAGTTTAACTCTAGGAAAACCCTGAGAGCCACATCATCTGCTGAGAACCCTCATGACAGCAAATAGTTTTGTTTTTCCCAAGGCTGGGCACTTTCAGATCCCCTCGGTCTAATCCTGTAGTCTCCAAATTCCATCTGCATGAATTCATAGTCATTGCAATGTTGGAAATCACAGGATTTCACAAAATCATAATCTAAGACTGAAAGGGACTTGAGTGATCAATCATTTAGCATTCTCCCACCCCCGCCCCCACCCAAATGTAGCTACAATGAAAGGAATGGCTTGGAAGGGAACATGCTCATTGCATGACTTGTCCATGGCCTGTGAGACCAAACTAGAACCAGCCCCTTACCTCAACTGCTGCAATTGGGCTGTTCTTCCAACACGCTATATGCAGATCCCACCTAGCATAGTGTTAGATCACAGTTGATATTCAATAAATATTCCTTCAACTAGTGTTTGAATAAATGAAACCAGCCTTAAATATTTTGTTTCAAAAGGTCTCTTTTGTGATTTTTTGGGGGAAATGAATTATCCTCCCAAACACTTATCTTTCCCTCCAACCTAATTCCCAATATACATCCTAGTGTATATTGGGGAAAAAAATTCTATCTTCAAGATTTCACTACATTCCTTTTAAAAACATGATCTTCCAATACCATATTGGAACTCATATACTTCTCTACTGGTTCGTTTTTCTCTTTCTTCTATATATAGAATTTAAGGTAGTCACAGACTTAAATGGCAATGAAAAAAATTGTGAGGGTTCTTTTAGTTCACCCTTCAACCTGAACCTTGGCAGGGTAGGCCAGGCCAGGACTCTCAGCCTTGCAAGGGAATCTCATAATCACGTTGAAGAACGAGGACTAGCTGGAACACAGCATCTGCATCCAGCTTCCTTCTACCTGCCTCGCTCCCTTACCCTTCTTCATCCAAATCCTGCCACGTTCTGTACGAAGCCTAGCCCAACACCCTCCCTTCAAGTCCAAAACTCTCTTCTCCCTTTACAAACTGTTGTAGTAAATTTTTTGTGTATATCGTTATGTATTAATTACATATTATCATTATGTATTATCCATCACTTTAAAATTATTACTTGTATTTAGTTACCCAAAAAAGACATACATTAATTCAAACTACAGAACTTGGCTGGGCACAGCGGCACATGCCTGTAATCCCAGCACTTTGGGAGGTACAAGCTTGTAGTCCCAGCTACTAGGGAGGCTGAGGCAGGAGGACCACTTGAGCCTAGGAGATGGAGGCTGCAGTGAGCTGAGATTGTGCCAATGCACTCCAGCCTGGACAACAGAGTGAGACTCCATCTCAACAAAACAAAACAAAACAAAACAAACAAAAAAAACAAATTACAGAACTTCAAATATTATAACAAGGTTATGGATGGGTATCAATAATGATATGGCTAAAGCCCTTCTTGACAATCCCTCTAGTTCTTGTCTCTCTTACTGGGCATCTTCTATACTTTTTCTGTCTATTTTGTATGCATTTTTACTTATAGAGATGTATAACTTTATATTGTTTTAATATCAATAGTACCATATAGTATGTACTGTTCTGCAATTTGCTTTTTTAATTAATAGTATATCTTGGTGATCTTTTTCTGTCTCAGTATATATAGATCTGCTTCATTCTTTTGAACTGCTGCCTAATATTCCAGAAGACAGATGCACCACAGTTTATTTAGCCATTCCCTGTTGATGGCTGTTAGGCTGTTTTCTACTTCAGAATGACCAAAATTGCAATGAACATCCTTATACATGCTGAGCTCATGGATGCCTGCTTCTTTGGGTGACATACTGAGAAATGGAATGGTGAGTCACAGAATGTGCACATTATTAATTTTATAGTGCCAAACTGCTCTTCCAATTGGTTATATCAATTTACACACCAGTCAGCAGTATATGAAAGTACCTGTTTTCCCACTAGCTTGCCAAAATCACTTTTTACCTTGTTTTACCTGCATGTATATTTTATCTCCTAGGCTTGGGGTTGTAAGCTTTATGAGAGAAGGGCCCAATGACTTCCTTATATTTTATTTCATTTCTTTCCCTATCTAGAGGTGTTTAAGAATTGGTGTATACTCAGGAGGCTGAGACGGGAGGACCCCTTGAATCCAGGATTTCGAGACCAGTATGAGCAATATAGCGAGACCCCCTATCTCAAAACAACAACAAAACAAACAACAAAAGAATTGGTGCTCAATAAGTGTTTGTTGAATGATCTCTAACCACAAGTTCTTTGTTAATCTCTGTGCAATATACTTTCCATTTACCAAGACTCCATCTAACTTGGAGGTTATTTCTTAAGGTTGAAAAACATTCTTAAGAAAGTTGGCTGAATTTTTGCACATCCCTCCCTGGTAACAAGTTACAGATACCTTTCATTTAAAGTTGCCTAAGACAGGACTCACCTCCTGTTCTGCTGGCAGGAGGCAGTGAAAACAGATGTGGTTGTCTTAGACAATAGCTAGCAGGGTGTCCCGCCCACTGGGAAATGGCAGACCAGAGGCGCCTTAAAAATCCTGGGAACCAGACAGAAGATGGAATGGTGAGGGAGTAGGGTCAGAATCATCAGGACACTCCGGATTCAACGAGGTAAATTCTTTTACGGAGTTTTGATATAGAGGAAACCACTAACAATGTGTAAAGTCTGACAATTAATGGATCCAGGTGAGGTGTAACTGTGGTAGGGTAGGAAAAACCAGAGAAGAGAACTGGGCATGTTTTAAAAGGAAATTTGGCTACAGGAAAGAGGGGTTATGAAGATGTGAATTATGCGACTTAAGATAAACTTTTCCGCCGGGCAGTGCCTCTATTTATTTATATGTAATTTTAGGCTAAAACAATTCTAAAAATCACCAGTATGTTTCCAAATCTTGGAGCTCTGAACATTTAGTCTGAAAATAAGAAGTGTGTTAAAATGGATTGAGAATTATGTGTAGCTTAGTTTGTGGTTCAAAACAACACACACGAAGACACGTTCTCGCTCCTAATAATGTTTTCTTTTTCTCTCACCTATTGAACCGTTTCAGTAGCAACTGTGCAGCCCAGTGAGGTGACAATTGGATTTCAAAACAAACACAAATGAGCAAAGTGAGGAAACCATTTGCCGTGGTGGACTGATGGCCCCTAGCGGATCCTGGGGTCTGTGGGGCTTAGAACTGGGCCCTTGTTTTGAATTCCTCTGAGGTGGACAGAGGCTGGACGGACACCTCAGTTCCAGCGTGGATGTGATAGTGGAACTGCCCTTAAAATCAGGGCAGCGGAGCCACGGTTCCCATCGCGTCCCCTCAAACACTCAGGGCCCCGCATTTTGGTTTCTCAGCCCATTTCCTCTCGCGCCTTTCATCCCTTCACTCATCCAGGGCCGTTGCCAAAAAACCCTGGCAGGGACCAGGCCTCAGTCAGGCGCACGGTGGTCCACTGCACGCGACGGGACACTCCTGGAGGAGGCTCCTTTGGCCCTTGGGGAACCAATGCCCCTTTGGCCATTGTTGTAAGGAACAAAGAGGGCAAGAACTGAGGGCGCCCCCCCGAGGAAAGGCGGGGGAGGACACCCACGGGCGATCCGGGGGGCTGGCCGGGCTGGGGCTGCAGGCTGGGAGCCGGGGGAGGCAGGGCTGGTCCCCAACCGCCGCGCCCCGCGAGCGATACGCACGGCGTCCGGCGCCCGGCAGAGCCCTTTCCTGCGCCGCAGCCAGTTTACTTTTATTCCCTTTTTCGATATTTTTATGATTATTCTTTTTTCCCGCGCAAAGCGGGAGCCAGACTACCCAGGCGAGCCACGGCGGGGCCGCCATTTCCCGGTGAAAGCGCAGCGCGCGTCGGCACCGGGCGCCCCGGAAAGGGAACCGAAGGGGAGTGCCCGGCCCCGCGCCCTCTTCCGCGCCGGCCCCGGGGCGCACGCCCGCCCGCGGCGCCTGGGTGTCCGCGCAGCAACCCCCAGCCCTGGCCCCGGCGCCCGGCGTCCCCGGCCTGACCTTCCCCGGCGCGGCCCGCCCCCGGACTCGGGTCCCTAACCTCCGCCCGGCTGCTCCGCGCCCCCTCCATTGTCAGCCTGGAGCCGCCGGCGCCCTGCCCGGGCACCTTCCGAGGCCCCCGAGCGGCCCTCCCCGGGCTCCCTCGGGCCCTGCGCAGCCCCCCACCCATCGCCCCGTGCCCCTCGGCGGCCGGGCGCCTCCCTCCTCCCGCTCCTGCGCCTGAAACTCCGCATTCCCAGGAGACCTCCGCTTCCTCCGGGTCCAGCCTCGCCTGGGGCCCGCTGCTGAACCTCGCATCCCTCCTCCTTCCCCCCTCAGTACCCTCGACGCCCCCGGCCCCTCGCTGGCCGCAGGAATTTGACCACTTCTTTAGCAGCCCCCCCTTTATCGCCCAAGGAAGCAAGTTGGGCAGCTGGATTTAAGAATTTGTTTTTGCAGGGGGTGGGTCGGCTATCGAGGGTGCGCCCTCAGGGGCTCCGGGGAGAGGCAGAGGTGGTTCTCTCCGGCCCCTGCACTGCCCCGGCGGCGCGTTTTGTTTCCAGACCCCGGAGCACCCTAAACAATAATGCCATCGCCATGGCGGGCTCACCTGGTGCTGCGCCGCCTGCTCCGGGCGCCCGGTGCCCTCTGCGCTCCCCTCCCCGGGCGCAGGTTCGGCCCACGCGGCGCCGGTGCCGGGCAGGACTCTTTGCCTTTCTTTGGGTTCTATCTGTGCGTGTCAATGGCGGCAAGCGGCAGTTCTCTGGGCCGCGGATAGTAGCGGGGGGAGGAGGAGGAGGGAGAAGGGATTGCTCCTTCTCCACATAACCACCTCTAGGAGGAGTCGCTCAGCCTCATCCCCCGCCAGCCCAGGCTCCGCGACGGGTCTGGGGCTTTCGGTGGGGCTTGATGAGCTATTGTCCTTCAGGAGCATTAATGGTGAAACCGCGCGGCCTCGGCGTACTTGGCCGATCTGCGAGACGAGCCGAGGGCCACTCGCTAAGATGAGGCTTTTCCCAGAGCTGGGCACAAACGCGCTATGGTCGCGATCCAGTCTCCTGTTAGCCGGATCCACCTTTGGTGGGAGAAGGTGGCGTGGGCGTTCATCTGGCAGCTCTGGGGAGAGTCTTCGAAGGGGAAAGCGAAAAATGCCACCTTCTATATTTTTGTGTCCTTAAATAATAACAAGTACATTAACGTTTGTGTCCACCACTGGGAAGAGTGCATAGGGCGGCCACAGCCGCAAGAACTGAGAATTTATATCCGTGCCTGTAGGCTTTTTAGAAATTAAGACCGATTTAGAATCCAGCGTTGCATAATATTTGGAGAGGCAGATGTATGTTTTGGTGGGTGAGACTGTGTGTATGGGCATAATTTTTAATTGGGTTGCTTTACAAGGTGTTAATTTGCAATATCCCAACGGGTATTTAGATGAGCGCGAGGCTATTGTCTTCAGGACCAGTTTTTATTAGTTACTAGAAAATGCATCTTTATGGGGGTGTGGTGGACACTGTCGGGTGTGATAATGGGGATTAGCAGTTGCTGTGTTCCTACTGGAAGCCAGTCTCGGCTTTGTATTGTGGGATGTTGGCCAGGGCTCCACGGCTGGAGGGGAGTCAAAAGAATGTGTTTATTTCAGTGGGAAATGCTAACTTGCTGTGGACCATCCAGGTTTCCTCTGATTTCTCCTTCAGTCAAAGGACTGTGAGAGGCAACATTTTGATCTCTTCCAAAAAGAGAAACCGATGCAAACAGAATTCTCCAGACTTGGCCAAATGCATGATTTTTAAAGCTGTTACATTTGGTAATATTGTGTATATTTGCTACTACAAACTTGTAACTACTTAGGCAGTGGGGACTTTGGAGTGACTGAAAGCCTCCCAGTGCCTGAGTGGGAAGAACTCATGCCTACCACCCTCTGCGTCTCTACTAGTTAATCATGGCTATTGCTGGCGTTTATAGATAGCGGGTTAGGTTTAGAACATGTGCATTTTAAAGTGTGTTTGCTAAGAAATCAGCCATCTTTCTCTCTGACTTCCTCCAAATCACGCATATATCATCAACATATGCATAAACCTCTATTTCAGTCTCCTATGGCTTCTCAAACTCCCCTGGACTCAACAGTCTCTGTTTCTTGGGGCTTCCTTTACTCTTTTCCTAAGCCTTTCACGCCCTCTGTGTATGACCTCACTGTTCTTTGTCTTGGAAGGTATTTTCCAGGTCAGATATCCAGTCAGGATAAAGTCTTCCTTCCCCAAGATGTATATTTAAAGGGTTTCAAATGATCCCCTGGGGCATCCCATAATAATATCCTTTCCCATTCCTAAAGAAAGGGTCTCTCTTCTTATACATTCAGGTGTCCATTCTTCACCAGAAATAACCATCAGGCCAACATTCAAGAGAGTTCAGGAGTTTTCTATGAGTGCTTGAAAAATACTCATACTCTGTCATCCAGTCAGCCAGGCTGACTGAAATATAGTTGAATAATTCATCAGTAGATATTAGATTCACATTCTCCTTGTAATTTCCCAATAAAAGTGGCATATGTGGTCATTTTAATGTGAATTTTGTAGAAGAGTTCATTCTAGCATTTTGTTATGTGCTATCCTGAGAGAGGCTGGATCTAGTAAATTTACTGGTTAGGATTCTCCCATTTCTTACTGGTTGGTTTCTTCAGACAGATGATGCTGTCACAACTCAGAAAATCAAGGAGGAGGTCAGCTTCAAAATACTCTGATTCTTAGGATAAAAGAGTTCTTAGAGTTCACCTAGTCCAAACCTTTGTTATAGGAAGAAATCTGGTATTTGGATGGGTGAAATGACTCAGCCATGGCCTCGTAGGACGTTAGTGGGAGATCCTCCAGTGCATGTCCAGATACCCAGTCAATGCAGTTTCCGCCAATTCCAAACTTTTCAGGATGTATAGGGGACAAATATGCCACTTAATATGCAGATCTGGTTGAATTATGTATGTTTAATACCGAACATTTAACACATAAAAATTTAACACTGAGATAGTATCATATAATATTATATAAAATTAAAATACATTTTAAAAAGTCAACATGATCATAAGTGGATAAGTAATCTAGAGTTCTGCAGTGGTCTCTAGCTCAGGGAACCTCTGACAAGTTGAATAATAAAGAATGATAAGAGCTTACACTTATTGAATGTTTACTATGTGCACTGTACTAAGCACTTTATCCTAACTTATTTAATCCTTTCAACACTTGTATGGGGCAAGCACTATTTTCTCCTTTTTACAGACTGAGGCAGGGAGTGGATGAGAAACTTTCCCACAGTTATAGAGTTAGGAAGTGGCAGATCCATGCTCTTAATCACTATCTTAATCTGAAGGTGGAGAAGTGCATTTTTTTTAAGCAAAGGAATTTTGCACTCAGTCACATGATCTGAGTCTAAGAGGGGCCCTTGGGCCCCTCCCAATAAATGTCCCTAAGGAGTCAGCAAACAGCCTAATTACAGGAGGGTTGGTTGATTACAGTTGCACTGAAAACATTTTCTTAACCCTTGACCTGTATGTGTGCATAATATTATGAATACAGGTATTGATTGTGAGTTGACTCCATTACAGCAAAGATGTCTTTAATAATTTTATTGAGATGCAGGATGAAGCACTTCTCCATTTAGAGAGAGGCATGTAGCATAATTTAGAGATGAAAAAAAAAGAATCAAATGAATCAGTCATCCAACCAGATTTGTATCCTATTGGGTTGCTAGTAATTCATCCACAAAATCATCTACTTCAAAAGTAGCTTCACTGATTTACCCCTCAAACCCTTTTTGTTGATACAAATTTGTGATTTTGTGTAAATTGAGTGGACTTTTATTTTTCATGATTAGTTCTAATCTAGTTTACGATACATATTATAATTTGTGATCATTTCACCCTCCTAGGATCTTAGTATGCAATTACCTTAGTAATTTCCTGAATTTGCATCTTCCAGAAGTACTATGTGCATGTAGGTATATATTTATATCTGGCATATGTAAGTATATGTGTAAGATTTGTGGATCTAAATTAATTTTATTTGGGAAATTCTGATCTCCTTTGAAGTAACCTGAGATTCCTTGGGAGTGTCATAGAAACAGATGGAAATCATTGGTTTATGCACTTCTTTGAATGTAAGTTAGGAACTCTAGACACTGTATTAATTTTATCAAGGCACCAACTGGTATAACTCTAAATAGCAATGTGGGAGCTTGACGTTATGAATGCAGACAAAGCACCAGGCTAACAGTATCCCACCCTGTGAAAGAATAAACACAGCGTCCAAAAGTACCTTATAGCTAGGAAAATACTAGGCAATTTGACACAAAATTTTTTTTAAGCTGGAAACTTACAAAGTCTTTCCTGTTGTTATATTTTGAATAGTGAACATGATTGGTGTTAAACTTTTATTTCCTTGATCACGACTGATGACTTTAGGATCTTAATCATGTGTGGAGGGGGAGTAATATCCTTAAAAAAAAGGACATGCAGGCAGTCATTAGGCCAACAAAGACTGTGCTTAGAATTTCTGGCTAAAATGAATGTCTTGGTCTCCTAACAAAAGAAACATTTTACTAGTCCTGGTTCTTAAAAACAGTGACAAACTATGTCTTTTTTGATACTAAGTCTTGACCCTTTGGTTCTGGGAAAGGGGATTTGCATGAGTAGGTATGTGTGTGTATAGATGCATATTTAGATATGTACATTTATGTATGAATCGAGAAATATTTGATGCATATGTTACATGTGTATACCTTGTAAGATGAGTAATGACTGAGATTCCAGTGTGCTCAGAGTTAGGGCTGGTTTGGATTTTAAAGAAATCTACCGAATGTTTAGCATTTAACTGATGAACTATATTGTAAAAGAAAATGAAGTGTTTCTGGTTTTTAAGACAAATACACTGTCAGTCCCAATTATGCAAAGTTGTGGTTAGGAAAATAAGGCACGTGGTATCATTACGTTTAATGGAAACAGAGCCCAGAGCTAAGGGGAGTGTGCCAGTTGGTAACTTGCTCTGATCGGTTACGGAGCTCTCTGGGAGATCATCCTGTTACCTCCAGGCAGAGTTCTTTGTGACAATTGTGATGAGAAGTGGCAGCAAGCATCCAGAGAGTCTGGACTTTAGCATCTGTGTTGGCAGATCTGTGCAATGTGAACCTCACACCTAAACAAAATTGCTCTTTACAGTTTAGGCCCAGTCTGGAGAATGGGGGCATTGATTTTCCAAATCCACAAATGCAGAATACCATAGTGAAACTATAATTTATTTATACAAATGGTGTGTTTTTACAAAGGCCATCTGTCAGTTGACTCTCTGATCTAAAACAAATCTGTTTGTTCCCCCAGAAGAAATAACATGTCTGTTGAAAAAAGATTTATGGACGACAGGCTGCCCAATCCACCAACCATTGGTATAATAGTAACTATTTATGATATATTTACTTCTAAAGGAGTGCTGTGAGTGGAAACTATTACTTGTAAAGTATGGTAATTAATTTTTCATTACCTCAAAGCCAAGAAATGGAGCTCACTTGCATTTATTAAGATTGCTGCATGAGAAACATGTTCCTTCTGGAAAAAAAAATCCAAGTAAAGCATTCATAGAGCTGTGGCTCTGTGATAACTCACTGTTCTGATTGGGTAAATATAGGCCCATGGGGTTGATCTCAAGCCTTTGATTGTTTTCTGGAGGACAAGGGGACGAATCACTCTTGAATGACTATGGCTACTTTATCTCTAGGCACCATGGATGGCCCTCATTAAAAATGAGAACTTTCTATTAATACTAAAAGAAAAGAAGATTCTAGGCTAGGAGAAATCGAAATGGAAAAGAAGGGAAGGCTCTCTGCCCTATCTCCACTTCTCCCCAGCCCCTGACCCCTGCCAGAAAAGAGATACTCAAACTATTTATCTGTTTATCTATTTATTCCTGGACTCCCACCCCCAGCTTTACTGAGGTATAATTGACAGAAAAAATTGTACAGTTGACCCTTTATTTCTTTTTATTATTATTATGATACTTTAAGTTCTAGCGTACATGTGTACAACATGCAGGTTTGTTACATATGTATACATGTGCCATGTTGGTGTGCTGCACCTGTTAACTCGTCATTTACGTTAGGTATATCTCCTAATGCTATCCCTCCCCCCTCCTCCAATCCCACGACAGGCCCCAGTGTGTGATGTCCCCCCCCGCCCCCGGGGTCCAAGTGTTCTCATTGTTCAATTCTCACCTATGAGTGAGAACATGCGGTGTTTGGTTTTCTGTCCTTGCGATAGTTTGCTCAGAATGATGGTTTCTAGCTTCATCCATGTCCCTGTGAAGGACATGAACTCATCCTTTTTTATGGCTGCATAGTATTCCATGGTGTATATGTGCCACATTTTCTTAATCCAGTCTATCATTGATGGACATTTGGGTTGGTTCCAAGTCTTTGCTATTGTGAATAGTGCTGCAATAAACATACGTGTGCATGTGTCTTTATAGCAGCATGATTTATAACCCTTTGGGTATATGCCCAGTAATGGGATGGCTGCAGTTGACCCTTTATTTCTATGGGTTTTGCATCCATGGATTCAACCAACCACGGTTTGAAAATGTAGTTAGGCCTGTAATAGTTGCATCTGTGCTGAACTTGTAGGGACTTTTTTCCTCATCATTATTCCCTAAACAATACAGTATTACAACTATTTACATAGAATTTGCATTGTGTTAGGTATTATAAGTAATCTAGAGATAATGGGCATAGGTTACATGCAAATATGGACCATTTTATATAAGGGACTTGAGCATCCTCGGATTTGGTATCTGCAGAAGTTTCTAGAACCAATACTCTATGGATACTGAGGGACAATTGTATGTATTTAAGGGATACAATGTGATGCTTTCATATACATATATATTGTGAAATTATTGTCACAATCGTTAACACATCAGTCACCTTACGTAGTTACCTTTGTGTGTGTGCACTGAGGACATTTAAGACCTACTCTCTTAGCAAACTTCAGGTAAACAATACAGTATAATTAACTCTAGTCACCATGTTGCACATTAGATCCCCAGAATGTGTTCCTTATAACTGAAAGTTTGCACTCTTTGGCCAACATCTTTTCATTTCCCTCAGTTCCCAGCCCCTGGCAACCGCCATTCTACTCTGTTTCTTTGAGTTAGACTTTTTTTTTTTTCGAGTCAGAGTCTTTCTCTGTCGCCCAGGCTGGAGTGCAGTGGTGCGATCTCGGCTCACTTCAACCTCTGCCTCCCAGATTCAAGCCATTCTCCTGCCTCAGCCTCCCAGGTAGCTGGGACTATAGGCATGCACCACCATGCCCAGCTAATTTTTTTTGTATTTTTAGTAGAGATGGGGTTTCACCATGCTGGCTAGGCTGGTTTCAAACACATGACCTCAAGTGATCCTCCCGCCTCAGCCTCCCAAAGTGCTGGGATTACAGACGTGAGTCACCGCACCTGGCCGAGTTTGACTTCTTTAGATTCCACGTATAAGTGAGCTTATACATTTCTCCTTCCTTGTCTGACTTGTTTCACTTATTAGCATGATGCTCTCAAGGTCCATCCATGTCGTCACCAATGGTAGGATTTCCTTCTTTCCTTCTTTTTAATGACTGTATATAATGGCAAAAACTGCAATTACTTTTGCACCAACCAATACACACACACACACACACACACACACACACACACACAGTTTCTTTATCCATTAATTCATCAATGGACATTTAAGTTGTTTCCATGTCCTGGCTATAGTGAATAATGGTGCAATGACCATAGGAATGCAGATATATCTGAAGCTACTGTTTTTATTTCCTTAGGATATATACCCAGAGGATGGGTTGCTGGATCATAAGATAGTTCTATTTTCAATATTTTGAGGAACCTGCATACTGTTTTCTATACTGGCCCTATCAAATTTCATTTTCACCAGTAGCTTACAATGGTCCCTTTTCTCCACATCCTTGTCAATGCTTTTAATCTTGTCTTTTTGATAACAGCTTAACCTAACAGAGGTGAGGTGATATCTCCTTGTGGTTTTGATCTGCATTTCCTTGAAGACTAATGATGCTAAGCACCCTTCATGTACCTGTTGGCCATTTATCTGCCTTTGGAACAATGTCTATTCAGGTCATTTGCCCCGTTTTAAATGAGGGTTTTTTTTTTTTTTTTTTTTTTTGCTATTGAGTTGTATGAGGAGTTCCTGATGTATTTTGGATATTAAATCCTAATGGGACGTATGGTTTGCAAATATTTTCCCCATTTCATAAGTTACCTTTTCATTTTGTTGATTGTTTCTTTGCTGTGAAAATTTTTAGTTTGATGCCATCCCATTTGTTTATTTTTGTTGTTGTTGTTGCCTCTGCTTTTGAGGTCATATCCAAAAAAAATCATTTCCTAGACCAATGTCAAGGAGCTTTCTCCTAGGTTTTATTCTACATGTTTACAGTTTCAGGTCTTACATAGAAGTCTTTAATCTATTTCAAGTTATTTTTTGTGAGTAGTGTAAGATGGAAGCTCAATTTCATTCTTTTGCATGTGGATATCCAGTTTTTCCTATGCCATTTGTTGAAGAGGCTGTCCTTCCCCCATTGTGTGTTCTTGGCACCTTTGTCAAAGATCAGTTTACTGTATTAAATATTTACTTACTTTGGAATATTTATTTTTGAATGGGACCTAATATTTCTCAAGTACATATTCTCTTCCAGAGGCTTGGCTAGGTCACAGGAGAGGTACAAAAACCCATGCCTTCTTCTCTCTGGAAACTTGCAGTCTACCTGATAACTCAGGGCTTGGTGATAGGTAGACAAATCCCCTTGAAATTGTCCATGAAAAGTGGTTAACAAGAGTCAGTAGTTATCTCCAAACATCTTAAGTTAATATCTTTCTTAAGTTTTCTGAACCATTCTTAAGATCAGCTAAACCAGGTTTCTTCCTCAGATGTCTTACTTTATTTGCTTTTTATTTATTTTTGCTTTTCAAATATTTAAAAACATAAGTAATACTTGAACATGGTACAAAGGTAGACAGTCCAAGGGACCCTTTCTCTTATGTCTCTGTATTAGGTCATTCTTGCATTGCTATTAAGAAATATCTGAGACTGGGTAATTTATAAAGAAAAGAGACTGCACTATTTACAATAGCAACGACTTGGAACCAATCCAAATATCCATCAGTGAGAGACTGGATAAAGAAAATGTGGCACATATACACCGTGGAATACTATGCAGCCATCAAAAAATGAGTTCATGTCCTTTGCAGTGACATGGATGAAGCTGGAAGCCATCATTCTCGGCAAACTAACACAGGAACAGAAAACCAAACACCACATGTTCTCACTCGTAAGTGGGAGTTGAACAACGATAACCCAGGGAGGGGAACATCACACACTAGGGCCCGTTGGGGGATGGGGGGCGAGGGGAGGGAGCGCATTAGGACACATACCTAATGCACGTTGGGCTTAAAACCTAGATGACAGGTTGACAGGTGCAGCAAACCACCATGGCACATGTATACCTATGTAACAAACCTGCATGTTCTGCACATGTATCCCAGAACTTAAAGTAAAATATAAAAACTAAAAAAAAAAATAATAATTTAACTGGCTCATGGTTCTGCAGGCTGTGCAAGCATGGAGCCCACATCTCTTTGCTTCTGGGGAGGCCTCAGGGAGCTTTCACTCCTGGCAGAAGGTGAAGCAGGAGCTTATGCATCACATGGCAAAAGCAGGAACAAGAGAGGGTGGGGAGGTGCCACACACTTGTAAACGACCTGAACTCGTGAGAACTCACTCACTGTTTTGAAGACAACACCAGGCCATGAAAGACCTGCCCCAATGGCCCAAACGCCTCTCACCAGGTCCCACCTCTAGCACTGGGGATTAGAGTTCAACATGAGATTTGGGCAGGGACAAATATCCAAACTATATCAGTCTCCCAGGCAACGAGTTGTCCTTTTTAAGGTGACCAAAGTTCACAGTTTCTTCTATGTTCTTCTAAGTGCATATTTTTCTCCCATGTTTCTCCCTGTGGACAGAGGTCTTATTTTTCTTCTCTGGGGGATTTTGGGGGAGTCTTAGATTTGAATCCCTCAAGAGACAGATTTTTAAGACAGCATATTTACTTCTTGTCTGTGAGGTCTCAGGCAGAAGAGTGGATGCAGAGGCTCAGAGTGAGACTTTGGTGAAGGTATGGTTGTGGGATCTCCTGCCGGGGCTGCAAAGTGAAAAATCTCCATGTCCAGATCTAGAAATCCTGCCAATTCCCCCCCACCCATGGCATAAATCGAAGCTCATATGAGGGGCAACCCAGGGACACAGCTGATACTGAAATATGTTTTAGGTCTCAGGCTTATAGCTCTGAAGATAAGAGGACCCTTCCTTTCTTCCTGATACATCCTTGTGGATGCCCAGATGCCATTCTGCTTTATTTCCCAAAAATGCCTCCTAGCAGTGGTGCCAGAGATGAAGTGGCACTGTCCAGGATGCCCATTATATGGACAAGTCTCAGGACAGTTGGACTAAGCCTGTGGGCCCCCAGGCTCCCTGCTGCAAAAAGCATCAGAAATGATGTGATGGATCCTGGCTGGGATCACATCCAAAGTCATGTCTACCTGGGACCTCTGAAACATGGGGTCCACAGGCAGGGTCGCCTGCATCTGGAGTGCTGCTCTCTAGTTTGGGCTGCCAACATTTCCATCTGGGGTCTGGGCCTCAGCTCAGCCCTTGGGGGGATCTGAGAGTAGTGGGCCAGGGCATACACTGTCCTGGGGGCTGCATGGATAGGAGACTGATGTGGCAAAGGCACCCTGGGAGCATGGGTTTCAGAAATAATGGGGATGGGAGGCAGCCCATGGCTTCCTGCAGCCACTCAGCTGTGGCCTTCTCCATATTTGTTGCAGGTATGGGTCTCAGTAACTTCTCTACCTGCACCCTGTTCCTACCTTTTATACAGGAATTTCTATCTCTGCTCCTGGGCCTCTACACACCACTGCCCACCTTACCGAATTGGTCTTTTGGTTTTATTTGGGTTGGGGAAGAGATACTCAGATGGGGGGAGAGAGTGCACATCAAAGGATATTGGGGGACCTGCCCCAATAATCACGTAGGTTCTTTTCTATTTTTCCTAAGTGTCAGCCGGCTTGAGAAATAAAGGGACAGAGTACAAAAGAGAGAAATTTTAAAGCTGGGTGTCCGGGGGAAACATCACACGTTGGTAGGATCCGTGATGCCCCACAAGCCACAAATACCAGCAAGTTTTTATTACAGATTTTCAAAAGGGGAGGGAGTGTGCGAATAGGTGTGGGTGACAGACATCAAGTACTTAACAGGGTAATAGAATATCACAAGGCAAGTGGAGGCAGGGCGAGATCACAGGACCACAGGACGGAGGTGAAATTAAAGTTGCAAATGAAGTTTCGGTCACCATTGTCATTGATAACATCTTATCAGGAGACAGGGTTTTGAGATCAACCGGCCTGACCAAAATTTATTAGGTGGGAATTTCCTCTTCCTAATAAGCCTGGGAGCACTATGGGAGACTGGAGTCTATTTCGCCCCTGCAGCCTCAACCATAAGAGACGACCACACCCCTGGGGGGGGGGAAGTTTAGAGACCCACCCCCAGGTGAGCATTCTCTTTCTCAGGGATGTTCCATGCTGAGAAAAACAATTCAGCGATATTTCTCCCATTTGCTTTTGAAAGAAGAGAAATATGGCTCTGTTCTGCCTGGCTTACTGGCGGTCAGAGTTTAAGGTTATCTGTCTTATTCCCTGAACAATTGCTGTTATCCTTTTCTTTTTTCAAAGCGCCCAGATTTCATATTGTTTAAACACACATGCTGTACAATTTGTGCAGTTAATGCAATTATTACAGTGTCCCGAGGCGATATACATCCTCCTCGGCTGACAGGATTAAGAGATTAAAGACAAGACAGGCATAGGAAATCACAAGGGTATTGATTGGAGAAGTGATAAGTGTCCATGAAATCTTTACAATTTATGTTTAGAGATTGCAGTAAAGACAGGCATAAGAAATTACAAAAGTATTAATTTGGGGAACTAATAAATGTCCATAAAATCTTCACAATCCACGTTCTTCTGCCATGGCTTCAGCCGGTCCCTCTGTTTGGGGTCCCTGACTTCCCACAACAAAGGAAGCTCAGTTATTCTTTCCTATCACATAGGTTTATGCCTCCATCTCCTTCCTTCCTTCCTTCCTTCCTTCCTTCCTTCCTTCCTTCCTTCCTTCCTTCCTTCCTTCCTTCCTTCCTTCCTTCCTTCCTTCCTTCCTTCCTTCCTTCCTTCCTTCCTTCCTTCCTTCCTTCCTTCCCTCCCCCCCCTTACTAGGGCTCTTGGACACTTAAAGGTCCACTGAGATGTGTTAGGGCTCTTGGAAGATACTAAGGGTCTGAAATGTTGAATGTATGTGCATTTCTGTTGAAAAGATCCATCTTATGCTTTTTTTCGGCAGGTTCTCAAAGGGATTTCCGCTACTTAAGGTAGCTAATCATTTCATCTTCTTGCCTTTCCCTAGGCTCCCTTTCTGTGTTTTTTTTTTTTCTTTGAGACAGAGTCTCACTCTGTCGTCCAGGCTGGAGTGCAGTGGTGCTCACTGCAACTTCCTCCTGGGTTCAAGTGATTCTCTTGCCTCAGCCTCCCAAGTAGCTGGGACGACAGGTGCATACCACCATGCCTGGCTAATTTTTGTATTTTTAGTAGAGATGGGGTTTTGCCATATTGGCCAGGCTGGTCTCGAACTCCTGACATGAGGTGATCTGCCCGCCTCGGCCTCCGAAAGTGCTGGGATTACAGGCATGAGCCATCATGCCTGACCTTCCCAGGCTCCCATTCTTACCAGCCGAGCCCTAGTTCCTTGTTATGTGCTCTGAGAAACTTCCTTCCTCCCTTTACAGCAGAGATAGACAGACTTTTTACGTAAAGGGCCAGATTGTGAATATTTTAGATCTGTGAGGCAAGAGGCAAAATTATGTAAGTACTTACATTACAAGAGATAACAAATTTCCACCATTTTTATTAATAAAATTCGAAATATAATAATAATAATAAGGGAGTACAATTTTTTTTGTAGTACAGGCCTACCAATGAGAATAATGGAGTTCTGTTTTAGGGGTTATAATATTTCTCTTAATTGGAAGTCAAATTTAGTGTTTGCTGTAATCAAAACTGGTCATAAATGTTCATCTATTAATGTTGGACAGTAATGAATTTTATATATTAAAATTTTAAAAATAAAATGTGAATATTACCTAATTTTTATGTGTCATCAAATATTCTTTGTTTATTTTTTTATTTTTTATTTATTTTTAAGTGTTTTTGGAGACAGGGTCTTGCTTTGTCACCCAGACTAGAGTTCAGTGGCATGATCATGGCTCACTGCAGATATAACCTCCTGGGCTCAAGTGATCCTCCCATCTCCACCTCCCGAGTAGCTGGGACCACAGGCTTGCACCACCATGCCTGGTGAATTTTTTAGCATTGTTTGTAGAGACAGGGTTTTGCCATGTTGCCCAGGCTGACCTTGAACTTCTGAGCTCAAGCAATCTGCCTGCCTCTGCCTCCCAAAGTGCCCAGATTATAGGTGGGAGCCACCACACCTGGCCTCTTTGTTTTATTTTTATTGAAACATTTAAAAATGTAAAAATCGTTCTTAGCTTATGGACTGCACAAAAATAGTCTGTGGGCTAACTTTGTTCTCAGGGCCATCGTTTGCCAACCTTTGCTTTGTAGTACTCACCACAACTTATGCTATACTCATTTGTTTTCTCCTCTTCCTCTTGCTTTAAATATCAAATAATCCTAAATGGCTTTTAGCAAAAAACAGCATTTTCCTGCTCTACTTTTTTCCTGTTCCACTGCTCGTCTCCAAAGGTAAGCACTGTAAATTCTTAGCTGTTTTTTCTGATATTTATCTACATACATCTAGAAGGAAATAAAGGAAGGAAGGAAGGGAAGAAACAAAGAAGAGAAAAGAAAAAGGAAAGTGACACTGTTTCTTGACTTATCAGTTTAAGACACTATTCCTAGTGATTTATTACGGAGAAATGAGGATTAATTCTCTTACACTCTTTCTTTTCTTCCCACTTCCTTTTTTCCTATCCCCTTGATGCAGTTATATCATAGTTTTTGGTTAAATTAATATGATTGTGATCACATAGTTATTACAGCAGAGCCATATAGTATACTATACTTCCTATCTTGTCCAATATTTGTTTTTCCTGAAAATAATAATTGCCTTTTACCCACTTTGGCTTAACTATCTTTGTGCTTTTTGGCAGATCCTGTTCACAACCTCCCAGGCCATGTAATGCTGGAGATAACTAAGCCTAGTAATATTGCTACAATGCTGCCATACAACTATGCATGTGTGATGCCTGTCATTTTCAGTATAACTGGTAACAGTGTAGCAAGATGGAGCTGTGGTATGGTATGAAGTGGTACCCTTGACCTAGATGTTAGATTCTGCAACTTATGCAAGGTGGTTTTGCAATCATGTATAGTAATGATGTTGAAGTTTCAGGATGACCAGACTGGAAGCAGCAGAGACTTTGCAAATGCCCCTTTAGGCTTCCTTCAGGATGTTACTGTAGGCAAGTAGAAGGTCTTCACCACCTTGAGCATGCCTCCTGTGAGGACCTGGAAATTTGAGGAGCCACCCTCATCCCCTACCCCAAACAGCTGACATCTTTCTTTCCTTCATTCCTGGCAGCATATCTTTTTAGCTTGCTACAGTGAAATACTGTTTGTATTAGGTGTTTTTTTTTTTTTGACAGAGTCTCACTCTGTCACCAAGGCTGGAGTGCAGTGGTGAGATCTCAGCTCACTGCAACCTTGGTCTCCTGGATTCAAGCAATCTGCCTGCCTTGGCCTTCCAAAGTGATGTGATTACAGGCATGAGCCACTGCGCCTGGCCCTAAATCATGCTCTTAAAGGCAAGAGGCATGTCTTTTCTTGTTGCCTGGAAGGAACATGGCTATAGTGGTGAGCTAGCCTCAACCATGCAGAAGAGAGTGGCATCCTGGAAAGGCTGAGCACCAAAAGGGAAGGATATGAGTTTCCAACATTGTAGGGTACCCTATTAGCCTTGGCCTTTTTTTTTTTTTTTAAGAGGTAGGGTATTGCTATGTTGTCGAGGCTGGCCTAGATCTCCTGGCCTCAAGCAATTCTCCCACCTTGGCCTCCCAAAGTGCTGGGATTACAAGTGTGGACCACCGTGCCTGGCCATCTAGGCCTTCTAATGCTTCTCATAATATGGAAGAGAAGTACAACTCCATTTTATTTCATTCATTATCAGTAGAATCTGCATCCTGACTAATCCATTACATGTGTTTAATCTGCCAAGTTGTACTGGAGGAGATCCTTCATTACATGTAGAATAAAGATTTCTTGTCTTTTTCACATAAAGGAAATAAAAGCCTCAAAAATGTTAAACAGTGGAGGAAGAAACATATCTCTCAGCTGGATGAATAGATGAACTCTTAGCATGCTACCATACTTCCAATTTATTTTATTTTTATTTGCATGGTTCGTGGAAGGAAGAAGGAACTTAGAAACTAAAGACTCAGTTCTAGTTTTAGTTTCTCCACTGCGTGACCTTGGGCAATTAATGGAATCTCTGAGTTTTATCATCAGAGCTAACCACTATTATCGCTTAACCAGAGGGGGGCTGTATACCAAATTCTACTTTTGTAATGATGTCTTTAAATATTTGCTTTACAAATTCATTTATTTACAATGAATCTAAAATTAATCTTTAAAATGAATGATTATTTATTTTACTTAAAATGAATGGTATTTAATATATAAACTTACATGTATTATAATATTATTGATGGGCTGGGGGCAGTGGCTCATGCCTGTAATCCCAGGGCTTTGGGAAGCTGAGGTGAACAGATCACTTGAACTCAGGAGTTCGAGATAAGCCTGGGCAACATAGGGAAACCCCATCTCTATAAAAAAAAGAAAAATAAACTTAAAAATATTGATAGCTGTTATTTATTATACATTTACCATGTGTCAGGACCTGCAAAGCACTTTAATAATGGTAGTGATGTTAGTAATGAACTGTTATTGCATGCTTGCTATATGCTATATACTACACTAACTGCTTTATGTAATTAGCTCATGTACTGCTTACATCAACCCCTTATGATGTTCTGTTATTAAGCCCACTTTACAGGTGAGGAAAGTGAGACCGGCAGTGGTTATGTAACTTGTCTAAGACAAGGATTCATATCCATGTGCAGGCTGACTTTAAAGCCTTTGCTCTTATGCTGCTATGTTGCTTTCTCTTTTTTTTTTTTAAGAGACAGAGTCTTGTTCTGTTGCCCCATGATGGAGTATAGTGGTGCAATCATGGCTCACTGCAGCCTTGAACTCCTGGGCTCAAGCAATCCTCCCACCTCAGCCTCCCAAGTAGCTAGGCTGCAGCCTGTATTTCTTTTTAAATAAAAAATTTATCAAGAAAATGGGCAGGTAAGATTAGAGAATCATAAACTGAACCTTCAATAAGATTTGCCTCTAACTTGAAACTTACTGTTTTGAACCCATGGCCATGACACAACTTAGAATCATGGAAGGGATGTAGGGTCATCCCTTGTAACCCCCACCCAGCATGAAAATTCTGTCTGTGATAGCCTGGACAGATGGTCACCCTGCCTGTGTTTTAACACCTCACTGGCTGAGCTTCCACTGCTTTTTTAGTGCCTGTGCCACTGTTGGGAAATCTCAACAATGTTGGTTTTCAGACTCAAGCGCCTGTGTTTCTTGCTGCCTTTGCAAAGCTAAAGCCATCAAGTGGCAGCAAATCTCTCCCTGGCTCTCATCACTCTCCCTTTTCTGTCTCCCAGCCCCTTTGATAGAAAATTTCATAAAGAAGATGACTTTCGAGCTGAATGTGGAAGGCTGCATGGGATTTCAGTAGGTGGAGATGGGAGAAGGCAGGATTAGAGGCAGAGACTGGAAGTTGGCCAGGTGGGGGTGTGGCTGGTGTGCCAGCCTAGCAGTTCATTCAGTGCCTGAGAGCAGGTTCACAGGAAGGTATCTTTGGAATGGCAGGCTGAAGCCTTAATATGAGAAATTATCTTGAATAGACTCCAAAGTGATTCAACTAAGAATTTTTGCAAGTGTGCTTTATGTTGAGAAGTTAACACAGCCCAATTGCCTTATTTACACATGCTTATTTTCATAAAAAGACACTTGCTGTGTCTGAATGTTTGTATCCCCCAGAATTCATATGTTGAAACCTCACCTCCAATGCAATAGTACTAAAAGAGGTGGGGTCTTTAGGAGGTGATTAGATCTTGAGGATGGAGACCTCATGAATGGGATTAGTGTCCTTTTGAGAGGCTGGAGGAAGCTTGTCTTCTCTTCTGCCATGTGAGAATGCAGCAAGAAGGTGCCATCTCTGATGAGCAAGCCCTCACCAGACGCTGAAGTTGCTGGCACCTTGATCTTAGGCGTCTCAGCCTCCAGAACTGTGAACAATAAATTTCTATTGTTTATAAATTACCTAGTCTAAGGTACAGTCATCCCCCCATATCTGTGGATTCTGCATCTGTGGATTCAAGTAACCATGGATCAAAAATATTTGGAAAAATTATTACATCTGTACTAAAAATGTACAGAATTTTCTCGTCATTATTCCTTAAACAACACAGTATGATGATCATTTACCTAGCATTTAAATTGTTTTAAGTTTTATAAGTAATCTACAGATGATTTTAATTATATGAAAGGATGTACCTAGATTATATGCAAATACTACACCATTTTTTAACAGGGACTTGAGCATCATTGAGTTTTGGTATCCACAGGAGGTTCTGGAACCAGTCCCCCACGGATATCAAGGGACGAGTGCATTTTATTATAGCTGCCCAAAAGGACTAAGACAATACTCTTCAAAGAGGCGTGTTAAGTAGATTTACGGATGAGTTATCTGTACAAGGTCGCAGCAGCCTGTCCCTTGCGTCAGGTTTTGTCAGGAGGCCCACTTCTCTTTCTAGTACATCATGCTGCCTGTCTCTCTGATTGTCCCTTTCTTCCAGCTTATTTGATAAGAGTATTCTCCACTTCATTTTGTGTTGCTGATCATGAAATTGAGTGCTCCCAATTATATGGCAGGTGAGCAAGAAGAACCTTACTTAGAGCCAGAGGGGAAGGTCACAATTAAGATCTTTAAGAACTTTCAAAAAGACATCCCTGCAGAATGGCTATGACAGCTGCTGCTCATTGAGATTAGGAACCATTGGCTTGAAACCAGCTAGTGCTGAACAGCGGGACTTCCTGCTCTGCTCCAAAGTGTTTATTTCATTCCACAGTGGCTGCCGAAATGCAGCCTCTAGGAATCCTGCTTTAAATGTGCCCCTGGAGACGCTGGGCTATTAAGGGTTATTGCTAGTGGTCCTCTGTCTAGGAAATGATTCCAGTTCTACGTTATACATCTTTGAGTTGGCTTAAAGCACTGCATATGTTACTACAAAGTGTTGCAGTGATGTATATGTTTGTTTTGGTAACCCATATAGTCATTTTTCAGGAAAATTATGTTGAGGACATTATGACACATAACCCAAGGAAGCAAATGTTCACCCATCAGATTTTTTATTTTTAGAATAAACCCTTAGAGTAACTCTCACGTGTACATGTTTCTGTTTTCCAAACAGAATGAGTGTCCAGATAACCTTTAGCTCACACTGATATACCCTTAAAATGGTTGTATCTATGAATGATTCAATTAAATTAATAGCCCCCAATGCCTCTTGTGGAACTAGTTTCAATTTTATTTTTTTTATTTATCATTTCTTTCTTTATTTGTAGAGATGGGGTCTTGCTTTGTTGCCCAGGCTAGTCTCAAACTCCTGGCTTCAAGAGAGCCTCCTGCCTCAGCCTCCCAAAGTGCTGGGATTACAGGTGTGAGCCACTGCACCAGGCCTAAAATTTTCTTATATTGCTCAAAGGTTAGATAAAATCCTAATTTTTGAATTCTGTTACCATGAAACAGACCTTGCATTATATATACTTACAATACGTGACATCCCATTACCATACGATACTCCTTTTCACATTTGTAAATTAAAAGAAAATCAATAATCAAACGAGGCATTCTCACCCCCCACCTCCCTTTTTAGTGTGCTGTAGTCCCTTTGCCTTAATCTTTAGAATGTGTGTGGTGTTTTCTTGGGAACTATAATAGGGCTGATATTCTATATGGCTAGCCTTACTTGACCCAACCCTAGCCATTCACAAACAATGGACATCAATGGTATAGTTTTCACTTTCCTGCTTGCTCTCTGAGCAACTGACTGTGCAGTAGGATATGTCTTTATCAGGTCCTCTGATTTCTAGTTAAACCTGGTATTTTCCTTGTGCTGATATTCTCTCCCTTGAGATACAGCCTTTTGCTGATGCTAAAGGTTTGTGGCAGTCTTCATTTAGGCTTGTTCTTATTTTTGGATACAGCTAATATAGGCATAAGGTTTCTGTCAGATGAAATTTAGAGGCACTCTATATTTCTGTTCAGAATATTAAAAACACAGAGCTGTTTCTACAGCGTTTGTAAATGCAGCACCTCCTTGCTTACAAAACAATCACAAGATCCTCTGAACCATGCAAAGTCTCCCAAAGAAATCTCCAGGGTAGCAGATTGCAAACTGGCTTCGAGATAACTGTTCTTCACCTCCCGTCTCTCAGCCAAACATTATTATCAGCTAGAACAAGAAGTTCTTTAAAAGTGTAATTGTAGCTGTTTTTATTTTGATTCTGTACATAAAAGTTTAATTATTTAATTTTTTTATTTTTTTAGAGATAAGGTCTTGCTCTGTTTCCCAGGCTGGAGTGCAGTGGTGCAATCATAGCTCACTGCAACCTTGAGCTCCTGGGATCCAGTGATGTTCCTGCCTCAGCCTCCTGAGTAGCTATTACAGGAATGCATTACTGCGTCTGGCTAATATTTTTATATTTTTATTTTTATTTTTTGAGATGGAGTCTCGCTCTGTCACCCATGTTGGAGTGCAGTGGCGCAATCTTGGCTCACTGCAATCTCCATCTCCTGGGTTCAAGCAATTCTTCTGCCTCAGCCTCCCAAGTAGCTGGGATTACAGACGCACGCCACCACGCCCAGCTAATTTGTTGTTGTTGTTATTTTTTAGTGGAGACGGGGTTTTACCATGTTGGCCAGGCTGGTGTTGAACTCCTGACTTCAAGTGATACGCCTCTCAGAGTGCTAGGATTACAGACGTGAGCCACCATACCCAGCCAATAATTTTATTTTTTGTAGAGGTAGGGTCTCACTTTGTTGTCCAGGCTGGTCTCAAAATTCTGGCTTCAAATGATCCTCCCACCTTGGCTTCCTAAAGTGCTGGAATTAGAGGCATGAGCTACTGTGCATAGACTGTACACAAAATTTTAAAAATGCCTGCCAGTTCCTTAATTCTGGTTGCTAGTACATACCACAGAGCAATGCAGATAGGGATGGACAGGACTGATGTAAAAATGAAAGCAAAGAAGCCAAGGTAGTGAAGTAAGTGCAAAGGTATAAATTTTGTTCCCGAGGAAACATATACAATGAAAGTATTTCCATTGAGAATATTTGTTTTTACTTATTTTTCCTCATTACAAAAGTAAATAATATTTATATAGGCATTTTGGAAAAAATAGAAAAGTAGTCCTCATCCTTAATCTCGATACCCATGTAATAACTACTATTAATCTTATTTCATATCCTTTCTGTATTTTCTTCTACACATCTATATAGTTCACAAAAATGAAATGATTCACTTTCAATTGCTCTTAAAGATTTTGTGTTATGAAACAACACAAATGTATGGCTTAACATGAGTTATCACAAGGTGAACACATTTGTAACCAATACCCACATAAAGAAATAGAACCTTGTCAGCCATTCCAGGAATTCCTGAATCTGCCCTATCACCAGCTCAAACCACCTGGCTTCCCACATGAGTAGTCACTGCCTTGGCTTTTATCATAGGTTAATGTTTTATCATTTATAACTTCTACATATATGTTATAGGCCCCATCATACATTGTTATTTTTTTTCTTTAAACTGTCAATGATCTCTTAAAGATATTTTTTAAAAACCACTTTTATATTTACCCACATATTAACTGCTTCTGGTGCTCTTCATTTCTTTGTACTGACCAGATTTCTGTCTGTTATAATTGTCTTTGTCCCAGAAGGACTTTAACATTTCCTGAAGTGCAGGTCTACAGCTAGTAAATTCTTTCAGTTTTCTATGCCTGAAAAAGTCTTTATTTCATTTTTGTTTTTTAAGATATTTTTGCTGGGTATAAAACTATAGGATGACAGCTTTTTTTCTTCCTCTAGTACTTAAAAATTGTTGTTTCATTGTATTCTGGAATGTATTATTTTCAAGATATATTTATTATCAAGAAGTCAGCTGTATTCTTATCTTTGTTCCTCTTCTGTTTATAAGACTATCTTTTTCACCAGTGTTAAGCAATGTGACTGTGATATGCCTTGGTAGAGGTTCTTGTGCTTTGGGTTCATTGAGCTTCTTGGATCTGTGGGTTCAGTAATTTTAACCAAACTTGAAAAATTTTCAGCCATTATTTCTTAAAAAAAATTTTTTTGGCCCTACTTCCTCCTGTTTTCTCTCCTTTAGGGACTCCATTTTTAGGCTGCTGGAAGTTATCCCACTGCTCAGTGATGCTTCATTTGTTTCAGTTTCTTTTTCCTGTGTGTTTCATTTTGCATAATTTCAATTGCTATATCCTGAAGTTCATTACTCTTTTACAGTGTCTAATATGCTGTTCATTTGGTCCAATGTGTTTTAAAAATCTCTTATGATGTAGTTTTCATCTCTAGAAATTCATTTGGATCTTTATAAAAAAATCTGTCTTTCATATCTCTATATGCTCAATCTTCCTTCTGCATCATTGAATATATGGATTATAATTATAACTGTTTTATGTCCTTATCTACTAATTCTATCATTTTTTGTGTCATTTCTCTATCTACTCATTATGGAAACAGTTTAATTATTTTGATGCTTGTTTTTAAGTTTTGTTAGGTGAGATCAGAGCAGCTTTTGTTCTAGGGCTGATTTTGCCTCACTACTCAATGCCTCATGAATTTTGAGGTTGTCCACTCTGATAGATGAGACTATGGACTTTTTCTGGTTCTATGCAAGCTCCAGAGATGTTTATCTTACTTGTTTTGAGTGGTTCTTTTCCAAGCTTTGGGTAGTTGCCTCACACACATGTGCTGATGAATACACAAGGAGTGTCGCATGCACATCTCTGGAGCTCTCTCTGGGCACCTCTCTCCTTACCAGTACTTTGCTCGGTGGACCCTAGCCACATGACTTCCATGAACTCCCAGCTTTGCCTTCTCAACTCAAGGAGACTGTTGGGTCCCCCTTCTCTGTGTTCTGGTCTGAATATTCTCTCCAGGGAGTAAGCTGGGGCAATTTTACCCCTCTCTCAGGGATCACTATTATTTGAAGCCAGATATCCAATGTGTGAAAACAGAGATTTGTTTCTTTCCATGTATTTGGTCTAGTATTTTAGTTCTTTTGAGCAGGAAGGTAATCTGGTCCCTGTATTTCATCCTAACCAGAAGCAGAAGCCCTTATCCTGACTTTTTACAGTGATCACTTCCTTATGTTACTTTGTAGTTTTATTACATCAGTGTACATTTCTAGACACTGTAGTTTAGTTTCGCCTACTAAAAATTATTATTTATCTTTTAAATCTCTTAATATACAGAATCCTTCTCCATCCCTTTCTTTTTCTTTCATTTTATCTGTTGAAGACCTGTACCATTTGACCTATAGTTTCTCACTGTCTGGAATTTGCTGATGCACATTTGCAGTGCAGTTCAACACATTGTTCTAGTCTTTTGTATTTCTTGAAAATGAGCAGCTGAATCCAGAGGTTTGGTTAGACTGGGGTTCAATACCTTTGACAGGACTACAGGGCTGCTGTGCTCTTTCATCAGGAGGCACATAATTTCTGATTATCTTTCTTTTTGTAATACTAGCAGCCATTAATTCTACATGCCTACATTTATTAATTCATCAGGGATGGAAAAATGGTGGTATTTGAATTCTTTAATTTTTTCATTTATTAGATAGCATACCTTTATAAAGAGACATATATCGTCATTAGTATTTGATTACCCATGGTATGGTTTATACAGGAAGGCAGAATAAATGCTTCATTTAAGATAATGAATTGGTTTCATATCATTCTCTCAAGGTTACCCATTAGTTTTTAAAAAATCATTTTAAATATCATTATTAACTCACTGATCGATGGGTTTTAATCAATTGCAATTATTATCCTTTAGAAGCTCAAATTTTCCTATCTCTGGCTGATGGGAGCCCCTTCAAGTTGGCACTGAATCCTTTTTACACCTTAGTAGCTTGGTAACTCCCTCTTTTCCAGTGTAAGAAAATGCTCCAGGCCCATCTTCCACATTTTCTGCCCCAGATCAGGAATCAACAATTTCCCCAAGAAGTCTTAGTTTTATTTAGTGGAAAATAGTATTTCAACCAATCTGGGTGCTAGGGATAATCAATGCTATTAGGTTGGTCATCATCTTCAGGCTTCTTTAGTGAACAGAGCTAAGATATTATATGTATGTGTACATTTTTTCTCCTTTTAAAAGATAAAATACATTTGGGAGGCCAAGGTAGGTGGATTGCCTGAGCTTAGGAGTTCCAGACCAGCCTGGGCAACGTGGTGAAACCCCGTCTCTTCTAAAAATACAAAAACTTAGCCGGGCATGGTAGTGCGCACTTGTAATCCCAGCTACTCAGGAGGCTGAGGTGGGAGAATCACTGGGACCTGGGAGGTGGAGGTTTCAGTGAGCCAAGATCGTGCCACTGTATTCCAGCCTGGGCTACAGAGCAAGACTCCATCTCAAAAGACAAACAAACAAACAAAATCCAAACCAAAAAAGAGATAAAATACAATTACTCATCTCTTAAACAATGGGGATACATTCTGAGAAATAAGTTGTTAGGCTATTTCATCACTGTGTGAACATCACAGAGTGTACTTACACAAACCTAAATGGTATAGCCTAGGTTTGGACATATCACATACCTAGGCTATGTGAAATGGACACATGTCTAGGTTGTGTGATATGTCCTAATACTCCTGAGCTATAAACCTATACAGCATGATACTATACTCAGTACTGTAGTTAGTTGTACCAGAGTGGTAAGTTTTGGTGTATCCAAACATAGAAAAAGTACAGTAGAAATATGATATGAAAGCTCCATTATAATCTCCTGGGACAATCGTTATACACGTGGTCTGTTGTTGACCAAAACATTGTTATGTAGTGCATGACTGTATCTTCTGAGTTCAGATTGATACATCTAATTCATAACCACAGAGTTATAAAATTCAACCTCTTCTATATCACATTTGTACCTCCTTTCTTTTACACCAAGAATCTTGTTTCTCAAGGACACAAGACATGATAGAGTTAGAATATGCCGATATACCTAATGCTAGATGACAAGTTGGTGGGTGCAGTGCACCAGCATGGCACATGTATACATATGTAACTTACCTGCACATTGGGCACATGTACCATAAAACCTAAAGTATAATAATAATAATAATAATAATTACAATAAAAGAAAAAAAAAGAAAAAAATAAAAAAAATAAAAAAAAAACAATTGAATTAAACATTAAAGTATTTTAGACAATCAAAAAAAAAAAAAAAAAAAGAATATGCCATAATCATTTACTTCATCCCATGTTTACACAAAATACCCTCAGAATAATAGTAATACCACTGCCACCAATGTTATTACTGACAGCAGTTAAAATACATTTTTGCAGCCAGGCACGGTGGCTCACGCCTGTAATCCCAGCACTTTGGGAGGCCAACGTGGGCAGATCATGAGGTCGGGAGTTAGAGACCAGCCTGTCCAATATAGTAAAACCCTGTCTCTACTAAAAATACAAAAAAATTAGCTGGGCATGGTGGCGCATGCCTGTAGTCCCAGCTACTCGGGAGGCTGAGGCAGGAGAATCATTTGAACCCAGGAGGCGGAGGTTGCAGTGAGCTGAGACTGCTCCATTGCACTCCAGCCTGGGTGACAGAGTGAGACTCCGTCTCAAAAAACAAAACAAAACAAAACAATAAAAAACCCCAAAAAACCAAAGCAAACAAACAAACAAAACATTGCTGCATATTGTATGCTCATTCTACCCATTTAAGAATAATTATCTACATTGTTTGAACATCAGCCATTGTATACTATAATCTTCCCCTTTTAGCTCTCATTTAGTATTTGTTATATAACTAATACTGTAACTGCATGTTTATTACTTGTCACCAGTCATTATGTTAAATGTTTCCTTAGTCATTTTGCATGGCTGAAGCTCATTCTGTAGTATATTTCTCAAAAAGGGTTCATGGGACCAATGTTCCCTACTTTTTTTTGCATATGTTGATAACAGTTTATGCCCTTTGCACTTGAATGTCAGTTTTGCTGCATATACAATCCTTGGCTTGCATTTTCTTTATTTGAGTATCTTAAATATGTGCTCCATTTGCTTCTGGAGAAACACTGGTATAGAAATGCTTCAGGATAATCTAATTTTCTTTCTCTTATAACTTATTCACTGTTTGATTAGATGTCAAAGGATTTTTCTTTTTTTCTTTAAAGTCTAGTAATTTTATTTGAATATTTTGTGATATTGGTCATTCTGGGTCAATATTCTCAGGTACATGATGTTTTGTATGTTTTGTTTTTTGGGTATTTTTGTTGTTGTTTTTGAGACAGGGTCTTGCTCTGTCACCCAGGCTGAAGTATGGTGGCACGGTCTTGGCTCTCTGCAACCTCTGCATCCAGGCTCAAGCAATCCTTCCACCTCAGCCTCCTGAGTAGCTGGGACCACAGGCATGCACCACTATATGTGGCTAATTTTTGTATTTTTTGTAGAGATGGGGTTTCACCATGTTGCCCAGGCTGGTCTTCAACTCCTGTACTCAAGTGATCCTCCCATCTCAGCCTCCCAAAGTGCTGGAATTGCAGGTGTCAGCCACCATGCCTGGCCTACATGGCATGTTATTATTATTTTTTTAATTTTTAAGGCCAGGCACAGTGGCTCATGCCTGTAATCCCAGCACTTTGGGAGGCCGAGGCAGGCAGATCACTTGAGGTTGGGAGTTCGAGACCAGCCTGACCAACATGGAGAAACCCCATATCTACTAAAAATACAAAATTAGCCAGGCGTGGTGGCGCATGCCTGTAATCCTAGCTATTCGGGAGGCTGAGGCAGGAGAATTGCTTGAACCTAGGAGGTGGGGATTGCGGTGAGCCAAGATTGTGCCATTGTACTCCAGCCTGGGCAACAAGAGTGAAACTCCATCTCAAAAAAAATTTTTTTTAATATCATGGTGCATAATAGGTGTATATGTTCATGGGGCACACATGATATTCTGATACAGGCATACATTGTGTAGTAATCACATCAGAGTAGTTGGGGTATCCATTACCTTAGCATTTATTGTTTCTTTGTGTTAGGAACATAGCAATTCCACTCTTTTAGTTATTTTTAAATACACAATAAATTATTATTGACTATAGTCACCCTGTTGTACTATCAACAGCTAGATCTTGTTCATTTTATCTAACTATATTTTTGCAATCCAACATGGTGTGTTCTTTTAAAATACAGTTTCAGAGCTTTTATTTTTAATTTGAAGAAAGTTTTCTTAAATTACAGTTTTTTGGCATTTGTTTTGTTCTCTTGTTTTAGTTTTCTTCTTTGGAGACTCCTATTACCCATATTTTGAATCTTCTTTGACTGTCTTCAATATTTGTTAGTTTCTCTCTCATCATTTAAATCATTTGAAAATTTCTTTTTAAAATAGACTTTATTTAAAAATTTTACTATTATTTTTAAATTTCAATAGGTTTTTCGGGGACAAGTGGTATTTGGTTACATGAATAAGTTCTTTAGTGGTGATTTCTGAGATTCTGATCTGAGATTTTGGTGCACTTATCACCTGAGCAGTGTACACTGTACCCAGTGTGTAGTCATTTATGTTTATCCCTCACCCTCCTCCCACCCTTCCCCACAAGAACCCAAAGTCCATTGTATCATTCTTATGCCTTTGAGTCTTCATAGCTTAGCTCCCACTTATGAGTGAGAACATATGATGCTTGGTTTTCCATTCCTGAGTTACTTCACTTAGAATAATGGTCTCTAATTCCATCCAGGTTGCTGCAAATGCCATTATTTCATTCCTTCTCATGGCTGAGTAGTCCATGTTGTGTGTACACACACACACACACACACACATACACACACACACACACACAACATTTTCTTCATCCACTCATTGATTGATAGACATTTGGGCTGGTTCCATATTTTTGCAATTGTGAATTGTGCTGCTACAAACATGTGTGTGCAAGTATCTTTTTCGTATAATGACTTCTTTTCCTTTGGGTGGGATTGCTGGATCAAATGGTAGATCTACTTTTAGTTCTTTAAGAAATCTCCACACTGTTTTCCACAGTGGTTATACTAGTTTACATTCCCACCCTTGTCTTCCCTTTTTACCACATCCATGCCAACATCTATTATTTTTTGATTTTTTGATTATGGCCATTATTGCAGGAGTAAAGTAGTATTTCATTGTGGTTTTGATTTGCATTTCCCTGATCATTAGTGGTACTGAACATTTTTTTCATATGTTTGTTGGCCATTTGTATATCTTCTTTTGAGGATTATCTATTCATATCCTTAGCCCATTTTTTGATGAGGTTCTTTTTTTCTTGCTGATTTGTTTGAGTTCCTTGTAGATTCTGAATCTACATCTGTCCTTTGTCAGTTGTAAAAATTTAGCCCTTTGTCAGATGTATAGATTGTGAAGATTTTTCTCCCGCTCTGTGGGTTGTCTGTTTACCCTGCTGATTATTTCTTTTGCTGTGTGAAGGTTTTTGTTTAATTAAGTTCCATCTATTTACCTTTCTTTTTGTTGTGTTTGCTTTTGGGTTCTTGGTCATGAAATCGTTGCCTAAGCCAGCGTCTAGAAGGGTTTTTTCGATGTTATCTTCTAGACTTTTTATGGTTTCATATCTTAGATTTAAGTCTTTGCTCCATCTTGATGATTTTGTGTAAAGGTGAGAGATGAGATCCAGTTTTATTCTTCTAAATGTGTCTTGCCAATTATCCCAGCACTGTTTGTTGAATAGGGTGTCCTTTACCCACTTTATGTTATTGTTTGCTTTGTCAAAGATCAGTTGGTTGTAAGTATTTGGCTTTATTCCTGGGTTCTCTATGATGTTCCGCTGGTCTCTGTGCCTATTTTTATACCAGTACCATGCTGTTTTGGTGACTATGGCCTCATAATATAGTTTGAAGTTGGGTATTGTGATGCCTCCTGATTTGTTCTTTTTGCCAAGTCTTTCTTTGACTGTGGGGGCTCTTTTTTGGTTCCATATGAATTTTAGGATCATTTTTTCTGGTTCTGTGAAGAATGATGGTGGTATTTCGATAACGATTGCATTGAATTTGTAGATTCAGTAGGCAGTATGGTCATTTTCACAATATTGATTCTACCCATGCATGAGCATGGGATGTGTTTCCATTTGTGTTATCTACAATTTCTTTCAGTAGTGTTTTGTAGTTTTCTTTGTAGATGTCTTTCACCTCCTTGGTTAGGTATATTCCTAAGTATTTTATCTTTTTGAGTCCTTGATTTGATTCTCACCTTGATCGCTGTTGGTGTATAGCTGTGCTATTGATTTGCGTACATTAATTTTGTATCCTGACACTTTACTAAATTCATTTATCCATTCCAGGAGCTTTTTGAATGAGTCTTTAGGGTTTTCTAGATATGTAATCATATCATCGATGAACAGCAACAGTTTGACTTCCTCTTTACTGATTTGGTTGCCCTTTATTTCTTTCTCTTTCTGATTGCTCTGGCTAGGACTTCCAGTACTATGTTGAACAGAAGTGGTGAAAGTTGGCATCCTTGTCTTGTTCCAGTTCTCAGGGGGAATGCTTTTAACTTTTCCCCATTCAGTATAATGTTGGCTGTGGGTTTGTCATAGATGGCTTTTATTACCTTAAAGTACATCCCTTCTGTGTCCATTTTGCTGAGGATTTTAGTCATAAAGGATATGCTAGATTTTGTCAAAAGCTTTTTCTGTGTCTATGGAGATGATCATGTGATTTTTGTTTTTAATTCTGTTTATATGGTGTATTACATTTATCAACTTGCATATGTTAAACCATCCCTGCATCCCTGGTATTAAACCCACTGGATCATGGTGGATAATCTTTTTGATATGCTGTTGATATGTTTGATATGATATGTTGGTTAGCTAGTATTTTGTTGAGGATTTTTGCATCTGTGTTCATCAGGGATATTGGTCTGTAGTTTTTTGTTGTTGTTGTTATGTCCTTTCCTGGTTTTCATATTAGGGTGATACTGGCTTCATAGAATGATTTAGGGAGGATTCCCTCTTTCTCTGTCTTTTGGAACAGTGTCAATAAGATTGGTACCAATTCTTCTTTGAATATCTGATAGAATTCATCTGTGAATCTATCTGATCCTGGACTTTTTTGTTGGCAATTTTTGAAATTACCACTTCAATCTTGCAGCTTATTATTGGTCTGTTCCGTTTCTATTCTCTCCTGGTTTAATTTAGGATGATTGTACATCTCCAGGAATTTATCAGTCTCGTCTAGATTTTCTAGTTTGTGTGTGTAAAGGTTTTCATAGTAGCCTTGAATGATCTTTTGTATTTCTGTGGTATGGGTTGTAATATTTCCTGTTTCATTTCTTTTTCTTTTTCTTTTTTTTTGAGACAGAGTCTTGCTCTGTTGCCCAGGCTGGAGTGCAGTGGCGCAATCTCGGCTCACTGCAAGTTCCGCCTCCTGGGTTCACCTCATTCTCCTGCCTCAGCCTCCCAAGTAGCTGGGACTACAGGTGCCTGCCACCATACCTGGCTAATGTTTTGTATTTTTAGAGAGATGGGGTTTCACCATGTTAGCCAGGATGGTCTCAATCTCCTGACCTCGTGATCCACCTGCCTCGGCCTCCCAAAGTGCTGGGATTACAGGCATGAGCCACCGCGTCTGGTCTCCTGTTTAATTTCTAGTTGAAGTTATTTGATTCTTCTTTCTTCTTTTCTTGGCTAATCTCGCTAATGGTCTATCAATTTTATTTATCTTTTCAAATAACCAACTTTTTGTTTTATTTATCTTTTGTATTGTTTATTTTGTTTCAATTTCATTTGGTTCTGCTCTGATCTTTGCTATTTCTTTTCTTCTGCTGGGTTTGGGTTTGGTTTGTTCTTGTTTCTCTAGTTCCTTGAGGTGTGACCTTAGATTATCTATTTGTGCTCTTTCAGACTTTTTGATGTAGGCGTGCAATGCTATGAACTTTCCTTTTAGCACTGCTTTTGCTGTATTTCAGAGGTTTTGATAGGTTGTGTCACTATTATTGTTCAGTCCAAAGAATTTTTAAATTTCCATCCTGATTTCATTGTTGACCCAATGATCATTCAGGAGCAGGTTATTTAATTTTCATGTATTTGCATGATTTTGACGGTTCCTTTTGGAGTTGATTTCCAATTTTTTTCCACTGTGGTTTAAGAGAATACTTGATATAATTTTGATTTTCTTAAATTTATTGAGACTTGTTTTGTGGCCCATCATATGGTCTATCTTGGAGACTGTTTCATGTGCTGGTGAATAGTATGTATATTCTGCAGTTGTTGGGTAGAATGTTCTGTAAATAACTGTTAAGTACATTTGTTTTAGGGTATAATTTAAGTCCATTTTTTCTTTGTTGACTTTTTTTTTTTTGAGACGGAGTTTCACTCTTGTTGCCCAGGCTGGAGTGCCATGGCATAATCTTGGCTCACTGCAACCAACCTCTGCCTCCTGGGTTCAAGTGATTCTCCTGCCTCAGCTTCCTGAGTATCTGGGATTACAGGCATGAGCCACCACGCCCAGCTAATTTTGTATTTTTTTTTTTAGTAGAGACGGGGTTTGGTCAGGCTGGTCTCGAACTCCTGACCTCAGGTGATCCACCCACCTCCGCCTCCCATAGTGCTGGGATTACAGGTGTGAGCCACTGAGCCTGGCCTCTTTGTTGACTTTTTGTCTTGATGACCTGTCTAGTGCTGTCTGTGGAGTGTTGAAGTCCCCCCTATTATTATGTTGCTGTCTATCTCATTTCTTAGGTCTAGTAGTAATTGTTTTATAAGTTTGGGAGCTCCAGTGTTAGGTGCATATATATTTAGGATAGTGGAATTTTCCTTTTGGACTAGTCCTTTTATCATTATATAATGTCACTCTTTATCTTTTTTAACCATTGTTGTTTTAAAGTCTGTTTCGTCTAATATAAAAATAGCTACTCTTGCTTGCTTTTGGTGTCCATTTGCATGGAATATCTTTTTCCACCCCTTCAGCTTAAGTTTATGTGAGGCCTTATGTGTTAGGTGAGTCTCTTGAAGACAGCAGATACTTGGTTGGTGAATTCTTATCCATTCTGCCATTCTGTGTCTTTTAAGTGACCATTTAGGCCATTTATATTCAAAAGTAGTATTGAGATATGAGGTACTATTTTAGTCTATTCATTGTACTGTTTGTTACCTGAATACCTTGTGTGTTTTTTTTTTCATCGTGTTATTTTCTTATAGGTTCTGTGAAATTCATGCTTTAAAGAGTTTCTATTTTGGTGTATTTCAAGGATTTGTTTCAAGATTTAGAGTTCCTTTTAGCAGTTCTTGTAGTGCTGGCTTGGTAGTGACGAATTCTCTCAGCATTTGTTTGTCTGAAAAAGACTGTATCTTTCCTTCATTTATGAAGCTTAGTTTTGCTGAATACAAAATTCTTGGCCGATAATTATTTTGTTTAAGGAGGCTAAAGATAGGACCCCAATCCCTTCTAGCTTGTAGCATTTCTGCTGAAAAATCTGCTGTTAATCTGATAGGTTTTCCTTTATAGGTTACCTGATGCTTTTGCCTCACAGCTCTTAAGATTCTTTTGTTTGTCTTGGCTTTAGATAACCTGATGACTATGTGCCTAGATGATCATCTTTTTGCGATGAATTTCCCTGGTGTTCTTTGAGCTTCTTGTATTTGGATGTCTAGATCTCTAGCAAGGCCAGGGAAGTTTTCCTTGATTATTCCCTGAACTATGTCTTCCAAACTTTTAGATTTCTCTTCTTCCTTGGAAACACCACTTGTTCTTAGGTTTGGTCATTTAACATAATCCCAAACTTCTTGGAGGCTTTGTTCATTGTTAAAATTCTTTTTTCTTTGTGTTTGTCAGATTGGGTTAATTTGAAAGCCTTATCTTTGAGCTCTGAAATTCTTTCTGCTATTTGTTTGAATCTATTGTTTGAGACTTTCCAGTGTATTTTGCATTTCTCTAAGTATGTCCTTCATTTCCAGAAGTTGTGATTGTTTTTTATTTATGCCATCTATTTCCCTGGAGATTTTTCTGTCCATATGATTTAACATTTTAAAAATTTCTTTAAGTTGGTATTCACCTTTCTCTGGTGCCTCCTTGAGTAGCTTAATAATTGACCTTCTGAATTCTTTTTCTGGCAATTTAAATATTTCTTTTTCTTTTGGATCCATTGTTGGTGAGCTTAGTGTGATCTTTTGGGGGTGTTAAGGAACCTTGTTTTGTCATACTACCAGAATTGTTTTATGGTTTCTTCTCATTTGGGGAGACTATGTCATAGGGAAGACTTGGGGCTCAGGGGCTGCTGTTCAGGTTCTTTTGTCCCACAGGGTGCTCCCTTGATGTGGTACTCTCCCCCTTCCCCTAGGGAAGGCATGGGGCTTTCTGAGAGCTGAACTGTGGTGATCGTTATTTCTCTTCTGGGTCTAGCCATCCAGCGGAGCTGCTTGGCTCCAGGCTGGTACTGGGGAGTGTCTGCAAAGAGTCCTGTGATGTGTCTTCAGGTCTCTCAGCTGTGGATACCAGCACCTGCTCTGGTGGAGGTAGCAGGGGAGTGAAGTGGACTGTGTGAGGGTCCTTGGTTGCGTTTTTGTTTGGTGTGCTGGTTTTGTGTTGGTTGACCTCTAGCCAGGAGGTGGTGCTTTCAAGAGAGCATCAGCTGTGGTACTATAGAGAGGATACAAGTTTGCCCTAGGGTTGCCTGGATAGGTACTCGGGTTTCTCAGGTGATGGGCAGGGCCATAGAGCTCCCAAGAGATTATGTCCTTTGTCTTCTGCTACCAGGGCAGGTAGAGAAAGACCATCAGGTGGGGGCAGGGTTAGTTGTATCAGAGCTCAGACTCTTGTTGGGTGGGGCTTGCTGTGACTGCTGTGGGGGATAAGGGTGTGGTTCTCAGGCCAATGGAGTTATGTTCCCAGGGGGATTATGGCTGCCTCTGCTGTGTCATACAGGTCACCAGGGAAGTGGGGGAAAGCCAACAGTGACAGGTGTTACCTAGCTCCCACGCAGCTGGAAAGGCTGGTCTCACTGTCAGCATGCTCCCCAAACAGCATCAAGTTTATTTCCAGGCAGCAGGCGAGCAGGGCTGAGAACTTGTCCCCGGCTACAAGCCTCCCTGCTGAGAACACAAGCAGGGCTTTCAGGTTTTATGCCTCCCTGCCTGCCACAGCTTCTGTGCTTGTATCTGCACTCCTTGTTTGACCCTTTCCCCAGATTCTGTCCAGGAAACTTCATGTTCAGTAGAAATTGTTACAAAATTCAACCAGAAGTTTTCTTCTCTCTCTGGTTTTTCCTCAATTCCACTGGCAGCCCTCCCCAAGGACTCCTGCAAGATAAAGACAGAAAAGGCTTCCCTGAGGACTGACAGTGCCCACAGGGCTCTTGCTGCTGCTTTCTCTACCCCTATATTTTGTGTGGCTCTCAGTATTTGTCTCAGCTCCAGGTAAGGTCAAATCCTTCTCTTATGATCTGGGCCTTCAGGTTTCCCAGTGAAGGGGTGTGTTTGGGGGCAGACATTCACCCTCTCACACTTTGGCACTCACAGTTTATTGGCTGTCTCATGGAGCCTGCAGTGGCAAGCTGCTTCCTTCAAAGGGTCTGTGGATTCTCTCAGCTTTCCTGGTACATTCCTGCAGTAGTTCTTGGAGCAAAAGTTCATGATGTTGGTCTCCGTATGCTGCTTTGTCTGTCCGAGTGGGAGCGGCAAGTTAGTCCTGCCTCTTATCTGCCATTTTCAAACTTTTTTTTTTTAGAGCAATTTTAGGGTCACAGAAAAATGGAGAGGAAAGTAGAGAGTTCTCACATATGCCCCTTCTTACCCCAGGTATCCTTCCTCACTAGGAATATCAGCACCAGAGTGGTACATTTGTTAGACTTGATGAAGCTACACCGACACTTTGTCATCACCTGTAGTCTATAGTAGGGTTCACTTTTGATGTTGTCCATTTATGGGTCCTAACAAATGTATAATTACATATATCCACTATTATAGCATCATGCAGAACATTTCACTGTCCCCAAAATCTGTACTATGCCTATTCATCCTTCCCTTCCTCCCTCCCCTCTAACTCCTGGTGACCACTGATCATTTTACTGTATTCATAGTGCTGTCTTTTCCAGAATGTCCTATAGTTGGAATCATATACTATGTAGCCATTTCAGATTGGCTTCATTCAGTTAATAAGATACATTTAAGATTCTTTCATGTCTTTCCGTGGCTTGATAGTTCATTTATTTTTATTGCTGAATAATATTCCCTTGTAAGGATGTGCCACAGTTTATTTATCTATTCGTCTACTGAAAGACATCTTGGTTGCTTCCCAGTTTTGACAATTATGCACAAAGCTGCTCTAAACATTGGTGTGTAGGTTTTTGTGTAGACATATGTTTTAAACTCATTTGAGTAAGTAACCAAGGAGTGTGATTGCTGGATTGTATGGTAAGAGTACGTTTAGTTTTGTAAAAAACTGCCACACTGTCTTCCAAAATAGCTGTACCATTTTGTGTTCCAAACAGCAATGAATTTTCCTGTTGCTCCATATCCTCGCCAGCATTTGGTGTTGTGTCTTGTTTTTTTGCCATTCCAGTAGATGTGTAGTGGTATCTCTTTGTTGTTTTAATTTGCAATTCTCTAGTGACATATGATATGGAGTATCTTTTCATATGCTTATTTGCCATCTGTATATCTTCTTTGGTGAGGCATCTTCAGGTCTTTTGCCAATTTTTAAATTGAGTTCCTTCCTTCCTTCCTCCCTCCCTTCCTTCCTTCTTTCCTTCCTTTCTCTCTTTCTTTCCTTTCTTCCTCCCCCTCGCCCTCCTCTCCCCTCCCCTCCCCTCTCCTCCCCTCCCCTCTCCTTTCCTTTCCTTTCCTTTTCTTTCCTTTCCTTTCCTTTCTGAGATGAGGTCTTGCTATGTTGCCCAGACTCGTTTTGAATTCTTGGGCTCAAGCAATCCTTTCACCTCAGCTTCCCAAAGAGCTGGAATTACAGGCATGAACCACCATGTCTTGCCCAATTGTTAATTTTCTTATTGTTGAGTTTTTCTCAATTTCAAAATTGTGTTAAAATACACAGAAGATAAAATTTGCCATCTGAGCCATTTTAAGTGCATAGTTCAGTGGTATTAAATATATTCATATTGTTGTGCAACCACCAGCACCATCCATTCTAGAGCTTTTCCATCTTGCAAAACGAAAACTCTATATCCATTAAACAATAACTCCCTATTCCCCCCACTCCTCAGTTTCTGAAAACCACTGTTCTACTTTCTGTCTCTATGAATTTGGCTACTCTAGATATCTTATATAAGTGGAATCATAGAATATTAGTCTTTTTGTGACGTTAGTTCTTTTAGGTATATACCCAGGAGTGGAATTGCGGGATCATATGGTAATTCTATTTTTAATTTTTTGAGGAACTGCCATACCATTTTCTATGGTGGCTGTACCATATACATTTACATTTACATTTCCACCAATAGTCCACAAGCGTTCCAATTTCACTAACACTTATTATTTTCAGGTTTTCTAAATAGTAGCCATCCTAATGGGTATGAGGTGGTATCTCGTTTTAGTTTTGATTTGCCTTTCCTTAATGATTCATGATGTTGAATATCTTTCCATGTGGTTATTAGCCATTCTATACTTTCTTTGGAGAAATGTCTATTCAACTCCTTTGTCCATTTGTGAATTGGGATGTTTGTTTTTTTGTTGTTAAGTTTTAGGAGTTCTCTAGGTATTCTGGATATTAATCCTTTATCAGATATATGGTTTGCAAATATTGTCTCCCACTTTGTGGGGTGCCTTCTTACTTTTTTGATAATGTGTTTAGATACATAACATTAAAACATTTCGATAAAGTCTAATTTGTCTATTTTTTTCTTTTGTTTCCTGTGCCTTTGGTGTCATATCCAAGAAATCACTGCCAAATCTGATGTCATGAAGGTTTTGCCCTATGTTTTTTTCTAAAAGTTTTATAGTTTTATATGTTATGTTTAGATCTTAGATTCATCTTGAGTTAATCTTTTAAATGGTGTTAAGTAAATGTTAAACTTCATTCTTTTGCAAGTGGATAGCCAGTTTTCCCAGAACTATTTGTTGAAAAGATTGTTGCCTTCCCAATTGAAAGATCTTGACATCCTTGTCAAAAATCATTTGACCATATATATGAGGGTTTATTTCTGGGTTCTCTATTCTATTTTATATATATATATATATATATATGTTTTTATGTTAATACCACATGATTTTGATTATTGTAGCTTGATAGTAAGTTTTGAAATCAGGAAGTGTGAGTTTTTTAACTTTGTTCTTCTTTTTCAAGATTGTTTTGGCTATTTGGGGGCCATTAATATTCCATACACATTTTAGGGTGAGATTTCTATTTCCACAAAAACCAAATCACCAATTTTTTTTTTTTTTTTTTTGAGATGGAGTCTTGCTCTGTCACCCAGGCTGGAGTGCAGTGGCACAATCTCAGCTCACTTCAACCTCTGCCTCCTGGGTTCAAGTGATTTTTCTGCCTCAGTCTTCTGAGTAGCTGGGATTACAGGCTTGTGCCACCATGCCTGGCTAATTTTTGTATTTTTAGTAGAGACAGGGTTTTGCCATGTTGGCCAGGCTGGTCTTGAATTCCAGACTTCAAGTGATCCGCCCGTCTTGGCCTCCCAAAGTGCTGGGATTACAGGCATGAGCCACCGCATCCGGCCTGGAATTTTGATTACATTGAATCTATAGATCACTTTGGGCAGCACTGACATCTTAACAATATCGAGTCTTCCAACCCAAGAATATAGAATGCATTTCCATTTATTTATGTTTTAAAAATTTTTTCAGGCTGGGCGTGGTGGCTCATGCCTGTAATCCCAGCACTTTCGGAGGCCGAGGCGGGTGGATCACGAGGTCAGGAGATTAAGACCATCCTGGCTAACACAGTGAAACCCCATCTCTACTAAAAATACAAAAAATTAGCTGGGCGTGGTGGCAGGCACCTGTAGTCCCAGCTACTCGGGAGGCTGAGGCAGGAGAATAGCATGAACCTAGGAGGCACTACAGCCTGGGCAAAAGAGCGAGACTCTGTCTCAAAAAAAAAAAATTTTTTTTCAGCGATGTTTTATAGTTTTTATTGTACAAGTCTTTCACGTCTTTGGATAAGTTAATGCCTAAGTATTTTTTTCTTTTTGATGCTATTATAAATTATTGTTGTGTTTTAAAAGGTTTTTGTAAATTTTGGATAACAGTTCTTTATCAGACATGTCTTTTGCAAATGTTTTCTCCCCAGTCTGTGGCTTGTCTTCTCATTCTCTCAACAGTGTCTTGCAAAGCAGAAGATTTTAATTTTAATAAAGTACAGATTATCAGTTATTTCTTTCACAGATTGGGGCTTTCGTATTGTATCTAAAAATTATGAAACTCAAGGTCATCTAGATTTTTCCAGTTTATCTTGTAAGCATTTTATTGTTTTGCATTTTACATTTAGGTCTATGATCCATTTTGAGTTAACTTTTT
Source organism: Pongo abelii (assembly GCF_028885655.2). Lineage (NCBI taxonomy): Eukaryota > Metazoa > Chordata > Mammalia > Primates > Hominidae > Pongo > Pongo abelii. The sequence continues at coordinate 73,994,311 of NC_071993.2, forward strand.
TGAAGAATGTAAAGTCTGTGTCTAGATTCCTTTTTTTTTTTTTTTGCACTTGGATGTTCAGTTGTTCCAGCACCATTTGTTAAGAAGACAATCTTTTCTCCAGTGTATTGCCTTTGTTTCTTTGTCAAGGATCAGTTGACTATACTTGTGTGGGTCAATTTCTGGGCTCTATATTCCATTCCATTCCATTCATCTATGTATCTGTTCTTTTGCCAATATCACACTGTCCTGATTACTGTGGATTTATAATAAGTCTTGAACTTTGGTAGTGTCAGTTCTTCAACTCTATTTGCTTTCAACATTCTGAGTCTTTTGCTTCTCCATGTAAACTTTAGAATCAGTTTGTCAAAACCACAAAATAACTTGCTGGGATTTTGATTAAGATTCGTTGAACCTAAAGATCAAATTTGGAAGAACTGACATCTTGACAATATTGAGTCTTTCTATCCATGAACATGGAATATATCTTAATTTATTTAGTTCTTTGATTTCTCTCATCACAGTTTTGTAGTTTTTCTCATATTGATCTTATACTTACTTTATAAGAGTTATACGTAAGTATTTCTTTCAGGGTGTTGCTAGTGTAAATGGTATTGTGTTTTTAATTTCAAATTCTACTTATGCGTTGATGATATGTAAGAAAACAATTGACTTTTAAAATTTAGCCTTGTATCCTGCATTCTCTCTCTAACCACTTATTAGTTCTAAGAGTTTTTTTTGGTCAATTCTTTTGGATTTTCTACATAGACAACCATGCCATTTGTTAACAAAGAAGCTTTTATTTATTCCTTCCCAATCTTTATATCTTTTATTTCCTTTTCTTGTCTTATTGCCTGGAGTGCAGTGGCATGAGCATGGCTGACTGCAGCATCACCTCTCAGGCTCAACTGACTCTCTTGCCTCAGCCTCCTGAGTAGCTGGGACCACAGATGCATACCAATATACCCAGCTAATTAAAATAATTTTTTTTTTGTAAAGATAAGATTTTGCCATGTTGCCCAAGCTGGTCTCAAACTCATGGGCTCAAACAATGCTCCCATCTAAGCCTCCCAATGTGCTGGGATTACAGGCATGAGCCACCCTGCTTAGCTTTCAATTTCTTTAATAGATATAGCCCTATTCAAATTGTCTATTTCTTTTTGTGTGAGTTTTGGCAGATTATGTCTTTCAGGGAATTATTGGTCTGTTTCATCTAGGTTAGCATTTGTAGGCATAGATTTTTTTTTTCATAGTATTCCTTTATTGTCTTTTAATGTCTATGGGCTCTGTAGTGATTTCCCATCCTTCATTTCTGATATTAGTAATTTATGTCTTATCTCTATTTTTCTTAGAGGTTTATTAATTTTATTGACCATTTCAGAGAACTAGCTTTTATTGGTAATTTATGTCTTATCTCTATTTTTCTTAGTTAGAGGTTTATCAATTTTATTGGCCATTTCAGAGAACCAGGTTTTATTAATTTTTCTCTATTGATTTCTTATTTTCAATTTCATTTATTTTTGCTCTAATTTTTATTATTTCTTTTCTTCTGCCTACAATGGATTTAATTTGCTCTTATTTTTCTAGTTTCCTAAGATGTAAGCTTAGATTATTGATTTTAGTTATCTCTTTTTTCTAATATATGCATCAAATGCTATAAATTTCTCTTTATACACTACTTTTGCTGCATAACACAAATTTTGATAAGTTGTATTTTCATTTAGTTCAAAATATTTTTAAATTTCTCTTGACATTTCTTCTTTGACCCATGTATTTATTTAGAAATGTGTTGTTTGCTGGGCACAGTAGCTCACACCTGTAATCCCAGCACTTTGGAAGGCCAAGGGGTGAGGACCACTTGAGCCCAGAAGTTCAAGACCAGCTTGGGCAACATGTGGAGACTACATTTCTAAAAAAAAAAAAAAAATTAGCTGCGTGTGGTGGCACACACCTGTGGTCCCAGCTACTTAGGAGGGTGAGGTGGGAGGATTGCTTGAGCCCAGGAGGTTGAGGTTGCAGTGAGTTGTGATTGCACCACTGCACTCCAGCCTGGGTAACAGAGTGAGACCCTGGCCAAAAAAAAAAAAAAAAAAAAAGTGTGTTGTTTAATGTACAAATATTTCTGTTATTGATTTCTAGTTCAAGTTAATTGGGAGTATACACTGTATGATTTTTATTCCTTTAAATCTGTTAAGGTATATTTTATGGTTCAGAATGTGGGTCTAAGTGGATGTTCCATGTGAACTTGAGAATAGTGCATATTCTGGTATTGTTGGATAAAGTATTCTATAGATGTCAATTATGTCCAGTTTATCAATGGTGTTGTTGAGTTCAACTATGTCCTTATGATTTTCTGCCTGCTGGATCTGTTCATTACTGGTAGAGGAGTGTTAAATTCTCTAACTGTAATAGTGGATCCATCTATTTCTCCTTGCAGTTCTATCAGTTTTTGTTTTATGTACTTTGATATTGTGTAGTTAGGCTCTTATGCATTAAGAATTGTTATGTATTCTTGGAGAATTGACCCCTTTATCATGCCCCTCTTTATCCCTGACCATTTTTCTTGCTCTGAAGTCTCCTCTGTCTGAAAATATAACTACTTCAGCTTTCTTCTGTTAATGTTAGCATTGTATATCTCTCTCCATTCCTTTACTTTAAAAAAATGTTGTTAAATTTGATAAAGAATACACATTGCCCAGCATGGTTGTGTGTACCTATAATCTCAGCTAAGTGGAAGCTTGAGCTCAGGAGTTTGAGACCAGCCTGGGCAACATAGTGAGACCCTGTCTTTAAATAAATAAGTAAATAAATAAATAAATAAATAAATGTATTAAATTATCCACACAACATAAAATTTACCACCTTAACCACTTTTAAGTTTACAGTTTATTTATTTATCCATTCACCCATTGATGGACATTTTAATTGCTTCCACCTCTTGGCTGCTATAAATAATGCTGCTATGAACATGGATGCATAAATATCTCTTCAGAATCTTGCTTTTAATTCTTTTGGATTTGGGCAATCCCAGAAGTGGATCATATGGTAATTCTATTTCTAATTTTTTGAAGACCCATCACACTGTTTTCAATAGTGGCTGTGCCATTTACATTCCCACCAACAGTGCACAAGGGTTCTAGTTTTTCCACATCCTCATGAACATTGATTATTTTCTGTTTCTTTTTTAAAAGTAGCCATCCTAATGAATATGAGGTGGTATCTCATTGTGGCTGTGATTTTCATTACTGTAATAATTTACAAAGATGATATTCAAATGTCCAAGAAGCATATAAAAATATGAACATTTGAATACCATATAAAAATATGATCTTTTTTATATGCTTCTTGGACATTTGAATATCATTTTTGGAGCAATGTCTATTCACATCATTTGACCATTTTAAGATCAGTTCTTCTTGTTGTTGTTGTTGAGTAGTAGCTCTTTATACACTGTAGGTATCAACCTCTTATCCATATGTAATTTGCAGATATTTTCTACCATTCTCTAGATTGTGTCCTTTGAAATATGATATTTTCAAGCTGGATGTAGCACCATTTATCTATTTTTGCCTTTGTTGAATGTGCTCTGGGTGTCATATCAAAGAAATCCTTGCCAAACCCTTATATGCCTTTACTTTTAATTGATATGTATCTTTACATTTAAAGCAGGTTTCTTGTAGACAGCATATAGTTGTGTCTTGGTTTTTGATCCACTCTGACAATCTTTGTCTTTTAATTGGTGTATTTAGACCATTAAAATTTAATGTGATTATTGATATAGTCGGGCTCATATCTACCATATTTGTTACTGTGTGCTATTTGTTGCCTTTGTTCTTTGTCCTTATTTTTGTTTTCCACTCTGTTCCTGCCTTTTGTGTTTTTAATAGAGCATTTTATATGATTCCATGTTTTTCTTTCTCAGCAGATCAATTATACCTTTTTTAAAACTTTTTCAGTGGTTGCCCTAGAGTTTGTCATATACATTTACAACCAAGCCAAGTTCACTTTTAAATAACTCTATACCATTTCATGGATACTACAAGTATTTTATAATAACTGAGTATTCTTATTTTCTCCTCCTGTATTATTGCTGTCATTCATTTCACTTATACATAAGCTATAATCATCAAATGCATTGTTACTATTACTATATTGAACAAACTGTTTCATGTTAAATAAATTAATAAAAAAGTTTTTAATTTTATCTTCACACTTATCTATTCTCTAATGCTCTTCCTTTCTGTGAGAAACATCTGAGTTTCTCACCTACATAATTTTTCTTTTCTTTGAAGTACTTCTTTTAACATTTCTCACAAGGCAGCTCTACTGCTAACAAATTCCTTCAATTTTGTTTGTCTGAGAAAGTATTTCTCCTTCACTTTTTAAAGATAATTTTGTAGAAGACAGAATTCTAGGCTGTTGGCTTTCATTTCCTCAACTCTTTAAATATTTCACTCTACTACTCTACTGTCTTTTTGGCTGCATTCTTTCGCAAAGTTGAATACAATTCTTATCTTTGCTTCTTTATAGATAAAATGTTCTCCCTGCAACCCTCCCAACTTCTTCTTGCAGTTTGAATATAATATACCTACATGTCATTTTTGGAGGCTTTTATTCTGCTTGGTGTTTTCTGAACTTCCTGGATTTGTGGTTTGGTGTCTGAAATTAATTTGAGGGAAATCCTCAAAAATTATTGTTTTAAATAATTTTTCTGTTCCTTTCTCATTTTCTTCTCCTTCTGGAATTCCTATTCTGCATGTTATACCTTTTGCAGTTGTCCCACAGTTCTTGTAAACTCTGTTCCATTTTTCTCCCAGTCTTTTATCTCTTTGCTTTTCAGTTTCGAAAGCTTCTATTGATATATTCTCAGGTGCAGAGAATTTCTTTTCCAGTCTACTAATGAACCCATCAAAGGCACTCTTCATTTCTCTTTTTGATTGCTAGCATTTCTTTTTTGCTGTTTCTCAGAAGTTCTATATCTCTGCTTACATTACCCATCTGTTCTTGCATGTTGTCTACTTTTGCCATTTGTTCCTTTAACATATTAATCATAACTATTTTAATTAATTGTCCGATAATTCCAACATTCTTGACACTCCTGGGGGGTTTGATTCTGGTGTTTACTTTGTTTCTTCAAACTGTGTAGTTATTCTTTTAGTATGCCTTGTAATTTTTTGTTGAAAGTCAGACATAATGTGTTGGGTAAAAGGAACTGAGGTAAACAGGCCTTCAGTGATGTGGTGGTAAGGTGTTGGGGAGGGGAAGTGTTGTATAGTCCTGTGATTAAGTCTCAGTTTCTTTTTTTTTTTTTGGTTTTTTGAGATGGAGTCTTGCTCTGTTGCCCAGGCTGGAGTACAGTGGCATGATCTTGGCTCACTGCAAGCTCCACCTCCTGGGTTCACACCATTCTCCCACTTCAGCCTCCCAAGTAGCTGGGACTACAGGCGCCCACCACTATGCCCGGCTAATTTTATTTTTGTATTTTTAGTAGAGACGGGGTTTCACTGTGTTAGCCAGGATGGTCTCGATCTCCTGACCTTGTGATCCACCCACCTCGGCCTCCCAAAGTGCTGGGATTACAGGCGTGAGCCACCGTGCCCAGCCAAGTCTCAGGTTTTTTTTTTTTTACCCCTTTAGGTGGGACAGGATGGCTACAGGGGCCTGGATTTGGGTATTTGCCTTCCCCCAGGTTTGTTAGGCTCTGATAAAATCCTAGTAGGGTTAGGCTTTGGTAAAATAGTTTCTCTTGAGGACAGGCCTTGTTAAGAAGAACAGAATGTTCTGGAGTATTTCAAAATTACACCTTTACTTTACTATTCCTCTCCCTCTTACCATTACTTTTCCCTCTTCCTGCTGGAAGCCCAAGGAGATTTTTCTCTGATGTTCACTGTGAGAACTCGGAGGAACTCCTGGAGGTAAAGTGTAGGCATCCCCCTTGCAAGTGGGCCCTCCTGGAGCTTTAACTCCCAGACTTGTCCACACGGAGCCTCCAGCAATTCATCAACTACAGTTCAGGTTTTTCTAGCCTGGTGTTTGTTCCTGTACAGATTTCTTTTTATGAGTTTCTGCTCCTGTAAATTGATTCTCTGTATCCTCCTGTCTAGGACTACTGGTTTGCTCTGCAAATTTAATTTTCTAACAAATCTAAGAAGAGTTACTGATTTTTGTTTTGTCAAGTTTTAACTTGTTAGGACAGAGTGATGACTCCTAAGGTCCTTATGTGCTAGATGGGGCAAACTTCTTTTTATTTCAAAGGCTTTTCTAATTTTCTCTCAAGGCATTATACATTGTGATTACTTGCTCTTGTGTTCCTTATAGTATAATATTTATTCTTGAATAATGTATTTTAAAATTTGAATTCTTTGCTGAATTGTGTCACTTCATTTTTTTAAATCTTTTTGTTTTTCTTTTTTCTCAAATAGGAATTACTGTCATTCTGACAGCAGGTTCACCCAAAGGGTACACCTTGACTTTGTAATAGTATCCAGGACTGTTCTGTTAAATTTCAAAATGAGAAAACTCTTTTTCGTCTATTGACAGATAACGTGCACCCAAATTAAGTGTGAGTGGGGGTCTGACTGTATGTCCAAAGTGTACAGGTAGAGATGAATGTGCGTGGCTTTAGCAGACCCACACTCATCCAGGGATAACGACCATGGAGGCAGGGTGGGAGTGGAGAGAAGTCATCATAGGATGGTGATCAGGTGCTTGCAGGGAGAAGAGAAGGAAAAGCAGATGAGTGAACAGGGGCAGATGGTGCTGGAGAATTCCATCAAGTGGGCATCAAGAAGGGACTGGAGGTTAAAACCTTTGGGATAAAGAAGAAGAAAAAAAGACAAGCTGGTAAAAAGTAAGGTCTGGGGGGTGGAGGCAAGAAGGGGAGTTGCTGAAAACTCTAGAATAAACAGTAAGACATCTTTCAATAAAACTGCCCCTTCCCAGATGGCACCTGGGCACTGTTTGCTGGGCACAAACATGGCACTGTTTCCTAGGAGATGATTCCTCCAGTTCTTTAAGGTACTAATGAATGACAACAAGAAGTTACTTCTCTATGCTAGACACGGTGTAGAATCCAGAGCCTGACTGGCTGTGATGCGCCCATGGTGACACCAAGGGGACTCTGCATGGGCACATCCCGGCCCTCCTCACTGCATGTTCTCCAAGCCAGGTCTTTGAAACTGCCAGTGATGGCAGATGTTAACTCCTACATGTGAGTGGTTGGCTAGTGACCCCAAAGAGCCTCTGAGAAACTTGGAATTCCTCTTCTCTTTCCAGGGAATGACAGAATCTGGGATGGTTTTCTTCTGTTTCTTATCTGAAAAACAACAAAAAGCCCAGCATACACTGACTCACACAAACCTTTTGCTAGAGGCAGCTCTGTAGACTTAAGACACTGTCATTTTTCAGAAGATCCCAGCTTGCTTTGGAACTACAGTCAGCCCTGCAACCCACCCTCACCTTGGACCCTGCCGCTGCTGTCTGTAAAGGTGAGTGAGATAATACCTGCTGCTCAGCTCAGGTCCCTCTGTCCAACAACCTGGGTCTGCTGTTGGGAACAAAGAACAGGAGAACAAAGAAAAACTCCCAGCAGCCTTACGGACCACACGGCTTTGCAGCAGACTCAGCCGAACAGTTGTTGAAACACCTGTCACCAGTATGTGGTTTTTAATGATGAGCTGTCGCTGCATTTCTGAGTTGCTCTAGTTCTTACTTATGTTATTGCATGTGTTATATCATTTAAAAATGCCACTTAGCTCATTTTGAAATGGAAGATTACATTTTGATTAATTCTGGGGCCTATTTTAGTGGCATATTTTCATGATCTGTAGGAATGTTATTTTGTTCCTGATCTTTTTTCTTATAATAACTTTATATGGACTTTGATGTGCATGCTTTTCTGTTATTCGATTTCATGCAAAATTAATTTCCTAAACTTTTGGAAGAAGGTGTGATGCAGAGTGGCTTTGCTAACTTGCTAGAGCTCCCTCTTCTGTTGTTTTGTGAAGTGTTAAAAAATATAGTGATGTCCTTGCTGAGATTTTGTGGCTCTGTTCATCTCCTCTATTTTCATGTGGATCTTCTCTTTTCTTCACCTCCATTGTCCTGCAAGGGGGGGCCCTGTCCTTAGAGGGAGGCAGGTCAATTTTGAGAATTCATGAAGAGTTGACTGCCTCTGGTCCTTCATATCTTACTGGGGACCCCTTGCACTCACTAGCCATTGGATCGCGTAAAGCACTCTCTTTCAGCTGCTAAATTAAAACTGACTCATATACTTTCCAACCAATGCCTACTGGATATTTTGGGGGTCTCCTGTTTTCAGGTTTATTATGTGTCCCATTGTTTTTCTCTGCTCTCCTCTGCACCAATGCTAGTGCAGGTCTTGTGGCTACTAAAGTTTTGTCCCCAAGTGTATGTATGTTGATATTGTGGGGCTAGCTTAACACCCAATGTTTTTTTCCAATTGAGGTATAATCTACAAACAACAAAATGCACAAATCTTAGGTGTTATGTTGAGTGAGTTTTGGCAATGTGTGCACTCACCTTGTCACCTGATTTTGAGATAAATATTGTTCACAGTTTTTTTTTTTAAATAGAGATAAAATTCACATAGCAAAATTCACCATGTTAACCATTTAAAAGTGTATAATTCTGTGGTTATTAGTATATTCACAAATGTGTGCAATCATTACAACTATTTAAATCCAGAGCATTTCTATCATCCCAAAGAGAAAACCCATACTCCCTATTGCCCCCCAGCCCCTGGCAACCACTAATCTGCTTTCTGTCTCTATGGATTTGCCTAATGAGGACATTTCATGTAAATGGAATCACACAATATGTGGCCTTCTGTGTCTGGCTTCTTTCACTTAGCATAATGTTTTAAAAACTCATCCATGTTGTGGCATGTATCAGCACTACATTCCTTTACTTGGTTGAATAATATTCCATTGTAAACATATACCACATTTTATTTATCCATTCATCAGTTGATGGACATTTGTGCCCCCGCCCCCTCACTTTTGGGCTGTTATAAATAATGCTACTATGAACATTTGTGTACACATTTTTGTGGGAATGTATATTTCATCTCTCTTGGGTATATACCTAGGAGTGGAATTACTAGGTATATGGTAACTATATCCTCTTGAGAAACTATCAGACTGTTTTCTAAACTGGTGGCACTACTTTACATTCCAATCAGCAGGATATGAAGGTTCCAGTTTCTCCTCATCATGCCAACCCTTGTAATTATTGATCTTTTAAATTAGAGCCATTCTAGTGGTATGAAACAGAATATCATTGTGGCTTTAATTTGCATTTCCCTGATGGCTAATGATGTTGGGCATCTTGCCATGTGCTTACTGGCATTTGTATGCCTTTTTTGGAAAAATGTGTATTGAGATCCTTTCGCTACCTTCTATTTGGTTTACATGTCTTTTTTTAATCATTGAGTTGTAAGAGTTCTTCATATATACTAGATAAAAGTCTCTGATTAGACATACAATTTGCAAATATTTTCTTTCACTCTCTGGTTTGTCTTTTTTCCTTCCTTCCTTCCTTCCTGCCTCCCTCCCTCCCTTCCTCTCCCTCCCTCCCTTCCTTACTTCCTTCCTTCCCTCCTTCCCCCTTCCCTCCCTCCCTTTCTCCCTCCCTTCCTCCCTCCCTCCCTTCTTCCTCCCTCCCTCCCTTTCTTCCTTTCCTTCCTCTCTCTGTCTCTGTCTCTCTCTCTTTTGTTTCTGTCTCTCTTTCTCCCTTTCCCTTTCCTTTCCTTTCCTTTCCTTTCTTGTCTCACTCTGTTGCCCAGGCTGAAGTATAGTGGTACCATCTTGGCTCACTGCAACCTCCACCTCCTGGGTTCAAGGAATTCTCCTGCCTCAGCCTCCCAGGTAGCTGGGATTACAGACATGTAATCCCAGACCATACCCAGCTAATTTTTGTATTTTTAGTAGAGACAGGGTTTCACCATGTTGGCCAGGCTGGTCTCGAACTCCTGACCTCAAGTGATCTGCCTTCCTTGGCTTCCCAAGTGCTGAGATTACAGGCGTGAGCCACCATGCCCAGCTGTCTTTTTCACTTTCTTGATGGTATCTTTTGAAGCACAAAGTTTGATATCCTTTGAAGGATAAAAGTTTTAAATTGTGATAAAATTCAATTTATTCTTCTTTTGTTGCTTGTGCTTTTAATGTTATATCTAAGAAGGCTTTGCTTAAATGAAGGTCATGAATATTTTTCCCTATATTTTCTTCTAAGATTTTATAGCTTTAGTTCGCACATTTTGTTTTATGGTCCATTTTGCATGTTTTTTGTATGTGTATTTTATGTGGGAGGGGTCCACATTTATTCTTTTGCATGTGGATATGCGGTTGTTGGAGCACCCGTTTTTGAAGACCATTCTTTCCCCCTTGAACTGTCTTTGCACCCTTGTCTAAAATCAAGTTGGCGTGAGGTTTTATTTTTGGACTCTCAATTCTATTCCACTGATCTATAGGCATATCCTTGTGCTAGTACCAAAGTACCTTAATTACTGTAGTAAGTTTTGAAATTGGGAAGTGTGAGTCTTCCAACTTTGTTTTTCTTTTTAAAGATAATTTTGGCTATTCTAGATTCTTTGAATTTGCATATGAATTTGAATTTGCTGTCCTTTTTGTAAATTTAAATACTTTTATGCCTCAAAGGATACCATCAAGAAAGTGAAAAAGACAAACCAGTGAGTGAAAGAAAATATTTGCAAATTGTATGTCTAATCAGAGACTTTTATCTAGAATATATGAAGAACTCTTACAACTCAATGATTAAAAAAAAGACACATAAACTATTAAAAGGAGGTCAAAGGATCTCAATACACATTTTTTCAAAAAACACATACAAATGCCAGTAAGTGCATGACAAGATGCTCAACATCATTAGCCATCAGGGAAATGCAAATGAAAATCACAATGAAACTCTGTTTCATACCACTAGAATGGCTGTAATTTAAAAGATGGATAATTATTAATACAAGAGCTCATGAGATAAGGAAAAATTGGTACCTTCGCACACCGCTGATTGGAATGTAAAGTGGTACAACCACTTTAGAAAACAATCTGATAATTTCTCAAGAGGATAAACATAAAGTTACCATATACCTAGTAACTCCACTACTAGGTATACCTAAGAGAAATGAAATAGAATCCACAGAAAAATTTGTGTACAAGTTTCCATAGCAGCATTATTTTATGGTAGCCAATTGTGCTATGAGATGTCTGGGTGTGGATCTCTGCATTTGTACTATTTGGAGTTCTTTGAACTTCTTGGAAATATAGAGTAATACTGGCTTTCATCAAATTTGGGAAGTTTTTGCCGTTTTTTAAAGAATTTTTTTATACCATTTTTCTCTTTCTTCTCTTGGTACTCTTATTTATCATATGTTGATGTAATTAAAGGAGTTCCAAATTCTTTGAGGCTTTGTTCATTTTTCTTCATAAGTTTTCTCTGTTCTTGAGATTGCACAAGCTCTATTCATCTACTTAAAGTTCTCTGATTCTTTATTCTGCTAGGTTAAATCTACTGTTATGCCTTTTCTGTGAATTTTAAATTTCAGTGATTGTACTTTTCAACTCACAAATTTCCCTTTGGTTCTTTTTTGTACTTTGTATCTCTTCATTGGTATTTTCTATTTGATGAGACATTGTCATCATACTTTACTTCTTTAGCGTGCTTTCTTTAGTTCTCTGAACATATTTATAATGGCTGCATTTCAGTCTTTGTGTGTTAAGTGTAGCCTCAGGGCCCTCCCACAGGCAGTTTCTGTTGCTTGATTTTTCCCCTCAGGTATGGGTCACAACTTCCAGTTTCTTTGCCTGTCTCATAATTTCTTGTTAAAAGCTGGGCATTTTATATTTTATTTTGCAGTAATTCTGCATACAGATCCTTCTTCTTGAGTTTGTTGTTGTATTTTTCTTATTATTTGTTACTCATTTGGCTGGACTATTTTAGTAAAGTCTCTTTTCCCACAGCTGAAGCCTTTGGTGTCTTTCCTCAGAGGCTGCAGGCTTAGCCATGCTCATGGTCACCTTGGAATAAGTAGTTTTTTTTTTGAGACAGAGTCTTGCTCAGTTGCCCAAGCTGGAGTGCAGTGGCACGATCTCGCTCACTGCAAGCTCCGCCTCCTGGGTTCACACCATTCTCCTGCCTCAGCCTCCCCAGTAGCTGGGACTACAGGCACCCACCACCACGCCCAGTTAATTTTTTTTTTGTATTTTTAGTAGAGACGGGGTTTCACCACGTTAGCCAGGATGGTCTCATCTCCTGACCTCGTGATCCACCCGCCTCGGCCTCCCAAAGTGCTGGGATTATAGGCGTGAGCCACCGCACCTGGCCCTGGAATAAGTAGTTTTAGCAGGACTATCTCTGTCTCTTTTCCTCATTTCTTTGTTATGCTGTCTGCCTCTGTTGGTATCACACCCAGATGTTGGGCTCCACTGTTAGCTAATTCCTCTATTTAGTTTTTGACAATGTCCTAGGGCATAAATTGCTCCACAGTTTTATTCAATTAAATTTAAACTCCTTGGCCAGGCACGGTACCTCATGCCTGTAATCCCAACACTTTGGGAGGCCAAGGCATGTGGATCACTTGAGGTCAATAGTTTCAGACCAGCCCGACCAACATGGTGAAACCCTGTCTCTACTAAAAATACAAAAATTAGCTGGGCATGGTGGCGTGGGCCTGTAATCCCAGCTATTTGGAAGTTGAGACAGGAGAATTGGTTGAACCTATGAGGTGGAGGTTGCAGTGAGCCAAGATGGTGCCACTGGACTCCAGCCTGGGCGACAGAGTGAGACTCTGCCTCCAAAAAAAAAAAAAAAATTAAACTTCTTTGCAGGAGTAGTTTTTGAGGCCAATCTCTGAGGTTTGCTTTGATCTCAGGAGGACTCTTAGCTGTCTCCATTCATGACACTTTCTGGTAAATTAGCTGGACTATAGTTTAGCTTGCTGCTCTCATGGAGCTGCCAACCTTTCCTTAATTGCTTCCCACCAAAACTTCCACTGTTTTTGAGAGAGCCGTTAGGTTGAACTTCCCTATATTCTTTTCCAAAAGGTCAGTTCCTTTGGAAAGTGCTTTGGAGCTCTCTGTTCTTGTAATCTGCCTTGTCTGCTGGGCAGAATCTCTGAGCCACTATTCTGGAGCTGGAAGCAGTGATAGTAGCCCACTTCTCTTGCAGTCACAGTTTGGTTGAAGAGTAGGGCACTGGGCCAGGGCAATGGTAGCCTCTGGTCTTCTTGGCTTCCCTTTCCTGGCATGGACCCTCTGAATGATGGCTTTCCTGGCATGGACCCTTTGAATGATCTGGAGCCTGGTGTTCTCAGCCTGCTGTTCCTGATGTCGAACCTCTGCTTTACATTTAGGGTCTGGATGAAGGAAGGGAGCCTCCAGCTTGTCAGCTGTACTTGCCCAGAATTTAGCCTTTGCAACATGGAGCTGCGGGGATGGGAAGTGTTGTCCACTTGCCTTCCCTAGGTATATACTGTGGCCCTTGAGTGGGAGCTGAGGGAAGGGGGAGCCTGTCTTCTAGGCCACACCCACTCATAGTGGAGCTTCTATTACCCTGACCTGTGGGGGAAGGGTGGATAGAGTGTGGGTCATGGCTGAAGTGCCACAGACTTGCTATTTCTGCTATGATTTAGTAGAATTTCTTGAATAAAGATCTCTACTTGATATATTCCATGAAGAACATTTCCAGATAATTTAAATGATTGTTTTTTTCCTTATAATTTTCACCAATCATAATAAATTATGTGGTGGTTTCACTGTGGGGCAGGTCTGCGAAGCTCCTCACAATACCATTTTCATTTAGAAGTGGAATCACTAGTTTGAGTTAAAGTTGGTGTCTAACAACTAAAATATTTGAATTTCCTGTTTGTTTGTTTCTGTTGTTTTTGCTTTTGTCTTGATTTTTAATCAATATTTATACTTTTATCTGCTTGGTTATCTTTGGAGAAATGCCAAAGATCACACACAAAAATTTTAGAGATAAATTGTGTCTCTAGATGATTTAATTTCCTTCCAAAGAGAATTTACTTTTGCTTCTGGCAAGCAGACTAGGGGCAGATAACCTTAGTTCAATTAGAAATTGAAGGCCAGACATGGTGGCTCACGCCTGTAATCCTAGCGTTTTGGGAGGCTGAGGTGGGTGGATCATTTGAGGTCAGGTGTTCAAGACCAGCCTGGCCAACATGGTGAAACTCTGTCTCTACTTAAAATACAAAAATTAGCCAGGTGTGGTGGTAGGTACCTGTAATCCCACCTACTGGGGAGGCTGAGGCAGGAGAATCGCTTGAACCTGGGAGACAGAAGTTGTAGTGAGTGGAGATCACACCACAGCACTCCAGCATGGGCAACAGAGTAAGACTCTGCCTCAAAATAAGTAAATAAATAAATAAATAAATTTTAAAAAAATTAAAAAAATTAGAGATTGATGTGATATAAAGGTAGTTGTGATGATTAATTGCATATGTTAACTTGACTGGGCTAAGAGATGACCACATAGCTGGCAAAACATTATTTCTAGGTATGTTTGTGAGGGTGTTTCCAGACTCAAATTGCAACTTGCACCATTGACCTCCCGTTTCTCAGGCCTTTGGACTTGCCCTGAATTACACCATTAGATCTCCTAGTTCTTTGTCTTGCGGATGACAGATTATGGGAATCAGCCTCTATAATTGTGTGAGTCAATTCCTATAATAAATCTCCATCTATCTGTCTGTCTGTGTATCTATCTTATCTCCTATTACTTCTGTGGTTATTTTGTTTTATTTTATTTTTTTGAGACAGGGTCTTGATCTTATACTCAGGCTGGAGTATAGTGGTGTAAACACAGCTCACTGCAGCCTTGACTTCCTGGGCTCAAGTGATCTGCCTGCCTCAGCCTCCCTAGTAGCTGGGACCACAGATACACACCCTCAAGCCTCACTAATTTAAAAAGTTTTTTTTTGTAGAGACAGGGTCTCATCATGTTGCCCAGGCTCGTCTTGAACTCCTGGCCTCAAGTAACCCTCCCACCTCGGCCTCGCAAATTGCTAAGATTATAGGTGTAAGCCACCATGCCCAGCCTTAGTTCTGCTTCTCTGGAGAACATTAATACAGTAGGCTTCAATCCTTAGAAGGGCTGGTCTATTTTGGCTCACTCTTTCTTTTAGGGTATAACCCTTCAGGGTCTCATTTGAAATGTCTTACCTCCTTGGTGGGCCTAACTCTGAATTTTAGGCTCCTAGTCAACTTGAAGCGAGTAAGTCAACTGAAAGATTGTTCAGCTCCTCAGCTATTGTTTTCAAATTGGCAAATACTTTAAGGGAGGAAGTTATGTTATAGTCCCCTTTCTGGGATTTCCTTTATTTTGGGTCTTTTGTTCTATAAATCCTAACTATTTTGATAGCTCTCCAATGCCTTCAAACAGGTTAATAATATTTAGTCTAGCTTTTATAGCTGTTCTCAGTAGAACAAAACCAGCCAACCCACTTATTTCATCTCTGAGTTTTAATTTTAATGAATATTTAAATACTTTCCAGAATTTTTTCTTTTTTCTTTCTTTCTTTTTTAGACAGAATTTTGCTCTGTTCCCCAGGCTGGAATGCACTGGTGCAATCACAGCTTACTGCACCCCTGACCTCCTAAGCTCAAGCAATCTTCCCATCTCAGTGTCCTGAGTAGCCAGAACTATAGGCACACCACTACACCTAGCTTTTTCTTTTGCCAGGTTTAAAATTGTTTCCTTAAAAAAAATTGCCCAATCTTTTATTTTTCATAGTGTCTTGTCCACTTTGTATAGTTTCTACAGTAAAAAAAACCTCTCTCTTTATTTTTTAAATTTTTTTATTTTTTGAGACAGGGTCTCGTTCTGTCACCCAGGTTGGAGTGCAGTGGCTTGATCTCGACTTACTGCAACCTCCACCTCCTGGGTTCAAGCGATTCTCCTGCCTCAACCTCCCAAGTAGCTGGGACTACAGGTGCCTGCCACCATGCCCGGCTAATTTTTGTATTTTTTTTTTTTTTTTTTTTTTTGAGACAGAGTCTTGCTCTGTCGCCCAGGCTGGAGTGCAGTGGCGCAATCTCGGTTCACTGCAACCTCCGCCTCCCAGGTTCACGCCATTCTCCTGCCTCAGCCTTCCGAGTAGCTGGGACTACAGGCGCCCGCCATCATGCCCGGCTAATTTTTTGTATTTTTAGTAGAGACGGAGTTTCACCATGTTAGCCAGGATGGTCTCGATTTCCTGACCTCGTTATCCACCCGCCTCGGCCTCCCAGAGTGCTGGGATTA
The DNA here is from genome assembly GCF_028885655.2 of Pongo abelii. NCBI lineage: Eukaryota > Metazoa > Chordata > Mammalia > Primates > Hominidae > Pongo > Pongo abelii. The sequence goes on from NC_071993.2 coordinate 74,010,586, forward strand.
CAGATGTGAGCCACTGCTCCTGACCTAATTTTTGTATTTTTAGTAAAGATGGGTTTCACCACGTTGGTCAGGCCAGTCTTGAACTCCTGACCTCAAGTGATCCACCCGCCTCAGTCTCCCAAAGTGCTGGGATTCAGGCATGAGCCACTGTGCCCGGCAAGAAAAAAATCTCCTTAAATATTCTGTTTTTTTTTTTTTTTTTTTTTTTTTTTTTTGAGACAGAGTTTTGCTCTGTTCCCCAGGCTAGAGCGCAGTGGTGCAATCTTCGCTCACTGCCACCTCCGCCTCCCGGGTTCAAGCAATTCTTGTGCCTCAGCCTCCCAAGTAGCTGGGCTTACAGGTGCCTGCCACCATGCCCAGCTAATTTTTGTATTTTTAGTAGAGATGGGTTTCACCATGTTGGTCAGGCCGGTCTCGAACTCCTGACCTCAAGTGATCCACCCGCCTTGGCCTCCTGAAATGCTGGGATTCAGGTGTGAGCCACTGTGCCCGGCCACATTCTTGTACATATGTTCTTATGGGCTAATTCTTTTAGTTCTTATAAGGTGGAGTCCTATAAGTTGGACTGTTGTGTGAAATGTATGTGCATTTTGAAAGTCAAGAGCTATTGCCCGATAACTTTTTTAAAATGCTGTAGAATGTCAAACTTTCCTTAGCTATGTATGAGAATGCCCATTTCCCTGAGTCCTTGCCAGTGCCATGGGAGCTGTTGTAGCCTTCTCTCAGCTTGGCATGAGAAAGAGCCTGCAGCACTTTAACCTGGGTAAGCTTCCAAGAGGTCCGTAGGTAGTGGAGGTGGAGGAGGTAGAGAGAGAATACCTCAAGAGGGATATGTTGGACTACTTCTAATTGGGCAAGTGGTTCTCTGTATAATTAATTTTGAAAAGGGAAAGAGAAAATTTATAGTTTGTGAAGCAGGTGTCATCAGTTGTGGAAGATCTACTTCATACTAAAGTTTGGATCTATTCATCTTTTAAAGCGTATGCTTTTAAGTCATGCACCAGGTGTCAATTGGTTCACAAAGATAATTCCAAGGCCCCCATTAAGGTGATTCTAGTAACTGTTTAATTGTTTTGACATTGTTGGAGCTTTAATTCAGTTAATTCAATTTTGGCCTTACTCTTTGAATCCACCTCTCAATTCTTATTCTCAAAGGGATTGACTTTGGTAACTATTCTTGCTGGCTTAGGCTCAAGACTTTCCCCTTTCAGAATGTTGACCTAGTTCTTCTCTCCCAGTTTTTTACTCTATTGGGCTGTGACCCTTGATTACACTATGTTGGCCACCCCTAAGTTCTATTCCTGGCCCACTTGTGATGAGCTGGGGTTGGAGGAGAATAGCCATCTAGATGATGCAGGGCAGGTGAGCTCTAAAATTGGGGCTTAGCCTACCCCTTACCTGTTGAAACCTGTGTTTCATTTGCTATCACGGAAGATAGCACAGGAAGTTAAGGAGAAGATACATTATAAAGATGAGTGTTATCTTGAGAATATTCATATGTGAAATTAACATTGATGTTTTTGAATGAATGGTAAGGGAATGGAGAGAACTGGCTGATGACCAGTAAGATAATGAAGCTGTGAGTTTCAAGCACAGAGTGTTTAGCAGAAAAAAAAGTTATATTGGGCAACATTTTGCAGCTTATTTTGATAGTTTTTAAATTAGAGGAAATGCAGTAGATGTTATATGCGTAAATGTTAGCAACACATTTCAAACAGTGTTTGGAAATTTTACTAGTGAAATTTAAGATGGCTTGGAATTAGAAACAGTCACATGGTTTGCAATCTGCTTAAAAGACTGCAAATTGCAAATGGTATTGTTTAGTAGTTGGCTGAGAACCTTAACAGAGGTTGTAGAGTCTGAAAATTATCACTAGCATCTCTAATTCTTAAGAAAAATGTCTTGGAATTTCAGGAGTTTCTAAGCAGTATATTTGTAAGAAGACAAAATAATTTCTGTCCTCTGGGGAATCTCAAAGTGCTGAGAGGTGACTTCTTAACAAAGTGGTAGGAGTGGACAGTGCTTTATGAAAACGGACATTTTATGTTCAGCTGTGGCAACCAGCCTGGTCCTAAGAGATGCTCTGTAGCAATTAATTCTCTTTGTGGTGGCTGATGGCTTCATACTCTGTGTGTTGTAGGGATTTAGAAAGGTTTTCCTATAAAATAGAGTTGACTGTGTTCCAAATCCTTGTGGGTTACTTTGTGTAAATTGTTCCATTTATTTTCTTGAATAACTTTTGGTATTATTGTTTGCGTGTTGTATTGATGTTATTTTCCATGATTAAAAACAATACAATTTCAGGCCAGGTGCAATGGCTCACACCTGTAATCCCAGCACTTTGGGAAGCTGAAGTGGGTGGATCACTTGAGGCCAGGAGTTTGAGACCAGCCTGAGCAATATGGTGAAACCCTGTTTCTACAAAAAATACAAACATAGCTACGTGTAGTGACTACGCACCTGAAGTACCAGCTATTTGTGGGGCTGAGACAGGAGAATTGCTTGAGCCCAGGAATTTGAGGCTGCAGTGAGCCATGAGCGTGCCACCTAACTCCAGCCTGGGTGACAGACTCCGTCTCAAACCAAAAACAAACAAAAATTCTGAACCATTAATCAGAATTTGTCTGTTTTATTGTATTCCAGAGAAATTGTTTCCCACTTATTTTCTGCCTGTTTCCCCTGCTCCATCATTGATTTTTATCTATTCTTAGAGCAATCTTAAAGGATATATTGACCAAAAAAAATGCATAATCCCATCACTCTACCTCAGAAACATTCAGGGAGCTACATTTTTTTTGAGTTATATTTGTTAACTTTGTCCATGTGTAATTAAAGTCTACAGTTTTGTTTCTTGCTTTTTTTATTCTACTTAAAACCGTCAAGAACATTTCCTCCTGTAGCTACAAAGTCTGTCATTGTCATCTTTATCATCACCACATGGTTTTAAGATTAAATGATAATCTGAAAAGACGAAAGAGCAAATTTACTTAACCACTTTGTGGAAACCATCCTAAAATGCAGTAGAAAGGTCCTCATCCTTTTTCCCAAAGGTACATAGGTCTGTTGGTTTCTATTCAGAAGAGCAAGACTACTTTTCAGGAAGTGAGTTGGAGAAATACCAGGCGCTCAGTCAGTTTACTGTCCAGCTCAGAGACAAGTTAAAAAAAAATTTTATTCCAAAAACAAATAAACTATTGCAGAAAATTTGGAGAGAAAAATCAGTTTTAATTTCACCATTGATACTACCATTGTATTATATCTCTTCACTTTTTTTTTTATTAGTACACCCTCCTTCCCCAATTTGGTTTCTTTTCATTCCCTGTCTTTTGTTTTTTAAAAAAGTGGAATACATGAAAACATTCTTACTGTAAAATATTAAAATAGTTATTAAGTGGATAGAAAACAATAAAGTTTGCCTTCTTTCTAGCACACTCTTCTCCCTGCTCTAGGGATAAGTTACTGCTGTTTGGTGAGCATAATTCCTATTTTATTTCCATGCGGTTTCATATATACTAGTATATTCGTAGGACAATTATATATTGTCCTATGAATAGGATCATTTGTATATTATTGTGTATCTTGCTCTTCCAGTTTGCTGTATATCCTACAGGTAGTTTCCTGTTAGTACTACATTATTCTTTTTTACAGCCATTTAGTAATCTATAGAAGGAATTATGTGAGAATTTAAGATTATTTCCTCTATTGATGGACATTCAAGTTTCTTTCCTTTTTTTTCCTATAACAGACAATGCTGCGATGAATACACCTGTGCATTCTTTTTTAGAACAAGTGTAGGGATTCCTATGTGGTAAGTCTGTTTAAAGAGAATTTCAGGTTCACGTGGCAGATGTGTTAAGTTTGAGCGATGTTGCCAAACTGTCTTGAACTTATACCCTCTGTAATAGTATATTGGGATATTTGTTTCCTTTTATTCTTGTCAGTTTTCATACTATAAAACTTAAACATGTTTGACAATCTGACTGGAAATGGCTTTTTATTGTTTTAATTTACTTTTCTTTGCATTATGGTAGATATCTATAACTGTCCTCTACTATCGACCTTCTTCCTTTTAGTGGTTAAAGACTACATTTCCCAGCTGCCTTTGCAGCTTGCTATGGTCATGTGACTTAGTTCAGGCCAATGGGATGAAAGCAAAGTGATGTATGGGCTTGCCTTGGTCTTCCCCTTTTCCTCTTTCCAGCAGCTGGAAAAGTGCTGACCAGAGCATTGTTGAAGGCCATATCTTAAGAATGGCAAAGCTTCCTTACCAGCTCAACTGACTGTTTTGTGGCGCAGAGCCCATCTATTACATGAGAGAGCAATAAATATCTTTGTTTTTTTTCTAAGAGAATGGAGTCTTACCATGTTGCCCAGGCTGGCCTTGAACTCCTGGCCTAAAGCAATCCTCCCACCTCAGTCTTCCAAGTAGCTGGGACTACAGGTGTGTGCCACCATGCCCAGCTCTATAAACGTCTATTTTTATTGAGTCCTTATGTGAGATCATTTTCTTGTAGCAGCTTACATTCTGTACTAAATTATACATGCATTTTTTCAAATGTATTGGATATTTACACTTTTTCTTCCATGACTTGCTTGTTCAAACCAATTGCTTGTTTTCCAGTTAGGTTTTGCTTTTTACATATTTTAATGGGTATTCTTCAAATATTTTGTAAATTTCTCCACTGTTAAAATGTTATAATTTTTTTTTTCTCTTTGTCTTCAACTTTATGGTGTCTTTCCAGAGAGAACAGTTAAAAATTTTTTTTTTTTAAATGAGCATGTGTTAAATCTTACAGTGGATTAATTTTTTAAATGAAGGAAATGAAAGATATTATAAGCAGTTGAAAGGATAATCCAACAGACATATTTATATATCAGAAATATTGAAAGTGCAAATGGAAAAATAACTGGCTTCCTGCACAATGGAAGAGGAAAATCAATGGAACCTTCACTGAATGTAATTTATTTTCATGTTTATACAAGAATTATTTTGCATTAATATCAGTTATCGACAACTTACAGAGCTGTAAAGTAGCTCAAAGGCAATGATAGAGTTAGATTTAGATTACCTGTAAGAATGTGCACTAAAAATGCGTAGCTTTTTATTAGAGACACCAAGTCCTCTTTTCTGCCTGTTCCAAAGTTCCTTACATTGTCACATTCTGGTTGATAGGTTACCTCCATCTCTGATTACTTACTGTATATTTGTGAATCTTTTCCTCACAAGCTACAGATTGAGCATCTCTATCTGGTACTATTTTTGTTTCCCCATTTTTCCAAATATAGTACTAGAAGAAAAACTGGTGCTTCTTAACTATAATACTTAGTGTAATTAACTTACCAAAACTGCAAGTTATTGGTCAACCACAATGACTGTTTGATCTTCATGACATGTTCCAACAACATGAATATATGTTTTACTATGCATTCATAGTTAAAAAATGCCCTTGGAGGTCTGTGGAAAGTGAAATTTTAAATTTTAATGAAGCCAACTCTGTAAATCTTATACTTTATGACATCTACATTTTATATGTTCTTAGAAAAAACTATTCTACTCTAGAATTATAATCTTTTTCTTTCCCCTAGTAGTTTTTTTCAAAAAATTGTCTTAATCCCTTTGGAGTTCATTTTGGAAAAGATGAAATAAGGGCTAATTTTATTTTACTTTTACAAACGGATATTTATTGTAGCACTAGACATTGAATAGTTCATCCTTCACTGATTCGAAATGCAAACATTTTATATAGTAACCACTCACGTTTACACATGGATCTGTTTCTGGATATCTCTTCTAGTCCATTACTTATTTATCTTAGGTTGAGCAATCAATAGTCTGTTACTTAGATATTATTACTTATGACAAATTTCAAGCATACATAAAATAGAGAAAATAGTATCATAAATACAACATATCACTATCTCAGTTTCAGAAATTATCAACATTTCCTTACAATTGCTTACTCTATCCCTTTTCTCTCTAGTTGCTGTACTGTTTTAAAGCACATCTCAGACATCATACCATTTGACCCCTGAATACTTCCATATACAGCTCTGAAATAAAAAATTATGACATTTTCCTATATAACTGTAATACCATTATCATCTCTGAAAAATTAAGAGTAACTCCTTAATGTTATTGAAGTTCCTACATATGTTCAGATTTCTCTGGTATAACATACTATTTTAAATATTTCTGTATCAACATATGATGCTTTTATACCTTGCAGGGCAAGTCTCCCTTGCATTATTCTTTTAAAAACATTTCATTGCTCTTCTTGCATATTATTTTCTGTGCCAGAAAATTATTTCCAATCACTCTGTCAAATTTCATAACAAGTTCTATAGAAATTTTGCTTTGAATTACATTAAATTTATAACAATTTGTGGGAGCTTTACAGTATTGACAGCTTTACAGTATTGATTCAATTCATTCAGAAACATAATGTCTCTCCATTTATTTAAGTCTTCTTTCATGGCTTCAGTAAAGAGTTGGAGTTCTTTTTCATAGGCAGGTTACATTTACTTCTGTTTGCCTCCTCTGTGTTCTTCCATTTCTCTTGCTTTCTTTTGGATTGTATTAAAACTGTTTGGACTTCTATTTTAATTTATCTATTAACTTTTTAGCTATTCCTCTTTATATTACTTTTTATATTACTCTTTGTGTTACTTTTTAAATAGTTCCTCTAGGGCTTACAACATATTTCTTCAAATCTTCACTGTTGGAGTATTGTACTACTACAACTAATGGGAGTTAGTATTGTACTACTTTATGTGAACCCTAAAATCTTGCAACTGTATAGATCCAATTATGCCTTCTCATCCATTATGCTATGTAGTTGTCATATGTTTGCCTTTACATATGTTATGGATCACATGTCATGATTTTTAAAACTGTTTTTTGTAGTTGAAAAAAAAAGAGAAAAATATTATGTTATATTTACCTAGATATTTGCCATTTCCAATGCTTGTCACTAATTCCTGAAAATCTAAATTTTCATTTCATCTGGAATCATTTTTTTCCTTTAGCATTTCTTATAATGTGATTCTGTTGGTTTTTAGTTTCTTTCTTTCTTTTGTTCTTTTTCTTTTCTTCTCTTTTCTGTTTTTTCTTTTTTTTTTTTGAGACAGGGTTTTGCTCTGTTGGCCAGGCTGGAGTGCAGTGATGCAATCACGGCTCACTGGAGTCTTGAACTTCTGGGCTCAGGTAATCCTCCCACCTCAGCCTGCTGAGTAGCTGGGGCCACAGGTGTGTGCCACCATGCCCACCTTTTTTTAAAAAATTTTTTGCAGAAACAGAGTCTCCCTGTGTTGCCTAGGTTGGTCTTGAAATTCTGGGCTCAAGCCATCCTTTTGCCTGGGCATCCCAAAGTGCTGGGATTACAGGTGTGAGCTACCGTGTCCAACTCGTACCTGAAAATATCTGTTTTTCACTTCCATTCTTGACATGATGAATATTATAGAATTCTTGGTTGATAGGTTTTTCTGAAACATTTTAAAGATATTGTTGCATTGTCTTTTGGCCTTTATGATTTATGATGTCAGCAGTCATTCAAATAATTGTTCAGTGTATATATGTGTCACTTGTATCTGGTCACTTTAAAAATTTTATCTTTTTTTTGGTTTGCAGAAGGTTGATTATGATCTTCCTAGGTGTGGATTTTTTATTCTTTTGGGGATGCATTGAACTTCTTGAATATATAAATTTACTTCTTTTATCATATTAAGAAAATTTTTGTCATAATTTCTTAAAATATTTTTTCTGCTCCATTCTCTCTCTTTCTTTTGTGCAACTCCAATTACATGGATGTTAAACCTTTTGATATAGTCCCACATATCACTAAGTCTCTATTCATTAAAAAATTTTTTCTCTGTGCTCTTCAGATTGTATAATTCTATTGATCTATTTTTAAGCTCATTGCTGCTTTTGTCCATCTTCCTCAATTTGCTGTAATTGTTTTCCAGATATTGTATTGTTCAGTTTTAGTATTTCCATTTGGGGTTTTTTTTCCTGTAGTTTTTATTTATCTGCTGAGATTTTCTATTTATCATTTATTGTGGGCACATTTTCCTTTATACCCTTAAGCATAGTTATAATAGCTGTTTTAAAATCCTTCTCTGCTAATTTAAACATCTGGATCATCTTGGGGTTGCTTTGTATTTATCAACATTTTTCATGAGAGTGAGTCACATTTTCTGTTTATTTGGGTATTAAGTAATTTTTTATTGTCTATTGGGCATTATAAATGCTATGCTATGGAGATCTAGATTTTGTTTTAGTCCTGTGAAGAACCTTGATGTTATTGTTTTAGCATGCAATGTATTTGGTTTGATTCAAATTATAAACATCATGTCCTTGTGTCTTTGGTGACAGATTAAACTTCAGTTTAGTTCTTTTAGCCTTAGCTGGCTGCTGAAGTCTGTCCACATATGTGTGGTCCAGGGGTTAGGCAGAGATTTAAGTAGAGTTTATACACGAAAGTTAGGGCACTACCTCTGTGACTCTCTCTTTTCTGGTATTACTGCCTCATTGTATAGTGACTATATTTGTCCTGAACTCTGTCTTCTAGGTTTTCAAGTCAGAAAGACTGCAATTTTGATGTTTTAGTCACCCTAAATGGCATAGACTGAAGCCTGCTGTCAGGCTTGAAGCCATGAAACTGTGAAACTCACCCAGTGTCATTCCTATATTTTAACTGTCAACTCTGCTCCAAAATCTACCTGCTTTTGGTCTTTTCCCAGTGCCCTCAAGTATTTGTTTTTTTTTTCATATTTTGTCCAAAGGTTATTGTTTTACCTGTGGAAGGGTTGGTTCATTTAGAGCTTACTTGGTCATTATCAGAAGAAGCTGGAATTCCATATTTCTTGTCTGGTTAATTGCTAGGCTGCCCTTCCTTCCCTTCCTTCCCTTCCCTTCCTTCCCATCCTTCCCTTCCTTCCCTTCCTCCCTTCCCTTCCTTCCCTTCCCTTCCTTCCCTTCCTTCCCATCCTTCTCTTCCTTCCCTTCCCTTCCTTCCCCTCCTTCCCTTCCTCCCTTCCCTTCCTCCCCTTCCCTTCCTTCCCTTCTTTCCCTTTCCTTCCTTCCCTTCCTTCCCTTCCTTCCCCTCCTTCCCTTCCTCCCTTCCCTTCCTTCCTTCCCTTCCTTCCCTTCCCTTCCTTCCCATCCTTCCCTTCCTTACCTTCCTTCCCATCCTTCCCTTCCTTCCCTTCCCTTCCTTCCCTTCCTTCCCTTCCCTCCCTTCCCCTCCTTCCCTTCCTCCCTTCCCTTCCTCCCCTTCCCTTCCTTCCCTTCTTTCCCTTTCCTTCCTTCCCTTCCTTCCCTTCCTTCCCTTCCCTTCCTCCCTTCCCTTCCTCCCCTTCCTTCCCTTTCCTTCCTTCCCTTCCTTCCTTTCTTTTAGGTTTGATAACCTTCTGAAGGGTATTTCCCCCCATACAATGTTTTCCTACTGGTTTTTACTGATACAGAAAAAATATTAAATTTTGTTCATAATATTGTATCTGGCTACTGTACTAAACCCTTTTATTAATTTTAATGATTCATTAATCTGTGCTCCTGGGATTTTTCTAGAAAAGTGTCATAATATTTACAACTGAAGATGTTTGTCTTGTTCTTTCCACTATTCATACTTTTAATTTTTTAATTTGTTATTCCATTGACTAGGACTTCTAATACAACGTTACCTCTAATACTTCACCATTAAGAAGGATGTTTGTGTGAAATTCTTGTAGATATTCATTCTTGAGTGAAGCTTTCATTTTTAAATTCATAATTAGTTAAGAGTATATTAGTTTTGATTTATGGGTATTGAAAAGTATCGAATACTTTTCCTTCATCCATTACAATTTTCATTTTTTCCTCATTAATCTATTAATATAGTCCTTGCATTCCTGGCATAAACCTAATTTGATTCTCATGGATTAATCATGAAATGCATTGTTGAATTTCATTTCACAACGTATCATTAGGGATTTTTGTTTCTGTATTCATGAATAGAATGGATCTACAGCCTAATTTGGGGGCTGTTTTTGTCTAGTCAAGTACAGGGTTATGTTAACTTCATAGTTTAAGTTCAAAAAATTTTCATCTATTTTTATATACTTTTATAGTTGATGTACCATGGCAGTTATCTGTTTCTTAAAAATTTGGTAGAACTTGCCTGTAAAACCATTTGAGCCTGGAGTTATTTCTATTAATAAATCTTTGATGCTTCTTACAGTTGTTTGTTTATTCAGATTATCTACCCCTTAATTGTGCTAATTCTAGTATACTTTATTTTCCTTGAAAATCATCAATTTCACCATCATCAAATTTATTGGTATAAAATTATATATAATAATATCTCGGCGAGGTGTGATGGCTCATGCCTGTAATCCTAGCACTTTGGGAGGCCGAGGCAGGTGGATCACCTGAGGGTCAGGAGTTCCAGACCAGCCTGGCCAACATGGCAAAACCCCGTCTCTACTAAAAATACAAAAATTAGCCGGGCGTAGTGGTGGGTGCCTGTAATCCCAGCTACTTGGAAGGCTGAGGCAAGAGAATTGCTTGATCCTGGGGGGATGGAGATTGCAGTGAGCCGAGATTGTGCTACTTCACTCTAGCCTGGGCAAAAGAGCGAGACTCCGTCTAAAAAAAAAATTATATATCATGATATCTCATAAATTAAAAATTATCTCCCAAATTTGTAATATACTTTCTCATTTCCAATATTCTTTATTTTTATTTTGTTTTTCTCTTTTTTTCTAATTATATAAACTTATCAGAGTTTTGTCTATTTTATTGGTCATTACAAAGAACTAGATTTAGTTATTACTAAATAACTACTCTTTTTCTTTCATTTGTTTATTATTAAATTAATTTCTGTTTTTATCTTTAATAATTCTTTTCTTATATTTTCATTGAATATTTTGGTTATTCTTTTTTGTAGCTTTTGGGTTATTTTTATCCTTTCTTGTTTTTATTAATAAATTAATGTTTTAAATTTTCCTGCACTATTTTGTTTTCATGTATAAATTTTGTGTGGTTCTTAGTGTCACATATTTTAAAGTAATTTATAATTTGTTTTGATTGCTTCTTTATCTAGTTACTAAAAATAGTGCTTAAAAATGTACACATGGGCCGGGCGCAGTGGCTCACGCCTGTAATCCTAGCACTTTGGGAGGCCAAGGCGGGCGGATCACCTGAGGTCGGGAGTTTGAGACCAGCCTGGCCAACATGGAGAAACCCTGTCTCTACAAAAAATACAAAATTAGCTGGGCATGGTGGCGCATGCCTGTAATCCCAGTTATCCGGGAGGCTGAGGCAGGAGAATTGCTTGAACCCGGCAGGTGGAGGTTGCAGTGAGCTGAGATCGCACCATTGCACTCCAGCCTGGGCAACAAGAGCAAAACTCTGTCTCAAAAAAAAAAAAAAAAGTACACATGAATAAAAATACATGTATTCTTTAAATATCCTTGTTATTCTAAATCTATTGCATTTTGGACAGAGTGAATGAAACTTTCATGATTTCTGCTTTTTATAATAGATTAAATAAGGTTTTAAAAGAAAGTGATCTTCTGTTTTGGCAGTGTGATGCCTATAACTAATCAATAAAACTTATTGACTAATTTTAATCTATATTGTTATCTCTTTTTGTTTACTTAGTCTGAGAGAAGTAGATGAAAACTATCCTATTATGGCACAGTGTGGTGACTCACACCTGTAATCTCAGCACTTTGGGAGGCTAAGGCAGGAGAATCGCTTGAGCCTAGGGGTTCAAGACCAGCCCGGGCAACATAGTGAGATCTGTCTCTGCAAAAATTTAAACAAAATTAGCCAGGCGTGGTGGCTCACACCTGTGGTCCTAGCTACTCTGGAGGCTGAGGTGGGAGAATTACCTGAGCTAGGGAGGTTGCGGCTGCAGTTACAGCCTGGGTGATTTAGCAAGATCCTGTCTCAAAAAAAAAAAAAAAAATCAATGTTGTAGCATGGATCAGGACTTCATTCCTTTTTTTCTGGGTGAATAATATTCTACTGTGTGGATATACTGTATTTTGTTTATCCATTCATTAGTTGATAGGCATCTGGGTTGTTTATACTTTTTTTTTTTGAGACAGAGACTTGCTCTGTCGCCCAGGCTGGAATGTAGTGGCGCGATCTCGGCTTGCTGCAACCTCCACCTCCTGGGTTCAAGCGATACTCTGCCTCAGCCTCTGGAGTACCTGGGACTACAGACGCCCACCACCACACCTGGCTAATTTTTTTTGTATTTTTTAGTGGAGACGGGGTTTCACCATGTTGGCCAGGCTGGACTCAAACTCCTGACCCCAGGTGATCCGCCTGCCTTGGCCTCCCAAAGTGCTGGGATTACAGGTGTGAGCCACGGTGCACGGCCTGTTTATATTTTTTAACTACTAAGTAATGCTGCTGTGAACATTAGTGTACAAATTTTTGTGTGAACATGTTTTCATTTCTATTTCTCATATAGCCAGGGGTGGAATTTCTGGGCCATCTGATAACTCTATGCGTAACTTTTTTTTTTTTTTTTTTTTTTGAGACGAGGTCTCACTTTGTCACCTAGGCTGGAGTGCAGTGGCATAAACATGACTCATTGCAGCCTCAACCTCCTGTGCTCAAGTGCTTCTCCCACCTCAGCCTCCTGAGTAGCTGGGACTACAGGCATGCACAACCATGCTCAGCTAATTTTTAAAAACCTTTCTGTAGAGATGTAGTCTCACCATGCTGCTCAGGCTGGTCTTGGACTCCTGGGCTCAAATGATCCTCCTGCCTTGGCCTCCCAAAGTGTTTGCTTAACTTTGAGGAACTGCTAAACTGTTTTTTAAAGTGGCTGCACCATTTCACATTCTCATTAGCAGTTTATTAGAGTTCCAGATGTTTTCATATCCTTGATTTTCATTTTTTTGTTCTGTCTTGTTTTTCCAGATTTTTTATTATAGCCATCCTAGTGGGTGTGGAGCGGTATCTCGCTGTGGTTTTGATTTGCATTTTCATAATGATTAATGATGTTGAACACCTTTTAATGTGCTTATTGACCATTTGTATATCATCACTGGAGAAATGTCTATTAAAATTCTTTACCAATTTTTCAATTCAGTTATTTGTTTTTTAGAAGAGTTCTTTAGTTCTTTTTTTCAAGTATTGTTTTAGCTCTTCTGTGTCTCTTGCATTTCCATATGCATTTTAGTATCAGCTTGTCAATTTCTACAATTTCTATAGCTGGGATTTTGACAAGAATTGCACTGAATATACAAATCAAGTTAGGGAATATTGCCATCGTAACCAGATTAGTCTTCTAATCTGTGAACACAAACTGTCTTTCCATTATTTAGGTCTTCTTTAATTTTTTTCAATAATGTTTTGCTGTTTTCAGTGTATGAGTCTTGCTCTTTTTGTTTAATTTATTTCTAAGATTGTATTTTTTTTTTTTTTTGAGACGTAGTCTTGCTCTGTTGCCAGGCTGGAGTGCAATGGCGCGATCTCGGCTCACTGCAACCTCCGCCTTCTGGGTTCAAGCGATTCTCCTGCCTCAGCCTCCTGAGTAGCTGGGATTACAGACCTGTGCCACCACACCCAGCTAATTTTGTATTTTTAATAGAGATGGGGTTTCACCATGTTGGTCAGGCTGGTCTTGAACGCCCGACCTCAGGACCCTGAGGAGATCCACCCACCTCAGCGTCCCAAAGTGCTGGGTTAACAGGCGTGAGCCACCGCACCTGGCTGATTGTATTATTTTTAAAGCTATTGTAAATGTAATTGATTTTCATATATTAAGCCAATCTTACATTTCTATGATAAATCTCATTTGGTCATATTGTATAATTCTTTTTATATGTTGCTGGACTCAATTTGCTAGTAACATATTGAGGAGTTTTGCATCTATATTCATAAGGAATTTTGATCTACAGTTTTATTTTTCAGTAATATCTTTGGTTTTGATACTAGGATACTACTAACCTCATAGAATAAGCTAAGAAGGATTTCTTCTTTCTTCTTTTCCCTCCCTCCCTCTCTCTCTTTTCTTTTCTTCTTTTCTTCTTTCTTCTTTTTTCTTTCTTCTTTCTTTCTCCTTCCTTCCTTCCTTCTCTCCTTCTCTCCTCCTCCTCCTTCATTTGTTTTTTTTTTTTTTTTTGAGATGATGTCTTGCCATGTTGCATAGGCTGCTCTTGAGCTCCTGACCTCAAGCAATCCTCCTGCTTCAGCCTTCTAAAGCATTAGGATCACAGATGTGAGCTATTGCCTAAATTCAAGGTTATTATTGATTGGTAAGGACTTATTTTGTTAATTGTTAATTGTTTTCCAGTTCTGTAGATCCTTCGTTTTTATTCCTTTCTTGTTGTTTACATCTGTGCTTTGGTGTTTTTTTCTGTGGTGTTGAGCTTTGTTTCCTTTTTCTTTCCCATTTTTGTATCTGCTGTAATTTCTTTCTTTGTGGTTACCATGGGGTAACATAAAGAGTCTTATAATAGACTATTTTAAGCTGATAACAACCTAACTTTAGTTGCTTACAAATACTCTAGACATCCCCCCTTACCCTTACTTTTGTTGCCTTAATCTATATCTTTAGCTATTGTGTGTTCTTTAGTCACTAACTGTAGTTGTTGTTCTTTTTGACCATTTGAATTCAAACTTTCATACCAGAGAATTGAAAGATTTACATAGCACCATTATAGCATTAGGGCATTCTGAGTTTGATTATGAATTTACCTCTACTGGTGAATTTTATATTTTCATGTGTTTTCATAATTGTAATTATCATCCTTCGTTTCCACTTGTAGCACTTTCTTAAGCATTTCTTTTAAGTTCAGTCTACTTGTTATGAATTCCCTCCGCTTTTGCTTGTCTGGGAAATACTTAATTTTTCCTTCATTTCAGAAGGATAGTTTTGCTGTATATAGTAATCTTGGTTGGTGGGCTTCTTTTTATTGTTCTTTTCTTTTTTTTCTTAGGGTCTCACTCTGTCACCAGGCTGGAGTGCAGTAGTGCAATCTTGGCTCACTGCAACCTCTGCCTCCTGGGTTCAAGTGATTCTCCCACCTCAGCCCAAGTAGCTGGGACTACAGGTGTGCACCACCACACTTGGCTAATTTTTATATTTTTTGTAGAGATGGGGGTTTTATCATGTTGCCCAAGCTAGTCTCAAATTCCTGGCCTCAGCCTGCCTCGGCCTTCCAAAGTGTTGGATTATAGGTGTGAGCCACTGTGCCTGGCCAACAGTTTTTTTTTTTTTCTTTGAGCACTTTGAAACATTCTCTCCTGGCCTGCAAGGTTTCTGCTGAGAAGTCTGCTGATAGTCTAATGAGATGCTTTTCTCTCATAGCTTTTAGAATTTCCTCTTTGTGACTTTTTTTTTGAGTTTAGAAGCAGAGGTTTAATAGGCAGAAGAGAAAGGAAAACAGCTTTCTCTCTACTGAAACAGAGGGGCTTCCAAGAAGAAAAGGCCAGCCAGTGGCAGAATTCGCTGGATTTTGTAGGCAGGCTTGAAGGGGCAGTGTCTGATTTATGTAGGGCCCACAGATTAATTCCCTGAACTGTAAAACTTCCCGCACATTGCATACACAAGGAGGACAGGAGACACGGTGGTTGCTTACAGGAAAGGAGGAAATTGTGATAGGCAAGTTGGAGATCCTGTGGCTGACGCACCATTGGTTGGTCAGAGGCTGGGGTCAGTCCAGAAGTCTTTGGATAACACCAGCGGGTAGCCCCAGCCAGAAATCCTCAGTTGCTCCAGGACCTCTTCCAGCCCCATGTGATGGCTATGTCCTCCATGAAATGAAGCTGGTTCAAACATGGCCAATATGCCCAGCAACTCGTGGGTACTGGGGGATTCTCCATGTTCTCCCCAGCAAGCGTCACATCCAAGTCTTTAAGAATGGCAGCCATGCTAATTGTATTCTTAAATGGCTGAAGGATGCCCATTGTTGATTTGATTTGGTTTAAAATGGAGGCCGAGAGCCCTAAAATGAAAGAACAGAGTTGGAGTTCTGTTCTCTTCTCACCATTTTGATGAATGTTGTACCTCAGGATCCTGGATAATTCCCCATTATGAAGCAGCTTTATCATCTGGGGTAAATACCCAGAGTTCATCTTCTCATGCCGAGAAAATTTGGGACACAGACATACACAAGGAGTTTAGGAGCGGAGGTTTAATAGGAAGAAGAAAGAGAAAGGAGAACAACTCTCTCTCTAGTGAGAGAGAGGGACTTCTGGAGGAAAAGGTCCCTCTTTGTGACTTTTGACAGTTTGATTATAATGTGCCTTGGAGAGGATCTTTTTGGGCTGAATCTAACTGGTGTCTTTGAGCTTCCTGGCTCTGGATATCCATATCTCTTCCAAGACTTGGGAAGTTTTTAGCTATTATTTTGTTAAATAGGTTTTCTGTGCCTTAATCTTTTCTCCTTCTGACACCTCTATAATGTGAATATTTATATGCTTAATGGTGTCCTATAACTCCCATAGGGTTTCTTATTCTTTTTATTAGTTCTTTTTTTCCCCTCTCTCTCACTGGGTTGTTTTAAGAGACCTGTTTTCACGTTCAGAAATTCTTATTTTCTGCCTGTTCTAGTCTGTTGTTGAAGCTCTCAATTGTATTTTTTATTTCATTCATTGAGTTCTTCAGGTCCAAGATTTCTGTTTTTTTTTTTTTTTTTTTTTTTTTACAATAACTCTCCCTTTGTTAAATTTCTTATTCAGATCATGAATTGCTTTCCTGATTTTATTGAGTTGTCTGTATACTATTGTATCTCACTGATATTCCTTAAGATCATTATTTTGAATTCCTTTTTGGGTATTTTGTAAATATCCATTTCTTCAAGGTCTGTTACTGGAAACTTATATTGTTCTTTTGGGTTTTTTATGTTTCTTGTGTTCCTATGTCGATATCTGTGCATCTAGTGGAACAGTTGCTTTTTCCAATTCTCTAGACTTACTTTTACAGGGAGAGGCTTTCCTGTGGATGGGTTCTAGGGTGTTGATTGGGCATTGTGTTAGCTTTGGCTCTGGGTGGACTCAGTACTGTGGTCTCTGTGTGTTTCTTTTTTCAGCTGTAATCTCACCAGTAATGTCTCTGATTGCCTCAGTGGCCTAAACTGCAGAAGTTTGTGATGGCAGTGGCATGGTTTTGCTGGAGGATGGGGAGTCTGGGCAGGTTTTAGGTCAGGCATGTTTGGGCATGGTGGGCCAGCAGACTATGTGGTGGGCTTTCTAGTGGGGGCTTTTCATGCTGCCAGCCTTGCTGTCAAGCTGGGCACATACAGGTACAGCAGTCTAACCAGCTATGCAGTGGGCTCTCTGGGAAGGTAGGACCACTGCTATACTGGCTGTACAGCTGGGCATGAGGTCATGCTAGTGTGGCAGGCTGGTTGGTCTCTCTGTGAGGTTGGGCTGCTGCTTTGCTGGCTGTCAGGCTTCGCATGGGTGTGTGCAGGCACAGCAGGTTTGCCAGCTGTGCAGCACAACTCTGTGTAGGTGTGACAGGCTGGCTGCCTGATCAGTGGCATTCCTACTATACAGGTTCACCTGTTCCCTGGGATTGGGGTGGCAAGGAGTGCTCTGTGGGTTTGACCACCAGAGTCTCCATCATTCCATTGGTTCTAGGCTCCATGCAGCTGGGGTTATGGTGTCACAGTCACCTATGTGAACATGTTGGAATGATAACAGGGTCTCATGGATAGAGAAAGGCAGTGGCCACCAGCCCCTAGGGCAGGATGCACTCTAGCTGTGTGTCCAGCTTGAAGATGGCACCATGTCGTAGCAGCTCAGGTTGTGGGGATAGGTAGTGCACAACTTGGGCTCTTCCTCCAGGGCAATGCAGCCACAGAAACTTCCAGAACTCCACAAACTGGATTCAGGGCCTGTGAGGACTGAGAGACTCTTTTCTAGCAAGAACTGCTGGTGTCTATAGTAGCTATGAGGACCACTAGGGATCTCCAACTTACCTTCTCCCTGTAAGAAAAAGTACCCCCTGACTCCTAGCCAATCCTGGTGGGGAAGACAGTGCTACAGATGCAGGGTGTGCCACTCCTCTCTCTATGATGCTATCCTTGGCTTCCATGCTCCATGGGGTTTTCCTATCCTTAGGTGCTCTCCAGCATACTTCTTTAGTCACTCCAGTTATTTATTCGTTGTTTTGGTCCCTTTTTGTCAGGGAGAAAAAGTGCCAGGCAACTCTAGCCAACCATCTTGCTGACATCAGTGGTATAATGACCATATCTTCTTGATGGATTGACTCTTTTATTATTTTAAAATATCCTTCTTTGCCCCAGTAACAATTTTTGTCTTAAAGTTTGTTTTGTGTAATGTGAGTATAGCCACTCCAGTTTTCTTTAGATTATCATTTGTTCTATTTGTGTCTCTGAATTCAAAATATGTCTCTTGTAAATTACATATAGATAGATCATATTTTTATCCATTCTGATGATCTCTGTGTTTTGATTGGCATGTTTAATCCATTTACATATAATGTAATTGATAAAACACTGTTTACATCTGCCTCTTTGCCATTACTTCTCTCTTTCTTTCTTTTTTTTTTTTTTTTTTGAGACAGAGTCTCACTCTGTCGCCCAGGCTGGAGTGCAATGGCAAAATCTCAGCTCACTGTGACCTCTGCCTCCCGGGTTCAAGTAATTCTCCTGTCTCAGCCTCCCGAGTACCTGGGATTACAGGCACCTGCCATCATGCCTGGCTAATTTTTATATTTTTCAGCAGGGTTTCACCATGTTGGCCAGGCTGGTCTTGGCCATTATTTCTTTGTATATTCTTTCTGTCTGTTTCTCTTCCTTCTTCTCAGATTCCCAGTATGCATGTGTTGATATGCTTGATGATTTCCCTTATGTCCCTGAGGCTTGTTTAGTTTTATTCATTGCCTTTTCTTTCTGTTCCTCAGACTGAATAACCTCAGTTAAACTGTCTTCAAGTTTGCTGATTCCGTCTTCTGTATGCTCATATGTGCTGTTTAACCTCTTTAGTGAAATTTTCAATTCAGTTGTATTTTCTTTCTTTTTTTTTGAGACGGAGTCTTGCTCTGTCATCCAGGTTGGAGTGCAGTGGTGTTATCTTGGCTCACTGAAACCTCTGCCTCCCAGGTTCAAGTTATTCTCCTGCCTCAGTCATCCAAGTAGCTGGAACTACAGGCACCTGCCACCACTGTCAGCTAATTTTTGTATTTTTAGTAGAGATGGGGTTTCACCATGTTGGCCAGGCTGGTCTTGAACTAGCCTCAAGTGATCTGCCTGCCTTGGCCTCCCAAAGTTCTGGGATTACAGTTGTGAGCCACCGCACCTGGTCCAGTTGTATTTTCTTAACCTTAGAATTTCTGGTTGTTCCCTTTTATAATTTCTATCAATTTATTCATATTGTCTATACAGTGAGATATTATTCTCATATTTTCCTTTAGTTCTTTACCCATGGATTACTTTTTTTTTGAACATATCTAAAATAGTGATTTTAATGTCTTTGTCTAGTAAGTCCAACATCTGGCTTCCACAAAGGTAGTTTCTATTACCTGCTTTTTTCTTGTATGTAGGCTTTCTTTCTTTTTGCATATTTTAAAATTTTAATTGAAACAGAACACCATATAATATTAGGTGTCATCTCTGGGAATCAGATTCTTTCTTCCCCCTCCCCACTCCATGTTTTGCTGTCCTTGCTGTTTGTTGTTATTATTGTTTTCTTTTGATAGCGATTTTTTTGAGGTAATTCTATAATGTCTTTATTCATCATGTGTGGTCACTGATGTCTCTGCTCAGTTAACTTAGACATCAGCTAATGATTACACAGAGATTTCCTCAAATGACTAGAATAAATAAGTCTCCCATTCTGTGCTAAGAGGCTCTGTATGCATATTGAGGCATGCCTTTAACACTCAGCCAGGGATGACAACTCTTGCTTAGTGTTCACTTACTGTTTGTGTAGGGCCTCAAGGTCAGCCAGAGGTGATAGCCTAGGGCTTTCTCAGATCTTTCCTGAGAATACCCACAGCCCTGTACGTGCACATGTTTTTCTAGACTACTGTGAGTATGTTGGAGTTTTAAAAAAATCCCCATGGATATCTCATTTCTCAGATTTACCCTTTAAACATTTTGGTTGGAATATTGTTTGTCCCAGCTGTTAGCCACCACCCAGGCAGCCATGATGTTAAATAGTCACTGCTGTTTGTTTCTGACAAATTCTCTTGGAGAAGAGGCTGTTTACACTGGGCTAACCCTGATCTGGGTCAAATAAGATAAGTCTTGTGAATAGGGTCTTCCAGGGAATGACCAGACAGGTTAAGTAATGATAATTCTCTGGAAGCATGGCCTTGAATGAGCTCCAAGCTGGTTCTGCCTCCCACATAACCACCTTCTCTCCTGTACCCCACTTCCTGCCCAACCCCAGGGCGTCTGGCTGCCAGGCTGCTGGTTTCATATTTTCAAGGCTACTGCTGAGCTGAGGAGGGTCATGGAAATAGGCAAGTTAAAACTCCACAAAACTCCCTGTTCTTACCAAGTTTCAGCCAATTTTCTTGAATAAATGCTCCTGGATTGCTGTAAGCCTTTCACTAATTTTAGAGTTCTGAAAAAGTCAATTCTGACAATTTTTGCCATTGTTTTAGTTGATTTTATGGAGGAGAGAATGTTCAGAACTCCTTACTCCTCCATTTGTACTGATGTCACCCTGAATACCTTTAAATTTTAGCACATGGTATCTCCTCTGTATGACCACAATTAATCTGTATTTCTCTCTTCCTCTTATTCAGAATAAGGGATAAACTAGGTATGATTTTACTTTCTCCTTCCCCAGGTCTCTGCTACTTTCCTTGCTGAAACTACTTGGGATTTTTGTTTCTTCTAGATTCTATCAATAAAACAACAATTATTTAGGCTTAGCTACATATTTTACCAATTTCTATGGATATAATAGTTTCTTGTATCCCATGTCTTTTTATTTGCTCAAGTACATTTTCTAGCATTAATTTCAGTGAGAGTTTATGGCCAAAGAAATATTCTAAGTCCTGCAGTCTGAACATGTTTTTATTTTGTCATAATACTTAAATAGTTGATTGCATATAGAATTTAGGTTCAAAATTATTTTGTTTTAGAACGTTGAAATTATTTCTACAGTGTCTTCTTTTTAATATATTTTTGTAAATAATTTCAAACACAAGAAATAGCTATAGCAGTGTAAAGAACTACTGTATATCCTTCATCCAGATTTGTCCCCCTTTATTTCCCACATTTTGTTTTCTTATTTTCTTTTTCAGTTTTTTCAACTTATCTTTTTATCTTTTTTCAATTAATTTTTTTTTCCTGAATGATTTGAGAGCAAGTTGTAGATATCTTTCTCCTTTACAGCTAGATACTTTGGTGTGTATTTTCTAAGGACAAGAATATTCACTTATGTATTTCAGTATGTATTTTCTAAGGACAAGAATATTCACTTATATATTTCAGTGTGAATTTTCTAAGCACAAGAATATTCACTTATATAATGTCACACCATATTCAAAAGTTGCCAATTGCCCTATAATGAACTTTTTGTCCATTTTTTTTCTGGCCCTGAATGTATTTTCCATGTCTCTTTAATCTCTACTCTTTGTTATTCTGGATCAGTTCCTCATTGTTCTTTATCTTTCATGACACGGATATTTTTGAAAAGTACAGGCCAATGTTTTTGCTGAATCTCTCTCCATTACATTGTATTTTTATATCCATTGTTGCCAGTGAGAATGTGGAGGTAGAAGGGCTGAACAAGAAGTCAGCATAACCCATCCTCACTCTTCAAAAGCCGGGGAGATAAACAATCTATTTTTGGAATATCCAGTACCTAAACTCCTGAAGGCCTGTTCAAGCTCAGCATCCTTGGAGATGCCATTTAATAGCTTGTTTTTGGGAATTTACTACTTTCTCAAATGAGGCATGAGTTAGGAAAGAGATCTCTATGTGATTGGAGTTATCCAAACCAATCTCTTTCCAATTCCCACATTAAAATCTTACTTCTGAGAGGGTACACTGCCGTTTTCCAATCACACATACAGGCTGTCAACAGCTACTATAGTCACAATATATTAAAGACACCAATGGCCACAATGTATCACCAGCTATCACTGTAAACCATGATAGAATCAAAAAAGATTTAGAATTCAATGTCTTCACTTTTATGAAGAAGAGGCCTTAGGAGATGAAGGGCTGGTGAAGGCACATAACTTGTTAGTGCCACAGCCACATAACTTCTTAGGGTCACAGCCGCATCTTGAGTTAATATTCTGATTTGTTATTTTAACGTGGAATGATCCAGCAATGCTAAGGAAATCACTGTATCCTTAGCAATGGCAAGAGTATAATGACCACATTACATTAATTAATACTGAAAAAGTGGGGAGGGAGACATAGTTCATGTCTCCAGGACTAAGATACTATGATTCCGCCAGCCCAATTAAAAAGAGTGGGTGGATGATAAGCATGAAGTATCATTGGATGGGCCTCTGTGAGGTCAGGAGGGAGACGACTGCAATTTATTATTCTAAGAGCATCTTAGCTGTTGGCACATTGAATTAAAAGGCCAGTAACAAAGATGTTCTTCCCAGTCAGCAGCCACAAATGTGAAGGATTAGTGGTCTTTAATTCAGAGGAAAGACTCTAGCCATATAAACATAGAGATTTATTACTCACCCAGTGATGACTGCTATGAAATCCGGGGTCAACATCCTTCACTACATCTGCTTTTGATCAGCTCTGCAGAGTTAGTATTTATGTCAAGAGTTCTTAGCCCCAAGCTAAGTGGGGGTGGGGTATGAGGTGGAGACAGTGAATAGACAGAGGAAAAGGGCTCAGAGAATTCAGAGGTCAGAAGCTTAACACTCAAATACAGGGCTCCATCAATATCTGCCCCGGGGTTTTTCTGATTACATGTTTACCAGCCTAATATATGAGTTGAAAAGGATGATGTGTTTTAATGTCTGTGAAATAAGTCTAGGTATTAAATAAGGCAGAGCATTGCTTTACAATTGTAGGAAAAAATTCTATGCTTTAATGGAAAATGATGCCACATCTATAGCATATCCTTCTGGGGTATCAGGTTCTATACTATTCATTGTCTTTGAGCTATTTTGCAGCCTTTTCTAACTTGTAGGTAACTGATAGTTATATAAATTATATACTGTCCAATAGTGATAATTGACTTTGTTTCCATTTGCAGTTCATCTCAACCTTCCTTTACTGCATATAATTTGTTCTTGTTTGATTTTTCCTTTGGACCGGTGAAAACATCTGTCTGGTTCCCTCATCATATGAGTCAAATAAAATCTTTAACATGTGTTCATTTTTATGTCAATGTAATAGTATGATTTTACCTTTTCCTGAACATTATCTTTTAGCAAAAATCCTTCCAAATCCTGATTGTTTGTGGAAAGATTCAGCCACTTGTTTTTCCTGTCTTTCCAAGATTTGGTTACCCAGATCAATTTTCTGGAGAATTTTAAACTAGAACTTTTAAACATCAGTCATTTAAAACAAAACACAGCTGAAATTCTTTCTAATGCCATTTTCTGAATTGTTGGGCTAATTGATTGGAAATCACAGGACTGTGTATCTAAGATAACTTCCTGTTTTACCAATTCTGCATCAAGGATCTGATAGAAGTTCAGGGCTGGCAGTGAGACAGGAAAAGCCAGGACAGAGAAAGTGGAGAAGGTGCTTTTAAATGCTCAGTGCTAGCATTTCACAGAAGGAAGGGCTCATGATCATGCTTAATGGAAGACTCAGACCTGGAACCCACTTCTTCAGGGACTTCCCAGTCCCATCCTGCTTCTCAGAAAAGGAGGAGAGATGGAAGCTTTTACTTTTATGACACAATTGTCCTCATCCACAGCCAAGATCCCCAAACTGTACAGTGCAATGCCTGTATTTCTGATGGTCCCAGGGGAAGATGGAGGACCTGTACGTGGCTGAGAGATGAAAGCACAAGTTCCCCTCCACCTGCCTTCCATGTCCCTCATCCTGAGCTGCAGGTGGAGCAGGTGGAACCACAGCTGCTGAGAAGGACTATATTGTCTCTTTATCCCTAGCTGTTTTTCTCATGAGCTGGAGGGCCCATGATTTTGAATGACCCTGGATGAGTCACATAAATTCCCAGTCTCTCATCTGTAAGATGCGAGGGGTGCAGATGATCTTTAAGGCTTCTTTCTACTCTGACATGGCAAGAATCCACGGTCAAGCGTTTTGGTCTGTTGAAGCGTGAAGTAAGCTGCTAGTCATTGTGGCTTTCCTTTGAGTTGAATTGGTTCAGTTTGGTCATTTACAAAGGAAAAGAAGGCACTTCTCAGTTTGATGTATTTGTATATGTGAGTTCCTTGGATCCAAAGTAGAGTTTGCCTGGGACATTCCTTGGGATTCCTTCCCCCTTTGGATGGATTGCCAATTCCACATCATTTGATTACATTTCTGCCTCTGGAAAAGCCTTCATCATGGAACGTTAGGCACTGATGAAGAAATTTTGGTCAAACCAAGAACATTCAGACTTAAGAATTTTGTTAAAAATTGTTGAAACTTATTTCTTCCCCAGTGCTCTTAAAGGTCATAAGATCATTATGATTATTAATTATGGGCCTTTAGAAGTACCAATAGAAGTTAACTTGACATTCAATTTCTGTTTGGTTTTGTCCCAAAATAGAATTCAAGCAAAAGACAATAATTAAACAAATTTCCTATATATAAAATTTTCATCCCTCAACCAATGGACACAATGACAGTTAAAGCTTGGTAATTTCATGCCTTTGAGTACAGCTTTTTACTTTCAAAGCATTTTGCATCTATTACCTTATTGAGTTTTAAAACAATGTTGGCAGCTGTTTTCAGTTTTAGATGAAGCTCCAAGAGGTTAACTGACTTAGTCAGGGCCCCACATCTGTTAATGAAAAAGTCAGAGCTAAAACCCACTCTCCTGACCCTTCATCTTTTCCTCTTATATGGCACCATCTTACTTCCATTAGTTAGGAATGAAGTTTCTCTTTAATCATGAAACTCTTTCCCTTCTGAAGGACAGTAAAGGTATATAATTTCTAAAAAAAAAAAAAGAAGAAGAAGAAAAAAGAACAAGATATAGATGATTTGTAATTTATTACTTGGATCAACTTCCATTTTAGAAAAGACAGAAACAAAAAATATGGTTAATATTTACATTTTTTACAATGAAAAGTATTTACATCATAGAGAAGAAGTACAAAATGGCATATAAAACTCTAAGACAACACAAACAGCAAGGACTACAATTTCAGCAAAAAATTATCTGTCCATTTTTTTTCCTTATAAGTTGAAGTGTGTCAGGCTAACTGTTGTCTAACCATTTTGCTAATTTAGCCAGTTCCTGCTTCATCTTTTTCATTTGATGCCTTTTTCAAAAGAGCCTTTATTTAGTGCAATTAGTAATTGATCTTCCCACATCACTCTTTTGGGTTCACCTTTGATCTTTAGGATACCTATTACATGACTGTGGTTCAAGTCATTGGCCCCTGTGGTTCCCAGTGGGTAGGACCTCTTACTTAAAAGAGCAGTTGTGTTCATTTGCTAAAATCCTCCACATCTGGGCAGTAGCAAAGCTACATTTCAAAGAATAGGCTGTTTTGTTCAGCTAAGTCTTTCCATACAGAATATTTGTGTTGCATTCAAAGTCTAGCCCTGTATTTTATACGACCAAGGCCCAGAAAGGCTGTCGTTGCACCAGTGACAGAACTGGAACCAGAACCTAGGTCTTCTGTCTCCCCATGCAGGGACCTCACCCTGGTGTCACACTGCCCAGGATGGATGTGTTCAGGTCAGGGAGAAAGGTCTCTTCTGAACTGAGACCACACTGCCTGTCTCTGTGTGTGCTGCCTCAGTGGTGAGCAGGGCCTGGGTCAACAAATATTTCTAGAATTCCAGGTTGAAGTCTACCTGGAGGTGGAGAAGTAGGAAGCAAGAAGTTTCAAACAGATGTGGCTATGGGCTAGCTGGATAGTCTGTCCCCCGCTGCCAAAACACTTGAGGAGCCGTTTGTGAAGCTGCTCAGTAGGTTCTTAGCAAACCCTGGCCACTTGGGCTGTTTTTCTTGCTATTCACTCTCAGCCTGGAAGTTAGCAAAATGGAGAGAAGATGCCACTGTCAAGGGAAATATCTGTCTTTGATGTGGTATATTCAGCCATTAGCAAACCGAATCACAGGCAATTAAAAATTAAAGTCAGAAATGGGAAGGACAGAGTAGTTCAGCAGAGAAACAAGTTTTGTTGAAATAGCACCTGTTAATTAGAAGAAAACCATATAGATAGCATTTAAGAGGACCAAATTTTAAGGTCAATGTCTGTCTATCAGAGAGCTTACAGCTTAATTTAAGCACTGCACTTTCCTGTGTCTACATACACAAATAGCTAACATACTTTCAAAATATCCAAGGTGATTAAAAAAATAGAGTGCACCAGAAAAAAAAATCCAACATTAAGAATGATAACAGAATCACGGTGATAATGATCACAATAAAAGTAGAGACAGAACTTGAAACACCAAAGTATGTCAAAAAGTATTTACATATATGAAGTTAGAAACAGCACAACATATATAAAGTGGGTGCAAAGATTTAAACATTTCTGAATTATCTGAAGACTACGAGAAGGAAGAGAAACTCTGTTCTATAATTAAGCTAATTATGGAGATAAAATACTGTACATTTAAATATTGTACACCAAATAACAAGAAAAAAAGTTTAAACAAAAGAGCTAAAGTATCAAATGTATAAAATCCAATTGCTTTAATAAACAGGCAAGATCATCCTGGGCTGCCGTGGAAGTTTGCAATGTTCAGTTGGGCAGAAAGGAAGTATTAAGAAGAAGGGAACCAGGCACCTCCCCTTAGTATTCTTTTCCCAGCAAAATGCTATTTTTACTAAGTTGCTGAAATATGATATGAGATTCTATACTCTTTCTCATAAAGAAAGCTCTCAAAATTATAGACTAATTAAAATTCCTTGGAGCCCTCTTTTTAGATTATCAACCAAAGAGGCCACGGGATGATTTTGTGCTTGATGGGGTCTGGCGTAACAGACTCAAGTAGTTATGGATTGTTGGAGAAAAACTGTGTTTGAAGGCGCAGGTATTCTGCACAGGAGGGGTCCCTTTGGTCAGCACCAAGAGGCTGCATGTGTGGCCAGGGCCATGGAAGGCCAACAGAGACCACTATGCTCTGGGATTACTGCCACCCAGTGGAATGCTGCTCTGGGGTTGCCAGGCTCTGCAGAAGACTTCTCCCTCATACTATGCTCAGCAGTCTGGTGTGGACAGGCTGGGGGCTATGGGCACTGATGATCAACACCATGCATATTTGAAGAACCCTATGTGAGTGCCTCAGGACCCGGAAGGACACCCATGCAAGTGGCTATTTCAGAAAACAGCTGGAGAAATCAGACTTCCTTGAGGGCTCCTCTCCAAGTGGGGAGGGACATCTTTGGTTGATATTAAGTTAATATTTTGATAGGAAGACTGGAGGCTGTGTCTCGATATAGAAGCGGCCAGTTCCTGTGAGTCTGTGTGCCAGTTAACAGCATATTTTCTTGCCAATTAATATAGTAGGACATTGCTCTGTTCTGTCTCTACCCCTGCTGGGTGACAGCTCATGTGACACCTGTTTTAACATGGTCCCTGCACAACCATATTCCCAGAGACATCACTTCATTCTATATGAACCCTGCAGTAACACCACAGAAAACACAGGTGCTGATTTTCTCTTCAACACAATCTATAAACTCTTTTGGCAACAGAACCACTTAGAGATTGACATTTTTACACTGATCATTCCAGAGCGTATACACTGAACTCAAATGGCTTCGGTGATGGAAACTCTGTAGACCCCTGATCATTCATGGGAAATATTGGTGGGGGATCTTCTCTCAGGGTCTTGGATGGCCATGGAACTGGCTTGCTTACTTTTGGCTAAACCATAAACTAAAGAATTGTTTAAGAAAAAGATGAGTTATTCTATATTCTGCCATAAATACCAGGCACTCCGTTTCTCTGGATGTCTCATCGCTTAATGGGGATCTAATCCCAGATTCCACCAAGCCATGCACTGAAGGGAAGCCAAATGGATTCCCTCTCTGAAAGGAAAGAGCATTTCTGGAAGCACTTGCTGGTCTTCTCAGCATGGGGAACTGTAGCCCTTCTTTGTTCACTGTAACTTTCCACCCGGGTTTGGTGGAAAAAGGGTGGGTATGAACTCAAGCCTGAGCCAGAACATCTCTTTAAATCAACAAAATCCAGTAGGCCTAAAGAAAAGTGTGTTTGACTTACTGAAATCAACAGAAAAGTTACTGAATTATAGAAGCACAAAGTAGGACGCCTGATCTTCCCCTTTGGTTTTAAAGACCGGGAAGTGGAGTCCATCCCTTTGCATTGTAGTTGGCTGCTGCCCTCTCCTGAGCTGAGTGTGTCACAGGCCTGTGCTGAGGAGTTTGCTGTGACATGTCGGACCTGAAACCAACAGGAAACCCTAGACACTTTGCTTATGACCATGAAGCCAAAAAACAAAAAAACCTGAAACATTTCTTTACCCTTAGGACCTAATAACAGTGTTTTATGAGACTTAGAACATAAACTAAAACTAAAAATTTTAAAAATGTACATTTTTTCCTCTGAAAGGGAACCTACTAAGATATATCTGTCAAAGAATCTATTTAAATGAAAGGCACCAGGAGTGTTTGAAGGAAAACAAAACTCACACAGGTTGACAATATTGTCGATGTTTTCTCCCTGGGTGTCGTTTTGCAGAGGTGAGGGGTGGTAGTGATCAGTGGGCTGCACTGAAAGAAGTGTCGGGAGGCCTTGGGGGCAGACGGAATGGGCAGGGGGATCGGAATGGAGACAAAAAGAGATGGAGACAGGAACAGGGGAGGGAGCCAAGGGGTCTGGGTGTGAGGAGCCGATAAGAGAGTATTGAAAAATAAAGAAAACAGAGAACAAGGGGGGATGCGAGAGAAAGGGGTGAGGAATTGTCAGGGGACACCAAAAGGAAATGAGACTGTGGTAGGGACAGCTATGGCCAAAGGTACCATCAGAGCTGAAGGGCTGGGGTCAGATTCCGTGAGGGGTCAGAGTTTGCTCTGGAGCTTTGGAGGCCATTTGGTAATGTGCCAAAGAGCAGCAAGAAGGTAGAAGACTCTGAAGCTCTCCTACCATCTGCTTGGTACCATGAGGAGATGTGAGCCAGGGGCTCCGTAAGGATGTGAACATGGCACACACAAAGACGGTGACTGACCTGTCAGCCCAGCAAAGGCCCTGGGTTTTGGGAAATGACTTCTTTTTGGTAAGAGGCACGAGGGTGGACAGGGGGCTCTGGCAGGGGTCAGGTTGGGCATGTATGTGGTTGGGAAACCTTAGGCGAGGAGCCGGGAAGGCCTCACGTTGGGGGCTTAGCACCAGATGGCCTCACTGGGGGCGCTTCTGTCCCAAAGGAGAGTCCAGGGGAAACAACTTTTTAAAAGTCATAGGAAATGTGCAACAATTAGCAAAATGAAGACACCTTGCCTTTACATTGAAACAGAAATGATTAAAAAAACTTCAGCAAACTACGTGCAGATAAATGTTTTCTTCTTCCATACAAAATACCCACTGCCTGCAGTATGGACAGGTCCTTAAGAAAAATAACCACTGCAAGAAAAAAAGTAATGAGTTTGTGCTTTCATCTTCTAGGGATTACTCTGGAAAATCTTTTTTTCCTAGTGCCTAATCTGTGGAACCAGTCGGTCAGCTGTGACCGTCATTATGCAATTCTGAAAATTAGGTTCTGCCTTACTTTCACATATATATATATTATATATATATATAAAAAAATAAAAAATATATATTATATATATATAATATATAATATATATAAAATATATATAATATATATAAAATATATATAATATATATAAAATATATAATATATATATAAAATATATATATATAAAAATATATATATATATATATTTTAGACACAGTCTCGCTCTGTTGCCCAGGCTACAGTGCAGTGGTGCAATCTTGGCTCACTGCAACCTCCGCCTCCTGTGTTCAAGCGATTCTTCTGCCTCAGCCTCCTGAGTAGCTGGGACTCCAGGCGCCGACCACCACACTTGGCTAATTTTTTGTACTTTTAGTAGAGATGGGGTTTCACCATGTTGGCCAGGCTGGTTTTGAACTCCTGACCTGAAGTGATCTGCCCGTCTTGGCCTCCCAAAGTGCTGGGATTACAGGGGTGAGCCACTGCGCCCAGCCTGACTTACTTTTAAAAGTATACGAAACCCTCCATTAACCGAACTGAAGTTTGCCACACGACACAGTGAAATACAGCTTTTTCTACTGATATACTGAGGTAATGACGTTTAAACTTAAGACGTCAGATTGATCACATGGGGAGTCTGCCCAGCGTGTCTCCAAGGGCACAGCGGGGCAGGAGAAAGAAGGAGGGAGGTGGGGGCAGGACCAGGTTGGAGGAAACATCACAGGCCGGAGCCCTCTGAAGAGAAAAACCTCATTTAACCAGCAATATGGGGAACTGGAATTTTAAAGCAAAAATAATGTTTTAAGTTGCTGACTTTTCTAGGAGAAAGGGAAAAAAATCCCTTATGAACATTTATGGACTTTAGTTTGAAAAAGCAACTTCCTAGATCTATCCTCATGTCTTTCCCCAAGCTGCCCACCATTTCCACATCTTCGTTACTCAGTGTCCACAATGTTTATCAGTCAGGCCTTCTTCATGCCTCCAAGGAGGGCCTCTTTGAACCTAATTGCACCAGAAATTTTAATGAACCATTCCTCAAGTGATTCCATTTAATTGAGGTTTGTCTATGCAAAGCAAGATTATTTTTTGTTTTTTGTTTTTCTGAACAGCGAACACTAGCAATCATATTGTCTAGCCTTTGCATGGCTCTTTACCATGTTCCAAGTGCTTCCACAGAGATAGCCCTCACATCACCTGGGAGGTAGGCAGTGCCTGCCCCAGGTCACACATGAGGGACTGGAGGCTCAGAGCATGGGCGGCACTTGCCTACGGTCACTCTGCTAGCACGCTGTGGCCGGAGCAAGCACCCGATCTCCTTACTCCCATCCCAGCCCAAGTGCTTTCCCACTGGCTGGGGGAGTTGCAGGCACGTTTATTTTGGCAGACTTTGCAATAAAATGCTTTGTCTTTGGAATGAGTGGAGTGCAAGAAAAATGTCTCTTAGCAAGCAGTTTCACTGCATTTGTGATCTTACAGTGAGCCCTGGGACTGGGCTGTGTCTTCTTAGAAGGTGGTCGTGATGAGTTTGTCTTCCTTGACTGTTGTAGGTTTAGAGCGGGGTGGTTTTCTGGCAGGAGATGAAGATCATTTGACTATATACAAACGTACAGGATCCTGTGAGTCATCTGGAATCCTCAAACGCACTCACACATGTGTCATTTTAAACAGGGATGCCTTTTATTTCTGCCATGCCCTGGGAAGGGCAGGAGGGTTGGGCAACTGGTTAACTTGGCTGTGAAAAATCTCTAAGTACCCACTGAGCCTCACATCACATCTGGATCACCAGCTGGGTGTATTAGCTATGACTTTTGCTGCATCCAGTCATGCACATGTGCCCTTGACCCCAACGGGGCCGCAATGGACCTGTGCAATTTGTTTGCAGCCCTGGACATACTGCTCCTCCCCATGTAATGGGGCTGCTGTTCCTACGTTACAATAAGCACCAAAAGAGAAGAGAGAGATGAGGTTATCAAATGAAGATCAGAAGTGTACTTTAACCCATAAGCCTTGTGGGCCAGATACTGTGAATGGGAGAAAACACTAAATTTGCTCTAAAGCATTTTCTTTAACCCACCAGGGCCAAGGAAAGATGTTGTTATGAATTTAAAGTCAGAATCCCAGAATTTAAAGTCAAATCACCAGAATGGCCTGGTAACCCTGGCGACCCAGCCTCTCCATCTTAAAATAGTCTCAGGGAAAAATTCCCTCCAAATGTTTGTTTATTCAAGATCTTTCTTTCCTTTGAATGTCCCCTGCCCTTCATTTCTGCCTTCTGCTGGCCTGTCTGTCCTGCCTTCGGTGAGAGTTGTCATTTGTGTTCTGATCATATCCCACTCGCCCAGGTGCATGGAGGTGAGAACAGGGGCGTGTTCACTATGTTCTCCACACAATGTCCACCTGGCCCTGTGGACACCTGAGGCCATCGGTGAAGGGCTGCAGCTACAAGGCACCAGGAGGGGTTGAGCTGTTGCCAGAGCTTGGCTTGGAAGGGCTGGAGGATGACGTGGGTATTGGGTCATTGTTACTGTGATCACCTGCTGTCACGCCAGGTTGACATCTGCTGTCACAGCCTAGTGACTACCAGGGCCCTTCTTACTTA
This sequence comes from Pongo abelii, assembly GCF_028885655.2. Classification (NCBI taxonomy): domain Eukaryota; kingdom Metazoa; phylum Chordata; class Mammalia; order Primates; family Hominidae; genus Pongo; species Pongo abelii. The sequence continues at coordinate 74,042,930 of NC_071993.2, forward strand.
CAAAGTTTCCTGGATAGAACAAGAAAATATGGTCATTCTATTCATTGAAGAAGCAGGCAGCAAGGTGGTTTGAGTGTCATGACAAAGGGAGATGTAAGGTGGTTAATTTCCAGCCACTGTCCCTTCAATAATTTTGCTAAAAGAAGAGGGCTTACTTCAGACCCTCCTGAAACTACATAGACTGCTGCCTCCGTCCATGTCAGTTTAGTACTGGCTGGGTCACCTCTGGGCACCGGACTAGATGTGTGAGGCTCCTGGTTCTGAGGACCAGCCCAGGCGCCCGGCATGGCCACCCAGTCTTACTCCCGGGCTTTTCTCCTCCATTATGTTTTGGTTCTGTCCTTTCTAAGACAAACACTCCTTGCTTTTCCAGCTTGGTACATTCGTCTGCTTATGACACTGGAAAGAGCCCAGGAAGTAACAGGGTTGATGGTGGCAGCACCAAAGGAAATTGAAGGAACTCTGTTGAGAAAAGGTGGGAGAGGTAACAGCTGCCTGGCCTGCCTTGGGAGGAGGCTTTCCAAGTCAGATCAGGATGGTGCTGATAGCCCCTTCTGCAGAGAGGTTGCTCCCAGAACCACAATTCTTCATGAGCAAGAGGAGTCCAAGAGCCCTCAAAATTGCAGCAACAGCAGAGGGCCCTGGCTGGGGCTACAGCAGACACCTCAGCAGGCCACGAGAGCTGGAGGTGTGCAGATGTGGGGGCCTCGGCTTTCCTGGCTGAGCTCTAGCCCTTGGAGAGGACAGAGGCCCATCCACACACTCCTGAGATCACAATACACTTTGATCATCCCCTCAAACCAGGTACCCCCTGGAAGGATTCGGCCGGCGACCCTCTGTCCAGGGGCAGCTTCTCCACCTCTTTCCTCCTCCAAGGCAAGGCGCTTTCCCCAAGGCTCTGGGCTTGCTGGCTTCACTTCTTGGCGACTAACCAAGGACTCTGGCCCTTGAGGAGGTATAGAGAAGGGGTATTTGAGAAGGAACCTCTCTGGTGATAGGCATATCCGGGGGTGCCTCCCTGGCCAGGACATCCCCCACCCCCAGCCACTGGCTCCCAGACTCCCAGCCCCTCAGAGTTGAGAGGTGCCCTCTCTACCCTCCTCCTTCCATCGCCATCCCACTTGTCCTCCCCTACCTGAGAAGCGAGCATGGGCCAGGCTCGAGCTCACTGGAAGATTCCATCCAGGAAAGGAGCTTGAGCCCAGGGTGGGGACTGCCTACATGCAGGGCCAGCTCCTCCATCTCTGCTTTGTAACACCCCTCTCAGCTGACTCAGTCATCTGCTCATTCCGTCCACACTGGCCACCGCAGGAGCTTCTGTCCTTAGCACCCCTGCCCTAGCTGGCTGTACCCCTCACTTAGCACTTGGCACACTTGTCCCTGATGGGTGTGCTCCTGGTGGTTCTGGTGAAGCTCCTGGAGGGTGGATGGGTGTGCTCTTGGGTGTGCTCTGGTGAAGCTCCTGGAGGAGCTGGGTCTTACAGTCCTAGGGGCCTCTTCCCTCTCCTTCCCAGCCTGTCAGGAAGCACAGTGGTGCTGTCAGGAATCACAGAGTCAGGAAGCACAGTGGTGTCAGGTGCTTAACAAAGCTGGCTGATAACTCAGCAGGTGGTAGATATGTATGAGCCTCCGTCGATGGCTGGATTGTAAGGGAGACACTGAGCTAGGTCCCTCCTGAGCCTGGGAGTAAGAAAGTCCCAGCCCTTTAAGAGTTCACTATCAAAAATGGAAGAGCCCCTTTGCACACTCTCACATAAAGTGGAGGAAGAAAAGAACACTGAGTTCCAGGCAGTTGCAGGGAGGAGAGACTCCACCAACTGAGGAGCCCAGAGCCGTCTCTCCAGGGCCATGGAATCTGAGCTGGGCCTTGAAAGGAGGCAGATAAGAAGCAATGGCATCTCCAGGTAAGGGCCCGGCTTGGGCAAGCATGTGGAGGGGCAGCAGAGTGTGTGTGCAGAGTTAGTGTCACACCCTGGAAAGGAGGTGGGCCTGCTGGGGAAGGCCCTGGGGGTACAGGGGCCATGGCCCTCTACCTCCCTCTGAGTCTCCTTCCACAGGTGCTTGGCTGTTTCTCAGAGACGAACTTTTCTAGCAGCCAGAGGTCACTTTGCATGTGGATTGCACCCAATTCTGCTTGAGTGGCTAAGACATGGCTCCCTTCCCTGCACCATCCTCCCGTTTCCTTCACCACAGTGAGGGGCATCCTGCTTCAGCGACCCCTTGGGAGTTCTGCTCCTTTGAGAGGTGAACAGCTGCTCCTGCCCTTGCTTTCCTTCTCTGCTTCACGTCTTGATATGGTGTCCTTTTTTCTGAACACTCACAGGGAGCCTGCTCTTTTCTTTTGAAATGATTTGGAGTCTTGGGTGCTTGACGTCTCAAGTGGCTGAAAATGTGTCCAAGTCCAGGGCAAGGGGAGAGACACGCTGGGGGAGTGTGTGGGGTGGTGAATGGGAGGGACACAGAGGGCCTGAGAGGAGGGAGGTGGGTGGGCCTCCCCATGCCAGTGCAGTGTCCCTGAATGTGTGTTGGGGCTTGGGGATTCCCGCGTGTGTCAGGTGGCCAGTGCTGTATTGCTTTCTCTCTGATACATCCTCGGTGTCGACACCAATGTGAGAAACAACCCCTACAGCTGTTCTTGCCCTAAGGCAAGCTGACCCCGCTCACCCTACTTCTGGGTGGCACAGGCCTACTCCGAGTTTTGTTATTTGGGGTTACAAAGCACACACATGCCACACACAGTTTTGCAAAACCAATGCCATGCATAATACTGTCACAGCCAAATAACTCTAGGTGGTGGAGGACATGGAGTACTCCAGCCTCCACAGTCCTCCCAGGAGGTGACCTGCCTGTGGGGCCAGAGGGCCTCAAGGTGTCGAGCTGGAAAGTTTTATGGAGGTCATCCATGTCCAGCTTCTTCACTTGACGCTTGGGGAAACTAAGACCTGGAGTAAGGTGCCCAAGCCACACAGTGAGGTAATGGTTGAGAAAGAACTAGAAGCTGAGTTTCTGGACTTGCTGGCCAGTGCCCTCCTCCTCTTGTGGGCTAATGACAACCCTCCCCAGCTCCATCCTATCCCATTCTGCCAGGCGAAGGCAGGGCTGGGGAAGGGAGGCCAGCACTGGGTGGGGCTGAGATGGGGCGGGGTGGGCATATGTGGAAGGAGCCTCCTCTTCCCTCAGCAAGGGAAGCAATGTGGCTTCCCTTGGCTCACGTGACCACAACCACATAAGTCTCAGCCTTGGGGAGAGGCACCATTCGGGCCCAGATGACCCGGTCACACTGTCACCCATGGGGTACTGGCTCATTCTTTGCAGGTATCCAGATGGACAATGCTAGGCATGTGTCCTGCTGTGCCAGAGCACACAGCCACAGGCACTGAAACGAGAGAGGAACTACAGGAGACAAACGGCCTTAAGACCCAGTGCCTTACAATTTACAAAGAACTTTCACCAACATGCTCAGTGGGCAGGGCTGAGTGCACCTCTGGCTTCCTGGGCAGGCAGTTCTCACCAGGAGGTGCTGCAAGTCCCCCAAAACAAACAGCATGTCTTTCTCCTCTGCAAGCCCTCTGTGGCTCCTGTCTGTAGAGCTGGCCTTTCCCTGGTCCCTCCTGCAACGTGCCTGCATCTCCCGTTCCATCACTGGATTGTTCCTTCTTGCCTGGTTGTCCTGGTCTGCTGGGCGTTAGTATGGACTCACAGCTACTGTGCAAACTCTTTGACCATGTTTCTTTTTACTTCTCATCTCCCTGTACTGCATTTGACACACAGCCAAGATTCAAGTGGAGAGGCCTGGGGGCAGGGGCCTGAAGTCAGGAGCCTGAGGTGCAGTCCAGTGATAGGGTAGGGTCCTGGCTGAGTACTGTGGCAGCAACAACCGTATGGGGAGACAATGTGTTTACACACACGGGGCTAAACCTCAGGGGGCTGCAACCCACTGGACAGGGCAGTGTGGGCTCCGAAACCAGGCTGAGCTTTTATTTTTTTTCTGTGACCACTAGGTGGCCTGAAGTGATGTGTGTGACCCTGCCTCAGTTACGGCAAGGACCTTCCCCATCCCCTGGGCTTCCCAGCCACCGCTGTCTCCTCTCTACTTGTTTTGCTTGACTCTGACTTTTAAACTTCTCTTTACACACATTTCTATTTTATTACATAGATTCTTGTGACTTCGAATCCTTTGTGGCAGTAGCTAAAGTGTCATAAGTAAATGAACAACCCCAGGACTGGAACAAAAGAGGTTTCTTTGCCCATTTACCCAGGATATTCAACTAACACCGAATCTCCCCTTTCCGGGTTCCAGTGAATGTTCTACTCTATCCTGAGATCATCAGTGAGCTGTGATTGCCCTGGCCAGAGCCTGAAAGGGAGGGGGTTAGAAGAACGGGGTCACACCCTGATTGCTTGGGCCCTCGCCTGGGAGGGGAGGAGTGTGGCCTGGAGGTGGGGACACCCGCAGCTAGGGTGACTGTGAATTCTAAGGGGCAGAGGATGTGGGCTGGGCTGCATTATGACTTTTGGGGGCCCTGGGCAGTTTTGCCTTCCTCCATTAAAAAAATACAAAAAATTATATTTTATAATTGTGCTGGTAGAAAGACAAAAACAATCCTGGCTGGATTCATTGTTATATATTCACTTTTTTTTTCTAAATTTAAAAAGGTGAAAAATTAAGATATTTTTGTGGCCTCTAAAAGTACACTGTGGCTGCTGGAGAAGTTGTCCCTGGGCTACAGGGCCATGAGGATCCGGCCCAGGGCAAGAAACATCCCTGGGTTCAGATGAGCCCTCTTTGTGTCCACAGAGATCAACTCTTGTTCACTACTGCATGGCTTCACTTTTCTTTTTTCTTTCTTTCCTTCCTTCTTTTTTTTTTTTTTTTTTTTTCTTTTTTTTCTTTTAAGGCAGGGTCTCTGTTGCCCAGGCTGGAGTGCAGTGGTGCGATCATAGCTCACTGCAGCCTGAAACTCCTGGGCTCAAGCAGTCCTCCCACCTCAGCCTCCGGAGTAGCTGGGACTACAGGCGAGTGTCACCACACTCAGCTAAATTTTGAAAAATGTTTTTGTAGAGATTAGCGTCTCACTATGTTGCCCAGACTTGCTTCACTTTTCAAATGAGGAACCCAAGACTTAGAAGAGGAAGTTGTCCAAGTTCTAAGCTAAGCTAGTGATGTTTAGAGTAAGAATGTTGGTATAGATGTTTTGGGTCCGAGCTGCCTGTGATTTCATTACCATGAGCACTTGTGAGTGTGACCTCATCCCCACACATGGCAGGGGTCTGTCTAATGACTGTGAAGCCCACTAATTTAGAGTTTTGTGTGACAGCATGTGGACAGAGTCTGAGGTTAAATTTCCCCTTGCGTTGTCTAGGAAGAAAGGATGTGTAAAGAAAATGCAAAATGTAAACCAGATGGGGATGTATGTAAAGTACTGGAGTAATTTGTTGTTTTCAAGCTTTTAGAAGCATGAATTTATGCTGTCAAACAGCTAACAATAAACCTGTATGCTACACCATAGGTAAGACTTAACTGGTCATTAAAACCGGTTTCCTGAGGCCTTTTCTAAGCAATGCACTAAATATGGAAAGCAATACAACATTATTTCTTAAAAAAATAAAAACAACTTCAGATTGGCCCAGCCCAAGCCCAGATCTAGGCATGTTTCTGAATGCCCTTTGCAGGAGTGGAACATCAGATGAGGCAAAGCTCCTTCAACTGCTAGTTGTGAGTGAACCCACAAACTCATATCAAGTCAACAGCCGTGATTAGCAATAGCTGGTACGAGGGACTGTAGCTCAAAACAAAACAAAGCAAAACAAACAAGCAAAAACCTACCATAACCCAACAGCAAGAGCAAAAGTCTCCTTTGAAACCCTGGGGGCCCTTAGCACAACTGAACCTAAATGCTCACACAGCAAGCACTGTGATAAACTTGGGATCTGTAACAACATACATTGCTCAATAAAGTTCCCCTCCCTCCCTTTGTTGAACCTCACATTTCAAAACCTTACTCCATAGTTCTGAGGACCCCTGCTTCTGGGAATTCCTGCTTTCACAGGACAGAATGTATTTCATATAATGATTAATCAGGATCATGAATTGCCATGTTTCATTTCTTTTAATAATGAAAATCCATAAGGGTTTAAAATACTCTTAGACACACCTAGCTTAGCAAATATCATGGACCTCTACATTTATGTGACTTCTCACATGAGCTAGCCAGCACCTCAGTTCTGGCTGGCCCCCTTTGGCACCAGGACACAATAATTTATTAAGCTTCGATACTTAATAAGTGTGCACAAATATCATGCAGACATTACGACCAAACAAAAAATGTATTAGAGACATAGGCTTATACAAAACATCTTGTAAACAAAAGGGAAGAGGTTGATATTTTATGTACAAAATATGCAGGTTTTTCTTTCTTTCTTAATAATCTGTAAGATGCATCATACTTCTGGCATTTTCAAAAAGTGAAAACTGTATAAAAATAAATATTCTATGTACAAACACACACACAGGCCAATCCAAGGTTAGAGGCATCACTGCAAAACAAAAACAAAACAATGTTCTGTTAGTTTCAGTGGGTTTGCAGAGGTTTATTTCCTTTGTAGGAAGGGAGGTAAATCTTGTCCTGGGTTGGATGGGAGTTCTGGACAGGAGAACTGTGGGAACCCTGAGCCCCTAGGTGAAAGAAACTGGTGGCTACCTTAGCTCCCTGAAGGGAGGAAACCAAGTTCGCCTCTTTGTGAATCCCCTTTGTGACCACTAGAGGGCACTCTCTTTCTCTGCTGCCTTTGGAGGCCTGATTGTTGTAACCACAGCATTGTCCCAGATTGGACTTAAGGTGTGAATGAGCAGTCTTGAAGCTCTCTGGTTGCTTCTCCAAGACATTGTAGCTCTTGGTAGTGGCTGTTCTTCCCCTGCTAAGCACAACCATTTCTATCTCCTAACCATTGGCAGCAACCTTAAAGAGGAAATTTTTTTTAGGGGTCAAGGGTTTGGAGGTCTTATGACACCTCTGACCTGCTTTTGTGGCACTTTAACTAGGTCTAGGTGGAGCTTGGCAGGAGGACGAGGCCAGGCTCCAGGGATGGATTCTGGGGAGGCATCTCTCTTGAGTTAGGGGGTGCTTTAGGTAACCTTCTTGGGTTAGGGGGTGCTTTAGGTATCCGGGCAAGTAGGTGGTCAGCGTTGGCCTGCAGTCTTGGTGGTTTCACCACTTTTACCCAACCCAGTGCACTAATGAGATTCTGGCATCTTAGTACAGGGGAGCTTGTTCATCTCATTGTAAGTGTGACTCTGCTGTCACTGGAACAGGACTGGATTCGTTGAGCACAGATTCTTGAACAGGTTGGAGTCTCCGGCCCCTTTATGAGGATGAACTTTGAGACAATGGTGGTGGGGGGTTGGTGAGAAGACTTGGAGTGAGAGGCAAGGTGGCGGGAGACAGTATGGGGCAGCACAGCGGCTGCCACCATTGCTGGGGACCACGGCGGGGCTTCTGGATTAGTTAGCAAGCAGATGGCCCCTGTCTGCCTGGGCAGCCCTGTGCTCTGGGGAGCCATGGTTGAATGGGGTGATCACATGCAAGGGCACAGTCCTATGATGTCAGACTGCTCTAACGATGGCAAATGCCAAGGCCAGTGTGAATCAATGAAAACTCTTTGTTCGTAGGAACTCTGGGAGCCCAGGAAAGATTTAGCTGCAGGTCACGTGTGGTGGCATGAAGCTCTGCCAGCTTAAATGCAGGGGGAGTGGTAGAGTGGTGAGGAGCACAGCCCCTATGGGAGGCACAGTAGCATGTGAGTTCAGGGTGAAAGCAACTGAGATGTCCTACATCTAAGACATATCATCACATGGCATAAACGACCTTAGAGGAACTCTATGAGTGATGATCTGGAACTCCTTGGGAAGTTCCTTGGGGGAAAGACACTATGTACATTGAACACACAAAGCATAAAGATGTCACCTGTGTGGCTGCATGGACATTCCGCGTAGGGTTTGCTGATGTTCTAAGAAGCATTTTTAAATGTTCATTAACAGCATGCAGTGTATGGGATGTTTAATGGGTACGCTGCCTTTGAGACAGTGACTATTTGACCTATGTCTTGCTGCCTCATCTGTAGCAAGGCAGAATGGAAATTGTGGAAGCTTTATGGCACTGTTGAGAATGGAGCCCCAGTGCAAACCAATGGGAAGCCTTACCTTGTTCCAGCAGCCTTGGACTGGTAAGCCATCTTCGCCCTGCAAGGAGAAAGGAAGGCAGAGGGCTCAGACTTCCTGCAATGGTCCACCAAGTGGGCAGGACAGGGGTAACAAGGGCCACACACATTTTGGCAGCTGCTCAGGATATGGCCCACCCACTCTTGTCTATTTCTTTTCTCTACTACAGGTCAGCACCTCAGAAGGAGGTGGAAACAAATCCGGCTATTTTCCCATTGGTTAAAGGTCACATGCAGCTACAGTGCAAGGCCAATAGGGGCTGTCCTAGCCTGTGGGACCAGCAAGCAGAGATGTCCTTGCGTGCCATGAAGGAACAGTCTCTGCTGTGGCCCTGTGGAGTGCCGGCTGCTCACGGGTAAGCCACTCAGCACAAGGGGGCCTCAGTTTCCTCCTCCATAAAACCTTGGCAAGGACAGTTGCTTGACGTGACCTCTAAGGGCCTTCCCAGCCTTCTCATTCTCTTATTTGTCTCTCTTCCTAAGAAGAGGGAGGAGGACATGTAGACAGTCCTTCTTTGATGATTAATCCTGGGGTGGGGTGAGGGGCATGAAGGGACAGGCAACCTCATGAGTATTGCAGGACGGCCCTGAGATGCCTTTGGCAAGAAGACAAGCGTTCCTGGCGAAGCCTTAGACCTTGCTGGGAATTTGGGGGTGAAGTGCAGTAAAAACATGGGAATCAACTGCACACCGTCGGTTTCCTTTGTTGGTAGCAACCATGCAGCTCCTTTAGCCTCAAGACGTTCGTGTTCTGCCCTTGGTGATAGAAACCTTCCTGAGTTTTCTTGGGCTCTCATATCCTCTCCTTGCTGGCATACCCTGTGGGAAATCTAGAAATCTAGAGATCCGGTGGGGAAGGCGAGGCTGGGCCAAGGGCAAAGGTCTGGTTCTCAGCCCAAGTCTGCTAGACAGGCAGGGCAGACAAGGAGATGGACACGGGGTTTCAGGAGACCCAGAGCAAGTGCTCAGTCCTGAAGTAGCTTGTGGAATGAGTCCTCTGCTGCCCTGGTCTGACGTCATCCACCCACGCCAGGGGCTGAAACCTCTCATCACCTGGCATTCAGCAGGGATTGGTCCCAATATGGAGGGCTTAGGAAGTCTGGTTATCTTGTAGTAAAAGTCATGAGCAATAGCTACCCCTGCCCCCTAAGCCCATAATAACACAGAGGAGGAGGCAGAGTGAGAAACAAGGGGAAGACACTTCCCTAGTAAAATTAATAGAAAATTGACACATTGATATGGGATGTTATGGAAGAAAATGCCATTTTACATGGACAGTCAAATCAGGGTGACCTTCATTTTCCCCTCTGAGTTGGGGAGGGGTTTGCAGGGGGAGGTGGTGCATTCCACAGTTTCAGAGTGACCCTGTGCCCCTTCCCCAGCCTGCCACGGTGCGGTATGACACACGTCACATGGATGCTGGGAGGGAGAGGAGCCTCTGCGGGCCAGAGCGGCATTCCCATTGGTGTGTGGATGGTGGCAGGGGGATATGGAGGGCAGAGCAGGCAGAGAATGAAAAGTAATGTATGGTGAGGAACAGAGAGGCCAAGGCAGCTGCTGGCAGAACTAAAGGTGCCCAGATTGTGGGAGGGGATTGTGGCCGAGGGAAGACCTGGCTGGTGCTCAAGGGAGCTTCTGCGGGCCAGAGCAGCATTCCCATTGGTGCATGGATGCTGGGAAGTCCTGGTTGAGAAAGGTGGCTGTGCAGTCTGCAAGCACAGGGTTTGGCAGGACCAGCAGGGACAGGAAGCATGCTACCTGCCTGCTTGCTCTGCACTCTCCTTTTGTTGCCTATGCTCCTCCTAAAAAGTCCCTACTGCCCTTCAAGGGGCTCTACGACCACCTCTCAGGGTCACACAGCATAATTTCTTATATCTTTTTCGCTTTTGTTCAAAGAGAATTCCTGTGTGACCCCAGGACGGGGATGTGAGATCCCAAATTCTCTTATTACTGGTATGATAAAATAGCTCTTGAACTCCAAACCTATTGGGGAAATTTGGGAACAGCTGTAACCCCTTGAGCCTTGGAGTGAAGTGTTCCCTTCAGCTTCTTTTGCAGTAAGAGGATCAGCATGGAGGCCTAGACTGTCCATGCCTAGAGAGGGACTGGGCAGGCGGGAACAAACTGCTGCCACTTTGCCTGGGACGTGTTTGGAGGAGGGGTCCTTAGCTGTCTCCCTGCCTCCTCCTTAACTACATTCTTGACCTTTCCATCTCTCCCAGACTCTTCAGTAAGAAGCCATCCGACCATGAAAGAAAGGGACAAGGAAGGGTCTGGTAATGTCTTTGGAGATTTAAGCAAGAAGGACAAACCCTTTAGGATCCAAAAACCTAATCCTGGACCATCCCCTAGTTCTGATGGTGTCACCTGGGCAGCGACCCACGATCCAACCTGGAAGAATAGGCAGGTGGCCCCTCCTCCACCTCACTTCTAGAGCTTCTCAGTCTACTCTGTAATCATGCCCTTCTGTCCCCCAAATCATGTGATGGAGGGGCAGGGGATACAGGGCTGATCAGGCATCTCATTCACACGTTTCGCCAGGTGTTCAGCCAGTGATTCTGAACTAACTTCACTGCCTGAAGGAAAAGAAGTCATGGTTCTGAGAACCAGTCCAGAGAATCCACTTTCCTAGCTGGTCTCTGGTGGCAGCTTTGTCTAGAATCAGCTTGGAGATGAGTATCAGAGGCAGCCAAAACCAACTTCAGGGTGGGAGAGCTGGCTCGCATCGGGTGGCTGTGCTTTAGAAGTAGCTGCAGCAGGAAGCCAGGAAACATCCCAGTAAACTTCGCGTGCAAGAGGGTGGCATGACTGGGAGCCCCCAGAGTACTAGCCTAGGCGGGGTGACCCTTGGCATTTACAGAGTGAAGAAGTGGGAAGTGGAGACTGGGGGGGATGGAGGAGGAGTGTGGAGGATGGCTGGGGAGAAACGCAGCATGAATCACACACGTGGGGAAGCCCAAATCGGCCATGCAGGCAAGCAAGGGCAATGCCATACCAATGGGCATGGGGCATCCAGTCCGTCCAGCCCTGGTAACCCCGGCTCCCCTTTCTCTCCTTTAAAACCTCGGTGTCCCTGTTCACAAAACCAACCACGATGATTATTCAGGTCAAGGCCGGCCAGCTCCAACCATGGAATGGAGAGGCCCAGTCCTACCCTGGCCAGGATGCAGGACCCTTGAGGCATCTACAAACAGGGGCTAAATCCCAGATTATCCCCCATCTCCCAAATCCAGCTTTTGTGCTCTCATTGTGCTCTGGAGAGTTCAGCTTTGCACACATACAACCTGCCCCTCTCCATTGATCCTCCTCTTTTTACAGACTCACTTAGTGTAAACACAGACAAACTTCAACTTTAGTGCATCATAATTTTTAGAACCTTCAAATGGATTCAAAGGCACTTGAGAAACCCAGCAGAAGTGCCTCATCATTAATTGCTGGCTCTTTTGAGAAGGCTTCCCATGGGGTGTCTGTCTGACTACTGATTCTGGTCTGCAGCTTTAAAGGTTTTAGCTGGATGGCTGGTGAGTGTTGGGAGGCTGTGCATTAGAAGCCCCTCATCTGGCCTTGTTCTGCCCAGTTTTGAGCATCAGTGGCCCTGAGGAGACGCTAACTCTGGTGTCCTGCATCCTGACCAAGTGAGGATTCAGACAGCTTGAACTACCGGCCCACAGAGGTGGCCACGAAACGAAGAAGGCAAATCCGTGGCTCACAAATGCTACACTGGCTTCCAAAGCCATCCTGGAGCTAAGAGCAGAGGCCTTCCCTGAAAATCCCTTTTCTAGTGGTTTCCTCACTTCCACACATCGATTGCTCTGTATCTTCAAAGGAAAAGGATTCAAAGGCAAGGGATTTAGCCAGAATTACTTGCAGCTGTGGTTATAAAGCAAATCCAACAGCGGGCAGAATTTCACCGGTCAAATGAACAGATAGATTTTGGTAGCATCAGTGTAGACATTTGGTTCTCATCTTAGTTTATTTGCCTTCTTTGTTTCCAACTTTCAAACCTCAAGGACAAAAACCAGAACAATGCAAGTGATAAACAAAAACATACCAATGGGCAGGGGGCATCTAATCCAGGCGCTCCTTGGTCTCCCTTATCCCCTTTAGGCCCTCTAGAGCCTTTCTTCCCCCTCTCCCCCTGTAAATAATGGTTTAGTCCGAGAAAAAAAACAACATCAAAACTTTAAGATCATTCATGTGTTAAGGTTAAAGACAGAAACAGAAAAATAAAATTAAAAAGGGAAAAAGAGATGTTTTAAATTAGGATATTCTCCCCAATAGGATTTGGAGTCAATACCCACCTCCTCCCTACCCGCCAGGAACCTGAGAATTTGGCTAAGGTGGGTGGGAGGGGGAGGGGAGGACACACAGAGGGCTCAGAGCTGCAGGTGGAGGGAACCACAGACTGAAGATTTTGGTGGCCAGTTTTGCTAATACTAAGCCCAGCGTGGGTCTGTGCTGAACACAATGGCTAGGGACCAACTTCCTTCTCTTTGAGTCTATTTTTGAAAGGCTTTGGGGTGAAAACTTTTTTTCCCCAATTAATGTTTATCCTTTTGACATTCTATTAGGAGGTAAGGTGATTTTGCTTGGAGCCCTGGGATGTGTGTGAACATAGCATGTATGAGCGTATGCATATATGTGCTTGTGCATGTGCGTGTATATGTATGTATGAGTATACAGGTATGTGCTTGTGTATATGTGTGTGTGTGCCCACGTTTGAGTGTGTGTGGGTATGTGCTTGGGCACATGAACACATGTGTGTGCCTGTATGCATGTGTGTCCATGTGCACATATGTATGTGTGTGTCCAGAGCTCACGGATGGCCCCTGGTTCTCAGCTGGGTTCTCCTGTTCTGTCTGTGTCTCTGGTTCATCCTGGTCTGAAGTCAGACAGTTATTTGTATATGAATATGTTGGTTTAAGGAATTCATTTGTTTCTGAAAAGCTACAGTAAACATCATTTTTCTAAATTGAATCCTATATTGTATGTGTCAGAGTCTATTTAAAGAAGGGCTGTGGGGAATTCTTTTTAAAAGTGAAGCATCACCTCTGTAATGAATTTGCATTTGCATTTTTATACGTGTGTTTCCTAAAAAGGGGGCTCAGTATGCCCCCAGGGAGTCTTCCTGGGAGCTCCTCTCCTCTATGGAAGGGGGATTATCTAACACTTGGGGACTTCAACAGCGTCGCTCCAGGGTGACATTGAAGGCTGGGCAGCATATTAGAACAAAGGCTTGAAGTCAGAGTTGGTCCTGACAGTTAGCTGCATGACTTTGTGAAGTTACTTCTTTGAGCCTTAGTTTCTTTACCTGTAAAATGGGTACAATAATACCTGCCTCAAAAATTTGTTGTGAGGCTGGGCATGGTGGCTCATATCTGTAATCCCAGCACTTTGGGAGGCCAAGGCAGGAGGGTCACTTGAGGCCAGGAGTTCGAGGCCAGCCTGGACAACAAAGCAAGACCTCATTTTTGCAAAGAATAAAAAAATTAGTCGGGTGTGGTGGCATGTCCCTGGAGTCCTAGCTACTCTGAGGCAGGAAGATCACTTGAGCCAAGGACAGGAGTTTGAGGCAGCAGTCAACCATGATTGCACCACTACACTCCAGTCTGGGCAACAGAGCAAGACGCTGTCTGAAAAAAAAATGTTGTGAGGTCTTTGTGCACATTAAATGCTTAATAATGGCATATAGTATGTGCACAGTAAATGATAGCTGCTTCATAATGATAATAATGGTTATTATTTCTTTTTAGCCAGTATAGGAGCCAAAGGTTGAGGTCAGAGGTTGTCATGTGCAGTGTTCCTGCAGTGGAAGACTGCAGGGTCGATGTTCATTAGAGGAAGGCAGAGGATAAGAATATTTTTGGCTGGGTGCAGTGGCTCATGTCTGTAATCCCAGCACTTTGGGAGGCCGAGGCGGGCAGATCACCAGAGGTCAGGAGTTCGAGACCAGCCTGGCCAACATGGCAAAACCCCGTCTCTACTAAAAATACAAAAATTAGCCCGGTGTGGCGGCACTAGCCTGTAATCCTAGCTACTCGGGATGCTGAGGCAGGAGAATCGCTTGAACCCAGGAGGCAGAGGTTGCAGTGAGCTGAGATTGTGACACTGCACTCCAGCCTGGGTGACAGAGTGAGACTCTCACAAACAAACAAACAAACAAATATTTTTGATGTTCCTCCAGATCTTTGGAAATTACTCAAATTTCTCTATTCCAGAGGTTGTCTGCAACTGCCAGTGCATTATTCTAAATGAATTTTCTAAAAATGCAAATCCTTACTTAGAAAATGACATGTGTTTAAATATGTATGCACATATTAGGTATATTCCCATCGGTCTGAAGTTTTGTCTGCCAACAAGGACATCATGGCACAAATCATCCCCAAATGGTAGACCAGCAAAACCACTAGCTATTTGGGTGGGGAAGCCCCCTGGTAAACTCTCTCAGTAGTGTGGCCCCTCATTCTCTGGGTCATGAGCAGTTTCCTAATGAAGAAGGTGGGCAAATCTGCCAGAGTGGGGGATCCCAGTCCAGGATACCCCAGGGGTAACAGAGGGTTGGCGTGTTCCAGACTTTCACAACAGGTAACGGACACTATGGGGCATTGTGTTCTAAGAATCTGCACAATTGCCCCAAATCCGGTGTCCTTTGGGGCTATTAGAGTAGTAACGTCACCTGCATTCTCCCTGCCTCCCATCCCCAGACAGTGACACAAAAGAGACCCATTGCACAGAGGGAACCCTAGCTGGTAAGGGAGAAAGGGGCAAATAAAGTCAAGGGGCAAAGGCTTCTTAAAAACATAAGTAAATGTCTAACAGTGGACTTTGGAGGAGATAAACTGAAAGCTGGTAAGGGGGAGGGGGAGGGGAAAGGATGAAGGATGTGGGATTATTATAATGGAATGAACATATCTGGGGGGAGAAGCAGTAAAGGAAGAGGCCAAAAGAGATAGTGGAGGAGGAAGAAGTGAGGAGACAAGACGGACTTAGGAAGTGAGACATACACACACACACGCACACACACACATGCACACACACACACAAACATCTGTGCACCCCCCACCCCCCAAAGTTGGGCATCTCAGAGAGCAGAAGCAGCCTCACTGCATGCACACAGACCTTTTCAGTTGGCTGGTTTGCAGGCAGCTCCACAGTAACACCCAATTTTCCTGAATGATTATATTGCCAGATTCATGCCACCCTTTATCCTTTGACTGATTTTTTACCCTAAAGGTGGCTCCTGGGCCAAATTCACAGAGCTACTTGGGGAAAAGGGAAGCACCCTTAGTGACAAGGTCAGGATATTCTTTCCACTGGCGTGTGTGTCCTTAGAAAGCTCCTGGTCTGGGGCTCTGGGCCTTTGCCCACCACGACAAGGACTTTCCTTCCGTGAACAGGAAAGAGGCTCTGAGACCATCCTTTGATGGGACATGGAGAAGCATACTTGTAAGGTTGTATCTTGGTTCACTGTAAGATGAAGCAGATCTCTGGGCCAGGCGCGGTGGCTCATGTCTGTAATTCCAGCACTTTGGGAGGCTGAGGCAGGAGGATCACTTGAGGTCAGGAGTTTGAAACCAGCCTGGCCAATATGGTGAAACCCTGTCTCTACTAAAATACAAAAAATTAGCCGGGTGTGGTGGCACACACCTATAGTCCCAGCTACTCAGGAGGCTGAGGCAGGGGAATCGCTTGAACCTGGGAGGTGGAGTTTGCAGTGAGCCGAGATAGTGCCATTGCACTCCAGCCTGGCGACAGAGCAAGACTGTCTCGAAGAAAAAAAGAAAGGTCAGAATGAGAGGCAAGATTGAGGGGAGACTCTTCCAGGACATTTGGGCATCCTGAGAGTCAAATCCCTGGCATGAAGAGGACAAGCTGCCCTTGAGTTGGAAACCTGCTCTTTGGGAATAAGTCAATTGGCTCTTTACGGTGTGCTCAAAAGAAAGGTGCGTGCCACCTCATTGTTTTCTGAACTTGACTTTTAGTAAGTGACACGTTCCTAATTTGTAAAGGGGATGGAGGAAAGTGTGTCAAACATTGGGAAGGGGAGGGGGAATAGAAATACTTTCTCACTGATTCCTGGGGCCTCTGTGGATGACTCGATAACCTCAGTTGCTGCAGCATCAGAGCCGCCAGCCCCCGCCCTCCCTCTGTCTGTGACAAGGGTACTTGTCCTGCCTCCACCTCTAGAGCAACACGGTCACCGTCCCTTGAAGGACCAATTTTGCAGCCTTCAAACGGCTCAGTGTCTCCAGCCAACTGAAAAAGTCTGAAGAAGGAGGTTTAGAAAATACTAATTGAATATAATAAAGAAAACTAGAACATGTCAGAAAGACATTTGAAAGGAAGTTAGTATGCCAATGAAGAGGTGGAATGATCAAAGATTTTAGAGGCCTAAATCCTTTGATGCCACACTGAGGAAAGTCCTTCCCAGCATGCTTAGAGCATCTGGAAGCAGGTCTGTTTATTCTGGCGGTTTCCAGACCTGGTCTTGCCATGGGCCGGGGTGGTGCTGCTGCTCCCTCTTGTTTATAGAAGATGCGGGACAAACTGAGTTGCTTTTGAGCAGCTGCCAGTGAAGAGCACTTAGGAAAATGGGAGTGCTCAGTAAATAGATCTTGAATTGAAGAGAATGGAATTCACTGTTGCCAGATAGGAGCATAGGCATTCTGGCACTTTCTGTGCATGAACATGGTATCAGTGTGCAAAGATCAGCCACAAGACCTGGGTTCTGGAGACCGTGTGCTCTGCCTCTAACTCTCCATGGGAACCCAGAACACATAATCATCATCTGGGCCTTGTTTCTCCATCTGTTCCTTCTCCTCTAAGCGCCTTGGATTTTAGGACCCGCTAGAAGACACACTTGGTTTCTAGGGGGTGTGCCCCCACCCCAGGAAGCCCCATGATGCAGCAGCAGATGAGACCCTCCAGAGGGGAACCCAAAGGCCATCTCTTGGTCAGATGTAGTTAAATTCTCCCTGCTGGGCCCAAATGCTGAAGGCTGTGGCAGGTGCCACACCCTGTTACGTGGCTGTGGGTGCTGTGGGCATTTGGTGAGTGTGTCCTGGTGAAGATGGCAGAAACCAAAGGGACAGCAAGGGTCTGAGAAGGCGCAGTCCTTTCAGAGCCCTGCCGACTCTTTCCAAGAGAAATAGTGGCTGTAATATTTTTTTAAAGGGTTGGCTGCTTCCAACAGCTGTCTGCTTGTTCTTGGAGCTGGAATTTATTTTCTCTCTCACCAGTGGCCTGGAATGCCTGGCAAAACCAAGTTTCAGAAGGCGAGGACAAGGTAGCAATGGATCTAAAATGATCACGTAGGGTCCCACAATCAGGGCAACCTAGAAAGAGCTGGACACATGGCTCTTGTTGCTGGATGGCAATGCTAAGCTGGTGGCTGCCGTGGGATTCAGTCTCTCCTTGCTGTGTGGAAAAATATAGGCTTCCATGTGAGGATCAGGCCCCAGGCTCCCTACATGCCACAGGTTAAGGCCCTCCTTGTAAAGCCTTTCAATTTAGGATGACTTATCAGGAAAAACTGTTTGCCATGTTGGTCAAGAATCACCGATTGATCATTCCACTCCATCACAAAGACATTAGTAGCCAGAGCACGAGTGCAGGGGCTCAGACTCACCCGGTTTCCCTTGTCCCCGGGTGGTCCATGTAAACCCTGCAAGAGATCAGAGGAACAAAGGCATGTTAATGAGGATACACAGGCCGGCTGTACAGTGCTTTCTTCCAGGCTCATCAAATTCTCCTGATGCCTCACTCACCGGAGACAGGTTTAATTATTCCCATTACACAGAAAGGGGACAGAAGAGCAAATCACTCAGAAAACTTGACCTAGAGGCAAATGATGAGTTCTGGGCAAAGCCAAGAACACACTTCAGGCCAGGCGCGGTGGCTCACGCCTGTAATCCCAGCACTTTGGGAGGCCGAGGTGGGCAGATCACGAGGTCCAGAGATTGAAACCACCCTGGCCAACAAGGTGAAAGCCTGTCTCTATGAAAAATACAAAAATATTAGCTGGCCGTGGTGGTGGGCACCTGTAGTCTGAGCTACTCTGGAGGCTGAGGCAGGAGAATCGCTTGAACCTGGGAGGCCAAGGTTGCAGTGAGCCGAGATCATGCCACTGCACTCCATCCAGCCTGGCGACAGAGTGAGACTCCGTCTCAAAAAAAAAAAAAAGAGAAAAAAAAGGAACACAGTTCTGGTTTTCTCGCCTCTCCAGCCCAGGCCCTGGCCTGTGGCTGGGTTCTCCCGAGGTCACTATTGCAAGTGAGGGGTCAGTTCTGAGGATGCGCTTGTGGGGGCCAGGAATGCTCTTGGCAGAGGGGAGTTCCCAAGGCTCTCCTGCCAGGCTCTTGCTAGACCCTCTTTTCAAGGTGCAAAATGCTCTTCATTCTATAGCTAGGGGAATTTAGCACGAGGCAAGGGTGGCCCAGATGTGCATACCTGGCCAACACACACAGCCCCCAGTGGATGGGAAACTAAAGTGCGGGCTCTCTCAGGCAGACACTCAACTTCTGTAACAAAGTGGTGGGAAAGCATGCTGCGATGGAAAGCCAGGTGTCCCCTGCAAGGCCCAGCTGCTCCGCTCATGAAGCCTCTCCTATCACAGGGGTCTGGATTTGATTCTGCCCCTTCTGAGGGCAGGGGCCGTGGCGCACACATTGCTGAGGGCAGGCTGCACTTAACACAGTGGGAGGGGCTACATCCCATTACAGAGTCCGGATGGCAGAGGCCCTGGTCCTCTCACAGCGCAGTGCCCAGCAGGGCGTGCTAGCCCATCACCAGTTGCCTCTTGGCAGCTTCGTCTGTCATGGAAATGAGAGTTCTCCCTTGGCCCTGGATTTGTGCTCCAGCCCCTAGGTGTTTTTTTTTTGTTTGTGTGTTTCTTTTTTTTTTGAGATGGAGTCTTGCTCTGTCACCCAGGCTGGAGTGCAGTGGTGCGATCTCAGCTCACTGCAACCTCCACCTCCTAGATTCAAGTGATTCTCCTGCCTCAGCCTCCTGAGTAGCTGGGACTACAGGTGCCCACCACCACACGTGGCTAAGTTTTGTATTTTTAGTAGAGACGGGGTTTCGCTGTGTTGGCCAGGATAGTCTTGATCTCCTGACCTCGTGATCAGCCCGCCTCAGCCTCCCAAAGTGCTGGGATTACAGGTGTGAGCCACCATGCCTGGCCGGCCCTGGGTGTTTCTAATGGGGGCAGGGGTGGGAGGAGAGGAACCTCTGATCCCAAGAGACTCACAGGAAGCCCAGCTGCTCCCGTTGGTCCTGTCATCCCAGGGTCTCCTTTGCTGCCCTGAAATAGGAGAAAGAAATGCATGAATCCTGCCAGACTCGGTAACAATCTTCCTTGCCATTTTCTACTTTGGTATGAAATACAGGAAACCTCTCCAGTCCCCTCAAGAGGAAGCAACGGCTTCCTCCGGGAAGCAAGGGCTATGGGAAAGGTGGGGTGCTGCTGATGCAAACACTGCCTTGGGGAGGGGGCTCAGAAGCCCCCCTCACTCTCCCTCCAGCACAGCCTATCCCCCAAGGCCCTCCAGAATGACCCGTGGTGTCCTGGGCCTGGCTGGCCTGAGGCTGAAGCAGGGGAGAAGAAAACAGAGCAGGAAGGCAGGGAAAGAGAAAGGGAAGAGAAAGAGAGCTTTGCTTTCTTCTCCGGAGCCTCAAGGGTCACCTCTCAGAGCAGCCTCCTGGTTTCCCCAAGCTGGTGGTCACGGAGAAGCTTGTGCCCTCTGCAGAAGCTCCTGCCCTCCCCACCTGAGACACAGCCAGCAAGGTGGGCAGATGGGGAGTGCAGGGAGCTGCCCACACAGGCAAAGAACTCTACGGATGCCCACGCAGGGACATCCTGAGTGTGTAGAACCCAGGGGCTGGCTGGAAAGAGCTGATATAGAAAGACACACAGCTCCCCTGCCTCCACTCAGCCGACGCCCTCCACCCTCACCCTCGGACATGCCCATTCCAGCAGGACAGGCCTGGAACTGCAAGTCTTGTGACATGGCCAACGTCTATCGACAGCGACCGTGGGAGCCTGGCCTATGGCTCTGGCCTCCTGACTTCTTGCTGTCCTCCAGGACAGTTTCCCTAAATCATTACAAAGTTTAGGCATGTCCAGTGATAATGGTGCCCAGGGCCTTGCCAGACTGAACCTGAGATGGACACAAGGTGGCCAGAAGCCAAAGTGGAGGAAGTTCTCCAATTCCTTTTTTTTTCTTTTCCTCTTTTTTCTTTTTCTTTCTTTTCCTCTTTTTTCTTTTTCTTTCTTTCTTTCTTTCTTTTCTTTTTTTTTTTTTTAATAGAGATAAGGTCTTGCTCTGTCTCCTAGGCTGGAGTGCAGTAATATAATAATGCTTCACTGCAGCCTCCACTTCCTGGGCTCAACTGATCCTCCTGCCTCAGCCTCCCAAGTAGCTAGGACTAGAGGTGCACACCATCATGCCTGGCTAATTTTAAAACAATTTTTTGTAGAGTCGGGGTTGCACTATGTTGTCCAGGCTGGTCTCAGACGCCTGAGCCCAAGTGATCCTCCCACCCTGGCCTCCCAGCGTGTTGGGATTACAGGTATGAGCCAACGTGCCTGGCCTCTCCATCTCCTTGATCCCTCCAAGTCTTGTCGACTCATAGCCACACAACCAGCACCCCCTGTCCCAGGCTGCTGTGAGGATGACCAGGAGAAGAGATAGAAGAAGGAAGGCATGAGGGCTGAGACCCCTGGTGTTGGGTCCCACATGCCCCTCCCTCCTGGCCGCCCAGGCCCCTGGCTCAGTGACACTCACCCTCTCTCCCTTTGGTCCCGCTGGGCCTGGAACTCCAATTGGTCCTGGAGTACCCTGGGAAGGGGAAAGAAAGCAGAGGTGAGGGTCCCCACACGCTGGGGAGCCCTGGGTGCCCCACCCGATGCCTAGAGATGAGCAAGGTCCAAGGCCCAGTTTTCAGGGTTGGCGAGGCCAGGCTCGTTCAGGGCAGTCATTCGACCGGGCCATGGTCCTCTTTGGGTTCAGGGGCTATTGGGGAGAGAGCACCTCCCCATGCCTCAGAGCCAGATTTGTGGACTAAAACCCTTTTGCTTCACAACCAAGCTTGCCAAGGCTGAAAACAGTGGGAGAATGGTTGCTTAGTTTTGTTCCCAGAAGCACTTGGGAGGGAGTGGACCCATCCCGGGGCAGGGGCCAGGGGCTGGCACCCTCTTTGCTTTGCAGCTCCACATGCAGCGGGAGGGTCTTCATGCCACAGAGACGGATGCGGACGCACACACAGGGGCAGACGAGAGAGGGTTGTTCAGCCAACACCCACCCCACCAGCTCACCGCAGACCCACAGCCCTGGCCTCAGCCTCTGGCCGGGGCCTTCTCGCCCCACTTGCAGGCCTGCGGAACTGGCTGGACTGGGGATGAATTAGGGTGCCTCAATGTCTGCACCGACACTGGCCTGGCAGGGAGGCGTGTCATGAGCTCTGCTAGCCCGGGGCTGGGGGCGCTGGAGCCATTGGAGCTCATGGCTTAGACACGGAGCATCAGGGCTTGCTCTGGCCTCATCCAACATCTTCCCAGGTTCCCAATTCACAGCCTGGCCAGACCAAGTCTCTAGTTCAGCGTCTCCTATTGTTGGCCTCAGATGAGGACAGGAGGAGTTGAGCTGGGCTGTGGGCAGTTTCCGGTGCTCTGAATGTATCTGTGAATGGCGGGGCATGACTTACTTCACATGAGACAAAGAGGGGAGTAAGATGTCCTCAGGCCCCCCCTTTGCAACCACAAGGGAGGAAGGGAGGCTGTAGGCATCCATAATAGCACAGCAGAAAGAAAAGGAGGCTGGGCACAGTGGCTCATGCCTGTAATCCCAGCACTTTGGGAGGCTGAGGCGGGTGGATCACCTGAGGTCAGGAGTTCAAGACCAGTCTGGCCAACATGGCGAAACCCCGACTCTACTAAAAATACAAAAATTAGTCAGGCGTGGTGGTGGGTGCCTGTAATCCCAGCTACTTGGGAGGCTGAGGCAGGAGAATCACTTGAAACCCAGAGGTGGACGTTGCAGTGAGCCAAGATTGCGCCACTGCACTCCAGCCTGGGTGACAGAGCGAGACTCTGTCTCAAAAACAATAAGGAGTCAGCTCGGGCCAGTGGTTTGGCACAGTGCCACGGAGTCACCTGGCTGGCCTTGCCTCGGAGGCCTACAAACTCCTGGGTATTGGAGGAGCTCCTTAGCGTTGCCGAGTGTCAGTTTCCCTGTCTGTACCACGTGTGTCTGCCTCCTCGACCGTGCCAGGTTTCCATGCATGAATGCATAGCAAGCATTTGGTGCTGAGCCTGACGCGTAGGAAGTGCTCAATAAATGTTAATATTGGCAGGGAAGGCTTATATTTCCCCCCACATTTTCCCTTAAAGTTAGGATACTGATTTTATGAGGAAAATAAAGCCTCAGTTCCAAAGGGACAGAGTGTATGAATTTGTACTGCTTTCCTCGGTCTAACATAAATGGGAGAAGCCATTGAGAGGAAAGTCTTGGTTTCTCTGATTGCAACCACAGATCATCCCCGAGCCTTGCCCCGCACCTGAGACAGGTGTGATCGGTGGGAAAGGATGCAGAGGTAGGGACTGTGGTGAAGGAGCAAAGCCATAATAACGCCTGGGCATGCTCTCTGCATGTAAGGGTTTACGGTGTGAACTCCATCAGTGCAGGGAGGTGGGGGGCTCTGAAGAAGTCTGTCATCTTAGGCAAGCCTCGTCACCTCCTATTTATGAGGGCACAGAATAGGCATTCAGTAGGACAGGGCTCTCACAGAGGTCTATCTTGACCCTCCTACCTCTAAAAGCTCTGGGCTTCTCTTGGTGCCAGTTGCAAGTGCCCTTGGCCACCTGGGAAGACCCGTGAGCCTGTGCTTCAGTGCGTCCCCTACGCTGTACACATGAACCCTGGCAAGGTCTCGCCTCCCCTGAGGGTGGCTCCAGCCAGCTAACTAGAACTCCATGTAGGCCATGGGCAGACGTGGCCTTGAAAGCCCTCTGCAGGACAGAGCAGGGCCTTCCTGGCTGGAAGGGGCTGGGCGCACAGAGCTCTCATTATGGTTCCCGAGCAGGGCCTCAAGACTTGAGGGTGAGTGAGCTCAACACCCTGGGAAGGTTGACCTCGGAGGAAACTCAGGGGAGGGACCGGAGGTGGACAAGGAGGGAATTTTCCCTGATCCTTCAGTTGTTAGTCATAAGCAGAAGGGCCAGGTGCTTTCTAGTCAAGAGTAAATGATGCCTGTTTTCTGGAATCAGAAAGAATGGAGGAAGAGAGGACCCACGTGTGCCTCACTTGCTCTGTAATGAACAGCCTTGTTGGGTTGCAGAGTGGCTGTGCTGTCACAGGGAGTGCAAGGGTGGTTAGAACGTGCATAAGACACAGAGCTGGGACTGGCTTCTGTGCTCCTACAGGCTACTCCTGTCCTCAGCCTTCAAAGCTGTCCTACCCCACATATACCAGACTGGTGGCTGCACAAGACTAGGAGGCCCTCGTGGGAAGACAGGAGATGGACAGAGCTCACAGCATGAAGACAACACAGCATGACGGGCACACACAGACACTGGTGTGTTTGGTGGGGAGAGGCCATGGCTCAAACCTCCAGGGCTGGGCACCCAGGCTGGACTCAGCATTCCTGTGGAATCAGGAGCGGTGCTGCTGGAGTGGCCTCCCACCCCACACCTGGCAGGTTTGAGGTCCCTGGGTGTATTCTGTGGACAGGGGCATTCAGATGAAGGCCAGCCATATTTGGTCAAGAGGCCGGAAAAGGCACTTCAGAGCATCGATGGCATCTTTCTGGTGTCGGAGGTGGGACCAGGCATGATTCACTGGGAAAGTGAGGCCACAGTGGGACAGACAAAAGGGATCACAGGCCAGGTGTGGAGTGGGGTGGGGTGAGGGGTGATGGAGAAGTGACACTCACCGGTGGCCCAGGCCTGCCGTCCAAACCTGAAGCTCCCTGGACGAAGGGCACAGTTTGACCAAAAGAAGGGGAAGAGAGGATTGGGAGGGAGAAAAAGGGAACAATGGGGAGGGAAGAGGTGAGTAAAGCAGTGACTCTGGACAGACATAAATGCTGGTAATCAAACACAACTGGAGAAATAAGCTTGGGAGGACAGGGAATGGTATTTACA
This sequence comes from Pongo abelii, assembly GCF_028885655.2. Lineage (NCBI taxonomy): Eukaryota > Metazoa > Chordata > Mammalia > Primates > Hominidae > Pongo > Pongo abelii. The sequence goes on from NC_071993.2 coordinate 74,067,288, forward strand.
TGGAAACCAACGAAAACATGGAGACACTGAATGCAGTGGCTGGCTGCTGAGCAGGCTGGGTGGAGGTCGGTGCGGATGGCCACCTGCTCCTCCCGCCCCCTCCTCTCCTCTCTCCCTTTATTCCCTCTCAGAAACCACTCTCCCTTCAGTGTTATGGGGTAAGGGATACAGAAAGGAATGCTTGGAGAGATGTCTTGGAATCAGAGCTGTGCACCCTTCCCAGGACAGGTTTCACTGGGGAGGGGCCCCAGGTGAGGAAAGCTTTCCCAGCCTCTTTGCCTTCCTGTTTGGATCAGGCCATGCTGGGGCGCCCCTGAGGGTCTCAGCCCTGGGTAACAGCACCCAGTTGTGAAATCTGGGTAGGAGTTGGTCTGCTTATCCTTCAGTCTGGGGGAATGAGTTGGCTCTTAGATGATATTACAGATGACGCCTGACATTTTGCTGGCACTTTACAGTCTGAGATGCTCAACCTAAACTCAATCCATTCATATGCTCCCAGACAAGGGCTCTTGTGTAGGCAAAGGCTTTGGAGGCAGCGGCCTGGGACAGAGGTCTAAGGCCATGTATTTCCCAGAGCAAATGGGCAGCAGGTGGGAAGCTACTGAGACCAACCTGCTATCAGCACCCTTACTTGCTGTTGGCCAGTGAAATACATGGTTGGTGGGTGTGAAGCTGCCTCTGAAACCCACCCAGGAAAACCCAGAGACCCTTTTCTAATGATTCCAATGTGACAAGTCAGGGAGAAGGCAGCGGCAATACTCTGGCCTGGTAAGGACTGAGTGCTTGAAAACTGCTTCCAACTGAGCCTCAGCCTCAGAATTTCAAATGAAAAGGAAGTCCCTAGAAAAGGGAGGCAATGAGCTGCTTCTTCATGGAAAAGGTGTTGGGTAGAAGGACTCTGCAGGGACTCTTCTCAGATTTAGGACCACACAATTCTGGGACCGACCTTGACTCACTGGGCTAGAGAGCTGTGGTTCTCAGCCCTGGCAGCACATTAGAATCTCTTGGGGGCAATGTTAAGTAAAACAGATGCCTGGGTCCCACCCCATCCCAGCCCGATCCAATTCAAAATCTCCAAGAGCGAAGCCCGGGGTGATGGTAAGTTTGAAAAGCTCTCAGGGGATTCCAGTGTGCAGCCAGCATTGAGAAGTGCTTCTGCAGGGCAAATGGAGGAACACTCCAGGATATGCCTGGAGAAGCAGGCTGCTACTACGTGGAATAAAACATCCAGGTGAAACCTGGAAACAGAATGGTAGCTAAATATCCATGTACTTAAAAAAAAATGCAGCATTAAAACTCAGTTGTCTTGAGAGGTCTGGAGCAGAAAGCACAAATTAGAGGCTTTCAGGCCATATGTGGGCCACTGACATATTTTGTATGGTCTGCAGTGTTGCAAATAATTTTGATCTAATGTTAGAAAATGGAAAGATTTCACATAAAACACCAGATGTTTAACTTCCTTTGAAAAATAGGAAGATCCAGAAATACCAGCTCCGCCTTCCTCCAAGGCAACAGTCAGCTGAGCTGAGAAGGGACGGTTCCCCTTAAGAAGGGATACACGGTCTCTAGTGCACCATAGTCCCCTCCAATCCCTAGTGTCTCTCTCAGGTTTGTGTCAGTTGTCTCGTATGAATGCTTGTTCTGTTGTTTATTTAAACTAAAAAAAAATACTTCTCTGTACCCATGCCTCTATCAAAAGTGAGAAAATTAATGATAGAGTAGGTACTTTGTCTTTTCATCTGGCGCTTTCCTTGTTTATATTAATATTACCTGTTTGGTCGCTGTGCCTTTCGCATTTCAACCCCTGACTGAATTCTCGAGTGTTCATCAAGGTCATTGGGGCCATGAATGTGGATAAGGAGAGGTTTGTGGTTGAGTGGGGCAGGAAGGCTCTTTAATAGTAAAGAGCACTTAATCATTCCAGACACAGCTTAAGACATGGGGAAATGCCTGCTAAAGTCATCAGTTTTCTGTAGTCCGTCAAGCAGATTGGCTTCTTAAATATTCCTACCTCGAATGCATTCATGAGGGTATAATTATACCTCTTGCATTTGCTGTTTGGTTGCTGTGATTGTATTAACCAGGCCTTCAAGCTCTGCCAAGCGAGGGTAGCTGGGCTTTCCATTGTTTCTCTGCTCTTTATGGCTACCTGGGGTGGGAACTGGCCTTGAGCCCAGGACGGAGGAAGCCTGAGTGGCTGGAAGGAGTCGCTTTGCAAGGCCATGGCTGCAGAGCAGCCTCTGGCTTGGCCACCAACTTTGTATGTGACCTCCAGTGACCCACTTTCTTCTCTGGGACCATCAGTGAAAGATGAGATGGATCACTAACATCCCTTCCAGCTCTTGGAAGAATGCCAGCCTCAGTGGAGGGTTAGGGGGCATGGAGCCCTGGCTCCAGGGAGGGTGGTGGGATGCGCTCACCTGTACACAGGTGAGGCAGTGAAGAGGCCATCAGCCCTATCCAGCCCAGCCCCATATCCTGACATGTGAACACCTTCTGAGTAGCTCCCCACCTCTGACCTGGGGCCTCTGGCTCTGGGCAGGCTGAGATCAGAGATCTCCAGGAACCCAGGAGATGAATGGCCTTGGCCTGCTGGGACCACAAAGTCCGACTTTGTCTTTGCCTTTCTGCCATGACCAGTGCTTAAGAGGGGAGAGCAGGAGTTCTCTTGGGGTCCCTCTGGGAAAATGGACTGTAATGGAGACTATCTTCTTGTCCCACTACTTCTAAACCCTCCAAGCTTGGCCCCCATAAAGGCAGCAGGCTTTGATTGCTTCTGAACCAGGCTCAAGCAGGGCCTGAAGCTGCCCTCCCAGCTCAGTGCCCCTTGGGGTGGGGGAGCCTGTCTTCTTCAGCATTGCCTTTCCCCAGCACCAAGGTGGGGCCTGGGCCCAGAGGAGGAAGAGAATCAGAGCCTGTGGTCTTGTCCAGGTGGGAAAGACAAACCACGTGGAACTCTGGATGCTCAGACTCTAGAACCTTAGCTTTCCAGTGGCTGTCCCCCAGTCCCAGCCCACACCCCTGGCCCGTCAAACCCACCAGTCTTGCTGGGTCCAAGGTACTTACAGGTAGTCCCAGGGGACCACGGTCTCCTTTTTCTCCCTGGACGCCTTTCTCTCCTTTTGCTCCATCTAGTCCTGCTTCCCCCTGGAGGAAAGGAAGAGGGGATGAGATCACACAAGGACATGTCCCAGACAATTCATTCTTGCATTCTGGGGTCCTGGAGGCTGGGGTGGCATTTGTAGAGGAAGGAGGGGTCAGGGTGGCAGCCTGAGGATACCAAGAATCCCTGAATTCTTAGCCTATTCCCGCCTCAGTTAGTAGCCCCTGTATCCTGTGGGAAAAGCCCCACAGAGAAAAGGACTAGGTGGCGTGGGGACAAACCCACAGGTCAGGCCTTGGCACAGGTGCCCAACTGCATGGCAGGAAAACAGGAACCTTACAGAGATTTGCTCATATGCCTGAGATGCTACCTCCAGAGCCCTGAGGCTCACAGCCTAGTCGGGAGAACAAACTGTCCCAAAGTCTCTTGAATACCAGGGCACGAGGAAAGGGCCATTGTCACACCAACAGCCTCCAGCCCCCTCATCCATTTGAAATGCTTGAGGCGAGGCCGGGAGAGCCCAGTGCAGAGTCCCCCCAAGCTTGACCCGGGGAGGGGTCCCACCCTATGTTGCTGTCTCTCTCCCACCTTTACTCAGCATGAGTGAAGGGGCCAGGGCAGGTTTGATGGGAAAAGGATTTTAACTATTGGCTAAGAATCTAACCTGTCCCTTTGTGGGGTGACAGATGGGAAGCTTCTGAAGCCAAAGCATGCCAGGTGTCAATGATAGATGCTAAAGGGAACCTAGGACTTCCTCCTGCCCTGACTGGACCCCCTTGGCTGGAGTGTCACCTAATGCCTTCTAGGAAAAAGGGTCAGCTGGTCTCGGGTGCTTTCCCTCTTTTCTACTAGCACTGACACAGCGCCTGTCACGTGACTTCTCCTTACCTTTGGTCCAGGAACACCTTGGAGCCCCTGCATTTGGAATAAAACAAGGTGCATTAGAGCTGCATCTCTAGTTAACACAACTGCCTAGTCCACAAGTGGACCACAGAAGAACAAGGGTTTTGGGTGCAGAGTATGGTTTGGGGTCCCTGCCCATGAGAGGTAGAAAGAAATGCTAAGCGGGGATCATGCTTGGGGCTTCCTAGGGAATAGTCTGAGCCAGTCCTTTCCAGCCAGGGCTCACAGAAAATCTCTCTGTGGTCCTCATGGTTGACCCAGAGTCTCATGAAAGAAAGACGCAGAGGTAACACAGCAAACATTAAATTAATACAGGCAAAGTGCTTGGAACAGTCTAGCATCCAGTAAGTTTCAATAAACGTTGGCTCCTATCATTATTCCTACTGCTACTTCTACCATCTACAACAGAGGACACACAGTGCCTTGGGGACCACGAACCACACAGAGGCATGGGCCAGCATCTGTTGCTTCAGGGTGCTTGGGGGCACTCTAGAAGCAATGCACAGGGGCCCCATGGTTATATTTCTGTAGCCAAGGAAAGCCAATCCAGTGGGGCTGGGGCTCACCCTTCCTTCCTTCCTTCCTTCCCTCCTTCCCTCCCTCCCTCCCTCCCTTCCCTCACTCCCTGCTTCCTCTCTTTCTCTCTTTTTCTTTTTTTTGAGACAGGGTCTCACTCTGGTTGTCCAGGTTGGAGTGCAGTGGTGCGATCTTGGCTCACTGCAGCCTCGACCTCCGGGGCCCAGGTGATTCTCCCACCTTAGCCTCTTGAGTAGCTGGGATTACAGATGCGTGCCACCACGCCCAGTTAATTTTTTGTATTTTTAGAAGAGACAGGGTTTCATTATGTTGCCCAGGCTGGTCTCAAACTTCTGGACTCAAGCGATCCACCTGCCTCAGCCTCCCAGAGTGCCAGATTGGTATCATGGGCGTGAGCCACTGTGCCGCACCGATGAGTCACTTTCACATGAGGAATGGGAGAAGCAGATGTTTGATGGCAAAGGGTGAGGTAAATGTTGGGCAGAGCTTAGAGACAAGGGACCCTGGGGCTGCCCTACCAGTCAGCTATTTCCAGGAAACCAGGCGATGCTTGGGCTCCTTGGTGTCCCCAGGATGGTGCTGTTTAACATGCGAGGGAAAAGGAGCGGGGAGGGGTTTGTAGACCAGAAAATCCCTCCCTGGGAGGAAGAGGTGATAGTGACTAAGGCCGAGGTTGAGCCCAGTGACTGCTGTGGAGAGGCAACATTAGTGGGCTGGCCACTGACAAGCCCTCCAAACTTACCGGAGGTCCGGGAGGCCCCTCTGGCCCTGGCAGCCCAGGAACCTAAAAGCCAAAGGGGAGCCCTGTTACACTTGAAGTGGCCCTCCCTCCTGATAGGGCCTAGGGCCCAGCTGGAGACTGCAAGGCCAGAGGAGGACATGGCTGCCCACTGGAGGTCAGCCAGTGACTGCCCAGCACAGTATCCCCCAAAAAAGGTTCAGAACAGGTCAAAAACTCATAGCAACCCGGTGGACTGCTCAATATTGAAAAAGCAAATTTCCAGGAAATGTCCCTAACGATCTATTCTTCCAGATTTTTCTTGGAAAAAAAAAAAAGAAAAACACCAGAAGATCTAGCAGCACTAGGTTCTTGTTCATGCATGGCAACAGTTGCCTGGAGTGGAATAAGAGCTTTCCCCTCTAGGTGGGGCATGACATCTTCAGTTTACCCCAGTCCCCACCACTCCTTATTGTCTTTGATCCAGAGCTTTTGCAGTCACTTTTTGCAGGCCTGGCCCTTGTAGACATTTGAGTTTGAGACCCTTGGCTTAGAGAAGCAGAGATTGGTTATCTGGAATGTGGGGAGACTGAGCTGTTCCTGAAGATTGCTCCTCAAGTCCCCAAGGTTTGTTACAGACAGGATGGGGACTGCTGGTCTCTGTTTCCCTTGAAAGCAGATGCAGATTGTGGTAAAGGAGATTCTGACTGGCCAGTGAAGATGGAGGAACTCAGGGCTGTCTCCTCTACAGAGGGTGGTGCCCATTGCAGCTTCTGTCTCTGATGAACACACACATCCTTTCGTCCACAGGCAGCCACTGCTGGGTCCTTCTGAGCTGCTCACCCCGCCTCGGCTTCAGGGCTCTCCTCAGGTGCCTCGTCTTCCCAGGGGTAGAATTCCCTGGAGCATGGCCAGGGGAGTGACTCCTGTGCCAGGCCACGACGGAGGACACCCCTACACTGGGCAGAGAGGAGGTCCCTGTTGTTTCCTGGACCTGTGGACTTTGTCGCCCCATCACAGTCTCCTTGTAGCGAACATGATCTTTGGAAACTCTGCCTTCTTAAAAAAAGCTTCCCATTTTTAATAAAAGTTTACCATTTTAATTCTTATTATAAGTAAGTGGTTTATGTATCCTAATCATGGTATTGGTTATACAAATCTCTACTTGTATTAACATTCACAGAACTGGACACATTCCAGAAGAAGTCAATTTTACCTGGGTGGGAATTTTAAAAATAATAAAAGGCTTCAAAAATTTAAACATTTTCTTGATGTATCAGATGTGCTTGAATATATGTATATACTTTTGATATTTATATATAATATGTGTATAATTGTATATACATATATGTGTATGTTTATGATTTCATATATGTATAAAATTTGGTTTTCGACTCTTTTTCACTTACTGTGAAACTGATGTTTCCATTTTTTATATGTTCTCCACCAGCTTCCTGGTAATGGTGCTGTGCTATTCATTGGGTGGAGTGAAAATGAGTTGTTACATACCCAGGGCTTAGTGTGGTGCTTGGCATGAGGAAAGTGCTCAGACGTGGTGACTATTATTACTATTAGTATTATTACTATAAGTTATTTAATCCTTTCCTTCTTGATAAAATTTAGGCTGTTTCCAACGTTTATTTTAAATGCTTCCGGGAGGGACAATGTGTGTATAATGCTTTTCCTGAATTAGGATCATTTCTTTAGGAGGCTATCCATTTCAAAACAAGTACCATACACATTGTACAATCAGGCCTGTTTCACTACATTCAGACGGGGCTTGGCAAGGTGAACCCACCCTGATGGGGACTGAGAAGGCTTGGTGGTCTCTCCCATGGGTCTGAGGTGCTATTTGGGTTGCCCAGACCCCGCCACCAAACATCCTGTCTCTCACGCATCGTTGATCTCCGTTGCTTTCCCGTTTCTTGCCCCTGAGCCTACAAATATGCCTGATTCTCTGCTGTCTTTTGAAAACCTTGCCTCCATCCTGACTATTCTCACTCAGCCGTTCTGTTTTCTCTTCCTTTCACTACACTTCTCAAAAGAATAATGCCTCTATCTGGAAAGCCTACCTCTGAAACTTCGTGGCGAACTCCTACAAAGCCGTCAAGACTCTGCCCAGATAGCACGTCTTTTGGGACGCTTGCCCAATTCCCTGAATTGCTCCCATGCTAGTGCCCATTATGGGGTACTGTGAGCTGCGGAGGGACGGTTCTGTTTTGTTTTTGTTTGTTTGTTTGTTTGTTTGAGGCAGAGTCTCACTCTGTTGCCCAGGCTGGAGTGCAGTGGCACAATCCTGGCTCACTGTAACTTCTGCCTCCAGGGTTTAAGCGATTCTCCCGCCTCAGCCTCCTAAATAGCTGGGATTATAGGCACCTGCCACCACTCCTGGCTAATTTTGTTAGGAGATGGGGTTTCACCATGTTGGCCAGGCTGGTCTCAAACTCCTGACCTCAGGTGATCCACCTGCCTCAGCCTCCCAAATTGCTAGGATTACAGGCGTGAGCCACCGTGCCAGGCAAGTTCTGTTTACTTTTGTATCTCCAGACTCTAGCACCAGGATGGAAGCACGGGAGGTGCTCTGTGAGGGTTGCTGAGAGATGTGGTTTGGGAAGGCTGGAGCAGTCCAGAGGATCAGTGCCTGACCTACGGTGGTGCTCAGTACATGTAAACGTCAGGCAGTTGCAAGCTTCATTCTAAAGCATAGAAATACTGTGCATTCTGCAGAGACTGTCGTTTGATGAGTCTCTGTCACATTATCTCTCATGTACCTCTGCTCCTGGATCGCCCTTCTCCCCGGCTTCTCCTTTCTCTCCCTGTGGGCACAAAACACCACTGCATGAATGCCAGCCCTTGTGAAAGCCTGGGACAGATGCACCCTCACATCTGTGACAAACTAGACTGGGACATGACTTGTCTAGGGGTCAACAAGGAACACCATGGAGGATGTGGAGGTGTCAGCCTGCAGGACAGAAGACTGGGCAGGGACTGTCATCACTGTCTTGAAGAATCTGAGGCTCTAGTACAGGGGAGGAGAGGCTGATACTCTCTGTGGACTCTGCAGTGGACAGGCCTTAGGGTGACCTGTGGCTTGTTTCTTAGCCATGGAGTAAGGCACATGGCAAAGGTGGTGGGACCTCACTTCTATGATTATGTTGCAGATTATAACATACATGTCATACAGATGGTGACATATAACGTATGTTAAGCTTATGTTACTAATATGTTACATGAACACACAAACACACATGTACACAGCTCTGTCTTGCTAGCACTAGACACTAGAGAGACCCTACTGCTGGCCTTGGCCTTGAAGATGCCAGTTGCTATAATGTGAATTGTCTACTCTGTGGGGGGTGGGGAGGGCAGGGGCGCAGGTGGCAGGAACTGTGGCCTCTAGGAGCTGAGTTCTGTTCCAGCAAGGAACTGGATTCTGCCAATACCAGTGAGCTTGGAAGGGGATCCCTAGCTCCAGATGAGAATGCAGTTGGCTGAGACATTAATTGCAGCCTCATGAGACCATGGGCAGGGGACCCAACTAGGATGTGCCTGAATTCCTGACCCACAGAAACTGTGTGCCAATAAATGTGTATTGTCTTAGGCCGCTACCTTTGCAGTGATTAGTTATGCAGCAATAGATAATAAATATGGCTCCAGAGGCCAGAGGCTCTGAGGGGTCAACTGGGGCAGGCTGACAAGGGAGCTTCCACACCATATCCAGGAATGCTCCCTCCATCCTGGGGCTGCCCCATGGTGCAGTGGACAGGTCTGGAGGCAGTGAGCTGCCTGCCTGTGCCGGCTGAGTGAGGCAGTCCTGCACTGGGTCAGACTTGGGACTGGTTGACCCCTGAGGCTCTTTCCACTTCCTAGAGGAGAATTCTGAGACCAAGATTCTAGCACCGTCGAACTAGGTTGGTGCTTCTAGAGGCCATCATACTGTGAGCCAAGGAAGTTGCAACTCCTGTTTACACTCAAATGAAGTAGGTGCTTGTTAAGAGGACCCCCCCTGCCTGCTCCCAGGCCTGGTAGGCAGGCTTGGGATTAGGGCAGCTTCGTCACAGTGCCAGGCACCCGCTAGGCTGGTGGCCCCAGGGAGGACCCTCATCTGTGGCTGCCTGCAGACAACCTTGACACCCAGCCGTCTGGCTTCACTGTAAACCTCAGAACCCCAGCTGGATTAGGCAATCCTGCCACTCTGGGTCTGCTCTGGCCACGAGGTTCTCCTTCTCTCTCCAACTGGGCCATCTAGACCCTACAGATTGACAACAATTTCTGTTAGTGGAGCTCAAGGTGGTCTTCCTGAGTGTGACCAACTGTGGCATGCACAGGATGTGGCTCCCTTGCTCCAAGGGTAGGTGTCTAGGATGGCACCCATTTCACAGATGGAAACCCCTGAGACCCAGAGAAGGCTCCCAAGTCAAGTTGGCAGCCTAGTGGACTGGGCGAAGGCCCCGTTTCTGTACATGCAACCTCTCCTGGGTATAGGGCTTCTGTACACTTTCCAAAGAGGCAGCTCTAAACCATGACTTCATCTCTTTCCCAACAATCCAGTGAGGTATCCAGGGAAGACGTTATTATCGCCATTTTAGAGATGAGGAGACGGAGGCTCTGCAACAGTGAGTGGCTTTCCCAAGGATACAGATGACAGAGCAGGACTCAGGTCTCCTGAGTCGGGAAACTGGCCTTCATAATGTGAGTGACTTGAGGGGAAGCTGAGTGAATCCTCCACCCCTAAGCCCTGGCCCCAGGTTTCTAGCCCAGGCAGCAGCTGACACCATGCAAAGTGCAAAGCCCTGCAAAGCTGGCGTCATGCTTGGGAGTGGTGTATGCACGGAAGGGCAGCCAGCCCTGCCACTCACCGGTGAGCCTGCTTGTCCTGTTTCCCCTTTCTCCCCCTTCTCTCCTGGGCTCCCTGGGTGCCCGTTTTCTCCCTTCATTCCTGGAGGTCCATCCTTTCCTGGGGGGCCTTGAGGACCAGGAGGGCCCATGTCTCCTGGTTTACCGCGAGGTCCCTTTAGAAAATACCAACAACGCTTCTTAGACACATTAATGGAGAAAAGAGGAGAGAGGGAGAGAGAGTAGAAAAGTCCAAAGGCCTTGGCTTTTTGGTGCTTGACTGGGGCAGGCACAGACAGCCCAGCCTGGGTCTGCCTGGCTCCTCCTGGGGCTTGCAGGGTGGGCCCCTCTCCCCGCCCCTCCCCATTTCCCCCTGCCCGCTGGGCTCACACCAGGGCCTGTTCTAGAGCCTTCCTGCCCGACCTCCTGCCCCCAGGGCCAAGACCGTCTTCAGACCTGTCTGTTCGTACCTTTTCCCCATCATGTCCTGGAGGGCCTGGCAGTCCAATCTCCCCCTGTAACCAGAACAACTAAAGGTGACTCTCAGGGCAGAGACCATAGCAGCCATCAGTTATACATTGCTTAGTGCACCCGGCATCCCACTCCACACTTTCCCATAGAGTTTGCTCATTTAATTCTCACTGTGTTGCTGGGAGGTATGCACTTGCATTGCCTCTCTTCTACAGACAGGACTCCAAAGCACAGAGTTGTGTCCCTGAGGCCCAGAGTTAGTGAACTGGGGAGCCAGGATCCCAGTCTGGACGCTCTGGCTCCATGTCCATGTTTTAGCCACAACCTCCCACTGCTGCCTCTGAGAGCCATAGGCGCCCTTGGCTCCCTTGCAGAAGGGTTCTTGCCTTCCTGTCTCCCCTGAATGCAGAACCCCTGCCCTGGCTGCTCCACAGGGTGCTCCTTTCATCTTCACACAAACCAAGCCCCTTCTTTGGGTCAGGTGCGGAGTTAAGGGAGGTGGCAAAATGATGTAGGTCCTACCCAGAGAAGCAGAGGAAAGGGCAGGGAATTCTGCCTGATAGATCAGGGGAAGCTTCAAGGAGGAGGTGGTCTTTGAATTGGGCTTGAAAGATGAGAGGGGCTTTGAAAGAAAGGTAAGAGGGAAAAAGACTAGCAGGGGAGAGGACCTCATGAGTGGGAGATAGACAGGTAGACCATCTGAGAAAAACACAGGTGGGTGGAGTGTAAAAGGAAAGCAAGGGCAGGGAGTGAGGTGGGAGGATTGGGGAGGGGCTCAAATGCTGAGGTCCCTGATGGGGTCCTCACTCCCGCTGTGGTTCTGGTTGGGGCAAGGGCAGGTGTGTGTCTAGACCCAGGCCCCACAGCATCAGAAGGCTCTGTGAATTACAGGAGCCCAAGCAGATGGCAAGGGTTGGATAGAAGAGCCACAGAGGCTGGGAGGTGGGTGGGTGGCTCCCTTGGTGTCTTGGAGCAGCCAGAGGGTGTGGTGGTGGTGCTGGGAAGATGAGAGGGTCGCAGGAGGAGGGGAAGCCCTGGGGTCGCTGCCCTTGCAAGGTCTTCACCCCCTATGTCAAAACAAGATTTACCTTCTGGCCTGGAATCCCTGGAGCTCCAGGTGGGCCAATTTGCCCAGGAAGACCAGGAGGCCCCTAGGAAAGAAAGGAAAGACACATGGAAGAACTGTCCCACCGAGGAGGGTAGCCTGTGCCCTGAGGGCTATATGTGGAGGCTGGCTTGTAGAGATAAGTTGTTTACAAACCTTTCTCCAGTGATAGAAACACATTTTTTGCAAAGAAAATAACATGGGGAACCCAAAATGCAAGACATATAAGCACCAAGTGTGACTGGGTTGAAGTGGAGGTGGGGTTCGGACAGCCACATCCAATACCCTGTCCTCCTTCTCTCTAGGGCATCTCTGGTGGCCCTTTGGGCTCCAAGAAGCTAAGTCTGACCTTCCCCAATAATGACTTAAAAATGTCTCCAGAAAACAACCCAAATGCCCATCAACACGGGAACGCATGGTACATCCATACAATGAAATACTACTCAGCAGGGAAAAAGAACCAAGTGCTGATGACAAGGGTGCATCTCAAACACATTCTGCTGAGCAAAAGCAGCCAGGCACAGATACTGTTTAATTCCATTTACATGAAACTCTAGAAGAGACAAAAGACACATCTAATCTACAGTGACAGAAGTAACGCAGAGCAGCGGTGGCCTGGGGCTGGGAGTGACTCCCAAGGTGCAGGAAGAAACTTTCTAGAGTGATTGGGTGGTTGATACCTGGGTATATACACTTATCAAAACTCACCAAACTCCACACCTAAAATGAGTACCTTTTATTATGTGTAAGTTACACCTCAAGGTTGATTTTAAAGGAAAAAAATGTTTCTGGGAAAGTTTTATTTCCAATAGCTATTTCACATGATGATGATGATGATGATGATGACAGAGTCTCACTCTGTCATCCAGGCTGGAGTGCAGTGGTGCAGTCTCGACTCACTGCAACTGCCACCTCCTGGGTTCAGGTGATTCTCGTTCCTCAGCCTACTGAGTAGCTGGGATTATAGGCACCCACCACCACGCCTGGCTAATTTTTGTATTTTTAGTAGAGACGACATGTTGGCCAGGCTGGTCTTGAACTCCTGACCTCAAGTGATCTGCCCACCTCAGCGTTCCAAAGTGCTGGGATTACAGGCACAAGCCACTGTGCCCTGCCAAATCATATATTTTAATGTCTCCAAATGAAGCTTATTGATTCCAGAACCACGTCGTTGATAGCAATTTCTGTGATTGGAGCGTCACAGAAGTGGTGTTTGATTGTGAGTTTGTGCCATCCCTAAGTGTGTTCTGTGGCTCATAGCCATGAAAAAATATTAGGTGAATTGAAATTTCAGTAGTCAGAGAACGTCATGATCTCTCCTCGCATTCTCTACCTTAGAAGTTAAACTTGGTGGTAGTCATTCCAACTACAAATATTTACCAAGAGCCTGTTACTGGTAGGCACCTGTACAAAACCCAGGCTTGAAATTCCCTGGTTTTCCAAGTGCAGATAATGAAACTGATTTCCAGGAAAGGGGGATATGTGGGAGGTTGCTACTAGTTTTTCAGGGTATTGGATTTAATTAGCTAAAAGTTGGGAAAAAAGAGAAACATTAAAAACATCCTCCTCAGTACTGCTATTTCCTTGACGCAGCTGTAAATAGAATCCAGCACTTGTATTGTCACCAGAGAGCACAGCTGTATTGGTGAAGAGCCTTTACACAGAGGACAGCCATGACCCAGGGCACGGGCAGCTCTGGAGGCCCACGTACCAGTCCTGACCCATCACCTCCAGCTCAGATCGTCTGTCCCAGCCCTGTCGGGTCAACCCTAATCTGCAGCCCAGTACCTGCTTTCTGGAGGGGAGAAATCAAGTCCTTGCTTCCAGGCTGCCGTCCCCAGCCCCCAGCCCAGTGCCCAAGGAAAGCCAGGAGGAGCAAGACTTACCATCAAGGCCAGCGTCCGGATCTCCTAAAAAACCAACACCAGGCAATCAGTTGAAGAGCAAACCAAGAGCCAACTGGAAGGTTCTCACTGCACAGTCATGGAAACATGGGAGCTGGGCCCCTCAAAGGAGCGTGGGTGGAGGGAGATGCTCGCAGGTGGGCTCCATGGCCCCCAGACTCACACCACCCCCACCCCACCTCTCGCTGAGGTTTGTAATCACTGGACAGAGAATACATAGCATCTCCTAAGCATGATTATACTCTGAGGCTGTCCTACAATGGACTCAGGCACACCCTAAATGGACTGCAACCTTTACTTCACTTTACTGAAGAGAAGGAAGCACCACCTCTTATTCTTTCTAGTCACCTTCTGAGAACCCTCCCTTGTTCTTTCCTCTTCTCCCAGAACTCAGATTTCAAAGTTGCCACGCACCTCCCTTTAAACAGACGCAGTATAGCAAAATACGGAACCACTCAAAAAATAGATCAGGGAGATGATTGTTGGCTTTAAAAGAGGATTTTACACCGTGTAAATGGAGTCACATATGGACACAGACTCTTTTGAAGAAGTGGTTCTTGAGCAGGGGCAATTTCTTCCCCCAAGGGATAATTGGTCATGTCTGGAGACATAGTTTCGTTGTCACAGCTGAGGCTGGGGTGCTACTGGCATCTAGCAGGTAGAGACTGGGGATGCTGCTGCACATCCTGCAACACTCAGGACTGCCTCTCCCCCAACCACAAAGATTCTCCAGCCCCAAATGTCAACAGTGCCAAGGCTGATAAACCCTGCTTTAAAGGGTGGGGAGCGGGAGCTCATGAACTTGAAACAGGATTAAACTGACACGAAAGGAGATGCGTTCTAGGAAGATTTTCTGCTGCATGAAAGGGGGTTATGCATGCATTAAGGAAATGGGGCCCCAGCACCCTGGATGGGCCGTACCTTGTGGGGTGCCAGGATAATTCCACTATGGCACTCAGGGGCCCGGAGGCAGGATAACTGGCCAGCTGGGCCCAGACAGAGAGCCCGGCCACCTGGATACCAGTAATGGGGCCATTTGCCAGGAGGCTACACAGTGGGAGGTCAAAGGAGAGAAACTGAGGAAGCAGCTCTCCTGGAAGTGCTGCCTGAGGGCCTGAGGGCAGGGCCCCTACTCGGCTGTATGGAAGGGCCCCCTGGTCAGGGCATGGTGCAGAGCCCTGGGGTCCATGAGGATCTTGGCCTCTGGGCTGGACCCTGCTCACCTGGAGAGCCTCATTGATGTTTCCATTGTAATCCACCATCTCTCCTTTCCCTGGTTCTCCCTTGGAGCCCTAGAAGGCAAATGAGATCTCAACCAAGGGTCTGGACCGGGAGGGCTGGGAGGGCAACTGTGGCCTGCTCTCTATCAGCCCACACTGGCTGCACCTGGCTGCACATGGGTGGACCCAGAACAGCCCTTGGGGCCCTGGGGATTCCGAACACTCTCAGAGGATGCTCGGGGATTGCAGAACAAATCGAGAAGACTCCATGTGAGAAGTCTGGGCTAGGCCGACCTGGGAAGGTTGGGTCCACCTGTGCTGCCAGTCAGACCTCCCACCTGAGGGCCAGAATGCTCTTCCCTTCCTTCCCCGTCAAGACCCCAAGGTCAAGCCTGTGAAAGGGAGATAAAAACTCGGGACCCCAGTTCACTCTGCCAAAAGAAAAAAAGTTCAGCTGAAAGCTGAGTCATGCAAGAAGCTGCCTTTCCTCTTGTTCCTAAGCAGAGAGCTACAGATAAAAGGTTACATATCCCCACAGGTAGCTGCTCCATGTTCACCTTAGCTTACATAAAGTGCCGATTTACTGAGCATGAGACTAATACATAATCAACTATTCCGCTACTTGCTCATTTTCCCTTGCAGTGTGTGGATTACCATACCCTTCCTCTTTCCCTTCCAGCCTGCTTTTCCGCTTTAAATATTGAAGCCCTCAAAATCATCTTTGGCAAAAGGCACAGACCTGTCTCTTGGGCACGTGCCCTTAACCTTGGCAAAATAAACTTCTAAATATTAATTGAGACCTGTCTCAGATGCTTTTTGATTTACCAGCTGCTTCACGCTGTGACTCCAGGCAAGACAGGCACGTACCTTGGGGCCAGCTGGTCCCTGTTCTCCAGCTGCTCCAGGCTCCCCCTGTTGTATGACAAAATTGGAGCAAAGTGGGGATAAAGTTGGTACAGAGAGCCTGATGTCCCTAGATGGGCCATGTGATAAGGGCCAGAGGCTTATCTTAGCTCTTAGTCCATAGAAGTGCAGGTTCCGCCCCTTCAGGAAACATCCAGGGAACACCCACCCACACTCCTGTCCCTCTGGGCTGCCTCCCATTTCAGACTCGGTGGCGTTCTTTCTGTTCTGTGTTCATTGTTAGTGACTCCCCTTTGTCTCTCTTGCACCTTTTCCCCAGTCCCCTAAGTCAGTTGCCTCCATCGGAGCAGGGACGTTTGCTTCTCTTTAATTCCATCCTGCTCAGGTATCCAGGGCTCAGCAGCTTTTTGCCAATTGTCTGGGTGTCAGTTGCCATCGAGAGCCCACACAGTTCTTTTGCTGCCCACTCTACTTGTGAAAGACCCAGAATGCCGAGTGAAATGTGGAGGGCCAGAAGGGTCTCAGGAGGACATGGGTGTATGAGCACCCACCTCCCAGAGTGGGCGGGTAGAAGGATTTGTTCCTCCTGCAAACAGGACAGAGCCATGGAGAATAAATGAAAAAGCGGCGTAACTTGTGAAAAACCAAGCGCAGTTTCAATTTTTCTGGGATAAAGGCAATTGAAAAAATCAAGATAGAAAGTAAAAATAAAGGAAACAGGAACCCTTTGGTGTGACTCCTGATGACCCTGCTCATGGGACGTGGAGCCACTGCTGCCTCCAGGTAACCCACTCTCTTTCTCCTCCACTGCCACAGCACTTTAGCCACTGTGAACTCATGAGGGACACAGCAGCCTTTCATAGGGAGTAGCTGGAGAGAAGCAAGAGCCCCTCGTTTACCAATGGCTCGGGAAGCTCTGTGTCACTCCCTGGTCAAGTGTCCCATCCCTAGACTGGCTTTTGCATGACTGCTGTCTCAGTGGATGGCTCTCTAAAGCCCAAGCCAACCAGGAAATAGGGAAGCCAGTGGTCATGGCCAGTCAGCCTTGTGCCCTGAGGGATACCCCTAGGGCCGGCCGGGATGATTCTTGACCTCCCAAGCTGACCCTCATCTTGCAGCTCTGGGATGTGGGGGTCTCTGTACCTTGTCTCCTTGCTGCCCTGGGGGGCCAACCTGGCCATCGACACCTGCTTCTCCCTGGGGAAGAGGAGAGAGTTGGGATGAGGGCATGCTGGGCACCTGGACAGCTGCTTATGAGGGAAAAGATGGTCTGGCCGCTCATGCCCGGGTGTTGCCTTGGACTTCTCTTTCCCCGATGGCTTCTGCACTCCCACTCTTCCACCTCCCTGACTCCTACCCACCCTTGGGCCCAGCCTGGGTCTTGCTTCCTCTGGAAGCCCACTCCTGCTTTCCTTCCCTGCATTCTGTACCCTTTACTGGTGTCCACTCTGCCCTGCCAGGCCCTACTAGGCCCACACAGAGCCCAGCCCATGGCAGGTGGATATGGGCGGAATGAATGAGTGTATTGCCCCAGATCATGTAGAGTAATTCATGCTTTCCTTCTGAGCTAAGAAAGAGACCTCCTTCATTTCTCAGTGCTGCTAAAGGAAACCAAGCAACATAGGAGGCATCTGCTTTGGGAAACCCAAATCTTACCATTGCACTTTTCAAGCAGCAAAAGGAAAGTGAGGGCAGTTTCCATTTGCAGCTGCCTCCACTGCTGCCACCTACCAGATATGCTGGTACCAGGTGGGGCCAGCTGATAGTTGACCTGCAACCTACTCAGAGCCAAGGTGGGGGGCCTCTTGGCTGTCCTAAGGCCCTGAAGCCATTGATCCCTCGCTCAGTGACAGCATAGCCATCAAGGTCCTGCAGCCATCAATCCTTGACTCAGTTACAGCATAGCCATGGAGGTCCTGCAGCCATTGCGCCCTGACTCAGTTACATCAGAGTCATCTGAGTCACTGGGACCATCCATCTGCCCCAGGGAAGACATCTCCTCTGAAAGGTCAAACTGTTATCTGCTTGGAAGCAGGAGCTGGGTCCAAATGACCTTTTTGGAATCCATGGGGAAAACCACACATCTGGAGCAGGGGAAGGCTAGAGAAGGCGGGATGTCCGGGACGTAGAGTCCCCGAGAACAGGCTGAAGACAAAGTCCCCAGGTAAGCACCTCCCCAACACCGATTCCAGGGAACACTCACCTTTGGCCCTGGGGGCCCAGGGAGCCCTGGAGGGCCAGGTTCCCCTCTGCCTCCTCCAATGGAGTTGCCAGCATCACCTTTCTCTCCCTGGGGGTGGAAGGTGGAGTTAGCATCCCTGGTGTGGAGGAAGGTCTAGGCTGAGCACTGGAGGGACACTATGGGTTGTGGGCCTCAGGATGTCTGAGGACCAGGGGCCTTCAGAACCCCGGACTGGTCTGATCCAGCCATGGGATTTGAAGAGAGATTGGAAGTGTTTGCTGAAGGGCAGCAGGTTTAGAGCTGACACAAGGGACCCTTCAAAGCTGGGTCTGGAGCAGTGTTTCTCAAAGTGTATTCCACAGAACACTGCTCAGTGGGTTGAGAATATTCAAAATGTAGAATAACATTGTTATTGGTAGCCAAACTATGTTAAGAAATGCAGCGTTAAATAAGGCTTTGCAGACCCCGTCACTGCAGGGTGCTCAGGCCTCTAACAGGCTGAGGAGCACTGTGACTTTCCAAGGGGCCCATCTTATTATGCACGTCTCCCCTTATTTTGGCCTCATCTTTTTTTTTTTAATTTTTAAATTAAATATCTTACAGAGCTCATGAACTGTGGGATGCATTTGCAGAGCTGGTACAAAGAAATCTGACCAGGTCATCACTACCGAATTCTTTACATTTAGGCATTTTATTTTTGCCAATCAGGGCCTGCCTATGGCACCTCTCCCCCAACAAACAGAATCTGGCTGTGTTCCAGCTGCCTTTCCTGCAGTCTGGGAGACAGACACGTCCAATGCTGGGGCCCGTGTGGATGTGCAGGGCCGGCTGTGGGATGTGGGTGATGAAGACCTGAACCCTCCATTCAGAGCGACACCTACCTTCTGTCCCAGGAGGCCAGGAAGCCCAGGGGAGCCTTCAGGCCCCTTCTCACCCTGCAGGGAGATGCAGACAGTGGGGGGTCAGGAACTGTTTCTGCAGCAGGTTTGGTAAGCCTCCAGCCCCACAGCTTAGAGCCTTGCCTTCCCTTGCTCGTGCCTCTCTGCCCCTGCCCCCGGCTGGCTTTTCGAAGGGCTCCACTTCCTCCCGGCTCCACTTCCTCCTGGCTGGCTACTTCCATGGGCCACTTCACATTGGTGACACCTGCACGACTGCTTTCCTTATTCCCATGTGGCCCGGGCCCTTGTCATTCATGCTGGGGAGAAGTCATACTGGCCACAGATCATAACAAAGGCCGGAAGCATCTAGTCTATCCTGGCGGTCTCCTGGGAGAGGTGAGCAGTTCAGAACGCCAGTGGTTGGGCAAGCAATTCCTTTTCACCACTCTGTTCTTCTTCAGATTTTTAATGCTTAGCAACTAAGGGCCCCCAGTCTTTTCTGGCACCCCCTTCTCTGCCTCTAGCTATAACCAGCTCACCTTATTTGGACATAGGGTCATTGCAAATGTAATGAGTTAGGATGAGGTCCCACGGGAGTAGGGTGAGCCCCTATCCAATGTGCTGATGTCCTTCTTATAAAAGGGAGAAATTTGGGCACAGACATGCACCCAGGGAAATGCCATGTGGAGATGGAGGCAGAGATTGGGGTGATGCGTCTATAAGCCAAGGAATGCCAAAGATTGCCAGCAAGCACCAGAAGCCGGGAGAGAGGCTTGGAGCGGATTCTCCCCCTTGGCCCTCAGATGGAACCTGCCCTGCTAACACCTTGCTTTTGGACTTCCAGCTTCCAGAACTGTGGGACAATGAATTTCTTCTGCTCAAGCCACCCAGTCTGTAGTACTTTGTTACCACAGCCCTAGCAAAATAATACACTTCCCTACCCAGCTTCTTCCACTACGGAAGAACTCTTTTTTCCCCCATGACATGAATCAAAGAGCCCCTTAGAAATACTGAACCCCATTCTCATTTCACAGATTTGGTGAGGGAAGCCCCAAGAGGTTACGTGACTGGTGGCCAACCCCTTACTGAGTCAGTGGCAGAGGCAGGTCGAGCCCATCTCCCTGATGCTCTGCCTTCTCTTCACAGAACAGCTGTCTTGGTCAGCTCAGGTGGCCATAACAAAGTCTGGGTGGCTTTGACAGCAGAAATGTATTTTCTTACAGTTCTGGATGCTGGAAGTCTGAGATCAGGATGCCAGTATGGCCAGGTTCTGGTGAGAGCCCTCTTCCTGCCTTGAAGATGACAGCTTTCTTGCCGTGTTCTCACAAGGCAGAGAGGGAGAAAGGTCTCTCAAAGGTCTCTCTCTTTCTTCCCCTTCTTGTAGGGCCACCAATCCTATTGGATTAGGGCCTCAACCTTACGGTCTCATTTAACCTTAATGACCTCCTCAAGGCCCTATCTAAATACAGCCACACTGGAGGTGAGGGCTTCAACGATATGGGTCTGGGATGGACATATTCAGTGCATAGCAGTGTCCAATATCAGGTGAGTGTCCAAGAGCACCCCACCAGCAGGGCTGGGGTATCATGTCAGCACAAGAAGCTTTGCTACCCATGGCCCTGGGGAGAGGCAGCTCTCATGTGCAATAATGTGAGCTGAGGGCTCTGGGCTTATAATTTGGTCAGATGTCTCAATGAACATTCATTCCAGCTGGAGCCACAAAAGGTGCCACAACAAGTCTTTTGGTGTCGTCTCCTTGGCACCTGCCCCAGGGTAGCAGCTGAACGGTAAAGTGGCCTGAGGCTGGTCAAGAGGGGTTGTGGAGGGCCAGGCAGAGGCCCTGGCAGTGGGAGGGAGCCCCCGCTGCCCTGTCCTGCCTGGGCTGCTCCTGCAGATGTGCTTAGTCTGGGTATCCTTCGGAAGCAGGCCAGGTGGAGAAGGAAAGGATGTGGATCTTTGGGGAGCAGAGGTGAAAAGAGGCAAGTTCCTCCTTCTGCTAGGCTTTCTGCTGGGTAATCAAGGCTGCCCAGGAGAGTGGGTGTGCTCTTGAGCGTGGGTTTCTGAAGCTTGGCCAGGCCGTCCTGCCACTCCCCTCGTCTCGGGACACATGCACCAACAGCACGCTGCAGGCGACACACCAGCCATGGAGGAAGGCCAGAGAGTAGGGGAATGGCGAGGCTAGGATGAGGGAGCACACACTCAAATACACGATATCCTACCCTCTGCCCCCTCTTTCCCAGCAAACCTGGGGGCCCCGGCTTCCCTTCTGCTCCTGGGTCTCCCTTTGGGGTAAGAAGAGAAAGTCACTGATAAGAAGATGGGGCCGGGAGTGAGGGGTATGATGGGCAGTGGTCATTGACCAGCATTTCCAGAATACTTGTCCCTTAAGCTTTTCCTCTTTCAAAAAGGGTGTTCTGGTCAAAAACGTTTTGAAAATGCCACATAAGATATTTCCTTTTGAGAGCTCCTCAATGCACATTTAACAAATCAAAGGTTCTGAGAAGGTCTGCAGCAAAGAAACCTGTGTAATATTTCTAACCTAGTATTTCTCAAACTTTTTTTCTTGTCACATATCTTATTGTCACACCTCTTATTGTCACACAAGAGGGAAAGAGAACCCTGTAGGTGCAGGGGACAATAGTCACTGCCTGCTGCAGCTGGCATGCCTGCACGCCAGGCCCCAGGGAAGGGGAGGCATTTGCAGTGTGCTCCTGACCAGTGGGCCCTTCTCTGCTCAGCCAGGTCCCCAGCCCCAGGCCAGCCTCAGGGAGACCAAGAGCAAAACAGCAGCAGCCCCTCCCACCTCTGCCCATGACTGATGCTCTGTGCAGCCTGGAACATTCTCTCTGCATCAGTACCTTGGTTCCTGGGATCCCTGGCTCACCCTGTGTGGGAAAAGAGAAACAAATGTGAGAGACAGAAAAAGCAGAAACAAATGAGCAAGGCACCTGTTGGTGGAGGTGGGGTGGGGGGCAGTCAGGGTGGGGTTAGTGAAACATCTGGCCAGCCCCAGCTCTTCTCTGTTCAGGCATCAGGTCCCAGGCCAAAGGAGGCCTATCAGGCTACTGACCCTTAGAAGGTCCTATTCTTCCCCAGGTGAGGGGTGTGGCAGGTGGGAGCACAAGTGAGGCAGCCCAGGAGGAAGGAGATGAAGGAATGGGCGTTTGGTTTGGACATGGCGCCCCCTGTAAGTGCACCTGCTGTGAAGATAGAATTTGAGCACTTGTTTTTCCAGGCTGTCCTCGCATCTGCCTGCCAACCAAATGGGCAGTTAGGGTGGGGGTTCTGGAGATGAACTCCTGCTCTCTCTGAAGCTTTGGAAGCATATAGCTGCCGAATTACAGAGCATAAAGGAAAGATCTGGGCTGCCTTCCTGCTGCCTTGGTGCATTGGCAGGCTAGTGAGTTGAGGCAGGAAGCCATCGCTACTTACTTGCAAGGCTTAGTTACACATCTGTGGCTTAAGGTTATGCACCTGGCACAAATGTTACTTTGAGAAAAATGTTTCCAAATCCTGTATGCTCCCTCGTTGGTCTGGCAGCCACCCTCCTGAGTCTAAGATTTCCAGCTCTGCCCGCTCACTTCTCTCCCACCCTGTCCCTGATGTGTTGGTTACAACAGTCCACTGACCTTCATCCCAGCCACGGAAATTCCGGGAGCCCCCTGGCAGAGAGAGAAAAAAAAGGTCTGAAGACATTCTGCAGCGAGGGGGCAGCAGGGGGCGGGGGGCAGGGACAGCCTCCCATGGTGCGATGGGAAGGAGGACCGCACACTCCTCCCAACCCTGCAACCACCAACCCCACCTGGGAGGTGGGGGCGCTGAGCTGATGCCACGAGAATGGACCCTGAGGAAGGCGCTTTGTGTAGCTCAGTCTGCGGGGCTCCCTGGGCTTCCCAACCACCTGCATGGCTCCTGGCCTCTCCTGGGAGGCACAGTGGGGACTGTGGGGCACTAGATCGGGCTGGAAGGGGTCCCTGGGGTGGAAGGGGGAGCTTCTTGGAATATGAAAGGAGGAGGAGGAGGAGGAGATGGGAAGGGAGAGGGAAGGAGGATGGAAAGCCACGGGAGAGGGGTGCAGAGTAGATGACAAAGTAAAGGGGCTGATTTCACCAGGGGCAGTTGCCCCCAGTGTTTGATTGGCATTACTCTCACAGTCAGCTCTGTGCACCTCTGCCCTCATGGACTGGGGAGTGGCTGGAGTGAACCCTGTTTTCACATCAGCCCAAGGCCACCTACTTTGAGAGATAGATGATGCCCAAAGTTGCCCCTTCGCAAATCTGAAGTGGAGGTGATTTTTGGGGGTCCCTACTCTCCACTTGGGTCTTAGGACTGCAGTGGAGCTAGGGGTACCTGAGATGGCTTTTTATGACCCAGAGATGCCCAGGAGGAGGCCTCCCACATCAGGGGGCACTGATGAGAGACCACAGTGCTGCAGCTGGGAGAACCAGGGCAGGCAGAAGGAGGCCCAAAGAGCTGGGACTCCAGAGTGTCCCCGGAGCTGGGGAGAGAGGGATGGGCACTGGGGGAGGGGCCTTGGGGCTGCCTGGGATGTGGGGAAGGGGGAGGTACCTTGGCTCCATGCTTGCCTGGCATCCCTGGCATGCCCCGTTCTCCCTGGAGGAAGAAATGAGAAAGCATGAGGAGAGGACCAGACTCGGGGCCTGTCAGCCTGCAAGGATGTCGGTGAGAATGTCTTGTCTGGAGGCTGGGATGGCTGTCCGGTTCATGTTGAGCTCTGAGGACCCTGCCCTGGTGGCAGCCCTGTGGGCCCCTGTCCTCAGCTATGTGAACTTGCAGGAGGGCCCCAGTTACAGGTCACAGAGCAGGAAAGGCCCCCAGAGACAGAGGCTCACCAAGTGGAATGCAAGTTCAGCAAGAGAAGTGACAGGCCCAAGATCTACCTACCACTCCGTGGTTGAGCTGTACCTGGAACTTGGGCTGTGGGAGGGGACCCGGGGCAGGAGCCACCCATTGGCCACTTACCTACCGCACACCTTCCCTCTGGTGCCTGCCTGGGACTTCTTGCCTCGTTTTCACTCCAGCAGCTTTGCTAGGATGATACCTTCTGGCTGAGCCAGACGGGAGCTCTCTTCTCTTTTCATTTGGGGTTCCTTTCCCTTCCAAGTCCTCTGGGTCTAACTCTTCCCAAGGGCATGTGTCCCTGACCATTTATCTGCACCCCATTTCTGACCCTACTCGTCCGGAGGCAGAGGTAGGGTCACCTGTCCATTGTTGCTCCTCTGGGACAGCATGGGGTTGCTCTACCGTCTTGGCACTGCCCTATCTTTATGTTCAACATCTTTACTTCCCCAGGAAAATGCCAAGTCTATGAGAGTAAGGTGAGATCAGGAAGAAGGACACACCACAAGGAGGTGGAGTTGGAGATGACAGCCAGGGACAAATGGGAGGCCAAGACCAGGTGAGTCAGGACTATCATCGGCTACATCAGGGGAGGGGGGAGGGCAGCTCCTGGCTCTGGGAGTTGAATCCTATGTAGTGCCTGAGCACGAAGCCCCAGCTGGGGCCCGGGATGGTGTCCAGCAACAGGTGACTGTGGCCAGCCTGCTGCCACTTCCTCCATCTGAAGGCCAGCGCTGTGGATGGGCAACACAGAGTGTGACAATCCTGCTCCCGGCCCAGTTGCCCCATTGGGTGTGACTGCTGTGGCTGCCAGGCCAGGCTGCAGTTCCCACAGGCTTAAAGGCAGAGGGGATCTGGTGTTCCCTGGCTTTCTTCTCAGCTGTCCACGCTCTCCCTTTCCTGCCATCTTACAGGAGGTCCTGGTCCATCCTTCTCCTTACCAAGGCTAGAGTACTTCCACCCTCTTCCTCCGTGATGGGTCTTCCATGCAAGTGTCCAGTTAAGCTTCGTAACACATGGGCTGGAGACCCCTGCCTTAAAACATCCCTGGCCTGCTGTTGACAGTAGGAAAAGGACCAGGTTCCTGAGCATGACGTTCTGATCCCCGCTTCCTTCCTAGCCTCATCACCTGATATCATGTCATGATATCACTAGTTTCTGTGTCCTGCTAGTTTCTGTGTCCCTGAAAACACCAACCATTTCCACGGTCTGTCTTTCTTCCATTTCAACTTAAAACCCTATTCATCGTTTGGAGTCTTGGTTGATAGAGCACCCAGTGCTTGTCTGGTGCCCTGGACTGAGCTGCCCTCGCACACTGACTCCTGTACCCCTATGGACCAGAGACCTGAGGGCCTCTGAGTAGAGAGGGGCTCTGCCCTGTTTTCAGCCTGAAGAGGCTGTTTGATGGGAGTGGGGCCCTTTTATCTCTTCTATGAAGCTTTTTGCTATCCCCTATAACTCAGCACTGCATCCTCAATGCGACAGGGACCACTTAGTGTTTGTAATCTGCACACACAAATTTATGTCTGCCTGAGATGGCTTCACTTTTATCCTCTTTGGGCCAAGTCTCTAAATTCTACAAAAGGCCTAGAATCTTTAGTTCCCAATGCCAGAGCCCTCTCTCAGCATGACCCCACCAGTGACCCCTGAACCACAGGTGGGATGACAGAGCTAAACTCAGGAAGTTACCACGGCTGAAAATCCACAGCCCAAGGCCTGCCCTAGACCTTAATTTCCTTCTTGTGGGACTGAGAGAGAAGGGCACAGCCACTTACTGCAGCTACCATGTGTCTGCACTGGACTGAAAAGCTTTACAACCTTCCTCTATTCCATCTCCAACAATCCCTTCCAATGTGGGAGTGGACGTTATTCTTGCTTCACAAGTAAGCTAACTGTGGCTCACAGAGGACAGGTATGATTGCCAAGGTCATGCAGCCTAGGGCTTTGGATAGTCTGTTGTCTGTTATGCCAAGGCGCTCATTTCTCTTGGCCAACCCAAATATCAGATGGACTGATGTTCCGTCTGCTTCCATCAAACAGCCTTTGCAGGCTGAAAGCAGAGAAGAGCCCCTCTTTGCTTAGGGGGGGTCCTTAGGTCTGTGGCCTATAGGGGTGCGTGCAGGGGTCAGTGTGTGGGGGCCGCTCAGCGCAGGATGCCCAGAGCAGCTCACTGCCTGTGTGCACAGCCGCTCTGTGGCCGGCAGAGGGCGCGACAGTACCTCATCTAAAGTCTGGCTACTCCGGCCACAGCGGTCTCCAAGCCCTCTCAGTAGCACCAGCTGAGGGCTCCTGTCATTCCTTTGGAGGGTCCCCTGCTAACATTCTGAATGACCAAACCAGTTTGACTCAGTACAGAGGCCCCCACAGTCCTCTGGTGTGGGTGCAGGTGGGAGGTCAGCTTGGGAGTCCTTGACTATTCAGAGGCCCCTGTCATCCCTGTCTTCTACTTTCTCTGTCTTTTCTCTTGCTTTCCCTCAATGCCCCTGCCCTCTTCTTCCCACCTCCATTTCGAGGAGCTGGGCTGGCAGTGCAAGTGACCACGGATAAGCCACTTTCTCCCACTGGTCCAGGGTTCTTGGTTGCAAAGTGAGGTTAGATCAGATACCTCCCATCCACTGGAGCTCCTGTCTCTTCTGACCCACCCCAGCCCTGTCTCTGCTCCCCTGCACGGCCCTTTGGAAGGAGAGAGGCCAAAGCTGGAGAGGTGCCATTTGGCTTGGTTGGCAGCTCCAGAAAAAGGCTCTGTGGGGTGGGGAGGGACTCTTAGCTTTGGTTAAAAATGCAGCTCCAGGAGGGGTCTCAGTGGGTCCCTGCTCTCCCTTCCTCCTGCCCACAGGGGGTGCTCCTGCAGGGAGGAGGTGGCATCTGCTTCAGGCTTGTCTCTGGGCTTCTGTCTCCAATCCCGGAAGAAACTGTGCAGAGTAAAACCCCGGAGCGTGAGAGTCTCCAGGCTAATTGGGGTTGTCCTCAGCCCTTGTTGATGTGAGTATGTAAAGACACAATCAGGCACTCAGGGGAAATCAGAGCCCCAGGAGCCTCCTCGGGAGGCAGCCCTCCTTGTTAGGGTGGCTGACCTTCGCCCCTTCCCTCCTCTCTGGGTCAATTCTCTTAATTCTGTAAATGACCCAGGCTTCCTTGATCCCCATCGCAGGGCCTCCCTCCCTCCCACCCCCTTGCTTGGCAGGAAGCAGGGGCGCCCCCACTGGCCTCCCCCAGCTGACCTCGCTCTGCCGCTCACTCCACTCTCATTAGGCTCACTCCCCGGGGCTTGTCTCTAGGGACCTGCCCCTGCCTGACCTCTGAACTGGGGAATGACTTCTCCTAAAGCCAAAAACATT
Source organism: Pongo abelii (assembly GCF_028885655.2). Lineage (NCBI taxonomy): Eukaryota > Metazoa > Chordata > Mammalia > Primates > Hominidae > Pongo > Pongo abelii. Next base: position 74,094,207 of record NC_071993.2, read on the forward strand.
GGTTTCTGGATGATGGGGAGGTGAGAGTCATTATCAAGCACTCCAGCATCGCTGTGGCCGGGGTCCATGTGCAGGAGGCAGGAGGCGGGGGTAGGGGGAGGGCATGGTTATTGCCCGAGGAGTACGGTGGCCCACCTCTGTTCAGAGGACTGTTTCTTGGGGCATGTCTTTGTGCGAGCCTATCTAAGGGCTCCTTCTTTTCTAATTCCCCTCCTAGGTTTTCCTATTTAAAAGGTGTATTAGTAATTGTGCTCAGTTTCCATCCACTCACTCATCACTGTCTTGGTTTTTGGAGGGCCTGGCTCACTCAGTCCAGCAAAGCCCAGAGGCCTCAATTCACCTCCTCTATCTCTGCTCCCTCTTGTCTCCCCAGAAGGGACTCAGAAGTTCCCCTGGGGGCTCTCAGCTGCCTTACTTGGGCTGGGGAAGTGGGTGCTCTGAGCCTTACAAAAGGTCTCGGCCATGTGCATGGTGTGATGGCAGAAGCTGTGACTCCCGGGCCAACATCCAGCCACCCCTCTGCAAGGCTGGCTTTTTAACTTCAGTGCCAAGAACCAATGCAGGAAGGGGTAGATTGTAGTCATTGTGGCTGAGAAGGCTCTAGGGGAGCACAAGTGGATAGAGAGGCGTTTGCTTTGAATGACCTTGAAGGCCTGTCCCATCCCTGATTTTGAGGCTGCCACTCAGACTCCCCAGCTGGGCACTGCACCTGAGCACCACACAGCATTGATAGGTCCTCTGTTCTGGTCCAAGATTCCAGGTGGGAGGATGCATCCTTTACAGAGATGATAGAATGGAAGTGAGCTCCTTGGAGCATAAACCAGCCACACTCTGGTCCTGTGGGAGTGGCCTCTTAATTGGCAATTTACTGTTTGTTGAACAAGCTGGGCAGGGACTTGGCAAGAAAGAATAGTCTACAGGAAGGAAGGGGGCTTTAAGGTTAGCTCCCAGCCAAGGTCAGGCCAGGGAAGCACAGGGAAGTAAATGAAGTTCTCTAAGATTAGGCCTGGTTTCTGCTGCAGCCAGGTCTGGGTTGGAAGGACCTGAGCAAATGCATCTGGTGGCACTGTCTCTGTTCTCTGTAACGGAGGAGGAAGGCCTGCCTGAGAGTGTGGGGATTTTGTGGGGAGGGGTGGGGGTGGGGGGCGGCTGGTGGATGGCTCAAGCCTCAAGCCTGGACCAGGGTCTTTTCCCTAGGCCAGAAAAGCCAGGTGTGGAGGGCTAATGATTTTCTCCCTATAAAGAGTTCCCAGGTCTTCCTTCCGGGAAAAAGGCAGCTCAGTTCCTGCTTCCCTGTTCCAGCTATCTTCCACACCAGAGAGGACCGGAACCACGGAAATCCCAGTTCCTCCGGTAATCAGGGCCGGCAGGAAGTGATTCGGGGAATTACCGGGGTTGGGTGCCCCATTGAAGGCCAGGGCTTTGGAAGGGCAGCTGGCTTGCAATCTCAATTTGAGATCGGTTGATTTTGTAGTTAGTTCCAAAAAGAAAAGTCAGCTCTAATTAATCTTGGACTTTGGAGTGCATGAAAAACAGAGCCCAGAGTGCTCAGGGTGGGGGCTGGGGTCGATTTAGTCTACACAAGGTCTCAGATCAGAGGCCTAGATCTTAGTTTTCTTATCTTTAATGCGAATGGTCCCCACAAGGATTTCACAGCTTTCAAAGAAAATGCTGTCCCCGCACTAGCAGGCTTCTGCATCTATGGCTTCCATCTGCACGGAGCACTCAGTGGGAGTGGGAACGGCATGGGCTACTCAGGTCCTACAGGAGCCAGAGGGGTGCAGGAAGGTTTTAGGAATACTGTCGTGGAAGGTTGGGGCAAGCTACCTCCTCTAGGCTTTATTGGGAGTCCTGAAACCATCCCAACTCCCTGAGGGACTTATTTGGGTGGAGTCAGTGCCAGTGGGCAAAGCTCTCCACTTCCTTAATTCTTTGGCAAGAGCAACACACCAAGTACTCCCTGTTCTCTGCTGCGGACTCTGCAGACACTGCTCCCAGGGAGCCTGGAGGCTCAGAGAAAGGCCTGAATCCAGCCTTGTCTTACAAGAACAAAAACAGCTCAGCTGCCACCTCCCTTCCTTCCATTCATGGAGGGGTTTGGGGGAAGGTCTACTGGAAATCATCATGGGGTCTCCCAGGGCTGCTAAGACGCAGATAGTAAAGTCATTCAGAGCAAGGCTTTGGGATCACACAGACCTGGCTTCTCTATTTCCTAGCTGTGGACCTCGGGGAAAATGGCCTCTGTGAACCTCAGTATGCTCATCCATAAGTTGGGAATTGAGTAAAAACTACCTCACGGGGTCGTTACAAGGATTCAATAAGTTGATGCATGCAAAGTGCCTAGTACACAGCCTGGCTTGTTGAAGAAGCCAGTAAGGTAGTTACAATTGCACGAGTTATCATTCTACAGCAGTGTGTCCACCACATGGGCCCTTGCTGTGGCTGGCAGATCAGAATCCTCATGCCCTTTGGCTGAAGGATTGAGAAGGGGCAAGGAGAAGGGCCAGCACAACCACAGAATGAAGGCTGAGATGGCTGGGGGGGTGGGCTTCTGTCCCTGTGCCCTTCCCCAGCCCTCTAGCCATCTCATCAAAGGGCCCATCCCATCTCCTCCCCAGGGCATCCCTGTTTCTGGGGAGCCCCACTGGCCTCCAGGAGGCGTAGCTGCAGTTGCAAGCAGCTCTAGCCTGAAGCTCTCATGTTCCTCCTCCGGTCTGAAACCCACAGCCTGAAAGAGGGGAATGTGTGTTTCAGCCATGGTCCTTCATGCAAACCATGAGGCTTAACATCCAGACCACCACAGGCATCAAATGCGCCCCCAGAGTGAGACAGACAGACCAGTTCTGCTGTACTTAGAGATAAGCTGTCACCAGGTTTTGTGATCCACATACCATCTGACAATACTCGTCAACCTTCTTGAAAGAGAGCCAAGGTTGTAATGTTTTAAACATGCTTCGCATCTTGCAACGTATTTAAAGTAGATCAGTGTCATAAATTTGGATCAAATAAATACCACATGGGTGCACAACAATACTCGCAGTGTCTAGGCAGGAGGGCTGGCCCTGACTGGGGCATGGGGGCAGCACAGGGGCCGCTGGCTACACTGGGCTTTGATCTCAAGGAACTGATGGAGAAGCCTGCCTTGCGGGTCTGGCTGGCCTTTGAGAGGATGCCAGGCCCAGTCCAGCTGCTGGGGGTGGTGGTGGACATCAGCAAACTTCATAGGCTGAGAGCCTGTGGTGTCAGAAAGGTGTCCCTCCAAGTGGGTCAGATCTCTGGGGAAGAAGGAAGCTTATGTGGGGGGCCCATCAGTTACCCCACAGGTCCTGCTCACATCCTGACCTCAAGAGGCAGTCACATGGCCCCGTCTCAGCTTGGCATCCCCAGCTGCTGGCACTGCTCCTCCCCAGGGTGGTGGGGGAGGGCAAACTCATTCCCAGCCCCTGAGACCAAGCCACCCTTCGTGTTAGTGCTTCCTCTGTAGGCCTTACTCCAAGCAGAGAGCAGAGCATGGAGGAGAGAATAAAAGAGGGGACTGATGGGCAATAGAAGGGAGGTAGGGGGACAGCCCTCCACATCCCAAAGAAACCATTAGTAGGCGGAGATTGGGAGGGTTGGTCTGTGCAGTTAGCTTAGCCTGGGGTGAGTCCCCTGAGCAGACATTCAACTTCTGCACCAGGGTGGAAAGACAGACTGGCCACAGGGCTTGATGAGGCCTGGTTTCTAATTCCAGCATGGCTGTTTACTAGCTGTGCAACCTTGGGCAAAGTATTAACCTCTCTCATTTAGACAATCAGGATAATGAGTTCTAACCACTGAGCCATGGTAAGAACTGAATAAGGTGGAATAAATGAACTTTCTAAACTAGAGATGTGAAATATTGCTGCACTACCCAAAGATGAAAAATCCCTTCATCTCAAGATTCAGAGGGGAAATAAACTTCTGCCTGATCATGGGGTCAAGACACCTGCTGTCCCAATGAGGCTAGGGCAGTGAGATAGGCACTTGTAGCCTCCCAAGGAATGACCTCAAGTCCTTGGTGGCGGGCCGTCTGCTGCTGGTCATAGTTCCCAGTGCCAGCCCTCTGACCTTTGGTGGACTTGGAGGCAGTGGAGAGTTAGTGGCAAGATAAGGGTCCCAGCAGAGTAAAGGCCAGCACAGAGGAAAGGGTGCCCAGACCAGCCATGGGCTGTTGGCTTTGCAAGGCTAGTCGCTCCAGTGGCACCTACTGAAAAGACTCAGCGACAGGTTGGGAGCAGTGGAGGCAATGGGAACCTTCCAGTGACCCAGAGAGGTGGTGATGGGGCATGATGGCCTCACAGTCCCTCCAGATTCCATGAGAAGAGGCTACTGGAGAAGAGCAGAGAGGGTGGTCTGGCAGAGAAAGAAGGGTTGGGAGGCAAGAGTCCAGCATGAAGGGGAAGGGTCTTCTCCTCAGTGCCTCATGAGACCTAGGAGTGGGGATGCTTCTGACAAGCCCTGGATGTGGATGGAGAAAAGACATGGACAGAGGTTCAGAGAGACAGAGCCTCCTCTCAAGGCCAGGGCTCAAGGCTCAGAGCTGCTTCTCTCTTAAGGCTATGGAGCCAACTCTGTCCCCACGAAGCTATGACTTCCCTGAGCTGGAAGGGATTTTCAGTCTCCCAGCTGATATAGAGACTTCTCTTAACACATCCCAGACCAGTCATTATCCAGCCTCTAATTGAACACCTCTGGTGACCAGAACTCCCTCCCTCCCAAGGCATCTGGCGATTAGGAAGCTCCCTCTTCTGGAGCTGGAATTGCTCTTCTTGTAGAGTTTATTCATTGGCACTTGCTCTACTTCTAGTCATGCAAATGAAAGTATGATCCTTCTTCCACACTAGAGCAGGGAGGCTCTGAGCAAATCTCCTGCTTCCTGGGTACCGGAAGTGTTCCCCCATCAGGAGGGCTACACTGGTCTTCTCTGCAAATTCAATGTAGCCTGGGTTAAATGTTTCTTCCTACAATCTGAGTCTAGGATTGCCACTGTCCTGGGACCAGGCCCTCTAGCGTCAGGACACCCTAACCCCAAGCAGAGGATACTCCGTACTCAGGACAGCAGACCCCATGCCCCTTTCTGGATGAATCACTCTTCTAGTTTGCAGCAGAATGCAGACACCTGTCATGGTATGATGCCAGCCAAGGGCATCGCTGTGATGCCTGGAGACCCTCTGCTGCCCTGCAACTCCTTCATAGCTTGAAAGAGCTGGCCCTGCTGTTAATGAAAAACCGACCCCGCATTGCACCAGGGGGCAGTAAATTTTATGAGTCTGTGTGAGTGGATAGAGGCAACTGCTGGGGCTGATTTCCACTTCCTGATACAATACAAATGTCTTAGTTTATGTAGAACTAATTAAAGATCTCTCAGGTCTTGCCATTTCATTCACCAGGCACCCATAAAGCCATGTAGTTATGGCAACCTCCTGACTGCAGTGTGCGAGGAATGTGCTTTGGAAGGAGTGCTTCTTCCCTTCCCTTCCCAACATTTCTGCCCCCCTCCTGCTGCTGCCTTTCCTTCCTGCCTCTTTTCTCCTCCTGGAAGGCTCTAGCAGCTTCCCAGCCAGGGTCTGGAGGGCAGGGTTGCGCTTCTTACAGCAGGTGGTACCATGGGAAGGACCCAGACCTGGAATTGAACTCCTGCTCTGCCACTTATGAGCCAGGAGACTTTGGACAAGCTCCAGTGCTGTGGTTTGAATGTGTCCCCCATAGCTCTTGTGTTGGAAACTTAATCCCCAATGCAACAGTGTTGAGAGGTGGGACCTTTAAGAGGTGATTAGTTTATGACAGCTCTGCCCTCACGAATAAATTAATGTTGCTGTCGCGGGAGTGGGATAGTTATCATGGGTTAGTTATTGTGGGAGTGAATTAGTTATTGCAAGAGTGGGTTAGTTATTGTGGGAGTGGGTTAGTTATCATGGGTGTGGGTTTGTGATTGCAGGAGTGGGTTAGTTATCATGGGAGTGGTTTAGTTATTGTGAGAGTGGGTTAGTTATTGTGGGGGTGGGTTACTTATCATGAGAGTGGGTTGGTTATTGTGGGAGTGGGTTAGTTATCATGGAAGTGGGTTAGTTATTGTGGGAGTGGGTTAGTTATCATGGAAGTGAGTTAGTTATTGTGGGAATGGGTGTGTGATTGCGAGAGTGGGTTTGTTATAAAAGCGAGCCCAGCCTTCTCTTGCTCGTGTTCTCTCACCCTCTCCTGCCCTTCCACTGTCCACCATGGGATGACACAACAAGAAGGTCCTCACCAGATATGGGCCCCTTGACTGTGGGCTTCCCAGCCTTCAAAATGGTAAGAAATAAGTTTCTTGTCTTTATAAATTACCCAGTCTGTGGTATTCTGTTATAGCAACATGAAATGGACTAAGACACACAGTTTTCTCATTTTTTAAATAGGAGAATAGTCATACCAGCCTCACAGAGTGGTTTTAGGGCGAAAAATAATGCAGTTTCTGTTGAAAGATAGTGCCTAGACCATAGTACGTGTTCAGTAAGTAGTGACTACCATAAAATTATTATTGCTATTACAGTTATTATAATGACTGCTTCTGGGTCTTTGCTCAAATTGTTTACCTATCTAAAATATTGTTTCCATTCAGATTTTCTAGTTGAAGGCCCACAGTGGTAGATTAAAAATGGCCACAACTGGGCGCGGTGGCTCACACCTGTAATCCCAGCACTTTGGGAGGCTGAGGTGGGCAGATCATGAGGTCAAGAGATGGAGACCATCCTGCCCAACATGGTGAAACCCCGTCTCTACTAAAAATACAAAAATTGGCTGGGCATGGTGGTGTGCACCTGTAATCCCAGCTACTCAGGAGGCTGAGGCAGGAGAATCACTTGAACCTGGGAGGCGGGGGTTGCAGTGAGCCGAGATCATGCCACTGCACTCCAGCCTGGTGACAGAGTTAGACTCTGTCTCAAACAAAACAAAACAAAACAAAAAAAACAACAAAAAAACCCAAAAAACCAAAAAAAAAAGAAAAGAAGGCCACAAATGCTTTCTACTCCTCCAATGAAGAAGTAGAGCCTAAGACTCTTCCCATACTGACTCACATGACTTGGTCATGTGACTTGCTTCAACCAATAAGACATTAGAAAATGTGAAACCAGCAGATATGTGACAAGTCTTTATGCACTGGGACCTGCCCATTTTGAATGCTGCCCTGGACCTGCTGTGCTGTAAGGAAGTCTGTCTAGCTTCCTGGAGGATAAGAGGCCATGTGGAGAACAAGGGCCCCCAGCCCACAGCCAGCATTGACCACCAGACATGTGAGTGGGGCCATCTTGTCCCCTCCTACTCTATCTGTCATTTGGTGTGACTGCATGAGTGAGCCCAGGTGAGATTAGCAGCATTCCCAGACTGTCAATCCACAGAATTGTGACAGAGAGTCAGTAAACTTGAAATGGTTTGTTACACGGCAATAGATAACTGATACATCTGCCCATTCATCAAAGTTGAGTTCTCAGGCTGTCTTCTCCCAGAATATTTCCCAAACTTCTCTCAACCTGAAATTTGTCTCTCCACCTCCTGTAATCATGCAGTGCCTTGTGACAGTAGCACTTAATAAAGTCTGCCTTCACTGGGGTTATTTGTGCAGGAGTGCTTCTGACTCTCTGGCCTGTAAGAGCCGGACCCCTCCATGTCCTACCTCCTGGCTCAGCACAGAAAGAACTCTGCCTAGGTGGATCCCAGTAATCTGGCTCCCACTTATCCAGGCCCTCGGGGGGCCAGTGAGAACCTGGCCTGCCTCAGTACAGGCACAGCCACTTAGGTTGGAAGGGAGAGACCCTCTTGGGTCTGAGGTCCAGTAGGCCACTGATTTGTCCAAAGTCCTGCCCCACTTGGGTCCTCCCCCTCCATCTTACCTTCCGGCCATGGTAGCCGTGGATCCCTGGGTCTCCCTGGGGAAACAAAGAGAAGGTCATTAAAGAAGTTTTCCCACTGCCAAACTTTGATGTGTGCTGTTCCCCACACAATACCATCCCTCTTCCTCTCCATGACTCCAAGTCCCACTGCCCCTTCAACACCCATCTCCAGCCTTCCCAGGAGCAACAGCTCTTAGCTTCCTCTGAGGCCAACACAGATTGTTCTACTCTTGAGAACAGGCTCCACTTTGCAGAGGCTGAGGAACGGTGGGAAGAGTCACTTGGGTAGAGACCCAGGAGACCTGATTCTATTGAACATGGACAAGTCACTTTCCCCCAGGGCTCTTAGCTTCTGCATTTATAAGATAGTTGGGCACAATCAGTGCTTGGCATCTTCTTGTCCCCAGAGCCCCAGGGTCCCCAGCTTCAAAGGGAGAGGCTGTTTGACACTGTGGGCCTCTGGGTGAGGGTTCACAGGAGACTGGATTACCCTAGAGGTCTCTTCCCATTCTGACACCTTATAAAACACTATTTTATTGGGATATTGTGACGATGTTCTGGGCATGAGCTTAGAGTTTCCAGCTAGACACTACGCTGCTTGGAGGGTGGACTGTGCCTTCAATGCTGGCCCGTAGCACTTGCTTCATTGGCTTGAGCACACAAGAAGTGCAATTCTTGTTGGAATCAAATTAGTTCTTGAGAAGGTTGGTGTTTTGGAAGTGGGTCAAGCTTGATCTGTCCCTCAGCTGAGATCCCTCTCTGCCCCTGCCTCAGTCACTTTCTGTGCTGCCTCCCCTTCCCTCCTGTAGGGAATTCTCCCGCCTGTTTAACACATCACCCAGAAGGACACTCACCTTTGGTCCAGGAGGCCCAGGTAAGCCCTGTGGAAACAGAAAAAAAAAAAAAAAAAAAAAAAAAGATGAGTAGAGCTGGTTTCCACTGGTTAATGGTTGGGGCTAGCCATACTTACAGTGCACCCTAGGGGCAGAGTATCCCCTAATAGCCATGGCAAGAGAATAGGCCAACAGTCTTAGTGGATCCCAGAAGAGGATCTGAAACCTGCTGAGGGCACGTGGGGATAACAGGCTTATGTCCCTCTTTGCAGCCATGTGGGCGCCGTGGGCAACTCTGCTGTGCTCGCCCATGGAAAGTAGGTCAGCGGCATCATGCTAAATTGACAGTGTGGTTTGGTCCAGATCCTCATTCACCCACCTCCTAATTGGAACCCCTCCCTAGAAAGCCAGCCTTGCCCAGCAGAGCCTTGGTTTTGCCCTTGGTCCTGCCTGCCGGTGGAGGAGCCTCTGTCTCCTTCTGCCCGTGGTGCTGTGGGCAGCTGGCCCCAGTGAGGTGGTGTGAGCTGAGGGACAGGTCAGGGAAAGCTGGCTCCACCGCAGCCTTGGGTGTAGGTGTGGACAGCAAACGTGGGCTGGAGAAAGCCATGACGCCTGAGTCTGGTCTGTTGCAATTGGTTTAAGAAACATGCTCTCTGGTTTTCTTTTTTTGGTTGTTGTTGTTGTTATAAACAACCTAACAAAGAAAACCACCTGCCTTGGGTTCAGTGAATGACAGCCCCAAGTGTCAGGAGGGGGGTGTGGTGGAAAGGGCAGCGGTCAGCAAAAAGTGAATTTGGAGCACTTTTTGGATTTCTTGCCTTAGTTTGGTTCCGTTTCCTAAGTTTCCCTTCCTTTAAGGTTTTCCCATCTAAAAACTGGTGGAAATAAGGCTAACCCCCCTCTCTGGAGTGCTGGGGAGAAATTGTGGAAAAATTTAAAATTCATTCCAGGGGTCAAGCATTGCAGGGGTCATTGTGCTGGCTTTCCCAGCCAAGTGGGTGCTCTGTTCGGCCATAGCTGTGGCCCAGTCCGGGGAGACCCCATAACAAGCTTTGAGATTGAAAGCTGGGCAGCCAAAGGGCTCAGACGTGCAACCAGGCCATCTAGAATGTGGCCGTACACACAGGGTGCTATCTGTTGGGGACATCCTGGCCCAGTGATTCCACTTCTGGGACTCTATTCCAGCAAAACTATCAGAGATGTGCACAAACATTATGTTTCTTTGTCTATGTTCCATTCTTTTCACAATTAACTTATGGTGCTTTTGTCATAAGAAGGAAAAACAGGTTTTGTTTTGGTTTTTCTACCATGTGGGAAAAACATTATTTAAAAAGCATTTTGCCCTTTACCTGCTTCTCCAATAACATTAGTCTTATGGGTGGGAGGAAGACCCGTTTTCTCTGAAGTCCAGGTACCCACTGAGTTATTCCGTCCTGGCGCTTTGTTGTATAAATTGGGCTGGGAAAGAGTGGAGTCTTAGCCAGGGCTTGAACATGGGTGACTTGGTGGCCACTGGGCTTGACCTGTCACTTGAATGTGGTCCAGCCTGGAGAGGTGCCAGTTGGCCTCTCTGGAGTCCTCCAGGCAGTGGCCCTGCAGGCTTGATGCATCCTCAGGCTTGGCGCAGGGCTCTTGGCTGACTGGACCTTCAGTTCAGCTGGCAGGTGGCCCAGCAGTGTGAAACCTGCACACCCCACTGGAGGGCATGTTCACTGGGGTGCCAGGTGGTTGGATGACCCCTCACTACCTCCTTCAGAACCCACTGCCTCTGACTCAGGTTTTCCTAAGGGGCTCAGGGATGGTCATCAGAGGTGTCCTTGGGAATTCTCTTTCCAAATTCCTCTCTGCTGGGGCTGGAAATGGGGCAGGCCATTGGCGGTCCCCTCACTGGAAGGCAGGGGACATGGCCCAGGTTGCATTTCAGAGCCAGAGTGCAACAGGTGATGAGTGTGATGGGGATGAATAGCCCCTTGTGTGGTTCACCCACATCCAATGGCCCTGCCAAGGCATTTCTGCTTTTTGTAGGGGACCCACTGCCTATTCAAGGTTTGGAGGTTTCCAGAGAGTTCTTGGGACAAGTCTTGAAGGAGAGAGGAAGGGAATACTTACAGGTGGCCCCATGGGCCCTGGCAGTCCTGGGTGCCCCAGAGGTCCACTTGGTCCAGGGGGGCCTGGGGGCCCTGGTGGGCCTTGGATGCTGGCCTGGCTCTGTTCACCCTGAGGTTCATGGAAACGAATGTTAGAGGGAAGTCCCCCAGAGCTGCAGACCATCCCCCACCCTCAGGCCATGCACCCGGTGAAGGCCTGCTGTGACTTCTGCTGGGAAGGCAGTGGTGATGGGGGGAGGAGGCGGTGGCATGATGGTGATGATGCTGTGGTAGTGGTGATGACATGCAGGGGCCGGTGGCAGTGAGAAGAACGCCAAGATGTTAGGTCCCTGAAGGTGGGGCTTCCAAAGAGGACTTGCTGCGGAGAGACATTCTGCGGGGGGCAGAGGCAGAGGAGTGGGTGGGAGACAGCCCCTGGCCCAACCAAAGGTCTGCTCCCAGCCTGGCCAGATGGCCTGAATCTTCAGCCTGGGCCTGCCTCTGTCACCCTCCCTGTGTGGCGAGGCACAGGTTTCCCTAAGCCCCGGTGTCTCAGCCATAGAATGGGAACAATAGCCCTCGTTTCCTGTCTCAGCTTTTTGCTGTCTTTGACTATCTGACCCAGAGGATCAAATGGGATCCTTAGGTCAAAGCCCATGGAATTTTGTTTGGCTCACTAAACAACTGAGCAAGAGACTTTACATACAAAATTTGAATTGATGGCTTCTGATGAAACACTGGGAACCCTGGCTGTGCTGGGCCTACATTTCTACGTCCAAGGAGTGGCTGCCTGTTAAGCGGGGCCTGAGTTCTCTGGCTGCTTTTGTCCTCTGCCTCCTAGCCCTTCTCACACACAGCCTGCTTCTGTTACTTAGGTGATCTGCCTGGCCTCGGAGGGCAGTTGAGTCTGCAATCTTTGGTTTCGTTGAAAGAGTTTGGAAGCTGTGTGGAAGTGCTTTATGCTGTGTGGAGAGGCTGTTATTATTCCTTTGTCTCCTCAGCCAGTTGCTCTGAGCCCAGCCTTGCCACCATGCCTGTCCCGGGGATGGACTGTGAGCCCAGGGAGGTAGGGATGGCATCATGCCAGGGAGGAGGAGACGGCCTGGTGCACGTGACCCAGATCTCAGGGCTGGGGCAACACAAAGTCATCTTAGATCTAAACCAAGCCTGGCTCCTTGGTTTGTTATTTTCTAAATGACCTCTCTGGGATCAATCTGGGCTTAGCTCTTGTGAGGAGGGGCCCATCCCTGCAGATGGGCTGAAGCAGAACCTCCTGGCAGGTGTGGGAGCTCCAGGGTGGAGGCTGGGGGATGCAGGTGGCCAGAGTTCCAGGCCGGCCCACCTTTCTCAGAGGATCTCAGCAAGCCCCTATGACACACCGGGTCTCCTGCTTCCCCATGTGAGGAAGGCAGCTGATGATGCTTGCTTCAAACTCTAGAGGGAAGTGGTGGTGATAAATAGGAGTGCACAACCTGGGAATCAGAAATGTAAGCTTTCAGCAAGACCTGCTTGCACCATCTTTTGGCTGGAAAACCTGTGGGCAGATGGCATCTAGCAGTGTCACTCTGGGGCCTGGGCCCTGTCCTGCCACACCTTCTGAGAAGCCACTTTAGGGCTCAGGGTGTCCATGGCAGAGGAGGTAGGTGTTGAAATCACTTTGGCAGCTGCCCTGACTGCAGGTCCCCCATCCGGCTGCATGGTGGTTGTTGATAAATCTCAGGTGTCAGTGTTTCTTCTGAACGGAGAAAGGCTTCACTAAGCCTCAGGCCTTAAAAAGGGACCAGTGCCGCCTCCTTTTCAACCACATTAAACCTGATTCAGCTGCTTGGGTCCTGGAACCTCCTCAGAATCCTGTACTTTATGTGTTTATATTTTTCGTGGGTTTCTACATTCACAAGATGGGGGAGGCTTAGTCTGAGGCAAACTCCTGAGGTCCTTTCTGGCTGTGAAATTCTAGAATCTTCATAACGTCACAAGTCCTATGTTACAGAAGAGAGAACTGAGGCTCTGAGAAGTTGAACTCCCTGATCAAAGTCACATGGGAATTCAGGGTGGCGCCAGGACCCAAAGTTGGAACTGCAGACTCTTCCTATTCTTTCCAAGTAAGCCCCCAGCAAAAAGGGCTCACCATCTACCCTTTTTGCACTTTGGAAATGACCTCCAGCACCATCTGCTAAACACATCTTATCTCATATAAAGCTTCCTTTTTCAGTGAATCTTAGACCCAATGTTTAAGTGGCTTGCAGAGCCTGTAAAATCAATATTGGTTTATTGATAAGAAATGGACAAGCATTTTTATGTCCCATAGTGGCTGACAGCATAAAAAACCTGATTCTGGAGGCAGAATCTGCAGCAGGTAGCTCAGAGTTGCCTCGTCTTCTTTCTCTACTTTGGAAACCAGGTCAGGGTAGCACAAAAAGTTCTGGCTTCACCACTTCTTGCTCTTGAAAAGGGAGGCAGTAACATGCAGTGGCCTGGATGGAATCCTGCACCCCTCTAGATTTCTTCCTTTGCAAAGCGGGGGATAATGAGGTGGCTGGTGTGGGGAATGCATGAGATAATTTGCATAGAATTCTCACAGCAATGCCTGGAACCCAGCGAGGGCTCAACAAAGAACAGCTGATACAACTAAGGCCGGGATGTCGCTGTTGGGGCCCAGGAGAATAGCTATTCTGAGAGTGTGGACTCAGCTCTCCTGGAATGGGGTCCGGCACAGGCTGGGGTGGGTGACAGGGGTGGGCCTGGTGCTTCTCTGAGCTGCCAGTGGGCCTCCTGAGTAGCCATGCTCTGGTGAGTGCTCGGGCACACGGAGGCTCTCGAGGATTTGGCCAGGCGTAATGAGATATGTGGCCTGCAGGCTTGGGTGGCACTGGAGTCATGTGTCCCTCTGTATTTTTAGCTGTTAATTGGAGGGATTTTTCAGCCTTGTTCAATCAGGTGCCTGAACATCCAGGCCCTTGGGCTCCTGACTCCTGACTCAGGCCGGATGGTTGCTCGAGGCTCTGCGGTCAGGCTTGAAGAAAGCAGCTCAGAGCCCTGCCACTGCTAGTGTCCCTGTGCCAGGAGGGGGACCCAGTGCAGCATGAGAAAGGTGAGGAGCACAGGGGCAGCCACGGGCCACCTGGCCTGGAATCAAGCTGTGATCTCTTGAAGATCAGAGGCCAGATGGCTTTGTTCTTTGTGATCTGCTCCTATCCAAGCCTCTTTGGGTTAGGAAGGCAGGAAGAAGGAAGCACTTGCTGACAATGTGGGTTGTGGACTACATTCCCTCCACAAATTCCCTTGCTCCCCAAACTCAGGTTATGAGGGATCAGGTGCTAAGCAGTCTGCATTTCTAAGTAGAGAGGAGGTAGGTCCAGCTGAGAGAGCCCTGGATGTGGGGTCTGAAGACCTGACTTCAATTTCAATTCTGCTTCAAGGCCAGTTTCAATTCTGCCTCTTACTGTTAGTAAAAGCTTGGGCAAATCAATTCACTTCTCTGAGCCTCAGTTTCTTTATCTCCAAAATATGGATAATAGTAATAATAACGGCTAACAATTATATCTCTTAAACTGTGCCAGGAACTATTCCAAGTGCTTTACATATCAACAACAGCCCTGTGAAATAGACACTGTTATTATCCTTATTTTATAGATGAGAAGGCTGGGACACAGAGAGGTCAAGTAACTTGCCCCAAATGACACAGCTAGTAACAGGCAGAGAGACTGGGTACAAATCCCCACTCTGCAATGTACTGGCTGTGTGACCTTGGCAACTTGATTAACCTCTGAGCCTCGATTTCCTCGTCTGTGAAACAAGGATGATCATGCCTAATTCATAAAACTGTTGGTGAATGAAATATAACCAGGCCTGTGAAATGGGTAACAGGGTGCCTGGCACACACTGACAGCTCTTATTGGTGGCTGTTGTGAGTAATCATTGTGTGGTGGTAGTTGTGGGTCTTCTGGGGCCTGTGTGTTGTGTATTTCCATGTCTATGGTATACGTGGGCCTATTTTTGTCTAATTTAATTTCACTGAGTTAGAGAGAGGTTCTGGCTTTGTCTGCAGCCCCAGCAGGCTTGCCAGGCCCCTTGGGAAACCACACATGGTCTGGACAAACGGGAGGTGTCTACCTGGAATGTCCGCCTTTTTATGACCGGGGGTGGAGCCAGTCGCACTGAATTGAGGAGAGGCAGCAGCTGAGGAGAAAGATGAGTTGGAGGGCCAGAGGGCAAAGGCCAAAGATCACAGGTATTCAGATCGATGCCAAAAGTCGCCAGGAGGGCAGGGCGGCCAAGAGGGACCGGAGCAGAGGAAGAGAGAAGAGAGATTAGCGTGCACACAAGGAGTGGGAGGGAAGGAGTGGACAGGGCACTCTCACGGCTTGAGGATGCAGAGCGGAGCTTGCCCTTGGATGGCACAGCCGTCCCTTGGGAGGAGTTGTGGCCCTCAGTCCACACCCGGCCTCGGCCTCCAGGTCGGAGTTTGGGGTGTTGACCAGCAGCCCCCGGAATAGGACAGTGGCCCCCCACGGCCAGGCTTGCCCTCCGTGGCCATGCTGGGCTGCAGAGGCTGCTGGACACGCAGCCCAACATTGCACTGCCAGCCCCACCCGTCCCTGCTTGGTGGACAGAAGGGAGCCAACTCAGAGGCTCTGGCCAGGGAACCACCAGGCCCGTGAAATTGGTACTTGAAGTTGGGCTGGTGTGCGGCTGGTGGGTTCTTTTTTAGGTTGAGCAAGAAAGGCTGGTGTCAGCGCATCTGGGGAGGGTGGTCAAGGGCAGTGCCAAGCCCAGCTCCCCGGGGGTTGAGCTGGCTGAGGGTGCGGCCAGTGTGGGCACATGCTAAGTGCTGCTGAGGGCTCACCCTGGGGCTGCGGGGCCTGGAAAATAGAGGCTGGGCAAAAATATCTCCAGAAAGCTCAACCACGTTTTTGCGGGAGGCAACTTGCAGTCATTTATCTAATGTGATTTTCATTTCTGGAAATTCTTGCAGCTTCCAGTCCCTCTACCCATTGAAGCTGAGCAACCCATGGCTTTAGGAGGCCATCAGAGCCCATGTGAAAACAAAGATGGCATATACTGTCATCAGCTGCTTGTTTTTGAAAGCGCTTAAATCACACGAGACTCCTGGGGTGAGTGTTAAGAACCAGGAGCTGCTTGGGCTGTGAATGCGCCCAGCTGGGGATGGGGAGCCCAAGTGTGGCCTTTCCAGGTCACAGCTGCTGCCTTCTTGGACAGCAGTGGCACACAGAGCTCCACCCGCTCCCGCTGCCGGGGCCTGGGGACGTGCAATGTTGGGCTGTATGTTCAGGAAGCCTCTCAGTGGAGAGGGGCCCGGAGACCTTCCAGAACCTACAAACCTTCAGGGCAATTATCTGGCTGGAGCGCAGAGCTGCTGGCATGCTGCTTAGGCACTCCTAGTTTGGGAGGGGATGGAGGTGGCGACAGGGACCGTGAGGGGAGAGCCCACAGACACCAGCTCCCCTGCTCCCCACCCCTTTCCTCTCCCTCCCTGGGGAAGCCACAGGCTGGAATGGAGGAGGGGCCACCTGGATTTCTTGGTGTCTTCCAGGCCCCGAGACCTGCCACCCCAACCCAACCCCTTGGAAAGCCAACAGATCTCTAGAAGCGCCCTGATTTTCTACCCTCTTCTAAATAAACTTGCTCTGCCCTCAGCTGGAATCCCAAATCTACACCCCCGCCCCACGCTTGACATGTTCCCCAGAGTGCCACTGTCATGAGGTCAGGCTTCACTGCACCCTGTGGCCAGGGGTATTCTGCAGCCTTCTGTCACTGTGCCCTTCCCTTTCCTTGTCTTGGGCTGAGGGGCAGAGAGCCCTGCCCCCACCCCATCCAAAGCGCTCACTAAGGACGGTTGACATACTACCAAAGCGTCTGCAGTTGTGTTGTCTTTTGTGCTGGGGGATGTTGTCTTTCTTTCAGGTAACATAACAATACTGTGAGCCCATCGTTTCAAATTAACACAGCTGACCTTCTATTATTGTATCAGGATCAGGCTGGCCGGAACACCAGGGCCCCTGCATCCCTGGAGCACATGCTGCTGATGGGCTGGCTCTGACTGCGCTGCTGCTGGCCTGCCTTCCTCAGCCCGGGCCCAGCACTGCCGTAGCCTTAAACCCATCCCAGCCTCTCATGCACCAGGCTCACAGTGGTTCCCTGGCCCAGGAACCCAGACCTCAGGCCTGCCTTCCAGCTTCCGGAGGGTCTGGGCAGAGGCTGGGCCCTGCTAGCATGGCCCTCCTGACGGCCTTCTAGAGTCAAGCTGACACTGAGCCCGGCTTATGTCTGTCTCCACTCCCAAAATCGCACCACCTGGACCTGCCTGGCAGGGCTGGGCAGCCAGGGAAGCTGAGCACCATGGGGTACATGACAGAGGGGAGAGATGCCTAAAGATGCTCATCTTCCATCCCTGCTGTCCAGGTCTGGGAGCAACGAGGCCAATCCACAAAATGAGGGGCATTTTTTTCTGGGTCCAGGTCAATGGGGCTCCTGCTGGAGGAAGCTGTGTGTATCTTGCTCTCCCCTGTCCCAAGATCGACCCTGCTGCTGGAACACAAGTTTGAAGATTCCTAACAGGACAACAGCAGTCTTTTGGGTTCTGTATCTTGGAGTGGAGCAAGGAAAAGGAAGGAGCAGGCGGGGGTGGGCAGAGGAACCATCTCAGCCTGAAATCCCCACCCTGCTTGGAGAAGGGCTTCCTCTGTTTTTCAAGAGGCCAAGGAGAGATTTTATCCTTGAATTGCTGCAGTCAGTCCCCGATTATCTCCCATCTTCGAGGTTTGGATGTGAAACACCATCATCTGATACAGTGACTAATCGAAAAGTCCCACTTTTTTGGCCATGGCTAGACTGCCAGGCACCCCCCCCCCACCGCCACACACACGCACTTGCACACACATGCTGGTTGGGTGGGGAGTCAAACAGACTCACACAAGTCACGCTGCCACAGAGGGCCATGTGCAGAGGAGCCACAGAGCTCCAGACACACAGCAGGAGACTCCAACATACCGAGTCGGATGTACGTACAAAGGGGCAGATGTACAGACACGCACGGGTGATGAACGGCTCCACACAGCACATCAGCTGTTCCCACCAGACGCACCACCACCCCAAGCTCCCCTCTCTGACTGCTGAGTGCAGAGGGCACTGGGTGCTCCTGTTCCCCCATGATCTGTTAGTAACTGGAGACCCCAGGGAGATGAGGCTGAGCTGGGTGCTGTGCCCCAGGGATGGATCAAAGGGCCCTGCTCAATTTTAAGGGTTCACTTACCCGGTGTGGGTACTCTCCACACTGACCCTGGGGAGGAGAGGGAAGGGAAAGGTGGTGTTAGGCACTTGTTGGGGATACTTGTCTCTCAGGGCACCCCCAGCACTTCAGGACATGCCACACATCTCACCGCTCACCAGCCCTCCTGCTCTAGTTTTGGTCTGAGCCCTCTGAGGCAGAAGAACTAAGTCCCTCCCTTGCCCCTGGGTAGCAGCAGGGAAGCAACTTCCACAGCCTGCCTGGAAGTGGCCCCAGGGAGCCTAGGGGTGGGGCTTCGCCTTACACCACTTGCCATAATGGCAGAGTCGGGAGTTATGCCCCATGCCTGGCAAAAGGTTGACCCTCTAGGCAGGCCCACCAGACAGCCCTGAACAGGAGCCACTGGATGGAAGCAGCTGGCACCATGGGGGACCCCAAGCCACCTTCTCTGAGCTGGGAGTGCCAGGCCCCTGTACCAGCGGCCCAAGGGCAAGCACAGCAGAGTCTCTATCAGAAATTGAACAAGACAGAGAGGGCAGGAGGCCAGGCCAGTGGTTTACAGATTGATGCCTCAGAATCCCAGAGGCTCATGGAGGTGTCAGGGAACACCATGGAGTGACAGCTGGGAGGGGCCCAGAAAGAGGCTGAAGAGGGCCAGGCTCCAGGAAGATCCCTGGAAAAGGTTGTCACCCTGACCAGCCTCCAAGAGGACCCCTCACTCCAAGAAAAGGATGTCCCCTGGAGTGGTGTCAACCCAATCTGTTATGCGGCACCTCAGGGGCTTTCCTGGTTCTGTCAATTAAAACTAAAGTTTGAAAATAACCATAATCGACCCCTTTCTACCAACTGAGAGGCCATTTCCTGAGATGGAGACTCTAGGAAACCTCCACTGCTCTTACCTTTTCTCCTTTTTGTCCCTGGGGTCCCTACAAAGAGACAGAGATGAGAGAGTTAGAAACCAAAGCTAAGGTCACAGCCACCTGAAGCTTCTCTGCTGGGAAAATAGAAGGACAAGGTACCAACCGGCTGTCCTGGGGGACCCGTCAGACCCTGTGGGAAGCAAACACACATAGGTCAGCGGGCAGACAGAAGATGGGCAATCAGGGACACCTGCCTGGGTGGGGATTGGGGCTGAATCCCGAAGGCTGGGCTCTACCAGCCATGGCCAGGTCTTCCCATGCCCACCACATTCAAGGTGGTGGCCTCATTCACAGAGTTTCAGCTGCTTCACCCCTCAGTGGGCAGGACTAGGGCTGTGATGAAGAACAGATGGCATCTTTCATCCATTCCTCCAACCACCAGCATCTCATGGGCCAGCTATGGAGGGGCTGTACCTAGAGGTCAGGGAGTTTTCCGCTCCATGGGACCCCCTACCTCACATGCATCAAGCCTCTGAGTGACACTAGCACATTCCACCTCCTGCCTCCCAGGCTGCAGTGAAGCCCACTGAACCAGAAGAGCTTCTGGTCTGGGGGGCTGGGCCAGTGCCTCAGACAATGGGGGCCTTAGAGAAACCTTCAGCAAAAGAGAGAAAGCAGGAAGTTGGCAACTGAAGCCATGTTCCGGACTTCTCCAAGGAATATGAGGGGTCTTGAGGTTTCCTTCAAGGTTGTCTTGTCCATGCAGGGCTAGGAAAGGAGCCGGGGTCGGGAGGGACCCTTGCTGTCTGGGGAGGGCCCAGCTTCTCTGGCTCTCTTAGGAGGCTGCACCAAGGCTGGTGGAGGGAAGAGGAGAAAACAAATGCCTTATGAGCTGAGGATCCACCCTGAGGCTGGCTCTTCAGGTATGTGCCTGTGAGGGAGATGCTCGTGTCCACTCCAGCTCCTAAGCGAGGTGACAGAGACAAGGCCCCGTGGCTCAGTGAATGGTGGCACTGGGACAGGAGCCCAGGTTTGTCTGACGGCCAAGGTCCAGCTGTTTCCACTCTGCCGAATGCTCGGAACTGGGCCAGACCTTGGGAGTCAGGGCTTCTAGACTTGGCTAGAGCCATAAGCAGGTCCCTTTGAGCCACCAGTCTCTTTGGGGCCTGAAGCACCATGGATCCCAATAGGTGGGTCCATCTGGGAGGTGGCCGCAGCATGCTGTGATGTGCGAGAGCCTTGCTCCTGCTCCCGACTTGCCAACAGGGCCACCTCCAAACTGGGAAACTCCCAAGAGCATCACTGGAAGGGAGAAGTGGCCTTTGGGACCATCCATGTGGCACTCCCAGCCCATGTGGCTGGCCAAGTGTTTATTTATCTTTTGTTGTTTTATTGAGACAGGGTCTCGCTCTGTTGCCCAGAATGGAGTGCAGTGGTGTGATTTCTGCACACTGCAGCCTCCGCCTCCTGGGTTCAGGCAGTCCTCCCACCTCTGCCTCACAAATAACTAGGTCTACAGGCACACACTACCGTGCTCAGCTAATTCTCCTATTTTTTTATAGAGACAGGGTTTTGCCATGTTGCCCAGGCTGCTCTCAAACTCCCAGACTCAAGCAATCTGCCCGTGCTGGCCTCCCAGAGTTCTGGGATTACAGGTGGGAGCCACCGCGCTCGGCCTGGCAGAGTGTTTAGAATGAAGTTCTGCAACGCATGATTCATCTGGCAGGGAACCCGGGCCCAGACCACAGGTGACCAGGTCATCCTCTGTCAGGACAGAGAGATAAGTGTGATGGGGGAGGGGCAGGTGGAGTTTCAGGACTGCAGAGACTTGGACAATTGAGACCAGACATCCCAAACGGTGGCCCAGGGGACAGTCGTGGTCTTCATAGGGATTTCGTTTGTCTCACATGGTTTTATTTCAACTAGTTGCCAACACTTAAGAGCGAGCAGAGTGCAAATAAAAATTTGGATTTCAAGTTTCTCTTAATTATGTCAAGGCCCAACAACACATGGTACCAGTTATCTCCAGCCAGGCAGCACCTGCCCCTTTAAGGGCCACGGCCACGGGCGATGTGCTTAGCACTTGCCCCCAGCCCTCCGTGAACCGCCACTGCCACTGAAGCATAGCTAAGGCGCCTGTCTGCTTCTCGTGTGCCAGGCGTGTTCTGAGTGCCTGGCACTCTTCACTCTTCCTACAGCCCTGTGGGTGGTGGGTGAGATTTGGACTCAGTCCAGGCCTTGCTTTACAGCCCGTATGTCATTCCTGAGTCTCAGACCCCCAATCTTGTCCACACCCCAACTGCACTATTGTACAACTGTGTCCTCCCAACACTTCAACACCTTATTTCAGGTTCTTGGGAATAATGTGAAATGGGGGGGGCAGGGCAGAGGTGACTCCCTTTTGACAGGTGAGGACACAGGTTAAACAATGAGGGTGAGTGCCAGTGCCCCAGTGGGACGCCAGCGGAGGGGACAGCCTCTGGGGCAGGAGACAGACAGATGAAGAGCAGGCCAAGGTAATGATGCTGGACAGCGGTGGGCAACTAACAGCTCGGGTACCCATGCCAAGCCAAACAGGAATCAGATGGCTGTGTGGCCTGCTGGATTTGATGAGGCAGACAGGGGATCTATCCCACTGATGTGGGCTCACGAGAGAGGGAGTGGGCCTGCCTTTTCTGTTGAGTTAGCTCTGATCCCTGGACAGGCAGTCAAGTGTGTGGGGCAGAGGGACGGTGTGGCAGAGTGAGGACAGGAAAAGGGGCCCCATGGAAGGGTCCCTTTCCTCCAGGACAAAGTGCTGGCAGCTGAGAGGAGGTGTGATGGAGGGGTAGGACCCCACCGCATGGGTCTGAATCTCAGCTCTGGTATTTAGGAGCTTTGTGGCCTGAGGCAATGTACTTAGCCACCCTGTGCCTCAATTTCCCCTCTCATGAAGTGGGGATGATAAGCTGTTATGAGGATGACAGAGTGCTGCCTAGAGGATGACCATTATTATTACTTCTGGGGGGCCATGGGCTACCTTATGGTAGCATAAGGCTGCCAGAGAGGGAAAGAAGCTCGGGCTGAAGGGATGAGCACCCCAAGCCCTTTATGCCTCTATAACAATGCAGCATGGCAGTTTATTCCTGCCTCGGTCTCCACTACTCCATGCATGTGCACAGCATGCCTGGGAACGGGGTAGGGACGGGGGGAAATGCATTTGCAGCAGAGGCAGCTGTGATAGAGAGGAAACCTTGCTGGGGAACCTGGATTCCAGCGCCAGCTCTTCTGTCACTGCCTCCAGGGCCTTCTGCCTCCAGTGCCCTTCCTCCAGTTCTGCAGACATGTCAAGGATTTTCCTACCTCAGGACCTTTGCACGTGCTATTCTCCCACGTCCAGAAAGCACATTCCCATCTCCCTTTCTATTTCCTCTCGGTTGAATCCTCATTCTTCAGGCACTAGTTCAAAAGTCTCTTTCTCAGAAAAGCCGTCTCCAACCCTTGGCCTGGGTGAGGTTTTTGTTATACCAAGATTTCCAGGGCACTAAGGATTATCTTTTTATAGTACTCATTGCAAAGCAACTTGTTAGTTATATGAGTGATTATTTAAAAGGATGTCTCCCTACTAGACTGTGAGCTACAGATGGCAAGGACAGTCTCTCTCTTGCTCCCGTCTGTATCCCTAGCACCTGAAGCAGTGCCCAGCACATTTTAGATATTCCATAAAAAAATGCATTAAAAGAAGGAAGGTGGCAGGAAGGCTGACAAAGAGTGAGGGAAACAGAAAGGGAGGAAAGTAATACAATGTGGAGGGAAGGAATTTGAGAACTGTGTTTCGATCTTGTTTTGGACACTTAGCTGTGTGACTTCAGGCAAGTTACTTAGACTCTCTGAGCCTTGGTTTCCACACCTGCCAAAGGGGATTCTAGTAAGACCTGGAGCACAGAGTTACACTAAGGATTGAGACAGTCATGCAAAGTGCTTAGCTCAGTGCCAACCACGTGGCAAACCCTCAATAAATGTTAGTTGGATCTGAGTCAAGAGGACAGGCTGGGGCCCAGAGGGAGCTGGCAAGTTAGGAAGAGCTAGGCTGGAGCCCAGGCCTTGCAACCAACACTCCACCATCCCCCTTTCCATCCACAAGATTACCTGCCTCCCTCGGTACACTGGCAGTGCCCCAGTCATGGGTCAAGGGTTGTCTTCACACCAGCGCTTGGAGCAAGGCATGAGCCAGACCCCCGCTGAACAGGGACAGGGGGCACCTGCTGCATTGCTTTCACCACCCCGCACAAATTCCTGGCCCGCTGACCTGTGGAGCGGGAGATGGTCCCTCACAGTGTAGGTGTGACCTGGAACTTAGGAGGCAGAAATGCACCCCAGCCCAGGGCTGTTTTGTTTGTTTGTTTGTTTTTTTAAAGCAGGGATTTATTGAAAACCAAAGTACACTCCACAGTGTGGGAGCAGGGGCCCATTTGCTCTTAATGGCCCATCAGTCCCTGCTGAGACCTGGCCCACCGTGAGAGTGGGCAGCCCCTCATTCCCTTCTGGAAAGGATGGTCCGCAGAGACAGCAAATTTATTTCCAAAGCTCTGCAGAAGGTAGGGGCCGGGAGAAAGCTGGGGCAAAGGTTGTCTCTCCACCTTTTTGGGGCCTGAGGCACTCCAGTTACCCTGGGCAGATCCATCTGGGTGGTGGCCGTGGGATGCTGTGACATGGAAGAGAAGACCTTGCTCCTGCTCCTGACTTGCCAAGTGGCCCAACCTCCAAACGGAAACTCCCAGGAAGGCATGGGGAGAGGGGAAGGGGCCTTTGGGATGATGCATGTGGCACCCCCAGCTGAGATGATCCACTGGGCACCACCAGCCCCAGTGGGGCAGGAACCCCTGGAGTCCTGGGGTGGCTCAGGGCACAGCCAGCACCGGGAAGGGGTTATGGGGCCTTAAGGGACCTCGGGCTCAGTAGAGATGGTGCCTCCTAGAGAAAGTGTCCCCTGTGAGTGCAGATGAAACCTTGTCTCCCAAGGCCCATGCGAGTGTGGTTTCAGAGCACTAAGCTGTACACCGACCTCTGTGTGCTACCAGCCAGGTGTGCACTCTCTCTGGATCTCCCATCCTCATGCTTCAGATGGAGAAGCCCCTGCCCATTTCTCCTCACTGCATATTGATGTGAGGATCCAGGGCATGTGGTTTACACAGCTGGGGAGTGACCAGCACGGGCAGCCACTCCTGTTGTCCCTGTGGGACCCACTTTGCAGTGCTTGGCTGTGCCTGTGAGGCTGGGCCAACCCCCACCCATCTCGGGAAGGCAGGAAAGCTGGGCTCTTACCATGTCGCCCTTTGGTCCTGGGTGGCCCTGGAAGGAGAAAAGGGTGAGCACCAGGTGCACTGTTTGCAGCCCAGAAGTTCCACCCCCTGTCCTTCATGCTCCTCCCTGCTCCCTGTGCTCCTCCCTGTCCCCTGTGCTCCATCTGCACCTTCTGGCTTGTGCACTCCTTCACCCACTCCCTAAGGCAAGGTCATTTGCTCACTGCCCCTCACTGGGCCTCACTAGCAGCTGCCTGCCCTTCAGAGAGCAGGGGTGGGGGTAGTCTCCCTAGATCCCAACTCTCACCCCATCCACATGTCCGGGGTAGCTTCGGGGGACGCCTGGTCCCATGACATGAGTGGAAATGATTGCTGGCACCCCTGGGCTGCACTTAGCTTGCTGGCCTGCAGTTGGGGAGTGACTGGGTGGTGCTAGGGTCCCTCAACTGAGAGAGTCGAGTGGTGGGGCCAGGTGTGGCTGTGAGTGGGGCTGCATTCCATCCACTTTGAGGGCTTTGGATGGGTCATGCTCCCTTCCAGCTCACTTGCTCCTAGGACTGGGGAGGGGACTCCTTTCCCCCATGAACATTTGTGTAAGGGAACCAAGTCTGAAGGATTGAAATGAACAAAGAGAGGAGCTATGGTGGGAAGCAGTCTCCACATGGACTTGAGCACACGTGTGGGGTCTCAATCAGGGAGGGAGACCCTGACCTCGAGGACAGGGCCATGGGAGACACAGGTGCTGGGGAGCAGGGGCAAGCATGTGCATGAGTGGCCAGGCTCTTCAGACCAGTGATTTGACCTCCGTACCCTCCCCTCTCCTCACTCCCTCCTGACCTCACCCCCACCCCACCAGAATCATCCATTCTAGGGATGGCTCTTGCCTGGACTTTGAAAGCCAAGCTGGGCAGCTGGGGACCTGTGCCCTGGGGAAGGCCACTGGGGTCGGGGTGACTCAAATGGCCCCCTCCACTTCCCACTAGTGACAACCTTCAGCCCCAGGACTTTTCTTTCTAAGTAAAGCATTTTCCAAGGATTCAGGGTCTTGCAGAAGGACCAAGAGATCCAGGATCACTGACCTGCAGTGAGGGGAGGAGCCCTCCTCTGAGAGCGGGTCCACTTACCGGTTTGCCATCCAGCCCAATGGGACCCTGAAACCAGAAAGGCCAGATGTAAAGACTGAGCATCACAGGACTCCTGCCAAAGAGGCTGCCTGGGCAGTGGGGAAAAGCACAGATTCTGGATTCTGATAAGTTGCAGCTCAAGGCCCTGCTTGACCACATACTTGTTAATGTGACCATGGGTAAGCCTAGGCCTCAACTTCCCATCCTGAAATGGGGTTGAGAATAATAGAATGTTGGATGCCAGGTGCACAGCACAAGAGAGAACCCAATGGGTGGCCTCCCCATTAATGTCAAAGACCTCACCCTTGCCCTGAGTGCAGAGTAGGTGGTGTGTTCCTAGAAATCAGGGGCTGGCCTGCATTGAGGCTGGGAGAGAAGGGGAACTGCTCCCTCTGCTCTGCCTGTCAAAACCTGCCTTAGGCCCCATAGGCAGAGGTCAAGGACACCCAGATGGCCACCCCTCTGCCTCCCCCTCGCTGGATCTCCTCTCAAAGCTCAGGCACAGGCTGAGCTGCAGGATGTTCTCCCACAGGGCATCATCCATTCTATATTCCCAGGTCATGCTGGGGTTTATCAGCCTGTGACTTCACTCACCTGGGGCCTGTCCTGCTGCCCCTTAATTTGTGTATTTGCTTCCCTGTATTTATTCCTTGCATCATGACCTGACTGCTGAGCTACTGTCCTGAGTTGGTGTCCATGAATGGCTGTAGAAGCAAGTCCTTAATGACCAGGGTTTGGGAGAGAAAGAGTGGAACCGGGGCTGATCTCAGATGAAGTTTAACCCAATCAGGCCTACAGACCACCTGGGACACAGCTAACTTCAGCCTTCTCCACTTACTGGAAATCCAGGGAAACCTCTAGTGCCTGGTTGACCCTGAAAAAAAAAAACAAGAGACACGTGATATTGAGCAAGGAGGAGATGCGGCCAATGCCTAGGCCTCCAGTTCATCTTTGCTCCCATCCCTCTCACTTTGTGTGATCGTCCTTGGGGGACACTCACTGTGGTTAGTAGGTTGGGAGGGAAGATGGAGAAAGATGAAATGGAACATCATAGGAAATCTCCTGCAGGGGCTGGGGGTGGGAAAGGAACAGAAAGGGGCCAGCATCCTTTGGGTCTCCTTCTGGGAAGTGGCTCCTGGAGAGCTCCTCACCGCTGTGGATGCATGGCTTGTAAACAAACGCATGGGACAGTGGGGCCAGCGGAGACTCAGCCCACAGCACATGGAACTCCTGGACTGCGATCCTCTAAGCTCTTTTTTATTTACACACGAGTCATTGCTCATGGCCACTTATCTAAGGATGGCTTAGATATCAGAACCTGACCTTCAAAATGTGTGTTTTCAGGCTAGACTAGGTCAGATTGCTCCTGTTCCTCTCACCCTAGCCAGCAGGCTTCTCCTAGCAGTTGGGCAATCTCTGAGCACCCCCTAATCTTTGTGGGATGCAGAGCAATCTATGCCTATTTTCCTGGAGGTGCAGAGTGCAACACAAATAAATATTTAGGATGGAGACTAGAAGCAGGTTCACTGGCCACAGTGATTTATGATCCAGTGGTTTATGATCAAGATTCAGGACAAAGGGGATGTGATGAGATTAGAAGAAGCACAAGGCTGTGATGATGCAGGGCTGAGGAGGGATGGCCAGGTGGTCAAGGGTGATGGAGAGCTAAGAAACGTGAGTCTTGTCACTCTCCTTCTCAAGAACAAGCAAGGGCTCCTTTCTACTATGTTCAAGGCCATCCCTCAATCCCATCCCCATCAACCATATTAGTTTCCTTTCCTGCCACATCTTTCCATCTATTCTATGCTCAGACACACTGGCTCACCCGCCGTTCACCACCAAACTAACATGCCCAGTTCTCAGCTTGGGGTCTCCTTTGGCTGACACAGCCAGAATCTCTTCCCAGGCATGGGCTTTCTAGACTGGCAGACTAAATTCTAATCCTGCCTTCAACTATGACTGTGTGACCCTGAGCAAGTTGTCTAACCTCCCAGAGCCTCAGTTTCCTCATCTATAGAATAGAGGTAACAGTATAACCTCATAGGATCATCAAATTACATTTAATTATGTTTGTAAAGCCTATTGAAATGGTAGCTGCCATCATCAGACACTTGTTGAACTGAACTGAACAGGGAAGCTCCAGAATAGAGCAAGGTTGCTTTTGAGCCCAATATGTCTTGTGATCAATGAAAGTTTGTCCTTGTCAAGCAGCAGTTTTAGAATCAGATCCTCTCCAGAAGATTTCTCTGGATTCACATGCTATGACCCTAAAACATCTCCAGGCTGCTAGGGTCCTCCTTGAAGCCGCAAATATAAGTGCCCAGTGGCCTGTGCTCAGGGAACACGTCAGCTGGGTAGGATGGGCACCCTGCCATCAGGGTGGGTGCGCTGGTTCAACAGGGAGCGAGTTGAAGTCTGCCGCAGGCTTAGGATGGGCTTGTGGCAGCCATCCAAAAGGGCACGAGGGAGGAGATCCCACTCATCTATCGGAAGGGCCCCTGGCTTTTCTCCTCTCAAGGATAAATGATGCTAAGAATAAACCAAGGAGAAAACCCGGAAACCATACAATGTCATCTCTGAAACCTCCCAGTGTAAACTTTTTGTAAACTACTCTGCACACCAAGAGGCCTGAAGAAAAGGTCAGGAGGAGAGGATTCCAAGAAACATCTTCAATCCCTCTAGGGACAATGTTTACGTGGTAGGGATAATCACACAGTTTGTTAATTACAGAGCCAGCCCTGGTAGCAGGATCCTTCTCTCCAACCAGGATCAAATCCAGGGCTAACCAAGGCTTTTTCAGAGATCTGGGGAAGAATGTTGTCACGGACCAAGTGGAAACTGGGACACCACTTTCTGGAGAGGCTGGGCCTGAGAAAGGCATGTGGTGAGACTTGGAACTGGACTTTAATTTATATCTCTTCAATTATATCCTGAGGTTAGACATCTCTTCCAATATTCTCTGCCTGTTTCTCTTTACCAATGTTTTCTAGTAGGTTGTTTGTTTTTTTCCTGCTGATTTGAGTGAAGCACTTTGTCAAGAAAAATAACTCTTTGATAGTCATATATGTCATGACTATTCTTTCTAATTTGGCATTTGTCATTTATTTTGTTTCTGGTGTGTTTTATATTTATATAGACAAATTTAATCTTCTCCTATGGCTTTTGGGTTTTGTGTCATGTTTAAAAGGGCCTTCCTCAGTTTCAGAATTATAAAATGTTCACTCATGCTTTGTCCTTGTATTTTACGGTTTCAGGTTTTGTATCTAAGTATTTTGTTCTTTGGAATTTATTCCAATATAATGAATAAATTGGCTTTAATAATAAAAAAAACCAAACAACCGTCTTTCATTTTACCTTTTACTAAGTGGCTTATCGGTTGTCCCAGCATCATTTCTTGAACAATTGATCTTTCTCTTCCTATTGTGAAATGAAGCCTTGATCATGTACCAAATTGACACATGCATTTGGCTTTATTCCTGGCCTCCCCATTCTGTTCTGTTCATATGTTTACTTAGATTGTCCTGTTTTTATAATACATTTTGATATCTAGTAGAATTTTGTTGGATTTCCAACCTCATAAAACATGCACAGGGATTAGGATCACATTAAATGTATACAAAATAGATGTATTTGTACGTTAATTCATGGATTGATATTACATCCTTCTGAACCAGAACAAGGGAAATAAGCTTTACATTGATCTCTGAAATCTTCTCTCTTAATTCAAGGTCAGAGTGAAAAGGGAGCCGAAGGAGGTCCCCACCTCTGAAAGCAGACAGACCCCTATGTCTACTCCTCCTTGTCTTTCTCCTACTTGCAAATACACAGACAGAAGGTTCTTGTTGGAAAAAGCCTACCAGGAAGTCTCCCTTCTCTTATTTGACCCTCGAGAGATGGTCAATTGTGTCTCTGCCCAGGGGCCACCTCATTCTGCCTCCCTCACCAACAAGACTCCATGCTGGCAAATGTTTAACCATTAGCTGAGTGGGGGAGGGTGGAGAGGAGAGCCCTGCTTTGTACAGCATCTGCCAATGTCTGTGGTGTAAATACACCCACCATAGCCAATTTCAAGCTACCAACATGAGGTCACTGAACGCAGCTGGGAGGAGGTGAGGTGTGCATGGTCCACTCTTGCCAGCCGTCCAAGCCAGCTCCAGCAGACCACATGCTCTGACCTCCAGCAGCAGATGACAGTTCCCGTTGGACATTATGGCATCTCTAATTCATCATGCTCAAATTCATCTCATCTCCCCTGGCAAAATCTGCTCTTCCTTCTGGGAAAGGGTACTCTGCTACTCAAGTCAGAAATGTGGTGTCATCTTGAGCTCCTGCTTCTTCCTCAATCCTCATTTTCTATCATCACGAAATCCTTCAAGTCCACTTCTAAAATAGCTTGCAAGTCCAGCCCTCCTGGCCAGCCCCACCGATTCTGCTCCAGTCTAGGCCTTGGTTGTTGCAAGTGCCTTCCAGCCAGCCTCCCACTGCAGCCTCTTCTAAACGTGCTGCATGCTGGACCTTCTAAAACCTTTTAAACTGCAAATCTGGTCATGTCCCACATCAGCCTAACACAACCTACAGGCTCTTCACACTCTCAGGACAAAGCCCAACCCCTGACCATAATGTAAGGGCTTCTCATGGGTCCTTGATTGCAGTTATTATCCCCTCCTCCAGGAAGCCTTCCCTGCCTGCCCTCCTTCCCCAAGGCTGGTGCCTCCTCCTTGTCCCACAGCTCGCTAACCATCCCCTGGCTTAGCACTTGCTGTCTGCATTGTCATAGATTATGTGATCGCTGGTCTCTCCCACTAGATCATGTGCCTAGAGGGCAAGCTGACAGAGGTCGGGTTTCTACACAACACCTAGCAGGCACTGGGCTCTTAACAAATATGAATGGAGTGAATTGAGACACCCTCAGTAGGTGTGTCTACCTGGTGTGGGGTGGCTCCTAGTGGATGAGGACTGGAAGTTCAGCTATCTCCTGGCCCAGAAGAGAAGCTGGAGAGCTCAGAGAGGGAATGGTCACACTTCGAGATGGGGCATTTCCTAGGACTGGCAGATCCCCTGCCCAGGGCCTGCTGGGCCAGCCAGCATCTTGGAGGTCCAGCCTCCCCCTCGATTTACTGAGGCTCTCTTAAAGTCAATGTGCCCCAACACTGTATTCTAGCTTGCTTCATTAGAAGGTGAACCCTCCTCCAAAGTGCTTGGAGGGGTCCCCCTTTGCTTGGACCATTTATCAAACTCCAAGAGGGGAGGCAGGTGGCCCCTGAGAGTGGCAAGGCTGGTTCTTATTAGCAGCATCTATGCTGGACCCTTCCTGGCTGAGTGGAAAGTCACATGTTCTCCATCATCCCTGGCTGCCACCAAGGGTGCCCACCTGACCTCTACCCCTTAATGACAAATGGACCCTTTGTCTTCCCCAGTCCCTGCTCCTATTAGCTCAGGGCAGCTTCCTGGAAGGAGCTGAGGGGGCTGTCCCTGCTGTCCAGTGGGGACTCAGCAGGGATACCTCGAGCCATTGGGTGATGGGGGCCAAAGTCAGAGGATGCTGGGCTTCGTTAAGACTCCTGGTATGATAAAACCTTTCCTGGCGCCAATGTAGGCACCCACCTGGAGGACTTTTTTCTCCTGAAGTAAATATCATTTTAAACGTAGCGTTTCAAACATGGAACAGGGTATTGAGGCAAGAATGCAGGCTTTGGGATGAGGATAACCTGGCCAAACCCAAGCTCCAGAACTTACTAGCTGGGTGACTACAGGCGAGATAGGAAACTGTTCTCTCCTCTGTAAAATGGGCTGGTGGGGCCTGCCTCACAGCTGTGAAGGACACCTATTATGTGACAGGTGCCCTTATGTGCCTGGGACACCTATTATGTGACAGGGAAACAGAAGCTCTCATTGCTACCTGAGCAGAAGGTGCTTTTCACTATTGGAGTCAAATCCAGTGTAGTAGGTATGTTTCTGATTAGGTTATCCGTGCTGGGCTGAGGCCAGGAGGAGCAGAGTCTCTACTGCCCTGAACACATCTCCAGCAGTGGAGCTTTTCAATAACTTTTTGGTAGCCTGTTGACATAATTTGCTGAAAGCGTGTGAGAGGACCGGCAGGATCCACACAATAGAACGTCTGTAGCCAGACCAGAAGGTGGACAGAGATGGCAGCCTAGGGTAGGGCCTGTATGCTGTGTTACTCCCCTGTCTTCCTAACACACTAGGCTTGGTCCTCGATGTTAGAACCTGGAGGACTGTCTTCTGTTCCTATGACCTTCCCATCACCACCTACATCAGGACCAATTTGGCCAGGGCATTGGTGCTGCACCTCCTCCAGGACACAGGAGGCTTGAAGCCCATCGGGGCAGCCACCGTGTGATCCCAGGAGCACATGTGACAGTGACATCAGGCCTGGCCCATCCATGACAGCAGCAGGAACCAGAAGCAGACTGGAGCCAGATGGTCTGGCTGAATGATCAGCTACCAGTGTAGCCACGTGTCAGCCCTATGGCTTTGGGCAAGTCACTCAGCCTGTCTGTGCCTCAGTTTCCTCACCTGTAAAATGGAGGCGATCACAGTCCCTATGTCATGGAGTTCTTGTGAGGATTAAGTGAGTGAATACGTGTAAAAGTCTTAAGATAAGACCACCACAGAGGAAGTGTTAAGCGTGGTCATTATGGTCTGAACCCAGAAGAAAACCTTGCTGTAAAGGCCGTATCTACTCAGCCCAGGGCCGCTCAAGTTCTGCCTCTGACCCAGCCCCTGACATGTCTGCCAGCCTGGCTCTCCTGCCCCTGCTCTCCTTCCCAAACTGGCTCTACTTCTCAGCTCCCCGCACTCGCCAAAACCCCTTGCTTGGCTGTTCAGCTCACTGCGGGCCCCCTCCCTTGGATATAACTTAGCCATTCGTTCTCCAGCCCCTCTCCCTCTGCTTGTGGGTCTCAGTCTCCCAGAGGCTAGCCCTCTGCTCCCACCCCTCACTGAGCACGGTGGGTCAGGAAAAGTGCAGAAGGTGGAGCCGGCGGCCTGCTGCTGTGGTGAGGCCGGGGCTCCTCGGTTCTAATCCTGCCCAGACTCTACATGGGAGGCCCCTCCCCCTCTCTGAGCCTCAGTTTCCCCTTCTGAGAGGGCTGTGTTAGACCATCCCTGGGATCCTTTCCACCCTGACGTGTGGTGATTTTATTAAAGCCCCGTGGTTCAGGGCTCTGGGAAAATAACAAGCCCTTCTTCCCACAGCCTTGATATCTTGCTGGCTTCATTACCCACACCGCTGTTTTGGTCCCTAAGGAAGCACATGTGAGGGGAGCCTCGCTGGTTTTCTCAAGCTCCCAGCCATGGGGTGGAGGGTGCTAGTGAACACACAGGACCCAGCACTGCACACAGAGACATCTGTGAGGGTGAGTGTGGGCTGGCCCTCTGGCAAGACCAGTAGTGCGTGCCTGGGTCAGTGAACCCGGACTCGTATCTGCTCCATGGGCTTCCAGAAACAAAGGCTGGTTCCCGGGAAAGCCGGATCACCCCATCCGGAGGAGAGCAAGCCCTTTCTCTCCTCTGCGTGTAAACAGCAGGGCCGCCTCGCAGCTGCTGTAGTTTCGTGGCTAGAGGGCAGGTCCCTCAGAACCCTTCCAAGGCACTGTAATTTAGGTATATTTAGCCAGGCCACTTTCCTTAACATCAACATCGGCACCCAAGGCCTGGTTGGGCTGACCACATCACATGCAGTGGCCTCCCCACCCAGGGCCACAGCCGCCCTCGCTGTCCCCTCATCCCCAGCCTAAAAGCCCTTTTCATCAACTCACCCATCCCCCCAATACCCCGAGGAAGAGCAAAAACAACTTACAGGGGGGCCGCGGGGACCAATGATGGACAGCCCAGCGTCTCCAGGGGACCCCTGCGGGGAGAGAGGAAGGGGGAGAGGGAGCGAGCGGCAGGGAGGTATGGAGAAGAGGAGCGGGAAAGAGAGGAGCCAAAGGGAAGGAGCTGGCAGGGGGCCCGGAGCAGGACGCCGGCCCCATGGGACAGGAGAGGGACGCCAGGGGACGTGGAGGGCCCCGAGAGGATCAGCAGAGTCAACACAGAGGGTACAGGGGCAAGGAAGGAGCATTCGGGACAGGTTGGGAAGGGCAGGTAGTAAGGGGAAGCAGCAGGAGGGAAAGGAGAAGAGGTGTCAGTGAGAACACAGGACATGGGGTTCCGGGGAGACAGGGTGGTGGGACCCCAGGCCGGGGAAGCGAGAAGAACAGGATCCATTGGAGTGGCGGGAAACAGGGAGACACAGAGAGAGAGAGGAGACTTAGCAAGGCTGCCCAGGCCCGAGTCCCTCCCCGGCCCAGCCCAGGATGCTTTCCAGCCCCACCCCCACCGCCCCGCAAACACCCATCCGGCCACACACCCTGCAACTGCTGAACAGTGACCTGCCCGAGAATGGGGCTGTGAAAACAGAGGAGGGGGACACAAGCAACATGCGGGCTGTGTGGACTCAGCATCCCTGACCCTGAAAGGCTGAGCTGCCTCAAATTCCCTAGTCCCGGTTTCAGAATGACACGGACGGGTGAAGGCCAGGGCAGATTTGTCAGCTCTGAGAGGAAGGCAGATGCTGCTGAATGAGGAGCTCAAAGTGCTGTCAAGGGTGGCTGAGCTAGCTAGACAAGCGCCGTGTGTGTGTGTGTGTGTGTGTGTGTGTGTGGTGTCCCCAAGTTCAAGGTCCTACTCTGCCAGGAAAAGTCACAAAACCTCTCTGAGCCCACATACCTCCTCTGTGAACAGGGATGCTGAGAGCGGCTCTGTTGCCCTTACGGGAAACGCATTTTGGAAAATGTCATACCTTACAGGCAGGCGAGGGGTGATTTCAAATTAGTAACTGTTTATGTCATGGCAATGATACAATAATTTTTATACAAGGCGGTGTAGTGTCATGGTTAAGAGCCAGAATGCTTGGGTCTGAAGACCAGCTCTGCTACCCACCAGCTGTATGACCTTGGGCAAGAGACTTAATGTCCCCGTGCTTGTTTTCTCATCTGTAAGGATACAGATAGCGCCTGTCTCATAGCATGGATGTGAAGATGTCATGTGATGATGTAAAGTACTTAAAACAATGCCTGGTCCATGGAAGGGGTCATGTGTCTTTCTCCTAGGCAGTTTACCCTCATGCCAATGTGGAGCTGACAGTCTAGTTCGATTTTGGGGACAGAATAGCATGGTAGGTAGGGGCCCCAGCCTTGGAGTCAGACACACTGGGGCACCTCTCCATCTCTGTCACATTCTAGCTGTGTGACCCAGGGCATGTGACTTGGCCTCTCTGTGCCTTGTGTAAATGAGAATATTAAAGCTTCCCTGAAAAGGTTATGTCAGTGCTAGTTGGGAAAACAGACAAAATACTTAAAACTGCACCTGACACAGTTTGTGTTTAATACACAGCAACTGTATTATAATTGTTGAGGTTGTTATTTTGGAGATGGGAAACTATTGCAGAAATACTGCATTACAGACAGGGAAGTACAGAGCCGGGCACCGGGAGGTCTGGCTTGGAGCCCCTGCTCATCACTATTGCTGCGCGATCTTGGGCCAGCCCTGCTCCTTCCTTGGGCATCAGATGAGTTTCCTCATCTGCAGAGTGAACTCTTTAGAAGTGTTGTGCTTGGCCAGGCGTGGTGGCTCACGCCTGTAATCCCAGCACTTTGGGAGGACAAGTGGGTGGATCACCTGAGGTCAGGAATTCAAGACCAGCCCGGCTAACATGGTAAAACCCTGTCTCTACTAAAACTGCAAAAATTAGCTGGGTGTGGTGGCATACACCTGTAATCCCAGCTACTCGGGAGGCTGAGGTAGGAGAATTGCTTGAACCCAGGAGACGGAGGTTGCAGTGAGCTGAGATCTCGCCACTGCACTCCAGCCTGGGTGACAGAGCGAGACTCCATCTCAAAAAAAAAAAAAAAAAAGAAGTGTTGCTCTCAGAAACCTCTCAAGAACCCCCCAGGGCTGATGTTCCAGGATGGCTTCTGGGTTTCTGACTTCCCGGGGGGCTCTATTCCATAACCGCTGGGGTCCCCCTGGGCAGTTCCAGCTACACAAAAGAGCAATTGGCCAGAATGATGAGGCCTCATGCTGTCAGGGCAGGGCAGGGCAGGGGAGACCTCCTCAGCTGGGAAAGCTGGGACCGCCGCCCAGGAATCCCAAGACTGCTGCCCAATGTTATGGAAGCTGTTAGGAAACGGGGCCGTGAGAGGCTGTGAGGGCAGCAGGCCCAGCCAGCACCCTCTGCTGGGGCTTTCATCAGGGGGAGGGCTGAGAGGCTCTCCATCAACAGTCCACCTGGAGGAGGAGGCTGGGTGCAGGGCAGAAGGGGAAAGCGTGGACTCACCTTCTCGCCTGGTTGGCCCTTTACTCCCTGGGGCAGCCACATGCAACACAGGGTGCAGGAAGGGAAAGGGGGGAGAGAAAAAAGAGGGGATGAGAAAGAGGCACCCACACAAGAATCCATGTTCATGGCACAACAACCAAACAGAAGAAATCACTGTGAAATAAGAAACAAAGCAAAACACAGATGCTGACACATGGCAGGTCCACATCCAACAAGCACAGCATGTGTCATGTGGAAGGCGGCTGCTGCCATGTGCAGCTGCTCCAGATAACTGAGAAACAGTGGCTGGGGCTGTAAGAGGCCCTCTTGAGGCACGTACGTGTGTGTGTGTTTGTGTGTGTGTGTGAGAGAGAGAGAGAGAGAGAGAGAGAGAAAGCGAGACAATGGGAGAGAGACAGAGATAGAGAAAAGAGAACAAGATCCCACCTAAGTCAGGAAATCCTCCCCAGAAGCCACGGCCCCAGCTGGCCAGGACACTCTGAGGTTGGGGTGGGGATCGAGGGGAATTGCCCCAGGACTGTGTTGTGATGCTGGTGTCTAGGAGGTTTGCAGGTCCAGCTGAACACCAAGAACAAAGCTTTGCCAAGCTAGACAAGCCTGGAGTCCTTGGGCCTGGCCGGGCAAGGTGGAGGGAGGGGGCCTGGAGAATCACAGGAGGCCAGAAGGCAGGACACACACCTCTGGAAGGATGGAGCATGGGTCAGTGATGCAGACGAGGCTGGTTAGGTGGCCAAGGGTCCCTTGCAACCACAATGACCAGTAGATGGACAGTCCCAATCCACCCTGCTCTGGACAGGCCAGTGGGGCCACCTCTGGTAAACCCCAGGGATGACCCAGGCATGTCACACCTACCGGCCACCTCACTGCTTATCAGGTGGCTCATGCCAGGACCCCTACTGGGCAGCCAAATGGGCCCATTGTCTCATTTAAAATAGCACCAGCAGCCAGAGTAGCTTGAAAATAGACCTGCTAAGAAGGAAGCAGGGAGACCTCCTGAAGCTCCCCTCCTTCTTCCCCCACTGCTATGGGAGGGAAGTGTGGACACTTCTTGGGGGGAGGTGACCACAGGGCCCAAGAAGGAGGACAGCACGGACAGGCCCAGAGCTGTCACTTTGCATTTTGCAGCCTTCCCTGTGGGCCTGTCTCTGCACTCAGGGGAGAGGCTCCTGAAGCTTCCCTGGGAGCAGGGACTTTGGGGTCCCACAGCTGGCTTGGGCACAAACCCCAACTCCACCCTATTTCGGGTGCAGTGAGTCTCAACATCTTCATTTGGAAGACAGGGGCTCAGAGGGCTATGGTAACGTAGGTGACTGGCTCAGGTCCACATGCGCAGGCCCTTGGGAAAGGATGGCTGAATCATGTTTCTCTGCTCTGTACAGAGCCTGTGACGGCTTGGGAGGACTCAGGATCTGGAGTTAGAAAACAGAAGAAAACAGACAGGGCCGGGCAGCAATTCCACTGTGCTCTGCTCTGGGAATTGGTGGGAGAGCTTCGCGTGGGGCAGCCCAGGGCTCCCAGCCTCCATGCCTCCATAGACAGGCCTTGGGTGGGCCCTGGGGAGAACAAAGCTCTGTGACATGGAACACTTGCCCTGAACT
This sequence comes from Pongo abelii, assembly GCF_028885655.2. Taxonomy (NCBI): domain Eukaryota; kingdom Metazoa; phylum Chordata; class Mammalia; order Primates; family Hominidae; genus Pongo; species Pongo abelii. The sequence continues at coordinate 74,131,471 of NC_071993.2, forward strand.
CTGAAATATCCCAGGCCTCTGGGGCTTCATTCTAAGGATCAGACCCTCCTCAGAGCTGCAAGGCCACTGGGGATGGGTGGTTAGTGGGGAGTAGTAATATTGTCAGGATCAAGAGCGCAGGTTTGGAGTTGGGCTGTCTGAGTTCAGATTTCTGCTCAGCCACTTCCTGACTGTGCGAACTTGGGAAGGACAGTTAGCTACTGAGCCTCAGTTTTCTCATCGGAAAAGTAGGGGTGGAAACTGTCTACCTCATGCAGTTCTTGTGAAGTCTGAGTAAGCTAACATAAGGCTCTTAGCACAACGCCAGCAAGCAGTTAGCACTAGCAAGGGTCAGCTATCATTTGGATGCCTTTTCTCAACCTCTGAGCACCGGCAGACTCACATCAGGCAAGCAAATTCACACAAGGATGCTACACCCACTCCTACAGCCAATCCCATGAGATTCTGAGGCAAAGCTGAGAATGACATGGGGGTGGTCAGGGGTCCTGGGGAGCCAGGTGAGGCAGAGGCTGATGGGAAGTTAGGAGTCACATGGGGAGAGTGGCCGAGGCCAGTGTCCCAGCCCAGGCTGGGGAGTGGTGAGGGTGGGGCATGGCCATCACTGCCTTAGGCTGCTGTCTTTATAGCCCTTTGTAGACACTGAGGGGCTGATGCTGGCCTTCCCATTTCTGGGAAACACCCTCTCCATCAAACATTCTCATCTCCCCTTCTCTATCTTCATTTTCCAGCAAGAAACAGGGAATGTTTTAACTCTCAGCCTCCTCCTGAGGACTTGGAGGTACCACCTGGGACCAAGCCCTGTCTTCACCATCTCTTAGTGCATCTCTGTCTACAGAGACGGCCTCTGGGAACCCTGGCTCCACCGAGGGGTGGTTGCAGGAGCAGCTGTGAATCTGAGGATGAGCTGCCAGCTTTGGGGGGCGGAGTGGGAGTCCTCCTGATATCGAGGCTCAGTTTGTTCCTGCCATTCCCAGCAGGTGACTAGCAAAGGGCTTTGTTCATGCAGCTTTATTGGGTTTTTCCTTTGCTGTGGCAGCTCTCTGGAGAGTAGTGCCGTACTGTGAGGTCTGAAGGACTGGGATACAACTTCCCTTCTCCTTCCTTGTCCCTCCCTAAAGCACACTGGGACCTGGGAAAGGGAAAGTGCTGACCCCCTTCTTGGGCCTGGGGTAGACAGCACATTGCCATGGTTTAGAGGACAGGCCAGCACAGAGAAGCAAGCAATGGCCACCTGAGCAGGTGTAAATGGGCCAACTCACCACACGTCCAGGCATCCCAATGGCACCTTTGTCCCCCTGATGATGAAGGAGGCAGAAACAGTCAGATGTGGTTGGAACCAGGCTAGCATGTGAAGGACCCTATAGGCAAACCGTGCACCTGATTTAGGGCACAGCTAACCCAGTTTGCAGCAGGGACGACATCCCATATGATGCCCAAGCATCATGTAGATACACTCCCTATGCAGCTCCCAAGGACTCTTCAGGAAGCAGCCACTGCTATGGCTATGTGTACTTAGGCATGAGTGTTGTGGAAAGAGCACGGAAGGAAGAGTCTGGTCCCAGCCTGGGCCTCAGTTTCCCTATGCCTTTCCAAGGCCCTTGCTCCCTTAGACTTCACTGTTGCATCGATTCCAGCCATGGCCAGGATGTGCCTCATCTTTATCACGCACAACTTCAAGGCACAGAGCAGGGTGACTGGCAGCTCCCATGTGACAGATGGGTGAATCACTTTCCTTGGTCTGTCTCTGCCAGGGCTGGAGAGCAGTGCTCCTCCCCAGCCCCTGGTTTGAGAAAGCAACCTCTGGAGTCTTTCTCCGGTCCTCCCTCCTCTCGGCCACCTCCAGTACTGACAGGAAGGACCACGAGCCATGTGGATTCAGCCGAATCACGAGTTGCAGATGCTCCAAGGGAAATGCTTTGTTTTGTAGCCAGGGGTTACATCTTCTCACTCTGGAAATCTGCTTATTAAGTTTTGTTCCTCCCTCTTTTGGTAGAAAATATTTTTTTGCCATCATATGCGTGCAGACATCATAAAACCTGGGGTGGGGCCTAGAGTTTGCTAGGAGCCTGGAACGATGGAAAGCAATAGGGTGCAGAGAATCAGGTGGTTTGTCCAGCCTGCTGGACAGGAGGGGACTGCATGGGCATTTCTGGGGTGACTCTGCATCTGCTAACCCCACTGAGGCACAATGCCTTGAGGAAGAATGAGCATCCACCATGTATGTGGGGCACACCTGGGAGAAGCAACTATTTCTGAAATTAGGCTCTTAAAATTAACACATAAGGTCAAGACCAACGGTGGCTTTGTGTAAAATGTTCCACTTTTACTAAAGAGTGGCAGAGTAGCAGTGCAGACTAGAAGCACTGACTCTTCCCTTAACCTTCCTGAGCAACAGTTCTGTGGAGTGGGGGTGACGAGAGCTTCTTTCTCATGGGGTTGCTGGGAGGATGCCACGTGATGCTGTCTCTGAGAAGCATGTGGCTAGTGCCTGGCCTTTGGTGTTGAGTAAATGGCATCTGCTCGTGTAAAGCCTAGCACAGCCGCGGGCAGGTGAATTTCATCAGCATGTTTGTACTCCACACCTTTTGCTTTGTACACCAGGGGCTCACATCCACCATCTTTTTGAGTGTTACTCCTAGGACCCTTCACACGGAAGCATCAACAAGACCATGACCCGTGGATCTGAAATTGGCCCTGCCTACGAAGGACCCCAGGCCAGGGCTGGTCGTCGGCTGTGGCAGCCCCACGGTCCACTCACTCTTGGGCTTTTGAATGATATTTCAGGATGTGTGTTTTGGTTTCTTTTTCATTTCTTTTTTAAAACTAATGCTCTTTGCAGTCCTGGCCATAAAATGCTTGGGTTAGGGATGGGTGTAGAATGGCCAGGGACTGGAAACTATGTGTAGCAGCCGCTGCTCTGTCAATTGCCCCCTAAATGCTTTTTAAAGGTGGATGTTGTAAGAAAAAAACAAAGTCTGCCCACATTCCCCTCGGTCATCTGATGTTTCCCCTCCTTGGATTTCATGGGACCGATTCACCCGTCCTCCTTTGCGCTGGGGCTCTTACTGGGAGAGTTTCAATTTGCAAGTCTGAACATTCCCCCACATGCATTTCATTAAGAAAGCCACTGCTAGGCATGAATTTTAGAAGCTGTTGGATTAGTCCAAAGGTTACAATATAATCCATGTCTAAAAGGGGAGTCATTAGGTAAGAGGGAGGAACATAAGGGTCTGGAATCTCATGGATGTGGCCTTTGGTATAGGGAGACAGGGCAGACTGGTGCCAGCCTCAGGCCAGGGTGCTCTCCATACCCGATTCCGGCCCCCTGACTGGCTGCAGCATCTTGCCTGGGTCACTCCGCATCTGAGGGCCCATGGTACACATACCCAGTACTCAACTCATCCATGCCCCAGGCTAGACTCCACAGAGCAATGTCTTAAAAGACTTTAAAGATGGGTTTTGAAGGTGAAGCACAGACCACAAGCAACAGCAGTATGGAATGGTGTGGGCCTCTAACAGGTCCCCACCTGAAGCTTGGACAGATGGACAAACTATTTTACCTTCCTGACTCTCATGTATAAAACAGGTTTATAATCATACCCATTTCACTGAGGTGTTGAACAAGCTGAATGTGTGAAAGGTGATAAATGCAGTGCCTGGCTCCTCTTATGGTTTCAATAAGAGATGGCTATCTTTTTTTGTCCCAAAGTCCCCATGGTTACTTGGCACAGCCTCTCTAGAATTGGGACATGGTAATTGAGGGAAAACAAAGTTTTTGAGTCCGCTTTCTTACCAGCAGGCATAGGAGGAACAGTGGTTTGAATGTCAGCTGCTATGCAGGGGGATAGTCAGTGTGCCCGTGGGCTGCCCATCCCTGCAGCTGCCCATGGTAGGGTCATCAGTCTGGAAGTCAGCTGCAGCTTTGGAAGGATCTGCATACTGTAATTTGTCTGCCTGGGGCAAAGGGGCACCAAGGGCTATAGCTAAAGATGCCCCAGCAGGGTCCTCTCTAGATCTCAAAGGAGGAAGGAGCTGAGGTGACTTCACCCTAAGCTATAGATCAGGGACTCTGGAGAGTGGCCTGTCACCCAGATACACCTGGAGAAAAACCAGCCACCCAACCTAGCCAGTCCTCAGACTGAGAAAGAGCACGTAAAAGAGATGCAAAGGAAAGAAGAAACAAAAGTGACTTACTGGGAGTCCGGGTCTTCCAGTGGGACCCTGAAATGAAGAGTGACGTTTACATAGGTCAGGCAGGTATCGTAACACCTAACTGTTGAACACTGTCCCAACCAGCTGTGTGACCTTGGCACACCACTTGGGTGAGCCTTTGTTATTTTATGAAAAAAATGAAGGGGGAGCCTTGATCACTAAGGCTTCTAAAGCTTCCTTCCAGTTCTGGCTCTGAAGAAAGCCCACCTGTGTTCACGTCTTGGCTCTGCCACTTACTACCTGGGTAACCTTCAGCAAGTGTCTTGGTCTCCCTGTGCCTCAGTATTCTCATCTTGAAAATGGAAGAATAATCATTACCTATCTATTAGGATCAAATGAGAGAATGTATGTAAAGCACTGAGCACAGCGGCTGGCATATAGCAAATCCTAAATAAATGCAGCTATTACCATGATTATTAGAAGAGAGGAGGACTGGCCAGAGACGGGCATGGCGCTGGCCTTGGTTCCTCCCTCCAGAGACCCTGCTGTCACATACAGTTTCTCTCCTTCCAGACATCCCACTGTTCCCATAAACCGAAGGCAGAACCAGGAGTAGGTCTTGGGGCGTTCCCTGGGAGACAAGCCCCTCTTCCTCTTGCTTCTAAACTTCCTGTCCCCCAATGTCACAGAGTGGGCTGAGAAGTGGGGCAGTGACCTCCCATCCCAGGGAAGGGAACGGGCCAGGGTGAGGAGGGTCCAACCTCATGCAGTGGGTCTACTCTGAATAGGAACAGAAGGGGAAATTTGCTTACTGTGTCCTTACAACCAACATCATCCACACTGTGCCACCCTTACAGGGACACATGAGGGAAACTTATTTTAGGCCCCATTCTCAGGAAAAACTGTGCTTCGCCCAAGCATCAGGCGCCCTCCTACCTCACTGCAGCCTGACCCTTGCCAAAGCTCTGCTTTCCTCTTTACTCTGGCCACCGAGAAGCTCAGAGCCAAGTGTGTGGCTCATCTGCACAGGATGCTGCAGTGCCATGGCTCTGGATTCCCTTTGCTTTCCTGCCTCTGTTCTCCACCCCTCACCTCCTGTTTCCTTACGTAGCTTGTCAATCCCCCTAAAATGTTTCTTGGAATGAGATGGGGTAGAAATAAATAAAACAATAAAATTCATTAACAAAAATCCACAAAATCATAATTTCTTCCTTAAAATGTAAGGTTTACCCAGCCACTTGGGAGACTGAGGCAGGAGGATGGCTTGAGGTCAGGAGTTCATGACCAGCCTGGGCAACATAGCAAAACCCCGTCTCTAAAAAAAAAAATTAAAAAAATTAGCCAGGTGGGGGGCATACGCCTGTTGTCCTAGCTACTTGGGAGGCTGAGGCAGGAGGGCCACTTGAGCCCATGAGATCGAGGCTTCAGTGAGCTTTGATCGCACCACTGCTCCCCAGCCTGGGTGAGAGAGTGAGACCCTGCCTCTCACTCTCTTGCCTAAAAAAGTTTTTTCTTTTTTTTTTCTAAAAAAGAAAAAAAAATTAAAGGTTTGCAAAAAACCTTTGGGCATCATCTAGGGCCTTATGCTTTTAGGATTAAATGAATTAATATATCCTAAGTAAAAAATATATATATATACGTACACACACACACACACATATTCCTTACAACATCCATATGAAGCAGACACCATTACTGTTCTAATTTTACAGATGAGGGGACTGAGGCAGAGAGAGGTTAAGTAACTTGCTAAGGTTACACAGCAAAAAGTGGCAGTGCCAGGATTTGATTGCAGTTGGTCTGGCCCCAGAGCCCATGCTCATAATCACTATGTTACACTGCCTCCATAAAAACATAACAGTGTCTAACACACAGTAAGTGTTAGATACTATTTCAGCAAGGATCATATTCAACAAGGCCTGGCAGCTGCTGGCAAATATTTCCCTATATTCCTTCAGAGAAAGATATGTCCCTACTTCCCTTGGTCATCTGTTTTCAGTCTCATAGTTCCCAGTATTAGGAAATTCTCCCTTAAATCGAATCCAGGGATGGCCAATAGATGTCAGCTTGAGCACTGACGCCAATGGATTGGGAGTAACTGACTAATGCGTTACGTTAAAAAGCCTCCTAATTGATTAGCAATGTCTGCTAGGGACATGATGGGTGGGGCAGTGGTGGCTGAAAATTTGCTTCCACCTAAATGGTTCCTGCTGCAGCTTTAATCCATCCTGCACAGTTGTGTTCTTCAGGCACTGGCCGACCTTGTGCCCACAGAAATCTGGGTCTTCCTGTTGGAGGACAGAGCCAGCCACCAGGATACACCCAGATGGCATCAGACAGGCATCTCAGAGCCCCTCTCTCTGGCCACCAGCATTCTTCTTTTGCAGGAAGCAGAGATAACAGGGCTGAGGAGGTGATTCCTGCCCTGGCCAGCTTCCCATTTCCTCCTCCTCCTGCCTTGTGGTTTCAGCCAGCACTGGGCAAAGGTTCAGGGCTCTTCTTCTGAGCTGGGCTCAGAATGTGGGGAAAGCTACCCGGGCCTTTCTTCTTCACTCTGTGGGCAGAGACTGAGTGAAGGATCATCCCCTTCCCATCATGGGCTCCTTCAGCACAGACCCAAAGGGGTCTGGGAACAGTCCCTGGGTCGGGCCAGCACAAGCTCTCAGAATGCAAAATTCCTATTGAGGAAAGGACCCTCAAGTCAGGCAGGGACTCAGAGCTGTCCTGGCATCCTGGCCCTGGGGATGAGGTGTGTGCAGGAGGCTGTAGCATCCTGCCCCTGGGGGTGAGGTGTGTGCAGGAGGCCCCAAGGCAGGGTGGGGGCAGTTGAGGGCTCTTGTGGCTTCCTCAGAATGAGACAGGAAAAAGCAGCACATTTCCCACAGGTGAAAGCTCTCTATGGCAGAGTTTATTTTGGAAGATGGATGATAGGAATTAAGATCTGACACACCAAATGTGCCATAATAAATTATCCTTCCTTTCAAGTAATGACATGACAGGTCCTGCCTCACTGTGATGTGTCAGGGGCCATGGGATCCTCAGCGTGGGTGCAAGGGCCTTTCAGGGCACAAATGGAGTCTTCGATAATGGCCTTTACTGAAAATGAAGCAGGCGGCTCCCACAGGTACACATCAAGAGGAAAACAGCTATGGAAATGACTTCTCCAAGGCAGGGATGATGATAGGGTTGATTTCAGCAACCTTGAGAAAGATCTGATGCGAGGGCTGGGCCCTTTCAATTCCTATCTCCAGCTCCCCCAGCGCCCTCTGGTCTTTTGTTGGGATATCAAAGGCAGGTGCTCCTGTTCTCTGGATCCATTACTTGAGGGAGGCAGTCTCCTTGAGCTCTTCTCAGGTTCTCTGGAAGTGGCTCCACTCCCCGCCCCACCCTGGGCTTCCTAGCAAGGCCAGGAAGGAGTGCGGCATGCTGCCTATAATTTATGTGCTGTCTCCCAGTCTAACCGGCTGACACCGCTCTGTCTTACATAAACATTGCCACCACCACCACCACCTGCCCAAAGTGGCCAGAATGGAGCTGCCCACTCAGGGGTGTGGACGTGAGTCCTCTGGAGCAGACCACGCTTGGAGCCAGCTTGATGACCTGTTTTCTGAGACCTTTCAAGGAATAGAACTGAGGAGAGATGATTTCTTTTCCTCTAATACCTGGTGCTTTTTTTTTTTTTTTTTTTTTTTTGACTCCAATAGCTTCTCTGGGGACAAAGGAACTGAGCTAATTAGACGGAAAGCCACTCTTTTATATTGAAATTTGGGGCCTGCTTTGCCCTGGGGGCAGCCATTGTCTTGCCCTGGAGGGGTGCAGAGGTGGGTGAAAAGCAAAATGGTAGCCTCCTCACCACAAGAGGCATTCTGGAGGGACCCCTCAGGAGCCTGCACAGGCCCCCCACAAGACAGCAGGGGCCCAGCTTTCAGTGCCCCCACCCAGAACCCCGTTACCGGCAGGTGACACAGGCCTTTCAGATGCATGAGACCCTCAGCTTGAGTACTTACAGGAGGTCCTGAAAGAGAGAAAGAAAATGCCTAGGTCAGTGTCATTGCTGTAGGGGGCGGTGGGGAGGCCGCCTTGGAAGCAGTGTCCAAGGATTCATCAGCGGAGGGGTTTCCATCTGGTCTTCGAAGTTTGTCTTTTCCTGGCCCACTTTCACCAATATAATCTCTTCCCCCTTTATTTCATCTCCATATTTTCATAATTGGATGAGAAATCCAGAGGTCTGGGCCCCAGGCTCAGCCCTGCTGGGGACCTGCTGGTGGCCCTTCTGCCTCAGCTTCCCACCTCACAAAATGGGCTCTTCGGGACCTGCCTGAACTTGTGTACAAGGCTGCTTTGCAGAACACGGGACAGCAGGCACCGAGGCACACTGAGAAAGGTGGAAATAACAGATCCTGTAGAGATGAGGATCGTTAGCATGCCCATGTCCTCACTGTGCCACGTCAGGGAGGGCCAGCAGGCAGGCAAGGGCGGGCGTGGATGGCCACTGTGCACCCTGCCTGAGGCCCATCGGCCCGTCCTGGTTTCTGTTTAGCAGTGAGTTAGGCACTTCACCCCTCCAGGGTCTGCCACCCACAGCCTCTTTCTCAAAGCCCCCTCTCGGGCTCCGGCCCCACCCTCCTCCATGCCTCTCTCTGTTTCTTTCTCTTTCTGGTGTCCACTCCCCACCTCCCTCCCACGGCCGCAGCAGCAGCCCTATCTCATTACTGGCAACAGCCAAGAATGACAAATTCAAGTGTTCCGAGAGGGAGAAAAAAGGAGTAGGGGTGGGGAGCAGGAGGGAAGGTTTAGAAAAGCAGCCCCAGAAAGATAGGGAAGGAAAGGCACTTCTGCGGAACATGAGCCACGAAACCCCGCCCTCCCGGCGATTCCCAGCTGGGCCTGGTGCGTCTGCCCGGCCCCTAGTGCCCTGGCCACGTTAACTCAGCTGCGACTCCTGTTGCTTCTTTTATGCTCGGCCAATAAAGGCTCCTATGTTTCCCTGTGCTCCTCCCGTTCCCAGAGCCGGCTTCCTTCTCTCCTCCTTTATCTGTCGGCTTCTCTGCCCTGGTCACCGTCCAGGAGGAAACAGCCTCTTTCACGCCGTCATGTTAAGGGAAACACAATGTTTTAGATTAAAAGCAACAGAAAAAGCCAAGAGGTGTAGAGCCTGGGTGAGCAAGCCCCAGGCCCGGGCCTTGCATGCAGGGCCCAGAACAAGCGGGAGGGAGCACGGAGCAGGGGGAGCATCTGGGAGCCATTAGGCTGAGTGGCAGAGGAACGTCACCCAGAATCTGAAAATATCCCCTGCGCGCAGCCTGCCAGAGGGGCCAGCTCAGCTGGGAAATCTGTGCCTCCTGGCTGGGGGAGATGTCCTCTGCATGAGAAGCAGGCTGGTGACAAAATTCAGCCTGTGGCAATTTTGGGATGCTTCAGCCACATGGAGGGCAGATGCCTTGCGCCTGCCAGGCCTGACGGGGCCCTGGCTCCCACTGTGGCAGGCTCTGGTGAGGCCCCCAGTGACACAGGCTGGAGCTCTGAGATGTCCCCAGTGACACAGGCTGGAGCTCTGAGGGCAGCCCTGCCTGTTGTTAGCACTCTCTGCTGCATAGGTGTCACCAGATGCAGCCAAGTAGCTGGCGCAAGACTCAAGGCTCAGCTGGGTGGCAGGAGGAGCAGTTTGCTGGGTCCACCCCTGGGGGATATAAATTCTACTGAAGATTTTGAGGGTTTTTACATCACCACGACTGCCACCACCACTGTCACTGCATACACCTCTATGCTCCTTATTAGGTGCCAGGCACAATTCGAGGGGTTTTCCATTATGCAATAAGTTCTATCATTCCCGCCTTGCAGATGAAGAAACTGAGGCCCCAGGGCCAAGCAGCTAATAAATGGTAGAGCTCTGGACCCTTCTCTACAGTGCCTCTCTCTCTGTCTCTCATTCAGAAAGCAACCTACCCCCCATCCCGCAATTGCCTGCAGACCAAGTCCTCTCCAGGCCTCCTCCTGGGATGCCTGTCATGGTCAGCCTCCAGCCCCCTTCTCTAGACTCAACCCTCTAATTTGTCTTTTACAGGCACCTTTGTCTTATGCAAGGGAATTTGGCTCTTCCAAGCTCAGCCAGGCTGCCGCTCCCCATACCTGTCCCTTACAGGGATTTCAGAAACAGGAAAATCCTCTTTGTGAGCTATTGCTGTGCCATAGAAGGGGAAGAGCTATACGGGTGCTATAAAAGACGACTTTCTCTCTCACACACCTTTTTTCCCCTGTTAAGGATGGTCTTCATGAGTCCCCTTGGAAAATCTTCAGGTGCCTTGGAAAACCCAACTGCCGTCCTGCCCCTGCCAACTTTCATCAAACAGGCCTGCATTGGGACAGCCCTGAGTTTCCAAGCAGATGCTTCCCCTGATGCTGTGTTCAATGCCTGGCAGCTCTAAGACACTGGGGAGCTGACAGCTTTGCAAAATCTAGCAGTGCCTGGATGTCACTAGTTGCTCTTCCATGTGGGCCACTTGGCTGTGCCCATTACCCTGGCCAGGCACCAAAGGATGGAGTCACTCCAAGGCACTACCAAGTCCCCACAGTACAGATGGAGAGAGAGAGGCCCGGGGAGATCCGTGACCATCCAGGGCCACGTTGTGGGCAGGTGATGGTGGTGGGACCAGCATTCAGTCTCCTGAATCCCCATCCTGGGGTCTTCCTCACAGAACACACCATATCTCATGCTGATCCTGCTGAGGTACAGCCCACACTACCACATCTTGAGAGAGGAGGAAGACACCTGGACTCTACCTATGCATCTGCTGCTTCCTCAGGAGGAACCTGTTTCTTGCAGCAGGGAGAACTATGATTGTCCCAGCCCCCTCAGGCGGGCTAAGCAGCCCGCAAGCAGGGCTGTGAGGAGAGGGTCACAACCGCCATCCAGGGTGGGGACATTCTGCCTGAGACCTCCCTGCTGATGTCTGTCACTGCCTCTATGTCTGTCACTGCCTCAGCTACCTGCTGAGGCCACTACTGTTCTCCCCCAGGGTTTGACCCACCTCCTCCGAGCAAGGCGGCCATGCTTCCCCAAAATGGACACATAGGGATGGACCCCCATGAAGAATTCTGGGGTAGCATTCTGGGTCGTGCCTTTTTTTCAACCACTTTTTGTATGTTCGTTCATTCAACAAACACTTAACAATGCCTACTGTGTGAGTCACTGTGCTGGGCTATGGCTCTCTAAAGATGAATAAAGTATACTCATTGTCCTCTGAGGAAGGAAAACTTCATTTTTTTAAGCACTTATTATCTACCAGGCCTGATGCAAAGCTCTGATGATACAGAGATGAATAACTCATTTCCTCCTGCTGAGAAGCCAACAGTTTCCTATGTTAGAAAGCTGGAGAAATTCCAGAGATGAGAACTAAAACAAACATGAGGGTTTAAGGAAGAAAGGATTGCTGTAGGAGGATTCATTTTTTCATTCTTTCATTCATTCAATCAACATTTACTGAGTGCTCATTATGCGGCAGACATAGACACAGTGCTAAGCATGGTAACTATAACACCGCACTTCGTCTTTACAACAACCTTGTGAAGTTGACATTATCACCCCTTCCATAGACTTGGAACCTGAGGCTTAGAGATTAAGCAACCTGCCTAAGGTGGTCACCTTGCTCTTAGATGATGGCATCTGATTCTTAAAGTTTAAAAAATTTAATTTAATTTAATTTAACTTATTGTTATTTTTTGAGATAGGATCTCACTCCGTTGCCCAGGATGGAGTACAGTAGTGCAATCATGGCTCACTGCAGCCTCAACCTCCCTGGGCTCAGGCAATCTTCCCACCTCAGCCTTCTGAGTAGCTGAGACCACACACCACACCTGGCTAATTTCTGTATTTTTTGTAAGGACGGAGTTTCACTATGTTGCCCAGGCTGGTCTCAAACTCCTGAGCTCAAGCTATCTGCCTGCCTCGGGCTCCCAAAGTGCTGGGATTATATGCATGAGTCACCATGCCTGGCCTCAGTTGATTGTTTAACTTTTATTTCCATATGGTAGGGCCTGGATGTGAACCTGGCGTCTCTTGCTGCAAAGCCTGTGTTCTCCTGGCTGGGGGTCATGAAGTTCTCAGGGGTGGAAGGGGCAGCTGGGCCCTCAGCCCCTTCTAAAGTGGTCAGGTAAGTCCCCTACCCCTCGACCCTAGACTTGGTGCCACCCAGTCTCTGGATCCAGTCCTGGTCCTGGACAGGGGGCATCAAGAGTGGCAGGGTGTTCCCAAGTTCAGTGTCATCTGAGCCATCTTCTGACTCTGCTTGACCGTTGGGCTCCCAGAAGCTGGGGTCCTAGCCCGCACCCATGCCTCCTGGTGCCTGCAGCTGACCACCTGCCACCAGCTCTGCCACATGCCCGACCCACCCATCTCTGCCAGGACAGGTGCTCTGCATCATGGGCTCCCCTCAGACCTTGGGTGACTAATGATATTGGTTACACTCTGCCTGCTGGAGCAGGGGTTCTCAGCTCAGGGGAATTTGGCTCCCCAGGGAATAGTTGACAATGTCTGGAGACATTCTGATTTCACAACTGGGAAGCTTCTACTGGTCTGTAGTGGGTACAGGCCAGGGATGCTGCTAAAAAGATAATGCACAGAGCCTCCTACCACAAAGACTCATCTAGTCCCACATGTGAATAGTGCTGAGGATGAGAAACCCCATGCTGGACTAATGGCACCAGATCTGCCTCAGGGCTCCCCCTGTGCCTCAGTCCCTATGACGCACGCCCTCACCCATGGCCCAGCCCTCACCGACCTGTGGTTTGCCAACTCTTGGGATCCCATTCTTCTACAGTTTGGCCTGTTCCACCTCCACCCAAGACCTCATCAGGACAAATAGTAATTTGTCTGTTATTCATCTATTGAGCATGTACTCTGTCTGACACTATGCTAAGACCCTTATTTCACTCGGTCTGCCCAACAACCCAGTGACGTATTGTTGGTTATTGTTCCCACTCTACAGATGAAAAAGCTGAGGCCCAGAGAGTTTATGGTGCATTCAAGGCTGCAGAACACATGCATCACTGGGCTGGTACTTGGCCCCAGGTCTGCCTGCCTCCCAGGACCATGGGCCCCCAAAGCTTGAAGGAGGCACATGGAGAAATAAAAGGAATAGCCTCTGCCTCAAAGAGCAGTGAAGAAGGGAAACACGAGTAGCTTTAAAAGCCATGAAAAGCAATTTGTCAGGGGCAGGCATGAGGGCCTGTGAAGGGACACTGGTGAGCTTTAAGGCAGCCTGTGTCTTCTGGGGTTAACCTCAAAGAGAACACCCAAGCCCTGTCTCGTACAGCCCTATGGCCCAAACCCTGACTTTCTAGGGAGGTCTGAGGCAGATTTCTGGGGTAGACCATCTGAATTTATTTGATGCCCCAGGAGCATGGTTGACAAATCATGCTTTGTGACTGATAAAGCACTTCCTTACATCACAGTTCACCACAACCCAGCTCCCATTTTATAGATGAGAAAACTGAAGCTCTGAGAAGGATGCAACTTGCCTATTATTCACGGCTGGTAAATGATCCTGAATCCTGGTCTAGTGCTATTCCCAGAATAGCCCACCATTAGCAAAGCTTTGAGACGCTTTACATTTCTTAGGAAAAATGTCTGACTACTCAGAGCCAACCTGTGCAGTCTTGCAAGAGCCAACTGTGGGCATCTCTTCCTAACTTGGCGCCCAGTGACTTCACACTGGCAGTTGGAAATTGGCCGTGGTGGAGTATTCACACCACAGAAATTGGCAAAAGCTACAAAGCAGCCCCACCTTACCCCAAGAGCCACTTCTTAAACGTTCGCCAGCACGCCACAGCTCACATCTGTCCTATGATGACATCTCTCAGCCACAAGACACCCCCAGACCTTTCCAGCCCAAGTTGATGGGGTGTAACAGGTCCTGGGAGAAGTGGGCAGCAGTTTAAATCACACACACCTACAGTCTCTCTGCCTGCACTCATGGCTGACATTGATAATCAATCACAGCTCCTTAATGAGCCTAGACAAGGGTTCTCAATTCTTTGCAACACAGCCACTATCAATCAGCAGAAATTGGCACATGATATGGAACCTATTAGTCATCCTGGAAACTAGAGCCATCTGGAGGTGAGACTCAGGGTAAGCAAGTAGACGAAGCAGGAGGACCCTTTTCTAACTAATCAGGCAGGACTGAGTCTAGCCTTGGGGAGTGGCAGAGATGGAGGTGGAGAGGCTGGTGTCCTGAACTCCCCAGACACATCTCATACCAGGCATGGGGACTAACGTTGATTGCAGCCCTCTCTCCTATCCCTGTTCAGCTGTTAAGGTTGGCAGAGAGACTGGAAGGTGCGAGCAAGGAAGGGACAGGAGCCAGTAAGATTCCCTCCAGCTTAGTTCATGCCCTGGCCCCAGGAGGTCCTCAGAGGACCCCACACTAGAGCTATGCCACTGCCATCCCTGGAGCCACCTGACAGCAACCTGAGTGGCCACCTTCCTGTAAACTCCATGGAAGTGGACTTCACACCTGGCAGCCTGGCGGGGCACTTGGTCCGGCTCCAGGGGCTTCTTGACACTCTGCCCTTGGCTAACCCCTGCTTTCAATCTGGAGGTGCCCCCTTCACTTCCTTGCTCCTTACATTGTTTGGCAAGTGCCTGAGGGCTGGTGGGATGGGGGAGGCTCAGATGCCCAGCACCCAGGGTTACTCCTCTCTGTGGACACAGGACGGTGTGCCTGAGTAGCAGACTTTCTTGGTTACCTCCTCTGCATCCATTCTCCCTTTCTCCTCCCAACAAAACCTTCAAGTCCCTCCGGCCTCCTCTCCTTCCCAATGCAGTCCTGTGTTTCCAGGGAAGCCGTTCCCCAGCCTAGCTAGCAATGGGTGAGGGTACATGCCTGGGGCCTGGAGCCCTCGTGGAGATGGCTCTGGTGAGACGGTTGGAGCAGGCAGAGGGACAGGATATCCCCTTACCACCCCTGCAGCTCCCTTGATGCCAGAGTCCCATATCCCTTGGAATGGGGGATAACAGCCCTGGGGCTCATGAAAATGGCCGCAGAAGGCCACAGGCAAGGAGGGCATGGGGGACCTGGCTGCAAGGTTCTGCCCAGGGGGATGGAGGGTGATGCCCAGCCCCTGGCGAGAGGAATGACAACCCAGACAGAAGATGGTGCCAGGCCACCCCCGTGCCCCTGCCCCACCCAGCTGTAATTCTGGGTGAATGAAAGGGAGAGAGGGGAATGGTGTCTCGACAGCTGATGAGAACCTGAAAGGCTAAGGGTTGAGCAGGAAGTGGCTGAGTTCCTCAGAATTATTCTTCTCATTCTTCAGCAGAAGGCAGGTGCTTGGAAGCACGGCTCAGTGCAGTATGAGGGGGTAAAGAAGATTGTATCCTGGCACACTGGAGCTGTGTTTCCCTCATGCCCGCTTTCAACACCTGCTCAACACCAGCTATATGCATGGCTGCTGTGCAGGAGGCTGTGAAGGTCACCCACTGTCCCTGACCCTGGGGGCTTCTTTTCTAGCTCAGGAGACCGCCCCATCCGAGTCCCCTGACACTTCATCCTGAGGCTGGGGGCTGTGGCAGCTTTTCCCTGGAGCAGGGCTCATCTGCTGGTCACTGCGCCTACTGCTTCCTGCAGACTGAGGCTGGGAACCCCAGAGTGAGACTGCAGCCCCCACGCTGCCCACCAGGTGTAGGCCCCCTGACTCTGCCTTCCGTCCAGCTTAGAGCCGGGTGTGCCTCTGGTCCTGGGGTGAGGCTGGTCCCACGTTGGTATCCACTCCCAAGCAAGCTCCTGCCTGGGGGCACTCTGTGGCTGACATTCAGTGCTTCTTCCTTCTCAGGGCTTTGTTTTACCTTTTCTCATTTGAGCCATAAAACAGCCCTGAAAGGCTGGAGTAGGAGTCAGCAGCCCCATTTTCTGAGTAAGGGACTGAGATGCAGAAAGGAAATGTGCTGTCTGGAAGCTTGCACAGAATTCCCAAACTCCAGGCTCCTCTGGCTACAGCCCTCTGGGCAGCTCCCCGGCCTGTGGCTCTGGGCCTTGTGACCAGCGACTGGACTGGGAGGGGCAAGTGGTCCCGACAAGACCCTTGACCACCAGCCCCCAGCCCTTGAGTCCCAAGCCAGGGCTGCTTTCTTCCATTGAGGTGTCGCTCAGGTCCCTGAAGGAAGACAAGTCTCCGGGCATCACACCTCTGACCTGGGACTTCTTCCTGACACCGGATCTCGCCAGTGTTCCTGTGCAAGGCCCTGCCTGGGGAAGCTCAAACGTCACATCATGGCTCTGCTGGCCAGGGCCCTGCCCGGCGACTGCCGGAGGAGCAGAGAGGAGGGGCTGGGAAAGGGTCACAGCTCAGGTCAGACTCATGCCGAATGCCACCCCTCAGAGGCCTGGGAGGGGCTGCAGGCTTCATAGGTCTTGCTTTGACAACTAGGCCTGTATCTCTGAATGATGAGCTTTTTGGTTTTAAAGTCACATTTATTATGTTGGTACAAAAGTAATTGCGGTTTTTGCCATTAAAAGGAATGGCAAAACCTGCAATTACTTTTGCATCAACCTAATATTAATAACCCATTTTGGTCTGGCATCATGCTAACCTCTAACCAGCGCCAAGCACCTTACACATATCATTTCCTCTTCACAGTAGCCCTATAGGTAACTATACAAGCTGTGCTATTGTCCACACCTAACAGTGGAGGAAACTGAGCCACAGAGAGGTCAAAGTTCTGGCCCATAGTCGTATAACTGAAATCCAGGCATGCCCTTAGCCCCAAAGACATGCCCTGACAGGCAGTTTCGGTACTATTATGCGCTGTTTCGCAGGTGGGGCTCTTGTGGCTGTGCAGAGAAGTTAAGTAATTTGTCCAATGTCACACAGCTGGTAAATTGGCAGAGCCTTTGGAATCAGCTACACCCTAAAGCTTTCTTTCTTAACCTTTACATTTATTGCTTCAGCTGGAAAAGCAAATTAAGAGTCAACAAGACTTAGTGGTAGGGGGAGACGGTTAGACTGCTGAGAAGGAAAACCTGCAATGAGCCCTTTCAAGTTCCTTTGAGGACCATGTGGCCTCATTCCTGGGCTAAGTTCAGACCACGCTCGTCTCTTGCCTGAAGTTGGCTCCCAGAGTCCCGCAGTGAGGACTGATCACGAACCCCATCCAGACACTGCCTATCTTAGGAGGAACTTCAACTAGACACATGCACACAGTCTCGTAGTTTCACTGTTCTTCCTTTTACTTAGAAGGAATGGGGAACTGCCCAGAATCCTGGATAAGAGTATAGGCTTTGGAGCCAAACAGTCACAGGTTCAAATTTCTACTTTACTACTTACTAGCTGTGTGAACTTGGGCAAGCTGCTTAACCTCTCTGAGCCCAGTATCCTCTGTAAAATGGGGGTGATAAGAGTATCTACCTCACTGGATTTGGGTGGTAAATGAGAGAATACAAGTAAGATATTTAGCACTGTCCCTGGCTTAGAGTAAGCACTCAATAAATATAGCTATGACAATTGTTATGGTTATGAAGTCAGAAATAATGGCATCCAATCACAGAAGCGTATGATACTGCCCACTGTGTTCTAACCAAAAGAATGGCTAATAAGAGCTATTCTCATGTGCCAAGCACCAATCTTTTTTTTTTTTTTTTTTTGAGACGGAGTCTCGCTCTGTCACCCAGGCTGGAGGGTAGTGGCATGATCTCGGCTCACTGCAACCTCTGCTTCCCGGGTTCAAGCAATTCTTCTGCCTCAGCCTCTTGAGTAGCTGGGACTACAGGCATGCGTCACCACGCCTGGCTATTTTTTGTATTTTTAGTAGAGACAGGGTTTCACCATATTGGCCAGGCTGGTCTCGAACTCCTGACCTCGTGATCCGCCTGCCTTGGCCTCCCAAACTGCTGGGATTGCAGGCATGAGCCACCGCGCCCAGCCAACCAGGCGCCAATCTTAATGCTTCACAGGTATTACCATGTTTAACCCTTACAAGCCTTTTAAGGTGGACATCAGGAGGCTGAGACAGAGAGAGGCAGCATCTCCTGCCTTGCCTCCCAAGCTGGCGAGGGGCAGGCTGATTCTAGGGCAGCAGTCCCTAAACTTTTTGGCACCAGGGACTGGTTTCCTAGAAGACAGTTTTTCGGGGTGGGAGGGATGGGTTCAGGATGAAACTGTTCCACCTTGGCCCATAAGGAGTGTGCAACGTAGATCCTCACATGCACAGTTCACAATAGTGTTCTCACTCCTGTGAAGATCTAATGCCACCACTGATCTGATGGGGAGCAGAGCTCAGGTCATAATGTGAGCAGTGGGGGAGCAGCTGTCAATTCAGAGGACGCTTCGCTTGCTCTGAACCAGTACCAGGCCCTTAATCACCCTGTTGCCCTGCCTCTCAGATGAGCCCTTAAAATCCTGGAACCCACAAAGAACACAGGCAGGGCTCAGGGTGAGCTGAGCTAAGCAGAGCAGGCTGGACAGGGCTGGGTGACCTTTTGAGTGAAATAGTACAGATTTAAGCCATCAGCTTTGAACTGTTGGGACAAATTGCACATTTTCTTACTTCCGTGGGCCCCTGTCGCTTCCAGGTTGGGGTCAGAATCAAGTCCTGAGTGAGGAAACCTTGGGGGTAGGTCTTGCTGGTAGAGACTGGAGTCCCAATTTTACAGATTCAGGCCAAGGGCAGCCATTGTTCTCAGGCTGAACAGTTTCCTGGCCAGGCCTCCAGCACAGGTCAGAGGGGCTGGGCTGCCACACACAGATAGGGACAGTGGGCCCAGGGAAGGTGGAAAAGTTCTCTATCAAGTCGGCCCTTGTGTGGGTGAGGTGGAAATCAATCAGGGGCGGGCCTTGCCCATTGCACTCTGCTGACTCTGACCCCTCAGTTCTATTTTGATAACAATCTGGAGTCTCCACACTTGAACTTGTCACCCTTGACTGAGTCTCCCAGAAACAGTGAGATCCTCCCACAGGACCTAGAGATATCTTCTCAAGGGGAGGGACTTCCTGCTCCACCCCCAGCCCCTCACCTTGGGCCCTTCCCAGGAAATCAGTGGTTGTGCAAGCCTTGCTCCCTTTTCCACATCCAAAAGGCATCGACAGTTCTCCAGCAGAGGTTGCAGTACGCACATCACGGCTTCACATCCTCTCCTCCACGCAGCTGGCTTTGATTTACCACAACCCCACGACATCAAAATATTCAGTGAATTATTCTCATTTCTATGTGTGGATCTCAGTTCCATGTTCCATGCCCATGTTTTTCTACCTTGTCTTTTGTTAGACTGTAAGATTTACGATGGACACAGTCCTTAATTCTTTAGTCACTACTCTAAGAAGAGTTGAGGGAGATTAGGTGTCACAAACTCCAATGCCTACAAGGAGCCAGGCAGGTCACACAAATGAATGAAGTAGGCCAGGCGTCGTGCAATAGGGCATGGTGGAAACTGTGGCAAAGTGCTAAGGGCTTGCCTGTGTGCCTAAAATGGACTGGATATCCCTCAGCTGCAACCAAGTATTGCCAGTTGAGGATGCAGACCTACTATTGGCAGATCTTGAAACTATTCAAGAAAAGCCAAGAATCAGATATTTTCTGCAAAATCCTCTCATTTCTAAATGCTGATAATAATTTAAGAACATTTAAAAACCACTCTGCAAGCCAAACAAAACCTGTGAAAGAGCTGCCTTTGGTCCTCAAGCTGCTAATTCGCAATACACAATCCCTGGGGACCTTCCAGACCTGAACTGCTCCAATTCCACAGCCCAGAACTTTTGGCCCAGAGTGTGGGCTCAGCCAATCCTTGCTGAATTTGCATGAATGAGTAATTAAATGAATGGATGGGTGGACCCACTGGCTATCATCTGACTACAGATCTGTGAAGGAGCAATGTCATAACAGTGTTTGGACATGGAACTTGTATGTGAGAGTTAGTTTGACCAAGAGTGGAATTGTTTGGGTACACTAAACAATTACAAGCACGCCTGCATCCCTCCCTCTTGCATCCCTCCCTCCTTCTACTGGACATGGAGCCCAGAGCTGAAGACAAGCCCCACACAAGTCCCCGGCCCCAGGATGCCAGGTGAGTTAGGAGGCTGCTTTCCTCAGGCCTAGAGGTAAAGCAGGACTCCGTGAAGCAGGGACGGGGAATAATTAACAATTAGTAAGGTACTTAATCACCTCTGGATATCTATTTTTCTTAAATCTTACTTTAAATTGCACACAATTAACAACATATACAGCAGTTAGTAATTAGCAAATGTTATTAGTTGATTATAATATGGAGTGTTTTAACTTACAATTGCACAATCAAGTGAAACATCATTTTTGTCCCTGTCTTTCAATGAATCCTGTCTCAAGCAGCTGTGTCATTAGTCCGGGAGGGCACGGTGAAGGCGTGCATGTGTAACTGTGGGCCAGGAGGAAATAAAGAAACACACAGCCTCATGGGTGGCAGCCTGGCAGCTCCATGGCCTGCTTCCATGCCATCTGGCTGAACGGCACCACCAACCCCTCTGAATGTCACAGGTGGCCAGGATAACAGCTACCCTAACACCTACTGTGTGCCAGCAGTAGACTGGGCACTGTGTCTATTTACTATTTCTAATTTTTATAACTCAGGCTATCTGAGTTCTAACTTAAAGGTGTAAACACCCAGGCTCCATAGCTTACACAGATTGCCCAAGGTCAAATCACAAGTAAACGGTGGAGCTGGGATTCTTGCCGGGGTCTATGAGACTGCAAAGTCTATCCTCTTTCCACACCAGCACACAGCCTGGAGAACGGGGAGCCTCTGCTTTTCCTTACACACATGACAAAGCTGTACAGTACCCAAGGTTCTCCAGGGAAGCACTGGCAGGGTTGAGATGAAAGCCCAGATGTCCAAGCCCTGCGCTGAGTACCTGTCTATTCTGGAATTGCAAATACCACAGGACATATACCATTCCTCTGTCTAGGGCCCACGGCAGACATAACTGATCTATTTCAGCACTGTTTCTTGTGCTTCTTGGCAACCACAACCAATCAATCACAACTGGTCCCTGTGAGGAAATGTACTAGGCATCCTTGGCAGGTCTCAGTACAACTGCAAGTGAAAGAATTTTCATAACCGAGGATGTAGAACCTCTAACTAGAGTCTGGTGACAAGCAGAAATGACAGAAACCACTTTTTTTTTTTTGAGACAGGGCACAAAAGACTGGAGGGCAGTCGTGTGATCTCGGTTCCCTGCAGCCTCAACCTCCCAGGCTCAAGCGACCCTCCCTCCTCAGCCTCCTGAGTAGCTGGGACTGCTGGTGCACACCACCATGCCCAGCTAATTTATTGTTCTAAAATTTTTTGTAGAGAGGCGGTTTCGTCGTGTTGCCTAGGCTGGTCTTGAACTCCTGAACTCCAGCTGTCTCTCAGCCTTGATCTCCCAGAGTGTTGGGATTACAAGCGTGAGCCACAGCACCCGGCTGAAACCACTGTCTTTTGAACAGAAAGGGCCTTAAGCATGTGGCACGAGAAGGGGCAAAAGGGAAAATGAAAGGATGAAGCCAAGTTCTGACATCTCACACACCATACCACGTAGGCTGAAGATTGAGGCCCGGGCTGCACAGTGAGCTGCATGGCCTCCTGTGTACACGCCGGGGATGTGGGGTTCTCGGGAGGCTGAGGAGTCCGGGAACTGGATCCATCTGAACTGAGAAGAGTGGAAACACTTTGGATTTTACATTTGGCTTTGCTTTAAGATTTTTTTTGGTTTGTTTTTCTGACATATATTTATTGTTCAAACAGCACTGCAAGAATATTAAAGGACATTTTGTGAAAGAAAAGCCATCATCCATTATCCCGCATGCCCACTCTCAACTGGTTCCATTTTCTCTTCCCCCCTCTGATCCTCGTCCACACGCACACCCATGTTTGCAGAGCAGAAATCGGTGTGCACGGAATATGGCCCACTGCTTCCTTCACTTACCATGACCAGGCAGACACGTTCCCGCATCGGGGCAGCCTTGGAAATGACATCTTTAACATGGCTGCGTTTAAAGATCATATACCGTGACTTATCTTTGAGTTGGTTACTAGATCACGAAGTTTCTGTTTTTTATATTCTGTGCTGCAGTGAATATCTTTGTGCATCTAGCAGTTTTCCTTTTATAAATTGTTTTCTGAGCCTAAGGGAGGGAGCCTGTGTGAAACCTTTTATGAACATCGTTATGGTTTTTTATACTTGTGTTCACCTCACATGTATAAAGTCTTGAAAGTTTTGAGAGCATCGTACTTCCCTAGATCCTATGGCAACTGTAGAGGAGCACATGTGTTCCCTCACAGGAATGAGGAATCAGAGGCTGGAAGGTTAAGAAGCTGAGTCCAGGTCACTCAGCAGATAAGAGGCCTCATTGGAAATGGCAGTTGTGTTTCAGGCTCCTTGTGCGAAGCTCTCTCACACCTAGAAGCCTGGGGTGCCAGGTGGGGGATGGGATGGGGGGTGGGTGCAGTATCCATAGGAAATGGAAACAGCAGGACCAAGAAGAGGGTGAGGCCTCTCTGGTGGCTTCCCCTCCTCATGGAATGTCCCTTCCAGACAGAAGGCTCTGTCTGACTTTTTAATTAAGAGAAGATGCTTTTTAGAGGGGGCAGGGGCACCCTGGGGAGACCAGGCTGTGTTATCAGATGCTGATTGCTAGGAAGATATCTCCCCACTGCTGGGCTGCACAGAGCCCCCTCCCCGCGCCCCAACCGCCACCCCACCCCCGCAGCTGGACAGCCCCAGGCAAGGGCTCTGCTGGGGAGGCCAGGCGGATGTCAGAGCTCTCTGCAGACAAAAAGTCTGGGTGGTCTCCATAGCTCTGGTCCCTTTCTGTCAAGGCACTGGGAAAGCCGCAGCCCCAGCCCCAGCAATGGGCCGAGTCCACCTTGGCCACTAGCATCATTCACTGCCCGGGAGAAGGGTTTGCCAGTTTTGCCCAGCGAGGTCCATTCCTCTCCCCTCCCAGCCCACTGGGGTCTCCCAAAATGGGACAAGTGACCTGCAGGCCACACTTGGCATCACCCTTGTACTTGCCCCCAGACCACCATCCCAACCAGGGGTTCCATGGGGCTGCACGGCTCGTGCCCACACCCAAGATCAGAGGACTTCCTGGGTCCACATCAGCCCAGTCACCCCACCATGCTGAGTCTTAGCCAGACTGGCAGTCAAGGGCCACCTACTGAGCCATTGCTCAATATATCTGGCACTGCTCTATGTTGGTGCTGGTACTACAGAGGTAGAAAAGACATCTTCTAGCAGGTGAGCTTGGGCAAGTCCACCTCTGAGCTTTAGTGTCCTCCTCTGCAAAATGGGGACAAAGCAGCACCTTTCTCACAGGTGAGTTGAAGGAATTAGATGAGATAATATATGTGAAATGATAAACCAGTACCTGACACATAATAAGCACCATGCAAATATTGGCTTATTATTATTATTATTATTTCTAGCTGTAGGTGATAGACAATAAACAGAAATAAATAAATGGGAAAAATTTACACACTGATGACTGCTATGGAGAAGTTACAATATGCAAATATAGTAGACGGGGCTGGAATTTGGGAAAATGCTTTAGCTTGGATGACTGAGGAAGGGCTTTCTGAGGAGGTGGTGTTGGAGTCAAAACCTAGATAATGAAGAGGTGGCATGAGAGAGTCCAAGGGATGGTCACTGCACACCAGCACAGCAAGTGCAAAGGCCCTGGGGTGGGAAACAGAAAAAAGGTCCTCTGTGGTTGGAGCTGTGATGTCTATTACAGTAGCTGTCAGCCACCTGTGGCCATTAAAATAAAATTGAAATAGGCCAGGAGCAGTGGCTCACACCTGTAATCCCAGCGCTTTGGGAGGCTGAGGCGGGTGGATCACCTGAGGTCAGAAGTTCTAGACCAGCCTGGCCAACGTGGCAAAACCCCACCTCTACTAAAAATACAAAAATTAGCTGGGGATGGTGGTGCAAGCCTGTAATCTCACCTACTTGGGAGGCTGAGACAGGAGAATCACTTGAACCAGGGAGGCAGAGGTTGTAGTGAGCTGAGATTGCACTGCTGCACTCCATCCTGGACAACAGAGAGAGACTCCATCTCAAAAAAACAAAACAAAACAAACAAAACAAAAAACCACAATGAAATTAAAATAAAATAAAAAATTCAGTTCAGTTCCTCAGCTTCACTAACCACATTTTAAGTGTTGAATAGCCACACGTAGCTGTGGCTACTGTATTAGACAGCGCAGGTAGAAAATATTTCATCCTGGCAGAAAGTTCTATTAAGCAGCTCTGCCCTGGAGTTTCAGGAGAAGAAAAGAAATGGACATGAAATGAAGAAGGAAAGGCAGGCAGGGGCCAGACCTCAAGGGATCTTGAAGGCCAGGGCAGGGAGGAGCTTGGCATTTTTCCCAAGGGCACTGGGAAACCTTTGGGGTATCCAGACTTTGGCAAAATTATTTTGGCTCGGCGGGGAGGGGGAGTTCCCTTCCTGATTTCCCTGATTCTCCCACTTCTCTGAACCTGAGAAATCTTCAGAAATCAGAGCCAAAGCTGAACAGATGTATTCATTGAGCCCAACACTCCCGTTTTCTCGAACCTACAGTTGTGAAGCATACGCAGGAATGCCACAGAAACTCCCAGGACCTCGATTCTCCTGAGGGGTGCATGGCTCCCCTTAGTGAAGGCGGAGATGGAGCCCTGCTCTCAGGACCCCTGGCCCATGTGCTGGCCCCTGTAGAAAGGTCCCTGTAGTGCCTGCTGTGCGGTGCCATCCAGATTCCCCTTTAGGGAATGAAGGACTTGTCCCTTCAGATGCTAGGGTGCTGCCTGCAGATAGCTCTTGGGCGTCAGTCCTCTGCAGGAGTGCCTTGGCTAAAGACAGTCACCTTGTCCAAGAACCCCCTTCATGACCTGGCCCCCTTGGGGCAACTCTGAGGGGCCATCCCAGTTCCAGAGCTACCTGGGTGGGCTGAGGCCATCACTGAAACTTGGCACAGCTCATCATCTTCCTTTGCCCAGGTCTGTTGCCTTTCCCTTCTCTCTCTTCCCTCCCCTTTCAATGTATGTAGAGTCTGTTAGCTGTGTATGTATGTTAGGTGTGTATGTAGAGTCTGTTAGCTGACAGTCAGCTTCCCAGGGAACCTGGTCTGCCTCAGCCCCCCTCAGCATCACAAGGAGAACAGCCCGCCCTTTGCCCATTGGTGAAAGACAGCACTAAGAAGAGCAGTACCCTGAGCAGGCTGGCAGAGACCTCTCAGTAGGTGGCTTCCTCCAGACGCAGGAGGCTGCTGGAAGGCCCCTGCATTAGACATGCACCATGGGGTAAGAAACCCTGTTTCTCGAGTGTCACCTCATGCCAGGCAGTTTAACATGTGGCTCCAGGTCCTCTCCTGATGTCTCTTAAGAGGATTGTTATCTTCATCCCACTAGAGACAGGGCCGAGGCTTTGAAAAAACCTAACTTCCTGCAGCTGCTTGATGCCAGAGCTGGGATTTGAACCCAGATCTTGTGGATTCCAGAATCTGCCTTTTGCCCTGTATTGTACTGTGTCGCACAGTCTAAACTTACCTAGAGTTCCAAACTCAGTGATTTAATGAGTTAATGTACAAATTCATTTTACAAATGTGGACATTTAGATCTCATCTGTGGACATTTGGATCTCGTCTGCCTTTGCTGTAGTCGAGAACTAAAGTGATCAGCGCCTTCCTCCACCTCCAGCTCACCCAGTGGGAGTTTTATGGCTCCAGGGCAGCCACCAGCTAATGTCTGTCACAGTCACTATGTGTCCAGGCTCTGCAAATCCTGCTTTGATGTGCTAACAGCTCCTAATGGGAACAGTGGCTAATAAATCATTAAGAGGAGCCCAGGATGACCAACTCGTCCTACTCTCCTGACCTCTGGACCTTACTCAGGAGCTGGCCGTGGGGCCCCGTTTCAGCCCCATCCCAGAAAGCGCTGGGTTCAAGGAAGCTGGAATCACCTGGGCAGCCCACACTGGTGATTCTGGAAAGTGGAATCACCTGGAAAGTGGCCAGGGTCATTATGAGTTCTGCAGATGAGAAAAAACACCTGTAAAGGAGTCACTAAGGGAATCACAGCAGAGGTCTGCACTGGGGACAGGTCGAGGCAGCCTGGGAAGACAGTGGGAGCCGCCATCCTTGTCTCCAGCCCCCGAACATAACAAAAGGCTACACACAGTTGGTCCCACATGCTAGGAGGGTCAGGGAGTCCCACAGAATTGAGGCCAGGGCTAAGATCAAAAGGAGATGTGAAAAAGAAGGAAACAATATCCTCTCTTTTTCTTAAAAATAAATAAAAATAAAAACGGGCCACTGTGTGGGCATCATACCACCACTCTCCCCAGAGACAGAGCAGAGAGGCTGCCGAGCCAGTTGGTAACTGCGGACCGTGGGCCTCCATGATGGGGCAGTGGGAAATGATCAGGGGGCACTGCTGCGGAAGCAACCCCCACTCCCGCTCCCCGTCCCCTGCACCAGGCTAGGCAGCTGGGCCTCTATGACAGCCCTCAGGCCCTGGAGGAAGCAGGAAAGGGATTGAAGGGGAGGGCAGGCACTTCTGTCTCTGATGGGACAGCATAATGGAGTTGAGACCTGGAAGTGACCTTCTACCAGTTTAGGGTCAGAAACCCGTTCTCTGTAAGCAGTGTGACGTCAGAATCTTTGAAAATTCTAAGGCATTTAAAAAAATGGTTTAAACACTTCTCTTTGGGTTTGGTAAAATTTTTAAGAGAATTCCAGCCTGTCTGAGCCAGAGGGGAGGTGGAGATGAATTGCCCACATGGGTCAGGTGAAGCAGGGGGGTGTCAAGGCACCCTGGGTGTCTGAGTACAGAGGCAGCGGCAGGAAATCCCATGGGGACAGCACCACAGAAGCAAAGGCAGGCTGCAGGCTGCAGCCCTTGGCTATGCAAATGTCCATGCTAGGTAGCACCTGAGCCACAAGGAGAAGGTGAGTTGTGGAGGGGACTCTTAGGCTCTCACTTGTCCTTAAGTGACCCCCTTGGTACCAGCTGGCTCTTCTGTGGGGAATGCTTCCATTTGTTTTCATAAGGGGAGGGCATCCCTTTCTGGTCCAAGAAACATCTTTGTCCCTTTGCCTCCAGAAAGACACAGCAGAAGTGTGGCATGGGGAAGGCAGGTGAGTCCGGCGACAGGTGAGAGGACGGTGCGTGGGTGCACACCTGTTGGCTGTTCTTGCTCTCACTCAGTAGTGTTTTGCTTACACACTGAGCGATCCTCTGTATCGGAGGTTTTCTCGGGGATTCTCTGTATCGGGGATGAGCTTTGGAGCCAAACAGACCTAGGTTCAGATCCCAGCAACTCTTAATAGCTCCAGAGCCCCAGGCAAGTTTCTTTTAATTTCTCTGAGCCTCAGTCTCTTTATGAAGTGGAACTAATAGTACCAGTTTGCAAGGTTGTTGGAGACATATACACATATGTAAGGGTCTTGCACTTAATAAGTTCTTGGGAAATGGCAGCTTTGCTTCTTATTACTAAGCCACCCTGCGGGTATAGGATGATTTTAATTCAGCTCAGGCCGGCAGCTTGCTCACACTTCACCAGCAACCTTAGCTGGACTGCTTTGTGACACTCGGATCAGATGCGGCCATCTGATCCATCTTCCTGGCAGCCCCTGCAATTGTCCTGACCCCTCCCCCAGAGCCCCTCAGTCTCAGCTGGTCCCAATGGCTTCTTGACCTCCGTGATCAGAGGTCTTGAGCAAATGACTAGAGACTCCATCTGGCCAGACAACCCCCATTCTAGGGATCTAGACAAGCTGGGAAGAGGAAGGAGGTGGGCCAGGGGCAAGAAGGGCAGTTTCCTGCCTGTGTTCCAAGCATGCTAGGTCTCAGAAGGGTCTCATGCCTTCGGGTCAGGGTCCAGCCCTTTGCAGGAAGGGGAACTCCTCCCTCCCAGACCAGCCCCACATCCACTGAGGACCTTGATGGCAAAGTTGTTAGGTTTTCTTTAGGTTTCTTTGCTGTTTCTGTGGGGCCACAGATGTAAAGGAGAAAGAGAGTGAATCAGAGCCTCTCCCCTGCTGCTTTGGAGGGAGGCCCTTGTCCCTTCCTCCCAGGGCTCCTAATCCCTCCGCCAGCAAATGCCATTCCTCCCAAGCTGAGATGCTGCAGAGCTGGAGGTTTATATACAGACCCCGTTATTTATTTGGGAGGCTTAGGGCCAGGACAAGGTCTGTAGGCCACAGCCACATTCTCTTCTGTCCTGGCTCTTCTCACCTGTGTCATAAGCCTGGAGGCAAGGAGAAAGAGCAGGAGGAGAGAGACAGAATGGGGAGAGAGATGAGGGGATGGGAGGGAGGAAGAGGTACTCGTGCTGAGGGCCTTCTATGTGCCTAGTCCTGTAAGAGATGTTTACAGGGTGACCTCATTTAATAGATCGCAGTAGGTCACTTTTATCTAATTTGCACACCTGTGTGAGCAGTTCAGAAATGTGTGTTTTGGAGACAGAATGGTATGGTGGTCAACAGCAACGGTTTGGACGGTGGTCCACACCCCAGCCTTGACTCATATGGAATTACCTTATATACACAGAGACATCATTTCACTTCTCTGAGCCTCAATTTTCTCATCAGTAAAATGAGTATAAGAATTTCTAGCTGTTAGAGTTCTGAAGGAGCTGGGATCAGGCCCTAAGCACGTGGTCCGGCACCCTGTAAAGTAGATGGAAGCTATGATGAGGAGGAAGAGAAGGAAGAGGCTAAAGAGAGACACAATAGAGAAGATGAAGAAGCAGGCGAGGGTCAAGAAAGAGTGTCCCTCTGCTGGGCACTACCTGGGATTTGGCTAACTTCAGTTTTCTAGCAGCACCCTGGGGTGAGCCCCTAATGAGGGCCGTGGCTCCCGCTGGGAAGCACCCCTACTTGAATCAGGGGGTTCTAAGCTGCCAAGCCCCAGGCTTGGCTGCAGCTGCAGTCACTGCTCCTGCCCTACGTGCCTGCACACCCTGGTTCACCAGCAGCCACGGCAGAGGAGGGACCTCCAGGGAAACTTCCTCTGCCCCTGTGGGGATTTGGTCCCTCCTGGTGCTCCCCTCTGAGAATCAAAAAAGCACCCTGTGTCTTTAACGAGGCGCCTATTGGGAGCACAGGAGGGAGGAAGGTTAAGACGATTAGCTGGTGCTAACAAATTTAGGATGTGGAAGAAGTCTTTTCTTGGCTGTCCATCAAAGGAAGGATTGAATGTCGCTGAGCTTAGAGAGAGCAGAAGAAGGGGAGGGCAGGGTGGGTGAGGGGAGCAGAAGGGTGTTCTGAGCTCACCAGCTGAGCCTTCTCCCTGGATGCACCTTCCCGGGGTAGTGGGGTTGTACAAGAATTGGGCAGGCAGGCGTACTGGGCTGGCCGTCTGTCCCAGTGCTGGCCTCCCCGTCAGCCTGTCTATCACTGCCCCTCCCCCCAACCCCAACCCCAGCTCGGGTTATGTCCAAGCAGCTGGGCTGAAAAGTGATCCTGGAGGCAGAGGCCCTTCCTGTTGATTAGGAACCAGGACACTCTCCCCCAGCCCCTCCAGTGCCACCAGACCCTTCTTCATCCAGGACCCTGTCCTGGTACCACCCCCAGCCCCTTGTTACCGAGGGCTGGGCTGCTCTTCCTCTAGGTTCCTCTCTTGGTTAAGAGAGACATGCATGGCCTCCCAGAGAGATCACAGACTACTCACAAAAACCTTCATAAAAGTTTATTTCCGGCATGGGCTGGAACGAGGGAGGGCACGGGAACCGTGTCATGTCCAGGAATGGTTCATTCAGGACTGCCTGGGCACTGGCCTTGCGCCAGGCCTTGGGGAAACAGACAGCAAGGCACTATCCCTGTCCCCGCCCCCAGGAAACCCTTGTCTAGTGGAGGGAAAAAGATGCAAACAAAAAGATATGCTACTGTGAAATTTAACAGTTCAGTGACTTTCTGAACTCATTGAGCAAAAGGATTGCCTGGATTGCTATCTAAATGCAGATTTCCAGACCACAGGATTGGAGATTCTGATGTTGCAGGTCTGACCTGGGTATCTGCATTTTTAGCTGAGCAGGTGATTCTGCTGCAGGTGAGGTCAGAATTGATTTGGAAAAAGGCTGAAATGTCTTTTTCCAAATCAGGGAGCAGGGTTACTGCTAAGAGGGAATGCAGGGACCTTGTGGGAGGCAAGAAATGCTTCCCAGGGAGGCACCTGAAGCTGGTTCCCATTGGGGAGGGGCTGCACGCTGAGGGAGGGGAAGGAGTGACGAAGGCTAGTGGGTTGGGGCTGCCTACTTTGGTGCAGCTGCAGGGGTGGGGGTATTTAGGGGGTGTAAGAAAAGAGGACGAGGGCTGGTGCGGTGGCTCACGCCTGTAATCCCAGCACTTTGACAGGCTGAAGTGGGTGGATCACCTGAGGTCAAGAGTTCAAGACCAGCCTGGCCAACACGGTGACTCCCTGTCTCTACTAAAAATACAAAAATTAGCCAGGTGTGGTGGTGGGTGCCTGTAATCCCAGTTACTTGGGAGGCTGAGGCAGGAGAATCACTTGAACCTGGGAGGCAGAGGTTGCAGTGAGTGGAGATCATGCCACTGCACTCCAGCCTGGGTGACAGAGTAAGATTCTGTCTCAAAAAAAAAAGAAAGAAAGAAAAGAAAAGAAAAAGAGAAAAGAAAAGAGGACGAGGCTCAGCAAGAAAGCACAGTGAAGTCTTGGAGGCATCTTGAGGGTGTCAGATGTCAAGCAAGGCAGGTCTGGATGGGTTTTGTCTCTATAGGATAGAGAATCCTATAACTAGTTAAGTACAGGACCTTAACATAGTATGGTTCTCTTGCTGGCCTTTCCAGCAAGCTCCTACTCATCTCTCAAGATCCTTAGGAAAAGTCACCTCCTGGATTTCCCAAAACGGAGCCCAGGCTCTCCAGAGCAAAACCACTGCAGACAGTAAATCAGCTCAGGAGCAAAGCTCAATCCCATCTGCCTCCCCATTGCTGCTATAATTGACAGTCTGGGGCACCACCCTCTCCAGTTTGCATTCACCTGGCATATGTACTTTATGGTCTCAAAAATCCTTTAAGGCGGGTGAGGTATGACGGGCCAACATGATTTTAGGAACTTTTAAGTCCTACTCAAACAGGTCAGCCAACACTTCCCTTCTCCATGACAAAGCAAGAATATCTGTCGTCGTCATGCCAACATTGCTAGTTAATCCTTCTCTAGGGTCACTTTGTGCTTGCTACTGTTCTAAACATGCCACTGTATTAACTCTTTTAATCCTTACAATGGCCCAAGGAAGTGGCTAATATTATTACCCTATTTTACAGGTGGGAAACTGAGGCACAAAGTTAGACCACCTTATGTTTGTGATGGAAGCATGTTCTCGTCTCATCTCTCTGTATCTCCACAGGCTTGCTGAGGGCTGGGGTGAGAAGCTGGTGAAGTGTGAGCAGGCAGGAGGCATAGGAAGGTCAGATAACTTGCCCAGAATCACAGTTATGAGCTTCATTCCACTTGCTGATCCCACAAATACTCAGGGAGTGTCTGGCATTTGCTGAGAACTGGGCCTATGGCCCATCCTCCCTGGACAGCCACACTGAGCTGGCCATCATTTCCAAGCACAGATAACTTTTCAGGCCCCTCCTGACAGCCCATGCTCTTCCCTTTGTTTGGAATGTCCTCTTGCCCTCTCCGACTCAAATCCTACACCTCCTTCAAGACCTAGAGCAAATGCTGCCTCTTCTGGGAAGCCCTCAGGGCTTGCTGTTCTTTTCCTTTTTCTTCTGACTCTCTTGGGTGTTTTCTATGTTTTGTTGGTGGGCATCTCTCCTGGAGGATAAAGACTATGTCTTGTATATCACAAACCTGCCACGGCACCTGCCCACAGCATATGATAACAGCACCTGGCCCACAGCAGATGATCAACACCGTCTTATTGATAAATAAATCCGGGTGCACGGCTACCTAACTCCAGCACCTTTTTATTGGGCTGTAGCACCTCTCATCGTGGACACAGTAGGACACTGAAAATGTACGCGGAAGCAAATGGACTGCACCAACCCCATCACCACCATCACCGTCACAGCAAACATTAGCTGAGGACTTAATATATGTTGGGTGCTATACCAGGTTGCTTTATGTACGTTATCTCATTTAATCCTCACCACAATCCATAGAACAAACCTTCTCATTATCCTCATTTTATAAATCAAAGCTGTTGGATAGAATATTTTGCAATAATGGAAATGTTCTATGAGTGTGCTGTCCAATACAGTAGCCACTAGCCACAGGAACACTTGAAATATGGCTGGGGAAACTGATGAATTGCATTTTAAATTTTATTTAATTTGAATTAATTTAAATATAGAGTCATGTGTGGTTAGTGGCAGTCATAATGGACACTGCAGTGTAGATGAAAAAAGACCCTAGAGGTTGAAAAATTTGCCCAAGAGGCCACAGCCGACAAGTGACAAAGGCAGGATTTGAACTCATGGTTGCCAGGATCTGAAACCCAGATTTTGCACTCTCACCCTTTAACTCCTCCTCCTCTTCTCACTCCTAGGCCGTGGGTCGAGGGGGAAGAGTTTAACATCATCACACCAGCTATCATGTGAGCCGATGGCCTCCACGTGGAGGCTGAATCTTCTGACCACTTGAGCAACATGACATGGTGAGAATCTGACCTCTCTGGGCCCCCTCTCCTGCTGTAACAGTGGGTGCCAGAAGAGATAACCCCCATCCTCCAGCACTGACAGCCTAGGAGCCATGATTTCTTTGCAGAAGGCCTTTAGTCACAGGCTCAGCAGCCGGAGAACATAAACAGTTTACTCTTAGTGTTTCTGCAGCCCAGGCAACCTGGAGGATTAACCTTTCTGGGTCCTGACACCAACTTCCACGAGTGTAGACCTGAGACATGTAAAGGCTGCTGCTCTGACATAAATGCTGCTGCTGGGCCACTGCCGGGACCCTCTCTGAAACGCTCACACAGCAGAACCCAGCAGGCTTGGCAGGGAGCTGGGCTCTCTGTTCCTCAAAGGAGCAAACTCTGGGTGAAACAGTCCTCATCCGGTGGGTGCTGGTGCTGACTCTGGCCCCTGGCAGCACACTGAGGCCAGCATCTGGGCATGCACAGCCTGTCCTGGCTACTGGAGACAAGAGTGTAGTGTACACTACAGCCTCATGGAACACAGTTGTACCAAATGCCCAGGAAAGCTAGCACTGAAGCCCAGCCCCTGCCTTTGGATGGGGATGATGTTAGTGCCAGAATGAGCATGGGCAGATCAATGCTTTGGAGTAGGGGAGGTCCTTGGACATGTAGTGACCTGGGGTAGGGAGTGGGGCTACAGAGGCTACAGAACATGGACATCCTATAAGGGCTTAGTGTCAGGGCACCTGGTTATTGTTCCCGCTCTGTACAGAAGCCAGTGTATTAGTCCATTTTTACGCTTCTGATAAAGACATACCTGAGACTGAGTAATTTATAAAGAAAAAGAGGTTTAACATGGTTCTACATGGTTCTACATGGTTGGGGAGGCCTCACAACCCTGGCAGAAGGCGAAAGGCGCGTCTTACTGTGGCGGCAGGCAAGAGAGAAATGAGAATCAAGTGAAAGGGGTTTCCTCTTATAAAAGCTTCAGATGTCATGAGACTTATTCATTACCACAAGAGCAGTATGGGGGAAACCACTCCCATGAGTCAATCATCTCCCACCAGGTCCCTCCCACAACACGTGGGAATTATGGGAGCTACAATTCAAGATGAGATTTGAGTGGGGACACAGCCAAACCATATCAGCCAGTCTGAGCTTTCATAATACCAGTCTGGTTAGGTCATGGTCCTGCTCAATACTCTTTGGTGGCTCCCCACTGCTCTTAGAATAAAGATGAAAGCCTCAACGTGGTCCACAAAGCCCTGCATATTCCAGCTGAATCTCATCTCATACCAGCCTCTGTCCCGAAGCTCCCTGCCCAGGCCACACTGCTCCTGCCTCAGTTCCTCATCCTCCCTTCCCACTGCAGGGTCTCTGCCCTTGCTGTTCCCTCCCCTGGAACACTTTCCCTGCCCTTTACCTGGTCAATTCCTACGCCCTTGCCAGATCTCTCTGCTCAAGGATGCTTCCTCAGAGAGGCCTCCCTGACTGAGGATTTTTTTTTCTAGTTTCTCATGAAACCTTGCATTGCCTTTTGATGGTGCCGATCGCTATTGCAATTTTATATTTGCTGGGGCAATTGGTGGAGGCTGCCTCCCTGACTGAACCGTAAGTTCCATGAGGGCAGGGGGCATGTTTTGCTCACCCTCGGGTTGCCAGCACCTAGCAAAGGCATGGCATGGAGTGAGTGCTCAATAATATGTGTTGAATGATACATGAATGATGCTGTGATGTTGTGCATGGCAATTCCATTTTCTGAGCCTGACACCTTAAATGATTATTGAAGAGCATTTATTCCATGCCAGGTGCTGGGAAGACACAGAGCTAACTGTCCAGAGGGGAGACAGATGTGAAACTAGTTCCTGATGACACAGTGGGATAAGTTTATGCTTGGAGGCTGGGCTGGCTCTAAGGAAGCTTTCGGCAGTGGCAGGTGACCTGAAATTGGGGAGGTGGGGGCAGGGGTGGGAATCAGGGATGGCTATCTAGGAGTTTACAACTAAGGCCAAATCGGAAGGGTAAGGGAGAGTTAACAGGCAAAGGTGGAGATGAGGGGTTCCTGGCAGAGGGAAGAGCAGGGGCGGAGGCCCAGCGATGACAGCCCTGCTCCTAAGCCTCAGGCTGGCTGTGCTGCAGGGAGTCCCGGGAAGTGGGGCGGGGGGGCAGTGGGGAGGGATGGAGCCCGATGGGGCGTGCTGGACGTGGTCCTGAAGGCACTGGCACCACTGCAGGGCTTCAGGCGGAGGGGCGACAGAGGAGTGTCCTCCTGAGTGACGGAAAGGACTGGATGGGGCAGAGCCTGGGGCCCCTTCCAGCTCTGGCGCCCAGGGTTCTGAGAGCCAGGGGGCAGGGGAACGCTGGGTTGGATTAGGATGGTTCCCGACTCTGTTGCCAGCAGAAACCTCAAGAGACCAGTTTTCCTCCCTGACGTCAACTTAAAGGTCACACAGATCCCAGGTTTCCTCTCAGGGGCCTTTGAGGGCCCCTCATTTTGTTCTTTTACCCAGATCCCTCAGGAATCCCATGACATTCCCAGCCTGGACCACCTCTCAGGGTAATGAGTCCCCTGAGGTCCTAAGTTGCTGTGAGAAGCAGGACTTCCTTTAATTTGTCCTAAACTTACCTCACTCAAGTTTCAAAGGGGGCCCCATCATCCCAGTATTTCAGGATTTAGTGAGCAAGGAAATGCACTGTGAAGCTGCTGAGGTGGGGAGGGGAACTCAGGACATCTGACTCCAGAGGGCCCCCCTCAGCCAGGCAGACAGGCCACAGGCTCTGCCTCCTCCATCCAGCCCCTCTCGCTTCTAAGCTGGTGAAGTGGAAGGGGAACCAGCAATTCAACAAACTGCTCACTCTAGCAAGTGGACTCCACGCTGGGGGACGCGCAACTTACAGGACCCCGAGTCAACGAGTCACTGAGTCACCGGGCTCCTTCAATGCCGCTGTCTGTCCCTCCAGCCCTGTCCCCATCTCTCCAGGAAACCTGCCCCTGACCCCCAGCACGTGGGCTAAGCATTCTCCAGCTCCAGCAGCTTCACAGCCCAGCCCAGTCAACAGCTCAAGTCGAGAAGCCTTCAGCTCTGCCTGGCTTCTCTCCATCTCTCACCCGACAGCCAGCCCATCAGCAAGGCCTGCCAGCGTCACCTCTAGCACATACCCCAAATCTGTACACTCTCCCCGTTTCCTCTGTCACCACTGCCTCTCACCTGGACACCGCAATTGTCCAGGACACCTATTGGCTCCTCTCCACTCTGCCTCTGTAATCTATTCTCTGCCGGTGCCAAGAGGACTGGAAAGTGTAGCCCAGAGCCTGTGGCTCCCCCTCCTGAAACCTTCCCGTGGCTTCCTGGCTCACTGAGGGCGAAATACAAACGCCACAGGCCAGAGTCACATGAGGCGCCCCAGGACCGGCCCACGCCCTCCCTGAGCTCTCTCTCTGCTCTCTCCCTGTCACTCATTTCACCTGGCCGCTCTGACCTTCTTTCTCTTCTTCAGACACGCCAAACTCATTCCGACCTCGGGGATTTTGCACCGGCTGTTCCTGCTAACCAGCATACTCATTCCCCATCCTCTGATTTAATTCTTTAATCAATTTATCTCATGGACACTCTTCTAGTGCCTTCTGCTATGACAAGTTCAGGCACAGCACTTCTCATGCTCAGGATCATCTGTTAGCTCTGCGTGACATCTTGTCATTCAGATGTCACCTTCTCACAGATAACACTGCCCCCCACCATGCCCTATCGAAAATATCCCCTGGATCACATGGTCAGCCTTAAATATATACAGTTTTTAATTGTCAATTGTACCTCAGTAAAGCTGGGGTGGGGGGAATCCTTTAAAATTGTCTTAATTTATTTTCTTCATAACGATCAGTGGATATTTTCTTGTTAATTTCCTTATGTGCTTATTTTGTTGATTTCTCTCATTACACTGGAAGCAAGAAGAGGTCAAGACCTCTGTCAAGTTGGTCCTCATATCACTAGAGCTCGGTGCCACTGCACATGGCAAGCACTCCACAAGTATTTGTTGGACGAACGAACGAATGAATGAATGAATGGGTCATCTTTCCCCTGGAGGCTTTGAAGACCATCGCATTCTCCAAATACCACAGCTGACACATCCAGATTGCAGGATATAACTGGTGAAATACTTCCCGTGGACACTGCTCAGAGGCCCAATCAGGGGATGGGTTTCTAGAGACAGGGTCGGGTCTTGTCCATTATTGTGTAAATGCAAAAATAACAACTGGCACGTGTGTAGCAAATAACAATCCACTTCGAACTTTCAATGGAGCTTCACACACAGGAACTCACTGGCTTCGCCGAGCTACTCAGTGAGGCCCAGCGACTCAGGGCCACACAGTGTGCACAGAAGCCATGCCTCACCCCATTTCCCAAGGTGGATCTGAACCCTTTGTACAGAGGCCTGTATATACCTGTGTGCCTGGTGCTCTGTATACACCAGGGGCTTAGTGGAGGTAGCAGCATTTGCTGCAGTCAAAAAGCAGCTTAGAGGAGCCCCTGTCTGAACAAATGCCTCTGGAAAGGGCTGGTCCCCAGGGCAGTGGTATTTCAGAGGCTCAGGAGGAAGGGCAATGAGGGTGGTCAAGAGTCCTGGCCTGCGATTCAGGAGAGCTGAGTACCAGCAGCTCAATACCACTGATTAAACTCCTCCCCATGCCAGGTACTGTACCACATGCTTTACATACATCTCCTTCATCTCAGGACAGTGCATGGAGGTAGAGGTTGTCATTATCCCTATCTTAGAGGTAAGAAAGCTGCAGCTCAGAGATGTCAAGTCACTTGCCCATTGTAACACAGTTGGATCCCAGAATTCAGCCAGCAGATAATCCTGCCACTTTGTTAGTCTAGGTGTTTCCAATATTGGCTGGGTGATCCTAGAAGAACCCCTTGCCTTCTCTCGGCCTCAGGCTCTGTCTCTAAAGCCCAGACTCCTACCAGATCCTGTCTAGGCCTGTGCAGCTTTGACACAAGTGGGACCGGGAAGGCACCAGGCTGTGCCTGCTGCTGTCTCCTGTGGCCCCTTGAGGAGGAGGCTGCCTGGATGCCTTGGAGCAGCGGCAGACCTTGCCCTGCCCAAGGCACTGTGGGTGGATTGTCCAGGGGTGACCAACCCACAGGGCCCTGGCCTCCTGTGCTCACTGGGTGACAAGACCAGGATGGCCACAGCACTGGAGAAGGGCTGGGAGATCTTGGAGCTTCCCAAGATTGAGAAAGTGGCTCGTCACATCACAGGGGGCTTTTAAGGTAGGCAAATGCTCTGCAGAACATCCAGCCCCACTACAGTGCCACTAAAATGAACATCAGAAATTGGCCCCAGCTTCAGCTTCCTTTGGATAATGAAATCTGGCTTCTTCTCTGCGTTTATTTATTTATTTGGCAGGATCTGCCGTTCCACAGGAACATGATCCCACTGCCTTAAGGGGCCACTCCACAAGGGGGACAGCATGGAGGATGACGAAGTGGGAGAGTCAAGGCCCACTTTCAGCTCCCCAGGGATTCTGCCACCCTCCGCAGAAGTGAGGAGAAGAGGCAGTGGGAAAATGTCCCAGGGTAAGCGCAGAAGAGGCTGGATCTGACTTCATCCCTAGAAATAGTTGCATGGTGGGTGGTGGCTTCAGGGTCCAATCAGTTTCTGTGGCAGCATCTTTTGCTCTCTTTTAATGAACAGCAGTGGTGTCACCTGTCAGGAAGGACAGGCTGTCTAATGGACAGATGAATCCGGAACCAGGTGCCCAGCTTGGCTGTAGCTCTTGGCCTCAGAAGGCGTCAGGAGTCTGTGGCATTGGCTGACACACCAGTGCCTCTGAGTGCCAATGAGCAAAGAATGATACAGCTGGAGCTGATGTGGTCAAGCATTTGGGACTAGAACTGTACAGAGACCCACCAATCAGAACCGACACCAGCCAGGATCATTGGTAAGGTCCCCCATGGGATGCTGATGGGGCCTCATTGTCCAGATTCCCGAATACCCTTAGGGAAAGTAAGTTCTTCATTGAGAAGGACTCACATCCAGGTTCTAAGCCTATAGGAAAATGGAGAGGACATTCAGGCTGTCAAAGCTCTTGGGCCCTGGGCACCCTGGATCCGGAGACCTGGCATGGAGGCCCCTCCATGCCCATAATCAGGCAGATCTTGGGAACACACGGCACAGCTGCCCAGTACATGCTGCCCCTGGGAGGTTGGGACCCGCCCCACACTCCCTCCGGCCTGTCATGGTATGCCAGGTCACCCCGTGACAGCTCACATAACTACGTGGGGAGCTATGTAGTTATACCCCCACCGCCTGCTGGGCATCTTTCTGTGGCTGGCGTTTCCTTACCAGTTGGGGTTTAAAGAGGCATGCAGGCACTGAGGGAGCCTCTGCCCATACTTGGTCCTCATTCTAGCTCCAGGAGGCTCCCCAGGATCTCCACGAGGCTGAGGAGCCAGCCTGCCAAGGATGTAGCTCTGTGTGCCCCAGATTTGCCCATGTCCAGCTCTGTCAGCCACACACCTTGCCCACTGGAGACATTCCAACAGTGCCCTGCCTGGTGTACTTGCCACACAGACAGATGGCAAAGGCTGGAGGGGTGGGAGGAAGTGAGTTTGTGAAGTGAGCTGGAAAGAGAATGAGCAACTGGAGCTCTGACCTTCCCCTCCCTCCCCTGCCTATATGTGCATAGCCAGCTCCCCTTTGCGTGGTAGGTGGGCCTCTCACCAGGAAGCTGAGTCAGCTGAGCTGTGGGGTCCCTTCTGAGTCCCAGATCTGATGTCTCAGGGCCAAATGCCAGCTGCACAAGCCACCAACAGTGTGGTTCTAGACCTGTGTCCCTGCCTTGGCACCGCCTTGCTTGGGGCTGGCCTCACAGGGCTGGAATCCTGGAGGATGCAGCCCTAGGACTGTAGCCCACACTGGGCACCGCCTGGCCCCACCGGAGCCCTGGGTCTCTGCAGCAGCCACTGAGTTACCCCTGTGTTTCCCCTCCCTGGACTGTGGGCTCTTCTCTGTCTCCTGAGGATGGGGCATGGCACAGAGCCAGTGCTCAAAAACTGTTTGGTAGGGAGTGAGAGAGTGAGAGAGAGAGATAGCTAGAGGTTGGTGGGAGGAGCTTCTGACACTGCTCTGGTTTGCCCAGACTCAGACTACTTAAATTCTGGCTTCAACACACACTAGCTCTGTGGCCTTGGCCCCGTTACAGAACCTCTTTGGGCCCCAGTCCTCTATGGAAATGGAGATAATAATAGTACCTGCCACATAAAGTAATTATGAGGATCAAATTAGACAATGCAATGAAGTGCTTATCACAGTGCCAGGCGCAGAGTAAGCCCTTAATAGATGTTGTTGTTATCATTACTAATTAACGTCCTCCAGCCTTATCTGACTCCACGCTCCCTGGACAAGCATCACGGCCACTGCCGAGTCCTCAGTTTCCCACTGTGCTCCAGGGTAGCACTTGGGTCCCTGGGGGGCATTTGCCTTCTGATGTTTCAGAGCTTATTTCCAGTCCCAACCCTGCCACTTCCTAACCCTGTATCCTCGAGCAAAGAATTCTGAGCTTCAGGGTCCTCATCAGGAGAATAGGGCAGTGTGAGTCTTAACCTGGAGAGCTGGTGGGAGAGTGCAGTGAAGAGGGCCAGGTGTGTGGGGACAAGAGTGTCACTGCCAGCAGAGGCCACCCAAGTCGCCTCAGTGGCTGAACAGGAACTTGCCAGGGAGTAACAGGGGAGAGGCTGGCTGGGTTATGACAAGAGTGGGGGTAGTCATTGAGGGAGTGGGCAGCCTGGGTGGGTCCAGGAGGAACAGTCAGGGACTGCATCCGTGGGTCTGGCATGTCCCACCTTCTAGTCGGTTATAACTGCCCAAGCAGAGGTTGTGGGCTCTTCCTGCTTGCTGCCCCTTTCCTCCAAAGGAGCATCTGGCATTCCTTTAGCATCACTATGGCAGAACCTTCTTCAGGGCAGAGCAGGTGGTGGCAAGATCAAGGGACCCTCCATTGGGTCTAGGGCAGGGAGCTCCTCTGCCCCCAGCAGCCTGGGACAAGCTGCACAGCACCCACGGGTGCTGCGGGCAGGATCGTGAGTCCTGGGTGAAGGGGCACAGGGCCCTGGGCTCTGGGCATGTCCTGGGGCAGAAAGTCTCCCACCTCGGTGCTTCTAGCCAGCTCTCCAGCAAGATGCCCTCCTGTTCTCTCTCTTCCGTGAGCAGTGTCGCTGGCAGATGGCTACAGGTAAGGCCACTTCCCTGAGCATTGTCCCCAGATAATGGCTACAGGTAAGGTCTTTCTTCTCTAAGTCCGCAAGCTCAGAATGAGCTTCTAGCCCCTCTCCCTCTGGACAAACTGTTCCAGGGCCCTCAGCACTTCCATGAGGCATCCTGCATCCCCCACCTCCCAACCTCCAGCTTGTTCCAAACAGAACTTTGACCCTTCCTCTCCAACCTACCCCCCTTCTGCTCTGCCTTGTCCGGAGGGCAAAGGTGCTGGCATTGAAAGTCCTGGGTTCAAGTCCTGCCTCTGTCCCTTAGCCATGGACCTCAAGCAAACCCTAAACATCTCTGAGCCTCAGTTTCTTCATTTTTGAAATGCGGATAGCCAGAGACTTACATCACAGGGTGCTTGATCAGAATGTAAGTGATACTGTATTTAAAGCACAAGGTCCAAGGTCATCTGCTGAATATATGCCATGGTTATTATTAGTTACCTGGGCTCAGAGGCTCATAATTGCCTCAACCCCTCCTTGGCCCACCCCTAGTAGGTAGCTAGAACTTGCTAATGTTACCTCTGCAACCTCCCTCTCGTTACTCCCCTCACCTGCTTCCTCTGCTGCTCTGTGTCTTCTCTTAGAGCGGGGGTCCCCAAGCGCTGGGCCATAGATCAGGACTGGACTGTGACCTGTAAAGAACCAGGCCTCACAGCAGGAGGTCAGCGGTGGCAATAGATTCTCATAGGACCCCAAACCCTATTGCAGACTGCGCATGCGAGGGATCTAGGTTGCGGGTTCCTTGTGAGAATTGAACTAATGTCTGCTGATCTGAGGTGGAACAATTTCATCCTGAAGTCATGCCCCTATCCCCATACATGGAAAAACTGGCCCCTGGTGCCAAAAAGATTGGGGACTGCTGCCTTAGAGAGATCATTGCTGCCCACTGAAGTCATCCCCCTATCCCCATACATGGAAAAACTGGCCACTGGTGCCAAAAAGATTGGGGACTGCTGCCTTAGAGACCATTGCTGCCCATTCCCAGCTTCTCTCCTGCCCCTAATTCCCCCTCTACACTGAGCTATACACAGCTGGATACATCACATCCCTCTGAGAAACCTTCCGCGGTTTCCTGCTACCCACCAAATAGAAGCTGGCTTTCAGGGTGGTGTCCAACTCCCTCCACGGTCTGTCTCCCCAACCCCCAACTTTTCTTTCCAGCCGTACCTCCTACTCCATCCCTCCACGTGAGCTTACTACAACCACTCCAGACCATTCCTCATTTCCCAGAGTGGGGTGTGGGGTGTGGGGTGTGGGGGTGTGTGTGGAAAAAACACAGTTGTTCAGGTCTCTATTCTTTATTATGTTGTTTCATTGTTTTAAAATGTCCTTATGTACATTCTCATTTACTGAAATCTTACTTGCCATTCAGGGATTCCTTCAAATGCCACTTCTTCCATGCAGCCTTTTCTGATTCCTCCCTTCAGGAGTAGTCACTCCTTTTCTTGCATTTTCCAAATAAGATGCCTGTGCTTCTGTTTAGCACTTGCCCAGCCCTGGACCGAGGAACTGTGCCTGATCACCTTGCACCCCACGGCACTGAACACAGGGCCTGGAGCAGCCATCTACCCACAGGTGGATCCAGGCTGCTTGTTGATGTAGTCCATGTTCATCCTGGAGCCCTAAAGAGCACATAGCCAGTCCAGAAGTCTGGCCGCTGATTCCTGGCCTGGGCTAAGATGAGGAGCGGAGAGGTGGGGGTGCTCAATCTAGTTATTGTAACTTCCAGTTATTGTAACTGCCCAGAAGTGCAGTCCTTTTTCACTCAACTCCTCTGGCTGCAGTTTCCACCCTCACAGGGCAGGTGCTAAGGGAAAGGCTTCTGATGGGTGAGAGTGTGATACAAACACATGGAATCATTGTGGGAGTGAATGACATCCCTGGGAGCTGGAACAGGATGGTGTCTTTCTTCCCCAGGTCTCCTCCACTGGTCTCTCTGAGACAGGCAGCCTGGCAGACAGGGAGAGGTGACCAGGCAGCGCGTGCTGCGGTATACCTTTGAGGCACTTGCAGTTGCCCCATGTTCTCCTACTGACTGTCCCTGGAGAGTTCCTCGGACACTGGATTTCCTGCAAAATCCAGAATCACTTCCAACCCAACTACAGCTGCTACGAATGTAGCCCATTCCCTCTCAGGATGCGGAGAGAGGATCCCTGATTCTGTCTGGAGAAGGGGCACAAACACAGCCTTTAAGGCAAGTCCCGCTCTCCAGAAGCTCCTGCTCTGCATGGTGGCTGGATGGAGTGGGGTGAAGGAGGGTGAGTCCTTCTTCATAAACTGGGGGTTCCAAGGCCCTCCAACACCAAGTATCACCAGCAAGTTCCAGTGTCCCCTCCAAGGAATCAATGGTCAGCTGCACTTGTAATTTACCCTTCCCCTGCCCTGTCCACAGCCCTTTATTTATATCCCACAGCACTCAACAAGGTCTACCTTCTACAAAATAACTGGATTGTGCACCAGTCCAACTCCCCTCCCATAATATCCTCCATCTGGAGTCAGATGAACTACCATTGTGCCACAAGGTCGGCCAAATATCCTCCATTTGTATCTCCATGGTTGACCAAGAACTTTCATAATAACCCTGTAAGATCCTTATTTACATGTGAGAGATGAGCAAGTGAAAACTCAGAGGGAGTAGGTGGCTTTTGCAGTGCTGGAGAGCTAGACAGAGAGCTGGGATTCCAACTAAGGCCCCTAAACCTGCGACAAATCCCACATCACGTCCTTAAGGGCGGGTATACCTTTCGCCCATCTCTTGCAGTGCCTTAGCACAGTGTCTCATAAATAGAACATCCAGCGTTTTTCATAGTGTTGGAAGGGCCTAGCCTTCCACAGGGCGGATCAGGGAAGTAGGAGTAGGCCAACGCTTTGAGCAGCCATACCACATTACCTCCTTGCATTCAGTGGCAAGCGTGGCATTGCCTTCGGGACCTCACATGGCTGAATGCAACTGGGCAAAGACTATGACCTCTCCTTATAGCCCCATGTCACCCGAAGCCCTTTTCCACTCATGTCATCATCACCATCATCATGGCAACTAACAATCGTTTCCAGCCAAGTGTGTGTCGGGCCCCACATTGAACCCATCAGTCCAATAAGGTAGGTGCTGTCATTCCCATTTTACATGAGGTCAAGAGAGTCACCCATCCACTGTACCATGACTAATAAGGAGTAGAACTGAGACTACTGGGATTTACTGGGAAGTCAGAGCCCACATCTGTAACTGCTGGGTTAGCCTGCCTCTCCCAGGGCAGTGGGTATTTCAACTCCTGAAGCCAGTCCATTGCTCCTTCCTGCAGACAGCACAGCTCTTGCCCAGGACAATCTTCGTGTCCAGTGAGTGAGTCAGAGGCATAAAGCAAATCCTTCACCACCCCTGAAAAATTTCGTACATAACTTATCTCCCTATCACCTTGAGTCTATCAGGCAAGCACCAACATCTTCATTTTCCTAGAGTGAGGACTGATGCTCAGAAGCTTAAGAAGCTTGCAGGGCTGTAAGCCTGGCTGCTGCTCTCTCACCAGGGGACCAAATAGCCACCCCATGGTGAGTTAGTTTTCTAGCTCTAGGAACTGAGAAAAAGGGCCCCCAGCTGTGTCTGGGAGATTCAAGGGAGGCATCTCAGAGGAAGTGACACTGAGCACGGGCAGAGGAAGAGCAAGGGTGCTTCAGAGCACCACAGAGGGGGTCAGGTGTCGGAGTCCAGCTGAGCAGGGCTTGACCCCCTGGATCTGGGTCCTGGCAGGGTTAGAACCATTGCTGTCAGCCCACAGGTGGCCGAGGGTGCACTCACATGGGATTTAGGCAGCAAGCAATGATACATCCTTGCTGGTGAAGACTGCCAATTAGGTACAGAGGCAGACATGAAGGATTCCTTCAACATCCC
The DNA here is from genome assembly GCF_028885655.2 of Pongo abelii. Lineage (NCBI taxonomy): Eukaryota > Metazoa > Chordata > Mammalia > Primates > Hominidae > Pongo > Pongo abelii. Next base: position 74,176,367 of record NC_071993.2, read on the forward strand.
CTAATTCAACAACATCTGTTCATTAACTCTATGATTTAAAGATGTTTTATCTTGAAATATTTCAGACATTCAGAGAGGTTTAAAAGCAATATAACGTATTATTTGGCAATAAAAAGGAATGAAGTACTGATACACGCTACAAGATGGATAAACCTTGAAAACATTATGCTAAATCCATAAAGATGGAGAGTAGATTAACGCTTGCCTGGGGCTGGAGGTGGGAGGGCGGGCAAAAATGGAGGATGGCTGCTAAAAGGAATGGGGTTTCTTTTTGGGGACGATAAAATGTCCTGGAACTGATTGTGGTGATGGTTGCACAACTCTGTGAATGTAAGAAAACCCATCAAATTGTACACTTTAAATCGACCAATTGTACATGGGAATTACATCACAATAAAGTTATTACAAAAAATGTGTACTGAACCTGGCGTACCCACCACCCAGCCTAATAGCTACCCATGTAGCTGAACCACCCTAAGCACCCCAGTCTCTACCCAGTCCCTCCTCCCTGCTGAATTTGATGTTTACCATTTCCATGCATTTCTTTTCATGTTTACTATCTATGCATATAGTTGTTGAAGATTGTATTATGTTGTCTTTACATTTTTAACTTTAGATAAATGCCTTATATTGTAAATATTCTCTTGTCATTTGCTTTTTTTCCCTCCAGAGGAGGAGATCCAGCCATGGAATTGCTGAGTCTGAAGGTCTCGTTTATCCTGTTTACTGTGTGAGAATTTTCATTGATGAAAGTACTGCAATTTAATACTGCACAACATATCTCTGCACACTCCTGCTGACAAATATTTAGGCTTTTCTTTTCTTTTCCTTTTTTCTTACTACAATAGTGTTGCAGTGAGCATCTCTTCTTCTTTTATGCACAGACGAGTGTTTCTCTGAGAAGTGCCTAGGAAGGGAGCTGCTTTATTGGACATGATTCTTTGCCAGATACTGCCAAATGATTTTTCAGTCATTCACCTTTTTATATCAGCGAGGAAACCAAAGCCCAGAGAGAGGAGAGCAATCTGCTCAGAGTCCCTCAAGGTCTGGGACTGAATTCCCAGTCCAGAGCTCTTCTGGCCTTTCCGGAACCCTCCATTTCCTTATTTTTATTTCCCTACAAATCTCAGCCGACCACCCCAGTGTTATCAGAGCGGATCTAGGAGAAACACATTATCAGCAGCGTCCAGGAGGGCTGGGGATCTGGAATTGCTTTTGGGAGGAAATGGGGAAGAAATGAACTTTGGAGAATTCCCCAGGCATTTCTGAAACGCAGAGCCAGAGGGCCTTGAGAGAAAAGGCTCTTCCAGGGGCAGATGGTGGAGCGTTTTGGCAGCCGCACAGCACCTGGTCTCCCAGCAGCTGTGGTCATCTTGGCCTCACCCACGCCAGTTACCTGACCCTCCACCCCATGAGGGGCATAGAGAGCTACGGCTGTGGGGGGCGGGGGTGCTCCTTAAACCCAGGGCCCTCTCCAAGGTGATGGCCAACCTTCCTTGTGGAGCAGGCCAGTTGCCTGAAACGGGGCTGCAACAGCCAGGGAAGGGCCTTCATTTGGAGCCAAGAGTCCAAGCTTTATGGACTGGCTGATTTCTAAAGCATAACGTTCTGTCTGGCTCGGCCGGGGCTCGCTTCAGCCATAGTCTGTCACTCCAAATGTGGTCAGACAACCAGCAGCACCAGTGCTGCCAGGGGGCCTACTGGGAATGCAGAAGGAATCATGGTGTGGGGGGTCAGGGCAGGTAACAAGCTGTGTTAGGGATTTAGGGCTTTATCCTAAGGGTGATGGAAAGTATTGAAGTGCTTTGGTTAACTGGAGTTATGCATCAATGTTAAAAATGCCATTCTGGCTTCTGTGTAAAGAAGGGTTTGGAGGAGGTCGGGTGGCAGCAGCCTGAACAAGGGTGATGACGGTGGAGGTGGAGGAAATTGACAGAGTGGGATGAATGAGACTTGCTGATTGACAGGGTGTGAGGGAAATGGTGGTGTTCAGCCTGATGCCCAGGTCATGGCTTAGATGCTGGGAGAGGTCGAGAATGTTGGCAAGGGCCAGGTGGGGGGAAGGTGCTGGCTTTCATCGTGGGCCCTTTGAGGATCCAGGCAGAGATGGCAAGGAAGCTGCCCAGTGTGGTTTGTAGGTGGGAAGGCTCTCCCTGGCTGGAAACCCGCAAAAGCTACTCTTGCTGTGTAAGAGACTCATACTACATGCTGCTCTCAAGCACCTACACCATCTAAAGCAAATGGTTAATGCTAGCAGCCAGGGAGAAACCTCTGCAGGTGTATACATCTTGGTCTGTTTGCACTTCTCATTTTAGGACAAATTACTTATCCCAGTGGGTGGTTTTGCCTGGATTGTGCATCGAGCATACACGAGGCATTATGTTAACATACTCATCAAACAGCAGAACTCATGGCCAAGGCCAAGTGGGGAGGAGAGGATGGAAGGAACTGCAGGGATGATGTAGCTGACATGGAGGGGTCAAGAGTTCACTAGGTAGAAACTGAGAACAAAGATACCGGAATAGCATGAGTTGTGTGCAAGTGGGACACTGTAAGGTCCGACAGGGGAGCAGCCCAGTTTTACTGAAAGAAAAGGAGGACAGCGGAAGATTGGTCAGAGATCAGGCTAGAGAGACAAAGTGGGCTTATCTTTGGGGTAGGGGGTATGAGCACTGAAGAGCCATGGATGGTTTTTGAGCAGAGGAGTGGAGTTGACAGAACCTGGCTGATGGAGTGCAGTGGGTGAAGGCGAAGGGGGCACTGATGTTGCTATTGTGGGTTTGCACCTGGGTGTCTGGAAGGCCAGATGGGACATGCGGTGGGGCTGCAAAGTCAGGAGGAAGAGACGGGGGTGGGAGGACTGAGGCTAACATCGCAGGGGAAAGCACACCACTCTGGCTGCTGCAGAACAAGGGGGAGTCTGAATATTGACGAGAACAGCAATCGAACAGTAGGATCTCTTAGTAGGCTGGCCCCAGGGGATCTGCTTTAAGAAATAACTAGAATGACCCCGAAGTAGCCCATCAATTATTTGCGTATAAAGCAGGGTTTTGGAGCTACCTGAAACAGTATACCTTTAGTTTAAATATTCTCCCTAAAATAACCATCAACTCTTGAATCTTTTCTTCATTGATGGAAACAAAGGACGCTTTGGTCTGCAGATTCCTGAGATCTGAAATAAATCAAGTCTGAAATAAGAAGGACCACAAAGAAGGGGGGCTATGGGTCTGCTCTGCTGCAGCACAGGGGAGATAAGAGGAGCCTGGTTTGTGACCAAAGCTCTGGCTACAGGTCCTGCCCATGTAAATGTCATGAGGCTGTTGGGGGCAAAGTCTGGTGCCAGGGAAAATACGGCAAGGCTAGCTAGAGAGTAGGGTTCAGGATGTGTGGGCATCAGCTCTCATCATCTGTGGAAGAACAACCAAGCCTGGAGAGGCCATTACAACCCGAATGTAAATAGCAGCTCATAAGAAAATAAAGCCCTATTCATAGGATCGCAGACTCTCGTTGCTGGAAGGGGCTGCTCTCCCCTCCAGGCCAGCCTCCACATCACTGCTAGTTATTGTTCTAGAATACAAATTGTATCAGGTGACATCCCTGCTCCCCAAACCTTCTCTGATGCCACATCATCTCCTGTGAGGACAGCACAGCCAGGGCAGAGGCACTGCTCCCCCACCACTCCTGTATCCAGAGCAGACCTCAATAAGCGATTACCACATTTTCTGCTGAACCTGGATACAGCCTCAGAAGCTGACTCCGCACAGCCCCCCAATCAATCAGGCAGCCATTACCAATCAATCACCCTCTGGATGAAATCATTTGCCTCCTACTGGACAGAGGGAGCCGGGCAGCCTCAGCCTGGCCCTTTGCAGTCTTGACATCTCCTCCCACCCTCATTTCTCGTTACTGCTCTGTGCTCCAGATTTCTTCAACTGCATGTCATCCCGAAACTTACTGCCTTTTTCTTGCTCCTCCAAGTTTTTGTCCATGACAGTCCCTCAGCCAGCCTGGAATGTCCTCTGTGCAGTATGCTAGTTGTTCTTCGTTATCTGTTCTCCCACCCACCATCGTAATAAAGTTCTATCTGGGCATATCGCCACCCACGAAAAATATTGCCTGGCCTCCCTTGAATCTGGGGGTAACCACGTGACTAAGTTCTGGCCAATGGGTTGTGAGCAGAAGTGATCTGTGTCTCTTTCTTCAAGTTTTGCTCTTGAGGGTTTGAGCACATACTCCACTTGTCCCATTCCCCTCTCATGCTGGTCATGGGGTGGCGAGAACCGAAGCATCTGCCAGAGAAGCATGCCACAAGATGAAGACGGCAGAGCCAGCTCCCAGCCCTGGCCTGCTAAGGAAGGGAGACCTCCACCTCCGCCTTGTCTAAGTCCTTGTATTTGGGGGGTCTGTTGTTATGGTGTCTATGTGGACAGCATATGGAGTCTATGATGCCTCAACAATATGCCTTCCTACTTGCTTATTTGTTCCTTATGAACAACCTCTAAGGCCTCTCCTCGGTGAAGTTTTCCCAGAGCTCCAGCTCCTTTGGCTCCTGGGCACTTCCTGCACCCCTCACCAGCACACTGACCCAGAAGGCAGGTGTGGCCTCTCCCATTAGGCTGGCTGAAGGCGACTTCTCTGCTTTCATCCATCCTCTCTGCAGTGCTGGTCATGGCGCTAGTGCACAAGCCTGACCACATCACCCCCATGCCACCACTGCTGCAGTCCAAGCCCTTTGGCCTGGCGGTCAGAGCATGACTCTGACCTACCCTTTCCCTTGGAGATGAGGCTCCGCCAGCGAAGTGATTTCCTTCAGCAGCTGAGCTAGCCATTCTTCCCTCTGGGTGCAAAAACGTGTCATCCTTCACACTGCCTGCCCCACCCTGGACTTGACACAGGCCAGCCCCACACAGCCCCAGTGTGGCGGGCCTGAAGTAGCTGCTTCCTTGCTGGCTAGACCTATAATGTCCTGCTCCTCATTTGTTAATAAGAAAAGGGACAGAGAATGGGAAAGTTTCCTTGGTCTTTGTATTTTTCTCAAGTGGCCTAGGAAGTCTCATGGTATGTATATCTGTTCCCAAGACCCTTCTCCTGTCCCACCAGGCCATATGCTGCGCAAATGGCCCACACCTATTCCTCTGAACGTCTGGCAGCCATGACCCTCCTAACTGAGGGTTGACCTTTGGCATCCTTCTCAGGCCTGCAAGCCCATCACTCCCCTGGCAAACAGTGCATGCAACCCAGAAGCAGGATGCAGCCAGATCTCAGCCAGCAGATGGCTATTTTGGGACAGGGAGGATCCCAGGAGGATGCTGGCAAGGTCAGATAGAAAGGGAAAGAGGCAGGTTTTCTGTCCATGATTATGCGTCCCAGGCCTTCTGGGTGCCGCCCAGGGGCCCAAGGCTGCCACAAGGAAGAACACACCCACCGCAGGACTCCGGCTTGGCCTAGCTGGCCACAGAGGGCAGGCACCAGTTTGAGGATCGAGGCTTCCATCTCAGCAACCACAGTGGGCAGGAAGAGTGTGTTTGTTTTGTCCCAATAGCAGTGAATTCAGCATCAGGCAAGATTTGGGGTGGGGTGAGGGATGAGGTGTCTGAAACCAATCAGATGGCAGAGGGAGAACACCAGGAAGCAGCCAGTCATCAGCAATGACTACGGATACTCATTTATTGAACATTCACAGGGCATCTACTATGTATGGGGTACAGTATTAGGTGCTGCAAGACAAAAGTGAATCAAGCTTTGAATTTGTATGTGGCACTTGACAATTGTATGAGTCCTTCTGCAAGGATCAGGAGCCTTAAAGTGGTTTATAAACTCCGACCCTCAGGAAATAATCGGAAATGCATGATGTAAGGGCAAGAATCACAGTGATGTTCTGTTTGCGAATTTGAGGCTGTTCAGACATTCCAGAGTGTTGGAACTGAACTCCCTTCTACCTACTTTTAGTATTTTGAGGAAGGTTACCAATGCACATGAAGTGCTCAGTCCTGTGCCTGGCACATAGTAGTTGCTCAAGTGGGACACATCGGCAGTAACTGCTATTATTTATAATAGGTTGGGTTTGGTGTTGAGGAGGTTACTGTACCAAGGCATGAGAAGCCTCAGGTCAGTCAGAGAGAGGCAGGGCAGGGGATCCAGCAGGACCCAGCCCATCCTAGGAGATTTTGCTGTGATTCCATGATGTGCGATGCTTCCGTGTGGCCATTCCAGTCGTTCCCTGCCTCAGTTACGAAAGGCCGAAACAGCATCTTAGTCCCCTCTGATTTTGCCTGAGTTTGGGGCCTTCTCTTTAAATTCTTCAGGCGTTGCCCACTGGCTCTGATGTATGCTTTGGGCCAAACTGCCTTCTTAGAAATTCTCAACATGCAGGGGTATCCCTTCCAGGAGCCCCTGCCCACTCTTCCTCTATGCCTGGCCAACTCCGTCCCTGCTGCTGTCCTCTCCCCGCAGAGGACCAGTGTCAAGCCCTTTCTTCTCCCCATGGCGTTTCGTCCTCCCCGACCCTCTGAGCTGCTTCATGGTCTTTTCCTCACTGCCCAGGACCCGTGGGTTCCACACACACTCCCAGCAGGCAGGGAGAAGAGAAGCACTCTTCCATGTCCTTCCCCTCCTGCCACATTCCTCCCCAGCTCCCAGCCTCCCAGGACTACCTGAGCCCGACTTTCTGAGGCACAATATTGAAGCCTATTGAGAGCCACCCACTCTGATGGTGGACTTGAAGGCCATCGGACGACTGATGTGCTTTCCCCAATAAGGCAGGGAAGGGAGAAAGGCAAGTCTCTGCCTGGCCACAAATGTGCCCCCAACACTAGGACATGGCATTTGATAAGGATTTCTCTGCATCTTTGATGTGCGAGAGGCAGTTGAGAAAATAATAATAATCGTGCTTACTAGGAATCAGAGAAGATGCTAAGTAGTTCCCAGGATTATCTCAAGGAATCTCTACCTTGCCGATGTCTATTGTCCCTGTTTTTCAGACAAGGCAACTGAGGCACAAGGAGGTTAAATAACTCTCTGAAGGTCATAAGGCTGGTCCATGTTGGAGATGGAATTCAAACCTACATCTTCTGTGGCTTCAAATATCCTGCCCTTGACCAGCATTCTATACGCTGAGCAAAAGTTGGTTGTCATTGCCCAAGAGTTATAAGGGCAACAGACATGATCCTTGGAAACATGGGGTGTCCCATGAGCCCTGATGCGAACAGTCTCTCTGCCCAGGCCCCATCACCCAACCCTCGCCTCCACCCCATCTCATTAATCTTGGCATTCCTCTCCCAAAAGCTTTCCCAGACCCCCGGGCCCAATCTTCTGGGCCCAGAGGGAAGGAGGGAGCTTCCCAGGGCTTCTGGACATCCTTTTAATTAACCCGGATGACCCTCTTCTCACCGGGTCCAGCTGAATCTTTTCATGGTCTCCTTGTCTCCCAGGGCAGCATCCCGGAACTGTGACTCCCACCCAGCCCATTCACTCTCCAGCAGATGCGGTCCCTTGTTTCCCATATGCTTAACATCTGTCAGCCTCTCTTCCCTGGCTTGGGAACCTGGGTGAGGGTTACTTGGGTCCCTCGGCTTCCGGGGCCAGAGGAGGGCCTGCCAGAGAGCCCAGTGAGCACCCTGCCAGTGCCACCTGCCACTGTGGGTATCGAGGAGGCCGCACGCTGAGCTGGCAGAGGCCAGTAGCAGACCAAAACTCTCTGCCATTACTTAAATGTGATACGTTGTCTCCCCCAACTCTTCTTTAGGCCTTCCTTCCCCACCTCTAAAGAGGTACAGTGCATTCTAGTTCCTCAGGGAAACAGTGAAACTTCTTCGTCTGTCATTCTCATGGCTTAACAATAACAGGTACCTAGAAAAGTTCTCATAAGCTGTAACTTATCATTTGCATTCATGGTGGACAATGCACTTGAACCCGACACATTGCATGGTGCCCAGCAAGTCCTTAGTACACAGCTGTTACACAGATGAATAGACACAGTTGAGGAGCAGGCCCAAGGATACAGAGGAAAGCACTAGAATAAAGAGGTCAGGGGTCCGCCCATACAGAGCTAGTAAGTGGCAAAAGCAGATTTTTGTTCTAGATTAGACCAGTTCACTGTATTACGTAGTATCACCTTGCGACCTTTGGCTTGTGCCTTCATTCCTTGCACGGAAGCATGTGTGTGTTGCATGTAGCCTAGAGGCCATATAGTGAACACACATTGCCCTAATCCGGCTAGCTATAGAAAATAAGGTCTTACAATTATGGGGTCATTCATTCAGGTAGCAAACATTTTAGTATACCTGGGAAGCTGGGGACACAATGATGAACACAGCAAGCAAGGTGCCCCCCACTGGGGGGCCGATGGTCCCTTTGACGCTGCATAGCACTTCATAACTTTCAAAACAGTCATGCCCATCATCTTATCTGACTTCACCACAACCTGGTTCAAAGAGTATCAGGCCCATAAAATACTCTATGAACAAATGAATGGTGGGTGGACTGATGGATGCGGGGCAGGCAGGCCAATCTGTGAGTAGATGGAAGGCAACCACAGATATTGTCACTCCTGTCTTTCAAATGAAAAGTGACGGCCTGAGTGAGGTGTAGCTAGAGCATGGCCACCAGGAAGAGCCTCTGGTCTCAGTCTTAGGAACATCCACGGTCACCTATTTGCAGGGCTGCTTACCTGGTGGGCAGTTACATCCTGGAGATGTCTTTGGGGCCTCCCGGCGCCTCCTTGAGTGGAGCTTCCATTTCTGTACAAGGAGACAGACAAGAGGAGTCACCAGGAGCTCATAGACACCAAGCCCTGGAAAGCAGCTGTGGGCTGATGAGGAGGGCAGGAAGAGGGGGAACTGGCAGAACTCTTCCTGGATCAAAGACAGGCAGTTAATGGCCTTCCACTGGCCACCAGGCATCTGGGTAATAAGAAGCAGACAAGAAAGCCCATCCTGGTAATCACAGTGTCTGATGTCTTTGGAGCACTCTTAAAGAAATTAACCCCAAACACAGGACCCTATAAACCAGTTGCATTTTCCTGCACCTCACGTTTATGTGCACAATGACATGCTTTTCTCAGCTCTCTGCGAATTGTTTCCTGCCTTGGACTGGACTCCTGATGGACCCCTGGGCAGGGACAGTGCCTTCTGTTCTTCTGGTGTCCCTTACAAAGCTAGCATTTGCAGGCTGGGCAGGGGTGCAGGAGTAGGGGGATGGCAAGGCTCTCTGCACCCCTCCACCAAATATCTTTCTCACTTCCCTTCAAATCACTGAGCCAACCTGGAAGGCCCCAGAGAGGTGGGAGCATCAGAGAGGTAGAACACCCCGAGCCTCGAGGAGTTGTCATGTTCATGGTGGCAAGTGGAGAAGGGCATGCATAATGACCATGCATGCAGGATGCCCCTGTGTGTCAACTCTGCAGGCTTACACTGCACAGGGCAATGTGACAAGGGTCTCGTAAGGACTCTTACTTGATTCTTGCAACAAAGTTGGCCAGACTAGCAGTTAACAGAGATATTTCTAGAGCCAGGCTGACTGGACTAACACACAGTTCTCAGACTCTGGGCTAATAAGAGTCCTCACTTCACTGGATTACTGTGAAGTTAGAAAGATTAATGCATAGAAAGAATAGCACCTGATACCCAGGAAGTTTTCAAAGAATGTTAGCTATTACCATATTCATTTCACAGGTGAGGGACTTGAAGCACAGAGAGGAGACTGCACCTGGCCAAGGTCAAGGTTGAAGTAAGGAACAGAGCTGGGATTCAAATCCACACTCTGATGCTCATGCAGCCATAAGAAGCTGGTAGCCCCAGGGCCAAATAGACCTTTCAATGTATTTTATTTGGTTCCCACAGTGAGCTTCAAATCATTATTACGGAATTTGTTGCCAATATTTTGAAGTGGGTGGTTTCAGGTGCAGATCTGCATTTATAATTTCTCTTGAAAAACTAACTGACAGATCTGGCTGCATGAAGCCTGTGCTCTGGCTGGCCAGGACTGACTGCACCTGATGTACTGTAGTGCCCACCCTGACAAGGTTGACCAGTTAGGATGACAGCCAGAGCTATTTGCTTCCTCACTACTGTGCAATTTTGTCACTCAGTGTGGGCCACAATAGAGGTAAAGAAAGTAATATAGGAGGTGTCATAAGGGTGGTATCACCTCTGGTTTGGGGGTGGGGAGGGAAATTCAGAAAGCTTCACAAGGATTCAGAGCAAGCGGAGTGATTTGCTGAGGGTCACACAGCCAGGATGTAGTGGATCTGAGGTGTGAACTCATGCCTTCTGGCACAAAGCCTGCTCCACCTGCTGGAGGAAGGTGAGTGCAAATGCCTGGGGAGGGAACACAGTGACAGATGGGATGGGGGGCTCTGAGAGCAGAAGGGGGCCGAGATCAAGGCAGACCAGAAGAGGGGAAACACCCCAAAGTGGGGACCCTCACTTAGAAAGGGGAGGCTGAGTAACAATTAGGAGGATGGATGTTGAGGCCAAGGTACAGGCGGGCACAGCGGCCGCTGGGCAAACAAATGAGCCCCCAGGCCAGAGTCTGGTGACAGCCCCTCTGGTGATAGCCAGCTCTGAGCCTGGCTTATGAATGCTGCTTTCCTGTAAGGGACTGTATGAACCTGCCTCCACATCCCTCCCCACCAATCACCTGGGGGCCTGGCACCCAGAAGGCGCATGACACAGGTCTGCTAAATGACTGACAAGCGAAGACCAGAGGAGTCGGCAGCATTTTGGCTAAAGGTTGTAACCATCAGAGTTGTCACCCACTCAGCAGCAGCACTGAGCAAGCTGCCATCACAGGGTTGGGCTGGAGACACAGCTTGTGGCATGAGTGGGTGGCGCCCCTGCTCCATCCCCATGGGGCACACCCCTAGAGGGGCATAACTTCTTGTGGAAGAAAAAATCAATAGAAAAACAAAAAATATGTAACAGGCAGTGATAAATGCTGGGAGAAAAATAAACTAAAGCAAGGGGACAGAGAGTGATGGAAGGTGGTTTTTTTATACCAGGGGGTCAGGGAAGGTCTCTCTTTGAGGGGACTTTGAGCAAAGACCCAGAGGAAGGTAAGAAAATGAGTCATGCGGTATCTGCAGGAAGTAAGAAAATGAATCCTTTGGTATCTGGAGGAAGTGTGTTCCAGGCAGAGGGAACAGCAGAGGTGAAGGCCCAGAGACAGGATTGTGCATGGAGCATCTGAGGAACAGGAAGGGGTGAAGTGTGGCTGGAGTGATCTGAGTGAGGACAGGGCATAGGAATGTGGGGGGCAGGAAGGCAGGTCATTAAGGCAGGGTCAGAGACTTTGAATGTGTAACATGGATCCCTGCCACTGGTTCTGGGGCTTGTTGACAGCCATAAAGCACCACAGCTCGTGGGTGCTGTGGTGGGCCATCCAGGCTCCCAGGATTAGACCAGTGGTTTAGCTGTTGGGAGTGTTGGCTGCTGATGGCTGAGCCTCTTTCTGGGAGCTGCTCTCAGCCCAAAGAAGCAGCCTTGATCAGGGTCACACTCTCCCTCAAAGGCAACCCATATTCAATTACTGATAGATGGGAGGAATGCAGACCTGGCCCCTCTGCCTCAATTTGGACTGACTCTAGGGCCACCCCAGCTACGGAGCTCCCACAGGACCAGCTGGGGCCTCTGTCATGACTGTATCACAGCTCAGCCCCTCCTCTGCCCAACTCTGCTTCCCTCACCCCCCCTTCTATGTTGACGCCAATAAGTCAAATAAGTAAGTCGTCTACTTGAAGACCTCCACTTTGGAGACTGTTCCCTTGGGAACCCAACCTAAGGCAGACCTCCGTGCGACTTTCACATTTCCTGAGGCTTCACCTGACCCTCATCACTGACCTGTGCAACAGGCAGGCTAGAAGTCAGCCCCATTGTATAATCCAGGAAACTAAGTCCCAGAAAGGGAAAGGGAATTGCCTTGAACAAGTAAACCACAGAGGACTTAAATTCTGGGTCCTCTAACTTCAAGTTCAATGCTTTTGTTCAATAGATCCTATATTTATTTTCTACTAATTGTGAGACTGTAAAATAGAGAATGGGTCACAGTCCATCGGCAAACAGCTGAGCTTGGTGTGAGAGAAGCATACTCAGATGTGTGCAGGTGACTGTAGACTTTGGAGGGCCTGGGTGTTGAGTCGGGAGTGGGAGCTGTGAGGGTTAATTTTATCTGTTAACTTGCCTGAGCTAAGGATGTCCAGATAGCTGGGAAAACATTCTTTCTAGGTATGTCAATTAGCACTGGAATTAGTAGACTCAGGAAAGAAGAGCATCCTCACCATAGTGGGTGGGCATTATCTGATCTGTTGAGGGCCCGAGTAGAACAAGGTAGAGGAAGGGAGACTCTGCTCTCTCTGCTTGAGCTGGACCATCCATCTTCTCCTGCCCTTGAACATCGACTCCCGCTGCACCACAACTGGTTCTTGGCCCTTCAGGCTTGGACTGGAATTTACACCATTGGCTCTCCTGGCTCTCCGGCCTTTAGGTTTAAGCGGAGCTACACCACTGGCTTTCCTGGGCCTCTTTCTTGCAGATGGCAGATTAAGGGACTTCTCATCTCCATAATCACATGAGCCAATCTCTTCTGATAACTCACTTTCTGTGCATCTATATACAGCCTATTGCTTCTGTTTCTCTGGAAAACCATGACTAATAACCAGGCCTTCTGTGCCCAGGTAAGGATTCTAGCATGGAGGAACCATTCAAAGGTTTTAAGCAAGGAGGTCATGTGGTCAAATTTGGGTGGTATAAAGGGCACTCCAGCAGCCCGTTGAGTATAGACCAGTGAGACCACTTGGGCTGAGGTCCTCTCTGGAGGATGTCATGGTCATCACCCAATGGAGAGATGTGGGAGGAAGAAGGAACTGGGCACTGGATGGATTTGGGGTGGTGGTGGGAGACAGGCCCTGCCTTGGGCAGCCAAGATGCCACCCCTAGGACATAACCCCTAGGACATAACAGCGGCAAGAGCAGGTTGCAGGAAGATGGCGAGTTTGTGGAGCCCAGCAGGGTAGGCACGGGCAGCTCTGGAGTTTGGGAGAGAAGGCAGGTGGGAAAGGTGGACCCGGAAATCGGGAGCCTTGATTGGAGGGGATGGAGACATCTGAGCAGGCAAAGCTACCACAGGCACAGCTAGAAAATCAGGTCAGTTCAGGGTGTAAGTGTTTTCTTGGCCTGCCCAGAGTTTATTTTGAAAGAGTATTAAATCTCAACAGCACCATGACCCATCCACAGTCTAGGCTTCAACACTCTGCCCACGGATCTCCATTTCCCAAGGACCTAACACCCCGGCCCCAGGGACCCTCGAATCTCACAGGGCCTTCAACCTGCGGGTCCTACCAACTTTTTACTGTCCATCACCACCATGTGTCACTACCCTCTGTGCCCGGCTCAAATTCTGTGGCCAGTGATTATCACCACCCCCTGTCTGCACCCTCCACTGCCTTGACACCCGCCCCGTTCACTAAGCCACAAGCCTGGCTAGATCCAACGTCTCCTCCTACCCCACCCCTGCACACAGGTAGCAGGGTAAAGGGGGAGAAACACACAACCTCGCCGACTGATCTTACTTTAAATTCATGATCCAGATCTCAAACGGAAGCCCAGCAATCATTCTGAGGTTCCCTCAACCCTTCACCATTGCACTGTCCTGGGAGTTTTCACACTTCCTCTCCCCAGACCACCAACACCCCCTCCCCCAACTTCATTGTCAACTGATGACCTTGAGAAGAAAAGCAGGCAGAAGAGGGCTTCCAGAGGCAGCTACCACTACACGTGCCGTCCATCTGCATCTGCGCCTGCCAGCACCCTTCTCTCCTCCTGAGCTCCCCATCTGTGCTTCCAGGAGGGCCAACCCCTCCTGTCGCCAGAAAGTCCCCTGCCTTCCTGCCTCATCAATCCCCTCCTCTAGATTGGATCATTTACATCAGGGGCCGGCAAACATAAATATTTGAGGCTGTGTGAGGCACATGATCTCTGCCACACCTACTCCACTCTTCCATCGCAGGCCAAAGCAGCCATAGTTTGGAAACAAATCAGTGTGGCTGTGTTCCCATAAAAAATATATATTTACAAAAATGGGCTGCAAGCTGGATTTAGCTGTAGTTAGCCCACCCTCACGGAATCATTATGCAAATATGCTGTTGTTGTTCCCAGCATAAAAACGGAAAAGAGAAGAATAATCCTCTTTTGACTCTGGTTAGCTCTTTCCCTAGAAAAACTCCTGGATGACAACCTTCGCTGCCTCCTACATCTCTCCTGGACCACTCCTACCCGGCTGTTCCCCTACTGTCCCCTAAGAACTGTCCTGCAGGTTGCCAATGACCTCCAGGTTGCCAAATCTGGTGGACAGTCCTCATGCCTCCTCTCAGCCAGGCTGACACTGGCTCCCTAGGGTAGCTCATCCAGTCTGATGGCTTCAAAGCCATCTACGCAGGATGACGCCCTCCAACCTATACCTTCCTCCAAAACTTCAGATGCATCTATCTGGCTGCCGGCTTGATACAGCCATTCATAGGCATCTCAGAATTAGCCTGGCAAAACTGAGCTTCTGATAGACTCTCCCAACTCCTCTCTGGATCTGCCCCTACCATCAACTTCCCCATCCCACCAGTTGCTCAAAACCTCACAATTATCATTGATGTCTATTTCTCTCACCCTACACCCATTCCATTAGCAATTCCTGTTCTTTACGTGCCAGACACATCCGAGATCTGATCCCTTCTCACCACCTACACGACTACCACCTGGTCCAAACCTCGTTATCTCTGGCCTAATTACTGTGATAACCTTCTAACGAATGCCCGACTTCTGCCCGTGCCCCTGCAGACCTTTCTCAACACGGCAGCCAGGGTGATCACACAGGCCTCTGAAGCTCTCATACATGCTGGGCTTTCTTCTTCCTCAGGGCCTTCACACTTACTGGGCTCTCTGCCTGGGTGTTCTCTTCCCAGCTACCTACCTGGCTTGCTGTTAGGCCTTCCTCACCTCCTGCACCCCTTCCCCCAAAATTCTTCCTCCCCCAGCACACCCCCTTGTTTTATTTCCTCCTTAGGATTTTTTTTTTTTTTTTGCTTATTTATCTTACTTATTGTCTCTTTGTAGCACTAGAATGTAAGTTCGACAAGGACCTGGATACTTTGTTCTGTTCTGTTCTATTCACTGCGCCTAAAACAGGGCTTAGCACATAGTAGGTGCTCAATAAATATTGGTTGTTCACACATCAGGAGATTTCACATCCAGTTCTGGTCTCTCTTGCATGATGGGAGACCTGGCAACACTGAGCATGTACGATCAGGTGGTGCTGTGTGGTGGTTGCCCCTTTCGTATGGATATGCGCCATCTAGGCTACCAAAGTACTCTCTCTCCAAAACCAGCTTCACCTGCTTAGGCCACCAGCCTGGCCCCCTTGACATCTGACTTTGAGACCCATGGTGAGACACCCCCAAGATGAGGCCCTAGGGTGGACCCTCAGCTACCCTGGGCAGAGAAGCCTTCCTGTTTTGCCCCTGCTGGCAGCCGGGGCCTCCTGGAATGCCCTATGTGGCCAGAGCTGAAACATCACCCGCCTGATCGGTCGCAGCTATTAAAATGCCTGTATCAGTATCAAAGGGAAAATGCCAGGCGGCTACTCACTCCTCCCAGAGAATGTGGCTCCAGCCTGGCCTTGGGTTTAGGGAACACTCCCTCCCTATGTCTCAGCCTCAGGGCTCTTAAAGGGTCCTAGCTCAACCTGGGCCTCTGCAATATGTGGGGTGGGTCCAAGCTGTAGCATAGACACAGCCCAGAGGGAGAAGCCAGGTGAGACCTGCAGCTGTGACCTTGAGCCTGGCACGTCCCTTCAGGGGAATCTACAAAATAAGGATATGACCCACTACCCCCTGCCAGCCTCCTGAGTGCCGATGTGGAGACTGAATGAGATAACGCAGAGGCAAGTGCCTGGGAAACCACGGAGCATTTATAAATTTTGGGTTGAATTATTAAACAAGAGTTAATATTAATTATAACAGCTATGCACATTGAACACCATATATCAGCCACTGCGCTAAGCACTTTAGGTGGAAAATATCATTTAATAATTGATTTTTGATATTATTAGTGCATGCCTCCTATTCCCTTGGAGGCTGGAGTGGGACTGTCTTTTGGGTTGGCACAGATGGCCCCCAAACTCCATTGAAGCATCTATTATAGGCAGAGCTTGGCAGTGCTAAAATCGTATCATATCAGCTTGACTACACTTGGGAGTGCCAGAGCCTTGGGGTCTAGTCCCAACTCTCCTACTAACTGTGTTTTAAGCAAAATCTATAACCCCTCTGGACCTTGATTTTCTCATCCATAAAATGGAGATAATCTAAGTGATCTGCTAGACTACACAAGACAGCTGGCAGGATAAAATGAGATGAGGCCAGAAAACAAACAGAGGTATCCAGATGTGAGGAGGGTGAGCACCTGTTTTGCCAGCTTGTTTTGTTTGGTGGCCAGGTGAAGGCCACTTCTCTCTTGAGCCAGTGCCAGGCCTGCCTCCTCCCACCTGCTGTAATGAGGCTGGCCTGACCCCTGCTGCCCTGGCTCCATGGCATACACCTCTGCGACAAGTGGTCAAGTTTCCTGCACTTGCCATGTCCCTCCTCCTCCTGGGAAACTCAGAGCCCCTCTTCCGGAAGGGGAGGGTGAGTGAGGAGGGTCTGACCTGCAGCCCTGCCTTTTGACCCTGAGAACTAGGAGTTGAAGGAAGAGGAGGTGCCCAATGAAATGACCACAGTAGGCACAGCTCCGGCCCCTGTGCCAGCACTCTGATCACAATGCCTGGCACAGGGCGGGGGCTTGATCCCATCTGCTGGAGGACTTTTGATCATCCTGCAGCATAACTGCTGCTGGGCTGGCTGCCCCATTGCAGACTGAGCTGGCCCTCGGATGTCAGGGGCCCAGGTCAGATGTCTTGATCCACACTCGAACCGAATTACTTACTTTTAGGTCAACCCTCTAGGACTCATCCTTGTGGTCCCAGGAGGAGGCGGGCTTTGGCAGAATTGGGATAAATGGGCATGGGGGAGGGAGGGCATTTCCGTGAGGAGGTACAGAGGCAGGACCTGGCTGCTCAGTGCTGGCTCCAAGGGCTACACATCCCAGGGACTGCAGGAGAGGGCTGGCTCCACAGAAGGGTTTAAAGGGACAGGCCCACATGTAGCCACATGCCCTAGGGCACAGGCAGCTTGGCAGGGTGAAATCAAAGTGGAGGAAATCAAGACATCCAACCCACACCCACCAGAACTGGACTTGCATGGGCTGCTGCAGGGGCCTGTGTGCTGGAGACAGGGAGGGGGCGCCACAGGGTTGCCTTAGGAGCTGTCTTCTCCCTACCTCAACAGTTCTCTTCGTGCATTGGACTTGGCACCTGATCACAGACTCCCAGGGCCATGAAACAGGGGCCTGCGGGTCCTTCAGATACCACATACTGTCTCTGTCTCTCTCTGCCTCCCTGTCTCACCAGAACCACAGACAGATGTGGCACCAGGCTCTCTGGTTCAGGAAAAAAGTCAGGGACAGGAGGCACATACTCCTATATGAGCTTTGCAGCCTTCATATGAAAAAGTCCTTCCTTCTAGCTAACCCAAGGCCCTGCTGCTGCCACAGGGAGTCAAGGAGCCAGGCCCCAGAACTGATGGTGTACGTGGAAGGCAGATTGGCAAGGGGCCCAGGACCTCAAGGATCTCAGGGGTTCAGGGGTCATCTCTGGGCCTGGTGCAGGATAAGGCAGGGGCCCCCCACCACAAAGAAGTCCTGGGGTGAATGTTGGGGACCTCTTTCCTCCTTTCCTGCCTTTCACAAATGGGTATTGACTATCTACAATGTGCTAGGGGTTAACGTTGGGAACCTTGCTATGCAAAACAGACACTGAGGCTGCTCCCAGGAAGTTTATACTCTAGGGAGGGAAACAGAAGAGCCTACAAACCACACATCAATGTGGAGCAGCCATTGTCATCAGAGCTGTGGCCAAAAGGGGCAAGGAGCTGAGAGCCAGCCAGGGCATGGACTAGTCTGGCTCATGGCAGAAAAGTGAGACGTGAGCCAAGATCTGAAGCTGAGCAGTAACTCACCAGGTGAGGGGCCCAGGCACAGGGGAGAGGCTGAAAGCTGACCCAATAATGCGCTTCTTAGGAGCCAGGCAAGCATCTTGCATGGATTAGGTTGGTGCAAAAGTAATTGCAGTTTTTGCCATTACTTTTAATGGCAATTAAAAGTAATTACTTTTGCACCAGCTTAACGTTAATTCATCCAGCACTCACTGCAACCCATTTCGTGAGCGAGGAAACTAAGACAGAGAGGGGCCAAGTAACCTGCAAGACAGCACACAGCCTGGAAGGACAGAGGCAGAATTTGAACCCAGGAAGCCTTGCTCAGAGCCCACACCTTGACTCTATGCCTGTGAGAGGTGAAACTTGGCTCTTTCAAGGAGATTGGATGATCTATTACTGGAGTACCAGTCACTACTCAAAGCACTTTATATCTTAACTTTTCTTAATCCTAAAAACAACCCTCATAAAAGTACTCTTATTATCATTACCCTTATTTTACAGAGGTATAACCTAAGGCAACAGAGAGCTTGAATAACTTGCCCAAGGTCACATAGCCAGTAATTGGCAGAGCTGGTCTTGAACCCAGCAATCAGGTTCCAGAGTCTGTGCTCCTAGCCTTGACAGCGTGCCTCCATGTAGCTGGACTCCAGAAGCAAGGGCAGGTGAGCCATGAGGCTGGAGAGAGTGACAAGGGCTGCACCTGAAGGCCACATGGGTCGCATTTAGCAATGCGGTCTCTAGCCTGAGAGCAGTAGGGAGTTACCGAAGAGTTTAATCAGGGAGATGGCGTGATTGCACTTAGTTTTTTAAAAGGTCCCCTCTGGCTGCTGTGTGGATAAGACAGTCAGGACAGCATCGGTGAGAGCAGATGAGTTAGGGGGGCAGCTCGGGCTGGGGAGGGCAGGCAGGGATGGAGAGGAGAGGACAGGTCTGCAGAGGCTGAGAAGGTGTGGGCAGGAGGGCCAGGGTGGGTGTGGCTGGAGGTCATTATGCTCACATATGAAGGGATGCTGGTGAGGGGTGGATTTCCTGCTCAGTTTACACATGTAGAGTTTGAGGTGCTTTCAAGACATGCTGGAGTTGTGGGTTGGTGGGTGTAGAGATTGGCTGGGCCTCTGATGACATTAAGAGCCAGAGATGTCCTACCATGGAACAGTCAGCCATATAAGGTAGTGAGCTCCCCATCACTGAGGTGTGTAAGCTTGAGGACCAAGGCTGTTGTAGGAAATTCCTAGAGGAGCACCTGACTTATGAATGCCCTTCCTGATTCTATGGAGTCAGGTGAGGCTGGAGGTGTCAGGAGCACCCTCTGACCTCCCATGTCACAGAGCTTCCCCCAACTCCAGGAAACCTCAAGTGCCAGTTCAGCGGGAGGTGGATGAAGCTATTCCTGGAAGAGCCCTGGCAAATGCCCCTTTAACCCAGCCCCCTTTCCGCACCCCTGTCCCGAGAGGTCACCCTTTCTGACCTGCCCTACAGGCCACCTTATCAAAGCATGACCTGGTGCTAAAGAAGTGCCTTCACAGAGCATCTGCAGCCTGACAGAAGGCAGCGGGTGCAAAGTCCCTCTATGGCAGAAGCTCAGGCCCCACAACAGCCTTTAGGGGCAGCAAGGTTCTCCTGCTGCAACCCAAAGAACAGATAAATCGAAGAGCCTGAAGGGAGGAGGGGGTGGACAGGAGGAAGGAGCATGTGGGCAGAGGGAAATGCCTGGACGAATGCTCAAAGGAAAATGACCAAGACTTGAGGAGGCAGGCAAGGCTGGGGTGGGAGTGAGGATGGGAAAGGGCCAAGGAGGCAGAGGCCCAGCCTACGTGGGCCCCAGCCATGTGGGGTTTCAGGAAAACCTACAATAGCCACCAGGCAGGGAGACAGGGGCCCAGTGTCCCCTCAAAGGCCATGCCCAGCCTCTCTGGCAGGCAGTTCTGCCCCTTTGTGCTCGGCTGGCCCTTGCTCTTTGAAGGACCAGGGGAGCACCCTCTGCCAGCAGGCCCACCCCTTCCGCCACAGACAGTGTCTCTGCAAGGAGGCCCCACACCCAGGGCTGTGGATGGGAGAGCGGGAGTGTCAGCAGGGGCTGCTGCTGGGGGCTGCCAGTGGCCCAGACAACACCCAGCGCAGCTGGTGACCCCATCCACCCTAGCCTCCCCAGACCCAGGCCTCAGTTTCCCTTAGAGAAGCCTGCTGACTTCCCTCTGACTGAGGGCTCAATAGACTGTTTCTGGGAGGGGCAGAACCCAACCCAAAGAGGTGGGAGAAGGATTTCTGAGGCTTCCTGGAGGGCAAACCTCAATTGATTTTGTTTTTGGAAAACAACAGCAAAAAGCCTGCTACTTGCCCTTCTTCAAACCTCCCAGTGCACACAGAGACTTTTGTTGACATCTCACCGTGAGCTTCATCACTGCCCCTCAGCCCCTCGAGCACTGCTTGGGACCCGGGTAAGGGAGTCTGGGTTTCACTGCACAGGGAGCTCCAGGCACTGGGCCACACAGACTCTCTGTCTCTCTCTGTCTCTCTCTCTCTCTCTCTCTCTCTCATTCTCAGGGCCTGCCAGGCCCAGCCGCAGAACACAATCACCCGTGGAGCTCTTTAGACACTTACAGCCAGGCCCTACCCACAGACATCTGCAGCAGGTATTGGGAACAATTGGCCTGGCGTGTTTTGAAAGCTCCCCAGGTGATTCTAATGCAACCAGCATCACCCGTACAAGTGCAAGCCTTTGAGGACATCTGGATCAGTGAGAAGGGGGGTAGAATAACTTTAAAATGTTTAGTTACTTCAGATCTTTTACCCCTCTCTGGCTCTAAAAGGGAGCATTCAGGCAGCTGATACAAACAGACAGACAGACACTATACAGTAAGGTAGAAGAACAGCAAAGGCGGAGTGATCAAATAGGATCTGGGATCAAGGCTCATACAAAAGCCTTTGCCACTGGCTGAACCCTAGATTTGTTGCTAAGCTTCCTAGTGGACAGTTCAGAGTCCGAGAGACAAGAACAAACCCATCCACCCTGGGGAGCCCAAGCATTCCAGAGGCCAAGGCTGAACAAGGGCTTCCCTCAGGGTACTCATCACCAAGGCCTGATGTCATTAGCAACACTCACAATGTCTTTCTTACAACAAAGATGGTGGTGCGGCCCTGATGCCACGGCAGTTCAGTAAACACTGCCTCTGGGAGCCAAACCAAACTGAACAGATCCCCAGCCCCTGGCTGGTTTGACTGGCCTCAGCAGAGTTAGAGAGGTATGGTACTTCATACAGACAAGTATATCCTAGTGGCTGAGGATGCCAGCTCTGGGCCAATTTCAAGGCCTAGCTCTGAGGCTAGGCCTCAAGGCTGAGGATGCCTGATTTAAAGGCCTAGCTCTGCTACTCACTTACTGTGTGACCATGGGAAAGTTGCTTAACTTCTCTGTGCCTCTATTATCTCTTCTGTAAGAAGGGAATAGTAACAATAGTAACCATTTCATAGGATTATTGTGAGGATTTAGTGAATCAATAGATGTAAAGGTCTTTGAATAGTCCGTGGTAGACAGTATAAGTGTAAGCTTAATACACAGTGTAAACTCAATAAGTATTAGCTACTAATAAAATTTGTGGACAAGGTGCATGCAGCCCCATATTACCTCCTCCAATGATGAGAGAGGTGGCAATGGTTACAGGTGCCATTAGCCAAATGATTTCATTTAATCCTACAACAACCCCATAAGGAGGATGTCATCATCTCCATTTTTCTGATTAGGGTACTGAGGCTCAGGTCACACAGTTAGTGGCAGGGTTTCAAATGCTATGGTGTTGCCTGCTTCACCATTTTGCCACCCCCCGACTCTGTAAAGAAAAACCTTGGCAGCCAGCTGGGGCAGGTAAAAATGAAGCTCCTGACCTTGGGAGTAGAGGATGGGAGGGGGTGGGTGCCCCCAGCTTCTCTGCCCAGTGGGGAACACATCACTGAGCCTTTCCTGCTCTCCCAGCCAGGACAAGGCATGCAGCCTGGACACACAGAAGTCAATCATCTCATCCTCTGCTGGTTGCTGAGAAACACCCCCTGAGCAAACGCTGCGCCTATTGCTGGGTCCAGGGCCGGGGACGTTGCGAGGAGAGCTGACTAATAAACCTTCCCCAGCCTCTAGCAGGGGGACCTTACATCAACAGCTAATTTGTGAGAGCTGCCTACTATGTGCAAAGTCCTGGGCTAGACTTAATAAGGGACCCAAGACAGCATGCCTCTATTGCTGTCATTGGGTCGTGTGTGGTCACATGGAGAGACCATTGTACAATGTGGTTGGGTTGAACCATGAATGGCAAATGGATTTCCTCTTGTGCACTGACTCTAATGGACGGGAGCGGCAGCCTGGGTTGCCGTTCTCCGTGCCACTGGAGGACTGTGCTGAGAAGGATTCTGAGGCCTACCTAGGATGAATGGGAAAGAGTGTGTTGAGCGATGAGTAGTATCTGCTACGGTTTGGGATAAGGAAAGCCAACAACACATGCTATGTCTATTTTCCTTCTCTGAGCTAAATGTCTGGCACAACCAAGGAAGAGCAACAGGAAGTTGGAGCAGGGAGAGAGCCCACATTGGGTTGGAGTGGTTCGAGGAGGCTTTCCAGAGGGAGTGGGGCAAGTCTAGAGTGATTAAGAAGAAGGGGAAAAGACATCTTTCTGGGAGTTACCAAACCGTAAAGCTGTGCTTAGGGCAGATGGAATGGTGTTTGAGATGCTTTTGGTTTTCCCCACCACCTTCCTATGAGGATTGGCTGCCTCCTGAGGTCCTCCGTCTGTTCAGAGATATCTGCTAGTTCGAAGACCTTTGGAGAAGCTGCAGAGCTCTAATAATTCTCCCTGCCTTTACAGTAAGCACCTGTTATTTAAAAAACAAAATCTAGAGTTATGAAATAGCTTTTCATCTTGAACACCAACCCTCACTAGTAAGTAGCAGCTTCCTGGAACACTGTTGAAAAGGATTCTGAGGCTGCACGTAAGCTCCATGGGAAAGTGTGCAGCAATTGATTAATAATGTCTGCTGAGGGCCCTGGAATGGGGAGCAGTGTACACCCAAGCCATGTATGGGCCACTGCTGACCTAGTTAATTGTCTGGAAAGGGGAAGGTGTGGTGGAGAGATGCCTGCTGGGGGCTGGATCCTACCCCTGACTCCTCTGGTACCACCTTGTGCTGGCTGCATTTGAGGAAACCTGAATCCAGAGTATGTCCATATACTGAGGTCCAGGCAGCTGTGGTCAGCACAGGACACTGTGCACAGGTTACCCACCCTAGCACACATGTACTTCCCCTTTAAGAGTCTCTTCCCATCCTCATCCCAGCATTTCAGTCCTAAAGGACCCCATCCACAGCCCCAATCTTTTAGCTGCTGCTTTGTTCCCTCCCCTATATCTGTCCCCTAAATCTCTTTGCCATTACTTTCAATGGCAAAAACTGAAATTACTTTTGCACCAAAATCACACACCGTATAAACATGAGACACGTTATTATAATTGTTGTTATTTTTAGGGATGAAGGAGTCTGCCTGGGGTTCCTCAACATTTTAGCCTGGAAGTTTCAACCACTTCCTCTCCCAGGAGATTCCTTAACATCCAAAGGAATGAATCACAGATAGTGGGAGGGAGGTACAGTGACATCAGTCTTCTCATCTGTAAAAGGGGGTGGTGTGAATGTCAGTCCCTTAGGGAAGTTGTGAGGATTGACATGCATAGCATTGGCTCCTGTATGTACCCTATAACTACGGGACGTTTCTATTACAGTTTCTGATGTTATTATTGGGGTTGGGGAGTCTACCTGGCATCTCTCAAAACTCACCTTAAAGGTGGCTGCTGAGACCCTCCTCTGCTTCCCCTTGGGCCTAGAAGATGGACTTGGCTCTTTTTTTTTATTTTTATTTTTTGAGACGGAGTCTTGCTCTGTCGCCCAGGCTGGAGTGCAATGGCTCGATCTCAGCTCACTGCAACCTCCGCCTCCCAGTTCAAGTGATTCTCCTGCCTTAGCCTCCCAAGTAGCTGGGATTATAGGCGCCCACCACCATGCCCGGCTAATTTTTGTATTTTTTAGTAGAGATGAGTTTTCACCATGTTGGTCAGGCTGGTCTTGAATTCCTGACCTCAGGTGATCCACCCACCTTGGCCTCCCAAAGTGCTGGGATTACAGGCATGAGCCACTGCACCCGGCCCAGCATTTGGCTCTTTTAAATTCCACTCTCTTCTCATTCACTGCACACGGCTGCCCAGTCCTAGGTGTCATCTGATTGTCTCCATTTGGGACATTCCAGCTTCTTTCTTTCTTCACAGCAAGCAAATCAAATAACAGGCAGCTGGAGTGCTCGTTAAGGGCCCCAGACTAGAAGAGAGGCGCTGATGGGGGAAGAGTTGGGGCCTGAGGTCTGGAGAGCACACTCCTGATTCCCCACAGAGCCGGCTCCCGCCATCCTCCAATCCCGGCTCTGCACAACCCCCGTCATGGGCTGGTCCCCTCGGATCTGCCTCTGGCTCCCCTCTCAGGCCTCCTGTCCTCCTGGGTCCCCTTGGCCAGCCCTCCCTGCAGCTCCCTCTCCCTTCTGCCTCATACACACAGTCTCTGCCCCCTCACCTGCTTTCCCCATTGGCACAGGAGTCCCTCCCCCAGGCCATTGCACAGGCCGTGTGCCTCACCAGGCTTCCCCTCCCCAATGTCCTTCTCCCATTCTTTAGGAAGTGGCCCAGTCCTGCCTGCTCCAAAGATTGCCTGCCCCAGATCCCTAAGAGCCCTCCCTGAGCACTCATCTGGTCTTGTGCATGGCCTTTGGTGATGGCACCTTTTAGTGAAGTCTCCGATCTGCCCCCAATCCCAGGAGGGAGGCAGGGCCTAGATTTAATGGAAGATGAACCTGAAGTGCAGGGGTGTAGCATGGCTTGCCTAAGGCCACACGACTGGCAAAGCCCAGCTAGAATCCTGGTCTTGGCCTCCAAACTCACCAGATGCCTGTGTGCCCCATGAGGACAGGGACCTTCTGCACCTCCATTTTGGAGAATTGTTTTGTAACAAAACCATTTCCCCTCTCTTGTCTCTGAATTTTCCTCTCCTGTGGCAGGTTTCTGCCTGTCCCAGTTCTCTGCCTTACCCATTGCTCTCCTCTGCCCTTTGCTCAGACCTGGGAGAACACACCTACACAGGGAAAGGCCCAGGATGGTCCCCTCAAGTTGCTTTGCAGGCCCGGAAGCTGCTTGTAGCACAGCGCTGGCCAATAGAACTTTCTGCGAGGATGTACAAGTTCTTTCTCTCTACTGTCCAGCTCCATAGTCCCTAGCTGCAGTGTCCACTGAGCATTTGAAACCAGGCTGTTGCAACAGACAAGCTAAAATTTAAATTTTATTTAATTTTAGTTAGTTTAAATATAATGAGTTGCATATGACTAGCAGTTACTGTATTGGACAGCCCAACCCTAGGGTGTCCCTCCAGGAGCACAGACAAGGCCCCCACAGATAAGGCCACTCACGCCATCCATCTGTGGGACAGCTCCCTTCCTCTGGCTCCAGCATCTTCCCCTATTGACCTCAGCCACCATTTCCAGTCACCCCTCTGTGACCCTACTTTCACCCCCATTCATTGTCCCCTCTGGCCTGCAGCAGCCTCCTGTTTGGCCTTACTGCTTTGCCAGCCGTAAGCACTCACTCTAGGGGCATAACTGCCTTCCTGAAAACCCTTCAATGGCTCCCCATTACTCTTATTTAGATCTAACTTTCTCTAAGGCCCCTCTTGACCTGGGCTGCCTGTCTCTCTCCAGTCACGTCTCCTACTTCCTCATACTCCCAGTCCTCCGGGGTCCTGGACTTCCCCCAGTTCTCCCAATTCCCTCTGGCCCCCAGCCTCAAAGGCTCTTCCGTTTGTCCCCTTAGAACAAGGCTTCACACTCACTCGTTTTTGCCTGGCAAACTCCTGTTCATCCTTCAGCTCTTCATTTGAAAATCACTTCCCTAAGGAAGCCTGCCATGACTGCCACCACCATCAGACAATGTTGCATGTAATGCATTTCCCAGGCCCCTCTCTTCTTTCACTATTGTAGCTCTTTTTTTTTTTTGCACACGACATGGTCACTGCCCATTTTCTTCTTTGTGTACTACTTCCCTGTAAGTTTAGGAGGGCAAAAGTGTCTCCCACAATGCCTGACCCACAGCAGGCTCTCAGTAAACATTTTCTGAATGAATGAATGAGAATAGACCAAAAAAAAAAAAAAAGGTGGCAGGATACAGTGCAAAGAACATTGTATACAGGGCCAGGAGGCTGAGGTTCTAGTCCTGGACCTCACCATGTGACTCTGGGCTCAATTTCCCCATCTGAAAAATGGGGTTCAGTTCAGATGCTCTCTGGGATAACTTTCGTATCTAGCAGTTGAAAATATTACATTCAGTAGGGTAAATATGCAGCTGCAGCTTGGAGGGAAGGGGTGAGCATGTCGGATACAATAGTTAGCCCCAAGGCCCCTAGAGTATGCGACTTGGCATGGCTAAGTCTGAAGCAGCAGAAGCAAGAAGCTGGGAAAGACCAGGGCATGGTCAGGCCAGCAGGAAGGTCTGGGAAGGGGAAAGCATGGAGAGAGGGGCTGCGCTAAACCCTGAAAATCAGATGCTTATCCCTCAGCAGCCAGGACCCCCAAGATACCTGGAGGAGCTCTCAATGCCCTGACACCTTCTTCACCACCCAGCCAGTCTGGGCTCACACTGCCTGAGCCCAGAGATGCCCCACCTCCACCCCAGGCCCAGGGGACCATGGGCGGCCCGATGGAGTTCTCCGGATTCCCAGGAGCCTAGCAGGGCATGGGAATGAGCTGACAGCAGCAGTCATGGGTGCACCACTAGCACCAGTACGCTTGCCCTGTGACCGCCCTCTCTGCTCTGGCCCTGCAATCTCCTTCTCCTTGGCCACCCTGGAGAACTGCTCCAGCAGGTGCCAGCCTGGCAGAGGCAGCTGAGAGGAGCCTGGCTGTAGGGAATAGGTACATCTTGCCAAAATGCTCACAGCACCCCACCCACCACAGTTAGAGCTGTGCTCCAGTGTTTGCTACATCAGCACTGTGTCGCATGTTCAGAGGGGTTGGAGCATTTGTCCCAAGCTTCCAAGCAGCAGAGTGGGGATAAAAACCCAGGATTGCTGGACTCTACCACCGTGATCTTTACTGCTGCACACTCCCTCCAGCTAAGTAAGAGATCCTCTCCCATTTCTTCCCCATGGAAACCTTCCATGGCCAGGACCTGCTCCACGACCTCTTCCCAGACTGCTGCGGCCCCCACCTGCCTGTCCTCCTCTCTATCTGGGCCCTGGATCCCCTGTGCTGTCCAGATTCCCACAGATCATCAGACCTCACCCTGTCAAGGCCCAGCCTTTCCTCTGGTGGCACAAAGAGGCTGCATGTCCCTCCTTCCTGGGGAGGGGACAGCCTTTTCCTGTATCCCCAAGATTGCCATAGCTACCTGACACACTAGTAGCGCTTAATCTACTTGGATCAAGAAAATTTGGAGAATGGGAGAAAGCATCCTTTCTCCAGAAAAATAAGAAACCTGGTTTAGGAAAAAGAAGGTGTGGACTAATTTGTGGCCAAGGACAGCAGAGCCAGGCGACCCACACTTCGACCCTAGCGGCCTGGGCCAGTGAGCAGAGACCAGGGCACCACCCCCTGCAAGAACTGTCCCCTCTCCCCACACCCCCTGGGTCTTTAAGTGGTGGAGGGGGAGGGCCATGGGGGCTCAGTAAGCCTCGGCCTGGGCCTCTGGGCGCGCTTCCCACTGCGTGGGCGCGGGGCGGCTGTCACACCACCCCGGCCGGGTCGCGAAAGGGAGGAGTGGAGTTTGCCCGCCTCCGCGCGTCCAGCTTTCCTCCACCTGCCCGGCGCGCCCAGGGCGCTCCCAGCGCTGGAAGCCGGGAGCGCTTGCCCGAGGCGGGACTCGAGGGGTCATGCTCTTGCCCGCAAGGTACTCCGAATCCCTGGCAGGGCAGCTTCTGTCCGTGTCCCCGACCCCTCTCGCAGGCAACTCTCGCGAACCTGGGGCTCTCAGAGAGCGAGCGCCCGCGGACACGGGCTGAACAGTCTGGAGGCTGCGCGAGGGGGCGCCGCGGGGAGGGATAAAAGCCAGCAACAAAGAGCACAGACCTCGTCCAGCAGTTGATTGACTCGTCCCAAAATAGCCGTCTCCATTTGCTGCTCCCCGCGCTCCGCTTCCAGGCGCAGCACCCGGGCCTGCAGCTCGGCCGTCCGAAAGTGGGCGAGCAGGCTGAGTGCCAGCGAGCAGAGGGTCAGCGCCAGCAGTCCGCACGACCCTGGACTCGGCAGCCGTGCGCCGCGCTCCGCCCGCGCCGCCGCCAGAGCCACCGTCTCGGGCGCGCCCAACTCCTCAGGGCCGCGGGCACCGGTGGTTGCCGCTTTGTGGGTGCGCTCCGCTACCATCCTCTCGCGTCTTGAGAACCAATAAATAAATAAATAGAATAAATAAAGGCGAGAGCCGCTGCCAAAAGGCTCTATCCAAACTCCGGGGCAGGGGGAAACGGCTTGTATCGCTGGAAAACGTCCCTTTCCGTTGCTCCCGGCAAAGAGGACGGAAAAATTAGCAGTAGGAGGGGGAGTGCGGAAAAAGCACAACCGGCGGTAATTGGGGTACACCTAGGTGAGAAAAAAGTTATTTCGAAGAACGTTCCAAGTCCAGGAAAGTTAGGGGAATCTGACCGGCTCTCCTTCTCTCCGCCCAGTCTTTCCCTTCAAGTGTCTGCAGAGCAGTTGGTGCCGAGCTGTCAGTCCTTCTGGGCGCCTCGTGTCTCCCGGGCCAGTCAGTTTCAGTCCCCGGGCGAAGGGGCGCACATGGAGGGCCCCATGGGCAGAGGAGGGTCGTGGCGGCTGGCGAGGAGCGCTGGGGCCGATTCCGGCGCCTCTGTAACTTGACACACTCCCTGCCGCGGCACGGATCGGATGAGCAATCCGTGCTACTTCCCAAACTAATCTCTCCCGCCCCCTTCCCTCCTCCTCCTCCTCACTCCTCCTCCACCTCCCGCGGGGCCGACGGCTTGGATTTGTTTATTTATGCAAACTCGCCCGGGGTGGGGGGCGTGGTGAGCAGGTCCGGCGCCCCCAGCCCGCCGGCCCGGGAGCCCCTCTCCCGCGCTCCCCGTCCTCTTTGAAGTGACACTTGGGGTTATTTATAGGCAGGAAGGGGGTGTGGAGTGGAGCTGGGGCTGCACTTCTCTCTCTTTCTCCGGATTCACACCGAGGGCTCGTTTGGCCTTCCACGGAGGCGGTGGGGCAGGCACCACTCCACCTTTCCCAGCCCTTGAGACCCTCCAGGAACTCGACTGAGTTATTGTCAGGGCTTGTGGGTGGATCTCCACGTCCTGATCAGGACTACCTGATCCCTTCAGCCACCGCTCCTCTACTCCCAAGCCTCCAACCTCTTTCCCCTTCCTTCTCCCGCGACAACTGACTCCCTGGGGGCTCTGTACCTCCTGAGATCTGCAGCTCCTCCAGTGCCGGGCGGCCAACCACATCTTTACTCTGGGGTGAAAAGTCAGCCCTCCAGGGGGCAGCAGAGCTGGCACCCCTTTCTCTCTTTCAGGACCAAGACAGGTAGTATGAGACACTGAAAACTGAGCAGAAGAGCTTATTCCAGGTATCTGAGAGGTGGCTCAGTGGGGCCGCCTGCCAGTCCTGACATCTCCCCTTCTTGCCTGCCATTAATCTGAGACCCATGCCATCTATCTCTGTGTGGTGAGACCAGCCTGCCCCAATCATCCCAGTCATCAAAGGTGAGCAATTCCTACACAAACTCAGGCTCCATCCCTGCGGGAGGCTTAGGGCTAACCAGGCTCTCTCCTGTTGTCATTTCCTATATTCCACTAGAGAAAAACTGGTGGCCTGAAGGGCATTTGGTAGTTTTCTCTCTTCTCTTGTCACCTCCTCCACCCCCCACATTAAGTAGCATTTGTATCCCAAGAGACTTTAACTCCTTGTGCCTGTTGACATTCCTGTGAATGAGGTGGTGGGACTGAGTTTTTGGGAGAAAGCCTGTCTTCCTGGAACAGCGGGCAGAGGAGAGAAGACTGGGTTTTCAAATATGCAGTGGAGGTGGGGGCAGCAGAGGTGCTGGGATTCCATTTCAAAATAAACAAGGCATGCCAGTACAAACTTCCCATTTTCTATATTGACCTGATAGAACTTGATATATAATACAGTGTCACTGCTCTTCTAATAAAGTGTGGCACACTTAATAGTGTGTATTGGACTTGTAACATAGTAAGTACTTAGATCATATGTAATAAAGGTAACATTGACTGCTGGGCCAGTCAGCCACTATGGAGGACAACAGGAATAGAAGGTGATGCTGCTGAAAGAGCCGGTGGCCAGGAGCTCTGGGTTCCAGTTCCAGTTCTAGGATTTCCCTTATGGCTTCAGTGGGCAAGGGCACTCTATTTTCTCCATCCCTGTGATGGATGTCCCAGTCCACTCTACAGAGGAATCCTTCGGAGAATTCGATGGTATTGAAGAACACCAGGGGGCGCTGGAGAGTTTCTGCACTGGGAGGTACAGGCCAGGAAATTCAGGGACTTTGGACTTCCCCCACTTCCCGCCCAGGCTAGTCTCAATGGAGGAACTGAGGTGGGAAGTTAGTTTCATTCCCTCCTTATTCTGCAAACTGATCTTTTCCCTTTCAGGACTTTGGAGGTCCTCAGGAATGCTCAGGCAGTGAAATCTAAACAGTTTGGAGCTGGAGCATCCTTGTGATTGGGAACTGAAAGAGGAGGGTGTTGCGCTAGCCTGACCTGATCCCAGCATTGCAAACCCTGGAGCTTCCAGGGGGACTCTGGAGTCAGAGAAACCCGGGTGTAAAGCTCCCTTTTGTCAATGTGGAAGCTGCTGAACATCTCTGAGGCTCAGTTTTCTCATTTGTAAGATGGGCTGATAATAAAAGTATCTACCCGTCTGGAAGGACTGAATGAGGTAATGCATGTAAAGCAGTGAACACAGTGCAGGCACAGGGCAGGCACTCAATAAAGGGCATCCGCCTCCTTCTTTGGAACTCATGGCTGCTAGGGCCATCTCAGACACAGCTAGCTCTGGGCTCCCAGTTGTGAAACAGGAAGAAGTTTCCATCCCAGAGAAAGCAAATGGATCACAGTTAACCTCCATTTTTTCCCTACCTGATAGCTGAGAGTAGCAGCTGTGAGCAGCAGGAGTTAGCCTGTGTTGAGGGGCCTGATCCCCAGGTATCCCTCTTCTTCTTCCAACACTGCTTAGAATTCTTACCCTGGGAGATTTTTCCTTCAGGTAGAGCATTGTCTACCCCAGGCACAAGTTACAGCCTCATGTGGCTTATCTTGAACCCTTCTTTCTTCATAGGTGGGGGCCGGGACTTGGGGACACTGAGGTGAAAAGAGTGCCTTCCAGGAGCTTTAAAAACAATTGATTAAGGAAGACAAGTCGTGTTCACATAAAACCGCCACAAAAGGCAGAATAGCGAAAATCCACAATACATGTAAAGACCACAAAAGTTGCTTCAGGGCTCCCAGAAGAAAGGCGGGGATTCATATGCCTCAGGAAAAAACACCAGGAAATAGATTTTCTTGTTTGCAGTAAGAAGAAAGAGGGCCTCCAATGCTAACCCAAAGACTTTGATTTTAAACTGTGGTCTTGGTTACACGCCTAGACAAAAATGAAGAAAAAAATGCCCCAGGCATACAGCCTGTACTGTTCTTCAAGTCTTTTCTGTGTTTTTCCACTTTTTTGCTCCTGCTAGACCCTCTGCCAGGAAGGCCACCCTTCTCTCTCCTGTTTTCTACACCTTAAAATCCTGCCATTCGCTCCCAGCCCGTTTTTATTGAGCAAACCCCATTTTTCTTCCTCCACTGTGGCTTTGACAGCATCAAACTCCTTCCTGAAACCAAAACTGCCACCGTGGCATCTCCGAGGCCCCACTGTGCTGTCTCCCACTGCCTCTTCCACTGCCTCTCCCGCCAGCTTTTCAGTCTTCCCCAAAGACTCCACTTCTGCTCCCCATGACAAAAGCGAAGGTCAGCCCTCCTCCAGAAGGCCGCAGGTCCTCTGTCCTCTGCTTGGCCGTTCTGCCCATGGCTCTTGACCTGCCTCTCCCATTTCTTCCCCATGGAAAGCTTCAATGGTCAGGACCTGCTCCAGGTCCCCTGTAGGGGCCACAGGGGAGCCAACACCCATCATTTTATTTGCCCTGAGCCTAGTCCCCCTATTCCTAGTAACTGTGACTCAGTTTCCTTTGGGGAACCTTCTTCTCCCCAGGACATATGGCTCTGGTGGAGTTAACTCCATACCTGGCATATGAATAGGAAGTAAGCTCAGCAGTTGGCCTCTCTCATCTCCCCTGGCTACTGTGACTAGGTCAGAGAGGACATGTGGCCCAGTTCAGGCCAGTGAGAGTCGGGCTGGAGTGACTGGGAGCTACAGCTATTTCCTCGGAAGGGCTTTCTAAAGGGATGAGCTGGAGCTGCCGCGGGTGTCTTGCCACTGTTGATAAATGAGGATGAAGCCAACACGGAGGCAAACAGAGGTGGAGAGTGACTGAGTCCTGAAGACATCATCGAAACCCTTCAATCAAATTGTGCCAGAAGCCTGGTGACAGGAGTCCTTTCTGTTCCAGCCAGTTTGAGTTGGGTTTCTTTTCTTGCAAGTATA
Organism: Pongo abelii; assembly: GCF_028885655.2. Classification (NCBI taxonomy): domain Eukaryota; kingdom Metazoa; phylum Chordata; class Mammalia; order Primates; family Hominidae; genus Pongo; species Pongo abelii. Next base: position 74,209,102 of record NC_071993.2, read on the forward strand.
AGAGTCCAGTCACATACAGGGCCTCAGGCTACCTTTCTGAGTCAGAATCTCTTTGTGGTTGGTAGGAAGAGATGGCAGGGAAGTCCAGGTTCCTGTCTGCTTCTAAAAGCTTCCCAAGGGATTGGGAGGTCCATCCAGGGAAGACACTGGACTGAGCGCTCGCCCTGGGAGAACTTGTCCATCGTAGCCTCCAGTTTGTATCTCTCTGTGGACAACTCTCCCACTCAAACACACTGTTCATGTCCCATGCACAGCTTGCTCATGGTAGCTCCCCCTCCACCTCACACTCAGCTTCCCCACACCCTCCCTGCCTTTTGTTCCCTCGGTGCCAGGTATGGCATCACCCTGTGCTCAGCCGGGATGTTTGCTTTCTCCCCTGTCCTCCCTTCCCTCACTCACTTGAGTAGGGACTAATCCTGGAGATTCCACCTCCTTCCCTTTTTCTGGATCTGTTCCTCCTCTCTGACCTCTCTGCTTCTGTTGTCTGCCCCAAGCCTAAGGTTTTTTTTGTTTTTTGTTTGCTTGTTTGTTTGTTTTGAGATGGAGTCTTGCTCTGTCACGCAGGCTGGAGTGCAGTGGTGCAATCTCGGCTCACTGAGGCCTCCACCTCCTGGGTTCAAACGATTCTCCTTCCTCAGCCTCTCGAGTAGCTGGGATTACAGGCATGTGCGAACATGCCTGGCTAATTTTTGTATTTTTAGTAGAGATGGGGTTTCACCATGTTGGTCAGGCTGGTCTTGAGCTTTTGATCCACCTACCTCGGCCTCCCAAAGTGTTGGGATTACAGGCGTAAGCCACTGTGCCCAGTCCAAGCCTAGGTCTTTAAACAAGCCCAACTTTCCCATATCGTAGCTAGAACAGGCAAAACCACGGAGGTGTGGACGGAGACCTGCCAGAGCCTCCCCAAGGAGCTCCAGACTTTCTGTTTCTTACTTCTGTCCCAGGCTGTATGATCCCTGGCATGACACTCAGTTTTCTAGCTCTGCTTCTGACTCCTGCATCAAGCAACAAGACAGAAGGGTACCTGGGCCCCTGGTGGCTTCGTGGAGTCAAGTTGCCAAACAAGCCTAGACTTTCACATAAATGAGAAATAACTAAGTTCATTTGAGCCGCTGTTATTCTGGGTCTGTCTTCTGTAGCGTAAGCCACATGTAACTGTGACTTGCATCTGTCCCCTCCTGAGCTGTGAGTTCCCAGGGGGCAGGGATGACTGTACTCCTCCCCATATCCTCAGCATTCAGCACAGCGTAGATGCCCAAGAAATGGTGGAGTGAAGGAATGAGTAAGCGAATGATGGAATGAATGGATGGATTCTAGCTCTGGCTCTCTCCTAGCTCTGTTACCTAAGGTGTGCCTCTACTTCTTCTTGTATAACATGTAGAGATTAATGGGCAAGGGAGGAAAGGAGAAGTGGAATGGCTAAGGGCCTTCCCAGCTCAAAAATCCATTCATTTAACAAATATTTATAGAGTGTTGTCTAGTGCCAGGCTCTGTGCTGGTATTGGAGACACAATCGTAAATGAAACAAGGCTGGTGGTGAGGGCCAACCCTGAGAAGCACTACCATGCAGGAAATAGTGGGAGCGTAGAAGAGTAGCCCCTACTAGGCTTTGGACATAAGACCTGAAGGATGAGTAGAGTGGCCAGGTGAATGGGGTATAGGGAAGGCATGCCAAACAGGGGAACCTACCTGTGCAAAGGCCTGTAGGTGAGAAAGTGCATAGTGCTTTGGGGAAGCCAAGTGGTTCACCAAGGCTGAAATGTGGAGTGCAGAGGGAAAGGACTGAGGGCTTCTTCACTCTCCTGTTTTCTGCACCTTTGGGTGCTTATGGTTTCAGGCTGTGAGTGACTGTGTTCACGTGTGTGTGTGTGACTCCCATCTGCCATCAGTGTAAGATTTTGTGGTGTGTGCATGCCTTTTCTGCTCTTGTGTTTTGTGACACAGAAGATCGTGCACATTTCTGCATGCACAGGCAAGCAGGCATATGTAGGGGAGTGCAAATGCTGTGGGGTACCAGGGATGCCTCAAGGTGCACACGAGTTGGCTCCAAGCCATTCCCTGTGTGTGTGTATGAGTGTTTGTGTGCATTGGCAGAAAGGGAAGTGTGCTGAGCTCTATGTATGTAATCTGCTTTGGTTGAAATGTATATACAAGAGCATGTAGGTGCTTCTGAATGGTCAGGACTCCAGCCATGTCTAGGAATGATGGTAGCTGTAACTAGGGACAATATGTCAGTCATCTATAGCTGCATAACAAACTGCTCCAAAACTTAGTGATTTAAACAATGATTTATTATTTCTTATGATTCTGTGTAGTGACAGGGCTCAGCTAAAAGGTTCTTCTGCTTTAGGTAGTATGGCTATAGTCTATCCTGAGCCAGCATGGTCAGGACCCCAACCATGTCTAAGAATGATGGTAGCCATAACTAGGGACAGTATGTCAGTCATCTATAGCTGCATAACAAACTGCTCCAAAACTTAGTGGTTTAAACAATGATTTATTATTTTTTATGATTCTGTGTATTGACAGGGCTCAGCTAAAAGGTTCTTCTGCTCTAGGCAATATGGCTATAGTTTATCCTGAGCCAGCATGGGGGCTGGCTTTCATGAGGAGTGTTCCAAGACTGCTTATCATGCCTCTGCTTGTGTGGCAATTGCTAATGTCTCATTGGCCAAAACAAGTCACATGGACAAGCCCAGCGTCATGTGGGAAGAAACTAATCAATGTCATGAATACCAGGATGTAAGGTCCGCAAATGTAAGTGTTTACCTGAGCAAGAATGAATGCCTGGTATGGTGGGCTACTGGATCTGTCTAGAGGATTATTTGACCCTGAAAAGTATGATTTGGGGAATGTTGTGGTTAGCAAAGCCCATGCCCAGCTGTCAACCCCAGTGCCCTGATGCTGCCCAGACCCACTGTCTTTTGTTGACTTCTTCCAGGAGCAGCTGGAGGTACTAAGCAGCCCATATCCCTCTGGACCTGGATGGTTTGAGAATAAATCAGCAGAAGTCTCCTACCTGGCACCTACCTGGCTTTATTCCAAGGTCAGGTGTAAATGGCTCTGAAACTAATTTTCTATTCACTTGGAGGCTATTTCAGGTAGTTTCAGGTTCTGGCTCCATTGTGTGCTACCTATGTGACTTTGCAAATTATGTGGCCTCTCTGCATCTGTTTTTTAAAGTATGAAATATAAGGAGAAGAATTCCTATCTCCTAGAGTTATTGTGAGGATTGGATCCAATAGTGGATGCCAAGTGCTGAGTCAGGACTAGGTTCATGGAAGCCAACCTTGCCATTATAATAACTGTAGAGACTGGGCATGTACCACAAAAACCAAACAGGGGTTCTTGCCTCCTCTCAAGCCCTGTTTTCTGGCAGTGGAGAGGAAGGCTACTGTTTGCCCATTTGCACGGTCTAGGTCATTGATATAAATTAGTCTGCATTTATTATTGAGCCTCCTAGTGGGAGCAAAACCCAGAGTTAGGTACTCACAGAACTCACAGTCCTGAGGGGCATCTGTGGGGACTTATGTGTGCAGAAGAAAGAACAGCAGTGCCAGGCAGCGTAAGCTGAAGGCCAAACAAACAGGCAGATGATTAGTGCCTTGGGACTCAGAGAAGGGAAGTGGGTGGAGACTTAGAGTTGAAGTGAAGGCTCAGGAAGGCTTCCTGGAAGAGGTGAATTCTAAGCTGGTCCTTGGAGCATGGCAGAATCCAGACAAAGAAAGAGACTGGGAGAGTAGAGCAGAAGTTCCAAGGTTATGTGGTCCATCCTTGCCTGGGATGCATCATGTGACCTCCTGAACCCCAATAACCCCAAATACCTGACCTTCCATTCTTCTTAAGTGGTATGGTCTGGTCGTGTTTCACACACATGCCATTACTTCCATTCCCACGCCACTGGCAGACATCACTAATCAACTACAGAACACCACTCCCACCATACACACACACACACACACACACACACACACACACACACACACACACAATCCCTTATGCTCCTCAAAGCAGAAAGCTATTATCAATCTAGTGAGATTAGTACTTGAGATGAAACCATTTTGCTCACTCAGGTTGAGTTGAAACAAAGCACCAGAAGCTTTGCTTCTTTATCTACAAATTGTATGCCTTTTGGTAAATGCCTCAACCTCTCTGGAAGTCCACCTCCTGCCCAGGCAGGGGAAGATGAATTCTTACTTAGGGGAATGCTGGAAGACTCAAATGAGATCATGTGTGCAAGGCCCTAATCAAGTGCAGAATACAGAAGAGATGATGGTGATGGTCGTGCTGCAACCAGGCATCAGAAACCACAAGCAAATGCAGCCATTTGGGCCCGATTTGCAGCTTTTTGGAGAAAGGACAATCAGTTAAGGAGTGAGAGTGAAACACAGACCCTCAGAGCTGTCAGTCCATGGAAACAAGGGCTCAGAATCTGGGCCTCAGAGTTAGTGGAAGGGCGCCCCAATTATGTGCTCGGAGAAGGAACGCAGACTTGAGCTCTCCCTGACAGACAGGAAGAGCTGTTGGAAAGGTGGGCAACTGCAGTTTAAGAGACAGATGTTTCTGGTTGATGACCAATGGATAATGAAGAGCCCAATTAGTTTACTGATCCAGATCCCCGCTTACCAGAATTTGAGGTATGCAAGTCACAGCATTGTGTCTCTGCTCTCTTTCCTGTCCCCCAACCCTCTGCCCACCCCCACCACTGTGGAACTCTTGGTCTTGACCACAGAACTCAGTAGTCAGATCTTATCTTAGGGGCTACTCTCCTGGTTTGAAGTGTGGGGCACCCCCACCCCTTGCCCAGAAGGACCTTTGTCAGTCCTCCAAGGCTCCACTAGTATGTGGCATCTGCAGAAACTGAATACAGAGAGGTCAGAATGTGATCCAAAGTTACCCAGCATACTAGTGGCAGAGCCAGACCTGCCACGCAGGGCAGGTCTTTTCCCTGCCAGGCAACTCACAGCCCCCAGGTTCAGGCTCAGCCCATTGTCTGGACTGTGGCCAATGGCCAATGAATCCACAGGAGGCTTTGCACTCATGACTGAGCTCTTCTCCCTCCAGCTCTTTCTCCAGCAGTAGCTGTGAAGGCAGAACCACCTGAAACATTTGTTCCTGTAAACCTCATTACAAAGGCCATTTTTTTCTTTTCTCTTTTTCCTAAAAACTGTTGCTTTGTTAAGGTCATTTCTGAAATGGGGAGGGATGCCCTGTTTATCTTTCCTTACACTCCGCCCCCATCAGGAAATGAGGGGTCTTGCTTTCCTTGAGTGCTCCGTTCCTGACATTAGCTAGCTGCTGACAGGCAGGTCTGTGGATATATTAACTTGGGCCTTTCCGAGACTTTATTAGGCTCTAGGACAACGTCTAGAAACAGATGTTTGCTCAGAGGTGGAGCAGGAGTAGGGGGAATAGAGCCAAAAGCAAGTCCCAGCCCCCAAGGGAACAGGGCAGATGTGCGGAGGGCTCTGGTAGAGCACAGGGCAGTGGGCTGGGGTGGGAACTTTGTGAGTATGAAGGAATGGCTCCGGTTCCTGGCTGGGCACAGGCAGCTATTTTCCAAGTGGCCTGGCCATCACAGCACAGCCTTGTTAGCTTCCAAGGACTCTGGGTCTGTTCAGGGCTTAGGGCCAGTGCTGAAGAGGTGCCAGATGCTGTCCCTACAGCTTCCCTCTTTGCTCCCATCCTGTGGCCAAGGACTAGAAGTCTAGCTCCTTGAACAAGTCAACTTTCTTGTTTCCAGAGACAGTAAATTCCTGCAGGGCTGGAGATTTCTTCAAACTCATATTTGATGTAGTTCAAATGTGAAGTTCAAGGCTGGGCACATTATAGTTCTCAGAAAAAGAGTGATGATGGTGGCAATGGTGGTGATGGTGGTGGTGATAGTGGTGGTGATGGTGGTGGTGATGGCAGTAGTGGTGATAATGATGCTGGTGGTGGTGGTAGTGGTGGTGATGCAGTGGTGGTGGTGATGGTGGGTGGTGGTGATGGTGACGGCAGTGGCAGTGATGGTGGGTGGTGGTGGTGGTGGTGGTGGTGGTGATAGTGATGATGATAGTAATGTTAGTAGTGGTAATGGTGGTGGAGGCGGTGATGGCAGTAGTGGAGATAATGGTGGTGGTGATGGTGGTAGTGGTGGTGATGGTGGTGGAGATGGTGGTGGTGGTGGTGGTGATGGTGATAGTGATGATGATAGTAACGGTGGTAGTGGTGATGGTGGTGGTAGCAGTGATGGCAATAGTGGAGATAATGGTGGTGGTGGTGGTGGTGATGATGGTGGTAGTTGTGTTGATGGTGGTAATGGTGATAATGGTGATGGTGGTGGTGGCAGTGGCAGTGAGGGTGGTGGTGGTGGTGATGGCAGTGGAGCTGGTGGTGGTGCTGGTGGTGCTGGTGATGGTGGTGAATGGGATGTATGTCAACATAAAGTAGAGTACTCACCTGTTCACCAAGTTTCCCCCAGTTGCCATGTTTTTACTAGGCACACGACCAAGGAGGGTCAATCAAAGAACCACACATTTCTAGCCACTATGATTGGCCCAAGGGATGGCCAAGTGAAACCAACCAAGGACTTCCATTAGAATTTTTCAATCAGAGCTTGGGAGATAGAAATTCATTTGCTTTTGAGTCACTATGCAACTGTGTATAAATCCATGAAGCTCACATAGACATGGGTTTGTCTGCAGAAGAGAATAAAATTGACTCTGGAGAGAAGTGGAGATGAGAGATGGAGAAAATGAAAGCTTTCTGTTGGTGTTTGAGTCCCTTGGGCACAGTCATCCCTCGGATAGTCTCACCCTTTCTAGTTTAGATATGTGAACCACAATCCTTTCCATCTCTTTTCTTAAGTCAGTGGACTTGGATTTCTGTCACTTACTACCAAAGGGTTCTGTCTGGCCCCTGAGCATAGGTGATCTTGAAAGTGCAAAGATGATCATGTAAGAGAGATCCTAACAGTGACAATGGCTGAGAGGAAGATGAAAAAGGTGAAGACAACATCAGTGATGGAGGTGGTTGTGGGATGGGATGGTGTTGCTGCTAACAGAAGTGATGGTAATCATGGTTTAGATTAGATGGTGGCATTGATGGATGACATTGGTGATGATGTCACATTGGTGGTGTGATTGGTAGTGAGGATCATGAAGATGCCAAGGCTTTGCCAGCCTAGAAAACACAGGCCCAAACGACCCAAGAAAGCACCACCTAGAAAGGGCAGGGTGTTGGGGGTGCAGACACAGAGAACAAATTCTTCCAAAATGGCAGGTGCTGGTTCTTTTTTAAGCTGGGTAACTCCTAGCTAAACCTGGACCTGGAGGGGTAGAAGGACCACAGGTGGTATCCCATAGAGCTTCAGAATTATATTGAAACCTTCCGGAACAGAGAGACCTGGGGTCCCTAACCCCATCAGGTCCTTTTGAGAATTCCAAGTGCCTCTAGTCAAGAGGAGTAGCCAGGTTCAAACAACAGGCAAGATGAACTTGGGCGTAGGGGCTGCATTTTTGGTCAGTAGGAGAACGATCATAAAAAAGCACTGTGTCTTATGTCTGACCATTTATACTTCAGCTGTGTATATCTGTGAATATTTGTTCACCATGGTCTACTTGGTGAAAATGAGTCACTTCTGGAGAATAATAACTAATTTTTGTTAAGCGTTACTATGGACTGTTCTAAGTGCATTATTATATACATCATCTCGCAAGATGAAATCTGCACAAGAGTAGGTATTTCTATTTCCCCATTTAACAGATGAGAAAAACCAGGTACAGAGAGGTTGTGTAACTCACCCAAGGTTACACTGTTAGGAAGGGAGGGTGGGAAGCGAAATGGCCTGCGCCCTGGATCCCACCTCCAAGTCACCACAGTTACGGGAAACTGCCTCCGCCACCCCCACAGCAAGGCTTTTGATCCAACCCCTTGCTCAGGGGCCTCCTCTTTTGTACCCTGCTACCCAAAAGAGCATTTTCCATAGGAAGGCTTGCGGCCAAGAGGGAGGAAGTAAACTTCTGTGCATCCCATCAAAGAAGCTAGGGGGTGGACTGGTCCTAGCATCCCCCATGTGGAGAGAAGAAAGGCCCCCGCCTCTTCCTTGGGGTACAGTCTGTCCTGCCACACAGTGGGCTCCTGCTGACAGTAGTGACCACAAAGGTCCAAGATTCTGCCACAATAGAAGACTACAGTTATGACTTTGCAGTCAGTCAAGCCTGTGCGTAATTCTTGCTTTACCAGCCTGGACTGGTAACTACTTCTCTGAGACTGGATTTTCTCACCTGTAAAATAGAGACAATGAAAGCCACTTCCTTGGGCTATCATAGAATACTTTGCACAGTATTCAATTTGCAAAGCTCCTAGCCCAGAGCCTGGTGCAGGGTAAGTGTCTGATAAATGTCAGTCACCGTTATTGTAGTAATATTTTAATTATCTGGAATTCAGCTCTCCTCTTCGTCATTCTCCTTCACATCCACGAGCAAGATTTCTGTTCTGCTTGAGGGAAAGAGGCCTAGGAGGGAAGAATCAAATGGCAAAAGAAACCCAGACCCAGCTTTCACAGTAGGAGAGTCAGTATTGGCCCTTGAGCTGTCTCCCTCCCCAAGAAGTTATATATCCCTGTGGCTGGGTTTTTAAAAATAAACACATGCCATTTCCACAATGGAAAGTTTTCTTTAAAAAAAAAAAAAGAAAGAAAGTAAAACATTCCCCTGTCATCTCCCTTGGCCAAAGAGAATTACAAAAGATAAATTAAGCCTTTTACACAGACGCACCAGGTTCCAGCTCTGGGGCTCCACCCTGTCACGGTTCTGGCTTTGTTGGAGGCTCCTGCAGCCCCTGGAGCCCCGTTCCCCACTGCCCCTGCAAGGCCCATGGGGGATCCACTATGGGAATATTGTCTTCTGTTGGAGGAGGGGTGTCCTAACTCCCCGATTTTAGGGCTTTTATTCTCAGTGATGCCCCCTTCAGGCAACCAGAGCCACTGCACTTGCTAACCCTATCCATTTCCATAGTGCCCAACACATTGTGCATAGACCCCACAGCCTTCCCTACACAGAGGCCCCAATCGGGAGAAAATACCTATCTAAGATCAACCAGCAAGTAAATGGCAGAACCGGGACAAGAGGGAGGGTCCCATTTTCTGGCCTAGGAACTTTCTTCCATATCTGCCACCCTCTTCCCCATTGAAGAACACGCTCAGAAAAGCTGACATCAACTTGGTGGTCTGGGGTGTGATGAGGAAAGCTCTGAACTTGCAGTCAGAAGCTCTCTCTGCTTGCTGTTTGCCCTCCGTGTAACTCCATGGTTCTGAGTGTCTCAAGTCTCACTGGCAAAATGGGAATAATGAAGTCTACCTCATGGGGTTGTTGGGAGCCTGAATGGCCTAGGATGTAGGAAGGACTCCATACATAGTTTCAAATTCAAATGCACAAATTTATCATTGTGTTTCATGGAAGGGTGTGTTTTGGTGTCTTTTAATTACATGATAAATTTACTTGGCTTTTTGGGATTTTCCAGTTTTTTTTTTCAATGAGCATACATTGTTTCTCTAATAATAGAAAGTTCTTTTAATTTTAAATAAAACATAAACAAGCCCGGCGCGGTGGCTTGCACCTGTAATCCCAGCACTTTGGGAGGCCGAGGCAGGTGGATCGCCTGAGGTTGGGAGTTCGAGACCAGCCTGGCCAGCATGGTGAAACCCCATCTCTATTAAAAATACAAAAATTAGCCGGGTGTGGTGGCAGATGCCTGTAATCCCAGCTACTTGGGAAACTGAGGCAGGAGAATCGCTTGAACCAGGGAGGCGGAGGTTGCAGTGAGCCGAGGTCACACCATTGCACTCCAGCCTGGGCAACAGAGTGAGACTCCTTCTCAAAAACAAAAAACAAAACAAAAACCGCCCAAAAAACATAAACAAGAGGGTCTGTGCTTCTCAACTCCTTCTTTAGCACTATTCCCGTCAGTGCAGGAAAAGAAGTGATTGGGATCCAGTCTCTCATATCAGGCCGCACAGACACCACTTGCCTCACCTGGTGCCATGGCTTGGACTCTTGAGGAGGCAGACTCTGGGGCAGAGATTTGCATGCAGGGGATATACTGGGGAACATGGGAAGGCCTGGGCAGAGGATGAAGTTTAATTGTAGTGTGGTAGCAAGAAAGGTCTCAGCCAACACTGAGGGGAGCTTGTAGCTGGGATGCCCTTCAGAGTTGGCCTGGATTGAGCCCAACTCTGGCTCTCTGTGTAGACACTGGCTGTCTGTGTCTACACCCCAGCACGAGTCCTAAGGTGCAGGCTACCCCGGGGGTAGCGTGGTCTTGTGTGCAGCTGATCCCTTTAGCTATATGTGAGCCATCAGCAGCTGTCACCCTACCCCAGAGGGACTCTGGGTGGTACATTCCAGCACCCACTATACCCAGATTCAAGCTGGCCCTGCAGGAGGCAGCAGGAGCAGAAGCTGACTCTTGACGAAAAGGCCCCAGTCCCTGCCCAAGCTCTCAGACCCATGTGCACACACCTGACTTCTTGCCGTCACGTAGGTGGCCACAGAAACCAGGAAACTTAGAAACGAGGCATTTCACCGTTGCATCTAAGCTCTTCCCTTCCCCACTTTCCCCATGGGAGCCCAGACACTTCATCCACAGGGCACCTGGGGATGCAGGCACACAGCTGCCCACCTGAGGAAGTCTAAGCCTCTTGCCACAGAACCTTAAAAGAGATGTATGTTGAGCATCTTCTCAAATGCTCAGGAGCACTGACTCTCTAAAGGAAAGTCTGCCTCTCCACACCTCTGGCTCCTCCCAGAAACTCTGTGGGGAGTAGCCCTCCACCTTCTATCTGTCACACCTGGGGCAGGCATCTCTCTATACAGCCATTTTCATGGGCTCCCTAGACTTAGAAGTAGCTCACAAGTATTTTGAGTGAATCAGTTAGAATGCTTTGGATTGCAAGTAATAGAAAGCCTGACCCAAACTAGCTGCTGAATTGGAATTTTTGTTTTATTTTGTTTTTAGTGATGGGGTCTCACTGTGTTGCCCAGGCTTGACAAACTCCTACGTTCAAGTGATTCTCCCACATCACTCTCTCAAGTATCTGGAACTATATGCCTGTACCACCTAGGACTTCAGCCTGGCTTGCTGAATTTGACCCTGGGAGGTATAGCCTGGAGCTGCTGACAGCCATCTTACCCCAACTTGAAAGTGAAGACAACTGGAAGAGAGTGGGGCTGAGAAATGGACCAAGACTGCTCCCTAGTGACAATTTGAAATCCTGGAACAAGCTGCACCTGAAGCTAGAGCTATGTTGGGCTTTTTAGGATTATGATCCAATGAATTCTCTTTTGGCTCAAGCCTGATGAGTTGGGTTTTCAGTCACTGGCAACCCAAAGAGTCCTAACAATAGGGTGGGCAGTCGACTTACCTCCACCCCCACCTTGCCTGACCTAAAAACTCCTGATGTGTTTTGTGCGAAGCTCAGACTTTCAACGAGAAAGCTGTTTCCCTGCCAAATGCTTCTGCTTGGGGCTGCTGAAACATGGGGCCTGTTAAGAAGGAAAAACCAGTTGTCCATAATGGGTCAAAGTCATACTGTCAGGCGATCTCTTCCTCCTAGGTAGGAACATGGTCATTACTGTGAAACGCTGGAGAAAGAGGTGCTCCAAAGGGAGGCAAAAGAGAACGGCAGGCAAGTTTCCCCCTTATGAAGGCATCAGCGGGGAGCTATGTATGGGTGACTCCCTGGGGAAACTGGGCCTGGCTGTTGAGAATGTTTCCCAGGAGAATGCACGGCTCTGCTGCACATTCCCACTCAGGCCCTTCCTCAAATGGCTAAATAAACCGAAGGGTTTTGCTACGTATTTTTCATTCCACATACTATTTGCTCTGCCTGCCTGCCCCAATTTTGCTGGCTGCCCCAGCCAGCCAAGTTTAACCCAACAGAGACGTTCTTCCTACAGAATTCAAATTAATCCCATAACTCGAGGGACCACATGTCAACTGTCACACTGTGTAGCTTTGTGCCCAATTCAGCAGATATTTCTGAACATCTTCAGCCAGGCCCAGGTTTGGTCAGGCCCTCCTTGAGCAATGATGTTAGATGCAGCTCCTGTTTCTCAAGGAGCTCAGAGTTAGGGGAAGTCAGATGTGAAAGAAATGAACTATTACACAAGGTGGAGAGAAGTAAGGGCAAGTGAGAATTGGGGTTGGAGCCCTGTGTTTTCAGAATCTCGGGGAAAGGGATGTGTGGGGAGGTAGGGCTGGCAGGATTCATGGTGAGGGGTGGCTTAGGGCTTACCCTTCAAGGGCTAGAGTTTCACTCTGGGGAGAGAGTGGGAGACTTCTGAGCTGAGAGGCAGTGGGAGCTGAGACACAGAATGATCCAAGGCCACATGTTCATCTCTTCTTCCGTCTTCCTCTGGCCATGTTTCTACCACTGGGTTTCTGCCTCTAAAACTCAAAGGGGATTGTGAAAACATCATACTCAAGAGGCGAGGGGTTGAAACTGAGCCTTCATGGGTCACATTACGGCCCTTCTCCCTAATTAAGTTCTTGTGTTTTTGGTTAGGCCTGTTCTTTCTCTGAGCCAATCTGACAAGCTCAAAGCGAAGCCAAGAATTACATATCTTTATAGTAGCATGATTTATAATCCTTTGGGTATATACCCAGTAATGGGATCACTGGGTAAAATGGTATTTCTAGTTCTGGTCCTTGAGGAATTGCCACACTGTCTTCCACGATGGTTGAACTAGTTTACATTCCCACTGACAGTGTAAAAGTGTTCCTATTTCTCCACATCCTCTCCAGCATCTGTTGTTTCCTGACTTTTTAATGATCGCCATTCTAACTGGTGTGAGATGGTATCTCATTGTGGTTTTGATTTGCATTTCTCTGATGGCCAGTGATGATGAGCACTTTTGCATGTGTCTTTTGGCTGCATAAATGTCTTCTTTTGAAAAGTGTCTGTTCATATCCTTCGCCCACTTTTTGATGGGGTTGTTTGATTTTTTCTTGTAAATTTGTTTGAGTTCTTTGTAGATTCTGGATATTAGCCCTTTGTCAGATGGGTAGACTGCAAAAATTTTCTCCCATTCTGTAGGTTCCCTGTTCACTCTGATGGTAGTTTCTTTTGCTGTGCAGAAGCTCTTCAGTTTAAGTAGATCCCATTAGTCTACTTTGGCTTTTGTTGCCATTGCTTTTAGTGTTTTAGTCATGAAGTCCTTGCCCATGCCTATGTCCTGAATGGTATTGCCTAGGTTTTCTTCTGGGGTTTTTATGGTTTTAGGTCTAACATTTAAGTCTTTAATCCATCTGGAATTAATTTTTGTATAGGGTATAAGGAAGGGATCAGTTTCAGCGTTTTACATACGGCTAGCCAGTTTTCCCAGTGCCATTTATTAAATAGGGAATCCTTTTCCCATTTCTTGTTTTTGTCAGGTTTGTCAAAGATCAGATGGTTGTAGATGTGTGGTATTATTTCTGAGGGCTCTGTTCTGTTCCATTGGTCTATATCTCTGTTTTGATACCAGTACCATGCTGTTTTGGTTACTGTAGCCTTGTAGTATAGTTTGAAGTCAGGTAGTGTGATGCCTCCAGCTTTGTTCTTTTGGCTTAGGATTTTGGCAATGCAGGCTCTTTTTTGGTTCCATGTGAACTTTAAAGTAGTTTTTTTCCCAATTCTGTGAAGAAAGTCATTGGTAGATTGATGGAAATGGCATTAAATCTATAAATTACCTTGGGCAGTATGGCCATTTTCATGATATTGATTCTTCCTATCCATGAGCATGGAATGTTCTTCCGTTTGTTTGTGTCCTCTTTTATTTCATTGAGCAGTGGTTTGTAGTTCTCCTTGAAGAGGTCCTTCACATCCCTTGTAAGTTGGATTCCTAGGTATTTTATTTTGAAGCAATTGTGAATGGGAGTTCACTCATGATTTGGATCTGTTTGTCTGTTATTGGTGTATAGGAATGCTTGTGATTTTTGCACATTGATTTTGTTTCCTGAGACTTTGCTGAAGTTGCTTATCAGCTTAAGTAGATTTTGGGCTGAGACAATGGGGTTTTCTAAATATACAATCATGTCATCTGCAAACAGGGACAATTTGACTTCTTCCTCTTTTCCTAATTGAATACCCTTTATTTCTTTCTCCTGCCTGATTGCCCTGGCCAGAATTTCCAACACTATGTTCAATAGGAGTGGTGAGAGAGGGCGTCCCTGTCTTGTGCCAGTTTTCAAAGGGAATGCTTCCAGTTTTTGCCCATTCAGTATGACATTGGCTGTGGGTTTATCATAAATAGCTCTTATTATTTTGAGATACGTTCCATCAATATCTAGTTTATTGAGAGTTTTTAGCATGAAGCGCTGTTGAATTTTGTTGAAGGCCTTTTCTGCATCTGTTGAGATAATCATGTGGTTTTTGTCTTTGATTCTGTTTATATGATGGATTACACGTATTGATTTGCATATGTTGAACCAGGCTTGCATCCCAGGGATGAAGTCAACTTGATCGTGGTGGATAAGCTTTTTGATGTGCTGCTGGATTTGGTTTGCCAGTATTTTATTGAGGATTTTTGCATCGATGTTCATCAGGGATATTGGTCTAAAATTCTTTTTTTGTGTGTGTGTCTCTGCCAGGCTTTGGTATCAGGATGATGCTGGCCTCATAAAATGAGTTAGGGAGGATTCCCTCTACTATAAAGACACATGCACACGTATGTTTATTGCGACACTATTCACAATAGCAAAGACTTGGAACCAACCCAAATGTCCATCAGTGATAGACTAGATTAAGAAAATGTGGCACATATACACCATGGAATACTATGCAGCCATAAAAAAGGATGAGTTCATGTCCTTTGCAGGGACATGGATGAAGCTGGAAACCATCATTCTGAGCAAACTGTCACAAGGACAGAAAACCTAACACTGCATATTCTCACTCATAGGTAGGAATTGAACAATGAGAACACTTGGACACAGGGTGGGGAACATCACACACTGGGGCCTATCGTGGGATGGGGGGATGGGGGAGGGATAGCACTGGAGGAATACCTAATGTAAATGATGAGTTAATGGGTGCAGCACACCAACATGGCACATGTATACACATGTACCAAACCTGCACGTTGTGCACATGTACCCTAGAACTTAAAGTATAATAATAAAATTTAAAAAAAGTCTATTTAAAAAAAAGAATTATGTATCTTGAAGCATCATGGTGGTTTCTGAACCAGCCTGGTACATGAAACCTGCTGGCAAATATTGCAGCTACCAAGTCTACCTGTCACAAATTGGCCACGTTGGATGACATTAGGCACAAGCTGTGATGATTACCATCTCCACATTGTATGTGGTTAGGTTTTGAGCACAAAACCTAACCACATTTGAGGATTTGAGAAGAGGGGAGAAATAAACCTGTTTCCAAAAGAGGTGATGATGGTGGGGACATAGGAGCATGGGCTAAGTGAAGGTATGGTTTAAAAAGGAGAGAGGTAGGTAAAGAGGTGAAGCAGATATAGGAACTCTATATAAGAACATAGAAGTTGAATATTGTATTGAAACTCTGATGTGTGACCTGGGACCACCACACAACTTCTCTGTTCTTTATTTAGGAGGAACAAAAACATTGGAAACTCTGATAGTGGGTGGTGATGAATTAGTGATCAAATACTGCATAAGAAATCCCCCAAAACTTTGTGATTTAAAACAAAAATAATCATTCATGATCTTTCACAGTTTCTATGCATCAGAAATTATTTGTGACTTGGCTGAAGTTCTAGCTTGGGTCTCATGTGAGGCTGCAGTCAGATGTCAGTCCAGGCTATGCTTATCTAAAGGCTTGACTGAGGCTTGAGGATTCACTTCTAAGGTGGCTCAATGGTGTTTCGTGGCAGGACTCAGTTCCTCTCCATGTGGGCTCCAAGGCTTCTTGAGTATCCCCAAGACATGGCTGCTGTCTACCCCCAATGCCAGGTATCCAAGAGACCAAGGTGGACGCTGCAATGTCTTTTATGGTCTGCCCTTGGATGCCACACACTCTCACTTCTGCTGCATTCCATTGGTCACACAAGTCAGTCCTGATTTAATGTGGGAGGGGACTACCAAAGGCATGAATATCAGAATATGAAGATCACTGGAGGCTAACTACCATAGTGCTCCCTCTAGCTGCAATGATGCAAGACCCTCCCACATGCAAAATACACTCACCCCTTCCTAACCTCCTCAAAAGTCTCATCCCATTATAGCATCAACTCAAAGTCCACAATCTCATCATCTACAGCAGATTCAGGTGTGGATAAGGCTGCTCAGGGGCAGGTGGCAGGCTGCCACCATGGTAGAAACATAATCACTGTCAATATGGAGTCTCTCTTCTTTTCCATAGTGGCATCTAACTTCCTGGAGGCTCAAGTGGTGTCCAGGCACCTGGTCTTCAATGTCATTTGTGATGCCCATCACTGTGCCTGTCCTTGTTCATTAGTCCCTGCAGGTTGTCCCTTTGCAGGGCCCTTGCTGATCTGCTCTTCTTGTCTAGTCCCATGCTGCTCTTATGAGCAATGGGGTCATTCTGTTCTTTAGGTCCATGCTAGTGTTTGGGAAAGCTCTGCCAGGCTGACTAGGACTTTGCTGCTGGAACAGTCCATGAAGCTATTTCTCTTGCCTGGGGTCTTGCCACCTCCCAGTGCTCTCTGGATAATGGGACCCAGGTCTCGTCTCTTCTCAGGTCCTCGAGTTCTCTCTGGTACCCTCTTCTGGAAACCACCATTATCTATACTCCTGTGCCTCCTGACCTCTCTCAACTTTCCACTCCACCCCCAAGATGGGAGCTCCTTTACAAATCTGAGAGATGGAAGCATTGCCTTGCTCATGTTTTCTTCCAAATTTTGCTGGTATGGGGATTTTCTTCTGCCTCACTGGCCCAAGGCTTTTCAACTCAAAGCCAAGAGACTCCTTGCTCTGCTTTCTGGGGTCACACCTCTTCTCTGAGACAATGAGCACAGGACAGAATTTGGGTGATGGTGAGAAGGAAAGGGGCAAAGTGTGAAAAGGAGAAATGCCAGAGGGGAAAAACATTGGTTAATATTTCCAAACACTAACCTCTGTCAAAGTTTCCCCTGAAACTCAGACAGGACCTGTGAAAGTAATGCTGCTAGTCACAGACGGATCCAAAATGAGAATCTGGAGCCTCTTTCTGCACGCCCAAATACAGTCTTTGATCACCTATTTGACTTATGCTTAGGAACGGGTCTGGACACAGAAATGTATTTGAGCACATGGTCTGGGATGAACCCCTCACTTGGGTAGGCTGTCGACAGCAAAGATGCCAAGAGAACCTGACATCTGGACAGAGAATGATGAGAAGACCTGCAAGACCACCAGTCTGATCAAACCATCCTGGGAGAGGAAGAATTTCAAATAAGTTTCCGTCAATTACACTTGAACATCGGGTGGCTGCGAATTGCTAGGCAAGCACTTTGGGGAGCTCGGAGGAAGGCAGGTCAGCCAGGTCATGGCTGAATCTTGAGGACCAATATTGCCCTGGAGGAAATCTTGGGGAGAAGGCAGATCTGGTGAGGGGTCAGGAATCTTGTGAGATAAGGGAGGGTGGGGAAAATGGAACATTTATTCTGGAGGAGAGACTAAGATCTCTGAAGGGCTTCCAGGTAGGACTTGCTCTAGGATTCCCTGTAGGACCTTACGGAATCAGAGAGTGAGACTTCACTACTGAAGGAAAAGCTTAAGGATTTGAAAGTGTTTGGAAATGGAAAGACTTCCTTAAAGGTAGCGAGTTCACTGCCGGTGGGATGATGACGCAGAGGACAGATGAACTATGAACTTGATGGTGAGACAGACCCTTGGATGGAACATCGCATGAGAGCTCAGAGGTCTCTGCCTTGCTAAGATGTCATGATTCTTCACACCCACTGAGTTCTGATACCTCCCACATCATTCATTTCCATTCTGCTAACCCATACCTTGTGGTAACTCAGGTGCTGTCTGAAGACATCACTGGTGGTGAAAAATGAGTTTGCTGAGAGATAGAAAGTATATATGAGATCAAAAGGGAAGGGCTTGCCCTGCTTATGAGAACAGACTGTTTCTGAACCTTCCTTCATATGTAAGCAATCACCATGGTAATTGACATCATCGTTCACTCTCAACTCACTACAACCTTGCCTCCTCCTCTTTCCAAGAAAATTGAGGCCATGAGGTATGAATTCTCAATTCCCAGGCATCCTCACCATCAAGTCTTGCCCCAGCCAGACTCATCCTGCCTCCCTCCCTGCAGCCTCAGAGGATGAGGTGTCTCTCTGTTCAAAGCCAACCAGCCCATCTGTGTCTTTGACCTCCAATTCTCCTGCCTCCTCCAAGAGGCTATCTCATCAGTCATCCTTCCCTGTCCTGGATCTTCCAGGACTGGACTCTCCCAGTCCACTGGCTGCTTCCCCTCTGCCTAAAAATATACTCGAGCTCTCACATCCAAAAAATGAAATCTTCCCCTGTCTTCCTCTAGCTTTTATCCAAATATCCCTACTCCCCTTCTCATCCAGCCCTCTTAAAAAAGTACTGTTGACCCTTGAACTATGTGGTGCTTGGGAGTGCTTACCCACTGTGCAGTCAAAAATATGCATATAACTTTAGACTACCCCTAAATTTAACTACTAATAGGTTACTATTGCCCAGAAGCTCCACCTAAAACATAAATGGTTGATGAACACATATTTTGTATGTTATATTTATTATATACTATATCTTTATAATAAAGTAAGCTAGAGAGAAGAAAATGTTAAGAAAATCATAAAGATGAGAAAACATATTTACTATTCATTAAGTGGAAGAGGATCATCATAAAGGTCTTCATCCTCATCGTCTTCACTTTGAGTAGGCTGAGGAGGAGGAATAGGAGGAGGAGGAGGAAGGAAAAGCATGGGTCTTGCTGTCAGAGGGGTGGCAGAGGTGGAAGAAAATCTGCTTATAAGTGGACCCATGCAGTTCAAACCCATGTTGTTCAAGGGTTGCCTGTAGTCTACACCTGCAGTTCTCCACTTACCCAGCATTTACTCAAACCTCAGTCCACAGCAAACTGGTCAACTGGAGTTGCTCATAACTGCTCTGAATGTAATGACCCTGATTGACAAATCCAATGAGTATTTCTCAATGCTTAGCTGCTGGTTCTCACTTTTAATTATAAAAAGTATTGAATGCTTCTCTTCTGGAACGCTCCTCTCTGTGGCCTGTGACAGCAGGCTCTTTAGGCTCACCTGAGGTCTCTTGCTGTCTTCCCTGTCTCCTTCAAGGGCTCTGTGGTAGCCAGTTTCCAAGATGGTCCCCAAAGACGCCCACCTCCTGGAGTTCACCTTGCATAGCCACCTCCCCCATTGTACCAGTTGGACAATGTGACCAATAGAATCTGACTGAAGTAATGGTATGTCATGTCCAAGATTAGCTTATAAAAGACAGTGTGGTTTGCACTTGGTCTTTCTCTCATTCTGTCTCATGGATCACTTACTCTGGGAGAAGCCAGCTGCCGTACATTGAGGACACTCAGGATTTCAAGTGTCTCGAGAGGCCCACTTGGCACGGAACTGAGTCTTCCAGCCAACAGCCAGTGAGGAACGAAGGACTCCAACTAGCAGCCATATGAGTGAGCCCTCTTGGAAGTGGATCCTCCTCCAGTTGAGATGACTGCAGCCCTGCCCATCAGCTTGACTGCAGCCTCACAAGAGAGCTTGAGTCAGAACCATCCAGCTAAGCTGTGCCCAGATTCCTAAACCTCAGAAATGGTGACAAATAAATGCTTATTGCTTTAAACTACTAATGTTTTGGGGCAACTTGTTACTAGGAACTAGTAAGGCTGCCTTTTCTGTACGTGAAGTTCCATGAATGTTGGTGAAATATTGTCATACGATCTAATTTCTGCCAATGGGACCTGAGGAGTAGGCTGCCAGGTGTTACTGATTTTTGTTGTTGTTGTTGTTGTTGCTGTCAATAAGTTTATTGTCTTTATCTGAAAAGTTCTCATAGAAAATTGGGTTAGCTCTCAGCAGGCCGCTCTTGAGCTCTGAAAAAGCTTGCCTTCTTTTGAGCTACCCGATCTTTCTTCTGAGCAAGGGACATTTTGGGGCAACACCACCTCTTCTTTTTAACTTCTTTCTTGGGCTTCTTCTCCCAGGCTGGATTCTCTCATATAGCAGCATGAGTTTTCTTATACATCTCTTCCATCATGTCTGTGGTTACACCGTTCTTTATGTATTGAGAGAACTATTCCTTGTGAGCATCTTCAACTTCTTCCATTAAGTAGCAAGAGTAATCTGCAACATTCCGGCCCACGATATGCTTCTGGTGTACTTCTGCATTAAATTCCTTGCTTTCAGAATCATAACCAGGGAATCATTTGGTACTGTGAGGGATAGACAAGCCTCCATCCACACCTCCCATCAGTGCCCCCAAAACTTTTTTGCAGTTCTAGCAAGGCCTGCATCCAAACAGCAGGTAAAGGCACGTGGCTGACCATCAATGCCTTCCACATTGTATTCATCTCCAGTCACCTCCACTTGGCGTTCGCAGATCTTATCCATGCCAAACCTATTGAGAAGCCTGTGGGCCAGCAGCAGGCCAGTACAATACGTTGCAGCATCATTTGTCAGGCCAACCTTCACACCATATTTTGGCAGTTCATGTGCATATGCTGTGCAGACTATCATATCCCCTTCTAAATGGGAGTAAGCAATCTGACAAATGATATCTCTGTTTGTTACACAAACTATCATCCTGTATTTGGGTGTGTCATGTTTATTTTTATCCTGTATCACCAGTGTTTCTGAGCATAATAATCAGTTTTACCCTATCATCATCTTCTAAATTTCACTTGGTACCTCTTAAAGTAGGGCTTATTCTTAACAACTTTCACAAACCCTATCCTGTGGGACAGAGGCTCGACAGAGACCTGCAGGCCCAGCAGCACTCCTGGGTGTTTTGAGAAAGGTTTCTCTCTGATAAAAAGAGGCAGATGAGTGAAAGACTCTCCTTCTGCCCTCCAGCTTTTAAGTGTCATCATGCAGGCGTGATTTTTGGAGCTACACAATTTGCCATTCTGGAAAGTACATTTTCCCCCCATTATCCTCCTTAGATAAGGTAAGCATGGAAAATATGCCCTTCTTGGGGGCTGAGTAATTTTCTCAAACTGTAGAATTTTGCAAGCCCAAGAGTTAAACCCTGAACAACGGTTTAAGTCTAAGCGCCTGATTTTTGAGGGGAGGGGGAAGGTGCAATATAACTGACTTTAAAATTTAACAGTCTTCTTATCTATTTGATTCTGGAAAACTCCATATACCAGTAGCCTCACCCATAGTTTTAATTTTAAACATACATTTAAAATTTTCTGAAACTCTCTCTTGTCCACATTGACCTCCAGTTTCTTTTTTTTTTGAGACAGAGTCTCGCTCTGTTGCCCAGCCTAGAGAGCAGTGGCACAATCTTGGCTCACTGCAAGCTCCGCCTCCCGGGTTCAAGCCATTCTCCTGCCTCAGCCTCCCAAGTAGCTGGGATTACAGGCGCCCACCACCACGCCCGGATAAGTTTTGTATTTTTAGTAGAGATGGGGTTTTGCCATGTTGGCCAGGCTGGTCTCGAACTTCTGACTTCAGGTGATCCGCCCACCTCGGCCTCCCAAATTGCTGGGATTACAGGCGTGAGTCACCACACCCGGCCTGTTATCTTTCTTTAAAGAGTGTTGAGTTTTATTCCAGCAACTTATTTGAAGATTGGTTTGGTCCTTTCAAGACTTGTCTTTAAGCTTAGGATGGGTCTAGGATAGCCTTCACTCTAGGATGGAGGCTTGTTAGTTTAGATCTACTCCTACAGTGCAGCCTTTCTGAGTTTTCCACTAAATATTCTGAGGGCTCAATGAGGTCTCTCCACTCTGGTTGGCCTGAACTTGAACATCTCCCAACTCTGAGCACAGAATATTGTTCAGCTTACAACTCCCAAATAAGTACTCTTTCTCCAATATTTGTTCTTTGTCCAACCTCATGGAATCTCATCCTACTCATGAACACCTAATTTTTAGCCAAAGACTCAAAGTGCCTCCTATGCAGTTTCTGAAGCTCTTTCTCTGCATATGTCTCTTCAGTATTCTGCTCCACAAATTCCAGCTGCACAGTTCTCGGAATTGTGATCTCTGACTCCTCAAAACAGTGAGGCTTCTGCGCTCTGCTCTCCTTCCTCGTGCTAGAGCCATGGTCTGCTAAATGCCTCTAGGCAAAAAGTCAGGTTGATCATGGAGTTCATCTCATTTGTTTACTTTCTCTCAGGGAACACAGTCCCATTCTGAGGGTTAGTCAATGTCTGAAAACAGCTGTTTCATATATTTTATCCAGTGTTCTACTTGTTTATGGTGGGTGACGGCTAGTCCCAGTATCTGTTATTCCATCATTGTCCACAGCAGAAGTCCACACAGGATAAGTTTAAATCAGCCTTAGGGTTAGGAAGCAGTTGCCTCTTCCAACCCCACAAGCACTAACTAGTGGACATTTAATTCCCTTTTCAATTCTGCTTCTTAACAGGCCAATTATTTTCTGAGCCTATTCCTTTCTTGTATCCTACTAAACACAGCCAAAGACAGGCATTTCATCTGTAAACAAATTGTTTCCTAATCTCTTGCCCCGGGGCTACCCATCCTTTGGGTATGTCATCTGCATTCTATGTTATCACAAGGCATATGCTTACGGATGAACTGAGATGGCAGAGCTGAAATCGGTAAAGATTTGGGTCTCCAACATCATATTGAGATGATGAAGAAGCTACTTCCAAATGGATTAAGTGCCTACTTCCAAATGTATTCAATTGAAATAAATAAATAAATGATCTTATTGTTTGAGCAGCTTTTGAGTGTGTTCTGTTCCTTGCAGCCTACATAACCTTGATGAACACATAGGTGGGCCTATCCCCTTCTGTTCTTCCTAAAGCTCATGCCTCTCAGGTCTTAACTCCAGCCTGCATCTTCCTCCATAGGGGTGAGTCCAGATATTCACGTGCTGGCTGGTCATCGCCACTGGAAGTCCCACCCGCAGCTTCCTCCAACCGCACATCCAAAATGGATCCTATTTTTCCCCTCCTAAACTTCCTTCACCCAGAATTCTTCATCTCAGTCAAGGGTAGCACCTTCCACTCATGCTGTAAGTCTGGCTTTCATCCTAAGATTCTTGCTCTTTCTCCTCTCCTTATATCCGAAAACCACCAAGACCTACTATTTTAGCTCCCTAAGTGTTTCTCAAATACATCCCCTTCTCTCCATTCCCCCAACCACTTCCCTAGGACAGTCTCCCGACATTTCTCTCCTACTCCCAGCTGATCCCCCAGCTTCCATGCATCCTTCATGCCACTTCTACACCAGCACCTTTTCTAAAACACAAAATTATCTATATCTCTCCCCTGCTTAGAACCTTTCATGTTTACATGATGAAGTCCAAACTCTTACCAAGGCTTACAGGCCTCCAGGGTCTGGCTTCTGCTGACCGCTCCAGACCCAACATTTGCCACTACCCGTCTTCACGTTACAGCCCATCAACTCCAATTTGGGAGTGTTTTCTTGATTCATCCCACTTTTTCTCCTCTTTAGGACTTTCTGCGTGTTATGACTGTTGCACAAGTTATCTCTCTGCCGGCTCCATCCTACTGCCCCCGCTTTTCTCCTGTAAGTATCTATTATTCCTCCAAAAGCATGAGCTCCCATTTTCCTCCTCCTAGAAGCCTTCCCTGGTGACCCCACCCTCCAGCCTTGTTCAGTTCTCCTCTTCTGTGTTCTGGTAATACTCCCTGCACAGGGCTTTTGCTGTAGTGACCACTCTGCTTGATACTCATGGGAATGTGTCTATCTCCCTCTCAGACTGAGCTCCTTAAGGGCAGACACTGAGACTGATTTAACCTTGTACCCCAGCCTCTGGCCCATGGTGGCTGCCCAGTGAAATGTTGAATGACTGAATTAATCCGCAATCAATCTCTTCCAGCAGGTCCCCTACAGACCATTGTACAGACCCCTACAACCTCCCACTCCACGAGGCTGTGGAGTGCCTCATGGTTAGTTCACTCGAGTAAGTGGATTAACTTAAAAATAATAAAAACTGTGTTTCGGTAAAATCATATTTCCACCAGCCCTTTCTTTCAATTAGTACCATCAGGGAAGGGAGTGTATTTGTGGTGAGGTTTCCATAGCACTTCTCTCAGAAGGGGGATTATATTTCCAGAAGCAGAAACCGTGGCTTTAGGAGGAAAAAATGTGGAAAGAGCATGACAGGGACCTGAGAAGTCGCTGAAACATGTGTCCAGGCCATGACCATCAGCAGGGACCAGAACCACGCAGGGGAGGTGACTGTGGATGTGGGTGGCATGGTTGGTATCTGATAGGCCCTTCTCTAGTTGCTATACTTATCAAAATGTCACCATTAGAAGGGCACTCCTTTTAACCACCCATAACCCTGTCCTGTGGAACTCTTGCAAGCCAAATTTCCTGTGGAAGGAAGTCCCTCTCTCCTTCCAGGGACTGCTTTCTTCTGCCTGGAAAGCATCCACCTCCCCCTCTGTCTATCCCAATTTTTCCTGTTCTTTCAAATGTAGGTAAAATCCCTTCCTGCCCATGAAGTCTCCCTGGATCTCTCTTTTAAGATGGTGAGTATCTCGGAAGCAGAAACCACATGTCATTCAGCACTGGCTCCGGGTGCTCTTACAGAGCCTGGCCTGTGGTAGGTGTTGAACAAATAACCCGAAGGAGCTCCATGAGCTGCCGTTTCTCTGTCCTTACATTCCAATGCTTCCGTTAATGCTGGTGATCACTTATTCCTTGTGAAGGTCTTTGGTTGCTCTAAGGAGACATTTCTTCTGATGTGGCTTTTTGATGCTTCCTGAATATAGGCTAAGTTTCCCATCTGGGTGGAGGACTCTGAGCAGGCAAGGGCCATGCCTTAACCTTCTTGGACTGCCCCTGTAGGTGGGGGACTGGGAGGCCCCTTGGGGACAGATGTTTCCCAGCTTGAATCAGATGATGAGGAGAAAACTTCTAGCATGTGACATGTGGGACACCATTTGTACGATTATCCTAGACCCCATGGGTGATGGGGCAGACCTGCCCCTGGGTACCTTAGCGAGTAGGTGATGGGATTTTCATCAGCCATGAGCTCAGCAAAGCCCAGTGGACTGGGGGGTTGTTTCTCTCTGGACTGATGATCAGTTCATAAGGGGCTCAAGCAAAGTCATGGGTCAATCATTGTTGGCCTGCACCAGAATGATGGGAATTTCCTGCTCTTAGGTTGTCAGGTATGTCTCAGGGCCCATGTGGCTCCTGGACCCCCAAACATTATTTCCCAATGAAGCCTTCTGCCAAGTCAGCTCACTTGACTCTTCTTGGGCAACCTTCCCAAAATTGGGTTCCAAACTTTCCCCAACCTCTGATCTTAGACTCTGGGGAAATCCCTCCCTATCTTAAACCCTATCTTTTTTTTTAATCAATAATTACTTTATTTATTATTATTATTGTTATTATTATTATTATACTTTAAGTTTTAGGGTACATGTGCACAATGTGCAGGTTAGTTACATATGTATACATGTGCCATGCTGGTGTGCTGCACCCATTAACTCGCCATTTAGCATTAGGTGTATCTCCTAATGCTATCCCTCCCCCCTCCCCCCACCCCACAACAGTCCCCAGAGTGTGATGTTCCGCTTCCCGTGTCCATGTGTTCTCATTGTTCAATTCCCATCAATGAGTGAGAACATGCGGTGTTTGGTTTTTTGTCCTTGTGGTAGTTTACTGAGAATGATGATTTCCAATTTCATCCATGTCCCTACAAAGGACATGAACTCACCCTTTTTTATGGCTGCATAGTATTCCATGGTGTATATGTGCCACATTTTCTTAATCCAGTCTATCATTGTTGGACATTTGGGTTGGTTCCAAGTCTTTGCTATTGTGAATAGTGCTGCAATAAACATATGTGTGCATGTGTCTTTATAGCAGCATGATTTATAGTCCTTTGGGTATATACCCAGTAATGGGATGGCTGGGTCAAATGGTATTTCTAGTTCTAAATCCCTGAGGAATTGCCACACTGACTTCCACAATGGTCGAACTAGTTTACAGTCCCACCAACAGTGTAAAAGCGTTCCTATTTCTCCACATCCTCTCCAGCACCTGTTGTTTCCTGACTTTTTAATGATTGCCATTCTAACTGGTGTGAGATCGTATCTCATTGTGGTTTTGATTTGCATTTCTCTAATGGCCAGTGATGATGAGCATTCTTTCATGTGTCTTTTGGCTGCATAAATGTCTTCTTTTGAGAAGTGTCTGTTCATATCCTTTGCCCACTTTTTGATGGGGTTGTTTGTTTTTTTCTTGTAAATTTGTTGGAGTTCATTGTAGATTCCGGATATTAGCCGTTTGTCAGATGAGTAGGTTGTGAAAATTTTCTCCCATTTTGTAGGTTGCCTGTTCACTCTGATGGTAGTTTCTTTTGCTGTGCAAAAGCTCTTTAGTTTAATTAGATCCCATTTGTCAATTTTGGCTTTTGTTGCCATTGCTTTTGGTGTTAAACCCTATCTTAAACCCTCTCTTCACTTCTATCACCTGACAACCTTCCCAGAAATTGAAAAACTCATTTCTTTTGCTTGATGATAAGGAGGGCCTAATACTCAGCTCTGGAAGCCTCAAATGAGGAAGTGAGGGGACATATTTGTATTACATCTCTTCCAGTGTAACAAAGAAAGAAAAAAGGAATGGACAATCTAACTTCCATATCAAAGAGGCTGAATCATTTTCATGCAGTAGATTGGATGATTGGCACTGATCTTCACTGGCCTCACCAGCCAGGCCTTGCCACGACATCATGGTGGAGCCTGTGTCTCTGCTTCTTGACTCTAGGCAGAAGTGACAATTTACTGGCTCCTTGGGAAGTTTCCTGTGTGCCTGCTTTCCTCTTCTGCTTCTATAGCTGCCATGAGAGGAGTATGTCCTAGCTACTTCCTTGTCCTGGGAGGATGAGAGACACAATGTCTCTGGGAGCAGAATGTCCCCAGCTGACCCAGAGACCTGCAACAAGAAGCAGCCTAAGGCATAGCCCCTTTGCCAAGCCCAGCCTGGATTAGTTGAGCCACAGCCAGCCTCCTTGAGAATA
Source organism: Pongo abelii (assembly GCF_028885655.2). Lineage (NCBI taxonomy): Eukaryota > Metazoa > Chordata > Mammalia > Primates > Hominidae > Pongo > Pongo abelii. The sequence continues at coordinate 74,236,245 of NC_071993.2, forward strand.
ACTGATTGTTGTGTTAAGCCACTGAGTTTGGGATCATTTGTTATGCAGCATTATTGAGGCACTAGCTAGCTGATATACCTATCCTGCCAGAAGACCAGGGTAAAGCAGTTAGTAGGTACACAGCATGGGTTGAGGGCTTAGTATTTGGTTATCAGTTGAGGCTTCCTGGCAGGCGTCATTAAAGAATACCAGAGTATTGGCCCTGGAGGAGCCTCTAAAGGAATGTTGGCTGCAGAGACAATCCCAGAGTGGAGCTTTGACTTGTCCCAGGCCACATGGGGGATTTGCGCAGAGCCTATACTAGCACTCAGGGCTAGTGGCTCCTCAAGACAGTAAGCTGACTCTCCACTTCCTATGGACCAGGCTGATGATAACCATGTCTCCCTCTGCTTCCTCCTTGGCCATATGTACGAGTTTCATGTCATCAAGCTGGAATTTTGACAAATGTGAGGTGGTGGCAAGGGAGAAGGAGCAGGAAAAAGGTTTGGCCAGAGACAAGACTCCAGGTGCAAGAGGGGATGTTTTGTCTGTACCCACATTTCCCTTGGGTGCCAAATGCCCTGTGATGGGACCCCCAGCCCAGAGCCCAGGCTTTGGGCCAGCTTCCGCAGTCTCATCTTGGGAGGGAAGCTTGTGCTCAGGTGCCAGAGGCACAATGACTGCCTCACCTGTCACCACTAATGTCTGGCTTCCTCCCATCTCCCAGGAGCCTAGCACAGACAGCCATGGGGATGGACCAGAGGGAGGCTGGGAGAAGAGGGGCCTAGAGCTCTAGGAAGGGAGCTGCTGCTCCTTGATGTTTGTGCCTTGCTGATGTCACTCCTGGCTCCAGGGCCTGGAGAGACACCTTTGCACACTCCAGACTTCCTTGGCTCAGAGTGGAATCAGCTTCTGAGACTCTTACGGGGGTGAGGAGCAGCACAGCCCATCAATCTCCCCACTGTGCTGGGAGCAGGAGAAGAATGGGGGCCTGGGATATGGATTTAAGGGGTTCTTTGAGTCCACTCTACCAGAAATTCTGGGCAAAAGAGTGAAGAAGGCACCAATTGGGGAGTCAGCAGACTGGGATTTTGACCCTAATGTTTCTTGCATTTTATTAGCAACCCATGTGACCTTTGGCAGGCAGCTTCTCATATCTGGGCGTCAATCTTCCATTTTGTAGAATGGCCATAATGGAATAACTGCTTTGGAGGGTGCCTCCAGGCCTGATATCCAGTGATGGCATTGGGGCTGGAATACTTCCTCTATTCCGATGGAAAATAATAGCTCCTATTTGTCCAGCCCTCAATATGTGCCAGGTACTGAACTAAGCCCTTGCACATATTAGCTCTGTTCAGGCTCACAGCAATTCTATGAGGGAAGTATTCTTATTGTCCTCATTTTACAGATCAGGAGACTAAGACTCAGCAAGGCTCAGTAACTCATGGCCACACAACTTGATGAGAAGCCATGGTTTCAGACAAGGCTGTCTGACTCCACAGCCTGCCCTCCTAATCTTTCTGTTGTGCTCTAGTGAGAAAGCTCTTTCTCTGGTCTCTTCCTTCCAAGATCCCATGCTCCTTCCAAGACACCCCCTCCCTGTACACTTCCACAGTCAAAAAAAACCTCCAGGCTTTAGGCTGGAAGAACTCAAGATGTCTGAAAGAAATCCTTTCAACAATAGAGATAAATGCAATCTAACCCATCATCCTCTCTATACTGGCCTCCCCCATGAGGCCAGTCCCACCCCAGTGCATGATGCTAGGAGAGATGGAAGGTTGTCCCTGCCATCAGGATGACATGCTGACAGCCTGGCTGGGAACTTAAGACTGACCCTGGGCAGTCTGGTTCCTCACGCAGCTTTGGACCTGGGGGGCCCAGCACAGTGCCTGACATGCAGTAGGTGCCCAGTGAGTGCTTGTTGATTGCACTTTGGTGAGATGGAATAAGCAGCTATGGGCTACGGCTGGCAAAGGTGCAGCATTGCTCTCTCTAGGCTGGAAACCTTTGCTTTGCACCTCTGAGCTGCCATAGCTCAGGAAACAGGGAGGCACCGACACCCTGGAGAGGAAGTGCCTCTGGGCATCCAACTCACTGAAGATGAGCCACGAGTACAAGAGGAGATCGTCTCACTAGCACCTCTTTCCTGGAAAACCCTCTACTTTCTCCCTTGAGGTCAACAGGCCGTTTGCACCCATGATCCCTTAATGAGCTGACCATGAAGTCTGAAGGTCTGGGTGCACAATGCTAAAATGCTGCTTGGAAAGGGGAGGTACGGCATGGAGAAATGGGTGGATGTCCAAGCTGTTCTTCCCGAATCGGACTTGACTGTCCTTTAGGGTCAAGAGAACCCCTTTGATTTCATAGTCCAGGCATGGTGGGGACAGGGTCACAGAGACCAACCACTGTTTGGTATGATTGGCTAGAGATGAGGACACAGCACCAACCTCACCACCACTAATGAGCTGCATGACCTTTCCTGCCCATCAGGAACAGGAAGTCAAGGCCCTATGTCGCTCTGGAGGCTGTGAACTCAAATGTGACAAAATAAGAGAATTGCTAGGAGAAGCCAAGTGCTGTGTAGAGGCTGGGAAGGACTAGGACAGCTGGTTCTGAGGAGGCTTGCCCTGAGAATCCCAAACATATGCCCTCAGGTAAGACGTGGAGCCTCCCTGAGCCTCTGTTCCCATTTCTTCATTTGTTGGTTCATTCATTCATTCAATAGCAAGTCACTAGTGACTCAGACAAGGGCATGCTTGCTATACCAATCTGGGCAGCAGGGAGGCTGTGGGGGTGCCCATGTGGTATTTTGCCGTGTGATCTTGGTCAGGTCACTTCCTGTCTCTACGCCTTACAACCTCCCAGCCTTGCAGGGTCATAAGGCCCTGGAATCAGCCCACCTGTGCTGTAAACAACCTGGTTCCAGAGGCTGCGTAGTGTGGTGGGAAAGGCAAGCTCTCCAGAAGCGGCAGGTGCGGGTCCCTCTCCCAGCGCTGCCTCTTGCTCCAGCTGGTTCTGAGGGTCCATTCTGTCTCTAGGGGTTGTGAGAATTCCTTTACTGCAGGAACAGCACTTGGGAGGTGCCTGGTACCTAGTCAGTGCTTGATAAGACTTAGCTCTGTCTTTCACAGAATTCGCTCTTCATGAGAAAATAAACTTGCTGAGCTCTGGTTTATGTTGGTCTTGCAAAGCCTTGGTTTCATTCAGGGTGGTGTTGGTCCACCCTGAGTCTGAGGATGCTGTGTCCAGCTCCTCCTCTGCCTTTTCTGGATCTTCCCCCTCATGCAACCCCCAACCTCCATGAAAGTGAGACCCTTGCTCTGTGAAATGCAGCGTCCTCATGCTCTGTTTCTTCTTCTCATTCAAACCTGCCATTGGAAAAGGGCTGGATGACTCATTTATATCAAAGAGTAAATGACTGATACGGCTGGGGCTTTTTCCTTGCAGGGGGGCTACATTTTGGAAGAAAACAAAGCCATAAATGGGCTGAGTGATTATGACAGTCCTTTGGGCATCGATGTGCAAAGGAGAGCTCTTTGTGGGTTGGAGGGACCTATCTGGAGGGGCCCAAGAGTCCTGGGACACCAAGGCTGTTGCTGCAAATCGGCACAGCAGGGCGTCCTGGCAGTGACTCACCCTGGCAGGAATGTGGTGAGCTCCAGGCGGCCTCAGCCCTCCCCTCTGGCCTCTCTTGGACCTTCCTTCTGGTAGTACATCTGGACCCCAAGAAGCAGCTGTTTCGGGGGCTCCGCGGAACCCACAGACCTTCCCTGACTCAGCCCAGTTCCCACCCCCACTGTCCTTGCAGCTCCGTTTGTCCCTTTGCTCAGATCCCAGCTTCTAGGAGTTTCCTGGGGTTTGGGAACAAGATGGCCTGATTTGTTCTAAGAGCGTTTTTGTTTATATTCCCTGGTTCTTTCTACTCTTGGGGGAAAGAAAGAAAATAAAAGAAAAAAGAGGGAGGGAGGGAGGAAGGGAAGAAACGGAGGAGAGAAACTTGTACTTTGACCAAAGAATTGAAATGGATTTTCCCCCTTTTTCCTTCTTCTTCATTTTTCTCCCCAGCAGCAAACTACCAGACTCGGAAATGGAAGAGTGGGGATGCCTTTGGCTTCCGGACGAGCCAAGGATGGCAGCTCTGCCTGGTGGGAGCGTGGGCCACCAGACCTCAGGGGCAAGACCTGGGCTTCCTGTCCTTCATCCCAGGGGAGCATCTCGGGGGACAGGCTGACAAGGCCAGGAAGCGTCAGAATGTGGGTCTTCCCGGACCCCTCACCCACCACGCCGAAGCGTTTCATCACCCCCTTGCTCTCACACCTCACTTTTCATTCCGTGCTGCACTCCCAAAATCAGACAAGAGGAGGAAGAAGAAAAGGACAGGATGCCCACCACAGCCCCCATTCCATTTTCTTCTCACCCTGCATTATTCTCTGACATCGTGTTGTTGGTTTATTTGTGTGTTCCTGTCTCCCCTCACCAGAACGTGGCCCCAAGAGGGAGAGATGGGGTCTTTCTCATGCACATGGTCGCCGTGGCACCCATGGCTCAGCTCTGGGACTCAGTGGATGCCAGGAGAGCGAGAGGAGGTCAGCTTACTCATCACCCTCAGGCTGCTGCAGCCACCAACAGCCCTGGAAGCTCCAGTCTCCAGATTCCCTGCCCGCACATGCACCATATGCACTCACGTGCATATGCCCACATCCTTGTGTGCACATTCACACACACACATGCACATTCACACACATGCATGTGCGCCCTCACACACACATTCACATGCACACACATACACACATGTCCACGTGTACACTCCCATGCACACGCTCACAGGACCATGTTGAGAGGGGCTCTATGTCTCAGAGCCTCAGAGATGAGCGAGGGAACCCGAGGCCAGAGCCCTCAGCCCCTGGCCTTTGCCTGAAGAAGAGGAGAGTGACTCAATTCTGCCTTCCTTGGGGTCCCTTAGCTCAAGGACAGAAGGTGCAGAGCCACCTGAGCTGCCAGGCCCCTCCCGAGAGTCTGACCAGCCAGAGGCTGAGGATGTGAGAGGCGGTGGTGGTATAACTGTTTCTGCCTCACAGATCTTTGGCAGCCAGACCAGGCTGGGGGATGTACCCCAACATGGAGGGCTGGGCTGGGCAGGGCAGGGCAGCCAGGAAGCCTCCCTGGTGCTGCCAGCTTCCTGGCCCACCTCTTGCTGCCCTTGGCTGGGAGAATGACATTGTTTGGAGGAGAAAGTGGGGTATCTGCCAGAGCTTGTCTGGCTGAGCTAGGCTCGGCCTGGGTCCTCAGGAGCACCTGGCCAAGAGGTGTCTGAGCAGTGGCCAGCTCCCACCACGAGGGTGTGAGAGAGACTGGAAGAGCCCTGATACCTGCTACCTGCTCCTTCCCAGCCGTCCTCTGCATAGCTCACGTTTGCTTTCCCAGACTGAGCTGACCACACCCGCCTCAATGTCCTTGCTTTGGTGGCTCCATTGTAGCTCCCAACTTGCAGAGTGTCCAACGCTTCCCATGAGTTATTGCAAATCCTTGCAAGGGGTTGTTTTACAGGCAGGGAAACTGAGGCTTAGAGATGTTATGTGATGTGTCCAGAGTTGCACAGCTAGTGAAAGGTGGATCTGGGATTCAAAATGGAGTTGGTGATGCTCCTGGGTTTATTCTCCCTGCTTTGTATCAATGCTTCCTCCCCTGGGAAAGTTTGTGCCTGGCACTAACTGGAGACTTTGCCACCTTGCCCTGTGCTACCCCCTCTCCCAGCACAAGCTGAGAAGAGAGAGTGGGAGAAGCACCCACTCCTTCACGCCCCATCACAGCCACACTGGGCCCAGAAGGCAGGCGTGCTCCTTGGGTCCCAGAAAGCATCCCTATATTGTCTCTTATCCAACTGGACAGCAAGGTCCTGAAAGATCATCTTTTCAGATTTCTCTTAGGTTTCCTGGGCCTAGAAAACACTGCTACTTAAGTAAACACAGCCCACCATTGCCAAAGGGCCTCCTGCCTGGATGCCACTAATCCCCTCCTCGTATTATAAAAATTAGTGGACATAGTCCATGGCAAGCTCGCAGACACTGTTCACCACACAACACCCTCTAAGCAAATGCTCCTCATCACTTTCATCAAATGACAAGGTGGGGCAGTGGAAAGAAGGCCAGCTTCCAACCCCAGATTTCTCAGTTAGTGGCTGGGCCTCAGTTTCCCCTTTTCAAATAAGGTGGATGCTTCTGAACACCCGTTCAGCCGTGTGCTTCAGTGTCCTCTGAGGTGATCAAGGCCTGAACCCTCGGATAACATGTGTTCCAACCTCTGTGAGCATCTGCTTTCCCATGTCAATGTTTTTCACACATGCTTTCCTCATCTCCACAAAGGAGGAGGGAAAGCAGGGACCAGAAGTTCCCACTGACAAGCAATGACAAACACCCAGAGAGGTTATGTGACCTGCCCGAAGCCGCACAGCAGACTCAACACTGGAGCCCAGCTTTCCCTTCATTGTCTTCCAAGGACCACTGTAGCTCAAGCTGGACAGTGGGAGCAGAAGCCATGGGGGAGCAGAGTGGAACAAAGCTAGGGATGGGAGCAATGTTGGACGGCTGAACATCACCCCTGCCCCCTTCCCCACAGGGCTGTGGGGGTTTGCCAGCTATTCCAGGGATTGAGAGAAAGGCGGGCAGCAGAAGAGGCCCCGGATCTGAAGCCGGCCTTTCACCACGAGCAGTAAGCAGAGAGTGCCTAATGACTCCAAGCTGTCCTGGAACGTTCTCTTGGCCCTGGGGAACTGCTGGGGGAGTCTGGCTGCTGTGCACAGCAGCTGTGTGAGCTGCCTGCCGGCAGCAAGCCCAGCCACCAGAGACCACCAGTGACCACAACCAGGGGCTGCCAGCAGATGGGGCCAGGGGAGGGCAGCTCCTTCTTTTCTCAGCTTGGGATCTAGGGTCAGCCAGGTTAGCAAGGAGCAGGGTTGTGTGGCCAAGCGGGCTCAGGCCCTGGCTCTTCCTCCCTTCCTGTGAGCTGATAGAAAGGGCCCAGCTCAGGGCCAGGACACTGAGCATACTTCTCCCTACCACCACCAGGCAGACCTCAGAACCCACGCAGGACCAGCCCAGGCCACAATGAGCCAGACTTCTGTCTGTGAATGCCTCTCCCCACCCCTTCCTCCCATCAGCAGCTGAGCACTTAGGCCTAGGTGCTCAATCCAAGCTCCGCCTTTATGAACTGTGAGATCTTAAGCAACTTACTTAACCTCTCTGTGCACGTTACTTAACCTCTGAAGCAAATACCTACCTCACAGGGTTATTGTGAGGATTAAATAAGTAAAGCCTCAACCAAATCCCAGCATAAGGTACCAGAAAAATGATGGCTCTTGTTGATCTTAGGTTAACTGAAGTCGAAGCCTTTGCCTGTGTGGATGTGTGGAGGGCCACCAGGGTGCCATGACAGAGCCATTCGCCATTCTCCTACTGGCCTTAGCAGTCTCTTTTTTTTTTTTTTTTTTTTTTTTTGAGATGGAGTTTCACTCTTGTTGCCCAGGCTGGAGTGCAATGGTGTGATCTCAGCTCACTGCAACCTCCACCTTCCGGATTCAAGTGATTCTCCTGCCTCAGCCTCCCAAGTAGCTGGGATTACAGGCGTGTGCCACCACATCTGGCTAATTTTGTATTTTTAGTACAGATTGGGTTTCACCATGTTGGTCAGGCTGGTCTTGAACTTCTGACCTCAGCTGATCCACCCGCCTCAGCCCCCCATGTGCTCAGATTACAGGCGTGAGCCACCGTGCCCGGCCAGCAGTCTCCTTTTGCTCTGTGGCACTGGGGCCCCATGAGAAGCCGATAGAAGCCCCTGCAGCCCAAACTTGGCCAAACTGCTCTTTGAAGTCGAATGACATGAAACATGGTGATCATAACACCAGCTAGCAATCATCAGGTGTCCTCTGTGACACCCTTGTGCTGAAAGTTTCATGTGCATTAATTTAAATGAACTCAAAACAACCCTAAGATGTTGCTACATTTATAATTCCCACTTTACAGTTGAGGAAACTGAGCCCTAGAGAGACTAAGTAACTTGTTCTAAACTACAGGCAGACTTGGGAGTCCAATCCTGGCCATTTGTCACCAGAACCACAAACATTTCCTTAGGCTCATTTATAATGATATCTGTTATTATATGCTTGCATCATGTTTCATAAATATATGTTTACCCCATTAGGTTACAAGTTCCCTGTGTGTGGACACCTGGTCGACCTTTCTCACTGCTGCGTCTCCATGAGACTGGTACACACAGGTACCTGTGGCAGATGCTGCTGGTGTCCGGCTCCCCAGAACTTCTAGCACCTTGTGTCTTTGCCTGAGGGTTCTCTGTGACTGCTGGAGCCTGCCCTGCCCATGTGGCAGCCCAGAAGTGCCAGGGAATCAGTTGCCCCACAGAAGTAGCCTTTAAACCGTGACTGTTGGGAATTGGCAGATAAACACCCCAGGTCCCTTGTCCCTTGGGGAAGATAACTATGAGGCATGTTATGAAATTGTGAAATAATAAGAAATATATAGTTTGGGCTTCATTCCAGCTTCTGGAAAGAGCTCCTAAACCTTTGTAATTTCTTAAATAATAGGGGCGCTAGGAACATTTTTTACTCTAATAATCTAGGAGCATCTTTTATTCTAATAATATTCTAATATTTATTCTAATACACTAATAAAATGTTTTATTCTAATATTCTAATCTGTGTCAGTTCCTGACACAGAGCTCCTAAATCCTTCAGAATTTCCTGGGGCTAGAAGCATTTTTGTTCCAATGAGGCCATTCTTGATGGGCTCCAGGATAACTTCAGGATGTGGGGTGGTCACCAGAAAGACATAGCTGTGATTAGAATCTTGGAACTTGCTTTCTTTCTTTTTTCTTTTTTTTGAGACAGAGTCTCACTCTGTCTCCCAGGCTGGAATGCAGTGGTGGGATCTCGGCTCACTACAAGCTCCGCCTCCTGGGTTCATGCCATTCTCCTGCCTCAGCCTCCTTAGTAGCTGAGACTATAGGCACCCGCCACCATGCGCAGCTAATTTTTGTATTTTTAGTAGAGATGGGGTTTCACCAGGTTAGCCAGGGTGGTCTCGATCTCCTGACCTCGTGATCCACCTGCCTTGGCCTCCCAAAGTGCTGGGATTACAGGCGTGAGCCACTGCGCCCAGCAGAATCTTGGAATTTTCATCCCCACCTTCCCTCCTCCTGGGAGGGGAGAAAGGCTGGAGATTGAGTTCATATATCATGCCTACGTGATAAAGCTTCTATAAAAATCCCTAAAGTACGGGGTTTGGAGAGCTTCCAAGATACTGAACACATCCATGTGCCGGGGGGTGGTGCTCCCCAAATCCATGGGGACAGAAGCACCTGTGCTCAGGACTCTTCTGGAACTCACCCTACGGATCCCTTCATTTGGCTATTCATCTGTAACTGTTATTATATCCTTTAAAATAAACTGTAAACGCATTGCCCGGAACACTTTCTGTGAGCCACGATGGCTCTGGGAGCCACGATAGCAAATTACGAAACCCAAGGAGTGGGTCACAGGAACCCCTGATTTGGAGCCAAGTGGGACAGAAGTACGGGTTACCTGAGGAACACCTTGCGATTGGCGTCTGAAGTGGGGGGAAATCTTGTGGGACTGAACCCTTAACCCATGGGCTCTGCACTAACTCTGGGTAGCTAGTTTAATAATTGAATCGTGAGACTCAGCTGGTGTACTGAAAGTTGGAGAACTGGTTGGTGTGGGGAAAAAAGCCCCAGATATTTGGCATTGAAAGTGCTAAGAATATAGAAGGAAAAACTTTTCCTCATACGTATGTGTTCTGTGCTGCCTCCCAGAGCTCCCAGTTAGATTGAGCCCCGGTTGCCTGCAGTGGTCACCTGTTGGAAACACACTCTTTGTTGGGCAACTTCCATTCCCCGTCTCACTTCCCCACTCAACTACCAGTCAACGATTTCAAATAAACCTCATGAATACATGACTTGCACTCAAATTCTCATCTCAGAGTCAGCTTCTTGGGGAGCCCATTCTAAGACAGCACTTCAGGTTTGTGGAATGATTGTCCTACCTTACATGGTGGAGTTAAAGAAAGGAAAACCACTAGCCTAGTGGTTCTGTACACTTTTTATTTTTTATTTATTTATTTTATTTGTTTATTTTTGAGATGGAGTCTCACTCTGTGGCCCAGACTAGAGTGCAGTGGCTTGATCTCGGCTCACTACAACTTCCGCCTGCCAGGTTCAAACGATTCTTCTGCCTCAGCCTCTCGAGTAGCTGAGATTACAGGCGTGCACCACCACGCCCAGCTAATTTTTGTATTTTTCGTACAGATGGGGTTTCACCGTGTTGGCCAGGCTGGTCTTGAACTCCTGATCTCGGGTGATCTGCCCACCTTGGACTCCCAAAGTGTTGGGATTACAGGTGTGGAGCCACCGCGGCTGGCCCACTTATTTTTATAATAGACACACTTTTCTTTTGCCATTGCATTGAAAAATATTTATTTAGAAAGAGGTAAACCCACATTGGAAAGATAAGCCCTGGCCACAAAGGAGAATTCCCTTTTTCCCGAGCACCTTGTGATTAAGGTCACCAGGGAGATCCAGACAGGAAGGCCCTATAAGTGAGTGCAGGGGAAAGAGAAGGGTGAATGCCTGGGAGTTGCTGGAGTGGTCAGGGAGGGCTTCTTGGAGGTGGCAAGGGAGCTGGGCCTTGAAGGTGAGTTGGAATGAAATAGATGATGAGTGGGTCTCTCAGGGGTTAGTGAGGGCATGAGCTCCCCCTCCAGGTGGGAGCAAAGGAAGGGTAAATCTTTGGGACTCTTAGGAAGGCAGCTGTGCTGCTCACTGGCTGGGTGATTTGGGGCAATTACTCAGCCTCTCTGAGCCTTACCGCCTCATCTGTACAGCGGATCTTACAACCATACCTGCCTCAGAGTTGCTGTGAGGATTAGACAAGACCATGTGGGCAAAGAGCCTGGCATGGAGCGTGTGACCAAGGCTCAGCAGCAACCATGGGTGGTATACGTGGGGACACTGAGTGGTTCAGTCTGACTCACCATCTGCAACTTGGTCCTCAGCTTGGTAGTTGCTGGGATGGCACCTGGCAGGGCAAGATGCTACCCCTCTACTCAGTTCCAGTCTCCAGGAAGTCATCTCACCTCTGTGAGCTCCAGGTCTCTCATCTGTAAGATGAGACTCGAATCTCAACTCCACCTGCACCCAAGGCTGTCGGGCAGACCGGATAAGGAAACAGATGGAAATATAGTGTGTAGGCTGTTAAGTGCTGGCGCTTTGCAGGGGGGAGGGTGATGGCCACAGTGACTCAAATTCAGAATGAGAGTGCTCAGAGCAGAGATGTTATTATGAGGCAGGAATTCCTAGATGCGTCAGGCTGAAAAAGACTCTGAATAGAGCACTCAAGTTGAACCAGCCCCTGCATGGCCCATTTTACAGATGCTCAAACCAAGACCCAGAAAAGAAGCAGGATTTCCCCAAGGCCACCAGCTGGCAAGAGGCAGAGCAGGGAATTGAACGGAGGACTCTGGTGGCCAGCTGGTCCAGGGCCCCCTCCTCTCCCCAACAGTTGCTGCCAGGAGCACAGGCCGCCTTCTATGCTGCTCCCCGACCCCCTGCCTCACTTCTGCCCTTCACTTTGCCTTTCTGTCTGGCTTCACTCTCTCCTGCCTCCACCTTCAACCCACTCACACTCTGCACCCACCCACTGCCTCCATTCCCACCTAGTGAGCTGACTCTGATGTATTTATCTCGGAGAAGCTGCGTTGGCATAAGCCTCTGTTTGTAAGACTCCCCACCTCTGTTTACTGGTGTTTATCCGGTTGTGTCCTGTCTACCCTTCTAGCCTGGAAGGCAGAACAGCTCGTCCTGCCTCCTGGGTACCATCACCCATCCCCTGTGGGCTCTGACCTCTGCACACAGCAGGCACTGAGACAGCCACCAACCAACTGACAGGGCGCCCAGGCTTGCACAGGGCTCAGGGGCTCCCATGGGTGGGGGATGAGAGGATCCCCCTACCAAGAGGAAAGGGACCTGTATTTCTGGAATTAACAATCATCAGGATATTAACAATTAGGATATTAACAATCATCACCATTATATTCACAATAATTACAATGATAATCATAATAAAAATGTCAGTTTCCATTTACTCCCATTTACTATATGCAGGGACTATACTAAGTGCTTTTTGTATATCATCATGGTTAAACCTTACAATAGCTCTGTGCCTTACAATAGCTCTGATGTGGTCATTGCTGCTCTGCTTTTTCAGATAAAATGATTCACAGAAGTCACATTTGTTGGAGATGGTTCATGGGTGATGCAGCCAGGATGCAAACACAAATCTGTTTGGCTCCAAATCCTCTGCTTTTACCCACTCTGTCTAATCACTGTATTGATTGCCACTTCTATGATCCATATACAAGCAACACTCATCCCCACCCAACACACTGCTGCAGAGGGGCCTGCTCATTCCACAGCCCCAGCTGACTTCTCGGCAGGGAAACGGGTCCCAGCCATCTCAGAGCCACCTGCCAGGAAGCTCTGGACCCAGTCAACTGGCAGAACTGCTGCCCCAACCTCTGATGTGCAACTAGTGAGACCTAAGTTAATTCAGCCTTTTAGAGAGCAATTTGGCAAAGCTAGCCACAACTGAAAAATGTCACACTCTTTGATGCAGCCGCTCCTCTTCCAAAAAGTAATCACCAGCAGGCACTCAGTCCACATAAGAGATGTTCTTTGCAGACAACCTATGGCCACGATGACAGAGACACCCAGATGTTCACTTATGGATGAGCTGTGTGTTCACCAGTGGGGGAATGGTGATATAAGCCCACATGCATCCACAGGCGGCTAGGAGGCAGCCATTAAAATGAATGAGGCAGACTTAAATGAACTGACGAGGGAAGATCTCCAAGACATATGGTAAGCAGAAAACAGCACGCTGCAGAACACTATGTGAGGTGTGTATATAAAACGCCCAAAACAAATCCAAATGATATATGTGCATAAATAAACGCCAAGAAAATGGACTGCAATGATACATACTCAGTTGTAAACAGTAGTTACCCCAGGGAGGGAATAGGCTTGAAAGGGCAGAGGTAAAGTCGAATTTTCACTGTTCACTCTGTGTACTTGTGTATTTTTTTTCTAATGAGAATGTGTTCATGATCCACTTGTGTAATTAAAAAACAAAGCCAACCCAGGCTCAGGTGGCTGTCAGTGGAGAGGAGGCAGGAGGTCACAAGGATGGATTTTGCTGAGGAGATGGTCCAGGGGTCAGCCTGAGCCCTTGGGAGACCCCTCCGGTGCATCTCCTGTTGCTTCCCCAGGGCAGTTGCCTAATCCCTCTGAAGTGGTCCGTGGCACCCCATGCCTAACGGGCCCACTGACATCCATGACCTTGTGTGGTCTGTGCAAGAGTCTTGTGAAGTTAAGAGGCCTGTTTTGTGGATGAGCTCATTCAAAATTGTAGCCAACAGGGTGGGACCAGGGGGAATCTGGGAGCATATAATCCCACAGAGGGGAAAAGGAGGTAGGTCTCAGCCATAATCAGGGGTGGTGGTCCCTGTAGGAGGAGAGAAAGGGGCAGACATGTGATGGAAGGTGGCGGAGGTTCAGGCTTAACAGAGGAACCCTCCACTGTGATCTGGACGGGATGTCCTCCCCTATCCCAAAGAGATCCCCTTCCTTGCTCCACTGTTTTACAAGCTTGGAGTCCCCCAGAGTCAGTCAGACAAGGTTTGAATCTGCCTCTTACCAGCTTCACGGGCATAAGCAAGTCACTTTCCTTCCTGAGCCTCCATTTCCCCATCTGTAGAACAAGATGATAGAGGCCGGGCACAGTGGCTCATGCCTGTAATTGCAGCACTTTGGGAGGCTGAGGTGGGTGGATCACTTGAGCTCAGGGGTTCAAGACCAGCCTGGGCAACATGGTGAAACCCTGTCTCTACAAAAAATGTACAAAAATTAGCCGGGCATAATGGGGCATGCCTGTAATCCCAGCTACTCAGGAGGCTGAGGCACGAGAATCCCTTGAACCTGGGGGGGTGAATGTCGCAATGGGCCGAGATTGTGCCACTGCACTCCAGCCTGAATGACAGAGTAAGACTCGGTCTCAAAAGAAAAATCATAGAAACACCTCCCAGGGGTGTTGTGAGATTACAACAAACAATAATTATGAAGCATCATCACAACATCTGATGCACAGTCAGTGCTTGATAAATGGTGCTATTAATTATTCCTGAGTTGATCCCAGCTGACATGTGAGCAGGACAAGGTGGTGGCTTTTAAAAAAGGCTTCAAATCTGGCCCAACTCTAGACATTCTACTTTTTTTAACCTCCTAAAACAACAAATAAATTTCCCCTCCATTTCCAAGAACAGGTTATCAGCTCCCTATTTAAACCCTTGTGGCTGGATGTGTTTCTGCTTTCAGAACTTTAGAAATTGAGATGTGCTGTAGAGAAACACATCCCTCCCCTACCAAGGTCTCATCAAACATTGTAATATTTTTGCAGCAAAACATGAATATTTACACCAAGGGGGATAAATACATGCAATAAATAGCTTCATGTCAGTTTAGTTCAGGTTTTGCTGCCAAATGAGTTACAAAAAGCTTTGGTTCTCAGAGCTTTTGGGGCTTTGGTATTTTGGGCTAGGGACTGTGGCTCTGCTTTGTAACTCCCTTATACCCTCAGACTGGTCTTCCCCTCCCAACAATACCTTTGCTACACTGTAGCAACTCCGAGAAGAAGGCATTTTATCGCCACTTTACAGATGAGGCTCAGAGAAGTGATGTGACTTACTCGAAGTCACACAGCCAGTGAGTGTCAAGGCCAGGACTGGGATCTAGGATCCTAAGTTTTTTTGAATGGCCATGAAAAATAGGGATCTGAGGCTGGAGGAGCTTCTGTCCCTCCCGCTGCTCTCCCGCAAGCCAGTTGAACTCAGCTGTGTGCCAGCAGCCAGCAGGCCGTGTGCATACTGCCCATGGCTGGTCCAGGCTGCACTTCCTGCACACACAGTGCCAGACACTGGGCTCAGAAGTCTCTCTCTGCATCTGCAAGTTTCCGGGGATTGCAGTAATGAAGCTGTAACAGAGAAGGATTTTCACCCTACCCATGTGTTTTCACTTCAGCCATACAACCAAGATATTTCCTGGCATCTGGGTTCAATTGCAGGCAGACAGGGGTGCTGGTGGCGGTAGAGGAGGAGGAAGACAGAAAGCCTAGGCTGAGGCTTCCCAGTCCCGCTGTGGATGTGCCCGGAGCTACGGCATGTCCTCTCCCTGTCCTGTCGCCACAGACAAGACCAGGAGGAAAGCGACTTGGCCTGAGGCCAGCCAGATGATATGGATAACTGGGGTGGCGGGGGTGTAAATAAATAATTCAGGACATGGATCCAGGGTGAATTCACTAGGCCACGCTGGTCTGTGTGGGATGGCTGTCTCGGGAGGGGTGCTTTTTCAGCAGAGGCAGCTGGATCCTGACCTGGAATCTCCTGGGTAGACGGACTCCTTCCTGGAATGAACCCTCCTCTGAGCCTCTGAGCCACACGAGGGTTGTCTTTAAGTCTCTTTCTAGAGGCTGGGCAGCCTGGCTCAGCCAGACCTCCACTCCCCCTGGGAAACTCCAGGAGGCTCAAACCCTGTGTTGAATGAATTGAAAGCACCGATGCTGCCCCAGAGGGCAACTGAGCCTGGGACCTGTGCCTGCTCTCTCCCCAGCACAGGGAGCGTAGCTGTCGGGCTGCCCACTAGCTACACAGACCCTCGGGGTCAGGCCCGGCTCTCTCTGGGAGGACCTGTCTGGCATGCTTTACTGTGTAGACTAGGAGCTGGTGACCCTGGCTGAGGTTCTTACCAGCCCAAGCACAGCCTGTCTTCTGCATCCTGGCCTGTGCCTACTCAGGGCCACTGACTTGTGCTCTGGTGATCAGGAGCTGGTGGCGGCGTGGTGGCTAAACGCATGGGCTGCTCAGACCCAAGTTCTGGCCCTGATGGTGTCTTGCACTCCTATATGACTTTGAAGTCATCGAATTCGCTGTGCCTGAGTTTCCTAACTTCAAAATGGGAGTGGACCAGCACACACTCATAAGCATGTGGGAGTTAAATGGCTAATTTACAGTAAGTTTACTCTAATGTATAGATTATATAATAGTAGCTACTTCAGAGAAGCCAAAGCTGGAAGAGCTTCTGGAAATGAACTGGGCATTCCCCTCACCCTGAGGTGAGTCTCCTTGAGACCAGACAGGGGAAGCAAAGCAAACCTTGTTAGCAACAGAATGTGTAAGGTCTGGGCCTGCTCCCCAGGCCTGCCTCTTCTCCCTCACTCCCTAGGTTAAGTCTGCAGGCCTGGGTTTCACCATCCCACACAGCAGTGTCTACTGAGCATTCAGTGAATGCAAGCAAACAAACAAACAACTCTGTCTGAAAAAGTGACACCATCTTTAAAAGAAAGTAGATGTATAGATAGATATTAGATATGTCTGCATATGCTAAGTGAAAAGCCTAGAAGGAAATAAGCCCAATTCAACAGAGAAGGAATACTCAGGTTTTACTTTATGTTATTTTGTCATGGTGAATCTTTCCCCCTGCTTGGGCCAGCTTTATAAGATAGATAGGTAGATACTAGAGGATATTAGCAGACAAATAACAGAAAGATAGATGATAGATAATAGATAGATTGTTGATAGATAAATGATAGGTAATAGAAATACAGATGATAGATACATAATAGATATAGATAGACAGACAGACAGACAGACAGACAGACAGACAGATAGATAGATAGATAGATAGATAGATAGATAGATAGATAGATAGATAGATGGCATACTTTGAGAAAGCATCCAGGGAGTTGGTCACAGAATGCCCAAGTTGCCAGCTTGGCCCAGCAGCTGCAAGCTAGGGTGTGGGCTTTTGCTCCAGACGGGCCTGTGTCAGGGTAACTAGGATGAGAGAGGCAGAGAAGAGGGACACAATAGGCGTGAGTCTGGGAGAGGGACAGCAATGCCCTTTGCCCAGCCTTTCCCCTCTGGGGGAAGAATGCCCATCTTTACTCTCCAGGGCCTTTAGGACAATGTGATCTGGTGCCCTGGTCTCTGGCTGCTAGCCTGTTGGATGTATTTGCAGGGCTGACTTAACCTGTCCACTGCTGAATTCAGGGGTCACACGTTCCCATAACAGGTTTTGGAAGGCACAGCTAGACCCTGAGGAGCCTGGTGAGGGGTTTGCTCTCCCTTGTCATCCTGCTTTTGACTTTCAAGCCCCATCATATGACTCGGCTCTTCTCTCTTGGGGTAGGATGGAGTATGTGTACGTGGGCAGGTTATTGGGTGCTGAGAATGGAATCATTCCAGTGTCAGCAAGACATGCCTCGGAGCGACATGTAATTGTATTCCTAGGACCCAAGCTTAGGAGAAGGATTCTGAAGCATCAGCTAAGCCAACCCAACAAGCCATTGGTGTTACTCTGCCCATAGTTGAATGCCTCATTTGGCTGGATTCTTACCTCTACCTGAAGTGGCCTGTCCTGTGCTGATTTGATCGAGGTCTTCCACTTTCATAGAAATGACTCTCCTTCGCTAGGAAAGGACGAGTGAGTCCAAGGTATTGGGCATACCACGAACCCCAGACTTTTTCAACATGGTGCAGCTTGCCAATGGCCTGAGAGGAAAAGGCCAGGCCTAGGTACCACCCAATGGTGTGGTTTAGAAGTCCTCTAAAGTCATCTGTTCAAAGGCACATCCCTACTCAATGTCATGGGATCTGATGTTTCCCCCCACTGGAAAGGGTCCCCTCTGTTTTGTGATCTGTCTTTTTATTTTCTTTAGTTGTCTTTTGAAACTAAAAAGTTAAAATTGAGCTATAATTTACATATCACACCATTCATTCATTTAAAGTGTATAATTCAATGGTATTTAGTGTATTCACAGAGTTATGAAACCATCACCATGATTAGCTTTAAAATATTTTCATCACCCCAAAAAGAAACCCTATACCCTATTGCCCCCAGCCCACTACCCACCTGTCCTTGCCCCCTGGTCCTGGCAGCCCCTAACCTACTTTGTGTTTCTATATATTTGCCAATTCTGGACCTTTTATATAAATCACATTATACAATATGTGGTCTTTCATGACTGGCTTCTTTCACATAGCATAATGTCTTCAAAGTTCATCTATGTTGTAGCAGATATTAACTCTTCATTCTTCTCCATTGCCAAATAATATATTGTATAATAAGCCACATTTTGTTTATCCATTCATCAAATGATGGGCATTTGGGTTTTTTCCACTTTGGGGCTGTGACAAATAGTGCTGCTTTATATATTTTTGTACAAGTTTTGTGTGGACCTATGTTTTCATTTCTCTTTGGTTTATCCCCAGGAGTGGAATTGCTGGATCATGTATTAACTCTTTGTTTAACCCTTTGAGCGTTTTCCAGACTGTTTTCAGAAATGGCCTCATCATTTCACATACCCACCAGAAGTGTATGGGAGGGTTCCAATTTCTCCACATCCTGGCTAATACTCGCTATTGTCTGTCTTTTTGATGATAACCATCCTGGTGGGTGTGAAGTGGTAACTTACTGTGATTTTGATTTGCATTTCCTTGAAGGCCAACAATGTTGAGCACCTTTTTATGTACTTGTTGGCTGTGTGTGTAGTTTTTTTTTTTGAGAAGTGTTCAGATCTTTTAGGGCTTTTTAAATTTTTGAGTTGTAATGGTTATTTTATAGTCTAGATACAATCTAGACTATGTAATATATATTATATTATATTATATTATACAATATAATCATATATCTTTATCAGATGTATGATTTACAAATAATTTCTCCCATACTGTGGGTTGTCTTTTTATTTTCTTGATGATGTTCTTTGAAGCACAAATTTTTTAACTTTGATAAAATCCAATTTATCTGGTTTTCTTCTTTTCTTGTTTATGCTTTTGGAGTCACATCTAAGAAACCATTGTCTAATCCAAGGTTGCAAAGATTTACACCTATGTTTTCCTCTAGGAGTTTATAGTTTTAGTTCTTTAGGTCTTTGATTCATTGAGTCAGCTTCTGCAGCTGGTGTGAGTTCGGGGTTTAACGTTATTTATTTGCATGTAGATATCCAGTTGCCTGTCTTTTGATGAACATTCTTAGTTTTAATGTGCTTGACTTAATCTGTCTTTTATCTTAACATTAGTACTTTTAAGGCCTTATTTTAAAATTCCTTCCATACTCTTCAAGATCAGAAAGATATTCACTTATATTTTTATTTAAAAATGCAAATTTTTATTTTTGACATTTAACTTTTTAAGCCACTTGGAGTAGTTTTGTTTACTGTGTAAGGTAGAAATTACATTTTATTCCCCTTCCCTACTCATAAATCTTAGTTATTCCTGTGCCATTTAGAGAAAACGCTATACTTTCCCACTGTTCTGCCACACCACCTGTATCATGGATCAGAAAGGGCTTTGGATGCAGGTGCAAACTCTGCCTTTTCCACTCCAGTTGTGTGACTGTTGGCAAGTCTTTTAACCTCTCTGAGCCTCAGCTTTTCCCTCCTGTAGATAGAAGCAATATTCTCTGCTTATCTGCTTCATTGGGTCGTTTGAAACTAAAGTTATTAAGTTTTTTTGTTTTTGTTTTTGTTTTTTGAGACAGAGTCTTGCTCTGCCACCCAAGCTGGAATGCAGTGGCGTGACCTCGGCTCACTGCAACCTCTGCCTCCTGGTTTCTCCTGCCTCAGCCTCCTGAGTAACTGAGATTACAGGTGCACACCACCATGCCCAGCTAATTTTTGTATTTTTAGTAGAGATGGGATTTCGCCATGTTGGCCAGGCTGGTCTTGAACTCCTGGCCTCAAGTGTTTCACCCTCCTCGGCCTCCCAAAGTGCTGGGATTACAGGCTTGAGCCATTGCGCCTGGCCAAGAAGTTTTATAAAGCAAAACACATCATGATGATGGTGACAATGACGACAAAGATGATTGAGAGTGGTCAGGTGTGAAGGTTTCATCCACTGTCGGCCTTCAGGAGGAGTGACTGTTTCAGGTGAGTTTCTAGTGAATCAGAAAAAAACCTGAAGGATTGTTCAGACTGAGGGAAGATCTACAGAGGGGAAGTCCCAGAGCACACATGCTACTGTGAACAAACGAGGCTGGGGTGGGGAGTCCTGGGTAACTAGGGACAAAGGGGCCCTGGTGTCTAGGATGGGACCCCTGGAGTGGGCAAGAATACCCACCTTGATTCTTTAGGTGGGCCATACATGGGATAAGAGTCCAGGCCAGCTCACCCAAACCTGGAAGGAGTCCACAGACTAGCTGGGCAGTCCTCCACTTTCCAAGGGCCGAGCCTACCCTGGGTTCTCTTGCCAGCTCTTGAACGATGATTGGTTCATCCAGACTGCCCCACTCTGTACTGTGGAAAGTTTTTACTGAAGCTGGGCTCTCCCACCAGCCTGGGAGCTTCCTGAGGGCAGGAAGCATAAGGCTCAGCACACAGTGAGAACTCTGATGAGTAAAGGAAAGAATGAATGAATGAATGAAGAGCTGGTCTAAGCCACATGGCATGGGGACCAGGCTGACTCTGCCTCATGTGGCTGCAGCACCATTGCGTCCTGGGTCGGAAGGAGGCTTTGCTTCTTCCGGTAACACGAGCCTTCTGCAGCACTTCTCCCTCGCCATTCCGATGGCACTGCCTTTCTCCCAAAGCCTGTGTCCATCCTCCCTGACTCTCTCCTGGAATCACTCTTTCTCTCGCCTGCTCTCTGAAACAGTCTTCTCTCCTTCATGCTTCTCATCCAGAATCTCAGACTCCCTCCTTTCTCCAGAAGCTTCCAGCTCTCCCATTATCTCCCTACTCCTCCCTCCCAGAATTCTTCCGAATTGACCCTTCACTCGTCATCTATATACTCAGTTGTGAGTTTGGCCATGAACCAGATCCTTCTATTTCCCTCTTTCTGCTGGGGTGGGGGTGTCATTTGCTCATTGACCTTTTCTTCACAGGGAGAAGAAAGGCCTAAACACCTCCTCCAATTCCCCACCCGAACCCTTCTCTCCCACTAAGTCAAAACCCCAGAAATCTTCACAGTATACTGTTTCCAGATAAATCTTAGCAGCCCCCACATGAGGCCAGCATTCCAAACTGAGAAGAACAATTTTCATCCTCATGAGCCACAAACCCACCCCTATTGTACCCACCACACATGCCACACAGACAGAGCCAAGGGATGGTGCAGCCCAGGATACACCCCCGTCCTCTGACTGCTGGAAACTGAGGAGGGTGAAGTGGAAAAGATGGGGGAGACTGGGGGTGATGGAGCCAGGGAGGGCGGGAAAGAGAAACAGAAACACATTGTGGTCCAAACTTGCAAATAGCAAAACCATGGCCAAAGCTGCCTGTCTTCGCTCTCTCTGCCTTCCTTTGGCTGTCAGACTAGGCTGGCTGTATGCACAGATTTTCCTCACACGATAGTAAGACCTGAAGGAGTTCTTTTCCTCATGGAGCCTGGACTGCTAGGCGCTGCAAAGTTCTTTTCCATGTCCACAACTTCCTGCTCTGGTCTTCCTGTTTATAGATGTACCCCAAATGTAGAAACACAATGAACAGAAATGTGCTTTTGTGTTATTGTTCATCTAGAGACTGGTTCTAAATACAAAAACCTAGAGATCTGCCTTCTATAGGATATTCCTTGAGCCCCCCTCTCCCTTCCTCCCTGCAGCCACACATCCCATTATGAGCTCTGTCTGCAGAGCTGCTCCCCTGCCCCATCACCTGTGCTGCCTGTGGTCCCACTGCCTGACTGCTAATTTGACACCTCCACCTGACTTTGCTTAGAGAAACTTGGATGACACCTATGGAGGCAGCAGCTCCCAGCGTGCCCTGAAATGCAACCCACACAGCCAAGAAATGCAGCGATGTCTGCTGCTGTAGGAAACTGAGAAAAAGAGGTTTATGAGCCTAGTGTTCTGCTCAATTAAGCTGTCACTGGATGTTTTGAAACTATGGGCCAAACACACTTGTAATCACTTTGTGTTTATGCTTGGAAATCTATTTTGAATATTACCATTATCATCCTGGAAAATATTTTCTCTTAAAATATGCAATTTAGCTATTTTTTTAAAAGTCATTTCATTACATCTTACATTTTGGAGGTCAAAATTTCCCCTCCAGAGGAATCTGGAGTGGCATCCAGATGAATGAATGAATGAAAGTGAATGAAAAATTAGGATTCAATATGCAGAAACTTATCTTAAAGTTGATTTCCCCTCCTGCTAAAGTCTGTTGCCATCTTCCCTCCACCTCATTCAATCTCCAGGCCCTTTGGCATTTAGGGTCACTGCCAGTTGCTTTCTGTAGCTCTCACAGACAGCCGTGAAATCCTGAGCTTGACTCCTGAGAGAAAAAAGGCCTGGGGCAGACCTCGGAGTTCACGGTACTTTAAATACAGCCATATTCCCAAAACACAGATGTGAGAGCCTGGAATTATCGGGCTCAGGGCTGGAAGAGTCCTGGAAGCTCATCCACCTCTAAATAGACAATAATTTTGTCTTCCAGAACATCCATCTTTCTACCCTCTTTTTAAAAGTGTTGCAGGTGTAAAAACTCCATGGGTACCTGTTCTAGAGTTTGTGGGTGAGGAGTCCTCCTCTACAACTTACTGCAACCTCACCAGCTTTAGCCTCCTGACCAGGGTTGCCAGACTTAGTCAAAACAAAAAATAACATGATGCTAGTTCAATTTTAATTTCAGATGAACAACAGTTTGGCAATCTTACACATGACTGTGTCTCAAGCTGATGCTGGCCACAGATTGTGAGATCCTAACCTGTGCCCATCTCAGGATGAGCCTTGAAGATGTCCCCCTGTCCCACAGGAGAGGAGGTGTTTAGGATATCACCCTCCAGCCGGGAGCACAGTCCACACTGGGATCAGTAGTTGAATCCAGTGTGAAAGATCAGGATGACTAATTGCCATCACCTGTCAGGAGGGGACAGGAGAGGGTGTCCCCACCAACAGGCAGTCCCAGCAGCCGGAGTGGAACATGAGGCTCTCCTTGCCTGCACTGGCGAGGATGCCATGCAGAATGCGCTGACAGGCCTTCGAAAGCCAGAGCAGAGGCTGCCAAGATGGGGCCAGGCAGGAAGCAAGGAGGGACAGACCCCACAGAGGGAGATGGGAGGAGGTCAGGGAGGAGGGGAAAGAAGCAGAGAGGAGGGGGCAGGACCAGAGCAGACACAGACTTGGGCAGCTTGGTGAGTGTGAGGAATTTCTGAGGCGGCATGTGGATGCTGCATGGTTGAGATGGTCAAAGTGGACTGCAGGACTGGTGGGCTTCCCACAGTAAGAATGGATCACCTATGGCAGGATGGGGCAGAACTGGGTAGGTTGGAGTCCTACACTTAGGAAATCAATGCACAAACCAATGATGGCTGGCTGACTGCCCTCTTCCCTTCCAGTCTGTCTGGCACGGGTTCATGGGAGAGGTGCGCTGGCCCTTCCCCAGCCAGTGAATGCAGAGGATCTAACGAGGTGCACAGCATGGAGGGTGCCCCCCGACCCCCCGACCCCCTGACCCCCGACCAGAAAGGCAGGGAGGCTGTCTGTAGACCAGGGGGGGGCCAAAGAGGCCCAAAAGGGAGAAATTCTCCTTTTTTTCCTTTAGCACTTTTTATGTTTTGGCCACTGAATGAGTCAGGATTCCCAACTGCCAATGAAAGAAACTCATTCCCAACTGGCTGACACCGTAAGGAGAATTCACTGGCTTTGAGAGGCTGAAAAGGCTGGGAGTAGAGTTCACTTTAGATCCATCTAGATGGAGAGGCCCAGGCAAGGTCAAGAGCCTCCCACTCCCTCGTCTCCTGCACCCCGTTTGCAGCAAGCCTGCGCTTCAAATGATGGCTTCCGAGGCTCCACGCTCATCCATCAACTCAGCAGCCCCAGTAGCAGTGCTGGCAGCAGTCCCATGACGCAGTCTTGTCTGTCTGATCTGTTTAGTATGCTCCTCAGGTCAGAAGGGTAGAGAATGCTCATTTGCCAAGCATGGGCCATGTGTGACTCTGGGGAATGGAGGGGTGGGGGGCCAGCTACAGCCACCTCAGGGACTGACTTTGAGAGAAGTGGTTCCCCAAAGGAAAACTGGGGACAATGAGCAGAAAAGGAGAAGGGGAAAGAACGGATGCTGGTCAGGTGAAAATGCTGGTGTCCAAGATAGTAGACTTTTACATCACAGCTGATTTCATCTGATCCTTGCAGTGAGGGGTGTTGGGTGGAGAATAT
The DNA here is from genome assembly GCF_028885655.2 of Pongo abelii. Taxonomy (NCBI): domain Eukaryota; kingdom Metazoa; phylum Chordata; class Mammalia; order Primates; family Hominidae; genus Pongo; species Pongo abelii. The sequence goes on from NC_071993.2 coordinate 74,260,515, forward strand.
TGTTATTTTACAGAAAGGGAAACAGAGGCTTAGAGATATTGTGACTTGTCTAATGTCACAGAGTGTGGTGGAGGCACAGTAGGCATAGAACTCAGGTTACTGGGTCCTGAGCCAGCCTCAGCAGATGCCCTCCTACTGGAAACACAGGGCCTGGTTCCTGTTAGCCAAGGGCTTTTTCCCCAGCCAGCGCCAGGCCACACCCAGCCACTCTGAGAAGACCAAGAAAGAAAGAGAGTTGCTTCAGGGTGAGCCAAGTATGTGGAATGGGGTAAGGAGAGGGAGCTGCAGGCCTCACAGAACAGTGGGGAACTTCAGCCAGGTGTTCACCATAGCAAGAGTGTTTAGCAGGAGCTGCAAATGAACAGAACTCACCTAACTGGGGACCCAGGAGCAGGGCTGGGTAAATAAGCAGCTCCCACGTGGAAATGGGGCAGGAAGTGCTTCTGTAATCCCTGCACCCTTCAGGGCATGTGTAAGGCCTGGAGCCCAATAACCAGGGAAGCAGCTTGAAGCCACTTCCGGCCCCAGGTGCCTGGGGCTCTGTCCCCAGAGGATTGCATGGCCCTGTGCAAGCCATACACATGCTTAGGCCTCAGTCTTCCCATCTGTGAAATGAACCACACAGACCAAATCAGTGGCTTTCCTTTTTTTGGTGGGGCGGGGGGTGCTGCAATCCACAGTGAGAAACACCTTTGCCACTGACTGGGTACAAACATAGATACACAAATTTCACAAAATTATATGGGCCTTGACTATAAGCAGTACATGCTGATATTTTCTAGTTTATTAATTTCATTTATTAAAGCTGGTTTTTATCCATCCATTCCTGGAAATCCACACCAGATTCATTGATTTCCAAGGACCTTCTTAGATGTTAAATCTTTCTGGCAGGACCTTGGGCTTGGGATAGCAGTTAGGTGCTGTGGTCATAAGGAGGAAGTGACAGAAGTGGGCTTTGGAGGAGCTGATCCCCAAGAACTCCACTACCCTCTGGCTCTTCTCCCATTTCCCTTTCCAGCTTTCCCAGGAGGTGCTGCCCTATGGGCTGGCAGCTACTCTGAGAGCCTCCGTGCTGTGTGCACTTGGGCAATCCCCTTCCTTGAACCTCTGTTTCCTGGCCTGTAAGATGGGGTAATAGGAAGCACAAGGCTGGATTGTGGCAATAAGCAGGCTGCACTGTGCTTTGTCTCACATGGATCTCCCACATCCAGGTGTCCCCAGTGATGCGAAGTGCCCCAGGGAGCTCTTTCATGGCTCCGCGGAGCCTGTGCAGCCAGTGCCTCGTCAATCCTGGCCACCCCTTACACCCCTGAGTGCCTTGTAAGCAGTTTTAAGGACATCAGCTGCATTTGTGGGTAGTTGACAGGTGGTTTAATCAGAGACTGCAGTTTCTGTTTGAAGAACAAGGGAAAAGCCCAGAAGGAGGCCTGAGAATTTGCAAGGAAATACTGGTGGGCTGACTTGTCTGTCAAAGACAGTCCTGCTGAAACGGCTGCTCAGCCTTGCATGATTGGCTCCCAGCTTTTTTTTGTAGAGCCAAGAGTCACTCAGGCAATTTCCTCCTTCCTCTCCAAGCTCCGCTACCCAGTCAAACTTTTTAGAGTACCAAGTCTTTGCTTCTGTAGTGTTGGGCTCTGTTGGGATTGGGCCAAATCTGGGGATGCCAAAGCCAGTCACTGACAGGACTTTTAGAAACTGACTTTTAGTTACCCAAGTGATACATGAATACAGCCTCCCTTTTAAAAATGAAAGAATCACTGATAAAACCAAAGGCCCTTTGAGCACCACACCCAAGCCCATTCCCCACTCCTACCTCTTCACTGCCACTGCCTCCTTCTGTGATAACCTTTGTATGTACTTGATTAAAAAAAATAGGTAATGTTGGACACGTGGGTGTGTTTTCTTTTCCACATAAATTGTATCTGCAGCAGACACTATCCCTTACCCACCCAACAGCCAGGGCACCCCTTTCTTCTGTGCTAACAGAAACTGATATTCAAGTAATGGGCAGAACTCTCTTGCTATAGGGAAGAGTCGGTCCCTCTTCTAATTTCTAGAGAATGAATCACGACTGATGTAAATGAATTTTGATAATCTCCCCCCTTTAACAGAATGGTCCAAAGGTTGGCAGATGACCCAGTTCTTGCTAATGAGTTGTAAGGAGAATTCTCTGGGAAAGGCTTCCCTTACCCAAGAGCTAAAGCTTTGTAAAGAGAAAACCCTGGGCCAGGCGTGGTGGCTCATGCCTGTAATCCCAACACTTTGGGAGGCCAAGGCAGGTGGATCACGAGGTCAGGAGATGGAGACCATCTTGGCTAACATGGTGAAACTCCGTCTCTACTAAAAATACAAAAAATTAGCCGGGTGTGGTGGCGGGTGCCTGTAGTCCCAGCTACTTGGGAGGCTGAGGCAGGAGAATCGCTTGAACCTGGGAGGCGGAGGTTGCAGTGAGCTGAGATCATGCCACTGTGCTCCAGCCTGGGCAACAGAGTGAGACTCCTCCTCAAAAAAAAAAAAAAAAAAAAGAGAGAAAACCCTTTCACTTTACCCTTCTTCCGCATTGAATACAAATGTGATGTCTGAAGTTGCAGTAGCCATTTCATGACTATGTAGCAACGAGCACAAGAGAAAAGCCAGAGAATCACAGATGTATTAGAGAGCCGCTGACCCAAATTTAACCATTGCTACTTCTGGACTCCATGTTATTTGAGAAAAATAAATGCCTCTTCATTTATGCTATAGTATGTTGGCTGTTTGGTTACTTAAAGTACAAAGGAATCCTGACTTGGGATTATATTACATCTATTTTTACAGTAGTCACCCCTTAGCCAGGGGGATCCTCTCCAAGACCCCCAGGGGATGCCTGAAACCATGTCAAATCCTAGATATACTATGTTTTTTCCTATAACACATACCTATGATAAAGCTTACTGTATAAATTAGACACAGTAAGAGATTGCTAACAACAAAATTAGTAATAAAATAGAACAATTATGACAGTATACTACAGTAAAATTTATGTGAATGTATTATCTCTCTCTTTCTCAAAATATCTTATTGTACTGTACTCACCTATTTTCACACTGTAATTGACCATGAGTAGTTGAAACTGCAGAAGGTGAAACCACAGAGAAGTGGAGAATGACTGTATTTTTTTTTCCCACTCAACAGTGATTTTGAGATCTATCTATGTAGGTACAAAGGGATCATCTTTTAACTAGTGAATCGTGTTCCATTATGGAATAGGTCACATTTCAGCTAGCTATTTCCTCCTGGGAATATTTCGCTTTCCGTTTTTATTTTACCATCAATACTGTAATGAAAACCCCATACACGTGCTAGTGTTTCTTCAGGGTAGGTACCTAGAATAGGTTCCGAGAAGTGTGTTTGCTGGGTCATGGGCTATGCCCATTTTCAGGTTTAATAGATTACAGCAAAATTGCCATAGAAAGTGACTGTACCAATTTATACTTCCAATCATGGGTGTGTGGGTCCTTACTCCACACCCTTGTCTACTTTTCTTTGACCACAATTAAGTTTGCCCTTTTGCCGATCTGGTGAAAATTACTATTGCATTTAAATTTCCCTGGTTACTAATGAGGGAGAGCTTGCTTGTGTGTATGTGTTGATCATTTGTGTTTCTTCATGTTGTCTGCTCAGAGCATTTGCCTGCTTTTTTGTTGTGTCATTTGTCCTTTATTGACTTATGATTCCATATCTATTGTGGATCTGCTCCTTTTTCTGTGTGAGTTTTGAGGCTTTTTTCTCAGCATGTTACTTGTCTTCCAATCCTAGCCCTGCAGCAGTGATCCCTGCTTACTCTAGGTGTGTCCCAGGACACAGAGCACATAAATAGCAGAGCAAAGACTCACAGCCAGGTCATCAAACATCAAGTTTCATTCTCATTCTTTGATGTTCTGCTGCCTCCCCAGTGTTCAGTTATAAAGTAATCAAGTACCCCCATTTTTCTAAGAGATAGTTTAATTATTTTTTCCTCTCTGTTCTTTTTTCTTTCCTCCTTTCCCCCACTTCTTACTCTGTCCTTTAGAAATGCAATGACAGCCTTTTACTTCCTCTTCACCAGACACTCCGTACAGGGCAAGTTCATCTAACTATGTGCTTAGAAGCTCCAGAGCCCAACTCTCACCCACCAGGAGGTTGCCTCAAGAGATAACAGTTGAGTTAAAACCCAAAGTATGCCCTCTGAAGTTTTGAGCCACTTTTACAACTTACTTCCACCCATGAAGACACCAGCTTGACTGCCTGGTAGATAAGGCACTGATGTGAGTATGCAGACCCCATACCTGCTCACTTCTGCCCCTGAGTCGCACCCCCGCCCCATCTTGGAAGCAGAGAGCACGCCCCTCACCAGACACTGAATCTACTCGTAGCTTGATCTCAGACTTCCCAGCCTCCACAACTGTAAGCCATACGTTTCTGTCATTTATAAATTACCCAGTCTGTGGTATTTTGTTATAACAGCTCAAACGGACAAAGACGGGCATTAAAAAAGAGTCATTATTTCCAGAGATGACCTTGGGTTCCCCAGGGAAGGAGGAAAAGGCATCAAAGCTCATGTTTTGAGGGGCTCCTGTCTCTCTAGGATCACAAGGATCTGAAAAGTGTCCTCATTATCCAACTCCCCTGACCCATTGAAGGTGGCTGCTTCATTTGTTTCCAGGAGTCACTGGCGGCAGCTCTTGGGGCAGTGGTTCCTAATGTGCACTCTTCCTGCCTCCCCAGGAAGAGGAAGAAAGCCCAATCTCAGGCAGGGCCCCTGAGAGATTTTAGGGGTCTCTCAGAGGCCCTGCATGACAGTGGGCTTTGGTCTTCACAGTCTCAGGTTCCACAAACACCCTTCTCTTCCCATCCTGGGGGTGAAGGAGGGGGGCCTCTCCAAATATGTTCCTCAACAAGTGCTCCCACTTTTTGCTCTGTTCTCCCCCCGGTCCCACCCCGCTTCCCACGCCACAAGACAATCAGCACAATGACCCATTAAGAGCCTGGGCTTTGCAAACAAAAGCCCCAAAACTTGTCCTGTGGGTGGCCAATACCTTCTGCTTTGGGTGCTTTCACCCACTGCTGCCCATTAGGCCCCCTCAATGGCTTTTCCTCCTTGGCCCTGTTCTCAGTCCTCCCTGACAAGATTAGGGCCAAGGCTCCAGCATTCAAAGCTCTGGAAACCCTCCATGCCATCTGCCCTCAGCCTCAGCTCTGCCATGTGCCCTTGGTGGGCTCACTGAGCTTTCTCAATCTCTAGGCTTCCCCTCTGGAAAGTGAGGTTTCTGGTCTTCACCACCCAGGAGGGGCCACCTTCGCTTGGCGGCCAAATGTCTGGAAATGGAAGCCTTGGAACAAGAGCCTGCAGGGTGAACTGCTACTCCTGAGCCCACCATGTTGCTTCTGTGCAGTGGGAGTTTTCTAGGTCAGCCTGACACCTAGGGCCATCAGTGGCCTGGTGTCTGCTCCTGGATCAGACCTTAGTTCTTAGTCCTTCCTCTGACCCCCTTCCTTTCTTGATGTCCCAAGGATGCTGGAGTCTCTACAGTAGCTCCTGACCTGACTCTCAGCCTCAGAAGAGGGCCAGGTTGGAAGCCTCCCAGCCCTCTCCTGCAGGAAATCCTCCCGCTGTCGCCCTCTGCCGTTGGGCCTGGCTGGCTTCAAATCCCCTCACGCTGCAGCCTGACAACCCCTTCAGCCTCATCTCTGTGGTGAAGCTCATATATCAGCCACACCAAACCTTCCCCCATTGTCAAGACATACCATGTTTCTCCACATCTCCATGTCTTTTTAAGGCTGTTTCCTCTTCCCCAAATATCCTTCCAACCTACTGTGTCTACCTGGCGAGCCCCTACTCACCCTTCAGTACCTCAGTCCCCTTGAGATCCTGAGGTTATGGCTGGGCTCAGTGTTAAAGTGTACGTGGCTGATTAGTGATGTCTGCCATGGTGGCAGGAGTGGGGAGGGATAATACAGGTCGATGGAGTGGTCATCCTTGTACCAAAGTGTGCCCAACCCCAGTTAGTCTCTCTTCCCTCAGTATCTCCAGATCTGTGTGTGGAATCACAGCCCCAGCCACACTGTATGTTACTATTTGCTGATCTATATGTAGACTTTAAGCTCAAGGGCTGAGGTGGTAACATGCTCATGTTTGTACCCCATTGGCACACAATAAATCTCAATACATGTTTATAGAAACAAAGAGAAAGAAATATATAATTTTCCAAAACCTTCATGAAGTGGGTAATATTTTCTCCAGTTTCTGAAGGGGGAGAGTGAGTCTTGTGGATTAAGCCATGTGTCTAAGCTCCTACAACTTGAGGGTGGTAGGGACAAGATTTGAGTCTGGGCAGCCCTGCCTCCAGAGCCTAGACACTTGTGCAGAGTGCCCTATTACTCCTACAGGGCAGCCTTCTGTGGACTTCAGGCCCATGGCATCTCCAGGTTTCTATGCAGATGGCAGACATGATGAATGTGCAGCTGGTCTTGAAAGGCTGTGTGACCCAAGATGAGTCACTCAACCTCTCTGGGCCAGCTTCCACATAGGCAGAGCAGCAGTAACAATCTTTCACGGCCTTTCTCATAGGGCCTTATATGCTTCACATCAGCTACAGGATGGGAGAGGGCTTTAAAGTCTGCAGAGCTAGATTCCTATGTGAGATTCTAGTTCATAAACACATAGAGCAGAGGCCCCACCAAGCCCAGACTCCATTTCCCCTCAGGGGAAGCCACCTCCTCTGTCCTCATCTGTCTGCCTTGGAAAGAAGCAGGCCAGTGGAGCCTAGCCAGTGGGGGCTGGTGAGCAGCCTCCCTCCCCAGCCTCCTTTCCCTCCATTAATGCACAGGTGTTGTCACATTGTGGGAGCAGCCTCAGGTCCCAGACACCCCAGAGGTTTCCACAGTCAGCCTGAATCCCTGGTTATCTAGCAAGTGAGTGAGAAGGGAGAAGGTGCCAAACAGACATGCTCCACCTTGTTAAGGCCAAGAAGGAAGAAAAGACGCTTGAACGAGGCCTGGGGTGGGGGTGGGGTGTATTCGACTGCAGTTATCTGCACCAGGGGTCTTGGATCTGCCTTCTGAAGAGTTGTCTGTTTGTAGGCTGGGCTGACTTATTCCAGAAAGGAGCAAGCAAACGTGGCCACCTGCTCTGGTAGGTGACTGCCCGGCTGGGCAGGGATATAAAGATGCATTCATTTATCTAACAAGGATTTAAGAATAGGCAGTGGGTGCCAGGCTGTGTGTTGGGCACTGGGGAAAGACATAGTCTTTGCACATAAACTGCTCCTGGCCCTTTGGCTTAATTCTCAAGGATATTTGAAGAAGGAAGCACCCTCCTGCCCTGTCAGCTGCTCTCCATGCTTATAGGCTTAGGGAAAAACTCTGCACTTGGACCTGATTTCAGAGCATGTTTCCCTCACCCAACTACAATCTTCTTTTTATTCTCTGTGCAACCCTGTGAGGAAGGCATAGTGGGGGCTAGTCCCCACTTGGTAGTTGTTGGAAACACTGGAGTGCTGGGTTCAAAGAGATCCTGAGGTTATGTCTGGGCTCAGTGTTAAAGCATGCTGTGGTTGATTAGTGATGTCTGCAATGGCAGCAGGAGTGGGGAGGGATAATACAGGTGCAATGGAGTGCTTATCCCTGTACCTCCTCAAGGACACAGGTTGAGTCTTGTTTACTAATGTACCCATGATGCCTGGCATGGCACCTGGTACAAAGTAGTTGCTCAGTAACTATGCATTATATATAAAAGAACAAAGAACAGTGAGAATGCTGAGACCTAGAAGTGAGGAGTGCAACCTATCCAAGGACACATGGTGAATCCAGGTCTCCTAACTACCCACCCTCTGCTGTCTTGTCAAAGCCCATACTCTCCCCACCCCTGTACTTCCATCTCAGAGCAATGACTCAAAGCCTCCATCATTCATTTGAAACATGCCTTTGAAAACCAAAGCTGCAGGTGGCCCAGGCTATGAAAGAATCTGGCTGGGAGAGAGGGTCATGATGCCATCCCCTTTCAGGGGTGGGTACTGGGATTCCACATTGGCTCTGCTCTGGGCCAGAGTGAGACCAGAGACCTCAGAGCGGCCTCCCCAGCCCCTGAGCTCAGCTTTCAGAAGGACTAGAGAAGGTAATGTCATTCTCCTGGGTGAGTGTGTGGCGGTGGAGGTGGGTGCATGGGTAGGGGGAGAGACAGTTCTGGGATGCACCACTGGCCCCTAGGCAGGAAGGAGCCAGATCCTCTCCTTGCACAGATCACCAACAAATATCTCAGGTTGCATCCAGGCCCAGATCTGGCCCAAACAATCCCAAAACAGAAAGTTCAAGGATTTCTAATAAGAATCCTTCCCAGCAGCCAAGGGCAGAGCTATTTCCATCCCCCAGTATCGTGCTAATGAGAATCTCTTGATAGGATTCTTTACTCTAGTCAAGGTGCTGTCATAACAACACTCTGAGCTCAAAGGGAATCACAGGATGTCAATGCTTGCTTAAAGGGGCCTTAGAGATCCTTGGAAACTGAGGCCCACAGAGGGAAGTGACTCGCCCAAGGTCACACAGAGATGGACAGAGCTGGGCTGATTCCCAGCAGAGGCCTTTGCTCTCTTCACAGAAGTGGCCAGATGACAGCGCTGCAGGATTCGGGCCTCTCCCAGAAGGTGGGAACAACAGGGATGTGTAACCAGAAGGGGAGGAGGTGTGGGGAGAGAGTCTTGGGCTGGGGCCCCAGGGCACTCCAGCATTTAATCCCAGGGTAATACCTCTATGGCTGCCCCCATCTGCCCCAGGTCCTGTTATGCCACCCAGAAAAGATTCCTTATTCATTTATTTATTTTTAAATATTTTGGGGTTTGTTTTCCATTCTTTGTGTTTACAAGGAAAGCTACATAAACAATCCCAGAAAGAGGCCACCAGCTCTGACCAGCTGCTTGGGTTCAAGGTCGAAGTCAATATTTTTGGGAAATGGGTCTCTTCTCCTCCCCTTCCCCTCCCCATCTGGCCGAGTGGAGACCCTGTTGATTAGCATATCGCCAGGGCAGGAAGAACGGGGCAGGCGCTGAGTGGTGTGCTTTACATGCACTGTGCTTCCTTGTCCCCAGAATAACCCAAGACCCCCATTTTGCTTATGGGGAAACTCACTTGCCTGAGGCCACGTGGCCAGTCACTCAAACCCAGGAAGTTTCAGCCCTTGCTACTGTACTAAAGGGGCCTCCAAAAATGGAGGTGGACTGCAGGGTGCAGGAGGAAACTGTGATGTGGGGGAGGAGTGGGAAGGGCAGGGCAGATGCTTCCTTTTAAGGAAAGGTCTGCCTGCTGGAAACCCCCGCACCCCGCCTGCCCATGCTGCTGGGGAATACTGTGCAGTGTGTATATGCATTCAGACAAGATCACACATGCACACATGCACACACATGTAAACACACAAACTCATCATAGGCACCTGCATATGCTCACTCACACATAAATGGACCCCACTGTAACAATGAGGGAGGTGCCCCGCCAGGCCAAGTCCTTGGGATGCATTCTTCATCTGGAGACTTGAGCTGGGATCAGCTCGGCTGCAGCCCCTGGATGCTGGCCAGGTTTCCTTGAAGCCTCAGCCTGACTCCTCTGCCCCCAGCTTGGTTCTGGGTGGGAAGCGGCATTCATGTTATCAAGGCCAGGAAGTGTCCTGCTTGCCCTTTGCTTTGGCATTGCCTTCCTTTTCCTTCTCATGCTGTCCGCTGGCCACGTGCAGGTGAGGAAACAAAAAGGCCACATGCATGCAGTGAGTCCCTGATGGGCCTTGGCCCTACAGAGATGGCTCCTTTCATCATATCTCCAGACTTTGCTAGCATGAGATCCTCGCTGGCCTCGTTGAGAAGGATGAACAGAGACTCCCCTGGCAGTGGGGGTGAGATGGGGCCCCTGTGAATGTTTGCTGCATGAAAGAGTGAATGAATGAATGAATGGGTGAATGATTTTGGAGTCAGTGAATGAGGCAGGAAGGGAGGAGTGAATGAAGGATGAGTAACACACATCCTTCTCCATGGCAAGCAATTCATTCAGTTGAAAACAACAAGACTGCCCTCGTGGAGCTTTCATTTTCACCAAAAAAAAAAAAAAAAAAAAACCCTATAATTTTTTTAAAGTGTAAAAACACAAAAAGGGTCCACAAAGGGCCACACTCCACAGTATCTTTGCATCTTTTTGGGAAGATCGCGCTATCTCCTAACTGGTGTCTGATCTAGGAGTAGACTCACTGCTCTCCTTTAATTTCCTGTAGCACAACTGAGAGAAGACGCGTTCAAATAAGACTGAACTGTAGGCTTGGGGATAACACTAGGAAAGAAACCCAGAGGCCAGCTTGGCCCTTCCTCAGGGCTCCCAAGTTCCTGGCGTTCACGCCCCTTTCGCTATTCAGGTGCCTATGCAGACATCACTAGATGACCTTGGCACTTTCTCACTGAGCCTAGGATTCTCCTCAGAACTGTGCCCCAGACAGGTACTGGCAGTCAGTGGGTGCAGACACATGAAATAAAGCCTATTTGCCCTCCCTGGGCTAGAGAATCTGGCCGTGGTGATGTTGCTGATTGCATCCTCATCTCTGGAAGTTCATGGGGAAGCCTCCCTTCCTGCTCAGCCACAGAGGATCATGCAGGAACCAGGTACAGGCGGGGCTTGGTCAGTGGGTGAAGCAGGAACCCTGTGGTTGGAACCAGAATGCCCAAGGCAGAGACGACCAGAAGCCTGGCCGAGCTCCTGGTAAGGATTCCCCAGTCCAGGGCCAGCAGCAGGGTTGTGCCTGGGAAGGTTAGAGATCCTCTCAGTCAACACTCTTGTATTCAAGAGCCTCAGAGAGGCCTGGTGACTTGCCCAAAACCACACAGTGAGTGTCTAAACCCAGAAACCTGGACTTTCACAGCCCAGGGCCCAGGCTCACCCATGAGCGGGGCCCGGGAGAAGCCTCCAGGCCTCCTGATCTTGCCCAGCACCCTTCTATCGCTGCCCTCTCCCTTCCTTTCTCTGGCATGTTCAGAGCTGGAAGTGCTGCCTATCTCGCTAGGGCCTCTTGAACTTCATCTGCTGGGGACCCCTTCAGCGTGGCTCCTAGTTTTGGAAACTTAACTGTTTTTCCAACAGTTTTGCGGTAGAAGGGGTTAGGAGGTACAGGAAGCTACCTCGTGTTCTCCCAGAGGGGCAGGTCTGGAGCCACCAGGGGTACAGAGGCACACTATCTCAAGTGCCCCCACCCCGTCTGCTCTGCTCTCCCCTGACCCGAGGAGAAAATATCTCCATCCAAGTCCGAAGCCTCTAAAATAATTCTTGGATAGTCCTGGAAGAGCTGGCAAACCTGCCTTTCTTGGAGCTTGGATGGAGTCGGATCTGGAAAAAGCGGCTCTGGTTTATGAAGTGGGAATGTGGGCAGGCTGGGCACAGGGTGGGTGGGCTGGCACTTGGCTGATGTTGCAAGTGAGTAGTCAGGGGCCCGGGGCAGTTAGGGGCTGAACTCATGGTGGGGAGGTCCCTGGGTGCTGAGTGGGCTCTCCAGCGAGTGGGTGGGTAGGCTGGGGGCCAGACAGGAATAGGCCTGCTGACGGGGGTGTGGGTGCAGACTAGAGATCGCCAGGAAGGGTGTTTATGTGGGGTAGGCCAGGAGGTTGTAGGGGAGTGGGGTAAGTGTACTGGGTCAGGCTGGGGGTTGGGGAGCACGCTGAGTGCTGGGTAGGCTGGGTATTGGCTGGGTGAGTTGGTGGTGGGATGGGAGGGATGGGAGGCTGGCAGGTTGGGGGTGTGGCTGGTGACCAGCTGTTGAGTGGCAGGGTCGGGCCAGAGAGTCTCCATGCTCCACTCCATCTTCTCTTTGGCATTGGATACCTGGCAGCTGCTGAGTCAAATGCCTGGCTCCTTCGTTGCCTCCTTCGGGACAGACCAGCCTCCAGGCCTCCACTGCTCCCCACCCACCAATTAGCCTGCTCTGTGCTGAGGGAGTGGACCCAGGGCAGGACAGTAGCTATTCAGAGCGGTGGTCAGGGCCCAACCTACTTGAGCCAGGCAGAGTGACCTCTGGAGGCTTTCTGGAAACCTCTGGCAAGTCCTCTCCCTTCTCACGTTGCACAGGCTCAGCTGTTTGGGGAGGATGCGGAGCAGGGGGAGGACTCAGAGCAGGGGGAGGACTCAGAGTAGGGGGAGGAATCAGCGGGTGGCTTTCCACAGGGAGGGCATAATTGTGAACCCCACAGAGCTAGGCTGGCTGTGGGTGCCATGGCTCCAGTGGGGGATGCAAGGCTGGGGCCTGGCAGAGGGAGGGCTGGGGAGCAGGGGCACAGCAGGGGAGGACAGCAAAAGCCTAAAAGGAGCCACTGTGTAGATCCTTTACAAAAGAGCTCTGATGTGAATCGATGCTGGCATGGGCTTTTAAAATTTTTTTATTTATTTTTATGTTTAAGACAGGGCCTTGCTCTGTCACCCAGCTGGAGGGCAGTGGCACTATCATAGTTGACTGCAGCCTGGAACTCCTGGGTGCAATCTTCCTGCCTCTGCCTCCCTAGTAGCTAGGATTATGGGCACACACCACCGTGCCCAGCTAAGTTTTTATATTTTTTTTGTAGAAGACAGGGTCTCGCTATGTTAGCTAGACTGGTCTTGAACTCCTGGACTAGGCTCAAGTGATCCTCCCTCCTTGGCCTCCCAAAGTGCTGGGATTACAGGTGTGACCCACGGTGCCCAGTCTGGCATGGGCTTTTGTACCATCTAGGAAGAGTTTGTGGAGCCAAATAAGGATTCAACAGGATCACAATGCGGCTGTTGAACCACCTGAGTCCAGAGACGGTCTGTGTAAGTGCTTAAAAGAAAGGGCTATGGAGCCAGCCTCCTGGTATCCAAACCCCTGGCTGTGTGACCTCAGGCAAAGCTCTTAACATCTCTGTGCCTTGTTTTCCTCATCCATCAAATGGGAATAATATGATAATACCTACCTTATAGGGTTACGAGGATTAAACATATTAATATGTGAGAGGTGCTAAGAAGAGTGTTTTGCAAAGGGTAAGTGGTGTCTGAATGAGTTATTTTTGTGATGACATTGTTAATATTATGGAGACAGACTGGCCAACCACTTCTCATTACCCAGCCACTTACCTGTGCTTGTCTCCAGAGAAACCTATCTTTGTTTTAAAGGGGAGTCCCAGGGAGAGCCATGGGCAGCTTTGCTGTTATCAAGTCCTGCCACTGCAGATCCTTGAAAGCAACAGAAGTGCACGAATGAATTTAGGTATTTTAGTCAGCGAGTATTTCCTCCGGCCCTCCTCTGCATCAGGAACAGTGCCTCCATTCCCAATATCTACTTCAAATCAAGGGGCAATGTGGCAGGGTGACAGAAAGAGAATGACGGTGCTTAGTGAAGAGGACTCTTCCTACCTTAGGAGAGGCTAAGGAAGAGAGAAGGCCCTGCCCAGGCCCCTGCAGGCATTCCAGGGAACAGGTGTGGGACCACAGGCCACTGTGGATTGTCTGCAGAGGGAGATGAGAGGGCAGTTGAATGGCCTAATCACTGGGCTCTCTCTCCCTGCAAAGGCCTGGTCATCAGCTGTCTGGTCAAGAGTGCCCTCTGTGGAAGGGGCTGGCTGCTGGAGAGGAAGCCTGGGGCATGCCAGTCTGCCTCCCAGGGCCAGGTCTGGGCTAAGGCCAGCTCTCAGGCCACAGCTGCTCTGCTGGCTCGTCCCCGCCCCACCAGGAACTGTCAAGTGCATAGTCACCCAGTTAGGGGCCAGTTGCTCACTCTCAAGTCCCACTCTGCTTCCAGCCACTTCCTGCTCCTGGTCTTGGCCTCTTTTCTGTTCCTAGCTTGGTCTCAGACACACCCTGGGTCATAATGAGCCACCTCCAGGGCTTCTCGACAGAGGTGTGTGTGTGTGTCACGGGGCAGCCAAGTAGGGGAAGGGCTCTTGACGCATTGTCCCCTCCCTAAAACCAACTGTGGAACCACGGACAAGTGAATTCACCTCTCCAGGCCTCCTTGACCTTGGCTCTAAATTTATGGATGGGCTTCTTTGGTTAAGAGGAGTGGGCTGGAAGAAGATATTAGTCGTGTCTAAAAAAAGTGAAATTGAGATGATTACTGGAAACACAAAGCCACAACTTTTATCTCCATTACTACCACAAACTCAGCCACCTCCATGGCTGATGCAACAGTCATACACTGCCTCTGCACAGATGTACCCAGTTCTGTGACTTAGCACCAGGAACTCCTAACCTGGAGCCTCTTCTTGGGTCTCAGTATCGAAGTCTAACTGAATTGGCAAAATTGGAGTGGAAGGAAAAGCAGACTGTGTGTGTGCGTGTGTTCATGCATGCCTGTGAGTGTGTACATGTTCAGGCATGCCTGTGTGTGTGTGCATGCGTTGGTGTATGCCTCTGTGTGTGTTTGTGTATTGGTGCATGCCTCTGTGGGTGTGTGCGTGTTCACGCACGCCTCTGTGTGTACATACATGTGTGTATGTTGGTGTATGCTTCTGTGTGTGAGTATGTGTGCATGTGTTGGTGCATGCCTCTGTGTGTGTGTGTGAGTGTGCATGCTGCATGCACTCATGCAGTTGTGTTTGTATTTGGTCTCAAAGGCAGATCCGAGGACTTTGGATTTATCTGTCTGTCCTGCACCCTTTGTAGCACCCAATTGTTTGCATAATAACAAAGAGATAACAGGAACACCCATCATTTATTTCACCTTCCCTTTGACTGGGAAGATGAAGGAAGAGAAAAACAAGACTTTTTCTTGCAATTTTCCTGAGAAGAAACCCAGGCACAGAGAGATTATGTGAGCTGTCTAAAGTCACCCAGTGAGTCAGAACTAAATCTAGCCCTGGAAGCCAAATGTCTGGAGTCTCTGCTGGGCAGTTCCCAACAGAGGGTGAGGTTCAAAGTTTGCTGTTGGCCCCTCCCTGTGGCTCTCTCTCCGCTCCTGGGCATCCCAGGGCCTGTCCTCCCTCTCTGCTTCTCAGGGGGTCCTAGGAAGAGGGGGATTGGCCAGCAAGCTGGGGGCTGCTCCGTGTCCTATGCAATGAGCTGCCCTGCAGGACCTCACAGAGCAGGAGTGTTCCATAGCCCTCAGCATTCCTGAGAAGGCCAATAGGCCTGACTGGTGACCTGGTCCCTTGAAAGGACAGCTGATATCCCTGGAAGCCAGACCACAGTCCCCAGGGCAGGGCACCCAGGGGATCCTGGACCCTTCCTTCCAGAAAAGGTCACACCCCTGCTACCCAGTGTGCTCTAGAGCAGTGGTCCCCAACCTTTTGGCACCACGGATCAGTTTCATGTAAGACAATTTTTCCATAGACGGGGTGGGGGGTCGGGGGGTGATGGTTTCGGGATGAAACTGTTCTACCTCAGATCATCAGGCATTAGATTCTCTCTGGGCCTCAGTTAAGAGTCCTCTCCTCCGAAAAACACAGTGCCCAGAAGGAGAGACGAGCCCCAGGCATGAAGGGAGACACCTTCCCTCAACCACACTCTGTGCCTCAGTTTCCCTCTCTGGAAACAGAGCTGCTTTTTCTTGACATTTTGCTGGTGGAGAGGCTGAATGTTCTGGAAATGAATCATGGTAGAGCCTGGAGATCTGTCTCTGTCTCCAACTACACCCCAGCCACACTGCCTTTCAGTTCCTCCAACTTGCCAAGCTCTTGCCCACCTCGGGGCTTTGACCATGCTGTTCCTCCTGCCAAAATGCTCTGTTCTTCTTCTCCTAGCTAAGACCTGCTCATCCCTCAGATGTCCCTGAGGGAACAAGTATTGTGGGGAGGCAAGGCCTAGAATGAGCTCCCAGCCCCAACGTGAGATGGGAGGGATGAGGAGGATGGGACAAAAGAGAGCAAGAAGGAAGAGGATCTGGGAAGGCAGGTCCCGAGTCCATGGGAAGGAGGCAGCCCAGTCGGTAGGGAGAGCACTTGAATTTAGATATCCTGGATCCTCCATGACCACCGCCCCAGGCCAGAGGATGACCTTGAGGCCCAGGGCCGGCATCGGGAAGGAGCGGGGCTGTGGCATCTGTCTGTGCCTGTCACACTCTGAACTCTACCTCTGGGCCTTTGTTCAGCCTGTTCCTCCCTGGAATGCCGCCCACCCTGTCTCTACTCGTAAATCCAGCACATTGCTCAGGGCCAAACCCCGAGTTCCTCTGTCCCCAGTCACCCTGGCACGGCTGCCTCAGGCCAAGGCTGGCTGCCCTCGTCCTGCCTTTCTGTGGGTGGGGACACGATTTCATTCAGCTCCTTATTCCTCCCCGCCCCAATAGGCCCTCTATCCCTCGCCTCTGCCGCCCTCTCCCTGCCAACCCCAGGCCTGGCACAGAGCAGGTATTTCGTTCATAGTTGCTGACCAGAATGAGAAGGTCATTGCCGCGCAGCTGAGCCTGGCTTGGACTCTGATTCCTCAAGAGGCAGAACCGTGCCCATGGCCTGAATGAGCAGACGGGCACAGGTGGGGTCCAGAGAGAGGAGGGCCCTGGATCTCTCTCCATCCACATCCCTTCCCTAAGTCCCCTCTGGAGGGAGAGAACATCTCTGCAGTCTACTCTCCTGTCCGCCCCGGCCTGCCTCGCCTTGTCTCACTCTCAGTCCTCCTGGGGGGCTTTCCTGCCCCTCCCCTCGCTCCTGTGGATTTCCTTCTTAACTAGCATTGCAATGCTGTCACTCCCTTGTCCCAAGCGCTCCGTGGTTCCCGATGGCCTCTGTCTGGGGACATTCAGGCCCCAGGTGCACTGGCCCCACCCACCTCTCTGGCCACACGCTCGGGTGGCCTCCTGCGTGCTCTGCCGGCTCTCCCTCAGCTGCACCATGGGTTTGGGAGCTTCCTTCCTCCTGCATGCACTGAAGCTCCCTTTCTCCAACGGAGAAGTCGCCCACCCTTGTAGAGTCACTCAATATCACCCGCTCAGAGAAACCACCTCCCTCAGGGCCTCCAGGCATTTCCATCAAGGTTCTACAGACACCTGTGTGAGGGGTCCTGGGGTTCCGCATGTGCGTCCCTCTCCCCTGCTCCTCTCAGGACGGAAACCTCGTCTTCTTCCCCTGTGTCTGCGGCCCTGCCCCAGAGCATGGCTGCTCCAGGCCTTAAAACATGCCTGTGGAGGGGGCGGGCCAGGGGCTGCTCCTCTGGGGGCTCAGAGCCGGGGAAGGTTCCCCACTTCCATTCCTGGCAGGGTGGGGGCTGGCTGGTGAGTGTTCTCATGGGCTGGGTGGCTGATGTCTGGTGCTCTGGAGAGCCAGCTGGGCTGAGGGAAGGGGAGAGCTCAGAGCCTGGATGCCTGCTGTGGGTGAGGAGGCACAGAAAGTGAGGCTCCAGGCTCTGAGGACTTCCACAAGATCTGGGGAGAGAGGGTGGGAAGCCGGGGAGGCAGTGGCTAGGCCTGGTCATCATCCCAGCCAGAGCCCTGAGTGCAGAGTCTCCCAGTGGCCCTCTGGTTCCAGGCCCCAGAGCTTCCCACCATACCCCCCCCCAACCACTACCACCACTGGCTTTGGGGGTCCCTGGCTCAGCCTGCAAGGCCCAGGATGGAGGGAGGGAGGGAGGGTACCAGGCAGGGACACCAAGCCCAACTCCTTCTACTGCCTGTGTAAACAGATGACTTAAAGGCTTAGGAACAGAAAAATAAATAGCCCTGCTGGCCACAGCTGGCCTCAGCCACAGGGAGCTCACTTTTCCTTCAGGAAGCAGCCTCTGGTCTCAGAAGCCCTGGGAGACTTGGCAGCAGCTGCCCACCGGCCCAGGAGGAGGGCCTGGCTTGGCTTCCTAGTGGATCCTTTCCCCAAGTTCCAAACACAGGAAAAGGGACGCTGCCCAGAAACCCATTTTCTGTATGCAAAATACCTCCATGTGCAAATGTAATATTTGAAAGAAGGGCACGGTGGGATTGGTCCCAGAAACCACTGGGGGTCATTCATGGGATGGGGCAGGGCTGTTCAGCGGTGACCTGCATGCGCTTCTGTGTGAGCCTGGCACTGCCACTGGCTTGCTGGGTGAGCCTGGTCCATGACATGACCTCCTGTGCTTCAGTGGCCTGGAGAAGGGGAACAGTAATGGTAGCTGCCCCACAAGTTTGTTGTCAGGGTTAAATGAGATAATACATGCAAAATGCAGAACAGCACCTAGCATGTGGTGAGTGCTCAACAAGTGGTAGCTATTATGTGAACGTTACCTGGCTGCCGCCCTGGGGATCTGACTCTCACTTAAGGAGGCCAACCAGCTGGGGGAGTGAAGTCCCCAGGCCACACTCCCACCCCCAGCTTTGTGCCAACACTGCCCTGAATCACTGGCCGCAATCTACCCTGCCCTTTAGCAGGAGCCCCGGCCGTCCACCCAGATGTCTATTCTCTGCTGACACCCGACATCAGCTTTGAAAACATCTGCATGGCGCATCTTGGCTCTCTCTGCACAGTCCAGATGTTTGGGACCCGTGAGGACTTGCCTTTCCGGCCTCCCCCAGGAGTAGGGTGGGGGGCTCAGCATGTTGGGGCAAACATCTGTGACTGCAGGGAGCCTAGCTTTCACCTTCCCTAAAGCAGGCCTCCCAAGCATGGGCCCTCTGCGTGGGAAGGGAGCTGAAGACAGTCACCCAGCCTCTGTTCCAGAGGACTGCTGGCTGCAGGCTAGCCCTGGCCCTGGCCCTGCTGGGCACTGCAGAACATGAAAGCCAGCTGACCTTACTGGGAGGCAGGCCAGGGGGACACTCAAGGCTGGTGGGGGCAGGGAAGGACGTGGGGATTTCTGCAGACCTGAAGCCTGGGGTTGGGCAGTGAGGAGTCCTGAGTTCTAGTCCTGGCTGTCCTAGGCAACTGCTGTGTGACCTTGGACAGGCCACTCTCCCTCTCTCAGCCTCAGTTACTGAATTGGAACAGTAAGGGGGTTGGACTAGATCAGGTTACAAAGTCTATCCAGCGTCAGAACCCCTAGAGAGTCTGTTAGATCCCAGTCCCCCACCTCAGTCGCCATCATCACAGAGATTCTGATTTACCAAGTCTGGGGTGGGACCTGATAATTTTTCAAAGGCCCCTAAGGCATGCCTCAAGGTGTGAAAGCCACTGGCCCAAATGATGTGTAAGAACCTGCTGACCTTCTGGTGGCCTCTGTATGATGTCCTCTGGCCCTGCTTCTCACAGTCACTCCAGAAGGCTAACATAAGCCTGCTCTGGCCTTCAGACAAACCCAGGAGTGAGCCGAGAGCTTCAGACACAGTTAGGTCAGGTGGTATCAGCAGGACGTGTGCATGCGAGGGGAGGCACGTGTGTCCAAGTGGCCCTGGGTGTGTGGCAGCTAAGGGACGTGTGCTTCTCTGCATGGGTGGGGAGTATGAGTGCCTCTGTCTAGGAGTGTGTCTCCTAAAAAGGGACAGTTGCTGAAATGGCCCGGGAAGTCCCTCTTGCCTGTCCTGCCCTCCTGGTGAAGGAGTGGATGCTCATACCCGCCCGGGAGCTGCAGAGCCAGGCTCCGGCTGGGAACATACTGCAGTGAGTGGCTGGGAAGGGGGCCGGGGCTGGGCCAAGTGAGGGACAGGGCGACAGCCAGGCCCAGCCACTCAGCTCACCCCTCACTGAGGTCTTGACAAAGCTGAGGCTTGACAGGAGGCAGCAGATCCACGGAGGTGCCCCTCCCACAAGACTTCCAGAACATCTGGGCAGCCTTGAGACTGGGCAGAAGCCCGAGGACCCTTCAATTCTCCCTATTTTCACTCAGCCCAGGCTTGGAGCCTAAGAGACCTGGTGAACTGGGACAAGAGGGGACAGCCTGGAGCTGAGAATTGGAAGCTCTTCCCTGATCATCCGGCTCCATCACTCTTCGGCCCACTTTCCCCACCGGAGCCTGCTGTACCAGCTCAGAGCTCCAGCCTCTCTGGGCTGCTTGTCCTGGGCCCTGGTTCACCAGAAGAGGAGCTGCCAGGACAGGGGTGGGCAGAGCAAAGTGCAATGGGGGCTCAGCTGGCTCCTGCCCCCGAGGTGGAGGCCAAAGCAGCCCCAGTGGCTCTGTGGTCTTCTCAGCCATGGAAACTGCCCACCACAGATGGGGCTGCCTTTAGCCATTTTGGGTGGACCTATTTGCCCTTTCTTTTCCTAAAATGAGTGTCTCATCCAGCTACAGATACACACACACATCCCTTTGCTGGGAAGGCCAAGCCCAGGATCTCCTGCTTTTAAGCCCCCATCTCAGCTCCAGGCTGCCTCCTGCTAGGGGTGTCATGAAGCCCCACCTGCCAAGGCTCTGAGTCAGGAGGCCAGCTCTCTGCTCCCTGCACAGCCTTGACTTTTCTCGGGGGCCCTGGGCCAAACATGGGCCAGGTTCAACGGTAGGCAGCTCCCAAGATCCTCCACAGAGATTAAGCCAATGAGAAAAACAATGACTAGGATCTTATCAAATGTTTACTGTGTGCCCAGCACTCTTGGAAGCAGTTTACATGCAATGACTAATTTGCTCTTCACCAGGGCCCTATGAGGTAGGGACTATTCTTATTCCTATTTCACAGGAAGCAACTAGCCCAAGGTCACACAGGGAGTGAGCAGCAGAGACAGGATGCAGAGGCTGCACGTATGTGCTGCACTGCTGACTCAGGTTCCTTCCCAACACCTTTCAGTGACTGAGCACTAACAGTGCCCCAGGCCCTGTGCTGGGAGCTTCCCAAGCATTCGCTGATTTCACAGAGGTCCTGCCTCTTTAAGAACCAGGACTGGAGGAAGGGGAAGCAGGAAGGGAAGAGATGAGTAGCTTGGGAAAAGAGCCACAGAAAGCTAAGGAGGGAAGCTCAGAGCTTGGCAGCAATAGGTAAACTTTTCCTATATAGGCCAGGTACTAAAATGTTAGGCGGTCTCTTCGATGACTATGCAACTCTTCTCTTGAAGCACAAAGCAGCAATAGACAACATGCAAAGGAATGAATATGAATGCATTCCAATGAAACAGTATTTATGGACACTGAAACTTGAATTTCATATAATTTTCATATGCCACAGAATATTTTTCTTTTGATTTTTTTCCAATCATCTAAAAATGTAAAAAGAATTCTTAGCTTGTGGACTGTACAAAAACAAGAGGTGGGCTGGATTTGGCCCTTGGGTGGTAACATGCCAATTCCTGCCTAGGTTCGGCTCATGAGTTCTGTGCTTTGTGACTACGCTGATTCCTACAGTGCTTCAGCCAAGATCTAGCTCCCATCTCGGGATGCTAATCCTAGAGTTCTGGAGGACAGTCCAACAATGGCTAGTCTTGATCCTGAGCCGGGATCTGGTTCTAAGTCAGGAACTCCATTAGGGGTTTGAGTTTTTGGCACCACCATTTCCTGGCTGATCTTGAGCAAGTTTCTTAAACTCCCTGAACTAGTCAGGATTCCCTTCAAGAATCCTCCAAGAGGCCAGGCACGGTGGCTCACACCTGTAATCCCAGCACTTTGGGAGGTTGAGGTGGGTGAATCACCGAGGTCAGGAGTTCAGGACCAGCCTGGCCAACATGGTGAAACCCCGTCTCTACTAAAAATACAAAAATTAGACAGGTGTGGTGGTGGGTTCCTATAATCCCAGCTATTTGGGAGGCTGAGGAAGGAAAATCACTTCAGCCTAGGAGACAGAGGTTGCAGTGAGCTAAGGTTGCAGTGAGCCGAGATTGCACCATGGCACTCCAGCCTGGGCGATAGAGTGAGACTCTGTCCAAAAAAAAAAAAAAAAAAAAAAAAAAAAATCCTGCAAGAGAGAGAACTTCAACTCAGTTGCTTAAGCTAAGAAAGAGATCTACTGGCTCCTGTAATTGAAAAGTCCAGGAGCATATCTAGTAGCTTCACAGGTAAATCCAGGTGCTCAGGTGACACTGTTTGGAGTCTATCTTTTCACCTCTTGGTTCCATGTCCCTAGGTTGGCTTCTTGCTCAGTTTCAGTTATCCTAAGGGGTGGTAGAGGTGGCTACCAGCAGCTGAAGGTTCACATTCTATCTGCTTAGTAATCCCAGTTGAAAGCTAACTCCACTTCCCCAAACTCTTGGCAAATTTCCAACAGGTGCTCATAGGCTCTGGTTGGTCAGGTTTGGGTCATGAAACTCCTACTAAACCAAGCACCATGTCCAAGGAAAATGGAATATCTGGTTTGCCCCTGGAGCCAAGGAGTGGGGGCAGCCCCCAGTGGCTCGGCGTACATTGTGAGTAGAGGAGTAGCTCCCCAGTGGAAAATTGAGAAGCTGTAACCAGCGGGAGGGAGAATGGAGGCTGGACAGACAGACCAGCAGCTGCCCGTCTTAGACTCTGGGGCTCAGTGTCCTTTTCTGTAAACGGGGCATAATGATACCACCTCAAAGTCAGTGTGACAATGGGGAGCAAGAGCATAGTGACAACCCTAAGCTACCGTGAGGACGAAGGAAGGAAACTAGGGGCATGTGGTGCTTCATTTGGGGGACATCTGACATTCACAACACACCTGCTCCTTAAGAGGAAGCCCCACAGAGCTGGGGGTGATGGTACATAACTGTAGTATCAGGAGGCCAAGGCAGGAAGATTGCTTGAGCCCAGGAGTTCAAGGCTACAGTGAGCTAGTATCACACCACTGCACTTCAGCCTGCATGACAGAGCAAGACCCTGTGTCTAAAAAAGAAAGAAAGCCCTATGGAATGTAAAATGGCACAGCCACTTTGGAAAACAGGATAGAGGTTCCTTAAAAAAATTAAACGTCGAATTACCGTATGGTCCAGCCACGCTACTTCTGGATCTATAGAAGTAAAAGAATTGGAAGCAGGGACTCAAACAGATCTGTGTACACCCATGTTCATAGCAGCATTACTCACAGCAGCCAAAAGGTGGAAGGAACCCAACCATCCATCAAACATAAATGGATAAACAAAATGTGGGCTATCCATACGATGGAATCCTACCCAGCCTTAAAAAGCAAGGAAATTCTGACACATGCTAAAACATGGATGAACCTGGAGGACATTATGCTAAGTGAAATAAGCCAGCCACAAATAGAAAAAATACTGTATGATTCCTTTATGTGAGGTAACTAGAGGAGCCAAATTCACAGAGATAGAAAGCAGAATCGTGGTTACCAGGGGCTGGAGGGGAAGGAGGAATGGAAGTGTTGATGTTTAATGGGTAGAGGGTTTCGGTTTTGCAAGTTGGAAACGTTCTGGAGATAGATGGTAGCAATGGCTATACAACAATGTCATTGCGTTTAATGTCACTAAACTGTATACCTAAAAATGATTAAAATGTTAAGTTTTAGTCTGGGTACATTTTATCATTATTTAATAAAGTTTTTAAAAAGAAGCAAAGAAAGACCCACAGAAGACATGCTCAACTCAAAACTTTCCTTTCAGAAGCCATGGCTGCCCTGAAGCCCTCAAATTATGCCAAGGGAACAGCTGGGTTTTGCTTCCCTTCCCCTCTGCCTTATTTTTCTCCCTCCTCACTCTTGCTGCTGGGGGTTGCACCCCACAATAAAACATTAGCACATAAATTTGACCACAGGCTGTGTTTCCAGGGGAACCTAGGATAAAGTACTTACCTTTGCAAAGCCAGCACAATACCTAGCAAAAATAAGTGCTAGGGAATATTTGTTGGATGGGTGGATTGGACGGATGGATGGATGGATGGATGGAAGGATAGGCTTTGCTAGTAGAATGCAGTAAGGAACTCTCTCTTGATTAGAGAAGCAAATGTAGATACCTACATATTCAAGCTCAAAACACTGGTTCACGCAGTCAGGGAAACACTGTCCCGCATAGGCTGCCCCATTCTCCCACATACCAGAAACTCCCATCAGGCACTCCCCTGACCTGTGTATGGCTCTGCCTCTTCCAGATCAAGCCTTCTGTGAATGAGCCAAGGCTGTGTTTGTAGAGGTAGAAAAGAGATTGCTGACAAATGGAAGACAACTCTGCAGTGGATAGAAACCCTCCTGAAAAATGACGTCAGAGCGAACACACGTGCTTTGTGCAACAAATTCCGCCCTGAGCACTGTGTGGGTAAACTCTCCTAGTCCGCACAACACCCCTATTACAAATGAGGAAACTGAGGCAGAGGTGAAGTTGCCTCCTCAAAGTCACCCAGCCAGTAAGAGGCTGAGACAGGGTTCGAACTCATGGGCCACCTGCTCCAACAGGGTGCTCCCACCACCATTCTTGTGGACAGTGGAGGCAATTTTGTTCTTTGTCAGCCTGATCTAGTGATCCTGGTTATCCCACCATCCCAGTCAGGGCAGCCTTTGAGTAAGCTGGGCTTCCCCTCTCTTGGGTGGCCTTCACAAATCCCTGTAATATTTGGCTTGACAGAGGAGATCCACCCCAAACATCTACTCAGGAGAGAGACCTGAATGACTCCTTTCTCTCTGCTGGGCTCTGTAGGAAAGGGAAGGATGGAGGAGAGGCTCCAGTCTGGATGGAGATTTCTGAGCCCCCTCTTGCAAAGGCTTCTCTGTTCTGTGAATGGAAGGCCTCTGGGGATTTTTCCTCAGGTGGAGGAAAGTGGAGAAGACAGGGCAAGGAGTGAGGAAGAGAGGCCAAGAGCACGAGGTGGCTTCACCCCTTCCCTGCCAGGCCTGATGTGAGGAGACCCAAGAGGACTTTGCCCCCACATACACTTGGCTGGCTCCTTCTTGTCATTCAGGTGACAGTTCAAATGTCACCTCCTCCAGGAAGCCTTCCTTTGTCACAGTCTAAAGCAACCCCTCATGCCATCCTGCCCAGGACCATCAGTCATTGTCTACATGGCACTTAACACTCTTGTACCTTGGCTTCCTATTTGTTTGCGTGTTTCTGGTCTGCCTCCTGGAACTATAATGCATGTGCCATGAGACGAGGGACTCCATGCTCAGCTGCGTCCAGCACCTCTACCGTGCCCAGCACACTGTGAGTGCTTGGAAAATATTTGCAAAATGAATGACTGGGAATGTCAACAAGCACTTGCTAAGTCTCAGGCAAAAGAAACCAACCATAAAACAATCTTCTAAATGTAATGGATGATACAAAGGGGGAAGATCAGATAAATGTGTTCTGTTTGCTATTTCTAGTTGATGCTGAATTTTTTCTCTACTTTGCATAAACTCAGGAGATGGACACAAGAGACTACCTTCTGATCAGGTAGATCAGAAACAGACTGGATTATGCAGTTGAACAAGTTGTGCCGCCCACGCTGCAGTCTTGAAGAAGGCCACTCTCTGGAGTTGTACAGTGCACAACCTGTGCTCTGGAGCAGGCAGCCCTGATAACTGTGTGTGAAAGAGAAAGACAACAGGAAGGGAAAGAAAAAGATATTTTGGTTTGTAGAAGGAAGGATTGGAACAGACCTAAGTAACCATCTACTTTAACTGCTCTCCTCATTTTTTTCCAAATTAAAAAATTACAGTAGGCCAGATGTGATGGCTCATGCCTGTAATCCCAGCACTTTGGGAGGCCAAGGCGGGCGGATCACGAGGTCAAGAGATCGAGACCAGCCTGGCCAACATGGTGAAACCCCATCTCTACTAAAAATACAAAAATTAGCTGGGTGTGGTGGCATGCGCCTGTAATCCCAGCTACTTGGGAAGCTGAGCCAGGAGAATCGCTTGAACCTGGGAGGCAGAGGTTGCAGTGAGCTGAGATCATGCCACTGTACTCCAGCCTGGGCAACAGATTGAGACGCCATCTCACAAAAAAAAAAGAAACAGTAAAATGCATATAATAAAATTTACCAATTTAACTATTTTAGGTATACAGTTCAGTGGTATTGAATACATTCATAATGTGCATCCGTCACCACTATCTCACAATTCTTTACATCTTGCAAAACTGAAACTCCATCCCCACTAAACAGAAACTCCCCTCTCCTCCCTCCCCCAGCCCCCAGCTACCACCAGTCTACCTTCTGTCTCTCTGAATTTGACTATTCTAGTTACCACCCACAAGTGAACTCATATAGTATTTGTCTCTCTGGGACTGGTTTACTTCATTTGGCATCATGTCCTCCAGGTTCCACCGTGTCGTAGCATGTGCCAGAGTTTCCTTCCTTGTCAAGGCCGAATAGTATCCCACTATACGTATTCTCCCTCTCATTTTACAAGTGAGGAAAATGAGACCCGGAGACGTGAAACAACTTCACAGAGCAAAAAAGAAACAAAGCCAGCCAGAGCTCCACAAAGTGCAAATAACATCAACACCTTCGTGTCTCTGACTAGTTTGTCACCTTGTAGTGGTAAAGAAGACCTTTCACTCCATGTGTTTCCAGGACCCTGGTCAGAAGTTGTGGTTGAAAACTTACAGTTCTCAAAGGCAGCAACCAGGTCTCCAACTGAGTAAACTACAAAAGGTCAGAGACAGTACCTGTCTCATTCACCACCAAAGCCACTGCCCCCCACCCAAGCTCAAGGGTGGTGTGCAGTAGGCACTCAGATAATGACAGCGAACCTTTCCTCAGCCCTTCCTACCTGCCAGGTGCTGTTTTAAGCACGTTACCCCTTTACATCCAGCATTAACTCATTGAATCCTCTCAGCGCCCTTATGAAGCAAGTTTTAGTGACATCTCCATGGGGAAACTGAGGCACAGAGTGGTTAAGTAGCTCATGCACAATACACAGCAGTAATGAATAAACAAGTCAACAAATGAACCTGTTATGTTGTCATTGAGACCTTCTAAAATATCCCCCTCAGGACCTCAGAGTCTTGTCCTTCCCATGGCTGAGGAGCTGCCTAGCGCTGTGACAGCGCTCATAGTTTGGGGAGGAGCCTTGATAGAGTCTCGAGATGAGGAGCGCAGCAGGCCTGTGGAGGAAGTGTATTTTGTTGGCTATTCTGGAGGCGCTAAGTGGGAAGGTGGCAGGGCCCTGTCCACACACTCACACACCCACTGTGTCTCAGCTGACAGGAAGAGGAAATGCCTTGCATTTTCCAGCCCCTTGTCCCCAGGCCAAACCGAAATGCCAGCCTAAAAATACAGCCTGGAAGCAGAGCTATGATAACAGCTCTCTCCTGTCTCTGTCACCACCTCCCCTTCCCTTACCCCCTCAGGTTTATTTTCGAATGAGGACACCGCATAGAAGTAACTTGATGCTGGCGAAACCTGAGTGCTTTCCTTTCATGTCCGCTTCCATTCAGGTTTCTGGAGGGGAAGAGAAGGAAAGGAGGGAAGCATGGCTGCCTTTGTCCAGGAGGAAAGCAAAGGGGATGGGGTGGACAGCAGTACAAACAGGCCCTTTCGGACTGATTTAGTGACCTGGTTGGCAATGAGAATTTGTCATGCTGAGCACCATGCCAGGCATGGTGTAGAGAGCTGGAGTCAAATATACCATCCCTGTCCCCAAGGTGCTTTCACGCTCAACAGGGCTTGCACCAAAACGCCGGAAAGAAGAGCATGATGCCCCAGGGCAAACATCGGGGTCCTCCAAGCAGTTATAAAAGGTCACCCCTGCCAGGGCCAATAAAAGCCAAGGAGGAGTAAATGCTTGAAAACTTCCCTGCTACTCATTATTGGAAACAAGGCAAGGATGTCCACTTCTGCCATTCCTACTTAACATTGCACTGGGGCTGCAGCCAGTGTAATAAGGCAAGAAAAAGAAATTTAAAACATCCAGATTGGAAAGGAAGAAGTAAACTGTCTTTATTTGCAGATAACATGAGTGTCTACATAGAAAATCCTATAGGTGCCTGTAATCCCAGCTACTTGGAAGGCTGAGGCAGGAGGCGGAGGTTGCAGTGAGCTGAGACTGCACCACTGCACTCCAGCCTGGGCAACAAGAATGAAACTTTGTCTCAAAGAAAAAAAAAAAAAGAAAATGATATAAAACTTACAAAAAAAGTACCAGAATTAATAAGTGAGTAGGAAGGTTATAGAATTTAAGATCATTATACAAAAATCAATTGTATTTCAAATATACTAGCAACCAAGAATCAAAAATTGAAATTTAAAATACTACCGTAGGCCGGGCTTGGTGGCTCATGCCTGTAATCCCAGCACTTTGGGAGGCCGAGGCGGGTGGATCACCTGAGGTCAGGAGTTCAAGATCAGCCTGGCCAACATGGTGAAACAACGTCTCTTTAAAAATACAAAAAATTAGCCAGGCATGGTAATGGGCACCTGTAATCCCAGCTACTTGGGAGGCTGAGGCAGGAGAATCTCTCGAACTCAGGAGGTGGAGGTTCTAGTGAGCCGAGATGGCACCATTGCGCTCCAGCCTGGGCAACAAGAGCAAAACTCTGTCTCAAATAAAATAAAATAAAATAAAACAAAATAAAATACTACCATTTACAATAGAATGAAAAAATATGAAATACTTAGGCATAAATCTGGCAAAAGATGTGTAAGACCTTACACTGAGAACTAAAAAGCATTTCTGAGTGAAACTAAAAAGCCAAATAAATTGACAGATATACTGTGTTCTTGGATTGGAAGACAATATTATAAGACAATATGTCCACCAAATTGATATATAGAATCAATAAAATCCCCATCAAAATCCCAGTAGGCTTTTTGGTAGACATTGACAAACTGATTCTAAAGTTATATGGAAATACAAAGGATCTAGAACAGCCAAAACAACTTTGAAAAAGAACAATATTGAAAGACTTACTCTATGTGGTTGTATGACTTATTAAAAGCTATAGTAATCAAGACAATAGGGTATTGGTGTGAAGATAGACAATAGATCAATAGTGGACATTTAGTCTGGAACTAGAGATAGGGGTCATTCTTACAGAGTCAGAAGGCAGCCCAGGTACACAGTCCAGTCACCAGGTAAGCACCAGTGGACAGGTCCATCTCAGTAAAGGCTATGGCCAAACATCTGCCCACAGAGAAGGAGACCTGTACCTGGGAGAGAGTAATAGAGTCTAAAAGTAGACCCACTTGTATGTGGTCAACTAATTTTGGACCGCAGTGCCAGGCAATGCATAAAAGATAATCTTTTCAACAAATGGTGCTGGAGCAATTAGACAATTAGATACCCACATGCAAAAATAAATAAATAAATAAGAACTTGAATTCATAAAGAACTTAGATTCATAACTTGTACCATATATAAAAGTTAGCTCAAAAGAACATAGACCTAAATGTAAGAGCTAAATTTACAAAATTAGAAGAAAACATAGAAGGAACCCTAGCGACTTGGATTTGGAAAAGATTTTATAAATGTAATGCAAAAAGCACAAACTATTAAAAATAAATAAGTACATTGGGCTTCAAAATTTTAAAAGTTTGCTCTTCAAAAATATATGCTTATGAAAATGAAGTGGCAAACCACACACTGGGAAAAATATTTGCAACAAATTTATCCAGCAAAGGCCTTGTATCTAGACTATATATAAAGAACTCTTACAACTCAATCAAACAGCAAACAACCCCATTTTAAATTATTTATTTATTTATTTATTTTATTTTTATTTTTTAGATGAAGTCTCGCTCTGTCGCCCAAGCTGGAGTGCAATGGTATGATCTCGGCTCACTGCAACCTCCACCTCCCAGGTTCAAGTGATTCTCCCGCCTCAGCCTCCTGGGTAGCTGGGATTACACGCACCCGCCATCATGCCTGGCTAATTTTTGTATTTTTGTAGAGACAGGGTTTCATCATGATGGCCAGACTGGTCTTAAACTCCTGAGCTCAGGTGATCCACCTGCCTCAGCCTCCCAAAGTACTGGGATTACAGTTGTGAGCCACCATGCCTGGCTGAACCCAATTTTTTAAGTGGGCAAAATATTTGAACTGACATTTCACCAAAGAAGATATGTGGATAACAAATAAGCACGTGAAAAGATGCTCAATATCATTAGTCATTAGGAAAATGCAAATTAAACACCCACTAGAGTGGCTAAATATAGCTTAAAAAGACTAACTCTAGTGAGTATTGGCCAGCACGTGGAGCAACTGGAACTCACACACACTGCTGCAGAGAATGTAAGATGACATTCCATTACAGAAGACAGTTTAACAACTTCTTTCCACCCAAGAAAAATGAAAGCATTTGCCCATGTATGCATGAATGCTCATAGCAGCTTTCTTTGTAATAGCCAAAAACTGGGAACGACTCAAATGTCCAACAGCAGATGAATGGAAATACAAATTGTGGTCCTTCCACACAATGGAACACCACTCAGTGATAAAGAGCCATGAACTGCTGACACACACAATAATGTGGATGGCCACCAAAATAATTAGGCAGAATAAAAGAAATTGGACCCAAGAAAGTATACACTGTATGCATCCATTAATAGAATATTCTAGAAAAATTCAAATTCATCTATAGTGACAGAAAGCAGATCAACTTTTGAAGGTGATAAGGATGTTCACTATCTTGATTGTGGTGATCATTTCACAATGTATACATATGTCAACATTTTTATTAAGTTGAACACTTTAAATATATGCAATTTATGCTCTATCAGTTATACCTCTATAAAGCTATTTTTAAAGTGTTTTTTTAAAAAGATAAGGGTGAGGTGCAGTGGCTCATGCCTGTAATCCCAGCAATTTGAGAGACCCAGGTGGGAAGATTGCTTGAGCCCAGGAGTTCGAGACCAGCCTGGACAACATGGTGAAGCCCCATTTCTACGAAAAAATACAAAAATTAACGGGTGTGGAAGTGCGTATCTGTGGTCCCAGCTACTCAGGTGGCTGAGGTGGGAGGATCAACTGAGCCTGGAAGGTCGAGGCTGCAGTGAGCCATGATTGTGTCACTGTACTCCAGCCTGGGCAACAAACAAGACCCTTCTCCAAGTAAATAAATAAAAGGAAGAATAGGCCTAGGCAAGGATTCTGAACTAATTTTTGGTTATGGTCCTTTGAGAATCTGATGGAAAACTACATAAAATTGGGCACACGCAAATCCCACACAATTCCAGGTGGGTGTGTGGACCCTCAGTGGCCTGCGGCGCCCACCCTCAGGCCCCAGGTTTCACGCCCCTGGTCTACGGTAGCATCAATGACCACACAGGTTCACATGCTGACTCTCCACCCTAAAATAATGCTGGACCCCTTCCCCTCAGTATAGCTCACCCTCCCCTGGGCCAAGAACATGCATTTATGACAAAGTTGATAGATATTACAGTAAGACACTGCACCCTGAGAGAGAGCCACAGGGTGGGCCTACCATGGAGTCAAGCCCAGAGGGCTGGCCATTGGTGCACTGCATGCTGACCCCTGAACTACGGGCCCATAACATCATGAAAGCTCAGAGCAGCCATCCTGGGGGAGCTGGAGGAAACAGGGACATGTTCTGCTTTCTCGGTCTTCTTCTTCTCCCTTGGTCTCCCAGACATGGGCCTCCTTCACTGTGGCCAGAGGCTTGGCCATAGCCTTTAGTGAGCCGGACCTACCTGCTGGTGCTTCCCTGGTGATTGGACTCTGGACACAGTCTGATCCCTGACTTTGTAAGAATGCCCGTTGGCCCTAGCCCCAGACTGAATTCTAACTCTCATCACCACTGATCCTAACACTGACCCCACATTGACTCAAGTGCGTTATAAACCACAACGGAGTCCAGATCAGGAACTGTGGGTGCTCAGAGCAGCTGATCCTTCTTGGAGACACAGAACAAAAGCTGTGTTTTCAATCCTGTTGCCTCGAAGCCTGAGCCAGTGCAGATGGATCAGTACTGACAGTGATGATAATGAGAAGGAAAAGGTGAAAGGGGCAGAAAGAGCCTCAGTGTGATTTGGCTGCGTAAGCAAATCCGTCCCACCCTTCAGAGTCTCAACCTGCGATCCTTCGTCTAAACTGGATTTTGGCTCTGCAGACCCTGAAATAGGAAGACAAAGAAGAGACACAGAACAGCCCTCCCTGCCCTCCCCTGATTTCCCCTAGTCCACCTGAGTCCCTGGGGAGAAATGCTCAAACCTCCCAGCAGAGGGCGCCCTGTGCCTTCTAACTCGGCACAGTGGTGGTTTCCTGGGTGCCAGGAGGGGAGTCCTTGGCTCCCAGGTGCCCAGCCAGGCCGAACGGCAGAAGGAGGGAGCTTCTGGCCAAACCACTCCTGAGACTCCCCTCCTGGTCCTTCCTGAGTTGTCACCTGTCTGTGCCTTGGGGTGGATGATGTTGGTGAGTTCAGAGATGCCTTTGGCTGGTACAGTGCAGGGCGGATGCTCTCCCTCTGTCCCCTCAAAGTTCCCCAGTGGTTAGTGGGCACCCACCCACAAAAACACTGTAGGGCTCTGGCTGCCCCAGCCTGCCCCATGCCTAAGGAACTAGCTTCCTGCCCTCCAACAGGGTCTAATCTGAGAATCCTGGACCACATAAAAACGCACACCTGTTGGGGTGAGGGACGGTGCCAGCTCAGTGGCTCTATCCTAGCTGCCCATCACAGTCACCTGAAAAGCTCTGTAAACACACCAGTACCTGGCTCGCTCCCCACCAATAAGCAGAGACTCTGGAGGTAGGGCCCAGGAGAAGTATTTTTCTCAGGTCCCAGGGCTGAGAACCAAGGGAAAGAGGCTCTGCCGGATGGCTCAGCCCTTGTGCTCCAAGTGTGGCCCCAGGACACAGCATCGCCTGGGAGCTTGTTAGAATTGCAGGGTCTTGGGCCCCACCTCAGGCCTCCTGACCCGGGAGCTGCAGCTTCACAAGATCCCCAGGTGATTCATGGCACATAAAAGTTCAGGAAGTGCTGACTCCTGACACCAAGAGGTTGATTTTGTGATTGGGCTGTGGGAAGCAGACCAAAAATAGTTGCCACATGGCATGCGAACAAGTGTTAGCAGAACAGAGAGAGCTGTAGGACATTTAAAAATGGGAGCCCTCTGAGTGCCGGAGTATTCAGAAGGCTTCTTGGTGGAGGCAGAATTTCAGCAGCCTTGAAGTGAGGTCAGTGAAGAGGGTGAGGAGGTATTTCAGGAGGGGTCATGGCTCAGTGAGGGCCCCGGGGAGGAAAGCACATGGTGCATTGGGGCACAGCGAAGAGGCAGCCTGGGGGAGAAGGACCTCCTTAGAGGGTAGGCAGAAGTTCACCTGGACAGGGAGTTTGGAGCCAGCCAAGGGGAGCCGTGACTGTTAGGCAGAGGAGTTAGAGTTTTTTCTGTAGGCAAAGGGGAGCCATTGAAGATTCTTGAGCAGCAAAATAGCCTGTAAATAAGAGCTTTGAAAAACATACCAGAAAAATAATGGGAGGAGAGATGGAACAGAATGGCCTGCTTTCCCCATAGTCCCAGACAGGGTGATTAATAAAGAAAACAAGAAAAGGAATAGCTACATTTTTCTGGTGCCTACTATATTCCCAGCATGATTCCAAGTGCTTGTTTTGGTTACAAGTAGAGTTGACGTTCAGCTGGTGCACACCAGCAAGCTTCAGGGTGGCATCTTAACTGAGGGATCAGAGTCTCCAAAGCCCCTATTGTGAAACATGTTGAATGTCATCCCTGGTTAAATCTAGGCCTCTGTCCAACAGACCACGTACAACCCCCAGCACAGTCAAGTAGCACAACCACAAGGAGCCTTGATTTCTCCCGTGTTAAATGGAGTTAGCAGTAACTGCACCCCATGGAGTTTCAGTGAAGATTAAAGAAGGCCATTTACGTAACACGCTTAGCAAAATGTCTGGCGCAAAATGTGTGGATAAATGGAGCTATTGTCATTCGGCAGAGCCTTGTGTGAGGGAGTGATGCTGGAGACTGGAGGCTGAGTGTCTCATCTGTGCCTACTTCAGACTTCTGGACTGCCTGCTTTCCTGGCAGGCTGTGGGTAAGGGCTCCATTCCCAAACCCCATCCCATCCTCTTAGCTATGGCCAAGTAGACCCAGCTCCTGGAAGACAGCATGCTGCTTCAGGATGAAGCCTTCTCACGTCTTTCAGCTTGAACCCCCTTCCTTTGGGCTGACTCCCATTTGCCCGTGAATATCTAGTTCAGTGAACAAAAGAGAAACTGAGTCTGGGGCACAGACCCTGAGCACTGAGACTGGATTGGAAGCCCCTACCAACACCCTGTGGCCATTGTCCCCAGCACTACCATCACTGCCATCTTCGGTGTCCTGGCTGCCTCCCCACCATGCTGTGTAAGGACTCTCGCTCTCTGAGTCTCGGAATTCCCAGGCTCAGTGCTGTGGCCTGAAGGCTGGGCCCAGCAACTGGCGGGGCGCAGGCAAGCAATAATGTTGAGTGAATGAATGAATGAGCATTCTCTCCCAGAGTTCCTGCATCTGGGGGAAGGCAGTGTGACTTCATGGTTGAGAGCTGTCAGACAACCTGGATTTAAATCCTGGACCTCCCATTTACTAGCTGTGTGACTTGGAGCAAGCTACTCAACCTCTCTGTGCCTCCATCTCTGCGCCTATAAAATGGGCTAATAGAGTTGTGAGGAATTAATTAATTAATATGCATAGAGCACTCAGCACAGGGTCTGGCAGTGGTAATCTCTCAATAAATCACACCTGGAATTATCATTATGGTGATTATTATTAACTCTTAGCTCCCTGGGCTTGCAAACAAGCCTGGCTCTTCAGAATAGAGACATCTAGGGTGCAGGAGCCCCCACCACCCTGTCCTTGGCAGGCGGGAGAGGATTTCAGGACAGGCAGTGGCCTGGCCTGCAGGCTGGAAAGGTGGGCTGGGAGGATTCCTCCAGCTGCTTCCTCCCTGTACCCCTCTAACCTAAACTTCCTCTGGGAGTGGATCCAGCTGCAAGGTGACTTCCTTTGCCTGTGATCCTAAATCCCTCACCTCATTGCATCTGGGACAGAGCCCCGGACTCTATGACCCCCACCTCATTTCCAAAAAGATTAGACCAAGCATGTTCCCCCACACTTTCCCTTCTTCCCCAACCTCTCCCAACAAGTTATAGGTCAGCATCCCCCAAAATGTGCTCTTCAAGACACAAGTCCTGAGGGGAGCTCCCCAGTCAAGTGCTTCATGTCACAGTTGTTTTTTTGTTTGTTTGTTTGTTTTTGAGACGGAGTCTTGCTCTGTCGCCCAGGCTAGAGTGCAGTGGCGCGATCTCAGCTCACTGCCAGCTCTGCCTCCCGGGTTCACGCCATTCTCCTGCCTCAGCCTTCCGAGTAGATGGGACTACAGGCGTCCACCACCATGCCTGGCTAATTTTTTGTGTTTTTAGTAGAGACAGGGTTTCACCATATTGGCCAGGATGGTCTCGATCTCCTGACCTCGTGATCCGCCCGCCTTGGCCTCCCAAAGTGCTGGGATTACAGGTGTGAGCCACCGCGCCCGGCCCATGTCACAGTTTTACGCTGCAGCCCTAGTGTTTCCTAATGCACATTTGTTACTAAAGGCCCTGACAAGTCCTGCAGCATACAAAACTGTTTCTGTCTTGTATCAGCTTCCTAGGGCTGCCATAACATATTACCACAAATGTGCTGGCCTAAAAACAACAGAAATTTCTCTCTCACCCTTCTGGAGGCCACAGGTCTGAAATCAAGGAATGGGTAGGACTGTCCTTCCTCAAAAGGCCCTAGAGGAGAATCCTCCCTTGTCTCTTCCAGCTCCTGATGGTTCCAGGCATCTTTTGGTTTGGGGCTGCATGACTCCAGTCTCTGCCTCACTGCTAATGTGCCCCTCTACCCTGCATGTCTCCCTCACCTTTTACTCATCATTGGATTGGGGCTCACCCTAAATCCAGGGTAATCTCATCTTGAGATCCTCGATTACATCTGCGAGTACACTCTTTCCAAATAAGGTCACTTTCACAAGTTCCTGGGGTTAAGACATGGACATATCTTTTGGGGAGCACCATTCAACTCATGACACCTCTGTTCAAGCTAGAGTTTTCCAAATTTTGGTAATGGAATTGTCTCTGACTTTTTAATAAATGTTTATTAATTTATAAGACACGGCCAGGCACGGTGGCTCACGCCTGTAATGCCAGCACTTTGGGAGGCTGAGGCAGGCAGATCATGAGATCAGGAGATTGAGACCATCCTGGCCAACACAGTGAAACCCCGTCTCTACTAAAAATACAAAAAAAAATTAGCCAGGCACGATGGCAGGCACCTGCAATCCCAGCTACTTGGGAGGCTGAGGCAGGAGAATTGCTTGAACCAAGGCGGCAGCTCCTTGCAGTGAGCTGAGATTGCAACACTGCACTCTAGAGCCTGGGCGACAGAGTGAGACTCTGTCTCAAAAAAAAAAGATATTTATAAGACACAGTTTGGGAAGCACTTGTCAGACATCTGGGAGCACTGGAAGCTACGACCTGGATCGTCCTATCTAGTTACTGCTCCTTGTCTAACATCACCCAGGGAGTCACTGGCAGAGTCCAGGCTGGGACTCTGAAGTCCTGACAACCAGAACACTGCCCCTACTGCCATGCTAATTCCTGAAAGGTCACAGCACTCCTAGGCCCCAGACAAGCTGCCCGTGGCCCATCTGACCCGACAGTCCCAAGACCCACCAACAATGGTCCTCTCTGAGGAGGACGCCAGCCAGGGCCATCCACACACCAAGACAGCTGCCGGCTGAGCATCAGGGAGACCTGGAAAATAAATGATGAGATGGGCTGGGGGCCTGGCTCCCAGGGCCGGAGATTGATGCGGCCACAGCCAAAGTGACATAATGGGCCTTGTGGGCCAGCCGGGCGGGAGATAAAAGGCAAGGGACATAAATAACCCAGGAAAGAAAGGGTGAAAAGCCGGCCCACAGGAATAAATCCCTGGTCCCTGACAGGCTCAGTGTGGGAGTCAGGGCAGTGTCTGTGGGCAGGGGCAGGCGAGAGGGTGGGGGTGCTGCGTGGTGGGCTGCCAGCCGCCCTCCGCCACCCTCCCAGGGCTCTTGGTCACACTCGCCCCAACACACCACACTCATGGGGGCAGTAGGGGAGGGGATAAAGCCCAGACAGGAAGTCACCCTCTCTGCCTCAGTTTCCTCCTTGGTAAAATGAGGTGAGGTGCTAGGTCAGTGTTTCTTGAGAGGGGCTTGAGGACCACCTGCATCAGCATGACCTGGGAAGCTTGTTTAACATGTGAGTTCCTGGGTCCCTCACAAATTTATTAAATTAGAACTTCTGAGGGAGGATCTAGGACAAGCCCAGCTAACAAGCGTCCCAGGTGGGAAACCTGCTGGAACAGAGGAACCTTAATATCCCTGCCATCATATGGATTGGATGGATGGTTGGTTGGATGGATGGATGGATGGATGGATGATGGATGGATGATGGATGGATGAATGGATGTCTGGTTGAAGAGATGGATGGATGGATGGATGGATAAAGAGATGAGTGGACAGAGAGATGGACAGGCAGAGAGATAGACGGGCAGATAGGCAAATTGTCAATGTGTGGTTAAGTGAATAGATGAATGGATGATAGATGTTTGCTACCATTTATTAACTGTTTCCTATGTGTTAGGCTGAATGCTTTGCTTGTGTTTATCTACTATAATTCAATTTTTACTCTAATACTCCAAATTCGCAGAAGATTAAACTGACTCAGAAGTTCCATGACCCACCTAGGGTGAGTTCAACGCCAAAATTCAGCCCAGTCCTGTGCTATCCAGAGCCAGTGCCCCTGACCACCACAGTGTGCTATGCAAGACAGAAGGGACACCGGGGGCATCCTCCAGTCAATGAGCATGACCAGTGTGGTGTCTTTATGACCCTGACATCTCTTAAGGTAGAATCTGACCCCAAGAGTCCCCATCCCATCCCCACTTGGCCCTTACTGTCTCTGTGCCCGGGGACTGGGTGACAGCAAGAAGAGCTTGCAGTCCTCCCAGCTGAGGCAGTAGGCAGTCATTTTTCCTGGTGGCTCATGCACTCCTCCTGTTCTTTTTAGGTGTTCTCAAACCTTCCTACTTCCCCAGTTCTCCAGGGAGCCAGCACTCCTCTAATGTCCCCCACCCCATCCCAGCCTTTTGCTATCCCCTCTGGTGAGGGCCCCACCTGCCTCCCAAAGACCATGGGGAAGACTGGGCCAAGGGTCCCTGAGAAAGGACTTTTGCTGTCTTGAGGACTGGGGTCAGGATGGGGGCTGAACCTGGCCTCTGGACATGATTTTTCAAGAGATTCAAAGAGGAAGGCTCTGCTCAATGGGGCCTGCTGCAGAAGAAAATGGAAACCAGATGTGTGTGCCATGGGGGGAAAGTCTACTCAAGACGGGGGCGTTAGCACCTCATTCCCACTATTCTCAGCCATGGCTTGGGATCACTGGAGGAGAGAAGGGCAGGGGGCCTCCCAGTTGCCTTTTTCACTCAGAAGAGAAGAAAGGGGAAGAGAACCTTCCAGAGCAGTAGAAAGCTCCAAGCCCTCTGGGAATTCTGGGCTGAACAGACAGAACAAAACAGGAGTTGTACTGGTCAGGGCCAAGACACGGAGGCCCAAGGCATGAAATTGCTGAGACAAGATCACATAGCATGGCCATTTCAGCAAGATGCCGCCAGTCCTTTGTTCTCCCCCTGGAGTTCCGCCATTGTCATTCCTTCCAAGCAAAACTCCCCTCCCAACCCTTGGTGAATATGAAGCTGCTCCTGGGAAGAGCATAATGTTAAGTCATTTCCAGCCATCCCACTGTGACAGCAAATTAGGTGGTCACAGATCTCTAATTTTAAAGTGGAGAATGATCTCCCATAATATAGCCTAGTGGTTCTCAATCCTGGCTGCATATTCAAACCACCTGGGGTCGGTGGGGAGTGGGACATTAAAAAAGAAAACACACAGGTGTCCCGGTGCAAGCACAGAGTCTGCTTCAATTGGTTGGGGTGGGGCCAGACAATATCTTAAAGCGTTCCAAGTGACTCTGTGGTGCAGCTCCACCCAGCCTCTCTCAAGTGTCCCTTTAGCCCTGCTGCTTACAGCCTCTGGCCCCGCAGCATGGGCAACACCTGGGAGCCTCTTAGGAAAGCAGAATCTCAGGCCCCACCCTAGACCTCCCAAATCAGAATCTGCACCTGAGTAAGACCTCCAGGTGATTCCTATGCACGTTTAAGTTTGAAAAGTACTGACTTTCCAAGGAAATACTGGCCTTGGTTCCCACCTTATCCTGCAGGCCTCTGGACAGAGCAAGCTTCATATTATCTCTCTTCCTTTACCACCCCAACAATCTCCCCCACTGTTCCACCTCCCTGCAATACCACCCCAACAATCTCCCCCACTGTTCCACCTCCCTGCAATACCACCCCAACAATCTCCCCCATTGTTCCACCTCCCTGCAATACCACCCCAACAATCTCCCCCACTGTTCCACCTCCCTGCAATACCACCCCAACAATCTCCCCCACTGTTCCACCTCCCTGCAATACCACCCCAACAATCTCCCCCACTGTTCCACCTCCCTGCAAATCCTTTTCAACTGCAGAGGCCGCTTGTCTGCTGGTGGGAAGAAGCAGAGCATGTTTGTACCGGGAGCCCTCTGTCTGCCCAGCCCAGGAGGTCCCAGACCTCTCCCTTCAGAGAGAGCATGTGAGTGATTTACTGCCACAGAAACTGGGACGGAGGGGCGGGGGTGCCAGGGACAGGGCATGGGCTGGCAGCCAGCCTGACCAAACACTACACAGAGGCCACCACTGGGACCCTCGAGAAGTCACACAGCTTCAAACATGCATTAACCATACACAGAGAAGGATGGGCTGTTTTGTTTTCCTCTTTTAACAAGCGAGGCTTGTTCCTGAGACCGGGACCATATGTTGTCAGGGCTGTTCTGGCCCAGGCTGCACCTGCTGATTCTGTTCTCAAGACCCAAATATCCCAGCATGTCCCCACCCTGGTGCTACCCACCCCTGGCTCTGTGCCCTTCCCCACAACCCCATTAGAGTGACCCTGGGCCCATGAACTCCAGGTCATAGGGTCACAATCATAGGGTGAAGCCAGCAGGGCACTTTCTTGTTGCTGAAAGCTCCTCCAACACTGGTCCTGAGATGCCAGGATAAAGCATGGCCATGCAGGAGGTGAGGGCTGGCAGGTGAGGAAGGGCATTTTTAGGGAGGGTCAGTGTGTTAGAGATGTTTTCTCAACTGTGTCACTCCTGAAAGGGAATGATCTTCTGTTTTCTCTGAAACATTAAAGAACTGGGGACAACAGAGGTGACTAAAGGAGAATGAGTAAGGAATACAGAGAAAAATCAGTGATAGATGGATGAAAGGATGGATAGAGTGGATGACTAGGACTTCTAACTCCAACATTATTGCAAACTAGATATTTAGAAAGGCCCTCTTGCTAAAGAACTAGAGCCTGGATATGTGATAACACATATTTAAAACACATTTCTGAGCTTGCAGAATATTAGGGAAATATTCAAAAAAGGAAAAAACTCACAAGGAGCTGAAACCCAAAGGTGATGAGATGGGAGAATTCCCTTGACCCCCTCGTGGGACTTGTGAGAGGGGTGGCTCATTTACTTGGACACCACCCTCAAACACCTTGCAGTTGGGGAAGTACACAGGTGAGTGGGTGCAGGAGCCAGGGCAAGTGCCTTTGGGCACCGGCAGGAACAAACCCCGTACCAGCTCCCGGCAGTGTCTAGGGGTTGCCCTCAACCTCTGGAGCCCCAGAGGGTATGTGTTACAAACAGTGCTCTTTTAGCTTTGCCATCCGTGGACTGCTTAAGTGTTAAACAGCTCAGTGAAGAGTCAGTGTGACAGCCTTTTTGGGTTCTGCACCCAGTGCATCCCAATTTCTTGTCTGGCATCCGGGAAGAATCAGGTCACAGGAATGGACTGAAGGGTGGTGTGTGCAGAGTATTTTATTGAGTGATGGAAGTGGCTCTCAATGGGATGGGGAGCTGGAAAGGGGATGGAATGGGAAGATAATCTTCCTTCTCCGAACATCCCCAGCTGAACTCCTCTCCAACCGTAGTCTCCAATGTCCAGCTGCCTCTTCTGTCAACATTCAGACACTTCTCTTCTGTCCTCTGCCACACCACTCTGCTCCTCTTCCAGTGGAGTTTGGTGTTTTTATGGGTACGGATTTGGGGGCGTGGCAGGCCAGAGTGGTTTTGGAAAAGGCAACATTTGGGTGGGGAAACAGGAATGCATCGTCTCATTTAGGGCTGCAGATCCAGGCTTGAGGATGGAGCCCTCACCAGGGACCCCACCCTCTTCTACCCACTATTTCCCTGCCTTCTGTCCATATCAGTGATATTGACCTGAGGGTAAATACATTTATTGGCAATAGCAGAGAGCCACCTGCAAGTTGGAGGAGCTGAAATGGATAGTCCTAAATAAAGTCTGGGACAGAGGTTCCAGGTCAGAAGTACTTCTCTGACTCTCAGCCAAACAAGCAAAAATCACCTCTAGAGGAAGGCATTCGCACCTGAGAGACTTGTGATGCCCAAAGACTAAGTCACAGTCACAAATTACCAAACACGTAAGGATACAAGTCACCACAGATTTAAATCCTTAAAGACTACAAATGTAGGAATTCTCAGATATAGACAATTAAATAACTGTTTGAAATATTTAAAGAAATACAAGATGGAACTGTGAAAGGAAAACATCTTGGGCCCCCAAAATCACTAAGGAAAACTCATGCTGGAAACTGCTTAGGGCAAACCTGCCTCCCATTCTATTCAAAGTCACTCCTCTGCTCACGGAGATAGATGCATGTCTGATTTGCCTCCTTTGGAAATGCTAATCAGAAACTCAAAAGAATATGTTTGTTTATCACCTATCTGTGACCTGGAAGCTCCTTCCCCCACATTGAGTCTTCCTGCCTTTGCTTCAAGTTGTCCCACCTTTCCAGACTGAACCAATGTACTTCTTACATATATTGATTGATGTCTCATGTCTCCCTAAAATGTATAAAACCAAGCTGTGCCCTGACCACCTTGGGCGCATGTAGTCAGGACCTCCTGAGGCTGTGTCATGGGCGCATCCTCAACTCTGACAAAATAAACTTTCTAAATTAACTGAGACCTGTCTCAGATTTTCTGGGTTCACAGAACCAAAAAAAAAAAAAAAATGAGCAAAGAATAGGAGACTAACAAAAATGACTACGCCATGAGAAGATAGCAAGGTCTAGACTTTTTCTCCCTTAGTAAACAACTAGAAAACTGGGGTGGAAATGTATAGAACAACTGTTTTAAGATGTAGGTTAATAGAAAACCCAGGACTTGAAAGAATACAAACAGATCAGATCAACCTTACCCCAATTTTCTGCATGGAGGCAATTTCTGGAATGCAAAACAGGGTGAGAGAATTCAGAGTTCAGTGGTCTCACTGAGCTGAAGAGATTGAAATGTAAGTCTGGGGAGGCTAAGGTGCCTACAGTTTGCAGGGCAGAGTACCAGAGAAAAGGAGGTTATGCAGAGAAAGGGCTCCAAGAGTCTGCATGGAATCCCCTCAAATCCTTGGCTAAATTCCAGTCTGTGCAGCATCCCAAGGCTGAGCAAAGAACACCAGGAGAAGGAACAATTACCAGGAGCTGTAAGCTGAAAAATTCCCAATGCTTACACAGGGCTAGGAATCATTGAGGTTTTGCGGGTTTTTTGTGTTTGTTTCTTTACCTATTTGTTTTCATACAGCTATCCTATTATTTTGGCATCTTTTATTGAAAAAGATGTCTCCCATCATTATTTCTGTTCAACATTTTGCAGGAAGTCTTAGCCTCTGCAATAAGTCAAGAATAAAAGCATCCAGATTGGAAAAGAAGAAGTATAACTGTCTTTATTTCAAGCATTGCAATTGTGTACTTTGGAAATCTCAAGAAACGTAAAGAAGGTGAGGTGAACTAAAATGATAGGTGAGGTGAGCAAAGTTGCAGGATACAAGGTTACTATATAGAAATCAATTATATTTCTATATACTAGCAATGAATAACTGGAAGTTGAAGTGGAAAAATGCCGCTTACAATAGTATCCAAACATACTTAGAAATAAATGGAATGAAATATGTGTAAGACCTATACACTGAAAACTACCAAACAAATGGAAACTATTTTGTGCTCATAGATCAGAAGATTCAATACTGTAAACATGTCAATTATTCCCTATTCTACAGATTTAATGTGTGAACCCCAAATATCTGAGACAGGTCTCAGTCAATTTAGGAAGTTTATTTTGCCAAAGTTAAGGATGCACACCCATGAGACAGCCTCAGGAAGTCCTGACGACAAGTGCCTCAGGTGGTTGGGGAACAGTTTGGTTTTATACATTTTAGGGAGACATGAGACATCAATCAATATATGTAAGGTGTACATTTGTTCCATCCAGAAAGGCAGGACACTTGAAGTGGGGAGGGAGCTTCCAGGTCACAGGTAGATAAGAGACATGGTTGCATCTTTTGAGTTTCTGATTAGCCTTTCCAAAGGAGACAATCAGGTATGCATTTATCTCAGTGAGCAAAGGGATTACTTCGAATAGAATGGGAGGCAGGTTTGCCCTAAGCAGTTCCCAGCTTGACTTTTCCTTTCAGCTTAGTGATTTGGGGTCCCCAAGATTTATTTTTTCCTTTCACAAATGTAAATCTAATAAAATCCCAGAAGGCTTTTTTTGGGTAGAAATTAACAAGCTGATTCTAAAATTTATATGGAAATACAAAGAATCTGTAATAGCCAAAAGAGTATTGAAAAGAAGAGCAAAGTTAGAAATTTAAACTGATTTCAAGACTTATTTTAAGCTAAGGTAACCAAGATCATATAATATTAGCATAAGAATAGACATATTTATAGATCAATAGAACAGAATAGAAAATCCAGAAATAAATTCACCTGCATCTGGTAATAAATTGATTTGACAAAGATTCTGAGATACTTTAATGTGGAAAGAATTTCCTTTTCAACAAATGGTGCTGCAGCAATTGGATAGCCATAGATGAAAAAAAAAATCCAACTTCTGCCTCACTGCTTCACACCACGCATAAAAATACTCAAAATGGACACAGACCAAAGCACAAAAACTAAAACTTCTAGAAGAATATATAGGAGACAGTTTTTGTGCCCTTAAGGTAGGACACAAAAGAGCATAAACCATGAAATAAAAAAATTCATAAATTGGACTTAATTAAAATGGATTTTTTCTGCTCTTGGAAAGATATCTTAAGAAAATGTAAAGATCCAGCCTGGGCAACATAGGGAGACCCCATCTCTACAAAACACTTAAAAAAATTAGCCAGGTGTGGTGGCATGTGCCTGTGGTTCCAGCAACTTGGAAGGTTGAGATGAAAGGGTTGCTTGGGCCTGGGAGGTCTGGGCTTCAATGAGCCATGATTGTGCCACTGCACTCCAGCCTAGGTGACAGAGCTAGACCCTGTAAAAAAAAAAAAAAGGCAAGCCACCCACAGGGAAAAATACAATATGTATATCCAACAAATGGCTTACCTTCACAATATATCAAGAACTCTCAAAACTCATAATAAGAAAAGCAACCCAATAAAACATGGGTAAAAATGTTGAATAGACACTTCATGGAAGTGTTGGAAGTAAATGCTCGGTGCCGAAAAGTGAAAATAGCACTCAGGCAAAAGTTTTCTCAGCAAGGCAATTTACTTCTATTGGGTAAACTGGGGCAATGGCAAGAGCACACCAGACAAGAGAGGGGAAGGGGTTCTTACCCTAACGCAGCTAGTCCCTATTGCTGTGTCTTTCCCCTATTGGTTGGGGTTGGACCACACAGTCTAAGCTAATTCCAACTGGCTGTTTTAAAGAGAGCAGGAGTATGAGCCAGAGTGGCAGGGTGAGTAGTTTCAGTGGGAAGGACAGTTACAGAGCAGGTGACTAAG
This sequence comes from Pongo abelii, assembly GCF_028885655.2. Lineage (NCBI taxonomy): Eukaryota > Metazoa > Chordata > Mammalia > Primates > Hominidae > Pongo > Pongo abelii. The sequence continues at coordinate 74,305,050 of NC_071993.2, forward strand.
GATGCCTAAGGACAGAACAGGTGATAGAGGCTAGGAAGGGGTTGTTTACTAAAACTAGGGGCAAGGAGGGTAAAGAACAAGGAAGTTAAACTTTAAAATGGAGAACAAAGAACAGGGAAGCTGAACATACTGACATATTGGTTCTTTGAAGAGGAACTCAGAACCCATTGTATTTAACAGTTTTTCTCCCTCTTGAATTTTAAAGGAAGTTAATAGGCTAAACTTTGAAGAGGAATTTACTGTATCCTACAGAAGAAAATAGGCAAATGGACAACAAACACATGAAAAGTTGCTCAACTTGATTAATCATAGGAGAAATACGAATTAAAACCACAAGTTAAGTTCCCACCACAGACTTACCCAGATGGTTAAAATGGCAAGATTGACAATACCAAGCATTGATGAGGATGTGAAGCAACTGGAACTCTCTCGTAAGTTGCTGGTAGGAATGTAAAGTACTACAACCACTTTGGGGGAAAGTTTGACAGTTTCTTAAAGAGTTAAATGTACATACTCCACAACCCAGTCATTCCACTTCTGGGAATTTACTCAAGAGAAATGTAAACATGTGTCCACATGAAGACTTGCGCCTCAATGTTCAGGACAGCTTCATTCATAACAGGCCAAAATGTAACAGGACATAATAGGAAACTGCTTATGTGTTCACAATGAGTGAATGGATAAACAAATTGTGGTATATACATGCTGTTCAACCCTACTTATCCATAAAAAGTAACAAACTACACGTACACACAGGGGCGTGAATGAATCTCATATTTATGCTGAGTGTTTTGAATCGTGTCCCCCTATAAGATATGTTGAAATCCTAACCCCTGGTACTTGTACGCGTGACCTTATTTGGAAATAGTCTTTGCAGATGTAATCAGGTTAAGATGAAGTTATGCTAAATTCCTGAAAGGCACATGGGAATAGAGAAGAACACCATGTGAAAATGGAGACAGGGATTAGAGTTACGCAGCCACAGACCAAACCGTTCCAAGAATTGACAGCAACCACTAGAAACCGGAAGACAGGCATGGGATGGACTCTCCCTCAGAGCCCCCAGAAGGAACCAACTCTAGTGACAACATAATTTCAGACTTCTGGCCTCCTGAACTGTGAGAGAATACATTTCTGTTGTTTTAAGCCACCCAGTCTGCAGTACTTTGTTAAAGCAGCCTAGGAAATTAATACAGTGAACAAATGAAGCCAGGCACAAAAGAATACATATGTACCATTCTGATTTTAAGGAAATTCTAGAAAAGACAAATCTAATCTATAGTGATGGAAGACAATGATTGGGGCTGGGGTGAGGATTTATTGGAAAATGGCATAACGGATCCTTTGAGGGCGATGGAAATGCTCTCTCTCTTGATTGTGGTGGTGATGGTTACATGGTGTATATACATTTGTCAAAACTCAACAGATGGTACACTTAAAATGGGTGACAGACTACAAATGAACCCAATTGAACTGTTGGAGAAAAAATGTATGATTGTCCAAATTAAGAACTCAATGTATGTTGGGTTGGAGTCTGAGATATCAGTATGAATTCATGTTTATTTTGATAGAGAAAGAGAGAGAGAGAAATAGTGTCTCAGTCTGTTTTCTGCTGCTATCTGTTCTGAATACCTGAGACTGCAAAATTTATAAAGAAAAGAAGTTTATTTCTTACAGTTCTGGAGGCTGGGAGATCCAGGGTCTAGGGGCCACATTTGGTGAGAGCCTCCTTGCTGGTGGGCTCTCTGCAGAGTCCTGAGGCTGTGCACAGCATGCTAGCTCAGGTCTCTCTTCCTCTTCTTATAAAGCCACCAGACCTGCTCCCATGATAACCCATTAATCTGGTAGTCCATGAGTGAATTAATGCATCATGAGGGCAGCCCTCATGAGCCAATCTCCTCTGAGAGGTTTTACCTCTCAATACTGCCACATTGGGGATTAAGTGTCAACATGAGTTTTGAAGAGGATAAACATTCGAATCCTAGTAGATAGATAGAAAGATACCTGGTAGATGGAGGTATGTGTTTACATGGATTAGTATATATGCATAATTTTCTAGCTCTGTCCACTGAGAGGAACTAGAAGCAATGACACCAGGGGCAATAAGGACACTTCATGCCCAGGTATTGGTTTCTAATTGCCAGTGTCCAATAAAAGGAACCTCAATAAAATGTGTGATGCTATGTCAAGGGCAGAAAAAATATAAGATGGACCTAAAGCACCTTGTGCCAGAAAGTAAGGAAGTACTTTATGTTAAAAAAAAATCAAAAGGCACAAGAGCCACACTGAATGAGCTTCCTATAGCCAAAGCTGTAACAATTTGAGCAACAAAAAAACTAATATAAATAAATGATTTAATAATAAATGCTAGAGAAGAGAGAAACCTGTTTTTGATTTTTGGTTTTTTTTTTTCAGACAGGTTCTCGCTCTGTTGTCCAGGCTGGAGTGCAGTGGTGCGATCTTGGCTTACTGCAACCTCTGCCTCCCAGGTTCGAGTGGGTCTCATTCCTTAGCCTCCACAGTAGCTAGGACTACACGTGTGAGCCGCCATGACTGACTAATTTTTGTATTTTGAGTAGAGATGGGGTTTTGCCATGTTGCCTAGGCTGATCTTGGACTCCTGGTCTCAAGTGATCTGTATGCCTCAGCTTCCCAAAGTGCTGGGATAACGGGCATGAGCCACCACACCTGGCCAAGAGAACCCTTTTTTTAATAGAAAAATTCTAATTAATAAATGAGGAGTGAATGAGGACAATAGAGAATTATAATTAGAAGATGACAGTAATGACGTCTGCAGTCAAGATACATTGACTAATGCTAAAATTAGTGGGCAAACTACAGAAAGAGGATATTTGCGTAGCTTCAAATTATCACCCTTCAAATACTTATTAATTACTGTGGGAGCTTTAACGTATGTCCACAAATTCTTTGATGCACCTCTGTACGGGAGTTTAGCTTAGCTCTCCTCTCCTTGAGGGGGGCTGGATTTATGTCTCCCTTCTAAGTAATAGCTAGGGAAAGGGAAAAATAGTAACATTGATCACGGAGAAACCTGGCAGATGCCATCTTAACCAAGTGATCAAGGTTAATATCATTAGTGATAAGACATTGATATCATGTACTCTATAGTGGGATGCTATAAGAAGGGCATATTGCCTCTGTGGTATTCTTCCTCCAGGTGTTCATAACTCCAGTCAAACCATAAGAAAACAGCAGACAAATCTAACTTGGGGGCTATTTTACAAAACATTGGACCAGCATTCCTCAAAAGCATCCAGACCATGAAAGACAAAGAAAGGCTGCAAAACTATCACAAACTGGGGACCTAAGGAGACACAACAATTAAATGCAATGTAATGTCATTGATTGGATCCTGAAACAGAAAAACAAAAAGACGTTAGTAGAAAACAGAAAATCCAAATAAACTCTGTAATTTAGTTAATGGTATTTTACCAACATTAATGTCTTAGTTTTGACAGTATAGCTATGTAAGATACTAATATTACCGGAAGCTGGAAGAATGGTACAGAGAATTCTCCATACTGTCTTTTCAACTCTTCTATAAATCTAGAAATTATTTCAAAATAAAAAGCTTTTAGACATAAGATATAGCTCTTAAATACCTATATAGAGGAGGCATCAGTATGAAATTCTGTACCAGGTAGCTCATATTCAGGTAAATGTGGATGCTCTATCACATATATTCCAGCATTCTCTATCAGCTCCCAGTGTAAGAGGGGAGAGGGTGAATAGATGGAGAGAAATGCCATAGCTCATATTTTAATTACATTAAGAAAGCTGCTGTTTCTTTACCCTAAGCTAGAGTACCCTGTGGCATTTATTCTACATGGATCTCAAACTTTTGTTTAATGCTTTGTTTTTTTTAACTTTCAGATTTTTATATTGTTTTCTCAAATAGACTTTAAACTCCCTGATGACTGGAGATTATGTTTTGTTTTATTTATTTATTTATTTATTTATTTATGAGACAGAGTCTCACTCTGTCGCCCAGGCTGGAGTGCAGTGGTGCGATTTCGGCTCACAGCCATCTCCACCTCCCGAGTTCAAGCAATTCTCCTGCCTCAGCCTCCTGAGTAGCTCGGATTACAGGCACGCACCACCACACTCTGCTGATTTTTGTATTTTTAGTAGAGATGGGGTTTCACCATGTTGGCCAGGCTGGTCTCGAACTCCTGACCTTGTGATCCACCTACCTCTGCCTCCCAAAGTGCTGGGATTACAGGCGTGAGCCACTGTGCCAGTCCTGGAGATTTTAAATTCAGTGCCTTCTCCTATTTACTTATCTATTTATTTAAGAATGGAGCTCTAGGTCTACACCTTCATAGGTGGTATATAATCTTGCATGTATCGTATACCAAAATTTGCCTTTTGATTTGCATTATGCCATGAACTGAATTGTGTCTCCCCCTACAAACTCATATGTTGAAGCCCTAACCTCCAGTGTGACTGTATTTGGAGATGAGCTTTTAGGAACTCATTAAGGTTAAATGAGGTCATGTGGGTGGGGCACTATCTAATAGGACTGGCAGCTTTCTAGGAAGAGGAAGAGAGAGAGATTTCTTTGCCCTGAGAAGACACAGTGAGAAGCTGGCCCTCACTTTCTCACCAGGAAAGAGCCCTCACAGGGAACCAAATTGCTGCGCCTTGATCTTGGACATTCCAGTGTCCAGAACTGCAAGAAATAAATCTGTTGTGAAGCCACCCACTGCATGGTATTTGCTATGGCAGTCTGAGCTAACACATTTTGGGTTGAACTTAGTGTTTATTTTCCCTCAAATTGTTTTCAGCCAAGGGTGGTACTTCTTGCCTTCCCCCTGCCTCATGTTATTTGGAAAGGTCTGGGGCATTAATTGAACTTGGACTTTTAGTTGGGGAAACTAAAGGATGATAAAAGTCTCATAATTTATAAGACAGCCCTTCAAAACAAAGCATTTCTCACTCAAAATGACAATTGCACCCTCAGTATTGGAAGCAAACAAACAAAAGAAAACAGTAAATGGCTAAGCAGCAGATTGGACAAAGTTGAAAAGATAATTCATGAACTAGAAGATAGAGCTAAAGAAATAACCCTGGCTGGGCACAGTAGCTCACACCTGTAATGCCAGCATTTTGGGAGGCCGAGGCAGGTGGATCACTTGAGGTCAGGAGTTTGAGACCAGCCTGGCCAACATGGCGAAACCCTGTCTCTACTAAAAATATAAAAATCGGCCAGGCATGGTGGCACCCACCTGTAGTCCCAGCTACTCAGGAGGCTGAGGCAGGAGAATTGCTTGAACCTGGGAGGCGGAGGTTGCTGTGAGCTGAGATCACGCCACTGCACTCTAGCCTGGGCAACAGAGCAAGACTCTGTCTCAAAAAAAAAAAAAAAGGAAAGAAAGAAAGAAATAACCCTGAAAACAACAGAGAGAGAGAAAGAGCATACTTGAAAGGTTCAGAGATGTAGACAATAGAATAAAGTATATGACACAGATGTAATCAGAGTCCTGAAAGGAGACAATAGAAAGAATAGAAGAGAGGGAACATTTTGAAAGAGTGCTTGAGAATTAGATACACAGATCTACAGATAAAGGAAGATGCATTTCATTTTTGTTTGTTTGTTTGTTTGTTTTATACTTTAAGTTCTAGGGTACATGTGCACAACGTGCAGGTTTGGTACATAGGTATATGTGTGCCATGATGGTTTGCTGCACCCATTAACTCGTCATTTACATTAGGTATTTCTCCTAATGCTATCTGTCCCCCAGCCCACCACCCCACAACAGGCACCAGTGTGTGATGTTCCCCACCCTGTGTCCAAGTGTTCTCATTGTTCAATTCCCACCTATGAGTGAGAACATTCGGTGTTTGGTTTTCTGTCCTTGTGATAGTTTGCTCAGAATGATGGTTTCCAGCTTCATCCATGTCACTGCAAAGGACATGAACTCATCCTTTTTTATGGCTGCATAGTATTCCATGGTGTATATGTGCCACATTTTCTTAATCCAGTCTATCGTTGATGGACATTTGGGTTGGTTCCAAGTCTTTGCTATTGTGAATAGTGCCGCAATAAACACACATGTGCATGTGTCTTTATAGTAGTATGATTTATAATGCTTTGGGTATATACCCAGTAATGGGATGGCTGGGTCAAATGGTATTTCTAGTTCTAGATCCTTGAGGGATCACCACACCGAAAGGAAGACACATTTCTAACATATATGCATCATACATCCAACAGAATGGATAAAAAGAAATCCACACCAGGTCCTACTGAAGGAAGATTTTATATCACCAAAGATAAAGAGAAAATCTTGAAAGCAGCCAGACAGAAAAGACCACTCATCTACCAAAAAATTACAATTAGATCGCCAGCTATCAGCCATGGGAGAGGCCAAAAGATAGGGGGAAATACCTTCCAAATGCTGAGAAAAAATTAATCATCAGCCCAAAGTTTTATATGCAGCAAAACTATCTTCCAAAACTATCATTTCAAAAAATATATATTTCAAGTAAATAAAAACTTAGAGTTTTCCACTAACCTTCATAAAAGGAACTCTTAAGGAGTCTGTACTTTAGGAGCATCATGAATCTTTTTTCCTTTAGTAATGGAAATAGCCCCAAAGCAGGAGACAGAAGACCCAGTTCCTAGCCTTGCCTCCTTTATTAAAGCAGGGTAAAATCTTCACAACATCATGTCACTTTCAGAGCCTTCAGTTTCCTCAGCTGTTACATGAGGGTGAGGAAAGCTTTCTCGGCTTATTTAAACCATTGCTGAAAGGTGATGATTCTCGAAGTATGGTCTAAGGTTCCCTGGCCATTTCAGGGGGTCCCACAAGGTCTTCCCTTTTCCAACCACATATCCATATGAGACCAGATTTTCTTCCAAAAACAGCCCACAGGAACAGTTTGAAGGCAGAAACAGGTACGAGAACCTCAGCGTGTCGTATTAAGCCAGACATAAAAGAGGTTTTCCACAATGTAAAACGATGCAGCAAATGACTTGATCCAACTGGCTGAAAGGACAGGCATAGCACCAATAGGAGAAATGTCACATTTGAGAGTCCCTGTGCTCACTGTCGAGTCAGAGGATGTAACACAAACCAGTGGTCTCCCGCTGCCTCAGCTCACATCCCACTGCAAAGGAAGTTCTCCTGACAGCATGTCTGCTGGGTTCCCAGAGCCTGGCTTTCTACCTGCACCAACAAGGAAGCCAGCCAGCAGAATGGCAAACAGGTTTTTCTTCCAGGGAGAGGTGGAATGTGAGAGTGGTGGGTTAAATGCTCTGGTACAGGTGTGTTTCCCTGGGAAGCAGGCAGCCAGTTGGTGTGGATAGCTGGGTGGGTGGGTGCAAGTCTGAGAGCCTGGCTGCTGGGACGCCCTACAGCATCCCAGCTCATAGATCCTGCCCTTGCCTCATCCCATCCAACTTCCCTGAGGGGTTTGGGGTTTAAAAAATATATAAATCTTACATTTTTCTCTGATTTTTTTTTTTTGAGATGGGGTCTCACTCTGTTGCCCAGGCCGGAGTGCAGTGGCTCGATCTCGGCTCACTGCAATCTCTGCCTCCTGGGTTCAAGCGATTCTCCTGCCTCAGCCTCCCAAGTAGCTGGCACTACAGGCACACACCACCATGCCCAGCTAATTTTTGTATTTTTAGTAGAGACGGAGTTTCACCACGTTGGCCAGGATGGTCTCAATCTCCTGACCTTGTGATCTGCCCACCTCGGCCTCCCAAAGTGCTGGGATTACAGGCATGAGCCACCACACCTGGCCTCTCTGATTTTTTAAAATAGCTTTTTTGTGGTAGAACACATATGACAAAAAATTTATCATTAGCAACATTAAAATACAGTCAATGTTGTACAACCATCTCTCTGATTTGGCTCTTATTTAAGTATTATTAGATGCTTGTTATGTAAGGGATGAGGAAAAAGTAGAAAGAAAGAAGTAAAGATTATCCAAAAGTTTACTCTCTGAATACAGCCATGGTTAATACCTGAGGCCACCGCTCCCAAACCTTGCACTGAGGCCCCTGGGGGCACCATCGCCAATTCACAGAGGGGCTGCAGGGATATTTTAAATTTTGTGGGAAATACAGTGACACCTGCCGGATGCTCCGCACACTACCAGTTTCAGCTTTAGGGCCCACTACATTCCTTTCAGTGACATCATATCTTTGCGAAGTGTTTTGGTGGTTGCTGTGATAAAAAGCAAATACCATGTGCAAATCATTGTGGACCAGGAAATGAGGTGATGGCGTCCGATATGATTCCAAGGTTTGAGAAACCATGCAGTACCCAACATATTATACATCCCATTAGTAAATAACTGTGGTTAAGAATGGAATAAAAATATCTTTTCCTTTATGTGTATTTTTTAGATAGCTACAAAGTTGTTAGGACAGACATACACATTGATTTATTTAGACCTAACTACTTAATAATGGATCTCTTTGGTGTTTCTTTTGGTCTTGGGGGCACATAAGTAATAAAATTACTGTGACACTAACAGTGCTACGAAAAGGGGAAGTTTGGGAGTCTCCATTCCAAGGCATTTACATCTAACTTTTTGGTGTGTCCAAAAATGACTATATTAATATCTTCTTAGTTAAGCTCATGTGTGGATACAATTTTATAATGAATATTACCATCAATCAGTTGAAGAAACTGAGCTCCAGAAAGGAGCAGTCACACAGCTAGCCAGGTCCCTATTTGTCACACCTTGCTGATTCTCTCTTTAAAATCCCCAAGATGGCAGATCTCAAGAGCCAGCCTCACCAATCAACATTTACGAGGCTTAGAATCACCCTGTCTTAGTTTAGGCTGTTGGCGTGGTGCAGCCCTTGATTCACTGATAAATCAGAAATGCCCCAGTCTTCCCTCATTACCCTGAAAGTCCATCCACCCTTTGACACAAGATTCTCATAAATAGCAGATGACTCTGGAAAAATATATCCATTGAGCTATTATCAACCATGGATACCTCCATGTGAACAAGCTTATCAGAGCCTTTCCTGAGAGAAGTTTTGATAAGAAAAAAATTAGGTCTCTGAGAAGAGTGGGTAGGCTGGGTGTTTCAAATGGGACTCTTTGGAAATACTGATGCAGAAATTTGTGCAGAAAGAACCAGTCCTGCCTCGCTTGGGTTCCTTAGGCCTTCTGTAGGTGCTCCCTGCAGAAGGAGCCAAGCGAGGCAGGACTGGGAAAGGAAGGAGGTGAACCATGATGGGGTTGCACCTGAGGCCTCAGCCATCCAGTGGGCGGGGCTCTGCAGCTGAGATGGTCCTCCAGCATTGTCCCAAATTGAGGCACGGGGTGGGCCTTCATATCCTAATATCAGATTGTCATTGGTTGTAGTCACCCATGGCAGCAGATGTGACCCAGAGGGAGGCAGTCTCCAGAATGCAGCTGTGAGCCATCTGCAGCTAAGAGCCCCAGCAGCTGGAGGATGAATGATCAGCCTTGCAAAGTGGACCTGGCTAGAGTCCCTCACTATTCAGTTCAGGGCCATCTTCAGAAAGGAGAGGAGATGCTCTCAAGACAGGGCTGTGAGCTGGGGCCTCTGACTCACGACTGCAGGGACCAAGGGGAATCTGGTAGGAAAGGAAAAGTTGTTCAGTTGTTTTGGAGACAAAGAGAAGTCATCCCCAGATCTTAGAATCAGAACAGAGGGTCAAATGTAGCCTCAAGATGGATTTTGTCTGGCTCACAAGTTGCCATCACTTGAAAATTAGGAAATTTTGGCCAGGTGCAGAGGCTCACACCTGTAATCCCAGCACTTTGGGAGGCCAAGGCAGGCGAATCACCTGAGGTCAGGAGTTCAAGACCAGCCTGGCCAAGATGGTGAAACCCCATCTGTACTAAAAATACAAAAATTAGCCAGGCATGGTGGCACACACCTGTAGTCCTAGCTACTAAGGAGGCTGAGGCAGGAGTATCACTTGAACCTGGGAGGCAGAGGTTGCAGTGAGCCAAGATAGTGCTACTGAACTCCAGCCTGGGCAACAGAGCGAGACTCTATCTCAACCAAAAAAAAAAAAAGAAAAAGAAAATGAATTAGATTTTATATAAAAATTCGTATTTCCTTCTTCTCCTTAAAAAGCTAAATATCTAGACAGTATCAGGTTTACATCTCTCCAGGGCCTGAGGTGACCCCTTTAAATTGGGTCTGTGCCCTCTAATTTGCCATAGTCCCCACCACTCCCTGTATCCTCTCTGATAACCGTGTGTCCTTGCCACAGTGCTTTACCCTCATTTTTAGGCACCTGGGTATCCCCACTTATGCATGTTCCAAGCCTGGCCCCTATGGGCACTGGGTTGGCCACTCTGACTTTAGAAGTTGCTACCTACTGATTGGGCAGTGACTCATGAACAAACCAGAGACAAGGAGGTAGTTCTCCCTCTCTGGGCTAAAGAAAATCAGGGACTTCTATGGCAACCAGTCCATGCCAGTCTGGTGGCTTGATCAGCTCTGGGCAGGAAGGGTGAGGAGGGAGGACAAGGCCAATCATTTTCCACCTCCCACTCTCTTCTCCGAGGGCCCTAAGAAGTGGCTGGAGAGGGGACATCCGCAACCTGGGGTAGTTCCAGGATGGAGGCTTCTGGCTGCTATAGTTGCCCTGGGGTTGGCTGGAGCCAGGACTTCTCTGGAGAGGCACAGAGGGAACTTCAGAAGATGCCAGTCCATCCCCATCACCCCATTGCCACCTTAGAATCTCACCTTCACAAGGTTGGAAAGATTGTTCCAGGGTCTATACTCACTCCACACCAGAAACTCAGATTCCTTCTTAAGTGTTTCCACATACAGTCACTCAGCCTCAGCTTGCACTCCTCCAGCGACAGGGAGCTCACTACTCCCTAAAGCAACGCATTCATTTAGTTCTTGGCCAACTGTACTAGAAAGATCTTCCAAATGCAAAGCCATATGCTGTTCCCCTGTAACTTCTGCCATCTTCGAGGCACCCGTTTGAATGGGTGGGCCAAAATGCCCATCCATCATTTACCACATACTTAGAAATACCTACTATGTCCCTGTCATTGGGCTGGTAATGTCATGGCGAATCAGGCAGACATGGCTACTGTCCTCTTCAAAAAGGAATGATAGTCACTAAATAAAGAGTTACAACTGAGCTTATGCCCTGAAGGAGAAATTGAAGAAGTATACACAATAAGGGGAGGAGCAAATATCCTCATCTGGTCTAGACAGGGGCTGGGGAAGGAATGTCAAGGAGGGCGTCTCACAAAGAGTGACTTTCACCTGAGGCCTGAAGCTTGAGAAGGAGTTGCAGAAGGTAAAGGGTCGGGGAAGAGCAACAGTGTGCAAAGGCCCTGAGGCAGAAGGAGCATCAAGGAGGGGCCTGGAGCTGAGCTTGCGGCACAGGGGCCCTCACATGCCAAGGCGGGTGTGCAGCCTGGTCAGGCGGGGTGGGCCTGTAGGATTGGAGACCTTATCCTCAAGGCAATAGAAGCCACTGACCAGGGAGTTAAGCAACATGACCAGACCTCTCATTTCCTCTTTGGGATCCTTCCTACCCCTTTGATGATCAGCCTAACTGATTTCACCTGGATGCAAATGTGGTTTCCCCTGAAGTTCCCTCTGTGCCTCTCCAGAGAGGTCCTGGCTCCAGCCAGCCCGAGGGCAACCATGGCAGCCAGAAGCCTCTGTCTGGGAACCACCCCAGGTCCTGGATGTCCCCTGTCCAGCCACTTCTTAGGGCACTCAGAAAAGAGAGTGGGAGGTGGAAAATGATTGGCCTTATCCTCCCTCATCACCCTTCCCGCCCAGAGCTGACCAAGCCACCCCTTCTAAAAAGAACCCCATGGGGGAAGAGAGGAGGGAAGTGAATAATCCATCCCTTTGCTCAGCTCCCCCAGAGGAAACAGGGCAGAACGAACTAGCAGCACTCAAAGGCCTCAGCTGGGAAACCACTCAGGGTTTCCAGGATCTGACCTGACAGCAGCTCTGAGAGGGCCTGAGCAACCAAGGAAACACCGGCGACGGGGCCTCCGTCTGATGTCTGTCTGCCTCCATGGGAACTTCTCCCAGAAGCCTGGTGGGGGCTGGAAGCAGATCTGCTCACATCCCAGCCTGCTCATGCCTGCAGAGGTGGCTGGTCACCCTGTGCAAAGCAACCACACCCACTGCAAACTGATCAGTATTATTTTAAAACATCTCAAACAAACCAATTAAATCTTACAATTGCTTTGACTATTTTTCTTTCTGATTCATTAGGATGATACCATTTAATCATTCCTTTAACCAAGGCAACCATTTAAATCAGCCAACACATGGATTCAGTCCTCAAAAAATAATCAGCCGAGGCCAGGCACAGTGGCTTATGCCTGTAATTCCAGCACTTTGGGAGGCCAAGGTGGGTGGATCACTTGAGGCCAGGAGTTCCAGACCAGCATGGCCAACATAGTGAAACCCTATCTGTACTAAGAATAGAAAAAATTAGCTAGGCGTGGTGGTGCACACCTGTAATCCCAGCGACTTGGGAGGCTGAGGCACGAGAATCATTTGAACCCAGGAGGTGGAGGCTGAAGTGAGCTGAGATCATGCCACTGCACTCCAGCCTGGGCAGCAGAGGGAGAAGCTGTCTCAAAAAAAAAAAAAAAAAATCAGCCAAGACACTGGCCCAGTGAATGACATTTATTTATTTAGCACTTCTTATATGCCAGGCACTATTCTCAGTACTTAACAGACATTTGCCCATTTGATACTCACAACAATTCTGCAAGGCAGGTAACATTATTTTCCCATTGTACAGATGAAGAAATTGAGGCACAGGGAAGTTGGCAAAAATTGTTGGGACCACCGTTGATGAGTGGCAGACTTGGAATCTGAATGAGAGTGCGGTTCATGGTGTTTGACCCAGGCCCAGAGGCACCCTTGGGGCTCTGAGTAGGATGGAGGATGGACATCACCCACCCCTTGGATCCACTGGGTTTTTTCTCCAGCATAAAGATTTTTGGAATAAAACGTGCCAAGGCTTCAAATAAATTTGCAGATCTCTGGCAACAGAGCTTTATCTGAAGAGGGAGGGGCTGTGCACTCTCTTCTCTGAAATTCTGATTTTAAGGTCTGAATTGGGACCCAAGGAAACACACCAGGAGATTCGCACCTTCGGCCAAGTTTAGGGGAAAAAAAAGAACTTGTTTTGAGTTCCAGCTCCTCTCTGTCGGTGTTAGGCCATTTTTGCATTGCTGTAAAGAACTACCAGAGACTGGGTAATTTATAAAGAAAAGATGTTTAATTGGCTTACAGTTCTGCAGGCTGTACAGGAAGTATTGTATCAGCATTTTCTCAGCTTCTGGGAGGCCTCGGGAGCTTTTACTCACTGTGGAAGGTGAAGTGGGAGCAGACGTGTCTTACCTGGTGCGAGCAGAAGCAAGAGGGTAGAGGAGGTGCCACACACTTTTAAACAACCAGATCTCATGTGAACTCAGAGCGAGAACTCACTCATCACCAAGGGGATGGTGCTAAGCCATTCATGAGGATCCATCCCCATGATCCAATCACCTCCCACCAGGTCCCACCTCCAACACTGGGAATCACATTTCAACATGAGATTTGGAGTGGACAAACATCCAAACCATATTACTATCCTTGATAGGGCCTAGGTCAAGCCCCGAACCCCAGCATTTTTGTCTATAAAATGGGCACGAATCCTGCCCTGCCTCCTAGAGCTACATTGTGGTGCAATGAAAGCAACACTGTGCTATGGAATTTCAGGGACAGTTGTGACATCAATGATGGCTGTGCTCCTTCCAAATCACAGCTGTAGTGGTGTGGATCTGCTCGCAAGCCTGTGATGAGGGCAAAAAGACAGATGAGGAGGGATACCTTGGGGTTGGGTTTCTGGAGAATCCAAACATTGACGGTACAGAGAAAACACAGGCTGGAGCACATGTTTTTGACAAAGGCATGCACAGACCCACTGGCTAACCACCAACACTGTGGCTAAGATGTTTAAATTCACCTTGTATCCTTCTAAGTGGAGTCGTGCAGGGAGGGACAGTGAGGAGCATGGACTTGGGAGTCAAACAGACACAGGCTTGCATCTGGACCACTTCCTCATACCAACTCTGCAACCCCAGGCAAGTTGCTCAGTGCTTCTGTGGCTCAGTTTCTTGTCTGTAACATGGGAAGAATCACAGCATGTGCCCCCTGAAGCTAATGGTGAGGATCAAAGAACACGCTGCCCAGGACCTGTCAGTGTTAGTGCAGTGGGTTCCATGCAAGGCAAAATAATTTATCTTTCTATAGCAATGTAAAGGCTGGCTTGAGCTCTCCACTCAGTTGTGGCAGTAGACACAATCTCATTGAATTTGGGGCAACCTCCCAGTTTTCCCCAAGGGGAGTCTGAGTTATCAGGGCTTGTATAACCCCAGGTTCTGAGAGGTGTAGGCGTCTCCCTGAAGCATTTGCCCCACAGAGTCATGCCTCAGTGGACACATGCTGAAACTTATCACCAAACTGACCCTCATACCTGCCTTCCCCTGCCTGTTGTCGGCAAGGTGCCAGGGCCCAGGAGCTTTTTGTCAGATCTGGGCCTCACCTGGGTATGGGAAGCCAGGCAGGCTGTCTGCCTGAACTTGCTACCCAGCTCTTCCCTCTTACAATCTTGCTGCCTCCTGGAACTCTCCAGGGAAGCCCCTCCTCAATGTTCACTGCCTGCTGCCATTCCAGACCTTGCTCCCACATTTCCAATAAGCCCTTACAACCTCTCCTGTCTGCTAAGGTCTGGGGTTTGCAGGGTACAAAGCCAGGAAGACTCCATTGTTTCCACCCACCATCTGTCCTACCCCTCTTCCTAATCCAGACTCAGTGGCTGGAATGGGGAGTGCAGAGCAAACCCCCAGGAGAAAAATACCTGTTAACATCTCAATCAAGTGTAGCCCACCTTGTTCACTGTGACTATTAGGATCAGAGTGATAGCAGAGGAATGCAATGTCTCAAGAAAATGATGTGAAGGGCAGAGAACCAAAGTCCTTCAGCAGAGTTTGAGCAGAGCTGGAAGAACAGGGATGTCCCTGGAAAGACATCTTGGGGGAGAAACCAATGATCAGAGCCCAGGTATGAGAGGGTGGAAGGAGAATTCAGAGTTGCCCACTGACCTGGAACATCTGGATATGGACTGTTGGAAGGGCTTCCAGATGTCTGTAAGGGATATTGGGCTCGATGGACAAGGCAGTGCACATCTAGGCTAGGTGCACAGCCTCCGTTATCATCCCCCACCCCCCAACATATGCAAGGAGTTGGCTGGGGCCATGACTGCTCCTTCCTCAGCCCCAGACTTCCAAACAGCACCCCCAGAGGAGAAACAAAATCAGCTTCCATTCTCTCCCTGTGCATAGCAATAGCTTTAACAGCTAAAGAGAGAGTGAGAGGAAGGAAGTTGTCTTAGTTCATTTTCTGTTGCTTAACTGAATGTCTGAGACTGGGTAATTTATAAATAAAAGGAAGTTATTTCTTACAGTTCTGAAGGCTGGGAAGTCCAAGGTTGAGGGGCTGCATCTGGTGAGGGCCTTCTTGCTGTGTCATAACATGGAGGAAGGAATCATGTGGTGAGAGGGCAAGAGTGTGTCAAAATGGCTTTTATAATGGACCCACTCTCCTGATAACTAACCCAGCCCCATGATAACCCATTAATCCATTAGCCCATTAATACCTTTATCCATGAATGGATTCATGAAGGCAGAGCCTTCATGACACAATCACCTCTTAAAGGCCCCACCTCTCAATACTGTTATATTGGGGATCAAGTTTCAACATGAGTTTCAGAAGGGACAAACATTCAAACCATAGCAGGAGTAGATGGGCAAGGAGGTGGGACTGAGGCTCTTTGAGCTCCTTTACTGGGTCCCTCATCTGCACCAATGTTGCAAAATGTTTCACAGATCAGGCTTCCTTCATGCCCTTGAAACTGCCCTGCAACCTCTTGCAGGTCCACCTGAGACACCATGATGTCCTGGCACCCCATGTAGATGCGGAGAAGTGGCCAAGGCATGGACATGGGCAGGACCATTAAGCCATTAGACAACAATCTCCAAAGTCTTTTCCTTCCTCCACCCATAGCTTGTTCTAGGAGGAGAAGGGAAAGTCTGTCTTAGCTGAGTCTCCTTGTCCACTTTTTCCCTTTCTACTGGTGAAATTCCAGGAGCTGTGGACACTGGGGTTCCAGTCCCAGCCAGCCACCAGCCTGACGCCCTCCTCCTCTCTGGGTCTCCATGAGAAAATGAGACTGCCAGAATGGAGATCCCTGAGGGCCTTCCAGTGCTGAGATCCTAAATCACCACCTGCTGAAGCCGGATGTCATCACTGAAAATGGACGTGGAGCCTGCTTTGATCTTCCAAGGCGGGTGGGATAGGCTCCCAGAGCTGGGCC
This sequence comes from Pongo abelii, assembly GCF_028885655.2. NCBI lineage: Eukaryota > Metazoa > Chordata > Mammalia > Primates > Hominidae > Pongo > Pongo abelii. Next base: position 74,321,440 of record NC_071993.2, read on the forward strand.
AATGGTGTGGCTGGCTGGGCAGGAGGATAGTCTGGTGGGGAGACAGTTTAAATGGAAGCCTTCCAAATGTTCAGAGCCCCAGTCATGCCAGCCAGCTCCTGGGCACAAGTCTGGGACAGGATGGAGGAGGGATAAGAGTTAAGAAGCCCCAGGACATGGTTCAGCCAGGGGCTCAGAAGTGGATCAGCTGTGCCTCTGAACTAGTCTCTGGGCTGGACGTGGTGGGGCTGGGGCAGGAGGACAAGAGCAGGCAAAGTGCAAGAGTGGGCAAGTGCTTCTGGGTTTTCTGGGCACTTAGAAGGGCTGGGAGCCCAGAGAGTTCACGCAGACAGGCAGACACACACACATTCACATGTTTGTGTGTGTGCATGTCTTCAGGTTTCACAGTCAACAAAAGCCTTTCCAGGGAAGAAGGCAGAGCTAGAGCAGAGATGGGCTCTAACCCAAGGCTAAGGTTCAGCAGGGACCACCAAGACCACCAAGCTGGCTGTTAAAATATTAAAATACTTCAGTACCAGGGGTAGATAGCTGCAGTCCCAAGCTCCTGGAGCATCCCCCACTGTCACCACACCCTATTACTCTGGTCCCAGCACCCCAAGACTTTCCCACAGCCCTGCTACCAAAGGGCAGGCACCGGGCTCAGCAGGGATGGCTGCCCCAGGACCCCACTCCAATGCCATGTCTGAATCTCTGCTGACTGTCCAAGGCCTGAGTGTTACCGGTGGGTACAACATGGGGGAGCCTCCCTGCTCCCCCCAGGGCTTCTCCCATCTCAGCTGTCCCTTTCTTTGCTTTCATCACACCCCTCTTAGCTGCAGGAGGAATTCTGGGTACAAGGAGAGAAGTAGAGAGACCCAGAAGGCTGTCTGTTCCCACTGAAGTCTTGAGTCCTGTTGCCAAGGTCAGACACTCAGGGGCTTCTCCACAGGCTGCAGCTGGGCTGCAGGGGCCGACAGGTCTCTCCTGTGCTCAAGCCATGTGCTCCTCTCCATGCCCCCTCACCCAAATGCCCAAGAAATCCATCCCCCTCCAGCTAACATTTGATGAGTATTCCACACCGGCTCAGCCCCAACGGCAGCGTGGCAGCCCCTCCCTGCCACTGCTGGGAAACCAGGAAAGGGTTTTAATCTCAGAAACAGTCAAGGTGGGGAAGGGGAGTGGGGGGCAGCCGGGAGGGCCATATGGAACCTGTTTGAGGATCTGGGTCAGAGCCCAGCTACACCTCCACACGCCGGGACACCAGGCCAGCTGTTGGCTTTGCCTGCTCAGCTCTGGCCAGAAAGGGAAAGGAGCGTGGGAGAACAGACAGGCAGGCCGTGTGGGGACAAGCGTGTGCTACGTGTGTGCAGAGCTGCTGTCCTTTAGGCCAAAACATGCTGGCTGGCTGCCCAGTGGCTGGACAGGGGGTAGGCATTAGAAGGCTGGCAGCTCAGCAATGTGCTGGAGTTGTAGGGGTCAACAGAGTAGCATTTCTGGTCTCCTCAAGGAAGTGGCAGGGACATGTCTGGGAGCACCACACACTACTCTTGGTCAGCCTCACCATTTCCCCAGCTGGGCTTCTGCTGGAGGTGGTTCTGGAAACCCCCAGAAAGTACCACTCAGTCTCCACTTTGGCTCCCAGGCCTGCGCACACTGCCAATCCTCTGCCTGTCTGCCTGCCCATCACAAACCCAGTCCCACACCCGATGGCCTACCCAACCCCAAATGGTCGGGGTGACGTCATGATGAATCTGACTAAATATTTGACTACACCGCTCGGACTTCACCTTGCCGCACTAAACTTGGGACTGATTCAGAGTTTGGATTGACCTTGCTGGATTTTGGACCGACCTTACCAAGTTTCGACCAACCACCCCAGTACATGCGAAGCCTGAACTTCTGTCTAGACTCCCAGGACTTTGAGATGAACTGACAGAGTTTCTGATTGATTTTGCAGAAGTTTTCACAGAACTTAACTGAAAATAATGTGGCCTGGCTTTCCCGAATTTTCATCCCACCTGACAGGTTTGACTGAAAAGTTGTAACCTATTTTACTGATTGTTATTTTAAAAACTAAGCTTCTTGGCCAGACGCAGTGACTCATGCCTGTCATCCCACCACTTTGTGAGGCCAAGACAGGAAAATTATGTGAGCACAGGAGTTTGAGACCAGCCTGAGCAACATAGTGAGACCCTGCCTCTCCAAAAAAGAAAAATTAGCCTGTGTGGTGGTGCACGCCTGTGGTCCCAGCTACTCAGGAAGCTAAGGTGGGTGGATCATTTGGGCTCAGGAGTTTGAGGCTGCAGTGAGCAGTGATGGTGATTGTGCCACTGCACTCCAGCCTGGGTGACAGAGTAAGACCCTTTCTCAAAACAAAACAAAACAAAACAAAACAAAAAACTAAATTTCTTGAGTGTTTGAGCTTTCCAAATTCTTTTACCCTGAATTGGCCAGATGAGGAGGTGCTCTCAGACCCAGACTAAATCAGGAAATCGTCAAGGAGGCTGAAGGGCTGTCCCTAGGCACAGGGCTGAACGGTCAGCACTGAGCCCCTGTCTGACACTAAAGTCTCAACAGAGCCAGCCTTCTCACCTGGAGAGGGGATGGGGCAAGACAGGTGTGATTGGTTCCTTATCCCTCTTATGACACCTTCTAATATTCTTGCATCTATTTATTCCTTGCTGCCTCCACCAGCATTCTCTGCCTTCCTTCTCCTTGTTGCCAGCATTCCCCCAGCTCTTGGATTCAGGAGTTCTAGGAAACAATGCTCTTGAGTCAGTCCGCCCTGAGTAGCTTCCTGCTAAGGAGTCGTATAAAACAGAGCTTCAAAGCGAGGGCTCTGGGCTCAGCCTGCCTGGACTTGGAGCTCAGCCCTGCCTGTTCCCCTGTTCCAGCTGTATGATCCTGGACATGTTAATGAATTTTTCTGAACTTTGGTCTCTTCACCCCCAACATGGGCAGAATTCCACTGCTTAGCTCTAGGGTTAGTTTTCATGTTTTCAGCAAGAATACTAACGACACTTAAAGATTGTTGAGCACTCACTCTGAGCCAGGCACTGTCCTGGGCTGTACACAGCCTGAGACCCTCACTGAATCCCCGTCACAGCTCACAGGCTAGGAAGGGGCAGGCCCAGGCTATTCCAACAGGGCAGAGGCCTTGGCCTCAACCACTCTGCACTCCTGCCTCCTGGGCTTACCCCTGATAGAGGCCGGGGCGGGGAGGGGAGTGGTTGGCTAGCATTCCCTTCCTCGTCATCATAATTATAATACTGTCATGACTGGCCTGTTTCTTGTTGGGAGAACTGAGCTGATCTCTGGGTTGTGTTTTGATGAGGCATTTGTTATTTGATAGTGTGACTTTATCTTCTTTTAGGAACACTGGAAAGCAAGGGCTATCCCCTGGAGCCCTGGATATTTTCTTTTTCTTTCTTTCTTTTTTTTTTTTTTTGCTCTGTCACCCAGGCTGAAGTGCAGTGGTGCAATCTCAGCTTACTGCAAGCTCCACCTCCCGGGTTCAAGAGATTCTCCAGCCTCAGCCTCCTGAGTAGCTGGGATTACAGGCACCTGCCACTGCACCTGGTTAATTTTTATATGTTTAGTAGAGACAGGGTTTCACCATCTTAGCCAGACTGATCGCGAACTCCCGACCTCGTGATCCACCTGCCTCAGCCTCCCAAAGTGCTGGGATTACAGGTGTGAGCCACAGCACCTGGCCATCCCCGGATATTTTCAAACCCACCAGGGGTATCAGAGCCATGGGGCTAGTTCAGTTCTTTGGGACTTTTGTCAATCTGCTCACATCTAGTCTGACTTTGCCACATGAACCTCTTGGGTTTTTTTACTGGCATCTTAATGGGAACCAGATTTGCAAAGCATTCATCAGTCCATGGCACTGGTATTTGCCAGGCTGTAGGCTGTAAGCTAAGGACAATGACAGCAGAGAAACCAGGTCCTATTCCTGGTTTCTTTGAGCAACTCCTTTGAGCAACCTTGAGCAACTCCTGTGGCAGCACTGGTCTTGCTTGTCTTCCCCAGGGAGGGAGAAAAGGCAGGCATTTGGGAGAACGTTCGAGTTAAGAGCAATAGCTGTTTATTCCTCTCTCTAAGGTAAGGTCTTTCATGGGAGAGTTGGTAAGAGGTGCTGTGGGCTGCCATTTTCAGCAGCATCTGACTTATGTCCCTGCATTGTTCTATTTGCGTCCTGCCTCGGCAAATGCCTCCACTCCCCTTCATCTTCCCTCTTCCTTGCCTTTGCTCACTCTGCTCTCTGCCCAAAATGTCTTCCTTTTCTTTTTCATACTTATTCAGCATTTATTGAAAGTCTTCTATATGTTAGACACGATTCAGAAGCTAGGGGCACAAACACTCAGTCTCTGCCCTCAGTGGCTCACAGTGGCAGAGACATGCAAAGTGTCAAGGAATCAGAAGCCCTGGACACCTAGGCCAGGTGGATGGGGAAGGGGAAAGGATCAGGAAAGACTTCCTGTTGGAGGCAACATCAAACTAGATTTCTGTCTAGCCCACCTGGAGGACTCTTACTCATCCTTCAACACCCAGTTCTTGGAGCACCTCTTTCTTGAAGCACTCCCAGATTCTCATAAGCAGATTAAATGTCTCTCTCTCAAACCCCTTGGGCTTTGCACATAGAAGAGATAGCACCAACACCTCATTGTTTGAGTCAGTTTCCCCCACCTCACCCCAAACTGCAAACTCCCTGAGGACAGAACTGGACTCATTTTTGTAGTGGCAGGGCCCTATAGGAGTATAATAAATGTTTATTCAAAGTCTATATAGTTACACGTACTGTGTCAACAAGTACATGCATGTGTGTTTATGAGCTCATGTCTGTGAGCCAAGGCCATGGTAGTCTTGGTGGGGGAAGTTCTTACATCCCCTTCCTTAATATATTTGCCTCATTATAGTCTCTCAGCTCCTCCCCCATGACTCTCTCCTGTCTCCATGTGGACAGGAGTGACAGTGGCTCCCACGTGTTTGAAAGTTGAAAGATTGATGCAGGAGCAGGGATGGGAGAAACCTCTATCAGTGCCTCCCCCACGGCCAGCTCTGCCTGGCTCCCAGGGCTTGGGGAGCACACCAAGAGACAACCAGCACACCGCAGCCAAAACGATCCTCCTCTTGTCCCCTTCACCTGCACTCCCGCCAAACCTGTCTGCTGTTCCAACCTGCAGCTAGAGCTGGCTGGAAGGGTACCAAGGGGCCCCAGTGTCCTGACCACTGAATATTCTGAATGGAGACCTAAGGTTGGATCACAGTTTAATTCCTCTCTAGTAAATCATTTTCCAGCAGGGTCCTTCCCACTCCTGGATAAAGGTCAGTTGCATGGGTTCCCAAGTCCAGGCTGGACACCAACATGAGATGCAAAGAAGGCTGGGAGAAGGTCTCCCAGGGGCAGAAACCACCACACGTTACCCAAAAGTGCCGCCATTGCCTGGGTATGATAACAACAGCCCTTGCTTCTATGTGGCCCTTTGTAATGGCTGAAGTCCCTCCCGTACATGGTCCATTCTATTAAGGTTTACTGAGCCTTCATGTGCCTGGCCTTGTGCCTTGCTAATAATCACATGAACAGGCTCCGTGCTGAGCTCTTCACATGCATCACCATTTGGCCCTCACAATGACCCCTTTGTAAAGGCGAAGACAACAAGACTCAGAGTTTATCCATTTCTCAAGGACACACAGCATTATGTGGTAGAACCAGGATCTGAATTCACCTCTCTCAGGTGCTCAGGTGAACCAGAACCCCCGCCTCCAACTCCACTCCCCCATCTCCAGGCCTTTTCACCTGCTCCCAATAACTCTGAGAAACTTTCATGTCCCATCTTAAAGATGAGAAAAACTGACCTTTGGTGGCTTTAGGAGACTTTCCAGAGATCTCACAGAGGCCAGCAGGGGTGTCTGGCCTTCCATGCGCCAACTTCCATGCTGCCCAAAAGAGAACACCTGTCCCTTATCTGCCTCATGGAGCTAGCTGAGCCCAGTTCTGCGCCCACACTGCCTGGCTTTGCGACTCCAGCTCAGTGGGTGACCTGTGGGGTCGCCCCCACCCTCTACCGACACTCTCCCGCCGCCCCTGGTTTGTGAGGTATCCACACTGGTGGCTAGATGGGCCCCAGAGAGAGCTGGCCAACTGCAGGGTACAGATGACATACACTCCTGGTGGCAGAGGTTCGGAAGCATTCTCCCTGAAATTCTGCCACCTAACCCCTGCCCACCTGGCCAGTGCCTTTGGGCTCCATGACAAGGTCAATAGTTGCCCAAATGTCATCAGACCAAATCTATTTTCTGCTTTCTGACTGGCTCTCACAAATGGGGGCTCTTTCTCTTCCATCTCTTCCCAGTGACTCTATGTCAACCTCCTCGCCAAAGATGGCCACGCCTGTCACTCAAAGCGAAGGAATCTCACATTATTTTGAGAGCTACTCAGAGGGTAAACTGCTCCCAAAGCAGGATGTGAAGTTCCAGGAGGCAAACACAAGGCAGCGTTTGCAGACCCTTGGATTTCTCTCCCAAGTTGTGAGAACGTGGGGCAAGTCCTGGGGAATCCCCAGGGCCGTGGGTCCTTGCCCCTTTTCCACTGGGGGTCCCATCTTCCAGGCTGGTCTCCTTGAGGTCAACTTCTCTTAAGGCTTAGAAGTTTGGAAACTAATTATTTAAAAGCTTGGCAGAGCATAGAAGAAGAACACTTGCTGTGAGAGAACTTCAAGCCCCAGCTCTGGCCACTCATTAGCTGTAGGCATCAGTTTGTCTGATGTTTTAATGAGAAGTTGGTCTTTGTCTCTGAATGGGATTCCAGCTTTGGAAATGGTCACATTCTCTACCATGACCAATCTAGGAAAATCGTTGTGATGAGGACGTTTTTGTTTTCCAGGCATTGCCCTATCATCCGGTCTACTCTCCCGTTATCTTGACAGCACATGGAATGACTTAGCCACATGCTACTGAGAATAAGATGAACAGAAGATGTGAGGGTGCTTATGATGTGCCAACCCCCTTCAGACTGTTTTCTATGTACTAACTCATGTAAGCCTCCAACAATCCTATAGGACAGGTGGTATTATTACCCCCAAAACGCACACTCCCACTTTGCAGATGAGCAACAAGAGGCTCCACAGGATAACATAATGTGCCAAGTTAATGTGGCTAAAAAGCAGCAGAGCCAGGCTTTGAAGCTGGGAGGGCTGTCTCCAGAGCACACCTGTGTAACGACCATTCCACACGGCCCTCAGCAAGATGAAAGAGGCACCACTGGAATTTACAGCCCAGAAAGGAAGCTACAGCTTGTATATAAATTATCCTAATACAGGTTGGGGAAGTGATAAGTGACCAAGAGAGAAACAGATAATATCCCCTGGGAGTGTAGATGAGGAGAAAATTGCTTCCAGCTGGAAGAAGATGGGAAGTTTTATGGAAGAGGTGACATTTTAGCTGAGCCTCGATGGGCAGGTGGGATTTGGAGCTATGGAGATTTGGGGAGAGGGAGCAGTGGGGATTGCGTTTAGGGAGAGCAGCTTGTTCTGCTGGGAAATGACAAGCAACAGAGGAAGGAGACTAGAGAAGAGAACATCTGAGCCAAGTGCAGAGGGTTATGAGCGGCCCTCTGCACACACTGCCCCTTTCACACTGACTGCAGCAATGGAGAGGCAATGGTGTCTGGGCATGGGAGAGACGCAGTCAGGACTGTGCTTTGAGAATTGTGCATGGCGTCAGCAGAAGCAGGGGACAGCGTGTACACTGGGGAGTCTGGCAGGAAATAGTCTGACTTAAGGGGCTCAATCCATGGATGAATAAAGCTATTGCTCATGGAGGGGTGGGTGGGACCAGCGAGGAATGAGAAGGCCCCCAGAGCCCCAAAGTAGTGGGTGAGGGCAGGAAATCGCATCACTGCGCCAGGTGAGAGCTGGAGGCACCATCGGCAGGAGCTGCAGACCTTTGAGGATGCAGCCACCACTGGAAACATGATCCGGGGCAGGAATGGTGCAAAAACCAGCCCCTAGGTCTTCTTTTGGGGCTTTCCATGGGCAATAGCCAGAACTAGCTGCTGGCTGTGAAGGAGTCTGCAGGGGTTTGGTCTGGGGACACAGAACAGGGCAGAGAAGAATGAAGAGAGAATGAGAGGGAGAGAGGCAAACAGAGAAGCCTCACCAGCCCAGACCACACTAGAAGTGGTTATGATATTTGGGAAAGAGACAGTGAGAGACTGAGCCAGGGCAGCTGCAGAAGCAAAGGTGGTGTTGGAGACAAATGTGGAGGAGCTTAAGGAAGCAAGATGAACAAGAGTTAGTGAGCAGTTGTCTGCAAGAAGGAAGAACTTGGGTACCTGCTAAGTGCCAGGTGTATGTGTAGCAGACCTTCAAACTTAATTTAAAAGTCAACTACCACAAGGATCAGCTCTGGCATGTTTTTGTTTGTTTGTTTGTTTTGTTTCTGTTTTTTTGAGACAGAGTTCTCACTCTTGTCACCCAGGCTGCAGTGCAATGGCACAATCTTGGCTCACTGTAACCTCTGCCTCCTGGGTTCAAGTGATTCTCCAGCCTCAGCCTCTTGAGTAGCTGGGATTTACAGGTGCCCACCACCACTCCCGGCTATTTTTTTTTTGTATTTTTAGTAGAGATGGGGTTTTGCCATGTTGGCCAGGCTGGTCTCAAACTCCTGACCTCAAGTGATCCGCCCACCTCAGCCTCCCAAAGTGCTGGGATTACAGGCATGAGCCACCATGCCCGGCCCATGTTTTTAATTTGAAAGTCTTGACATACACCCTCAGAGATGAATGACAAGCTGGATAGGATTATTATGAAAGGGGCCAGGACATCAGAGTCTTCTCACTGTGTCCCCCACTCACCTGGCACGCATCCTTGCATGTGGATGTTCTTGGGTCAATCTTCCTGTTCTGCAGAGTTGGGAAGTGAGGCCCAGGGAATTCCAGTGGTCTGAGAAGGTTGCAAAGGGAGACTGCCATAGAGCTGGAACTAGAAGCTGCCACGGTGCCCCTGCTCTCACCCCTCCTAGCTGGTGTGATATGAAAGACAGCAGTGCAGCCCAGTCCAGCTGGGGGAATCAACAGACAGGCTTCCACGTACCCTCTGCCTGGGATGGGCCTCATCTCCTCCACACCCACTCTTTATCTAGCTTCTTTGCCACCAGGGCTCCAAGATGAATATGTCTTTGCCTTAGAAAAGACACAGGAACTAATCAAAGATGGTGCTTGGGAGGCATCTCCCCCCAAACAAACTTCCAGCTGTGTGTTTCTGCGGCATTCAACAGGTTACTGAGGCCGTCGATTGCAATGACAGATTGTGAAATAAATGATACCACTCAAAGCACTTTCATTATCCTGCCACAGATTTTTGGCTATTCCTCAAGTCTGGCTCGTTTTATGTCTAATTACATATCACCATTCATATCCCCCATATGTTATGTTTCACATAATAAATACATGGAAAATCTTTCTCTTTTTCTGTCAGCCGCTGCCCAGAAATGAACGGATTCCTGGTATGTGCTTACGCAATAAAGAAGCAGTTGTTTCAGACACTGTGACACTTCATAACCTGGACTTTATGGGCCCCTGTCGCTCTGATTCGGAGGGCTCAAAGGAGGATTTTCTGCAGGCTGTTCCTGCTCTGGAAGCAAAAGGCGATTGTCAGGAGCAATGTCCTGGGATGGCTGGAAAGGCAGACCAAGCCCCAGTCTGGGGAGACAAAGGGGCTGTCAGGCTATTGGAGGGTAACTTGCTTAACTTCTGGAGATGAGGCCTGACTGCAAAAGTTTTCCTGTACCTCCCGGTGTTAATAGAAAGGCTAGGGTCATTGATCAATCATGGGATACCTCACCTAGCAATGAATCTACATGCATTATTTAAGCACCTACTATATGCCCAGGCCTGTTATAGATGCTGAGTGGGGGAGGGGAGGGATGAAGAGTGGGAGAATACCAGAGTAGAGGTGTGGAAATAGTTGATGTCATGGTAACAAGAGCGGGTTTTGGAATTGAACTAGGCTTCTCTGCCTACCAGCTGTGAGATGTAACTGAAAACCTCTTTGAACCTCAATTTACACATCCCTAAAGTGGGGATGCCAACATATGGCCCTCCTCATGGGGTCGTTGTGAGAATTAAAATAAATAATTAAATAAATAATAAATAATTCATGTAGGCCGGGTGCAGTGGCTCACACCTGTAATCCCACCACTCTGGGAGGTCAAAGTGGGTGGATCACTTGAGCCCAGGAGTTTGAGACCAGCCTGGCCAACGTGGTGAAACCCCATCTCTACAAAAAATACAAAAGGTAGACAGGCATGATGGGGCATACCTGTAATCCCAGGTACTCAGGAGGCTAAGGTGGGAAGATGGCAGAGGTTGCAGTGAACTGAGATCGTGCCACTGTACTCCAGCCTGGGAGACAGAGCAAGACTCCATCTCAAAAACAAACAAACAGAAAGAAAGAAATAAGTCATGGAATGGAAAGGGTTCTGCGTGGGCTCAGATGGCTCATTATTACGATCACTATTATTATTATCATTGTTCTTGCATCATGTAGCCTGAGGGCAGGCTGTAGGGTGTTGAGAACAAATGAAATAAAAGATGAGGCCCCTAAATTCATGGCACTGGATTTCAAGCCCAGCTCAAGACTGGCCAAGGAGGTGAGCAGCTTACCTGGGGGACAATTAGGAAAGGATCTGGCACTGGACTGGAACCCACTGTTGTCACGACGGAAGGGCTGGTTGCTGTGGGCTGGTGTCCCTGAAGTCTTCCTGGGAATGTGGTACTTGGACAAAAGACACAGCAAGAAGATAGGAGAAGGATAAAGGGGGATATGACCAAAAGCAGGAAGACAAGAAAGCGTGATGTTTTTGTGAGAGAATAAAAGCATTTGCTATCCATTCCTCAAATACCTATGGAGTGTCTCCTGTTAGTGGCACTTATTAAGTGCCAGACAGCCTTCAAGGCATGAGACACAGAGCTCCGATGGTCCTGGCTCCCACACACAGGAAGCTACAGCACAGTCACCTCAATAAGTCAGCCTTGAGCAAGGCTTGGCTATGCAGAGGGTGGAATGCACCATGGGCTGGTCAGGAAAAGGGGGCATGGGGCGGGGGCAGCCTTTTGTCCTGGCCCCATTGGTGGTGAGAATGTTCACTGGGGACAGAGGGAGACCAGGCTGAGTATTTACTCCAAACTCAAAGGCCATCCCAACACATTCAACAGAAATGTGTCACATGTACACTGCATGCGGGCTGTGATGCAAGAACATTAGTTAGCAGGACATCGATGCTCAGAACCATGTGCTCTGTGGATGAATTAATGGTAATGGGATCCTGTGCCTTCTGTTCCCCTTCCAGGTCCTCTCTCCTTCCCACTCCACCTTGCTCTCTGCCCAGGAGACAAATGGGTGTGAACCACCTCAGTAGGCTCCCCTGCCCTGGCTGTGCTTGGGTTTGGCCAATTGTGAGCCCAGGCAGGAGACCAAAAGAAGGGAAGAGAGTGAGACCCACGTAGCTGGCTCCCTCCCTGCAGCATTGCCTCTGCTGGCCGGGACCCTCCACAGAAGTCTCCTCCTGAGGCAGCCTCTGCTACACAAATATCGTCTCTCTTGAGTGCTTGTAATAGATCTGTGATGGTCAATTTTATGTATCAACCTGAGTAGCCCAGGAAGTGCCCAGACTAAGCATTGTTTCTGGGTGTGTCCATGAGAGGGTTTCCAGATAAGATTAGCATTTGAATATGTGGACTCAGTAGGCTGTCCTCCCCAGTGTGGGTGGGCACCATCCAATCTGCAGATAGCTTGAATAGAACAAAAGGTGGAGGAAGGAGGAATTAATTGGCCCCCTTTCTTTTCTTCCTACTTGCCTGCTGGAGCTGGGACATCAGTTCCTGCCCTTGGACTGGGATTAGTACCATCAGCATCCCTGGTTCTCAGGTCTTTGGACTCAGGACTGAATTACATCACTGGCTTTCCTGGGTCTCCAGCTGACAGACAGCAGCTCCAACTTCTCAGCCTTGAGTAAGTAAATTCCTCATAATAAATCTCTTCCTATATATACATCCTATTGGCTCTGTCCCTCTAGAGAACCCTAATACACTCTCCCTCTTGTAAGAAGCCTAGGATGGTAACCCCTATTTTTAGCCCAGGCTTCTGTACCAGCCATTATGGTTCCCCTTTACCCTAGCCACACTTTATAAATATTCCTTTGTAAATTAAACCTCCTTGAATTATCCTAATTTAGTGCACCATCTGTTTCTTTTTGGGACTCTGATTTACATATTCCCCAATTTCAAATGTTCTTATAGCAAAATTCTAATACAGTGCTGTCCTTTTCATCTCAATTCTGGGAGCTGGTAGAAGACATCAAAGTCTGATGGACTCTTGGCCAAACCTAACCTCCCTAATCAAATCTTCTTTCCTACTCCACAAATACTATAGAACAGGACTCCTAGTGCCCCAAACACAGACCTTACAAAGAGAATTCAAGTGAGTGAAAACTCTCAACAATGCCAATTTTGAATCTTTTCCTTTCCCCTCTGTTTCACTGATTGCCCCAGTGGACAACCACTGGCCACACAAATGGCAGCAGAAATCAAAGAACATAGAATAGTGGACTTGAGAGGAACCTAGAGACCATCTAGGCAAACCCTCGTTGACCACTATCTCTCTGTCCATTTCCATCCCCTCTACCACCACTACCATCACCATCACGACCACCATCACCACCACCATTTCGTTCCACAACCATCATCACCATGTCCACCACCATCACAGCCATCAGAACCATGCTTACCACCACCACCTCCATTACATCCTACACCACCAGCAACAACACCTCCACCACAACACAAGCCAACCCCAACACCATCATCACTACACCAAATCAACCACCATCATGACCACTACCACCACCACTACACCACACACCACCATTGTGTAGGAGAGAAGTATAAGATGCCCAGGGAGACATGTAATTTATAAAAGGTAGGACACTTAGTTGGTGGTGTAATTAAACTAGAACTCAAGCCTTTTAACTTTTAGTCAAAGAGGCTGATTCTCAAGTAGACAAGTGACTTCAACTGCAACTTAAAATTGAAAACAAAATAAAGTATGAGGAGGACAGTGTGGTATCAGAAGACAATACTGATTTTTTCATTGATTTGCCACCAACCTGTCTTTAACACAAAGACAAAATTGATGTTAAAAACTAGAATCCTTTGGGAGGCCAAGGCAGGCAGATCACTTGAGGCCAGGAGTTCCAGACCAGCCTAGCCAACATGGTGAAACCCCGTCTCCACTAAAAATTCAAAAATTAGCTAGGTATGGTCACATGCACCTGTAGTCCCAGCTACTCGGGAGGTTGAGGCACAAGAATCACTTGAACCTGGCAGGCAGAAGTTGCAGTGAGCCAAGATCATGCCACTGCACTCCAGCCTGGGCGACAGAGTAAGACTCTGTCTCAAAAAAACAAAACAAAACAAAACTAGAATCCTGTATTTCAGTTATGTGTCTGGTGAGCTTTTAAAGAAATCACAGCTTGGTACATTCTCCTATTTATGCCCCAATTTCCAAATTTAAGCTTTGGTTTTTTTGAAATTCAGTTTTCTGCCTTGATCACAGGTGTTAGCTTGCAAGTCAATAAAACGTTCTCTGGGTTGAAGTGTGAGCTGTAAAATTCACATGCAAGTTCCCATCGAGAATGATCACAGTCATAAACCTGATAGGTGAATTGTGCTTGACTTGATGTGTAATTGGAAGAAAATTCAATTATTTGCCAAATAATAATAATGCTGGCTTACTCTTGTATTTTTCAAAAGGGTTGTATATCCATTATTTTGGTCCTCGAAATAACCCCAAGAGGATGGTGTCATTGTCATCCTTTTACAGGCAAGGAAACTGGGATGAGAATGTTTCAGAGTCACAATGTGAACAGATGACAGAAGCAAGCTTAGAGCAGGACAATGACAATAACAATGCTGGCTGATGTCTGCTGATTTCATCCTCTGTGCTAAGCTCTTCATATGCCTGATCACATTTAATGAGAACTGGGTGTCTTTTTCAATTTCCCTGAACTCATATAACAAATGTGATCATCTGCTAGTCATTCTGCTATGTCAGGCTCAGCCAAACACCTTTGGGTCCTATGAAAATAAGCTACAAAGAGCTCATGAGTGGAAAGCAGGAAAGTAATAGAAGTGGGGTTAACATTGCTGCTTCTTTGTTTTTGTTTTGTTTGTTTGTTTGTTTGAGACAGGATCTCACTCTGTCACCCAGGCTAACGTGCAGTGGCGCAATCTCAGCTCACTGCAAATTTTGCCTCCTGGGCTCAAGCAATCCTCCCGTGTAAGCCTCCCTAGTAGCTGGGATTACAGGTGTGCACCACCATGCCCAGCTAATTTTCGTACACTTTGTAGGGACAGGGTTTTGCCATGTCGCCCAGTCTGTTCTTGAACTCCTGAGTTCCAGTGACCTGTCTGCCTTGGCCTCCCAAAGTGTGGGATTACAGACGTGAGCCATTGTGCCGGGCCAACATTGCTTCTTAAATGTGTCTTGACTGCCCTTTGCCTGAAGAGTTGTCTGCTGGTTCCTCTCAAAGGAGCACTGGAGCAAGAGTCAAAGACTTCTCTGCCACGCACTAGCCATGTGACAAAGGAAGGCATTAACCCTCTTGGCATTCTGTTTCAGTCCCGATAGCAAAGGGGTTGGAGGAGAGCAAGGGTTTCCAACTGTGCTCTGAGGAAGTCTAGAATCACCCTAGAAGAGCCCTGGGGGCAGAGAAAGAGGAGGCCAGAGGGAGTTGCTCAGCACACCCTCCCTCCACTCCTCCAGCCTCCAGATCCAGGGCACCCTCTTTCTCCAGGCATGCATTGGGCTTCCACAAATTTTATGAGGAAGGAGCTTCATGGATAAAATTGTTTGAGGTCCATGGAAAAAAAGACTAGCATTTACAACTTGGGATGAACGTAAATTGTAATTTCTTGAACAGCAGCGTTCGTGGTTGTGCTGAAGTTTGTACCCACCGCCTCCTCTGCTGGCTCCAAGTCATGGTTCAGAAGGTGTTAGAAACAGAGAGTCTGAAGATACCCCTTTGATAAAGGCTTCTTATTAACAATTTGTGAGAATGGTGACAGCCTTACACCCATTTCACTCTAGAACAATGCAGACAATGCTAAACCAACATCTGCAGACATGTTGGTTGGGCAGGTGTAATACCAGGGTGTGTCATCGTCACCATGGTTTGAAGCACATGGAAGTACAAGAGGGCCATCCTACTAGCAGGGCTAAGTCTCAAGAATTTATCCTTCATCCATTTCTCTGTATATCATATTCAGTGAAACCAATTTTAAATGTGTTTGTTTGCAGTAAATCAGCTTAATACACTCTGGGTCAAGTTGTCTGTCATTTAACCAGAAACACCTAAGTGGATATGAAAAAGGGCACAGAAATTGAAATCAGAAGAAGTAATGTGAATTTTAATTCTGCTCCTTACCATCCATGCCACCTTAGATAAGTTATTTAGTATCTCTCAGTGCTATGTATCCCTGAAAATTCACGTTGAAATCCTGGCACCTAATGTGATGGTATTTGGAGATGGGGCTTTTGGTGATTAGGTCATGAGGGTGGAGCCCTCAGGAATGGATTAGTGCCCTCATAAAAGGGACCTCAGAGAGTTGCCCTGCCCCTTCTACCTTGTGAAGGCACAGCGAGAAGACAGCCATCTGTGAGGAAGCAGGTCCTCACCAGACACCGAATCTACCAGTGCCTTATCTTGGAATTCCCAACCTCCAGCACCGTGAGAAATAAATTTCTGTTGTGTATCATCCACCTGGTCTATGGCATTCTCTTTTTTTATTATTATAATACTTTAAGTTCTGAGATACATGTGCAGAATGTGCAGGTTTGTTACATAGGTATACACATACCATGGCGGCTTGCTGCACCCTTCAATCTGTCATCTACATTAGGTATTTCTCCTAATGCTATCCCTCCCCTAGCCCCTCATCCCACGACAGGCCGCAGTGTGTGATGTACCCCTCCCTGTGTCCGTGTGTTCTCATTGCTCAACTCCCACTTATGAGTGAGAGCATGTGGTGTTTGGTTTTCTGTTCCTGAGTTAGTTTGCTGAGAATGATGGTTTCCAGTTTCATCCATGTCCCTGCAAAGGACATGAACTTATCCTTTTTTATGGCTGCATAGTATCCCATGGTGTATATGTGCCACATTTTCTTTATCCAGTCTATCATCGATGGGCATTTGGGTTGGTTCCAAGTCTTTGCTATTGTGAACAGTGCCGCAGTAAACATATGTGTGCATGTGTCTTTATAGCAGAATGATTTATAATCATTTGGGTATATACCCAGTAATGGGATGGCTGGGTCAAATGTTATTTCTGGTTCTAGATCCTTGAGGAATTGCCACACTGTATTCTACAGTGGTTGAACTAATTTGCACTCCCACCAATAGTGTAAAAGCGTTTCTATTTCTCCATATCCTCTCCAGCATCTGTTGTTTCCTGACTTTTTAATGATCACCATTCTGACTGGCGTGAGATGGTGTCTCAATGATTTGCATTTCTCTAATGACTAGTGATGATGAGCTTTTTTTCATATGTTTGTTGGCTGCATAAATGTCTTCTTTTGAGAAGTGTCTGTTCATAGCCTTTGCCCACTTTTTGATGAGGTTGTTTTTTTTCTTGTAAATTTGTTTAAGTTCTTTATAGATTCTGGATATTAGCCCTTTGTCAGATGGATAGATTGAAAAAATTTTCTCCCATTCTGTAGGTTGCCTGTTCACTCTGATGATACTTTCTTTTGCTTTGCAGAAGCTCTTTAGTTTAATTAGATCCCATTTGTCCATTTTGGCTTTTGTTGCCATTGCTTTTGATGTTTTAGTCATAAAGTCTTTGTCCATGCCTATGTCCTGAATGGTATTGCCTAGGTTTTCTTTTAGGGTATTTATGGTTTCAGGTCTTACATTTAAGTCTTTAATCCATCTTGAGTTAATTTTTGTATAAGGTGTAAGGAAGGGGTCCAGTTTCAGTTTTCTGCATATGGCTAGCCAGTTTTCCCAACACCATTTATTAAATAGGGAATCCTTTCCCCATTGCTTGTTTTTGTCAAGTTTGTCAATGATCAGATGGTTGTAGCTGTGTGGCGTTATTTCTGAGAGCATTCTCTTATAGCAGCTCAAATGAACTAAGACACTCTGCCTCAGTGGTACCATCTGTAAAATGAGGATAAAAATAACTAGGTCAAAGAGTTATCAAGAAAATTTTAAAAGAAACTATCTGAAAAGCCTAAATAGCATCTGACATTCATTCATGCAGCTATTCACTCAAAATATAGATGTAGGCACTACTTTGCACCACATGCCGTCGTGGAACCTGGGATTCTGGGGGAGCAAAAGTAGACCCGATCCCACCTCAGGGATCTCCTATCTGGTGCAAGGGACAAATAAAAATGTAACTTTACCTTGGGATGAGTGCTCTGAAGGAGAAAAGCCAGATGCTTTGTGAGAGAATAACTGAGTGGGGGACTATCACAGATTGAGGATTCTGGAGGGCCTCTTTGATACCTAAAAGAGAGGGAGCCAGCAAGGGATCAAGTTGGGGAAGAATGTTCCAGGCGGGAGGGAGAAGGTTGATGAGGCAGGATCACAGTGAGAGTGACAGGTGCCATTATTTGCCCATCCAATACCCATCCCCTTCTTTGCTCCAACAGAAACACTTCTTGCTAGCACAGCCTCTGTTTCATTGAGTTATTAGGTAGCCATGTTCTTCCATGGTGGGTACATAGCCCCTGTGCAGTCCCATGGATGAACTTGAGTGGTCTAGGCTAATCACAGAGCTTCCCTCCTGGCTCGGGCGCATGCTGCAATTCAGACCAATGAGCCAGAGCAGTACTCTGAGGGAGGCTTCTGGAAGAGGTTTCATGACTGATGGAAAGAGACCATGGGGGAAATATTTTCTTCTGCCTCTGGATGTTGTCATCTGCAGGTGGCCCTGGGATCGTGGCAGCCTAAGAGGCCATCTTGATGGGCTGAGGATGACAGAGGAAAGAGTGGCAACACTGGGATCTTTGATGCTGTGGAGTCTGAGCTAAGCAACCCTGGCACTGCCCTGCCTCCAGATGTCTTGCTCCAGGAGATCACATGCTCTCCTTGGTGATAAAGCTGGTTGAGTCTGCCTCTCTGTCACTTGCAGCCTCAAACATGCTGAGTGACATGGTGAGTGAGGGGGAGTGTTGGAGATGGGAACAGAGGCCAGGACTGGATCACTTGGGCCAGGCTGATGTGTGTGAACTCCATGCTAAAAAGCTTTGGAAACCAGTGGAAGAAGATCAAGCGAGGGCAGAAAGTCCATGCTGGCTGCTCTGCCAACAGTGGATTGTGAGGCCAGGAGTGAAGGCAGGGAAGGCAGTTAGGAGAGTGTGGCATGAGTCTTGGTGAGAGAGCGTCTAGATGGAGCAAACCATGTAGGCTGGGGGTGACTCGGAACATGCAGCTGGCAAGTGTCTCCAGTGCTGGTTGTGAACCCCGCTGTATATAATTCTAACCAAATTGGCCTGACTCTCCACTGGTCGCCACTGTGCAGAGAGAGCCCTGAGTGTGGCTCAGGAAAGCTCTGAAATTGGAAATCAAATGCTTGGGCAATGATTCCTGTTTTGACCTTTCTGTTCGACTTTGGGCAAGTTCTCCTCTTGTCCCCACCCCCATCCCCAGCCTCAGTTTCCTCCCTAGTAAAATGGTACAGCAGTTGTCAAGGTCATGTGAAAGGACACGTGAATGTCTGTTAGAAGCTCTGGAGACAGCCTGGTGGGGGAAGTGGGGAACAGTATGTTCTCACGCTCCCATCCCTTTCCCCCACCCTTCCTCTGAGATGACTCAGACTAGTTCCTGCTGGGTCCTTTCTGCTCTGTCTCTGATGCTCAACCCTGCAGCAAGGGCCCTCTCCTCTCCCCATCCCCTCACAAGTCATGGGTATCAAATCAGCTGCTCTCATGGTCTTCCCCCACGCTGCTGCTGCTCTAAGGCTCTGGAGTGTGCTGAAGAGATGTCCAAAGGGCTGACCCACTCCTCCACACCTGGGGGAGATGGTGGGACAAAATCAAAGATCCCCCGTTCCACCCCATGCTTTCCCCGCCCATCACTGCTTCCCATACCCATTAAATAAAGGTCTGTGCTCTTTATGGTTCCGCGATGTCTGGCGACACTTTGGTGCCCATCTTTGGGTTCTCGTGAAATCTCTGCACATCTTTACAATAAATTCCCCTTATTTGAGATGGCTTGGGTGGGTTTCTATACCCACCAACCAAACTGGATGGATGAATGAATGAATGACTGTGATGAATGAATGAATGATTTTATGTGTCAACTTGGCTGGGCCACAGTGCCCAGATATATGGTCAAACATTCTTCTGGATGTTTCTCTGAGGGTGTATTTGAATGGGTGTATTTGAACATTTAAATTGATAGACTTTGAGTAAAGCAAATTTCCCTCCCTAATGGGGGTGGGCCTCATTCCCTCAGGCAAAGACTGATCTCTCTGAGCAAGAGAGAATTTTGTAGCAGTCGGCTTTCAAACTGAAGCTGCAACGCCGACTCTCCCCTGGCAGCCTTTGGACGTGAACTGCAGCAGCAGCAGCAGCAGCAACTCTTTCCTGACCACTCCCCATACAGATGTTGGACTTGCCAGCCTCCATAATCACAGGAGCCACTTCCCTAAAAGAAACCTCCTTCTATATATGCACACATCCTATTGGCTCTGTGTCTCTGGAAAGCCCTGACTAATATGACGACATTTCAGGCAGATCAGCTCCAAGAATGAGAATAAAGCCTGGATTCTCAGGTGAGGACCCTCAGGTGGGGCCCAGGTGGGTACAGAAAACTCCATATTCAACCCCCAGCAGCTTTTTTAGATGCTTTAGCCAGAGTTCTGTTCTGGGAGATTCTCTGTTGACCCTGATTGGGCTACCCCTTCCCAGACAAGATGGATGCCTGCTGGCTGTGGCCGTTGCCTCCTAGGATTCCAGAGTGAGAGCAGGGTGAGATAAGGCCCCTTCCAGAAGCAGAAATGGTACTCGCCTGGGCTGGCTCCTCCCCATGGCTCTGGTGAACTCAGTCTGGGCTATCTTCAGAGATCTCTGTGTTTTCCAGGCTAGGGCAGGAAACAACTGAGGCCCATCTTCCCAGAGAGTGCTCCATGATCACTGCATCTGAGGCTATGCCAGATGTCAGGCTGAAAGCTCCAGGTCTCAGGGTCCAGGGAGATGGAGAGAGATGCTTGTGGAGGTGGGTGAGAGAAGAGAGGATGGTCGCATTCAGATCTCAGGCAGCTTGGGAAGCACCAGAAGCTGAGTGGCCACTCAGACACCCTTTCAGAAGGACAGCCACTCACCTGATGCCCTCAGCAGGGAAGGTGACCAGCCACCTGATAGAGTCCCAGCTCAGCATCTCATCCGGCTCTGGGCCCACCACAGCATCCCAACCACATGGGACATAGCAGCCAGAGCCTGGTGGTTCCCGGCATTGTGCTAACTCCTTTGTGTGAATTTGTAAGCAACACAAATCTCAGTTCATAAATTCAAGTGTGCAAGACAGGATGGTCTTCATTTTCTGTGACTCAGCCTTATTTTCATTTTGAATCCCCTGCCAGTCGTGGGTGAATCTTCATCTCAGACAACTCAACTTCTGGCCATTTTCCCCAGGAGGATGTCTGAGTTCCTGTGGGTAGGCATGGGGTTGTCAGAGTGACAAGGTATTGAGTGAGACCTCAATGTTGTGAGTCCACTTGGTAGCCATCGAGCTGCCCTGTGGTCCTGTCTCAGGAACCCTCCAGTCTGGGGGGGGTGGGGTGCGGGTGGGGGGATCTCTCCATTTCTTCTGGGCCATGGTTTCATCAGGACCCATCTGCTGCTTCCACAGTCTTGTAGGGGAGGAAAGCCCATAATGAGGCTCTCTAAGGTCCGTGACCTCATCACACTGCCCAGCCCTTTCCCTTCTCTGGGCCTGGCTGCCTCCTCCGGTCTCTCACCAGGACAGGAGGCATGAGTGCCCTCTGCTCCCACACGTAGCCCTCAGGTGAGACTGCAGCCCTTCCCCAGGTTCCAGCCGTGAGCTAGTGCTCCCCATCTCCCCGCTACCCTCCTCCCCCTCGGGGAGCGCTTTTTTAGTTGATTAGGCGGGAAGGCTGCTCTTACTCATTCAGGATGTTTTTTCTCAATTTGCCGCCCTACAGCTTCCCCTAAAGCCGAGGCTTTTGCACACAAAATTCAGGAAGAGGCTCCTTCCATTTCCCTTTGCCCTCTTCTGCCACGTCCTTTCCCAGAAGGGAGGAACATCACCGCTGAGGAGCCTGGCTGCAGACCCTGAGAAGGGTGGGGTAGGAAATCCAGACGGGAAAATACCAGTTGCTCTTTGAAAATGTTATGCATCAGATGGCGTCTCATTGAGCAGCACCACAGTGCTGTGCCATAAATGCCACTATCATGCCCATTTTATAGATGAGGAAACCAAGGCTTGGAAAGAGTGAGCAACATGCCCGAGGTCTGTGTGGGGCGTGGCTGGTGTTCGAACCCTGGTGCTCCTAGCAGCTGGTGCCCGAACCCCATGCTGTGCTTCTCTCCTGCCTCCTTCAGGCTGTTCCTGGGCAGCGTGTGGGGATGGAGCAGGTTTGCAGGATCTCCGGTCCCCACATCCGCTGGATCCCCCAGCCTCAGCTGCACTCCTGGTGCAGGTCCTCTGGAGGCCGCAGGGTCGCACCTGGCTCAGCAGTGTTCAACACATAGGCACTAACACACCATTTTTCTTAAGGAGCAGATGTTTGATATGACTGGGACTTCCTGCCTGGTTCATGGCCAGTAATCAATAAAACAAATATTGGCTGCCATTATTTATAATCTCCTTTGAGCCTCACAACAACCTAGTGAGAAAACTATTCTGATGTTCCTCGTTGGACAAAGGTTAAACTACTTGCCGGCGGTCACAGGCAGGAGGGCAGCTGAAATCCTCTGGGGAGGTCCCCAGAGGGTGGCCTGTCTTCCACTCCATCATTGCCCAGAACTGGAGCCACTCAGGGTCATCCCTCCTAATGATTAAGGCCACGAAGCTGCTCCCTCGATGGCTGTGGGTAACTGTATTCCACACCCACACCCACATGCTATGCAGCAGAGGCCCTCTTCCTCTCTTCCAGAGCGTTGCTTTCCAAGGCTTTCCAGCAAGAACAGGTGCTTAGGACACAGGACTGTGGATCCCCTGGGTCAGAAGAGATAGTCCCCTTCAGCCTTAACAGAGGATCCTCTCCCGCTCCCCAATCAAACTACAGCATCCTGGGGCACTCTGCAAACTGCCCTGAGGCTCAGTCCTCACCCCCGCCCAGCCACCTGCAGCTACAGAAAACCTGGGTTCAGGCTCTGCCAAAGGAGACTCCGTGGAGTTGTTGGCGGCGGGATGGAGAGATGGCGAAGGCAGCAGCTGACTCGGCCTCAGATGTGCTCCTGACAGGGCTTCCTCGCCACCCTGGGGCCTTAGTGATCAGAGCTCCTGGCCATGGCCTTGAGCCCCGACACTGGAGGAAGACTCCCCCTCCTCCTCCTCCAGCCTCTAATCAGGCCGGAGTTTAGGAGCTCAACACTTTGGGGAAAGCTGTCCCCTTCCCAAAAAAAGCCTTTGACCCTCCCAGTCCTTACCCTCCTGAATGAAGTGGGTGGGGGTAGGGATCTCATAAGCCCCTACAGAGGTGAATTCTCCTGGCCTAGCTGTGAAGGCACTTGCCTTTGCCACCCCAGTCATCGGGCACACACCCACCCCCAACCATCATGTACCCAGGCCAGCCTTCCCTAGAAGACAGACCCCACAGAGCACCCATGAGGACTGTCCCCACCCAAAGCATCAGTTCCAGGGTCACAGCCTCACTGGCTCCAGTGCCAGGCAAGTGACCAAAGTGAGGGCAGTGAGCTGGAGGGAGGGATGCTGATGGGCGAGGAGCTCCAGAGGGTCACCTGCCACTCAGTTCCAGCCCAGGTCTTCTGATTTTTCCAGAGAAACTGGAAATCCAGATTTGTATGTAAAAGATTCTTAAATTTAAGTGCCAACAGTGAACTCAAAATTCAAAACAAAAGCACACAGCAAAAACAAAACAAAACAAACAAAAAACCCCACACTGCATGGGCCTATTAAAAACCATTTTGTCCCACAGGCTATTGGTTTGGAAGTCCCACTCTTGATGCCCGTGAACCACTAGCTTGGCCAAAGCACCAGCCTTCTATCCCTCCTAATGGCCTAAGCCACTTCTCTTTAGAAAGCCCAGTGGGATCTGAGAGGCAGAGCCCGGCATGCCTACATTCCTCTCCTGTGCACCCCTTGGGGCCCTGTGGGTTACCCTTGTCAAGGAAGGGCTTGCCCTTGGCAGAAAAGGAATGCAGGCTACTTCCCACCTGCTTGGGGCACTGGTTCAGGGGACGGCAGATCCCACCAAGCATGCTGGCAGATCCTGCCACCATCCTTGTCCCTTCATGGAATCCAGGGTTGGATTAGAACCCATAGCCGGGGTTCTGCATCTGCCTGGCTTCCCATTATGAGCACAGGGCCATCAGGACATGCAGTCCCTGCTGGCCACATACCTGAGAGGCATTCTCTTAGGCCAGGTCACCGTGCTGGAGAGTGGGATAAGAAGAAGCCTAGGGGCAGAGGTGGGAGGTTAGACTCCAGCCCAGCCTTCCTTCAACACATAGAATTCTGTCCATCAGGGTAGGCTGGGCGCCATCCCTACAGCCAGGGGCCTGCAAGCTAACTCTGTCTCACCCCCAGCTTGCACCCTAGCTGGGCAGAGAGGTGTAATGGTTGGAAGGATCAAGACCAACCTCATTGTTCCAGCTCACCTGGACCCCCAGGAGAGCCCCAGACCGGAGGACCAGGGTCCTGGCGCATAGGACATTTGTCTATTTTCAGGCAACCTGGCAGCTCAGGATGACATGTGGACACACAGCAGGACCCAGCAATTCCTTATATAAACCTTCATCCTGCAGGGGGCAGGGTCGAGGGCGGAGGGTGGAGGGCGGCTGGAGCTCTTCCAGCAGAGGCAGGCTGAAGCTTGCCTCTGACAACCAAAGCTGTCTGCTGAGATTCACAAGCAGGCTCCAGGAGGACACAGAGAAACTTTGGAGAGCAGACTTGAAGCACTCTGACCCACTAAGGAAGGCTCAGGTTACCTTCCCATGATATTCTTTCATAAGATGCTAATGACAGCCATTCTCTATTCCTTAGGGCAGGTCCTGGAGGGACTTCTAGTGTCTTGTTTGAATATGCTTTTCATGCATTCTCTCTCCAAGGTAGACTTTAATTCAGACTGGCTTCCCTTTCTGCTACTCGGTCAACAGATATTTAGGAAGCCTCTCCAGCTGGCAGGGCAGGCTAGTCTACTTGGCAGTGGTGTGGTGCCCTAGCCACCCCTAGCACCCACTTCCCCCAGAGCTTTCCATTCCCCTACTGAGAAGACACCTGTGTCGGCAGGAGCCCACAGGCAGGCCTCCCCCTTCTGCAGGCCCCATAAACCTTCAGAATCCCCATCCTCCAGCCAAGAGAGGCGGCTGAGAGGGCTGGTGAGTGGTTCTGGAACTATGGCTGTGTGGAGCTGGATACAGGGAGTGCCCATCCTGGTGGCAGGGCCCCCACCGCTGGGTCCTGGGCATGGCCCCTTAAGCCCTGGGGCTGCCACCTGCACCTGGTCTGTGGACAGCCCTCCCCGTGCCTGCTCCCTGGATCAGCTCTTGGCTGGTCTGGCACGGGCCCGGTCCCTGGCCCCTTGAATATCTTTATGTCCCTGGAGTTTGCTTCCCATCCAGGCCCGAAGCCTGATAAAGAGCCCTCCAACCCTTACAGTGCCAAGCCCTAATCCTCATTTGGCAAGGCAAGAGTTGATCTGGAGTCTGTCTCCTCTCAAGAACCTGCCTCCACTCACCAAGGTTCTATTATGGGCCTCAAGAGCTGACTTGAGGAATCTGGAAGAGCTTCCTCCAAGAGCCTTAAGGGGATGCATTCATTTAGGAATCACCGGACCAGCAGAAATGGCCGAGGGGTGAAAGGGCCACATGGCATCCAAGCCCCAAGGCTACAGTGTGGAAGCGGGTTTCAGCAAGACAAGCCATGGGCATGGAGCCAAATGGAACAGACGCCACCAAGATGCTCATGGGTCTTCTGCAGCATCCAAGATTTCTCTCAGCTTCCTCCTCTGTAAATGGGATCAAGTCCGGAACAGTGGGTCAGACCTAGGTACACAGCCAGACAGGTCTGGTCTTTTATCTTGGGAGAGTTCCTTAATCTGCCCGATCTGCAGGTACATGGTCTGTAAAAGGGTCATGTTTACCCTTTGTGGCTGTTGACAGGGCTACAGGAAATGTACATAAAGTACCTGGCATCCAGCAGGGCTCCGTATGTGGGAGTGAACTATGACTTCATAGGCCGGGTTTGAGCACTAAATCAAATGAGATAACATATATGCGGGGGCTTGGTGAATTACAGTGCACAAATGGTAGCAATTAACCACTTACCGGTGTGTCCCCCTCTCCCGGGGCCTCATGGCTCTCTCCTTCTTTCTTTCTCACTCTAGTTTATCTTTTCTTCTCTGACTTAGCCTCATTTTGGCTTCTCTTTTTCTAGTCTCTTCTTTCTCTACCCATCCCCGTATCCTTTAGAGCCATCATCCAACACCAGTTTCATCTGCCCTCCCTCCAGAACCTACAATGGTTCCCTACTGTCTGTCCTGCATTCCAAACTCAGTAGCAGCAGCACCACCCACCCCCGAGCCACCAGCTTTCCTTCCTGTCCCTCCCCAAAGCAGAGGCTTCCCACTGGTGAGCAGCTTTCCTTCCTGTCCCTCCCCAAAGCAGAGGCTTCCCACTGGTGAGCAGCTCTCCTTCCTGCCTCCCCTACACCCATGCATGGCCTCCCCTCTGTCTTCTCTCATGCTGGTCCCCAGCCTGGAGAGCTCATGTTTGCTTGTTGCTGTCTCAACAAATGCAATCCCACCCATCCTTGAAGACTCAATTAAGTTCAGTTTTTGAGTCAACAAATATGTTTCAAGCAGCTACTCTGGGGCAGGGTCTTTTGAAAGGGTTCTCTTTTTGGGGAAATCACCTTAAAATTATAGTCAGAATGTTCTAGCTATGTGACCTCAGGAAACTTACCTACCTTCTCTGAGCCTACCTTGTACAGTAGTTTTGAGGATTAAGTAGTTTGTAAAGTTTCCAGCCCAGTGCTGAGTGCATAGAAAATGGTTAATAAATAATAGCTACTTTTGTTATCCTGGTTCTTTGACATAGAAAATGAAGCCACACGGACCAGCTGAGAGTGTTGGGTTTTCACTGTGCAAGTAGCTAAAATCAAATATCCTCTCACTCTAGTGCTCAGCCAGGCCTCCAAACTCCATGTCACAGAGCATCCTTGGAGACCCCATCATTTGACACTCATTTGTAGTCAGCTTGCCTATGCAGGCAGTTACGCTAGGCATGGAGGTGGGGGTGGCATATGAGGCTGGCATGTCCAGAACAGCTTCACAAAAAGAGGAGTGGAAGCAGGTAATAAGGATACGGGGTCACCATGCCAACTGGAACATCCCCGGCAGACTGGACACGGCCCCAGCTTTATCTACAGGGCCCACCCTATCCACCCCCAGGACCTGTCTCTTCTCCAGGCCCCAGCTCATTCTCCCTCCCCCGACTCTCTCTGCCCCTGCCATCTGACCTCCCTTCTGTCCTTTCAACATGGAAAGCTCTGTGCTTGCTCAGTTTCCAAACATGCTCCTCCTCCTGTCCCAGACACTACTTCAGCCCACGCACCTCCAAAGACGTGCACACTTCTCTTAGAGCCAGTCTCTGTCCATCTTTGTCAGATGCCCTGCTTTCTTTCAGGATGTTATCAAAAGAGCATGGGCTGGGTTTGAATCCCACTCTCCCACCCTCCAGCTGACGTCCAGCAAGCCACAGCTCCTCTGGGACCCATGCGCCTCACCAGCACCGTGGAACACCGTGACTGCAGATGTAAGGGTCTCCCGCACATGCTAGGGGCTCAGAAGCAACAGCTGACAGTAAAAGATGGAAACACCCTTTGCAGCCGCTGGACATCAAATAGCTTCAGTGCCAGGCCAAAGAGCCAGCTTTTAGCCCAAGCCAGGAAAGCAGAGTAGAGAAGGGTTAGCTGGAATCTGCAAGGTGGACCACCAGGAGAGAGCAGCAGGACCTCATGTCCAGGCCTCTAACCACCCCCTGTCTACCCTAGGGCCTGTGGCTGGGCCTCAATCATCTGTACCAGGTCAACGGCTCCTGCGGAGCAGAGTCTGCGCCCCATGCCTCTGAACTCTTCGTGCTTCTGAGCTCCCAACACAGGGCTGGTACACAGGAGGCCACAATAAAGATCTTTCACCCTGAGGCTGTTGTTGTGTGGCTCTCAGGAGGCCACTTGGCACAGGCTTTCTGACATCTCTGTCTCCTGCCTAGCAGCCTTCCCAGTTAAAAAGAGGCGGGGTTTCACTATGTTGGCCAGGCTCATCTTGAATTCCTGACCTTGGGATCCGCCCACCTCAGCCTCCCAAAAGTATTGGGATTACAAGCGTGAGCCACCACACCCAGCTACTAAAATTACAAAAATTAGCTAGGCATGGGCATGGTGGTGCATGCCTGTAGTCCCAGCTACTCACGAGGCTGAGACAGGAGAATCACTTGAACCCAGGAGGTGGAGGTTGCAGTGAGCCGAGATTGCGTCACTGCACTCCAGCTTGGGCAACAGAGTGAGACTTCGTCTCAAAAAAAAAAAAAAAGGAGGATCCTTGCTCCCCACAACGCCACCCCTCCTCTCCTCTCCTCTCAATTAGATGATGTCTATAAAGCCCCCTGGAGCCAGAAGCACTATAAATCCAAGACATTACCATTAGATCCAGGCCGGGGAAGCTTCAAGGAGTCGAGCACTGGGGGAGGGGCCCTGGGGGGTCTGCACCAGCTGAACTGAATAAGGTTTCTCCTGACCCAGATGTTTTAGTCACAATGGATGGCTGCTGCTGGCTCCTCGAGTTACAAGGAACCCGGGAGGGCAGAGCTGGCCGAGTTTCACGCTTGTTGAGTGCTTCAGATTATTTGTCTAGTGTTTGTGGTTGGAGCAAGTTCAGCTGAATCTCTTAAAATTTATCTTTTGGCCCATGTGAATTTAAGGGCTGGGGGATTCTCCTGGTTGTCACTTGTTTGCACCGATGGTGGCCTGTTCTCAGGGCCCCTTCCTGCTGTCCCTGAGGAGGAACTGAGATGTGTTGGCACTACAAGCTGGAATTGGAGCCCCGGAGCCAGGCATTGTGGGGTCTCTTGATGCTCTTGAGTGCATTTCTCACCCCTTTCCCTCCTTTGATGACTTCTCCCAGGGAGGTAATAGGAGCTCCAAGCCTCGGCATCCTTCTCTCCCTTTACCAGCTGTTGAACATTAATTGCAGGTTTTAATTCCTGCTGATCTGGCTTACCCACTATGGGGCACACAGCACACGGGAACAGGACATAAGCTAGGTGTTTAACCCATCTTTGGTCTTTAGATGAACACGTTGGCCAGGAGATCTCGCCAGCTGATCACCGATAGATCCTAGTCTGACCTGGTGGATCTCCCAATTGATCCCTCCTTTAGCAGAGCATCACTGATGCAGCCACACCTCTGTCCACCCCATCGCTGCCATCAACCTCCCACCCCACCACAACCTCCCCATCACTTTGTCTGCCATCCACCCTCACCTCAACACCCTCCCCCTAATCTCCCACCCTCAAGGAATACTTAAGATGCTGATCCAGTCAAAAGGAGCCCCTTGACAGGAACACTTCAAGGAAGGGCCATTTAAACCAGGATCTCGGCTGGGCATGGTGGCTTATGCCTGTAATTCCCGCACTTTGAGAGGCCGAGGTGGGCAGATCATCTGAGGTCAGGAGTTCGAGACCAGCACGACCAACATGGCGAAACCTCATCTCTATTGAAAATACAAAAGAAAAAAAAATAGCCTGGCATGGTGGCGGTGCCTGTAATCCCAGCTACTCAGGAGGCTGAGTCAGGAGGATTGCTTGAATCCAGAAGGCAGAGGTTGCAGTGAGCCAAGATCGCGCCATTGCACTCCAGCCTGAGCGACAAGAGTGAAACTCCATCTCAAAAAATAAAATAAAATAATAAATAAACAAACCAGAATCACAATCTGTGAGCAGAAGATCCCAAAGAAATTAGGAGTTCCAATGGGATATGCAAAGGGCACTAGGCTTGTAGCAAGCCTGGCCTGTGGCTAGAATCTTGTGCCTCATGCTGCATGTCCCTGACAGCCCAAAGGACCACAAAGCCTGGCGTGATTGATCAATGAACACCCATTTGAAGTGTCTCTGGATTTAGAGTGGTCCTTGTCATCTAAGAGGAAGAGCTATGAAATTTTCCTGGTGTGCACAGAAGGACATATCCCTGTCCTCAAGGGGCTCACAGTATCTTTGAAGATACAGAGTAAAAAAGCAAAACAAAATGAAAACCTATGGGCATAAGGATAAACTTGGACCCATGATAAGTGCAATGAAGGAAAGGCCCGTGGTGCTGTGGGAGACCCAGAGGAGCATGTTCTGACCTCACCGGGTGGTCCTGGGAGGCTTCTCTGAGGAGGCATCCGAGCTGCCTGCTCCAGGCCTCCTCTCCCATCCTCCTTGCATGACCCTTGTCTGAATGAGCTGCGCCACATCCCTTCTCCATGGCGGTCACTCCTATGGGTACCACATGCTAATAAAATGCCCACAAATGAAGAAGCTGTCCCCAACCCCAGCATCTGGACATCACACTCATTAGACCTGACAACTGAGACCTCAGCGGCCACCTGCGTGTGATGCACACCTGGCACCAAAACCCCCAGGCGCTGACTTGTCCAAGCAGAAGCTCCTGGCATTGTGGTAACTCTGGTACTAATGTAACTTCTCAGAGCCTCAGTGCTTTCCACTGTAAAATGGGCCTGCCTCACATGATTACAAGGAGGATCAGCCAAGACAAAGGCAGGGAGTGTCCCTTGTGAGCTAGGGAGCTGGGGGCATTGGGGATAGACTGTTTCTGAGTTCCGAAGGTGGCAGATGGAGGCTGGGATGGTTTTCTTTCAGACAACTCCACCCCTAGAGATGCTGGTTCTGCTCAGTGACACTGACTTTTCTATCTCTGACTCAGAAGTGACCTACCTCAGAGGCGTGAGGCTGCTCAGCGGATCTGGGGAGGAAGGAGTTCACAGCTGTCCTGGGAGAGGCTTGTCTGATTGTCCATCAGTAACAGCTTCAGGGTGCAGACAGCTGGAGACAGTGAGGTGGAGGCGGCTGGGAGACCAGGGAACCCAGACAGAAGGACAGGAAGGTGAGGGCTAAGACGGGAGGGAGAGGAGCCAGGGAGGGGGTGAGCATGTGGTCCCCCAGGCTGGCCCCGTGTTAAATATAGCCCCAGCCCATTGTTCCTCAAGTAATTGTATTTCGGCTTTTTCCCTCTTGAGAGGCACCTAATTGAGGAACTGGCCAAGACAGGGGCTGCCTGGAAGTTCCAAGAACACAATTGTCTTCATGATGAAAATTAAAATTGTATATTTTTAAGTTTAAAAAAGCAAACAGTCCAAGGTCATACACTGGCCCTGTGCCTCCTGAAATCCGGCTTGTTTGCTATTCTTCCTCAAGGTGCCTGGGTCTGGGGGCCCAGAAGCCAGGGTCAGCCGAGGGCCATCCCTGGAAAGATGGCAGAGAAGCAGACCCAGTGGAACATTAGGTCATCCTGGCCAGCTGAGCCCCAGACGGCTTGTCAGCACCAAGTGGGACTTT
Source organism: Pongo abelii (assembly GCF_028885655.2). Lineage (NCBI taxonomy): Eukaryota > Metazoa > Chordata > Mammalia > Primates > Hominidae > Pongo > Pongo abelii. Next base: position 74,352,248 of record NC_071993.2, read on the forward strand.
GAGGACAAGCTCAGTAGAGGTGTCCAGCTCGGAGCCCCCCAGCAGGTGCCAGACACCCTCCCTCATCTCGATGTGAGCTAACCAGCCTAAAAGCAACGCTTGCTGGCCTGGGGGGACCAGACCCAGGAATAGGAAGAGGAGGAACCTCCACTTCTAGGCACCAGGTCCAGAGCTTCCCCTCCTGAAGCCAGCATGCCTGTGAGGATGGGATAAATAACTGCACATCTGCGCTGGCCCCTACTTGTCTGTGTTCATGCCCCTCCCTCCCTGTCTCTCTCTCTGTTTTTGTTTCTCTCTCTCTCTCTCTCTCCCCACCGCCCCGCCACTCTTGCTCTCTCTCTCATATTTTTGCTCGTCAGAGAATCTCTGTGGCATTCAGGAGTCTTCATCCCATTTGGCAGAGGGGCAAGAGCACACCAGAGGGATGGCTGAGGACTGGCTGGGGATCAGCCAGTGGGCAGAGCAGGGCTAGGAGTCCAGGGTTTGGAGTCCACCTGGTGGCCTCCACTCTCCACTTCTCCCCTCTCACAGCTCTCCCTGGCACTGTCCCTCCCAGCGCCACTGCCCCAGGGAAGAGGGCAGCCCCAACATTCCCCTCCGCTCCCCTACCCAGGCTGTCAGATGACCCTGGTGGCCTTCCCACCTCCACACTCCAGGGAGAGTGGCTGAGGGGTCAGACCATCGGGTTCACGAGGCCAGGCTTCCTGGCAACCACAGCTGTGCACTCCCGGAGCAGGGGAGTGGATTCTGCTCCACCAACCCTGGCTCACGCTGGCCTGCTCTTGACAGAAGAGAAGGTGAGGGGACGCTGAGTGGGGCTGAGTCTCAGGACCCAGCTTGGCCTCTAAACATGACCACTCTCCTGTGTCTAGCAGGCAGCTGGAGCCTGCAGGGAGCAGGTGAGGAGGCCCAGATGTGAGCTGGGAAGGTGGAGACAAATATTCACCTTCATAACAATAACAAACCCTCATGTAACCTGACTATGGGCCAGGCACTGTGCTAAGCGATTTACATGCTGACTCACCAAATACCCACAATGGCCCTGTTACTATCCCCATCTTACAAAGGAACTCGTGCTCTGAGAGGTTAAATCCCAGAGGTTAAATCCGGAGATCTTGGGATTCAAACGCAGTCTGGCCCCAGAGACTTGGGCTCCTAAGCACTTCCCCATGACAGCTCCGGAGCCCTTCCCCACACAGACACTGCACAAACAGGGCAGGCTTCATGGGTGTGACTGCAGTCGCCCTGGCCCCATTCTGGGTTTAATGCTCTGCCATGGCCATTTTGAAATTCCGAACAATTTTTGACAAAGGGGGCCACATCTTGCATTTGCACTGGGCCCTGCGGATCACACAGTCAGTGCTGGGAGCCGAAGGCGTGGCAGAAAAGGTCATTCTCGGGAGGGAAAGCCGGCTGCTCACCTGTCTGCCCGCCACTTTTCATTCACTAGTCTCTGCCTGATCTTTCTCCAGCTCTGTTTGGGCATCTACTGGGGGTCACCCGGGCTCTAAATTTGTGTCTTTCTTGGAACAGTAACACATGAGAAATGTGAAACACTTCATCCCCCTGCCCCATGCCAAGGCCCTGGCCAGCCCGGCTGGGAGGTGAGGCCTCTGGAGCCCTTCCTCCCTCACCTCCTGGTGATGGATGTGTATATACATGACCCTCCCAACCTGAAGCAGGCTGCACAGCCGCAACCTTGAGCTCAGTTGCAGAACCCCACCTGCTCAGAGCCAAGCAGTGGGCTAAGCTCGCCCCCTTCAGAAGTTCCCCCACCCCCACCCTGCCAGCTGTGGAAAGTGATCAGCAGGGTCAGGGCCTGGCACACTAGGCTCTGGGCAGCCTTCACCACAGTTCCAGCAGGCCCAGAAAGGCAGACCTCTCCTCAGAGAGGACAGCTTCATGCCGAGATGCTGGAAGGGACAAGAACAGGTGCTGGACATGGTGGGTGGGGGGCAGGGCAGGAGAGCACTGGCGTTCCTTCCCAGCTCTGCCCTGCTTCCAGGAGGACCTGTGCATGCCACCCGGCCCATCTGGGCCTCTGCTTTCTCGCCAGTAACATGAGTGGGCCAGACCCGAAGAGTTGGAGGTCCCTTCTTGCTCCCAGATTCAGCAGTTCTGGGACTCATGTAGATGGGCACATCACAACCTCCAGCAGCAATTTTTTTTGTTTCTTTTAGAGCCACCACACAAAGACCTGAGTTCCTCTGGTTGAGAGGAAGCCCTAAGATGACCCCGGCAGCTACAAACATCCTATCATCCCACCAACCCCAAGACTCCGGCCAAGGCCCAGATGACACTTCCATTCATCTGGCTTGGGGTCGGGGCAATCCTGGAGTCAGTCCCTGTGCCAGACAGAAGGAATGCTCTGATTGCCCAGGCCTGGTTCCACTGAGTGAGAGCTGGCAGTGAGGGAGGGACAGCTCTCGGAGGAAAGCCTGGGGAGGGGAGTCAATATGGCCCAGGCCATCCTCACTGACTCCCCCGCAGAGGGGCCGCCCCCTCCTCTCTGGGCCACCAAGCCTTCCATGCATACCTGTAGCAGTGACAGGCATACCCATCTGGATCCCCTGTAAGGAATGAGCTTCTCCAGCAGAGACCATAGGACAACATCTCATTGATCTGCGTATCCCAGCATTCTGCTGAGAACAGGGCATACGGTCAGTGCTCAGCGAAGATGTACTGGATGAGGGCTTAAATTAGAGGGCTGCAGAAAAGAATGCTTTGGAGCATTCTAGAGCACATGCTTCAAGATCCATCTCAAGTGCCAGCTTGGTCATGGAGCAGGAGCCCACTTCATTTAGGAGTCTGTGTTCAAAATAACAGCAGCAGCAACAACAAAAGCTATCAGAGTGGTTTAAATAAAAAAAGGAATGTATTATTCACATAAGCAGGGAAATTCAGAGGTAAAGTGAATGTCAGGACTGGTTTTGTTACAGGATCCTTGAGGTGTTGCTTTTCTGGCTGGAAACTTCTGTGGCTGGTGGTGCCTTTGCCCCAGTTTTGCTCAGGCCCACTGGGCCTGTCCACTCAGGCCCAGTTCTGTCTTGTTCTGTCCACTCAGCCTGGCAGTCTGCACTCAGTTCACACTACCAGCCTGGATCCCACACCTCCCAGGGAGACTGCGAGTCAGGTGTGGAGTGGTGAGGGGTGTGTGAGCAAGTGTGGGGTCCAGCCACTGTGCACAGTCAGACACACGAGCTGCCGCTGTGGGAGGGGCAGCTCCAGGTGCCAGCAGGCACAGGTGCCGGCTCTCTGGGAGGCTGTGGCTGGACCAGGTGCACCACAAGCCGCTTCCCCAGCTGACACCACAGAATGTGGTGGTGCCTAGAAGCTTGGAGACGCCAGGAACCGCAGGGCCCCAAAGAGGGAGTCACGGCCCTGGCTCAGGGAGCTCCCAGGCTTGGGGTCCCCAAAGGGCCGCAGCCATTCTCTCCTTCTCTTCACCCACAACTTGGAGAGCAAGGGGCATGTTTCAGCCCTGTTTGTGTTACAGGTCTTTTAGCCTTGCCATTTGGGAAGTCCTCAGTTCTTGTCCTGTGTCCAGGAAGAATGAGGTATACAGACAAGCAGAGGGTGAGCAAGATGAAGAGGAGCTTTATTGAGCAATGGAGCAGCTCAGAGGAGACCCACAGTGAGCAACTCCCCTCTGTAGCCAGGGTGTCCATACAAGTGTTCGGCTCTCAGCAGAGAGGGTAGCTTCTCTCTATAGCTGTAATGCTGGTTGTCCCATCGTCTCTTCAGCTCTCAGCAGAGAGGAGACCTCCTCTCTGCAGCTGATTGTCCCATCCTCTCTCCATCCTCTAGTTGAGTCTCACTGAGTCTGGGGTTTTTATGGGCTTGAGAAGGGAGGAAATGTGTGCTGATAAATCCATGGGCAGCCATGGGCAGGCCCAAGGAAAAGCACCACAAGTTTGCCCCTCTGGTTCACAGGAATGGTGACCCAGCCCCACCGGCTTCAGGACCTTCCCAGCTTGAACAAGGTGTGTCTTCACTGGGGACCCACCCTCTTCTGCCCAGGAGCCTGTCTGCCTCCTGCCACTGTTCAGGGCACCCAAGCCATTCATACTAAGGGGTCCCTACAGGCCAGTGCTGAGCTGTCCTCACATCCTCTTAGCCTCTTTCTCGTGCTTGTCAGCGCCCAAAGTCCAGAGGGGGCTGAGGAGGCAGGGGGCTGGCATGTCAGCACCACCCTGAGCGTGCGCACACCCAGCTGGGCTGTGACAGTGCCGGGCTTGGTCCCATCCTTACTCTGAGATTGGAGTGGGCGCTGGTAGTGGGGAAAGGTCAGGCAGCAGAAGCAGACACCTTCAAGCCTGCAAGGATAAGGGGGGCCTTCCTAGGCACCAGAGAGTGCAGAGATGCCTGGGTCCGCAGTCACAGCTGGGTGACTGCAGCTGTACCCAGAGGGCAGGACTCTTGCCTGCTCCTGGCCCCCAAAAGCACGGGGAGGCCAGGTCCACAGCAACAACATGGGCAGCTGCAGCCACGCCCGGCTTCTGCCAGCTCTACCCTGGGCCCAGGTCTGCCTCAGGGCCCCTCTCTGCTGGCCCCTCTGCCTCTAACTGTGCTGCTCCCCCACCATTGGGTGATTCTGCCCGGCCCCATTGCTGTGGCCCCCAGGGCAGTGGACTCTGGGAGGCTCCCAGGGGCAGGCTCCAGGGACTGTCTGCCTCCTCCCTGCAGCGGAAGTGGGCGAGAGTGGCAATGTAGAGCCAGAGTCCGGAGCGGCGGAGGCTCCAGGCCTGGCAGTGGGTCCCGCTCAGCCACACAACTGTGAGAAAGGTGCAGTCAGCTGCCTCAGGTATGGGGGGCACAGGGGATGCAGGGCACAGGGGTCCCACTGCCGCCACTGCCACTCCCACATCTGCTCTTGTGGCCACCGCCTGCACCCTCCGGCTGCAGCCAGTGCAATGGCAGCAGCCGCTCGGAGCAGCCCGCCGCTGCTAATCAGCTTGACCCAGGGGCTCAAAAATGTCACCAAGGACCTAGTTTCATTGTTTCACCTCTGCTTTTCAAGGCTTTATATTTATCATAAGGCTGACTTCCTGTGTGATCTCAAGGTGACTTTTAGAATCTCCCTTGACTACATGCTCATCTCTCACATCAGAGACAGAGACAAGAGACAAGAGAGAGAGAACCTCTCAGCAGGCAAAGCAGATGTCCCGAGATTCACTCTGATTGAACCACATGTCCACCCAGGAGCCAGTGACCGAGGCCAAGAATGGAATATGCTGGCTGGTGTGAACCCAGCAGGATCCATTTCTACTGGAAGCTGGAGCAGAATTCGCTGCGTCTGCAGCATAAGGGCTCTGTGCAGGACAGGTGGATCCTCAGGGAATACCAGGGCCCTGGGACGAAAGCAGACGGGCAGGTAGTGGCAGCTAGAAAAGCCCACTGTACCTTCCCCAGTCCCCAGGCGGCGGGCTGCTCACCCTGACTCTGAGCCCCCAGGAGCCGTTTCCTGCTTTCCCTGCACTATTGTCACACGTGCATTAGACTATGAACATGGTGACAGCAAGAACCACCACTTATTGACCTCTATATGCCCCAGTCTCAGGAGTTTTCTCGGGCCCTGTACTTGATGGGCATTCGGCCAATGCTTGTTCAAAGGCAAAACCCAGACAAAGCTGCCCATGCAGGACTCCCGTGACATAGACGTCCCTCTGCCCAAAGTGGCCATAACAACTTCCTGTTTGTTTTAAAACATGGATGCTTATTCTTTTCCTTGCATGATTTCTTAATTTGGGAAATGAAGTATGACTCCAGGAAGCGGGTTTGTAGGTGCCTCACTGCCTGTGCTTCCTGCTCCGGGCAGAGGTGGGACGGAGGTTTGCAGTTTCCTCCAGATGCCCACTTCCCCCCGGGGTGGCGGATGACACAAATGTGGTTACTCCCAAGCCCAATCACGGCATCCATGCAGCAGAGATATTGGGGCAGCCCCAGGAAACCCAGCCTTCGGCACATCACAAGCTTGGACTCTGGGACTAAAAACAGCCTCAGGCAAGGATCAAAGAGTTCTTCCCACCGTGGAAGAAACCCCAGGGGGCATGAGCTCATCACATACTCTCCAGATGGGGGGTCTCCAGATGGGGGATGGGCTGGTTGGCCAAATGTCACTGTCTCCTTTGCTACATTCTTTATCTAGTCCACAGGGTTCCAATAGTGGCTGAAGATCCACAGCTTCGCCCCTACCCCACCAACCTCATCAGGCCTGTCCTAGGGCAATGAGGGCAGAAAGGACCCGAGACTGGCTCCTAGGCCTCAGCCAGCCCATCAACCAAGGAAATGCTCAGTCACATACCCAAGGGGACCTGTAGACTGTAGTGGGCCACCCCCCAGCCCTCCCTGCACAGACCAGCTGTGTAACCTCCTGCTCCTATTCCTCAACCTACCCTCCCCACTGCACCACCACCCCCCAGGGCTGGCCAGTAGAAATAGGGCCAGAACACAAGAAATTGTTAGGAATTGAGTAGCATGCAGCCCCAAGACACACCCCTGCTCTTCTTCAAGGCAGCTGTGGACACCACTTACTCTTCAACCAATCTTTGTCTTGCAGCTTGAAAAGTGTAAACAAGGAGGGACAAGGCAGTCATAGCCCCAAGGAAGGGGCTGCAAGCTAGCACTGGTATCTCAGGAGCCAGGCAGCTGGAATTTGAGGAGAAAGCTGCAGGATGCCTGGCAGGTGGCCTCACGCCTCTGCACTTTCTAGGCCTTTCCAAGGGCAAGAGCCACAGGGAGTTGTGGAAGGAGAGGGAAGCATTTTGCACTCCAGGCAGGGTTCAGGGCAAAGCATGGTGAGCAGGAGTAAGGTCCATGTTCCTGACTTTGAGTGGAGGGTGGGGCAGAGGGGTGACACTCAGACACCCACTGCCCCTGAGCCACCCTCACCCCACAAAGACTTGTCTAAGATGCAGCAGCTTGGCTTCCGTCCACTTTACTCATGGGGCTTCTGAACAAGAAGGCGAGGGGGATTGAAAGGGGTCCGCTGCACACGCTTTTGATGAGCATCTCTGGGGCTCCAGGGCTCCGACCGTGGCTGGGGAGGAAACTCAGGCTGGAAGAGTGTCATTGGAGGGCAGTGGGGGCAGCCAGGCAGAACTTCAACTGCAGAGGGACATCTCCCCCTCAACCCTGTCCTTGCCCACAGGAAAGCACGGCACTGGGCAACAGCCAATGAGAGTGAAGGGCGTGGGTTGCATTCCCTGGGGCTGTGTACAAACCCCACTTTTCAAAACCAGTTTCAGTTCCAGGCTTTGTCCTGTGGGGTTGTGGTGTGTTGGGGCTTTGGCCTGAGGGGAGCCAGCTGAAGGCACCTGGCGGGGTCAGGCTTCCTGCTGAGCCCCTCGTCCAAGCAGGCCTGGGTCCCCCTTCAGAAGCCACCACAGCCAGGCCTGTTGGGGCTTTCATTTTTCTTTGGAAAATTCTTTAGGCTACTTTGCATTTATCCCCATAGACTGCTCCCCTCAACACACACACAAACACACACATACTCATAAAACACAAGCAACCCACAGGCCTTTCTATGCTACTGTGGATTCCCGCCCATCCTTCTCAGTGTATGCACATTCCTTTGGGATAATTTTATGTATTGTGGATAAAAATTATGTGTGTATTTTTATCTTGCTCTGTCCACCTGATATATCACCTACATATTTTAATGTGTAAACACTGAGTGATAGCACTGGCTATTTTAAAAAAGAAAACCTCGGCCGGGCACAGTGGCTCATGCCTGTAATCCCAGCACTTTGGGAGGCCAAGGCGGGCAGATCATGAGGTCAGGAGATCGAGACCATACTGGCTAACATGGCGAAACCCCGTCTCTACTAAAAATACAAAAATTAGCTGAGTGTGGTGGTGTGCACCTGTAGTCTCAGCTACTTGGGAGGCTGAGGCAGGAGAATCGCTTGAACCTGGGAGGTGGAGGTTGCAGTGAGCTGAGATAGTGCCACTGCACTCCAGCCTGGGCAACAGAGCAAGAATCCATCTCAAAGAAAAAAGAAAAAGAAAAAGAAAACAACTGCAGAAGGTGATGCCTTAACCCCAAATGATTCTTAAGTGGGATTATTCAAGGCACTGCAGCCTGAGGGCAGGGGGTAGAGGAAGAGAAGAGAGGGTTGAAAATTCCAGTTCTGAAAAGCTCTAAGCACAGAGTGCGCCGGGTGTCTGAGGAGAAACAGCTGGCCCCGGTTCTGGGCCTAGGGCCTGTTCTGTCCGCCTCCTGGCCCCACCTCTCCTAGGTGAGGGAAATGGTGACACCTGGAAGCAGCCCCAGAAGCCTCCAGGGTGGGGCCTCAGCCAATCCCGCCCCGAGGACGTCCCCTTGAGCACCATTCAGCCACAGAGGAGAAGACAGGCTCAGCAGACAGGGGCAGAGCCCAGATCCCTGCTGAAGGGTGGAGGGCACAGTTTCCATAAAAAGGAAATGCAGGGCCCAGCGCAGTGGCTCACACCTGTAATCCCAGCAAATTGGGAAGCCAAGACAGGTGGGCTGCTTGAGCTCAGGAGTTCAAGACCAGCCTAGGCAACATGGCAAAATGCCATCCCCACAAAAAACACAAAAATTAGCTGGGTGTGGTGGCATATGCCTGTGGTCCCAGCTACTCAAGAGGCTGAGGTAGGAGGATCACTTGAGCCCAGGATGTCGAGGCTGCAGTGAGCTGAGATCACACCACTGCACTCCAGTCTGGGCGACAGAGAGAGACCTGTCTCTGAAAAAAAAAAAAAAAAAAAAAAGGAAATTCAGAAACTCAAAAGCAAAATTAGGCATAAAAGTGAAAACTTGTTTAGAATGAGAAAAGTCCAAACAAATAACAAGATTTAAAAAGCTGACAAATTCCACAAACTTCACAAAATTCAAAACAATATTCCAGACCCTGAATCTGCCTCTGCACCTTCCCAGCCACATGCTCCTCCATGCCCCACCTGCCACGCTCCCCACCAGCAAAAGGGTCTGCTCAGGTCAACCCCAAACACTGCACCTTCTTGCCCAGCACGATGGGCAGGAAGAATGTGCCTGGGAGCCATTCCCACCCCATGATGGCCTTGACCTTGACCTTGACCATACATGGCAGTGCCACGAGCATGTAAATACATCTCCCTAAACCCAAATAGACTCCCCAACTCAGCATTCCCTTAACCAGGTCCCAGTGGTTCCCTACCTGGCCACTTGTCAGTGCTCTTAACTGATTTCAGTTAAAGTACTTTATACAATTTTTACAAAAACATGTGACCATGTGGATCCATTATTGCTAGGGCCACCCCCACAGCCTTGTGAGGCTCCAGTGCACTGAAGGGCCCCCAGGCTGAAGCTTCATCAGCTTCCGATGGCTCCACCCCTGCTGGGGACCGTCACTCTTCACTGCACACTTTGTCTGGCTGGCTTCTGCTGCAGTGTAAATGTCACCTCCTCCTGACCCCTAGCCTAAAGTAGGCATGTGCTATTCTCCATCAAAGAACCCAGGTTTTGCCTGCGTGGTATTTTTCACAATTTGTAGCTGTATCCTTGTGTATTTATTGTTTGATGTCTGTCTCTCCCACCAGACTGTCGTTCCCCAGAAGGCAGGGACCACATCTGTCTTGTCCACCATGGGTTTCCAAAACCTAGTGCCTATTAAGCCCCCATCCATAATGACAGGGTGAGTAAAAGGTGCGCCGCTTCATCATTCTGAGTTACACTTTGTAAGTGGCAGAGTAGGTGCTGGATGAGCTGCTTCATCATCACCCACCTCTGCTGAGCCATCTCCTCTCAACAGGAAAAGCTAACTGCCTGCTAAGTCCACGCATGCACAAAGATACAAAAACCTAAAATAAAACAACAGAAAGGAGGAAACGATACCAGGGATATCATGGGGAATCATCTATGGAACACCATCCTTTTATAATGTTTATTAGAAATATGAAAAATATCATACAAAATACAGAAACATAAGAGCAGTGCTTCTGAACAAACCAATCAGGAAGTTCTGGAAGGCTCAAAAGTAAGCAAGACAGAGATACAGGGTGGAATGGGTTAAACCCACTATGCACACATAAAACACACTACATGATATAAACATTTCTTAGAAATATGAAATTCAGCTGGAAAATAGATCGGCCAAAGGCATAAGAAAGAGGAAGAAAGAGAGTGAAAGAGAGGGAGAGAGAAAGGGAGAAAGCAATCATTAAGAACTCAAAATTTAGCAAAATGAGAAAAGTTACCTAAAAGACTAATGATTCTCAGCCTGAGCTAATACTAGCCTGTCCTGTCTGCAGTGTGGCACATGTGAGGAACAGAACTTTCAGGCTTGTCATCAGCCTGACAATGTTCGTGTGGAGTTGGTTTTAGGCCTGGCACTGGAGTGGGGAGGCCACCAACCCTCATGCCACTCCACAGAAAGGCCTCCTGGGGCCTTAACTCTGCTCACTGGGAACTCTCACTCCCAGAGGGGAATCCAGGAGTCCAGGAGCAGAGAGCTGATATTCCTCCTGTCCCCATGTCTGTTTCCATGGTGACAGCGACCCTCACACTGTGAACACCAAGACGGGAAGCCAGATCACAGGTCCTTGGAAGCAGAGCAAGCTCTCCCTCCTGGGGGCCTCCTTGCCAGCTCCTCTCAGCCCCGGCCCCCAGCCCCCAGCCCCCAGCCCCCAGCACGGAAGTCCTTTGTCTCTAGCTCTGTCTGTAACTGCCTTGCTGCCCCTCGGCCTCCCCTCCAGCCCCCCTTCTCTGTCTGCCGAGTAGCACATGTTCTCCCGCCTCCTGATTGATCTATTCAGGGAGAATGGGGGGAAACGACTCTTTAATTAATCTCCTGCCTTAATTAATTATTGTAATGGCTTTCAACTTGGGGGGAACGAGGGCCACAATGTACTTAATACGTTTTTATGTCGACGAACACATTTTCTACTTGGCAGAGAAAGAAGAGGCCTGTTTTGGGTTTGGGGCCGCGGAGTGATTTATAAAGGGCATTAACACCAGAGGACTCCTGCTGCGGACTCATGGGTTGGCTTTCTCTGGTGACCAACTTTCACCCTCCACCTCTCCCTCTCCCTTCGAGCTCCCCCAGTCTGCCCACCTCTCATTCCTACCTTTCCGGTACTTCTCCCTCTTCTAACCTACCTCTTTTGCCTGGATTCACTTTGCTCATTATTCCCACCTCACCCTCTCACTGTCACTCTTTCTCCAAAGACTCTTAAGGAAAATGGCCGCCGAGCAGAAGCTCTCAGGGTTGGCATGCATTGGCGGCATGGAACAAGTCAGGGGCCTGGAAGGACACTGTGGGCAGAAAAGGTGGGGACCGGGTCAGCTTTGGCCTGTTTCTCTGTGGTGACCACTCACGCACCCTATGAAAGGCGGAGAAGGTTACCAGGAATACCTCGTATAAATAAAATGCTTTCCAGGCCTCAGTGGCCCTGGGTGGGAAGCCCTTTGGAGAAGGCTTCCAGGTTTGCCATGAGGGTGGAAAATGCTGTCTGGGCTAGCGGAATGTCTGGAGAGAAGATGAAGTAAAGAAGAAAAACAGTCCCACAAATCACTCCTCAATGAGGTGAGAGTATCCACGGCAATCTGCTCAGGGCTGAGCACCAAGGAGGCAGGAGATGTACCGTCACCATGGAAACCACATCCTAGAAACTCACTGGTATTGGTCCCTGTTTGCCTCTGCAGATGAGGTGTTGGGGGTGGGGGCTAGACCTGCAGGGTCCCTGGAGGAACTGGGACAAGGTGAGCATGAGGAAAGAGATAAGAAGGGGCAGGAGAGATGAGCGAGGGGAGAGGACAGGAAGGAGAGATGGAGAGAGCGCAGGAAAGGTGAAGGGAGGAGGGGAAGTTCCCAGGAATGAGACAGCCTCTCTCAGGGGCATCCTGAGCTCTCTGGCCCTGCCCCAGAAGGGGACGAAGTGCCCTGTGCCAAGCGAGGGGGTGTGCCAGGGAGCTAAGCCAGGTGAAAAGGCCTGAGCTGGGGCCCAGGCTGAGTCTCGCTGTTGGAGAGAGGCACCATCCATCCCGGCTGCTTTTATTCCATCTCTGGTTATCATCTAGTCAAGATGAGTAAATGGAGCACACCTGGGCACCCATTCACTGCCCACACTGCAACCTTCCAAAGGGTCTGGGACCAGAGGAACCCAATGTGCGTTCTCCAGTCCCTCCCCTGCCCCTGGGTGCCCATGCACAAGCATGCCAGGGTGGAAGGGTGATTGGAAGCTGAGCTCTAAAGCTGGCCTCTTGCCCTAATTACACCCAGACCCCGGGTTGCCATTTTCTTTTTCTGGAAATTAAGTGGCAACTGGGTGCCTAGCGCCACCTTCTGGCAGCTATGACCAGAAATCGCTGGCCCCAGCAGGACCTCCACAGCAGAGCTGTGGCGTCAAACTTCAAGCAAGGCGTCAAACTAGTACCCTCCACCAAACGCCCTTCGGATGGCCCGTGGGCCAGATGAACTGTTCAATCAAAGGAGCCACAGAGCGCATCCAGTTTAGAGAGCCAGCGCCAGCTCTGACACTGATGGGCTGTGTGATCTTGGCAAGCCTGTTGCCTCACTGGCCTTGTGTCCCATCTGTGCAACAGAGGCTTGGACCAAATTGCCCAGCAGAGCTCTGAGTGCCTTGACTCCAGCCAGAATCTAGTCCCTACCTGGGGTATTCTGTGGAGTCTGAGGGGAGAAGCTAGAACCCCTCCTCCAGTGTCCCTCAGAACCGCTCCATGGCCCGGGGGCTCTGTAAGCCCCACATGGTTCAAGGGGGCCCAGCATAGGCGGGTATCAGTTTCCTATCATCTCCCCCTTATCAGGCAGGCCCTGCCAAGAAGCGGGCAGAAATAGAAGCCACAGGACACACAGCACCCACTGCAAGGCATGCCCCTACCCTCCTCCTAGACCACAGCAGCCCCACCTGCCCTCCTCTGTAATCTGAAAGAACCCCCGGACCACAAGGCTCCTGGAAATCGGCTAGAGGACGAGGAGCACTGGAGAACTGGCATTCTCCCAGTTGATGCTGGCACCTCCTGCCCTTCCTTCCTCCATTTTCTGCAGGCGAAGCCCCACTTCAGGACAAGGGGCCAAGTGTATGATGCTTCCTCAGCACCTGTGACTGAACACATGGCTACTGAGCTGCCTGCTGGCAATCAAGGGAGCCAGCCAGGGCTAGAGGAGGGGGGTCTAGAGGGGACTGTGGTCACCCTGGTGTCCTGGAAAGTCACTAGGTAAGCGAATAGAGGTTCTGAGTTGGAGAGCCAAGTTCAAATCACAGCTTTCTGTTAGTAGTTCCACAATCTCATGATGTCTTCTCATTTGCTAGTTGAAGAAAATGGCAGAATCTTCCTCTCAGGGTTCTGCTGAGGATTAAGCCAGGTCATGTATGTACAGCCCTTAGCAGCACTCATCATCACAGACTCAATTCAGAAGATTCCAGATTTGGGCCAGGCCAACTCTGACTCATCCCAATATTAAGAGCATGTTTAAAGTACAATCTTGAGTGTTCCTTCCATCAGTAACTACTTATGGAGCACCTACTACATGCCAAGCACTGCCGTGGACCGCAGAACTAGAACAACAAAGAAGACAGACATGACGCCAGATTTCATGGAGCTTCTAACCTGGTGGGAGGCAAGGGAGAGTCGTGAATAAACATCAAACAAGGACACAAAGAATGAGTTTCTCCGCATTGTGATGGGGAAGCAAAGATGCCAAGGGAGCATATGACCAGGAAGCTGACCTCGTCTGGGTGGTCACAGATGATTTGTCTTCGCCTCTTTCTTCGTCCTGCTGATGGGAATGACAGCATGATGGCTGGAGCTCTGCAGCCATCTTGAACGATGAGGCACAGCTGCTGGATGAGGGGTCTGCATTCCTGATCACCTTGTGAAGGTACCTAAGCCCCCTCTGTATTCTCTACTCCTAACTTACAGAGAGGAAATGACTTTTCTATTGTCTAAAGATGGTGTTGTTTTCACTGAACTGCTGAAGTGGAGTTAGTGTTGCACACGCTGCCTCTTCATTAGACTGTAAGAACCTTGCGGGAAGATGGAGGGCGGCACCCAGCACAGGGCCTTCCTACAGAAGGGAGTCTCAGTGGCTATTTGTGGAATTAGCTGATAAAGCAGGAAGGAGTTGAGAGGAGACAGAAGAATCATTGGACAGACAAATCAAGGGACAAGAAGCTTGAACCATTTCTAGAGACGTCTGAGGACAGAGCCGAAGGAAGGTGAGACAGAGACTCAGCAGCCAAGGACAGGGCCTGATTGAACAAGTTAAAGGACTTGAACCCAGGGAGATAAGTGACTTCTGAAACAAGTACCTTAAGGTGTTGGAGGGCTCCTCAGGGACAGCTTGATGCTGACCGTGGCCTTGAGTGTAATGTCCAAGGAAGACCCAAGAAATGGGGAGCAGAGGGACCTGGGTTTAAATTCTGCCACTTAACAGCTGAGTGAGTTCAGGTAAGTTGCCTGCCTCTCTGAGTCTTAGTTTATCAATACAACAACTTAAATAGATGGGACAACATGTGTGAAATCCTCTACACCCTGCCTGGTACATGGTAGGCACCCAATCAATTGTAATCGTGGCCATCAAGCTATCAGGTGCTATGGTGGATGGACCTAAGTTGATCCCATGATCCCAGCCTCCTGGTGTTCATGCGTTTCTGTGATCCCCTCCCCTGGTGAGTGGGACCTGTGACTGGCTTCCAACCAACAGAACACGGCAAAGGGGAGGGGATGTCTAGAGCTAGCTCTGGAGTCTCTCTCCATTGCTGGCTGTGAAGAAACAAGTTGCAATGAGTCCTATACCTGCAAGAAAGCGCAGCTTATTCTTTCTAGGGAGCTTGGAAGTGGACCCTTCCCAGTCGAGCCTCCAGATGAGAATCCAGCTCTGACTGGCACTGTTGGCAGCTCTGCAGAGGACTTGCTAAGCCATGCCCAGGAACTGTGAGATACTAAATGCGTGTTGTTTGAAGCTGCTAAATTTTTGGTGACTTGTGACACGGCATAGAAAACAAATAGAGGTGCTATATCAAGAACATGTTATGGAATACATAAGGAATATAAAACTTCCCCTTTTCCTGCACGTCAACCCCAAGAGGGGGCATTATTTCCCCCACTTACAGAGAAAACTGAGGCTTAGCGGAGCGGCTAAATTCCCTGAGGCCACGCAGCTCCTGGGGGAGGAGGAGCCAGAACACAGACCCCAGGGCCTGCTCTGAGCCAGGAGGAGCACCAATATCCCTGCTGCAGGGGCGGCAGCCTTACCCCGCAAGGTGCTGTGCAGTGCGATGAAGCCTTTAGGAGGGTCTGCCCCACCCAGTCCTCCACAGACCGCACCCCTCCCTGGTGCCTGGGACCCAGCTGCTTCACACGGCTCTCTGGCACCTATCTGGTCCCTGAGGGCATTTGAGTTTCTAACTCCTGCATAACTAGGGCACTGGTAGTTAGATCCCAAGTAGATCCGGCCCTGGTTTCTCAAGGGCTTTGGAGCAAAAGGCAAGAGTCTAACTCCCCTGGAAAAAGGCAGAAGCAAGGAGACAGCACGTGCACCCCCTTCCTGAGCTGTGAGGCCACAATGAGTCACTCCCACGACATCCACGTGTCCCAGGGTCACTGCACACTCTGCACCCTGGGCTGGGCCTGACCTGTCACTTGACTCCAAGGAAAAGCAAGTGCAGCAGAGGAGGGAGAGAGAAGCGCGAACACCACAGTCTTGAGAGAAGCCCTACCCAGGCTTCTGGAGTGGGCAGCAGTTCCCACCTGGTGCGTCTTCAAGGAAGGCTGCTTCTTCATTTAAAGAGATGCTGGGATACAGGCAGATGTCACGGGGAGCCTTGGGACCCCCGGCTCAGGGCTACATTTATACTATTGACCTAGGTTCTTTCATTCCTCCCTCCCTCCCCGCCTCCCTCCTTTCTTTCTTCCTTCCTTCCTTCTTCATCCCACACGTGCTGCGGGGTAGAGCTGCCTGCACTTACAACTTGAGAATAATGTCCCTGAGTACACAGGTGACAGAGCAGTCACCAGGATCCAACCCAGTCAAGGCAGGAAGAATGGGCTCTGTTTTGGGGGTCCCCTCCTCCCTTTAGTTGGGCTGGTGCCTCATGCCTTCTCATGCAGTTTGCAGAGCAGTCCTCAAGTTTTGACAAAAGGCCAGGGCCTCTGTCTGGGACTGGGAATACAAAAAAGAGCTGAGCATGATCCCTGCCCTCAGAAACTTAGTCTGGCATGTGAGAGGGAAGGAGCCACAAACCCTGCTCCCCGGGGACAGGGCAGCTCCCACCTGGAGGAAGGCTGGCTCATGGCTCTGGAACTGGAACCCAGGCTGCATGTTTTAAAGCTGCCCAGATGAACTGGTGGTGTGGCTAGGTTGAGAACAACTATCACAGGAAAAGGAACACGCTGTCGGAGGCACTTGTGGTTGGCTTGTATGTTCCCTTGCTGACAGCGTCCAGATTTTAGCCACTTCGTCAGAAGAAAGTGATTTCTCAGGATTAGCTGAGCTCAAAGCTGCAAAAAAGAATAAACAAACACACCCTCTCACAGACTGACGAGCGCACTCACACAGGCCCATGCCTCAGAGGCAGATGTCTTCACTGCATGATACTGGTAAGTAGACATATTGGGAAATTTTTCTATTTTTTTCCTCCCAGAATTTCAAAAGCAAATTGCATTTTACATTTTCTTGACTGAGGGCAGACAATTTTCACTAACGGGCCCTGCAGGAGGTGATCTGCTACAAACCCTCATCCGTGGCACACCGCCACACCCCAGGCACTGCATACACGTCTTCCAATTGCAGCTCAACACCGCCCTAGATGACAGGTCATCCCCATTTCACAGATGAGGCACAGTAAGGAACTTGCCCAAAGCTACCAAATGGGGAGCCTGTCTGACTCACCTGCTTCTTGCCTCCAGTGAAAAAGACAAGAGCTAGGCAATGGCCCCCATGTCACAAATATCACGTTCATCGAGGGGAACCACCTGGCACCAGGCTCTGAGTAAGGACAGGCAAATGTGAGGGGTTGGTGGGCGCTGCACTGGGTGAGACTGGGCTAGACGTCGCCACCCCCACCTAGAGAGAGTGCAGTCTTAAACAGTAAGCAAGCCCCTTCCACTGGGGTCACCTAACATGATCACAGCAACCCTGGGCCACCAAATCTAAAATTTCTCACTCTGTCTCCTAGGCTGAAAACTCAAATACTGGAAGGTCTGGTTCAAGACTAGACCCCGGTGACAAACCCTCTCCCTGGGGGTTCCACAGCCACCTTCCATCCTCCCTAGGGCTCCCAGATTCAGTTTGCTGGAGGCTGGCGAGGCAGGCTCCAGATCTGCTGCCTGCCAACTGTGTGGCCACATATAAATTCCTTTACTCTGGGAAAAAGGAAGGACATCTATTTTTCTTTGCTTGGGAGAGGATGAAATGAAACAAAACTTATGAATGTTCCGGGCACTAGGCTCAACCCAGGACGAAACCACAGTGAATTAGAAATTATAATGGAATTGTGCATGCTCTCCACCAGAAATCTTTCCAAAATACAAGGTAATACCAAGTCTGGGCTGGCTGAGGTGAGCACTAACCGGGAGCAGGAGGGCAGAAGAATCCATTTGTAGCATATTTGCAGGAAGGGAGTTCCTGCTCCTGTCCGAAAATTCCACCAGGTGGCGCCATGAGACAACTTTCACAACCTTTCGGGTCTGCACACCAAGGCGGTGGGGGTCCCTCAGGTCCCTGCAAAAGGGCATTGGGAGTTCATTACCCAGTTCAGAGCTAAAGAAAGCTGGGGTCTTGGTCGCTCCTCAAGGCTTTTCTTAACCTCCTTAATCCAGATGTTCATGAAAATGGGGTGTTACATGGACACACAAAAGGGAACAACACACATTGGAGCCTTTCAGAGGGTGGAGTATGAGAGGAGGGAGACGATCAGGAAAAATAACGAATGGGTACTAGGCTGAATACCCGGGTGATGAAGTAATCTGTACAACAAACCCCCATGACACAAGTTTACCTATACAATAAACCTGCACATGTACCCCTGAAGTGAAGTTAAATTTTTTAAAAAAGAAAGAAAATGGGGTGTTAGAGGAAGTGGGGACAGCAACGTGTTGGGCAGCGACGTTGGCAATGCCAGACCAGGCAGCAGCAAAATCCATCAAGCGTCTACTAAGGGCAAGGCCCTCCATGGTAGGTGTCAGTCTCAGAGCTGAAAGGGGCCTTCGTGGAAGTCTAGCCCAGCCTGTTTGTTTTTCCAGAATGAAGGAGGCCAGATGGGAGTCACTCCCTGCCTGTCGGAGGTTGTGGGGAGGCCCTCTCAGCTCGTCTTAGGGTGCAGTGTGACCCAGGAGGCGGTGTTCAGGTGAGGCCACTGTGTCTTTTCAGGGAGACAGCTGAGGGCAGAAATTGCACCCTATCCAACTGCAAAGGAGACTGAGAAACCCTATAAGGTTATGACATCCCCCCTCGGGCCCTGGAGAAAGGGAGACAGTTCTGTCAAGATCCCCACATTTCAGAGAAAAACCCCATGGGTTGGTTCAGGGTCAGAGCTGCAAGGCCCTGAGGGTCAACTGAGTCAATCCCCTATGGGGGATTGAGCCCAAGACAGGGTCGACAACTCAAACACCAAAATACTGCAGGATGAAAATGCTCTTCATGTACTCATATAAAACGTGCCAAGATATACTGCTAAGTGAAAAATGCAAAAG
Organism: Pongo abelii; assembly: GCF_028885655.2. Taxonomy (NCBI): domain Eukaryota; kingdom Metazoa; phylum Chordata; class Mammalia; order Primates; family Hominidae; genus Pongo; species Pongo abelii. The sequence continues at coordinate 74,370,906 of NC_071993.2, forward strand.
GCAGAGAAAAACGTGTCAAATTTTTTCTATTATTTGTATTAAAAAAAAAAAAGAAAAAATAGTATATTCATGTTTGCTCATATTTGCATAACTAAATTCTGGAAGTATTTAGAAGACACTAAGAACAGCAGTTACAGTGGAGTGGAGGAGGGATGGATGGATGGGGACAGAGGAGGGAGATAGGCTTTTCTCTATATACATTTGTACATTATATCATCTTCGAACCACACGAATGCATTACTTTACAAAGAGTAAGACTTTTAAAATAGCTTGCTCAAGATCATACCGTTTCCCACAGTTGTGGGGTACTGTTACCTGCCAGGGAGTGAAATGATTTGGGGTGGTGCACAAGATGATTATAAGCAATTTACAAACACAGCACCTAATCGGACGGTGAGGAAGTCATTCCTCTTCGTTTCTCTTCAGTCCTCTGAATCCATCAAGGAGAATGTCTCAGTGAGGGGCCAGTGAGGCTTCAGCACCACTCCCAATCTTCATAAACTGACTTTTTTAACAAAGAAAGCAGGCATCAGGCTAAGGGCTTGGACAATGGCAGTGACTAGCTAAAATGGAATATCATTCGTTTTGTCCTGGATTCATTTGTACGAATACCTACTGTGAGTGGCAAGTAGTATTGGCTTTCCATTTACAATAGTAATATGAAGCTTCCTTTTAAAAAATTAATTTAAGTAAGATGTGAGCTGCTGTTAAAAAAAAAAATGTTAAGTGAGTCCTAATACCATTTCTCTATGAATACAGTAACATTGAGCACTAACTTGTGCCAGAAACGGCTAAGTGCTTCCCATGAATTAATATACTTGATCCTCTCACTGTGGGAGGTGCAGATGAGGACACGAAGGTTTAGGGAGATGCTGGGTTGTGCCAAGGTCTCTGGTTAACAGAGCTGAAGCCGGGAATGGGAAGCAGGCATTCAGCCCCCAGCAGGGCCCCTCCCCACCAGAGGGACTGAAGCTGGCCCCTGGGCCAATGCAGACCAGCCCTGGCTCCCAGCCCTGTGCTCCACCTGCCTGGGCACTTGGGGCAGTGGCCCTCCGGCTTCATCTCAAGTAGCTCCAACCTTCTCCTTCCAAGCTCTGAGTCCCTAAAGCCATTTGGTTTCAGCTCTGCCCCCAGCCTCAAACCAGAGGCTCAGAGGCACACACACACACCCCTCCATACACTACACACCCCCTTTGTAATTCTTTGAAGCTTTCACTCTACCTGCTTCTTGAACTTTCTCTTGCTGCTCTTTTGGGCACTGGGTGGCAGCACCAGGCGGGGTAGGCTTGCTTGTCCTACTGGCTGGGCAGGCCACAGGTTCTCTATCTAGTTTTGGCAGCAGAGCTCTGCTGCCTCCCTCCCCTGCCCCCACTCAACCCTTTGAGAGATCACTGGATTTGTCACTTTGCAATGAAAATATGCATTCGAGAATGCAGGGAAGAGAGCTAAATCTCCATGACTGTGACCCAGGACTGGGAAGCCACTGAGGCCACCCAGCTGGGCAGCTGCAGCCAGCACCCTTGCACCAACTTCTGTGCCCTCTGCCCCCAAACAGCTGATCCCATGGGGCTGCAGGCGGGTCTCAGCAGGTAGTGCAGCTGGGCATCTGTATCTGCAGGTTTCCAGGTGACGCTGATGCAGGTACAGCCAGAGGTAAAAGAGAGGAGTGGTCAAGAGCATGGGCTGTGGGCCTCTGAATCCTAGGTCCACCCAGCTCGCCCTGGGTCCTACAGCAAGTTATAAACCCTCTGCCATGTCCTCTGCCGTGAGATAAAGATGACAGTGACAGTACTTATGTCATAAGGTGCTAGTGACAATTAAATGACATAAAGTGCTTAGCACAGGGCCAGGCACTCCATACACTCTCAACAAACATCATCCAGTCCTGACATTCAACACCAGCAACAAGCCCCTCAGCTTCCAGGAGCGTAGCGAAGTGGTTGTATTTCTTCTCTAACAGCTGCGGGAGGGGCAACCCTGCTCTTAAAAGCCCAGCACCGCCCCAGCCAGGGCTCCCAGGTGCCTTGGAAAAGGGAGCCACTCTGGAGCCAAAGCTGCCAGTACAGAAGCTGTGGGCCGTGGTGCAGCACCTGCAGAGGCAGCTCAGGGGCGGGCGCAGTCCCCTCTCCATGGCCCTCTGCCTCTTACCCACCATGCTTTCAGTGATCCCCTGAAAGGCTCTGAGAGGCGGGCAGGTCCCAGGTCGTCATCCCTTCACAGGGATGAGGAAACCAAGGCTCAAGAGGCTGAGTGTCCTGTCCACAAAGAGCAGAGCCAGGCCTGCAAACAGGCCTCCTGTGCCACCCAGTGAGCCACAGAGCGCAGGGGCGGCTTTCCTCCCCCGTCCTCAGGTTCAGGCATCCAAGTGGACAGAGGCCTTGACCACTGCCTCAGGGCTTCCCCCTCAGACCCACAGAGCTAGAAAGGCCCCAGAGATGGAGCCCAACATCCCTGGCCCTCACCTATGCTAAAAGGCCCCATCGTGGCCCTAGTCACAGGGAGGCAGGAGCTGGGAGACGGCTGCTCGGGGGACCTGGCAAAACCAGAGTCACCGTTTCACCTGATCTCAGGCTTGGTGTCTCCTTCAGGGAGATGATGGTTTGGTCCCCACTTCCAGGACTAGCCAGAGGGTGGAGAGGGAGGGGCTTAGGGAGCCAAGGGCTTGGAATTTGTGGAGGGGACCAGGAGGCCGGCTGGTCCCCAGAGATTGAGCAGAACAGACAAGTCAGACCCCAGCAGTTCTACTCACCGGGTGGCCCCGCAGAGGTGGTGGAGGCCTAGTGGGATCTGAGCTGGGGGCTCACATGGGTGGGAGTAGGAGCAGCTCTCCCCAGGCAGCCAGGCTGGAAATCCAGCCTGCCACGGAGACACAGGGCTTCGAGGATCAGCAGCAACCTCCCTGGAAATCTGCCCTCTTGGGCAGGATTGGAATGAGTCAGGCAGCTCAGTCTGGGGGTCCTGTCACACAGCAGGCAGAATTGGTGGTGGGCAGAGAAGGAAGAGCCCACCCCCTCAGTGAGCTTCTGATTAGGATGCTGAGTAGACCGAGGCAGAGGCTCACTCAGGCCCCTCAGCTCTGATATGGCCTCCCAAAGGACCTAGACTCTGCCTGTGCAGGGCGCAGCCGCCCCGTGAGGCCTGGGTCAGTCGGTGCAGGTGAGAGACCTGCCGAGCGCATTCAGGCAGGCCGGAAGCACACAGCCCCAGGTCACTCCCAGCTGCAGGCTGCACGACCCCAGGGGGCGCCTCCCCACACTAAGCTGCCTCTGTCTGCATACAGGCTGTCCCAGCACCTTTCAGACACTGGGCTTAGGAAGTGAGGCAGAGAAGACAGGTAGCTCAGAGAAGGGCCAAGAGTCCAATCCAACCACAGCAGCTCTATGGGGCCTGGAGCTCAGTCAACAAACAGGGCAAGACTTCACCTCCTCTTGGTCCCCACCAACTGACTTCCAGCCCCCAGCCCTGCCTCTTAGGCCAGCTAAGCACCAAGCAAGCCTCACGAGAAGCCATCTCTGCCCGCTGTGGCCCCTGCCCACCCCCACTATCCTGCCTAAAGCCAGGCAGGCCCCTCTCCTCCCGCTCTTTCTAGTCAGGCGCAGAGGGAAGCCCTGCTCACCCCTGCCTTCTCTAACGGACCCTAATTCTCAAAGGGCTTGGACTTTGGGAATGGAAACTGAGTTCTAGAAAAAGGTATGATTCTCAGCCTTGAATTTGAGGACTCAGATTCATATCCCCTCAAGGTATTTTATATATTGGGGTTTTCCACTCGTAATTTATTTTTTCAGAGTCCTGCAGCTTTGCAAAGGAAAAATGAAAGGGAAAACCCACCTCTAAGAGAAGCTGAGGGAGAAGGGAGTTAGGAGAGTGGGGTATGGCCAGGAACTTCCCTGTGGCTGGTGGGCTGGAGCTGTAGGGGCTTGCAGCCAGGCAAGTGGGTGGGCTGAAGTGTCAGGACAGAAGGAGATGCCACGGGGACCAGCTGGGACAACAGCAGGGCTGAGCCCCCACCTCTCTTTGTCCAGGCCCCAGGTGAGAAGCTCCTGTTCCAGACAGCATGGCAGGCTCTCAGATGGAGGGGTGGCCTCAAGCTCCTTCTCGCACCCATCCTCCCCCAGACCTAGCAACTCCAAAACATGCCTTCCTCCCTGCAAACAACCAAACCCAGCGGATCCCAAGAAAAGGATGAGAAACCTGGTGCCAGGACAGGCAAGTCCTTGACTCACCCAGCCTCCCTCCAACCCATAAATAACCCTCCTCCCTCTGTGGCCCAGAGCCTCAGCCACCCAGTGCCTCCCCAGGCAGGGCCTCCACGCAGACCCAGGGCTCACATGTCAAAACGCAAGGCCTCCTCTCCAGAGAAGAAGCAGGGCATCCTCATTCCACATGCACCATTTTCTAAGGAGAATGCACTGCAGCCAGGGGTGACAGGAGCCTCTGGAGGGTGAAAGAGGCTGAGCAGCCTCTGGTCAGGAAGGTCTCCTTAAGCAAGGGAGACCTCGGACCTGCACCCTGGCTCTCCTGACCCTGCAGCCTCACCAGCCATTCTGGCCAGAGGAACCCTCCCCACAAAGCTGACCATCATGCCTGACATCTCAGAGTGAGGCTGAAAGTTATCCACACATCAGGCAAGGGGTCCAAGCCAGATCTCATCTAGACCTTCTCTCCTAGTTCTGCGATCCTACTGGGAAAATCTTAGAAAGCATGCTGAGGTCAAATGCTCGCTGCTGCCTGTTCCCCGAACCCAATCCCTCTTTACCATGTTTTCCAGATCTGCATGCAGGTGTACGATTATTCATACATTTCTTTATATGGACTCATTTTTACTTAAATCTATTTATTGAAAATGTCACAATAAATAGAATGCCAGTACCACTTGTCCTAAACAATAAGTAGCCAATAAAAATATACCATTAAAACAAAAACAAAGCTATAAAAGTCTGGAATTTTTCCCACCTTCCCTAAGCCCAAGTCCTGCTCCCTAGGCAGAGGAGACGTCGGCATGTCTTCCACAGGCATCAGAACATGTTGGCATCCAGCTGAGATCTTCTCGGCATAAAAGGATTGAGAGAATTGGGAAGGGCATCACTTTCTTGCTCTGATTTTGTGCCACTTAATGCAGGCTCCATACCACCTAAAAGTATCTCGGGAACCAACAGATCCACCCACACTTTGGAAATGCTGGACTAATGTCTCCCTCTGCTTCATGCTTAACACAAGGGGGAAACACACACCTGTGGTTCCCTCTCTGATCACACCTTCAAGGCACCACCAGATCCCCTCCAAATATGCCTGCTCTCACACCAAGACCCAGCAAGTCCCTCTCAACAGGCCCACCCCCATCAGCCCCCAGAGGTCACCGCTGACTCAGGTGGGACACCAGGTAGACAAGGCCAACCAGGAGGAGGCCACGAACACCAAGCATCATGAGCAGGAAGAGGAGCAGGATGGAGGTCACCGGCTCCACAGCATGGTTGCCGAGATGCCACTGCGGAAAGCCCATGTTCACCAGCTGCCGGTTGAGGTCATTGAAGGGGGACTGAGCAGCACCCAGCCTGGCACCTGCCTGCTGCTGGCGGTGGCCAGGACCCCCTGGGGGAGCACCATGGCCCCTGTTGAAGAAGCTCTGGAATGTGAAGACAGAGATGAATGAATCATCGGGTTGAGGCACCAGCCAGGAATCAACCTCTCTAGGCTGCGTCCTGCCCTTCCTACAGCCACCCAGGGTCACACCCTCCTTTCTCAGCAATCCCCCATGCCACCCATAAGAATCCCAACAAACAAGTCACAAGCTCTCAGAGCACAGAACATGCCAGTCTATATTCCTCACATCAGGCCCAGGACAGAGGAGAGAGGAAGTGGTTGAGGCAGGTTGGACTACAGGGCATGGCTCTAGGGCCAGCAATTTTAATACTCATCATCACTCCTTTTTTTTTTTTTTTTTTGAGACGGAGTCTCGCTCTGTCACCCAGGCTGGAGTGCAATGGTGCAATCTTGGCTCACTGCAACCTCCGCCTCCCGGGTTCAAGCGATTCTCCTGCCTCAGCCTCCTGAGTGGCTGGGATTACAGGCATGCACCACCACACATGGCTAATTTTGTATTTTTAGTAGAGATGGGGTTTCACCATGTTGGTCAGGCTGGTCTCGAACTCCTGGCCTCATGATCCGCCCACCTCAGCCTCCCAAAGTCCTGGGATTACAGGTGTGAGCCACCGCGCCCTGCCACTCCTTTAAAATAATTATTCTGTGCCCAGGGCTCATCTCCTCCACTTCCTCTCCAGCTTCTCTGTCATCCAACCCACTCTTAAAAGAAAGACACTAGCTCCAGTGAGGTTTGCTAACCAAGTTAAAGGAGAGAGAGCTCTTGGGTGTGAAGTCTGGGGAGGCTGCCTGGAGAAAGGAGATCTGGGGAGGTAGACAATAAGCCACTGCATCTTCCCCAAGTCTTACCCAGCTCTCTGCAAAAAGGGCTTCAGGCTAGAAAAGGTCAGTGACCAGCAAGAGAGACTTCTGGAAGCTAGGAGTAGCCAGTACACAGGAGGCCATCTGTCCCACTCCACAGGAAATGAGTACCTACCTGTCGAGGAATGCTACCTCTTGGTGGCTGGGTAGTGGTCCTCACTCGGGGGTCGTCATCCTGCACAATTTCCCCATTGGCCAAGATCCGCACCATCCTCCCAGGCGCTGTGGGTCCCTGATGGGCTGCACCTGCATTGTGTGGTCAGAGTGGGCAGGCTAATGGAAGCCAAGTGGCGCAGAAGTTCTCCCCACCACAAAACCTTTAACTGTTAGTGATCTGGGACCAGACTCATGAAGATCTGTGGAGGATTCTTCCCCTGACCTCAAAAAGCTTGAAGGAAAAAATTTACCAGAAATTGAGGGAGGCTTGCAGTCAGTGATGCTCACAGAGGTGACCCACGCTGAGCAGGTGCTGTGCCTGATTAACAAAAAGGGGAGAAATAAAGGCAAGTTGTTTGCCAGGCAAAAAGATTTCAGACATTGAGTCCACCAGGAAAACTATCAAAAGGATCCTTGGCAAAGGAAGTTTTATTGCCAATCACTACACTGCCAACAGCACAACTGGGACTAGAGTCCCTGCTGTGGCCCACGCCCTGTGGAAGGCCCATCCTGCAAGGCTCACCTCACTCAAGCCTCACAACACTCCCCCGAGGAGGGTACTAGCGTGGCCATCGCACAGGCGGAGGCACAGGGAGACTTAAGTGGCCTGCCCGGGATCACACCTACGGGCAGCAGAGAAAGAACACGATGCCAGAAGCTCTGGTTCTAGGGCCCTCTCTGGGTACTAAACTGGGAGTCCAGGGCACCAGGATCCCCAGTGGGGTTCCATTTCCCTTCCACTGAAAAATGGGTCGAGTGTGTTGCTCCCCCAGGGAGTCAATGTCACCACCTGGGCCTTCCCCAGGAACACCCAGGAAGACGGGGTCACTTCGGGGTTACGTTACAACCACTGCCTGGTAGCGGCAGACCACACCAGCCACCATGTGCCTCGGAAGAGCACACCTTTGCTGCAGAGGGCACGCCCCTCACCTGTCCCTCACTTCGCAGGGAACACGAGCCCAACCTTGGCTAACGGGCGCAGGGCCCAGCCTTCCCAAAATATGGGAGGGGGTTGCTGCGGTGGCTCTCGAAAGGCTCCACTCCGCGGACCCCTGGACTGCGGGTCCCCTCCACGCCTCCCCTTGAGTCTGGGTAAAGGCCATTCGTTCTCAGGAGATGAGCCTCAGTGTCCATCTACATTCTAGATAGCACTGGTGACATATACGCCGAAAAAGGTCAGGAGCCCCTGTTGTCTCGCCCGTAGCCTGGAGCCCGGGACAGGCGCGTCCCCCTCCTGAAGCTCGCTGGCCCTGGCGCAGGCCGAGCGGATGGTGGTCGCGCGCAGTCCCTTTGTGCTTTGTCATCGCGCCCCCGCCCGGTGGGCCACCCGCGCGCCCGGCCCGCGGCGCACCTGACATTCCGGGCCGGGGGCGGGAGGGACGCTGCCCCGGCCGCCAGCCCCAGCCTCTGGAGCCCGACACCGGCTCCCAGTCCCGGCCCGGGCTGCGGCGAGGGATGCGCTTCCTCCGCGGCGCGGCGACTCACCTGCAGGCGCGACTCCGGGCCTCGGCGGCGTCCACTCCCGGCGGCTCCAGGCGGCTTCCTCCCACCTGACCTCACAGGAAGCGCGCGCCGGAGGGGCGCGGCCCAGTGGCGGCGCACATCGCCCTCTGTAGGCCGGCTGAGGAATTGCACCTGCCCGGCCCGGGGTTGGGGGCGGCGCGGGGTGGTGGGAGTCGGGGAGATGGGGCGTGGGAAGGGGAGATGGGGCGTGGGAAGGAGTGGGAGGTGGGGATGGAGAGAAAAGAGGATGGGAGGAGAAGACACGTGGAAAAGAAGAAGAAGGAGGAGGGAGAAAAGAAGGAAAAGGAAGCGGAGTCCACGGAGGAAAAACCCAGGGGGTGGGGGCGCCCTGGCCTGGGAGGAAGGGCGGGCGCAGGCTCAGATGACCAGTGTAAGTTTGCTGAGCCAGCTCCGTGGATGCCCGTTGAGTAGGACCCAACCCTGCCCTCGAGGAGTTCCAAGTTCAGTGGGGAAGATGAGGCAGGAACGTGGCAGACCCCTCTGTAGGCTTCCAGGAGAAGATGCGTTTGAGCTGGGGCAGGAGGGTAGGTAAGGATAGAGAAGGTCACTCTTGGCAGAAGGAACCACCTGCAGGGAGTGAATGATCCACCTCTGCCTCCTTTCTGATGTTTTAAAATCCACCCCTCCCCCACCACCTTCATAAGCTGCTCCCTGTGGACCTGCTCACCAGTCGGGGAGAATGAGCTGTGCAGTCCCACAGTCTGGGTTCAGGTTCTCGACTCTGGCAAGTTACTTAGCTGCTCAGTGTCACAAAACAGGTGTAATCATAGTCTTACAGGACCTCTGTGAAGATTAAGTATGATGTCTCTGGCACATTGGCAATGTTGATAAACGTTAGCTATGATTATCATTTAATAAATATTTCTGGGAGTGGCAGATATTTGTTGAGCATTTATTAGAACCCAGATTCTGCTAGCTGCTGGGCAGAAGGAACAAAACTAAGGGAGAGATTTAGACCTGGTCTGGAGGACTCATAGTCGGCCACCATAGTCTGATTATTTGATCATGAAACCTTATCAGCAAAAAATGTTTCACAGGTCGCCCTGGTATCTGTATCTTATTTATATGTTATTATTTTTGTTTGTTTCTAAATTACACATGCGTACTGTGAGAACAGATTGGCATGATGGATAAAGGTGGCTGCTGGAGCCATCCTGTGTTTGAATGTTGGTGTGACTGCTTTCTGGCACTTCTGTGTCAAGTGCTTGGATGAGAGCCTGGCTGCAGTACGTGCTCAAGGGCTACTGACTGTTATGATCATTACCTCTTCTACTATCAAGTCGATTGTAAAGCATGCACATTTTGAAAGCATAGGTTGTAAAGTAAATATAAACCAAAATCCTAGGGCTTTCTCCCTGCACCCCAATGTGTTCCAGGTATGCCAAGTGCATGCATGAAAGCAGTAATCACAAGGCAGGATGCCCGATTGTCAGAGGTGGCCTGTGATCCCAAATCGCAATGTGCACATTGGAATTACCTGGAGTGTTTAGAAACCATCCCAATACCTAGGTCCCACCCCAGAGATCACAATGTCATTGATCTGGGTTACAATCTGGGCTTGGAGACATTTTAAAAACCAGTCTTCTAATGAGCAGCTAGGGCCAAGAAACACTGCCTTCCATGAACAGAGCCCCATAAGTAGGTCACGGAACTCAGGAGCCCCAAGAGGGAGGTAACCTCTGTGGGCTGGGAAACCAGGGGATACAGGCAGAAAATCGTGGATGTTTTCAGGAAGATTTGAGCTGGTATAACTGCTGCCAAAGAGATACACTCCAGCTGGAGAGAACCGTAAGAGTCGAGAGGAAGAAGCAAGTCCCTACAGAGAAGTCAAGAACAGCTTTGGGATGGGAAGTGATAGTGCTTGCCTGGACTTAGAAACAGCCTATTATTGCCAACTAAAACAGCCTAAGGAGGCAACGTACCACTTTTGCTATCTCTCCACCTTCTTCAGGTGTCTCTCCTGCTCAAGAACCTGCAATGGTCCCTACTGTCTGCTCCAACAAGCCCCAACTCATTGGCAAGGCTTTGACAACCCTCCAACTCTAGCCCCAGCACACTGTCAGCAACTCCTTCCCTCAGCTCTGCCCACCTGGCCTCTTTGCTTTCCCCGAAGTAGATCACCCAAAGGCCTGCTTTGCTTGGGCCTGAATATCTGCTGGAAGGCCAGCTCTACTCAATCTAAATCCCTTCATCCACAAACGTGATTGTTTCATGTAATAATAATAATAACCCCTATGTGTGCAGAGTTCTTACTTCCAAAGTGCTTTCCCAGAGACCACTTCATTCTTTTTTGGATTATGAAATAGAAAGAGTAGGTGTTATTATTCCTCTTTTACCGAGGCGAAATTGAGGCTCAGAGACAATGTAGATGATAAGCCCAAGGTCAATGACAGAGCCAGGGTTCAAATGAAGGCAGGTCCCCGGGCTCTGCATTCCAGGCTTTTGCATCCACCAAACAGACTCCCTTGAGTTCATCTCAGCTCTGCAGCCTCTTTACAATTGTGCCCCCATCTTCCCCAGTGCCATCAGCACAAGATTGGGCATTGGGTCATGCCTTAACCCCAACATGTGGTCAATAAAAATGTGCTTTTGTTTTTATTTCTTTTATTTATTTTATTTCTGTTCATAGCAGAGTTCATAATTTTTAAGTCAGGTGTCCTGGCCTCTTCTCTGACTCCGCAGGTGGGAACAACTGTTTCTGCCTCAAAAGAGAATGGCATGATGATAATGGTGATGTCATTTTAAATATATTAATCTATCTCTTTCTCCTGCTATTTCCCCCTGTCTCTTTCCCCTACTCTGGCAGACACTATGCCTGTGTTTATTACCCAGAGAATGGTGTAGGAGAAAGGCAGCACTAGCCTGCCAGTGCCCACTGTTGGTGCCTCCTTAGGCCTGTGGCCATGGAAGACAGTATGTCAGGGGCCTCTTCAGAGAAAACACGGGGAGAGGAGGAAATGATGGGAGCATAGGTGTTGTGTGCTGGATCTCAAAGGGGGGCATAAGGCTTGGGAAAGGGAATGGCCAGATAGTGAGTATGACAGGTAGGGCCTTATACGGCCTTGTGGAAATCCTTGGGTCCATTGTGTCTGAGGTGTGGTGGAAGGATTCTTGTGCTCCAGCAATGACAAGGGAGGAGGAGGAGGAGGAGGAATAGTGGGAAAATTGCTGGACTTGAAAGGGTCAGGTAGACAGGTATGAAGGGTGGTTCAGTGATGGCCTTCATCCATGGACAGATGATGGGGGACCAGAGGATTGATGGAGGCCTCAGAAAACACCTTGCATGGTCAGAAGACTGGAGTGGCCCCACAATATCTTGGTTATATGTAAGGACATAAGTCCCCTAAGACATAAACCCACCTAGGTATAATATATTAGCTTGAGTACAGGCTATGCTACTGGAACAAAAAAAATTAAATATACAGTGACTCAATCAAGTAGATGGGCAGCTCTGCTTCACAAGGCCAGCCAAGGACATCCACTCTTCCTAGCTTATTGCTCCCCTGTACCCTAGGATGCCACCCTTATTTGCATGGTCAAAACTGCCTCACCAACTTCTTCGCCATATGCAGCTCATGGAAAGGTGAGACAGAAGAAATGGAGGGCTAGTGATTTCTTTTAAAGAAAGTATTATAGATGTAGCACATTACTTCCCTCACATTCCATTGTGAAGAACGAGTCACATGGCTACAGGGCAGGCAGCCTGCAGGGTCTGCACTGATATCCCTGTGTCATTCCGGATATTGGTACTTGTGTCTTCTATCTTGTGTCTTTCACTTTTACTAGAGGTTTGTCAATCTTATTGACTGATCTTTTCAAAGAACCAGCGCTGCTTCACTGATTCTTCTGTTTCTATTTTTCTGTTTTCAATTTCACTGATTTCTGCTCTTATCTTTATTATTTCCTTCCTTCTGTTTGCTTTGGGTTTATTTTGTTCTTCTGTTTCTAAGTTCTTGAGTTAGGAGTTTAGATTATTGATTTGAGATTTTTCAATGTAAACATTTAGTGCTATAAATTTCCCTGTTAGCACTTTTAGCTCTGCCCCACACATTTTGACATGTATTTTCATTTTCATTTAGTTATATGTATTTTTAAATTTCTTTTGCTACTTCCCCGTTGATCCATGGATTATGTTAAAGGATCGTTTAGTCTACAAGTGTTGGAGATTTCCTGTTATCTTTCCATTATTGATTCCAGTAATTCCATTGTGGTCAGAGAACACACTCTGTATGAGTTCAATTCTTTTAAGTTTGTTGAGGTTTGTTCTAGGGCCCAGGATATGGTCTATCTTGATGAATGTTTCATAGAAGGTTGAAAAGAATATCCATTCTGCTGGTTTTGGATGGAATGTTCCATAAATCTTTCTTTTTCTTTACTTTTCTTTTTTTTTTTTTTTGTCAGGTTCTGGCTCTGTCATCAAGGCTGGAGTGCAGTGATGCAATCACAGCTCTCTGCAGCCTCGACCTCCTGCCTTAGCTTCCCAAGTAGCTGGGACTACAGGTATGTGCCCAGCTAATTTTTTAAAATTTTTATATAGATGGGTTCTTGCTATGTTGCACAGGCTGGTCTTGAACTCCTGGGCTCAAGCAATCCTCTTGCCTCAGCCTCCCAAAGTGCTGGGATCACAAGTGTGAGTTGCCATGCCCAGCCCATGAATCTTGTTTACATGCTGTTGTTTGATGGTGTTGTATATTTTTTATGATTTTCTGACTAATTGTTCTATCAGTTGTTGAAAGAGACATATTGATGTCTCTAACAATAATTATACATTTGTCTATTTCTCCTGTCAGTTTTTGCTTCACATGTTTTGCAGCTCTGTTGTTTGGTACATACACATTTAGTTTTGATATGTCTTCTTGGTGGATTGATTGTTTCATCATACATAATGTCTCTTTCCATCTCTGGTAATTTTTCTTGCTCTGAAGTCTTGCTTTTCTTTAATTCATGTTTGCATAATATACCTTTTCCCATCATTTTACTTTCAACTTGCCTAAATTGTTATATTTGAAGAGAATTTCTTATACACAGAATATAGGTGGATCATGTTTTTAATCCACTCTGCCAGAATGCCTTTTATTTGGATTATTTAGACCATTACCTTTAATGTAATTAGTGATACATTAGGGCTTAAGTTGCCAATTTATTTTTTGTTTCTGTTTGTTCCGTTTGTCATTTCTCTTTTTTTGTTGTTTTTTTTTTCATTCCTGTAATCCTGTGGGTTACTTGAACACTTTTTAAAATTCCATTTTGATTTATCAATAGTATTTTATTAGGTATACCTCTTTGTATAGCTTATTTAGTAGTTGCTCTGGGTATAACATATGTACAACTTATCACAGTCCACTGGGGTCAACATTTTATTCATTTGGGTGAAATGTAAGAACCTGCTTCCCTTTATGTTCCTTTACTCTGCCCGTTATACTGTAATTGACTGAAAGATTCTCTCTACATGTGTTTTGAGCCACATCAGTGTTATAATTTTTGCTTTAACTGACAAATATAATTTATAAAATTCAAAAGTAAAAGGAAAGCTTATTGTACTTCCTCATATTTTTGCTTACCATGTTATTTTTTTCTTTCCTACTATTCTAAGGTTCTTTCTTATATTGTTTCCTTTCTATTTGGAGAACTTCCTCTAGCCTTTTTGTTTTAGGGTAGGTCAGGTAACAAATTACTTTTGTTTTCTTTCATCTGTGATTGTCTTGATATACTCTGCATTCATGAAGAATATTTTCACTAGAGAGAGAGTTCTAGTGTTGACTAGATATTTTCACTAGTGTTGACAGTTCTTTCTTACAACACCTGAAAAATATTGTACCATTTCCCTCTAGCCTCCACGGTATCTAATGAAAAATCTGCTGTTATTTGAATTGTTTTCCCCTAAGGATAAGGTGTCATTTTTTCCCCTGGCTGCTTTCAAGGTATTTTCTTTGTCTTTGATTTTTCCGAAGTTTAATTATGATGTGTTTCAGATGGATTTCCTTGGAATTTTCCTATTTGGGATTCACTCTGTTCTTGAATCAGTAGATTTATATCTGTTGCCAAATTTGGAAAGTTTTCAGCCATTATTTATTCAACTGCTTTTTTAGCCTCACTGTCCTCCTCTCCTTCTGTGTCTTCAATGACACAAGTGTTAAATCTTTTGTTGTAGTCCTATAGGTCCCTGAGGCTCTGGGTTTTTCTGTTTGTTTGTTTGGTTTTAGTCTATTTTCTATTTGTTCAGATTGGGCAATTTGTATTGTTCTATTAAATATCTTCCAGCTCACTGATTCCATTCTGCCGTTGAGACCATCTGCTCAGCCTTTTATTTGAATTATTATACTTTTCCGTTTCTCCTTTCCATTAGTTCTTTTTTATATCTTCTACTCTATTGTTGAGGCTTTCTATTTTGTCACTATTTCAAGCGTGTTCATAATTGCCCAATAAAACATTTATATTTTGGTTGCTTTAAAATCTTTGTCAGATAATTCTAACACCTCTGTCTTTCAGTGTTGCCATCTACTAATGTCTTTTTCGTTCAATTTGATGCCTTCCTAGTTCTTAGTTTTGACAAGTGATTTTCTAATAAAATCTGGATTTTTTGCATTATATTATGAGACTCTGGCTCTTATTAAACTTTCTGTTTTAGCTAGCTTTTTCTGTCAGTGCTCCATCAGGGGAAGGAGAGACACTGCATCATTCATGATCTGTGGAGGTAGAAGCCAAGGTTTCTCACTCAGCCTCATTGGCACCCAAGTTATGGGGAGGGAGTGCTCCTCATTACTGCTGAGGGGTATGGGGGTTCCTATTCCCCAGATTGTCTCCACTGACATCATGGTGGGGGAGAGATACATTACCAGATAAGGAAGACTAAGGTACTGACTTCCTATTCAGCCTCTAACACCATTCCAGCAGGGGTTCTGGATGGCTTGTTATGGCCTTAAAAAGGTATAAGTCTAGGCTTGCCACTTGGTCTTTGCAGGTGTGAGTTTTTCCTGTGGTGTTTGGCTAAAGTAAAGCAGCTATTGGCTAAAAACTTTTAGTCTTGCTAGGTACCTTTCCTAGTACTTTGGCTAGAAAGAGCTGGCTTTTAGGGGGCTTTCATTGTCTGTACACTTGGCTGCTTCCAGGTTGCTAGCTTCTTCAGCTGCTAATCTGGGACATATGAGCCAGAAGGGAAACTCACGGAATTCACCCCATGTTGTGTCATTCTTCAGATTCCAAAGCCCCCAAACTGCCTGCCTTGTTCTCTCCATCTTTCAAAGTCTTCTTACATTTGTTTCACACCTAATGTTCAGAGTTTTTAGTTGTACTGAGGAGGAATATAAAAAAGTATATTTTCTCCATCTTCCTGGAAGCAGACATTCAATCTTAAGATTATAGAAATTAAGAGATTAAGACATTATGACCTAGGTACAGGAATAACAAAATGACCAATCAGTAGATAGAGTCTAGAAACAAACCCATAAACTGGGATTTATGGCAAAGTGGAAGTGCAGAACATAGGAAAAGGAATCTTTTAAATAAATGGTGCTGTGATAATTGGGTATTCCTATAAGAAAAAAATGAAGCTGGACCCCTACCTAATATATTTGTACATATACCAAAAATAAATTCTTGTATCATTGACCTAAATATGAAAGGCAAAACAACAAAGAATTTAGAATATAAATCATATGTATAAATATAGATATAGATATTCTAGACCTCAGAGTAGGAGAAATTTTCTGAACACATTATAAGAAATGCCAACCATAAAGAAAATGATTGGTAAATTTTATTACATTAAATTTTTAAGAACTCATTGATCAAGACTTTTTTTAAGTAAAAAGGCAGCTCCGTATCCAAGAAAAGGTTTTTTGCAATACATATAGCCACAAATGAGTCATATCCAGAATATACAGAGAGCTTCTAAAATGAATAAGAAAATAGACAATCCGTAAAAAAGTGGGCAAAAGATTTGATCAGGCACATTACAAAAGAAAGAAACCCAAATGGCCAATAAAGTTTTGAAAAAGTGCCCAGCATCATTAATAATCAGAGAAATACAAATTAAAACCTTCATGAGATACTTCCATACATTCATCAGGTAGATAGAATAGATAGACTCTAATTACCAAGTCTGACAACACCAAGTATTGGTGCTGAGGTACAGCAATGAGAGTTTCCATACGCTGCCGGTGGATGTGTTAAGTTGGTACAACCACTTTGAAAAACTATTTGGAATTGCCTAGGAAGGGGGAATATTTGCATTCTTCATGACCCAGGACACAAAAGTGAATGCTCATGTGCACCATGTCATGTATACAAGCATTTTTCATAATAGAAGCTGGAAAACAATTCAAATGTCTATCAGAGTAAAATCGATAAGTTATAGTATACAATATAATACTATACAGTAGTAAAGGCTATGAACATCAACTATATGCAATACCATAGTTGAATAGAAAAATATTATATTGAACAAAAGAAGCCAAAAGCAAAATAAATTTTACTGCATGGTTTCATTTATATAAAGATCAAAGGAGAGTAAAATTGAATTATATTGTCTAAGGATGCATACTGGGGTGCTAAAAGTACAAAGAAAAGCAATGAAATTATTACTGAAAATGTAATGGTTAGCTCTAGGGGATAAGAGAAGCTGTGCCCAGAAAAAGGCTTGCACATGATGGGCAGGGAGACTGAGGTGCTGGCGGTGCTCAATTTCTTGACCTGGCTAGTGGTTTCACAGACTTTCACTTTATAATAATTTGTTGAACTGCACAGATAATTCAGAGGAACAGAACTGAGGAAGGAGTCAGTTTATCTGGTGGTGGTCAAATGCGTCTGTTCTTCCATTAGAAGCAGCCTAGGCAGGTATTAAGTGTATGGCCTCTGAGGCCAGTTCACTTGGATTCAAATCCTCTACTTGCTGTATGATCTTGTGCAGTTTGCTTAATCTCTCTGTCCCTTGATGGTCTCATGTGCAAAATAGGGATGATAATACCTAATGTGAGGATTAATAGGTCTTAGGCATCCAGTACACAGTACATGAGCTTTGTTAAATAAGTAAAAATTCATATATTTATTCAACATAAAAATTCCTTGCATCCCTGTGCCATGCTTGGCCTTTTGACAACTCTTCACAGGCCAGTAGACCTGGACCCAAGGGTGCAGCTACAGAACCCTCAGAACTGGGGCTCCACCTTAAAGTCAGTGCAGCCACCTGTTGCAGAATCTTCTTCCGAAATCCAGATCAGATTGCAGACCTGGGCCAGGCTGACCCCACAACTTAGCCAGAGGGTCCCAGCCCAGGGAGGGCAGCCCTGCAAGCACTGGAAGCCAGGCAGGCTCTCACTGCCTGCCTGTTTCTGCAGCTGGGCCTGAGAGTATAGGGCAGCCTGGCGCCAGAACCCAGGCAGCCTCCTCTCCTACTTCAGGGCTTGGAAGAGTGGAGGGAGGGCAGACTGGAAGAAAAGAGGACCAGGGAGTATGGAAGAGCCCGGGTGTCTGGAACGCCTTTCATCCTTTCCACAGAGGAAGTGGCAGAAACAGAAGAGTGGGGGTGGGGTGGTTGAAAAAGCAACCAAAAGCAGAGAATAAGGCCAGCCCAGAAGGGCTTTTTGTGGGGTCTTAATTAAGCCTGGAGGCTTGCTTCATTGTTCCTTTCAGGGTGGAACATATGTTCAGGGCCTGGCTGAGGTTTGGGACTGAAATTTCAATGGTGCTGGGACCTATGGTCTGTAGGGGAAAGGCAGGAGGAGGGGGTTGGCAGTCCCTATGCCGTACCAGAACCAATAGTGTCTCTGGCCCACCCTCTCCCAGGTCACTTTCTGCTGAATCAGGAAATAAAATGGCCAGGAAAGGTAGCAAAGCCCCCACCCCAGTGTAAGGCAAGTCCATGGGATACGACAGAGCTACTTCTGCCTCCCAGCTCGGTGCTTAGGCAGTGTGACCTTCAATGGGCCTCAGTTTCCCCATGCATCCCATTCAGATGGGGCTGTCTGGAAGAGTAGACAGTCACCAGTACCTGCCACCACCATGAGCAGGAGCCACCCATGCGACCAGATGGCCCAATATTAAGGGCTTGAGTTCAGGGTCAGTCACACTGCCATTCAGATACTTACTCTGCGGCTCACTAACTGGGTCACCTTGGGCAAGTAACTCAATCCCTCTGAGCCTGTTTCCTCATCTGTAACATGGGGATGATAATTCCCATCCTCTATGTTTGCAATGGAATTGATGAAGACAATAATATCAAGCACATGAAGCCTGATGCAGTTTGCTGTTATCTTCAACCCATTGTTATTACTAGTGACCCTTCCCCTCCCGGAGCCCTGGTGGTTCAAGGACAGAAACACAATCCCATAAGGACATTCAGAGTCAAGTAAAAATTTAGACGGTCAGAGAGGACCACAGCACAGGCCCATCTAGGCTGCAGGAGCTCAAGATGAAGAGTGAGCTCCGGAGGTGAGAAAGTCTTGCGAAACTGAAGTAAGTCAAGGGCAGGGTGCCCTTTCAGGAGATGCAACTGGCATTGGCAGAGGTGTGAGGCTGGGACTCTAAATGACATGTTTGATGACAGAGGCTGACCTGGCAAGATGGAGATCATCTTGGGGGGTGTTGGAAGAGGAGGCTTCGAGAATTATTTGGGTGCTATGGTTTCAATGTTTGTGTCCCTGAAAATGCGTACATTGAAACCTCATCCCCAAGACAATGGTATTTGGAGCTGGAGACTTTGGGAGGTGATTAGGTCATTAGGGTGAAACTTTTATGAATGGGATTAGTGCCTTTATAAGAGAGGCACAAGGGAGCTCATTTACCCCTTCCACCGTGTGAGGATGCAGCAGGAAGGTGTCCTGTATAAGACAGGAAGATGCCTCTCACTAGACACCCAATCTGCTGGTGCTTTCTTTCCTCCTGGATTTCCCAGCCTCTAGAACTGTTCAAAATAAATTGCTGTTGTTTATGTGCCATGCAATTTATTGTGTTGTATTATAGCAGCTGAATGGACTAAGACATTGTTCAGAATATGAAACATAAATACATAGTAAAGCCAGGACTCTGGGCACCTCTTTCCTTAGCTACCAAAAGACCCCCCTGGACTCAGACATTTCCAAGATCACCCCAGCTCTTACATTCTCAGTCTGTGACTTGCACTGTTAGGCCATAGGAAGCCATGGAAGTTTTGGAGACTGCAGGTACCGTGGGGACAGCAGGACTCCAGCTAGTGACCTAAGCTACACAGGATCTGCCTCTGAGGCTTAGGATGGAGGAAAGTCAGGGAGGATGGAGGCCTGTGACAAGGCACTGATCACAGAAACAGGTGTGGAATCCTCAATAGTGCAAAGTCCCATGCCTGCACCATGCCTGTGACACCAAGGCTGACTGTAGAAACAAGTGTGTGAATCTCCAACAGCACAAGGTCCCACCTTGGCCCTGCCTGGGAAGCCACAGAAGCGAAGCCAGCTCTGGGGGTCGAATGAGGCCTCAGGCCAGATGGTAAGCACCATGTGCCCCCCAGGAAACCTCTGCCCTTCTGAGCCTGACCCTTCCCCAGAGTGCTGCCACCTGCCCAGACTTCTGCCTTCCAGGTGGTCTTAGTGCCACCATGAATCAGGGTGGGAGAAGGTGGCCTCTCCCTCCCTCCAAAGCGAAGTCAATCAATCATCTTGTGTTTCCAGAACCCTTTCTGTCTGCCACAACCAATGGCCAAAAGAGTATCCCTGCTGAATAGCAAGTGGGCAATGCTATGTGTTCACCACACCATTTCTTATTCCTGGGCACAAAGGAAAACCATATTTGCCTTAAAATAAGATCAGGGCCATATGACTGAGTTCTGCCCAATAGAAAAAAGATGGTAGAGGCATAAGCCACTTCCAGACTTTGTCTTTAAAAACATCCTCTATGACCCCGGCTCTCTCTTTTCCTGATATAGTGACCATGGAGGTCATGTGTTCTAGACGACAGAGGCACAAGAAGAAAGGCCCACCCAGCTCACATCAGAAAGCAGTGCATGGAAAATAGCCCTGTGTGCCAAATACCTCAGGTTGAGCATTTTTTGTGTTTGTTGCAGCAGCATGGCCTAGCTAGCTGGACTAATATATTACCATTTACTGAGCATTTATTATGTGTTAGGCCCCAGACTAAACATCACACACACACCTCTCTCCAATCCTTACCATATTCTGCAAAACTGATAGTGTTAATATACCCATTTTATGACAAGGTTCAAAGTACACAGTTAGGTGACTTGCCCAGAAAATCTCACAGCTAGAAAGAGGCAGAGCCAGGGGGTTTGTCTCTAAACACATGCCCTTAACCATACATTGTGCTTGAAGATGTTGAGTGCCCATCTGGGAGCATGGGATGCTGCCTGTAGCAGGGGAAGGCCGCCTGTCAGCCCCAGGAGTCAGGAGGAAGAGAGGAACTGGAATCTTTCCAACAGGAAAATGTTGGGCCACAATAAATGCTTAGAAATAGTTTTTGCAACAGAGCAGCCCACAGTTCCAGGTCTTGGTGGCTAACAAATGCACCAGAGCTAAGAATCTCTGTTTTAACAGTTACCATGGGCTGTGGAATGAGCCACTTTGTCTTTCCCACCTGCAATATGGGAAAATAACTCAAATGCTACATTCAGAACACAACTCATTAGAAAGACAACAGAATATGAAATCCCAGCACTTTGGAAGGCCTAGGTGGGTGGATCACTTGAGGTCAGGATTTCAAGACCATCCTGGCCAACATGGTGAAACCCCATCTCTACTGAAAATACAAAAATTAGCCAGGCGTGGTGGCACACGCCTGTAGTCCCAGCTACTTGGCAGGCTGAGGCAGGAAAATAGCTTAAACCCAGAAGGCGGAGGTTGCAGTGAGCCGAGATCACGCTACCGCACTCCAGCCTGGGCAACAAAGCGAGGCTCCGTCTCAAAAAATAAAAATAGAAAATAAAATGAAATTACAGCTTTTCTTTCGCCTCAGAATTTTGGCAGCGGCCCCAGAGGCCCAGAACAAAGTGATAGAAGCCCATATTCCCCCGTTCTAAAGTGAGATGCTAGACAACTTCTATAGGACATGTGTGATTATAATGCCAAAACTGGGTCTGCCAGCACTGGTCCATCACCCACCTCCATGCCATAAAAACAAAGACAAAAAAAAATGTTTGAAGATGTGGAAGAGTCCAGTGAAGAAGAATTTTTGGAGAGATTTGGCAGCGTGCTGGGCATTCTGGCACCTCCAGCCAAGTTAAAGAGTTTCAGGAAAACCACATAGAGAGTTTGACACATGTTCCTTAGCATTTGAAGGATGTAGATGTGTGAATTGGATGTGTCCAATTCACATTTGAAAAGTCTAAGAGAGTCTGCCTTGCAGCTGCCCTAGGTTGGCAGAGGGAAGAGAAGCAGCTACCCTGAGAGCAGCCACTGCTTCCAGAATCTGGATGGGCAAAGTATCCCTGAGTTCCTGGCTCATATGTGGAGCCTGAAGAAGGAAGCGAGGCTGGGTCACCTTGAGAGTATGAAGGGACCAGGTGTCTCCCCAGATACCAAGGGGCTAAGTGGTGACTTACATGGGAATAGCAAGTGGGATAATATCTGTGCCTAGGGAACTGTAGGTGAGCGATCCTTAGTGATAAGATGGTTTCCAAAGACCCCAGGAAGCTACCTCTAGAGTGGGATAATCAGCATTTGGAATGGCCACACCCAGAGAGCACCAGCACCCAGTGACAACTAGAGCAGCCAAGCAAGAACTATCCTGTGTCTTCCCACTCTGAAGAATAACCAGCAGCTGGGAGGGTGAGCAGGGGAAGGAAAAGAAGAGAGCAGTTGATAACACCTCCCACCCACACGCTTGTCCCACTGCAGGGTACTCAATCTGCTGTTGGTCTGAGCTGAGGGAGAGGGAAAGCTCTAAATAAAGCTGGAGTTTTGATATCACACTGGACTGAACATTCTAGTGTTTGGGGAAAGATGCTATTCACTTGTTAGCTGTTGGTGATTGGGATAACCTGAGAACAGCCAGAGATTTCACCCAGGGGCAACAAAGAATAAAAGAAGAGCTGGTTTGGAGGGGAAGTGGGGAGAACCAATATAGCTGCTTCCTATTTGCATCCTGACAGGTGCAGTTCACCCAGAATCCAGTTACAGATACACAACTATGGAATGAGGGTCGACAAGAGAAAAAAAGCAAAATACAGAACGGTATATAGCACAGTGGCTTTTTTCTAAGAAAGGGAGAATTTAAGTACAAACAAGAAGAAATAAATGAATAAATTTGCTTATATTTTTAACAAAGAAAGGATAAACCAAAAACTAATGAAAATAGTTTCCAATAACAGGACAGAGGAGACAGGATTGGAAATTAATCTTCTCTGAAAATATCTTGTTGTAGTTTTGACTTTGGAGCCATCCTACATAATTATAAAACAAAATTAAATGTTAAAATTAAAAGTAACATCAAAAATAAAAGACACAATGAATCCTATAAACTTTACTGCTATGGTTTGAATATTTGTCTCCTCCAAAACTCATGTTGAACTTTAATCCCTAGTGTGGCAGTATTGAGCAGTGGGGCCTTTAAGAAGTGATTGGGTCTTGAAGGTTCTGTTTTCATCAATGGAATTAATCAGTTCATGGATTAATGGATTAGTAGGTTAATGAATTAATGGGTTATTGTGGAAGTGGAACTGGTGGCTTTATAAGAGAAAGACCTGAGATGGCACACTCAGCCCCTTGCCGTGTAACACCCTATGCTGCCTTGTGACTCTGCAGAGAGTCCCTGTCAGCAAGAAGAACCTCAGCAGATGCCTCTCATTGACTTTGGACTTCTCGGCCTCCAGAACTGTAAGAAATAAATTCCTTTCCTTTACAAATTACCCAGTTTAGGTATTCTGTTATAAGCTACAGAAAACAGACTGAACCTACTGCATATCAAGGTTGGGGCTTAACCACAGAGAATTAGTTCAAGTGATTTTAAAACACATTAATATGTCATAAAGATTTTTAAAACTTCAAAAATATCTTAAATTGTATTTAGTAAGCCTATTTTAGTAATCATATTGGTTTGTTAGTTTGAAATTATTATTATGCATAGTGAGATAAAGCAAATAAGTAACTGTGCTAATATAGTTAATAGTCAAAATTTTTGCAGAAGAGAAAAGAAGTACAAATATAAATTCAAAGAATTTAACTAAAATGCATGGAATGCTAAATTTAAACTGGAATTATCAGTAGAGGCTCATGATGTATTTTTCTTTTAAAAAACTATAACAATAAATAATTATAAAAAGCAGCCTCTGCTCTTATATTAACTGAAAAGGCCTACAAGTAACAACCAACTCAGTGGCAACAAACACCCTGAACCCCCAGATTGTGACCTCTAATTACCATTGCCTCCTAAGAGGAATGAGGGCTCTGTGGAGAAAAAGCTAGCTGTACACATGGACAAGAAATACACAAGGTGAGTCTGAGTAGCAGGGAAGCTACTGTGAGGGCTGTGCCAAAAGGACAGAGAAACCAACCTGAAAGGACTTCCACTGGCCAAAAATGGAAAAATGTGGACATTAGAAACAATAATGACTGCACTGGGTTGAAACTCATCTGTGAGTACATATCTGAGTCTGGTTCTGAGGATTGCTTTGTCTTTTCAAATTACATTTTTTTCTTGCCTTTTAGCATGCTTTGTCGTTTTTGTTTGTTTGTTTGTTTGTTTGTTTGTTTTGAAAACCAATGTGATGTATCAAGTCATAGGAAGGGAGGGAAATAGGCCTTTGGAGCGAGGAGTTATGTTAATTTAGCTAGGAGCTGAACCAAGTTTACTGTTTGCTCTACCTGTAGGCGCCATAAGCTTCCATTTCCTGTAGTGTCTTTGTTGGATTTTCCCCCTCCCCTATTATCTTTGGATTTCCCTAAGAACTCCTTCTTAAATAGAGTCTGTGTCTTATAGCTCTGGCAGATATAATCCACTGTTACTAGAGTCCTGTTGAAGTAAAGTGGGAGGAGAGGAAGCAATCTGTAACCTCATGCAAATCTCTTCTACTGAGCATAAGTCACTGGCCTGTGACTGCCAGAAGTGTTCCTTAGCTTTTTGTTTTTTCTCCCCTTAGGTGAGACAGGAAGGCTAGAGGAGGCTGGACTTGCCCTGAGGTACATAAGGCTCTCCCCTAAAGAGCAGGCCTTAGTTATGGAGAACACTCTGGACAGAAGGGGATTTCCCTTAGATCTTCACCTTGAGAACCTGGTGAGGTTACTGAAAATAAAACCATGAAACTGTAGAGACTCCCCTATGCCTGGGCCCCCAGGAGTGTCTCACTCTCAAACTAATACACATTCAGCCTCCAACATTTCATCGAAACTACCGTGTAAGTGTACCTACCATTGCTCCAGGAGCTTCTGCTCAGGAAAGCTGATTCTGCTTGTTCCTCTCTGTGCACCTATCTCTCCAGGGTGGTGGTTTGCCCTGTGACCTTGATTCTCTGATGGATCTAAGAAAAGCCACTGATTTTTCAGTTTAGCTTTTTTCTTGTTTTAGGGTATAGAATATTGACTTCCAAGTCCTTTGCATGTTAATGCTGAAATCGGAAGTCTCATCTATAAGTAAATAAGTTTTTTTTTTTTAAAGTAAGTCACTGATTACTTTGGAAGTTGCTAGGTGTATCTTCTGGAGTCATCAGAGAGGGATAACCATCAGGAGATATTTAAAATAAAGGATTTATCATAGGGTTTTGACCTTACTCAAATGTGGGAGCTGGTTATACCATCTGTGTGAAGCTGTTGCTTCTAAGTCGGCTGCTAGCACCTGAAGACAAAGACAGACAGGAATGTAAGATGGACATGAAGTTGGGGGAGCAAAGACAAATTGGAACCTGTGAAAAGGAGCAGGAGCCTACATCAGTCTCTCACCAAATCTAAGCCTCCATCAACACCAATGATGTTGATGACATGCACCCTTTATTGTGGAATTAAACACACTCTAACCATGAAGTCAGAGAAGCTGAAGTACCTGCAGGCCTGGCTTCTATCCCACATGGACAATTAGCCAACAGATATCAACAATGTGCATAAGCTGCACAGTGCCTGGCCTTGACCTTCTAAGCATACACAATTATATGTGGCTGCTGCTTCACTTCTGCCTTCCAAGTCTTGTGCAAAATATCTGCCATGATGGACACTAACCTGGAACTCTGCAGGGAAGGAAATTCTGGAAAACATAGTTCCAGCTTAGCTAAGTTAGCCCAATACACATACACCTTACTAGGGTAATAACTCATGAGTTGAGCATTTAACCTGCCTTTCCCACACAGTTTATTTCAGGGTAATCCACCAATTGAAGCTAACTCACATCTCTGGAAGTTTGCAGGCAGTTGGCCAGGTTGCTTTGTTTCTCCTCCACATGAACTCCAGCAGACTAGTTCAGGCCTGTGCACATTGTAGTCTCAGAGTTCTAAGTTCAGCCAAAACAGCAACTCCTAATGAATAAGTGCTTTTTTCAAAATAGACTCTATTTTTTAGAGCAGCATTAGTTGCCTAGCAAAATTGAGCAGAAGATCCTGAGATTTCCCATATACTCCCTTCCCCCACACATACATAGCCTCCCCCATTACCAACATCGCACACATTTGTTACAGTTGATGAGCCTACATTGGCACATTGTTATTACCCAGAGTCCATACTTTACATTAGGGTTCACTCTTAGGGTTGTACATTTTATGGGTAGGGACAAATTTGTAATGATGTGTACATATCATTGTAGCATCATGCAAGAGTAGTTTCACTGTTCTCAAAATCCTCTGGGCTCCACTTATTCATCCTGCACCACCCCCATTCCTGGAAACCACTAATCTTTTTTTTTTTTTTTTTTTTTTGAGATGGAGTCTTGCTCTGTTGCAGTGCAGTGTGAGTGCAGTGGCATAATCTCAGCTCACCATAACCTCCGCCTCCTGGGTTCAAGCAATTCTCCTGCCTCAGCCTCCTGGGTAGCTGGGATTACAGGTGCCCACCACTATGCCTGGCTAATTTTTGTATTTTTAGTAGAGATGGGGTTTCACCATGGTGGCCAGGCTGGTTTCAAACTCCTGACCTCAAGTGATCTGCTCACCTCAGCCTCCCAAAGTGCTGGGATTACAGGCGTGAGCCACTGCGCCCAGCCACCACTAATCTTTTTACTGTCTCCACAGTTTTGTCTTTTCCAGAATGTCGTATAATTGGAATCATACAATATGTAGCATTTCCAGTTTGGCTTCTTTCATATTTTATTAGAAATATGCATTCAAATTTCCTCCATGTCTTTTCATGGCTTGATAACACCCACCCTTCCTTCCTTCCTTCCTTCCTCCCTCCCTCCCTTCCTTCCTTCCTTCCTTCCCTCCCTCCTTCCTTCCTTCCTGCCTTCCTTTTTCCCTTTCTTTTTTTGTAGAGGAGGTCTCGCTATATTGCCCAGGCTGGTCTAGAACTCCTGGCTTCAAGTGATCCTCCTGCCTCAGCATTCCCAACTGCTAGAATTAAAGGCATGAGCCACCACATCTGGCCGATAACTCATTTCTTCTTAGCACCGAATAATATTCGATTGTCTGAATGTACCACAGTTTATTTATCCATTCACCTACTGAAGTACATCTTGGTTGCTTCCAAATTTTGGCAAGTATGAATAAAACTTCTGTAAACATCCACATGCAGGTTTTTGTGTGGACACAAGTTTTTGACATTTTTGAATAAATACCAAGGAGTGTGCTTGCTACATTGTATGTTAAGTGTATGTTTAGGTTTGCAAGAAACTGACAAACTGTTCTCTAAAGTGGCTATACTATTTTGCATTCTCACCAGTGACGAATGAGAGTCCCTGTTGTCCCAATTCTTCCTTGCCAGTATTTAGAGTTGTCGGTTTTCTGGATTTTGACCATTCTAATAGATGTATAGCGGTATCTCATTGTTCTTTTAATTTGCATGTCACTGATGATGTGATGTGGAGCATATTTTCATGTGCTTCTTTGCCATCTGTGTATCTTTGGTGAGGTATGTGTTAAGGTCTTTGGCCCATTTCTAAATTGAATTGTTTGTTTTCTTATTGTGGAGTTTCAAGAGTTCTTTGTATATTTTGGATAACAGACCTTTATCAAATACATCTTCTGCAAATGTTTGGTCCCAGTCTGTGGCATATCTTTTCATTCTCTTGATAGCATCTTTTATGGAGCAAAATTTTTTAATTTTAAAGAAGTCAATCTTATCAATTCTTTCTTTCATGGATTGCACCTTAATGTTGCATCTAAAAAAGTCATCTTCAAATCCAAGGTCATCTAGATTTTCTCCTATGTTATCTTCTAGTGTTTTTATTATTTTGTGTTTTGCATTTAGGTCTATGATCCATTTTGAGTTAATTTTTATGAAGGGTGTAAGATTTGTGTCGTTTTATTTTGTTTGTTTGTTTGTTTGTTTTTTGAGGCAGAGTCTTGCTCTGTCGCCCAGGCTGGAGTGCAGTGGCGTGATCTTGGCTCACTGCAAGCTCCACCTCCCGGATTCACGCCATTCTCCTGCCTCAACCTCCTGAGTAGCTGGGACTACAGGCGCCCGCCACCATGCCAGCTAATTTTTTGTATTTTTAATAGAGATGGGGTTTCACCGTGTTAGCCAGAATGGTCTCTATCTCCTGACCTTGTGATCCGCCCACCTCAGCCTCCCAAAGTGCTGGGATTACAGGTGTGAGCCACCACTCCCGGCCTGTTCGTTTGTTTTTTTGGCCTAGGGATGTCTGGTTGTTCTAGCACCATTTGTTGAAAAGACTCTCTTTTCTCTGTTGTACTGCTTTTTCTCTTTTGTCAAAGATCAGTTGATTATATTTATGTGGGTCTATTTCTGCACTCTTTATTCTGTTTCATTGATCTACTTGTCTGTTCTTTCACCAATACCACACTGTCTTGATTACTGTAGTTTTATAGTAAGTCTTGGAGTCAGGTAATGTTAGTCCTTGAACTTTTTAATTCCCCTTAATATTGTGTTGGCTATTCTGAGTCTTTTGCCTACCCATGTAAACTTTAGAATCAGTTTGTCAATAACCACAAAACAACTTGCTGGGATTTACATTGAGATTGTGTTGAATCAAATTGGGAAGAGCTGATATCTTGATAATATTGAGTCTTCCTATCCATGAACATGGGATATCTCTCAATTTATTTAGTTCTTCTTTGATTTCTTTCACAAGAGTTTTGTAGTTTTCCTCATATAGGTCTTATACATATTTTGTTAGATTTATACCTGAATATTTTATTTTGGGGGATGCTAATGTACTTGATGTTGTGTTTTTAATTTTAAATTCCACTTGTTCATTGCTGGTATATAGGAGAGTGACTGAATTTTGTATATTGACCTCGTATCCTACAACCTTGCTATAATGGCTTATTATTTCCAGGAGGGGTTTTTTGGTCAGTTCTTTCAGATTTCCCACATAAATGATCAAGTCGTATGCAACAAGGAGTTTTCTTTCTTAATTGATAATCTGTATACCTTTTTTCCTTTTCTTATTGCATTAGCTAGGACTTCCATTATGATGTTGAAAAGCAGTGGTGAGACGGGACATCCTCTCCTTGTTTCTGAAGAAGTGCTGTTAAAACTTATGCTTGAATTGTATTTGTTCATGTTCCATTGGTCCATACACATCAGTTTCTTT
The DNA here is from genome assembly GCF_028885655.2 of Pongo abelii. Lineage (NCBI taxonomy): Eukaryota > Metazoa > Chordata > Mammalia > Primates > Hominidae > Pongo > Pongo abelii. The sequence continues at coordinate 74,399,658 of NC_071993.2, forward strand.
TTTTAAATTTGTTTAAAAAAATGGTAGAAATTGGGTCTTGCTCTGTCACCCAGGCTGATCTCAAACTCCTAGCCTCAAGCAATCCTCCCACCTAAGCCTCCCAAAGTGCTGGGATTACAGTGCAAGCTACTACACCTGGCTCACATTCATTTCAAGAGACAGAGAAATAAACTCTTCATCCCACTTCAAGGGATGCAACTCTCAGTGGCAGGTACAGCTATGTCACTCTGTAGAAGGATATGCATGGGATGAATTTGTAGTCATCTTACAGTTTACCATAACTACCTTGCTGGTTCCCTAGTAAATTCAAGCAGATGTTGTGTTTTTAAATTAAGTTTTACATTTTAAGATAACTTTATATTTATATTTTATTTTAAGAAAAATAATACATAGCAATCCATCACACTCTTTACCCAGTTTCTTCCAGTGGTAACATTTTGCAGAACTACAGTACAATATCACACCAGAATACTGACATAGACACCATCAGGATAAAGAACACTTTCATCACCACAGTGCTTCTCATATTGCCTTTTTATAGCCATAGCTCATCTTTAATCCTTGTCAACCATGAATCTGTGTTCCATTTCTATAATTTTACTATTGCAAGAATATGATATAAATGGAATCATATAGTATGTAACCATTTGGAGTTGGCTTTTGTACCCAGTATAATTCTATGCAAATTCATTTAGGTTGTTGTGCCTATCAGTAGTTTATTCCTTTTCACTGCTAAGTAGTATTTCATGATATGGATGTACCACAGTTTAACCATTTATCCATTATATGACAACTGTGCTGTTTCCAGTTTGGGCTATTAGGAATAAAGCTATTATAAAGATTCATGTACAAGTTTTTGTGTGAGTCTAAGCCTTCATTTTCTAATTGAATTGTTTGGGTTTTTACTGTTTAGTTTTGAGAGTTCTGTATATATTCTAGATATTAGTCCTCTGTTGGATATAGGCTTTGCAAGTACTTTCCCCACTCCATATCTTGTCTTTTCATCCTTTTGGCAGAGTCTTTGACAGAGAACAGGTTTTGAATTCTGATAAAGTCCAATTTATCGATTTTTTTCTCTTATAGGTCTTGCTTTTGGCACCAGGTCTAAAAGTTCTTTATCCCTACATCCTGAAGAATTTTTATAATTTTTTCTACAAGTTTTATAATGTTATGTTTACATTTAAGTCTAGAATCTGTTGATTTAATTTCTGCATAAGTCATGAGTTTCTTTTCTTTCCTTTCCTTTTTCCTATGAACATCCACTGGCTTCAACACCACTTGTTGAGATGGCTACCTTTTCTTCATTTAACTGCATTTGTACCTTTATTTTTAAAAATCAGTTCGAGCTGGGAGTGGTGGCTCATGCCTGCAATCCCAGCACTTTGGGAGGTCAAGGCAGGCAGATCACTTGAGCCTAGGAATTTGAGAGCAGCATGGGGAACATGGCAAAATCTCATCTCTACTAAAAATACAAAAATCAGTTGAGCATGGTGGCACACACCTAGAGTCCCAGCTACTCGGGCGGCTGAGGTGGGAGGCTCATTTGAGCCCAGGAGACAGAGGTTGCAGTGAGCCAGGATCATGCCACTGCACTCCAGCCTATCACCCTGTCACCAAAAAAAAAAAAAAAAAAATCAGTTAGGCATATTTGTGTGGGTCGTTTCTGGGCTCTCTATTCTGTTCCATTGATCTATGTGTCTATTTCTCTACACATCCTTGATTACTATAGCTATATAATGTCTCAAAATAAAATAGACTTAATTGATTTAGCTACTATTTTTTTCCAAAATTGTTTTGCCATTCTAGTTCCTTTGCCTTTCTATCTAAATTCTAGAATAATTTTGTCTATATCTACAAAAAATCTCGCTGGGATTTTAATAGGAATTGTGTTAAACCTGTATATCAATTTGGACAGAATTAACATCTTTACTATGTTGAATCTTCCCATTCATAAACATGGTGTGTTTCTCCATGTATTTAGAATTATTAATACTTTGATTTTTTAATCAACATTGTGTAGTTTTCGGTATACAAAAGTTCTGTATGTGTTTTATTAGATTGATGCCTACACGTTTTTTTTTTTCCTGGAGTGATTATAAATGGTATTGTATTTTTAATTTTACTGTCCACATAGTCATTGGGAGTATATAGAAATACAATTAATTTGTATATGTTTATCTTATATTCTGCAACCTTGCCAAACTTATTGACTCTTGGAAGGTTTTTTTGTAGATTTTGAGATTTTCATTTTTAATTTTTAGTATAAATTAATTTCATTTTGATTGATACATAATATTTTAAATATTTATAAGGTATATGTAATATTTTGTTACATGTATAGGATATATAATGATCAAGTCAGGGTATTTGGGGTATCCATCATCTTGAGTATTTCTTTCCATTGGTATCATTTCAAGTTCTCTCTTCTAGCTACTTTGAAATATAAAATACATAATACATTGTTGCTAACTATAGACACCCTACTCTGATATCAAACATTAGAATTTATCCCATCTATCAAACCATCTGTTTGTACCTATGACCAACCTCTCTTCATCCCCCTCATTTCACCCTCACACCCTTCCCAGCTGCTAGTATCTATCATTCTACTGTCTACCTCCATGAGATCAACTTTTTTAGCTCCCACATATATGTGAGAATATGCAATATTTCTTATCTTTCTGATAACAGCCATTCTAATTGGGGGAAGATGATCTCATTGTGATTTTGATTTGCATTTCCCTGATGATTAGTTATGCTGAGCATTTTTTCCATATACTTTCACTGCTGTATTTGGATGTCTAAGTCTCTTGCTAGACTTGGAAAGTTGTCATCTATAATTTCATTAAATACATTTTCTAACTCTTTCATTTTCTTTTCACCTTCTGGGACATCAAAAATTTGAATACTTGCTCACTTTATGGTGCTCCATAGGCTTTGCTCATTCCTTTTTATTCTTACTTTCTCTATTTGTGTCAGACTGGGTTAATTCAAAAGACCTGTCTTTAAAGTCAGAGATTCTTTCTCTACTTGACCTAGTGTATTGTGAAAGCTTTCAAACGTATTTTGTACTTCATTCAGTGAATTTTTCAGTTCCAGAATTACCGTTTGGCTATTTTTTATGATATTTATCTCCTTAATACATTTCTAATTCATATCCTAAATTGTTTTTCTGGTTTCTTTGTATTGTTTTTCAGTATTTCCTTGTATCTCAATGAGCTTCTTTACTATCAATATTTTGAAGTCTTTTTTGGAATTTCATAAATTTATTTTTCATTGGGATATATTGCTGAAGAATTATTGTATTCCTTTGGAGGTGTCATATATCCTTGCTTTTTCATGTTTTTTTGTGTCCTTACACTGATATCTGTGTATCTGGTGTAACAGTTGCTTCTTCCAATTTTTAAAAATTGGCTTTCATAGAGGAAGACTGTTTCCTGAACATGTATCCATGGTGTTGGTTGGGTAGAGCACTTTGGTTTTGATTTTTGGGTACATGCATTATTGGAGTTTCTGTATGATTTATTTGGCTGTAAACAGCATCAGTGGCATCTATGATTTCCTCAATGGCAAAGGGTGTAGTTATTAGTGGAGGCTGTGGTGCAATTTTGCTGGAGACTGGGACACCAGGTGGGCCAGTCTTTAGGCCCCAGTACTGGCAGCAGTAGGCTGAGTGTGTCTGCCTTTGGGCCCCAGAATGGCATATGCTGTCACTGGTGTTCGTGTTCCGGGGAGGCTGATTCTTGGGCCTTCAAGTGACTTGCTTGGGTGTCAGGAATGGCAGCAGTGGATTGTATGGGTGGGCAGGTTCTCTAGCTCCTGGTCTACAGGCATGGTATAAGCAATGGCAGTAGCATTGTTGGGACAATCCTCAGACCCAGGCAGTCTGAGGTGTTGGCAGTGGCTGCAATCAGCTGGGCAGGCAAGTCTCCAGACCTGCCAGTGGTGCATACAGGTGGGTGCCAGCTGTGGTGGTAACAGCAAGGTGGGTGGGCCCAACCTCAGATCCTGGGAGGGGTGCTCAGATGACAGTGGTTGTTGACTGAGCTGGGAAATACGCAGGCCCCTGGATGGTGTGCTTGTGTACTGGGAGGGGACAAGGGTTCGTAGCTAGGCCAAGTGGCTCTGTCCTCAAATGCCCCCGTGGTGCATGCAGGCACTGATTATGGTAGGCAGGGGTAGGCTGACCCCCAAGCTGCTTGTGGAATGCTTGGGTAGGGGCAGCAGTGGCTGTGCTGTGGCCCTGCTACTGAGAAGGGCAGTGTTGCTTTCAGTGGGAGAAGTTTTGGCAGGTGGTGGGGGGCACACACTTTGCTTGTACCTGTATTAGTCCATTCTTGCACTGCTGTAAAGAAATATCTGAAACTGGGTAATTTACAAATACAAAAGGATTAATTGGCTCATGGTTCTGCAGGCTGTACAGGAGGCATAGTGGCTTCTGCTTTTGGTGAGGCCTCAGAAATCTTCCAATCAGGACAGAGGCAAAGGGGAGCGAGGCATCTCACATGGTGGGAGCAGGAGCAAGAAAGGGGGTGGGGAGGTGCTCACACTTTTAAACAACCAGATCTCATGAGAACTCACTCACTATTACAACCAACAGTACAAAGAGGATGGTATTAAACCATTCATGAGAAACCGTCCCCATAATCCAATCACCTCCCACTAGGCCCCACCTCCAACATTGGGGATTACAATTTGACATGAAATTTGAATGGGGACATAGATCCAAACCATATCAGCCGCACAGCAGCCTTCAGCAGCACAGTTGGAGACAGTGGAGTTTGTCCTCGGAGCATACGAAAATGCACAGCCACACCCCTGCTGGCATGGGGGTGAGGTCAGAGTTGCTGCCAGTGGCTTCTGCCTCAGCCCTGGTGGTGGCTGTGGGTGGGCAATGTCAAAAGGGCTCCAGGGATGTAGAGATGCGGGGGCTGTTGACCCCTGGGGCAGGATGCAGTCTGGTGGGAGCTGGGCTTTCAAACTGGCGCTGTGCTGCTGCTGCTTAGTACTCAGAGGTTTATGGGACTCACTGTGAGCTCCTTCTCTGGTTTAACGTTGAGCAGTCTCCAGGCAGCTCCCTTATGTTTCTCAGGGCCCAGGAGACTCAAATGGCTCTCCCATGGCTAGTACTGTAAGATTCAGAGGCAGGGATGTGGCCATTATGGGTCTCTCACATACTTGTTCCCCACATCAGGGAGCCTCTCCGGGCTCCTAGACAATCCCAGCAGAGTAGATTGCCTGACTTCCCTCCCCTTCCTTGCTTTTTATGCTTCCCACCACTTCTCTGTTGAATTCCAGTATCCTCTTTTAGATGATCTATTCCAAGTGTGACTATCTACATGCTATTCTGGTTCCTCTCTGTGGAGGAGGCGAGTACTAGATGCACCTAGTAAGCCTTCTTGAATCCTTTCTCCATTTCTTGAGTTTTTCTATGTAGACAATTATATTATTTGCAAATAAGAACAATTTTACTTCTTTATTTCCAATTTATATGCCTTTTTCCCCCTTGCCTTACTGTAGTGGCCAGAACTTTCAGTAATATGTTGAATAAGAGTGGTGGGAACATACATCCTTGCCTCGTTTCCAATCTTATATAGAAAGCATTTAGTCTGTCGCCATTGTGTCTTTTACCATTAAGTCTTTCACCTTCAGAAAGACATTCATACGTGTCCTGTTTTAACTTAAGGAAGTTCCCTTCTGTCTTAATTGCTAAGAGTTGATATCATTATTAGGTATTGCATTTTATCAAATACTTTTTCTGTCCCAATTGATATTATCATATAATTTTTCTCCTTTAGTCTATTGATATGATGAATTACATGATTGATTTTTGAATACTCAAGAAATCTTGCATACCAGGCCATGGTATATAATTATTTTTATACATTGATGGATTTGATTTGCTAATATATTTTTGAGGACTTTTCTGTCTAAGTCATGAGCAATATTGGTTTGTAGTTTGTTTTTGTTTTTATTTTTTTTATACTCTTTGTCTTATTTCAGTATCAGAGTAATGCTGACTTCATAAGTTGAGATTGCAAGTGTTTCCTCTTATTTTCTGGAAAATATCGTACTAAATTAGTATTACTTCTTTAAATGTTTAGCAGAGTTCTTTATTGAAACTATCTGAGCCTGAAGATTTATTTTTCAGGAGCTTTTACCTATGAATTCAATTTCTTTAATTTAATAGGACTATTTAAATAAGTATTTATCTTCTAGTGACAAATCTTTTCGTTTTCCTTTGTCCTTCATTTCTGAAGGATAGTTTCACTGGACATAGAAATTATGTTTGAGTTTAGTTTTTTTGTTTGTTCGTTTATTGTTGTTGTAGTTTTCGTTGTTGTTTTGAGACCAAGTCTGGCTCTGTCACGCAGCCTGGAGTGCAGTGGTGTGATCTTGGCTCACTGCGACCTTCGCCTACCAGGCTCAAGTGATCCTCCTACCTCAGACTCCCAAGTAGCTGGGACTACAGGAATGCACCACCATGCCTGGCTAATTTTTGTGTTTTTTTTGGTAGAGACGGGGTTTTGCCATGTTGCCCAGCCTGGTCTCTAACTCCTGGGCTCAAAGTGATCTACCCACTTTGGCCTCCCAAAGTGCTGGGATTACAGACATGAGCCACCATACCTGGCCTATTTGAGTATTTCTTTCAGCACTTGAAAAGTGTTTTGCCACTTTTTTCTGGCCTCCATGTTTCAGATAAGAAACCGGTTTTATTTAGAATTGATGCTGTCTTATAGGCTAATGTGTCATTTCTCTCTGGCTTCTTTCAAGATTTTTTTCTTTGTTTTTAGTTTTCAGAAGTTTAATTATAATGTGTCTTGGCATAGATTTCTTTAGGTTTACTCAACTTGGGGTTAGCCTAGTTTCTTGCATCTGTGGGTCTTTCAGCAAACTTGGGGAGTTTTAAGCCATTTTTTAAAATATTCTTTAAACTCCACTCTCTTTCCCTTCTCTTCAGGACTCCAATGATACAAATGTTGGATCTTTTGTAATTGTCCCACAGCTTCCTGAAACTGTTCTCTCTCTCTCTCTCTCCTTTCTCTCTCTCTCCTTTTTTTTTAGGATGGAGTCTCACTCTGTCACCCAGGCTGGAGTGCATTGGTGCGATCTCAGCTCACTGCAACCTCCACCTCCTGGGTTCAAGCGATTCTTCTGCCTCAGCCTCCCGAGTAGCTGGGACTACAGGTGTGTGCCAGCACGCCCGGCTAATTTTTTGTATTTTTAGTAGAGATGGGGTTTCATCACGTTACCCAGGATGGTCTCGATCTCCTGACCTTGTGATCCACCCCGCCTTGGCCTCCTAAAGTGCTGGGATTACAAGCATGAGCCACCATGTCCAGCCTCCTTTTTTTCTTCTATTTTACCTCTATCACTCAGATTGTGTAAATGCTATTGAACTGTTCTTAAAATTCCTGATTCTATGCTTTGTATTCCTCACTCCACATCCAGTGAGCTTTTTATTTCTATTATAATATTTTTAATTCTATAATATTCATTTTCTTCTACATTTTTGCTGAGATTTATGTCAAAAGAATTTATAAATTCTTGTTGAATCATTTTTATGATGGTTGTTTAAAAATTCTTATCAGATCATTCCAACATCTGATTCATCTTGGTGTTAGTATCAGTTGATTTTCTTTTCTCATTCAAACTACAATTTTTCTGGTTCTTGATGTGGTGGATGGATTCCAATTCTATACTGGACATTTTGACTGTTAGTTAAGAGACTTTGGTTCCTATTTAAATTTTTATTTTAACATGCAATCATCCTGTTTAGATTTAGCATGCAGGTTCTGATATACTTTTGTGGGCTGTATTTTTAATGACCATCTAATTTGCACTGGCTCAAATAGCCTACGTGGTGCTATTTGGTTTACTTGTTTGGTTTATCTTGTGCTACTGGGGTTCCACTTGTCCCTGTTGATGCTGATTCAGAGAGTGAAGGAAATTCCCCAGGCTGGGCCACCCACTGCCTCTAGGTAAAGGAGGGAGGCCTCTGGCCTGTGATTATAAAAAGCACTTCCCAAGCTAGGCATTGTTGTGGCAGGATTCTTCCTTTCTGTGGGGTACTGTTAATGCTTCCAGGATGGGCTCTGTTGTGGCAGGATGCCCCTTGCTGATGCTGCCTAGCTGCCTGGTGACTCTGAATGAAGGAAGAGAATCTCAAGTTCACAGTACTGAAAAGTTTCCTGAGCTTGGCATTTGTTGTGTGGGGCCAGATCTCCCTGGGCCACCCATTATCTCTAGGTGGGGAAACAGACTCTCAGGTCCTACAAGGAAAGAAAGGACTCTGAGTCTTTCCTTTCTTCTTCTGTTAGGTAGAGGTTTGTAAGGTACCCTGCTGCTATGTCATTCCTCCAGTCCTGGGTCCCTGACTGTTGAATAATGTCTCCCCAAAATTCACTTCCATCTGGAACCTCAAAATGTTATCTTATTTGGACTCAATTTAATTTTTTTAGAGATAGGGTCTCACTATGTTGCCCAGGCTGGACTCGAACACTTGAATTCCTGGGCTCAAGAATTCCTCCCAATCTCAGCCTCCTAGGTAGCTGGGACTACAAGTGTGCACCGCCACACCAGCCAGCTTGTGGTTTATTTGGAACAAAAGGTCTTTTCAAATGTAACTAGTTCAGATAAGATAGTACTGGATTAGGGTGGGCTTTAATCCAATGAGTGGTGACCTGATAAGAGGGATATTTCTGGATACAGAGACAGACACACACACACACACACACACACACACACACAGAGAGAACACCATGTAACCATGAAGGCAGAGATTAGAGTGATGCATCTAGAAGCCAAGGAATGCCAAGCATTGCTGGCAACTACCAGCAGAAACTAGGAGAGAGGCATGAAACAGATTATCCCTCAGAACTTCCAGAAGGAACTAACCTTGCTGACACCTTGATTTTGGACTTCTAGTCTCCAAAACTGTGAGTTAATACACTTCTGTTGTTTTAAGCCACCCAGTTTGTGCTGCTTTGTTCCGGCAGCCCTAGGAAGTGAATATAGCGACCAGTTTGCCTTCCTTCTTCTCGCTTTCACAGTTCTTTGGTTGTCTCCGGCATTATTTCTAGGGCTGACAGTTGTACTTAGTGAAAAGGAGCATGGAAAGATAAGTGTATCCCATCTTGTCCAACTGGAAGTTAGATATTGTTTTTATATATTGTCCATTATATTTTACCTCAGTGGGAACATTATTCTGAAACAATAGTCCTCCATTACTGTCATTGACTGCCCCTTATTGATTATACATGGTGTAAGTGGGAAGCAAGAGATCCACTGGAGGAAAGAGACAAAGATAACCCCTTTGACAATGGTTGGGGGAGGTGCCAGGATAACTGCAGTGCACCAGGTAGAGGAGGCAGCTGACCAGATCAAACTCATATGTCTCAATAGTTGGACATGTCATTACCAAGATACTTCTGCCATCATACTCTTTTTTTAACCTGAACATGCCCTGATGCATCTGTCCCAAATTCCTTTTTAAACATGGCTTTTCTCTACCATGATGAAGTTCCTCTCTCCCCTCCACACCCTATGCCTGGTTCAGCTGAGGACCTCGAGGTAACACCCAAAGTGTCTTGATTGGACAGATTCTTGGGAGCTGGGGGCTGGGCATGTGGAGCTGAGAAGCATAAAATACAGAACAGCTCCTTTGACCACATTCCTGCCGGATGCACAGACTCAGCCCATACTTGTGGGCTGCCAGACACCCCAACTGTGAAGAACGCAGCACTTCCAAGAATGCGCCATGTCTTGGCCCACTGACCTCTCCCAGGAGGACTCTGGTAAACTCACAATGAAGCTGAAATTGGACCATGACCCAGCCCATCTTATTCTCAGAGCTCTCACCTAAGAGTGATACCATTGTTCTTTTCTTGTGCTGCTAGGTTTGTGCTTGCTACTCAGTTTTCCAGATGAAAAGGGTACATTATTTATAAATAAATAAATATATATATATATTCTATCAAAATAGAAATAAAAACACATAAGAAGGGAATGTGATTGGAGTGGACCCACAGGTACTGATGATGTTCTGTCTTAACATAATGGGGCTATGTAAATGTTTGCTTTATTATTCTTCAACTACACATCCACATTCATGTACTCTTAGGTATGGATGTGTATTTCAAAATACAAGTGAATAAAGTGCTCTACACATTCTCTTTACATAACAATAAATGGATCAAACAAACTGCTTATGTGGCACAAGACTTCATAAGGGGGAAGGGATTTCAGAATTGATTGTGCATAGCCAGCCTGCTAGGACAAAAATAATATGGGTTCAAATCTCAGCTCTGGCCCCAGGGTCCTCATAACTGTTTGGTCCCTGTGAGTGGCCCCCCTGCCAAAAACTGTGAAGAATTAATGGAATTATACAAAGGCAGCTTTCAGTCAAGTGTTGGGGTCTCACACTCTCATAAAATAAGACCAACTTTCTTAGTCTTCTCAGGCTGTCATAACAAAATACCATAGACTAGGTGGATTTAACAACAGAAATTATTCCTCACAGTCTGGAGGCCTGGAAGCCCAAGACCAAGAGCTGGCAAAATAGCCTTCATTCTGAGGCCTCATATCTTGGCTGGAAGGTGGCCACCATTTCTCTGTGTGCTCACATGAACTCTTCTTTGTGCACAAGGCGGGAGGCAGAGAAAGTGAGCTTTCTGGTGTGTCTTCTTATAAGGATAATAATGTCATCATGACGGCCCTACCTTCATGACCTAATCTAAACTTCATTACCTCCCAAAGACTCCATCTCCAAATACCATCACACTGGGGGCTGGGCTTCAAGATACAAATTTTGGAGGAACACAAACATGCAGTCCACAACGCCTGATGAATGACTGGCTCAAAGCAGGCAGTAAGAAGGGCTTCATGAGCACAGAGTCTGGAAAGAAGTTGGGATTACAGTAGGACTTAAAGCGCTGGCAAAGAAGTACTTTTGTGTTTGGAGGAGGGAAACTCATCCATGCAGGGGGATGATGTTCAAAAGACAGAGAGCACCCCAAAATCAAGAGGTGTGTTGTCTTCTACTTTGAGTATTCAGATCTATCCACTACATGGCAGGAGTTTTTTTTCCAAATCTGTTGAATTGAGCTGCCTGTGGGTAGAAGAGTTTGTTCTGGAGCAATCGTTACAGAGAACAATAAGAAATCCCTATGAAGAGACAAGTTGAGGCAAGCCTGTGAAGGATGTTTGAGAGGCCACCTGTTGCTTTAGCCGGCCAGGCATACATTCTCCCCGCCCTTTCTGATGTCAGCATGCCAATTTTCCCTCAGGAAATGAGCCATCCTCCACTGTTGGTTCATATAGTCCTGATAGAGCTAATTCCACTCCCAGCTCCAGAGGTGGCCATGTGGACCAGGTCTGACCCAACAGTGTACTCCATTCTTCCAGCTATGGTGTTGGTTCAGAGATGGACATGTGACCTAAGCTGGGCCAATGGGAGCCTTCCTGGGACTGTTGCTGACACTTAAGAGAAAAAAGTGTCCTCATACACCCTCCCAAGACTAAACCAGGAAGAAGTTGAATCTCTGAATAGACCAATAACAGGAGCTGAAATTGTGGCAATAATCAATAGCTTACCAACCAAAAAAAGTCCAGGTCCAGATGGATTCACAGCCGAATTCTACCAGAGGTACAAGGAGGAGCTGGTACCATTCCTTCTGAAACTATTCCAATCAATAGAAAAAGAGGGAATCCTCCCTAACTCATTTTATGAGGCCAGCATCATCCTGATACCAAAGCCTGGCAGAGACACAACAAAAAAAGAGAATTTTAGACCAATATCCTTGATGAACATTGATGCAAAAATCCTCAATAAAATACTGGCAAACAGAATCCAGCAGCACATCAAAAAGCTTATCCACCATGATCAAGTGGGCTTCATCCCTGGGATGCAAGGCTGGTTCAATATACGCAAATCAATAAATGTAATCCAGCATATAAACAGAACGAAAGACAAAAACCACATGATTATCTCAATAGATGCAGAAAAGGCCTTTGACAAAATTCAACAACCCTTCATGCTAAAAACTCTCAATAAATTAGGAATTGATGGGACGTATCTCAAAATAATAAGAGCTATTTATGACAAACCCACAGCCAATATCATACTGAATGGGCAAAAACTGGAAGCATTCCCTTTGAAAACTGGCACAAGACAGGGATGCCCTCTCTCACCACTTCTATTCAACATAGTGTTGGAAGTTCTGGCCAGGGCAATTAGGCAGGAGAAGGAAATCAAGGGTATTCAATTAGGAAAAGAGGAAGTCAAATTGTCCCTGTTTGCAGATGACATGATAGTATATCTAGAAAACCCCATTGTCTCAGCCCAAAATCTCCTTAAGCTGATAAGCAACTTCAGCAAAGTCTCAGGATACAAAATCAATGTGCAAAAATCACAAGCATTCTTATACATCAATAACAGACAAACAGAGAGCCAAATCATGAGTGAACTCCCATTCACAATTGCTTCAAAGAGAATAAAATACCTAGGAATCCAACTTACAAGGGATGTGAAAGACCTCTTCAAGGAGAACTACAAACCACTGCTCAAGGAAATAAAAGAGGATACAAACAAATGGAAGAACATTCCATGCTCATGGGTAGGAAGAATCAATATCATGAAAATGGCCATCCTTCCCAAGGTAATTTACACATTCAATGCCATCCCCATCAAGCTACCAATGACTTTCTTCACAGAATTGGAAAAAACTACTTTAAAGTTCATATGGAACCAAAAAAGAGCCCGCATCGCCAAGTCAATCCTAAGCCAAAAGAACAAAGCTGGAGGCATCACACTACCTGACTTCAAACTATACTACAAGGCTACAGTAACCAAAACAGCATGGTACTGGTACCAAAACAGAGATATAGACCAATGGAACAGAACAGAGCCGTCAGAAATAATGCCACATATCTACAAGTATCTGATCTTTGACAAACCTGACAAAAACAAGAAATGGGGAAAGGATTCCCTATTTAATAAATGGTGCTGGGAAAACTGGCTAGCCATATGTAGAAAGCTGAAACTGGATCCCTTCCTTACACCTTATACAAAAATCAATTCAAGATGGATTAAAGACTTAAATGTTAGACCTAAAACCATAAAAACCCTAGAAGAAAACCTAGGCATTACCATTCAGGACATAGGCATGGGCAAGGACTTCATGTCTAAAACACCAAAAGCAATGGCAACAAAAGCCAAAATTGACAAATGGGATCTAATTAAACTCAAGAGCTTCTGCACAGCAAAAGAAACTACCATCAGAGTGAACAGGCAACCTACAAAATGGGAGAAAATTTTTGCAACCTGCTCATCTGACAAAGGGCTAATATCCAGAATCTACAATGAACTCCAACAAATTTACAAGAAAAAAACAAACAACCCCATCAAAAAGTGGGCGAAGGACATGAACAGACACTTCTCAAAAGAAGACATTTATGCAGCCAAAAAACACATGAAAAAATGCTCACCGTCACTGGCCATCAGAGAAATGCAAATCAAAACCACAATGAGATACCATCTCACACCAGTTAGAATGGCAATCATTAAAAAGTCAGGAAACAACAGGTGCTGGAGAGGATGTGGAGAAATAGGAACACTTTTACACTGTTGGTGGGACTGTAAACTAGTTCAACCCTTGTGGAAGTCAGTGTGGCGATTCCTCAGGGATCTAGAACTAGAAATTCCATTCGACCCAGCCATTCCATTACTGGGTATATACCCAAAGGACTATAAATCATGCTGCTATAAAGACACATGCACACGTATGTTTATTGCCGCATTATTCACAATAGCAAAGACTTGGAACCAACCCAAATGTCCAACAATGATAGACTGGATTAAGAAAATGTGGCACATATACACCATGGAATACTATGCAGCCATAAAAAATGATGAGTTCACGTCCTTTGTAGGGACATGGATGAAATTGGAAATCATCATTCTCAGTAAACTATCGCAAGAACAAAAAACCAAACACCGCATATTCTCACTCATAGGTGGGAATTGAACAATGAGAACACATGGACACAGGAAGGGGAACATCACACTCTGGGGACTGTTGTGGGGTGGGGGGAGGGGGGAGGGATAGCATTGGGAGATATACCTAATACTAGATGACGGGTTGGTGGGTGCAGCGCACCAGCATGGCACATGTATACATATGTAACTTACCTGCACATTGCGCACATGTACCATAAAACCTAAAGTATAATAATAATAATAATAATAATAATAATAAAAGAAAAAAAAAAAAAAAAAAAAAGAAAAAAGTGTCCTTTTCCACTGGGGTTGCTAAGCTAACGTAAAAAGAAAACAAACTAAAAGAAACAAGCTTGTGCTACTGGTGGTGGCCATCTTTTCCACAATGTGGGGAAAGCCTGTGTGTCGGGAGAAAGCACTTCTGCTGCTACAAATGACAGAGAACCTACTATAAAGTAGCTTAAGCGACAAGGAAAATGTGTTGTTCACATAAAAAGGTAAGGAAAGCTCCAGGGATGGTGCCTTAAGTGATTTCATCAAGGGCTTATATTCTTTGCATCTTCCACTCTGCATCCTTAATGTGTCAGCTATGGTTTCAGGCTATATTTGGCCACAGTCGTTCCTGTTTTAAACTTCCAGACACAGTAACCAACAGAATAATAAGAAACAATCTCTTCCTAGAGTCTCCCTGTAAAAGAGCAAACCTGCTCCATAATTTCCTCTGCAAAATTCCCCCTCTACATCATTGACCAGACTTTCATGACATGGCCATGACCAAACAAATTATTGACAGGGGATTAGTACTACCATTTCTTTGAGCTGGAAAAATGAACACTTCTTGTGATGGGCAGTTTTATATGTCAGCTGGCTAGACTACAGTCCCCAGTTATTCAAACACTAAATATTATTGTGAAGATATCTTGTAGATGTGATTAAAGTTCTTAATCAGTTGGCTTTAGGCAAGAGAGATTATCCTAGGTAATATAGATGACCTTGCTTCAGTCAGTTGAAAGACCTCAAAAGTAGAGCCGAGGCTTCCTTGAAGAAGAAAACACTTTTGGTTGTCAAAATGGGAAATGGGTTACTACTGGTGTCAATCAAAAGAGTCAAACTCTGTAAAATATTTGAAGAGATTTATTCTGGGCCAAATATGAGGAACCAATGGCCTGTGACACAGGCCCAGGAGATCTTGAGAACATGTGCCCAAGGTGGTGGGGCTACAGCTTGTTTTTTTGTTTGTTTTGTTTTGGTTTTTTTTTTGTAGTGTGTATGTGTGTGTGTGTGTGTGTGTGCGCGCCTGTGTACAAAATGAGATAAAAATGGGACCTTTTAGTTATCACTAGGCCAATTTATTACCATATTGTCAAAGTAATACTCGTCTGGAGTTAGTAGGGGCAGGCAATGAACTATTTGAAGAAAATTGAAAGCCAGGAAAGCATATCAAACAGTGAGTCAAATTGAAGAAACTAAAGAGAAGATTTATAAAACAAACAGAAGATTGTAAGAGTGGTGGACCTGAAAGTTGTGAACATGTAACAATTCTACCAATATCACCGTTCATCCAGAATCACTTTTGTGCAAGAGAATCACAATTTCTTAAAGTGACTTAATGACTCTGGGAAAATTTGACCTATGGAATTACACAAACCTTTTGAAGAATAGATACTTATATAGCTTATGACAGTTCTACTTCTCTGCTGCAAATGTATATCTCTGAGGCCTAAATATCCATTTTTAAATTCTTACATTAAAATGGTAAACTCTAATAATTTTATTAAATTTTATATAATGAATTCTGTGTACCTCCTGAAGCTATAAATATACAATTTTGTGCCATTAAAACTCTGAATTTATAAAACACAAACCTAACTTTTTTTTTTAATTACACTTTAAGTTTTAGGGTATATGTGCACAACGTGCAGGTTTGTTACATATGTATACATGTGCCATGTTGGTGTGCTGCATCCTTTAACTCGTCATTTAGCATTAGGTATATCTCCTAAAGCTATCCCTCCCCCCTCCCCCCACCCCACAACAGTCCCCACTGTGTGATGTTCCCCTTCCTGTGTCCATGTGTTCTCATTGTTCAATTCCCACCTATGAGTGAGAACACGCGGTATTTGGTTTTTTGTCCTTGCCATAGTTTGCTGAGAATGATGGTTTCCAGCTTCATCCATGTCCCTACAAAGGACATGAACTCATCATTTTTTATGGCTGCATAGTATTCCATGGTATATATGTGCCACATTTTCTTAATCCAGTCTATCATTGTTGGACATTTGGGTTGGTTCCAAGTCTTTGCTATTGTGAATAGTGCCGCAATAAACATACGTGTGCATGTGTCTTTATAGCGGCATGATTTATAATCCTTTGGGTATATACCCAGTAATGGGATGGCTGGGTCAAATGGTATTTCTAATTCTAGATCCCTGAGGAATCGCCACACCGACTTCCACAATGGTTGAACTAGTTTACAGTCCCACCAACAGTGTAAAAGTGTTCCTATTTCTCCACATCCTCTCCAGCACCTGTTGTTTCCTGACTTTTTAATGATCACCATTCTAACTGGTGTGAGATGGTATCTCACTGTGGTTTTGATTTGCATTTCTCTGATGGCCAGTGATGGTGAGCATTTTTTCATGTGTTTTTTGGCTGCATAAATGTCTCCTTTTGAGAAGTGTCTGTTCATGTCCTTTGCCCACTTGTTGATGGGGTTGTTTGTTTTTTTCTTGTAAATTTGTTTGAGTTCATTGTAGATTCTGGATAGTAGCCCTTTGTCAGATGAGTAGGTTGCAAAAATTTTCTCCCATTCTGTAGGCTGCCTGTTCACTCTGATGGTGGTTTCTTTTGCTGTGCAGAAGCTTTTTAGTTTAATTAGATCCCATTTGTCAATTTTGGCTTTTGTTGCCATTGCTTTCAGTGTTTTAGACATGAAGTCCTTGCCCATGCCTATGTCCTGAATGGTATTGCCTAGGTTTTCTTCTAGAGTTTTTATGGTTTTAGGTCTAACATGTAAGTCTTTAATCCATCTTCAATTAATTTTCATATAAGGTGTAAGTAAGGGATCCAGCTTCAGCTTTCTGCATATGGATAGCCAGTTTTCCCAGCACCATTTATTAAATAAGGAATCCCTTCCCCATTGCTTGTTTTTCTCAGGTTTCTCAAAGATCAGATAGTTGTAGATATGCGGCGTTATTTCTGAGGGCTCTGTTCTGTTCCATTGGTCTATATCTCTGTTTTGGTACCAGTACCATGCTGTTTTGGTTACTGTAGCCTTGTAGTATGGTTTGAAATCAGGTAGTGTGATGCCTCCCACTTTGTTCTTTTGGCTTAGGATTGATTTGGCAATGTGGGCTCTTTTTTGGTTCCATATGAACTTGAAAGTAGTTTTTTCCAATTCTGTGAAGAAAGTCATTGGTAGCTTGATGGGGATGGCATTGAATCTATAAATTACCTTGGGCAGTATGGCCATTTTCACGATACTGATTCTTCCTACCCATGAGCATGGAATGTTCTTCCATTTGTTTGTATCCTCTTTTATTTCCTTGAGCAGTGGTTTGTAGTTCTCCTTGAAGAGGTCCTTCACATCCCTTGTAAGTTGGGTTCCTAGGTATTTTATTCTCTTTGAAGCAATTGTGAATGGGAGTTCACTCATGATTTGGCTCTCTGTTTGTCTGTTATTGGTGTATAAGAATGCTTGTGATTTTTGTACGTTGATTTTGTATTCTGAGACTTTGCTGAAGTTGCTTATCAGCTTAAGGAGATTTTGGGCTGAGACAATGGGGTTTTCTAGATATACAATCATGTCATCTGGAAAGAGGGACAATTTGACTTCCTCTTTTCCTAATTGAATGCCCTTTATTTCCTTCTCCTGCCTGATTGCCCTGGCCAGAACTTCCAACACTATATTGAATAGGAGTGGTGAGAGAGGGCGTCCCTGTCTTGTGCCAGTTTTCAAAGGGAATGCTTCCAGTTTTTGTCCATTCAGTATGATATTGGCTGTGGGTCTGTCATAGATAGCGCTTATTGTTTTGAGATACGTCCCATCAATACCTAATTTATTGAGAGTTTTTAGCATGAAGAGCTGTTGAATTTTGTCAAAGGCCTCTTCTGCATCTATTGAGATAATCATGTGGTTTTTGTCTTTGGTTCTGTTTATATGCTGGATTAGGTTTATTGATTTTTGTATGTTGAACCAGCCTTGCATCCCAGGGATGAAGCCCACTTCATCATGGTGGATAAGCTTTTTGATGTGTTGCTGCATTCGGTTTGCCAGTATTTTACTGAGGATTTTTGCATCAATGTTCATCAAGGGTATTGGTCTAAAATTCTCTTTTTTTGTTGTGTCTCTGCCAGGCTTTGGTATCAGGATGATGCTGGCCTCATAAAATGAGTTAGGGAGGATTACCTCTTTTTCTATTGATTGGAATAGTTTCAGAAGGAATGGTACCAGCTCCTCCTTGTACCTCTGGTAGAATTCGGCTGTGAATCCATCTGGTCCTGGACTTTTTTTGGATGGTAAGCTATTAATTATTGCCTCAATTTCAGAGCCTGTTATTGGTCTATTCAGAGATTCAACTTCTTCCTGGTTTAGTCTTGGGAGAGTGTATGTGTCGAGGAATTTATCCATTTCTTCTAGATTTTCTAGTTTATTTGCATAGAGGTGTTTATAGTATTCTCTGATGGTAGTTTGTATTTCTGTAGGATCGGTGGTGATATCCCCTTTGTCATTTTTTATTGCGTCTATTTGATTCTTCTCTCTTTTCTTCTTTATTAGTCTTGCTAGCGGTCTATCAATCTTGTTGATCTTTTCAAAAAAAACAGCTCCTGGATTCATTGATTTTTTTGAAGGGTTTTTTGTGTCTCTATTTCCTTCAGTTCTGCTCTGATCTTAGTTATTTCTTGCCTTCTGCTAGCTTTTGAATGTCTTTGCTCTTGCTTCTCTAGTTCTTTTAATTGTGATGTTAGGGTGTCAATTTTAGATCTTTCCTGCTTTCTCTTGTGGGCATTTAGTGCTATAAATTTCCCTCTACACACTGCTTTGAATGTGCCCCAGAGATTCTGTTATGTTGTGTCTTTGTTCTCCTTAGTTTCAAAGAACATCTTTATTTCTGCCTTCATTTTGTTATGTACCCAGTAGTCATTCAGGAGCAGGTTGTTCAGTTTCCATGCAGTTGAGCAGTTTTGAGTGAGTTTCTTAATCCTGAGTTCTAGTTTGATTGCACTGTGGTCTGAGAGACAGTTTGTCATAATTTCTGTTCTTTTACATTTGCTGAGGAGTGCTTTACTTCCAACTATGTGGTCAATTTTGAAATAGGTGTGGTCTGGTGCTGAAAAGAATGTATATTCTGTTATTTTGGGGTGGAGAGTTCTGTAGATGTCTATTAGGTCAGCTTGGTGCAGAGCTGAGTTCAATTCCTGGGTATCCTTGTTAACTTTCTGTCTCGTTGATCTGTCTAATGTTGACAGTGGGGTGTTAAAGTCTCCCATTATTATTGTGTGGGAGTCTAAGTCTCTTTGTAGGTTACTAAGGACTTGCTTTATGAATCTGGGTGCTCCTGTATTGGGTGCATATATATTTAGTATAGTTAGTTCCTCTTGTTGAATTGATCCCTTTACCACTATGTAATGGCCTTCTTAGTCTCTTTTGATCTTTGTTGGTTTAAAGTCTGTTTTATCCGAGACTAGGATTGCAACCCCTGCCTTTTTTTGTTTTCCATTTGCTTGGTAGATCTTCCTCCATCCTTTTATTTTGAGCCTATGTGTGTCTCTGCATGTGAGATGGGTTTCCTGAATTCAGCACACTGATGGGTCCTGACTCTTTATCCAATTTGCCAGTCTGTGTCTTTTAATTGGAGCATTTAAGCCCATTACATTTAAGGTTAGTATTGTTATGTGTGAATTTGATCCTGTCATTATGATGTTAGCTGATTATCGTGCTCGTTAGTTGATGCAGTTTCTTCCTAACCTCGATGGTCTTTACAATTTGGCATGATTTTGCAGTGGCTGGTACCGGTTGTTCCTTTCCATGTTTAGCGCTTCCTTCAGGAGCTCTTTTAGGGCAGGCCTGGTGGTGACAAAATCTCTCAGCATTTGCTTGTCTGTAAAGGATTTTATTTCTCCTTCACTTACGAAGCTTAGTTTGGCTGGATATGAAATTCTGGGTTGAAGATTCTTTTCTTTAAGAATGTTGAATATTGGCCCCCACTCTCTTCTGGCTTGTAGAGTTTCTGCCGAGAGATCCGCTGTTAGTCTGATGGGCTTCCCTTTGTGGGTAACCCGACCTTTCTCTCTGGCTGCCCTTAACATTTTTTCCTTCATTTCAACTTTGGTGAATCTGACAATTATGTGTCTTGGAGTTGCTCTTCATGAGGAGTATCTTTGCGGCATTCTCTGTATTTCCTGAAGTTGAATGTTGGCCTGCCTTGCCAGATTGGGGAAGTTCTCCTGGATAATATCCTGCAGAGTGTTTTCCAACTTGGTTCCATTCTCCCTGTCACTTTCAGGTACACCAACTAGACATAGATTTGATCTTTTCACATAATCCCATATTTCTTGGAGGCTTTGTTCATTTCTTTTTATTCTTTTTACTCTAAACTTCCCTTCATGCTTCATTTCATTCATTTCATCTTCCATCACTGATACATTTTCTTCCAGTTGATTGCGTCGGTTACTGAGGCTTGTGCATTCATCATGTAGTTCTCATGCCGTAGTTTTCAGCTCCATCAGGTCCTTTAAGGACTTCTCTGCATTGGTTATTCTAGTTATCCATTTGTCTAATTTTTTTTCAAAGTTTTTAACTTCTTTGCCATTGGTTCAAACTTCCTCCTTTAGCTCAGAGTAGTTTGATCTTCTGAAACCTTCCTCTCTCAACTCGTCAAAGTCATTCTCTGTCCAGCTTTCTTCCGTTGCTGGTGAGGAGCTGCGTTCCTTTGGAGGAGAGGTTCTAGAGTTTCTGGTTTTTCTGCTCTGTTTTTTCCCCATCTTTGTGGTTTTATCTACTTTTGGGCTTTGATGATGGTGACATACAGATGGGTTTTTGGTGTGGATGTCCTTTCTGTTTGTTAGTTTTCCTTCTAACAGTCAGGACCCTCAGCTACAGATCTGTTGGAGTTTACTGGAGGTCCACTCCAGACCCTGTTTGCCTGCGTATCAGCAGCGGTGGCTGCAGAACAGTGGATGTTGGTGAACCGCAAATGCTGCTGCCTGATCGTTCCTCTGGAAGTTTTGTCTCAGACGAGTACCCGGCCGTGTGAGGTGTCAGTCTGCCCCTACTGGGGGGTGCCTCCCAGTTCGGCTACTCGGGGGTCAGGGACCCACTTGAGGCAGTCTGCCCGTTCTCAGATCTCAAGCTGCATGCTAGGAGAACCACTACTCTCTTCAAAGCTGTCAGACAGGGACATTTAAGTCTGCAGAGGTTATTGCTGTGTTTTCTTTGTCTGTGCCCTGCCCCCAGAGGTGGAGCCTACAGAGGCAGGCAGGCCTCCTTGAGCTGTGGTGGGCTCCACCCAGTTCCAGCTTCCCGGCCACTTTGTTTACCTACTCAAGCCTGAGCAATGGTGGGCGCCCCTCCCCTAGCCTTGCTGCCGCCTTGCAGTTTGATCTCACACTGCTGTGCTAGCAATGAGCGAGGCTCCGTGGGCGTAGGACCCTCTGAGCCATGTGCGGGATATAATCTCCTGGTGTGCTGATTGTTAAGCCCTTTGGAAAAGTGCAGTATTAGGGTGGGAGTGATCCGATTTTCCAGGTGCCGTCTGTCACCCCTTTCTTTGACTAGGAAAGGGAATTCCCTGACCCCTTGCACTTCTCAGGTGAGGCGATGCCTCACCCTGCTTCGGCTCACGTACGGTGTGCTGCACCCACTGTCCGGCACCCCCCAGTGAGATGAACCCGGTACCTCAGTTGGAAATGCAGAAATCACCCTTCTTCTGCGTCGCTCACGCTGGGAGCTGTAGACTGGAGCTGTTCCTATTTGGCCATCTTGGCTCCACCCCCTACAGCTTGGTTTTATACATTTTGGGGAGGCATAAGATATCAATAAATACATGTAAGATGTATATGGGTTCAGTCCCAAAAGGTGGGAAAACTGGAAGTTGGGGGCTTCCAGGTCATAGGCAGATTCAAACAATTTGGGCAATAAAATAAATAATGCAGTATTGGATTATAACCTATCTTAGTCCGCTCAGACTTTCATAACAAAATATCACAAACTAGGTGGATTAAAAAACATAAATATTATCTCACAGTTCTGGAGGCTGGGAAGTGCAAAATCAATATTCCGGCCAGTTCAGCTCCTGGTGTAAGTTCTCCTGGTGAAATCTCTCTTCCTGTCTTACAGATGGCTGCCTTCTCATTGTGTTCTCACATGGCAGAGAGAGAATGAGCTCTCTGGTATCTCTTCCAATATTCCTATTAAATCTGAAGAGAGTGATGTTGAGGCAGAAAAAAATATTTGAAGAAATAAAAACCAAAATTTTTTCCAAAATTTAATGAATAACACTGACTTGCTGATCAAAGAAGCTCAGAAAACTCCAAATAGGGTATATAAAGAAAAACACCTAGGCACATCATAGTCAAACTACTGAAAATCAAAGATCAAGCAAAAATCCTAAAAGTGACCAGAGAAAAGACACATTACATATAGAGAATCAATTATATGAATGGTATGTGACTTTTCATCAGAAACAATAGATGCCAGAAGACAATGGAATGACATCATAAAGTAGCTAAAAGATAAAAATTAAAATGTCAACCAAAAATACTATACTCACCAAACACATTATTTAAGTGTAAAATAAAAACAATTGTCAAATAAATCAATTCTGAGATCATGTGTCTCTGGTGGACCTGGGCTATAAGAAATGCTAAAGGTAGTTCTTCAGACTAAAGCAAAATAATCCAGATAGGAACTCAGATCTATTGAAAAAATCAAGAGAACCAAAAGTGGTAAATGAGTAGACATATATTTAAAATCATGTTATGTTTATAGCTTCCTTAAAAAATAGGCTGTTTAAACAAAAAATAAGGTAATAAAAATGATAATAATTTAAAGTAGGTTTATAACACATGTAGAAGTACAATATAGCCACAAACATAACACAGTGGGTGAAGAGCTCAGGTAAAGGGCATACTTTTAAAGGAAATAATAAAAATAATACAAAAGGTATACAGTTAAGAAACCAGTAGAGAAAATGAGATGGAATACTAAAAAATATTTGATTTACCTAAAAGAAGACAGAATAGGAGCAATCGAGAAACAAAAATTGAAGAAACAAATGAAAAACAAATGGCAAGATGGTACTTACATCTAATCATCATGCAATAATTAGTTTACATAAGTATATTATACACTCTAATTAAAAGGCAGATGTTGTCATAAGACAGTAGATTAAAAAAGCAAAGCCCAGCTCTATGTTATCTATAAGAAAGATAATTTAGGCTGGGCACAGTGGCTCACACCTGTAATCCCAGCACTCTGGGAGGCTGAGGTGGGTGGATCACGAGGTCAGGAGATAGAGACCATCCTGGCCAACATGGTGCAACCCTGTCTCTACTAAAAATACAAAAATTAGCTGGGCGTGATGGCACCCACCTGTAGTCCCAGCTACTAGGGAGGCTGAGGCAGGAGAATCGCTTGAACCTGGGAGGCAGAGGTTGCAATGAACTGAGATCGCACCACTGCACTCCAGCCTGGGTGACAGAGCAAGACTCGGTCTCAAAAAAAAAAAAAAAAAAAGTATATATATATATATATATATATATACACACACACACACATATAATTTAAATACAAAAACACAAAATAGGTGGGAAATAAATTGATGGAAAAGATATACAATATAAACACTAAATGTAAGAAATTTGGTGTGACTGTATTAATGTGAGACAATGTAGGCTTTAAGACAGAGCTCTCAAGAGATGAGATAAAGAGGACCATTTTATAAGATCAAAAGGAACAATTTATTAACAAATTATAACAATTCCTAAAATGGGCCAGGCACAGTGGCTCACACCTGTAATCCCGGCAATTTGGGAGGCTGAGGCAAGTGAATTGCTTGAGCCCAGGAGTTGGAGACCAGCCTGGACAACATGGTGAAATCCCACCTCTACAAAAAATACAAAAATTAGCCAGGCATGATGGCACACACCTGAGTCCCAGCTGCTGGAGAGGCTGAGGTGGGAGGATCACTTGAGCCTGGGAGGTTGAGGCTGCAGTGAGCTGTAATTGTGCCACTGCACTCCAGCCTGGGTTACAGAGCAAGGCCCTATCTCAAAAAAAAAAAAAAAAAAAAAAATCCTAAGATGTATGAATCTAATACTATAACTTCAACATTTATGAAGTCAAACTGACAGAACTAAACAAAAAAAATAGATAAGTCCACAATTATTGCTGGAGATCTTAACACCCCTTTCTCAGTAATTGATAGAAATAGACTCCCCAAAGATAAGGATATAGAAGATCTGAACAACAATATTAACCAATTTGACCCAGCTGACATTTACAGAATGCTACACTTAACAAAATATAGATTAATTTCAAGTGCATATGAAATATTCAAGAAAGACTATATTTTAGGCTTTACATTTTAAGTTTTCAAAAAGTTACAAATGTACAGAGTTACATTCTCTGGTCACAAAGGAATTGAATTAGAAACTAGTAACAATAAGATGTCTAGGGGAAAAAATAAGTAATTTGGAATTAAATAACATACTTTTAATAACCCATGAGCCAAAGAAAAAATCATCAAAAAATGAGAAAAAAGTTTGAAACAAATGATGAAACACAACATATCTAAATTTGTAGTGTGCAGATAAAACACAGCTTAGAGGGAAATGTACGCCTTTGATGCCTAAATCATAAAATAATCAGTTATCTAGATTTCTGCCTTAACAGGCTAGAAAAATAAGTAAATAGAAGAACAACCCAAAGTAAGTAGAAGAGAAAGTAATCATCAAGAGCAGAATTTGATTAAATGGAAAGAGACAAACAGAAGAGAAAATGACTAAGGCCAAACGTTCGTTCTTTGAAAAGTTTAATAAAATTGGTTAAACCCCTAGCTAGACTTACCAAGAAGAGAGAGAGTACAATTTACCAATATCTGAAATGAAATATGTGGGTGTTATCACTAGAGATCCTACAGACTTTAAGGAAATAATAAGAAAATGTTGTGAATAACTTTATGCCAACAAACTTGATAACATAGATAAAATGGGAACTTAAAAAAACACACACACACAATTAACTAAACTATCCCAAGAAAGAATAGAAAATGTGAGTAATATGTGCCCAACACAGGAACACTCAGATTCATAAAGCAAGTTCTTAGAGACCTACAAAGAGACTTAGTCTCCCACACAATAGTAGTGGCAGACCTCAACACTCCACTGACAGTATTAGACAGATTATTGAGGCAGAAAATTAACAAAGATATACAGGACCTGAATTCAACATTGGACCAAACGGATCTGATAGACCTCTACAGAACCCTCCACTGCAAAACAACAGAATATGCATTCTTCTCATTACCATATGGCACATACTCTAAAATTGACCACACAACCAGACATAAAACAATCCTCAGCAAATGCAAAAGGACCAAAATCATACCAAATATACTCTCACACCACATGGAAATTAAACATTCCAATTCACATGGAAATTAAACAACCTGTCTCTGAATGACTTTGGGATAAATAATAAAATTGACGCAGAAATCAAATTCTTTGAAATTGATGAGAACAAAGATACAACGTACCTGAAAGTCTGTGACCCAACTAAGGCAGTTTAAGAGGTAGATTTATAGCATTAAATGCCTACAATAAAATGTTAGAAAGATCTCAAATTAACAACCTAGTATCACAACTAAAAGAACTAGAGAAGCAAGAGCAAACCAACCCCAAAACTAGCAGAAGACAAGAAATAACCAAAATCAGAGCTGAACTCAAGGAGACTGAGACACGAAAAATCATTCAAAAACATCAACAAATCCAGGAGTTGGCTTTTTGAAACAATTAATAAGATAGATAGGCTGCTAGCTAGACTAATAAAGAAGAGAGATGTTCCAAATAAACAATCAGAAACAACAAAGGGGATATTTCCACTGACCCCACAGAAATACAAATATCCATCAGAGACTACTATGAACACCTCTATGCACACAAACTAGAAAATCTATAAATTCTTGGACATATACACCCTCCCAAGACTGAACCAGGAAGAAATTAATTCCCTGAACAAACCAATAATGAACACCAAAATTGAATCAGTACTAAATAGCCTACCAACCAAAAAAGGTCAGGACCAGACAAATTCACAGCAAAATTATACCAGATGTATAAAGAAGAGCTGGTATCATTCCTACTGAAATTATTCAAAAAAGTTGATGAGGAGGGACTCCTCCCCAACTCATTCTGTGAGGCCAGCAACATCCTGATACCAAAATCTGGTGGAGACACAACAAAAAAAGGAAAACTTCAAGCTAATATCCTTGATGAATATTAATGCAAAACTCATCAAAAAAAAAAAAATTGCAAACAGAATCCAGCAGCACATCAAAAAGCTAATTCACCAGGTTCAAGTAGGTTTTATCCCTGGGATGCAAGGTTGGTTCAACACATGCAAATCAATAAATGTGATTCATCACATAAATAGAACCAAAGGCAAAAATCACATGATTAGGCCAGATGCGGTGGCTCAAACCTGTAATCGCAGCACTTTGGGAGGCTGAGGCAGGTGGATCACCTGAGGTCAGGAGTTCAAGACCAGCATGGTCAACATGGTGCAACCCCATCTCTACTAAAAAAAAAACAAAAATTAGCTGAGTGTGGTGGCAGGCGCCTGTAATTCCAGCTACTCGGGAGGCTGAGGCAGGAGAATCGCTTGAACCTGGGAGGCAGAGGTTGCAGTGAGCCAAGATTGCGCCATTGCACTCCCGCCTGGGTGACAAGAGCAAAACTCTGTCTCAAAAATAAATAAATAAATAAATATCACATGATTATATTAATAGACATAGAAAAGGCTTTGATAAAATTCAACATTTCTTCATGTTAAAAACTCTCAATAAACTAGGTTTTGAAGGGACATGCCTCAAAATAACCAGAGCCATCTATAACAAACCCACAGCCAATATCATACTGCATGGTCAAAAGCTGGAAGCATTCCTTTTGAAAACCGACACAAGACAAAGATGCCCCCTCTCACCACTTCTGTTCAACACAGTATTGGAAGTTCTGGCCAGAGCAATCAGGCAAGAGAAAAAAATAAAGGGCATCTAAAAAGGAAGAGAGGAAGTCAAACTATCCCTATTTGCAGATGACATGATTCTATATCTAGAAAACCACATGGTCTCAGCCCAAAAACTTCTTCAGCTGATAAACAACTTTAGCAAAGTTTCAGGATACAAAAATCAATGTACAAAAATCACTAGTATTCCTATACACCAACAACAACCAAGCCAAAGCCAAATCAAGAATGCAATACCATTCACAATTGCCACAAAAAGAATAAAATACCTAGGAATACAGCTAATCAGGGAAGTGAAATATCTCTACAATGAGAATTACAAAACATTGCTCAAAGAAATCAGAGATGACACAAACAAATGGAAAAACATTTCATGCTCATGGATTGGAAGAATCAATATCATTAAAATGGCCATACTGCCCAAAGCAATTTACAGATTCAGTGTTATTCCTATAAAACTACCAATGACATTCTTCACAGAACTAGAAAAAAACTTTTTAAAAAATTCATATCAAACCAAAAAAGATAAGGTTTTTCTTTGTCACCCAGGCTGGAGTGCAATGGCATGATCATGTCTCACTGCAGCCCTGACCTCCTGGGCTCAAGCAGTCCTCCCACCTCAGCCTCCAAAGTAGCTGGGGCTACAGGTGTAAACCACCATGCCTGGCTAATTTTTTAAATTTTCTATAAAGATGGGGTCCGTCTTTGTTGCCCAGGTTGGTCTTGAACTCCTGGGCTCAAGCAATCCTTCCACCTTAGCCTCCCAAAGTGCTGGGATTACAGGAGAGAGCCACTGCATCTGGCCCAATATAAAGAAATATTAACTGGAGATTGGAATAACAGGGAATTGTAGAGTAAGAGTTAAAGAGGACCCTAAAGAAGATAGGGGTAGCAAATATAAGAAGCAACCACTATCCCTAGGGCTGAGCTAAGAGTAACCAAAAAAGATTCCTTCTTCCTGGACTGAGATTCAAAACTCATTGAAGAGGGCATGGTATGGCTCACTGGATGATGGAGGAGTCACTGGGGTGCCTAAGATGCCGTGCTGGTGTGACTTGATGGAAATATGCCCTCTAGGATGCTAAGTCCACAGTGAGGTGCTATGCCTCAGATCTTGCTGCAGAGTTGCTACATGGGTTGATGGGATGGCCATTCATGAGAGGTGCCTCATCAGCAGCATTTTACTGTGAAGCCACCTGAGAAGGTACCCAGTCTGCTATACCTAGCTGGCTGTCACATGCTGCAGGACTACAGAGCTGGAGAAGCCACTGCTATAGTTTGAATGCTTTTGTCCCCTCCAAATGCCATGTTGAAACTTAATCTCCAATGCAATGGTATTGGGAGGTGTGGCCTTTGGGAAGTGTTTAGGTCATGAGGGCTCTACCCTCATGAATGGATTAATGCTGCTATAAAAAGAGCTTGTGAGAGTGGGTTCGCTCTTCTGCTCTTCTGCCATGTGAGGGAATGCCATTCTTCTCCTCTGGAGGAAACAGCACTCAAGGTGCCATCTTACAACCAGAGAGACTGGGCACTAAACTGCTGTGCCTTGATCTTGGACTTCCCAGCCTCCAGAACTGTGAAAGAATAAATTTCTGTTTTTTACAAATCATCCGTCTTGGGTACTCTGTCATAGCAGCACAAAACAGGGTAAGACAGGCACCATGCTAAACTAGCCAAGCACTGAAGAATGTCCACACTACAGGAAGAGGAGATCCTTTACTCCTGCAGTGTCCCTCAGCACCCTTTACTAATAAGACTTCATATGGTGCCAGCTGACAAGAAATAGTCACATGGCCCAGCTCCCTTCCCACAGACCAGGTAAAGAAGGGTGGAGGTGGAGTTGGAGCTGACAGGCAATAACTTCATTTGTACATGGCCAGAAAAATTCTGATAACAAAACCTGACAGACTACATGAGGAAAGAAAATTATAAACCCATATCTTTCCTGAATATAAAAGCTCTTAACAAAATATTAGCAAATCAGTTACAGCAATGTGTTAAAAGGGTAACATATCATGACCAACTGGAGTTTATCTCAGCAACTCAAGGTTAGTGTAACATTTAAAAACGATATATCAAATCCAGGCCTGGTGGCATATCCCTGTAGTCCCAGCTACACAGGCGGCCGAGGCAGGAGGATTGCTTAACGCCAGGAGTTCAGGGTTACAGTGGACTATGATTGTGCCTGTGAGTAGACACTGCACTCCAGACTGGGAGACAGCAAGATCCCATCTTATTTTTTTAAAAAAAAATCAACACAATTGACCACATTAAAGAATAAAGGACAAAAAAATACACATTGCAACAGAAGCACTAAAAGCATTTGACAAAATTCAAAATCCATTCTTGATTAAAACTCTAAGTGAACTACAGATTGAAGGGAACTTCCTCAATCTGATAAAGGATATCAGTGAAAAACTTATGGCTTACAACATTCTTCATGGTGAAAGACTGGAGCCGTGGAAGAGAAATAAAAATGTGATAGGTAAATTTGCTGCTAGAGATGGTGCCTTAGGCAGAGGGGAAAGAGAAGAAATATTCTAGTTTCTCTCTTCATCCTACCCTTTAATCTCCACCAGTGTCTCCCTTTTGTTGATTCCAGCCAGAAACCAGTTCTCCTAAGAACTTGGGAAACACAGACCATGGGGTTGGTTCCCTGCAACTCAGAGCAGAAGCAGGAAAAGACAAAAAGGGGATCTGAGGAAAAACAGGTCCAGACTCTTATAGAGACATCACAGCCTGCTGGGAAATCACTATATATCCTGGCAGAAGAGAAAAGGGCTTGGCTCTCTTCTTAACAATATGCCTATAATTAACCTTTTTCTACTCATTGTCCCCACTCTCATCACCATAGCATTCCTTACACTCATTGAATGAAACATTTTAGGCTATATGCAACTATGCAAAGGATCTAACATTGTAGGTCCATACGGACTACATCAATCCTTTACAGATGCAATAAAACTTTATATTAAGGAACCTCTACGACCATTAGCATCCACCATTCCTCTATACATTATTGCTCCAACCCTAGCCCTATCTATCGAACTCCTTATATAAATTCCTCCGCCCATACTATACCCCTTACTTAATCTTAATATAGGTCTCTTATTCATACAGCCACATCAAGCCTAGCCATCTACTCTATCCTATGTTGGGATGGGCACCCAATTCAAAATATGCACTAATTGGTGCACGACGGGCAATAGCTCAAAAAAATTCGTATAAAGTTACCTTAGCTATCATTCTCCTGTCAGTCCTCTTGATAAGTGGTGCATTTAATTTACCTACACTCATGGTAACACAAAACTTATCTGACTGCTCCTACCGTCATGACCTCTAGCCATAATATGTTTCATCTCCACACTAGCATAGACTAACAGAGCCCCATTTGACCTAACAGAGGGGGAATCAGAGTTAGTTTCGGGTTTTAATGTTGAATATGCCGCAGGTCCATTTGCCCTGTTCTTTATAGCAGAATATATAAATATCATTATAATAAATGCCCTAATCACTATTATTTCTCTAGGAGCACTATATGATATTTACAAACCAGAACTCTACACCAAAAATTTCATCACCAAAACCCTCCTTTTAACAACGTTCTTTTTATGAATTCAAGTATTATACCCCTGATTCCGTTATGATCAGCTCATGCATCTTCTATGAAAAAACTTTTTACCACTCACTCTAGCACTTTGCATATGACATATCTCTATGCCTATCCTAATATCTAGTATTCTACCTCAGACATAAGAAATATGTCTGATAAAAGAGTTACATTGATAGAATAAATAATAGAGGTTTAAATCCTCTTATTTCTAGAATTACAGGAGTTGAACCTACCCCTGAGAATCCAAAATTCTCCATGCTACCTAACATACCATATACTGCAGTAAGTTCAGCTAAATAAGCTATGGGGCCCATACCCCAAAAATGTTGGTTTATACCCTTTCTGTACTAATTAATCCTCTAACCCAACTTACTATCTCTTTCACTATCTTTTTTTTTCTTTTTGAGACGGAGTCTCGCTCTGTCACCCAGGCTGGAGTGCATGGCACGATCTTGCTTCAATTCAGCCTCCGCCTCCCAGCTCAAGTGATTCTCCCACCTCAGCCTCCCAAGTACCTGGGATTACAGGCCTGTGCCACCACGCCCAGCTAATTTTTGTATTTTTAGTAGAGACAGGGTTTTGTCCTGTTGGCCAGGCTGGTCTTGAACTCCTGATCTCAGGTGATCCACCCGCCTTGGCCTCCCAAAGTGCTGGGATTACAGGCGTGAGCCACTGTGCCCGGCCATCTTTCACTATCCTTATAGGGACTCTCATCACAATAATAGGCTCACACTGACTTCTCATCTGAATGGGCCTAGAAGTAAATATACGAGCCATTATCCCGATTTTAATTTAAAAACAAGCCCCCACTCCACAGAAGCAGCTACCAACTATTTCCTTACACAAGCACCTGCATCCATAATCCTAATAATAGGGGTCATTACCAATATACCGTACACCTGATGATGAACAATCATAAACTCAATCAATCAAGTAGCATCCTTAATAATAATGGCCTTAAAAATAAAATTAGGCATATCTCCTTTCCACTTTTGAGTCCCAGAAGTAACTAAAGGAATCTCATTGACATCTGAGACAAAATGTCACATGACAAAAACTAGCCCCTATTTCCATTATATTTCAAATTTTCTCCTCAATAAACCCAAACATTTTACTAGCGGCCACAATGTTGTCTATTCTATTAGGTGGCTGAGAAGCGCTCAACTAAACACAACTGTGAAAAATCTTAGCCTACTCATCAATTGCTCACATAGGCTGAATAACTGCAATCTTAACATATAACCCAAACATTACTATCCTAAACTTAATTATTTATCTTATCCTGACTGTAGCTATATCTATAATTTTTTTTTAGTTCAAGCATAAGCACTACAACGCTATCACTATCCCACACCTGAAATAAGTTACCATGACTAGTATCCATATCCTACTTATCCTGTTATCTTTAGGAGACTTACCCCCATTAACAGGGTTCCTATGCAAATGGGCTATTATTCAAGAATTTACAAAAAACAATAGACTTATTATACCCACTGTTATAGCCACCATAGCCCTATTCAATCTGTACTTTTATATGTGCCTAATCTACTCTACTTCACTATCCCTACATCTAATAATATAAAATGACAATTGAAGAATACAAAACATATACTGTGGCTGGGCGCAGTGGCTCATGCCTGTAATCCCAGCACTTTGGGAGACCAAGGCGGGTGGATCATTTGAGGTCAGGAGTTCGAGACCAGCCTGGTTAACATGGTGAAACCCAGTCTCTACTAAAAATACAAAAATTAGCCGGGTGTGGTGGTGCACACCTGTAGTCCCAGCTACTGGGGAGGCTGAGGCATGAGAATCACTTGAACCTGGGAGGCGGAGGTTGCAGTGAGCCGAGATCTCATCTTTGCACTCCAGCCTGGGCAATAGAGCAAGACTCCATCTTAAAAAACAAACAAACAAACAACAACAACAAAAAACTGGGCTGAGTGCAGTGGTTCACCCCTATAATCCCAGCACTTTGGGAGGCTGAGGCAGGCAGATCACCTGAGGTCAGGTGTTGGAGATCAGCCTGAGCAACATGGTGAAACCCCATCTCTACTAATACCAAAATTATCTGGGCATGGTGACATGTGCCTGTAATCTCAGCTACTTGGGAGGCTGAGGCAGGAGAATCGCTTGAACCCGGGAGGTGGAGGTAGAGGGAGCTGAAATCGTGCCACTGCACTACAGCCTGGGCAACAAGAGCAAAACTCCATCTCAAAAAATATATATATATTGCCCCCACTCATTACCTCCTCTGCTCTCCTCCTACCCATCTCCCCACTATTCCTAGCTATAACCTAGAAATTTAGGTTAAATTAGACCAAGAGCCTTCAAAGCCCTTAGTAGGTAGACTATACTTAATTTCTGTAAATAAACTCTAAGGACTGCAAGACTCTGTCCTACATCAATTGTATGCAAATCAATTGCTTTACTTAAGCTAAGCCCTTGCTAGATTGGTGGGACCTAAACCCATGAAAATTTAGTTAACAGTTAATCAACTGGCTTCAATCTACTTCTCTCGCTGTTGAGGGGGAAAAAAGCAGGAGAAGCCCAGACAGGATTGAAGCTGTTCCCTTGAATTTGCAAGTCAACATGAAATATCACCTCAGGGCTGCTAAAAAGATGGCTCAACATCTGTATTTAGATTTACAGTCCAATTCTTGCTCAGCCATTTTACCCTTATACCTATGTTCATCCATCGCTGACTATTTTCAACTAACCATAAAGACATCGGAACATTGTATTTACTGTTTGGTGCCTGAGCTGGGATAGTAAATACTTAAGTCTTCTAATCCAAGCAGAACTGGGTCAACCAGGGACCCTATCAGGAGATGATCAGACTTATAATGTTATTGTCACTGCCCTCACATTTGTTATCATTTTCTTCATAGTTATGCCCTTTATAATCGGGGTTTTCAGCAAACTGACTAGTCCCCCTAATAATTGGTGTGCCAGACATGGCATTTCCCTGGATAAATAATACAAGCTTCTGACTTCTCCTCCCATCTTTTCTACTCCTACTTGCATCCTCAATAGTCAGGTGCCAAGACCGGCTGAACAGTCTACCCTCCCTTAACAGAGAACCTGGAACATGCAGGAGCCTCTGTTGACTTGAGCACATTTTTTCACTCCACTTAGCAGGTGTATCCTCTATTCTAGGCACTATTAATTTCGTTACCACAATTGTTAACATAAAACCCCCAGGTATATCTCAGTATCAAACACCCCTCTTCATTTGCTCAATCCTTATCACAGCAGCCCTGTTACTTTTATCTCTTCCAGTTCTAGCTGCTGGCATCACCATGCTATTAACTGACCACAACCTCCGCTTTCTTTGACCCTGCTGGTGGAGGTGACACTCTCTTATATCAATACTTGTTCTGATTTTTTGGTCATCCAGAAGTCTATATCCTTATTCTACCAGGTTTTGGAATAATTTCCCATATTGTAACCTACTACTCCGGGAAAAAAGAACTGTTAGGTTATATGGGCATAGTATGAGCCATAATGTCCATTGCATTCCTACGGTTTATCATCTGAGCCTATCACATATTTCCAGTGCGCAAAGATGTTGATACCCAAGCATACTTCACATCTGCCACCATAATTATTGCTATTCCCACTGGTGTCAAAGTCTTTAGCTCATTAGCCACACTGCATGGTGGTAACATCAAATGATCCCCTGCAATGCTCTGAGCACTAGGGTTCATTTTCCTTTATACAGTAAGAGGGTTAACTGTTACTGTATTAGCCAACTCATCATTAGACATTGTTCTATACGATATATTATGTTGTAGCACATTTCCACTACGTTTTATCAATAGAAGCAGTATTCGCCATTATAGGAGGCTTCGTCCATGGATTCCCTGTTTTCACATTATACACTTAACCAAAACTGAACCAAAATTCACTTTACTATTATATTTGTAGGCGTAAACCTAACTTTCTTCCCACAACACTTCCTCGGACTGTCGGGAATGTCTCAACGATAAGCTGATTACCCTGATACATATACTGCATGAGATACTATCTCATCCATAGGCTCATTTATCTCACTAACAGCAGTAATACTAATAATCCTCATAATCTGAGAAGCTTTTGCTTCAAAACGAGAAGTACTAATAGTCGAACTCCCAACTACAAACTAAGAGTGACTTTATGGCAGCCCACCACCCTATCATACATTTGAAGAGCCAGCCTACATAAAAGCTTAAGTGAGAAAGGAAGGAATCAAACCCCCAAAACTGGTTTCAAGCCACCTTTATAACCTCTATGACTTTCTCCATGAATATTAGTAAAACAATTATATAACTTTGTCAAACTTAATTTATAGGTTAGAATCCTATATATCTTCATGGCTTATCCATTTCAACTAGGTCTCCAAGATGCTACATCTCCTATTACAGAAGAACTACTCCATTTTCATGATCACACTCTCATAATCATTTTCTTGATCAGCTCCCTAGTTCTCTATATTATTTCCCTCATATTAACAACAAAACTAATGCATACTAGCACTACAGATGCCCAAGAAGTAGAAACTGTATGAGCTACCTTACCCACTATTATCCTAATCTTAATCGCCCTCCCATCTCTATGCATCCTATATATGATGGATGAAATCAATAACCCCCTCTCACTGTCAAAACCATAGGACATCGATGATACTGAATTTATGAGTACACAGATTACAAAGGCTTAAGCTTTGATAACTACATGATCCCTATGACAGACCTAAAACCAGGGGAACTACGACTCCTTGAAGTTGGTAATTGAGTAGTTCTCCCAGTAGAAATCCCCATTTGCATACTAATTTCATCAGAAGATATTCTACACTCGTGAGCTGTCCCATCATAGGGTCTCAAAACAAATGCAGTCCCTAGGCACTTAAGTCAAGCAACCTTAACATCCACATGCCCAGGCCTTTACTATGGCCAGTGCTCAGAAATCTGCGGATCCAACCACAGCTTCATATCCATTGTTCTCGAATTAGTTCCCCTAAAATATTTCAAAAGCTGATCAGCATCTATACTATAATATCACTGTAAAGCTTACTAGCATTAACCTTTAAAGTTAAAAACTGAGGATTTTAAATTCCCCTACCGTGAGATGCTCCAACTAGATACATCTACATGATTTATTACTATTCTATCTATGATCATAACTTAATTTATCTTATTTCAATTAAAAATCTCAAAATTTATTTATCCTATGAACCCTGCACTAAAAACATTTGAAACACAAAAACATGAAACCCCTTAAGAACTAAAATGAACGAAACTGTATTCACTTTTTTCATTATCCCAACAATACAAGGCCTACCCATAGTGACCTTAATTATTTTATTCCCCATCCCCAACTGCTTAGTAAAAAATCGACTGACTTCCATTCAACAGTGACTATTTCAACTTGTATTGAAACAAATAATAACAATACATAATATCAAGGGATGAACCTGATCCCTCAGATTAATTTCCCTTATTCTTTTTATTGGCTCAACCAACCTTCTAGGTCTTCTACCCCACTCATTCATACCACCTACTCAACTGTCAATAAATTTAGGAATAGCTATCCTTCTGTGGGCAGGAGCAGCAGTAATTACTGGCTTTCACTTTAAAACTAAGGCTTCCTTAGCCCACTTCCTACCACAAGGCACACCTATCCCACTTATCCCTATATTAGTAATAATTGAAACTATTAGTCTTTTTATTCAACCAATAGCGCTAGCTGTACAGTTAACAGCCAACATTACAGCCGGCCACTTACATTACAGCACACCCAGCGCAGCTCTTGAAAATCCAGCCATGTTTTCTTTCTACCCCAACTCTGGAGGGCCTTCTGCTCCTAGTCTGGCTCCTTTTCCTCATCCTATAATCCTTCCTCAAATGGCCACCAGCTGATTCACCAAGTGTACTCAAGTCTGACATCTGGGCTCCCAGGTCAGCATCCCTTCCCCTTGTACCATGCTGGGGTTCACCTTTCCACAAAGTCATCCTGAAGACTGGGATCCTGTCTTGCTCCTCCACCCCTGACTCCATCTCAACTCTAGTCTCTGACACACACACACACTTGGCCACCTAGCTCCACCCCAATTCCTAAATTTTGCCTGACATTCAGATTGCCCAATTAGCTGCTTTACCGTTGTGAGTCTATCTGAGCTCTGGGTCAGCCAGGCCCACCTGGACTTTCTGGCTGCATCCTATTATAACCTACATGCTGCCAGCTGCCCAGCTGCCAGCAGAACTTGTGATCTGAGCTGTCTTCCCAGCCTGGTCTTCACTGGGTTCTCACCACATGATGTTCACACCTCCATTAGGCCACAGGCAGTCCCCTCTGGCAGAGGACATTTGTGATTTGATTTTAGGGGCACTCCTTCCCCATTATGAGTCCATGAAGTTCAGGTGAAATGGACTCCTCATTTTCTACCACCACCCCCAACCCTCATACAAAGTATTTTAGGGACAGAGCATCAGAACCAGGCTGAGCCTTCAAGGCATCTCATTCCTCTGCCCTAGAGATTGATTCAGAGATGGTCACACAACCCCCGTCAGACAAATCAGAGCTAACGAGACTCACTTATAAGACCAATCTGAGCTATAAAGAAAGCAGATGCATCTAGCAAGACTTCTCCTGGAGTGGAAGAGAATGTTTCTCTACTACTACATAGCCTTGTCCTAACAGGCCCAAAGCACTTCCTTGACTCAATTACGATCATTAGGCTATTTTTCCTGGAACTCACCCCTAAATAAGAGAGAACATCTAGGGCCTGTGCAGAACAAATCTACAGGGCATAGACTTATCTTTCCGGGGACTCTGCTCTGCTTCTTCAATGCCAGTCCTGGGAAAAGCTTGAGTCATCAACTAACTGATGGCTCTAATGTTAATCTTGCCCATGGGGCAGGTGATTGCACTTTTGTTCTTCAGCTCCTTCTATACTCTGCTCTGCTGGGACTGGCTGTGCAAACCCCAGCCTTTGTTTTGCTAATTGCTTTGCCTGCTGACTTCCTGTAAAGTTTTGACCGTATAGGGGACACTAGAGGGAGACTGGGAGGCAGGAAGAGGTGAGAAGGGACTTGCTCTTCTCTGTTTTCTGGTATTTCCTGTCAGCATGGCCTTGTCAGCATGGCCAGAAATTTATTCTGGATAAGAAGTTTCCCACTTCCTTTGGCAACCTCAGCACCGGCCTCATCGAACCCCCTTATTGGCATCAGCATGAGCTGACGATGACCTCATTAGGGGTCTGAGCTCTGGCTTCACAGAAGCTCCAAGGTTCTAGGTTCTAATAGCCTGAACCTTCCCTTTGTTCCCCCAGCTTAGAGGTTGCAACTGCTTTCTGTAGTTATTACTCTGTGTCTCCTTGGTGTAACCTTTTTGCTTTTTCCAACTTCCAACACCTGCTTGACCAATTCCCCATGTTAAATTCTTTCAGCTGAAGTACCTAGAGTACTTTCTGTTTTCTTTATTGGACCTTGACCAATTCGTCTGTTGGAACAGTGGTCAGGAAACTTTTTTTTCTAAAGTGTGAATTGGTAGATATGTCAAGTACCAGAGTACCAGAGGCTATATGGTCTCTCTGGTGTGACTACTGAACTCTTTTATCATAGATCCTAAATAAATGAGCATAGTTGTATTTCAATAAAACTTTGTATAGGAAAACAGATGCTAGGCCATGGTTTCCTGGCTCATGTATTAAACCAAGATTTCAAAGGAGTCATAGTAGGTTAAAGCAGTAAATCAACCCACTTACAACCTAAGCCTAGTGATTAGTAGGGAGTGATTAGACCTATCCTCTAACTTTGGGAAAGTTGCAGTCCTGTCTTGAATTTTGGGGTCTTCCTTTATAAGACGGATGGTTGAGCCATTACTAGATAATTCTTATGATTTCTTCCAGCTCTAAGAGCTCTGTGGTTCTGTTATTATCTCCAAAACACTAAATCTGTAAAGCAACTTCTCAAGTCAATTTCCCCAGCAAGAAAACTGAGGTAGAGATTACTGTGCAGGAAGTTCAGGAGAGAGTTCTCTTAGGATCAACACCTACAAGTGGTAAAGGAAAGAAAGAAAGCAGGACTGGGAAGAGGGAGAAGTTGGGCTGAGATGTTGTCTCAACAGAGGACTCAGTTTACTGGGGGGAAGCTTTGAAGCTAGGATGGCCCTTGATGTTATTCCAAGTTGGAGTGACAGGGATGAACTTGTATACCCTATGTTGACTAGTCATCATATGCAGGCTGCCCCAAGAAAGGGGCATGACCTTGAGTCAGGCAACTATATTAGGGTAAGGCCACTTCTGAAGAGGACTGAGAGCTGAAGGCACTCCTTGCATCTGAGGGAGTGTATTAGTCTGTTCTCACACAGCTATAAAGAACTGCTTGAGACAAGGTAATTTAGAAAGGAAAAATGTTTAATTGACCCACAGTTCCAAATGGCTGGGGAGGCCTCAGGAAACTTACAATCATGACGGAAGGTGAAGAGGAAGCAAGGCACCTTCTTCACAAGGTGGCAGGAGGGAGAATGAATGCAAGAGGAATTACCAAACAGTTATAAAACCATCAGATCTCATGAGAATTCACTCACTATCATGAGAACAGCATGAGGGAAATCATCCCCCCCCCCATGCAATTACCTCTACATGTTCTCTCCTTTCATATGTGGGGATTATGGAGATTTGGGGGATTAAAATTCAAGATGAGATTTTGGGTGGGGATACAGCCAAACCATATCAGGAAGTAAGTCCTTCATTACCAAATGAAGGGTGGAACATCACAGCATCCACTACAGTCCTCCCACTTGTGCACTCAAATCTTGGATTCACATCTTTATATAAGTTCAGAGTGCAATTTCTCTAGAATTCTGGAAGGCTTTCTTTCCTGGGGGAAAATTTGGAAAATGAAGGCACCACCTAGAAGAAAATAATACCCCCTGCTGTATTTGGTCTCAGACCCCAACCAACACACATAATCTGTCTTTTTCTATCCATTCTAGGTTTCCTTCACCCATGGATAGCATCTCTGCTGGTCATAGTGGCTTATCTGATGGCATGACCCAAATCCTCATCCCTGGGAAGTCTGAGCTGTCATCACTATGCTATACTCACCTGTGGCCATTGCACTAGTTTATTTACCACCAAAATTGGGCAAGGGAGTTCTATGATGCTCCCAGATGGGTCATCTGGGTAGCAAACCTAGTACTACTCCCTGCCTACACTGTGTAACAGCAGTCCTACACCATTCTGGGGATCAAGATCAATTACTCATGCCAAGATAGTGACTCAATTTCTTGCTTCAGAGAGCTTGACCTACTAATATTACAGCCTTAACTTGTAGTTCAGTGGACATCTGCCTCTGGCTTTATCTTTTGGTAGAGCATTGCCCCTTTGGAATCATAAAGTCTCCTTGCCCAGAGTGGTGGAGACAGGCAGCCAAATTCCCCAAGAAGGTCATTAAGACTCAGTGGTGGAAAGTGGAGCTACTCCGACTTCCAAACTTTTGATTGCTGGACTTAGGTGTTCTACTCTACTGAGTACACAATGCCATATAAAGTGTGTTGATTTAGAGTCTATAAAGTGTTCTGGAAGATCCTTTCTGACTCAGTGGTACCTTCAATCATTCCAAGGCTCTGTCAGGCCAGCAATTTCTTAACAGTGCTATGTGTGAAATGACCAGTAGATCCCATGATCCTGTGTCTATTTCCTTACCTCCTTTACTATGAAATGGACCCCTTGATCCCACACAATGCAGTGTGAGTCTTCGAAGACAGAAGATTCATGTTGGAGCTGGGATGCCTAGGAAGGCCTCTGCAAAAGTGGAGACCGCTTTTTCCCTAAGACACAGCATTGAAGCAAACTTCATATTTTAATATTTCAGGGCCATCGCCTCCTGTCTTCAATTTTTCCTCTTATCTGCTCTTTCCATACTTTAATAGCCTTGTGGTATCCCCTAGGGCATAAAGAATGGACTATTAAGGACGGACTAAAAAACAAATTCAAGGATGAATTTGATATAGTCTCCCTGCCTTGCACTTTAGGTTCTTACCCCCGACCCCAGGCATGTAGTAGTCTACATCTCATACACTTGCAGAGCCTTCTACTGCTTTTAGAACACATATTCAGCAACACATTTGTAATGCCAAGGCTTTCTTACACCTATATAAAACATTCAACTCTCTTTCAAGCTCATTTGTACATGAAAACTTGCTCCAGGTAGAATTAAGGGATCCTTCCCTTGGCCTTTGGGACAGCATAGCCCCCTAGTTGTCCTCCTCCCTTTCTGTCCACTCCCTCTTAGTCTCCTTACCCAGCTCCTACTCCTGTCTTCTGCCTTTAGAGGGTGGAGTACCTGAGACTCATTCCTAGGCCCTTCTTGTTTCACTCCATTCTTTTTCCATAAGCCATATCATCTACACCCAAACACTGACTATACACAAATGGCTCACAAATGTATGTTCTCAGCCCAGACCTGCACCAAGAACTGTGTAGGCAACAGTCCAGTCAAAATCTCCACTTGAATGTCTCAAAGGTGCCAAACATGTGTCTTCCAGAGACCTCCATCTCATTGAAAGGCACTGATCTGCAGTGAGCAAGTCCATGCAAACCTACCCCCAAAGGCTGAGGAAGCTGAGGGACCAAAGAAAGAAGCTGACAGATCCAGTTTCTCAGAAACATGTAATGGGTACTTATGAACAGAAGCCCATCTTGGCCAGCCATGGGATGAGATGGTAGATCCCTGCACTGTTATCCCAGACCAGGGTTTATATACCATACGGAATTTGCCTCAGGGCAGAATTTATGGAGAGTCTGGCTGGAGCCAAGATGGCTGAATAGGAACAGCTCCGGTCTACAGCTCCCAGCGTGAGCGACGCAGAAGATGGGTGATTTCTGCATTTCCATCTGAGGTACCGAGTTCATCTCACTAGGGAGTGCCAGAC
This sequence comes from Pongo abelii, assembly GCF_028885655.2. Lineage (NCBI taxonomy): Eukaryota > Metazoa > Chordata > Mammalia > Primates > Hominidae > Pongo > Pongo abelii. Next base: position 74,441,430 of record NC_071993.2, read on the forward strand.
AGTGGGCACAGGACAGTGGGTGCAGCGCACCGTGCACGAGCAGAAGCAGGGCGAGGCATTGCCTCACTCGGGAAGCACAAGGGGTCAGGGAGTTCCCTTTCCTAGTCAAAGAAAGGGGTGACAGACAGCACCTGGAAAATGGGGTCACTCCCACCATAATATTGCGCTTTTCGGACGGGCTTAAAAAACGGCGCACCAGGAGATTATATCCGCACCTGGCTCAGAGGGTCCTACGCCCACGGAGTCTCGCCGATTGCTAGCACAGCAGTCTGAGATCAAACTGCAAGGTGGCAGTGAGGCTAAGGGAGGGGTGCCCGCCATTGCTCAGGCTTGAGTAGGTAAACAAAGTGGCCGGGAAGCTGGAACTGGGTGGAGCCCACCACAGCTCAAGGAGGCCTGCCTGCCTCTATAAGCTCTACCTCTGGGGGCAGGACACAGACAAACAAAAAGACAGCAGTAACCTCTGCAGGGTTAAATGTCCCTGTCTGACAGCTTTGAAGAGAGTAGTGGTTCTCCCAGCACACAGCTGGAGATCTGAGAACGGGCAGACTGCCTCCTCAAGTGGGTCCCTGAGCCCTGACCCCTGAGCAGCCTAACTGGGAGGCACCTCCCAGTAGGGGCAGACTGACACCTCACACGGCCGGGTGCTCCTCTGAGACAAAACTTCCAGAGGAACAATCAGACAGCAGCATTCGCGGTTCACGAAAATCCGCTGTTCTGCAGCCACCGCTGCTGGTACCCAGGCAAACAGGGTCTGGAGTGGACCTCTAGCAAACTCCAACACACCTGCAGCTGAGGGTCCTGTCTGTTAGAAGGAAAACTAACAAACAGAAAGGACATCCACACCAAAAACCCATCTGTACATCACCATCATCAAAGACCAAAAGTAAATAAAATCACAAAGATGGGGAAAAAACAGAGCAGAAAAACTGGAAACTCTAAAAAGCAGAGCGCCTCTCCTCCTCCAAAGGAACGCAGCTCCTCACCAGCAATGGAACAAAGCTGGACGGAGAATGACTTTGATGAGTTCAGAGAAGAAGGCTTCAGATGATCAAACTACTCCGAGCTACAGGAGGAAATTCAAACCAAAGCCAAAGAATTTGAAAACTTTGAAAAAAATTTAGACAAATGTATAACTAGAATAACCAATACAGAGAAGTCCTTAAAGGACCTGATGGAGCTGAAAGCCAAGGCTCAAGAACTACGTGAAGAATGCAGAAGCCTCAGGAGCCGATGTGATCAACTGGAAGAAAGGGTATCAGTAATGGAAGATGAAATGAATGAAATGAAGTGAGAAGGGAAGTTTAGAGAAAAAAGAATAAAAAGAAACGAACAAAGCCTCCAAGAAATATGGGACTATGTGAAAAGACCAAATCTACGTCTGATTGGTGTACCTGAAAGTGATGGGGAGAATGGAACCAAGTTGGAAAACACTCTGCAGGATATTATCCAGGAGAACTTCCCCAATCTGGCAAGGCAGGCCAACATTCAGATTCAGGAAATACAGAGAACGCCACAAACATACTCCTCAAGAAGAGCAACTCCAAGACACATAATTGTCAGATTCACCAAAGTTGAAATGAAGGAAAAAATGTTAAGGGCAGCCAGAGAGAAAGGTCGGGTTACCCACAAAGGGAAGCCCATCAGACTAACAGCGGATCTCTTGGCAGAAACTCTACAGCCAGAAGAGAGTGGGGGCCAATATTCAACATTCTTAAAGAAAAGAATCTTCAACCCAGAATTTCATATCCAGCCAAACTAAGCTTCATAAGTGAAGGAGAAATAAAATCCTTTACAGACAAGCAAACGCTGAGAGATTTTGTCACCACCAGGCCTGCCCTAAAAGAGCTCCTGAAGGAAGCACTAAACATGGAAAGGAACAACCGGTACCAGCCACTGCAAAATCATGCCAAATTGTAAAGAACATCAAGGCTAGGAAGAAACTGCATCAACTAACGAGCAAAATAACCAGCTAACATCATAATGACAGGATCAAATTCACACATAACAATATTAACTTTAAATGTAAATGGACTAAATGCTCCAATTAAAAGACACAGACTGGCGAATTGGATAACGAGTCAAGACCCATCAGTGTGCTGAATTCAGGAAACCCGTCTCACGTGCAGAGACACACATAGGCTCAAAATAAAAGGATGGAGGAAGATCTACCAAGCAAATGGAAAACAAAAAAAGGCAGGGGTTGCAATTCTAGTCTCTGATAAAACAGACTTCAAACCAACAAAGATCAAAAGAGACAAAGAAGGCCTTCACATAATGGTAAAGGGATCAATTCAACAAGAAGAGCTAACTATGCTAAATATATATGCACCCAATACAGGAGCACCCAGATTCAAAAAGCAAGTCCTGAGTGACCTACAAAGAGACTTAGACTCCCACACAATAATAATGGGAGACTTTAACACCCCACTGTCAACATTAGACAGATCAACGAGACAGAAAGTTAACAGGGATACCCAGGAATTGAACTCAGCTCTGCACCAAGTGGACCTAATAGACATCTACAGAACTCTCCACCCCAAATCAAGAGAATATACATTTTTTTCAGCACCACACCACACCTATTCCAAAATTGACCACATAGTTGGAAGTAAAGCTCTCCTCAGCAAATGTAAAAGAACAGAAATGATAACAAACTGTCTCTCAGACCACAGTGCAATCAAACTAGAACTCAGGATTAAGAAACTCACTCAAAACCGCTCAAATACATGGAAACTGAACAACCTGCTCCTGAATGACTACTGGGTACATAATGAAATGAAGGCAGAAATAAAGATGTTCTTTGAAACCAATGAGAACAAATACACAACATACCAGAATCTCTGGGGCACATTCAAAGCAGTGTGTAGAGGGAAATTTATAGCACTAAATGCCCACAAGAGAAAGCAGGAAAGATCTAAAATTGACACCCTAACATCACAATTAAAAGAACTAGAAAAGCAAGAGCAAACACATTCAAAAGCTAGCAGAAGGCAAGAAATAACTAAGATTAGAGCAGAACTAAAGGAAATAGAGACACAAAAAACCTTTCAAAAAATTAATAAATCCAGGAGCTGGTTTTTTGAAAGGATCAACAAAATTGATAGACCACTAGCAAGACTAATAAAGAAGAAAAGAGAGAAGAATCAAATAGACCCAATAAAAAATGATAAAGGGGATATTACCACCGATCCCACAGAAATACAAACTACCATCAGAGAATACTACAAACACCTCCATGCAAATAAACTAGAAAATCTAGAAGAAATGGATAAATTCCTCGATACATACACTCTCCCATGACTAAACCAGGAAGAAGTTGAATCTCTGAATAGACCAATAACAGGCTCTGAAATTGTGGCAATAATCAATAGCTTACCAACCAAAAAGAGTTCGGGAACAGATGGATTCACAGCCGAATTCTACCAGAGGTACAAGGAGGAACTGGTACCATTCCTTCTGAAACTATTCCAATCAATAGAAAAAGAAGGAATCCTCCCTAACTCATTTTATGAAGCCAACATCATCCTGATACCAAAGCCTGGCAGAGACACAACCAAAAAAGAGAATTTTAGACCAATATCCTTGATGAACATTGATGCAAAAATCCTCAATAAAATACTGGCAAACCGAATCCAGCAGCACATCAAATAGCTTATCCACCATGATCAAGTGGGCATCATCCCTGGGATGCAAGGCTGGTTCAATATACAAAAATCAATAAATGTAATCCAGCATATAAACAGAACCAAAGACAAAAACCACATGATTATCTCAATAGATGCAGAAAAGGCCTTTGACAAAATTCAACAACCCTTCACGCTAAAAACTCTCAATAAATTAAGTATTGATGGGATGTAACTCAAAATAATAAGCGCTATCTATGACAAACCCACAGCCAGTATCATACTGAATGGACAAAAACTGGAAGCATTCCCTTTGAAAACTGGCACAAGACAGGGATGCCCTCTCTCACCACTCCTATTCAATATAGTGTTGGAAGTTCTGGCCAGGGCAATCAGGCAGGAGAAGGAAATAAAGGGTATTCAATTAAGAAAAGAGGAAGTCAAATTGTCCCTGTTTGCAGATGACATGATTGTATATCTAGAAAACCCCATTGTCTCAGCCCAAAATCTCCTTAAGCTGATAAGCAACTTCAGCAAAGTCTCAGGATACAAAATCAATGTGCAAAAATCACAAGCATTCTTATACACAAATAACAGACAAACAGAGAGCGAAATCATGAGTGAACTCCCATTCACAATTGCTTCAAAGAGAATAAAATACCTAGGAATCGAACTTACAAGGGATGTGAAGGACCTCTTCAAGGAGAACTACAAACCACTGCTCAATGAAATAAAAGATACAAACAAATGGAAGAAAATTCCATGCTCATGGGTAGGAAGAATCAATGTCGTGAAAATGGCCATACTGCCCAAGATAATTTATAGATTCAATGCCATCCCCATCAAGGTACCAATGACTTTCTTCACAGAATTGGAAAAAACTACTTTCAAGTTCATATGGAACCAAAAAAGAGCCCACATTGCCAAGTCAATCCTAAGCCAAAAGAACAAAGTGGGAGGCATCACACTACCTGATTTCAAACTATACTACAAGGCTACAGTAACCAAACAGCATGGTACTGGTACCAAAACAGAGATATAGACCAATGGAACAGAACAGAGCCCTCAGAAATAACGCCGCCTATCTACAACTATCTGATCTTGGACAAACCTGAGAAAAACAAGCAATGGGGAAGGGATTCCCTATTTAATAAATGGTGCTGGGAAAACTGGCTAGCCATAGTAGAAATCTGAAACTGGATCCCTTCCTTACACCTTATACAAAAATTAATTCAAGATGGATTAAAGACTTAAACGTTAGACCTAAAACCATAAAAACCCTAGAAGAAAACCTAGGCATTACCATTCAGGACATAGGCATGGGCAAGGACTTCATGTCTAAAACACCAAAAGCAATGGCAACAAAAGCCAAAATTGACAAATGGGATCTCATTAAACTAAAGTGCTTTTGCACAGCAAAGAAACTACCATCAGAGTGAACAGGCAACCTACAAAATAGGAGAAAATTTTTGCAACCTACTCATCTGACAAAGGGCTAATATCCAGAATCTACAATGAACTCAAACAAATTTACAAGAAAAACACAAACAACCCCATCAAAAAGTGGGCGAAGGACATGAACAGACACTTCTCAAAAGGAGACATTTATGCAGCCAAAAAACACATGAAAAAATGCTCACCATCACTGGCCATCAGAGAAATGCAAATCAAAACCACAATGAGATACCATCTCACACCAGTTAGAATGGTGATCATTAAAAAGTCAGGAAACAACAGGTGCTGGAGAGGATGTGGAGAAATAGGAACACTTTTACACTGTTGGTGGAACTGTAAACTAGTTCAACCATTGCGGAAGTCAGTGTGGCGATTCCTCAGGGATCTAGAATTAGAAATACCATTTGACCCAGCCATCCCATTACTGAGTATATACCCAAAGGATTATAAATCATGCTGCTATAAAGACACATGCACATGTATGTTTATTGCGGCACTATCCACAATAGCAAAGACTTGGAACCAACCCAAATGTCCAACAATGATAGACTGGATTAAAAAAATGTGGCACATATACACCATGGAATACTATGCAGCCATAAAAAATGATGAGTTCATGTCCTTTGTAGGGACATGGATGAAATTGGAAATCATCATTCTCAGTAAACTATCGCAAGAACAAAAAACCAAACACCGCATATTCTCACTCACAGGTGGGAATTGAACAATGAGAACACATGGACACAGGAAGGGGAACATCACACGCTGGGGACTGTTGTGGGGTGGGGGGAGGGGGGAGGGATAGCTTTAGGAGATATACCTAATGCTAAATGACGAGTTAATGGGTGCAGCACACCAGCATGGCACATGTATACATATGTAACTAACCTGCACATTGTGCACATGTACCCTAAAACTTAAAGTAGAATAATAATAAAATAAAAATAAAAAAGAATTTATGGAGAGTATCTGTTTATCATAATATCAAGGTTGTTTTGACCTAAGGGCAGGATTTACAGTAAGTATGTGAAAGTAGAAATCTTAGAGGCATTCCCAGAACTGGGATTAATCAGAAATCAGCATGGTGGATTAGCATCCAAGATGAAGTTGCCTTAGCCTCCACAGGCACCATTTGTACTATCCCCTCCCTAATGCCTCATATTCTATCACCAGACCTGCCCACTCTCCCTCTTGCACATAAATCCACCCACTTCTCTCATTCCCATTGCCCTTACCCTGGTCAGGCCCCATCCTCTCTCACCTGGGTAGCTACGCCTTTTGGCTTCCCCTCTGTTCATGCCAACCTGCTCTTCACATACACACTGGTCTCTTCATAAATGTTCATTATGAACATGTCATCCCCACCTCAAAACCACATCATGTTCCTGTTGCTCTCAGAGTAAATACTCACAAAACTCTGCAGGACCCAGTGCTACCAGTGTATCCAGCTTCATCGTGAACCTCTCTCTCTTGTTCTCTGTGCTCCCTACTCAAAGCCATTTTACTTTACCAAATGTGCCATGATCATTCCTGCCTCAGGCATTTATGTAGGTTAATCCCCTTTCCAGAGCACCTTTCCTGACCCCTGCATCCTCCTACTGTAAGCTCTCATTGCACCCTAAACCTTTTCACTCATAGCTGTCATCAAAGTGTCATCATCTATGTGTGTGATTGCTTTGTTAATGTCTGACTCCACAAGCAGACTAATTGTTGCCCTGTAAGGGACTATGGATGTTTTGCTCATCCCTATCACTGACCCAGTGACCCAGTAGCCAGCACATAGTAACCCTCAATAAAGCATTGCCCTTCCCATGAGCTAAGCATCATTCTAAGTGTTATTCATGTATTAGCTCATTTAATCCTAGAACAACCCTAGGAATGAGTACTATTATTTTCTCCATGTTATTAATAAAAGAAGTGAGGCCAGAGAAATTAAGTAATTTGTCCAACATCACAAGAGAATAAGATTCATACATAGCCTGGATTCAAACCCACCTGCCCGATTGGAGTTGGTGCTCTTGATCATTCCTTATGCTGCCTCTTCACTTAACAGAGAAGCAGTCTCCAGTTCCATGGAGCTGGAGTTAGGATCAAGAGTCCCAGTACTCTTCCTGCCAGCCTTGGTTCCTGCAGCTTTGCCTGTAGTAACTCTATCAAAAGTTTATAATCTACTCATCTATGGCCTGGCCTAAACTCTGCCTTCATATCAAAGTCACTGGGGGCATTTCTTAAATTTGCAGGCTTCTGGGTTACAAGAGGGCCTACTCTGGGCTTGCAGGCACACAGGGTTTCTATAATTCTTGGAGATGAAGTCATGGGAGAAGACAGGCCCTCCTGTGCAGGCTGTACAGCTGTTCCAGGCCAGAGAATAGGAGGTCCTTACAGAGAGGATTCAATTTCATCCGAAGAGGACTCTCAGTGTTTATCTGCTAGGAAAGACATGGTCATAAATAGCCCAAATCCCTGCTTTTCTAATTCAAACCACTTCCCCTGGGTCTAATCTCTAAGAGGAACAGCTGGCCACCACACTGTCATAATGATCCTTCATAAACATTTATGGGACAGAGGTAAGGTGTGCCTAATTGACATGGGCCATCTTAGTGTCTGGGCAATTGTATTGACAGGAATTTGATTTGTAGTTTCCTGTACAGACTTGAAGCTCTGCAAAAAAGTGCTGCCTTCTGCACTAGCATCTGCAAAGTGTACCCCACCCACCAAATAAGGTCACATGCCAGGGAGCCTCCAAGCCTGCTCTGGTTTCTGGTGGAAAAGAGTGACTGAGCCACGGGCACACACCACCAGCTGGCCTCATTCATAAGGCCTGCACCTCCTTCTTTAGTAGTTATTCAGCAAGAAGCCTACGTTGGGTTGGTTTTCCAACAAGCTCACAAGTGGGACCGACAGTGTAACACAGAGCCAGGGTGGACTTGAGGTCAGAAGACCTATTCTTATTCCCACTCCATGATATACAAACGAGTGCCCCTGGGTGACTTACATCACCCCTCTGAAGCCTCAGTTTCCTCATCTGCAAAATGGGAGGCTGATCTCTCATGATGCTACCTCACTGATTTGATAAGGAACAAAAAGTGAGAAAATGCCACCCAAATATAAACCTACGTCATAACCATGGATGATACTGTTAAAGTGGTCGCTTAAGTTTGCAGGCTCTGAAGTAGGCTGCATGACAGTAGGCAGCACAGGAATAGCCACATAGTCAAACTTCTGGTTACACTTATTTTTATTTCCTGAGCATAAATTTCTTAGGGAGATACATATATATATATATATATATTTTTTTTTTTTTTTTTTGAGATGGAGTCTGGCCCTGTCACCCAGACTGGAGTGCAGTGGTGTGATCTCGGCTCACTGCAACCTCCGCCTCCCAGGTCCAAGCCATCCTCCTGCCCCAGCCTCCCAAGTAGCTGCCTCAGTCTCCTAAGTAGCTGGGATTACAAGCATGCACCACCATGCCCAGCAAATGTTTTAATTTTTAGTAGAGACAAGGTTTCACCACATTGGTCAGGCTGGTCTTGAATTCCTGACCTCAAGTGATCCACCTGCCTCAGCCTCCCAAAGTGCTGGGATTACAGGAGTGAGCCACTGTGCCTGGCCTCTTAGGGGTATATTTTATAACATGCATATCATATTTGTTCATACATGATTGAACACACTACCTGCTGTTGCTGATCACTTTACACAAATTAGGTCATTTAAGGCCTAGAGGTAGGTACCTATTAAATTGACCCCTTTTATAGGTGAAAAAATGAAGGTGCCCCAGACAGCCTGAGCCAACAGACCAAGGTTATGCAGCTACTAGGTGGAGAAGTCCAAATTGGAACCCAGGCTGTCTGGGTCAAAACCCTATCCTCGTCTCCACTACTTTATATTTCCTGGCACAGAAGTACATCTGTAATTTATAAATAAATCAAACTTTGCATATGTTTTATATTGTACATTAAATATAGTAAGAATCATGAATAGCTAACATATTTTGAAGGGTGTGCCCAAAATAGTATTCTGATAGGGCTACATAATCAAAAAAGTTGGGACCACCTGCTTTAAAGTCTAAAGAAGGAGGAACATGAGGCTTATTGTATCCACAGCAGGGCTGAGACTGGAGTGGGGCAGATGGGGTGCACAGGGCACAAAATGTAATAATTGTCACTAAAATTTTTACCTCACTCTCTACGTCATGCAAGGCTGGCCCTGCCCCTTCAGCACTGGTAGAGAGTAAGGGGAGGTGAGGACACCACAGGGAGAGAAAGGAAAAGTCTCTATTATTTATTGCTCCCAAACCCTTTAATTCCTTGCCCCCCCGCAAAGCCCCTACTGGGACTAGCCCACCTCTGAAGAGCTCCAAAGGGTGACACAGTGTAAGTCTGGAGTGTGGGCAGTGGGTAGGGGGGCAGCAGGATGACAAAAGGAAGATTATCTGCCAGCTAGCTGGAGTGGACACAATGGAAGCTGAGTTTCAGTCATGGCTCTGTGACCTTGAGCCTCAGTGTGCTCTGGTAGAAAATGGAAATTTAAAAATCCCTTTCTGGCCAGGCGCAGTGGCCTGTAATCCCAGCACTTTGGGAGGCCAAGGTGGGTGGATCACTTGAGGTCAGGAGTTCAAGACCAGCCTGGCCAACATAGCAAAATCCCATCTCTACTAAAAAGAAGAAAAAAAATTAGCCTGATGTGGTAGTGCATGCCTGTAATTCCAGCTACTTGGGAGGTTGAGGCACGAGAATCACTTGAACCCAGGAGGCAGAGGTTGCAGTGAGCCAAGATCGCACCACTGCACTCCAGCCTAGGAGATGAAGTGAAACTGTCTCAAAAATAAAAAATAAAAATCCCTTTCCGAGTCAAAAAAATAACAGATACTGGCAAGGTCACAGAGAAAAGAACGCTCACACGCTGCTGGTAGCAATGTAAATTAGTTCCACTGCTGTGGAAAGCAGTCTGGAGAGTTCTAAAAGAACTTAAAACAGAACTACTATTTGACCCAGCAGTCCCATTACAGGGTGTGTACCCAAAGCAATACAAGTCATTCTACCATAAAGGGACACGCATATGTTCATCGCAGCACTATTCACAACAGCGAAGACATGGAATCAACCTAAGTGCCCCTCAGTGGTGGACTAGATAAAGAAAATGTGGGACACATACACCATGGAATACTATGCAGCTATAAAAAATGACATCATGCCTTTTGCAGGAACATGGAGGGAGCTGGAGGCCATTGTCCTAAGCAAATTAATGTAGGAACAGAAAACCAAATACTGCATGTCCTTACTTTTAAGTGGGAGCTAAACATTGAGTACACATGGACACAAGGAAGGGAACAACAGGCACTGGGGCTTATTTAAGGGTGGAGGGTGGGGAGAGGATGAAGACTGAAAAACTACCTCTTAGGTATTATGCTGATTATCTGGGTGACAAAGTTATCTGTACGCCAAGCCCCTGAGACACACTATTTACCCATGTAACAAACCTGCACATGTACCCCTTGAGCCTAAAATAAAACTTGAAAAGAAAAACTAAATACACAAAATAAACAATAAAAATATCTTTCTGTCTCCCTTGCAGATTATGTGAGTGTGTGAGAGGGTGATGCACCACCTTCAAAATTCTACATGAACGTGAGTGTAACTAAGTACTGCATGGAAAACGGCACTGCGTCGCATTCTATTGCCTTTCCAGTGCGTTAATCTAGAAATAATTCTGGACTCTCCTCACCTACCACCACCCCTGTCCCCTTCCTGCCTTCCCAACCTGATGACTGGAGCTGGAGGTGTGGGTGAGTATCTCATCCATGGTGACCTAAAGAACTGAGGTGGATAGATTCCTCCCTCTCTCACCCCAAACCAGCAATTCAGAAACCCTTTGGTTCTTACTGCTGCTGCCTAAAGAGAATCACCATGGGCATCAGAGGAGGCACCAGGGTTGGGGAAAAGAGGACTGGCCAGGCAGAGAGCTCATCTGCCATCTCAAGCCTGACTTCTACAGAGGAATTCCCAAAGGAGAATGTCCCCTGCCCTAGGCCGGTGGATATGGGGAATGTAAGTACTGTATTTAGTGAAATCAATTCACACACAGAAAGTAAAAACAATATGTGTATGGCTGAGGGAGGCTGCCCCTATTTAGGGAATGAGAAGAGCATCCAAGCTCACACAGATGGTGGGTGGGGCACACTTTCGGTTTTTCCAGAAACAGGCTTGGAGGAGACAGGAGCTCAGTAGCCACACATCCACAAACCATCTCCCCAGCTCCATCCCAGCACCTGAAGACAGGAAGGTCTGAAAGCCTGCTGTCAGCAAGCATGCCTGACCTGTTGCTGAGTGTCACAATGGCCCAAGAGTTGCTTGTGCCCCAAGAGTTAAAAGATGGAGGCTGCAGAGGATGGCTTTCTAAACTCCCAGTGCCAAACCTATCTCCCCCACTACCATCATTGCCCCCAGCCCTTCAATTGCTGGTGAAAGGCCAATTGGCCAGAAACTCAGACCCAAGGAAATTTGTGTGTGTCTGTGTGTGTGTGTGTGTCTGTGTGTGTGTGTGTGTGTGTGTCTGTGTGTCTGTGTCTGTGTATGTGTTATTTGGGGAAGGGGAGTGACACTCTCTCTGGGTTTCCTCCATTCACAGCAGAAGGCCCACTGACGTCCAAAATTTCCAAATTTTGCAAAGTTGAAGAGGAATTTACCGAGTATTTCCCTCACAGATCTCTCCTTTAACAGAGGAGAAATAGGCCCAGAGGAAAGATATGCTTACAGTGGCACAGGAGTAGCCGCAGAGCCAGGCCGCCTCCTCCACCTCACCCCCAATCCTCACGCGCATTTACTGCTCTTCCCATCAAGTTTTGTCACTGAGGCTCGCATCTGGAAACTTGCATGCAACCTGCTAAGGAGACAAGCAGGCTGGAGAAGCTGCCAAGTAGAATCCTTCCGGTGTACCCGCCCGCCCCTAGTGCGCCTCAGGTGGACGCCAACTCCTGGGAATCCCAGGAGGACGGGAGAGTCTTCATCATCCGAGAGTTCAAGAGCCCAGGGGTCAGGCGATGCCCAGCAAGCACCCCCAGACTTTCCAACCCTCTCCGCTCCGTCCAGGGGCCCCTGTCCCAGCCGCCTTTCGGCCGCGCTCTTCCTCCGCTGCCCTGAGCTCTCCTGGCTGCCAACACTGTGCGGTGGCGCACCACGCCAAAGGGCAAGAGCTCCAAACTGGAGCCGCCTGGAGGTGGCCTCCCCTCCCCGGCCGGGTTCCGTTGTTTACTTCTTCCTGGGGAGGGAAAATCACACAGCCTGTTCGTTTCCCCAGCCGGGATGGGCGCAGAGCCGGACATATGGGCATCTCGCGCTCCGCATCTGTGTCATCAGTCGCGTTTTCTGTGGATGCCTGCGTGTTTGTACGTGTGTGTGTATTTGGGGCCAGGCGCTGGGAACAAATGTGCATTTGTTAAATTTGACAATAAAGTCCTACAGTGAAGCTACTAAGATTGGGGCGGTGGGTGGGGGTGGAAACGGGGGGAGGGGTGGAGGAGAGCTAAACTCTCAAAAGGCGAGGCCAAAGCGCCTGGCCCAGGTATTATGTTGGGAGAAGGTGAGGAGAGCAGCTGCTCCTTCTCGCGGGGTGTGTATGGGAGCGAGGGTGCATGTGTCCCTGTGAAGAGTACACAACGATCTGCTCAACATATGTCGCCACAAATCACAGTGTCTCTCCCTCCTCCCACCCCCCGCTCCCTGCGCGGCTCCTGACCGAGCGCAGAGCAAAGAGGGGCGCTGAGAAGAGGCGCCGCTTCAACAGGTGTCTTGGTGCGCAATGCACCTTTTCACGCATTGACGGTCTCCGCCGCCGGCGGGGATAATGTGGACACTTTGTTTCCAGGCGCCGCGCGCGAGCTGCGGACGCCTAGGAGAGGCGGCCCTGAGCAGGGAGGGGGGATCTGGAAATAAAGACCTCGGGCTCTCCTGAGCGCCCGGGCCCTCTCTTCCCTTTGTTCGAAGACTCCCTGGGCCGGAGCTCCCTCGTGCGCCCTGGGGGGTGGCATATGGCGCCCTGTCACCTACCCAAGAAAAAGAACCGGCCACCCTTTCAGGAGCGCACGAGGTCCCTGAGCCTGGGGAGGGGGAGTCTCTGAGGGAACGGCTTCTCTCCGAAAGTGGGTGAGGAGCCCGTCTTATCTCTCCCCACCCAGCCTCCACCATCCCCTCAGCTGGCGCAGCAGCCGTTGGGTGGGGAGCTGCGCGCTGGGCAGCACCAGCCTGCGGAAGCGCTCCAGCTCCTGGCAGATGAAATATGGGTCTGGTGAGCCCCTGGAGACCATATGCTTTCAATAAAAGAAGACAAATAGGACCGAGATAGGCCTTGCAGCCAACCTGTTATAAATGAGTGGCAATTGGGCCAATGTACACGGGGGCAGGGCCCCCGCGGGGAGGCCTGCTTGGTGCCAAATCCATGTGTCAGCTTCTGGGACAGGTGTGTCCAGGGGCCAGGGGCCAGGTCTCCCCCCTCCGGGTTTATCACGGCAAAGGTAATATTGTGCTAACTATGAGTAAACAGTCATTGTGAAAACGAGGGAGAGTTTATCAGGGCGAACTAGTTGGGGGATGGCTTAACAATAAAGTTGTTCGCCTTAGGAGCAGGTGACGGCTGGCTGCACGGACTCCAGCGGTAGATGTTTTCCAAAGCACTCCACTTTACAATCTCTTGTAATTATTTATTAAACGAAATCTATTTATTATTATTTTAGCAAACACTGGAGACAGGTGGGGCTTTCTTTTCGTCGTCTCCTTTTGTTTGAAGGGCTGTTTGAAGTGGCCAGTCTCGGCCCGGGCAGCTCGCTCGCCAGATTTTTGTCTTCCCCTCTTTCACTGCTGAGCTGAAGGCGAGAGAAAGAATCCCCCTCCTCTGGCAAGCCATTAGCTATTCAGCTTCCCATGGCCCCCCTCCCTCCCTGCACAATTCTCAAAGAGCCCCCAGGCAATGCTAAAACTACCCCCGCCGAGAAGAAGGCAGGAAGGCTGGCCGCTGCCTTCCTCCTTTTCCAATGTGACCGCGGTCTCCAGGCTTCTGGCTACCGCCTCTCTCCGGGACCCCCTCAGCCTCCAGGCAAACTTAGGTCTCAGGGGGTGTAGGGGTGCGGGAGTCCTGGAGGTCTTAGGGGCAGTAGATGACCAGCAGCTGCAGGAACAGAGTCTGCTCTCTGGGGGAAGAGCCATTTCACAAACACTGCCGGTGCGCACAGAGTCATTACCGCCTGCGCCTCCGCAGCCAAAGGCACAGAAATTAACTTTGGAGAGGGGTCTATGCGTCCCCTGCAGCTGAGACAGAGGGCATGGATCCTCAATCTCTAATCCCCTAAGACTCTTTGACCTCCGGCCCTGGCCTTCTGGCTGGAAGAGGACTGCAGGAAGTCCTTGCATCCCTCAAGAAGGCGGCTGCCCCCAGCCACCGCGCGCTCCTCGCCCTGGCTGCTTTTTGCGCAAAGCAGGAGTGATGGAGAAGTGCAAGCCCTGGAGGGTCCTGAGCCGGAGGGGTTTGGGGGAGGCTGGATAAGAATTCCAAGCAGGTCCCAGAATTCTCTACCTATCAGGAAAGCTTGAAAGAATCCCCAGAGTCTTTCCTGGCATGGGAAGCTCACCCTGCGAACCTTGTCAGTATTCATTAGCCGCTCCAGGCAGGCCCCAGCCAGAGTGCGACCTACCCCTATCTGAGGTCCACTCACCCCCATCTGAGGTCCACCGCCAGATGAGAGTCATCCACAGGCCTCTGGGAAACCGGAGCGGTGCTTGGATCCCTCATGTCCAGGGTTCCCTCCATGGAGCTTAGCCAGGTCAGGAGGCCCTAGAGAAGCATGGTTTGGATTTTCTTTCCCAGACCAAAAAAGCTACAAGTTGGTTCTCTCCCAGTTTCTAACTTGCAGGTAAATAAATCAAGCAAGGCTGGGGTATGAGGCAGACAAGTGTGAAGAAGGAGGAGAAGGAGGAGGAGGAGGAGGAGGAGAAGGAGGAGGAGGAGGAGGAGGAGAAGGAGGAGGAGGAGGAGAAGGAGGAGGAGGAGGAGAAGGAGGAGGAGGAGGAGGAGGAGGAGGAGAAGGAGGAGGAGGAGGAGAAGGAGGAGGAGGAGGAGAAGGAGGAGGAGGAGGAGAAGGAGGAGGAGGAGGAGAAGGAGGAGGAGGAGGAGAAGGAGGAGAAGGAGAAGGAGAAGGAGGAAGAGGAAGAAGAGGAAGAGGAAGAAGAGGAAGAGGAAGAAGAGGAGGAGGAGGAGGAGGAAGAAGAAGAAGAAGAAGAAGAAGAAGAAGAAGAAGAAGAAGAAGAAGAAGAAGAAGAAGAAGAGGAAGAAGAAGAGGCTTGAATGGACACTGGCTCCCCTTGCCTAGAAAATGGGACCATTACTTCTTTTCTAATCTGACCCCCAGGCTCAGGACTTCCTCTGTTTTCTGCATTTTGGGGTCTCTTGTTTTGCCTTGAAAAAAAATGTTTTCCCCCAAATCAAGGAGCAGTAGCTGGTGCAAGGGAAAATCTAGGGCTAGGAGTCTTAAGATATGACTTCTATGTGGTTCTGATAGAACTTGCTGTGTGACCTTGAAAGAGTCACTCCCCGTCTCTGGGCCTTGACTTTTTCACCTTTAAAGAAGGCCTGAAATTCCCACTCTTATGAGAAGAAGACAAGTTCCTAGTGAGTGGTGACCTAAGGGAGGAGCTGCAGCAAAATGCTAACCCGACAGTCCCAGATGGTCCCTTTGTTGGTTCTGACCCTGGTCTCAGGCTTCATTTCCCCACAGCAAGGGAAGGAGCCTCTGCTCACAGAGCACCAGCTAAGATCAGCAGGACCGCGCCACACCCCCGCCCAGTCCCAGAGCCCCCCTCTGGCTGGTTCCTGAGCATATCACCCTCTTCCTTGGAGGAAAATTTGCCCCCAAGCAGCCTGGGCGGTAAGAGGCTATCACTAGGGCAGACTCACAGACCTACCTCATCCCCTCACCCCACCCTACAGTCTCGAAGTCGGGTCCTGTCCCCTCCTGCAGTTTCCGGGAGACTCAGGATATCTGGACCTGCTAGAAAGTGAAGCCTTCCTCGCCTAAGGAGACTTAAACCCGGATACTTAACCCTCCCGCCTCGGCTTCTTCCTCCAGGCACGACCGGGTCAAGAGAGAGAAGCGGAAGCTGCAACCCCTCACCCTGAGTGACCGGAAGCAGAAGACCACGGGATGTCCCAGGCGGGGACAAGAGGAGGGGCTGGGGAAGAAAGGAGGGATGATGAGTTCAGACTCCCTTTGGAAAGGTTTCCAGAGAGGGCTACCAGGGACAACCAGAGGGGCTGGGGGAGTCCCTGCCTTGTGCTCTCTGTGCGATGCCCGAGTGATGCCGAGGCAGGGGGCTGGAGCAGGTGACTGCTGGCAGCTGCTGTCTGTCTGTGATTGGACCGGAGGACTAAGGGGAGAAAAAGTTTATCTGCTTCTCCCAGTGCCTGCACACTGTGGTGGTTCAAAAGACACAAGGGGGAGGGGCACCGCGGCTCTGCTTCCCAGCGCTTTGGGAGACTGAAGTGAAAGGAACGCTTGAGCCCAGGAGTTCGAGACCTCCTGGGCAACAAAGCAAGACCGCCCCCCGCCCCATACAAAATAAAAATAAAAATAAATTAGCCGGGCACAGTGGCGCATGCCTGTAGTCTCCGCTACTCGGAAGGCTGAAGTGGGAGGATAGATTGAGCCCAGGAGATCAAGGCTGCAGTGAGCCGTGATTGCACCACTGCAGTCCAGCCTGGGCGACAGAAGGAGACCGTTTTTTGGTTTTTTGTTTGTTTGTTTGTTTGTTTAAAAAAAAAAGACGCAAGAGCTCACTGTGAGCTCCTAGTTCCTTCCTCCCCTCCTCACACTTCCCAGAACTCTTCCTGTCACGGTTCCTGGCCAGAACGCTGGGATACTATCTACAAGCTGTAGTAGGCTTGTAGTAATGGAATGTCCCCTTGAGGGGTCCCCCCACAGCCACCCCCTACGTCTGGAGTGGGATCTATAGGGGTGGGGTTCTAAGCGCCTCTGGGGAGTGTGAGGTAGCATCTCAGGGTGCGGCAGAGGCTCGGACACCCCCAAAAGAAGGTCTGAGAACGGAAGGGACATAGGCAGGATCTCTCTCAGTGATGGACCCTGTCTTCCAGGATGGAGAGAGGCAGTGAAACACCAGGAGAGCAGGGCGTCCTTTAGAATTCCTGGACCCTTCTCCAGGCTGCTAGTCAGGACAACGAGCTCCTGGTTGTCTTTGCCACTATCTTCCTGTGCGATTTCAGACAAGCCACCTCCCTCACTGAGCCTAAATTTCCCCATGTGTAACGTGCGGGCGTTGTACCCTAGAGGCATCAAAGTCCCCTCCAGGACGGATGCTAAGGAAAGATAGGCTAGGAGCAAAGCGGTCTGAGGTGGCCTGACGAGAGCCACACGAGGCTCTTCTCACTGGGCGAGGCTCTTTGAGGAACCGAGAGTTGCTGGGACCCAGCCCGCCCTCGAGAGAGCAAACAGAGCGGTGCTCCCCTCCCCCGACCCCGGCCCTTTGTCCGGAATCCAGCTGTGCCCTGCGGGGGAGGAGCGGGCTCGCGTGGCGCGGCCCCAGGGCCCCGGCGCTGATTGGCCGGCGGCGCGGGCAGCAGCCCGGCAGGCACGCTCCTGGCCCGGGCCAAGCAGATAAAGCGTGCCAAGGGGCACACGACTTGCTGCTCAGGAAATCCCCGCGGTCTCACCGCCGCGCCACGAGAGAGAGCGCGACAGAGGCCCAGGACCCCATTCTCTCTTCTTTTCTCCTTTGGGGCTGGGGCAACTCCCAGGCGGGGGCGCCTGCAGCTCAGCTGAACTTGGCGACCAGAAGCCCGCTGAGCTCCCCACGGCCCTCGCTGCTCATCGCTCTCTATTTTTTTGCGCCGGTAGAAAGGTAACATTTGGAGGCCTCCGAGGGACGGGCAGGGGAAAGAGGGATCTTCTGACCCGGCAGGGGCTGGGAGGATGGCTCTTTTTGTTTTTTCCCACCTAGCCTCGGAATCGCGGACTGCGCCCAGTGACCGACTCAAGCTTACCCTTCCCTCTGACCCCGCCGTAGGATGACGCCTCAACCCTCGGGTGCGCCCACTGTCCAAGTTACCCGTGAGACGGAGCGGTCCTTCCCCAGAGCCTCGGACGACGAAGTGACCTGCCCCACGTCCGCCCCGCCCAGCCCCACTCGCACACGGGGGAACTGCGCGGAGGCGGAAGGGGGCGGCTGCCGAGGGGCCCCGAGGAAGCTCCGGGCACGGCGCGGGGGGCGCAGCCGGCCTAAGAGCGAGTTGGCACTGAGCAAGCAGCGACGGAGTCGGCGAAAGAAGGCCAACGACCGCGAGCGCAATCGAATGCACAACCTCAACTCGGCGCTGGACGCGCTGCGCGGTGTCCTGCCCACCTTCCCAGACGACGCGAAGCTCACCAAGATCGAGACGCTGCGCTTCGCCCACAACTACATCTGGGCGCTGACTCAAACGCTGCGCATAGCGGACCACAGCTTGTACGCGCTGGAGTCGCCGGCGCCACACTGCGGGGAGCTGGGCAGCCCAGGCGGTTCCCCCGGGGACTGGGGGTCCCTCTACTCCCCAGTCTCCCAGGCTGGCAGCCTGAGCCCCGCCGCGTCGCTGGAGGAGCGACCCGGGCTACGGGGGGCTACCTCTTCCGCCTGCTTGAGCCCAGGCGCTCTGGCTTTCTCAGATTTTCTGTGAAAGGACCTGCCTGTCGCTGGGCTGTGGGTGCTAAGGGTAAGGGAGTGGGAGGGAGCCGTAGCCGTAGAGGGTGGCCGATGGCGGCGGCCCTCAAAGCACTTGTTCCTTCTGCTTCTCACTGGCTGACCCCTGGCCGGCCCAGGCCTCCACGGGGGCGGCAGGCTGGGTTCATTCCCCGTCCCTCCGAGCCGCGCCAACTCACGCAACCCTTGCTGCTGCCCACGCGAAGTGGGCATTGCAAACTGCGCTCATTTTAGGCCTCCTCCCTGCCACCACCCCATAATCTCATTCAAAGAATACTAGAGTGGTAGCACTACCCGGCCGGAGCCGCCCACCGTCTTGAGTCGCCCTATCCTCACTCAAGTCTGTCTGCCTCTCAATCTCTTACCACCCCTCCTCCAATGTAATTCAATCCAATGTTTGGTCTCTCAGCGCTTACTCCCCTTGCCCTGCTCCAAAGACGCTGCCGATCTTCTCTACTCGCAATCAGGTCCGGGGTTTCAGGGCGCCTCACTCTACCTTAAAGCCACGAAGGCGACCCTCTGCCTTCTCCTCGTGCACTTTTCGGAGCCATTGCCCTCCCGGGGCGGAAGACGAGGCTGTGAACTGGGAAAGCGCTAGCCTGGCCAGGGAGCACCTCCCCAGCCTCCCTGCGAACTGCGCCTGAAACGTGAGCTGCGCTGCAGGTGCCTGGAGCACCGCGCATCTTTTTTTTTTTTTAATCGGTTTGTAAATTATATGATGTCTTTTGAAATCAATTTTGGTACAGTAAATTATATGGCCCCTCCCTTGTTTTACACATTTGTATTTATTAATGAGATTTCACAGCAGGGAAAAGTCTATATTTTATATATTAGATTATTTAGGGATTGCTGGATGAGATTTTAAGCCAATAAAAAAAAAAGGACCTTCAAGAAGCCTCGGCAAGGTGACTCCATTGTGTGTTGGGGAGAGGAGGGCCACAGTCACTACAGCTGAGGAAGAGCACCTCTGTCCAAGGAGAGGGATGACACTGTTTCTAGAGGTCTGGGCTAGAGCCACGGCAGATTGGGTTTGGAGAGTCGGAAGTCTTCTAAGTAATTATTGGTCCAGCTCCCTTTTTTCTATATAGGGCAATGACTCCTCTTATTTCAAAGAGTGGTTTAGAAGAAAGACAAGCCTCCAACTAGGACTACTGACTCTCACTTGCCGGCCCTTTCCCCAACTCCACCAGCCTAGCTCTAGAGCAACTGTTGGTTGCACTTGGGGAAGGGAGACAGTAATAATTCAATTGCAGAGTCAGAGTCCTCGGAAACACGGCTGGGCTGGGCATCCTAGGAATTTTCCCAAGGTGCTTAGAGGCCTAGCAAATCCCCTGAGCATATTTTACTCCCCAGGCACTGAGGTGGCTGTGTCTTGAACTCGTTGAACTGAGCAGCCTGGAGCAAAGAAGGTGGAGTGTCTGGCTGGAATCTCCGGCAACGCCGCCTCCCTCATCACCTGGCAGCCTTGACTGAAAACTTATTAAGAAACTGTTCAAGGTTTCCAGCCACACCATCTATCTTACTGGCAAGGTGGAATAGGACTGGTGCAGCATGAGCACTGAAATCTGTCCCAGGAGTGCCAGTAGAGCACCACTACATGACTTCAGGGACCCCTAGGACCTCAGAGAATATGGTCTAAACTGTAAGGATCCAGAGTTCGCCTGCTGCTTGGGAATAGGAAAGTGGAGGACGAGCACCCTACCTGCTAGTGAACTCCGGAGGCCTCCTTGAATTGGCCAGGGGTGTCCTGGGAAGAAGTGGGCCAACCTAGGTCGGGTGCGCTGCTGCCAGGCCCCGGGAGCTGGTGGTGAGGTTGCTTTTCCAGCACATTAGAGTGCAAAGGTGGTGTCTTCTCAGGGGTTAATGCCTCTTGCATCTCTCTTTCTCTCCTATGCCCTACCCAATTCGAATGGAAATTTTCCTCTTCTTTACCACAAATCTCTAAAGTTAGCTCAGAGGAGACTTGTCTCAGTTATCAGCGGCAGGATTTGAGGGCGGGAAGAGGGACACGGCAAACAAACGAATGAACGAAGGTCTTGTTTCATTCTGTGGCTTTAATCTGGGAGGAGGAGATTAATGGGTTATTGATGACCTCTGCAATAGCCAACTTTCCACCTGGGGCACTGCTCGGGGACAGGTGTCAGCAGCTTGGGAGTTGCGCAAACCAAGCAAACACCTGTGATTTGCTGGGCGTTAGGGGTAGGGGGTAGGCAGACACAAAAATCAAGAAGGTCTCTCTATTCTGGCAGGACAGTAGCAAGGATATATACAAAATCACTTAAGGCCCAAGAAATATTGGTGGTTGGGGGAGATATGAGTCACAGGATGGAACATCAAATTGCCACCTTGGGGCTGGAGTGCCGGGAGCTTGCAGGAGGAGGTGGCATTTGGGGCAGGACTAAAGATTTGGAGAGGAATTCCTCAAGTGGAAAGATTCTTCTTCCTGTGTAAGGCTGTGCGAAGTAGTGTTCATCATCTAGGCAGGGGACTCTCTGGGTACAAACTACCCCCAGAAGCTGGAGGAGCGTTTGTTGGGCTATCGTTCTCCAGGCGGTAACCGGGTGAGCTGCGTTCTCCCCCACAGCCCAGTCCCTCTCCTGCTTTTGAGGGCGCTCATTAAGGAGCCATTAGTCACCCAACACACACAGACTGGTCCTCCGCCCCATAAATTAAAACACACACGTACGGGTTAACCAACTGGGCTGCTGGGCCGCCACCTTGGGCTGGGGCGGATTAGACCCCCGGAGCTGTCAGCCCCACTCTCCAAGTCAGGAGAAGGCGGAGGAGGGTTTAGGGTTTCTTTGAATCACGGAGGCAAAGTTTAGGGTTCCGTGCTGGATGAGCTCCGTCTAAGTGTGTGGAATCACTCTGGAGTGGGAAACCTCGTCCATGCCTCTTTCCAAAGAACCCCTGAGCAAGAAGGGCTCAGAAACATTTCTAGGGGTGGCCTGTCCAACTAGCTCTGCACCACCGTCCCCGCCTTCCACTTCTTGCGGCGTTTTGAGTCCTGAGGCTTTTTAAACCGCGCTGCTAGCGGTCTCTGCCCGGAGCCCGCCTCTTCTCCGTCAGCCAACGCTTCTTCGGCTGCGGAGCCTGCTGCGCTCTGAGATCGCCGCCTGTGCCCAAGCTCCCTGAAACTCCAACCCGGGCAGGAAAGACCCTCTCGTCGAATGGGTCTCCCCGCTTCTTCTGCTTTTGTCTGAGCCCAAGACTGACTTCTAGAAAAACAGCACATGAATCTTGCGCCTCCTTCCAGTCAAGCCGCGCTGGCACACAAGCAGGTAGATTTATGGTGCCCTGCCCCCATCCCACCCCACCCCCAGCCGGCCTCAGTCGGAGGACAAAGCGTCCCGGGGCCATTGGAATGCTAATGTCTGGGAGCCAGGCCGCTGGGCTGGCACAAAGGTAGGCGGGGCCCGGGGCGCACGCGACCCCACAGGCGCACACTGTCCCTTCTCTCCCTCGCGGACTACCGGGCGGTGTGACCTTAGACAAGTCTCCTTGCCTCAGCTAATCCACAAGAGAAGTTGGAAAGAGTTCCTAATATCCTTTCGCTGGGTTTCTGGGTGCCTAACACAAGGCTGGCACAAGGTGAACGGCGTCACAGTCCCCTCAAGACCGGAAGCGGTGAAAAAAACCCTTCAGACCCTGAGACTAGAGACAGTGTGGGGAGGGTATGGGGGATTCACCCGAGAATGTGGCACAGAACAACCTCTGGGTAAATTGTAATTACATTTATATAAGGAATACTCTCTGCTGTGAGCCTTTCCGTCTGCCCCCTTTAAAAATCCCTGCAGACAGATTTTAACAAAATCGTGTGAGACAGTGGAGGGGTGGGGTGGGGGGTGGTGACACTGCTAGCCTTACCTGGCTGTTCTGCCTTCCAAGGGCCAAGTGAGCAGTGAGTGACTTGAGGCTAGACACTTTTTATCCCCAGTACCCTCCTAGAGCCAGTGAGGTGCGCAAGGCAGTGTGGTCACACCTATGGACCTAGTTTGTTGTTATTGCAACAAACTAGGACTGACGCCCTGGTTCTAAGCTAGCAGTTTGGAACTCTTTCCTCTGTGCCCATAGATAGGAGTGTTGGAGATGGCGAATCAGTCCACAGTAATACGTCCTTTGGCTAGAATCGGGTCCTTGGGGTCTTATAAGGTCCAGGGGTCCCTGAGCTTTGGCCTCCCTGGACCCCTGACGAAGTTCCAGGCTCCTGTCTGCTGCCTCTGCTTCTGGGATCCGTGGGCCAAGGCCGACGGAGCCGACGCCTGTCTAGCTAAGCCTGTCTAGCAATTGCTCTGAGATCCTGAAATGCGGCTGCGCGCCCCTGACCATGGTGCTGAAATGACCACGTAGATCCAGCGCGAGAGATGCGTCTGGGAGTGAGGCGTTCTCATACTGAAAACCACCTATCAACCCCCTCTGCCCACGATTCCAGTCCGTAGTCCTAGGGAGGCCCCCTGTGGACATGCAGACCCGGAGGACTGTCAGGTTTCCCTAATGCGATAAGGAAAGCAAGGGCTCTGTTGCTACTAACTGACTTGCCCTTATCTCTGTGCACCTTAGGACTCCCAACCTTACAAATTATGGAGCTAGAATTAAGTAACCAGCTTAGGACTTTCTGACAGCATCTGAGAGGCCTGAGGTGAACAACTTTTAAAATTTAAGCTGAGGCAGCCCTAGCTGGGAGAACTGGTTTGGAACTTTGCCCTCAACCGGGCTCTCATTTTTTGGGTTACAAGTTTTAGTTATTCCAAGAACAAAGACCAGAGGAAGTCCTCCAGGTGCATATACAGGAGATCAGAGTGGTTAAAAGATACGACTTTGGAACCCCACAGACATAGGGTCAAGTCCCAGTCTGCTACAACCTAGTGGTTTTCAATTAAACCCCCTTGTCTCTCCTAAGAACCATTTTCCTCATTTATGAAGATGGGACAATAAATAGTAGCCACTTAATTGGGCTATTGTACTAATTAAACATACTTATCCAGCCTTCTAAGCCTCCATAAGTGGTATTTACTATAATTAGCATCTTTATTTGCCTCAGATTATTCTTTCTCAGCTGGGCACAGTGTCTCACGCTTGTAATCCAGCACTTTGGGAGGACGAGGTGGGCAGATCACTTGAAGCCAGGAGCTCGAGACTAGCCTGGCCAACATAGCAAAATCCCATCTCTACTAAAAATAAAAATATGAGCCAGGCATGGTAGAACACACCTGCAATCCCAGCTACTCAGGTGGCTGAGACATGAGACTTGCTTGAACCCAGGAAGTGGAGGTTGCAGAGAGCGGAAATCGCACCACTGTACTACAGCCTGGGCAACAGAATGAGGCCGTTCTCAAAAAAAAAAAACTCATTCTCCCCCATTTTGGGGAGGAAGGGGCTTTTGTATGAATTTGAATTTTCTCTGCACCCCTGTGTATTGTAAACTAGGAGAAAGGCCAAGAGTCACCCATCCCTTCCTGGTAAACTTACCCTTCCTGAGCTCTAAGATCAAATGTCCAGATGTCCCTAGGGCACCCAAAATGAGAAGTCCAAAATGGAAATCTTCTCCTGGTTCCCCAAGCTAATGCTGTCCCCTTTTCCTGATCTCACTAAGCAGCGTCCCTCATACTGGAAATCTGGAGTTCATCTTGATCTCTCACTACCCATATCTAGTTAACCTTCAAGTCCTGCTGATTTCCTTTCTCACTTTTTGTTGAACATGGCTCCTCCTTTGCTTCCTTGTGACCACTGCCCTAGTTCAGGCTTTTATCCCTTATCTGCAGAGAATACCTAACTGATCTCTCTACGTCTAGTCTTTTTTTTTTTTTTTTTTTTTTTTTTTTTTTTTTTTTTGAGATAGAGTCTCACTCTGTCTCCTAGGCCAGGGTACAGTGGTATGATCACGGCTCACTGCAGGCTTGATCTTCTGGGCTCAAGCGATCCTCCTACCTCAGCCTCCCAAGTAGCTGGGATCACTGGCATATGCCACCACACAGCTAATTTTTAAAAACAATTTTTGTAGAGATGGGGTCCCACTATGTTGGCCAGGCTTGTCTTGAACTCCTGGGCTCAAGTCATCCTCCCACCTTGGCCTCCCAAAGTGCTGAGATTACAGGCATGAGCCACCATATCTGGCCCTACTTCTAATCTTGACACTCATCATTGTGCCCTCCAAGCAGCAGCCAGAGTTCCCATCTAATATGTGAATATAACACTGTAACTCTCCTGTTTAATCTTCAAATGGTTTCCAATCCTTCCATAGGATAAAGCTCATGTTCTAACTGGGAAGAATTGTATAGTGTGAGCTGTGAATTTATATGAATCTGGGCTCAATTTCCAGCTGGTTCACTAACAATCAGTATAAACATGAACAAATTCCTTAATCTTTCTTTCCATTTCTTTATCCATAAAATGGGGATGGCAACATTACCTTTTAGAGTTCTAAAAAGCTTAAAGCTAGGTTGCTGTAGCAGAGACTCTCTAATAATTCAATCTGAGGTGAGTATTCCAGGTGGGTGGGAAGCTCTGTTCCATGACATCATTCTGGGACTAGGATCCTTTCATCTTCTTCCTCCACCAGCTCCCAGATCCTTGCCAACCAAATGGTTGAAGCTGCATTGCCATAAGTCCCAGCCAGTGGAAAGGGGAAATAAGGCATGGAGGAGGCTTACCTACTGTCTTAAAGCTTATGCTCAGAAGTAGCACATATCACCTCTGCTCACATTTCACAAAGAGAACATGATCACGTGGCCTCATCTAGCTGGAAGAGGGACTACGTGTCTAGAAGAAGTGAAGAATGGATTCTGGCAGGCAATGGGCAGACTCTACCACAGCATCGTGGTCTGGATTAAATTGGATTACATATGCTATTATTATTTGTTTTTATCATCAAAAGTCAGGTATGCTTATGGCCAGAGTCCTGCCACACCAGTCTCTTTCTCACAATGCATCATTTGCCTTGATATTTACCCTCCAGAAGTGATGACCTGCTTGAAGTTTTCCCTTTACACACACTCAGGTACCCCTTCAGTGGTTTTCCCCCCATCCCACACACACACTGTTCTGTCTGTCTAAACCTTCTCTCTCGTTTTCCCTCCCCAAACCTTCAACATGGATATCACCTCTGCCTGGGCGCTTTCTCTGTACTATGCCTCCCTCCTTGCTCCCTGCTCCCATAATATCCTGCATACGTCAGTATTGTAGCATTTTGCAGGTAGTGTAGTTATTTTTTATCTGCACCCTCCATTGATCTGTGAGATCTCCTCAAGGGCAGGGACTATGTTCATCTTCATGTCTCCAATGAGCAGAACACTGATTACCCATTTTGGACTGAATGTCATATATTTTGTGATTTTTTTTTTTTTTTTTTTAGTTTTTTGAGACAGGGTCTCACTCCAGTTGCCCAGGCTGGAGTGCAGTGATGTGATCACAGCTCACTGCAACCTCAACATCCCAAGCTCAGGTGATTCTCCCACCTCAGCCTCCTGAGTAGCTGAGACTACAGGCATGCACCACCACAGCTGGCTAATTTTTTGTATTTTTAGTAGAGATGTGGTTTTGCCATGTTGCCCAGGCTCGTCTCAAACTCCTAGACTCAAGCAATCTTCCCATTTCGGCCTCCCAAAACGTTGAGATTACAGGTGTGAGCCACTGCGCCCAGCCTAAAAGCCACATGTTTTTAGAATGAATTAATAAGTGAGTGAATTGACTATCAATAAATGAATAAAAGGCATTGCAGTTATTTGTTTAGAAATCTTTATCCCTCCCCAGACTGGCTAGCACATAAAGGCCAAGGAATTTTGTTGAATAAATGAATGGATGAATGAGTCATATAGAGACCCACTAACCCTCCTGCTTCATATCCTCCTCTGCACAAAAATAACCTGCCCTTGGCTGCCTATAAATCTATTTTAGAAGATGTCCCATCTGACTAAGTAAGAACAGATTATCACAACAGTACTGTATCATTGTTTCTGAGATCACTGGTAACAATGCCAGTAGTTCATGTGTAGGTGATCCCTCCTGAGAAACTCAGATCCCTCCTGAGTCAGTGGAAAGAGCATGAGGCTTGGGATCTGTCTCAACTCCAGTACTTCCTAATTCTATTACCTTGGGCAAGTTACTTAGCCTCTGCAAGTAACTTGCTGTAGCTGTAGTTTTTCCAGCTACAAAAATGGAGAAAACCGCACTTACCTCACAGGATTTCATGAGATGAAGATGAGGCAAACTCATTATAGCACCCATCTCATCTCCGTCTTATTCCTACAGATGACTAGTGAAGAAAGCATGAGCCAGGACTGACCTTCCCAAATTAACCAGGCAAGTGTAATGGGACTTGCCCAAGCACCCAAACCTGATCATTATGGAGACAAACTGAGGCTCCTGCTATCCTAACATCATCACCAGCTACACTGCCTCTGTTGTACTAGTTAGCTATTGCTGCATAACAAATTACCCAAAACTTAGCTCCTTAAACCAAGAAACATTTATTATGCGTGGCTTCTGTGGGTCAGGAATCCAGGTGTGGCTTAGCTGGTTCAGGTGTCTCATGAGCCTGCAGTCAGAGGGTCAGCTAGGAATGTGGTCTCACCTGATGGCTTGACTAGGGTAGGAGCCACTTCCAAGCCCACTTATGTGGTTGTTGGCAGAATTCAATTCCTCAAAGGCTGTTGCAGTGAGGGCCCCTGTTCCTCACTAGCTTTTGGCCAGAGACATCCTTTAGCTCCTTGCCATGTTGGCCTCTCCATAGGGTGGCTCACAACATGGCAACTGGCTTCCCTCAATGCAAGCAACCAAGGTGTGAAGGGGGGACATCCAAGACAGAGACATGAATACCAGGAGGCAGAGATCATGGTGGGTAATTTACAGGCTGCCCATCACATTGGCAGTAACAGAAACCTTTGCTTCCAATTGCTTCTCGGCCTTTTGGCTGAGATCAAACATAGAAATCTTTGCTACCTGCTTTCCACACCCCAGAGACAGGCAGACAGACACATGTACACACACACACAAACACACACACACACACACACACACACACACACAGGCATACACACACCACTACCTCCTCAGGGTCAAATATACCAGAGTTCAAAAAAAAGAAAGCCCAGGTAATTTGACTCCTGGGGCTAAAGCAGATGTCTTCCTGTCCCCAGTACTGGGTTGGCTTCCAAGAAGGGCCCAGGGGACTGCTCTGTGTGCATTTGAGCCACCCCAGCTGATCCTTGACATCCATTCACACAGGCTTTCACAGGCCTCCCTGCCCCCACTCCCAGAGGCATAGATTTAGGATGTCTGGGGCCTGAACACCGCACCCACTGAAGGGAAATTTACTGCCTCTAGAGAACCAGGGCCTGACTTGGGGTCTTGAATGCATCTTTTTCCCCTTTGCCTCTGCTTTATTAGGTTAATCATTGCTTGAATCGGTTGCCATGGTTTGGGCAAACCCATGGTGACTCTATAATGAAGCCTGAAAGACTCGGACCCCATTTATCATCCCCAGTGTTTGGGAGGCCCAGAGCCTCATTTGCCTCCCCCAGGGTCTGGGCACTACCCTTCTGCCTGGGGCCCCCAGGGCCCTTTTGAATGAGGAATGAACAAGTGGCGACTTGGAAGGGGAGAAGAGGAGACCCACACAGGTGGAGTGAGCAGCACACTGCACATTCCCCCACCACACACACACACACACACACACACACACACACACTTATTTTTGTTTTTCCATTCTTGGAGTTCCGACACAGACCAAATGCACAGGCAGCTCTCTGACTTTTTCTTTCTGGGAAGTGGGAGGCAAAAGAAAGATCTTTAGTTAAAAGGGCTCTGTGGCTGCCCTTAGAAATAAGGGGACCCATGTCTCAGCAGATCCAGGTGTTGTTACACTCTTTATTCCCTGGGCATAGATTGAGTGGCATTGCAATCTTGCAATTATTTGGGGACAGATGGAGCCAAGTCTAGTGAGGAACTAGAAGCATATAGAGGTTCAGCAACATGTTCAAGGTCACTCATGGTGGAACCTGTGGTAAAACCCAGAGCAAGTCAAATGTATTATGGAAAATTTTAAAAGTAAAGAGAAGAGCATAATGAATTCTCAGATATTCATCACCCAGATTCAAGAATTATCTACTCAGAGCCAATTATATTTCACCTACATCCCCACCCATTTTTCCCGGCACTTTCTTCATGAATTATTTTGAAACAAATTCCAGATAGCACGTAATTTCCACAGTAAATTCTTCCCCAATATCTTTTTTGCTCAGCAGAAATTGCATATATAATGCTGTAGCTGAGAGTATTGAATCCAAAGACAGACAGACAGCCTGGGGTTCAAATCCAAGCCTTGCCCCTTCTCAGATGTGTGACATTCAGCCAATGGCCTAATGTCTCTGAGGCTCAGTTTCCTCAACTATAAAAGGATACAATGTTACTTTTCTTATAGAGTAGTTGTCCAGATTAAATAAAGTAACACAAGGCAAGTGCCAGCACCTGTGCAGAATAAATGGTGGCTTTTAAGATTTCCACTCTTGTGACTATTGCACCACCAGGAATGACTGTCATCCTGGCAGGAGTTCAGCTCTTGACCTCCAGTGTCCAGGTCTCTTGGTGCAGTCCCGTGAAATGAAGGCAAGTGCCTCATCGTCATGGCCCTCTACCTGGCACTGAATTCTGACAACACAGACCTCAGCAGTGAACCTGGCTCCAGTTGCTGACAGCCCCTGGCATCTAGTGCTCACAGTGTACTCAATTCTGCACCATGAACCCCACAGTGAACAAGGCCAGGACCCCCCTTCTTCTGCTGTTGCATCTCAGGCTTTCTAACCTGTGATCCATTTGTTAGCAGGTATTGACATACCTGCCTGAGGGTTGTATGTGTGTGTGCCATGTGTATGCACTTGTTTCTGTGTGTGTGCTGTCACTACGTGTGAACCAGCACATCCCTGAGCTTCCGTGTGCTCATCCTGCGACCTGCCCAAAACTGCCCAAAACTACAGTTTTTGGTTGACTGACAGAGACCACAGGAAAACTGGTCAAGCAAAGGCATGAAGGTATAAGCACGGCACTGAGACTTCCTGGAGGAGGTAGGGAGAAAACTCTGCCAAACGCATAAGACTGAGAACAGAAAAGAGGGGCAGGCGGAGGGCTCTCTGCAGGCTGAAGGCATGGGAAGGGAGGAAGCCTGCCTGGGTGCATTATGTAGGTGAGGCCTGAGTCCCGATAGCCAACCTCTTCAGGACAGGTTTATTCCAGGAAATCACCCACACTCCCAGGATACAAGCTCCGAAGGGACCTCTGGGCTGAAACGGCATGTCCTCCCCACAAATCACCTATCTTTTCTTAACGACAACTAATTTTTATTGAGAGTGTGCTATGTCTAGGCACACTGCTAGTGCTTTCCACTTGTTAGTCTCTGAGATCATAGACTAATTATTAGAATTATTATTCCCATTTTACAAATGATAACACTGATGTTGGTTAAATAACATGCTGCCAGTTACCCAGTAAGAGGTGGAGTTAGACTTGGACCCATGCTGTCCTGACCCAGAGCCGGTGCTTTTAACCACTGCTACTTTGCATCACTGATATGCTCCCCTTTTCTTTTCTTTGTTTTTTGAGTTTGGATTTTGGATACTTCCAAACATAGACAAAAGCAGAAATAACAGAATAATGTGTCTTCACACACCATCCCTTAGCTTCTGCAACCATCAATTCATTACCAACCGCATTTCATCGGTTTGCTCCACCCCAAACCTTCACAGACTTTCTTTGGTGGAATATTTTAAAGTACATCCCAGGTATCTATCATCCACTGGTAAATTCTTCAGTGTCCATTTTTAAGTGATAAGAATATTTTTAAAAACATAACCACCAAACTATTTTTACAATGCATGAGAAATTCTGAAACATGATCTAATATCCAGTCATAGGTAAAAGTCTCAAATTATCTTTTTTTTTAAAGTACAAACAAACAAAAATCCTCCCAGCCTGTATCCCAGATGCCTGCTGGAGGCCAGGACCAAGGCTCCAGTACCAGCCTAACCCCAGGGCTTCGTGGGACCAGCCTTGAGCAATTCATTTCCCTCCCCTCTTGTCCCTACCAACCCCCACACAAAAGTATGGTGACCAGTCATCTTGGTTTGTCCCAGACTTTTCTGGTGTTAGCACTGCAAGTCCCATGTCCCTGGCAAACCCAGATGGTTGGTCACCCTCCAAGGAGCCAGAAGCCTGGAGCTCCCCCCAGCTCACCCCCAGCCCCCACTTCCTTGTAGCTCCAGTGTGGGATCACCCACCAAGAGCAGAAGGAGACCACCACTGAATTTCAAGGGCCCTCAGAATGACAAATAATCTACCGAAAGCTTTCAGGGGCCCAGGTGTGCCTGGCTCTGGCAAGGAGAGAGCCTGAAGCCCCCCAGCAGCCAGCGAAGAATCTGGGAGATTTTCACACCCAGGGGCCAAATTCAGCAATCTCCTCCCTCCTTCTTTTCTCCTCTCCAGATCTAATGACAATCCAAAGAGTTCCTGATAGGGTTTTAAAAGATGCTCCTTCATTCACGTCCACCAAGCATGAAAATCCAGCTCGTTTGTCTCCATTCTTCCCCCTAAAGGCCTAGCCGGCCTAGGGCCTGCAGCCTCAAACTTGTCATTCACTTTTCACTTCCTTTTGTTGGATTGCCTTTATTTCATTCTTCTGTCCCCTCCAGGCACCCTCCTCTCCCCCTCCTCACTCCATCCCTGGCCTTCTCCCCTCACCCTCCCCCAAGCACTTCCCAGTCCCTGGTCCACATACAAAAAGCAACAGACCAGTCTGAGAATTTCTTTACACTTCCCGTGCTCTCCACCCCCACCCCGCCTCTTCTCACTCACTGCTTTTAAAAAGTCATCGCAAAAAGCCAGCAACAGCTCAAAAGGACTCCAGGAACAAAACTCCCTCAAGCCCAGGCTGGAAACGGCCTCAGGGACCACTGAGTCCCATTCTTTGGTTTCACAGCTGTGGAGGCTGAAGGCCAGAGAGGGGAAGAGACTGGCCCAGGGTCACAACAGAGATAGTGGCAGAGCAGGGTCCAGCCCTGAGTGGGCCAGGGGCTCAGCCTGGACTCCCCCACTTAGAATGGATGGCTACGCCTCTGTCCCCTTGACACAGACTCTATCCCCCAGGTAGGACTCTGGTTGTCTGGGCCCAGAGTCGTGGCTTGAAAGCAGGGGCCATGTCTAGGACATCGCTGTGTCCCTTGAATACTTAGCAAGTGGTAGGTGTTCAGTGGCAGCGGTGGTATTTTTAATAAAACTGAACTGAAGGAAGGTGGGGGCCAGGCTGCCCCCTGCTCTTTGGGCCTCTTACTGGACACCTTATGGGCTATGGCTTTGCTGTAGGCCTAGGGAATAATGGCTGAGACTCTGGGCCCACAGGAGGGGAGGGGAGGTAGAAAGAGGTGTATGTTTAGCAGGCAGACCCCTTTCCAGTCACTGCCTCTTGTGAGAACAATCAACACTTGGGGCAAAGGAGAGGGGTGAGCCCCCTTTCTTTAGGGGCAAGGAAAGTAGATCGGGAAACTTCAGCCCCCCCAACCCCAACAAGGGCAGGGTGGTGGCGATGGGTGTCTAAACTGTGACAACATGAAACAGGAGGGAGGGAGACAGGATCTGGTTCCCACAGACCTCAGTGAGCACCTCTGACCCCGTGCTAGCGAAGGGAGGGGGGCTGAACATGGAGCCACTTCAGCCTCAGAAGGAGGCATAGGCCAGGTTCACGAGCACAACCCTACAGAGCTGGGCCTCTCCTCTGCAACCTGTGTGAAAGGGGCCACCAGCCACCCACCTGCCCAAGCTAGAACCCTGGTGCCACTCTCACCTCGCCTGCCTGTGTACTGTCCTCTGCAGTGCCTGTGGATCCCGCCCTGTCCTGCCTCTTGAAGAGTACTGTTCCCCAGCCACACAGGGGGTCCTGCCTGGAGCCTCCCCACCACCTCTCCCTCCAGGGCCACCCACACACCATCACCTAATCTTCCTGCCTGCGGCTCCTGTCTCTCCTCTGCCCAGACCTTTCCAGGAGGCCTGAGAGCTGCTTCCCTCCTTAGTAGATTGTAGCGCTCAACAGCATGGGCTTCAGAGTCAGGCTCCTTGAGTTCAGGTGACAAATCTGCCACCTACCAGCTTGGTGATTGTAGAAGACGTCTTTAAACCCCAATGTCATTTGTGAAATAGGAATAATTATAGTACCTCTCTCAAAGGATAGCTATAAATATTAAGTATAGAATCTGTAATATAATATGTGGTAAGTGTACACTATATAAAATATAAAAGGAAGAGACTGCATGAAGCCATCAGTGACTGTTAGCTGTTGTTATTGATGATGTTGTTGTCATGGTCACGATTAGTGATCTTCTGTACTTTTACAATTTTTATCATGTCCATATATTACTTTAAGTTTTTTAGAAATTGATCCAGCCTTTGTTTTGAGTATTATCTGATGCCTTAAAATAGACAATTTTGTTGTCCCAGACAATCCTCCTGAGGAAATTATCAGAAATTGCATTAAAATGTCTCAACAAAGGTATTCATAACATAATCCTTTATAATGGGAAAAAAATTAGATACAAAGAGAAGTGTTCAACCATGGAGAACAGATATTATTCTATGTATCACACAATAGGTTATGATACCCATAGAAAACTGT
Organism: Pongo abelii; assembly: GCF_028885655.2. NCBI lineage: Eukaryota > Metazoa > Chordata > Mammalia > Primates > Hominidae > Pongo > Pongo abelii. The sequence continues at coordinate 74,474,894 of NC_071993.2, forward strand.
GTTGTAAAATACTGCTTACTGTCATGGGAAATGTTCACAACATGTTGCTTAGTCGAAAAAACAAACTGGATTTTAAACAAGATAACAGACAAGGTAACATGCAAATCATTCCACAAGAAAATATCTAAAAATTCTGGATAAAAGATGATGAACATTCTTTTAGAGGTATGGAATGGAACCATTTGTATAAAAGATATAGGCACGTTTATGATTAGGAAAAACATCTTGAAAAACATTCATTAACTAAGCGGAGCAATCACAGGATTTCCTCTCACTTCTACATTTTGTTAGTTTTTTGCACTGAGCTTGTATTATTTTTAAGTTAGAGGGTAATGTCATCACTTAAAAGCTTTAATTAATGAATACAGTGGTATTTCAATTTTTTTTTTTTTTTTAGATGGAGTCTCGCTTTGTCGCCCAGGCTGGAGTGCAGTGGTTCAAGCAAATCCGCCTCAGCCTCCGGAGTAGCTGGGATTACAGGCACCCCCAACCACACCCAGCTATTTTTTGTATTTTTAGTAGAGATGGGGTTTTGCCATGTTGACCAGGCTGGTCTCAAACTCCTGACTTTAGGTGATCCACCCACTTCAGCCTCCCAAAGTGCTGGGATTACAGGTGTGAGCCACTGTGCCCAGCTACAGCAGTACTTCAATTTTTTTTTAATGCCTATGGTGGAATGGCAGGAATAGCTTCTTTAATGTGGAACACTTTGCACTGGTGAAAGCCTCGCGGGGGAAGCGTGGATGTGAAGGGTCTGGGAGAGGCGCTCAAAGGCTGAGAAGTGAGTGAGCAAGAAAGAGAAAGGGAATTTGAACTCCTGCCTCCCAACTCAAAGACTAATGATCTTTCCTCGTTTCACTTCAATTTCCCACTGTACCATGTGGAGTTTGAGAAAGGAATGTAAAAGAAATTGAATAAGCCAATCACCTTGGAATTTGCTGAGTTCCTCTATGTACCCTGATCTGTGGTGGGGACTCTGGGAATTCAAGTAGATCCAGGTCCCACACACCTGGCCTGCTTGGGAAATGCGCTCTTCTTCATAGAAACATTTAGTCCAAACTGCGGTTTAATCAGTTCAATATTAAGGTGGTATGTTTCAAAAATATGTAACCATTTTAGACAGGAAACTTTCTGTGGTAAGATGAATAGTGGCCCTCCAATAGAAATATCCACCGGGACATTGTAAATCGTGTTTAGAAAAAGGGTCTTTGCAAATATAATTAAGGATCTCAAGATGAGATCATCCTGGATTAGGGGAGGCCCTAAATCCAAAAACAAGTCCATATAAGAAAAGAGAAGAAGAAACAGACATGAGACACATTGAAGGCCATGTGAAGACAGACAGAGACGGGAGTTAGGTAGCCACAAGCCAGGGAATGCCAGGGGCCGCCAGAAGCTGGAAGGAACAAGGAAGGAATCTGTCCTGTAGGCTTTGGAGGAAGTGCTGTCCTGCCAACTCCAGGATTTCTGACCTCTGGCCTCTAGAATTGCGAGAGAATGCATTTCTGTTGTTTTAAGCCACCCAGTATGTAATAACTTGTTATGGTGGCCCAGTGAATGAACACACTCTCTTAAAAGTATTGCATGATTTCGTACCTGCTTAAACAGAGCACATGCCATCCTCAAGTGTGTAGCAAATAAGAAAAGCTACAACAACACAAGCAAGTGTTAGTTCCTTGTGTCTGCCTGTCTGGGTGATTAGAGAGCTATCACAAGTGTGTTTGGCCAATTACGTGCACCCCTGGATCTCCTGAGATGTGCTCATCCCTTTGTCACATGCCCCAAACTGCCGTGGGGCCTGAGCTCCTCTCTCTGCTGCCCTTGTCTACTCTAGCTTGCCCAGCTCTGGCAGCGAGTCACCCACTTTCTAGTGTGCTGCCCCTCATCACGTATGGCCTGGGGAGCCAGTTAGCCAAGCTCAGTGGGACAGTGCGCAAAAGAAGAGTAAATGTAATCTAGGTGCAGACCTGTGAGCCCTCCCTGGGAATGATATGCATAAGCCTCGTTTCTTGGATGCTGTGCCATCAGGACCATGCCAGAGGATGGGAAGGAGAGAGGCCTCATATAATGGGGTAAGGGCAGGGACTCTACTGTATCAGCTGGGGGACTGTCCTAAGTACACATTTCAAAGTAGATGCAGCCTTGCTACCTCAGGCTCTTGTGAGGGAAGAGGGTTTCTACAATGACTGAGGTGGTCCAAGCCACAGCAGAATAAGAAGTCCCAGGAGGCTACCTGGAGATGGAGGAACTTTTAAGGAGGGAAGAATTTCAGGATGAAGAGGCAATGAGAGATGGTGAAATGAGCATGGAATTTGAGCCCAAAGATCTGGTCAAATCCCAGCTCACTTGCTGTTAACATTTGGTAGTCATCTTTCCAGACTTATATATATATATATATGAAGAAAAACAAGCTATACTTTTGCTATACTATGCTTATTTCACTTAAGATATTCTGAACATCTTTCAATATCAATAAAATATAGACCTATCTTGCCATTTTAATTCTATATTAATTGCTTTCCCTTTCTCATCTATGACAAAGTTAGTATCTGATTTGCCTGTTCCTGGGCTCAGGGGAGGTTAAAATGAGAGCACTTTTGGTACTGCAGATGTGTGCTGGGGGAGGGGTCTACAGGTGGTTGATGGACATTTGCAGGAAGAACTTGGCTTCTTTTGTTAGCCGTCCTGCCTAGGGGACTAACGCTGCCAGGAACAGCCTGGACCAGGTAGGTGGGGAGAAGTTGCAGGGGAGAGCAGCCTTCCCACTTCCTGCAGCAGCTCATCCATCAGCCCTGACAAACTCGACCCCCCTCAAGGGCTCCTGCCCCAGGCCCCAGCTGCTGAGCAACGGCAGGTACAGGCATGGAGTAGGAACCCCTCCTGGGCCCTCACACCCTCCTCTTAGATCAATAGACACAGTGGGCTCTGTCGACCTGGCTGGGACATGGAAGATTAACAGAGCAGGTGCAGGCTGGGGTGGGACAGTCACCTGGCCTGACAAGGTCGCTCATGGAGAGTGAGTGCCCAACTCAGGCCAGGAACCAAGCCTGATGCCCCTGCTGCCCACCCCACCCCCCCGGACTCCCCTACCCTCACTGGGTCTCCCATAGAGGTGGGGAGTGCTACCTAGATGCCCCTGGAGCCCAACTTGTGGCATCCAGCTTTAAAATAAATATTTTACTTATTTCTTCAATTTCTCAAGTAACTCACTGCAGAAAGTATAGATTAGTAAAAGATTTTAAATCACTTGTTAATCCTACCACCCAGAGAGAACCACTGTTTATATTTGGTAGATATTATATATATCTCTCTATCTATCTATCTATCTACACACACACACACACACACACACATGAAGAGACAGAGAGAGAGACAGAGAGGTCAATCTATACTTTTTTGTCTTATAATCTTTTTACCCTTCATATCTTATGAGCCTCTTTTGGTGCTAATGAAATACAGATCTACTTCCTCATTTTAATCACTACATACATTCTGTATACTGAGGCAAAGTATTATATTTAACCAAAAATCCCCTACTGGATATTTAGGTTGTGTCCAATTTTTGCCCTTTATTGATAAGACTAAGATGAACATTTTTATACATATATGTTTTTTCTCTTCTTGAGACCAAGTCTTGCTCTGTCACCCAGGCTGGAGTGCAGTGGCACGGTCTCCACTTACTGCACCCTCCACCTCCCGGGTTCAAGTGATCCTCCTGCCTCAGCCTCCAGAGTAGCTGGAATTACAGGCATATGCCACCAATCCTGGGTAATTTTTGTATTTTTTTAGTAGAGATGGGGTTTCACCATATTGCCCAGGCTGGTCTCAAACTCCTGACCTCAGGCGATCCACTTGCCTCAACCTCCCAAAGTGCTGGGATAACAGGTGTGAGCTACTGTGCCCGGCCTATCTTTTTATTATGTCTTTAGAAAAATGTCCTCAAAGTAGAACTGTTAGGTCAGAGGCTATGTGCTATTTAAGGCTTTTGCTACATACTGCTAGAGGATTGTACTTGTGTTATGGAAGCCTGTGGACTGTGCATCCTGGATGGGAGTGAGGAAGAAGGGGTAGGAGGAGGGCACTCCATGGCTGGAGGTTGGAATGGAGGCCAATGTAGCATGGCTCCCACCCTCCAGGGGTTTGTCATCCAGCCTTCCAACCAGAGAGAGGAGTTGCTGAGTTGGCAGATAAGAAGCCCCGTGCTCCTGGGAGATGGGTACCCTGGGAGCAGCATAGAAGTCAGGGTGAAGAAGGAAAAATCTTTGCAGGAGATTAAAACAGGGAAGACTTCCCAGAGGCGGCAAAATTTCTACTAGCTTTGAAAAAGGAGAAAGATATGACTATTCATCATGAGTATTCCAGGTGAGAAAGGGCCAGGAAAAAGTGCTCCACTTCCCATAGTGGGGATGGGTTGGGGAGACAATCCCCTACCATGTGAGTTGAGTCTTCAAAAGGGCAAAGCCTTGCCCCATGGCCAGATATAAACCGACAACAGAAGCAACCTCCGATACTTATTAGCTTTGTGACCATGAGCAACTCACTGAGCCATTCTGCCCCTCAGTTTTCCGATCTGCAAGTGGGGACTGCAGTTATATCATTCTCACGCAATAGCTGTGGGGACTGAGTGGGCTGCATCCTTTGTAAATTATGATTAGTCTAAGGGATTTCATCATTAAAAAGTAGAAGCTGCTTTCTCATTGCCATCCTAAAAGCTAAAGTATAGCTTTATATTTTCATGTTTGATTTCTAGATGATCTTCCCTGCCTATAGGACACTGAGACCCAGGACTCCCAGGACTCCCAGGACTCCCAGGACCAGATCCCTGGGAGCCAAGGGGAGGAAAGAAAATGGACAATTACTGAAAGCCTAGCAAGTGCTGCCACTCTACGCTCCTTCTGTCATCGCATCCTTACAACATCTCAATGAGGTAGGACTTTTATTATTTGTTTTATTTGACAGATGAAAAAACTGAGGCACCAAGCATTCAGTTGACCTTGATTGACACTGCTGATAGGCAGTCAGGACTCAACTCCAGGTCTGTCTGACCCCAGAACCCTTGAGCCTTCCCTGGGTGAGGTGTCAGCAGAGCTGAGATTACCTCTCAGCGTCACTTTGGGCTAGGAACCCTGTGGAGTACAACTGGGCTGTGTAATGTGGGATCCGAGGCTGTGGAGATGCAAAGCAGGTTGTCCCGCAGGCTCTCCCCTGCACTAACACCACCACTGGCCTCCTCTGCGTGGGGCAGCCAGCTGGTAGCCTGACCTTGTGTCTCTGACAATGATTTAACCACTGGAGTGAAAGTTTAGGGGAGGGATCAGTAAAGTTGCCAATGGGGGAGGGGCTTTAGCTCCAGCCTCTTGGCTCAGCCACTAGTTGGGGGTGGGAAAAAGAGGACCCAGGGAAAGGCCAGGGGAACTTCTGATTCTGCTTGTGTTTCCCACACACCAGAGACCTGATGCACCCATGAAGTTCTTTGTCTCATTCCCCATCCCATGTCCAGCTTCCCTTAGAATAAACTCAGGCAGCTCTGAAATATTGTCCCTCTTTTCTCTTCACCCATCTGGAGAGAGCTTGACTAGCCACAGAATATAGCAGAAATCACACTGGCCTAGATTGCCAGAGACCTGGGCTCATATCGCAGCTGCCCCACTCTCTGTGCAGAGACCCCAGTGCAAGTGCTTCAGGGCAAGCAAGCAACATGCATGAGTGGCAGGGCCCGGTGAGGGCTGTGGTCACCTGGAGAGGCCCCATGCCCCTAAAGGGCCCAAGAGCCACTTAAATCCAGCTTATTATTTCTATGTAGCAATTAAGACTTAGAATTCAAAAGAAACTGGAAATTCAGATTTGTGTGTGAAATCTTCCCAATGTCAGCAAATAACCGGAAAAAAAATAAAAAAGAACACAGCGTGGGCCAAACAAAGTAAGTCTGTACGTAGCCCTAGGCTGGAGTCTCTGATCTAGATAAGGAAACCACAAAGGCAAGAAGGAACCACTACAAGATATTATTTAGCACAATTTCTTTGTTCTAGATGGGGAAACTGAGGCCAGAATGTGGAGGTGGGGGTGGTGAGGAGCATAACTCAGTTAGGCTTACATAGAAAATTAGTGGCCCAGCTAGGCAAAGAATCCAGATCTTCTTCCCCCAGCTTGTGCCATTGCCATAACTTGCCTGGCTGAGGGGGGCAGAGATATTGTAGATTCTGAGCAGGGAAGTGAGAGGAGGAAAGCTGAGGCTGTCCCTCCCCACTGGACTCGCCTGAGGCTCCCTTGGTCCTTTCTGAGCCAGAGGTCCAGCACACTTCACAGGGTACCTGTGCATTAATATTTCTCTTTACCTTGTCTTACCATCAATCCCTTCCCCTTCCAGGACCCCATGCTCAAGCTCCCAAGGTCAATCACATATGGCAGGTAGCAGAGGAGTCCAGTATCCTTTTCCTATCCAGGAGCTGGCAGTCAAGCCAGCCATTGTAGTGGGGGAAGTCTCTCCATAAATACTGATTTCTAAACCAATTAAGAAATTAGACAAAGAAGCAAGGCAGATAGAGACCAAATATCACATTTGCTACCAATGAGGCTGACTTTGAAGAACATGGCTCATGGTTGCAGTCAAGCAGACTGTTAAACACGGAAACCTAGAATTAGTCAGACATGCCCACAGGTCATAGGCAACACTGGACCATTACTAGCCTCTCCTGCTCACAAGGGCAGAGCAGAAATGTGTTTACACTTCAGGTAGCTTGTACTCAAGGGTGAGGCTGAGCTACCTAGTAGCCTGGACTGCTCCTGCCAAACTCACCAATCAGATAAGTCACTCAATATTCGCTGGAGCAGAATGAAAGAGAGAGCAGGGAGAAACCAAGTGTGTTATACCAATGGGGTCCCTACACACAGAAGGAAACATCAAGATTTCATTTTATCTCTCTTATTGGCTTAGTAGCTGTGCCTCTTCGTTACTCTCTTAGTGTTGCTCTAGGGCTTACAATATACTTGTTTAACTTATCACAGTCTACCATCAAATAAGATTATAATAATATATTATATACTTCATGTATACCTTAAGAACCTTACAACATGATACTTCCATTTTTCCCTCTTATCCTTTGTGCTGTTTTCATCATACAATTTCTACATGTATTATAAACTGCCAAATATATCATTATTACTTTTGCTTTACACAATCAACATATTTTATATTTACCCACATCTCTGTCATTTCCTGCTTTCTTCACTCCTTTCTGTAGATCCAAGTTTCTACCTGATATCATTTTCCTTCTCATAAAGGATTTCCTTTAATGTTTCTTATAGAGCAAGTCTGCTGGCAACAAATTCTACTACTTTTAGCCTGCATTTAAAAAAAATTTTTATTTCATCTTCATTTTTGAAAGGTATTTTCACTGTGAATATAATTCTAGGTTAATAGGTTTTTGGGGTTTTCTTCTTTCAGCATTTAGAGATGTTTCATTGTCTTCCAGCTTGCATAGTTTCTGATGAGAAGTCTGCTGTCATAGTTATCTTTGTTCCTAGGTACGTAATGTCTTTTCTTAATTTTCCTCTGACTGCTTTTAAGACTTTATCTTTATCACTGGCTTTCAGCAATTTGAATTTAATGCTCCCTGGTGTGATTTTATTTTTATTTATCATGCTTGGGGTTCCTTGAGCTTCTTTGATCTGGATTTATAGCTGTCATCAAATTTGGAAAATGTTTGCCCATTAATTTTTCAAAATGTTTTTTCTGCCCCCACATCCCCTTTTGTGACTCCAGTGTTATGTCTGTTGGACTGCTTGACATTGTCCCATAGGTCACTGATATTGGTTTTTATCTCACTCTTTTTTTTTCCTCTGTGCTTCGTTTGAGATCTTTTCTAAGGTGGTGTCTTCAAGTTCACTGATCTTTTCTTTTGCAGTATCTAATTAGCTTTTCATCCTATCTGGTAACATTTTCATTTCAAACACTGTATTTTTCCTCCCTTGGGAGTTCTGTTTGAGTCTTCTTATCTTCAATTTATTTCCTCATTATGTTCATGCTTTTCTCTAAATTGTTGAGCATATCTGTAAGAATCATTTTAATATCTGTTATTTCCAGATATATTTTCATTGATTGCTTTTTCTCCTAGTATTCTGTAGTGAGCAGGTCTGTGCAAACCTACCTCCAAAGGCCAAGGAAGCTGAGAATCCAAAGAAAGAGGCTGACAAATCCAGTTTATCAGAAAGAAAAGTTTAATAGGGACTTATTAACAGAAGCCATGTCTCAGATGGTGGTAAGACAAAATGGTGGATCCCCACACCATTATCCCTGCCCCAGACCCAGGGTTTATATACCATAGGGAAGGACTGTATAAGACAGTTGAATTCAGCTCCTCAGGAAAGGCAAGAATGCTGTGTCAGTCTGCCTGAGAGAAGAATTTATGATCAAGGTTGTTTTGACCTCTGGGCAACACACATGATAACAATAGATAAAGTAGAAATCTTACAGGCATTCCCAGAACAGGGTTAATCAGAAGTCAACATGGCAGATTAGTATCCAAGATGGAGTTGCTTTAGCATCCACATGTAATTATGGGTAACATATTTCTAATTCTGTGTATTTCTAGTCATTCTTGATTAGATGCTGGGTAATGCAAATTTACATCATTGAGTGCTTGATTTTATTGTATTCCATTAAAGAGGGATTGCATTTTGTCCTAGAGGCCATTAAAAGACAACTATAATCTTTTTAAAGCTTGTTTTTAAGCTCTTAAAAAATGGGACTACAGTAATCTTCACTCTAGAGCTAGGTTAGCCCCACCATTGAAATATGACCCTCCTGGAATCTTTCATCAAATATATAAATGCCTCACATATTAAGCAATGTCTCTCCATCCTGTTTAGTAGAACCTCAAATGATTCCCCAACCTGTGTGAACTCTAAGAATCTTTTTATCTTACTTCTCCCAAGTAATTGTCCTTTCCCTGGATTTTTTTTTAGTTAGCTTCATGGGAACTCAAAAGAGCTCTATGCATGTTTCTGAAACTTTCTCTGTAAAAATCTTTCCACTACGTGCAAACCCTAGCTGCCTCAACCTCCTGAATTCTCTTCTTTGTCTCCTCAACTCAGCAAGACCACCAGGCTCTGTTTGGGTTCCCCATCCCTGCATCATAGACCAGAAATCTCCAGCAGAAAGCCAGGTGATCACAGGGCTCACCTCATTTGTTTCCATTCTCTCAAAGATCACAGTCCTTTGTCTGAAAACTGTTATTTCATATGTTTTGTCAAGTTTTCTGTTTACAGGAGAATGGTAAGTCTGTCTCAATTATAGGGCTTCCCTTACAATTGGAAGCAGAAGTCTATAAAGAAACATCAGGAGTAAGGAAATGTTCTACCCATGTAGCTCCTGTACAATAATGAGGACTGGACTATCTTAGGATCATACCTGTCTTCTGAGGGATATGTGGTTTGATCATCTAGCTACAACACCGTAATGCAATGGAAAGAATCAAGGATCAGTAGTCTAGTTTTGCCTCCACACTGCCTGTAGTGGCATTTTTTGTGTTTGTCTGCCCCCGATCCTTTCCCCCCTTCTGATTACAGCACTCACCTTCCTTTGGAGAACTGCTCCTCCCCAATTCCATATGGTTCTTCTTCAGCTGCCAGTCACAGTGCCCTCCAGACCACAGGGATGAGTATGTGATTCAAGCCTATCCCTTCAGAGCTCTTCATCCCCTTGCCTCAGTTACTGGTTCAGGAATGAATACATTATCCAAACTGGGTCAATGACAACCCTTTCTTAAGATTTTTAGATGAACGCTAGGAAAGAACATATTTTTCCAGGGGCATCACTAGGCTGGATTGACATAAGCTCATAGCTTTCTGCCACCAGATCTACCATCTACTCTTCACCCATCTCTGCAATAGAAGACATCAGGGTAGAAGGCCTGAGGAGGCAGACAGAGGGAATGACAGGTGATGTGTTCTTGGAGTCTCTAAGGTCAGCTCTACCTCGGCACTTCCTGCTTGTGTGAACCAATAAATTTCCTTTCCTACTTGTTTGAACTGGTTTTCTGTCACTTTCAACCAAAAAACTCTGACTATTTACTTCCTGTTTCTGGGTCTTAGTCCAGATGTCTTCAAAGTGCACTGTATATACTCCAAGGAGTGCATACACAAAATGATGCACTGATATGTGGGAAAAAATATAAGACTTCCTATTTATGAGAGTAGACATTTTCTGATGGAAAAGGGAATATAAAAATGGCAGAAGAGCAACAACATGAAGACTAGACTTCATCCTCCAGAGTGCAGGGCCAGGGTCTGATTCATGTTTATCTCTCCCAGCAGTGAGCACAGGGCCTGGCTCATAGAAGATATCAAATAAAAAATTATGGGACATGTGAATGAATAAATATGAAAAGACAAGGAATGTTTAGATAAGTGCCTATAGTGAGGTATAGGGTGCATAGCACATGGAAGATGAAGAGCAAGTGATACAAGTTTTGTTAAGGGATGGCACAGACCTTTTTTTTCTTGAGATGCAGTCTCACTCTGTTGCCCAGGCTGGAGTGCAGTGGCGCCATCTCAGCTTACTGCAACTTCCATCTTCTAGGTTCAAGAGATTCTCCTGCCTCAGCCTCCCTAGTAGCTGGGATTACAGGCATGTGATTCCATGCCCAGTTAATTTTTGTATTTTTAATTTTGTATTTTAATTAATTAATTAATTTAAAATTTATTTAATTTAATTAATTAATTAATTTTAATTTAATTTATTAATTAATTAATTTAAAATTTATTTAATTTAATTAATTAATTAATTTAAATTTAATTTAAATTAATTAATTAATTTAAAATTTATTTAATTAATTAATTTTTAATTTAAATTTTGTATCTAAATTTTTAATTTTTGTATTTTAATGTGGTTTCACCATGTTGGCCAGGCTGGTCTTGAACTCCTGACCTCATGTGATCTGCCTACCTCAGCCTCCCAAAGTGCTGGGATTACAGGTGTGAGCCATCGTGCCCAGCCTCACAGAACTCTTCAAGCAGGGAGATTTTTGTTCTGAAACTGGATTTGAAGGGCTCTTTGTCTGCAGCAGAAAGACTGAGCAGTGACATTTCTTAGGAGTCTATGTCAAATAGTCAAAGTATGAGATGATGGAGACTTAGTAGATGAGGAAGGGGGAGGTGCAGGAGAGATTTCAAAGGCAGAATTACCTTGGTGACTGGATGTTGGGTTGGCAAAAACAATGGGGCAGGAGAGGTGTTTGGCTGGAAAGGGAGATGAGGGTGTCAGGGCAGAGTTGAATCAATGAGAACCCAAGAGTTTCCACCTTGGATGCCTAGGACAGAAATTCCAGTGTGAGAAGGTTTGGAGGAAGCATGAGTTCAGTTGATGGCCTCTGGTGTTTTTGAGTTGAGTTATCCAGGTGAATGTGTCCCATAGGCCATGGGATTTGTCAAGAACGGGGACAAAAGTTTGGGAGTCATCAGGGAAGGGATAATGTTAAAACAATGAGTCTGGTTACAGACGAGAAGGCCAAGGAATAAACCCCAGGCACATTCAAGGGGTAGGGTCAACACTGCCAAACTGCACTACTCCAGAGAGTATCTGGAATCTAGAGACTATGCGGCCTCTCTGTTTGTGCATACACACACTGCCCTGGCGGCAGAAGCCCTGGGTGGGCCCATAGGAAGATGCACATGGAATGATCAGAGAGGTTAGAAGAGTCCAGGAAGAGAGTGGAGTTCTGGAAGCTAAAAGATTGAGTCTTAACAAAATCAAATGCCACAAGGAGGTGAAGAATACGGACTAGGAATGGGTAGATAGCAAGGAAATACAAGGTAAACTCGGCCACCCACTAGCTGGGATTCTTGTTTGTTTGGGGTTTTTTTGTTTTTTTGCTTTGCTTTGTTTTGTTTTGTTTTATTTTTGAGACAGAGTCTCACTCTGTCACCCGGGCTGGAGTGCAGTGGCACGATCTCGGCTCACGGCAACCTCGGCCTCCCAGGTTCAAGAAATTCTCCTGCCTCAGCCTCCCGAGTAGCTGGGATTACAGGTGCCCACCACTACGCCCAGCTAATTTTTTGTATTTTTAGTAGAGACGAGGTTTCACCATGTTGGCCAGGCTGGTCTCGAACTCCTGACCTCGTGAGTCGCCTGCCTCCGCCTCCCAAAGTGCTGGGATTACAGGCGTGAGCCACCGCGCCTAGCCTAGCTGGGATTTTTAAGCAAGTTAGCCAGCCTCAGCTACCTCCTAGAGTAGTGGAGGGTAAAGCAGTTAATCCCTTAGGTGTTTAGGAAATCCTGGTGCCTGCTTTTGTTGGCTATGATTATTCTTTCTTCACCTTCTTTAAGCTTCTTTGACTGCCTCCGACTGTGCAGATCATCCTCACCTTAGCCCTTCCCCTCAGCCTCCCTCCCCAGGCATCTGACTTGACTGGCGAGCCCACTGAGGACTTAGGGGTGCCCTGAGTCTCTGAATCAAACCCGCATTTCCCTAGCCTCCTCTCCTCCAGCATTTTGAGAACAGAGATGACCTGGGGAGATCAGAGGGGAGTAGGAAGTCCCCAAAGCCCAGGGTGGTCCTTGTCCACTTTTGGACACAAATCGGAGTGAGTGGAGCTTAACCTAAGCCACGCCCTCTAGCAAGCACTGCCCCTCCCTCAGCCTCCCCACTTGGCCTGAATCTCCCGGGGGTGAAGGGGGATTGAGAACTAGCACTGTGCCATCCTTGGGGCCTAAACTCCTTTGGGACCAAAGCTCACCAAAAAGCCTCCACAGGACAAGAGAAGCAGGCGGCACCCCCAGTTTGGAGAGGGCATTGAGGAAGATCCGCCCCACCCCAACCCAGGTCCTTGTGCCTCAGGAGACTCCCATTTGCTCTCTTCGGAGCTGGGGAGTTCAGTCGGCTGGGGGAGAGGATGAGGCAAGGCGTGGGAGCCACAAAGGGGCGCGCTGTGTGGCCTCCAGGCCGCTGGCTTTTGAAGGCCGATTTGCTCTGGCTGAGCCAGAGGAAGCGAATGCTAATTTCCTCCTGGATGGGGTCTGTAGCCCTTCCTCCCGTGTCGAAGGGGAGGGAGAGCGGGAGACTGGACACGCCTGTGGCCCTGGAACTGCCATTATCCTCCACCTCCCCCAGGCCCCTCACACTTTCTGGGACTCCAGTGACCACCCCACAACTCACAGAAAGTAGGTCTATCCAGTACTCAATCGATCCTCACTTTGCCTCTCTTTCCGGAAGAGGAAAAGAGAGGACTAAGACAGCTGTTGGGCAACCAAAGTTAAGGGTAGCAAGGCCGTGAAGCCGCCACACCCACTGCCCTGGGGGCAGGTGTGGAAGGCCTGGAGGCACATCCTTGCCTGGAGCAGCTTTTGAACCCCTTCGGGAGGGAGATGTTCCCTTTTCAATCCTCTTCTTCCTGGATTAGACCTGGGAGAAATCTGGATTGCAAACATTTGCTAACCCCAGCACCCAACCACTCCCACCCTCCACCCCAGAGAGCCCAAGGCTTTCAGCTCCCTAAGGTTCAACAACATTGGGTTATTTGCATTATATTTCTATTTAGAATTAGCTTCTACTTTTTCTATTTGCAGTTAGGATATAAACTTCCAAAATACTGAGCTTAAATAATACACTTCAAATAAATGTTTTAAAAAGGGATTAATAGTTTAGGTGGATGCAACAAAGGTAAAAAAGTGTATAATGGGTCTTTGATGACTCAGGTCAGGGAAACCGTAGTCTGATGGGGCAGAGAAATAGGGCTGACGCCTCTTCTGCACCACTCAGGTTGTTCCACAGGGAGGAAGCCTGATTGCCTGGAGCTTTCAGGGACCTGGAGTTTCCAGGCAGACCCTCTGACCCACTGGAAATCAATTAAAAGCCCCCCAGTTCCATCTCCCTGCCTGTATGCAGGAGGCCATGTCCTGGAGGCCTGAGGGCTTTGTTCCTTTCCTGGTCTGGGTGGGAGCCTCCCTACACACACACACACACACACACACACACACACACACACACACACACACACACACACACACACACACACACACACACTCCCCTTCTTCCTTCCCTCTCCCCCTCTTCTCCTCCCCTTCTTTCTCCAGGCTGTGAGGCCCCTTCAGGAGCCTCTTTGTGAAGTAATTGGATTTCTCCCCTTGTTAGCTTGCAATGAAAATGTCATCTATTCCGGACTACCGCCAGGGAGGAGCCAAGCCCCCATTCAGCAAGCAGGGCCCAGCGCTGTGAAGCTATTCAGGCCTCCCGGCCTCCCAGTAGGGCAGCTGCAGCTTGGCCTGTCTTCTCTGACAATGCTGCCCTTCCCTCCCCACCTACCAGCATGCCCAGCCCAGGAGTGGCCCTGACAAGGCTAGGGCTGGGTGGCTGGATTCTGAGGCTGCTAGTAGTCCCCTTGGACTGCTGTTGTCACCACACCTTATCTCAGCAAATAGACAGTGGACGAATTTGATTTTAAGTGCATCCCTCCAAATGTCCTTTTGGCATTGGGCACAGGGATGGGGTCAGGAAGGGGAGGAAGGAGACTTTTCACCATGGGGAAGTTCCAAGATATTAGGGATACTTGAAAAGCAGACCGAGATAGACTGCAAAGGGCTGATGCTGGGGCAGGAGGAAGGATGTCTTACCCCCCTTTGGAATCACTGTATGTGATGGACACCAAATCAGAAACTATCTTGGCACTACCCATACTTAGCTTGAACCACAGATGAACGCATTCTTCTGGCCCTCGGGGTTCCTAGTATTCAGACATCTTCCAGAGTCCTCCCTCATGGCCTTCTAGGCAAAGCAAAGAAATAGGGGGAAATGGGATGGAAAGGCAGTGATGTGTATCTCCAACCATGAAAGACTTCCCCTAAAGGGAGAAAGATAAATACCCCACTCCTACCCCCACTATCCAAATGTGGAGACTTTGGTCCAGAGAGGTTGAATACTTGCTCAAAATTGCACAGCTGGTAGTGGCCAAGACTTTCAAACCCAGGTCTGTCTCATTCCAAAGCCTGTGTATCTTAATTGTTAGATTTACTGCTTGATACGGCTTGGCTATGTCTCCATCCAAATCTCATCTTGAATTATAGTTCCCATAATCCCCACATGACATAGGAGGGACCCAGTGGGAGGTAATTGAATCATGAGGGCGGTTACCTCCATGCTGTTCTCGTGATAGTAAGTGAGTTCTCATGAGATCTGATGGTTTTATGAGGGGCTCCCCCCCACCACACCGGCCCCCTTTGCTCATTCTTCTCCTTCCTGCTGCCAGGTGAAAAATGATGTATTTGCTTCCCCTTCCATCATGATTGTAAGTTTCCTGAGGCCTCCCGAGCCCTGCAGAACCATGAGTCAATTAAACCTCTTTCCTTCATAAATTACCCAGTGTCAGATATGTCTTTATTAGCAGCATGAGAACAAACTAATACAGTAAATTGGTACCAGGAGTGACGTGCTAGTATAAATATACCCCAAAATGTGGAAGTAACTTTGGAACTAGGTAACAGGCAGAGGTTGGAACAGTCTGGAAGGCTCAGAAGAAGACAGAGAAATGTGGGAAAGTTTGGAACTTCCTAGAGACCTGTTGAATGGCTTTGACCAAAATGCTGATAGTGATGTGGACAATGAAGTCCAGGCTGAGGTGGTCTCAGATGGAGATGAGGAACTTGTTGAAAACTAGAGTAAAGGCCACCCTTGCTATGCAAAGAGACTGGTGGCATTTTCCCCCTGCCCTAGAGATCTGTGGAAGTTTGAATATGAGAGAGATAATTTAGGGTATCTGGCAGAAGAAATTTCTAAGCACCAAAGCGTTCAAGAGGAAGCAGACCATAAAAGTTTAGAAAATTTGCATCCTGGCAATGTGATAGAAAAGAAAAACTCATTTCTTAGGGGGAAATTCAAGCCCATTGCAGAAATTTGCACAAGTAACGAGGAACCAAAGGTTAATCACCAAGACAATGGGGAAAATGTCTCCAGGGAATGTCTGAGAACTTCACAGCAGCCCCTCCCATCAGAGGCCCAGGTGCTTAGGAGGGAAAAATGGTTTGGGGGACCACTGCATTCCAGTTGCTTCAGTTCGAGTCGTGGCTAAAAGGAGCCAATGTATAGCTTAAGCCATTGCTTCAGAAGATGCAAGCCCCAAGCTTTGGCAGCTTACAGGTGTTGAACCTGCAGCTACACAGAAGTCAAGAATTGAGGTTTGGGAACCTCTGCCTAAATTTCAGACAATGTATGGAAACGCCTGGATGTCCAGGCAAAAGTCTGCTGCAGGGGTGGAGCCCTCAGGGAGAACCTCTGCTAGGACACTGAGGAAGAGAAATGTGGGGATGGAGCCCCCCCGCGCACAGAGTCCCCACTGAGGCACTGCCTGGTGGAGCTGTGAGAAGAGGGCCATCATCCTCCACAGGGGTGCAGCTGCCCAAGGCTATGGGATTTTGGACTTGCATGTAGCTCCTTTGTTTTGGCCAATTTCTCCCATTTGGAATGGGTGTATTTACCAAATGCCGGTACCACCATTGTATGTAGGAAGTAACTACTTGCTTAAAGTTCCAAAATGATCTCCTTTGACTCCATGTCTCACATCCAGGTCATACTGATGCAAGAGGTGGGCTCCTCCTGGCCTTTCTTGGTCTGCCCTCCTCCACCCCTAACTTACCCTCCTCCCACTGAACCCCCCAAACACTTCCTGTATATTCTTTCCAGTATGAACCTCCCCCAGTGATCACTCATGGTCACTGTCTGATTGACATGGTGATGTCCCAATATTTACAAGGACATCAGCCCCTGTATCACAGTGACTCCTTCCCCTCCATCTGCCATCATTCTGGGAAACTTCCACATCCTGAGGAAAATTCACCTGGCACCTCTGTTCCTCAGTCTGGGGACGTTCTCCTTTACTTCATTTCAGCAGCCCACACCCTGGAGGCTGTCACCACCCAGGGCCATCTACTCTGATGTTGCAAATGCTGGAGTCTTCCTGCCAGCTGCAGCCTCCTGGCCCCACAGTTCTCCTCCTGAACTCAGGACACATCCCCATTGACCTCCCTCACCTTCTCCAAGACCTCGCCCCTCCCTCCTGGTCACACTGCTTTCCCTACAGGGCCCAGACCCCAAGGTCCATTTCCTGAATATCTCTAACCACATGCCCAGATCCCCAGACCCCATCTCAGAGAGTCCACCTTGTGGCAGCTCTGCCCTCCAGCATGCAAGCATGTTGGGGTAAATCCTCCATAGAGCAGACATACAGACTTCACTCTCACCCAGGCCTCTAGCACCACTTAGGGCAGCCAGCTTCCCCTTCAAGAATTGAAAACTTCAGGTGCCACATTCAACCCTCCCACCACACTTTGTCACTGGGGACCTCACCTCGTAATTCATGGAGAAAAAAATAGAAGCCTTCTGATTGAAATCCCCTCACATTCATGCCCCCTTGCCTACAAGCAGTGGCCAAATGACTATTTCCCAATACTCATCCTCCTCTTTTTCATCTTGGGAGGATTTTAAGCTGTGCATGGGCACCAAAATAAAGACTACATTTGCAGTGGCACAATCTCAGCTCACTGCAAGCTTTGCCTCCTGAGTTCACACCACTCTCCTGCCTCAGCCTCCTGAGTAGCTGGGACTACAGGTGCCTGCCACCACGCCTGGCTAATTTTTTTAAATTTTTTTTGTAGAGACGGGGTTTCACTGTGTTAGCCAGGATGGTCTCGATCTCCTGACCTCATGATCCACCCACCTTGGCACTTTGAGAGGCCAAGGCAGGTGGATCACTTGAGATCAGGAGTTCGAGACCAGCCTGGCCAACATGGTGAAACCCTGTCTCTACTAAAAATACAAAAATTAGCCAGGCATCATGGTGCATGCCTGTAATCCCAGCTATTCAGGTGGCTATGGCAGCCTGGGTGACAGTGAGACTCTGTCTCAAAAAGAAAAAAAAGACTACATTTTCCAGCATCCCCCTGCAGCAAAGTGTGGCTGAGGGCTAAGCTCTAGCTTATGTGAGATAAGTAAAAGTGATATATGTGTTTCTGGGTCTTTTCCTTAAAAGGAGGGTGTTGTACACTCTTTCCCATCTTCTTGCTAGCTGGAACATGAACATGATGGCTGGAGCAGGAGCAGCTGTATTGGTCTTGAGGTAAATCTGGAGACAGGTTATTCCTTTGGGAGCAACATAATAGAAGGAATCTGAGCTCCTCTTGCCATGGAATCAGCCCCAAACTAATTTCTGGAGACTTCTTCAGCATGAGAGAGACACTCTCTGGTTTGAGCCCTGTTCCTTTTCCTTTTCCTCTGAATTTTCTATTCCTTAATCCTGCAGGGGCTGGGCCTTCTTCTTCTTCTTCTTTTTTTTTTTTTTTTTTTTTGTTACATGAATGAGTTCTTTAGTGGTAGTTTCTGAGATTTTGGTGTAGCCATGACCTGAGCAGTGTACACTATACCCAGTGTGTAGTCTTTTATCCCTCACTCCCCTCCCACCCTTCCCCCCAAGTCGCCAAAGTCCATTATATCATTCTTATGCCTTTGTGTCCTCATAGCTTATCTCCCACCTATACATGAGAACATACAATATTTGGTTTTCCATTCCATCTCACAGAGGCCTTCAAGCCCCCAGGCCTGGCTCCTACTCTATCAACTGCTCTCTGTCTCCAAAAGACTGTCCTTGCTAATGTCACCAAGGACTTCTATGAGCCAAATTTAGGACTTTTCAGCCTTCATTTGACTCCGTCCCTTCAGTATTGGAGGCTGTTGACTACCCCCTTCATTTGGAATCTCTCTGTCCCTTCTTTCATGTCCTCACACTCTCTCTGACTAGTCCTCCCTCAAGCTTCTCACCAGGAATGGCTTCCCTTTTCTTCATACTGCACACTACTGCAGGGTAAGTTAATCTAGCTCTTTGCAGGGAGCTGTGGACAGAGCTTGGACACACAGGCTGGGGCGTCTACACGTGCATGCAAGCTCTCAACACACAGGAAGGAACTGGAGGTGGGAAGATAACTCTCAGGCTGGTCATGATCTCTCAAACTAGAATTCCTTTCATGCCAGCTGCCTATGGAGCCTCTAGTCAGTCATCGTGATGGTCATGAGTGACCTCACTGAGTGCTGACTGTGAGCCAGGCTGAGTGATGCACTTTATGTGGATTATCACCCTCTGTGGAGTCCCACACTCCTGTGACTCAGGTGCTGTTACTTCCCCTCAAGGCATCAAGAAGTTAAGGGACTACCGAAGGCCACTGTAGCTAGTAAGTGGGGAAGGTGGGATTCACACCCAGGAGTCTCACTCCAGAGCCTGGGCCTAAAACCACTCAATATCTTCAAAAAAACCTCCTGCTCCTCTGTCAGCCCTCTGTATATCAGAGGTGCCATTTTTCACGCCCTCAGAAAAGCCAGGGTCCTGGGAGGAGGGGTCTTCACCTCTCAGACAGTGTCATCACCTCTTACCTCTTTCTCCAACCCACATTCAGCCGTCACTAAACCAGGCAAACCCCCATATCAGTAACTTTCAAATCCATTCCTGTTAGGGACTGAATGTTTGTGTCCCCCCTCCATTCCTGTGTTGAAGCTCTAACACTCACTGTGGTGGTATTTGGTGATGGGGCCTTTGGAAGGTGATTAGGTTTAGATGAGATCATGAAGCTGGGGTCCTCACAATGGGATTAGTGCCCTTATAAGAAGAGACTCCAGGGCTTCCTCTCTACCACATGAGGACAGAGTGAGAAGATGGCTGTCTGCAACTGCCCTAAGGGCTGTCACAAGAACTCAACCATGCAGGTCTTGATCTCAGACTTCCAGCCTCCAGAACTGTGAGAAATAAACGTCTGTTGCTTAAGGCCCCCAGCCTATGCTATTTTGTTATAGCAGCCTGAACTAAGACAATGCCCAGTCCCCACCCTCAGGATCCACACCACCACTTCCTTAGTTTGGGCCTCCATCAGATCATGCCAGGACTCTTTCCAGAGCTTCCTGTTAGGGACTGAATCACGTTCTTCCCAGAAATTCATATGCTGGTGTCCTGACTTGTCAGAACCTCAGAATGTGTTCTTATTTGGAAATAGGGTCATTGCAGATGTAATGAGTTAGGATGAGGTCATAGTGGAGCAGGATAGGCCTCTAATCCAAGATGACTGCTGTCCTTATAAAAAGGGGAAATGCCATGTGAAGATTATGGATTTCTGCTGCCACAAGCCAGGTAACTACCAGAAGCCAGGAGAGAGGGCTGGAGCAAGGGAGCCTGGCCCTGATGACACCTTGATCTCAGACTTCGGGCCTCCATAATTGTGAGATGATCACTTTCTGTTGTTCTAAGCCACCCAGTTTTCAGCACAGATGGTACCTGACTTACAATATTTCACTTAATGATTTTTCAACTTTACGATGTTGCAAAAGCAATGCACATTCAGTAGAAATCAGACTTCAGATATTATATTTTGATCTTTTCCCAGGCCAGCCATATGCAGTGCCATACTCTTTCACGATGCTGCAGCCCAGCTCCCAGTCAGCCACATGATCATGAGAGTGAACAGTTGTTGCCTTGCAGCCTGGTCCTGCCTTTACTATAATTCTTAAAACCCACTGTTATGGATTGAATTCCCAACTACCCCGCCCCCAACAAATTAATATGTTGAAACCCTAATCCCTAATGTGACTGTATTTGGAGACAGGGCCTTTAAGGGGTAATTAGGGTTAAATGAGGTCATAAGGGTGGGGCCCTAATGGAATAGGACTGGTGTGCTTTTTTATTTTTTAACAAGATGTAGTTTCACTCTTCTTGCCCAGGCTGGAGTGCAGTGGCACGATCTTGGCTCACTGCAACTTCTGCCTCCTGGATTAAAGTGATTCTCGTGCCTCAGCCTCCCAAATAGCTGGGATTACAGGTGTGTGCCACCACTCCCGGCTAATTTTGTATTTTTAGTAGAGATGGGGTTTCGCCGTGTTGGTCAGGCTGGTCTCAAACTCCTGACCTCAAGTGATCCACCCACCTCGTCCTCTCAATGTGTTGGGATTACAGGCACGAGCCACCACGCCCGACCAGGACCGGTGTTCTTATAAGACGAGAGAGGCACCAGGAATGGGTGTGTACAGAGAAAAGGACACAGCAAGATGGTGGCCATTTGCAAGCCAAGGAGAGAGACCTCAGGAGAAACCAACCCGCCAGCACCTTGATCTTAGACTTCCAGTCTTCAAAATGGGGAGAAAATAAATGTTTGTTGTTTAAGACCCCAATCTGATATTTTGTAATGGCAGCCCTAGCAGATGAATACACCCACTATGCCATTTCTTTACCCCAGTAGACTATGAAACCCTTGGGGACAGGCACCACTTCTTCATACCTCTGTATTTCAATGCCTAGCATAGTGTCTGGTACCTGTTAGATGGCCAAAAAATACTATCTGAAGGGATGGTCAACGAGCATGTGTGACTCTTACATGACAATATAATGCTGGTCAAATGCTGGATCAGAACCTTGAGATGGCTCCCATGGAGTCATTCACATGCTCTAATTCACTCTTCTGCAGTCAGGGGCAAGGATTTTTATAATTGAGGTAGCAATTGATCTGAGGCTGGAGTCAAGAAGGGATAGGTTACAGTCAAGTGTCAAATAGAACCTGTTCACTGAGTCCCCTTGGCCCAGTGCTTGATGACAGGATGTCAAACATTTTTATTCCCAAAAAGGTGGCTTCCGCAATCCTGTACATGAATTGGTGGCAGTGGGATGAACTAAGCGACCTCTGACCTTTTCTCCTACTAAGTAGGTTCAGGTTTGAATGCTCCATCCTTGCCATTTCTGAACTCCTTTGGGTCTGGGTTTTAGGAACAGGCACAGGATTTGCCCCCACAACCCCTGGGACAGTGGGAGAGAGTTGGGAAAAAATCTCTGCAGCTCTTCCTTGAGATGGGGGATGGACAGCGAGCAGGCTCTCTATCCCTCAAAGCCACACATACGCCAAGTCTCACTCTGGACTGGGTTCACATCACTCTAGGGAGGATTTATTGAGCATCTCCTGAATGTAAGGGCATGTGTCAGATGAGAATGAGGGCCAGGATTCATAGAAATAAATGGAACCATAGCCTCAGGGAATTGGGTGTGGGTGCCAGGGGCAGAAAGCTGGCCCTAGACACTGAAGGTGAAAGCTTTCAAATCACACCAGATATTCTATTTCTTAGCTAGAATGATTTTATAAGGTGTTTACTATTTGGTTACTCCATGGTACTGTTCATATAAGAGAAGTGGCATAAATGTTTGATTCTTTCCCTTTAATTACCAGGATCTAAGACAACGCATTGCTTCTCTGTCACCCTCCAAAAAAGACAAATTGGTTTGTGGGTTTCATTTTTTAAGTATTATTATTAACTCATGGGTTAAGTATTTGATAGATTTCAGTCCATTATAATTATTATCCTCATTGAAGCTCACATTGTCCCATTTTGGCTACTGGGAGCCTCTTCAAGTTGACTCCTGGGTCCTTTTGACACAACCTTTGTGGCTTAAGAAGTTCCTCTCTATCTGGTATGATAAGATATTCCAGATTCCTCTCACAATACTTCTCTAAAAGCCTGGTTTGTTTTTCATAGGA
This sequence comes from Pongo abelii, assembly GCF_028885655.2. Classification (NCBI taxonomy): domain Eukaryota; kingdom Metazoa; phylum Chordata; class Mammalia; order Primates; family Hominidae; genus Pongo; species Pongo abelii. The sequence goes on from NC_071993.2 coordinate 74,497,434, forward strand.
AAGGGTATTTCAGTGCTATAATCTTGGTCCTAGGAATGCTTATCGCATTTGGGTGGTCATTATGCCCAGATGTTTTTGGTCAATAGAACTAGAAAATAGAAATAAAATATATAAATATTTTAAGATAAAATACCTCAACAGTTCATACTGGGTTTTCCAATTCAAATTCAATATTAGAATTTGGGGTTTTGTTGTTTGTTTTTTGAGACAGAATCTCACCCTGTCACCCAACCTGGAGTGCACTGGCATGAATACAGCTCACTGCAGCCTCAACCTCCTGGGCCCAAGCAATCCTCCAACACTCAGCCTCCCGAGTAGCTTGGACCACAGGTGTGCACCCCCATACCCTGCTTTTTTTTTTTTTTTTTTTTTTTAAGATACAAGGTCTCACTCTGTTGCCCAGGCTGATCTCAAACTCCTGGCCTCAGACAATCCTCCCACCTCAGCCTCCCAAAGTGCAGGGATTATAGGCATGAGCCAGTACACCTGGCCCAATATTATATTATACTGTTTTTATTTAACATCTACTATATTACATCTGTATCTTCTTTCTTCCATGCCAAGAGTTCTGGTTATCAATACACAGAGGATCAACTGATTAGAAATCTCATAAACACTCATTTGCTTTTTTCCACATTGTACACACAACAGTATCAGAATAGTCATACTAATGCTATCACCACCAATACGATTATTGAAAACGTTTTAAAACATTTTTGATAAGCTCTTTCATTCTCCTTGTGCCCCCATTATTTTGGGGGATTGTACCATAATTACACAATCAGATCATATAACCATTACATTCTACAAGTATCTATATGTTAACATTCACCATCAGTCTTTACGCTGATGTCTCTCTATTCTTTCTGGTTGTCTGAAGCTCCTCTAGTAGATTCCACAGGAAGGGGCAATGGAAACAATGTTCCCTGAGTTCCCCACATGTTGGTAATAGTTTGTCTCTGCTTTTGTACTTAAAAGTCAGCTTTGCTGGATATAAAATCCTTGGTTTACACTTTCTTTCACTGAAGATCTTAAATATGTTACTCCATTTTCTACTGGCATGAAGTATTACTGCCTAAAAGTATGATAATAATCCAATTTTCTTTCACTTCTAACTTAAGGAGTTTTTTGCCTAGATGACCAGAGAATTTTTATTTTTCTTCAAAGCCTAGTAATTTTCCTAGAGTATTGTGTGGAAAACACAAACTGTTTTTCCTCTGCTCTCATGCCACATCTAATACAGAATACATCTATGACCAAATGTCTGTGGGTTTTCCCAGAACACCAAACAAGCAATCAGTTCTGCAGCAGACACCATCTGGGTATCTACTAATTCAATTCTGACACTATCTACCTGATACAGCATCAGATAACACAGGTTGAGCACTCAGTATGCAAAGACTGCTCCCCACTTTTGATGCCAATCATCACAAGCCCTAGGTTGTTTTACTTGTGCTTCTGACCAGCTGACTATAAATTGGGGTTCCCATGAACCCCTCCTTGAGTTTGATTAATTTTCTTTTTTCCATATTTTTTCTTTTTCCATAGGTTATTGGGGTATGGATGGTGTTTGTTGCATGAGTAAGTTATTTAGTGGTGATTTGTGAGATTTTGGTGCACCCATCATCCCAGCAGTATACACTGCACCCTATTTGTAATCTTTTATCCGTTGCCCACTCCCACCCTTCCCCCCAAGCTGCTAAACTCTATTGTATCATTCTTATGCCTTTGCGTCCTCATAGCTTGGCTCCCACATGTCAGTGAGAACAAATGATGTTTGGGTTTCCATTCCTGAGTTACTTCACTTAGAATAATAGTCTCCAATCTCATCTAGGTTGCTGTGAATGCCATTAATTCATTCCTTTTTATGGCTGAGTAGTATTCATATATATATATATATATATAATATATATATCACAGTTTCTTTATCCACTCATTGATTGATGGGCATTTGAGTTGGTTCCATGATTTTGCAATTGCGAATTGTGCTGCTATAAACATGCATCTGCAAGTATCTTTTTCATATAATGACTTCTTTCCCTCTGGGTAAATACCCAGTAGTGGGATTGCTGGATCAAATGGTAGTTCTACTTTTAGTTCTTTAAGGACTCTCCACACTGTTTTCCATAGTGGTTGTACTAGTTTACATTCCCACCAGCAGTGGAGAAGTGTTCCCTGATCACCACATCCACACCAGCGTCTACTGTTTTTTGATTTTTTGATTATGGCCATTCTTGCAGGACTAAGGTGGTATCGCATTGCAATTTGATTTGCATTTCCCTGATTGTTGGTGATGTTGAGCATTTTTTCATATGTTTGTTGGGCATTTGTATACCTTCTTTTGAGAATTTATTCATGTCCTTAGGCCACTTTTTGATGGGATTGTTTGCTTTTTTCTTGATGATTTGTTTGAGTTCATTGTAGATTCTGGATATTAGTCCTTTGTCAGATGTATAGATTGTGATTTTCTCCCACTCTGTGTGTTGTCTGTTTACTCTGCTGACTATTCATTTGCTGTGCAAAAGCTCTTTAGTTCAATTAAGTCCCAGCTATTTATCTTTGTTTTTATTGCATTTGCTTTTGGGTTCTTGGTCATGAAATCCTCGCCTAAGCCAATGTCTATAAGGGTCTGTCCAATGTTATCTTCTAGAATTTTTATAGTTTCAAGTCTTAGATTTAAATCCTTAATCCATCTTGAGTTGATTTTTGTATAAGGTGAGAGATGAAGATCCAGTTTCATTCTCCTACATGTGGCTTGCCAATTATCCCAGCAACATTCATTGAAAAGGGTGTCCTTTCCCCACTTTATGTTTTTGTTTGCTTTATTGAAGATCAGTTGGCTGTAAGTATCTGGGTTTATTTCTGGGTTCTCTATTCTGTTCCATTGGCCTATGTGCCTATTTTTATACCAGCACCATGCTCTTTTGGCGACTACGGCCTTATAGTATAGTTTGAAATCAGGGAGTGTGATGCCTCCAGATATGTTCTTTTTGCTTAGTCTTGCTTTGGCTATGTGGGCTCTTTTTTGGTTCCATATTCTAAAAACAATTCTAAAACAATCTTTTTTAACTGTGAAGAATGATGGTGGTATTTTGAGGGGAATTGCATTGAATTTGTAGATTGCTTTTGGCAGTATAGTCATTTTCACAATATTAATTCTGCCCATCCATGAGCATGGGATGTGTTTCCATCTGTTTGTGTCATCTATGATTTCTTTCAGCAGTGTTTTTTAGCTTTCCTTGTAGAGGTCTTTCACCTCCTTGGTTAATATTCCTAAGTTGTTTTTTTGGTTTTTTGTTGTTGTTGTTTTGATTGTTTGTTTGTTTTGCAGCTATGTAAAAGGGGTTGAGTTCTTGATTTGTCATAGGTGGCTTTTGTTACATTGAGGGAAGTCCCTTGTATGCCGATTTTGCTGAGAGTTTTAATTGTAAAGTGATGCTGGATTTTGTTGAATGCTTTTTCTGCATCTATTGAGATAATTGTGTGATTTTTGTTTTTAATTCTGTTTATGTGCTATACAACATTTATTGACTTTTTGTGCAGGTATGTCTTTCTGGCATGCTTTTTTTGTTTGTAGTAATATTATTCTCCCCCTTATTCTCTTTTTTCTTACAATACTTTGGGGTTGTTTGTTTGTTTGTTTTTTGAGACAGTCTCGCTGTGTCACCCAGGCTGGAGTGCAGTGGCACAATCATGTCTCACCACAGACTTGACCTCCCAGACTCAGATGATCCTCCCACTTCAGCCTCCTGCATAGCTGGGACTACAGGCACCCACCACCATGCACAGACAGTTTTTGTGTTTTTAGAAGAGATGGGGTTTTGCCATGTTGCCCAGGCTAGTCTCAAATGGCTATGCTCAAGAGATCCACTCGCCTCGGCCTCCCAAAGTACTGGGATTACAGGCATGAGCCGCCACACCCAGCCTATAATACTTTTGAATAAGATTTGACCTCAGTATTTCTTGTTTATTTTTATGTGAAATTAGTTTTCCTGAACTTTTAGAAAAAGCAATAGTCAAGATATTTTCTGTGACTACATCAATCTCTTCTGTTGTGTCTACATGGTGTTAAAAATATAGTGGCTTGCTTGCTTAGATTTCCCAGTTCTGTTTCCCTTGCTCCATTTTTACCTAGATCAGCTCTTTACTTCATCTTTATTTTTCCTGTTCCGAGCAGTTTTTATTCCAACCCCAGCCTTAATCCTGTCTAGTTATAATCTTCGTATTCCTATGTTAGAGTTGTTATAAGAGATCACTTTGGAATTTTATAAGTAGTATTTTTAGCATTTATTGACAGAATTATGTGATCTTTGTCTTTAAAGTATCCTTCATTTATGTTGACAGATTTCCTACTTTTAAACTGTGTGCACTGAGAATGTTTGCATATATATATATAGATAGATAGAGAGAGAGAGAGAGAGAGAGAGAAAGAGAGAGAGAGAGTCTCAGTCTGTCACCTAGGCTGGGCACTGCAACCTCTGCCTCCCAGGCTCAAGAGATTTTCATTTTCAGCCTCAGCCTCCCAAATAGCTGGGATTACAGGCACGCACCACCACCCCTGGCTAATTTTTATATTTTTAGTAGAGATGGGGTCTCACTATGTTGGCCAGGCTGGTCTCGAACTCCTGACCTCAAATGATCCACCTGCCTCCAACTCCCGAAGTTCTGGGATTACAGGCGTGAGCCACCACACCCAGCCACATCTATATTCTTAAGTGAAATTGGTCTATAATTTTGTAGGCCATTTTACGGACTTTAGGTCTATAATGTTTTGGGAACTTATTCATCAGATTTTGTTATTAAGGTCATGTTTGCTTTATAAAGTGGCTAGCAATGTTTTTCAACCATCTGGAATAATTAGAATAACAAAGTTTCCATTTGTTAAAATTTGATAAGGACTCAGCAGTTCTTCTATCTCCTGGGCCCACACTAGACTACAGTTCTCAGCTTTGCTTGTTGTTAGGGTACCATGTGACTGAGTTCTGGCTAACGGAACAGGGCAGAAGCAGATCCTTTCCAGACCTGGGGCATAGGAACCTTCAATTTTCCATCCTCCTTGCACCTTCTTTTACAATGACCTTGGAACCACCTGTTAAATATAGTAGATATCCATCAACCAAAGAGTGGATAAAGAAAATGTGAGATACCTATATATAAACACACACACACCATGGAATATTACTCTGCCATAAAAAAGAATGAAATAATGGCATTTGCAGCAACCTGGATGGAGCTTGAGACCATTATTCTAAGTGAAATAACTCAGGAAAGGAAAACTAAATGTCATGTGTTCTCACTTATAAGTGGGAGCTAAGCTATGAGGATGCAAAGGCATAAGAATGATCATGGATTTTGGGGACTTGTGGGGGAAGGGTGGGAGGGGGTAAGGAATAAAAGACTACACATTGGGTACAGTGTACACTGTATGATGGGTGCACCAAAATCTGAGACATCACTAAAGAATTAATCCATGTAACCAAAAACCACCTGTTCCCCAAAAATGGTTGAAATAAAGTAAACTAATAAAAAAATAAAGATAGTAGACACATAAGATGGAAGTAACATGGAATCTTGAAATACTATTGGGAGATTGTCACCTAACAATGAGAAACATTGTTTTGGTCTTTATTTGAATAGAAGGTAAACTTCTATTGTGCTAAGCCCCTGAGATATAAGGAGGGAAGTTACAGAAGTTAATATTACCTTATTAATACTATAGAAAGCTGTAAAATCATCCAGAGTTGAACATTTCTAAGTCACGGATTTTCTAACAGTTTAATTGAGATATAATTCATATGCCACACAATTCACCTATTTAAAATGTACTGTGCAATTGATGGCAGTGGGCACTTCAGATGGCTGGGCCAGCTGCTATCACACTTGCTGCAGCGGGGATGAGCCATGGGGTTGTACCTCCATGGAGCCAGTGGAAGCCAAAAACAAGTGGGGGCCCTGCTCATTCTGAGTTGCAGTGGGAATTCTCCAGGTGCCACTGCAGCCACCCAAACTGTAGCTGCAGACTCAGGCATCACTGTACTCTTGGGAACCCGGGAAGGACCCCCTTCCCTTGCAGGCTCAGAAGTGCCTGCTCCCACTGCCTGGCTTCTCCCTGCTGTTGGCACCCACTCCAATCTTGGAGAAAAGTCTGGCAGAGCCAGGGCACCATGAACAGCAGACAAATTCCTGGGCAGAAGGGGGCAGATTCCCAGTGAGGCCCCACCTTCAGGCCAGGGAGGGTCTGAAAGCTGGGGGCTGGGTTGCCGGTCCCACGGACTGGAGTGGAAACTTGTGGTACCTTTTCCAGGCCCGCCTATGGCTGCCCATGGACCAGTCAGCATATACTTCCTCCCCTCTGAGGCCCATAAAAGCCCCAGGCTTAGCCAGAGCTGAGCATGGGATGGGGCGACCAGCTGCAAAGAGGGGCAATCCACTCCAGGGTCTCCTCTCTGCTAGCAGCTCAATACTCGCATCAGGGCACCCTCATCAGGATACCCTGGCTGCAGAAAGGAGCTATCCTCTGTGAGGCTTCTGTGAGCTGTTCCATTGCTCAATAAATCTCCTCTTCACCTTGCTCATCCTCCACTTGTCTGCATATCTCATTCTTCCTGGTCACAGGACAAGAAATTGAGACCCACTGAATGGTGGGGCTAAAAGAGCTGTAACCAACGGGGCTGAAACTGTAACACCAATAGGGCAGGCCCCTTGCCTGCCATGTTGTGGGTGAAGAGGAGAGAAGAACTGCCGCCCTAAAAGAGCTGTAACACCAACAGGGCTGAAACTGTAACACCAACAGGGTGGGCCCCTTGCCCAGCATGTTGTGGGCGAAGAGGAGAGAAGAGCTGCTTCCCTTTGGGGAGCCCAGACCTGAGAGCTCCCCAGCCAGAGCTGGATATCCCTCTTTGGGGTCCTGCGGTGCCTGGTGTCTCCAAGCTTCCAGGTGATGCTGCATTCCCCAATGCCAGCCAGGGAAGCTGCTTGCAGTGCGCCTGCCCCAGCCGCAATGTCACAGAAAGATGGCACCTGAAGCTGCCTGCCCCACGGCAGCAGCCAGTGTGTCCAATTGTGCACAGTGACCAGACTCCACGCTCGCTCACATACTCCTCGCCGCTCCACACCTGATTCGCCCTTGGCAGGCATGGGATCCAGGCGGATAGCATGAGTGCAGTGTGCCAGGCCAAGTGAGCCCGAGCAAAACTTGGGCAAAAGCACCACTGGCCACAGAGGTTTCCAGCCAGAAAAGTGACACCCCAAAGATCCCACAACACAATGGTTTTTAGTATATTCAGATATATATAACCATCATTAAAGTAAATTAAAACATTTTCATCACCTCAAAAAGCAGCTCCATATCCTTTAGCTGTCACCCCCCTAACTTTCCTATCCCCACCCACAGTCCCAAGCAATCATGAATCTACTTTCTGTCTCCATAAACTCTTATGCTACACATTTCATATGAATCTAAACACATAGTTTTGTGGTCTTTTGCAATTGGCTTATTTCATTTAGCATAATGTTCTAAAGCAAGCTTATCTGACCCATGGCTAAAAGGTTGCATGCCGCCCAGGATGGCTTTAAATGTGGCCCAACACATATTCCTAAACTTTCTTAAATTTTTTTTTTTTTTGAGATGGAATTTCACTCTTGTTACCCAGGCTAGAGTCCAATGGGACGATCTTGGCTCACTGCAATCTCCGCCTCCTGGGTTCAAATGATTCTCCTGCCTCAGCCTCCCCAGTAGCTGGGATTACAGATATGCGACACCACGCCCAGTTAGTTTTGTATATTTAGTAGAGACAGGGTTTCTCCATGTTGGTTAGGCTGGTCTCGAACTCCTGATCTCAGGTGATCTGCCTGTCTCAGCCTCCCAAAGTGCTGGGATTACAGGCGTGAGCCACCGTGCCCGGCCAACTTTCTTAAATTTTTTAGCTCATCAGCTATCACTAATGTTAGTGTATTTTATGTGTGGCCCAAGACAATTCTTCCAATGTGGTCCAGGGAAGCCAAAAGTTTGGACACCCCTGTTTTAAAGGTTCATCCAATGCTGTAGCATGTATTAGAATTTCAGTACCTTTTATGGCCAAATAACATTCCACTGTATGGACATAACACAACTTATTTATCCATTTGTTCATTGATGAACATTTGGGTTGTTTCTGGTTTTTGACCACCATGAATAATGTTGCCATAAACATTTGTGTACAAGTTTTTCTGTGAACATATGTTTTCATTTCTCTTAGGCATATACCTAGGAATAAAATTGCTGTGTCATATGGAAACTCTATATTTAATCATTTGAGTAACTGCCAGACTGTTTTTCAGAGTGGCTGCACTATTTTACATTCCCAACTGCAATGTATAAAGGTTCCAATTTCTCCATATTCTCACCAATGCTTGTTATAATCTGGCTTTTTTTTTTTTTTTTTTTTTTTTTTTTTGAGACAGGGTCTCACTCTGTCACCCAGGTGGTACAGTGATGTAATCATGGCTCATAGCAGCCTCAGCCTCCCAGGCTCCAACAATCCTCCCATCTCAGTCTTCTGAGTAGCTGGGACTACAGGCATGCACCAATACACTGGGCTAATTTTTATTTTTGTAGAGACAGGGTCTCACTATATTGCCTTGCTGGTCTCAAATTCCTGGGCACAGGCCATTTGCCCACCTCGGCCTCCAGAAGTGCTGGGATTACAGGCATGAGCCATGGTGCCCAGCTATCTGGCTTTTTCATTCTAGCCATCCTAGTGGATGTGAAGTGGCATTTCATCGTGGTTTTAATTTGCATTTCTCTGATGATGTTGACAATTTGGCAATTTGTTTATCTTCCTTGGGGAAATATCTTGTCAGGTTCTTTGCCCAATTTTTAATTGAGTTATTTGTCTTTTTATTATTGAGTTGTACTGAGTCATAGACTTTTAATCACATTTTAATCTTGCATATGGCTACAGACCTATTTGAGATATTTTTAAAATTAGTTTTGGTAACATAATCTTCTAGAAAATGATTCACTTCTCTAGTTTTTTCAAATCTACTGCCATAGAGTTGCATATTATACTCACCTATAATTCTTTTCATCTCTTCAATATCTGTGGTTATATCATACCTCTTCTTCCTAATATTGTATATTTTAGCTTCTTTTCTACTCTCTCAATCTTATCCAGGCTTGTTTGGGGGTGAACTCTTTATCTTTTATAGAAGATAAAGTTTGGTTTTATTAAATTTTTTCCCCAATTTTTCTTTTCTACTTATTTCAATGTTTATCTTTTAGAAATTCCCTATAGTGTCTTGTCTATTTTATTCCTTTTATTATTATTATTTTCTTCAGATACATCAGATAGGAGCTTAATATTGTTCATCAGTGTTAATCATCAGTGTTTCTTTATCTTAGGTTGAATACTTTTTTTTTTTTCGACAGAGAGTCTTGCTCTGTCCCCAGGCTGGAGTGCAGTGGCATGATCTCGGCTCACTGCAGCCTCTGCCTCCCAGGTTCCAGCAATTCTCCTGCCTCAGCCTTCTGGGTAGCTGGGATTACAGGCGCACACCACCATGCCTGGCTAATTTTTATATTTTTAGTAGAGACGGGGTTTCACCATGTTGACCAGGCTGGTCTCGAACTCTGCTGGCCTCAGCCTCCCAAAGTGCTGGGATTATAGGCGTGAGCCACTGTGCCTGGCCAGGTTGAATACTTAATTAACTTTGTTTAAAGTCTTCTTTTTTTTTTTTTTTTTTTTTAAGAGATGAGGGTCTTGCTATGTTGCCAAAGCTGATCTTGAAGTCCTGAGCTCAAGCAATCTCTCACCTCAGTTGCACCAACGTATTGGGATTACAGGCATAAGCCTGGTTTAAGTCTTTTATTCTAAATAATAAAAATCTTTATGTCTACATATTTTCTTTTATGAAGAGTTTTAAATGCATCCTGTAAGTTTTATATAATTTGTTCTCCTTTTGTTGATAATTTTAAATTTCACATTTTATGAACTCTAAAAAATGAGTTCATTTAATAGTGTTTATTCACACCTGTAATTCCAGAACTTTGGGAGGCTGAGGTAGGAGGATCACTTGAGGCCAGGACTTCATGATCAGCCTGGACAACAGAGCTAGGCTTGTCCCTTTTAAAAAAAGATGCATATAGGCCAGGCACAGTGGCTCACACCTGTAGTCCCAGCACTTTGGGAGGCTGAGGCAGGCAGATCGCCTGAGGTTAGGAGTTCGAGACCAGCCTGGCCAACATGGTGAAACCCTGTCTCTACTCAAAATACAAAAATTAGTGGGGCGTGGTGGCAGGCGCCTGTAATCCCAGCTACTTGGGAGGCTGAGGCAGGAGAATAGCTTGAACCTGGGAGGCAGAGGTTGCTGTGAGAGGAGATCGCACCATTGCACTCCAACCTGGGTGACAAGAGCAACACTTCATCTCAAAAAAAAAAAAAAAAATGCATATATATATATAATCTTGTTATTTTAATTATTCAACCCCCAATTTCCTTGTCTATTTTTTTTTTGTCTACTGAATTGTCAAATTCTGAAATTTATGTTTAGATCGCCCACTATGATTGTAGTTTTCCTTTTTTTTTCTAGTTTGTAAGTTCTGTTTGTAGCTTTAAAATATGTTATTGTGCTTACTTAACTGCTGCACAGTTTGGCACATACAGGCTTATGGCTGTTTTGTGTTCTTCACGAAGAAGGAGTTTTTCTAGAAATGGGTTTTGGATTTGATCTTTTTGTTTGTTTGTTTTTTGTTTTTGTTTTTGTTTTTGAGACAGAGTCTCACTCTGTCACCCAGGCTGGAGTGCAATGGTGCAATCTCAGCTCACTGCAACCTCCACCTCCTGGTTCAAGCGATTCTCATTCCTCAGCCTCCTGAGTAGCTGGGATTACAGGCGCACCACCATGCCCAACTAATTTTTGTATTGTTAGTAGAGACGGGGTTTCACCACGTTAGTCAGGCTGGTCTTGAACTACTGGCCTCCAGTGATCCACCCGCCTCGGCCTCCCAAAGCGTTGGGATTACAGGTGTGAGCCACCATGCCCAGCTGGATTTGATCTATGGATACACTATAACTAAATCTTGTAATACTGAACCATCAGGACTGAGGGCCACACTGATTTTGTTAATTTGTGTGTAACCTTTATTTTCTGCTTATATTATGAGATAATTCTTTTTTATTTCTGAAATGTCATAAAACAGAGATGTTTATGTTAAAATACTTATCAATATATATCTAGTTGTAGATTTCCTTCTTTAAATTTTGTTGAATACAGAGTGAATCCTGAGTCTACACATTCACTCCATCCCCTTTACTTTGACAAGTCTAAAAGTATAGAAAAAGGACCCCAAATAGCCAATCCAATCCTGGCAAAGAGGAATAAGGTTTGAGGGCTGACACTTCCTAATTTCAAAACTTACTACAAAGCTACAGTAATCAAAACCATTTGATACTGGCCTAAGGATAGACATACAGACCAACTGAATAAAGTACAGAGCCCAGAAATAAAACTTATTTATGGCCAATGAGTTTCCAAAAGGGTATCAAGGATGTTTGTTCATCCAGCGCCTGATGATCCACAGCCATGGCTGGGCCAGGGGCAGCTTTCCACCGGCGTGGGTGCCTCGTCCAGAGCTGGGGCCTTTGGCTTGGCTTCCTATCGGGTACATGACACCCAACTCCCAGATGCTTGTGGGAAGGAGCTCTTTGACAAGGCCAACAAATACCACTTCTTACACAGTCTGGCCCTGTTAGGGGTGCCCTCTTGCAGAAAGCCCCTTTGGGCCAGGTTACTGCTAGCCTCTAGAACGACCTTATTCTTTATCAGCTTTTACTACCAGGCTTGGGGTGGAGACCCCAGCATCCAGACTTTGGCCTCTGTGGGAGGGAGCCTGCTACTCTTGGGCTGGCTTGCTTTGGCTCTTTGAGTTCCCTTTTGTTTAATTACTGGGTTTTTGGAGTAATTTTTTGAGAGTTGGAGCAGAAAAAGGATTAAAAGGGAAAGGCAAATAACAAACAAAACAAAATGGTGCCGAGACCATTCAACGGAAAAAGGACAGTCTTTTAAACAAATGGTGGGAAAACTGGATATCCACATGCAAAGAACCATTACCTTACCCCATATACAAAAACTGGATATACACAAAACTCAAAATGGATCAAAGACCTAAATGTAAGAGCTAAAACTATAAAACTCTTAGAAGAAAACACAGGGGAAAATCTTCCTGACATTGGATTTGGTGATGGTTTCTGGGATATGACATCAAAAGCACAGGTGACAAAAAAAAAATAGATAAATTGGACTTCATCAAAATTTAAAACTCTTGTGTATCAAAGGACACTATCAAGCAAATGAAAAAACAACCTGCAGAATGGGAGAAAATATTTGCCAATCATATATCTCAGTGGTCCCCAACGTTTTTGGCACCAGGGACCAGTTTCATGGAAGATAATTTTTCCATGAATGGGGGCAGGGTGGAAGGGGATGGTTTCAGAATGAAACAGGCATTAGAGTCTCATAAGGAGCATGCAGCCTAGTTCCCTCGAATGCACAGTTCACAATAGGGTTTGCATTCCTATGAGAATCAAATGCCACCACTGATCTGACAGGAGGCAGAGCTCAGGTGGAAATGCTTGCTCACCTGCTGCTTACCTCCTGCTGTGCGGCCTGGTTCCTAATAGGCCACGGACCAGTACCCGTCCGTAGCCTGGGGGTTGGAGACTCCTGATATATCTGATAGGTAATTGATATCTAGAATATATAAAGCACTCCTACAATTAAAAAAAAAAAGCAATCTGGTTCAAAAATGGATAAAAGACTTAAATTGACCTTTTTTTTTTTTTTTTTTTGAGACAGGGTCTTGCTCTGTTGCCCAGGCTGGAGTGCAGTTGTGGGATCATGCCACTGCACTCACTGCTCACTGCAGCCTCGACCTCCCCAGGCTCAAGTGATCCTCCTACCTCAGCCTCCCCAGTAGCTGGGATGACAGGCATTGCCACCACACCCAGCTAATTTTTTTTGTATTTTTTGTAGAGGCAGGGTTTTGCCATTTGTCCAGCTGGTTTCAAACTCCTAGGTTCAAATGATTTGCTCACCTCAGCCTCTCAAAGTGCTGGGATTATAGTCGTGAACCACCATGTCTGGCCCCAAATTAACTTTTCTTCAAAGAAGATTTACACATGGCCAATAAGCACATGAAAAGATGCTCAACATCACAAGTCCTTAGAGAAATGCAAATCAAAACTAGGAGATACCATTTCACATCCATTAGGTTGGCTGTTGTATCAGGGTTCTCTAGAGAAACAGAACCAATAACATATACAGAGATATACAATAAAGGAGATCTATTACAGGAATCGGTTCATGTCATTATGGAGGCCAAGAAGTCCCCAGTCTGCCCTCTGCAAGCTGAAGAACCAGAAAGCTGGTGATGTAATTCAGTCTGAGTCTGAAGGCCTGAGAAGCAGGGAGCTAATGTTGTAAGTCCTGCTCTAAGTCTGAAAGGCCAAGAGATAGGAGCACCGATGTCCAGGTGCAGAAAAAGATGATGTCTCAGCTCAAGCAGGAAAAATGAATTTGCCCTTCTTCTGCTTTTTTTCTTTTATTTTTAATTTATTTATTTATTTTATTTATTTATTTATTTATTTATTTATTTTTGACACAAAGTCTTGCTCTGTCACCCAGGCCAGAGTGCAGTGGTGTGATCTCGGCTCACTGCAACCACGCCTGGCTAATTTTTGTATTTTTAGTAGAGACAGGGTTTCTGGCCATGTTGGCCAGGCTGGTCTCAAACTCCTGACCTCAAGCAATCTGCTCGCCTCAGCCTCCGAAAGTGCTGGGACTACAGGTGTGCACCACCACACCTGGCTAATTTTTGTATTTTTAGTAGAGACAGGGTTTCACCATGTTGGCCAGGCTGGTCTTAAGCTCCTGTCCTCACATGATCTGCCTTCCTCAGCCTCCCAAAGTGCTGGGATTACAGGCATGAGCCACCACACCTGGCCTCCTCTGCCTTTTTGTTTTATTCAGGCACTCAAAGAATTGGATGATGCCTGCCCACACTGGGGAAGGAGATCTTCTTTACTCAGTCTACCGATTCAAATGCTAATCTCTTCTGCAACACACTCACAGACACACTCAGAAATAATGTTTTACCAGCTATCTGGGCAGCCCTCAGCCCAGTCAGGTTGACACATGAAATTACCTATCACAGCTATTGTCCAAAAAGAAAAAAGGAAAATAACAGGTGTTGGCAAGTGTGTGGACAAACTGGAATTCTTAGGCATTGTGGGTACAAATGTAAAACAGTGCAACCACTGTGGAAAACAGCTCAGCAGTTCTTCAAAAAGCTAAACGTACAATTACCATATGACCAGCAACTCCACTTCTAGATGTACACTCCCAAAAAGAATCAAAAGCAGAAAGTCAAACAGATATTTGTACATCAACATTCATGGCAACATTGTTCATAATGGCCAAAATGTAGAAATAACCCAAATGTCCATCAATAGATAAATGGATAAACATAATGTGGTATATGCATACAATGGGTTTTTGTTTGTTTGTTTTTGAGACAAGGTCTTGCTCTGTTGCCCAGGCAGGAATGCAATGGTGCAATCTCGGCTCACTACAACCTCCACCTCCAAGGTTCAAGTGATCCTCCCACCTCAGCCTCCCGAGTAGCTAGGACTACAGGCGTGTGCCACCACACCTGGCTAATTTTTGTATTTTTTGTAGAGATGGGGTCCCCCTGTGTTGCCCAGGCCAGTCTCAAACTCCTGGACTCAAGCGACCTGCTTCTGCCTCCGAAAGTGCTGAGATTACAGGTGTGAGCCACCAACCCAGCCAGAAATATTCCTCAGCCATAAAAAGTAACAAAATTCTCACACATGCTATAACATGGGTGAATCTTGAAAACATTATGCTAAGTGAAATAAGCCAGGCATAAAAGGACAAATATTGTGTGATTCTATTCTTGTGTGGAGCCTAGAAGAGGCAAATTCATAGAGACAGAAAATAGAATAGAGGTTACAAGGACTGAGGGAGGGGGCGGTGGGGATGTATGTCTGAATGGGTGCAGAGTTTCTGTTTAGGATGAAGAAAACGTTCTGGAAATGTATGGGGCAATGGTTGCACTGCATGGTGAATATATTTAACGGCACTGGATTGTACACTTAAAAATGGTTAAAACGGGGCTGGGCACAGTGGCTCATGCCTATAATCCGAGCACTTTGGGAGGCCAAAGCGGGCAGATCACTTGAGGTCGGGACTTCAAGACCAGCCTGGCCAACATGGAGAAATCCCATCTCTACTAAAAATACAAAATTAGCCGGGTGTGGTGGCACACACCTGTAATCCCAGCTATTTGGGAGGCTGAGGCAGGAGAATTGCTTGAACCCGGGAGGCAAAGGTTGCAGTGAGCCGAGATCGCGCCATTGCACTCTAGCCTGGGCAACAAGAGCAAAACTCTAAAAAAAAAAAATGGTTACAATGGTAAATTTTATGTTATGTATTAATATATTTAGCACAATAAAAAAAATTCACCAAAAAGTAGAGAAAGCTACTGAGAATAACATACATTTCCATCTATGGATATCCCTAATGAACAAATATTCACATTTGAACATTTTTGTTTCTGATTTTTGAAGAAAATAAATAAAGCTGTACAAAGTCGAATATGATTTGATCCACAGGCGCATTTACTTTTCCCTTTACAGAGTCTCATGAATTTGATATATCTCTTTCCAGTTTTTATTTTTTACTTTTCTTCTTATAGACATCCATAAGCAATATATTATTTTTTTTTTTGAGACAGGGTCTCCCTGTGTCGCCTAGGCTGGAGTACAATTGTGCGATCACAGCTCACTGCAGCCTCGACTTCCTGGGCTCAGAAGATCCTCCCACCTCAACCTCCCAAGAACATGGGACTGCAGGCGCACCCCACACGGCCAGCTAGTTTTTTTTATTATTATTATTTGTAGAGACCGGGTCTCCCATTGCCCAGGCTGGGCTTAAACTCCTGGGCTCAAGCAATCCACCTGCCTCAGCCTCCCAAAGTGCTGGGATTACACGCATGGGCCACCGCGCCCAGCCCTACGTATCACTACGCAACTAGCTTTTCTCCTCAGCATTGTGTTCTTGAGCATGGATACATGGAACTTTAGTTCCTTCATTTAAAGTGCTGTATAATATTCCACGCAGGAACATACCACAGTCCTCCCATTTTTCACTATTATAAACAACGCTGCAACAGACACCCTCGTGACCGTCTCTTAGGGCACCTATGTGAGCGTCTCTAGGGCTCATCTGTGGGCAGTGAGTGGGCCACAGGCAGTTGAGTTTCTAATCCCCAAAGCCCAGGGCCTGGGTGCCTCCTCCCTTTACCCAGGGAACTCATAGATTTTATATTTCTCTATAAATATTGAAGACATTGGGAAGGACTGACACAGAAGTTGCACATTGTTAATTTTACTGAGTTCTTTTACTTTTTAAAATCAAGAGTTTATGGCCGGGCGCGGTGGCTCACGCCTGTAGTCCCAGCACTTTGGGACGCCAAGGCGGGCGAATCACGAGGTCAGGAGTTCGAGACCAGCCTGGCCAATATGGTGAAACCTCATCTCTACCAAAAATACAAAAATTAGCTGGGTGTGGTGGTGCGTGCCTGTAGTCCCAGCTACTCAGGAGGCTGAGGCAGAAGGATCGCTTGAACCCACGAGGTAGAGATTGCAGTGAGCCGAGATCACATCACTGCACTCCAGCCTGAGTGACAGAGCGAGATTCTGTCTCAAAAAAAAAAAGAAAAAAAACAACAGTTTACTTCTTTAATAACTTCTATTTATTCCTCTGCTTCCTTTACTCTGGGGTGGTGGGGGTGTTGGTAGAGGGAGGGCATGGCAGGCACTCGGGTGAGACACCCGTGACCCTTGTTCTTGTGTGTTCTCAGTGATGCTCTGTCCATAACCTTTTCCTTTGCATCCTTTGCACGTTTCTCCATCTGGCCCTTTGATATCTTGCATTTGATTTTTACATTTTCAGGTCTGCTATTTGCTGCGTTCAATGCAAACTGAAGTCAGTTACTGTATTTTTTGTTTATCACTGTCTCCTACCACGGATTGTCCTTATCTAATGGAAGTATTCTCTTGTACCTTACATACAGCCTGAAGTACACATATTCCGTCTTTGCCAATACAATGTAGAGCTGAGGAAGGGTATACTCTGAGTTGTGTGTCCAGTCAACAAAGATTTATTGAGCACCTACTATGTGTCTTGGGAGGTGCAGGAGCTACAGTGATCATAAGACGCAATCCTCGCCCTCTTGTTCTCCTTTCCCTGTAGCTGCCCCCTTTCCCATGGGCCCAGTTTTCCTCCTGGTGGCTCCTCTAATGGAGAGTTATTTCCACAGGGCATTGGATGCATGGGTTGCCCTGGCCCCACGCAGGCCCCTCAAACCCTGGCAGAGCCCTCCTCACAGAGCCAAGGCAGGGATATTGGGGTGTGTGGTGCCAGCCGGGTCCTGGCCAGGGTAACTTTCTCCACAGGCCCGTTCCCCTTCCACGTGTGAGTCCTTCTGATCCCCCAGGCACTGTGGACCAGGAGCTTCTGGGTGTCTCTGCTGCTCTGCGGTGGAACCTGTGTCCTGCTCTCACTGCCCACTCTCTATCCGGGTGGCTCCTCTCATGGGAGTTGGTTTCTGAGACCCACTTTTGCTGCCAGCAAGGCCCAGATGATGCTGAGGTGCCCTCCACCGACTTGCCCAGAGGTTCCCCAGTGGAGTCCTTGTCAGCCTCAGGAGGGCAGCTAAGGCCAGTCATAAAAACCTCCTTCAGGAGGCCGAGCCCCCGGCAGCTCCTTGCTGATGGTGTCGGTCTGGGCCCCTGCTAGAAGCTGCTCCAAGAACTGCCTCAAACGCAGGCTTAGCTTCTCAAGTTGATGTGGATATTTTCTATTTGTGTGATTTCTCTAGGTTTTTCCACTGGATATTGGGGCTGGGGGCAGCCCTGGCATGCTGACTTTGGCAGATAGAGGAAAAGACACAGGAGCAGCGAGAGGAAGGGACAGCACAGCCACCAGCGAGGTGACAGGTGGCATCAAAGGGCACCTGTACACCTGGCACAGCCACTCCCTGAGCCATTACACCTGGAAAGCCTTAGATGCCCCTTCTGGAGAGGAGAAGGTAGAGGCCAGAGAGGGACAAAGGTTTGGCCATAGCCTATAAGGAGTCCAACATGCTGAGCCTGGCCCTCTGGGGCTCACACATGGGATCCAGTGAGCCCACTGAGTCCTGGGGGCCCAGAGAGCGCAGGGGCCACAGCTCCAGGCCATTTCCATTCCCTGGGTTGGCACCTGCTTAGTGAGCACCCCTTATGTCCCAGGCACCACAACCTCATCTTTCTGGAGACAGCAGAGCAGAAAGCAGATCCTGATCCCACCCCCCAGTGGTGGAGACTGACCATACAAAAACGAATCAGTGAAATGGATACCCTCAGTGATTGCAGTTTATTATCATGACCTGTTACTATATAGCCTGTTCAGTGCAAGGGCAAGTGCTGGGGGAGGGGTGGGTGCTGAGCCCTCGCAGGGGCTAAGAACTTTCCATGCATGATCCCATGTCCTCCTCACAGAGACCCAGCCAAGTGGGGATCATCCTCTTGCTTTTGCAGATGAAGAACCTGCCCTCCAGAGCCCTAGTACTCCCACTTCTCATTCTGGCATCTAAGTCATGGCCACCCTCCCCAGCCTCAGTCCAGGCCCCTCTGCAGCTGTCTAAAGACCGAGGCCTCCCTCTGGTGGCCACATGATGCCCAGGTGGAGGCACTGCTGGAGGACTTCACCTCAGATCCTATTGGTGGGGGAAGGAGGCAGCACTGGCCCTGATCCTACTCAGCTACTCAGATGCAGGCAGAGTGGTTAAAATCCTGGTTCTTCCATTTATTCCACTAACTGTATGATTTGAATAAGTCAGCTGATCTCTAAGCCCCTATGGCCTTACCTGCCAAATGCAAATCATAAAGGCCCTGCCTTTTTGCTGTGATGACTAAATGGGAGGAAGAATAAAATGTGCTAAGCAAATGCCTGGTACATAATGACCGAATGAGAGCCGATAACAGTAATCTTGGTTGTTACTCCTATTGTTAGTATCCGGCCTCAGTTTCCCAGCCTATGAAATGGGAATGGGAAAGTCTCATCTATCCGAACTTTACAAAATGATCACTCTTTTAGTCAACAATTATTTATTGAGCACCTACTATAATCAGGACCTATAGTATTTTAGGCTCCCTCACCTTGTGGTCTGCTCTTTTGGGGTATGGGGTGGAAGGCAGACTCCTGCTGCCACCCAGGCATGTGCCCAGGCTCTAGGGAGTGGAGAGGGTGGAGTTGCTGAGTGCTGGCTGCCAAGCAGTGGGCCAGCCGCGCCACCTAGCGACCACATGCTCCCATGTCAGTTCTGCTTATTTTCTTGCTGGAAACACTTGTGCCTTCTACCTGGGTTCTAGGACTGCAAATCAGGCTCCCTCCAAGGGGTCACGAGCTGTGGAAAGCCAGGACCTTGTGCCAGAGCTTGTGGCCCTATAATATTTCCAGGTGCTTCTCAGGCCCCAGGAAGGTGGTAGCCAAGGCAAGAGCTTGGAAGGAGTCAGTTCTGAGGTTGCCGGCAGGGCCTCTTGGACTGCAACTTACTAAGCTAGTCTGGCCTTTATCTTTCCTCTCCTGCAAAATGGGTGATCATAAAAGAAGTCCCTCCACACACAGAATTGAAATGAGCCTCAGAGGAGATGGGAAGGCAGGGGAGGATGTGAAAGTGTTGGGAGCTAGATCTTCCTGTGAGAGGACAGAAGGAACCGTGTGAGCTATGAATGAACCGCGTCAGCCCTGGCGACCTGCTGACTAGAGCAGGGACCCAGGGTTGAGGCTAGAGTGGTGGATAGGACCTCAAATTCCAGGCTGGATGAGGTCAACAAGGGATTGTGGATAGAAAAGACAGATGAGGCCCTCAAATGCTAAGAGGTTGGGAAAGTGAAATCAACAACTGAGACTCATAAGAGGGGGCCTCAGAAGTAAGAGAAAAACTAGGCAAGGTTGGTGTCTTGGAGGAAAAACAAAAAGGCATTTCAAGAAGGAGAGAATGATCAACTGACCACATGTGGCAGATGAGCCAAGAAGCTGAGTAATGCCACGGAGACACAGGACCTAGCAATGCAGGGGTCACTGGTGAAGTTGATGAGAGCAATTTGGGCCAAGTGGGACAAGAGTCTAATTAGGGAGGTCCAAGAATGACGGGAGAGGAGGAAACAGAAACAGAGAGGACAGACACTCTTTCAAAGCAGTTGCTGTGAAGGGAAAGAAAGACAGGGCAGGGGCTGCAAAGGAGAAATCATCAGGAGAGCTCTGCTTGTCTGTGTGCTTGTTTAAGATGGGAATACTAAGAGCTTATTTATATGCTCATGAGAATGGTCCAGCTGGCTCTTTGAGAAGATCTTTAAAATCTATAAACCCTAGCCAGACTAATTAGGGAAAAGAGAAAAAAGACAAATTGCCAATATCCAGGAATAAGAGAGTTGAAATCACTACAGTTCTAGAATAATAAGGGAGTGTTATGAACAACTTTATGTCAATAAGTTTGACAGCTTAGATGAAATTATCAAATTCCTTGAAGGAAAAAACTACCAAAGCTCTCAAGAAGAAATAAGTAGTCTTATATCCATCAAAGAAATTATAGTTTAAAATCTTCCTACAAAGAAGATTTTCCAGGTAGCTTCACTAGTGAATTTTATCAAACTTTTAAAGAAGAAATACCACCAATTCTACAAACTCTTCCAGAAAATTGAAAAGGAAGGAATATTTCCCAGCTAATTCTATGAAGCCAGCATGACTCTGATACCAAAATGAGATAAAGATTTTACAAGAAAACAATCCTCCTAAACGAAGGTGCAAAAATCCGAAACAAAATTTCAACAAACCAAATCCAACAATATATTAAAAGGGTACTATATCATCACTGAATGGGGCTTATTCCAGGAATGCAAGGTTAATTCAGCATGTGAAAATCAATGAAATTCACCATATTCGCAAATTTTAAAATATGCAGAAAAGGCATTTGACAAAACCCAATGTCTAGTCCCAACAAAAATGTTCAGTAAACTAGATATACAAGAGAACTTAGTCAACCTGGATAAAGAATGTACATGAAAAACCTACATCTAACATTATACTTAATGATAAAAGACTGAACACTTTCCCGCTAAGATCAGGACCAAGTCAAGGATGTCTGCTCTGACATTTGCTATGCAACATTGACCAAAACGTAGTGAAAAATCCAGAAGTAAACCTACACATATATGGACAACTGTTTTTCAACAAAGGTGCCAAGGCAATTCAGTGGAAATTCATCCCTGCTTTCAACAGGTGGTGCTGGAGCAATTGGATATGCATGTACAAAACAGATTAACTTTGATGCGTACTTTGTAGCATATTAGAAAATTAACTCAAAATGAATCCTTGACTTAAATGTAAGAGCTTTACATAATTGTAACATAACTATAAAACTCTAAAAGAAAATGTAGGAGAAAACCTTTGTGACCTTGGTTTAGGCAAACATTTCTTAGCTATGACACCAAAAGCATCATGCATGAAAGAAAACATTGATAAATTGGAGTTCATCAAGTTAAAAACTCCTGCTTTTTGGAAAACACCACTAAGAGACTGAAAAGACACACCACAGACTGGGCACGGTGGCTCATGCCTGTAATCCCAGCACTTTAGGAGGCTGAGGTGGGAAGATCCTGAGCCCAGGAGTTCAAGGGCAGCCGGGGCAATGGAGTGAGACCAAATCTCTACATGAAGGAGAGAGAGAGAGAGAGAGAACAAGACAAGCCACAGACTGAAATTTTTCAAATCATACAACTAATCAAGGACCTGTATCAGGAATATACAAAGAGTTGTCAAAATTCAATAATACAAAAACAATCTAATTTTTTAAGAAAATATTTCAAAAGACACTTCAGCAAAGAAATTATGTGGATGGCAAATATGTCTACGAAAAGCACTCAACATGATTAATTATTAAGGAAATGCAAATCAAAACCACAATAAAATATCACCACACACCCATTAGCATGACTAAGAAAAACTGGCCATACCAACTGCTGGCAAGGATGTAGGGAAACCAGAACTCTCGTACGCTGCTGGTGGGGATACAAAATTGTGCAATCACTTTGGAAAATAGTTTGGCAGTTTCTTAAAAAGCTAAACATATAGTTCATATAATCCATAAATATCTACTTCTAGATATTTACCCAAGAGAAATAAAAGTATGTGTTTTTATAAAGACACATGCACAAGTGTTCATAGCAGCTTTATTTGTAACAACAACAAAAAACTGGAAACACAAACGTCCATCAGTAGGTGAATGGATAAATAAACCATGGTATATCTATACAACAGTATGCTGCTCAGCAATAAAAAGAAATGAACTTCTGGTATATGCTACAAAATGAATGAATCTTGATTACTGAGTGAAAGAAGCCAGACAGAAAGAGTGCATGCTGTATGAGTCCACCTATATAACATTTTAGAAAACACCAAGTAATTTATAGAGACAGAAAGCACAGTTCTGGTTGCTTGAGCATACGGTGTGGATGGTGGGAAGGGCTATAATAAACAGATTACAAAGGGACAAGAGGACATTTTTTAGAGTGATGGATATGTTCATTATCTTGACTGTAGTGATGGTTTCACTGACACATTTGTCAGTTTAAATACACGCAGTTTATTTTATATCCAGTGTACCTCCATAAATTGTTAAAAATATATTTCAAGAATATGGTATTAGACATTTTTATACAAAATCAGTCTTCCTTAATGCATCTTATAAAAAATAATTATATAACAAATAAATCGAAACGCAAAGCCCACAAATCTCCTCAGCTTCACAAATGATGTAGGCTGCACAAATATTATTATTTTCTATGTGTGTCATGGTGTGGGAAAGGACTGGTTTGTGGTTCCATCCTTGTGAGACAAGAGGCCAAGATAATGTCATTGGCTTTAAAACACAAAAGGGTGTCATGGCCAGGGAGTCCTCAACCACAGGATGGACAAAGCCCTCTCCAGGTACTCTGCTTCCATCCATTTCATTTTTTTTTTTTTTTTAATACTTTAAGTTCTGGCATACACATGCAGAACGTGCAGGTTTGTTACATAGGTATACACGTGCCATGGTGGTTTGCCGCACCCACCAACCCATCGTCTACATTAGGTATTTCCTCTAATGCTATCCTCCCCCTAGCCCCCCACCCTCTGAAGGGCCCCAGTGTGTGATCTTTCCCTCCCTGTGTCCATGCGTTCTCATTGTTCAACTCCCACTTATGAGTGAGAACATGCGGTGTTTCGTTTTCTGTTCCTGTGTCAGTTTGCCGAGAATGATGGTTTCCAGCTTCATCCATGTCCCTGCAATGAGAACAAAGACACAACGTACCAGAGTCTCTGGGACACAGCAAAAGCAGTGTTTAGAGGGAAATTTATAGCACTAAATGCCCACAAGAGAAAGTGGGAAAGATCTAAAATCGACACTTTAACATCACAATTAAAAGAACTAGAGAAGCAAGAGCAAATTCAAAAGCTAGCAGAAGACAAGAAATAACTAAGATCAGAGCAGAACTGAAGGAGATAAGAGACACAAAAAACCCTTCAAAAAAGTCAATGAATCCAGGAGCTGGTGTTTAGAAAAGATTAACAAAATAGACTGCTAGCAAGACTAATAAAGAAGAAAAGAGAAAAGAATCAAATAGACACAATAAAAATTGGTAAAGGGGATATCACCACTGATCCCACAGAAATACAAACTACTTTCAGAGAATACTATAAACACCTCTATGCAAATAAACTAGAAAATCTAGAAGAAATGGATAAATTCCTGGACACATACACCCTCCCAACACTAAACCAGGAAGAAGTCGAATCCCTGAATAGACCAATAACAAGTTCTGAAATTGAGGCAGTAATTAATAGCCTACTAATCAAAAAAAGCCCAGGACCAGACAGATTCACAGCCAAATTCTACCAGAGGTACAAAGAGGAACTCGTACCATTCCTTCTGAAACTATTCCAAACAACAGAAAAAGAGGGACTCTTCCCTAACTGATTTTATGAGGCCAGCATCATCCTGATACCAAAACCTGGCAGAGACACAGCAAAAAAAAAGAAAAGTTCAGGCCAATATCCCTGATGAACAACGATGCAAAAATCCTCAATAAAATACTGGCAAACCAAATCCGGCAGCACATCAAAAAGCTTATCTACCACGATCAAGTTAGCTCATCACTGGGATGCAAGGCTGGTTCAACATACGAAAATCAATCAGCGTAATCCATCACATAAACAGAACCAATGACAAAAACCACATGATTATCTCAATAGATGCAGAAAAAGCCTTCAATAAAATTCAGCATCCCTTCATGCTAAAAACTCTCAATAAACTAGGTATTGATGGAACATATCTCAAAATAATAAGAGCTATTTATGACAAACCTACAGCCAACATCATACTGAATGGGCAAAAGCTGGAAGCATTCCCTTTGAAAACCGGCACAAGACAAGGATGCTCTCTCTCACCACTCCTATTCAACATAGTGTTGGAAGTTCTGGCCAGGGCAATCAGGCAAGAGAAAGAAATAAAGGTATTCAAATAGGAAGAGAGGAAGTCAAATTGTCTCTGTTTGCAGATGACATGATTGTATATTTAGAAAACTCCATCGTCTCAGCCCAAAATCTCCTTAAGCTGATAAGCAACTTCAGCAAAGTCTCAGGATACAAAATCAATGTGCAAAAATCACAAGCATTCCTATAAACCAATAACAGACAGAAAGCCAAATCATGAGTGAACTCCCATTCACAATTGCTATAAAGAGAATAAAATACCGAGGAATACAACTTACAAGGGATGTCAAAGACCTCTTCAAGGAGAACTACAAACTACTGCTCAAGGAAATAAGAGAAGACACGAACAAATGGAAAAACATTCCATGCTCATGGACAGGAAGAATCAATATCGTGAAAATGGCCATACGGCCCAAAGTAATTTATAGATTCAATGCTATCCCCATCAAGCTACCATTGACTTTCTTCACATAATTAGAAAAAACTACTTTAAATTTCATATGGAACAAAAAAAGAGCCTGTATAGCCAAGACAATCCTAAGCAAAAAGAACAAAGCTGGAGGCATCGCGCTTCCTGACTTCAAACTACAGTATAAGGCTACAGTAACCAAAACAGCATGGTACTGATACCAAAACAGATATATAGACCAATAGAACAGAACAGAGGCCTCAGAAATAACACCACACATCTACAATATCTGATCTTTGACAAACCTGCAATGGGGAAAGTATTCCCTATTTAATATTTAATAAATGGTGTAGTGAAAACTGGCTAGCCATATACAGAAAACTGAAACTGGACCCCTTCCTTACACCTTATACAAAAATTAACTCAAGATGGATTAAAGATTTAAACATAGGACCTAAAACCATAAAAACCCTAGAAGAAAACCTAGGCAATACCATTCAGGACATAGGCATGGGCAAAGACTTCATGACTAAAACACCAAAAGCAATGGCAACAAACGCCAAAATTGACAAATGGGATCTGATTAAACTAAAGAGCTTCTGCACAGCAAAAGAAACTATCATCAGAGTGAACAGGCAACCTACAGAATGGGAGAAAATTTTTGCAATCTATCCATCTTACAAAGGGCTAATACCCAGAATTTAAAGGAACTTAAACAAATTTACAAAAAAAAAAAATCAAACAACCCCATCAAAAAGTGGGCGAAGGATATGAACACACACTTCTCAAAAAAATAAGATATTTATGCTTCCATTTCTTGAGAGGTGAGTGACCAAGGTTTGGAAAAGAGGAGATGAGTGTCTGCTGGAGCTTAGCCATCTGTGGCACCAGTGCTGGTCCACATAAGCAGCTGGCCAGGGGTGCAGTGTGAGGTAGAGGGGTGTCTGTAAGTGGTGCTGGAAACAGGGAAGACAAGGGGTCCGGGTTCCGGGTTCCAGGTAACGTGACCTTGGATAAGTGATTCAGACCAGCCTGTCTCCTACGGTGCCTCTGCCATCCTGCTGTCCCTAAAGGCAGCTGCCGTCTCCCCTCTGGGCACAAAAGTGGTTCTCAGAACAGCCAGAGCCCCAGGACTACAAGGCCTCCAGCCAGACACAGAGCTTGACCTGGCCTTGTGTCCATTAGGTCAAAGTGGGACAAGACAGAGGCTGCAGCAGTGGCTACAGTGAATATCCCCGGGACAGAGCTTCAGAAGCAGCTGCAGCCTCCACTGGTTTTGCACGCCTAGTACCATGCGTGCACAGGAGGCAACAGAGACAGTACAGCAGAGGGGCTGAGTGGCTCAAGAGATCCTACCTGGGCTCAAGTCATGGCTTTGTCACTTACCAGCTGCCTGCCTGGGCAAGTTACTTAACTGCCCTGTGCCTCAGTTTCCCCACTAATAAAATGGAGATAATAATTACCCTAGTCATGAGGATTAAAGGAGTTAATATCGTTCCTGGCAAAGTATGCTCTCTGGTGTGTTTGTTATTGTTGTGTTATTGCATACTTTAAAATACCCTCCTCCTGCCCCTTCTTACACATGGGTTTAGCACCCATGGCAGACCAAGCATCTGACCACTTAACTTCTGGGTGTATAGACAGTTCCCACCGTTAGAGTTCTTCAGGTTTGGGGCTCTTGCTGCTTTATTTCTTTTTTTTTGAGATGGAGTCTCACTCTGTTGCCCAGGCTGGAGTACAGTGGCATGATCTCAGCTCACCACAACCTCCGCCTCCCAGGTTCAAGCGATTCTCCTGCCTTAGCCTCCTGAGTAGCTGGAACTACAGGCGCGCACCACCATGCCCGGCTAATTTTTGTATTTTTAGTAGAGATGGGGTTTCACTATGTTGGTCAGGCTGGTCTTGAACACCTGACCTCGTGATGGCCCACCTCAGCCTCCCAAAGTGCTGGGGTTACAGGCGTGAGCCACCGTGCCCGGCCTCTTGCTACTTTATTTCTATTGCCCTGGCTACTAAGAGCCTCACAAAAAAATCTAGATCCCATGTCTTGGGGCCCGAAACTTTGGGTGGACTGATCCACGCAAGTCCCGGCATCTCCAGCAGGGGTCGACCGACACCACGCTCTGCATGCGTTGCGCGGCAGCCATTGGGCACACTGAGGGCTGCAGGGAGCGCTGTAGGTGGACCTGTGGGCAACTCCGCTTCTCTGGTCCCCCACCCCGTCCACCCCATTTCCTGGAGGTGGAGCCTCATGCTGTACCTGGCCCAGGCTGTTTCCCTCGGTTCTTGGTAAAATAGGCGTGGTCACCTCTGGCCCTGAGGCTTCCCCGCCCCGCCCCCCACCCCCGGCCTGTATCCCAAGCTATGCCAAATCTTCACCCCATGCACCCCCTTCATCCTCGCATCCACAAGGGGTTTCCAAATCCAGGTTGCAGCCTTCCTTACCCCCACCCCAACAAAACAGCACACAGGAAAGGAAAAAAAAAAAAAATCATGTTTTTATTGTTTGATTAACAAACTGGTTGGGGGAAGGGCAAGAATAAGACATGCGGGGAAATACCAGCTTTGATTAGTCAGAAACTCCTGTTATCTGTACAAAAAAATGAATGTTAAAAAAATCACGTAAAAAAACTAGGCTCAAGGAAGCAGCCGCCCTTGCAAGAGGGCTCAAGGCACCTGGGAGGCTGAGAAGAGGCCAACCTGGCCATGGGCGTGGCTGCGGGGACAGCTCTTCCCTCCTGCCTTTCCCCTGATGCCCTTCCCTCCTGCCCCAAGGGGCACACTCCCTCTCCCCGATTACAGGTGCTACAAAACTGCCTTGAATACCACTGGCCAAGGCACTGCCAGAGATGAAATGGGCCCTGATCGGAGCCCCAGGCTCTCCCTCCCCCGCAGCCCAGGCCTGGAGAAGGGAGGGCCTTGTTCCCCAGGCCCCAGGTGGGCACAGATTCCAGAGCTGCCTCGGGGAAGCCTCTTAGGGGAGGCCCAGGCTCCGGCCCCTGGGAGGCAGCAGCCGTGGGACCCACACACAGGCACACACAGCCCTGGCTTTGGTCAATACTGAGTGTGGGCAGAGGGGCCACAGCCCTGTCCAGCCCCATGATGTTGACTGAGAGGTGCTATCCCAGACGGTCCTTGCTGGAGCTGCCATCGCAGGCTGGGCCCTAATTGGGGTAGCACAAGCAGCATCCTGTGCCCGCCGCCTCCACGCTGGGCTTGGCACCGGGCCCCAGGAGCCCATCAGTGACAGAGTGCTCCATGATGATGTCCTCCACCCGGGTGATGTACAGCAGTGTCAGCAGCACCCCCAGGAACTGAGAAGAAGGGGCAGGGCTGGTGAGGGCCTGCTGGGCATCAGGGCAGCCCTCCCTGCAGCTCCCGGGTCCCAGAAACCCAAGCAGCCAGTCCCAAGCCCTCATGGTCCTGTGTGACCTGGGCAACACCCACAGCAGAGACTTCTCCCAGCACCCACACTGCCCAAGAAGCTCCCACCTGGGCCCCCTCTCCCCCTCCCAGGAAATCCCAGAGCTCCTCGCTGTGCCCAATCAGCAAGGGCCCCTCCCTTCTGGGATTCCTGCCTCCACCCCAGCTCTGCCACACACTATCTAGGGGATCTTGACAAGTCACTAAAGCTTGCTGCTCCTCAGTTTCCTCCTCTGTGAAATGGGCAGTATAATAGTGCCTCCCTCACAAAAAGAAGTGAAGCAGCAGTGCCTGCGCAGCACTTGGAAGAGCTTCGCCACCACTGCTATTGCCATTCGCCCCTCCTTCCAGCCATGCAGCCCTCCCCAGGCAAGTCCTGGACTTCTGTGAAAAAAGCCTCTTCGCTCTTCCCCTCTGCACCTTCTCTGCCCTTCTGCAATCACCAAGTCACACTTTCTCTGAACCCATGGCCTGCCCACCTGGGGGAGCAGGATGCCCAGGAGGATGCCCGCCATGATGGTGTAGTTGTCCATGAACCAGATGATCACGGCGTTGGTGCAGCCCCGCACGTAGATGACATCCTGCACACTGAAACGCTGCATGGGAAGGAGCTGGGTCAGCCCAGCAGAGGACCTCGCCTGGCAAGAGCCACAGCCCCGACTCTGCCATTTACACAAGGTCCAGGCTAGTCCCTCAACCGCTGTGATCCTCAGTTTCCCATATGCAGCATGAGAAGGTGACCCTAGATTCTGATTCTTAACGGACAGTATTGTTCTCTAGAGAGGACTGGGGACACCGTGGTGGCACTTTTGGTTGCCCCAGCAATTGAGGTTGGGGGCTGAGGGACTGCAGAGTTCAGGGTAATCCTACTCCACAAACAATTGCCCTGCCTGTGTGCTTCTCAGATGTCCCTGCATGAAAGCCTCATGGATGTTTTCCATACATGAAAAGCCTATTTATAATTATCCAAGCCAATAGCCCCACTCCAGGTACATATAAAAAACAAAGCAGAGTTGGGCATGGTGGCCTGTGCCTGCAGTCCCAGCTACTATGGAGGCTCAGTTGGGAGGATTTCCTGAGCCTAGGAGTTTGAGGCCAGCCTAGGCAACAGTGAGACCCTGTCTGTCTCTTAAGGGAAAAAAAAAAAAAAAAAAAAAAGCATTTCTGCACTGGTTTTAATATGCAAAGATTTTTCCAGTACTACTAGATAAATTAAGGAATGATTACACATTATTTAATTCAGAACTTTATCAAGAATTGTTCACCATTTTTAAAAACCATGCCAATGGCAAAAAAGATGCCCATGGTATGTGAGTCGCCAACACAATGCCCAATATCAGCTGCCCTGTAGCTACTATAGCCTCAGGGATGCCTCACATCAGTGCAGACACCTGACTACACTGTGTCTTCTGCACCCCCCACTGCCTAAGCATTTATATGATGAACTATGTTAAACAGCTGTAAATTGCTGTATTTCATTTCTACTTTATCTCAGATCATTATGTTAATTATATTGGAATTGGGCATGTAGGTAGGTTATCTGTGAATTTCACTTGGGGATAATAAATAGGACATTATCACTGTTTGTTATAAAAATGGCCATTGGTTCTGAGGGGCTGAGAACCACTGCTGGTCTACGGCTCTCAAGCATGTGTCAGAATCACCCACTAGCCCCATCCAAAGAATGTGCATTTCTCACATTCCCAGGGGACGCTGTTGCTGCTGGACTGGGGACCCCACTTTGAAAGCCACTGCTCTGCATGTCAGGTCACCATTCCTTTTAGGTCCCTTCTCAGCACCACCCCTGCTTCTCTCCTAGACCAGGGGTGTTGCCCAGGAAGCCGACCCAGGAGCAACCCCCAGAGGGGGTTACCATCCTCTAGGACTCCTGGGTCCCAGGTGGCCCCAGGGGCAGAGGCAAGCTGGTGCTGAGCATGGCTGGGCACACAGCACGCTGTGGGTACCAGGAAGGGCCGTGGTGGCTTCATGTGGACCAGCCCACAGTAGGTGCTCAGCAAACCCTGACAGGTGGCATCTCCCAGCCTGGGGGAATTCTTGGTTCCCTGAGCCCTTCTGTGTCTGGGTGGGGGTGGAAAACCCCAGCAGTCCTGGCTCTGGGTCACAGCCAGGAATGTTGGAAAATCTCAGTGGCCAGGACCCCGACCTCAATAAACCCCTCCAATCACCGCAGGGTGGAACAGGAAGAGCAACATTTCCAGGGAGAGGCATTTCAAAGACATTACCTCCTTGTCGATAGTTTTGTAGCCACACATGGTGTTGACAACTTCTGTCTGAAATGGAAATGTATAATAGCTAATATTTATAATGGTTCTAACTCAAAAAGGCACTATTATCCTACCCATTTTACAGATGAAAACCGAAGCACAGAGTTGCACTGTCCAGCAGGGATGGAGCTGAGATTCCAACCCAGGCAGTCTGGCTTGAGTCTCCATCATAACCACCTCCTCCTCCAAGAAATGCCCCATGAAAAAACTGTAGGAATGCAGGTTCCATGACTTTTACATGGGAGAACCACCCCTCCACTAGCAGCAGATCAGGACCCCAGAGAAAGGTGTGCTGCCCAGGCTCCCGGGCTATGACTGCCCCAGAGCACCGCTTTGGTCACACCGTCTCAGAGGTCAGGTTGGGGCTGCACCGTCTCAGAGGTCGGGGTGGGGCTGTTCCTGCGCTGCTGGCTCTTGGGGAGGAAAACCTCAGACTACAGCTGGCACAGGGTCAGCTGTGGTTTACCCGAAGTCCAGGCCAGGGCCCCTGGCCACGCTACCCTGTTCCATAGACCACTGCTTCACCAGCGGAGAGTGCTGCCAAAACTTCCTTCTTGGGAAGAGAGGTGCTCTCCAGAACTCCCGACTACTGATTAATTCAGGCATAGGGAAACCTGTGGTCACGCCCTAGACCTCATCAAACCCCTCCCCAGGCAGGCCCTAACTCACAGGCTGCCGCGGGCACTTCCCATCACCACCTGTGCCGTGCAGGGTCTCCTTCTCCAACCACCAGGGAAGAAAGTGAGACTTCCTGGTCCAGCCCATGACCTCCCCCAGCCCTGCTCCTCTATATCTAAGTGAACGCTGCCATGGGGGATGAGTGCTGCAGGCGCCAGTGATGACTCAGGAGGGCAACAGCAGAGCCCCCAGCATGCCCTCTGGCGTCACATTTCCTGGGTCCAGATCCTGCTCTGCCACTTAAGAGCTGTGACCAACCTTAGGTGGGCTGCTAAGGAACTGGCACGCAGAGGTACTCAATACGTATTTGTTAACTGAGCAAATGAATGAATGAATAGGTTGTGATGATCACAGAACTCACCTCCTAGGGCTGTTTTGGACATAAAGTGAGATACACGTATAAAGTGCTTATCATGGGGCTGGGCACATGGAGAAGCACAAGAATGCTGGCTGGCGTGATTTGTTCATAATTCCAGCCTCTGGAAAGGTAATGGAGGGTGTTTTCTCTCCTTCCAAGAGAGAGGGTTGGGCCTCAGATGTCATCTAGGTCATTCTAAATGTCAGGGCTTGATGTGCAGGCAAGATAACTTCTCTTGATTTAGCTGGTTCTCCAGGTAGCCTCAGTCCCAGCCATGCCCAGTGCCCACTGGGCATTAGTCAGCCAGTGTTTTTGGCCCTTCCAGGCCATAAACACAACCCCTATGGAGAGGGTCAGGCCTGGAGAGCAGGTGCATGGGCACGTGATGGGAGTGAGTGCTTCCCATCTCGTTGGTTCATTCATTCGTTCATTGAACAAATATTAACTGAGCACCTATTGCATGCCAATCCCAGTTCTAGTCACTTGAAATACAGAACAACAAGACAAAGTCCCTGCCTTCATGGAACTTACACTGTAGACAGGGAGATAATGAGCATAACAAATAGGTAAGCTGCATGGTACGTAGGGAAGTGACAAGAGTGACTTCACTGGGCCAGCTCTGATGACCTTGGGGGATGAGTCTCCTAGCACACAGGCAACTGGCAGAGGCCTCTCTGGCATCTGAGCCCAGAACCCTTCTCCAGGCCCAGGGGGGACTCACCTCACCCTGCCAGGAGAGCCCCCCACCAAGGGGTGAGGGGATACGATGCATCCATAGTCTTTCCAAAAGTAAAGCCTGCCTGGGTTTACCTGCCTGACCATAGAATCGATATTCTGCAAGAGGCTCTGCTGAAGTTCACAGGCCCCAAGACCAGGTTCCATCCTGCACGGGGCCACAGGACAGGAAGTCAGAAGGGGGACTCCTGGGCAGCCAGAAGATCACAGCAACGTTCGTGTGTGCATCCTCTCACCCTGAAAAGACTGAGCAGCTAATGGGGACAGGGAGAGGGGCCTTCACAACAGGCCCCCAAGGGGTAGCCAACAACAAGGGAGGGGAGGTACATGAAAATTGTTCCCAAGAGCTCAGCAGGCACAGCAGTCTGGAGCCATTTAATGTAGAAGCACTCTGCCCTCTGCACCAACATCTCCCAGGGATATATCCTGGCATAACCAGATTTTACAGCCCTTTGTGAACTTCTATGGCTCAAATCCTCTATTGGAAGCTCACATAAGACATTTCTTTTAAAGCTGAGTGTTAGGGAAAAAGTTACTTTCCCTGAAGAACTGGTATGTTCTGCTCAACAGTAACAATGTAGCAGACCATGTCTCCCTTTTCCTTTTGGTTGCCAGGAAACTCTAAGCCAGTGGTCTCCAACCTTTCTGGCACCAGAGACTGGTTTCAAGGAAAACAATTTTTCCACAGGATGGGGTGCGGGGGTGGGGGGTGATGGTATCGGGATGAAACCGTTCCACCTCAGATCATCAGGCATTAGTTTGATTCTCATAAGGAGCACGCAGCCTAGGTCCCTTGCATGCACATTTTACAATAGGGTTCATGCTATGAGACTCTAATGCTGCTGCTGATGTGACAGGAGGTGGAGCTCAGGTGGTAATGTTCCCTCACCCTCTGCTCACCTCCTGTTGTGTGACCTGGTTCCTAACAAGCCACTGACCAGTACTGGTTCATGGCCCAGAGGTGGCGGAGCCCTGGTTCATGGCCCAGAGGTGGCGGAGCCCTGCTCCAAGCCACCAGACACGAGGCTCAGCTCCTTTTCAGTGAGTCCATGAGGTCCTGAGGCTTAGATAGCAGGATTTTATATTTTTCTCCATCATCTAGGCCTCCTATCTGAGAATACAATTTCCACAGTCCTGATTTTTAATGCTATTTTAGTTTTTTACACTACATATTTCCTGTGTATTCATTCAAATCCCAGGTTGAATAGTACAATGTAAAATAAATAGATCTGGACACAAATCAACCAGTTCTATGGAGGAAGGGAACGTCCTGTTTCACATTTAGAGAAAATCATCCAGGTGTGGTGGCACAGGGAGAATCAATGGTCATGTGTAACACAGGGTCAGATAACCCCGGCCAGAGGAAGGCTCCTCCCTACCTCGGTGCTCTCATTCAGATGCTGTCTTTAGATTCTATCCTCTCTGCAGATGATGTCTGTGTTTACACCCCTAGCCTAGTCGTTCCCAGAACTCCAGACTCCTATATCCAACCGCATCTTTGACATCCCTGCTGGGATGCTGAACAGGCTCTCAAACCCCCCATGTCCACGGTGAGCTCCTGGTCACCCAACCTGCCTCCTTGCAGTCCTCCCCTCTCAGGCAGTGGCAGCCCCGTCTTTCCTGTGGCTCAGACCAAAACCTGGGTATCCTCCTTGATTTCTCTTTCATTCATTGCCCACATCTGCTATGCCAGCAAATCCTGTAGGCTTACTTGCAAAATACAGCCAGAATGTCACCACGGTTTGCCACTTCCACCACCACCACCACCACCACCCAGCTCCAAGCATCTGTCTTCTCCTCCCTGGTGCAGGGATGCTGTGGGGAGCCCTTAGCTGTCAGCCCCCTGCAGTAACTACTTCATGTGATCATTAATTTTGTATGTCAACATGACCGGGCCATGGGATACCCAGATATTTGGCCAGACATTATCCTGGGTGTCTCTGCGGGGGTGTTTCTGCATGAGGCTAATGTTTAAATCAGCAGACTAAGTAAAGCAGATGGCCCTGTCCAAGGGGGAGAGGTCTTATCTGATCGGTGAAGGCCTGAACAGAACAAAAGACTGCCCTCTCCTCAGTGACCATAAGAGAATTCTCCCTGCTTGGCTACCTTCGGGCTTGAACTGAAATGCTGGCTCTTCCTAGGTTTGAAGCCTGACCAACCTTTGAATGGGAACTCCACCCTCAGCTCTCCTGGGTCTCCAGCCTGCCGACTCACCCTGCAGATCTTGGGACTTGCCCACCTCCATAATTACACAAGCCAATTCCTTATCATCAATCAATCCCTCTCTTTCCTCTTGCTGTATTAGTCTGTTCTTGGCTGAACAGAGCCAGCAAGTCCCTTCTTGGGCAGACCACTGGACTCATGCAATGCCTGGTCAATGTGGGTGGGATTGTGAAGGCCTGGCCCCCTCACCCCAGTAGGGGACAACTCTGAAGGGCTGTCCTCGTAGATGTGGCTGAGGCCTCCAGCCGAACTGAGCTGAGGCTGCATCACTGCTCAACTCCCTTCATTGCCCAATCCCGCTTCTGGCTCCCGCTTCCACAGGTGTTGATCCAAGAGCACCTTCCTGGACAAGATGACCTGTGACCCCTGGATCACTGCATATCAGCCCCTAACTCTATCCCTGCATCTAGCATGTCCCTCACAACAGCCAGACTGATTCTTGTAAAACCAAGTCAGAGTGCCACTCTTCCATGCAGCCCTGTATGGTCCATCACTCAAGGGCGCCCCACAGTCCTGCCTGTGGCCTTCGGGGTACCCATGACCTCCCTGACTCCACCTCCTACCATCCTCCCCTGTGCTCCCTCTGCTCCAGCCACTCCATGCATTTCTCAAACGCCCTGGGGTGATTCCCACCTGGGGCCTTTGCACAGCTGTTCTTGCTGCCAGGAATGCCCCTCCCCCAGACACCTTCCTCACTTTCTTCAGAGCTTCACCCAGATCCCACCTTTCTCAGTATCCCAAACTGCAATCCTCCATGCCCTACTTTCTTTTTCTACTTAGCATTTATGACCCTCTATCTTTTACTTATTTTGTCAGTTTTCTCCACTAGGATGTCACCTCCATGCGGGCAGAGACTTTGTTTGCTACGCCCCCAGAACCTGGAAATGTGTCTGGCATAGAGTAGGTTCACAGCCAATATTTGTTGAATGAATGAATGAATACAAGTTCGGCTTCCACATCTCAGCTTAGGTATTCAGATGCTGCTGCCCTGGGTGATGAGGTTCAGGATCAACCCATGCAGGCCTCTCTGGAAACTCTGCTCCTCCTCAGCACCCCACTTCCCAGAGAACTACCCTAAAATGGCAGCTAACATTTCCAAACAAAGCTTCCCTCCTGGCTCGGCCTTTTTTAGAGCTAGTGCACTTGGCACTGGCTCTCTGACTCATGGGCGAGGCCCCCACCCGCAGCTGCTTGGTTTACAGAATCCGGCAGTGGGCACAGAATGGTGGCGATGTCAGGAGAGAAACTTTCCATGACTATCTGGGCCATGAGTAATTGCAAAGCTCTCCACCTCGTTCCAATCCTGAAACAGTTTCTGGACACATTTGTCAAACACAAGGACTGATGAAGCCTTTCACTTAAGCGCTGACTACACAAGACATCATCCCAAATGACCAAGGTGACAGAGCCGAGAGGATTGTGCTGGGGAGAGGAAGAGGCTGGCATTTACGTCACCAGACCCTCTTCCAAGTACTCTGCTGCTGATGATCACCTGGACCTCAAGGCCAAAGACCAATGGAGATGCCCAAGGTGCAGGTCCTGCCTGCCTCCACTAATGCTGCAGAGCCAGCTACCCCCGCTAAGCTCCCCTGGCCTGGGCACCTCTCCTTCCCGCCCTCACCTGGCCTGCACAGTTCTCCAGAGTGTAGCTCAGGCAACAGCTGCCTGCACTTCATCCCAGCCCTGCCAACCTTGGGCAAGACACCCAGCCTTTGGGTGCCTCAATTTCCCCATCTGTAAAGTGGGTAAAATAACAGTACGTGCCTCACAGGGTTGTCGTGAATAGTCAATGAGTAAATACCACCAAAGTGCCCAGAGCAGGCCTGCACAAGGTAGGTGCTCAATAGATGTTAACCAACACCACTAAGAAAGACATGGTCTCCCTACCCCCGACCCCTAGAAGCTCCACTTTCAGGAGCCCTTGAGAATCAGGAAAGCCTCTGCTCTGCCACCAACTGCTACTTCCCTGCCATCCACCCACACCACCCATCTTCAAGTTGGGAAGAGAGACAAGAGAAGATTTGTACCATCTGGGGTCCCCGACAGCCCCCCAGCCCCCACAGGAGCAGTGTCTACCGTGTTCCTGATGCAGCAGGTGTAGGGCACCCCACAGGCCAGGGGTCCAGGGGCACTGCAGTCGTGGTACTGATTCTTGCTCCAATCTCGGTAATC
Organism: Pongo abelii; assembly: GCF_028885655.2. Classification (NCBI taxonomy): domain Eukaryota; kingdom Metazoa; phylum Chordata; class Mammalia; order Primates; family Hominidae; genus Pongo; species Pongo abelii. The sequence continues at coordinate 74,534,350 of NC_071993.2, forward strand.
CTCCCCGCCACAGCACTTGAACTGAGGGAAGCAAGCAGGAAAGAGGAGCTGCCGTCATCGCCCAGGCCCTGCTCAGACAACAGGAAGGGGCCCTGTCAGGAGACGGACGCAGTTTATTATGTGGGTCACCCTGGGGCAGGGAGAGGCTGTACACTTTCAAGTCAGAGCTGTCAAAGTGTGGCATGGCTGCCTAGAGGGTAGTGAACCCCCTGTCACTGGAGAGGTATGGAAGCCAAGGCTGGGCTGCCTCTTGGTGGGATATCAGGGTAGTGACTAGGCACTGGGAGGAAAGGTCCTTCCTTGACAACTGGCCTTCACTTTCTTCATCTTTGTGTCCCCAAATGCAGGTGCTAGGCTGGAAAAGATGGCCCTTAAAGTCCCAGAGACCAAGCATGATTCTGTGAAAGTCCCTGCACCTCAACCGACCTTTGCACCCGCCCTAGGAGCCACCCCATCCAGCTCAGCTGGCCCTGCCCTTAGCAAGGAGAGCATCCGCACCTCACAACCTGCCTGGAGCTCTCCCCTTAGCTGAGCCCCTCCCTGCCTCCCCTCCCCGCTCCTGTAGGAAGTAGTTAGTAACCCTCCTGATGGCTGGTATGTGCCTGGGCACTGTCTTGGCGTTGTCCTGGGCACTGGAGAGACAGGGTGAGCAAAAGCAACGCAGCCCCTGCTCAGGTGGAACACATTCCAGTAGAGAGACAGAGAGTGAGCACTGGATGGAAAGGTGCTGTGCACCCCGGAAATGAAGAAATCGGGGAAGAGTGGGGAGGGGCAGCTCTAGGTTGGCAGGTCATGAAAGAGCTCTTTGTAGAGAGGATATTTCATCTGAAACATGGAAACAGAAAGAAGCCAGCCGACCCATGCAAAGGCCCCACGCAGAAACAAGCTTGTATTTCAGCAGCAGGTGCGGAGGCCAGCAAGCCTGGAACAGAGAGAGTGCAGAGCATGAGGCTGAAAGGGCGGCACAGGCTGGACCATGCAAAGCTTTGCCAGCCAGCTGAAGCAGGGAGCTGGGACTGGAGGGCTCAACCAGGGCTGCGGTACACGTCCTGGTAGCCAGACACCTTTCAGAGTCCCCACAGTGCCCCTTAAGCCATCAGGTTTTGGGACCTGGAACTGTCTTTCTGCAATGTAGTTCAAAGGGCATTTGCTTTGCAATGGAACAGACCCAAGGTCAAATCCTCAGACCACCACTCCCTGCTGTGCAGCCTCAGGCAAGTTGGTCAGCCTCTCTGAGCCTCAGATGGTTGTCTGTAAAGCAAGAATAAGGATGGCAGCTCTGCACAGCTGAGCTGTGATTACATAGAGTGCCATGCATGAAGCACTCAGCACTGGACCTGGCACCAAGCAAGCGCCCATTCAGCATTAATCACCTCCTACCTCTACCCCAGGAGAAATGAAATCCCCAAGCCAGCTAAAGGCTGGTTCCAATAAAAACATCTCACTCCACCCGGAGCAGAAGTCAGCTCTCCCAGCCCAAGCTGGCAGGCACGTCCCTGGCAGAAAAAGGCCTTCCAGAGGCTGCACCTGTTGTGACTGAAGAGAAAGTCTGGGCCAAGGGAGCGGCCACAGCCAAGTGGCCCTGCATGTGGGGAGAGGCTACTCCCCACTGAGAGCTGGCACAGGGGTCCAGGCCAGCTGAGGCCCCCAAGATTATGTCCCAGGAAGTGCTGTCCCAGCTGAGTGGGCTTGCAGCCCTCACTCTGCTTGTCCTCACCCAGGAGAACATACCAATGATCCCCGCAACTGGCACTGTGGTCTCACCCTGTGCCTGGCACTGTTCTAAGCACGTCTCCTGAATTAAGTCAAGGTAATCCTCATGACGACGCCCCAAGAGCTTCCTGTCATTATTCCCCTTACGCAGGTGAGGAAGCTGAGGCTGAGGACCAAGTGAAGTTGATGTACAAAAGCCACCTAGGACAGCAGCTGGCCCTACCACTGCCATTATTATTATTATTATTTTATTATTATTATTATTCCACCAACAGATTTGGGTGGACCTAGAGGGGAGAGATGGTGTCCCAAAAGGAACAGGATCATCATCACATTCAAGGAAGTGTCATGAAAGTAAGAGAGGCGTCTGGTTCACTGTTCCATATTTGGGGGAAACTGAAATCAGTGAAGAACTTTCTCCCGATCAGGGTTGTCTTTAACTTGACAAGGAGTGAGTTGTCACTGAAGAGACTTGGCAGAGGGGGCTTTGGACGGGGGAGGTGTCTCCCCTTGAGGTTGCTCACACCTCAAGGAAGGAGGATCCTTGCCCATTGGAGGGTGGTGCCCTGGGACCCTGCAAGGTTGCCTGTAGCGACACCTGACTTTGTTTTATTTGGGGGTAGGGGGCAGGAAGCCAGTGTAACTGGAGAGGGACAGAAGGGTGTGAAGGTTTTGGGCCAGGAATGTGGGCAGAGGACTGGCTGAGAAGGTTGGGCCCTGGCTTCCCCATCCTTGGTGGGCCATCCATGCTCACTCTTGCCTCCCAACCTGGCCAGCCACCTGCTTTGGGAATGGATAAGTCACCTGGTCCCCCACCCCATCTTCTTGAGCAGGGGCCTGAATGGAGTGCTAAGGGCACAGGAGGCACATCTCTACCCCAAAGCGCCTGGCTCACATTTTTCTGAACAAAGTCCATGATGTTTTTGAAGTCCAGATCGTCATAGTAGTTCTCAATTCCTCTTCGAATGTTGTCGTTCAGGAAGTCAATGGTCTATTCAAAAGGAGAAATTACAAAGGAAAAGAACCACACACTCCCGGAGTCCAACCCAAGGTTTCCCGGAAGCCTGGATGGGTAGAGAATGCCTTATGCCATTGCAGCTCGCGCCCGGCCAGCATGGAGCCCCCTCCACTCCCCACCCTGGATGCCCATGACCTCCCTGCCCACACATCCTCCCCGTGCCTCCAGTGTTCATCTGATGCCTGAGTGACTGTGCTATGTCCCAGCAGGAGTAATTCACTCCACTCCCTTTACAGACCAGACAGCCCAGGCCCTGAGAGGCTGGGGCCGTGCTTGGGGACACACAGCTCTGATGCCGCCATGCCTGAGCTGAGACCTGGCTGTCCTGGTTCCAGGCCCAGTGCTCTTTCTACCGCCCAGGGATGGGCCCACGCTGGAATCTTCCCTTTGCCCTCCAGAGCCCCTCTCCACACTCCTCCACCATCCAGCCTCTTGTTTTACAGATGAGGAGATCGAGACTTGGGGAGGGAGTGAGGTCACAGAGCAGGCTGGGTGGGGTCTTGCCAGGACTGGAATTCAGGTCTCCTGACCTCCCTCATGGGCTGCTCTCTTCATCACTGCAGCACTCGGTCCCCCTCGGCTGAGGCTGGGACAATCCCTGCCGGGAGGAACATGGCAGGCCGCCCTCTCCCAGTCACGCTGCACTTTCTGGATCAACAGCCCGGCTGTTGTGCTGAGACCCAGGAGCACAAAGGGCCCCACAGTGGGAAGGGGCGGGGGCAGGAGCGTGGGCAGCCCAGCTCACTGTAACAATCGCAGCTTTCAGAGCACGGAGGTCGAGTATCAGCAGAGACGGGGGACAAAGGGGGCATTCTCAGCTCCGGTGCCGGACTGAAGAGCCAGACAATTCCCGGGGGTGGCACCACAGCGTACGCTGGGACAACAGGATCCTGGTTCCAGGCCCCATCGCGGCTTACTTCTCCTCTCTGGGCCTCAGCTTCCCAACTGTGAACCAAACCCGTAGACCTATCTTTAAGGTAACTTCGAGCTCTGAGGATCAAAAACCAAGTCTCAGAGGGGCTGTCAAGCCTCATAATCAAGGACACCTCCCTACAGCCACCCAGGCCTCCGCTACTTCTTTTAACTTCTGAGCCTCTGTTTGCTCACCTGCAAAATCAGGAGGAAAACAATCTCTGCCTCATAGGGATGTTGTGAGATTTAAATAAACAAAAGCTGTGAAGGTGTTTAGCAGGACACCAAGCACATCGTAGGTCCTGGTGTTATTATTCAAGATTTTTGTCTGTTTTTCAAGGAGACAAATACTCTATGGTACTACTTCACCCCCACGTCATTGGTGGAAAACAAATCCCGTGGGAAACCGAGGCCCCAACTCTTGTTCAAAAAACTGACTGCAATGGAGGCAGCCTCTGAGGCACGAGTCCTGGCCAACCCCACTCTCACAAACACCCTGCAGCCCAGAGAACGATGTGGCTAGTCCGAGGTCGCCCAGCTCGCCACTGGCAGAGAGACGCTGGGACCAGGGTGTCAAACTCCCAGCCTGACACACTTTAAGGTGCTAAGAAACCAAGGTTCTGGTTTGGGGCCATCTCCCAAAATTATCTCCAGGATCAGGAAAAGAGGAACAAAGACTGCAGCACCCACCTCCTCCCTGAGCCTCGCTCTGCTCAAAGCCAAGGTAAAGAAGGAGATGGAGGCCTGGCACGGTGGTTCATGCCTGTAATCCCAGCACTTTGGGAGACCGAGGTGGGCAGATCACCTGAGGTCACGAGTTCGAGACCAGCCTGACCAATATGATGAAACCCTGTCTCCACTGAAAATACAAAAATTAGCGGGGCGGCCGGGCGCGGTGGCCTCACACCTGTAATCCCAGCACTTTGGGAGGCCGAGGCAGGCGGATCACGAAGTCAGGAGATCGAAACCATCCTGGCTAACTCGGTGAAACCCCGTCTCTACTAAAAATACAAAAAATTAGCCGGGCGTGGCAGCGTGCGCCTGTAGTCCCAGCTATTCGGGAGGCTGAGGCAGGAGGATGGCGTGAACCCGGGAGGCGGAGCTTGCAGTGAGCCGAGATCATGCCACTGCACTCCAGCCTGGGCGACACAGCAAGACTCCGTCTCAAAAAAAAAAAAAAAATTAGCGGGGCATGGTGGCATGTGCCTGTAGTCCCAGCTACTCGGGAGGCTGAGGCAGGAGAATCGCTTGAACCTGGGAGGCAGAGGTTGCAGTGAGCTGAGATGGCACCACTGCATCTCCAACCCAGTGACAGAGCGAGACTCAAAAAAAAAAAAAAAAGGAGATGGGCTCGGGGAAACTGGCCTTCATGGCCAGAAGGAAAGTCCTCTGCTGATGATAAACAGCAGCTCTGGAGCAGGCCTGGGATTGCAGAAGACTGGAGTCAGCCCCAAGAAGAGAGAGGAGATGCAGGCTCCTGTGAGCAGCTGTCAACTCACCAGCCCACGGCCCTTCGCAGACCTGGCACTGGCCCCCGGGGCAGAAGTTGGGTGGGAGCATTGCCTTCCAGCCGAGCAGCCCAGGCAGAACAAGGACTCTCCTGGCCCCAGGCCCACCTCCCAGAGGCCCCCAGGTCATGAAGCTTGTCCATCCTTGGGTGCCTGCTCCTCTGGGTGATGAAGGGACAGGCCAGCTGGCTGGGGTGTGGTTGGGGGTGCCTAAAAAACAGGATACCAGGGTGGGGCCAGTCTGCCACCCAGGGTGGGGCAGGGGAATGAGCTTACAGCACTGAACGACATGCTTGGCTGAGCTATGTACTCATGGGGTGCCGCCAGGGTCAGGGCCTTGCCTAAGGCCACACATGGGGAGGTTCCTCCCGGGTGGCTTCCCCCTACTCTGAAGGCACCACAGACACAGTCCTGGCCCACCATGTCCCTCTGCACCTACCCGGGCCCACTGGCCCACTTACAGCACCCCCACTGGCCACTGTGCTGTTCGGACTCTCCCAGGGCTGCCAACAGGGTGGGATGAAGGTGGGAAGCCCAGGGCAGGAAGGAGGGGAAGTGGCAGAGTAGAGGCTGCTCTGTGGCTGTGGGGAAAGGCTCTGCCTCTCTGGTGAGCAGCCCCAGCCTGCCTCCCCAAACCATCCCGCCTCCTGGGCACTTTCCAAGGTTCGGGCTGCGAGAGGGGCCTGGGAAAATTCGGCCTTCCATCTGGTAAGCTGAGCCCTGTTGTTGGGGGAAGGGGGGCCCTGCAGGAGCAACAGATGTCCCTGGGCTTCACGGACAGCAGCTGCCCCCAACCCCCATTAGGGAGCTCTTTGAGGCATGCTGGTTCTTGCAAGTGTGCACCACTTGTATGTGTGTGCACGTTTGTATGTGTACCAGGGAGACGAGGAGGACACTGAGATGGTTCCTGTGCTGTGAGGGGCGATGGTCGGTGTGGGGGGGGGGGTGTGAGAAGATCCCGTGAGGCAAGCTGGCTGTGCAGTTTAACTGTAAAGTGCTATGCCGACGTTGACAGCACTGGTAATGTTCCGAGAGACCAGGGGAGCCACTCAGAGGACAGGGAAGAGAGAATTCTAGCTTCCTCTGCCATTCCCAGATGCCCAACATACCCAGTGCCACTGCCCCCACCCCATTCCCCTCCAAACCAGGCCATGCCAGCAGGGGCAGCTCCAGTGAGGACTAGAAAACCAGGCTAAATTAAGCAAAGAGTAAGCAAACATCAAAAGCCACAAGGTTTGAAAGCATGTTGTTTAAAGCACCAGAGAAAGCTATGAAGAACTATCCTTTCTAGCTTTCTTTTAAATCTAGTTTTTATCTGAAGCCTCCACATCACCCCTCTCTCAGAGTTTTTAAATGAATGAGGAACTGAAGGGGGTGAGGCATGTGGTGGCAGCTCCTCCAACACAGAGGACAGATGGGTAGGAAAAGGAGTGGAAGGGGTGGCCGCTAAAGCCTCCTACCAGGCCAGCTGCCTGCACAGGACCAAGACCCCCTCTGGGGAAGGAGTGGCCTGGGGCTCCCTCAGGCTGCCTCTGGCTAACACCGCTTCCATGTCAGCCTGAGACCTGAGGTTGGGAAGGCCCTGCTGCTGGCCTAGTGTGGGCCTAGCTCTCAAACTTGGAGGAGGAGCTGGTCATGGTGGTCCCTGCCTATAATCCCAGTACTTTGGGATGCCAAGGCAGGAGGATTACTTGAGTCCAGGAGTTCGAGACCAACCTGGGCAGCATGGCAAGACCTCATCTACACAAACACACACACACACACACACACACACACACACACACACACACACACAAATTATCCAGGCATGGTGGCATGCACCTGTAGTCCCAACTACTCAGGAGGCTAAGGTTGGAGGATCGCTTGAGCCGAGGCTGCAATGAGCTGTGATTGCACCACTGTACTCTAGCCTGGGTGACAGAGCAAAGACTCTGTCTCAAAAACAAAACAAAAACTTGAAGGAGAGGTGCTTGGCCCAGGATTTTCTTCCTTCATTTGCGCCTGGAGCCAAGCCATCATCTCAGCCTTTCCTCAGTCCCTCTAGAACGGGGATTCATCCTCATTGCCCTCGGACCCTAGCCTCTGCTCCAGTCCCAGTAGAAGCCCAATGTGACAATCAGGAATGGAAGAGAACCCAGGGGACCAGAAGAAAAGAGAATGCGGGAAGGGGCGTGTGGAGTGAGCATCTGCCAGACCCTTCCTCAGACCTGGCCGGGGTCACAGGTTCATCTCCATGGTGGGAGAGGGTTATGTTTCAGTGTCCTTGGGACTGGGGGCTCCAGCCTCACTCCCCAACGGCTGTCCACAGTGGGGCACACCCGTGGGGGAGTCTGGCCAAACCAGCGAGGAGCACTTTCTATTTCTGGAAGGCCGACAGCTCTGCTGTAGGTGGGAAGGATACACAGCCAGCCCTCCACATCCACAGGTTCCGTACCCACAGATTCAAACAACAGTGGATGGAAAATATTTGGGAAAAGGAACAATAAAAAATAACACAATGGTAAAAAATAATACAAATTAAAGAACAATACAGCATAAACAACTATCTACACGGCATTTACAATGTATTAGGTATCTGATTGTGTTTTGTTTTGTTGTGTTGTGTTGTGTTTTGTTTTGTTTTGTACGGAATCTCACTCTGTCACCCAGGCTGGATGGAGTGCAGTAGCGCGCTCATGGCTCACCACAGCCTCCGCCTCCCGGGTTGAAGCAATTCTCCTGCCTCAGCCTCCTAGTAGCTGAGATTACAGGTGCCCACCACCATGCCTAGCTACTTTTTGTATTTTTACTACATACAGGGTTTCACTATGTTGGCCAGAGTGGTCTCAAACTCCTGACCTCAAATGATCCACCTGCCTTGGCCTCCCAAAGTGCTGGGATTACAGGCATGGAGTCACCGCGCCTGGCCCTGTATTAGGTATTTGCAAGTAATCTAGGAGTGATTTACAGGCGGATGTGTGTAGGTTATATTCAAGTACTACACCATTTTATGTAAAGGACTTGAGCATGCATGGATTTGGGTATCCTTTGGTGGGGGGCATGCTCTGGAACCAATCCCCCTCGGACACCAAGGGAAAACTGTATATATTCAGGTGTTGGCCGAGAGAGCCATTGTGCTGCCTACTTTCTCCTGCCTCTGACCTCAAGGTTGTGCCCAGAGCCAGCTTGTGCCAGTGCCATGATAAAATAGGCAGGCTGGTGCTCCCCACTGTTCCCTGACCACAGTATCAGGTAGGACCACAATGCCCACTGATCCTACCCTGGTGGTAGAGAGAGGAGGCCTGGGATGGGGGTATAGAAACACCCACTACTGCCCGGACCCTCCAGGTGTCCATGCTCAGCTGCACCTGGCTGGGAGCATGAGGAGCTGCCCACCTCTGACACCTGACACCCTCACGAGAAGCCCCAGAACAAGCTGGGACAAAAGCAGGTGTCAAGAGGGTTGAGACCCACACAACTGGGGAAGTAACTCAGGTCCTCCTCCAGCCCCTGGCTGGGGTCAGGGTGTCGTACTTCTCCTGCTCCTAAGGCCTGCTTTGTGCCCAGATCCTCAGTGCATGGCCACTTGCCCCTCTATGAGTGGAGAAGCAGCTCCAGTCCGACTGTCAGGCCATGCCTAGCAGCAGAAATCTTGCCTGGGGTCAGAGCCTGGGGGAGTTTCCTCCTTATATCCGGGAGTCTGTTTAGCTTTCAATGCCTGGCTGTGGCCATGGTCTGTGCACCTTGCTGAGGACCCAACATGTAATCCTTAGCCTAATTGTTGCAGGAAGTCAGGGACCCCGAACAGAGGGACCAGCTGCAGCCGTGGCAGAGGAACATAAATTGTGAAGATTTCATGGACATTTACCAGTTCCCAAATAATACTTTCATAATTTCTTACACCTGTCTTACTTTAATCTCTTAATCCTGTTATCTTCGTAAGCTGAGGATGTACGTCACCTTAGGGCCACTATGATAATTGTGTTAACTGTACAAATTGATTGTAAAACGTGTGTTTGAACAATATGAAATCAGTGCACCCTGAAAAAGAACGGAATAACAGTGATTTTCAGGGAACAAGGGAAGACAACCATAAGGTCTGACTGCCTGCGGGGTCGGGCAAAAAGAGCCATATTTTTCTTCTTGCAGACAGCCTATCAACGGACCTGCAAGTAGGGAGGATATCGCTAAATTCTTTTCCTAGCAAGGAATATTGAAATTAATACTCTGGGAAAAAAATTGTATTCCTAGGGGGAGGTCTATAAACGGCTGCTCTGGGAGTGTCTGTCTTCTGCAGTTGAGATAAGGACTGAAATACACCCTGGTCTCCTGAAGTACCCTCAGGCTTACTAGGATTGGGAAACTCCACCCTGGTAAATTTGAGGTCAGACTGGTTCTCTGCTCTCGAACCCTGTTTTCTGTTGTTTAAGATGTTTATCAAGACAATATGTGCACCACTGAACATAGACCCTTATCAGTAATTCTGCTTTTGCCCTTTGCCTTGTGATCTTTGCTTTTGCCCTTTGCCTTACGATCTTTGTTGGACCCTTATCAGAAGTTTCTGATTTTGCCCTTAGAAGCATGTGATCTTTGTTCTCCTTTTTGCCCTTTGAAGCATGTGACCTTTGTGACCTACTCCCTGTTCTTGCACCCCCTCCCCTTTTGAAATCCTTAATAAAACTTGCTGGCTTTAAGGCTCAGGTGGGCATCACGGTCCTACTGATAATGTGATGTCACCCCTGGCAGCCCAGCTGTAAAATTCCTCTCTTTGTACTCTTTCTCTTTATTTCTCAGCTGGCCGACACTTATGGAAAATAGAAGGAACCTATGGTGAAATACTGGGGGTGGGTTCCCCCAATACCTAATGACTTGTTCTGATTTGTCATAAGTAGATACTCAGAGTTAATAGGGCCCATGGCACTGGAGACTGAACTTGTTACACTGTGGCTCAGAGAAATCCTCTTGATCAGGGAAAAATGGAATTGGGAAATCACCTCCTCCTGGAAGCTGACCTTGATTGCTCCTCACCTTTTTCTCCATCATACACTGCCCTTCCTACCATGATCAACAGCCAGGCCACTCCTCCCCCATCCACACCACTGGCCCGACTCCTGTTTTACAAAATCATATCACATTAGAGTTGGAAGGGATATTATTTTTCTTTTTGTGATATTTTCCCACTGATTATAAAAAAAAATTGAGAGCTAGGGAAAAATATAAAGGGGAGGAGAAAAATCACCCTAGTCTCATCCCTCAGAGGAAATATGAGTTCATATGCTGATATTTTCATTAATTTAAGTCTTTTTCTAGACCTACTTTTTTTTAATTGTAGAGATCTTACTGCATTTATAATTTTGTATCTCATTTTTTAAGTTTTCAAGATGACGAATCATGGCTTGAGCCTCCAAACAGCGGAGAGGTGTCAGTGAGGACCCTTCCTGGGCTGCATACCAAGGCCCTCCTCATGAGGAGACACCACCCAAGGGGAAGGAGCACCCTTCACAGACTACAACATCTGCAGGGTCTGGGGATGACGGGAAATTGTCAGGCCTGACCTCAGGCCCACGGAAACCCAAGCTGTGAGCACTGAAGGGGCCCTGGACGTTCCACCAGCCAAAGCCTTCATCTCAGCCCAGCTCCATCACTTGAAAGAAGGAGGTGATGTTCTGTTGACCTACAGGGCACTGGAAAATGACAAATCAGATGGCCTCTGCAGCAGTGCACTAGAAACCAGAACTGCTGCCCATCATTGGAGGATAGTTTATGAAGGCCATGGATGCTGCTGACCACAAACTGGACTTGGGCTCCAGCCAGGAAAGTGCTAACCCCGGAAAGCCGCAGGGTGGCCTGGAGCTCTGCTGGCTGCACAGAGAGGCAGCCCCATGGGCAAATGAAATAAAGATGTCTCCCCTCACAGCTGCTGAAAAGTAAACCAGCATCCTGGATCTGCCAGCTCAGAAGAGAGGCTCTGACAAATAGAAAAGAGGGACAGGGAGGGGCAGGTAGCAAGACAGGACTGGGAAGCATTCCTGAGGCACCTCTGCCTTGCTGTGTGCTCTCAGGGGAATTCTTAACTCCTGTGTGCCTCCATGACTCCATTGATAGGATGGCCACTTGCCCCTGTATGAGTGGAGAAGCCACTTCAGTCTAACTATCAAGCCATGCCTAGCAGCAGAAACCTTGCCCAGGGTCACGGGCTGGTGGAGATTCCTCCTTATATCCAGGAGTCTGTTTAGTTGGCCACAAACTGGACCTGGGCTCCAGCCAGGAAAGCACTAACCCGTAGCCCCTGGAAAGCCGCAGGCTGGCCAGGAGCTCTGCTGGCTGCACAGAGAGGCAGCCCCATGGGCAAATGGAATAAAGATCTCTCCCCTCAAGGCTGCTGGAAAGTGAACCAGCATGCTGGATCTGCCAGCTCAGAAGAGAGGCTCTGATAAGCAGAAAAGAGGCAAAGGGAGGGGCAGGTAGAAAAGAGGAAAAGGGAGAAGCAGCCTCATGGGCAAATGGAATAAAGCCCCTTTCCTGGGGCTCATAAGACAGGAAGGCCCCTGGATTCCAGGTGTGTAGACTCGCCTGTGGTTAGGTCCCACTGCAGGAGGCCCCAGCAGAACTGAGTGGTCCCTGCTCCCACCTGGGCTGGAATCACAGGCACTCCCATGAACATTTTCACAGGGCCAGACCCTGGGCCATCTGAGAGGTCTGCACAACCCAGGGTGTGGGAGAGCACCTGCTGCCTTAAGAGCAACTGCTGACAAGAAAGACAATTTGGCTGGGCACAGGGGTGCATGACTGTAGTCCTAGCTACTTGGGAGGCTAAGGCCGGAGGATCACTTGAGCCCAGGGGTTCGAGGCTGCAGTGAGTTATGACTGCACCACTGCTCCAGCCTAGGTGGCAGAGTGAGACCCTGTCTCGAAAAAATAAACAAACAATTTTTTTTTAAAAAAAGATAACTTGGCTCACAGCCCTGACGCATGTCCCAGCAGCAACTGTCCAGATGCACCAGGACCAAGCTGTCTGGGGTAGGGAGGGGTGCAGGCCAGGCAGTGGACACAGAGAATGGGGCTTCTGCAAACATGCCCTGCTCCTCAAGCCCCACCTATGGCAGCAATGCAGGATGAGGACAAAGGAAGAAGTTTATGGGAGGAAAGATGGAGCCCTGGGTTGGAGTCAGCCCTGCTCCACCACCAGCTTCTTGTGGGGCCTTGACCACTATGTGCCAGAACCATGCCCAGTCCTTCACAGGCATTCTCTCATCAGATCTGTGAGCTAGGTATCCCCTAATAATCCAAGAGGCCAAGTAACTCGCCCAAGGTGGCACAGCTAGTATGAGGCGCATACATCCTGCTTGAAGGAGCTGGAGCCGGGAGCCATGAGAACCTTTCTGGCTCTAAGGGGCCCGGATTCTGCAAACCCTGCCAGGGCCAGGATGCCAGGCATCAGCCTGTCAACCTGCCCCTCTCCTCACTCCTCTAGCCAGCATAACAGCCTCTGATGGTACTGCCTCCAAAACATACACCAAATCGCCTTTTTGGCCCCGGTCCACCAACTCCACCATGGTCCAAGCCATCTTACCCCATTCCCAGGATGACCCCCACAGCCACCCAGCTGGGCCCCTGTGTACACCCTCAACTCTTCACTGTCCATTCCCCAACTCAGCAGCCATGGTATAATATAAACTGGGTCACATCGCCTCCCACATAAGACTCTCCAAAGGCTCCTGCCACCTCTAGAAAAAACTCCAAGCTCCTAACTCATGGCCTACAAGGACCTCTGTGACCTGCCTGGCCAGCCCTTTCAACTTCACCTTCCGCCCCCCTCCACTCCACCCACCCTCAGCCACGTGGCCTCCACGCTGTTTTGCTCACATGCTAAGCTCATTTCTGCTCAGCTTCCCTCTGCTGGGACCTCACTCAGCTGGCTCCTTTTACCATTTCAGCACAGTCCTCCCATCTCCTCCCCAGGAACTCTCATGTCAGCCTGGTTCATTTTCTTAGTCGCTGCTTTACTTGTTCAGTGCCTGTCATTCTCTTTCAGCAGAATGAAAGCTCCGTGGGGAGTTATCTGCCCTGCTCACTGCTGTACCCCCAGTTAACAGCCCAAGGCACCCACAGTGGGTGCTCCGTACACACATGGCCGATACACAAATCCACAGGCGCACCTGGTTCCGGAAGGTCAAGGCCACCACGCCACCAATGAGCTCCATGATGAGGCAGATCCCAAGGATGTACATGAACTGGAAAACAGAATTCAGAGACTCACCTGGAGAGGAGCAGAGGGCGTGTGTGGGGTACAGGGGATGCACCATCTGCTCCAAGAGCAAGCACAAAGAGAAGCATCCCTCGGGGAGCTCCTAGCAGCTCCTAGGCCTCTGCCCCTTCCTCCTGTGAGAACGTGGACGTGGACAGGCAGACCCCAGGAAAACCTGTCTCTGGAGCCGGAGGGCAGGAAGAGTGACTCAGCTGTCCCAGCCAGATGGGTACCTCCATTTGTCTTAGGGGTCTATGTGGAAGAACACGCCCTTCCCCCACCACCATAAGGAGAGCTGGGCCTCGTTGCCACTGAGCCAGAGGGGCTGGGCCTGGCTTAATGGGCAGGCTGGGGCAGTATGTCCAGCTCCCCACAGAGAGCCCTCAGATGTGACTTCCCAGATCCTCCAGAGTGGGTGAGGGGGATGGCTGAAGCTTAGAGGATATGCACCCCCACCTCTGCCCTTTACTAGAGAGCAGGCATTACCCAAACTGATTTCAGCAACTTCCAGCCTCAAGTAGCACCCAAACCCGGCTTACAGCGGATCGTAGGGGCTTCCCATATGAGGGGAGACAATGAGGTCAAGAGACACACAAGTGCAGAGTGAATGGATCTGCCTACTCACTACCCCCAGCTTTGGGGAGTCATCCCTCACCCCACAATAATGGGATGCAGGTAGGATTGACTCCCCATGCCCCATCCCAGAATGGGCACATGGCCCAAGTCAGGCCCACCAGAGTCCTGGGACTTTGGCCAGAGCTGGTAGGAAAGATTCCCCGAGATCTAGAACCATAAGGACTCTGCTGGCCTGAGGCCGGCAGTGACCACTGCAAAGGGAGCAGCCCCGGCTGGGAGGGGCTGGGGAGATTGCCCAACCCTGCCCAGTGGCGCCATCTAAACCCCTGGACCCAGTGTGGGGTTTGCTGGTTGCATGAGCTAATGACTCACCACCGCCTCCTTTTTTTTCTTTGCTTGCTCTCATTTGAGTGTGGTTTCTCCTACTCGCAACTGAGCGTCCAGATGAACAGAGTTTAAGTAAGAATAGTATTCAAATCAGCTTTTACACGCAGGAGGGGAGGTGGCCTGGGCATTCTTGGGCCAGTGTAATCAGATGGGCTGATCTAAGGAGCTCTCTAAAGGAGGTGGTTTGAGGCAGGGACAAAAGAAACTGAGCTGCCCAAGGGCACAGGGGCAGGCACCCCAGCTCTCCTGGGGAGTCCCGGCTGAGGGGTGGTGTGGTCCACTCACTGCTTGGAGAAGGTACAGGTTGTCACGGAGGGACGCCAGCACACCAATGAAGGAGACCATGAACATGACGACGCCCAGGAGGATGAGGATGATGGCTGGAGCCAGGAAGGCACTTTCAAGGGTTTTATATTTCTGCCGCTCAACCTCTGCATAGATGCCCACAGACAGGACCAGGGCCCCAATCAGCTGCAGCAAGAAAACAGAGGGTGAGAGAGAGACTGAGGTCACTTGATTTTCTAAAGCAAAGAGTCATCTGGGGCTGTGGTACCTGCTGTGGGGGAGGCTTGCCCCAGGTTACAACACAGAAAGGGCCCTGTTAGCGGCTGAACTGTGTTTCCCCAAATTTTCTCTATTGAAATCCTAACCCCCAGTACCTCAAAATGTGACTATATTTGGAGACAGGGCCCTTAAAGAACTAATTAAAGTTAAAATGAGGTCACTAAGGTGGCCCTAATCCAATATGACTGGTGTCCTTATAAGGGGAAGAGATTATGACACAGACACGCACAGAGGGAAGACTGTGTGAACACGCAGGGAGAAGGCAGCGTCTACAAGCCAGAGACAAGCCTCAGAAGAAATCAACCCTGCAGGCCGGGCGTTGTGGCTCACACCTGTAATCCCAGCACTTTGGGAGGCCAAGGCGGGCAGATCACGAGGTCAGGAGATCAAGACCATCATGGCTAATATGGTGAAACCCCGTCTCTACTAAAAATACAAAAAATTAGCCAGGCATAGTGGCGGGCACCTGTAGTCCCAGCTATTCGGGGGGCTGAGGCAGGAGAATGGCGTGAACCCAGGAGGTAGAGCTTGCAGTGAGCCGAGATTGTGCCACTGCACTCCAGCCTGGGTGACAGAGCGAGACTCAGTCTCAAAAAAAAAAAAAAAAAAATCAACCCTGCCACCTTGATCTTGGACTTCTAACCTCCAGAACTGTGAGAAAATAAATGTTTGTTGTTTAAGCCATTCAGTCTGGTACTTGATGTTATGGCAGCCCTAGCAGACTAATACAGACCCTGTCTGGAGATGCCACTTTAGAGAAGAGTATAGATGGGTTAGGGGAAATGCCACTGGCTGGAGGGTCAGAGAACATAGGTTTGGGCCCCAGCTCTGCTACTTGCTAACCCTGGGCCTTGGACAGGCATTTGACCATGTGAGTCTGTGTTCTCATCTGAAAGACAGGCATGAAGACATTCATTTCTGCACTGCTCACACCACAGCTTTAGCGAGAGAATGAATGTGGAAACACTACAAACCTGGAAGTGCAAGGCCGCCACGACGTGTATTAAACAGGCAGGTCACCCTGTGCTCAGGGCAACAGACATTTCACACAGTACCATAACACAGAATTTACTTTCAGGATGACCACAGAGAAGGCCAAAGGTTGGAGCAGGAAGAATTTTAAGGGAATTCGCAAGTAGAATCCCTCACTCTCAACTTTTCTAACAGTAGACATGCTGTTACAGAACACCCTGTAACTTTCCACCAGGAGAACCCAGGCTTCTTGATGCTTGTCAACTGCCATGTGTGCTCACCCCAGGGCCTTTGCACAGGCAGTTCCAACTGCCCGGAATGCTCTTCCCCTGACACACTCATGGCTTACTCCCCCATCTCCTTCTCTTCTTTGCTCTGTTGCTGCCTGCAAAGGGAGGCCCTTCAGGGCCACTTTATTTACAGATGGGAAGTTCCTCCCCGTGAAACTCCTGATCTCCTTTCTCTTTTTTATTTTCTTCTTTGCACTTACCAGTATTTAACATACTACACTATTTCTGGTTGGTTTTTTTTTTTTTTTAATTTGTCTTCCTCACTAGAACATAAGCTCCAGGAGGGATTTTTCAATTGCTTTGGGCATCCCCAGCACCCAGACATTCTGACACTGAGGAAGTAGAATCAGCATTTATGATCAACATCTGCTGAATGAACAAGACCTGGGCTTTCCAATAGACCCTCTGAGTTCAAGTCAGGCACTGTCTACCCAGTCCCCTGCCTCTCCAAGGATTCTGACTTTCTGGGCCTCATGTTCCGGAGGGCAGGGACAAGTCATCAGATAACTGGACTTCTCCACTAAGCTGAAGGCAACATGGGAGAGTAAGTGGAAGACATGGTGCTGTCAGCTAGGGTCCAAGGAAAGGAAGGGATGATACAGACAGATGTTGGCGGGAGGTGACATGAGCATAGCCACCCCAGTGTCACCATGCAGAACACCGAGGAGGCCGCCCCTCCAGCCACTCACAGGGCTGCTGAGCCTTAAACTGACTTCATGGGTCTCCTTACTGATGATCATGTCCTTAAGTAGATGCCCGTGACCTCCTTCTAAAGAGAGCTAAGTCCTGAATAAAGGGAAGTGACTGCTTCCTCCTAAGCTTTGATGCGTGACGGGGATGCCAAAAGTCAAATAAGCAGACAGAGCTTATGCAGAAACATGGGATAACAGAGGATTACCAGGAAACCATCTCACTTGGATCCAGTACTCTGCTATGTTTCAAGGCTAAGTGCCATTCCCCTTGGCTTGAAAATTAATCCAGAATTAGTGAGACCCTTCTCCCCAGTCTAGAAGGATGCCTTCTCAACACACAGGCCAGCAGGGACTCAAGACACTGACAAGCTCAGCCACCAGCCACTTACTAACAAGTTGGCCTTAGAAGGCAGGACACACACACACACACATACTCACCCTCTACAGGAAAATGGAGACCATGAAAAATATCTACTTTTTGGTAGACAAAGGTAAACCAGAGACTATCTGGACAGTCACAGTCATGCTCCAAAACCCAGAACATGGAGAAATCACTGTTTGAGGGCAGCCTAAGTGCCCCAGGTCCTCGGAGAGCAATGGTGGGCAGCCTTTAAAAAGCCAAGTCCAGGCCGGGCACAGTGGTTCACGCCTGTAATCCCAGCACTTTAGGAAGCTGAGGTGGGCAGATCACTTGAGGTCAAGAGTTCGAGAGCAGCCTGGCCACCATGGCAAAACCCCATCTCTACTAAAAATACAAAAATGAGCCGGGCTTGGTGGCACATGCCTGTAATCCCAGCTACTTGGGAGGCTGAGGCAGGAGAATTGCCTGAACCAGGGAGGCGGAGGTTGCAGTGAGCCGAGATCGCACCACTGCACTCTAGCCTGGGTGACAGAGCAAGACTCCGTCTCAAAAAAGAAGAAAAGAAAAAAAAGGCCAAGTCCCCTTCCTCTGTGACTCCACCCATGAGGAATCACTCACTAAACTCTAAACCTGGACAAATAAAAGAGCCCTGAGGCTCATCCACCTCAAAGCAGAGAATCATGGTTAAATAAGAACCCCATACAGCATGGAAGTTTTCAGAGCCCAGGCATGAAGTGAATAAAATATTCAGGGACTTGGGTAGTTGAGGGTAGCAGAGGTAGGGTTTTATGTTCCATTTCGATGAAAAGCGTAATTCTCACCCTGTCGTGGAACCAACACAACTATTGTATCTTAACATTTTCAGAACTGGCCCGATATACTTTTGAAAGTTCTATGTTCCCCGTTGTAAAAAAAAAATCCTTCTTCTTCCCTGGCAGGATGGGGACAGCTGACATCCTTCCCCATTCCCCTGCCCCCAGCCTGTTCCCATTCCTCCTTCCTGCCTGAGACTGTGCTTCTGAGTTAAAGTAGTCTGCTTTGGAAACCATCCCCCAAACACCAGAGCTGACACTGGCCCCAGTGCTGAGCAGAACTGACCCCAGCCCTCTCCATAAAGGCAGTCAGTGGCTTCTTCTATTTTTACAAGCTCCCCAGAGCCCTGGGACCCACTCCAGAATACCCTTGCTGGCAGAAAACAAAACTGCCCTTGCTCTGATCTCACTCTCTGCTGTTATAAAGCATTGCCATTTCCTTGCTAGTTAGCCTTGAGACATTTCCAGACCATAAACCCCATGGGAAAAGCTCCCAAAGCAAATGTAAACCAAGAACTCCCTCAAACCATCCTAGGCCCTATTTCTCCTGGTCTAGCAGAAGAAGCTGCCACCCCAACCCTCCCAGCAGCCTGGCAGGCAACTCCCAGGCAGCTCCCCATATAGCACAGGCCCCTCTGGCCTCCCCATTCAAGTGCTCCCAAGAGCAGCGGGCATGGGGAGAGGCCGGCATAAACCTTCCCAGGAACTTCAAAATTTCCAAATGATATTTACATCTCTGATGACATCAGTTTATCCATCTGAGGATAAAATTATCTGTCAATGCCAGCATGCAATCCCATCCGCTCCACTCTGCTAATTATAGCCTTCCACTAGGCAGCCGGCCACTCAGCCCTAGCACAGGAAGCAAATGGCCCATCTGTCAAGCAGGACGGCCTCAGCTGAACAGGGCTGGGGGTGGGGGGCACACGGCCATGCCCATTTGGGGCCAAAGAGGGAAAGCGTGTGCTGCTGGCAGCCCACAGCCAAGCCCAAAAGCCCAGGCTTTGCGAACCACATGGTGTCTTCAACAGGCTGCAGAGGAGCCCTGTGGCCCAGCATGAACCAGGCCTGAAGGCCCCCTGCATCCTGGAACCCTGCTTCCTCCTGTGCAGGGAGAGGCCCAGTTCCAGGCAGCTGCTGGGAAGCAGGAGACTCTATGAGGCATCCCAGCACCTGTGCCTCCTGAAAGAAGCATCTGGTCACCCGTCCCGGCTGGCTCACCACAGCTGGGGCAAATTTGCACTTAATGAGGTCCTGCAAGGCCCATTTTCACCCCCAAAGGGCAAATACTAGGCTCTGTTGTGTTCCAGGCCCTGTATGACGCTCTATAGGCTCACAAGGGGCCAGAAGACTATTGAGAAGGGAGAGTAAGAGAGGCTGGCACTGATGGTCCAACGGATGGAATTTAGGGAGCTCTCAAACTGGAGATGGAGAAAAATCCACATCTTTACTTTTGTTTACCTCTAACTGAAATGTCCCTTCCATGTGAGATGTGGGCAACAAACTGAAGTAGCATTAACAGCACCTGCAATTTTGTCACCAGTAGAAATCACTTTACAATTATTCTGAATATCTTAAAATGTCATTTACATTCCTTATTACTTCAAAATTATGATAGTATTAGACTCACTGCTAGATCTTGTGATTGAATGCGCTGATAATGTGATTGAATGCGCTGATAAAGTTGCACATTATTACATCAAAAATCTGGTTGTATAAAATGTTAATAATTGTATCCTACTATAACTTGTTTCTTTTGTAACCGTGTGTATTTCATTTTACGCATTTAAATATCTTGTTCTGAAAAAGGATCGATCCACGGGCTTCCCCAGAGAACCAAAAGGTCCCTGGCACAAAAAAAGAACCCCTGGTCTACAGGAAGCAAACATTCCTGCCATGGAGAGGTGAAGAGGGCTCTAGGAATTTGAACAAAAGTGACAGGGAAGAGGGAGAGCGCAGAACATCAGCATGAGCCCCCTGCCAGAGCCTGCAGTTCCTGGAAGGCCCTGAGAACCACTTCATTCCACAACCGTCTCATGGAGCATTCGAGGTCCGGGGCTCCGTGTTGGACCAAAACAAAGCGCTTTTCAGACTTTCTAGCTTGAAAGGGGGTGGGGAAGAGCTAAACTCCAAGGCTTGAGAGAGGTTTTGAATAAAGTGGGACTAGCAGGGCCCCCTCTTCCTGCCCAGAGAAACCCTGCACCTTCCTTCCCAAGGCCCTGTGTCCCGAGGCCCATCCTGCCTCGCCCCGGGCCAAGCCCATCCTGCAGACAGCCACCTGCTCTGCACACTGCTGCCCCAGGTTCGCCTGTCCCAGAGCTGGGTGCTGGCGGGAGCAGCAGAGGCAACATAGAAGGCAGGAGTTCTGGGCCTCCCTGGGTGAGCTCAGTACCCTTGGCCATGTCACTTCCCGCTTGTGGGCCTCGTTTTTCACCTGTAAAACAGTAAAGCCTGTTGGCTTTTATAGTGATTATGCTGTGCCACTATCCTGTCAGGGGTCATACCTGCATCATCTCATCTCCCTTAATCAACATACCCCTCAAACATCCAAGGAACAACTAATCTCGTTTCACAGACTAGGCTCAAAGAGACTAAGCAACACAGAACCCATGAGAGAGTCAGGATTCACAACCAAAACTCGTCTGCCTGGCCAGCCACTAAGGTTACCAGACGGGCCTTTTATGAAGAACTGGGGGGAAAGGGGTGTGAAACACCTTTGCAAAATACAAAGCCGACAATAGCAGAGCGGCAGTGCTGAGAGAACTTCCTAGATGATGCCAGCACCTAGTGTGGTATCCACGAGCCACGTGTGGCTAGCAAGCTCACGAAATGGGGCCCTGGTGCCTGAGGAACTGAACCTTCCATGTTATTTTGCTTTAAGTTAAATTTGACCACAGGTAGCTGGCGGCCACATTTTGGACAGCACAAGCCTAGAGCGTCTCTCGCTGGTGCTGCTCCTCACCACTCCTACAAGGTTCCTTTCTGAAGGTAGAGCCCATCCTTATGAAAAAGGTGGCTGGGTGCAGTGGCTCATGTCTGTAATCCCAGCACTTTGGGAGGCCAAGGCGGGCGGATCACAAGGTCAGGAGTTCGAGACCAGCCTGCCCAATATGGTGAAATCCCATCTCTACTAAATATACAAAAATTAGCTGGGTGTGGTGGTGCACACCTGTAGTCCCAGCTACTCGGGAGGCTGAGGCAGGAGAATCACTTGAACCCAGGAGGCGGAGGTTGCAGTGAGCCAATATTGCACCACTGTACTCCAGCCTGGCGACAGAGTAAGACTCTGTCTCAAAGAAAAAGAAAAAGGCACATGCTTCAACCCTCCTGCCACATGCTAGGGAAGGCTCAGCAAGTATTCACCAACTCACTCGGGAGAAAGTCTTCTCTCCCACATCCCCAGGGCAGCTGGGTTCCTGCTGTCCCACTCCCCTTTCCTGTAAGGAAAGCAAAACAGACCAAGGATAGGAGGTCCTGGCAGTGCCCCCAATCCAAACTGCTAAAGGGCCCGTTCTGTCTCCCCTAGGGAGCACCAGCCCTACCTCCAGGACCACCAGGCGGTACTCTAAGTTCTGGGGACACTGAACCTCCATCCCACTGACCTGGCCCTACTTATGCTTGAGGAATGGGCTCCCCTACAACCCCAAATCAAAGCCAGCTCTTGAGAAAGCAGCAGAGGCTGCCTCCCGCTGCCAGCAAAGGCGCATTCACTTGTCTTTGTCACTAGTACTTTGCTGTCAACACTGCCTTGACTCTAGACAGGACTTCTTCCTTTATAAAACCTGGACATCAAGTACAGAGAACCTGGTGAATTGTAATCCTCGGTCCCTGACATTCTCTGACACAGCCTGCTTTTGTTACTTTTTTTTTTTTTTTTTTGAGACCCTTTGATACAGGGCCTCACTCTGTCATCCAGGCTGAAGTGCAGTGGCGTGATCATAGCTCACTGCAGCCTCTATCTCCTGAGCTCAAGCGATCCTCCCATCTCAGCCTCCCAAAGTGCTGGGATTACAGGTGTGAACCACCATGCCCAACTTTGTTTGTTACTTTTGGTAACGTCAGAGCACATTGATCAAACCAGTCCTTCTGTCCCCACTGATCTGCTATGACCCCACTGTCATACTCTAAGTTTCTACATATGCCTGGGGCTGTTTCTGCCTATCTCTTCCATTGGTCATTCTGTCTGTCCCTAAACAAACCTCCCTATTGTAATGACTTCAGTTTTACAACACATCTTGCCATCTGGTAGGCCAAGTCTCTTCTTCCTGTCTTCTTCAGAAGTGTCCTAGATATTCTTAGATCTCGAGTCTTCCATACACATTTTAGAATCATCTTCTCAAGTCTTGGGAGGAAATCAACTGAACTGGACGTTGATTGGAACCACAATGAATCTATAGATCCATCTGGGGGGAAATGGCATTTCTACTCTAGCAGGTCTTCCTGCTCCTAAGTGGAATAAATAATAAATAAATATTTATTATTTGTAAATTATCCCTTTATTAATATTATTAAATAAATAATCCCTTCTTAATTTATGTCTTCTTTAAAGAATTATGGCTTCTTTAACAACAGTTCTCATTGCCTCCCTCAAGCTTTCCATGGTGTCTGAGTAGAGCTGGAGAAAGACATCTAACGTCTTGGGTTCATCAGTTCAAAGGTGACAAACATGGCCTTTGGAAAACAAACCTCTCTAGGAAGCAAAGTGGGCACACCAGTCTGTTTTGCTACCCCTCCTGTTGGCAATAGTTGCAGAAACTTGATTTAAGACTCCCACAGGCACACAGCACATTCCAGGCTGTGAAGGAGCTAGGCTGGGAGTTTTGCAAACCCCAGTTATTCAGTCCAGCCAGGGAAGAGAGTGGAATTTCTAATCAAGAACAACCACAAATGAAGCACAGGGTGGGAGTGGGGATGGCATGCCCTGGGCTGTTTTGGGGAAGAGTTTAGAGACAGGCAGGTAGAAGCGGTAGAACAAATAACTGACCAAGGCATTCTGAGACAAGATGCAGAGCAATTACTTCCTCCTGGAGAAACCAGAGAAGGACTCTGAAGGATGCATGGAGTTTGACTTCATGCAACTGCACCCTCCCTGAGCACAGGGACTGGCCTAATATATCTGCTGGGAGAATAAATCTGAGAAATGGTTTATGGCTTCAAACGCCTGTAAGCCCAAAGAAGGAACTCTGAGATGATCCCAGTCTGGAACAGAGCCTTCCAAGGCTTAAGGATAAGAATGACTCATGGTTAATCGGAGAACCACAGAAACAGCCATGGGAAGGAGAGTCAAGAGCGACTTCATCTCCACCCAACACCCTCCTCCCCTTGCTTTTCTTTCTCCCTCACTCTCCAGACCTGTCTCTCTCTCCCCACCTTCCATGTGTCTGAACCAAGAGAGTTACGGGCCTGCCTCCCAGGGCTGTGTCCCCAGCGTACATGGGTAATGGTGTCTGGTGATTTTCTTCCCAGATCTCAGCCCTGGGTGGACCTCCGGCCAGGCCCCCCCAGACCCAGCTGACTCAGTAGCCAGAGGTCAATCAGAGCAGAAGGCAGTGCTCCTGGATGCACTCTGGACGTCTGGCCCTGGCGGTGAGACAGGAAGTCCCCAGCTCAGGCCACTGCCAGCAGCGTCCTCTGTCTGGGGCTGGAGCTCTAGCTGAGGGGTAGGAATGGGGAATGGAGACTGGAATTCTGGGTATGGGCTTAGGGGGCCCAGGAATGAAGCACCGGGTGGGGTGGGCTGGAGTGGGGCTTGCTTCCTCCCAGGGTAACCGCTCAGGGGTATATTCCTGTGTCAAAGCACTGCTGGTCACTCCTCCTCCTTCCTCCGGCCAGGACTGTGTCCCTCAGCAGCCCACAGCACCCAATCAGCAAAGCCTCCACCACTCATAACCGCAGGCCGCCACCAGCAGGAGTGAGTACGATGGCCCAGGTCTTCCTTCTCTCAGACCCTTTGAAAGGAGACACGGGCTCACAGGGATGACAGGAGGCCTTTGTCCTATACAACAGCCTCCAGTCCAAGGTCCTGGCAGCCTTTCGGAGCCCATCCTGTCTGGGAACTGGTTCATGCATCCCCTATTCCTCCACTGGCCTAGGGTCTTCCCTAGAGACTGCCTGAGAGTTATCCTCATGGGGCCCAAAGTGAGGGCAAGAGGAGTTCCAGGGAAGGGGTATGGGAGTGCCCTGTGGTCTCACTCTCCTGACCCCTCTGGGCTGCTGAGAGGAGAATCCACCATAAGGGAGAGCCATCTGAAAAGGAGCAGGCGGTGGGGAGAGCAGGTGCAGGGAGGAGGGCGGGCAGAGATGAAGGGAACTCCAACAGCAG
This sequence comes from Pongo abelii, assembly GCF_028885655.2. Classification (NCBI taxonomy): domain Eukaryota; kingdom Metazoa; phylum Chordata; class Mammalia; order Primates; family Hominidae; genus Pongo; species Pongo abelii. Next base: position 74,558,704 of record NC_071993.2, read on the forward strand.
GAGCCGAGGATGTGAGGCTCAGTCAGAACTGCCGGCTCCCAGGGGACACCTGGCTGAATCGGGCATATATAAACTATCTCTACACAACTTGGGCAATGTTAAGGCTTATTATTATTTCATGTATCTTGTTTTTAATGTTAGATGTAGTTTTCTATATAAAAAAGAAATGCATCAAATTGCTTTTTATATATGTGGCCCTTGGTTTATTCTTTCCCCCTTTGCATGGAATCCCACATCTGAACTGTACCCTTTGCCCCTGAACTATGGACAGAAGGCAGAGGAGGCAATCAGATCTCAAGTGTCTGGAACATGCAGGGCCTTAATGAAGATAAATGGCCCCAGTCCAAGGGCTCATGTCTCCAAAGAGGACAAAGGGGAAAGGGAAGGAGCACTGGGCGGCTGGCCACGTGGGCACCCTAGGCTCCAATCCCAGCTCTGCTATCAACTCTTTGTGACCTTGGGCAAGTCCCTTACCTTTTCTGAGCCTCAGTTTCCCAGTTGGCATGACAACCCCGAGGGTTGCTCTACTGCTCCGGGAGTCCATGGAAATTCCCCTCAAATACTGGCACAACAGCGGACTGTGGGCAGCCCCCCTCCTCCCCTCACCCCACACACTGCTCTGACTCCGCCCCCACGGGCTGCCCTCTGCTGTCCCACCCGGCCCAAGGATGTCACATTTCTGCAAGGGTAAAACCCTAAAGCGGACAGCAATGCCTTCCCTCCCCAGCCTTGATGAAGGCACACACCTCCAGCACTGCCTCCCATAGCAGCCTCGGAAAGGAGACAGTTTCCTGGAAATAATAAAGCCAAAAGGGGCTCATACCCATCCTCCAAGCTCAGCTCAAAGCCCTCCTCCCATTGCTTGAGCCCAGGAGATCAACGCTGTAGCGAGCCATGATCGTGCCACTGCACTCCAGCCTGGGTGACAGAGCAAGATTCTGTCTAAAAACAACAACAACAAAATGCCCTCCTCCCCTGGGAAGTCTTCCTGGATCACCCCAGCTATAGGGATATCTCTCCACTTCTGAACATCCACCTCTGAATGGGAAGCCCTTGCTGGTAGTAATATTGATAGTATTAACCATGCCCTTTGGACAGGGAATTCCAGGTATCTCTTATGGACAGCATACAGGGCATGGTAGCTAGATCAAGCAACACACATACAACTTTGCCCTCAACAACTTCACAGTCTACACGTACTATGCAAATGCATTAGTATGTCCCAGAAGTTCACAGAAGTTTGGTGACTTAGTTACCAGACCACATTCTCCTCATGGAAGCCAGACAGAAAGTGGTTAGGGCCCAAGCCAGTTCACAATGGCCAAACAAACCACAATATCCTGAAGCCAGATGCCACGCAAAAGCTCCTGGCACCCGGCAGGCACTCAGTAAATGTTACTTCTTCCCCAGTAACCACGTAGCACTGTTGTAGTGCTGACATTTCAAAACCCAAGTCAGAAGCCAGAAACCATTTCCCCTTCAGACCCTCTTTGGTCCAGGGTTAATTCCAGGGAGGGAGGAGTCCCTATTCTGAACTCCAAGCCAGCACTCACTGATTCCACATACATTAAGCACCTCTTATGTACCAAACATTGGGAAAAGATGAGTTCCTGTCCTCAAGAAAAGCAGAAAAGAAGAGTTCCTGTCCTCAAGGAGCTCTGTCTGGTGAGAGACATACCAGCACACCAACACATGCGGGAATCAGCAAAACCCTGGGGTAGACGTGATCAAGTGTGCAAAGGCGCCGGAGAGAAGGAGACACTAAATCAGAAAGGCAAGATGAGGGAAGGCTTCCTGGAGGAGGTCATGTTTGAACTGAGTCCATTTAATGGATAAGCAGGAATTCCTAAAGTGGACAAGAGGGATAAGGAGTTCCAGATGCCCATGAAGGTACCACAGGAACAGCAGGTCAGGTCAGCAGAGCTGGAATCAAGGACAGGCAGAGGACAAGGGAAGGGGAGGTGAACAGGGAGGTTCACAGAAGCCAGAGCACCAAGGCCAGGTCTCATGGGTTAAGCCAAGAAGTCCATTTATTCACATGACATCTATTGACTGAGTGGTTGTTGCACACCAGGCATTGTTTAAAGCCAGTGGGTCTCAAAGTTTTTGGCCTCAGAACTTTTCATTCGTAAAAATGTTTGAAGATTCTGGAGCTTTTGTTTATGATGATATCCATCAATTATTTACCATAAATTAAAACTGAGACTTATTTTAAATATTTATTAGCTCATTTAGAAATAATAAGAGACAGCTGGGAGCAGTGGTTCACGCCTGTAATCCCAGCACTTTGGGAGGCGGTGGTGGAAGGTTCACTTCCAGAAGTTCGAGACCAACCTGGGCAACACAGGGAGACCTCATCCCTACAAAAACTAAGAAGAATTAGCCAGGTGTGGGGGCACAGCTCTGTGATCCCAGCTACTTGGGAGGCTGAGGTGGAAGGATGGCCTGAGCTCAGGTCAAGACTGCAGTGAGCTGAGATTGCAACACTGCACTCCAGCCTGGGTACCAGAGTCGAAAGAGAAGGGGAGGGGAGGGGAGGGAGAGAAGGGGGAGAGAGAGAGAGAGAGAGAGAGAGAGAAAGATTGATTTATATGTTAAATAGCATATTTTTTATTTAAAAAATTCACCAAAAAAACACACAAAAACTGAGTGAGCAGAGTGGCGTGGGCTCTACATGTTTGTAAATGTTAACATCTGGCTGCTGAGAAAGCAGCTGGATTCTCAGATCTGCTCCTCATTGGCTCCACTGCCACATCGAGTGTTCAGGTGCCTCTGGAATACTCCATCACATGCTCCCAAGAGAGTGACAATGGGAGTCTTAGTATTACTACGAAAGTGGTTCTAGATGCAAGAGCCCCTGAAAGGGGAACCCAGAGGTACCTAGACCCACTTTGGGAGCTGCTATTTTAAGAACTGGGTGTACAACGAGAGCAATGAAAGAAAACCACAAAAATCCCAGCTTTGGTGGAGCTCACATTCTACTTGGGGAGAGGCAAACAAGTAAGAAAAATATATACTGTGCTATGGTTATAAGTGCTACCAAGAAAAATAAAACGGGGAGGAAGGCTAGGGAAGCTGGGGAAAGGGGCCGTCAGTGTGGCCAGGGAGGGTGACATATGAGCAAAGACTTGGAGTAGAGGAGGGACCAAGCCACACGGATACATGAATGAGCATCCAAGCAGGCACCATGGCCCTGGGATGTGCCTGTGTTTTCAAGAAACAGCAAGGGGGACAGGGCTGCTGGAGAGGGAGCATATAGGAGATGAGGCAGTGAGCTGATCAGGAGGGGACTCTGAGGCCACTGAGAAGACTGACTTTTGCTCTGAGTGGATGGGAGGCACTGAAAGTTTGCAGAGAAGTGCTCTGTTCCAACTGTGATCTTTTTTTATTTTAAATAATTGAGACGGGGTCTTGCTATGTTGCTCAGGCTGGTCTCGGACTCCTGGGCTCGAGCAATCCTCCCACCTTAGCCTCCCAAGTAGCACTTGCCACCACGCGTGGCTGTGATCTTTAAATGAGTTGCTTGGACTGCTATGCCAAGAGACTGGGAGATGGAGGTGGGAGGGGCCAGTCAGGGAGCTACTGCGGTGACCAATGTTAGGTGACAGTGGCCTGGACCACAGTGGGCATGTGAAGGTGTCCAGAAGCAGGCAATGTATTTTGAGGCTGGAATAGGGAAATAATTGAAATAATTTAAGCAGGGGAGTCTCACATTCAGATTAACTTTTAAAACTTTTTTCACCAGGGTGTTTCACATCAGCCTATGTGTTCATCATCATGGGGAAAGGTGCCTTTGCAATGGAGAGGGCTGGTCAAGTTCAGCCTGGCCAACCATGGTGTGGCCAGATAGCACGCACCCTCTAATGTGATATTCCGTACCTCCTGCTGCACCCACTGTGAAATGCTCCTGCAGGAAATGTGTGGCCTGAACCTAATCATGAGGAAGCTGTGAAGCTATGAAACAACTCAGACATTCTACAGATCAAGTGGCCTGGAGGCTTCAAAGGACTCAAAAGAAGTAAGGATAGTTTAGGCTGGGGCAGATTAAAGAGACATAGAGCCAGAAGTAATGTACAAACCTTGGGTGGATCCTGAATTGGGTAAAATATCACCACAAAGGACATTTGGGGAATGAGGTGCTTTCCAACATCATCAGCCAGTTCTTTGATTCTCTTGAGAGACCAGCTGGGTGTCGTACAATTTAATTCAACTCTGAAACCATTTACCTGGAGTTAGCATCAGATCCCACAGGTTAATGTGCTCAAGCCCAGGAGATTAGGCTGGGCATGGTGGCTCAAGCTTGTAATCCTAGCACTCTGGGAGGCCAAAGTGGACAGATTGCTTGAGCCCAGGAGTTTGAGAGCAGCCTAGGCAACATGGCGAACTCTCATCTCTACAAAAAAATACAAAAATTAGCTGGACATGGTGGCGTGCACCTGTAGTCCCAGCTATTTAAAAAAATATTATTATTAAAAGTAATGGCAAAAACTGCAATTACTTTTGCAACAACCTAATACTTGGGAGGCTAAGGTGGGAGGATTGCTTGAGCCTGGGAGGTGGAGGTTTGCTTGAGCCTGGGAGGTAGAGGTTGCAGTGAGCCAAGATCAAGCCACTGCACTCTGGCCAACCTGGGTGACAGAGTAAGACTCTGTCTCAAAAAAAAAAAAAAAAGAGCCTACAAGATTGCCTGACCTTCAGATGCCAATCACAAGTCAGGACTCAAAGTCTGGCTTTAAGTCAGGGGTTCCGACAACCCCTTCCCCAAGTTTGATAATTTGCACGAATGGCTCACAGAACTCAGGGTTACTTATATTAACCAGTATATTACAAAGAATACAACTCAGGAACAGCCAGAGGGAGGAGATGCACTGGGCAAGGTGAGGAGGGAGCTCCCAGGCCCTCTCTGAGCCCACGCCCACCCCTCAACACCTCAGTGAGTTCCCAAACCCAGAAGCTCATCAAATCTCATTGTTCAAGAGTTTTTCTCTTCTACTGGTTGAGAATTGGAAAAAAAAAAAAAAAAAAAGTTTTACATAGAGCTCAATCTCCAGCTCCCAACCCCCACCCCCACCCTCACCCTTTCTGTCAGCCCACAGGAGGGGCTGAACCATCCAACCCTCTAATTATTTGGTGTTTCTGGTGATTCGCCTCATCCTAAGGCCATCTAGGGCCTTACCCTAAATCATCGCATCAGCGTAAACTAGGTGTGACTAAATGGGCTCATTATTAATAACAAAAGGTATTCCTATCAGGAAATTCCAAGGGTTTTAAGAGCTCTGTGCCAGGAACTGGGGACAAAGAACAAACATATTTCTTACAACACAGGAATGTCATAAGAAATGTGGCCTGTATATAGGACTGAAAAGTTTGATTTCATGGTGTTTTTTGTTTTGTTTTTTTTTTATCAGATGGACAGCAGTGGTGTGAGGAAGAATGCCCTTTCTGGGAAGCCGAATGCTGAGGTATTTAGAGAAGTGGGGTCACAACGACTGCAGCCTCCTTGTAGCTGGGTTGGCAAAAAAAGAAGTGGTCTATTTAGAGAGAGCTGTTAAGACAAGATGTTCACAACTAATAACTCAGAGGCGGGCAGATGTTCTTTGAATTCTTCCTTCCATTTTTCTGTGCGTTTAACTTTTTCAAAAAAAAAAAAGTCCATTTCCTCTATCGCAGCTTGATACAGAAAGTATTGATTAGGGGATACTCCAGCCACCTGATAATGCTCCCCGTCTGGTATGAGAGAAGGGGGCTCTCTCGGCCCTACCCCAGCCTACCCCAAGCATCAGAACCAGGGAACAAAGAACCGCTGCCCCACACATCAGTGCATTGACTTGCCAAGAGCCATGACCCGGCCACACCAGGGCACACCGGGTCTCTCCAGGCAGGCTGTGGGCAGCCAGCTGGGGGTCTTTCAGTTCTTTAGAGCATCTTTCCCCAGTGCCTGACACAGGGCCCAGTGTGTGCACCTGGTGATTAAGGGTGAGGATTCAGGGAGCCTTGGGTCTGGCTTCCAGACACCGATCAGCTCTCCTAATGAGAATGTTGGGGAGGGAGCCGGGGGCTGGAGTCTCATGGGTGGGGACAGTTTTCCAGGCAAGCCTTTCCTAATTGGCTTTCTGAATTTCCCCTAAACAACAAAAGGAACCAGCTGGCCCCAATAGGTCTTGGATCAGGTACAATGTCGGCAAGTAACACATGACAGTCCACACCAGGACCCCAGAAGCTATAACATTCAGGGCCTCAGAGGTCACCCCTCAAGTTTCAGATGCACTGGGACATTTTTTATCAAAAAGAAACCCAACGCAATGTATAAACTGTGATGCTGGGTCCTGATTTTTTTTAATGCACTATGAGAGATGTTTTAGGGACAATTAGATATGTTTTTGCATAAACTTAGTATTTTCTTAGGCATGATAACAGTGTTGTGGCTATAACTATATCCAAGAATATTCTTTTACCTTTTCTATAGCAACCAAGTTCTATGTTTTCCAAGAAGAGGTGTGTGTGTGTGTGTGTGTGTGTGTGTGTGTGTGTGTGTGTTGTTTTGTTTTGTTTAGAGGAGACAAGGTCTCACCCTGTTGCCCAGGCTGGAGTACAGTGGTGTGATCATAGCTCACTGCAGCCTCAACCTCTTGGGCTCAAGCGATCCTCCTGCCTCAGCCTCCCAAGTAGCTGGGACTGCAGGCACATGCCACCACACCTGGCTAAAGGAAGAGGTTTGTTTACTACAGGTTTGAGTCTTCCTTTTTGCCTAAAGCTTCAGACCAGATTCAGTGCCATTAGGAAAGTCTCAGTGGCCACAGACAAGGGTCACCTCACCAGAGGCCTGGGTCTGGTGGCCTGTTCTGGCCTGGAATTAATGCCCAAACCAGATGTTTCACTAACTGCTACCTGGAGCTAAATACAGGCTGTAATGGGAACCTACCTATTACAGATCCAAGTGCACCTATTAGGAAACAGGGTGCCGAGGGCTTTAGAACATGCCCCTCACTGCATGGGGAAGAGGCCTGGGGAAAGGGAGAGGGAGGGTCACTTGTCACCTCAAATCCTTTTCTCCTCTGCTTTAAGAAAATCAGGACAAGAGAAGATGCATGCAACAAGCCAACATGACCATGAAACCCCGTGCAGAAAGTGGCAGCCGGGAAAGGAGGTAAAGGTCAGGAACAGGCTCCCAGAGGGCTGGCGCTGATGCGACCCAGCAAAGAGCCCAGGCCAGCTGGAGGCAGTGGGCCACTTATGAGCTGCGCGATGCTGGCCAGACCATCTCCCTCAGAGCGCCAACTGCCTCTCCACTGTGACATGGGAATATAATGGTCACGCGAAGGAGACCCTGAGGTGGTGAAACTCCTTTGTAAACTGTAAGACGCTGTACCATAATGAGAAGCCACTTCCTTCTTTAACAGTCAGCAGTACACAGACTGTGTTAAGTGTCTGCACCTGACCAGGAGGTGCCACACTGCCTGCGTTCCCAGAAAAGAGCTGGAAGGAACCACTGAGAACTTCCAGTGTCTCCCAAACTCCAGCCATTCTCTTATCACATCTCCACATGGTCGGGTTGGCCAGCTACTTGCATTATTATTAATTCGATGTTTTAATAAAACCCCATTGGCTTTTCTTACTCAAGTAAATACGGTCCTGACCTAAACTAATCAAGATCTACACAATCACAAGTTTGAGGTACTAATTATTTTTTTAATACACATCACACTTCCCATATGCATATTAAAATGTTTAAATGTTCCCCCATGGCCCACCTACAATCATCTTGTGCACCACCAGGAATCAGCCGGGGGACGCTGATCCGGCCCAATCTCCTGATTTTGCAGACGGGAATCTGAGGCTGAGAGAGAGGCTGGCACTCCCACAAGGTCACACTGCAAATTAGCCCCCACTCAGCAGCTGCGACCAGGGTCTCCCAGCTCCCAGGCCAGTGCTCTGTCACACCACAGGCCACCCTCCCTCACCAGGAACAAGACTTCTCACGCCCTGGCATATCCTCTCCAAAAAAATAAAAATTAAAGGATGCATTTCTGAAGGACAGTGATGCTGGCCCCACTTCTGCCTTCCTGCAGCTCCAGAGAGCCAATGGGACCCGGGCCCTGGCCTCTGGTGCCACTTCGGGTCAGCTTGCTCCCTCCATCCCCACACAAGGTGGCAACCGGCCCACCTCCCTAGGGGAGCCTGTGGCCCCTGCCCTGGGAAGCTGGTGCTACTCCAGCAGAGATACCAGTCCCTGTGTTAGCAATGTCTTGTAACTTCTGCATAAAGTTACAAACCTAACCGGGATGGCCTTCTGGAAGCGCAGAGCCTCGGGGAGGATCAGAGACGCCCTCAAGTCTAGAACATGTTTGATGAGTGACTAAATGACCAAACCACCCATCCCCAAAAAGTCCATCTCTCTAAGAAAAGTTCTTCCAAGAAAGAAGAACAAACATCTAGGCCAGGAAGGAAGCCGGTAAGTCTGCCGAGAGAGAGAGGGTTCACACCCCACCTCCAGCTCTCACGAGTGAGTTACCTAACTCTCTGGGCATCTCCTTCCCAAGTGCAAACGAGGCAAGAGCAGCGCTGTCTCTCAGGCTGCTGGAGGTCGAAGTGAGAGAATGGCTAGAAAACAGCTCAGCCCAGAGCCTGGCACACAAGAAGGGCTCATTAATTGTTAGCTTTAAAGACAATACAGGACAACCTAGGAGGATGCAGAAGGCACAACCCAGCTAGATAGAGTGTGGGGGAATTCCTGGCTGAAAAAAGTCAAGTTTCATTCCATGTGAGGCCGGCACCAGAAGACCACAGTGGAGAAGGAAAATACTGTAGAAATGAACAGGCCAGAAGTAGGCCCCACCCCATCTCAGGGTCTGTGGGTCCCTGAACAACTCCTGCCCTCATCTTGTCTCTGCTCTGAACAACTCCTGCCCTCATCTTGTCTACCTGCCTAGTGGTTGGAAAGCCAAGTGGCCACTGCCACCCCCAGGGGAAGCCCAGAGCCCAACACCCCGAAGCTAAGTGTCTCTGCCACAGCCTCCTGGGAGACTCTGGCCAGGCCTGCTTGCTCCACCCAGATCACAGAATGTCTGCAGCTGTCGGAGCATGCTGCTAGGACTCAGTGAGTGCCAGCTTCTCAAGGGGACAGGGACAGGGCTGGCTCATCTGTCCCTGTGACCTGGTCCCTCCCAGGTCAGAGGCTGAGTCAGAACCAAGCCAGAGGCATGAACAGGGCTCCCCTAGCCTGGGTTCTGACCCTGCAGGGAACATTCTTCCCTTCTCTGTGAGAAGTCACAAGTCAGGCCTCTGTCCCCACATCCTGGCTGGAGAGGAAGCTCCTGGTTTGAAACCACTGAGTAGTGTCCATTGTCCCCCCTGCACACTAGAGATGGTCCCATTGGCAGAGTTTTAGAACCAGGGGCACATGCTCGGTGGCTTGGGGCTTGGTTTCCTTCTCTCTGAAAGGAACGGGTAACACTAGATGCCCTCTACGGCCCCTCAAAGTTCAACCCACTGGAAGTTCAGACCACATCCTAACTGCCCCACACAATGGGTGACGCTCCTGTTCTGAAGCTGTCAGGGAATCCCACGTTTTACAGCTCAGCTTGGCAAGCAGTTTTGATTTAACTGTTTTCACAGCCGGCAAGTCCTTCCTGAGAGCTAGCTCGCATCCACCTTCCCCGGTTTTAACCTCTAACCTCTTTCCATTAGGTTTTCCTTGCAGAGGGGAAGCCCCAAGAAACCAGCTGTAGGACATGGCCCCCTGGCCTGAGGATGGGACAGAAGCCTCACTCCCCACAGTCTCACTCCTCCCCCAGCCCCTCTGTTCTTGCCCCACTCCTTCCCCCTTGGTTTTCAGCACAACCCACAGAAGGAAGGTGGTTCTCACGGCCCTGCTCAGTTGGGCCCCTCCCTAGTAAGGCCACCTGGTGAGGCAGAAGGGCTTGCATTTTCCTATGGCTGCCCGAACAAATGACCACAAATGGGGTGGCTTAAAACAGAAGTTTAATCTTTCACAGTTCTGGAGGCCAGAGGCCAAGGTGTCTGCTGAGCCATGCTCCCTCCGGAGGCTCTAGGGGAGAAGCCCTCTTGCCTCCGCCAGCTTTTAGTGGCTCCCAGAGTTGCTCGGCTTGTCTGCCCCCGTCTGCACACTGAGTACACTGAGGCCGTGTACTCAGTTTCCTCTGTGTGCCCATGGCCTCCTCTTCTGTCCGCCTCATATCTCCCTCTGCCTTTCTCTTATAAAGGCACTTGACATTGGATTTAGGGCACACTCAGGTCATCTAAGATGATTTCATTTCAAGATTTTGAACTGAATTATATCTGCAAAAACCCTTTTTCCAAATAAGGTTACATTCACAGGTTCTAGCACCTAAACATACATTCCTTCATACTTTATTATTATTTTTTTTTGAGACGGGGGTCTCGCTCTGACGCCTAGCTGGAGTGCAGTAGCGCCATCTCGGCTCACTGCAACCTCCACCTCCCAGGTTCAAGCAATTCTCCTGCTTCAGCCTCCCAAGCAACTGGGATTATAGGCATGTGCCACTATGCCCGGCTAATTTTTGTATTTTTAGTAGAGATGGGGTTTCACCATGTTGGCCAGGCTGGTCTCTAACGCCTGACCTCAAGTGATCCACCTGCCTCAGCCTCCCAAAGTGCTGGGATTACAGGTGTGAGCCACCGCACCCGGCCAAGAACATACCTTTTTGATGAGGCCACGACTCAACTCACAACAGAGCTCACCAGTCAGAATGAGAAATCAAGGCCTCATCCTTCTGCTAACTGGCCCCTAGCTTACCACCATGATCCCAAGCAAGGTCCTCTCCCCTGTCTGGCCCTCTTTCACCATCTGTGAAGTAGAGATAGACCACCACCTGCCACACCTCTCCTATGGGGGCCAGAACTGCAGTTCACTGACCTGGAGATCACAGCCAGCTTTCCAACATGATAATCCTGCATCGAGAGTTCTCAAACTCGAGATATCATTTAAGGAGGAAAAATTGTCACAGGCCACCCCACAAGTTTCTGAATCCCTGACTCATAAAACTTAAGCCTGATTCTATAGAAACTTATTCTAGTTACAAAGGTAACTGCACAGAAACCTTGCCTTTAGAGCACGTAAAAGACTGTTTTGAAGATAACCAAAAGGAAAGCAAAATTCTAGAACTCACAGACTCCCCTCCCTCCCACAACATACATCCTGGTTCCCTGCAGGAGAAGCCAGCTCCCATAGTCTCCCACATTCCCAGGCCAGTGGTCTCCACATACCTCCACCAGCCCTTCCTCGCCCACATGGGGCCCTACTGACTCCCCCTGCACTTCTCCCAAACCCCTGGCTAGAGTGTTCTCTTTCTTTCTGGGCCTCTCCCAACTGTGTTTGCTAACTTTCCCCAGCTCAGAGAACCTGTCCAGATCGTAAGAGATGTCAGAAGAAGGTTTCACATCACTCAGGATTCACCTGCAGAGAAAGGTGTCCTGGAAATCGCCAGTACCATCAGAATTCCCTTACAGATACCACCCTGAGCTGTGGTTTCGACTCCAGCTGCACATTAGAATCACCCAGGGAAGTTTAAAAATTACAGGTAGGGCCAGGTGCGGTGGCTCATGCCTGTAATTCCAGTACTTTGGGAGGCCGAGGTGGGCGGATCACGAGGTCAGAAGATCAAGACCATCCTGGCTAACACGGTGAAACCCTGTCTCTACTAAAAATACAAAAAACCAGCTGGGCGTGATGGTGGGCACCTGTAGTCCCAAGCTACTTGGGAGGATGAGGCAGGAGAATGGCGTAAACCTGGGAGGCGGAGTTTGCAGTGAGCCGAGATCGCACCACTGCACTCCAGCCTGGGCGACAGAGCAAGACTCCGTCTCAAAAATAAAATAAACTTAAAAAATAAAATAAAAATAAAAATATTACAGATAAAGCTGGGCACGGTGGCTCACGCCCATAATCCCAGCACTTTGGGAAGTGGAAGCAGGTGGATCACTTAAGCCCAGGAGTTCAAGACTAGCCTGGGCAACATGGTGAGACACTATTTCTACAAAAAAAAAAAAAAAAACTTTAAAATTAGCCAGGTATGGTGGCACATGCCTGTGGTTCTAGCTACTCAGGAGGCTGAGGTGGGAGGATCACTTGAGCCCAGGAGGTCAAGGCTGCAGTGAGCCATGATTGGACCACTTGCTCTGGGTGACAGAGCAAGACCCTGTCATTATAATTTTTTTTTTTTTATTACAGGTGCCTGGGCCTAGCCCAGACCCACTGAATCAGAAGCTCTGGTGATGGGGGGGCGGTGGCGGGGGGTGGTGGACATGTGTTCTTGTGAAATCCTCCCAGGGTAGGAGGCCTTGAGCCATGAAGTCAAGGTCCACTGGCCAAGAAGGTCCTGTCTTTTGACTCTGGGAAGTGACCTAGTCTCAGAATCCTGTGCATCCCCCCAGGGGATGGTCCCAATCTGCCACAGGGTGGGCCAGAGGCTGGCCTCAGCCCACCACCAGCCACACTGTGCCCATGCCTGCACCCAGCACCTGGCACAGTGAGCGCCCAGAAATGAACACCCTGACCCCAAGCACCCCCACAGTCTCCCCATACTGCACCCAGCACAGCCGGAGAGGTCAGCATGGCCAACCCTCTGGTAGGAGATGGGAAACAGCCTGTGTCACTCATACAAGGTCACAGGCAACATCCTGAGAGGGACTTCCAGCAGCCCCAGGAGTTGGGGGTTCCTGCTCTCCCAGGCAGGAAGTGGGAGGGTTCTGAAGAGGGAAAAACAAGCCCATCTGGGCCAAGGCTGTTTTCCTTCCACCCTCCAGGGAAATATTTGCTTCACTGCAGGCCCAGATGCAAATGTCTTGGCGAGAAAGTCCCTTCTGGAAAAAATTAAAACCCAACAGGCACCTTTCCCACAGTGAAACAGTTCTTGTCCCAGGAACAGACGCAAATGATGGTTCTCACACAAGTCACTTCCCCGCTCAGGGCCTCAGTCTCCTCCTCTTTAAAATGGGACAAGGCACACGGGGTCATTCTGAGAATGCAAAGAGATGAAGCAAAGTATGGCGAGACACGCGGCAGACGGTGTGTCCTCCCAGCATCTGCATGAACGGTTACCCAGCCAGATGCCCACTCAGAGCTCTGTGGGCACTGCCTCATCCAAGCCTCACCCCTGTGGGCAGCACAACAGTTATCCCCTCCCAGCAGACAAGAAAACCAAGGCACAGAGAGTTGTCCATGACTTGTCACATGGACCTTCTCCTCACCTGCCAACCAAGAAGTGCTCATCCTCCTCAGGTCTGCTTGGTCTCCAGACCTGGTCTTCCCAGAGGGCATTTCTGACCTCAACACTCAGGCCCAAAAAACATTCTGTAGCCCGCCCTCCCTCTCCCAAGACTCATCTCCACTCCTCTCTGCGAGGCCTCTCTGCCCAGGGAAGCCCTCAGAGTCCTCCCAAGGACTCCTCTGTAAAACAGGACAAGACCCCCTGTCCTGCCCAGCTCAAGGGTCACTCTGAGAATTCAAAGAGATGAAGCAAAATGTGGTGGTCAGGCCACTACAGTCAGGCAGTCTAGCTCAGACTGGCCCTTGATGGAACCAGCTCCTCCAGCCAGTTGGTCTGACCCCTTGGGTGTGCATGTGTTCTTTTCCAGGGAATGGGCCCCTCCCACCCCTTAGTTCCTGGGCTAACATGGCACATCACCAGAGGCAGAGGTGGCTGCCATCTCCTTCACAGGCCAACCCTCTAGCGGGGGAAGGTGACACCGTAAGTCTACAGTGTCTCTATGGTGTCTCTTCCCCACCTCCACCGGCCCAGGTGCCTAGCTTGGAGCTGCACAACTCGTGCCGACCGAGGGCTGGGACCCCTCAGAGCCTTGCAGGACACTTCTCAGACGGCCTGCCTGGCCCCGCGTGCCTGTTGTGGCCCAGTGCCTCTGACAGTGTGCCATGGTAGCCCAGAAACTAAGGGGTGGGAGGGGCCCAGCCTCTGGAAAAGACCACATGCACGCCCAAGGGGTCAGACCAGCTGGCTGGAGGAGCTGGTTCCATAGCCATCTGTTCTGGGCAGGCTGAGTACCCCAGGGGCAAAGAAGCCTCCTCTGACAAGATGGATTCCAGAGGTTCTCATCTCATCTCATCTCATCTCATCTCATCTCCCCAACTACCCCTGAGCAATGCAAGGCTCGCAGGTGACTCTCCCTCCCTCTGTGGGCAGGGAGCCCTAGAGTCTCCCTCCCTTCGTGGAGGTTGGGGGCCCTACAGTCTCCCTCCCTCAGTGGGTGGGGGGCCCTAGAGTCTCCCTCCCTCCATGGGTGGGGGGCCCTAGAGTAGGCCCCGTGCTTTCGCACCTCTCATCTCACAGGATCCTCCCCACTGCCCTCTGGGGTACCCACAGAGGAGGCATCTCGGAGGCTCAGAGAGCTGGTCCTTTACCCAGTGTCACACAGAATAGCCAACACCTACCTGATCTAGGTCTCTGGATGTCAAGACCACAGGGCCTGACAATGAAAACCTGCTTCTCAGTCACTCGAACCCCAAACTCTTCATACAGCCAGGCCCCTGCCACCCTCTCCATCCACAGCGCAGCCCTTCCCGGGCTTCCTCATCTGCTGCAGCCATGCTTGCAATCTGCCTCAGGGACTTTGCACTCATGGCTCTCTCTGCCTGGGATGCTCTGGACAAGCCTTTATGGCTGGCCCCTTCTCTATTTGAGCTTCAGCTGAAATGTCAGCTCCTCATAAAGGCTTTCCCTGACCACGTCATCGAAAGTGGAAACGCCCATCCCTCCCCACTTGCTCACTAATTTTCTCCTTAGCACCTATCACAAGTGATACTTATTTACTGCTCTGTCTTCCAAGGCCTGGACTAAACCTGCCTTGTTCATAGTTGTTTCCCACACCTACCACGGTATCACAGTGCCTGGCATTCAGTAAGCATCAAATAACTATTTGTTGACTTAATGAACAAACCAACCAACCAGAGAGCACGGCTGGTTAAGACTGAATGCTCCTGCCTTCCAACAAGAAGTCAATTCAAACCCATTCACATCTAAAAGTTCTCTCTGGGAAAGGTTGTTTCATTTTTTTTTTTTTTTTGTCTGTTTTGTTTTCCCCCACCCTCAACCTCTTCTGACCAGACTTACCCAGAAAACATCTTTCCCCTTTGTGGAGCCAGTTGGTACAGAGATTTCATTATCAGTCCCTTATCAGGTTGACCGTGAGCCCCACCCCAGGGTGGCATTGTGAGTCACCTGGGAAGAAAGGGCTCCGGGCAGGAGGGCAGGTGGTTATTCCTGCTTCTCCAGGAACCAACCCAAAGGCAGCAAGGTCCAGTCCTATGACATAAAGCAATTCCTCTATTAAAGCGGGGAACGAGACCATGTACAAAGTCTAGGTTAAGAGCAAAGGACATTTCTCAGGGCCTTAGTTTGCTCATCTATAAAATGAAGGTGTTGGAAGGTTCTCCAAACCCCTGGCAGGGCTGCAGCCCTGATTCTCTGGATTTTAAAGTCTCTGTGGCCAGACTGGGGGAGGGGAGGACCTCTCTGTGCCCAAGGCCTGAGCCCAGTCTGATGCTATGAGATCATCTCTGACAGCCCATTAGGCACGGCTGACCACTTCTCCAATATGAAGGCTGCCCCACTTTCAGCTTCACTATTTGAGTTTCACTATTTGGAATGCTTACCTAGAGCCAGAAAATGAACTCTGCTCGACAAATCAAACACAATAAGAAAGATAATTAAAGAAGTAAAATGTCTACATATATGTACAAGATGTCCAGATGGATGTTTACCAACATATAACAGCGGTTGAATCCCAGTAGTAGAATCAAAGGGGACTTTTGTTGTTTTCGTTGTACTTTCCCGAATGGCTTGAATTTTTTAAGCTATGCGCATGTATTATTTTCACAAAAATAATAAAGCTCTTCTCGAAAGTAAAAATCTCCTCCTGGAAACTGTCTCCAGAGAAGTGCTTTCTTTTTGGCCTGGCTTCACCTAGTGCTTCACTGGGAGGCCAGGGACGTGGCCTCTTTCAGAAAGGTTATCTTCTACCCTCACCCTGACACCAGGGAGGAACATACATGGCGCCTGGAAAGGTCATGGGGGCCCGAGGAAGAAACTGGAGTCGGGCAGCCTCCATCTGGTCTTGGCCTGTCACTGACTTGCTGTGGGCTTTCAGGCAACTCACTTCTCTTCAGGCCTCTGATTTCTTATCGGTAAATTCAAAAGGCTGCACTAGAGGTGTCTTTAACAGCCCTTCTCATTCTTAGTCTATGGCTCCTGAGCAGCAAGGCTAGAGAGGAAGGCAGGAAAAGAACGGCTAATCCGTGAGTAATTGATGGAGTGTTTGTCATGTGCCAGGCACCGCTCTAAGCTCTTCAGATGTATTAATCCATTTAATCTTCTCAGCAACTCTCAGGTAGGTGAGGTGCATGGAAGTTATGCCTAGGCCACTTAACCTTTAAGTGTCAGAGCTGGGATTTGAACCCAGGCAACCTGGTACACAGCCCACACTCTTAACCATTAAACTATAAGAAATGTAAGAAATCACAGACCAAGCTCTAATAAGCAGGTTCATCCTCGGAGAAAGCCCAGAAAGAGTTCCTATTGCCTCTGGCATTCGCTGCCTCCACCACCTACCCACCCTCAGCTCCTCCCCACTTGCCCCCAACTCCCACCAAGTCCTTTTCTTCTGATTAGTCAACACTCCCCAGCCATGACACCTTTACCCACTTGAAAGTCCTACCCTGTTATCAAGGAAACAGGCTTGGTGCTCTGTGGAGAGTCCGTAGCACCATGATCAGCCCTGCCCACTTTGCAAACTCAAGGCCTCAGCAGACCTGACCACTGCGGGTTACACCCCCAGCCAGGCCTCTGCCCCAAATTGGATCCTCGCCTTGTAGGTGCAAGTGGGACTCAATCACCATCATGCAACGAGCCTCCCCTGAGCACCTACTGTGTGCGCAGGCCCCAGGGCCAGCATTCAGAGGAGGATATGGATGAACTACAATCCTGACCTCTGGGAGCCCATGGTCCAGCAAGGAAAAGCAGTCCTGTAAGCGGATCTCTAAGATACCCTGTGGGCAGTGCTAAAATTAGAGGTGTGACCCCAACGGGCTGAGGGCGCATGTGTCAGAATGATTCACCCTGTGTGGTGGGAAAAGGAGGCTCTAAGTGCCTCAGCGTGAGCTCATTTCTCCCGCAGACATCTCCATGACTTACTGGAAGGGCCAAGGAGCACCTGCCTGAGGATGCAGGGACCTGGGGTACATGCCAGCTCTGCCAAGTGAGCCTCAAACACACCCTTTTGCAGCCCCAAAGTTCCCTGCTGAAAACAAGAGGGCCCTGAGTGTGGGACAGATAACCATAAGCGGTTTAGGGGCATATCTATCATAGGGACTTACAGACTGAGCTTTCCTCGTTCAATGCCCTTTCGACCCCTCCAATTGCATCAAGGAGTGGGTCTCAGTTTGGGTGCTAGTTTGTCTTTAAGCCCCTCAAGCACTTGCCAACCTACCTTTTGAACAGAGAGGGTGGGCATCAGGGTCACAGCCTTCAGCACCCATGACATCCAGCTAGGATTTAGTATCATTGTTTTGTTTTCCCTGTACTGTATTTACTTTAAACCTTTACCTGCTATTTACGATGGGGGTCTTGGTTTCCCATTCATAATACTGATATAAAGCCTCCTTTTAAAAATAAATTTAAAGGCGTGCATATTCAGGGCAACTTGAACCTATGTGCCTGGAAAATAAAAAATATATACTTTAAAAAAGGGAAAAAAAGGAAAAGAAATTTAACTTTAAAAAGTAAGTTTAGGCTGGACGCAGTGACTCACGCCTGTAATCCCAGCACTTTGGGAGGCCCAGGCTGGTGAATCATTTGAGGTCAGGAGTTCGAGACAGTCTGGTCAACATGGTAGAACCCCGTCTCTATCAAAAATACAAAAATTAGCCCAGCGTGGTAGTAGGCGCCTGTAGTCCTAGCTACTCGGGAGGCTGAGGCAGGAGAATCGCTTGAGCCTGGAAGGCAGAGGCTGCAGCAAGATCACACCACTGTACTCCAGTCTAGGTGAAAGAGCGAGGCTCTGTCTCAAAAAAAAAAAAAAAGAAAGTAAATTTAAATAAACATATTAAGTAAATAATATTACAATTGGTATCACCTCTATATAGGACAATTTAATAACATGAAAATGTTAAATGCACATACAAAAACAGGCAAAGCTATTCTATACTGCTAGATAATCCAGTGATGATCACCCCCAAAGATAAGAGATAGTGCCTAGAAGAGGGCTCGAGGGGTATCTGGCTTCTGCTGTCCATTCTGCTGGTTGACCTGGGGGCTCAGTGTTCAGGTGTGTTCACTTTGTGAAAACTCATCAAGCTGTATATACTGATGGCAGGCGCGTGTCTGCATGTATAATAGATAATCATATACCCCTTAACTCAACAACCCCACTCCTAGAAATTACTCCGCAGACATATACACCCATGCAAAATGACACATTCAGAGATACTCACTCTGTCACTGTTCTCAGTGAACGAAAGGAAGAAAGAAAGAAAGAAAGAAAGAAAGAAAGAAAGGGGGGGGAGGGGGGGGGAGGGATGGAGAGAAAGAGAGAGAGAAAGAAAGAAAGAAAGAAGGAAAGAAAGAAAGGAAGGAAGGAAAGAAGGAAGGAAGGGAGGGAGGGGGAGAGAGAGAGAGAAAGAAAGAAAGAAAGAAGGAAAGAAAGGAAGGAAGGAAAGAAGGAAGGAAGGGAGGGAGGGGGAGAGAGAGAGAGAAAGAAAGAAAGAAAGAAAGAAGGAAAGAAAGAAAGAAAGAGAGAGAGAAAGAAAGAGAGAAAGAAAGAGAGAGAGAAAGAGAGAGAGAAAGACAGAAAGAAAGACTGGGAACAACCTAAGAGTTCCCCAGCTGGGGACTATTAAATAAATGTGGCATAGCCTAGAGTGGAATCTATGCAGCCAACACACAGAATGAGGCAGCTCCTAGCAGAGCTCCATAATTCTCGTGGATTTAAATTTAAGTGAAAGAGGGGCTACATACGTAGTTCTGTGTATAGTATGCTACCTTATTTTAAATATACATATGTTTGTCCTAAAACATCCTTTGACTACGATAGCTCAGAAAAGAGTGACAGGAAACTGATAACAAAGGCATCCTCTGGACTGGGCAGGCCAGGAGAGAGGGTGGGAGGGGAGGCTTGTCACTAACCACTACCCTTTCCTTTTTTTTTTTTGAGACTGTCACCAGGCTGGAATGCAGTGGCGCTATCTAGGCTCACTGCAACCTCCGCTTCCCGGGTTCTAGCGATTCTCCACCTCAGCCCTCGCTGTAGCTGAAACTACAGGCACACGCCACCACACCCAGCTAATTTTTGTATTTTTAGTAAAGACGGGGTTCTGCCATGTTGGCCAGGATGGTCTCGATCTCTTAACCTCACGATCCGCCCGCCTCAGCCTCCCAAAGTGCTGGGATTACACCTCACCCGGCCTTACCCTTTTCTGCTTCTAAATTTTGTACCAAGCCCATGCATGCATTTCTATCAGTAGTAATTTATTTTTTATTTTTTATTTTCTGCAACAGAGTCTCATGCAGGCTGGAGTGCAGTGGCACAATCTCAACTCACTTCAACCCCCATCTCCTGAGCTCAGGTGATCCTCCTACCTCAGCCTCCCAAGTAGCTGTGACTACAGGTGCATGCCACCACGCCCAGCTAATTTTTGTATTTTTAGTAGAGACAGGGTTTCACCATGTTGCCCAGGCTGGTCTCGAACTCCCAGGTTCAAGCAATCTGCCCATCTTGGCCTTCCAAAGTGCTAGGATTACAGGCATGAGCCACAATGCCTGGCCAATAGTAATTTTTTTTTTTTTTTTTGAGACTGAGTCTTACACTGTCACCCAACTACAGTGCCGTGGCACGATGTCAGCTCACTGCAACCTCCACCTCCTGGGTTCAAGCAATTCTCATGCTTCAGCCTCCCGAGTAGCTGGGATTACAGGCATACACCACCACACCTGGCTAATTTTTGTATTTTTAGTAGAGATGGGGTTTCACCATGTTAGCCAGGCTGGTCTCAAACTCCGGACCTCAGGTGATCCTCCCACCTCAGTCTCCCAAAATGCTGGGATTACAGGCGTGAGCCACCGGGCCTGGCCCCAGTAGTAATTTTTAAAGTAAGCAAAAAGTCTTACAGAAGGTACAAGGCTGTCAGAAAACTTATGGCCCCTGCAGACCTAAAAACCGAGATGCAAATTGTTAGCACTTTGGACTTACAAAGCAAGTAGTCTTTCCCTCAACCCCAGAGATGGCACCAGAGATGGCACCAGAGATAATAGGCTTTCCTGTAAATGGTTTCCAAATAACAGTAAACCTGGTCCAGGACAGATTACTTACTCACACTGGGCCCTGCCCTGAAGTCAAACTCTGGCACCTGGAGCTGCTCTGGCAGAGTTGGCAGGTGGCTGAGTTCTTGGCATGGGTGTGGAGACTTTTAAACAGAAATACTTCCAGGGATGGGAGTTAAGGATTTGGTAAGGCAACCTCAGTCGACAGAGGAGGGATTCCAAGTTCTGAGAACCACCCTGCCCAAGAGAAGCAAGGCAAGGGCCATTGGGTGGGCTTCTCTGGGGGCTGCAAAGGACCGCGACAGAACAAAGCCTTAAAAATTAGAGTTCGGTTTTATTTAACTGCATGACGTATGTTTGTACTGCACTTATTTTGCTCATATGTCACTCTTTCCCCATATCACTAATCCTAAAACAATTCAGTGAGGTACAAGGCAGAGATTCACTTATTCATTTTATAGATGAGAAAATGGAAGTGTGAGGAGGTAGAGAGACTGGTTTGTGATTACATATCTGGGGAAGGGGTGAAGCTGGAAATACAACTCCATCTTCCTACCTCCCCACCCATCAACCTTAGGCTCTTTCAACTCTGATCTACAGAGAGAAGGGCTCACAGACCACACAGGGCAGCACAGAAATCCTGGGGACTTAGGGGACCTATGAGACCATCTAGGGCAGCAGTTTTCAATACTGACTGCACACTAGAATTACCTTAATACTAGTAAGTAATTTACTACAATTAAGCTTATGTAAATTTAAATAAATACCTATGCCAGGGCACAAGAATCTGTAGATTCTGATGCAACCGCTGATTTATAGCTCAAATCACCCCCCAACTCCCATCCCACATATGACCTTCTGTCTCCCTGGAGCTTCCACCAACAGGTCCTTGCTCCATCCTCCAGCCCCCAAACATACTGTTCATCTCTCTTCCACATTACCTAGAGTCAGAGAATTGGATTGGAAACTGGCCTCAGACTAGTTTTCTAGATGGAAAAGTCAATGAACAGTTCTGAGGCCCAAAACAGGGAAGTGACTTGCCTAAGATATCCATAAGTCAGTAACAGAGCTGAATCTGGATCTCCGATTACCAGGCAAGGCCCCACCCACAAAGTGGTCACAAGGAAAGCCAGTCCTGATGGCAAATCCAGCAGCTCCTGCTAGCAGAAGAGACCCAGCAAGGGGCTAAGGAGGACACCAGGGAAGAGTGTGTATATTTGGTGGGAATGGGGTGTCAGTGACCACCCTGGGTCCCTGGGCAAGTCTGTTCTTGTGGCATACTGCAGGCAGAGAGCGATTCTGGAGTGACAGGGGTGGAGCTGGCCTATAGGAAGATATCCTCATCTCTAGACTAGGGCCCAGCCTAATATGAAACGCCCTTACAGAAACCCAATCTCTTGGGGCAGCTTACACCACAGGTGTCCAAATTCCCTGCCCACGATAGTAATAATGTCTCATACTTCTTGAGCTCTTCGCTAGGCACCGTACCCGGCCTATTTCATTTAATCTCCGCGAGCACCCTACAAGTTGAATATAATTACTGTGTCCATTTACAGATGAGGAAACCATGGCCGAGAGGGATGAAGTAACTTCCCCAAGATCGCTCAGCAAGTGCTCATTTCAGAAACGCACAAACTGAAATTGGAACGATACAGAGATTAGCAATGTTTTAAATAAAAAATAAAATATAAAATAAAATACCACTCGGAGCGACGGAATTCAAAGCTTGGTTCATGTCTAAACACTACCATCCTGCCCCCTAACAAGGCAGAGGAGGAGGTGAAGCCCAGCGACAGCGGAAACTGAGCACCTAGGAGTGCAGGAGACTTCGTCTGGGGGACTTCTCCTCGCCACGCAGGAGGCACGTGCATCCACCAAAGAGGAAACCAAGACGCAGCGGTGAAGCGTCTCGCTCAGGGGCATCAGCAAGTAACTAGCAGGGACCAGACCCGGAATCCAGGTCTCCCAACTCCGACTGCAAAGCCTAACTACTTAAGCTCCACAGGCCGATGCAGAGGCAGTCAGTCCTACCGGGTAGGCGTGGTGGGCGCGGCCAGCGCGGTCACCTCGGCCTAGCCAGCCGGCCAGCGGACGCACAGCGGGCAAACCGCCCACCCGGTGCACACAGGTGAGCCAGGTGGCACTCGGTCGGTCGGCAACCGGCTCTAACACTCCCGAAAGGGCGGCTGAAAATTCAGGCTGAGCTCTGGCCGCCAGAATGCGCGGTAGAAAGACAAGGAGTCCGCGCGCGCTCACCCGCGCAATCCCTGGAGCGGCTAAGTGTGGACCCAACCCCGGGCCAGTGAGGGGGCGGCCGGATTGTGGGTGCCCACCCCCATCCCCGGGCCCTACTGGGGTCACTCACCCAGAACACGGTGGAGTAGATGATAAGTGAAAACTTGAGCCAGAGGTAAGAGAAGCGCGCGCAGTAGCGCACCTGCTCCGAGTCCCCGCGCGGCATCCTGGGCGCTCCCCGCGCGGGTTACGGGGGCTCCGGGGCTCTCCGGCTCGGTCCCTCAGCCAGCGCTCGTGGCCCCACCTGCGGCTGCCGGGCTACCCGCCCCGCCACCGGCGTTCTCTCCGGGACTGACACTGGCGCTCGGCAATCACAGCCCCAGCCGGGAAGCCTGCCAGCCCTGGCGGCCAATAGGAGGCCGCGGCGGCCCAGCCTCTGGGAGGGGCGGGCCAGGGGCGGGGCTGCTGCCCTGGGCCCTAGAGGGGACCAAGAAGGGATAGGAGGGGGAGACGGTCTTGCAAATGAGCTCGCGTGCAACTCTGGAAACGCCTGTGCAACGCAGGGCGCGTGGGAGAGGTGAACCAGAGGTGCTCTAGGGAGAGAGCGAGTGTGCCTAATCGGGGTACATAGAAATACAAGCTTTCCTCTTGTCAAGAGGGAAAACTGGGAAAAGGGCAAGAATTAATCGCCCAGGTGTTGAAAGTGCAAATAAGTGTGCTAAACGTGAATGGAATAAGGAAGTGGAGTTGCTCGGCTCAGGAAGGCTCAGGGAGGCAGACCAGGGTGGGGCTAATAGGCCCCTGTGGAGCTGGAGTCTGCTCGTGAAACAGATCTGCTGAAGGCCTTCACCAAACGACCTCGGAAGTCCCCTACTTTTGCCAGGTGATAACCCAGCCTTGGGAAGGGTTCTTCCCGGGAAACCCCATCTTCAAACTAGGTTGAAGGCCTGGCGCGGTGGCTCACGCCTGTAATCCCAGCACTTTGGGAGGCTGAGGCGGGCGAATGGCTTGAGCCCCAGGAGTTCAAGACCAGCCTGGGCAACATGGCAAAACCCCGACTCTATAATTTAAAAAAAATAAAAAGCCAGGCACGGCGGCGCACCTGTTGTCCCAGCTACTTGGGAGACTGAGGCGGGAGGATCGCTTGAGTCGGGAAAGTCAAGGCTGCAGTGAGCCGTGATTGTGCCAGTGCACTCCAGCCTGGGAGACAGAGTGAGACCCTCTCTCCAAAACAAAAACAAAAACAAAAACAAGGCCGGGCACGGTGGCTCACGCCTGTAATACCAACACTTTGGGAGGCCAAGGCGTGCGGATCACTTGAGGTCAGGAGTTCGAGACTAGCCTGGACAACGTGGTGAAACCCTGTCTCTACTAAGAAATACAAAAAAATTAGCTGGGCAGGGTGGTACATGCCTGTAGTCCCAGCTACTGGGGAGGCTGAAGCAGGAGAATCGCTTGAACCCGGGAGGCGGAGGTTACAGTGAACCGAGATCCCGCCACTGCACTCCAGCCTGGGTGACAAAGGGAGACTCCATCTCAAAAAAACAAAAAACAAACAAACAGAAACTATAAGTGAGGGAGGCAGCTCCCTCTCTTGCACATAGCGAGCCACTAACCCAGCCTCCTCCCACCTGGCCTTTTCTCAGCCTGGGACCAGAGGCAGCTGTGAGCCTGTCTCTCATGCTAGATGGTCCCAGCTTTACTCACTGTTGTTTCCTGTCTCCCAAGCCTAGCTCAGCCTGGGACTTGGGAGCCAGACAATCCCTGCTGTGGCCTTCAGTAATTAAATCCATGGCACAGAGGTCATGAGCTCTAGCAGTGCTGGGTGGGGTCCCTAGTGGTGATTTCAGGAATGACACTCTTATACAAGTCCCCAGTCCTGGGTTCCCAGGGCTCCTGCCTACACAAACTCAACAGAGGACAGACTCAGAGACTTAGTCCAGGCTGGCTCTAGCCCCCAGAGCTCTGCCCTAGGAGGAAGAAAGCAAGATTGGGGGTTGGGGAGGGAGGCAGTGCCATGCCTGGAAGGGTAAAAGGAAACCAATTTCCTGGTACAAAACAAACAAACCTTGGGAGGATGTTTGTGTGGGGTAGAGAAATAGAACCAGAGCCAGGCACAGTGGCTCATGCCTGTAATCCCAGCACTTTGGGAGGCCAAGGTGGGAGGTTTGCTTGAGTCCAGGAGTTTCAGACCAGTCTGGGCAACGTAGCAAGACCTCGTCTCCACTGAAAATCAAAAAAAATTAGTCAAGCATGGTGACTCATGCCTGTAGTCCCAGCTACTTGGGAGGGTGAGGTGGGAGTATCGCTTCTCGAGCCCGAAAGATCAAGGCTGCAGTGAGCTATGATTGTGCTACGGCACTCCAGCCTAGACAACAAAGCAAGACCCTGTCTCAAAAAAAAAACAACCGGGAAAAGAAAAGGTGGAAAGAGAACCAGAGAGTAATGCAAGCTGCCCTCAAATGATTATCTGAGGGCCAAGAAGGCATCTTACCATAGTGTTAAAAGTTGTCCATTCTGGCCAGGCACGGTAGCTCACGCCTGTAATCCTGACAATTTGGGAGGCTGAGGCAGGGGGATCACTCGAGGTCAGGAGCTCAAGACCAGCCTGGCCAACATGGTGAAACCCTGGCTCTACTAAAAATACAAAAATTAGCTGGGCATGGTGATGGGTGCCTGTAATCCCAGCTACTCGGGAGGCTGAGGCAGGAGAATCACTTGAACCTGGATAGCAGAGGTTGCAATGAGTCAAGATCGTGCCACTGCACTCCAGCCTGGATGACAGAGCGAGACTCGGTCCCAAAAAAAAAAAAGTTGTCCTTTCTGTCCTTTGAGGAGGAAGACTAACTTTTTATTCCTCTTTGAGGGCTAGAGCCTCCACCCAGCCCTGCAGAGCTAAGTCCACACACATTACTTGAGGCGCTAGTCTCTTCCCCACCCATAGAAGCTTGGAACCCTCTTCATACCCTAGAAGGCTAGTTTAGCCTCCTAGTTCCCTTTCATTCTCCATATTTAAACTACAGTCGAAACTGCCACACACCCTCCTCCAACAGGTTCCCTTCCCAGTTGCCCCGGACTTCTATTCTTCCCTTCTGGCCTCTCCAGCCAGCTGCATTTTCTCTCATCTTTCAGATATTCCCTGGTGACACACAAGCTTCTTAGCAAGCCCTCTCAGCTCTCCCTAAGCCCTTGAGGTGAACCATCCCTACAAAGAGCCTTGGAGCTCTTTGGGGCTGGCACAGCCTTTCCCCGGCTGCTGGGCTTCTTCATTGTGCCTCCCCACCTGCAATCCTGACCCTGACCCCAAGCACTAGGGCTCCTCCTGAACCACATTTGCAAACACTGAGACCTCAGAAGAAATGGCCATCTGTTTCCCACTTTTCCTCCTTTAGCCAGGAACTCTGGCCTAGGGGCCAGCAGGCCTGGTGCAAATCCTGGTTTTGCCATTACTTTTTTGTAGGACTGTTAGAATGTGTGGCATAGTGTGACATACAGGTGTGACTGCAACCCTAGCTGCAGATTAAAAGCACCTGGTAAGCTTTAAATGTATCCTGATATTCAAGCCCCACTGCATTCAAGTCAAAATCACCACCAACAGGAACCTGGTAATCAGTATTATTTTTAAACTCTCCAGGTAATTTCTCATTTTTATTTTTGTTTTTATTTTTTTGAGAGGCAGTCTCGCTCTGTCACCCAGGCTGGAGTGCAGTGGCGTGATCTTGACTCACTGCAACCTCTGCTATCCAGGTTCAAGTGATTCTCTTGCTTCAGCCTACCAAGTAGCTGACATTTCAGGCCCCCGCCACCACACCCAGCTAATTTTTGTATTTTAGTAGAGACGGAGTTTCACCATGTTGGTCAGGCTGGTCTTGAACTCCTGACCTCAAATCATCAGCCCACCTCAGCCTCCCTAAGTGCTAGGATTACAGACGTGAGCCATTGTGTCTGGACTCCCCCAGGTAATTTCTAAAGTGCAGCCAGAATTAAGCATCACAGGTACAGAGGTAGTCATGAGGGTAAGGTTGTCAGCCAACATCTTATCAGAAAGCCACATTCCAGAGGTCACTTACTCAGCTATCCACTGATATACTGGTAAATACTTAAAAACTAGCTGGTGTGGGGGATTCTAATTTCCATAAAGTAAATACTTCCACCATGTCTGATTTTAAGTTACCAACTTCACTTCAATGAACTTGGGAGTTCAGAGGCGTGCAGAGTCTGGAACAATCGCTCAGTATCCCATGCAAATATCCATATCTCAATCCACCCCAGGGCTTTTCTAATTAGCATAATGAATAGATTGGTAAAATTCTGGGCTTATTAATTAGCATAACAGGTATTAGAAATGAGTCTCCTTTGGAGAAATTAACAGTATTAAAGATATTTAGATTGGCTAAAATAGTTTTGGGGTTGTTCAAACAGTGTCAAAGAATCTTGGGAAGCTGCTAATTCTCACTTACGGATAATACACTGAGCTAAAGGCTTGAGAGTGCTTCTGTCCCAAAGTATTCCAATGCAGCCATCAGTCAGACTGAATCCTGCCTTTAGAATATTGTATTTTCCTCCAGCAGACCCTTCTTGCAAGGTGGAAGAGCTCCTAAAAGAACAGAAAGCTGGGCCTTTTTGAGTTTCACAGAAAGGTTGTATGAACCAATTTTGTGGCTACTAGCTAATAAATGTTTGTTTTATAGACATTTGTATGGGCAGCAGAATCCGTCCTGAGATCTGTTTTTGTGATAACTTGACAGTGAGATTTAGGGGGAAATGACTAACCCTTGCCTTTAATGGCTATTACAGTTTGTGAAAAAGAAGCTAACAATTACGCATGACCAATTTGACTTGGGTATGTCTGTATTCATGCCACTGGGCAAAGGTCTCTGTCTGTGTCTCTGTTTCCCCACCTGTGAAACAATGAGGTTGGCCTGTTCCTCTTCCAGCTCTAACAATCTTAGCTATAATTCTCACAGTCAATAGATGAGTCAGCAAATGCACAACAAGCTTCTCCTATGAGTCAAGTCCTGCCCAGGCTCTGAGGATACAACTGCAAACAAGATGCACAAGATAAACAAGAGCTTCTGTTCTATTCTGTTGGAGAGTGAGGGGTTGTAGGAACATGCAACACATGAAAACAGACACATGAAAAGTATCATTTCAGCCTGCAAAGTGGCTCGCTGGTAATCCCAACACTTTGGGAGGCTGAGGTGGGAGGATGGCTTAAGGCCAGGAGTTGGAGACCAGCCTGGGCAAAAAAGTGAGACCCTGTCTCTACAAAAACAAATGTTTTAAACCATCTGGGCACAGTGGTGCATGCCTGCAGTTCCAGCTACTCAGGAGTCACTGGCAGGAAGATTGCTTGAGCCCAGGAATTTGAGGCTTCAATGAGCTATGATTGCAACACTACGTTCCAGCCTGGGCAACAGAGCAAGACCCTGCCTGAAAAAAAAAAAAAGCAAAACAGAAAAGTATAATTTCAGATATGGATCCCTGCTAAAGATCTGAGAGCAGAGCTTTTAAGTGGAAGAAACAGCAAGTGCAAAGGCAGGAGACAGGAAAGGCCTTGGAGAGATCTGTGTGGCTCATGCAAGGGGTTCCTGGGAGAGTGGAAGGAGGCAAGGTCAGAGACATACGAAAGAGCCTTTGGCTTTAAAAAATGGTTTAGATTTATTTCCAGTTTCACTGATGGCCACTGGTAGGTTTGAAGCAGGCAGGTGATACAGAATCTGATTTGTGCTTTGGCAGGCTCCTGTATGGAGGATGAACAGGAGTTGGGGGAACCTACAGAAGGGGAGGGAGGAGGAAGACTGGTTAGGAGGCCGTTGCAGCAGTCCTAGTGCAAGAAGGTTTTGACTTGGACTAGGTGGACAGCATTGGAAATAGTGACAAGCAGTTGCATTGGGGATATATATTACAGGTAGAGCCAGCAGGGCTCACTGATGCTTTGGGTGTGGAGTGTGAGAAAAAGAGAAAGCAAGGATGATCTCTTAGTAGATGTTGCTGTCATTTACAAAGGCAAGAAAGATAAAGAAGAGTGGCAGGGGAGGTTAGGCCAAAACTCAAATTACTGTTGTGCTTGTTTCAGCAGCACATATACTTTAAAAAAAAATGCAATTTCTTTGTTTGGCCATTTTATTTTTTGAGATGTCTTTTCAAAATCCAGGTGCAGTTGTCTGGGGGGCTCAGAGGTGAGGTTTGGGTTGGATGATATAGATTTGAGAGTCATTTGATCCATTTAAACTTTGGCCTATATGATGTCATCTAGGGAGAAAGTATAGCAAGAAGAGAAAAGAGAGACAAAGGCCGACCCTGGGACCTCCTACACTGAGAAGCAGAGAGGCAGCAAAGAAAACAGAGAAGCTACAGTCAGTAAGGAAGAAGGAAAACAAGGCCAGTGAGGAGACAGGGAGCTTGGAGAAGGAGAAAGAGATATGGGAAAGGATTAAGTGTCCTGGGAACTCCCCTTCCAACCTGCGCCAAGGCTTCTACTATGTCCTGAGAGGTCAAGCGGAGGCAGCACAGAAAATCATCCATTGGCTTTGCAAGGTGTGAGTCACAATGACCTGATGAGAGCTCTTTCCACAGAGCGTGGGGGTGAAAGCCTTATTAGAATGGATGAAAGAGAGGAAGGGCAAGAAGTAAAGGAAGTAAGTACAGGAAACACAGGGAAGAAGACACTCTCTCAAGCAGGGAGTTTGCACATGGACTTCTTCCCAACACACCAAATACATAAGAGTAACCTCTATTTGGGAGATTTTTTTTTTTGAGTTGGAGTCTTGCTTTATCGCCCAGTGTAGAGTGCAGTAGCGCGATCTTGGCTCACTGCAAGCTCTGCCTCCTGGGTTCACGCCATTCTCCTGCCTCAGTCTCCCGAGTAGCTGGGACTACAGGTGTCTGCCACCACGCCCGGCTAATTTTTTTTTTCTTTTGTATTTTTAGTAGAGACGGGGTTTCACCATGTTAGCCAGGATGGTCTTAATCTCCTGACCTCATGATCCACCCACCTCGGCCTCCCAAAGTGCTGGGATTACAGGCATGAGCCACCACGCCCAGCCTATTTGAGAGATTTTAAATGACCATGAACTCCTTACAGCTTCTATCAAGAGGTAGAATCTATTTCTCCACCTTGTGAATCTATGCTGCACTTCTGACTTGTTTTCACCAATAGAACGTGATGGAAGTAAGGTTTGAGTTCTAAGCCTAGGAATCAAATGCCTTGACTTGTCATGAGAACAATTCTGAGCTAGCCTGCTGGAGAGACCACATGAAGTAGAGCCATGGCTCCTTGCTGACAGCCACCAACTGCCTGACATGTGAGTGAAACCATCTTAGCCCATCCAGCCTATCAGCCCAACTGCTAACAATATCCATGTGAGTGGATCTAGGCAAGACCAGCAGAACCACCCAGCTGAGCCCAGCCCAGATTTGTCAACCCACAGAATTACGAACTAATACATGATTGTTGTGTTAAGGCACTAAATTCTGGGGTAATTTGTTTTACAGCAAAAGCTAACTGTTACATTCATAAATCTTTTTTTTTTTTTGAGATGGGGTCTTGCTCTGTCACTGAGGCTGGAGTGCAGTGGCACAATCTCAGCTCACTGCAACTTCTGCTATCTGGGTTCAAGTAATTCTCCTGCCTCAGCCTCCCGAGTAGCTGGGATTACAGGCGTCTGCCACCGTGCCTGGCTAATTTTTGTATTATTAGTACAGACAGCATTTTACCATCTTGGCCAGGCTGGTCTTGAGCTCCTGACCTCGTGATCCACCCACCTCGGCCTCCCAAAGTGCTGGGATTACAGGCGTGAGTCACGCCCAGCATCATAGATCCTTTAAAAAAAAAAAGGAACTCAAATACCCATCCCCTTCTTTTCCTCTTCCTCTAGTTCTTCCCCGCAAATACTGCAATTTTGAATCTATATATTTATTTTTGAAATGGGACTTCATCCTCATTAGTAGAGTGATGAGTTAAAAAAACAAAACAAAACAACCCCCCCCCCCAAAAAAAAAAGAAAGAAAGAAAAGAGACTTCACTGGGCACAGTGGCTCAAGCCTGTAATTCCAACACTTTGAGAGGCTGAGGCAGGAGGATTGCTTGAGGCCAGGAGTTTGACACCAGCCTGGGCAACATAGTGAGACCTCATCTCTAAAAAAGAAAAAGAAAGAAGGGAGGAAAGGAAAAGAAAGGAAAGGAGAAGAGAGGAGAGGAGATAAAAGAAAAAGGAAAGGAAAGGAAAAGGGAAAGGAGAAAAAGGACTACCGTTGTCCAAGTTTTCCATGACTCCTGTCTTTCAACTCCCAAGGCTCTATATTCATTCTCTACCAGTTATTTCTTTAGCATCAGGCATTGAGCTGGGGCTTTCACATAATTACCTCTTAAATCTCACAACCCATGGAATTTGGCAAGTGAGGAAACTGAAGTTCAGAGAAGTAAACTGATTTTTCTCCATTAAGAAGTTAAAGTGGGCCGGGCACAGTGGCTTACATCTGTAATCC
Source organism: Pongo abelii (assembly GCF_028885655.2). Lineage (NCBI taxonomy): Eukaryota > Metazoa > Chordata > Mammalia > Primates > Hominidae > Pongo > Pongo abelii. The sequence goes on from NC_071993.2 coordinate 74,589,738, forward strand.
CGGCACTTTGGGAGGCCGAGGCGGGTGGATCAGGAGATCGAGACCATCCTGGATAACACAGTGAAACCCCATCTCTACTAAAAATACAAAAAATTAGCTGGGCATGGTGGCGGGTGCCTATAGTCCCAACTACTCGGGAGGTTGAGGCAGGAGAATCGCTTGAACCCGGGAGGCAGAGGTTGCAGTGAGCTAAGATTGCTCCACTGCACTCCAGCCCGGGCGACAGAGCGAGACTCCATCTCAAAAAAAAAAAAAAAAAAAAAGAAGTTAAAGTGCCCCCTGACCCAGCAAGCAAAGTGCTTTTTACTCCAATGCAGTTGTAGCCCCAGCTATGTTAGAATAAAATCATTTAACTAAGTGGTTAAAAAGCAAATTGGAACAATACACTCAGCTCAAATATTGGCAGTTCAATAGTGGTTGGAGTTGAAACTTTACGTGGAGAGGCAGGTTACTGCAAAATAGTAGTTCCAAGAGATTTTAAGTGTTTGTTTGTTTGTTTTTAAAAAAGGATCCATTAAATAAGCCTGGGAAATACTGCAGGACTTCTTCATAGCCTTTAGTGAGAACGGATACAGTATAGTGTGTCTCTAAGAGGAAAGAAGGATGTGTAGCCTCTCTCAACTGTATTTGAGGACACAACATTTTCCCTAGATACCAGGAAGGAACTAGCATATCTTGAAATGTACTTCGGGAAATGCTATCCCATGGCACTAGTTCCTAATTCTTTTGAAGTTGAAAGCAACCTCCTTAAAGTTTTATGCTCTATACTTAACAGGAAAATTAAAGACAACAGTGATTATTTATGTTTTGTGCTTGACTTTGCAAATTACACAACTTATTCTGCAATGATTGTCAAACAACCAGACTAGGCTATGATCACACCTCTTAGGGTCCTGCATGGGGTGATGGGCACACTTTAGTGACTTTGGGCCCAAGGGGATTTGGGACAACAGCCTCCAAGGACATGCAAAATGCTCATTACTCAGAAGGGCCTGGGTCACCCCAGTGGCTTCTTGTTTTGGAAATCCCCTGGAGAGCTGCCTCTAAAAGCCCTGCTCCTTCTGGCTTCCTTTCTGCAGCCACCACCACTGCCCCCACAGAAGGCCGACTGCCCAGATCCTCTTCCATGCATCCCTAGGCCCATTCCTACCTTTGGCTACTGAACAGCCGTCCTTGCAGCCCCCACCCCAGGACTCCTGTCCTTCCTCCTGTCCCCTGCTCTCCCTGCTGAAAGGCTGCTCCTGACCACCAGCTGGGGAGAGTGGATGGCCTCATGATGACCTAACTGACCAACCACGGTGTCTATTACTGGATGATTGGCACAACCATGCTGTGAGCCCTGTGCAGTCATTGAAGGTGATGTAGAAAGGTATTGAGTGTGCTGGGAACTGCTCTTCATACCCTGAGGCTCTGTCTGTGTGTTTGGGGGTGGAAGTGTGACATAAGTCAGGTTCTTTAAGTTCTAAGACTTCAGCAGGCTTTCTAGGCCTTTATCCCCATCAGTGGTCGGGGGAGCAGAGAGGTGATACCAGCAGGTGTATGAAGCCTATGGAACCCACAGAGGAACTATCTTAAGCCTTTAGAAGGGGACATCTGGGGAGTCCTGGGGACAATGGCCCAGGCCAGATGACAGAACCAAACTAAAGGGTCCTGAATCTGGCAAGTGGGTATATGCTATGGGAGATGGTCACTCCAGGCTGGGGTCCCAGGGCTGGGATGGGATCAGGAGCTGGCAGAGCCTACTAGAGTTCTACTGTGTCCAGTGAGTCTTTTCGAGGCAACAGGCTCTGATTGTGCACTGCCCCTGGGTGATGGCTGGGTGCATGAGTTGGGGAAGGCTAGCGGGTCACTGAGCATAGGGGTGCTGGGCCATTTCATGATGTAATATGATGTACCCTCCCAGTGGGGAGGGTATGTGGGGCAGGACACACAACAGTAAGTTCAATATAATAATAACTATTTCCCAAAACATATTGTACCTCCATTTGTAAGGATGAGGTCACACCTCTATAAAAGAAAAAGGTGGAAGGGAGTTCTCCTCAAATAGAAACATGCAGATGTCAGGTCAGGTGCGGTGGCTCACACCTGTAATCCCAGCACTTTGGGAGGCCGAGGCGGGCAGATCATTTGAGGTCAGGAGCTCAAGACCAGCCTGGCCAACCTGATGAAACCCCGTCTCTGCTAAAAATACAAAAATTAGCCAGGCATGGTGGTGGGTGCCTGTAATCTCACTCTGGAGGCTGAGGCACAAGAATCATTTGTACCCGGGAGGCAAAGGTTGCAGTGGGTCAAGATCATGCCACTGCACTCCAGCCTGAGGCCTGAGCAACAGTGGAAGACTCTGTCTAAAAAAAAAAAAAATGCAGATGTTCATTCTTCTCCCATATGACTAGTTTCCCAGCCTGGACCCCAGGTGCAACTGCGCATCTTTTGGGACTTGTTCATTTTTCGGCAGTGTGTGTGTGTGTGTGTGTGTGTGTGTGTATCTATGAAACCCTCAGAGAGTAGAGGGAAAATCTTCCCTCACCCTCAGAGGGAAAGCCTCAGAGACCCACCCAGGGCCACTTCCCTTCCTGACAGCGCAGGGCTGGCCCTGTACTTGGCATCCACCTTATAAGGTATCTGTCTTCCGGCTGGCTTTCTGTCAAAATTTTTTGGATTGCTTGATAGTTTATTATACCCAAAAAAAAGCTTTTAATCTTTTTGGACCCACCTAAATCAGTGCTGTGAGGCAGGGTGGGTAGCTGTTTGTATGCCCAATTACAAATGAGAAAACAGGTTAGACTATTTCCCCAGGTCATTGAGGGAATTAGCAGTAAACCAAGACTGACAGTAGTGATGATTCAAGAGGTCCCAGAGCTGGGAGGATCTTTAGACATAATTGTGTCCAACATCCACATGAGTGGATAGAGAAACTCAAGCTAAAAGGGTGGTGTGTTGCTCACGGCTATATATTTAAGTTTATGTCCTCTTCTATTTATGTGCTGTATTGCACAATAAAATGTTTTCTAAATGAAAAATACCCTGTTTAATTTTCATGTCTATGATGATTAGTGAGGTTGAGGATATACAGTTCTGAAAATTTCCTGTTTTTATCCTTTGCACATTTTCCAATTAAGATATTCTTGTAAGTAGCCAATGCCAGGTGGCTGGCAGGCTGAGAAAATGCCATTCACACCTCTTATCTCCACAGGAGAGGGCCCTTCCAGATGAGGAGACTCCAGGCTGGTCTTGCAGAGCTTTTTTTTTTTTTTTTTTTGTGGGCAGGGGGGGATGCAGACAGAGTCTCTGTCTGTCACCCAGGCTGGAGTGTAGTCGTGGTGCAATGTCAGCTCACCACAACCTCCACCTCCCAGGCTCAAGCGATCCTCCTGCTTCAGCCTTCCAAGTAGATGGGATTACAGGCGCCCACCACTACACCTGGCAAACTTTTGTATTTTTAGTAGAGACAGGGTTTCACCATGTTGGTCAGGCTGGTCTCGAACTCCTGACCTCAGGTGATCCGCCCACCTTGGACTCACAAAGTGCTGAGATTACAGGCATGAGCCACTGCGCCGGGACATCTTGCAGAGCTTTGACAGAGGAAGAGTCTCAGAGCCATCTGCCTGCAGGGGCTGGCCTTGTTGGGGTTCAGCCAGGCATTCCGGGGAAGCAGCTGGGGAGCACTGGCTGATGGGATGTTGGACCAGGCCTGCCTGACTCACACTGGAAGAGAGGTTGGATGCCCCGGTGCCTGGGCATCATGGCCCGAGCAGCTCCATCTGTCACTCAGGAGGGCAGGGCATCTGCTCTGGGAAAGGTTGGGTGCTGCTGGGGGAGGGGAGCCTCAGGGAAGTCAGCTGTGCTCCCAGGGCAGTCTGAGGGTACCAAGGATAGAGTACTAGGGGACAATGAAATGGGGTCTGGATTTGAGCCTGTGGCTATAGAGGACGGTGGGCAAAAGAAGGGCTGGAAGGCTTTTACATTCAAAAACACACATGGATCTGCTGGTTCATGAGCAGCAGTAAACGAACACAGTGTCCGGCCATGTGCTGGTTGCTATGGGACACCAGCAGCCCTTAAAGGTGGATTTCACAGTTTGCAGTTGACAAAGCACCTCCACCTCATATATTAGAGCACTTTCCAAGTGCAGATTTACTCGGAGAGTGCCCCCTTCCTTGCTGGATTGTCAGCACTGTGGGTGGAAAGAACCATCTTACTTCCAGATGCCACCCCAGTGTCTGGGTGCCTAGGGGTGCCGGACACAGGTAGGTGCTCATTAAACATGGAAGCCAGCTGTCCCCTCAGCCATGAGGGCTGACTCTCTGGCAGTCCCACCTCAGACTTCTGGCAGCTGAAGACTTCTGCAGAATTCAGCAGAATTCTGTCCTTCCCCAGGCTTCCCCTGAAATTCAGTCACCATTTGATGACAATCTTGTTGGGTCTCTGGGAGGTGTCAGTTCTCTGCTCCCAGACTTTCTGGCTTTCTCCTACTTCCTATATTTTCCCTCAGGGTATTTTAACTTCCTCGTTTCTGTTTACTGAGCTCAGCTCAGTGGCAGCACCTACTTTCTATCTTACACACCCAAATCCCTCTCAGCCTTGTTCAGAAAAAAACAGAAGACGCTTCATTAACAAAATATAATCTTCTGTTACAACATGTGTCGACTGAACCGTTGTTTTTCTTTCTCATAGGTCATCATAATCACTCTGTGTGGAGAAAAAGACAGGAAGGATTCTCCCAGGTTTACCCAGGAGTAGACAGTCTCAGATTTTTTGCCCAAAGTTTCTCACTCTGCCAGAGCAAACAGCCCTAAGCATTTCACAACGACTGCAGAGAAACCAAGTCAGCCTTGAATTCCTGGGGGATAGAAGTAGGGGGGCTGGGTAAAGACCACTGCTGGGGGCTGCTGAAAAATTCACTGTGGGTGCACAGTTTCACCTACTATTTAGTGGTTAGTTATAGTGCAGTGTAACTGCCGTGAGGGTACCTTGTAATTAAAGTCAGCTGGAGCTAGAGGGGTCATAGACTTCTTTTAGTAAAGGATCTAAACTCCCTCCAATTTCACTCTCTCAGGAAGCCACATCAACTGCCCCCAGAACGTCCTCTAACTTAGCATTGCTCATATGTTTTTAACATTACCTGGAAATGTGTGATATACTACAGCACAATGCGCATACGAATCACGCAACTGAGCCTGAAACAAACTCGCCCTTACCGTGATGCATTCTTTTATTTCCTATACCATCCTTTTGTTTGAACTCTATTCATAACCCACTCATCTAATTCAATCAAACTACCGACAGAACGCCTCCAGAGAAGCCTTGCTAGGCCTGTTTTGGGAAACAGGAAAGATGCACTTGGATTTACAACATCTGTTTGTACAGCAAATATGGAGGCATTAAGCAACAGTCAAACCTATATAAATATGGCTCCAGTGATCCTGAAAGTCCCGTGATGAAGCATTAAATGCCAGTGTTCCTCACCTCCCTTACCCTGTCAGTTCACTCACTCTTTGGGTAACATAATCAGGAAGCCCTGAGGTGCACCTGAAGACCAGGAGAGCCCCTACCTCTCCAAGGAAAAGAACAGGTTTGGGGCTTCTGTCTCCTGAGCGAGAGCTGAAAGGCCAGCAGAGAGAAGGCATCAGATGGCAGGGAATTTCTGGTGTCTGGAGATGACCCCACCAGCAGAACTCTTCTCGGGGAGGGGCTGCTTCTGCTACAGGCTGTGTGTGGTCCTTGGGGGCCTGCCCTACCCGCCTGACCTCTGTGGAGCAGGGGAAACTGCACTTGCTGACTGATGGATCCTAGCTGGCTGTGAGACTCTGAGGACAACTGGGATGGAGAGAGTGAAGAAGTGACAGTTTGCCAGACCCTTCCCTCGCCATGGGCCCAGGAGAACACAAAGTAAATGATCTTCCAGCACTTACTGGTTTTGCCCTACTCTAGAAATATCAACAGCCTTGTCCCTATGGGGAACCAAGAGGAAAAAAACATGAGCAAGTAAAGAAAAATCGCACCTGTTTAAGAGGACTCGGTAACACGAAGGAGGAAGCCCCAGGTGAACTAGTAGGAAAGGCAGAAAAGAACCTCAAAGAAAAAGGAGGGAAAAGGGTATGGGAACTCTCAAGATGTGATCAGAGCACACTCAAAAAGATTCTTGCAAACTAACATACATGACTTTCAAATATAGCAATTCATTAGAAGACAGTAATTGCTGGGAATTGAATCAGTGGTCTGGAAGATATTGTGAGAGAGACATCTTGCAGTATAGAGCAAAAACACAAAGAAGTGGGAATCTGAAAGGAAAGAGAAGAGACGTGGAGGCGAAATCCAAGATGAAGAAATGTAGCAGCTGCTGTTGGCTGGCTACTCAGCCCCATTTCCATCCGTTCGCTTCTCTGACTCCACTATAGAGACTGGAAGAGTAAAATGTACTCATTATCAGCTCCCCTTGCTGGATGACACAGTTCTGGCCAATGGGACATAAGCTTCCGATAAGATTTTCTGGGTTTTTAAAAAATATAAAATGCGGCCGGATGCGGTGGCTCATGCCTGTAACCCGCAGCATTTTGGGAGGCCAAGGCAGGCAGATCACAAGGTCAGGAGTTCAAGACCAGCCTGGCCAACATGATGAAACCCTGTCTCTACTAAAAATACAAAAATTAGCCAGGTGTGGTGGCATGCGCCTGTAATCCCAGCTACTCAGGAGGCAGAGGCATGAGAATCGCTTGGACCTGAGAGGCGGAGGTTGCAGTGAGCTGAGATTGTACCACTGCACTCCAGCCTGGCCTACAGAGAGAAAGACTCCGTCTCCGTAGCTCAGCCAGGGCTACGTAGCTCAGCCAGAGCTAGTGGGAGCCAGGAACAGATGGGAGCCCCACCTCCTTCCGAGTTGGCGGGGTGGGAGCCCTGCCATCCCAGGCACAGCTGCAGCCGTCCAGCCACAGCTGCAGACCCAAGCATCCCTGCACTCTCAGGGGCCCGGGAAGCCCCCTGCCCTGCAGGCTCCGAAGTTCCTGCTCCCACTGCCTGGCCTCTTCCTGCTCCCAGTGGCTGCTCCAATTACGGAGCAAAGTTGTGGCCAAGCCCGGGTACTCTCGTGACCCGGCCGGGTGTGCCCATGCTTGGATGGTGCTGATATGCCAGCCCCCTGCCGCCTCAGCCCCCTCCGGACTCTGGGCACAAACAAGCCTGGGAGGCAGGCTCAGGTGGGGCTGAGTGTGGCTCAGCATGGGCCTGCTGGCCTGCCAGGCCTCGGCAGGAACAGCCTGGGTGCCATGGATGACATGTAGATGGTGGCAGGAGGCAGATAGACTCCTGGGTGGAAAGGGGCAGGTCCCTGGTGAAGCCTCACATTCAAGCCATGGACGGCCTAAAGCATAGGGCCAGGCTGTCAGTTCTGGGTAGAGTCCACAGCCGAGAGAGAGAACTTAATGGTGTTTTTTCCAGGCCCACCCATGGCTGCCCATGAAACAATCAGCACACACTTCCTTCCTTCCTAAACCCCGGACTTAACCAGACTCACAGAGACATCAGGACAACCTGCCTATGGGTAGGAACTACCCACTCCAGGTCTCCTCTCTGCTGAGAGCTGCACTCGCCAGGACAACCTGCCTGCAGAAAGGAGTTACCCACTTTAGGTCTCCTGAGAGCTGCACTATTGCTCAATAAAGCACCTCTTCACCTTGCTCACCCTCCAATTATCCATGTGCCTCATTCTTCCTGGACACAGGATAAGAACTCGGGACCCAGCCAAATGGCAGGACTGAAAGAGCTGTAACACAAACAGGGCTGAAACACACCCACCCCCTGGATTGCCACATTGTGGACCACGAGAAGGAGAGAAGAGCTGCAGCCCTTTGGGGAGCTCAGACCTAGGAGATCCCCAAGCCAGAGCTGTGACACCCTGTTTGGGGCTCTGTGGTTCCTGGCATTCCCCAAGCTTCTGGGCACCACTGCATTCCCAGATGCCCACACTGGAGGCCACTTGTGGTATGCCTAGTCCAGCTGCAGCCTTGCAGGGAGCCAGCACCCATGCTGGCGCCTGGAGTTGCCCACCCAACCACAGCTGGCATGCCTGGCTGTGTGCAGTGGCCAGATCCCATACTCACTCACTCACACACCATTTACCGCTCTGTGCCTGGCTCGCCCTTGGTAGGCATGGGATCCAGGCCAGTAGCGCGAGTCAAGTGCAGCCTGCCAGGCCAAGTACAGGGAAGGAGCCCAGTGGGCCCAGGCAAAACTCAGGCAAAGGCGCCACCGGCCACAGAGGTTTCCGGTTGGCGAAGTGGCACCTTCAAGGATCCTGTAACATGAGCCACTGTGTCTGGCCCCAAATGGCAATTTAAATCAGAGCAGAAATTTCAAGATGGGGGAAGACAAAGAGAAAACAGTAGTGAGCAATAGATATAGTTAAATCTAAATGAATGCTACTGATATGGTTTGGATTTGTGTCCCTCCCCAAATCTCATGTCAAATTGTAATCCCCAGCATTGGAGGAGGGGCCTGGTGGAAGGTGACTGGATCATGGGGGAGGGTTTTCCCCTTGCTGTTCGCATGATACTGAGTGAGTTCTCATGAGATCTGCTTGTTTAAAAGTATCTAATACCTCCCCTTCATTCTCTTCCTCCTTCTCCAGACATGTAGGATGTGCTTACTTTCCCTTTGCCTTCTGCCATGATTGTAAGTTTCCTGAGGCCTCCCCAGCCATGCTTCCTGTACAGCCTGTGGAACTGTGGGTCAGCTAAATGTCTTTTCTTTATAAATTACCGAGTCTCAGGTAGTTCTTTATAGCAATGTGAAAATGGACTAATACAACTACCTTAGGACTCAGCAATCCCTCTTCTGGGCACATACACAAAGGAAGTGAAATCACCACCTCATAAAGATATCTGCACTCCCATATTCATTGTGTCATTATTCACCATAGCCAAGATATGGAAACAACCCAAGTGTCTGTCCACAGATGAATGAAGAAAGAAACTGATACATGTATACAACATATATATATACACATATATTCAGCCCTAAAAAGGAACGAGATCTTGCCATTAGCCACAACATGGATGAACCTGGAGAATATTACACTAAGTGAAATAAGCCAAACAGAAAGAAAAATACTACATGATCTCATTTATATATGGAGTCATTTTAAAAATTGAAATATACAAGGATAGAGAACCAGACAGTGGTTACCAGGAGCTGGGAGTGAGGGAGAAAGAAATGGAAAGACATAGGTAGAGAATACAAAGTACTAGACTTGAGGGATGAAGAAGTCTAGAGATCTAATATAGTTAGATCTAATAAAATGTAGATCTAATTTTATTACTTAGAGCTCTAGGTAATAAAATTGTACTGTCAATGAGATTCATGCTAAATGAGTAGATGTAGCTGTTCTTACCATAAAAACAAAAAAAAGGTAACTGAGATGATGGATATATTAACTTGCTCCACAATAGTAACCTTTTTATTATCTATATGTATCCCATAATATCACCTTGCATACCTTAAATACAACAATAAAACTTATTTTAAAAAAAAATCTAGGGCTGGGCATGGTGGCTCATGCCTGTAATCCCAGCACTTTGGGAGACCAAGGCGGGAAGATCTCTTGAGCCCAGGAGTTCAAGACCAGCCTGAGCAACATACCAAGACCTCGTCTCTGCAAAAAAATAAAATAAAATAAAAAATAAATAAAAAAAAACAACTAAATGGATTATGATAACATGACTGGGTATGAGATGTGTGTGTGTATGTGTGTGTGTGTGTGTTTGTGTGTGTGTGTGTAGATATAGATATGTTTTTAAGTGAGAACTCTTGGAATAAATAATCCATATTTAAAAATACTCCAAGACAGCTGAGACCAAGGGTTAAAGCTGGGAGACTGAAAAAATATAGACCACCGGGGCACTACTCATTTCTCCAGCTCTGATCCGCTATTGTACCAGGGGTCTAATCGGGCCTGTGTCTGCCTCCTTCTTGAATAGCCCAGAGAATTCATCTAAACAGCTTCCTACAGCAACTCCCTACTCCAGGGGCCAGACAGAATTCCAGACCAGTGTTGTCTCTGGGGACATTGACACAGCAGCCAAGTTGATTGGTGCTGGGGCAGCCACAGTTGGTGTGGCTGGTTCAGGGGCTGACATTGGAACTGTGTTTGGCAGCTAGATCATTGGCTATGCCAGGAACCCATCTCTCAAGCAGCAGCTCTTCTCCTATGCCATTCTGGGCTTTGCCTTGTCTGAGGCCACGGGGCTCTTCTATTTGATGGTTGCCTTTCTCATCCTCTTTGCCATGTGAGGCTCTGTGGGGATCACCTGCCTGTCCCTGCTGCTGCGACTCCATGCCATTCCTGGTGCTGGGGTGTGCTAAGCTTCACCATTAAACACAATGTTTCCCTAAAAACAAATGAACAGGCCTGGCAAGGTGGCTCACACCTGTAATCCCAGCACTTTGGGAGGCTGAGGCGGGTGGATCATTTGAGGCAAGAATTCGAGACCAACCTGACCAACAAGATGAAACCCTATCCCTACTAAAAATACAAAAAAAAAAAAAAAAAAATTAGCCAAGCATGGTGGTGCACACCTGTAATCTCAGCTATTAAGGAGGCTGAGGTAGGAGAATTGCTTGAACTCAGGAGGCGGAGGCTGCAGTGAGACGAGATTATGCCACTGCACTCCAGCCTGGGCAACAGAATGAGACACCATCTCAAAAAATAAAAATAAAAACAAACAAAACAAAAAAATACTCCGAGACTAAAGAAGTTAAACGATATCAATGAAACCCAGGACCTTAAGTGGAGAAGAGGAGAGAATAGGGAACACAAAACTTTCTAAAAATTTTACTTACCTTGAAAAATAAAAAGTAAGTAAAATATCTTATTGGGGAAAATGTAGCTATTTAATTTTTATGTATTATTAGAGAACTAAAACTTTAAGGTGGTTAGAAACTCCAAAGCAGGTATTCTAGAATTTGACCAAAAAAAAAAAAGGAAAGAACGAGATAAAGAGAAAAGAACCATGTTGCACAAAATAAAGCATAAACGTAAAACATGATGAAAGGAAGAAAAGTGTTTCAGTTACTACAACAAATATGAATGGGTTTATGCACCTATTCAAGAGATTGTCAGTTGCATTGAAAAATAATCTAGCTATATGTGGTTAATGTAAGATGTACCGAAAACAAAGTGAAAAAGGAAAGTTGAAAATAAAGGAATAGGCAAAGAGATACCAAGCAAAAGGAAAGTTGAAAATAAAGGAATAGGCAAAGAGATACCAAGCAAAAGCAGCCTACGAAAAAAAATCAGAATCACAACATTAGTATCAATGTGAAAAGATAAAATGCATGAAAAGGCCATGCCTGGTGGCTCAGGTCTGTAATCCTAGCATATTTGAAGGTCAAAGCAGAAGGACTGCTTGAGCCCAGGAGTTTGAGACCATCTGGGCAACATGGTGAAACCCATCTCTACCAAAAATACAAAAGGTAGCCAGGCATGGTGGAGCCTGTAGTCCTAGCTACTCAGGAAGCTGAAGCAGGAGAATCGCTTGAGCCCAGGAGGTGGAGGTTGCAGTGAGCTGTGATCGCACCACTGAACTCCAGCCTAAGTGAAGAGTGAGACCCTGTCTCAAAAAAAAAAGAAAAAAGAAAAAAAAAAAAAAAGAAGAAGAAGAAAAACAAAAGCATGAAACTGGACAAAGTATATTATGTAACTTAAAAACCTTTGGAAAAGCAGCTGTGGCTGAAGCCTGTAATCTCAGCACTTTGGGAGGCCGAGATGGGTGGATTGCTTGAGCTCAGGAGTCTGAGATCAGCCTGGGCAACATAGCAAAACTGTGTCTCTACAAAAAATACAAAAATTAGCCGTGAGTGGCAGCATGCATCTATAGTCCAGGAGGTGGAAGTTGCAGTGAGCCAAGACGGCGCCGCTGCGCTCCAGCCTGTGTTACAGAGCCAGGCCCTGTCTAGAAAAAAAGAAAAAGAAAAAAAAAAGAAAAGAAAAGATAAAAGAAAAGGAAAAGAAAAAAGAAAAACCTTTGGAAAAGCTAGAAATCTTTATGTACCAAATAACATAGCAGCCAAATATATAAGGTAAACATTTCTAGAACTGCAGACAAAATTAATAAAGCAATATAGTTGGACATTTTAATATACATGTTCAAAACTTGATATATCAAGTAAGCAAACAATAATCACGTATAGAGGATTGAGCAATAAAATCAATAAACTCAGTTGAATAGGTACATTTAGAATTTTTGGCCGGATGCAGTGGCTCACACCTGTAATCCCAGCACTTTGGGAGGCCAAGGTGAGCGGATGGCTCGAGGTCAGGAGTTTGAGAGGTCAGGAGTTCAAGATCAGCCTGGACAACATGGTGAAACCCCGTCTCTACTAAAAAAATACAAAAATTAGCCAAGCGTGAGGATGCATGCCTGTAGCCCAAGCTATTCAAGAGGCTGAGGCAGGAGAATCACTTGAACCTGGGAGGTGGAGGTTGCAGTGAACTGAGAATGCACCACCACACTCCAGCCTCAGCAACAGAGCGAGACTCCATCTCATTAAAATAATAATAATTTTTAACACCACGAATACAAAATATATATCCTTTTCATATGCCCATGGAAAGTTTACCAAAAGTAGTCATGTACTTGTCTAGAGTGGAAATTTTAATAAATTCTGAAAAGTAGAGACTTCAAATGAAGGATATGCTGATCAAAGCCATTAAAACTAGAAAAAAGTAAGGCCAGGCATGGTGGCTTACACCTATAATCCCAGCACTTTGTGGGGCTGAGGTGGGAGGATCACTTGAGCCCACAAGTTCGAGACCAGCCTGGGCAACATACTGAGACCTCATCTCTTCAAAACATTTTTAAAAATTAGCTGGATGCAGTGGCAGATGCCTATAGTCTCAGGTACTCAGGTGGCTGAGGCAGAAGAATTGCTTGAGCCTAGGAGTTCAAGGCTGCAGTGAGCTATAATCGCATCACTGCATTCCAGCCTGGGTGACAGAGGGAGACTCTGTTTCAAAAAAAAAAAAACATTTTTAACTATTAAAGAAAAATTAAATAATAATGTTATTATGTTAAGACATATAGATATAAATTCCAGAAAAAATGACTAAAAGAACTGAAATCAATTGCCTCTGGGGACAGGAATCAAGATTAGGGAAGTATTAGAGGAGACAACTTTCTATTGCTATTAGTCTTATGGTATTATTTGACTTCTTAAACTATATAAATATATCAATTTGATAAAGATTAAATTAGGCAAAATTAAAGAGTGAAGTGAAAGCAGCTCTGGAACTTTTTTACTTTTTTTTTTTTGAGACAGTTTCGCTCCTGTTGCCCATGCTGGAGTGCAGTGGCGCCATCTCGGCTTACCGCAACCTCTGCCTCCCGGGATTCAAGCAATTCTCCTGCCTCAGCCTCCTGAGTAGCTGGGATTACAAGCGACTGCTACCACGCACAGCTAATTTTGTATTTTTAGTAGAGAGGGGGTTTCACCATGTTGGTCAGGCTGGTCTCAAACTCCTGACCTCAAGTGATCCACCTGTCTCAGCCTCCCAAAGTGCTGGGATTACAGGCATGAGCCACTGCGCCCAGCATTTTTTTTTTTTTTTTTTTTTTTAAAGACAGGGTTTTGCTCTGCCACCCAGGCTGGAGTATAGTGGCACCATCTCGGCTCACTGCGCCCTCCACCTTCCAGGTTCAAGCGATTCCCCTGCCTCAGCCTGCTGTGTAGCTGGGACTACAGGTGCACACCACCATGTCTGTCTAATATTTGTATTTTTAGCAGAGACAGGGTTTCACCATGTTGGCCAGGCTTGTCTTGAACTCCTGACCTCAAGTGATCCAGGCATCTCGGCCTCCCAAAGTGTTAGGATTACAGGCATGAGCCACCGCACCCAGCCAGCCCTGGAACTTTGACCCATCCTGATATAGTAGAAAGAATATGGATAGTCAGTTAAAGCCAAGTTTGAATTTTCCCTCTATTACTTATTAGTAATAGGATCTTGGACAATTCATTTAGCCTTTTGTCTGGGTTTCTTCCTTTGTAAAATGGGACACTGACCTGTACAGCCCCTATAGGAGAGACAATACTGGGCTCCAGCCCCTTGAGATAAACCCTGTATCCACTGCCCACCCCTACCCCAGCACAGGCAGGACCCCCAGCCACAGACACTTGTGGGTTAACTCAGTCCATCTGCCCCCTGCTTTCACCTCCTGGTTAAAATTGTTGTTTTGGTTTTGGTTTTCCATACATCATAAGCATTAGGGGGTATTTTCCACAGTGTCAAGGTCGGTGGGTAAGGATTAGCCACAGCTTGGAAATTTCAAGTAGAAAATAGAACAAAATGGCTTTGAGAGTATTAAGTACAGGTGTTTTTATATCTACATCTGTATTTGAAAAGAAAATGTATCTCTTTATGCTTTAAACACTGTAAACAGATCACTGCAAAAACAAAAACCTGGGGCAAAATTCAAAATTGCTAAGAATAATAAAACTTACTTCTTGTGTTCTTATAAAGATTTGTTCCATTCCCGTGTTTGCACACACATGCAGCAGGGAGCCCAATCCTTTCTCTCAGTGGAGGGAGGGCAGTTGGTGGTGATGGGTAGGGAGGCGGGTGTTTGAAGAAGCAGTCACAATGCAGCGTGCTAAGTGTGGCTGTGGGAAGGAGCAGTCGATGGCTCTGTGCTGTTCAGGCTCGGCAGCAATCTTAGAGACCTGCCTGATTATAGAGTTGCCCAGGTAAAAGGATGTGGAAGAGGGTCTCAGACAGACAGCACAGTGGTGCCTAAACTTGGCTGCAAACTGGAACAACCTGGGGAGCTTTAAAAAGTACTGATGCATGGCTGGGCATGGTGGCTCATGCCTGTAATCCCAGCACTTTGGGAGGCCAAGGCAGGCAGATCATCTAAGGTCAGGAGTTCGAGACCAGCCTGACCAACATGGAGAAACCCCATCTCTACTAAAAATACAAAATTAGCCGGGGTGGTGGTGTGCACCTGTAATCCCAGCTACTTGGGAGACTGAGGCAGGAGAATCGCTTGAACCCAGGAGGCAGAGGTTGCAGTGAGCTGAGATCACACCATTGCACTCTAGCCTGGGCAACAAGAGCAAAACTCCGACTCAAAAAAAAAAAAAAAAAAAACTACTGATGCCTGGTTCCCACCCCCAGACATCCTGACTTAATTGGTCTGATGTGTGGCGTGGGCAGCTGGAGTTTTGGAAGCTCTAGGAAATTCCAATGTGCAGCAAAGTTCAGGAGCCGCGGGCCTGCATGAGGGCCTGAGGCAGGAGACTGGGGCTCTCTGTAAATCGAATGGAAAGTTGGAGGAGAAGGACAAACTGTAGGCCTGGAGAGATGGGGATGGGACAAGACTTAGGATATAGAATGGACAGGAGTAGGTGGTAGAGTGGAGAGAGGGAAGGAGGAAGAAGCTGATGGTGATGCCCAGGTTTCAGGCTTGGATAACTGGGTGGAGGTGGTACATTTTCTGCAATTCAGAACACAGCAGAATGTGGTATGCACAGAAGACCTGCTGGTTAGAGATGATATATCATCTTGGCTCAATACATAGTAGCCTCAACCGCCGCCGCCACCACCACCACCATCATCATCATCATCATCATCAATCTGGTGGAGGCTTCTTAAAAGCCTTTGTGGTCACTAGGATTAAAGCAGTGAGGCTGCCCTCTAGTGTCGTTTGTTTTTCTTTCTTTTTTTTGAGACGGAGTCTCGCCCCGTGGCCCAGGCTGGAGTGTAGTGGCACGATCTCGGCTCACTGCATGCTCTGCCTCCCAGGTTCTTGCCATTCTCCTGCCTCAGCCTCCCGGGTAGCTGGGACTACAGGCGCCCGCCACCACACCTGGCTAATTTTTTGTATTTTTAGTAGAGACAGGGTTTCACCGTGTTAGCCAGGATGGTCTCGATCTCCTGACCTCATGATCCGCCCGTCTCAGCCTCCCAAAGTGCTGGGATTACAGGCGTGAGCCACCGCACCCAGCCTCTACTGTCATAATCTGTGTATTACAGGCACTCCTGCGCTCAGGCTACAGTCTGCATATCTCTGCAGGGGATGAGGCTGGGCCCACGTAGGATCCAGAGTGGGAGTGGAGGGTCAGGGATGAGTAAGGCATGGTCTCCCCTTTAATGCTCAGGCCAGGATCTCCCAGGCAAGCCCCATTCTTGGCCCTACTGTGAGTAAGGGTGTCCTTTGGATGAGTCACTGTCTCTGCAAAATGCTCACATGGAGGAAGCCCAGAGCAGGGAATGGGTGCTGGGCATTCAGCCTGGAGGCCTGAGATCCAGTTGCGGCTCCCCTAGTACTTGGCTGTCTGACCTGGAGGGAGTGCCTTTCCTGGACTTCAGTGTCCTCATCAGGACTGGGCATCTCCGGAGGATGACGTTGTGTCTTTGCAGCTGACCACAATAGCGGGCAGGACCGACATTTCCCAGCCCTCCAGAAGAGACAAGAGGAAGCTTCTCATGTTCTCCAGAAGGGCCTTCCCAGAGCCAGTGAGGGGCAGAGAGCAAGTGCCCTGGAAGGCTTCCAGGAGGAGGTGGATGAATGAATTAGTAAATAGTGTCTGTGGCAAGAAATCCCACCTTTGAGACACTGAGGAGAAACTTGCAGACACAGCAAGGCCTGGCAGCAAGAGAAGAAAGGCTGTGGGCTCTGGAGTCGGAGAAACCAGGCTTTCACTGTTGGTTCCCCCGACTGTGTGACCTTGGACACGTTATTTATTCCATCTGTGAAATGAGGATATAAACAATTCACAACAGCAAATGCTTATTTAGCCCTTTGTGTCAGGTACTGTCGTAAGCACTTTGTCTGTATTAACTAATTTAATCTCATAACAATCCCACGAGGTGGTACAAATTTTACAGGTGAGGAAAAGGAAGCGCAAAGAGGTTATGCAGCTTGTTCAGTCACCAGGCACGTGGCTGGTGCTCCGTAAATAGTAGCGACGCTGTAACCACAGAGATAACAATCACTGATGGCACTGAAACAGGTGAGCTTATGGGCAGAGTCAAAGGAAAGGCTGGGTGGGCCAGTGTCAAGGGAGAGAATTTCAAGAGACAGAATGTGATATCCTCCAGCAAGCATCAAGCACAAGGCATGGCTTTTTATTTGTGACCACATCATGATACCCCATTGTCCCTGGGGCTTCCCAAATGGGACCACCTGGGCAAGGAGGGGCATGGGCTCTCAGAACTGGTTTATTCCCACTGGGTCCTGAAGAAGGAAGAAGTTCCCTTTCTCAGCTTCCCATGTGACCTGGGGTGGTCATGTGACCTAGTTCTGGCCAGTTAGATGTGAGGGGCATCTGCTGGGGGGAATCCTGGGGAAGGCTTTCCTCCCTGACTAAAAGAGAGAAGCCTAGAAGGAGACTTATTTTCCTTCCTGCTCCTTTCCTGGGTTGAGAGTGCAGTTAGATAAAGACAAGATTGTTGGAGCTGTTGCAGCCCTCTTGCAGCTATGAGGGGAAGGCCAAGAAAAATCAAAGTTCCCGAAGAGCTTTTGACATCACTGAGCTGTTTCTCATGGAATCACCTATCTCCAGAAGCCTGGTTATGTGAGAAAGATATTTGTTTAAGTTACTGTTACAGCAAAAAGTATGCATGGTATCATATCCAAGTTGTTCCAGTGTGTTCATTCATCAGCGCACCATTCATTTATTTAATTAGAAGTTATCATTGAGCCAATCACAGTGGAGGACAGGGAGGATATGGCTGTCATCAAGGGAGATATCATTCCTGGCTTTGTGGATTTCCTAGTATGGTAGGGAAAACACACTTTGAATACATGTGATGGATCAGGATGTTAACAAGAAAAAAAGCACAGGAATGCTATTAGAATGTAGAGCAAAAATAGTTAACCTGTGGAAGCATCAAAGAAGTTCTTGAAGGCTAGTGTTTATTTAGAGTTACATGCCATCATAAAGGGACCCCAAGATGTAAAATGCAGTGCCTCAAACAAGAGAGAAGTTTGTTTTGTTTTGTTTCCTTTATTATTTTTTTTTTCTAGACGGAGTTTTGAAAAACAGGCAAGACAGGGTCTCCCTGTGTTGCCCAGGCTGGAGTGCAATGGTGCAATCTCAGCTCACTGCAACCACGACCTCCCAGGTTCAAGCGATTCTCCTGCCTGAGGGTCCCAAGTAGCTGGGATTACAGGTGCCCACCACCATGCCTGGCTAATTTTTTGTATTGTTATTAGAGATGGGATTTCTCCATGTTGGTCAGGCTGGTCTTGAACTCCCGACCTCAGGTGATCCACCTGCCTCGGCCTCCCAAAATGGTGGGATTACAGGTGTGAGCCACCATGCCCAACCTGTTTAGTTTTTCTTTTTCACATAAGAGCCCTGAGACCTCCCCAGGCTCTGCCATCCTCAATATGGCTTCCTTCTGTGGATTCAAGATGGAAGCCCCTGTTGTTGCCACTGCCCGCCAGTAGGAAGTGGGGAGTCAGCAGCTCCCTCTTTAAAGATGAGACTGTAAAGTTGTGCTTGTGTGTCACTTCTGCCCACATCTCATTGGCCAGATCTTAATCATGTGACCACATGTAGCTTGGAAGGGAGTCTTGGAAATGCAGACTTTAGCTGGTCAGCCAGGTGACAGCTAACAGGCAGGGAGGTTCTGTTTCTAAAGGAAAGAAGGGGAAGTGGTTCCTAAGGGAGAGTAAGCCGTCCAAGCTGGTGAAGGAGCGGGGCTATTTCCTCTTAACCATGAGAACAATGAGTCTTTGAAGAGCTCAAAGCAGGAACTACCTGGTCAGGTTGTGTTTTTGGAGAGATCACTGTGAGCAGACGTGGAGAATGTAGTAGAGGAGAGCAAGTGAATGCAGAAGGTAGGGAGGAGGCTATTGCAGCAAATCTGGTTATAATGGTGACCTGGACCAGTGGGGATAGAAGGAAAAGCCTATGGGTCCAGACACATTTTTGGCTGAGTGAAAAAATTTTATACAAAGTATGGCAAAGACTAGGTGGTATTCCAACATGAATTGAAGGCATGTAACACCTTACTTTATCGCTGTATTCCATTGGTCAGGGAGTCTTCCAAATCCCTCAGCTTTATGATGTCATTTTACTGGAATTGAACTGGAGCAACCTAAATTGATATGAGAACTAGTCGACTGTAATTTCAAACACAGCCAAGCCTGGGATGGGCTCATGTCAGCTCCCCTACTATGACATGGGCAGGGAAAAAATGTTTTGCAAATTATCCCAAGTGTACCACCCCAGGGGCAACATCAATGGTCAAGAAGGCCATCTGGGGACTGGCGCGGTGGCTCACAACTGTAATCCTAGCACTTTGGGAGGCTGAGGCAGGAGGACCTTGAGCCCAGGAGTTCAAGATCAGCCTGGGCAACACAGGGAGACTCTGTATCTAATTTTATAATAATAATGATAAGAAGAAGAAAGTTGTTTGGCCCACAGGTCACATGCATCCTCGAGGAGGTAGCATCTGAGGGGTCCTTGAAGGACTGGTAAGATGGCCTCAGACAAAGGGCCCCAGAAAGGGCATTCAAGGTTCTCTCCATCAGCCTTCACTCTCCCTCTCCAGCCTCATCTCTGAGCAGGAAATGGATATTCCAAAGCTTTAATATGGAAACCTAGCTTTAGTTTTTCCTGCCTTTCTTTGCCATGCTCCAGGGATGGAATGCAAATATTTTTCTCCCTTCTTAGTAAGGTCTGAAGATGAAAGGTCTACATGTCCTGGAGGAAAGCGGAATGGTTTTTTTGGTTGCCAGTATTCTGGGTCTTATCAAAGACATCATGAAAGAGCATGAAGAATGGTGGGATTTGGGGGAAGAGGCTGAATTTTTAATGAAGCAGGACTTCCGGAGAGGGCTGGGAGAAGAGAGGACCGTGGGTCCGGGAGAAGTGGTTGTTCATTTCCTCCCCCTGGCAATGCCCTGAGAGGAATGGCCAAGATGGGAGAAGGAGAGGGGCTCTGGGAAGTTGGGCCTTCAGGACCCAATGCCCAGCTAAGCACCAAACTCCCAGGGCCCAGGATTGTCTAAGAAATGACAGCCCCCACCCCCTTCCTCAAGAACCCTGCAGAAATGGACAGCAGGCATGTCCAAAGTGACCTGTGTAGATTAATGACCAGTAAAGGCACACCCCAGATGCCCTGGCACTATGGACAGCACCAGGAGGGGGATAGTGGGAGCCCAGGAGTAATAAGTTGGATTTCCCTGCCAGCTGGATGAGATGAGGACTCAGAGTCAAGATCAAGTTGCTTTTCAGAGCATAAAGAAAGAGGACCTTTCTTGCACTCCTGGGGTTGTGACAAGATTTATACTTGCTGCATCTCTCATTACCCTACTGAAGGAACCCTTGGCTCCCCCAGGCTACTCTGACCTTTCTCTCAGGATTGGGGCTCACTCCCATGTCTCCTCCCTCATGACCTCCCAGAGCCACTCAAGCTCACTCTCCGCCGCCCCTGTAGCCCTCTTCCTCCCTCCTCTGAAGCTTGAAGCTCACGCATCATCCATTTGACAGAAGGGTATGGTGAGTTCTCTCTGCAAGTCTGGGTCTTGGCTACCCAGCTTGTCCAGGAGCCTCCTGAAGGAGGAGATGTGACCCTTTCTGGGCTGAGCCTCGGAGCAGCTGCTCAGTGACAGACCCAACCACAGCACACAGGACTGGAGCCTTTCAGCAGGCAGGCCCTTTGCCAACTCCTGTCCTCATCTCAGCCATACCGCAGCACGTGTTGCCACATCCACCAACACCCAGAGAAGACACCAAGTTCCTTCTGTCTGCAATATCCAGGCTGGCTCTGGGATGACTCCCCCATGACCCAACCAGCCAGTGGGTGTCAGGGCGTCCTCTCCTAAGACAAGCCTCACTCACTTCCTCCTCCACCTGCCATAGATGGACAGATTCTGCTGGAGCCTGATGTTGAGAAATGAGCACGTTTTGTGTTAAGAACTCTGTGTACACCAGGACCACAGCAGATGTAAACACTCCAGCCTCTCTTCTCCAGCTAGATAAACTTCAGGCTTTCAGGGCAAGGCGCTGCCCCCAGCACACTCTCAGTGTTTAAAGAAGATGTCAGCGGCAGCCCGTGCTTTTGGCAGAGGCCGACTCTCCCTCTCCCAGCTGAAGTCCCAAATTCTGGGCTACTGATGTCCAGGCCAAGGGGCAGGGGGCACAGAGCTCACCTCCTAAAGGGGCCAGCCTGGGGCCCTCTGGTTTATAGACTAAGAGGGGACTATCTATGAGAAATAAATCCAGGAGTGCTATAGACTCTGATGTCCTGCTACAAAATCCCTGCAGGACGTATGGAGAAATATCCTCTTACTTTAAGCTTTAGGGCCTGTAAAAATAAAGATGCTACCCATTCACCCCTAACAAGGTGATAATTTAGACTTTACTCATCATTTGTTATTCATTTATTCATTTGATGTTTATTGAGCATCTACCATGTACCAGTGTGCCAGGCATTATACTGCCCTGCCTACTCGAAATCCCACCATTAACTTAGAACTTTCATATCTGTATCACAAAGACATACATATAAATAAATAAATTATATATACATAAGATTCCCCATCCCTCACTGGAGTATTATTTTACATTTTATTCATCATTTTTATTCACCCAACCTTTATAGGACACTGACAATATTCTGGCCACTCCTAGACACTGGACACAAAGAAGACGCAATCTGAGACCTAAGAGGCCCTGCCGCCCATCAGTGTGACAAGGAGGTGATCAAGGAAGTGGTTTCAATGGGCCTCCAGGATGTGGAGGCCGACAGAACAGTGAAGGCAAGGCAAGGGGACGTGAGCACCACCTCACTGGCGATGAAACCAGGCCTCGCCCTGCCCCTCTTGGGAGCTCCCACACCTCTTTTTTTTTTTTTTTTTTTTTTGAGATGGAATCTCAATCTGTCACCCGGGCTGGAGTGCAGTGGATGCATCTCGGCTCCCTGCAAACTCTGCCTCCCACATTCAAGTGATTCTCCTGCCTCAGCCTCCCGAGTAGCTGGGATTACAGGTATCTGCCGCTGTACCTGGCTAATTTTTGTATTTTTAGTAGAGATGGGGTTTCGCCATGTTGGCCAGGCTGGTCTGACTTCAGGTGATCCACCCACCTCAGCCTCCCAAAGTGCTGGGATTACAGGTGTGAGCCACCATGCCCAGCCTCACTCCTCTTCTCTAAATGAGGAAATAGATAGGGGCTCCTGGGTCTTTGAGTTTCATTGGCCAACATAATATTAAAAACCTATTGAGGGGACTGGGCATGGTGGCTCCCGCCTGTAATCCCAGCACTTTGGGAGACTGAGGCAGGCAGATCACCTGAAGTCAGGAGTTCAAGACCAGCCTGGCCAACATGGTGAAACCTCGTCTCTACTGAAAATATAAAAATTAGCTGGACATGGTGGCGGGCGCCTGTAATCCCAGCTACTCGGGAGCCTGAGGCAGGAGAATCGCTTGAACCTGGGAGGTGGAGGTTACAGTGAGCCAAGATTGCGCCACTGCACTCCAGCCTGGGCAACACTGTGAGACTCTGTCTCAAAAACAAACAAACAAAACAAAAACAACAACAACAAAAAAAACCCTATTGAGGGAACCATACAGGTCACTGACTTTTTATTCCACCAAGTAAGGAATTTTAAAGAAAAAGCAAAACCAGGTCAACAACTACCATCTGCCATCACCATTATTTCATGAAAGAACTCAAACAGCAGGAAGGGCATGGTCTCAGAATGAAGGACAGTCCATGGAACCAGATTCATCTAGCAGAATGAAAAGTGTTCTTCTTCTTGTCCTCATTTGGCCCCACCAGGAGCTCCTGCAAATACAGATGTGACCCTTCCTCCTATCTCTGGGATGATCATCAAAGCAGCTGCTGAGGGTCAGACCCACCACTGGGCACAGGACTGGAGCCTTTCGGCAAAGGGGCTGACCCTTTGTCAACCACACATCCTCCTCTCATTTTGGCCACCTCCTGGCACCCCCCAGCATTGCCCTGGTGACAGGGTGACCCTCAGCACTAGTGTCCCACGATGCTGCCTATGACCTCTGAAGCCAGGGCCCAGAGCAGCCTCCCGGACAGAGATAGGCCACTCTCAAGAGCATCCCCCAGGCGCTGATAGCAATGCCTCATCCACAATGCTTCCTGGAGCCCCCTTTCCTCTCCTACCCACTTCTCTCACACACCACAGCTCTCCCACCTTTTCTTCCTCAAACTCCCTGGAAGATCATTCCTCTCCCAACTCTGGTCTTTAAGCCTCTAGCCCAGAGGTCACAATTACACCAACCAGCAAGGCACAGTTGCCAGCGCACGCCCGTCTGAAGGAATGGCTGCTGTCTAGCTGTGGTGGACGTTGCCCTGCACTTCCCAGGCCCCCTTCAAGCTGCCAGGCAGGCATGCAGTCCCAGGACCATGTTTAGCGTCCCCGACTGCAGGCCTCGCCTCAACTGTCTTGACAACAATCACATGCTTTCTTGGGGTGGCCCAAGTCCAGTGACCAATATGGAAATATAAAGGCCTGGTTAACTTTGCCCCACACGGGGCAACTCTGAAGCTATCCCAGTTCCAATTACCCATGGGACTACCAAGGCTGTTGTAGGCCTGGTCCACAGCACGATGCCGTGCTTCAGCCACACTTGCTTCCTGCCTTGTCTGCTGCCTCGAATGTTGACCCCAGTGGTAGCTCCCTGAGAAACAGCTGGTGTGTTTCTTACACAGCAGCGTCTGCTTCCTGGATGCACACAACTGGCACCATCAGCTCAGGTGTGGGATTACAGGCGTGAGCCACCGTGCCTGGCATTTTTTTTTTCTCCTTTAAAAGGACTGGCCTTCCAGGCACAGTGGCTCACGCCTGTAATCCCAGCACTTTGGGAGGCCGAGGCAGGTGGATCACCTGAGGTCACGAGTTCGAGACCAGCCTGACCAACATGGTGAAACCCTGTGTCTACTAAAAAAAATACAAAAATTAGCCAGGTGTGGTGGCATACACCTGTAATCCCAGCTACTTAGGAGGCTGAGGCAGGAGAATCGCTTGAACCCAGGAGGCAGAGGTTGCAGTGAGCCAAGATCGTGCCATTGCACTCCAGCCTGGGCGACAGTGTGAGACTCCATCTAAAACAAATAAAATAAGCACAGGCCTTCGGGATCGCTGTCTAGCTATGGACTCAGAAGGCCAGTGCCAAGCAGCAAAGCTGATCAGGAACCCCTTCATCCTGGGTGGCCTGCATCTTCCCCTTTCACGAGGCTTCAAACCATAGCACATAGTTGGAAAGCTGCAAGAGCAGATAATTTAAGGGGGAAATAAAAACTCAGATGTACAAGCTCCAAAACATAATCCCCTTTACATAAACAGTGGAGGTGGCGGGATGTTGTGGGGAGGAAGGAACTTGAACTGTGCTGGGCTTCTGTGACTGGTGACAGGCGCTCAGGCATCCCAGCCCTGCACTGAGTTTGCACCTGAAGCTCAACAAATTCCCACTGCCTGGGAGCAGGAGGACAGCAAAAAGAGCAGGCTGTCTTGGGCTTCCATTCTTATTTCTACACATTCTGCTCTTTAGGACTCTGGCCAGATGAGACAGAAGCAAACCCTAAAGTACTGCTACAGTTGCCGCCACCAACAGAGATCAAAGGCAGAGACCCTTCTGCTAGGGTCCAAAGTCCAAACAGGCCGCTCCAGAGAGGAAACAGGCACACAGGCACACACCCACGGGAGGAGTAGGGGCCCAGGAAGCACCCCCTCCCCAAGGGCAAGGATGGGGTTCCCATTCGACCGAGCACATGCTCCTCACAACTGCACAGCAGGGAGACCAAACAATAGATACAATTTCAGTGTTGATTGTTGATAAACTTACCCAGAAGTTCATAATCAGAAAAATCCATAAAGAAGCTCTTTCAATTTCAGCATGTTTAAGTTTCATGACTTATGGTTTAGCGTTGTTTTTATATTGGGTTCCATGGGTGGCATAATCTTTTCAGCACTAGAGACCTTTAAAGGTCTTTCTCAGCTAACCCCGGGAGACAAGGGCTGGGTGTCAGGGAAGTGACACACGGGGAGAAGCAGAAAATGGACTGGGAGTGTGGGGGCCGAGGCCCAGCCACGAGAAACCCAGGCTGTGCAAGGCAGAGCCTTGGGAGCACAGAGGCTGCTGTGCCGCGGGTTGCTGGTGAATGAGAGGCCTCCTCTGCTTTAACGAACAGCATGCCCCCCGACTCCCGCTAAGCCTGCCCTGCTTTCATGGTCCACACACCACAGGTGTGCACAGGTTCATGCATGTGTGTGAGCTTAACACGTCAGCCGCACATACAGTTGCTCAGAAACATCTTCACAGCTTCACACACGTGCACACAGTCAATGACCAGGAGCAGGTATCTTGGGGCAAACCTAGAGCAGCTTCTCAGGGGTTAAAACTCCAGCTTTGCTGTGGTTCCTGGAAGAGCCCTGACTTTGTCCTAAGACAGGGGTTCTCAAAGTGAAGTGCTGGCTCCAGCAGCATCAGTATCACTTGGGAACTCCCTGGAAACGCTCCGGGTTCTGGTTTCTCCTCCTAGGGTGCCCAGAGCTGTGGGGTCCTCCCTTCGGGCCAGAAACTCCAATCATAGTTTTTATGTACCAACCCCTGTGCTAAACAGACTTTGTGCACATTATCTCCGTTTAAAATTCACAAATGTACTGTGAGATGCACACCATTTTTCTGTATTTCTCAGATGGGGTAGACAGAGCTCAGAAAGGTTAAGAGACTTGCCTGGAGTCACCAAACCAGGCTAGAACTCCTTCTGTATTGAGAATCACTCTTCAGACGTAGCTCCTGTCCTGGGCTGAAAGTCAACACCCGCCGAGAGCTGGGCCCTCTGTACCAGCCCCATCTCCCCCAAGTCTCTCCCTGCCCCTGCAGCCAGTCCTAAATCTTTCAAGAGACAAGGCCAAGCAGGGGGTGGGACCAGGGGCGGGAGCCAAAGCCCCACCTCGTGAGCAGGCAGCACCTCTGCCAAGGCCCCCGCCGGCCCTGCCCCAGAGAACAGCAGGGAAGCTGCAGCGAGGGCTGGCAGCTGGCAGAGTCCTGAGCACCCAGCATCCAGCCCAGCTTGCACCCCAAAGCCTGGAGAGAGGCTGCTGCGCCATTGACCTGTGGACTCCAGAGACTCCCGCTGTGCATTCTTCTGATCTGGAAGGTTTCCTGAATTACGTGACGAGAAACCTGGGTTCGAGTCCTAACTTGTCACCAACTTCCTGAGTGACCTGGGCTGGTCCCGTCCCCTCTTGGAATCTCTGTCTTCCATCTCTTCAGTGAAGGGGTTGATTTATAAGGATGTTTTCTGCTCTGACGCTGTGATTTGAATTCTGTGCTTCCACGTGACATTCGAGAAGTGTGGCCGGAAGGATGGAATCTGAAATGACAATGGTTCTGGACTGGGCTTTGTGCTCAGCCCAGCTCATCTTTGCCTGAGACCTAGGAGTGGCCTCAGGCTCTCCTGATGTGCCACCACGCTTGGCATCTGCTCCTCTCCCTGCCCCCATATTCCCATGCTCTCAAGGGGAGTTCTCTTCCATAGCAAATCCGGGAGGAGCCGAGGAGCCGAGGAGCCAGGCCCTTTGTTCCAGACCCAGAAGCAGCCATGGGGACATGTGACATTGTGACTGAAGCCAATATCTCATCTGGCCCTGAGAGCAACACCACGGGCACCACAGCCTTCTCCATGCCCGGCTGGCAGCTGGCACTGTGGGCCACAGCCTACCTGGCCCTGGTGCTGGTGGCCGTGACGGGCAATGCCACTGTCATCTGGATCATCCTGGCCCATCGGAGGATGCGCACAGTCACCAACTACTTCATCGTCAATCTGGCGCTGGCCGACCTCTGCATGGCTGCCTTCAACGCCGCCTTCAACTTTGTCTATGCCAGCCACAACATCTGGTACTTTGGCCGTGCCTTCTGCTACTTCCAGAACCTCTTCCCCATCACAGCCATGTTTGTCAGCATCTACTCCATGACCGCCATTGCTGCTGACAGGCAAGAGGGTCCTTGGGGAAGCTGGGGGGAGCCTCCTCACTGAGCTGGGGCTCAGACAAGGGTGGTGACATGCCTGTGGTCACACAGCAAGTTTGGGTAGAACCACAGGAATGGCCTCCCAAATCTGGTCATGGTTCAAAACTATGAATCTGGAAGGCGGGGGGACTGTGGAGCCGAAGAAAGTAGACTGCGGGTTAGACACAAAGAAGTACTTTGCACTAGATGCACTAGACGGGTTGTTCAAGTCTGTAGGGGAAGTGGGCAATGTTTTAGGGACCTTCTGAAGTGTTCTTTCCTGGAGTTGATCTTTGTTTTGTTGTCTTTCTTTCACTCCAAAGATATGTCTTATACTGTTTTTTTATTATTCCAGATAGATTACACGAGGGGAAAATGTTAAGGTTGCTTGCAATTATAACCTAATAGGGCCAATTATTTTCCCAACGCTGCTCAGGGCTGAGCTTCAGGCTAATGTTGGATGCTTGGTCTTGCCCTGAGATGGGCTTCCAGTGTGGCTTTCTTGTGGCCGTCCATGGGCTTGTCCATGCCCAGAGGGAAATGGTGGGCTGAGGTGCCTGGGCTGGGGTTCCAAGGCATCAGTGTGCTGTGTGGCTGTGGGAGAGTCACCAGCCCAGCGGGCTCTCTGCAGGTCGGCTGATACTATGATATTGGCAGATGGCAGCAGTGCAGGGAAGGGCTAGAGGGCTTGGGCCTGGGTTGGGAGAGAAGAAGACAGGGGAAAGGGAGCTGGGCTAACAGGAGGGCCCCTGCCGCTCAAGCTGCCCTCTGCTCACAGGTACATGGCCATCGTCCACCCCTTCCAGCCTCGGCTTTCAGCCCCCGGCACCAAGGCGGTTATTGCTGGCATCTGGCTGGTGGCTCTCGCCCTGGCCTCCCCCCAGTGCTTCTACTCCACCGTCACCATGGACCAGGGTGCTACCAAGTGCGTGGTGGCCTGGCCCGAAGACAGCGGGGGCAAGACACTCCTCCTGTAAGGCCTCTGGGGGATTGTGGAGGGCAACAGTGTGTGTGTGTGCGTGTGCACGTGTGTGTGTGTACACGTGCGTGCATGCATCCATAACCATGCATGTGTGGTGTGTGTGCATGGGTGTACACATGAGTGAGTGTACACGGGATTATGTGAATATACCTATATGCTTAGTAAGCAACACACACGATGTAGCCGATCTGTTCTTAGCACTTTACATATATTGACCCATTTAATTCTCCTAACAATGTGGGGTATATACTATATTATTATTCTTACCAATTTTTAGATGAAGAAACTGAGGCACTGAAAAACTAAGTAACATGCCCAAAACCACACAGCTAGTAATTCAAATCCAGCTAGTCATTTGAATCCAGCTAGGGATTCAAATCCAAGCAATCCTGCCCAGGGCCCAATCTCCTCACCACTCTGCTACTCAAATATGCACCCGTGCATCCTTAGATAAGGATATGCATGCATGCACACGTGTATGTGACTGTACATGTCACATGAACATGAGGCACCCATTTCTGCCTGTGTGTGCACGTGCAAGTGTGTGGGCATGTCTGTAGATGTGTTTGCACACAGGCATGTGTTAGGGACGTGTGTAGGCGTGTGTTTGGGGGAGACTATATGCTCAGGCCACAAAGCGGCAGAAGACTGAGGCAGAAAGGGTCCATGATGGAGCCTGGGACATTTTCAGGCTGCCGAGGTGGGCATCACGGGCTGGAGGCAGGGAGGGCAGGGTTAGAGGAACTCAGGCATGGCCCAGCTGCTGTGTGACCCTGGGTGAGTCCTTTCTCCATTCCGGCCTCAGTTTCCGAGGATCTCACAATGTGTCTTTGTGGTCCCCAGGCACTGAGCCGTTGCTCGGTAGAGGCTAGAGAACTGACTGGGGTTCTGGGCTCAGTCAGGCCCAAGTCGTGGCCTGCTCCCACCTGGCCGGAGGATGCCTCACACTCACGTAACCGCTGAACCTCTAGCTTTCTCTCTCTAAAATAAGGATTCATAATAGTACCTTGCTTTGTGAGCATTAATGAGATAGTGTACCTGAAGCCCTTAGCACCATGCCTGGCACAGAACTGGTACCCAGTATGTGGTAGCTTAAATAGGGGACACATGAAAACACACCTGGGGGTGGCAGATCCTTCCCACAAAGTCCCAGCTGCCCCAAGCATGAGGGTGTGCATGGTCCGAGGTGAGGGCTGCCAAGTAGCCATGGCAACACACCTCTCCTCCAACACCCTCCCTGCCTGGTCTCCATCTGTCCTGAGCACCGGCCAGGAGAAGGCTGCTCTTGTGGGCTTCAGGGATAGGGAAGGCGCCGTTCTTCTGAGAAGCCGTTCCTGTGGACTGGCGAGTCTCGAGGAGAGGCCCTGCCCAGAGTCTCTGCCCCTCCCTGCACCCCACCCTCTCACGGAGGGCGGTATCCATATATGGGGAATGCCCCGCTTTCTGGCTCAGCAAAGGGTGGAGAGCAGAACATATTGAGACCGGCCACTTGGGGGCGGTATTTCTCCACCTTAATACAGGACAACTGTGCGCGCCAGCTCTCCGGGAACAGCGAGTTCCAACCCAGATTCAGGCGACTGGGAAAAACAGGCGGGCAGGGGTGGGCTAGGAAAGCCATACTTTGGTGTTACTTAAAATTCCGAAAGGATTTGGGGAAAGTCTGGTTTTAAGTGTGAGAATATGTTATTGTTTTTCTTGGGGGAGAGCCTAATTTAGGATGAGGGCTCCATCCACACAGGCTCATGTAACTGTGTGTAATTAGGAATCTGATGAAATTAAAGATGCCCTCTTCAGGAACATGTGCACACACCCCCAAAATCAAAATACAAAAAGACTCCCTTTGGGAGGCCAAGGCGGGCAGATCACCTGAGGTCAGGAGTTCAAGACCAGCCTGGCCAACGTGATGAAACCCTGTCTCTATTAAAAATATAAAAATTAGCTGGGTGTGATGGTGGGTGCCTGTAATCCCAGCTACTTGGGAGGCTGAGGCAGGAGAATCGCTTGAACCTGGGAGGTGGAGGTTGCAGTGAGCCAAGATCACACCATTGCACTCCAGCCTGGGCGACAAGAGCGAAATTCCATCTCAAAACAAAACAAACAAAAAAAGGCGGCCCCTGGAACTCTTCCCCTCTGTCTTCTGCAATGGAGACCTAGCCCAGGGTGAATTTCTGTCCTGCATAACATCCGAGGAGCAAGCAACAGAGGAGTGTGGCTCCTGCTAAGGAAGGACTTAGAGATGGCCTCCTCCTTTTACAGATGGGGAAACTGAGGCTGAGGGAAAGCCCTGACTTGCCTAAAATCATGCTTTAAACAAGAGGCTGGACAAGAGCCCTGTTCTGACTCCCACAGTGCTGACCCTCAGAAAAGGGGAAATTTGGTCATGATTAAATCTGGTCATGATTAAGTCTGTGTATGACACAGACTTCCTGTGCCTCTCTGGGCCTCAGTTTCCTATCTGGACACTGAGATAGGTGGCCCTGTAGATCCTCACTCTGTAAGGTGATGGGCCCTGGCCCTCGTTGCCCCTCCTCCCCTCTTATCTGCTCCACACTGGGGTTCTCAACCCAAAGCCTACTTGAGGATCAGAGAGTCTAGGAGCACCTGAACCTCTTGTAATTGGCATGCTTGCCAAAAGAACCCAAGCAGAATTCTAAACAAAAAACTTTAGGAGAGAGATTTACCGGAGCCATTATAATCACCCAATGGGTTCATCTTGCCTGCTGCCTAGACAGAACTGATTTATCAAGACAGGGGAATTGCAGTGGAGAAAAAGTAATTCATGCAGAGCCGGCTGTGCAGGAGACCAGAGTTTTATAATTACTCAAATCAGGCCAGGCGCGTTGGCTCACGCCTGTAATCCCAGCACTTTGGGAGGCCAAGGCAGTGGTCAGGAGTTCAAGACTAGCCCAGCCAACATGGTAAAACCCTGTCTCTACTAAAAATACAAAAATTAGTAGGGTGTGGTGGCAGGCACCTGTAATCTCAGCTATTTGGGAGACTGAGGCAGGAGGATCACTTGAACCTGGGAGGTGGAGGTTGTGGTGAGCCGAGACCCCACCATTGCACTCCAGCCTGGGCAACAAGAACAAAGCTCCATCTCAAAAAAAAAAAACAAAAACAAAAACATAATCAAATCAGTCTCCCTTAGCATTCAGGAATCAGTCTTTAAAGATAATTTGGCAGGTAGGGGCTTGGCAAATGGGGAGTGCTGATTGGTTGGGTTGGAGATGGAATCATAGGGGGTTGAAATGAGGTTTTCTTGCTGTCTTCTGTTCCTGGGTGCGATAGCAGAACTGGTTGAGTCAGATTACCCGGTCTGGGTGGTGTCAGCTGATCCACTGAGTGCAGGGTCTGCAAAATATCTCAAGCACTGATCTTAGGTTTTACAATAGTGATGTTACCCCCCAGGAATTTGGGGGAGGTTCAAACTCTTGGAGCCAGAGGCTGCATGACCCCTAAACTAATTTCTATTCTTGTAGCTAATTTGTTGGTCCTGGAAAGGCAGATTGGATCCCAGGCAAGAAGGGGGTCTTTTCAGGAAACGGCTGTTATCAATTTTGTTTCAGAGTAAAATCATGAACTGAATTCCTTCCCAAAGATAGTTTGGCCTATGCCCAGGCATGAACAAGGACAGCTTAAGGATTAGAAGCAAGATAGAGTTGGTTAGGTCTGATTTCTTTCACTGTCATAATTTCCTCAGTTATTTTTGCAAAGGTGGTTTCACCATGGGTCCCCTTCCCTTGGGGTGGCAGCACCTCTAGACAGGGGCCCAACAAGCCTAGCACACGGCAGGTAGAAGCAGGAGGTTTGGGAACACCTCAGTCCTCCCAGTAAGAAAGAAAAAGTCAAATGACAGGACCAGGGGTCTCAGGCCCATTGTTGGAATGCTCCAAGGACTCTGTTCCATGAAAGGGACCCCCAAATGCCAAAGGAGCCGAGACCCAAAGAAGGAGGCAGAACAAATCCAGTTTGTCAGTATTGGGTGATTTATTGAGGGAAGTTACAGACCGAAGTGGGATCTTGGGTGGCCACAAGACAGGTGGAGCTCTGCATTCTCACACCCCAGACGCAAGGCTTAGATACCATAGGGAAAGGGTATTCGTGCTCCAGCGAGACAACCAAAGGCAGCCCTCCAGAACAGGCAAGAATGCTATGTGCATCACAGCCTACGATTTGTGGAGTAACATCAAGGTTGACATGTTCTTACACTAGGGGCAGTAAATAAAGTAGAAATCAGAAGGCATTCACAAGACTGGGGCGAATCGGAAGTCAACACAGGGGAGTGGCATCCAAGATGGAGTCACTTTTGTCTCCACAGGCTCCCACTGCAGACCTGCCTGGGAGTCAGTCCCCAGCCTGCAGCTCATCAGAGAGAGGCTGCAGCTTCACTCATAAACCAGAGATCTGAGAACTGGGGACACTGTCTTTTTTTTTTCCGACAGGGTCTCACTCCATCGCCCAGGCTAGGGCGCAGTGGCCCAATCATAGCTCACTGCAGCCTTGATCTCCCGGGCTCAAGTGAACCTCTTGCCTCAGCCTCCTGAGTAGCTGGAATTATAGGTGTGCCCCACTATGCCTGGCTAATTTTTTTAATTTTTTTTTTATAGAGATAGGGTCTCACTATCTTGCCCAGGCTGGCCTCAAATTCCTGGGCTCAAGCAGTCCTCCCATCCTGGTCTCCCAAAGTTTAGGGATTACAGGCATGAGCCACCACGCCTGGCCTACACTGTTTCCAAAACGAAATGAAAAGCCTCAACACAACCCAGTGTCCTCCCTGGGGACAGGGTAGGAAGCCACACAATGGTACTCTGCATCACTTCCTCAAAGATGGTATGAAAGAGCATTTGCTGGCACAGACAAGGTTCCCAGCCAAATGCTGATAAGCCATAAGCAGATGACACAGCAGCATGTGATATATGGCGCTTTTCCACTGTCCCATTCCTCCATAGCTATGTTGGTGCAGATGGAGCCTTATTAACACCAGTCATTTTATCCATCCAGACAGATACAGATTATATATATATATATGTACATATACATATAAGTATACATATACGTATACATATATGGCTATACTGTAGGATACACTCCAAGACCCCCGGTGGATGCTTGAAACTTCAGATAGTACCGAATTCTTTCTATATGTATATATATATACTGTTTTTTTCCTCAACATACCTATGATAAAGTTTAATTTATAAATTAGGCACAGTAAGAGATTAACAGTAACTACTAATAAAACAGAACAAGTATAACAATATACTGTAATTAAACTTCTGTGAATGAGGCCTTCCCTCTCAAAATATCTTGTTGTACTGTCCTCCCCTATTTTGGATCCGCAGTTGGGAGGGGTAACTGAAACCCGGGAAAGTGAAACTCCCATCAGGGGTGACTACTATTCATACATATGATTCTGGAAAAAATATGCCAGATATTAATAGTTAATGTTAATAGTGGTGAGAGTGGGATAATTTTACTGCCTCCTTTGTGCTTAATGGTATTTTAAATTGCAAACAAATTATTTTTTAATTTGTTTCGTTCACTTTTCGTTTTTTTGACGCGTGTCTATCACGTGGAAGGACGTGATATGGAAGGATGCAGGGCTACTGCTGGCGTCCCTTTTGCAGGGGAAGCCGTCTCCTGGCACACAGGCTACCCAGTGTCCCCTTTATTTTTGTTTAAATCAAACCAAGTCCCTGGGAGGCGCCCAGGGTGGGCCCGCAGGGGCGGCTCCACAGTGCCCGCGGGGTCCCAGGACCAGGCGCTGGCAGACTTCGGAGTCGCCCCCGGGCCCTCCGCTGCCCAGGCCCCGGCTCTCTCTGCAGGTACCACCTCGTGGTGATCGCCCTCATCTACTTCCTGCCGCTCGCGGTGATGTTCGTCGCCTACAGCGTCATCGGCCTCACGCTCTGGAGGCGCGCAGTGCCCGGACATCAGGCGCACGGTGCCAACCTGCGCCACCTGCAGGCCAAGAAGAAGGTGGGCGCGGGGGCGGGGGCCTGACGGGGGCGGGACAGGGCCTGGCCCCGCCCTGGGGAGCCGCCCTTGCGGTCTCAAGGCCGGTCCACAAGAGGGCGCCCGGGAGAAGCTTGCGGAAGCTGCCTTTGCGCGAAGTCTGGGGCCAGAGCCTGACCGCGTTCCTCCCGGCCGGGCGGATTTGCCTTTGGTCTTTGGCCAAATACTAAATTAAAGAAACTTGCCGGGCGCGGCGGCTCACGCCTGTAATCCCAGTTCTCAGGGAGGCAAAGGCGGGAGGATAGCTTGAGGTCAGGAGTTCGAGGCCTGCCTGGGCAATATAGTGAGACCCCGTTCTCCACAAAAAGGGAGAAAAAAAAAGACAAAAAAAAAATTAAAGAAACTTCTCAGAATGTTAGGGGAGTCAGGAACTCCTAAAGCCCCAAGAATTCAGATACCCCCAAGAATCTTAGAATGATAAAATATTAAAATCTTAGACTTTTTGAATAATCAGAATGTTGAAATTGAGAAGCCCCACATATAGAAGGTGCCTAGACAGTCACAGGAAAGCGCTCAAAGGCTGGAACTGCGGACCCCAGAGGTCGTGGAGACCAGATTGTTGTCCAGCTTCATCAAATCTGTCTCCAGTTTCTTCCAGAAGTGGCAGTGTCCCCCTACTCCCTGCCATCCAGGGTCCCCCGAAGGTCCTGATGTAGCCCTCTGTGCCCCAGACCCCCTTCACCCTCCTTCAGTCCAAGCTTGTCCTTGCCCCCTTCCTGCCAGGCAACAGGGGAGGTAATGGGTTAACCACATCATGTAGCCAGGTCAAAGCCATGCTTCTCATCCAATAGTAGGCATCTTTCACAGGGTGGTTCGGGGAGATAGCTGCACATGGGCGCCATCTGGTGCCCCTCATGGAGCACTGGCCTCCATCTGCTCCACACTAGGGGTCTCAACCCAGATCCTAGGTGAGGATCAGGGTGCCCAGAAGCCCCCAGACCTTTTGTAATTGGCATGCTGGGCTGCCAAACGGAGCGGGAGTGTGCCTGCAGGGGCCAGGCTCCGAGGAGCGGGAGGTCCAGGAGCTGACCCGTGGGCAGAGGCAGGGGTCCCTGGTTGGAACCTTACAGCCCACAGAGAGAAGGGCTGTGCCGATACGGATCCCAGAGAGGGGGCGGCCTGGGAACGCATAGCTGACACAGGGGTTCCCCTAGGGATGAGGTTAGGAGAGAGAGCTCAGCCACTCTCCAGGTAGGGGGAGCTGCAGTGAATGAAGGGGTCCCAGACACCTTTTGTAGGAAGTGGCCATTGAGCTGGGCTTCAAGGAGTGAGGACTTTAAAGGAAGGATGGCAGTGTGGGCAGAGGGACCGGTGTGAGCACGGCCCTCTGAGGTTGGGGGCTCAGGAAGGTCTGGACAAAACATGCTCAGAGGCCTGAGTAATAGAGCTAACGGGGTCTGAGTGTGGAGCAATTCCCAGGTGGGTGCAAGGGGTCCTCTGCGTCTGCCTTCGGAGGGCTGGGGCTGGGGCTTGCGCACTAAGAAGTAACTTGAGCCTCTCCTGGACCAGTTTGTGAAGACCATGGTGCTGGTGGTGGTGACGTTTGCCATCTGCTGGCTGCCCTACCACCTCTACTTCATCCTGGGCAGCTTCCAGGAGGACATCTACTGCCACAAGTTCATCCAGCAAGTCTACCTGGCACTCTTCTGGTTGGCCATGAGCTCCACCATGTACAATCCCATCATCTACTGCTGCCTCAACCACAGGTGAGCCCCCACTCCAGCCCCACCCTCTGCCCTCAGGGCCCCACTGCCCAGCCCCAGGTGGGCTCCCCTACACAGCTCAAGCATCCACCCTCGTTCCTGCTGGAACCTGTGGCCCTGTGCCCCCAGCCTACATGAGAAAGCCGTCCTCACACTCAGCCCCCAGCACAATAATCCCTCTGGCCTGGGCCTAGCTTGAGCCCCCTTCCTCCCCAAAGCCTCGCCGTCTCCCAGGCTGTAGCTCTCACTGTCTGTTCCTGCTGGCTCTTCTGGGTTCTGTGTCTGGGGCAAGAGAAGAGAGAAGCGACGGCCAGAGAGATGGAGGGGAGGGGAGAGTCACAGAGAGGGGGCGGGACAGACAGACGAAGGAAAGAAAAGCTAAGTAGCAGGAGGGAGGGACTGACTTCTGTTCTAGTATTTTCACGAGCTTCCTACTGAGGGCTTTCCTGGAGCCGAGTGAGTGGCACCCATCCGGCAGTGGAAGCAGTGGATGGGGGCTGGGGCCAGCACAGGGGTGGAGCAGGCTGCTGCCTGGAAAGCTCACAGTGCATGCCCTGTCCTCCAGGGACTTTCAGGGCAGCTGGGAAGTGACCTTGTCAGAGACAGCCAGGAAGGAGGGGGCCAGAATCTCACTCTCCTGGCATCATCCAGTTTCCCTAGCCCTTGTGATTCTGAGGAAATGAGTCCCAGAGAGGGGCCTGCACTTGCTCTGGGGCACCTGGAGAGGTGGGGGGTGGTGAGTCAGGCAGGAACCCAGCCCCAGGAGTTCTGCAGGGCAGGCCTTTCAGTAGCAAGAAACCCTGAAGGTGGGGCAAGTAAGGGGCGGCAAGAGGTGGACACAGTCTCACCTCAGTGAGACAATGATGTGGGCAAAGTTGGCCTTGGACCTCTTTGTTCATGTTTTTTGTCACCTCCCTGGCCAGGTAGCCAGGCCACTCATAATGCCATTGGGATCTTTGTTGCTCAGACATTTCACCTGCCTGGGGCAGGCCAAAAGGAAGTAAGGAGCTATGATTTTTTGCAGGAGGCCAGAACCCTCTATCTCCTGAGAGGGAAGTAGATAATAGGAGAGAAGCAGGTGTCACCCCCACTCTACAGATGGGGAAACTGAGCTTCAGAATGTAAGATGCTCCCAAATTCATACGACAAACAGTAAAGCCAGGACTCCATGTGTCTCCAAGGCCTGTCATCTTATACTCACACCACACATTTCTCTTTTAAAGACTTGTGGGATTGAAAACCTGGAGACAGGGACTCTGACATCTGGGAGGGGCCACCAGCCCACTGTGTCTGTGGGTTGATCACTCTCCTGCTACCCAAGGGAGATACAGTCCCTGGGAGTCTAAACAACACCCCAGGCTCTACAAGATCCTGACATCACTTCTGGATCATTCCCTTCTCTGAGCGGCCGGCGTTCCCTTTCTGCCGTCTGATTTCTTCCACTCACCGTGTGTGCTTCCTCTGAACTCCCGTTCAGTGCTGCCATGGGGAGAGCTGTTTGTTTTCAGGCAAATGCATCAGAACTTGGTGGCTCTGAGTGTGGGTTTTTCAATGCAGTCCCCTTGGGAAAAACATCCTTGTTTTCCCAAGTTGCCAAAGCCTCCATTGTGTTTTAGCAGGTTCTTCTTTGACTCCTCCCTTAGAAGCCAGTTAACAAGTCAAACAAGAACATTTGCTGTTTTTTTTTGTTTGTTTTTTGTTTTTTTTAGTAATTATGCTGGGGTGGTTTTTTGTTTGTAATAACAGATGACCTAAATCAGCTTAGTCACCCACTTCATTCACTAGACCCAGCTCCAGAACACTCTGGCAGTTTCCAAAAACCAAACTCACCCACGAAGGCATCTCTCAAGAGCCCCTGAGCCATGGGAGGCTCTTGGAGAGAGACAGTGACTTTCCTCTGGAAGGGAGTCAGTTTCCTGGTGGTGGGGGCAGTCACATCACAGCTCCTGTGCCCCTAACTCCCTGGCTCAAGGTGCCCCTCGCTCCCCCAGGTTTCGCTCTGGATTCCGGCTTGCCTTCCGCTGCTGCCCGTGGGTCACACCCACCAAGGAAGATAAGCTCGAGCTGACTCCCACGCCCTCCCTCTCCACGAGAGTCAACAGGTGTCACACTAAGGAGACTTTGTTCATGGCTGGGGATGCAGCCCTCTCCGAGGCTACCAGTGGAGACGGGGGTCGTCCCCAGGATGGATCAGGGCTATGGTTTGGGTATGGTTTGCTTGTCCCCACCAAAACTCATGTTGAAATTTGATCCGAATGTGGCAGTGTTGGGAGGTAGGGGTTAGTGGGAGGTGTTTGGGTATTGGGGATGGATCCCTTATGAATAGATTAATGCCTTCCAGCTGGAGTGAATCATCACTCTTGTCGGAATGGACTAGTTCCCAAGATAACAAGTTGTTAGAAAGAGTGTGGTGTCCTCAGTTTCCCTGTCTTGCTTCCTCTCTCATCATGTGATCTCTTTGCACACAACACTTCCCTTCCACCTTCCACCGTGACAAGCAGCAGCCTGAGGCCTTAACCAGATGCAGCTGCCCAATCTTGGATATTCCAGCCACCAGAATCATGAGCCAAATAAACCTCTTTTCTTTGTAAATTACCTAGTCTCAGGTATTCCATGAAAGCAACACAAATGGACTGAGATAGGTGCCTACTGAACCCTGAAGCCTTGTGCCTGGCTGCAGAATGAGGTGTAGCACCCTTTGAGAAGTAGCCAATTGAGAGGACCACATCTGAAAGTTCAGCTTATGTCCCATCCTTCAGTATACCAATACAAAGACAACATGGGGCCAGAACTCCAGAAAGGATGCTGACTTTAAGAGGACTCAGCCACCCATCTCAGAGAGCACTTCAGGGGATCCAGTAAGGGTCAGAAAAGACAGTGTAAGCTGATATTTATCTAATCTAGGAGATGCAAGCTCAAATGCCTTCCTGGGGCATACAAGAATATGTATAAAAGAAAAACTGCAAATGTGATGATAAAAGACAACTGACTTCCACCCTCAGTTTGAGCTAATAGGGAATGGTGGGGGCCATGGCAACCTGGAGAGGACAGGCATTCAAAGGGGACGAGAACTACTCAGCTCTGGACAAACGTTGCCACATGGTAATGGGAGCCCACTGTTGCTAGATCTTCTAAATCTTTCAAGAGAAGCTAAAAATCCACATTTGTATGTGAGTCTTCCAGATTTGTTGAATTTGACCCACATTTTCATAAACTTTGCATAAGTTAAACAAAACGTATCTGTGGGCAATGCAACCATGACCCTGATTCGTCATTAGGCTGTGGATACAAAGCAGGAAACTTCTTATTTCACAAAGCCCAGTGACTGGGTCAGCTGAGGGCTTCTCTGTCTCAGTATTTAAGAAGTCAGATACAGCCCACGTCGACGGTGATTAAGAGCCAAAAAAGTCAGCTGTGTTTCCTCAGGCAAGTCACTTTGACCTCTGCCCAGTATCAAAACTACTTCACAGGGATGCTGTGAGGAACAATGGGAGTAATGTCTATAAACTAGCAGGCCAGACCAGATTAAGTGCCCAATACATGGTAGCCAGGACTTCTTTTTGTTTGTTTGTTTTTGAGACAGGGTTTCACTCTGTGAGACCCAGGCAGGAGTGCAGTGGCACCATCATGGCTCACTGCAGCCTCAACCTCCCGGGCTCAGGGGAGCCTCCTGCCTCAGTCTCCCATGTAGCTGGGACCACAGGTACATACCACCACACCCAGCTAGTTTTTAAGTTTTTTGTAGATATGGGGTCTTGCTATGTTGTCCAGGCTGGTCTTGAACTCCTGGGCTCAATCATTCCTCCTGCCTGTCTCCTGAAGTGGTGGGATTACAGATGTGAGCCACCACACCTGGCTGTTAGCCATGACTTTTAACTATTTTACACAAAAGCCACCTACAAAGCAGCAGCACAGCTCCCACTCCCACTTCTGCAACAAGAAGCTAGAGGGCAGAAAGCAGCAACTGTCCCAACTCCCAGAAAGCTCCTGGTCTGGCCCAGCCCATTCCAGGGGCACACCTCCTCCTGCTTGCCAACTCAGCCTCCACGCCCTGGTTCCCCTGCAGAAGAGCCATGTAGCATTGTCAGTGCACACTGAAAGATGTAATGTTATCTGTGTTCTCCAAAAAATCACTGCTCCATAGACACCAGCACCATGCCCCTAATAAAGGGACTCTGGTGGTCTGGCAATCGGTCCCGCGGGAAGCCACTTAGAGCCGCAGTTGCGGCTTGGGACATCACAGGGTGCTTGGGTGCAGAGTGACATGGAACCCACCAAGGCTGGGGGAGAATCCAAAATGGTAGCCTGGGAATAGACCAGGAATCTCTTGAGGTGGAGGTGGAAAGGGAGAGTAAAAGGTCAGACAACGGTTAATTTCCTAGGGATGAGGTCAATCTAAGATCCAGGAGGGGTGGGCCGGGAGCGATGGCTCACGCCTATAATCCCAGCAGTGTGGGAGGCCGAGGCGGGCAGATTGCTTGAGCTCAGGAGTTGGAGACCAGCCCTGGCAACACAGTGAGACCCTGTCTACAGAAAATAAAAATAAAAAATAAAGAAAAAAGATCCAGGAGCGGGAGAGTGCAGCCACCCTGGGCTGCTTGAAGATTTCATCTGTGTTTGGGTAGAGGGGGCGGAGAGGGGTGGGGCAGAGCACATTTCATCCTTTGTCTTGGGGTTGGCAGACAGGAAGATGAAGGGCAGGATCCGTGTGGGGATGGCAGAGAGGGGACCAGTGTTGCAGTCCTCTCATTGAACCCAAGCAGCCTGGAAGCCAAGTGGCCTTGTTCTATAATCCCAGCACTTTAGGAGGTCGAGGCAGGCAGATCACTTGAGGTCAGGAGTTGGAGACCAGCCTGGCCAACACGGTGAAACCTCTTCTCTACTAAAAATACAAAAATTAGCTGGGTGTGTGGATGCACGCCTGTAGTCCCAACTACTCAGGAGGCTGAGGCAGGAGAATCGCTTGAACTCAGGAGGCAGAGGTTGCACTGAGCTGAGATTGTGCCGCTGCACTCCAGCCTGGGCGACAGGGCAAGACTCCATCTCAAAAAAAAACCTCCTCCGGCCAGAAGGCCACAAAACTCCCCAGTGTTTGGTCTTTGCCACATCCCAAGAAACTGCGCCCCCCTCCGCCTGTCCCCCCCGTCCCCAGCCATTAAGCATCACTCGGGTCTTTGAATTGGTACAAAGTTTACTAGGTCATACAACACGGCTCACAAAGCGGTGGGAAATTCCAGTGATGGCATTGTTTGTTGGTTGGTTCCTTTTATCCAAATGGAGACAAGACACATTTCCGCAGGACTGTCCACCTCCCCCCACGAGACAAACAGAATGCAAGACTGTCACACGCGGCTAGGACTGGTTCCACGGACACACGATTTTGTGGCATTGACACACCACGATGCGATGCCAGGCCACAGCGGGTGCCAGGAGGGGAGGAAGCAGCTAATGCTATGCCCACACTCGCCTTCAGGCAGTGCCCCCGGGAGGGAGGCCCGGCAGTGTCTGCTGGTGATAATACATTTCACACGGGGAGGGGGAACCCCAAGGATGGGCTTTGGAGGCCCGGAAGGCCTGTCAGGTGGTGTGACTTT
Source organism: Pongo abelii (assembly GCF_028885655.2). Lineage (NCBI taxonomy): Eukaryota > Metazoa > Chordata > Mammalia > Primates > Hominidae > Pongo > Pongo abelii. Next base: position 74,631,025 of record NC_071993.2, read on the forward strand.
CCATCTCCAGCCAATAAATAACTCTGTTGGATGAATGCATACATTAGAAATGGATGCCACTACACTTCACACGTGGGGGACCAGGTCGAAATCAAACCATGCAGAGTGGCAGGGCAAGTGAGGAGGGATCCGGGTGAGAGATATTATCAACAGCACACGCTCTATTCTGTACCCTACAATATATACCATTAGTTGGATTTTGCTTTCCTCCCCGCGCCGGCGGGCCCCGGCGCCGGCGTCTCCCAGCACAACTCGCTGGGAGGGTAGGGGGTTGCCGCTCTAAGAGAGAAGTGCTGGAGGGGCAGTAGGCTGGGGATCCCGGACTCTTAGCTGCTTGCCTCTGTGCGTAACCGCACACCCACGGCCGTGATGAGGGCGGCCCCCTTGCCGCTGCCATCCTCAGACAGGAGGAAGGACACGTTACATTTTGGTGACAGTTCCTTCACCGTCTGGTGCATGATTCTGGAGAAGCTAAAAAGGACGAGAAAACAGGACAAGGTAGTTGGAGGAAGATGAGAGACGCCGGGCCTACCCAAAAACACCAAAGCACAGACAGCCCCCTGACTGGTGATGATTCGACTTAGGATTCTTCGACTTTGTGATGGGTTTATTGGGGCATAAGCATCAGAAGTCAAAGAGACTCTGAACCCAACAACAAGGAGGATGAACAGGGTTGGGAGGAAGGCTGCTTAGAAGCAGCTGTGGCCAGTTGAGAATGGCTGGGAGGAAAGTGGGCCTATGGTCAATCCCATTGTCACAGTTTTCAGCAGGGAGGCCCATCTGCGAATCCAAACACAACTGCTCTGTATGGCTTATGAAGGCTAGGACATGAATAACACACACACCCACATCGGAGCTTGAGGCTCCAGGGGGACCTCAAAACCAAGGAGGATGTTAGGGGCCGACATGGATCATTAAGGCAGGCGCAAGCCAGCCAAGCACTGGATCGGTTCAGGAGGCTATGCAGGAATGAATATCACCCATCTCCAGCTGCAACCCTGAGACCCCCAGCACCCCACCATCAACAGCCTGGCCCCCAAAGACAGGAATACCCACCAGTGAAGATAGTATCTGAACAAAGGCTGAATCTACATGCTTGCAATTTCGGCTGAAAATGAAGGGCAGGGCCAGGCTGAAGATGCTTGGGGTGAGGGGCTCTCAAAAGTAGTCACTGTCCTTGGTTGGGGACCTATTAGGTGGGCGGAGTGCGGTGGCTCATGCCAGCACTTTGGGAGGCCAAGGTGGGAGGATCACTTAAGCCAAGGAGTTTGAGGACCTACTAGGTGCCCCATACTTTACAGCTCTAATTTCTAGTCCTGCCAGTGGCTGCCACCCCATGAGGAAGATGAGATTTTGCAGGGATTAAGCAATTGCACACAGATTCTAAGTGACAGTGCCAGGGTTAAATCCAAGAGTATGTGGCTCCAAAGCCTAGCTCTAAACCACTCCTGTGTGCTGCCTCAGCTGATGGCAAGGACAGCTATTAAGGGGGAGAGACAGAGGTGAGGATGGAGCAAGACAGATGGTTCCACCCCAAGCCACGGCCATGAGGTAAGCAGGTAATGTCTACACTGAGTCGGGTGAGGTTGCTTATAAGTAGGGTGACACTATGGCCTCATTTATCTGGGATGGTCCTAGTTTGCCTACAGTCCCAGAGTAATAATTATTAGCACTCTTGACTAGCAAGAGTACCCTAGTGTAGACAATAAATAAATAATATGGTCACCCTATTCATAAAAGCCAAGGTTTGAGACATGCGGTGGATCACAATCACACAGCAAGTGCAATCACATGTCCTTCTCTGGCATGTGGGGGTCAGATGCCTGACCAGAGAGAGGCCACTCCCTACCCCTCCCTGACATGAAGCCCAGGGCCCAAACTGCTCCCGCCCTTCCAAGTCTTAGCAAACTGATTCAGCAGATGAACAAGAGAGTGGCTCTCCTCCTTTCCTATTTTGTTTTTTGAGATAGGGTCTCACTCTGTTGCCTAGGCTGGAGTACAGTGGCGTGATCTGGGCTCACTGCAACCTCCACCTCCCAGTCTCAAGCAATCCTCCTGCCTCAGTCTCCCGAGTAGCTGGGACTACAGGCGTTCACCACCATCCCCGGCTAATTTTCAAAATTTTTTTGTACAGACAAGGTCTCACTATGTTGCCTAGGCTGGACTCAAACTCCTGGACTCAAGCAGTCCTCCCACCTAGGCCTTCCAAAGTGCTGGATTACAGGTGTGAACCACTGCACCCGGCTCCGCCCCTTCCTTAATATCCTCTCCCCACTTACCCAACACAGCCTCTGGCCTGGCTACAGCTCACCAGGCTTATGAGTGAGCCCACGCCCACCCTCACCTCCTCTCCCACTGCCCAGCCCTCACCTAAGGGGGACCAGGAGGAGTGGGGTGAGGGTCACGTCATGCCACTGGTGTGTGCTGGCCAAGTGAAGCCACTTCTCTGTCTCCCTAAGGATCCCAGTCAAATCCTACAAACTGTTCATTACCTTGTCCCAGACAATCCCCAGCTCCTGCACGCACAGCCTTCAGCCTGGCTGGTCTCCCGCAGGGCATTTCCCTGGCGTAAACCACATCCTGATACCCCCTAACACAAAGGGATCCCAGCAAGCTCTGCGCATCCCAACTGGAAGGCCCACTCACTGCGGATGAAGCTTGTAGAGCGTCCCGTCCACTCCCACAGTCACATTCAGACGGTCCAGTCCTCTGTTCTCGCGGATCTTATCCACCACTGCAGCCATGCCTGCGCCACACAGCTGCGCAGCCCTCCTGGACACCACCCCGCACACTGTCTTGACGAGGATACTGTCATCGCAGGTGCTATTCAGACCCAGCTGCTGGAGGATAGCCCGGACCTGGAGCAGTGCTAATCGGTCACTGTGGGGGACAAAAGCCAGAGGGCTGGATGAAGCGGGACCCACAAGAGCAGCCTGGGGACCGCGTCCAAAGGACGCCCCCCGCCCCCAATCACTATACTCATTCACAAACAGAGTCAAGGGCAAGTGTTACATGTTAAAGTGTGGAGAATTTGGCAAATCTAGCAAAATAAAAATTGGAAAATTTAAACCATTCACTATCTCAACATCTAGGAAAATGCTATTAGCATTTTAATTATATTTCCTTCCAGTTTATTTTTCCTAGCTGGTATGCTTCTCGTGATATGTAAAATGGGATTATCCTTGATATGTGATTTTCTTTCTCTTTCCTGTTTCATGCATTGAGCAATTTCCCACAGCCTTATCTGAGAACAGGATTGAAAACAGCTGCCGCCGTATTCCCTCTAGGGATGCACCATGATTTCTTTAGCCAGCTCAGAGAAATTCAAGTTAATTGCAATTTTCTGCTATTATAAAGAAACATTTTGATAAAGTTTGTTTATAAATCTTTGTGTGCAATTCTGATGTTTTTCCTTAGGATAAATTTCTGGGTCAAAGAGCTTTTGCTACATATTGCCAGATGCCTTACAGAAAATTGTATCCATTTACTCTCTCTTCAGCAGAGTATTTGGCCACACTTATCCTCACTGGAAAAGACCATTTTTTTACAACTTTTGACAGTTTTATAAGATGGCATCACAAGACTGTAGTTTAATTTATATTCTTCTCTATTAGTGAGGATGATCTTTTTTTTTCCATTTGTTTTTTTGCCATATAAACTACTTCTTATGTCTCAAGACTTTTCTCCTGATATATTTGTCTTATTTATATTAAATTGAAAGAGATGATGATGACTGGGATGGTACAATGAAGACCAGCCAGGCTTCTTGGAGGACTTACCATGTAACATATATTTTACATACATTACCTTACTTACTCCTCAACCAACCAATGAATGCATGATTATTCCCATTTTAAAGATAAGGCAACTGAGGCTGGGAGAAACTGACTATTGCAAAGCACACAGCCAGTGGAGAAGAGCAGGTGTAGACCAGACCTGCCAAAGCCCACTATGCCCTGCTAGGCATCTTGTCATACGCAGTACAAATGTCTTCCTCAGTTTACCGTTGCCTTTTAAGTTTGATTACTATTTTTTTTTTTACTTACAGATGCTACGTAGCTATATTTGACCATTTTTCTTTATGATTTCTTTCTTTGCTATTATGCTTGAAAAGACCTTCCATACCACTTCATATCCATTAGGATGGCTATTCTCAAAAAACTCAGAAAATAACAAGTGTTGGCGAGGATGTGGAGAAACCAGAACTTTCACGGGCTGCTGGTGGGAATGTAAAATGTTACAGCCACTGTGGAAAACAACACGGTGGTTCCGCAAACAATTCAACAGGGAATTACCATATGATCCCGCAAGTCCACTTGGGGTGCATACACACACACACAAACTGAAAGCACGGACTCAAGGAGATACTGGTCACCCGTGTTCATAGCAGCATTTGTCACAATATCCAAAAGGTGGAAGCAAGCCAAGTGTCCATGGATGGATGAATAAAAAAACAAAATGCAGTGTGTGTGTGCAATGGAATATCACTCAGCCTTAGAAATAAGGAAATTATGGCCGGGCATGGTGGCTCATGTCTGTAATCTCAGCACTTTGGGAGGCCGAGGTGGGTGGATCACCTGAGGTCGGGAGTTCGAGACCACCCTGACCAACATGGGGAAATCCCATCTCTACTAAAAATACAAAATTAGCCGGGTGTGCATGGTGACGCATGCCTGTAATCCCAGCTACTCAGGACGCTGAGGCAGGAGAATCGCTTGAACCCAGGAGGTGGAGGTTATGGTGAGCCAAGGTTGCGCCATTACACTCTGGCCTAGGCAACAAGAGCGAAACTCTGTCTCAAAAAAAAAAAAAAAAATTAAAAAATAAGGAAATTCTAACACATGCCACAATATGGACGAACCTTAAGACATTATGCTAAGGGAATTAAGCCAGTCACAAAGGACAAATGCTGTGTGATTCTATTTATATGAAGTATCCAGAGTTGTCAAATCCATAGAGACAGAGAGTAGAATGGTGGTTGCTGGGGTTGGGGGAGGGAGGAATGAGGAGTTAGTGTTTGCTGCATACAGCATTTCAGCTGAGAAGATGAAAAGAGTTCCAGAAATGGATGGTGGTGATAGCTGTGCGACTATGTGAATGTACTTAATGCCACCAAATTGTATACTTAAAAACCATTTTGCCTAGGTAAGAGCAATGTATAGGCTTGTTAGATTTTTTTTTGTTTAAGGTTTAATATTTTTCTTTTCTTTTCTTTTCTTTTCTTTTTTTTTTGAGACAGGGTCTGTCTCTGTCACCCAGGCTGGAGTGCAGTGGTGCAACCTCAGCTCACTGTAACCTCCGCCACTGGGCTCAAGCCGTCCTCCCACCTCAGCCTCCCAAATAGCTGGGACCACAGGAATGTGCCACCACACCCGGCTAGTTTTTGTTATTTTTGTAGAAACGGGGTCTTGCCATGTTACCCAGGCTGGTCTTGAACACCTGAGCTCAAGTGATTCACCTGCCTCGGCCTCCTAAAGTGTTGGGATTACAGGCATGAGCCACCGTGCCCAGCCTACACAGAGCCTACGTTAGGTTATTATGACCATTCTAAGAAGAACACAGTATTTGTGAAATTGCTTTTGTTTTTTCTGACCATTTTTCCTCCTTCTCACACAGCGTGCCTTGGAAGACAGCAAAGGCAAGGAAGAAATGTTCCCTGGACAGGAGAAAAGTAGAAAGAAGGTGGAACAACTTGCTGAGGGGCATCAGCTCCTGGGTGGCCTGGCACTGAGCCCCAGGCTGCCTTTCAGATAAATTCAGGGTGGGCCCTATGCACCCCCAATACCTGTATGTGTAGTGCACTTTTACCACCTGAAATGCAATCCATATGACCTTCTTACACACATAATTTCAAATAAATCAATATAATGCCCCAACATAAAGGATGGATAAAAGGAAAGTAATTTATTTATTTATTTATTTATTGAGATGGAGTCTCGCTCTGTTGCCAGGCCAGGCTGGAGCGCAGTGGCATGATCTCGGCTCACTGCAACCTCCGCCTCCCGGGTTCAAGCGAGTCTCCTGCCTCAGCCTCCTGAGTAGCTGGGACTACAGGCACTTGCCACCACACCTGGCTAATTTTTTGTATTTTTAGTAGAGATGGGGTTTCACCATGTTAGCCAGGATGGTCTCAATCTCCTGACCTCATGATCCGCCCACCTCGGCCTCCCAAAGTGCTGGGATTACAGGCGTGAGCCACCATGGCAGGCCAAGGAAAGTAATTTATAATAAAATTATAAGATTTCACTATGCAAATGCCCAGGGTCTGCTATTCCAGAGGAGAAAAAAAATCCTCAAAAATGGCCAAAATGTCCCCTAGGGTCCCTACCACGCCCATCACAATCCACCAGCCAGGCGACCTCTGAAGGGTGGGCGCTGGCAGGGAAGGCACTGCCCACTCACCTCTCGATCTGAGAGAGAAACTTGGTCTCAAAGATGCCCCGGGTCTTCAGCGGCTCAGAGATCTGCCCTCGGAAGAGAAATCCCTTCTTGGTGAAGTCGATTAAGATGTTGCGGACGATTTCACCCAGGTACATACCACTGATCATCTTCTCATACCTGAGACAGAAGGAGGGGCCTGGGGTGTCTATGGGAAGTGGCCAGGAGGACTGTCAGCCCTTGGTCTCACGGTCACTCTGTGTCTCTTACTGCCCCTCAAGTGCATCATCAACAGCCATGTGCCCAGCCCTGTGCTCTGCTGCAGAGGCAGAGTGGGAGGACCAGAAAGGACCAGGGAGTCCTCCACTCTCTCACATCAGAAACAAAACCACCAGCATTCATGTCTACCCACTAGACTGGTCTCCTTCCTCAGCTACCTTCTAGCTCTCAGCCCCAAGGTCACTTCCCCGAGAGCCTGTCCTCCTCCTCCATCCTGGGTTCTACCTGCCTGTTTCAGGTTCCCACACACCTCACCATTCTCCTCCTTCACAACACACATGAGCTCACTGCCTCCCACCACCACTGCTGTGGTAGACAGCCCCAAGAAGACAGGGCATATGTGTCTTTTTCAGCTCTGAGTCCCCAGGGCACAGCACAGCATGGCATAGCACTGGGCCCTCAGGAAAGTGCACAAAAAATATCTGCAGAATAAGCAAACGACTGGGCTAAGTCTTAAAGGAACAAGAAGACAAAAAAAGGAAAGTTTCTAGATTTTTCTAAAGGTTTTGCAAATACCCAGAGTACTGGTCAAGCCCACAGCAGAGTGATGAGGCCACACAGGAGGGAGAATTCAGTGACCACAACACGCTGGAGGTCAACCTGTTCTTGGGACTTTGAATTTCCTGCCCTCTCCATGCTCAAGGATCTCAAGAAATAACAAAGGATTGATTCATTTCCATGGCACATGCCCAAGCCCAGTGTCCCAAAGCTGAGAAGAGTCCCCTGGAATTCGGATACTCCAGGATTCCTCCTATTTCACGTGATCCATGGAAGAACATGAAACAGAATGGAATCACAGAGGGGTGGGCACCACTACCAAGTCCCATCCAGTCCTCATTCCACCACAAAGACCACCCCAGTTTGGTGCTGACATGTCCTTAACCCCTTCCAACACTTGCTGATCCCCCCGCTTTTTAACCAAGGGGGTCTTACTATTATTGTTGTTATTATCGTTATTAATTTTTAGTAGAGACAGGGTCTCAACCCTATGTTGCCCAGGGTGGTCTCAACCTCCTGAGCTCAAGCAACCCACCCACCTTGGCCTCCCAAAGTGCTGGGATTACTTTGATGATAGACTGCACTCAGCCCAAAGGGGGTTTTAGTTCAGGTCATTTGGTAGGCGACAGCATCTAGCTAGACTTGAATAGCATGGTTCTTCACTATACTCATTTTATAGTTACCATCTCTTTATGGTACTATTGGTTCTCCCTCTTTTTCCTCCTTCATTAAACGTCAATAAAGACTATAAGGGCCACCAGGCATGGTGGCTCATGCCTGTAATCCCAGCACTTTGGGAGGCTGAGGCAGGCAAATCACCTGAGGTCAGGAGTTCGAGACCAGTCTGACCAACATGGTGAAACTTGGTCTCTACTAAAAATATAAAAACTAGCTGGGCGTGGTGCCGTGCACCTGTAATCCCAGCTACCTGGGAGGCTGAGGCAGGAGAATCGCTTGAACCCAGGAGGTGGCAGTGAGCTGAGCTCGCACCACTGCACTCCAGCCGTCCAGGGTGAGACTGTCTCAAAAAAAAAAAAAAAAAAAAGAAAAGAAAAACACTATAAGGGCTGGTTGCGGCGGCTCACACCTGTAATCCCAGCACTTTAGGAAGCCTAGACAGGCGGATCACCTGAGGTTAGGAGTTCAAGACCAGCCTGACCAACATGGAGAAACCCTGTCTCTACTAAAAATACAAAATTAGCTGGGCATGGTTGTGTATGCCTGTAATTCCAGCTACTGGGGAGGCTGAGGCAGAAGAATTGCTTGAACCCGGGAGGTGGAGGTTGTGGTGAGCCAAGATCACACCATTGCACTCCAGCCTGGGCAACAAGAGTGAAACTCCACCTCAAACAAAAAGAAAAACAAAAAACTGTAAGCTGATTTGAAGAAAAGCACTAAGTAAATAACAGCATGGGTGGTATTCAGAAAAGGCAAAAACCTTGAGGGGGCTAGGGAGTGACTCGTGCTGGGTGCTGCTCCAGCCCTTCTTTCTGCTTCTGGGGACACAACTTTGACCAACTCATCCTGGCCGTGGCAGAGGATGGACTGATTCCTGGGGGCTTGAGACAAAGGGCAGACACTGCCATTTCAGACATGGTCTCTGAGACCTGAGCTGCAAAGCTCCACATGGCCACTAGGTGGTGCAGGAGGCTCACGGAGGAAAGGACGATTGCGACAGGGCCTCTGCTTCACCCCAACCTGCCGCCCAGCCACCCTCACCCCACCCCCTTGTTATTCTGATGGGAAAGGAACACAGCAAGGGGACTGGAAGGCCAGAATCCTCCAGGATAAAAAACAGTCACGGGCAGCCCCTAGACAGGCATCAACCCTGGGCCATCTTGTACCATGTTGGGGGTCTGTCCTCCCTGGTTCTCTGCTGTCCAAAAGACAAAGGTCAGGAGTGAGCCAGGGGGTCCAGTCTTGAAATCTCTGTTCAGACCTCTCCTCCTAGAAACTTCTTCCACTGCAAGTGGCAGAATGCAACCAAGTGCTGCCCCCACCCTGACTGTGGGTGTCCTCTCCGCCACGCGGGGTTACCTTTGTTTCCCGGCATTTAGGGAATATTCGTCCACCAGTCTGTCGTAGTGTGTCCTGATATCATCCAGACACCCGTTGTCCCCAAAGGCCCCCCACTCCATGTTGATGCACATCTGCCCCTGGTCCCCCTCCACCATCTCCACGTTCTTCATCTCCTCCATGTAGCAGGCATTGCTGCCGGTCCCTGGAACACACGAGGGGGCAATGAGGAGTGGTGGCCTTGCATTTGGGGGTCTTGCAACTGGGCCTGGGGTCTGGGGCCTGAGGTTCCACAGGCAGGGGGCATGTTTTTTGTGATGAACAAAGTAATAGTTTTGCTTTTCCAATGATTTCCAGGAAAATTTTGAAATGTAAATGGAGAGTCTGAGCCACATCACCCAGAGGGCACCTGCTTAGCTGACTTTCGACCAAGAGCCTATGTGTTCACCCGTCCAGGCAGGGTTATGTTTATTGTAATAGAAGATGGCTTTATAGCAAAGAGATGGAGCGTCAATGGTAGAGGTTTAGGCAACATTCAGACCAAAAGAAGAAATATATACATACACACACAACAACATGCACACATGCATATACAATATATACATGCCTATATGTATGTGTATAAAATATTAGGGGATTATCTTCTATTATACCATGGATATTCACTTATTTTCTTTTTCTTTTCTTCAAGACAGGGTCTGGCTCTGTCACCCAGGCTGGAGTGCAGTGGCGCAATCTTGGCTCACTGCAACCTCCGCCTCCAGGGCTCAAGTGATTTTCCCACCTCAGCCTTCCAAGTGGCTGGGACTACAGGCACCACCACCATGCCTGGCTAATTTTTTTAAATTTTTAGTAGAGATAGGGTTTTGCCATGTTGCCTAGGTTCATCTCAAATTCCTGGGCTCGAGCTACCCTCTGGCCTCAGCCTCACAAAGTGCTGGGATTGCAGGCGTAGGCACCACGCCCAGCCCCACTTATCTTTTCTCGACAAGGATGGTTGGTCGTGGACTATGCCTGCTCAATAAGCTTTCCTACATATCTTGGGATGAAGCCCACAGTTCAGGGCAGGACAGTGTCTTCAGCATTTCAAGGGGGGCTTTCAAAAGCAATGGTTTTTCATCATTTTTGTATCAGACCTCTGAAGATCAGAGGATTCTTCCGTGAAAAAGGCACCTTTCTCTGGGTGGACCCACACACCGCACACATGCAACCTGGCATATGCTTGCCAGGGGCTCAGGAATCTCTGACTTCCATTCCTGAACTCCCTAGAGCAGAGTCACTCAAAATAGAAGGACCACAGACTGTTTGCTGTTCCAGCCCATGAGGAGCTAAGAAACTGAAGGCAAGCATACTGCAACTTTCACAGCAATCTTAATTGCCATGATATCCAAGCTTGTGGTCACTGAACTTGCCTCACTGAATAGACTGGATATTTAAAAACCAATCAACTAACCCAGGAAGAGTGCTTCACACACATACTTTAATATGCAGCTGGATCACCTGGGGACCCTAAGAAGCAGATCCAGATTCAAGAGGCTAGGGCCAGGACCTGAGAGCCTGCATCTCTAACAAGCTCCCAGGATGACGCTAATGATGCGCCCGGGAGCACCATCCACCCATCCAGGGTGGGATGTAGGTGAACTTTCATCAGGAGGACACAAGACACACCCCCTGGCCAGACCAAAAGGGCTTTGGTAGTTTTCATCCCCTTTGAAGAAACTTAAGTAGAGTTCAAAGACTGTACAGTTGGATGATTTTTGTTCTTTTTTTTCTCAGCCCCCTTTTCTCCCAAGGTTAAAACTGAGAGAAGAGGAGCTCCAGAAACGGAAGATGATGGGAGTGGGAGATGCAAAGAAAGCCAAAACATGGAAACCATACATCTTGCCTATGGGAGTCCTGAGCAAAGAGATCAATTGATGGAGGAAAGAAAAAGTAGCTATGAAACGTAGCTGGAGCCTGGTGCCAGGAAACGGGCGGACCTGACCTCCCAGGAGGGAAGGTGGGGCCTGCAGGAGGAGGAGACCTGCTGTGTCACTCTAGCTTTGCATTTCACACCTAAGCCCATTCATAGAAAGAAAGGGAGGGGCTGGGTGGAGAAAGCCAGGCCCCAAACAACCTTTCACCAGGAGCTGCTCCCTAGGTTTTTTACAATTTCAACAGAAGAGAAAAGTGGCTTAACAATGAATGAAAAGTTCTTCCTGGCACGTGGAAGGCAGCCTGCTGGGGCCTCTTCCCAAGCTTTAGACACTCAGCAACTGATCCAGTAGCAGGGGTGCCACTGCTCACTCGCCAGGTAGAGTCCGCAGATGTTGGCTAAGAAACTCCCTGGGGTCTTTCCCAGCATCCCCTAACGTGAGGAGCAGGACCAGCAGGACAAATGGTTTCCTCATAGCCCAAATCAATATGCTTCAGGAATTATGTGCTCGAGGCCCAGACCCCTAATGTGTTTGGACTACAAGGCAACAAGCTGCAGAGACAACCCCTCTGCAACCCCCTTCAGTGGCTGGGACCATGCACACCCAGTGGCTGCTAAAGGCAAAATGGTGCCCAAGACCATCCTGCCCCTTTCCATGCTCTCAGTGTGGTCAGCACGGGAGGTGCTCTCTACTTCCTTTCCAGCCTCAGACTCCCTCCCCACCCCATCCCCCTGCAATACCTGCCCAGAGCCCCTCCATACAAAGCCCATAGAGCTGCCATGTTTGCCAGGCCCGCTCCAGGTACCTGTCTCCACTCAACCCACGTGAGTCTTTTGGGGCCTCATTCCTGGAGAGTTCAGTTCTTGACAGTCTGATCATAAGCAATGTGTAGCATTATGGGTGTCTTCAGAAAGGCACCCCCCACCTCCCCCGCCAGAGACTCTGCAGCCTTCGTCCAGCCCTGAACTCTGGAGCTGGTCAAGAAATGATACTGACAGATAAGACTACCCCATACAGAGGACCAAGCTGCTGGGCCAAGGCCCCACAAAACAGGGAAACCCCAGCCTTCCCTTCTGCAGGGAGAGAGACCTTCCAGGACACTCACCAACAATGAGTCCGACCTCACAGGTGGGCTCCTCATAAGCACAGGTCATCATGGTGCCCACTGTGTCGTTGACCACAGCCACCACGTCCAGGTCAAATTCCTTTGCAAAGAAAGGGACACAGCTTTAGGAATAGGATCACTATGCCTGGCTTGAATGCTGCTGGTTCTGTCTGTTGCACTGCAGTCAGAGAGCCACTGGTCATCATCTAAGATGGTTTTCTTACCAGCCTACAAAAAGGTAATCAATGTTCCTTCACAGACTAAACCCCTGCTATTAAGGATATATCTGAAACATGAGATCTAAGGAAGGGAAAGTATTCTACCCATTTTACAGATGATACTATTAGAGGGAATCATAGAATAGAAGAGACAAGGGGCAATGGTCAAATAGCTTCTTCCCTTTGGAGTTTAAAGCATTATGGCCTTTCAGAGGGCAAAACGGAAAATATCAAACTCATTGCTCAGAATCTGTCCTTGAGAAATAGTCATGCAGGTGCACAAATGCACACATACAAGGATATTTACTGCATGACATGCAATAGTCAGAAAGAGGAAACAATCCAAGTGTAGATCAAATGGGCTATGTAAAAGGCAATTCAGACATATGCTGGAATCCTACGCAGCCAGGAAAAAGAATGAGGTTGGTCTAAATGCAATGATGAGGAAGGATACCTGTTTCATATTAAATCAAAAAAGCAAGTTGTCATGTTGTATATATGGTGCAATTCCTATTTTTTAAGTGTGTGTGTGTGTGTGTGTGTGTGTGTGTGTGTTGGTATATGCATGGAAAGCAAGCTAGAAGAATTAACACTAATAGTTGTGAAGCAGGCAAAAATAGATCAGCAGGTATCCTTTCTTATTTAAGAGACAGAGTCTTGCTCTGTCACCCAGGCTGGAGTGCACTACCGCAACCATGGCTCACTGCAGACTCAACCTCCTAAGCCCAAGTAATCCTCCCACCTCAGCCTCCTCAGCAGGTGGGACCACAGGTTGTGCACCACTATGATGGCTAATTTTTTATTTTTTAACTTCTTGTAGAGACGGGGTCTTACTACGTTACCCAGGCTGGTCTCCAACTCCCAGGCTCAAGCGTTCCTCCTGCCTTGGCCTCCCAAAGTTCCTCCTGCCTTGGCTTACAGGTGTGAGTCACTGCACCCAACCCGCAGCTATATTTTCAATGAAATATTGTAAGTTGTGTAGCATACCCTTCCAGATGCAACTCAGCCCTCTTTCTTTTTTTTCTATTTAACTGCAAAAGACAGCAGACAAATCAGCCCTCTTTCAGACACTCATTTCAGCTTCCCTGACAGCCTAATGCCTAGGTATCTGTCTGCTCTTTAGACTGTTATTTGAAGTATTTTGTTTTGTTTTATTTTTTAAATTTCTTACTTTGCACAGTGTAATGGGGTTGAAAAAAAGTCAAAAGAAAAAAATTTAAAACAGTCTCTTACTGACTCCCTCATTAATTAATGAGTTAAATTAAATCTTGGGAATTTTTCATTTTATATTTTTTCAATGTCCTCCAGCCAAAGACCACCAGAAACACACCTGTAATCTAACAAAGTTGGGCTTTACTTACTCATTGCAACACTGGAGAACACACCCCAGGGGCATCTCGGAAAGTGGCTTGGTGTGGTGGCCCATGCTTGGAATCCTAACACTTTGGGAGGGTGAGGCAGGAGGATCACTTGAGCCCAGGAGTTAGCAAGACCCAGCGTGGGTAACATAGCAAGACCCCACCTCTATTTAAAAACCCCAACACTTTGGGAGGCCAAGGCGAGCAGATTGCTTGAGCCCAGGAGTTGGAGACCAGCCTGGGCAGCATGGCAAAACACCATCTCTACCAAAAATACAAAAATTAGCCGGGTGTAGATGCCCACCTGTAATCCCAGCTACTAGGGAGGCTGAAGCGGGAGGATCGCTTGAGCCTGGGAGGCAGAGTTTGCAGTGAGCCAAGATTGCACCACTGCACTCCAGCCTGGGTGACAGAGTAAGACCCTGTCTCAAAAAAGGAAACTTTAAAATTCTAAAAATTAAAAAAAAAAAAAATTGAATGTGGATCTGTGTCTGTGTTGTGGTTTGGGGGAAGGTTTAAAGAAGTGGGGCTTTGCTCTGGATTGGATATTGTCAGGAACCAGGGGCAATTCTATGGTTACAGACTGGTCATATTCTTGTCTAAATCCATCATGGTCCTGGATGGAAAGGCTGTGTCTGATGTTTCTGCGCTGCAATTGTTTGTGGACTCTGTGAAATTGTTTGTGTTCCACAGGAGAACACCAAGGCCTAACTGAGAGTGCCAGGCTGTGCCCACCTGTCAGGGGCTGCTTCTTTCTTTTTCAGTTTGTATGAGAGTCATGATATACCTTTCTAAAAAAGATAATAATCCTGTAACAACACAAACCTATGAGCCCTTATTTTATTGCGGGCAGTGGAGTCAGGAAATAGGGAGCTTTTCTTGGCCAGGTCACATGCTTCTGTATTGTTTGAATTCCTTTTTTTTTTGAGATGGAGTCTTGCTCTGTCGCCCAGGCTGGAGTGCAGTGGTGCGATCTCAGCTCACTGCAACCTCCTCCTGGGTTGAAGCGATTCTTCTGCCTCAGCCTCCCAAGTAGCTGGGACTACAGGTGCGCACCACCACGCCTGGCTAATTTGTGTAACTTTAGTAGAGACAGGGTTTCATCATATTGGCCAAGCTGGTCTCGAACTCCTGACCTCATGACCCACCCGCCTCAGCCTCCCAAAGTGCTGGGATTACAGGCGTGAGCCACCACGCCTGGCCTGAATTCTTTACAACAGGCAAATACACTTTTTAGAAACCCCTAAAACAGTGAAGATTTTAAAAAACATTCTTTTAATAGTTACCTCTCTCCTTTTTATCGCATCCCTTAGTAAGGTGGCTACATCATTGCCCACGCAGTCTGTTGCCTTAAAACCCTTTGTCCACGTGATCAAGATTCCCTACAACATAAAAAGCACCAGGAGAGTCCTGTGTAATTAACCCGGAAGGGGAGAATACAAAATTCCAACCCTCCCTCCTGAGTCAACAACTGCTGAGGGCTTACAACATTGGAGACAGAGTTCAGACATCTGAGGACAAACCAATAAAATATGAATAGACCCTCCTCACCATCCTCATAGGGGTCTGAAATAATCCCACTTCACAGATGGAGCAAATGAGGCACATTAGATAAATAGCGATGTCTAAGTTCACTCAGCAGACGGCAAAGACGGCACTCAATACTGGACAAGAGCCCAGATCACCCGATTCCTAGCCTGGTGCTGCCACTGGCATAATCAGCTATACAGAAGAGTCTACTGACACTATAACTGAAGGATCCTAAGAGTTTAGTAATACTGTGACTACCTAAAGTACATTTTAGGTTTCACTGGATTGAAGTTAAAACACTTCCTGGGGAAGAAAGTACCCTGGGTGTGTGTTGACTATGATGAATCCAAGGTGAAGGTATAAGTGAAGTGCTTTAAAAACAAACAAACAGATCTACCTCCTGAGCTCTAAAAGGGTTTCAGAATAAAAAAGTCCCAAGTCAGCGACATAACTGGATTAACTGGTTTACAGAGGTAGGTGACCCTACCTAGCTCTCCTAGGGCTGCTCATTAAGTCTTTAACCCTGGCCTAAGACCCGCCTCCAGAACTCCTGCCTGGTCACGTCTCCACCTGTGACACCCAGAGCTACCTACAGCTCTTCCAGCGTGACAGGCTGGGTCTTGCCTCCATGACTCTGCACCATTGGTTCCTTCTGCCCAGAATCCACTCCCCAACCCTGACTTCACGGAGCTGGAGCCGCTGGTGTTAGGGACTCGGCTCCCCCACTAGACTGTGGCCTTCCAAAGGACAGGAGCTGTAACCTTCAGCTCTGAGCCCAGCCACTCAGTAGTCAGCAGATGCTCAAGCTCTGATCCTGGACCCTGACTCATCCTGTGTATTGAACAAATATTTATTATCTCCTGTGATTGGACACTGTGCTAGGGCGTGCGGGGATACAGGTCCTTGCTCACAGAATATACCACTAGCAGAAACCAAAGACACTAAGAACTAACTGTGTAAGAAGTGCTATAGGCAAGGCAACAATCAAATGAACAGGGGGCACAGAAGAGGATGAGGTTCTTTTTTTTGCCTGGAGGACCAGAAGCTTTCCCAGAAAAGGTGACGCTTTCAAAGAGAAAAGAAGAGAGAAGAGTCTCAATATGGCCTGCAGGCTGTGAAATAAAGCCTGGCTCAACCCACTGTGACTGTGACTGTCATCTAGGAATGACACTGAGGCTGGAGAAGGCCTCAAGGGCCAGCCCACCCAGGCCACAGGGGACTCAGTGCTGCCCGATCACTGAGCCCTAAGAACAGAGACTCACCGCGTCCAGACTCGTCTGCTTGCAGGGAAATGAGAACGTGAAGCCCAGAGGCATCCTGGGGCCTTTGATCCCCATGTAGTCCAGGAAGTCAGAGATGCAGGAGACAATGTGATCAAACAGCTGCATGAGAAAAGAAAGGATCGCCCATGCTCTCTGTGGTTTTAATTTTATCAGTGCACGTGGACCAAAGTGTGTATACACACACACACACGTATGCAAACACACCCCCCACACATGCAGAGTGAGCCTCCTTTTCCAGAATCTTCTCAGCCACCAGAGTGTCACAAGCCAGGCATGGCAAAAAGCATCTGGTGCTTCTGGGCCACAAGGACACAAATCCATGTGGGCATCCCGTGGAGGATTTTGGTCATCAAGTGACTGCCGGTGCCACTGGCCGTGTGTGCAGTGCATATGCACTATGGTTTTGTAATCTCACCTCTTCCCCAGTGCCCTGCATGATTTCAATAGGAATGGCGTAGATCTTGTTGTGCATTTCCACCGTTCTCTTTTTCCCACTACGGATTTTCACCAGCAGCACACGGAAATTGGTTCCTCCAAGATCCAGGGCCAAGAAGTCACCATTTTCTGTTGCCGTCAAAAACGTAAAGAATGTCAAAAACAGCCAAGTGCCTCTTGGCAGCCAGTAACCCCAAGACTCCAGACTTTCAAGGGGAGAACCCCATAGCAAACACAGAGAAGAAGCTGCAACTCCTCCCTTTAGGACACAGCACAGACTCAGAGGAAGAGTGGGCACCACATCTCTGACTACCACAGACTTGGAGCCACACTGGGAGGACAGCATGTGAGTAAACCACCTGTCACAATACACAGACTTCACCAGGGCTGCAACAATGAAAATCTCCTACAAAAAATAATAATTTATGTCAGGGTGTGGGGTATTTGCAAAAACAGCCGCATCATTCCCTTCCCTGCATGTGCAAAATCCTTCTTTGCAACATGACTACAGTTCCTCCCACTGAAAGATGGAGTCAATTTCTCCTCCCCTGGGATCTAGCCCAGCCTTAGGATTGTTCAGGCCAACAGAGTATGGCAGAGGCAAAGCTGAGCCTGTCCCCAGCCTGGGCTTCCAGGAGGCTTTGAAGTCTTCCCTTCTCCCTTGCAGCCCTTGCTGCCACCACTTGAACAGCCAGGTGGCCCACTGAAGGATGAGACACAGGGCCAGGGGCCCCTGCACCCCAGCTGACAGCCAACTGCTGGACATGTGGGGAAGGGCGTCTGAGATCTGCGTCCCAGCTGACTCAACAGCTGACTGCGGATGCAGGAATGAGGCCGGCAGAGGTCAGCCGAGCCTGGCCCTGATGAGCAGAACTGTCCAACTGACCCACAGATGCATGAACAATAATAAAGGGTGGTTTTTAAGCCACTAAGTGTGAGGGTGGCTTATAATGTGGTATTAGGTAACTTACACATAGGACACATTCCTGTCACAAACATTCATTACTCCAAGGACCCACCTGAAAAGCTCTTCAGATTCCCCATAATGATCAGCTCCAGTGAAAACTACCAAGGTTAGCATAAAGGGTTGGATTCTGTTCTACAATTTGCCTGAATGCGAAACTCCCCAGGCCCTGAATGCCTCGTGCATACTCTATCAAGATTTAAGAAGGGTACACTGAGTGTTTATCCTTCTGCTGGCTTTCCTTGGCTTTGGGAAAACGTAATCAGTGCTGTGGGATTTGCCCAGCTTTTAAGAATACTTCTTTTTTATTCATTTAATTTTTTTTGAGACAGGGTCTTGCTATGTTTCCCAGACTGGTCTTGAACTCTTGGGTTCAAGCAGTCCTCCCACCTCAGCCTCTTGAGTAGCTGGATGACAGGCGTGTGCCACCTTGCCCAGCTAAGAGCACTATTCTAAGCAGGGCTGTGGTTTTAGAGATAGCACTTGCCTGGGAGGTCCGACCAGGAAAATTAAACTGCCCTGAGTCACACACATGACAAATCAGTTAATAAAAATGGAAAACAGAGATGTGAGGGAGTTTCTAGCTCTGGCAAAATCATGCATCACCAGTGTGAAGGCATCCACTGGCGAATCCAACCTCCCCCACTGCGGCTCAGTTCCTGGCAGGAGCAGGACAGGCATGTCAGCCCTCAGCAGGCCCTTACCGGTCCCGTCGGGAGTTCTCCGGACGAAGGAGGGCAGCATCTTAACCGCGGCATTGTTGTGCGTCTGTTTCCTCAGCCCCAGCTCCATCTCGGCCCGCATCCTCTTCTTCACCTCCAGCAGCATGTCCTTGGTGAGGTGGAAATGAGCCAGGGTCTCCTCTATCTGCCGGTGCTGCTCGGCCAAGCGGTAGGCCACCGCCGTCACCATGGCAGCCCCCTTGCCGCTGCCACTCTCCGAGAGGAGGAAGCGCACATCGGAGTCCGGCACCAAGCGCCTCAGAGTCTTGTGGAAACGCCGGGAATACCTTGTGGGGGCAGGGGGGACATTCCACAACAGCTGGACTGAGCATTTATTGGGGACCTCTGGCCACCCTTTCTTTCTCCACTCTTTAACTCTTTTTTTTTCCTTTTTTTTAAGACAGGGTCTTGCTCTGTCACCCAGGCTAGAATGCAGTGGCACAATCACAGCTCACTGCTGCCTCAACCTCCCAGGTTCAGGTGATCCTCCCACCTTAGCCTCCCGAGTAGCTGGGGCCACGCCCAGATAACTTTTTTGTATTTTCAGTAGAGACAGGGTTTCGCCATGTTGCCCAGGCTGGTCTCAAACTTCTGGGTTCAAGCTATCCACCCGCCTCAGCTTCCCAAGTGCTGGGATTACAGGCATGGGCCACTGTGCCCAGCCTAATTCTGTTTTCTGCACCTGCTTTTTTCATTACACAAATCATATACATCCACTGTAGAAAAGTTAGCAAATGCAGAGAGGTAAAAAGGAAAAATGAAATCGTTCGTAATCACACATAAAAAGAGAAGACTCTCATTATTACATGATTATCACATACAAAAAATTCCAGGTCTAAAAAGATTTTGCCCTCCACCGTGACAGGAAGATAATACAGCACCGTGGTCAAAAGCACGGTGTTCAAAAGTCAGATGGGGCCGAGTGTGAGGTGGCTAACGCCTGTAATCCCAGTACTTTGGGAGGCCAAGGCAGGTGGATCACCCGAGGTCAGGAGTTCAAGACCAGCCTGGCCAACATGGTGAAACCCCGTCTCTACCAAAAATACAAAAATTAGCTGGGCATGGTGGCAGATGCCTGTAATTCCAGCTACTCGGAAGGCTGAGGCAAGAGAATCGCTTGAACCCGGGAGGCAGAGGTTGCAGTGAGCCGAGAGCGCACCACTGCACTTCAGCCTGGGCAACAAAGTGAGACTGTCTCAAAAAAAGTCAGATGGGAAAACAAGGGCGAGCTCCACCCACTCCAGCTCAGGTAACCTTGAACAGCTGACCCTGAAGTAAATGAAGTTCTCAGTATCTGGGTGTCAGTGATGTGGAGGGAATTAATAGCTCATTAAAATGCTCAGATTAGTAACTGCTGCTGAGGAAGAGTTCAATAAATAATCAATCGTTTTTTCACTTGGCTCTTTCCCTTGCCACATAAAAGTCTGGAGGTTTCTTAGTGGCTAGAAGAGAGCTTTGGGACAGGAGTGAGACAGAACTTCCTCAGAGTTTGTGGTCTGCTGTCAGTAGGGAAGGCTGGCAAAATGGTTCCCCCAAAATATTAACAGCAGTCAACTCCAAGGGGTGGGATTAAGGATGATTTCTATTTTCTTCATAACTTTTTGAACTAGCTAAAGTTTCTATACTGAGTAAATATTACTTCTGAAATGAGAAACAATTAATCAAAGCTATTTTTTAAACTGTGATGAAAAGAGTTCTGGCTCATAGGGATGACTGCACAACAGTATGAATGTACTTACTACCACTGAACTGTACCCTAAATGGTTAAGGTGGGGTAGGCACAGTGGCTCATGTCTAAGCCACCATTTTGGGAGGCCAAGGAAGGCAGATCACTTGAGGTCAGGAGTTCAAGACCAGCCTGGCCAGCATGGCGAAACCTCATCACTACTAAAAAAAAAAAAAATACAAAAAATTAGCCTGGTGCAGTGGCATGCACCTGTAATCCCAGCTACTAGGGAGGCTAAGCCAGGAGAATTGCTTGAACCTGGGAGGCTAAGGTTGCAGTGAGCTGAGAGCACACCACTCCACTCCACTCTAGCCTGGGCAACAGGGCAAGACCCTGCCTTCAAAAGAAAAAAAAAAAAAAGGTTTAGATGATATATTTCATGTTATGTGTATTTTACCACAATCTAAAAAAAATCTAATGTGATGCTACAAATCCCTAGGCTTTCTTGTCCAAAAAATTAGCCAAGAAATTACAAAGAAAAAAGAAAGAAAGAAATGGCTAATAAAAGTTTCATTATCAAGAATTTTGCAGATACTTTAAAAATACAATTACGTCCTTGGCTCAAACCCTATCCCCTCAGCAACACAAAACTATTTCTCCTTTTTTTGAGACAGGAGCTCGCTCTGTCCCCCAGGCTGGAGTGTAGAGGCACAATCTCAGGTCACTGCACCCTCTGCACCCCCAAGCTCAAGTGATCCTCCCACCTCAGCCTCCCAAGTAACTGGGATTATAGGCACACCACCACACCCAGCTAATAATTTGTATGATTTTTTGTAGAGCCACATTGCCCAGGCTGGTCTCGAACTCCTGGGCTCAAGCAATCCACCTGCCTCGGCCTCCCAAAGTGCTGGGATTACAAGTGTGAGCTGCCATGCCAGGCCAGAACTATTTCAATTTAAGTCGACATTCTTTGAGCCATCACCAGAACTGAAGGTACAGTATTGACATGGGTGCTTCACATGCACATTATATTTATACGTGCAGTGGGAAACAATTCGGAGGTCCTGTGCAAAAAAAATCATGTCATAGACTTTCATTAAAACTTATTAAATAATGACTTAGAATTTACCTTTAGCCTTTTTAAAAAAGTACAAGCCACATTCTCACAGGACAACGTGGCTTCTAAAACTAAGGTGAGATGGCATGAGGACTGGCTAGGGCCACTGACAGACCAGAAGGCTGCGTGGGGAAGAAAGCACCTCCTTGCCAATGGGGTCAACTTACAGCTCCTACAGCTCCAGCTCTCAGAGGCCAAGCACAGACAAGCTGCCCATTTAAAAAAGTAAAGTCTGAGGGTTTGGGGGGTTTTAACAGGAGCTTCTGAAACATGAATGTGGGTACCACACCTATGACCCAAGGTCCTCCTGATGAAATGCGGACGAGAGACAGACACATTCCACCCAGTGGAGCCGACAGCTACAGAAATCTCCATCTTGACTTTTGACAGGGCAAGGTGACGACGGAGTGCAGAAGCAATACCAGCAAGAATCGACTAAGGGCGATACTTCCCAAGGGGGCAACGCTGACCTTATGCCCAGAACTAAGCATGTTATTGATCTATTTATTTATTTTCAAATTTTCATAGAGATGAGGTCTTACTATGTTGCCCTGGCTGTTCTCAAACTCCTTCCTCCTGCCTCGGCCTCTCAAAGTGCTAAGATTACAGGCATAAGCCACAGCCCCCGACCACCATTGTCTTGTCTGCCGAAAAACGTTTACCGGGTACAAAAGTCTGATCTCTGGACAAGGACCCTACCCACAATGGGTACAGAGTGCCAATGACAGCAAAGGGCAGACTCACTGTGGGTGCGTCTTGTAAAGAGATCCGTCGACACCAACCGTGGTCCGCAGCCTGGGTGTGCCCTTGTTATCACGCAGGCGGTTCAAGATGGCGCCCAGCGTGGCAGCCACCAGGTTGGCTGAGCGAAATGAGACAATGGTGCAAACGTGCTGGACCGAGACACAGTCATCATCGGACGGCTCCACTCCCAGGCGGGTCAGGATTTCTTTGGCATTGTGGAGGCCTTCCTTATTCCTGTGAAGTTAGAGGCCAATACTGATGCACTGAGGACCACATGAGGCAGTGCAAAGCACTGAGGCTTGAAGGTGCTGGAAAGGGACAGCCCCACTTACCATGTGTGCATGGTATGGGATGAAGACTGTCAAATGCCTAAGAAGAGCCCGGGAAGGGTTCTCCTCCATAAGAAATGCCAGGTAGTAATAGGAAAAACTGTACCAGGTTGCACTGTGCCAAGCCAGGACCATGAAGACAAGTGAAGAGGCAAGACTATGTAGCCTCTGAACAGGTGGAGAAATGGCTGCCACCACCCAGGGCTCATAAGGCTCAGGAGAACCTCCCACTCGTGGGGTCTGTGAGTTGCCCCTGGATGCTTACACATCCTTCCTTGATGTCTCTCAGTCCAACTGTAATTTTCTGTACACGTGTTTTGTGTATCTTTTGTTGGATTCATTCCGAAGTACTTTATAGTTTTGTTATTACCGTAAATGGTGTCTTTAAAATATATATGTATACATACATGTATATATACACACACATACACACAAACACATATACATATACTCTATCTTTGCAGCTTTCCTGTAAATCTAAAATTATTCTTAAAAATGTGTTTTAAAATATGTACATATTTTTATTATTGCTGATAGAAATACAGTTGACTTCTGTATCTTATCTCCAGACATCTTTTTTGACAGATTTTTTTAATATTTAAAAACAAAACCAACCTCCCCCCAAATAACCCCCAAACAAACAAAAAACCAAATTAAATAAAATGTACAGTGAATATACCCAGCAAACATCTGTATGTGCAATTAAATACTGTGTCTGTTACTGCGGCACGAACCTCAAACAAACAATATACAAAGTGTTCTGGGAGGGTCGGGGGAGTCCCAAGTTTTAACTCTGTGGGGTCTAGGAAGACAAGATGGGGAAGTGAGAGAATGGGGAAATCAATTTTGTTTGTCTTAATTCTGTCCATATAAATATATTCATAAAGACCAAAAAAGGAAAGGAAGCTTGGGATGTTAAGGTAATAGGAGAATAGGAGAGTGTGGGACTTTCCCAATTCTACCTGACCAAAAAATATGAGAGAAATTAATTTTATGATGGGAGAAGAGATTTAAAAAATGATAGAAGAGGATGGGGGCCGGGCACAGTGGCTCATGCCTGTAATCCCAGCACTTTGGGAGGCCAAGGCGGGCGGATCATCTGAGGTCAGGAGTTTGAGACCAGCCTGGCCAACAAGGTGAAAGCCCGTCCAGACATCTTTTTAACCTCTCACGTCGTTCTATTCATTTGTCTGTAGATATTTTGGGGGTATTCCATATAGACTTTTACCATTTGCAAATAATGACAGTTTCACTTCTTTTTTGATTCTCAAAGCTTTAATTTATCTCTCATCTTTTCTTTAAAAAAAAACAAAAACAAAAATGAAAACCCACTGGCTAAGACTCCAGTACGATGCCAAATAGAAACTGGTGATACTGTCTTGCTCCTGATTTTAGAGAATGCCTCTAACATCTGCTCTTGTAGGATGTTTTTTATAGTTTTTTGTTTTTTTGTTTTTTGAGATAGCCTTTATTATAATATACATGCTTTCTTGAGCTAGCTGGGTTTGTGTTTCTTGGTAACCAAAGAGTCAATACCAGAAACAGGCCAAGAGGAAGGCATGCATTTCCTGACTTGGCCAGTGACTTTCAAGACAATCCACGAGTCTCCCGCTCCCCTTCCTTCCCAGCCACTGACCAGGAGACTCATGAAAAGGGACGGCTAGGAACTCAGGAGAGTGATCATAGAACAAACTCCAGCACATGGATTTGGCAGAAGAGTTGGTCCAGATAAACCCCTTTCCTCTTCCAGCAGCTGCCTTCTCTAACCTCAAAGAGAGCTGATGCAAATCTTCATAAGGAGACAGAGAATCCCAGGTTTCTTGTGTGATGCCAAGGGGCTGCAGTTAGTTGCTGGCTGGCTCTTTCCTTCCTTCTAACTGTCCTGTCTCATCTGTTAACCGGTGTTTCTCAAACTTGCACGCCAGGGCACATTTCTGGCTGTTAACAGGTTTCCCCTGAAAGAATGTGTGTGTGGCAGGGAAGGGGTGGTTTCAAGCACAAAAGAAGTCTGGGAAATGACAAGTCAAAGCAAAATTGGGTTTTCTTTAATGTGTTGATAATACTACAAATCTGTATTTTTATACTTTATACTTCTTATTCCTTTTTACTGTAAGTCTGTATTTATTTTACCATAATATTGTAAAATGGAAGATAAATGTGCCATATTCCCAATCCTATTGGTCAAGGAAGTCTTTTTTCAGGGAGCACCTAATTAACATCTTGAGGTTACTAAGGTGCCCTTAATGCCCTCAACACAGTCTGGAGGTCTCCAGACTGGAAGTGGAAGGTGGAATTCCAAAAACCCAGGCTCCGGGCTTTGCCAGCTCCTTGCTCCTTGCTCGAATCGTCTGCTTCCTGGACGCTAATCTTACCCTGAGTGTGTGTGGAGGGTGGGGGTGACGGGCTGATGGGGGTGGGAGAGGAGGCTGCTCTCGTAGCTAGACAGGAAAATCACCTGTGCACTTCAGGCTAACTATGTCATTCTTTAATGAACTGTCACAAGTGCCTGCAGGGAGTCCAGCCCAGGATGGGTCAGCTAAGAGTGAGAGGACACGGACCCAGAAAGCCATGACACTCTTGAAGGAAAAGCCACCAAACTTGGACTCAAGAAGTAACAAGGGACCAATTGCTCTTCTCTGCCCCAACACCCCAAGAAAGCCTTGAGGGGATGTTACCTACTTTTCGATGGCTGACACATCACTAGTGTTAAACTTCCCTCTGGTGAGCAGCTCCGGGGTGATCCGCCCTTCAAATAAGAGGCCCTCCTTGGCCATCTTGACTAGGATCAGTCGAACCAGCTCTCCCAAGTACATGCCACTGACCATCTTCTCAAACCTGCGGGAGAAAGGCACACCGGCACTTGTCAGCCTTCCTCTGCACCCCACACACGAGGGCTGGGACAGACACAAAAGGAATGGGAAGCCCCGACTCACCCCTCACCAGCCCCCAGACTCGCTGGCAGGCGAAACCATGCGCTTGCATGACTGAACAGCAGAGGGAGAGGGATCGGAAGCCAAGCCGACTGTGGAGAGGGCAGGAGTCATTCAGACCCCGTGCCTGTGACTAGGAGAACACCACAGGCAGGAGCAGGCAGGGAAGGCTGCCTGAAGGCAGGGGGAGCATTCCCAGACAGAAATGTGCAAAATATGATAATCTCCTCCTAAACTGTACGCTATACTTTTTTTTTTATCTTTATGTATGTATGTATGTATTTACTTATTTATTTATTTTTTGAGACAGGGTCTCACTGTCGCCCAGGCTAGAGTGCAGTGATACAATCTCGACTCTCTGCAGCCTCAACCTCCTCGGCTCAAGCCATCCTCCCTCCTCAGCCCCCTGAGTAGCTAGACAACCATGCCCAGCTAATTCTTAAAATTTTTTGTAGAGGGGGAGTCTCCTTATGCTGCCTAGGCTGGTTTCGAACTCATGGGCCCAAGCGACCCTCCCAGATGCAAGCTACAGCACCTGGCTTGTATGCTATACTTTTCAAAGAACTTTCACCTCCACTCCTATGGGAGACCCCAAACCCTGTGGATAGGAGGTGGCCAGGAAGTATTCTCCCCATTTCACAGCTCAGAAAGGGTAAACAGCTTCTCCGAGGGAAAGGCAGCCACTCCCCCTGGGGCCGCTGTCAGGACATTTGTTAGGCACCTCCCTGGCATGATTTTCTCCTTCTCCAGCCAAAAGGATCAAGAATTTGCTTTGAGGAACTCACTCCTCCCCCACTGATGTTACCCTAAACTCCAGGGCTGGGCTCTGCATACTGACAGCCAATCGGCTCACCCCACTGCTCCAGCCCCGGTCAAACACCGACCAATCACAGAATGAGCCCAATGCTGCAGGGGAGAGGCAGCCAGGTGTAGAGAAAGAAGCCAACACGCATTGCTGAAGGCCCAGCCGGGAGCTGGCAAGAACCAGGGCTCGATGCCATATGTGAGCCAGATTCAGCCCCCACATCCTGGCTGACGAGGGGCCAGGAGGAACCCCTGAGCCGGGCAGATTGAAGAGGTGGGCGCACATCAGAGCAGCCCGCCGCTCCTCTGCAGGAGCCCAGCTGGCACACCCACAGCTGACTGTGACACAGCAAAACAATCTGTTCCAACCAGAGCCGCCCAGAAGCCAAGGATGCTTCTGAGACCCGAGCACCCGGCCCTCACCCATCAGCACAGGGCACAGAGCCTCCTTAAAAATACAGTCCTCATTGTTCCTGCTCCTGACAGAACCAGACAGGACCGCCTGGTTGCAGCCAGGCAGAGGATCCCTGGCAGGACAGCGCCCTTCTGAGTCTGGTGCCGCCCCAGGCTCCTGTGGGAACAGCCTCTGTGTAGCCCTGAACAGGAATCTCAGCGCTGGTGGAGCCCTGGCAGAACCACTACTGAGCTACTCACCTTGGCCTCCCTACCTGTGCAATGAGATATTGACTGCTTTCCTGTAAGGTTATATGGAGGATATGGGTTAGTATAGGTCAGACAGTGCTACAATATCTGGCTAATAATGAGTGCCTGTGGCCCTTCCTATGTGTCTGACACTTTTCCCAGCCCTTTACCTGTATTAACTTATTTCATCCTCATTACAACCCTAGGAGGGAGACATTAGCATTATCCCCATTTCACGGATGAGGAAGCAGAGGCACAGAAAGGTTATATAACTGCCCATGGACAGGGCTAACAAGTGGCAAATCCACATTTTGAATCCAGTTAGATCTAACACTAGAGGTTGCACTCCTAACCACTGTGCACTTCTGCCTGTCTCATGGACAGTGTCACTCAATGTTAGCTGTCACTATCATGCTAGCAGCCACCTAGGACCACCCCTGCCCCAGCCTCTCTGCCTGTTCTCCTCCCTAGGCAGCCTTCCCTGTTGGGCAGTGTGACAAGAGAAAGGGCGTTCCCCGTAGGATGGGCTAACATCAGCCTCCTGGCACCCTCTGCCCGCTGCTTTTCACTCTGCCTTCTAAAGATGCCCAGAACAATCTGCTCCCTTTTCTACATGGCCTATTACACACATGGATAGTGATACCCCCTTTTCCAGAGAGAGGCCCATGGCCAGGGTCTGTCCTTTCCCAGTCCCTAAAGGCCCTGTTAGAGCAGCAGAACAAGCAAATAGCACCTCTCACGAGCTTCTCTCTGTTCAAACCAAGGCTCATGGAGACCGGCTCCTGTTCCAACAGCGTGCTTCCCATCTGCTCAAGTGAAATTAATGAAATTGAGCAAGTCATGATCTGCCTCTCAGGGCATGCCACCTGTGATAACTGAACAGGTAATACCCAGGCCCTTTTTCTTGTAATAACTGAACAAGTAATGCCCAGGTGTCTCAGCAGTCAGACACCTACGACCACAGACAGGCAGTGAGAGGCAGCGCGGCAGTGTTCCAACCATTCTTCTGCCTGCTGGTGGGCCCAGGAAGGGCTGAGGTCGGGGAGGGGAGCATCATCAACCATGAGAAGTCATGGGCAAGGACCTGCACACAATGAGGAGCCCTCAGCACCCTGGGTCTGCTTCAGCTAGAAGCCCAAGGAAAGAAAAGAGACAGAGGCCCATGGCCAAGCAAACCAAGACCGGAGCTGCCGAGAGATTCCATGAAGGAGCAGAACCACAAAAAGAAAAGGCATCTGGGTGCTGACTTGAAGGCGCACAGTTACTCAACCACCATCCAGGCCAAAGAGCTCTCCTGAACACCAACCACCAGCATTTGCTGCTGCAGTCACTGCTGTTGCTGTGTTGTTGTGTGGGGTGGGGGCTCTGCATTTTGAAGGATGTGATAAGGAATCACAGGGAAAAAGGATTCAAGATCCCAGAGATTCCAGACACAACACAGAGCAAGAGCAGAAGAGCAAGAAGCCCAAGCAGGCCGGGTGCAGTAGCTCACACCTGTAATGCCAGCACTTTAGGAGGTTGAGGCAGGAGGATCACCTGAGCCCAGGAGTTCGAGACCAGCTGGGCAACTTAGGGAGACCCAGTATCTACAAAAAAATTTTTAAATTAACCAGGGTTGGCACTGCTGCCTGTGGTCCCAGCTACTCAGGAGGCTGAGGCAGGAGGATCACCTAAGCCTGGTAGTTTAAGGCTACAGTGAGCCAAGATCACATCACTGCACTCCAGCCTGGGCAACAGAGTGATACCCTGTCTCAAAAAAAAAAACTCAAGGAAACAAAAGGGAAGGAGAATTAAAAATGAAATAAAAGGTGGGGCTAACTCCACAGTATAAGACAAGCATGTGGCAAGAATATCAAAGGCCTGGAATATAAGGACGAGACAAAGGAAGCCAAAAGACTGATCCCTTTTAGAAACAGAACTTCTGGCTCTGGGGCAAGGTGGGGCCTGAATACTCAAAGCAGGTTCCTCTGCTGCCTCCCAAATGCAGTAACTACCAATGAAGGCAGGAGCCACATAGCTATTATGACAATGTCCTCCCTGTCCACTGTATACAGTAGGTACTCAGTTAAATGCTAACTCCAATCAAAGCAAATGGAATGAGTAGTTGTTGGTAGTCTAGAGCCCACTTGGGCACTGAGAGCCTTTGCACAAATCTAACACACTGAGGTTTTAAAACCTGGTTAATGGCTGGGCGCGATGGCTCACGTCTGTAATCCCAGAACTTTGGGGGGCCGAGGCAGGTGGATCACCTGAGGTCAGGAGTTCGAGACCAGCCTGGCCAACATGGTGAAACCCCATCTCTACTAAACATACAAAATCATCTGGGCGTGGTGGCACACACCTGTAATCCCAGCTACTCGGCAGGCTGAGGCAGGAGAATCACTTAGAACCTGGGAGGCAAAGGTTGCAGTAAGCTGAGATTGCGCCATTGCACTGCAGCCTGGGTGACAGAGCAAGACTCTGTCTCGAAAAACAAAACAACAACAACAAAAAAACCCTGGTTAAAAATTGGAATCGCCCAGGGAGTTTTTACAGTACAGAGGACTGGGCAACCCAGGCCAACTGAATCATTAGTGAGAGGATGCCTGGACATCAGTATTTTTTTTAAAAGACCCCTATGTAACTCTAATGTGTACTCAGAGATGAAAAATCACTTCCCTAGATCCTCCCTGATTACCAGTGAGAAAAGATTCTGGAAGCTCACTCTGAAAACCTCAAACCTTCAAACAGGGCAAAAATCCCCAAACCTACACCAGACCACACCTCTACAATAAGTCTTGGGTCACCTCTGTCCTATTCTAGGGCCATAATTTTCCCATCAGTCAAATGGAGCAAACATCTTTCCCTGCCACAAAGAGGATAAAATGGCTTTCAAGAACTAGGCATTCCATGGAAAAAAGACATAGAGAAGATCCAAAGATTCAGATAGAAGCCTGGGGTCACAGCAAAAATTTGC
Organism: Pongo abelii; assembly: GCF_028885655.2. Taxonomy (NCBI): domain Eukaryota; kingdom Metazoa; phylum Chordata; class Mammalia; order Primates; family Hominidae; genus Pongo; species Pongo abelii. The sequence continues at coordinate 74,660,915 of NC_071993.2, forward strand.
TCGGCAAAAAAAACTCTTTAGCCTACAGCCTATTTCCAGGAATATGTGATGCAACTTGGGAATTTGTCATTTCCTTGGAATTGTTCTCAATGAGACCTGGCCTACAGTATGCAGTAAACTAGTGATATGGTTTGGCTGTGTCCCCACCCAAATCTCATCTTGAATTCCCATGTTGTAGTGGGAGGGACCCAGTGGGAGATAACTGAACGTGGAAACAAGTCTTTCCCACGCTATTCTCGTGATAGTGAATAAGTCTCACGAGATCTGATGGTTTTATAAAGAGGAGTTTCCCTGCACAAGTTCTCTTTGCCTGCTGCCATCCATGTAAGACATGACTTGTGCTATGATTGTGAGGCTTCCCCAGCTACATGAAACTGTAAGTTTATTAAACCTCTTTCTTTTGTAAATTGCCCAGTTACGGGTATGTCTTTATAGGCAGTGTGAAAACAGACTAATACAACTGAGAAACACATTCGAGAAAAGAGATTTTGCCCCAACCTTTCACTTTCTCATCTGTACCCCCATTTAGCCACCCACTCATCTCTCATCCATCATCAGCCACCCATCCATCCATCCATCCCAAAAATATTTATTGCAAGCCAACTGTAAACACAGTTTACAGTTTAGCCTTGGGATACAGTTCATCTTTTTGGAAAAATTCAGACAAACATCAACGGACAGCAGAGAGATCCAAGTTTACACCCAAGCCATGCAGGGTTCCCAAACTAAGGCCAAGGATAAGGGCCTGGGCATTACCTGTTGAGTTACCACAAGTGGCATGCCCCACCTGCACTTCTAAGAGAGACTTCTCATTAAGTGACTGATAGTAACTACAGGTACCTAACCTCTTATCTGAAACCCTTTGGGGTCACATGTACTTGGGAATGTGGAGATTTGAGAACTTTAGAGATGCAATAGGGTATACATGCCATGTGTCACAGAATACCCCCAGAGGTGCCTGAGGCAGCACTGCCATCAAGCACATTCAGGGCTATTCAGTGAAACAAATAGGCACAGTAATAAGTTCATGCCAGTGGGGTCAATGGATTGGGCGGGGTGGTGGTGGGGTGTGGTAAAAAAACCTTTGACTGTCAGAGCTTTGGAACTGGGGTCCCTTGTCACCAAGCTGGTACCACAGTCTCAGCCTGCAATGGTGATGTTCAACTCTGGGTGTAAGAACTTGGGAATTCCCTCACTGAGAAACCTAGTTTATTCACTGCTGCCGCCTCCAGTGGTGGGGAGCTCGCCATTGATGAAAATCCATTAATTCAGGTGGAAAGGCCAAGTGTCCAGCCTGCAGTATTGAGATCTTTTGGGTGATGCATTTCAGTATGGCTAGTAAACTCCTGTTTCCCTCTAGCATCAGGATAAGGGCTATTAGGTCTACAGAGTCAGTGAACATCTCCCTGTAGGTTGACAGTATCCAACTCTGGGATAAGGCTGCTGGGAGGCTGGGTAGATCAGAGAGAGCTAGCAGCATGCCAGCATCACAGAGAAATGTGAGCAGGCACTTCAGGAAATAAGTGGCTCAGAGAAAGCAATACCCACTCTAACCTGAATAATATCACTCTTACTTCTGTAGCCAGGAGCTTTCCACAGCCAAAAACAACCTGCCTGTAAGTCTGATGTTCTTTATCAACTCTGATGTGCCTATTCATGCTTGACATTGAAAAAGGTTGCTTCTCCGTTCTCCCTAACGTCTATATGACTCATACTCTTCTTACCCCGACTCCTCTGCACAACAGATATTTGCATGTCTGCCCTACCTCTCCATCTAGATTGTAAGTCTTGGGAGGGAAGGTGCTGTTTTGGATCCTCAGAGCCTAGCACAGAGCTCAGCACAGAGTAAGTGCTCAATAAATATGTGATGAATGAATGGACATTCATCTCCCTTAGATGCCCCACATACCATGTGGCCTCTCTTACCATGAACAGCAACACTCGTGACTACAGCATAGAGATATTTTTTAAACCTTACATTTACACTAACTTTTCTGTGCTTTGTTGGGGGAGCATTTTTGAACCATTCATATTTATTAATTTTTGTGCAGCAGGGGATAATTTGAGGACTTTTTTTTTTTCAGGGGCTACTGAGCTCCTGGGCTCCCATTCACCTCTTGATCTCCTTCTCCGACCACCAGTACCTGCTCAACTCTGGCCCCATTCCCCATCAGATGGGTTCATTGTGAGCCCCACACCAAGATGCATCAATGCTTCTGTGCTTTTCATTTTCATGATGTTTTACAAGGACACAATCATAGTGTAATTAAACAAAGAGAAGATTATTTTAAAGGTGCTTTTCAGCTACAGACTCTACAGCTGTGCATCTCACCAAACAAGGAGCAACAAATAATGCAAATTTGATGGGCTTTAGGCCGCACTAGGTGGCTCATACCTGTAACCCCAGCATTTGGGAGGCGAGGCAGGCGGATCACTTGAAGTCAGGAGTTTGAGACCAGCCTGGCCAACATGGTGAAACTCTGTCTCTACTAAAAATACAAAAATTAGCTGGGCATAGTGATGCATACCTGTAATCCCAGCTACTTGGAGGCTAAGGCAGGAGAATCGCTTGAACCCAGGAGGTGGAGGTTGCAGTGAGCTGAGATTGAGCCACTGCACTCCAGCCTGGGTGACAGAGCAAGACTCCGCCTCAAAAAAAAAAAATGTGACAGGCTTTTCTGTTTGTGATCACTTGGCTTTATGCTCTTTTCATCTTCCATCCCAAATCTTTCATTAAATGTCCCCTAAGTCACATATGTGGTTAGAAGCAAAAGTCAAGGACTCACAGCTGTTTTCCAGGGTTGAGGGATCCCCGGTCTATCTCCCTGTCAAACTCTGTCCGGATGTCTTCTAATGATCCATCGTCTCCAAAGGCTCCCCATTCTGTGTTGATACACATCCTCCCCTCGTCTCCTTCCACCAGATCAATGTGCCTCAGTTCCTCCATGTAGCAAGCATTGGTGCCAGTGCCTGGGCAGGACGAGATCAGAAGCTATGACCACACAACGGGGAGGGTGCAGAGCCGCCTGGAAAGATGGGCCGAACAAATGGATGGGCAAAGGTGAATACGTTACCGATGATCAGGCCGACTTCACAATGCTGGTCGTCATAGCCACAGGTCATCATGGTGCCCACTGTGTCATTCACCACAGCTACGATGTTGGCATCATAGTCCTGGGGACAGATAACGGAATGTCATTGTCCACTCACACATGGGAGCAGAGATCACGCACCTTAACAGCACTTGGCAGAAGTGCTCCCGTTTTCAGAACCCCTGCTTTTGTGAGTGGTGCTGGTTTCATTACAGCTGGTACTCAAATTAACTAGATCAGAGCATGGTGATTAAATTATGAAAACCTCACAGTTCCCTTAATTACCTGGCTTCAGAGTCTTTGGGTAATGGGGATTTTACTCATGGAGCTACATTCCTCTGCAAACCTCCACAGGAGGTCCACGTCCCCGATAAGGCGAGCTCCTCTGCCCTTGTTCTAAGCACAGCAGGCTGCATCCGTGACACCCACTCCCTGAATAGCCCAGCACTCCTGTCAGGAGGTGACCCCCTGCTCCAGGCCTGGGTCCTCTAGGCAGCACCTCCGAGAGCTGGGCTTTGCACCATCCCCATCCCCACCATTCCACACTGTGAACCCTCAACTCTCCCCCTGCCTGGGTCTTCAGGCTTTGGCACTACTGCCCCCCAGGAAGGGCACTGGTCTGTTTTAGAATGCAGCCCTGCTCCCCACACCCCTGCATGGCTGAGGCAGAGGGCCCAGGAGAAATTACCCCTCGCTTTTTGATGGCTTTGTTAAGCAGCTTGACCACATCTGCTCCTTCCACTCCGCTCGCTTTAAATCGCTTTGTCCAGGTGATCAAGACGGCCTGCAAAGAAGAATGGATGGGGCTGGATGAGGGCAGGGAGGCCTCCAGCACCCCAAGGCCCTGGGCATTGCTCCAGGACAGGGATGAAGCAGAGGCCCATAGGGGCCAAGTGGCTCCTCCCAGATCACACTGGGCTTGGGGAGGGGCCCAGACTCATTTCCATCTCCCGATCATCCACACAATGGGCTTCTCTGGGGGCGAAGATAGGGTGGGGAGAAACCTGCTCACAATATCCAGCTCACTCCAGAAGAAAGCAAGTGGATGTGTGGACAGTACTGGATGCCAACTGCGCAGCCAGACCTATTTTAAAAGGGAGCAAGAGAAATCCCTGGCCCCCTTCCCCACTTCCCAACCAGACCCCGGCTTCCACAGCCCTGGGAAAAGAAAGCCAGAGCCAAACTGGAAAAAGAAACAAAATGCTAAGATAATTCTTGGCTGCTGAGCTTTTTAGAGCCAGGTCCCAGACATTTAGGGAATGATGTGGACTACACATGATTTGTGCCTCTTCACCAACTTTGGGACTTAACCTCCATTTGTAAGTGGTGACTCCCCTACTTACACAGTATGATCCTATTTCACTTTGCATATTAGCGGAGAAACATCCAATGGTAAACATTCTATAATTTTATCTTATTTTGATAGTTTTACATATTGCTTTTGTTTTCTTAAAAAAAAAAAAACTAAAAAGATACGAGAACAGAAAAATAATTGTTATACTTGGCTGTTTTACTCTGAATGGGGCAAGTCACTATAAATGCAGCAGGGTTGGAAGATTCATGGTCCAGGCCCCGCAGGCCTGCAGAGGTAGCTCAGGGATGGGATTCTGAGCACATGGGCCCCGCCCCAGCTCACGGTGGGAGCCACACAGACTGGAGTATGCACCAGGGAGGGCAGCCCTTGATGAGAACTAGTGGTTCTTTGCTCAGCAGCAACTAAGCTAAGTCAGGAACTGCAAAAGCCCTGGACACTGTCTGCCTCCTCTCAACCAGCCGTCTTCCTCCTCCAAAGCCTCAGAGAACCAGGTGTTGTGGGACAAAGGTGGGGCTGGCAATCTGGAGACCTGGTCCCATTTCATACTCTCTGCCCATTTCCTGCTGGGCAGTTCCCTTCACTCCTCTGAGGTTCACTGTGCTCCTCTAGAAACAGGGAGCTGATCTAGAAGTGGACAATCTTGAAGGTCTCAGCCAGCCCTAAGGGGTAACATGCACAGACCTCTGGACAGGAAACTGAGGGTCTGTGCTCCACTGGCGCCACGGCAAGTACCCTGGCCCAGCCTAAGAAGCATTCTCCAGAGGGGGTGAAGGCTGGCAGGTGGATGCCCCCCCACCTCTGGCTCCTTCTCTGTTCACAATGCCCCCTCTTGAGCATGTCTGCTCCACCCTGCAGGCTCTCGTGCCCAGGAAGTCATTCCCTCCCATCTCCTGCAACACTTCTGTCCCTAGAAGGCTGCGCCTTCATGGGGAACAGGCTACATCTGCTGTTATGGGACCGACTGTACGGTAACATTAAACCTCAGCACTGCAGGAATACAAAATAAATACACTCTGGCCATTCTCTCCCAGGGCCTAGCCCATGCCCGGCACAGGGATGGCACTCAGTTAATAACTGCAGAGAGCACATGCGAACAACGGTGAAACGCAGTCCACCAAAGTCTCTTCATCCCAGGCCCACCTCTCACAAGGGAAGGGGGAGTGACTGTCATGTCTCAGTTCTCAAAAGCCAAGGGAAACTTGTACTGACAACAGGCCTTGCCAAAGGGTTTGGAAGGACACAGTGGAGGCCAAACTGATCTGAACACCTTGGAGGGGCGTTCTCAGATACCAGAACCAGAGCAAGAGTCTACATACGGCCACAGCTTCCTGAAAGCATAACAGGTCAGACAGAACATCTCGGAGGCATTTAGACATGTCGGAGGTGGGTGGAGCACTGGATGGGAGGTGGGGCCCGGGACCCTGGTCCAAGGCCTGCCATTAATAAGCCCTGTGACCCTGGGGAGACCTCTGCGCTTATCTTGGCCTGCTGCGCTCTCAAGCCCCTTCTTGTTGATTCCACAAATTTTACAGATGTAAGGGGTCCAGCCACAGGAGGCAGTGCCCAGGAAAGGGTGCTTACCCTAATGGCATAAAGGGACCCAGGGGTGCTCCCTGCAAGTGTGGAAGGTGCCCTGAGCCCAAATGCTACTAACTTGAGACCAGTTACGAGCACGGGATCTTCCTGGTTAGGTGACCTTGGACAGGTTCTTAGCCCCTCTGAGACTCAGTTTCCTCAGCTGTAAAGTGGGAATCATAAGCACTTAACTCATAGAGATGCTTGAAGATTATGTGCACTACCTGTGAAATATGTATTAAAACAGAGCCTGGCCGGGTGCGGTGGCTCACGCCTGTAATCCCAGCACTTTGAGGGGCCGAGGCGGGCGGATCACCTAAGGTCAGGAGTTTGAGACCAGCCTGGCCAAGATGGTGAAACCCCGTATCTGCCAAAAATACAAAAATTAGCCGGACATGGTGGTGGGCGCCTGTAATCCCAGCACTAGGGGAGGCTAAGGCAGAAGAATTGCTTGAACCTGGGAGGTGGACGTTGCAGTGAGCCGAGATCGTGCCATTGCACTCCAGCCTGGGCGACTGAGGGAGACTCTGTCTCAAAAAAACAAAAAAAGACAAGGTCTCACTCTGTCCCCCAGGCTGGGGTGCAGTGGCACAATCATGGCTCACAGCAACCTCAATCTCCCAAGCTTCTCCCACAACACTGGGACTACAGGCACATGCTAACGCACACAGCTAACATTTTGTACAGATTGCCCAGGCTGGTCTTGAACTCCTGGGCTTAAGTGATCCTTCTGCTTCGGCCTCCCAAAGTGCTGGGATTACAGGCATGAACCACTGCACCCAACCCCAGAATTCGTATTATTAGAAGTTTATTCGTGGATGGTTTGTGTTTGTGGTGTGTGTGGTTTCTATCTCTCCAAGTAAAAAAAGAACAAGGCTGCATGTATTTATTTTGTACTCCTGCAGTGCTGAGGTTCAGTGTTATCATATGGTAGGTCAGAGTGCATCCTCGCTGAATGAATGAATGAATGAATGAAAAAACAAATAGATGACAAACAGGAAGGTGGGTAAAACAAGTCACCGCGGAGGTCACCAAGGGCATCCCTGGGGCTGGAGCCACTGACCAGCTCCACTATGGAGAGGCAGCCCTGGCACCTGAGGGACAGGGCCCTGAGCATATTCGCAGTAACCAGGGCAGTTTCCAGGTAAACATCACACCATGCAATTCTGGCAAAGAGCTTTCCCACCTCTCTCCACCATCATTAAACCTACTTTATTTTTCTTTGCTTGCTTAAGATTAATAAAAGCTTCTGTCTACCTGGTGGCCAAAAATACCATGATTTGTCTCCAAAAATACATAAATAACTAAAGTAAGTGAAACAGTAAACACCACATCATGATACCGCACTAACTTCTGCAAATACCAGACATGCAAACCATTCTGCTAACAAAGGGGAAACGTTGTGGAGAAAAGGGCTTGTTAGCTTTTCCAGCCCGGGGCATCTGCAGAGCCTGATAATCCCAGAACATCCTTACCTCGTCTATTTTGGATTGCTGACAAGGAAAAGAAAACGTGAATCCCACAGGTAACTTCTTGTCCTTGATCTTCCTTTTCTCCATGAAATCTCCCAGGCACTCAGCAACATGATCAAAAAGCTGAAGGAAACATGAGAGCAGTCAGGGGGCCCCAAAGCAGGCTTAGCATTTCATAGAAAAATGTAAACCATTCCCTCCCACACACACAGAAAGGAATACATCTACCCAAACAAAGTGCTTGTACTCGTGGGACCTGGTGGCCCTGTCTGAAAAGCCATGCTGTGTGTGAATGCAGAGAAGAGTCACTTTTCAAAAGCTACCCTGTGGGCAAGTACAGCTCTTAGGAAGCAATCCAAAGCCTTCAAACAGAACTGGCCTCTCAGTGGTGACTAATATGCAACATCTGGGTACTGAGAAAAATGGAAAAAGAACAGAAAACTACCTATGCCTTCACAACACACAGGTCACAGATCTCCACCAGCCAACAGGTGGAGTGGCCTTCCCGCCCCGCCCGACACCACGCTTTCTGAAAATTTCAGAAACTCTGAGGGCAATTCCACAGCCTCTAGCCCACTGGAGTGACTAACAATTCAGACTATCATAATGTTACTTTTTACTGAAGTGTCTTATGCTTACCCCAAAAAGTACACACATCCTAAGTGCAGAGTTCACTGGATTCTCACAAGCTGCAGCTATCCATGTAACCAGCACCCAGATGGAGAAACACGAGATGGAGAAACACCTGTAAGACGCCCCCTTCTGCCCCTGCAGTCACTACCACTACCACCCAGCCCAAGGGCAACTGCCAGCCGCCCCGACGTCTATCACCCTCAATTACATCTGCCTGTTTGTCTGGTGTGTCTAAAGGGAAATGAGACCGTGTGTGCTCTTTGGCATCTGTGTTCTTTCACTCAACACTATGTGGATGACAGTCATCCATGGAGTTGTCTTTGCCAACTGTTCATTCTCATTGCCGCACAGTATTCCTTGGTATGAATATACCACAATTTATCTACCGCATTGTAGCTTAAGCTTGCCTGTGCTATAACATGTTATCTATGACTTATTAGGTGCATACATATCTTAGGAATCTGCTAGAAAGAGCCTGGAACACTGGTTCCCTAGCTTCTACATGAATACTGCTCGTGAGGAGAGGCTCAACACCTCTAAGGTAATCTTTTTGGATCTCTCTAATAATTCCCTTCATCTCTAAAATATAACCAGGGCCAGTCATGGTGGCTCACGTCTGTAATCCCAACACTTTGGGAGGCCAAGGCAGGAGGATCACTTGAGCCCAGGAGTTTGACACCAGCCTGGGCAACACAGTGAGACCTCCTCTCTACAAAAAGCTTAAAAATTAGCCAGGCATGCTGGCACATGCCTGTAGTCCTAGCTACTTGGGAGGCTGAGGTGAGACGATCCCCTGAGCCCAGGAGGTCGAGGCTACAGTGAGCCATGATCATACCACTGCACTCCAGCCTGGGCAGCAGAGTGAGACCCTGTCTCAAAATATAACCAGAACAGAAGATAATATTCTATGTGTGTTCTAACCAGAGGAGTGGTTAGTAGAACTAAGAACCTCCCTTTTTATCTCTCTGCCTCTAGTAATCCAACCTGAGCATATACATATACACTCTTGGCAGCCATGCCACAGTCTAGCTAACCCCTTGTCTCTTTCACATGGCTCCCATGACACTAGACCTCCCTTACACATGGCAGTGACACAGCCACGGAGCTTTTTGGAACCCAGAAGAAGGCTGTCTTAGAAGAGCCAAACCATAGTCACATGAAGTGGCCCCAGCCCGAACTCCCAGACAAGGCCATCTGCCTGAAGGCTTTACTTGCAGGGTCTCGTGAGGGGGCCAGAAGTCATAGTCATTACTGCTGTTCCCATCTTTCCCCAGATTCCCCCCAAGCCAGCTCTAAAGTCGGACTTTGTCGCCAGAGTAAAAGAACACCTGGTCAATTTTAATGTAGGACCTTCTACCCCTGAGTCACTATTACTCAGGCTGCAGAGCAGCTGGCATCTTAGGCTGAGTTGACACATGACCCTCCCCAGAGAAGCCGGCTAAGCTTCCTGCGACCTACATTGCAGACTGATATAAACTCATTACTAAGTTGGTCCTCGCGCCCCACGCCATCTGCACTCGGAGGCTCCAGACTCTCCTGCAGCCTCAGGAGAGAAGGCCAGGTGGAGGGAAGGCTTCCTCAGGAAGGGGCAGGGAGGCGCCTGGGAGAACTCAGCCTGTAGAAATGGATTCCCATGAATGGGACCTGTCACCAGTTCCCGGATCCAGGCCAAACACAACTCCCCAGAGTGCTCCATTGAGAAGGAAAGGCCGTTTCTGGAGTGCTGGTGATCCAGGGTGACAAGCCTGCCCAAAGAGGCAGGAAGCGACCCACCCCAGGCTAGGCTATGTCTGCAATCAACTAGGAAAAAAAGTTACCTAACCGCTCTGAACTCAAAGCTTTAGTGTCTTAAAAAAAAAAAAAAAAAATTATTTTCTCTTCTTTCCTGACAACACACTCTTTATTTGAGAAATACACAGACTATGGCCAGGCACAGTGGCTCACATCTATAATCCAGCATTTTGGGAGGCTAAAGTGGGAGGATCACTTGAGTCCAGGAGTTTCAGATCTGCCTGGGCAACCTGGCAAGACCCCATCTTTTAAAAAAAAATTTTAAATAATTTAAAATAAAAACAAAGACTCGGTCACTCTTATTAAAGATGGCAAACGATGGCTAATACAAAAACTTAAAACATTTACTATTCAAAATTCCCACAACTAAGTAAGTGATATTTTAAGAATGTTCCATTTGTGCTTCTGAATTTATTAAAGCTTAAAAGTGCTCTGGGCTGGGTGTGGTGGCTCACACCTGAACAGGCAATTCCAGACCAGCCTGACCAACATGGAGAAACCCCACCTCTACGAAAAATACAAAATTAGCCAGGTGTGGTGGCGCATGCCTGTAATTCCAGCTACTCAGGAGGCTAAGGCAGGAGAATCGCTTGAACCCGGGAGGCGGAGGTTGTGGTGAGCTAAGATCGCGCCACTGCACTCCAGCCTGGGCAACAAGAGTAAAACTCTGTCTCAAAAAATTAAAAAAAAAAAAAAAAAAAGAATTTGCTATAATGGTACTACATTATCATCATTATCGTCATCATCCTCTTTTCAGGCTGCTTAAAAGGAGGAGAAGAAGAAACAGGGACAGTAGGAAATAAAGTGATTCTAGGACTGAGAAGAGGGGACGATGGGGATAGAGGCTGGGAGAGACGAAGAGGGCAGTTGTAAGAAGGTGAGGGTACTCCCTTAATTAACAAATCTTGCTCCTAAAAGGTCAAGCCAAAACACACAGGGAATGTTTCTAAAACACCCAGGGAATGTTTGCAGCACAGGGTGAGTCTCAGTGTTGAATGCGCCAGGCTCAGGTAGCTCAACCCAAGGACCTTGGGAAACAGAGTGATAGGCCAGTGTGTGTTCCAAACAGAAAGTGCAGGATGCCAAACCATGGGCTGCTGGCCACCTGCAAGGAGAAGCAACGCAGCAGCCAACTGGGCATGGTCAAGAGACCTACCAGCTGGCAGCCTTTGTGCAGGCGCCAGATGGATGGGCCAGTCTCTGCAGCCCAGTAATGGGAGTAGCAGGGGAGCCCTTGGCCAGGGCCATCCAGTAGTGACGCACCCAGCTTTGGTGGCCTACTATAAAGTGGCTCACCTGCTCTAGTGACAGTGTCACCTGTGACACTCACTGTGACATAATCTGAAGGGCTCTGAACCCAAACCCCAGGGAGCAGGTTAGCCAGGATTAGCCCTTGTCTCTTGGACAAAGAAAAGGCTTGGTGGCTTGCTCCAGGTCCCACCCACAAGAACTTAAGAGCACAGTAGAGTCAAGAGGAGAAGGCTCCTGGGTCTCATCTCAAAGTCTACCCCAGAACCAGAGTTCCCTGGAAATCTTAGTCATGAACCTTGCGGTGAGCACACCCTCCTTAAAGCAAACATTTGGCCAGCTCTGAGTACATATGCTGGACAGCAGCCACAACTCAGGAGGCGAGCCAGACTGGAGGAGCCAGAATGTCTACAGGAGAGAGGAGGAGTGCACGGTGCCCCACGACGGGCTTAGGGACCCAGAAATGACTGAAAACCTGCAGTGGGCTGCCTGAGCCCTGATCACAGGGTCGTCAGTGAGCTACAGACCCAGCACTCCCCGCACCCAGAGGAGGGGGCAGGTGGACAGGCCCTTCCTAGGCATGCCCACAGCCCCTTGGGCAGGGAGGAAGGGCAGCCCTTCCTGGGGGCCCAGCGTGGGGAGTCCCAACAGGAGTGTGAAAGGAGGGGACTGTGATTTCCCTGCTTCCTCTGCTTTCTGTGCCAAGGGCTTGCATAATGCTATTCTAAATCAGGTAACAAGAAGCCCCCAAATAGCCCAGAGCTGTGAGCCCTCATTCCTGCCTGACAAGGCCACAGCCATACCCTACAAGGCTGGGGCCTCCAGTAAGTGGGTGAGGCCAATGACCAGGAGAAAGGCGCATTTTCACCCAGGGCTCTGCTAAACCTGCACTGGGGAACCGACCCCAGGATCCACAGGGAATGAGTGCATTTACCCAACAGAGCTGCGGGGCCTCCCTCCTCAAACCCAGACTCTGCTAGTCTAAGCAGCCCACTTCCACTACACCAGTTTACCCAGACGGAGGGCCTCTGTTTAAGCAGAGCCCCCATGCAGGCTGTCACATCCTCTGCCCAGGAGTCCTTTTACCTATGCATCTACGAGGGACTCTTTCCAGCAGCCCTCTTCCAGGGGCTTGGGATGCCAGCGCTTTGAGGCCTGGTTCCTGGAGGTAACCTAGGGGATGCTGGCCCAATGGGGTGACCCGGAGGGAGCAGGGACCCACCTGGCTTCCACTGCCGTGCACGATGTTCTCTGGGGTGTCATAAACCTCGGACTCCATGTGAACATTCTGGTTTTTCTCATGATTCACTTGCACCCGCAGAATTCGAAAGGAAGACCCACCAAGATCCAGGGCAATGAAATCTCCCTTTTCTGTTTAGGGAGACAACACGTATCACATCAGATTCAAATGTTAAGGGGAAGCCACATACCATGCCCACTTCCTGGCAGGGCGTAGGCCCTGTCTGCCTCCCCCTGCCACATGCTGTTATCAGCCAGAAAGCAGCAATCATGCAAACTTCATCCAACCACTGTCATATACGCAGAGTAGGCAAAAGAAACCCTATCCTACCCCAGAGTCCTTAGACAGAAATAGCTTCAAGCAATCCCGGTCTCTTACTTCTGACTATAGAGGAATGGAAGTACTGAATTAAGTACAAATTCCCACCCCATGTTTCTCTAGTTTCTTAACCTATTTCAAAAACAGCACTGCTATGCAGAAATAAAAAATCACACAGCATTTCAACTCAGACAAAGCCCTACATCTGAGGTCCACCCAGTGCCCTGGGTCTCTGCATGTCAGCTCTGACATCAATTATTCCAGGGTTCTGCTTACTCCTCAGGGTTGTGTTTTATTATTGTGGTAAAATACACATAGCATAAAATTTACCACTGCAACCATTTTCAGGTATACAATTCAGTAGCATTAAGTACATTCACAATGTTATGCAACCATCACCACTATTTTCAAAACTTTTTCATCACCCCAACACAAACTCTATAACCATTAAGCAATAACTTCCATTTCCCCTCACCCTCAGTCCCCAGCATCCACTATTCTACTCTCTGTCTCTATGAACTTGCCTATTCTGGATATTTCATACAAGAAGAATCACACAGTTATTTGTCCTTTTGTGACTGGCTTATTCCTCTTAGCATAACGTTTTCAAGGTTCATCCATATTTTAAGAATTTTACTCTTTTTTTTTTTTAATTAATAGAGACAGGGTCTTGCTCTGTCACCTGGGCTAGAGTACAGTGGTGTGATCAAAGCTCACTGCAGTCTCAAGCTCCTGGGCTCCCAAGATCCTCCCACTTCAGCCTCTCAAGTAACTGGGACTATAGGCAGGTATGAGCCACCCTGCCCCCAAAAGAATTTCTTTCTTTTTTTTTTTTTTTTGAGACAGAGCTTCGCTCTTGTTGCCCAGGCTGGAGTGCAGAGGCATAATCTCAGCTCACTGCAACCTCCGCCTCCCAGCTTCAAGTGATTCTCCTGCCTCAGCTTCCCGAGTAGCTGGGATTACAGGCATCCGCCAGCATGCCTGGCTAATTTTTTTTATTTTTAGTAGAGACAGGGCTTCACTATGTTGTCCAGGCTGGTCTCGAACTCCTGACCTCAGGTGATCTACCCGCCTTGGCCTCCCAGGGTGCTGGGATTACAGGTGTGAGCCACCGCGCCCAGCCTCATTCCTTTTTAAGACTGAATAATATTCCATTGTATGGATCCACTACATTTTGTGTATCCTTTCATCTATCGATGGACACTTGGGTTGTTTCCACCCAAAGGATGCTTTTAACAGAAGTCCCTCTTGGTCACATAAAAGTACCAGTGGCCAAAGTACTGGCCTGCTATGGTTACCTCCCTCGGGAGTGACATGCGCAGCACTGGGGTGGGTCTCAGGGGGGCAGAGCAGGACTGTACGCCGAGACCATCGGACAGCAAAGGCAGGTGGCCATGGGCAAAGTTCCAACCATTAAGCCACAGCCAAACATTCTCTACCCTTCATCTCATTAGTTACCCTCACGATGCTCCCAGAAAAATCAATTAAGATCTGTTTCACTCGTGATGCTAAGGTGACATCCCCACTGTCCTAATATCTATCACGCCAGGGGTGACGGCCACTCCTGCCTTCCACAGCACATGATCCACCAAGCTCTCAATCCTATAGCAGTAAATACTAGACTGCTTTGGGGTATATCATTTTCCTAGGCAGGGAAAGATCTTTATCATTGTATCTTATATAACAGCATTATTGAAATTTAATTCACAAACCATATAATTCACCCACTTAAAGTATACAATTCAATGGTTTTTAGTATATTCAGAGTTATGCAACCATCAGCACACCAATTTTATAACATTTTCATTATTTCAAAAAGAAACCCTATACCCTTTAACTATCACCTCCCAAGCCCCTCATCCTTCTCCAGCCCTAGGCAACCACTAATCCATTTTCTGTTGTTATAGATTTACCTCTTCTGGACATTTCATATCAATGAAATCATACAGTGGCCAGGCGCAGTGGCTCATGCCTGTAATCCCAGCACTTTGGGAGGCTGAGGCGGGTGGATCGCTTGAGCTCAGGAGTTTGAGACCAACCTGGGCAATATGGTGAGCCCGTCTCTACCAAAAATACAAAAAAAGATTAGATGGGCATGGTGGTGTGAGCCCGTAATCCCAGCTACTCGGAGACTGAGGTAGGAGAATCTCTTGAGCCCAAGAGACAGAGGTTGCAGTGAGCTGAGATCACGCCACTGCACTCCAGCCTGGGCGACAGAGTGAGACTCTGTCTCAAAAAAAGAAGAAAAGAAATCATACAGTATATGACCTTGTATGACTGGCTCATTTCACTAAGCAAAATGTTTTTAAGGTTCATCATGTTATAGTGCATATGAGACTTTATCCCTTTTAATGGCTGACCATTAAACTCTATGGATATAACACATTTTATTTATTCATTTGTTATTGACAGACATTTAGTTTGTTTCCACCTTTTGGCTATTATGAATAACACTACTATGAATATCTGTGCCCAAGTTTTTGTGTGGACATGTTTTCATTTCTCTTGGGTATATACCTAGGACAAGAATCGCTGTCAAATGGTAACTCATGTTTAACTTTTCGAGGAATTACCACCATTCTTCAAAGCAGCTGGACCATTTTACATTCCTACCAGCAATGCATGAAGTTTCCAGTTCTCCATGTCTTCATCAACACTTATTACAGTCTGATTTCTTTATCAATTTGCATTTCTCTGATGACTAATGGTGTTGAGTACATGTCTATGTGCTTATTGGCCACTTGGAGAAATGTCTATTCAGATCCTTTGCCCATTCTAAACACTTGGCTTATCTTTCCCTTTTTTTTTTTTTTTTTTTTTTTGAGATGGAGTCTCGCTCTGTTGCCCAGGTTGGAGTGCAATGGCTCACTCTCGACTCACTGCAACCTCTGCCTCCCGGGTTCAAGCAGTTCTCCTGCCTCAGCCTCCTGAGTAGCTGGGATTATAGGTGCGCACCACCATGCCTGGCTAATTTTTGTATTTTTAGTAGAGACGGGGTTTCACTATGTTGGCCAGGCTGGTCTCCAACTCCCGACCTCGTGATCCACCTGCCTCGGCCTCCCAAAGTGTTGGGATCACAGGCGTGAGGCACCGCACCCAGCCTCATTTGTCTTTTATGTGTTGAGTTGTAAAAGTTCTTTTTATGTTCTAGATATAAATCCTTTATCAGACATAAGACTGGCAAATATTTTTTCCCATTCTGTGGATTGTCTTTTCTTTTTCTTATGGTATCCTTTGACGCAGAAACGTTTTTATGTTTGTTGTTGTTGTGTTTGTTTGAGACAGGGTCTTGCTCTGTTGCCCAGGCTGGAGTACAATGGTGCAATCATGGCTCACTGCACCCTTGACCTCCTGGACTCAAGAAATCCTCCAGCCTCAGCCTCCCAAGTAGCTGGAACTACAGGCATATGACCACACCTGGCTAATTTTTTATTTTTTGTAGAGACAAGGTCTCACTATGCTGCCCAGGCTGGTCTCAAATGCCTTGGCTCAAGTGATCCCCTTGCTTGGCCTCCCAAAGTGCTGGGATTATAGGCATGAGCCACCACACATGGCCAAGTTTTAAATTTTGATGAAGTCCAATTTTATCTGTTTTTTCTTTTATTGTTTGTGCTTTTGGGGTTGTAGCTAAGACTCTATTGCCAAATCCAAGGTCACAAAGATTCAAACCTGTATTTCGTTCTAAGAGTTTTATTAGTTTTAGTTCCCACATTTAGGTATTTGATCCATTTCAAGTTAATTTTGTACATGGTATGAGGTGTAGGTCAAACTTCATTCTTTTGCATGTGGATATCCAGTGTCCCAGCACCATTTGCTGAAAAGACAATTCTTTCCCTCATTGAATAGTCCTAGCATTCTTGTCAAAAGTCAATTGACCATAATGCATGCATTTATTTTTTTTTGAGACAAAGTCTCACTCTGTTACCCAGGCTGGAATGCAGTGGCATGATCTCGGCTCACTGCAACCTCCACCTCCCAGGTTCAAGCAATTCTCGTGCCTCAGCCTCCCAAGTAGCTAGGATTACAGGCGTGTGCCACCACATCTGGCTAATTTTTTTGTATTTTTAGTAGAGACGGGGTTTCACCATGTTGGCCACGCTGGTCTCGAACTCCTGACCTCAGGTGATCCACCAGCCTCGGCCTCCCAAAGTGCTAGGATTACAGGCGTGAGCCACCACACTCGGCCTGTGTGCATTTATTTCTGAACTCTCTATTCTGTTCCATTAGTCTACATGTCTACCTTCATGCCAGTACCACCACGTCTCGATTACTGTTGCTTTGCTGAAAATTTTGAAATTGGCAGTGAAATTCCTTCAACTTTGTTCTTCTTTTTCATGATTGCTTTGGCTATTCTGGGTCCCTTGAGCTTTTGATTTTTAACACAAAATAAGGTTTGCTTTCTGTTTTTAACAATAAAGCTGACTTATATTTGTATTTGATTCTACCAAGCTATAAGCCCTGACACATTGCTATATTTCTGGAACTTACAATGGTGTTTGGAATGTAGGTAAAAACTGAGCAATACTTGTGGAATTAACGAAGGTATAAAGAAATAAATAACAAACCAAGGAATTCTCACATTGAGTGTCACTGTTCCTATCTTTTTTTTTTTTTTTTTTTTTTTTTTTGAGAGGGAGTCTTGCTCTGTTGCCCAGGCTGGAGTGCAATGGCATGATCTTGGCTCATTGCAACCTCTGCCTCCCAGGTTCAAGTGATTCTCCTGCCTCAGCCTCCCGAGTATCTAGGATTACAGGCGCCCATCACCATGCCTGGCTAATTTTTGTACTTTGTAGTAGAGATGGGTTTTCACCATGTTGGTCAGGCTGGTCTCAAACTCCTGACTGCAGATGATCCACCTGCCTTGGCCTCCCAAAGTGTTGGGATTACAGGCGTGAGCCACTGCGCCCAGCCTGTTCCTATCTTCTTTCTCAAGTTCCTTGAGGGAAAGACCACAACTTGGGATTCTCTGCCCTTGGCACCCACGACAGCTCAGCAAATGCTCGGTAGCTGCCTGGTCACAGGGACTGGTGGTCCATTCATTCATTCAAGGCACCTGATATGGTTAGGGTTTGTGTCCCCACCCAAATCTCATCTTGAGTTGTAACCCCCATAATGCCCACATATCAAGAAAGAGACCAGGTGGAGGTAACTGAATCATGGAGGTGGTTCCCCCCATGCTGTTCTTGTGATAGTGAGTGGGTTCTCATGAGACCTTACGGTTTTATAAGGAGCTCTTCCCCCTTCACTCAGCACTTCTCCTTCCTGCCGCTTTGTGAGGAAGATGCATTTTCTCCTTCCACCATGATTGTAAGTTTCCTGAGGCCTCCCCAGCCATGCTGAACTGTGAGTCAACTAAACTTCTTTCCTTTATAAATTACCCAGTCTTAGGCAGTTCTTTTTAACAGTAGGAAAACAGACTAATACAGCACCCCTGCTTGCTGTTTATTAAGCACAAAGCAGTTATGCCATCATGTGAGATACCCACAGAGGAAAAACCAGAGTACGTTTTTCCTTTTCTCTACTCACCACAACACAGAACACACCTGCAACCCTGGATGCATGTAGGTTTTTCCCCACACACCAAGCAAGTAATTCTGCAGTGAATTCTCCAGTGAACACCAGCTCCATGCTCTCTAATTCAATTCAATTATTTCACTAGCTACCTGGAGATAGCATCATATCCCACAGGTTGAGGGCTCGTTCACATGAGGCTGCCCTCCCCCCAACTTCAGACACCAGTCACAAGCACAGGTTGTGGCCTGTGCTTCTGGCTGATCACTATAAATCGGGGTTCCTACAACCCCCTCCTTGGGTTCCATTAGTTTGCTAGGGCAGCTCACAGACCCAGAAAAACACTTCACTTCCATTTACATATTTACTATAAAGGATATTACAATAAATACAGATGAAGAACTGGATGGAAGAGATGCACAATGAGGGGCATGGGAGAAAGGGCAGGAGCTTTCATGCCCTCTCCAGATGTGCCACCCAGGAACCTCCATGTGTTCAGCTAGACAGAAGCTACCAGAACTCAGTCATTCTGGGTTTTCTTCTTTTTGCTTTTTTTTTTTTTTTTTTTGGTTTTGTTTGTTTGTTTGTTCTTTGAGTCAGGGTCACACTCTGTCACCCAGGCTGGAGTGCAGTGCAGTTGCATGATCACAGCTTACTGCAGCCTCAACCTCCAGAGCCCAAGCGATCCTCCCACCTCAACCTCCCGAGTTGGAACTACCGGCATGTGCCACCACACTTGGCTAACTTTTTTTTGTATTTTGTGTAGTGACAGGGTTTCACCATGTTGCCCAAGCTAGTCTCAAACTCTTAGGCTCAAGCGATCCACCCACCTGGGCCTCCCAAAATGCTGGGATTACAGGCGTGAGCCATCATACCTAGCTGTTTTAGGTTTTTTTGGAAGCACCATTACACAGTTGTGATTGATTAAATCATCAACCATTGGTTTATTCGCTCTATTTTCAGGCTGTCTCCCTCCCTGGAGGCGGCATGGGGGTTGGGGCTGACAGCAACCCTCTGATCACATGGTTGGTTCCCCTGGCAACCAGCCCCCCATCCTGAGGCTATCCAGGGGCCCACCAAGGAACAAAAGACACTCTCCTATCACCCAGGAAATTCCAAGGGATTTAGGAGCTCTGCGTCAGGACCAGGATCAAAGATTCTCCTAGCACCTGTATTGCTCAAGAAATTACAAGGGTTTTAGAAGCTAAATGCTAGAGACTAGGGGCAGAGACCAACATGTATATTTCTTATTATTTCACATATTGGTTGGTTGTTTTTTTAATAACAGTTTTATTGAGATATAATTAACATAGCATACAATTTTTACCCATTTTAAAGTGAAAAATTCAGTGGTTTTCAGCATATTTACAGAGTTGTGCAAGCATCACCACTATCTAATTTTAGAAAATTTTCATCACCCCAAAAGAAATTCCATACCCATTAACAACCATTCACCATTTCCTCCCAAACTCCCTATCTCCCAGCAACCACTAATGTACTTTCTGCTCTACAGATGCCCCTATTCCAGACATTTCATATAAATGGAATCATACAATATTAGGTCCTTTGTGTCTGGCTTCTTTCACCTGGCATAAGATTTTCAAGGCTCATCCATGCTGTAGCCTGGATCAATACCTCATTCCTTTTTATGAACCGATTATATTCCATTATATGTATATATCACATGAAGCCACTGGTTTTAAATCATTTGTGGTCCAAAGGAAAGAGAGAGAACAAGGGAGAATGCTGGGAAGCAGGTATCATCGATTTGGTGGAAATTCTGACCCTGACTTTGTGGCATTGTTCAAATTAATACAGAATTTTCTTTGGGCTTCCACTGGAGTCCTAACTCCAACAGTACTTTATACCACCACTAGGTTAAAAAATTGAATTCGGCCGGGCACAGTGGCTCATGCTTGTAATCCCAGCACTTTGGGAGGCTGAGGCGGGTGGATCACTTGAGGTCAGGAGTTTGAGACCAGCCTGGCCAACATGGAGAAACCCTGTCTCTACTAAAAATACAAAAATTAGCTGGGTGTAGTGGCAGGCGCCTGTAATCCCAGCTACTCAGGAGGCTGAGGCAGGAGAATCACTTGAACCCAGGAGGAGGAGGTTGTAGTGAGCCGAGATCATGCCACTGCACTCCAGCCTGGGCAACAGAGCAAGACTCTGTCTCAAAAAAAAAAAAAAAATTGAAAAAATTGAATTCAGTATGAAGTGGCTCCTCGCAGGTGAGTGAGTCACTAGAATATCAGAAACATTTTATTTGACCATCCATCAGCTAACATTCACTGAGTCTTTCTGTACCAATCACTAACTGCTTATATGTATCCTTTTATTTTCAATCCTCACAACCCTATGAAGTCAGTACTGTCATGATGCCCATTCTACAGATGAGCAAGTAAAGGTAAAGAGGGGTTAGATAACTTGCCCAAACACACAACCAGTAAGTGGCAGAGTCAGCATTTGAATCCGAAGCCATAATGTATAACCATGAAAACTGCCTCCTGGACAGAACTGAGGGACAAGGATCCCCAAGGAAAGCGGGGGCCAGAGAGAGACTTCAGCACATCAGGAATGGCTACACTTCTTTTCTGGGGCTTTTCAACTTCCATGATTCCTTATAGCTTTGGGTTTTTTTGTTTTGTTTTGTTTTTTTGTTTTTGTTTTTGAGACGGAGTCTCACTCTTGTTGCCCAGGCTGGATGGCAATGGCGCGATCTCGGCTCACTGCAACCTCCGCCTCCCGGGTTCAAGCGATTCTCCTGCCTCAGCCTCCCCGGTAGCTGGGATTACAGCCGCCCACCACCACGCCCAGCTCGTTTTTTTGTATTTTTAGTAGAGACGAGGTTTCACCACCTTGGCCAGGCTGGTCTCGAACTCCTGACCTCAGATGATCCGCCTGCCCTGACCTCCCAAAGTGCTGGGATTACAGGCGTGAGCCACCGTGCCTGGCCTAGCTTTGGTTTTATTTATATTTATTTATTTATTTATTTATTTTGAGACGGAGTCTCGCTCTGTCGCCCAGGCTGGAGTGCAGTGGCGTGATCTTGGCTCACTGCAAGCTCCACCTCCCAGGTTCACATCATTCTCCTGCCTCAGCCTCCCAAGTAGCTGGGACTACAGGCACCCACCACCACTCCCAGCTAATTTTTTTTTTTTTTTTTAGTAGAGACGGGGTTTCACTGTGTTAGCCAGGATGGTCTCGATCTCCTGACCTCGTGATCCGCCTGCCTCGGCCTCCCAAAGTGCTGGGATTACAGGCGTGAGCCACCGTGCCCGGCCAGCTTTGGTTTTATTTTGCTTCATTCTCTAATGAAGACAGTGAAAGCTCAGTCTGATAAACAACTATAAACCACTTGTGCATAGGGAAAGAAGGGGCACAAAAGCAAATACTACACTGAGATGAAATGATCGGTACTTTTCATTTTAATATTTTACTTAATTTGCTGTTTTAATGTTCACCTAAACATTTATTTATTTCATGTTTTTGTTTGTTTGTTTTTTTGAGACGGAGTCTCACACTTTTGCCCAGGCTGCAGTGCAATGGCGCAATCTTGGCTCACTGCAACCTCCACCTCCCGAGTTCAAGTGATTCTCCTGCCTCAGCCTCCCGAGTAGCTGGGTCTACAGGTGTGCGCCACCACGCCCAACTAATTTTTTATTTTTTAGTAGAGATGGGGTTTCACCATTTTGGCCAGGATGGTCTCGATCTCTTGACCTCGTGATCCGCCCACCTCGGCCTCCCAAAGTGCTGGTCCTATACTCTGCTGGGCAAAAGACACTGAGGAATGATGTCTGTTAAGGACAAGATAACTGATAAACTTTCCTGGATGTCTAGCATCTCTTTAGATAACTACCCTCCCATTTTTCACCTATGAGGTTCGAAGTGGGGCTGAATCCCCACTCTAGCTCCAGGGGTACCAATGTGTGATCCAGGCATGGGATCCAGGGGCGTCCCAAGTCACCCATCTTGACCATCGTGATTGGTTCAGGATGGGCACATGACCCAAGTCAGCCAATCACAGCCCTCTCCAAGACCATCACAGGTCCGTGGGGAGCAAGGCCTGCTCTTTGCACAGAGATCGCTGGCTATAACGGGAGGGGTCAGCCTAGGGCTGCAGGGGCCGTCCCCGCCACTGTAAGAGGAGAGATGGCCTATGAATGAAGCCAACACACAGGAAAGGAGCTGACTGAACTAGTAAGAGACAGATGAATCCCTAGATACAGAAGTCAACTCACAGCGAGACTTCCCAGTTATAGGAAACTAGAATTCTCTTTTTTTCTTAAACAAATTTGAGTTAGATTTCTTTCAGCTACATCCAGAAGGTTTCCAAGTTCAATATTCTTTGTCAGGAAATGAATCCCCAAATACCCACTTGCCCTCCATAACAAAAGGGACCTATCAGTCCCTTTTACCTCTGGTTGGCTCCCTGATTCAGAGCTGTCGTGTCCAGTCACCCCCTTGCAGAGGGATTGGAGCTGTAGCCTGCGGTCTCACCCACATTTTGTGTGGCTAGCTCAGGGGTTGGGGGTGAGACAGCCTGCCTTGGCTTGCCCCTTTTCTCTGCCTCCTTCCCCTGTAACATCACAGAGATGCCAGCGAATCCTGAAAAACTCTGCATCCTTCCTGCAGGGGCTCAGCTTACACATTGAGGCCTGCTGGGTGGGGTCCTTGGACTGGCTCCATTGGTTAGGAAAGACTTTCCCAAGGAATTCTTACAAAGCCAGTTATTATATCACAAGACTGATGAGGATGATGATGACCCACCGTAACTCATGGTGCTTTGCAGTTTCCAAAGACTCTCATTTGATCCTGATGATAGCCTGGTGAGGCAGGTGGGGCAGGGATTACCGTGGCCATTTTACACATGAGGAAATGGAGGCTCAGAAGTTAAGTGGCTTCTCCAAGGTCACACAGGTTGGGAGTGGCAAACCCAGAGACTGATTCAGTGTTCTAGATTTTTATTTCCTTTTCTCTTTGGCTACAAGCTCAGCCTCTTTCTGCAGTAATAGGTTTCCTCCCAACTTCCTCTTTCAATCTTTGGTCTCAAACCTTGCTTCCTGCTACTGGGGCCTCCTACTTGTGACTTTTCCTCACATTTCCCATTTCCACTGAAGCCAGGAGAGCCGCTCAAGAGAAGGCTCATTAAACAAAACATCCAAATGGCTACTGGCAATTCTCCACTTTCTAATGACAGCCATTATTACCAGCAAATAATGGAAAACAAACACAGGACAGATGTGTTTCGAGTACCAGCCTGTGCTGGAATACAGGGCAAGCAAAAACTCTGCCTGCAGGAAATGCCTGCCTGAGTCCAGCTCAATGAATTGATTTCTTTTTTTTCTTGAGACGGAGCTTCTGTTGCCCAGGCTAGAGTGCAGTGGCATGATCTCAGCTCACTGCAACTCTGCCTCCCAGGTTCAAGTGATTCTCGTGCCTCAGCCTCCCAAGTAGCTGGGATTACAGGCACCAGCCACCATGCCCAGCTAATTTTTGTATTTTTAGTAGAGACAGGGCTTCACCATATTGGCCAGGCCAGTCTCCAACTCCTGACCTCAGGTGATCCACCTGCCTCGGCCTCCCAAAGTGCTGGGATTACAGGCATGAGCCACCGTGCCCAGCCTCAATAAATTAATTCTGTACATGAGATACACAGGCATTCCTGCCCATCTACAATCCAGCTGCATGATGGGAACTCCACGCCTTCAACTCAGGAGGTTTCACAGAGAGAATACTTGAGACAACCCAACTATCTTTCCATATAAGAAAACTGAGACCACCCAAATGCTGCAAGAAGAGAAGGTAAATATTTTCCTTCCGTTGACTGGAAAACAGTAATATGAATATTTAGGGCCCCAAAATAACCGTGACTACACTATAAATGGCTCTGCTTTGCATGAAAAAAGATAATGACACATCCAAACTTCTAGCAAATTTTTTTTTTTACTTCTCTTTTGGGTAAAAACTCCTCTTTTGGGTAAAGACTGTGTAGCAACAATGAAGCCGAAACCAAGAAATATCGATTCCTATTTAGCCTCCAAAAGCTTACACTCTAATTAGTGCTTACAGTATCCTTAGGGATAAATGAGAAAAGGAGAAAAAAGGGACACTTCACGAATGGGGGAGGCTGGGCACAGAGGGACAGCAATTCCCAAGAGACTGGGTAATGAGGGAAACCAAAATATTTCACCCCAAAATATGGCTCCCTGGTATAATGAGTATTTTGAACTAAAGGCCCTTGAAGATCAACAGATGCTGGAAAATGCTTTTCTCCTATCTACATAAAGACCACACAGACCCTCCAAGGAGAACTTTATCCTTACGCTCCCTTTTATCTCATTATCTATTGCAGAAAAGAAGACTGAAGAATCTGACCACACCTGAATGGACCTTTTTAAAAATGCCTGTTCCTAAACCGGGCGTGGTGGCTCATGCCTGTAATCCCAGCACTTTGAGGGGCCAAGGCGGGCAGATCACAAGGTCAGGAGTTCGAGACCAGCCTGACCAACATGGTGAACCCTCGTCTCTACTAAAAATACAAAAATTAGCGCAGCATGGTGGTGCGCACTTGTAATCCCAGCTACTCGGGAAGTTGAAGCAGGAAAATTGCTTGAACCCGGGAGGCGGAGGTTGCAGCGAGCCGAGATCATGCCACTGCACTGCAACCTGGGCGACAGAGCGAGACTCTGTCTCAAAAAAAAAAAAAATCTATCTCCTATTCAGTTTCCAAAGAGAACCGGTACTGGTTAATCTCTGTTCCCTGATGCCTTCATTCTCCCTAGTAATCATTTACTGTTTCCTGTCTCCTGCCTCCCCTCTGAAAAGAGGAAATGTGTGGCTGGGTGCAGTAGCTCACACTTGTAATCCCAGCACTTTGCGAGGCCGAAGCGGGTGGATCACCTGAGGTCAGGAGTTCGACACCAGCCTGGCCAACATGGCAAAACCCCGTCTCTACTAAAAATACAAAAATTAGCTGGGCATGGTGGCAGGTGCCTGTAATCCCAGCTACTTAGGGGGGCTGGGGCAGGAGGATCGCTTGAACCTGGGAGGCGGAAGTTGCAGTGAGCTGAGAGCGTGCCACTGCACTCCAGCTTGGGCAACAGAGTGAGACTCCATCTCAAAAAAAAAAAAAAAAGGAAAAGAGGAAATTTAAGTATCTGGGCCCCACTGGGATACTTGAGTAATCAGTCTGTGATTCTCCCACATGCAGTTAATAAATGTGTATGCCCTTTCTCCTATTAATCTGCCTTTTGTGAGCTGATTTTTCAGCCAACATTCAGAGGGCAAAGGAAATGTTTTCCCTTGCTCCCTACAGTAGTTTTGAAGTAGGAATTCTATTTAGCCAAATCACCAATGTTAAAAGGCTTCAATATTTTCCTTCTTTATTATTCATTCATCCACTACCTCAAAAATAATATGCAGCAGCGAAAACCCACTTTAGGTGTTTGGGGTTTTTTTTAATGATGTACAGATTACTGAAGAGCAACTAAAAAATAAAAATAAAAATAAAAATAGGCCAGGTGTGGTGGCTCACACCTGTAATCCCAGCACTTTGGGAGGTGGGAGGATTGCCTGAGCCTAGGAGTTCGAGACCAGTCTGGGCAACATGGCAAAACCCTATCTCTACAAAATATCAAAAACAAAAACCTCACTGCCCATAAAAAAAATGTCCAAAAGAGAAAGAAACTAATTAAAAATGGGCTGATAGGTATCAGAATGTATGTATCAGATATGTTTTCAGAAATGCTTTTGCAAAGTCAGCTGAGTTCCAAAACTGTGTCTAGTCAACTAGGGTCAAGGTCAGCAAGAAAGGAAAGGCTTGTTTCCTTCCTTTGCCTTGGAAATCACATCACCACTTAGGCATTTCTCCACCATGGTGAGCGCCAATTTATCCCTCCGTGGTTTGGGATTACCACTAATTCTGTCACTAATTACTACAGTTGAAGCAGTGATTAACATTTCAAAAAGGGAACAGCACTATGGATTTACTATTAAGGAGACCCAGATTCTGATTACTGCAGGGATCTCCTGATTCTTGGATGATAAAGGAGCCCAGAGGCAGGCGGAGGTGAAGACAGAAGCCTGGCACAACACGAAGGGGCAGGGAGTGGACTGGCGGTTGGGTATCCAAGTCCTTAGCATCAACAGCAATGTCTTTGCGGGGCTGTAGGGACGATTCCAAGCGAAGTGTGGGCTCTGGGGCACATGAACTGAACCCACCCATAAATATTTGGAATGGAGGGGTGCCGTTTCTATGAATCTCTAAAAGGGAGTGAAAAATACATTTCACAAATTTGTATGAGTTCTAAGCCTTGTTTGGAGGAGTAGCCAATATGGCAAATGGCTGGATTTCTATTGCACTTGGATCACACTTTGAGACTCTCAATCCTGGAAACGGTTTGTGAAGGAGAGGGAGAGCACCCCTGCTGATATAGGTCCCTGGGACACAGCTGGCTTGAGAGCAGGGCCCAGTGGGAAGGAGGCAAAGTGTCTCCTCCCCTGTGTCTGCCCTGAGCCAGTCACACAGGGCCAGGTGCCTCGCAGGGATCAGGTATCCTTCTGAGCTCTCCCAAGCAAAGCCAAAGCAGGTGCTCTGCTGGGCGCTGCCCATACCCCCCACCCCCCTCCTCTTCTCTCAGCTGGAAGCAGTCAGAGCCATCCATGCCTCTGCTACAGAGTTCTCCTCATCCTGGAAAGGTTCCAGTGCTCCTGGCTGTAGGTGACATCCACGGCTGGGAAAAAGCAAGAGTGAACTATATATAAAGTTTTTTCTTCTCCAGCCAGAGACAAGAGAACACACCCAGGGTAGACCACAGTCTATTCACTCTGATGGCCAGAATCTCTTCAGTAGTTCTTAAAAAGCTAGAAGTAAGTGCTAGTAATCAACACCTAAACAAAAGGGTGGAGGTGGAGTAGGCTTACATCAGAGATATACATGCTAATACGTGAGCATGAAGTAGACCCCACCCATGGCCACAGTGAACAGCACACAGCTTCTTTATCAGCGTCCAAATCTCATTCAGGATGACTGCAGGCAGAGAGCAGAGGTCTTTTCCTGCTGCAACCAGTCTACCCCCACGTGCCCATCTTTCAAGAACATCAGCTGCAACAGTTGCAGCTTCCTGGTGTCCATTTTGCAGGCTGCATATAAGATGCCCCAAATCACTCCTTTAAATAAGAGCCTCGAGAGCAGGGAAGAAATCGCAGGGGTGTGTGAAGGCTGTACTCACTGGTCGTGTACTCACAACCCCAAGGGAAACCTGACTTCCTCCTGCTCTCCCTCCCTCTGCTGCCTACAGCAGGTGAGCCCCACCCTAGAGCACAGAACACAGCTAATGGGATTCCTGTGAGGGCGCCACGCTAGAGCGAGCACAGCATTCACCTCCACAAACTAGTAACTGCGGGTCTGCCAGGAAGAACAGCTTCCACTTAGCAGGCCAGACTGCGACCTCTCAGTCTCCACTCAGCCAGGTGCAGGGGCTGATGCCACTCCTCTGGGGAGGAGAAACAGACAATCCTTGGGGGCCCTCCCCCAACGCCCCACTGCAGGGTATGAGCCACAGGATGCAGAGTGAAAGGATACAATTTTTCTTTCAATTCTACCTCCCCTCTGTATTTCTTTGTTTTGGGGGCTGCCTCAATTCTGCATCTGTGAAATCTGTCCAAAGGGGGTCTGGAATCTCTGCCTCTAAGTCTGAGACCCACCTGTCCATTAGGATTGCTATTATCTGGGGTAAGAAGAGAGGGAAGCTTTGATTCCCTGATGGAGAGATTTCCCTAAAATGAACCCTTCATTTGTTCTAGAGTTCTTCATGTTCTGAAGACATAAGAGCAACCCACACAGCATCTGCGAGACCCATAAACACTACACTTTCTAAAGTATCATAAGCCACTAGACAGTAAAGTCAATGACAGCAGGTCAGCCTTGCCCAACCATGGTATCCCCAATGCCTGGCATAAGGTAGATACTCAGTAGACACATATTGGATGGACGGATGGATGGATGGATGGATGGATGGATGGATGGATGGATGGATGGATGGATGGATCAGCGGATGGATGGATGGATGGATGGGAGAGCAGATTGATGGAATGGTGAATGAACGAATGAGCAAATGTATGAACAAATGAAGTTAGAAGGAAGATTTCACAGAACATTTAGCCCTCAGGGTTCAATCTCTGGGTGAGAGACTTACCAGAGCCATCAGGAATGGACCTTACGAATGTTGGCAACATCTTGACTGTGGCTGTTGGATTAAAATCCCGGGAGAGGCCATTCTTCATCTCCTTCCTGAAGCGAGTCATGATATCTATGAGAGTTTCATCAGAGAGCCGCATGGCATAGAGATACTTGTCAATCTGGAGGGGGATGAGAAGAAAGGAGAGTGAGGTCGAGGGTGAGGACAGGGCAAGGTGAGGCACCCACCCGCCGAGATAGCCAGCTCCCACAGGCACAGGAACACGCACGCTGGCACATCACATGGCGGAAGGTCATTCAACTGCTGTCAACCATGTCACCCAGAACAGGCTTGCAAATGCTCTCAGCCCTAGTTCTTGGCCTGTAAAATGAACCCGATATCTCTAAGATCCTTTCCAACCCTCAAATATGACATGGAAGCTGCTCTTCAATCCCCAAGTACTTGATGGAGGCAGGTTTCGCCCAGTATCAGGAACACCTCAAGCCTCCTTCTCTCTGAGAATTGGCTGGCTCACTCTCACTGGGATGAGAATGACAGAGAGGCTACGAACAAGGGCTCTGGAGCCAGCCAACTAGGTTCAATCCTAGCCCCACAGCTGTGTGAATTTCAGTTTCCTCAACTGAAAAACTGAGATGATAGATAGGACCTAACATATAGGGCAAGTTCAAATGAGACAGAAGCACTTGGAACACAGTAAGTGCTCAACAAACATCAGCTATTGTTATTAACATGAGACAGTAGTACTGGCAGGTGTTCATGGGCAAGACTTCTAGAAAGGCAGAAATGACGGCCAAAGGGCTAGGACCCTTCTGAGGACACAGGGTGGCAGGCCCAGAGCACAGAAACCTTAAACCCAGCCTCAATGTATGGATACAGCCCCTGGGCTCCCATACCCATGTGCTGGGCCCGTGTGCCAGGCCATGGGCCCTGTACCTCTGAGTCAAGCTACTCCCACCCTTCACCAGGCCTGACCCAACCTGCTCCTCTTCCTCGGTTCCCCATTCTCCTCAAGCTGCCCAGGCTCCTAACCTTAGGCACCCTGGGTTGTCACTGGCTATCACTAATTGTTCATCCTTCATGGTATCTTCCCATTTATTCTCCCAAAAAAGTATTCACTGGGCACCAGCTAGGTGCCTAGAATTGGGCTAGACACCTGTCCTGATGGCACTATCCCTGTGGAGTCCACCGAGGAAGGTTGTTTTGTTTCACCATCCACTCTTTCTGCTGCTCTATGGGCCTGGATTGCTGATGATCATCCACTGTAACAGTTTATCTTCAATCTCTTCCTTCCAACCCATCTTCTACACCACTGCAGCATCAGCCTCTTAAAGTGCAACCCTAATCAAGTCATGCCTCTGCCCAAAGCCTTGCAATGCCTCCCCACTGCCAAGGCACCTACCCTCTGCAGGTGTGGCTCTGTGCTTTCTGAACTCCGGCCAAACCACCTCTACCATTCCTAGTAGGTGATCCAGGCTCTCCTCCTTCTGCTGTCACCTCTACCTGAAATGCCCTTCCTTTTCTTCCCAGCTCACCTAACCTTCAAGGTTCAAATCAACTGTCACTTCCTCCTGAAGATGTCCAAGTCCTTCAGGCTGGATATCACCCCTTCTTCAGCACTGACCCCTAGGCAGGGTCTGGCCTGGATCCCAGCTTTCCATGTGTGTCACTTTGACCTCCCCAGTGCCTCACATGGAGCCTTGCACACAGAAGGCTCCCAATGGATAGAGAGACAGATTTACGGCCCCACAAGGCTGAAAAGACCTTAACACTCACTGGTGTTTTTTTGTTTGTTTGTTTGTTTTTGGGGTTTTTTTTTTCATAGTCTCTCTCTGTCACCCAGGCTGGAATACAGTGGCACAATTTGGCTCACTGCAACCTCCATCTCCCAGGTTCAAGCGATTCTCCTGCCTCAGCCTCCTGAGTGGCTGGGATTACAGGCGTGCACCATCATGCCCTGCTAATTTTTGTATTTTTAGTAGAGACAGAGTTTCACCATGTTGGCCAGGCTGGTCTCAAACTCCTGACCTCAAGTGATCCACCCACCTAGGCCTCCCAAAGTGTCTGCCAACACTCTCTGCGCCCAAGGATGATCCTTGCCCCCAGTCCTAACCACTAGCCCTACCACCTTTTTCCCTTTACAATAAAGCAGCTCAAAGAAGGGCAATCAGGAACCACCAAGAGCCAGAACAGAAATTGCCAGAAAAGGCCAGGCATGGTGGCTGACACCTGTAATCCCAGAACTTTGCAGGGCCAAGGCAGGAGGATCATTTGAGCCCAGGAGTTCCAGACTAGCCTGGGCAACAACCCTGTCTCCACAAAAAATAAAAATTAGCCCAGCATGGTGATGCACACCTGTAGTCTCAGCTACTCGGGAGGCTGAGGCAAGAGGATCGCTTGGGCCCAAGAGGTTGAGGCTGCATTGAGCCATGATTGAACCACTGTACTCCAGCCTAAGTGACAGAGTGAGACTGTCTCTAAAAAAAAAAAAAAAAAATTAACAATTGGCCAGGAGCAGTGGCCCACACCTGTAATCCCAACACTTTGGGAGGCTAAGGCAGGCAGATTGCTTGGGGCCAGGAGTTCGAGAGCAGCCTGGGAAACATGGCAAAACCTCGTCTCTAAAAAAATACAAAAATTAGCCAGGCGTGGTGATACGCCCCTGTAGTCCCAGCTACTCGGGAGACTGAGGCGGCAGGATTGCCTGAGCAGGGGAAGCAGAGGTTGCAGGGTGCTATGATCGTGCTACTGCACCCCAGCCTGGGTGACAGAATGAGATCCAGTCTCAAAAAAAAAAAAAAGAAAGATATATATATAGATATATAGATATATATATAAAAGGAAAAAAAATTGCCAAAAACATGGCCCTGGGAGGAGAGACAAGTCATGACCTACTCTGGCTGGTGGCACTCATCAGCAGCCCTTGCCATCATAGTGCCCTGGGTCTGCGGGGAGAGACAGCCACGTTGCAAGCATGGGAGAGAAGGCTTCCTGGAGAGGCGAAGTTGGAGAGCATGCCCAGGCACAAGCAAGGGCATGTGTGAAGTCCGAAGGGGAGGGAGGGTGGTTTTTGTGATGAACAAGCAGACGGTGTGCCTGGAAAGACTCTGTCCAGAGCTCAACCACACAGGGCCTGATGAGCCACATAAACAAATACAAGCGGGATCCCACAGCACAGCGAGCCTTGGGACGGCTTTACTGATTACAACATGTAATCAGTAAAGATGAGAGTTGTGTGTCTGCTGCATGGAGAATGGAGGAGCAAGCGCAAGATCATACAATAAAAGCCACATTGCTAGCTGGCACAGTGGCTCATGCCTGTAATCCTGGCACTTTGGGAGGCCAAGGCAGGAGGATTGCTTAGGCCCAAAAGTTCAAGACCAGCCTGAGCAACATAGTGATATCGCACCTCTAAAATATTTTTTAATTTTAATTTTAAGGCCGGGAGCAATGGCTCACGCCTGTAACCCCAGAACTTTGAGAGGCCGAGGCAAGTGGATTACTTGAGGTCAGGAGTTCAAGACCAGCCTGGCCAACATGGTAAAACTCAGTCTCTACTAAAAATACAAAAATTAGCTGGGCATGGTGGTGCATGCCTGTAATCCCAACTACTCAGGAGACTGAGATAGGAGAATTGCTTGAACCCAGGAGGTAGAGGAGATTGCAGTGAGCCAAGATCGCGCCATTGCGCTCCAGCCTGGGCAATGCAGCAAGACTCCATCTCAAAAAAAAATTGTTTTAATTTTAATTTTAAAAAAGGCACATTGCTACTCCAGCATTTTGGACATGCCCCAACGACCACACTCCTCACACATCATGATTATCCTTTTACCGAACTGTCCATTTCCTATGATACTGTGTGAGTTCCCCAGGGAAAGAAAACATATTGAATAGACCTTTGGAACTCACCCAGTTGCTTGACACAAAGGAGGAATTCAAACAATGCTGGATCCTGGAATAATACTATATAATTCTCTTGTGGTTTACAGTATATCAGTATATCAAGATCCAGTATGTCATTTAACCTTCAAAACTGTCTGGGAGATGTTCTTAATCCCCATTTTACAGACACAGAAACTGAGGGTCCAAGAAGCTAAGTGATTAGTTCAAAGCACACAGCTGGGGGAGTGAGGTTTTATACCTGCAAGTCTAAGGCTCCTCTAGACAATCATCCCTGCCCGTTAAGAAAGGCTGGTCCCCTGCTCTGCATAAGGCAGATCCAAGTAGAGCTGTTGGGGTTTTCCCGCTGGACAGGAGAAGCTTCTAGAAAAGGCAGCTCTCCGTAACTCCACAGCTATCCTGCCTTCTAAGTCAAGGTGCAGCTCAGCACACAGACATTGATCCAAAAACCCCAACGTTTCAGGACAACCAAGCTAAACCCAAATAAAGCTTAGAAGCACAAATCAAAAAGCAGGCTGCAGACACAGAGGACGGCCGGGTCCTCAAGCTGCTATGGAGGGAGGGTTTTCCTCCTTTTGTTCAGGTTCATGAGTCATCATGGGGTACAACCCCTCTCAGAAGAGACATGAATACTGGGGCCAAAAGGGGGGTTCAATTGAGGCAAGGCTGGAACTGAAACTGGGGCCTCCTGGATTTTACAAGAATGAGGACAATGAAGGGAAACCCTTTCTTTCCACTGGTCCTCGGGAGATCAGAAGGGACCACTGAACCACCAAAGACCCTAGGCCTGGGGCTGGGCTGCCAGGGGAGAAGTCAGTTCCCTGGTACCTGCCACATTGCCCAGCCAGGCAGGAACATGGTGCAGGACTCAGCAGACATGCCCCTCTGGACTGTGGGCCTTTAAGTGGCCCGGAGGCACTGGAGAAAAGCACATGTCGAGAGACACCTGCAGAAAACTTCCAGGGGCCCAGAAAACCCAGCACCTCACTGAACAAAACGCCTCTTCCTCGTTCAGACCAGCTCCTCCTGGCACTCCACTGGACCACGCCTGTCTCCCTGGGAAAGAGGCTGGGAATGGGCAGTGGGTAGAAGGAGAGAGGAAGGAAGAAAGGGCATTTGAGAAATCTCTCCTACCCATTTGCTCCAGATATCTGCCAGAAACCCAGGAAGAAAGTCTGACTCTTGGTCTTTGGGGATTTGGGCAAAATCTGTGGCCTTTCAACTTTTCTATTTCTGTCCTCCTCTCCACAGCATCTCCAGATCTTTACTCTCCTCCTTCCTTTTCCCCTCTTCCCTCTCTCTCTACAAACACACTCTCACATCCACACTCTCTCACACACACTCACACTCTCACACACTCACACACATACACACACAAGTACTTACACACACACACACATTTACACACACTCACATCTCCATAATCCTGTCCCGTTCTCTTAGGTGCTGCCTCCAAATCACCGCCGCTTTACTGCTCCAGCCAAATGTCGGTGCCCGAAGAATCCCTCCCAACCCTCCATTTGGGAGATGGGGAGGACACCGCACAGCACCTTTTCCAGCTGCTTCCACTGCAAGCCTCGGTCTGTAGACCATCTATCAGAAGACAGAGGTTCCCAGGAGTCATTATAGAAACCTAGGCCCTCAAATGCTCACTCCCAAACACAGTGCCTGAGACGAACGTGTGGGACTCTGGTCAGGCTGGGATGGAAATGGGAAGGCGCCCGGTTCCAGACACCAGACATCAGACACCAAGGTGGATCCCTCAGACTCTTGCCTGAGAACCCACATCCAGCCTCCAGGGCCTCTGTCCACCACTGCCCAAAGTGAAGAGCCCTTCCTATGAGGGTAGCCAGACTGGCTGCACAGGGCGGGCGCTCTTGCTCAAACACTTTCCAGACACTTGTCCTGGATTCTCCTTCTTGTGGACCAAGGGGGCCTTGAAGCTCTCAGTGGCTCCCAAAGTTGGACCCCCGCAGAGCGGGAGGACATGTCATCAGCAGAGAACACACAGCCTCGCCAAGCTTCCCTGGCTCAGAGCCCTCCAGCCAAGGAAAGTACTCAATGGCCTAGCACTGCAATCAACTCACAAACATTTCTGTGCCTGACCCCAGCCCCACCTCCTGCTCCCAACAGAACATGCACAAAAAACAAACTCAAGATTGGACATGCCCAAGTGAACAGGCCGGTCGCAGCAGGAGGCATCAGTAACCACTGGTAACCATCCAAGCCATTTTCACCCCACCCAGTGGAAGGGGGCACAGCCATGGAAAATTTCACTCCCTCTCTCATCCACCCTCCCGTGAGGATCGAGAATGCTGCAGAACAGCAGACGTGACTGAAGCTGCCGACACAGCCTTTAAAATGAACTTTCCAAGCGAGGTGCTCCACTTAAAATAGGAAATTGTGGTGTGCACCCTGAAGGGTTAAGAAAGATGTCAGCTTAGGGGAGGACAGAGATTTCAACATCAGAATTCACTTCCCTTTGCTAAGGACACTGACTCAGAGAGAATGGGTCCTGGGTGCTTATTAACATCACTATTAGCAATGGCTCACATGTGCACTGGCCCTTCAGACACAGAACCTTCACATACATTATCCCATTTGAACTGTGTAGAAAGAAGTGAAATGAGCTTGTGGATGCCAAGTGCCAGGCAGGAAGCAGGTGCTTTAATGCTAGTTCCCTTTCTCCTGTCACTGCAGCCCAGTGAAGTAGGCAGGAAAGACATCATTATCTCCATTATGTAAGAGAGGAAACAGACCCATGATTCAAGCTAAGTTGAGGAGTTTAGAAATGGCAGCCGGGTCTAGATTCCAGGGCTCATAACCTCCCATTTGGGGATTCACTTTAAGCATTTCCATTTTCCTCACGTGGTGGAAAGAACACAGGGCTGTGGACAGAGAGCTGGGTTCAAATCCTATTTATTAGCTGTGTGACTTTGGACAAGTTACTTAATCTCTCTGAGTCTCACTTTTAAGATGGAGATAATAAATCCTCCACTTCAGAGGGTTATGGGGAGGATTTTAATGTGCAGAAACAAAGTAAGCATCAAGTGTCATTTCCCTCCCTCCCATCCCTAAGTGACATAATCTTGTACCCCTAACTCCTTTCATCTCAATGCCTGAAAAATGCATCTACCGGCCGGGCGTGGTGGCTCACACTTGTAATCCCAGCACTTTGGGAGGCCGAGGCGGGTGGATCACTTGAGAGGTCAGGAGTTCAAGACCAGCCTGGCCAACATGGTGAAACCCCAACTCTACTAAAAACACAAAAAAAATTAGCCGGGTGTGGTGGCAGATGCCTGTAATCCCAGCTACTTGGGAAGCTGAGGCAGGAGAATCACTTGAACCCAGCAGGCAGAGGTTGCAGTGAGCTGAGATTGCACCACTGCACTCCAGCCTGGGCAACAAGGCGAGACTCCATCTCAAAAAAAAAGGCATCTACCACAAATGCTATTGACCCATTGGTAGAAAACTAAAGCTGGGAGGCAATATGACTGAAAAAATGGCAAATGAAAGATTCTAACAAAACTACTCTGAAACATTTGCACTGTTTCATTGTTGTTTTTTTTTAAAGAAGCAATAATAGGCTCGTGCCTATAATCCCAGCACTTTGGGAGGCCGAGGCAGGTGGATCACCTGAGATCGGGAGTTCAAGACCAGCCTGACCAACATGGAGAAACCCCATCTCTACTATAGATACAAAATTAGCCAGGCCTGGTGGCGCATGCCTGTAATCCCAGCTACTTGGGAGGGTGAGGCAGAAGAATCACTTGAACCCAGGAGGTGGAGGTTGCAGTGAGCCGAGATCGCACCATTGCACTCCAGCCTGGGCAACAAGAGTGAAACTCCATCTCAAAAAAACAACAAAAAAGAAGCAATAACAGTAATATATACTTATTGTAAAATATATTCCAACATCATAAAAATGCATAAAAGTAAAAATTATTAATTCTTCCCCCAGTCTTCCCAGAGATATCCCTGCTTTATGTATAAGGACTTTAGAGCTCTATGTACTAGGACTATCTTCCTCCCTAAACAAACACTCATACATACAGAGATGGATAGTTCTTTTTGTTTTACAAAAATGGAATAATATCATAAACACTTTTCTCTTTAAAAACCTACTTCCTGCTTCCTATTTCCTGCGGACACCCTCTAAGACTCAAACTAGCGGAGCCGTACTAAAGACTTCCTCAGGACCCCTCCCGATCCGATGACAGGGCACATTCGGGGCCATGTAGACACCTGCATTTGACTTCTGGCTCTGCCATCCTGTGGGCATCTCAGTCTTCCCATCTGTCACATGGGTGTGTTCCTATGACTTTTACCTATAAAGGCCTCTCTACTTTGCACAGTGCATTTGCCTGTTGGTCCTTACAGCATCCTGTCTGCAGAAGCAGAGCAGGTACCATCACTTCCAACGCCCTGGGCAAGAATGAGGGGCCAGGAGGTTCCTCAACTGGCCAGGGTGACATACTTGCAGAGACTGGGGTGGACAGCAAGCTCCCTGATTCCTGGTCCTGTGCTCTATCCTCTCAGTCCAGGGAGAGCCAGGGCCAGGGGCTTCCTGGAAAGGGAGATGCGGTACTACAGGGGCTATCACGGCCACAGCTCCAGCCACCCCAGAACAGCCTGGCTGCCTGGCCTTGACGAAAGCACGCCACTCCAGTGTGACCTCCAGGAGGCCTCTTCTCCCCTCCAGCTGGGATCAGAGCCACAACAAGCTATCCGATCTGCTCCTTCCCCTTTCACACAGTCTGGGAAGGAAGTTCAACAGCCACAGCAAGCTGAGAGCCTGGGCCCGCACCGTGGTCTGTGCCCGCCCAGCAGCCCCGGACTCCTCTTCCTGCCTGCACATGGCTTCTGCGGCTGCCCAGCCCCACCTCAGTAGTGCGGGTGGCAGCCGGGAACCTAGTTTCTGTCCTGCTCTCGGCAGCTGGTCTCTGAGCAGGGAGGGAAATGGCCACGAGGGGAGGCAGCCCTGATCTAGTGGGGTCCCTAAAGCAACCACTAACCCCCAGCACCCTGACGGTGGCTCATCACCTCAAAGGTCCTTCCTCGCAGAGCCCCGTCCAGTCTGCCTCCTGGGCCTCTCCGTCCCCAGCACCTTCTTCCTCCCAAAGCTCACCTCCCAACTCACCTTCTCAGGAGCACATGCCATGATCCGCCCCACCCCACACCGTCCACTCCTCTCCTCAGCATCCCCTCGGCCTTAGGTGTTCACTATGTAGGAGTCGATCTGCCTGGGAGACACTTCGTGGTGTGTGTCTTCCCTGGGCGTTGCAGGGACACATGCATGGTCCACACTGCCAGCTAGACCATGAGTGCCAGGGGTACCGGAGCCATGCCCTCTGGGCCCTTTGTGTGCCCAGGAGCCCTAGGAGGCACCACGTGGTGGCTCCTGGGCCAGGCTGGGTGGCTCCTGTGCTGGGCGGGAGGCCTCCAGTAATGACTAGCCTAGGGAGGTCTCAGAGGGTTTGCTGGCTCAGATAAGGCCCGGAGACTTCCCAAAATGGCCCCGCCCTTCTCCCCCGGCAGCGGCCTCTCACTTTAAGGTACAGAGTTCCAGGCACTTCTAACCCCTGCCTTCCCCTCACCACTTCACCACTGCATGGCTGAGGCCCAGAGGGACAGAGGGGCCTAAAGATAATCAGGATTCCCACTCCCTTATTCAAGCTGAGTCACCTGCAAGCTACCAGAGGAACTGTGTCTGGGATAATCAGTTCCACTGCAGGGCTCCTCAGTGACATGTCTGTGTGAGATCATCACCAAAGCCAAAACCATCCCTCAGGCACTCAAAAACCCCGTCCTGGGGACACAGCCTTGCCCGGTCTCTTCTTCCGGGTTCATACGTGTCTCTCAGCATGTGTAAACTGTTGGTTCTGTTTCAATGAACTCAGTTTACGCACAACAAATCATGAGGAAAATGGGATCCCCATTTTTTTCTTTTTTGAGACAGAGTCTCGTTCTGTCACCAGGCTGGAGTACAGTGGCGCAATCTCAGCTCACTGCAACCTCCACCTCCCAGGTTCAAGCGATTCTCCTGCCTCAACCTCCTGAGTAGCTGGGACTACAGGCACGCGCCACCACGTCCAGCTAATTTTTGTATTTTTAGTAGAGACAGAGTTTCACCATGTTGGCCAGGATGGTCTTGATCTCTTGACCTTGTGATCTGCCCGCCTCAGCCTCCCAAAGTGCTGGGATTACAGGCGTGAGCCACTGCGCCCAGCCAGGATCCCCATTCTTAATGAAGAAACTGAGGTTCTAGCAACGTGAATGTGGACAGGGCCCACGCTGGGTGCTTTAAGCTCCTCCATCCAAATCTGCACAATGTGTAAGGTAGCTGTTATGAACCCCACATGAGGTAGGTAGAACCTAGGGCTGTGCAGTTAAGCCAAATGCCCCAGGCCCCCAGCAAGCAGAGCGGCACTCCAACTTCAGCTCCCCTTCCCTTGGCCCCCTCTTCCTAGGAGAACCTGAGTAGGGCCTGGAGGTTCTAAAAGGAGCTTCCTGACTGGTAAAAGTGGCCAAGTCCTTGCCCAGAAAGAGAACAAGGCTGTCACACTGAACTAGCTAAAAATAAAGCAGGCCCCCATTCCCTCCGGGGAGAACAGAACAGCCCTGGAATGTGGCAGGGCAGGCACAACAGGCTTACTTCTCAGCCTCCTGGTGGATGGCTTAGCCAACAACCAGCCTCTGGACCTCTAGTCTCACAATTCCCACTGTCCCAGAACCTCCCGACAACAGGGAGAAAAGGATCTGAGTGCAGACAGGTTTACTTTCACTGTGAGACAACCAAATCCCAACGCCGTGGCTTGGAGATACTGCAGTGGTGGCACTGGACTGAGCTAGAAATCGAAAGACCTCAGGCCTCAACCATGGGCACTGCCTCCCTCTATGACCTTAAGCAAGTCATTTCGATCTCTTGTGTATTTCCATCAGTAAAACAGCAATCATGAAAACTGCCTTCTGGCCTCACATACCATACACAGGAGCTCCATGACACTTTGGAGTCCTCAGAACATGGCATTTCAGCAACCCATGGTGTCATTTTCATCTGTCCATTTGGCCAGGGCACACAGACATGCGGATGGTCCAGGAGCTCTCACACAATCCAAGGCAAAGGCAGAATGGCACTTAGGACCCTTGCCCAGGCTCAGGGCTCTGTTGTCTGCCTACTCTGTTAGCCAGGAAGCTGCCGTCCTCCACCTGGCTACTCAAGGTGTCTACAGGTGTGAGCTGGGTGAGTGACAGTGATAACACCTGGCATTTGTACAGTTCTGTACACTTTCCAAGTATTTCCTCGTCCATTCTCTCATTTGAAAAGTGGGGGCAGAGAACAAGGCAGGAATCATTTACCTCATCTGACAGATGAAACAGAGGCCAGGCCAGATACAATGGCTGACACCTGTAATCTCAGCACTTTGGGAGGCTGAGGTGGGTGGATCACTTGGCCAGTTCAAGACCAGCCTGGCCAACATGGCAAAACCCATCTCTACTAAAACTATAAAAAAAGTTAGCTGGGCATGGTGCGGTGCTCCTGTAATCCCAGCTACTAGAAAGGCTGAGGCATGAGAACCACTTGAACCAGGGAGGCAGAGGTTGCAGTGAGTCAAGATTGCGCCAGTGCACTCCAGCCTGGATGACAGAGCAAGACTCTGTCTCAAAAAAAGAAAAAAAGAAAGAAAGAAAGAAAATGAGGCCTAGGGAACTTGATGGTCACCTCACAATACTGCTCAAGCTGGATGGGTCCTTTCGAGATAATGGATTCCAGATGAGGAAACTGCAGCTTACAGATGAGGAAACTGAGGCCCAAGGATGCCCAGAAACCCACTGCTTTAAATGCAGAGTGCAAACTCCTGAGCCATGGAATTTACCATCTAGCAGAGCACTGTCCAACAGGAAGATAATATGAGCCACATATGCAATTTTAAATTTTTTACTAGCCACATTTAAAAAGAACAGAGGAAATTAATTTTTTTTTTTTAGATAATCTCACTCTGTCACCCAGAATGGAGTGCAGTGGTGCAA
The DNA here is from genome assembly GCF_028885655.2 of Pongo abelii. Classification (NCBI taxonomy): domain Eukaryota; kingdom Metazoa; phylum Chordata; class Mammalia; order Primates; family Hominidae; genus Pongo; species Pongo abelii. The sequence goes on from NC_071993.2 coordinate 74,701,240, forward strand.
TCAAGGCTCACTGCAGCCTCAGACAATCAAAGCAATCCTTCTGCCTCAGCCTCCCAAAGGAAATAATGTATTTTATTTAACCCAGTATATCCAAAATGTTGTTTCTACGTCTAATCAATATCAGAAAAAAAAAAAATTTTTTTTTTTGAGACAGGGTCTTGCTCCATCACCTAGGCTGGAGTGCAGTGGGTCAGTCACGGCTCACTGCAGCCTTGACCTCCTGGGCTCAAGCAATCCTCTCACCTCAGACTCCCAAGTGGCTGGGACCATAGATGTATGCCACCATGCCCAGCTAATGTTTTTAATTATTTGTAGAGATGAGGTCTCGCTATATTGTCCAGGCTGATCTCAAGCTCCTGGGCTCAAGTGATCCTCTGGCCTCAGCCTCCTAAAGTGCCAGGATTACAGGTGTGAGCCACCATGCCCAGCCAATATTAGAAAACTATTAACGGGCTATTTCATATTCTTTGTGTCACATGAAATTTTTGAAAACCTGTGTGGAGTTTATATGCCACAGCACATCTCAAGTCAGACTTGATACATTTTAAGAGCTCAACAGCCACCTACAGCTGGCACCTACTATTCTGGACACACAGCCCTAGCATTTCTGACATATCTCCATTATCAGAGCCTTGGGTGACAGTTTCTATGAAGAAGGCCGCTGCAATGTAGAACACACAGTAGCCGAAAAGAAATATCCTTCCTTCCCATCTTAGGTTTATGGCTGAAGCCCCATAACAAAAGACAGAGTAACAAGAACAATGCATACAAATTAATCTAAGTTTTTAGGTGACGCAGAAGCCTTCATAAGGAAATGAAGGTTCAAAGAAACAGGTAACTCTGGCCCAGCGTGGTGGCTTATGCCTGTGATCCCAGCACTTTGGGAGGCCGAGGCGGGCAGATCACTTGAGGGCAGGAGTTTGAGACCAGTCTAGTCAACATGGTGAAACCCCATCTCTACCAAAAATACAAAAATTAGCCAGGTGTGGTGGCGCATGCCTGTAATCTCAGCTACTCAGGAGACCGAGGTGGGAGAACTGCTTGAACCAGGAAGGTGGAGGCTGCAGTGAGCCGAGATTGCACCACTGCACTCCAGCCTGGGCGACACAGCGAGAACTGTCTCAAAAAAAAAAAGAAAAAAAGAAAAGAAACAGGTAAGTCTGCATATTTCTCTATGTCAGGTTTGATGAAGATGTGGATGATCATGAAGAAGTGTGACTGGAGAAAGGGGATATGATCTAATAGTGATAAACTGAAGAGAACTTAGCAGGCCCTGTTTGTTCAGATTCTTCTCTGTGTCCCTGTATCTCCAGAGATAAGGACGTCCCTTTCTTCTGGGTATAGGGTAGACAGCTTTTTGAATGAGAGTCTGCATCAGGGAAGAAGGGGGGGGAAAGGTGAGAGACCTTCCTGCTTCTGCTGTTTTCTCAAATGCCATATTACTGTTTGGGGATAGTATGTCCTGAACCCCATCAATGGCTTTGGAGTCTGGAGCCCTGGACCACAGTTCTGGTTCTACAGGCACAGCAAGAATTGCCCACTGGCGTTAGGGAGGTCTGTGTCCCCAATCCTAGCTCTTCTGCTTTCTGGCCACCAAGATGACATGAATTCCACTTCCTGGGCCTCACCTCCCCCATATGTGAGATGCAGGAAGAAATTCCTACATCCAAGCTTGATGGAAGGATTCAACTAAAGTAAGTATCTGATTAAATCAAGTATTTTATAAATGAAACCGAACTTTGTAAAGGTGAGGCAGTGTCTTTATCACAGCAGTAGCCTGGGTCTCCTACTTCACTCACCACACCCACCCAGACAGGGTCCTAGAAAGGCACCAGGAGACATCAGGAACAAGAGGTCTGAGTGAATAACATGGCTGAAGACAAGCCGCATGTGTCAATCAATTGATGGAATCGACAGCTGCTTACAGTACCCCCAGGCAGAGGCCAGGAGTGGGCATCACAAGGAGCATTGAGGGGGTTTTCATGCAGGTTAAGCATTGCCCTCCTGGGGGTCCTCTTTTAAATGCAAACAAGAATGGGAGGAGGGAGACAAATGAAAAGGGAGACTTGAAAAACAGGGCAAATCCTTAACATTTCACTGTTAATGACCTTATTGGATCCATTTCCTTCCCAAGTGGAAGGGGCTCATCAACACTAAGCAAATGAGGTTGGGGTTGGGGCAGAAGGCACAGGCAGGAGACACCGTGCTGGTGCTGGGGAGGGGCAGGAGATGGGGGGCAGGGAACCTGGAGGATCCCAAGCCGATTCCACCCCTCTCCCACCCCAGTCTTCCCCTCCTTGCATCTGTTTCCCTAAACTGCACAATGAGAGTTGGGTGTAATGGTGGAAAGAACATGGGTTTCTGAATCAGGGGACCAGCGGTAGTGTTCCTATCCCTGTCATTCATGAGTTGTGTCATCATCAGTAAGTCAATTCACCACCTGGGAGGCCTTCGTTTGCTCATTTCTGAATGGAGTTGATGCCTTCCTCCTCAAATCAATTAAAAGCAGGGGCTTTCCAAGGAATTACATTCCTATGTATACACCCAAGAGACATGAAAGCATGTCTGGCCGGGCGCGGTGGCTCACGCCTGTAATCCCAGCACTTTGGGAGGCTAAGGTGGGTGGATCACAAGGTCAAGAAATCAAGAACATCCTGGCCAATATGGTGAAACTCCATCTCTACTAAAAATACAAAAATTAGCTGGGCATGGTGGCATGCGCCTATAGTCCCAGCTACTTGGGAGGCTGAGGCAGGAGAATCACTTGAACCGGGGAGGCAGAGGTTGCACTGGGCCAAGATTGCACCACTGCACTCCAGCCTGGTGACAGAGCAAGACTCCATCTGAAAAAAAAAAAGAAGACGAAGAAGAAGAAAGAAAGAAAGAAAGCATGTCTATACAAAAAAATTCACACACAAATGTTCAGAGCAGCATTATTCATAACAGCCGAAAAGAGTGGAAGCAGTCCAAACGCCCGTCAACTGACAAATGGACAAACAAAATGTAGTAGATAAATACAATGGAATAGTATTCAACAATAAAAAGGAATGAAGTGCTGACACATGCTACTACATGGATGAACCTTGAAGACATTATGCTAAGTAAAAGAGGCTAGACACAAAAGGCCACATTTTATATTATTCCATTTATATGAAATGTCCATAAGAGGCAAATTCATTTTTAAAAACAGAAAAAAAAAGTAGATAGTGATTGCCAGAAGCTAGGTGGAGGGAGAAATGGGAAGTGACTGCTAACAGGTAGTTTTTTTTGGAGGATGATGAAAATATTCTGGAATTAGATGGTGGTGATGCTTGGACAACCTTGTAAATCTATTAGAAACCACTGAATTGTACACTGTACAATGATGCGTTTCATGGTAGGTGAATTATAACTCAATTGAGAAAATAATAAAAGCAGGAGCTCTGCCATCAGCCTTCATGAGGCTGAAGGCTGGCTCTATTGTTCACTATCAGGGCCTCACGGTCTGAAATCACATCCACCTCACAAGGGTGTTGTGGGGATGAACTAAGCAAAGGCTCACGATGCCTTTAGCACAGTACATGGCAATGAATACAACAATGAATGTTGGCTTTGGTTCATATGAGTACTAGAAATGATTAAAAAATAAGACCCCTGTTAAGAAAAAGAAAAGCCGGGCGCCTAGTAGGCACTGAATGCCCCCTTCCTTGTAAGGCACCCTCGAGGTCTCCAAGTCTGGAGCCTGTAATCAGGCATAGACTCAAGATGAACATGAGCCGACATTTTCTGCCTTGCACAGGGACAGCTCAGCTTCTGTGTGCAAAGGGCTGAGCCGCCGACTTCACGGTTCAGTTTTCCCTGCCACGTGGGTACAGCCACCCTCTCCTTTTACGGAAGATGGTCTGAGAGGCTGCTGGCTTGAGTTTTCTCTGAGCAGAGCTGGGCACATTTACGCAACAGATAAGCCTGCCCTACCCGGGTCGGATCCACCCAGGAAGAGAGAACGTGTATGCAGGTGAAAGCTCACAAATGTGTGTTCCGATTCCCAGAAAAGTTTAACAGAGTCACTCCACAGCACCAGGGGCCATGGAGAGCCATCCTAAGCCTTTCCCTGCATACAACTATCCCTCCCCAGTGCAGATATCTCAGCAGCAGCAGTCCATGGAGCTGTCAACTTCACTCCGTGGGACTCTGAAGCAAGGACTCTGATAAGGTAACTCAGGAAATGGGCTAATTTTAAACGCAGCTCGAATACTGTGATGTGAATGGAAACAACTGAGGAAGGAAACAGACTAAAACTCATCTATTACAAATTTGCAAAGGTTTGACTACACCAATGGGTTGGTGTGGAACAAAGGCAACCTGCACATACTTCCGATGGGAGTGTGAACTGGCATGACCACGGATGGCAACTTGGCAGAATCTCATATATGGGAAAATGAACACATCTCTCCACCTGGTAATCTCAGCCCTAGGTACCTAGCTTAGAGCCTAGAGAAACTTGTGCATGCGCTGAATGAGTTGTTCTAGAGAAAGTTCACCAAGGCATGGTTTGTCACTTGAAACATTAGAAACACAACTGCCCATCAAAAGCAGAATAGATGAATTAACTATGGAGCTTTTATACTCCATAAGAAACCAGAGCAGTTTAATGAAACAGTTACGTAGATCAACATTTTTAAAATCTCAAAAATACAATGTTGAGCTAAAAGAAAGTAAATGGCGGAAGGATACATACAGTATAGCACCATTTATAAGAGTTTAAAACTGGCTGGGTGTGGGGGCTCACGCCTATAATCCCAGAACTTTGGGAAGAGGCCTAGGCAGGCGGATCACTTGAGGTCAGGAGTTTGTGACCAGCCTGACCAACATGGTGAAATCCCATCTCTACTAAAAATACAAAAAAATTAGCCAGGTATGATCTCAGCTACTCAGGAGGCTGAGGCAGGAGGATTGCTTGAACCCAGGAGGCAGAGGTTGCCATGAGCTGAGACTGTGCCACTGCATTCCAGCCTGGGCAACAAAATAAGATTCCATCTCAAAAAAAAAAAAAAAAAAGAGTTTAAAACCACACAAAGCAATACCATATATTGCTTAAACACATAGTCAGTATAGCACCATTTACAAAAGGTCAAAACCATATATCTATAAAGCAATACCATATACTGTTTATAGATACATGCATATGTAATAAAAGCATAAAAACATGCATGAAAAGATGAACACCAAATTCAGGACAGAGGTCACCTCCGAAGGGAGAAGCAGCAAACTGTCTCAGAGATGGCATAGAAAGGGCTTCAACTGTGTCTGTAATGTAATTGTAATTGTGTCTATAACTTCTCAAGCTGAGTAGCAGACTCAGAGATGTTTATGTGAACCTCAATCTTCTTTTATGTGCCTCAAATATTTCATAATAAAAAATTAACTCAAATGTATTGATCTGTGAGGGGACAGTATTAAAATACAGGTTCCAAGGTAAAACATTAAAATCAACAAGGACAGGTTTTTCTTCTAAAAGAAGGAAACAGAGGAAGCAAGAAGAGCCCTCTGAATCCTATTCCTGATTTTCTTTCGACCTTAGAAAAATGTTTCATCTCCTCTGGATGGGCCTTCAGTCTCTGTTTCTAAATGGGGAATAAATTGCTTGCCTTCTGTCTGCAACACACAAGGCAGGCAGCAGGATGCCCTGAGGAGGGAGCCGTGCTGGGAAGCCTGGGAATAATACTTCCTGTACTGACAACCTCGCTGAGGCTTTTGAGAGAGCATATGAAAGCATACACACACCTACACATATGTTAGTATAGTTGTGTGCAGAAACATTTATAGTGTAATCTCAATTATATATATATAATTGATACCTGACATGACACTCACGAAGTGTTCCAGGATGCCCAAAGACGACAAGCCATTAAAAAAAAAAAGCGGCCGGGCGCGGTGGTTCACACCTGTAATCCCAACACTTTGGGAGGCCGAGGTGGGTGAATCACGAGGTCAGGAATTCAAGACCAGCCTGGCCAACACGGTGAAACCCCGTCTCTACTAAAAATACAAAAAATTAGCTGGGTATAGTGGCAGGCACCTGTAATCCCAGCTACTAGGGAGGCTGAGGCAGAAGAATCGCTTGAACCTGGCAGGCAGAGGTTGCAGTGAGGTGAGATCGTGCCACTGCACTACAACCTGAGCGACAGAGTGAGACTCAGTCTCAAAAAAAAAAAAAAAAAAAAAAAATGCAGTCCAGGGGCAGTGGCTGGCACCTGTAATCCCAGCATTTCGGGAGGCCAAGGCGGGCAGATCACTTGCAGTCAGGAGTTCGAAACCAGCCTGGCCAACATGGTGAAACCCAGTCTCTATTAAAAATACAAAAATTAGCAGGGCATGGTGGCAGGCGACTGTAATCCCAGCTATTGGGAGGGGGGGGCACTGAGGCAGGAGAATCACTTGAACCCGGGAGGTGGAGGTTTCAGTGAGCTGAGATCACACCACTGCACTCCAACCCAGGCTACAGAGTGAGACTCCATCTCAAAAAAAAAAAAAAAAAAAAAATGCAGGCCAGGGGCATTGGCTGGTGCCTGTAATCCCAGCTACTCAGGAGGCTGAGGCAGGAGAATCGCTTGAATCCAGGAGACAGAGGTTGCAATGAGCCGAGATCACACCACTGCACTCCAGCCTGGGCAACAGAGCAGAACTCCATCTCAAAAACAAGAATAAGAAAATACATGGTGGGGTGTGGTGGCTCACACCTATAATCCCAGCACTTTGGGAGGTCGAGGCGGGCAGATCACGAGGTCAGGAGATCGAGACCATCCTGGCTAACATGGTGAAACCCCGTCTCTACTAAAAATACAAAAAATTAGCCAGGCGTGGTGGTGGGCCCCTGTAGTCCCAGCTACTCAGGAGGCTGAGGCAGGAGAATGGCGAGAACCCAGGAGGCGGAGCTTGCAGTGAGCTGAGATCGTGCCACTGCACTCCAGCCTGGGCGACAGAGCAAAGACTCCATCTCAAAAAAAAAAAAAAAAAGAAAATACACACTTTTGTGACAATTAATTTGACTCCACCTTACAAAGATTCTAAGTATAATATCCCTGATGTGTACTGTTTACCAGAAGTCAGTGTTATTTCCAGAAATCAAGACCTATTAAACTGTAAAATTTTTACCTATTTTTCTTTAAGATCAAACACAATGAACACAACCCAGCGTATATTAAGTGGTTTCAAAAGATAGGCCAGAAGGCAGTGGGCACCTGTCCTGCTATTCCAAACAGACTAACACATCCCCAGAACTGGGGATGGGAGCAGCTTCCTGAAGCACTTAAGGAGCTAACATCCGCAGCCTAGCTGTAAGCAGTTCCTAGCCTAGGGATTTCCCACCCAAGGTATGACCACACCACACTGTGGGCCCTCATAGCCCACATGCTTTGCACATACAACACAGCAAATACTTTATTTTTTTTTAATTATTATTTTTGTTTAGATGGAGTCTCGTTCTGTCACCCAGACTGGAGTGCCAGCTCACTGCAACCTCCGCCTCCCAGGTTCAAATGATTCTTCTGCCTCAGCCTCCCGAGAAGCTGGGACTACAGGCATGAGCCACCACGTCTGGCTACCTTTTTTGTATTTTTAGTAGAGACGGGGTTTCACCATGTTGGTCAGGCTGGTCTCGACCTCCTGACCTCAAATGATCAGCCTGCCTTGGCCTCCCAAAGTGCTGGGATTATAGGCATGAGCCACCACGCCCAGCCAGCAAATATTTCATGCTCCATGAGAACTGGGACCATTTCTGCCTTGTTTATAGTTGTCACTCCAGCCTAGCACAGTCCTCTGCACATAATAAAAAAATCAAACATTTTTTAAAGAAATGATTGAGCTCCTGTGATCAGATTTGATCTTCAGGGTTTTCAAATCAATAAGCATACTTAGGGAGGCCAAGGCGGGAGGACTGCCTGAGCCCAGGAGTTCAAGACCAGCCTGGGCAATATGGTGAGACCCTGTCTCTATAAAAAAATAAAAACAAATCAATAAGCAGGTGCCAGCAGTCTGACCACAACTGATTCCTGGATGCGGAGGTATACAGCTCCCTGTCTTTATCCATGTCTTCCCTGGACCTTCTCAGGCATGCTCAGAGCTGATTCCAGTGGCTAAATCTGTCCGCCAGGAATCCCTGACTGCAGACACACACAGACAGTCCCAGTCACGCCAAATCAGTCTTGTAAGGGGAAAGCTGCCTATGTCTTCTCCGGAGAACAGTAGGAGCGTGGGAGCATGGCACAGCTTGGCCAGATGTGAAAGCACCTCACAGCCACCCTGCCTGCCAGTTTATTCCTTCACAACATTCCCAAACTATCCAACCAGATAAAGTGATGGGGCTTCTCTTGGGAGAAACCCCAGGAGTATCTAAGGTAGAAAAGGCAGGGATTATAAAGTCAAGATTCGCCAAGAAGCTCTCACTGAATATTTGTACAACATCAGAATTGAGAGGTTATGAGACACTTCTCATAATTTTCTTTCTTCTTTTTTTTTTTTTTTTTTTTTGAGACAGAGTCTCGCTCTATCATCCAGCCTGGAGTGCGGTAACACAATCATAGCATCACAGCTCACTGTTTTGGGATCAATCTTTTGGGCTCAATCAGCCTCCTGAGTAGCTGTGACTACAGGTGTGTGCATGCCACCAAAGCAGGCTGAAAAAATTTTTTTTTAAGATGAGGTTTCATTTCGTTGCCCAGGCTGACTTTTCATAATTTTTTCTTTTTTTTCTTTGCCACTGCACGAACCCACAGATTTTTCATAATTTTCTTTTTTTTTTTTTTTTTGAGACAGAATCTCACTCTGTTGCCCAGGCTGGAGCTCAGTGGCATGATCCTGGCTCATTGCAACCTCCACCTCCCGGGTTCAAGCGATTCTCCTGCCTCAGCCTCCTGAATAGCTGGGACTTCAGGTGCACACTACCACGTCCAGCTAATTTTTGTATTTCTCGTAGAGACGGGATTTCACCATATTGGTCAGGCTGGTCTTGAACTCCTGACTTCCGTGATTCACTTGCCTCAGCCTCCCAAAGTGCTGGGATTACAGGCATGAGCCACCATGCCCGGCCAGGTTTTTCACAGTTTTCTAACTCTCACCTCTCTCACCCCTGAGCAATAATGAATGGGCATTTTTTTTTTTTTTTTTTTTGAGACAGAGTTTCGCTCTCGTTGCCCACGCTGGAGTGCAACGGCGTGATCTCGGCTCACCGCAACCTCTGCCTTCCAGGTTTAAGTGATTCTCCTGCCTCAGCCTCCCAAGTAGCTGGGATTACAGGCATGCACCACCACACCCAGCTAATTTTGTATTTTTAGTAGAGATGAGGTTTCTCCATGTTGGTCAGGCTTGTCTCAAACTCCCAACCTCAGGTGATCCATCCGCCTCAGCCTCCCAAAGTGCTGAGATTACAAGTGTGAGCCACTGAATTGGCCTTTTATTTATTTATTTATTTTTAATGCTTGCTTTTGCAGCTGGAACACATGGGCTCTAAGGAATGTACCTTGGGCAGCCCTTTAATTGCTAAGCCTACTCTCCCCTGTCTTCCTGGGCCAAGTACTCAAGGACTCCTGAGTTTGGCCATTGGACAAATCACACCCGTTTGCTCACCTACTAGTGGAAATCACTTAGTGTTATGGGGATCTCGCCCAGAGAAAATCCACTGGCATTTGCTCACCATTCTGACAAGCCTGGAGGAAAGGAAGTCTAATCTTTCTTTAGAAGCCAAGTTCTGACCTTCCTGGACCCATCTTCCCTTTCTAAACAAACAGAGCACTATGCAATCCTTCACCCTGCTCCAGGCTCCTAATGGCTAAACCGAGTGGAAGAAACTGGCAAGATGAGATGCGTGTTTAAAGTTACTTAGAGGACAAAGAACCCAGCCTCTAGCTGCAGAAGTAGCAGATGTCTGGGATTCTGATGAATGGAATCCTTCACAAGCACACATATGCCTCCCTTTCCTCCTACAGGCACTAGAAGAGTGAAAGGAATATATGTGTTTTGTGCTTAGCTCAGCCTAATGCCAGGACACCCTCTTCAACAGCACCCATTAACCAATTTATGCAGATGCCGTCTGGATAATGGGGTGCCAAGCTGGGAAGTCAGACACCTGAACTGTTTCAACCCAGGATATATTTTTATGGAGTTGAATTATTGATGTGCCTCATAGGCAATGAGGAAAGAAATGACACTCTTTTCATGATCACGTTTGGATTCTAAGCAATTCCAAAAACTTCCCCAGCATGGTCCTCACCTTCCCTTCTCCTACCTCTGGCTCTGAGGGCAAGAAGATAGATGAGGGTTACTGAGGGATGCCAAGTCTGTCTCCAGAGCCCCAGAGGCTGCCTACAGCTGGAGGGCTGAATCATCATGGCTGCCCACGCTGGGGGGGAACCATCCTCAGCAGGTCCCTGCTGGGAGGCAGGCAGAGTCCAGCCCCACAGGAAGAACAGGGGGTCCCGCACCTTCACCTAGCCTTTCCTATGGTGAGTGGTAGGTGGAAAGGGCTGGTCTCTAAGAAGTCCTGGGCCCCAGAAGAGCAGATGTGGTCCCCAGCATCTGCACACTCGGGCAAAGCTGAGTAGGTCACTGGAGCAAGTACCCACTATGTCACTGTCCTTAGAAGGCCCAGGCTGGAGTGCGGTGGTGCAATCATAGCCAGGACCACACCCACAGATGGCTGTGCCACACAGTCCACTATGCAAAACGAGTGGATCCCCTGGGAGGAATCCACGTACTCCCCTATAGAAGCAACATAGGAAGTCCGTGGTGAAATGCAAGCAAACATCTTGTTTTTAAGGATCACCTTGACAAACAATATCTGGTGGAAACCTTGGCCTTAAGACCTTCCTCCAGCAAGGTTCTCGGGGAAGAGAAGGGAAGAACATCAGAATCCCAACCTCGGAGTGAGGAGGGATGGAAGGGTCAACTGAATCACACACTCAGGTACCTACAGGGGCCTAGGAGACAGACTGTGCATCCATAGATGTGAAATGAGCCACCCACAGGAGTGGAGAGCTCTGGGCCCACCCTGGGCACTGTATGTCTGAGAAAACATGTCCCACTGAATGGAGTCCAAACCTTAGCCCAGCTCAGCTGCTGGAGGCCACCGGCAGCCAACAGCCAGCAGTCTGTTGTGGGTGGTGGTGGGTGTGGACACTGGAGGTTTACAAGGTCACCCAGGCACCCCCCAGCCCAGCAGCCCACTGTCTTGAGCTATAAAGGACATCACGTGCAGGAGGACAGTGAACTCTTGGCTTCAGGAGGCCTGTTCTGGGCACTTCTTGCCATGCCGGGAGAACTGTCTCCCTGGTCCAATGGGAAGAACATCAGTGATGCACAACACCACTGGAGAAAACTCATGAAATGCACACACCCGCATGCAAAGCTCCCAGGTCAGTGGCCAGAAGGAAGCTCCAGGGTGCTCCATAGGAGCAAGTGTTTCGAGTTCCACAGTTTGACAACCCCAGAGTGCTTAGAGCCATAAAGAGCAATGGCAGATGGCATTCCCAAGCCTATCTCCTACCTACCTCACTCCCGGTCCCCACCCACCATGGGATCCAAGATCACAGCAGGGTCCCCAGGGGCTTTGTCTCTCAGTACCCACTCCCTCCAGGAAGCTGACCTCCAGGAGGACCCTGGTGAAGTTCCTGGGTGGAGGAACTGGGAGACCTGGATCCCCCTGACTGGCTCTGCCTCTAACTCACTGGGTGACCTTGATAAGGTCGCTGGCCTCAGTAGGCCTGTTTCCTATGGTGCCAGATGAGGGAGTCGTCTTAGATGCACAGGAAGAGGATGGAACACCCTATGGCTTGCCGGGCAGAAAATCAAGGCCTGTCACTTCTGCCTTTCACCTGCAGAACTCCACCTGTCTGAACTCCAAAGTCAAGATGACTTTGCCAGTCCATCCCAGCTAACCCCAGCAATAACGTCACCACGTTCAGGGTGAGTGGGCCTGGAGCCTGGACCAGACCTGGCACTGATAAAATGGGCGTCTTTCCCTACAGCTTAGGCTGTTTCTTTAAAATATGGTAGCACAGCTGGCAGAAGGGACAAACACACCTTTAAGACCTGCCAGCGGACAGTTTTTTACACTAAGATGTCAAAGGCAACAACACCTCAGGACAGGAGGATGCATGCGACCAAGTGCTAGAACAAGCATGCCACAGGCATATGCGTCAGGCGTCCACCCAACTCAAATGACCAGTCTCTTATTTCAGCTCCTGTGCTGGCTAGAAATTACAGCTTAAGAGGAATAAAAAATTCCATTCAGACGTGCCGCTCCAGACACGAGGCCTATGAGCAAAGTTTCCGGTGGCCTCGCCGCCCCTCCCCGTTCCGGGAAGCCGGGCGGGTCACCTCGTCCTCAGATTAACGAGCAGCTCAAACAACTGGGAGAGTCTGGCGACAGCTTCTCCGGGGCACCCGACACCCTCCGCCAGGAACCCCAAATATGGGAGGCCTGGCCTCCAGCCAGCACCCCCGCCTGCTGCTCGATCACCTCCCCAGCATCTCCGTGATCACACCTCCTCCCACGGCGCTCGGACCCTCCCAAACAGGCCCTGCGGAAGGGCCCACCGGCCACCTCCCCGCACAGCCCGGGGGCCTATCTGACATCCAGGGACCGTTTCAAGGACACTGCAGCAGGCAGCCCGGTCTCGGGGGGTCTTGCCCCCCTCCCAAAAACGCACACACACAGAGACACTGACAATGCCGGTAGAATCGAAGGCGAAGCCTTTCCTTGCGCCCTGCAGTCCAACTCGATGCTGGCCTGGAGAAGGCCGGGTGCCGGAGGATGGAGGCAGCGGAGGCGGCGAGCGGATGCCGGAACGCAAGGCTGCGGCCAGGACCAGCGGCGGCGCGGGCGGGGGCTCACCTTTTTGACCTGGTCATCCTTCAGCTCCGTGAAGTAATAGGCCAGGAGCTGCGCGGCGATCATTCTGGCGGTCGGGGGCGAGGGGCGGCAGGCGTGGGGACAGTCGGTCCTCCGCAGCCTTGGCGAGCTGTGGTCCTCTGGCGGCTGCTCGGCGGCTCCTCCTCCTCCTCCTCCTCCTCCGGCTCCTCCCCCTCGGCCCCGGGCGCGGCGACAGCTCGCGCGCTCCCGGTCTCCGCGCTCCCGTCCCCTGGAGGGTGACAGCCGCCAGCCGGCCCACCTCCTCCACGCCCATTGGCTGCGGCGCGCCTCTGCAACGCCGGGCGGTGGCGTCCCGGCCGGGGAGCGGGGACGCGGCGGCCTCTCCCTCCCGCGCCGGAAAGGGGGCGGGCGACGCAGCGAAATCCCCCCCGACCCCGCATCATCCTGCACGTCCCCCACGTAGGGAGCCGATGCGGGCCTTCACGCGTGGCGGCGCCGTGTCCGGGTGGGCCGTGCCAGGCGGGGAGGTGCGAGGCGCAGGCAGGAGGCACCGCCCGGCTCGGCCGGGACGAGAAGCCCCTGGGGCTAGTCTAGGGACTGGCAGCCCAGGGGGCAAGAAGGCGGTCCCATTCCTCGGAAATGAGGGCTCGCCCCTAGGAGTCCGGTGGACGCGGAGGTGCCGGAGGGGACTTGCAGAAGTGGGCGTGGAAAGCGGGCGGAAGCGGGAGCCCGGGACGCTACGCAGTCCTCGCACCCGGGTCCCGCGCCTGCCTCGCCCAGACCGAACGCGCCGGCCTACCTGGGTCTTCCACGGCAGTGCATCACCCCTCCCCGGCCTGCCCCGCCTAATCTCCAGCTGGCAGATTTGTTCTGCTGAACACAAAGCGACACCCCAGAGCACCCGCCCCCGAGTCACCGGCTCCGGTGCCTCTCCCTCTGGGCGGGATTTGGGCCACAGGTCGTGGCCTGTCCCCATCCTCCGGGCCTCCTCTTGCTCTTGGGCATCCAGGCCCACTGGGACTTGGGGCACGGTTCAGCGCCCCCTCCCAGGTGCCGTGTTTTCTACTTTCCCAGAGGAAGTTAGGTAGGATGGGAGGAATCCCTAGAGGTGCTACCAGGACAGCAACTTTAGGATTCTTAGATTAATTATTTCTGTGTTCCGGAAGCCTCCAGGAGCTTTAGTGCCTTACAAAATGACATGTAATGAGCTCAAATATACAAACAAGTTGTTGCTATTCTGATTGAACAGGTAAGGAAATTGAGGCTCAGTGAGGCCTCAGTCTTGCTGGACTCTATACAGCCAGGAAGTTGTAGATCTAGGATTACAGCTTGGATCTGTGAGTCTTTGAAGCAGGTGCTCACCTCTAGAGTTTGCTGTGGTCCCAGTTGTATAGAGCCCCTCTGCTTAAATAGGTCACTTTCCTGCAACCACTTCTGCACCATATGGTGCCCTGAGATCCAACCCCCAACGTCTACCCTAGCTCTTGACTTTAGGAGTCCCTAGCCCTTGACCAGGCCTAGCAAAGGTACAGTCAAATCAGAGGGAGGGATGATGTAGGTTCAGGAACCCCAGGGGCCTGACAACCACCATCACCCACAGAAAAGGAGGAGCTTAGATGCAGTCCTGAGGCCCCAGCTTCCTGTCCAGGTCACAGTCCCCACCCCCTGCCTTAGGGCCTATGCAGAGGGGCATCTGGAATCACCTCTGAGACTGTGTCTTCATCCATAAGACGAAGACACTAATGCCCACCTCACCTCCCCTTGATTGTTGTGTAATACTGTACGCAAAATACCTGCACATAATACACACTTAAGGAATGGTAGGTATCATAGAACTGACTGAGAAGTCAATGCGGTTAAAGCTTCAGGGACTCTCACTTTCATTCCTACCCTTCTAGGCCCTGGGAGGGCCTAGCAATGTGATATTTGTATATTTATATTTGAATTATTTTCCATAGAGAGTGCCAATTTATTTAATTTTCAAGCCCAACAAAACCTGGATTTGCCCTGGATCATAATTATAAACCAGAAAGAGAGAGATTTTCTGGTACACATCAAACATTTGGAACTACCTACATGGCCATTAAGCAAAATGGAGTGAATGAGAACAAGATGGTTGTTCTCAACTGCCATTTCATTTGAGTTCTGCAGATCTGCCAAGCTCACAAGGCTGGAAACTCCTTGAGGATGGAGGACTATGTTTTGCTAATTGCTCTGTCTCCCACGCAAGCCCAGGGCCTGGCACTTGGCAGGCTGAATAAGCCTAATGCATAATCAAAAACATGGCCCTTAACCCAGCCACCAGCCGGTGCCATCACCCATGCCCAACCCATTGTTACAACTCCTATCTGAGCTGGAGCCAGGGAGAAGCTGACGCTTGGAAGAGCCAGGTTACCCTGAAATGTCCTGTTTGCAGGCAGGAAAGCTGCCTCTGCTTTGTCTTCCCTGGCCTTTGAGAGGGAAACTGCTTCTCAAGGTGACTCATTCCTCCCCGCTCCATGAATGCAACCAGGCCCCAAGGCCTGTCAATATTTCCTGAGAAATGTCTCTAGGCCTGACCTACTGCCACCTCCCAACTCCCAGTCCATCTCCCTGTGCCAGAAATATTACAAGAGTCTTCTAACTGTCCTCCTCGGCTCCTGGCCTCATGCCATCCAAGTCATTCTGAGCACCAGGTCACATTAATCCTGCTAAAATGCAGCATAATCATGTCATGACCCATCCCTAAATCCCTTCATGGCCCCCTCCTTCCTGAGAGAGCCAATTTAAACATCTCTGCCTGGAGGCCTTCTGTAATCGACTCCACTCTTTCCCACTTATCTCTTCCTCCACTCTGGCCGCAACAAGGCCACTTCCCACCATCCTCTGCCCCCACCACGTCCACTCCATTTGTTCCCCGCTCATATTCCCTTCCTTGCCCTGCCTTCTCCACTCACCTCTGCCTGACCAAGCATCCCCTCTCATCTGAGGCCCAGCTTGCCCACCTTCCCTGGACCACAGCTACTCACCCCAATCTCCCAGGCCTCAGCACCTCGACAGGGCAAACTCAGGCTGTGCTCACAGTCCATCTGGATATACACCCAGACTCCTCTTTACAGGGCAGGAACCTGGGACACCACAGGTGGGCCATCTTGCCCAGTGTCAGGTTGTGGTAGAGTTTTGAGCCAGGACTCCAACCCAGTCCTGATGCCCAGCCAGTGCTCTGTCCATCCCACCCACAACCCCTCATGCAACCTGGGCCTCAGATAAGTAACACTGAGTCATGACTGCCTAACTGATATGGGTGACTGTCTTCTAGGGGGCTGGTCCTATCTGCCCCAATCAGACAGCTTCCTGAGGCCGGGGCCCATGCTGCACTGCTGTGTCCTCTCTCTGTTGTTCCAGCAATTACTTCACTAATTTCCTTAATAATTTGCCTCTTTTTGCTGTTCCATAGCTCTTAGATCCCTGCTAAGGCTCCTTGACAGTTATTCCCTGGATCCTTAGGAAGACCCCAACCCACAGGGAGTCCTTAGTTCCCTCCCTCTCCAGATGGCGCTCCACTTCCCTTCAAGTCCCCTGAACTCTCTCTGCTCATTTACTGTGGTACCTCCTACACAAGTTGGGGTTGGAGGGACCAGGGCCAGGCTGCCACCCCAGGAAACGCACCTGCCTATAAGACAATAAAGGCTGCCTTCTAAGTTGGAATGTCTGTACCAATTCCCATCTGACCCATGGCACTAGGAATGTTACTTCAGGAGTGATCTCCAACAGATAACGGCTGTACCTCCTGCACCTGGGAGCACACTCTGAATAGCAATGTTTACATAACGTTGACAGTTTGCAGAGCAATTTCTCATTTATTGCTTCATTTCTCCTGATAACAGCCTGGTGAGGTTAGAAGGGCAAATATCATTATCTGCACTTAATCAGTCAATGAGGATATGAAGGTTATAGAGCTTGGGTGTTTTGGGTTTTTTCTTAAATTGAAATGAGGTCTTGCCATGTTGCCCAGGCTGGTCTCGAACTCCTGGACTCAAGGGATCCTCTTGCCTTGACCTCTAAAACTGCTGGAATTGGCCAGGCGCAGTGGCTTACGCTTGTAATCCCAGCACTTTGGGAGGCCGAGGCGGGAGGATCATGCGGTCAGGAGTTCGAGACCAGCCTGGCCAACATAGTGAAACCCCGTCTCTACTAAAAATACAAAAATTAGCTGGGCATAGTGGCAAGAGCCTGTAGTCCCAGCTACTCGGGAGGCTTAGGCAAGAGAATCACTTGAACCTGGGAGGTGGAGGTTGTGGTGAGCCAAGATTGTGCCACTGCACTCCAGCTTAGGCAACAGAGCGAGACTGTCTCAGAAAAAAAGAGAGAAAAGAAGAGAAGAGAAGAGAAAAGAAAAGAAAAAAGTGCTGGGATTATAGGCGTGAGCATTGTGCCCAGCCCTATAGAGTTTGTTAAGGTCTCAAAGAGAGCGAAAAAAGGAAAATTAAGACCAGTGCCTAAACCATTGGAGCATCTTGGAACCCTGACACTATGGGACTGTCATGCACAGCCTGTCCTAAAGAGATGCCCCGGAAGAGATCCCAACCCAGCATTTCTATTAGTTGGATCAGTGGTTTCCAACCTGGCTGCACCAAAGCCACCTAGGGAGCTTCTACAAATGCTGATGTCCAAGCCCCACCCAGAGACTGCACTAATGTGAATGCCGTCCAAGTTTCACTTTCTAAAAAGTGAATTTCCCCAGGTGAAACTCAGGTGCTGCCAGGAATGAGGACCACTGATTTAGACCCTAACTTTCCACGGGAACATCTGGAAGAAATGTCTAAAATGAATTGACCCATAATCCTTTTAGCAGCTTCTCTTGGATGCTGAAGGCAGTGCTCCAGGGTCTTAGTGGCTCTGCAGATCCTGAGCTCAGTGGGGTGAAGGTTACTGTGACTCCATCAGCATTGCAGACAGTTCTGCTTCCTGCAGGAGAAGGCTGCTGAGGAGACACTGGCCACCCAGCCCCTGGAGAGGCTGGAGTTGTAAAATCACATTCTCAGTCTGCCTCCTTTTCTCTTTCATTTGCCCAAAGTCCTGACCTCCAATATTATAGCAGGGTCAGTAAATCAGCAACCGCCAAGCTAAAACTGTGGCCTATAACATCTTATTTGGCCCACTTGATGTTTTCTAAATTTGTGCCTGCCCTTAAAAAAAATTAAGAAATTTCACTTTAAAATCTAGATTTCAGGCCGGTGCCTCATGGCTGTAATCCCAGCACTTTGGGAGGCTGAGGCAGACGGATCATCCAGTCGGGAGTTCGAGACCAGACTGACCAACATGGAGAAACCCCGTCTCTACTAAAAATACATAATTAGCCGGGCATGGTGGCACATGCCTGTAATCCCAGCTACTCAGCATGGTGGTGCACGCCTGTAATCCCAGCTACTTGGGAGGCTGAGGCAGGAGAATCGCTTGAACCCGGGAAGCAGAGGTTATGGTAAGCTGAGATTTGCACCATTGCCCTCCAGTCTGGGCAACAAGAGCGAAATTCCGTCTCAAAAAATATGTATAGTAATAAAATAAATAAATAAAATAAAATCTAGATTTCAGGCACCTAAAGTTGACACCACACAGGACCCACTTGATCCTGGGGCAACATGATCATTATGGCACTAGCTCCTTATCGTAGCCAGCTCCTTCCCCGCATATGCTGGAGCTGAGCAGCCACCGCCTCCTTTAGACAAGGTAGGGGAGCTCCAGCCAGCCCAGGCCCCACCCAGCCCACTGCTTGACACTGCTGACTGGCCCCTGTAAGGCATTGACATTTTTAGCTCCTAATAATTGGAATTCACCAGCAAAAAGCCTCCCATTATTAGGGCTGGGATGAGGATGAGGCAAGAGCCGTGCCTAGGATGCAAGACTTAAATCTTGTACCTGAATCTTGTTCCATCGGTGCCTGTCTTGCTCCGTCCAAGCCCCAGTCCTATCAGGTATCATAAAGGCCCCTGCCAGCCTCCTCCTTACTCAACCCTGACCTGTTCATCTCCACTCAGAGAGGCCCTGACCCTTCAGGGACACATTTCCCACCTTCTGTCCCAAGGAGGTAAAGGAAACCAACATAATTCACCCCAAAATATGGCTCCCTTGTGTAAAGAGTATTTTGAATGAAAGGCCCTTAAAGATCAACAGACACTGGAAGAGACTGCCCCACCTCCAAAGGGGAAAGACCAAAAGACCAGAAGGATGCCCCTAGGGGAACAATTTTTTTCCCTTCCCCTTCCGGTTATCTGATTCTCTATTGCAGAAAAGAAGACTGAAGAATGTCACCACCCCTAGAGGGATAAGATGGCTGTCTGTCTCTTGGGCTTATTCAGTTTCCAAAGAGAGCCATTTACAAGTTAATCTCAATTCTCTGATCCCTTCTTTCTCCTGAAAAATCATGCAGAATTACAGAATTAGCATATTCCCCATCTCCTTACCAGCTTCAAAAAAAAAAAAAAAGGCTATATGGCCAGGCATGGTGGTTCACGCCTGTAATCCCAGCACTTTGGGAGGCCGAGGGGAGTGGATCACTTGAGGTCAGGAGTTCCAGACCAGGCTGGCCAACATGGTGAAACGCCGTCTCTCTCCTAAAAATACGAACATTAGCTGGGCGTGGTGGTGCAAGCCTATAATCCCAGCTACTCAGGAGACTGAGACAGGAGAATCACTTGAACCTGGGAGGCAGAGGTTTCAGTGAGCCAAGCTCATGCCACTGCCCTCTAGCCTGGGCGACAGAGTGAGCCTCTGTCTCAGAAATAAAAGGCTGTATAAGCTTCTGTACTCCATTGAAGGATTAGGGTAATCACTGTGTTTTCTTCTAGGCATATTAGAAAATGTGTATGCCTTTTCTCTTAATCGTCTTTTGTCTGTTGACTTTTCAGCAAATTCACAGAGGGGGAAGCAGAAGTTTTTCTTCCACCCTACAGAGGCTTCTACTCCCCTTTGAAGGTAAAAGTTCCTCAGAAGAGCCAAGGAAATCCGAGTCCCACCCTGCCCCTTTCTAAACATCCCATCCTCATTAAATTGCCTCTGAGCCTGTCAAAAGTCATAGGCGTAAAGAACTAGCCTGGGCCGAGCGCGGTGGCTCACGCCAATAATCCCAGCACTTTGGGAGGCCGAGGCAGGCAGATCACGAGATCAGGAGTTCTAGACCAGCCTGGCCAATATGGTGAAACCCCATCTCTACTAAAAACACAAAACTTAGCTGGGCGTGGTGGCATGCACCTGTAGTCCCAGCTACTCAGGAGGCTGAGGCAGGAGAAGTGCTTGAACCCGGGAGGTGGAGGTTGCAGTGAGCCGAGATTGTGCCAGTACACTCCAGCCTGAGCAATAGAGCAAGACTCCGTCTCAAAAAAAAAAAAAAGATTTGTAGCCTGGAGGAGGAAGGGTTAACCAGATTGTTGAGGCCTTCCCAGGCTTCAGACTAGCTCCTTATCTCAGCCGGCTCTCCAAAGGAAATGGTTTCCCCAAATGAAATCGTTATCTTTTGGACCAGAGCAATCTCAAATCACCTTGCCAGTTACCCTGAGTTTCCTGGGATAGTTCTCCCAGCACCCACACACAACCACCTTCACAGGGCCGGGAAAAAATCCTCAATCCTTTCCTTCGAGTTAGCATTGTAAACCACAAATAAAATTCTAACCCACCATCCTCCTCATCATCTGACTCAACCTCTCCTCTCAGCCGGGGCATTCAAAAGTTAACCTGAAAAAGTAGCTCAGGCCATGATGGAATGGGGGTGTCAGACATACTTCATTATACTTTCCTCCCTTTTGGAATTCAGTCCCATCCAACCAGCATTAACATCAACAGACTGATAGAATAGAACAGACTCTCTAAGTCTAATAAGAAACATTTACAATCTTTTCTCTGAAGCCTGCTATCTGGAGGCTTCATCTGTATAAAACCTTGGTCTCCACAACCCCTTATCACTGTTTTTTTTTTTTTTTTGAGACGGAGTCTCACTCTGTTGCCCAGGCTGAAGTGCAGTGGTACAGACTCAGCTCACTGCAACCTCCGCCTCCCAGGTTCAAGTGATTCTCCTGCCTCAGCCACCTGAGTAGCTGGGATTACAGGTGCCTGCCACTATGCCCGGCTAAATTTTGTATTTTTAGTAGAGACAGGGTTTCACCATTTTGACCAGGCTGGTCTCGAACTCCTGACCTCAGATGATCCGCCAGCCACGGCCTCCCAAAGTGCTGAGATTACAGGCATAAGCCACCAGGCGCAGCCAACCAATGTACCTCTTACATGTATTGACTGATATTTTATTGTCTTCCTGAAATGTATAAACTGGTAGTTTGACTGCTTGGGGCACATGTTCTCAGGATCTCCTGAGGGCTGTGTCATGGGCTACTGGCTGCTCATATTTGGCTCAGAATAATCTCTTCAAATATTTTACAGACTGACTCTTTATCAACAGCACCAAGATATACTGGAAAATGCTCACACAGAGTCCATGTCAACACCTAGGCAGGGTTTCTAGGCTCTAAGATGACATGGGTCAGCAAGTTAAACATACAAACAAAAATTAGATTCTGAGTTTTTATATGGCTTAGAAAGGATTTTTTTTTTTTTTTTTTTTTTTTTTTTTGAGACAAAGTCTGGCTCTGTCACCCAGGTTGGAGTTCAGTGGCACGATCTCGGCTCACTGCAACCTCTGCCTGATGGGTTCAAGCAATTCTTATGCCTCAGCCTCCCAAGCAGCTGGGATTAGAGGCATCCACCACCACACCCGGCTAATTTTTGTGTTTTTAATAGAGAGAGAGTTTTGCCATGTTTGCCAGGCTGGTCTCGAACTCCTGACCTCAAGTGATCTGCCTGCCTCGGCCTCCCAAAGTACTGGGATTACAGGTGTGAGCCACCATGCCTGGCCAGATTTTTTTTTTTTTTTTTTTTTTTTTTGAGATGGAGTTTCACTCTGTCACCCAGGCTGGAGTTCAGTGGTGTAATCTCTTTTTTTTTTTTCTTTTGAGACAGAGTTTCGCTCTTGTTGCCTAGGCTGGAGTGCAGTGGCATGATCCTGGCTCACTGCAACCTCCTCCTCCCGGGTTCAAGCAATTCTCCTGCCTCAGCCTCCCAAGTAGCTGGGATTACAGGCACGCGCCACAACACCCGGCTAATTTTTTTTGTATTTTTAGTAGAGATGGGGTTTCACCATGTTGGTCAGGCTGGTCTCAAACTCCTGACCTCAGGTGATCTGCTTGCCTCAGCCTCCCAAAGTGCTAGGATTACAGGCGTGAGCCACCTCGCCTGGCCAAGTGGTGCAATCTCAACTCACTGCAACCTCTGCCTCCTGGGTTCAAGTGATTCTCCTGCCTCAGCCTCCCGAGTAGCTGGGACCACAGGTGCACACCACCACGCCCGGCTAATTTTTTGTATTTTTAGTAGAGATGGGGTTTCACCGTGTCAGCCAGGATGGTCTTGATCTCCTGACCTCATGATCCGCCCACCTCAGCCTCCCAAAGCACTGGGATTACAGGCATGAGCCACCGTGCCCGGCTTTTTTTTTTTTTTTTTTTTGAGACAAAGTCTTGTTGGGCATGGTGGCTCAAGCCTGTAATCCCAGTACTTTGGGAGGCCGAGGCGGGCGGATCACGAGGTCAGGAGATCAAGACCATCCTGGCTAGCACGGTGAAACCCCATCTCTACTAAAAATACAAAAAATTAGCCGGGCGTGGTGGCGGGTGCCTGTAGTTCCAGCTACTGGGGAGGCTGAGGCCCGAGAATGGCGTGAACCCGGGAGGCGGAGCTTGCAGTGAGCTGAGATCACGCCATTGCACTTCAGCCTGGGCGACAGAGCGAGACTCTGTCTCAAAAAAAAAAAAAAGAAAAGAAAAGAGACAAAGTCTTGCTGTCACCTAGGCTAAAGTGCAGTGGTATGATCATAGCTCACTGCAATCTTGAACTCCTGGGCTCAAGCAATCCTCCTGACTTGGCCTTCCAAAGTGCTGGAATTAGCAGTCATGAGCCACCATGCCAGACCAGGATCTGTTTTAGGTGTATGATTTTCATCTCCTATAATCATAATTTCCTAAAGTAGGGTCCCCAACTGGTCTGTGGCCTGTTAGAAACTGAGCTTCACAGCAGGAGGTGAGCAGCAGGTGAGTGAGCATTACCGCCTCAGCTCTGTCTCCTGTCAGATCAGCAGTGCAATTAGATTCTTGTAGGAGTACAAACCCTATTGTGAACTACGCATCCAAAGGATCTGGATTGTGCACTTTTTATGGGAATCTAGTGCCTAATTGAGAGAAGAGAGACAGACCCTCTCATATTGTTTTATACTCAGAAAAAGAAAGAGAAACGAAACTAAAGGCAGGTAGCCCGGCGCCTAGGAACCAGACCTAAAACCAAGGAACCAGACCCAAAACCAGGCCTGGCCCTGTCTGACCTAAGCCTGGTAGTTAAAGATCGACCCCTGACCTAACCGGTTATGTTATCTATAGATTCCAGGCATTGTATGGAAAGGCATTGTAAAAATCCCTGTCCTGTTCTGTTTCGTTCTGATTACCAGTGCATGCAGCCCCCAGTCACATACCCCCTGCTTGCTCAATCAATCACGACCCTCTCACAAGGACCCACTTAGAGTTGTGAGCCCTTGAAAGGGACAGGAATTGCTCACTTGGGGAGTTCAGCTCTTGAGACAGGAGTCTTGCTGATGCTCCTGGCCGAATAAACCGCTTCCTTCTTTAACTCGGTGTCTGAGGAGTTTTGTCTGCGGCTTGTCCTGCTGCATAATGATCTGAGGTGGAATAGTTTCACCCCAAAACCATCCCCACACACACATGGGTCTGTGGAAAAATTGTCTTCCACGAAACCAGTGCCTAGTGCCATAAAGGTTGGGGACTGCTTTCCTAAAAGAAAATATATTTTAGGCTGGGTATGGTGGCTCATGCCTGTAATCCTAGCACTTTGGGAGGCTGAGGTGGGTGGATCACTTGAGGTCAGGAGTTCAAAACCAGCATGGCAATCATGATGAAACCCCGTCTCTATTAAAAATACAAAAAATTAGCTGGGTGTGTGGTGTGCGCCTATAATCCCTGCTACTCCGGAGGCTGAGGCAGGAGAATCGCTTGAACCAGGGAGGCAGAGGTTGCTATGAGCCGAGATCGTGCCACCACACTCCAGCCTGGGTGACAGAGGAGACTCCATCTCAAAAAAAAAAGAAAAGAAAATATATTTTAAAACAAAGAAATAAAAATAATGGTTGCTTTGTAAGCTAAATACATTTGGCTTTATATTAATAGCTAGCACTTAGGTAGAACTTACTATACACCATTGTTCTAAATTATTTACTTATTTATTGACTGATTGATCCTTAAAACAACACAATGAGGTGGATACTCTTAATATCCCCATTTTATAGATGAAGAAACTGAATCATGGGTTGATTAAGTGACTTTCTCAAGGTCACACAGCAACTGAATGGAAAAGCTGGGATCCAAGCCAAGGCAGTGTGTCTCCAGCTCACCTTGTCATTCCGACAAAATGCAATATTTATTTTACCATACTGTCCTTATTTCTCTTATTTCACTCAGGTCCAGTGAAAGGGTCCAAGAACCTGCACCAAGGAGACTGAGTCATGGCTTGGTTAGATTCCTAAAGCGTGGCAAGTGGATCTGGGCTCTGCAGAGCTCCTTTATAAGGGGAATTCTCAAACCAAACAGAGAGGCAGATCTGCAAGGCCAGAGGGGTTGTAAGTGGGTTATGGAAGAAGTTGCCCTCCCCCGGGGGGTTGGGGTGGAGACTTCTGGCTTGGGTTGATTCCACTGAGTGGGCTGAGTATGTCTCCTCTCTCGCTGTTTTCTGTAGGTCTGTCTCGCTGTGCCCTTCCCAAAGAATCACTCTTGTCAAGGGCTTCAGCCACATCTCCCTCCCAAGCTCGTGAATACATTTCCAGCTGCCTATGAGAATCAAGTCTTACATGTCCCACGGGCACCTGAAACTCAGTATCTTCCAACGCAGTCATGTTCTTCTCCTTAAACTTACTCTTCTCAATTCCCCTCCTTGTCATTTATTCACCCAACACATATTTGTGAAACACCTAATCTGCCCTGCACTTTCCTAGTCACTGGAAATGTGATGAACAACACAAAAATCCAATAAACTCCCTATGCCAAAGGGAAGTGTTTAGCTTGGGAACTGTGTCACCCAAAACACCTCCCATTTTGTCCCTACATAGACAGCTGCAAAGGTAGGCCACATACCTTCCCAGGGGGCTTCCCTCACAATTTGCTCATGAGGAAATTCCTTTACCCTAAAACAGAATTCTGTTGAATTTCACCCAAACAATGTACATTGACAGCTTATCATCACAGGTACCGGACAAGGACTGGACTAGAAGTTATCCCTTCCCTCACCTGCGACAAATGCATATTTGACTGCTTCCTTTATTCTATGCTTACTTTACTTATGTAAAAATGCACATTCACTGAGTATGAATGCATAGCTGACTGTTCCTCCACCCTCCTCATTTCACATGTGAACTGTGGGTTCAGGGAACACTAAGCTAATCAAAGTCTCAAAAGAATGCAACCCCTTGCCTCTTTTATCTACCCTTCCCTTTTTTCCCTTTCCTCTTTCCTGCACTGCTCACCCTTTCCTCTTTATTTTTTATTTTATTTATTTATTTATTTATTATTTTGAGGCAGAGTCTCGCTCTGTCGCCCGGGCTGGAGTGCACTGGTGCTATCTCGGCTCATTGCAAGCTCCACCTCCCGGGTTCACGCCATTCTCCTGCCTCAGCCTCCCGAGTAGCTGAGACTACAGGTGCCCACCACCATGCCCGGCTAATTTTTTTTCTGTATTTTTAGTAGAGACGGGGTTTCTCCGGCTTAGCCAGGATGGTCTTGATCTCCTGACCTCGTGATCTGCCCGCCTCGGCCTCCCAAAGTGTTGGGATTACAGGCGTGAGCCACTGCGCCCAGCCCCACCCTTTCCTCTTTAAATATTGAAGTCCTCAAACCCTCTTTGGAAAAAGTGTGGGTCACAGATCCTACTGTGGCCTATGTGTCTTTTTTCTGGGCATATTCTCATCCTTGGCAAAATTAACTCTAAATTGATTGAGACTCGCTTCAGTCATTTTCTTTTTCTTTTTTTCTTTCTTTCTTTTTTTTTTTTTTTTTTTTTTTTTGAGACAGAGTCTTACTGTGTCGTCCAGGCTGGAATGCAGTGGCATCATCTCGGCTCACTGCAAACTCTGCCTCCCAGGTTCAAACGATTCTCCTCCCTCAGCCTCCCGAGTAGCTGGGATTACAGTGCATGCCACCACACCTGGCTAATTTTTTGTATTTTTAAGAGAGACAGGGTTTCACCATGTTGGCTGGTCTCGAACTCCTGACCTCAGGTGATCCGCCTGCCTTGGCCTCCCAAAGTGTTGGGATTACAGGTGTGAACCACCGCACCCAGCCTTCTTCTTTTTCTTTTTTTTTTAACTTGTACCTCACTTTTCTTCTTTGGTTTTACACAGCCCACATTCTGATCGGGAGAGACAGATGGTCAACAAATGGCTAATTAAATATGCATTAGGCCAGGCACTAGGAGAAAAGGCAGGTGCAGCTGACACAGCTATATCCCACAATATCCATTTCCCCTTTGTCCTAATAAACTCCAATTTTTTGGTGAATTCAGGCCCCCCAGAATAAAGATTCCATTTCCAGCCTCCCCTACAGTCAGATGCAGGCATGTGACCAAGCTCTGGCCAGAGATGAAAGTGAGAGTGTCTCAGTAGCTTCTGCAGCCTCCCTTAAGAGACACAGCTATTGTGTGGCTTTCCTGCTTCTTTGCTGACTGGAGGACAGGCAGAGTGGCTGGAGATCCTGCAATCATCTTGGATTATGAGATAACCTTGGGACACACAGGGAGAATGCCATGTGAAGGGACACACACAGAAAGAAGATGACCATACGAAGATGCAGGCAGGGATGGGAGTGATGCTGCCACGAGCCAAGGAACGCTTGGGGCCACTGGAAGCTGGAAGAGGCAAGGGAGGGTCTTCTTCTCCAACATTCAGAGGGAGCACGAGCCTGCCAACACCTTGAATTTGGACTTCTAGCCTCCGGGCCTCTTAGAAGAAGCAAGATGTGAATCCTACAGCTACAAAGAACCGAATGCCACAAACAACCACATGAGCAGGAAAGCATGACCCAAGGCAGGACACCTAGCTCAGCTTATCCCAACTCCTGACCCACAAACATGAAACCTGCTTGACAAAATATTACTGAGACAGTGAAAGATCTGACCTATCCAACTCCATCTTGCTTTTAACCTCCAAGCTGTCCTTGTTCATTCCCGGGCATAGGCTGAACTAACTTTGGGAGGAACTTAGTTTATAGTTTAAAACAAAGATGAGGCTGAGCTCAGTGGCTCATCCTAGCGCTTTGGGAGGCCAAGGCGAGTGGATCACTTGAGGTCAGGAGTTCGAGACCAGCTTGGCCAACATGGTGAAACGCTGTTTCTACTAAAAATACAAAAATTAGCTGGGCATGGTGGAGGGCGCCTGTAATCCCAGCTACTCGGAAAGCTGAGGCAGGAGAATCGCTTGAATCCAGGCAGCAGAGGTTGCAGTGAGCCGAGATTGGGCCACTGCTCTCCATTCTGGGCAATAGAGCGAGACTCTGTCCCCAGTAAATAAATAAATAAATAAATAAATAAATAAAAATAAAAATACAACAAAGATGATAACAGCCCTTTTCCAAAACAAACCCTCTTCTTGTCTGGAGATCAGACTGCCTTTGAAGGACTAACAAATTAGCAAAAAGATTAGAAATTATGGTTTAGGAGTCATGCAGCTGGAGGCTACAAGATTCTGACCCTCCCAAATTGCTCCTGGGGATAACATCACTATTGTAAAGCCTAAGATAGTGTTTGAGATATTTTGCAGACCCTGCACTTGATGGATCAGTGGCACCCCCCAGATTGATAAACTCGATCATCTGATCTTGTGGCCCCCAGCCAGAAACTGACTCAGTGCAAGACAGCTTCAGCTCCCTATGATTTCATCTCTGACCCAACCAATCAGCACTCCTGACTCACTGGCTGCTTCCCATCCACCAAATTATCCTTAAAACTCCAATCCCCAAATGCTCAAGGAGACTGATTTGAGTAATAGTAAAACCCCATTCTCCCGCAAAGGTGACTCTGAGTGAATTACTCCTTCTTTATTGCAGTTCCCCTGTGGATAAATCAGCTCTGTCTAGGCAGTGGGCAAGGTGAACCTGTTGGGCAGTTACAAGTTTGGGAGCTTGTCCGGGGTTGCCCTTACGACTACCTGCCATAAAGGTAATCCTGGTTCGGTAGCCTCCCTCTGGTGATGGATCCAGGTGTCGCGTGAGCCACCACACCCGGCCTGCTTTTTAAGTTTTGAAATCAGGAAATGTGAGTTCTCTTTCTTCTTATTCAAGATTGTTTTGGCTATTCGGCACCCCTTCCATTTTCGTATGAATTTTAGAAGCAGCTTGTCAATTTCTGCAAAGAAGCCAGCTGAGATTTTCATAGGAATTGAGTTGAATCTATATATTAACTTGGGGAGTTTGCCACCTTAACAATAGTGTGTTCCAATCCATGAACATGGGATGTCTTTCCATTAATTTAGAACTTTATTTTCTTTCAACAATCCTTTGTAGTTTTCAGAGTAAAAGTCTATACTTCTCTTGTTTGTTCCTAAGTAATTTGTTCTTTTTGATGCTATTATAAATGGAATTGTTTTCTTTTTTTTTTTATTTTTGAGACAGAGTCTCACTCTGTTACCCAGGCTGGAGTACACTGGTGTGATCTCAGCTCACTGCAACCTCTGCCTCCCAGGTTCAAGCAATTCTCCTGCCTCAGCCTCCCAAGTAGCTGGGATTACAGGTGTGTGCCACCACAACCAGCTAATTTTTGTATTTTTAGCAGAGATGGGGTTTCACCATGTTGGCCAGGCTGGTTGCAAACTTCTGACCTCAGGTGACCCACTCGCCTTGGCCTCCCAAAGTGCTGGGATTACAGGCATGAGCCACCACATCCAGCCAGGAATTGTTTTCTTAATTTCATTTTTAGATTGTTCATTGCAATTTTATAGAAGTACAATTTAATTTTTTTTTTTTTTTTTTTTTGAGATGGAGTCTCGCTCTGTCACCCAGGCTGGAGTGCTGTGGCACAATCTTGGCTCACTGCAACCTCCATCTTCCAGGTTCAAGCAATTATCTGCCTCAGCCTCCCGAGTAGCTGGGATTACAGGCACCCAACACTATGCCCTGCTAATTTTTGTATTTTTAGTAGAGTCTGGGTTCCACCAGTCTGAAACCAAGGCTGGTCTTGAACTCCTGACCTTGTGATCCACCTGCCTCAGCCTCCCAAAGTGCTGGGATTACAGGCGTGAGCCACTGTGCCTGGCTACAATTGATTTTTGTGTATTAATCTTGTATCCTATAATCTTGCTGAACTTATTAGTTCTAATAGGTTTTTGTGGGTATTCTAGGATTTTCTACATACAAAATCACGTAGGGCTCTTTTTGCCATCTTTCCACACCACCACAGTGGTGCACATGAATGTCCTGGCTGATGCTCTGAAGAGCATCGACAATGCTGAAAAGAGAGACAAACACCAGGTTCTTAGGCCATGCTCCAAAGTCACCATCTGGTTTCTCACTGTGATGATGAAGCATGGTTATATTGGCGAATTCGAAATCATTGATGATCACAGAGCTGGGCAAATTGTTGTGAACCTCACAGGCAGTCTAAACAAGTGTGGCAAGATCAGCCCCAGATTTGATGTGCAACTCAAAGATCTAGAGAAATGCAGAAGAATCTGCTTGCATCTGGCCAGTTTGGTTTCATTGTACTGACAGTCTCAGCTGGCATCATGGACCATGAAGAAGCAAGACAAAAACACACAGGAAGGAAAATCCTGGGATTCTTTTTCTAGAGATGTTATACATATTTACAAATAAAATGCCTCATTAAAAAAAAGCAAAAAACAAAATTACATAGGAATAACCTTTTGATATATGCAGCAACATAAAAATATTAAAACCAGGCACAAGAGAGTACATATGTATGATTATATTTATATGAGGTTCAAGAATGGAAAAGCTCTGGTGACAGAAGTCAGAATAGTGATACTCTGAGGACAGGAAATGGGAAGTATTGACTGGAAAAGAGCGTGAAGGGATTTTGGGGGAGTGATGACAATGTTCTATATCTTGAACTGGGCAATGGTTACATAGGTGTATACATGTGTTAAAACTTCTTAAACAGCTGGGCATGGTGGCTCACATCTGTAATCCAAGCACTTTGGGAGGCTGAGGCAGGTGGATTGCTTGAGCTCAGGAGTTCAAGACCAGCCTGGGCAACATGGCAAGACCGTGTCTCTACTAAAAAAAAATTTAAAAATAGGCCGGGTACGGTGGCTGAGGCCTGTAATCCCAGCACTTTGGGAGGCCAAGGCAGGCGAATCACTAGCTCAGGAGTTCGAGACCAGCCTGGCCAAAATGGTAAAACCCCATCTCTACCAAAAATACAAAAAATTACTGGGCATAGTGGCAGGCGCCTGTAATCCCAGCTACTTGGGAGGCTGAGGCAGGAGAATTCCTTGAACCCAGGAGCCAGAGGTTGCAGTGAGCCGAGAACACACCACTGCACTCCAGCCCAGTCAACAGAGTGAGACCCCATCTCAAAAAAACACAAACAGGCGCGGTGGCTCACGCCTGTAATCTCAGCACTTTGGGAGGCCAAGCTGGGCAATCACGAGGTCAGGAGTTAGAGATCAGCCTGACCAACATGGTGAAACCCCATCTCTACTAAAAATACAAAAATTAGCTTGGCCTGGTGGCACACGCCTATAATCCCAGCTACTCGGGAGGCTGAGACAGGAGAATTGCTTGAACCCAGGAGGCGGAGGTTGCAGGAGCCGAGATCACGCCATTGCACTCCAGCCCGGGCAACAGAGAGAGACTCCGTCTCAAAAAAAAACAAAAAAAACCACAAACAAACAAAAAAATGGGCAGGCTGGTACATGGCTGTAGCCCCAGCTACTTGGGAGACAAGGTGGGAGGGTCACTTGAGCCCATGGGGTGGAGGCTGCAGTGAGCCAAGATCACACCACTGCACTCCAGCCTGGGTGACAGAGCGAGACCCTGTCTCAACAACAACACACTTATTAAGCTTACAGAATTTGTGTGTTTGACTGGTAGTAAATTATACTTTCATTTAAAAAAAAATAAAAACATAGGTCGGGCGTGGTGGCGCACGCCTGTAATCCCAGGTACTTGGGAGGCTGAGGCAGAAGAATCACTTGAACCCAGGAGGGGGAGGTTGCAGTGAGCTGAGATCATGTCACTGCACTCCAGCCTGGGCAACAGAGTGAGACTCTGTTTCCAAAAAATAATAATAAATAAATAAATAAAGAGATAAAGATGAACTATTTTAACATGTGGTGGCCTAGCAGTGTCATTAGCTAATTCTCTCAAGGCACTGTGTACACATAGTGATTAGTTCATCATTAACAATATCATATGTAAAGCCAGAATTTAAATAGCCTGCTAATTTTTAAGTTTTTGACTGACTTGTCATTATATCTAATAAGATCTTTATCTTCTTTCAACCCCATGATGTAGCTGAATAGTCTGTACCAGGGGTAGGAAAATTATCAGCCATCTTACTTTCTCATTGTTCATTTGTTTTAGCTTCAACCCAGTTTCTTCTACTTTTTTTTTCCTTTTAAGAGACAGGGTCTCACTGTCACCCACGCTGGGGTGCAGGGGCACAAATCATAGCTCACTGCAGCCTCAAACTCTTGGACTCAAGCAATTCTCCTGCCTCAGCCTCTCAAGTAGCTGGGATTGCAGGCACACATCACCATGCTCAGCTAATTTTTACAATTTTTTTAGAGATGAGGTCTTGCTATGTTGCCCAGGATGTTCTCAAGCCCCTGGCCTCAAGTGATCCTCTCCTTGGTCTTTTAAAGCACTGGTATTACAGGTGTGAGTCACCACACCTGTCTCAACCCACATTTTTTATGCAGAAATCTTTTAAAACCACTTGCCTATTTTGTGAGGATCAGTCTAATTAAACCCAAATAACGTGATACACAAGACTACTTCAACCAAGCAATTCTTTTTTTTCTTTTTTTCCTTGAGATGGAGTTTCTCTCTTCTTGCCCAGGCTGGAGTGCAATGGCGTGATCTCAGCTCACTAACCTCCGCCTCCTGGATTCAAGCATTTCTCCTGCCTCAGCCTCCCGAGTAGTTGGGATTACAGGTGCCCGCCACCACGCCCGGCTAATTTTTGTATTTTTAGTAGAGACGGGGTTTCACCATGTTGGCCAGGCTGGTCTGGAACTCCTGACCTCAGGTGATCCATCCGCCTCGGCCTCCCAAAGTGCTGGGATTACAGGCGTGAGCCACCGCACCTGGCCCGACCAAACACTTTTTTTTCTTTTTTTTTTTTTTGAGACAGAGTTTCACTCTGTGGCCCAAGCTGGAGTGCAGTGGCAGGATCTCAGCTCACTGCAACCTCTGCCTCCCAGGTTCAAGCAATTCTCGTGCCTCAGCCTCCCAAGTAGTTGGGATTACAGGTGCACACCACCATGTCTGGCTAATTTTTTGTATTTTTAGTAGAGTTTTTTACCGTGGGGTTTTACCGTGTTGGCCAGGCTGGTCTCAAACACCCGATCTCAGGTGATACGCCCACCCTGGCCTTCCAGAGTGCTGGGATTACAGGAATGAGCCACCACACCCGGCCTCAACCAAGCAATTCTAAAGCTGCTATGCTTCAGAATATGCTAAAGATAGTCCAGGAAATAAAGGAGGGGGCCACTATCGTCCCCTCCTCATTGTGAGAGTCCTGGGTACCTGCAAGGCCACCAACATTGATTTGTCTTTAAAAAGTTGGTGACAATGGAATTGTAATACAGTTGACCCTCGAACAACACTGGTTTGCACTGCAGGAGTTTGCTTACACCTGGATCTTCTTCTGCCTCTGCCACCCCTGAGACAGCAAGACCAACCCCTCCTCTACCTCCTCCTCAGCCTACACAAAGTGAAGACTACAAGGATGAAGACCTTCATGGTGATCCACTCCCACTTAAAGAATAGTAAATCTATTTCTCTTCCTTATGATTTTCTTAATAACATTTTCTTTTCTCTAGCTTACTTTATTGTAAGAATACAGAATATAGTATATAAAACATACAAAATATTTGTTAATTGACTTTATGTTATCGGTAAGGCTTTTGGTCAACAGTAATTTTAGTAGTTTAGTTTGGGGGGAGTAGAAAGTTATATACGGATTTTCTACTGCATGATGTGGGGGCAGTCAGTGTCCATAACCCCCTCATTGCTTCAGGGTCAACTGTACTTTCTTCCCACTGGGAAGTAGATCATTTTGCACAGCACACGCCATGGAGGTCTCGCTACACTTATGCCCCCTACCCCCTCTCTGGTTTCCTGGATGCCCAAGGCTTCCTCCAGCTCAAGCTCCTTGCTACTGCCAGACATAAAACAATGTAATCACATGACTCCTCAGCCTAGAGGATCCTTCAGGCCGTGCTGTCAGAGTTTCTCAACTGGACAACCAATCCCAGCCCCATCCAACCTCCTCAGTCTCCCCAGCTTTTTCCCGTTCTTTGCAGGCTCTGTTTTGGCACATGCTGTTCTCTCTGCTTGAAATGCCCTTCCTTGCCTGGCACATGCTTTCCTCTTCTTCAAGACTCTCTGCAAATCTCATCACCTCTATCCAGCCTTTGTTATCTGGACCCAAGACAGGGTTGACCACTCCCTCACCTGGCTCTTAAAGCACGTGTCACCTATGTTGTAACTTTCTCTTTTGAAAAAATATTGAGCTTCACTTCTCAGTCATTAAGTCTTTTGAGGCTGGAGACTGAGTCTTATTTATTTTCAAAAGAACAAGAATATAGCTACTCAATCAGTGGAATGAGGAGCAGGGCAGAGCTCTGGGGCTCCAGGTTGAATCCACACCCAGTTTTGGGCCTCACCTGGGACTAGGTAATGGCCCCAGACACAGGGGAAATCGAGAGTTTCTGTGCTTTTCTCCCAAGTTGATTCATAAAGTCTACACCTCACCACCTTCCAATGAAGCAACCCATCTCAGATCCACTCTGTTGCCACTTTAAAGAGATAGTAAGCTGTGTGCTTGGGGAATGGGAGGGAAGAGGGTAGGTCAGCACAAACAGCGCAGGAAACTCTGATTTGGGGCTAAATGGGATATGTCGATAGGAAAGATCTGAAACTTGTCCATATTGAAGTGCAGAGCAGATGGGTGCCAAGTTTCTGGCATGCCTGACTGTAAAATGGAAAAGACAGGAGGGGAGAGACCCTTCCATTTCCCCTCCCAGCGTCTCTCACAGTCAGGACGCCACGCATCCCCAAGGCAGGAAGGCCTTGTGTTTGGCTCTGACAATTAGCATTCTGCTTCCAAGAAAGGGCTAAGAAGGGGGCCTCTGTTACTAGGCCCCCTTGGAAAGCACCTTCCCTGTTCAGGTGGACTGAGTCTAGCAGGGAGCAAGTTGGAGGTCAATACTGCTCCACACCCTGGAGAAGCCACTGCACAGCTGCTTGGCTGGCTTAAAATCATTATCCCAAAGGGGATTGCCATGCACTATCTTTTACAGAAAATGTTATAGAAGGAAATGAAAAAAAAAATAGCTTTCTTACCTCACTTTCAGCAAGTAGATGAAGTTTTGGTTTTTCAGCTGCTGTAGCCTTAGAGAAAGACAGGACAAGTAAAGTGTTACAAATGCATTTTAGCAACTTGCACTCACAACATATTGATGCTTATAACTAATCAATCACGCTCAGAAAGCAAAAGTAATTACAAGTAACCTTGGAATGTCTAAGCAAATTCTATCATGATTACCAATTCTCTGGGTGAAATGCAGCAGAGCTCAGTCATGGGCAATTCATGAGTTTATTCACGCAAACACTGGGTTCTTACAAATGTACCATGCACTGTGTTGGAAGCTGGAGAGTCCAAGATGAAAAACAACCTTGGTTCAGCCCTCAAGGAGCCCACAATCCACTAAGAAAGACAGATGTGCCAGTCAGTAATGGAAGCGCAGCAGCACCGGAGCTGCCGCAGAGGCCTGGAGAGAAGCTGTGGGAGCACAGGCGTCTAATCCCGACTGAACCACTGGCCCCGCTGTGTCTCCTACCCTGAAGATGCAATGCTTTCCTGATGAGCGAGGAGGCAACATGGCCATCAAGCAGTGACCAGCTCTTGGCAGGGTCTGCGAAAGATGAGTTAGCATTCTGCCCTCCCCTCTCTATTTTTTTTTTTTTTGAGACAGGGTCTCTCTCTCTCTCTCTCTCTCTCTCTCTCTCTCTCTCTGTTGCCCAGGCTTGGAGTGCAGTGGCGTGATTATGGCTCACTGCAGCCTCGACCTCCTGGGCTCAAGCAATCCTCCCACCTCACCCTCCCAAGCAGTTGGGACTACAGGTATGCAACACCACACCTGGCTTATTTATTTATTTATTGAGATGGAGTCTCGCTCTGTCGCCCAGGCTGGAATGCAGTGGCGTGATCTCTGCTCACTGCAACCTCCGCCTCCCGGGTTCAAGCGATTCTCTTGCCTCAGCCTTCTGAGTAGTTGAGATTACAGGCACCCGCCACCACACCCGGCTAATTATTTTTTTGTATTTTTAGTAGAGATGGGATTTCTCTATGTTGGCCCAGCTGGTCCTGAACTCCTGACCTCGAGTGATCTGCCTGCCTCAGCTTCTCAAGTGCTGGGATTACAAGTGTGAGGCACCGTGCCTGGCCAAATTTTTTATTTTTTGTACAGATGGAGTCCCTCTATGTTGACCAGGCTGGTCTCAAACTCCTGGGCTCAAGTGTTCCACCCGCCTCAGCTTCCCAAAGTGCTGGGATCACAGGTATGAGCCACTGCCCCTGACAGATTCTGCTTTTTTATAACTTTCTTTGCCTCACAAATTTTGGAAGCTGCTGCCAATCAGGAGAAAAACTCCTATGAATTTTTTCATGATGATAGCTGAATGGATAGGGAGGGTGTAGTAAATTGTTTGCAAAAAACAGCCACACTAATTCTCCTCCCTGTACCCATGCTTTTACATAGTCTCCACCCACAGCAACTCCAGAATTGGCCATGTGACTTGCTTGGGCTCACAGGACAATAGCAATGCCATGCAAACAGACACTTGAAATATGCTTGTGCAGGGCCGGGCGCGGTGGCTCACGCCTGTAATCCCAGCTCTTTGGGAGGCCGAGGTGGGCAGATCACAAGGTCAGGAGATCGAGACCATCCTGGCTAACATGGTGAAACCCCGTCTCTACTAAAAATACACAAAATTAGCCGGGTGTGGTGGTGGGCGCCTGTAGTCCCAGCTACTCGGGAGGCTGAGGCAGGAGAACGGCGTGAACCTGGGAGGCGGAGCTTGCAGTGAGCCGAGATTGCGCCACTGCACTCCAGCCTGAGCCAAAGTGCGAGACTCCATCTCAAAAAAAAAAAAAAAAAAAAGAAATATGCTTGTGCTTTGGAGCTTGACTTTTCATGCTGCTCTTGGAACCCTTGCAACCACCACTATGTGAATGAGCCCCAGTTAGTCTGCTGAACATGTGTGGCACATGGCCCAGTTACCACCCTTGCCTATAGCCAGTCAACTGTCAGATGTGGAAGAGAAGCCACAGACCTCAAGCTGCCTGCAGACCTCTGAGGGAGCCAGTCTGACAGTAAATGGAACAGAAAAGAGCCGTTCCAGCTGAGCTCAGTCCAAATTGCCAACTCACAAGATTGCCGGTAAATAAGAGATTATTGTTTTAAGCCACTAAGTATTAAGGTGATTTATTACACCACACACATAGCAAAAGCTGACTGATACAGAGAAGGGTTTCAAGGTTGGAGGCAGAAATGACAGTGCATACATATCTTGGAGATACCTTCCTTCCTCCTCCAGTATCTCTAAAAATCATGTGCAAGCTGGCCTGTTTAGATGCTTGACTTTCTGGTTGCTGGAATACTTCATGGAAAAGGAAACCTAGATCCATTGGAGGCGAACTGAGGCTGGGAACCTCAGGCACAGGTGAGTACCAGCCCACCTGCCTAACATGCCCAGGGCAGCTGGCTGAGGCTGGGGACTGAGCTGTCCTGTGTCACTGGGCACAGAAGAAAGCTACCCACGGAGCACAGAGTTGATAAACATCCCCACATACAGAAGACACCAGATAGGGAGTGGGGGGATGAATAAAAACGCTTGGTAATGGGCTCAAGTCACACCTCCAGAAATGAGTGTTGGGAGTGTGGCCAGCATGCCTGCTCTGGAGCCAGTGGAGGCCAAATCAGTCTTGTCCAGTGAAAGGGGAGATGAATCAGATGGATTAGAGCCTGGCCCCACCTTTCCACCTACCACTAGCAGGGGATAGGGTGGGTCCTGGTCCCAACCAACCCCGGGGCTGCTGGAGACAAACTTTCTGGGGAGCCCCAAGTCAGAACACATGTAGCCCAAACTCAAGTATATTGGTGACGACTAGGGACTTCAAAGGACTCTGCTCTCAACTTGGAGGTCTCATAGGATTCTGATTGTCAGTCTCCACTCACGCCTGCAGGTATCTCTGCAGCATTGGAGGTTGGGGGAAAACTGGGGGAAAAAATACGAATACCAAAACTGAGGCCCTCCTCAGCGCTTTATCTGTAATAACAACCTGTAAAGTGCCTCCTATCTTAGTGCCCAGTCCCAGAAAGCACAGCATAAATATTAGTTCTTCTTCTTCCTCCCCACTATTAGTGGGTGAGAAGGGATGGAACCCAGAGTGACAGAGCACAAGGGGCAACCCCACTCTATAAGGAAGGAGACTGAAGTTCCTGGAAGCTTGCATAGCAGCCCACGGACATGCAAGTCGTCCCTGTAAGAATCAGGGATAACCCACGTATGTATCTCCCCTGGAGGGCAGGGATGATCTTTTCAGCACTTCTTGTCCTACCTCACATAATCAAGGTCCTAGGCTGGGTGCAGTGGCTCATACCTGTAATCTCAGCACTTTAGGAGGCTGAGGCAGGAGGATCACTTGAGGCCAGGGGTTTAAGAACAGCCTGGGCAACATAGCAAGACCCTGTCTCTACAAAAAAAAATTAAAAATTGGCTGGTTGCGGGGGCACACGCCTCTAGTCCCAGCTACTTGGGAGGCTGAGGCAAGAGGATTAGTTGAGCTCAGGAGTTCAAGGCTGCAGGGAGCCATGATTGTGGCACTGCACTCCAACCTGGGTGACAGGGCAAGATCCCATCTATAAAAAATAAAATTAAAAAAAATTATGGTCCTAGGAAAACTATGGAAGCAAAAAATAGCATCCCATAGACAGTCTGAGCTACCAGAACAATCCAGGCAAGTTTTCCACATGCCCAAAGCCAAAACTGCCTAGGCCTTACACTGACATCCCCATGATAGCCACCTCCCTGCTGAAATGGCTCTAATGAAGCCTTGCAGATACTTCCAAGCCTACATGAGAATTAATAGTAAGGCAAGAGTGAAAAATACTTTCTGGGGCTTGGAATTGTCAGGAAACCTATGAGAAAGAAACCAAATG
The DNA here is from genome assembly GCF_028885655.2 of Pongo abelii. Lineage (NCBI taxonomy): Eukaryota > Metazoa > Chordata > Mammalia > Primates > Hominidae > Pongo > Pongo abelii. Next base: position 74,739,624 of record NC_071993.2, read on the forward strand.
GACCATGCAATTTTTGGCCCTTCCTTAGACTAACAGTGGAAATTTCAATATCCCAAGCATGAGTTTCTAAGCTTGGAACAACTCAAAATATATCTATCCTTAGGAAGATAGGGTTGGAGTCACACACCTCACTTTCAGCCTTGAGCTTGATGGTGGGTAGAAAGAGCACAGTCCTGGAGTGAGAGAGACCTGAGTTTGTCCTGGATCTGCCAGGACCAGCTGTACAAGCTTGGGAAAGGAATTTAACCTCTCTAAGCCTCAGTTTCCCCATCTGTAAAGGGGGAATGACACCTTCTTCACTGGGCCTTTGGGAGTGGTGGGCACAGAGGACTTGCTTGGTAAATGGCAGCAGCTAAGATAAAGATCATGGATTGACAGAGGCTCCAGGCAATAAGAACTACAACTCCTCCGGGCTAATTGACGGGACCAAATCAATGTCCAGCTGCTGGATTTCCATCTGTGTCTGAGATCCCAGAGCCTGTGCTCCTCTCCTTAGACCTCCAAGCACCACAGAAGGCCTGTCGTCAGATTGACACTGAACTCTGGGTGCTGGAGTCCAAACCTGCTGACTGCCACATGGCGCCTGTGACACTGGCTGCTTTGTGCCACCTCTCCAAGGCTGGCCTGGCCTGCTTTAAATTCCTGGTGGCATTCTGCCTGGGACTGGAAAAGCCAGGCAGGGGCACAGGAAGGGGGCCATGAGAGGTGGCAATGACATCCCAAACAAACTTCCAGGTTTAGAAGGGCTCCTTCTTTCCCAGAGCAGGCAAAACTTTTCTCACTCTGGTTGGGGGTGAAAGAGGAGAAAAGGAAGAGGCCTAAGAGGCCCAACGGCTAAGAAGAATTTTGGATTTCTGTATTTAGTGGCCTCCACTCCCCACTGACAACCACGCAGGAGCCTTGGATTCCACAAAGGAGAATGAGGCTGAGAGCTTCCAACTGGGCATTAGGAACAGGACAGAATTCAATCCTCTCAAAAGCTTGAGAGGGGCTGGGCACGGAGGTTCACGCCTGTAATCGCAGCACTTTGGGAGGCTGAGGCGGGTGGATCACCTGAGGTCAGGAGTTCGAGACCAGCCTGGCCAACTTGGTGAAACCCCGTCTAAACTAAAAATACAAAAAATTAGCCAGGCGTGGTGGCGGGAGCCTGTAATCCCGGCTACTGGGGAGGCTGAGGCAGGAAAACTGCTTGAACCTGGGAGGCAGAGGTTGCAGTGAGCCAAGATTGCGCCATTGCATTCCAGCCTGGGCAACAAGAGTGAAACTCTGTTTCAAAAACAACAACAACAACAACAAACAAACAAATGAAAAACCCTGGGAGGCAGGAGGGATGCACCTGAGCTGGACTTTGCAAAGCCCTTCTCAAAGACGCTGAAGAGGGCATTGTAAACTACTCTTGTAGGACTGAGAGAAAGATGACCACCCCAGGCGTGCCCAAGCCCCTCACCTCTTGCCTCGAGGTGGAAGCAACTCCTTGAGCTTGTATTGTCCACTTTCAGATACTAATCAGGAATTAATTTGCCACCCAACGGCTGACCAGGGGAAAGTCTTCATAAAGCAAACAGGCCAGGCCACTGTGGTGATTTAAATGGGGCTCTGAGAGTGTTCTGGGATCAGGGCACTCAGTTAGTATGAGCACTGTGTTTGTCTTTGAGATCAACCCCACTGTGTCTCAATTTCCCAGATTGTTCTGTTGGTGGGGGGCGGGGTGGAACAGCTGTAGTCCTTGCTCTAGAGGGACCCAGCTACAGCATAGATTAATTTGAAATGAGCCGGCTACTCAGAACATAATTTGTCCCATAAACATTTTCCAGGGTTTATTTCAACATCCAGGGGGAGAATCAAAGCTCTTTAAGATGTAAGAATGGGCTTCTGGGCTGGGCACAGTGGCTCACACTGTAATCCCAACACTTTGGGAGGATGAGGTGGGAGGATCACTTGAAGCCAGGAGTTCAACACCAGCCTGGGAAGCACAGTACGACCTTGTCTCTGTTAAAATTTAAGAAAAAAAAAAAATTGACCAGGTGCAGTAGCTCACGCCTATAATCCCAGCACTTTGGGAGGCTGAGGTGGGCGGATCATATGAAGCCAGGGTTTCGAGACCAGCCTGGGCAACATGATGAAACCCCATCTCTACAAAAAAATACAAAATTAGCCAGGCATGGTGGCGCACGCCCGTAACTTCAGCTACTAGGAAGGCTGAGGCACAAGAATCACTTGAGCCAGGGAGGCGGAGGTTGCAGTGAGCCGAGATCGCACCATTGCACTCCATCCTGGGCAACAGAATGAAGCTCTGTCTCAAAAAAAAAAAAAAAAAAAAAAAAATTTTTTTAATGGGCAGAAGCCCATTTTTACATGGCAACATAAAATTCAGCCAGAGGGGGCTTCTCTTAGAGAAGAAAAAGCCAAACTCCTATTTCCAGCACACACTGATGACTTCGCAGCATAACTGTCTAAAAAGCAATTAACCAGGGGGATACAGAATGATCCTCTGGGCTTCCCTTGGTCAGAACACAAGTGGCCCCTGCTGCACCAAGACTTAGAGGCTGGGTCTGAGGGGGCTCCTGCCTAGCCTCATGACGCTTTCCTGCTGTGCTCTTGGTCAGAGTTTTCCCTCCTCTAAGATGGACCCCAACACACCCCTCTGCCAGGGAGAGCAGGTTGAGCAGGCTACGGTACATGTGACCCCTCTGAGAAGCTAAAGAAACACCAGAGCAGCTTGTAATCCCAGCACTTTGGGAGGCCGAGGTGGGCGGATCACCTGAGGTCAGGAGTTTGAGACCAGCCTGACCAACATGGAGAAACCCCATCTCTACAAAAAAATACAAAATTAGCCAGGCGCGGTGGCCCATGCCTGTAATCCTAGATACTCGGGAGGCTGAGGCAGGAGAATCGCTTAAACCTGGGAGGCAGAGGTGTAGTGAGCCGCAATCACGCCACTACACTCTAGCCTGGGCGATGGAACAAAAACGTCTCAAAAAAGAAAGAAAGAAAGAAACACCAGAGCTTACCGATTCTCGCTGGCAGATCTGCCCCATTGTGGGGAGAGCACTTGCTGACCTCGGGTCCTTTCTTCTTCTTTTCTACTCTCAGCAGCTGGGTCTTGAACACCTAGAGAGAAGCCAAGTTCAAAGAAGGCAGGGTCGGAGGATTGTTGGTCTCATTTTTGTCCTCATCAATTAGGAAGCTAAACACCCTAATACTGAGAACCAAGACATAGTGCAGACACATTTCTAGATGATTTGTAAACCCAGGTAAAATGTCATAAAGTTTCTCCTTTTGTTTGTTTGAGGCAGGGTATTGCTCTGTTGCCCAGACTAGAGTGCAGTGGTGCCATCATAGCTCACTGCAGCTTCTGTTGCTCAGGCTGGTTTCGAACTCCTGGGCTCAAGCGAACCTCCCACCTCAGCCTCCTAAAGTGCTGGGTTACAGGCCTGAGCTACTGCACTCAGTCAAGGTTTCTGGCAGCCTGTCATTCTAGAAGAAATTCCCTGGAGCCTGGTCTGGAAGTGGTACCTCATCACCAACTACAACCTTCTCTGCTTATGACTATGTCCAAAGAAAGAGTCATGCTTTGGAGGGGAAATCCAATAGAAGTGGAAATTAGCAAAGATATCTCCAAAAGACCAAGCCAGAGTCTCACTCTGTTGACCAGGTTGGAGTGCAGTGGTGCCATCGTAGCACAATGCAGCCTCAAACTCGAACTCTTGGACACAAGCAATCCTCTTGCCTCAGCCTGCTGAGTAGCTGCAACCACAGGCATGCGCCACCATGCCAGGCTAATTTTTAATTTTTTTTTTTTTGTAGAGACAGGGTCTTGCTATGTTGCCCAGGCTGGTCTTGAACCCCTGGTCTCAAGTGATTCCCCTGCCTCATCCTCACAAAGTGCTGGGATTACAGGTGTAAGCCACTGCGTTCAGTCTGCTTATGACTTTTAAAATCTCACCCTATAACTTTTTAAGGCTATTCTTTATAACATACACATTATTTATATGTGATTTTTTAAAAAATGAGCTATAATTCACATACCAAAAGACTCCTCCTTTAAAGTGTATAATTCAGTGGTTTTCTGTATATTCATAAGGTTGTGCAACCATCATCACTAATTCCAGAAAATTTTCATCACCCTGTAAGGAAACCCATACCCATCACCAGCCATTCTCATTGGATCCTTCCCCCAGACCCTGGCAACCACTAATCTACTTTCTGTGTCTGTGAATTTGCCTTCTGGCCATTTCACATAGGTGGACTCATGAAGATATATAATCTCAAAACAATTAAAATATATGTACTGAGGAATGTGTGATACGGTTAGGCTTTGTGTCCCCACCCAAATCTCATTTTGAATTATAATCCCCATAGTCCCCACAATCCCCAAATGTCAAGGGACAGAGCAGGTGGAAGTAGTTGGATCATGGGGGCGGTTCCCCCCATGCTGTTCTTGTGATAGTGAGTGGGTTCTCACGAGATCTGATGGTTTTATAAGGGGCTCTTCCCCCTTCACCCTGTACTTCTCCTTCCTGCAGCCGTATGAAGAAGGTGCCTTGCTTCCCCTTTGCCTTCCCGCCATGATTATAAGTTTCATGAGGCCTCTCTAGCCATGCTGAACTGTAAGTCAATTAAACCTCTTTCCTTTTTAAATTACCCAGTCTCGGGCATTTCTTTTTTCTTTCTTTTCTTTTTTTTTTTTTAACTCGAATACTTGTGTGATATTATTATGACATAATTGAGGGGCATTTCTTTAGAGCAGTGCAAAAACAGACTAATACAATGTGTCTGCAAAAATATTTTACTGATGGAGTGCATAACCAAAATGGTCTGGAGAGCCCTGGCTGAAAGCGTAAAGCCTTCTAGGATTTGTCCCTGGTTTCTCTGTGAGCTTCCTCTACAGAGGCACTGATGGTTCCCCTAGTTCAAAACAAAGCATGAGGCCAAGCGCCTCATGAGGTGGCCCACGCCTGTAATCCCAGCACGTTGGGAGGCCGAGGTGGGTGGATCACCTGAGGTCAGGAGTTCGAGACCAGCTTGACCAACAAGGTGAAACCCCCTCTCTACTAAATACAAAAAATTAGCTGGGCATGGTAGCACATGCCTGTAATCCCAGCTACTCGGGAGGCTGAGCCAGGAGAATCCCTTGAACCTGGGAGGCGGAGGTTGCAGTGAGCCGAGATTGCGCCATTGCACTCCAGCCAGGACAATGACAGCGAAACTCTGTCTCAAAAAACAAAAGTAAAGCATGATCTAAAAATAAAATATATGCCTTGCAATTATTTGTTTGCTTGTTTTTGAGACAGAGTCCTGCTCTGTCACCTGGGCTGGAGTGTAGTAGTGCAATCACACTAACTGCAGCCTCCACCTTCAGAGCTCAAGTGATCCTCCCACCTCAGCCTCTGCAGCTGGGACTACAGGCTCAAACTACCACAGCTGGCTAATTTTTAAATTTTTTGTAGAGACGGGATCTCACTATGTTGCCCAGGCTGGTCTTGAACCCCTGGGCTCAAGCGATTCTCCTCCCTCAGCCTCCCAAAGTGCTGGGATTACAGGTGTCAGCTCCTGCACTCGGCGATAATTTATGATTTAACTTTGTTTTTATAAAAAGATGTTCTCCTTATTATGCTATATGGGCTTAACAAATTTTGACAAATTCCACACACATTTTTGCCTTCCTTTCTGATTCCCAGGCAACTTCCCGAGTCTAGTTAAAACACTGCCTTGAATTACCAAAGTACTTACAGAGAATGCATGTTACCTCTTTCCCATTGGTATTTATTTCTTAAAAGCTCCCTGGGTCTGTAACATGACAGAGAAGATTATGCTATCACCCCCTTTCTTCCCAGGCTTTCAATGTTGTTACCCAGGAGACGGAGTAGGAGGAGGGGAAGGAACCCTTGGGACTGGCCCAGGGCATTCACTTTGAAGGTCATTCAAAGCAGAGTTGCTTTTTGTCTAGAGAGTGTTTGGTCTAGAGGTCATGTAGAAACTGGTATTTCCACCAGCCCATCATGCAGGCTGGTTTATAGCTAGTGGTTCCATTCTCCATATACTCTCCAGCCTGAAGTAACTGGCCCTCTCTCTGGTACTCGCACAGGTCTCTGCAGAACTGTGCCCCTCTCTCCCTCTTCAAGATCTAGAGCATCTGTGTAAGCCAAGCATTGCCCTTCCCCCAAATCTGGCACAGGCACCATCATAACACAGCTTCAAATTTGATGCTTCGTTTATTGTGTCATTTACTTGAGTTTAGGGATCCTGACATCTCTACATTTTAATAACAGAAAAATCCACAATTCATTTGAATTTTGCTAATAGCTGGATTCCTTTCTGTTTTTTGTTTGTTTGTTTTTTTGTTGTTGTTGTTTTGAGATGGAGTCTCTCTCTGTCACCCAGGCTGGAGTGCAGTGGCGCGATTTAGGCTCACTGCAAGCTCCGCCTCCCGAGTTCACGCCATTCTCCTGCCTCAGCCTCCTGAGTAGCTGGGACTACAGGCGCCCGCCACCTCGCCCTGCTAATTTTTTGTATTTTTAGTAGAGACCGTGCTAGCCAGGATGGTCTCGATCTCCTGACCTTGAGATCCACCCGCCTCGGCCTCCCAAAGTGTTGGGATTATAGGCGTGAGCCACCGCGCCCGGCCTGTTTGTTTGTTTTTTAAGGAATAGGATCTCACTGCTGGGTGCGGTGGCTCATGCCTGTAATCCCAGCATTTGGGGAGGCCAAGGTGGGCAGATCACCTGAGGTCAGGAGTTCGAGACCAGCGTGGCCAACATGGTGAAACCCTGTCTCTACTAAAAATCCGAAAAAATTAGCTGGGCGTGGTGGTCGGCACCTGTAGTCCCAGCTATTCAGGAGGCTGAGGCAGGAGAATGGCGTGAACCTGGGAGGCGGAGCTTGCAGTGAGCTGACATCATGTCATTGCACTCCAGCCTGGGTGACAAAGACAGACTCTGTCTTAAAAAAAAGAAAAAAGAAAAACTAAAAAGATTACTGAGCGTGGTGGTGAGTGCCTGTAATCCCAGCTACTCTGGAGGCTGAGGCAGGAGAATCACTTGAACCCTGGAGTCGGAGGTTGCAGTAAGCTGAGGTTGTGCCACTGCACTCCAGCCTGGGCAACAAGCAAGATGCTGTCTCAGAAAAAGGGAAATAGGATCTCACTATGTTGCCCAGGCTGGTCTCGAACTGCTGGGCTCCAGTGATCCTCCTCCCTCAGCTTCCCAAAGTGCTGGGATTACACAAGTGAGCCACTCCACTTGGCTTAGCAGCTGGATTCCTTGTTCCTTTCCAGTAATGCTTTTTTTTTACATAGTTTTTGCCTTGCTTTCAGAGAGGATGTACCCACTATTCAATTGACTTCCACTTTGCCCTTAAACAACTCTCTTGGAGGTCATTAAATTCAATAAATTAGCATTTATTGAATACTTCCTGTCTGCGAGGCACTGCTATAAATATAATACCTCACAGGCATTAGTTCACAAGAACTCCTCATAAGTTCTATTTTCCCAATTTTACACATGAGGAAACTGAGGCTCACAGCAGTCAAGTAGCTTCCCAAGGTCATATGGCTGTAAGTTAACCAAGCTGAGATTTGAAATCAGGCTCCTCCATTCTTAACCAAGCTCGCACACTGTCCCTCAACTGCAGAGCATCAGTCCCAAACCCTGAGGTAGTAGAGGACAGATGGGTACTCAGGGAAGAGAGGCATTTTACAAGTTTCAAACTGTGAGGAATATCAGCACAGCATTTGCCTTAAAAAAATCATAGATGGCATTATCTCAGTCACCTCAAACAAAAAGATTTAACTATAGTGAGCTTTGGCCCAGTTACAAATTACTGTGTATCCCTGGGAAAGTGTTTGCCTCTCTCTGGGCCTCATCTGTAAAATAAGTGGGCTTAAACCCCAGGATCTACCTTTTAAGATCCTGAGACTTGGATAGCTCTTTATTTTCTTTTTTTTCTTTTCTTTTCTTTTTTTTTTTTTTTTGAGACAGAGTCTCACTCCGTCACCCAGGCTGGAATGCAGTGCAGTGGTGCGAACTTGGCTCACTGCAACCTCTTGTTGCAGCCTCCGCCTCCTGTGTTCAAGCGATTCTCGTCCCTCAGTCTCCTGAGTAGCTGGGACTACAGTTGCCTGCCACCACGCCTGGCTAATTTTTGTATTTTTAGTAGAGATGGGGTTTCACCATGTTGGCCAGGCTGGTCTCGAACTCTTGACCTCAAGTAATCTGCCTACCTTGGCCTTCTAAAGTGCTAGGATTACAGGCATGAGCCATCATGCCCAGCCAGCTCTTTATTTTTATTTATATTATTATTAATATTATTATTATTATTATTATTATTGAGACAGGGTCTCACTCAGTCACCCAGGCTGGAGTGCAGTGGTGCGATCTTGGGCTCACTACAGCCTTGAGCTCCTGTGCCCAAGTGATCCTTCCACCTCAGCCTCCAGAGTAGCTGGGACCACAGGCATGCACCACCATATCAGGCTAATTTTTTTTTTTTTTAATTTTGGTAGAGATGGGATCTCTCTATTTTGCCCAGGCTGGTCTCTAACTCCTGGCCTCAAGTGATCCTCCTGCCTTGGCCTCTCAAAGTGCTGGGATTACAGGTGTGAGCCACTGCACCCTGCCAGATTATCCCTTCATTCATTTTTTTTTTTTGAGACTGAGTTTCGCTCTTGTCACCCAAGCTGGAGTGCAATGGCGCAATCTTGGCTCACCGCAAACTGCCTCCTGGGTTCAAGCGATTCTCCTGCCTCAGCCTCCGAAGTAGCTGGGATTACAGGCACTTGCCACCATATCCAGCTAATTTTTTTTTTTTTTTGTATTTTTAGTAGAGATGGAGTTTCACCATGTTGGCAGGCTGGTCTCAAACTCCTGACCTCAGGTGATCCACCCACCTCGGCCTCCCAAAGTGCTGGGACTATAGGCATGAGCCACTGCGCCCGGCTCATTCATTTTGTTTTACAGAGAAGGACAGGAAGCTACTTAAGGCGAAAAGCCAGAGAGAGAGTCTCATGCAGGAGTCAGGTCGTCACAGCCCAGGCTACCCCCCACTTGTCTTGGGATGACTTGAGACACCTTTGCTTGCTCTTCATTTGGGCTCACTCTCATTTTTTCCAAAAGGACAACATACACTGTCCTTGCAATCCAACTGTGGATTCTTGGCACAAAGCAGGTGTGGGTGGGTGTTTGGGCTCTTTTCCTCCTCAGGAACAATGCTCTGGGGAACAGTTCTTTAGTTGGTTAGTTGAAGTCCTGAAAACAGAAGAGACAAAAGATGTATTTGTCGTAAAATCAAGAGTCACCAAAGGCTTGCAAGGGGTAGAGCCTGTGCCAGCGTCCTGGGGAAGGAAGGCATCCTTGGATGTTACTCCAGGACTTGTGGGCAGGGGATGGGGCACTTGGATGCCCTTGACATTCAGACAGTGCTTCATGGTTATGAAGTTCTTTTATCCCATTGAGATCTCAGAAACCTTGGGTGTGGGGACAGGAATGGTGACAATGGTGAGGAGGACGGTGATATTGAAGATGGTGATGACAATGGCCACTCGTGTGCATTGAGCCAGGTATTGTGCTAAGGACTTCATGTGCCCTGATTCCTGGAAGTGTCCCAACATTAGGAGTAGAAACCCTTTTCAGGAGGGAAGCCGAAGCTTAGAGGAGTTAATTCAGGCACTCATGGAAATGTAACAGTAGCAGAGCTGGGTGTTGTACTTAGGTCTCTTCAGCCCTGGAGCCTTAATTCTTTGTTTTATGGGTGCTCTAGCTGAGGCTTAGAGCAGGTAAGTAGCTCAGAGCTAAAAAAAACAACGCGGGTTTTAAAATGCGTGGAGAGATGAAATGCCCACTCTGTGGCCAAAATAGAGCAGGCAAACCTCTGGTTGGCACCAAAGAGAGCTGGGCTAGACTTGGCAGCCAAAGTTCTAATGGATATTCCAGGCCACCTTTTTCCTTCCTCCTCCCTTCCCTTCCTTTATTCTTTGGGGACAAAATCTTCTGTTGTTTCACTCTCTTTCATTGTGCACGATCCTAAGGGTGACTCACCACCATTCCCGACCCAAACCCTTCCTTTTTTCCTACTATTCTTATAACCTGTCTTCATGGAGCTTACAGTCTCTGGAGGAAACAGAGATTAAGAAATCACACAAATCACAGCTGCAAATTGTGAATCATGATAGCTATCAAGAAGAAGTATAGGAAGCCACAACATCTAATCCTGGGGTTCATGAACGGCCTCCTATAGAAAGTGACATTGAATCTGGGACACATTGGTCTAAGTCAGAGTTTTCTTTGGAGGCCCCTGAGGCAGGGATCAGGTAAGCCTCAATAAAAGAGGAGGAAGAGTACAGCACATCCTGGTACTTATTAATCTGCCCCCTCTGCATTTGGGATTTTACTGAGAGTGGGCTGGCTTGGTCCCCGTCCTCCAGGGTGGTGGTTCTCAAAGTGTGGTCCCTGCACCAGTAACAACAGCATTAGGTGGGAACTTGTTAGAAATGCACATTCTTGGGCCCTTCCCCAGAACTACTGAATGGAAAACTTTGAGGTGGAACCAAGAATCTGTGTTTTAACGAGCCCTCCTGGTGATTCTGTGACCTACTAAAGTTTGAGAGCCCTGTTCTAGATGCCTACAGTCATGTGGATTCACTCATTAAAAGTATAGAAGATCTCAGTTCTCTCTCACTCTCTCATGTTCTCCACATGGAAGAGGAAGCCATAAACGATATTTTGAGAGGTCTGATAGGAGTCTGCAGCTATAGAGACACATAGGACAGGTTGTTTGATAAAGTGGAGAGTAGGAGACAAAAATGCAAAGATTTTAGCAATTCAGAGATTAGTGGCACAGGGGATGAAACTCCAGAAGGTAAAAGCATATTATTTGAAAACTGGAAAGAACCTAGCACATCATATTCCACTCCCACCCTCACTGTCTTCGCCCATTCAGGCTGCTACAACAAATTACCATTGGCTAGGTAACTTACAAATGATGGAAATGTAAGTTTCACAGTTCTGGAGGCCGGGAAATCCAAGATTAAGTCACCAGCAGATTTGATGCCTGCCTGGTGAGGGCTCATTTCTCAAAGACAGCCTTCTTACTATGTCCTCACTGGTAGAAGGGGCAGAGAAGCTCTCTAGGGTCTCCTTTATAAGGGGATGAATCACATTCATGAGGGCTCCACCCTCATGACCTAACAACCTCCAAAGACCCCACCTTCTAATATTATCACATCGGAGATTAGGTTTCAATTATGAATTTGGGGGGCCATAAACATGCAGACCATAGCACCAACCCAAGACAAGATCCAGATAGGTGCTACCTCACTCTTTAAAAAACCTTTTCCAGGCCGGGCATGGTGGCTCACGCCTGTAATCCCAGCACTTTGGGAGGCCGAGGTGGACAGATCACAAGGTCAGGAGATTGAGACCATCCTGGCTAACACAGTGAAACCCTGTCTCTACTAAAAATACAAAACAAAAAAATTAGCTGGGCATGGTGGCAGGTGCCTGTAGTACCAGCTACTTGGGAGGCTGAGGCAGGAGAATGGCGTGAACCCAGGAGACGGAGCTTGCAGTGAGCTGAGATCTCTCCAGCCTGGGTGACAGTGCGAGACTCTGTCTAAAAAAAAACACCTTTTTTCATCATTGGCCGGTTAAATCTGAGATGCAATCTACCTCTGTCTGACCTGTTTCCTTTGGCCTTAGTTCTCTAGATTCTTGCAGGTAAATCCTTTCATCCTTCCTCAAGTCTGCCCAAGGATGACAATATGGGTGGTTCTTAGTGAAGACATAATCGCTGATCAACCAAAGTATAAAATAAGCTCCTGGACTTATAAATGCTTTTATTAAAGTAAGAGTGAAGGTGAAAGAAACTTCAAGCACATGTGCTCTCCAACTGAGCAGCTGACATGAGGGTGGCTTTGTAGATTGGGCCACATTCTGGAGAATGTTAAGTGAATTTTGCGAGGTCCTGATTCCTAACTCTGACCCAGGCCTCCAATGTCCTAGGTCACAGACACCTCTCACATGTGGTTTCCCTTAAGTCCTGCATTTATTACTTGACTTGACTGATGAGGAAGAAATTTTTGGATCACATATTTAAACTATCATTGCTTGGTATGGGTACTAAATACTTCACAGCCCAAGATCTACTTAGTTTCTGGAGAAACATGTTTCTTGGGTCATTCTGAGGTTCCCCATCAAACATTCGATCTACATATGTTCATTCATACATTCATTTAACCATTCAGCACATCCTGCAAACCCCATGCAGACCCAGTTCATCCTCCTCAGTCTACCTGCAATTGGGCACTACTCAATTTCTTCTCCAAATCAAGACACCAAAGTCAACCATGGACAAGTTCTACTTCAAAGAATGTGCTAACAAAAGACCCAATTCAGAGCACGCAAATGTGACAGAGTACAAAAGAGCAGCTTCAATTCTCCTTTGAACCATATTTGCATATTGTCCCAACGCCCTTCACCACATGAGGAAGAAGGCAGAGAAAGGATTAGCCCATTTTAGAAAGAGCCAGACTAAAGCCCAGGAAGAAATACAACACAGAGACGTGCCTCTCAGCCTGGGCCTCCCACCACCAACTAGTGCTCCCTAGGCCTGTGAAGGCTCTTGGCGACACCATCATAAGGAGACAACATCAGCCCATGAGTGATAATACGGCATCGACCAAAACAAAACTTCCAAAGAAACTTACCATGAAATGGGCCTCTGACATTTCTTGCATAAAGATGGTCTTTGAAGAGTCACACCACAATAAAAACTCACTCCTCTGAGGCTAGAATCACAGCTTCTCTACACTCTTGATGATGCCGGACAAAAATGTGACCACATGCTCTTCAACTGGCTTCCCACCAAACACTGGAGAGCGAGCTCATGTGCCCACCACTGCGTAATAACGCAAGCCAAATCTCTGTTTTATTTTTACCAATAAGGGGAAAAAAAAAACACTTCATCTTACCACAACAGTCCATTGAATTCAAGCCTTTTCACAGAGGAAGCAAAAGACTTCCTAATCTCTAGCAAAAAATGCCAGCTATGTGCTCCCACAGGGTTCCAGTCGCTGGAGGCCGCAGGGCACCAGGACTACCACAGTAACTTCCCAGCTGATCTACAATTCAATTCTCTTTTGTGCAAAACTCCAGACGCTGTCCAACAGTTCGGATCCAAGCTTCAATCCCGGGACGTTCCAGCCTTGTCGTCAGCCCCAGTGCATTCTCTGACCTGGAAAGCAGACTCAGAAATCAGGACTAGAATCTGGGGCCCAGAGCTTGACCACATAGCTTTAGCTGCCTTTGAGAGGAGAGATGGATTTCCAATTTGATCCATAGTGCTTTCCATGTAGCAGCTACCAGAGGAAAAGGGGATGGGTAAGTGGGCAGTGTGTGGAGTAGAACTACAGAGCCCTCAAAAAGCTTCATAGACAAAATACAGATTAAACATACATATTCTCAAGGAAAGCCAGCCAGGCAGCCATAGTGTAAGCAGTGAGTGCTTTACAGCAAGTGCTTCAGATGTCAGAGGAAATGGCAGGGAGGTTCCAAGAAGATGGATTGGAATAGGAACATTGGCTAACCTGTCAGTTTCCCTAGGAAATGTCAGTCTCATTTCCTCTGCCCCCTCAGTCCTAACCCTACCATCAGATTTATTTTTGTGCCCAGCTTTGTCCCTTATCCCTCCACAGTTCACTATAAAACAAACCTTTTTTTTTTTTTGAGACGGAATCTCGCTGTTGTTGCCCAAGCTGGAGTGCAATGGCACAATCTCGGCTCACTGCAACCTCCGCCTCCCAGGTTCAAGCAATTCTCCTGCCTCAGCTTCCTGAGTAGCTGGGATTACAGGCGCCCGCCACCACGCCCAGCTAAGTTTTGTATTTTTAGTAGAGACGGGGTTTCGTCATGTTGGCCAGGCTGGTCTCGAACTCCTGACCTCAGGTGATCTGCCCGTGTCGGCCTCCCAAAGTGCTGGGATTACAGGTGTGAGCCCTGTGCCTTGCCTAAAACAAACCACTTTTATCAGCACTCAGTTGTGTGGTAAATAGTATTTTATCTAGGCTTATAAGGAGCTATAAAAATACAAAAGATGGGGAGTGGGAAAGCCTTTTTGTAATATATAATAATAAATGAAAAAAGCTAGATAAAATTTCTAAAGTAGAATCCTATTTATTTATTTAGACACAGGGTCTTACTCTGTCACCCAGGCTGGAGTGCAGTAGCATGATCATGGCTCACTGCAGCCTCGACCTCCCAAGGCTCAGGTGATCCTCCTGCCTCAGCCTCTGAGTAGCTGGGACAACAGGTAGGCACCACCATGCCTGGCTAATTTTTGTATTTTTAGTAGAGGTGGGGTTTCAACATGTTGCCCAGGCTGGTCTCGAGCTCCTGGCCTCAAGCAATCCTCCTGCCTCAGCCTCCCAAAGTGCCAGGATTATAGGCATGAGCCACTGCACCCAGCCAAAAAGAAAATTTTAAATGCTTTCAGAGACACAAAACAGATTACTCAAAAAGGAACAAGAACCAGATTGGCATTAGACTTGCAACAATGATGCAAGAAAAGAATAAGGTAATAGATTTAAAGAACAGAAGAAAGGGATCTTTGAATCTGGAATTTTATATCCAGCGAAATTAGCATTCAAATATGATGGCATAATAAAAATATTTTCAGTCATTTAAACCCTCAGCTTGCCACATAATATCTCTCCCTCAAAACACTTAGAGGAAGCCAAATAAGTGAAGGTTTATGAATAATAACACAGAACTAAAATTCTAGACCATTTCAGTATGATGGGCTATAGGGGTAAGAGAGACCAAAATACATAAAAGCATGCTGAAATACTTGTCTTCTTTGGGAGAAGATACATCTATCAATCCTTTGCTTGCATCCTATGTATATGTAGGATATATATAGATATATAAAATATCCTATTACATGTAATTATATATAAACATAATAGTTATAATTATAAATAATTATTAATTAAATGATTGAATAATTTGATGTTTATTATGTTAATTAATAATTAAATAATTTTAATCATTTAAAATTAATATCTTAAAATTAAGATATTAATTTTTTTTTTAAGACAGAGTCTTACCATGTCGCCCAGGCTGGAGGGCAGTGGCACGATCTCAGCTCACTGCAACCTCCGCCTCCCGGGTTGGAGCAATTCTCATGGCTCAGCCTCCCGAGTAGCTGGGATTACAGGAGTGCACTACCACACCCGGCTAATTTTTGTATTTTTAGTAGAGACAGGATTTCACCATGTTAACCAGGCTGGTCTCAAACTCACAACCTCAGGTGATCCACCCGCCTCGGCCTCCCAAAGTGCTGGGATTACAGGCATGAACCACTGTGCCTGGCCAGATGTTAATATTCTAATAAACTAACCTCTAAATATTAAAGCAAGACTTGTTAGACCCACGGAAATATTCTGACAAATCCACATTATAAGAATAAATTTAAATGTATTTTTCTCTGCCATTAGATCAAGCAAGCAAACAAACAAAATCAACAAAGTTATAAAAGATTTGAACAACAAAACAAGTTTAATCTAATAAATATATAAAATTACTTATTTAATACAGAATATATATATATATATATATATATATTTTTTTTTTTAAGAAGGAGTTTCGCTCTTGCTGCCCAGGCTGGAGTGCAATGATGCAATCTTGGCTCACTGCAACCTCTGCCTCCTGGGTTCAAGCGATTCTCCTTCCTCGACCTCCCAAGTAGCTGGGATTACAGGCGCCCGGCACCATGCCCAGCTAATTTTTTTGTATTTTTAGTAGAGACAGGATTTCACTTTGTTGGCCAGGCTGGTCTCAACTCCTGACCTCAGGCGATCCACCTGCCTCGGCCTCCCAAAGTGCTGGGATTACAGGCATGAGCCACTGTGCCCAGCTAATACGAATATATTTTAAGTGCACATGAAAAGCACTCAAATTTCAAAGCAAACATATTTATAAAGCAAGTCTTAATAAATTTGTAAATAATTAAGATAATTTAGACCAGGGATTGACAAACTGAATTGCAGGACAAATCCAGCCTGTCACTTATTTTTGTAAATAAAGTTTTATTGGAACCAAGTCATACCCGTTCATTTACATGTTGTCTATGGCTCCTTTTTTGTTACAACAGCACAGATCATATGGCCCACAGAGCCTACAATTGTGACTGCCTGGCCCTTTACAGAAATAATTAGTCAATCCCTGATATAGGCCATAGATCAACACACAATTAAGTTAAAATTAATAAAATGATCAAATTTAAAACAATATACTTGGAAATTATAAATGTACAAACTTAAGCTTTTTTTCTTTTTAAAAATTTTATTTTTTATATATTTTTTAATCTAGTAGAGACGGGGTCTCGCCATGTTGCCCAGGCTGCTCTCAAATTCCTGGTCTCAAGCTATCCTCCCGCCTTGGCCTCCCAAAGTGCTGGGATTACAGGCGTGAGCCACCGCGCCCAGCCTTAAAAGGTTTTTTTGTTTTGTTTTTTGTTTTAATAACTCATGAGTAAAATAAGACATTGTAATGGGAATTAAAAATATTTAGAATTGGTGGTTAGGATATAGGATGGTAAGAGAGGAGCAGTAGACCATTGTGTCCACTACACCAATTAGAAAAAAACTATATGGACAAACTAAAAAACATATATATTTCTTTTTAGAGACACTGGAAGGCTGGAAATCTAATGGAACTAAATTCCAGAACAGAAGGGACCCTTCCAAAGTGAGTGGAGATTCGTGACTGCTTTCCTCTATGAGAGCATTTGTTGAGGCTCGGCATGGGCTGGGGGAGATTAGACTTGCCAGAATAGAGGCAAGACTACTCAGAAAGAATGAGAAATCAGCCAGCTTTTATGGTCATGTGAGCTGGCTAGACACAGTAGAATCTGGAGAAGCTTCAAATGCATAGCTGGTTTTCCCCACCTGCCATTTCGCCCCATAGGATTTTTGCTAAGTTCTGGGCAGTAAAGAAGGCTAGATTGAAATTCAGAGAAAGACGTCCTATAATATTGTTGTATTTGAGAAAGAGAAGACTGCTTGAAAACAGGGCCTATAATAAACACAAGACAGGCATGACTCTAAGATATTTGAAACTGTTTTTTTTTTTTGACAGAGTTTTGCTCTGTCGCCCAGGCTGGAGTGCAGTGCTGCCATCTCAGCTCATAGCAACCTCTGCCTCCTTAGTTCAAGCAATTCTCCTGCCTCAGCCTCCTAAGTAGCTGGGATTACATGTATGTGACACCATGCCCAGCTATTTTTTGTATTTTTAGTAGAGACAAAGTTTCACCATGTTGGCCAGACTGGTCTCAAACTCCTGACCTCAGGTGATCTGCCTGCTTTGCCCTCCCAAAGTGCTGGGATTAGAAACGTGAGCCATTGCACCTAGCTGAAA
Source organism: Pongo abelii (assembly GCF_028885655.2). Lineage (NCBI taxonomy): Eukaryota > Metazoa > Chordata > Mammalia > Primates > Hominidae > Pongo > Pongo abelii. Next base: position 74,757,032 of record NC_071993.2, read on the forward strand.
CTATTTTTTAAATTAAAATTTGAAAAATTTAAAAAATACAGATGAGGTCTCACTATGTTGCCCAGGCTGGTCTTGAACTCCTGAGCTCAAGTGATCATCCTGCCTCAGCCTACCAACGTGGTAGGATGCCAGGTATGAGACACCATGCTCAGCTGATATTTGAAACGAAAAGTGAACTGATCCAGCTCAATATCAGACTGGATCAAAGTGATCAGTCCATCACCTTAGCTGCCTGAGAGAAGAAAGAGTGTTCTCTCTCTGGTGAAAAATAATATCTACATCAGACTCTATGGCTATTTATGCATAATACTAAAAAAAATATGCAAAGAAGTAGAAAAATGTGGCCTGTAAGCAAGAGAAAAAATAGACAACAGAAACAGAAACAGTCCTACAGGTAACCCAGATGTTGGAATTAGCAGACAAGGACTTTAAGATGCTTTTTTGTAATTATGTTAAAGAAAAATAAAATAAAAGTTAGACAAAATGGATGAAAAGATAAATAATGTCAATAGAGAAATTAAATCTCTGAAAAAGAACACGGATATTCTACAATTGAAAAATATAATGTTTTAAATTAAGAATTCATTGGCTAGGCTTAAGAGCAGTTTGGCCACAGCAGAAAAAAATCTGTCACTGAACTTGAAGACTAGTTATTAGAAATTATGCAAACTGGCTGGGCGCAGTGGCTCATGCCTGTAATCCCAGCACTTTGGGAGGCCAAGGCAGGGGGATCCACCTGAGGTCAGGAGTTCGACACCAGCCTGGCCAACATGGTGAAACCCCATCTCTACTAAAAATACAAAAGTTAGGCTGGGCACAGTGGCTCACGCCTGTAATCCCAGCACTTTGGGAGGCCAAGGCGGGCAGATCATGAGGTCAGGAGATCGAGACCATCCTGGCTGACACGGTGAAACTCCATCTCTACTAAAAATACAAAAAAAATTAGCCAGGTGTGGTGGCAGGCGCCTGTAGTCCCAGCTACTTGGGAGTCTGAGGCAGGAGAATGGCATGAACCCCGGAGGTGGAGTTTGCAGTGAGCCAAGATCACGCCACTGCACTCCAGCCTGTGTTACAGAGTGAGACTCCATCTCAAATAAATATATAAATAAATAAAAATACAAAAGTTAGCTAGGCATGGTGGCAGGCACCTGTAACCCAGCTATTTGGGAGGCTGAGGCAGGAGAATTGCTTGAACCCAAGAGGCGGAAATTTCAGTGAGCTGAGATTGCACCACTGCACTCCAGCCTGGCTGACAGAGTGAGACTCCATCTCAAAAAAAAAAAAAAAAAGTAAAAAAGAAAGAAAAGACATTATGCAAACTGAAGCATGGAGGAAAAAAATAGCAAAAAAAACTGGAACAGAACTTGAGAGAGATGTAAGACAGCATGAAATGCTCTAATGTTTGCATATTGGAATTTCAGAAGGAAAGAGGAGAAATAATGAGTCGTAAAACAAGAATTTTCAAAAAAACAATGAAAGATATTAACCCACAGATTCAAGAAGATCTTAGCAAAGCCCAAGCAAGATAAATTAAAAAAAAAAAAAAAAAAAAGAACACCCACACTAAAACAAAAACACATCCAAGCACATTATAGTTAAACAACTGTTGGAAACTAAAGAGAAAGAGAAATCCTTACAAACAGCCAGAAAGAAAAAAAAACTTGCAGAAAAACAGTAATAAGAATTATAACTGACTTCCCAAAATAAATTATGGAAGCCAGAAGAAAGTGAAATGACATTCTTAAAATACTGGAGGAAAAAACTACCAAACTAGAACTGTGTATTGTGTATTCTTAAAAAAAGAGGGGTAAAAAGACATTTTCAGACAAACAAAAGTTGAGTGAATTTACTACCATCAGTGCTGTACTACAAGGAATGCTAAAACTGCTTAGATCTGCCATCTAAGATCTGTCTCTAAATAAGTGCCAGCTCCATTAGAACATTTTCATCAGAGATTAATAACCTGGGCACCAGAGACCCTTAAGGTAGAAGGTGATATCCATAAGCTTCTGTGGGAAAAAAATACAAATTAATTTCCGATAGTCTGTAACTGAAATTTAGCATTTCCTTTAATTATGAATGTGGGCAACAAACCCACTAGTGCTAGCAGCATCTGTGACTGTCTCCAGTGGAAATCACAAATATATTGGGTCAGGCGCAGTGGTTCATGCCTGTAATCCCAGCACTTTTGGAGGCCAAGGCAGGCGGATCACCTGAGGCCAGGAGTTTGAGACCAGCTTGGCCAACATGGCAAAACCCCGTCTCTACCAAAAATACAAAAATTAGCTGGGCATAGTGGCAGATGCCTGTAATCCCAGCTACTCGGGAGGCTGAGGCAGGAGAATTGCTTGAACCCAGGGCATGGAGGTTTCAGTGAGCTGAGATTGTGCCATTGCACTCCAGCCTGGGCAACAGAGCAAGACTCCATCTCAAAAAAAAGAAAAAAAGAGAAATCACAGAAATATTCATATCTATGCTGTTGTTGCAAATGTCTCAAAGTAGTGTTTACACTCATCAGGACTTCAAAATTGTCAGGCCAGGTGCAGTGGCTCACACCTGTAATCCCAGCACTTTGGGAGGCCGACGCGGGTGGATCACGAGGTCAGGAGATAGAGACCATCCTGGCTAACACGGTGAAACCCCGTCTCTACTAAAAATACAAAAAATTAGCCGGGCGTGGTGGCAGGCACCTGTAGTCTCAGCTACTTAGGAGGCTTGAGGCAGGAGAATGGCGTGAACCCAGGAGGCAGAGCTTGCGGTGAGCCGAGATTGCACCACTGCACTTCAGCCTGGGCGACAGAGCAAGACTCCGTCTCAAAAAAAAAAAAAAGACTTCAAAATTGTCATTGTTATTAGGTTCCTGCTGGATCTTGCTGCATAATGCATTAATAAATACATGCATGTATTACCATAGTGCCACTTTAACATTTTAATACATGTAATTCACACTATTAATTTCCCTTATAATGCTATGTATTTTATGCATTTAAAAACATTATTCTGAGAAAGAATACAAGGTTTCACATGATTGTCCAAGGGGTACATGGTACATGCACACACACACATACACATGCACAAAGGTTGAGAGTTCCTGATCTAAAGGATATAGGGAATGGTCAGGAACTGTCGTCACCTTGTTCCTCTTTACCATATTGTATTACAGATATTTATATATCTTTCTTTCCTTACTAGCCTATGAATTCTTACAGAGCAGGAATGATGTCTTTTATTTCTTTTGGTCTTCAGTGCATAGAACAGGGCTTGGCATTCATTGAATCACCATTTATAGAATATCTTCTGTGTATAAGGATCGAGCCCCATTGGGTGTGGAAGAAGAATGGAGATATTCAAAGGAAAGTGATAGTTAATTCATGTGCTTATTTGAGCATTCATTCATTCATTCAGAAAACTGTTCAATTGCTACTCAATGTCAGCCAGTATGATAGGCTCTGGGGACAATAGGAAGAATGAAACCCAAGTCTTTATTCTCATGGAGCACCCACTCCAGCTAATGGGAGAAAGATAGATAAAAGATTTCTGAAGAAAGACAAATGAGAATGAACTCACTTGTTCTGGAAAGGCAGCATCGTGGGAAAATCTTATTCTTGAATCTGTATTCATCAACTCTTTCTGGGCAAAATGTTACTTGGAGAAAGTAACACTTAAGGCTAGAAAATGAAAATAGAGATGCTCTCTCTTACTTTTTTTTTTTTTTTTTTTTTTTTAGACAGACTCACTCTGCCCCTGGGCTGGAGTGCAGTGGCACAATCTTGACTCACTGCAACCTCCACCTCCTGGGTTCAAGTGATTCTCCTGCTTCAGCCTCCCGAGTAGCTGGGATTACAGGCACCTGCCATGATGCCCGGCTAATTTTTTTGTATTTTTAGTAGAGATGAGGTTTCACCATGTTGGCCAAGCTGGTCTCAAACTCCTGACCTCCAGTGATCTACCCACCTTGGCCTCCCAAAGTGCAGGGATTACAGCATGAGCCATGACGCCCAACCAAAGATGCTTAGAAGGAAAAGTCAGCTGGATGCAGTGGTGTGTGCCTGTAGTCCCAGCTGCTGGGGAGGTTAAGGTGGGGGGATTGCTTTAGCCCAAGAGCTCGAGAGCAGCCTGGGTAACATAGCAAGACCCTGCCTCGAAAAAAGAGAGAGAAAAATAGTCTTTGGAGTTCTCATGAGGACAATTTACCTTGTTGCATGGTTGCTGGTCTTGCCTATTAAACTTTGAGAAGTTAACCCTCCATTGCCCAAGATGTTTCAGGGGCTGGGCCTGTCCAAACACAGCAAGATAGATGTCTTCCCTCTCTGGAGTTCTGGTTCTTGTTCAAGGATTCTATGATGCCATCAATTAGTCAGAATGTGCAAGGTTGCCTAGATACCTTGGGGCTCCTTTTTCTTGTAAGAGACCACGGCTGGGTGAGAAGGGACTGGGTGACCTCCCTAACCTGCCAAACATGTGCTGAGAGACCAGGTCGTGGGAGAACTTAGTGGCACAACAACCTGAATCTATGGGTCAGATCATTTGTCCAGGAAAGACAGCAAAGAGAAAGACCCCTAGCAGAAACAGGTGAAAGAGGGACTGGAAGCTGAGGATGTCTTATCATGAAATGGGAGACCTGGGGAAAGAGAATAAGGACAGCAAGGTTTTCAACTGATTAAGATGAAACCTGATAAGGTGAAACCTTTCTCCAAAGAGGCATAACTTCAAAATATAAAAAGATACATTTAATAAATTCATACGACATTTCTCTAAAGAGATATAACCTTAAAATACACACACACAAAAAAAGATAATTTTGGTAAATCTAGGACCTGTTCACAGTAGTATCACCATACATTTGTATTGAAAGTATGGACCAGGCATGGTGGCTCATGACTATAAATCTCAGCACTTTGGAAGGCCAAGGTGGGAGGATCACTTGAGGCCAGGAGTTTGAAACAAGTCAGGGCAACATAGTGAGACCCCTGTCTCTACAAAAAATTTAAAAATTAGCTGGCATGGTGGCATGCACCTGCGGTCTCAGCTGCTCGGGAGGCTGAGATGGGAGAATGCCTTGAGCCGGGGAGGTCAAGGTTGCAGTGATTCGTGATTGCACCACCATGCTCCAACCTGGGTGACAAAGTGAGACCTTGTCTCAAAAAACAACAAAAAAGAAAGTGAAAAAATATGTCCCGGGGAACCCTCAGCTCCCTCATTATCCCCAGCCCTAGCTGGCCTCTCTGTCTCTCGGTCTTTAGACTCAGCCCCCTTCACTGCATCTGGACATCCTGCTTCAGCAAATGGTGACACTTAGAGCTGGAATCCAAAACCTATTTTTTTTTTTTTTTTTGAGACGGAGTCTCGCTCTGTCACCAACTGGAGTGCAGTAGCTCAATCTCGGCTCACTGCAACCTCCACCTCCCAGGTTCAAGTGATTCTCCTGATTCAGCCTCCCAAGTAGCTGGGGTCACAGGCATGCACCACCATGCCTGGCTGTTTTTTTTTTTTGTATTTTTAGCAGAGACGGGCTTTCACCATGCTGACCAGGCTGGTCTCGAACTCCTGAACTCAAGTCATCTGCCTACTTCGACCACCCAAAGTGCTAGGATTACAGGCATGAGCCACCAAACCCGGCCAAAGCCATAATCTTTTGAAGAGACAGCAAGAGCACTCTGTGGAGTTGTCATAATTAAGTATGTAATTAAGCACATAAATAAAAATAAAATCGCTCTGGATTATTCTTTTCAGTTTGTTTCCCATGACAATAGTTGACACTTTCTTTCCTTCCTTCCTTCCTTCCTTTTGTTTGTTTGTTTCTTTCTTTCTTTCATTTCTTTCTCTTTCTCTCTCTCTCTTTTTTTTTTTTAAGAAGCAGGATCTCATTCCATTGCCCAGGCTGCAGTGCAGTGGTGCAGTCATAGCTCACTGTAACCTCAAACCTAGACTCAAGACATACCCCCCACCTCAGCCTCCTGAGTGGCTGGGACTGCAGGTGTGCACCACCACATTCAACTAATTTAAAAAAATTTTTTGTACAGATGGGGGTCTTGATATGTTGCCCAAGCTGATCTTGAACTCTTGGCCTCAAGCAATGCTCCTGACTTGGCCTCCCAAAGTGCTGAGATTATAGGTGTGAGCCACCATACCCAGTCTATACTTTTTCTGAAGAAAATTTCTTGGAAAGTTCTATTTTTTCAATCATGCCTCCCACAAGTAAGTATTTGATAGGAATGGCACAGTGCTAGGTTCAGTAGAGCAATACAAGAATGTGTTTGACAAAGAGTTTACAATCTGTCTGGCCAGATGTGAAACTCACACAGATAACTGTGGCAAAACAGAAAGGCACAGGCAGCTCAGGTAAAGTGGGGAAGAGGGGAGAGAGAGGAAGTCCACTGGAGAAACGGTCAGGGACAGGCCAATTCCACACAGTTCGGCAGGGTAGAACGGAGATCAGTGGGGTGTATGGGAGGAACCAAGCTCAGAAGTCAGAAGGACTTCCAGTCAACTCCAGCCGTTCAAAAGCAAGAGCTGTAAGATCATGTGGGAAATGCTCAGTTACTGGAAGTATTCTAAAGAAATCTGGATAATCTGTTAAGGATATTGTGGAAGATATTCCATATATTTCCCCGTGTTGGTAGGAAGCTTGAACTCGAGAAAAATGCTCAAGCTCCTTCTGACTCTGCATCCCTTATTCCATCAGCAAAGCATGGTGTTACCAAGTGAGCCTCCCAGAAGAAATATCAGCACCTCATGCAAAGTTTATTGGAAAATCAAAAATTTTTTATTAATTTACTGGATTTCCTATACCTAACAATCCTTAAAACAACTATCAACAGCTGCAACACAAACCACATGCAAAATGAAAGACAGATGCCCCAGACCACACCCCACCGCATGGCACACACCTAATAAGGAACAAAATCCTACAGGGTGCTGACATAACTCGCTTTAAGCATGCAAAGATTCCTGCAGGGCTCCCTGGCAATCAACCTCTCTGCACTCTGGGACTGGATACTTCAAAGTCTTTGTTCTCTTATCAGGTTTGAAGTCAACATGGCAAGTTAAGGACAAGTTAGATGAGATCCCCCTAGTTCATAACATGAGTTCCTCTTCCTCTTGCTCTCCAATGTTCATCCACAAGTACAGGGTCCAATCCCCTATAAGAGATGGCTTAAGCATCCCAATGGGGAAACAGCCTGCCAGCTACATGGGCAGATTCTATATATTTCCAAGTCCAGCAGCCACAGGACTGAAAGCCATAGAGAATTGACAGCTCAAGCCTCAACTGAAAAATGTGTTGAAAGGGGATCTCTCAGGACAGACACTTTGATTTCACAAGTTGGCCCATTTTGGCCCAAATATACCACATAGAGATGTCATGTAATGTCACTGCAAATCCAGTAACAAGATACTAAGAGTACCCGAGAACCTGGGGTTCTCCTTTGGCCATCCAGAAGGTGAGGTCAGCCAGGAGGATGCCCATTGGTCTCTGACCAACTGATCTGCCAGAGGAAAAGCTGGTCAGTATCCAAGATTCATCAGGTCCAATCCCAGGGGTTCCTAGTTCTCCTGTGCCTGCTGTAACCTCTTGGCCACAGCAGTGATCAGTGCTGCCCCTTTTCCACTGCCATCTTCTGACAGCATGAATGTCACATCACATCGAGGGGCTAGTTCCTTCACAGTTTCCTGCAATATTCTAGAAAAGCTATGAAAAAGAGAAAGAAACATCATCAGCCCTTCCATGTAGAATCAGAACATTTATAAATGATCATAATCTAATTTCTTTAGCTTCTTCCCTTTGGTTTGCTTTTCAAGGCTCTAAACAGCTTCTTCTTCTAATTTTTTTTTTTTTTTTTTAGACATGGTCTCACTCTGTTGCCTAGGGTGTAGACTGCAGTTGTGCAATCACAGCCCACTGCAGCCTCGAGTTCCCAGGCTCAAGCCCCCCAGCTCAGCCTCCCATGTAGCTGGGACTACAGGTATGCACCATCATGCCCAGCTAATATTTGTAATTTTTGTTCATTTTGTATTTTATTTATTTATGTTTGTGGAGATGGAGTCTCCCTGTGTTGCCCAGGCTGGTCTCGAACTCTTGGGCTCAAGTGATCCTCCCGTCTCTGCCATTACAGGCATGAGCCACTGCACTCAGCCAACTTACATTTCTTGAGCCCTGTGTGAAGCACTTTACATGTGCTAACTCACTTCAACCTCACACATTTAGCCCTATGTGGTAGGGATTATTAGTGCTGGCCTTTTGTGGATGAGGAACCTGGGGTTTAGAGAGGCCAGCTAACATTCCCACATCGTATTACCAGGTAGCAGAGGCACCAGGGCTCACACCTTGTCTGTCAGATTGAATAGGTGACTTGACCACACAGCACTCCTTTCCCATAAAAGGTAAGGGATGCATCTTCCCATGCCGCAGTTGAGGAGGCTATGCCAAGTCCACACTTGGCCACCAGCACCTCCCCTGCCCCACCCGCCACGCCTCTCGTGGGCACTCACTGAGGGTGCAGCTTGTACAGGGTGCCGTCCACACCCACAGTGATCCTCAGGTGCTCCAGCCCCTGGTCTTCTCTCCTTTTTTCCACTATAGCGGCCAGGCCAGCACCGCAGAGCTGGGCCGCCCGCCGAGACACAGCTCCGCACACCTCCTTCACCACGATGCTGTCCTCACATGTGCTGTCCAGGCCCAGCTGCTGCAGAATCCTCCTGACCTGGAGGAGGGCCAGCCGATCGCTGCAGGCAATAGAGCAGGGAGTCAGGACCTGCTTCCCAGGGCCCTGAGATGTGCCCAATGTGACCCACAGCCTCCCCATTCTTAGATGCCCTTACAGGAGGGAGGAGAAACTGACCCAGGCAATGGCTAGGCTGGAGCAGAATGCCTTAGAAGCCGAGACTCAAGAAGGTCCACCACCCCTGGAAGTTCCATCAACTTTAAAAAATAAAGTGTGAATGCCTCTGGTGTTCAGCATGTTCATATCTGTGATCTCACTAGAAGCCATATGAGCTGCAGCAACCAACACACCAGGTACCCATTTTTCAGAAGAGGAGGCTGTGGCTCAGCCTGCTAGAGCTGTGCCCTCTTGTTAGAGAGCAGGGGCTCAAATTCAAGCCTTTTCACACCACCTCTCGCACTTTCCACAAATCGTGCCAGCTCCCACATTCTGGTCCCCTTTAATTGGAGGCCAACTTTCCTCCTATTTAACTTTTTCTGATTCTCTGCATTTTCTTCCCTTTTTCTGATTTCTCTGCTCTTTGACGGTAAGACTGTATTTTCAGTAGTAGCCAGCAGAGTATATTCAATGAGCAAGTGAATAAATGAATATATAAAATACAATCAGAACCTTAGAGAAGGGGAACCCGGTAGGACTGTAAACACATGCAGAGAAACACCCATCATAGGGGCAGGCTGGCTTCAAGTCTAGACCCTGGTCATCTCACAGTGAACTAATGGTACTTAAATGGAGCCCTGACTCCTACGCCAAGCAATGTGAAGTTGTATCCTTGACTGTCTCAGGTAATACTTAGAGAAGAAGAGTGTTATCCAGAAAGACAATTGAGAAACAACCTATATGACCATACAGGGGATTCAGCAGGTAAATGGTGGTGTAGCCAAACAATAGAATTCTTCGTAGATCTTAAAGATGAGTTTGTGGCCAGCACAGTGGCTTACACCTGTAATCCCAGCACTTTGAGAGGCTGAGGCAGGAGAATCACTTTAGGCCAGGAATTTGAGACCAGCCTGGGCTACATAACAAGACCCCATCTCTAAAAAATTTTAAATTAGCCAGACATGATTGTGTATGCCTATAGTCCCCATTTGGAGGCTGAAGCATGAGGATTGCTTGAGCTCAGGAGTTTGAGGTTGTAGTGAGCCATGATCATACCACTGTACTCCAGCCTGGGTAATAGCATAAGATCTTGTCTCAAAAAAAAAAAAAAAGATGAGTTTGCGTGAGAATATTTCATGCCATGGAAAATCTTCATGACATAGTGAAAAAATAGATTATAAAATACTATGCACTGTATGATGCTGGCTTTTTGTTTTAATGTTTGCCCTTGCCCAGATAAAAAAAAAAGACACACACACACACACAGAAGGAAATCTATTCAGACATTGGGAGGATTACAGGTAATTCTCTTTTCTTTGAGATGGAGTTTCACTCTTGTTGCCCAGGTTGGAGTGCAACGATCTCGGCTCATCCGCTTCCCGGGTTCAAGCGATTCTCCTGCCTCAGCCTCCCAAGTAGCTGGGATTATAGGCCCACCACCATGCCCAGCTAATATTTGTATTTTTAGTAGAGACAGAGTTTCACCATGTTGGCTACCTGACCTCAGGTGATCTGCCTGCCTCGGCCTCCCAAAGTCCTGGGATTACAGGCATGAGCCACCACACCTAGCTTAATTCTTATTTTTCTTCTTTTGCTTATCTGTATTTTTCAGATTCTCTAAAATGAATGAATAACATTTGTATAGTAAGAAAAAAAGGTTTTTTAACTGGTGTGTCTAAAGAGAAAGCCTGCAATTCCTTCCTGGGCCCGGCCTTTCACAGCTTACCTAGTTCAAGTACATTCCCTTCCTGATCCTCAGAGCAATACTGGGGGTTAAGCAACAGGGCAATTATTTCTGTTATGAAGCAGGAAACTGAGGTTCAAAGAGGTGAAACAACCTGCCCCAGGTCACGCAGCATAAACAGGTTAAGTAGTGGAGATAAATCTTAAAACTCAAGCTCTAAGACTGTAAATTCAGGGCACTTCCCCTGAGAACACGGTCCCATCCATTTGACAAACTGCTTTGAAATGGGCTGCAGTCAGCACAGCACCTACCAATTCTCACTGGCACTAGATGGATATGATTTTCTTTTCATCCCATGAAGGTTTTAAAAAACAAAACCTGGCCGGGCGCAGTGGCTCATGCTTGTAATCCTACCACTTTGGGAGGTCTAGGCAGATGGATGTCTTGAGCCCAGGAATTCAAGACCAACCTAGGCAACATGGTGAAACTCCATCTCTATAAAAAATACAAAAATTAGCTAGGTGTGGTGGTGTGCGTCTGTAGTCCCAGCTACTTGACGGGGGTGGAGCAGGGGAGAGGAGCAGTGGTGGCAGCTGAGGTGGGAGGATCACTTGAACCCGGGAGGTTGAGGTTGCACTGAGCTGTGATTGCACCACAGCACTCCAGCCCAGGCAACAGAGTGAGACCCTGTCTCAGAAAATAAAAACAAAACAACAACAAAAACCTGTAGAAATCAAAACATCCAAAACAGACACCTCTTGTGCAGCAGAAGCAAATCCTTCTGGGGGCATAAGAGTGTTACCACCTTGCGCTTGTCTAGGAACAACTTTCCTTTTATTACGGAAAAAAAAAAGCAAGGCAAAGATAAGTAAACTTGCTGGTCTATTTATTGCTCATGAGGGAGAAGCTGTTTTACACAGCAAAATAGGATCCCTTTGGTCACCAAGCGTGATGATTTTTAACCCATCTGTTCAGATTGGATGGGTTGAAGACTAGACAGGAGAAGGACGCTGAACACTTGCTAATTAACATCCCCAAAATACATAATCGCTGCTGCTGTTACTGATTCCACCATCCTCTCCTTAAACAATAAGAACTCCCCTTAAACAGCCCATCTGATTTGCCTCATTAAGTAAACAACTTTCATGTATAATGTGTTTCTTTTTTCCCCGCTGAAAAGTGATTTTTCACTTGTGGGCAACTGACCATAAAGACCAAGAGAATTAAATGAATGAACACAAATGGAGAGAAAATCCAAAAACAAAGCATCAGATAACATCCAGTGCTAGCACAAAAAGCAGTGAAACTGACACATTTGTACATAACTGATGAGATGGAAATTGAAACTACTTTTTTTAAAAAAATACTGCACCCGTGGTGAAATACTCTTTTAACCAAATGTTTCTACTACTAAGGAAATGATTTACTATATTCAAATGACTATGTGTACTAAAAGAAAAACTATGGTGTTACTCAGAATAACAGGAATTTATAAATTACAAACTAGACATCCTATATTAAAGGGAAAGTTTAGTAAATTATAGTACAGTAACATAGTATAATATGCAGCCATTCAAAATGATAATTACACCAAAAAGTTGATAGGGGAAAGTTCCTCTTTCTAGAAGTATTCCAGCTAATAACTGCAGGAATCATCACCATTTACGATGTCTAGTGAAATAATAGATCCAGGCAATATGCATCAATGACTGATAACATCCTAAAAGAAAGAGAGACAGACAGACAACTCAATGCCACCTAGAAAATATTCTTGTCCAGAATTCACTACTGAATCTAACTAAGCATCTGGGTCTAACTATGAGTTTTTGGGAAATACAAGAAGACAGAGGAAAATGCTAAATGCTGCAATCCTCAAAATCTAGAATACAGGAAACTCATAGATAAGAAAACAGTTTCTTCAACAAATACATTGCAAGGAAAAGCAAGAGAGGGAGAGGAAACCCATAGATTAAAAGAGATTCTTTAAGCATATCAACCAAATGCAGTGTATAAACTTTGTCTGGATACTGATGCAAACAAAAGAACTGTAAAAACCATTAATTTTTGACAATTCAGGAAATAAGAACACTAACAGGATATTTTGTGAGATTGAGGTTTATCATTAGCTTTTTAAGTGTGATAATGGTACTGTAGTTATGTTTTATTAAGAACCCTTATATTTGAGAAATACATTATGAAATATTTATAGATGAACTCACGTAAGATGTGGGGTTTGTTTCAAATTAGCCCAGCCTGAGGATGGGGACAGCAGGACTGTATAGATTAGCCCAGTTTGGCCATGAGTTTATTATTGTTGAAAGTGATCCTGAATCAGCTGGAAAGAGAAGAGCAGCCCCAGGGGGCAATCCCTTACCCAGCCAGGGCCTTTCTGTTTTTATTTTTAAACCTCAAATTGGCCCAATCCCAGCGTGGTGGCAGCATATGCCAGTCAGAGCCTCATGATGAACTTGATCACAGGTCACCTTTCAATCTGGGACAGGAACTTGGTTTCGAAGATGCCCCTGGTCCGGAGACGCTCTGAAATCTGCCCTCGGAAGAGGAGACCCTGCTTGGTCAGGTCGATCAGGATCTGCCGCACAATCTCCCCCAAGTACATCCCACTGGTCATTTTCTCGTATCTGTTTGGGGAAGAGGGATAAGGTTGGGGCAGACATGCAATGCAGAAGACCACATGATGTAAGAAGGCCAGGCTTTGGAGCTACGCATGGAGCAAGATCGAGATCCCAGCTCTGCCAAATACTAGCTGCTTGATGTGAGCAAGCACTGCAAACTATCATCTACAAAACAGGGAGAAGAGCAGCGCCCCTACAAGACTGTTAGGAGGCAAGCATCTGGGCACAGTGGGCACTACTAAGCAAAAGTTAGTCCCTGGTCTTGGCCCCAAAGCCAATTCTCCTTGGCTTTGTGTTACAAATCTGTTCCACTGGAGATTCTGCTCTGTGAGTTAACACATTGAAACCGTCTGCATGCACCAGGGGTGCTCAAAAGCATTAATTCCCTTCCTCCTTTCTACCGGACTGTGAGCTCCATGAGGGTCAAGAGAGCAAGAGAGAAAAGGGGCCTTGTACTGACCAGGCACTCTGCACAGGGTGTGTAATGGTGACACACATCATCATTAACAACAATGACACAGAGCCAGACTGCCACTGCCTGCAGAGTCAAATGGGAAGCATTTATGTGCTGAGCTTGGGTTCTCTTAACTGCTCAACACCTCATCAGTCTAAGGGAATTAACACCAGAACAAACAATGGTGGTTTCAGGGCAAGTTCAAAGGTGCTGCCCCCTTAAAACCTCGTCCAAAAATGTGAGCCTTCAGTGGCTACATACACAAAACTAACTAGAATTAACTGCCCCTTGGGAAGAGCCATGATACTCAGATGCCTCAACTTGGGATTCAAAGGGAAGGTCCCTTCTTTTTGGAGAAATCCCTGCTTCAGCTGGGCTTACCACAACTCACCTGCCTTCTGTTACAAGATTGGTGCCAAAGGGGAAAGAAACCACCAGGGCCAGTCTTGATCTTGTCTGAGCCTCTTCCTAGACAATGTTCTCAGTTCAACAGCTCCCAAGGTATCCATGGCCTAAGCATCCCCTGATATTTCCCATCTGCTCAAGCTCTCAACTTGGATAGCACCCATAACAATAAATCTATGTTTCCCATTATTTTCTATATTAAGACACTGAGCTTAGTTTTGATAAAGACCATATGGCCTGCAAAACCTAAAACATTTACTATCTATTCTTTTACAGAATAAGTGTGCCAACTCCTCTTCTAGTGGATGGGCCTGGGTTAATAATCAAATTTTAGCATGTGATATGGTTTGGATTTATGTCCCCACCAAAATCTCATGTTGAATTACAATCCCCAGTATTGAAGGAGGGGCCTGCTGGGAGGTGACTGGATCATGGGGGTGGATTTCCATGTTGTTCTGGTGATAGTGAGTGGGTTCTCACAAGATCTGGTTATTTTAATAGTGTGTAACACCTCCCCCTTCACTCTTTCTTCCTCCTTCGCCAGCCATGTAAGACGTGCCTGCTTCCCCTTCACCTTCTGCCATTATGGTAAGTTTCCTGAGGCCTCTCAGCCATGCTTCCTGTACAGCCTGTGGAACTGTGAGCCAATTAAACCTCTTTTCTTCATAAATTACCCAGTCTCAGGTAGTTCTTTACAGCAACAGGAGAATGGACTAATATCACATGCCAGCTTTAGCTCTGCTACCCCTTTCTCTCATAATATCAGAATGCAAGTGAAACCTACTCTAATTTATTTTTTAGGCCATTCATTATTTTCAGTATTTTTCATGTGGTTAGTCATTGGAATACACCTCACAAGTGATTGTGACCCGTGGTGAGACATGACATCATGGTCGAGAACCAGCACTCTCATCCATCACAGGTGGCCACTTCCCCACTCCCAGAAAAGGTCACCAACCTGGTAGCCAGCTCTTGAAGTCCTGAAGATGTTGGCCTCTGAAAGAGACTTATTAAAATCCCATCTCGAGAGGCCTCACTGAGTCACCATGCCCTTGGCGAATGAACATGCTGGCAGCCTCTCCCTCACTTCCAGAACCACCACTAGACCTTATGGGGCCTTATGGTAATTAGCAAAAGGGACTTTTCCCTTTTACCTGTTGCAAGGTTGTCATAATATTTTTCTTTTGTTCCAATAGGATATTTCACTGACATTTGACAGCTGTAATAAGCACACAAAGCTATGCTGTCTATGGTACCCCCTTAGGTCTGGTAGTGTTGCTCACTACACAACCCACATAAATGCACACATCCACCCTCTTCACCTCTGCTTGCCAGGATTCAAGGACCCCTCGTCCACCTCTGTGTCGTATCGGGTCCGGATGTCATCTATGCAGCCATTGTCTCCAAATCCTCCCCACTCTGTGTTGATGCACATCTTCCCTTCATCCCCCTCCAGCATCTCGATGTTCCTCATGTCCTCCATGTAGCACATGTTGCTGCCTGTTCCTAGAAGGAATTGCGAAGGAACTTTAGTCTTCAAAGACATCACCAGGTTTTAGAAAGGCAGCAGAGTGCAGCAAATAAGAATTTAGGCTTGGAGTCAGATATGACTGGATGTGTTTCCAGCTTTACAGTAATAACTGGCTAACCTTGGGCAAGCATCTCATCTTTCAGAGGCTCAGTTTCTTCATTTCTGAGGAGGAAATAATACCTGCCTATGGGTTTATTATGAAGTGATATTTTTAAGTTTCCTTCACATGGTAAGCATTCAATAAATGGTACCTGCCAACTTCATCATCATCATCATCATCATCATCGTTGTTAAGCCATAAGCACATAAAGCTTCCAAGTAGTTGTAAAATTAGCAGTCAGAGCTGGAAGGGACCATGAGGAATCACCTAGTCTTGGACAAGCAAATGCTTGGCATCTGTGAGCCACCCTCTTCCTCCTTGCCCATGACTTGGCCTCAGAACGATTCTCAGCCCAGCAGTCCAGGCAAGTATTTTAGTCAATCAACAGGCCTCACCTCTTTGCCCTCCTAGATCTAGCCCAATCCCTCCCACAGATGAAGAAACTCAAGTCAGACAGAATAAGCCACCTGCCCAAGCTCACAAAGTGGGTAAGAGTTAGGGTGAGAGGAAACCTCTTACCTGGCATGGGAGATAACTCAGTACACCCCCACCTCCTTGTTCCACCTGCTGCTTATATCCAGAAAGCCCAGATGATCAAATGGAACAACTTTTCTAGGTTCTATCATTACTTAGCCTGTGCCTGTCACCTGGAGTGCCTTTTGTCCCCATCTCCACCTGTTCCAATCCTCCCCATTCTACCCCTCTTGGAGAGAGCATCCCCCTAAAATCTACCCTTGGCCTTAATCACTGCCAGACTTCTCCCAAAGACCCCTAAAATGCCTGTATCAGGCCACTCCTTTCCCCTCTTCTAAGTTTCTTTCCAGCTCCTCTCCTTCCTGTGCACCCTGAGAACCAGAAGAATTCAGAGAACAGAAGAGGCACACATTGGAGCCAGAGTGAAAATCTATAATAGCTCCCTCAGCCCCATGCCAAGATGATCCAACTGTAGTCTCCTTCCTCCCTGGGACAATTGGCCCCAAGGTCCTAATTTAAAAATCTCTTCTTCCTGTGTCATTATCCTTCCTCAATAGAAAGGATGACCTTGGCTTAGGACTCTTAATGCAGAAAGAACTTGGTGACCTGGAATCCCAATTGTAACTTCATCTCTGCCTCGGGCAGAGCCTCTGTATAATGGAACAATGCCCGCCCTCTCACTATGTTAAAAGGAAACCATCAGTGGATCCAGTGGGATTAGGCCAATGGGCCATGCCTGACCACTTACCTGCAATCAGGCCAATCTCACAATTAGGATCTTCATAGCCACAGGTCATCATGGTCCCCACTGTATCATTCACGACTGCAACAATGTCCAGGTCAAACTCCTAAAAACAAAAACAAAAACAAAAAACCCCAGCTTTACTATGAGTTGAATGTGCAAGCCAAACACGCTTAGGAGGGGCATGTCATCCCAAGGCAGGCAGAGGCCAGAGTCATAGGAACTGGGCAGAGGATGGCAGAGCAGAGGGGCCTGGGGAAGGCGGCAAGAGCAGGCATGAGCCTCAACACCACATCCTACGTTTCTCCTCTTGATGGCTTCCCTGAGCATGTCCACCACGTCCTCCCCTTCACAGTCAGTGGCCTTGAAACCTTTGGTCCACCCTATGAGTGTTCCCTGAAAGAAAGGAGGGGAAATTCATTTGAGCAATAGTTTGCTAGGGCCACTGCACAACCTCAACATCCAACATATGCAAGGCACTATAGCTGGCTGCTTGTCAAGTACATGTGCTTTTGACTATGCCTCCACTTCCACAACCCTAACCCTGTGCACAGCAGCATCACAGAGCACAACACTCAGACAAGGTCTACCACTGAGTGGAATCATTGCAGCAATTCATACTCGTCAAGGGTCAAATCATGTTCCCAGGCCATGATTACGTGGAATAAAGGCCTAGGATCATAGTGATCCTACTTCTTTTTTTTTCTTTTTTCTTTTTTTTTTTTTGAGATAGGGTTTCACTCTTGTCGCCCAGGCTGGAGTGCAATGGCGTGATCTCGGCTCACTACAACCTCTACCTCCCGGGTTCAAGCAATTCTCCTGCCTCAGCCTCCCAAGTAGCTGGGATTACAGGCGTGCGCCACCACCCCCAGCTAATTTTTGTATTTTTTAGTAGAGATGGAGTTTCACCACGTTGGCCAGGCTGGTCTCGAACTCCTGACCTCAAGCAATCCACCTGCCTCGGCCTCACAAAGTGCTGGGATTACAGGCATGAGTCACCGGGTCTGGCCATGATCCTACTTCTAATTTAGTCAAGGACAGATTATGATGTGATCAAAGGCAAAGCTACCAAATGTTTATCAAAGCATGTTTCACAGTGAAAAACTAGAGGCATCCTACAACTCCAACAGTATGGATCTATCATCCTGTACCCCGATATGGAACATGATACACACCCATAAAGAATCACACTGTAAGAGAACACTGGATGTGAGAGAAAGATGTTTTCCACACACTGTTAAGTGAAAACATGTCAAACAAATACAGATAGTGAATTATTCTATTTTTATTTTTAAAATTACACTCATACACACACATACACTTGCACTTGGAGAAAGGACTAGAATAATATATACACCAAAAGGGTTAACAGTGGTTCTCTCTGGGTGCAAAATTATGCATCACTTTTCCTCTCTCCTTTTTGTTTGTCTATATTTTCTAATTTTTCTAAAATTAAAATTAACATATATGATGATTTTTATAATACTGAAAAAGTAGTGTTTTTTTTTTTTTTTTTTTGAGACACAGATTCTTACTCTGTTGCCCAGGCTGGAGTGTAATGGCGTGATCTCAACTCACTGCAACCTCTGCCTCCCGGGTTCAAGCAATTCTCGTGCCTCAGCCTCCTGAGTAGCTGGGACTACAGGCACGCACCACCACACCTGGTTAATTTTTGTATTTTTAGTAGCGATGTGGTTTCACCATGTTGGCCAGGCTGCTCTCGAACTCCTGACCTCAAGTGATCTGCCCTCCTTGGCCTCCCAAAGTGCTAGGATTACAGGGGTGAGCCAACACGCCCTGCCCGAAAGTAGTATTTTTAGTTCTCAAAAGGAAGCCCAAAGTTACATTGTTAGCCTGAGGCAGGAGTTAGTCTAGCTTTGGACTCCATTATCTAGAAAGCCAGAGGGGTGAAGGCAGGTAGAGCTAGGGTGTCTAGGCCAGGAGAAGCTCTGGGACAGGAAAGGCAGTGAGAAAATCTGATGGCAGCGCCATCAGCCCAGTGGCTGGATGCCACCTCACCCTGATGCCATTAGCCCACAAGCCCCAGTCTCCCTCCTTCCCTCCATAGTTCTTGGGAAACTGGACCCCTGGCTGGCTCCTTTCCTGGTTGGTATGTGTAGAACATTAGAGAGATACTTCCAAATGGGGAGACACTCCCAACTGGGAAACCTCTCTTACTAATTGCAATTACACAAAACTAATCTATTTTTTGATGTCTCTCTTTTTTCTCCCCAACCATGGGTGTCTTTGCTTTTAGCTGTCCACGGGTCTCCCCTCCCTCTTCACTGTGTCTTCACGACACCTTCAGAGCTGCTGGGAGAGAGGCCCAAAGGCCCAGTGTCCTGAGTCAGGAGCAGCAGCTGTGTCCTGGTGCCCAGTCAGGACCGCAGACAGCTGCACACTGCACCCTCCTGGATGGTGTATTAATTTTTAATAGCAGCAGCAATGCAGGAATGCATTAGTAGTGTAAAAAATTAAAATGTTACTGATAAGAATAGAGTTCCCTTCAACTCCCATCCTCCCAATCTGAGAGGTAACCTCTGCCATTAGCCTGATATTAATCCTTCCAGACTTTTCCTCTCCACTTATTAGTATGTTTTTTCTTTTTCCCCCCATTTCTTCTTTCAGGGGTGAAATTACATGTTTTTAAGTAAATAAATTCACGCTGTGTGTGAACTACTGCAACCTTTTTTTCTAATTCAATAATGTATCTTCCAGATCCTTCCAGGCCATTTATATGGATCTGCCACATTCCTTCACTGAGCAAAATATTCCTTGAATATAATTGCACGAAAATAAAACCACAAAACATACCTATTAAATGAGTTATATTTTTGTGATCATTTTCAGATGCGGAAACCAAGGAACAGGGAGATTAAATAACTTTCCCAAGGTCACACAGCCAATAAGTAGAGAAGCCAAGGCTCTGGGGGAAGGGGGAATCAGTGCTTAATAAGTACAGAAATTCAGATGGAAAAGAAAAAGTTTAAGAGATGGATGGTGGTGATGGCTGCATAAAAGTGTGAACATACTTCATGCCATAGAAGTGTGCATTTAAAAAAGAGTTACAGTGGGAAATTTATGTTATGTATATTTTACCACAATAAGAAAATGGTTAAAAAAATTTTTTTTTCTTTTTTTGAGACTGAGTCTTCTCTGTCACCCAGGCTGGAGTGCAGTGGTATAATCTCAGCTCACTGCAACCTCTGCCTCCTGAGTTCTAGTGATTCTCCTGCCTCAGCCACCAAAATAGCTGAGATTACAGGCACCCGCCACTACACCCAGCTAATTTTTGTATTTTTAGTAGAGATGGGGTTTCGCCATGTTGGCCAGGCTGGTCTCGAACTCCTGAACTCAAGTGATCTGCCCGCCTCAGCCTCCCAAAGTTCTGGGATGACAGGAGTGAGCCGCTGCTCCTGGCCCTGGACAAAATCTTAGTGCATCTTTGGTGCTACCTTTATTATTGTCCTGAGCTCTCTGGTTGACCTGCTGAACTGACCAGAGTTCTATCATAAATTTAGGAAGCTGTATTCTGCTTTATGCCAGTCTTGGAAGCTTGACTGATGAGAGTCTGTCAGAAAGACAGAGCTCCTTTCCACAAGCTGGTGAGTCTGTCTGTGAAGCTGAGGCCAGGGGTTGCTGAGAATTAACTGCTATGATGTCAGGCCCTGGCGACAGTGCACCCCTTCTTCACCACCATTACCAGCACTGGATTCCTCTTGGCCTTTTCCAGGCTGAATTTCAATCCTATGCTGCCTCGAGAGTGAAGGATGATACTAGGATTTGAGTGCCTGCCAGGTGCTGGACCCACGCCATGCATTTTACACACACAAGCTCATTTAGTCGTCACCGTATTCCTCTATTTTCACCAATGGGGAAACCATGCCTCAGAGAAGTTAAATAATCTGCTCAAGGTTATTCAGATGGGAAACAGTAGAGACAGGTTTGCAAAACAGGAGCCCATGACCCCAGAGCCTGTGCTCTTGACTACTGTGTTTTCTGACCGTAGGAAGGACGCTGGGCCTCTCTGTGTGGCCACATCTGGGCCTGCTCCCAAGCCCCTGCAGAAGGACATGTCCCTGCCCGGAGGCTTTCTGTGTGGGCACTGGCAGAGGCTGCAAACTGTCTCCCTCCATCTGCAGAACAGACAGCTCTGCCCCAGCCTCATACAACGGCCCAGCCTCACTCACCCACTGTCAGCTCCAGGCTAAGGCCCCATGACCCACTGGAGCTCTGGGGAGTCTAAGAGCTTAGCCCAGTGTCTAGTCCCCACTTCTAAGCTCTACCTCTTGGTCAAGCTAGCTTACCAAAAAAACCATGCAAAAAACACACAATACTGACCTTCCTGTGTCTTAGCTTCCCAATTAAAAATCTTTATTCATTACACATAAAGTTAAGCCTGGGTGACTTTTTGTTTTTACACACAGAAAAACACACACACACACACGTTTAGAGATGGGGTCTTGCTATATTGTCCAGGCTGGTCTCAAACTCCTGGACTCAAGTGATCCTCCCATCTTGGCCTCCCACGGTGCTAGGATTACAGACATGAGTCACTGTACTTGGCTTGCTTGTTGTGTGTGTTTTTGTTTTTGTTTTTAATAGAGATGGAGTCTCTGTTGCCCAAACTGGAGTGCAGTGGTGTGATCATAGCTCACTGGAACCTCAATCTCCTGGGCTCAAGTGATCCTCCCACCTCATACTCTCCAGTACCTGGGACCACAGGCACATGCCACCATGCCTGGCTATGGTGTTTTGTTTTTTTTTTTTTTTGAGACAGAGTCTCGCTCTGTCACCCAGGCTGGAGTGCAGTGGCGCGATCTCAGCTCACTGCAAGCTCTGCCTCCTGGGTTCACGCCATTCTCCTGCCTCAGCCTCCCAAGTGCTGGGACTACAGGCACCTGCCACCATGCCCCGCTAATTTTTTTGTATTTTTATTAGAGACGGGGTTTCACCATGTTAGCCAGGATGGTCTCCATCTCCTGACCTCATGATCCACCCGTCTCGGCCTCCCACAGTGCTAGGATTACAGGCATGAGCCACCGCTTTGGCCTGTTTGTTTTTTAAGAGACAGGGTCTCACTATGTTGCCCAGGCTGGTCTTGAACTCCTGGCCTTAAGCAATCCTTCCATGTCGACCTCCCAAAGTGCTAGGATTACAGAGATGAGCCACCACACCTGGACAACCCTGGGTGTTTTTACCCTAGAATTACAAGAAAGATTTTGTAATAAATGTCTCCATATTTATGAATTATCTATTAAATGATAAACTATGATGTTCTTCAATGTCAGCTAAAGTGGCCATGTGATCAATTGCTTCTGAGATACTAATATTAGAAAAGAAGTGCATTTCTTGCCAGGCACAGTGGCTCACGCCTGTAATCCCAGCACTATGAGAGGCTGAGGTAGGTGAATTACCTGAGGTCAGGAGTTCAAGACCAGCCTGGCCAACATGGTGAAACCCCGTCTCTACTAAAAATACAAAAGTTAGCTGGTGGTGGTGGCAGGTGCCTGTAATCCCAGCCACTTGGGAGGCTGAGGCAGGAGAATCGCTTGAACCCAGGAAGCAGAGGTTACAGTGAGCCGAGATCACACCATTGCACTCCAGCCTGGGTGACAAGAGCGAAACTCCATCTCAAAAAAAAAAAAAAATGCATTTCTTGTGATGCGCTGGCAAGCTTTCTTTCATCAGATGCTAAAAACCCATGGTAATTCCCTGTTTACATGGCTGTCCAGAAAGACACAGATCGTATTACTGCCCAATTGTTATAACTGGCCTTCACTGGACATTACCTCTTTCTCCCTCTCTCCATAATATGATTCGACCTCTCTTTTAGTAGGAATATTATGCACGTGTCCCTCTATTGCATACTACTCTAAATTCTCTTGTGAATGGTCAGTCTAAAAAATCGTGATAAATTGATTAAAAATTAAATCGTTGAAATTCTCTATCATGTGTTCCCAGCTGCCCTGAACCCAAGACCCCTGTAAAAATGAAGGCTGGCTGGGAGTTACCTGGAGATGGCCCCAGTAGAGGAGGGAAGCCCACTGGGCTGGCCGTGAGCCTGATGGGGCTGTCTTACCTTGTCAATGCTCATCTGCCTGCAGGGAAATGAGAATGTGAATCCCAAAGGTAGGGAGGCTCCCTTGAGGCCCATGTAGTCCAGGAAGTCGGCGATGCACTGCACAATGTGATCAAAGAGCTGCAGAGAGAGAGAGAGCGGCATTCACACCGGGCGGACATCGATGCAGGGTGGCAGGCTGGCACCTCAGAGCTCAAAGGCCTTGCCTGGCACTTACCTCCTCACCAGTGCCCTGCATGATCTCCAGGGGGATGGCGAAGATCTTGTTGTACATTCGCACTGACCTCCGTCCACTTCTGATCTTCACCAGGAGGACCCGGAAGTTGGTTCCCCCAAGATCCAGGGCGAGAAACTTTCCTTTCTCTGTGATGGAGAAAGCGGCGGCTGCATTCCATGACAGGGACTCGTGTCGGGGCATTGGGAGGAAGAGGAGATGCCGGAGCAGAGCAGACCCAGGACCTGCACTCCTGGGCCTCACAGACCAGAGGGTTGTGGGGGCCACCGTGCACGGCGCCCAGGCCCTGGGCAGGCATCTTGAGCCTGCGTGAGACCAGGCTGCTTTCCTTGGCCTCCACTTCTGTGGTAAAGGCCCAGGCACCACCTACACTATCGCCAGTGAGGTGCCGCGAAAAGAGCCCTGGCCTGGAATCAAGGGACCTGGGGCTTCTGAGAAATGGCTTTTTATCTTGAGCAAGAGAGGCAAGGTCCCATCCTTCCACATCTGCAAAATCAGGAGACTGAACCTCTGAAGGCTCGTTCAGCTTCACTGACTGACAGCCTTCTCAGGAGCCCCAAGGAACGGTACAGGGCATCCAGTCAAGGAAATGCATGATTCTTATACTCAAGGGGCCTCCGGTCTGGCACGGTGGCTCATGCCTGTAATCCCAGCACTTTGGGAGGCTGAGGCAGGTGGATCACGAGGTCAGGAGATAGAGACCATCCTGGCTAACACAGTGAAACCCCATCTCTACTAAAAATACAAAAAATTAACTATCCGGGGGTGGTGGTGGGCACCTGTAGTCCCAGCTACTCAGGAGGCTGAGGCAGGAGAATGGTGTGAACCTGGGAGGCGGAGCTTGCAGTGAGCGGAGACCACGCTACTGCACTCCAGCCTGGGTGACAGAGCGAGACTCCGTCTCAAAAAATAAAAATAAATAAAAATAAAATAAACAGTGTCTTTTACTGCTCTCAGTTAAGAGATCCCAAGTACAGCTGCTGGACCTTGAGTAGGTCATCTAGCCTCTGTAAGTCTCAGGTATGGCATCCATAAAATGGGAACCATTCCCTCTTTGGTAACATTCCAAGTGGTTGTGAGGATGAAATGAAATGAAAGATTCAAAAGCAAATTATAAGATGTAAAGCATTTTACTAAGGTCATTATTTCTGGAAGAGCCTCATGAGATTCAAAGAGGTAAAATAATTTGTCTGAAGAACTGATTTCACTACTTAGTGGCTTCTTTTGGCTGAGCACCGAGGACCAGAAGGATCAAGGGTTGGAGAAGTTGGGGGCAGAAGCAATGAGAGGGAAACGGAAGTGAGCCAAGCTGCAGAAGAGAACAGAGCCAAAGAAGCAGCAGGAAGACAAACCCAGGCAATCTCAGGCATCTAAAACAAAGTTCCTGGGGTCAGGATCTGGGGGTCAGGGGGGTACACTCATGTTCTCATCTACACACACATAAGCGCGCACACACAACCTAATGTAGGTTTTTTGTGTTTTTGTTTGTTTGTTTTGTTTTTACTGCAAATGCCTTGGGTTAACAAAGGCCAACAGATTTAGAAAGAATACTAGCCTTCTTCTTACTCCTGCCCTCCATTAGAGACATGAACCCAAGTTTCTAAAAACCAAGAACCTCACTGGCTTTAAGGAGTTTTGACGGGAGCCCTGGATGGCTGTTCAGAGAAGGAGGCTGTGCTGGCCCACCTGTGCCGTCCGGCAGCCCACAGACGTAGGTGGGCAGCATCCTGACCGTGGCCAGCCCGTGGCTCTTCTTCTTCAGACCATACTCCAGCTCAGCCCGCATCTTGGCCTGCACGTCCACAAGCTGCTCTCGGGTCAGCTGGAACAAAGCCAGCACCCTGTCGATCTGCTTCCGCTGGGCCTGCACGCGGGAGGCCACCGCAGTCACCATGGCGGCCCCCTTGGTGCTGCCACTCTCTGACAGGAGGAAGCGGACATCACAGCTTGGGACCAGTTTCCTCACCACCTTGTGCAGGCGTTTTGGGTACCTGAAGCAGGGGTGATGGCAAAATATTTAGCAACCATAAAGGCCAGGCTCAGGCACAGACCCAGGGGCAGCAGTGAACCCGGTCCCGGAGGGCCCTGTGGGGCGGGGCTCAGCCCTTTATTTGCTGATGGTAGGGAGGGGAGGGGATGAGAGGAGGGAGGGACTAAGAAGCTGGGGCAGTGGAAGGCACTTGGGAGGCTCGGGGGAAGTGCCTATTCTGTCAATGAACATTTCAACCAGTCTGTGCATAATGTATTGGCTGAACATCATTTCTGTCCAAAGAGAAGGATTTTCTTTCTCAGCTCTTTCCAGGGTGTAACCACTCGACTTCCAAGTCCACCCCTGGTAGCCAAAGGGGCTTTCACTCTCCTTCCTTCTGGAAAATTCCCATTTCCCTGTGTTTTCCTACCAGGACCCTTCCCATAAACTTGGCAACCTTTGCCATCTCTTATTTTTCCCCATCTATGACTAGATGTATCTTACTTCCCAGTCTTAACCACATAGTAGGTGTTCAGTAAATAATGGCTAGATGGAAGAATGAATGGAGAGATGAATGGGCGGGTGATGGATGGGTGGACATACATACATGGATGGACAGCATTCCTAATTGGGCAATTGGCTTTAGCAGAATATTTCTTTAAGAGTAATCCCCAAAAGCAACCCAGCCAGCTAGATGAATGCGGGCCCTGGATTCACCCTTTCCCTTGTAATCTCAGAATCAACAAGAGGGGTTGATGGTTCCAGACCCCAGATAGGCAGGATAGTCCAGAAGACACTGGGGCCCTGCTCCAGGGAGAATCGTTTGTGGGGGCGTGGCTGGCAGGCAGCACTCACTGAGGGTGTATCTTGTAGAGGGTGCCGTCCATGCCCACCGTGGTCCGGAGCCGTTCCACCTTCTTGTTCTCCCGGAGGCGTGTCAGGATGGCCGCCAGGGCTGCTGCACAGAGATTGGCCGAGCGGAAGGAGACGATGGTACAGACATGCTGGACGGCAATGCAGTCAGCCTCAGACGGTTCCAGACCCAGGTCCACCAGGATCTCTCTTGTATTAGCAAGGCCTTCTTTATACCTGGCCAGGGGACAGGAATGAGTGAACCACACTTCTCCATCCCATTGGTATCCTCCTGGGGGAACAAGCTTCCCCACCTCTCAGGATTGTGAAAATTAATAGGCAGGCCCATGGTATAGAATAAAAATAACAATATCAACATTGATAGTAGCAGCTGCCACTAACTGAGCAGTCACCATGAGCCAGGTACTTGTCTAAGGATTTTACACATATTAACTCCTTCAACGCCCACAAAAATCCTGCGGGAGGCACCGACATTACCCTATCCTACAGATGAGAAATGTGATGCAGAAAGGGTGAGTAACTTGTCCATGGCTGCACAGCTAGTAAGGGCTAGAGCCGAGATTTGAACTCAGCAGTTAGATTCTAGCACCCACACTTTTAATCACCCTGTGCTAGGCTGACTTTCATGGAAATTCTGTCCCTGCCGAGTTCTGCATAGACATAGAAGCTGCAGGTCAGCGCCACGCGGCTGAGCTCAAAATCTAAACTGATCACAAAGTCAAGGCAATGCCAGGGTTTCTAAGCCTGAGTAGCAGGACCCTCAGATGTGCTGGATGGCAAGGCAGTCACGCCGGGGCCAGCCACCTTCACCTGCAGCCTTCACTAGCCAGCTCCCCATGCGAGGGACCTGTGCCTCAAATCACCACATTCAAAGCCAGTTCCTGATGGGAGCAGGTGGAGAAGGCTCTGCTATCACAGGAGTTCTGGACTTGGATTCCACACATGAGCTTAGTGTCCAAGGATGCCCTGATATTGTAAGCAAACTTGTGTGTGAATGCACATTTTCGGGGCTAAGGGTCTAGAACCTGAATAAAGTTCTCAAAAGGATCTGTGATCCTAAAAATGTGTTACAAGTTACCACTTTAAGAAGAAGGCAATAGAACATGGGAAGAGGGTGGCCCTCTGACTGCAGAGTCCCTTACTGATGAAACCAACAAGAACCTCTCATCTGAGTCACGGCAGAAATTGCTAACCCATCTGAAGCCATGCCCAGGTCTGAAATCCTCCTGGTGAAGGAGGAGTATCTAGTCCCTCCTGCTGTCCTACCACATGGAGCACCCCACACCTGGGCCTCCCATCCCAGCCCTCCACAGAGCCAAGGCAGAGGGACTTGCTTACTTCTCCATGGCAGCCACGTGCTGTGTTTCGATCTTGCCCTTAGTGTGGAGAGCAGAAGATTTCTCACCGCCGAACAGGAGGCCAGCCTTGGCCATCTTCAGCAAGATAAGCCTGACAAGCTCCCCCAGGTACAGGCCACTGATCATCTTCTCAAACCTGCAGGTTGGTGAACAGATCTGTGGACGCAGCCCCTTTGATTAAGCTGCATCGTTTCCCAAAGACCAGGAGCCACTGCCCACAGGCAGGAGCAGATGGGAGAGGGCTGAGCTAAGATTCCCTCCTTCTCACAAAGTGCTGGGTGGCAAGAACTTTTGTCTCAAATCACCCTGGCCATGGGTACCATTCTCACATCGAGCATAGGGACTCTCAATTTCATAGACTTTGGGTATTTTCCCAAAATCACTCAAACATGATGCAACAAGTCAAATTTCACACTCAGATGCTTCCCACTCCTACATCAAGCTTCTGTCCAAGAGAGAAAGATGCTGTGCTTGTGAGATGGGCTTGGACAGCCCCAGACAGGCTCTGCAACGATGTGGATTTAACATCACCATGGCTACCTACAGCTTTACTCCAAGTCTGCACACCAAAAATTCCTAATTGTTTCCCAGGCAGACTATTGAATATTATTATTATTATTATTATTATTATTATTATTATTAGAGACAGGATCTCGTTCTGTCACCCAGGCTAAAGTGCAGTGGTGCAATCATAGCTCACTGCAGCCTCGAACTCCTGGCCTCAAGTGATCCTCCTGCCTCAGCCTCCCATAGGTGTGCAGCACCACACCTGGCTAATTTTTTTTATTTTTGTAGAGACAGGGTCTCATTACATTGCCCAGGCTCATCATAAACTCCTGGCCTCAAGTGTTTCTCCTGCCCTGGCCTCCCGAAGCACTGGAATTACAGATAAGAGCCACCACACCAGGCCTAAATATAATGATTATTTTCCAAACACCATAAGACACAAAATCAAGAACAATCTATGTCATAATCTACTTTATATAGTTCACTATAAAAAGTCTTAGAACAGTCCAGGTACAGTGACTCACGCCTGTAACCCCAGCACTTTGGGAGGCCAAAGCGGGTGGATCACAAGGTCAAGAGCGCGAGACCAGCCTGGCCAATATGGTGAAACCCTGTCTCTACTAAAAATACAAAAAAATTAGCCGGGCATGGTGGCACATGCCTGTAATCCCAGCTACTCAGGAGGCTGAGGCAGGAGAATTGCTTGAACCCAGAAGGCAGAGGTTGCAGTGAGCCAAGATTGCACCACTGCACTCCAGCCTGGGCGACAGAGTGAGACTCCATCTCAAAAAAAAAAAAAAAAAAAAAAGTCTTTGAGCATTGAAGAAACAGAAGACAATCAAAAGAAATTTAGGGTGGATGTCAGGGAATATTTTTTATATATATATATATTTTTTTTTTTTTCAGACAGGGTCTTGCTCTGTTGCCCAGGCTGGAGTGCAATGGTATGATCACAGCTTACTGCACCCTGGACCTCCCTGGCTCAAGTGATCCTCCCACCTCAGTCTCCTGGGTGGTTGGAACTACAGGCATCTGCCATCACACCTGACTAATTTTTTTTTTAACTTTTATTTTTGTAGAGAATGGTCTCACTATTTTGCCCAAGCTGGTCTCAAACTCCAGGACTAAAGCAGTCCTCCCACCTCAGCCTCCCAAAGTGCTGGGATTACAGGCATGAGCCATCAGGACTGGAAGGAATATAATTTATTTTAAGTAAAATGGAAATGGGTGAAGATGATAAAATTCAAAAAATGGACACCACGTCCTTGGGACATGACTGCAATGGGTCACTAGAGCACAGGCATATGCCTGGAGTAGGTGCCACCAAAGTGGAATGTGCTTCCCGGGTGCACAGTTCTAGTGTTTGAATTGCTCCTAGAAGGTGCTTGAAATTCACCAGCATGTCTTGACAAAATGGCTGATTCCAGGGCTGGGGCTAGGAAAGTGTGACACAAGCCGGGAACGGTCTTATGGTGCCAGGAAATAAGGAAGTACTTAAAGAGTGATGGAACATGTCAAAAGGACACAGGAGCCAGCTTCAGAGGCTTCCTTTGGCCAAATCTGAAACAATTTGAGCATCAAAATAAAAATGGTGGACAGCAAACACAGAGGGAAGGTCCTGCCAGAGCCACCACCTGCTGAGTGATTAGACCTCCAAGAAAGCAAGGTGGCCAGGGGACATGCGAACACGAGGAGTTCGGCTGCGCCTGCCTTCTCCTTGCTGCCCAGGTGTGTTCTGCGGCCACGCATCCGAGTGCTCTTATCTTCAGTGCCTTTCATGCACATACGTAACCCACAAATACTGACTGAATTAGAATTAGGGTTATTAGGGTTATGACTTAGGGAAATCTTTCAATGTCCTTGGCTTCTATTTCCTCATTTGTCAAATGAAACTGAAATACAAGCAATGCCTTAGAAATTTGTTGTAATGGGGCCAGGCATGGTGGCTCATGCCTGTAATCCCAGCACTTTGGGAGGCTGAGGCGGGAGGATTTCCTGAGCTCAGGAGTGCAAAACCAGACTAGCCAACATGGCAAAACCCCGACTCTACAAAAAATACAAAAATTAGCCAGGTATGGTGGCACAAGCCTGTAGTCCCAACTCCTCTGGAGACTGAGGTGGGAAGATTGCTTGAGCCTGGAAGGTGGAGGTTGCAGCGAGCCAAGATCGTGCCACTGCACTCCAGCCTGGGCTAGAGAGTGAGACTCCATCTCAAAAAAAAAAAAAGAAAGAAAAAAGAAAAGAAAAGAAAAAGAAAAAAAGAAAGAAAGTTGTGATGGATAGCTAGTCACAACCGGAGAGCCTCCCAGGTAGCCAGGGGACCTGAGTGATTGGGCACTGCCTGGTGCCGATGCCCAGATAACACCAGAAGGGAACTCACAGTTGCTTTCCCGGGTTGAGAGAGCCGAGGTCCAGCTCCCTGTCGAACTCAGTGCGAATGTCCTCCAGGGCCCCGTCGTCCCCGAAGGCCCCCCACTCTGTGTTGATGCACATCCTGCCCTCGTCGCCCTCCACCAGGTCAATGTTGCTCATGTCCTCCATGTAACACGCATTGGTGCCAGTTCCTGAACCAAGGATCAGAGAGAATATGCAGAGAGCGGGCTCCCAGCTGGGCACAGACAGAGAACTCTTGACTGCTGGGGAGTCCTCCTCAATGTACCACAAAGTGCTTTTCATTCCCTGGGGGCCAGCTCTCGCTGAGGGAAGCAGCTTGGGCAAGCCCCAAGCACGTGGGGAAAACAGCTGACATGTCAAGTCTGCACTTCTCAGGGTGCTCAGGGTTTGCCGTTCTGAATGGAGTCAATTGTGAAGAAGTCCCCTGATGAATATGGATGAAAGCTGACGAAGCGCTCTTACAAGAGGATGATAAATGAAGATAATCTTGTAAATATTTTTTTCAAAAAATCACCAACCCAGGGTAATTTTGAAAATTCTTTCCCTAAGCTACTTAGCTTCCTCTCTATTTCATACTAAAAATATTCTTCACTTATGGCCTGCCACAAATTGTTTCTAGCATAAGCTGCATCCTTATCTTAGACTGTGATTAGCTACCACCTAAGAAAGCAACACTCCGTTATGCAAACACAAAATCGCTCCAAGGAAATGCCTCAAACACTTGAGCATTGGGGAATGACTGCAAGTGGGCACCATCTTTTTGGACTCTTTTGGGAGGACAGAAATGTTCTAAAATCGGATCGTGGTGATGGTTACAAAACTATACGTTTACTACAAATCATTGAATCGTACACCTAAAATCGGAGGACATTTATGCCTCAATAAAGCTGTTTGAATTTTCGGGTTTTTTTTTTGTTTGTTTGTTTGTTTTTTCCAGTATCTTCCCTTGGCTGATACTCTGGTGTGAGTATTTTAAATGCCAACATGGAAAATGAGAAATATAGAAAAGCAGAATGTAATATTTGGAAAAAGCTTTTCTCAGAAATGCACGGACACTGTTTAGGCGTGGCCCCCCAATCTGTGGTTACCAGACGCAGCCACAGTGACAGATGGGTGCCATGACTGGCAAGGGCCTGATCCATTCTGAGGCTCCTGGAAACAGAAGGGTGGAGGGAGCCCCTCAGCTTTAAAAACCTGCCCTTCAGGAAAGCCAGGCTGAGGAGGATCTTGAGGGACATTAAGAAAAAGCAATTCAGAACTTTCCCTGGGAGTGGTAAAGGAATGGGAAAAGGAGAAGGGGATATTCAAGAACAACCTATAAGTCAGAGCCATTCAGCTTTACTGTACCCCAAACTGCCTTCCCACACATTCCTCCAGCAGACACCCTAGCTCTGGTGTGG
Organism: Pongo abelii; assembly: GCF_028885655.2. Classification (NCBI taxonomy): domain Eukaryota; kingdom Metazoa; phylum Chordata; class Mammalia; order Primates; family Hominidae; genus Pongo; species Pongo abelii. Next base: position 74,788,692 of record NC_071993.2, read on the forward strand.
AGACACCCACTGGACACCCCCACTGCACCACGACCTCCCTGGTCCACAGCTGCAGTGCACCTTGCCTGACAGTCCAGTGGTCTCTTGGATGGTCACCCTGCTTCCACTCTTGTCCCCAGTAATCTATTATCCACACAGCAGCCAAAATGGGTTTTTAAAAAATGCACATCCGGCCAGGCGTGGTGGCTCATGGCTGTAATCCCAGCACTTTGGGAGACCAAGGCGGGTGAATCACTTGAGGTCAGGAGCTTGAGAGCAGCCTGGCAAACACTGTGAAACCCTATCTCTACTAAAAATACAAAAAATTAGCCAGCCGTGGTGGTGAGCACCTGTAATCCCAGCTACTCAGGAGGCTGAGGCAGGAGAATTGCTTGAGCCCGGGAGGCAGAGGTTGCAGTAAGTCAAGATTGTGCCACTGCACTCCAGCCTGGGCGACAGAGCAAGACTCCGTCTCAAATAAAAAAATAAAATAAAATGCGCACCCATTTATCCATCCCCCACCCAGAGGTCCCCAGTGCCTTCCAGTCTCCCTCAGGGGATAAGCCGGTGACCTTACAGTGACTGTGTCCGCATCCTATGCAATCTGCCCAGTCTGTCCTCTCCCTCTCACTTGAATGGCCTCCAACTCTCAGCCTTCACTCACCTCATCTGGACACCACTCGGCTATAGGGTTCCCCCAGTGCCCCCTCCCTGGACCCCTTCCCATCTCCAAGTCTGTAGGTGTCCTCTTTCCTTTGGCAGGGACTCCCTTCCCTCGGGCCTCCACCTTGCTCCCTGGTTTGCATCACTGAGGTCCCGGCTCAAATGCCACCCCTCAGAGAGGCTTCCCTGACGCCTCATCCCACTCACAGTCACATCACTCTCTTTGTTTATTTTTTTTTCACGCTAACCACCACCTGAAATTATCTTAATAGCTTAGGGCTTCTAGGCCTCTCACTCACCTCCCCACTGAAAGTTCCAGGAGCACAGGAACTCCCCACTCCGAACACAGTGCCAAGCCCAGGGCCCAGCACACAACAGGTGCTCAGTAAACACTTGTCGAATGGATGAATGAATGAATTTTTCATGTCCCTATGTTGCTTCCCCTAAATAGTGTCAGTGCCCTTCCCGCTGAATTCACTCAGAGCTCACGGAAATGAAACTCCCAAACAGTCCCTTCTCCCCTACCCTCAAAAAACCAGTCCAATTGAGTTACCGATGATGACACCAACTTCGCAGTAGGGGTCGTCATAGGCACAGGTCATCATGGTCCCCACGGTGTCATTGACCAGGGCCAGGATGTCCACGTCCATGTCCTGCCGAACACAAGGGCAGAGGGCATCAGCAGGTGGGAAGGAGGTGTTTCCCTCCCTCCTTCCCCACAGAGGCAGCAGGCAGTGAAGGTGGCTGCTGAGACATCCCTAGATCCTGCCTGCTGGGTCTGTCTGAAGGAGCAAGGCCTCATCAAGGTTCAGGGTCTAGAGGAGAGGAAGAGCCGACGGGAACTGAAGAGGGGAGCCCGTCCTCTTGTTTGTGGGTGAAGGCCTCTGCAATGGAAATATGAGGGACAGGCCACCAGGACTCCAGCCCTTGCTTTTTGTTGTTGATGTTTTTTTAATTTAAAATGTTTTATTTTTTAATCTACAGATAGGGTCTCACTATGTTGCCCAGGCTAGAGTGTGATGGCTGTTCACAGATACAAACATAGCACACCACAGCCTCAAATTCCTGGGCCCACGTGATCCCCCTGCCTCAGCCTCCCGAGTAACTGAGACTACAGGCACACATCACACCCAGGTTTCAGCCTTTGTTTGTGGGATCCTGGGAAGACAACGAGGAAAGCATGTTTATCCAGTGGCATTTCCAGGAGAAAACACCAAAGTCCTCACCCACAGGGACAACTCAGCCAGCAGGCACAGACTCGGCCAAGTCTTCCCCATGTGTGGCATGGTGACTTCCTGTCTGGATTTCCTGTTCCGCCAAGTCAGCTTGGGTTATTGCACCAACATCCCCCAAAGTTTGGAAGAACATTTTAAAGTAAAATGAGAGCCAGGCATGTAGCGTATGCCTATAGTCCCAGCTATGCAGGAGGCTGAGGTGGGAGGATCATTTGAGCCTAGGAATTCGAGGATGGAGTGCCAGGCACTGCCAGCCTGGGCAACACAGCAGGACCTCATCTCTAAAAAAAAAAAAAAAAAAGTAAAATGAAAACAACAAGGGAAAATGCAGGCTATAAAAGAATAAGATCCCAGCTTTAAAGAAAGAAAGGCTGGAAGGCTATGCAGCAAAACATGCCTCTTGCTGTCAGGGTAACAAGCAATTTGGGTTTGTGTACTTTCCAGCTCAGCAGGGAGCGAGTCTTGCTTTTGCAGTAGTTTAAATTATTGTAAAATACATTCAACAAATAGGGATATTTAATGGACAGGGAGTGAACAGTGAAATAGAGAACCAGCCCAGAAAGAATATGGAACCAGCCCGGAAAGTATGTGATCTTTTCGGCCTCAGAGAGGAGGGCGTGTGGGGCCTACACACAGCATCAGATCTAACCAAGACCTCCGGAGAGGGCTGTGGCTGCTGGGGAGGCCCAGGGATGAGCTGGCCACCTTTCAATAGGGATTGGTGCAAGCCCCGCCTACCAAGGCTCTGTGGGTTCATCCAAGTTGGCCACATCTGTACTACAGTGGGACCTTTTCTAAGATCAATTCCTTCTCTGATTCTCCCTCCATACAGGCACCATATGTGACCCCCTCACCTCACCCCCAGCCCCACCAACCCAAGAGAAAGGAGCTAGGGCTGGGAGAGCCTCCCACACCGAGGTGAATTCCTCACCTTGTGTCTTCTCATGGCTTTGGTCAGACGGCTCACCACATCCGTGTCCTGAACTCCTCGTGCCTTAAACTTTTTTGTCCATGAAAGCAGAACACCCTGGGAGAAGATTTCAGGTCCAGTTTGAATGAAAGAAGTGCTGAGATGTGCAACTGAGCTGCAGAAACTTCATGCCTACATGCATCCCCCATGGCCTTCTCTTCTCTAAGCTGAATCACCCCCATTTTTTAAAACATTGCTTCTGCAGCCTTTTCTAATAATTTAAATGACTATTACTCTCATCTGAGTGGTTTGAAATCTATGGTAGCAGAAGGAGTAATTATTGAAAAGTTAGAGCTCTTAGATTCATGAGACATTAGACAAGTCGTTTAACCTCTCTGAGCCTCAGTCTACTCCTCTGCAAAATGGAAATATCGTCTCCCTACCTCTCTCAAAGGAATGCTCTAATGAAAATACCTGGTGTATTATACATGCAGAATGCATGGTTTGCCAGGTCCACAAAACAGAACTAACATGGTGTAACTTTGCAGGACTGTCTCAGGAACTTCATTTCAACTTAGAAAAACGATTCTCAACCAGGCAGAGTGGCCCGCACCTGTAGTCCCAGTTACTTGGGAGCCTGAGGCAGGTGGATCGCTTGAGGCCAGGAGTTCCAGGCCTGCCTGGGCAACATAGTGAGACCTCATCTCTTAAGAGAAAGAAAGAAAAATGGTTCTTAATTTGCATTATCAATCATTGCTTACAAATGGTATTTCCTGAGTTTCGTGTCTGAAATCGCAAATAATCATAGAATTTTTCTGACTGGAAGAGAACTTGGAAGTTAAAAGAGAATCGCTCAAGTCCTCTCAGTCAAGAGCAGCTGACCCAGGCTCACAAACTTCCTGACCACACCTCCTCCATTTCCCTTAATTTATGGATTTTAAAACCCTGGGATTGAGAGAGGGAGAAAATTGCTCTGAATCTCACCGCGAGTCAAGGACAGAGCCCAAGCCGAATGCAGGTCTCTGACTCTGGACCAGCCCTCAGGCTTTTTCCCTGCACCACAGCGCCGCCGTGTGGCAGCTCTCCCTAACTTCCGCCCTCATAGGCTGTGACAACATCCCTGCCTCCTGGGACAGAGTGGGGAGAGATGCACAGGGTGGCTTTCTTCAAAAATCCCTGTTGCAGGGAAGGTGGATGGGGGAAATGAGGGATAAATGCTTGTGATAGAATGCTAAATTAAAAAGGCAATTACATACAACTGTACATTTTCTTTTTGTCTCAAATATTTGGTGACTAGAATCAACCATAGATTTGCTAAACTATAGATACAGGATAACACTTGTATTTAATATAGGTATGAGTGAAAGAAAAACCCACAATTCTACTGGTGGGAATATTTGAATATTGAGATGAGTGGTGATTTCTATTTTCGTCTTTAAACTTTTCCATTCCTTCTCTCTCTTTTTTTTTTAACCTTGAAAAAGTATTACCATTTATTTTATTATCAGAAAACACACACACACACACAAAGAAATTTCTCTTTGGTTAAGACTTTCTGTTCCTTCAAAAACAAGAATAAAAAAACAAGTGACTTATTTTAATTCTCACGCTCTTATGATGTTGGCTATGGGTTAAACATAATAATAATAATAATTCTCATGCACCTACCTTCTTTAATCATTTTCAGTTTCTCAAAGAAGCACCCTAATCACACCTCTTCACATAGCCTTCCCCTTTCCATCCCTCTGCAGTCGCGGAGCTGAACAGAGCCCATCTTCCCCAGGAGCCCTTATTCTAGTGTCACCAAACCCACTCCTGCAGCAGAGCCCTGCTTAAATAGCTTTGCCGCACGAGCCCACATTCAAGTATTATCAGGAATGAGTTTTCTTGTGGTTGGAACTTTACTACTTAACTTTAGATTTTATTGAAAGGCAGTTTGCAAGGAAATTTTATAAAATATAAATATATTTGACTAGACTGTGATGAGAAAAAAGCATTTTTCCCTTCCTTGATACAATTTTTTTTTTTTGAAACGAAGTTTCACTCTTGTTGCCCAGGCTGGAGTGCAGTGGCGCCATCTCAGCTCACTGTAACCTCTGCCTCCCAGGTTCAAGCAATTCTTCTGTCTCAGCCTCCCGAGTAGCTGGGATTACAGGCATGTGCCACCATGCCCGACTAATTTTGTATTTTTAGTAGAGATAGGGTTTCTCCATGTTGTCAGGCTGGTCTCAAACTCCCGACCTCAGGTGATCTGCCCTCCTCGGCCTCCCAAAGTGCTGGGATTACAGGCATGAGCCACTGTGCCCGGCCTCTCCTTGATATAATTAAATGCCCTTCCTTAGTTTAAATTTTACCTGAAAGATCTTTATTGTGATATGACACGAAATGGGTCAAAATGGGCCAGGCACAGTGGCTCACCACATCTGCAATCCCAGCACTTTGGGAAGCTGAGGCGGGAGGATCACCTGAATTTAGGCGTTCAAGACCAGCCTGGCCAACATGGTGAAACCCCGTCTCTACTGGAAATACAAAAATTAGTTAGGTGTGGTGGCAAGCACCTGTAATACCGCCATTCAGGAGGCTGAGACAGGAGAATTGCTTGAACCTAGGAGACGAAGGTTGTGGTGAGCCGAGATCACACCACTGCACTCCAGCCTGGGCGACAGAGCTCAAAAAAAAAAAGAATCAAAATGCTTTCAGGCACCTGCCGCCATTTTAAATGAAGTTCTAAAGTGGTGTCTTTCTGGAAAGGCACTGTGGTTGGGGAGCTTATGAACTTGGGGTGGGGTACTCTTGGTTGTGTGGCTTTGTGTAAGTCTCTTAACCTCACTAAGCCACAGTGTTTCTCAAATATAGAATGAAGATAATCACATCTACCTCTTAGAATTGATTGGGAGATTTAACAAGATAACGCACACAAGGCATTTGGCACAGTGCAAGGTACAGTGTCAAAACCGGAGGCACGTGCTTTTATCATTATTATTGAGAAAGATGTTGGTGGGTATTCAACATAGATAAATGACAAAATCCTGGATGGATAAACCGTACATTCACACCCTCCACTGCCAAGCTATCAAGAAAGCATGTGCATTTAATTCTTAAAGTTGAATGAATTCTCACAGAGCTTGAGAATTTTCTTCCTTCTTCCTGGAGTCTCTGTTCCAGAGCTCTCTAATAAGAGCAGCTGGCACACTCTCACTCCACCACCTGCACTACAGGATCCAGCCAGGGGCCTGATTCCCAACCCCCTGCACACACATCTACTCAATCCTGGGACCTTTCTCTGCCAACCAGCTCCATTTGGCCTCACCCAAACATTCCCTGGAAACTTTTTTGTTTGCTTGTTGTTTTTTGTTTGTTTGTTTGTGACAGAGTCTCGCGCTGTCACCCAGGCTGGAATGCAGTGGCATGATCTCAGCTCACCATAACCTCCACCTTCTGGGTTCAAGTGATTCTCCTGCCTCAGCCTCCCGAGTAGCGGGGATTACAGGCGCCTGCCACCAGGCCCGGATAATTTTTGTATTTTTAATAGAGACGGGTTTCACCATGTTGGCCAGGCTGGTCTTGAACTCCTGATGTCAGGTGATCTGCCCCCTTCGGCCTCCCAAAGTGCTGGGATTACAGGCATGAGCCACCGCACCTGGCTGCTTGTTTTAGAGATGGAGTCTCGCTTTGTGACCTACGCTGCTGGAGTGCAGTGGCGTGATCACAGCCCACTGCAGCCTGGACCTCCCGGGCTCAAGCAATCCTCCCACCTCAGCCTCCCAGGGTGCTGGGATTATAGGCATAAGCCACCATGCCAGGCCCCTGAAACCTTCTTTATATTATTTTTCTCAGTCCTTTCTTTATAAAAGAATGAAAATGTAAAACTCAGCCTGTCCCCTGTATAGATGATGGCAAATTCTCACGATGGAATCAAATAAATGATTGACACCTTTCAACTGTGAGATAGTTATCAAGCACGTATTAAATACAACACATTGTCAGAGACCTTGGCGGGGAAGGTCCATGCCCTTGGCGGGCACTGCTTGCCCTCCAAAAACCTCTGTTGAATTTAGGGATAAGATACAAAAGCACAAAGAGACAAGTAATCCAGGGACAGTCACCACAGCCTAGCAGCTACTGTGTAAGGCCCAACCACAGTGTTGGACGCTTTACAAATGCTTTGCCTAAGCTTCACCTCAGGCCAACGAACAGATGTTATTATCCCTGCTTTACAAATGAGAAAACAAGGCGGGACACAACGGTCCATGCCTGTAATCCCAACGCTTTGGGAGGCGGAGGCAGGCAGATCACTTAAACCCAGGAGTTTGAGACCAGCCTGGGCAACATAGTGAGACCTCATCTCTACAAAGAAAAAAATAAAAATAAATAAAATTTTCTCAAAGAGAAAACAAGAGGCTCATGAAATTAAGGAACTGGCCCAAGGAGACACAATTTGTCCCGAACCATGATTCAAAGCCATGTGTGTGGAACATGAAAGCTCATTCCCTTTCACTATTCCACACCAATAAGTGACTCAAGCCAACAATATCAAGCACATCCCAAGGAGGTCCATGTGACTGTCAGCTGGGCATTGTAACCAGGAGGGCCAGGAGGAGGAGATTGATCAGGGTCCCCAACCCAGACAGGAGTGGCCCGGGGAGACTAGACTCTTGACAGTAACTCCCCCAACCTGGCCCCAGAACGTCCCCCTATTTGCTGTCTTTATTCACATAAGATTGAGTTAGCTTCCTCCTGCTTACAGATTGAAAACTGAGACACACAGAGATGAGTTACCAGGAACCCCGGCCTGGCTGGTGGCACAGCTGAGACTGCGTATCCCAGGCTCTGTGTCTGCTCCAGGACATTCTCACTCCTCCAGTGCCCCCATTCTTTTCTTTTCTTTTTTTTTTTTTTGAGACGGAGTCTCACTCTGTCGCCCAGGCTGGAGTGCAGTGGCGCAATCTCGGCTCACTGAAAGCTCCGCCTCCTGGGTTCACGCCATTCTCCTGCCTCAGCCTCCTGAGTAGCTGAGACTACAGGCACCTGCCACCACACCCAGCTAATTTTTTGCATTTTTAGTAGAGATGGGGTTTAACCGTGCTAGCCAGGATGGTCTCGATCTCCTGACCTCATGATCCACCTGCCTCGGGCTCTCAAAGTGCTGGGATTACAGGCATGAGCCACCGTGCCCAGCCCTCCAGTGCCCCCATTCTAATCCTCCTCCTGAGGGCTCACTACAGGGAGAGAGTTCCCAGCCTTCCCATGCTTCTTCTAGTTGGCTATGTCAGTGGTCCTAAGTGCAGGCCTCAGGCAGCATCACATCTCCCGGGAACCTGTCAGGGAGATGAATTTAGGGCCTCCTTGCAGAACCACTGATTCCAGTAGGCCCAGCAATCTGTGCTTAAAACAAGCCCTCCAAGGAATTCCTCACACCAAGGTTTGAGAGCTACTGAAAAGCATTCTACTCCCCCGAGCTGTGCCCACGTTAATCATAAAATCAAGGCCACTGTGTTAACAAGTTCTCTGCCTCACACTGCCACCTCTTCAGGAACAAAAAGAAAAGAAAAAGACAAACAAGAAAGCTCCTGCTGTTCTCTCCTGTGTGCAGCCTGACTCCCACCTGTGCCCACATTCCCCAAGCCCCAATTCCTGCACAGCTGCTTCCCTCTGCGGGCTCTGGCCTTACCTCTTCCAGTTTAGTCTGTCGACAGGGGAAAGAAAAAGTTAGGCCAAGGGGCAATTTCTTATGCTTTAAATCTTTGGTCTTCATGAAATCTGCCAGACAGTCAGCTACATATTCAAACAGCTGCAGAGAAGAGAAAGCAAAGGACGTGGGCTAAGGTGTGGTTTCCCCACACACGGATGCCACCGCCTTCCCTGTGGTCACAGGAGCCACCTGCCAGGTACCTCTGTGCCGTTCCCGCGGATGATTTCATTGGGCGTTGGGTAGAACTGACTCTCCATCTGCACGTGTCGCTTCCCCTCTTCAGCGACTTGCACCTTCAGCACTCGGAACTTGGACCCTCCGAGATCCAGGGAAAGGAACTCCCCATTTTCTATTAAGAAACATATTCAGTTTCCATTTATTGAGGGTCTACTACAGATATGGCAAGCTCTGCATTAGAGGTTGGACATATAATCAACGTCATCAAATCACAGCCACTAGGTATCATTATGCCCATTTGCCAAGGCTGAGGACTCTGGCCATTTCTCAGAGCCCTCAAGGTAAGGCGCAGAGCTGAGATGAGAACTAAGTCAGCCTGACTCTGCAGCCTGAGCCCAACCCACTGGCTCATGCTGTAGAAATGTGCATTTCAACTGGAGAAGGCCAATGTGAGCACAGTCCTTGCGGTGGTATGAGAGGTGGCCTCGACGGTGGAGCCCATCCTGGGATGCCATCACCAGGAAGAGAGAGTTGGTACTCCCAGCCTGGGGAAACTCTGATAAAGGTATGAGGGGGAAGACAGGGTGCACGGCAAGGAGCAGCCAGCCTCCTGCAGCTGATGATCCTATGGGCAGAGGGAAAACACTCCTGGAGGGGAGAGGAGACAGGGACCAAACAATGGCCCTTGAGGTGCCAACGATGCTGATTTTTTTAGGCCAGAGCCACTCCAAAAGGAGACATTGGAACACAACCCAGCCCAGCTCAAGACAGATGCCATTAATTGAAAGGTGGGGGCTGGGCACAGTGGCTCATGCCTGTAATCCCAGCATTTTGGGAGGCCGAGGCGGGCAGATCACCTGAGGTCAGCAGTTCAAGAACAGCCTGGCCAACATGGTGATGTTGCTGCTGTTGCTGGTCTATAGACCATAGTTAGAGTAGCAAAGGTACAGCCAGCTCGATTTTTTGTTTTTGTGGAGACATCTGGAAATTCTTACCTTCCCAAATCAGCCGCAAAGGAGCTGATGGAGCCGTTTATTATTTGGTGAGGGAATTCAGGGAGTTAATCCTATGCAACTTTTATTAGTATTTATTACGCACCAAGTAAGAGGGTTCTCCCAGATGCTGTCTTGCTGTGTAGGAAGTAGGGTGGATCACACAATCTATGTCCACACATTTACTGAGCATCTACTCTGTGCTGAGTAACATGTGTCAGGTGCTAGGGATGCACAGATGAAAGACGGTGTGCTCCCTGGGAAACTGATCCGAAATACAGGCGCATAAATCAACCATTGCCATATAGTAGGACCAGTGCTCAGATTGTGAGAGGCACAGGGAGAGATATCCAGATCAAAGCTGGGAGTTAAAGGCAGCTGGCTCTCCAGGGAGGGGACACAGAGCTGAGTGTTGAAGGGTGAGCGGGAGTTAGGCTGCCAGGCTGCCGGGAGCAGGGGTCCCAGGGAGAGGAACCACAGGCAAAGGAATGAGAGAGCATCCGATAGGAGTGAGTGTGCTTTTGCCAAAGGAGGGCAGCTGTCACAGAAATGAGGTTGGAAGGATTTGGAAAAGCTATCACACCCCAAGGAGCTTGGGCTTCATCTGGAAGGTGAGAGGGAGCCGCAGAAATATTTTAAGCTAGGGAGTGCCAAGATCTGAGATTTTGGGGACAAATGCCTCTGACAGCAACCAGAATAGACTGAGGGTTTAACAAAAGAAGAGGCTGCTGTGCTGCCATCAGGTGGGAGGGGATGTGCTGAGACATCCACTGGATGTGTGTGCTGAGACCTGGCCAGTGTCGATGTGGAGGCATCCCACTCCCGGTCCGCACCGCGATCACTATCAAACACCTCACTCCACCAGTGGCTCGAGGTGCCATTTCATGGACGCCACATGGTGTGATCCCTTCTGTCTCTGACCTCAGAAAAAAGGAACCAGTGGACCCTGGGAGAGGGAGGACTTGCCCAGGCAACAGCGGTCTGTGGGGCCTCAGGGTCTTCACAGACATCAAGAAAACAGCCGCGGCCAGGCATGGTGGCTCACACCTGTGGTCCCAGCACTTTGGGAGGCCCAGGCAGGAGAATTAATCCCTTGAGGCCAAGAGTTCAACACCAGCCTGATCAATATGGTAAAACCCTGTCTCTACAAAACAAAAGACAAAAAAGTCAGTTGGGTGTAGTGGCATGCACCTGTAGTCCCAGCTACTTGGGAGGCTGAAGCAGGAGGATCACTTGAGCCTAGAAGGTCAAGGCTGCAGTGACCTATGATGGCTCCACTGCACTGAAGGTTGGGCGACGGAGGGAGACCTTGTTTCTAAAAAGAAAGAAAAAGGAAAACAGTGTCCTAAGCCGGGTAGATTGCTTTGGCCAATCTGCCTGCTCCAGAGGACCCTCCATGACCTGTCTTGGACCCAATGGTTCCCTTCTCCTAAGTCACTGCTGGGGCTGGTGCCTTCACTCCCTCCTTTTCCCCAGTGCAGAGTCTCCCAAAGGTGTACAGTGGCTGAATGTGGACATTCCTGGAGATTCAGAGTCCCCAGGGGGAGTGGCTAGGGAAGTGTGCATTAGGAAACGCTCCAGGCTCCGGGCTGATGACCTCAGGGCTCCCGGGCTCACCCCCAAGGCCTATTTGGCCTTGGAGGCTGACTGGAGGCTAAGGCCTGGAACAGAGCCAGCAGGGGTCAAGCCAAAGAATCACAATCACCCTCACGCTTCCCATGCCCCTTCCATGACTGGCAGAGAAGGCTCCAGCATTAACACAGCACTTTTAAGGCACTTGATCCTGTCAGAACAGACCACTGCAGCCCCCTGACCAAAAGGCTGGGTGGTAACTAAGGCTCAAACAGGTGACTCCCTCACAGGTAGGTCCTGATGGGAGTAGGCAAACTCAGGACTTCTCTGGAAACTGCATACATTTCTGAAACGGACACCAAAAGGAATTAGGAAAGTTTTGTTTGTTTTTTGTCGGTAATCATGAAATTATACCACCAGCTCACAAGAGCTAGGAGGACTTGGGACAAGATTTTAGAGATGTTAAAGCACGCCATCCACATGATCTCATTAAATCCTGACAATCATGTATGGTGCCGCGATTTACCAAGAACACCTGGCTTATTAGGGACTCTGGGCCCAGAGACCTCAGCACAACAGAATCACTGGTGAGAGGCTTTGTGTGGTGAGAGACTCTGCGGAGACAGGGATGGGGAGCTGGGCATCTTCCTGGCTAAGGACGAGACAGTTTCTATAACTTAGTTAGTTTCACTTCTGAACCTTCAGAAGCAGCCAGGGCCAGGAGGACACCGCCTGTCCCAGAGCCTCCAGACCATCAAAGGCCACCTTCCCTTGCTTCTGGGGACACACCTTGTCTGTATCAGGAGGAGGGGCTGCAGTCCAGGAAGCCAGGCGGACTTAGCCCTGGTGCTCCCCCACATGACTCAGCTGCTTCCTCCCAGGGGCCCCAGATGCCCTGTCAAGGACATGTCCCAGCACTCTCGTCAAGCTGTGGCAAGGACAGAGCCAAGATTTCAAAGTAGGGCTGTCTCTCTCCGAAGCTCACGTCCCTCCAGGACAGGGCACTGTCCACCCAAAGCACCTACCCACAAGTGAGGGCACAGGGCCTTTCCCAGTGCAGTGTCCCAGGGCCTCTCAACCAGCAGAACCAAGCTACCTTGATCCAGGCATTGCTCCAGAGAGGTCCAGAACACGACTAATCCCATCAAAGCCCCCTGAGAGCTCCCAAACCTCAGACCCTGCTCCTGCAAGAGCCCCAAGGCTCTTTCACGAGCTCGGTTTGGGCACTGGGACCCTGACATGGGAGAAACCCCTTGGTCCTTGGTGGTTCTGTCTGAACAGCCACACCACAGGGTTGTCACAGGAAATATGTGGCTCAGTGAGTCCCTAGCACCCCATGACCACAGTGGTTGCTCAGTAAATGGCAGCTTTCTTTCTTTCTTTTTCTTTCTTTCTTTCTTTCTTTCTTTCTTTCTTTCTTCTTTCTCTCTTTCTTTCTCTTTCTTCTTTCTTTCCTTTCTTTCTTCTTTCTCTTTCTTTCTCTCCCTTCCTTCCTTTCCTTCCTTCCTTCCTTCTTTCTTTCCTTCCTTCCTTCCTTCCTTCTTCTTTCTTTCTTTCTTTCTTTCTTTCTTCTTTCTCTCTCTTTCTTTCTCTCCCTTCCTTCCTTCCTTTCTTTCCTTCCTTCCTTCCTTCCTTCCTTTCTTTCCTTCCTTCCTTCCTTTCTTTCCTTCCTTCCTTCCTTCCTTCCTTCCTTCCTTTCTTTCTTTCTTTCTTTCTTTCTTTCTTTCTTTCTTTCTTTCTTTCTTTCTTTCTTTCTTTCTTCCTTCCTTTCTTTCTTTCTTTCTTTCTTTCTTTCTTTTCTTTCTTTCTTCCTTCTTTCCTTCCTTCCTTCCTTTTTCTTTCTTTCTTTTGATGGAGTCTCGCTCTGTCACCCAGGCTGGAGTGCAGTGGTGCAATCTCGGCTCACTGCAACCTCCGCCTTCCAGGTTCAAGTGATTCTCCTGCCTCAGCCTCCCGAGTAGCTGGGATTACAGGTGCATGCCATCACACCTGGCTAATTGTTGTATTTTTAGTAGAGGTGGGGTTTCACCATGTTGGCCAGGCTGGTCTCGAGCTTCTGACCTCAAGTGATCTGCCCTCCTCGGCCTCCCAAAGTGCTGGGATTACAGGCCTGAGCCACCACACCAGGCCAGTAGCAGCCCTTTTCCCTCTTATGGCTTCATCCAGAGGCTGAGAATGGAAGAGCTGGATGGGACCTCACAGATCCTCTCTAGAGAGTTCTAGGCCATTGTAGGCAAAATAATGTCCCCCCCTCCACAAAGATACTCACATCCTAATCCCCAGATCCTGTGAATATCTGAGGGTGCAAGGCAAAGGGGAATTAAGGTTGCAGATGGGATCAAAATTGCTCATCAGCTGACCTTGAGGTTGGGAGATTATCCTGGATTATCTAAGCATGACTAACGTGATCACAGGATTTTTAAATGTTGAAGGGAGGCAGACGGTCAGGTCAGAGAGGGACCTGAAGAGGCTACACTGCTGGCTTTGAGAACAGAAAGGGGCATGCCTCAAGGATGCAGGTGGCCTCTCGAAGCTGGAAAAGTCAAGGAAACGGATTCTCCCCTCAAGCTTCCAGAAGGAACGCAGCCCTGCGGACACCTGAATTTTAGCCCAGTGAGACCCACTGCAAACTTCCATCCACCAGAACTGTCAGAGAATATATTCGATTGTTTTCAGCCACTGTGATTGTGGTAATACATCACAGCAGCCATGGGAAACAGATACATAGGCCATTTCTCATTCTACGGATGGGCAAATTGAGGCTAAACACTTGCCTCAGGTCACTGAGAGTGACAGAGCTGGGCCTCAGACCCAGACTTGTTGAATTATCATTGAATATGATTTCCACTACATCATTCTTGCTTCCATTACTCATTCCCAGTGCTACACTAGGTGCTGGGAACACTGTGGTGAGTAAGACCTTGGACCCATGGAGTGAGTGGTTAATTTGGTGGAGACTCACAGTGAGGACACAGCAAAGTGACAAGTGCCCTGACAAGCACCCAGCCCAGCACAGGGATACTTCCTAGATGGAGGCAGGGACCGCTACGCTGAGACGGAGAAGCCACATTGATGCTCACCAGGGAAGAACATGGAGATGCTCCGGGAGGAGAGGGAACAAATGTGTGAGGCCACGATGGGCAGAGAAGTCAAGGTGCCTAGGGCTGCAGAACCAAGAGGGATTCAGCAGGACTGAAGCACAGAGGGGCAGGGAGGGTGGGATGGCAGAGAGAGGCCTAGAGAGAGAAGCCAAGGTACAGGGGCAAACCTTAGGTACTTTAGACACCCATCAGCCAAGAGGAGCCAGGGACCCTGGCAGCGGACAACTGCACTCACCGGAACCATCGGGAATGGCCCTGACGAAGGTGGGCAGCATCTTCACTGCAGCCGTGGGGTTGGTGTCCTTTGCCAGGCCCTTCTCCATCTCAGCCCGGAACCGCCTCATGATGTCCAAAAGGGTGTCATCGGAGAGCCGCATGTGATACAGGAACCTGTCCACCTGGAACAGACACCATCCACCAAGGGATGCTGCTAGGGGCCCTCGCCCTCCAGTCAAGGCCGTAAGCCCTGACATCCCTCTGCAAGCTGCATTCCTGACTCTGGGGACAGCATTGAGATGTAGATTCCCAAGGCCTCCCTATCTGACCCCTCATCAGGCAGAGGACAGGGAAGGGAGTTAGGAAAGCAGAATGGAACGGAGGGCTGAGAAGGTGTGGAGTTACTTCTCTGAAGGGCAGACTCTGAGGAAAAAATGATTCCCCCATTATTCTGATGAGACAAGGGCGAGGCAGAAACTAAGAAGGATTCAGGGTTTCTGATTCCCACTTCAGGGCCCTCACCAGTGTCCCATTCCTCTCCACCAAAAAAGGCCAGCTAGAGCTTGAATCGCAGATTTCTAAACATGGAAGCTTTCTTTCATCCAATGATGACCACAGATATAGCCAGACAGGTTTCTCTTTGTTTACTGGCTGCTAGGAAGCTCAGAGCTAAATTTAGTTTCCAAAAGCAATGCCTAAATCTAGCCCTTTAAATTCCCTTCCTTTTTTTTTTTTGAGACAGAGTCTCAGTCTGTCGCCCAGGCTGGAGTGCAGTAGTGAGATCTCGGCTCACTGCAACCTCCACCTCCCAGGTTCAAGCGATCCTCCTGCCTCAGCCTTCTGAGTAGCTAGTATTACAGGCAGGTGCCACCATGCCCGACCAATTTTTTTTTTTTTGTAATTTTAGTAGAGATGGGATTTCTCCATGTTGGTCAGACCTCAAGTGATCTGCACTCCTCGGCCTCCCAAAGTGCTGGGATTACAGGCGTGAGCCACCTCACCCAGCCATAAATGTCCATTTTGGTTTAACTGAGTTGTTCTAGTTAAGATAAAGCGGAATTGTTAAAGTCAGCTCAAATTGCTATTGAAAATGAGTGGATGTCACTCATGTAACCAGGAAACGGGGACAGAGGACCATACCCAAAGGAGGGAAGTTATACAAATCACTATGGCTATAATCAGTCCTCTTGTCGGTAATATGTCACATCAGGGACAGCAGCAAAGCTTCCTCTCTCACACTAATTAACACTAATCAATTGGTGCTGGCAGTCTGGAGCCCAGGCTCACTGGGATGGATTATTGATGGGGGCAGGAGGAGAGACAGGGGCATATGCACCCTGTCCTTTCCAGCCCTGTTTTCATACTGAGCACTCTCCACCCTCCAGGTGACAGAAGGCTCCATCCCAGGCACATGCCCGGTGAAAGGGCATTTTATTCAGGGTGAAGAACATGTGCTACTGTCTACAGAGTGCGTCCATGTACGTCACCTCTTCTCACTGCCACAGCATCCCTTTGAAGCAGCCACATAAGGCCAAAGTTCTTCTCCCCAAGTGAGAGGTGAGGTGAGAGGGCTGCAGAGCTGTGGCTACATGGGACTGTAACATAGGCTCTAGATCCCTCACCCCCATGGCCTGGCTCACAGCTCTGTTGGGGATGCATAAGCCCGACAGACAAATTATACCAAATGCACAGGGCTCACATTACCTTCGCGCTAGGACAGGGTCCCGGCCATCAGCCAGGCCTCAGAGGCCAGGACCCAGCTCAGAACCATGACAATGAACAGACCCAAGACACTGAAATGGGTTCCATGGCTCCGGGGACTCCGGGGCCAGAGAAAGACCAGAAAATCATCAGAGAGCCATTAGCAAAAAAGGACAATAGAGCTTTCAGCATATTTGAGAAAACAGGAGGGAACCAGGTCAGCCTTCATTAAGGGCTTCCTGCTCCCCCAAGGCTGTTTATGACTGATTGGTTGGCACAGCCACACACAAACCGAGAAAACTGGATGCAAAGGACGTGACCCAAGTAATTGGGGTTGGGGAAGGGTGGGATGCTGTACGTGGGAACCAAACTTGATTCTTTCCTACCCAATGGGCCCTCAGACAGTGCCCCTGAACCTACTGATCATTTTTGCTTGGCCTGAGAGTACAAAAAACTCCAGGCATCCACACAATGTTATCCCTGCCGTGTAAGCCCTGTTTTTTGAGGCCCAGTTGGGGTCATTTGCGACTGGGGTTTAATGGGGTCATTGAGCACTTGGTTTGCTGCTGCTCTTTCAGTAAGTTAAGGTTATAACAGAAAGAATGTCAACTCAGCAACAGTTTCTTCTTGATTTTCTGTATCTGCCACAGCACCAGGAACAGTTGTTAGAAGGGAAAAGTGAAACATATGTTGGGACAAAAAGCACCCATTTTCAATCCAAACAAGTCATGTGGGGTATGTGTAACCAGGGACACACGTCCCAGGCACTAAGGGAGAGTACTGGTGCTGCAGAAAACCAAGCCCACTTTTGGAGAGATGCACAAACCATCATGGGAGACATCTTCTAAGCAAGAAAGCCAACCAGCAGCGTGTTTCATTTAGAAAGAGCAAATCAAACATTCAAGACTCAAGACTGAATTACAGAAGGTGAGAGCTGGAGGGGCCTTAGAGTTCATCTAGTCCAAAGGTCTCACATTATGAATGAGCGTCATAAAAAATTCCGCTCTTTGACCCAGGGCTTTCATTTCCAGAACCTATTCTCAGGAAATAATCCTGACTATGGAGAACCATAAATCTCTACCAAGGCTGGGCACAGTGGCTCATGCCTGTAATTCCAGCACTTTGGGAGGCCAAGGCGGGTGGATCACCTGAGGTCAGAGTTTGAGACCAGCCTGGCCAAGCTGGTGAAACCCTGTCTCTACTAAAAATACAAAAATTAGTCGGGTTTGGTGGTGGGCGCCTGTAGTCCCAGCTACTTGGGAGGCTGAGGCAGGAGAATGGCCTGAACCCAGGAGGCAGAGCTTGCAGTGAGCCGAGATCGCACCACTGCACTCCAGCCTGGGTGACGGAGCAAGACTCCGTCTTAAAAATAATAATAAAAAATAAATAAATAAATAAAAATAAAAATAAAATTCTACCAAGGTTTAACATAACAATACTTTTATTTTATTTATTTTATTTTTGAGACTGGGTCTTGCTCTGTTGCCCAGGCTGGAGTGCAATGGTGCAGTCACAGCTCACTGCAACCTCAACCTCCCGGGCTCCAGTGATCCTGCCACTTCAGCCTCCCAAGTAGCTGGGACTACAGGCATGTGCCACCATGCCCAGCTAATTTTTGTATTTTTTGTAGAGACAGGTCTGTCTACGTTATCCAGGCTGGTCTCGAGCTCCTGGAGGCATGTGATCATCCCGCCTCAGCCTCCCAAAGTGCTGGGATTACAGGCATGAGCCACTTCATCCAGCCTAATATTTTAATTATTAAAAATGTTTTTGAAAGTATCCAAATGAGGCCAGGCACGGTGGCTCATGCCTGTAATCCCAGCACTTTGGGAGGCCAAGGCCGGCGGATCCCGAGGTCAGGAGTTCGAGACCAGCCTGACCAACACGGTGAAATCCTGTCTCTACTAAAAATACAAAAATTAGCTGGGTGTGGTGGTGCGGCCTGTGATCCCAGCTACTCAGGAGGCTGAGGCAGGAGAATCGCTTGAGCCCTGGAGGCGGAGGTTGCAGTGAGCTGAGATCGCACCACTGCACTCCAGCCTGGGAGACAAAGCAAGACTTCGTCTCAAAAAAAAAAAAAAAATTAGATTGTAGTAATGGTTACACAACTCTGGATATTCGAAAGTATCCAAATGTCCAACAAGAGGGAAAAGGTTAACTACATTATGGCATATCCACTTGAGTGGATATTAGGAAGATATTGTAATGATAATTATGAAGATAATGAAGAAATCTACATAAGTGGTTACACTATAACAGTAAGTGAAGGAAGCAGTTCAGAACTGTATGTACCTTACAAACATAACTAAAAACATACAGGATGAAGAAAAACTAGGAAGGCTTCCACCCAGCATATATGAAAGTGTTTGAGATTAAAAGTAAATTAAAGGTGGAATTACAAGTAACATTTCCACTTGTTTGTAATGTTGACATACAGAGCTGTAAAAAATACACACTGAAAACCTCCCAGTTTTCCTATGGATGAACAATCCGCAGGTCAGTGACCAGGTCTGGCCTGGTGCTATCAATAGGTCAAATAATGTCAATATATTGAATTGGAAAAGAATCTGTAAGAGTGGTTTCTATTTTCATTTTTTTCATTTTGTTTTATTTTTGTTTCCATGCTGATATGGGAAGATTTTTAGAAATTGTTCCAGGGTCTCAGTAGTAACCCTTGCAGGCAAGTCTGGCCCAGGATCTGGACAATTCTAGAGGCAGGAAGCACAGAGACGAAGGGGACTCACTGCCTGACCGCAGAGAAAGGAGCTGTGCCTTTTGACCAGGTGTGTTTCCACCACGTGTTGGGAGGAGTGTTCTCAGAACCATAACTCAGCCCAGCAGCCATAAGCCAGCCTCCCACACTACCACAGAGACTTCCTGGGGCACTCGCTTAAGGTGGCTATAAAAGTGCTTCCAACTTTCTCGCCTTGCACAGGGAGAGGGAGGTCAGCTCCAGGCATTGAAAAAGGCTCCAGAAGGACCTGGAGCCCATCAGCAGAGGCTGCATTTCCCATCACAGTGTGCTCCTGAGCCTGCACCTGGGCTGGTGGACAAACATGTCCCGCCTGATCCTAGGGTACAAAAGGTTAACCAACACAAAGGGGCCCAAGGAAATGAAATAAGTTTACAGAATCAAAGGTTTCAGGGTTCCAAAGACTCCCCCTTGTGGGTGGGAGAGACACCATGCAAGTTGTGCCTTTACTAAGCAGATAACAAAAGAAAGCGGATTCCTAGGCAGCGCCTCCTTAAGTAGCCAGTAGAGGGCTCTGTGAATCTAGTCAACAAGTGATTGCTTTATAATGTTTTTAAATTTGCTACAACCTCTAACTCAACTCTCTAATGAATAGAATTTAGTGGGAGTTTATCCCACCAAGTACCTGAGGGCTATAAGGGGCCACACTTCCTCTCTCTCTCTGTTTTGTTTTGTTTTGAGACAGAGTCTCATTCTGTTGTCCAGGCTGGAGTGCAATGGCATGATCTCCGCTCACTGCAACCTCTGCCTCCTGGGTTCAAGCAATTCTCCTGCCTCAGCCTTCCGAGTAGCTGGGACTACAGGCGCACTCCACCACGCCCAGCTAATTTTTGAATTTTTAGTAGAGACGGGGTTTCACCATGTTGGCCAGGCTGGTCTCGACCTCCTGACCTCAAGTGATCCACCCGCCTTGGCCTCCCAAAGTGCTGGGATTATAGGTATGAGCCACCATGCTTGGCCTTTTTTTTTTCTTTTCTTTCCTTTTTTTTTTCAGACAGGGTCTCACTCTGTCACCCAGGCTGGAGTGCAGTAGCGCAGTCTCCCGGGCTCAAGCCATCCTGCCACCGCAGCCTCCCGAGTAGTTGGGACTGTAGACACGCACCACCATGACCGGCTAATTTTTACATGTTTTGTAGAGATGGGGTTGCTCCATGTTGCCCAGGCTGGTCTCAAACTCCTGGCCTCAAGTTTGAGATGAGATTTGCTCATCTCAGCCTCCCAGCGTACGGAGATTACAGCCGTGAGCCACGGTGCCCAGCCTCCTTGTTCATTTTGAAAAGCAGGAGGGAGTCATGGCACAGAAGAAAGAGCATTGAAGGAAGAGTCAGCCAACTTGGGTTTAATCCTCATTCCATCCTAAATACTTGGTGACCTTGGCTAAGCCCTCCTGCTAGGAGGACTTCTGTCATCTGCACATTGAGAGATACTTTTTGCCCAGGGCCGTGACAGCCAGCCGGTGTGGCCAGAGTAGCAGACTGGGCTCGTTTTAGCTGCCTGGAAAGAACCCTAGGTCCCTCCTGTTGACCCTTGGCAACATTTAACCAGCCCACTTTGGAATGAATTTTGTAGACAAGTTCCCTGAGCAAAGTGACAAAATAATGCGCACCATGAATAGTGTACCATTGGCAAATAGCAGGTGCCAATAATAGATATTTCAATTACTGTCTATTACAACTCACACCCTCTTGCTGCCCACATTTATGCGCTTTCAAATACATGAATAAACAGATCTGCCCCAACAGTTCTTTTTTTTGAGATGAAGTCTCGCTCTTGTCCCCTGGGCTGGAGTGCAATGGCGCGATCTCGGCTCACTGCAACCTCCACCTCCCTGGTTCAAGCGATTCTCCTGCCTCAACCTCCCGAGTAGATGGGATTACAGGTGCCCGCCACCACGCCTGGCTAATTTTTGTATTTTTCGTTGAGACAGGGTTTCACCATGTTGGCCAGGCTGGTCTCGAACTCCTGACCTCAGGTAATCCGCCCACCTCAGCCTCCTAAAGTGCTGGGATTACAGGCGTGAGCCACTGCGCCCAGCCTTCTGCTCCAAAAGTTCTTAAAACTTCTTTGAAAATGATTCTCCTCGCCTTTGTGGCCTTTCAGAGCAAACATCCCTTACAGCAAACACAATCCTCTTCAAGCTTTCCAAAGACCCTCCTCACCCACTTCCGCATCCAATACCTGCCAGGAAGTTCCGAGTGAAATGTAAGGTTCAGGACAGTAATGCAATGCCCAGGAGTGTGGGAGAATTACTCCCTCTTCCCTCAGTGAGTCTTTTACTGGTCATATGCTCCCAGTATCTTTTCTAATAAGCTCTCTTAACTCCCTTCTGATTTTTTTTTTTTAAGGGAATCAGTTTTGTCCATGAAGAAAGAGCTGGGCATCTCTCAGCTTCGTGGGTCCTCCTTACCTTCTTGATCTGATCCTCCTTCAGCTTGCTGAAGTAAAATGCCATCAAGTGGACCGCAAACATTTTCCCCAAGTTTGGTTTCTCCTGAGATGGGCAGAGATTCCTGTGCAGTGTTCACTCCCACGACTCTGGAGTGTTGCACGCTTCCAGTCCAGGCTGGCAGACCTCTTGGGGAGCAAGGTGCTGCGGACTAAATACCTCCAGCCTGCTTGGTTCAATGATTAAACTCCCCCCCACCCCACCCCTTTGGTCCCTCCCTCTGGCACACACTTGATTGTCTAATAGGAGGCTCTGGATGGTAGCTGAGGGTTAGTGGAGGGGGAAGCAGGGAATTGATGGGTTGCTTGACTACTTGAGAATTGGGTGCCACCAAATCTCATTGCTAAGCAACCTTCTCAAGCCAGGGCTCCGCCAAGCCCACTCAGCCGAGGAAAATCTTCTGCAAAGTTGGGCACTAAACAAAGCCAACTTTCAACCAGTGGAGCTGCTCTGCAAATTTCTAGTCCCAGGCTTTTCTCTTTAGTTTTTTATGCTGGTGGCATAACTCTGTGAACCCCCTGCTCCTCAGAAGCACTGAACTAACTAAAGCTAAACATCGTCCTGGTCAACGGGATTTCAAGAATGTTGGGGCAGATTCTTCCATTTGTGACAGATCAGATTTCTTAACTAATAGCCCATGGTTAACAGAAAATGATCAATAAATATTTACCTATTCACAGTGTTAAGCCAGAAAATCTTTAGTTCACAGGTAGTGACCCAGGAAAAAATATTCCTGAGAGTGAACTGAAGTCACCAGTGCTCACTGGGAATCACTGCTGGAGAGAAGGAAGTCACAGATAAGAAATGTCTCAGTCCAGCCGGGTGCAGTGACTCACAGCTGTAACAATCACAGCACTTGGGGAGGCCGAGGCTGGCGGATCACCTGAGGTCAGGAGTTCGAGACCAGCCTGGCCAACATGGTGAAACCCCATCTCTACTAAAAATACAAAAAACTTAGCCGGGAATGGTGGCAGGTGCCTGTAATCCGAGCTACTTGGGAGGCTGAGGCAGGAGAATCACTTGAACCTGGGAGGCGGAGGTTGCAGTGAGCCGAGATCGCGCCATTGCACTCCAGCCTGGGTGACAAGAGCAAAACTCCATCTCAAAAAAAAAAAAAAGAGAAATGTCCCAGGCCACTGAGATGTTTTATTCACTCACTTCTCACTCATCATACTCGGCATGAGAAGGACCCAGAAAGCACCCAATATGTGGGTACAATCAACCTTGCACTCTTCCCACAGTCGTTGGCTGGCTAATGAAACCAATAACAACAGTGTTAACAACAGCGGCTAACATGGATGGAGCATTTACCAATCCCATTTTGTTTTTATTACTATTGTTATTATTATTTTTTAGACAGGGTTTCATTCATCCCCCAGGCTGGAATGCAGTGGTGGAATCATGACTCGCTGCAACATCAGCCTTCTGGGCTCAGGTGATCCTCCCACCTCAATCCCCAGGGTAGCTGGGGCTACAGGCATGTGGCACCTTGCCCAGCTAATTTTTGTAGAGATGGGGTCTTGCCATGTTGCCCAGGCTGGTCTTGAACTCCTGGGCTCAAGCAATTTACCCACCTCAGCCTCCCAAAGTGTTGAAATTACAGGCATGAGCCACTGCTCCCGGCCCACTCTTATTTTATAGATGAAAAAATTGAGGCCCAGAAAGGTTACGTGATCACAAAGCCGTAAACAGGACAGCAAGGGGTCAATCCTGGAAGTTTGATTCCAGGGCCCAGCTCATAATACATGACATTGGCTCTCCAGCCCTGCTTTCTCCACGCAATAGATACTCAATAGATAACGCAATTGATAACTATTAGTAGCAGCAGCATTCTGTTGCGTTGTTAAGAATTTCTTTTTCTTTTTCTTTTGCTTTTTTTTGAGACAAAATCTCACTCTGTTGCCCAGGCTGGAGTACGGTGGCTCAATCTCAGCTCACTGCAACCTCCACCACCTGGGTTCAAGCAATTCTCCTGCCTCAGCCTCCTGAGTAGCTGGAATTCAGTGCTCTCTACCCATTGCCATGTGGACGAGCCATTAGGTCTCACTTAAGCCGACAATGTAGAGGAGGCTCAGTTAAAATTACTCCAGATGCTTTATTCAGATTGATATAAGCATATTAAAACTGTCTCCCAGATTGAGAATCCCCATCCTTTTCAGCCCATTTACCCTCAGACTATGACTTTTAGCTTGCTCCTTTATTACACAAGCCAACAAAGATTAACCTTTAGTTCCCCAAACCATTTAGTTCCCCAAACCAGGTGGAATTGTTGGTATTCTGAAATGGGCATGCTAGGCCCTAGCCCACATTGGCTGAGGATAATATCCTGGGAAGGCCATCTGCCCGTAATTGATGACATTATTTATCTTAATTCCCCCACTAGTTGATTTATTTCAGAAACAGAGTCTCGCTACATCTTGTCTTGCCCAGGCTGGATTTGAACTCCATCCACTCTTGCCCAGGCTGGATTCGAACTCCTGGGCTAAAGTGATCCTCTGGCTTCAGCCTCCCGAGTAGCTAGGACTACAGGCTTGCGTCACCACACCCAGCATTTAATTCCCCCATTTAAAAAGTAACCTGGGCTGAGCACAGTGGCTCACACCTGTAATCCCAGCACTTTGGGAGGCCGAGGCGGGAGGTGGGCAGATCGCCTGAGGTCAGGAGTTCGAGGCCAGCCTGGCCAACATGGTGAAACCCCGTCTCTACTAAAAATGCAAAAATTACCTGGGCATGGTGGCGGGTGCCTGCAATCCCAGCTACTCGGGAGGCAGAGTTAGGAGAACTGTTTAAACCCAGGAGGTGGAGGTTGCAGTGAGCCAAGATTGCACCACTGCACTCCAGCCTGGGCAACAGAGTGAGACTCCATCTCAAAAAAAAAAAAAAAAGTAACCTCGGCAGTGCAATATGCACCAACTGTCATTGATTTGTTCGACATAGGGATAAGAAGTTACAGTAGCCAGTGGTCAAAAGGATGCAAACAATAACCAAAGATCTCTGTAATCTCATGGTTGCTTGTATGAGTCAGATAGGCAGCCCTTGGAATTTTAATCGGGCAAATGACAAGGATTTTCATCTATTGCATCATTCCATTTTTAATCTGAACACATTAGCATCTACATTCCAGGCCTGAGTAAGGTGACTAAACCAGGAAGTTTAATGATTACAGAGATCACATGCATTTGGAGTCATCTAGCTCAGCCCTCTCACTTTATAGAATCAAGACAAAATAATTAGGTTGTTTTACCATTCCTCATCTGATTACTCCAATTCAAGTCTTGGGATTTTTTCACCCTTACTACAGCTCTATTGGCTATTCAAGGATATCTAGGTTTAAATCTTGTAAGTAGTTGGATTTTGCTTAAGAACACCCATTTGAGGGCTGACACTGACAAGTGACATTTTAGTTAAAGCATATCACCCATCTGGCCCAAATCTTCCATGTAAGAAGGGAAACTCTCCCATCTCTAGACACATCTCCATTTCATAGAGCTCCACTTTAATCTACACGGTCCGTTTTGGCAAGGCCCAAAGATAATTCCTGTTTTCCTTTAAGTACTGAGTATGGTGGGAGGACTAGAAGTCCAGTAAAATTTACCTATTTATTTAGCAAACACTTCCCCATGGGGTTTACTAGATGTCTTACGATATTAATTCCACAGTAACTATCATTCTCCCTATTTTAAAGATGGAGAAACTGAGGCACAGAGCCCAACTAGGACGCAGTGAAATCGAGATTTGAACGCAGACAGTCTAGCTCCAGAGTTCTTGCTTGCCCACTGTGCTACACTGGCTAGGCTGGAAACAAGGCACAGGGAGACATGGGGCCTCAGCTGGAAAAATGGCCCTAAGCTCTGGCTAACACAGTGGAAAGTGCACAGGCCCTGAGGTCCTACTTTGGCTTTTTTTAAACTGCAGGTAAAGGTCCAAGTCTATATTCATATCTGTAAAAGCTTCATAGCTACGTCAGTGGTCAAGCAAATTATCACACAAGGAAAGGCATGTGGTCTATAGTGGGCACACTAGAAGCATCTCCTGAAGCTCAGCCTTTCCCTGGCTGGGGACCCCTCTTCGCTCACCCCACTTGGTCTCTTGGGATAAGAAAATGTGTGCAGACCTTTCAGTCCACTAAGTAAGGCATGATCATAAACCATTAGAAAGTACCTGTTCCATGTACTGGAATTAAAGGAACAGTTGGGAATTTTATGGAAATTCTATTCCTGTTACTAAAGAAAACAGCTCTTGAATTCTGCCCTGTATCCTTTTTAATGGTAAGTCCAAAGTTAAGTTGTCATAACATAAATCAATGTGACCTGCTGGTACTCCACTTGCTGCAAAAGAATCAGAAACTGTGTGAGAGAGAGCAAACTTCCATAATAAGAAAACCAATGTAGAAACTTCCAAAGGCTGCCAGTGGTTACAGTTACAATGGTGTCTCTATCGGAGCAGCCACAAATGAAGCAGAAATGCTAACCTCAGCAAGTTTCAAAAGAATGCTGCTAATCATTTTTACAGGTTTATTCTGAACCGAAGACAAGGAATGATCAGGAAGAAATTCTGATACGATTTCTAAATCACAACTGTACATTAAGGGTCATGTTTGCAAAACACCTATCAAGGAAAGAAAAGCCATACAAGAAAATGCAGTTCATATGACTTTTAACATTTTTCAGAATAATTATCATCTCAATTGCACAAAATAACCAACTTTTCAAAGCAAATGAGACTTCTGGTTAAACATGGCATTAACCTACAAGGACAAAAAGAAAGGAAACAGTGACTGATAAGAGATCTTAACATAATTCTGGAAGACAGGAAGCTCACAGAAGTAATTGCTTAGTAGAGGAAACACTGAAACCTGAGTGCCCGCAGAGGGTGACTCGGCTGAGAAGGGAGCCATGACATTTGTAAAACTCTAAAATGCTCAGGAATCAGAGGTCCGGGGGCAAGACATAGAGCCAAAAACAGGAGATTGGTTAAAAAGCTATATGAAAAAGCTTGGCCAGTCATGGTGGCTCACCCCTGTAATCCCAGCATTTTGGGAGGCCAAGGCAGGTGGATCATTTGAGGTCAGGAGTTTGAGCCCAGCCTGGCCAACATGGTACCCCCATCCCTACTAAAAACACACAAAAAAAATTAGCCAGGCATGGTGGTGGACACCTCTAATCCCAGCTACCCAGAAGACTGAAGCACAAGAATAGCTTGAACCTGGGGGGCAGATTTTGCAATGAGCCGGGATTGCACCACTGCCCTCAAGCTTGGGCGACAGACCCAGACTCCATCTCAACGGAAAAAAAAAACAAACAAAAAAAAACCCAAACCCACAGGTATGGAAAAGGGAAAACTATAGAGACAGTAAACAAATTGGTGGTGGCCAGGGATTCAGAAAGGTTGGGGATGCTGAATAAGTGAAACACAAAGGCATTTTTAGGGTAGTGAAACTATTCTGTATGACACTGTAACGGCAAATACATGACACACTTTCAAAACCCATAGAATTTGACAGCACAAAGAATGAACTTTAATGTACATATGTTCAAAAAAACATTTAGGAGGTCAGTGACGCAACACAGACTGTGACATGAGTCTAACTGTGTTGCAAATGTGTGAAATAGCCTCACTGAAGGTGAAGGGGAAGGAAAATATGCTGACCTAAGAAACTTTGAAAATTAATAGAGTAAGACTACAAGTAAAAGGAAGTGTATGTAGCACTGTATTCTGACTGATAAAGTTGCTTCCTGCAAAAGCACGCTTAATAACTCTGAAACCACTACACCAGAATACTGGAATTGAACAATTAAGTACATGGATGGTGGATGGCAGGAGGGAGGTTTCTTGCTGTTGGAGTGAGAGGCTTCAAGCAGGGGAGAAGGCTAGAATGATCCATGTCACTGGATTAGAATTGAGGACATCAGTATAAACTCATGTTTAGCTTGATATTGATATAGATGACTATACATATATGTTTATATAAAGATTTGAAGACATGTGTATATAGTTTAGTATACACATGCATATGTCCTTGCTTTGTCAGCTGAGAAACCCTAGAAGTAATGACACCTAGTAGCAACAAGCACACCTAGTGCCCAGATCAAAGAACCAGGTCTATACAGGATGGTCCTGGCACATCTTGTAGTGCCAGAAAGGAAGGAAGTTATCAACAAAACAAAAACCAAATGATACGGATGTGTCAAAGGAACACAGGAGCCAACTGAAAGTGAAAAAGTTCCTAATAACCAAAGCTAGAAAACATTGATAGGAGTGTTAAAAAAAAAAAAAGAAAGAAAGAACTGAGCAAGATAAAGTATGACTGGATTATAACCCAAAGTCTACATTTCCATTAGCCCATACTGATATTAACAAATAATTGCATAAATATATAAGTGAGGGAGAAAGGACCAATCTCCCATGCAGAAGAATGTACATAGATAATCCACCCTCAAAGAGGTGGAGCACAGTGTACACAGTGATTCTTTCCAGAGAGTTCAGTATGGAAAAAGAGAAAAGGGTAACATGACAGTGAGGAAACCTGACACGTTGTCCTCAGGCATGTGATGAAGGTCAACTTCAGCAGGGTGAAGTCATGTTGACAGTACAGATCCGTGATATGAGGTGATAAGACCAGCACCTTACCACTGGGCTCTTTCTCCCAAAACCCAAACCCTAGTCTAATCATAAGAAAAACATCAGACAAATCCCAACTGATGAATAGTCTATAGAATACATGATTAGTACTCAAAGCTGTCGAGATCATCTACAGCAAGTCTGAGAAACTGTCACAGCCAAGAGGAGCTTAAGGAGACGACTAAATGTCATGTGGTGTCTTGGATGGGATCCGAAAGAGAAGAAGGCCACTGGGTAAAAACTAAGGAGATCTAAACAACCTGTGGCCTTTAGTTAATAATAATGTATCAGTCTTGGTTCATTAATTATAACAAACATACCATACTAATGTAAGATGTTAATGGGGGAAATGTGTTGGGTATATGGGAATTCTTTGTATTATCTTTGCAATTTTTCTGCAAATCTAAAACTATCCTAACTTTTTTTTTTTTAAGTTTATGTTTAAAAAACCTTACAGGCCAGGCGTGGTGGCTCACGCCTGTAATCCCAGCACTTTGGCAGGCCGAGGTGGGTGGACCTCCTGAGGTCAGAAGTTTGAGACCAGCCTGGCTAATGTGGCGAAACCCCATCTCTAATAAAAATACAAAAATTAGCTGGCTGTGGTGGTGTGCACCTGTAGTCCCAGCTACTCTGGAGGCTGAGGCAGGAGAATTGCTTGAACCCAGGAGGCGGAGGTTGCAGTGAGCTGAGATCACA
Organism: Pongo abelii; assembly: GCF_028885655.2. Taxonomy (NCBI): domain Eukaryota; kingdom Metazoa; phylum Chordata; class Mammalia; order Primates; family Hominidae; genus Pongo; species Pongo abelii. The sequence goes on from NC_071993.2 coordinate 74,817,445, forward strand.
CCATTGCACTCTAGCATGGGCAACAAGAGCAAAACTCCATCTCAAAACAAACAAACAAACAAAAAACCTTACAGATACTGCCGGGCATGTTGGCTCACGCTAGCACTTTGGGATCACCTGAGGTCAGGAGTTCGAGATCAGCCTGGCCAACACGGTGAGACCCAGTCTCTACTAAAAATACAAAAATTAGCTGGGTGTGGTGGTGCACACCTGTAATCCCAGCTACTCAGGAGGCTGAGGCAGGAAAATTGCTTGAATTTGGGAAGCAGAGGTTGTTTTCTGTTTGTTTATTTGTATATTTGTTTGTTTGTTGAGACGGAGTCTCACTCTGTCTCCCAGGCTGGAGTGCAGTGGCGCAATCTCGGCTCACTGCAACCTCCGCCTCCCAGGTTCAAGGGATTCTCCTGCCTCAGCCCTGGGGACTACAGGCACGCGCCACCACGCCCAGCTAATTTTTATATTTTTAGTAGAGACTGGGTTTCACCATGTTGGCCAGGCTGGTCTCGAACTCCTGACCTCATGATTCACTCCGTCTCCCCCTACTGCCCTCCCAAAGTGCTGGGATTACAGGCGTGAGCCACTGCACCTGGCCTTGGGAGGCAGAGGTTGTAATGACCAGAGTTCATGCCACAGCACTCCAGCCTGGGCAACAGAATGAAACTCTGACTCAAAAAATGAAGTAAAATAAACCTTACAGATACTGACATTTAGGGAATCATTTAAAAAGCCAGCTTATCATCCAATCAACCTGCATAAAAACTGAAAAGACATTAGGCCCATAAACAGAGCTCTCCATTAGCTTATTTCTTCACTTTTAAACACAGACACAGGCAAGGATCGCTAGACACATGAGACAAGTTTCCAACAATAAAGGAAGAAATCAAGCTAGGACAAAAAAAAAAAAAAAAGGAATTAGAATAATGTAAGAAATGGAAGAAAACTTAAAAATTACTTTATCTAGAGATACTATAGGTGGAGGTTTATCTATTTTTTTGAAACAGAGTCTGGTACTGTCGCCCAGGCTGGAGTGCAGTGGTGCCATCTCAGCTCACTGCAACCTCCGCCTCCTGGGCTCAAGTGATCCTCCCACCTTAGCCTCTTGGGTAGCTGGGACTACAGGCACACACCAACATGCCTGGCTAATTTTTGCCATGTTGCCCAGGCTGGTCTTGAATTTCTGAGCTCAAGCGATCTGTTCGCCTCGGCCTCCCAAAATGTTGGGATTACAGGCATGAGCCACTGCACCCAGCCAGGTTTATGTATTTTAAAGCTGTGAAACAGGGGAGGGAAATCGCAGCATGATTCCCTTATCCATTTGCCTGTCCCATAGCAAATCTCTACTTTTCATTATATCCTAATAGGTTTGAGTTAGACACACACAGAATGACTGCATCATAATTACAGACTCCCAGTTTTGAGTCATAAGAGACTCTAATTTGTGATGATAGTTTTATATATTTGTGATTTACAGTCACTTTTCAAGAGTTTCATTTTGCAGATTTACACTCTTCCACATATATAACATACAAAACATTACAAGTCACTGGATATTATTCCCAGTCATTTTCTAATCACATTTTATTAAATTATCAGGTCTGTATAGTGATAGTCTGAGATTAGTCTCTAAGCCTTAGTCCACATCCCATGTTTAAGTTCAGTGGAATCCATAAGAATCCACGGAGGGCTCTCAGGTGAGTACTTCAAAATCTGTGAGAAGACTGCAAGGATAGGAAAGAGCTGTCTTTCACGAAGAGTGACGTGACCATAGTGAAATGGAAATGAATGCCTGGAATTTAGGTGGCCCTGAAGCCCACAAAGAAAGATAAGTGACATGTCAAGCTTGTTGCAGAGAAGGATGACGAGGCTGCTTTCTTGGTGACAATTTTAGGTACACTGAAGAGAATTCTCCAGGGCCACTCCAATTCTATTTTTCCTGTTTTGCTTCACATGCTGCCATCTTTAGTCTCTTCTTCTAACCACAGTGCCCTCCTTTCCCTCCAAAGGAAGGAGACGTGAAAGGGCAAACTGTCACTATTCATAAATGCTTGTTAGCTGAATGTTCAAGCAGCCCTTCCCTTACAGGACCTCCCACCCCCACCTCTCTTATTTGAGGCTTTATTTACTTATTTAGAGACAGGGTCTCGCTCTGTTGTCCAAGCTGGAATGCAGTGGCATGATCACTGCTCACTGCAGGTTCAACATGCTGGGCTCAAGTGATCCTTCCACCCCAGCCTCCCAAGGAGCTGTACTACTGGTGAATGCCACCACATCCGGCTAATTTTTTAAATTTTTTGTAGAGATGGGGTCTCACTGTGTTGCCCAAGCTAGTCTCAAACTCCTGGCCTCAAGCAATCTTCCTGCCTTGGTCTCTCAAAGTGCTGGAATTACAGGCATGAGCCACTGCACCCAGCCACTTCTTTATTCAACATATTCAGGACTTTTCACTTGCCTTAGTTTTTAAGTGTCTTGCCTAAGTCTTTTCTCTGACTTACCAACTCTGGCCCCCAAACTGGAGAAAATGGGAGACTTAACAGCGCTCTAAGTGATGTACCCCATCACTTACATACGATGGGACCAAATCCACTATTTGGTTCAGTTCGTAGATATTTATTGTAACCTTCTGGACAAGAATGATTATGTCTGCTATGGTGTAAGTCACAGGGGTAAGCAAATTCTAGAAGCTGCAGTTGCTCCACTGCAGAATATCAAGAGATAAGCCCTTCCAGGCATTTCACTAGTTTATCCATAAGCAAGGGGGAAATAGAGTCAGTGCCACCCACTCAGCCTTTATTTCCATGAAGGCAAAGGTTGGAATGAAGATTGTCATCTCAGTTAAATGTTACCTCTGAACTACCAAAGAAAAAAGCAGAGAGAGGTTGCAGATCTGGCTACGTTCCCTCACCCAATTTGAGTCAAATCATATTTAATCCCTACCATGAGGTCAGCCCCAATTCAATAGTTGCTCAAGAAATTAGTTCAGTTGTGAGAATAATCTGAGAGCTCAATTCACAGCCCAGACTGGACCCAAACCTTCACGTTCATTTATATAATAAAATGCTTCCTGTGTGCCAGGCCCTATGCTAAATGGCACGTGATCACACTTAACCTCCAAAACAACTCTAAGTGAGCGTACTGACCATTTTCTTCAGATGTGAGATCAAGCCCAGAGATGGCAAGGCTACTAAGCTGTGATATGAAAAGGAACCATATCTGTGTAATTCCAAAGCTTCCACCTTTAAACCCCTTTTAGCTAGGTTTCTGAACAGGGTTGAAAACTTCATTGGACAAGTGTAGGGCACTATGCATCAGACTGGCCTTTGGACAATGGAAGACCACCCTACCTAAAACAGCCCTTCCCTGCCACTCAGCATCACTCTTTCCTTATTCTACTTCTTTCTAGCATTCATCTCTAAAATTACACCCATTCATCTCACAAAGACTGATTTTGTTTCTGCTATATTCCAGATACTGTGGATGCAGCAATGAAATAGACTACAATCTCTGCCCTCACCGATCTGACAGGATTTAACCTGTTCCTATCTCTCCTACCAAATATGAGATCCATGAGGGTAGAAGATTGTCAGTCTTGCTTATTGCATATTTCCAGCACCTAAATAGCCTCTGATATATGGGTACAATAGACAGCAATGTTCGTCAAAGAACTGCATCCATGACATCCTCAGCATGGCATAGGAAACTGGTCAAACAATTCACAAAAGTGATTTTATTCCCATGCAGAGTTCCTTATAGTGCACTGTCTTAGTACTATTCTACAAATGGCCATTATATAAAGATTTAAATTAAACCTCTGTGATATCCTAGTATTTTCTAAATGTTGAAAAAAAAAAAAAACCACACAAGTTTAGTCATCAAGAGTGATTTTTCTGTGCAAAAAAACAAAAAACAAAAACACACACACACACACCAAAAATTCCCCAGTACCAGATAGCCACAATACTAGAGGAGGGAGTAAACGCACGTGAGGAAAAAGGATTCAAAATAAATTTTTATTTGCAAAATTTAAAAAAAAAAAAAAAAAACAGGAACAGAAAACTAGTCCGAATCAGGTTCCTTCTTCTTTCTTCTCGTCCCTTTTGGATGAGTCCCAGACTCTGTTTTTTCTTTGTTGTGTTCAGTTTGTTGTGTCATCCACTCTTTTTCTAGCTGTTTCAGCATGTCTGGAGTGAGGAGTCCTTGCTGCACCAATCTGGAAGCAAGGGACAGCTCTCCTGCATCGGGGCTGGGTGGCTCAGTAGCTTTACTCCCTAGAGCTTTGGTGCCGCGTGTCCTTCTCGCTTGGCTCTTTAAGGTTCCTGACAATCGTGACTGGCTCCCTGATGGAAAGCCCTCCAAATTCAACAGCTTATGCGTCTCAGACATTTTAATCAATTTAGTGATATTGTGTACACCATCTTGGATAATACCATCTAGTTCTTTCTGGAGATCTCGAATAAGGCTGGCATCTGGAAACATATCCATAAATCGGTAGCTGGGAAAAAGACACATTAGCATTATAGCAACAGCTCTTATCGCAGTCACTGGACAACTCTCAATGGCACACCTACATCTTGACATTAATTCTAAATGTTCTTTTTGCAAACTCTCTTCAGTGCCTCTGCTCAACCTTGATTTCTGCCCCCACACATCCGAGGAATATGTCATCCTGAGGGTGGGTCGGCACTGTACCTCAATAGACTCTGATACACTCCTGGAGAGGGACATGCCCCTCCTTTGAGAATCACTGGCCTAGAACAGGACTTCTCAAACAATAATGTACAAGTGAATCACCCAGGGATCTTGTTAAAATGCAGAATCTGATCAAGTCAGGGATTAGCCTGATACTCCTTAGTTCTAACAAGCTCCCAGGTGATACCAATGCTTTTGGTCCAAGGACCATCCTTTGACCAGCAGGAGTCCAGTGGACCTTCCTTCTCACCTAGCCATCTTAACTAGAATTGCAAGAACTCAAGTCATTTTTGGAATGGGTATAAACCATTCCATCAGTTGAACTGCCTTTATGGACAACAGACATAATATAGAGCATCTTGCAAATATGTCCATAATTTGAAATAGAAAAACAAATTCATAAAACCTTTAATTTGTCCTACTAGAAAAACGAGAGCACATAAAGGAAAAATGTTGGTACCTTAGCCACAGGTAAAGATCCAAGACATCGTGGACAGCTTCAAGATCCATGAGGTCTTTAATATTCTTAGGTGGAAATAAAGGCCATTTGATGTATCGGCGTAACCATGCAAAGGTCAGGGGCTCATTCCTGCTATACTGCCTGGCAAACTGAGAGAGAAAGAGGAAAAGAGTTTCAGAGAAGTGTCAGAATTCCCTTAAGTCTATAATTAGAAAGAGAAAAAAAAGAAAGCAAAACAAAACATTAATTGTGGTTGTATTTCAATAGACAGGTGGTTTCTTTTCTCCTTTATACTTTTCTACATTTTAAAGAACGTTTAATACTTTATAAGGCCAGGTACAGTGGCTCACGTCTATAATCCCAGCACTCTGGGAGTCTGAAGTGGGTAGATCCCTTGAGCCCAGGAGTTCGAGACCAGCTGGGGCAACATGGAGAAACCCCATCTATACAAAAACACAAAGAATTAGCTGGGCATGGTGCTGTGTGCCTGTGATTCCATCTACTCCTCAGGAAGCTGAGGTGGAGAATTATGAGCCCAGGGAGGTCAAGGCTGCAGTGAGCCATGATCGTGCCACTGCACTCCAGCAGAGTGAGACCATTTGGAGAAAGAAAAAACAAAAAAAGATGATTTCCTTCTTTTTCTAAAACCAGGGTAATAATATGTGCAGCAGAAGTTCAAGGGCTACTCTGGGCACACTACCTATAGGGTATCCCTGCTCCACAAGGAGAAGTTAAAAAAAAAAAAAAAAAAAAAGAAGAAGCTGTAGAAGGACTAACTTTCCAGGGCCTAAGCCTGTTAAACTCTTATTTAGGAATATGTGATGTTCTAAGCTATGGACAGACAGTACCTGAAGACTCCTATTTCTATCTCATTATGTAATAGTCCTATAACCTCAAATACGAGCTTAAGTTTCTCTATCTTGTTAATGTCCTCCCTTATTTTTTATTTTTTTGAGATGGAGTCTCGCTCTGTTACCCAGGCTGCAGGCACGATCTTAGCTCACTGCAACCTCCGCCTCCTGGGTTCAAGTGATTCTCCTGCCTCAACCTCCTGAGTAGCTGGGATTACAGGCGCCTGCCACAATGCCCAGCTAATTTTTGTATTTTTAGTGCAGACGGGGTTTCACCATGTTGGTCAGGCTGGTCTCAAACTCCTGATCTCGTGATCCACCCGCCTTGGCCTCCCAAAGTGCTGGGATTACAGGCGTGAGCCACCGTGCCCAGCTGTCCTCCCTTATTATATAGAAACCCTCTGAGGTGGCCTGGTGCAAGGCTGGTCAGAAGTCAATCTTGGATCTGCCTCCTGCGAGCTGTGTGGCTTTGGCCAAGTCACCACTCTTTGCTTCAGCTTCCTCATTGGTAACGTGAGACACCACAGCCCTGTCTTGAACCACAAGACACTGCTGGGGAATGTGCTTTCAAAACCATGTTGCATTCCAGACATTAGGCAATATTATACATCACCTGTACTACAGAAGATAGACATACAACCACACAGTAAGACCCCTCAAGCAAGAGTTTAAATAAAATCTTCAGCTTCAAGATTCAAGCTGATTTCAAATGATTCATTTCCTAATTAGGGGAAATTCTCTCTAAATGCTTAACCTAAGCAAGGTTAATACTTCAGAGAGGAAGAGCAGTTTTAGATCAATTGTGGTTAAATAATGCCACAATTTTGTTAAATTCAGTCTGGTCCACTCTGCTAAGTTTAATAAATGCCAAGTAGGATAGCCATAAACAGTAGAAATGTGACCACACTACCTGCTAGGCAGGACAGGCCAAGCATGAGTTCTCAAGTTATCTTATAAAGGCAGTGGCTCTATTTTTTTTGGCCACAAACAACTAGTGGAAACCCAATACATAAAAGAGCTAAGTAAGGAGCTATGCAGAGAGGGCAGGGAGAGATGCCCGCCCATCCGTCCGTCCATCCATCCATCCATCCATCCAGCAGCTGGCCCTAAAGGAGCTCCATGGAGCACAGCTTCCAAATCACAGTCCTAAGAGGCATCCTAAGTCATTAATGTGATTGAGCTCTTTCATAGTTCAGTAAAGACAAAGATCAAGAAAAAAGGAAAAGCCTCTAGATTTCATATTCTAATTTTTAAACAAAAAACACACGGAGCAGCTGGGCGTGGCGGCTCATGCCTATAATCCTAGCACTTTGGGAGGCCAAGGCGGGTGGATCACTTGAGGTCGGGAGTTCAAGACCAGCCTGGCCAACATGGTGAAACCCCATCTCTACTAAAAATACAAAAAATTAGCCAGGCATGGTGGCGGGCGCCTGTAATCCTAGCTACTCGGGAGGCTGAGACAGGAGAATCACTTGAACCTGGGAGGCGGAGGTTGCAGTGAGCCAAGCTCATACCATTGCACTCCAGCTTGGGCAACAGAGTGAGACTTCATCTCAAAAAGAAAACACACCGCGCATCATGGCGCACACCTGTAGTCCTAGCTACTCAGGAGGCCGAGGTGGAAGGATCGCCTGAGCCCAGGAGTTTGGGGTTACAGTGAGCTATGATTGTGCCACTGCACTGCAGCCTGGGCCACAGTGAGACCTTATCTTAAGAAAACAAGCAACTGTTGACCTGCATGTTCCAGAGACTCCCTACACCTTAGTAAAGAGCGTCTATTCACTAGAATAGCTGTTTAAAGGACGGTGTGAATGGGGCCAAGGCCATGGGACTGAGTTCCACTCAGGTCAGTTTACGGCAGTTTAAGACTGTTCCATAAACTTCAACCTTATGCTAGCTAAGTTTTTCACAAATGCCAGCTCTAAGAAACATACTTTCTAGGTAAACATCTGGACATGGAAGATCTCTAACACATATTATTAAGAGAAAAAGAAAAGGCAAGTTGTGAGTAATTCATTAAGATAACGTTGATAGGGCTGGGCACAATGGCTCATGCCTGTAATCCTAGCACTTTGGGAGGCTGAGGCAGGTAGACTGCTTGAGCTCAGGAGTTCGTGACCAGCCTGGGGAACATGGCGAAACCCCGCCTCTACAAAATATACAAAAATTAGCCAGACATGGCACGTGCCTGTAATCCCAAATACTCAGGAGGCTGAGGCACGAGAATCGCTTGAACTCAGGAGGCAGAGGTTGCAGTGAGCTGAGATGATACCACTGTACTCCAGCCTGAGCAACAGAGTGAGACTCTGTCTCAAAAAAAAAAGATAATTTTTTATGGGGAAATGCACCCTCACAACAAATCTAGTGTTTCCACATGAACATGCACGTAGGCAAACGCAATGAAAAGCAGTCTGCAAAGATACACACAAACTTACACAAGTAGTTATTTCAGAGGACTAAGATTGGAGAGGGAGCCACATTTAAGCTATCTGTAATGTTTTCATTTTGTATAAAGAGAAAGTATGTATTATTTATGTAATTTTTTTTTAAAGGGCAGAGTCTTGCTATGTTGCTGGAGATGTTCTCAAACTCCTAGGCTTAAGTAATCCTTCCTGCCTCCCAAAGTGCTGGGATTACAGGCATGAGCCACAGCACTGGACTATTTATGTTATTTAAAAAATAAGTTTAGAGCTAGATTTGATTAGAATATAGCTCATATGCAGAATGCTCAGGCCTACAGAGGAAATGGCAGTGAACCTCAGTGAGTCAGGACAAGATTCAGAGAAGAGGAGGCCTTTGGGTTTAGTGGGGTGGGGAGTGCATGCAAAGCAGAGGAAATAGGGCGGGAGGTGAGAGAACATGTTATGTTTATAAGGTACATACAGCTCTGAACCACTTCCCTCACTTACTGTTATAGTGTAATCACTTATGTAGATTTCTTCATTATAATCATAATTATCATTGCAATGTCTTCCTAATATCCAATCAAGTGGATATGCCATAATGTAGTTAACCTTTTCCCTCTTGTTGGACATTTGGATCCTTTCAAAAACATTTTTAATAATTAAAATATTAGGCTGGACTAGGTGGCTCATGCCTGTAATCCCAGCACTTTGGGAGGCTGAGGCGGGATGATCACTTGCCTCCAGGAGCTCGAGACCAGCCTGGGTAACATAGAGAGATCTGTCTCTACAAAAAATGCAAAAATTAGCTGGGCATGGTGGCACATGCCTGTAGTCCCAGCTACTTGGGAGGCTGAGGTGGCAGGATCACTTGAGCTGGGGAGGTTGAGGTTGCAGTGAGCTGTGACTGCACCATTGCACTCCAGCCTGGGCAACAGAGCAAGACCCTGTCTCAAAAATAAAATAAATAAAAAAAAGTATTGTTATGATAAACCTTGGTAGAGTTTTTTTTGTTGTTGTTGTTGTTGTTGTTGTTGTTGTTTTGAGACAGAGTCTCGCTCTGTCACCCAGGCTGGAGTGCAATGGTGCAATCTTGGCTCACTGCCACCTCTGCCTCCTGGGTTCAAGTGATTCTCCTGCCTCAGCCTCCCGAGTAGCTGGGATTACAGGTGCCCGCCACCATGCCTGGATAATTTTTGTATTTTTAGTAGAGACAGGGTTTCACCAGCTTGGCCAGGCTGGTCTCGAACTCCTGACCTCAGGTGATCCACCCGCCTTGGCCTCCCAAAGTGCTGGGATTACAGGCGTGAGCCACTGCACCCAGCCTTGGTAGAGATTTATGGTTCTCCATAGTCCACTGTCCTTCCTGGCCCCCAGGAATCCTGTGCTTCTCAGAAGTCAGAGATTTGCATCCCTACCCAAATGAGTTAAAAGGGGCTAGAACCCTGGCATGGTGCTCATACAAGACAGTAACCCCTGGCTCAGTGCTTTACACTTATGAAAACTGAACACTATTGCTACTATTAACCACTATTTAAGTTTTTACCAAGTCTCTCATATTACAGAGTACTCTTCTAATTATTTTATTTTGAATAACAAAGTACTGTTTGGGGAACCTGCATCAACCGGAAGGAACTCAAAATAGCTTAAAGATAAAGGCTTACCTGTAATAGTGAAGAACACACAAAAGGCTGCTTCTTGTTGATAGGGGCTGTGCAGAAAACATACCTCACTCGCAGACTTAGTGGAATATGCTGGATCAACTCTGCAGAAAATTTAAAATCATCCATATTGCAGACAAAATACTGCCCATCAACTTGTGAAAAGTCTACAAAAATATCCTGGGGAAAAAAAGACAGAAATTACTGGACTGCCTAAGTGAATTAAAATGAACAATGAATAACATACTCAAGTCTATAAAAGACAATCTCTTTAATCCAGAACAAATTTCCATAAAGGCTTGCTTTTAATCACTCCCTCATATCCTTCCCCACCTGAAATACTGAGAGGAAATTCCTCAGGACTAAAGTCCCAAAAGATTTTGAGAAAAAATTTTCGCTTGTAAAATAAATTTTATAAATAGCAACTTCTCAAAGGCAGACTATCCATTCATGCTCATGAGGTTAACCAGTAATCACTTGACATATCAACATTTTTAGGGGAGATTTGAAAGGGAGTTTCCACTTACAATGAGATTGGAAAGTGTTGCATCAGGGAGATGGTAGGCAAACATTTCAATCTGCTCAGCAGTTGGATGAAGACCAGCTGCCTTTTAGTAAAAGAAAAAACAATCATAAACTGATTTTTTTTTAAAAAAAGGACAAATTTTCTTAAGTTATTGCATGATAAAGTCCTATTCAGGCCAAGCTCTCACCAAATGAAGTAAATGCCAAGAATTTGAGTAAAAGAAAAAAAAATATCATTTTACCATTTATTACCAATTAGAAAAGTTGATGAGATGATTTAGTAAAAATGACAGATTATGGCCACTGAGAAATTAGTCTTTTGCTTACATTTTAGTCATATTTCTAAAACCTATGATGATCTGGCAGCGTATAAAAAATGATTTTATAGGCTGGGCGCGGTTGCTCATGCCGGTAATCCCAGCACTTTGGGAGGCCAAGGTGGGCGGATCACGAGGTCAGGAGATTGAGACCATCCTGCCCAATGTAGTGAAACCCCGTCTCTACCAAAAATGCAAAAATTAGCTGGGTGTGGTGGTGCGTGCCTGTAATCCCAGCTACTTGGGAGGCTGAGGCATGAGAATCACTTGAACCCAGCAGGCAGAGCTTGCAGTGAGCCGAGATCACGCCACTGCGCTCCAGCCTGGCGACAGAGCAAGACTCCGTCTAAAAAGATTTTATGGCCAGGCGCAGTGGCTCATGCCTGTAATCCCAACACTTTGGGAGGCCAAGGTGGGAGGATCACTTGAGGACAGTAGTTCAAGATCAGCCTGGGCAACATAAGGAGATTCCCATCTCTACAAAAAATTTTTTAAAAATCAGCCAAGCATGGTGGTGAGCACCTAGAGTCCCAGCTGCTCAAGAGGCTGAGGTGCAAGGCTCTCCTGAGCTCAGGAGATTGGGGTTACAGTGAGCCGTGATCATGCCACGGCACTGAAGCCTGAGTAACAGAGTGAAACACTATCTCAAAAAAAAAAAAAGGAAAGAAAAACCTGTTTTCCAGGGTAAAACCATTTTCCATGTCTCAGTTTTCCTCAATGAATTAAAATGAATAAGAAAAACCCAGTCACTTTAACCAAGGCAATAAAACTAACATATATACATACATCTAGAAAGACATGAGAACATTTTTAAACTGGAAGTGAATTCTCTTTAGCTACACATTACAGCGTTAGGACATGGCCACAGGTAAGTATAAGGAATGAAGTATGAAACAGAGAGAGAAAGTGAATGAAAAAGACAGAGGAAAAGAGGCAAGAGAGATAGTCATAAGGGAGGGAAGAAGAGTCCAAGACATGAGGTGCCCAGGAGGCAAGCAGGGAGGTCACGGGAGCCACCCACGAACCTAACTGTACTGCTAACAAGTTACAGAAATGATTCCAGCACAGCCTTCCCCTGGAAGCTTCTCCCTGCATGCTTCTCCCTGCACGATCTCATGTCTATATTCCCCTTCATCTAGTGTCACAGACAAATGAGAACATAAGCCACGTAAGTGAATTTTCCAGGGAACTTTAAATTTTAACTATTACTAGAAAGTTTGTTTCAAAAATGAGTTAATTCTAACTCATTAACTAATATTAACCAAAATTTAACCTTCTCCTCACTGGATGAAGTTGTATTGCTTAGAGCTGTTTTTGCCCCATACTCAAGGGTTTCGTCTATATTCAGGCTTCTGGTCATTTTTCAGTCCACTAATGTAGCTCTGTGTGCTCAGCTGAAGAAACTGCTTTCCTCCCTGTTCCTTCCCGCTGCTAGATTCCAGAAGGAAGTAAAGGCAAAGCAGGCTCACTAAACTTTGTCAATCTGGACCTTCACTCGCATACCATTCTCTGATCAAAGGATCTCTGTGGCGCTCCAAAGCAATAAAGGAGGGCTTTTTTTAATGCAGTTTTCATGGCACAAAATTTTCTTTCACTTATGTCTGTATCCAGAAATGTGTCTGAGGTGAGAGTCTGGATGGTGGGTGAGGGAAAGAATCACTGTCCTCCACAGAGAAGTAGTAATTAACATGTTACACCTTACCCTTATAGGATCCACAGGCCTCTTCAAAATTTCCTTTAATAAACTGAGATCTTCGTGATTCATTGTTGTAACCTCTCCTTCTTTAAACCGCGAGCTGAATCTGCCAGCTCTGCCAGCAATCTGCAGGGCTTGAGAGGTTGTGATTGGTTCTAGTTCTCTCTCTCCCTTTTCATTGATACTGGGCTTTATAAGGGAGTAAAAAATAATTCTCCTTATGCTCCTGAAACAGAAATAAAAGTGATCCTGCAGACTGGATGAAAAACCCTTCAATACTTGGGTCACTGCATAATGCTCACTCCAATACTAGCTTAGGTCCTCTTGCAACCTTGACTGCCACTTACAAAATTAAGGAAGGTCTGGCACAGTGGCTCACACCCATAATCCCAGCACTTTGGGAGGCTGAGGCACGAGGACTGTTTTGAGGCCAGGAGTTCAAAACCAGCCTGGGCAACATAGCAAGACCCAAGTCTCTACAAAAAATTAAAAACATCAGCTAGGTTCAGTGGTGTGTGCCTGTAGCTCTAGTACTCAGGGGGCTGAGGCAGGAAGACCGCTTGAGCCCAGGAGTTTGAAGCTGTGGTGAGCCATGATCATACCACTGTACTCCAGCGTGGGGCACAGAGTGAGACTCTGTCTCAAAAATAAATAAATACATAAATAAATAATTTTTAGGCTTAACATTGTTATCATTTAGAGATAATAACTAGCCCCAAATGCATAATAGGCACTCAGACACCTGACTGAGAAACTGAAAATAAAGTGACGTAGTACAATAGGTTAGCAGTAGTGGAGGGCAGCATTCAAACGTCCTAGTGTGGGCCGAGTTAGTGGCTCATGCCTCTAATCCTAGCACTTTGGGAGGCTGAGGTGGGAAGATCACTGGAGGCCAGGAGTTAGAGACTAGCTTGGGCAACAGGGTAAGACCTTGTCACTACCCCAAAAAAAAAATAATAACCAGGCTTTGTGGTGTGCCCTGCGGTCCTAGCTACTCTGGAGGTTGAGGCAGGAGGATCACTTGGGCCCAGGAGTTCAAGACTGCAGTGAGCTACAACTGGATCACTGCACTCCAGCATGGGTAATAGAGCAAGACCCTGTCCCTAAGAAAAGTCCTGGCACTATTTAATATTTTCTTTTTATTTCCCTCAACAGGTGTAGGCAACATAAACCTCAAATCTAGCCTATAATATTTACTCTCCCAAATCAAAGTGTTTGGTCATTAATGCCAATTAGAAAATTGAAAAACAAAAAACCACCATTTAACTCACCGAATATTCATGCTTATTAAAAACAAGTTACTTACAAATTAAGTCCCATGCCAATTGCATCTGTAGCAACCAAGATTTTGCATGGGTCATCGGGATCATTAAACTTTTTTGCTTGAGCAAGTTTGGTCCCTAAAACAAGAACAATTTATGTTAAATCAGTGTTCTCAGTCTTTTATTACATCAAGCTAAGTACATCTTGGAAACCCTCACCTCCTGTTCTTCCCATTTTTAATGATAAAACCTTTACTGTTTCAAACTTTATTTCTTTATATCCTCAAGGAGCCACTTATCCTTTACATCCATTCCTTCAAATACTCCATCATATAGCAACACAATCCCCCACCATACTAGCCTTATTCCTGAGGACACAGATTTCAGGACTACAACTTAAAAGGACATGGTCAAGTCCAGATTTCAATGACATTTCTGTAAGAAAATAATAAACTCAACATTTAAGATACAGTCTAATAATAGCAGCAACTAACAAGAACTATAATTAAAATACTTCTATTTCCACTAAGATGAAATAGAAAATTTATTTTATATGACGTTTAACAAATTACCAATACATCAAGCAGCTTAATTCAATATTGTTTACTATTTTTTATACATATCTCATACTATTTTTTATACATATCTCAACATAAATTGCAAAGATAGGAGATTTCATATCTTGTCACGAGGAAAGTCAATAATTACCAGGTGGGAGACTGCCATATATAACAGCTGATTCTAATCCCCGAATTTCAATCTGCCGACTCACAGAATAAATATCATTCTTGCTAAAACAGACAATGCAGTCCCCAGGCCGAAGGTTGTCTAAAGATTCTAGTGCATGGTCCAGCACGGAAATGGGGGTAAGCCTCTTATAGTCTCGAACCTACAATAAAGACATGAAATGGCAAAATGACACACCCAACTCAACTTCTTGTGACTAGTAATTAAGTGAAAAGCTTGTAATGCAGTTAAGAGTAGCTAAAAACTGATAAGTACCAATGTTTTTCAAAAGAAAACACAGAAAAACATTTATTTTGATATTATAAGTGTTACCATCACTTCTCATTGGCATCTCTAAATTAATAAGATGAAATAGAGTGTTTCATCTATTTTCAAAGCTTTTTCTCATATATTTCATTTTCATGGCAATGTGTTAAGTTCAGAAAGGTTATTAACTGCTATTTCCATTTTATAAAATAGTAAAACTGAGCCCAATAAAAAATTAATGTCTGAGGCACATTTTGCAAGTCTAACCTTCTGTGACTTGTCTAAAGAATGCAAAGCTAAGAATGGCAAAACACAGAATGGACTCCAAAATTTCTTCCACTACATTCTACTATCTCTCCTTGAAAACTGAGCACAAAACTAAAATAACAGGCTAATTCAAAACCATTTCCTCGGCTTCTGCTTATAATCCCAGCACTTTGGGAGGCCAAGGTGGGAGAACTGCTTGAGCACTGGAGTTCGAGACCAGCCTTGGTAACACAGTGAGATGCCCTCTGCTCCAAAAATAAAAAATTAGATGGGCATGGTGGCAAACACCTGTAGTCCCACCTATTTGGGAGGCTGAAGTGGGAGGATCACTTGAGTCCAGGAGGCTGAGATTGCAGTGAGTTGTGATTGCACCACAGCACTCCAGCCTGGGTAACAGAGTGAGACCTTGCCTCAAAAAATAATAATAATAATAAAAAAAAAAATAATAATAATAATTCATTTTATTATAGAACTCTGGTAAAGAAAAAGAGAAGTAGGATTAAAAGGAAACCAGTTACTTCCAATTCTAAGAATTTCAAAAAGGAATATAAACTGTGTCTGGCAATTAGATGTGTATCAAAGGCCCCAATATCTGACATACAAGACTTTGAAAATGACAAACTTGCTGGGTCTCCAACTTCTAAGAGTACTGATTTATTTAATTCAAAGAGATCTACTCAAGCCCCACAAGGTTTTGTCAAGAAGTGAAGAATTTCCTGTACTCTTGGAAGACTTAGGGTGTGATGACCACTCTGTCAGAACTTCAGATCATGAGGTTCAATCAAATATATATGGTGTAGTTGATCACAAGAAAATGAAGCTTTCTTTTTAGTTAAGTTCTGACGCTGGCATTATCTAGGGCCTCTGAAGCCACTGCCTAGGTACTCTGGACTATTTGATATGTCACCTGGAGAACAAAGCATCTAATCGAATACCTCCACTTCCTCCCCCGTTGTGTACATAAGCTCCGTCACTAGGTCAATAGCAGCAGGTTCTCCACACAAATGAACCTCTTCGGCACACAGTCCTGTCAATGCAAAACTGGGTTTCTTAATTTTAAAGATTTATAATTAAATATACAACACTTTACATAGTCAAAGTACTTTACGTTGGCTTACATATTGCTTTACAACCTTACCAAGTATTTTCAAAAATATTATCTCTGATGCAAACCTTGAAATAATCACCAGCTTCTAGTGGGCAAAGATTATCCAATTTTTATTAATCTCAGGCCTTTTAAATTGCTTTGGCCAAAGTTTCAACTCTATCAGAGTGAAACGAGCCAGGATTAGAAGCTGGCATTTGGATGCTAAGTACTGAACACAGGTCCTATACTTGTGTTTTTCACATTAGGCTCCATGGAATCGCTGAGGTACCTCAGAGGTTGGGGGCTGGAGAGCAGAAGAAACTCCAAGCTCTTTATCCCTGAGCAGATCCACTTCCACGTATTTTACATAACAGGCTTCAATGTATACTCTTTGTTTAAAAAAAAGAGTTCAGCTTTTTTTTTTTTTTCGTGAGACAGAGTCTTGCTCTGTCACCCAGGCTGGAGTGCAGTGGCATGATCTCGGTTCACTGTGGTTCACTGCAATATCTCCTTTCCAGGCTCAAGTGATTCTTGTGCCTCAGCCTCTGGAGTAGCTGGGATTACAGGCATGCGCCACCACGCCTGGCTAATTTTTATATTTTTAGTAGAGACGGGGTTTCGCCATGTTGGCCAAGCTGGTCTTGAATTCCTTGCCTCAAGCAATCGGCCAGCCTCGGCCTCCCAAAGTGCTGGGATTACAGGCGTGAGCCACCGCACCCGGCCAAGTTCAGCTATTTGTTTTTAAATTTGAAAACACCTGCCCTAAAACATGATCAAAAATTCACTCCAACATCAACCAGTAGAAATGTTCATTCATGTCTATGGACCTCAAGAACTCCTTGGAGCCTATCCTAAAGAAATAATTAAAAAAATAAAAAATAAGCTGGGTGTAGTGGCTCATGCCTGTAATCCCAGCATTTGGGGAGGCTGAGGTGGGGAGAGTGCTTGAACCCAGGAGTTCAAGACCAGCCTGGGCAACATAGGGAGACTCTGTCTTTACAAAAAATTTAAAAATTAACCGGGGGGCATGTCAGCAAACAGCTGTGGTCCCAGCTACTCGGAAGACTGAGATGGGAGGACTGCTTGAGCCCAGGAGGTCAAGGCTGCAGTGAGCCACAACTGTGCCACCACACTCCAACCTGGGCATCAGAGCAAGACCCTGTCTCAAAAAATAAAAAGCTTTGCCCACAAAAATTTTTACTGCAGCGTTATTAGTAATAGGGAAAAAAAGGTTCAACTCTATGGAGCAAATTACAGTATTGCCCTTCAATAGAGATATGTAATCATATTAATATGTAATATGAAAAATGTCACATGAAAAACAGCAAGATACAAAATTAGATGTTCTCAAAACACCATATGCACATACAAAAAAAAAGACTAGCATGAAACACACCAAAACATAAATTGTAGTTGTGTAAATATGAGATTTGAACATTTTAACTTTAATTACATGGTTATGCTAATTTTAGCACAGGAAAAAATGGATTTCCCATTATCAAAATAATATTTAGAAAATAAAAACTCATACTTAGTTGACTTTTTTGTGTCAAAAAGAAAGGTTCTAGGTAACTCTATTCGGTTGGCAATGGCAAGCAGATAAAAATGCATCTCAGCGCAGATGTCATGAAGCACGGGTTTTATAGCATTACGACCACCAACCTAGAAGTGCTCTGGTCCAGGCCCATCCTCTGGCTGGATCTCTAATCATTTGAATTTCATCAATTACTGCCACTTCATCTTAAAATAAAAAAGTTAACATGAGCAATACCATCTACTTAAATAGTATTATAAACAAATTCCAACACCAAAATTCAAGCATCACCATCACCACTACCACCATCACTTACTGGGTTCCTCTTTTCCAGCAGGTTTGTTCTAAGTGTTTTACCTCCTCTTAAGTACCTCCTCCTTAATCCTCACAACAAATCTATGAGGTTAAGTATTATCACTATCTCCATTTGACAGAAAAGTCAGAGGCCCAGAGAAATTAAGTTACTTGCTTTAAGTTATACAGTAAGTAAGTGCAGAGATGAAATTCAAACCCAGGCCATCTAGCTCCAAAGTCTATACTCTTTTTTTTTTCTTTTTAATTTAGATACAGGGTATCACTGTTGCTCAGGATGGCCCTGAACTCCTGGGTTGAAAATGATCTTTCTAACAGTGTCTCACTGTCATACAGCCTGAGTCCAGTGGCACAATCATAGGTCACTGTAACTTCAAACTCCTAGGCTCAAGCAATCCTCCTGCCTCAGCTTCCAAGCAGCTGGGACTACAGGCACGCAGCACCATGACCAGCTAATTTTAAAAACATTTTCTTGGGAGGCCAAGGCAGGCGGATCACAAGGTCAGGAGATCGAGACCATCCTGGCCAACATGGTCAAACCCTGTCTCTACTAAAGATACAAAAATTAGCCGGGCGTGGTGGCGTGCGCCTGTAGTCCCAGCTACTCTGGAGGCTGAGGCAGGAGAATCACTTGATCCCGGGAGGTGGAGGCTGCAGTGAGCCAAGATTGCACTACTGCACTCGAGCCTGGGAAAACACAGCAAGACTCCAGCTCAAAAAAAAAATTTTTTTTTTCTTTAGAGATGAGGGTCCTGCTATGTTGCTCAGGCTGGCCTCGAACTCCTGGCCTCAAGCGATCCTCCCATCTCAATCTCTTAAGTAGCCAGAATTAACAGGCACAAGTCACCACACCCAGCTCCAAGTCCATACTCTTATGTACTCTACCACACTGCCTCCCAAATTTAGCAGTTCCACTTGTCCTGTTTTTTTGCAATCTAAGAGACAGCCTGGGGAATTTGTCTGATGAGAACTATCACATCTGGACAGAAGTAAAAGAAGAAGGCAAGTTCCAGAACAAGGAGGTGACAGCCCTTCATTTACTAATGAAGCATCTCTACCACAGGAAACCAGGCAGCTCTCAGGAGCAAAAGTGAAGTGGAAAAATAATTCCTTGGGCCTCAGTCATCCTCATTCTTAGGGGTTTTAAATCCATCCCTATGGCAAAAAGTAGTGTATCTCATTTTCTAAAGCTAAAATGCTTCCAAATACCTTATTCTATTCCCTGTAATTCATATATTATATTTTTACTTTCTTCCCCAAATACTACAGAATTGAAAAGAGAACATTTAAAAATACAATGACACTTAGGAAAGTAAAGAAAGCTAATTTTATATTGAAAAATCATCAGATTAAAAATTACTTATTGAGGCCGGACATGGTGGCTCATGCCTGTAATCCCAGCACTTTGGGAGGCTGAGGCGAGGCGGATCGCTTCAGCCCGGGAGTTCGAGGCCAGCCTGGGCAATGAAGTGAGACCTCTTCTCTACAAAAAAAAAAATTTAAAAATGAGGCAGGAGGATTGTTTGAGCCCAGGAGGTCACGACTGCAATAAGCTGTCATCGTGCCACTGCACTCCCACCTGGACGACAGGAGTGAGACCCTGTCTCAAAAAAAAAAAAAAAAAAGTACTTAGTGATCTGGATATGTACAAACAAGACTAGAAGAGAAGATGTAGAGAAGAAATTCTGACTTATAAACTTCTGTGCTATTGTACAATGTATTACTTTATAATGTATTGATTTTTTAAAAACTATTCATCTCACAAAGTTGATTATTAAAATGAAAAAAAGCAAGCTACCAAATAGTAAAGTACGTTCCTATTTGTTTAATATACATACCCACCATGCACATATAACTATATGCATACACAACATGAACACAAATATTGACAAAGTCTGGAAAATATATAGGGTTAATTAACACCTATTGATTCCGGATAGGCGGGACTGGGAAATTATGTACATTTGTTTTCTTCTGTTTGCTTGCTTACATTTTTATATTTTCAATAATGAAGATATGATTGCTTACATAATAAGGAAAAAGTTAATTTTCACTTAAATGTTAAGGCCAGGTGCGGTGGGTTATACCTGTAATCCCACTGCTTTGGGAGACCTAGGTGGGAGGACCACACGAGGCCAGGAGTTAGAGACCAGTCTGGGCAACACAGCAAGAATCAATCTCCACAAAAAATTTATTAATAAAAAATTAGCTGGGTGTGGTGGCTCACACCTGTAGTTGTAGCTACTCAGGAGGCTAAAGCAGATGGATTGCTTGAGCCCAGGAGGTCGAGGCTGCAGTAAGCCATGACTGCGCCATTGCACTTCAGCCTGGGTGACACAGTGAGACCCTGACTCAAAAACAAAACAAAACAACTTTAAATAGAAGCTCATTGTGGCAGTGAACATAACAGGAAAAAACTTTAAACAACCTAAATATCCTTTAACAAATGGGGAAAAAATAATTTCAGTCCTAAGATGGAATACTATAAAACAGTTTAAATGAAACAACTACAAATATGTAGCTATAGATACTTCAATAAGACTAGATAGATCTAAACACATTTGTGGAGTAACCAAGCAAGTGGTAGAACAATAATAATATAATAATCACATAAATGTTTTAAAACACAACAATCTAGAATACTGATAATACTTATCAGTGATATAATATATATCCTGAAAATAGACAGGAAAACTATACACACCAAATATCTGTTACTAGTTAGAACAAAAGAAGAGAGAGGAATTAAACTGGAGAGTGGTACAAAGGAAATTTCAATTATACTTATTAACATTTTAGCTCTTTTAAGAGAAAAAGGGAAAGAACTTCAGGTGCAAGCATTTGTCAGCGGTGGCAGGATTGCATGTTTGTCATACTTACTCTCTTTCTAGATTTTAAAATTTTTTCTTCACACAAAAAAATCGTATTTCACATGTTCAAGTGTATTTTAAAATTAAAAATACCATGGCCAGGCGCAATGGCTCACGCCTGTAATCCCAGTACTTTGGGAGGCCGAGGTGGGCAGATCACCTGAGGTCGGGAGTTTGAGACCAGCCTGACCAACATGGAGAAACCCCGTCTCCAGTAAAAATACAAAAATTAGCTGGGCGTGGTGGCGGGCGCCAGTAATCCCGGCTACTTGGGAGGCTGAAGCAGGAGAATCACTTGAACCGGGGAGGCAGAGGTCGCAGTGAGCCGAGATAGTACCATTGCACTCCAGCCTGGGCAACAGAGCAAGACTCTGTCTCGAAAAAAAAAAAAAAATTAAAAATACCAAACCATAGTTTCTTAAACAGCATATACATACAAGGAGTTGTAACACTGCACATCTCAACTGTACAAGAAACATGTGAAGCCTGTTTCCCATTTGGCTGAACTATCACACGCTCTTCACCTGTCACCAAGTCACATGGCACACCCTAGAAAGACAGAAAAAAACCTAGAATTATTGAAAATAATGCAAAAATACGTTTTGGATATTTAACAGAGTGTTCTCTCCACTACCACCAAATTAGTTTGTTTCACAGTTAAAACATAATGTTTCCACGGCCGGATATGGTGGCTCATGCCTGTAATCCCAGCACTTTGGGAGGCTGAGGTGGGCAGATCACAAGGTCAAGAGATAGAGACCATCCTGGCCAACATGATGAAACCCCGTCCTACTAAAAATACAAAAATTAGCTAGGAGTGGTGGTGCGCACCTATAGTCCCAGCTACTCGGGAGGCTGAGGCAAGGGAATCGCTTGAACTGGGAGATGGAGGTTGCAGTGAGCCGAGATCATGCCACTGCACTCCAGCCTGGAGACAGAGCAAGACTGTCTCCAAAAAAAAAAAAAAATTCCCAATGCTTTTTTCCCTTTTATAAAAAATAAAGTAAAATAAGAGCCACTCTCTTACACAACTTGAGTAAACCTGGAAACATCTCAAATCAGCTAAATCCTCAGGTAACAAAAGCATGAGACACTGCAGCAGTTTCACATTTTAACTTTGTACATCTCTGAACTATTTGACTTCATTAAAATGAGTTGTTTCTATACTCAAGAAGAACATTATAAATACAATTTAAGAATGTAAAGACCTCCTATTATAATTCCCTGAGAGGGAGCAACATTAATGCTGTATCAGGGTGATCAACCATTCTGGTTTGTCTAGGACTAATGGGTTCCCCAGAATGGAGGACTCTTGGTGCTAAATCTGGAGAAGTCCAGGCAAACTGGGATGGCTGGTCATCATAATGGCCTGAATCTAATCATGGGGAAACACCAGACACATCCAAACTGAGAGACAGTTCACAACACAACTGACCTGTAGTCTTCCAAAACGTACAGGTTATGAAAGACAAAGGAAGACTGAGGAACTGTCCAAGATTAATGGAAACTAGAGATATGACAACTAAATACAGTGTGAGACCCTGAAAAGAACCCTGGAGGGGTGAAGGATGGGGTGTAATTGGACAATTGATAAAATTTGAATATGGATTGTGTATTAAGTAAGAGTAATCTATCAATATTAAATGTCCTGCTTCAGACAAATATCCTGTGGTTACGTAAAAGTCTGTTCTGAGGAAACATTCTTAAGTATTTACAGATAAAGAAGCATTATGTATGTAAATTACTCAAACTGTTCAGAAAAAAAAAAAGAGAATGCAAATTACCTACCAAAACTGGTTAAACTCACATTATAAAGTCATAATAAAACAATGAACCAAAATGTAGCCCATTTAGTGAAAATGATGCCTCAGACCACAGGGCTTCAGTCCTTTCAGTTTTGAAAAGGTGGCTTCAGTCTTTATCATTAGTTCTAGTTGATAGCATCAGAGGTCTAATCTATAAAAGGTAAATTAAATATCATAGAGTAGTGTTTAACTCTGAGGGGGCAAAGGACTACAGAGTTTTGAGTATAGCAACAATATTTTATTTCTTAAAAAACTAAGGGAAGCAAGTATGATAAAATGTAAAGATATGATGAGGTGGTGTAATAGGTTCAAGCTTATTTGTATGTTACTTTCTGCATTTCTCTACATATGTAAAATGTTCTTTAATATTGTATTTCATTCACTGTACTGGCACATGTTTTCACGTTTTTGTATCTCTGAAATCAAGATGCATCTTAAGAATTGATAGAGCCGGGCACGGTGGCTCACGCCTGTAATCCCAGCACTTTGGGAGGCTGAGACGGGCAGATCATGAGGTCAGAAGATCGAGACCATCCTGGCTAACACGGTGAAACCCCGTCTCTACTAAAAATACAAAAAATTAGCCAGGCGTGGTGGCAGGCGCCTGTAGTCCCAGCTACTGGGGAGGCTGAGGCAAGAAAATGGCATGAACCCGAGAGGCGGAGCTTGCAGTGAGCCGAGATCGCACCACTGCACTCCAGCCTGGGCGACACAGCGAGACTCCATCTCAAAAAAAAAAAAAAAAAAAAAAAGAATTGATAGCATGTCAGAGTCAGTCAGTAGCATCTTTTTCTTTCTTAACTGTATAAAAATAATGGTACACCTTACAATTGACAGCCTCTTAGATACAATGAAATATGGTAATTTCTTGTTAACTGTAAATTACTACAAACATTTTTTCCCACTCCCACCAAAAATGAAAATTAAGAAAAAAATGAGCAAATATTTGGTAATATACTGACAGCAGCATTACTCTTTTCGAAGATCTCATGTGCCAGTAATTTTAGAGGGCCACAATACACTCCAGACTTTGCTGAGAAGTATTTCTGGATTGCGTGATAAGTCTTTCCACTGTTTGTGGGGCCTGAATGAAATATTATCTTCCGCTGCATGGCTCTAGCATCTGGGTACCTAAAACATGAGTAGGTAAACAGCTTAATCCATTAACCTCAAAATCCAACCTGGCAAAGAAAGCAAATGAAACAAATTCCAAATGAAATGTCCTCTTAATATTCACAAGATCAAGTCTTTGAAAAACTAAACAATGGGTTTCATATCCACATTAAAATAATGACTGGTCTCCAAGAACGGCATTTACTAACTAGAGGACAGAAAAACCCAAATGCAAATTAATGTCTTGGATATTTTTCCCATTGTACAAATCTCTTTTTCTCAGCGGTTACTAAAAATAAATTTAAGCTGCTATCAGTTCCATACTATGTTCACATCATTCCCACAGCTGTAAACACACGACTCTAAAAGCAAACATTCCCAGGCCCCTGGATTCCAACATACCAAATATAATAACGGAGTCTTCTACCTCTGGCCATAGTGCAATAACTGGCACTAGACTTGCCCTCCCACTAAAAACAAGTACAGGTGGGGCATGGTGGCTCAAGCCTGTAATCCCAGCACTTTGGGAGGCCAAGGCAGGAGGATCACCTGAGGTCAGGAGTTTGAGACCAGCCTGGCCAACATGGTGAGACCCCGTATCTATTAAAAATACAAAAATTAGCCATGTGTGGTAGCACACGTCTGTAATCCTGGCTACTCAGGAGGCTGAGGCAGGAGAGTCACTTGAACCTGGGAGGTGGAGGTTGCAGTGAGCCGAGAACGCACCACTGAACTCCAGCCTGGGGGACAGAGTGAGACTCTGTCTCAAAAACAAACAAACAAAAAAAACAAGTACAAAGCAGGGCAAAATACATGCAGTAAATGTGTGGGGACATGGGCCACAGGCAGTGCGGGACTGCAATCCTTGAAAGAAAAGAACACTTGGGATGAGCCGTACTGCACCCCAGCAAGGCACAGGGAGGCGGAACCCAAGCAGAATATGACAGTCCCACTGAAGTGAGCAGCAGAGATCAAGCTCAGAGCTGCTTCAGCAGCTAAAATGTGAAGAATAGAGTGTGGAAGAGAAGGATGCATAGAAGGAGAGCCCAGAAGTCTGTGTGGGGGTTACCTGTGAGTTCCTGGCCAAGGGCTGGGCTAACCATGTACAACGTAAGAATCGGCAGGGTCTAGGAATGAGCAGCCTACCAAGTGTTTGAGTGGAAAGTCTCAAAGATGTCTCAAGGGCTAGGGGATGTTGCAGTTCCAGCCATGGTGGAAAGAAATTAACACCCAGGCGCTCAGCTAAAACACCAGGAAGGCCATAGCTTAGACTTAAGGACAACACCCTTAAGTCAGGGCTATTCTAGATCTGCCCTAATAAAACCTAAAACCACACTCAATCCGGATCAAGGTGAGATACCAGTGAATTGCCTAAAAGAGTTAACTGCCTCTTTTTATTTTAGGAAAACAACCTAATCCAGACTCCTTATAATTTGTTATCTAGAATACAATAAAAAAAAATAATGACCACGAATCATCCAAGATTAGAAACTGAAAATTTCAAATCCACAAATGGAGAAACTAACCAGTTAGGTGGTATTCTTAAGTCACTGATTTTACGTAGATCATCCTTACAGTCCAACACAGGAAATATTTGTTTGGCATGTCTCAAGAAAAATGGAAATAAATCATCCTCATGAGCTGGAAAATAAAACACTGTATTAACATGTGCAGTCTACATAAAATTTGTAACTAAATTTAGTGAAATCTTTTTTTTAACAAGCTAAGTTGCGGGGGCATTGCCAGGGTAAAAAGAAAAGTCCTCTCCGGGCACAGTAGCTCATGTCAACAATCCCAGCACTTTGGAAAGCTGACCTGGAAGGATGGCTTGAGCCCAGGAAGTTGAGGCTACACACTGAGCTGAGACTGAGCCACTGCACTCCAGCCTGGGTGACAGAGTGAGACCCTGTCTCAAAAAAAAAAAAAAAAAAAAAAAGGAAGAAAAGAAAAAAAAGTAGAAAAGTCCTGAAGTTACGGGCCTTATCCTTTTCTGGGATCCTGTTTTGTCTTAACGTTTTCCCTTTTAATTTCATTTATATTTTCAGGAAATTGGCTAGCAACCACCACGTTCTACTCCTTTAGTACAAACAGGCAAAGATTAGCACTGGCAAAAGTTAAATTAAAAATAAAGAACCTAGACATGTATATTACAGAGATGAAGGCGCAAACATTTTTTAAACTTCAAAAACCACAGACAGGCAAAACATGTGTTTGTTCCTCAGCAAGAATTCTCCACATCTTAGTGGCTCTGAGAGGAGGCTGGGGCATGTCCCATTCTGTGTTGTATCCTCAGTGCTGGGCACAAGGTACAGGTCTAAGAGTCAAATACATAACCAAAGCCAAACTGCCTGTGGGAATAAAATTATGATATTTTGACTTTTTTTTTTCTTTTATAGCAAGAACTTTGTCCTGATGTGAGGGAGAAGGAAGCCAGTGGCGAAAACAGATGGAATCTGCTATGCACTAATTCTAACTTGTGTGAGAGCTTATTTCACTGGGCCCCAGTCTTCCTCCAGTCTAAGACATATGGGTGATGTAATAACTAGCTCAGGGACCCAATATAAAAGCAAACAACCTAGAAGTCATCCTGTCAAAGCACTGAATTATTTACAGAGGATGTTACCAGACCCATTCTAAACCAAATAAGCCCTTCTAGAGAAATGAGCATGAAGTATGAGAAGAAATAGAAGGTATGTTCAACAGGATTTTAAAAAGTCTCTAAACACTTGCCTGCACCGAAGCAAATATCATTCAAAACAATGTGAATGTCCACATCCAGGGAATGAGACTGCATAATATAATTTCTAAAGCTTATGAAAGCTTGGTGGAAGAGACGAGCTGTAGAAACACAAAATGAAAAGATGTAAGGTGTAGTTCTCATTTTAAAAAGCACACAGACACACCACACCAAACTCATCAAAGAGTCTTTTTGTTTTCTTTTTTTTTGGTAGTACAGCTGGTTTATTACAATCTGGGGTAAAACTGCAGTCCTAGCACAGCATGAAGGAAGGCCGCACCTGCAGCTCCTCTGCTGTGCAGTATGGCTCACCAGGTGAGCCTCGCCAGTCTCCCACTCAGCCAAAAGCAAAGGGCAGGGACGTGTCTCCAGACTAAAACAGCCAGGTCACACAAGGGGTCACACAATCCTGACCAAGCTGTACTGTAAGAGGTAATAAAATACCTCCATGAAGATGTTTTGGGCCTTACCATCAAGTCCATAATCAGCACTCAGTTTCTGAATTTCTTTCCTCTTGTAAAATTTGTCTAAGACCTTCTTTACTTCATCTAGAAGAGAGATGTGAAAATTTAACGTTTCCTTATCTTAGATAAATGCTGAAAAAAAGCAAAAGAAACTTGAAGCAGTAACACTAAAGGCAGCAGTCTAATGAGTGTTGCAAGAACTAGAAGGTTTTAGTTGATCCTTCTTTATGAATTGATATGCGATGGGAGTGTTAAGAAAAATGATCGAGTCGGCCAGGCACGGTGGCTCACGCCTGTAATCCCAGCACTTTGGGAGGCTGAGGCGGGCGGATCATGGGGTCAGGAGATGGAGATCATCCTGGCTAACGTGGTGAAACCCCGTCTCTACTAAAAATACAAAAATTAGCCGGGCCTGGTGGCGGGTGCCTGTAGTCCCAGCTACCTGGGAGGCTGAGGCAGGAGAATGGCATGAACCCAGGAGGCGGAGCTTGCAGTGAGCCGAGATGGGCCCACTGCATTCCAGCCTAGGTGACAGAGCGAGTCTCCGTCTCAAAAAAAAAAAAAAAAGAAAAAGAAAAATGATCAAGTCAAATAATGCAGCACCCTGTTATACCACAGAGGAATGAGCAATGCACTCCAAGATCAGAGGCAGCCTCAAGCCTTCACCAGGCCACTTACAGGTAGAGAGCCACACTGTCATTCACTTATAACCATTCTGCACATCCAAACAGTGAGCAGCTAAAACACATCCAGAAAGAAAACCAATATAGCAAGGACCAGATTCTCATGCTTAAGGAAGCCAGGCTGATCTTAAGTTTGAGGATGATGATTTCAGAGATAAAAGATTACACTTGTTTTGTGCTAGATGGCATAACTAACGACAGTGGGAGCAGATTTCAGTGGAATTTATACAAGAACTTCCTAACAATTAGAACAGTGAAAAGTGAGAGCTCCTTGCCAATGGAATTACTCAAGCAAGGATTAGATGACTGTCAAGGGTGACGGCAGAGAAATGTCTGTGCTATTGGGAGATAACATGCCACTATGAATCAATAATCTTACAGGTAAAAGTATTTTAAACTAATCAAGCTGAGATTGTATTATGGTTGTATATGTTAAAATACTACAGTATTATTCAATAAACATTTTACTGACTCAGTCACACACTATGTATTTCTAGGAGGAGAAGCCACAATGAGGACACAGCCTTTACCCATGAAATTCAGAAAGGCCAAGTGACCTGTATTTTTACCTTTCACAAATGTGCCAACCACATTTTCACACAGTCCAACACACACAACGCTCATTGAAGAAATCAAGCCTGAACGAAGCATTCCACTAATAA
Source organism: Pongo abelii (assembly GCF_028885655.2). Lineage (NCBI taxonomy): Eukaryota > Metazoa > Chordata > Mammalia > Primates > Hominidae > Pongo > Pongo abelii. Next base: position 74,845,832 of record NC_071993.2, read on the forward strand.
AACTTTGACAGAATGAGGAAATTTCAGAATCACTAGATCTGCCCACAATTAAATAGGAGATACACATACACACACAGAGAGAGTGTGTGTGTGTGTGTGTGTGTGTGTGTGTGTATTTATATTTCAGATCACAGGCAGATTTCTGGGTCTCTGTTACTTTGTGCCGAGTAGGAACAACAGTTTCTTTTTTTCTTGGAGACGGAGTTTTACACTTGTTGCCCAGGCTGGAGTGCAATGGCGCAATCTCAGCTCACCGCAACCTCCGCCTTCCAGGCTCAAGAGATTCTCCTGCCTCAGCCTCCCAAGTAGCTGGGATTACAGGCATGCATCACCATGCACCATGCCCGACTAATTTTGTATTTTTAGTAGAGACAGGGTTTCTCCATGTTGGTCAGGCTGGTCTCAAACTCCTGACCTCAGATCTGCCAGCCTCAGCCTCCCAAAGTGCTGGGATTACAGGCGTGAGCCACTGCAGCTGGCCAACAGTTTCTTGGTATCAAGGGTAGAAAAACCAATGACAAATAAAAGACTGGAAAAAGGCACATGCCATTGCTTGGGAAAATTCTGCTGACCTATAAACTCGATACAAACTAAAGACAGATCACATTTATTTAGAATTAACCTATTTTCTGTGACTAATACTACGGTGTTATATAAGATTCATGCTGCTTTACTCAAATTAAAATGCTTCCAAAATGTGAAATTTCTCATTATGCTAAGTAAAAGAAACCAATTACAAAAGACCACATACTATATGACACTATTAATATGAAATACACAAAACAGGCAAATCAACAGACAGAATGTGGATTAGTGGTTATCTGGAGCTAAAAAAAAAAAAAAAAGATACTGGGGACTGGGGGACTAGAGAGTGACTTGCTAATAGATATCAGGTTTCTTTTCAGGGTGATAAAAATGTTCTAAAATGAAATTATGGTGATGATTGTACAATCCTGCAAATATACTAAAACCCAGTGAATTATACACTTTTAAAGGGTGAGCTTTCTAGTATGTAAATTAAAATTGTATCTTTCTTTTTTTATTTGAGACAGGGTCTCACTCTTGTCACCCAGGCTGGAGCGTGGTGGTGCAATCTCGGCTCACTGCAACCTCTACTACTATCCAGGCTCAAGCAACCCTCCCACCTCAGCCTCCCAAGTAGCTGGAACTACAGGCACACACCATCGTGCCTGGCTAATTTCTGTATTTTTTGTAGAGACAGAGTTTCGCCATGTTGCCCAAGCTCATCTTGAGCTCCTGGGCTCAAGCGATCCACCCTCCTGGGCCTCCCAAAGTGCTGGGATTGCAGGCGTGAGACACTGCGCCCAGCCTAGTCTTTTTAAAAGAACATTCTGACTGCAGGTAGAGAATGGAATGGAGGGATCAAAGGCATATGAGGAGACACGTAAGGGGCTATACGTGCAGTCCAGTCAGAAGATGGCATTTTAGACTAAGCTGGTTGCAGTGGAGAATGAGGGAAATGAATGAATTCAATATTTATGAGGTAGAATCAACAAGACTCATCAACTGGGCTTTCTCTGATTGTTAGATGTAGGGGTGAGGGATGGGAGAACAAAGACTACCAGGTTTTGAACTGAGCACCTGGAGGAGCAGGCTGAGGGGAAGGTAAGTTGTCTTGACACGCTAAGGTGAGGTGTGTGTAAGAAAGACAAGTGGAGATACCTGGTAGGCAGCAAGATATATAGGTCCAGGGTGAAGGAGAGAGGTCCAGGGTAGAGACAAAGATCTGAGAGGAATACTGAATTCGTGAGGGGGAGAGAGAGAACGAAACACCCCATAGAGAGCACAGAATAAGGCAGCAAGGTGACGCAGGACAAAGCCTTTAAGTACCTCAACTTTTTGGGCTATGAGCAGGCAAAAGAGATTGAGAAGTGACAGCTTCTTGTCCTGATTGCTAAGCTAAGTGGAAATCTGACACCTTAACCACATGGCTATATCACAGTGTAGTAATTCACCATCTTCTGTAGCCCCTCCTGCCATGCTGAAAAATCATTCTAGTAAATTCAACATCTGGACCAATCCCAGTCAAAGGAGATGAAAAATCACCTGGCACACAGACCCAATGAAGTATCTAAGGATTCTCCACCAGAAGAAAATCTAGTGCTGACAAACCCATGTCTTTATTCTGTCTTCTTACAGGAAGCAGCAAAGACATTTACATTTTCAGGTGAATTGGAATAGCTGCAGAAAATAAGAATTTATCAATATTTGAATACAATAAGGCAAATTATCTCATCCAAATTACCTTACGCCTTCAAATAATATAAAATAAATGGAAAATTGTTCTTTAATGGGTAAACTATTGTTTGAGTTTCAATTCTGCAAGATGAAAAAGTTCTCACCTATTTCACAACAATGTCAATATACTTAATGCTAGTGAACGATGTGCTTAAAAACAATTAAGACTGGCTGGGTGCAGTGGCTCAGGTCTATAATCTCAGTGCTTTGGGAGGCCATGGCAGGAGGATCCCCGGAGCCCAGGAGTTTGAGACCAGCCTGGGCAACATAGCAAGACCCCATCTCTACGAAAAATTAAAAAATTATCCAGGCATGGTGGTGCACACCTGTATTCCTAGCTACTTAGAAGGCTGAGCCAGGAGGATTGCTTGAGTCTGGGAGTTGGAGGTTACAGTGAGCTATGATCATACCACTATACTCCAGCTTGGGTAACAGAGCAAGACCCTGTCTCCAAAAAAAAAAAAAAAAAAGTAAAGAAAAAAACTAAAAAAAAGTTTAAAAGAGTAAATTTTATGTATTTTTACAATTTAAAAATAAATAATAATATAATTACATTATTAAAATAACACATTCTCTGCTATGGTTGTGAATGTCTTCTCCAAGACTCATATTGAAATTTAATTGCTATTTTAACAGTTGAGAGGTGGAACCTTTAAGAGGTGATTAGGACATGAGGAGTTTGCCCTTGTGAGTGGATTAATGCCATTATCACAGGAGTCAGTTATCACAGGAAAAAAAGGCTAAGTTCAGCCCCCTTTCTCTGTCTCATAGACTCATTTGCCCTTCCACCTTCCACCACGTGATGATGCAGCCAAAGGCCCTCATCAGATCCCGGCTCAGAACCATGAGTCAAATACACCTCTATTGTTTATAAATTACTCAGTCTCAGGTATTATGTTATAACAGCAGAAAATAAAAACAGTCTCCCAACTCCAAGTAAAGTGAAAGGCCTTGCTTAATACTGGAAGAATATGTCAAAAAATAACATATACTGTGAGTTCCATCACATGTTTAATGAAAGTACTTCTGCTCTGAAAAACATATTGTAGTCCACATTTTAGATTTACAATAGGAGGCACCAATGTCGCTTGTTGAAGTGAGACATTTCTCCTCCTATTCCTGGAGACAATTCTGGATAGCATTTCCTCAACCTCCCAGTTTCATATGGTCAGAGGAAACTCCCTTACCTCCCTAATCATCCCGAAACTCGCCTTGAAAACATTCACATGCCTCTCTGTCAACAAATCCATCCAAACTTAAGTTTTGCTGAGCAAAGCCCGCTGCCACTCACTAATGCTACCCTCTTCTTTTCTCTCTGGAGCCGGGGACACTCTGCCTCGTTCTAGACCTTGTCATGTTCTACCTTGTATTACAGTTCACTTTCCATACACGTGTCCTCCCCCACGATACCGTTACGTTTCTTAAGAGGGGATCTGGATCTGAGTCTGGTTCCTCTTGGCAACCACCACACAGCCTAACAGCGTGGTATGAGTCGCCACCTCCTCAATGACAAAGAATCCTAAAAGAAGTCTCCGCTGGCTTTTCACTGCCACATCCCATTCGGGGGCGGGAGAGAAACAAAGAATGCAAGAAAGAGCGGGCGTCCACCTAACAACTCAAAAAAAGTCAAATCTTCCCAACACATGAGTGTTTAAACCATTCAGAGAGCAGGACAGTAAAAGCGAAAAGGCCGCTTCTGGGATGAGGCGTTAAGAATTAATCAGACACAGTCCCAAGCTGTTTGAAGGGCTCACACACCAGCGAAGGAGGCAGACACTGAGAGGCACGATGACAACACTCGATGACATCTCGGATCCCCAGGGGAAGGGGATGTAGCTTCCTCCCAACCAGCCTAGGCCCAGCAGACACCACCCCCTGCCGCCCTCAGTAGTTCCCAAACTCACTCTTGTCCAGAGGCCGGGTTAGCTCGGCCCCGACGTCGCCATCGGCTCTGGGGCCCTGAGGTTTCACAGTCAGGGGCACGAACAAGGACGTGTTTGGTATTTTGGAGCCACCGGAGGCAGAGGAGGAGGCGATGGCAAGGACAGAAACTTGCCCCAGAACCCCGGGAAAGGGCCCAAAGTGGGGGCGAAGGGCAGAGCAGATGGCTGCCCGGTGGCCAGCCTGGCGCCCCGCCGGGAGCCGAGCCCACAATAGGGCACGGGAGAAGGACATCGAGGCCGCAGGTTCTACAGGGTCCGGCAGCAGCCGCGGACACTGCGGCGGACAGTGACGCGCACCTCCAGCACCTGCTGTCCGGAAAGACCCAGGCCGAGCAGGTAAGCTGCCCGGGAAAACGCCTGATTGTTAAGGAAAAAGCCGTGCCGTAAGGGTGTTCTTTCAGGGAAGAGGAAGATTAGCAGGGAAAACCACTAGAGATAATTCTCGTTCTCTTTCTCTGTTTTGTTGGTGATTGGGACCAGCTTTCCCTAAAGAAGGGAAAATAATCAGGCATCTTTGGGATGTCATAGATGAGCGGAGGGGGCCTGTTAGTCGTGTCACGTGATGCAAACTAGTACTTTGGTAAGCAAGTGTCCAGAAGCACGTGGGTGAGCAGTGAGAGAGTGGTTGGTGGAGCAGTGACTGCGAATGCTCAGAGTACGAGTGTGTCTTGCGGACTCAAACACTAAATAACATTTCCCAAAAGTTTCTTGCATTGTTAACCGTCATTTCCTGATATGGTAACGTTAGCGATAATAACTTGGTATGCCCCTCAGAAATGTTGCTAAGAAATATTGTTGCACTATTAAACCCCTTGTATTACGTAAGTACTTTTGCTTTAATGTGAGCAGTTTGTGTACATCATCCTAGCAGCTATGACCACATAGTTGTGACCACATGGCAAAAATACGTGCTCTGTACCCCAGCCGTAGTTTAGTTCCATTGCATTTGTTGAATACCGTGTCCTCATGTGAGGCTGCAACATGTTAAATTCAAAATTTAACCCGGGCGTGGTGGTTCACGCCTGTAATCCCAGCACTTAGGGAGGGCGAAGCTGGTGGATCATCTGAGGTCAGGAGTTCGAGACCAGCCTAGCAAACATGGTGAAATCCCTCTCTACTAAAAATACAAAAATCAGCAGGGCGTGGTGGTGCACACCTGTAATCCCAGTCACTAGGGAGGCGGAGGCAGGAGAATCATTTGAACCTGGGTGCCAGAGGTTGCAGTGAGCCGAGATCGGGACACTGCTCTCCAGCCTGGGCAACAGAATGAGACTCCGTCTAAAAAAAAAAAAAATTCACAAGTTTAGCATCTCCACATCTCTTTATACTTACATCATTAAGATCTTACAACTCGAAGGAACGTGTTATGTAATATACAATACTGTATGTCTAATAGGATTCCAGTAACAATTTGCCACGTGTCTTTGATTCACAAAATAATTTTTAAACATCAGGGATACAAGGAGAAAGTCCTTTGCTTTCAAAGTTTCTGATCTGGTTTTGGTAATAAGAACAGTACACGTTAAATAATGCACTTATTACTCTAATAGACTAATGGCAGTTCAAAGAAAGGAGCAATTTTAGAGTGGTAAGGAGATTTCTGCCAGACTTAAAAGTAAAACATATAGAGAAGCGGTAAGTAAATTCTAGTCGGAGGAAACGATGTCAGCAGAGGCTTAACTAAGGAAAAGACATATTGAAAAAAATTTAAGTAACAGAGTTAACGCAGACCTAATTCTATGGCTTACAAATAGTGATTATATTTTTGAGAAGAGAAACCATTCATTAGGAAGTACCTAGGATAGACTAGGCTAAACACAAATATGCAGGGAGGAAAATTACAACTTTAGCAACAGTTCCAGCTGAAGGTGGTAGATTCCTGTGTCTGAGTTATGATGGAGACCATGTATGTAGAATGGAGAGGTTTTACAAGACTCCTTAGATAATGTTGTGAGTGACTAAATATGCTAGAAAATGTTAATAAACAATGATGTCTCATCAGATTTGGAAACTAGGAGAATGATGGATAAACCAAACATTTAATACGTAACTGAGGCAAGCACTATCTTGTTCCTTTTAATCTTTTAATATGCTTGACAACCATTTAGAGGTATTATTGTCACCAGGTTAACTAACTTGCCCCAATAAGTGGTAGAGTCAGATACAAATCTAAATCTTTTGTTGTTGTTGTTGTTTTTGAGACAGTCTCACTCTGTTGCCCAGGCTGAAGTGCAGTGGTGCAATCATAGCTCATTGCAACGTCCACCTCCCAGGCTCAAGCAATTCTCATGCCTCAGCCTCCCGAGTAGCTGGGACTACAGGCCTGCACCACAGTACCTGGCTAGTTTTTGTATTCTGTTTAGTTTCACCATGTTGGCCAGGCTGGTCTCAGAACTCCTGGCCTCAAGTGATCCACCTGCCTCGGCCTCCCAAAGTGCTGGGATTACAGGTGTGATCCACCGCGCCCAGCCAGTCTTTCTGATTTCAAAGCAAATAGGTGGGCTTTTTGGACAGGAGCAGCATATTGGGCCAGAATCAACATTTGTACGAGTCTTTTATTTTTGGAAGGGTGATCCTGAACTCCTGGGCTCAAGCAATCCTGTGTCAGCCTCCTGAGTAGCTGGAACTACAGGTGCATGCCACGGCACCTGGCAGTTACTAGTCTTACAGATCTAGCCCAACCCTAGTATAGTTTTACAGAAAAAAAATTCTCAAAACTATTTCAACTGTAATTTTGTTTGCACCTCCTTGCAGGTAGAAAGTGCAATCTGAATTTTATGATAGCACATACAGGCTTTCCCTTTCAGCCATTCATTAAGTTCTACTATAAACATTGAAATGGGAAAATTCAATATGAAATTTTTGCTTTTACAAAAAAAGATGTCATATCTATACTGGTTATGTCATATTTATAGCAGTAAGTGTAATCAGCACCTAACACATATTAGAGCCTCTATAAATGTTTTATTTTGCTTGTTGAATGAATTAATGCAGTAACTATGTAACTGGCATCCTCCTATACTTTGCCGTAGCACCATAATGATCTTTTGAAAACACAAATCTGGTAAGTTACTCCTGCTTAGAGTCCTTTGGTGATTCTGAATAAATGTTCAGATAAAGCCCATATTCCATCGTATGGCATCCAGGCTCTCTCCTAAATTGGTTGGCCTTATATGCCTCTTCCAGCTTTATTTCTACTCCCCACATCTACCATTCTATTCATGCTGGAACTATACACCAGTTATATCATCGTTTCTCACCTCTGTACCTCTGAACACACTGAGTGCTTCTCTTACACATCACAGGTCCCAGTAGAGGCTCTATCATAGAATGAAAACTATCGTAATTATGTCTCTGGGTCAGTGGTTCTTAAATGTTAGAGTGCGACAAGATTGTTGGGCCCCATCCCTGAAGTTTCTGATTCAGTAGATCTGGAGTGGGATCCGAGAGTTTACATTTCTAAAACATTTCAGATGATGCAACTCTGCTGGTCTGAGACCACACTTTTGAGAACCACTGCTCTGGATTAAAGTTCCTTCAGGGTAGGGGCAAGATAACACTTACTCCATTTTGCATTGCTACAACAGAACACCACAGACTGAGTAATTTGTAAAGAAAATGAATTTATTTATTTCAGTTCTGGAGGCTAGGAAGTCCAAGATCAAGAGGCTCGCATCTGGTGATGGCCCTCTTGACATAACCTGGTAGAAGGCATCTCATGGCCAGATAGCAAGACCTTGTGTGTCAACTCAGGTTTCTCTTTTCTTACAAAGCCACTAGTCACATCATGGGGGACCCACAGTAAGAACTTTTATCTAATCCTAATTACTTCCCAAAGGCCTCACCTCCAATCAGTATATGAATTTGATGATTAAGTTCCAACACAAAAAATTTAGGGGACACATTCAAACCGTAGCAAGCACTAACTGATAGTCTGTAAATATGCTAAATCCATGCATGAATACGGAAATAAATAGGAGAAGGGGAAAGGAAGTGAGAGAAGATAACCTAGGTGGCAGAAATAATACAAGTTAATTTCTTCTTCGCCTTTGCTTTTGCTATTTTTTTTTTCTTTTTTTTGAGACAAAGTCTTGCTCTCTCACCAGGCTGGAGTGCAGTGGCACAATCTCGGCTCACTGCAAGCTCTGCCCCCTGGGTTCATGCCATTCTCCTGCCTCAGCCTCCCGAGTAGCTGGGACTACAGGCGCCTGCCACCACGTCCGGCTAATTTTTTTTGTATTTTTAGTAGAGACAGGGTTTCACCGTGTTAGCCAGGATGGTCTCTATCTCCTGACCTCGTGATCCGCCTGCCCTGGCCTCCCAAAGTGCTGGGATTACAGGCGTGAGCCACCGCGCCCGGCCTGCTTTTGCTATTAACAAAATCTGGTGTAGGTTTCACAAAAGCACATCCTGTAGATTACTCTCTCATACCTTGTCTACCAAATTTTGTAATTTGAAGTTTCTAGTATTTTTCTGACATTAAGGTTGTCATGATCTAGACACTATACTATTGCTTATCCTAAGTGAACTTTTAAGATTTACTCTTGGCCGGGCACGGTGGCTCACGCCTGTAATCCCAACACTTTGGGAGGCCAAGGCAGGTGGATCACAATGTGTCCAGAGTTTGTTCCTTCCGGTGGGTTCGTGGTCTCGCTGATTTCAAGAATGAAGCTGTGGACCTTTGCAGTGAGTGTTACAGCTCTCAAAGGTGGCATGGACCCAAAGAGTGAGCAGCAGCAAGATTTATTGTGAAGAGCAAAAGAACAAAGCTTCCACAGCGTGGAAGGGGACCCAAGCGGGTTGCTGCTGCTGGCTGGGGGCTGGGGTGAGGGGGGTGGCAGCCAGCTTTTATTCCCTTATTTGTCCCCCACCCATGTCCTGCTGATTGGCCCATTTTACAGAGTGCTGATTGGTCCATTTTACAGAGCACTGATTGGTCCATTTTACAAATCTCTAGCCACGGAGAGCTGATTGGTGTGTTTTACAAACCTCTAGCTAGCTAGAGCGCTGATTGGTGTGTTTTACAATCCTAGCTACAGAGTGCTGATTGGTGCATTTTACAATCCTCTTGTAAGACAGAAAAGTTCTCCAAGTCCCCACCCGACCCAGAAGTCCAGCTGGCTTCACCTCTCAATGAGGTCAGGAGATCGAGACCATCCTGGCTAATACGGTGAAACCCCATCTCTACCAAAAATACAAAAAATTAGCCAGGCATGGTGGCACGTGCCTGTAGTCCCAGCTACTTGGGAGGCTGAGGTAGGAGAATGGTTTGAACCCGGGAGGCGGAGGTTGCAGTAAGCCGAGATCGCACCACTGCATTCCAGCCTGGGTGACAGAGCAAGACTCCATCTCAAAATTAAAAAAGAAAAAAAAAAGGATTTAGTCTTAGAATCATGAAATGTTAGAGCTGGAAGGGATAGGGCACCTGTCCGACGCATTTGTAGAACTTGTACAGATGGTACTCACATGGTGCTGCTCTGTCTTGCTTTCTTTCCGGGGCATAATACCACTCCTGGAAAACCTTTGCTTTATTCTAATACTGAGCTGCATAACAGTTCTAATCCATAATTGTGTTATATTTTAGACCTGTATTTTTTTTTCTAAGTGAGAGCATCTTTAATTTTATAATCACTTGTTTTTGAAATCCCTTAGCTGTCTAAAAACCTGGGCTCTCAAAAGAGCTAAAAAATCCCCTTCCTGGGAACAACCAGGAAAGACTAACTTTTATCCTGAGACAATAAATGGGTACCACACGTGAACAGACATTGTTAACAAAATTTTATCTTCCATCTATTTTCATAAGAGCTCATTTTATCTTTTCTAAGTCATTTGTTTTCCCGTAAATACTCTTACGCCCCACCACTTCCCCTATGTATTTTTTGTTTGTTTTTTGTTTTTTTGTAGAGATGGGGTCTCGTTATGTTGCCCAGGCTGGTCTCAAACTCCTGGGCTCAAGTGATCTTCCCACCCTGGCCTCAAAGAGTTAGGCACCTGGCCATGTCTCTTGTTTATTTAATTTGCAGGCCCCCAATAACTCATCCTAAGAGGGTATAAGTTTTTCTTCCCTAGCAATATCAAAACAATGAGAAAATTCTTCATTAGTGAGAGAAATAAAAATTTTAATGGTTTAGATCAGTGGTTCTCAACTCTGGGTAGATTTTTGAGACATGGTGTCTCTGTCACCCAAGCTAGAGTGCAGTGGCATGATCACCTCAGTGTAATTTCAAATTCCTGTACTCAAGATGTGTCCAGAGTTGGTTCCTTCTCGTGGGTTTGCGGTCTCGCTGACTTAAAAGAACGGAGCCGTGGACCTTCGCCGTGTTACAGCTCTTAAATGTGGCACAGGCCCAAAGAGTGAGCAGCAGCAAGATGTATCATGAAGAGTGAAAGAACAGAGCTTCCACAGTATGGAAGGGGACCCGAGCCGGTTGCCACTGCTGGCTGGGGGGTGGCCAGCTTTTATTCCCTTATTTGTCCCCGCCCACGTCCTGCTGGTTGGTCCATTTTACAAACTTCTAGCCAGGCTGGAGTGCATTGGTGCGATCTCGGCTCACTGCAACCTCTGCCTCCCGGGTTCAAGCAATTCTCCTGCCTCAGCCTCCCTAGTAGCTGGGATTACAGGCATGTGCCACCACGTCCGACTAATGTTGTATTTTTGGTCAAGGCGGGGTTTCTCCATGTTGGTCAGGTTGGTCTCGAACTCCCGACCTCAGGTGATCTGCCCACCTTGACCTCCCAAAGTGCTGGGATTACAGGCGTGAGCCACTGCGCCCAGCCTGATTGGTGCGTTTTCACAAGCACTGATTGGTGCATTTTACAAACCTCCAGCTAGCCAGAGTGCGTTTTACAATCCTAGCTACAGTGTTGATTGGTGCATTCTACAATCCCCTTGTAAGACAGAAAAGTTCTCCAAGTCCCCACGCGACTCAGAAGTCCAGCTGGCTTCACCTCTCAAAGGGATCTTCCTGTCTCAGCTTCCAAAGTAGCTGGGAATACAGGTGCATGCCACCATGCCCAGCTCATTGTTAATTTTTTTGTAGAGATAGGGTCTCATTTTGTTGGCCAGGCTGGTCTCGAATTCCTGGCTTCAGGTGATCTTTCCACCTCAGACTCCTGAAGTGGCTGGGATTACAGGTATTTTTTTGAGGTGGTTTTGTTTTTAATGCTTATGGCCCAGTCTCTGAGATTCTTATTTTATTGGTCAGAGTAGGACCCAGGCCTGGTTATTTTAAAAGCTTCTAAGGTGATTCTAATATGCAGCCAGGGTTGAGAACCAATGGATTAGACATTGTAACTCTTCATTAAAGACACAAATTTCTTTTTCAGTTTATGACTTCTAATTAACTGGCTGACTTTTGACTGAAATCACCAAATATTAAATTTGAATTATTTTTCAAATTGGTTATGCTACAAAAAGTCTTGAGCAAAACGGATAGGCATCCTGTATGAGTTTTAAGCCAGCCTATTAAAAACATTATATAGCTATTTAAAATTGAAACCAGTAATATTTATAAAAATTCATTATCACAGTTACAGCTTCCTAAACTACTGAACAATCCTATCCTTGACAATAAATCTAACAATGAGAAGAGATTTGAGAATAGAGCTATTTTAATCATGCAAACAGCAAGCTCAGTTTCTGTTTCAAATTCTTTATTATACATCATGGTTGCACAATTTGAGGCTGGTTAAATACAATTGGTTTTCAAAATCTCTTTGAATATTTTCTAGATTACTACATGCAAATGACCATGAAAATATTTGGCATTTTAAAATTTTGAAACTCTGAATAGGCACTTACATGAAGGAAAACATTACCATTCATAGATATCCACATGTAGAACAGATGCTCCAGCACATGGTACATGGACCCTTCTGCCAGTAAAGTTGGTTCCTGACCATTTTATCAAAGTGCCATAGTAGTAAAACAGGTTTAAAGAAATGTAATTTGGGTTATTTAGCTTACTCATAAAGTAAGGTTAACTGACAAGACTTGCACTGAAGTGCATAAAAAAATATTGGTACAAAAACCAATGAATCATAAGTGAAAGTAGTTTCCATACAGCAGGTTTCATTTTGGTTCCTACACTCCACATTTAGTGTATTTGCTATCAGACCCCATGCATATGAATGGATGACTGCAATCTTCTTTTTTAGAGACTTTAAACAAATGACTTGAATTTAGTGTTAAAAAATTAAGAGATGGATGAAGTTTCAATGTGAGTTTAACTGGCCAAAGTTCGAGTTTAATAAACATGAAATTACCCAGATCTAGATAACTACATGCTTCACAGGTCCTCCTGAGTCCCCCATCCCAAAATTTTCCCCTGAAAAGAAAATGAATGTATGAAGAAAATAATATTTGCATACACATGGCAAAAAGATTCCTTAAATTGAAATATATAAATATGTTTCAAAGTATTTATGGAAAAAATAGTTTTAACAAATCTAAAATGCCAACCTAAGTCAACTCCACATTGCAGAAAACACACAACGGTACTACTGGAAAATAGCAAAACTGTTACTTAATATGGCCAAAAAAAAGGAGGACATAATGACCTGCCACATAACTCTTGGGGAAAGAAATCTAATATTCATAGCACAGAAGACCTCAAAGAGGATAAAATTCTGGAAGCCATGGAATGGTACTCAGAAGTGCCTGCGGTGAAACACTCCATATGCTTTTCTCAAACACATACGTTAAAAACAAATGTAGTTCTCAAAAATATTGAGATGCCATGTTTTAAATCTCTGCAGGACACAAGAGGCCACTCAGGTTTTCTAATTTTATTTAAACACAAAATATTTAATTTTTTGCATGTACAGAATAAGAGGTAATCATTAGCCTGAAAAGAGAGAAGGATTTATAATCAACATTATGCAGAAAGAAAGCAAAATTACAAATACCAGCCTACTCACATGAAAACTTTTCATGTTTACGCTGATATATATCTGAGTGCGTATCATCAAAGTAGGAAGTTAAAAAAAAAAGGCAGCTTAACAAAGTTCCAGTGTTTCAAAGAAAGCACTTTTAAAAATGTATATACATGAACGAACATTTCATTATATCATAAAATAAATGCAGCGCTGTAAGATAAAGGAAGACTAATATATATGGAGTTTTGGCCTTTTTCCGCCCCCTCCGGCTGCAACCATCTTTAACCTGCTGAACTTAATCTCAAGGGTTACAGGAGTTTTTTGCTTTTCTTTTTTTCTCCTGTTCAGTTCACATTTCAGGCTGTTCGGCAGATGCCTGTGATTCTGGAGATTCAAATCGCTGGTGAAAGTTTGTTCTCTGTTTCCTCAGTTTTTCAGGAGCTTTTCTCCATAAAATTATCTCCTAGTAAACAAATGCAAGATATTAACAAATTAATGTTTGATATGATGCCTTATCTCTATGATGCCTTAAATTTTCACCATGGAAATCATGACTGCCACTTCAATTTTAACCATAATAAAATTAAATTCTTCCCTACAAAAGCCCTCCTCTTTTCCAACTGATCCACTTTCTTCCAGCTCTAATCTTGACTGCCCCTTCTACCTCTAGTGCTCCTATCACCAGCACCCATGCATTCCACCACCATCAATCCAATCTGTCAAGAAGTCCTATTGTTACTTTAAAGAATTCCCCAAATCCATCCTTTAATTGTTCATTGCCCTCATTCAAATTCAAGTTCTTGTCACTTAGATATTAAAACAGCTTCCTGAGAGGCAAGAGAGGCAGAGCCCTTTCTATCTAATACTTCATTATCACTACCAGGTTAATCCTCTAGCACACTGCTTGGATTGCTCTTTAGTAATTCTCAGTGCCTCCAGGATAAATCTCCAAACAGGTATTCATGCCCCTCTATAACCTTTATCCAATTTACCAACATTATTCTCTTCCCTCCCTAGACCATTTTCCCCCGTCGGCCAAACTGAGTTACTCTCTGCCTCCAATGCAATCCAAATAAACTCGCCCTACATCTTCCACAGTCTTCAAATCTCGATTTATCTACCTAACTCTTACCCTAACCAATCCATCCTGAGAACTTCCATCTTCTAAATTCCTAAAATTATTTGCTTCATGAAGTCATTATAGGCTGAGGTTTTTTTTCCCCCAACATATCAGAATTTAAACATCCAAATAAGTGCACATGGGAAATAATAGACTACCTCCAATAGTGCCATGATATACAATTGATTTTGAAATTGTAAAAATCATGTAATTTATTTCGAAGTTATAAATCACATATGTTTAATTATACAACATTAGGATGGCAATACTGGAATAGGTTTTCTCTCTTCTAAATTACTGTCAAACTATTATTTAAGTATTCTGTTAGTTTATATTATTTTTCTTTTTCCCAGATATCTACAATGTGAGAACATGGAGGACAGATCATGTTTATAAAAGGTAGTTTTTGTATTTTTCATAGTACTTAGCACAGAATAATTTCTAACTTAGCTTTGAACACTCAACTGACATTCAACTACATGTTTATTAATCTGATTCAGAATACAAAAGACCATTCTAATTACTATCTTCATTCAAAATTCACCAAAAGCTTTTAATTGATTTTCAAATGAGAACAAGTTTATAATGAACACTGTATATTAAACAAAGAATTAGAGGTGGCTGGGCGTGGTGGCTCATGCCTGTAATCCCAGCATTTTGGGAGGCTGAGGCAGGCGGATCACCTGAGGTCAGGAGTTTGAGACCAGCCTGGTCAACATGGTGAAACCCAGTCTCTACTAAAAATAGAAAAATTAGCCGGGCATGATGGTGCATGCCTATAATCCCAGCTACTCGGGAGGCTGAGGCGGGAGAATTCCTTGAACCGGGAGGTGAAGGTTGCAGTGAGCTGAGATCACACCACTGCACTCCAGCCCAGGCAACAGAGCGAGACTCTGTCTCAAAAAAAAAAAAAAAAAAAAATGTATTAGAGGCTGGGCATGGTGGCTCACGCCTGTAATCCCAGCACTTTGGGAGGCCAAGGCAGGCGGATCACTTTAGGCCAGGAGTTTGAAAACAGCCTGGCCAACATGGCAAAACCCTGTCTCTACAAAAAACAAAATACAAAGATTAACCTGTAGCGAGACTCTGTCTCAAAAAAAAAAATTATTAGAATTCAGTCATCTCATGGACATTTATAATAGAATTGTTTAAAAGGGATAAATCAGCAGGGCACAGTGGTACGTGCCTGTACCTCCCAGCTACTCAAGAGGCTGTGACTGGAGGATTGCTTGGAAGATCCCCATCTCAAAAAATAAAAATAGTAATAATAATAGTAATGCATATTTGTTAAGAGATATTCAAGACACTACTGAGTAAAAATGCAAATTAAAGAATACAGCTGGGCATGGTGGCTCATGCCTATAATCCCAGCCCTTTGGGAGGCCAAGGGAGGAGGATTGTTTAAGCCCAAGAGTTCAAGACTAGCCTGGGCAACATAGTGAGACTCTGTCTCTACAAAAAATTAAAAACAGTAAGGAAAAAAAAAAGCAATATCCATAATATGATGTAAACACACATACACACATTAGTTGCAATGGTGGTGGAAATTCTGCTGACCTTTACTTCATTCTTTGTTATTACCTTATTTTTTTCTAAATAAGCAGCAGGTATTGTTTTTATTGAAAAACAAAAACCAAAGAACTTGTAAGAGAAAACTAAAAGCCCTGAAAAATTATAGTTCATTCTGGAGTACTGCAGAATGATTGGGGAGGGTTCTATCATAGGATTCTATTCTCCTCTACTTCTTTATCTATCATACCCACAGTGTTTTTATTTATTTAGAAACTCCCACTCGCTCAGTACAATGAAGCTTAGAAGAGTGCTTTCAAGGTATTTTTAGATCTGCCGCAAAACATAATAACAGCCTAAGTGGCACCATACCTGCTGTTTGAAGTACCTCCGGTCTTCCTCATCAACAAGCACTAAATTCAAAAAGTACCTTACTGAAAATTTTTTGTTCACATCTCTCATTGTTGGAGTTGGGTCATATCCTGCTAAAAATAGTCTTATTGGAATTGATTCACCTGAAAGAAAAGGAATTTCCACTTAATTCTAAAGATGATTAAATATAGTCACATAACAGGTAGGACTAAGCACTATAGAGTTGACATTAATGCTTCACATCCTCATGAGATGTAAAATAACAAAGACCAGGGTTCATCCTCAGTAGTACTGATATTTTGGGCTGAATAATTCTTTGTTGTGGGGAGGGTCCTATCCTTTGCAGGATGTTTAGCAGCAACCCTGGCCTCTACCCACTAGATACCAGTAGTACTCTCCAAATGTAACAGCCAAAAATATCTCCAGGCAACACCAAACGTTCATTGTGAGGTGAAGTTGCCCCTAGATGAGAACTACTGTTCTAGAGTCAGAATACCTGGCTTCAAATCTCTACCACTTATTGGTTGTGTGACCTTGGAAAAATCACTTACTCATTGTTTAAGTTCTTCATCTGTGAAATGGGGAATAATAATAGTATTCACAAGGAATGTGTAAGGACCATATGGGTTAATATACCTAAAAAACTCAAACAGTGCCAACAGATAAGTGCTCTATAAGTTGTTTTGTTATCTTCTTTCATGAAGTTTACCATAATTTCTAATCATGTGTATAAATTATTGAATACTTGTTACTCATACAATCAAAGCTAAAAATGGACAGAATGATGACATTCTTTTATTACCAAAAAGACTGTTATTCAGAGTCTCATTGCTTCTATTTTCCTAAGGCTAATTCTTTGCATAGTCTTTTTTTTTTTTTTTTTTTTTTTGAGATGGAGTCTTGCTCTGTCGCCCAGGCTGGAGTGCAATGGCGCGATCTCAGCTCAGTGCAACCTCCACCTCCTGGGTTCATCCAATTCTCCTGCCTCAGCCTCCTGAGTAGCTGGGATTACAGGCAACTGCCACCATGCCCGGCTAATTTTTTTTGTATTTTTAGTAGAACTGGGTTTCACCATGTTGGCCAGGCTGACCAGTCTCGAACTCCTGACCTCAGGTGATCCACCCACCTGGCCTCACAAAGTGCTGGGATTACAGGCATGAGCCACCACGCCCAACTTTTTTTTTCTTTTTCTTTTCTTTTTTTTTGAGGCAGGATCTTGCTCCGTCATTGAGGCTGGTGTGCAGTACTGCCATCTTGGCTCACTGCAACCTTGCCTCCTGGGCTCAAGTGAGCTTCCCACCTCCCAAGTAGCTGGGACCATAGGTGCATGCCACCATGCCTGGCTAATTTTTGTATTTTTTATAGAAATGGGGGTTTTGCCATGTTGCCCAGACTGGTCTCAAACTCCTGGGCTCAAGCAATCCACCCACTTTGGCCTCCCAAAATGGTGGGATTACAGGCATGAGCCACCACGCCCGGCCCTTGAATTTTTTTTGTTTTTTTTTTTTTTTGAGATGGAGTTTCACTCTGTCTCCCAGGCTGGAGTGCAGTGGCATGATCTCAGCTCACTACAACCTGCGCCTCCCGGGTTCAAGTGATTCTCCTGCCTCAGCTTCCCAAGTAGCTGGGATGACAGGCATGCACCACCATACCCAGCTAATTTTTATATTTTCAGTAGAGACAGGGTTTCACCACGTTGGCCAGGCTGGTCTTGAACTCCTGACCTCAAGCGATCTGCCCACCTCAGCCTCCCAAAGTGTTGGGATTACAGGCATGAGCCACCACACCTGGCCTGAATATTTTTTACATAATAATTTTCTCATGCACACCAATTTGCTGAAAGATATAAAACTCATAATTTTACATAAAAACTGGTGGCTGCTGGAATTTTACAAAGTAATGTTGCATAACACAAGAGTACACATACATGCATCAAAAGGAACACAGCCACCTAGCTCAAAGAGTTTTAGAGCACCTAAGACTACATTGCCTCATCTACACTTGGCACTTAATAAATGGTACTGGCTCTGTGATGTAAGTACAAATAGTGAAGAAATCCCAGACATGAATTTTAAAATTGATAAATACTGGCTTCACTGTCTCAGATACTGAAGATTATCTAGTAATGGAACTACTTATTTTCTTGAGGGCCATAATGACTCCAAAAACCTACAGGAATTAATGCTCAGCCATACTCCATTTTGTGGTCAGCAGGAGAAAAAAGATTTACAAAGATGAACTATTGTATAATAGAAGACAATGAAAATATTACAAATTCAAAACTAGAGAATAGATAGATACATATAACTGTCTCTAGTAAATCCTAAATTGAAACTGAAAAATTAAACCTTATTTCAGACTAGGAAATATAATTACAGTCTTCTTTGCAGCTGTACAAAGATGACCTTAAAAGCTATCATTGTAAGAATGGTTTAAGAATTCAAAGATACTTTCACACTAAATAAATACAAATAGAACTGCCATGAACACTTCTGTTTGTACTATACAAAAGAAGTAACTGAGAAGTGTGTTACCTTTTACTGGTGCACCATCCATTATTTCATATTTGGCGATTGTTTCTGTTTCTGTTGTGGTACTGGGTCCTAGTGCAATAATGTAAATAACATTAATTTAAATATTCCAGAATGTAATTACTAGCCTTATGCCTTCTTATTTTTCCACTACATTATTTTTTTTTAGAGACGGTGTCTCGCTCTGTCACCCAAGCTAGAGTGCAGTGGTGCAATCATGGCTCGCCGCAGCCTCAACCTCCTGGGCTTAAGCAATCCTTCTGCCTCAGCCTCCCAAGTAGCTGAGATTACACGTGTGCACCACCATGCCTGTTTTTTTTTTTTTCAATTTTTGTAGAGATGGGTTCTCAATATATTGCCCAGGCTTGTCTCAAACTCCTGAACTCAAGCAATCCTCCCACCTAAGCCTCCTGAGTAGCTGGGACTACAGGCGTGCACTATCATGCCTGGCTAATTTTTGTATTTTTTGGGACAGAGATGGGGTTTCACCATGATGCCCCGACTGGTCTCGAATTCCTTGGGTTCAAGTGATCTGCCCGCCTCAGCCTCCCAAAGTAGTGGGATTACAGGTGAGTGACCGCACCTGGCCAAATTTTAAACAACAAAGGAGAATCTGAAGTTGTTTGAAACAACAAAGGAGAATTTGAAGTGATTTTAAAATCACTTAAATTTACTAGCAAGTAGAAACATGGAGATTAAGAAATCACATGTGGGGGTACATGTTCTCAGGACCTCTTGAGATCATGCCTTGGGTGAGAATTTTATTTAAAAATAAAATAATAATAATAAAAGAAATCAGATGTTTTAAATTATGAATACTGACTGTAAATTCTTTTTTTTTTTTTTTTTTGCACATAAGCAACATTGTTTTTAATCCAGTTGGTAAACTTTGTTTTTTATTTATAAATTCTTATAAAGTGTTGCCTAGAATTACTTTCAGCAAAAAACCCGACAGTGAGGCCAGGCGCGGTGGCTCACGCCTGTAATCCCAGCACTTTGAGAGGCCAAGGCAGGCAGACTGCCTGAGCTCAGGAGTTTGAGACCAGCCTAGGCAACATGGTGAAACCCTGTCTCTACTAAAAATACAAAAATTAGCCAGGCATGTTGGCGTGAGCCTGTAATCCCAGCTACTCAGGAGGCTGAGGCAGGAGAATTGCTTGAACCCTGGAGGCAGAGGTTGCAGTGAGCCGAGATCACGCCACTGCACTCCAGCCTGGAAACAGAGGGAGACTCCGTCTCCAAAAAAAAAAAAAAAAAAAACCACCCAACAATGTTAGAGGAGAAAGTAAGTTTATATATTTATATATTAAAACCAAAAAGCAGGGATGAACCAATAAATGATATCAGGACAACTGATCAGCCATCTGGAAAAACATAAAGGTGATACATACCTCACCTCTTACATCACAACACATTTCAAATGAATTAAAATTTTAAAAATGAAACAAAATCCCTAAACCACAATATATTACTTCAGCAGAATCAAGCACAGAAAATTATTTTTAGAACTTCAGTGTGAAAAAGACCTTTCTAACCATGGCATAACACCCAGAGGCCATAAAATGAAAAACTGATAAATCTGACTACATAAACATCAACAACTTCTACATGGCATAAACCACCACAAACAAGACAAACAAGGGAAATTTTTGCTACCCTTAATATTAGAAAAAGGAATTCAGGGCACAGTGGCTCACACCTGTAAACCCAGCATTTTGGGATGCTGAGGCAGGAGGATCGCTGAGTCCAGGAGTTCGAAACCAGCCTGGGCAACATAGTGACACCCTGTCTCTACAAAAAATAAAAAATTAGCTGGGTGTGGTGGCATGCGCCTGTGGTCCCAGCTACCCACAACGCTGAGGTTGGAGGCTTGCTCAAGTCCAGGAGTTCAAGGCTGCAGTGAGCTATTTTGCACTCCAGCCTGGGCGACAGTCTGAGACCCTGTCTCAAAAAAAAAAGGTGGAGGGGGATTGATTTCTCTAATATATAGTTTCTACAAATAAGTAAGAAAAAGAATAGTCCAATAGATAATGGGGCAAAGAATATGAATGGCTTACAGAAAATAAAAATTGTTTTTATTCATATGAAGAGATGTTCATCCTCAATAAAAAACTGAAAATTAAAACTATAATGGAATATATTAATTAGCTTGACTGTGGTAATCATTTCATAATGTAAACATTCCATCATACATCTTGAATATATACAATTTTTATTTGCCAATTATACCTCAATAAAGCAGTGGGGGAAAAATAATCCATAAGAAAAATCCCAAAACTACAATGTAGTAGTATCTCCCCCTTACCCATCAAATGGGCTAAAAGTTTTTACAGCATTGTGCTCATGAGAATATAGGGGAAAAGAGGCACTCTCCTACATTCACTGCTGATAGCAATGCAAACTGGTATAATCCCTAAAGAGGACTTACTGATAACATGCATCAAAATTATAAATGGCCAGGTGCAATGGCTTATGCCTGTAATCATAACACTTTGGGAGGCAGAGGTGGGAGGATAGCTTGAGTCCAGGAGTTCGAGACCAGCCTGGGCAACACAGTGAGACCCTGTTCGCCACAAAAAGGGCGGAAGAATTATAAACAAATATGCTGTTTAACCCATGAATTCCACTTCTAAGATTTTATCTTGCACACGTGCAAAATGACATTATTTATAATAGCAAAAGACCGGAAACAACCAGTATGTCCACAAACAGCAGACTGGTTCAATTTTAGTACATCAATAAAATGGAAAACTATTAAAAAGATAAAGTATTCTACACATTGTTATGGAAAGTTCTCTAAGATGCACTACTAAGTGGCAAAGCGAAGTATGCATTATACACCACCATTTAAGTAAAAAGGGGTGTGTCTTATACATAGGTACTTGCTTGTATACATAATAACTAATTGCAAAGTTTTGGTTTTTGTTTTTCTTTTTTTGGAATGGTCTCACTCTGTTGTCCAAGCTGAAGTGCAGTGGCTATTCACAGGCACAATCCCACTACTGATCAGCACAGGAGTTTTGACCTGCTCCACTGAGGATTTTTAAATTTATAATAAACATATTACCTATGAGTAGCTAGAGTACAGAAATAAGATACTTTTTACTGTATACTCTTTTACATTTTATTTTTGAACCATGTGAATTTATTACCTATTCAAAAATTAATTTTTTATAAAAAATAAATTCCGGACAATCAAAAATTAATTTAAAAAAAATTAAATAACTTACTGCCAGCAATATTAACTAGCAAAATTAGTACTCAATGTGGATATCAAATTAATTATGTTTAAACAATATTTTAAGATTTTAAAAATGTCAACTAAAACAAAGAATTTTAATTTACATACTCTTTTCAACTTACCAATTCCTGTGATCTCTTTTTTGATCAGCTGTAACTCCATATGTTGTATTTTTATTCTTACTAATAAGAAGTAAATTTTTCCAACAATCACATCCTTTAAATGATACCTATTGGGGAAGAACATATCTCACTAAACATGTTTAAAAACAAGCAAAAAGAGTGAACTATGTCCTAAAAGACTTTGATAGACATCTTTAGTATAATTACTTAAGAATACCATTTTGAGGCTGGGCACAGTGGCTCTTGCCTGTAATCCTAGCACTTTGGAAGGCCGGGGCAGGCGGATCACTTGAGGTCAGGAGTTCAAGACCATCCTGGCCAACATGGCGAAACTGTGTCTCTACTAAAAATACAAAAATTAGCTGGGTGTGGTAGCAGATGCTTGTGATCCCTGCTACTTGGGAGGCTGAGGCGGGAGGACTGCCTGAACCCAGGAGGTGAAGGCTGCAGAGAGGCAAATCGCACCACTGCACTCCAGCTTGGGTGACAGAGTGAGACTCCATCTCAAAAAAAAAAAAAAAGTTACTATTTTGAGCTCTTTCCTGGCCGCTGCTGAGTTGCACGGAGGTGGCGGCCTGGGTATATTCAAGATTCATTTTCACTCACCACCATGGCTGAGGAAGGCATTGCTGCTGGAGGTATAATGGACGTTACTACTGCTTTACAAGAGGTGCTGACGACCACCCTCATCCATGATGGCCTAGCATGTGGAATTCACAAAGCTGCCAAAGCCTTAGACAGGCACCAAGCTCATCTTTGTGTGCTTGCATCTAATTGTGTTGAGCTCATGTATGTTAAGTTGGTGGAGGCCCTTTGTGCTGAACCCCGGTTGATGACAACAAGAAACTGGGGAATGGGTAAGCCTCTATAAAACTGACAGATGGGGGAAAACCCGTAAAGTGGTCGGTTGCAGTTGTGCAGTAGTTAAGAACTATGGCAAGGAGTCTCAGGCCAGGATGTCATCAAAGAATACTTCAAATGAATAAATAAAACTTTGGCTCACCAAAAACAAAAACAAAAACCAACAACAACCATTTTGATTATTCATATTGTTTAGTGTTCTTTTTTTCAAAAAAGTATTCATCATTTCACTATGCAAAAATAAAGAATCAAACTTTTACTTGACTACCTCAGAGGGAATAATTACTCTGGTTAACTGTTCTGGCTGGGCTCAGTGGCTCACACCTATAATCCCAGCACTTTGGGAGGCCCAAGCCGACAGGATTGCTTGAACCCAGGAGTTTGAGACCAGCCTAGGCAACATAGGGAGATGTAATCTCTTCTAAAAATTAGCCGGGTGGTGCAAAATTAGTGGCACATGCCTGTGATCCTAGCTACTCAGGAGGTTGAGGTGAGATGATAATTTGAGCCTGGGAGATTGAGGCTGCAGTGACTCATGATTGTGCCACTGCACTCCAGCCTGGGTGACAGAGCCAGACTCTTTCTCAAAACAAACACACACAAAAAATACTTGAAATATTTGGTGTATGAAGATATTTTCAACATTAAAAGACACAAGAGTTTAGTGTCATTATTACTCAAGTTCTACAAGAGTGCAGCTAACATAAATCATCTGCCCACAAAGACAAAGTAAAAGAAACCTACCTACATAGGTTGAGTCTGCTGTTGTGATAGCTAATAACCAAAGGTCGCTCCCATGTACCTTGTAATGATGTGGTAATAAACTTAGGAATCCCTATAATATCCAGAGGACTTTTTAGCATCCTCTCAGGTTTGGCTCTCAAAATTGTATCTCAAGAGTTGATTAATATAAATTATGTCAGGCCGGGCACGCCTATAATCCCAGCACTTTGGGAGACCAAGGCAGGCAGATCATCTGAGGTCAGGAGTTCAAGACCAGCCTGGCCAACATGGTGAAACCCCATCTCTACTAAAACTACAAAAATCAGCCGGGCATGGTGGCACATGCCTGTCATCCCAGCTACTCAGGAGGCTGAGGCAGGAGAGTTGCTTGAACTCAGGAGGTAGAGGTTGCAGTGAGCCGAGATCGTGCCACTGCACTCCAGACTGGACGACAGAGATTCTGACTCCAAAAAAAAAAAAAATATGTCAGGCGCGGTGGCTCACGCCTATAATCCCAGCACTTTGGGAGGCCGAGGTGGGTGGACCATGAGGTCAGGAGTTTGAGACCAGCCTGACCAACATGGTGAAACCCCATCTCCACTAAAAATACAAAACTTAGCCAGGCATAGTGGCGGGCACCTATAATCCCAGCTACTCAGGAGGCTGAGGCAGGAGAATCCCTTGAACCCAGGAGGCGGAGGTTGCAGTGAGCCGAGATCACGCCATTGCACTCCAGCCTGGGCGACAGAGTGAGACTCAAACAAAAAACTGTGTGTGTGTGTGTGTGTGTGTGTGTGTAAAATTATGTCACTCTGAAGGGAAGCTTCAGTGGTTTCAGGTCCTAAACTATTTGATAATTTCATCAACAATATAATTTTAAGATTATGAAGGCCATATATATTACATATTCAGTGATATAAACCTGGGAGTGACAACCAATAAAAATAATGTAACAAAAGACTGAGGTATGAAGAGGATAATACAGGGCACATCCATTTCTTCAACAAACAAACTTTAATTAAAAAAACAGAAGGGAAACCTATAAATTAAAAAATTTAAGGCTCAAACAACCAAATGCAATGTATGGCCCTTGTTTAAATACTGATTTGAACAAAGCATGTGAAAAAACAAAGATATCTGTGAGCCACTTAGGGAAATGTGAATACTGTCTGGGTGTATGAAGATATTAAGGAATTACTAATATTTTTAGATATAAGAGTATTGTAGTTATATTTAGAATGATATATAACTTTTTTAAGCTTTTTTCTGAATAGACACAGAAAACAAGCTTGTCATATAACATTTAAATAAGAGAGATGTAAAGTCAATACATAATTTCATCCTTTACAGATAACCACTGTTAACAACAGAATATCATTGCAGACTCTTTTCTATTCATATCCAAATACATGAGTATTTTACAGAAATGAAACAGTACTATGCGTGCTGTTTTTATGGCTTTTTCACTTAATATATCATGGACACGCTTCTGGAGAACTAAATACATATGTCTCAATCTTTTTTTTTTGTTTTTTGAGATAGAGTGTCACTCTGTCACCCAGGCTGGACTGCAGTGGCGCGATCTCAGCACACTGCAACCTTTGCCTCCCAGTTCAAGCAATTCTCCTCCCTCAGCCTCCCAAGTGGCTGGGATTACAGGCGTGCACCGCCACGCCCATCTAATTTTTGTATTTTCAGTAGAGACGGAGTTTCTCCATGTTGACCATGCTGGTCTCAAACTCCTGACCTCAGGTGTTCGAACTCTGCCCACCTTGGCCTCCCAAAGTGCTGGGATTACAGGTGTGAGCCACCGCACCCGGCCTCAATCTTTTTAACCCTTCTTTAGCATTCCACAGTATGGTTGGACCGTAATTTATTTAACTGTTATAATACCAGTAGGCATTTAAATGGCAATCTTTTGTTCATGTAAGTAATGTTTCTGAAAACATCTTAGTCCATGTATAAAATGATAGATACAACTTCCCATAGATTATATTGAAGCAAATTCCAGATATATAATTTAATTGATAAAATGATACATAATTTTATGGGTTAAATTAAATGTCTGGAATTTGCTTCAATATAACCTATGGGGAGTATGAGAGCTGAATACAGATAAACTGTATCGTGTGTTGACAACTGTTGGAGCTGGGCAATGGGTACATGATATTATTCAGTATACTGTTCAAATATTTTAGTATATGCTTGAAATTTCCCATAATAAATTTAAAAAGGCATTAAACACAAAATATGAGCCAGTTTTGTAAAAATACAACATATATAAACATATATACCTTCCCCCTCCCCCCATGGAATGATATACAAGGAGACATTAACAGTGATTAAGTGGTAAAGGTGAAAATATGTGAAAAGAGATGGCTAGGATGAGGTAATGTCAAGCCAGTAAGATAAACTGTATCCTCAGAAGGATTGGCTGCCTTCTGAGATGGTGACATCCTCTACACAAAGTGGCCAAGCAGAGATTTATCAGGAATAGAACATAAAAGACACCTTTACTGGGTGGAAGCCAGACCAAACTCCTACAATTTCTTTTAGCTCAGAGATCCTGTTGATTTGTTAACATCAGATTAATGTCAATTCTATCCTTACTTTGACCAACTGACAAACACCTGAAAAGTTAATTTTTGAATTTTCCCTGAACAACTTATCTGTGAAAGATACTTACTTTGATTTATTATATTCAAATTCTATATGTAGACAATCTTCAATGCCCACTTCCATCTTAATAGAGTTGTTAACATCAGGATAGGTGGCAAGCTGGTGAACAATAAGATCATATTCTTTTACCAAATCTGTCAGTCTTCTCACTATTGTCACTTTAAGAAAATACCTACAAAGTTAAAAGAGAGGATGAGTTAAATCACCTGTAATAAATTTTCATGTTTTAAATCAGCAAACATTAACTGCAACTCAGGCTTCTCCTTCTTGCTGGAACTCCTTTGGGATCAACTTACTTCATTACTTCGCGAAGGAGTTCCAATTTTCTTTAATGCCCCCAACATGAAAAAAAATACAAAGTTCAATTTTAAGAATAGTGTAAATACTTTACAGATGAGTTTGGAGGGCTGTCATCAAGCCTACTTGAAGAAACCTCTCCAGATCCCTTCTTTAAGGAACTGCTATTTGAAATTTGGGTCGTCAAACCCAGTTCCAGATAGATAATGCCAAGTTAAACAGAGAAAGCAAGATCTCGGACCTGATGCATTCAGATTAATATCCTCAAATGCCCTGGACTCTGAGGCATCCCTGGCTTCCTGCATACAGACTTAGTGAAGGGAGAGGACACTGAATTGAGAGTTTAGAAAACTAGGTTCGTACTCCTGTTCTGCCATCCACTATTTGTATCATTTTAGATGTATCAGAGCCTCTCTGGTACTCCAGATTACTTCTGAACCATATACTAAATGAGATTTTCTGGGAAATTAGTGAATTTAGAAGGTAATTCAGTTTACATGACAAATGAAGTACGTAAGGGACAATTCATACCAGGGAAGTGTATAACTACAATGTCTCATAACAATGTTGTCTAACTCTATAATGTTAGAACGCTCTATTACCTCAAATCAGCATTAGCCAAAGTATGTGACAGAATTTTTAAAAATCTTAAATCTTCCAATATAGAATTATAATTAGAGGTTCAAATAATATATCAACAGTAGTCATTACTTTCTAGTTTTGATTCTGTTTGCAGTTTATAATACACATTCATACCTCAAGCGGACATTGGCACCGATGTAAGATTCATATGGCTTTTCAACTTGCATAAATTCAAAATCATAACTTCTGCTCTGAGTCAGTTCTCCAGGTAAGGCTAGTTCTTTCACTAGGTTTACAAATTCATGAGTATTACTCTTGTCATTGAAAAGTTCTAAGAAATTTTAAAAGGCAAAAAGACCAATTATTTAATAGCCATTTCAATAAAACCCAAACATCTACTTCAAACACAAACAATTTTTACCAAAAGAATTATTGAGTTTGTCTCTAATAAACTAGACCTATGCTCTGAGTTCCATTATCCTTTTTATAATTATACTTCATGTAGGCATAAAAGATTTCAAGTGGCATAGCACAATGAAAATTTCTATTAAAAATGAGTTCATTCCTTTGATGTAGTTGGGGCTCTCCCAATATGAAGCCATTTGACACATTACCAGCAATTATTTGAACTTCCCCTAGACAAGGCAAAAATTCTGTTTTGCTTTAGTTAGGCAAATATATTACCTTCATAAAATTACAAAACACAAAAAGACTAAAACCAACTATCAATTACTACAACTTGCCTCTCAGTCAGAATAGACATGTAAGTACACTCTCAGTCAGAACAGATATATAAACAAATATCTACCCATTCCAATTCTGATACTTTAAAAATGTACACTGAAACTTAGAAAGCTAGATTTTAAGCCTAGTTATGTAGACAGTATTATAAAGACATATTTTCTTTTCTCTTCTGAATCTGCAGTATAGAAAGATTTATATAGTTTAACTCCCTACTAAATCAAGCATGTATCTGGAATCATGTATGGAAATGTACATAAGTTGATCTAAGTCAAGAAGAAACTACACCTTTCCTTCTCACATGGAATTGTGTGTTGACACAAGTGAGTCTGGCTACAGGCACACACTAGATCAGGAAGACAAATGGCATGGGTAATTAGAAAATGAAGAATGAAGGTGAGGCTGCTAATTATAAGAAGGATGGTGAAAAATGTAGGCAGATGAAAATTTCAGTAGGTCAATTAATTTACTTGAATTATTTTTCAAGGCTGGTAGTTTCATATATATCATGAAATGATATATCAAATATCATTTCATACAAGTCAAAGAAACACAATTTAATATAGTTATAAAGTAAGTCCTCTCTTTTATTATGCAAAATCAATTCCTTCCTTCTACAAAGCTAAGCTCTAATTCAATTATTTTGGTGCAAAATCCAACCCTCTTCAAATTCAGTTATCAAAGAAAAAGAAATAATACTATTTTAAAACTCACCAATTTGACCTACAAATTCAATTCTAATTCCTTGGTGTTCTAGCCTCTTTCCAGGTTGCTTAAAGGCTAGGTTTACCTGCCAAAACATGAAATTATAAGAGATGTTAACAATCCTTTGAGTGGGCCTACTAGTAGCTTCCTTTCAGATGAATGCAATATATAAATATTTCAGGTATTCATTTATGAAGTTTGAGACACCACCACATACCTAAATCAGGATGATGTTATAGCACCAGAGAAGGTGTAATTTAGTTATACACAATCATGGGTGAACCTCTTACTTACATCAACATAAAGTCTGCTTTGTTAAGGAATCCTTAATAGGTGGAGAACTATAAAAAGACTCAAAGAAAGGAACAGCCTTCAACTATTCATACTTGTTTTCTGGTCAAACAGTTAATTCTATGACTAATAAAAGCATTTTAAAATGTGAGGTAATTACTAATTTCAAGAACTGACCTAAAAACAGATGCAATTCCAGGACATTTAAATCAAGCAAGACTAACATCCACACAACTAGGACTATATTATGGACAATGCTCAGAAATTTGTCGGTCAAATCATAGCTTCATACTTATTGTAATTGAGGTATCACTTTCAGTTTTCTGTAACCAATATATTATTATAATTCCTAACCTTAAAAGCAGTGCCTTTTGTCCTGAGTCTGCTACCCACCATAAAAACAGAATGCCTAAAGATTTAAATTCAAGTATGATTTATCTTACATACTTTATTTTTTTTTTCCCCAGAAAGGACTCTGTTGCTTAGGCTGGAGTGCAGTGGCACAATCATAGCTTACTGCAGCCTCAACCTCTTGGGCTCAAATGATCCTACTTCCTCAGCCTCCCAAAGTACTAGAAGTACAGGCATGAGCTACTGCACCTGGCATACATACTTTTGGAGTAAAGTATATAATCTCAAAATTCCTAAACTCATATATCTGTCAAGTGGAAATCTTAAAAAATATATATATATGCACGTACGTGCACGCACCCACACACACACACACACACACATATATATATTTTAAGAGACAGAGTCTCACTCTGTCACCCAGGCTGGAGTACAGTGCATGATTATTGTTCACTACAGCTTTGAACCCCTAGGGTTGTGATCCTCTTGCCTCAGCCTCCAAATAGCTGGGACTATAGGGATGCATAACTATGCCAGGCTAATTAAAAACATTTTTTTTGTAGAGATGAGGTCTCACTATATTGCCCAAGCTGGTCTCAAACTCCTGGCCTCAAGCAATTCTGCCATGTTGGACTCCCAAAGTGCTGGGCTTACAGGCATGAGCCACTGTACTGGCCACAAATTCATCTTTAGATTTAGATGGAGTTTCGCTCTTGTTGCCCAGGCTAGAGTGCAGTGGCAAGATCTTGGCTCACTGCAACCTCCATCTCCCAAGTTCAAGCAATTCTCCTGCCTCAGCCTCCCAAGTAGCTGGGATTACAGGCATGTGCCACCACGCCCAGCTAATTTTGTATTTTTAGTAGAGATGGGGTTTCATTATGTTGGTCAGGCTGGTCTCAAACTCCTGACCTCAGGTGATCCACCCACCTCGGCCTCCCAAAGTGCTGGGATTACAGGCATGAGCCATCATGCCCAGCCAGATCTACAAAGAATTCTATTGTTTGGCTACACCACCATTTACCTGCTGAATCCCCTGTATGGTCATATAGGTTGTTTCTCAATTGTCTTTCTTGATAACACTCTTCTTCTCTAAGTATTACCTGAGACAGTCAAGGATATAACTTCACATTGCTTGGTGTGGGAGTCAGGGCTCCGTTTAAGTACCATTAGTTCATTGTGAGATGACCAGGGTCTAGACTTGAAGCCAGCCTGCCCCTATGATGAGTGTTTCTCTGCATGTGTTTACAGTCCTACCGGGTTCCGCTTCTCTAAGATTCTGATTGTATTTTGTATATTCATTTATTCACTTGCTCACTGAATGTACCTAGCCCTGTGCTGGCTACTATTGAAAGGTGTATGTAGTCTGAGAATATCATCTTACCCTCAAAGAACAGAGAAATCAGAAAAAGGAAAGAAAAAGCAGAGAATCAGGTGGGGGTCTCAATATATTGCCCAGGCTGGTCTCGAACACTTGGCCTCAAGCAATCCTCCTGCCTCAAGTGACCATACCCAGCCAAATTTATAACTTTTTAATTTGAGAAAGATATCTGTGAACTATATATGTTAGAAATAAAATTCCAAGCTAGGCGTGGTGGCTCATGCCTATAATTTCAGCACTTTGGGAGGCAGAGGCAGGAAGACTGCTTAATTAAGGTAAGGAGTTCAAGACGAGCTTGGACAAGCTCCGTCTCTACTAAAAAAAAAAAAAAAATTAGCTGGGCATTGGGGCGTGTGTGTCTGCAATCCCAGCTACTAGGGAGGCTGTGGCAGGAGGAGCCCTTGACCCTAGGTCGAAGGTGCAATGAGCTAAGATTACACTACTGCACTCTAGCCTGCACAACAGGGCAAGACCTTGTCTCAAACAAAAAAAAAGGCAGGGCACAGTGGCTCATGCCTGTAATCTTAGCACTTTGGGAGGCCGAGGACAGTGGATCACTTGGGATGAGGAGTTCCAGACCAGCCTGGCCAACATGGTGAAACCTCGTCTCTACTAAAAATACGAAAATTAGCTGGGCATGGTGGCACATGCCTGTAATCCCACCTACTTGGGAGGCTAAGGCAGGAGAATCACTTGAATCCGGGAGGCGGAGGTTGCAGTGAACCACTGCACTCCAGCCTAGGCAATAGAGCAAGACTCTATCTCCCCCTGCCCCACCCCCGACCCAAAAAAAAACCTTAATATTTAAGAATTAGGTAGGATCCTTTTTCATACAAGAAAGCATACTTCCAGGTTTCTTTTTTTTTTTTTTTTTTTTTTTTGAGAAGGAGCCTCGCTCTGTCGCCCAGGCTGGAGTGCAGTGGCACGATCTTGGCTCACTGCAAGCTCTGCCTTCCAGGTTCACGCCATTCTCCTGCCTCAGCCTCCCAGGTAGCTGGGACTACAGGCGCCTGCCACCATGCCCGGCTAATTTGCTTGTATTTTTAGTAGAGACGGGGTTTCACCATGTTAGCCAGGATGGTCTTGATCTCCTGACCTCGTGATCCACCCGCCTCGGCCTCCCAAAGTGCTGGGATTACAGGCATGAGCCACTGCGCCCAGCCGTTTATTCTTTACTATAACAAATGCTGGTAATGTAAGTTTTAAAAGCTTTTCTTACAAATAATGTTTCTCAAAAGATAATAGAAATCAAGGACCAAGAAAAAGAGGTCCAATTACTTCTGTTTGTAAACTGCATAGATTAAAATATTCATCTTCTGTATCTTCCCTATCTTATAACCAATATAAGTTAGTTACTTGCCTTCAAAATAACTCAGAAAAAAGTAAATTGTGATACACCATATGATGGAATATTATTAAAAGTTTAAAAACAATAATGATAAAGAATTTTTAATGATGTGGGTAGATGGGCATGATGTGTTACGTGAACAAAGCATGGTTAAATTGTATACAAGTATATGCTGATTATATTTTTTGAAACTACAGAAAGAAAATACTCTTAACAGCAGTTACTTCTGGAATGAATGATTATTGATTATGGGTAATTGTTTTCTTCTCTGGTTTTTAAGTTTTTGTTTTGTTTTGTTTTTTGTAGACAGGGTCTTGCCGTGTCACCCAGGCTGGAGTGCAGTGGCACCATCATGACTCACTGCAACCTCAATCTCCCAGGCTCAAGTGATTCTCCCACCTCAACCTCCCAAATAGCTGAAACTACAGGCACATGCCACCATGCCTGGCTAATTTTTTTTATACAGGATCTTACTATGTTGCCCAGGCCTCTTTAAAAAAAAAGGCAAAAAATACTATTAAAGTCAGAAAAATATTTAAGAAAGAAAAGTAGTACTTAAACAGGCTTAACATTAAAAATTTTATATTTGAACCACAAATAATAAAACAAGCATAATCCCAGCTATTTCAAAAGCCAAGCAGTATTTGAACTATTCTCTAATCTGTACCAACAAAGCATATAGGAAAAAATTATATTTTTGAAAATATCTATATGGCAGCAGTTTTTAAGAATGATTTTATTTGAACATGGCTTTGTCTGATATTTTTAAAACTTACAGTTCTTCAAAAACCATATGAAACCACACTATTAAAGTAGAAATGCAAAGTTTTTCAGTCTTCCCACCGAACTGCAAACTCTGAAATTTTCCTTGATCTCCCACTGATGTTAAAACACAGTTGCTTTTAAGCCTTATTGTAGGCTCTTCTGCAATCTGAAGAATCCCAGAATTTGAAGGCATAATTAAGCATTTTGGTTTAAAAACTATTCTGCAAGGAAGCACAGAAAAGTAAACTAACTATGCTGGTGAGCTGGGTCAAGAATTTTTTTTTTTTTTTTTTTTTTTTGAGACAGAGTCTCGCCCTGTAGCCCAGGCTGGAATGCACTGGTGTGGTCTCGGCTCACTGCAACACCTCTGCCTCCGTGGTTCAAGTGATTCTCCTGCCTCAGCCTCCTGAGTAGCTGGGATTAACAGGCACCTGCCACCACACCTGGCTAACTTTTTGTGGGTTTTTTTTTTTTTTTTTTTGAGATGGAGTCTCACTCTGTCGCCCAGGCTGGAGTGCAGTGACGCGATCTCAGCTCACTGCAAGCTCTGCCTCCCGGGTTCACACCATTCTCCTGCCTCAGCCTCCCAAGTAGCTGGGACTACAGGCGCCCGCCACCACACCTGGATAATTTTTTGTATTTTTAGTAGAGACAGGATTTCACCATGTTAGCCAGAATGGTCTCAATCTCCTGAACTCTTGATCTGCCCGCCTCGGCCTCCCAAAGTGCTGGGATTACAGGTGTGAGCCACCGTGCCCAACCTATGTCAAGAGTCTTAATACCAATTCAGTTATACTTTTCTAACTTATTATAATTCAAAAACTTGCAAAAAACTTGCAAGAATAGCACAAGGAAATCTCACATAACCTTTACCCAGATTCAGCACAAGTTTTATATTCTGCCCCATCTGCTTTATCATCGTCTCTCTACATATATATGGGCATGCATATATATACTTTTTTCCACAACAAAGAGTAAGTTGGAGACATGATGCTCCATTACCCCTAAACATTTCATATGTATTTCCTAAGAAAACAGACATTCTCTGCCAGGCACAGTGGCTCACACCTGTAATCCCAGCACTTTGGGAGGCCAGGGCGGGCAGATCACAAGGTCAGGAGATCTCGACCATCCTGGGTAACATGGTGAAACCCCGTCTCTACTAAAAATACAAAAAATTAGCCGGGTGTGGTGGCGGGTGCCTGTAGTCCCAGCTACTCGGGAGGCTGAGGCAGGAGAATGGCGTGAAACCCAGGAGGCGGAGCTTGCAGTGAGCCGAGATCGTGCTACTGCACTCCAGCCTGAGGGACAGAGCGAGACTCCATCTCAAAAAAAAAGAAAGAAAAGAAAAGAAGACATTCTCTTACATAATCACAGTGCAATTATCAAAATCAGGAAAGTTGGGCTGGGCGCGGTGGCCCACGCCTGTAATCCCAGCACTTTGGGAGGCTGAGGTAGTTTGAGACCAGCCTGACCAACATGGTGAAACCCCGTTTTCTACAAAAAAATACAAAAATTACCCAGGTATGATGGTGCATGCCTCTAGTCCCAGCAAACTGGGAGGCTGAGGTGGGAATATCACTAGAACCCGGGAGGCACAGTTTGCAGAGAGCCAAGATCGTGCCACTGCACTCCAGCCTGGGTGACAGAGTAAGACTCAGTCTCAAATAAAAATAAAATAAAATAAATGAGGGTCAGGTGCAGTAGCTCACGCCTGTAATCCCAGCACTCTGGGAGGCCAAGGCGGGTGGATCACTTGAGGTTGGGAGTTAGAGACCAGCCTGGCCAACATGGTGAAACCCCATCTCTACTAAAAATACAAAAATTGGTAGGGCATGATGGCACGCGCCTGTTCCAGCTACTCAGGAAGCTGAGGCTAGAGAATCACTTCAACCTGGGAGGCAGAGACTGCAGTGAGCTGAGATCACGCCACTGCACTCCAGCCTGGGTGACAGAGGAAGACTCCATCTCAAACAAACAAACAAAAAACAGGAAAGTTAACATTCCATGGTCTATATTCAAGTTCTATCAATTGTTCCAATAGGGACAGGCACAGTGGCTCAGGCCTGTACTCCTAGCACTTTGGGAGGTTGAGGTGTGAGGTTCACTTGAGCTCAGTAGTTTGTGGCTGCAGTGAGCCATTATCACACCACTGCACTCCATGCTGGGCGACAGGAGACACTGTCTTAAAAAAAAAATTTTAAATGTGTTCCAATAATGTACTTTATAGTCTTTTCCTCTCCTGTCCAGGATTACATATCTCTTTAGTATCCTTTTTAATCTAGAACATTCCTCAATCATCGTCTTTCTTGACCCTGACTTATTTAAAAATACATAACAGTTTATAGACTGTAGCTCAATTTGGTGTGTCAGATGTTTCATCACAGTTAGACTCAGCTTATACACTTTTGGAAAAAAGACCACAAAAGTGTAGTTGTATCTATTTCAATGCAACATACTAGGAAGCATACGATGCCAGTTTGTCCCAATACTGATGATGTTAATTTTGGTCACTTGGTTAATCTACCAAGTTTCTCTAATTTAAAGTTATTATTATCCCCTTTGCTATTAACGAATAATTTGTGTGCAGATACTTGAGACTATATATGTTTAAACTGAATGTAAAAAAAAACAGATCTACATACAAAACATACTCTCGGCTGGGCGCGGTGGCTCACGCTTGTAATCCCAGCACTTTGGGAGGCTGAGGCGGGCAGATCAAGAGGTCAGGAGATGGAGACCATCCTGGCTAACACAGTGAAACCCCATCTCTACTAAAAATACAAAAAAATTAGCTGGGCATGGTGGCGGGCACCTGTAGTCCCAGCTACTCGGGAGGCTGAGGCAGAAGAATGGAGTGAACCTGGAAGGCAGAGCTTGCAGTGAGCTGAGATCGTGCCACTGCACTCCAGCCTAGGCAACAGAGTGAGACTCTGTCTCAAAAACAACAACAACAACAACAACAACTCTCTGCTCCAACAAGTGAGTCTCAAAGCTCATGCCTCAGTATACAATATTCTAGAGATGCCTCGAATAATGCTATCTTCAGAATTTATTTAAGGAGTTATATTATTCTACACTGTTTAAGACAAACATATACTATCAATGTACCACACACCATTTATACACTCATTTTAAATCAGACACCAAATTATCTGTATATTATAGTTGCTGGATATTGTGATTATCCAAAATTAGTTTCCAACTGCTGCCAGTGGAAATCCAAGATTAGTTTGCAACTGCTGTCATAGTCCATATGCATATTGATGAAACATGCCACAAAAATATTCCTTGCTTAAAGAACTAAACTATAAACTACTATAATCTCGGACTAAACATACCCCTGTTGACTTTTGCAACAGGGAATAGATCCAGAGTTCACTGTAAGTGGCTTGTCAATAGTAGTACCACCTCAAGCCATTTTACTTACCACAGATTCCATTTCTAAAAAAGAAATAAAAATGTCTTATAAATGAAAGTAGAGAACAGTAAAAATTGACTTCTAAAATAATATCTCACTTTGAAATAATTACCAACTATCTTAATTACTAAATATCTCTTTACCTTAAATAGATACAATAAGAGGTTCTTTTATTCTCTGCCTGTTGTGATAGTAGCTATTTCATACTTATAGAAAAAATATTCTCAGCAATACCTAAACAGTTTGACAAAGTTTTCATATGAAAACACAATACAGGGGCTGGGCACGGTGGCTCATGCCTGTAATCCCAGCACTGTGGGAGGCCGAGGCATGCTAATCTCAAGTCCAGTAGTTCGAGACTAGCCGGGGCACAATGGCGAAACCCTGTCTCTACAAAAAAATATAAAAATTAGCTGGGCATGGTGGCACATGCCTGTGGTCCAAGCTACTCAGGAAGGTGAGGTGGGAGGATCACTTGAGCCCAGAAGGTGGAGGTTGCAGTGAGCCGAGATTGTGCCACTGCACTACAGCCTGGGTGACAGAGCAAGACCCTCTCTCAAAAAAGGGTTAAAAAAAGAGCAAAAACCATACCTTCTTAAAGCTGCTGTCTGGAAACTGTATAAATTGTTTTTGTTTTTGTTTTTTCCAAAAACAAAATGCAGTGCATGCATTCCACTCTGTTGCCCAGGCTGGAATGCATGCAGTGGCGCAATCTCGGCTCACTACAAACTCCGCCTCCCGGGTTCAAGCAATTCCCCTGCTTCAATCTCTCCAGCAGCTGGGACTACCGGTGTCCACCACCACACCTGGCTAATTTTTGTATTTTTAGTAGAGATGGAGGTCTCACCATGTTGGCCAGGCTGGTCTTGACCTCAAGTGATCCGCCTGCCTTGGCCTCCCAAACTGCTGGGATTACAGGCATGAGCTACTGCGCCCGGCCAAAACTGTATAAATTAAAGGAGAAAAGTCCTCTCTTCAAAGTGAGTTTTACTTTTTGTACTTCATTATAAATTTGGATTGCAAATCAAAATCAAAACTTAAAAACAAAACTGTAAACAAACATGAATTTTAATATTTTGAGGGGTTTTTTGCCTTTTAAAAAAATGTCCTGGTTAAGGAATTGTAACTTATGAACCCCTCTCAAAAAAATCCCCAGATAAATCACTAGTAAAAATGCTCACAATTCCAAAAAAACTACGCCTCAATACTTAATTAAACATAGTCAAAAAGACTCTCAAAATTACTCAGAAGGTACAGAGATGTAAGCTATATTTTTAAACAAGCGGGAACCTAGGTCAGATATATTCTTAAAGCATAAAAAATTTAGGGCACTGTCCAGTTGAGCTAGACTTAACCCATTTATGCTGGAGGTTGCAAATTTGTGTGTGTGAAAAATCAGACCTTGGTGATGACCTTGAGCAGTAGGATATAAATAACTCCCACAAGCTTAGCGTTCCAATAATGGAACACTAGGCATAAATGGATTAAGGATGATTTGCCACTTGACATGAACCAAAGCAGTAAATATTCTAAGTAAAGACAAAAAGTACTTGAGTAAATCAAGTTTAAGAAGTTCCCAGCTGGGAGTGGTGGCTCACATCAGTAATCCCAACACTTTGGGAGGCCAAGGCAGGAGGATTGCTTGAGTCCAGGAATTTGAAACCAGCCTGGGCAACATGGTGAGACTTCATCTCTACAAAAAAAAAAAAAGGTGTTTTTAATTAACTGAGTGTGATGGCATGTGCCTGTGGTCCCAGCTACTCAGGAGGCTGAGGTGGGAGGATTGCTTGAGACCAAGAGACTGAGGCTGCAGCACACCATGATCATGCCACTGTACTCTAGCCTGGGTGACAGGGCAAGACACTGTCTTAAAAACAAAAACAAAAAATTTCCGTATTTATTTTGTGATAATTTAAATATTTCCAGTTGTCTTAAGGAATGCTTCAAGAGATTGAGACCATCCTGGCCAACATGGTGAAACCCCATCTCTACTAAAAATACAAAAATTAGCCAGGCATGGTGGCATGTGCTGTAGTCCCAGCTACTCAGGAAGGCTGAGGCAGAAGAATGGCTTGAACCTGGGAGGTGGAGGTTTCAGTGAGCTGAGATCGCGCCACTGCACTCCAGCCTGGCGACAGAGCAAGACTCTGTCTAAAAAAAAATAAAAAATAAAAAATAAAATGCCACAGACGTGCCAAGACAATTCAATGGGGAAGGAATATTCTTTTCAGCAAACAGTGCTGAAACAACTGGATACTGACATGCAAAAGAATAAAGTTGGACTGCTGCCTCACGCCATACACAAATATTAACTCATTTGGATAAAACACCTACATGTAAAAGCTACAATTAAAAAACTCTTAGAAGAAAACATGGGTGCAAATCTTCATGACCTTTGGATTAGGCAATGATTTCTCAGAAATAATGCCAAAAGCACAAGCAACAAAAGAAAAAAAAATGATAAACTGGACTTCATCAAAATGTAAAACTTTTGCACTGCAAAAGACACCAAGAAAGTGAAAAGAGAACTCAGAATGGGAGAAAATATTTGCAAAACACGTATCTGAACTTGTACCCAGAATATATAAAGAACTCTTACAACTCAACCATAAAAAGAAAAATAACCCAATTAAAAAAAACAGTCAAATTTTGAATACACTTTTCTCCAAGAAACACAGACATATGGCAATAAGCACACGAAAAGATGTTCAATACTATTACTCATTGGGGAACTGAAAATCAATGAGATACCACTTTATACCCACTAAAATAACTATAATAAAAAATAGACACATTAGTAAGTGTTGCCAAGAACATGGAAAAACCAAAACCCTCATATATTGCTGGAGGCAATGTGAAAGGGTGCAGCTGCTTTGGAAAAATTTGGCGGTTCTTCTAAAAATTAAACAGGAAGTTAACATATGACCCAGCAATTCTACTCCTAAGATCCAACAGAAGTTAAAACATATGTTCACACAAAAACCTGTACATGAATGTTCATAGCAGTATTATTCATAATGGTCAATAGTACCAACCCAAATGTCCTCAACTGATGAATAAACAAAATGTGGTATATCCTTATACCACACAGATATATTAGAATATTATCTGGCACCAAAAACAAAAAAAGAATGATGTTCTCATACATGCAATAACATGGATGAACCCTGAAAACATGCTAAATGAAATAAGTCAGGCACAAAAGGACAAATATTATATGACCACTTATACAAAATATCTAAAATAGGCAAATTCATAGAAACGGACAGTAGATTAGAGGTTACCAGGGGCTGGAAGATGGGGAGTTACCACTTAATGGGTACAAAGTTTCTATTTGAGGTGATGAAAAAATTTTGGAAATATAGTAAGCCATGCTTGCAAAACATTATTAATGGAATTAATTCCACTGAATTATATACTTTAAAACTGTTAAAATGGCAAATGTTATGTAATATATATTTGACCACAATTTTTTTAAAAAAGAATGAAGTGTTGACCAGGCACGGTGGCTCACGCCTGTAATTCCAGCACTTTGGGAAGCCGAGGCAGGCAGATCATAAGGTCAGAAGTTTGAGACCAGCCTGGCCAACATGGTGAAACCCCGTCTCTACTAAAAATACAAAAATTAGCTGGGCGCGGTGGCAGGCACCTGTAATCCCAGCTACTCGGAAGGCTGAGGCAAGAGAATTGCTTGAACCCAGGAGGCAGAGGTTGCAGTGAGCCCATATCACACCACTGTACTCCAGTGTGGGTGACAGCGCGAGACTCCATCTCGAATGAATGAATGAATAAATGATTGAATAAAAATAAAAAAAGAATGAAGTATGGGTACATACTACAACATGATGAACCCTGAAAACATTATGCTAGGTAAAAGGAGCCAGACACAAAAGGCCACACAGTATATACCATTTATATGAAATATCCAGAATCAACAAATTCAGAAAGAAAGAAAGAAGATTTGTAAATTAGTGGTTCTCAGGTAGTGACTGCTAATAGTATGGGATTTCTTTTTGGGGTGGTGAAAATGTTCTGGAATTACATTTTGATAATGGTGGCTCAACTCTGCAAATATAGTAAAAATCACTATACACTCTAATAGGTGAATTTTATGGCATGTGAATTCTAACTCAATTAGGCTATTTAAAAAAAAAAAAAAAGAAAAAAGTACGTGCCACAAATAGGCCAACAGAACAGAATAAAGTTCCGAACAGGTTCACACAACCTCTGATTTATGACAAAGGTGGTATATTACAGTGCAGCAGGAGAAAGGATGGCTTCTTCAATATACGTCTTGGGTTAATTAGCTATCCATACAGAAGAAAAATAAATTTGACTCCTATGTCACACCACAGACTGATTTATGACAAAGGTGGTATGACAGTGCAGTGGAAAAGGATGGCTTTTTCAGTATACATCCTGGGTTCATTAGTATCCATACAGAAGAGGAAAAATAAACTTGACTCCTATGTCACCACCACAGACAAACTGAAAACCAATTCCAAGCAAAACAAGGATCTAAATGTGAAGCATAAAAATAAACTTTAGGCTGGGTGTGGTGGCTCACACCCGTAATCCCTGCACTTTGGGAAGCCGAGGTGGGTGGATCACCTGAGGTCATGAGTTCGTGACCAGCCTGGCCGATATGGTGAAACCCTGTTTCTACTAAAAATATAAAAATTAGCCAGGTGTGGTGGGGGGTGCCTGTAATCCCAGCTACTCAGGAGGCTGAGGCAGGAGAAAAGCTTGAACCCAGGACGCGGAGGTTGCAGTGAGCCGAGATGGCACCACTGCACTCCAGCCTGGGCAACAAGAGCGAAACTCTGTCTCAAAAATAAATAAATTAATTAATTAAATTAAATAACATTTATAGGAGAAAAAAAAAACCAGGAGAATATCTTTGTGCCCAAGGGGTAGGCAAAGATTTTTTTTTTTTTTTTAGGCAAAGATTTTTTAAACTAGATATGAAAAGCATAAACAAAAAGGAAACATTAAATATCTAGTGTATTAAAATTGAGAACTATTTATCATAAGACACCATTAAGAGACTACAAAGTCAAGCCAGAAATTAGGAGAAGATATTTATGATACATATATAAACAAAGGACTCCATATCTAGATATATAAAACACCTTTATCAAGAACATACAAAAAATCCTACACATCAATAAGAGAAAAAGAGTCAGCTAGATAGAAAAATGAGCAAAACTTGGAACCAACCAAGATAGTAGGTAAACGGATAAACAAACTTTGGTACATCCATACAATGGAATATGATTTGGCACTAAAAATAAATGAGCAATCAAGTCACAAAGATACATGGAGAAACCTTAAAAGAATATTGCTAAATGAAATAAACCAATCTAAAAAAAGCTACATTCTATATGATTCCAACTACATGACATTCTAGAAAAGACAAAATTATAGACAGTAAAAAGATCAGTAGTTGCCAAAGACTGTGTGGATGGTGGTGGTAGTGCAGGTGTCAGAGCGGCATGACTGAAACAACAGGGAATTTTTAGGGTGGTTAAACTATTCTATATGATATCACAATGATGGATACATGATATTATGCATTTATCAAAACCCAGAAAATGTACAACAGAGTAAACCCTAATGTAAACTATGGACTTTAGTTAATAATAATGTGGTAATAATAGTTCAACAATTTTAACAAACGTATCACACTAATGCAAGATTAGTAACAGTGAATCCATGTGGGGCTGCGGTGAGGAAGAAGGGAGTACATAGAACTCTACTTTCTGCTCAATTTTTCTGAAAATCTAGAATTGCTCTTAAAATAAGAGCTCTTGAATATGTATCTAGGAGTGGAACTGCTAGATACAGATAATGCAAACCAGTTTTCTATATAGTTTGTAAGAATCTGAGGCTGGACACAGTGCCTCACACCTGTCATTCCAGCACTTTGGAAGGCAGAGGCAGGAGGATCACTTGAGCCCAGAAGTTTGAGATTAGCCTGGGAAACATGGGGAGACCCCAACTCTACAAAAATAGTAAAATATTAGCTGAGCATGGTGGTGTGTGCCTGTTGTCTGAGCTACTTGGAAGACTGAGGTGAGATGATCGCCTGAGCTCGAGAGGTCAAGGCTACAATGAGCCATGATCACGTCACTACACTCCAGCCTGGGTGACATAGCAAGACCCTGTCTCAAAAAAATTTAATTTAATTTGAA
Organism: Pongo abelii; assembly: GCF_028885655.2. Lineage (NCBI taxonomy): Eukaryota > Metazoa > Chordata > Mammalia > Primates > Hominidae > Pongo > Pongo abelii. The sequence continues at coordinate 74,888,142 of NC_071993.2, forward strand.
AAATAAAAGAAAGCAATCTGGGTGACAAAGACTCAAAACCCAGGGTTCTTGAACAATAACTAAAGGAAATAGCATATTTAACTTAGAGAAGACAGGATAAACAAGACAGTGATGTGGAAAATGTTTAAAGATAACTCTTATTTAGAAAAGGATTAGATTTATTTTGCATATCTCTAAAAAGCAGAGTGGATACTGTTAACAGAACAGCACAATCGCCACACTCTGAAAAGTAGGCATACAGAAACTCACGTCAGGAATATTAAAAAGGAATTTATTCTTGCTGTGGGCGAGATGTCAGACCTCCAAGATCCAACATAATATCTAATATATGAAAGATTTTCATGCAGAGCATCCTACAGTGCAAAGCCAAGTTTGGAAACCAATGATGCAGTCTAACCTCCTAAACTTATAGGTGAGATCCAGGAAATTAAATGACTGTCCAGAGTTACCTACTAAGACAGCAGTAAAGTTAAGGCTAGATCTTCCAGTGCTAGCCCAGTGATCTTTTTATTACACCAGGACATTTCACAAACCCTAGATTGGTGTGGCAAGATTTGTTCTTAGTGACACATGCTTGGTCGTAAACAACCAGTTGTTTCCTCTTCTTTTTCCTTTAAGCTTTCTTTTCAGCATGTTCACTGATCATCTATTTAATAATCTAAAGATATGTCAGGAACCAATATTAAGTTTACCTGAAACAAACTTTCTACCCCATTTTATAAATAAGGGCTTTTCTTACATTCTAGAACCTCTCCCATTTTCCACAATTACTAAAGGACTCCTAGCAGAGACTTGGTGACCAGTTCTGCAAAATTCTTTCAGTATTATCGCATAGCATTTGTCTGGTATGGTCACCAGGATGTTTGAAAACTAGTTAGTTAATTTTTAATCTCCTTAACCATAACAAAGCTTTCATTCTGTTTTAATTTTTAATGATCCTACCTTTCCCAATTTAAATCTTTTTTTTTTTGAATGGGGGGGAAGTTTTCTTTTGCATTTGTTATATTAAAATAAGTGTGCCAAATGAGCATATTATTTTCTTATTCATCTTATTCTAAATATGAGGTTTAAAATGTCTTTCTTAGCTTTAAAAGCCTCAAGCTCGTTCTCAAGATAGTCTTTCTGAGGTTATTACAAATCTATACCACTTTTTTCATTTTCTTTAGTTATCCTAATTTTACTGAACACAAGATAATCTTTAAAATAATCCTTGGCCAGGCACAGTGGCTCACGCCTATAATCCCAGCACTTTGGGAGGTTAAGGTTGGGGAATCACTTGAGTCCAGGAGTTCGAGACCAGACTGGGCAACACAACAAGACCCTATCTCTAAAAAAAAAAAAATTTTTTTAATTAGCCAGGCAGGGTGGTTCATATGTCTGCGGTCCCAGCTACTTGGGAGGCTGAGGTAGGAGGATTACTTGGGCCCCCAGGGGGATAAGGCTGCAGTGAGCCGTAATCATGACACTGCACTCAGTCTGGGCAACACAGTGAGACCCTATCTCAAAAAAAAAAAAAAAAAAAAAAAAAGGCCTGGTATGGTGGTTCACACCTATAATCCCAGCACTTTGGGAGGCCGAGGCAGGCGGATCATGAGGTCAACAGATCAAGACCATCCTGGCCAACATGGTGAAACCCCATCTCTACTAAAAATACAAAAAATTAGCCGGGCGTGGTGGCATGCGCCTGTAGTCCCAGCTACTCGGGAGGCTGAGGCAGGAGAATCACTTGAACCCGGGAGGCAGAGGTTGCAGTGAGCCAAGATCGCGCCACTGCACTCCAGGCTGGCAACAGAGCAAGACTCCGTCTCAAAAAAAAAAAAAAGGAATCATTGTATCATTGTGAAGAACTTAAGAAGGAATACCTGGGTCATGGTGAGTACTCAGTAAATATTGTTATTATAGCAAACCTCTTTTCATGTGAATGAATACAGATCAATATCATCCATCACATTAATAATGGCCCTAAGCACTTAATGGTTATTACCATAATTAGGTTTTTTAATGTCTGGACATTTAAGTGGCTTTCAATTTTTGAATATTATAAACAGTGAAATGAACAAAGTTGATTATTTTAGGATAAAATCTGATCAGAAGAATCTGCGGATCAAAATAATATTAATCAATACAGGCACTGCTCAAATATTTCCAGCTGTATACATTCTGAGTACATGGTATGATTGTATTCCCTACCCTCTTGTGGTTGGGTGATGTACGAACGAGACTGTTTCTAGAGACAATAAATTTGATCAAAAATGCTCTTTCTTACTTCTAGGATGGGGCATTTTAATGGCTTGTGAGAGACTGCAGAGATTTCTCTCCCTCAGCCATGATGAGTGTGATGTTCCTGGCTGCTCCATCACTGAGCATAGCACAGAATAAGGCCCTCAGCTAACTCACAAGGAACATGTTGCCTGGGCAAGAAAGAAGCCACTGCCACTGTTGTTTTTAAGTCACAGAGTTTTGGGGTTGTCTCTTACATAGTAATAATCCAGCCTATTCTGGCTACTATAAGTGATATCCACTTTTGAAGATTTTGATACATATTGCTAAACTGCCAGAATGGTTACACATGGTCTTTTAAAATCTCAGATCAATTTCTGGGAAGATGGCAACATAGTCTTTCAATCTCCCCAGATCCTCACATAAAAACAGATGGACCAACTAGACAGCAAAACCAAAAAAAATCTAAGGATCCAATTTACCACAGAAAAAGATAAAGTATTCCCACAATCCCAAAACATAATGTGTAGGGACAAACCAGGTTAACAGCCACAAAACCTGCATGATACTAGTGTTGTGCAGGAGGAATCAAAGAATGCATTGGAGTGTCTGATGGACCTAAGAACTCCCAAATCACTCATATATATTCACTGGAAAGCATGGTGTCAATCTGAGAATAAGAGCTAAAGCTGGAAGGGGTTTTGCACAATCCAATAATATTAGAACACTCAAAACTGACCAGTCAGGCCTCCTGTCTAGGATAGGTGGTTAGAAAAACTATCCTAAATCAAACCATCAAAAGTTCAGGAAGGGCCAGGCACGGTGGTTCACACCTGTAATCCAGCACTTTGGAAGGCTGAGACACGTGGATCACCTGAGCTCAGGAGCTCGAAACCAGCCTGGGCAACATGGTGAAACCCCGTATCTGCCCCAAAATACCAAAAAAAAAAAAAAAAAAAAAAAATAGTTGGGCGTGGCAGTGTGCCCCTGTCGTCCTAGCTGCTCAGGAGGCGGAGATGGGAAGATCGCTTTAGCCTGGGAGACGGAGGTTGCAGTGAGCTGAAATCGTGCCACTGCACTCCAACATGGGTGACAGAGTGAGACTCCGTCATGAAAAAAAAAAAAAGTTCAGGAGAAGGTCGGGTGCAGTAGCTCACATCTCAGCACTTTGGGAGGCCAGGATGGGAGGATCACTTGAGCTCAGGAGTTTGAGACCAGCCTGAGCAACACAGCAAGACCCTGTCTCTACAAAAAACATGTATTTTTTAATTAGCTAGGCACAGTGGCACATGCCTGTGGTCCCAGCTACTTGGAAGGCTGAGGTGGGAGGATCACTTAGGCCTTGGAGGTCAAGGCTGCAGTGAGCCATAGTCATGCCACTGCATTCCAGCCTGGGCAACAGAGCAAGATCTTATCTCAAAAAAAAAAATTGGGGAAAACTAATTTCTCATAAAAATTAGCAACATAAATATAACAAGATAAAATCCCATACAAAGTTATTTTAAGAAAAAAAGAAAAGGAACAGAATGGCATTTCTACAGACAAGATAGATCAAAACTGTAATTTATTTCAAAACAGGCTATACGATATTAAGAAAATGATACAATACATAAAAGAAAATCTTAAGCTAGGGTGAGAAAAATCAGAAAAGAATTAGAAATAGAAGAAAAAATCATTTTAGAAATAAAGGCTAAGCAGAAGGAATACAAGAGCAAAAAAACCACACTCAAACAAGACTCAAAAATACCAATAACAAGAAGAAAACCAAAGCAAAGGAATGGAATAAATACTAATTAATAATGGCTGTAATTCAAGAAAACTTTCCTCAAATGAAAAAACTGTTAACAATACCCTATGCCAGAAGACAATGCAGTAATAATAGCTTTAAAACACTCAAGAAGGCCAGGCACGGTGGATCATACCTGTAATCCCAGCACTTTGGGAGGCGAAGGCAGGCAGATCACAAGGTCAGGAGTTTGAGACCAGCCTGGCCAATATGGTGAAACCCCATCTCTACTAAAAATTAAAAAACTAGCCAGACATGGTGGTGGGCACCTGTAGTCCCAGCTACTCGGGAGGCTGAGGCAGGAGAATCGCTTGAACCTAGGAGGCAGAGGTTGCAGTGAGCTGAGATCATGCTACCGCACCCCAGCCTGGGTGACAGAGCAAGACTCCATCTCAAAAACAATAAATAAATACAAAATAAATAAAATACTCAAGAAAATGTAAGCCAAGATTATTCAGAAAAACTAACTTTTAAGTATAAAGGACACAAAAAAGCCATTACCAATATGCAAAAACTTAGGCCTTATTGTTCCCATGAGCATTTCCTGAGTAATCTATTAGACTCTAGTAACTAGAGAATAAGCTTCAGACAATGAAACAAATAAAGAGACAAAGATATAAGGACTGGTGGTGCACACTATATTAACCAAGACTAAGTGAGGGCGAAAGGAAGCACATAAAGTATATAATTACTATACATTCTGACAATGTACTTATTAAGGTACATTTAAGAAATGTGAGTAAAACAAATAGCAAATGCTAAATTTTTTTTAACTAACTTCATAATCATATTGGTAGTGGTAATGTTAGTATTGTTATTCTGAGACTATTATGTATATAATGTGGGGTAAAGATATTGAGTAAATTATGGGATATGCTAATTACATCTTCCCTTTGACTCTGAAAATCAGTATTCTTGATGCAGAAGAAAGGAGATATACATGTAACATAAGAGGTTAAGTAAAAACTTCTAATTTTCAAATTGAATTGGAAATGACAATATGATTCCTGAGGTATTTTATCTTAAACAATATACACAAATAAAAATAAATGTATTTATTAAATCTATATTTAAAAACTCTCCCCATCTATCCACTGAGCAGCCTAGAAATAATGTCCAACACTGTAGCAATGAGCAATCTTTGCATGCAACTATGGCCTTGAAAGATACGGCTGAGTGCAGGTATGAAGCAGAAACACAAAAGACCCTTAAACATCTTGTCATACCAGTTAGCAAGAAAGCCACCAAAAACTCCTAAGGTCTTTGGCAGTTTATTAAAAACTTAAACATATTTAACATAAGGCAGCAATTCCACTCCTAGGTACATGCTCAAGAGAAAGGAAAATATAGGTCCACACAAAACTGCTACACAAATGTTCACATCAGCATTAGTCACAACAGCAAAAAAGTAGAAACATCCCAAATACCCACCAACTGGGGAATGCATAAACAAGAATGTGGTATAGCCATAAAATGGAATACTATTCATCAATAAAAAACAATGATATACTAATAACAAATGCTACAATATTGATGAATCTCAAATACATTATACTAAGTGAAAGAAACAAAACAGGAAAAGACCACACATTGTATAATTCCATTTATATGAAATGTCCAGAATAGGCAAATTCATAGAAACAGAGATCAGTGGTTGTCAGAGACTGGAAGGAGGGGAAATGGAGAATGACTGCTAATGGTACAGCATTTTAAAAAATTTCCAGAGTGATGAAAATGTTCTGGAATTAGTGGTGATAGTTGTACAACTCTAAATTTACTAAAAATTTTAAGCACACTTAAAATGGGTGAATTTTTATGGCGAATATATATATATCTCAATACAGCTTAAAAAAAAAAAAATCCTAGGGCCCCCATGTCCTTTCATAAGAGTCAATACAAATGTGGTTGGCAGAATTCTAAGATAGCCCTCAATATTACTATCCCATGGTGTACACATGTGTATAATCCTCTTGAGTGTGGGTGAGTCCAGTGAATATGATAGGATACCACTCCTGTGATCAGGTTACTAATCAGTTGATTTTTTTAGTTAATCAAAAGGGAGATTATCCTAACTGGAATTGATCAAACCAGGTAAGCTCTTTAAAAGAAGATGAATGTCAGAGTGATGGTCTCCTCCTGGCCTTGAAGACAACACAAACTGAGAGAAAGGGGCCACTCAGCAAGGATCTGAGGGCAACCTATAGGAGGAGATAGCCTACTGCACAAGAAACAAAGGTATCAGTCATAGCACTACAAGGAAATTTCTGCCAAAAACCAGTGAGCCTGGAAGAGAATCCTGAACTTCAGACGAGACTGCAACCTTGGATTGATTTTAACCTGGTAAGTCCCTGAGCATAGGACCCAGCTAACCTATACCTGGACTTCTAAATCACAAAAATCCTAAGATAAATTTGTTATTTTAGGCTGCTAAGTTTGTGGTAATTTGTTACACACGATTGTACAACTAGAGCTTCAATAGGGCAATATTTATAAACATCAAGTATGTTTAAATCATGAGTTTATACATGTTATTGAGAAATAAAACTAGTAATTTACACCTTTGGAGGATAAGGAACCAAGTTATTATTTTTTAAAACACGCCAAAGGCCGGGCACGGTGGCTCACGCCTGTAATCCCAGCACTTTGGGAGGCTGAGGCGGGTGGATCACAAGGTCAGGAGTTCGAGACCAGCCTGACCAACATGGTGAAACGCCATCTCTACTAAAAATACAAAAATTAGCTGGGCATGGTGGCACGTGCCTGTAATCCCAGCTACTCAGGAGGCTGAGGCAGGAGAATCACTTGAATCCGGGAGGTGGAGGCTGCAGTGAGCCGAGATCACGCTATTGCACTCCAGCCTGGGCAACAGAGCGAGACTCCGTCTCAAAATAAATAAATAAATAAATAAGTAAATAAATAAATAACAAAACAGGCCAAAAAAGGAAAAAGGTCAAGCATTCTTTTTTCTGTATGAGCTGTACCACTAGGTCACAAGAGATAGATAACATCTCTTTGTAAATGTATTCCATCTCATAAGTAAAAACAAAATGAGAGAATTTAAAGTATCACCATTCTGCAACTCCCAATGAGTTAAATCAATCTAGGTACTGAGTATCAATAGTTGCAAAAAAGAAAAAAGACAGGCCAGCCATGGTGACTCACGCCTGTAATCCAGCACTTTGGGAGGCTGAGCTGGGCGGATCACAAGGTCAGGAGTTCGAGACCAGCCTGACCCCACATGGTGAAACCCCATCTCTATTAAAAATAAAAATACGAAAATTAGCCGGATGTCGTGGCGCGTGCCTGTAATCCCAGCTACTCAGGAGGCTGAGGCAGGAGAATCACTTGGACCCGGGAGGTGGAAATTGCAGGAGCCAAGATCACACCACTGCACTCCAGCCTGGGAGACAGAGCAAGACTCTGTCTCAAAAAAAAAAAAAAAAAAAGAAAAGAAAAATGACAGAGAAAGAAAACCAGACATTTTGCACCTGCAATGAAAAAACACACCACCACCACCTATATTCTTGCCAGAAGAATCAAACTTGAGTTTGATTCAAGCCTCTGGACCTAGCTGCCAACTTATAGGCAATAACTGTACCAGGAATACACAAACACAGAGAACTCTACAATTCAAATGACCAAAGTGTTCTTCAACAGATATTGCAAGTTAAAGAAAGGTATGAAGAGGGAAACTGAGATTAAGAGAGATTTAAAAACCGTATCAAATTTTTCTTAAATGAGCAAGACTAAACAAACACAAGAAAGTACTACTATGAAAGTCAGTACACTGGTTACTTTTGAGGGGATGGGAGTGTGATGGAGACAGGACACATGGGGTAGCTGGCAAAGTACTACTTCTTGACTTGGATGGTGATTATAAGAAAATATGCCTTATAATAATTTATTTTTGTTGTGTATGGTTTTCTACATGTGTTTTTTCAATAAAAACATTAAAAATGAAAAAATCTCAAACCAATAAACAATCAGATTCAAGATACAGTAACTTTTGAACTGAAAATACTTACCTATAAGAGATCTTATCATTTTAAAAAATGTTATCCATAGTTGATCAGGTCTACATATGGTTTCTAGCAATTCCAAAATGTAATTTTTAAAAAAATTATTTACTTAGTGTTAGAGACAGGATCTTGCTACATTGCCCAATCTGGTCCTGAACTCTTGGGCTCAAACAATCCTCTCTCCTCAGCCTCCCAAAGAGCTGGGATTACAGGCATGAGCCACCACACCCAGGATCAAAATGTAATTTGAACACCAACTATTCTTTTTAAAAAACACACTGGAGTAGCTTTACTTTTACTTTAAACACCCCCCTTTTCCTTTATCCCATAAACATCAGCCATGAACTTCAACTGGTCCAGGTGACATAAGATTACTTTAAACTAGACTGAGGATATTCTCTACAAGACTTAAAAACAGTAAATAAACCAAATAAATATTTAGTGAAAGCCTATTATATAATCAACACTGTCATGTATTTTATGGAGACTACAGAAGCACACTGTGATCCCCTGAACTTAAGGAGCTTACAAATTAGCAGGAGCGATATTTACATGTCATATCTATAAAAGAAATACCTGAGATACTAGGTTCAGTCTCTCCCTAGAAAGAAAACTAGATTGGTATTCCTATGCCCCCAACCCATTAACAAGTCATTTCAATAGGCCAAACACTACCACTTTTACGCTTCTTTCATTTGACATGCTCCATCCTTTTGATGATTGTCTGCTCTTCTTTAGGCCCCTCTTTTTCCCCATTTTTTTTTTTTTAAATAGATACAGGGTCTCCCCATGTTGACCAAGCTGGTCTCCAATTCCTGGGCTCAAGTGATCCTCCCTCCTCGGCCTCCTAAAGTGATGGGATTAAAGGTGTGAGCCACTGCACTTGGCCTTTTTCTTTTTTCATCTTTTAAAAGGAAGAATACAAGGGAAGTAAAGTTGAAAACCAAAAAATTCACTTCAGATTCAACACTAAGACCCCAGTAGGTAAACTGGCAAAGGACCAGAAGAGACAATGCAGTACAAAAAAAAATAACCTCAAATGGCTGGTAAATCTAAGTTCAATTTATCTAGTAACCAAAGAAATGCAAATTAATAAGATTGTTTCTGCTTACCAAAATAGCAAAGATTACAAAGTGATCATATTCAATGCTGCCTTGGGTGAAAAAGACCCATAGGTGGACATGTAATTTAATGCAAATACATTTTCCAGATGAATGTGTATTAAGATCCTTCAGATATTTCACGAATTTTGGCCTAGCAGCTCATTTTCAGGAATGTATTCTAAGGAAATAATCTTGTCCTACAGAAATTTAGAGAAAAATTTATGTATACAGATATCCATATTACCAAAGATATGAAGAAAGCCATCTGAAAAACAGAAACTGCTTAAATATCAAACAACAGAGGAAAAAGTATGCTTAATATATTACATATACATAAATATCAATTAATGCAGAGATTAGAGGAAACACAACCAAATTTTAACAGTGAATTATTTCTATATGAAGAGACTATATATATTTCCAAAACTGTCTACCACATGAATGTATTAACTGAACAAGCAGGGGAGAAAAATCCTAGTATTTTCTATTTTAAAAATTATTTCAAATGTTTTGTGGTTTGCTTTTGTCTATGATATTACCATTCTCCACTATCACTGACCACTAATAAGTATTGATCATACTCCCTAAAATATAAGAATAATCAGCCAGGTGTGGTGGCTCAAACCTGTAATCTCAGCACTTTTGTAGGCCTACGTGGGTGGGTTGCTGGGCCCAGAAGTTCAAGACCAACCTGGGCAACATGGACAAACCCCATCTCTACAAAAAAATACAAAAATTAGCTGAAGTGGTGGTGTGTGCCTGTAGTCCCAGCTACCAGAGAGGATGAGGTGGGAGAATCACCTGAGTCCAGGAATACAAGGCTGCATGCAGTAAGCCAGAATCACACCACTGCACTCCAGCTTGAGCAACAGAGTGAGACCCTATTAAAAAAAAACACAAAAAAAAAAACCCAAAACAAAAAACCATATACATTACCAGATAAACAAAATGGGAAAAAAGTGAAACCTTATAGAAGGCATCATAAACATATCTGACCATGCATAGACACATCCCAAAAGTACTCAAGTCCTCTACAGAGCACCTAGAAATAAGATCAACAGACACAATAGTAGCAGTACAGAGAGGTAAGTTACAAAGAATGTAAAAAAACCTTTAGAAAGTTATACCAGAGAATTACTCTCAATCTCTAACTTAATGTTAAAGGAAAAACAAACTTTGGGCGAATTACAGCTCCGATCTGAAGAAACTGTCTGAAACCAGACAGAAGCACATAATCACAAACAGAAAAAAAAAAAAAAAATTTTTTTCATGAACCACACAAGAGACTTAAACAGAAAATTTTGCATGAAACATAGAGGCTCTTCCCTTGAAAGCCTTCCAGGGTAAGAATCTTTCCTTTGCAGGAAAGATTATCTTCTAATCAATCAAATATTTTAGCTGACCTTTAGGGGAAAAAAAAATCTCTCTCCCTCATAAAATTATTCAAATTTAAGAAACAGCACAGACCACTTTGATAACTAATTCTGATATCTTACAATTAGATAGTTTTGTCAAACAGAAGATTTACCTTTCCTGAAACAGATTCTCCGTCATAGAAGAGATAGTGTTTTTCTACTTTGCCATCTTCAGTTTTCATTTCTGCCATTTTCCTGGTTTCCCCATCATTAAGAACAATATCGATCTCACAAATTGGACCAAAAAAGCCTCCAAGAAAACTCTGAAATAAAATGAAAATGGTCATAATTATCATGTTTAGTCAGTCACTACATTTTATAATTTGAATTTAATTACCTATGAACTACGGTTAAATAGATTGCAAATCTGTGAGTTCATAAGGAAATGATAAAAACTTATATATCAAATGCTACATCAAAGGCCGGGCGCAGTGTCTCACGCCTGTAAACCCAGCACTTTGGGAGGCTGAGGTGGGCGGATCACCTGAGGTCAGGAGTTCAAGACCAGCCTGACCAATATGATGAAACCCTGTCTCTACTAAAAACACAAAAATTAGCCGGGCGTGGTGGCATGCGCCTGTGATCCCAGCTACTCGGGAGGCTGAGACAGGGGAATCGCTTGAATCCAGGAGGCAGAAGTTGCAATGAGCCAAGATCGCGCCATTGCACTCCAGCCTGGGCAACAAGAACAAAACTCCGTCTCAAAAAAAAAAGAAAAAAACAAAACAAAACAAAACAAAAACTACATCAAAACTGAGCAACTTAAGTACAATGTTAAGAGGGTAGATTTTCATGTTATGTGTTTTTAACCACAAAAAAGACCAAAAAAAAAAAACCCTAAACAAATTTCAGCATGCTATAATTTTAATCATTTCCATACAAAACCACTATAAATAATCAAATATTAACATATGTCAGAAATCTAAGAAGTTAATTATTAACATCTAGGCTTGAAAAATTACCTTTATTTATACTTTTATTTATGAGGTTCTTTTATTATAGCAGAATTTACACAATTCAAAGTACTCATACAAATCCAAATGTACTACTATAATGCACTACTTACTATAAAATCCACTGCTATATTTGGTCTGAACAGGATATGTTACATTGTGAAAGCCCTTGTAGTAAAACTGGCTATAATGAAGGAAAATAAAATTTCTGTGAATTTTTCCAAAGTAAATCTACAAGTCTTGTTCTATAAATCCTAAATATGACAAATATAAGGGACAAAGATCAATTGCTTATCAATGCCAAAACACATTAGTTGGTAATAATACAGAATCCATTAGCAATTTTGATACTTGATATAGTTATGGATTATTTTAGCCACAATGAAATCTAGTCTTCTAATCTTAAGTTTACACAGAGAACAGTCTCCTATCATGTCATCCTACATCCCTTCATATTCTGTCCTACATAACAACCAGAATGATTTCTTTTTTTTTTTTGAGACAGAGTCTTGCTCTGTTGCCCAGGCTGAAGTGCAGTGGCGCAATCTTGGCTCACTGCAAGCTCCACCTCCTGGGTTCACACCATTCTCCTGCCTCAGCCTCCGGAGTAGCTGGAACTACAGCCATCTGCAACCACACCTGGCTAATTTTTGTATTTTTAGTAGAGACGGGGTTTCACTATGTTAGCCAGGACGGTCTCGATCTCCTGACCTTGTGATCCACCCGCCTTGGCCTCCCAAAGTGCTGGGATTACAGGCGTGAGCCACCGCGCCAGGCCCAGAATGATCTTTTTTAAAAAAATTTTTGTAGAGACAGGTTCTCACTATGTTGCCCAGGCTGGTCTCAAACTCCTGGGCTCAAGCAATCCTCCTGCCTCGGCCTCCCATAGTGTTGGGATTATGGGCATGAGCCACTGCACCTGGCTCTGAATGATCTTTAAAAAACATATATCTGGCTGGGCGCGGTGGCTCACACTTGTAATCCCAGCACTTTGAGAGACCAAGGCAGACAGATCACTTGAGGTCAGAGGTTTGCGACAAGCCTGGCCAACATGGTGAAACCCCGTCTTTAATCCAAAAATTAGTCGGGCATGGTGGCGCATGCCTGCAGTCCCAGCTACTCAGGAGGCTGAGGCAGGAGAACCACTTGGACCTGGGAGGCAGAGGTTGCAGTGAGCCAAGATCACACCACTGCACTCTAGCCCGGGCAACAGAGCAAGAATTTGTCTGCAAAAAAAAAAAAAAAAAAAAAAGTTCACAAGTGTTATACATAATAAACCCCAAATAGAAACAATCCAAATATCAGTCAACAAGAGAATGGATATATACAATTTAGTATATATTCATACAAACGGGAACACCAAACAGCAATAGAATTAGAGGAGATACGACTACACACAAGAATGAATCTCATACACATAATGTTGGGTGAAAGAGGCCAGACACAAAAGGAATACACAAAACGTATGTATAACTCCACTCACATAGTAAGCAAAAAACATGTAAGGTACATTATGGTATTACAAGTCAGGCAGTGACTGAAAGAAAGCACAAAGGGAGCTTCTGGCTGCTAGTAACGTTCTGGCTGTTTTTTTTATAACTGAGCATTTGATACAGAGGTATTTCACTTGGTGAAAATTCATCAAGCTATACATCTATTCATGTACTTTTCCGTAGTTATTTTACTTCAATTGTTATTTTAAAAACAGACACACACGCAATGTATTCTCTAATGTGGTCTACATATATCTGACACTAGTCATCTCTCCAACTACTCAGCCTCCAACGTTCAGGGTTCTTTCTTCAACAGTTCCAATTTGCTAGTGTCCTTCTTGTCTTAGAGCCAAGCAAAGTATTCTTAACCTAATTCACCCTGAGTTTCAGTTTGACTCCCTCTCCATGAGAACTTCCTTGACTTCCTAATCAAAACTGGGTTCTCCAAATTTAGGTTTCACAAGGCTTATTTAGTACCTGACTCTCCTACTGAACTGTAAACTCCATGAGGCTCATCTAAGGCAGCATATGGCATTTAGCAGAAGGCAGTAAAATACCTGTTGAATGTTAATTTTGAACAAACACATAGCATTTTAATAACAGAAAATAAACAAATATACAAGAGAAATTAACTGAAATCTGGAATAGTTGATAATATTAGCCTTTCTGAGCAAATCAGCATTGGATTGGTATAGTAGCAAACTATATCAATGGAATTTATATTAAACCTCAGTTCTGTCCTCACTTAGGAGAGTCATTAGTTTGCTTTCTGTTAGCTTGCTTTGTGGCTATGTAGGGCACAAGGTGATGCTATACTCAAATGAGATGATGTTTTCCTAAGTCCTATATTAACAAAAGGAATTATAATTTTAAGCAACCAACTAAAAGAATTACCAGATTAGTACTTTTGACATATGTAGCAAATTTTCTTTTTGGGCCAGGCGCGGTAGCTCATGCCTGTAATCCCAGCACTTTGGGAGGCCAAGGTGGGCGAATCACAAGGTCTGGAGTTCGAGACCAGCCCGGCCAACATGGTGAAACCCCGTCTCTACTAAAAATATAAAAAATTAACTGGGCATAGTGGTGTGCGCCTGAGGCAGGAGAATCACTTGCACCCAGGAGGCGGAGGCTGCAGTGAGCCGAGATCGCGCCACTGCACTCCAGCCCTGGGGACAGAGTGAGACTCCGTTTCAAAAAAAAAAAAAAAAAATTTTTTTTCTTTTTGACATGTTTTAATCTTTTCTGGCAAAATTACAAATAACAAACTCAAATTTTAACCAGAAAACTAATTTTAATCAGAAAACTATTCTGAACTAATTTAGAAAAAAGAGAATGAAAAGCATCAGTGATAGGTCACACACACTGTCCATTCCTAGGTGGCTTTCGTACTCCAAGTCTTAAACTCAAAACTTGCTCAAAATGGTAAATTTTGAAATACTGTAGTATATTTCCTCCTAAGGGCTACAGAAATGAGAATGTATAGCAGCTCAAAATCATGCAGCTCACATTTACTAATCGAATATGTGCTAAGCTAGCAGGGTACAGGGGTTGTGTGGGAGAAGCAATCATGAACGGGTAGAAGACAACATCTTCAAGTAGCAGTCTATTTTAGATGGAAAACAAAATCAGTTATATTGAAGGATAATGCTAATTGGCAGAGAGAGCAATAAGAATGAGCTCTCCTTCCTTATGACATTCACATTAACTCATTTGAGTTATAAAACAGAGATAGAAAAATTAAAATTAATTTTCTTTTTTTTTTTGAGACAGAGTCTCACTCTGTCACCCAGGCTGGAGCGCAGTGGTATGATCTCAGCTGACTGCAACTTCCGCCTCCTGGGCTCAAGCAAGCCTCCCACCTCAGCCTCCGAAGTAGCTGGGACTACAGGTGTGAGCCACAACACCTGGCTCGTTTTTATATTTTTTGTAGAGACAGGGTTTCTGCCACATTGCCCAGGCCGGGCGCAAACTCCTGATCCACCCGCCTCAGCCTCCCAAAGTGCTGGGATTACAGGCGTGAGCCACCTTGCTTGGCCTTAAAATTAATTTTCTCATTCCTCCTGACACTTCCCAGAGCTACTTAAAAGAAAAATGAGATTTGAAAACTATAAAAATTGTTTTACAGAGAAAAGGAAATATTATAACTTTTTTCCACATGCATATACTTAAACACACAGAGTTCCACTTGGGATTTGAAAGCTGACATTTAAAGATCAAATCGCCAGGCGCGGTGGCTCACGCCTGTAATCCCAGCACTTTGGGAGGCCGAAGCAGGAGGATCACAAGGTCAGGAGATTGAAACCATCCTAACTAACACGGTGAAACCCCATCTCTACAAAAATGGAACAAATTTGCCAGACGTGGTGGCATGCACTTGTAGACCCAGCTACGCGGGAGGCTGAGGCAGGAAAATCACTTCAACCCAGGAGGCAGAAGTTGCAGTGAGCCGAGATCTTGCCACTGCACTCCAGCCTGGGCGACAGAGTGAGATTCCGTCTCAAAAAAAAAAAAAATCAAGTCCCAAAGTTAAATAAAATTTTAATAGAACTAAAATTGCCACTAATTAAAATGATATAAACCAAGTTCATTTTATAAAATTTCACAATTAACTAACACCGTAATGATAAACAACGTTTTGACACCATTCTTTAAATTTTTAAATTCCTAACCATTAAAAATATGTGAAAAACGAAGTGCTATCCTCTATTATTTTCTGGATGCAAGAAATATTTCATAATTTAAAAAAAAGTAGCAGGACACAGTGGCTCACACCTGTAATCATAGCACTTTGGGAAGCTGAAGCAGGAGGATCACTTGAGCCCAGAAGTTCAAGACCAGCTTTGTCAATACAGCTAGACCCCCATATCTACAAAAATTTTAAAAAATAGCCCAGCATAGTGGTGTGTGCCTGCAGTCCCAGCTACTTGGGAGGCTGAACCCAGGAGGCTGAGGATGCAGTAAGCCACTGACTGGGCGGCGGAGCAAGAGCTTGTCTCACAAAAAAAAAAAAAAAAAAAGATATTTTTAAATACAATCAAAACACTAAAATTGGAAGCAATCAAAAGGCATTTTTAAAAAGCCTAGTATAGCATATGCAAAAAAGTAATAGGTTAAGTAATAAATTACTGCACTTTAACAAGTTATTCCATGACAATATAGCATTGGGTTAACACTCAGTTTTTTTGTTTTGTTTTTTTTTTTTGAGATGGAGTCTCGCTCTTTCGCCCAGGCAGGAGTGCAGTGGCGCTATCTAGGCTCACTGCAAGCTCCGCCTCCTGGGTTCACGCCATTCTCCTGCCTCAGCCTCCCGAGTAGCTGGGACTACAGGCGCCCGCCACCGCGCCTGGCTAATTTTTTGTATTTTTAGTGGAGATGGGGTTTCACCGTGTTAGCCAGGATGGTCTCGATCTCCTGACCTTGTGATCCGTGCGCCTCGGCCTCCCAAAGTGCACCGCGCCCGACCAACATTCAGTTTTTTTACATTAGGGCATATCAAAAATGAACTAGTCGGCCGGGCACAGTGGCTCACACCTGTAATCCCAACACTTTGGGAGGCCAAGGCGGGCGGATCACTTGAGGTCGGGAGTTTGAGACCAGCCTGGCCAACATGCGAAACCCCATCTCCACTAAAAATACAAAAAAAAAAAAAAAAAAAAAAATGGCGGAGTGTAATGGCGCATTCCTGTAGTCCCAGCTACTCAGGAGGCGGAAGTTGCGGTGAGCCAAGATCGCGCCACTGCACTCCAGCCTGGGCGACAGAGCGAGACTCCGCCTCAGAAAACAATAATAATAAAAGAACTAGTCTTACTAAAAAACACCTCCAGAAAATTGTGGATATCTTACATTTTACAGGTAGAGAACAAAAAGAAAAAATAACTGAGGAAAAAAGCTTGTCTTTTAGAAAGAAATGAAAGAGAAAGATCTCTACCCAAAATCTCTCTTTCAAAGTTTTTTCCAAGATGTGCAACTTCTGTCATTTGAAATAAAGGGTAATAAAATTAAATTCTTTTTCTAATTATTCTAAATAAAATTCTAATACTTCTGATATGTTAAAGAGGAAGTAAAATACACAATTGTCAAGCTGGTAAAGACTAGAAGGAAAGAGAATAAAATATGTTGAGGGTTAGGATATGATGTAGACAGCAATTCAGTTTTGAGATTTTTTTTTTTTTTTTTTTTTTTTTTGAGACGGAGTCTCACTCTGTCGCCAGGCTGGAGTATAGTGGCGCGATCTCGGCTCACTGCAACCTCTGCCTCCCAGGTTCAAGTGACTGTCCTGCCTCAGCCTCTTGAGTAGCTGGGATTACAGGTGTGCGCCACACCTAATTTTTTTATTTTTAGTTGAGATGGAGTTTCACCATGTTGGTCAGGCAACTTCCGCCTCCCGAGTAGGTGGGACTACAGCAATGCGCCACCACACTTGGCCAATTTTTTTTTGTTTTTGTATTTTAGTGAAGACGGGGTTTCGCCATGTTGGCCAGGCTGGTCTCAAACTCCCGACTTCAGGTGATCCGCCCACCTCGGCCTCCCAAATTGTTGGGATTACAGGTGTGAGCCACCGCACCCGGTGAGATCTTTTAAGTGCAAAAATACTACTCATTTATTTTGGTAAAGATATCTTCAAGGGCGCATTTGGAATATTGCGATTTTCAGGATTAACTATTAATATGCAAGTTAAAACTCTTAAGGAGCTTTTAAATAACTGGACTGCAATATATATGACTATAAAAACATGCTAGCAATTGTTTTTACAGTTTTCTAATCTTGGCCTAAACCTCCTATCACTGACTTTAGGTTAATTTAAGATTTTTCATATAATTTGTAAACCCAATATTGAGCATTACCAATTAGCAAAAATACATGGTAGATACATAAAAAGGCAACTTTTTAGACCCCACTGAAGGAATTTCATTGAGTCCAGTGGATGTAAAGAAATGCAACTCATTGTATTTCTGAGGTGGAAGGCTGACTCTCAAAATTCATTCACTTAGCCCATACACAAGCAATGAAACAGCAAATTTTCATACATATATTACATCTGTGACCATTTCAGTGTTTTAAAGTTTTACAATTTCTGTTTGACTAACTTGAAAATATAAACTGCTCTTGAACATAATTCAAAAAAGCGTATTAAAAGTAATAATTACAAATGTAAGCAAAAAATAGGAGGACCTTTTAAGTTTTCTTTTCAAATGATATTCAATTAAATAATCCTGCCCTAACTCCCTGACTAGGCAAGGTCCCCCAATACTTCCTTCTTAGTATCTGTCACAATTCTAATTTCCACGTTAAACAAATAATTTACACAAATAAATGTTTATCTCTCTCTACATTGTAAGCTACGAGAGCAGGTAGGCGCTGTTTCCATTTTACTCGGGTCCCCTGGGCACACCTGAGCAATTATTTGTTGAATGAAAGAAAAAAAGCTCTAAGAATGAACATGAAAGTCTGGATTTTGTTTTGTTGTTTTTTTTTTTTTTTGAAAGCAACACCATTACTGAAATTAAAAGTTATTTATTCAAAGTAGCTTTTTAAAAATATACCTGGCTCGGCCTTTTAAGCCAAAAGTCTCAAGCAGTCTATTGAATCAGTGAGCTTTGGGAAAAGCAGGTAGTATTAGGAGAGCATACAGTAGGCGCTAAATGAAGCGAATTGACGACTACTACCAGAAAACGAGTAAAATGAGATCTAACCTAGAGGAGACTGCCGACACCCAGCTAAACACCACAATGCCCAGGCTAGTGTTTCCGCGGACTGTGGTGAGAGCACTGACTCCCCTCCCTCCTCTGCCTCCCAGGCCGTTTCAACCACCCAGAGCGTTAAGTTCAGAGAAACAGCTTGGGGACGGAAATGAGAGCCAATGCTTAAAACGGCGGGCACCAAACGGGTGTCTCCGGAGTTAAAGATATCCCCCATTCCAACGTCCTTTTATTTTTCTCTTCCATTTTACAAGTGTCAACAGAAAGCCTGAACTGGGGTCATGAAATCAAAGAATGCCACCATCGTCAGGTTTTAAAATATCAGAGTTTATCAAGTTCGTGACACACTGAGTGCCCAAGTCCCCCGAAGAGTCCGGAGCTGGGGGGCTCCCGGGTCACCCCACCTGGATGGAAGAGCGGCTGCCCGGGAGGAGAATAGGGACTGGCTACCTAGGAAAGGGAGACGGCGACTAGCCCCCGCAGAAGCGGGGTCCGAGTCCCCAGCCACAGCCCCCACAAGCAGTCGAAGAAAGCGGGCAGAGGCTCCGACATGGCCAGGAGAGCACGCCGCCGCCCGTAGGTGCTCGGGCCTCGCCGAGACCGGGAAGAGGTGGCGCCGCCCGCTTTTCCCAGACCCAGGGGTGGCCCGACAGGCCTAACCCCACTCCCCGCCCTGCTCCCCCGTTCCCTCCTCCGGCGACGCCCGGCCCGCGGTTGGCCGGCCCGCCGCGCGCTCCGGGACGAGGGCGGGAGGCGAGCGCGCGGGCCGCCGCGCACTCACCATTGTCAACGCCGCCGCCGCGTCCCCCCTACTCCACTCCTCTTCCCTCAGGAGAACTCCCAACCCCGGTTCCCTCCGCTCCGGCGCCCCGTCACGTGACCTCGGGCCGCCCCTCACACGTGACCGCTCCCTTCCTCTCCCCCTCCCCCCGCACCCGTCCCTCTCCCAGCCTCCTGCCCCGCCCTGCTGGTCGCCAGGCACTCCGGGGAGAGGCCGATTGGAGGCGGGGCCTCAGGCTCCACCCTTCGGAGGGTGGAGAGGGGCGGGCAAATTACGTCGAGTGGGCGGGGCCTGGGCAGAGGCAGGTTCGCGGGCTCCTCCTCGCCCTTACTTCGGTCACCGGACGAGCGGTTCCGTGTCCGGCCTCTTTGCCACACCCAGTTCCTCTTTGTGAAAGTTTGAGCGGCTGGGAAGGAAGGAGGAGAAAAAGGGTTCATTTGGAGGCGCTGTCCTTGGCTGGGTCCTTGGGTTGCCGAGGCGAGTGGGAGCCCTGCTTCCTTAGGCCTCGCAAGAGATGTGCTCTCTTCGTCCACGGCGAGGCGTTCTGCCACCTTGGCTGAACGCAGTCCCGCTCCACCTCCGTCTTGAGTCTGGGTTTTCTTAACTTGGCTTTCTCGCCTCTGAAGAGAAGACCAGTAGAAAAAAATCCTAGGGTACAACTTTCATTGCTTCCCAAAGTCCCCAGATGGCCCCTGAGCGACCCACCCTGAGCCTGGAGGGCTCACAAACCCACCGTTCCGCCCAGCCGTTCTCAGAGGGCAAAGGCGTTCCCACGGTGCAGCTGAAGACTACGCTGGCCTGAACTGGATCCTCTTCCCTAGTGTAAGCCTATAGGACCTCCAGATGAGGAAAATACCGTGTGGGATTTCAAAGTATAGTGTTGAAGGGCCACGGTGCACTCTATGCATAACCAAAGCGGAGGAAAAATCCATCCCTGAACGCACTGTAATTACCCCACCTTAAAACAAAAGTTTGTGAGGCAAAGCCATGAAACAGGTCTCAAAAAAAAATTGTTTTATACTTAATCCTCAGTGTGAGCCTCAAATTTAAGAGGATTGAAATCAGAGTATCATCTCTAACCGCAACAGAATTAAAATTAGAAATCAACCCAAAAAAGCCAGAAAATTCCGGAAATATTGGAAATTAAGCAACATAATTCCAAATCTCTAGGTTAAAGAGATCAATGGAAATTTAAAAATAAGTTGAGGCCGGGCACGGAGGCTCACACTTGTAATCCCAACACTTTGGGAGGCCGAGGCAGGTGGATCACCTGAGGTCAGGCACGAGTATCTCTTGAACCCGGGAAGCGGAGGTTGCAGTGCCCGAGATGGAGCCACTGCACTCCAGCCTGGGCGACAGAGCAAGACTCTGTCTCAAAAATAAAAAATAATAAAAATAAAAATAATTTGAAGTAAAAGATAATACAACATATCAAATTTGTGGAATGCAGTGACACTGTGTAAAAGGAAAATTTGTAGCTTTAAATGCACATATTTGGGCCGGGCGTGGTGGCTCACGGTCTATAATTCCAGCACTTTGGGAGGCCGAGGCGGACGGATCACTTGAGGTCAGAAGTTTGAGACCAGCCTGGCCAACATGGCGAAACCCCGTCTCTACTAAAAATACAAAAATCAGCCGGGCATGGTGGTGCTCGTCTGTAATCCCAGCTAGTCGGTAGGCTGAGGCAGGAGGATCACTTAAACCTAGGAGGCAGAGGTTGCAGTGAGCCAAGATCGCGCCACTGCACTCCAGCCTGGTGACAGAGCGAGACTCCATCTCAAAAAAAATAAATAACTATAGTAACACTGATATTGTTGTCTGTTTGAACTGTGAAAAGAAAGCAGCAAAAACAATGCAAATCTTTAATTAATAAAAGTGAAAAATGGTTTTTTTTCACTTAGAAGATTTGCCTGTCACCTTGAGAGCTACTCTGGTTCCTACCCACTCTTTTCTGGGACTTAAATATCAACATAACAAAGAGAATAGATGAAAATGCCACATAGGCAAAGAAATACTGGTGAAGCCAGGTATAAATAAGAGGTGGCAAAGAAAGTCACACTAGAAACCAATTTGTACTAATTATTTATTCTACTGATCAAAACCCAATCAATAATTGTGCTATCATAGTAAATACAAGAAGCAACAGAATTGTTGAACTAGTTATTTGTCTGTCTGCCTACCTATCAATCTATTCAGCAAGCCAGAATGTTAGAGCTAGATTGTGAGCAGTACAGTGTTTCACCAGCTGAGAACTGTGGCATCTCTATATTTGCCCTCTGCCAAAAAAAAAAAAAAAAAAGGTGGGGTGTGTGAGGAAAATGTGACTAACTTACAGGGATTGACTTTCATCAACAAAAGTACCGAGTTTAGGTCAGAAAGTATTAGATGATAAGATAATCTGAGCTTTTATCAATCAGAAACCAGTTAAGAGAAAAATAGTCATTTATTCAAATTCACAAAGACTAAAAATTCACATTAATAACTGTGAGAGTGTCAGGGAGCAGCTGTTTGCAGAGTTCACTGGCAAAGTTAAGGGAAGAGAATAAAATACAAATACACAAAAAGGATAAAGAAAGAAAATACAATTTAGGCTGGGCGCAATGGCTCACATCTGTAATCCCAACACTTTGTGAGGCTGAGGTAGGTGGATCACTTCAGCCCAGGAGTTTGAGACCAGCCTGGGCAACATGGTGAGACCTTGTCTCTTGCAAAAGCACAAAAATTAGCTGGGTGTGGTGGCATGTGCCTATTGGACCAGCTACTCAGGAGGCTGAGGTGGGAGGATAGCTTGAGCCAGGAAGGCAGAGTTTGCAGTGAGCAGAGATTGCACCACTGCACTCCAGCCTGAGCAACAGAGCAAGACCCTATCTCAAAAAATAAATAATAAATTAATGTAATTTAAAAAGAAAATACAATTTAAAGCATGCCAGTGAAGTATAGAAACACTTTTTTTCTTTTAACCTCCCAGAGCAGATAGAATAGATTTTGCTTAAAAACTTTAGCGAGTGCAGCTGTAATCATGGTAAATATTCTTTTTTTAAAAAATTACAATTATAAAAGCCAAACGTTTTTTCACAATATACAGTTTTTTCTTAAATATACCAATACTTAATGTTTTATCTCACTATTGCTCTTTTCTTTTTAAATTGAGATATAATGTACATAGAGTGACATATGTTAGTCTTAAGTGTGCAGTTTGATCAGTTTTGACAAATGCATACATTTTGATCGTGCATGGTGTCACAGGGCGCCATGACTCACGTCTATAATCTCAGCACTTTGGGAAGCCAACGCAGGAGGATTGCATGAGGCCAGGAGTTCAAGGCTGCAATGGCCGTGTCACTGCACTCCAGCCTGGATGGTGGAGCAAGACCCTAGTCTCTATAAAAAATTTAAAAATTATCCAGGTGGTGGGGCATGCCTGTAGTCACAGCCGCTGAGGAGGCTGAAGCGGGAGAATTGCTTGAGTCCAGGAGTTCCAGGCTATAGTGAGCCACACTGGCGCCACTGCACTCCAGTTTGGGATACAGAGCCAAGCCCTGACTCTTAAAAAAAAAAAAAGCATACATTTGTTTAACCCACACCTTCATCAAGATATAGATGACTGCCATCAACCCCAGAAAACTTTCTCACATCCTCTCTCAATCAATCCCATCTTGTAGAGGCAACCACTGTTCTGATTTTTTTGATATTGATTAGCTTTGTGTGTTCTATAACAAAATAATAATGGAATCATACCACAAGTGTTCTTTTGTGTCTTGTTTCATTCCCTGAGCAAAATGGTTTTGATATTTATGTTGTTGTATGCATCAGCAGTTTGTTCCATTTCATCGCTTATAGTAGTATTCCATTTTGTGAAGAGAACACAAAGTATCCTTTTTCCTGTCAGTGGACGTCTTTTTTCCCATTTTTTTCTATTGTGAACAAAGTGCTACTATGTACACGCCTTTTTTGTGAACCTAACCAAAGTGGAATTGCTGGGTTGGGTAGGTGTATATTTAATTTTACAAGAAAATGCCGCATCACTTTTTAAACTGGTGGTGCCATTTTATCCTCCCATCACGCGGGTGTGAAATATTAATGTTTCTACATCCTTGCTAACATTTGGTGTTGTCAGTGTTTTTAACATTAGTCATTCTTATGAGTGTGTGGTTTTCTCACTGTGGTTTTAATTTGCTTTTCCCTGATGATTAATGATTCTGAACACTTTTTCATGTGCATGTGTATCATTCACATATATCTCCCTTTGGGAAGTGCCTGTCAAGACTGCCAATTTTTAGTTAAGATGTTTATTTTCTCATTATTGGGTTATAGTTTATCAAATATTTTGAATGTAAGTCCTGTATCAGATGTAGTAATTGTAAATATTTTCTCCCACTCTGTGTGCTTATTTACTTTCCTAACAATGTCTGTTGACGACTTGAGAATTTGGACTTTTACATTTAGGTGTAAAATGTAAAATGAGATCCATCTCAAACTAAATTTTGCAAATAGTATGGGGTAAGATTTGAGAGCTTATTTGTGTCTACATGGTTCCAGCACCATTTGTTGCAAACACTTACCTTTCCCCCTTAAATATCTTTGATATTGGCCGGGCGCGGTGGCTCATGCCTGTAATCCCAGCACTTTGGGAAGCTGAGGCAGGTGGATCACCTGAGGTGAGGAGTTCGAGACCAGCCTGGCCAGTATGGTGCAACCCTGTCTCTACTAAAAAATGCAAAAATTAGCTGGGCGTGGTGGTGCGTGCCTGTAATCCCAGCTACTCGGGAGGCTGAGGCAGAAGAATCATTTGAGCCCGGGACGCAGAGGTTACAGTGAGCCAAGATCGGGCCATTGCACTCCAGCTTGGGCAACAGAGTGAGACTCCATCTCAAAAAAAAAAAAAAAAAAAAAAATATATATATATATATATATGTCTATATAGATAGATAGATATATCTTTGGTGTTTTTGTAAAAAATCTATTGACTGTATAATTGTGGGCCTATTTCTGAAATTTCTAGTCTTTTCCATTGATCTGTTTGTCTATCTTTATGCAATACTACGCTGTCTTCAATACAATAGCTTTACAGTAAACCTTGAAGTAAGGTACTGTAATTATTCCAACTTGTTATTTTTCAAGAATGTATTGGCTATTCTAAGTTCTTGTATTCCAACATACATTTATAAATTGTGAATCCACTTCTCCAAAAAAAAAAATCTACTGGTTGGAAATGATTTGAACCTACACCTCAATTTGGGGAAAATTGGCATCTTAACAGTATTGGGCCTTGCAATCCATGAATATGGTGTATTTATTTTTCTAAATAAGTAGAGAAACAGCTTTAATTTCTTTCGACAATGTTTTGTAGTTTTCAGTACCTTTCACATCTTTTGTTACATTTTTTTCTAAGCATTTATTTTTTGACACTATTGTAAATGGTATTAATTTTTTTTTTTTATTTTCTGGCCAGGTGTGGTGGCTCACACCTGTAATCCCAGCACTTTGGGAGGCCAAGGCAGGAGGATTGCCTGAGCCCAGGAGTTCAAGACCAGCCTAGGCAACATGGCAAGACCCCGTCTCTATACCAAATTTAAAATTTTGTTTTAAAAAAAATTTTCTAATTGTTCATTGCTTGTGCATGTGTTTGTGTGTGACTTTTCTACAATAACTTGGTATCTTGAAACCTTGCTAAATTTCTCTGATAATTTCTTCCCATCTTTTCTTCTCCTCTTTCATCGTGGGTCTTCTATTAGTCGCATATTGGACTTCCTGAATTGATTATGTCATTTTCTTATCTCTTCTTTTCTATTTTCCATCTAGTTGTCTCTTTGTTCTCCTTTCTAAATAATTTCTCCAATTTTATATTCCAGCTCTTATGATTTTTTTTTTTTGAAATGACTGTGTTATAGTAGCCAGCCTCCAAGATATTCCCTGATGATCCTTGCCTTCCGGTATTTACACTCCTTTGTAGTCCCTTCTCAAATGTTGTCAACACTGGTCTGTGTGACCAACAGAATAAAATGGAAGTGATGTGTGTGACTTTCACGGCTGCTTCTGCCTTGCTTTCTCTTGGGTCACTCACTCTGAGAGAAGTCCAATGGAGAGCTCCACATAGTGAGGAACTGAGATCACCTGGAAATAGCCAGAACTAACTTGCCAGGCATGTGAGTGAGCCATCTCAGAAGCTGATCCTCCTGCCCTCTTTAACTCTTCAGATGACTGCAGCCTCAGCTGACAAATTTACTGCAATTTCATGAAAATCTCCTTAACAGAACCACCAAAGTAATCCTCTCTCAAATTTCTGATCCAAAGATACTATAAAATTTTGAAATGTTCATTATTTACTAATATTTATTGCCACTAAGGAGTGTGTGTGTGTGTGTGTGTATGTGTGTGTGTGTTTGAGATGAACTCTTGACCCCCAGGCTGAAGTGCAATGGCATGATCTTGGTTCACTGCAACCTCTGCCTCCTGGGTTCAAGTGATTCTCCTGCCTCAGCCTCCCAAGTAGCTGGGACTACAGGCACCCAGCACCACGCCCGGCTAATTTTTGCATTTGTAGTAGAGATGGGGTTTCACCATGTTGGCCAGGCTGGTCTCGAACTCCTGACCTCAAGTGATCTGCCCACTTCAGCCTCCCAGAGTGCTAGGATTATAGGCGAGAGCCACTGCACCTGGCTTGGAGACAGTTTTGATTGTCGAGTTCTAGGGGGGAAAGTGCTACTGGGCAAGTAATGAGTAGAGATCAGAAAGGCTGTAAACATCCTATAATCCACAGAATAGCCTCCCTACAACAAAGACATACCCTGTCAAAAATGTCAATAGCCAGGCGCAGTGGTATGGACTTGTAGTCCCAGATACTCAGCAGGCTGAGGCAGGAGAACCACTTGAGCCTAGGAGCTTTGGACCAGCCTGGGCAACATAGTGAGTCTCTAACTCTAAAAAAAAAAAAAAAAAAAAATGTCAACAATGCCAAAGCTGAGAAACCTTGGTTTGGTATGCATAAACCTAGGAAGACAAATAGGGTTCTGAAAGATCAATTGTATTAATATTTTCAACAGTGACCCAACTGGTAAAGCGGACAACATGCTGAGGGAATGGAGACAGAAAGCTTCTGCAAAATCAGCCATTCCCATCCCTTTGCTATCTTAGCATTTTATCATTATTATAGATATGAAAAAACATCTATAACGTAAAATGTATTATAGTTATTTGTGTTTTATCCACTAAATTGTGAGTAGTCTTAACTGTTAATCCCTGGTGGCTTGGTCCTCAGCAGGTTTTTGTGGATTGTATAATATCAGATAGGAAAATTGGCTACTACTTTTGAGACTATTGCTCAAAAGTACAAATTGGAAGAAGTTTTTTGTTGTTGTTGTTGTTTTTTTTTTGTTTTGTTTTTTAAAGTATTCTTTTTTTTTTTTCTTTTTCTTTTATTATTATTATTATTATTATTATTATACTTTAGGTTTTATGGTACATGTGCGCAATGTGCAGGTAAGTTACATATGTATACATGTGCCATGCTGGTGCGCTGCACCCACCAACTCATCATCTAGCATTAGGTATATCTCCCAATGCTATCCCTCCCCCCTCTCCCCACCCCACAACAGTCCCCAGAGTGTGATGTTCCCCTTCCTGTGTCCATGTGTTCTCATTGTTCAATTCCCACCTATGAGTGAGAATATGCGGTGTTTGGTTTTTTGTTCTTGCGATAGTTTACTGAGAATGATGATTTCCCAAATTGGAAGAAGTTTTTAACCCTTTGCCCACAACCCCCCCAAAAACTCTGTAACTATGGTAAATAATTGATTGAAAAATAGAACCCAAAAGGTAAAAGGGTAAGAATTTGAAAACCTACACAAGGCCAGGCATGATGGCTCATGCCTGTAATCCCAGCACTTTGGGAGGCCAAAGTGGGAGGATCGCTTGAGGCCAGGAGTTTGAGGCCAGCCTGGACAACATGATGAGAGCCTTTCTCAAAAAAAAAAAATATATATATGTATATATAATATATATAGAGAGAGCCAGGCATGGTGGCACATGCCTGTAGTCCTAGCTACTTGGGAGGCTAAGGTAGGAGGATCACTTGAGGCCAGGAGCTCAAGGCTGCTTAAGCCTGGGAGGTGGATGTTGCAGTGAGCTATGATCACACTACTGCACTCCAGACTGGGTGGACTGGGTGACAGAGCGAGACTTTGTCCCTCACAAAAAAAAAAAAAAAAAACACAAAAAAAAACCCTAGCCTGGGCAGCACAACAAGACCCTGTCTTTACCAAAAATACAAAAGAAAAGACAGCTGGGCGTGGTGGTGTTCACCTGTGGTCCCAGCTATTTGGGAGGCTGAGGTGGGCGGATCGCTTGAGCCCAGAAGTTGGAAGCTACTGTGAGCTGAGATCGCACCACTGTACTCCAGCCTGGGTAACAGAGCCAGACCATGTCTCAAAAGAAAAAAAAACTATATGGTTTATATACTATTTCTTCTATGTGGCTGATAATATTTACTTCCATCTATCTAGGTTGGTACAAAAGTAATATTTACTTCCAGCTATCTAGATTGGTGCAAAAGTAATTGCAGTTTTGGACTGTGAATTTTATTTTATTTTATTTTTTTTAGATGGAGCCTCCCTCTGTTACCCAGGCTGGAGTGCAGTAGCATGATCTTGGCTCACTGCAACCTCCACCTCCTGGGTTCAAGCGATTCTCCTGCCTCCGCCTCCCAAGTAGCTGGGATTACAGGTGCCCACCACCAAGCCCAGCTTATTTTTTCTACTTTTAGTAGAGATGGGGTTTCACTATGTTGGCTACGCTGGTCTCAAACTCCTGACCTCAAGTGATCCTCTTCCCCTGGCCTCCCGAAGTGCTGGGATTACAGGTGTGAGCCACCGCACCCAGCCTGGACCATGAATTTTAAATCATTATAACTAAGCTCAAACTCATCTTTATTAATCAAAATAGGAACATTACAATCAATACATTTTTGCCAATGAGAAATAAGTTTGTATTCCTGTAGGGTAAAAATCCATGCTTTTGGATTTGATGAACTCTTGGAAAACATTTTCTGCATTCTACTGGTTGTGGAAGCGTTTTCCCTGCAAAAAGTTGCCCAGATGCTTGAAGGAGTGGTAGTCAGTTGGCAAGAGGTCAGGTAAATATGGCAGATGAGGCAAAACTTCGTAGCACAATTCATTCAACTTTTGAAGCATTGGTTCTACGACCTGCAGTCGGGCATTCCCTTGGAGCAGAACTGGGCCTTTCTGTGGACCTATGCCAGCTGCAGGAGTTGCAGTTTTCGGTGCATCTCATCAATTTGCTGAGCATACTTCTCAGATGTAATGGTTTCACTGGGATTCAGAAAGCTGTAGTGGATCAGACTGGCAGCAGTGGCCATGCCCTTTTTTTGGTGCAAGTTAGGCTTTGGGAAGTAATTTGGAGCTGCTTCTCGGTCCAACCACTGAGCTGGTAATTGCCGGTTGTTGTATAAAATCCACTTTTTGTCACACGTCACAATCAGATCAAGAAATGGTTTGTGTTGTTGTGTAGAATAAAGGAAGACAACACTTCAAAACAACAATGTTTTTGATTCTCCCTCAGCTCATAAGGCACCCACTTATCAGGCTTTTTTACCTTTCCAATTTGCTTCAAATCCCGAACGACCTATAGAATGGTCGATGTTGAGTTTTTCGGCAACTTCTTGTGTAGTTTTAAGAGGATCAGCTTCAATGATTGCTCTCAATTGGTCATTGTCAAATTCCCATGGCCGGCCACTACGCTCCTCATCTTCAAGGCTCTCATCTTTTTTGCAAAACGTTTTAACCACCACTGCACTGTACATTTGTTAGCAGTTCCTGCGCCAAATGTGTTGTTGATGTTGCGAGTTGTCTCCGCTGCTTTAAGACCTGTTTTGAACTCGAATAAGAAAATAGCTTGAATTTGCTTTTGTCTTAACATTATTTCCATAGTCTAAAATAAACATAAAATAAACAGCAAGTAATAAGTCACTAGCACAAAAACATAAAACGAGAAGTGCCCGTTAAAATGATGTATAACATAACCACATTTATTTAAGAATGCATTCCAATATCAAATGGCAAATTCCAACAATGCAAAAACCGCAATTACTATTGCACTCACATAATACCTTCCTTAGTGCCAGGCAAGACTAACATGTTACATTCACTCTCATTCAAACCCTGTTAGACTAAGCTCAAGGACAAATGCCATCTGATGTGTCCTTGTTTCCCTCTGTATTCCCGTCACCTAGCACATAGATGTAATCTTTAAAATAATCTTATGAAATAGCTTGTGTAGTTTTGTGTAGTTTTTAAAATTCTTACTCTTAAATTTTTTTAAGTTGTGTAGGTTTTTAAATTCTTACTCTTGGCTGGGCGTGGTGGCTCACGCCTGTAATCCCAGCACTTTGGGAGGCCCAGGCGGGCGGATCATGAGGTCAGGAGATCGAGACCACAGTGAAACCTCGTCTCTACTAAAAATACAAAAAATTAGCTGGGCGCAGTGGCGGGCGCCTGTAGTCCCAGCTACTCAGGAGGCTGAGGCAGGAGAATGGCATGAACCCTGGAGGCGGAGTTTGCAGTGAGCCAAGATCGCGCCACTGCACTCCAGCCTGGGTGACAGAGTTAGACTCTGTCTCAAAAAAAAAAAAAAAAAAAAAAAAAATTCTTACTCTTTTACCTTTTGGGCTCTATCTGTCAATCAACACACATTTTCATGATTACAATTTTTTAGGGGCTTACTATTTGCCAAACACTGAGCTAACTATATCATATACATTGCCTCATTTAATCTTCACCACAACCCCTCGGGCAAGTATTGTTAACCTATAGTACAGGTAGTGATAATAGCTCATGTTTATTGATCAGTTGCTCAATGGCATTGTCTCTAGCACTTTACATGTATTAATTTATTTAATCTTCTTAACAAACCTACAAAGTAGGTACTATCATTATCCTCACCTTAAAAAGGAGGAAACTGAAGTATAGAGGGGTTAGGTAACTCATCTAAGCTTATCTAGTTGGTAAGTGACAGAACTTTTGTGTGTGTGTGTGACGGAGTCTCACTCTGTCACCATGCTGGAGTGCAGTGGCATGATCTCAGCTCACTGCAACCTCCAACTCCCTGGTTCAGGTGATTTCTCCTGCCTCAGCCTCCCAAATAACTGGGATTACAGGCACATGCCACCACACTCGGCTAATTTTTGTATTTTTAGTAGAGATGGGGTTTCACTATGTTGGCCAGGATGGTTTCGATCTCCTGACCTCGTGATCCACC
Source organism: Pongo abelii (assembly GCF_028885655.2). Lineage (NCBI taxonomy): Eukaryota > Metazoa > Chordata > Mammalia > Primates > Hominidae > Pongo > Pongo abelii. Next base: position 74,918,882 of record NC_071993.2, read on the forward strand.
GCCCTCGGCCTCCCAAAGTGCTGGGATTCCAGATGTGAGCCACTGCGCCTGGCCGACAGAACTTTCAATCCAGGTGATCTGGCTCTGGAGTCCACACAATTAACCCCTTACTATACTGCTCTCCCTAGACAAGCTTAGCTAAATTAGGCTAGTTCTAAAGTTATACAGCTAATAAAGAGTAAAACTGGTATTTAAGCCAGGACTTTGCAATGATAAAACTCAAACTCTTTCTACAAAAGAGAAATACTCTACAGTTCCTTTGTGGCAAGTTTAAAATCTTTTTTTAACAAAAATGTCATGTTTTAAACAAAACCTAGACTACCTGCCTCTCCTTTAAAGGTGTAAAACCTAGCACTTAACTAGTGATACAAAGCAACAGGAATATTTTCTAAAACGTGCCTTGTTTTCTCTGCTATATCATATGGAAGCCAAAAATAGGCCTCTTGACAGTAATACCCCATTGGGCATAAAACTAACTAAGTTCCTATTAAATAGTCTCAGATTTATTAACAGAAAGATCAGGGTATAATTTACAACTGTCACCAAAAGTAAAATGCTATAAACATATTCCTATGAGTTGTGTTCTATGAGAAGCAAACTCTGAGATGATGAATAGCATGGAGGAAGTTAATGATGGAGTTGCCTTAGGATCAACACCTATGCAGAACAAGAAGGAAACAGGATTAGAGAGGAATAAATTGAGCTGCAGTATAATCACAAGGCATCAGCTGACCACATAGAGAGTTCTGAAGTTGGGGTGTTTCTTCTGAGTTGTTCCAAGCGGAGCATGAGCTCTGAGACTCTATACCCCCACAGAGATGAGTCTTTGACTGTGAGCTGTCCATGAGAAGGGAGCATGACCTTGGATGAACTGGCTGTCTGCATCTAAGAACTTGCAGCCATCAGCCAACCTTTCCTGTGGCCGAGGGAATAGATCTTCCAGTCCCAAAGGGGGAATCTCGGTAACACAGCACAGCATTCGTAACAGGTTACCCCTTGTGCCACTTAGATCTTTTTGCTTTATATAAATTCTGGGAACAGCTCCTTCAGGATACTGCAGGGCTCTTTTCCTGGAGAAAGGTCAATGGAATGAACTGCAGCCACTGCCACTGCAGCTGATATCGAGACTACAATGGATACTCATTAAATGCCTCCTCTACTATCAATTCTAGATTTCTCTCACCCTTGGCTAACACCTCTGCTAGTCTAGATGGCATAGTTGGAGGATTGACCCAGACCTTCAGCCATGAGGATCTGAGCCCCTAGTTGTCAGGTTCTTCTCAGGCCTGGCTGCTGTATTTATCCATTTACCATTAAACCATTAGTACTTCTTTGAAATACTAAGAGAAGCCTCAGTGGATCACTTGGGTGTCAAGCGTAGTCCTCCCTGTCCCCACTGTGTAGCAGCAGCCCTGCCTCTTGATAATCAGGTTCATAGCCCCCGCCAAGATGGTGACTTCTTGACCATTCATCCCTTGCCAAAAAGAGCTTAAGATGCCATAGCTTAAAGTTCAGTATGACTCTTACCATGTCCCCTGGTGGAAACATTTCCCACAGGGAACCATAACATCTAAATATGCAAAACTCAGGGTTGCGGTAATAGGAAGAATAAATTCCACAAGTAGTGTTTTGTTTTATTTTGTTAGATAAGGGGACAGGGTCTTTTATGTTGCCCAGGCTGCTCTTGAACTCCTGGCCTCAAGCAATCCTCCCACCCCAGCCTCCCAAGTAACTGGGATTGCAGACCTGAGCCATTGTGTCCAGCTAAACACCCCACATAGTTTTGATGTTGAGCCCTTTTGTACTTCCACTCCTTGGTTCCTGGACCCATGTATTCTACCTATTAAGGACACAGCACCACATAAAGGTTACTGATCTAGCATGTAAACTGCATCCCGAAGGTTGTGACGCCAACCTCAGTGTACATAGCCAAGCATTGCCTCAGCTGTGCCCTCAACAGGCCCTTCCATCATTCTGTCATGTTGAGGGCACTGAGGTGATGTGGTCGGTGATAAAACCAGTGGAGCCCATGGTCATGTGCCCACTGCTGCATCTCCAGCTGTTATGCTGTGATGTGATGTTATATGCAAAACCCTGTTGATAAATCAAACATACTCTGTAAGCCCTTAGATTTTAGTGTTAGACATCCCCTGAGCAGGAAAGGCAAACACATACCTGAAATACGTATCTATCACTGTTCAAACAAATCTCTGGCCCTTCCAGGATAGAAGGGACCTAATGTAGTCAACTAGCCACCAAGGTCTCCTTCAGGGATAGCGCCATATCAGTGGCTCAGCAATGAGCTCTGTTGCTAGCATACTGGACATTTGGCAACATCAGTAGCTGGATCAATCTTGGTTGGTGGGAGCCCGTGTGTGGCCTCCATCACTGCCGCTGTGGCCACTCCTTCCTAAGCTCATTGTGCTAGTTTTAGGGTGGCCCATGACAGAGGCTGACTGACATCTGTCCAAGTCATTTTGTCTACCTGGTTGTTTAGTGCCTCTTCTGTGATGGATGTTTTCTGGTGGGCATTCACATTTGATACGTACGTCTTCACACTTTGTCTTCTCTCATTGGTCCATCCACATGCCTTTACCCCAAGCCGCTTTGTGCCCAATCTTCCAGTCTTTCTGTTTTAGGCCCCTTATCAACTGGGCAAAACAGTCACCACAGTCCATGCAAATGAGTATCTTCCAACCTCAGGCTACTTGTCTCTCTACACAGAGTGGATGGCCAGGAGCACCACCCAACACTCCTGCCCACTGGGAGGATTTCCCCTCAAAGCTGCTTTTCAAGTCCACTCCTGAGTGGCACTATAGTGTAGCTGATATCCACTTTTGGCCTGCTCCCATATACCAGACCAATCCATGTGTGAACCAAGCTGGAATTTATTCCTACCCTGGCAGTTGGTCATTAGGAAGCCCTCATACAGCCATAGATGTGAGCCCAGGAAGAAATGCTGGTGCATCAGTGGCAATGACATGGGGGTCTGGTCAGTGACCACAGTGATTTTCTGTGAGATGTCCAGCCAGTTCAGGTCTCTTTAGATGGTACTATGACAGAGAGTGGGAGAGTTAAAATAGTCCTGGGAATAGACTGTAAATATACTGCTGTCTGTTCCAAGAGAATGTAAACTCTTTCTGATCCTCTTTTTTTTTTTTTTTTGACAGGGTCTGGCTCTGTTGCCCAGGCTGGAGTGCAGTGGTGCAATCTCAGGTCACTGCAACCTCTACCTCCCAGGCTCAAGCCAACCTCCCACCTCATCTGCCTGAGTAGCTGGGACTACAGGCGCCTGCCACTACAACTGGCTAATTTTTGTATTTTTTGTAGAGACAGAGTTTCACCATGTTGCCCAGGTTGGTCTTGAACTCTTGAGCTCAAGCCATCCATCCATCTTGGCCTCCCAATGTTAGGATTACAGGCATGAGCCACTGCGCCTAGCCTCTGATCCTCTTTTAAAAAATGGAGAGATGAGGTCTCGCTATATTTCCCAGGCTGGTCTTGAACTCCTGGGTTCAAGTGATTCTCCCACCTCAGCCTCCTAAAGTGCTGGGATTATAGGCATGAGCCACCGTGCCCAGCCTTATCCTCTTTTTTTGATAGGGATGTAAAAGAAGGCATTTGTCAAATAAATGACTATTAGGTATCTAAAGCTATGTAACTCTGCTCTAGCAAAAGTGTTCCACCTGGGGATGCTGTGACAATAGAGCTACTACAGATGCACCTCAACTTACAGTGGGGTTACATCCCAATAAGCCCATCATAAATTGAAAATATTTATTTATTTATTTGTTTTTGAGACTGAGTCTCACTCTGTCTCCCAGGCTAGAGTGCAGTGGCGCAGTCTCGGCTCACTGCAACCTCTGCCTCCCGGGTTCAAGCGATTCTCCTATCTCAGCCTCCAGAGTAGCTGGGATTACAGGTGTGCACCACCGCACCCAGCTAGTTTTTCTATTTTTAGTAGAGACAAGGTTTCATGTTGGCCAGGTTGGTCTCAAACTCCTGACCTCAGGTCATCCGCCTGCCTCGGGCTCCCAAAGTGCCAAGATTACAGGCGTTGAGCCACCACACCTGGCCAAAAATATCTTAAGTCAAAAACACACGAAATACACCTAACGTATCAAACATCATAGTTTATTTAGCCTAGCCTACTTTAAGTATGCTCAGAACACTTACATTAGCCTACACTTGGGGAAAATAATCTAATAGAAAGCCTATTTTGTAATAAAGAGTTTTAATGTCTCATGTAATGTATTGAATACTGAAAGCAAAAAACCACGCTCGCTACTGCTGCCCAGCACGGCCAGAGAGCATCACATCACATATCCCTAACCTGGGAAAATGTCAAAATTCAAAAATTGAAATTTGGTTTCTACTGAATGTGTGTCACTTTCACACTATCATAAAGTCAAAGAATCATTAAGTCAAATCATTGTAAGTTGGGGACCCTCTGTACTTGGTTGAATTTGTAATAGTCGACTGGCACTCTCCATTTGCTTTTTGTGAGGCCCAGACTGGTGAATTAAATGGAGGTGCATTGGGGACCAGCATTCCTGCATTCTTTGTTTTTTGTTTTTGTTTTTTTGAGACAGAGTCTCACTCTGTCGCCTAGGCTGGAGTGCAGTCGCTCGATCTCGGTTCACTGCAACCTCCGTCCCCTGGGTTCAAGCGATTCTCCTGCCTCAGCGTCCTGAGTAGCTGGGATTACAGGAGCCTGCCACCATGCCCAGCTAATTTTTGTATTTTAGTAGAGACAGGGTTTCACCATCTTGGCCAGGCTGGTCTTGAACTCCTGACCTCGTAATCCACCTGCCTCGGTCTCCCAAAGTGCTGAGATTACAGGCGTGAGCCACCACACCTGGTGCGTGCCACCATACCTGGCTAATTTTTGTATTTTTAGTAAACATGGGGTTTCACCATGTTGGTCAGGCTGGTCTCCAACTCCTGATCTTGTGATCCGCCCACCTTGGCCTCCCAAAATGCTGGGACTACAGGCGTGAACCACTGCGCCCAGCCACCATAGTGCTTTTTTATTGAGGCAATTGCCCTATGCCTTCTGACCATCTTGATCTTTCTGGTTGAATAATGTGGTGGTTAATTTTAGGTGTCAACTTCACTGGATTAAGGGATAACTAGATAGCAGGTAAAGCATTATTTCTGGGTGTATCTGTGAAGTTATTTCCTCAGGAGATTAGAGTGTGAGTTGGTAGACCAAGTGGGGAAGATCTGCCACATCCCTGGATCCCTGGTCCAAGGCCTTTGGACTTGGACTGAGCTATGCTACCAACTTCCTTGGTTCTCCAGCTTGCAGATGGCCTCCACCATCACATGAGCCAACTGCCCTAATAAACCTCCTCTCATATATCTAAGTATATGTCCTAGTGGTTCTGTCTCTCTGGCAAACCCTGCTTAATACGATAGATTGAGCAATACTTTTGCTGGCTGTGCAACTACATTGCCTCTAGAGATGCCATCTCCTATCTCAGTGCCCATCAGGCTCCCCTGGGTACATCTCTGACCTTGTTGCTCATTAAGATAACTGCACCTCTTGGCTTCTTGGCTGGGCATGGTGGCTCCTGCCTGTAATCCTAGCACTTTGGGAGTCCAAGGCGGGCAAATTGCCTGAGCTCAGGAGTTCAAGACCAGCCTGGGCAACAAGGTGAAACCCCATCTCTACTAAAATACAAAAAAAAAAAAAAAAATTAGCCAGGTGTGGCAGCATGTGCCTGTAGTCCCAGCTACTCAGGAGGCTGAGGCAGGAGAATTGCTTGAACCCGGGAGGCGGAGGTTGCAGTGAGCTGAGATCTCACCATTGCACTCCAGCCTGGGCAACAGAGTGAGACTCCATTTCCAAAAAAAAAAAAAAAAAAAGGTAACTGCACCTCTTGGCTTCTGATGGTTGAGCACTACCACCTGGCCTCTATTATTTTGGTACCCATTATTCCCACTGCTATTAATAAGCCCAGTTATGTAACAACATCAGCCCTGCCCTTCAGAGGAGAGCCACTGCAGATGGCTCAGAGGTGCTGATTGCTCTCACCAAGCTATTCTTTATTGCTTTGGCCTTCCTGTAAGACAGTCATCTGGTGGGTTTGCAAGGCTTACATAGTCCGTTCATTCTATCATGTGCGTTTCCTTAATCCTATTGACCCCTTTTTCCACTGCCTGGCATGACAATTCTAGTATTTCCACTTCACTTAAGTGTGGGCTGTCACTTTCTCCAAGTGTCTAAGAGCCATTTTAGCAGAGTCTCAACACCTTCTCCCAGGGTTCTTGCCAGGGCATTAAAACCTGTATCCCAGGAAGGTACACTCACATTGCTAAACACTCCCTTATCCAACTTTGTGTTCTATCTCCGTCCCTGGATCAAAGACTTCCAGAGTTAAGTCTTATAGACACCCTCTCAGCTTTTAAGGTCCACGTTAGCTAAGTTCTGCAGAACTTTCAGAGTATTTTACCTTTCCTCCTGAGCAAGCCCAAAACTTCCCTGTTGGTTTATACTGACTTAACTTTGATATTTATCTGCTGTCTAGGAAGGGAGGTGGGGACAGATCTTGAAGGAGGGTGAGTGTTGTCTTTAAGGGTAGAGCCCTCTTGATTGTCTTCAACAGGAAAGCATTAGTTTTTTTGTTTTTTGATTGCTGTTTTTTTGTTTTGTTTTGTTTTTGTTTTTGTTTTTGTTTTTTGAGACAGAGTCTTGCTCTGTCACCCAGGCTGGAGTGCAGTGGCGTGATCTCGGCTCATTGCAAACTCCACCTCCCAGGTTCAAGTGATTCTCATACCTCAGCCTGCTGAGTAGGATTACAGGTGCTCGCCACCACAACCAGCTAATTTTTGTATTTTTAGTAGAGACAGGGTTTCACTATGTTGGCCAGGCTGGTCTTGAACTCCTGACCTCAAGTGATCTACCCGCCTCAGCCTCCCAAAGTGTTGGGATTACAAGCATGAGCCACCACACCTGGCCAGCATCTGTCCTTAAAGCATGGGACTCTACTGTAGATTCAGAGGTTCAAAGGAATCTGAGGATTTAAAACTTGAATGTATTAGCCCAGATGTCTCCATCTCTCAGGGTCCCATTTTTCCCCAGTAAGGACTCTGAGCTTGCATAACAGACTGGGCTAAGCTGACAATTTAATATTCTTGGAACTCTGCTATTTTTTTTTTTTTTTTTTTGAGATGGAGTCTCCCTCTGTTGCCCAGGCTGGATTGCAGTGACATGATCTCAGCTCACTGCAGCCTCCCAAGTTTGAACCTCCCAGGTTCAAGCAATTCTCCTGCTTCAGCCTCCCGAGTAGCTGGGATTATAGATGCCTGCCACCACGCCCGGCTAATTTTTGTATTTTTAGTAGAGACAGGATTTTGCCATGTTGGCCAGGCTGATCTCAAACTCCTGACCTCAGGTGATCCACCTGCCTCAGCCCCTCAAAGCATTGGGATTGCAGGCATGAGCCACCACGCCCAGCCATCTGCTATTCTCATAAGTCCTGGGCCTGGTCCTCAGCTTTTTAATTCCTTCTATTACAGAAGAGAGTTTCTTAATATGCTGCCAAGGAGGCCCAATGGTTTTCACATTTAGCCTTTAATTAATCATCCTTAGCCTTTCATTGTCTTTTTCAAAAGCATTAATTAAGTCCAGCAGTAGCCAACCAATACCATTGTCTTTATTATTACTACTTGCCAACATTTCTCAGACGTCTAGTACATCACACACTGGTGCACTCCCTTCCACTGGTATACCGTCTCGGTTCATCACCAGTGAAAGTTTTAACAATTGCACTGCTATCTTGTGCCTGTGCTCATCTATGGCCAAGGATGGAGTCCTCATTGCCAGCCAGGCAGCAGGCAATCTAGCTCCAAAATCCCATCTTAGCATCCATTTCTTATCCTTCCTGGCACAACGTGTCACAAGTTGTGTTCTCCAAGAAGCAAATTCTGAGATGGAAACTAGCAGAAAATTTCTAAGGGGGCACTCTCAGGATAGACACCTATGAGCAGAATGGAAGGAAGTAAAATTGAGTAAAGAAGAAACTGAGCTACAAAGTAGTCCCAGCAAAACCTGAGCTGACCCTGTGGGGAGTTTTGAATCTGTATGACTCCTCTGAGTTCAGGCCTTGATATGCCCATATCAGCCAGTCACTGGATGCAGGCTGCCCTGCAAAGCAGCATGACCTTGGGCAAGGTGGCTCTCTCCTGAGGAGATTAATTTGAGTAAGTACTCAGTTCTGGAGCTGGGATCTGGACAGTGCAGAACAGAATCCAGGATGGTGATGCAAGGGGGCTTTTCAGAACTAAGGGGAACAGAGATGGAACTATCTTTCAGGTGAGGAAGTGCTTTGAGATATATAACCCTCTTGCTAAGGCATCATTGCTTTCTTCATTTGCTAGTTAGTATGATTTGATTCTGGTTACAAAACTTGTGTTTACTGTAGAATACGTTTAAAGTTGTTTTGTTGATAAGACTTCCGGAGAAACGTCTGGCCAAAAATAACTATTTCCTGGGTTTAGAACAACAGATCCAAGACAGCTTAACCTTTGGTTATATTTCTGCTTTAATATATAGTAACATTTGAAAATACACAGATATCCAGGAAAAAAAGGTAAAGCAGTATGAGGTATTGAGAGCACAACCATGCTTTAATTTGGGAGTTAATTTGGGGTGTTATGTAACAGCAATCATACTTGTAGATAAACACGTCCACTAGCTCTGCAAACACATTCAAAGGTAATAGTATATAGTACACTCCGCCCTGTAAAATATGTCAAATACCCCCACTCTACAAATTCACTGTGTTTCATTATTTTTTTGTTTTGTTTTATAAGAAAAGGGGCATATCTATAATTCACAATCCAAGTCAGATTCTTAATTTAGCTGTGAAATATTACCTGCCAATTTGCTTCTCAAGCTATTTTTAAAATATATATATATATTCTTTAAAGCCATTTTATGGCCATGGGAATCTAATTAATTTCATAATGATGTTGGTTGAACATGATACCAAAAAATGCAGGTATTTTCAAGAACAATAAAATAGATAACAGCATTAAAGCATAATCCTTTAAGAATTCATGAGAAAAAAAGGATGATAAAACTTAAGCTTCTTTTTCAGATGTTTAAAAATTTCTATAAAATTCTTTGTCCCAAGATTAATCATTCAACCATGGTACACAAAATATGCTAACTACATTGCCTGGTGTCAAGGTGGGAAAATCCTCTTTTATAACATAAAATCCTCTTCTAATCCATGCTGACCCAAGTCCTGGCTGTCTGAGGGCAGATTCCTGTCAAGAGACCTAAGGTTCTCATGGAAAGCATCACTTTCATCTACTAGTTGGTAATCCTGTTCCATTTCCCTTAGGAAGCCACTCCCAGATCCTGATCCAGAGCCGGAGCCAGAGCCAGAGCCGGAGCCGGAGCCGGAGCCGGAGCCGGAGCCTGATCCAGAATAGTCCTCAGAAAGTGGGAAGATACGATTCAAGTCCTGGATTCTCGTCTTTCTGAAGTATGAAAGAAAAATGGGAAAAAAACCAGTAGAGTTTGATATGTGGGAAAGATAATTATAATAGTTTTTTTTAAGATAAGGAGATAAATACAGCCATCTAGTTGCTCAAATTAAGAGATTTAAAATCTTCCCCATTATTCAATGTTTTAAAATCAACAAAAAAACAGGTCAAATGTTCCTATGTGTTTGCCTATACTTATTGCACCTATCAACTCCACATCTACCTATTGCAGACTCGCATAAACAGTGTTAATTTTGTTATCACTAGCATATACATTCTATATTTGAAATTTACTTAATAAATCATTTTTATTTTTATTTTTTTTAATTTTTATTTTTGGAGGCAGAGTCTTGCTCTGTCACCCAGGCTGGAGTGCAGTGGTGCCATCTCGGCTCACTGCAACCTCTACCTCCCGGGTTCAAGTGATTCTCCTGCCTCAGCCTCCCGAGTAGCTGGGACAACAAGGGTGTGCCACCACGCCTGGCTAATTTTTGTATTTTTAGTAGAGATGGAGTTTCACCATATTGGCCAGGCTGGTCTCAAACTCCTGACCTTGTGAACCACCCACCTCAGCCTCCCAAAGTGCTGGGATTACAGGTGTGAGCCACTGCACCCAGCCCAAGAAATCATTTTTAAAAGAAGTCCTCTTGGCCGGGTGTGGTGGCTCATGTCTGTAATCCAAGCACTTTGGGAGGCCAAGGTGGGTGATCCCTTGAGGTCAGGAGTTCGAAACCAGCCTGACCAACATAGTGAAACCCCATCTCTACTAAAAATACAAAAATTAGCCAGGCGTGGTGGTGCATGCCTGTAATCCCAGCTACTCGGAAGGATGAGGTGAGAGAATTGCTTGAACCCAGGAGGCGGAGGTTGCAGTGAGCCGAGATCGTGCCACTGCACTCCAGCCTGGGTTACAAGAGCAAAACTCCATACCCTCCACCAAAAAAAAGAAAGAACAAACAACTAACAACTAAGTCTGCCCAGACAGATGACATTTTTTCCTAAATTAAAATTTCCATAAAAGTTCTAATAACTTACAGTGCTTCAACAAAGCTCACTTTTGAGAAATTCTTTGTAAAAAGCTAAGCTTTATATATACCAGCACATAAACCTTCAATTTCCTATCAAAAAATGACCCTGCTTCCCATTTGCATTCACTCAGCTGAAGAGTACTGAAAGGTAAGGCTGCCTTCTGGGTTGAGTGTGATGATTAGAAATTCAAAGAGCACAAAATGGCCAGAGCAATGATGACAGCCCTCAGTGACAGAACAGGGCAACAAAGCATCAGAGACAAAAGCTGAGTGTCACAGCCTACAAGTCATTTCCTCCATGAAAATAATAAACCACCAGCATACAACCAATTAGAGTTTTAATTCATGTATGCATTCAATAAATATTTGTTGAACATCTGGTCCTTGTTTTGAGGGCCTGGGATAGCACAGAGGCAGATCAATGAAGCCCCTTCTCAAGAAGTTTTTATTTTAGTGGGGAAGATAGACAATGAAAAGTGAATAAATAAATCAGGAAAATCATAGGTGGTACAGAGAAATGAAATTGACTAATGTAATAGGGAGTGACCAGGTGGCTACTTTAGCCTGGGGTGTCGGAGCTGGAATCACAGATTTGGTAGTTAAACCCATGCAACCAATGGAGGTCGTCGAGAGAAAACATGTAGATAGAGAAGGGGGCCCAGGCCAGAGCCAGGGTCACACCAACATGTTAAATATTGAGCAGAGGAAAAAGCACAACCACAGAAGTAGGAAGAAACAGGATAAGGCAGGGCATGGAAGCCTCGAGAAAAAAGCATTTCAAGGAAGGGGTGGTCAATCATTTTTTTTTAAAGAAAGGGCCTCCTTCTGTTGTGCAGGCTGGAGCGCAGTGGCGTGATCATGGCTCACTGCAGCCTCACCCTCCCGGGCTCAAGCCGTCCTCCCACCTCAGCTTCCTTTGTAGCTGGGACCACAGGCGTGAGTCACCACGCCCGGCTAATTTTTCTATTTTTTGTAGATAGGGTCTCACTATGTTGCCCAGGCAGGCTGGTCTTGAACTCCTGGGCTCAAGTGATCCTCCTGCCTTGGCCTCCTGAAGTGCTGGGATTACATGCATGGCCCAGTTAGCCGTTTTTGAAGGCAATTAAGGATCAAGTAAGCTGAAAATAGAGAAGTAATCAGTGACTTTGTCAACCAGGGTGGAGTGTAGGAACAGAAGTCCAGCCGCAGAGAGGGTGAGGAAAGGAGGGGGCAGGCATGGGTGGCCCTTTCAGGAGGTGTTATTGTGAAGAGGAGCAGAGAAGGGCAACCGCTGGAGAGGACGCAGAGTCAAAGGAGAGATGTTGTCTAAACATAGGAGATACTAAAGTCCACCCCCATACTGATGGGAAGAAGACACTGAGTTCAGAGAGATAACTGCAGAATGGAAGTCCTGGAGAAGATGCATGGGAAAAGGATACCGGCCACAAAGAGAGGTGGCCTTGGAAGCTGCAAGAGCCAGGGTCCAATCAGGAAACTTCTCCAGATATTTAACACAGAGGGAATTCCTCATACAGGTGATGGAGTAGAAGTGAAGCTAAATGGGGGATAGCGAGGTAACCCAGAGATTAGCAATAGCAAGAAAATATTTCCCTCGGCCGGGCACAGTGGCTCATGCCTGTAATCCCAGCACTTTGGGAGGATGAGGCAGGCAGATCATTTGGGGTCAGAAGTTCAAGACCAGCCTGGTCAACATGGCAAAACCCCGTCTCTACCAAAAATACAAAAATTAGCTGGGCATAGTGGCACAACCTGGAGGCTGAGGCAGGAGAATCACTTGAACCCGGGAGGCAGAGGTGGCAGTGAGCCAAGATTGCACCACTGCACTCCAGCCTGGGCAACGAGAGTGAGACTCTGTAAAAAAAAAAAAAAAAAAAGAAAGAAAAAATACTTCCCTCCTTGGGCTACAGTGATAGTGGAAGGAGGTTGTCTATTTCCTGATCCCAGGGACTAGAGGCATCTGGTGGGAGCTGAGGCCATGGGCGAAACAGTCCTGCCCAAGGTGCCACCCAAGGCAGGGAGTAAGGAGAAGAAACATACCTCTCTCCCTTCCTCCCAAGCTCTCAGTCTCCCTTCCTTGCCTCCCATTGGCCAAAGTCAGCCACAGCCCTGGGAGCCTGAGAAATGCAGACCCCAGGAGTCAGTTCCACCCCTACCCCCACCCCACAGCCAGTACAGAGCAGGGCCAGGGAAGGACAGGAGGATCTGAGGGCAAAAGGGTTTGGGATAGGCACAGAAGCAAGGACCATTCTTTCGCAATGACGGGAAGGAAAGCACAAGGTCAGGGTGAGAAGCAAAGTTACTGGCTTTGGGGAAGGAAAATAGAGATTTGAGGAGAGGAGGAATGGTGTGCAAGAGTTCTTTTGGAGAATTTGAGCTATTCTCTTAACATTTTATTAATTTTTTTATTTTAGTTTTAATTGTATTTATTTATTTTAAATGTGTTTATTTATTTTGAGACAGGGTTTTACTCTGTCACCCTGGCTGGAGTGCAGTGCCACACCACGGCTCACTTCAGCCTTGACCTCTCAGGATCAAGCAATCCTCCCACCTCAGCCTTCCGAGTAGCTGGACCACAGGCATGCATGGCTAGTTTTTGTGTTTTTCTGTAGAGACGAGGTTTCTCCATGCTTGGCTAATTTTTGTAGTTTTCTGTAGAGACAGGGTTTCTCCATGTTACCCAGGCTGGTCTCAAAGCAATCTGCCTGCCTCGGCCTCCCAATCTGCCTGCCTCGGCCTCTCAATAGCTGGCATTACAGGCGTGCCACCATGCCCAGCTAATTTTTGTATTTTTAGTAGAAATGGGTTTCCGCCATGTTGGCTAGGCTGATCTTGAACTCCTGACCTCAAGCGATCCGCCTCGGCCTCCCAAAGTGTTGGGATTACAGGTGTGAGCCACGGCGCCTGGCCACTAATTTTTAGAGACGGGGTCTTGCCGTGTTGCCCAGGCTGGTCTCAAATTCTTGGCCTCAACTGATTCTCCCACCTCAGTCTCCCAAACTGGGGGGATTACAGGCATGAGCCACTGCAGCCTAACATTTTGGATTTAAATGAATTACTATTGAAACCAATGATTTAAAGTAATGAAGGATGCTGTAATATTACATTCAAACTTAATGCCGAGGCCTTAAAGTAAGAATGCAAGAGTAGGACTACAAAGTTGCATATTGAAGATTGTAATGATGTCATCACTAATGCAGTGAATATCAGTGATGGAGAAAGTCAACAGTGATGGAGAAAGTCACCAGCGCTGGGAATGGTGGCTCATGCCTGTAATTCCAGCACTTTGGGAGGCTGAGCTGGGAGGACTGCTTGAGCTTAGGAGTACGTGACCAGCCTGGGAAATGTACAGAGACCCCTGTCTCTACAAAAAAAAATTTTTTTTAATTAGACGGGCATGGTGCTGTGTGCCTGTGGTCCCAGCTACTTGGGAGGCTGAGGCAGGAAGATCACTTGAGGAGTTCGAGGCTGCAGTGAGCTATGATCACACCACTGCACTCCATCCTGGGTGACAGAGGAGACCCTGTCTCAAAAAAAAAAAAAAGAGAAAGTCGCCAGGATCCCAAAGTGATGTGAAATGTACCTGATTTGGAGCATGATGATTAACCTGGCTTTGAGGAGAGTGATTTTCTAGGTGTGAGCCTGGAGATTAAAACTTTTATAATAATCCTTTTCTTAATATATATATTTTGCTACATCCTACATAGCTTTAGTATTCATTGAATTAATGGTTTCTAATATAATTCAATTTTTTGTTACTTATGAATTTATATCAGGTCTTTTTTGCAAGTTTAAAGCAAGTTTTATCTGATCAAAAGAAGAGATTTGATTTTTGTTTTACAAGTCTTGGCCAATTATTCTTCCTTTCCCTAATTTTTTTTTTTTTTTTTTTTTTTTTGAGACAGAGTCTCACTCTGTTGCCTAGGCTGGAGTGCAATGGCATAAATAGGGTTCGCTGCAGGCTCAACCTAGGCTCAAGAGATTCTCCTACCTCAGCCTCCCGAGTAGCTGGGACCACAGGTGCACATCACCATGCCTAGCTAATTTTTGTATTTTTTGTAGAGACAGGGTCTTGCTGTATGGCCCAGGCTGGTCCCAAACCTTCTGGGCTCAAGGGATCCTCCCACCTCAGCCTCCCAAGGTGCTGGGATTACAGGCATGAGCCTCTGCACCTGGCCATTTTTAAAAATAATTACCATCTAATTGAAGAACTTTTTTTAATATAAAAAATGTATTTGAAATAGAGATAGGGTCTCACTATGTTGCCCAGGCTGGCCTCAAACTCCTGGGCTCAAACAGTTCTCCCGCCTTGGCCTCCCAAAGTGCTGGGATTACAGGCATGAGCCACCGCACCTGGCAGAAGAACATTTTAATCACCTCCTCCAAAAAAAACCCTCATACCCATTAGCAGTCACTCTTTATTCCTCCCTTTCCCCAGCCCCTGGAACCCACTAATCTACTTTCCGCCTCTAGGGATTTGCCTATTCTGGACATTTTATCTAAATGGAATCATACAATATGTGGCTTTTTGTGTCTGGCCTTCCTTCACTCTGCATAATGTTTCCAAGGTTTATCTATGTTGTAGCATGTATCAGTACTTCATTCTTTTTATGACCCAATAATATTCCTTTGTATGCTTATACCACATTTTGCTTATCCATTCAGTTAATTATTGGATTTTAATATATAGTGTGTTCTGTTTACACAAATAAAACTATGTTCAATCATTTTCAATACTTGTTGATGAAAAGTCCTCAATGCTCCTCTCTACCATCCACAAAAAAACTTTCAAAAACATAGGTGAATCATGTATACTCGCACATGTCATATGCCAGTATATACAGTACAGTTTTACCATGTACTGCAGAGTAGGAGCCAAACTACCAAAGCAAGAGCTCAAAGCAAAACACTCTGGACAGCTTGAAGAAAAACACTCCCACATCTGCGCCAAGAGGTTGTGAAATTACAGACACTTTAAAATTAGAGAAAAGGCCGGGCACAGTGGCTCATGCTTGTAATCCCAACACTTTGAGAGGCCAAGGTGGGTGGATCACCTGAGGTCAGGAGTTCGAGACCAGCCTGGCCAAGATGATGAAACCCTGTCTCTACTAATAATACAAAAAATTAGGCCAGGTGTGGTGGCTCACGCCTGTAATCCCAGCATTTTGGGAGGTCAAGGCAGGCGGATCACTAGGTCAGGAGATCGAGACCATCCTGGCTAATAAGGTGAAACCCCGTCTCTACTAAAAATACAAAAAAATTAGCCGGGCGTGGTGGCGGGTGCCTGTAGTCCCAGCTACTCGGGAGGCTGAGGCGGGAGAATGGCGTGAACCCAGGAATTGGAGCTTGCAGTGAGCCGAGATTGCGCCACTGCACTCCAGCCTGAGCGACAGAGTGAGACTCCGTCTCAAAAAAAAAAAAAAAAAAAAAAAATTAGCTGGGCATGGTGGCAGGCGCCTGAAATCCCAGCTGCTCCAGAGGCTGAAGCAGGAGAATCGCTTGAACCCAGGAGGCAGAGGTTGCAGTGAGCTAAGATTGCGCCATTGCACTCCAGCCTGGGCAAGAAAAGTGAAACTCTGTCTCAAATAAATAAATAAATAAATAAATAGAGAAAAGTCCACTTACGGAAAAAGGTCAGTCCTCAGACGGGGGATCTTGTTGGATTCACCTGGAAGTAGTTCGAACATTGGTCCTTTTTCTTCAAGGCAGTTTGCAGAATTACTGTCTGGATTGCAGCGCACCCATTGGTACCTGGCTCTCTGCGTAGGATAACCTGCCCAAGGAACCCACATTGTTACTAAGTATCTACTACACAGCTTCTAATCACTCTGTCCTAAGAAGTTTTTATTTTTATTTTTTTTCGAGACAGGGTCTCAGTCTGCTGCCCAAGCTGGAGTGCAGTACTGTGATCATAGCTTACTGCAACCTTGAACTCCTGAGCTCAAGCCATTGTCCCACCCCAGCCTCTTGAGTAGCTGGGAATACAGGCGCACCACCACGCCCAGCTAGTTTTGTTTTGTTTTGTTTTTGTTTGTTTGTTTGTTTTTTGGAGAGATGGGGGTCTCACTATGTGCCCAGGCTGGTCTCAAACGCCTGGGCTCAAGCAATCCTCCTGCCTTGGCCTCCCAGTGTGCTGAGATTACAGGCATGAGCAACTGCACCCAGCCTGCCCTAAGAAGGTTTTAACTAAATAGATTCTAAATTTGGTAAAAGGCAAAATGTAGACAGATTTTATGTCCATTCATATAACAGCAACACCCACTATGTGCCAACCTTTTATATAAATTGTCCTTCTTACAACACTCCAAAAAGTAGCAGTTTAAAGTTAGAATAGGCTTTGGAATCAGCTGCCTGGAGTGAAGTCCCAGCTCTGCTGACTAGTTATGAAACCTTAACTTCTCTGAACCCTCACTGTAATATGAAGATACTAATAGTGTCATAAGCCTATCACAAAAATTAAATGAGAAAATACACTTAAAGAATTTAACACAGTGCCAGGCACACAGTAAACACTTGATAATATTAACTGTTGTTACTTTTGTACTATTATCTCAATTTTACACAAAAGAAAATTGCAGCCACACAGGCGCTAGGATTCCAACCCACATCTGACCCCAAAGCCCACATCTTTTCATAGAGATGAGTCAAATCAGGTTCAGAAAGGGGAAGGAACACACTGTGTAGTATCCGTGGTATCACAGAATTCTAGTTCTTGTGTTTTAGGGCCATACAGTATCCTTAGGAATGAAAAGTAGATAACAATTTGTCCTGTGTCTTTGCACTCAGATTTCACAAGAACAAGTCTCCTCTAGTCACAGAGCATCAGGCAGCTTGGAATATCTGAGTCTCAGCTTCTTCTGAATTTCATTTCTATGGAAAAGGCTCCAAATCTGATGTTATGAGGTTATATAGGAGATTTATTTATTTATTTATTTATTTATTTATTTTATTTTATTTTATTGAGAGAGAGTCTTGCTGTGTCACCCAGGCTGGAGTGCACTGTCACGATCTCAGCTCATGGCAACCTCCACCTCCCAGGTTCAAGCAATTTTTCTGCCTCACCTTCCGGAGTAACTGGGATTACAGGCACTCACCACCACGCCCAGCTAATTTTTAGTATTTTTAGTAGAGATGGGGTTTCGCCATGTTGCCCAAGCTGGTCTCACACTCCTGAGCTCAGGCAATCCATCCACCTTGGCCTCTGAAAATGTGAGGATTACAGGTGTGAGCCACCAGGCCCGGCCTATATAGGAGGTTCTTTATTAGTTAATGAAATAAAATCTTCCTTCCTCAGTTTAGCAAAGACAAAGGCCTGGTGGTGAGAAATACTTCACCGCCCTTCAAAAAGTTCATCTCCTCCCCACTCCAAGCATATACTTTATTCTAATGAGTGCAACTAATAATTACCTAGCAAGAAGGAGCATGTCTAGGATTCTTGAAAGGCAGGAAGGGTAGTTTTAAAGCTCACCACAAAATAATGGAAAACACTCAGATAAATTACAAGGCATCAACTCATAAGAGAATACTAACCAAATGAAGAAAAGTACTTTTTTTTTTTTTTTTTTTTTTGAGATGAAGTCTTGCTCTGTTGCCCTGGCTGGGGTGCAGTGGCACAATCTCGGCTCACTGCAACCTCTGCCTCCCAGGTTCAAGTGATTCTCCTGCCTCAGCCTCCCGAGTAGCTGGGATGACAGGTGCTCACAATCATATCCGGCTAATTTTTGTATTTTTAGTAGGGACAGGGTTTCACCATGTTGGCCAGGCTGGTCTCGAACTCCTGACCTCACGTGATCCACCCGCCTCAGTCTCCCAAGGTGCTGGGATTACAGGTGTGAGCCACCACGCCCGGCCAAAAGTACTTTTTATGGAAAAGACGATGTGGCATTGTAGAAAAACCTATACTTAAAAATGAGTGAGAGGGTGAGAGGCGGGTAGGCAAAAACTTTTTTTTTTTTTTTAATAAAATAAAAATAAAAATTAGGTTGGGTGTGGTAGCTCACGCCTGAAATCCCAGCACTTTGGGAGACTGAGGTGGGAGGATCGCTTGAGCCCAGGAGTTCAATACAGGCTGGGCAACATAGAGAGACTCTCATTTCTACCAAAAAAAAAAAAAACAAAAAAAAACAGATTTTAAAAATTAGCTGGTTGTGGTAGCACACACTGTAGTCCCAGCTACTTAAGAGGCTGAGGCAGGAGGATTGCTTGAGACTGGGAGGTCACAGTGAGCCAAGATTGCTCGGCTGCACTTCAGCCTGGGTGACAGAGTGAGACTGTCTCAGAAGAAAAAAGTTAATTTACAAAATTAAAAATAAATAAAAATAACTGAGAAAATCAGAATACCTCTTTGTGTGAGTAATAGTTTCAATTATATAAACAGACATGGGGGAAAAATGGAAGGAAATACACAAAAATAACTGATGGTAGAATCTTTGGTGTTTTTTTTCTCATTTTGTTTTCTAAATTGCTATAATAAACAATATTCCTCTAAAAACATAAACATTAAACACTTTAATATAGAAAACAGTAAATATTCTCCCATTGGATTTTCTTTCTTTTCTTTGTAACTATATATTATTCTATCATAATCGTTTCTACGATTCCTGAGTATAGCTTACAATGTCTGGTTTGGGAGAGCTGTTTGTCCAAAATGAGCTAGCTCTGCCACTGCCTGGAGGCTGGGGATAAGGCAGGCAAAATGACCTTTTAACGTCTGCCCCTTACTGGCTGTGTGATCTTGGCCAACTTAAACTTCCTGTGCCTCAATTTTCTCATCTGTAGGATGGGGCAGTAATAGAGCTAATAAGGAGATACAAATGTTAGGTTCTCAGAGTAGTACCTAGCACATAGTTAGAGCTCTTCATTGCTAGTTCCTCTCATGAAAAGGAGAAGGACAACAATGACCTATGATCTCTGATAGTGAACATCTTATAAATTTAAATTCAAATTCCCATTCTGCCTTTTAGTATCTCTAGGAGTCTCAATTTATAGACTTTCTTTCTTTTCTTTTTTATTTTTCCTTATTTTGAGATAGAGTCTGTCTCTGTTGCCCAGGCTGGAGTGCTGTGGCACATCTCAGCTCACTGCACCCTCCGCCACCTGGGTTTAAGCTATTCTCCTGCCTCAGCCTCCTGACTAGCTGGAATTACAGGCACGTGCCACCATGCCCGGCTAATTTTTTGTATTTTTAGTAGAGACGGGGTTAGCCAGGAAGGTCTTGATCTCCTGACCTCGTGATCCGCTCGCCTTGGCCTCCCAAAGTGCTGGGATTATAGGCGTGAGCCACCGCGCCTGGCCTGGTTTCATTCTTTCTCTTTTGATTCTTTCCTGAGGCAGCATTAGTTTGGCATCTAATTGCTACTTAGACGTCCAATTAGAAAAATCCAGCATCTTCTCCAGCAGAGGGCGGTGTCTTCACATCTTATACTGTCTAGACCAGCTTTGTCCAATAGAAACACAAAGCAAACCACATAGGGAGTTTTAAATGTTCCAGCGGCCATATTTTTAAAAGTAAAAAGAAACAGGTGAAATTAATTTTATTTAACCTAATTTATTCAAATATTGTCCTTTAACATATCATCAATATAAAAGTTATTAATGGGATATTTTGCATTCTTTTCTTCATACTAAGGCTTCCAAATCTTGTATATTTTGCATTTACAGCATGTCCCAATTTGGCCTTGCCACATTTCAAGTGGCAAGCGACAAGTGACTTGTGGCTACCGTACTGGACAGAGCAGGTCTAGGCAGTCTTCTGCAAGCTGCTGACGTGCTGAGTATCAAGCTGAGAAAACGTTTGCTTACATAGGAAGCTAAACAGAAAAATAATGCTTAATGAGAAAGCATCCAGGTGAAAGAACATATCTTTTCACCAGCATGACAAATACAACTGTAGAATATTAGTAAAAAATATTTCTAGAATACAAAATTCCCCAAGAGTTCAGAATCTCAGCTAATTAAAATTCATAACGAAGGCTTTCTTTTTGGCGATGATGAAAATGTTCTAGAAGCAATTATAGTGATGGTTGCATGACTCTGTGAATATACTAAAAAACATTGAACACTTCTTTTTCTTTTTTTTTTTGGAGACAGAGTCTTGCTCTGTCATCCAGGCTGGAGTGCAGTGGTGCGATCTCAGCTCACTGCAACCTCCGCCTCTCAGGTTCAAGTGATTATCCTGCCTCAGCCTCCCAAGTAGCTGGAATTACAGGTGCACACCACCATGCCCAGTTAATTTTTGTATTTTTAGTAGAGACAAGTTCTCGCCATGTTGGCCAGGGTAGTCTCAAACTCTTGACCTCAAGGGATCCACCTGCCTTGGCCTCCCAAAATGCTGGGATTACAGGCATGAGCCACCACACCTGGCCTAATCATTGAATTGAACACTTTTAATGGGTGAATTGTATGGTATGTGAACGCTATCTCAACAAAGCTATTTTAAAATTTTATAAAGAAATCAAAAGTAGAAGGGCTCCCACTTCAAAAGCCTATCGAATTTGGGGCCGGTGATGTTAAATGTACTTTAAAATAAAGAACAAGTTACAGACACTAAATTCTTGACATAGCTATTCAAGGGTGTTGGCAGGATGTGAAAATTTACAGTTCCAGCCCCTGAGGTTGTGAGACTATCTTGACTCTATCTTGCTTGAGATAAATGTCTTGTGATTATAGTGGCTATCTCATGGACAGAAATGTTATCTTCCTAAAAGGCCTACTTATGGGATTTGTTGGTTAATTGTGTAGTGGATTCCAAGGGAAAGAATGGTTTTTATTTGAATCCTATCCCTCACTGCCCACCTCTCCCACCACCCTGAGTCCTGCTTTACCAAAATACTTTCTATGAGTAAATGTTACCAAAGCAAACAACTTTCTCCAATAGTCCATACCTTTTTATATTATGGTACTAACTTTTTCCTCAACATAATCACAATATACTAATTTCTTTTTTTTCTTTTCTTTTCTTTTTTTTTTTTTTTTTGAGATGGAGTCTCAGTCTATCACCCAGGCTGGAGTGTAGTGGCATGATCCTGGCTCACTGCAACCTCCACCTCCCGGGTTCAAGTGATTCTCCTGCCTCAGCCTCTTGAGTAGCTGGGATTACAGGTGCATGCAACTATGCCTGGCTAATTTTTGTATTTTTAGTAGAGATGGGGGTTTCACCATGTTGGCCAGGCTGGTCTTGAACTCCTGACCTCAAGTGATCCACACTTCTCGGTCTCCCAAAGTGCTAAGACTACAGACGTGAGCCACTGTACCGAGCCTAATTTCCTATTCTTAATGGAAACTTACTGCAGGCATGTTAGAGAAACTTAAGCAGCAACTACTGTCAAGGGGAAAAGAAGACCATTTGATTTATTCAAAATGGTAGCATTATCTAAGCCGGAGTTACTTCCTCCTGGTCTATCAATTCCACAAGATGGATAAGCTTCCCCCACTCTTGCATGGTTTGACAAGCTATAAAAAGCTCCTAAGTTTACTTTCAATTTCTCCCTCAGCTCAGTGGGAAACATTATAGCAAGCGCTACAGTCAAAGGATTTTTTGTTTGTTTGTTTAAACAAAGAAAACCTCTGATCCATGAGCGGCAGTAGAAAGTTAATTCTGGCCTTGAAATCAGACGACCAGTTCAGCTGTTAATTAGTTGTAATGGGTCTTGGGCAAGACTCACAAATTTTTTGCAAGAGGTTAATGTATAGAGCAAATGAGATGAGAAATGTCAGATCCAGTTTTCTCCTCTACGATTGGTGCTAATTCCTCCTCAAAGGGAATGTGATGATGATTACCAGAGAACGAATGTGAAATCACTTTACAAAGAGCAGCACAATGAGTGGATCAGTATCATTCCTGTGAGCTAGGAGACAGTATACAGTGGACACGTGGTGGGCCTGGCCCCCTTGGCTGCACCTGTTCATGGATATTCCATTTTTTTTTTCTTTATGGGCATCATTGGAAAAGAGAGGCAATAAGAGTGGAAGATTCACAGGCCTCATCAAATCCCCTGGAGCCCTACATTAAATAGATTAGTCATCTGTGCTCTCCAGAGTTACCCACACATCCCCAAATTTCCATTTCTTTGTGCCTGGTAGACACAATCTTACCCCACATCTTTACTTGGATTTGACTTATAATAAAAATATACTACCACCAAATTCATATGTTGAAGTTCTAACCCACAGAATCTCACAATGTGAAATTGTTCAGAAATAGGGTCATTGCAGATATAGTTAGTTAAGATGAGGCCATTAGGGTGGCCCTGATCCAATGCCTGGTGACCTTCTAAGAAGATGATATTAAGACACGGATGCATGGAGGAAAGGCCATGTGCAGACAAGGGAGAAGGCGCCATCTATAAGCCAAGGAGAGAGGCCTCAGAATGCGATCAACCCTGCCAGCACCTTGATCTTGGACTCCCATCTCCAGAACTGTGAGGAAATACATTTCTGTTATTTAAGCCACTCAGTCCGTGGTACTTTGTTATGGCAACCCAAGCAAACCACTATAGTAACCTGAAATGGTTTTGAATATGCTCAGTAAAAGCAAGCCAAAAGCCTAGTTGATTTCATCTGCCAAACCGAGGGGCTAGATAAACACTTTTCATAAGACAGGAAGAATGTTGTCGAATCATATCTGGCATTGCGTGGAGGTGTGAGGAAATGGTGTCACAACTCTTCACATCACAGCCTTGTGCCGCAGTCACTCACACATGCAGCCAGTGGGGGACATCTATTTCCCTGCACGCTCAGATGTGGGCACAAGCCCTTGAGCCCAATACCGAGAGCCTTTTTTCGGAAACACCCTAGTTTGTCAGTTTCTCCCTTGTCTCTTTCTATGGTTTCTTTTTCTAACAAAGAGCTAAACCTATGAGGTCATGACATAAATGCTAGTATTCGATACAATTTCATGATGAATTATTTTCTTTCTTTCTCTTTCTTTCCTTTCTTTCTCTCTCTCTCTCTTTCTTTCTTTCTGACAGAGTCTTGCACTGTCACCTAGGCTGGAGTACAGTGGTGCAATCTTAGCTCACTGCAACCTCCACCTCCCAGGTTCAAGCAGTTCTCCTGCCTCAGCCTCCTGAGTAGCTGGGATGACAGGTGCGTGCCACCATGCCCGGCTTATTTTTTTTGTATTTTTGGTAGAGACGGGATTTCACTATGTTGGCCAGGCTGGTCTCAAACTCCTGACCTCATGATCTGCCTACCTCAGCCTCCCAAAGTGCTGAGATTACAGGCGTGAGCCACCACGCCCGGCCTTCCTCATTTCTTTCTAATGAATATTATACAAGGAACGTTTTTGTTTTCATTCTAGTTTTCCTTAATGAATCTTAGTGGGAAATTCATGTTTCTGGGAAATTTTGACAACATAAAGACTTACGTATCTCTGGTTGGGGTATGCCCAGCACCATCTGGCCACTCAAGACTGTACTAAAGTATGGGCCTCATTACTCTCGATCTTGTCAGACCACATGGCTATTCGGGAATTATTTCATCAAGCTGAAGATGTTCCCTAAAAGATCCCAGTGAAGCCTGTTCCCTACAATTGACAATGTTTTATATTTTAAAAATATATAGATTAATAACGTTCCAGAAACATTACTTGCTCTTTTTTCAGTATTAGCATAACTAGAAGAAAATGATTTTATAAATTTCCAACATAAAATGAATGTCTCTGCGATCATCTGTAAGATTTCATCTCCACCGGAAGTAAGATCATGACAACCAAAAGTCGCTTTGATGAAACAAATCTAGGACATGTGTGTCATTGTGACTCAACATTTCCCTTACCATTTGGCGGAACCTAGTGTTTTTCTACTATAAGTTCAGCCATCTCTCTATCAACCCATGACCTCTGTCTTATTTAGACATGATTCCTTAGTTGCCAAAGAAGAACAAATTGTATTTTTCTTACAAGCCTATCATTTTCATTGTCTTAGTCATTAGAGGTTTTAAGTTGTTTCAGTCTGACTAAACAACACTAAATGATAGATAAACCTAGGAAGATATTTCCGAATATGATGCTTCTCTGAGCAAGAGAACAAATACCAAATTATTTGGCCTTCTCTTTAAAATCTGAGAGGTTTTACATGAACTATGTCTAACCATAATTGAGTTTTCAGTAAGAACCAAGTTTATCTTTAAAAAAAAAAAAAAAGAAAAGAAAATACACACAGTCAGATTCACCCCAATTAGAATATAAGGTCTCCCAGTGTTAAAATAACAATGACACCGGCACAGCGCACTAAAACTTGGGGCTGATGTAGACACTTAGGGGTAGGCAGAAATCCCCCAACAGTCAAAGGTGCCATCTCCTCCATGCAACAGGCACAGGAGTCATTTTCTAGATTCCTTTTTTGAGCTTTTAAAATTTATAAACCTCACATTTTCATCCCAAAATAGCACATTTCAATCATTGTAAGAGTTTACAAGACTGCACACACCACAGAGTTTAATTTTTCTTGGTACCAAACTTAACAGAACTCATATTAAAGGGTTCAGTGACCCCAAATCCTTCTTCTTTGCCTCCTTTGCCACAATATTATACATTCTACGCCTTAAAATGAATATAATGACTTGTATGGACCACGGGGCTTACAGAGAAGATGGCTGGGGAACAAGACTCCTGAGTCTTACCTTGAACTGAAGATTCCAGAACCAGGATGAGGGCAAGAGCCAGGACGAGCCGACTGCATTTGAGTAGCTTCTGCATCATGACCAACTTAGTCCAGCTCTCCCGGCTGCACGCCAACTTCTTGATTAGGAAATGTAGCAGGGTGCTCTCTGTCCCTTTTAGAAAATGTTCCAAAACCTCAAACCCTGCCCAGAACACACGTCACAATTTCCTGAACAAATAGAAAGACATCCACATCAAAACCCAGAAAGAAAGGCGGTGGGGGGAACACAGTAAAATAACCATTCATACCCATTATGAAACTGTACTGGACTCCCCCCAGGCCTGCTTTTTCAAAAGTTTTGTTGTTTGCCGTTTGCCTGCTAGAAATTTTTTTTTTTCCCACCGAAACAGTAGAATTAGCATTTGGGACAGTTTGTTTTTCCTTTCTTCAGGTAACAATCTAAACACTAGATTGCTAATATTAAGAATCTGCTGCATTTTTGATGAGATAAGGGAGCTAGGTGCTGCCTTTTCGTCACCAAGCACTTTCAACATAAAACATTCTCTTCATTTTCTTTTTCACCGGGGAGTAACATACCTCACTGAGCCAAGCTCGTGAAGTGAAACTTCAAAGCTGAGCTCTAACCTTCAAGAATGAGTTGTTGGATTTCAGATGAATAGTTTCTTCTTCTTCTTCTCTCTCTTTTTTTTTTTTTTTTTGGAGTTGGAGTCTCACTCTGTCACCCAGGCTGGAGGAGCAGTGGCGTGATCTCAGCTCACTGCAACCTCCACCTCCTGAGTTCAAGCAATTCTCCTGCCTCAGCCTCCTGAGGCAGGGATTACAGGTGCACGCCACTGCGCTGGACTAATTTTGTATTTTTAGTACAGACGGCGTGTCACCATGTTGGCCAGGCTGGTCTCGAACTCCCAACCTTAGGCCATCCGCCTGCCTCAGCCTCCCAAAGTGCTGGGATTACAGGCGTGAGCCACCGTGCCCAGCAAACAGTTTCTTCTTAAACTCGTTTCTTGCATTGGATCATCGACTCTCTCTCTATCTCAAGAACATAGGATTTTCAGTTACAAAGACTGTGGTAAAACAGAAAAATTATTTTGCATTCCCCTCTCCTTCACATTGAGCATTTCTTAAGATTGGATTCCATTTCTATTTTTATCTGTTCTCCTAGTCAAAATTTTCAACTTGAGTTTTGGGTCCTCTGGCCTTGAATAAGCCAGAAATCAGGAACGAGGGAGAGGTTGTCCTCACAGTGAGCTGCTGGACCTCAGCAAACAGCACAAACCTCTGCCTCATGTAAATAAAGGAACAGCATTTTCCCTGGGCATGGTGCAGATTTCTGGAGGACTAAGGCTCCATATTAGAGTTATACAATAAAGGCCAGGTGCTGTGGTCCACACCTGTAATCCCAGCACTTTGGGAGACTGCGGTGGGTGGATCACAAGTTCAGGAGATCGAGACCATCCTGGTTAACACGGTGAAATCCCGTCTCCACTAAAAATACAAAAAATTAGCTGGGCGTGGTGGCGGGTGCCTGTAGTCCCAGCTACTCAGGAGGCTGGGGTAGGAGAATCGCCTGAACCCAGGAGGCAGAGGTTGCAGTGAGCCAAGATCGTGCCATTGCACTCCAGCCTGGGTGACAGAGAGAGATTCCATTTCAAAAAAATAAAAATAATAAAATAAAATAAAGTTATACAATAAATACAAGCCTATCATACATCCTTGTCCTTGTGGCATATACATTTTCCCTACTTCCTTTCAAGATTCAACCACTCTCCATTTCAACATGTCTATCCCTGCCGCTCCCCCAGACGGCTTAATGCACGTGCCCCACTTTCCATTCTCATCCTCACCCTTGCCTGGCCTTTGATAAGAGGGAGGAGTTTCCCTTCCCTTGTTTTAGGCTTCCTGCTGATTCCTTTACCGTTTCCTGCTAAGGACAGAGCCTCACAGTCTAATAGCCGTGGTGCAAGAACACAAAGAGTGCACATTTTGGCCCTCCTCAGAAGCCCCTCAAATCAGCCAGAAGCGTGTCCTCCAACTCAGGGACGTCTCCAAGCACAGTAATCAACCCCAAAATGCACTGGCCCAGAAAGCTTTCCACTGAGAAACGCTGGTTTCAGTTTGAAATATCAGATGTTATCTTTGGTCGTTTTTAATCTAACTCCCAATTGAAAACCCTGGCACCAAAACAATAGTTCCTATCAATAGCTTCGATGAGTTTCCTGCAAATCCCCAGAGCTGATTAGGGTTTGTGTTTTAAAATGGTAATTTTCGGGGCTTTTTCCATTTGGGAACTTCATTTTTTTTTCTTTCTTTCTCTGGGTCATGGTGTGTTTTTTTTTTTTTCCTCTCTCTCTCTCTCTCTGTCGCCCAGGCTGTACCTCCACCTCCTGGGTTCAAGCAAGCGCGTTTGACTAATTTTTTTCTTTCTTTTTTTTTTTTCTTTTTTTTTTTTAGTACAGATGGGGTTTTTGTCATGTTGACCAAGCTGCCCTCGAACTCCTGACCTCAAGTGACCCACCTGCCTCGGCCTCCCAAAGTGCGGGATTATAGACGTGAGCCACAACGCCCAGCTCATGGTGACTTTTAAAGCACAGGTGCAGTATTCATAAGCATTTGCTCTTCTCCCACTACGCTGATAATCAAGTTTCTTTTTCTAAGAGGTCCTCCAGTCTCATTTAGCCCTCTTCAAGCTGTAGGGGAGCAGGACACATGCTGCGGCAGCTGGAAGTCCTGGGTCCAAGCCCATGTCCTTCACTTACTAGCTGAGCCACGCTGGGCCACTCACTTTTTATGCGTCCCTTGTTCCAGCTGTAATGATGGTGTGGGAAGCCAGTGAGACGATGTCCTCAAGAGCACATGGCACACGCGGTGAGGGAGGCATTGGCAACAGTCCTCAGGGCTGGGCATGATCTTACCAAAAGATTTCGCCATTAACCCAATAGGACCCACATCTTTCCCTAAAAGTCAATCTACGATATGCATGTTTTCCACAATTTTAAAAGACAAACCCTATACCAGACTTAATCCTTCTTTCACCAGGCAACCTGAAATGCACCTACTTTACTTCACATTCAGTTGATTTGCCCATAAAATGAGTATTCTTATTCCTTAACAGTCACCTGGAACATGACAGAAACCAGTTCCTGTTGTTTAATAAAATAATGGGTCGCCGGCAGGGCAGGGTGGCTCACACCAGCACTTTGGGAGGCCAAGGTGGGCGGATCGCTCACCTAAGGTCAGGAGTTTGAGACTAGCTTGGATAACATGGTGAAACCCTGTCTCTACTAAAAATACAAAAAATTATCTGGACATGGTGGCGGGCACCTCTAATACCAGCTACTCAGGAGGCTGAGGCAGGAGAATCACTTGAACCTGGGAGGCAGAGGTTGCAGTGAGCAGAGATCATGCCATTGCACTCCAGCCTGGGCGACAGAGCAAGACTCCATCTCAAAAAAAGAAAAAAAATGATAAATTGAGGTTATGAGAAGAGATACCGAGGGCAGCAGGAAACTGCACAAAGGGGCAGCTCCAAGGCTTATTACTTTCCTAGAGCTCCAGGTTAAAGATTCCACCACCAGCAGCCTCTAGGACTTTTGCTTGACTCTTCATTGAGAGGGTCTTGACTCTGAACTGGGCACTGCACCAAAAAACAAAACAAACAAACAAACAAAAACCAGTAAATAGATACTGCACCAAATCTGTATGTCTCTAGAGGCTTGAAGGACGGCCCTTGCATGAATTTTTTATTTCTAGAACTAGAAGGGATCTTAGAAATCATCTAGTTCCCTCACTCAGTTGAGAAAAATGCAAGTCCAGAAAGGTTAAATAATTTGCCCCTGCTCACACGGTTAGCAAGGGGCAAACCAAGGTTAGAACTCACGCTTCCTAATCCATGCCCTGGGATAGATGAGGAATGAAGGGGAAACAAGATTAAGATTTGTAAATAATCAGAAGTCCTTTTTGTTATTTTCTCATAGAGGTACATGCTAAGCATTTCTGTTTAGCGTGATAAAATGACTAGGATTTGCTTCTAAATAATCCGGTTTAAGAGGGGATGGGAAGGGTATAGTAGTGGTTTGATAACTGCTGAAGTTGAGCAATGAGTAAAAGAAGGTTCATTATACCATCCTCCCTACTTTAATATATTTTTGAGAATTTTCATAATAAGCCAGCACAGTGGCCCACATTCGTAATCCCAGCACTTTGGGAGGCCAAGGTTTGTGGGTCACTTGAGCTCAGGAGTTTGAAACCAGCCTGGGCAACATGGCAAGACCCCGACTCTATGAAAAATACCAAAATCAGCTGGGCATGGTGGCTCATGCCTGTAGTCCCAGCCACTTGGGAGGCTGAGTTGGGAGGCTAGCTTGAGCCAGAGAGGTGGAGGTCGCAGTGAGCCAGATCATGCCACTGCACTGCAGCCTGAGTGACAGAGCCAGACCTGTCTCAAAAAAAATTTTTTTTCCATAAAACTTCTAAAAAATTATCCTTTTAAAAAGAGATCTTCATTTTAGAGTCCATATAAATGAGAAAACATCTGATTTAAAAAAAGATGTTACAGAAAAAAAAAGGCATGTTTTTTACAAAGTGACTTATTTTTTCATGGATCTCAGACAACTTTGAGTTTCCTATTATTTTGGTTCTACTTCCATTCCCACCCTCAATCATTTAGTGGACAGGGAGACTGTGGCCAAGACAAAAAAATCACCTTTTGTTTTTCTTACGACAAAGTCTTGCTATGTTGCTCAGGCTGGACTCAAATGCCGAGGCTCAAGCAAATTCTCCTGCCTCAGCCTCCCAGGTAGCTGGGACTACAGGCACATGCCACGCACCTGGTCAGGAAATTATCTTGATGCTTCTGGTCCCAAGGGAGCAGCTCTCCTTGTGTCCTTGGTCTCCTTACCGAGGAACAATGTAGGGATGCCCCGGAAGAGGGCATAGTCTCAAGGGCATCCCTGGCAGGGCCATGTAGCTCCTTCTCCAGCTCCTCCCTTCTCATCACCATAGCCACACATCTATTAATATTAGTTTACCATGGCTGCGTGCGGTGGCTCATGCCTGTAATCCCAGCACTTTGGGAAGCTGAAGCAGACAGATGACTTGAGGTCAGGAGTTTGAGACCAGCCTGGCCAACATGGTAAAACCCCTTCTCTACCAAAAATATAAAAAATTAGACAGGTGTGGTGGCATGCACCTGTAATCCCAGCTACTCGGGAGGCTGAGGCAGGAGAACCCCTTGAATCTGCCAGGTGGAGGTTACAGTGAGCCGAGATTGTGCCACTGTACTCCAGCCTGGGCGACAGAGGGAGACTCTGTCTAAAAATACATATATATGTATTTTCCCAAGAGCATGATTGCTCCCCTTCTTAAAATTTTGTCTCCAGAGTCCTAGTCCAGAAACCTCCCTAGGTACCTAAAAGTTGAAGAACTTGGGGTTAATGGGTTGGTTTTGTTTTTTTGTCTGTTTGCTTTGTTTTGGAGACAGAGTCTCGCTCTGTCACCCAGGCTAGAGTGCAGTGGCTCACTGCAACCTCCACCTTCCAGGTTCAAGTGATCCTCCTGCCTCAGCCTCCTGAGTAGCTGGGATTGTAGTCATGTGCCACTATGCCCAGCTAATTTTTCTATTTTTAGTAGAGACAGGGTTTTGCCATGCTGGCCAGGCTGGTCTTGAACTCCTGGCCTCAAGTGATCTCCCTGCCTCATCCTCCCAAAGTGCTGGGATTACAGGCGTGAGCCACTATGCCCATCCTAAAACTGTTCTTTAAAAAAGTTTTTTTTTTTTTTCAGGCCTGGCGCGGTGGCTCACGCCTGTAATCCCAGCACTTTGGGAGGCCGAGATGGGCGGATCACGAGGTCAGGAGATCGAGACCATCCTGGCTAACATGATGAAACCCCATCTCTATTAAAAATACAAAAAAAAAAAAAAAATTAGCCGGGCGTGGTGGCGGGCGCCTGTAGTCCCAGCTACTCGGGAGGCTGAGGCAGGAGAATGACGGGAACCCGGGAGGCGGAGCTTGCAGTGAGCTGAGATGGCGCCACTGCACTCCAGCCCCAGCCTGGGCAACAGAGCAAGACTCCGTCTCAACTTTGTTGTCAGGCTGGAATGCAGCAATGCAATCATGGCTCACTGCAGCCTTGACCTCCCGGGCTCAAGTAATCCTCCCTCCTCAGCCTCCTGAGTAGCTGAGACTACAGGCATGCACCACCATACCCAGCTAATTTTTAAATGTTTTGTAGAGACGGGGTCTCACTATGTTGCCCAGACTGGTCTTGAACTTGGGTCTTGGCCTCTCAAAGTGCTGGGATTACAGGTGTAAGCCACTTTGTCCAGCCAAAAAATCGTATTTAAAAAAAAGAAAGGCATTGAATAACTTCTCAAAATGCTACCCTGAGTCTAATAGGACACAGAATTTCAATTCCAAAACTACAGGACTTAAACAAAAAACTATAGGATATTACAAATAGTGGAAACACATCTCTCGGGAAATTTCAGAAAGGGCACAGGAGTGGATATATGGGTTAGAGAGAGCAGGACCCTTTGAATGTGAATCAAGAAAAGAGGTCTTTATTTGACTTCTTAAGTCTTACCTTTCTCCCAAGACACACTATCTATCGATGCTATTCTAAAATTATTTTTGTCTATCTTTAGTTAGGTATCTTTTCTAATTAAAAAATTAGGGCTGGGCGAGGTGGTTCACACCTGTAATCCCAGCACTTTGGGAGGCTGAGGCGGGCAGATCACGAGGTCAGGAGTTCAAAACCAGGCTGACCAACATGGTGAAACCCTGTCTCTACTAAAAATACAAAAAAATAGCCGGGCGTGGTGGTGCGCACCTGCAGTCCCAGCTACTCAGGAGTCTGAGGCAGGAGAATCACTTGAACCCGGGAGGCGGAGGTTGCAGTGAACCAAGACTGTGCCACTGCACTACAGCCTGGGCGACAGAATGAGACTCTCAAAAACAACAACAAAAAAACAATTAATAGGCCAGGCACAGTGGTTGATGCCAAGGCAGGAGGACCACTTTAGGCAAGGAGTTGAAGTCTGCAGTGAGCCACGATTGTGACACTGCACTCCAGCCTGGACATCACAGTGAGACCCTGTCTCAAAAATAATTAACTAATTAATTAATGCTTACTATGGAAAAGTCAGCAGGTGAAGAATTGCAAGGAGGGACTTAAAAGAAAGGACAAGTCCCGGCTCAGTGGCTCACGCCTGTGATCCTGACACTTTGGAAGGCAGAGGTGGGCAGATCACGAGATCAGGAGTTCACGACCAGCCTAGCCAACATGGTGAAACTGTGTCTCCACTAAAAATACAAAAATTAGCTGGGTGTGGTGGCGCGCGCCTGTAATTCCAGCTACTCAGGAGGCTGAGGCAGGAGAATCACTTAAACCCAGGAGGCGGAGGCTGCAGTGAGCTGAGATTGTGCCATCGCACTCCAGCCTGGGCAACAGAGCAAGACTCCGTCTCAAAAAAAAATTTAAAAAAGAAAGGACAAATCCTTTGTCATCTACCATGCAGAGATTATGACTATCATGTCTTCCATCATGATGACTTTGAGTGTGCAACTCAAAGTAGCACACACCACTCCCTGGCACGCTGGATCCCCCTCAGCTTCCTTCATTGCTCTTATTTTATACCCTATCCTGCAGCACTACATAGCCCCACCAGTGTCCCCACTCACCTGGTTGTTCATTCCTGCCAATCCTATAACCCATCCATTCATTCTACCACCATAAGATGCTGAGCTCCCTCCAAAGATAAGCAACCTATCCAAGTTCCCAAACTCAGTGACAATATTTCCTACGTCACCCCTACTTCCTTCTCCTCCAGACACACACCATTGTACTCCATACCTGCCGTTATACTTAAGGTTAGGGTCACTAAGGAAGAAGGAAGTTCTTGCCCCTTAATCTGTAATCACAGAACATCAACCGGATCTTCAACGGCCTCTTCATTTCAGTTCCCAGAGGCTGACCACATTTACCAATTAAGTTACTACACTTTATAGTTGGTTCTTATTTTTTGCCAGACTCTAGGCTTTTTTTTTTTTTTTTTTGCTTTGGTTAAAAATTTAAAATATAAACAGCATCACTTAGTGAAATGCGATTTATTGAGATGGTAAAAATTTTTTCCCATGGTGAATTTTAACTTTTTTTTTTTTTTTTTTTTGAGACGGGGTCTGGCTCTGTCACCCAGGTTGGAGTGCAGCGGCTGGATCATGGGGCTCACTACAGCCTCAACCTCCTGGGCTCAAGCAATTCTCCTATCTCAGCCTACCAAGTAGCTGGGATTACAGGCACTCACCACCACACCCAGCTAATTTTTGTATTTTTTGTAGAGACAGGGTTTTGCTGTATTGTCCAGGCTGTTCTCAAACGCCTGACCTCAAGTGATCTGCCTGCCTTGGCCTCCCAAAGTGTTGGGATTACAGGTGTAAGCCGCCGCACCCAGCTAAATTTTAACTTTTAATTCTCACTAAAGAATGAAAGGATACAGCCACCCTCCATCCAAAAAAATAGTATCTACTACTGAAATAGGTTGCTCCTCTTCCAACTTCAGTGAAATGCTCTGTCTACACCTTGATGACCTTTAGTTGATTATATCCTCAACTGGACTAAACTTCCCGATTAGCTTGACATGCTTCTGTACCTCTGCTCAAGGCACTGAATGAATGAATAGATGAATAAATATGTATTGAATACTTCCCCTTTTTTTTTTTTTGCATGTTCTTGTCTTGGCTTCACACCAAGATTATACTAGGGATGTATTTTTTTTTTTTTTTTTTTTTTTTTTTTTTAGATAGAGTCTCACTCTGTCGCCCAGACAGATGGAGTGCAGAAATGCGATCTCGGCTCACTGCAAGCTCCGCCTCCCGGGTTCACGCCTTTCTCCTGCCTCAGCCTCACGAGTAGCTGGGACTATAGGCGCCCGCCACCACACCTGGCTAATTTTTTGTGTTGTTAGTAGAGACGGGGTTTCACCATGTTAGCCAGGATGGTCTCGATCTCCTGACCTTGTGATCTGCTCCCCTCCGCCTCCCAAAGTGCTGGGATTACAGGCGTGAGCCACCACTCCCGGCCGCTGCTCTAGAACGTAATCGGTTCAACTACCCATTGACCAAAAAATTAACAGTGGTATTTTCTGGACAGTAGGATTACAAATGTTTCTTCTACATCTTTTCCAGACTACTCTAAATTTTGTAGAAAAAAATATGTATCATATTAATAATCAAGAAAAAAGGCTCAATAAAAATATTTTGGTTGTTTACAAAAGTTTTACTTTAGGCCAGGTGCGATGGCTCACCCCTATAATCCCAGCACTTTGGGAGGCCAAGGCGGGTGGATCACCTGAGGTCAGGAGTTCAAGATCAGCCTGACCAACATGGTGAATCCCTGTCTCTACTGAAAATAAAAAACAAAAAAAAATAGCCAGGCATGGTGGTGCAAGCCTGTAATCCCAGCTACTTGGGAGGCTGAGGCAGGAGAATCACTTGAACCCGGGAGGCTGAGGTTGCAGTGAGCCTAGATCGTGCCACTGCACTCCAGCCTGGGTAACAGAGGAAGACGCCTTCTCAAAAAACAAACAAAAGTTTAATTTTAAAAATCTGTTAATGGAGGATATACTTTAGATAACTTCCTTTGGAGCACAATGAGTCTAAAGAAATTGGGTCGAAGATTAGCATTCAGGACTGCCTGAAAACTCAAGACAATATAGTTAGGAATATTACAAGTTGGATGAGAGTAATACAGTAATCATGAAGGTTGAACGGCAAAAACATTTGTGGGTTAAGTAGATAATCCAAGTGTCACCACAAATGATTATTTCCACACCAGGTGCGGTGGCTTATGTCTGTAACCCAGCAGTTTGGGAGGTCAAGGTGGTTAAGATTGCTTGAGTCCAGGAGTTTGAGACCAGCCTGGACAACATGGTGAAACACACCACCAACTTTACAAAAAAATACAAAAAATAGCCAGGCATGGTGGTATGTTCCTGTAGTCCCAGCTACACAGGAGGCTGAGGTGGTAGGATCACCTGAGCCAGGGAAGTCTAGGCTGCAGTGAGCCATGATCACACCACTGCACTCCAGCCTGGGTGACAGAGTGAGACCTTGTCTCAAAAAACAGTATTTCTGGCCGGGCATGGTGGCTCACGCCTGTAATCCCAGCACTTTAGGAGGCCGAGGGGGGCGGATCGCTTGAGCTTAGGAATTCGAGACCAGCCTGGGCATCATGGCAAGACCCTGTCTCTAATCAGAAATAAATAATAAAAATAGGCCAGGCACGGTAGCTCACACCTGTAATCCTAGCAGTTTGGGAGGCTGAGGCGGGCAGATCACCTGAGGTCGGGAGTTCAAGACCAGCCTGGCCAACATGGTGAAACCCCATCTCTATTAAAATGTACGAAAAATTAGCCAGGTGCAGTAGCACACGCCTGTAATTCTAGCTACTCAGGAGGCTGAGGCGGGAGAATCGCTTGAACCTGGGAGGCGGAGGTTGCAGTGAGCCAAGATCGCGCCACTGCACTCTAGCCACGGCTATAGAGCAAGACTTCATCTCAAAAAAAGTAAAAATAAAAATAAATAAATAGACAAATAAATAATGAAAATAGAAATAAATTAGCCATGTGTGGTGGTGTGTGCTTATAATCCCAGCTACTTGGGAGGCTGAGGTGGGAGGATCACTTGAGCCCGAGAGTTCGAGGCTGCAGTGAGCTGTGATTGTGCCACTGCACTCCAGCCTAGGTGACAGAGACTGTCTCAAAAACAAACAACAAAAAAAGAATACTGTTTCTTTTCAGATTTTAGAGCATCCATGGTGGTAATAATAGTCTTAGCTTACAGAGGTGAAAGTGAGGTCCCTTTCACTTTTCCCAAGAACTTGGAAATAGGGATATGAGAACTCCTTCAAGAAAACTCTGGAGGAAAGATGTGCAGATTCACTGGAACATGACTGGAGGGAGGGAGGGAGAGGTGAAGAGAAGAGATACTGTCCTCAAAGTCAAGCCAGCCTTCCCCAAGGTACATCCTACCTCAAAGACCAGCTGTCTCCTTGAATAGGGTCAAAGGGCACTTCCCTAGGGAGAAGGGGGTAGTCTCTCCTTCTGGATGGATAGGAATGTATGGGCAGGATAAATTTGCAAATTTTCTCCTTCACAGGACTCCTAATATAGTTTTCAGATACAGACTCATTCATCTAGAAAAATATGGACCCAGCCAGGCACGGTGGCACACACCTGTAATCCCAGCACTTTGGGAGGCCAAGGCAGGTGGATTGCTTGAGGTCAGGAGTTCAAGACCAGCCTGACCAACCTGGTGAAACCCTGTCTCTACTAAAAATACAAAAATTAGCCATGCGTGGTGGCAGATGCCTGTAATCCCAGCTACTCAGGAGGCTGAGACAGGAGAATTGCTTGAAGTGGGAAGGCAGAGGTTGCAGTGAGCTGAGATTGTGCCACTGCACTCCAGCCTGGGTATCAGAGTGAGACTCTGTCTCAAAAAAAAAAAAAAAGTATATATATACACATATATACATATATATATGTATATATACACACATATATATACATATATATGTATATATACACACATATATATACATATATGTATATATACACACATATATATACATATATATGTATATATACACACATATATATACATATATATGTATATATACACATATATACATATATGTGTATATACACATATATACATATATATGTGTGTATACACACATATATACATATATATGTGTATATACACACATATATACATATATATGTGTATATACACACATATATACATATATGTGTATATACACACATATATACATATATGTGTATATATACACGTGTGTATATATATGTGTATATATATACGTGTGTGTATATATATATATATATATGTATATATATATGGACCCAAGGTGCCCAGCATTTTGAAGTCTGCTCTTGCTCACATAGCTGCAGCCGTGGTTAATAAGGTTCCCATTAGGATAAAGTGTTGTGTACTGAAAGGACTCTTTAAATGCCGGGACCCTAAAGACTCCATTGAGGGTCATCCTACCAATGCTGGTTTTTAAGCAAGGCCACTTCTCAGAGTTTCCAGACGGAACCCAAAAACATGTTCTGCCTCCCGTCCTAATCTCTACCTCAACTACGTTAGTCTCAGCTGATACTCAATGAAGATATTCTCCCCAATATTCACATCTTTTTTATTTGTTATGTTAATCGACAAACAAAAATTGTATATATTTATTGTGTACAACATAATGTTCTGGAATATGTATACATTGTGGAATCCCTAAATTGAACTAATTAGCATGCATTACTTCAAATACTTAGTGTTTTCTGTGGTGAGAACACTTAAAATCTACTCTCAGTGATTCTCAAGAATACAATACATTGGGCTGGGTGCGTTGGCTCACGCCTGTAATCCCAGCACTTTGGGAGGCCAAGCCAGGGGTCACCTGAGATCAGGAGTTCAAGACCAGCCTGACCAACATGGTGAAACCCCGTCTCTACTAAAAATATAAAAATTAGCTGGGTGTTGTGGTGCACACCTGTAATCCCAGCTACTCAGGAGGCTGAGGCAGGAGAATCACTTGAACCCCGGAGATGGAGGTTTCATTGAGCTGAGATTGCGTCACTGTACTCCAGTCTGGGAGACAGAGTGAGACTCCATCTCAACAACAACAAAAAAGAATACAATACAGTGTCATTAAGTATAGTCAAGGCTGAGCATGGTGGTGCATGTTTGTAGTCTCAGCTACTGGGGAGGCTGAGGCTAGAGGATTGATTGAGCCCAGGAGTTTGAGACTGCAGTAAGCTGTGATCATGCCATTGTACTCTAGCCACTGTCTGAAAAAAAAAAAAATTAACTATAGCCATCATGTACAATAGATCCTTTGAACTTATTCCTCTTAACTGAAATCTTGTCCAACATTTGCATCTTAATAAAGGATGATAATCATTGAAGGACTGATGATCATCTTAGTATTTAATCCTCAAGCCAGGATGAGGTAAGGGGTGTGGTTAGTAGAGAGGGAGGAAAAGACCGTTGGGGGCAAGCAAGAGCTTGCTCAATATACCTCAGTTCAAAACCACACTCTTGGAATACGGGGCTTGCATTGGGATCCTCCTTGTTCTTTTTTTTTTTTTTGAGATGGAGTCTCACTCTGTCACCCAGGTTATAGTGCTATGGCATGATCTTGGCTCGCTGCAGCCTCTGCCTCCTGGGCTCAAGCAATCCTCCCATCTCTCCTGAGTAACTGAGACCACAGGCGAGTGCCACAACGCCCAGCTGATTTTTTGTATTTTTGGTAGAGACAGGGTTTCTCCATGTTGCCCAGGCTGGTCTTGAACTCCTGACCTCAAGTGATTTGCCTCCCTCGGCCTCCCAAAGTGCTGGGATTATAGGTGTGAGCCATGGCACCTGGCCAGGGATCCTCCTTGTTCTGTGTGACTAGAAGACACCCCCCCATCTCAGAGGCCCATCATTATAGTGTGATTAGGGGGAGTCTGTGCTCAGCCTGATTAGCCCACTCAAGCTCACTGCCAAGAGCCATCCTCTTGGTCCTTAGAACTGCACTGTCCTACGTGGTAGCCCCATGTGGCTGTTAAAAACTTGACATGCAGCTGGTCCAAATTGAGATGTGCTGTATTTGTGAAATATACATTGGATTTGACATAGTAAGGAAAAAAGAATGTAAAGTCTCATTAATAATTTTTTATATTGATTACACATTGAAAAAATAATATTTTGGATATACTGGATTAAGACATTGTTAAAATTAATTTCACATGTCTTTTACTTTTTAAAATATAGTTACTAAAAATTTGAAATTATGTTTGTGGTTTGCATTATATTCTGTTGGACAGTGCTGGCTTAGAAAATGGTAACATTTTTAAAATTAAGGAAATTTTTTTTTTTTTGAGATAGGATCTTACTTTGTCACCCAGACTGGAATGCAGTGATGCCAGTCATAGCTCATGCAGCCTTGAACTCCTGGGCTCAAGTGATTCTCCATCCTCAATCTCCAGCCTCAGTCCTGGCCTCAAGCAATCCTCCTACCTCAGCCTCCTGAATAGTTGGGACTACAGGCACACATCACTACACCCAGCTAATTTTTCTTTTTTTTGCAAAGATAAGGTCTCGCCATGTTGCCCAGGCTGGTCTTGAACTCCTGTGCTCAAGCAATCCTCCTGCCTCCGCCTCCCAAAATGCTGGGATTACAGGTGCAAGCCACCATACCCAGCCAAAATTAAAGAAAACCTTGGTTAGAAAGAAGAGAGATTCATTACCTGAAAGTGTATCTGCACCAAAAACTATCCCATAAATAGACAGTCCTCAATGAAAAACACTCAGACATCATTTGGAAGAACCCATGTAACCCAAAGATAAAGCACCAGTGGTGGGTTTCACTAGGATATTCCAGGTACAACGCTGAGGACTTTGTGTGTGTTAATTCACATGATCATCATAACTGCCCTGTGAAATAGGCATCATTTTTATACCTACAAAAAAAATGAGAAAATTGAGGCAGAGAAAGGTTTGAATACAGGGATTTGACTTCTGGCAATCTGACTTCAGGTCCTGACTCTTACTCGTTCTGACACTCCTGTGAGCTCTCCTTTGTTGGATGTAGCTTTCTGGAGGATTTTCTTTATCAGTCCAGTTTCCCCAGCAAGCCCATCCCACCTCTGCCCTAGCATTTAAAAAACAAACACTCCTGTCTGTCGTGAGCAGGGAAAGCCCTTCCTGGAATCACAGGGCCCTAAATCTCAGAGTTTGAGCAGAACCCCATGTCTGCCAACATGATGCTCTCAAATCCCTCCTTTTAGCAACTTAGTAGATTATGAGAACGTGACTTTGTATTTCTGGCCCCAACAGCCTAAAGGCTAGGACACTCTGCGAGGTTTTATTCTTTCCTAAGTTGTCAAAGACCGTTTTTTTCGCCATTTGCATAATACTTTCCAAATCTTCCCAACAGACAGACCGTTGGTTGCTTGCAAATGTTCTGAACCTCAGCTAAGGAACTACTGCCAGGGAGCAGCTGAGAGGGTCCCCCCACCCCCCCCCACCACCCCAGCACAAGCAGCTGAGAGGGTCCCCCCAATCCCCCACCCACCACCCACAAAGTGAAGATGGTTAAATGGTGGCAAAAGGAAAACTTGTGTCTTTTTTTTTTCTTCCAGAGATAGGATCTCACTCTGTTGCCTAGGCTGGAATGTAGTAGAATGATCACAGCTCACTGTAGCCTCAACCTCCCAGGCCCAAGTGATCCTCCATCTCAGCCTCCCAAGTAACTGGGACTACTGGTGTGCATCATCACATCCAGCTTATTTATTTATTTATTTATTTTAGAGACAGGGTCCCACTATGTTGCCCAGGCTGGTCTTGAACTCCTAAGCTCAAGTGATCCACCCTCCTCCGCCTCCCAAAGTGCTGGGATTACAGGTGTCAGCACCCCGCCCGGCCTCCCTTCATCTTTCTTTCCTGCTTTTCTTTTCCTCAGAAACCACAGAAATCAGATGGTTTTGCTTTTGATTTTTAAAAGTCTCAATCATAAGAATAATTAACTTACTCACCCTGGCAAGATGCTACAATTGCCATCTTATTTATAACATTGCTATTATTACAAAGCACACTCAGGGGCCTGCAAGCACCCAGTTTTCAGCTGTTTCCTTTTACAGACGAGGCCATTGAGGCCCAAGGAGCATGTGGCTTACTCAAGGCCGTGTCCTAGTTATGAAAGAGCCTGGATCAGAGCTATTTCCACCACCACAGTGGTCTGATTTCCATTAGCCTAAGGGTTTGGGCAGAGGGTGGTCCCCGGGGTTGGGTAAATGACCCCACCCTCAGAGCAGCCACAATGCAATTAGCATAGGCATGAAACCCTCCTTCTTCCCTTCCCTTGGCCCTTTCTCAGACTCCTTATCTCTTAGGTGGCCCCTTCCTGATGTTTGTGTTGGATTTTGTTTCTTTTAGGCTCTAGCTATTCCCTCCGACTGAAATGCTCCACTCCCACGTACTCACATGGTTAAACCCCTCAGCTTCGAGAAGCTGAATCTCACCTTCTTAAGGTGGCCAACCCTGGCATCCCACCTAATCCTGCAACCTCCCCCATACCGTACAGCATGCCATAGCCCCCTTCCTTTCCTTTATTTATTTATTTATTTATTTATTTAGAGACAGGGTCTTACTCTGTCATCCAGTCTGGAGTGCAGTGGTGCAATCTCAGCTCACTGCAGCCTTGACCTCCCAGACTCAAGCGATTCTCTCACCTCAGCCTCCCAAGTAGCTGTGACTAGAGGCATGTGCCACCACACCCAGCTAATTTTTTTTTAATCTTTTGTAGAGATGGGGTCTCACTATGTTGCCCAGGCTGGTCTCGAACTCCTAGCCTCAACTGATCCTTCTGCCTCAGCCTCCCAAAATGTTGGATTACAGAGGTAAGCAACCATGCCTGGTTTCCTTTCCTTTTTTTTTTTTTTTTTCCTGAGACGGAGTCTCGCTTTGCTGCCTGGGCCAAACTGCAGTGGCGCCATCTCGGCTCACTGCAATCTCCGCCTCCCGGGTTCAAGTGATTCTTCTGCCTCAGCCTCCCGAGTAGCTGGGACTACAGGTGCCTGCCACCACACCTGGCTAGATTTTGTATTTTTTAATAGAGATGGGGTTTCGCCATGTTGGCCAGGCTAGTCTCGAACTCCTGACCTCAGGTGATCCGCCCACCTCAGCCTCCCAAAGTGCTGGAATTACAGGTGTGAGCCACTGTGCCCAGCCCAGAGCTGTTCTTGATACTCACAAGCTCAGATTGTGAGAACCTCAAGGCCAGGATCAAGAATGGAGTCCCTGCCATACCCTCGCAGTGCCGGGCACTTAGGCCCTCAGGTTCAAAGTCAACTCCAACCTGTATGAAAATGTCAGGGGAGGAGAGATTAAGGCTAACGTTTTCCACCTGCCCCCCCACCCCACTTCTTTACACCTTCATTTCTTTTTTAAATGTTCTGGAATATAAAAAATAACA
This sequence comes from Pongo abelii, assembly GCF_028885655.2. Lineage (NCBI taxonomy): Eukaryota > Metazoa > Chordata > Mammalia > Primates > Hominidae > Pongo > Pongo abelii. The sequence goes on from NC_071993.2 coordinate 74,961,057, forward strand.
AAGTAAGCTAAAATAAAATTCTGAGCAGAGATGGAGGACCCCAAGCCACATGGCTTGCTTTGGACCCTGTGTGCACCCTCAGTGCCACCCTCATGGCCCAGTGCATACCCAGTGGAAGGAGAGAGGCTGGAAAACTCTGGACACTTGTCAGGGCTGTGAACAGGAAACCCGCCTAGTGGAAAGGAGCCAGGTCCTCTGGCTTTGGAGAAGAATGGGCTCAGAGAGATGTGAGATACCAGGAAAGTATTTTCAAGCATGCGAGAGAACGTGCTGATCAGTACTTTTCCATCTCCACAGGTGATGGAGCAAGAAAAAATAGTTATATTTTTTAGTACAAGAGAATGCAGTGAGATTCAGAAAGAATGCCTTATTTAGAAGGAGGTTAAACACCAGCAGAATATAACCAGGGGGAATTTGAAATCTCCAATTTTGCAGTAAAATATCTTTCGACTGAGAAAAAAAAAAAAAAGAACAAACAACATTCGTAGAACAAAGACCATGCTCCTTTTCCCGGTTCCTATGGATTCTTATTTATTTATTTATTTATTTAAATTTAAGACACACCAAGACCTTTGAGTATCCAATAGATACATTAGAGTTACGATGGCAATAAAATGGTGTGGTTGGGAGCTGGGGCTTAGAGTCACACTACTTAGGTTCAAACTTACTGCTTTCTAACTGGGATCTCAGGCAAGTTGTTTAACCTCCTTGTGCCTCAGATTTTCTGTCTTTTAAATGGGGATGATAGGCCAGGCACGATGGCTCATGCCTGTAATCTCAACACTTTGGGAGGCTGAGGTGGGGAGAATTGCTTGAGCTCAGGAGTTGGAGACCAGCCTGGGCAACATAGCTAGACCCCATCTCTATTTTTTAAAGAAATAGAGATCATAATTACACCATCCTCATAGGAACACAGTGAGGATCAAATAAGCCCATCTGTGTGAAGACCTGGAACGTGGTAATTAAGAACAATGCCAGCCACACAGTCAGTGCCCAGCTCACCATCAGGGTGTGGTAAAGTTAGAAGTTCTGGAAGGCATACGTCATTTCCCAGAGGGGAAGGGCTGGAATAGGGACCAAAAGGGCAATCCTTAGTTTAGACAGAAGCTGCAGGAGACACACTAGATCTGGAACCGAAGGATAGGGAGTTTGCGGGTACAGTAGACAATTGGGAAGTTGGGAAGGAAAAACAACGGAACCAAAACCTTCCTGAGAAATCATAAACCCATTTGCCTTGGTCTTCTTTAAAGAGGCAAGGAAGGGCTTACTACATGCCAGGCAGGGTGGGTGTGAGAGCTTACCTGGTCCTCACACAGCTCTGCCAGGCTGGCCTTCTGGGTCCCACCAGGGAGAAGCGCTCGAGCCTGGCGGATAAAGAGAAGGAGCAGGCTGGGCACAGTGGCTCACACCTGTTATCCCAGAACTTTGGGAGGCTGAGACCAGAGGATCACTTGAGGCCAGGAGTTCAAGACCAGCCTGGGTAACATAGGGAGGGAGACCCTGTCTCTATTTTAAAAATAAAGTGGGGTAGGGAGGCAGAACAGGCCCCAGGTTTCTTTATGTTGACTAGGCCGGGTGGGATTATAATGATAATAATCGCACGTAAATTATGAGCAGGCACTGATGTAAGCACTTCTCATGTACAGTAATAACAGTTTAATCCTCTCCACAGTCCTCTGAAGATTGTACTGCTGAGGAAGCAGAGGATATAATTTAATCAGCGGAGGGTGAGTGCCAGGGGGAGAAACGCAGGGGTCCTGTCCAATCCAGGGCAGGCTTCCAGTGCTCAAGCTGGGGTGGACTCCAGGAGGGCTGACCCCATAGCAGAGAGAGTCCAGACCCCATAGCAGAAAGAGTCCAGACCCCATCAACCCTGTTGTGAAACACAAACTTGTTCAAGTTCAAGCCTGTGAAACACAAATTTGGTGGTGTCTTGACCCTCCAAACCCTCCAAAGACAGAGACATCTAAGCACGCACAATTTCTTCCTCGCAGAAATGTCCATTTAAGGCCTCTTAATCCTGGCCTCAAATCTCATTGGGAGGGGCTTCTTGGATAGAGTCCTTCAACAGCATTTCCTATTCTGCAATGTGCAGGTAAAGCAGAGATAGGGAAAGCCCCACAGTGAGTGTATAAGACAAGACCCCATAGAGGTCCAAGTCCAGAGATAAGCGGGCCCTCAAGACACCTGGCTGCTTGCCTCAGTCCCCTAGAGAGGATAATCATTGCCTCAGGTTAGCCACACAGGAAGAGGTCAGGGTCACCCCTGACTGCCCTTCCCAGGCAGGGGAGACAAGAATCAAGGCCACTCACTGCCTGAGCCCAATGTCCCCTGGATGTCCCAACCATTTTGCTACCCTGGGCCATCTCCGACTGGTCCTGGTGCAAGGACACCAGCATGTAACCTCCAGTAGGCCAGGGCTGTCGGATCTCCAGGGTAAGTGTATGTGCCTGGCACACAGCAGGCTCTCAGCACATTTTTGTGGCTCATACGCAGATGGCTCCAACACTGCATGCAGCAGGGTGGCGAAGAGCAGGCTGACATCTGACATCTGTCAGCTGAATGCCTCGGAGAGCCTGTTTAACCTCCCTGTACTCCAGTTTCCACATCTGTTAAAATGGGGATTCCACAAGCATGTAATGAGGATCAAGTGAGTTGAAACAGGAATCCTTTGTAGTGCCTTGGCCTGCAGCACTCAATGGTACTAGCTGTTAATCAGCATAACTATGTTTAGCTGCATGACACTGGGCAAGTCGCTTATCTCTGAGCCTCTATCTTTGGTCCTATAAAGTAGGGATATTTCTACTTCACATGGTTGTTGGGAAAATTGAAAGAGAATATCACGTGGGTCATGCATGGTGGCTCATCCCAGCACTTTGAAAGGCCGAGGTGGGCAGATCACCTGAGGTCAAGAGTTCAAGGCCAGCCTGGTCAATGTGGCAAAATCCCATCTTTACAAAAAATACAAAAATTAGCCGGGCGTGGTGGCACATGCCTGTAGTCTCAGCTACGTGGGAGGCTGAGACAGGAAAATCGCTTGAACCTGGGTAGCGGAGGTTGCAGTGAGCCAAGATTGTGCCACTGCACTACAACCTGGGCGACAATGAGACTCCGTCTCAAAAAAAAAAAAAAAAAAAGGAAGGAAAAAGAGAATATCACATGTAGGGGGCTTGGTGCACTGCTTGGGAAACAATGGGTAAGAAGCCAACTGTTGTCTGTATTGCATTCCATTCTCTCAGAGTCTTGCAAGTTGGGCAACCAACTAGCGGTGTGTATGAATTAATATCAGTAGTCCAGGCAGACTCACTAGGAAAGACAGAATTTGGTCTGAGCCTCCCTGGCTAGGGGCACATCATGAATAGCTCCCAGACACAATTTCTTCCAACCTGACTTGGTGGTTCATTTTCCCCAGAGTGGAGTCACCTTGCAGCTCTTTTTCCCTTAAAGAAATGGCTCAGAAAGGCCCCCTTTCTAGATCTGTACCTGAGCAGGGATCTTCAAAACCCTGCTCTCAAAGAGTGACAGGGATTTCAGACACAGAAGTGGTTGGTGAGGGAATATTTGGAGCAAGACCTTTACCAGTTAGCAAATATCAAACCATGCCAAAAACATCCCACTTGCTCCTCCCCGCCAAGCCAAGTCCACCCATGTCCTGACAAAGGTGCTGGTGAGGCTGGCCTAGTTGTGGACCCAGGCACCAGGACCCCAGGAAGGGAGAGCTGGCAGCAAACACCTTGTTGCTTAGCTCCACAGATGACTGCATTGGAAGCAAGAGGGAGGCCGACCTGTGGTGACCGATTCTGGGTCCTGAACCACAAGGAGACATGAGTTAGGCAGCCGCTCCTCCCTGAGAGCAAGGCTTCATCACCTTCCTTGGACTCTGGACTCAGAATGAGGTCCCACATCTAACAAGGGGTATTTCCTCCTCTTTAGTGATTTTATTTACATGCAGAAAAGCTTAGGAGTTTAAATAAACAGATAAGTAATTTGATAATACATTTACTAAATCACTTTAATTGAAGGGAACCAACTTATATGCAATCAAGATGAGAGTTGATAAGACTTATTTTCCTTTGGATGGTGGTTTTCAGGTCAGATATGATTTCTTTTCCCAAGTCTTCTCTTCCAGTCAAAATGCCTCTGAGGCCTGGCAAGGTGGCTCATGCCTATAATCCCAGTACTTTAGGAGACCAAGCTGGGAAGATTGCTTAAGCCCAGGAGTTCAAGATCAGCCTAGGCAACATGGAGAGACCCCGTCACTACAAAAATCTTTAAAAATTAGCTGGGTGTGGTGGTGCACACCTGTAGTCCCAGCTTCTTGGGAGGATGAGGTGGAGGGATAGCTTGAGCCCAGGAGGTTGACTCACTGTGAACAGTGGGTCATGTTCACACCACTGCACTCCAGCCTGAGCAATGAGAGAAAACTTGTCCCCTAAGCACTTCTCAAGTACAGTAATAATCGTTTGTTGTGTCCCCTCACCAAAAAGAATGCCCCTGGGTACCTCCAAAAAGATGTAACCCTTTGGCATAATCTGCACACTGAACCACTAATTCAATGAGTATTTACTGAGCACCTATTATGTGCTAGGTGTGGCCCTACTAGGTGTGAGGCCATGGGGAGATGCATGAAAAAGGTGGACCCACTCCTCAAGTAGCTTCTTCTAGCCAGGACACCGCAGGACTTCTGCCATGCAAGCCCTGGCTGTGTCCATCATGAAGCATAGCCACAAAGGTTTGGTTTTTATATTGCAATAATGGTGTAACAGTTAGAATTTAAGAAAAACCTTTAACGGTCGCTGACCATAATCTCACTAACACAATCATTTCCATTTGCCTTTGCCTTCCAGTTTTTTTTTTCTTTTTCTTTCTTTTTTTTTTTTTTTTTTTTTTTTTTTGAGACAGAGTTTTGATCTTGTCACTCAGGCTGGAGTGCAATGGCGCACGGTCTCAGCTTACTGCAACCTCTGCCTCCCGAGTTCAAGTGATTCTCCTACCTCCTGAGTAGCTGGGATTACAGGCACGTGCCACCATGCCCGGCTAATTTTTATACTTTTTTAGTAAAGACAGGGTTTCACCATGTTGGCCAGGCAGGTCTCGAACTCCTGACCTCAGGTGATCTGTCTGTCTCGGCCTCCCAAAGTGCTGGGATTACAGGCATGAGCCACTGAGCCCAGCCAGTTTTGTTTGTTTGTTTTGGGTTTTTAGAGATAGGGTCTCACTCTGTCACCCAGGCTGGAGTGCAGTGGCTCAATCATAGCTCACTGTAACCTCCAACTCGTGAGCTCAAGCAATCCTCCTGTCTCAGCCTCCCAAAGCACTAAGATTACAGGCGTGAGCTACCATGCCTGGCCCAGTTTTTAACTACATCATGTTTTAGAGTAGTAGCAATCACAACATGCTTACCAGATTGTATTTTTCTACCATTTATATTTTTGTATCTTCCTGCCTATCTTCCTTATTAGCTTTTTTGGAAAAGCTACATGCTTTTCTATCCTGGCTCCTGTCATTCTGGTTCATGTGCTAAAATGACAAAACCATTCCCCATGATTGGACGGGCATGATTTGGGTTTTTTGTTTGGTTGGTTGGTTGGTGTTGTGGAAAACTGCAGTGTTTGTGGAACAAGCCATGTATGTGGAGAACACAGTCTGTCCAGGTCCTGTGCTGAAGTCACTGGAGGCCCAGCGGGTCACCAGGCAACCATGGTCCTCACAGAGCTTAAGGTCCTTGGGCCTTAAAGACGCAAGAAACCAGCAAACCATTTTTGTTAAGATGTGAAGACACCTTGGAAGACATACAAAATGAGTCACACTAAAAGCCCCAGCAAAACAGACTCCAGTCTGAGGGAGCCAGAAGAGTTAGACATTTTCAAAATGACTGAAGAAAAGTGTTTGAGGAAGTCCCCACTCCCAAGCTTTAGTCACCAGCAGAGCTGAAACTACCTCCACACAGGGTTGTATTTCCAAGCGGTAGCTCTTCTGATCTCATTGGTGATGGAGGGAAAACCCCCTTTGTTTCAGAATGAACCCTCTAACCCTACTGACCAGCCAGGAAATCCCGAACCCGCCTCCTGCCCACTGGGATTGCAAGTTCAGCCTGTGTCCGTGGGGGAATTACTGCATGGGTTGGCTTCCCTCTGAAACTTTCTCCTCTCCACTTGCCACTCCAAACAGAGGATGAGAAAGAAACCCCAGAAAGAGACCCACAGCTTGGGTTTCCACATTTAGCAACTTTTCCACTGTTTCCCTAGAAACAAAAACAAGAACACACATTCATTTACTCCACCCCACCAAGACTGTCGCCTACATAAATGCAGCTCTCTGGTCCCTTACTCCAACCCCAGCTGCCAGAAGCTGAAGTGGAAGAAAAACCAAAGGTGCCCAACTGGAAACCTGGGCAGCCTAGAGCAAGCTTATGCATGTCTGTGGGTTCTCCCTCTTCCTCTATACTCCAAGGCCCCAGAGGGCCAGCTGTACACCCATGGTGTGGGGAGGGAGGGATGGTTCTTGGTCAGGTTCATTCTTCTGGAAGCTTCCACACAGCACAGCCCTGTATTATTTTCCCCTCCAAAGTGTACGTCCAGTGCTTTGCAAACCTTGGTTGATTTGGCAGAGCATTTATCACATAGAATCACACTGTACTCCGAAGAGCAGTTTGCTTGACCCTATAAAGCCTTGAGCTCTGAGGGCAGGATACAGAACCCACAATGACAGCTTGGAGGGTACCCTGGAATGAGCGAATAGGGATCCCTCTCCAGAAGCTTCATTTCTTCCCAGTCTTTTGTTAGATAGGAGGTCCGGGACAAGTCACCTCCAGATCGTCAGGTCTTGATGGTGGTGGCACAGCAAGACCCTCCCCATCAGTAGAGGGCCTCATACTGAGTACACGGGGCTCCTTAGTCTGAATTTTCCTGGCTTTAAAACATTTCGGAAGAGGAAATCTACCACTAGAGTCAGCTCAAGGAAAGGGGAGCCTCAACGGTACTCAGTAGGTGCTCAAAAAATGCGTGTATTCTTGCTCAACAAACCCTTAGGGATGGGGAAGGCATCACAGAAAACCCCAGATCATAGCCAGAAAGAGCTTCACAGAGCAGGAGCCCAGAAACTCTAGCTCTTGGTTCTCAAACTTGGCTGAATATTGGGGAATTTGGGCTTTAAGAAATCCTGAGGTTAGAGGAATGGGTGTTGGGATTGATGTGTGACAAAGCATAGTCACATGTCCAAGATAGAATCTAGGTGGTAGATACACAGCTGCTCACTGTAGGATTCTTTCCATTTTGCTGTGTGTTTAAACATTTTATTTTATTTTTGTTTATTTATTTATTTATTTCTGAGACAGGATATCACTCTGTCACCTAGGATGTAGTGCGGTGGCGCCATATCAGCTCACTGCAACCTCTACCTCCCAGGTTCAAGCGATTCTCCTGCCTCAGCCTCCCGAGTAGCTGGGATTACAGGCATGTTCCATCACACCTGGCTAATTTTTGTATTTTTAGTACAGCTGGGGTTTCAACTTGTTGGCCAGGCTGGTCTCGAACTCCCGACCTCAGATGAACTGCCTGCCTCAGCCTCCCAAAGTGCTGGGATTACAGGCATGAGCCACCGCGCCGGGCTGAACATTTTCATAATGCAATGCTGAGGGGGAAGTCCTGAGGCCTGGACTTGCCTCAAAGATTCTGATTTAATTGGTGCAGCCTGTGTGTTTGCAAGAGCTCCCAGGTGAGTCTACTGTCCAGGTGAGTCTATTGTCTAGCTGAGGCTGATCTCCATGGCTGTAGTCTGGGCTCACTGTGGGCCAGAACAGCATCATGAGTATCACCTGGGAACTTGTTAGAAATGCAGATGTCCAGGCTCCACCCTGCCCAGGTGTGCAGAGCCAGAAACTCTGGAGGTGGAACCAACAATTGGTGTTTTAACAAACGCCTTCCTGTGATTCTGGTGCATGTTAGCTGAAGTTAGTGGTTCACAAACTTGGGTGCATGCTGGAATCACTTGAGGAATTTTGGGGACAAAATAGACAATATTCCAGGATAAGCCTCGTCTGCAAGGTAGGAGGCTGCAACATAAAGGAAAAGTGCCCTGTCTAATCAGAGCAGTCAGGGAAATCCACTGCCCTCAGAGAAATCCAGTGCAACAGAGGACATTCTTTCCTCCCTGGCTTGTCACCAAGGACCTAGGAGAAGGAGCGAATAGGGTGATGAGGATCAAAATGGATCAGGGTCTCTTCCTACAAATGAGGAAACTGAGGATCCCAAAATGGAGCAACTTGCCCCAGCTCATACACCAAGCCAGGAGGCAGCCAGGATTGAACTCAGTTCTGTCTCCAACTAAGTGGTTTTTAGTATATTCATAACCATCATCACTATTGAATTCCAGAACATTCTCATCACTCCAAAAAGATACCCTGTACCCATTCACTCCCCATTCCTCCCTCCACTCTGCTCCTGTCCACCACTAATCTTTTTGCCTCCATGGACTTGTCTGTTCTGAGCATTTCATGTAAATGGAACCATACACTTTGTGGCCTTTTGTGACCAGCTTCTTTACTTAGCATAATATTTTTTAGGTTTACTCAGGTTATTGCATGTCTCAGCACTTCGCTCCTTTTTATGACCAAATATGTGCTTGTATGGATCTCCTTGGTTTTGTTTATGCACTCACCTGTGGATGGGCATTTGAGTTGTTTCCACTTTTTGCCTATCATGGATAATGCTACTATGAACATCCTTGCACAAGTTTTTGTGTGGACATAACTGTATTCTCAATTCTCCTGGGTAAACACCCAGGAGTGGAATTGCTGAGTCCTATGGTAACTCTATTTTTTAACTTTTTAGGAACTTCCAGACCATTTTCTGGAGCTTCACTTCTGTTATCAACCCCATTTTGCTGATGGCGAGGGAGGGAGGGAAGTGAGTTTGCTCATATTCATCAGCTCTTGAATGGCAGACTCAGAGGGTGGGGACTGCTCATGGAAAGGAATCCTCTGTTTCCCTCAATGCATTTCATCCATTCTTTGAAACTCTTGAGACCCTTTTATGTGCCAGTCACTAGTCTAGGTGCTGAAATTACCTCTGAGAGCCAGACAGACACAGTTACTGCCCTCTTGGAGACATAGGTTAGAGGAGAAAACAGACAGTAAGCAAATAATTACAAATTTGACAAGCATAATGGCGAAATCTATTAGAGTATTTGCCAACTTATCCTCTACTTTGTACAGTGATCAAGAACTTGGGCTTGGAGTCAGCCCGCCCAGGTTCAAGGACTCGCCACTTACTAGCTGGGGGGCCTGGGCAATTTCCCTAACCTCCCTGTGTCTCCATTATTCACGTGGAAATGGACAGAGTAACAGTACCTACTTTAAGGTTTACAGGGTGGATTCAAAGCATCAAAACCTAGAAAGCACTTCAGACCTGGCTCTGGCAAGTCCAAAATCAATACAAACTATTGAGGTTGCTGTTACACTGTCTACACCTTACCCATCACTCTGGGATATAATCCTGGTCCCTCCAACTTTCACTGTTTCCCACTTCCTCCCCATGCCTCGCTACCCATATACAAACTCTGACAGTAAGCAGGATTCCCACAGTGCTCTGTTCCAACATCCTGCATTGAGCTAATCTGGTTTGATGCTTCAGTTAGAATCCCTGAATGCCAGGCTCCTCATTGCACAGAGAAGAAAATCCTTTTTAAATATTCATCTTTTCTCCTTCACTAGACTGTGAGCGCCCTGAAGCTAGGCCTTCTTTCTCCTGTAGTGCTAAAAGTTTTTGGCAAGAAAAACAAGTGGAGGTAAAGTTGTAAAGTAGGGTGGTAGGGTTGAGGAAGGACAGGCTCTGGAGCCAGACAGCCCTGGGGCTATCACACCTGCTCTGCCACCTGTAACCACCTGACCAGGACAGCTTCCTTGGGGAGCCTCCTTCAATCATCTGTGAAATGCAGGAGGAGCAGCTGCCCCTCAGACCTGGTGGGGATCAGCAGTGACCTGCAGAAGTTGCTGGTGTGTGGTGGGCACCAGATACCTGGTGTTTCTGCTGCCTCGGTGCTGCTGAGGACCCAGAGCCCTGCCTGAGTAGCATGCTCACAGAGGCAGCAGAGTACAGGAAGTACACAAGGTCAAAAGGAAAACGCGCTCTCCAGAGACGTCCTCTGATCACTATCGTGTACGTTGGGTCGAATGGAACAGAATTTGCTGCTAGAGTGTTTTTCCTCTCCTAACCCCATAGACGCTTCTATTTTGCTATTTTTACTAAACTCGAACAGGAACAGAAAGTATTCATGCAACTGTATCCAGTGCATGATTAAGAAATGCATAAGAGCGGAGATTGTGTAATTCCCAGGCTGCTGTGCCTTGTCATCAGCCGCAAGTCCGAGAAATACTGTAACGGTCAAGTTGACCTCTATTCCTAAGAAATTTCCTGGGTTGGCTTTAACACGCTCTTTGAGAGTTATGACATAGGATATTAAAAAAATTCCTCCCACTTAGTGAGCCATACAAAGCCGACCACACATCAGTAGTGTCCATCCCATGTTTAACCTTCAGAAGCTGTGTAAGGAATAACATGTTTGCTTTTGAAAGATGCCTTGTAGGCTGTGTGCAGTGGCTCATGCCTGTAATCTCAGCACTTTGGGAGGCCGAGGAGAGCGGATCACCTGAGGTCAGGAGTTTGAAACCAGCCTGGTCAACATGGTGAAACCCCATCTCTATTAAAAATACAAAACTTAGCCAGGCGTTGTGGCGGGCACCTGTATTCCCAGCTACTAAGGAGGCTGAGGTAGGAGAATTGCTTGAATCTGGGAGGCAGAGGTTGCAGTGAGCTGAGATCATGCCACTGCACTCCAGCCTGGGCAACAGAGCAAGACTCCATCTCAAAAAAAAAAAAAAAAAAAAAAAAGATGCCTTGTCTTCAAGTAAACTATTATTAAGGATGAGTTGCTTATTTGTATTAAAAAGAGGGCTGGAGGATAGCTTGAGCCTAGGAGTTCAAAACCTGCCTGGGCAATATAGTGAGACCCCATTCTCAAAAAAAAAAAAAAAAAGAAAGAAAGAAAAGGTGGGGATCACTGAATTTTCTATTGCATTAACCAAGAATCTTAAAAGTCATATTTTTAAAGATTATTGAAGATTTAAAATGTGTCTTTTTTTAATTTTGTTTTATTTTATTTGAGACAGTGTCTCACGATGTTGTCCAGGCTGGTTTTTACTCCTGGGCTCAAACTATCTTCTATCTTCCTGCCTCATCCTCCCAATTAGCTGGGATTTCAAGTGCATGCCAACCCACACAGCCTTTTCTTTTTCTTTTTTCCTTTCTTTCTTTCTTTTTTTTTTTTTTTTTTTTTTGAGGCAGGATCTTGCTATGTTGCCCAGGCTGGAGTGCAGTGGTGCAATTGCACTTCATTGCAGCCTGGACCTCCTGAGCTCAAGTGATCCTCCCACCTCAGCCTCTCAAGAAGCTGAGACTGCAGACACATGCCAGCAATACACCTGGCTAATATTTTAATTTAATTTTTTCTAGAGACAGGGTCTCACAATGCTGCCCAGACTGGTCTCGAACTCCTGGATCAAGCAGTTTGCCCACCTCAGCCTCCCAAAATGTTGCAATTACAGGCTTGAGCCTTTTTATTTTTATCTATTTATTTATTTATTTAATTAATTAATTTATTTATTTGAGATGGAGTCTCACTCTTTGTTGCCCAGGCTGGAGTGCAATGGCGCGACCTCGGCTAACCGCAACCTCCACCTCCACCTCTCGGGTTCAAGCAATTCTCCTGCCTCAGCCTCCCTAGCAGCTGGGACTACAGGTGCGTGCCACCACACCCGGCTAAATTCTTCTCAATTATGTTTGAATTCTATTTAAAATCAACACTAGTGTTGACAATATTCATATTTAAGACTTTTTAATTATTTAAATAGGTTCAAATTTGCTGTGTTCAGCATTATTAGTTGTAAAAGTAGGCTCTGGTACCAAAAATATATTTTTTTAGCTCCCTTCTGTCAGTCTTTCCATTAAATGCTATAGACTCACAGTTTTACATGCCTCTCAGCACCTCACTGCTCTTGTTGCCTATAATATTTTATTAGTTTTATCCTTCTGAAATAATCCTGGTCATTCAAAACCAATACATCAAAATCTTCTAGAGTGAACAAAAGAAAAAACATTTGTGAAGATTAAAAGAAAAAGGAGACTTCTCAGATATAATAACTTTAAAGAATATATCTCACAATTATGTAATATATTTGTTGCTTTATCTAATTAGATTTGCATTTCTTATATATACCATGCATATAAAAATATATTTGATACAAATTATAATACAAGGCATACAAAAATAGACCATTATAATAACAGAACAGTTTCTAAAGAGATTTTAAAAGTGTAAGTCAAATGCCTTAATGTAATACTACTTCTAAAATGTATTCTAAAGAAATAATCTTGCATGTGTGGTTAGATTTAACTACAGAAATATTCATTGTAACCTTTCTTTAGAAGTGAATATTGAAAACTGAAATAAATCTAAATGTCCAACTTTATAATTGCTAGTTATGGAATACTAACAAATGAAATCCACGCTTTTAAAATAGCATTTAGTGAAGAAAATATATGTTCAAAATACATATAAAGGAAAAACTGGTATGTTATTAAAGAAGATAGAATAAAATTTATTTTGAAAGTGTATGCTAATAAGACAGTTTTGATATTTAGGAAAATTAAAATGTTAGGTAATATTTTCAATAAAATAAAATAAATTTTCTGTTTGCTGAGATTATAGGTATTTTAAACAATTTTTAATGTATGCTATAGACACTGAACATGTATAATTTATATATCAAGAAAAAAATCAATAAGTTCAATTTTTAAAATCAAAATTAAAAGTCACATAATAGATCAGAGAAGATAAAGATGAATTACACTTTTTTCTTTATCTGACAAGAGTGCATGGTTTATGGAGACAGACAATTTTTTCTCTGGTTTTAGCTCTAAGATATAAAAGGAATTTATTGTATACATCTGGAAATAAGAGGTATTTAATACCTAATGTATATTAAGATTACTGTTTTAGCTTTTTTTTACAGTATAGAAGTACTGTGTGATGGCTTACCTTATCAACCATTGAAAGAGCCATTTTCAAAGATTGATTAAAATCGAAGAGTTCCATAAACAATTTTCACTAAAGCATTGAAAACTATTATCTAAGATTAAGAAAATACTTTTCTAGGGATCCCTCATATCTAGGGATCTAATGACCATTAGATCCACCTCATATAATGGAATTAGGACAACCCAAAGATCTGGATGATTGAATTGTCATTTGAGGATTATTACCATCATACAGCTCAGTTTATGGCAATTTCTATACATGTGTTTAGTATTAATTGAAGGAAACTCATAGGAATTAGATGCCAGACATGAGGACTATATACATATCTTCAGAGTGCTTGTGTCCTAAACTGAAAAGTGTGTTTTAAGAGTCTGGGATATGAAACCACCTTTTCTCTATTCTTGTCGAATCCATGTCATTCTAGCTACTGACATAATTTACACAATATGAATACAAATAATAATAAGCAAAGTTATATGAAAATATGTTTCCAGTGTATAGGTAGTTTTAACCATTCTTTTTAGAAGAAATGTGTGTGTGTGTAAATGTCTTAATTGTTAAAATGATTAAGTCATTCACAGGTTTGTTAATGTTTTTCCATGTAGCTAGAGTGATAATAATTTGTATTACATTTTAGAGTGGTTTGATGCAAATAAATAAGAACCAACTCAAAATGTTATTGAGGTTAAACTCCAAGAAGATAAAAGGAAAACTAAAATCACAAAGTAAACTATAATTAAAACATTTCAACTAAGAAAAAAGGAAAAACTTAAGCTATCTCAGACAATGTTCGAGATTGAAGCTTGTTAATTGCAATGGAAAAACTGCTAATTACCACAAATAGTAATTTAGAGACATAAATATTACACAGGTGTGGCTGCAGGAAGTTGATACTAATCAAACACATTTGGCATTTTCAATGTTGCAAAAATTACAATTGTAGACACCTTCCAATACAATCAAATGTTATGTGAATTTTAAATGAGTCTCAATAAATTATACTGCATAAAAACAGGATTTTTACTATGGATCATAATTGTTAATGTGTTCCATACTCAAGGTTGAAATATAAATCAATTCACTCTATTATTTGGTTTGGAAGTTTAAGAGGACAATTCACATTTCCTTTGATACACTGTACCAATGTCACTGGACTGGTGATGTGACAAGAAAGGTCTTCTGTAGAACTGAATTGCAATAATATGGAGATTATAACAAAATTATATATGTACCTAAGAATATTGACTTTAAAAGCCTTCTTCAGATTGCAACATTGATTTCCAGATCTGTTGGGAACTAGCTGCCTTACTTAATGTAACAGTCTTGGCAATGGAATAATCATATATATCACCCATGGATAATTAATTTTTAATCATTGAAATTCACTGAAATATGTTGAACATGAAAATTATACAAATATAATTTTGTATGCTATTTCAGATTCTTTGGAATTTTATTCTAACCATCAATCAAGATGGTATAGTATGAGAAAGGTAGAACATGTAATTATAAATGCAACATTCAGGAAGTTTATTTTTCTCTTCTTTTTAATTATCTCAAAATGATCTTGATTCCTGCAAAGTGTTAGTATATCTGGTAAGTGAGAGTCTATTTCTTTTAAACTTCATCTGTATTAACCAGCTTTATACGACCAAAATGTCCCCCAAATTTAAAGCTTTGCACAGTAAGGCCTTATATGTACACCTGGCCTCATTTCAAAAGACTAAAGCAGTAGTTCTCAAATTCAGCTGCACACTAATATAAACTGGAAAACTGTTTAAGCTCCTGATGACAAAGCCACATGTCAGACTAATTTATGCTGAATCACTGGGCCAAGGACCCAGGTATCAGTATTTTTTAAAACTACAGAGGAATAACCAGAGTTGAGAACCACTGCACAAAATGGTAAATGCAACTTTTATTTAAGTTAATTTTTTAAAATAAATAATGGTTGAATTGATACTGATCTTAGTACCAAGTCATGGCAATTTTTTCAGACTTAGAGAATTCATCCTGGCATTGAGATTATTAAAGAACCTAGAAATCCAAGTGCTTTTGTTTACATTTTTCCTGTAAATATTAGAGTATGCTAGTGCTCATCCTTATTTGATAATTTTGGAAAATATATTAAACATTTGAGATTGAATATCAAAAATCTCTAAAATAATTTTAGAAATACCATTCTTCTATGAAATAAGCAAGCTCAATCAAGATACATATTATAGTGCCCATTTAAGAAAGTCTAATAATAATGCTTGCACTGCTTAAAGATTAGGTTGATAAATTAATTATTGTTAATCCTACTTGCATAATCAACAGACACCTAGAGATGGAGTCTTAAGTATAGACACAGAAGTTGAATACTTTTAAGAACTTTTAAATTTATGTCCTGGTTAAATCTTACTTTAAAATTATGTTGAATGGTTGTGAGTAGCACATGTGTGATTAGAACCATCTTTCTCAGGTTATTACATCACCATATAGACACAGCAAAAATGATAGAATTAAAAATAAAGCAAGAAAAATAATGTAACACTTTATTGGCTTCAGATAATTATTTTGAGATCCTAATCCTACCAAAACATTCTGCTTTTCTTAACTTGATCCTAGTTTTTTTTGTTTGTTTTAATAAGGATGAACCAATATCCTGAGAAATTTTCAAACAGGGTTGGGTATAACACTAAGTCTCTTGATCTCACTATGTTTTAGAACAATTGTAAAGTATTTCAAATAATCAGTAAAGTTTCAGCTCTGCACCATTGTGTCTTTGCAATATGGGGAAAGTCACTTCACTTCTCTCCCTCTCTCATTTTTCACACATGTAAGGCAGAGAAAATAATATCTACTCCAGCTATCCCATAGGTTATTATAAAATATAATAAGAGATATAAAATCACTTTATAATGTTCAAAGTATTATAAAAGTAAGCCATGATTATATGTGGGATTAACAGCAGTTTGTTATTTACCATTTAATGTATTTCTAATGTACATTTTTGCCAAATTTAAAAATTTTTACATTTTGATTTTTAAGTGAAAGAGTAATAATATGACATTATGCCATGTTATATCTGATGCCATTATGTCAAACAAACAAACAAAAGCATTTTAAACTATTTGGAATATTATAAAAATAAATCTTATAACTATGATAATACAGGTTTTTGAGGATTTAGTTTGTACAGCAAAAACAGAGGCAATAAAGGCAAAAATAGATAAACAGGATTACTTAGAATTCTAAAGCTTGTGCAGAGCAAAGGAAACAGGAGGGTGGAGAGTGGAGAGGCAACCTACAAACTGGGAGAAAATATTTGCGAACCTTATATTTCAATGTACTAGTGACTATCACCCTAATAACTAGTCATGGGAGCACTGTCATGAATTTGGTATGTTTTAATTTTCGGGATGCTGCCACTTACCATGGCTGGAGCCTGATCCCTGAAGAATTGACTGTAGCTGGACTTATCTTGAATATTCTGAGCCAACATACCCAACCATAAGGTGCTAATTCATTCATGCTTGAAGGCCATAAAAATCAATACACATTCACACACACACGTACGTTCACGCATATGTACGTTCACGCACTATTTAAAGGACTGCTTCCGATTAAATCTGCAGATCTGCCCTCCCCCCATCTCTGAGTTTATTGTTAAATTAGGTAAGCCAGTCCCCAAAAACAAGATACTTAAATTGAACCTAGTCAGAGCCCTAAAAATAATAATTTAACCATGAACACTCCAACCCTAGCCCCTCGATTAATGTAATTTTCTAAAAAAATCCTAATATTCTCCAACCAAATAAAATCTCCTATTTATATGCTAACTAAATCTCTGTCCTACTACTTATATAATACTTCAGGTATCCCGCTCTGAAAAGCGTGTATCCCAGATATTATAGTCCTAAATCAAATATAACTTCAACTACAAATAGCCCCTCAGTGAAAACCTCTGCTAGCTCAACTTTTTTAAAGGCCCTAAATTTCCAGGACTGTAAAGGACCACTTTAGATTTATACCTAACAAGATCCTACCCTGACATCCCCCTAGTATTTCAAAATACCACTCAAATGTTTTTCATCCAGTTAATGTAGCTTAATTATTTAAAGCAAGACACTGAAAATGCCTAGATGGGTCCGCACAACCCGCTAAACATAGAAGTTTGGTCCTGGCCTTTTTTTTGAATTCTTAGTAAAAAATTACACATGCAAGCATCCCCACCCCAGTGAGAATGCCCTCCAGATCACCTGGATCAAAGGGAGCAGGTATCAAGCATGCATAAATGCAGCTCAAAACACTTTGCTCAACCACACCCCCATGGGAAAAAGCAGTGATAAATTTTAAGTAATAAGTGAAAATATGACTAAACTATACTAATATTTATGGTTGGTAAATTTTGTGCCAGCCACTGCGGCCATATGATAAACCCAAGCTAATAAAACTCGGCATAAAGAGTGTTTAAGGTCTGCATTCAGTGAAGTTAAGCTCCATCTAAGTCGTAAAAAACTCCAGCTGAAATAAAACGATTATGCTCCTTGAGGATAAGTTTCATATTGTAACAATTTTCTATATCCTCCACAATGCTTTGCAAATTCAATAACTATTTAATGAATTGAGTTAAATTTGCCTATACTCTTACAAATACTCTCATAAATAACCTTCTAATTCTCAATTCCTCTAAAACAGAAAAAATTGCCAATATAAAAAAGCAAGACAGAAATATTAACCATTTTGTCATTCAAAGTATGACTCATTCTTATACAACTACCTTTGTCAGCATTCTTGCCATTGGACTGTCTAGCCTTTGATGCTGTTATATCATGGCTTGTTAGAGAAGGTAAAGTTTGGAAAACAGAGGCAGTTATGTAAAGCAATCTTAGAAAATCCTTGAGTTTCCCTTAGAATTTTGTGTCTTCTACATGTTTTCTGTTCCACATAGATTAAGTTTGCAGAGTTATGTCATAATTTCATGAGTGTATCTGTCAGAGAGCCCTTTGAAGGCCTATTTAATCCAACTAAGACAATTTTTTATTGTTTTAATACCATTGAACTTGTTCTGATAATTGAGGAAAAAGAGAAAGACATTCCATATAATACACCAGATGCCTAAGTGCTTTGGATAGTCATAAGCCTTTTCTCCTATAGCTTCCTAATTAGAAATGCCTGCTCTTCAGAGTTTTCTTAAGCTTTCCAACCTGCTCCTTCCATTTTATAAGAATAATAGTCTGTTTAGGAAGACTATTATCAAATAAAAATCAGAATGATCAGTGGACACCTATTTTAGCCTTGGGATTTATATCACAATTCCCTAAGACTTTATATTTCCAGAAAAGAAATTCAAACTAAAGGTCACAATTACTATTATTATGGTAATCCTGATAAGATGTGCATTTTAACTAAAAGAAGTTCCCACTATTTTTTTTTTCTTTCTACTTTTCAATAATCCTTGGGACCTTAGTAGGAGTGTGCAATAGTCTTGTGTATTTTTAGTTCAAAAGTCTGAGCATACCTAATTATCACTTGGTAGATATTGTCCAAACTCACTTTTGAATCCAAGTGTTTTCACTCTCATAGAATTTTTTTGAAAAGGAGTATTTGCTTGTTTCTATTATACTGTAACTATTGGAGCTACTAGGAGGCCTTTTAAATTTCACCAACAAGTAGGCAGATTGGAGACTAACTGAAGGGTTGATGGGCTTAAAGAAAATAAATAACCTAATAAAACCACCAGGCTAATGGCAAAACCAACATTAGGAACCAAGTCACTTTACTTGGGATTAGTGGATACCAAAATGTGCTTTCTCGGAAGCAGCACTTTACAAGGAAATACAGAAATCCACCTTTGTTGTCCTTCAGCTAAAGGGAATAAAATCATGTACTTTCTATAATTTTAACCCTGTTATAACAGATGCTATATGAACTCAGGTGGAACTCTGACTGCCTTGAGAGCTGAATAAAATGCATCCCACCATCCATTGCTGCTGCATCAAGGTATTAAAAAGAGAGACAGAAGGAAGAGGCGAGAGAGGAACAAGTTCAACAGTGTGAGGGACTCAGACACAATGGGAGGGAGAAAGAAATAAATGTCTGAATGTCATTGAAAGAAGAGACAATGAAGGCATATATAAGAGGCCTGCTAAAGCTATGGAACCTCAGAAGCCTATTTGTAAGAACTACAATTTAGAATAGGGAACATGCAATACAATGCCTGACCTTTATTTCCTTTCCTGCCTCGAACTTGTGAAAACCTTTGATTGACTTTTCTATGAACATGAATTACTGCTACAATATTTAGTTGAACTATATGAATTTCTCAAAGCAGTAATACAGTGCTACAGCATAGCTTAACATTGTTTAAGTAATATGGTTTGCTTGTATTTAATTCATTTCTAAGGGACCCATGCAAACACAGTCAGGAGATCTATTTCTGGTGTATTTCCAAGGCTAAAAACAAAAAAATGCTGTTAATGCATAAACAGTCAAAAAACCATGCATTGTGGTTTTACAGGGACTTCTATTTCTAAAGATGATTGTTGCATGAGGGCCTCTGCCTTTATGAGGGGAAATGTGTAGATTTTAACTAGCTCTGTATTATAATGTTTGTGTTTTGAAAAAGAAAATCATGTTTCTGCACTAAAAAATAAATTCCTAATCAAACTTTTAAAATTAACATTTAGAACAGGGACAGAAACTTCTGTTGTTTCCTAAATGTTTTTGCTGTTGTTCCTGTTTAGTTTTAAATCATTTTTTAGAAGTTTTATTGAGGTATAAAAAAATTGTACACCTTTCATATATTCACCTGGATGAGTTTGGACATGTATGCATACATCAATACCATCATCACAACCAAGGTACTGAACATACTTATTCACCTCCAAAAATTTCCTTTTGTTCTTTTTTAATGGTGGTAGTATATTTTTAAGAATTCAGCCTTCAAGCAGGGTACGAAGGACCTTCAACAACAAATGGGGAAGTAAATGAACTAAGTTCATATAAAGGGTTAGCTCTCAGTGAGATATTCAAGTTATGATCATATCTTCAAGAGGCTTGTAAACTGACTGTGGGTTTCCAGTTTTGTTATCCACAGATAGGCCTTCATTTGCTCATTCACCTGTTCATTCATATAGCCACTCATTCATTCTCAAGAAGAGGTATTTGTCCATATCTCACCATGTGGATGAGCAGATGGTCAGTTCTCACTTCTTTTGCCATTAAGTGTACTCACCCTTGAGCTCCAGGATGATATTTTCTCTCACTTTGTGTCATTACCAAAGTGGCTATCAAGATTGCCTCCCCTACCTTCTTTTTCTTTTTTCAATGTTTAAGAGCTGGAGTTAATTTCTGGACTCCTTTAGTAGCACATGCAGATATATACCACTCAAGGCCTTTGGATTAAACTGTTAAATTTGTCATCTAGCTAATGTTTTCTCAGAATGAGACAAATTAAACAGATTCAATTGTTGAAATTATTTCAAAAGATAAACAACCATAGAATGGAAATAAACTACAGAAAGTAGGAACATGAGTAACTAAGTCTCCTAGAAAACATTTGCAGCAGATGGTAAAGTATCCAGTCTCATTGTTATAAATGAATTTCAAAGAATCTCAGAGCAGCTTTACAAAATTTTACTGCACTAACAAATGGCAGCCAACCTCTGTAGTGAACACAAAATACTCTACCATCCTTTGTATCTCCTTAAATTAAGCCAATTTCTACTTACACAGAAAATCTGTCTGTGGAAAACACTGCTTAGAATATGAAAGCACATTAATCTGGAAGCCACAAGAGAAGTGTGCTTCAGAAAACTTCTTAATATTTTTCTTGTGAGTTATTCTCTTTATGCTTTTCATATTACAATATTACCAAGTTATCATAAAGTATTTTCTGCACTCCCAGAGCAAGATAAGGTGCTAGTAGTTGCTGGGAGCTATGCATTGTCTAAATACGGGTTCACATTCTCTCACAGTGATTCTGGAATCATACACACAAATGAAATCACCGCTGTCAGATCACTGGGATTAAGACTCAACCTCTCTACTCACTGGCCATGTAAATATAGATACAGTACTCAGATCCTCTGAGGCTTAGCTAATTATCGGTTGATTTGGTCTACACTTACCACATTAATTATTTGAAAGGATTCATTGATATAACATGTACTGAGAACAGTTCCTGACATAATCATTATTAAGGCAATATTTACCAATATGTGACTTTAAAACAGATACTACTATTAGATAATAATTCATACTATACATTCAATATTTAAACAACCAAATTATAATTTTGTGAAGTAAATTTTGTACTCAAACAGAAAATCTAATTCTATAATTATTTTCTGCAGTATTGGGTCATAGAACCAACAAAGAATATATGACTGGCTTAGATGTATGTATTTGCTTATGCAAGCAGTAATAAAACTCTTCACTCATTCCTAGATTTGAATCCCAGGTGCTCTGTGTAGCAGCTGTATAGTCTTGGACAAGTTGCTTAATCTGTCTGTACCTCGATTTCCTCATTTGTACTCCAATTTTCTTATGTGGTAAATATAAAATTACTTAACTCAGAGCTATGAGGTCAGTTTTATTTGAGAGAATCCAGAATAAAATACTTAGCGCACATTTCCTACCATTCAACATGCATAATACGTACTCAAGGAAATTTTAGATCTCTGTACACGATTAATATATTAAATCCTCAAACCGACTATAATGTCTGAAAATGCATGTCTTTATGTCACTGTACCTCTCACTGCACTTGGCACAGTGTTGTGAATATATTTGTCATTTGTATGTTCGTTCTACCGTACAATTCTGCCACTCCAATTAGCATATTGTGTTGGAAAACAATTGAGTGCTTGCCTTATGTTTTACTAAATTTATACGGAACTACATTGACACTTCCTTGCCCTTCAGATGCTGGGACTCACTGGTTGCTTTCTAGTTCTCAGGAGTCTCTATGTGACTCTGTCCTTTACACTTGCCCTACATCATCACCCTCAGCCCTAGACAAAGCCAACATCATTTTTAAAAACCTGCAAATATGTCTGCAATCCACTGTATGAATGTTCTCATTCTATCAAAACCCTGACCTCAGTAACTCAATGGAGCAATACAGGATGATAAAGTAGTTTTTATGAAAGTCATAGAAAGTTTGCTTTGTTTATTCATCCAAATGTATGTTTTTAAAGGATGAGGCTTTTATCTGAAACAAATAAAATTATAATTTGAAATTTCAAATAATGTGACTAATAGATTATGAATTCATTTTCAAATATAGAAATAATTAAAACACTTGGGGGTATAGAAAAAGTGAGTGCTGTATCTATTGTTTTCATATATTAATTTTACCCCATCTGCCAGAATTTAGGTTTTTTTATTTTTATTTTTTTCTTTTTCTTTTTTTGAGACGGAATCTCGCTCTGTCGCCCAGGCTGGAGTGCAGTGGCGCTATCTCTCTGCTCACTGCAAGCTCCACCTCCTGGGTTCATGCCATTCTTCTGCCTCAGTCTCCTGAGAAGCTGGGACCACAGGCGCCCACCACCAAAAAAAGGCACCTGGCTGATTTTTTGTATTTTTAGTAGACACACGGTTTCATCGTGTTAGCCAGGATGGTCTCCATCTCCTGACCTCATGATCTGCCCGCCTCAGCCTTCCAAAGTGCTGGGATTACAAGCGTGAGCCACCGTGCCTGGCACAAAGATATATTTTACTAATACCACAGAGGCATAATCTGCTGCTATTTCTTGATCAGGAGTAAACAAGTTGACTTCACAGCAGTTGATCTAATTTTCTTCCCCATTCATTCAATGGTATTTTTTGATTATAGAGTATATTGAATTAGACAATGATAAGTCCTTTTCTTTTTCTTTTTTTTTTTCTTCCAGAAATGGCTTCTCTCTGTTACTGAGGCTGGATTGCAGTGGCTCTGTCTTGACTCACTGCAGCCTCTGCCTGCTGGGCTCAAGAAATCCTTCTACCTCAGCCTCCTGAGTAGCTGGGACTACAGGTGAGCACCACCATGTCCACCTATATAATTTTTGTATTTTTTCTTTTTGTAGAGACAGGGTTTCACTGTGTGGCCTAGGTTGGTCTCAAACTCCTGGGCTCACACCATCTTCCCTGCTCAGCATCCCAAAATGCTGGGATTACAGGTGTAAGCCACTGCACCCCTCTGAGAAGCCTTTTTATTATAGGTTGTTCTTATTGTTTTATTTATTTGGTTTACTTGTTGGTTTTCAAGGTAAGTTTGACATATAAGGTGGTATGTTTACAGGTCAAGTTATAGAAATAGCTAGATTGAAGTTCAAATCCAGAGCCAAGTTACTTAGACTCTCTAAGGACTTGTTTTTTCCCTTATAAAATTAAAATAAAGTGGATAGCCACTTCATAGGCGTGTAATAAGAATTAATATGATCATGATGTCACACAGTTGCAAAGAGATACTGAAACTTGGCTCTGCCAAAAAATATTAGCTATTGCCATTATGATTGTTCTCCTTAATACCTAAGGCATTTGCTGACAATCAGGTTACTCATCATGTCCTCCCAGGAAAAAAATTTTAAAAAGTTTAAAACTTAGGAACTACTTTTAAAATTTAATTTTCAGACCTGACATAACACAGCTGAGGAAGAGAGGTGGTGGCTGATTGGGGATAGATGTAGAGATCATTAATGGTATAAGAGTGTGAGAATGTGAAGCAGGATAGGATATGATATTACTCATACAGATCACAAATACATGTCAAAATTATATTTATGATTCATTTATGTAAAATTCAACATTGTTTTCTTCAAAGAAGAAATCTTTCACTCTACCTAGTTAATTCTGGAAAATTTTACAAATTGAGCATGCCATTTTTTAGTATGAATTCCTTTCTTTCAGCTACCCTGCTAACTTTGGCATGATGAGCAGAAAAAAAAATAAACAGAATGATTAGTTCTGAAATATGAAAAAGTGTCCAAGAAAACGAGTAGTCTTGAGAAGTAGGGAACAGGATGAACTCACTAGGGGACAGAAGGGCAGGAGGGAGTGGGACCAGACAAACACTGAGCTCTGCATGCACATGTAACAGTCTAAAATAGTCATCCAGCATGCAGACTCTAGGTCAAGATAACCAAGATGAATTGCCAAATTCTCCACAAGCAACATGACTTTGGGTAAGGTATTTAAGTTTTCTGTGTCTTAGTTTCTTCAACTGATAAATAAAAATGATGGTCATATCTACTTCATAAAATTGTGATAATTGATTAATACTTGTAATGAATAGTGTTTGGCATTTAGCTTATTAATAAGACATTTCATTAAAATATTAGCTACTTTTGTTAGCTAGCAACTCTCAATTTTGCCTAAAGCTGACCCCATATCTAGGGTTAGGTTTTGAAAGAAACTCATCACCATCAGAAACAGGTCTGGAAATTATAAAGGAAAGCTTAAAGAAACAGAAATATGTGCAACACCTATTTACAAAGAATCCATTGGGAAACCCCCACTGAGCCCAGGTAGATGGCACATGTCCCCTTTGGTTATGTAATTCAGTTCCCTGAGGGTCAGTTTACTGTCTTTGTTCCCAAGGCAAACTTTTTAATAATTGTGATCCCACTCGATAGTCATGTTCACTTACTTTATGGGTACATTTGTGGCATATTTTAAAATGTGAAGTTGAGTGCTTTCACTTGAAAACCAAAGGCCTGTAATGACAACATGCTATAGAGGAAAAATTATTGATTTGTGTAAACAGGCAGATCTTGTTTGTATTCTAGCTCCATCACTTACTAATTTTGTGATATGCACAATTTATATCCTGTCTGAGCCTGTGTTTCCTCTACATGAGATAATTTCTACTTCAACGTATTGTTATGAGGGTTAAATATAAATTACTTTCTGGTTTATGATGTTGGTGTATACTACTTCTATGCACGATAGTTATTTTTATGAATAAGATTTTTAACAGTAAGCCATAGAAAATATAATGTAAGACTGATTCTTAGAATCTATCAAAACAGGTTGTAAAAATGACGTAAACCTCTAGCATGGTAGTAACTAACATTCTGAAAAGCTTAATTTTTCCATTGAGAACTATAGCCCAACACAGTGTCTGTGCTTCAGTTTTCCTCTTGTCAGGAAGGATAATATCTGTGATGCATGGACTAACTCTAATGAAAATTTTTATTCTTAAGGCACAAAATATTTCCCAGCACAGTACCTAAGGTCTTTGTGCTCATGTCAGCATTGGAGATAAATTTCTGGGAAAGTAGAGAAACTGCTCATTCCTATAGACATCAAAACACCAAAGTAGCCAGGCACGGTGGCTCACGCCTGTAATCCCAGCACTTTGGGAGGCCGAGGCGGGTGGATCACCTGAGGTCAGGAGTTCGAGACCAGCCTCAACATGGAGAAATCCCATCTCTACTAAAAGTACAAAAAATTAGCTGGGTGTGGTGGTGCATGCCTGTAATCCCAGCTACTCAGGAGGCTGAGGCAGGAGAATTGCTTGAACCTGGGAGGCGGAGGTTGCGGTGAGCCAAGATCGTGCCATTGCACTGCAGCCTGGGCAACAAGAGTGAAACTCCATCTCAAAAAACAAAACAAAACAAAACAAAAAACACCAAAGTAAAAGTGAAAATAAAGCTACACAGCAGACTTTTTCTTTTTAAATACCTAAACTGAAAAGTATACCTATCAGGAAACATCCAACTCATGAATTACTTTAAATATGTTTTTAAAACAGTGTGCTTGTTTTATAACAACAGATTCATGCTATTTACCTGATATTCCCCAGTCGTTGCTTTGTGGAGCTCAGTGTCATCCTTGGAGACCATGGGCAATAAAAAGCATTTCTTCTGCACCAGTAAGACAAAAACAAACTGACTACTTCTCACATAAACCTTGGAGGGCTTCCCTCAGTGGGGTTAGTGATCAGCAAATCATGTCAAATAACCCCTTTTGTTATTTTTGACATAATAGTGTTCCTAGCAGACAGTACTCAAGAATTCCCAGATTCTTAGCTTTAACATAAATTCAATATACTCTCTTTTATTAAAAGTCAAGCTGTTTATTCACAGTAGCTCTTAAGTCTATGTTTCATTTTACACACATATGTGGATGTAATAGCTTTTTCCTTAGAACTTTTAAAAAATAGAATTCAGTAAAAGTCCTATATTTGTATTTTCTATGTGTCAAGAAGAGATAACCATCATTAATGTGAACCGAATTTCAGTTGAGGAGCTGAAATTAGGAAGAATTGAAAAACACCTGAAATAAATCTTCAAGTAATAAAGGGGAAAGTTTACTTTAGAATTAGTGTATCAAAAATGGGAAAATTGGCTGGGCGCAGTGGCTCACGCTTGTAATCCCAGCACTTTGGGAGGCTGAGGCATGCAGATCACCTGAGGTCAGGAGTTCAAGACCTGCCTGGCCAACATGGTGAAACCCTGTCTCCACTAAAAATACAAAAATTAGCCAGGCATGGTAGTACATGCCTGTGGTCCCAGCTACTCGGGAGGCTGAGGAAGGAGAATCGCTTGAACCCTGGAGGCAGAGGTTGCAGTGAGCCGAGATCACACCACTGCACTCGAACCTCGGTGACAGAGCGAGACTCCATAAAAATAAATAAAATAAATAAATAAATAAATAAACAAATAAATAAATAAATAAATAAAACTTTTTAAAAAGTCATTGCTTTATTTTTAAAAATTAATAGTTTCAAAATGTATACATGTAAAATCTAACTGGGAATACTTTTTATCTACTTGTAGCACAAGATTAAATTTATTCTCAATTACTAGGAGATTTGCACAATAGATTATATATTTACTTTAATCTGTATGACTAAAAGCCTCATTGTCAATGTGACTATGTCATCATTATCACATTCGTGAATCTCCTGATTATAACCTGCACAGATGGTCTACCTACAGGGCTCTGGGATAAGAAACTTGCTGTCTGTCTACAGAGGAAGCCGTTTTCACTTCCAGATAGTTCTGAATATTTGCAAGTACTTGCTGATTTAGAGTCAAATTATGTCTTGCTGTAACATCCATAATTACTGAACTTACATTTGAGATAAACCAAGATTAGACTAAACCATGCCTTCAAATGACACTCTCAAAAATGTGATGCAATTTATGTGCCAAAACTATCCTATCTTGCCATTTTCCTCCATTTTTTTAGGAAAAGCATGGTCCTAGTTTTGTTAGCCACAGTTCACAATATTATTTTAAATCACTATGTCATTTGGATATCCTATATTTGAACACTCTTTAGTGTCTTCCAGTTAAAATATATCTCCAAATACCATCACATTGGGGGTTAGGGCTTTAGCACAGGAACTAGTGGGGGACGTGTGTTCAGTCTACCAGAGCCCCCCAGTCAGCCCCACTGTGCCCATTTAGGGGCAGATTGTAGGGCTCAGGTGGGACACAGAGGTGGAGGAAGCACAAGTTCTGCCTCCTGGGAATGGCTCAGCCAAAACAAGGACAGGGACAGTGGGATAGACAACAGCCAGTGGGGTAACCAGCAGGAGCCCCAAGGTGTCACTTTCACCCTTAGGTGAGGAAGTCGGCTGGGCACCCACACATGCCACAGTATGGACCACGTTCCCTTCAAACACGGCTCACTTAACATTCCTAAACTCTGCAAAGGGGCAGTGCTACCTTATCTCCTGAGGATGGCCCTGAATGTAGAGGAGTCACGGGAGCTGCCCACATCACCCACCAGTGACTCTTCACTCCCCACATTTTCCCCGAGGGCCTGATGTGCACTGAGCTGGGGAAGCCCTGCCAAGATAAACTCTCCTTCCCAAAGGCCACAGAAGATGGCAGGCCTCTGACACTGCCCACATCGAGCAGAAGGGACGGGGCAGAGGGGCATCTGTCCAGCTGACTGCTGTGTTCTGTGGGCAGATGGGGCCAGAGGGGACCCAAACATGGCTCCCTTTGTCACTTGGCCGAGGGGCCAGGCCACCATGTACCGGACAGCTTTGCCCCAACAGCCTCTGCTGCTGGGCCAGCCCCCAGCACCATGACCACAGCTCTGCATGCAGGCAGTGCTGGGACAGGTGCCCTGGCAGTCACAGGGGTCCTGAGCCAATAAGGGCCCTGGGGGAGGAATCAGAACTCAGACTGTGGAGAAGAAGGTGTTGGCCAGGAGGGAACCAGGGTGGGTACTAGGTCCTGTCCATGCTGGGATCTGAGATTCTAAGAGGTGGGTTAGGGGTAAAAGGGGCAGAAGTTGGCCCATGGGGTGAGAGGAGTTCAGCAGAGATTGGGAGGACAGGACAACCTGGGGAAGAGCAGAGTGTCCTCCCCAGCCTCGGTCCCTCTCCTGATGCAGTCCTCACCTCACTCATAGACTCTGGAAGTCTCCCTTTGGTGAACACCTAGCCCCCAACTCCCAGGGCACTTCCCAGACAGCCAATGCCACATCCCAGGCAGCCCCTGCTCTGCCTTTGGGGTCTGTGCCTGGCAGAAGGGCGGCTGACCCTCGGCCCCTCTCAGCCTGGGCCCCAGCTCCTCCTGGCCCTGTAACCAGCAGACACACCCACCCTGCACCTGGTGACTGGTCATGCTTGTTCCCATTGGTGATGGTGTGTTGGGAGGGAACTGTTTTAGATACCAGTGTAAATCTGTGTCTACATCAATTCCACATGAGTTCAGTCCTCATATGGGAAGGGAATCATAGCTGTGGGGGGCTCCATGCAGGACCTTGAGGGCCCCGAGACCAGTCCCTGTGGCCACAGCAAGGAGCATCTGCTTCAGCTAGTTGGACAAGACTCTCTCCTGCCCAGAAACAGGCAGAGGGACTTCCCCCGCTCCCCACCCATCGTCGTATCCCAAACACACCCGTGTGGACTGTCACCTCAACGTCTCCTCTCAGCCCAGTGCCCGCGCTCTTCCTGATGAGGGTTAAGCAGGAGCAGCCTCCTTTCCCCATGTTCATGTTGCAGGTGGCTGCCTTCTCCTCAGCTCCCACCGAGCAGAACAAGAGCCAGCCAGCTCTCTCCAATCCCAGGACTTTCCAGGGACACTGATAATGATGGGAGGCCCCAAGAAGCCTCCCTAAAGCAGGCAGGGCCTTGTGAATGGGTGGTGGGAGGGATCAGGGCTTCCTCAGCATCTGTCAGTCCCTGGAGCATCTGAAGGGGCTCCCTACACCAGGAGGAAAGAGTGGGGCCGGCCCCTGTGGGTTCCCAGAGCCTGGCATCTGCCAGTTCCTCTGCCCTCCCTCACAGACACCCTCCAAGGAGCAGCACAGCACCAAGGACAGAGGCAGCAGCCCCGAGAGCATTTTCCAACACAACTACATTTATTCACATTTACACATGAGGCCCCCAACGCACTGCTTCCCACCCCCACTCCCCAGCCCCTTCCCCCCAGACCCTCCCTTCCTGCCCTCCCTGTTCAGCCACCCTCTCCCTCCCCTCCCTCCCCTACCCTCCAAAGCTAAGGCCCAGTGAGATCAGCACTGGGGGAGAAGAAGCTTTTGACC
Organism: Pongo abelii; assembly: GCF_028885655.2. Classification (NCBI taxonomy): domain Eukaryota; kingdom Metazoa; phylum Chordata; class Mammalia; order Primates; family Hominidae; genus Pongo; species Pongo abelii. Next base: position 74,990,637 of record NC_071993.2, read on the forward strand.
GCTTTGGCGCATCAGATGCCAGAGCCCCATCCTTGGGGATTGGCCCCAGAGACCCTGCCCAGAAGCCCCTACTGGCTACAATGCTGCTTATTCTCCTTCCTGGAGACCAAGGGGTCACCCTTTCTCTTTTGAGACTGTGAGGGGCCACCCAGCCCCCAAGTCAGGGATTGCTCCCCAGAGACCCTGAGCCCAGGCCCTGGGTGGGGTGTCTTTTCAGCAGGGGACACGCTTCCAAAGAGAGGTCGCTTCTTGGACTTCATGGCAGGAGAGGGTGCTAGGCTGAGGCCTCTTCTCTGAGCAGATGGGGACTGATGAGTTCCCTGGGGTCCCCACTTTTCTGGGCTGAGAAGGCCCGAGGCAGGGACAGGGCTCTGGGGTAGCCACCAGGGCAGAAGCTTGTGCTGGGAACCCAAGAGGAAGGCCAGGCTGGGGAGCTCCTCCTCCTCACTTGACCCCTGAGCCAGCCCATGTGACTCCCGGACAGGAGACCCTCCAGGGAGATCCAAGGCATCCTTGGCCCCCAGGCCAGGGCTGGTGGGTCTGTGGTCCTGGGGAGGAGAGGTTGGCCGGGCAGCCCTCAGCCCAGGGGAATCCTGACATCCCAAAAGCACAACAGAGTCTTTGGACCTGGCCATGCCAGTGTGTGCTCTGCCTCGTCCCTGAGGGTCCTGGGCAGCCATCTGGGGTGGGCAGGTTTCCATGCCAACCCCTTGGTGGGGGCCAGGGATGTCTCTCTCTGCTCCTTGGCCAGCTGCAAACTTAGAAGAACCTGAGTCCAACCGGGCCATGCCATGACTAGGGGCTGCCCTCGTATGCTGTTTCTCCTTCAAAGGTAGGAGGCGCTTCTCCACTAGCTGCGGGAGGAAAGGGGGCACTTACTGGCACTGCCCCAGGTGTGAGCAGGGCCCAGGGTGGTGGAGACCAGGGCACTTGGGCAGCAGGCAGGGAAGCCTGAGGCAGCTGGGCTTTATGTCAAAGAGAGAGGGTGTGGCTCTGCCGGGCATCCCGTTGGGCCTCACCGCAGCTTGCATGCTGACTCCCCTCCCTGGCTCCTGTCCATCCTACTCCCTCTGAACCTGCATCTTCCCACTCCAGAGTGGTTCCCCAAGAAGCCAGGCATCCCCAGCAGGGGGGATTAGACAATCAGGTGGGCCTTGTGTGCCGGGTCCCTCCTGCCCCTGGGGTACCTGGGCAAGGGTGAGTCCTTCCTCCTGCTCCAGCTCCTGGCTTAGGGCCAAGAAATCCATCTGTGGATCTGGGGAAAGCAATTCTTCCAGGAATCGGGGGTGAATGACGGCCTCCACCTGGAAACAGAAGGAAGAAGGCATGAGCTTCCTGGGCAGGGAGTAACCTGGAGCCAAGGACACCTGGAGGAGATGCAGAAAGCAGCAAGCGCCCCGTCCCCACCCTCCTGGGGCTGTCTTATATCATGGTGACCACCAGCTACAGACACAGACCACAGACCTGGTAACATACACACACACAGACAGAGACACACAAACCACACACAGACAGAGACACACAAACCACACACAGACACACAAACAGACCCACATATGACACAGGAAAAGACACAGACACAGGTAACATACACACTCCACACTCACACCCGCACAGACACACAAAGACACACAGTAACAAACCACAGACACAAACACACAGCAACACACAGACACACACAATCACATACACAGACACTCAAATCCATGGAAATACACACACTGCTGAGTAGCTAAGGAACAGAGCTTAATTCCAAGGACCTGGGAGTGCCACCCCCTGGAATCCGGCAGACCCCAGCACTCCAGCCCACCTTGGTGACGAAGTCTTTCTGGGAACACAGCTTGTCAATGTAGCTCAGAAGGCCCGGGTCTGGGGTCGTCCAGTCCTCTTCCTGTGGCTGCTTCACTTCGCCCTCTTCCTGTTGTCTCTTGGGCTCCCCCATGGCCCCGAGGGAAGGCCCCAGCAGCTCCTCCATGATGTCCACGTACTCCTGCACTACTTCTGGGGGGATCTCCTCAGGGACCTTGGTCTCTGCTGGCCTCTGGGGCCGGGGTGGTGGCAGGCGGGCCTTGGTCTCTGCTCGCCGGTGGGGCCGGGGTGGTGGCAGGCAGGCCTTGGTCTCTGCTCATCGGTGGGGCCGGGGTGGTGGCAGGTGGGCCTTGGTCTCCACTGGCCTCTGGGGCCTGGGTGGTGGCAGGCAGGCAGTCGGGGCCTTGGGGCCGGCCTTGCTGGGAAGGTACACTGAGGCAGAGAGGGAGGAGTATGGGCGTGGTGAGGGCCGCTCCTCCTGCTTGCACCACACAGGGGAGGGCAGGGCTTGGGGATGTGAAGTGGGTCCCAGTTGGGTCAGGACCACCTTAACCACAGCGCCCCCGGAGGAGGCGGGGTGGGGCACATCTGAGACAGCATCGCTTGGGAGGAAGTTTGGAGGCACCAATACGCCCTGTACTCTCCCCAATCATCCCTGCTTCCTGGGCAGAGCATATGTGGAGTTTTGGACAGGAGAGGGGAGAGAGTAGCTAGGAAACTCGACCAGGTCAATACCCAACATATGCTCCCAGAAGCTGTCCTGTTGGAGGGAGCAAATCCCCCTCTTGAAGGGAAGCAAGGGGTGTGGGGACAGTGGCCTCCCTTGGCCCCTTTGGTCTTTGCCATGGCTCCTGTGGGAATGTGGGAAGCCATACCTGGCTGCTTGACCACCTCAGGGGCTGGGGGTCCTCGAGGTTCAAGCCTCGGTGTGGCTGGAGGAGGCAGGCACTGGGGCCCCTTCATCCATTGCAATTTCTGAATCTGCATCTCCTCCTCAGCCTCAAACTCCAGGAACCTGGCAGTGAAGGAGGCCCAGGCTGTGCTGAGAGGGTCCAGGCCCCCTCCCCCCAGGACCAGGCAGTGGCCGAGGGCAGGGATGGGAGGGAGTGCCTCGGTGTGCTGTCCAGGCCCTCACTGTGTCCCATTCCCCAGTCCCAGGAGGAAGCTGCTCCCAGAGTTCTGGGCTCACCCTCCCTCACTCAGCCCCTGCAGAGCCCATGGCATCAATGGGGCTTCCTGACTCAAGTCAGGGCCACGAGGTCCAGGAGGGTCCCGGGGGACCCCTCCTCCAGGTTTCAGCTGGCCAGGGGTGGGGTGTATGGCAGAAGGCATCAGGGATGATGCCCAGATGCAGGAGTCCTGAGGCTAGGACTGTGGGCCCCCGAAAGATAACCCAGGGGCACGAGGCCTGGGAGACCCTGGGTCAGGAGGAAGCAAAAGCTGAGCCCAGAGGACAGGGTCCCCTTCCCCTGAGGCTGCTGTCTGTCTGTCTGTCTTCATGGAGGGGACTGCCCAGGAGCAAAGGCAGTCAGGCCAGAGATGTGTCTCATGGTGTCCCGGGCACAGGTCTCCCCAACCCAACCCCCTGGCCAGGCTGGGATGGGAGAAAACCGACTTCTGGCCACTGATGTGAGGAGCCTGTGCCCCACTCTTGTCTATAGTCACTAGCACCCCCTCTCCTCATCCCCACAGCTGGAGGTGACCCACTTTGGGCTGTGATGCTGGCTGCTCCTGCCATGACCTCCAGCGTCAAGGCAGGGATGGCCCCAGGCCAGGCAGGGGGTGCTTCCCAATAGGGCAGGACAGAAACCCCAGAACACTCTAGGTGGCAGGAGCAGCTTCCTGAGGGAGCCAGGGACCCAGAGTGTCCTGGGTTTTTCCACACCCTCCTCATACTCCACGTTGAGAAGCCACCATGGCCACCGGACCTCTGTCATTCACTCTCACCCTGCCACGCGGGCCCTGCTCCCAGGACCCCAGACTCACTTTTCTGCTATCTCGTAGAAGATCATCCGGTCAAAGTTGCTCGTGTGCTGCCATTCCCGCATGGCCCACCACAGTCCCTCCTCCAGGGTCATGGTGGGCTTCCGCCGGGCCAGGGATCGGAGAACTGGGCTGTAAACCAGTGCAGTCAGTCTCAGCCTATAAACCCACCCTTCATCCCAAGCCCACCTGGTCCCAACACCTGGCCCCTGTCCTCCCCACACCTCTCCTGCCATCTGTCCCTGTCCTGTTCTCCCCCATGTGGGCTCCTCAGGCCCCAGGACACACTCCCAAGATCAAACATCAACACAAGCTACCAAGTGGCCTCTCCAACTGCCCCTCGAGTCCTTAGTGTTGAGAAGTGGACTCAGTACTATGGGTGGAACATGTGTGTCCCCAATATTCCTGTGCTGAAGCCCTCAGCACCAGTGTGTCAGTATTTGGAGGCAATCAGGGTTAGAGCAGGTCATGAGCGTGGGTCCCAGTCATGGAATCCAAGCCCTGATAAGGGCAGAAGGAGATGCCAGGGCTCTTGCTCTCAGCCACAAGGAGACACAGCCAGAGACAGCTCTCTCCAGCCAGGAGGAGTGCCCTGACCAGACACCCAATCTGCTGTCACCTTGATCTGGGACTTCTGGCCTCTGGAACTGGGAGACATGAATGTGTCTTAATAAAGTACCCAGTTTATGGGATTTGTTACGGCAGAGCCTGAGCTGACTGAGACAGTGTGCACACAGGATGACCTGGGGGTGAGGGTTAAAGTGCAGGTTCCAGGGCCCCAGGACTGAGCATTCAACTGGCTTCCTGGGGACTCTGGAGCAAGGCAGCCCCTGGGGATGTAGCCTCAGGGCCCTGGAGCATGAGGAGCAGGAGCACACATCCAGAACCAAAGCAGAGTGGTGTCCACACCACTGCAAGCAGCAGGTCCAGATCCCACATTCCCACAAGAGCCATGGCAAAGGCCTGTGAGCCTGGGGCAGCTCCACTCCAAGAATCAGGGTCCCCAGTGCACCCAGACTCTGCTCCAAGGGGGAATGCAACCAGTTCCAGGGTGCGGGAACAGCGAGATTTTTGGGGATGAAGATGGGGCCACCTTCCACCTACACCCCAGGCAGGGGACTTCTCTAGGGGAATGGCCAGTGTGTCACATGGTGGATGTGCTCAAGCTCCCATTTGCTCGTCAGTGGGAAACACAGGGTGACAGAGGCGCCGCAGGGTGGAGAGAGGCAGGGACTGGGAATGAAACCACAAACTCTCCCAGATGCTGACGTTGCTGCCTCACAGCCACCACAGTCCATGGCCCTGGGCTGCTGGGCTTGAGGTGCACTCAGAGCTGTCACTGGAGCCCGTGGCTTTGGGGCATGCTCTCCTAGATGGTCTAGTCCTGATAATGATAGTAATGGGGACAGCAATCATAACTGCTATCATGTAATGTGTCATAGCATGTGCCAGGCACTGTGCTATGCATGTCATATGTGAGCTCAAGTCATCTCTTCACCATCATCTCAATGAAGCATCATTGTCTCTTTTTCTAGGAGGGATTGAAGGTGAAGATGCAAATACCTGCCCGGCATCGACCCCAGTGCGGGGCCCAAGACCATCCCCCTGTGCAGGCTCCACCACCACTGTGCTAACTGGACCTCGGCAGAACTGCGGGCATGTGCCAGGTTCCTGCTGGGCCCTGCAGCTCCTCCCCCCAGCCCCATGTAAGGTGCTCCTGACCATCAATACTGGGTTAAAGGGGAGGCACTGGGGTGTGTACTCAAAGACCTAAACCCAAACCATAGCTCACGTCACACCAGGAACCGTCTCTGACCTGGGTCTTCTGTAAACATTGTTGTGAAAATTATTGAAAGTAAGGATTGGCTGGACTCATGGGACAGTGACGGGCATTTGAGATGAGGCCCCTGACAGTCTGTCCTGAGCCACAGCCAGATTAATATTGTTGAAAATGTATCTTCCCATAATGCAACCCATCACCCTCACAACCGCCCTGCAAGCTCCCCTGAACAGCATGACCTCCCGTCCATCCAGCCTCTTTACATGTGAGCTGCAAGACCAGCTCCAATGCCCCGAGGACACTCACATGAGGAAGCACGAAAGCGCTTCGGTGTCAGGACTCTGGGGAAGGTGCCTCCAGGCCAGGGGCTTTTAGTGCTGCCAGAGTCGGAAGTTGTCATAGACACTCTTGGGGTTACAGGAGTTGTCTGGCAGGGCCTTGGCCTGGGAGGAAGCCAGGCTGCCCTCTCCATGAGCCCCTTGTGGCCATGGCCCAGCATTCCCTTGGGACATGATGGGGGGCAACTGGGCAGCCGGTGGTGGTGGTGGTGGAAGAGGAAGGCCCTGGGACCAGCCTCCCTCACTGGCCTGGGTGCCCCCAACCACCTGGGGAGCCATAACAGGCACCACAGGAGCAGCTGCCAGGAGTAGGGGAGGTGGACACACGACACCTCCGCAGAGGGTGCATGGAGCCTGCCAGATGAGGGGGGCCTGAGTTAGGACCAAGGTCTGCACCTGAGGGGCTTTCACAGGCCCCACCTCTGTCCCCATCTGGACAAAGACGTTGGAAGCCCCGGCCCCACTCGGGCCGCGGCCATCCTGTCCTGCCACCAGAGGTGTGCTGGGGAAGGCAGACAGCACCAGAGGGCCGCCTGGAGGAACCCCTGCAGTCACAAGGGGCAGCCCGTGTGCTGGGCCGGGAGCGGGTGTGGTGAAGGGCAGAGCCGTGAACACAGACAGGGAGGTGCCAGGGTTCATGGTCACGCCCGGTCCCAGCACTGGGTATGCTGTGGAGACAAAGGAAAGAGGTGAATGAGCTGGGGTCTCCAGGTCCACACTAGTCACTGGGGAATCAGAGGGGAGTCCAACAGCTAAGGGCTTATGACAGGGAAACTCTGCAGCTTGCAAGTGTCCCTGAGTGTGCATCAGATGCTCTGTTCCTCCAAGGAGAGTCGCTCCACTAGAGAGCCTGGCCCCGGTCACCAAGACTCCCTAAACCCTGTCTCCCAAGAAGCAACAGCCAAGCCTTTGCTGCCCGAGGATCTGCCTTGGGTGTCCCTGGCAGACTCTGTCAGCCTCACAGGCATCTCCCAAGCCATGGGTCAGGGATCAGTCTCTCAGTGGCTTGGTGGTCCTCAGCGTGCTCAGCAACAGGTGAGGGGCCTACCCCAGGGCAATGGCTTGGCACTCAGAAGGCCAACAGGAAGCCAGAAGCTTCCAAATATTATGGCCCCATCTCCTCTTCAATCTTCCTTTTCCTGAAGCTCTTGTAAATCCCTTTCTTTTCTAGCTCAAACACAACAAAAGAAAACCACTGGATGGAAATCTTTCCCAAGCCAGCACCCTAGGAACCCTGAAGATAATCCATAACTCGTCACACCCAGCATGGAAGTGATTGTCCTGGCACCACCCACAGCAAGTGCTAAATAGGGGTCAGATTCAGGCCACCCTTTCCTCAGTACTAGATGGTCCCAGCTGCCACTCAGGATGCTCTGTTCCCAGGGAGCATGTCTGAGAGGCAGTGGTGGAGTCCCCTGAGATAGTGTCACTGTATAGCCAGCAACAGCCACACACGATTAGAACACAGCCAGCAAGTGGCAAGCAGCAGGGCTATCAGGGGAGGTGTCTAGGGATTTTCACAGCTGCTGGTCATGTTACAATAGGTAGTGGGACAAGGAGCCCATCTCTCATCCTTCTTCTCCTTTGAGCTCCCAGTAACTGAACATAGTAACCAACCAAGAATCAGGGGTTCTTGGGCCACGGGCCAGGTGAGGCAAAGTTGTCTGGAACTCATCCCTGTTCAGTAGGACCTCATGCAGTCTCTAGTCAAGGGGAATAAGGGATACAGCACATGCACCTCATCATTCAGAACACATATCCTAACTTAAATAATAATAATAAGAGAATCATCTTCCTATTTGTGCACTACTCTCCTTCCTCTACTGAAAAGGAAACCAGGCTTTCCAGACCCTTCCACTGAGAACCAGCAAGAATCCACACCTGTCCCCCATTCATGAGGTAGTATAAATGGAATAGGAACAAATTCTTCATCTCCACAGTAACACAAAGTGCAGAGGACAGGCCATGAGCTCGCAGACAAGAGGAAGTGGGTCTGAAGACCTGAGCTTCCACAAAAGGGCAAACAATTCAGAACAACTCAGGAAGCCCAGGCCCTGTGTTGCCTGAACTTCCTCATCTGCCCCCACCCCTGTTAAATCAAAACCAACAGCTACCTGAACTGGTGGAGAAGCCATGTCTGAGGAGGGAGCTGAGAGGCTCTGGGCTGTGGCAGTTACAGTAGCCCCCAGCCTCACCCACCCAGAGGCTGTCACTACATGCTCTGTCACAGCCAACCCACCCAACAGTTTTCTGGCTGAGACCACTTCTCCCCACTCCTCCCTAAGATCTAGAAAACTCCAGTCCAAATCTCTCTGAACACTATGGAAGGGCACCTTCCAGGTGCCTGAAGACGTGGCGCAGGGTTCAGGCTTGCCTGTCATCCTCCTGGGGCCACCAGCACAACACGATCCCACCACTCCCTACAAACACAAGATGACGTGACCTGTCTCCTTCTAGAAAGGATCAATCCATCCACTCCATCCTTTCCCCTATGCGGTGTATTCCCCCAGGCATCTTGGTCCACCTCTAAGGAGCCGTCCTCCCTAACCACAGACTCAGGGTGCCATGGCCATCCCCAGGTGTGATGTCCTTGGGGACATCCAGTCCTCCCTCCCTCCTCAACAGCAGCCCTATCAACTGTCCCCAGGGCAGTGTCAAATTTGAATTCCCAAGGAGTTGAGGCATGGCAGACTCGGATAATGCCCCCATCCCTACAGGCTCACCTCCATTTGAAGCCATCCCCTCAGGCTGGGCACTGACAACCGCTGTCTGGCAGTTTCCACAATGAGAAAAGTCAAGGGTAAGACCCAGAGAGTGACCTGGCTCAGCAGGTGCTCCTGAGTCCAACTGTAGCAGGGAAAATTTGAATGTAAACAGGTTTAGAACATAGGACCCCAGACATTCTGCAGAGGGGGAGGGGCAGTGGGCAGCTGGTAGGGGTGGGGGACATTCTGTGAAGGGCTTCGGCCGTTAAGCAAGAACCTGAGTTTCCCTTCCAACTGCACAGCAGCAACAGAGATGGTGTGCACCTCTTTAGGCAAATTTTAAATTGTCCTTCTGACTCACAGCAAAAGCTTCTACCTGATGTCCCCTTTACTTCCATTCTTTATCAACAGACCTACTTTTGTGCCAATCAACCCATGCTCCTTCCCACTTTGGCTCTTTCCCAGTCTTGATGAATTGCAACAGGGGCTGCACTTCATGAACAAAATTCAAAACACGTTTTCAGTCTAAGAAACACAGGGGTTCTTAGGAAGGCAAGGGGACTGGGTGTTTGAAATCAGGATGGTCTCAGCCGATCCAGACTATTAGGTGGCTGTGTGCTCATCATTGTTTAGGAAGCAATCCTTGTGCCCCCAGGTCATGTATGTTGCTGGAATCTCTGTCTACACCAGCAGGCCAGCCTTATGTCCCAGTCCCTTTGCTGGAAAGCCTCAATCCAGGAAAGAGTGGCTATGCAACCTACAGCACTGAGACCAGAAATCCTTTCATTTTGTTTCCCAGCATATTCTGCTGGTGTTAAATGTTTATGTTTTATCTTTTGAATGATTTTAATTTAACCAAGCAATACTTTTCATGGCTCCAAATTCAAACTGTGCACAGTGGAATAGGCAATGACCAGCCTTCCTCCCATCTCTTTTCCCTGGCCACCACATTTTCTGTCCTGGAGGAAACCGGTGTTATCTGATTGCTTCTCATCTTCACTGAAACACATCCTGGCTGGCCTCTCTCAGCTCACTGTTGGCCTCATCTTCACCATACATTCTTGCCATTTGGAATCCAGTGTCATCACATGTGGTTCTCTGCATGGGAATTATTGTAGCCTGTCTTTTAAAAAAACTTCATTCTCATTTCCACACTGAGAATCACTGTCTGTTTATTAGTATCAAAAGGACAGGAAAGAGCAGTCATGTTCTGTGTTGTGAACAAGGGGAGTGTTAGAGGAAATTGGTCAAAGGAGATGAGGAATGAGAACTCAGAGCACAGCAACAAAATCTTCTGAGACACACACATCACTCCCTGCTGGGCAGGGTAATTTTGCACGATGGGAGGGTGTTGGGGAAGGGAAGAGGCCTTCAGCCAGACCGGTGCACACTGCAAACATTCACTGAAACACACCCTGTTGGCACTTATGAAGCATTTGCCCCTTTCAAAGACATTTGGACTCAAGAAGGCAGAGTTGCAGGAAAATGTAACAGCGGCCACACTGCAGGGGCAGGTGGTGGATTGCAAGTCTCAAGCCCAGGGTTCTCCCCGCCTTGCCCCAGTTGTGTGAGAAGGTCATTTCCTAACTCCTGTCCAATATCCCCATGAGTTCTCGGTTTTGTCCCAACTCTAAACCTGAATGGTCCAGCAAGCATTTCTGTGAAATGCCTCCACAGTGGCCATTGGGAGTGACCTCCACGCAGTGACTGCCTGTCTGGGTGCTCCCAGGCCTTTTGTCCCCTGAGACAGAACTGCCTTCTTACATGCAGCCCTCTTCCACTGTGCAACTCTACCTCGATCTTAGCTGAGAAGATCAATGGAGAGCAATTCAAGCAAAATCATGGTAAACTTACCAAAACAAAACCAAACCAAACAAACCATAAATGCTTTGGAGATCTTTCTGAGGATTTGATCTTTTATCATGGGGCAAACTTAAATGATTTTCAATCAATAACTTCATCTAAGAGGGATGTTGAAGCAAAATATCATACTCAGATACTGAAGAAGGGAAGAATTCTTGGTTGCTTCCTCTCTTAAGTCAGTCAATCGATGCTTTCTCAAGATTCTCACACATGGCTTTGATATAGGATTTGAATGAGTCTTTTTCTGAGCCAATGATACAAAAAATATACTGTGGAACAGTGTCTTGTCTTAATTCTGCAATCGCTTCTGTATATGTTTGAAGTCCTAGACCCCAGGAGGAGAGACAATCAAATTAGCCAAAGGTAATTTGTGAAGACTGGCCATGGGAGGTGGTGGCTAAAAGTCCTCTGGCCCCTGCTCTCTGAGCATCCCCACAGAAAGTCCTGGGCTGCACTGACTGCTGAGAAAGAACATCTCAGGGCTTGGATCCCCTGTTCAGAGGACACATGCTCTTCCACCCAGTGGAGGAATGGCGGCTCCATGCTGTGTCCTGCAGAGCTCTCAGTCTCTGCACTTGAGGCCCTGGGCCTGCATAGACATGAAGTCTCTTCAGTGTTATCACGTGGAGACAGATGATAGGAATCCTGCAAATGAGCAGAAAGGATGTGACGATGAAAGTTTTTTCTGAAGCTATTACAAACTCAAGTCACTGAGTTGCTTCTCTACTAGTTTTTTATTGCCAACTGGAATTCTGCACTGTGTTGCAGAGTCAGGGGTGGGGGAGCCTGGAATTGTTCCCTTACTATCTGCTGCTTTATCAACTGAAATTGATCAAGGCTACAACAAAAACATTTCTAGAAATCATTTGAATGCGGTAGGAAAAACTCTGGGAATGGAGTCAGAAGAAAGTATATTTTGCAGTGTGTTTTCAGGTCTAAAATTCTTTGCCAGAAATATTCTTTCATGGAACCTCCAGACTAAGTAGGAAAACAGGGCATACTATTTTTTGAAAGGCATGAGCAGGAATGAAATAAATGCCATCCAAAGGGAATGCAAGACATGCAATTCGAGGATACTTTGCTTTAGGATAAACCCTCCAAGGGTAAATCTTTCAGCAAGGGTGTTACCTAAGTGCATGGACTGCAGATTTGTATTACCGAAAATTAGGAGTGGTCGTTGCAGATGCGCTGGTTTCTCAGAGGCATGGTCATGGAGGTTCCAATGAGGAGGCGTTGTCTGGCCCCAGGAAGCGCCCAGGTGCCGCGTCCCTCCATTTCCCCATCTCTGGCGGGGCCTTCCCAGGGCAGGCTCCTGGCCTGCCCTGTGCGCCTGTGCATGAGCCCTGAGGCGGGCGAGTTTCCAGCATGAGGCCAGCAGCCCTCAACCGCTCCCAGCACCGGTTGCGGCGGCAGGGAGACGCGAAGCGCGAGAGCAAAGGGCGGTTAGCCAACGGCCTTCGCTCTCATGGCGTCCTTCTTGGTGTTACCTAAAAATAAAGCCAAGGGTGATTAGAAGGTAATCACCTCCTGGTCATGCTCCCACTGGTCACCAGTGTCCGCGGGGCGACCCCACGTTGTGGCCAGAGCAGGCCTGTGGCTGCGCTCAAGGCGGGAGCGTTCATAGCTTTCCTAGCGGGTCCCTGTGGGACTCCCAGTCCGCGCTCCTTTCCCTTGCTCACCTGGCCCTGAAGTGAGGGGGGAGGTGTAGCAATGCAGTGGGAACCCCAAAATGTGTCTCAGACATGCCTCTCACATTCCAAACAACGTAAAAGCTTGAGGAAAACCTCAGCAGTTGAAACCACGATGCAGTTCAGCAAAGAAGTAGCTCCTGTCCTCCTAAATCAGTGAAGTTCTCATGGACGACCTCATTGAGTAAGTTGTGAAGCTTGTTGACCTGGTCAGAATGATCAGCCAGCATGCATGTTCTAATACGCTCATTTGTCACTGGAATGAGCAGCTGCAAAGTGGAAGAACAGGCCTTTAGTCATAATTTGTTCACTTGGTAGCACAAGTTGGTTGTGGATGCAAGAGTGTGGCCAAAGTCAAGAAAAGCTCCCATGAGAATCGCTTACTTATGTGGAATTTACAAATAAAAAGTAGTGGTATATTATTTGTAAATTGTAGGCTACACATGTATCTAAAATTTACTGCACACACGTGTGTATCTTGGCTGGTTGGGTTAGTGTGTACTTGAGAATGTCAGGAAGATTCATTTTGGATTTTGGAAGGTGTGAGATTTGTGGGGGTGGTTTTGTGTACGTGAAAATGTGTTTATATGAATTCTTAGTTTGGAATTTGATATGTATTTAATTGGTGAGAATCTAATTTGTATTCACATGTGTGGGTTGGTGGTGTCTGTGTGGAGACTGCAGATTAAAGAAGGTCATAACTGGGCCGGGCACGGTGGCTCACACCTATAATCCCAGCACTTTGGGAGGCTGAGGTGGGTGGATCACCTGAGGTCAGGAGTTTAAGACCAGCCTGACCAACATGGTGAAACCCCGTCTCTACTAAAAATACAAAAATTAGCTAGGTGTAGTGGTGCATGCCTGTAGTCCCAGCTACTCAGGAGGCTGAGGCAGAAGAATCACTTGAACCCAAAAGGTGGAGGTTGCGATGAGCCTAGATGGTGCCACTGAACTCCAGCTTGGGTGACAGAGCGAGACTCCATTCCCCATCCCCTAAAAAAGAAGGCCATAACTGTTTTTGTGAGAGTGTGTAGGAGTGAGAGTTTATATTTGGAGGATATGAGATGTAAGATATGTATACCAGAAGAATTGGGGTTATATATTTGTGATTTGGGTTGTGAAGATGTATTTTCCATGTGTTTTCTCAGGTGAATGTTGGGGATTTGTATTTGTCTAATGTTTGGCAGATTTGGAAGAATTATCTTGTGCACATGGGCAGTAACAGAGAAAGTGCTTGTGTCTATTTTTGTGGACGTATACTCTGTTTGGTTTATGTATTTGGGAAATGTAGGAAGACCATTTGTGTACTCAGGGCATGTTGCATGGTGATGCGTGTTTCTTTTCATGATTTTCAGGGGTTGTGTATGGCTATTTCAATGTGTGAGGGCAGATCCATGTCTATTGGGGGACTGGTAGGATGAATGTGTGCAGTTGTGAGGTGGAGTTTGTATGATTCTGTGTCTTGGAAGATGGAGGAGTTATTTCTGTGTGAGCATTTGGAAGTGTGATTACATATGTGCAGGTATTGTGGAACTGTATGTGTATTTGGGGATATGAGGTGGCATGTTTGCATATTTGTGGTGTGTTAGTTAATCGTGGGTATATTTAGGGCATGTAGAGAACTACATGAGTATTGAGTTTGTGTGTGTGTTCAAGGGCATGGCAGTTTAGATGATGTTTTGTGGAGCTATGTGCTTGTATTTTTCAGTAAGTTGTTATTAGGGTTATATATTCTGGGAATTTAGTATGTGTGTGTCTGATAGAGAGATGGGGTTCTCTTTTTATACAGGAGAGTGAGAGAGTTGAATTTATATGTATTAGAGGTATGTGATATGGTTATTGGTTAGTACTTGGCAATGTGGGAGCTGGTTCATACTAGATTGGGATAATTTGGGATTGGGAAGTGTATTTATGGGTATTTATAAATGATATGCTGGAGATATTTCCATGCATCTTGGGTGTGTACACTGGTTTGTGTGTATATTTATCAGCAGATAGATGAATTATCTAAGTCTATTTATAGAATATGGGATTGTTAGTATTTAAAGTGTATTTCTTCGGAGAATGCTAGGATGTTCGTACATGTGTTTGGGCACGTTTCGGGGATGAGGTGAGGAGGTTGTATTCCGGAGATGTAGCATATTGATTGGATAGTGTTTTGGGGGATTTATACACTCAGGGATTGGGGATATTTGCGTGAGTTTGTATGTGCCCATTGGTATATGAAAGTTGTGTGCGTATATTAGAGTATTATTGGTGTTTTTGTGTGTTTTTTTTTTTTTTGTATGGTATGGGTTTTATCTGGGAGGGTGGGGTGTGTATTCATGGGTAGTTTGTGAATGTGTATATCAGGGGTTTTGGGTATATTAAGATTTAGTGGTCCTCTGTGTGTGCTGCGAAATGTAATACTCACAGAATTTGGTGTTGCCACTTGTATGTGTGTTCTCAGAGTTTGTGAGGTGGACTTATATGTATTTGATAAAAATAGTTTGTGGTTCTCTGTGTATTTGAATTTATGTGGCTCCTGTATTTTGTATTCTGGGAGATGTGGGAGGTTCGGTGCATGTATTTGGAAACAGAGAGGCTGTGTAGGTTGTGTTTACATTCAAGAATCATGGATTCCTGTATTTTAGAGCTGTGGGATTGTATGTGATTCTTTTTCTGGGTGATGCATGACACAAGTGTTGTATACCTTGTGATTTTTTTTTTTTTTTGAGCCTGTGCCTATAGGATTTTCATTATGTACTGTTAACAAATCTACTGAAAAGGATTTCTTAAAAAAACAACAAAAGAAAAAAATAGAAATTTGATTCCACTGAGCTGTTTGCAAATCAAGGAGTCCCAGCCTTCAGTGCAAAACAAAGGTACACTCTGGAAGAACAAAGAGAGGTATTATCTTTTATAGAGAAAGTTCATTCTCAGATTCCCAATCTGGTTCACTCTGCAAATGAGGGATACAAGCTTGTTTATTTCTGATTGGCTGATGCAAGTCAGTCTATTTCTTAAGTCCATATGACAAAATGGTACCCCTTGATTCAGGCGACATAAACAGGAACAGACAGCTGTGAAAGTCCCAAAGTGACACAAGTACGTGGTTTTTGCAGGAAGCAGGATACATGTGTGAGACTTGTGGTCCCAGCAAATGGCCACTTGGCTCCATTTTGAGTTTAGGCCCAGTCAGCCACTCATGATCAGCCCTTTCAGGGTTCACAGTATATATGGGTACTGTGTTCATTGTACATGTTTGTATTTGGGCACATATATATGTACATATATGGTTTTAGCAGTGATGTGAGCATTTGAGGTGGGTAGAGTTTTGTCTGCAAATTTAAGTAATAATTGGGCAGGCCATCTGTGTATTTAGGGTACAGGTAGCAGTTGTGTTGCTGGTGGGCTGGTTCAGGTTCTTGACTTTGCTGCACAAAAGAAGTCTTACTTTGAGTGTGAGTCCAATGTAAAAGTAAGCAAGAGAGGTTATTGCAAAACAAATGTACGCTCTGACAGCCGATCAGAGTGGGCTGCTCAAAGGTGAGACAGCATTGACTGACACTGGGGAAACCTCCTTTATGGAAGCCTTACATGACTATTCATGAAGGGGTGGGAAGGGGTGTCACTGTTAAGCACTCTCTGGGCTGTTCTCTGGACGCGCATGTGCTATTGCTGCACATGCTAGTGCCTATATCAGGTGAATCATTAACATCTTAAATCTCTACCCAAGGGTGTGTTTTTCACTGTTATAATGAGCACTGGTCAACCCAGGGACACCAATCGTGGGTTTTCGCACTTGTGCGAATTTGGAGATTTCCCCTTCTTCTTTTCCACCTCCTTACTGCAGGATCTCCCTGTGCAGTTGGATGGTTTCTTTTCTTCATCTGTTTAGCAAGTTTGTTCTCCTTTAATGGAGGTTATGACCACCCTATCCTATCTCAGTTGTATGTATTTGTTCAGGATACATGAGGAGGTTGTGTTCTAGAGGTACGTAGTTTGGTTTTGTTTTTATATTTGGGGTGAGAGTTGAGGGTCCTACTCAGGGTGCAGCTAGATTGTGTACACATATTCCTATGAAAGGATGTGGCTGTGCTGGAGCTGGCTTGTGCTAGCTTGGGGTAGCCACTGGGCACGGCACATCTCTTCTCAGCTCTGTGTTCTGTGGCATTAGGTTGGTAGTTTAAAATTAGTCATGCTGAGATATTTACACCACATAAGCATCACAATTCTAGGCTTTCCTATTTCCCCCTGGAGAGCATTTTATTAAGCAGTTAGCAACACACCACTGGGGCGGGGGGGGGGGGGGTGTGTGTGTTCAGGATCTGTAAGCAGATGTTTGTATGAAGCAAGAATATTTAGGCTTTAATAGGGGTGTATACTGGGGATTCTATGTGTATTGTAGTGATGCAGAATGACCAGGGAGCGTGGTTGAGAATGACCCTCCCTGGTCATTCTGCATCACTGTGTTACTCCTAAATAGTTGGTTCATTCTTTGGGCCAAAGAATCCATATGAAAGGTAGTTTCTGGCTCTTCCTCCCACAGATGGATGCAGGGGTACCTGCACCTTAGGCAGGTGGTTGCTCTTTCAGTATCTGTGTGTTCCTAGCATCTGGGTCCTCAGATGGGTGGGCCTGGTAGACAGAACACTGTGCAGAGCAGAACTTTCCTAGATATTGTCCATGTGATGAGCACAGTCAGAAAGATGTGGGGTTTCCAGGACAGGAGGTCATATGTGCCATGTCTTCTCTCAGTCCTGATGTCCCTGCTGATTCCTCTGGGGCATGGCGAGTGACGAGGACACCCTGTAATATACGTTCCACAAGATGAAAGCCTGCAGAACCTGTGCCTGCACTACCATCTGCCCCCTGGGTGGGGGTACTGTTGGGTGTCAGGCTGAGAGCTGGGCCACCAGTTCTCAACCAACCTGTCCCCATGGAAACCTGAGGCTTCAGGGTTAAGGCAGGACCTCCAGCAGATACCCAGTGTTGAGAATACGTGTTGGTTTCTGTGTTAGGAGTTTTATCTCAGTGGAGTCTTGGTAAAAAGAGGGAATCAAAGGCATGTGACATTTTCTTCTTTCTCTGGTGAAGTGAGGAATGAATGTTGACCATTTCTTTCTGAAGTTCCATACAGAAAATGTATACTCAGCCTGAGGAGTCCAAGGTGACTCCTTAGCTGCTCTTGGAGAAGGTGTCATTTACTCTTCACAAGGAGTCTTCAGGCACAAGGGCCTGAATCTGATTTCTTGTGGAAGGCATTGGGCAGAGCTTCACAGTCCCACCTAGAGCTGGGCTGTAATTCTAGGGACAAAGTGGAGGAGCAACAAGGAAGTGGTGGGGAGCACACCTTTAGAACCTGGGCCTGGGGAGGGCAGGCCAAGGAAGCCTGAGTTTACACAGGCTCAGGTCCTGGGGCAGAAGCCAGACACAGAGCCTGGGCAGCCAGATTCACTCTGGCCAGGGTTGTCGGTGGGGTGAGCCTCCTCTTGTGCTCCTGTCTGGGGCACCCCTGAGCTGCAGGTGAAGGTCTTAGTTGCACCTCGGCAGGGATGTACAGCCAGGCCTGGTGCTAAGGAGTGAGGAGGGTAGAGTCAAGGAGAGGAGGCAGTGATCTGTGTCCCTTCAGCAATCTGGAGCATGATGTTAGATCCTGTTAGGGTGACCTCCCACTCGCATCTCCCAGATCTTCTGTCACTGGGAGGCTCAGGACCCCAAGAGAGAATGGATTCGGTTTCCCCTGATGTGTCCATCTGGTTCTGGGTCCCCATTCTCTCAGCACGTTGGGTGCTGGCCCGGAGGATGTGGGAGAAGCCTGGCCGGGGGGGGGGGGTCAGTGAAGTGACATGGGCAGAGCTGGGCAGGCTCTGTCCTGAGGGGTGCTGGGAGCTGGGGTCTGGAGAGACAGAGAAGCCCCCCTGAGAAAATGTGGCTCTGATGTTTCTGAGAACCCTGTCGATGGGTTCTTTCCAAAGGCTCAGGCTGCCCCTGGAGTGGCAAGCACGTCTCAGCTTCATGTTTCTTTTTTTTTTTCTTTTCTTTTCTTTCTTTTTTTTTTTTTTTTTTTTGAGACAGAGTCTCCCTCTGTTGCCCAGGCTGGAGTGCAGTGGCACGATCTTGGCTCACTGCAACCTCTGCCTCCTGGGTTCTAAGCAATTCTCCTGCATCAGCTTCTGGAGTAGCTGGGATTACAGGCATGCACCATCATGCCCAGCTAATTTTGTATTTTTAGTAAAGATGGGGTTTTGCCATGTTGGCCAGGCTGGTCTCAAACTCCTAACCTCAGGTGATCCACCTGCCTCGGCCTCCCAAAGTGCTGGGATTACAGGCGTGAGCCATTATGCCTGGCCAGCTTCATGTTTCTGATTGGGTGACCCAACCTTCCATATTTTCTCTATTGCACATGGGGCCACAAGCCCAGCAGAGGGAACCACGTGATGGAGGTGTCCACCTGCTGACCCCACAGCCACCACCTCCTCCCTCAGACTCACCCGAGGATTTGTGGGCCTTGCTCCTTACCGGGAGTCACCTTCTGGCCTTTTCTTTCCCGTGGTGAATCCTCCCGCCAATAAAATGTGCCAACATCACTTCCTTTAATGTTCTAATAGCCACTTCCCTGTGGTACAAATGGATTCCTGGTGGTTCTTGCTGCCCCCTCATGTCCTGCCCTAACATAATGAGGGTATGTTGCACTAGTTGTATTGTGTTTTGTTGGCAGAATGGAACTCTGTCTGCTTTTATAATATATTTCTTAAATAAAAATGCACTGTAATGTATACCAGGTAGATCTTCTTGGATTTCTTTGTTTTGAAATGGGTAGTCATGGATCTTGAGTTTTAGAGGAGAAGTACATGTGTCTCTTGGTCTTGAATCAGCACAGAAAATCTCCCATGCAGGTTGCATGAATGGAAATTGCTAGAATTGCTGAGGTCAGCCTGAGCCATTTGTTCTGGGCTCGATATTTTTGAGGAGTGTATGCCATGAAACGTATCCTGCACCACCCCCTTCTCTCTATGAACAGAGGATAATATCCTCAACTGTGTGCTGAGTGGCCCCTCTGTCCAGCCCCTTAGAAGCCCCTGACTGTTCTGTTTCCCAGGAGCTGATAGGAAAAAGGATCTGTTCCCATCTCAGTCCTCACTGGGCCCTGGTGCCCTATAGTGACACAGTAGTGGGTCTGAGGACACCCAGAAGGAAACAGTGAGGCCACTGAGGAACTGCCCCTTCAAAGGAGGCTGTTCTGATGCCCACTGCAGGAGCCTGGGGTCAAAGGAAGGAGACTCAGTGGACAAGACCAGGAAAGGCAGAATGGGCTGACCAGGGAAGGCAGAATGGGCCAGCCAGGCAGACATTAGGAACAGAGCAGGGAGAGTTGGGGGTCGGGAATGGAGTGGAAGGCAGGCTTTGACTGCACAAAGAGGTGGAGGGGGCATGTCAGGGAACATGAAGTCCCCCTACACACAACACAAGAGTCCCCAGCCTCTCCTTCCTTGACTAGACCCATTTCCTGGGGCTGTAAGTAGGGAACACTGGGGGAATGTCAGCTTGGGGCTCAGTGGTCTAGGTCCTTCTTGCCGATCAAGACTTTATTCAACCATCCTTTGAGTAATAAATATGTCCATGGTGTCTGCAGGTTAGAATTGGGATATTGAAGGAGACCAGGGCCTTCTCTTGGGAGTCACCCCAGGTTCCTAATGAGAGGTGGAGGCAAATGTAGCTGGAGGTATCCCAGGAGGGACAAGCCCAGGCCCAGCATGGGAAGCAGGTGGTGGGAGATGGGGTGTTCTACCAGCAAGGAGACAGCTGCTGTGCTGACAGTGGGCACTGGAAAGGGCTGTGCTTGGGTGATCCTCCCCCATGAGGACCCCTTATTGTAGGGGGAGCTTCATTGCCAGAAGATGTAACTGAAATGTCACTTCATGTATGAAATGTCTTCTCTGCACTCAGCACTCCCCCAGTGGCAGGGAAGTTTCTCAAGGGGCAGCCATGGTCAGGTCAAGGGTACAGGCTCTGGAGCCAGACAGCTGGCTCAAATCCCAGAAGCCCCGGTGTATACCTGACCTTTGTGACCTTGGGCAAGTATTTTAACCTCTCTGAGCCTCGGCTTACTTATCTGTAAAATGAGGATAATAGTGCTAACTCTACAGGGTTATAAAGATTGGCATTCATACATGTAAAGTGCTTGGAGCAGTGAAGGCTGTACTGTAGGTGCATATGGCATAACTGTTAACTAATGTGATTACTAGTCCATATGGAACATAACTGCCCATTTCCCTAGTATAGGCCCCCTCCCATCCACACTCAGAGCCCCCTCTTCTGATGGCCCCAGGGGAGCATGAGCTCCCTGCTCTTGCCCCTAAATCCCCAACTTCAACTTCTGTCTCACAGCAAAATTAATGCTGGAAACATCTGCTCCTACAGGATTTAAACCTCAGACACAGGGAGCCGACCTATTCACCTTAGAATCCTCTGGGGCACCCATTACAGTGTCTGTACCAAGGAGGCAATAAAGAACGACAGAACAGACTGGAGCAGAAGGACCACCCAGCAGAGCCAAGCCAAATCACTGACCCTCAGAGGCCTGATGTGAATGCTTATGGATTCAGTCCATTGGATTCTGCAGTAATCTGCCGATCTACAGTATTACCACAGTAAATTAACGGATAGACCTGAAAATGAACGTGCGCCTCGTGCCAAAATTGCAGGAAACCTCCCAGTAGAAACAATTTTATATGAAGGAATGTACTCTCTCCTTTGCATTTTTCCTCAAATCTGTATTTTTAGCCCCTCACTTGTCTCTACAGAGCCTCGGTCACTTAATCTAATTGCTGACTGAACATCTCCAGGAAACTGTGTGTATGTGTTTGTATTCATAGTATATTTATTTATTATCTGTTTACTTCCATGCGATATACTCTCCATAAGAGAGTAGTCATCATTGTATTTGCTGATGCTTAATAAATAATCATTGAGTGGGCTGGGTGTGGTGGCTCATGCCTGTGATCCCAGCACTTTGGGAGGCCGAGGCGGGTGGATCACAAGGTCAGGAGATTGAGACCATCCTGGCTAACATGGTGAAACCCCGTCTCTACTAAAAATACAAAAAATTAGCTGGGGGTGGTGGTGGGTGCCTGTAGTCCCAGCTATTCAGGAGGCTGAGGCCAGGGAATGGCGTGAACCCAGGAGGCAGAGCTTGCAGTGAGCCGAGATTGCACCACTGCACTCCAGCCTGGGTGACAGAGCGAGACTCCATCTCAAAAAAAATAAAAATAAAAAAATAAAAATATATAAAAAAATAAAATAATCATTGAATGAAGGAATCAAAGAATGTGGTCTCAGGTTGGGTGCCCTTAGTTCAGTCCCTGAGAGTTTATGAGTATAATGTTTTGCTTTTTAAAAGAAGTGAAAAAAGGGAGCATAGTTGCATTGAAGGAGAAGTTAAACTATGACTCAGACCCCCAAACAGTCTCACCTGCCCCCATATGCTGCTGTGGGACTAAAATGTCTCAATAGAACTGTCCTTAGTCAGCCGCTTTACACCTGCTTGGATTAGCCACCAGATATGAAGCTTCCCTAGAAAGAGGAGAGAACTCAGCACAGGTGCTCTCCATAGCTGAAGCAACCCCGGGAGGGCCTGAGAGCCAAGTGTATCTTCCAACAGTATTCCCAGCAAATGGTGAAACAAGTCATTCATCAAGGAGGGATCTAGGTGGCTGATGCCCACATCCACCACAGTCTGCCTCTGTTCAGCTTGAATCCATTTCTTCATTTGTAGTCTGAGGGTGGAAGACAAATGCATGTGTCTGTGTGTTCAGGATTGTAGGAGGTGGAGGTCTGTATGTTTAGGGTAGTGTGTCTTTGTGCATACAAAGTTGGAGTTTGTATGTATGAATTTAGGGAGTTTGAGGGGCTGTGTATGTATTAGGGAGGAAAGCCACCACATATGTTTGTGGTAGAGTTGGAGTTTTGTGTATAATGTGAGGATTCTTTTGGATTATATGTGTTCTAGACTGTGGGTAGTTTATGTGGATATTCAGAGTATGTGTAGGGAGCGTGTATACGTATTTGAAGGAGAGTAAAGTTATATGGAGTATGTGTTGAATTCTGGTGGGATGAGGCATATGTGAATTCATAGCTTCTGCAGGTTTTATGCAGCTGGCCAGAGAAGATTGGAGTGTCTAATAAATGCATTTGGAGATTGGGAGTTGGTGTGTTTGTGCATTTATTTGGATCATGGAAGGTTGTAGATGTGTATTTCTAACTGTAGATGATTGAGGATGCATATTTGGGGAGTTTTGAGATGGTGTGTGTGTGTGTGTGTATGTGTGTGCAGTGTGGTATTTCTTTATGTTTTGGTGGGTGCGGTATGCATCCATCAGAATATCTCAGATTATCTGATGTAAGAAAATAATTCTGCATCTCAGTGACTTCCAACAAGGTAGGTTTCTCATGTATGTTATGTGTCCTCCATTGGTTGGCTTTGATCAGTTACTGGTCCTGTGCCTTGGATCCAGATGGATGGAGCAGCCTCATTTGGGACAGGACTAGAAGGACTTCTTCTGCTCAGAGTCATACATGGCATTTCTGCTCACATTTCATTTGCCATAACAAGTCATGTGGCCATACTCGAGTTAAACAGACTAGGGATGTATAATCTCTCAGACACAGACACCACAGAGAAGGACCATGAATACTCTTCATAGTGATACATCTGCCCCATTGTGTATACATTCAGAACATGTTCCATTGCTGTGTTTACATTTCACTGAGGAGTATGGGGAGTTGATGAGGGAGTGTGTTTAGGTGTTTGAAGGCTGCTGTGTGACCAGGGAGGCATTGGCAGGTGTGGGATACTTTTATACTAACACATTTTGGGGATTTGTATCTATTTCGGGTATTTGTATTCTGTGTCATGTATATGTGTTATATATTTAAGATATATATTTATGTAGGTAGGTTAAGTAGTCATTGGTGTCAGAAATGTGTTTTTAGGGGAATATGGGTGAGTTTTTAGTATATTACAGAAGCATAGTGGGTTTTGGGTTTATTCTGAGGATACTGGATAGTTATGTGTTCCTATTTGAATGGTGTGTGTGTATTTGCGTGCTGGGGGTGGTTTTGTGTATTTTGACGGTACTGTGAGATATTGTGAATATGTGTGCATACATTTGAAAAGGCAGGTAATGTTCTATGTCTTAATGCTTTTGTGTGTTGGATTTGTGTGTATTCAGAGTAGAGGACTTTATGTTCACGGTGTCTAGATGAGAATTTAGGTGTACATTTTTGGTGTGAAGAATTTGGAGGCAGAGAGATGGCTGGGTGTATTTGGGTGTTACAACTATATGTATGTAACCTGAGGATATGGACAGAATATTTATAGTTTTCAAGATGGAGGCTTGTGTGTGTTTGTATTTGGGAGTATACGGCCATGTGTGTATTTGGATCTGTGAGTATATTGTGGGTGTGTTATTCAGGCATCTGCGTGTTTGAGTTTGTGTAATCTGAAGAGTGTGAATTTATTCAGGAAATGTGGTGGCTGTGTGTCCATTCTACAGCTGTGAGTGTGTGGTCTGTGCTTCCACCAGGGGAGTATAGGATAATTTCCTCTCTTTTTCTATTTTTATAACATTTTATGTAACTCATAAAACAGTGTTTGTATAAAAATTCACACCAAGTTGCTAGAGAGCATACGATTTCCAAAAATGTCCTGGGTTTTTCATTACATTAAGTTTTTCTAAGGATGCACTCAAATCAATGGTAAAATGCAGACATTATGTGATATTTCATTATCTTTAGCAAAACTATTCTCACTACTTTGTCTCCTCACAGTATTAACTCTGATACCCACTTTGTGCAGGGTTTGCTAGTACTAGGATGTCACAAAACCATTAAGGCTGGATCTACAAGAGGCAAATATTTCCAAACAGCAGTAATAGCCCCTTTGCCCCCACCCCCACTTCATATATCCATACAGTCTGTCTACACAGTCTGGCAGGGTGCAAGCTTATGACCTCCACTTGGGAGTCTCAAGATCCCCTCTCTATTGGATGAGACACAAACATTTGGGGGGAATGTTGGAAACTGAGGCCATCTCTACAGGAACCCACGTGGCCATGCTGTAGTGTGGTTGGGCCAGCGACTCTTACCAATTCAACAGCCACTCAGTACATTCATGACTATCTTCATTCTTTAAAAAGTTACTAACAGAGAAACCAATGAACCCTACCACCTACTGTGACTTACTAGTTCACTCAACATCAAAACGTGTCTGCTAATTTTTTAGTCCTTGGGGTACAAGACAAAAACAAAACAAAACAAACAAACAAGTAAAAACCAAAGAATTTAGACAGGGGGAAGGAAAGGGATTGCCAGTAGATTTCATAGAACACATTAAATTTTTTTTAAAAATCAGTATTTTCTACTTCTATTGCTTCATGTAAAAAGTTTAAAATAAAAAAATGCCCACTGGAGCCACCTGTATGGATGGAGAAGTGAGGACATGATATAGACAGGGCACAGGACCTGCAGTCATTTCCTGACGACAGTCCTGAGGGACAGGAATAGTTCCCAGGATGTGTCCATTTCTCTTCACAGAAAGGGACTGTAAGATTTTGGGGGAAGAAGCCCTACACGTGAAAGGTGTTAAGAAAATCATCACTGAAATATGGTTTCCAAAAATTGAGCATGCTCTAGGTTACAAAGAGACATATTTAATTCCTAGAACTTGTTGAACTTCTCTGACATGGGTAGATGGGAATTTCAAAAAAGTTATTAATAAGTGATTGTGCTTCTAAAGTTGCAGGGTCAACATTTCACCCTCTAGAAAGCAGGGAAATTCACAGCTTAGAGTCTTCTTGTTGACATCGTAGAAACCAGAACCAATTTCATGGGACCCGTCACCCCCAACAACCAGCCGGGCAGGTGGAGAGAGGGTCACAGCTGTCTTTGGGTAGGGCGCCTGTGTGTGCACGCTGTGTGCATGTGCTGGAGAGACCAAGGCATAGAGAAGGGCCCAAGCGATGAGGTAAAGTGAGTCTCCTGGCTGCACTAGTCTCTTCTTTCCAGGCACAAAGAAGTTGAACTTGTTTTTCATGTAGGCCCCCTCCCTCTCACTTCAGCTTTTAGTAAGCAGTGTGTGTGTGCATGAGTAGCTGTGTGTGACAGAGTAAGTCCCTGTGCCTTTCTAGTTTTCAGTAATTCAGGTTTGCAGTTTCAACAGAAATAATCTGTAAATGGCACAAGCAAATTTACAAGTTAGATTAGCAACTTTACGTCTTCCCTCAGCGCATCCATCGGCCCCTCACAGTGTCTGGTCTTCAGTGTCCCACCTGCCAGAACCTCCTCCCTCATCTGCCACTCACAATTCCTGTTATTCACCTTTCACAGGGAATGAAATGAAAGAACAAAGAGGAAAATCTTAACCTGTACAGCCTCTTGGAAGATGGGGTGGGAAGAAAAGACCTGCCTGCCCCCACCCCCACCCACCCCCAGTTTCCTGCTGCCTGGAGAAATCTGGAAGATCTCCTAGGGCTTTGGAGAATGAAGGCACCCTTGTCTGGATGCCACCACAGCCTCCTCCCTCTCACCCCCGCCTCCTCCTCCTCATCTTCAGCTCACCAAGGCCAGATTTGTCTTGCAAAGTGGCATCATTATAAACACATCAGCCTCCTCTGGATGCCTGTGCCTGCTCCCGCCAGCCCATCCAGGCTCGATTACATCTGAGGCTGTCTGGGGTAATTAAGTGACATTAGGACGCATCCCCCTTTGTAATGCAGGGTTCAAAGCCCTGGGCTCTTGCTTCCCGAGAGCTGCTGCCGCTGCACTGAGGCTGTGTCTACCTAATGCACCCCACTGTGATTGTGGCTAATTAGTCTGCAGACAGGCCTCATTAGTGGTGGGTTTGGGATGGAAGGTGAGAAGCAGGCTGTCTCCCCTGCCTCCCCCAGCCCACTGGCTTCCCCTCTCCCTCCGTGTCCCAGCTTGCCTTACTTTGCTGTTGAGGCAGGATTAGAATAGGGCAAAGGATTTCCCAAAAGAGGGCTCACCTGGACGAGGTCAGCTACTGAGCTACAGGGCCTTCAGGAACTTTCCAACTGCTTTATTCAACTAATGGGAAGCCAAGGCCCAGAGGGGGTTACTGACTTGCCCAAGGTCACACAGCACAAGTGAAATGTGCCACCTTTCCTAACTGCCCATCTTGGAGGAATGGGGGTGGGCCAAGTGGGATTATGCATAGCCAAGACCCACCTGGGTCCAGAGGTAGTGGGAGAAAGGGCTCATGGGCACCGAGGAAAAGAGCTGGATGGCTACGCTACCCCAGAGGCTCTTTCTGGTCTCTAGGCCTTTGCAACTCTTGCCTGGAATCCTCTTTGATGCTCTCCACCTGCCACCTTGCACCTGGCTGACTCCTTTCATCCTTCAGGTCTCGCTTTCTCCGGGAAGCCTCCCCTAACTCCTGAGTTTTGTGCTCCTCATCCATGCTTCCATGATACTCTGTACTTCCCCATCTTGGCAGTCATCACTCTGAATTGTCAATACCTAACACCCCACATGACTATACCCATAGGAGGAGCAAGCTCTGAGACCCTCTTGTTCATGTGGTGGGCATTGGCCTAGCTCACAGGTGGCCTCTGATAAGAATTAGTAGAAGGAAAGATGTAATGATTGATGGCTGCTTGACCAGTACAATGAGTACCATGGTAAGGCTGTTGGTGTTCACTCACATCTGAGAGTTTCTTTATACTTCCCAGCCTCCCTTGCTCTTAGGTTGGTCACATGACTCACTCCAGCAAATGGGATGCGAGCAGAAGGTATATATGTTACCTGGAATAAGGTGAATAATTATCTGGTGTGCTTTTCTACAATCCTCATTGCCTGAGTGATGCCAAAATAATTTTGAAGCTGCAAGATGGTGGAGCCATAAGATGAAAGGAAGCTGTATCCCTGAGTCACCACACAGAAGAGAGACATCTAGGAAAGCTGCCTGACATGGGTCATATGTGTAAGAAATCAACCTTACTGCGCAAAGCCACTGAGAAATCAACCTCACTGTGCAAAGCCACTGAGATGTTGGGGCTACTTATTAGAGTGGCTAGAGGGAATTACTCTGACTAATATAAAGGGGTTAAACTTGATGGGATGCAAATAGGAAATGGCTTAATTTTTTCCAATCACTGCTTTAAACATGCCCTATGAATCCTCCTTTCCCTGTCTCTTGACAACATCTTGGACAAATTCTAAGTTTTTGGTTACTGTTGGTTGTAAGAAGAGTCTCATCTTAGTAATTAGGACTCACTTTCAGGGCCAGTCCAGCCTCAGAGATATATGCTCACGTCCATTGGAAAACTTCTTCCTTTCCTTCAGCTCAGGGCTGACCCATGACTTGGATATCAAGACTGGTCTGTTCTTTTGCTTCACTTCTACTTTCTTGCCCTCCTGCTGCTGGCTCCTTGAGAGTCAGAGCAAGGAGATAGAGGAATAGTAGAAAAAGGGGCTAAAAGTCTTAGGTCCCTGTCACTGTTGTAACCCACTGCTGATGTCCTGGGTGTCAGGTTCTCAGAGGCTGGTGTTTGGGACAGTGTTTTTGTTGGTCCTTTTGAGGCACTGCATGGACCACCATCTGCCCCTTCTCTGATGGTGGCCGTGCAGAATGCAGCTCGGGATGGCCTCCTGTCACACTCTCCTCTCCTGCCCTCATCCAGTTTCTGCCACCAGGGGTATGTCCAAGCCCATGGGGAACTCATGCATCCTTCCTACCATAGGACAGTGGGCTGCCCCCCCGATTCTCACACTCCAGTGTGGCCTGCACCAAGGCAGGCACCTGAAAGACCCGGGAGGTAACAAGTCCAAAAATGAGTGGAACCATCTGTCCCTTCTTAGGGGCCCTATGGAGGGAGGAAAGAAGCCTGAAAACTAAATGGGGCTTGGAATTCTGTTGGCTACAGATTTGTAACATCAAAGTTGAGGCGATTATTTTGTGTCACAAAAGGATTCTTCTAGGACTTACTAACTTGGAGTTTGGCTAAGTGGAGGGGTAAGGGTGAGACAGATTATAGCGCTGGTCTGTGCTCTTTGTAGGTCCTGGGTTCTTTGGGGAATATGATGAAAGTTCCCTAGAAAAATGCATGTATTCATGTATGGATAGCATTTATTATGAAATTTTAGGGCATCCTGAATCCCACTGTGTCTGCCAGAGGGGTCCATGAAATCCCAGTTAGTTATCTCCAAACAAAAGTGCTGCTCCCCTGAAGTCTGATTCCTTCAGTGTGGACCAATTTGGGGACCCTGGCACCCACCCCCTGCCCCCTCCTCAGACTCTCTCTGCAGCATCGCAGTGAACTTACTCTTCTCCAACACACATGACAATTCCTGCCTTCATGTCCTAGCCTGTGCTGTGCCTCCCGCTGGGGCATCCTTTCCTCCATGCCACCCAGGTCTCACTGTTATGCAGAGCTCAGCCTGCACACCATCTTCTCTAGGAAGCCATTGGTGGTAGGCAGAATTCTAAAGACATTGCCCCAAGACTCCTGTCGCTAGCTGTTCAGTTGAATATGAATCTAGGTAGGCTGTGAAGAAGGGATTTTGCTGAAGAAATTAATGCTATTAATCAGCTGACCTTCAAGTAGGGAGATTAACCTGGATTATCTGAGTGGCCCAAATATAATCACATGAGCCCTTAAAAGCAGCAGAGGAGGGCAGCAGAGTCAATCAGAGATGTGGTGGAAGGGGAGGGCAGAGAGATGAGGCAGAAGAGAAGGTCAGAGCAGAGCAAGTCACAGTGCAAGGAGGACTTGACACTGCATTGCTGGCTTTGAAGACGTGGGAAGAGGCCAGGAACTGAGGATGTGGGCAGCCTTCAAAAGCTCAGAATCATGGCAAAAAAAATGGGGACCTTGATCCTGCAATGGCATGGAACTGAATTCTGCCCACAACATGAATGAGCCTACAAGCAGATTCCTCCCCAGAGCCCTGAGAAAGGAACACAGCCCTGATGACACCTTGATTTTGGCTTTGTGAATCCCAGAGCACAGAACCAGCTGAGCTGTGCCATGCCCAGATTTCCAACCTACAGAACTGTGAGGTGATAAATAGGTAAGGTTTAAGCTGCTGAATTTGTGATAATTTGTTACAGCAGCAATAGAAACTAGCACATCATTGGCAGTGCATTAAATAGGGCCACAAAGTCTTTGACATATTGAGAGGTGGAGGTGCTTCCCCAGCCCTTTAATCTCAGCTGGTCTGTGACTGCTTTGACCAAGGTGGCCAGCAGAAGTGAAGATGTACCAGTTCCAGGTCCAATCTTTAAAAACACTGAGGCCAGGCACAGTGGCTCATGCCTGTAATCCCAGCACTTTGGGAGGCCAAGGCGGGTGGATCACCTGAGGTCAGGAGTTCAAGACCAACCTGGCCAACATGGTGAAACCCCATCTCTACTGAAAATACAAAAATTAGCCAGGTGTGATGGCGGGCACCTGTAATCCTAGCTACTCGGGAGGCTGAGGCAGGAGAATCGCTTGAACCCGGGAGGCAGAGGTTGCAGTGAGCCGAGATAGCACCACTGCACTCCAGCCTAGGTGACAGAGGAAGACTCCGTCTCAAAACAAACAAACAAACAAACAAACAAATAAAAATACTGGCAGCTCCCACATTGGTTTCTTGGAGGTGGGACCTGCCATTTAAGAACTTTGGCTATGCCGAGACATCCATGCAGAAAAGAAGCCCAAGCTAGCCATGTGGAAAGGCCATGTGGTGAGAGGTGCCTGGTCAGTTTGAGCTCCCAGCCATTAGTCATCCCAGCTGAGGCCACAGACATCATGGAGCAAAGACAAGCCATCCCCACTGTTCCCTGTCTGAATCACTGACCCACAGTACAGAAAGAGACAATAATAATAAACTACTGTTCTTAAGTCATTAAGATTTGAGGTAGTTTGTTACGCATAAATAAATAACTGGACTACACCATGTCAGTTTCAACTCCCAAGGATCTCTCCCTTCTTTCAATTCCGGGAGCTCACTATACTGCTGCACGCACTTGACTGCAGAAGCTGCTCTAAATACCTCTGCAGCAAGAAGGGTCAGTGGTGGGGTTGGCATGTTTCCCCTGCCCTGAGACCCACCCTAGCAGGTTACACTGCACACTTGAAATTTCTGGTGAACTCAAGGTCTTGAGTCTGCATCTGCAAGTCAGTGCCTGGTAGACCAATGAAGACTTCTCTGGCCCAGACCCTTTTGCATATAGTGTGGTCTGGACTATATGGAGCTGTCCCCCCAGCTGGCTGGTACTACCAGGAAGAGAGCTGTCCCTGGTGGTGGCAGCTGTTAGAGGAAAGTCACTTATTATGCTGGACATACCCAAGGATTACTTTACTCACATCGCTTCACACTGATGCGGGTGTTCTTCCCTCTGTTCCCTGTTCTCATTTCCTCTGGGATCACCCCCATCCACCTCAGAGAATACAGAAAAGGATTTTGCCCCACCAGCCATGCCCCAACTCCCTAAGGTTGACCAGTTCTCAGGTTACTCCCAGGAAGCAGTGGGACACTTTATGCAAACTAGGTAATGGATTATACCAGACCCAAAGACAACCACCAGACTTTGTGATCAGACATGATTTTGTCCTCTTCAGGGGACCGAGGGTAGAGACCATGGCTTAGATTTCTCTGGGTGCCCAGTGGTACCCAGAATGAGGCTGGGCACGAACAAAGGTTAATTTATGAAGGTCAGTCAGCATCTCTGAAATGAAATTTCAAGTCCAGACATCAGAACTATCCTTACAAAATATCCTTCCTGGGTTTTGATACCTTTCTCTGCAGGTACCCCTTGTTCAAATGAAGTCTTATGTGGAAGCTGCAGAGCTGTGTCTTGGAATTGGTGGATGGGCAGGAGGCTCTGTTCCCTCTACCTTCTCATCACTCCCACGGCATCTCTGAGGCAGCTCCAGGGAACTCTGAGATCCATAGGGCATAGTTTGAAATCCATGGATTCATCCATTCTCGTGGTTTTCTAGCAGAGAAACTGAGGCTACAAGAAGGTCTGTGGGTCTGTGGTTTGCCTAGGGTCACACAGTGAATAGAAATATTGGGACTAGAACCCCCATCCTAGCTCCTTACCTTCTTCCATGTCCCACTGTCCTAGCCAGAATCATAAAGCCCTAATATGGACAGACCCTCTAGGTCAGCACCTCTGGGAGCAGGAACCCTTTTTGTAGGCCTCTAACAAGAAGGACGGCATCAGCTTGCATTCCCTCCAGGGGTTGATTGCTCACTACTTCCAAGTCAGCCCATTTAATAGTGAGACTGTTCTAATTCTTAGACTGTTCTCTTTTATGTGGAACCCAAACAGATCTTCCTATAAATTTTTGTCCCATGTTTCCAGGGTCAAGGTTATCATACATTATGTATATGAGGGCCAAGAATCCTATGCTGTGGCCTTGCTGCAGGGACCTTTTAGTGTGTGTGAAAATGTGTGTGAGTGTGAGCGTGTGTATGTATGTGTGTATGAGTGTGTGAGTGTGTATTTGTGTGAGTGCATGTGTGTATGAGTGTGAGTGTGCAAGAGTGTGTGTGTAAGAGTGTGTATGTATATGTGTGAGTGTAAGAATGTGTGTGTGAGAATGTGTGAGAGTGTGTGAGAGTGAGATCATGTGTGAGAATGTGTGAGCGTGTAGAGTGTGGGTGAGAATGTGTGAGAGTGTGAATGTGTGTGTGTATATGTAAGTGTGTGTGAGTGTAAGAATGTGTATGAGTGTGAGCGTGTGAATATGTGTATGTGTTTGTGTATGTGTTTGAGTATGTGAGTGTGTATTTGTGTGAGTGCGTGTGTAAGTGTATGTGTGAGTCTGTGTGTGTGAGAATGTGTAAGTGTGTATCTGTGTGTGTGAGAATGTGTGAGTGTGTGAGAATGTGTGCATAGAGTGTGAGAGTGTGAGTGTGTGTGAGTGTGTGAGAATGTGAGTGTGTGAGTGTGGGAATGTGAGGAATGTGTGAGTGTGTGCATGTGAGAGTGTGTGAGTGTATGTGAGTGTATGTGAGAATGTGTGTGTATGTGTGAGAATGTGTGTATGTGTGTGTGAGAGTGTGTGAAAGTGTGTGAGTGTGTATGTGTGTGAGAGTGTGTATGAGTGTGTGTATGTGAGTGTGAGAATGTGTGAGTGAGTGTATGTGAGAATGTGTGTGAGTGTGAGAGTGAGTGTGTGAGAGTACAGAGTATGTGTGTGTGAATGTGTGAGTGTGAGGTAGTGTAAGAGTGTGTGTGAGAGAGTGTAAGTGGGTGTGTGTGAGAGTGAGAGTGTGAGAGAGAATGTGTGCGTGAGTGTGTGAGAGTGTGTGTGTGTGTGAGAGATAGTGTAAGAGTGTGAGTGAGAATGTGTGTGAGTGTGTGAGAGAGTGTGTATGTGTAAGTGTATGTGTGTGTGTGTGTGTGTGCACTGTTGTTACTCTCCCACCCTCAGCTATGATGGGGGAAGCTGGCTCTTCCCTGACAAGCCAGTCCCCATGTCCTTGGCTCCATTGCCTGGCTGGCAAGCAGGGCTGAGGCTGCCATGGTGGGTGAGGGCTGCTCCTGCCAGGTCAGGGGTTCAGAAGGGTAGCCAGGTTATTCTCCAGGTAAGGTGGGGAGGGGCAGGGAGGCAGAGGGGGAGAGGGCTCTCCAGCTCACCCAGCCACCGCCGCTTCTGGCGCATCTCCATGTCTTCACCCTCCTCACAGAGCACAGTAAGGCATACATCAGTTTGTCGGGGGAGTGAAGGGCATTAATGGAGGGGGAGGGAGGCCAAGGCTGTGGATCGAAGGAGGAGAACTTCGGGACCCTCCAGGGGCAGAGGTCAGCATCGCTCACCAATCAGTATTTCCTAAGCCCTGTGGGCTGCAGAGCCAGAGCCAGTTAAACTGAGGAACTCATGAGGCCCTCATTCTGTGACAGTCGCCATGTGTGCCGTTGGATTCCAGAGGTTTTTAACTGCTGGAAGGAATCAGAATTCATCTACTCTATCCTTCCTTTCCTCCTCTCACAGTGCAGATGGGGAATGTGGCTCCACAGAGGGGTCTTCTCCATGGCACCTCCTCACAACCATTGGCATGAAGCTGGGGACACATCTCCCAGCTTGGGGCTGGCCTTGACCTAGAGGAAGTCAGTAGTGTCCTTCACTTTGTGACCGGATGGGGACCAAAAGTCACTAAATTTTCAAAATGTTTCCTCCCTGCCCAGCCTACCAAGTAGACAGAGATCCCCATAGAACTTCCATCTGGGGGTCAGAGCATTGCGTCCAGAGCCCCTAGGAAAAGGCAAATTCTTCCTGAGGAGGACCAGGACCACAGATCCTGAGCAGGACTAGCTGACTGGATTAGACAGGCTTCTCCAGAGATCTGGAGCTGCCACCAGGACAGGTGTGGTTTGAGGAGTGCAGCAGAGAATGCCCAATGCCTAACGCTCTTCACTAATGTATCCTGCCGCCACTCTCACCTGGCCTCAAAACCCCACGCTGCTCCTGCAGCACCTGGCACCCTCCCTCCTCCAGGAATGTGCTCTGGCTGGGGTCTCAGCGGCAAGGTCTGATTGTTGAAGGAATACCCGTAGGAAGCAGACGGGGCCAGACCCGAAAGAGAGAGAGGAACCATGTAATCTGGAAGCTGGCCTCGAAGACTTACAGTGAGGTTTCCCAAGATTGGATCTGCACACATTTTAATCAGTTCCCTCACTTCCTGGGGCTGAGCCTAGTTCTGTTGTAATAAGCACTAAATAAGGAACAGGTGGCCAGACACGCGTCCCCATGGCTGCTATGACTCCAAAAACACAAAGTGAGCCCCCAACCCTCCTTCCAGAGGGATCCTCTCCGACTCAGTGCAGCCCAAACTTAGCCTAGTAAAGCCCAACTCCCCATTTGTACTCATCATATTTTAACTTCACCTTTCACACACAAACCCACCAATTTCTACCCAAGCCCACCCAACCCAACTCAACCTACTTAAACGTAATGGCATCTACTCTGCCAATGGGCACTGTGTATGGTTAAATAGGTTGTACCTTGCACGAAGGTGCCTGGCTGAGCCAGGTAACGCCAAGCCCCGTTGCCCCTCTGCTGGGGAAATCCCACCCCTTAGGGAGCAGGAAAGGAGCAACAGGGGATTAGTAACCCCTCTATACACACTCACAATCACAACATACCCTGCTCAGGGCTCCCACCTCCACCTAGTGTCTCAATGGTCTTGGGGCACAGTCAGGTCTGTGAAGAAGGTCCATGAGTTGCCTTCTCTCAGCCTCCACCTGGCTAAAGGTGTACAGGCCAGGTGAGCAGTGTACTTAAGAGACCCATGCTCTTCCACACCCAGCCCAGGGAGACAGACAGAGCCACAAACAGGGAGGGACACTGGACCACAGAGTCATAGAGAGGCAGAGAAGCAAATAGAGACCAGGAGAGACAGACAGAAGCGCGAGTCAGGGACAGAGATGAAGCAAGGAGGCGTTGAGAGAAGGAAGTGTTGGATGGCAGGGGTGGGGAGGGGACCACGGGGAACCCCGTGCTTAACTGTGGGACTCCAAGTGTTGTGATGTGGCCTTAGGCAGGCAACTGGGCCTCTCTGGTTCTCAGACCACTCCCTGACGGAAAGAAGAGCTTCCTTGATCCTTCTCAGCTGGTCAGGGATGGTGTGGGGTAGGGAGTGGCCCTGGGGTAGTGCCAGCTCCTGCCAGGGCAGGGCCATCTGCAGAGCACCAGGAAAGCTACAATGGGGAGGGAGAAAGAGAGGAAGGGCTGAAGCGGAAGGATTTTGCTGGCGCCCAGGCTCGCTTTCTTCCCTTGAAAGGAGCAGCAGTTATGCTCTTGCCACCCCGCCTCAGTTCACATTCGTGGTCAGGATGTGAGTGTGTGTATGTGTGTTTGCACTTGTGGCTCATGTACCACTGCATATGTGTGACTATCTGGATGTGTTTGTGACAAAATGGTGTAAATGAGAGACAGAGAGAGAAGTGTATTGTGTGTGCGTGTGTGCACACGCATGTGTACATGTGCACATGTGTCTTTGGGTTGAGAGAATATGTGTGTGGGTGTGGGTGAACAAGGTAAGCATGTATATGAGTATGGATGTGTATGCTGCATGATGCGTGCATGTGTGCATGCCAAGTGTGTGTCAGTGCAGCTGCTGGAGAGGAGGCTACAGACAGAGGTGGCTGCCTTGAGCTGGCTGTGTCTATGGCTCTGGCGTAGCAATGAGCCTGTCACATAGTAGGCCTACACCATACCGTGGTGAAATAAATGCTTGGTGGAAGTCAGTGAGAGGCTCCTGGACTTTTAGAGGAGGCCTGCAAAGCCAAGAAACTTCTAGCCAGGGGGCAATCATGGACGCTTACACGGTGTTTTCCAGTTCCCCAAGCCCTTCACCTGAGTCCTCTTGTTTGGGTCTTTTCACCAAACCTGAGGGATTTAACCGCATTTTACTGATGAGAGAATGGAGGCTCACTTGTCCAAGGTCCCACCAGGGCCCGGGGCAGAGCCGGGACCATGACAGCCCTCCTGGCTGCAAAGCCTGTAAAACCCTGCTGCTCCCCCTTCCCTGGGCACAGGAGCTGCTGAGAGTGTCCCTGATGGTGCAGATTTTCACCATTATTTGTGTTGGGTAAGACTGGCTGTGGGCAGTCAGCGTCTCCAGGGAAACCACAGTGAACACTCTTTCTCTAACCCATCTCTCCTCTCAGCTGCTCCACCGTTCCCTGCGTTCCCTGCACTCTAGGCCTGTGCCTAACTGGGTGACTCGGGGCCAGCCCCTGCCCTCTCCAGCCCTCATTTCTTCATCTGCAGGTGGGAATTGGTGCTGAAGACTAAGTGGAATGATGGATGGAGATGGCTGGCACATAGTAGGTACTCAGGAAATACTGACTTCTAAGAGGAGCCTGGCTCTTTCTCCTGCAGCCCCAGCCACGGCAGCTCTTTCTTGTTGCTTCTCCCAAGGCTCACAGATCGCCTGGGAAATCATCTCTGACCTGCTGTTTCCTGGCCAGCTCACTTGCTGCTTCCAAATGCTGAATCCCACATCCTCAGGCCTTACTGGAGCCAGAGGCCCATCCTGCCCGCCCTCCAGTGTCTAGCAAGACCCACCCCTAAGGCACCAAGGGCAGAGAGGTGCCTGTCCGGTGGGCTATGAATCCTGCAGGAGATAAGTTCTCTCCCAGGGTCTCACCCTAGAGAATCCTGTCTTCCTTTGCTGGGTAGTCTTAGTTGGCCCTTCCCCACACTGGGACTCAGTTTCCCCATCTCTACAATGATGCAGTTGCTCCATTGATAGCTCAGACTCCACGGGTCCCTGTGGCTCTGGTGAAACACCCCCGGACTAACGGGTTGTTCTGCACACAGTTCGGGTTCTTTGGCCTTTGCCTTCAGTGAGCCGGCCCCACTATCTATCTGGTGAGGCCGTTTGCCCTGCCCTGCCAGGACGAGGTCGGACTCCAGGAGGCCTGTGTGTGAGCCTCCCCTCTGTCTATGCGTGCTGGTTTGGATTCTCTGAGCCTCACTTCCTCATCTGTCAAGTGGGGCGAGTGATATGGACCCTGCCCGCCTCCCAGCATCAAGCCAGGTGAAGGGAGTAAAGACCTGCAGAGACTCTGAAGGGTCACAGAGAAACAGCAGATTGCAAGCCAGTCACGACGCAGAGGTGAAGTGCGTGGTGGGTGAGGGCATTGTCCCCCAGCCATGATGCTGGGATTTGAAAGTGGCTCTTCAACCCCAGCTGCACACCTTGGGCAGCCTCTCATTTGTGGAATGGGGGAATAGTGGTAATAGGGCTTGGGGGGCTGTGGTGAGGATTAACTGAGACATCCATGCATGAGCGCCTAGTGCCATGCCTGGCTGCGTCAGCATGCAGTCACTGCCACTGTGTTCCTGTTCCAGCATTGTCCTGGGTGCCTGACACCTGTCACTCCCATCTGATCTCTTCTGACCTTCATCCTGAGGGTCCTGCCCCCCTCTGCCTGCCCCTCCTCACCAGCCAGACTCACCCAGGCTCCCCATTTTCATGTGGCACTGCCCACTTGGCCAGCCCTCCCCATCCTACTGGTCTAAGGCCAAACCATTACTCATACAATAAGCACTTATTGAGTGCCTGCTGTGTACCAGGCCCTGTTTCTGGCATGGAAGGGCAGCCTTGTTAGTGCTGCCTGTCTAGCACTGAGAGCTTGTGCTGGAGCTGAACAGGGCGCCGAAGGGTAAAGGAACCAGGGCCACCTCCCCAAATGACAAAACCTCTGACACTGTCTTCCCAAGAGTGCCCAATAGTGCTCTGCAGAGCCCTGGGGACCATAACTGGGGGGGGGGGGGTCAGAGCCCAGGGGCTCCAGGCCCCCTACTCCTGCTCCCACCTGCGCATCTTGCACACTGGAATTCTGCAAGCTGTTTTATAAAACGAACTCTGCAGTTAGAGGAGGGTTGAGAAGCACCGCTCAAATCCAGCCTTTCTCAGTGTAGACAGGAAAACTGAGACCCAGAGGGACTCGCCCAAAGTCAATCCTAGATTTTGAGTCATCCAACTTCCAGTCTAATGTTCTTCCCACAGCATCCTCGGAATCCTCTTTCGGGTCTGTGCCCTCTGGCCTCTGGTTTTGAGTGGCCCAAGTTGAGCCTCTGGAAATGTCCATCAAATATAGGTCAGCCCTGAGAGCCTCAGACCCTGGTGGACACCTTTTCCCCTGCCAGCCCCACACTCTCAATTTATTAATAATGA
Source organism: Pongo abelii (assembly GCF_028885655.2). Taxonomy (NCBI): domain Eukaryota; kingdom Metazoa; phylum Chordata; class Mammalia; order Primates; family Hominidae; genus Pongo; species Pongo abelii. The sequence goes on from NC_071993.2 coordinate 75,028,495, forward strand.
CATATTTGAGACGGTAGCACAAATTAATTTCTGAATTGCGCCATTAGTGAGTAATTAATTTCTTTGCTCTGGGAAATGAAGATATCCCTGACGAGCATGTTATCTAAATCTATAAAAGATGAGAAATGCTGAACGGGCAACTCCATTAATGCAAACATTGATTTTTTTTTTGACCATTTCCCCCTCTCTTGTGTGAGAACTTTCCCGATTTCTATACCCCCGCTTTTTGGGAGGGCAGCATCTGTTTTTCCAAGGAAGGATGGGGGCCCTTGGAGAGGGGGAGGGCTGCCTCTTGATACCTTCGGCAGTAATCAAAAGATTGTGTGCGCTTACTGCAGCCAAATAATGTCCTTATTGGATGCTATTAAGGATACGGTTGCCATAGAAACCCAGGATCTCGACCCACCAGGTTTGGATGCCAAACCTGGAACATGCATTCTTCTGCAAGCTGCTGGAGGTCTGGGAGCGATGGGAGGAGAGAGGTGGCTGAGCTGGGAGGTTGTGCGGTGGTCTTCCATACCAGCCCCTCCATTAGATGGCAGCTGCCTCCTCTAGAAAGTCCTCCAGGAATAGCATATCTCCATGTTCCCCCCACCTCCCCCATCTGGTAGCTGGCACATTTCCCAGCTGGCCTGACTTAAGACCTCTTGGACTATCCAACACATTCCTATCTGTGTGACTGGGCACATTGCTTAGCCTTTCTGTGCCCCATTTCTTCATCTCTAAAAAGGCGATAATAGTCCCCTTTTTTAGACTGATTATGAGAATTTAATGAGATAATGTAAAGCGCTTAGCACAGTGTCTGGCCTGGAGTGAGTGCTTGATCAATGAGAGATATTATTACCATGGCAAGTGGAGGGTGGAGGGTCTGTCAGGGGACAGGAGCAAAAGCTAGAGTCTGGTCTGATTCAGATCTGAGGCTTGCCTCTGCCCGGCTGTGTCCCTGGGCAAGTGGCAGTCTCTGTGATCCTTGGCTTGTCTTTTAGATGGAGATGAGGATGCTGATGGTACAGGCGGGATGACCATGCCTTTCAGTGTTCTGGATGGTCCATGTCTACACCTGTTGTCCAGTGTACTTGTTCACAGCACACACAGACACTTGTTGGATGCTTGTTACCCACAAGGGGACCCAGACTGTTAGGCTCAGAGGAGGTCCCAGGCTACCTGTCCCTTACCACCGATGTTGCTGCAGCCTCAGCTGTCTGGGTTGGGCCAGGAAGTCACCTCATTAGCTCAGATTCCAGGTTCCCCAGGGCAACCTCGTGCAGGCCTCTGCTCTGAGGTCAAAGGAACAAAAGGAGAGACAAAGGCTGTTCACCCCCTGCCTGGCTCCAGACACCAGCTCTGGTGGGATATCATGGCCCCTTGACCCAGTCAGCCCCAATTAGTGCCCTGGGAGAGAGACCTGGCAGTGGCCTCCCGGCCACGGCTTCCTGGGGCTCCCTGCACACCTCATCCAATTCAGGTCCGGGTGTCAGCCCTGACCCAGAGGGCCTGGCTGCTCCCAAGGCCTTGCCCTTCCCCCAGTTCATTAGCACCTTTTGGACCAAGGCTGTTCAGATACATGCTGGCCTCGTGATGATTCACCATCTGGCCACCTGTCACTAACCAGAACCTCGGGCTCCTTAGCTGTGAAGTGAATGAAATAATCCCTGCCTCACTTGTTGGATCGAATTTCATGATACACGAGAAAGGGCTTTGTAAACTCTAGAGTGACATGCACCCCATGAGTTGTGGGTCTCATCGAGGGACTCCTAAAGCAGATGTCTGTGAGGCCAGCCCTGAAACTGTACCAGTTTCTTTTTAGACCCTTGGCTTTTGTGATGACTGTCAAGTTTCCGTGGGAACAACATAACTCCACCCATTCATACGTGTGTGGGCAGAGAGGTCCCTCAGAGGCCATGGAAGCTCACGTTGCTGTCTTGGCTCTGCTCTCAGCCTGCTGGGGGACTTAAGGCCAGATGCCTCAGTTTCCCCATCTGTCGCAGGGCATGCTGATGCCAACTCTGTCTCTCTCACAGGTCCCTTGAGTAACTGGAGAAGGGGTGAGGTTGCTCGTTACATGGCAGAGACAGGTGGGGAATACAAGCAAGTACTCCTGAGCTGGAAGGACTTTCCCTGCTCTGGGGCCTTTGGCCAAGTTACCTCATCTCTCTATGCCTCAGTTTCCTCCATGGCCAAATGGCTTTGTAATATCTATGCTATAGGCTGCGAGGATTAGCAGTAAATTATGTGAAGCGCCTGGCTCACAGTCAGGACTTGGCAAGTGGTAACTACTGCTGTTATTATTATTTTCACACTGGCAAGGTTAAGACATTACCCAAATGAGGGACATCATTTTTGTTTTTCACACAAGAGCTGTGCACCTGGGGGCTGATTTGATTTGAGTTTGGTGCACTGGATAGGAAGCACAGAAAGCCTGGCCCAAGCTCTTAACTAATGTCCTGCCTCCCTTGTCCCCACTGAGCAGGGAAGGCTTGAAGTTCAATGTGATGAAGTCAGGGAGAGAAGGAGGTAGGAAGGCCTGCTCTTGGCTTCATGTTCCCTTTCCCCTAAACCAAGAATAAGTTTCCCTAGGAAAGTGGACCTGCATTCAAGAGTAGACAGGTGAGCTGAGTGGACCCGCTACCCTCAGTCAGTGACATTTTCTTTATTGATAGTGGCTGGAATGTGGTGGTGGCTCCCCAGGGAGTCCCAGGGTCCTAGGAATTCCCCCAAGGGACACATTAAATTTTCAGATGTAAGCACTGGCAGTTCTCGGGCCCTCACAAGCCCCCTCCCCTGGACCCCAGGGCGGGATGAGAAGGGGCAGAGGCGGAACAGGGCCTGTGACCTGTGGCCTGCTCAAGGTGTGAGTGCAGGGACTGGAACTAACTGAATTGGTCACAAGGGGATTACAGATGGGCAGGGACTCCTTGGGGGCCTGGTGCTCAGGCTGGGCTGGTGGCGGCCGGTTGAGAAGGGTCACAGGGTCAGAGAACCTCAATGACTGCCCCTCCTTCTCTGCAAGCCACCCACCCTGCCCAAGCGGCACCCTGGAGCTGCAGGCTGACAGCAGGCAGGCTGGGGGAGAATGGCACTAGAGTAGTGGCCTGCGGGCTCCTGATGAGCTCCTGCCAAGGAGGCTCTGGCTGAGCCAGTGTGGTGGGGGCTGCGGGGGAGAGCAGGGTTCCTGGCCTTGGAAACCCTGTGCATCTTAGCAGGTTCTCCTGCACGTCTTAGCTGTAGGACCTTGGGCACTCAAGTCAATCAACCTCTCTGCACCTGTGTTCCCTCATCTGTAAAATGGGGCCCAGTAGTAACTACATCCTGCTATATTCACTGTATCATAGAACTATGGTGAGTATTTGACAGAATCATGTGTATAAAATGCCTTGCACGATGCCCAGCACAGAGCAACTTAGAGAAATACTGTGAGGCCAAAAAAAAAAAAAAAAATGATTCTTTAAGAGCACCCAGGTCAGTGTTTGCCACAAAAGGGCCAAACCTATTGGTTTCAATACTCTAGGTTTGAAAGAATATACCAGGCTTGGGCTCTGATATAGTTTTGGATATTTTTCCCCTCCAAATCTCATGTTGAAATTTCATCCCTAATGTTGGAGGTGAGGCCTAATGGGACCTGTTTGGGTTATGGGGTGGGAGGTGGGTCCCTCCTGAATGCCTTGGTGCCATCCTTGTGGTAATGAGTGGGTTTTCATGCTATTAGTTCCCAGGAGAACTGAGTGTGGACAGGAGCCTGGCACCTCCCTCTCCTCTCTCTTGCTTCCTTCCTCTCACCATGTGATGCCGACTCCCCTTTGCCTTCTGTCATGAGTGGAGGCTTCCTGAGGCCTCACCAGGAGCAGGTGCTGGTGCCATGCTTCCTACACTGCCTGCAGAACCGTGAGTCCAATTTATCTCTTTCATTATAAATTACTCAGCTGCAGGTGTTCCCTTATAGCAATACAAACAGACTAAGACAGACTCCAAGGAAACCTGAGTGGGGAGGAGGGAGTGGGCAGGGGTTGAAGAAGGAGGCTGTGTGGAGAAGGATAGGTTTGCATGGCCTTTTCCGGTCATGCCCAGATTTCTTCCCCTCCAATATGCCCAGGTGTTAGGAGGAGAGGGTGTCTTCTGCTGGCAGAGGTGTAGCAGATGGAAAGGACTACAATAAGGAAAGAGACAACACCATTTCCAGCCATGTTAGAGTTACTGAGTTGCTGAGACTGGACTTACCCTCCCCCCATAAATACCTACAGAACCAGACAAAATACATGAAACAACTATTTTCAGGCATTGACAGTAGGTTGCTGTTGACTGTGATTGTTGGGATGAAGGAAACAAATTAGGTGGACCCTATGATCACCCCTGCCTGAAGGCACTATTCACTGTAAGGACTGTGCTGTAAGGAGGAGGGGCCCAAGGAGAGCTCAGTGAACTCTCTCATTTGAGGGGATGGATTGGCATTGGATCAGGCTGAGGCAGCTGGAATTTGTGGAGCAGAGAACTGGATACAAGGAAGCTATGCTGAGAAAGGACTTTGGAAATCTCCATAGGAATTCCCCAGATTCTGTTGCCAAGTCTTAAGACATGAATATTTAGGGTAAAACTCCACAAGCCTAGCAAACAGTGACCAGGGAGCTGTAAACTGAGCGTTTCCCCAAATTTACATAGGCATGGAAGACCTTCAAGTTCTGACCAGTTAGAATGGAGAGTCCGCAGGAGGGTGATGCCTTAGTAATAGGCCTCAAAAGTTCAAAGGGCAGGGTACTCTAAACTCATCTTGAGTGAATTTAACAAGACTTTAGAGGATTAAAAGTCCTCTGTAAGTAGAGGATCTGTAAGTAACCTAACTGCATGTTAAAACAAAGTCCAACACTTTTTAAAAACTACAATAAGATTAGCACTCTGCAACATGAAATTAACAACGCCCAGCATTCAATAAAAAATACTTGACACAAATATAGGAGCATTCTCAACTCATTTTATGAGGAAAATAGTATCCTGATACCAAAACAGAAAACAGATAAATGTGTTAATGTATAAGAAAAATTTAGACTAATACCCTTCAAGAACATAGATTCAAAAATTCTTTACAAAATTTTAGCCAGTTGAATTTTAAATTCTATTAAACAGTTAATACATCATAAGCAAGTAGGGCTTATCCCAGAAATGCAAGTTTGGTTCACCATTTGAAAAATCAATCTATGTAATTCACCATATCAAGAGATTAAACTAGAAAAACCATTGATAATTTCAACAGATACAGAAAAAGCATTTGACGAAATTTACCATTCATCCATGATAAATATTCTTAGCAACCTAGGAATAGAAGAGAATTTCTTCAACCTATAAGGATGTAATATAATTAATAATGAGAAACTGATGCTTTCCCCATAAGATCAGGACAAGACAAGAATGTCCACTCACACGATTCCTATTTAACATTGTATTGGAAGACTCACCAGTGCAATATGGCAAGAAAAAGAACTAAAAGTACCCAGATTGGAAAGGAATGTAAAGAACTGTCTTTATTTGGAGATGAAATAATTGTCTACATATAAAATCCCAACAAAATGTACCAAAAAACTACTAGAACACATGAATTTGGCAAGGTTTCAGGATACAAGGGTAATATACAAAATTTAATTGTATTTCTGTGTACTAGCAACGAACAATTAGAAATTGTAATTTTAAAAAACCCATTTACAATAGCATGAAAATGTGAACTGCTTGGGGATCAATCCAACAAAATATGTGTAAGATTTGTGTGCTAAAAACTACAAAATTGATGAGAGAAATCAAAGAAGATCTAAATAAATGGAGAGATATAAAATATTGTTTATAGATCAGAAGACTGAATATGGTTAAGCAGTTAATTTTTCCCATATTATTTATAGGTTTCATGTAATCCTAATAAAAATTCCAGCATACTTTCTTATAAATATTGACAGGGTGATTCCAAAATGTATATGGAAATAAAAGAACTTGAAATAGCCAAAACTATTTTTAAAAAGAACAAAGTTGGACAACTCATACTACCATTTTCAAACTTGCCAAATAATCACCACAATCATGACAAATAGGTAGATGAAAAAAATAGAGACCAGTATTAGACCCAAACATATGTGGCCAATTAATTTTTGACAAAAGTGCCAGGTGATTCAAAGGAGAAATGATCATCTTTTCAATAAATTATGCTGGAACAATTGGTCATCCATAAGCAAAAATGAAACGCTGACTCCTACCTCACACCATACACAAAAATTAATTCCAAATGGATCATAGACCTAAATGCAATATGTAAAACTAAAAAATTACTAGAAGATAATATAGGAGAAAATCTTTATGACCTTGGGTTAGGCAAAGATTTATTAGATTAGACACAGAAAGCACAAACAATAAGAGAACATTTAGATTAAATTGGAATTCATGAAATATTAAACTTCTCATCTTGGAAAGACTAGTAAGAAAGTGAAAAGATAGCTGTAGATTTGGAGAAAACATCTGTAAATGATAAAGAACTTGCATATAAAATATATAAAGAAACTTCACAACTCAATAATTAGAAAGAAAACAACAGTTTTTAAAATGGGCAAAATATTTGGACGTTCACTAAAGAAGGGACACAGATGGCAAATACATAAGTAAAAGATGTTTAACATCATTCGTTACTAGGGAAATGAAAATTAAACTGCAGTGAAATCCCACTATACACTTATTAAAACAACTAATTTTAAAACAACAAAAGCTGGAGAGGATGCAGAGTAACTGGAATTCTCATATTGCTAGTAGGGATGCAAAATAGTACAAATACTTTAGAAAGCAGATACAGCTTTTTAAAATAATGTTAAATAACTTGTCATATAATCCAACAATCCTACTCCTAAATATTTATCGAAGAAAAATGAAAACATGTTCATGAAAAGATCTGCATATGAATTTTTACATCAGCTTTATTTCTAGTCACTGAAACTAGAAACAATAAAATGGGTAAGGTTCATTCTATATATTCATATAATGGAATACTACTCAGCAATGAAAAGGAGTGGATTGATATATATGACAACACAGATAAATCTAAAAAATCATTATGCTGAATGAAAGAAGCCAAACCCCAAAGGGTACACATGTTAGATTCCATTTATATGAAATTCTAGAATAGACAACAATAAATCTAAAGCAGATGAGTGGTCACCTGTGGCCAAAGTCAGGAGGATTTCAAAGAGGCAGGAGGAAATTTGGGGGCTGAGGGAAACATTTTACCTCTTGGCTGTGATTTTGACCTCTGCTAGACTCATGAGCTGCCCACTTAAAATGGATGCCCTTGCTTAGACGTAGATTATACTTCAATAAAGTTGACTAACATGAAAGGAAATGGCCATGGGTGAGCATCTACCAAGAGCCACGCGCTGTGCAAGGTGCATTCAAATATATTAAAATATATCACCTTCAACATTGTAAGCATCTTCTTACAGCTGAGAAAGCTCAGGGGGCAGAATTTGAGTGACTTTCTCAGGCGCACACAGCTGGAATGGCGGGGCTGAGCTCAAACCTGTGTTTCAGGACTGGGGGGACTGCCTCTCTCCATTGCTCAAAAGCCTTGTCACTTGGGGAGAAAGGGTAGAGGGGAGAAACTACAGTTTAGATTCCTTGTGTTTACTTTCACCTCTGATGCATAAGCAGGAGTGACATATTGTTATCCCCCAAACACAGTGCCACAGTGACACCAACGAAGCAGCGGGGAGACGATGGGGTCTTTGGCTGGTGCCAGGAAAGGGCAGCACCAATGTTCCTGTAGAATTGTGGGGCATGTGCTGTCACTCCGGGACTCAGTTTCCCCATCTTTAAAATAACATTCTCCATCCTGGGTCTCCTGTCCTTACTTGGGGGCTGTTCTCCTTTCCACTTTTTTTCTCCCCCAGTATCCCCTCTACCACCTTATCTGCTGCTGGATTGGAAGTAAAGGAGGAGGCAAAGTGGGGAAGGGAAGAATCCCTTCTACCCTGTGTTTCTCGGTGCCTGGGGTGTAAGCCCGAAGCTGATGGTAAGAGGCTGTGACAGGACCTGGCCCAGGGTGATGACTGCTGACTATGATGAGTCACCAAAGCACAGCCACAGAGGCACCGGGGCCAGATGCTTTTTGGCGAGGCAGGCACAAGAGCGGGGGCTCTCAGGTGGCTGGGGACCACAAAGGTCTTCTAACTGAGGCCCCAGTTAATGCTGAAATCTCTCCAACAACATGTCAGACAAGCCTCTGCTTGATCAGCTCTAGAAACAGGGAGCTCACTCCTCTTGAAGCAGCCTGTTCCATGTGGGATAGATCCAGTGGGTAAATAGGTCTTCCTCCTCACATCTGTCAGGATCCCAGCAGAAAACAGGCTTTGAGGAGTCCTTTAATACAGGGACTGTTTGCACAGGGTTGTAGGAGAGTGTGTGGACGCTCCAGGGGTAGGGAATGCCTGAGCTAGGACCATCAAAAATGCCAGGCTGACAAGCTTTTGGCCCTTGCGTAGAAAGTGGGAGGCCACGAAGTGTTTTCAAGGGAGGGCATGCTACAATGAAGTCTGTTTTATAAAGATCACTATGACTTTACTGTAAAAGAGAGGCTGCTGGGGAGCAGGAGACGGGGGCAGAGCAGAGGCTGCATGGGCAGGTCAGATGGAAGATGGCGCGGGAGGGACTGGGACTGTGAAGGCAGATGAGGAGAGGAGGGATGTGAGAGCTTCAGAGGAGCCAAAGGACTTTGGTGAGAGATTACTTACGGGGGTTGGAGAGGGATTGGAGTGAGGCTGCAGTAAGAGGGAAGAAGGCTGGACCCAGATTGGAATACGATTTGGCAGAGAGAAGTGGCCTTTCTGAAAGGGGAATGCCAAGGAGGACCCTCTCATAGACCAAGTCTTCTGTCTGCATGGCTCACATCCTCAGACCCCTGGCTCCTGCCTCCAACACTGGACCCAGGAAGCTGTGCTTTAGGAGGATTAACCCAGTGGTATATTGGAGCTGCCTTACACCAGTTCACAAGGACCAGTTATGCACAACTCTTCCCCACAACATGCTCAGTAATGTCACGTCGGTAGCTTGAAATTATCCACGGTGAGAATATTTACACCATGGGAACTGGCAAACACTACAAACCAGGGCATTTTCACTCCCCACCCCCACCACCATGCCACTTGTTAAACAATTTTCAGTATACCACTGAAGTCAGAGAGCAGGAGCAACTGTACCTAGTACCCCAGGCCACTAGGTCATTTTCCAGGCAAATATCTGCCCATGTGAGGCCAGACAAAGCTGCACTAGCTGCCTACCCAGAACAATGTCAAGGTAACCTGGTTTGTATGTTGGGAGCCATTGCAGCTGTGGAGAAAGGTGGCGGTTTTCCTGCAAACTTTTCAGGCTTTGGGACACTCTATCTTCTCAGCCGTCAAGTGCATTCTCACATAGTCTTTGGATAGCTGGAAGAAGTTGGGAGTGGGCATTCTGGCCCTTTTACATTGGGAAAAATGAAAACTTCAGAGGTCAGGTGATTTGTGTGATATCACACAGGGGCATTCAATCCTGTGTTTTAAAACCACCACCCTACTGAAGAAATTGCACATTTCCAGCACCCCAGGTTTCCCTCCTGCATATCCCTGATGTTTCCCTCCCCATAAAATAAGCCGCTATTCTGACTTCTATCACCTTATGTTAGTTTAGTCTGATTTAGAACTTTCTATAATTGGAATCATAAACTGTAGTATGTTCTCTCTTATGTCTCTTTCTTTCCTCCAGCACTGTCTGTGTGACTCATGTGTGATGTGGGCAGCAGCAGCTCATTTTCACTGCTGCATAGTATTCCACAATTTATCCACTCTCATGTCTATTGACAGGACTTATTTCCAGTTCTTAGCTATTATGCATAGTGTTGCTCTGAACATTCTAGTACATATATTTTGAAGACCATATGCATGCGTTTCCATTGGGTGTATATCCAGGAGTGGCATTTCTGGGTTTGGAATGGTTTAATGCAATTTTGATGCAACAGAGAGTTGTTGAATCCCTTTGGTATGTGAGTTGCTGAATGACACTCCCTGGGCTGGATAAGATTTCTTCTCTCAAGGGCCTAGGGGGGATGTATGTGTGTGGAGGGGGAGGTAGCAGACACACTCAGCAGAACTCTGGTTGAATATAGAGGTGCCGCCAGAGAGGAGGAACAGAGCCTTGGGGGCTCATGGTGTAGGGATGGCCTCTCTGTGTGGAGAACCAGTGAGTCTGGAGGATGTGGCCTTTGAAGGGCTTGGGAAAGACTTGAGTCCACAGAGGTGGAGGGAGGGGCTTCTAGGAAGGGGACTGCAGGGCAAGGGGTGGAGGTGGGGAAACAGGTACTTGGAGAAGAGCAGGTGTTCCCTCTTGACCAGAGGGCTGGATTCCGCGGGGCAGCAGCAGTTAGTGGTTGGGGCATGATCACTGATCACAGAGGTCTTGAACATAGGTCTGGGAGTTTAGGCTTTTGTCCTTAGGGTCCTGGGAAACCACCAAAGGCCTCCAAAAGGGGCAGTGTGTGGGAGAAAAACTTGTGTGTCTATGTATGTACGTGGGGGTGCTGGATTCAGAGAGGGGTACCCACAAAGTCTAAACTCAGAAATGGGGAGAGAGGGGAGGGAAGGGGGAAATAAGACTGAGTGGAGGAAGGTGGCCCATATGAGGGAGAAGCCCTAGCTGGGGACAAGAGCTTCTCTGTTCAAACCTCCTTTTCCAGAGCAGGGGGACACACGAGCCTGAAGCACCTAGTGGCCCCCCAGGAGGCCACTTACCAGAGGAGCCGGACAAGGCCCCCTCCCACCCAGGACTGCAGCCTCCCTGAGCCAGGAGGAGGGACCGTGGGCAGCCTTCACTTCCCTGCAGTGTCCCATTCAATGCTCAGCCTGGGATTCCTTTGATGGTTGTTCCTTCCCTGAGGGAGCAAGGTCCCTGGACCCATTGCCAAGGTGGGGAAATTGAGGCAGAGCCATAAGAAGACTCTAAGGAATGCATGAGGAGTTGGGAGGCCGGCTGTCATTTCTCTGCATCTTCCCACCAAGCTCAGGGCCTCTTCCATGTGGGGAAGGAGAAGCAGGTGGGAAAGAGAGAGCCGAGAGATGAAGCCCCTCCTCTGAGCCTTTGTGAAGAGCCTTGCCTGCCTCCTCACCTGCTGCTCTGCTCTGAGGCCTGAGGCCTCGCTGCAGGCGCTCCACTGCTTTGCTGAAGGTGCCAATTCTTCTGGGGTGCGGTGGGAGGGGGGTGTGTGGAGGGGGAGCTGGAGGGGCTGCATCAGAATCTGAAGGCTGGACCCACGTCCCAGTCCCTCTTCCCCTAGCTGGGGGACCCTGGTGAGTCCTCTGCTCCCTGGCCTCAGGTCCCCATCTGTTCACAGGGGGCAGCACAGGCTGATCTCGGGAGACCTCGCATCCCGCAGTCTGTGCCTGGCCACCCTGCGGGGTGGGCCTCAGGATGACTGCAGGGATGATGGATGGGAGGAGACCATAAGGAGCCCAGAGTGCCAGACAAGTGTGAGGGAAATGAGTCGTCACCCCTCTACTTAGTGCACTTTTCAGCAGCCTGGCGATTTATTACTGGTATTATTATTAATGACATTAATAACGAGGCCAACGACACCATTCGTGGCTTGTACCACACTTTTGTTTTCCTCCGAAACACACTTCTCCATGGTCCTCACCCCTCTTTGTGAGTGTGACATTTGACATCCAAATGGGTAAACTGAGGCAGAGAGCTGCTGTGTCTGATTAACCGAGGTCAGCGACTGAATCACTGGGGAGGGGAGGGCAGCTCCGTCAGTTCCAAGCCCAGTATTTTTAGCTCCAGACCAGGCTGCCTGCTTTCACCCCTCTTATGTGAATCTAAGCTTTTTTTGTGTATCTCACCAGCACCTGGGCTTAACCTAAGGAGCACTGGGCGGAGCGGCTGACAAGTTTGAGTTGAAGCCACCTTCTCCACCTGCTAGCTACATGACCATGGGTAAGCTGCACTCCCCAGCCTCAGTTTCCCCTTCTGCCACATTGTGGTGCCTAATCATCCCAGCATGGTGAGAGTTGAGGACGTTGGTGGAAGTAGCAGCTTGGGGTCTGGCACATTGTCCAGGCTCCTGCGCTGCACCTAAGTGTCCCCCTCAGGTCAGAACTTGGCAGGTGGGATGGAGGTTATCTTTTTCTGCTTGGGCTGGCTGGAAAGTCCTCTGGCCTCCAGTGCCAATTTTCCCAAAGCTGCCCTTTGTGCGTGTGAGTGTGTGTGTGTGTGTGTTTCTGTGTGTGCACTATCTGGCCGAGGTCAGGGGTGAAGTCTTATTCTACAAGAAAGGTCTCTAGGCAACAGGCGGTGGCATGACAGGCCTACATGTCACCACTGCCACCACCTCCCGCCCCTGCCACAAGCTGAATGATGAGAAAATCAAAGGCTGACCTTCTCCTCCGCAGCCTCCCAGGTCCCCAGCTCCCGTGGCTTTCAGGAAGGAGGAGCCTCCACACTTGTCACCTGTAGTAAGCCAACCCTGGTTGCCCACCCCAGCAGGCAAGTGCCACAGAGTTCAGTCCCCGGCTTCCATTCCTCTGCGTCTATTTCTTCTTGCTCCTTCCCTACCCTGAGCACCACTGGCTGGGGCACCCATCCCTGCTGGCAGCCCTCCAGGACTACCTTCCCAGACTCAGGTGGAGGCCTTGCCTGGAGGGGCCCCTGCCAGCCTCTCTGTTCCTCGGGGCTCGCCCTCCCGGTGGCACGTGCTCCAGCTACTCTGCCATTGGAGGCTCCCAATGGCCTCATCCTTCCTCCTGCCACTGTGCACTTCCCATGCTATTCCCATTTCCCAACACTTCATCCCTCCACTCTTTATCCTTTATCTCTCATTGTAAATGTCATTTTTTCTTGGACACTTTTCCCGACCCCTCTCTACAGGCCAGATCAGTTCCCACTGCCCCTCTCACGTTCCGATAGCTCTCGTGCTTCCTCAGAGCCCCGTGGAAATCTGTTTGCATGTATGTATTTATTTAGTAATGGTTTCTTTAATGCCTGCCTCCCTCAGAGGGTAAGCTCCATGCCAGCTCACTGTCTCTGTGCAGGTGGAAGGAGTGCCCGGCATTTAGCACAGTGCTCAGCCACAGGAGGTACTCATTTGATCCACTAATGAGTGGGTCCATGAATGAATGTGGTCGGTATCACTGCTTCTGCTCTTCAGCTTGGAAACTGAGGAATAATGAGGCGGTATCACCTGGCCAAAATCCCACTTATCAGAACCAGAAAATCACACCTGGTGATACCTGGTTCTGCCCCCCATGTGGGGACAGGATCCTTATTTGTGGGAGCCAATGACATGCTCCCAATGATGGTGTTATACTCCCTTAAAGGGCAGCGAGGGAAGCCAGTAGAGGTCCTTATGTTGTTCCAGACAACGGTCTGTGATGTACAAATGTCCCTAACGCTTCTCCTGCCCCTGTGCTAAATTACTGGGACCAGGAAGACACTAGAGCAGACATCTGGCAGCCCTGGCTAACCAAGAGGCCCATCTCTAAGCTCGGCAGAGCAGAGGCTGCGAGGACTCCACCCAGACTCACTTTTCCCTCTATGCCCGTTCCTAATCCTTATGTATCTTCCAGTGGTAGTACAGGCCCCTCTTCCCCCCAGGAAACCCTCAGCACTTTCTCTGTCCTCTGAGTGCTGTAACCTGAGCAGTCTGGGGCTCTCCCAGAGCTCTATGAGCAGAAGGAGATGTAGGGACCCGCTTGCCTGGCCCTCATTTGATACATGAATTTATGGAGGATCAGAGAAGCCAGGTGACCTGTCAAAGTCACACAACTGATTACCTGACTGACTGGGGACAATGATGCAATTTTTAACATTTTGAGTATTTTAAAATTAAAATTTTTTTTACCACTTTGAGGACAAGGGAAAATGAACAACCTCAGGAAATGTGGTAATAGATATCAAAATAATGCATACTTTTTAAAAAGAATGCATCCTTTTGACCCTCAGGATGCAATTTGAAATGGGTGCAAAGATGTATGCACAAGGATGCTCATCACAGCCTTGTTTATGAGGGCAAAAAACTGGAAATAGCTTAACGGTCCAACACAGAGATTAGTTAAATAAATTATGGGGCATCCATGTGATGGAATACCATGCAGCCATTAAAAATGATGGCCCAGTAAAAGAATATTTAATGACATGGGGAAATGTTCACAAGATATTGTTAAGGAAGAAAAAAAAAGCAGGCTGCAAAACAGCATGTTCTATATGCCTCTGACTTTGCTAAAACGATTATTAAAAAGCAAAGCCCAGTGCCCCTGAAGTTATTTATGATATTGTTTCACTGCCTCCAAGACATCAGCCTCATTAATTCGTCTTTCAGTATGGCTCAGCAGAAAGCATGGGAATTTAATGTCTGAAGGCCTGATTCGGAGTCTGGGCTGTGCTCTTTATTAACGGGGTGACCTTGGAGCTCCAGACCTCTTTCCCTCATCTGTGAAATGGGGATGAAGCCTCCACTGGAATGGTGTTGAAAGATACCAAATGTTGCACAAATGACGTTCAAGGATTGTGTGTGCATGCACGAAAGATCTTGGCAAACTGTACAGAGCTGTACAGATACTGAGAGTAATAGGTATTTTTATTCCCTAATTAAACTTAGGACTCTGTGAGGGCCCCATGAGATGTGACGTTCTTCCCTGTCACTCTGCAGCCAGTGCAGCGTCTCACACGCTGCAGCGCACAGGAATATGGGTGCGCCTGCCCCCCCACCGCCAGCCTCAGGCCTGCCCTTCTATCCCTTTGGGTCATCTCCGCCTGGGGCTGGGCTTAGCATTGCCTACTCACAGAGGGAGAATGCAGCTGTGGGTGATGCTGTGGCTGGAGCTGTCTAGGGTGTTCCCAGCATCCCTGCCTCCCCAGCCCCTGCAGGACCAGAGGAGTGGCCCGATGCGGAGAGTGCACCAGGTGTGGCTCCAGGGCCAAGGCCGAGCCAGAAGGCAACAGGCCCTCAGCACCTATTATGGACTTTATCTGACTCCTTAGGGAGTCTCAGGGCTGCAGGGGGGCTGCCTGCCTGCCACCTGTGGAGGACTTGGGTCAGGCTGAGGCTGGGCCTGCCCTGTCCTCTCCTTCCACCTCCTTGCAATGGAGGATGGGCCAGTCACACCTCCTCTCTGCGTCTTTGCTTCCTCCATTACCCCACAGGCACCTCCTGGCAGGGCTGGGGAAATTTTTACCCACTCTCTGAGGGAGGGAAGTGAGGCCCACTGAGGGGAGGTGGCCTGCTCTGAATCCTGTGGTCACTGAGTTGGGCTGAACCCCCAGGCCTAGCTCTGCCCCCTGGCCCTCTGGTCATCCCCACCAGCCCCTCAGCGGAGGGAGGGATGTCAAGCCAACAGAGTCACGTACTTGGGGGGCACTCAGGGAGCAGTCCTGTGCACTCATATTTTCTATTCATCATTCCCTCTCCACATGCTTTGTATGCTTTTGCTCTGTGCGGCTCCAGGCTAGACAGAGGCTGGAATTGTTTTAGGGGAAAGCTGCAGAGGCAGAGACTGATACAATCTTTCAGGTGTATGGGAAGAAAATAATAAAAGTGGCTCAGTGTGGTGAGAAGATGCTGCAGAAGGTGCTGTTGGGCCTCACCCAGGGCTCCCTTTGCCTGAAAACGGGCCCCTTCCCCAGTTGCTGCTGGATGACCAGCGCTTACAACTCCAGTGACTTCCCTGGGGGCCAGAGCTGCTGCCCACAGACAGCCGAAGGTGACAAGTCTCTCCTGCTGTCAGCGCCTCCTACTTGGCCCCTTCAGTAAACAGAACAACTTCATGGTGCCATGATTTACTCTCTAAAGGCTCCCAGTGTGTCAGGTCAAGGCCAGGCCTTCCCTAAGACCTTCCCTTCCCGTTCTATCCTGCTCCCCCACCTCCCTCCCGTGAGGGCTTTACTGAAGAAGCTCCTCCTTCGGAAAATCCTGTGCGAATCCCTGCCTCAGGCTCTGCCTTGAGGGAACATGTCATGTCGACTCAAATCCTGACATGCCTTAGCTAAATATAACAGGCATAAACACTACACATGGAGGCTCTGCCCTAAATAGAACAGTTTCCAAGCACATTATTTTTAGCGAGAGAAAATAACTTGAACCTATCAGAAAACATACTAAAGACTGGACTGAAAGTGAAACCTAGAAATTTTCTGGTTGTACAAGCCTGGCTGGAGCTAACATACATTCACGGCAGATGCACACACGACAAAGATTAGGTCTGTGCTGCACTCAGAGAGAACACAAACCAAACTTTGGCATGGCATGTTCCAGGCAGTGTCTACTGGACTCCAGCCTGTGGCACAGGCAGTGCTGGTCAAGCCTGTGCCCAAACCTCAGCCTCCTCCAGGAAGCCCAAAGACATGTTCTATCCTCTTAGTTTCTCCCTCCCTGTCAGCAGGCTTCAGCTGGCTCCATTATGAGCAGCTGGGAACAGAGTTTGGGACCGTTTTTGGCCCCACCCGTGTGCACAGGATGGGCACACAGTAGAAAGGAAATGCTGGAGAAATACACACCTTCAGAGTGGGATGACTTGGGCCATCAGACATGCCCTGAATTCTTAGTCATCCTTCAGGTCACAGGGCAGACATCCTCCCAAGTCAGGCATCCTCCTCTGACCACATGTCCAGTGTCTGTTGGTTTGCAGGCTGGAGCTCTGTTAGTCCTGCTCTCTGCCCTATCCTAGTGCCCAGGACAGAGCCTGCTACACAGAAGTCACTCAATCAATGCTTGTGAAATGGGAGAACATCTTGAGAAGTGGCCCACACCCAGACAAATGGAGGATACTGCACACAGACACTCGTCTTCCTCATATGTGCTGGGCCAATGGCATGTGGTGAGAAGAGGCCGTAAAGTGAGCCTGCCAGGGCCTCAGGGTGGCAAGGGACAGAGACTTGCTTAGGCTGCCACAAGGGACAAAGTTTATCTGAGGATATCAAGGTAAACCTTGTTCAGGATTCCACCTGAACAAGCCAAATAACAGCAGCTATCATTTACTGGGATCACGGACTGTGCACCAGGCACCAGCTAAGCATTTTCTACACACTAGTTTACCATTGCAAAGAATACAAAGGAGCGGGTTTTAATGCTCGCCATCTAACCCCCTTCCTGGTGGCCCTCTGGGACACCAGCCCATCCTTATTATGTCAAGTCCTTGGGAGAAGGGCAATTCCAGGTATTCATTGTCAGATACTAAGCGGGGGCAGATCTTTCCTCTTCCCACCCTAGGGACACTCAGGAGGTGAGCCGGTATCAGACACCCTCCCAGGACTTTGGATACCCAGGAGGTGAAGCTGGGATGGACGGAAGTGGGTAGATGTGATATCACAGCATTGGTAGGAGCCTTTGTGTGTTGGGGTTCCAGCAGGAAACATGTGGCACACTCCTAGGGGCTATTGGAGGAGAATTCAATGAGGACAGTGAATTAGTGTATGAGCAGGGCTAAGGAAAACCATCAAGGGTGATACGGTACCCTGAGGCTAACAGTGGGAGCTCTCACCACCCCAACCTGAGGGGCAAAGGGAAGGCGTGGCCACACCTCTGTAGAGAGAAGCTGTAGGAGCGGCTGCACAGTGGAAGCTATGGCCTTGGTAGAGGGGCCCATCTAAGGAGCTCTTGCCCTTCCTTCTGTGTCCCGCCACTCTCCATCCTCCTAGGACACTTCCTAGGTAGTGGGTGGTGGCAGTGAATGCACACTGTCTGGCACAAGGTCATTGCTAGTTTGCTGGTTTCTGTTTCTTACATTTTCTTGGAAATCTGTTGATCATCCAAATTTCCCTGTAGGCTTTTAGGAGATCCTGTTTTGCTTAAGTTAGCTACAGGTGCTTTCTGTTGCTTACAACCACAAACTCTACAAGGCATTATATTAGTCCATTCTTGCACTGCTATAAGGAAGTACCTGAGATTGGATAATTTATAAAGAAAAGAGGTGTAATTGGCACATGGTTCTGCAGGCTGTCCTGGAAGCGTAGCAGCTTCTGCTTCTAGGGAGGCCTCAGGAAGCTTTCCAATCATGGTGGGAGGCGAAAGGGGAGTAAGGTGTCTCACATGGTGAGAGCAGGAGCAAGGCAGAGCGAGGGAGAAGGTGCTACACACTTTTAAACAACCAGATCTTATGAGAACTCATGTCAACACCAAGAAGGATGGTGCTAAACCATTCATGAGAAATTGCCTCCATGATTGCATCACCTCCCACCAGGCCCTACCTCCAGCATTGGGGATTACATTTCGACGTGAGATTTGGGTGGGGACACAGATCCAAACCATACCAGGCATCCTGGTAGTATTATTCCCTTTAACAAGGAAACTGAGGCTCCCAGAAGTTTTGGTGTTGTCAGATCATATAGGCTGGCAGTGGCCTGCATGAGTCAGGTTGTGAAGGCTGCTCTGGCTGTGCTTAAAGCTCTTAGCATAAAGCAGTTGGGCACATGGGGGTCTAGAAGACTGTTGGTCCCAGGCAGTGGAGGGCCTGGGTCATCTTTTTGTCAGAGGCGTTTAAACCAGAGCAACTCCATCTTGAATAGGGCCTGGGTAAAATAAGGCTAAAACCTGCTGGGCTTCATTCCCAGTAAGTTAGCATTCTAAGTCACAGGTTGAGAAAGGGGGTCGACATAAGATACAGGTCATAAAGATCTTGCTGATAAAACAGGTTGGAGTAAAGAAGCCGGCTAAATCCTACCAAAACCAAGATGGCGACAAGAATGATCTCAGGTCGTCCTCACTGCTACACTCCCACCAGAACCATGACATTTTCCAAATGCCATGGCAACGTCAGGAAGTTACCCTACATGGTCTAAGAAGGGGAGAAACCCTCAGTTCCAGGAACTGCCCACTCCTTTCCCTGAAAACTCATGAATAATCCACCCTTTGTTTAGCATATAATCAAGAAATAACCATAAAAGTGAGTAACCAGTAGCCCTGAGGGCTTATGGAGTAGCCATTCTTTTATTCATTTACTTTCCTAATAAATTTGCTTTTAGTTTACGTATGGACCCGCCCAGAATTCTTTCTTGTGCGAGATCCAAGAACCCTCTCTTGGGGTCTGGATCAGGCCTCTTTCTGGTAACACCTTCAGCAAGAGTTTAAGAATTACAGCTCAGCCACATCCACCTTGTGTTTGCTTCTCTCTGCGTCTGGCTGACCACTTTTCTTCCTGTCGCTAACTGACTGTCCAACCACTTGTGGCCCTGGAGCAGCTGGCAGGCAGAGTCATGCCATACCAAATAGGGCCTCGCTCATGGAACAGGCCAGAGCAGGGCTGGGTGGGGAAGGTGACTTGGCAGTTGAGTTTGAATAAACAGGTCACAATGGTGTTGGGTGGGACTAAAGCTGCTGCAAACTAGCCTGAAGGTGGAGGCAGAGCTAACAGGAGTCGGGAGGAAGGAGGCTGCAGGTAGGCCCAAACCAGTCCCATCTTGAGGGAAGGCCTGAGGCTGAGGGTGAGGAGCCCCCACACACCTGCCTTTCTCCCCTCCAGCTCAGACAGGACACCTCAGCCTGAAAGCTGTGATTTCCTCCCGGGGAGCCTCCCCAACCTCATACACAGCCCCTAACCTCCCCACCTGGCCCCGACACCCCCATCAATCACTCGGCAAAAATCCCTGGCTTTCTTGCATAAGTATTAGGTGCTTTGTCAGAAATTACCTAAGTTATAATCCAATTACACCATAATTACATTGGGATGGCTTCGTAACTACGGCATTAATGAACTTTGATGGCTCTCATAAATTACTCAGGGGATTGATACAGTGGGAAGAGGGCGGGTGGAGTCCAGTGGGTGGGAAGGTGGGGCTGAGGAACCATTAGTCGTCCCGGAGTCAGGAGGCGCCTGGAGAGTGATGGGGGAGGGGAGAAGGGTCCTTTCCTCCCTCCACCGACGCCCAAGCACAGTGTCAGGGCTGGATGTGAACTTCAAGGTCAATTACCCCAAACTTGCCTCCTCTGTCTGGTGCTTGAGCCCTTACCCTGGCAGTGTAGAAACTCTAGGATAAAAAGCCACTGCCCCTTAAAGGGCACGCAGTGTAGAAAGAAGCTTGGACTTCGGAGCTTTGCTTTCTCTGAACTTCAGCCTTGCTGCTTGGAAATGGGCAGGAGCAGTCTCCTCACATGATGTCGTGTGGCCTAAGTGTTCAGTGGACGCACACCTCTAGCCCAGCTCCAGCCAATAGAAATAGGATGTGGGCCTCAGATGTAAGGCACGTGCATAGTGTTATATTGTCCAGGGGCCCCATTAAAGAAGTGAAAAGAAACAAACAGGTAAAATTAATTTCTAATAATACATACATTTAATCTAATATATCTAAAATATTATTTCAAAATATATTTAATGTAAAAAAGCATTAATGAGATATTTCTCATTCTCTTCTTATTCTAAGCCTTTGAGACCTGGTGTGTCACTAAGCACCTTGCAGTCAGGCACCCAGGGACCACATGAGGCTGGGGACAGGCAGATGAGTGTGTGCTTGGCATAAGCTTGACACTCATTACCTGCCTGTCCCCTGTCCTCATTGCTGAAGCCTATGGCCTGTCTGCCTATGGTCGAGTCTCTTCTCCAGGACAATCTTTCACACTGTGGCTGGGGTGGAGGGTGCAGGCGGTAAGTGCTACCTGAATCTCCACTTGCTCAAGCAAAACAGTCCTGGATCCTCAAAGTCTTGTTGGTTGAGCACATCCAAACCATCACCAAGTACGGTCTTTAAAACACAGCCTGGATGCAACCTCCATTCCACCTCCACCTCCACTACTGTGATCCAGGCCACCCCATTTCTCCCTGCATGACCGGGGGAGCCCCTGACTGGCCTCTGGGCTTCCCACCTTCCCCCTCCTACGCACTGCTCACCCTGCATTAACAAGAGCATCAGTGGGATGGCGCCATGGCCTCCCGTCAAGAAGAGACCGTGGCAGGTGTTTGGGTGCAGGTGGCTGAGCTGGGCAGTGATCCTGGGAGGTATCATGGAAGTATCTGGAGTGTGAGGAGGGGAAGGAGGAGGAGCTGATGGAAGAGTGTGTTATTGAGGCTGCTGCCATGAGCTGGGGGGCTTGCTTCTGCCAGGTCTCTCAAGAAACATGCAGAAGGCCTCCAGGGTTGCCCCTGAAGCAGCATGGGCACTGGAGCGTTTATCCATGGGCTTGGTCCTGTGTTTGAAGGTGGCTGTGCAGGAGCTTATTCCCCTGCATTTGGAGACTAAGCTCCCGTGCATGTGCAGGGGCTCCCCAGGTGTCAGAGAAAGCCCTGAGGCTGAACACGCCCTGAGGGTGTGCAGGTGTCCCGAGGATAGACCCCGTCAGCTTGAGGCCTACCAGGATGCAGCTGAGATAGCAAGGCCAGGGTGCCGGGTGTCTGCCACACCTTTTCTAAATGTTTCCTTCAGAGGCTTTCTGTTGACCTTAGAATGAAATTTAACCTCTTAAGGCAGCCTTTGAGGCTCTGCCCAATCAGGCCTCTAAATACCTTCTCACTCCTCACCACTGTCCCCACACCCCTACCCTTTAGCCTTCTGTCAGATTCCAGAAAATTCCAAGGTTTTTCCTGCCTCCAGGCCTCTGCAGTTGTAGTTCCTTCTGTCTGGAATGCTTTCCCCAGCCTCTTCTCTCTGGCTCCTCCTTTCTGTATTTCCCTCCCAATATCACCTCCCGAGAGATGACATTTCCCCGGACCTTCCTACTTCCAGCTGCTGTGCCACCCCTCGCACGCTAGCCACACTCTTTTCCACCATTCTTCTTCAATTACTTCACAGTTCTCAGTAATTCCAGAAATAACCTTTTTCCGGGGTTTTAAAGCTCTGCATCACCAGGCCCTATCTCCCACGAAGGCATGGTACTGGTTCCTGTTGTTCAGAGGTGTCCCTAGCACCTGGAGCTGGGCCCGGCACCCAGAATGAGCTCAGGAAGTACTGCCTACTCGAGTGACGTCAGTAGGCCTTCTCCTGGCCGCTCCACCTTGGGTGCCTTTTGGGTAGTCTGTGTGCCTTTCAGGCAGAGGGGAGTCTGGTCCTGGGCCTGAGAGGTGGAGAGTGGGTCTGTCCCCTCCTTGTTCTGGGCACCGTGCCTCTATTTATGCAGCCTGAGGTCCCGCTGGAGTTTCAGCTGCACATCATCATGATGACTGGCAGGCACTGGGCTTGGCCGTTACTGCCTCCTACTCTGGGCCTGGGTCTGGGGTTGCAGTGATTGAAGGTATCAAGGAGGGGCAGGAGATAGAGAGATGAGTGCACCCCACAGACTGGGTGGGGCAATCAGAGACAAGGGGCAGTTTCCTGAGAGCCAGCTGTGTGTGTGAGGCAGGAATTTCAGGAGTCCTTGGAACTTAGGAGATGGAGGGTGGGGTTCATGGAGCCACTCCCCTCTGGAATCCAGTGGTCAGACCCCTTCTCAGCCTCTGCTCCCACTTCCATGAGAACAGCCTCTGCCTTCCCTCCATGGCCTAGTTGAAGGTTGAGCTTGGCACCCCTTTGACTTACCCGAAAGAATCCCTTGTCCAAGGGTGTCTGTGAGCTCCATGGACTTCCCTGGAAATGTAATGGAGGTGACAGCAGTCACCTCCTTAGACCCACCAGGAAGATGATCATGAGAGAGACAGACAAGGCCCAGTGTGGGTTGGTGCATACCGCAGCTGGGTCTTTCCCTCACAGCTGGTGGGGTGTGAACTTGCACAGCAACTTTAGAAAAACTGTCCTGCAAGCTGCACATACACAGACCATGAGCCAGGCCTTCCACTCCTGAGCACGCACCAGCAGCAGCGTGTACATGTGTTCAACAAAAGAACGTTCAGAGCAGCAGCACTATGCATAATTGTCAAAAATGGGAATAACCCACATTCTCTTCCAGGTAGAATAGGTAAGTAAACCGTGAGCTACTCAGCCAGTGGAATACTCTATGGGATGAGGATAAAAAAGCTATAGCTACAGTGCAGCAATATGGCTGAATCTCACAGAGAAAACGCTGAGAGAAAGAAGCCAGACACGAAGTAACACACCTGTATGATTCTGTTTCTGCGACGTTAGAGGCAGGCAAAGACAATCCCTGCGGCGGTTGCTTTGTGGGGAGATAGTTTCCTGGGAGAGGCATGCAAATCCCGCAGTGTCCTGTGTCTGACCTGGAAGTTTGCTCTGCACGTCTTCACTTTGCCACGATCCATTGAACGGTGGCAGTGTGATTGTGTGCTTTGTCTTTGTGTGTTATCCTTCAATAGGACATTTAAAAGAAAACCCCCATGAGCTTTGTCTTCCCTAGCTGAAGTTCTTCCTCTGTCTTGGCACCACTGGGTTCGATGGTCTGGTTTTTTTGTTTGTTTGTTTGTTTGTTTGTTTTCCGAGACAGAGTCTCGCTCTGTCACCCAGGCTAGAGTGCAGTGGCGTGATCTCGGCTCACTGCAAGCTCTGCCTCCTGGGTTCATGCCATTCTCCTGCCTCAGCCTCCCAAATAGCTGGGACTACAGGCGCCCGCCACCACGTCCAGCTAATTTTTTTGTATTTTTAGTAGAGATGGGGTTTCGCCATGTTAGCCAGGATGGTCTCGATCTCCTGACCTCATGATCTGCCCACCTCGGCCTCCCAAAGTGCTAGGATTACAGGCGTGAGCCACTGCGGCCGGACGATGGTCTGTTTTTATCTCCTCTGTCTCCACCAAGTGTCAGACTCTCAAGCTTCCTCTTCACAAGCCTGCCCCTGGCCCTCCACATCCCCCCAGGATCTGCCATTTCCTGCCCACTAATTATGTAGAGCATTTTAGATTTGACGAGGCTCCTGCCCCCAAATAACAAACTCAGACCCAGCAACAGGCACAGCGCACCAAAGGGCACTGTGAATAGGACCCAGGCTCTGTGAGAAGGCAGCTCAGGGACCATATTTTGTGATATTAACATGTTCCTCAGGGTCTCATTCCTCAACCCAAGAGGCAGACCAACATATTATTTCTCCAAATAAATACAGCGTGGTCCCCAAGAGGAATTCCCGGGGTGACTGTTGAGAAAGTAAAAGTGCCTCCTTCTCCTTTGTCTTGTTTTACAGAAAGGCAGACAGAGGATTGGGGAGGGAGGGCGGTGGGCATGGCACTGGCCGAGATGGATCCCTGCTCTAGGCATCTAGTGCTGCCTCCTCTCTAGCGCCTGGGTCCAGGGCGGGCGGTGGTCAGGTTGTGGCTGGATGCTGTTTCCCTTCTCGGGGTTTGCATCCCTGGCAGGAGGTCTGTTGGGAAGGAAATGCCCAAGCACCCACACCCGGGCTCATTTGTTTGAGGAGATGAGCCTGCAGGCACACATTGTACATCTCAGAGAGTGTGGACACTTGGGCAGACAGGAGAGCTGGGGGAAGGGCACCCCGCCAGACACTGGGCACCCCAGATGCCATTAATTCAGGCCTCTACACCCTGGAGAGTTCCTGCAGCTAAACATGTTTTACATCAAACTGCAGTCTCCTCCCTCATGATCCCACAGCAAAGTGGGAGCTCCTGGGCCTCACTGGTCCAGGGCTGGAAAGAAATAGTGGGGAGAGGAAATGAAATGAGGCAGCACACATGTTAGCCCTGGGATTAAGGTGGGACCTTCTTCTCGGTCTCTTGTCACAGATTGCTAAATATTGTGGGCCTTCGGTAGTGGCATGTGGCTAAATATTTAACAGCCTGATCTCCAGGAGGTGGAGGGGAAGCCCTGCTTTGTCATGTGTGCCGATTTCTGTGGTGTAAATGCTCCCACCACGGCCAGTTTCCAGCTACCAGCCATCAACTGGTTCTCGAAATTTCTGAAGTTTCAACAACCAGCTCTCTTGCACAGGTGTAACCTGGCTCCAGCAGCAAGTCCTGGGGAGGGGACTGGGCAGGTTTTGGAATTTGTCTGCAAGGCCATAGTAAAACATACAATAGAGATTCCAACATATTCTCTTAGACCAAGATGTATAGCGTGCCCCTGTGCGTCTCCCAAGGCTCTTCCGCTAACTTTGCCTACAGTATGAAGGAGTTGCAAGTAGGGTTGAACTAAACACATGGAATATTCTTTTCTTTTTCTTTCTTTCTTTTTCTTTTTTTTTTTTTTTGTTTTTCGAGACAGAGTCTCACTCTGTTGCCCAGGCTGGAGTGCAGTGGCGCGATCTCAGCTTACTGCAGCTTCTGCCTCCCAGGTTCAAGCAAATCCCAAGTAGCTGCGATCATAGGCATGCGCCACCACGCACGGCTAATTTTTGTATTTTTTTAGTAGAGACAAGGTTTTGCCATGTTTGTCAAGCTGGTCTTGAATTCAAGCGGCTCAAGTGATCCACCCACCTCGGCCTCCCAAAGTGCTGGGATATACAGGTGTGAGCCACAGTGCCTGGCTGCATGGAATATGCTTGTTCAGAAAAAGTACCAGCAGAATTAGAGAGCACACTAGTTATCATTATTTTAAAAGTGCCTCTTTCAGATATTAAATTAAGACTGACTTTTTAAAAACATCCAATACTATTTTAACCCCTTCCAAAACAGAATGTATCACAGTTGGCCAGCGCAAAGTATTTCCATGATTATCTCATTGGATTCCCCAACACAGAGTGTGACTAGTCCCACTTCACAGGTAATCTAGCAAGACTGTGCACTTTATCATCCAAACCGGAACAGTTTTGAGGCTGTCAGGCAGTACTTGTTATGCTAGGGCAACAGGAGTAAGCAGGCTCCTTCCCAGCCTCCATAGGTGAGGAGCACAGGCCCTGGAGAGGTTCGCTGACTTGCTCAAGGCCCCACAGCTGCAAGCAGGACTGAGTGCTCCTCTGGGCTCCACAGGGAAGCAGTGTCCTCAGGCTGACTAAGGGTAGGTGTGCGTGTTCCCCTGGATCTACAGACTCCTCTGGAGTCACAGGGGTTGCAGACACTTTTCCCTCAGTGGTATCCAGCTCTTTGGAGCCTTTCCTGAGAGCCAGTTCTGAAGGGTGAAGGCCTAGAGTGCCCATGGTAAGGATGGGAACAACGGGGTGTGGTGGCATAGGGAGGGGAAGGCAGTCTCCACCCGCTCACCATTCTCTCTCTTTGTTGAGAGGCTCCGTCCACAGACTCTGGCATCCGTACAGGGTAGCCTGACTTTGGAAAGCTTGCTGGGCACAACAAGGTTGTGGCGGGAGAGGGCAGGGAGAGGCTGCTGGTACGTTTCCTCTCTCTCCGACCCCATAGACCCTACATTACTACACCTGGCCTGGCTATCTGATTTGCAACAGGGGAAGTGGCTCCAGGAAGCGACATCTCTCAAGCCATTATTTGCCTCCCACTTTGTGCTGGGTGGAGAAGGGGAAAAAATCCTTACTGTGGCCAGGAATGGACCACACCTGTCAGGCCACCCTCTATCCTTCCATTACTGGAACTCAGTCCTCATCCTGGAGGATCACATCAGCCAGGTGCCTCAGCACCTCCTCCAGGAAGCCTTCCCAGAATCCTTCTTCCAAAGAAGAATAAAGCCTTCTGCCCCACAGTCTCAATGCCTTTGTTGTGCCTAGTTACTGAGCTGGGGTGTGTAAATGCCTCTCTGTCCTGCTAGAGGGTGAACTTCTTATAGGCAGTCCCTCTACCTTGTCTAGTTCTCTCTCCTCCCAGAGCCCTGTGCAGAGGAGGCACTCAGCAAATAGGCAGGCGGTAGACCAGCAGGGTGAGCAAGACTAGGACTTGGTGTGGCATACACCTGGGAGATTCCACCTTTAATAATCGTTCATTTATTGAATACTTACTACCTGCTAGACGCAGTCTTAAGACATGACACATATGCCCGGCTTTCATCACTATGCAATATATTCATATAACAAAAGTGCTCTTGTATCCCCTAAATCTGTTTTCTTTTTAAAAAGACATCACACATATTAATTCAATTAACTCTAACAACAACCCTAGGGCAGAAGGTACTGTTATTTTTCCCACTTGTCAGATGGAAAAACTGAGGTTCAGGAGGGTTAAGCACTTTGCTCACCTCACACAGCGTGGGGAGAACACAGTGCAAGGGTGTGGGATGCAGAGGAAGAGTGCTTGTGTCTATAGCTGGGCTCTACCACCTAGGGCAATTAACCTCTCTGTGCCTCAGTTTCCTTGTGAGTCAAATGGGACTACTAATAATTTATTTCCCATTCCCAGGAGGAATGCCTCCTTCTCCTAGGGTTTGTGGGAGGATCAAAGGGGATAATGGATGTGGATGCTCTCTGTAAATAGCAGGATGTTGTACAAATGTCAGGCATTAATACTTGTTGACTCGAATACTCTCTCTCACAGCCCCTCTGGTCTTCAGAAGACATGGTTCTTCCAAAAACCAATCCCCTGGGATAAAAACTGGCATTTCCTAATCCCTTCCAAGCACAGAGGCAATTTGATGTCCACAAAAGACTTCTTGGGAGAATTCGATGACCTGATTAAAAGGAAGTTGTGGGGCAGGTGTCTATCTTGCGAAAAACATTGACCAGGGCCCTGTCTTCAGCAAGGTTGTCCCAGAGGGGATTTTCCCCCTCTTCTTCTTTGGAAAAAAAATTTAAGAATTACTAAATAATGAAAAGATTAGGAAAAGCAGACTGGCACAAACATGAAAATTAAAATATCCTATAATATCCCATTACCCAGAGAGAATTGTTCTGAGTTCTGGGTGAAGTTTCTGGGTTGTTATGATACTAGATAGAGCCAAGCACCCAGAAATTCCCAGATCACAACTCCCCTTCCCCAACCCTGTGCAGAATTCTGATCGAGGAACTTGTGTACAAGAAACAGTGGCCGGATGAGATTCCAATTGCTACTCTATGAGTAGATTTATGAATGAATGTGGAACCCTGGTAAGGGATGGGATGGAGAACATGGCCCAGGCCTGAAGCCTTTGAGGGGCTTTCTACCCCTTTCCCACAAAATCAAAGCGGCAGCCTCTTTGGGGCAGGACCAACCTGCCTTCTGTAGCCTGGGACGGAGTGGAGGAAGTGCTCCACTAGTGGCTGTTCAGTGCAGTGACCTTGCGCCCTAGTGAAGGTGGCCCCCAAATATCCTAGGCTTGGACCACTCTCAAACTCCTCCTCACTTATGAGGTGGAGGAGAGGAGAGGATGGGAAGAGGGGCCAAAGTGTAGAGACAGGTGGGAGACCCCTCCACCAATAACTCCGGCTCACACTTTATAGACAGCCATCCAAACTTTAGTTTAATTATCTTTTGACAAAAATAGATTTCTATATCATTTGTAATTCATTTTATTTTCACTGGTTAATACATGCATGTGATAAATAAGTCTAACAGTACAAAAGAGAACAGAATGGAAAATGAATTCCCCTCCCATCCCTGTCTCTCCACCCCTCATTTGCCTCTGAAGGGACCCCCACTATTAGCAGTTTTTTGAGTCTTTCTAAAGATGGTCTAAAGACATGATGGTGTGTATGCATCATTCTTCGTGGCTCAAGGTATTCCATTGTGTGGAGGCACCTGGAATCATTTGACTAAAGCTTTATCACTGGGCAACCAGGCACTTCTTAAGAACACTTGATTAACATTTAGATACACATCCTTGAGGCACTTCTTCAGATTAATACTTAGGAGTAGGATCACTGGGTTGAAGACTATGCCTGTGTTAAAGAGTCTCGGGTTTGACAGTCCAATCGCCCCCACCTGGAGAAGGATGTGCCACTTCTCACTCATACCCACAATATACCATCATGATGCGCTTTTCCCGACACACAAACCAACACTGGATTGAGCGAATCTTTGCTAATTTGCTAGGTGTTAAGTTGCATCTTACTATTATTTGAGTTTGCATGTCATGAATTATTAGTGAAGTTGACAATTTTTCTAATTTTCCTTCTGGTTTATTGGCTCTTCGAATTTGTGAATTCCTAGTTTATCTTTTCCCAATGGTTTGAAGTGCTCTTTGTATTAAGACTGTTAACCCTTTGTCTCTCATATATGGTAAAAATGTTTTTTCACAGTTTGTTATTTGCCTTTTTGGCTTTGTCACAGCGTTCTTGGGAAGAATGTAATAAGATTTTGGGGTATATAAATAGCTGATATAAAATGGTACTTTCCCCCTTTTCTGAGAATCAAACAGAAAAAACGAAATTGAAGGGAGACAAGCAAGATTTGACAATGACTTAGGAAGGACTTCAGTTACAGGGTTTTCCAGATTTTAAAGAGAGTGAGTGATCCTGTGCCGCTCACAGTCTGTCTCTGGGCTCCCAGCTCGACCCACCCAGCCCTGCTGCTCCCCACCATGATGCACAGCCACCTGAATAGCTTGTTCTCTGGTCATGCCTGCAGAGCGTTTAGGCCAGTGTTGGACTCACAGTACACCCTTAATAAATAGGAGCTGTGGCTGATTCTTCCATTCACTTGACAGATATTTCTTGAGTGGCAGTTATGTCCCAGGCACTGTTCTGGGTCTTAGGATGCTGGAGTGAACAAGACAGACACAAGTCCCTGTCCTCTGGTGGAGCTGACATTGTAGAGAGGGGAGAGAAGTGTTGCTGCTGCTTGTTGTTAAGGGGTACTGGGTGGGGAAGGCTCAATTCTAGAAAGAACTTTAAAAGTGATTTAGTTCAATCTCATGATGGGCCAGATGGGGAAACTGAGGCCCAGTGACAAAGTGACTTGCCAAGGCCACCAAGCCAGACAGTAGTAGAGACAGAATTAGAATCGAGGTGAATAAAGGCCGAGGGTACCTCCCAGGCACTATTCTTGTAACAGGTGGGCGGGTTCATTGTTATGAATTAAACCATCTGACATCGACTTACCTTGGCAGAGAGTGATGGTAAGATGTCAGCTGGCCAGAGATGAGGGGAGGTAGTGTTCTGGAGTGGCTACAAGGCGGGATGGGGAGTGGGACACAGACAGACCCTGGCTCCCCTGCATTTGGAAGATGTTTGCTCACCCACCATCCTACTTGTAGGGACAGAGAGAGAGAGAGAGAGAGAAAGAGAGAGGCAAGCAGGACTCAAGTGTGGAGCAGAATGAGCTGCCATGAGCCAGTTTCACCTGAGATGGTTGCACCATGAATCTTGGGGACCTGGGGACCAGCCCAACTCAGCTGACCCTGCTGCAGGACTGTGGGCATGTTGCCTCCTACTGCCAAGCTGGCTGTGGGCTGTGGCCCTTTGCTGCCCTCTTCACACTCAGGTGGGCTTCATGCCTTTAGCACTGCAGGAGGCCACTCTTGTCAGGTCCTTGGTCCCCCATGCTTTAGGATATGACCTGCTTGACTTGTGCCCCTGAGGCACTGAGTCGGAGCCTTCTTCCCAGGGGAACAGGGACCTGAGAGGCACCCACCTAAGTTCCCTGACTATGCATCCTCAGGGCACTTGGTGAAAGGAGGTAGTTGTACCAGCAGGTACTCAATAAATAATACTGTTTGCCTAATGAACGAAAATGATGATAACAATGTCCAGTCAGGCATCCCAGCTCATGGAGATGTGAACATGAAGCGGCTAGTTTTCCCCACAGTAACTGTCGATACCCTGTTAACACCCCCACCCTGGAGGATTGAGCTCCATTAACCATAGCTTCCTGACTTGTTTATTAAGTAGTCTTACTCCCTTTCTCTAAAAGCCAGTTCCATTTATTTAAATCCTGCAGGCTCCCATTTAATTCAAGGCTCTTGCTGTCCTGCTCCCCATCTTTGACATCCAGGAGGGAAAACACTCCTCTCCTTTCTAGATTCCAGTCTCCTCTGATATTGGTGGGTGGTGGGGTTGGGCAGGATGGGGCAGGCAGTGGAGGGTTGTCTGCCTGGGCTTGTCTGGGAGACCCTGTGGGGAGCTGGGCCCCACACTGGTGGTCCTATGGACGTCCACGTGAGCCCTTGCTCTCCTCTCTTCTCAGCTGCAGCCTTGAACATCATCTGCTGGACAGCAGGATGCCCCTGTCCACTATCTCCATCCTGGCATCATCATCATAAGAACCATCATTTACTGAGTGTGTACTATGTGCCAAGTGCTGTTCACACCTCGGTGCTCGTGCTGATGACAACCCTGTGAGCTAGTCCTAGTTTTTCCCCAGTTCACAGGTGAGAAAGTGCACACTTAGGAGGTGTAGCAACTTGCTCAAGGCCTCTCAGAAGCAGCATTTATACCCAAGCCTGCCCACTTCCAAGGCCCAAGTCCACAAAGCCTCTGTGGCTGAGTGTGGGGCTGGTTCTCCATGTGGTGGGAGAGCTAGCTTTTATCAGGGGTCCCCCAGGAGCGTGCTCTGCCCTCAAAGCCCCTCTTTCCCCAGGAGCGGCAGGAAAGAGGAATGTTGAGATGAGACTCCCTATACCCTGAAACCCCTAGGGCAAGGAGCAGGGTCCCTAGGTTCTGGGCTAGGAATACCACCAGCACATTTAGGCCAGAACAAGAAAGAATCTCCTGATCAATGGCTCTTGTTGGATTTGAGGAAGGGGGTCCAGGGGGCTTTCTGGGCCATGTCCATGATGCCCTGGGATCCTCGCTGTTGCTCCTCCTAGCCCAGGAACTCCCAGTGGGGCTGGGGCTGGGAGGCATCCATGAATCAGGGGGCAGAGGAAAGGGAAAGCATGTAGAGGGGCCGGGAAGGAGTGCTGAGACCCGCCTCACGGTATGGCACACTGCTTCCTCGCAGGCCTCACCCCATTAGCTCAGGGTTAATTACACCAGCGGGGCAGGGATGCGGTGGCAGGCAGGAAAGCCTTTCTGGGCATGTCCTGGCCTCACAGTTGACATGTGCAAGCCACACTCATGTCTCCTGACCAGGATACCTTTGTTATGGTGAGGCAGGGAGAACGAGACCATTTTTCAAATCAGACGGGGGTCCCTCCTTCAGGGACTTCACCAACACCCCCTATGCCCGGCTCAGACCCTCTGCTCAGACCCTGGCTACCCTCCCCGATCCCTAAATCACTCTTGGGACCTCTTTTCACAGAGGTATTATGGTCACAGGGATGGGTGGACCCAGGAATGGATGGGTTCACTCTTTGGGCCCAGCCTTTGCCCGTACTGAAAACATCCAGTTTGAGTTCCACCTGCGCGCCTTGATGCAGATAATGCTATCAGACCCCTCAGGTCACTTAGCCACACCTCTCCCTCCTGGGCTGACCAGCTCTACACAGGCTGGTAGCCTCCTGATATAGTTTGGAGGCTTGGCCCTTCCAAATCTCATGTTGAAATGTGATCCCCAAATGTTGGAGGTGGGTTTAGTGGGAGGTGTTTGGGTCATGGGGGTGGATCCCACATGAATGGCTTGGTGCCCTCCCTTCGGTAATGAAGAAGTTCTCGCTCTATTTATATAGCTGGTTGCTAAAAAAACAATGTGGCACCTCCTTCCTCTCTCTTGCTCCCTCTCTAGCCATGTGATGCCGTCTCCTCTTCATCCTCTGCCGTGAGTAAAAGCTCCCTGAGGCCTCACTAGATGCAGATGCTGGTGTCATGCTTCTTGTACAGCCTGCCGAACCATAAACCAAATAAACCCTTTTTTAAAATAAATTACCCAGCCTCAGGTATTCCTTTATAGCAACATAAAACAGACTGATAGACCTCCCTCAGGTGCAACCTGACAGTGACTTACCTTACTCCAGGTGCGAATGAGGCCCCCTTGTCATGGCGTGAGACATCTGCAGGAATCTAGGTGGCACTTCTGCATGTGCAAATCAGAAATGTGTCAATATGTGTGCAGACACCTGTGTGTGTATGCACATGTCTCTCATGTCTCCCTCTGTGTGTGTGTGTGTGTGTACATGTCTCTCCTGTTTCTGTCTCTGTGTGTGCGCACATGTCTCTCATGTCTCTGTGTGTGTACATATCTCTTGTGTCTCCCTATGTCTCTGTGTGTGTGCACATGCCTCTCGTGTCTTCCTCTGTCTCTGTGTGTGTGTGCACATCTCTCGTGTCTGTGTGTGTGTGTGCACATGTCTCTCCTGTCTCTGTGTGTGTGCACATGTCTCTTATGTCTCTCTCTGTCTCTGCATAGGTGTGTGCATGCATGTCTCTTGTGTCTCCCTCTGTCTCTGTATGTGTGTGTGCACATGTCTCTTGTGTGTGTGTGTGTGTGTGTGTGTGTGTGTGTGTGTGTGTGTGTGTAGAGGGCAGTTAATGCCCACAGGCAACCTTTGACAAGTGGGAGATGAAAAACTAATGAATAAATACTTCCTGTGTTTATTGCCCTCGGGGACTGTCTTAGTTCAGGCTGCTATAACAAAATACCTTAGGCCAGGTAATTTACAAGAGAAAGTTATTGTTCACAGTTCTGGAGGCTGGGAAGTCCAAGATCAAGTGTGCCAACAGAATCAGTGTCGTGGCAAGGGCTTGGTCTCTGCTTCAAAGATGACGCCTGTTGCTGTGTCCTCATATGGCAGACGGGGTAAATGAGCTCCCTCAAGATTTTATTAGGGCACTAATTTCATTTTTGAGGGCAGGAAGCCCTCATGACCTAATCACCTCTCAAAGGTCCCCCTTCTTTTTTCTTTTTTTTTTTTTGAGAGTCTTGCTCTGTCACCCAGGCTGGAGTGCAGTGGCGCAATCTTGGCTCACTGCAAACTCCTGGGTTCATGCCATTCTCCTGCCTCAGCCTCCCGAGTAGCTGGGATTACAGGCTCCCGCCACCATGCCTGGCTAATTTTTTGTATTTTTAGTAGAGACAGGGTTTCACCATGTTAGCTAGGATGGTCTCAATATCCTGACCTCGTGATCTGCCTGCCTCAGCCTCCCAAAGTGCTGGGATTACAGGCGTGAGCCACTGAGCCCGGCCTAAGGTCCCCCTTCTTAATACCACCACTTTGGATGGTAGGTTTCAACATATGAATTTTGTGTGGGGAGGACAAAAACGTT
Source organism: Pongo abelii (assembly GCF_028885655.2). Taxonomy (NCBI): domain Eukaryota; kingdom Metazoa; phylum Chordata; class Mammalia; order Primates; family Hominidae; genus Pongo; species Pongo abelii. The sequence goes on from NC_071993.2 coordinate 75,062,239, forward strand.
TAAACCATAGTATTCCTCCCCTGCTCCCCCAAAATTCATGTCCCTCTCACAGGCAAAATACATTCATTCCATCCCAGTAGCCCCACAAGCAATAACTCATTTCAGCATCAGCTCAGAAGTCTAAAGTCCAGAGTCTTATCTAAATATCATCTAAATCAGATATGGCTGAGACTTAAGGTAACTCCATCCTGAAGCAAATTGCTTTTCAGCTGTGAACCTGTGAAATTAAACAATTTATGTGCTTTCAAAATGCAACAGTGGGACAGGCATAGGATAGACGTTTCCATTACAAAAAAGAGAAGTAAGAAGGAAGGGGTAACTGGTCCCAAGTAAGTCCAAAACCCAACAGGGAAAACAACATTAAATCTTAAAGCCTACAAATAACGTCTTAGACTTGTTGTCCTACTTCTGGACAAACTGTGGTACGGGCTGGCCCACGTGGCTTTGGGTGGCCGTGCTCCCATGGCTGTGCTAAGCACAGCCCACACTGCAGCTCTCATGGGTTGGAATCACATGTGTGTGGTTCTCCCAGGGTAGAGTTACCTGCTGGTGGCTCTACTGGCCTGTAGTCTAAGGGGCAGCTCTAGCTTTGCCCCTGTGGGTCCACTGGACATCACTGTAGTGGAGGATCTCTGTGGTGGCCCCACCCCTGTGGCAGTTCTTGGGCTGGGACCTGAGGTTCTCCAGGGCATCTTTTGAAATCTAGGTGGAGGTAGCCATGTCCCCACAACTTGTTCACTCTGCACACTCCTGGAGATGGCACTGTGTTGATGCCACCATGGTTCCTCATCTGTGCCTACCTGAGGGTTGGCCCAAGCCACACTTGAGCTCTCTTGAGCCACAGCTGGGTGACCAAGGAGCATTGTACAAGAATTTGGGGAGAAGAGCTTTGAAACCATTCTGCCCCCAGTGCCCGGGCATTCTGGTAAAGGGAGTGGCAGTCTTGAAGACTGCCAAAATATTTTGGGGATTATTCATCCATTGTCTTGATGAATGGCATCTGGCCAACCTTCACTTGGTCACACACTGTTGGTATTATCTCTCAAACACACTTTTACAGTCTTTACAACCTGGCCAGGCTAAGAATTTTCCAAATCTTTAAGTTCTGCTTCCCTTTTGACTGTAAATTGCATCTTTAATTAATTTATATCTTCTTCTGTTTTTACTACAGTCAAGAGAAGCCATGCCACATCCTCAATAACTTTGTTTAGAGATTTCTTCCACTGAATGTCTTGTTTCATTGCTCAGAAGTTCTACCTTCCACAAAGCACTAGGACAGGAACACAATACTACCAAATTCTTTGCCATTTTATAACAAGGATCACTTTTCCTCCAGTTTCCAATAACATATTCCTCATTTCTATCTGAGACTTCATCAGAATGGCCATTACCATCCGTATTTCTATGAACATTCTATTAGTGATCACTTAGCTCCTTTCTAAGAAGACTGGATAAGTGACAAATAGCTTAGCTGATTGGTCAAGATCATAGAAGGGAGCAAGTCTGGATGACTGGATACAAGGAAGGCTGGAGAAAGCCTATGGATGGGCCAATGGGAATGAGCCCAAAGTGTGTGGATCTTTGAGTCTCACGTTGTTGAGGGCCCTTGTAGAAGGGCCCTTAACAATCCAGTGAACAGGATGACTGGTTCTATGGAGGAGTCCCTCTTCATGGCCACTCCAGGGAGATTACTAATTTTAGGCATGGGCCCAGGGCTAGCAGCCTACATCTGGAAGAGTCTGGGGACCAGGGAGAATAGAATAGATGCATTTCCTTGGGAGTAGGATGTAGGGGGGTAAACTGAATTCACCCCCTGAGGCATCTCTCCCCATCTCACCAATTCCACCCTAGCTGTAAACACAGCCCTAGGGGACTGGTTTGGCCCCTGCTTTAGGGAGAGCTCTTTTCTACCCAACATAAAACTTACTCTTGCCAGCCCAGACTCCGAAAGTCCTGCCATAGTCCAGAAAGCCCTCAGTGATCCTCTCCTTCTTGGCCATGTGCTATTCATTCATTCACTCATTCATTCATTCATTCATGTACACAACAGATACTTATCAAGCTTCTGTGCTCCACACCCTACATAAAGGCTCTGAATATGCAGGAGTGAATGAAAATGGTTGTGACCCTACCCTTGTGGAGATTATTATAGTCATTGGGGAGAGGTAGACATTAATCAGATGATCACACAAATAAGTATAAAATTACCCTTGGGATTAGAGCTAGGAAGAATTCCATGATTCTCTGAGGACAGATACCATGTGGGATTCCCCTAGCCTGGAACGTCAGGGAAGGTTTCCTTGAGGAGGTGATGACTCAGCCACCTGCTGAAGGATGGGTAGGTTGTATTAGTTAGGGTTCTCTAAAGGGACAGCGCTAATAGGATAGATGTATAGATGAAGGGGAGTTTATTACGGAGTATTGACTCACATGATCACAAGGTGAGGTCCCACAATAGGCCATCTGCAAGCTGAGGAGCAAGGAAGCCAGTCCGAATCCCAAAACCTCAAAAGTAGGGAAGCCAACAGTGCAGCCTTCAGTCTGTGGTCGAAGGTCCAAGAACCCCAAAGCTGAAGAACTTGGAGTCTGATGTTCACGGGCAGGAAGCATCCAGCATGGGAGAAAGATGTAGGCTGGAAGACTAAACCAGTCTAGAATTTCCACGTTCCTCTGCCTGCTTTTATTCTGGCCACGCTGGCAGCTGATTAGATTGTGCCCACCCAGATTGGGGGTGGGTCTGCCTTTCCCAGTCCACTGACTCAAATGTTAATCTCCTTTGGCAACACCATCACAGACACACCCAGGAACAATACTTTGCATCCTTCAATCCAGACAAGTTGACACTCAATAGTAACCATCACAGGGAGTACCCAGGTGAAGTAGGGGAGGCAAAGAAAGAGATCTCGGTCCCAGATCTCTGCACCTGGATGCACTCCCTCTTGAAACTGCTTCTCACTGCTTCCAGGCCTGTGTCCTGTGGCCCCCACGCCTCATCAGGAAACTGGGCTCAGAGAGGTTAGCACGTGGGGGGTCGCGATGAGATGGTCCCTGATGGAAAGTAAAATTTCTCTAATGGCAAAGATCATGGAAACAGAGACCCAGCAGCAGAAAACTGAAGGTAATACAGCCTCTTCCCAGAAAAAGGGCCCCCAAGGGACCCTGAGTTACCCACACAAGGGTCGTTTCCACACGGGGAGGCTTCTCCAACATGAGTGGCTCCTTCTGCTATTCTTACAACGTGGTCCCATCTCTCTCACTCTGGTTGCCCCAGATGGTTCCAAAGGCTTTCCCCGTGGGCCTGACTACTTCACTGGTGCTAGTGATCTTCCGCACTTTCCTGAGGGCTGTTTTCTAGGAGCGCCCTTCAGGAAGCTCGGCCTGTGTCCTCCTGTTGGGGAAGCAGGAGCTGTGATTTGCCCCCAAGCCCAGCTGGCTGCGGAGCCTATGGTGCTCCCTTCCAGGTCCCTGCCGCATGCTATGTGGACAGGTAGCATCTGGGGCCTGGCCATCCCCTGGTCCTGCCTCTGCCACTGTCTTGCTCTGTGACCTGGAGCCAGACCTGCCCCTTTCATGGCCCCATGAGGAGAAAGCCAGTCCTGTTTCTCACTGTTGCCAGGTCTGCGTGTATTTGGGTCTGAAAGACAGACAAGACGAGGGGGACCATGTATCAGGAGTAGGGTAGTTCTCGGCCGGGCAGGCTCCTGCTCTGCAGGCAGCAAGGTGGCCGTCCTGTGTCCCCAGCCAGGGAACCCACCTTGGGGAGGGCAGCCTTGCCCCTTCCCCAGCAGCCCTAGATGGAGCACCTGTCACAGCCAGACCAGTGTTCATCCACCTCTCAAAACTCCAGGCTGTCCCCACACGACCTGAAAAGGGTCAAGATGAGAGACCTGAGAAGAAAGGAGAGGTTTCTCTTTGTGCTCACTCTCCCTAAGGAGAAAAGCTTAAAGCTGGGAGGCAGATGGCACCTCCTCTCTCCTCTCTGAGCCGAGAGCCCAGATCCTATGCCCACTGGCTCTGCCTCTACTCACCCATGGGTCTTAGCTGCCCTCTCCCAAGCCCATCCCTGTGTGGCCCCCATGTTTGGCCAGGCCCAGGAGATCCTAGGGTCCCAGGTGGAGGCTGACTGGCATCCCCACAGCTCTGCCTTTGTGTGCACCTTCATGCCCATCCATGAAGGCCCCATGAAGGCTGGGGCCTTACCCTCTTGACAGCCCTGTGCTCTCCTGGGCTGTGTCAGCAAGGAGCTGGTGACAGGAAGGATGAGGGAAGCTGATGCTCCCTTAGGGAACCCTCTTGTGTAAATGGGGAAACTGAGGCCCAAGAGGGGCAGGCGATATGGCAACAGAGATCAGATGAGGAAATGGCACTGGCTTGGAAGTCCACAGACCTGGGTGTGTACCCAGCCCCATCTCACGCTGACTTCCGCCTTCTGGGCCTCAGTTTTCCTTGTCTCTAGAATGGAGTTCACAGTCCCAGACCTGCCTAAAGCGCAGTATGGGTCTGGTTCTGATGAGATCCTGTTGGCATGATCTCTGCCAGCCGTCAAGTGCTGTGCTGACTGAAGCCAGGCACAGGGCCTGAAATCTGGGACTCTGGGCTCCCAGAACAGTGCTCCTTCCTCAGCTCTTCAAGCCCTGGCTGAGTTTGAGAGCCTCAGAGATGAGGAATGGGGTGACGAAGAAGGAAAAAGTTCACGGGGATGAGCCCTGGATGCTTGGCCTCTGTGGGGAAGTTCCCCATATGGTTCCCAGAGTGACAGAGGCCCCAGCAGGCCTAGCCCAGGGCAGAGCCAGGGTGGGTGAGGCTGGAGCAGGCCTCTCCTATGTCCTTGGTGACACTAGAGCGTATCATGGGCTAAAACTCGAGCCAAGCGCCAGAGTGGGACAGATGCACAGGTCTGTCCTCAGCCTCCCAAGCTCCCGCTCACTAAGTGAACACCTGTGCGTGGGCTCGTCGCTCACCTCCCTAATGAGCTCATCGCTCAGCCGGCTCTCCATCGCTCTCCACCGTCTTCACCTTGCTGCCGTGGTTCCACCGTGCAGCTCTTTTTGCACTTCCCGGTAAGCGTTCCACTGGGCGGGGGAGCCGGTGCAGCCAGGCCAGAGCTGAGTTAGGGCTGGGCTTGACTGCCGCCACCTGGAAGTCCACGGCCTGCCTATGGGCACTTCTGGCCACTGTTCCCCACCCCAATAGCAGTACTGTGTTGCAAAGGACATTCGATTTAGCTCAGTGAGCTCCAGTGCCCTGCCTCCGCCACTCAGTAGCTGTGGGACCCTGGGCAAGCCATTTCTCCCCTCTGGTTCTCAGTCCATGAAACAAAGGCACAAGTGCTACGTGGGCTGCAGGCAAGCCCTGACTCCCTGGTCTGAGTTCCTGGGCCTCAGTCATCTGTGCTGGACCTGAGGGCTGGACTTAGGCTCTGAGTAAGCCGATGGGGCCAGGGCTGTGGGTGGAGAGAAGAGGAGATTTGGGGCATGCATGTGCATGGGACGGGCAGCCCCCTCCCTGACCCTACTCCCTGCTCTCTAAAGAAAGACCCCCAGGCAACAAGGGGCCTGGTGACCCTGAGCATGCAGATCCCAGCCCTTTGCATGCCCACTGGCTCTGCCTCTACTCACCCACTGGTCTTAGCTGCCTCCAGACACAGCAGAGCACCTCACCTGAGCTCAGGTGGGAAACACCTGTGAGGGTTGCTTCATTGTCACCCCATCTCCCACTGGCAGAAACAGAGGCTCAGAGAGGCTCACACATATGCCTGAGGCCACACAGCTTGGGCAGGGCCACAGCTGGGACACGACCCTAATGCACCTGACTTCAGAATCTCCCCACCCTGCCTTCTGAGCCTGGCATAGGGCAGAAGGTTGAGCAGGCTGGAGAACTGCAGCCCCTCCTGAAGGAGATGCTCAGTGACCACCCCTCTCCTGTGGCCATTGTTCTCTTGAAAATGAAGTCAGCCCACTGGGCCCCTTAAGCCTTTTTGGAGCTGTCTGTTCCCAAGGCCTCAGCCAGACGGCAGCTGGAAGTCTGTTAATATTCATTGAATCTCTCCAGGGTGGCTGGGAGCCCGCCTTTTAATTGTCTCATCTCTGTCTATCCCTTTATCGAGAAAGAGACTAAGAGGCAAGAACAATCAGTTATCTCATTATAGATCAAGGCCTAGAAAGAGGAACTCCTCAACTAGGGTCCTCCACCCATGGAGGGAGGGTCTCAGTAGGGGGAGGAAGGGGCTCAGTCCTTCAGCCTCATGCCAAACTCATTCCCACCAGAGTGAAGAAGAGGTTTATCCATAGCATTTGTGGTCCAAATGGTACAGAGCTGGGGAGTGACATAGTTTGGGATAACTGGGGGGACAAAAGGGAGGTCAGAAGACACTAATGTTTGGGCCCCAAATCTCAGTGCTTTTCACTGCTCCAGAAAGTGCAGAGAACATAGAACTGGAATTCAGAGATTATCTTGTTATTTAACAATCCATCCATCCCTCTGTCCAACCACCCATTCATCCATCATCCATCTACCCACCCAACCATCCCTCCATCCACACATCCATCCATCTACACATCCATCGATCTGACCAACCATTCATCCACCCATTCATCCAGTGGGCCAGGAAGAAACTGACATTTGTCACGCATATCTTACTTTTCAAAGCAACTTTCTTTCTCTTATCTCATTGGATCTTCCCAGCTGTTTGGCCCCATTTGACAAATGGGAAAAATGGGGCCCAGGGAGAAGTGGGGACTTGCTCAAGGACAGACAGAGCAGAGCGGTTTCCAGGATGGAGGCTCAGTATGAAATCTGCAGGTGGGATTGTGCACAAGGCCTAGACTGAAGGGCAAGTGGGGGCTGAAACCCAGTCCTTGCTGTGCCCACCAAGTGGTGGAGAGCTGTGCCTGCTCAGAGAAGAGGAGCCTTTTCATTGGCATGCTATCTTGGCAAGGTAGGACCCCAGCCCAGGGCCTGCGTTTCAGGATTCTCAGGGAGAAGCTGTGCAGGCTATTGGCAGCCCTGAGCTGATCTTCAGCTCAAAGAGAGCCCCTGGAGAGGAGTAGGCAGGAGACTGGGCCAGGAGGGAGGGACCCCAGGCTCTATGGCACCACGGCTCAGCCAGCCCAGGGATGGCAAACTGTCTCCCTCCCTCCAGGCCAGCCACCAACTGCATGCCAAGTGGCTTGTCTGCACCGGAGCTTCCATTTGGTGACTCTTTAGAGTCATATGCTCTCGGGGGAGTACCAGCTGTTTGGATTACTCTCTGGTTGGCAATTTTCTTTTTGGTGCTTGTGTTTTGTTTTGACCTGCTGTTAAATCAACTTTATTGAAGTAAAATTTAAATACAACAAAATGCACCCATAAAAACGTACAGTTCTGTGGGGTTTGACAAATGTGTACACTCATGTAACCAGCACCACAGTCAGGATATAGAACATTTCTACTACAGACAGCCCTTTGCAGTCATGTCTCAACCCGATGTGAACCCAGAGAGCAACCTCTGGTCTCCATCCTGTTACTAGTGACTCTCTAGATTTCTAGGATTTCACAGAAATGAAAGCATACAGTATGTACTCTTTTGTGTCTGGGTTCTTTTGCTTCACATCATATTTTTGAGATTGATCCATGTCGTTTCCTGTGTCAGCAGTTTCATAGCCTTCCACTGCATACTGCAATCTATTTCTCCCTACACCTGCTGGTGGACATTTGGGTTGTTTCTAGGGTTAGGCGATTTGTGTACAAGTCTTTGTGTAGACACGTTTTCATTTCTCTTGGCTAATATCTAGGAGTGGAATTGCTGGGTAAAGGACAGTCATATGTTTAGACTTATAAGAAGCTGTTGTGCCTTTTCCCAAGTGGTTGGGTCATCTTACGCTGTCACCAGCAATGAGTGAGAGTTCCAGTTGACCCACATCCTCATCAACCTAGTGTATGGGCCATTCTAATGTATGTATATTGAGATTTCATTGTCATTTTCATTTAGGAGCCTATTTTGGGGACCCACTCCTTGCCTTGACTGCCCTGACCTCATGACTGTGAGATCTTCTGGGACACGGATTGACTCATCAGTGTCATCTGAGGGCCCACCAGTGTTGGGTAAAAGTGGCCAGGGGCAGAGCTAGGGTGTTTTTGGAAAGAGAGAGGGATCTTTCTGAGCCTCAGTTTCCTCATCTGGCAAAAGGGCACCATCCTTGACCTGCCTGGTCCATAGGGCAGGTTTGCATTAAAAATTGAGTGAGCTGACAAGTAATGGAATTGCTTTCAGGACATTCAGCACTGGGACTAGTGGGGGCCCATGACAACCCACACTGGCTCCTATTTGCTCTATCTTCAGCCCCAAGAAATGCTTATTGTCATGTCTAGTGTGCAAATGTGGGGACTGGGTCTCAGCCAGGCCAAGTGGCACCACGTCCGTGTGGCTCCAAAGCCCGCGCTCATCACTTCAGTATGAACCACACTGCTGCAAAGTCACCCAGGCTGGGACAGGGCCTGATTGTCATCACGGTCACAGACAAACATCAGCCAGGATGTGCACACGCCCAGGCTCCTGCCGCTATTCCGGCAGCTCTTCCGGATGCTCCGGTCCCTGGGGCTTGAACACCGCGTCTGTTGCTCCATTATCCTAAGCGGCCTCGCCGGATCCCATTACTTCACTGCTGTTATTATTTATTCATCGATGGAGCCCTCAGCTTGTGGATGGGCACTTACCTTGATGGCCCTGACGAGGGGTCAGGGGCCCCACTCAGAGCCTATGAATCACTAGCCGCGCCGGCGGGGAGTTTGTGTCCTCTGAGAGAGGGGAGATCATGTTGCAGACACAGAAGGCCTGTTGGCTTGTCCATTTTCTCATGGAGGAATCCACTGCCTAGTGTTTTAGAGCTAGATGAGCTGCACGGACAGGGAAACTGAGGTTAAGAGAGGGTAGGGCCTTCCCCAAGGCTCCACATCTCATCCATGTGCTATCTGGAATTCTCTCCATACATAAACACACAATGATAACTCCATTTATAGGGGCATCACTTTACAATTTGTGTCTATTTTCCTATTTGATGGTCATAACAACCCCTTGAGACTTTTAATAAGGGCTTTTAATCAGCTAGCTAGCTAGCTAGAGCTAGATGATATGGAAACTGAAACTCAGAAATTAAGTGACCTGCTGAATGCCAGGGTGTTGATAAATCACAGAGCTGGGAGTAGGACCCAGGTGTCCCTGCCCCAGTCCAGTGCTCTGGCTTCGGCCAGGAAATGTGGGATGTGGACCCGTGTCCTTCTCGTTCCTGCTGATTCTCTATGAACAAAAGGAGTCTCTGGTTGGTTGGGATAGAAACTGAGGATGCAACCCAGCTGGAAGGGGGCAGAAAAGGGAAAGTGAGTGGGGGGTCCCTGGGTACCAGTTACCTTGCTTTAAAGGCAGCTCACGATCATGAGAAGAAAACTACCTGCAGCAGCCAGCACCCACTGTGCCCTTCCCATATGCCACAGGCCGCTTTACAAGCTCCTGAAAACAACCCCAGGAAGCGGTCGCCATTATTATCAGTCCCATTTTGCAGATGAGGTAACTGAGGTTATGACTGGCCCAAATCAGTTCCTAAGAAGTGGAGTTAGGATCCAACACCAGGCAGTTGGAGTCCAGATCCTGAACCCTTAGCCACCACCCTAGCCTACCAAAGTGAGTTTAGGGGGTTGGCAGGAGAAAGAAGCAGAGGTGCAGTTGCTTGAGCAGACGAAGTCCCTATGGGGCCAGGGATCAGCATCTCTTGGAAGAAGTGGGCCTGAGCAGGACTTCCAGGACCTTCAGAGACACAGTGCAGGCCATGAAACCAGCTCCCACTCTGGAGCCAGAACCAGCATTGTCCTTGCTGTTTCCTTGCTGTGTGAGCTTGGGTGAATCACTTTACCTCTTGGAGCCTGAGGTTCCTTCCCAGACAATTGGGGCCAATAATGGCCACTTCCTGATACTGTGAAGATGAAATGAGACTAAATGCCAGCTTGGCAGCCATGGGAGAGAAAGGGAAGGGGGGCTTCCATCTCAGGCCATGGTCCTCACCCAAGGGGCCTTGTCCTCTTTGCCCTCTCAGCTCCTTCAGGGTTGAGGGCCTGGGCCCAGGCTGGGCTCAGTGGCTTCCTGAGGGATAGAACAGGGAGCTGGTGGTGCGTTTGGGTTATTTTTCCTGGAAGGAGTTATTTTCTGCTGATTTAGGTCAGCCCAGCCAGAGGGCAGTGTGAATTGCTGTATTAGTCCATTTTCACACAGCTATAAAGAATACCTGAGACTGGGTAATTTATAAAGGAAAAAGGTTTAATTAACTCATAGTCTGCATGACTGGGGAGGCCTCAGGAAACTTGCAATCATGGCAGAAGGCAAAGGGGAAGCAAGGCACATCTTCTCATGGCCCCAGGAGAGAGAACAGTGAGGGAAAACGCCAAAAACTTTTAAAACATCAGATCTCATGAGCACTCACTCACTATCACAAGAACAGCAAGGGGGAAACCATCCCCATTATCCAATCACCTCCCACAATGTCACTCCCTCAACACTTGGGGATTACAGTTCCAGATGAGATTTGGCTGGAGACAAAGCATATCAATTGCCTTTCAGTCTAGCTGCAAAAAAGCAGGTGGCCTAATTTGTTGCAGGGTGAAGAACCCAAGAAACCAGCCTGGGTTTGCGGCTGGAGAGGGGCTAGCTTAAAACTTTGTATCCTGGCTCCTGGTTGCCCAGAGTGGGGAGATCTTGATAAGGACCTTGAGATAATGGTCTGGAAGTTGAGAACAGAGCCACTGGGGCTCCTGGCTCCTTGCAGATCCAATCTAAGGGCTGTGGCACCAGGCTGCGTGCTCTGGATGAGTCTCTTCCCCTCTCTGGGCCTTAGACATGATTGTTGTCATGGTGAGAACTGGGGAGGGTGTGGGAGGATGGAGATGTGCACATAGCAGGTCCTCAGGAACTCAGCTGATGATGAAGCTGCCCCAGCTCGGGGTGAAGGCTGTGGTGCCCTGTTTCCTTGGCCTTAGCCATGGGCAGGTGGGCCAGTACCTCAGGTCACTGTCAGGGACTCTGGGAGATCCTGGCCCTGCCTCATCCTGGCACTGAGGCCTGCAGTGATTTCCTCACTCATTCTTACAAAAGATCCCGGGAGGTCTCAGGACCGCACTAGCTCATGGTGACTTTGTTTTTATCTGTCATTGTCTTCTGAGTGATTCCTTTGTCACATCCTATGTTCCTCCAATTAGAGTGTGAGCTCTGTGGGTCAAGAGGGGAAACAGAGGCTGGGTGTCCTGTCCCCCAAGTCCCAGTCCCAACCTCTCCCCTCAGCAGCTGTGTGATATTGAGTAAGTTGATTAACCTCTGAGTCTCAGTTCTATCCACAAGATGGGGATAAGGCCTGCTTTGCCTTCTTCTCTGGGCTCAAGTACACTAAAGAGAACTGAGACCAACCTTATCTGGAGCCCCTCAGCTGGGCCCAGTTCAGGAAACAGGTGAGCTGGGCGCAGCTCCCAGCCTCAAGGGACTTGCACTTTCGGGGGAAGATGGAGCCACACTCTCGATGGGGGCTGTGGCGAGCCCTGAGGTTGGGGGAGAGTTTTCTAAGTGGGGGTATCAGGGAAGGTTTCCTGGAAGAACCATGGGCAGGACAGGTGGGCAAGGCCATGGTCAGGTGTGTGCAGGGCTAACAGGGATGCAAACCGGAACCGCAGCATACAGAGTGTGCCAGCACTGGGCCTACACAATGTCACCTCAGACCAGCAAGCAGCCCACAATGCAGCCTTGGCTCCACCTTTCTGGAGTGCACAGTGTGGTGGCGGAGACTGACTCTAATCACAAACTCACCAACCAATGATAAGCTTTACTGGGAATGGGGGTGGTGTGGGGAGAAGGAAAGTGCTGTTTTTAAGGGAACGGCAATTATCTCCTGAATGTTTCCTATGTGCCAGTCACTTTGTGCACATTACCTTGGTTCATCCTGACTCAGGTGGACATTGTCAGTGTCCCACAGGAAACCGAGGACCAGAGAGGTAAAGTAACTTGCCCAAGTTTGCACAGCAGGCAGGCAGCAGAGCTGGGCTTGAACCCAGGCCATCTGGCTCCAGAATATCGCCTTACTGTAACCACGGAACGACCGTGCCTCTCATGTGCCCACCACAGGCTGCTCTCTCTGGTATATCTGGTTCTCTCCCTGCCCCCTCTTCTTACCGCCAGGATGCTGCAGCAGAACAGAGTTTGTTCTTGAGCAGTGCGGGGCAGAAGCAGCATGTTTGCAGGTGTTGCTGCAGACCTTTGCTAGATGGCACCCCTCCCTCTCCCCAGACTCCAGGAAGAGCCTCAGCGCCTGGCAGGGAGGGGGAGAGGAGAGTGAAAGGACCAGAAAAAGCACTGAGGATTGGTAGCCCCCCAAGGAGGTACGCTGTCACTGCTTCCCTTCCTCCCCCACCCCCACCCACTTGGGGACTTTCAGGACAGAGAGAATCTGCATCCACCCCTCCCCTGTTCACCCTACCTGGTGGGGTCCCCCAAGTTTCCCTGTGCCCAGCATCACGTGGGAGCAGAATAAATGAGAGCAGCATGGGGAGTAGCAGGGGACTTAGGTCAGGCTGGTAATGATGCAGTAGGGGCTGTGGGTGCAGAGATGGGACAGGAACAAGGATGTGCACCTGTGCTAGAAGAGCTGGTTCAAGGATGCCAGGGAGCAGCCAACACTGAGGCATGGGAGGCTCAGCATACGAAATGCCAGGGAAAGTAGGAGGACCCTGAATGGCCTTCGATTACATTCCTGCCTCCTGGCAGAATGGGCACTTATAGTAGAACTTAAGTTCAGTGACACAAAAATACAGTCACTTTTTTCATGCCCTGATTTCAGCAACTCAGAATCACCGTGAAGGAGACTTAGGGGGCACCACGAATCTGACCTCAGTGGGGAAGTCAGGGAAGGCTTCCTGTAAGAAATGATGATTGGCCTGAGTTCTGAAGGAAGAGTAAGAAATAAGAGGGATGGAAAGAATATTATAGACAGGAGGAACAGCATGTGCAAAGGCCCTAAGGCAGGCAGAGCTTGATGGCAGAAACAATGAGGTACTTCCTCCTGTTGTGTGCAAACTGCCTGCTTAATCCAGTTGGGAGACAGGACTGCAGCCAGTACAGCTGCTGGTAATTAACATGGGGACCCAGGAGAGTGGGGCTCTCAGAACACCCTATCCTTGGTTTTCATCTGCTCAGACTCTGTTTTGCCAACTCTGGGACTCCTGACACCTGCACAGACTCTGAATATGAGGAGCAGAGGAGGAGCCCTGGGCGACACCCTTATTGTCGGGCTGGAGAAACCAAGAACAGAGAAGACAAGCATTTGCCAAAGCCCACCAAGTCCACATGGGAACAACCACTGCAGAGCTGAGGCCCTGCCCTGCAGCGACAAGCCTCCTGCCTTCAGAGAAGAAAGCAAGTTCTAGCTGTTCCCCAGCCCTACTCAGGCCTGAGAGGTTTCTAGTAGTCACAGTCAGGAGGATACGATGCTGGCTGCCCTGGGTGGAGATGGGCCAGTCAGAACTCACAGCCACCCACTTGTGCTGGTTATAAGCCCACCACTACTGTGGTGAACCCTTCAATAGCCAGGAGGGCTGAAAGGAACAGGCAGCCAAGCCGTGTCTGATACTGGCTGCTCCATCTGAACCCCCATCTATACCTGGACCCCACGGTCCCTCTGAGGTTATGGAGGGACAGTGAAATGCTCAAGGTCACCAGCAGGCTAGTAGCTCAGGAGCCCAGGCCACCAGACTGGCTCCACCTGTGCTAGAAGAGCCAGCCCTTCCTTCTCCACCAGGGCCTCTGCCCTCCTGGCCCCAAGGAGCAGGTGGCCTGTCCAAGGAGAGAGGCATAGATGGGGCGACACAAGCATCAGCCCCCTGGGCTTGCCGGGTAATTATGCATTAGGAGCTAATGTTAATAAAGGCTCCAGGAAAGAGGTTTTAATTCCAGATCTCACCACCAGATTATTGCACATGAGGGAAATATCAGAGCCCCAGACTGTCTCCAGCCCTCACCCTCCATCTCCAAGCAATCTGCTGCATTTATTAATTCTGACAGAATTTTCCCAGGCTGGGGAGGAAAGGAGAGCGGGAGGGAAGTATGGTGGGGGTGGGGAGGTAAAGGGAGAGGTGGGGCATGGCAATTTGGAGCAGATCTTGGGCCTTCTACTTCCTCCTTAACCCTACCCACCTGCACAGCCCCAAGGCATCCCTGGGGCATGCAGCACACAGCTCTGCCCAGTTCCAGCTCCACGCTGCTGCCTCCACAAATGGGACGCCCCCAGCAGCTCTTTTACTATCTCTCCTCCTCAATCCTCTCAACTTCTCCCTGTTTCTCATCCCTTCCTCCTCTAAGAATCACAGTCTGACTTTCCTTCCCACCTGAACCCCACCCCAGTGGCTCCAATTCCTTGAGTTACTTAGAGTGATGCTGAGATTCACCTTCTAAGAATTTCTTCCCCAAACGAACCAAGTAAAAGGAATATCGGAAAAAATCTAAATATCCGTCAAAGACGTTTATTTTCTAAATTATAGTACAACCATGCACTGGAACACTCTATATGTAATGAAATGGAATAATCTATAAGGTATATTGTTGAGAGAAAAAAACATCAAGGTGTGGAACAGCATGTAAAATGTACTACCTTTTGGGTAGAAATACGCACACGTGCACACACACACATTCATGTGTATGCATAGAATATGACCTAATTCATTATAAAGACGTTGTGCAGACAAAAGGAGATAATGTTTGTAAAATACTTGGTACAATGTCTGTTACATAGTGAATGCTCACTTAAAGCTTACTGTTGTTATCATTTGACATCTGACTCCTAAGTTGCTTCCCACTCTACCTGGAAACCTCCCTGGAAAGGACATTTGGCATGAACAACACTTGAGAAGAGGATGGGTTATAAATGAGAGGAAGCCAGCATAGGTTTTGAGGGGTAATAGGAGGCCGTATGCTGGTAAAGCTGCGCAGGGGCTCTGACTGCATCCCCAGATGGTGCCCACCAGGTCAGGGGCCTCGGGAAGCGACAAAGAAACCCAGACCTACAGCTGGAAGTTTCAGGAAGATGGAACTCAGTGTAGAAGAAGCAAGCACCATTATAGCTAATTTCCTGAGGAAGTGGTGATCTCACCATTACATCAGACATCCCAGCAGAGGTGGGCCACCCCTTGGTTAGGCAGCCGGAGAGGAAATAGTTATATAGCATGAAGACACAGCCAATCTCTCTAACATGGTTCTAAAGGTCTGTGATCATGAGTGCAAGCTCTTAAGGTCTTCAGGAATCCCCCAGGGAGCTTGCGGAAATGCAGATCCCCATACCCCCACTTACAGATACTCTATTTGGCTGGGGTGGGACTCAGAAATCAGAATTTGTTAAAAAAAAAAAACAAAAAAAACTACAGTAAGGCAATATGGTATTGGCAAAAATATAGACACATAGAATAATGGAACAGAATAGAGAGTTTAAAAATAGACCCACATAAATATAGCCAATTGATTTCTAACAAAGGTGTAAAGGTGATTCCATTGAGAAGGGATAGTCTTTTCAACAAATTGTGCTGGAACAACTGAACATCCACACGAAAAAAATGAACCTCAACCTAAACCTCATAGCTTATACCAAAATTAACTCAAAGAGATCATAGATCTAATCTAAAATGTTTAGAAAAATAAAACATAGGAGAAAACATAGATGATCTAGGAATAGCCAAAGAGCTCTTAGACATGATGCCCAAAGAAACATCTAGAACAGCAAAAGCCGATAACTTGGATGGCGTCAGAATTAAAGAGGCACTGTTAAAAGAATTCAAAGACATACTACAGACTGAGAGAAATCACATATAGTACTTGCCACAGGATCTATATCCAGAATATATTTTAAAAGCTCTAAAAACTCCACAGTAAGAAAATAAACAGACAACTAAGAAATGGATAAAAGAATTGAACAGACACATCACTAAAAAGGACATGAGCCTGGCTGTATTAGTCAGGGTTCTCTAGAGGGACAGAACTAATGTGTATATATATGTATATGAATTATATATACAATTATATATAATGAATATATATATTCATTATATATTATATATATTAGGTGAATATATATATATATATTCATGGGTGTTTATTAAGTATCAACTCACACAATCACAAAGTCCCACAATAGGCCATCTGCAGGCTGAGGAGAAAGGAGAGCCAGTACAAGTTCCAAAACTGAAGAACTTGGAGTCCGATGATCGAGGGCAGGAAGCATCCAGCATGGGAGAAAGATGTAGGCTAGCAGGCTAAGCCAGTCTCTCTTTTCACATTTTTCTGCCTGCTTCTATTGTAGCCATTCTGGCAGCTGATTAGGTCATGCCCACCCATATTAAGGGTGGGTAGGCCTTTCCTAGCCCACTGAATCAAATGTTAATCTCCTTTGGCAACACCCCCACAGATATACCCAGGATTAATACTTTGTATCTTTCAATCCAATCAAGTTGACACTCAGTATTAACCATCACAAGTCCACCCTTTGTCAGTTTGAACCCATACACATCCCCTGAGATCATACGTAATCTTCAAAGAAAGACAATAATGAGGTCTTAATTATGCCTAACATAATACAACTATCCTTTGTACAACTGGAAACAGACAAATCCCCAACCCAAATACCATTACATAAAGTGAACGATACTAAATGCTGATGCGAAGTCAACAAATCCTGTGTCACATGATATAGGAGAAAGGAGATAAATTGAAGATATTTTCTTAGTACAAGTGTATACATGCACAAACATGTTTTTAACAAAAGAAGGACAATTACAGTCCCCGTTTCTGCAACTGGTCACTTGGTTGTGGCTGTTATTGATGACTACCTTCTTCTACTACCCATTCTGTATTCCCTTTGCCTTTAGCAAGCACCTCAGCAGGTCTTGTTTTTTTTCCTGGTGGAGTGACACAAACCTTCATTTCTGAAGAGTCTGGGTCATTTGTAGTCCTGCCTGGATTGGGATGTTGTAGTTTCCTTTCGACCTTAATCACAGGGCATGGTAATACTAAGAGACGCCCTAATGGATCTCCTGTATTCCATGCATACTCTTCCCTACCTCCGTTGTGGAGTAATAGACTGATTTCTACTTGATAGTCTGGATCAGTCACCTCAGCCAACACTGTAACTCCCTTCTCAGCCTGTTGACTTAAAGGTAGGAGGATTCCAAACTGTCCAGGTGGCAACCTTAATTTCCAGTTCAATGGAATCGTTGTTGTGTCCCCTGGTGGGAATGTTCCTCCCTCTGGAACTAAGACCTCCAGGCCAGCAGAACATAATGTCGTGGGAAGAGGAAGCGAACATTTTGCTAGTGGATAACTAGGGGTGATGCTGGGTGGTGCCACTTCCACTTCCACTCCTTGATTCCTGGACCCGTGAATCCTGGCTATGGGAGAAACAATACCGTATATTGGACGTTGATTCAGAGCATACATGGCCTTCTGGAGAACTTTGCTCCAGCCCTGCAAAGTACTGTCACCTAGTTGGCATTGTAATTGTGATTTCAAAAGGCCACTCCACCGTTCCATCAATCCAGGTGCTTCGGGATGATGGGGAACATAGTAAGACCAGTGAATTCCATGAGCATGAGCCGGCTGCTGAACTCCTTTAGCTGTAAAGCAAGTGCCTTGGTCAGAGGCAATGCTGTGTGGAATATTATGATGGTGGATAAGGCATTCCTTGAGTCTACGGATGGTAGTCTTGGCAGAAGCATTGTGTGCAGGATAGGCAAACCCATATCTGGAGTAAGTGTCTATTCCAGTGAGGACAAACCTCTGCCCCTTTCATAATGGAAGAGGTCCAATATAATCAATCTGCCACCAGGTAGCTGGCTGATCACCCCGAGGAATGGCGCCATATTGAGGGCTCAGTGTTGATCTCTGCTGCTGGCAAATTGGGCGCTCAGCAGTGGCTGTAGCCAGGTCAGCTTTGGTGAGTGGAAGTCCATGTTGCTGAGCCCATGCATAACCTCCATCCCTGTCACCACAGCCACTTTGTTCATGGGCCCATTGGGTGATGACAGGGGTGGCTGGGGAAAAGGGCCGAGTGGTATCCACAGAATGGGTCATCCTATCCACTTGATTATTAAACATTTCTCTACCGAGGTCACCCGTTGCTGAGCACTCACATGGGATACAAATATCTTCACAGTTTTTGACCACTCAGAGAGGTCCATCCACATACCTCTTCCCAAAATTTCTTTGTCACCAATTTTCCGATCATGCTTCTTCCAAGTCCCTAACCATCCAGCCAAATCATTGACTACAGCCCATGAATCAGTACATAATCGCACATCTGGCCATTTCTCCTTCCATGCAAAGCGCGCAGCGAGGTGCACTGCTCGAAGTTCTGACCACTAGGAAGATTTTTCTTCACGACTGTTCTTCAGGGATGTCCCGGAAAGGGGCTGTAGTGCTGCAGCTGTCCACTTTCAGGTGGTGCCTGCATATCATGCAGATCCACCTGTGAACCAGGCCCCAGTCTTCCCTTCCTCTGTCAACTGATCATAGGGAGCTCCCCATGAGGCTATCAGTGCAGGCTAGGGGAGAGAAGGCAGGGTGGCATGAGTGGAGACCATGGCCATTTGAGCCACTTCTTCATGTAACTTACTTGTGCCTCAGGACCTTCTCGAGCCCAGTCATGTATCTACCACTTCCATTTGATGATGGAATGCTGCTGTGCATGACCCACTTTATGGCTAGATGGGTCAGAAAGCACCCAGTTCATGATGGGCAGTTCAGGTCACATGGTGACTTGATGACCCATAGTCAAATGTTCAGTTTCCACCAAAGCCCAGTAACAGGCCAAGAGCTGTCTCTCAAAAGGAGAATAGTTATCTGCAGAAGATGGCAGGGCCTCACTCCAAAATCCTAGAGGCCTCCACTGTGATTCACCTATGGGGGCCTGCCAAAGGCTCCAAACAGCATCCCTATCTGCCACACCTCCAGCACCATTGGATCTGCTGGATCTTATGGTCCAAGTGGCAGAGCAGCTTGTATAGCAGCCTGTACCTGTTGCAGAGCCTTCTCCTGTTCTGGACCTCACTCAAAACCAGCAGCCTTTCGGGTTCCAATGAGGAATGTGTTGCCTCCAAAATCCAAATAGGCCCAGTAGGCATTGTGCCTCTTTCTTGGTTGTAGGAGGGGCCAAATGCAGCAACTTATTCTTTACCTTAGAAGGAATATCTCGACAGTCTCCACACCACTGGACCCCTAGAAATTTTACTTAGGTAGAAGTTCCCTGAATTTTAGTCAGATTTATTTCCCATCCTCTGACACACAAATGTCTCACCAATAAGTCCAATGTGTTTGCTACTTCTTGCTGACTGGATCCAATCAGCATAATGTCATCAATGTAATGGACCAGTGTGATATCTTTCAGAAGTGAAAAGCGATCAAGGTCTCTCCAAACAAGATTATGACACAAAGCTGGAGAGTTGATATACCCCTGAGGTAGGACAGTGAAGGTATATTGCTGGCCTTGCCAGCTGAAGACAAATTGCTTCTGGTGGGCCTTATGGGCAGAAATGGAGAAAAAGGCATTTGCCAAGTCAATGGCTGCATACCAGGAGATGTGTTAAATTTGCTGAGGCAATGAAACCACATCTGGTACAGCAGCTGCAATTGGAGTCACCACTTGGTTACGCTTATGATAATCCATGGTCATTCTCCAAGATCCATCTGTCTTTTTCACAGGCTGAATGGGAGAGTTGAAAATGCATGTGGTGGGAGTCATCACCCCTGTGTCCTTCAAGTCCTTGATGGTGGCACTAATCTCCGCAATCCCTCCAGGGATGCGATATATAAATTTTTTTGATTTACTATTTTTCTAGGTAGAGGCAGCTCTAATGGCTTCCATTTGGCCTTTTTCACTGTAATAGCCCTCACCCTACCAGTCAGGGGGCCAATGTGGGGGTTCTGCCAGCTGCTAAGCATGTCTATGCCAATTATGCATTCTGGCACTAAGGAAATGATCATAGGATGAGTCCGGGAACCCACTGGACCCACTGTAAGTCAGACCTGAGTTAAAACTCCATTAATTAACTGACCTCTGTAAGCACCTACTTTAACTGGAGGACCACAATCATGTTTTGGGTCCTCTGGAATCAATGTCAGCTCAGAGCTGGTGTCCAGCAGTCCCCAAAATGTCAGATCATTTCCCTTTCCCCAGTGCACAGTTACCCTGGTAAAAGGCCAGAGGTCTCCTTGGGGAAGGATGGGAGAAAGATTCACTGTATAAATTGTCAGTAATGTAGTGGGGTCCTTCCTCAAGGAAACTCGGCCTCCACTTCATTCAAGGGGTTCTGGGTCTGTAAAGTGGACAAGTCTGGAAATTGATTGAGGGGCCATTATTCTCTGTTTTTATAATTCAAATTAGTCTTTTGTCCATTTGACCTAGAAGTTTTCTGTTTGTATAATTTAAGTAGGAATGCAGTAGGCTTCCTATCAATTTCACTTCTAGGAACACAGTGATTAGTTAGCCAACGCCAGAGCTCTACATGAGTCAGACTATTCTGATTGCCGCTTTTCCTCTGCTGTCCATCACAGTAGATATGCCCACCTTGCCTTTGACAGTTGAGTGTTGTCACTTGGCTCCTTCTACCTCGAGATCCAATTATTCGCATTGTATTTAAGGGCTATTTAAGTGTAGCACACCTCCTCATAGGTCACACTCTCAACCTCACTTCTAGGGGCCTGCGGGGACTTTAGTCTAGTTATAAGTCCAGAAGCAAACAGGGGTGTTGGGGGTGGCCCTGAGGAAAATCAACATTATTTTGCCTGGCAACTGCCTGGCAACTCCACTTTGTAGTTGAGTGACTGCGGTTCCCACCGTTAGATCTGACATATAAGAGAAGAGCAATTATAGGGCTCTTCAAAGATGCAGGTGCTACCCTCACAAAATTATTTCACAAAGCATTGGTCAAGAGTATATCTTCTGGATCCTCCCAGCTGGGATGAGTAGGTCTAAACTGACTAATCCACTCCACCATCCCAATCTGCCTAAGCCCTTGGATCCCTTCCTCTACATTAAACCAAGGGAGATCAGGCAGTTCCAGCTCGCTCACAGTGGGCCATCTTTTAATCCATATTTCAGCTAACCAAGCAAATAAACTATTAGAACCTTTTTTTAACTCCTTGAGCTACAACATTAAATGCAGAGTCCCTACTTAGTGGGCCCAAATCAATTAAATTCAGCCTGATCCAACTCTGTGTTCCTTCTACCATTACCCCACACCCTTAATATCCATTCCCATGCTTGTTTTCCAGATTTCTGTTTATATACATTAGAAAACTCAAGCAGTTCTTTTTAAGTGTAACACACCTCCTCATGGGTCACACTCTCAACCTCACCTCTAGGGGCCCACAGGGACTTTAGCTATAAGTCCAGAAGCAAACAAGGGTGTTGGGGGTGGCCCTGAGGAGAATCAACATTATTTTGCCTGGCAACTGCCCCAGGGGAGGCCATCACTGTTGCCTTAGGCAGTGCAAGGTTTATCTCCTCAGACAAAGGTGGAAAGGCTAATGGCAGCATGGATTGGGGAGGGGATGTTGCTGCTACTGGGGATGGGGAAGCTGTTTCTTCTGGCAAAAAAGCTTCATCAGAGTTTACAAACTCAGCATCCCCAGCTTCATCAGGGTCCTCCCACACATCCCCATTCCAAGTTGCAGGGTCCCATTCTTTTCCAATCAATGCCCTCACTTTAACAGTAGACACCTGGCGAGGCTGTGCATGCACTTTTGTTGCAGGTCAGCCACTTGCGTGGTAAAAGCTTGTGTCTGTTTTTCCACAATTTCAGCTCTTTCCCTACAGGAGGTAAGACGCTCACTCAGGACAATCTTAGCAGATTTGTGGCTCAGTATCTGCTTCTGAAGCTGGGAGATAGAATCCCTGAGTTTATCATTTTTTTTCATCACTTTGTGCACTGAATTTAGCTTCATTATGTTCCTTAGTTCTCCACATATGTCAAAGATATTATGTATAATTCACTAAACTCCTTGCCTCTCACAAGTGAGGAATTAGGAGTGTCAAATGCATTTACTTTGCATAACTCTCTAAACAGTTCACACCAAGGACTATCAGTGTTCTCTATACTATTAGAAGTAGAATCCTTAGCATTTTGGGGTCTAGTCATATGAAGTAGCCAACTCCAGGAGCCCCCAAACCAATGAAAGAACTCCATCGTTAAAGTTCTGTTCCTCTAGAACCCTCCTGGCACCAAAATCTGTATTAGTCAGGGTTTTCTAAAGGGATAGAACTAACAGAATATATATATGATGTGTATATATATTTCACAAGGCATTGTGAATATATAAATTTATATCTATATAAATATATTGTAAATATATATAAATACGTATATATATTTGTAAATATAAATATATGTATATATTTATATTTTTTATATATAATATATAATATAATATATAATATATTATTTTATATTATGTATATTATATATTATATATTATATATTATATATATTATATATTATATATTATATATTATATATATTATATATTATATATTATATATTATATATTATATATTATATATATTATATATTATATATTATATATTATATATAATATATTATATATTATATATTATATATTATATATTATATATTATATATTATATATTATATATATTATATTATATATAATATATTATATATTATATAATATATAATATATTATATATTATATATTATATATTATATGATATATATTATATATTATATATTATATATTATATATTATATATTATATATATTATATGTTGTATATTATATATTATATATATTATATGTTGTATATTATATATTATATATTATATATTAATATATATTAAAATACAAATATATTATATTTGTAAATATATTATATATTTGTATTTTATATATATTTATTTTTATATATTTATATGTATTTTATGTTTATATATATTTTATATTTTACATATATTTATAAATAGATATATTTATAAATTTATAATATATATTTATAAATTTATATAAAATTTATATATATAAATTTATAAATATATCTATTTATAAATATATATAAAAATATACATTATATATTTATATATAATATTGTATATATAATATTATATATATATATATATAATATTATCACGAGGTCCCACAATAGGCCATCTGCAGGCTGAGGTGCAAGGAGAGCCAGTCCATGTTCCAAAACTGAAGAACTTGGAGTCTGATGTTCAGGGCAGGAAGCATCCAGCACGGAAGAAAGAAGTAGGCTAGGAGGCTAGGCCAGTCTCCCTTTTCACATGTTTCTGTCTGCTTATATTCTAGCAGTGCTGGCAGCTGATTACATTGTGCCCACCCAGATTAAGGGTGGATCTGCCTTTCCCAGCCCACTGACTCAAATGCAAATCTCCTTTGGGCAACACCCTCACAGACACACCCAAGATGAATACCTTCTATCCTTCCATCCAATCAGGCTGACGCTCAGTATTAACCCACACAGTGTCAAATAAAGGAATGAAAAGATGTTCAACGTCTCTAGTCATTAAAGAAATACAAACAGCCATGCATGGTGGCTCACGCCTGTAATCCCAACAATTTGGGAGGCTGAGGAGGGCAGATTGCTTGAGCATAGGAGTTCAAGACCAACCTGGGATACATAATGAGACCTAATCTCTACAAAAATAAAAAAATTAGCCGGGCATGGTGGCACATGCCTGTGGTCTCAGCTACTCAGGAGGCTGAGGTGGAAGGATTGCTTGAACCCAGAAGGTTGAGGCTGCAGTGAGCTGTTATCATGCCACTGCATGCCAGCCTGGGCAACAGAGTGAGACCCTGTCTCAAACAAACAAACAAAAGAAGAAGAATGTGTCCCCCTCCCCGCCTAATTCATGTGCTGGAAACAATCCCCAGTGCAACCGTGTTGAGAGTCAAGACCGTTAAGAGATGATTAGGTCGTGGGGGCTCTGCCCTTACGAATGGACTAATGCTGTTATCACAGGAGTGGGTTAGTTATTGTGAGACTGGGTTTGTTATAAAAAGTGAGTATGAGTCCCTCTTGCTTTCTCTTTCATGTGTGCTCCTCTGCCTTTCCACCTTCTACATGGGATGACACAGCAAAAAGGCCCTCCTCAGATGCTGTCACCTTGGTATTGGACTTCTCAGGCTCCAGAACTAAAAAAAATTGTAAGAAATAAATTTTTTTTTTTATAAACCACCCGGTCTATGTTCTGTGATAACAACATGAAATGGACAACATCTATAAGAATGAGTAAAATAATTTAAAAAAACAACCATACCAAGTCCTGACAGGGATGTGGAGCAACTGGAATTCTTATACAATTCTAGTGAGAATACAAAATAGTGCAGCCACTCCAGAAAACAGTTTGGCATGGTCTTATAAAGGGAAACATACAACAGCCATTTCACCAAGCAAGCTAACACTTGAGCCTTTACCCTACAGAAATGGAAACTTATGTTCACAGAAAAACCTGTATGTGAATATTGGTAGAAACTCTACTTCACAATTGCCCAAACTGGACTCAGTCCAAATATTCTGCAGTGGCGGAATGGATAAACAAACTGCCGTAGAGCCAAGCAGTAGAACACTAGTCAGCAATAAAAAGGACTAGGCTACTTGAACTGCATGCAGCAACTTGTATGAATCACAAAGGCTTATGCTGAGTGGGAGAAGCCACTATCACAAGGTTACCTTCTGCATGATTTTATCTATACTATCTTCTCGAAAAGCCAAGAGTATAGTGTTGGAGGGCAGATTGTGGCTGCCATAGGGTTGTGACTATAAAGGCGTAGCATGAAGGGGTTTTGGGGAGTGATAGGACTGTTCTGTACTCTGATTGTGGTGGTGGTTACACGAATCTATATATGTGAAAATTCACAAAACTGGTGATTATTTCACAATGCATAGATATATCAAATTATCAAGTTATAAAGCTTAAACATATAATGATTTTAATTGCCAATTATACCTTAATAAAGCTGGAAAAAAATTACAGAACTGCACACCAATTCTACGTATGATAATTTTAAAGTAAAATGAATTAAAAAAGAAAAAAACCTCTCAGGTGCTCCAAGCCTCACAGTTTGATGGCTGCATTCCTGAGTTCAGTACTCACCTGTTGCTTAGCAACAAAGCTTGGGCCTTTCCACCAATCACACTTTGAGCTCCCAAATCAAAACAAAAGTTTCTCGAAGGTAAGGGCCAGGATTCTTGGGCTTCTGTGGCTCCATGGCTACTCTCAGATCCTCCCTCTTTTTCTTTTTTTTTTTTTTCCTTCCTTCCTCCCTTGGCTCCTTCCATTCTTTCTTTCTTTCTTTCCTTTATGGGAGCGCTCCCCAGGAAGATGCTCAACCAGGAGCTCATCTTGTCTTCCAGGCCTGGGTCCCCTCCATATGACCTGGGAAGTGGGCAGTGGCTGACTTGGACACAGCCACTGTGGGAGATAATAAATGTCTCTGAATCTTCTTGCTCAGTCACCCCAGTGGAAAGATTGGGAGATCAAGGCTCAGAAGGATGCCCTGTTATTCTGGAAGTTAATGGAAGGATCAGGACTGGAAGCCAGCACCCTGACCTGAAAGGTGGGACCATTCCCATCAGCACTCATAAGCAGGTTTGCTCCACTCCCCTGTCCCCCACCTCCAGGCTCCAGGATGCTATTTAGTGTTTCCCCCCTTGTTTAATAAGAGTCACTTTCATGCCGATAGCTCCCCTAACTTCTCTTTTCCACCAATCACTTTTATGCTCCAGACCTATAGGGCTAGACAGTTGCACTGGGAGATTCCCCAAGATCTTCAAAACCAATCCGCTCCAAACTGATCTCTTCTTTCCTTGAAATCACCTGCCCCTTCCCCTGTTCCCCATTATTTCTGTCTCCTACATCAGAAACCTGAAGCCCACCTGGATTCCCCCCACCTCTCCCTCCACAGCCAGATCTGCTTCTGGAAACGCTCTTGAATGCATTTCCTTTTTCGCATCCTTGCAGCCACTGCTGAGGTCTAGTCCTCACTACTTATGGGAGGTGCCCTGGACTCTGGCCTGTCCTCCACAGGACCACCAAAACATGATCTCATGGCGCCTCTCCCTGCAGGTGAACCCATCTGGACTCGTCCTTGCTTGGTGAGAAAATGGCCAATGTCTTTACTTCCGTCAATCAGGCCTTTGCTGCCTGGCCCCAGCCTGTAGCTCCAGCTTCGCCATTTACCCCACACTGCCTGGCTACTCCTGATGGAGCCCTGCACATGCAGCTACTTTCCATCGGGATGCTCTCCTCATCCCTCACCCGCCTGCTCTTGCCTGGCTAATCCCCAGGTGGTGGGCAGAATGCTGGGCTCCATACCTAATCCCTAGAACCTATGAATGGGGGAGAAAAAGCCTTTGGAGGTGTAATTAAAATAAGATCTCCAGATAAAGACATCGATCTGGATTATCCAGGTGGGCCCTAAATCCAATAACAAGTATCCTTGTAAGATGAGGCAGAGGGAGATTTGACAGAGATGGGGAGGAGGCAATATGACTTCAGAGGCAAGGGCTGGAGTGACGTGGCCACAAGTCAAGGACTGCCAGCCACCACTGGAAGAGTGGAGAAAGCTGGAAGAGTCAAGGGAGAATTCTGCCCCTGAGCCGCCAAAGGAGCACTGCCTTGCTGACACCTCGATTTCAGACCTCTGGCCTCTAAAACCACAAGATAATAAATAGCCATTGTTTGAAGCCACTGAGTTTGTGAACTAGTTACAGCAGCTACAGAAAACTACCATACTCAGGGTTGACCTTCTCTGTAACATGCTCCCAGGCCTCTTGGGGAGAGTCGCTCCTTCCTCTGTGGTTTCACTTGTCCCACTGGAAGGGGTGTCAGGAAGGGCTGAAGGCTGTGGCTTCTAAACCAGGCTGTCACCAACAGGGAGAGGTGGAGCAAATGTTCTGTGTGTGTGTGTTTTGGGGGGAGTAGTTTGCCCTTCCTGAACAAGCCAGGGGTTTGCATATCCTGCTGGATATGTCTTCCCACTAGCCATGTGGGCACCAAGAGAGATGTATAGGAATGTATGTAGCAGCAAGCAAACCATCCAATAGCTCCTAATAACAACCATCAGAAACAACCCTTGTGCATTTTGAGGGTGGGTAAATAATGGTGGTATAGCCACACACTGGAATACCATATGGAAGTGAAAGATGGAGTCATAACTGCATACAAGATGGAAAAAGTCTACAAAATACAATGTGGGCAGGAAAGGTACTGTAGAAGAATACATGCAGTGATCTTGTTGATATAAAGAATCCGCGTGGGTGAGTGCAACATGATCTTTTAGGGGTTTGGAAAGAAAGGCAAGGGAATGACAGGCCAAACTGGAGACCGTGGCCACCTCTGCAGGGCAGCTGGGCAGAAGCAGAAAGGGACTGTCTAAGCAGTGCTTCTCAAACGTTAATGGGCACACATCACACAGGGGTTGGTTAACATGCGATTCGATTCTCATTCGGTGAGTCTCAGGTAGGGCCTGAGAGTCTGTGTCTTCTACAGGCTTCCAGGTGAGGTTGACCCTGTGGATCCAGACCACATTTTGGGTAGTGAGGATGAGCCAAGAGGCGACGATAGCCCAGCCTGGGGATGTTTGACCCTCACCACACATCAGAATCACTCCAGGAGCTTCTCAAAAGCACTGATGCCAGGTCCCCTGGAGACCAGTAATATGAGCAGCCCTGGGCACAGAGCCCAGGCGTGGCTGTGTGAACAGCTCCCAGGGGCTGCACGGTGCAGCAGGTGGAGGCCCCTACTCCAGTCTGGACTGGGGGATATACAGGTGTTCATTTTCTCTTCGTCTTTTAGGCTTTTCATGTATGCTATCTGTGTTCCTTTGTATGTATAAGGCACACACAAAATATAAAATGTTTTTAAAAAGAGTGCAAATTAAAAAAAAAAATCCAGATCTATGGGGTCAGGGAGGAAAAAGAACAAGCAACTAAAGAGGATTCTTAGGCCAGGCACAGTGGCTCATTCCTATAATCCCAACAATTCGGGAGGCTGAGGCGGGTGGATCACTTGAGCCCAGGAGTTCAAGACCAGTCTGGGCAACATGCCAAAACCTCATCTCTACAAAAAAATTAAAAATTAGCCGGGTGTGGTGGCATGCACCTGCAGTCCCAGCTACTTGGGAGGCTGAAGCAGGAGGATCACCTAAGTCTGGGGAGTTTGAGGCTGCTGTGAGCTGTGATGGCGCCACTGCACTCCAGCCTGGGCAACAGAGCGAGATCCCATCTCAAATAATAAAAAATTAACAAGATTCTTAAAAACCACTTTAGTCCACAGCAAAGAATCCTGTCGGCTGTTAGGCCTATTGGTCGGCACAGCCGGCAGCCATTGTGTTGTTGGCCAGTCAGCTCCCTATCTGTGATAGTCAGGGTCAGCCAGGCAACAGCACAGTAAGTTAAGCTGTGGGTCAGTCCAGCAGCCAGCAAGTCAGTTTGAGTCCCTGAGCAGTTAGTTCTTCCTGTTCCCAGTCAGCCAGGGCATCCGCTTGTTAGGACGGTGGTTGTTGCTCTGTCCATCAACGTGTAGTCATTGTTGTCAGGTATCGGGGAGTTACCACTACCCAACCCCACTGTTAACTGTGGTTGCAAGGGTTGGTGGGAAAGGCCCCATGGGTCCATGGAGGGCTCAGTCGTCAGCATGTCAGACGGTCAGCCAGTCAGTAGGTCAGTCAGAATGGCAGTTGGTGAGAGAGTCAGTCAGCAATGAAGCAACCAGCCAGCAGCCTGCCAGCAGCCTGCCAGACAGACTTTCTCTACTTCAGCCAGCCTGTTGGTGAGACAGTCTTTAGTCAGGAAACCCCTGAGTCTGTCAGTCAGACCCTAGTCAGACAGATAACTTGGCAGGCCTGAGTCGTATGAGACAGCCAGGTCTCACACGTGGGTTGAGCAGCCCCAGGCTGGCAGTTAGCTGCACTATCCAACAGTCAGTCAATGAATGGGCCAGTCACCACGCCAGTGCCTCAGCCAGTTGGGGAGACAGCCTTAGTTGATGCCCAGGTCTTCACTCAGACATGCTCTGCCTGCAGTCCCTGCACAGTAGGTCTGGCTCTCTGTCTGTATGTCTGTCATGCAGGTAGCCGTGAGTCAGGCCGCACCCCAGCCAGCAAGCCAGGCAGCTGCAGGGCCAGCTCACCCTCTCCACGCTGAGCCAGTTCATTAAGAACCCTGCAGACTGGGGAGAACTCCAAGGCCCTGTTCAACAGCAGTGAGGTTCTGTTACTATTATTAGCGAAGAGTGCTCCGGAGGCTCCGGAAAGTGGAAAAGGCCATCAATAGACCTGCCCTGCTTCCCCCTCCACACCTCTCTCTCCATTAATGAGGTTCCTGCCACAGAGAAGGGGCGCTTCCCGGAGGCCAGAATTGGAGGAGGAGGCAGGGGGTGGGGGAGTGGTTCCAGTCAGCCCTGCTGCCATCCCCATGGGGGGGTGGGTGGGAGTGGGGACTGAACAGGAGCCGCTTCTCCCTGGCCTGGACCTGCCTGCCTTCAGGGTCTGTGTCCCCCTCTGAGCTGCTGTCTCTGAACAAGCCAGGTGGTGGGCATGCAGCTAAGGTCCACACAGGGCACAGGGATTTGATGTCAGCTCTTGTGTTTATCTGCTGTGACTCAAAAAGAAAGGAGAAAACACAGTTGCAGAGTCTACTTTTCAGTTCGCGGAAGTTCCCGTCTGCGATTTTATTTCAGATCACAGCCTCCTGAAAGGTAGCAGCATCCCCCTGTATGCACTGAGGTTCGGAAAGAGAAGCATTTGCCCCAGGTGGATTCCATCCAGGTGCGCGTGACCCCAGCGTGCACAACTTCTCCTTACTGGGCTGCCTCTCCAGTGCTGGCAGAGGGCTTTCCATGCCTAGCTGCACTCTCCCCTTCTTTTCCATGGGGCTGGAGAGGACATTTCTGAGGTCTCTCATGCTCTAATGTTTTCTGCAGGACGTATGTTCTCTTATGAACTTGCTGTTGGGACATGCTATGCCTGGGGCCAGACCAGAAGCAGAGGTAGGGGCTGGAGAGCAGCGTTCCTCGGCCTTGGGTCTGGGGTAATGAGCCCACTCTTTTATAAGCTTCTGGACTTATGGAGCCGAAGGGAGCTTGACGCTTACTTGGTCTGCATCCAGTCTCATCAGAAGCAAAATCTTTCCTGCAACCATGTAGTTAGCACCTATCTGTGCTTATACATTCCCAGTGACAGGTAGCTCTCTACCTCTCCAAGGAGCCTTTTCTATTATGGGGCAGCCTCGGCCCTTGTAAAGTCACTCCACATCCTAGGCCCACACCTTTAGGTCTCAGTCCTGCGTTTTGGTGCCACCCAGATTAAGCCTCATGCTTCTTAAGAGGGCTGCCCTGCTATTCAGACTTGGGGAAAGACAACAGGATTTCCTATTTGTCAGTTGTTTCAGTTGCGTGCAAGGGAAAAGACAGAATGCTGGAGAAGAGTGGAAAGAAAGAGCAAGGCTCTTGGGTCAGTGTGGTAGACTGCTGGCACTAGAGGCTTAGTTTAGAATGCCTTGCTCTATCTATGGGTCTAAGTAGCACCCTCCAACATTGACTTACTTTGGGCAGTGGGATAGCAGCAAACTTGATGTAAGCAGAAGCTTGTAAAGATGCCTGATGTTTTCCACGTTCTCTCCTGGACCCCGACCACCTCCTGAGAACAAGCCCTGGACAGCCTGCTCGAGGGATGCAAGAGACACACAGA
Source organism: Pongo abelii (assembly GCF_028885655.2). Taxonomy (NCBI): domain Eukaryota; kingdom Metazoa; phylum Chordata; class Mammalia; order Primates; family Hominidae; genus Pongo; species Pongo abelii. Next base: position 75,093,007 of record NC_071993.2, read on the forward strand.
GAAGAGCTCATCTGTTCCAGCCAAAGTCATCCTACAGCAGCCAGTGCCAGTTCATCCTCCAGCTCACCACAGACACCTGAGTGAGCCCAATCCATATCAACTGAGGCTGGTTCAGGTTAGCCAAACTGCCCAGCTGACCCAGAGACTCATGAGAAACAACAGTTGTTATTTTCAGCGACCAAATTTAGAGGCAGTTCGTTACACAGCAATAGCTCACTAAGAAAGACACTCAAAACTCTCCAAGGTTCAGCCTTGTTTCCCCCTTTCCTAGCAGTGTGACTTCAAATAAACCATAGAATCTCTGGAAGTCTCCATGTTCTCATCTGTTAAGTGGGGCTACTAAATCCTGCTCTTCCTCCTTCAAAGGAGTCAGTCAAAAGTAATAGATAGGGAAGTACATTACTAACTAGAAGGAGCATAAAAAGGGGCTGGGCTTAGGAGGGTCCAGGGATTGGCCTGAGGGTGGATGTCCCTGCAGCTGCATGTCAGGGCTCTGCTAAGCAGAGGGCAGTGCAGTATATTAACCCAGCTCACCTCCCTGTCCAGAAGCAAGCATGGCAGGCTGAGTGATGGGGCCAACTGCAGACTTATTTACAAACATAGCCCTTTTGCCTTCTCTTCCTCTGTAAGCCCTACTGGCAGCATATAAATGAGAATCAATAGGCCAGTTATTAAACTGTAAATATCCCTCCCCTCAGGCTCTTGGGCCAAGAGCTCTGAGCCTCTCAGCTGAGAGGGGTGCCGAGGGTGCCTCATATGCAGTCTGCCTTACACCCCAGCCCAGCCCACCACCCCAGAACAGAGGAGAGACTGCCACTACCTTTCTGGGTAGAGAGGAGACCTGATCCATGCAGAACCAAATTAAAGGAGCCCTCAAACCACCATGCAGCATCTATTATTTAGGAAAGGAAGAGAGCCACGTGAGTATGGCACAAACCCTTTACCTACCTAGGCTGAAACAGAATGCTTCAGTCGGAAAGGGGCTGAGAAATCCATCCATGCACCTACATATTCTGTGGTTGCAGAGACAACTCAGGGGCCCAAAGTGGGGGCAACTCATCCAAGAAGATATGCCCAGAAAGCAACAGAATCCAGACTCAAACCCAGATGTATGGCCTATGAACTGTGCCATCATCTAAGACAGAAGAGGAATTATGGTGCACAGGTAGGGAAGGGACATAGAGGGTGAGGCAGTTAATAGGGTCCAGGGAGACAGGACTGGGATATAGCAATGAACCCAGGGAAAGAAAGCTGCTTAAAGGAGCTGGGGGGAGATGAGGGGAAGGAAAGACAGTGTTAGGTGAGCAGGGGCTGGTGAACTGGGAAGTTTGGTAGTTTGATACAAGACAGAAGAATATAAAGACACACACACACACACACACACACGCACACACACACACAGCAGAGAGGGGGAACTGGTAGGCTTCCTGCATTCCTTCGCTGTGGACATCACGGAGGCTGCGTTTAAGCTGGGCCATGGGGATGAGTAACTTGAGCTGGGCCATGGAGAATGAGTAGGATCTATGCTCACTTAACCCTCTCTATACATGGAGCAGAAAGGAATGAAGGGCAATCCAGGAGGAAGGGCCAGAATAAGCAAAGGCATCAATGGTGGTAGTGATGATGATGGTGATGGCAATGATGGTGGTGGTGATGAAGATGATAATGATGATGGTGGTGGTGATAATGATGGCAATGGTGATAAAGATGATGATAATGATGGTGATGATAGTATGGCGGTGGTGATGGTGGTGGTGGTGGTGGTGATGAGAGTGGGGATGATGGTGCTGATGAAGATGATAATAATGATGAACATGGTGGTGATGATGAAGATGATAATGATGGTGATGATGATGGTGATGGTGATTATGGTGATGATAATAATGGTGATGATGATGATGGTGATGATGGTAGCTCTCACTTTTTTGTTTTTTTTGAGACAGAGTCTCACTCTGTCACCCAGGCTGGTGTGCAATGGCCACGATCTTGGCTCACTGCAACCTCTGCCTCCCAGGTTCAAGCGATTCTCACCCCTCAGCCTCCTGAGTAGCTGGGATTACAGGCACCTGCCTGAGTAGCTGGGATTACAGGCACCTGCCATCAGGCCCAGCTAATTTTTGTATTTTTGTAGAGACGGGGTTTCACCATGTTGGTCAGGCTGGTCTTGAACTCCTGACCTCAGGTGATCTGCCCACCTCCGCCTCCCAAAATGCTGGGATTTTAGGCGTGAGCCACTGCACCTCACTGGTAGCTGTCACTTTCTAAAGGACTTTCTGTGCACCATGAGCTGTGCCAGGCATTTTACATCCTCCACATTATTAAGTTCACATAACAACTCTATTGGGCACCAGGGTCAGTGTAGGCCCGGAGCTTCCAGGCTCTTTCCATCTATATAAAGGAGAGTGGCAAGTGACTGATAGGAGGTGGCCAACTCTTAGAGGAGACTTGACCACCTGGTTAAGGCACTGGGACTCTATCTTGAGGGCAAGGAGGAGCTACAGAAGTTTTTTGAGCAGGACATTGTCTAATCGGAGCTGTTGCCCACCTGTTATGTTACCAGACTCTCAGTCAGGGCTCGGGGAGCTCAGTGGGGAAGCCCGTAAACCAGGGCTTCCTAGGGGAGGTGGCCTTTTATGGGTTCAGAGTTTCCCCACCTGAGTGTGGCTCCTTTTGTCAGCTCTGGCCCTGCCAAGAGCCCTTAGCCTTTCCTCCAGGCTGCTTTGTAGCACCAAGTGCCTTGGATTCATTTCTGGTGAGAGAGGGTTGTTTCCCAGACTCCTGTTCTAAGTTCACATGAAGGCATCTAGCCAACTACCTGGGAGCTTCCACCCACTCCTGGGACACAGCAGTGGGTGGAGCATGACAAGAAATCCCTTCCCCGTCTCCCCAGGCATGGGGGAGGCCCAGATTCCCAGGGGCAGGAGGGCCTCCCCCTGGCTCCACATTAGAGTCACCTGGGGGCCTTTCAAATAACACATGCCAAAGACCTACCTTGGCCTGTAGAACTAAATTCTGACGCCTGTGAGCGGGGCCCAGACACAGATATATAGATATACACTTGATGTCCTGCTGACTCACTCATAGAGCTGGAGTTAGAAACCACTGGAAATTGCACCCCAGGCTGACCCTGGATCCCATTTGCTCACAGGTGATCTCAGAAGTGCTTCTCTGTCTAAAGGACAGCTGGCATGGGCTGCACAGGGCTGGTTCAGCTTTGCCTATGGTGGCCCTGTAGGAAGGCATCCCTTACTTCCCAGTATTGACAGCTCCTGCTACCCTGAGCATCCTTGTTGTGAACCAGTCTCTGAGGTTGGGCTAAGCTCTGAGCTGGGAAAGCCCATGAGCAGGATGGGCAGAAGGACCCCTTCCCAGCCAGCTCCCTGCCCCCTGCCCACAGAACCTCCTGAGTATCCCAGGGGCAATGGCTGATACCCCTTTGCACCCACATCCTTGGCTGCTCGGTGGTTCTGGTCCCTGGCACCATTTGGCTCATATTCCAGGAGTTTGTGCCGCTTCTGCTCCCTGAAGATGGCAGCTGGGTCTCCTGTGTGTGAGACAGACAGGGAAGAGCAGAGAGTGTCGGGACCACAAGCCCAGGGACTGGACAGCCAGGTTCAAGCCAGGTTCTGCTTTCTACTAGCTGCGTGACTGTGAGCAACCTCTCTGGGCCTCAGTTTTCTTGTTGGTAAAAGAGGGATGATTATAATGATAAAACTCCTCCCCCATGAGGGTGCTGAGAGGCGTGGAGGGGGTGATCCTCAACAATTGCTCAGAAGAGTGGCTGACACAGGGCAAGCGCTCAGGGCAAGCTAGTATTTTTCTCTGCATCTTGCCCGTGAACTTTCTGCACGTGGATGCTTGCCAAAGGTGGGCTGCAGTGAATAGGAGTGACCACTAGGATGTTTTTCCTGCCCCAGATCTGAGCCCTCCTTCTGTATTTGGAGGCTATTCCATGCCTATCTGCTGCTATAGAAAATTCCTGCTCCTCGGTTTCCCAGCCTCCCTTATAGCACAGGTGCAGACCCATTCCCTGAGGTCTGCCTGTTGAGTGGGCCAGGATGCACACCAGCGGGCCCCTGGAAAAGCCATTCTGGTGGTAGGCAGCAGAGCAGCTCCCTGAGCCTCCAGGGCAGCATGGCAGTGGGCAGCACGTGCAGCTTCCATGGCCCTGGAGGCAGAGCAGGGGGTGGCTTCCCCTGGAGGCTGGCAATGTCCTTAGACTGGTTTAGTGGCATGGCTGTTTGGCCTTCGGTCTGGCCACAGTGCTTTCCAGTCCTTCCCAGCGATTCTGTGAGTCCCTGGATTCCGTTCAGTACATCCTATTTCTGCTCAATCGGTGTTGATTTCTTCTGGCTGCATCTAGGACTCTACATTATTCAGAGGAGGGTGGAGTCTCTATCATACCCATTGCTGGACTCAGACACTGGTGAGATCCTGGACCAGGCCCCGCAGGCTCAGCTGCGGCTGAGGGAAGCCAGAGCCAGGACACGCATTGCTGATGGTGTGAGCACCACATCTGTGGCCACCCTGCACATCCATCAGAGGAACCCAGTGGAGGCCACTCCAGAGCACTGGCCATGGCCCCCAGAAGGGTCAGGCACAAACTCCAACATAAGGGGGTCACTTACGATTAAAAATGCCCTGAATCCAGGAAGGGGCTGTAGCTCACGACCACCTGCAGACAGAGAGACCTTGGGAAAGGCAGCTGGCCTAGGAGTAGAATTCCTGCCTAACTCCAGCCTGAGCAAGGGCCGTGTTATCACAGAACAGTGATGGAAGCCTCTGGTGTTTACACTCAGCTGTACCTTTTCCCCTCCTTTTCTCATTTCTGCCCATCCTACAGAGGGGAAGTGGGAGCTCAGAGGCTCACACTGGCTTTCCCAAGGTCCCATAGCAATGAGAAGTAGAGACCAGTCCCAATCCAGGTGTTTAATATCAAGGCTGAAAGGAATGTTTGAGGACACCGAGGCCCAGGACAGGGGTGGCCAAGGGAGCCTATTACAGGGACTCAGATTTTGAACTTTCATTAAAAATGAACAAAAGACCCCCCAAAATACTCTCTTATGACTTTGGAATGGGGCACCCTGCCATGGCAGAAGGTGAGCTCCCTGTTAGTGGAGGTATGTAAGGAAAGGTGAAGAGGTGGGAACCACTGGGTGAGGATGCACGGAGGGGCAAGGATTTCTACTGACTATAGGGGCTGCCGTCTCCTGGGGGCCAGTGGGTCTCTATAAACAGAGCTGAAGGCTTCCTGAAAAATGCCTGTCTTGTGATCTCTGTTGTCCCTCTGCTTTGAGCTTTCGGCCAAGAGGACAGAGATCCACAGAAAGTGGCCTGATTTTAAATGGGGTGCCTTGAGCTGCCTCGAAAGGTAGAGAAGAGCCCCAGGGTCATAAAGAATCCTGCCCCCAACACAGTCCGGTGCCTCTACACACGTGCACACTCTAGCTTACCAATGGAGAAACTGAGGTGCAGAGAGGGGAAGCAAGGGTCCCCAAGGCAGCTGGAAGTGGAATGGGATGAGAACCCAAGTCTTTGACACTTAGTCTAGGGCAGTGGTTCTCGGAGTGGAGTCCCCCACCAGCAGCCTCAGCAAGCCCTGGAAACTTGTTGGAAATGTACCTTCTCAGGCCCCACTGACTCTGAAACTCTGGGGACAGGGCCCATAGTCTGGGTTCCATTGAGTCCTCTGGGGGATTCTGATGTGCGCTAAAGCTGAGAACCACCAACCAGAGGGCTTTTGTGTTTCAGCATTCACTGACTGGAGGCCCGTGAATGAGGCCCTTCCTGAGATGTGCCTGGCAATACCCTGTTTTCTAAGCCGTAAGAGGAAACATGACCCCTCCTGGCTTATAGGCTACATGTGTTTTATCTCAATGAGGTTGACAACCCCAAGCTCAGATATGTGGAATGACCTGGCATGGTCACACGGCAGTGTGGTAGTTTCTCTGGAATTAGAACTCACATCTTCCCAGTTTTCAGCCTGCAGTCAAGTGGATCTTTTGGACCTGATTCCCCTTACCCTAGCCCATCTGACATCATAGGGCCCTCACCCCACCCCGAACCGTGCAGAAAACCCTGGGCCACAGCACTCCCTGCCCTAGCCAGCAACAGGCTTTTCTCCAGGAGCCCTGGCTGCTCCGGGTAGTGGGGGCTGGATTGGTTTATTTATTGCTATCATTAATTAGTTTTGTTGGGGATGAAAGACAGGTCCCTGGAGAAGCCCAGTGCATTAGAGCCCATTATTCCATCATTGCTCTGGACTTGCCGGCAAGAGGCGTAGCCCCCCTTTGCTGTCAGCCCTGCACAATTAATTAGCCCGCAGCCCGAAAGGCAGCTCTCACACACCCCCTGGGTGGAGAGGGCTCTGTTCCAGCATCTAGTGTCCTCCAGAGCTTTTCTGTCTCAATTCTAACTGGGGGGAGGTGTTGGGAAGACCCTCCTGAGGACGGGCACTACAATTGCTGGGTGTAGAAGGGAGGAGGGTATTCCTGGCCAGGTGGAACCCTTACCCTAATGATACTATTATTGAGTGCATTATATGATGTGCCAGACATTGGGCTAAGTGCTTAGAGCACATATTTAGTTCTCACAAATGTCCCATGGGGTGCGTTTTTATTTGCCAGATGAAGAAATTGAGGCTCTGCTGGGGGAGTGGCTTTTCCAAGAACCATAGCACAAAATGGTAGAGTAGAATTTCAACCTGGGTCTGTCTGACTCCCAAGTCTGGGCTAAGTTTAATAAAGGGGCTGTTTAGCGTGGCTCAGGAAGCTGGGGGCCTGGCCCCACAAGAAAGGAAGGGTGGTAAGTTGGGCAGGAGGCCTGGAGTCAAGCAGAGAGGATGGGTATGTGATGAGGTCAAAGGAGCCTTTGCTGAACATGGAATCAGAAGCCATGAGTTTGAGGCCACTTATGAACTAAGTGACTTTGGGCAAGTCCTCAGTTTCCCTTTCAGTGGGAAGATTGGGTCCGATGATGTGGGTTCTTCTCAAGAGAGGCTGTATAGCCTAGTGGTCCTGGAAAGGTGACCTGTAGGGAGTTAATCTTTCTGAGCCTCAGTTTCCTCATCTGAAAAACAGGGATAGTAATAATACCCTATGGCGTTCATGTGGGGATTAAATGAAATTATACATGAAAGGGCTGAGCACAGTGTCTGACACTTACGAAGGGCTTGATAAATGTTGATGATGAGGAGGAGGAGGATTTGAAAGGAGTTAGTGTCAGGCCAGCTTTGCCGTGAGTCTTGATCGAGTTACTCCATTATAGTTGTGCGCCACATAATGACGTTTCAGTCAACGACAAACCGCATATTTGATGGTGGTACTGTAAGATGATAATGGAACTGAAAACTTCCTATTGCCTAGTGATGTTGTAACATCACAGCAAAATGTATTACCTTTTCTATGTTTAGATATACAAATTCTTTTTTTTTTTTTTTTTTTTTTTTTTGAGACGGAGTCTCATTCTGTCACCCAGGCTGGCATGCAGTGGCATCATCTTGGCTCACTGCAAGCTCCGTCTCCCGGGTTCACGCCATTCTCCTGCCTCAGCCTCCCGAGTAGCTGGGACTACAGGCGCCCACCACTAAAAAAAATGCCTGGCTAATTTTTTTTTTGTATTTTTAGTGGAGACAGGGTTTCACCGTGTTAGCCAAGATGGTCTTGATCTCCTGACCTCATGATCCACCCGTCTTGGCCTCCCAAAGTGCTGGGATTACAGGCGTGAGCCACTGCACCCAGCCTAGATATACAAATTCTTACCATTGTGTTGCCATTGCTTGCAGTATTCCATACAGTGACTTGCTGTACAGGTTTGTAGCCTGGGAGCAATATGGTATAGCCTAGGTGTGTAGGAGGGTGTACCATCTAGGTTTGTGCAAGTCCACTCTATGATGTTCACACAATGATGAAATCGCCTAATGATGCATTTCTTAGAATGTATTTCCATCATTAAGTGACAACTGACTGTCATTACAGAATCATGTGCTGTGGATTCATCACACCTGATGACCTTGGCAGGGAGAGCATAGCTAAGGTTCCAGAATGGTCCCTCTGTTTGTCAAGGCTTGGATTCCAGGCCTGGTTAAACCTCCCTTTTGCTGTGTAACCTCAGGCAAGTTGGTCAGTTAAAAACTTCTAAAAACTGTTTTAGACTGACTATGTTTTCTGACCCAAATGCAAGAAAGAACCCAATAAAAAGAGGCAGCCAGATAATGCTGTTGTTTGTAAACTTAAACAGAAGCTTGCATGTAATTTATGACTCAAAGAAAAATAAAAATAGAAGTTATACTTTATTTAGAACTTAATGACAGTGAAAAATTACACATGAAAAGGAAGACTGTTGAATACAGCAAAAGCTGGAATTATATAGGAAATATAAATATAAACACAAAATAAGTGCAAATTATAATGAAGTAAAAATATATCAAAGAGAAAAAAGGAAGTAGTACAATAAAAAATAAAGTTGATTCTTTAAAAACCATAGTTAAATAGACAAATTTCCAGCCAGATTGTTTACCAAGTAAAGAGAAAAGAAGGAGATAGATCCAAAGACACAAGATGATGATGAAAAGAGGGTCAGCACTTATAAACGTAGTAGCAATTTAAGCCATAATGAGCACGAGAAAACATTATCAACTTACTTTTGAATATATAAAATAAAGACACTTAAAAAAACTGAACAAAAATGACTTACTAATTTTAAAAGAAAAAAAAAACATCAAACATCTATCCTTCCGAAAGTAAAGACTTCAAAAGTATAGTCCCGTATGGGTGAACATAAACCACACCTTAAGCAAGAACTCTCAATTGTAACTGCTTGCAATTTTAGAGGATGCCAGCCACACTCCTGAACCAGAGCTTGGCACTGGCTATTCCCTCTGGAACACCCTTTTATTTCCTTCTCTAAGCAAAGACATGGAATCAACCTAAATGCCCATCAGTGGTCTGCTGGATAAAGAAAATGTGGTATATAAACACCGTGGGATACTATGCAGCCATAAAAAAGAACAAGATCTTGTTCTTTGCAGGGATGTGGATGTAGTTGGAGACCATTATCCTTAGCAAACTAACACAGGAACAGAAGACCAGACACTGCATGTTCTCACTCATAGGTGGGAGCTAAATGACGAGAACACATGGACACATAGTGTAGGGGACAAAGCACACTGGGGCTTTTTGGAGGGTGGAGAATTGGAAGAGGGAGAAGATAAAAAAGAATAACTAGTGGTTACTAGGCTTAATACTGGGATGATGAAATAATCTGTACAACAAACCACCATGATACAAGTTTACCTATGTAAGGAACCTGCACTTGTACCCCTGAACTTAAAAGTTAAAAATGAATGAAGCCTGTCAGAACCACCCATTTAGTAGTCTAACATTTTCCCCAGTATTCCCAAACCCCTTTGCCTAGCCAACATTTTCCACGGCACTTTTTGTCTTCAAACTACTGGCCTGAAGCAATCTGGCTTAGCTTTCTGAGTAGCTGGAATTGCAGGTGTACCAGTGTGCCTGGCAACAATCAGTTTTTTCAAGAACTGTTTAAGATAACAGGTTAGAGAAAATCAAGATAATATTTTGAGGGGGAAGAAGGTAAAATAAATTAAGACAGGGTGCACAGAGTACTTGAATGGTACAGATAATGCTTATCGTTTGTACTAAATGGTGTGTATGTGGGCATTGGTTATATTATTTTGACTGTAGTCATATGATATACATATATGTATAAATAAAAATAAAAGAAAAAAGTAATATAAGCTAAATGTATAGATATTCATATTAATTTTATTTAAATATAACAAAGATTTGCCAGTAGTCAAATGCCCGCAAGTATTCTTAAAATGCACAGAACATGTGTTTAGGTACAGTATCACTGTTCATCCAGCCTTCATTCACTCGAATCTACTCTTATCTAAAATTTGTAGTGTAAGTAAAATTACATTCTGTATGACAGAAAGCAAATTACAATATTAGAACAACATTATGGAAAATTGGCATAACATTGTACAATCATCCATTACTTTATTATTTATCATTTTGCAACTTTTTTATTATATTAGTCAAAAAAGTCTAACTGTACTTAATAGTGAATACATACATTATTTAATATTTTTAAAGACCATTATTAAAATAATAATAATTTGGGGGTGAGAAGGCCTATTGAAAAATGACCAACATGGAAATCATAAATAAGTTTGATGCAACAAATATTTGTAAGTCTTATGGTTAAAAATGTAAAAATTCATTATAAATAAAGCTAAAAGACAATAATATGCATTGGGAAATATTTGCAACACTTACTTCATGGGTTGATGTCCTTAGAGAATTTTTACAAATTAATAAACATTGAAAAAGGTGAGGAGTGGCAATAGCTATGAGAGACAATTTACAAACACATAAAAACAAATATTAAAACTGTTTAATCTGTAAGTACATCAATAAAATTTGATTGTAGTAGTTTTTTATCTATTAAATTAGGAAAGATCAATACAATTGGTAATCTTCCAAGCAAATATATAGGAGAAGGGCTTTCTCATACACTTATAAGAATATTATTTTGTTAGAATGCAATTAAATAAACACTTGGTAAAAATCTATATTCTTTGTCCAAACAATTTAAGTTCTAGACCTCTAGAATCCACATATACATATACATATATACATACATATACACACACACATTCATACCTATATATTAACAACTCCAATCCAATTCCAATTCTTTTGTAAGTAGTGTTTTGTCCAACAGTTAAATTTATCTCAAAATCTTCTTGACTTTTCTCCATTATAGAGCCAGCAATTCTACATGTAACTCTACCTCTAATTCCTTTATTTGCATTTATTTCTGCTTTCAAACCCTTATATGAGGCAAGTGGGATTAATTTATTTCATTATCTTAACTAGATTCATTGCTTTACTTTGTCAAACTCTGATTGATTTGCTCAACTCAATCTTTTGTGTTCAAGAACTTAATGTGGATTCCTGTTCCACCTTATGAAAGTCTTTTCTAAAAACTTGCTAAATTCTTGACTCAAGACATTCCAGTCAGTAATGCATTTCTCTCCTTAAATACAATGGAACTGTGTTCTAATAAATACTCTTCAACAATGTGCAGTTATTTCTCCACAACTATCAATTCCCCTTAAAGCAGAATTTTACTAAAAATGGCTTTATCCTTCTGGGGATAATCAGTAAAATGGCAATTGGTGGGTGAATTAAAAATATACTAAAAGCAGATGGCAGAACATGAGTGCAAATTTTTACTACAAAGCTTAGGAAAAGCAAAAGGAACTTGAATAGAGAAAATGCAGAAAAGCCCTCCTTTGGCTGTTAGGACAGAGAGAGCAGAAGTATGTTTAGGAGCTTCAAAGAGTCTGACTCTGCAACTGTTTATCTTAGGACTTTAAGGAGTAAAAGGTGCAAGTGAAGCACTCTGGATTATAAAATAGAATCTGACACAGAGAATTCAACCCAGTTAATATGCACGTTGCTTACATGGAAATGTTGAGAAATTTTTAGCAAATAGATAGAAAATGACAGATGGCAGGTATATAGAAAATAATTGTAGGAAAAAAATGTGAAATGAAGATGTATGGTATTCCTTTTATATTTTATTTTGTTAATATGTTGCCCATAATGCTTTATTTCAAAGAATGCAAAACCAAAAAAGTAGTTCCTTCCTAACTTCCCCTGCAGCCTTGTCTTGTGGAGCTTGTATTTTACTTCATGAGAAATGCCAAGGAGATGTCATTTAAACTGAAACCCCCAGCACAATTAGCCAGAATATTTGGGAAAAAGATGTTTCCGGAAAAAGATGTTTCCAGAAAAAGAACGAGCTAGTATAAATGTCCTTAGGCAAGAAGGAGCTCACAATGATTGAGGAACAACAGCAAAAAAATATTATTTCACTCAAGAAAAGTGAATTGGGAGTACAGATATAAATGATGAGGTCTGAATGTGATTCATGGGGCAGGTCACACTAGGGTGTTTGGGTATGGTCTAAATGAATGGGCGGCATGAGTTGTTTTAAGGAGAGGAGTGACATGATTTGACAAGTTCTTAAGAGATCCCTTTGATTACTCTGGGGAGAATAGAACATAAAGTAGCAGAAATGAAAGTAAAGGGAGATAGTAGGAAATAATTGCACATTTATAAGCAAGAAATGATGTTGGCTTGGACTCTGGTTATAGCAACAAATAAAGAAAAAAGGAAATACTGAGAAGAGTTGATTGGATTTGCTGACATTCTCAACATAAATGGAAATCAGTATTTTTTTCTAATAAATATAATATGCGTAAATATTTTTAAATATTTAATTCTTTTACCACCAGTGGGGCACGAGTAGACTTCAGGGAACATGCCAGTACAGAACCATATAAATGTGATCATTGGTAGAGATAGGAATTAATAGGCATTTGAATGTCTCCCTCAACCTGGAATACCACAAAAAAAGCTCTTTGCTTTTCATGTTGCATTGTTATCATACCCTATAGTTTTCTGCCATTTTCAGTTACTTAATACTATGTTTTGCCTCAATAGATTATAGTGCTTTCTCTTGTTGTATTATATTTGCAGCAATTATTAGTAAGTTTTAAACTTCAATATCACATCTAAAACAAAACAAAATTGTTGCATACTATTTTCCATTAAAACATGAGATCACTATGACAAAAAAAGCTAAACATGTTATGAAATGACTTAAATTGGATGAAAGTATATGCAATATATTAAGAAATAATCTCTGACTTTATAGTTTTTTATTTGTAGTTTTTACTAGAACATGAAATCAATATGTGAACCCTGGCTGGAGTTTGCATCTAAAGGTAATAAAATAAAAGAAAGTTTAATATTATCATTGAAGCATTAGTGTACATTAGTGAGCTGGACTATATAAAATAAACTTTATTATATTTAGCATTTGATTTTTATTTGTGTATATTATAAAATGAATATAGTTTATATTATAATAAAAATAAAAGAAGTAGTATGTTAACTAATTAGTATAAGATGCCTACGAACTACATATCTGCCTAAATTTTTGACCCATGAAACTTCAATGATTTGTGTTAATGTTAAGGCCTACATTTTTATATATATATATATATATATATATATACACATATATATACGTATATATGTATACACATATATACGTGTGTATATACACACACATATACGTATATATGTGTATATATATACATATATACGTATATATATGTATATATATATAAAATTAGGGGAGGAATTGTTAATTCTTTCATTTTAAAAATTTTAACTTTGCAGACAAAGTTAATTATACCTGTGGCAGAATACTGCAACAGCTATAAATAAATAAATAAATAAACTTTTATTTTCTGTGGAGCTCCCAGAATTATGAATTATTCTGTAGATTGAGATTTGCCAAGGTCCTTTTCTTAGAGTTGCAAGAGCATAGGAGAAAGTCAAGGGAAATAATAAGCAGCACTTGATTTCCTTTACCACAGTGGTGGGCTTTTAAAACCAAATTACCTGACTATAAATCCAGATCTATCTTTTGCAGGCTATGTGATTGTGGACGTTACCTCTTCTATGCTTCAATTCCCTCATCTGTGAAATGGAATTATAGCCTACCCTATTTTGTAGTATAGTGAGGGTAAATTGAATGAATATATGTAGTTCTTAGAATAGAGCATGGCACATGATAAGTGGTCAATAAAATATTGTTTACTACTAGTTATGTAACAGTCACTTCACACATAATAATGATTTAATAAAGGAATAAGAAGAACGTAGAGCACAGCTTCTCAACATTGGCACTATGACATTTTGGGTCGGACAATTATTTAATGCAGAGGGGGCTATAGGATGTTTAGCAGTGTCTCTGGCCAGTAGTGTACCTCCTCCTCTCCAAGTTTTGACAATCACAAAGGCTTCCAGACATTGACAACTATCCCCTGAAAAGTAAAATTGTCCCTGCTTGAGAACCACAAATATAAAGTAACCACTCAAAGATTACATTACTAATTTTAATTGAATTTGACCAGCATTATGAAATAAGCATAAGCTTAAGTTTATACCCTTGATTTTGTCATTGTCAGTCAGGGCAGCAGAGAACTCCAATTCTGAAAATTCTGAACATGTGCTAATACCCTATAATATAATCAAAACTTTCATTTTTGAATTGTATTTCTTAAAAATTAGAAAATTTATTAAGCAGCAACATGGAATAATTAACCACAAAAATGTTGAACATAAATCTCATTTGCCTAAGTTCTCTTTTGAAGTCCTGTTTCACTATATAAGTATTATGTGTTTTGTTTCACAGCTAGATAACAGCCAGTTTTTTCTCTAAGCCTAAAGTTGCTTCTCAAATTTATGGTGGCTTATAGCTCTTCTAAGTTTCTATAAAACTTCAGCAACCTGCAGCAGGTTGAAATTTATTGATATTGAATTATTCACCAGGTCATATTACAAAGTCAGGGATTGACTCACCCAAACCAGATGCTCCCCCTGCCACCAGATCACTAGGAGATATTGCAATCATTTCCCCTGGTTACTAAATTAGCAAAAATTCTCAGGGAGAGAGAAGGGCAAGATGGCACAGTTTAATACTTACTATTATTCTTTTATTCTTTACCATCATTCCCTTTGAATGGATTAAGAATCTGACATAATATAACTTGCTAAAGAAAGGGTGTTAGGTAAGAGGGAAGTCATATGGTTTAAGAAAAGTCTTAGAGAAATATTTTGAAAAGAGGTAGAGAGAAGGGTTGGATTGGAGTGGGTGGGTAGGGAATCACACTAAGGAGATGGATCATTCATAATTTCTTTAGACATGGTGAGGCAGCCACAGGAGTCTGAACTTGTTGAAACCCTAGTCTGAAGCCAATAAAAGTGGTCATACTTTGATCTTCTCTGCCTAAAAAAGCAGTTATTCACCCTATCTTTGGGAGAGGAAATAGCTACAAACCTTTTGTTCTCTTTGTTAGCAGAGGGATGACATGAATTTGGGAAAAACGTTTGAAAGACAAAATGAGGTTTAGCTCGAGCAAGTGATCGACTTGTGCTGGGTTGCAAATGGACTCTTTCAACAGGTGAGTTGAAACTGTGCTTCAGCATTTAGGATACCAGATATAAACATCCATGCACAGAATTAGAAAGGTTCAGCTTTCATGGTTGCTATGGTTTGAAAGTTCCCTCCAAAACCCATGTTGAAACTTAATCCAAAATATGACAATATAGAGAATGAGCTTTTTAAAGAAGGGATTGGATCATGAAAGTTCTTTCCTCATGAGTGGATTAATCCATTGATAAGTCAGTGGATTAATAGGTTATCTTGGGAGGGAAACTGTTGGATTTATAAGAAGGGGAAGATAGACCTGAGCTAGCATGTTAGCATACTCAGCCCTCTTGCCACATGATACCCTGTGCTACCTTGGGACTCTTCTGAGAGTCCCCACAAGCAAGAAGCCTCTCAAAAGATATGCCCCATTGACCCTGGATTTCCAAGCCTCCTTAGCTGTAGAAAATAAATTCAGGTCTTTGTAAATTACTCAGTTTTAGGTATACTGCTATAAGCAACAGAAAATGGACTAAGACAATTGTCTTATCCAGAACTTTGTAAACTAGAATTGGCTGTTTAGCTTCAGTATGTATTTTTTTTTACAGATTCAAAATAATTTTGTTTTGAACTGTACAATGAAGGAGTGTCATAAGCTTTTCCACATGTAGAGGCTCTAAATATCAGTCTGGCATTGTGATGAAGCAGGGAGTTTAAACCCAATCCTATTTGTGCCGCATGACCATTCTTTCTGGTTACAGTTCAGAAAAATAGGAATGGATGCGTAACTCAAGGAGAAGCATATAATACATGAGGCTTTTTCTCAAAATTTTGATTTAGAAAATGAAGTATTCTAGTATGTTAATTATAGGCATTTCAACTGAGAAGTCTAATAGCGTTGGGCCAGAATTGTCGCAGCAGTCCAAAGCCATGGATAAACTTAAGTTAAAGGGAACAAATACTAACAGCCTTCCAAATTAATCTGTACTGGAGAAGATGATAAACAGATGAATGGGAACTAGAAACCATGCAGACTTGGAACTAGATATAAAACAAACAGCTATCTAATGATTCCTTATTTACTCTGAGCCCAAGATATTCTTGTATCCTTTCAGTTAAACCTGTTTTACTAAGGAAATTTAAATAAGATTCTGTCTCTTGCAAGAAAATAACATCTAAGACATCTTCGTATTTAATACTGCCTTAATTTTGTTTACACCAGTGGTCCCCAACCTCTTTGGTACCAGGGATTCATTTTGTGGAAGACAATATTTCCATGGACAGGGTTGTGGGGAAGGTTTCGGGATAAAACTGTTCCACTACTCAGATCATCAAGCACTAGATTCTCATAAGGATCAACCTAGATCACTCACATGCGCGGTTCACAGTAGAGCTGGTGCTTCTATGAGAATCAAATGCTGCCAATGATCTGATAGGAGGCAGAGCTCAGGAGTAATGCTCACTCACCCATCTCTCCCATTCTGCTGTGTGGCCCAGTTCCTAACAGGCCCGGTACCAGTTTGTGGCCTGGGGGTTGGGACCCCTGTTTTACATTATAACATTTCCACACGTCTCTCATGGCCTTTCAGATCCACTGTTTGTCTCAACTCAAGTCCGGCTACCTGAAAATTCGATTATTTTTTAAAAGTGAATTTGAATATCTTTATGTTGAATACATAGTCTCCACTTTTACGCAGCCCCTACTGTCTTATATCATACCTCTCTAGCCCTGTAAGACATCAGCTTTACATTCACTTTTCCTGTTTTAGGGCTATTATTTTATCTTCAATTATCAAAATCTATCTACATTTAGATACTTTAACTTGAAAATACATAGTAAACAATTACAGATTATTTAAAATAGCAGTTTTCCCATGAGTATATTAAAAAAAGAACAATAAAAGCAATATTTGTTTTTTAAAGTGTCAGGCAGTGCACAGTGTGCTTTGCTTAAGTAAACGTTTGACAGAATAAAAGGTCTTTTAAAAGTTCCATGCTTTAACATTAATAACCATATAAAGATAAGGTTAGACTTTCTATCAAATTAGCAGTTTTGTGAAGATAGGCCTTTTGCGCTATATAGAATCTCCTCAAACCTGAGTGTTCATATTATGGATTATCTAGTATACTCCATAGCTATCAAGTTTGTGTGTGTGTGTTTCTTTCTCAAGCAAGCTATCTTATTTCTCCTTATTTCTTCAGACTTATCCTCTCATTTCTTTTCTTCTTTTTTTTTGAGACAGAGTTGCACTCTTGTTGCCCAGGCTGGAGTGCAATGGCATGATCTCGGCTCATCACAACCTCTGCCTCCTGGGTTCAAGTGATTCTCCTGCCTCAGCCTCCCGAGTAGCTGGGATTACGGGTATGTGCCACCACGTCCAGCTAATTTTGTATTTTTAGTAGAGACAGGGTTTCTCCATGTTGGTCAGGATGGTCTCGAACTCCTGACCTCAGGTGATCCGCCTGCCTCAGCCTCCCAAAGTGCTGGGATTACAGGCATGAGCCACCGAGCCTGGCCCCTAACCTCTCATTTCTAAGGAAATGACAAATTAAGTCTTTTATGCAAATACAGTGTAGGGTCATTTAAAAATATTTTTTGTAATAGGTGTCTCTGTACATAAATCTATTTGATTTTTTCTCTTTTACAGTAAAAAGGCAATACTGTGTTTTAGTTTCACCAAAAATTTCAGTAGACCAATTGTGTAAAGGGATACATTTATATGAATTTTTTTGACATAGTAAAAACTAAGAGGGGAAGTTATTAAAATATTTCAGCATAAATTCCCTTTCCTTGAAATCGCAATCATCATGTGTAGCTACAATTCCTCAGTATTCCTCTGCAGTATAAGTATCTACAATTCTTCAGTATAAGAAACACTAAGGTGGAAAATTAATTGTTAGGAGAACAAAGTCAAAACAAAACAACAAAACAAAAAAGTAGGATATAGAAAGATTAACTAAATATCCCTCTTGAAGCTGGCATAAGAGAAATTATTGTACTAGACACTGTGTTTCATCATCCAGACCCCATCTTCATGGGAACACATCAATCCCACACTCATAGGGAATATCAGCAGCTGACCATTCACACCTGTACCTTTCACTACATATTGCCCTAAGACAAACTAAAATGAACTAACCCGCCCAAAGTGGTGCCTCCTTTCAGAGAGCAGCCATTGACCCATGGCTGGCTAATGTAGTGATACAAACATGCAACTGCTTTGCATCAATTTGGGACAACTCTGAAAGAGGCCCAGTAGGATTGGCTGATGACTCAGTTCAAAGTTGTCAAATAAAGTACACCACGCCCAGCTGAATTTACATTGTTTACTATGAGTATGTCCCATTAAATATTTAGGAATTACATATACTAAACATTATTCATGATTTATCTGAAATTTAAGTTCAACTGGGCAACTTGTACTTTTACTTGGTAAATCTGGGAGCTTTTCCTTAGTTGCATCTGCATGGTAGGTAAGCATGTCGGTATGCCCAGACCTCCCTTCTTTGTTTCCTTATAAGTGCGTCCCAGAAAACAAGTATTCATCTCAGAGCCAATAGGCATTGAGGCATTTGATAATCAAACTCCCAAAGGTCAAGGAAAAAGACAGTACCCCAAAAACACCAAGAGAACAAACAAACAAACACATAACATACAATGGAGCTTCAGTATATCTGGCAGCAGACTTCCAGTGGAAACCTTACAGCCAGGAGAGGGTGACAAGACACATTTGAAGTGCTGTCTATGGGTCCCTTCGGACTGTAATGGGGAAAACAAGAATTGTAGCAGGAAGAATTAAAAGAAAAGAGAAGGCTGGGCACGGTGGCTCATGCCTGTAATCCCAGCACTTTGGGAGGCCGAGTCGGGCGGATCACGAGGTCAGGAGATCAAGACCATCCTGGCTAACACGGTGAAACCCTTCTCTAGTAAAAATACAAAAAATTAGCCAGGCGAGGTGGCGGGTGTCTGTAGTCCCAGCTATGCGGGAGGCTGAGGCAGAAGAATGGCGTGAACCCTGGGGGCCGGAGCCTGCAGTGAGCTGAGATCGCGCCACTGCACTCCAGCCTGGGTGAAAGAGCGAGACTCCGTCTCAAAAAAAAAAAAAAAAAAGAAAAGAAAAGAGAAAAGCTTTTTTTTTTTTTTTTTTTTAAATAATCTGATCTTTATTTCTATTGAGAGGCAGGCACCCAAATGCTGCTTCTGTCGGGGAGTGAATCTGTAAATTCTTTGTAACTCTGTGCTACCTATTTGTTAACCTGTGTAATTTGTTCTCCTGCTGACTTCTTGCAAACACTTGCCAGTGGGTACCTGAAGCCTCTTACATCTTCTGTGGCATGGACTTGGCCTATATTTAGCATATTCACTCATCTAAAGTGGGAAGAAGAATCTGGCATCTTTTCTCTTTCCCCATCTTGCCATCAAAAGCTGCCTCAATGAGCATGTAAGCTTCAGAATTTTGAAAGCAAGAAGCAGGTAACAACTGGCCATGTTTAGCTTCATCTTGAAACTCTTGAGGGCACCTATCAAACTTTCCCAAAACTGCCTCATCATGTATGGTTTCATTGCAGGACGGGTGCAATGCTGAGTGCCAGCAGGAGAGGGATATCCCATTTTTTCCTTCTTGAAATTGCTCCCAGTCTTTTTGAGCTCTCTTCCTATTTGGAAGGAGAACTAAAGCAAGTTTAGTTCTCCTTACAAAAGAGAAAATAATTAAAAGCACTCTCTTAGGTAACTAATTCACTTTCTATATGATAATTCTTAGAATGTCTAGTCCTCTCTTTACATAAGAGTACAGGTAATTGAGGTCAGTGAAGGTTTTAGTTACAGAACTGGTCTGGCTACTTTTTATTAAAACCTACAAAGACTTAACTGTTCTCCTATAATTTAGGGATACTCATCATTTAATAGGAAATAAACAAAAATTTGAGACATAAGGAAATTCTGTATCCATTTTATATATATATATATATTACATATAGAAAAAATGGTTTAGAAGAGGAGTTAATCAATTTAAAAATGGGAATTTTAAAGCTGGGAATAAATAATACATAGCATAAATATGTATAAGGATTCAGCAAAATGTTAGTTGAAACAGGGGGCTAAATAAACTTGAAGTTTAAGAAAGATAAGAAATGAACCCAAATATGCATAAATCTGAGGACAAAATTTGATATTGCTGCTAACAAAAAAGGGAGGGGCATCATATTGGGAGGCTTCACTAATAAAAGTAACAAATTATGAGAACAAATAGTCTTATTATAGTTTATCTGGTGAAGCATTTTAATGAGGCATAGCTGTCTGTTCCATTACCGAACGAGTCTTCTTATGTGTGCTCTGGTAGACTTTCATATGGCTACACCGAAAGATATTCCCAAATGTCTGACTAATAACTCTATTTATAGGCAACTGTTCTGAAGGTTTAAAGTAAGGAGGATGGGGTTCATTTGGAAGCAGTGGGAAAAAGTGCTAATGCTGGGCTTTGAATTTTATGGATGCTGTAGCTGTTATTTTTCAATTAAATAAATGTTTTATATGCCATGTTTTGTAGCTATTGCAGTTAAACTGCCCTCATCTTTTTGCCCAGCAAAAAACCCATTAAGATCTTCACTGAGATTGATTCTAGGTTTTTTATGAAATTAATAACTTTGCTACTGGTTTCTCAGAAATGAGTAGAAATGACTCTTCAATGCAAATGCCAGTTTTTGCTACAGTGGAATTATTCTGTCTGTAGTGACTGTTTGAACTTTTATCGGCAATTGGACGCTGAGAGATTCAGTATATGAACAGATGTATCCTTAGATTATCTAATACATGCTTTGCACCCTGCACCATAAAACCTGATCTATTTTTAAAGCCTTGGTTGTTCTGAAAAATGAAATGAAATTGTATTAAATGGCATTTTGACTGGGGAGAAAAAAAAAAACTTCACGTGGTTTAAGAGAATGGATGCCGGCAATTGACTGTCTACTGTTTATTCAAAGCTTATAGATTAGCAGCCAGATGTGGCAGAAAGTTGGCTGATTTTTCATTCACAACAAAAACGATGCTGTGCTTAATGAATGGAGGTTTGTTATCCCAGTAATAAGTAAAAGGAACATGAAAGCCCTTGTGTTTAATGCTCATGCAAATAAGCTATTTGCAGGTGGCTTTTGGGCAGGAGGTAAAATATTTTCAAAACTGGGTCAATTTTTTTAATTGTCGAAAATTACCAGCTAGAGGAAAACCTCCTAAAAACTTTATTATACTACTTCTCAAGTAAATGAAATGACAAGTCACTTATCATTTAATAAATTACATATGAAAATTATTTTCCTTATGATTTCATCAATAAATAAATTCTAGAGGAGTCTAGATATATTTATTTGGCATCTATTTTTTTAATGTGGAATCAAATTTTGTGGATATTCTTTAATTTAGAGAATCAAATTCTTAAAATGGCATTGAACATTTAATTTAAAATGCCCTTCTTGAACCATACATGTTTATTAAAAAATTATTTTATATAGGTTATTCATTAAAAAACAATTTTCTATATATGTAAACATTTACGATAACTGCTCATTATTTTGGTCCATATTTATTTATCTACCTATTTATTAAACAATACAAATCGTATGCTTTGTAAAAATAAAGGCCTAGTCTAATATTACTCTCTGTCAGAAATAAAATAATTCAGAGAAGTCTATATTACAAGACAAAATAAAACAAAATACAAAATGATGAGAATCACAAAACCATTGCCAAATTTCCAGCTATGACATTTACTCTCCATGTGGCCTTAGGTATCTTACTCTCTTATTTTAACCTTTCTTTGATTACTATAAAAATCATTTGTTACTAAGAAGCCCTCTTGCTTTAGTAGCTGTGAGTATAAAATTAAGAACATAATTCACAAAAAGTGTTTTAGTCTTCCTGGAAACATTTTAAAATATCAATTAATCATTGAACAATACACAATCGCCTGATCATTTGCTAAGAGAGGGTTGCATTCTCATCTCTGTTCACTTCTGTCCTTTCTGAGACTCATACAGGTATGAGAGCTAGAAAAAATATTAACGTGTAGTAATTCAAAATTTCTTGTTCATGAATCACTTCAGCAGTGCAAAGAATACTTTGTAATTTTAAAAAGGCATTTTTATTAATATACTTCTACTATTCTACCCCAGTCAACAGCAAATTTACCTAAATCGTGAGACTACTGGTACTGCTAATTTTTAGAAAAGAAAGACATAAGAACTACTATTAAATCCAATGAATCCTTTATCTACAATGAGAATGTCCATGAGTCAGCTCTTCTGACCCTCTGGCCGGTGTTCTGGAGTTACTGATCCGCAACTTTCTAATTGAACTCTAGCTTGGTATGTGAGAGGAGCCATGGGTGAACCAGTGGAGCAAGATTTAAGCCTTGACGTTGCCATTAATGATTCACCACCTGTTGCAAGTTCAATAAGTTATTCACACACCAAATTGTGGCCGCAGAATTCAGTGAGACAAACTAAGTTAGAAAGATTGGGGGTGAATAAATGTTTGCTAAATCAGAATTGTTAATGATAGAAATCTGTATCTTAACAAAGTTGAGAAATCTTGTCTTCTTAACGTGTATTTATTGACTTCCCAGGATATGTCTTAGTGAGGAAACATAGCTTCTGGCATTTATTATTAGAGTGATAAGGAATAATAAACCACAGTGACTGAGAGACAGGGAAAGGCAGGGGAACCTAGAGACACAGTAACAGAAGCAGATTAATTGACTGATGAAATAAACTTGAGATAAGAGAGCACAGAGGAGATTCAAGAGATGGAACCGTATATTCCTCTCTATCTGCTCCCACCATCAAGGGAATTAATAGCATATTTTATAATGAATCCCTGATAAATATTAGTCTATAATTGAAAATCTATTAAAATGACTATTTCTTAGGGTACAGAAAAATATTAAAACAAAACAAGTAAAGAAAAGTTGCCATGGGATGGAATATTATATTTTCCTGCATGTCTGCTTCAAGGCTGAATCCTAATGGTCATGTATGTAGGTAAATTATTCTTTTTACAGCAACTTCTGGGAGGTGGTATTTGGTGGAGTATAAAAGACAAGGGGTGTAGCGAGGGTAAAGTGTAAGTACTTTGATCTTGAGCCTTGACTATATTGGACTTGGGATCTCGGAAATCTTGGGGATAAACAGTGGATTAAATCCATAAATTAGTAAAGTGTTGATTATACAACAGGTAGAACTACATGCCACTTTTGGAGGGATAGACTTCTTTTAAAAAAAAACAAAAGGCCTTAAAGGAGATAGATATATATATATATCTATATATATATAGATAGATAGATATATATATCTATATATATAGATATATATATAGCTTTTTAAAATATATATATTATATCATATTATAATATAATATATTATAATATAATATAATATATTATATATTACATATATATAGCCTTTTTTAATTATAATAAATACATGTTTTTTTAAAATGAAACAATCTGCACATATACAATTCCACTCTCAGGAAAGGCAATTATTGACATAATTATGCAGAAATTCCTATAATTATGAAAATAATTGCCTTTCTTCAGAGTGCAGTTGTATATGTGCAGATTGTTTCATTTTAAGAAAAGAAATATTTATTAATTTGATTAACTGAAGTTCTGGATGCTTAAAAAATGATTAAAATACATAGATCTACTATCTGTCTTCATGAAGTTTAAATGTCTTGTAAGAAATTCAAGTAATAAAGACTACAACATTTATTATTTAACTGCAACACGTATTATTTATTATCCTAACTGTGGTTAGGAAGCGCCATTATTTATTATATCTAAATCAATCAAGTTGTATCCTGTAACAGGTTTCCTGTTATCCACGCATGTCTTCTAACTTCTGAAGTATTGTTTAAATTACAAGGGAGAAATGTAGACACTTCATTTTCTAGGATCTCAGGACAATAGAGCTCCAGGTGAAATTATGCTAAATAAGGGCATGAGTGTAAGATGTGGATGTCACAGTGAAGAGGTTTAGAGCATTTTTCTGGTGACCTCCTGTTTAGGTTTGACAAGCATCTAAAATCATTGTTAGCAACTTTCCCATAATTATTGTGTTTTCAGCCTTTATGAAAATAGCAGCATTTTTTTTCCTTTCTTTGCCCATGCACACCATCTAATCATGCGATAAGTCTCCTTCTTAGTCCCTATATTAAACACATGACATACATAGATTGGGATCTTTTCCTGACCTGTTCCTGTCTGATACATTCTTCAACTCTAAGATGAGTTCATACTCATCTTCTGAAGCCCCTGGGAAATGGAAATATTTTTTCATATTAGATGTTGGTAGAGACCCATCATTTAATGAACATCTATGTGCCAGGAAATGTACAAGGCACTTAGATATATTATTCATGTAACTCACACACATGTATCAACAACACAACAAAATGTCTGTATGAAATAATAATTATTATATCCCTTATACGGAAACAGATCCAGAGAGGAAGATACACTAGCATGTGTAAATAGAGGATTCAAGAATTAAACATCCATCTGTCCAACTGACTACAAGCTCTTTCATAAAATGCTAATTTCTCTCCTGCTTGTAATTTTCTTATCACAAATTGTCATCTATTGCTATTGGGTCTATGGGTGGGTAGTGACTCCTTGGTTTCTATTTTGTTCCAGTGGATTACTGTCTTCTTTATTTTTGTTCTAGTGTTTATTGAGAGTCCTAATTAATTAACCTGGCTGCTCTGACTTCCATCAGCTCACCATTGTCTCTTCTCCCAACTCGTAATTTCTGTAACAGAGCTCTAAGCTATGCTAAAGTTCTGCCATATGCTGCCAGTCTCTCTAGATGCAAGTGCCTCATCGGCCGAGTTTACATGCGTGTGTTTAAAATCTTCTTATTGACTCTATATACAAAGTCTTCACATGCCTTCCTCCTTAAAATAATAGCATTGTGAGAAGAAAAAAAAAGTCATCATTCTTTTTAAAACTAATGCAGGATGTCTAGGTAATACAACAACAAGAAGTGGTGGAATATTTACCTGGTAGTTCTGTCCCTCATTATCATTCTCACTCATTATAAAATTGGTATCTGAAAAAAATCTTGCTGTAAAAACAAAAAAATATATATAGGGTATAAAGAAAAAGTTTGCTTCACATCATAACCATTACCCATCCCATTGCCGAAGGGAAGATTGTACACTACATGATTCCGGTGAGCAGCATTCACATAGACTATAGTGTCATAGTACTACCCGCTTTGTCCTCTTTGTAGACATGCTTACAGATGATCCATGCTCTCTGACCTGGAGTAGTCAAATGAAAGAGTAGCATTAATTTATTATCATTCTTTCCAGACCATTTTCTAGGTATTCCCATTATATATTCCTTCAAATAGAAGGATTTTATTCTGTACATCACATCTCACTGTACACATTTTTTTCTGAAATCTGAAATCTGAGTATTTTAATTTTATACAGTTTCAATTGTGAGAAGTACCTGACAGACTGACCTAACCTAACTCTCTCTAAGCTAAAACACTCATAACCTAGCACAGAAGCTTTACACATTTATCCATTTCTCTAATTTACTTATCTATTGTTTCCTGAAACATCTATTAATCTTGCAGTTATTTGAGATGACTGTGAGCTTACCATTTGCCAGTGATGGCATGAGCACCTTGGTTTAGTCTAGTGCCTGGCACTTATTTTTCTGAAACTCTGGCTGGAAGCATATTTTTGATTGGAACAATCATCCATCTTTAACTACATGTGAGGAAAGTACTTTCTCATATTGCATTACACACTTTTATATGGCCGCAGAAATCCTTACTTAATCTGACAAAATTAAGGTAGATGTCTTTCTCATAAGGTCAAGGAAAGAATCATTCTGTACTGTTTCCATGGAGATGTTTCTCCTTTTCTCAATTGCCAATTGTCTACTCTGTGTCCTGGGTTCCTTCTTTTCATATGTCATGAGGATTCTCACCCCAGCATTCTGCTCCTCTGAGTCAAAGCCCCTGACTTTTCACTTCTCAATTGTTTTGTTTGTAGTTTTTTTGCTTTTCTTTATTTTTCTCACTCTATAAATGCTATGAAAGTGTATGTAAAAATTTACCCATCTTTTAGTTTATATTTGTTATCACACTTTATTCATAAACCAAACCATGCAGGCAATGAATATAAGCAGATCTTTGTTAGTAGGAGGTAGAAGTAAAATTCTGTTTAGAATAAAAACAGAAAAAAAGAGAATCAAATTCCATATCACCAGTTTGCTTCTGAATGCCCAATAAGTTTCCACTTATGAGCTTGCTACTGTACACAACACAAGGGCTTGTAAAAAATTGTCTAAATGATAGTGGTTAAGGACGTACTTTAGGCTAGGTTACTTTAAAAAAATATATCATCACTTCTGCCATCAAAAGTGAATTTGATGTATCATAATTGTTAAAGTTGAGTAGGGTTAAGGATTCTTCTCATTCTATGGTTTCCTTATAAATACACTTTCTAATAAATGCCTAATTTTTTTCTGTGAAATTAAACCATTAGATATTGCTGAATGTCTGTATGTTTCTTACTTTTCTAGAATCTCATTCTTAATTATAGTTTTATATTTTTCCTTCAGCAAAGTCTTAAAACCCATGCAGCTGGTGTCTATTATTTACATTCTGTGATGTATTTTATTTGACTTTGTGTTTTTAGTCTTTTCACAGAAATCCTTTTATTGTGATCTTCTTTTCCAAAAGCACTTATTTCATATCTCTTTTCCACACCTATCTTCATTAGCAGGTTGCATCTCAGTTTCTTCAGTCCTTTTTTAGATAATATATTTTACTACATCTGCCTTCACAACACTGTATATGCTGATGATCAGGTCTCCCTTTTTTTTTTTTTTTTTTTTTTTTAAATTCTCGTCCCCTTTGGGACCCACGACAAAGTAAAAGGCAGATTTTTTCTCACCTGGCTTAAAAGTAAAATGGTGGCCGGGCGCGGTGGCTCACGCCTGTGATCCCAGCCCTTTGGGAGGCCGAGAAGGGCGGATCACGAGGTCAGGAGATTGAGACCATCCTGGCTAACATGGTGAAACCCCGTCTCTACTAAAAATACAAAAAAAAAATTAGCCGGGGGTGGTGGCGGGCACCTGTAGTCGCAGCTACTCAGGAGGCTGAGGCAGGAGAATGGCGTGAACCCAGGAGGCGGAGCTTGCAGTGAGCTGAGATCGCGCCACTGCACTCCAGCCTGGGCGACAGAGCGAGACTCCATCTCAAAAAACAAAACAAAACAAAAGTAAAAAGGCTTCATATGTTTCTCCTCTGATTCTCCTTAGGCCCAGCATTTCCAAAAACAAAATAGTACACAAAACATTAGTTGTAATGATACTTCAAAAGGTTAAAATACTAGTTTTTGGCTGCTTTCTGTCTATATTTTTCTTCTAGAGAAATTTTCTGTTACGAAGTGTTGAACTATTCAGTATATGTTAATATTTTCCAAATAAAGTTTCCAAACTGATATTTAACAACATTCTCTTACATTCAAACATATTCTGAACTATTTTCTGCTGTGTCTCTAGATCAATATTTATAAATCTAGATTGTTCATGTATTTTTTTTCCTTTGCTAACTTTCAAGATCATATCAAAAAGTACCACTGTTGATTCCGTTTTTTATGTTTCATTATTTGAAACTATATTGACATTTTTCCTCTTCTTTCTTTATCATTCCCTGTTATCTCATCTTTGTGAGTCTTCCCATTAATGTTTTTTCTTTTGAATTATTTATTTTTTAATTGAAAATAAATTGCATATATTTAAGGTGTACCACATGATGTCTTAAAGTATACATACATTGTGGAATGGCTAAATCAAGCTAAACATACGCATTATATGCATTACCTTGTAATCGGACCCCTTGAGATGTCATTGTCAGTACCTCAGCATTTTTAGTGACTGAGATAACAAAAATTCGAGTAGGCCCTTGCTTGCTTGCACAAAAGCCAACATCCCTTGTTCTCACAATACAATTGCAAACTGCTGATTTACTATTTCTTTGTCAACCAGGAGAAGATAACTTTAAGGTAACAAAAAACATTTGCAGAAGGAATGAATGCCTATAAGCATGTTGCAACTAACTGCTGAGGCCCGGAAGTCTGGTTGCTCAGGATATTATCAGAGATTAAAGAAACACAGACTTTCCCCTTGGTTCCCTAAAACTCCCCCCTTACTGTCTAGCTGCAAAAATATCCTCTCTGCATTTTTTTTTTTTTTTTTTTTTGAGACAGAGTCTCGCTCTGTGGCCCAGGCTGGAACGGAGTGGCACGATCTCGGCTCACTGCAACCTCCGCCTCCCGGGTTCATGCCATTCTCCTGCCTCAGCCTCCCGAGTAGCTGGGACTACAGGCGCCCACCACCACGCCTGGCTGATTTTTTGTATTTTTAGTAGAGACAGGGTTTCACCGTGTTAGCCGGGATGGTCTCGATCTCCTGACCTCATAATCCGCCCGCCTCGGTCTCCCAAAGTGCTGGGATTACAGGCGTGAGCCACCACGCCCGGCCCCCTCTGCTTTGTCTTATTGTTAAGACATATCTGAGAGATCTTGCCCCGTTCTCACTTTGGCCAAATGGAATAAACTTTTATCTATCCCCAAGCATTGGCGTGTCAGTGTTTGGTTTCAACCGAGCATCAGGTACATGAGCCCGAATTTGGCCCCCTACAACATCTTCACCTACTTACTATTTTTTTGTGTGGGTGGTGAGAATACTTAAAATCTACTCTATTGGCAGTTTTCAAATATAAATGTATTGTTATTCACTGTAGTCACCATGATGTGCAATCAATTTTTTGAACTTACTCCTCCTGGCTAACTGGAATTGTGTGTCTTTTGACCAACATCTCTGCAATTTCCCCATGCCCTAGCTTCTGATGACTACCAATTAACTCTCTGTTTCTATGAGTTTTACTTATCTAAACTCTATATATAAGTGAGATTATGTCATATTTGTTTTTAAGTGCCTGACTTATTTCACCTGACATAAAGTCTCCCAGGTTCATCCGTGTCGTTGCACATGACAAGATTTCTTCCTTTTTTAAAGCCCATTTACCTTTTATAGATCTGTTACTGAGGCAATCCAAACTTATTGAACAATTATATGTTATTTGAATAAATTGAAACATAACAGCTTATAAAGGGTCAAATGGCAGTAATAGCCTAAGAAATAGGTTTGGAATATTATTTCTTAGCATAAAGGATAATATTGGTCAGAGTCTTCTAGGCTTGAATTCTTGGCTACTTAGATTTTATCAAGTAAATTGTAAAAGGATAGTCAATCACTTTTCACATGAATTTCTGTATGAATTTCGATTTGACAAGAAAGACTGTGAAAACAAAACCACTATTATCTGTGAACTACCTAACGTGGAAAGAAATATCCTTAAATAAAACCTTGAGAAAGTAGATTACTCAATTTTTTTCCTACAGATACACCATATATTGTAACTAATTATAACATTTAATTGAATACAAAATCTTTCTTCTTAAGGAAAGATTTTATTCAGTTTCAGAACGTTAAAGTTTCTCCACTCTAATATATACAGAACTTCTTTAACCTTTAAAAATACTGCTTCACTTATTACTCATGATAATTGGGCCACATACATAATTAAAACACACCATTTATTATTTCCCCTTGTAAAAGTGGCACCTGGTTCCCCAACTCAACTTCAAACTGTAATTTTAAACAAATAATAAAGTGTTTTGAAACAGTAATGTGGTTGTCTTATCTATTGTCTATGTTCATCAGGAGCTGTGACATGCCCAAAGGAAGGTAATCAGAGGAAGTAAGAGAAGAAGCTAAGTTCTAGAGAATCTATTAATCATGGTTTAGATGACTGATCATTTTATTATTTTCCCAAGTAAGCTGAGGCTGACAATATCATGAATCATTTACATGCCAGTATTCAAACATTCCATTTTTAAACTGGAAGGGGGTATGTCTTAGAACAGAATAATGAAATTCCCTCCATCTCCTCCTAGTGTACATGATTAAGAAGAACCCAACAGAAACATAAGGTTCTAAGGTTCTTGCTGGAAATAATAATCAGAACTGTAGGAATTCTCTTATAGAAAACATTTAAAAAAGGAAATTCTAGCAATAGAATTCATTGTTAAAACTGTAAGTTACAACAGTATTGTCTCTGCATGCTGACTGTAATCCTCTCTAATCTTCAAAGGCAAACGGGAACAGTAATAATCTTTTCATGTACTCTTAACTTCCTTCTCTGAAAGGCTAGAAAATATCTTATATGTAGCACTCATACTGTCATTTAATCAAACCCAGTTTCTATTTTTCTTCAATTTCTAGATGAATGGATACTTAGTCTTTCTGGCACAATGTGAATTTCTTAAGTATCTGTAGACTACATCTCCTATTTTTACTTCTTGAAGTTTCTCTCAAACTATGATAAAGAGTGTCACTCTATTGGTACTGTTAGCAATGTAAATTTTGTTTCTCTCTTTGTTACTGCCAAGATTCCACTGACTGTTGAAATATAAAAGAAAAACAGCATTAAATCAGGTGTGATAAAATCACCTTTTTCTGTTTATCTCCACCACTGGCATTTATTGGCACTTGGAAACTATTTATAAACTCATACTCTTGTAACGGTCTTGTAACTGAAACCCACTGGATTCAAAATCTATTCCTAGTACTTAACTTTCTTCTGAAAATTCCCTCATCTATAAATTTGAGGATGATGATAATTGCAATGATGCCAGGGAAATTTATAATCATTACTGAACTAATCCTTTTGAAAATATAAAGCAGCATTAAATGTTACTATTACTAATCTTTTTAATGAAAGTGGCAAATGTGTCCAAAAAGTCTGTAACTAAGTTCATTACTCTCATTTATGCAGCTAAACTTAAGTTCTACCAAATGTGTGTTTGATTAGAAATATGGTTGGCAGCATTTATAAATACCCATTATTAACATGCTATACTGGTAAATATATTTCTGCTCTTATGACTAGAGAGTGTTGTACTTTAGTAAAAAAAATTATACCTCAATAATTATCTGCTCTCCTATTTTTATTTTATTTGCAATAGACATGTATTTATTCATGCATTTGTATTCTTATTGAATGAAGGATGTTATGTCACTTGAATTGAGTACATAGGCATCCCTTTGGACAAATAAAATCAGAATCTAAACTACAGAACCAGGTTAAAGTGGGGACAGAAGTACAATTTTAATAAAGGCCAAAGTTTTGCTAGTGTTTCACTTAAAATTTATTTTTAGGCTTTCTGAATGTTCTCTTAAAGAAAAAGACTTAATCATGTACATACCTTTTTTGTATTGTTAACAAGGAAGAAACATACTAATATGAATGGTACTACATACATTATACATCTTATACAAGAGAAGAAAATTATATATTCAAGATAAACATTTTTATAATCACAATACTTCAATATAAATGTGTTCAATATAGTAAAGATGCAGGTTGTATAATTTGTCAACCTGTCAAAAATTTTTCGTATTTTTTTGTAGAGACGGGGTTTCACCATGTTAGCCAAGATGGTCTCAATTTCCTGACCTCATGATCCGTCCGCCTTGGACTCCCAAAATGCTGGGATTACAGGCGTGAGCCACTGAGCCCGGTCTGAGCCTTTTTATTTTTAAAAGTGGCTTTCCATTTTCTTTCTGTGGCAATTTCAAGAGGCATGGTGTGTTATTATCCCTGAGCTTTCTTGGGTATTAAAAAAAAAGGCCATGGGACTGGGTGCGGTGGCTCACGCCTGTAATCCCAGCACTTTGGGAGGCTGAGGTGGGCGGATCACCTGAGGCCAGGAGTTCAAGACCAGTTTGACCAACATGGTGAAACCCCGTCTCTACTAAAATACAAAAAAATTAGCCGCGCGTAGTGACGGGTGCCTGTAGTCTCAGCTACTTGGGAGGCTGAGGCAGAAGAATTGCTTGAAACCAGGAGGCGGAGGTTGCAGTGAGCTGAGATCGTGCCATTGCACTCCAGCCTGGGCAACAAGCGACTCTGTCTCACAAAAAAAAAAAAAAAAAAAAGAGGCCATGGGGCTGGGCGCAGTGGCTCACACCTGTAATGCCAACACTTTAGAAGGCCAAGGTGGGAGGATCACTTGAGCCTAGGAGTTCCAGGCTGCAGTGAGCTATGGTCATGCCACTGTACTCCAACATGGGTGACAGAGTGAGACCTTGTCTCAAACATAATAATAATAATAATAGTAATAATAAAATGAAAATAGGTGGTGGCAGCTCCCACTTCATCTTTAATTTTTATTTCAGAGGCACTTATAAACTAGGAGAATTATGTGCAAAAGGAGTCCCCAGATATAACCCAAGACTCAGGAAATTCTTGCTCCTCTTGGCAGGGATGCAGCTGAAATTTACCTTTAGTTAGCATACTCCTCAGATAGGGCAAATGAATTGTGCAAAGATCAAAATGGGGCTTTTTTTTTTTTTTTTTTTTTTGAGATGTCTCGCTCTGTCACCCAGGCTGGAGTGCAGTGGCACGATCTCAGCTCACTGTAACCTCTGCCTCCCAGCTTCAAGTGATTCTCCTGCCTCAGCCTCCTGAGTAGCTGGGATTACAGGTGCCTGCCACCGTGCCCAGCTAATTTTTGTATGTTTTAGTAGAGATGGGGTTTCGCCATGTTGGCCAGGCTGGTCTTGAACTCCTGACCTCAGGTGATCCACCTACCTTGGCCTCCCGAAGTGCTGGGTTTGCAGGCGTGAGCCACCATGCCCGGCTGTATTTTTTTTTGTTTGTTTAGTAGAGTAGGAGTTTCACTATGTTGGCCAGGCTGGTCTCAAACTCTTGAACTCATGATCTGCCTGCCTCAGACTCCCAAATAGCTGAGACTACAGGTATGCACCACCACGCCCAGCTAATTTTTTTTGTTGTTGTTGTTAGAGATGGGTTTTTGACACGTTGCCCAGGCTGGTCTCAAACTCCTGGGCTCAAGCGATCCTCCTGCCTCAGCCTCCCAAAGTGCTAGGATTACAGGTATGAGCCACCATGCCTGGCTGGGGAGTATTTCTTAATGACTTAAGAAAATTTAAAAGAACAAACTCTTCACTGTTCAGTCCAAATTCAGTGTGTTTGCTCCAAACTAGTAAAATTTGACCATGAAATAAAAATTGGAGGCAGGTACGAGGAGTTGGCATCCTTTTGGTGGTTGCTAAAGTTGGGCAAGAAGGAAAACAAAAAACAGAGAAGAATGATAGTGAAGTCCACAGTGAAGTGATATTAACAGAAACCAGTGTAGTCCCAAGAGGGAAGGCTGGGGAACTCTCAAAGCCGTATACTCGCCAGGAAACTACTAACTCCTGCCCGTACCAGGCACCCCAGGACTGTGCCCTACACCCTTAATAATGACAAATTTTTTCAAATCAGTAACCAAGACCCAACAACAAAAGGGTAACTATATATATGAAATGAATACCAACTCAGAAAATCCAGGGCTCCTGGGCATAACTCTCTTGAACCTCAACCTGGGATGCCCGCAGCCTGAATCACTTCTGAGCCTTTTGGGGATGGGGATCAGCCCTGAGTCCGGGCTGGGATTCAGCTCACTAGAAGCATGTCCCCCACCCTTTCCTCCTTATCTGTAGGTGGAGGCAGCTGGGAGATTGTGGGTGATCCTCCACTTATTTCCAGTAGGTTCCTTTTGTCACCAGCAGTCTCTCCTCTAAAGCCAAGAGGAGTCGGGGAGAAGGGTCTGTCCTGGGCTGCTCGACTCGTGCTGAGAAGACACCACTTCCAGGAAGCCTGGGCACAAATGACTCTGACCACTTTGCTTTCAGATTTCAGCAAGGACAGACACTGTGGGGTCACTGTGGTTGGTTCTTGTTAAAGTTCTGAATGCTTCCATTGCTTGAAAAGGGAGGTCTTAGAGAAGAGGTCAGAAGACAAGTCTTTCTACCTTCCCCAGGAGGAGGAAGTCACAGGTTAGGCCTCAGGGAGAAGAGCTGCTGATCTTTTGCACTGGAATCAAGAAGTCAGGGAGAGGGTGAGAACTGGGGTGGACCCAAGGCCTCTGCCGCCTTTTGTACCTGCGCTGTCCCGTGTTTATTTATCCACCAGTTAGTTTCCCCAGCATGGTGTGGAACTGGAAGTGCATGTGGGCTCCCCCCGGCTCCATCCCACTTCCTCCTCTCCAGGGAGACAATAAGGGGAAGGGAAAGCGTGGCACACTAAACCTGCCAGGGACCTGAGGTCCTGGCTCTGCTGCCCCCCTGCTGCCGAGCCATCGATCGTGGGAAATTCATCCACCTCTCTAACTTTGCCTCTCCCTCCTCCAAACATGGGGAAGAGAACCTCTACAATGGGGTACAGAATTTGGATGATACATGTGTATTTTCCTGGGGAGATGGCTCTGCAGCTTTCACCAGAGGACTGAAAGAGTTCCCGGACTCTAAGGGAAAAAACATCCAGTCTAAGGGCCCTGTTCCGTGGCTCTGAGCGGCACGGCAGCCACTTCCTGGGTCTGTTGTTTACTTCAGGCACCTCTCACTCGCAGCTCAGACATCTCCTCAGACGCCCAGGTCTCCAGCCACCCACAACTATGATTCTTTTTGCTTTAATCAACCTCTGTTTTAGGCTGCTGGGCCAGGAGGTCAAGTTCCCCTGTGGTGACACCACCACCTCTCGCCAACTGGTCACTGTTGTGCACGCCCCACACAGCATGTGTGCCCATCCACAAGGGCAGGTGGATCCAAAGGGTACTGCTGTGAGCTGGGCAGCTAAGACTCTATCTAGCCTTTAAGACTCAGCTCAGCCATGCACCAGACAACCCAGGGTGGGTGTGAGAGAGTAGAAGCATCGTCTGAAGTTAACCCATTTGTTTCTGGTTTGCTCTACACACCTGTACCAGGCCCCAGCTGCAAACCTCTTCCTACTCTGAGTTCTTGGCTCAGATCCCCTGGCCAGATTGTGAGCTCCCTGAGGGTGGGAGACTGTGCCTGGGTCAGGCTTGGATCACAGGGGCCAAGCGTCTGCTGAGCTGCAGAAGGGCTCTAAAGGAGCACCAGCAGGCATCAGTGGGTCTCCCAGGTCCCTCCTCTGGCGGGAATACTAACAATCAGGGCAGGAAGGAACTGTGAGGGGCAGCAAGGAGCTGGCGGTCAGCATCTACCTGTCGAGGCTCAGGGAACGACTGCTCTCCTCCAGTCCAAGCTCTTCTCATTCCCTCGCTGTTTGGGTTGCCTCCTCCCCCTTGGGTTAACAAGGCTGGAAAAAAGCCCTACTGCCCTCCTCCAGGGCTGCCATGGGAGGCCAAGGGGCACTTCTGCCAAAAAACGAGAAATGAGTAAGTGAGAGGGTGCTCTCACCCCAAAGGGAAGTGAGACAGCCCTGACCGTGAGTGGTGTGACCTTTGCCTGCAGGCCACACAGGAAGAGAGAGGGAGTTACTGTGTCCACTACACACCACTCTGCCTTCTCTGGGGACAACAAGGAGCTTCCTCTGAATGTTCTTTACCTTCCGAAGATCTTTGCTTTGATCAGGGGCCCTTTTGGCCATCTGACAAGCCTACAGACCCCCTTCTCAGAATGCTGTCTTAAAATACATCTAACATAGCTGGGCACAGTGGCTCACGCCTGTAATCCCAGCACTTTGAGAGGCCAAGGTGGGTGGATCACAAGGTCAGGAGATCCAGACCATTCTGGCTAACACGGTGAAACCCCGTCTCTACTAAAAATACAAAAAATTACCCGGGCATGGTGGCGGGCGCCTGTACTCTCAGCTACTTGGGAGGCTGAGGCAGGAGAATGGCATGAACCCAGGAGGCAGAGGTTGCAGTGAGCCAAAATCGTGCCACTGCACTCCAGCCTGGGCAATAGAGCGAGACTCCATCTTTAAAAAAAAACAGAGAAAAAAATCTAAGACACATAGGATTTCTATTGAAACAATTATGTTGAATGCCAGTAGCCAAAATATTGTAAAATTTGTGATATGGTGATATATGTGCATCTTCATTAATGCACTAAATAACAAAATCTAGGAGGAATCTAATAATCATCTTACTTTTTAAGTGCAGATGAGCTTAAATGATATTTCAAGACACCCACAACAACCATAAAATGATATGAGAAGATCTGATTTCTAGGGTGACAAAGTCACAGGTACTGTTGACACTGCTGTGGTTTGACATTTACATTCATAACGGAAGAAAACACTCAATTTCAGTTGGAGGTTCATGAAAATTAAGGTGTCATTTATTCCCATTCAAGTTCACCAATTCCTTTGAATGTTCTCTGAGGAGCCACTGTAACTGCATCAGACCAATCTGGTTCAGCTTTTATGTAACAAAGATGTGAGTTGTTTCCCAGTTGCCTCGGACCCTCGGGTCACATAACCTGAGCATGCCCAGATGAACCAAGCCTACAACCACAGGGGGAACCCAAGTGGGGGCTGAATGAAGAATCAGACACTGGGCCAGGCGTGGTGGCTCATACCTGTAATCCCAGCACTTTGGGAGGCTGAGGTGGGTGGATCACATGAGGCCAGGGGTTCGAGACCAGCTTGGCTCACATGGCGAAACCCTGTATCTACTGAAAATACAAAAAGTAGCCAGGTGTGGTGGTGCATGTCTGTAATCCCAGCTAGCTGAAGCACAAGAATCACTTGAGGCTGGGCTTGGTGGCTCACGCCTATAATCCCAGCACTCTGGGAGGCTGAGGCGGGGGGATCATGAGGTCAGGAGATTGAGACCATCCTGGCTAACACGGTGAAACCCCATCTCTACTAAAAGTACAAAAAATTAGCCTGGTGTGGTGGCGGGCGCCTGTAGTCACAGCTACTCAGGAGGCTGAGGCAGGAGAATGGCGTGAACCCAGTAGGCGAAGCTTGCGGTGAGCCGAGATCACGCCACTGAACTCCAGACTGGGCAACAGAGCCAGACTCCATCTCAAAAAAAAAAAAAAAAAATCGCTTGAGCTTGGTGGATGGAAGTTGCAGAGTGAGCTGAGATCGCGCCTTTGGCATCAACCCATGGCAGGATCCAGTCGGATCATTACCCTATAATTATAAAACATGACCCAGTCCCCGGCTCAGGGAGGCGCTGCTTTGGGACTTGTTACAAGTCATAAAATCTTCCGTTGCTACATCCTCTCTGGTGGTGGTCATTGAACTGATACCCACCAAGCAGCCGAACCCACCAGTTGTGTGGATAACACTACGGGTTATGAATCTTTTACCTGGGTCCTTCCACATCACCAGGACAGCTTCTAGAGCAGGGGTTCTGAAGCCTGGCTAACACAAGTATCACGTGGTGAGGGGATGTCCAGTCCCGCTTCTCACCACCTGAATGGAAATCCCCGAGGATGTGCCCCCAGAGTCCCCTCACATCCCATGTTTTCTAAAATTCCCCAGGGGATTTTAGATTCTACCAGGCAGCAAAGTGAAGAGCCAGCAGCAAGGGGAACAGAGTCAAGAGGAGCGAGCCCCACTGGACAAGAGGGCCAGGTGCTAGAGCAAACCTCAGCTCTGCTCCCAAGCTAAACCATCACAGCCCCTCATCAAGACTTCACCTCGTAGGCCCAGCACGGTGGCTCATGCCTGTAATCCAGCGCTTTGGGAGGCTGAGGTGGGAGAATTGCTTGAGTCCAGGAGTTCAAGACCAGCGTGGGCAAGATGGTGAAATCTCATCTCTATAAAAAAAAAATTTTTTTAATTAGCTGGGCGTAGTGGCCTGCGGCTGTTGTTCCAGAGATTCTGGAGGCTGAGGTGGGAGGATCACTTGAGCCTGGGAGATCGAGGATTCAGTGAGCCCTATTGAGGCTTCAGTGAGCCCAGTGCAAGTAGCATTGCTACACTCCACCCTGGGCGGTAGAGCAAGACCCTGTCTCAAAACAACAAGAAAAAAAGACTTCACCTACTGGGCACCTTGGGCGACTTCACCTACTGGGTTGGCCAGGCCTTGTGCTGGGCACAGAAAACACCAGAGATGGTGTTGGGAGTGTGTGTGTTGGATCTCTGTGTGTTGACCATGGCGCCCATCCTCCATCGCACCCTTCCTGGCCCTGGGCTGGTGATGTTCTCTCTTGGGTTGGGCCCTTTGAGCTGTCACACCTGCACTCTCTCTTCTGAGCCCCACGCCATGGTCCAGCCACAGTCTCTCCTCAACTACCTCACCCCCAGGCCAGGCACCACTCCAGGAGCACCACCTATACTGTGTTCAATGAAAATGACACCCCCTGGAGTTGTGCAAGGAGGTGGCACTGCCCACCCCACCCCCAATTCGTGTAAATTTCCTGAGGGCAAGCTCTGTGTCCAGCCTCCCACCTGATTCTCTAAAGAATTCCTTTCTGTTCTCTGCATCTCAGTTCTCTCATAGGGGTGGCGCAGGGGAATTCCTGTGCCGAGATCTTCCAGTTAAGCCATTTAGGATGCTACCCCATAACCCATTCATTTGTTTATTCATTTCAGTCCACAAATACTTTTTGAGTACCTACTGTGTGGCAGGCATTGCTCTAGGTGCTTGGGCTGTATCCATGAACAAAAGGTACCTATCTTTGCCCTTGTGGATCTTACAATCTAGTAGATAGCAGTGAGGGTGACAGAGACCCCAAACAATACATAATGCCTAAGGAAATTCTACAGCATGCCGTGGGGGAAAGGAGCAAGGTACAGAGGCAGCTGGGAGAGGAGTGCATGCTCCTTCAGTAAGGTGGTCGGGGCACTCATCCAAGAAGGAAGACTTGCAGGAGGTGAAGGAGGAAGCCAGGTAAGAAGCCCATGCACCAGCCACCAGGCTGTGGTGAAAGTGGAGGCAGAGTGAAAAGCCTCAGGCACACCCTGAGATTAACAAAGAAGTGAGAGAAGGGGCTTTAGGACCTGGAGGTTTAAAGCCAGCAGCAAAGAAAAGACCGAATTCTGTTCTTATTGTCTGGAAAAGACAATGACAACGGGCATTGGACTGCTCCAGCCAGAGCCAGGGGTAACTGGCCTCCACCCCAGCCGAACAATGGGGGAAGCAGAGCTGAAGGAAATGAAACCCTTGACCAGAAGCGGGAGAAAGCTCCTCCCCACCACCTTCCCCACTCCAGACCAGCAGCTCTGGGCCAAGAGGCCCGATACCCAGCTCCCAGCCCAGGTCATGGCAGGTGAGACATGTCATCTGTCCCCTTCCGTGTGCTTTGAACTTACCAATCATATTCCTGCCTCAGGGGCTTGGCGCTTTTTCTCATCACTGAATCACTAAACCAGTTACTTCTGCAACTCAATGTCACCTCACAGGTGACAGTGGTCTTCCCTGCCATTCTTTCCTATCCAAAATAGCCTACCACCTCTACCGGCCTGTTCTCTCCATGCCTCTACTCTGCTGACACAACCCAACATCATATTACGTACTGACAGATATCCACATATTGATTGTCTGCCTCCGTCACTAGGATGTGAGCTCCACGGGGGCAAAGACTGTGTCATGTCCATCATCGTGTCCCTGGCATCGAGACCATTGCCTGGCACACATAAGCACTCTGTTCTGTCCCTATTTGGGGTTAGAAGATGCTGGAGAAATTACCTAAGATCTACCCAAACTCTTTGGAAATATCTTTCTCACAAAATATACTCATCAATCATACTGGATTGAACAGTGTCCCCCCAAAATTCATGTGTACTGGAACCTCAGAATGTGACCTTATTTGGAAATAGGCTATTTGCAGATGTCATCAAGTTAAAATGAGGTAATAATGGATGAGGATGGGCCCTAATCCAGTAGCTGATGACCTGTTAGCAAGAGGGAAATTTGAACACAGAAGGAAGAGGATGTGAGACAGAGGGATGACACCAAGTGACCACGGGGGCCACGATGAGGGCAGTGCATCCGCAGGCTGAGGAGCACCAAAGATTGCCGGCAACTCCAGAAGCCAGGAGGAGGAAAGGATGTGCCTCCCCCAGAGCCTTCAGCAGCAGCATGGCCCTGCCAGCAATTTGATTTCAGACTTCTCGCCTCTAGAACTGTGAGGGATGTCACTGTAAGCCACCCAGTTTGTGGCACTTTGTTGGATCAGCCCTAGGAAAATAATATGACAATGTTACCTGGAGCTCCAGTCCCACAAGTGGCCAAAGATAGGTCACTCCATCTGCCGGGTGCCTGTCCCTGGAGAGGACCCAAAAGCCTTACACATTAGACATGTCTTTGCCCGAAAATTGCCTTTTTTTTTTTTTTTGAGATGGCGTCTCACTCTGTAGCCCAGGTGAGAGTGCAGTGGTGCGATCTCGGCTCACTGCAACCTCCCCTCTCGGGTTCAAGTGATTCCCCTGCCTCAGCCTCCCGAGTAGCTGGGACTACAGGTGCGTGCCACCACACCCAGCTAATTTTTATTTTTTTTGTATTTTTAGTAGAGACGGGGTTTCACTGTGTTAGCCAGGATGGTCTCGATTTCCTGACCTCATGATCCACCAGCCTCAGCCTCCCAAAGTGCTGGGATTACAGGCACGAGCCACCGCACCTGACGCCCCCCACCCCCAGTTTTTTTAAGAGATGGGGGTCCTGCTATGTTCCCCAGGCTAGACTCCAACTCCTAGACTCAAGCAATCCTCCTGCCTCAGCCTCCCAAGTGCTGGGATTATAGGTGTGCACCATTAAATCCAGCTAGGAGCTTTCAACTTTTTTTTTTTTTTTTTTTTTTTTGAGACGAAGTCTCGCTCTGTCACCTAGGCTGCAGTGCAGTGGTGCGATCTCAGCTCACTGCAAGCTCTGCCTCCCAGGTTCACGCCATTCTCCCGCCTCAGCCTCCCGAGTAGCTGGGACTACAGGCGCCCGCCACCACGCCCAGCTAATTTTTTGTATTTTTAGTAGAGACGGGGTTTCACCGTGTTAGCCAGGATGGTCTCGATCTCATGATCCGCCCGCCTTGGCCTCCCAAAGTGCTGAGATTACAGTCGTGAGCCACCGCACCCGGCCTTTTGTTTTGTTTTGTTTTGTTTTGTTTTGTTTTGTTTTGTTTTGAAACGGAGTCTTGCTTTGTCACCAGGCTGGAGTGCAGTGGCGTGATCTCAGCTCACTACAACCTCCACCTCCCGGGTTCAAGTGATTCTCCAGCCTCAGCCTCCCAAGTAGCTGGGACTACAGGCACACACCACCACGCCCAGCTAATTTTTGTATTTTTAGTAGAGACGGGGTTTCACCATGTTGGCCAGGATGGTCTCCATATCTTGACCTTGTGATCCACCCACCTCTGCCTCCCAAAATGCTGGGATTACAGGCATGAGCCACTGCGCCCGGGCTTATTTTTGTTTTTTTTTAATGAAGGGTCTTGCTCTGTTGAGATGCATGATTGTAGTGGCACAATCTTGGCTCACTGCCTACTCAGATTGCTGGGCTCAAATAATCCTCCTGCCTCAACCTTCCCAGTAGCTGAGACTTTAGGCACGCGCCACTGTGCCTGGCTGGAGCTTGCGATCTTGTCAGGAAAACACAACTTACAGCTTGTTCTGGCGA
This sequence comes from Pongo abelii, assembly GCF_028885655.2. Taxonomy (NCBI): domain Eukaryota; kingdom Metazoa; phylum Chordata; class Mammalia; order Primates; family Hominidae; genus Pongo; species Pongo abelii. The sequence continues at coordinate 75,134,534 of NC_071993.2, forward strand.
AGATTTCCCCGCCCATTCTCGTAATTACATCTTCCAGAAAGAGGAAGTGCTGGGCTTTCCGTGAAGGGCCTACACTGACTTGAGAGGTCCAGCCATGAGGCCATGCCTCCAGGGTGTCATCACAGAGCAGCGGGGTCCAGTCCATACATAATGCTGGTCACTTACTGCATTTCAAATGTTCTAGCCACACTTTTAAAAAGTAAAGAGAAACAGGTGAAATTAATTTTAACAACATATTTTATTTGACCCCAAATATCCAACTTATCTTTTTTTCTTTTTTTTTTTTTTGAGACCAAGGCTCGCTCTGTCACCCAGGCTGGAGAGCAGTGGTGCGATCTTGGCTCACTGCATCCTCCACCTCCTAGGTTCAAGTGATTCTCCTGCCTCAGCCTCCTGAGTAGCTAGAATTACAGGCACATGCCATCATGCCCAGCTAATTTTTGTATTTTTAGTAGAGATGGGGTTTCACCATGTTGGTCAGGCTGGTGTTGAACTCTTGACCTTGTGATCCACCCACCTCGGCCTCCCAAAGTGCTGGGATTATAGGCATGAGCCACCGTGTCCAGTCCCAATTTATCTTTTAATATATAATTAGTGTAAAAATTAGTCATGAGATATTTTACGTTCTTCTTTCCTATTAAGTCTTCAAAATCCAGTGTGCACTCCATGTCTATAGCACCTTTCTGTTCACATCTGCCATACTGCACAAGCTCAGGGCCTCATGTGATGAGGGGCTGCAGCACTGAACGGTGCAGTCATAGAGGCTTCTGGACAGACCAGCAGTGCTTAACATAGGCCAGTGACCCCCAGAGCTTCCTGAATGAGCTTGGGGAAGTCCATTCATTTCCCTGAAATTGTCAGCCAAAATTTGGATGTCTGCATTTTTTCCCCAGGAGAGGGTTGATCATTTTATTAGATTTTCAAAGGGGTCTGCCCCCAACAAAAGGTTCAGGACCCCTGCAGTGGGTACAGATTTATGGGCTGAAGACTGCTTCCAGCTCCTTCATTTTTTTCAGTACAGGAGCCTGTGGACAGAGGAGAGGCAGGGTGTCTTACTCAAGGGATCACCGTTGATTCGAGGCACAGCTTGCACTTGAAGCCCCCTGCTTCAGGACTCAATCAGTTCCCTTCACTGCCCCCAGCCCTGGAGGGCAGCTAAGATTCTTTTTTTTTCTTTTTTGAGACAGAGTCTCGCTCCGTCGCCAGGCTGAGTGCAGTGGCACGATGTAGGCTCACTGCAACCTCCGCCTCCCAGGTTCAAGCGATTCTCCTGCCTCAGCCTCCCAAGTTGCTGGAATTATAGGCTCGTGCCATCATGTCTGGTTAATTTTTGTATTTTTACTAGAGATGGGGTTTAGCCATGTTGGCCAGGCTGGTCTCAAACTCCTGACCTCAAGTGATCCACCCACCTCGGCCTCCCAAAGTGCTGGGATTACAGGCATGAACCACCGTGCCCAGCCTTAAGATTCTTTGTTGACATCAGCAGCTGGAGGGCGGAGGGTGTGGGGGAGCTGAAGTCAACTAGCAGCAGTTTCCACAGCTTCTTGCACCTACGAGAGTGACACATGCTGCTGTCTACTCAGTTCTCAAAGAAGTTTCCACAGAAAGGACACAACTTCCTCTTGCTTGCTCTTCCCCATCTGACTCTACCATTGACCAGAGCCTCCACCCTGCCACTCAGAGAGAGGCTCCCAGTAGAAATCCTTCATCCCAGGCCGAGCGCAGTGGCTCATGCCTGTAATCCCAGCACTTTGGGAGGCTGAGGCAGGCGGATTTTGTACAGGGTGTGGTGGCAGGCGCCTGTAATCCCAGTTGCTTGAGAGGCTGAGGCATGGGACACGGAAACACTTGAACCCGGGACACAGAGGTTCAAGTGAGCCGAGATTGCGCCATTGCACTCCAGCCTGGGCAACAAGAGTGAAACTCCCTCTAGGTCTCTAGGGACCTAGAGTGAAGGCTCTTTACAAGGTGGTCCCAGGATCTGGCTGGTCATGAGAATCACCTGGGGAGAGGGGAGAGGGTGGAAACCCAGGTGCCTGGGCCCCAGAGCCACTAACCTGAATCTCTAGGGAAAGGACCAAGGAAGTCTCGCTGCTGATGAGTCCTGGCGATCCAGCTTGTGTTCGCCTTTTGGTGTGGGTTTGGTTGTTCTCTAAGGAAGGTGGCCTGGCTGAGAGGGAACTGGGGTTTGCAGTCATCTGAATTTTGAAGCTGGACTCCTGCCACTTTCTAGCTCTGTGACCTTGGGTAAATTTTCTTTAACTTCTTGAGTCTCCATCCCCTTATATGCAGAATAGAGATGAGGTTAAACAACTCACAGATGCAAGAGCCCTGCCAGCCCACTGGGCCCCTTTCTGCTCCGCATGCCCCCAGCCTCCTCCTCAGTGGCCCCACCATCTATGAGGGACATGTGGTCTAGTGGTTTGAAGAGTAACCAAATGTTTCAGATACCAGCACATTTGGGGTCAACATTCTTCCTTAAGTTTCTCCCAAGATGCCAAAATAAAGATAACCACAGTAGAGTTATTTTCTTCAACGGATGGAAAAAGAAATATTTCTGCAACCAATTTTAGGATCTTGACATGATCCCAAGTGAAGGTCATGGTCTAGTTCTACCTGCAAACCTGGAATGCAATGCTGACCTGCAGGTTTTCTACAAAGCTAGTAGCTGGGATCTAGCAATTTCCACTGGACAGAAATGTGAATGTTGACCACTAGCCACACTCACTTAGAGATGATTTTTTTTTTTGAGGCAGAGTCTCACTCTGTCACCCAGGTTGGAGTGCAGTGGTACAATCGCAGTTCACTGCAACCTCCGCCTCCCAGACTGAAGCGATCTTCCTATCTTAGCCTCCAGAGTAGCTGGGTCTACAGGCATGCACCATCACACCTGTCTAATTTTTGTATTTTTTGTAGAGATGGCGTTTCACCACACTTAGCAGCTATTGCCCAGGCTGAGCTCGAACTCCTGGGTTTAAGTGATCCTCCCGTCTTGGCTCCAAAAGTGCTAGGATTACACATGTGAGCCACCACACCTGGCCAGATGATATATATTTAAAAGTTCATAAATCCCTAAGTAGCAAATTGTTTCAAAAAGTCCCATGTTGGGCTGGGCACATTGGCTCACACTTGGAATCCCAGCACTTTGGGAGGCCAAGGTGGGTGGAACACTTGAGGTCAGGAGTTCAAGACCAGCCTGGCCAAAATGGTGAAATCCCATCTCTACTAAAAATACAAAAATTAAGCAGGCATGGTGGCGCATGCCTGTAATCCCAGATACTCAGGAGACTGAGGCAAGAGAATCACTTGAACTCGGGAGGCAGAGGTTGCAGTGAACCAAGATCGTGCCATTGCACTCCAGCCTGGGTAACAGAGCGAAACTCTGTCTCACCAAAAAAAAAAAAAAAAAGTCTCATATTGGATTCTTCCCCAGGATCCCCTGAGGTGGGCAACAGGAGGAGCAAGGATTTCCCTGACTCCCATGTCAGGTAGCTGATGTGGGGAGCAGGGAGCAGCTGTAGCAGCCCTGGGCTCCAGGACATCCTGACGTCCACACCCTCCCTCTCTCCTCCCCTCCACTCCAAGTAGGTCAGGCTCTTCCTGGAGTCTGAACACCACTGGACTGTGGCAGCTGGAGTCCTTGTCGTCATGCGCAGCCTCTTCTTCCTACACCCCTCATCCTTCAAGTCCTACCTCCACCATGAAGTTTCTAGGCCTCTCTAGCTTCCTGAGTTTGCAAGCTCCCTCCTGAGTTCTCAAAACCAGGGTTACCTGCCCCTCCTTCTTGACCCCCATTACTGCAAGTTGGAATCAGAGTTCCCAGGCAGGGCCTGGGACAGGGCCCTTGCACAAAGAAAGTGCTTGATAAAGCCTTACTGATTGCTGTGTTACATACATTGCACCACAGACTAGAAGTGGAAATTCAAATCAACTCATGGCCCAGACAGTGGCTATATCAGCCTGAGCACTGGACTTGCACATTCATGTTTAGATCCGGTCGGACGGAACCTGAAATTGCAAAAGAGTGGAAACAAGTGTTGCTACAAAATAGCCTAACCACAGTGAGACACATCTCCTTTGTTATCTGTATGACGCTTTTGGTTTCAAAAACACAGCCCTATTGCAAGATTAGTTCTCTGGGCCAGGAACTAGATCTTCTCTATTACTAACAGATCAGCTGAAGACAGTGAGGGGTGGGCCTCTGCCAAGGGCCAGGACTCCCATCACATTCAGAAACACTTTCCAACAAATGGTCTTCCCTTCAGCAAAATGAATCACATGGTCAAGAAGGAAGTGAGAAGGAAAAAAAGAATGCTGCCCAGGTGTGTTTCTCCTGAGCTATTTGCTTGTTTTATTTCATGGACAACAGTGTTACACTATGTAACTAATTCAGTTTCTTTCATCTCATTGGGTGCTAGGAAGCTCAGAGCCAATCCTGTGACCCACTAAAGTAAGGCTGTACTTTCTGTATTAGTCTCTGCTGGCTCCATTTTATGTTTATATCTTCATTTTCCCTCTATTTTTCTCATCAACTTGCTGAAATTTGCCATAAGTCCTATTTAGAATAAGGAGGAGGGTAAGAGGAGAAGGGGAAAAATGGTCCTTGCCCTTGAATAATGAAAAATACATAAGTAAGGAGATAAGTAACAATAACAAAAATAATATTATAGAAGTTAACATTTATGGCTGGGCATGGCAGCTCACCCCTGTAATCCCAGCACTTTGGGAGGCTGAGGCAGGCCGATCACCTGAGGTCAGACATTTGAGACCAGCCTGGCCAACATGGTGAAACCCTGTCTCTACTAAAAATACAAAAATTAGCTGGGTGTGGTGGCAGGTGCCTGTAATCCCAGCTACTCAGGAGGCTGAGGCAGGAAAATCATTCGAACCAGGAAGGCGAAGATTGCAGTGAGCTGATATCACGCCACTGCACTCCAGCTTGGGTGACAGAGTGAGACTTGGTCTCAAAAAAAAAAAAAAAAAACTTAAAAAAAGGAAGTTAACATTTATTTAGCACTTTTGCAAGGGACTTGCCTTTAACACTTTTGCAAGGGACTGTGGCAGGTAACATTTATTTGGCACTTATGCAAGGGACTGTGGTATGTATCATCTCACTAACTTCCCTAACAGCCCCACCAGTAAAAGTACAGAACTATTATTTTCCCCCAAATTAGTATTATAGATGAGGAAAGGGAAGCTTAGAGGGGCTAAGTCGTGAGGCCAAGATCACATGGCTAGAAATGGTGTGGCTGGGACCCAATCCCAGGTCTGGGTGAGGCCAAAGCTCAACCCGTGGGCACCACATCTACAAAATCACATGGTAGGGGCAGAAAGTGAAGGTGCCACGGTGAGATGCACAGAGAGGCTGTGGAGGGAAGGTTGGAGAGCCCACTTCCAGCTGGCTGGCTCTAAAAAAATGCTAATGTCTTTGACTCAAACAGAAAATATCACTAGGTTCATAGAGCCCTGTTGTAATGAGAAATAGCTAAGTAGTTAAGAGGCTGCAGGCCCCAATTCTAACGCTCCTCACTTCCCTTCGAACCCAGCCTCAGGGATGACACTTAGGCTGCACGTTCCCTGCGGGCAGGTACTGTGTCTTGTTCCCTGTTCGGTCCCCAGAACCCAATGTGGTGCCTGGCACAGAGGAGGCCCTGTGTAGCATGTGCTGTGTTAGTAAAGGAACGCATGGCTCACAGATACTTCACAATAATTGCTGGCGCCGTGCAGATGAAGGGAGCTAGACAAAAACCCACACATGTGTATTCTAATGACACACATCACGCAGACACATGCCGCCCTGTGTGTCTCCTCTGGAGGCACCTGCCTTTTCCATTATAACGTGACTCACATAAGTGGTGTGCAGTTTTTCAAATTTCAATAAAAAGGAAAGATATAGTAACCTAGCTGCTTTTATAGACAGAAATAACAAAATAAAAACAGGTCTCCATCCAGGGCAAGGCAGGAGATTTGAGGGGCTTCAGCAAACAGTTCATGCATAGATGGCGGGAACATTTTTTTTTTCTTTGAGACAGTCTCTCTCTGTTGCACGGGCTGGAGTGCAGTGGCGCAATCTCGGCTCACTGCAGCCTCCGCCTTCTGGGTTCAAATGACTCTCCTGCCTCAGCCTCCTGAGTAGCTGGAATTACAGGCGTCCGCCACCACACCAAGCTATTTTTTTTTTTGAATTTTTAGTAGAGGCAGGGTTTCGTCACGATGGCCAGGCTAGTCTTGAACTCCTGACCTCAGGTGGTCCACCCGCCTCGGCCTCTGAAAGTGCTGGGATTACAGGTGTGAGCCACGGCAACTGGCTTGATTTGATTTCTGCCAGCAGGAAAAGCAGTGCTGATGTGGAATCAGTAGGGAACGGGGTTCGCCCCAGGGGTGCCCCTCACCAGGCGAGGCCACGAGAGTCACCGGACTTTCCATCCCCAATGCTTTGCCTGATCAAGCCCTGGATCACCCTTCCAGGCAAACACACGCACCGCCAGCAGCTGGAAGGCAGAATGGGGTAATCGGGTCCCACCTCAGGCACTGTAGTAGTCAGGTTTTCCAGAAAAACAGCGGGAGAGACTTTAAGGAATCGGCTCATGCGATGATCTGGTCAGGCAAGTCTGAAATCTTCAGGGCAGGCCAGGAGGCTGGAAATTCTAGCAGAAGTTGATGTGGCCTTCAATCCTAAGGTGGTCTAGAGACAAATTCCTTTCTCCTCGGGGGACCTCTGTCTTTTCTCTTAAGGCCTTCAACTGATTGGGTGAGGCCCACCCACACTGTGGGGGGTAATCTGCTTTACTCAGAGTCTACTTATTTAAATGTTACTCTCATTCAAAAAAATACCCTCATAGCAACATCTAGAACAATGTTTGACCAACAACTGGGCACCAGAGCCTAGCCACACTGACACATAAAATTAACCATCACAGGCACTTACTAGTATCGGGTGTGGCCATGGTGAAAATACCTGCTTCCTAAAGGCATCAGAGGGTCTGGCAAGTGGCCCATGTGAGCACTCTGTCCCGTCTGGTATATGATGGGTCGGCTCAGGTCTGCGTGGGGCCCTGGCTGTATGAAGGGGAGCCCAGCCTCTGGATTCCCATATGTGTCAGCAACAGTTGGGCCGCCTCTCTGACCAGGCCTGCATTCCACAGGCTTGGAGGGCAGCCTGGGTGCAGGGACACATCCTCCTGCCTTGTTCCTCCTGGCAGCACAGAAGTCCCGGGTGTCAGCAGCCTGTTTCCAGATGGCCTAACCATGGGGTCACTGTTGAGCTCCACCCAAGGGCAGTGATACAAATGCCCTAGCTGAGGGGACTGGGTTGTATCCCAATGAGCCAGCTCCAGTGACCCATCTCTGTGTCCTTTGACAAGCTAAAGGAGGGACCAGGCCCTCAGAGACAGCCATCTGAGAACGCTTTGCAGATCACCAAGAGGCCCTTGGCAGAGAGTCCATGTTGTATATGACGAGGTTAAACATAAAAGAGCACAGCTTACAGCAAAAGCATGGACAAAGGAGAATTATATCCCTAAGCATTCATGTGCAGTCTGTGTAGGTTCCCAGATCTCCTCTATCCAATAGTTTTCAACCATTGACACTGACTTAAAACACCTGAAACAAAATTTCAAATTGAGAAAGGATGACTTTGTTGAAATCATACTCACCTTAAAAATGTCCTTTCCAGCTGGGCGAGGTGACTCACACCTGTAATCCCAGCACTTTCGGAGGCTGAGGTGGGTGGATTACCTTAGGTCAGGAGTTCAAGACCAGCCTGGTAAAACCTCGTCTCTACTAAAAACACAAAAATTAGCCGGGCATGGTGGCGAACGCCTGTAATCCCAGCAACTCAGGAGGCTGAGGCAGGAGAATTGCTTGAACTGGGGAGGTGGAGGTTGCAGTGAGCCGAGATCGCACCACTGCACTTCAGCCTGGGCGACAAAGCAAGGCTCCTTCTCAAAAAAAAAAAAAATGTCCATTCCAGGCTTGACGGAAGAATGATGGGGACATGTGCACTGCTGCTTCCAAGACAGTGGGCTTCATGCGTATCCAGAATAGGAATGCACTAGGCCACGGGGAGGGGGAGCAGAGGGTCTCCCGCTCTGTGCATCCTCTGCACACCCATGGCAGGAGTGGACGAAGATGGAAAAGAGATGTTGGAGCTTGTCCTGCAGCTCCTCTTCATTCTTCTGTGAGACAGTAAAGAAGGACTTGAATATTGATGAACGTCTACCACAAGTCCCAGTCACAAGAATCACACACCTTCTCTCCCTTCCACAAGGTGAAACAAGACAACTCAAGGTCAAGGTAACCTGTGTAAAAGGGCAACTAAATGTGAAACGGTGCCTGAAGGACCAGCGGACAGCAGGGACCTCTCTCTGAACTCCAGCTCGAGCCAAATCAAATGGTTGAGCTGGTTAAGTGGTCCCAGTTTAAAAGATGGGTGTCTGTCTTGACCGGGCACAGTGGCTCACATCTGTAATCCCAGCACTTTGGGAGGCTGAGGCAGGAGGATTGTTTGAGTTCAGGAGTTTGAGACCAGCCTGGGCAACATAGCAAGACCTCATCTCTACCAAAAAAATTAATTAGCTGGCCATGGTAGTGTGCACCTGTAGTTCCAGCTACTTGGGAGGCTGAGGTGGGGGTATTGCTTGAGTTCAGGAGGTTGAGGCTGCAGTGAGCCGTGATCATACCACTGCACTCCAACCTGGGCAACAGAGCAAGACCCTACCTCAAAAAAAAAAAAAAAAAGATGATGTCTCAAGCAAATGCTTCAGGAAGGATTCCCTGGTGGTTAAAAGCAAATGTTTCCAAAGGAAATTGGCATCCCTGTGAGTCTCAGAACAGCTTTGTCTCAGACCCTGCCCTTCATGCCCATGGCCCCAGGACTAGTTGTCTTTCTCTTTCCCTGATTTCATTTCCACTTCAACAGTTACTGAGGGCCTAGCTCACGCCTGTAACCCCAGATACACATGGAGGCAGAGGGGGATTGCTTAAGGCCAGGAGTTTAAGACCAGCCTGGGCAACATAGTGAGTCCCTGTCTTTAAAAACAAAAAATAAATAAAAATTAGCCCAGGCATGGTGGCTCACACCTGTATTCCCAGCACTCTGGGAGGCTGAGGAGGGTGGATCACCTGAGGTCGAGACCAACTTGGCCAACATGGTGAAACCCTGTCTCTACTAAAAAATACAAAAATTAGCCAGGTATGGTGGCGGGCACCTGTAAGCCCAGCTACTCGGGAGGCTGAGGCAGGAGAATCCCTTGAACCTGGGAGGGGGAGGTTACAGTGAGCCGAGATTGCGCCACTGCACTCCAGCCTGGGTGACAGAGCGAGACCCCATCTCAAAAATAAATAAATAAATAAATAAGCCAAGTTGGTGGCCTGTGCCTGTAGTCCCAGCTACTAGGGAGGCTGAGGTGGGAGGATCGTTTGATCAAGCCCAGGAATTGGAGGCTGCAGTGAGCTGTGATCGCACCACTGCACTCCAGCCTGGGCAACAGAACAAGATCTCTATCTCTTAAAAAATATAGGCAAATAAGTAAGAACCTACTTTGTGCCAGGCACTGTTCTCAGACCCGGGGCTCCAAGACCCTTCCTGCCCTCACAGCGCTAACATTCTTGGCACTCACATCCTTCATTTCCACCTGAAAACCTACCACTCACAAATCTTGATCTCCATTTGAGACCCGATCCCAGAGCTCTAGCCCAGCTGCTCCACCTGGGTGGCCCATCATCAGCTCTAGCTCACCACGACCCAACCGAATTTTTCTTACCCCCTCACCAGCTCCGGCCTTTTATGTCCCTATTACTGTCAATGACACTGCCATTCACCCCGCCACCCCAGCCCCAGACCTCAATAACAATAGGATCAAATCCCATCTACTGAGTGCTGAACATGAACCTGGCACGAATATTGTCTAATTTAACCCTCAACACAAATCTATGAGATGGGCTTCATTACAGAGGAGAAAAGAGAAGCTCAGAAAGGTTAAATAATTTGCCCAAGGTCACACAGCTAGAAAGCCACATAGCCAGAACTCAAATCCAGGTCCCTTTCCAATGAACATGGGTTTTTTCAGTGAGTCTGGGGACCCTTGGGATCCCCAAGACCTTCTCAGGGTGTTCATAAGGCCAAAACTATTTTCACAGTAATACTAAGATGTTATTTTAGTCTTTTTCTCTCAAAAGGGTACAGTAGAGTTTCAGAAGCTTTGTGATTGGTGGTGTCAAAATAGCTTGAATGAAGAGACACATAAGAAAATCCAGCAAGCTGTCTTGTCTCTTAAGTCGGACATCAAAGAGACTTGAAAAAATATAAAACAGGCTGGGTGCAGTGGCTCACGCTTGTAATCCCAGCACTTTGGGAGGCCGAGGCAGGTGGATCACAAGGTCAGGAGTTCGAGACCAACCTGGCCAACACAGTGAAACCCCTTCTCTACTAAAAATACAAAAATTAGCTGGGCATGGTGGCAGGCGCCTATAATTTCAGCTACTTGGGAGGCTGAGGCAGGAGAATCGCTTGAACCTGGGAGGTGGAGGTTGCAGTGAGCCAAGATTGCGCCACTGCACTCCAGCCTGGGCGACAGAGCTAGACACTGTCTAAAAGAAAGAAAGAAAGAAACAAAGAAAGAAAGAGAGAGAGAGAGAGAGAGGAGAGAGAGAGAGAGAAAGAGAGAGAGAGAGAGAGGAGAGAGAGAGAGAGAGAGAGAGAGAGAGAGAGAAAGAAGGAAAGAAAAAGAAAGAAAGAAAGAAAGAAAAAGAAAAAGAAAGAAAGAAAGATTATAAAATATAATGCCACTCTTCTCATTAATTTTTAAAAATTTTAGAATGTATATGGGCTGGACACAGTGGCTCATGCCTGTGCATGGGAGGCCGAGGCAGGCAGATCACTTGAGGTCAGGAGTTCAAGACCAGCCTGGCCAACATTGTGAAACCCCGTCTCTACTGAAAATAGAAAAATTAGCCAGGCATCGTGGCATGCGCCTGTAATCCCAGCTACTTGGAAGGCTGAGGCCTAAGAATCGCTTGGACCCAGAAAGTGGAGGTTGCAGTGAGCCGAGATCACGCCACTGCACTACAGCCTGTGTGATAGAGTGAGACTCTGTCTCAAAAAAAAAAAAAGAGAGAAAAGAAAGACTGTATAGCTATTTGTCATAAAATATATTAATCATGTTAACATGTAATCGGTTTATCGTTGCCATTTAAAATTATTCTCAGCCAGGCACAGTGGCTCATGCCTGTAATCTCAGCACTTTGAGAGGCAAAGGCAGGCAGATCACTTGAGTCCAGGGGTTCAAGTCCATCCTGGGCAACATGGCAAGACCCCATCTCTACCAAAAAATACAAAAAATTAGCTGGGCATGGTGATGCGTGCCTGTAGTCCCAGCTACTCAGGAGGCTGAGTCGGGAAGATTGCTTGAGCCCAGAAGTTGGAGGCTGCAGTGAGCCGTGATAGCACAGCTGCACTCCAGCCTGTGCGACAGAGCCAGACTCTGTCTCAAAATAAATAAATAACAAGAAAAATAAAATTATTGTTTTAATTTCTAACATGGCAAACATCAGTAGATATATCCCACATAAAGAAAATTCAATAATTTTTATGTATGTATTGATTGATTTTGTAGAGATGAGGTCTCTCTATGTTTTCCAGGCTGGTCTGGAATTCCTGGATGCAAGTGATCTTCCTGCCTCAGCCTCCCAAAGTGTTGGGATTACAGGCATAAGCCAACATGCCCAGCCCAAAATTTGATAATTTTTAAAAGTGTAAAGGGGTCCTAAGACCAGAAAGTTTGAGGATTGCTGATTTAAACCTTCTCTTACCATCTTTCCTTTCCATTTTCTGGATATCTCACATCTACATTTGTTTAAGAACATTTTGATGTCTTCTGGCCTTTAGACTGTCCTTGCTTCACCCTTGTCCAGGAATGGCTGTTTGTGGATTTATCTTGCTGCTTCCCACCCACCATCCCTTGTACTTTTTGTTTTTATAAGTCTGGACTCTTTTAATGGCCAGTTCAAATTCAAATTGAATTGATCTAAGCATAAGAAGGACTTTATTGGATAGATGAGGGCTTCAGGCACAGCTGGGTCCAGGTGTCCCAGTCATCATGAGGAACCTGCCTGCCTGCATCTCTGGGCTCCGCTTTCCTCATATTGTCTTTGCTCTAAGGTGGGTTCTTTCCTCAACTGGGGACATGATGGCCCCAACAGCTCCATCCTAGGCTCAGACCAGCCTAGCATCCTCAGGAGAAAGAGAAAGATCCTCTTTTTTAGCAGGTTCATCAAAAGTCCATGGGTTGATGCTATAGCCTAGATTGATTCTGTGTTTTTGTGTGTGGTAAAATACACATAACATAAAGTGTAGCATTTTAATCAATTTTTTATTTTTTTGAGACAGGGTCTCGCTCTGTCACCCAGGCTGGAGTGCAGTGATATGATCATGGCTTACTGCAATCTCTGCCTCCCAGATTCAAGCGATTCTCCTGCCTCAGCCTCCTGAGTAGCTGGGACTATAGGCACGCACTGCCACACCCAGTTAATTTTTATATTTTTAGTAGAGTCGGGGTTTCACCATGTTGACCAGGCTGGTCTTGAACTCCTGGGCTCAAGTGATCCATCCCCCTCGGCCTCCCAAAGTGCTGGGATTACAGGCATGAGCCACCATGCCCAGCCTTAATCATCTGTAAGTGTACCGTTCTGTGGCATTAAGTATATTCACGCTGTTGTGCAATTATCACCGCCATTGTTGTTTTGGGGATAGCAATCTGCCAGTTTTCTTCTAAGGAATCACCAGCCCCTAGGTCTCATTCCCTGTGGTTTAGGGGGGCTTCTGAAGTTTCAGCTTCAGGGATGCATATGAAATTCATGCCTGACCCATGAGAATTTATCCTAGGCCACAGGGTTTGGTCCAGGGACAGCCCTGGACAGAAGCTGGGTTAGTGAGAGTCAATACTCATCATCCTGGGTCATGCTAAAATTACCAGGACAGGGGACCCTTCATTAACATTGCTAAGCTGGTAGGATGTAAGCCTGGGGCTCCAGGGCCACTCATGGAAGGAGACTGCCCAAAATCAACAGCAAGGAAAGCAGATCCAAGAGGTAAAACGAGAAAGATGCTGAGCACTCGGTTATTTAAGTCAATACATGGCTCTTTTCTCTTCTTTTTTCTTTCTTTCTTTCTTTTTTTCTTGCAAAGAGACCTGACTGATACAATGTAGTAGGGAGAATAATAGCATCACCACCTCCCCAAGGATGTCCATGTCTTAATTGTCCTAATTCCTGAAATGGTGACTGTTGCCTTACACAGCAAAGGGAAATTGGGGATGCAGATGGATTAAGGCTGCTAATCATATGCCCTTTTTTTTTTTCTTTTTTTTTTTTTTTTTTTTGAGACGGAGTCTCGCTCTGTCACCCAGGCTGGAGTGCAGTGGCACGATCTCAGCTCACCGCAAGCTCCACCTCCTGGGTTCACGCCATTCTCCTGCCTCAGCCTCCTGGGTAGCTGTGACTATGGGCGCCCGCCACCACACCCGGCTAATTTTTTATATTTTTAGTAGAGACGGGGTTTCACCGTGGTCTCGATCTCCTGACCTCGTGATCCACCCACCTTGGCCTCCCAAAGTGCTGGGATTACAAGCATGAGCCACCGCGCCCAGCCAATCATATGCCCTTAAAAAAGAGAGATTCTCCTGGATCACCCAGGTGGGCCCAACGTCATCACAGAGGTCCTTCCTCACAGAAGTGGAAGAGGAAGACGAAAGATAAGGTCCGAATGATATGATGTGAGAGGGGCTAGACTTGCCTTTGCTAGCTTGAAGACGACAGAAGGGGCCACAAGCCAAGCAATGTGGGCAGCTTCTGGAGGCTGGAGAAGGTAAGAAAACTCTCTCTAGAACCTCCAGAGAGGACTGCAGCCCTGTCAACACCTAAGTTTTATGCCACTGAGACTCATGTCAGACTTACAGACCTACGGAACTGTAAAATAATAAATTCATGTAGTTTTAACCACCAAGCTTGTGGTAATTTGTTACAGCAAATGGAAAACTAAAACATCCAGTATTTCACCAGTTGGTTCATAACATACCTCTGTTAAAGCATAGCCAGTGACTCCACCTGCCTGCCTGCAGGACAAGCCCACACTCCTCACCCAGAATTCAGGTCCTTCATGGGCTGCTATGTCTGGCCCCAATCTACCCTCCGGCCTCATAGTGCAGTCTCCCAGGCTCAAGTAATCCTCCCACCTCAGTCTCCCGAGTAGCTGGGTCTACAGGCATGTGCCAACATGCCTGGCTAATTAATTAATTTTTTTTTTCCAAGATGGGGGTCTCCCTGTGTTGCCAAGGCTGGTCTTGAACTTCTATGCTCAAATGATCCTCCTGCCTCAGCCTCTCAAAATGCTGTGATGACAGGCGTCAGCCACTGCGCCAAGCCGGGCCTTGTGTCTTGTCAGTACTTCTTTCAGTGTCTTCAGCCAGGATTGATCTCCTTATTTTTCTCTCTGAGCGTTTGGTGCTAAAACTAACCCAAGTCTTTCCATCGCTTCCCCCGCAAAACATGCCATGCTTCCTCTGCCTATTGTAACTGCATGTGTCTCTTCCTTCATCCCAGCTCGGCCAGGTGAACTTCATTCCTCAGTGTCGACACACAAGACTCATTTTGGGTGAGCCTGCTGGCTTGCAGATCCAAGAGGGCTTGCCTCCTTCCCAAACTGTGCACCTCACCTCCCAGCTCATCTTTTTTTTTTTTTTTTTGAGACAGAGTCTCGTTCTGTCACCCAGGCTGGCGTGATCTCACCTCACTGCAACCTCCACCTCCCGGGTTCAAGCAATTCTCATGCCTCAGCCTCCCAAGTAACAGGGACCACAGGTGCCTGCCACCATGCCCCGCTAATTTTTGTATTTTTATAGACACAGGTGTTTCACCATGTTGGCCAGGCTGGTCTCGAACTTCCGACCTCAAGTGATCTGCCCGCCTTGGCCTCCCAAAGTTCTGGGATTACAAGCATGAGCCACCTCGCCCAGCCCCAGCTCATCTTCTTAGAGAGGCACCTCACCTCCACCTCCACATCCCAGGGTGGTAGCTGAGCAGCAGTCAGAGAACAATCAGCCTGGACTGGAGTAGGAAGGGGAGCTCCTGGAGGGAGGTCTTTGGGGGAGAAAATAACTCTACAGAATTGGTTATGATGATGGTGAGTTTGACAATCTGAAGGTATTAAGGGCAAATACTGAAGAGAAAAAGAGCAAAGTTAGGAACTCCAGGAAGAACACAAATCTGTGCAGGAAAGGAACATAATCAAAGAATATTTCAGGCTGGGCACAGTGGCTCATGCCTGTAATCCCAGCACTTTGGGAGGCCAAGGTGGGAGGATTGCCTGAGCCTAGGAGTTGGGGACCAGCCTGTGCAACATAGGGAGACATCTATCTCTACAAAAAATAAAAATAAATTAGCCGGGTGTGGTGGCGCGTGCCTATAGTCTCAGCTATGTGGGAGACTGAGGTGGGAAGATCACTTGAGCCTGGGAGGTTGAGGTTGCAGTGAGTGAGCCATGATCACCTCACTGCACTCCAGCCTGGGTAACAGAGACAGACCCTGTCTCAAATCAACAACAATAATAGTGACGTATATTTTACTTGATTCTGCAGTGGGCAATATATATATACACAGTCATAATGTAGATAATATTTGTTGATTGATTACTAACCTTCAGGGTCTCCCTACAGACAGAGATACAGTAATAATTTTTTTTTTTCTTGAGAAGGAATCTCACTCTGTTGCCCAGGCTGGAGGGCAGTGGCACGATCTCGGCTCACTGCCACCTCCACCTCCCAGGTTCACACGATTCTCCTGCCTCAGCCTCCCAAGTAGCTGTGATTATAGGTGCCCGCCACAATGCCCAGCTAAGAGATACACTAATAATTATAACTACGTAATAGAATGTATGCTTAACCCCTGACAATGTATAAATGAGAATACAGAGGATTTGTGAGGTTGATGAAGAAAGGGAAATTTGAAGGGTAGGGGCACTAATATTCTTATCTTAGTGGGTGGTCAAGAAATAGAACAACACACACCTATGTCTACAAATTTACTATATGTATTATACATATGCAGGTAGATATATGTATATATATTACATATATGGTTTAACAAAAAAGTGTTATATTGGGAGATATATTGAAAGAAGTGAGGAGGGGAAGTGGGGTGTTGTAAGTGAATTAAATCATTTGCCATCATTGGAGAAATCAACAGATAATGTTTTAAATTGCTAAATCAAGAAATAGTGATATGAACATGTTATTACAACATGTCCAGGTAACCACCAAAAGATGGTTAAACAGATTTTCTCCTGGGAGTGGTGGAGGGGAATGAGTAGGGAACGATAGTACTAGGGACTGGGACAGGCACTTTCATTTTAAACTCCTTGCAACTATTATTTTCAAATTGGGGTGTTTCTTTTTTTTTTTTTTCTTTTTTGAGACAGTCTTGCTCTTGTCCCCCAGGCTGGAGTGTGATGGCACGATCTCGGCTCACTGCAACCTCCCCCTCCCGGGTTCAAGCGATTCTCCTGCCTCAGCCTCCTGAGTAGCTGGGATTACAGGCACGCACCACCATGCCCAGCTAATTTTTGTATTTTTAGTAGAGACAGGGTTTCACCATGTTGGCCAGGCTGGTCTCAAACTCCTGACCTCAGGTGATCCACCTGCCTCGGCCTCCCAAAGTGCTGGGATTACAGGCATGAGCCACCGTGCCTGGCCAAATTTGGGGTGTTTCTTAAATTTTTTTTTTAAGAGATGGATCTTGCCCAGTCATGGTGGCTCACACCTATAATCCCAGCACTTTGGGAGGCCGAGGCGGGTGGATCATGAAGTCAGGAGATCAAGACCATCCTGGCTAACATGGTGAAACCCTATCTCTACTAAAAATACAAAAAATTAGCCAGGCGTGGTGGCACGCACCTGTAGTCCCAGCTACTCGGGAGGCTGAGGAAGGAGAATCGCTTGAACCTGGGAGGCAGAGGTTGCAGTGAGTGGAGATCGTGCCACTGCACTCCAGCCTGGGCGACAGCGCAAGACTCCAACTCAAAATAATAATAATAAATTTAAAAATTAAGTATATATGTACTTATTTATAATAACTTTAAAAAGGAAATGAATAAAAGTATATGTATGTGTGCACATGTGAGAGAGAGAGAGAAAGAGACAGTAGCATTCAATAAATTCTAATTTAAGGATAAGTAAGCTAAACAGATGAAGAACTAATGAAAAAAAATAAAATAAAAGCCAGTCACAGTGGCTTGAAAATATAATCCCAGCTACTTGGCAGCCTGGGGAGGGAGGATTGCTTGAACCCAGGAATCCAGGGCAATATAGTGAGACCCCCATCTCTAAAACAATTTTTTTTTAAGATGAAGAATTAGATACAGATGGTAAATAATATGTCTTAAGTATGAGGCCAGGCGAGGTGGCACATGTCTGTAATCCCAGCACTTTGGGAGGCTGAGGCAGAAGGATCCCTTAAACCCAGGAGTTCAAGAGCAGCCTGGGCAATATAGTGAGACCCCCTCTCTACAAAAAGTGAACAAAATTAGCCAGGCATTGTGGCATGCACCTGTAGTCTCAGCTATTCTGGAGGCTGAGGTGGGAAGATTGCTTAAGCCTGGAAGGTCAAAGCTGCAGTGAGCCAAGTTCGCGCCACTGCACTCCAGCCTAGATGACAGAGTGAGACCCTGTCTCAAAAGAAAAAGAAGAAGAAAAAAAGAATGAACAACACTGCCCTGGGGTGCCTGGAGAGACTAGAAGCCTACATCACAATCCTAAGGATCATTATAGTCAAGTGATAGATTGAAAAGGCCCTATAGGAAACATAAGGAAAGGCTGGTAAGATAGAAGAATAGAAAAGTGCAGTGTTGCAGACGGAAAAGGAGGAAGGAGCTTCAAGGAGGAAACAGTTAGCCAGGTGCAGTGGCTCACACCTGTAATCCTTGCACATTGGGAGGCCAAAGCAAGCGGATCACTTGAGGTCAGGAGTTCAAAACCAGCCTGGCCAACATGGTGAAACCCTGTCTCTACTAAAAATGCAAAAAAATTAGCCGAGCGTAGCGGCAGATGCCTATAATTCCAGCTACTTGGGAGGCTGAAGCAGGAGAATTGCTTGAACCCGGGAGGTGGAGATTGCAGTAAGCCGAGATCACGCCACCGCACTCCAGCCTGGGCAACAAGAGCGAAACTCTGTCTCAAAAGGAAGAAAAAGGAAAGGAGGAAGCAGTCAGTCAATTAAATGCCATCCTATCAAGAGGTCAGGAATCGTGAGGACTGAAAAGTTAGCATTAGGACAGCAGCAAGGTCGTCCCTGGACCTCCAGTCAATGGCTAAGTCCACTATGTGCTGTATGCACTGTATGTGCATATATTAATAAATTGGGCTGCCTGGCTGCAGAGATATGAGGAGAGAACTGCATTTTTCTCATTCACCAAGTTCCAAGCTCTCATCCACCTGGCATGTGACTTTTATCCCCTTCAAAGGAAGATAGTATTGGCTGGGCACGGTGGCTCACGCCTGTAATCCCAGAACTTTGGGAGGCCGAGGCAGGCAGATCACTTGAGGTCAGGAGTTTGAGACCAGCCTGGCCAATATGGCGAAACCCTGTCTCTACTAAAACTACAAAAATTAGCCAGGCATGATGGCACGCATCTGTAATTCCAGCTACTTGGAGGCTGAGGCGTGAGAATCACTTGAACCCAGGAGGCAGAGGTTGCAATGAGCCAAGATCCAGGCACTGTACTCCAGCCTGGGTGGTGGAGTGAAACTCTGTCTCAAAAGAAAACCAAACAAACAACAAAAAACAAAGGAAGATAGCACTAACGGTAGGTTTTAGATACAAAATGTCTCTATCCTGCAGATGCAGATTTCCCCGGGGAAGGCATGCTCTGTCTGCTATAGGAGGAAAGATTGCTTCTCTATAAGCAGGCATTCAGTTTTTATTTTAACCAGACATCACCAGAATGTAACCCTTCTTGGGGTGTTAAAGTGTGGCAGGCCAGGTCTCACTAATGCAGGCCTCCATAACAACTGTTTGAGTACTGAATGAGTGGTTAAGTTGAATATTAGAAGCCGGTTTTCTTATACAAAGGCTGGGATGTAACAAAAGCCCATCAAGAGTATTGCCTATGCCTTTCCTAGGCCTTGAAGCATCACAAAATAAGGAAGGAATTCTTAACAGGACCCATTTAGGATTAAACAAGTTTTATTGTGGATCTGAAGAAACCCCCCCCGGTGTCCACAAACAAGTTTACTGGGGGTCTGAAGGAACTCCCCAAACCTCTATGATTTAGCAGGAGACAAGATAAAGGTAATCACCCCAGCACCTGGACTCATTTAGATTAAGTAAACCTACTGAGGCTCCAGAGGAAGGTCTTCAGGACTCACACCTTAGTTACAGATTAAAAGAAATTAATCACTTATGTCTTCAGATGAATGCACACTTACACGTAGACATATAGCTTAAAAGGTATATAAGCTCTGGAAAACTTTGTAGTTTTGAGTTGGTCTGGTGATAATTTCTAGGCCTTCTCCCTGTCACTGGTTGCAGAAATAAAAACTCTCTTCCTCCCCAGTTTCATCTGGGTCTCATTATTGGGCCATGAGAAATAGCAGCCCAACCCTCAGTTTGGTCCAGGAACAAAAGTGGGGGAATCCTGGAATATTTGCTCTACTCCAAACTTGCAGAGTTCCTGAGAGATGGTCCTGGCTCTAGATTGCCGAAGAAATAGTTAATTACCACAGCCCTGGGACAACCATTTGGGTAATTCCATTCAAATGCCCCAGGAATGACTCCTGCCCAGTCTGTGTTCCTAGTCAAACAATCTCTCTTTTCTTTTTCTCACCTTCCTTGAAGCAATCTAGAATATTCTTCAAAGGTCATTAGAGAGTGCCTACCTTTCATCTGGGAGATCTCCCCTTAGATCCCTGAGAGACCCAGTGCTGTTGGTTACCAGGCTCAGCCCCTAGCTGGGGTCCACACAGCAGAATTCTCCTCCCAGTACAGGGAACTCCAGGGAAGGAGAGGGTTGCAGCTCCTAGGCTCCTAAGGCAGCTGGGAACACTTATTGTGTCCCTCTGTCCCCAGGCTGGATTCCCCTTGGGAATAACTTTCTGGTTCAGATGCTTCTCCCTGTAAAAGCTTTTCCAATACTCTGTAGTTTGAGCTTCCTTAATTACAGAAGCATGGGGTTCTAGCACCTTAATGTACATAAATATCACATGGGGTTCTGCTAAAACGTAGATTCCTGGACCTCACCTCCCAGAGTTTCTGATCAGGTTTGGGCCAGAGCCTAGAAATCTGCATTTTAATAAGTATCACTAAATGTTTCTGATGCACATAGTCCTGGGACTTGACTCTAGGAAACAATGCCTTACATTGAATGCGGATACAATCTATATTAAAATTATGATGTTAAGTATAATTACCCCCATTATTCAGCATATCATTGTATATTGAGTTAAATTTGTAACTATCATTAAATAATTAAATGATACAAACAAATCCCTGCTGCTGACCCAGGAACACAGAGTTGCTCATGTGAGAAGCAGATTAATTAGTAATCAATACTTAAATTTGGAGCTCATAGCTGAGACCTATTTGTTTTCTGTGTCGGCTTAGTAGCATTGTAGCATTTCTGCCTCTTGTACCTTCTTTTCTTTTCTTTTCTTTTTTTTTTTTTTTTTTTTTTTTGAGACGGAGTCTCACTCTGTCACCCAGGCTGGAGTACAGTGGTACAATCTTGGCTCACTGCAACCTCTGCCTCCCGGGTTCAAGCAATTCTCCTGCCTCAGCCTCCTGAGTAGCTGGGATTACAGGTGCCCACAACCACGCTTGGCTAGTTTTTGTATTTTTAGTAGAGATGGAGTTTCACCATGTTGGCCAGGCTGGTCTCGGCCAGGCTGGTCTCGAACTCATGACCTCAAGTGATCCACCTGCCTCTGCCTCCCAGAGTGCTGGGATTACAGGTGTGAGCCACGACACCCCGCTTCTCTAGCACCTTATCAGCTGCTCTGAGAGTTCTGCCTAGTTCTCTATGCACCCCAGTGTAACACAAAGTGATTTCCATTTATAACACAACCATATTTCAAGTCAGATCATCCCAAACATACTTTCTATATTTAGTATCCATGCCTTAGTGTATTCCTACGATAAGATATATATGATTTTCAAACTAAGAAGGTAAGAAGCAAGCCTATGGAATTAACTTTTTACAACTTGGGACACTGGCACATCCTCAGTGAACAAAACCTGGCCGGGCTCAGTGGCTCACACCTGTAATCCCAGCACTTTGGGAGGCCAAGGCAGGTAGATCGCTTGAGGTCAGGGGTTTGAGACCAGCCTGGCCAACATGGTGAAACCTCATCTCTACTAAAAATTTAAAAATTAGATAGATGCAGTGGTGCACACCTGTAGTCCCAGCTACTCAGCCGAGGCAGGAGAATCACTTGAACCTGGGAGGTGGAGGTTGCAGTGAACCAAGATCACACCACTGCTCTCTAGCCTGGGCAGCAGAGCGAGACTCTGTCTCAAAAAAAAAAAAAAAAAAAAAGCTACTTTTCCAGACGAATTTGGGAGTCATTTCTCCTTATTTAGAAGCGGAATGTAATTAGATTTTATCGGCTCCATGCACAGAAAACACGGATGAAGGATTAACTCTTAGGAAGCAGAGTTCAAAACTCTTGAGTCTAAAAGGGCAATGATTCTGAACATAAAGCCATCCTACAGTTTTGCACAATCAGTGGAGCAGATTGGAAATTATTCTGTTTTCATTGTTAACATTTCTTGCATGTTTGTTCCATTTTCTTAGTGTCTAAGCAATAGGTTTTGGGTAAATTTAAAGCATAAAAATCATCCACACAAAAGTATAGATAACTGAAGGGTGATGAGTTCTTCTGATAACAAAACCTGACTTAGAGCGGTAACAGGAAAGGCAAAATGATTAAGATAACCAGTGGAGAAAAAGCGGGTGAGATAATTCAGAAGGAAGTGGGGAGAAAGAGCTCCGTACTGGTAGAGTTGGTGTGTGGCTGCTGTAGGTCATGTCAGATTCAGCAACTCATAATCATCTAGCACATTCTCAGGTCCATTTCTATTAACTACATTTTGAACCCCATTTTTACACAGCACATGTATAAAGCCTTCTTGTCACTTCCTGTAGGTGAAAAATTAATATTGGGTCATGACCCTCCTGAGAAAGAGGTTACTGGCTTAAAGAGTCTGGTTGGGGCCAGGCGAGGTGGCTTATGCCTGTAATCCCAGCACTTTGGGAGGCTGAGGCTGGAGGATCACCTGAGGTCAGGAGTTCTCAACTAGCCTGGCCAACACAGTGAAATCCCCGTCTGTACCAAAAATACAAAAATTAGCCAGGCATAGTCACGGGCACCTGTAATCCCACCTACTCAGGAGGCTGAGGCAGGAGAATAGTTTGGATATGGGAGGCAGAGGTTGCAGTCAGCCGAGATCACGCCACTGCACTCCAGCCTGGGCAACAGAGCGAAACTCCATCTCAAAAAAAAAAAAAAAAAAGACTCTGGTTGCATTATGAGTTATATGGGCGAGGCTTAACGAAAGCTATACTTTCTCTGGGATTTCTCCTTGACACATAGTTCCTGGTCGCATTCTTGAATTTTGTTTTCTCATCCTAGATTTTTTTCAAACCCTAATAATAATAAATAATTTAAAAATAGTAATAGACATTGCAGCCTCCAATAAATTTTTCTTAATTTTTATTTGTAGAGACAGGAGTCTCTCTATGTTGCCCAGGTTGGTCTCGAACTCCTAGTCTCAAGCAATCCTCCTGCCTCAGCCTCCCAAAGTGCTGGGATTATAGGTGTGAGCCACCATGCTCAGCCTTAGAATCTTTTTTAAAATATTTATTTATTTATTTATTTATGTTTATGACGCAGGGTCTCTCTCTGTCACCCAGGCTGCAGTGCAGTAATGCAATCATGGCTCACTGCAGCCTTGACATCCCAGGCTCAAGATGAAAGCAATTAATTTTTTTTAAAAAGGATTACATCTATCTAGAATGCAAAGTGACTGAAAGGCTCATTTATGTACTGCAACATCAATGCATCTATATATAATTTATTATTGCCCTAACATATTTGAATTCTATATTTTTATAACCCATGATTAGCGACTGTGGTAATCAAAAAGTAGACATGCACTGAAGATGTCTATGGCAAGCTTAGAAACAGACTCATGCCTCAAGTTTAGTTACAGGCTCACGCCTGTAATCCCAGAATTTTGGGAGGCTGAGGTGGGAGGATTGCTTGAGCCCAGGAGTTTGAGACCAGTCTGGGCAACATGGCAAGACCCCCATCTCTATAAAAAAGAAGAGGAAAAATACATACACATATAATATATTATATAAATATATTTATATATAAATATATTTTTTCCCTCTCTTTTTTATATAAATAAATATATCTTTTTTTTTATTTTTTGAGAAGCATCTCACTCTGTCGCCCAGGCTGGAGTACAGTGGTGCAATCTTGGCTCACTCCAACCTCCACCTCCCGGGTTCAAGCAATTCTCATGCCCCAGCCTCCTGAGTGACTGGGATTACAGGTGTGTGCCACCATGCCTGGCTAATTTTTGTATTTTTAGTAAAGACAGGGTCTTGCCATGTTAGCCAGGCTGGTCTCAAACTCCTGGCCTCAGTGATCCACCCACCTTGGCCCCCCAAAGTGCTGGGATAACAGGCGTGAGCCACTGCACCCGGCCAGTATTTTTTTTTTTTTTTAATTAAAAAGAAGAAACATTGCTACAACTACTTAGAAACAAAATGGATAATTTTTAAAAATCTCTATCTGTATAGATACAGCTATAATTCTGATTTGGACATTGTGTGATTTGAGGTTGATTTCCTTTGTCGCTTCTGTCTGGCTTAGTGGCTTGTCAGCAATTTTACTTGAGGTGTAGTTGTCCCTTCTTACAGTCCATTCAAACTAAAATTGATAGAACCAACTTCTTGTTAACTTTATAAAAGATATTCATGTTGACATTGGTTCAAACAGCTCTGCCATTTACTAGCTATCTGACCTTGGGCAAGTCATTGAAGCTCTCCCTAAGCCAAAGTTTCACATTCTGTAGGAGGGTAATAGTATCAATGTCATAGAGTTTTGAGACAATTACTTGAGATAAGGTATATAAACTGCTTAGCAGAGTGCCTGGAATAGATTAGTTAGCACTCAATAATGTCAGCCTGTATAAACACATTGTAAGGTGATTACAGGTTCGCCTGTAACCCCAGCACTTTGGGAGGCCCAGGCAGGCAGATCACCTGAGGTCAGCGGTTCAAGACTAGCCTGGCCAACACAGTGAAACCACCGTCTCTAGTCAAAATACAAAAATTAGCCGGGCGTGGTGGCAAATGCCTGTAATTCCAGCTACTCCAGAGGCTGAGGCAGGAGACTCACTTAAACTTGGGAGGCAGAGGTTGCAGTGAGTCAAGATTGTGCCACTACACTCCAGCCTGGGCAACAGAGAGAGACTCCATCTCAAAAAAAAAAAAGTTATCTTTAAATGCAATGGGTTTATTATTGTCATTTTAACATAAATTATTAAAATGTATCCACTTAAATTTCAAATGGGGTAAATATAGAAATATATAACGTACATAAACAAAAGATCTTTGGTGTCCTCAATAATTTTAAGTGCAAAGGGGCCTTGAGGTCTTGGAAGACAGCTGTCTCTGGGAAGCCAGGCTCAGGGAAAGCAGTGTTTGTGGCATAGGCTATGTGAACAGAGGGCAGGACTGCAAAGCAGCCAATGAGATTTTCTTCTGGTAACTAAAAATACAGTCTTAAAATGTAACAAGTCACTACAGAGAACAAATGACAATCAGCAGAGTATGTTGATGGCTATTGGGATAAAGACTGGTTTTAAGACCACTGCCTGTTATACTTGAATTTTATCTTTTTTTTTTTTTAAGGTGTGCATTTTTATTCAACTGGTCTCTACAGGTAAGTCCTGAGTGCCTCCACACCTCCACCCACTCCCAGGGAGACCAAAAGCCTTCAAACGTCTGAAGCTGGGGGACAAAAAAGGGGGGCCACGATGGCTGATCATTCAAAATAAAACAAAATAAAAAAGTATAAGGGGGAGATTTTTAAAATTTGCATTACATAATTTACACGAAAGCAATCTATCACCTCCCCTGTGTGGACTTGAGAGTGGACTGGGCCATTCTCCTTAGACAGAAGTGGGCTGGATTTTGGGAGGGCAAGGGACTTCCTGTAACAATACACCTCACGATATTTAGAATGACTATTTAAAAAAGAACAATGTGGCCTGACATGGTGGCCCACGCCTGTAATCCCAGCACTTTGCAGGATGAGGCAAGCAGATCATTTGAGGTCAAGAGTTTGAGACCAGCCTGACCAACATGGTGAAACTCTGTCTCTACTAAAAAAAAGACAAAAAAACCTGACCAACATGGTGAAACTCCATCTCTACTAAAAAAAATACAAAAAAAATAAAAAACCTGACCAACATGGTGAAACCCCGTATCTACTAAAAAAAAACAAACAAAAAAAAAATTAGCTGGGCGTGGTGGCACATGCCTGTAGTCCCAGCTACCAAGAGGCAGGAGAATCACTTGAACCTGGGAGGTGGGGGTTGCAGCGAGCCAAGATCACGTCACTGCACTCCAGCCTGGGCAACAGAGTGAGACTCTGTCCCAAAATAAATAAATAAATAAAATAAATATTAAAAAAAAGAAAAAAAAGAACAATGTACAGTCAAAGTCCTTGGCCACATTGTAGAACTTTGGAGGATGCTCACTCCAACCGACTGCTGTCTCCTTCACAGTTTCAGTTTTTAAATCCAGAGTCAAGCCAAAAACAAACACAAACACAAACACACACACACACACACACACACACAAAGCCATGCCAATCTCTTCTTGTTTTCTGCGCATTAGGTTTTTGTCAAGAAAGGGTGTAACGCAACTAAGGAACAGTCTGCCTAGGAGCATTTTCAGTGGACAATGGAAGGACTGGAGTCATTATATTCCTGCTTGCTCATCCACAACTGCTGGAAGGTGGACAATGAGGTCAGGATGGAGCCACGCATCCACAGAGTATGTGCACTCAGAAGGAGCAATGATCTTGATCCTCCTCATGCTGGGAGCCAGGGTGGTGATCCCCCTCTGCATCCTGCAGGGCGATGCCGGGGTACATGGTGGTGCTGCCGGATAGCACTGTGTTGGCGTACAGGTCTTTGTGGATGTCCACGTCACACTTCACGATGGATTTGAAGGTAGTTTTGCGGATGCCACAGGATTCCATGCCCAGGAAAGAAGGCTGGAAGAGCGCCTCGGGGCAGTGGAACTGCTTGTTGCTGCTGGTGATGACCTGGCCATCTGGCAGCTCATAGCTCTTCTCCCAGGAGGACCCGTGGGGGCCATCTCCTGCTCAAAGTCCAGGGCGACTTAGCACAGCTTCTCCTTGATGATGTCACACAGGATCTCTCCCTCTGCAGGTGGTGAAGCTGTAGCTGCGCAATGTGAGGATCTTCATAAGGCGATCAGTCAGGTCCTGGCCAGCGAGGTCCAGATGCAGGATGGTGTGGGGGAGGGCGTGCCCCTCACAGATGCACACCATGTGGGTGACCTGTTGCCAGAGTCCATCACGATGCCAGTGGTATGGCCAGAGGCGTACAGGGACAGCACGACCTGGATGGCCACGTGCATGGCTGGGGGGTTGAAGGTCTCAAACATAATCTGGGCCATCTTCTCATGGTTGGCCTTGGGATTCAGGGAGCCTTTGGTCAGCAGCACAGGGTACTCCTCAAAAGCCACATGCAGCTCATTGTAGGTGTGGTGCCAGATCTTCTCCATGT
This sequence comes from Pongo abelii, assembly GCF_028885655.2. Classification (NCBI taxonomy): domain Eukaryota; kingdom Metazoa; phylum Chordata; class Mammalia; order Primates; family Hominidae; genus Pongo; species Pongo abelii. The sequence continues at coordinate 75,161,414 of NC_071993.2, forward strand.
CATCCCAGTAGATGACCATGCCATGCTAGATGGGGTACTTCAGGGTCAGGATGCCTCTCTTGCTCTGGGCCTCATCGCCCACATTGGAGTCCTTCTTGCCCATGCCAACCATCATGCCCTGGTGTCGCGGGTGCCCCACGATGGAGGGGAAGGCGGCCCAGGGGGCATCGTCGCCTGCGAAGCTGGCCTTGCCCATGCTGGAGCCCAGTGATATCACCCTGGTGAGCTGGCGGCGTGTGTGGACCGGCTGTGGAGTGGCAAGGGCGAGGCTCTGTGCAGGGCGGGGCGGGGGAGGGGGGCAGATGCAGTCTTGGCGGTCTGCATTTTATCTTTTTTGTTTCTTTCTTTAAGAGATGGAGTCTCACTCTGTCGCCCTGGCTGGAGTGCAGTGGCGCGATCTTGGCTCACTGCAACCTCTGCCTCCCAGGTTCTAGCAATTCTCCTGCCTCAGCCTCCTGAGTAGATGGGATTAGAGGCGCATGCCACCATGCCCGGCTAATTTTTTGTATTTTAGTAGATACGGGGTTTCACACTGTTGTCCAGGCTGGTCTCAAACTCCTGAGCTCAGGCAATCCACCTGCCTTGGCCTCCCAAAGTGCTAGGATTACAGGCGTAAGCCACTGAGCCCAGCCGATTGAATTTTATCTTTTGAATTCAAGTTGAATAACACAGTCAAGAAGAATAAAAGCTAAGATTTAAGAGACAGTGACTTAGAGATCATGTCCTCAGGGTGCCTAGCACACAAAAAGTGCTCAGTAAAAAAACCTCTAATGAAAACCTAGTATGTTGTCTAAGAATTTTCAAATGTTCATTGGAAAGATAAAGATCACAATATTAAGGAAATAATAACAAAATGCTTTTAATTCTGGCCGGGCGCGATGGCTCACACCTGTAATCCCAACACTTTGGGAGGCCAAGGCAGGCAGATTGCCTGAGGTCAGGAGTTCAAGATCAGCCTGGCCAATATGGTGAAACCTTGTCTCTACTAAAAATACAAAAATTAGCCAGGCACGGTGGCACATGCCTGTAGTCCCAGCTACTTGGGAGGCTGAGGCACAACAATCACTTGAACCCAGGAGGCGGAGGTTGCAGTGAGCCCAGATCATGCCACTGCCCTCCAGCCTGGGCGACAGAGCGAAATTCCATCTTAAAAACAAAGTTTATAATTCCATTACAATATGACTATGTCCATTTTTTACATTTCCACTAACAGGTATACCTTTTTTTTTTTTTTTTAAAGAGATAGGATCTCACTGTGTTGCCCAGGCTGACCTCAAATCCTGGGCTCAAGCGATCCTCCTGTCTCAGCCTCCTGAGTAGCTGGGACCACAGGCACATGACGCCACCTCTGACTAAGTATACATTTTTATTTATTTTTATTTCATTTATTTATTTTTTTGAGACAGGGTTTTGCTGTTGCGTAGGCTGGAGTGCAGTGGCACAATCTTGGCTCACTGCAGTCTCCATCTCCTGGGTTCAAGCGATTCTCCTGCCTCAGCCTCCTAAGTAGCTGGAACAACACATGCACCACCATGCCTTTTTTTTTTTTTTTTTTTTTTGAGACAGAGTCTCGCTCTGTCACCCAGGCTGGAGTGCAGTGGCACAATCTCGGCTCATTGCAAACTCCGCCTCTTGGGTTCACGCCATTCTTCTGCCTCAGCCTCCCGAGTAGCTGGGACTACAGGCGCCGGCCACCACACCCAGCTAATTTCTTGTATTTTTAGTAGAGACGGGGTTTCACTGTATTAGCCAGGATGGTCTCGATCTCCTGCCCTCGTGATCTGGCTGCCTCGGCCTCCCAAAGTGCTGGGATTACAGGCGTGAGCCACCACGCCCTGCCATGCCTGACTAATTTTTGTACTTTTAGTAGAGACGAGGTTTCACCATGTTGGCCAGACTGGTCTGGAACTCCTGACCTCAGATGATCCACCTGACTCGGTCTCCCAAAGTGCTGGGATTACAGGTTTGAGCCACCACGCCCAGCCTTACATTTTTATATTTTTAAATATTTATTTATTTATTGAGAGACAGGGTCTCATTTTATCACCCAGGATAGAGTACAGTGGTGCAATCATGGCTCACTGCAGCTTTTTTTTTTTTTTTTTTTTTGAGATGGAGACTCGCTCTGTTGTTCAGGCTGGAGTGCAGTGGCACGATCTTGGCTCACCGCAACCTTCGCCTCCCAGGTTCAAGTGATTTTCCTGCTTCAGCCTCCCAAGTAGCTGGGATTACAAGTGTGCGCCACCACGCTCGGCTAATTTTTGTATTTTTAGTAGAGATGGGGTTTCACCATGTTGACCAGGATGGTCTTGATCTCCTGACCTCTGCCCGCCTTGACCTCCCAAAGTGCTGGGATTACAGGCATGAGATACCGTGCCCAGCCAGCTCACTGCAGCTTCAACCTCCCAGGCTGAGGTGATCCTCCCACCTCAGCTTCCTGAGTAGCTGGGACTACAGATGCACATGACCACCCCCTGCTAAATACACATTTTTAATTGTTGAAATTAGATGTTAAATGTATATCTATAAATTAATATGTTGCTATCCTTTTGACATTTAGCCATGCATTTTCCATGCTTTTACATTTTATAATTACTTGTACTTGTAATGCTGTAATATGTACAAATGTATGTAATATTCCATTGTATTGATATAGCTATCTTTATCCCCCTTAATATAAGACCTGTTTTTTGTTGTTGTTGTTGTTGTTGTTTTGTTTTGAGACAGGGTCTTGCTCTGTCACCAGGCTGGAGCGCACTGATGCAATCTTGGCTCACTGCAACCTCCGCCTCCCTGGTTCAAGCGATTGTCCTGCCTCAGCCTTCTGAGTAGCTGGGACTACAGGTGCTTGCCACCAGGCCTGGCCAATTTTTTTTGTATTTTTAGTAGAGGCGAGGTTTCACCATGTTGGTCAGGCTGGTCTCAAACTCCTGACCTCAGGTGATCCACCCACCTCAGCCTCCCAAAGTGCTGGGATTATGGGCATGAGCCACCGTGCCTGGCTCAGACCTGTTTTTTACTCCCCAATATTTTTTATCTTCCATTACAAATAAAGATACACATTAGATATACTTGTGGGGAAAAAAAGGGCTAAGTACTTCTTAAATAAATGAATGGATATATAAATGAAGTTAAGAAGTTGATTAAGGTTGAGAGGAAAATGGCTATATGAAGGAAGGCTTTTAACAGGGGGATTTGTCTTAGAATCAGTTCTTAAGAGAGCTGAAGTGCCATATATCACTATCCTCAAGAAACTTCCCTCCCTTCTTTGCCTCCTCTTGATCCTCCTCGCTTTCCTTTTAAAGTCTGATGAGCAGATATTATTAAATAGCAATCATTTCATCTCAAGCTTAACATCCTAAACTCAACATGACCTAAACAAAATTCTTAATTCTAAATCCACATATCCCCCACAAAAACATGCTTTGCCTCCATACTTCCTCAACTTAACATGGTTCTTCTTTTCCCCTCATGCTCTACACTTTACCCTCCAGCGTGTTCAAAACACATCCAGAATTTATCCACTTTTCTCCATCTCTACTCCCTCATCCTATTCCAAACCACTTTCATCTCTCACTTGGATTAATCTTAACAGAATCTCACTTGTCTCTCTTCTTCCTCTGGTTCTTGGCTGTCCCTTCCCCTTTCCTTGCCCTAACAGTCAGAGTAGTTTCTTAAAAATTCCAATCAGATTGGCTGGGCGCGGTGGCTCACGCCTGTAATCCCAGCACTTTGGGAGGCCGAGGCGGCCAGATCACAAGGCCAGGAGATCAAGACCATCCTAGCTAACATGGAAAAAATTAGCCTGGCGTGGCGGCGGGCACCTGTAGTCCCAGCTACTCGGAAGGCTGAGGCAGGAGAATGGCGTGAACCTGGGAGGCGGAGCTTGCAGTGAGCCGCCACTGCACTCCGGCCTGGGCCACAGAGCAAGACTCTGTCTCAAAAAAAATAAATAAATAAATAAAATAAAATAAATAAAAAATTCCAATCAGATCATGCTGCTTCCCTTTTTAAAATTCCATGAAGTTTCCCACTCTACCTCGAATAAAATCCAAACTCCTTACCCTGATCTACAAAGCCCTCTCCATCTGGACTCCCCACTGCTGCCCCCACTCCTCACCCTTATCTGCTCCAGCCACACTGGTCTGTCTCACGCCAAACTCCTTCCTGAGCTTGTTCCAGCCTGGCTTCCCGGGAACACCCTACCTAAAGATGACTTGGCTGCTTTCTTCCCCCATTTCATTCTCAGCTCAGTGTCACCTCCCACCTTCTCAAAGACCTTTCCAGATCACCACAGCTAAGACAGCACCCCTTCCATTAAAAGTTTACCATTTCAGGCTGGGCGTGGTGGCTCACACCTGTAATCCCAGCACTTCGGGAAGCCGAGGCAGGCGGATCACTTGAGGTCAGAAGTTCAAGACCAGCCTGGCCAACATGGTGAAACCCCGCCTCTACTAAAGATACAAAAAATCAGCCAGGTGTGGTGTTGTGCATCTGTAATCCCAGCTACTCGGGGGGCTGATGGAGGAGAATCGCTTGAATCCGGGAGGCAGAAGTTGCAGCGAGCTGAGATCACGCCACTGCACTCCAGCCTGGGCGACAGAGTAAGACTCCATCCCAAAAAAAAAAAAAAAAAAGATTACCATTTCAGTTTTCCTTTCTTAACAGCATTTATGGCCTGAAATTATCTTAGTTGTTCATTCACTCTGTGAGAACAGGTCCTTGTTTATCTTCTTTATCACCATATCCTCTATGATTAGAAAAGTGAGAGCAGGGCCTGACCTTAGTAAAGACTTGAATAAGTATCAGTTAAATATTGAGTGAATTACACATTTCTGACTGTTATACTCAAAGATTTTTCTTCCTGGAAAATTCATCTCAAAGGGAAAGCAAGGTGATTTTCATATGTGTGTGTTTTTTTATATAAATGTTACAGGATCTTAGCATTGACCCAGACCTAAGCTTTGAGAAGCAAAGTAACAGGCAAGCTAAAGCACAGAGCTATTCTCTATATTAAATGTTACGACTGATCTTGACAATACACCGGATAGGAACTCCATTCCTGCACTTCTTAACATGACTAACACATATTAACAAGGTTTAATTATGACACATATATCCCTTCTCAACAGTGCTTAAAAGTTTATAAACATGCCAGGATCCTCTGATGAGAAATCAGTCAGTAAGGTTTCCTGGGACACAGTAGTAGCTCAATAAATATTTACTAAGTGAATATCTTTTTATTTTATTTTGAGACAGGGTCTCATTGTCACCCAGGCTGGAGTGTGGTGGCAATTATGGTTCACTACAGCCTTGGCCTCCTGGGCTCAAGCAATCCTCCCACCTTAGCCTCCCAAGTAGCTGGGATCACAGACAGGTGGCACCATGCCCCAGCTAATTTTTGTATGTTTTGTAGAGATGGGGTCTCACTATGTTGCCCAGGCTGGTCTCAAACTCCTGGCCTCAAGTGATCCTCCTACCTCGACCTCCCAAAGTGCTGGGATTACAGGCATAAGCCACCACACTCAGCCATGAATGATATATTTTTTTTGAGACACAGTCTCGCTCTGTCACCCAGGCTGGAGTGCAGTGGTGCAATCTCGGCTCACTGCAAGCTCCGCCTCCCGGGTTCATGCCATTCTCCTGCCTCAGCCTCCCAAGTAGCTGGGACTACAGGCGCACGCAGCCACACCCGGCTAATTTTTTTATTTTTAGTAGAGACGGGGTTTCACCATGTTAGCCAGGATGGTCTTGATCTCCTGACCTTGGGATCCGCCTGCCTCGGCCTCCCAAAGTGCTGGGATTACAGGCATGAGACACAGCACTTGGCCTATGAATGATATTTTAATGTTTTCTAACTGTGCAATGTTATTGAAGAAATATTCTTCTCTAGCTTCAAATAAGCTAATATCTTTGAGGTATCAAAAAATAAAACCAATGCTCACAAGAAAACAAAAGAAGAAATGGAAGTTTTCATTAGTGAAATAAGTCAGTTTATTTTATTTCCAACAAGGCCTTTTTCTCCTATAATTAAGACAAACCATTTTACACTTAATAATAACATAACTTAGTTTTTAGTATTTTCAAAAGGGAAAGATTTTGGGTGGGGGGAATTTAGGAAATCAAATATTTTAGAAGGAGTAACTATAGAAGTTACTTTTTCAATCTTAATATATTAACAGGCTTGTCTACCAGGTACGTTACCCAGCATTTTTTCTTACAAGGAATCTATCAAGTACCAGCCAACAAATAATCTACATTTAGAAACTGAGGGTAGAAATGTCTATATTTTAATAGGAAACAAGCATCTAAAATACAAATCACATGTCTTTAACAAGGCAATTTACATAATTAGGTGTAAGTTTTTAATTAACTTTATGTTCCTTAGGATCCTAGCAAACACTCAGTTGACTGTATCTCAAGTTCAAACTGCACTCACCTGGCTATAAAGGTAAATATCACAATGGAATTGGGCCTGTTTGACTAGGGAAAAAGATCACTTCAATATTGCACATTTCCTTTCTTTAAAAACAAGGATTAAGTCAGGGCCATCTTGGTTCTGAATCTCTCCATTTTTGTTGGGAGAAGACTAACCATCTCTTTACTAAGTTCTAGCTCAACTTCTATTTCCTGGGCAGCCTCAGGATGCTTTTCACAGTAATCAACAATAAATTTGTAATGTTCCAATGATGTTGCCAAATTTTCCAGCTCTTTCTTGGGATCTGCAGTAATGATTTTGCCATAGAGACGGGCAACTCGAAACTTAGCTAACATGGCAGGGCGAAGAACATCTTCCCCTATATGCTCAGGGAATACTTTATTTGGGTCTCTCAGGGAGTCTAAGAAGAGCTGGTAGTACTTCAATGCTGACTTATTAAGATTATTTATTTTTTTTACAATGTGTGAATCAGGATCCCTTAGCCTGTCAGCAATGGCAACCTTCAAATCCATCATATCATAGTAAGCATGTGCAATTTCAAACTGGATCTGTCTGTTGACCAACAGATAATACTGTGGATTCAGGTCTACAGTTAGGGGCTCTAGCATGGCTATTCTGCGTTTATGCATCTTGCACCGTCTCTCCATGTCAGTTTCAAAGAATGCAAGCGCCTTAAACAGAGCACTGTGGTCTTGGACAACTTCAATATGGTCAGTGACATAACCATCAATCTGAAAGAACTCTTTTGCCTCAAAGACATAGTGCTGACCCAATAAGAAAAGTTCTCTAGCTTCTTCAAAATCTAAAGGTCTCAAGTAGCTCACTTTCTCTTCTACTGCAGAGATGGCATCACACAGTTCACCGGTTCCAAACTGCACAGCTTTTTTCCGAATGCTTTCCTCCTCATCTAGTTCTTTTTTCCTTAAAGCTCTAAGTTCAGACTGTTTATCAAGATCAAGCTCTCCTATGTTGTCCTGAAGGAAAAAAAAATAAATTATGGTTAAGTAGGACACTCACCTCCTGCTGTTAAATAATATTAAAGCAAACTTCAGAGTTTTTTAGAAAAGAGAAGTCTCTTACTTTCCAGCCTGGTTTAGAAGGGTATCATAATCTTAAACACCTTTGAAAACTTCTTTCTTTCTTCCAATTATATTAAAAACTCAAGAAATGTGAAAAAAAAAAAGTATGTAAATAGACAAGCTGCTTACATATCATTGATTCTGAGGAACCGAAATTCATTTACAGTTACTCCTTCCAATAAGATAAATGCTACATGTAAAAGTACTTTGGGAATTGTGAAACATTATATACATGTGATACATTACTCCCAGCACTTTGGGAGGCCAAGGCAGGCGGATCACGAGGTCAGGAGTTCAAGACCAGCCTGGCCAACATAGCGAAACCCTGTCTCTACTAAAAACACAAAAAATTAGCCAGGCGTGGTGGCAGGCGCCTGTAATCCCAGCTACTTGGGAGGCTGAGGCAGGAGAATCGCTTGAACCAAGGAGGCGGAGGTTGCAGGGAGTGGAGATTGCGCCACTGCACTCCAGCCTGGGTGACAGTGCAAGACTCCATCTCAAAAAACAAACAAACAAACAAAAAGACTGTAATCTACATCATAAAAATGTTTCAAAAGGATGCCATTAAGATTAATGCTACCATGTTTATGCTATTAGTTATTTAGTGAAATATATCAGAGAGAAATGCTCTAGGTCTCTTAAAGACATCAAAGTGAACAAAGAGTTAAATCTACCTTCCTAGTTAAAGTTTTATCTCCTCTACCTCTTGGGGGTGGGGGGGGGGGAAATAAAAAAAGAAAGAATAACTAAGGTGGTTAAGAAATAGGGTAAGCTCTTCTTGGCCAATAAAAATAAATAATAGATCCCAAGGCCTTTTCTTCTTTTCACTTGACACTGTCTCACCAATGATCTTTCCACAAACCCTTCAAGGTTTCCAAATGCTCAGAAGATGAAGACAACAATGCTTCAAAGCCTTGATTGCTCCAGCCCCTTTCTAACTCTAACTTTAGCTTATATCACACTCCCTCTCCCTCAGCTCCGACCTCACAGCCTTTGCTCCATCCCTTCTGATATCATCCTCCCTTATGCCACAGAACTTCTAAACGTGCTGCTTTAGCTCTTTGACATGGTGCGCCTTCTTTTCTTCAGTCTAGGTAACTCCTACTTACTCATCCCCGGAGCTTGCTTGTTATTTCCTCCTATTGTGCCTTCTCATATCATGTGTCTCTCCTTTGTGGAACTTAACAAAATTGTACTTTTACATGAAGTCAAAGGCTAGGTTCATTTTTGTTCATCATAGTATCCTTAGCCAATGACTAGCACAGGGTTGGCATACATAAATACTTAATTGAATAAATTTGTGTATGTCTTAAAGCTTGAACCAAAGAAGGTCTTTCAGATAAATATACAGATGATAAAGGATGAAGTTAAGGTTAAAAAAGAAAGTCAGGGGTGAGTGCAGTGGTTCACACCTGTAATCCCAGCACTTTGGGAGGCTGACGTGGGTGGATCGCTTGAGCTCAAGAGTTCAAGACCAGCCTGGGCAACATGGTAAAACATCATCTCTAACAAAAATACAAAGAATTAGCCGGGCACAGTGGCATACACCTGTTGTCCCAGTTACTTGGCAGGCTGATGTAGGAGGATTGCTTGAGCCAGGGAGGTGGAGGATGCAGTGAGCGGAGATCATGCCACTGCACTCCAGCCCGGGTGACAGAAACCCCATCTCAAAAAACAAAACTGGGTTTAAGGAAAATCTGAGTAATTTAGTAGCATGGCAAATATATGAGTTTAAACTAACCAAGTGATGAAGTTCTAAGTTCCCAGACTAGAAACATCAACTAAATGAAAGGTAAGGGTCAAATCATAGTGCATTTTGCTTGACACAATTACTTCAAATGTAGATCATAGGTCTCTAAATCTTGTATACTTCCTTCCTTCTTAGGCTGCTTGTTTATTTACATGTTCTCTCTAGGATGCTTTCTTAAATTAGCCTACTGTTTTGCTCCAATAGTCCCTGCAACCCTCCTTTTCCAGCTTTCTTTACCTGACCAGAATAAACTTGACAGCTCTTCCTGGCTCCAAATTCTCTAGACATAAAGCCCCATAGTTCTTCTCCCTACTTCCTGTGTTTCCTTAATATGCCTCCTCTTTACCCTCTGACCTCTAAAATTATCTTCATCTTTTCAAGACCTATGCTTCTGATGTGTTGAGGTTTGTTTGGTTTTCTTTCATTTAGTAGTTTCACAAGGTTCTATATTATTTACCACTGATATGGTTTGGATTTGTGTCCCTGGCCAAATCTCACATCAAATTGGAGGAGGGACCTGGTGGGAGGTGACTGGATCACTGGGGGCAGATTTCCTCCTTGCTGTTCCTGTGGTAGTGAGTGAGCTCTCTCATGAGATCTGATGGTTTTGAAGTGTGTGGCGTTTCCCCCTTTGCCCTCTCTCTCTCTCCTGCTTACCATGGTAAGACATGCTTGCTTCTCTTTTGCCTTCCGCCATGATTCTAAGTTTCCTGAGGGCTCCCAGTCATGCTTCCTGTTAAGCCTGAGGAACTGTGAGTCAATTAACCTCTTTTCTTCATAAATTACCCAGTCTCAGGTAGTTCTTTTTTTTTGAGACAGGGTCTCACTCTGTTACCCAGGCTGGAGTGCAGTACCCAGGCTGGGGTGCAGTGGTGCAGTCTTGGCTCACTGCAACCTCTGCCTCCTGGGCTCAAGTGATTCTCCTGCCTCAGCCTCCCCAGTAGCTGGGACTATAGGTGCACACCACCATGCCTGGCTAATTTTTTGTATTTTTGGTAGAGACAGGGTTTCAACATGTTGTCCAGGCTGGTCTCAAACTCATGGGCTCAAGTGATCCACCCACCTTGGCCTCCCAAAGTGCTGGGATTATAGGCATGAGGCACTGTACCTGGCCTCAAGTAGTTCTTTATAGCAGTGTGAGAACGGACTAATACAACCACTAAAGATTATTATACTTTTATCAAGCAGAGTCCCATGTAAAAAAAAAAAAAAAAATTATCATACTTTAATACACAATATAAAAAAACAAAAGCACAATGAATCCCCCAGGAAAGCTTCCTATGTATCTACACTTAGTATATCACATCTAAATGATTAATTTTATTATCCTCCCTAGTGGTTAGAAACTAGGATTGGGCATAAATTAATAATGATGATGGTAGTTAACATTTATTAAGGACTTAGTATGTCTCAGGCACTTTTCTGAGACCTTAATATATACTGATTTAACTCTCATAACAACAGTATTAAGTACTATTATCTCCAACTTACTTGTGAGGGAATAGAGGCAAAAATATATTAAGTAAATTGCCACAAAGACATAGCTACGAAGCGGCAGAGCTGGAGTTCATACCTACCTAGTGTATTTCGAGTCCATGCTCTTCACTGCCATCAGTTCTGCTTCTATTTTTGAACTATTACATGAGCTATTTCTTAAAAGTCTACCCTTTTAGATTTTATCAAGTCCATGCTGTGTGTAAGATAACACTGAGAAGTATATAAAGATCAGTAAGGGCTTGGCCAGGTGTGGTTGCTCGCACCTGTAATCCCAGCACTTTGGGAGGCCGAGATGGGTGGATCACTTGAGGTCAGGAGTTCGAGACCGGCTTGGCCAACATGGTGAAACCCCATCTACACTAAAAAGACAAAAATTAGCCAGACATGGTGGCAGGCACCTGTAATCCCAGCTACTCGGGAGGCTGAGGCAGGAGAATCCTTTGAACCCAGGAAGCAGAAGTTGCAGCTGCGATCACATCACTGCACTCCAGCACAGGCGACAGAGCAAAACTCCGTCTCAAAAAAAAAAAAAGATTAGTTAGGCCAGGCACAGTGGCTCACACCTGTAATCCCAGCACTTTGGGAGGCCAAGGCGGGAGGATCACTTGAGCCCAGGAGTTCAAGACCAGCCTTGGCAACATAGTGAGAGCCAGTCTCTACAAAATAATTTAAAAATTAACTGGACATGGTGGCACACGCCTGTACTCCAAGGATGAGGTGGGAGGACTGCGTGAGCCGGGGAGACCAAGGTTGCAGTGACCCATGATCATGCCACCACACTCCAGCCTGGGCAACAGAGCAAGAGCCTGTCTTTAAAAAAAAAAAAAAAAAAAAAAAAAGAATATGATATCGTTCCCAGCTCTCAAGAAGCTTATATTCTAACCAAAGAAAAGTCTTCAAGGAAGAGGTAGTATTTAAGATAGGCCTTGAATGATGAGTAAGATTTATTTTATTTATTTATTTATTTATTTAGAGATGGAGTCTCGCTCTATTGCCCAGGCTGGAGTGCAGTGGTCCAATCTCGGCTCACGCAGCCTCTGCCTCCCGGATTCAAGCAATTCGAAGAGTACGATTTAAAACCAAGAAAGAAATATTTATGAAAACATTCTACACACCTTTCATATTAAACACAATGTGACCCCAATGAGCACAATCCCCACTATGAGTTTTTACTTACAATTTCCTCATTTAAGAAAGAAAAAGGCAACTTCTGACTGCATTACCTGCATGGAAAGTTGGGCATTCTGCATGAGAGTCAAACAGTATTTGATCCAGCACCTTGCTATTTCCCCCTTTCTTTGATGATAAAGCTCTGGCACTTCTCCTTCAGCTTCAGGAGCTAAAATATACATGTGATTTGTTTAAGTTAAGGGTCACAACTGTAATTTTCATTGGGTACTGTAGTTTTTTTAATATCACTTTTTCCTGACTATAAGAGTAACAGATCTTTACTGAAGCAGGGGGCTTGGGGAAAAGGGAAGAAAGATCCCCCCCAAATCCTACTACCCAGAAGCACTCACTATTATTTTTGCATATTTCTTTCTCATACCACAAACACTTTACTCACATCATTATCAACTCTTAGCTTCATTTTTAAGTACACCATTATATACAATTAAATAGATATTCTATTATTTAACCATTCTTCTAATTCTAACCTGGAATTTGTTGTTTCCAATTCTTTACTATCACAAAAACCTCTATGTCACACAACAAATGGTTGTGGAGAACCTGGTGCTAAACTATTCAGATGACCTGCTTCTGGGTCAGAGTGTCATACATAGCAGAGCAGCTTTCTTGCTGCAATCTATTGAAAGTCAGCTGTCAACACAAAGGTTTGTAAAGTTTATACACATACACACATTTTTTTAAACTCGAAACATGAATATATTTGTGCAAAAATCTGTCTGGATTTTGGATTTCTTCCTTAGGGCAGGTTCCTAGAAGTGGAATTTACTGAGTAAAAGAGTTTACACAATTTTAAATAATTCACAACATACAGCCAAATTATTTTCAACAAATACGCCAACCAACAATATATGAGAATGCTCAATAAGAACATTTTGAAAACACTGGACACTGTCATTTTTTCAGCTATTTTGAAGAGTAAAAACAAAATAATATCTTACGATATTACTTTAAATAAAGTGAATTATTAAATAATATCTCAGCAATTTAGTTTTTATTCATTTTTTGAGATAAGTGCCTCTTAGACTTCAACTAATCTATAATTAATGTAGTTAATATATTAGGGGAGAAAGCAACTATTTACTTTGATAATGTACATTCCTTTAGCTCTTAAGAGTCTCTGCATTTTTCAGATCCACAATTAGAATGTCCATTTGTAAGGAAGACAAGATGTTTCAAAATCCAAAACATCGTAAGAAGGCTGGAAACTGTTCAACAGTGAGTAATAGAATCAAACTATTTTTAAAGAAAATGATGAACTTATTACAAAACCTGTTAAATGACTCAAAGACACATGTTAACTGTGATTTTCTAAGACTAAAGGAAACACTATACTTAAAAAGATGGGTATTTGGCTACATCGCTTATGCATGTAGTATTCCAACCAAAAATATATCATCTGAATCATGGCATAAGGAAACATCACACAAATCCCAGCTGGCAGTAATTCTATGAAATAACTGGCCTATATTCTTCAAAAATGTTAAGTGATGAAAAGGAAAGGCTGAGGAACAATTCCAGATGAAAAATGCCTGAAGAGATATGACAACTGAATGCATTATGCAATCTTGAACCGTATAATCCAGTACTGGCAAACAAATGCTAGAAGGAATATTATGGCAACAACTGATGAAATAGAAATATGCAGTGTAGATAAAAGAATTGTATCAATGTTACTTTTTTTTTTTTAATTTCTTTAAAGACATAGAGATGGGGTCTCACTATGTTGATCAGGCTTGTCTTGAACTCCTGGCCCCTCCCATCTTGGCCTCCCAAAATCTAGCATTACAGGCATGGGCCACCATGCCTGGCCAATGTTACATTTCTTGAATTTGATAAATGATCTATGATTATGTAAGAAAATATTCTTCTTAGGAAACATATACTGAAGTATGAAAGGGTAAAAGAGCCTAATGTATGTAACCTTCTCTCCAATGGTTCAGAGAGAAAAATAAAATTTGATTCCAAGCAAGGAAAATACTAAAAATTGGTGCATTTAGGAGAAGGGCATATGATAGCTCTTCTGTTCTTGCAACTTTTCAAAAGTTTAAAATAATTTCAAAATAAAACTTTTTTTTAAAAGCTATGTAAAACATGCAAAGGTAAACTTACTGTCTTCTGTGGCTGAGATCTTTCCAGTTTGACCAAAAATGACATTAGCAGCTGATAAACAGTGCCTGGCCTCCATAAAGCATAGCTATTGGGGAAATAAACAACAGTGAATGCAACTATCACATAGCTTTATTTGCAACTGATACTTGCATAATTTCTTTTAATATGGGAAAAGGTATAAAATCAGATAAAAATACTACAAAGGAGGCCCTGTAGAGTTGCAGATCATTCAGAAGGTATAAAAGATATATTATCATATTATCTGGTTAAAATGTAACCTCAAAGGTTAAAATATTAATGCCCCCAAACTCTTAATAATAATCCACTCAGATTGAAAGACAACTGCCAACTGAAAGTTAGCTCTCCTTATATAATCAATAGATATACAGGAATAGCTGTCATCCTAGACTTAAACTATCTCAAAAAGTCCTTTAGGTTCGGTCTAAATAACCAAAATCCCATGCACAATAAATTCTTAGACTATTTACATTGTGTCAGAGGACTGAATTTTTTTTTTTTTTTTTTTTTTTTTTTTTTACAAGACAGAGGTCTCACTCTGGCCCAAGGCTGGAGTGCAGTGGCACAATCATAGTTCACTGCAGCCTCAACCTCCTGGTCTTAAGGGATCCTCCCACCTTTAGCCTCCAAGCCTGACTAATTCTGGGGTTTCTCTATGTTGCCTGAACAGGTCTCCAACTCCCGGCCTCAAGCAATGCTCCCACCCTGGCCTCCCAGGGTGCTGGGGTTATAGATGTAAGCCACCTTGCCCAGCTTGAGGATTTAATTTTTATTAGGTTTAGAGAGCCCTTTTATATCCTACTATACAAAGGCAAATAGAATAAATTCAGGTAAGAAGATATTCCTGTGTTCTAAAATCTTTAAACTTTACATACAATAAGGCTTCCCACCAAGTTTTAAAGTCAACAGACTTCCACAGATTAACCTTATGGAACTGCTTTACCAACACTCTTGAAGACTTCATAATTCAATTCCGGGCATGGCAAACTTCTCAAACAATTAGAGATCTCCTTGTTAATAGAAACGTTTTGTATTTGTCATGTAAGTCAAAGGACCACCCAGCAGAAGTTCAAAGTTAAAGTCCAACTTTTAGTTGGAAGCCACCCTCATTAAATAGAATGTCTACTTAATATTAGTAATACCTGAAAGGCTTTAAATGGTTGGCTATAACTTTAAAATTGCAGCATTAAATGTATCTTTCCATTATGGCAAATTCAGAAGCCATCTTGAGAATAGCTGGACACGTATAGTATTAGCCCAGCAACATCTATAGATAAAAATGTGTTAAATCTTAAAAGCCAAAAGAAAGTTATATAATGAGTTTATATAATGAAACTTTAATTATCTCTCTATAATCCGATCCCTTAATCATTATCGTCATTTCAGCTTTGTCCAGATTGGCTCCCTGTGAGCAACCACTGCTAGAACAGTGAGTGTCTTATGCCCTCTAGGTGGCTGGTAAATGTGGGACTTTAGCAGCTGCCAGGTAGGGATTCACCAAGGAGCAAAACCTCATCACTGGAATCAGATGAAGATGACAATGATATAAATGACAATTGCATTTTTAAAAACATGGTTCAAATCCCTCTTTTTGCAACATGACTTAGTTGGTTTCAACAAAAACTTAAAAAAGATTTTGGTAAAAAAATAAAAGTGCAGGGTGTGGGAGATATCATGAAAATTACTGCATGCTCCACGTAAGTAATGCTTAACAACTTTAAATTTTAATCACACTTTAATATCTAGATATCTTAGTACTGCCAATATCCATGGAGTTTTAAGTATAAATTAAAGTCACAGTGAATATGTAATTTTAAAGTTGCTAAACAGAATGAATAATGGGCCTCCAACAGCTGTAAAAAAGACGTCACAAGCAGAGGCACTGGATAACACTTTGGATGAGGACAATGAAATGGATTCATGAGAATTAGTTAACTGAATGCTCTGATATATGCAGTAGCGTTACTTACACACTTGATCTTAGACCAAAGTCCTAGAAGCGATGCTGCAGTCACCACAGCCCTTTCTCTCCTGCTAATAGCTTTTCTGAATGAAATTCTGTGGGACAATACTTTAATCATCGGGCGCATTTACAGAACCAACGCTAACGAAATGCTCAAAAAGGATAAAGGCCCAAGGATAAGGCAGCAGTTACCAGAGAGATGAAAGAAGGAACTCTGATAAGCAGAGAATTACCAAAATTTCAGAGAGGTGCGAATTCGAAATATAAATAAAAGTAATTTATATTGCCGAGATGTCTTATTAAGGATTAATAGGAAAATCTGGTTAGAAAAGGTGGTGTAAAATTATTTTAGCATTAAAAACTCTCAGGGATTAAAGGAATAAATGGGTCAATTAAGAGTACACCAACATGATGTGAGCAATGCTTTTTAAAATTTTTATGAGAAATTCTGATAAACAACTAAGAAGCTCAAAAACATTGTCCCTGTGTAACAATCCAAAAGAAGTATGGTATAAAGACCTAGAACTTTGGAACTCAGCAGATATATTTCCAACATTAAAAAATTATTACAGAGTTAATTCTGAAAAATAACTGAAATGCGTCACATGCTTTTATCAAAGCCCACATTTAACAGTCAACTTCCTCAGTCAAATTCTCAGAGTTATGAGATTACCATTACATAAAGATAAAGCTATCTACAAGGTAAAATCTGCAATTTAAGGTAACATCTCACTAAAATGAGTTGAGATAGCGTGCCTATGTTAAAAAAAGAATTGGTCTTAGGTAACATGTAAAACAATGATAAAACTCGGTATTTTAAAACTCAAAATAATTCATACAACAAAAAGCTACAAAATTGTAGTACATGGGCAAAATGGGCTGCATTTTCGGGTTCAGTTGTACATCATCAAATACAAGCTACCTGTTTTTAAAAGATAGTATTTTCAAGGTACTACTGGTTCTATTTTTATACTCACTATTGGTACTCTGTTAGATAACTACTTCAAGAAGCTTACCTTATTGATGTAAAACTGTGACAAGGTAGCAGCATTGATAGCCCACTCTATAGGATGGTAGGCATTGTGCTCGAGCTGGCGTTTTAGTGTACTATGGCAATAGTGAGCAGCCTTCTCAAACATTTCCAGATGCTGGTAGACTTGAGCTAGGTAATATAAGTTATGAGTATAAACCTTTTCAAATCTGTAAAGAAAAAAATAAACCAATATTTGTGTAATGGTTTACCTTTTTTTTTTTTTCTGAGACGGAGTCTCGCTCTGTTGCCCAGGCCGGAGTACAGTGACGCAATCTTGGCTCACTGCCTCCGCCTCCTGGGTTCAAGCAATTCTCCTGCCTCAGCCTTCCGAGTAGCTGGGACTACAGGCGCCTGCCACCGTGCCTGGCTAATTTTTGTATTTTTGGTAGAGACGGGGTTTCACTATAATAGTCAGGCCAGTCTCAAACTCCTGACCTTGTGATCCACCCGCCTCAGCCTCCCAAAGTGCTGGAATTACAGGTGTAAGCCACCGTGTCCGGACCATGGTTTACGTTTTATAAGTAAATTTCATATATATTTATTTTGATCCTCCCACCAACCCTTTGAGTTGGATTTGTTTAGTGTATCTATTTGACAGATAAGGAAACTGAGTCTCAGGTTTGAACAAGGTCACGTAACAAGTAAGTGGTAAATGGAGGTTTTACTCCTGTCAGAATCCACATTCTATAACCTTTATAAGTGCCTTTTTGAACAATCACTAATCTATGATATGTGGAAATATTTGCAAGGGCTGATTTCTATACCTACTCACCTTTTTGATCTCTCTTGTTCAGTAAGTTTCTCTTCTTCAGGAAGAAAACACTCAGTAGGATCAAGAGGAGGACTCCCAACCTACAATTAAGAAAAACAAAAGCTCTTTAATGTAAACACCAAGTGCCCTCTTCTGGAGGACCTGGAGAAATCAACTTCTACAAGCCAAATACATTTCATTTTTTCCTAGTTCATTTTTATGTTACTCAAGAAGTAATTTTCTGTTTTTTAAATTTTTATTTATTTATTGAGACAGCGTCTCTGTCACCCAGGCTGGAGTGGAGTGGCACAATCTCAGCTTACTGTAACCTCCGTCTCCCGATCCTCCCACCTCAAGCAATCCTCCTACCTCAGCCTCCCAAGTAGCTGGAACCACAGGTGTGCACCACCAGTCCTGGCTAATTTTTATATTTTTTGCAGAGACAGGGTTTCGCTATGTCGCCCAGACTGGTCTTAAACTCCTGGGCTCAAGCAATCCACCTGCCTTGGCCTCCCAAAGTGCTAGGATTATAGGCGTGAGCCACTGCACCCGGCTCAACAAGTAATTTTCTTAACCATAAAATCTGAGTCAAACAAATAAAAGATACCCTGTAAGTTCACATTTGACAAAATTTTACTGTTGTTGCAGTTAAACTGCAAATATGCAAAAAATCCACCAATCTGCTTTTAGACATATATAATTCTTGAAGTATTTTTTCTTTTTTTAATTCTTATTTATTTATTTAGAGATGGGGGTCTTGCTCTGTTGCCCAGGGTGGTCTTGAACTCCTAGCCTCCAGTGATCCTCCTGCCTCAGCCTCCCAAAGTGCTGAAACTACAGGCATGAGCCAATGTGCCCAGCCTCTTTACGTTTTTTTTTTTTTTTTTTTTTGGAGATGGAGTCTCACTCTTTCGCCAGGCTGGAGTGCAGTGGTGCGATCTCGGCTCACTGCAACCTCTGCCTCCCGGCTTCAAGCGATTCTCCTGCCTTAACCTCCTGGGTAGCTAGGATTACAGACATGTGCCACCACCCCAAGCTAATTTTTGTATTTTTAGTAGAGATGGGGTTTCTCCATGTTGGCCAGGATGGTCTCGATCTCTTGATCTCATGATCCACCTGCCTCGGCCCCCCAAAGTGCTGGGATTACAGGTGTAAGACACTGTGCCCGACCCCTCTTTAAGTATTTCAAATGGCAATTTTGTCTGGTAAAAGGGCTCTTTTAAAAACATGCATAAGCAAAACAAATAGGAAAAATGTATATATTTCTACAGTAGTACTATTCTAAACTGACCACTAATAAAAATCAAATGAGAGATTTTAATATTTATTCTAATATTTTTTTCTCAAGGAAATAACAAAAGTGTATTACCCCCTTTCAATACAGGGACATTAAAACCAGATTCCATTATTTATTGCCTTGGGCAAGTCACTTGATCTCTTGTGTTTCTGTTTAGTCATCTGTAAAATAAGGGTAATAACAGTATCTATCTCATGAGGATTAAGTGAGTTAATATTTATAAATCACTTACAACCCCCCTCTTACGTCTTCCAAAAGAGCAGAACTACCTAACCTCTCCCTCATTCTACTTCTATGAGGATAGTCCCATCTACAAACACACTCTTGCTTTTAACTGAATTCATTAAACTCAAAAAGGAACAATGCTTTTCATAAAAATATGATTTTACATTCTGGATGTAAACACTAAAAGCATCACAACGTGGGCTCCTGGGATTCACATAAAGTAAAAACAACTAAGACAGGAAGCAAGGCCCAACGCAAACACAATAGATAAGTAATTCTTCAGAGAACTCTTCAACAATTCCGAGGGCTGCTTACCATGCTTACCCCTGTCTAGATGAGGGGAATTAATCAATATATTATTTTATGTACATACTTCACTGTTATGGCTTTCACATGTCATAGGTAATATTAACAGTCAAATCAGTCTCTTAACTGAAACAGAGGTACAACTAAGCACAAGGAATTTCACTGTATGTGTTATGTTTCCATATAAATACTATTTTTAATGAAATACTATTGATGCTCAGTAACTTTTTTTTTTTTTTTTTGTAAAGACGGGTTCTTGCTTTGTTGCTCATGTTGGTGTTGAACTCCTGGCATCAAGCAATCTTCCCACCTCGGCCTCCCAAAGTGCTGGGATTATAAGTGTAAGTCACCGCACTCAGCTTTTACATTTTATTTTACTTATTTTTGAGACAGGGTCTTGTTTGGTTACCTAGGCTGGCGTGCAGTGGCAGGATCCTCGCTTACTGCTGCTTTGACCTCCTGGACTGACCTCCCGGACTCAAGCCATCCTCCCACCTCAGCCCCCCAAGTAGCTGGGACCACAAGCACACACCACCACACCCAGCTAATTTTTTTTTTAGTTTTTGTAGAGACAGCGTATCACTATGTGGCCCAGGCTGATCTTGAACTTCTATGTCAAGCAATCCACCAACCTCAGCCTCCCAAAGTGCTGGGATTAAAGGCGTGAGCCACTGTGCCTGGCCTCAGACTTTACATTTTAAATTAACAATTTCACATACAAGACTGTGAGCCTAAAAGCAAGAAAGGGTAGACTAATATCTCTATTTGGTTTTGTGGCACTCTGCTCTTGTTAGTACTTCAGGAAGAAAGTTAAAATGCCAAGGTGCGAGGCCGGGCATGGTGGCTGATGCCTGTAATCCCAGCACTTTGGGAGGCTGAGGTGGGCGGATCACTTGAGGTCAGGAGTTTGAGACCAACCTGGCAACACGGTGAAACCCAGTCTCTATAAAAATACAAAAATTAGCTGGGAATGGTGGCGGGTACCTATAATCTCAGCTACTTGGGAGGCTGAGGCAGGAGAATTACTTGAACTCAAGAGGCAGAGTTTGCAGTGAGCCGAGATCACGCCACTTCACTCCAGCCTGGGCAACAGAGCGAGACTCCATCTCAAAAAAAAAAAGACAGAATCTTGCTCTGTCACCCAGGCTGGAATACAGTGGTTCGATGATAGCTCACTGCAACCTCAAACTCCTGGGCTCAAGCGACCCTCCTGCCTCAATCTCCCAAGTAGCTAAAACTACAGGTGTGTGCCACCACATCTGGCAAATTTTTTAATTTTTTGTAGTGACGAGGTCTTCCTGTGTTACCCAGGCTGGTCTCAAACTCCTGGGCTCAAGTGATCCTCCAGCCTCAGCCTCCCAAAGTGCTGGGATTACAGGCATACCGAGCTTCTTATATCCTTTTGCAGTCAAGCATTCTGACACATGAATTTAGCAAACATAATTTTGTATGTTTAGTCTCTTTTATGTGATATCTAATGTTATTTCAAGTTTTTTAATGTTATAAAAGCACTTTATTAATGGATTTTTTTTTTTTTTTTTTTTGAGATAGGGTCTCACTGTCACCCAGGCCGGAGTGCAGTGGCGTGATCTCGGCTCACTGCAGCCTCTGCCTCCCAGGTTCAAACGATTCTCCTGCCTCAGTCTCCCAAGTAGCTGGGACTACAGGCGTGCGCCACCACGCCTGCTGTTTTGTATTTTTAGTAGAGATGGGATTTCACCATGTTGCCCAAGCTGGTTTCGAACTCCTGATCTCAAGTGATCCACCTGCCTTGGCCTCCCAAAATGCTGGGATTACAGGCATGAGCCACCATGCTCAGCCGTATTAATGGATCTTTAAAGCAGACAGCTGTGACAAATAGTAATCCACAAGAAAACATTGTGCCTGATAATCTCCCTTTCAGATTAAAAAAAGTTTATTAAGGAAACAGATGGTAACACAGTGACTTGTCACCTTTGCAGGCTGTGACCCCTAAAGTGAGAGTTTTCAATGTTGGCTCCCCAGACCCCTAAAAGTTCTACAGCATCTCTTTTGTGCTACTGCAGTGGGGAGGAGGAAGAATCTGTAGTGGATTGGGCTCTGGGTCCTTCTAACCTGCTTAACCAGAGTAACTCAATCAATTTTTATATGCTGCATTTTCTGAAGTGTTTCATGGGTTAAAAAAAAAAATTCATTGAAAAACCATTGCCCTGAAGCAGTGGTTCTCAAAGTACAGTATGGTACTTAGACCAGCAGCATTTAAGCATCACCCATGCAGGATCTTATTAAAAATGCAAATTCCTAAGCCCCACCCCAGAACTACTAAATCAGAGCCTGGATACCCAGTCTGCTGTGCTTTCACGAGCTCTCCAGATTTTGACGGGTGCTAACATTTGAGAACCATTGCTTCAAAGATTTCAGATGTTTTGTTATAGTAGTTCTTGTTTCCTTCAAGTAGTGCTATTTTCATGGAAAACTAAAATAGAATGTTTAGATTATAAATACAAAAACATGCAAATAGTATTTTAGGATAACACTAGAATAATATTTCCTTTATAATTGTATTTAGACTAGGTTGCCATTATGTCCTATCCAAGGATTATTTTTTTAAAACCCTGAAGTCTTTAACACGCAATAATTTCAGCTATTAGGTGACTTCCCAGATAGCTCTATAGAGAAGTTCTAGGGCACAGTGAAGAGTCACACCAATATTACGAATGAGGGATTCTTACTATCAATTCTTGACTAGTTTCAATCAAAACTTAAAACTTATCTGACATGTAATATACCTCTTTCATATACTGATTATATAGTGCTTCTGATGACTCTAGGTAAGCCTGTGCAGTTTCAATTTCTTCTCTTTCAGACCACAAGATACCCAGGTTATTCTGGAAAATAAAGAAAAAGAGAAACAAACAATCATATAAGACTTCCAATTAAAGTAACTTTCATAGTTTTAAAGTCAATACTTACAACCAACCAAATAGTAGAGTTGGATTACCAATGAATTAATTATTCACAATGATACTGACCTCATGTATAGCAGCAGATAGCTGCTAAAATTAACCCCCAATGATCCCTGCTTCAGGGTATTCATGCTCTTATGTAACCTCTTCCCCTTGAGTACAGGCTGGTTTTAGTAATGTGCTTCTAACGACTAGACTATCACAGAAGTGATGGAAAGTCATTTCCAAGATTAGTTAACAAAACCCTTGATTTCCATTTTGGATGCTATCTATTGCCTGCTTTTTTTTTTTTTTTTTTTTTTTGAGACGGAGTCTTGCTCTGTCACCCAAGATGGAGTGCAGTGGCATGGTCTCGGCTCACTGTGAGCTCCGCCTCCCGGGTTCATACCATTCTGCCTCAGCCTCCCAAGTAGCTGGGACTACAGGCGCCTGCCATCATGCCCGGCTAATTTTTTGTATTTTTAGTAGAGACGGGGTTTCACCGTTTTAGCCAGGATGGTCTCGATCTCCTGACCTCATGATCCACCCACCTCAGCCTCCCAAAATGCTGGGATTACAGGCTTCAGCCACCGCACCTGGTCAATTGCCTGCTCTTTCTTAAGGAAGCCAACTGCCATGTTGTGAGCCACCCTATGGAGAGGCCCATATGGAAAGGAAATGAGAGAGGTCAACAGTCTGAGGCCCTCAATCAAAAAGCCTGTGAGGAACTGAATCCTGCCAACAACCATGAGAGTAAGTTGGAAATGGATCCTCCCGGCGTCCCAGTCTTCAAGTATTACTGCGAGCCCCAGCAGGTCAACAATATGATGTGGGCCTTTGAGTAAGGAACAATCAGCTAAGTCATGCTGAGATTTCTGAGATATTAGACAAAGATGGATCAGAAACATATAATACCTTCAAAATACTACACTCTTCCAGAGACCTTTTTTTTAAAAAAAAAGAAATAGGCCGGGCGTGGTAGCTCACGCCTGTAATTCTAGCACTTTGGGAGGCCGAGGCAGGTAGATCACTTGAGGCGAGAAGTTCAAGACCAGCCTGGCCAAAATGGTGAAACCCCATCTCTACTAAAAACATAAAAATTAGCCAGGAGTGGTGGCGTGCACCTGTAATCCCAGCTGCTTGGGGGGCTGAGGCACGAGAACTGCCTGAACCTGGGAGGCAGAGGTTGCACTGACCCGAGATCGTGCCATTGCACTCCTACCTGGGTGATGGAGCAAGACTCTGTCTCAAAAACAAAACCAAAACCAAAAAAATTATATATATGGGCCCGGCACAGTGGCTCACACCTGTAATCCCAGCACTTTGGGAGGCTGAAGTAGGCAGATCACTTGAGGTCAGGAGTTCGAGACCAGCCTGGCCAACATGGTGAAACCCCATCTCTACTGAAAAATACAAAAAAAATTTAGCCGAGTATGGTGGCAGACGCCTGTAATCCCAACTACTTGGGAGGCTGAGGCAGAAGAATTGCTTGAACCCAGGAGGTGGAGGTTACAGTGAGCCGAGATCGTGCTGCTGCACTCCAGCCTGGGCTACAGATTGAGACTCTGTCTCAAAAAAAAAAAAAAAAAAAAAAAAAAATATATATATATATATATATGTATGTAGTAGGGTTAGTCTACCTCACTTCCCTTGGAATAGTCAGTCCTTCAGGCACAAGGATACTTCTGAGGCTGGCCTTCTACCATCTTTTGCCACTAGAAAAGGAAGTTTTTAATGTAGAAATTCTTAACCTCAAGTCTAAGGATCCCCAAGGCATCCATAAAGAGAATTCAGAGTCCATGAATTTGGACAGGGAAAAAAATACAAATTTCTTTTCACCAATCTCCTATTAAAATACAGCATTTATTTTCATTATGAACACAGGAAATAAATTGTAGCAGTATTATAGGACCTGGGACTTTGTGAACAACAGAAATGAAAAAAAAAACCTTTCTATTATGCTAGTTTGCTGATATCTCAAAATATCATTTATGCTCATCATTACTTTAAAATCATCATCGATATTAGACACATTATATAATGTGTTAATAAAGAAGCATATATATTACTATATCATACATTTTGTTTTAAAAATCTTTTGGGCTGGGTGCGGTGGCTCACGCCTGTAATCCCAGCACTTTGGGAGGCTGAAGCGGGCAGATCATGGGGTCAGGAGTTCAAGACCAGCCTGACTAACATGTAACATGACCAATCAGTAAGTTATTAGGAAGGCAGAGCCCTTTGTATTAGTCCATTCTCATACTGCTATAAAGAACTACCTGAGACTAGATACTTTATAAAGAAAAGAGGTTTAATTGGCTCACAGTTCCACAGGCTGTACAGGTGGTACGGCTGGGGAGGCCTCGGGAAACTTACAATCATGGTTTCATGGTTTCAGATTTGTCACATACCAAGAATTGTTGCTTTCTGTGGCATAGTCTACCCTGGATATAGCAGGCCAAACACAACCCTGTCCCAAAAATAGAGTGTGACTAACCAGTTTCTGGTACTAGGTGAGTCTCTAGACTACCTAGGTTAGTTGCAGTGTGCTGCAGTGGGGCTTACTGGTGTCATGGTCAAAGGAGTTTCCCAAGCACTGTCTATCATCAAAGGAGAAATAAGTTGAACTAAAAAGTAAGGAAAAGGTGGCTTGTAGGTCTAAGATCAGGAAATTATAATCAGCAAGTTATTAGGAAGGCAGAGCCCTTTGTATTAGTTCATTCTCATATTGCTATAAAGAACTACCTGAGACTAGATACTTTATAAAGAAAAGAGGTTTAATTGGCTCACAGTTCCACAGGCTGTACAGGAGGTATGGCTGGGGAGGCCTCGGGAAACTTACAATCATGGCAAAAGGTGAAGGGGAAGCCCAAACATCCTACATGGCTGGAGCAGGAAGGGGAGAGAGCAAAGGGGGAAGTGCTATACACTTTCAAACAACCAGATCTCATGAGAACAGCAAGGGGAAATCCACCCCCATGATCCAGTCACCTCTCACCAGGCTTCTCCTCCAAGACTGAAGATCACAATTCAACATGAGATTTGAGTGGGGACACAGAGCCAAACCATATCACTCTTCAAGTCTCTATTACTTATGAGGTTTAATAAGGTCCTCTATTATGTCAAGCCTCTATTACTTATGTAGTTTAATGAGGTCCTGGAAAGGACCTCATAAGTAACATAGAGGAGAGAACTATCCAATCTCAAAACATTATCAGTATGACCTATAGTCCTGGATACTGAGGACTGATCAAGTCACTTAAAAATATATATATACAATGGATATATTTTGTAAAGCCAGAAGACCAAAGTGCTATGTTCCAGTGGAATGATCAAATCACTTTTATTTTATTTTTCTTCAAATAGAGACAAAGTCTCACTATGTTGCCCAGGCTGGTCTCAAACTCCTGGACTCAAGTCTCAGCCTCCCAAAGTCTTGGGATTACAGGCATGAGCCACTGCGCCTGGCCAAAATATTTTTTGTTTTATTTTTTGAGACAGTCTCTCACTCTGTTGCCCAGGCTGGAGTGCAGTGGCACAATCTTGGCTCACTGCAACCTCCACCTCCTGGGTTCAAGCGATTCTCCTGCCTCAGCCTCCTGAGTAACTGGGATTACAGACGTGCGCCACCATGCCGGCTAATTTTTGTATTTTTAGTAGAGACGGGGTTTCATCATGTTGGCCAGGCTGGTCTCGAACTGCTGACCTCAGGCAATCCACCTACCTCGGCCTCCCAAAGTGCTGGGATTACAGGCGTGAGCCACCACGCCCAGCCTATTTATTTTTTTGAGACAGTTTCCCTCTTGTCGCCCAGGCTGGAGTGCAGTGGCGCAATCTCAGCTCACTGCAACCTCTACCTCCCAGGTTCAAGCTATTCTCCTGCCTCAGCCTCCAGAATAGCCGGGATTGCAAGCGCCCAACATCACGCCCAGCTAATTTTTGTATTTTTAGAAGAGACGGGGTTTTGCCATGTTGGCCAGGCTTGTCTTGAACTCCTGACCTCAGGTGATCCACCCACCTCAGCCTCCCAAAGTGCTGGGATTACAGGCGTCAGCCACCAAACCCGGCCCACCTTTATTTTTAAAATTAAATTAGGTTTGGTGTCTTGGATTTTTTTTTTAAAGCTTGACTCCACAGAGATAACCACTATTGACATTTTATTTGAATTATTATTACCATTTTTTTTTTTGAGATAGAGTCTTGCTCTGTTGCCCAGTCTGGAGTGCCGTGACATGATCTCGGCTCACTACAACCTCCGCCTCCTGGGTTCAAGCGATTCTTGTGCCTCAGCCTCCTGAGCAGTTGGGATTACAGGCACCTGCCACCACACCTGTCTAATTTTTATATTTTTAGTAGAGAGGGGGTTTCATCATGTTGGCCAGGCTGATCTCAAACTCCTGACCTCAAATGATCCACCCGCCTCGTCCTCCCAAAGTGCTGGGATTACAGCCATGAGGTACCGTGCCCAGCCTTTATGTGAATTATTCTTTAAATACAATATAAATCCTACTAAGGGTAGAAAAGCTACAATGGAAGGTCTTGCATCTTTCACATATCATATCCTTGCCACTATCAAACTAGGTAAGGAGAAAAGTAAAATATAAAATAAAAACAGCTAAAAAAGTATTACTGGTAAATTCTGCCAAACATGTAATGAAGTTTAACACCAACACTACACAAACACTTCCAGAAAAAAGGACAGAACACTTCCCATCTCATATTAAACCAAAGATATAACAAGAAAACTACAGACTGAAATCCTTCATGAACACAGATGCAAAGATTTTAAACAAAAATTTAGTGAATTCAGTTCAACAATATATAAAAAGGACAATACGTTATGACCAAATGGAGTTTATCCCAGGAATGCAAGATTAGTTTAACATTTACAAAAATCAATGTAATCCACCCTACTGACAGACTGAAAATGAAAAGACACGATCAGCTCAGTAGATACAGAATGAAATAACGATGTTGAGTGGAAAAAAGGTATACCAAAACAAGAGTATATACAATATGATTTCATTTATATAAAATTCTATGTAGGCTGGGTACAGTGGCACATACCTGTAATCCCAGCACTTTGGGAGGCCAAGGCAGGCGAATCACTTGAGGCCTGGGCAACATGGCGAAACCCTGCCTCTACAAAAAATACAAAAATTAGCTGGGCGTGGTGGCATGACCCTGTAGTCTCAGCTACTTAGGAGGCTGAGGTGGGAGGATGGCTTGAGCCCAGAAAGCAGAGGTTGTAGTGAGCCGAGATCCCGCCACTGCACTCCAGCCTGGGTGACAGAGCCAGACTCTGTCTCCAAAAATAAAATTTCTACATAGTCGCAGCTATTCAGGAGGCTGAGGTGAAAGGTTCACATGATCCCAGGAGTTTGAGGCCAGCCTAGGCAACATAGTAAGACCCTGTCTCTAAAATAAAATAAAATTCTACAAAATGCAGGGTTGGGGGCAAGCAGAAGGGAGGAAAAGAATATAGCAGAGAGGGAGGGACTACAAAGGAGCACAAGAAAACTTTTGGTGGTGACAGATATGTTCGTATCTTGATTGCAGTGATTGTTTCACAGGTATAAATACATATGTCAAAACTCATCAAACCGTACCCTTAAAAATATGTGCAGTTTATTATATGCCAATTGCAACTCAATGAATCTGTGAACAATAACAACAAAAAGTACTCCTATGCGTATATAACCTGGAGTGGGGACAGCAATCTACTAATTTCCTAGGAAATTTTACTAAAGTGAAGTAATCAAGATGGTAGTGCCAGTGTGTACTGGTGATAACAAGAATCAGAAGGAATACCAGATAAAAATTATTCCTAAGTCACCTGGAACCCAGAGAAGACAGAAGTCTCTTTCGATAATCTAATGTAATATCAATCTCTTTTGATAAATAATATAGAGCCAAGTTCTGCAGTTCCCCAAGGAGAAGACACCAGATTAAGACAAAGCAGTTAGAATATCATGAATTCCCATTAACTGATACTTGCAAAACTCTTCCATATACACACACATATATACGTATTTGTATATATTCACATGTATATAAACTTTTTATTATATGTGTATATATAATGTAAATATGTGTGTGTGTGTATACTTAGTCTTATACAAAAACAGGATCATTCTACGAATTATTATTTTTTTTCTGAGACAGGGTCTCACTCTGTCGCCCAGGCTGGAGTGCAGTGACACCATCTTAGCTTACTGCAGCCTTGATCTCCCAGGCTTAAGCAGTCCTCCCACCTCAGCCTCCTGAGTAGCTGGGGCTACACATGCATGCCACCACATCCAGCTAATTTTTATTTTTGAAAAACTGCTATTTATTTGACCAGAAAAACATTTTGGACTTAAGAAATGGCAATAACTGGCACATATACTAATTCAAAATATTTTCACAAAGCACCAAATAGAATAGTTCCCAATCTTTTCACTGAGAAACCTTTGAAAGAATGCCTAAAACTTAATCAGTTTATTTAGGTTTTTAATCAAGAAATCTAAAGCAGCCGATCAGAGTTTCTAATTACCATGAGATGACCAGGTTAACAACCTTGAGGTTGCAGGAGCTTTTAAAAGCTTTGTTTAGGCTGGGCTCAGTGGCTCATGCCCGTAATCCTTGCACTTTGGGAAGCCAAGATGTGAGGATCACTTGAGGCCAGGAGTTTGAGACCAGCCTGGTCAATATAGTGAGACCCCATCTCTATAAAGATAAAATTAAATTAAATTAAAAAAAAAAAAAGCTTTGTTTAACCTATGCATTCTAACTAAGATTTGTTGACCTCAGGCTACTAATCACAGGTCCATGTGCCAGATACCTTGCACATACAAAATTGAGTAATAAGTATCATGTATAAAAGATAAAGACTATATGGTCCCTGTATATTTAAAAGGAATAATACCTAATTCTCATGGATGAACAATTAGTGAGGGGCAAAGAGACAGACAGAAATTACTAACCCACAAGGGAGAACCAAGCAAGGTCAGTAGAAAAGAGAAAAGTCCTGTGCTCTGGGAATGCAGCAGAAAGGGCACTGGGAGGTTGCAGGGACCAGGCAGCAATCCAGGTCATACCAGGAACATGAGTGGATGTCAGTAAGTGTGGGAAGGAGCCTTCAAGGCTGAAGAAAACTAAACGAGCCAAGACACAGAGCCACAGGAGTACTGCCTGTTCAGAAGACAGTGAAGCATGTGTTCTGGGTAACACGATGTGAACTAAGAAGAGACATAAAACTCAGGAAAACCTCACCCAACAAGAGCCCAGAAACAACACTGGTCTGTATTTCTTAACAGCAATTCAACAGAGAATCTGAGGTGGCCTGCAAAACTAAAAAGAGAGTAAATTATCTTCAAAGGACAGGGGCACCACATGCTCTTTGTGGAGGTTCAGTAGCCAAGGATCACCCTGCAGCCCCTCCCCAACCCTACTGTGATACCCCAGGCCCTTGGAATCAAATCCACTAGCAATAACCTTCCTTAATGGAAAATCTCTCCCCTCCCCAAATGTAAAACAAAAAAGATAAAAGCAAAGAAAACAAAACAAAAAGAGACCATCAGAGCAAGCTTTAGCCCTTATAACTCACCTATGCTCTACTGACAACAGGGTCTACTCCATTACTTAAACTGATTTGTAACACTGCTCCTACTACATCCTCCTCTTCAAAAAAAGTAAATAAACACCACACAAAATATAAACTTACCCCAAACAAAAGTCAGCATCAACCTAAGGATCCTACCGTAATATTACTACACTAACCCAGGATATTTTAATCTTCTTCCAACCCATTTACAAAAAAATTCCTCAACTGAGACCTCTGGAAGCATTACAAATACTGTTGCATTAGATTGTTCTTCTTGAGGTAGTTTTAAGTCTTGAAACAGAAAAAAATTTACCTATTTTTCTACACCACTGCTAAGGGGTAATTATTATAAAATGCCTACAACCAAAATCCCCATCCTCTTGATTCTTAAGCTATTAGAAATTTTTCCCTCATATCAAACAAATGGGAAACACACATAAAAAGATGAAAAGTCATGCAAAAATTTTTAAAAGGCCAGGCACGGTGGCTCATACTGGTAATCCCAACACTTTGGGAGGCTGGGGTGGGTAGATTGCCTGAGCTCAGTAGTTCGAGACCAGCCCAAGCAACACGGTGAAACACCGTCTCTCTAAAAATACAAAAATTAGCTGGGCATGGTGGCATGCACCTGTGGTCTCAGCTATTTGGGAGGCTGAGGTGGAAGGATCGCTTAAGCCAGGAGGGTGGAAGTTGCAGTGAGCTGCGAAGGTGCCACTGCTATGTAGCCTGGGCAACAGAGGAAGAGTCTGTCTCAAAAATAAAACACAAGCAAAAAAAAAAAAAAAACCCCACATAAAAAAGCAAGTGTATCATCATACGAACAGTCTAAACTTTGCCTAAGACAAAAAGTTTACTTGGTTTACCCAAGGTACAGGCATGTTATAAATAAAGTACTCAAGAAATTAACATCTTATAAAAATAGTGACAAAATTTTAGGTGGGAGCATAAAACTAAAATCAACTCATTCTCTGTCAAAGAGTTCTTCCAAAATGCCAAGTCTACGAGAAGGGATGTGTGGCAAACCATCTGCATGGGGCTCTCCCACACCAGCCCACTCTCAGGCCCACAGCCTTTACCCTTTTGCTCAGGTGCACTTCAGAAGTGCAGGGATATTGAATGCCTGCTCAAGGTAGACCAAGGAGCCTTGACGGATGTCGGCTAGCTTTTTGTACTGCACGTGATGACCTCCAGCACTTGCTGCCAATGCCTTAGCTTTGTCAAGTGCTTCTGGACCAGTGCGTGTCTCCAATGTTATTCATTTCTTAGTTTGGAGACATCGACATCCTCACTGATAACTTGCTCTGGTTTCTGGACGATAATTGCAATCTTTTTTGTAGGAAAGAAATATTCTGTCTGTCTTGCAATATCCAGAAACTTGTGTATACACTGATCAACAGCAGTTCCAATTTCTTCCTGATTGCTGCCATTGACATAGTCCTGACTTACCAGAGAGGCAAAGCAAGTCTGGAAAGATGACTCCACGTCGTCCACCAAAGTACTGTTAGAAGGTCTCAGAGCCCCCGGAGCTGCTGGTAAGTAAGGGAAGCCTGGCCCCAGAGCCCCAGTTGTGGTCAGGGCCCCGATGGCTGCCCAAAGAACATACTGCCTAGCAAAGCAGCCATGCCTGGAATAATTTTTTTTTTTCTTATTTTTAGTAGCAACGAGGTGTCACTATGTGCCCAGGCTGGTCTTGAACTCCTAAGCCCGAGTGATCATCTCATCCCAGCCTCCCAAAGTGCTAGGATTACAAGTGTGAGCCACCACACCCGTCCTTTTCTACATAATTCTAAACATGGCCTATAGTCTTCTCCCTCTCTCTTCATATTGCCAATTTTTGTTAATATAAATTATTATTTTTAATAATTGTGTACTGTTCTTCTGTTTGGATGTAATGGAATTTAATCATATTCCTACTGACATTTATATTGTTTTCCTTTTCTTTGCTTTTTGAGACAGGGTCTCACTCTGTTGCACAGGCTGGAGTGCAGTGGCACAATCTTGGCTCACTGCAGCCTTGACCTCCTGGGCTCAAGCGATCCTCCTGCCTCAGCCCTGCGATTTTCCTTCTTTAATAATCAACACTGCTGTGATAAACATCCATGTTCACCTATCTCAATATTATTTTAACTTTTTAAAGTATTTTTCTTTTTTTCATCCCTTCTTTTCACAGGTGTTGACCAATATTACTTTAGAATATTGATGTGGATTTTGTTGTTGTTGTTGAGAAAAGGTCTTGCTCTGTCACCCAGACTGGAGTTGCAGTGGCATGATCATGGCTCCTCCAGGGCCTCAAGTGAGCCTCCCAAGCTCAGCCTAGCCTCCCCAGTAGCTAGGACTACAGGCGTGTACCACCACGCCTGGCTAGTTTTGTGGGTTTTTGGTTTTTTTTTTTAAGAGACAGAATCTCACTTTGTTGCCCAGGCTGGTCTTGAACTCCTGACCTCACGCCATCCTCCCACTTCGGCCTCCCAAAATGCTGGGATTACAGATGGGAGCCACTGTGCCCTGCCCAGATTTATTTAATAAACCAAGTACCATATAAACGGGAAACAAAAAGTATTATAAGAATTCAAAGGTAGGAAGGAGAGATCAGTTTGGCCCAAAATGGTCCCAAGAAAGTTATTAATACTAAAGGAAGTGATTCTTGAGATAGGTTTTCAAGAATGGGGAAGAATTCCCTAAGATGCAAACAAATGAATTTGGTAAGAAAGGAAGCTGAAAATTTTGGACATTTTATTTTGAATTAAGAATGCATTCCGAGCCAGGCACAGCGGCTCAGGCCTGTAATCCCAGCACTTTGAGGTGAGCCAGAAGGATCACTTGAGTCCAGGAGTTCAAGACCAGCCTGGGCAATATAGTGAGACCCCCATCTACAGAAAATTTAAAAAATTACCAAGAATGGTGGCATGCGCCTGTGGTTCCAGCTACTATGAAGGCTGAGGCAGGAGGAATGCTTGAGCCCAAGAGGTGGAAGCTGCAATGAGCTATGATGGTGCCACTTAACTCCAACCTGGGCGACACAGTGAGACCCCATCTCTAAGAAAAAAACAAAAACAAAACAAAACCAAAAAAGAATGTACTCCGGTCATTGTCATTTCCTTGAGACGTTAAGATTTAAATTACTTTGGATTTTCTTAACAGAATGAACAGGAGTTGGACTGATGGAGAGGAAAGCGCATGACGATGTAGGAGGGTCTCGGACACCAATGCATCGCCACGTCTAAGTGAAGCAGCAGCAAGCGATGTTGGTGTGGGCGACGAGGGTGGACACGGAGTTTGGGGACGGACGACTGCGGCAGATCTAGTTACAAGGCAATAAGTCCTTAAGACTGGCTTTTTTGAAGACCACAGACGCTCTCTGGGACTCAGTCCAGAGCTTCCAAAACGTGGGGACGAATTGAGCCTTACAACGTCTGCCCTTGGCCTTGGCAGGGGCTCCTCCCCATCCCTCGCCATTTGCCGACAGGGGCCGGCCTGGCCGGGCTCGCTCTCACCTGCGCCTGGATGCAGAGAGAGATGCAGTCGTGCGAGAGCCGGTACCTGCGCAGCAGCCGCAGGCATTTCACCAGGTGCTCCTCCCCCGCCGACAGCTCCTCCGTGTCGATGTGGTTCACCCCGAGGTGGAACTCGATGACTGCCAGCCTCACCGCTCGCTGGGCGACGGGCCCCTCGGGCTCCACCACCTCAGCCGGCAGCCCCAGGGCGTGGTCACCAGCACCCGGGCCGTCCTCGGCCTCAGGCCGCTCATCCTCGTCCTCAGGCGCGGGACCGAGCAGCGCCTTGACCTCTTCCAGTAGCGCCCGGGCGCTGTATTTGGACTTGTACGGTTCCTTCTCCGGATTTTTATGCAGTTCCACCCGCGACAGAGCGAGCGCCGCCTGGAATTTCTCGCAGACCTCTGCCCACGGAACGTTCGCCATAGCGGCCTCTACTGCCTGGCTTTCCTCAATGTTTGCAGGCGGGACTCCCGCCTTCCTTCTGCTTTGCGACACTTTACTTACGGCTCTCGACACGTTGCGGTCGCTCTGGAATGGGAACCAATAAAACCCTTCCGGAGAACCGCAATACGCTCGGCAGTGACCAATGGGAAGACGTAGCAATCACCACAGCAACCATTCTCATGGAAATGAAGTTGTCAATGAGCGTGTTCCCGCCTCCTTCCCCGCCCCCTGCAGCGGTGAGTTTATCTCCAGATTGACCCTGTGAGGATGGGTTTATATAAACGTTTAATATCGGCTTACTTTAACGAAGCATATCGGAATATTGTTTACAAACATAGCTAGCTAACTCTACTCGCGTTGGTATGAACTGAAAGGCAAAAACCTTTAGACATTAAGTGTATAGCCCAGCCTGTCACTGGATAAAACTTTTTTTAAAAAAGGCCAGGCGCAGTGGCTCACATCTGTAATCCTAACATTTTGGGATGCCCACTGGAGTGGGCAACATAGCAAGACCCATCTCTACATAATTTTTTTTTTTTTAATTAGCCGGGCATGGTGGCGCGCGACTGTAGTCCCAGCTACCATGGAGGCTGAGGCGGAAGGATGGCTTGAGCCCAAGAGGTGGAGGTTACAGTGAGCGAGACTGCCTCAGAAAAAAAGAAAACACGAGCGTTAGAACAAATACCTAATGTATGCGGGGCATAAAACCTAGCTGACAGGTCGATAGGTGCAGCAAACCACCATGGCACATGTTATACCTATGTAACAAACCTGCACGTTCTGCACATGTATCCCAGAACTTAAAGTAAAATAAAAGAAAAAAAATTGAAATGTAGCCAAGAGCTGATTATTATCATTAACACATAATCTCTTGATCGAGAGCCATAAATATACAAAACACTCAGTGATAGACAAATATTTTTCACTTCGACCCTGAAATACAAGTTGTAGGAATCTGTACAACTGCCCAAGGTAACAAGAGCTAAGTCCCACAGCTGTGAAAGCCACCTCATGCCTTTTACCTTCCCAAGTTATCAAGTCAAATGGGGAGGGGGTGATAGAAGATTTTAACTATTAAGCACCAGCTGTGTACAATGCTTTGAGACATACAAAGGAGCATTGATTTTGGGAGCTCATAGACATACGGTTTGAACCTCAGACCGACCAGCTTTCTTATTGACAAGTTAACTTTTTTAAGCTTCAGGTTTCCCATAGTAAAATCTGAATGATACTACTACTTACCTCGACAGAATTATTCTGAAGAATAAATAAAATTAAACGTCTATCCTTTAAGTGTTAATGCTCCTAAAAAGTCCTTCCTAAACCTTATCCCTGGGAGATCTCATCCGTTTCCAGGTCTATCATTACACACGCTGCTCACTCCCACTTTGTCTCCAGACCAGATGGCTCTCCAGAGCTCCAGACTGGAATATCCAACATACAGCTAGAACAATCACACCTGAATGTTTCAATAGCTGCTGTGTATCAGTATGTTCAGGTCTAAATGATCTTCCTCTTCACATGCCCCTTCCTTCCCATACCAAATTTGCCACATTTGCAGTTCTACGTGTCAGTGAATGGCACCACCATCCACCAGGCTGATTTCCTGCACTTTTTTTTTTTTTTTTTTTTTGGTAGAGATGGGGTCTTGCCATGTTGCCCAGGCTTATCAAGCAATCCTCCCATCTCGCCCCCTAAAGTGCTGGGATTACCAAGCCCAGCCTGTTCTGTCATTCTTTTTTTTTTTTTTTGAGACGGAGTCTTGCTTTGTTGCCCAGGCTGGAGTGCACTGGCGTGGTCTCAGCTCACTGCAACCTCAACCTCCTGAGTAGTTGTGATTACAGGTGTGCACCACCACACCTAGCTAATTTTTGTATTTTTGGTAGAGACGGGGTGGGGGTGGGGGTTCACCATGTTGGCCATACTGGTCTCGAACTCCTGACCTGAAGTAATCTGCCCGCCTTGGCCTCCAAAGTACTGTGATTACAGGCGTGAGCCACTGCACCAGGCCTCTTCTGTCATTAAACCTAAAACCAAATAGTACTGCTTAGTCCACCTCCTAAAGAGCTCTGTGTACATCTTTTTATCTCCATTAGTTTAGGCCACCATCATCTGATTACTTCTAACAGGCAGTCCTGCTGCCAGTTTGGCCTCCTATCAGTGCATCTCCCAGTACATTTAAAATGATTTGGGCCAGGCGCAGTGGCTCACACCTGTAATCCTAGCACTTTGGGAGGCCGAGGTCACAGGATCGATTGAGCCCAGGAGTTCAAGACCAGCCTGGGCAACATGGCGAAACCCTGTATCTACAAAAAAATAAATAAATAAATACAAAAATTAGACAGGCATGGTGGTAGATGCCTGTAGTCCCAGCTACTCAGGAGGCTGACATGGGAGATCACCTGAACCTGGCAGTTGGAGGCTGCAGTGAGCTGTGATCAAGCCACTGCACACCAACCTGGGTAGCAGAGTGAGACCCTGTCTCAAAAAAAAAAAAAAAACAAAAACAAAAATTTGTTCACTTGTTCAATATTTAGTATCTATTATTTGCCAGTACTGTTGTAGGTGCTGGGAATTCAGCAGTAAAAAATGGACAAAAATTCACCAGCCTGGACAATATAGTGAGATCCCTGGCTCTACAAAAAACTTTTTTTTTTTTTGAGACAGTCTTGCTCTGTCACCCGGGCTGGAGTGCAGTGGCATGATCTCGGCTCACTGCAAACTCCACCTCCCAGGTTCACGCCATTCACCTGCCTCAGCCTCCCAAGTAGCTGGGACTACAGGCGCCCGCCACCATGCCCAGCTAATTTTTCTACAAAAAACATTTTTAAAGAAATATTGGCCAGGCGTGGCGGCACATGTCTATAGTCTTAGCTAAGTGGGAGACTGAAGTAAGAGGGTCATTGGAGCCCAGGAGTTCAAGGCTGCAGTGAGCTATGATCATGCCACTGAACTCCATCCTGGGTAACAGATAGAGACCCTGTCTCAAAGAAAGACAAAAATCCATGACCCGGTATAGGCAAAACACTAAATATATTAAATACATAAACCTCAAAAATGACTGGAGATCCATCTCATGACAGATAATTAGAAGAGGGCAGGCATGGTGGCTCACACCTATAATCCCAGCACTTTGGGAGGCCAAGGCAGCACGATTGCTTGAGGCCAGGGGTTCACAACCAGCTTGGTCAACAGAATGAGACTCCATCTCTATAAAAAATTTAAATATTAGCCAGGTTTGCTGGTACCCCACTGTAGTCTCAGCTACTTGGGAGGCTGAGAGGGAGGATCACTTGAGCCTAGGAGTTCAAAGCTGTAGTTCTACCTTTAGAAAATGTATCCTAAGGTGACAGACAAGTATGCAAACACATATATGAGGATATTAACTTTAGGGTTGTTTATAATGGTGAAAAATTAGAAATAACCAACATGGACATCGAGTACTGGTTAAATGTGTAGTGGCATATCCATACAAGATAACATGTCATCAAAAATGTCCATGTAAGCCTGTACAAAATTGTGCACAACATGCTGAGGGGGGAAAAGCAATACACAAAATCAAATGATTCCAATTTTATAAATGAACATGTGGAAGACTGCTCACTAAAATATTAGATAAGGGTGACTGTTTTTTTTTTCTTTAGATTTTTATATCTAGCTTTTATTATTTTTATAATAAATATTTCAAGCTATTTTCATTTTAGAAAACAAAAGCCACCAAAATCAAGTATTACTATCTTTATTATGGTATAGATCAGTATTTTATACATTAGCTCATTTTATAGTAAAAACATTTACGTACAACTGTAGAGAAACTGCTGCACAGATAGCTCCAACTTAAATTAGAAAATATTTTCTTTGTAGAAAATAGTAAAAATTATAACACTTACCAAGCTAACCCAACAAGTTCATTTAAACCAAAAAGTAGCTAAATACATTATACATTTATAAATACAGGTTGAATTCTGGGATCCAAGAGAAACTTTAGTTTCATTTATTGAAATAGCCATTTTTAAGTTATGTGAAGTGAAATTTCTATTAATCTTCCCTCTTACTCTTAATTTATGCCAGATTATTTTTCTTTAGGCTAAATCCATAATCCACAACAAGGTTTTAGCTGTTCTTTTCTAAAGGACGGGTACCATATCCTTTTAATCTGCTTGATAAGGTACCCATGCTTATCCAAATAACGAAATGGTTCAGTTGTTATTAAAGCATGCCCAGTGTTTGGGCAAAACCAGAATCTAATAAATTACACTGTCACCTAATATCCATGGCTTGATGGGAAGCCATGAGGAACAAGGGTAAATGATAAAACTGGCAAGTGGATCAAGGAATAAAAGCCAAGAGAATTCTGAGACCAGAGGGCAAGAAATATCTAGTCAGGATTCAAGGACAGAACTGAAGTTCAAATAGAAAAAGGATGTTGCCTCAAGGATTAGGAGCTGAGCTGGCTATCAGAGCTCCTAGTCTAGTACATGGTGATCAAATAAGGGGCAGTTAGAGATAAAGACTGGATTAAGCAAGAGAAATCAGGACCTAGAAAGATTCTAGGTGTTCACAATTATTAAATGAAAACAAGACAGACCATGCGGCTTTAAATTTCCTAGCATAGTAGTTCCAGGATTCTCAGTACAGAAATAATCTCTGGAAATTAAGGCGAGAAGATAATGCCACTCTTAAGCTCCTGTGCTATGTAGAATGCTTCCCAGAGAAATAATATCTGAGAAATCAGGCAGTTATCTGGCCAGGGGCTACATCAGGTTCTTCAGTTCCCTCAAAACAACTTAATCACATACACTTTGTCTTAAAAGGAAGCCTCCAAGCAGCTAAAACAAACTTTCAACAGACATTCAGTTTAACAAACAGATCCTATACTGTGGCTTTAGGAACTAGGCCACTGACTACCTAAAAACCCCAGCTTGCCCACTTGAAGTTAACCTCTAGAAACATTAGTGGTCTGTGAAGTTTTCACCATTAAAACAATGCTTTATCATGCAAATCACACTTGTTCTTCTCTTTGCTCTCCAGTTATGAATTTGTTACCTTTTTGCATTTGATTATTTCCATTGGTTTGGTTCTTTTTTTTTTTTTTTACATACTCTTGAGCAATGCTAATCTGCGTCCCCTACTTCCTTAAGTCCTTCTTGGTAAATAATGTTAATCTTCCAATAGGAAGAAGTGGAGTACATTATCGTTTAAGCACCATTTATCCAGCCTACTTACAAATAAAGCTATGGAGCCACCTTATACATTTGAAATTCCTTAAAACCCTGGCTTTCTATTAAAATGTACTTTTATATATACTATCTATGAAGAATTCACTAAAGCATGAATCACCTTATAATGAGAAGCTAAAAATGTATCAAAACGAACATAAGTATAGGTAATCTACATCAAACATACTACATCTTCCAAGTCTAGAGCATACACTGGTATAAACTGTATTACAACCCAGATTAGCTTGAAATCTTGTTTCAAAACATCGCTCAGTATTAAGTCTCAGTAGACAAATAATAGGACCACATGAGAAACTGTTCGGCAGGTGGCTGAGGAAACCTTAACTTCCAAAGGCTCAAAGTGGTCCTCCAGAGACTGTTACACTCCCTTAGGTATTTACTTCAGGAAAGGACACTATTAAGGGACACTTTTGAGTATAAAGACAAGTGAACTCACAAAGTATAGGCAGATACACGCTTGATTTTATCTTCTAATCTACAGATAATGCATTAGAATAAAAATGTAATGAATTCATACACCTTTCAAAAGGAAAAACTGATGAAGTAGCAATAAAGTTATAAATGATAATGATCAGATGAAATAATTTAAATGAAGCTTGTCTGTGTCTGAAAGAGACAGGGACTCGGCAAGTGGTCAAAAGGAGGCATAATGTTCAGTTCTATATTGCCAAACATCATTCTCTTTTTGCTATATAAATCTTCTATTTCTAATTATTGACCAAATGCTTTACTGAAACTCCGCTTCTGGCCTTTGTTTTGGGATCTGTTACTTTTGTTGCCACCTCCTGATCGCTGTCCTCTTGGGCCTCTACTGCCTTCCCGCTGTCCTCTGAATCTTCTGTTTCCGTCCCGCTGTCCCCTGAAGCCTCGACTGCCTTCCCGCTGTCCCCTGAAGCCTCCATATCCTTCCCGTGGTCCTTCCAGCTCTGGTTGCTCTGTGGCCACAGAGAGCTGCCAGCGTCGTGAATCATGCCATTTCTCCTGTTGAGAGAATGTTTTGTTTTTGTGTGCTTTAATTAGTATTCAATTTTTAAAAAGCATGAGAAAAACAAAATATTTGCCATTTCTTCAAAGAAAAGGTGATAACATAAGTGCTTAACAAGTCACTGGTCAAAAATAACACTGGCCAACCATCATGGTCCAAAAGCCAGTGTCACTGAAGTGTGGGAAAATATAGTTTCATTATGAAAAATAGCCCTCATCACTACTTCATTTATTAAGTTATTAAACCATTTATTCAACTCAATTGCTACAGGGTATCTACAGCCAAAGGTAATAAAACAAATATATTAAGCACACATTTCTCACAGTACTGAATAAAGATGTAACAATTTTAAATGTCTATGAAAACCTGTAGGCTGGACGTTGTGGCTCATGCCTGTAATTCCAGCACTTTGGGAGGTGGGTGGATCACCCGCGGTCAGGAGTTCGAGACCAGCCTGGCCAACATGGCGAAACCCCCGTCTCTACTAAAAATACAAAAAATTAGCCGGGGGTGGTGGTGGGCCTATAATCCCAGCTACTTGGGAAGCTGAGGCAAGAGAATCGCTTGAACCTGGGAGGCAGAGGTTGCAGTGAACCGAGATTGCACCACTGCACTCCAGCGTGGGTGACAGAGCAAGACTCTGTCTGAAAACACACACGCACGCGCACACACACGCACACAAAATCTGTATACCATATATAAGTGTTAAAGGGTGGGGAGATCTGGATATCGTTCACAACTTTGTATAAAGGAAATATAGAAACCAGGTGGGTTCAACTACAAAAATATCAGAATTAAAAAGTTAGGGGGGAATATTCCAAAATTTAATTATCGATTATCTCTTACTAAAGGAACCAGAACTATTGTTTCCCAATCTATTATTCTCTATTTTCGTAATTAACATTCTACAATTTAGGTACGTTAACTTTAAAATCTAAGGGAAAAGAATACCTGTATTTCTGTTACTGATGCGGTAGGTACATCAAAGCAAACACCCTGGAAATCAAAGCAAATGGAAGTTAATCCAACCAACGCACATGAAAAATACTCCCTTTAAAAGACCACGTATTCTTTAAAAAAAAGAAAACAAAAAACATAAAGCAAAAAAACCACCAGGTATAATTTTAGATGAACTTTAGACCAAAGCTAATACATTATAGCTGCCAAAAGTACACTGCAGAAAGACAAGGAATATTGAAAAAAAGAACCCCAAACGATTTAGAACTTTCTTACTAGAGACAGAGTCTTAGCTACTACACTGTGCTAACCCCCTAGTGGCTATTAGCTACATTTTATTGCTGAGCAAACAGGCTTGGAAAGGTTAGCTGACTTGTCATCTAAGGCCCCACAGCTATTAAATGGAGCAAGTATTTAAAATCTAGTCTGTATGGCTCTAAAACCTATAGTCTAAACTATATACTGCCTCCATCAGAAAAGCAATGCCAGCTATTCAGAATGACCTAATTAAACGCAGAAAAACAAGTGATCTCCTATTGTTGATTTTCTGGTTTTTCTTAATTCAGCCTTCTGTAAGAGTATGAAAAAAATAGTACAGGACACCATCTTTTTTTTTTCCCCTCTTAAGATAGGGTCTTGCTCTACTGCCTAGGCTGGAGTGTAGTGGTGCAATTAACAACTCACTGTAACTTTGAATTCCTACAGGTGCATGCCATTACATCTGGCTTTTTTTTTTTTTTTGGCAGAGACAGGGTCTCACTACATTGCCCAGGCTGGTCTCAAGAATTATCTTCCCAGCTCAGCTTCCCAAAATACTGAGATTACAGGTGTGAGCCATGGCACCTAGCCAGCACACCATCTTTAATATTAAGTGCCATCCTCTCCAATCGAGGAAATCGTCTAAAAATATAGTCAAACTATGTGTTAACTAATACAGGCACTCCTCTCCCTGCTGTCTTCAACTGCGATATTTTATAAGGAACACCCCTTTCACCCCAAAATTTACCCAATCATAACGTAGGTATCATCACCTACTGGTGGATTTTGCCATTCATGGGAATCTTCGCTTACATATTTACGAAGTAGAGTATAATCCCAGGCATTCACTGGGTATAGAGGTAATTAGAAAACAGTTTTTGCCTTTGAGTGTTCTTGAGCCTCTCCATTAGCAAACACAGCAAGGTAAAAGTTTACCTGCATAAACATGTGTCCTAAAGACTCTGAAGTACAGATAAAGACGCCCCTAACATTGCCTGGTAAGATTTAAGGCTAAGCAAAGTCATAAAAGCTACTTTGGAGGAAAAGATTTATATATATATAAAATTTTTTTTTTGAGACGGAGTCTCACTCTTGTTGCCCAAGCTGGAGTGCAATGGCGCGATCTCGGCTCACCGCAACCTCTGCCGCCTGGGTTCAAGTGATTCTCCTGCCTCAGCCTCCTGAGTAGCTGGGATTACAGGCATGTGCCATTATCCTCGGCTAATTTTGTATTTTTAGTAGAGACAGGTTTTCTCCATGTTGGTCAGGCTGATCTCAAACTCCCGACCTCAGGTGATCCGTCCACCTCAGCCTCCCAAAGTGCTGAGATTACAGGCATGAGCCACCGCGCCCAGCCTAAAGATTACTATAAATAGTAGGTTCAGCATGCACTGAGGATGAGATAAAGCGTGGTGTACTGGGCACTGCTGGAGTAAATGGTGTTGGTAGCAATGAGGTAGAAATTAAGCTGTAAGGCTAGCAGAGGCCAGGACATGAAGGATCTTATCCTCCTATGAAAGGATTGAGACTTTATCCCGCAAGTTTCGTGGAGTTGCTTAAGGAGATAAACAACATGGCTAGACATGTAAACAACATGGCTAGACATGCAATAAGTTGAAGATAAATCTGATTGGTTCACTAGGCCAGTGGAAACCTGGAAACCTGAGATCTTTTACGGGCTTCGCCAAGTCAAAATTATTTTCATAATAATGTAGCCCTTTCCACACTCATTCCCTTAAGGGTACAGTGGAGTTTCCTAGACACTATATGACGTGATAAAATCATTGCTCTGACGGCTAATGGAACATGATATTGTGTTTTAGAGTTCCAGTTTTAATTTCTAATACAGTAAGTATCAATAGATATAACCCATGTAAACAAAAGCTTTTGGGGGTCCCTAACATTTGCTAAAGGGATTGTGAAACCAAAATGTTTGAGAATCCTTGTGATAGTCTATGGCATAAACCAAGAGAAGGCCTCAGAAGAAAGAACACCAGGTTTGGGAGGCAAAATTTTTCATTTTTAATTTGAATTCAAGATTCTGAATAAGTCCAGTGCTAGAATAGGATTGCTAAGAAAAAAAAAGATTCTGAAAAAGTTACTTTAAATACGCTATTTAGGTACAGATGTCAGGGAAGCAGCTGGATCAAGTCTGGCATTGTGAGAACGGTTCAGGCTGGAGATAGAGGTACAGTAGTTGTCAGTGGCAGAGTGGCATCTGAGGATCACAGATAAGATTACCCAGGGAAGATGAGCGAGTGAAGAGACGCAGCATCCCCACAGAACAGGAAGAACCCACACCACACTGTTTTCCTGCCCACATAAAGCCCCATCAAGGTTACAACAGAGACCCCAGCCTTACCAGCTTTCCTTTGAGAAAAACCATTCCCTTCACTTTGGAATCAATCTCCTCGCCCAGTTGCTCTTTAAGTTCTTTCCAAGCATAACTAATATTTGGCATTTCAATTGAGCACTGCAAGATCATGGTCACAAAACCCTTACACAAGAAAGGAGAATAAAATTAAAGTGCTGAAAATAAACCTAATTGATAAATACCTGCTTTTGTGATTCTAAAATATTTCTTGAAAAGTTATTCCTAAAAACATACACCTCACACAAACAATTAGTACAAACAGTCCCTGGTTTTACTTGGGGAACTCTGAGTAAGACTGGTTGATTGTACCAATGTCAATATCTTGGGTTGTGGTATTATAGTTTTCCAAAATATTGCCATTTAGGGAAGCTGGACAGAGTATACAAAGGATCTCTCTGTATTATTTCTTACAGCTACATGTAAATCTACAATTGTCTCAATAAAAATTTGAATTTACAGGAAAAAAAAAGCATATACCTTCTAAAGTTTCTAGGTATGCTGGCTAAATGTATGATATGCATTTATGCATATATATATGTTTCGTCTACTTTAGGATTAAAACAATTAAAAATCACATACCACAAAATTCACCATTTGAAAGTATACAATCCAGTGTTTTTTTTGTTTGTTTTAGTATATTTGTAAGATCTGCAACCATTCAGCACTATCTAAAATTTCAGAACATGGCATAATCCACCCAAAAGAATCCTGCATCCATTACTAGCCACTGCCATTC
Source organism: Pongo abelii (assembly GCF_028885655.2). Classification (NCBI taxonomy): domain Eukaryota; kingdom Metazoa; phylum Chordata; class Mammalia; order Primates; family Hominidae; genus Pongo; species Pongo abelii. Next base: position 75,206,072 of record NC_071993.2, read on the forward strand.
CTCCCTCCACACAGCCAGTCAGGACCACTCATATTTTCTGCCTCTATGGATTTGCATGTATGTGTGTGTGTGTTTAAACATGGCAATTATTGGTTCTTTTCTGAGACAGAGTCTCACTCTGTCACCCAGGCTGGAGTGCAGTGGCACCATCATGGATCTCTGCAGCCTCAACCTCCTGGGCTCAGGTGATCCTCCCTCCTCCCATCCCAGCCTCCCAGGTAGCTGGGACCACAGCATGTCACCACGCCCAGCTAATTTTTTATTTTGATTTTTTTGTAGAGACAGAGTATCACTAGGTTGCCCAGGCTGATCTCAAACTTGTAGGCTCAAGCCATCCTCCCGCCTGTGCCTCCCAAAGGGCTGGGATTACAGGCATGAGCCACTGTGTCTGGCCAGAAATTGTAAAATACAATTAATACTTTACTACCTTCATGAGAAAATGAAAACAACTGGGGAGCTTAAATGAAACTCTTTCATATCCTGCTCATACCCCAAATTATGAAGTGTCAGAAATGTGCTGCAGAACCTTACCACATTTGAGTTGATCAAGGAGCGCTGGTCTACGGACGTGGCACCTGAAATATGGGCCAGTGCTGCTGCCAGAGCTTCCACAGCTCCCTTCTCCTCTATCAGCTTCTCAGCTGATTGTTTGAAGTGACTAATGGCAGTGGGAGGCACGGAATCCAAAAGCCTGTTGAGAGTGTGTTAGGAGAAAGGATACTAGAAGTGGACAGATTTCATTTCTAAGACATCTCAAGATAAATGAGTAACTTTCCAAATCTTTCACATGTGCAACATATTTATTTTGATGCAGTGTATAATAATCATATTTCTATAGTAATAAATCCATTCCTTTGACTGTATGTAATTCTATCACCTACCCCACCATTTTATCCTAAGGAAATAATAAAACAAGAAGTTCACCACGATGTTACTTATAATATACAAAAAGCATAAACAATTTTAAAATGTGCATCATCTGGGCTGCTTATATAAGCCACAAAACAGACATAATAAAATGTCATACTACCATTAGATGTGATGATGAATAATGTCAAGAGTTTTTATACAAGAAGCATGTGTTACCTTTTAGGATCAGAAAAAACCTATTTCCATTCTGAAGTTTAAAAAAAAAGCTGGGTGTGGTGGCACATGCCTGTAGTCCCAGCTACTTGGGAGGCTGAGGTGGGAGGATTGCTTGAGGCTGCAGTGAGCTATGACTCTGCCACACACAATCATTTTAAGAAACTGTCTCTTTAAAAAAAAAAAGAAAATAAAAGAAATAAGAAAAAGACCTCCAAAGTCAGTTTAAAAAATGATAAGGACCTTTATGGGACTATTTGTACATTTTTAAGGGGGTCACCATTATCTTGGCAATAATAAATGTCCCATTCAAAGTTGAAAAAGATCACCCAGTAAAAGGGTAGAAAGTGACATGCAGCCGTGTCAGGGCTGGCGCTCTGGAGGCTGTTTTGTTGTATACCACCAGCATCTTTGTCCCATTCCCCTTCTTGGCCATCTAACCCCAACTCTCCTTAACTGGCACCCAAGGGAACCCTGTCTGTAGGACACTTAAAAAAAACATGCCATGCTAAAATAAATTTGAAAAATGCAGTTGAAATACACTCTTCCAGGCCGGGTGCAGTGGCTCACGCCTATAATCCCAGCACTTTGGGAGGCCAAGGCAGGCGGATCACGAGGTCAGGAGATCGAGACCATCCTGGCTAACACGGTGAAACCCCTCTCTACTAAAAATACAAAAAATTAGCTGGGTGTGGTGGCGGGCGCCTGTAGTCCCAGCTACTCGGGAGGCTGAGGCAGGAGAATGGTGTGAACCAGGGAGGCAGAGCTTGCAGTGAGATGAGATCGCACCATTCCACTCCAGCCTGGGCAACAGAGCAAGACTCTGTCTCAAAAAAAAAAAAAAAAAAAATACACTCATCCTTCCTTTCCTCCCTTCCCTGTCTTCTTTCTTTCTTCCTTCCCTCTCTTTCTTTTTTTTGAGATAGTCTCACTCTGCCACCCAGAGTGCAGTACATTAGCACAACCACAGCTCACTGCAGCCTCAACCTCCTGGGCTCATGCAATCCTCCCATCTCAGCCTCCAGAGTAGCTGGGACTACAGGCACTTACCACCACATCTAATTTTTGTATTTTTTTTTTTTTTTTTTTTTGAGACAGAGTTCTGCTCTTGTTGCCCAAGCTGGGGTGCAATGGCGTGATCTCGGCCCACTGCAACCTCCACCTCCTGGGTTCAAGCGATTCTCCTGCCTCAGCCTCCCGAGTACCTGGGATTACAGGTGTGCACAACCACGCCCGGCTATTTTTTTGTATTTTTAGTAGAAACGGGGTTTTTCCATGTTAGCCAGCTGGTCTTGAACTCCTGACCTCAGGTAATCCACCTGCCTCGGCCTCCCAAAATGCTGGGATTACAGGTGTGAGCCACCGCGCCCGGCCTAATTTTTGTATTTTTTATAGAGATGGAGTTTCACCGTGTTGCCCAGGCAATCTGCCTACCCCAGCCTCCCAAAGTGCTGGGATTACAGGCATGAGCCACCATGCCTGGCCCAAAACTCTTTCATTTACAAAACTTTCCTGAACTATTAATATGCTGATTGACATCCAGGATTTCCTTTGATCATGGACTCCCTGTGTCTGTTTTTTAAATAAGCATTTACAGTAATTGTGGAAACCACTATAAAAATGATGCCCAAACTCAGTGGTTCTTTAACAGAGAATGTAGGCCACCACTAGGAGGCATCTGGAAAATGGTTTCTGGTTTTTATAATGCCAACCCTACTTACCCTGAGTATGCGGCACAGGGGAATCAGCTACGGATCCTAAACAGCTAAATATCCTTCCATTTGCAGGACAATCCCATAAAAAATAATTCTCTTGCCTCCAATGCCAGCAGCACCTCCATTTGACAAACTGTTAATTAACTCAATCCTCACCATCTAGACATTTACTATTAACGAAGCAATCAACTTTCATCCTACCAGGCAAGGAACTGGATTAACGTAGATTTGGAATGTAATCTGTGGTCTAATCAGCCAGTGGGTGAGAAGCACTTATACTATACCTAAGATATTATCCCTTAAAATATCCTAGACAAAGCAAACTATTTTAATAGTGGTTTCCTCTGGTAAACAGGATAGGACAGGAATGAGTAGAAACGAGGATATCCACTTTGTGAAATTCTACTTCAGCACGGTCTGGTTTTTTTTTTGATAAAACAGGTTATCAGTTAAAAAGAATAGGCTGTGCATGCTGGCTTATGCCTGTAATCTTAGCACTTTGGGAGGCTGAGGTGGGAGGACTGCTTGAGATCAGGAGTTGAGACCAGCCTAGGCAACCTAGTGAGACCCTGTCTCAAAAATTTAAAAAAAAATTTTTTTTAAAGTCAAATCTTATTACTGTACAAAGACATGCAGTGTTTGAACAAACACTAAAACAGACCATAGCAGTGGTAGGGAACATACCTGATGGCATCTTTGCTGGAAGCTTTTATTATTTCTGTTGCAGAAGGAACACCTATTCGTTTGAACTTAATTCCCTACAGGAAAATGAACCACAGTTTAATGTACAACGGCCATCAATTGTTTCCAATAAGATAAGCAGTCCCCTAATTTTTTAATATAGGCCAAATGTATTTATTACATTAAAAAATGAACTTTTAATTTTAGACTTACAGAAAAGCTACAAAGACAGTACAGAGAGCTCTAGGTTTCTGCTATTGTTAACATCTTACACTGTTAATGTACATTTGTTTCAACTAAGAAACCAACATTGCTAAACTATTAACCGAACCCCAGACTTTATTCCATGTCTGTCTTTCCTTCTTTGCTTGTTTTTCATGACTGACAGTTTTAAGGAGTGCTGGTCAACAGTTTTGTAGAATGTCCCTCAGTTTGAGGTTGTCTTGTGTTTTCCTCATGCTCAGGGTTATATATTTGGGGGAGGAATACCCAACGTGAATGCTCGCCTCACCACCTCTTATCAGGGGCACATGCCTATGTGCCTATCACTGATGATGTGACCCACGATCAGCTGGCCTAGGTAGTGTTTGTTCATCTCTCCACGGTAAAGTCCTCACTCCCCACCTTACTCTATTCTTTGAAAGCAAGTCCCTAAGTGCAGTCCACTCAAGAGGAAGGAGACGAGTTAAGCTCCTGAACGGGCAAGAATCTACATACACTATTCCAATTCTCCTGGAGGAAAAATTAGTCTCTTCTCCCCTTTATCCTTTTGACATACCCTCATTCATTTGATTTTCAAGCAATTCCTACAGCCCCTCAATCTTAATTATCTCTGGTTCATATTATCATTGTCTGAAAACTGCCTTTCAAACATATGAAAACAAAATCACTGTTTTCAAATGCAAAGTTACTTCAGAATGGGCCTTTTATCACAGGACAACATATGTACCTAACAATAAGCTTTCAGTCATTGCCACACACTAGAAATAAAAATATTTTAAAGTGGATAAAAATTGAAGAAACCAAAGACTGACTTTAGAACTCAACATTTGCTTAATGAAAGATAAGAATAGTTTTACCGCTTTTTGCTCCACTTGTACTAATTGATACTCTTCCTTGTGCTGATAAAAGCAGATGCACACCCCCGTCCTTCCAGCTCTGCCTGTCCGCCCGGATCGATGAATGTAGGACTCTACATCCTATTGAAGTAAAATACATGAGTAACACTAAACCAAAAAAGAGACAAACACCTGAGTAGCCTATGCAGTTCAGTGAACACTAGCAATTGTGGTTATAAACCTGGGGACATGAGGGAGAAGGTCCCTTAGCACTTCAATTTAAAGACCTCTGGCAATTTTTAAAGCTTCTAGAACAGTGGTCCCTGTCCTGCAGGCAAATTTACAAAGAGCATTGTCTAAATAGTGCTTGTCCATTAGAGGCATATATGTAATTCCAATTTTCAATCTTCCAGTAGACATACCAAAAAGATTTCTTTAAGAAGCTTAATGTATTTTAACTCAATATATTAAGTCTTTTTTTTTCTTTTGAGACAGAGTCTCGCTCTGTCACTCAGGCTGGAGTGCAGTGGCATGATCTCGGCTCACTGCAACCTCCGCCTCCCGGGTTCAAGTGATTTTGCTGTCTCAGCCTCCCAAGTAGCTGGGACAACAGGCACCTGACACCAGGCCTGGCTAATTTTTGTATTTTTAGTATAGACAGAGTTTCACCATGTTGGCCAGGCTAGTCTCGAACTCCTGACCTTAAGTGATCTGTTTGCCTCAGCCGCCCAAGGTGCTGAGATTACAGGCATGAGCCACCACGCCTGTCAAAATATCCAAGTCTTATCATTTCAATATACTATCTATACAAACCAGGGTACCAATGCAATATTTTATATTTTTTCATAAGTCTTCAAAATCCAGACCGCATAATAAAAAGTTATGCAGTATGTATTTTACACTTGCAGTACACAGATCAATTCAGATCACCTACATTTCAAGTGCTCAACACAGCTACTGGCTCAACACAGCTAGTGGCTACCATATCAAAAAGTCTAAAGGCTCATGAAACAATGTTTATACCACACACTCATGGGACTTCCTTTTTAAGAATTGGTGAATTCATAGTCTTAGTTATTTTTCCCCATTGTTGTAAGCAGCCTTTAACCATGGGGGATTTGCCAATTTGGGTGAGATTTTGGGGTCCTCATGTTGGAAGTGATTGGAATACCTTTAGAACAACCTTTATTTACGTGAAGAACTATCCATATCAAGTAAACTATGCTTCAGGGTCCTCCTTGAGAGGTTCCTATAACTCGCAAACCTAAGCATCTCTAACCACAGAGGTTAATTACAGGCCCTTTCTCTCCCCTGTCCTCTAGGCTCATGCATTTATCTATCTTACTTACCCCTATCCCATCTCAGTCTTTCCACCCATCCTCAAGGTTTGGCTCAAAAATCACACTATATCCCAAAGTCACCTTTTGAACCTCTGTCTGCTGACTGCACTTCTACTCAAGTGTCTTCTGAGGTGGGTGTCTCATAACAGGTTCATTCTCAAAATCACCCTTAGCATCCCAGCACTCAAAAGATAGCTATATACTAATGATATGAAAGTAAATAATACAATTTCCAATTTGTTTTAATACACAAAAGAAACAAAACAAAATAAAATCTAAGCATAAAGCACATACCTTTGGTGGAGAGCTTTGTATAACCAAATCAACCTCAGGGATGTCTAACCCACGTGCAGCAACATTGGTTGCCACCAAAACTCCAAAACTACCATTTCTAAAACCTTTCAGGGTGATTTCCCTTTGCTTCTGTGGAATGTCTCCATGCAAGGACTGAGCATCCTGCCAATAAATAAACGGATGTAAGAACACCAGCTCCAACAATACAAGTACTTTTTCTCTTCATCAGTTAGGCCTATAAAAGACATTCATAGTTTGGTGATATGCCTGTTGAAAACATTACAAAGGGGAAAATGTGTCTTGAATGGATAAGCCTCAATATTATTTCCAAATCCTCAGTTATCAATTCCAACTGTATCTGACTTTACTTATTGAAGTTGAGAATGAGACAAGAGTGATCAAACCTATTTTGTCAGTGTAACCTTAGGTCTGAGCCACCCTTTCCTCATTTGTGTGATGAGATGCCATGACAGACTAAGTGAGTTCTAACATGTACACTCTGGTCATTAGAAAGAAGTGAGGCCAGGTGCAGTAGCTCATGCACTTTGGGAGGCCCAGACAGGCAGATTGCTTTAGGCTGGGGTTTGAGACCAGCCTGGGCAATATGGCAAGACTTGGTCTCTACTAAAAATTAAAAAAAATTAAAAAAAATAAAATTAGCGGAAGGTGGGTAGGAGAGCATCAGGTAGAATAGCTAATAAATGCTGGGCTTAATACCTAGGTTATGGGATGATCTGTGCAGCAAACCACCTTGGCATACATTTAGCTATGTAACAAACCTGCACATCCTCACATGTACCCCTGAACCTAAAAGTTGAAGATAAAAAAAGTCTTCCCAATTAGATAGTAGTGACTGTGGCACAACCTCGTGATTATGCTAAAAGCCACTGAACTGTATATTTTAAAATGGTAATATGTGGCACATGAATTATATCAATAATAAAACACCATCCAGAAAAAAAAAGCCAGGTATGGTGGTGCATGCTACCTGGAGGTTGAGGCTACAGTGATCCAAGATCACGCCAATGCACTTCACTTCAGCCTGGGCAAAGGAAGTGAGACCCTGTCTCCAAAAAAAAAAAAAAAACAAAAAGTTGGCTGGGCGCAGTGGCTCATGCCTATAATCCCAGCATTCTGAGTGGCCAAGGCAGGTGGATCACTTGAGGTCAGGAGTTCGAGACCAACCTAACCAACATGGTGAAATCCCATCTCTACTAAAAATACAAAAATTAGCTGGGCGTGCTGGCACGTGCCTGTAATCCCAGCTACTCGGGAGGCTGAGGCAGGAGAATTGCTTGAACCCAAGAAGTGGAGGTTTCAGTGAGCCAAGATCGCACCACTGCAGTCCAGCCTGGGCGAAGAAGCAAGACTCCCTCTCAAAAAAAAAGAGAAAAAAAAAATTAACAAGGCGTGGTGGTGCCCACTTGTAATCCCAGCTACTCGGGAGACTGAGGTGGGAGAATCACTTGAACTCAGGAGGCAGAGAGCCCAGATCACACCACTGCACTCCAGCCTGGGTAACAGAGTGAGACTCTGCCTCAATTAAAAAAAAAAAAAAAAAAGTAGCAGCTCCCTCTCATTTCTAAACTAAACTAACTGGTATTCACTGAATGAATGAAAATCAGACCAAGAGCAGCTATGCCCAAGGTGAAGATTTGTTGATATCCCCAGTTTTGCTGGCATAAGGGGAAGGACCAACCTGCTTTATAGCTGAATTCTGGGACAGCTCCTGGGCTTCTTTCTTGGTTTCACAAAAGATGATAGTGCGTCCTTGATGACCACTGTATACTCGGATGACATCCCCAATAACTGCTGCCCTCTGAGTCCAGTGGCACTTAATAGCCAGATGCTTATATAAAAGAAAAAAAACATCTATTTAGTAAAGCTTTGCTGGAAACTAAAATCACAACACAATGATCAGTGAGCACAACACTAACGTTCTAATGTCTTGCTCCTGGAAACAACTACTCAAGCCTGATAAGAGCTGTCTGCAGCCACCACTGAGAGAAAAAAACCTAAATAAGCCAGTAAAGCAGAAAGCAACAGGATCTGCCCATCTCCCCATGCCTCTCCCCTTTCTCTAAAGATCATCTAACTTCTTTATTTTCTGACAACCAGAAAAATGCAGGAAAGGAAATGCCATTCCCTAGCTTTCTACAGGAAACCAAATAACCAACAAATTTCTGTATGTTTTGCCCTTTCATTTACTTAAAAACCCAATCTGTAGTAGATTAATATACAGGTCTGTTCCTCAGTGAAATTAATTCATCTAGATTATCAGAATCGAAGGTGAAATTTTAAACTTCAACACTTTTAAGCTTAAACACAAAGCACTAGATTTCTCTGCTGCCCTCTAATGTTTAAATTTTAAGTGTGATTTATGTTTACATAATTCAGATAGATTTAAGTTCCAAATCATTCTGAAACGAAATGAGGCCATCGATGATGAAAATTTAAAAACAGATATCGGGCCGGGCGTGGTGGCTCACACCTGTAATTCCAGCACTTTGGGAGGCCGAGGTGGGCGGATCACAAGGCCAAGCAATTAAGACTATCCTGGCCAACATGGTGAAACCCTGTCTCTACTAAAAATACAAAAATTAGCTGGGCGTGGTGGCGCATGCCTGTAGTCCCAGCCACTCAGGAGGCTGAGGCAGGAGAATCGCTTGAACCTGGGAGGTGGAGGTTGCAGTGAGGTTGCGCCACTGCACCCCAGCCTGGTGACAGAGCGAGACTCCATCTCAAAAAATAAAAATAAAAACACAGATATCATATACAGCTCAAATAGAAATATCTTTCCTTGGCTTTTCACATGGATTTAGTATTTATCTGGAAAAAGAGTATTTACCAGTCCTAATATTAACAGACAAGAAAAAAATATATACAATTTTATATTCTGGCAACTAAGTAAATAATTTACCTCCACAGTTATTGCCGTTTTCTGAGTCTTTTTACCAATCAGGTCCACCTGTTCATATGTAGATTTCATGTATTTCTTGGCAACATTAAATACCCAATGAGGGCAAGTTGCAGAAAAAAGCAATGTTTGGGGATTGTCTTCAGAATCTTTGAGGAGGGGGAAAAAAAGTCAGTATGAATAATCCAAACAAGCCTACATAGTATTCCACCTAACCTAATACTTCCACAGTCCATCAACGTTCACCAGCAACCACCTGAAGCCAAGTCGGGCACTGAGGACACAAAACTGGAAGACAGAGGTTTCCCAATGGGCAAAGAAATACCGCTAGGTAATTTATCTAAAAGATCCTTAAAATAGTGAAAGTACTTTAAAGTTATTTTGCTTTCTGACCATTAGGCTTTTGAATTACAAACGAAATCTATTCTAAGATTTCTATTCTCAATATTTTATGAATTTAGAATTCTTGTCCAATCATTGAGTCCAGCTACTATTTTTGTTTGTTCAATTCTACTTAAGAGTGTCATCACATTCTCAAACATTCCAAATAGAAGTGTGATAGAACCCTTCTGGAGAGAATTTGACAATGTATATTGAGGAGCATGAATTATTTACACTTTCAAGCTCAGTAATTCCACTTCTGGTAATCTATCCTAAAGAACCAATTCCAGACCAGGCACAGTGGCTCATGCCTGTAATTCCAATGCTTTCAGAGGTGGAGGCAGGAGGATCACTTGAGGCCAGGAATCAAGACAAGCCTGGGCAACACAGTGAGACCCTGTCTCTACGAATAATAAAAACATTAGCCAGGCATGGTGGCGCATGCCTGTAGCCCTAAGCTACTCAGGAAGCTGAGGCCCAGGAGTTTAGGGATGCAGTGAGCTATGATGGTGCCACTGTACTACAGCCTCAGTACAGGGTGAGGGCCTATCTTAAAAATAAAAAAAAGGGCGCCGCGGTAGAGTACATCTGTAATCCCAGCACTCTGGGAGGCCAAAGTGGGAGGGAGGATCACTTGAGTCCAAGAGTTCAAGACCAGCCTGGACAGCATGGTGAAACCCAGCTCTACAAAAAACAGAAAAATTAGCTGGGCATGGTGGCGCACATCTATAGTCCCAGCTACTCAGAGGATCGCTTCAACCTGGAAGGTGGAAGCTGCAATGAGCCAAGATCCCACCACTGCATTCCAGTCTGGGTGACAGATTTAGACCCTGTCTCAAAAAAAAACAATTCTAGATATTGAGGTGAGAAGCTATCTGTATAAAAGTGGCTAAACAGAACTATTTATATTGAATAAAAATCAAAATAGGCAGATGGTAGAATTAAGTCATGGCCAACCACTTCATACAGTATTTTTGCTGAATTTTTATATGTATAGTCAAGAGTATAATCAACACATATATACAATAAAATGCAAAACATCAGGAATAAACCAAAAGCAGACCACATCAAGATGACAGAAGATGGTATTTTTCTTTACTTTCCCAAGTTTTCCCCATTGTGGTAATATGATAAATCATAACTTTTTTTTTCCTCACCAGCTTTAATCCTAGAGTAATGACTTTTTTTTTTAAATCCAAGTTTCTAGATAAAATAAGCCCCCTTCCAATTTCCCAAGGCTTTACTCATCTCTTAGAAAACTACTTAGTCACCAGGCGAGGCGCAGTGGCTCATGCCTCTAATCCCAACACTTTGGGAGGGTGAGGCAGTCGGATCACTTGGGCCTGGGAGTTTGAGACCAGCCTGGGCAATATGGCAAAACCCCATCTCTACTAAAAATACGAAAATCCGCCAGGCGTAGTGGCGGGTGCCTGTAATCCCAGTTACTAGGGTGGCTGAGGCATGAGAATCACTTGAACCCAGGAGACAGAGTTACCATCCTTCCTTTGGTCTTTTTTATCGGCTTCTTGAATTTGTGGATTACCTTTCTTGTACGCCACACTTAAAATCTCTTCCACTTGATCAGCAAATCCCATATCCAACATCTGGTCCACTTCATCCAGGACAACATGCTTAAGTTTGGTGAGATCTAGTTTGCCATTCTGTATGTGGTCTTTGATACGACCTGGTGTTCCAACCAGGATATCAATCCCATTCCTCATGCGTTCAACTATAAAAAACAATGACAAGATTTGCTGGGTTTTTAGTAAGTACTTTTATCTGTCTGGGGTACCACAGTTAACTGTATTGTTACTCTAAAATATTTGTTAAATACCTACAAGTACAAAGTAATATGCTAAGTAATAATGATAAAGATACTCATGGCACTCCTAATCTAGTGGGAAAAACATTAGTAGTGAAAAATATCAACAAAATTTAAAGCACCCAATTATAGTAAATATTTGAAGTGACAGTCTAGTGTACAAAGTGACATAAAAGAAATATGCTGCCGGGCGTGGTGGCTCACGCCCGTAATCCCAGCACTTTGGGAGGCCAAAGTGGGTGGATCATGAGATCAGGAGTTCAAGACCAGCCTGGCCAACATGGTGAAACACCATCTTTACTAAAACTACAAAAATTAACCAGGCACAGTGGCGGGCGCCTGTAATCCCAGCTACCCAAGAGGCTGAGGCAGGAGAATTGCTTGAACCTGGGCAACAGAGGTTGCAGTGAGCCAAGATCACGCCACTGCACTCCAGCCTGGGCCACAGAGTGAGACTCTGTCTCACACACAAAAATAAATAAATAAATAAATAAATAAATAAATAAATAAATAAATAAATGAAAAAGAAAGAAATATGCACTACTGGAAGACGACAGCACCAGGAAAGAAATTACTTCCAGCCGGGCACGGTGGCTCACGCCTGTAATCCCAGCACTTTGGGAGGCTGAGACTGACAGATCATGAGGTCAGGAGTTCGAGATCAGCCTGGCCGATAAGGTGAAACCCTGTCTCTACTAAAAATACAAAAATTAGCCGGGCGTGGTAGCCTGCCAGGTTCACACCACTCTCCTGCCTCAGCCTCCTGAGTAGCTGGGACTACAGGTGCCTGCCACCACGCCCGGCTAATTTTTTGTATTTTTAGTAGAGACGGGGTTTCACTGTGTTAGCCAGGATGGTCTCCATCTCCTGACTTCGTGATCCGCCCGCCTCAGCCTCCCAAAGTGCTGGGATTACAGGCATGAGCCACTGCGCCCGGCCAAAACTATGATTTTTTTAATTCCTTAAATCCCTTCCTAATTTATACATCTGCTCTAATAATAAAGCTCCAAGGCCTTGAACTGGGAAGTAATGGAATACAAGAGCAGAGACTGTAACATTTGGCCCTTGAGCCCCAAGGAAAGAAAGCCTGCCTACATCAAGAAAGAAGCAACCATGCAGAAAGAGGGACAGACCCAAGGTCCTGACAGACAAGAGTAACCTTGAATTCTGACTTCCTATTTCCTAGAGCCCAAATGGACTGTCTTTTGGGGTTCAATAATAAGTTACTTTTGTAGCCCCTAGATAAATATAAATAGATAAAAGTCCTAAGAAACATATACAGGATTTGCCTATCATCAAGCAGGACCATGTTCTTGACCCCGTTTAAACAATGGCAAAAGAAAATCCCCATAAACGACTGTCCTATGTAGAGAAGCCAGATGTCAAGGTGAAAAGAAATCCAATCAGAGCAGTCAACAATGGGTGGCATTATACTTCCCTCACTTTTTGAATGTACTCACATTGACCTCCATAGGGAGTTCCACCATAAAAACAAGCCACTGACAGCTTTTTTGTGATGTCACTGAAGTCTTTGCTTACTTGATTTGCCAACTCTCTTGTAGGTGCAAGAACCAGTACCTGATAAAGAAAAATAATTGAATTCAAATTACTGTGTAGTATTTGTTTCTTAATCTAGTCCTTAAAGAACAGCATTCCAGGGAAAGAACGACTTGAACAAGGTCTAACACTGTTGATGACGATAACATTATCTAATATTTTTGTCTAATAGATCTTAGACTCTACTAAATTCTTTATATATATTATTCTGATTTAATTCTCGCAACCTTTTAAGCTAGGTATTAGAGGATAAATAACTTGACTAAACCCCAAAGGCTAAGAAGGAGCAGAGCCTTCAAGCAGTTGGGCTCCAAAACCTATAGTCTTAACCTCTACAGTAGAGAAAATTTGAAGCAGAACAAAATCAGAGAAGTAAGGTAGAGCCAACAATGTAAGGGGCTTTGAATCCTAAAGCAATATGAGTTTCATCTCTATACATATAAAACATGAAACTGCTGGCCAGGCGCAATGGCTCATGCCTATAATCCCAGCACTTTGGGAGGCCAAGGTGGGTGGCTTACTTGAGGTCAGGAGTTCAAGACCAGCCTGGCCAACATGGTGAAAGTCTATCTCTACTAAAAATACAAATGAGCCAGGTGTGGTGGCTCACACTTGTAATCCCAACTACTTGGGATGTTGAGGCGGGAGGATCACTTAAACCTGCGAGGCAGAGGTTAAGATTGCACCACCGCACTCCAACCTGGGCGACAAAGCGAGACTTTGTCTCAAAAAAAAAAAAAAAAAAAAAAGTCCAGGTGCAGTGGCTCAAGCCTATATATAATTCCAGCACTTTGTGAGGCTGAGGTGGGTGGATCACTTGAGGTCAGGAGTTCCAGACCAGCCTGGCCAACATGGTGAAACCGCATCTCTACTAAATATACAAAATTAGTCGGGCATGGTGGTACACACCTGTAATCCCAGCTACTTGGGAGGCTAAGGCAGGAGAACTGCTTGAACTGCTACAGGTCCTCAAAATAGGGTAACGGTATGAAACTAATATGATTCAAGAACACCTAATACATTCATCTAAAAAATATTTAATGACTACCTACTATTGGCCAAGCACTATTCTATGTGCTAGGGATACAGCAGTAAACAAATTAACAAAGGGGGAGCATGGACACTGGAAGGCCAGTGAGCAAGGGAGGTTAGGCCAGAAAGACAACTGCAAGAACCCACAGCCAAAGTGACAACATGGGCATTCACAGTCATTTCAATGAGGTTAATGTTTGTTAAATGTCAAGTTCTCTAGAAATGAACCCAATGGACTCACCCTAATATGGGGGCATGGACTTTTCACCTCTGACTTGCCCTTCTTTCCATTCATGCTTTTCTTTTTTTTTTTTTTTGAGATGGAGTCTTGCTCTGTCGCCCAGGCTGGAGTGCAGTGATGCGATCTCGGCTCACTGCAAGCTCTGCCTCCCGGGTTCATGCCATTCTCCTGCCTCAGCCTCCCAAGTAGCTGGGACTACAGGCGCCCGCCACCACGCCCGGCTAATTTTTTGTATTTTTATTAGAGACGGGGTTTCACCGTGTTAGCCAGGATGGTCTCGATCTCCTGACCTCGTGATCTGCCCACCTCGGCCTCCCAAAGTGCTGGGATTACAGGTGTGAGCCACCGCCCATTCATGCTTTTCTACCAAAAATGCTTTCTCCATCTAGGCAAAAATGGTCAGACACTTGACCAAAGCTATGAGCCCCAGGGACATCTAATGGTTTGAAGGAAATATGATGAGCATTAATTATATAGATGATCAAAACTGTGGGAAAGATTAAAATATTGAAATATACAGAGAATGATCTGTATATATTAATTATTAAATATAAAAGGATTGTCCTGGATTACTTTCACATAAAGATCCACAGTAAATAGAATGGGAGACTATAAGAACTCAATAAAAAATAGTAGGATATGTACACAATGCCCAAGTGGTGGTTTTTCCTGTGCTGACTGAGAGCCCTTGTATTTAAGACAGTTACCTGAGGGGGACGGCCTCTCTTCCTGTCTTGCAGTTCCCCATGAAGTTTCTCAATCAAAGGGATGGCAAAGGAGAATGTCTTCCCAGTTCCTGTCCGCGCCTGTGCAATTAAGTCCTTCCCGCTGTAAACATGATGGAATGTCTTTGCTTGTATAGGAAATAGGAAGGTCACTCCTCGGCCTATGAACAAATTAACTGTGTTATCGCACACTGCATTCTTAAAATATTAGCCATACTGACATACTGAAGTACACTACTCATGCTTCTGGTCCTGCAGAATTAAGGAATTCTACCTTCTGGTCAACATCTACAAAGTTAGGCTCAAATATATATATTTTTTAAGAGACAAGGTCTTGCTTTGTCGCCCATGCTGGAGTACAGTGGTGTGATCATAACTCACTTGCAGCCTTGAACTCCTGGGCTCAAGTGATCCTCCTGCCTCAGCCTGATGGACAGCTGGGATTACAGGTGCAAGCCATCATACCTGGCTCAGAAATATTCTGATAGTAAAGAATCTGCTTGACTGAAAAATATCAACAAACTTTAAAGCATCCAATTATAGTAAATATTTGAAGTCTCATCCATAAGCCTGAAAATCTGGTGCTTTGCAATCCAACTGTGCTGCTCCTGATTTAGGAAGCACCTACTTGAGTAACTGTGACTCCAGCTACTTCAGAAGCAGATTATTAAATGAATTCTGGGTTTACGCCTATAAATTAGGCTCATTAATCTAGAGATGCCTCAGAAGTGAAAGGGATAAAACATTAACATGGCATCACCTAATTGCTTAATTTCACCAGCACCATTAGTCATTACACTTCTGAATACATACTGTATTAAATACAATTTTTTTTGAGACAGGATTTCATTCTGTCACCCAGGCTGGCGTGCAGTGGTGTGATCACAGTTCACTGAAGCCTTGAACTCCTGGGCTCAAGCGATCTTCCTTCCTCAGCCTCTGGAGTAGTTAGGACTATAGATGTGTGTTACCACGTGCCCAGCTAATTTTTAAACTTTTTGTCGGGACAGGTTCTCACTGTTACCCAGGAAGATCTCAAACTCCTGGCCTCAATCAATTACAGGTGTGAGCCACCACAGAGGGCCTGAAGAAATTTTAACCACTTGTTTAAGAAGCATGAAGAACCATCACTACTATAGTACTAAATTGAATACATTTCTTCCGCATATATCAGCCTACAATAAGGATACATCCTGGTTCATCTTAACAAAAACAGTGGAGTGCTTCTGTTAAAATAATATGTTCTAACGTCATACGATATTTCCAAGAACATTACCTTTGAGAAGTTTAATAGTTTCTTCAGATATGGGAAAATTAGAGAAAGCGCCTTCTTTTTGTTCCACAGGTATTTCCTATCAAGTAAAGGGCCACAGAAAGAAATCAATAATCACCTACACAAATTAATAGAGAACCTTCTGAGAAAGAGACAAAACAAGCTATCCTAAAGCAATTCTTCTAAACACATTGCTTTAAAAATCAACCAAAAATATACAAAAACCTTGATAGGTAACTCGAGATCTGAAAAGGAAACATTGTCATAAATCTATAAAACCTTAACAAAAGAAAAATCTGAGGCAAATATATACTGGGTATATTATGTGTGACTAGATCTCAACTAAGATCTACTCCATAACCATAACCAACAATATACTGTTGGAAATGTCATTAGCCCTCTTCCAAAGCAGCATCTCTTGTATACACACATCCACAGAAAATGAACAAACATTTTATGAGGTAGCAGTCACTGTGGCATTATTTGATAGTAAGATATCTGAATGCTCAATAAAAGTAGTAAGTAGATCCAAGACATTTATATGAAGGATTATGTAACCATTAAGCATACTTAATGAGGAAAATGCTTAGATAGAAACAGAAAAGATACAAGATTGCACAGTACAATCCTAATCTAATTTAAAATAATAGATGCATATACTAAAAGTACTACAAGGAAACACCAAAAATTAACAAGATTACTTCTGTACTTGAAAAGTACAGGTATTAATATTTACTAAATGAATGGTGAAATTCCAGGAAGCATTTCTTTCTTTTTGCAAAATGTCTGCATTTTCTATTTTCTCTGGATCACGTATTTTTTATAATCAGGAAAAAAGATACAAATGTTGACCATGATCTATAGCAAAAAGAAAATCTATTAGAATTAGTATTTTTCAGCTGGGTGTGGTGGCTTGTGCCTGTAATCCCAGCTACTCAGGAGGCTTAGGCAGGATTATCCCTTGTGGCCACAAGCTCTAGACCAGCCTGGGCCACACAGCGAGATCCCATGTCTAAAACAAATTTTTTTAATACAATTAGTATTTTTCTTTCATAACTGAGTTTCTGAAAGATAACAGAATTAGGTTCTGGACAGACATTTTATCATCCTGTTCAACTCCAGGATGATTACTTAATGGCCTAACCAAAAGGACTTATGCAATCAACCTTTTCAGTAATTCTAATAATTTATTTGGTTAAACCCCTCAGAGAGAAACTAGGGCCCATTTACAAAACTGTATCTCTTCTGTTGACTGACTTGCAAATAAGCAGACCAAGACTCTCCCTAAGCTTAAGCAGTATCTGCTTATTTGTAAAGGAGGCATTGTGACACTATGCTAATTTTTTTTTTTTTTTTTTAAAGACAGAGTCCGCTGGGAACAGTAGCTCATGCCTGTAATCCCAAAACTTTGGGAGGCCCAGGCGGGTGGATCACCTGAGGTCGGGAGTTCGAGACCAGCCTGGCCAACATGGTGAAAGCCCGCCTCTACTAAAAATACAAAAAATTAGCCAGGCATGATGGCACACACCCGTAATCCCAGCTACTGAGGAGGCTGAGGTAGGAGAATCACTTGAACCCAGGAGGCAGAGGTTGCAGTGAGCTGAGATCGCCCACTGTACTCCAGCCTAGGTGACAAAGCGGAGACTCCGTCTCAAAAAAAAAATAAAAAAGAGTACTCTTAGCTGAGCCACCATGCCCTGTCGTATGCTAATTTTTAAGATGAAGTCCCACTCAGCCTAAGGTATCCCCCAACCCACAAGGTGCTGACACATCACATTTTCTCCTACTATTAAAGAGTACATATAGCAGTTACCTACTTATTTATCTGAAACAACAATGAAAGATATCTTCTACCCAATGAAGTACAAATGTACCTGCTCTATCTCACTGTTACTTTCTTCACTGGCAGCTTCACTGGGGTTATAGTCAGATTCAGGATGAGGAAATCCATTCTTCAGTTTGGGGCTTTTCTCTCCAGTTTCTCCATTCATTTCCTTTTCTTTCTTCATCTTCTTGGGCTTAGGAGCATCTATTTCTTCCTCAAAAGGCTCCTCATTTTTTGTCACTTTTTTGGTTTTAGAAGAAACCACTTTTTTTTCAATGGGCTCCTTTTTCTTTCTCAAACTTTTGGTTTTAGGAGAAATGTCATTTTGAGATGGCTCCTCTTTCTTTTTTGCCTTTTTGGATTTAGGAGAATTCATGTCAACTTCAGAAGGCTCTGCTTTCTTTTTAACTTGTTTAGCTTTGGGGAAAACAGTTTCTTCCTCTTCTGCTATCTCTTCAGTCTTATCAGATTTTGGCTTCTCTTTTTTCTCTTTCTAAAAAAAATTCATAAGGAAAATACAAACACTGAATAAGGCATTTATACATTTGCAACATTCATCAATTCTGGATTATTTCAAGATCATTTTCAAGATCATTTTCAACTTTAAAAAATACAATTTTGGGGCATTTCGACATTTGTACTTTCACGCTGTGATAAGGTAAAAATCAAAATAGTAAGCTTTTTCTAAAATCACTTCTTAGCTATATATAGAGACGGGTATATATCAGTAGTTTCACTATCTTGGAAAATGAAGAGTGCCCCTTAGTAACTATTCAACTCATGTGGGTCAAACAGTTGTAAAACAGATTTTCCTTTTTGAGACAGAGTCTCGCTCGCTCTGTCGCCCAGGCTGGAGTGAACGTGGCACAATCTCAGCTCACTGAAACCTCCACTCCTGAGTTCAAGTGATTCTCGTGCCTCAGCCTCCTGAGTACCTGGGACTATAGGTGCCCACCACCACACCCAGCTAATTTTTTTATTTTTAGTAGAGGTGGGGTTTTCCCACATTGCCCAGGCTGGTCTCAAACTCCTGAGCTCAGGCAACCCACCCACCTCGGCCTCCCAAACTGCCAGGATTACATGAGCCACCATGCTTGGCCTATAAACGAGATTTTCATAAGGGATTTGAAATAAGGGATTTGGATAAGCTCATGGGATACTCCAACAGGCTCCAAACTCAATACTATAAAAAGTCCAAATTCAATTCCAATGAATAAGGCCATGTATCTACAGATTGATGATGTTAAGCAGGTTTCTTTTCTTTCTTCCTGCTAAAATCCCAGGTAAAACAACAGGGATTTTTTTTGTTTTTTTAAGAGACAATTTCACTTTTTCACCCAGGTTGTGGTACAGAGGCATGATCATAGCTCACTGCAGCCTCTAACTCCAAAACAGGAATTCTGCGCTTTGCCTATCTCACAAGAGCAAATGAATTTATACAAAGACAGTTTAGGGCCAGGTGCAGTGGTTCATGCCTGTAATCCCAGCACTCTGGGAGGCCAAGGCACGAGGACTGTTTGAGGCCAGCAGTTCCAGGCAAGCATGGACAATACAGCGAGACCCCGTCACTATTGAAAAAGTTTAAAAATTAGGCCGGGCGAGGTGGCTCATGCCTGTAATCTCAGGACTTTGGGAGGCCAAGGAGGGCGAATCACGAGGTCAGGAGAAGGAGACCATCCT
Organism: Pongo abelii; assembly: GCF_028885655.2. NCBI lineage: Eukaryota > Metazoa > Chordata > Mammalia > Primates > Hominidae > Pongo > Pongo abelii. Next base: position 75,225,696 of record NC_071993.2, read on the forward strand.
GGCTAACATAGTGAAATCTCATCTCTACTAAAAATACAAAAAAATTAGCCAGGCATGGTGGCACGCACCTGTAGTCCCAGCTACTCGGGAGGCTGAGGCAGGAGAACTGCTTGAACCCGGGAGGCGGAGGTTGCAATGAGCTGCACTCCAGCCTGGGTGACACAGCAAGACTGTCTCAAAAAAAAAAAAATTTTTTTTTTTAAATTAGCCAGGTGTAGCGGCACACCTATACTCCTAGCTACTTAGGAGGCTGAGGTGGGAGGATTGCTTGAGCCCAGGAATTCAAGGCTGCAGTTAGCTATAATCATGCCACTGCACTCTAGCTTGGGTGACAGTAAGACTCTGTCTCTACAAAAAATAAAAGGGCAGGATACAGTGGCTCACACCTGTAATCCCAGCACTTTGGGAGGCCAAGGTGGGCGGATCACCTGAGGTTGGGATTTTGAGACCAGCCTGACCAACATGGAGAACACGCCTGGGCAACGACAGCAAAACTCCATCTCAAAAAATAATAATAATAAATAATAAAATAAAGAGACACTTTATGAAACAAAAAGTTATAAAAACTCACAGTCTATCACCCATGTGTAAAAAAGATGTATTTAATTTAAAATAAAATAAGTAAGTTAACAAGAATATGGAAGGAGTGACACCTTAGAACTAAGTAAGACAGATGACTGTGGCTCCCATTTGAACTTTCTGACCCTCTACAACTTTTCATGCTACTGAAAACAATTAGAAATGTGTTGTAGCCTCCTTAGAAGCCTGTTCTGGCAGAGCCCCAGAACAATCTTGGAAGTACATATTACGCTGAATTCTGCCTCCTGGAAATTTCAGGCCTGGTCTCTGTTCTCAAATCATAGATTAAGAATAATCTCCTTGCCAACAAAAAACAAGCTAGTCTCTTTCCAAAATTTTATTCGTTTTCATCCCTTGGTTCCACCAAATAAGACTGAGTTTCCCATCCTGGTGGTCTCTTTTGGAATATAACAGAGTTTGGTCATGTACCTCTGGATTTGAGCATGCCAAATTGAACGCAACTGACTGATGCAATGTAAACCAGGACCACGACCTTCTTGCACCTGAGTACAAATCTGCCGCGGCTTCCTACAATTCTAAAATATTGCTATTGTAAGAACTCCATATCAAAAGACAGAGAAACCAACAAGGAAAGTTAATTCTAAGTAGCGTACAACCTAAGTTCAAGGACAATCTTTGTTTCCACTGACTTGATCTCAGAACAGAGACTCAGTCACAAGTTAAATCACTAGGAAGCAACAGCAAAGCAGCGGACAGCTATCAAGGTTAAAACTACTGCACACTGCTGGCCTATATAAAAAATATGGTGTACACTCAGCACCGCAACACATGCCTTTACATTTCCATGGGAAATCTAGTCAACTCATGTGGATCAAACAGTTGTAAAACAGATTTTCTTAAGAAGAACTGAATTACGTCATCTCAGGGCGGCTTACCGGAAAACAAACTTTACTTCCCTTACTAGAGTTTAAAAAGTCACTAAAGACGCGGCCCACGTGCGCAGATGAAGTTAAGATCTCTCCAGTCTACTCTAAAGCTCCAGTGCCCACATTTTTTTTTCTTTTTTTTTTTTTGAGATGGAGTTTCGCTCTGTTGCCCAGGCTGACGTGCAGTGGCGCGATCTCGGCTCACCACAACCTCCGCCTCCCGGGTTCAAGCAATTCTCCTGCCTCAGCCTCCCGAGTAGCTGGGACTACAGGCGCGCGCCACCATGACCGGCTAATTTTTGTATTTTTTAGTCGAGACGGGGTTTCACTATGTTGGCCAGGCTGGTCTCGAACTCCTGATCTCATGATCCGCCCGCCTCGGCCTCCCAAAGTGTTGGGATTACAGGCGTGAGCCACCGCACCCGGCCTCCAGTCCCCACTTTGACTTGACTTGTAATTGCCTTCGCGCACGCTCATGCCGGGAGTTATGTCTTAGCCAACAACGTGGAGCCTGACTGAAGGTCCAACTCTGCGCACTGTGTGAGGCGCGCCCAAGTCGCCGGGGACCACGTGGGACACCCGGCCCTTTCCCGAGCTCCAATAGGGCCTCTCTACCAGAGTTCCTGGGACATGTGGATGCCTATAAACTCAAAGGAAGAGGTCAGGGCGCGGCGGACCTGGCTTGGTCGGGCAAACGACGCGTCCACTGCCCGGGGAGCGCACCACTCCTGGGCGACCGCCCGCCAAGACCCACGCCCGGTGTCTGGACGCGCTGTTACCCGCCGCGCGCTCCCACCATCCCAGCCCGGGCACTTCTCCCGCACCCCGGGGTTCCCCTCCACTCAGCGTCCCTCCTGGCCCCAGGTCCCTCCGTTTCACCTTCTCCGTTTGCTTTCGCAGTGTCTCCCCTTTTTTCATTGCGGTGTCTGATTCCAAACCAGCGTCACTACGGAGTTTTCCCGGCATCTTCAGCGAAGGTTGCCCAGGCCGACCGGTCTTCTCAACCGCGTGGAGAGGAAGAGGTACTTCCCCAACCTCGGCCCACCCGGCTCTCGTCACTTCCCGTAGCAAGGCACTTCCGGGGGAAGCAGGAAGCACAGGAAAAGCTGCTCTCCGCGTGGTAAATTCAAAGCAGCGGCCTGTGACTGGTTGGATTTAGTGAATTGACCACTTGCGGCCCTTGGTCTAGAAGGCACCTACGGAACGATAGAACCGCAAGGAATTGCAAAGGTTAGCTTTGTATTCTCCAACACTGGCCAGATTTTCCCTAGCCCCAGCCTGATAAATGAAGGCTTCTAGTTGCTTTTGAGTGGCGCATCTTCAGTGCTTTATGTTGTATTGCTCGAGTTTGCACGTACAGACGCGTGGATGTGTATCCTTAATCATCTCTTGGAAACGTCTACTCTGAAAATGTCGGCCAGACTCAGGAGCCTGAAGAAAAAAATAATTCAGTGGGGTCTGGTCGTTCATTCATGCGAGCACTCAGACATCTTATGAGCGTTCACTGTGTCAGGTAGGAGAAACAGGACTAGTATTCACTAACAAGCACAAAAGCCTTATCCTCAAGAAGCTTTATAGACTAGCGAGAGAGAGAGGTCTTGTGGGTTTGAGACAGAGTCTCGCTCTGTCATCCAGGCTGGAGAGTGCCATGGCGTGACCTGGGCTCACTGCAACCTCTGCCTCCTGGGCTCAAGCGAATCTCCTGCCTCAGCCTCCAGAGGCCAGGACTTAAAGACTAGCCCTGGCGACATAGCAAAACCCCTATGTCTATATATCTATATCTATATATACACACATATATTATATATAAATAAAATATTTCATATATATAAAAGAGAAAATAAATTTCAAAAATGGGATAGAATCATAGAATAATATCTGACATTGAAAATCGGCCTTTTTTTTTTTGAGACGGAGTCTCGCTCTGTTGCCCAAGCTGGATGAAGTGGTGCTATCTCAGCTCATTGCAACCTCCACCTCCAGCGATTCTCATCCTTCAGCCTCCTGAGTAGCTGGGATTACAGGGCTGCACCACGACGCCCAGCTAATTTTTGTATTTTTAGTAGAGATGGGGTTTCACCATCTTCGCCAGGCTGGTCTCGAACTCCTGACTTCAGGTTATCCACCCGTCCGCCTCAGCCTTCCAAAGTGCTGGGACTATAGGCATGAGCCACAGCGCCCAGTCTTTATCTATTTCATTTTTTTTGAGACAGGTTCTCTCTCTGTTGCCCAGGCTGGAGTGTAAGGACGTGATCACGGCTCATTGCAGCCTTGACCTCCCAGACTTAAACTATCCTCCCACCTCAGTCTCCTGAGTAGCTGGGACTACAGGCATGTGCCACCCTGCCTGGCTAATTTTTTAATTTTTTTTTTTTTTTTTGTAGAGATGGAGTTTTGCCATGTTGCCCAGGCTGATTTTGAACTCCTGAGCTCAAGTGATCTTCCCACCTCCACCTCCCAAAGTACTGGGATTACAGGCAGGAGCCACCATACCCAGTCTGCTCTGTTATTTTTGGACACATTACCTAATCTGAACCCAAGTTTCCCTTGTATGAAATGAGGATAACAAAACCTACTTCATCGATTGAGAAAATTAAATAAGATAATGGCAGAAAATGGTCTGGCAGTGCCTGACACATAGAGCACAATCAATGAAAACTGTTAAAACTTAGTGTGTCACAAGGATTTGAAAACACAATTTAAAATATTACATTTTATGATAAAGGAAAATGCTGGATAAGTATTTCTGTATTTCTGATTACTGCACATTTTTTTTTTTGGAGACAGTCTCGCTCTGTGGACCAGGCTGGAGTGCAGTGGCGTGATCTCAGCTCACTGCAAACTCCGCCTCCCGGGTTCATGCCATTCTCCTGCCTCAGCCTCCCAAGTAGCTGGGACTACAGGCGCCCACCACCACGCCCAGCTAATTTTTTGTATTTTTAGTAGAGACAGGGTTTCACCATGTTAGCCTGGATGGTCTCGATCTCCTGACCTCATGATCCTCCCGCCTCGGCCTCCCAAAGTGCTGGGATTACAGGCTCGAGCCACTGCGCCCGGTCTACTGCACATTTTTTAATCTGAGAGTTTCAAGGAAAAATTTTGTTTCACCTAAACTATTATTTGATGTTTCATGGTCTCAATTTTTTTTTTTTTTTTTTTGAGATGGAGTCTCACTCTCTCGCCCAGGCTAGAGTGCAGTGGCGCGATCTCGGCTCACCACAACCTCCGCCTCCCAGGTTCAAGCAATTCTCCTGCCTCAGCCTCCTGAGTATCTGGGATTACAGGCGCCCGCCCCCACGCCTGGCTAATTTTTGTATTTTTAGTAGAGACGAGGTTTCACCATCTTGGCCAGGCTGGTCTCGAACTCCTGACCTCAGGTGGTCCACCCGCCTTGGCCTCCCAAAGTGCTGGGATTACAGGTGTGAGCCACCGCGCCCAGCCATGGTCTCAAATTTTTTTAACAATTTGTGAAAATGTGCAACAGTGCTTTAACTTATATTCTGATATCCCTGAGCCAGGAGCCTTGATTTATTCATCTTTGTGTCCTCAAAATTTCAGACAGTGCCTGGTACATAGTAATCTGTAATTAAGTGTTTAATAAATGTTAACATGGCAGTGTTGGAGGGGAACCCCTTGAAATAAATTTTAGCTATATGCCCAGGTGCAAAAGTACTTGAGTCATCCTGGTGTTAGATGTGGAAGAAAGGAGAGCAAGCATGAATGCAGTCAACTAATTAGCCAACAAAATGCTTAACATCTCTGGTTTCACCATTGTATCATGTAGTTTAGATACTAAGTGGAGGCCCAGTCCCCACCTCAAAGAACCTGCAGTCTGGTTGACAAACCACAACACTACATGATCCTGCTATATACATGATACTACTGCATACAGTACAGGGACATGTTTATTATCAAGAGATATTCAACAAGAGAGTAAGCCCCAGAATGGTACTAAATGGAAAACTTCTCAAAGCTTCTAAAATAAGTTCCTTTGTAACCTGCATATAGGGACAAACCCAAATTTCCACCAGGAAACATGCAAAAGGCCCATTTGACAAAAGGTGGCCAATTAATTATCTTGTCATCAGTATAAAATTCAATAACAAGAGGAAGAATAGCTTATATAAATTTGATAGGAGCTGGATATGGTGGTGCATACCTGTAGTCCCAGCTACTTGGGAGGCTGAAGCACAAGAATTGCTTGAACCTGGGAGGCAGAGGTTGCAGTGAGCCAAGATTGCACCATTGCACTCCAGCCTGGGTGACAGAGCAAGACCCTATCTCCAAAAAAAAAAGAAAGGAAATAGAGAAAAAATTTGATAGGAAATGTTGAATATCCTTGAATGCTTAAATATCAATATTTTGCCAGGCCCATTTCCTCTGATCTGGATGATGTAATGTTTTCACAAAATTAGAGGGAGAATTTGTATTTTTAAAAGCATGTATACACACACGCAACGAATTCAAAAGTCTACAAAATAAAATGTTAGCAGTCATTACTTCTGAGTAATGTGACTGTGGGTGGTTTTTATATTCTTCCATTTGCTTCTCTACTTTTTTAGATTCCCAACAATGGACAATGTATCTTTTTTTTTTTTTGAGGCAAAGTCTCACTCTGTCGTCCAGGCTGGAGTACAGTGGCGCGATCTTGGCTCACTGCAACCTCCACCTGCTGAGTTCAAGCAATTCTCCTGCCTCAGCCTCTGAGATTACAGGTGCCTGCCACCACGCCCAGCTAATTTTTGTATTTTTAGTAGAGATGGGGTTTCACCATGTTGGCCAGGCTGGTCTCGAACTCCCGACCTTCAGTGATCCACCTGTCTCAGCCTCCCAAGTGTTGGGATTACAGGCGTGAGTCACTGCGCCCTGCCTGACATGTATAAGGAAAAAAAAAAGGAATATGGTTTTTAAAAACTACTGTTAAGCACTATCCCCAAAATATAGGAAACAAAAACAATATGAGAAGACTCTCAAGATATTTAAACCTAAAAGTGAATTCATAATTCTAAAGCTGGAGAGAATAAAGCAGATGTTATTTAATTTATAAATTCAAAAACTGAAGATCAGAGTAACTGATTCTAGTTCAAATAGCTGTTAAATGACTAGAGCACAGAGTACCAAACAGGAGGCCAAAAGCCAAAAAAGGGATCCATGAAGGTACTGGCTTCTAAAAGGAAGAACAGTAAAGATACCAGTGGCCGAGTGCAGCCCAAAGCTGAGAATTTGATGAGAAATTTGCCTGGCCCCATCCTACTTTCAAAACATGTGGAAACCTATTATTTAATTTTGTTAGGACCTTTGCTAATAGGGCATCTGACCTTTAGCAGGTAGACTCTCTTAAACCCATCCACCCTGTTGGCATTTACCTACATACTTATCTTTTTCACTCTTCCCTGAAACCCTCCAATGGCTATCCAAAACAAGATCTACAAAGCCCTCCAAGATATAACACATCTTGCCTTGTTCTCACCATTGCCTTCCTCACAGTCACGATCCCAGCAACAAGAGCTACTCATAGTTCCCCATACTTAAGACCATGTTGTTTCATCAGCTTTTCTATGCCTTTGCCTGGATGCAAGGTTTCCTGTTTCTTTTACCTACTTAATGCTCAGCCATCATGTCTAAAAAGCCTTCCCTGAACCCCCCCTCCCATTCCAGGGCCAGGTGCCCTTGCTCAGTATTCACAAATCATTGTAGTTAGTCATTCGCATGGACATAGGTTTATTTGTCCACTTATTTCACTAGATTCTGAACTCCAGAGTAGAGACTGGGCACTGCTTATTAACCCAAAACATATTGCCTGGGACACTGTAGGCACACAACATATTCTGACTGAACATACTAGTACTCATGCAACTTAATATGAATGGAGCCCGTTTCATCTTGGTTATACTACAACTCAGTTGCTCAAATGCAAAGCAGACTGAGATTTTCCCCCGAGTTGTGTCTGTCTGCAACACTAGCCCCCAAATCAAAACTTCCACCTTCCACAATCCAGCACTGAAAGTCCTTCCCTGCCTCCTTGGCTTAACTGAAATCTGGCTCTTTCTGAAAACCCACCCTCTGCAGGATTCACACACAAGATGTTGCCCATTCCCTGAAATTCCACATATCCCAGTTGATGTCAGCGTCCTCTTTTCCTCAAATCCATTTCCAAACCATTACTCCACTTTCATGTAAAAGCTCTCATCCCTTTGAAGATAAGGCATAATGTCACCCTATACCCCTCCTTATTCAGGTAATTTCCTAGCCTCCACCATTCACTGATATTTTCGAATCGGGTTAGTCTTCCTCACTGCAGTCCTGGCTTGTTTTCATCGTAGGAGACCTCACTGTCCTTGAGTACCACCCACATACCCACTGCTTTGACCACCGCAACTGAAGTGACCTTTGTCCCAACAAACAAAGGTCATACCCTGCACTTGCTTCTCCCCAGTTGCTCCATTCTTGAAATCTCAAGTTCAGACAGCCTTCATGGACCTTCAGTCCCTTGCCTCCTCTACATTCTCCATTATCAACCCCATCTCCACTTCAATCCCTAGGCAGTCTAGACTCCATGGACCATTACTCCAATCACTTTTGCCAGAGTCTTCGGCATCTTTACCTCGTCATCCCTTCACTCACAAAGTAAAACTCCAATCCTGGGTCAATCAACTATCCCTCATCTCCACTCCTACAACAGAATGCTGTGTTAATATAGGAAATCACTCAATTGCTCCACCTATAGTTGTTACCTTAACATCTGCAAGATAATCATACTTTCTCCCTGACAAAATGTTATGCTATCTAAGGCTAAAATCTCTAGCCAGGAACAGTGGCATGCACCTGTAATCCTAGCTACTCAGGAGGTTGAGACAAGAGAATCACTTGAGTCCAGTTCAAGACCAGCCTGGGCAACACAGCCAAAAAAAAAAAAAATGCCTAGGCACAGTGGCTCACATGGCTCACACCTGTAACTGAGCATTTTGGGAGGCTGAGATGGAAGGACTGCTTGAGCCTTGGAGTTTCAGACCAGCCTGGGCAACATAGTGGGACTCGATCCCTACAAAAAAAAACAAAACACAAAAACTAGCTGGGTATGGTAGCACACACCTGTAGTCCCTGAAGTGAGAGGATCAGTTGGGCCTGGGAGATGGAGGCTGCAGTGAGCCATGAATGCACCACTGCACACCAGCCCGGGCAACAGTGCAAGACCCTATCAATCAATAAATATATTTTTTCTTTTTTTTGAGACAGAGTCTCGCTCTGTCACCCAGGCTGCGAGTGCATTGGCACAATCCCAATTCACTGCAACCTCCACCTCCCAGGTTCAAGCGATTCTCCTGCCTCAGCCTCCTGAGTAGCTGGGATTACAGGCACCTGCCACCACGCCCGGCTAATTTTTGTATTTTTAGTAGAGACAGGGTTTCCCCATGTTAGCCAGGCTGGTCTCGAACTCCTGAGCTCAGGTGATCTTAGCTTCCCAAAGTGCTGGGATTATAGCCTTAGCCTCCCAAAGTGCTGGGATTATAGGCATAAGCCACCGCGCCTGGCCTAATAAGTAAACTTTTAAAAAATAAACAATAAATAAATAAAGCTAAAATCTCTAGTTGTGTGCTTGATCCCATATATTCCTTGTCCTGAAACTTCATGTTGCCCTCCCTCCTTTAGGGCTTCTTCCTACCATATTTCAACATGCTTAAATACCCCACCTCCCACACATACACAGAAAATCCTTGCCAGAATTTCATGTCCTTGTAAGCGAAAGAATAAGCTTTTGCTTATTCTTCCCTATTCACAATCAAATTTCAGAATGAGATCTTCATGTTTGTTCTCACCACTTCATCTACCATTTCCTACTGAACCCACTGCTAACTAGCTTCTATTCTCAATACTCTTATTACTATGGTTGCTCCCTATGAAGTTTCTTTTGCCACATCCAATGACCATTTCCAGTTCGTCCTGTTTCCTCTAAAAGCCACACACTCCTGGGCTTTCTGTCCTCCTCATCTCTTCTCAATGGAGTCCTCTTTCTTCTACTATGAATTAAGTACATTGGTAGCCCTCTGGCTTCCCTCCTCAGTCCTCCGCTCTTACCATACTTGGATAATCTCATCTACTAGCTTCACTACAATTATCATTTTTTGGTCTATCATTCCCAAACTTTTATCTCTAGAACAAATATCTCTCCTGAGCTTCAGACTTACAAATCTAATTGTCTACTGTTTATTTCCTTTTACATATTTCATGAGCTACTTAATATTAAAATATATCTAATCCTGAACTAATCATATTCCCAACCCCTCTTAACTTTTCTTGCTCTTCCTCCTCGTACCCTATCTCAGGGACAAAATCTAGGTTTTTTGCTGGACTTGGTGGCATGCACCTGTAGTCCCAGCTACTAGAGTGGCTGAGGTGGGAAGAGTCACTTGAGCCTAGGAGGTTGAGGTTGCTGTGAGCCTGGATTGAGCCACTGCACTCTAGCTAGGGCAACAGTGAGATCTCATCTTAAAAAAAAAAAAAAAAAAAAAAATCTAGGTTTTATTCTGTTTCCCTCTCATCTTTTAATCCACTATCTGAGTCCTAAGAATTCTGTCTCCTAAAAACCTCTGAAACCGGCCGGGCACGGTGGGTCACACCTGTAATCGCAGCACTTTGGGAGGCCAAGGCAGGCAGTAAATCATGAGGTCAGAAGATTGAGACCATCCTGGCTAACACGGTGAAACCCCGTCTCTACTAAAAATACAAAAAATCAGCCGGGCATAGTGGCACGTGCCTGTAGTCCCAGCTACTCGGGAGGCTGGGGCAGAAGAATCACTTGAACCCAGGAGGTGGAGGTTGCAGTGAGCCAAGATCGCGCCACTGCACTCCAGCCTGGGTGACACAGCGAGACTCCGTCTAAAAAAAGAAAAAAAACCCTCTGAAACCTATCCATGTTTCTCAATGTCCACTGCCACTATTTAGTACAGTGGTTAAGAGTGCTGGTTCAGAAGCTAGACATTTTTCTGGGTTCAAATCCTCATTTACCTCACATCATCCAGCTGCATGATTCTGGACAAGTAACAACCTCTCAAGTGCCTCAATTCTCATCCCTCAAAATATGTTACTTAGCATTAGTTCAGATCACCAGCATCTCTACCACAGATTACTCCTATGGCATCTTAAGAGGTCTCCAGGCCTCCAGTCTGGCTTTTCTCCAATCCAGTCTCTTCAGTGTGGCCAGCATTCTTTCTAAAATGTAAATCAAATCATGTTACCCCTTACTTTAAGCCCTTAAATGATTACCCACTGTCTTCAAGAAAAGCTTTAAACTCCTTAACAATGTACATAAGGCCTTTAAAATCTGTCCCTGTTAAATACTAAACCAGTCTCTTATTCCTGTTCTCTATCATATGGAAACCTCAGACTTACCATGCTATTCTTTGCCTCTGGGGTCCGCATATGCTGTTCTCTCCGCCTGCAAGCCCTCTCCCTTCTAAACTCCTCTTCCCACCTGTACATACATGTGGCTAAATGGATACTTCTTTACTTCTCTGTTGGGTATCACTTTTAAAAGGCCTTCCTGACTCCTAAAACTGGTCAGGTGTACCCCAAGTAGGTCCTTAGCATACCATACCTACCACTGTCTTAGCTTTTATTTGTTAGTCTGTAATAATTGACTCTAAGTTCCTTAAGGATAGTGATTATGCCTTATTCACAACTATACTCCCCAGTGGTTAGCATAGTGATGGAAACAGTAGAAATTCAATATCTGTGGAATAAATTAATGAGTATGCACTGTTGGCACACCCTTTTAATTAACTGTGTCTAGACTAAAATGATACACCTAACTAACCATGTCAACAGTTTACACAGCCCATTTTAATGTAGAAGGGAATTGCTTATTTTTATCACATAACCTATGGGAGGAATGATATGAATACAAATACATCACATTTTGTAAAATGCAAGTAATCTTATGTTATGATTAGCTTGACTACCAAGTTTTGTTTGTAATAGAGTCTCACTCTATTGCCCAGGCTGGAGTGCAGTGGCACGATCTTGGCTCACTGCAACCTCCACCTCCTGGGTTCAAGCGATTCTCCTGCCTCAGCCTCCCAAGTAGCTGGGATTACAGGCATGTGCCACCATGTCCAGCTAATTTTTGTATTTTTAATAGAGTTGGGGTTTCACCATGTTGGTCAGGCTGGTCTCAAACTCCTGACCTCAAGTGATCCGCCCAACACAGCCTCCCAAAGTGCTGGGATTACAGCCATGAGCCACCGCACCTGGCCTGACTGCCAAGTTTTTAAAGAAATTTTTGAGATTACATTGAGAAAATTCTTAACACATAATTGAAAAGAGACAATAAAAGGAGGTTTTTTTATTCAAAGGTATAACTGGATAAGTAGATTTGTTCCATTCTTGTGAAATACTTTTTAAAAAAATACGACCAACTTCTTTGCAAATAGCAGACACATACCTCAACTATGATGACCTAATTTTTGGTGGATAATGTACATGATTAGGCAGAAATAGGCAAGCTCACACTGGTAGATTAACTATCAAATACTCAGTCAAAACTCCGTTTGTGGCCCCCACTTCTTGATCGATTTCTATTCCCACTTCGTCTTCTACCATCTTGTCGACTTCCTGAGCGACTTCCTTGTCGACTCTGTCTACCTGACCGGCCGCCAGATCGACCACCTGACCGGCCTGACCGGCCCGATCGACCACTTGACCAGCCACTCCTCTGTCTGGAATTAGAAGATGTGTTTCCATCATAATATTCTTCAATTTCAGGTAATTTGGCTGGCACTGAGAGTATCCAGTCGGAATCATGCCACTCTGCCTGTTAGGGGAATTTACAGGATTAATATAAATGCAAAATAGAAACCATAAGCAAACATGTAAGTACAGAAGACACCTTTTTCATATCTGTTAGCTAAAGGCCATCTATTCTGTTGAAGTATCTGGAACAAAAATGAAAACCAGAAAATAAGCAAAAATATTTTCAATTTTCGAGATCATAAATTCATACTCAGTTTATACATTCTAAAATTAAACTATGTATTACTAATTAAATGTACTAATTAAATACATTTTATAAATATACATTCTAAATAAATATACATTCTAAATACTAACATTCTAAATATACATTCTATGCTAATAAATTCTCACATTCTAAATATACATTCTATTTTAATAAATATACATTCTAAAACTATACTATGTATTACTAATTAAATAAATATACTAATTAATGTATAAAAGTATACATTATACTCAGTTTATATATTCTAAAACAGCACTATTTGGTATCTCAGCACATTTATCTAATAAATTCTAACATTCTAAATAAATATACATTCTAAAATTATACTAGGTATTACTAAATAAATATACTAATTAAATAAATGTACAAAAGTATACATTATACTCAGTTTATACATTCTAAAACAGCACTATTTGGTATCTCAGCACAAAGCAGACAGGCCATTAATAAGTAGTGCATTGTTTTCAGCAGGTATACTGACAAGCAAAAAGTAAAAGAGCCCACGATGGAGATTAAATACAAGTCAACACCAGCCAAGGACTAAAAAATGTAGCCACTGGAAACACTTTGATATTGGAGTAAACAAGTGAAGATATACAAATCAGTAACCCATAAGAGCATCACTGTTTTACATCTTGCTACACTAACTGTTCTTTATTGTGATCATGAGGAAAGTTGTTATTGGCCGGGCAGAGTGGCTCATGTCTGTAATCCCAGCACTTTGGGAGGCCGAGGCAGGCAGATCACTTGAGGTCAGAAGTTCGAGACCAGCCTGGCCAACGTGGTGACACTCCAACTCTACCAGAAATACAAAAATTAGCCGGGCGTGGTGGTGGGCGCCTGTAATCCCAGTTACTCGGGAAGCTGAGGCAGGAGAATTGCTTGAACCTGGGAGGCAGAGGTTGCAGTGAGCCGAGATCGTGCCACTGCACTCAAGCCTGGGCGACAGAGTGAGACTCTTGTGTCAAAAAAAAAATATATATATATGTTATTAAGACACCCTGTTGCTAAGGCTATCTTTCTTTCCAATACTGGTACTTTTTGGGAAAAGACAAATGAACATTCCACTGGTGGGTTTGGCAATATATAACCAAAGTAAAAAAAAAAAAGGCACAAACCTTTTGGCCAAGCAATCACATTTAAAAACTCATCTTAAAGAGATAAACATGGCAATGCATAAAGAATTCGCTATACCAATGTTTAGGGCAGTCGTAATAATAGTAAATTATTAGAAATAATCTAAATTTCAGAAAATAGGACACTGGTTAAGAAAACCAGCCACCGAAATGGCCAAATGCCAGGCAGTCATTAAAAATAAGTAACTGTGGCTGGGTGCAATGGCTCACACCTGTGAACCCAATACTTTGGGAGGCTGAGGTGGGAGGATCACTTGAGACCAAGAGTTTGAGACCAGCCTGGGCAACATAGCAAGACCCCATCTCTATTTAAAAATATAAAAAGAAAGACCGGGCGCAGTGGCTCAAGACTGTAATCCCAGCACTTTGGGAGGCCGAGGCGGGCGGATCATGAGGTCAAGAGATCAAGACCATCCTGGCCAACATGGTGAAACCCCGTCTCTACTAAAAATACAAAAATTAGCTGGGTGTGGTGGCATTTGCCTGTAGTCCCAGCTACTCGGGAGGCTGAGGGAGGAGAATCGCTTGAACCCGGGAGGCAGAGGTTGCAGTGAGCTGAGATCACACCACTGCACTGCAGCCTGGCAACAGAGCAAGATTCTGTCTCAAAACAAACAAACAAAAAATTAAAATATAAAAAGAAAAGAAAAAAAGAACTGTGTTATTGACACAAAAATGTGTCTTTAATATATTCTGAATTTTTAAAAAGACTTCAAAAGCAAAATACTCATTTTTGTTTCAAAGTAGGTATATAAGTATGTACTGAGATACAATAGACAAATTCTTCATTATGGGAATCCAGTAGACAACTTCTTTCTTCAACATATAAAACACAGGGATACTTTTTTAAAAGAGAGAGAGGCAGGAGGAAGAACCTATAGATTAAAAGAGACTTAAGAAACATCAAATTACAATCTATGAGCTTTATGGACCCTGTATTTAAAAAGTTTAGGAAACAAATGGAAAAATTTAAATAAAATTGGATGGTATTAAGGAATTATTTTGGGGGAGTTTAATTACGGTATTATGTTAAGGTCTTTTTTAAAGTCATTAATATTTAGAAATATGCAAATACTTATGCTTGAAATGATAGAATGCCTAGAATTTATTTCAAAAGAATGCAGAAAAGTGGGTAAGTAGATGGACACAGAAGTGAAACAAAACTGGCTATGAACTGATAATTGTTGAAGCTGAGTGTTGGGTATGTGGAGATTCATTATACAAGTCCCCCATCTAAAAAATATGTTTGAAATGATTTATAATAACAAATTTTTTGCTGGATATGGTGGCTCACACCAATATTCCCAACACTTTGGGAGGTCAAAGTGGGAGGATCACTTGAGGCCAGGAGTTCAAGACCAACCTGTGCTACAGACTCTGTCTCTACAAAAATTTTTTTAAAAAATTAGCCAGGCATGGGGCCAAGAGCGGTGGCTCATGCCTGTAATCCCAGCACTTTGGGAGGCCGAGGCGGGTGGATCACCTGAGGTCGGGAGTTTCAGCCTAGCCTGACCAACATGGAGAAACCCCATTTTTACTAAAAATACAAAAAAAAAAAAATTATCCGGGCATGGTGGCACATGTTAGCCAGACATAGTGGCACATGCCTTGTAGTCCTAGCTACTTGGGAGTCTGAGGTGGGAGGATCACTTGAGCCCAGGAATTCAAGGTTGCAAATGAGCTATGATTGTGCCACTGCACTCCAGCCTGAGAGAGACTCCATCTCTTTAAAAATAAATTTAAGTTTGAGACAGACTGGTTATTTTATATTAAGGAATTCCTCATTGATTTAGGCATGATAATGACATTGTGACTATGTTTCCCAAAATATCCCAATCTAAATGTTAGAGAATGTATTCAACTATTTAAAAGATAAAATTTTAAAAATACCTGTAACCTTTCTGACTCAGTTGTAGGAACATCAAAGCAAACACCCTAAAAGCAAAACAAAGCAGAACATTTTAAATTAGATGCATATGTGCAGATTTTTTTTGGTTTACTAATAATGCATGACTCAGTGGCTGCTTAATGTATTTTCTAAATTTAAAAAGTAACTAAACACAGTATCCAATAAGAATTTACAACTACTGCTAAGAATCTACAGTATCCTCTAGAAGAGTTTGTGTAGACACTATATGTTGTTCCATGTCCCTTGTAAAATGATCCTTCTAATAAATTTCTTTTAAAATTTAATGACAAAGTCTCATTTACAAAGAGCTGCAATGGGCCAGGTGTGGTAGTTCATGCCTGTAATCCCAGCACTTTGGGAGGCCAAGGTGGACAGATTGTTTGAGTCCAGGAATTCGATCAAGACCAGCCTGGGCAACATAGGGAAAACTCCATCTCTACAAAAAAAATGCAAAAATTATCCAGGTGTGGTGATGCATGACTGTAGTCCCAGCTACTCAGGAGGCTGAGGTGGGAGGATCGCTTGGGCCTGGGAGGCGGAGGTGGCAGTGAGCTGAGATCACGCCACTGCACTCCAGCCTGGGTGACAGGGTGAGACCCTGTCTGAAAAAAAAAAAAGAAAAAAGCTGCAATGTTTGTTAGATAATAAGAATTATATAACCCAAGATGTTTCTTCTATGGTCTTAGTTGTCAATAAGCTGAAAGTTAATTTAATACTCAAGTATAGCAACTAGTTTGGCCTATGGATCTTGCTATTTTTTCCCTCCCCTCTACATTTTTTTCCTGAAAGTATATATTTGTCTCACACTTGCCCCACATCCTTTTAGAAGGCAAGTAATATTAAACTTTGAGAGAGATGATTATTTGCAATAAACAATCTAGTTAATAAATTCCAAGCTAGAATGAACCTATGCAGTAAAGTTAAATTAATAACATAACATCATTTTTCAAAACCATTAGAAGAAATCAATCACAAGATTACAGTTTTAATTTTGCTATATAAATGTATTAAAGTATTTAATTCATATCATTAATTCATTAACAACGAAGAGCAGGCCATTTAAAAACCAAACTGCATGTCCTCAAAATTACAGAGCTGTTTAACTACTGCAATCATAAGCTACTTAGTCTTACAAAATAAACACACATGCCAGGTGCAGTGGCTCAAGCCTGTAATCCCAGCACTTTGGGAGGCTGAGGCAGGTGAATCCCTTGAGCTCAGGAGTTCAAGACCAGCCTGGGCAACATGGCAAAATCCTGTCTTTACCAAATAATAATAATAATAATAACATGGGCAGGGTATAGTGGCTCACGCCTGTAATCCCAGCACTTTGGGAGGCAGAAGTGGGAGGATCACCTGAGGTCAGGAGTGTGAGACCAGCCTGGCCAACATGCTGAAATCCCATCCCTACTAATAATACAAAAATTAGCGGGGCATAGTGGCGGGTGCCTGTAATCTCAGCTACTTGGGAGGCTGAGGCAGGAGAACTGCTTGAACCCAGGAGGCATAGGTTGCAGTGAGCCGAGATTGTGCCACTGCACTCTAGCCTGGGCGACAAGAGTGAAACTCTGTCTCAAAAATAAAAAAAATAATAATAATACAAAAAGGCCAGGTGCAGTGGCTCACACCTATAATCCCAGTACTTTGGGAGTCCAAGGTAGGAGGATCACTTGAGCCCCAGAGTTCAAGACCAGCCTGGGCAAATAGTGAGACCTCATCGCTATAAAGTCATAAATAAATAAAATTTAAAAAATAAAAAGAGAATAAACACATGTACACAACCACATACAGTATGTGGCAGAAACTTAGATAACTTGGGTATTAGATAGTCAAAATGAACAGAATGACTTACAGTTCTGGAGGAATGGGTTACATATATAATGCCCCAAATTTATAACTGGAAACAAACTAACACAGAGAAAAAACAGCATTATTCATGCCATTAGGCTTCAAAGAGAAAGAACAAAATTTGCTAGTGTTTGTAAACATTTGGGGTAGTTGATTAAAAACCTTTTTAATTGTCTAGAAAAGCCTACCATATTTCCTTTCAGGAGGCACATTCTGGTAATCTGAGACACTGCATTACTACTCAGCTTTCTGTTAAGTTCTTTCCAAGCACAGCTGACATCCTGTATTTCCTCTAGGCTTTCCAGAGTCATGGTCACAAACCCCTTAAGGAATAAAAACCACATTATGTTTGGAAATAAATCAGCAGCAGCAGTACAATGAAATTCTAACTCTATAATCCTTCAAGACTTAACTGTGCATTTCTTATGAGCCAAAAGTATAACATTGCAGCTAAAAAATTTTTTTGAAACTACATTATTAGAAGAATAGTGTTTATAGATAATTGAAAGTACTATCCTATGTATTGCTGTAAGACTCTATTTAATTCTAACCATTATGCTTTAAGAGAGAATTAAGAATTAAGCAAACCAGAGCCAAGAAAGACAACAAGGTAGTGAAGAATTAAGGAAATGTTGAAGAAGTCAAAGTCAGCTTGGAATGAAAACCTTGGCTGGGCGTGGTGGCTCACACCTGTAATCTCAGCACTTTAAGAAACCGAGGCGGGAAGGTCACTTGAGACCAGGAGTTTAAGACCAGCCTGGGCAACATGGTGACATAACCATTGCTACAAAAAATAAAATAAAATAATTAGCCAGGCATGGTGGCGCACTCCTACAGTCCCAGCTACTTGGGAGGCTTGAGCCCAGGAGGCAGAGGTTGCAGTGAGCCGAGATTGCACCACTGCACTCCAGCCTGGGTGACAGAACTAGACCCTGTCTCAAAAAAAAATAAAAAATAAATACAACATAAATTTAACTTTTTTTTTTTTTTAAGACAGGGTCTCGCTCTGTCACCCAGGTTGGAATGCAGTGGCACAATCTCAGCTCACTGCACCCTCAACCTTCTGGGCTCAAGCAGTCCTCTCACCTCAGCCCCACAAGCATCTGGAACTACAGGTGCGTGCCACCATGCCATGCTAATTTTTGTATTTTTAATAGAGACAGTGTTGCCCAGGTTGGTCTTGAACCCCTGGACTCAAGTGATCTGCCTGCTTCAGCCTCCCAAAGTGCTAGGATTACAGGCATCAGCCACCATGCCTGACCAATTTCTTTAAACTTTTGAAGGAGTGTTACATAAGCAAAAATTATTTGTTCTGTAAAGCTTCACTAATAGCAAAAGAATCAACATTAAGAAGATATGGGGATGCATTCAGCAAACAAATATTTATTGAGTGCCCCCTACATATGTGCCACAGACTGTACTAGGTGCTAGAGATTCAGCAGTTAAGTAGTCCTTTCTCTCATGGACAGTAAATTCTAGTGCATGTGCATGTACCTACACCTGTATATGGGGTTGGGTGGGGGGGTACACAGTAAACAAATAAGCAAATATATGGAATATCATATAGTAGTAAGCGTCACGAACAGGAATAAAGCAGGGCTTAGGGAACAAAGAGTATAGGGAGGAGTAAGCTATTTTAGAGTGATCAAGAAAGACCTCTCTGGTATGATATTTGAGCAGAGACCAGAATGAAGGAGGAAGCAACATGGTTATTAGAGGGGAAAAACATTCAAGACAATGAAAGTATGTACAAAGGCCTTGTGTAATAGTTAAGTTTATGTCTGAGGAAAACCAAATAGGTTAGGATGGCTGAAATAAGAAAGGGGAGAGTGATAAGAGATGACGTCAAGGAGATGGCAAGAAGAAAAGCCTATAGGACATTCATGATAAAGACTGGATTTTGGTTTAACCCATGAAAGAAATTTAAAGCCACTAACACCCTGTTTCTAAGATATTTAATCAGAGATTGAATGACCCATCTGCCAAAGAGGGACTCTTTATTGGATGAGGTTTGAGACTAAATAACTTCTTAGGTACTTCTTAGCTCAAATCTCAATATTTTCTAAAGAAATATGTTTTAAATATTGTCTTAAGAAGCATTTGGTGGGTTATTAGGGATAGGATATTTGCTCAGTGATAAAGTATCACCCCACAAGTTACTAATTACAGAGAGTAAAATACACCTTTACAATATGGCAGTTTCCATCTTAAACAAACGCAAATTAAGCATTACTAGTACTGGAACAACCTAACATTTTATGCCTCTTGATGTGATGCAATATGAGGTACATATTAACTATAAAGTACCCTTGCCAAAAACATTTCACCTAAATATAAAAGTCAAGCTTTGATATTACTTCCAGTTTAAAAGAGGATAAAGGCAAAAGTTAAATGATGCTTGAAGAGATTCGGACAAATCCAGACAGTGAGATATTCCACCAAACAAACGACCTTGACTCTTCACCAAATCAATATCAGAAAAAATTAAAAAGATGAGAAAACAGTTCCAGACTAAAAGAGACTAAAGAGACATAATACCAAATGTAACATGTAAAACTTAACTAGATCCTGAATTTTTAAAAAGATACATACAAACAGGTATATGTATACATATGGATAAATGGAATGGAGCCCAATAAGTCACTCGAAGCAAAATGACATTTAGCTAAACTATTAACACCTACCAGGTAGAAACCATCAGATACCCCAGCAACATTCATTTGTGCTACACCAAATAAGTCACATCCAAGTGAACCTGCCCTGCCCTTTTTGTTTCCTCCTCCCCATCACAGGAATGTGCTGCCCAAAATTAGTCTGTTTTGTTATTATTTGAAAATCCACCAGCAGGCTCTAATCTTATAGATGTTTCCAGGACCAGGTTCGCTCACTCACTCTCTCCACTCAGACATAACAGAACTCTCATTTAAACTCCCCTCACTTATACTTGAATAAGTAAAAAATCTCTGAGCTATCTGCACCAATGGTTCTGGTGTGGTATGTTTTGACATGTGATACAAATCTGGCAGCAGGCCAGTTCAGATGGTGTTACACTTACACAACCCCTCCACACACACACAGGCATTTCTTTCTTTGCATGCTACTGTGTTAATTGTGCAGAGTCTATTTCTTACTTTGCAGGATTCCATGGAAACTTACAAAATGAAATGTAGGTTCTGGGATACAAGTTTCAGTTAACAAAGGTCTGTGCAAAGTGAGCATTTCCTATATTTCTCTCCAAATACCCAGACAGACAGACATTTTCAGGATAATGAGAAAAAAATGGATATAAACTAAATATTAGATGATGATACAGAACTATCATTAATTTTCACAGATGAGCGTATTATATTGTGGTTATGTAGCAGAATATCCTTATTGTCAGAGGATGCATGTTGAAATATTTAGGGATGATATCACGGTGTTTCGACTTACTTTCAAATGGTTTAGAAAAAAAAATACAGGCCGGGTGAGGTGGCTCACGCCTGTAATCCCAGCACTTTGGGAGGCTGAGGAGGGCAGATCACCTGAGATCAGGAGTTTGAGACCAGCCTGACCAATATGGTGAAATCCCATCTCTACTAAAAATACAAAAATTAGCCAGGCGTGGTGGCGTGCGCCTGTAGTCCCAGCTGCTCAGGAGGCTGAGACAGGAGAACTGCTTGAACCCGGGAGGCAGAGGTTGCAGTGAGCCAAGATCACGTAATTGCACTCCAGCCTGGGCAACAGAACAAGACTCCATCTCAAAAAAAAAAAAAAAAATACTTATAAAGTTATAAAGCAAGAAGGAAGATATTGAATGGTTCCTAAAACAAACAAATGATAAATGTTTAGATGATGGATATGCTAATGACCCTGATCTGATCCCTATACATGGTATGTACAGATGTACTGAAACATCACTACATACCCTATAAATATGTACAATTATTACATGTCATATTTTTTTAAAAATTACAAATTAGAGCTAAAAAAGGATATAAAGCAAATGATACACACTTTTAACAGTTGAATCTAGGTGGATCATATGTGGTTACTGCATTATTCTTTCAGTTTTTCTGTGGGTTTGAAAAATTTGGAAGAGGTGATTGTCAAAAAAGGATTTATTAGGGAGTAGAGCAAAATAAGGAGACCAGTTTCTCATAGAGCAAAACAGTTTTTTTCTGCACAAAAAGCACAATAATTCACTATACAATATTTACTATGTTCAATTTTAACCTTTTCCCACTCATGTACAATTTTCTCACAGATTTCTACCTTATCAGAGGTGATCAAAGATCGTGGTTCAAAGCTTGATGCACCAGAAATGTGGGCTAAAGCTGCAGCCAATGCATCCACTGCACCTTTCTCTTCTATCAGTCTCTGAGCTGATGGTCGGAAAAAATCAACAGCAGCATAAGAAACGGAAGCCAGAGACCTATGGTTTAAAAATAGTATTCTTGGTCAAGACACAGGGAAACAATAAAAGATAAGATAAATGGGAAAAAGAAGGAGTAATTTTTTTTTTTTTTGAGACAGAGCCTTGCTCTGTCACCCAGTCTGGAGTGCACTGGCACGATCTTGGCTCACTGCAGCCTCAACCTCCCGGGCTCAAGCAATCCTCCCACCTCAGCCTTCCAAGTAGCTGGGACTACAGGTGCACACGCCACCACTCCTGACTAATCTTTGTATTTTTTGTAGAGACAAGGTTTCGCCATGTTGGCCAAGCTAGTCTCAAACTCCTAAGCTCAAGCAATCTGCCCACCTCAGCCTCCCGAAGTGCTGGAATTACAGGCATGCACCACAGTGCTCAGCCACATTTATTTATATATATATATATATATATATATATATATTTTTTTTTTTTTTTTTTTTTTTTTTTTTTGAGACGGAGTCTTGCTCTGTCGCCCAGGCTGGAGTGCAGTGGTGCGATCGCGACTCACTGCACGCTCCGCCCCCCGGGTTCACACCATTCTCCTGCTTCAGCCTCCCAAGTAGCTGGGACTATAGGCGCCCACCACCACGCCTGGCTAATTTTTTGTATTTTTTAGTAGAGATAGGGTTTCACCGTGTTAGCCAGGATGGTCTCGATCTCCTGACCTCATGAGCTGCCCGCCTCGGCCTCCCAAAGTGCTGGAATTACAGGCATGAGCCACCGTGCCCGGCTGACATTTTTATATTTTAATATAACTAAATGTCTGCTGGTAAAACTGGTGGTAAAATTTTCTGCTATTTGAACTGGGAGAGCTTACAGATGAATAGCCTAATACAAAAGAAACAATTATTCAGCAAGTTCGGAAAGCATACCTGATGGCATCCATGCTTTTAGATTTAACTAAATCCATTGTAGAAGGAACACCTACACGTTTAAAAGTAATTCCCTGAAAATGAAAGA
This sequence comes from Pongo abelii, assembly GCF_028885655.2. Taxonomy (NCBI): domain Eukaryota; kingdom Metazoa; phylum Chordata; class Mammalia; order Primates; family Hominidae; genus Pongo; species Pongo abelii. The sequence goes on from NC_071993.2 coordinate 75,248,443, forward strand.
GTTACATTAAAGAAAAATGGAAGTCTTTACAATTAATTCCTAAATTAATATTTTAATAGTTCGTTGAATTTCTATTTCTTGCATTTAAATATTTCACAGCCCTAGCAGATTAAAAGATCAGTTTTATCTTTTTGTTTGTTTGTTTTTGTTTTGAGACAGTCTTGCTCTGTCGCCCAGGCTGGAGTGCAGTGGCGTGATCTTGGCTCACTGCAACCTCCACCTCCCGGGCTCAAGCAATTCTCCTGCCTCAGCCTCCATAGTAGCTGGGATTACAGGTGTCTACCACCATGCGCAGCTAATTTTGGTATTTTTAGTAGAGATGGGGTTTCACCATGTTGGGCAGGCTGGTCTCAAACTCCTGACCTCAAGTGATCTGCCCATCTCCGCCTCCCAAAGTGCTGGGATTACAGGCGTGAGTGACTGCACCCAGCCAAGATCTGTTTTTTTCTCATAAATCATCAATTACAAATTTCAGAAAGAGAAAAACAATTTTTTGAATTGCCCCTTAGTTACAATCATGGAATTTCACTTGTAAAACAAGCCTGATTTGGAAAAAAAAAAAAAAAAAAAACAGGTGTTTAAATTTATCAGCTTTTTTCCTTATTACACTATCTCATTTTACAAAGTATATGAAATAGCATATAAAAACACATATAAAAATAGGAAAAAATGTGAAATACCACAAAAAATCCAGACCACAGAAAATGTACACTTTCTTTAGAAACTGTCTATTGTACCATACTTAAAAGAATCTTAACTATTATACCAAGACAATCTTTTAGTCACCCATTTACAATGCTGGACTAAGAAGTACTGAAATCACAATGCACTTCTGATTTTAGTATAAAGAGAGAAATTCAAGGAAAAGATGAGAAAGTCAGCTCCACTGTCTTCACAATAAAAGTTTTATTAAAGTCTTGAAGCTAATATAAATTTAGATCTCCGCAGGCTTCACATCCAAATGCAGCTTAAACTGAGAAAAGTTATGAAGACCTACTTGTAAGAATAAATATAAGAAGAGCTCTCTTTTAAGGCACCATTTAGACAATAAGCCTGAAATAATTTAACTCTACTTACTGCTTTTTGTTCCACATATCTTAGTTGACCTCTTTCTCTTGGTTGATAAAAACATATACAAATCCCTGTCCGTCCAGCTCTACCTGTGCGTCCAGAGCGATGGATATAGGACTCAACATCCTAAAGATTATAAAAGGTAATACTTTTAAAAAATCTAGCAAGTTCCAGTCATTCCGGAATCCAAATAATAATGTTAATAATAATATATTTATTTCAATCCTGTTGCCCTTTTCAACATACCAAACAATTTATATGTGTGGATTTTGGGGTAAAGGCAACATGATTTAAAACCTTTTAATCCACCTCATCCCAGGTTTCTTTATGGCAACTTTTTGTAATTCTCTGCCTGATTTTGTAGCTCCATGCTTCAAATACAAGCAATAGAGTTAATCATCTGCAAAGGTATCAGAATCTGATAAATTTAATACCACACTAACAAAAAATGGCTAAGAGCAAGAAGAGATGACATATTTTTCACATCCCAAGCAATATGTTGTAAATTAAATGGGAATTTATAAAATTGCTCTTATTTTTCCCAAATCAAATCCCATTTCCTACCTGAGGAGGAGAACTTTGAATCACCAGGTCAACTTCAGGAATGTCCAAACCACGGGCAGCCACATTGGTTGCCACCAAAACTTTAAAACTACCTTCTCTGAAGCCTTTTAGTGTAATTTCTCTTTGTGACTGTGCAATGTCCCCATGTAAACACTGGGCATTCTATTTGAGAAAGGGGAAGAAAATTAAGTGTACAGCTCATGCAACTGATAGCACCACAACATCATCTAGTCTGTGCTCTGTTTGCATGTTTTTAAATCTTACTTTGATAATTTTAACAATGCATGCTTACTGTTAAAAAAAAAAAGTCAAACATGACAGAAAATATTTAACATAAAATGTAAAAGCTTCCCTAATACTAGTGACTTAGAAATAATACACTGCTAAGAGTTTGGTAAATATTCTGTCAGATTTTTTTTTTTTTTTTTTTTTTTTTAAGACAGAGTTTCACTCTTATTGCCCAGGCTAGAGTGCAATGGAGCGATCTCGGCTCACTGCAACCTCTACCTCCCAGGTTCAAGCGATTCTCCTATCTCAGCCTCCCAAGTAGCTGGGATTACAGGTGCCTGCCACCATGCCCAGCTAATTTTTGTATTTTTAGTAGAAACAGGGTTTCACCATGTTGATCAGGCTGGTCTTGAACTCGCTGACCTCAGGTGATCCGCCGGCCTCGGCCTCCCAAAGTGCTGGGATTACAGGCGTGAGCCACCACACCCGGCCACTTTTTTTTTTACTACACACATACTCACATTACACTAGCATATACTATGACTTTATGTATTTATTTGTAACACGGATATTACATAGGTAGGGTTTTGTAACCTACTTGATAAATTTAGTGTATCTTAGCTATCCACATCTATAGATAAAATGCTACTTAATTTTTTTAAACTGTATATAATTTATTCATATGGATGCACCAGCATGTATTTTAGCAATATCCTACTGATGAACTTTTGGGCTGTATTCACATTTTCACCTTTAGAAACAATGCTGCAATGGGCCGGGCACGGTGGCTCACACCTGTAATCCCAGCACTCTGGGAGGCCGAGACAGGCAGATCACCTGAGGTCAGGAGTTCGAGACCAGCCTGGCCAACATGGTGAAACTCTGTCTCTACCAAAAATACAAAAAATTAGCTAGGCGTGGTGACAGGCGCCTGTAATCCCAGCTACTTGGGAGGCTGAGACAGGAGAATAGCTTGAACCCGGGAGGTGGAGGTTGCAGTGAGCTGAGATCGTGCCATTGCACTCCAGCCTGGGGGACAAGAGTGAAGCTTCATCCCCCAAAAAAAAAAAAACAAACAATGTTGCAATGAACAACTTTGTAACTTTGTACTTGTATCTCTGGATGCCTCAGTATCTGTATATTTCGGTAGGATACATATCTAGAAGTTGAATTTCTGGGTCAAAAATTATGAACATGTAGCATTTTAATAGAAACTGTATTATTTAAAAAACTGTATTATAAAAAAAGTTGCGTACCTTTTATTCTTCAATACTCTATGAGTATTTATTTCAACATATCCTACCCAGCTTGTATATTATAAATCATTGTAATCTTTGTGAATTTAATAGGCAAAAATAATTTCCCAATGATGTTTTAATTTACATGTCTGTAATTTTTAGTGACATTGAACCTATTTATATTAGATAGAGCTTCATCTCTGCTGCATTAGTGACACTGAACCTATTTATATTAGGTAGATCTTCATCTCTGCTGCTAATTTCCTGGTATTATAAATACACTTCCTAGTATTCCTGGCCACTATATTAAAGTCAAAAAGTTCATAACAATGATCAGGCCAGGCTCAGTGGCTCATGCCTGTAATCCCAGCACTTTGGGAGGCTGATGTGGGTGGATCACCTGAAGTCAGGAGTTCAAGACCAGCCTGGCCAACATGGTGAAACCTCATCTCTACTAAAAATACAAAGATTAGTCAGATGTGGTGGTGCATGCCTGTAATCCCAGCTACTCGAGAGGTTAAGGCAGGAGAATCATTTGAACCCAGGAGGTGAAGGCTGCAGTGAGCCGTAATCACTCCACTGCACTCTAGCCTGGGTGGCAGAGTGAGACTCCGTCTCAAAAAACAGAAGTTCAAAACAGTAATTTAACCCCAACAGTATTTCAGCCTTGGTATCTAAATAGCTTAATGCATACATGAATGAATTCAGTGAGCACTTGCTATCTGCCTGGATTATACCTGGTTCCAGAACATTCATAAAGAAACGGCTCTGGGACAACCAGCTGACAGGCTCTTCAATACCGTATGATGTGTGCTATCACAGGTACAGGTTCAGAGTGTTACAGGAATACTTAAGAGGAAATCTAACTCAGTCTTGTTTGAGGGGAAAGCAGCACTGAAGCTGAGACCTGACATCATAAGAAACTAGTAGGTAAAAGAAGGAGCAGAAGGCTAGGGAGTTCCTGGTAGAAGAAATATCATACATAAAGAATGGGGAGTGGAACCTACAAATATTTGAGCACTGCTGAAACAGCGTGAAAAGGGAGCGGGGGTGAGGCGTTAGGGAGTGAGAGATGAGATTGGAATAGAATATGAACTTCACCCTGAGGACAATATGAAACAATTGAATGATTATAAGCAGAAAAATATCATGAACATATTAAATTATATGACCAGGCACAGTGGCTCATGCCTGTAATCCTAGCACTTTGGGAGGCCGAGGTAGGTGGATCACCTGAGGTCAGGAGTTCGAGACCAACATGGTGAAACCCCATCTCTACTAAAAAAGTAGCCGGGTGTGGTGGCGGGCGCCTGTAATCCCAGCTACTCGGGAGGCTGAGGCAGGAGAATCACTGGAACCCGGGAGGCGGAGGTTGCAGTGACCCGAGATTGTGCCACTGCACTCCAGCCTGGGGAACAGAGCAAAATTCCATCTCAAAAAAAAAAAAAATTGTGTGTGTGTGTGTGTGTGTGTGTGTGTGTGTGTGTGTGTATTTTTTTTTAATGATCCATCTCAAAAAAAAAAAAAATTGTGTGTGTGTGTGTGTGTGTGTGTGTGTGTGTGTGTGTGTGTGTGTGTGTGTATTTTTTTTTAATGATCCATCACCCACCCACCAGCCTGGGTGACACAGCAAGACCCTGTTTCTAAAAAAGGAAATAAAGAGGTTATCAGTGGCCTCACTAAGATGGTGACAATGACCACCTATTTACTCCACAAATATATAATGACCTACAACATGTTGGGCACTAGGGATAAAAAGGTGAACAAAAATAAGACTGCTTCTGTCCTCATAGTCTTTATATCCCGGTCAGAAAGATGGACATTAATCAAATAATTAGGCACGCAAATAAATTTAGACAATGAATGTAATGGATGATGCACGGGTCTAAGAGGCAATGAGGCTTTATAAGAGCACAATCTGACCTAGCTTGGGGCAAGAAAGGATTCCCTAAAAAGTGATGCTTTGGACTGAGATCTGAAGGATGAGTAGGAGTTGCTAGGCAAGGTAGACTACAAATTCAAGAGCTGACCAGCATGGTGGCTCATGCCTGTAATCCCAGCACTTTGGGAGGCCAAAGCGGGAGATGCCTGGAGTCTAGGAGTTCAATACCAGCCTGGGCTATGTAAGGATATTCCATCTCTATAAAAAATAAAAAGTTAGCCAGGTGTAGGGACACACACGTGTCGTCCCAGCTACTTGGGAGGCTGAGGTGGGAGGATCACTTGGGCCCAAGCAGTTGAGGCTCCAATAAGCCATTGTGCCACTGTACTCCAGGCTGGGGGACAGAGTGAGACCCTGTCTCCCCACCCCCAAAAAAAACAAAAAAAAACAAAACCATGGCATGTATGGAGTGTGTGCACAAAACGAAAAAATGAGAGGGAAGTATAAGATGAGGCTGGAAAGGTAAGTAGAGGTTACACCATAACTGAATTCAAGAACTATTAGTTGATGAAATTGGAAGGACATACTCAAGGGAGCAGAAATGATGTATAAAGGAAAGAGAGACATTATACATGATTCTCAGATGTTTAGCTTCTGCAACTGGTGTAAGAAATAAATGAAGGCTGAGCACGGTGGCTCACGCCTGTAATCCCAGCACTTTGGGAGGGCAAGGCGGGTGGATCACCTGAGGTCAGGAGTTTGAGACCAGCCTGGCCAACGTGGTGAGACCCCATCTCTACTAAAAATACAAAAATTAGCCCGGCATGGTGGCAGGCACCTGTAATCCCAGCTACTCAGGAGGCTGAGGTAGGAGAATCGCTTGAACCCGGGAGGCAGAAGTTGCAGTGAGCTGGGATCACATCATGGTACTCCAGCTTGGGTGACAAGAGTGAAACTCCATCAAAAAAAAAAAAAAAAGGAAAGAAAGGAAGGAAGGAAGGAAGGGAAGGGAAAGGAAAGGAAAAGGAACGAAGGAAGGAAGGAAGGAAGAAAGGGACCAGGCTTGGCACAGTGGCTCACACCTGTAATCCCAGTACTTTGGGAAGCCAAAGTGGGCGGATCACTTGAGGTCAGGAGTTCCAGACCAGCCTGGCCAACATGGCAAAACCCCGTCTCCACTAAAAATACAAAAATTAGCTGGGCATGGTGTTGCATACCTGTAATCCCAGCTACTAGGGAAGCTGAGGCAGGAGAATCACTTGAACCCAGGGGCAGAGGATGGAGGTTTCAGTGAGTCGACATCGCACCACTGCACTCCAGCCTGGGTGACACAGTGAGACTCCATCTCAAAAAAAAAAAAAGAGGCCAGGCGCAGTGGCTCACGCCTGTAATCCCAGCACTTTGGGAGGGCAAGGTGGGCGGATCATGAGGTCAAGGGATTGAGACTATCCTGGCCAAAATGGTGAAACCTCATCTCTACCAAAAATACAAAAATTAGCTGGGTGTGGTGGTGCACGCCTGTAGTCCCAGCTTCTCAGGAGGCTGAGGCAGCAGAATCACTTGAACCCAGGAGGTGGAGGTTGCAGTGAGCCGAGATTACAACATTGCACTCCAGCCTGGGCAACAAGAGTGAAACTCCATCTGGAAAGAAAAGAAAGAAAAGAAGGAAAGAAAGGAAGGAAGAAAGAAAGGAAAGAAAGAAAGAAAGAAAGAAAGGAAAGAAAGGAAAGGAAAGAAAGAAAGAAAACGAAAGAAAGAAAGGGACCAGGCTAGGCATAGTGGCTCATACCTGTAATCCCAATACTGTGGGAGACAGAGGTGGGTGGACTGCTTGAGGTCAGGAGTTCCAGACCAGCCTGGCCAACATGGCAAAACCCCCCTCCACTAACAATACAAAAATTAGCGAGGCGTGGTGGCACACGCCTGTAATACAAGCTTCGGGAGGCTGACGCAGGAGAATCGCTTGAACCCAGGAGGCGGAGTTTGCAGTGAGCCGAGATCACGCCACTGCACTCCAGCCTAGTGAAAGAGCAAGATTCCATCTCAAAAAAAAGAAAGAAAAAAGAAATAAATGGAACACTTTAAACCATAGGAGATATAATCCAAAAATATTATGCAGTTGGCTGGATGGTAAGGAATAAATTCAAGAGTGATACATAAATTTCTGGTTTAAGCAATGGGTAGATGTATTATTTAGCCCTAGGGAATGTTGGAGACAGAGTGGGTATAGGAGTGTAGAAAGTTAATTAATTTAGGTTTAGGAACATAAAGGTTGGTGTGTCTGTACCCAGTAGGTCTAGTATTCTTGAGGCAGATCCCAGTGAGAAAAAGATTTGGGTATCATTACCATATACTCAATGACTGGAGCCACAGGAGTGATTAGATCTATCTATACATATGTATACTTCCATATTCCTATACTAATTGACTCCTTGCTTCAAGAAAAGAAATGCACTATGCAAAATGCTTTAAATAAACAATTTCTTTTTAAATAATATAGAGACGAAGTCTCACTATGTTGCCCAGGCTGGTTTTAAACTCCTGAGCTCAAGTGACCCTCCTGCCTTGGCCTCCCAAAGTGCTGGGATTACAGACGTAAGCCATTGTGCCTGGCCCACCTAAATCTTAAAATGCTAAAAAAGAAAGTAATTTTTAATACCACCTTTTTAATTTTATTTATATATTTTGGAGACAGGGTCTCACTCTGTCGCCCAGGGTGGAGTGCAGTGGCATGATCATTGCTCACTGTAGCCTCGACCTCCTGGACTCAAGAAATGCTTCCACCTCAGCCTGCTCAGTAGCTTGGACCACAGGTGTGTCCCACCACACCTAGGCAATTTTTTTATTTTTTGTAGAGACAGATTCTTGCTATGTTTCCAGGCTGCTTTTGAATGCCTGGCCTCAAGAACTTTTCCTGTCTTGGCTTCCCAGGGAAATTGTTAACAAAAACATCCTTTTATTATTCATTTATTTTAAGGAGATGGAATCTTGCTCTGTCGCCCAACCTACAGTGCAATGGCAAAATCACAGCTCATTACAACCTCAAAATACTGGGCTAAGAGATCCTCCCACCTCAGTCTCCTGAGTAGCTAGAATTACAGGCAAGAACCATGGCGGCCGGCTCAAAAGTATCCCTTTAAATAGGAAGCTTAATTAATACAATTTCCATAATACATTTTAAGATGTTTAATTCATGCATAAGACTCCCTTTAAAAACATATCTACTATATAAATAAAATGCCCATGCTAGTCTCAAATTCCTGGGCTCAAGCAATCTTTCTGCCTTGGCCTCCCAAAGTACTGGGATAACAGGCATGGGCCACCATGCTTGGCAAATATATATATTTTTTAATTTACTTTTTCTTCACCAAAAGCAGATACTTGAAATACCACTTCTTAAAAGCAGGACAATATATGTACGTAAGTATGTGTGCATATGTACGTAGGTACAAAATTATGCTAGTAAGTAGCACAACTGAGATTTAAACCCCAATCTGACTCCCAAGTCTGTGCTATTAATTACTATTCTTTTTTCCTCCATGAAAAATATGTAGAGTAAGAATCAGATCTGTAAGGAATACCAATATTTAAAGTACAGAAAAGAATACAAAAAGACCTCAGCAGAAACTGGGAAAGGTTAGCCAAAGAAGAAAATAAACCTGCGTGGTTATCATATAACCCAAGTTAAGAAAAATATTTCAAGAGAAGAAACATCTAATTTTTGAAAAAAAGTTATAAACAAATATAATTTAAATAAGTGGGACGGTTTTTCATAGTGAATTTTTCAATTGCAACACAGGTTTTTTTCTCATGCCTGTAATCCCAGCACTTTGGGAGGCCGAGGTGGGAGGACTGCTTGAGGCTAAGAGTTCAAGACCAGCCTGGGTAACACAAGGAGATCTTGTCTCTACAAAAAATAAAAAATTAGCCAGGTGTGGTGGCACATGCCTGTAGTCCCAGCTGGTTGGGAGGCTGAGGTGGGAGAACCACTGGAGCCTGGGAGATTGAGACTGCAGTGAGCCGTGATCACACCACTGCACTTCAGCCTGGGTGACAGAGTAAGACCCTGTCTCAAAAAAAAAGAACACAGGGTTTTTTTTTACTTGATAATTTGTCCTAAGAGGAACATACTACATTCATGATATCAGTGATGGTTTCCAGGTCTCCAACTTTTGAATAATTTATTTTTTCCAAAAGTGTGTGTGTGTGTGTGTGTGTGTGTGTGTGTATCTCTGTGTGAGAGACAGAGACTGTTTAATGATTCTTTCATTCAGAGAGGGGGTTCTTGCTGTGTTGCCTGGAGCTTAATCGATCCTCCCGCCCCAACCTCCTGAGTAGCTGGGATTACAGGTGCACCACCAAACCCAGCTGTTTAGAATTTAGAAGGCATTTGTTTCTGGGGGAAACCAAGTAAAACTTGACTTTTTACAAGTAAATTACAATTTAAAAATAAAAACAAAAAACTATTCGGGTTCTGTAATCCATAAAATCCCATATAACTCATAATGAGATACTACTAGTACTTTCTATCTAAATAGCAAAGTCACCCAGCAGAATGGAGGATGGAGAATTCCATTCTCCAAATCACAGAAACAGATTATTGTCCACTGAAAGGGGAATTCTCCCCCAGCCTTTGTAGCAAGACAATTTCTTCAAGATTAAAAAATAGCTTCTGCAAGAGAACTGCTACTGAATATTTTAAAGCAACGAAAAGAAAGGTAAATCAATTACCCTCTACCACTCTTTCACTATTTACCATCTATCTGTTTATAGAGGACTTTATTTATTTATTTTATTTTATGTTATTTATTTTTTTTGAGATGGAGTTTTGCTCTGTCGCCCAGGCTGGAGTTCAGTGGCGCCATCTCGGCTCACTGCAACCTCCGCCTCCCTGGTTCACGCCATTCTCCTGCCTCAGCCTCCTGAGTAGCTAGGACTACAGGCGCCCACCATCACGCCCAGCTAATTTTTTGTATTTTTAGTAGAGAAGGGGTTTCACCATGTTAGCCAGGATGGTCTCGATCTCCTGACCTTGTGATCCGCCCGCCTTGGCCTCCAAAAGTGCTGGGATTACAGGCATAAGCCACAGCTCCCGGTGAACCTGTCTCTTAAAAAGATAAAGGCCGGGCGCAGTGGCTCATGCCTGTAATCCCAGCACTTTCGGAGGCCGAGGCGGGTGGATCACAAGGTCAGGAGATCAAGACCACCCTGGCTAACATGGTGAAACCCTGTCTCTACTAAAAAATACAACAAATTAGCCAGGCGTGGTGGTGGGCTCCTGCAGTCCCAGCTACTCAGGAGGCTGAGGCAGGAGAATGGTGTGAACCCAGGAGGTGGAGCTTGCAGTGAGCCGAGATGGCGCCACTGCACTCCAGCCTGGGCGACAGTGAGACTCTGTCTCAAAAAAAAAAAAAAAAGAGACAGGGTCTCACTTTGTCACCCAGGCTGGAATGCAGTGTCATGTTCATAGCTCACTGCAACCTCTAACTCCTGGGCTCAAGCAATCCTCTTGCCTCAGCCTCCCAAATAGACAGGAATACAGGAACGTGCCACCACAACTGGCTAATTTTTTTTTTTTTTTTTTTGGAGACAGAGTCTTGTTTTGTTGCCCAGGATGGAGTGCAATGGCGCAATCTCGGCTCACTGCAACCTCCGCCTCCCTGGCTCAAGTGATTCTCGTGCCTCGGCCTCCCATGTAGCTGGGACTACAGGTGTGCACCACCACACCTGGCTAATTTTTTATATTTTAGTGGAGACTGGGTTTCCCCATGTTGCACAGGGTGGTCTCGAACTTCTGAGCTCAGGCAATCTGCCTACCTCGGCCTCCCAAAATGCTAGGATTACAGGCGTGAGCCATTGCAGCTGGCCTTGGCTAATTTTTAACTTTTTATAGAGATGGTGTCTCATTATGCTGCCCAGGCTGGTCTCAAACTCCTGACCTCAAATGATCCTCCCACATCAGCCTCCCAAAGTGCTAGAATTACAGGCATGCCTGGCCTATATTGGACATTTAAACATCAAAGCTAATGCTATACAATTAGTTAAAATGACACTGGGGAAGACAGTGACTTTGAGTCTCTAGTTCCCACATAACACACATCAACTAGGAAAACAAAACTAAAACTCCACAGACGACACATGTAACAAATAACAGACAAAATGGTCTCATGATTTCTAAAACATGAGCAGAGGCCGGGCACGGTGGCGCACGGTGGCTCACGCCTGTAATCCCAGCACTTTGGGAGGCCGAGGTGGGTGGATCATCTGAGATCGAGAGTTCAAGACCAGTCTGACAAACATGGAGAAACCCTGTCTCTACTAAAAATACAAAAAAAAAATTAGTTGGGCATGGTGGCGCATGCCTGCCATCCCAGCTACTTGGGAGACTCAGGCAGGAGAATCACTTGAACCCGGGAGGCAGAGGTTGTGGTGAGCCAAGATTGCACCATTGCACTCCAATCTGGGCAACAAGAGCAAAACTCCTTCTCAAAAAAAAAAAAAAAAAAAACATGAGCAGGGAAGGATAATTCTTGTATCTATGTGGGGGAATTTGCTAGTCCTAAGAACAGGTGATTCAGGGACCCAGTCTTTCAGGTCTGCCATCTTGAAAGCATAATGAAAAGCTACGTGGAAGGCATATTCTCAAATTGTTGACAACAGCAGCTGAACCTGGGAGGATTTTTATATACTTGAGGGTGATTGTGAGGAGCCAGAGTTAAGGTCTGCAGGGATTGGAGCAAGCTGGGCCCTATAAAAACTTTCCAAACTAACAGCCAATGCTCACTTTCCAGGACAAAGCACCACACTGAGGAGAAACTGCTGGACAGAGGATCTAAACTAAGGATGCCAAGAATAACAGGATCAAAGAAAAAAAAAAGATACAGAGAAAAATGAGGAAAGACACAGCTAGAACTAGAAAGTAGACCTTTTTTTTTTAACAGCTCTACTCAGATATAATTTACAGACTATATTTTTAAGCACGAACAAAAATAACAAAAGCAGCAGCTCTAGAGCTGTGACGCCAGAAGTATTCTCACCAATGCCTTCCCATCTGAAGTTCAAAGTTTAACTTAACAACGAGCAACAGAAGAGATCACAGTCAAATCTCACAGAAAGTAATTAGGAAGGAAAAAAACAATAAGAAGCAGAATAAGCTGGGAACAGTGGCACATGCCTGTAGTCCCAGTTACTCAGGAGGCTGATGAGAGAAGATCCCTTAAGGACAGGAGTTAGAGGCTGCAGTGTGCCATTATTGTGTCTGTGAATAGCCAAGGCACTCCAACGCTGGCAACATGGCGGGACCCTGTCTCTTAAAAAAAAAAAAATTGGCAGACACGGTGGCTCATGCCTGTAATCCCAGCACTCTGGGAGGCCTAGGCAGGCGGATCATTTGAGGTCAGGAGTTCTAGACCAGCCTGGCCAAAATGGTGAAACCCCATCTCTATTAAAAATACAAAAATTAGCTGGGCATGGTGCCAGCGACTCTAATCCCAGCTACTCTAATCCCAGCTATTCTGGAGGCTGAGGCAGGAGAATCACTTGAACCTGGGAGGCAGAGGTCACAGTGAGCTGACATCACACTACTGCACTCCAGCCTGGGCCACAGAGCTTGACTCTGTCTCAAAAAAAAAAAAAAAAAAAAAAAAAAAAGCAGACTATCTCCACAAATAAAGTGATCTAGAAAAGCTTATCCACAAAACAAATAAAAGCATACCATTTTGAATGAACTCAAACAAACATATATGCCTGGGCATGGTGGCTCACGTATATAATCCCAGCACTTTGGGAATCCGAGGCAAAATGATCACTTGAGGTCAGCAGTTCGAGACCAGCCTGCCCACCATGGTGAAACCCCATCTCTACTAAATATACAAAAATTAGCCGGGTGTGGTGATGTGTACCTGTAATCCCAGCTACTCTGGAGGCTGATGCATAAGAATCGCTTGAACCTAAGAGGCAGAGGTTGCAGTGAGCCGAGATCTTGCCACTGTACTCCAGCCTGGGTGATAGAGTGAAACTGTGTCTCAACAAAAAATTAAAAAATAATAAATAAAATAAAATATACATATATATCATATATTGGCTGGGCACAGTGGCTCTCGACTGTAATCCCAGCACTTTGGGAGGCAGAGGCAAGTGGATCGCTTGAGCTCAGGATTGAGAGCAGCCTGGGCAACATAGATCCCATCTCTACAAAAATGAAACTTAGCCAGGCATGGTAGAATGCACCTGTGGTCTCAGGTACTCAGGAGGCTGAGGTGGGAGGATCACTTGAACCTGGGAGGTGAAGGCTGCAGTGAGCCAAGATCATGCCACTGCACTTCAGCCTGGGTGACAGAGACCCCATCTCAGAAAAAAAAATAAAATATATATTATATATATTAAATATATAAATAATATATAAAAGTTTTTAAAGTTATATATATACACACACACACAAACACAGTTTTTTGTTTTTTTTTTTAAGAGAAAGGGTCATACTCAGCCAGGTGTGGTGGCTCACACCTGTAATTCCAGCACTTTGGGAGGCCAAAGCAGGCAGATCACAAGGTCAGGAGTTTGAGACCAGCCTGGCCAATACGGTGAAACCCGTCTCTACTAAAAATACAAAAACTAGCCGGGTGTGGTGGCATGCGCCTGTAGTCCCAGCTACTCAGGAGGCTGAGGCAGGAAAATCGCTTGAACCCAGGAGGCAGACAGAGGTTGCAGTGAGCCGAGATTGTACCACTGCACTCCAGCCTGGGCAATAGAAGGAGACTCTCAAAAAAAAAAAAAAAAAGAGAGAGATAAAGGGTCATACTCTGTCACCCAAGATAGAGTACAGCGTCAAGATCATATAGCTCATTGTAACCTCTAGCTCCTGGCCTCATGAAGTTCTCCCACCTCAGACTCCTGAGTAGCTGGGAGTACAGGCACACACCGCCATCTCTGGCTAATTTTTTTATTTTTTGTAGAGACGGGGTCTCACTATATTGCCCAGGCTTTTCTTGAACTCCTGGGCTCAAGCAATCCTCCAGACTTACCATCCCAGAGTGCTGAGATTACAGGTGTGAGCCACCATGCCTGCTAAAAGAAAAAATTTTAATGCTATAGTAAAGAACAAAAATCAAGAAAAACTTTTCAGTTTTTCAATGAGATAAAATAACTCAAGAAAGAAGTAGAAATAAAAGATAACTTTTCACAAATTAAGACTATACTAGAAAGAGTAAAAGACTAAATAAACACAACAGATTTCTTAAAAATGCGAAATTTTGAGGCATGTGTAGTGGTGCATGCCTACAGTTCCAGCTAGAGGAGCTCAAAGCTATCAAGTGCCATGATTACATCTGTGAATAGCCACTGCACTCCCATGTGGGCAACACAGCAAGATACTGTCTCTTAAAAAAAAAAGAGAGAAATTTTGAAAACTGAATAAGGAAAAAGAGAAAAAAGATTTGATGTGACAAGGGAGATTCAAAAAAAGACAGCCAACATATGCACAACAAGAGTCCTTAAAGAAGAAAACCAAAGCAACTGTAAAACCAAATGCTAAAAATTGTAATTCAAGAAAATTTTGCTGAACTTTTAAAAAATACATATGAAACTACAAATTGAAAGCGTACACTGCATACCCAGAAAAACTGACAAAGAACACCACCAAAATATATTCTAGTAAAACTACTGACTTTTAAAGGAAATCACTTAGAAAAAAGATTTTAAGAAAATCACATATAAGGAAAAAAGATTAGACTGGCATCTCACTTTTTATACCGATGCTTTATTCCAAAAACAGTAAAGTAACATATTTAAGACAATGAAGGAAAGAAAATGTGAACCAAGAATTTTATATACAGCCAAAATAATTTTCAGGTATAAAGTCACCAACAAGATTTTATCAATAGGCGATACTGTTTCCATAAGCCCTTTCTCAGGAATCTACTTAATAACAAGTCACAAACAACAAAAATGACTGGAGAGACACTGACATAAGGACTGATGGCATTGATTATTGGTGGATGTTAGCATCACAAAAAGAACTAGACATATATACCTCCCGCTGGAAGTACACCACCTATGAAGTAGTTCTGCCCTAAACAAACAAACAAACAAACCTGAATATTCAGAAAATATGGAAGACAGAGGAACATGTTAAATGACATCATGGGGAAGCAATACTCTAGATTTATGGCAATGTAGATTCTTAAACAAAAAAAGCTACAAAAAATACATAAAGGAGTAATCCATATATTAAAAGCAACTTAATAATCACACAATGTAAAAATCTTATTTGGACTCAGATTCAAGAAAACAAACAATAAAAGAAAATAACCATTTGTAAGAAAATTGATAATGTGAAATGAATATTTCTAAATATTAATTTTTTAGATGTGATAACAGTATTGTTATTTTTTTTTTTTGAAAATCCTTTTCTTTTGGAGATACATACCCAAACATTTATGGATATAATAATATGATATCTAGGGTTTGCATCAAAATACTTCTGAAAGAAGAGGTAGGTTAGCATATAGATAAAATAATTACTGAAGCTGGTGGATGAATACATAGGGGTTCCTTACATGATTCTATCAACTTTTCTCCATGTTTGACATTTTCTTTAAAAGTTTTTTTTTTCCTTTTTTTTTTTTTTGAGATGGAGTCTCACTCTGTCATCCAGGCTGGAGTGTAGTGGCACAATCTCAGCTCCCCGTGACATCACTGAACTCCTGGGTTCAAGCGATTATCCTGCCTCACCCTCCTGAGTAGCTGGGATTACAGGCGCCCACCACCACACCCGGCTAATTTTTATATTTTTAGTAGAGATGGGGTTACAACATGTTGACCAGGCTGGTCTTGAACTCCTGACATCAGGCGATCCACCCACCTTGGCCTCCCAAAGTGCTGGGATTACAGCCATGAGCTACCACGCCCAGCCAAAAGATATTTTTTAAGAAAGAAAAAAACACATGGATTTAGTATGCTGATTTATTAATTTAATAAAAATTTGTAGTTTTGTAACACAACTCTAAAATATTACCCTCTCTTACCCATAGAAATTCATTTTGTTTCAACTTTTATATTTTCCAGATCACATTTTCAAAGTCTTAAAAAAAAACCTGATAAAATCTGATAGAGGTCAGGTGTGATGGCTCACACCTGTAATCCCAGCACTTCAGCAGGCCAAGGGGAGGGTGGAATTGCTTGAGCCCAGGAGTTCAAGACCAGCCTGGGCTACATGGTGAAATCTTCTCTCTAAAAAATATGCAAAAAATTAGCTGGGCATTGTGGCATGCACCTGTAGTCCCAGCTACTCAAGAGGCTGGGGTGGGAGAATCACCTGAGCCCAGGAAGTCAAGAATGCAGTGAGCCATGATTGTCCCACTGCACTCCAGCCTGGGCATAAGAGGGAGACCCTGTCTCAAGACAAACAAACAAAACTGATAAAATTCTATCCTGACTTATCAGGTCACAGGATTACAGGTGTTAGCCACCATGCCCAGCCTTACAACTCAATTTTGAGAATGACTATCAAATCTGGTCCACAAAGGACAATATAATTTTCGTTCAGTGATTCATCCCCATAATTTCAATTAGAGAAAGCATGAAAAAAAGACTTACCTGTTTTATGTGTGGATTCATGGCCATTTCAGTTACATTCTTCTTGGTCTCACAGAAAATAATAGCCCTCCCTTCAGACCCACTGTAGACTTGAAGGACATCTCCAATAACTGCTGGCCTCTGAGACCAATGACACTGGATGGCCAAATGCTTTGAAGAATGAAAATACCACATTATTTGTTTCATTAAAATTATTTTAAAAAATTTCTCTTGTGTATTTTTTCTATCTGGTCAAGAATTAGCCTTCCTGGGAGACTGTAAGACAAAGACTCTCCTCAACAGCACTTAAAAACAATATAGACAAATGGTCATCAATAAACTGACGAAAGAATAAACAAACTGCAGTATATTCAAACAGAATACCATTCAACAACTAAAAGAAACCAACTATTGATATACATGGAACAATATGAACCTTAAAAAAAAAGCCGAATAAAATCTTACAGAAAATGAGCACATACAGTATCGTATCATTCCATTTATATGAAGTTCTAGAATAGGCAAAACCAATCAATTGTGGAAGAAAAATCAAACAGTGGTTGTCTCTGAACTGGGGATACTGACTGGGACGGGGCATGAGGGAACTTTCTGGGATGATGGCAACTTTCGATATGATGATAAGCGTTTGGGTTACACACATATGAATTTTTCAAAAATAGGCAAATGTACACAAGATTTTACATTTCATTGTACATAATAAAAATTATATGAATGAACCTCAAAAACATTATGCTAAGTGAATGAAACAAGACATAAAAAGTCACATATTGTATGATTACATTTACAGTCACGCATTGTTTCATGACAGGGATACGTTCTGAGAAATGTATTGTTAGGCAGCTTCATCATTACGCAAACATCAAAGAGTGTACTTACACAAACCTAGGGTATAGCCTACTACACACACCTAGGCTATATGGTATGTCCTATTGCTCCTAGGCTACAAACCTAAACAGCATGTTACTGTACTGAACACTGTAGGCAATGGTAAGTATGTGCATCTCTAAACATATCTAAACATAGAAAAGGCACAGTAAGAATATGGCATAAAAGATAAAAACTGATACACCTGTATAGGACAGCTTCGTTTTAATCTTATGGGACCACCATCGAATATGTGCCATCATATATATGGTCCATCACTGACCAAAACATCGTTATGCAGCACATGACTGCACGTGAAATATCCAAAACAGGTACATCCATAGAGACAAAAAACAGACTAGTGGTTGACAGTGGATAAAGAAAGGAGGGAATGGAGGCTGGGAATAGTGGCTCACGCCTGTAATCCCAGCACTTTGGGAGGCCAAGGCCAGCGGATCACCTGAGGTCAGGAGTTTGAGACCAGCCTAGGGAACATGGTGAAACCCCAGCTCTACTCAAAATACAAAAACTTAGTCATGGGCGCCTGTAGTCCCAGCTACTCGGGAGGCTGAGTAAGGAGAATTGCTTGAACCCGGGAGGTGGAGGTTACGGTAAGCCAAAATTAGGCCACTGCACTCCAGCCTGGGCAACAGAGCTAAACTCTGTCTCAAAAAAAAAAAAAAAAAAAGGAGGGAATGGGGAGTAACTTTAATGGTGTTGGGTTTCCTTCTGGGGTGATGAAAATGTTTGGAACTAGATAGAAATGATGGCTGTGTACTCTAAATGTACTATATGACACTGAATTGTATACTTTAAAATGGTTAGTTTTAGTTATGTGAATTTTACCTCAATTTAAACAATTGTAAATAAGGCACTCTACTTAAAGATATATATAGGCAGGGCGCGGTGGCTCATGCCTGTAATCCCACCACTTTGAGAGGCCGAGACAGGTGGATCACCTGAGGTCAGGAGCTTGAACCAGCCTGGCCAACGTGGTGAAACGCCATCTCTACTAAAAATACAAAAATTAGCTGGGCATGGTGGCAGGCGCCTGTAATCCCAGCTACTCAGGAGGCTGAGGCAGAAGAATCGCTTGAACTTCGGAGGTAGAGGTTGCAGTGAGCCGAGACTGTGCCACTGCACTTCAGCCTGGGCGACAAGAGTGAAATTCTGTCTCAAAAAAAAAAAGATATGTATGTTAAAATACTTACGGGGAGGCCAGGTACAGTGGCTCACACCTGTAATCCCAGCATTTTGGGAGCCGGAGGCAGGTGGATCATGTGAGGTGAGGACTTCCAGACTAGCCTGGCCAACATGGCAAAACTACATCTCTACTAAAAGGAGATCACTTGAACCTGGGAGATGGAGGCTGTAATGAGCTGAGATCATGCCACACTGCACTGCAGCCGGGGCGACAGAACAAGACTCTGTCTCAAAACAAAAACAAAAACATAACACGAACAAACAAGAAAACCCACCACATCTTTTGAGTGGTGTTAACAGTAAAAAAATAAGTAAAAATAAAAACCACAGGGATGCAAATCAGCAAAACAGACTATGGGAAACTCATAAAACAAATGAGTTTTTTTGTTGTTGTTTTTTGAGACGGAGTCTCACACTGTCGCCCAGGCTAGAGTTCAGTGGCACGATCTCAGCTCACCGCAACCTCCGCCTCCTGGGTTCAAGCGATTCTTCTTTCTCAGCCTCCCAAGTAGCTGGGACTACAGGCACGTGCCACCATGCCTTGCTAATTTTTGTATTTTTAGTAGAGACGGGGTTTCACTATGTTGGTCAGGCTGGTCTCGAACTCCTGACCTCAGGTGATCTACCAGCCTCGGCCTCCCAAAGTGCTGGGATTATAGGTGTGAGCCACCGTGCCTGGCCAACAAATGAGTTTTTTCAACAGAAAATTGCAAAAAAAAAAAAAAGGAACTATAGATTATAAAATGTTTAAGACGTATATCAATCAGTAGCAACGTAAGAATTGTATTTGGATCCAGATTCAAACAAACTATTTAAAAAAGACAGCGAGGGCAATGTGCACACTAGGTATTTAATGATATTAAAGAATTACTATGCCAGGCGCAGTGGCTCACGCCTGTAATCCCAGCACTTCGAGAGACCAAGGCAGGCGGATCACTTGAGGTCATGATTTCAAAACCAGCCTGGCCAACATGGCGAAACCCAGTCTCTACTAAAAATACAAAAAATTAGGCAGGTGTGGTGGTGGGCGCCTGTAATCCCAGCTACTCGGGAGGCTGAGGCAGGTGGAATCACTTGAACCGGGGAGGTGGAGGTTGCAGTATGCTGAGATCACACCATTGCACTCCAGCCTGGGCAACAAGAATGAAATTCCATCTCAAAAAAAAATCACTGTTTTTCTTCTACTGTGATACTGACTGTGGTTTTAAAGAGCCCTTAGTTATCATTTTGGAAATACATACAGTTACTTGAAGATGAAATGATGACTGGGATTGTTTCAAATGCAGGGGTGAAGAAAAGATCATTGTTAAAGACTGGTAATAGGTAATGGGTACATCATATTCTTTATACTATTCAATCTTTCTATTCAATTTACTATTCAATTTTATATGTTTGAAAATGTCCTTATCAACTGTTTTTTACTATACATTTTACATTCTTACTGCAAAACTTTCAAACATTACTAAATAAAAAGCTTCTTTTTTCTTATTCTTTTTTTTTTTTTTTGAGACAGAGTTTCAATCCGTTGTCTAGGCTGGAGTGCAGTGGCGCAATCTCGGCTCACCACAACTACCACCTCCTAGGTTCAAGCAATTCTCCTGCCTCAGCCTGCTGAGTAGCTGGGACTACAGGTGTGCGCAACCATGCCCAGCCAATTTTTGTATTTTTAGTAGAGACAGGGTTTCACTATGTTGGCCAGGCTGGTCTCAGAACTCCTGACCTCATGATCCACCCGCCTCGGCCTCCCAGAGTGCTGGGATTACAGGCATGAGCTACCATGCCCGGCCCACAAAGCTTCTTTTTACCATCCAGCATGCCCCTTCCCAGAAGTAATCATTATTTTGATGTTTATTCTTTCAACCTGTGTTCGTATATTTACATAAATGCCTAAGGAATCCATTTAGCACTATTTGTGTATTTTTTTAAATAGTGTAATTTTTCTATACATCATTGTATAATTTGGTTTTTATCACTAATTGTTTTTAACCACTGCATTACATTCTGCAGATACTACTATTCACTTAGTCACCTAGTCTTTCCTACATACGCATACATATGCAACTATTAAATAGAAAGATGACATGTTACCTAGTTGCCTGTCATAAATAGTGTAAATATTACCTTTAGTTCTTTTTTTTTTTTTTTTTTTGAGATGTTGTCTCACTCTGTCTCCAGACTGGAGTGCAGTGGCGCGATCTTGGCTCACTGCAACCTCCGCCTCCCGGGTTCAGGCAATTCTCCTGCCTTAGCCTCCTAAGTAGCTGGGATTACAGGTGCGGGTCACCACACCAAGCTAATTTTTGTATTTTTAGTAGAGACGAGGTATCACCATGTTGGCCAGGATGGTCTCGATCTCCTGACCTCGTGATCTGCCCGCCTCAGCCTCCCAAAGTGTTCAGAATACAGGCGTGAGCCACCGCACCCAGCCTTTTTTCTTCCTTTTTTTTTTTTGAGACAGAGTCTCGCTCTGTCACCCACGCTGGAGTGCAGTGGCGCGATCTCGGCTCACTGCAAGCTTCACCTCCTGGATTCACGCCATTCTCCTGCCTCAGCCTCCCAAGTAGCTGGAACTACAGGCGCCCGCCACTGTGACCGGCTAATTTTTTTGTATTTTTAGTAGAGATGGGGTTTCACCGTGTTAGCTAGGATGGTCTTGATCTCCTGACCTCATGATCCGCCCGCCTCAGCCTCCCAAAATGCTGGGATTACAGGCGTGAGCCACCACGCCCGGCCCTAATTATTTTTTTAAACATGCCATTGGTTTAACTTTCATGGAGTCAAAATTATAACCCTTTTCCTTTATGGATTCTTCTTCTGACTTCTGTGGGGTTTTTTTTGTTTTTTTTTTTTTTGAGACAGGGTCTCCCTCTGTCACCCAGGCTGGAGTACGACAGAGCAATCTCGGCTTACTGCAACCTCCACCTCCCGGGTTAGTGATTCTCATGCCTCAGCCTCCCAAATAGCTGGGACTACAGGGGCCCGCCACCAGGCTGGCTAATTTTTCTATTTTTAGTAGAGACAGGGTTTCACCATATTGGCCAGGCTGGTCTCACACTCCTGACCTCAAGTGATCTGCCCGCCTTGGCCTCCCGAAGTGCTGGGATTACAGGCGTGAGCCACCATGCTCGGCCCAATTTCTTTGTTAGAAAAGTATTCCCTTTCCTGAAATCAAAAAACTCTTTATTCACCTATGTCTGCTTTAAGTTATTTTACAGCTTAATTTTTTAAATCTTTGAGAAATTTTTTTGGTTTGGGGGAATGGGATGAGGATCTAACTTTTTTTCACCTCAGCTTTAACAAATTATCTCTGCACTATTGTTTTCTAGTAAATATAAATCGCCTTCTTTGTCACGTTGTAAATATTTTGTTTTTTGTTTTTGTTTTTGAGCAGCTTTAAAGAGAGAAAGAAACACTTCAAATCTGTCTCTATGGCTGCTTGTGTGTTTCCTATTAGGACCTGCCTATTCGTACGCTTTTTTTCCCCCTATTTATTCTATTCTGCTACTCAGTCTCAGACTATAAAAATATATAGGTGTCTTACTAAGAGCAGAAAAGGAAGACTAGGCGTGAAGAGGTACCCAAAACTTAAGTTTAGCTTCAACAAATGTCAAAAGTAAATACCAACTAAAAGCTAAAATCTATCATGCTAGAAAGCTACTTACTTCCACAGTAGTTGCAGCCTTTTGAGTCATTTTTCCAACAAGGTCAACCTGTTCATATCTGGATTTCATGTATTTTTTTGCAACTTTGTATACCCACTGTGGGCAAGTTGCAGAAAAAAGTAAAGTCTGAGGATTGTCTTCAGAATCTTAAATAAACAAAAAGAATTCAAATGTTTTCTTAATTTCCCACGATGTAGCCAGCTCTTAAAAATCCTCCCAAGCTTCAAAAAAATAATGAAAAATGTAAAACTTGGGGTGAATTTTTAACACACAGACTTCATTGCAATTATTAAAACTTTCAACTTGCAAAACTGGGGGACAGTATGAAGAGAACTGAACCCAAAAGGAAAGTGAGAATTTAAGAAGGAACAATGAACAAAGAAATCAATAAAATGAGTTAGTAAATCTAACTACTGACTATAAAAAAAAATAGAATAAAGCATAGAAAGCTAAGCAAATAGTTAAAATGATCCTATCATACTTTCTTTTTCAAGGACAGAAGAGATACCAAATTATTTTAGTTTTGTTAGAACGCAGGGGACACTGCAATAAAAATTATTAAATAAAAACTCATTTGCATTTAAGATTGAAGAATAATTGCTAATGTGCTTATTTTGAATTAGGATATACCAGTTTTGTAGGATTCGTGAATAATATCTTCAACTTGTTCAGCGAAACCTAAATCTAACATCTGATCCACTTCATCAAGCACAACATGTCGCAGTTTAGAAAGATCCAATCGGCCACTCTGCAGATGGTCTTTGATACGACCAGGTGTTCCAACCAAGATGTCAATACCATTTCGAATATGATTAACTGTGAGAAGAGAGAAATGCCATCAATATGTAAAATCCACACTTTCACATTATTTATTTATATATGAGTATCAAATATGTCTTTGCAAGTCTATCATACATATTTACTCACTTTGGCTTTGATATGATGTTCCACCATAAAAACACGCCACACTGAGTTTCCTAGTTATATCTTTGAAGTCTTTGGCTACCTGGTTTGCCAGTTCCCTTGTTGGAGCCAAAACAAGTACCTGAGCGAGAGGTTTAAAAAACAAAAAGATACTTTTCTAAAGACATATCTAAATTAAAACCGAGAAGACTTTTTTTAGGTGCATTTAAAACTAGGAATCTCAACGTTAATATTGCAGTATTTAAAGACACATCACAAATAGTAAAAGGAACAGCAGCATATATTTATTATATCCTCCCTTACTTCCTTCAGGTCTCTTCAGTGAGGTTCCCAAGCCCATTTTCATATCCCCCTGCCCCTCTTTATCATTTCTCCTCAGCACTTAAACCACCTAAGATACTGATATTTTACTTATTTGCTGATTGTCTATCTCACCCAATAAAATGTAAGCTCCATGAAGGCAGGAATTTATGTCAGGTTGGGTTACTGTATTCCTTAACACTTCAAACAGTGCCTGGTACAGTACAGGAAACTCAAAAATGTTTGTTAAACGAATGAATGTTCACCATGTGCTAGGAACTAATGCTTTACAGGAATTATCTAATTTGATTCTCATAAAAACCCATGAGTGGCATTATTACACCATTTTCGTAAATGAGAGACTTGTATCTCAGAGAATTAAAGTCTTGCCCAAAATCAAACACCTAGAAATGGCAGAGCTGGAATCTCCATTAACATCTTTCTAATACAAAAGCTGTTTAAGGCAGCTTTGGGGCCAGGCGTGGAGGTTCACACCTGTAATCCCAACACTTTGGGAGGCCAAGGTGGAAGGATCACTTGAGGCCAGGAGTTCAAAACCAGCCTGGACTACATAATGAGACCCCGACTCTACAAAAAATAAAAAATTAGCCAAGTGTAGTGGCACCTGCCTGCAGTCCTACCTACTGGAGAGACTGAGAGGAAGAGAGAATTGCTTGAGCCCAGGAGTTCATGGTTACAATGAGCCATGATCACCCCACTGTACTCCATCCTGGGCAACAGAGTGAGACCCTGTCTTTAAAAAAAAAAAAAAAAAGCAGTGTTGAGATTATATCCTATGTCCTATTTCAGTCTTTTCCTAATTTCACCCCAAAAACATAACTCTCCAAAAATATTTATCCTGTAAGTCAACACAGCCAACCTGATTTGGGATAGCTGATCCAACACTATTATGATTTAATTATATTTATTTATGTGTGTTAATTTGCTCTTATAATACCACTCAGGAGTCCTACAAAGAACAAATTACTTTTAGTCATGCAGCTGTTCATATTATGATGCTGATTTTTTCTTCACTTTTACAAACCTTGAGTGCACACTGCTTTTTAAGTCAAATTTTAGGCTTACATTTTACTAGTCCCCTCTGTTGGTTGATTTTACATTTATAAAATAAGACAGATATCTAGTACCCCAATAATATATAAACTAGCAATATCATTTCTATAATACTCTTCTTAAAAAGTCCATCTGTGTGTGCTCACTTCAGCAGCACATACACTAAAAATGGAATGACACAGAGAAGATTAGCATGACCCCTGCACAAGGATGACATGAAAATTCACGACGCATTCCATACTAAAGGGAAAAAAAGGCAACACTGAAATAAATGATGCTGAACATTTACTGAATGACAAATAAATGAACACCTCTTTAGAAAATTCATTTGCTTAAAAGCAAAGGTCAGGACGGAAGAAAAGAGAAGAAAAGGGTCAACTAAATATATAAATTGTAAATAAGATATACCGGCTTTATAATTCATGAAATTATCAAAGACATCTACGGATCCATGCACATCACATTCATGTGCAAAAACTACTTCACTTTAACTTTGCTTGAAATTTCTTTTTGTGAAAAACAACATATTTTTGCTTTATGCCACAGCGCTAACTTCTCTACCTTGGGGGTATTAGAACTTAGGACTCGTGTAACTTTCTTTCCCTTTCTGTTAGAGTAACATTTAAAGCTTTTACCCCCTATAACGATTACCTTTGGTGAGCGGCTTTTTTTAATTGTTTCTTGATTTCTTTGGAGTCTTTCAATTAAGGGGATGGCAAAAGAGAATGTCTTTCCTGTTCCTGTCCGTGCTTGAGCTATTAAATCTTTTCCTTCATATACAGGACCAAAGGTCTTAACTTGAATAGGAAAGAGATATGTTACCCCTCGACCTGTAAAATGAGATTTAATTAAAATACTTCTTTACGACTAGCATTAGGAAAAAATATATTCATTTGAAAATGACAATCATGATTCTTCTATGTCTGCCTAAAGACATAATACCTGGTGACACAGTTATTCCTACCACAAACAAGAATTACTAAAAAATTAGTCTAAACTTCTGACGTATGCATATAAATCTTAAAGCTAAAAACAAGCCAGAATATTGAAAAGGATGATGTAAAAGTAAGTGCAATTAAAGAAGAGCTACTTCTCTATGCTTTTTATGTTCTCCTTTTGGTCAGAAAAGGCACAGGAGTTTTACAAAATCTAGTGATAGATTTTTAATTGCATATCCATTAAATCTGCATACCTTTGGGCCAGCCATGGTGGCTCACGCCTGTAATCCCAGCACTTTGGTAACCCAACTTGGACAGTTCACAAGGTCAGGAGTTTGAGACCAGCCTGACCAACACAGTGAAACCGCGTCTCTACTAAAAATATGAAACTTAGCCAGGCATGGTGGCACGCGCCTGTAATCCCAACTACTCAGCAGGCTGAGGTAGGAGAATCGCTTGAACCCAGGAGGCAGAGGTTGCAGTGAGCCAAGACTGCCCCACTGCACTCCAGCCTGGGCAACAGAGCGAGGCTCCGTCTCAAAACAACAACAACAACAACCAAACTGCATACCTTTCAGAAGCTTTATAGTCTCTTCAGAAATAGGAAAATTGGAGAAGGCTCCTTCTTTCTGTTCACGTGTTAAGGTCTGTAAAAATGAAATCAATGGCCTAAATAATATAATTCATACTCAACTCTTCCTCATTTACTGTTTTTAATTTTGTACAGATTAACTTACAAGGAAAATTAGTGGAACACTCTATTTTTTTTTTTTTTTTTTTTGAGACAGGGTCCCACTCTGTTGCCCAGGTTGGAGTGCAGTGGCACCATCACAGCTCACTGTGGCCTCAACCTCCGGGCTCAAATCCTACCCACCTCAGCCTCCCAAGCAGCTAGGACCACAGGCGCATGCCACCATGCTCACTTAGTTTTTTATTTTTTGTAGAGACAGGGTCTCACCATGTTACCCAGGCTGGTCTTAAACTCCTGGCCTCAAGAGATCCTCTTGGCCAGGCGCGGTGGCTCATGCCCGTAATCCCAGCACTTTGGGAGGCCAAGGCAGGTGGATCACCTGAGGTCAGGAGTTCAAGACCAGCCTGACCAACATGGAGAAACCCTGTCTCTACTAACAATACAAAATTAGCCAGGCGTGGTGGCGCATGCCTGTAATCCCAGCTACTCGGGAGGCTGAGGCAGGAGAATCGCTTGAACCCAGGAGGCAGAGGTTGTAGTGAGCCGAGATTGCACCATTGCACTCCAGCTGGGGCAACAAGAGTGAAATTCCGTCTCAAAAGAAGAACAACAACAAAAAAAAGATCCTCCCACCTTGGCCTCCAAACTGCTGGGATTACAAGCATAAGCCACTATGCCCAGCCAAAAAGGTTATTTATTAATCTAAATCATACAGGTGTAGACAAAATTATAAAGATTAACACAAGCCTATAAACTAAGCTAAAAGAAAGTATAGAATGAGGAATGTAAAGTTTTTCTGAAAATAAGTTAAAAATTTATTCTACAGTTTTTGAAAGCTTTTTTATTTAGGTTGCTAATACAAGAGAAAGTTACTGTAAACTTCAAGATTTCTTTCACATATATACAAGTTAGCATGAGATTATCATTTAACATTTATTGAAAACTTTGTATACTAATGTGTACATAGAACAAAAACAGTATGTCTACCCAGTAAGCTTTATTGTTCATGTGTTTAAAGAAACACACACTAACAATTTTCAAACTTGGAATTAGATAAAAAATAATTTCAAATTCAAATGGCATGCCATTTAAACAAACCTCAATGCTGCTGTTACCTTTTTATGATTAAAAAAAATTATAAAAATAATACACTGTTGGCCAGGCGTGGTGGCTCATGCCTGTAATTCCAGCACTTTGGGAGGCCAAGGTGGTAGGATCACTTAAGCCCAGGAGTTCAAGACTAGCCTGGGCAATACAGTGAGACCTCGTCTCTATAAAAAACAAACAAACAAACAAAAAATAAACAATACACTGTCATTGTAGAAACTTTTGAAACTGGCAGGGCCCAGTGGTTTATGTCTATAATCCCAGCACTTTGGGAGGCCAAGGTGGGTGGATCACTTGAGCCCAGGAGTTCAAGACCAGTCTGGACAACATAGTGAATGAAACACCATCTCTCCTAAAAATACACAAATTAGCCAGGCATGGTGCTACACGCCTATAGTCCCAGCTACTCAGGAGGCTGAGGTGGGAGGATCACATGAGCCCAGGGAGGATGAGGCTGCAGTGAGCCATGATCACACCACTGCACTCCATCCTAGGTGACAGAGTGAGACCCCATCTCAAAAAAAAAAAAAAAAAAAAGGCAACTTTAAAAACTACAGAGGAAACAGAAACAAATTTAAAAATTATTTATAATCCACTCAGCTAAAGCCGCATTTGAAACATACTCCTCCAATCTTCACTCTATGCACATAAAATTTTTAAAATAGAAATTAAATCACACCGTATATACCATTTTATAATCTTTTTTTTTTTTTTTTTTTTTTGAGATGGAGTTTCGCTCTTGTTCCCCAGGTTGGAGTGCAATGGAGTGATCTCGGCTCACTGCAACCTCCGCTTACCAGGTTCAAGCGATTCTCCTGCCTCAGCCTCCCAAGTAGCTGGGATTACAGGCATGCGCCACCACACCCAACTAATTTTTTTGTATTTAGTAGAGACAGGTTTCACCATGTCGGTCAGGCTGGTCTTGGAACTCCTGACCTCAGGTGATCCACCTGCCTCAGCTTCCCAAAGTGCTGAGATTACAGGCGTGAGCCACTGCGCCCAGCCTATTTTTTTCTTTTAACAAGATACAATGACTACCTTTTCTATTGTATACCCTTTGGGATAGCTGTATTCTATTACACAGCTATAGTATGTTTTATTTAAACCAACTGTCTACTATCAGACATTTAGGATGTTTAAATATTTTGCTATTATCAACAACATTACTATGATAAGAATACTTATTCATACAGCTTTGCACACCTCTTGATCATCTCCATAGGATAAATTCCTTTAAGTAGAATTCCTAAACTCTCATGTGATCTAAACAAAATAATAAACTGTTAAACCTATTATAACACAGATTTTACCAGGCAAAATCCCACCAAAGTGAGAAGCAAGCCATAGATTCCACTGCTAGCAATACAGATTTAAAGGACCTTATTTAGATCAACAAACACATGTGCTTCCTGCCAAACAGCAAATTCACAAATAAAAAAAAAAAGGCCATAAGACAAGGATTCAACATTTTTTCCCAATGCTCCCCAAAGATTATGCATTAAGCTCAAATGTATATGAATATCAGCAATTATATTTATATAATATAAAGAATTACTAATTATCGGCCTGGTGTGGTGGCTCACGCCTGTAATCCCAGCACTTTGGGAGGCCGAGACAGGTGGATCACTTTGAGGTCAGAAGTTCAAGTCCAGCCTGACCAACATGGAGAAACACAGTCTCTACTAAAAATACAAAAATTAGCCAGGCATGGTGGTGCGTGCCTGTAATCCCAGCTACTCGAGAGGCTGACTCAGGAGAATCGCTTCAACCCGGGAGACAGAGGTTGCCATGAGCCGAGATTGTGCCATTCCAGTCCAGTCTGGGCAACAGAGTGAGACTCTGACTCAAAAAAAAAAAAAAAAGAAAAAAGAAAGAAAAGAAATTCAAGTAGATAACCATCAAGCAATTCCGAATAACTTTAGGAACCCAAATGTACAGAAAAGGTTTAAATTTGACTATTGCTCCCACCTCGCCCCAAGAAAAAGGCCATACAGTGAAATAAACAAGGGCCAAAGGAAAAAAGGCTCAGGCTTCACCTGTACACACTCTAGTGCAACTAAGAGTACTAGACACTAATCAAGAAATACTATAGAATCAATTCTAATTAGCCTAAAAAAATCAAATCAACCTATAGTTCAATGATAATGTCAAATGCAAAATAAAAAGCTTCCATACCTCCTCTAGTTTATTATCACTTGATTTATGAGTAGAAGTATCTAAGGATGATACTCGCTTTGATTTTTTTTCATATTCATCAATATCTCCATTTGGTAGATCTTTTCTTCTTGACTTATGAGATTTGGAGAATTCATCTGAAAGTCTATTAAATCCTTCTTCAGTGTCTCCATTTAGCTTCTCTTTCATTTTAGATTTTTTGGCCTTGGGAGCATCCAGGTCATCTGTAACACCATTTTCTCTTGTTTCTGATTTCTCATCCGAGTCATAATGGTGCCTTGACTTCCTTCTGTCACTCTGTGAACAAACAAAGAAGCATGACAAGATGGTCAGAGGTTTTCTTTTAAGACTCTAGAGAAGTTAGAGTGTGACTCCCCCACCAGTTCAGCTCAATCTACAGTTACTTTGAAAACCTACCTGCTAGAAATCCAGACTGCTTACTAATGCCAAGCTCTAAGCCTCAACTCTTGCTATCTTTCTCATCCCCTTCCTAGCATTCTCAAGACTCAGCCTCTAGCCCCTCTCTAATCCCATCATAAGATTTAAGGAAAATTAAGACGGTTTCTCCTTAGGGAAAGAAAGACAACCCCAGAATTATAAATTACTAAACAAGCAAAAACTTCCAACATTTGCAAGAGAAAAAAATTAATACTTATGGAATACCTACCCAGCACTGTGTAATGTGTTTTCAGCTTATCTTGTTTAAATCTTCACAACAACCCTATAAGGGAAGTACAGGTCCATAATCCCTTATCCGAAATTGCGATATCCATAAAGCTCTGAAAACCGAAAGTTTTTTTGTAACTTATTTGGAGGCAAAACCTTACCTGAACTCATTTGATGGCAAAATTTAACTTGAACTAATGTGAGGCTCTTTATAGTCTTTATTTATCCCGCTTAGTATGACCACTCATATTTAATATTAAGGTGTTTGATTACAGGTTTCGGGCCCCAAACCCTACCAGGGTGCTACCCTTCTAAAAATCCCCAAAATTCTGAATTCCAAAATACAACTAGTTCCAAGGATTTTGGATAAGGGATAGTGAACCTGTATTACCTTTGCCATTTTATTTAATTATTTATTTATTTTTGAGATAGAGTTTTGCTCTGTCACCCAGGCTGGAGTGCAGTGGCGCAATCTTGGCTCACTGCAGCCTCCACCTCCCGGGTTCAACTGATTCTCCTGCCTCAGTCTCCCAAGTAGCTGGGACTACAGGCGTACACCACCACGCCCAGCTAATTTTTGTATTTTTAGTAGAAACGAGGTTTCACCCTGCTGGCCAGACTGGTCTCAAACTCCTGACCTCAGGTGATCCACCAGCCTCGGCCTCCCAAAGTGCTGGGATTACAGGCATGAGCCACTGCGCCCAGCCACCTTTGCCATTTTATAGACAAGGAAACAGAAGTTCCAAGAGGTTAAGCAACTTGCCAAAGATCCACACGTGGGATTTCCTGCAGCTGTAAGTACTAGAAATTGAATCTAGCACTGCCTGACTTGAAAGCCCATTCTCTTTTCACATTATGCTTCCCCCCTGCACTTTGACAATTCACAGGTTAAAGGAAAACGAAACTATATAATTCATATAGAAGTCCAATTGTTATACTTCCACGGAAGGACAGTAATCCTGGAATTTTTTTTTTTTTTTTACGTTTTAAATTTAGTTAATTTTTTTAAAAAGCACTATTTTTCAACTTCAATTTTAAAATGTCAAACTAGTGGCCAGTGTGATATTTACAGAACACAATAAATGATTTGGGAATTTAGGACTTTAGCCTGGTGGCTAGCCGTGGTGGCTCACGCCTATAATCCCAGCACTGTGGGAGGCCAAGGTTGGGCAGATCACCTGAGGTCAGGAGTTCAAGACCAGCCTGGCCAACATGGCGAAACCCCGTCTCTACAAAAATACAAAAGTTAGCTGCGTGTTGTGGCACACGCCTATAATCTCAGCCACTCTCAAAAAAATGAATTACCTGGTCAAATATTCAAAATAGATAGCAGTGATTAGTGATAGTAAAAACTACTACCACCAAAATGTTCACCATAACTTACACAACTTTTAGAGTTCTTTCACATATAATTTTCTCATCCATAAAACTGGAATTGCTGTGAGAATTGAACAATATGTGTGAAAATGCTTTGCAGTTACACATTACATCATCTGATCTGCAGTTAACTGCACTAGCCCACATCTTTCCAAACCAATAGGTTCTACAGAAAAATAAGATTATTTATCGCCGGGCGTGGTGGCTCACGCCTGTAATCCCAGCACTTTGGGAGGCCGAGGCGGGTGGATCACGAGGTCAGGAGATCGAGACCATCTTGGCTAACCCGGTGAAACCCTGTTTCTACTAAAAATACAAAAAATTAGCCGGGCATGGTGGCGGGCGCCTGTAGTCCCAGCTGCTTGGGAGGCTGAGGCAGGAGAATGGCATGAACCCGGGAGGTGGAGCTTGCAGTGAGCCGAGATTGTGCCACTGCACTCCAGCCTGGGCGACAGAGCGAGACTCTGTCTCAAAAAAAAAAAAAAAAAAAAAGATTATTTATCGATTCAGTCTTGGGGCTTGAATTGCTTCTGGGCCCTACACTATAGGGAGAAGTTGAAGCAAGGCAAAGGGAGACCTCTCGGTCTAAGCCCGGTAACATCTCAAGGTGATTAAATAAATTATTCCACTTTAGACCCACAATGCTTGGCACTCTCCGTCTACTTGGTTTCAGTTACACTTTATATTCCCTTCTTACCTCTATCTTCTTACCTCTACCACATATCTTCTTCAATGGTTCCTCTCCTTCCTCCTCCAGTGGATGCTCCTTGAGTATCTGTTCTCTATGTTCACTTTTATTACTATTTATTGGCTCAATACATACTTCCAGACTCCCTTCCTCACCTACATTCCAACTCTAAGAATCTAAGGACCAGCTCCATATCTCAACACATCCGAACCAAAGTTATCCTCACCTCAATACCAGACCACCATTCATTTCAGTTTTGTTTTTTTTTTAGACAGGTCTTACTCCGTCTCCCAGGCTGGAGTGCAGTAGCTCAACCATGGTTCACTGTAACCTCAACCTCCCTGGCTCAAGTGATCCTCCCACCTCAGCCTCCTGAGTAGCTGAGTCTACAGGCACG
The DNA here is from genome assembly GCF_028885655.2 of Pongo abelii. NCBI lineage: Eukaryota > Metazoa > Chordata > Mammalia > Primates > Hominidae > Pongo > Pongo abelii. Next base: position 75,281,087 of record NC_071993.2, read on the forward strand.
AGCTACAACGGCTGGCTAATTTTTTTTTTTTTTGAGATGGAGTTTTGCTCTTGTTGCCCAGATTGGAGTGCAATGGCGTGATCTTGGCTCACTGCAACCTCTGCGTCCTGGGTTCCAGCAATTCTCCTGCGTTAGCATCCTGAGTAGTTGGGATTACAGGTATCTGCCACCACGCCCAGCTAATTTTTTTTTTTTTTTTTTTTTTTTTTGAGACGGAGTCTTGCTCTGTCGCCCAGGCTGGAGTGCAATGGTGCAATCTCGGCTCACTGCAACCTCTGCCTCCCGGGTTCAAGCGATTCCTGTACCTCAGCCTCCCGAGTAGCTGGGATTACAGGCATGCACCACCACACCTGGGTAATTTTTGAGTTTTTTGGTTTTTTTTTTGAAATGGAGTCTCCCTGTGTCACCCAGGCTGCAGTGCAGTGGTGCAATTTCAGCTCACTGTAACCTCAGCCTCCCGGGTTCGTGCGATTCTCTTGCCTCAGCCTCCTGAGTAGCTGGGATTGCAGACATGCACAATCATGCCCAGCTAATTTTTGTATTTTTAGTAGAGACGGAGTTTCACCATGTTGGCCAGGCTGGTCTCGAACTCCTGACCTCAGGTGATCCACCTGCCTCAGCCTCCAAAAATGCTGGCATTACAGACGTGAGCCACTGCACCTGGCCTTTTTTGGTATTTTTAGTAGAGATTGTGTTTCACCATGTTGGCCGTGATGGTCTCGATCTCCTGACCTCATGATCCACCCGCCTCAGCCTCCCAAAGTGCTGGGATTACAGCACTGAGCCACCATGCCCGGCCTAATTTTTATATTTTTAGCAGAGATGGGATTTCACCACGTTGGCCAGGCTGGTCTTGAACTTCTGACCTCAGGTGATCCACCTGCCTCAGCCTCCCAAAGTGCTGGGATTACAGGTGTGAGCCACCGCGCCCAGCTAATTTTTTCATTTTTTGTAGAGACAGGGTCTCTACAAAACTCTACCTAAACTTCTGGGCTCAAGCGATCCTCCCATCTCAGCGTCCCAAAGTGCTAGGATTACAGGCATGAGCCACTGCAGCTAGCCACCAGACCTGTATTCTAATGCTCTATTTCTTTTAGTTGGTATTCCAATTTGTTTCCAAATCTCTGGTTATCTTTCATAGTTAAAGGGCAGTCAACATGTATTTCTGGGGAATTTACAATGTGAAAGCCACCAATTTAAACAAGATAGTGAAACATAAGGATGGACAAAGATTTGGTCATTTTCCTCAAGAACTTTTGGGAAATATGTGGGATACATACAGGAAAAATGAACTAATTTTACATAGAAATGCATAACAAATGTCAATCAAATGATAAAGATAGCCACTGAAACTAGATAACGGTACATTCGGGTTGTCAGGAAAGACATAAACTAGGCCTTGACAGGTGGACAGGATTGGGATGCAAAAGACAAGAATTTCAAAAGACGCCTTTTTAAAAATACCTGCTTGGTTTTCTGCTTACACTCTAGGTACCTTCAGTAGTCAAATTCACACAGCGAAAGCAGAATGGTAGTTGCCAGGAGTGGAAGGAGAGAGGAATGAGAAGTGAGTGTTTAATGGGCACAGAGTTTCAGTCTGGGACAATGAAAAGTTCTGGAGATGGATGGTGGTGACAGCTGCAAAACGATGTAAATACACTTAATGTCACAGAGCTATATACTTAAAAATGGTTAAAATGATAAACGTTATGTGTATTTTAGCACAATAAAAGTGTTAGCTGGAATGGCAAGTTTACCTTAGTGATAAGGTCAGAGAGGTAGATTCTGCTTTCTAAGGCTATACAAAATAAGTCTCATTCTTTTGTTGAATGTCAGCCTTCGAATACTGCCACCTTAGCCTCTTCAGCTGCTTTCTTTTTTCCAGGTCAAATGTCTCCAGTGATAATTTTACCTGGGCATTTTTCAGCACCCTGTGATCCTCTAAGTCCTCTGAGTTTTCGGGATGTTTTTTTCTTTTCCCCTTTTTTTTTTTTTTTTAGAGGGCGGGGGGGTGGGAGCAGGAAAGACTACAACTCCTCTACAGGCTCCTTGAAAGCAGAGACCATTTCTTTACTTATTTAGTTTAACCTCCTTGGTGCTCAGCAAAGAGTATGGTACAAATTAGGTTCAATAAACACCTGCGGATTGAATGAAAATACTGACAGTAAAGGCTATTAATAATGCAACCCACACGATCTCCATCACTGACAAATCCTGGCAAGTCTCAGTGACACTTTTTCTTAAGCCTCTATAGACTAGTTATCGAGGTTTGTAAACCTAAGATCGCTTTCCCCAGGATTCTTGCACAGGGGACGGGGTGACAGAAGCAACACATATTCAAAGCAATCATTTTTTCTTAATCATCTTCTAAGAGGGCCAATGAAAATGAAATGACAAGCGTCACTGCTTAAGGAGAGAAAGAACAGATTCCATGGTGATGGGAGCTTGAGTCTGCCCGTCTGAGATTCAGGCGCCAACGGGAAGGGCTGAGGGGCCACGCGGGGGAGAGGCCCAAGGCCCAGGGCCATCTTTCTCCAGGTCGGGAGGGTGGAGGTGGAAACGGTCCCTGAGCGACCTCAGAGGGCCGAGGGCGGCGCGAAGGGAGGCCCTCGGATGCTCCGGCCCGGTTCTGACAGGCCATCATCAGGGACAGACAGTTCCCCTCCCCGCCCAAGCCGGCGCAGCCCAAAAGGAGGCGCGGCCCATGCTCAGCGCACCTTTTGCCTCTCCTTCTTCTGGCTCTCGGACTCCTCCAAGGGTGCTTCCAGCTCCATAATGTCCCCCCAGAGGAGTTTCCCAGGCATTACTGGCCACCGCCGCCTCCCTCCGGGCACAGTGGCCACAACCACCTACGTGCAGCGACAGCGTGAAAGGAAGCGGGGGCAGGGCGGCCGCCCGGCCTTGGCCATGCGTCACTTCCGGGACACGCACCGCACGGCGGGGAAAAATAATCCCGGATACTCTCGGTTTAAGGGCTTCCATTGCGCCGCAACCTCTCAACCAATGAGTGTGAGAGATCTCAACGGACCCACCCTTGTTCTGAAGTGATTGGTTACTAGAGTAAAACACTGGCCAATCTCCATAAAGGAAGCATGCACGATTAACATAAATAGTTTGGTTTATCTTCCCCTCCCCCACTCCGAATGGTCTCCTCGGCCCCGGAGAACCCCTGGGGGGCTTCCCAGTATGTACTGCTAGGGCTAGGAAGCCCTTCAACGGCGGTAGACAGGGTCAGGCGCGCGCTGGGAGGGTGCGTGGGCAGGCCCGTGCCGAGGCCAGTGGGCAACGCCACGCGCCGCCTCGCCATTTGCCGCCGGAAGCTGAAGCCCTCTGCCCCGCCCATTGCGGGGGAGATGTTAACGACCAACATCTTCGCGCGAGGCCACAAGCCTGCCGTCGGTGGAGAGGGCCTTTGCGCAGTTTCGGGTGGGCCAGATGGGCCGGAGGTGCAGCCAGGAACGGACGGATGTCCGTCTCTTAAGTCTTAGGTTTTAATCGTGAAGTTGATCCCTGGTTCATTGTGATCCTTCTCACGCTGTCCATTTGACAGAAGAAGAAACCCGAGAAAGGAATGTACTTGTCTGAAGTCCCACAATCTGTTAGTGGCACAGTCAGGACTAGAGAATTTAGCTCCTGAAGCCGAGATCAGTGCTCTTTCTGCCACATCAGTCTGAAAACTTTGAGTTTTGCAGTGTTTTGGGGAAGATGCTCCCATGAAATAATGAACAGGAAAAACCTAAAGAAGCCTCACATTTTCTGCTAGCGAGAAAAGCCAAAATGTCTTGCACAGATTCTCTATTTGCAGTGAATAAAAAAGGATTTAATTTTAGTGATGGGGATTAACTGCCCGTGAATCACCACCGTACACAAAACTGAAACCTTTGACAATACAAAGGGTAACTTCCTTAGTGTTTCTGTACCTTTGCTTACTATCACCGAGGCTAGTTGGCTTTTCACAGATGTTTCTTCATCTCTTCATGACCCTTGCGACCCAGCTACTCTACCCAATGGAGACACAGGGCTACTCTCACAAACCACTTGATAACGTCTAGCACACCAGCCTTAAAACCTAAGCATCAAACTGTGTCCTAGCAAAATTACAAATTGTTACATGTGGAGTTTGGGAATTGGTCCTGAATAGCTGGAACCACAAATGTTAAATCTGTGATTGCTTCAAGCCTTCTGCATAACTACGGCTTGGCCGGAAGGCAAGGGCTATATGTTTGCATGTAACTTTATGGATTCAATACTTAGAAACACAAGGAGTGTTCAGCTATTGATGACGGAGAAATCCACCTCTCTTCCTAGGTTATGAGAATAGCTATGCATCTCTAGATCTGTGGTTTTCTACATCCTTTTGTCCTAATCCCTCAGTCCACTCCCAATTCTACCATAGTAGGGTCTTTATAGCCCTACAATAGGGTATGATGATGTGCATAAAAACACAGTGTAGATATGGCTAAGAATGCCGCACGTAAAATTGGGATAAAAGGAACAGATGTTATTGTCTTGTGGTTGAAGGTTAGTAACAGATGAAGTAAAAGTTGAGCTCCTGAGCACTCTTTGGCATTCATTTGTATATCAGAGGTCCTAAGAGCGGGCCTGAAGAAAAGAAAGGAGTAGACTGTTCAAATCTCCCTATTCAAGTGATTAACAAGTATACGAGTGTTTTAGAATGACCTTCTGTGACTTGCAACACTACAGACTCTGCCTTTCTAAGCCCTAAATTCACTGAACCAAATCTCTGGCTGCTGTCTGTGTCAGATAGAAAGGGCAAGTATAAACCGATGTGTCAGTAATTTGACCAAGGAGTGGCTTAGCTGAAAAAAATATGTACCACATTACACATGTGTTCTCCGGGGATATAATTTTGCCTCAATCAACTAGAAAACGTGGGAATGGGATGCAGGAGTGGAGAACTTTGTTTTCTTCGTATTTGCTCCCTCTGTAAATCTCAAGAGATTGTGTCTGATGAGATTTGGGGTTGGGGGAGGCATACTGTGCATGAATAATTAAAATGCACAATAATTCAAGATGCAAACGTATTAGAACATCTTTATTTTCCAAACATCTTACCAGAGTCACTGATATACTTTCTTTTACAACACTTAATAGTTGGGTGCTTCAATTGCTACTCCTGTTACAAGGTCCTATAAAGATTTCCCTTGCCCTTTGCCTCAGCTTATTTAAACTGACCATTAAGATATAAAAAGAAAAGGGCCGGGAGCGGTGGCTCACGCCAGCACTTTGGGAGGCCAGGGTGGGCGGATCACCTGAGGTCAGGGGTTCAAGACTAGCCTGACCAACATGGAGAAACCCATCTCTACTAAAAATAGAAAATTAGCGGTGCGTGGTGGCACATGCCTGTAATCCCAGCTACTGAGGAGGCTGAGGCAGGAGAATCGCTTGAACCCAGGAGGAGGAGATTGTGGTGAGCCGAGATCGAGCCACTGCACTCCAGCCTGTGCAACAAGAGTGAAAGTCCATCTCAAAAAAAAAAAAAGATATAAAAAGAAGATGACTATTTCCAAACTTGCCTCTCTCTAATCTTTTTAGAACTACAGGACTAGATTAGTTTTACTCTCTAGTTAGAGAGTTGAAGGTAAAAGTCATCAAATAACCAGTTTGCGTCTGCACGTCAATCTTACGTGACAAGAGGAATTGAACGTTTTACTTTATCCGCAGCAGCTTCGTCATGAACCATCATTTTTAAATGCTGTGACATGGAAATAGTTTAAGTGGCAGTTAACAACTGATTTAAGACATATTGGGGTCACAAAATAGTGTTGAGTATGGAAAAGCAGAAAGAAAGTAAAGGCAAAGAGAATGGGAGGGAAGGAGGAGGGTATTTTTCCCATTGCCATGGGACCTAAACCAAGTCAGTTCTAAAATCTTGCTAGTAAAGTGAGGAGAGTAATGCTGATAGCACAGGAAATTGGATCCACTGATATAACAGCACCATGGAAATGAGGTACAGAGGTGCTTACATTAGCTTGAGGTTTTGACAGCATTGGAAAACAGACATCTTTGAGTACATTTATCATATGTATGTTTATGCATGTATCTAGCTCCTAAATTCAAACCTTTAAATGATTTTGTAAGTGCTTAACCTTTAGTCTCATTGTTTCTTTAGTCAATTACTTTCTGGATGTTTTGAACCAAGTAGTAGGAGAGAGAGTTTCAGAGTCACATCGTCACATCAGTCACCCCAGAAGAGGGCACCATCATCCAAGTAATGTTTGGAAGCGGCTTCTGCTTCTTCCAGACATCTACTCCTTTCTTTTTTCAGGCCCGCTCTTAGGACCTCTGACATTTTTTCTAAATGTTACTAAGGTTTCAAAGGGAAGAAAGTCCTGTAAGACACCAGCAAAGTAATCATGAATTTGTCTTTGATGCCCCCATTCTTGTTTCATGACATTCATGTCTCTCTTCCCCACCCCTGTTAAGCAATAGCCTGTTTTCCCAACACCCAAAAAGCCTTAGTAGCTGTAGATAGGTTCTCAAAATGCCATGGTTCCCAATCTTTTCCCTTCTACAGGCTCTTTCCATTGCTCTTCCTCATAGACTTGACATTTTGGTTTGGGGTGTGTGTGTGTGTGTGTGTATGTGTGCGCACTGCTACATGAAAAAGATCTGGGGCCAGGCGCTGTGGTCAAAATGCAGATGAATTGCTAAATGTCTACCAGACTCCTTCCACCTTTCTCTAAACCTCTCAATCAGAACCTCCCTTTTACTCCCAAGCCATTCGGTAACCATTCTGCTTCCCTTCTATCTCCACATTCTATCTCCGCCATCTGACTTCTCACAGCCATCTATAAAGAAGGCCTGGGCCAGGTGCGGTGGCTCATGCCTGTAATCCCAACACTTTCGGAGGCCGAGGCGGGTGGATCACGAGGTCAGGAGATCGAGACCATCCTGGCTAACACAGTGAAACCCCGTCTCTACTAAAAATACAAAAAATTTGCCGGGCACGGTGGCTCATGCCTGTAATCCCAGCTACTCGGGAAGCCGAGGCAGGAGAATGGCATGAACCTGGGAGGGGGAGCTTGCAGTGAGCCAAGATCGTGCCACTGCACTCCAGCCTGGGTGACAGAGCGATACTCCATCTAAAAAGAAAAAGAAAAACGAAGAACATTCTGATCTGCTTGTTGCTCTCATTGCTAAATCTTTAAAAAAAAAAAAAAAAAAAGGCCGGCGCGGTGGCTCATGCCTGTAATCCCAGCACTTTGGGAGGCCGAGGCGGGCAGATCACGAGGTCAGGAGATCGAGACCATCCTGGCCAACATGGTGAAACCCCGTCTCTACTAAAAATACAAAAATTAGCAGGGCATTGTGGCATGCGCCTGTAGTCCCAGCTACTTGGGAGGCTGAGGTAGGAGAATCACTTGAACCCAGGAGGCAGAGGTTGCAGTGAGCCAAGATCGAGAGCGAGACTCTGTCTCTAAAAAAAAAAAAAAAAAAAAGGACCGCGAAATCCTCTGTCCAGCATCTGATTGGTTTGTTCATTTTAGGAATTGCGGGAGCTTCAGGAAGGAAGGCAGAGCTGCAGAAGATCTGCCAGGAGCAGGAAAAAGCCCTCCAGGAAATGGGCCTGCACCTCAGCCAGTAAGAACCCCACTCCCCTCGTCTGCTGCTGCAGGCACACCAGTCTACCCACCACATCCCTCAGGCCCCAAACATACCTCCTTTTGGAGAACGGAGGGTGGACCATTTAGGAGCCCAGCCTGCTGTACACGGATGAGCTCTAAGGAAGCCAGGCCTCAGAGGGACCCAGCACTGATTTCTGCTAACCACATGGGGATGTCAGTCAGCTCTTAGTTAATTCATTAAGTACATTCATTCCTAGTGACCAGGACACTCCTATTCCTTAGCTTCATATCCAAGGCCTTAGGGAATAGATGGGCAATGAGAAGATTTCTTGGTCAGCCTACAGTCAGGCCAGAGGGAGCGTGGCTGGTTTGAGAATGGAAGCCTGGCATTGTAGAGGTGCACTCACCGGCTTTGCACAGCACAGCCCCCTTCCTTTCGGGGAACTGGCCACTGTATCTGCCAGAGTCTGTCTGTCTGCTACAGGTGCTGATGGGGTGCAGACCTTGGTAGTTCTGCTCCCGTCTGACTTGACAGCTCCCCTCCTTGGTGTCCCAGTCTAGACACATTGCTGCGGACACCTGAGCCTTGGGGTAGATCACACTGTGGATTGTGGAACTTGTCCATTGGTGTGATGATTGCATTTTCAACAGTGGGTAGCTTTTTCTCCCCAAGTCAGGACTCATGGTTGCAAGTAACAGAAATCCAACTCAAAGTGGTTTAAGCAAAAGAAGCCATCAGGAATCAATCTCTGTCTCCTACCTCTGCTATCCTGTCTACCTCACAGGTGGGTCTGGACCTTGCAGGGGCAAAACAGCGCTCAGCAAAGCCATCTATCAGAGGAACAAAGTCCCTCTTCTTTCTGCATAGCTCCCAAGATCACCTGAGGTTGACTCTCTGCTCCCGAGTACCCATGCCTGACATAAGCACCATGACCAAGGAGATGGGGCTCACGACCTCAGCACAGCCTGGGCTTAGGTCCAGCATTGCATATATTTGACCAGAAAAGGTCCACACATGGAGACCAAAATGAGAATCAGCTCGAAACACACTAGTGTATAGATGCGTGCAGCCTTAGAATTTTTCTCGCAGTCTGGAAATTTGTAGAGTCTAGTACTATTAAGAAAATAGGTCGGGCGCAGTGGCTCACGCCTGTAATCTCAGCACTTTGGGAGACTGAGGTGGGCAGATCACCTGAGGTCAGGAGTTCGAGACCATCCTGGCCAACATGGTGAAACCCCATCTCTACTAAAAATACAAAAATTAACCAGGCATGGTAGCAGGCACCTGTAATCCCAGCTACTGGGGAGGCTGAGACAGCAGAATTGCTTGAACCCGGGAGGCAGAGGTTGCAGTAAGCCGAGAGTGCACCATTGCACTCCAGCCTGTGTGACAAAAGAATCCATCTCAAAAAAAAAAAAAAAAAATAGCTGGTCAAGGAATCTGATGTCTCTGGTGGGAATGCAGTCTGCCCACTCCCAGATGCAGGTGCTGTCCACTTGCCATCTCTCCTACGCCCCTTACCTTCCTAGACTAGCCCATGGCCACTGCTCCCTCCCTTCCCACCCTCCGCTCTGCCTGCCACCAACTCAGCTGCACTCAGCTGCTCTTGTCTGGCCTGTCAACTTGCCATGCTCTGGCCCCTGTTCCTCCCCAACCCCCAGGGAGTGAAGCAAGGCCCAGTTTCTGTCCCCATGCTCAGAGCATGGACGAGCTGTGAGGGCATCTCAAGAGCACTCACCAGAAGCAGACGTGGAACAGAGGCTGGTGTGGAGCTGGCTTCTGGGGTTTGCAGCCAGTGTTTTCCCCTTTACATTGGATGGACAGCAAGGCAGTGTCATAGGTCCCCTCCTAATGGACCATAGACCTCTGATCTTTAAAATGTATCATTATGGCCGGGTGTGGTGGCTCATGCCTATAATCCCAGCGCTTTGGGAGGCCAAAGTGGGTGGATCACCTGAGGTCGGGAGTTTGAGACCAGCCTGACCAACATGGAGAAACCCCATCTCTACTAAAAATATAAAATTAGCAGGGCATCGGCCGTCACCCCATCTGGGAGGAAGTGAGGAGCACCTCTGCCTGGCCGCCCCGTCTGGGAAGTGAGGAGCGCCTCTGCCCGGCCACCCCGTCTGAGAAGTGAGGAGTGCCTCTGCCTGGCCGCCACCCCATCTGGGAGGAAGTGAGGAGCGCCTCTGCCTGGCTGCCCCATCTGGGAAGTGAGGAGCGCCTCTGCCCGGCCGCCCTGTCTGGGAGGTGAGGAGCGCCTCTGCCCAGCCGCCCCGTCTGGGAAGTGAGGAGTGCCTCTGCCCAGCCGCCCCGTCTGGGAAGTGAGGAGCGCCTCTGCCTGGCGGCCCCGTCTGGGAAGTGAGGAGCGCCTCTGCCCGGCGGCCCTGTCTGGGAGGTGAGGAGCGCCTCTGCCTGGCCGCCCTGTCTGGGAGGTGAGGAGCGCCTCTGCGCGGCCGCCCTGTCTGGGAGGTGAGGAGCGCCTCTGCCCGGCCGCCCTTTCTGGGAGGTGTACCCAACAGCTCCAAAGAGACAGCGACCATCGGGAGCAGGCCATGAGGATGATGGCGGTTTTGTTGAAAAGAAGGGGGGGAAATGTGGGGAAAGGAAGGAGAGATCAGATTGTTGCTGTGTCTGTGTAGAAAGAGGTGGGCATAGGAGACTCCATTTTGTTCTGACTAGGAGAAATTCTTCTGCCTTGGGGTGCTGTTGATCTATGGCCTTTCCCCCAGCCCCGTGCTCTCTGAAACATGTGCTGTGTCAACTCAGGGTTAAATGGATTAAGGGCGGTGCAAGATGTGCTTTGTTAAACAGATGCTTGAAGGCAGCATGCTCTTTAAGAGTCATCACCACTCCCTAATCTCAAGTACCCAGGGGCACAAACACTGCAGAAGGCCGCAGGGATCTCTGCCTAGGAAAACCAGAGACCTTTGTTCATGTGTTTATCTCCTGACCTTCTCTGCACTATCATCCTATGACCCTGCCATATCCCCCTCTCCGAGAAACACCCAAGAATGATCAATAAATACTTCATAAATAAATAAATAAATAAAATTAGCAGGGCATGGTGGAGCGCACCTGTAATCCCAGCTACTCAGAAGGCTGAGGCAGGAGAATCGCTTGAACCTGGGAAGCGGAGGTTGCGGTGAGCTGAGATCGCGCCATTGCACTCCAGCCTGGGCAACAAGAGTGAAACTCTGTCTCAAAAACAAAAAAAATGTATTGTTGCACTTTGTGGCCACCTGGCGCTACTGGCTAACCTAGCTTCTGAATCCCAGGGTGAGCTGCCTGGCCACCATTCCCTCCCAGAGAGTGCTGTGGGTGTCACAGCATCAGATGTATGCAAACCCAGACAGGACTACCGAGAAGTTGCTTTTGTGCTTTCTCACCTCTTCCCTTCTTCCTCTTGCAAGCCTATACCGGATGACAGAGATGGCAAAGCCTCTTCGCACACCCTACATTAGCTACAGGAACAGTTCTCCAGTTTCATTATCTTGGGAACATCTGGAGTCTTCCTAAATTTTGTTTCCCAGAGTTCTTGTATGTTCAGTTTGCTATCTTGACCTGGCTTCCCAAGGTCTGTCCATCTGGGCAGCCTCTTCTGATCCTGTCAATCTGCTGGCCTATTTCCTATTTCTGCAGCTGGACCAGGAAGGGAAGGAGCTACCTCCCAATCTTTAGTAAAAGGCACAGAGATTTTTCTAAATGCCCTGATACTCTTTTCTAATCCCTCCCTTAGAAGTCTAGCCTGTGTTTTCCAGAGACCTGCCATTTGGTCACTTAGATTAGTCTAATCTGATGATAGTTCAGACTAATCTCAGTTTTTAAGAAAGGCTCAGGCCAGGCTGGGCGCAGTGGCTCATGCCTGTAATCCCAGCACTTAGGAGGCCAAGGCAGGTGGATCACTTGAGATCAGGAATACAAAACCAGCCAGGCCAATATGGTGAAACCCCGTCTCTAGTAAAAGTACAAGAAAATAAGCCGGGCATGGTGTCAGGTGCCTGTCATCCCAGCTACTTGGGAAGCTGAGGCAGGAGAATCACTTGAACCCAGGAAGCAGAGGTTGCAGTGAGCCGAGATCACACCACTGCACTCCAGCCTGGGCGACTCAGCGAGACTCCATCTCAAAAAATAATAATAATAAAATAAAGAAAGGAAAAGGCTCAGGCCTAGAATCCCAGCACTTTGGGAGGCTGAGGCAGGCGGATCACTTGAGGTCAGGAGTTCAAGACCAGCCTGGGCAACATGGTGAAACCCCACCTCTACAAAAAATACAAAAATTAGCCAGGCATGATGGCACGCACCTGTAGTCCCAGCTACTTGGGAGGCTAAAGTGGGAGGATCACTTGAGCCCAGGAGGTCAAGGCTGCAGTGAGCCATGATTGCACCACTGCATTCCAGCCTGGGCAATAGAGCGAGACCCTGTCTCAAAAAGAAAAAGGATCAGACAGTTTCCCCAAATTGCACAAACTTCTTCATTTTATTTGGTTTAGTTCTGCCAATTTAGACCATGTTCAGTCCTGTCTCTTACGTAAACAAAGGAATTCTTCTGACACTAACAAGAATGGAGCAAGAACAAATGGCTGTGCCCTCTGAGCCTGCTCCTTCCAGACAGCAGGCAGCAGAATGGTGGCCAGGGAGAAGCCTGCAGACTCAGGTTCCTGCTGGGGAGAGCGGTAGAGACTAGCGCAGAACAGGGCCAGATCTTGGACTTCTGGCTTTAGTCCATCCTCTCACCTCAGCCTCCCTCAAAGTCTTTTTGAGCCCCTGCAGGCTAAGCAGTGTGTTCCTGTGCCAGATGCAGTACCAGTACCAGGCTCAGCCTCAGCCCTCAGCAGACGGGTGCCAGTGTGATGAGGTGACGCTGGGATTGCACAGGAGCGGAAGGCATTTTAAAAACTCATGTTCTGGGTCTCCTCACAAGTTCGTTATCCTCACAAAGCTAGTCATGGGAGCCAGCTGTGTTAGGGATTCAGAGCCTCACTCTCTCTCACTGCTGTGAAATGGCCTTTTTTCCCTTAGGTCCAAACTGAAGATGGAAGATACAAAAGAAGTGAACTAGGCACTGAAGGTACTGGCTTGCTAAGAACCACTTCGCTGTCAGCTTGCGCTGATTGCCTGTGTGCTCATACGTTTAAGTATCCCAACAGTCAGGTGAGAGTGTGTGGTTGAGGCAGTGGTAGTGATGATGTATTTACAGAGAAGCCAAACGCTGCTCAGAAACGTGTCCCTCGGCTGAGGGCGATGCTGACAGGTGGCAGGGCCAAAGCTGAACCTAGGTCTTCTGACTCCAGTTCTTCTGCCATCAGCTGTCCTTTGAAAATAGGCCTGATGGGTATTCCTAAAGAAGGAAGCAGGTGGCAGAGAGAAGAGACCCATGGATATCTTTAAACCGTGAAAAATAGGCCCTTCTGTTGAAGTGTGGGGCCAGAGGCCAGCCAGCCCCCCTGCAGTGCCCTGTGCCATTGCTAGGGACCACTCAAGCCAAGCCCTGAGTTGGGCCAGGTTTCCACACCCTTGTGGGGAGGGCAGAATGACACATTCCACTGAGAGCAGGAGCTTGCAGATGGCCCGGTGCAGGTGCGGGTGCGAGTGCCAGGCTGAGCTGCAGGGCAGAGAGCGTGGGAGAGGAGGCAGACATTCAGGGGCACTGCAGCCTGGCCTTCAAGATGGCCTTGCCTGCAGGAGCGTCCACCCTTCGGCCTCAGCTGTGCCGTGGCAGCAACACAAAAGCAGTCCCTTTCCACACTCTTCCACGCGGTGCAGAGCAGGGACCCTAATGTCTCTAGGCATCTAACTTCCAAGTGCCAGGTCAGGGGCAGCAACTAACAGCAGCCTGGACTTCTAGGTAACATCAGTTTCATAGCATCAGAGGGAGGATAAAAATCATAAAACAGGACTCTAGAGCTGCCAGAGCACTTTGATGTCAGGATGAACATCCTGGACACACACTGGCAGCCCCAAGGGTGTGTGACTCTAGGTCAGTCATGAGGATCTGGTTGTCAGCAAGAAAATCACGTCCAGCAGACGCTAACAGGTCAGAAAAGTACCCCATGCCTTTGACTTCTCTGGAACACTCCAGTCTCTAAGCCTGAATAAATCACAGGTGCTGCTTCTCCCTGAGAAAGCCCTCCCAAGAGCCACCTTTCAAAGCCTCAGCCACCTCCCCTGTGGAATGGAGTCCATCTGCTCCCCAGGGCTGTTCAAGAATCAGGGTTTTGGCCTGCATGGAGAAGGGCTTCCTCAGGCGTGTGGGACACAGTGCCCGCTGTCCATCACCTTCTGTCTCTCCACAGGGATCAGCGTCAGCAAGTGTCCTAGTTTCATTCAGATTTGGCCCTTCTCCTGCACCTGCCAGTTCAACTAGTCACTTTGGCCAGCGTCTCAGGCAGGTCTAGGGCTGCAGGCACCAGAAGCTCATTCTGCTTACTTCAGCCAAAGGGAACTGATTGAAAGTGGGAGTGCGCCTGAGTGAGTGGATGCTGGAGACTGCCTTGAGGCCCCAGGACAGCCTGTAGAAGCCAGAAGGTGGAGGACGGAGCTAGGACGCAGGAATCCCAGCTGGCTGCGGCCAGACTGGGAAAGGGCCCCTTGATGACAGTCCTGTGAGGCCACATCTGATGGAGAAAAAACAGGGCCTCACCAGGAAACAGGTGCTATGAGGGACAATGGATGCAGCCAGAACACAGCTACCCACTCATTAGGGGCTTAGACAGAAAGTACATTCTAGAATGTCCTTTCCTCTTCAGGGCCATGCCTGGCTGAAAGATGATGAAGCTACACACTGTAGGCAGTGTGAGAAGGAGTTCTCCGTTTCCCGGAGAAATGTATGTGGGGGCTCCACCCACCCTCTCAGTGCCCTGAGTCATTGCCCACTGAGATTCCCCTTTCTCTGGTTCCAGAAGCCCGCATCAGACCAGGCTCACTGCCCTGTGACTGTGCTCACTGGTTGGCAGATGGGCAGCCCTGCCTCTCCTGCTTGCCTGTGCAGATGGCTTTCCATCCTGGCACCCTCTTTCTGGGAGGCCTTGGCCATTCATAGGCCCCTGGTCTCCAGCACATCCTTTCAGTGATTGACAATGAGTTTTGGGGAGATGTGGCTCCTCGTGTGCAGAGCTGCTCTAGGGGAATGTCACTGAAAATTCTCTGTATGAGGCAGGACCAAAATCTGCCCCAACTTAGGCAAAAACAGAGTCTATGGGGAACCTACAGGGCAGCAGGTCACCAAAAATCACTGGTGATCTAGGCAGGGTGCTTGCCCCTGCCTTTTAGATTCTGGAAACAAGGTCCTGGGCTCACCCTTGGGTCCAGGGTTGACAGGGCCTTATTAACAGTCTCACCGGCTGGGCACAGTGGCTCACGCCTTAATCCCAGCACTTTGGGAGGCCAAGGCAGGTGGATCACAAGGTCAGGAGATCGAGACCATCATGGCGAACACTGTGAAACCCTGTCTCTACTAAAAATACAAAAAAATTAGCCGGGCGTGGCGGCGGGCCCCTGTAGTCCCAAGCACTCAGGAGACTGAGGCAGGAGAATGGCGTGAACCCGGAGGGCGGAGCTTGCAGTGAGCGGAGATCACGCCACTGCACTCCAGTTTGGGCAACAGAACGAGACCGTGTCTCAAAAAAAAAAAAAAAAAAAACAGTCTCACCAAGACCAGCCGGGTAGGGGAAGAGTTTGGTATAAGCAAAACTGGGAGCTAAAGGAAACACTGCCAGGGCCACCCCACTTCCTGCCACAGCCATGTTCTGTCTGCTCCCATCAACAGCCTAGCTATGTGGAAAAGAGGAAGCCACAGCTACCCCCACCCCCACCCCACCACCCGCCATCTGAGTTTCAGTCAGTGCCTCGCAGTAAGCTCAGAGCTAGAAACCATGTCCTGAGGCTGCCTTTGAGATCGCATGTGTCTACAAGGCCTGGCTGTCCCCATCTGTGGAGCCACAGAAGCAGAGGCTGCACAGGTGCTCATCTAGGTGTCTTATCAGGCATCCAGGGAACCTGTTTAGAAAGTGAAAGACCCAGTCCCACCCCCTTGGAATGCAGCAATCAAAGAGAACGAACCAGACTCTTCCTGTAACATGGACTAGCAGCTCACTGGCTTAGTGAAGTACAGCGAAAGTAAACCTTTTGTCTTAAAAAGACCCTTAGGCCGGGCGTGGTGGCTCACGCCTGTAATCCCAACACTTTGGGAGGCCAAGGCAGGTGGATCACGAGGTCAGGAGTTCAAGGCCAGCCTGGCCAAGATGGTGAAACTCCATCTCTACTAAAAAAATATAAAAACTAACTGGGCAGGTGGCAGGCGCCTGTAATCCCAGCTACTTGGGTGGCTGAGGCAGGAGAATCGCTTGAACCCGGGCAGCAGAGGTTGCAGTAAGCCAAGATTGTGCCACTGCACCCCAGCCTGGGCGACAGAGACTCAAAAAAAAAAAAAAAAAGAAAGAAAAAAAGACCCTTATTTGCACAGCCCCTCACCCCCTCACCACTCCACAGAAACATAAGAACCCATTCCAAACAAATGATGCACTTCTGGGCTAGGAAGCAGGGAGGGTGTGCGGATGGCTTTTCCCTGGGTGTCTTGTGACTGCCTTCTTCTCGTCCTGTAGCACCACTGCCAGAACTGTGGCCACATCTTCTGCAACACCTGCTCCAGCAATGAGCTGGCCCTGCCCTACTACCCCAAGCCAGTGCGAGTGTGCGACAGCTGCCACACCCTGCTCCTGTAGCGCTGCTCCTCCACAGCCTTCTGAGCGTCCATCCTCAGGAGCACAGCCTCACGGACAGTGCCAAGCCCTGTGGGTCTCCAGGCGCCAACCAGGGGCTTGGGAAATGTGTTCCTTCCCGAGAGAATCAAAGGAAAGAATCAAATTTCTTGCCCGGCCACTGGCACTCCAGAAGATAGCGTGCGGGAACCAGAAGCTCTCACCTTTCCGTGATTCATTCAGAATTAACTCCTCTGGATGGAAACTTCTGTCTTGGTTACATCACGGCTCTGGTTCAGATATAACTTCATGATTTTGCTACTATCATTTTTCACTTTTCAAATAATTTAACCTATTTTACAGCAGTTCAGTTCTGCTAGTGAGTAGTTTTCCTCTCCCACCTACCTTCTAAAAACCTGATTTGTGCACAGCGTTTGACACACATGGGGTCTGTCAGCGTGCCTTCTCTGCTTCAGTCAAGAGATCTGCCATTTCATGCCCTTGTGACTACCTATCATTGGCCCTGCAATAAAATCATTTATTTTTCACTCTGGCACATGCAGAAGCTTGTGCCAACTTCCAAAGAGCTCACCACACCCTCACCTCCAGCCCACTACTGGAGGAGGCCTCAGAGCACCCCGCGTGCCCGAGCCCAGTGTGGGCAGGAGGCTGCTGGTGCTGCCCCAGAGCCTGCAGGGCTGTGCCTGGTGAGCCAAGGGCTGTTTGCAGGGTCAGCCTGCCATCAACAGGCAGAGGAAGTGACCCCAAGCCTGTCACCAAAGTGCAAGAGTAGTTCACATACATAACTGGGAGTTTGATAGGTTACAGATGGAGATGGAGACACCTGTGGAAAGGCACTTGCCAGGCAGCCATTTTTTACATTTCAAATGCAGTGCTGGGACTGGCTTCCAGTCCCTCCCTCAGAGGCCCCTCCCCCTCCAAAGAGCCAATGGCCCGGGGCTCTCTTCTGGTAGAAATAACAGCATTATCAAGTCCAGACAGCCAACAGTCAATCAGTCTTCTAGGCCTCATCCTTCTCCACCTTCTATACATACACCTTGTCCACGACCCTACCTTCCCTTCCTACAGGCTCCCTACCCTCACCAAATCCAGTCCTCAGGATCCCATCCCTCCTCTGGGCTCTTCCCACGAAGCAGGCTCCCCCACGACCTGGTCAGCCCTGGTACATGCTTGCATGGCACCCTCAACCGAGATTCCTCCTCTGCCACTCCCTTCCTCAGACCGCTCTAAAGATGGAAAAGATGGGAACTTGGGCAAGGCTCAAGGATTCACCTTCTATCCTATACAGCTTAGGACTGTGCGGCCAGACTTCAAGACGAGGTCTGCCCTGCTCCAAAGCCATGTCCTAGCAGGTTTCCAACCCTATTAGGGAAGCACATTGGCAGCCCTCCCTTTCCCTCACCTCACCGTAGCAGCTGCATCTCATATAGGGCCAAACTTTCAGAAAAAACTGCCTATCACTCACTACCCCCAACTGGCATATATGACATCTGTGCCTTTTCAATACACCCGGTTTGGACCCCTAACTTGCTGGGCAGCCTTAGGCAAGTCAGTTCACTTGAGTCTTAGCTCTCATCTGCACACACAAAAGCAGAATAATCCATCCCTCCCCCTACTTCAAGCCTGTTCTGACAGCTCAATCAAAACATGCATGAGGTTCCCACCTCTGTGCCTGACACTTGTTTTTAAGTGAAAATTTATCATACCCATTTTCAAAGTTGGCAATATCTGGTCAAGATAACTTCCCTACTCAGAAATTCAAACATATTCCAAGCCCTAAATTTGGACTCTCCAGTCTCTGGTCTGGTACCATACCACCTTTACCCAGCCTGAGAAATGAAGGATAGATGTTCTAAGGCAGCAGTTCCCAAGTCAACTGAGGTAGGGGTGAGTGGTCAGGATTTTGTTTAAAATGCAGATTCCAACTGACAAGGTCAGGAGGTTAAGTCACTGCAAACAAGCTATGGAGCACAAGATTCCAAAGAACCATAATGCTTCTAGACTTTTTTTTTTTTTTGAGAAAGGAATTTCACTGTTGTTGCCCAGACTAGAGTGCAATGGCGCGATCTTGGCTCACTGCAACCTCTGTCTCCTGGGTTCAAGCGATTCTCCCCTGCCTCAGTAGCTGGGATTACAGGTGTGCACCACCACGCCCAGCTAATTTTTGTATTTTTTAGTAGAGACAGGATTTCACCACGTTGGCCAGGCTGGTCTCGAACTCCTGACCTCAGGTGATCCACCCGCCTCAGCCTCCCAAAGTGCTGAAATTACAGGCATGAGCCACCATGCCTGACCTAGACTCACTTCTTAAAAGCCATATGGCTCTGGATTTAGTTTAACGTTACTCTAAGTTCCTAGTTCTAGTCTCTTCTCTAACAGGGCAAGCTTTATCCCTAAATGTACCACAGTTAACTAAAGGACCCAGAGAAGGAACCCTCAAGCCTTCTCAATACTGGGGCTCAGTACCAAACTCTATTAAACACAAGATCTCAAGGGCAGTAACCAGGCTTAGAACACAGCTCAAAAACTCTCAACACTGCCTTCCCACTGAAAACTGCTGCTCTCTCTAGACCTGCTGAAGACAAAACCAACAATACACCTTCCAGACCCTTCCCTGTGCTAGTGTCCAGTCCTAGTAGGGCAACCTGGTAGGGCAAGCAAGGTAGGATCTGCAAAGCTCTCCTTCCATGTCTCCTGCATGCACTGCTCCTATGGGCAGATGGTTAGAAATGACCGATACTAAGCCACTCTGTCCACCCGACCTAGCCCTAACCCAACAACAAACTCAAGAAAAGCTTCAGTGTAGTCACAGGAAAGAGAAAGCTTATCCACACTTTGCTTTAAAGGGCACCAGCCCATGTGACAGCCTAGCTCAGACACTACATTCTAATTTCATTATCAGGGACTTGAATCTAATGGGATGAAAGAGTAGCGGCAGTTCCCAAACTGCAGAGCCCCTAAGCATCTACTGAAGGAACTCTGGGACCACACTTTTCAGGACTGCTTTAAAGCAGCTTGAATACTTCCTAGCATTATATTGGAGCTCCAAACTACCAAAACAGGGATATATTTAGAGTTCATTTAAACTAGTCATGTTAGCTCTCAACCACTACCTATCATTCTACCTCAGGAGATTTACACGGAATTTTGCTTCCAAGTGGAACTGATTTTTTAGGAATGAGCCAAAAATACAAAATTCAAAACCTCAATTTGAAAACCATCTGTGAAGGCTGGGCACAGTGGCTCAAGCCTATAATCCCAGCACTTTGGGAGGCCGAGGTGGGCAGATCACATGAGGTCAGGAGTTGGAGACCAGCCTGGCCAACATTGTGAAACCCCGTGTCTACTGAAAATACAAAAAAATTAGCCTGGAGTGGTGGCAGGCGCCTATAACCCCACCTACTTGGGAAACTGAGGCAGGAGAATGGCTTCAGCCTGAGGTGGAAGTTGCAGGTGAGCCGAGATCACGCCACTGTAATCCAGCCTGAGACAAGAGTAAGACTCTGCCTCAAAAAAAAAAAACCATCTGTGAGCTAGAAGAAACCCACATATTCATCACACCTCCCTTGCTTCTGGCACCTTCCCAGCCATGCATGAAGGTCTCATAGACATGCAGGCCATGCAGTGAGGGCACTGGTGCCTCCCCCTTTGCTTTGTGCAAGTGCTTAACAAGTTACAGGCAGTTCAGATCAGGTCCTGTGCAGCCAAATGACATACAGCCCTTCCACAAGGGCCCCAAAGACTAGTTTACCTTCAGTTGCGCTGGAGGGAAGTCTGAAGACATCTATACAACAGCCTCAACTGCCAAGCCACTCTGCCACAGCCAGAGATGTGGCCCTAGGCCCCAGGTGGGCACAGAGCACCAAAACAGTCCACATGACACTGAAGCACAGACAAGACGGAGTGCAGTTTTTAAAAGGAGGATTTATTTGTCAAGTTCCATTTAGCGCAATATACCTAAAAGGAAATCACAATACAGTGAAAGATTTAAATCAAGGCCTCAGAATTTCATACAAACACCAAGACCAAAGTCCGAAAGTATTGGTATTGTGTCTCAAATTTTCCCCATTAACTTAAAAAAAAAAAAAAAAAAAAAAAAAGCTTAAACTTACATGCTTTACAGGTTATTAAATGAAACTAGAATTAACAAACATGCCAAAATGTTTCACTTTTAATTGTAGACATAGCCCCTATATTGAGTTTTCCAAAAAATAAAAGCATGTCTTTCAACATGCATCCAAACAGTGTTCAATGTAACCTGACAAAGGGCAACATTTAACATAATTCAACTGCTTTTACCTAAATACGCTTACTGCTTAAGTACATCCTATAACTAACTTGAGAAAAGCTGGAACTTAAATTTAACAGTTATAATTTACTCAGCTTCACTGTTACATCCTAGATGAGTATTGTATGCAAAAATACTGGGCCTTAAGTCTTCATAACAATCCTGATTTCCACTTAGAGAGTAAGCATAAATCATAAGCTTGTATTGCAGAAACTGTTAAACTGAAGTTTTTTTTAAAAAAAAAAAAAGTTGACAAAGAGTCAGTGATCAGGATTGATCAATTACATTCCCCATCCACCACTCATACTGGACATGCTAGACATCCCTCCCATTCTGTTCACGCCCATAGATGCACGGCTTCCACTACTGTAGTAGCTGCTGTTCATTGCTCCTTGGTTACCTGCAAAGAGATCAATTTAACAAGTTAGGGGTAATGTCAGACTACCAGTCAAATAAAATATAGTATTCCAAGAAAAAGTTTAAAAAGTATACAAGTACAAATGGCTGCTGTCCAAGTGGTGAGACGCATGTTTGGGAAAGGGGAATCCCAACTCCAAACAAGCCTCAATTAACCCCTTTTCTCTGCAGTACCAACTTGCCAGACTCTTGTGCTACTATTTTAACGGATTTTTCAGGATCAACCTGAAAAATTAAGTTTAAAGGAAAACTAGTGTTTTTCAAAAATTACAAATTTACTTCATATTTTTAAAGCTAAACAAGGCATCTTTTTAAAATATTTACCATAAACATTCACAATGTGTCCCTCGAATGGCATTTGAGAAAAGGAAGCACAGGGGAAGTCTCTTGCTTTTCCTATTCATGGTGGGCAGGAAGCGAGACAACCAAGTTGGACTAAAGGCAACTCACTGTGCCCAAATGGCAGCCTCCACGGAGGTAAGTCAGAGCCATTGACTGCTACAGAAAATATTATTACAACATATCAATATTTGCTATTGGGAATTTAAATTATATTTTTTGAGAAAATATTTACCTATGCAATGTTTGATTGAAAAATCACTGGAATTTTTCTGTAAAACTTGGTCTGCAAAAGGATTTTGTAGGGTAAGACTATAATACCAAAATCACCATTCTTTAGACCAATTAAAAAAATTAAAATAAAACCAATCCTAGGTTAACTGACTAATACATACAGTCCTGAACCCAACCACCATTCTACTATTTCAAATTCTCCCTCCATCTAAAATTGATTTAATGCTAACCAAAAGACAAAAAAGTGAACAGCTTTATTTAATGTTTTCATAAATGGAGGCAGATATTTTCTGGCTGGACAGTATTCCAAAGTTGCAATGACTGGGTTTTGTTTTTTTTTTTTTTTTTTTTTTTTTTTATGAGATGGAGTCTTGCTCTGTTGCCCAGGCTGGAGTGCAGTGGCACGATCTCGGCTCACTGCAAGCTCCACCTCCCATATTCATGCCATTCTCCTGCCTCAGCCTACCCAGCAGCTGGGACTACAGGCGCCCACCACCACGCCCGGCTAATTTTTTTGTATTTTTAGTAGAGACGGGGTTTCACCATGTTAGCCAGGATGGTCTCAATCTCCTGACCTCGTGATCCTCCTGCCTTGGCCTCCCAGAGTGCTGGGATTACAGGCGTGAGCCACCACACCTGGCCGGCTGCAATGACTAGTTTTTAATTCACAGAACACTTCCCCCTCCCAATGATTGTTTCTGAAAATTAAGCTAGTAGAAACAGTTACATTTGGATTGAAAGCATACATTTAATAACCCAATTTCACCAAAAAAGAGCCTTCATCTTCCCAACTAAAGAAACCTGCCTAAAACTTATTCTAAGTATATTAAAAACAAAACAGGCTTACCGTATCCACTAATGCTGCTCTGGCCACTATGCTGCCTCCATAACCACCACTCAGCTGCTGGCTGGCTGGGCCACCGTAACTGGACTGATTTGCTGTTAAGAAAACATTAGAACCTGTTCCTTATGTAATGTGGTACCTGGGGTACCAGGCTTGTAATTCTCTATGATTTTCCAGTCTTGGTCTTATATTACTATAACCCTCTGCCTCCTTCTGCCTACTGTCTATAACCAGGCTACCCTTCTATCCATCATTTGAGCTAGTCAAATATTGATAAACCAAAGTGCTGACAGTACACACATCAGCAGGACTAAACTCCACATGATTCCATAAGTAGAGGCATTTTGTGAAGATCTTATGAAACTGCTTGACTGGATTTAGTGGGGTTTCCTCCTTAGTTTGATGTATCAAAGGCATGTCAGTACACCTAATTATGCCCACATTTATCTTAATCCTGTTTTGCTATTTTAGATTTAACCTTCATAGTCAGAAAATTTAAGTAGTTTCACTCTGTAGTCCCCTCCCCCAAGAGTACTTAAATCTAATTTGAATTATCTATCCTAAGGAACTTCCTAACTCACAAGGATTTAAGTAAGCCAGATAGAAAATTCAAAATATCAGGAAACTGCTTTCTTTGCCTAAGTTTGTTATGCTAAACTCATTAAATAAATAGATTAACTTATAATTGACTTATACAGATATAAACATTTTGGTTTTTAAAAAAAACTAACGATATTTACACAAGCCCATGCCTCCCAACATTTGGCTACCATAAGCACCACGGCTTGCTCCTGCTGTAGAATTCAAGAAGAGTTCTACATATCTGTGTTCTGAAATGAGAGAAAAGGCATACAAGTTTAGCTTAAAAAAAAGACACTAAAGTGATATTTACACAAACCCATGCCTCCTAGCATTTGGCTACCGTAAGCACCACCGCTTGCTCCTGCTGTAGAATTCAAGAAGAGTTCTACCTATCTGTGTTCTGAAGTGGGAAAAAAAAAGTTTGAAAATGTTTGTTGGTGAAACAAAACAGGATAAGCACTTTATGAAGTTTTTAAACAAGCAGATCTGTGAACTTCAAATACTTGGCAAAGAAAATTCTAGTTACTTCTCTTAGGTCATCTACTTTAACTCCAAAATCTAGCCTTTACATATTCATCTATATTGTCAATTAAGGATATACACTTCAAGCTGAGCATATCACAAATCCCTGTCATACTGATTTTTAAAACCCAAACTTACTTCAACACACTGCCCCCCACCCCACAAGAATCAATCTATTACTGGAGAGGAAACTTCTTATATATCCTTATTTTTCTGTTTCTCTATTGTAAATGTTAGTCACACAATCACCTGTTAAGAGCCCACAAATGCTCAATCACGCTTGCGCGTATTTGCTTTGTCTTTTGCAATAGCTGCCACAGCATCTTCATGAGTTGCAAACTCGACATCTGCTTCACCAGTTACTCTGCCATCATGGCCAATTTCAATGTGTACTCTCAACAGGATTGAGAGCTCTGTTGCCCAGGCTGGAGTGCAGTGGCGCAATCTCGGCTCACTGCAAGCTCCGCCTCCTGGGTTCACACCATTCTCCTGCTTCAGCCTCCAGAGTAGCTGGGACTACAGGCGCCTGCCACGCCACCACGCCCGGCTAGTTTTTTGTATTTTTAGTAGAGGCGGGGTTTCACCGTGTTAGCCAGGATGGTCTCTAGCTCCTGACCTCGTGATCCTCCTGCCTTGGCCTCCCAAAGTGCTCGGATTACAGGCGTGAGTCACCGCGCCCAGCCCTGACTTCCTTTTCTAATGCTGGAGACAGTTAGAGGTAAGCACCCTGTGGAGACATGGGCCCTCTATTAGGTGGAGGGGAGGGGAAGACAGGGAGGGAGGGAGGAGATGGAGGGAGGGAGGGAGGGAAGAAAGGGAGAAAACACCAACAACTCAAAGAAGAATCACCATATAAACAACCTGTGCCTATCAGGAACATGCATCTTGTCTGCTATTATCTAATAGTTGAGACGTGAAGTGGACCGGCAAATTTGTGGGTTCCTGTCATGGAGAATTGACCTAGGTTGATATTCATTCTGCCAGAGCCATTGGAATTGTAGTTTCTGAAAAAGAGTTGTGTTATTTGGCAAAATCTGAATTGGGCATCACTTATTTTCATGTACTTAGCCAAAGCCCCAGAAAAACTTTTTTGAGGCCGGGCACGGTGGCTCATGCCTGTAATCCCAGCACCCTGGGAGGCCGAGGCGGGTGGATCACGAGGTCAGGAGTTCGAGACCAGCCTGGCCAAGATGGTGAAACCCCATCTCTACTAAAAATAAAAAAAATTAGCCAGGCATGGTGGCAGGCGCCTGTAATTCCAGCTACTCGGGAGGCTGAGGCAGAGAACTGCTTGAACCCGGGAGGTGGAGGTTGCAGTGAGCAGGCAGAGGAGACCCTAGAGCAATAATCCCTGGAAGTAACAGAAATTTCAGGGACAAATCCAGATCCTCAAAAACTGTGAAACTGAGGGAGCCTGAGCAGAGATCTCCAAGGAACCAGGTACCATCCGTGTTCCAGGGTCAGAGGACAGAAAATGGACCAGGTCTGTCTCTGACAGGTTGAGCAGGTGGAGTGGGAAGGAGGGATCTGGAAGGCCAGGCGAAGGGAAGTGCAGGGGTGGGTGGTGGTGGGCAGGGCTGGGCTTTAGCCTCCTCCTCCCACTGCCCACCCACCCTTAGGAGCCCTTTGTGAGGGGGAGGCCCCAGCTCTGTGATGTGAGCCTGGGCCCCAATAAATAGTCCCAGAGGGGATGCCCAGGGCTCAGTAGACTGAGGGCATTAGTACAGTTGACATGGATATTCTCTTTCCTCTGAACAGTGTTATTGCTACAGAGCTGTGCCTGAGCCCCATTCCCGAGATCATCCATTTCATCCTCTTCGTTATGTTTAGCCTGGTGTTCCTGATCATCTTTCGCCCCTACTTTCCCAGGGAGCCGTCCTCAGTGCCTCCCAGAGAGGAGAACAATGAGAAGGTAAGGAGCCCTCAGCACACACCCAGCAGAGAATGATTCTATTTTTCCTGCTCTTTTCCACTTTTCCAAATCAACCAGAGGCGCGCCTGTGATGGGAAATCTCATCATCCCTCTAGGGACAGCAGGGCAGGCAGGGGTTGGAGTGGGCGTAGGATTTCTATCCCAAGCTTCCAGACCATCTGTGGGGGTGCACAGGAGGCATCAGAGCAAAAACAAACCCCGGGACTCAGCTGCGAGGACCCGGTCATGAGAGGGGTGAGGTCTCTGTGGGAGGACAGCCCCCCTGAAGGCGGGCTCATCAGCTGCCTTCCCGGGCAGATGCCTCGGGGCCCACCCTCTGTGTGCGGTGCTCTGGGGGCTGTGCTGAGCCCCAGAGAGCCTCCCACATGAGACTGGAGTCACCTCTGGCCTCCTCAGAAGCAGAATCCTCCCTGCCAACTCAGAGGCACCAGCCGACCCAAGTGTGTGTGTTTCCCAAGCAGCGGAACAGGGACTGAGGACGCCCAGGGCGGGCCTCACATAGAAAACCCCTCCGTGCTTTTCAAAGAAGGAAACCAGAAAAGGTTATTATGCACTTTAGAAACGAGTGAAAGGAAAGGGAAGCACACAGGGCTCCGTGAGCTGGATGGAGAAAGTGTGTCATTCACACGAGCACTGTGGGTCTGTGCTGCGGGGACAGGAGACTGAGACCTGGCCTGCGCCCTCACTCTTTCTTGTCTCTCAGGATCAAGCTGAAGTGGGGGAATGGATCAGGATCAGAAATAGATATATCACTTCGAAAGCTAAGGCCCTGAGGGTCCCAGAAGCCCCAGAGATGACAGCTTCACCTGTTCCTAGGAACAAGCACCAAGTCTCCTAGGAAGTCATTTGCAGAGGCCTGATGGGGAAGCTCCTGGTAGGGCAATTGGAACCAGGAATCTGTCTCTGATTCCCTGCTGGGATGAAGCCTTGGGGTCCAGGGAGTGAGTGTTGCCCAGGAGGGGACTATGTGGGGGAGGGGACCAGTGACCGTTTGGACCTGCAGGAGGGGCTCCAGGTCCATGTGGGCAGCTGTTTAACATGGCTGAGTCCTCTTTGAGACTGCCCCTGTTCTCTCTCCCCAGGAGGTGGTCATGACCCGCATGATGGGGCATGTCAGGAAGCACTTTGTAAATGACAAACTGCTGCCCCCCGGGGACCTGGCTATCACTCTTGGGGCCATGTGGCCTTGGACAGGGATGCTGGGGCTGCAGAGTCTAATCCCCAATCCTGGGGTCTCCCCTAAGGGCACATGCACTCAGCCTCCTATAAGTCCCAGTTCCCTCCCTCGCCACCATAACCCATCTCCTGCTTTCCAGATTACAGAATTCTCTGGAAAAAACTGGAGAACCTTGAGGTCTACACTTTCCTGCTGAAAAAGTGAGGCTCTTTCCCCTTCTCTCCCATGTCCTTCTTCCTACCAGGGCCTAGGATGTCACCCCAGGGCCTGGGGCTGATCTGGGAGGGGAGATCACAGCTGTGATGTCACTAAAGCCCTGTGGCAGGGGTAGGCAGAGTTTTGTGAAGTCAGCATGGGGGGCCCTGGAGGGGCCTAGGTCACAGGTGCAGCCTGTGCCTCCTGTCTCCTGCAGGTGCCTGAAGAAGCTCCCTAGGGAGGGCAGCTCCCATCACCTTCCACGCCAAGACCACCTGGGGCCAGTGTACAAACGAGCACCTGCTAGGAACCACCGGCCACGTGGAGGGGCATGGGAAAGCTTCTCCCACCAGCTTCCATGTGTCCCCACGGGCTCCCCCGGCTCCTCTGGCCTCCATGCCGTCATCAGTCCTGAAGACCTCCGTAGGATCCTTTGAGTATCTGTCATCCCTGAGCTCCTCCAAGCCACAAGAGCCTTTGTGTCCCCTGAAGCACCCTTCACACCAGCCACCTGCGAGCACCCTATCACCAAACCCAACCACCCCCATAGAATCCTTGGGGTTTCTGTCATCCCTGAGCCCCTCCCAGCGACCAGAGCCTTTGCATCCCATGGAGTGTCCTTCATACAAGCCACGTGGGCATTCCCCTTCCCGACGACGGAATCCTGGCTGGGTGTCGTGGACCGACTCCACGCAGGCTGATTCCAAAACTGACACGGCAATATGCCGAATGTGCAACACCCCTGAGCGCTCCTGTCTACACAGTTGGTGGGTGCCTTCTAGCCCTCGAGTGATCCGAGGCGTTGGTCGCTGCAGTGATCCCGACCTGGGCCTCTCCTGGAGGCAGGAAGCTGCTAGAGCCTGGTGCCACGGCACCTCCACACGGTACCCATTCAAGCACCCTAATCTTCCCACACACCCACTAAAGGCTTCCTTCTAGGGAGACCCCACATGCAGGCAGGTGGAGGCAGGGGTCCCACTTTCCTCAGCTTGGACGTGCCAATGCTGCTGGACGCACAAGACACCAAAATCCCAGACACTCCCATGGACACCACACATCCCACATCCATAAACAATTGGGAATCTCCTGAAGACAACTTGGAGGCATGTCCCCTCATCTGAGCACCCCACAGATACTGGAAACATGTGTTCTAATGGATTGGGAGAGGCGGAGATGGGTTCCAAACCTCCAGTCCCTGGAGCCCATAAATCTCCTTGGGAGGCTTGGTCCCCACAGAGACCTTTTCTACAGTGCTGCACACAGAGACCTGCCACTGCAATGCAAAGACCTCCCACAGAGACCTCATTTCTATTCTTCCTTCCTAGAAGATCTGAACTCACTTAGAAAACTGCCAGCACAGGAGGGATAACATCAGCTGTGTCCCCCACTGGACAACCCAGGACTTTGGGTCATTGTCAACATTGCCCCCAAAATGGGCTGTCTGGTAGGGAAGATGCTCAGGAATTGTTGCTCTTTTGCAATGCCATTCTCTCCTAACAGAACTGCAGATTCCATGTGTAGACCTGCAAACTTCTGTTCTCTACAGTTCCCTGACCCATAGTTTAGAGAATCACAATTTTTTTTTTTTTTTTTTTTTTTTTAGGTGGAGTCTCACTCTGTTTCTCAGGGTGGAGTGCAGTGACACCATCTCGGCTCACCTTCGCCTCCCAGATTCAAGCCATTTTCCTGCCTCAGCCTCCCAAGTAGCTGGGATTACAGGCACGTGCCACTGCACCCAGCTAATTTTTTGTAATTTTAGTCAAGAGAGGGTTTCACCATGTTGGCCCGGCTTGTCTTGAACTCCTGACCTTAAGATATTTGCCTGCCTCAGCCTCTCAAAGTGCTGGGATTATAGGCTTGAGCCACCACGCCCGGCTGAATCACAAATTTTAAACTGAATAAAATGCTGCCAACCTCCAATGAGAGTAAAATATCTTCTTTGTCCAATTTTAGTTATTGTCTAGTCAAATTGTATCAAGGTCGTATTTTAAAATTTAACTGGCAACAAGACCTGAACTAGAGATGGGTGACTTCCTTATTTTGGAAACATGATAAAGACCCGTAGCAAATGGACTCTAGAAATAAACCACCAGAGGCATGTGGGCTCACACTGGCCTCCAGGGCCTGTGCAACGTAACTTGTGTCGGGTTTGTGAGGTCTGATTTTTAAAATGACTCTAAAGAGGTCAGGCTTCATTTTATATTCAGTAAAGGGTTAAAAAAGGATGTGATGCTTCAAATATTTTGTAATCTTACTAAATTTCTCACTGAATGTATGCTTGAGATAGATACACAGCCCATTCAAACTACTGGGAAGAGGGAAGAGGCATCTTAACATATGAATTGAAGAAAGTGTCCATTTAGTCAACATGTGTATTAGAATAACAAAAGGCCTCACTACTTTTTAATATCATCTGTTAAGCATGTGTCACTAGGGAAGTCTCTCAAATTATCCCTCAGGGTGAAAGCATCACATTCCTTTCTTCAAAAGGAGCAAAGTCGACACGAGGGCCCTTGAAGCCAATTTGTTCCAACAAGAACTTCCCACCTATTCCTTATAATTACACATTTATACCTATTAGATTTTCTACTTTACTCCCTTTA
The DNA here is from genome assembly GCF_028885655.2 of Pongo abelii. Lineage (NCBI taxonomy): Eukaryota > Metazoa > Chordata > Mammalia > Primates > Hominidae > Pongo > Pongo abelii. The sequence goes on from NC_071993.2 coordinate 75,310,531, forward strand.
ATGTCATTGAATCACAAAATGATGAAATATGGTCATGAGTATCCTCTAGTACACTATTGGCTTGTATCGTTTTTGTAGTGCAACAGATGTTTAATCAAACAATGGACCAACTAGGAAAGATTTCCATACAGAAAATGCATTACAGAGTAGTGTACCCTTTTTAAACTGACTTTTTAAACAGGGTTAAACTAAATGAGCATGTCTTTTGACTTAAAGTTGTTTGGGGTAGCCACAATGTCTGAAAACAGACAACTGTCCATAATAGTTTATTGTTTTGACATGTTTCATGTGCTGTCCCTCACTAGGAATTCTTAGTTCAATAGGTTCTGCAAAACTGCAATGCACGGTGTGCATTAAAGCAACGTTCCCATCATCCGCTGCACCTGCGTCCACCATATATTGCTGCAGATGATTTATGTGTCCAACTTTACCCCAGAAGAACTAAACAAGTGGGTTCAATCTATTACAAAAATACTGTCAATATTTCCAGACTGTCTCACACCCAGGCTGGAGTGCAGTGGCAAGTCATGGCTCATTGTAGCCTTGACCTCCTGGGCTCAAACGATCCTCCCGCCTCAGTCTCCCAAGTAGCTGGGACCAACAGGTATGTGCCACCATGCCTGGCTAATTGCTAAATTTTTTTTTGGTGGAGATTGTGTTGCCCAGGCTGGTCTTGAACTCCTGGCCTCAAGTGATCCTCCCACCTCAGCCTCCCAGAGTGTGGGATTATAGGCATAAGCCACCATGTCTGGCCTTGGTTTTGAAATAGATTTTTATTTAAAATAGGTTTCACATTGATTTCAATAAATCAGGCACTCCAGAACACAGTGTATAGGGTGGCAATTATATGTTGACTTCTTAATACTCCAAGAGATAAAGATCTTTTCCAATTAGGCCAAAAAAAAAAAAAAAAGTAGCCATTGTGCAATATTAGCCTCTAAGAGTAATTTCCCTTTATAGACTACAATATTACTGATATAGTTTCATGCGCTTTTGCTTTATAAAGAACTCCACAGGAAGAAATTTCCCCAGTCTTTCCCAGTAGACACAGCTACATTTTCTGTCACACACAAACCATTGGCACAGTACAGCATGTCCAGATTCAGAGAATCAAGGGGTTTCACAATTGCTTCCCCAGTGTATGCCATGAGGTTGGTCAGATTTGAAACCATTCCTGTAACAGGTTCAATCTTTATCATTGTGCCCCTGCCATATGGATGCTTTGCATTCTCCAAACAGGAGTGAGTGTCCTGGGTTACTCAGAGGTGTGCCATGGCGCCCTCCCTTGGCTGTTTTATAATAACCAGAACAGCCCATTTCCCCATGGACACACATCCCAAACTCTCCACAGCCCAGTACCACAGTTTTGCAAAGAATATGGATGGAACTCACATTCAGAAAGCTAGAAAATAAGGCTGTGCCAGGCACAGTAGATGAGAAATGAGAAGATGCTAATGTCTTTTCTAGAAGCGTGAGTGATCCAGCTCTTTGGTTCTGAGCATTTCTGCGCTTTAGCGTTTCTCTCCCTCATTCACAGTAAAGACATCTGCAGCTCTTCCCTCTTCCTGAGATCAGAAACTGGAACAGCCACCACCTGCTCCCTGATGTTTTCACGATCTCTGCCATTTGTTACAATGACCACTTTGCCAGACATCTCAGTGCAGGGATCCCCATTAAACTGCAAAAGCAAGACCAGCCCACCACCCTTTCTTTATATTCCTGCCATAATTTGATGCTACTAATACTTTGCCTACCTACTTCCAATGGTAACAAATATTTTGTAGAATGTGCAAGTTTATTCTGTAGATTGTAGTCCCTGGAGTGAGAGAAACTCTCTCCACCTACCAGATCTGTGACTTAAGTCACTCAGTGTCTCCAAACTTAATTTCCTTGACATGGAAAATGGGGATGGAAGTTAATAACATTGCAGGGAAGGGGACGTGAGTTATAATATAAAATTCTTTGCATGGTTCCTATTGGATAATTTTGCTATTATTGCTCATATTTTTGTCACATTATAACCAACTTAGTTTTACTTGTTAAAGTACACACAATTGGGTTTTTTTTACAGAATTAATTTAATTTTCTAGCACAAAAGCTAGTGTTAAAAATATGTGTTAAAAATTGAGTCCTGATGGGGACTCAATAGCTGGGCATGGTGTCTCCTGCCTGTAGTCCCAGCTACTCAGGAGGCTGAGACAGGAAAATTGCTTGAACTGGGAGGCAGAGGTTGCAGTGAGCCGAGATGGCGCCACTGCTCTCCAGCCTGGGCAACAGAGCGAGACTCTGTCTCATAAGAAAAAAAAAACAAAAAAACAAAACTGAGTCCCATCTGAAAAGATAAACTGAATATTTAAGTAAATTTCAAATCTTTTTTTGCCACATGATATTTAGTGGTTTCTACTAACTGACTTTGATGTTAAAGGGCTGTTTTTGTGATCCCAAAGCCATTACCACTTTTACTTTGAACAAGCTGGACTCGTGGGGTACTTCAGAGCCAACTCTGTTTTCTCCACACAGCTGTTCCGGGTCCCTGAATGAAATCTGGGATCTTCATGGCTTACCTACATACGTTCAGGAAAAAAAAAAAAAAAAAAAAAAAAATCCTCCAGTCATCTCCAATAACAAGAAGTCTGATTTCAGTCATTAAACTGTGCAGTGTGATGTCATAGCCAAATGGCCACACTGCATTGGAGAGCCAAGCTTCCTCTCCCAGAACAGCCTGCCTGGGCGCGGGCCACCATGCCCGGCTAATTTTTGTATTTTTAGTAGAGACGGGGTTTCACCATGCTGGCCAGGCTAGTCTCGAACTCCTGACCTCGTGATCCGCCCGCCCCGGCCTCCCAAAGTGCTGGGATTACAGGTGTGAGCCATCGTGCCGGGCCGCTTTTCTTTTTTAAAGACGGTTTTCTTTATTTTTGCAATATCATTACTTGCGCTATTGACAAGTACCAAAGGCACACTGTATAACTACATCAAACCCATCCGCCTAACAGCTCAATTCAACGTCTTCAACTGTTCAGAGCCCTGAATGACATCTTGATAAAAAGCCAAAAGTTGTTTCCATAAAGATCTTCAAGGTGTTTGAGCACATCTTGTCGGGCGCCCATAAAGGAAGCTGACTCTCAATGGGTTTCAGGAATTACGTGGTTACATCCAGAACAGCCCATATGACAAGTGGTAAATACCTCTGGAAAACCAATTAACTATGCTTCTCAGTTTACCCTGGAGGATGGTGGGGGATGACGCAATTAAGTTTGCTTCCAGGCTGCTTCAAGTTCCAGCTTCCTTGGAGTCCCATTTACAATTTAAAACATGCAAAATCCACGCTTGTGCATGAAATTCGTGTTTCTTCAGAACATGAGGCTAAGATAACATGGATATTATGGGATGATGGGCTGTTCACAGAGAAATCCCCGTCCCAGGCACACTCAGGCCTGGCGCCTGGCCTGCGGCTCACCTGGCGGGAGGAAGGGTTTCTCTGGGTGGTCCAAGGCAGCACAGGTGACCCATGGCGAGGAGGCTCTGGGGGGCTCAGCGAATCCAGCGTCCACTCAAGCTCGTCCTCGTTGTGCACCTGGCAATCCACTCGGTGCCGGTTGGGTGCGCGGGAGCCACATCAAAGTTCCCCCGCAAGTTCCTGGAGCTCCCCGCTGCTTTCGAGGTCTGCAGGGTGGGTTTCTTGCAAATCACATCCTTCTTCAGCTGGAGGACCCCAGAAAGGCAGAGCTCCCGTCCACAGTGTGCTTGTCCCTGACGCAGACCTGCTCCCAAATCCCCTGGGGTCGGGGCCTAAGGCCTGGGGGTCGCAGGAGCCTGGTTTCCTCACTGTGGTGCTCACAGCCGCTGCCCCTTCCCCGGACGCCCAGTCTGTCTGAGGTCGCCGGGTCTGTGGACGCGGATCCGAATCGGAGCTTCCCGAGGGTGATCTCAGCTCCAAAGTCCCTCCTGAGGAGTCTTCTGCATCCTCCCCTTTGTCAGCGCTGGTCCTCATTTCACCTGCCCAGGGCCTTCAGGTGGGGCAACACTCTCCGGCTGCGGGCGGCCCGGCGCTCGCCCCCCTCGGCCCCACCTCCTCACTCGCCCCGCTCGCCCCTCCTCGTCCCGCGTCGTCCCCACCGCCCTCCTCCGGCTTCCCGCGCCTCCCGGGGGCTCTGCGCTGGCGTCCAAGGCGCCCTCTCCTGGGACAACGGGCGGGTGCTTCGCAAGCTGCAGTCAGGTCTGACTTCACGGGGCGAGGACAGCGCGAGGCGCTGGGCTGAGAGGTCCTACTGGAAAACTTACAGGTATGTTTGAAGCGATTCGCGTATGTGAATCTACTTTTTGAATTGTAAATTTTATGAAACCGAAATACAAATCATGTATTTCTTATGAAAATTTCGTGTCTGAATTAAGAAGTGCTATCAATATAAAATACCAGATTTCAAAAACTTAGTGCAAAAACAGAAGGTGAAATATTTCGTTGATGTTTATGTTGAAAACATGTTGAAATGACACTACTTTGGACATATTGAATTAAATATATTATTAAAATTAATTTCACATATTTCTTTTTACTTTTTTAAGTGGCTACTACAAACATTAAGTCACATGTGTTCTTGCATTTTATTTCTACTGGACAGTGTGCTGTAAAAGAAAATAAAAAAAGTAGGCCGGGCGCGGTGGCTCACGCCTATAATCCCAGCACTTTGGGAGGCCGAGGCGGGCGCATCACGAGGTCAAGATATCGAGACCCTCCTGGCTAACACAGTGAAACCCCGTCTCTACTAAAAATACAAAAAAATTAGCCGGGCGTGGTGGTGGGCACCTGTAGTCCCAGCTACTCGGGAGGCTGAGGCAGGAGAATGGTGCGAACCCAGGAGGCGGAGCTTGCAGTGAGCCGAGATCATGCCACTGCACTCCAGCCTGGGCGACAGAGTGAGACTCCGTTTCAAAAAAAAAAAGAAACAAAAAGAAAATTAAAAAAGTATAAAAATTATCCAGTTCATTTTAAGAAACTAGAATTTTTAATTCTCAAATTAGATAAGGTTAACATAAAAATAAAATTATAAAAAATTATAAAACCTTTTTTACTTATGGTCATTTATATAAAACAAAATATAGCTAACAGAATCAAATAGTATACATATTAATTTATCATTTTGTATTTAAGATCTTTATCTCTCTAACATTCTTTGTCCTATCAAAACACCTCAATATACAAAATCAGAGAAAACCATCATAATCTATATGCCAGTCATCACAATCAACATGGTATAATTTTTAAAAATAAACTATCTTGCCCTGTAGATGTATATATACAGCAGTCCCTCCATATCCACTGGGGATTAGTTCCAGGACCCTCCCCCGAAAATCCACAATGCTCAAGTTCCTTATATAAAATAGCATTGTACAGCCAGTCCCCAATTTATGATGGCTTCAGTTGGGATTTTTTGACTTGCCAATGGTGTGAAAGCAATGGGCATTCAGAATGCTTCTCATCTTACAATGGGGTTACATCTGGATAAACCCATTGTAAATTCAACTCACCATATCGTCAATCTATACGATGGATGTATTTGGTTGTAACCCCATCATAAGTCAAGGAGCATCTGTATTTGCGTATAACCTATGCACATCTGCTGTATAATTTAAATCACCTCTAAGTTACTTACACTACTACTTAATACAATATAAATGCTATGTAAATAGTTGTTGGGGCCGAGCACGGTGGCTCATTCCTGTAATCCCAACACTTTGGGAGGCAGAGGCAGGAGGATCACTTGAGCCCAGGAGTTCGAAACCAGCCTGTGGTCCCAGTTACTCAGGAGGCTGAAGTGGGTGGATCACTTGAGCTCAGGAGGTCGTGGCTGCAGTGAGCTATGATGGTGCCACAGCACTCAAGCCTAGGCAACAAAGCAAGACTGTTTGAAAAAAAAAGTTGTTGTATTGATTTTTTATTTGTATTATTTTTTCTTGTTATTTGTTATTGCTTTTGTTTTTCAAATATTTTTGACCCACGGTTGGTTGAAACCACAGATGTAAAACCCCAGGATACAAGGGGCCAACTGTATATAAAATCAAGTAAAACTTAGCTTAGGAATGTAAGAATTTTTCTTTTTTATATTATGTGTGTATATATACATGTGTATATGTGTGTCTATATACGTATATATATGTGTGTTTATATGTATATATACACATATATTTTTTCTTTTGTTTAATAGGGATGAGGTCTCACTATGTTGCCCAGGCTGGTCTCAAACTCCTGAGCTCAAGCGATCCTCCTGCTTCAGACTCCCAAAGTCCTGGGAAGAATTTTTCAACATCAAAAAATCTATTAACGTGAGCTACCACATGAAAAAGAAAAAAAAAATCATATAATTATCTCAGTCTATTCAGAAAGAAATTTGATAAGATTCAAAGCCTACTTATGATTTTTTCCCTCTTAGCTAATTAAGACTGGAAGAAACTTTCTCAACTAGTAAATTTCATATACCAAAACCTTACATCAAAATTTTACTTGATAAAGAAAATTGCAAAGATCCTTAATTAATTAATCCTTTAAGGTCAGGATTAATTAACACAAAAATACTCAGTAATCTCCTATGGTTTAACACAGAACTGCATTGTCCTGGTCAATGCCCCAAGGAAGAAAAAGAAAGAAAAGATGTAAGGATTGGAAGATGAGAAAAAAATATCATAAGTTGAAGAAGATATCACCATCTACCTAGAAAGAAACCGCCGGCTAGGAGCAGTGGCTCATTCCTCTAATACCAGCACTTTGGGAGGCAGAGACAGGCGGATCACTCAAGGTCAGATGTTCAAGATCAGCCTGTCCAACATAGTGAAACCCAGTCTCTCGCTACTAAAAACACAAAAATTAGCTGGGCGTGGTGGCGCATGCCTGTAATCTCAGCTATTCAGGAGGCGAGGCAGGAGAATCACTTGAACCTAGGAGGCAGAGGTTGCAGTGAGCTGAGATAATGCCACTGCAGTCCAGCCTGGGGGACAGAGTGAGACTCCCTCTCAGAAAAAAAAAAAAAAGAAACCAGCCAGGCATGGTGGCTCATGCCTGTAATCCCAGCACTTTGGGAGGCCGAGGTGGGCAGATCACTTGATGTCAGAAGTTCAGAACCAGCCTGGCCAACATGCTGAAACCCTTCTCTACTAAAAATATCGTAAAAATTAGCCGGGCATGGCAGCAGGTGCCTGTAATCCCAGCCACTCGGGAGGTTGAGGTGGGAGAATCGCTTGAACCCGGGAGGCAGAGGTTGCAGTGAGCCGAGATCACGCCATTGCATTCCAGCCTGGGCGACGAAGTGAGACTCTGTCTAAAAAAATTAATTAATTAAAATAAAATAGTCAAACTCATAGAAGCAGAGAGTACAATGATGGTTTCCAAGGGCTGAGGGGAGAAGGAAGTGGGGAGTTGCTGTTCAATGGGTTGAAAGTTTCAGCTATGCAAGATGAACATGTTCTTGAGATCTGCTGCACAACGTCATGCCTAGAGTTCATAATACTACATTGTACACTTAATTTGTGAAGAGGGTAGATCCCATGTTAAATGTTCTTACCACGAATTAAAAACAAAAAGAATCAGCCAATTAGAAATCCTTAATTTTAGTAATTTTTTATTTGAGATGTTATCTTCTGAGGTTTTAAAGTAAAGAAATAGGCCAGGTCCAGTGGCTCACACCTGTAATCCCAGCACTGAGAGTGGCCTGGGTGAGTAGATAGCTTGAGCCCAGGAGTTCAAGACCAGCCTGGGCAACATGGCAAAACCCCATCTCTACAAAAAATACAAAAATTAGCCGAGCGTGGGGGTGTGCAACTGTGGTCCTAGCTACTTGGAAGGCTGAGGCAGGAGGATCGCTTGAGCCCGGGAGGCAGGGGTTGCAGTGAGCCACGATCATGCATGCCACTGCACTCCAGCCTGGAAGACAGAGCATGACCCTATCTCAGAAAACAACAACAAAAACAAAACAAAAAAACCCTTACACAATGTTGACTCTAGATTGGTGCAACTCATTGTATGCTAAAGTGAAAGTGTAAAAGGATGGATGGAGGAAAGGAAGCATGGGTAAATGAGGAGGTGTGTGATAACGCGTACAGCAAAGTGTTTACTCTAAAACCTAGGTGGTTATAAGGGTGTTCATTCTGTAATTCTTTCAACTTTTCTGTATGTTTTTCTAGACAAAATGTTAGAGAGAAACACCAAAAACAAAACTATTTGTTATATAAGTCTATGTCTGTAAGTAAATGTGAAGGAAACTGTCTATATGGTTACCCAGAAAGGGAAGGGAAAGAATTGGGCAGGTGGGGGGTGGGGGAGGGGGTAAGGAAGTCTGGAGAACAGAAACTTGGACTTCTGCTTTTCCCTGTTTTGGTTTTTTGCAATGAGAATATATTCATGTAGTCACGTGATTTTTTTTTTTTTAAGTAAAAAGTTCAGCATGTGAGGGTCCCCACAAGCTTATGAGGCAGCATCACTCTTGTGCAGAAGAGGAAGCCTAGAGCCAGACACTTACAGGGGTCCACCAAGGTTACCCAGAGTCAGGAATGACAGGGAGGACAGGAACAAGAGGCTGGCCTGTGCTCCTCCAGATAAAGAACTCATGATATTCTTCACTGAGAAGTAGATGAACTTTTAACTCTGTGCAGAGCAGAGCAGAGCTTCCGGACTAGTATGGCCGTTGGGCTATTAGCTATGCAGAAATATGTCTTTGGCTCAGAGATGAGCAAGTAAAATTTGGGGGAGCCAGACTTCCCAAGTGTTACCTCTGCAGCAAGTAGGCTCTGTCCATTTACAATGCTGTGTTATACGACAAACAGTATCATGTCCCAGTTGGGTCATAATGTGAAAAAGAATAAGAGCCACAGCCTTAGAGAGTGAGAATTTCTGGTCCTAACAAAGGAGTAAAAAGTCCATAAAGTTTGAGAATATTGGTTCAAGAAATGACTAGGAAGAGCCACCTACCCTAGAAAAGTGAAGATTCATCCTGGACTCTCCAGTGGAAAAACAGTTTGCATATGGAATTAAATCATAGCACTCATTCCTTCAAAACACACTTAATGAGTGCTATGGTTTCAATATGGTTCCCTCCAAAGTTCGTGTTGACAATTAATCCCCAATGTGACAGTATTGAGAGGTGGGGCCTTTAAGAGGTGATTGGATCATGAAGTCTCTATTCCCTTGAATGAATGGATTCATGGATTCATCCTGGAAAGCTAGCCGCTCTTTTTTTTTTTTTTTTGAGACAGCCTTGCTCTGTTACCCAAGCTGGAGTGGGGTGGCACAACCTTGGCTCACTGCAACCTCCACAATTCTCGTGCCTCAGCCTCCCAAGTGGCTGGGATTACAGGCATGCACCAAGCCCAGCTAATTTTTGTATTTTTAGTAGAGACAGGGTTTCACCATGTTGGCCAGGTTGGTGTCAAACTCCTGACCTCAAGTGATCCACCCACCTCAGCCTCCCAAAGTGTTGGGATGACAGGTGTGAGCCACCGAGCCCGGCCAGAACTGCTGGCTTTATAATAAGAGGAAGAGAGACCTGAGCTAGCATGTGATCACGCTCAGCGCCCCACCATGTGATGCCCTGCATTGCCCTCAGAACTCTGCAGAGTCCCCACCAGCAAGAAGGTCCTCATTAGATGTGGCCTCTCAACCTTGGACTTCTTAACTGAAAGAAATAAATTCCTTTTCTTTATAAATTAGGTATATTTAGTTTCAGTTTCAGGTATTCTCTCATAAGCAATAGAAACCAGACTAAGGTCATGAGCACTCACTCTGTATCCATTCTGCAGCCCAGAAGTGGGAGGAACTGTCAGGTGCTTCCTTGTCTCAAGGAGCTCCCCCTATAGAGAGGAGCCAGAGAGACAAACCAAGGACTATCATACAGCAGACAAACTGATATTCAGCCCCCTGGGTACATCATTTAGGAGTACTTTCAGCAGTAAGGGTCATTTATCTTGACCATTCCCTCATGCTTGTCATCTTATGATGGCAGAAAGGCTGCCCTAGCTCCAGGTATCACACGTACAGTCAAAGCAGGAAGAAAGGAAAAAGAACATGGATCATTAGTTATATTTTCCCATCTACTGAGGAAAGCAAAAGACTTTCCAGAAGCACCAACACATTTGGTTACAGTTCATTGGTTAGAACTATGTCACATGGTACCCCAGGCTGCCAGGGAGGTTGCAAGCATGAGTATCTCACCTAAGGCTAAGCCGACTAACAAAATCAAGGTTCCATTAGTACAACAGGTACTGGATATTGAGTATGCAGTTAACAGTGCGACAAATAAATGCAAATTAGGCCAGGTGCAGTGGCTCATGCCTGTAATCCCAGTGCTTTGGGAGACTGAGGTGGGAGGATCACTTGAGGTCACTGGAACCTGGGAGGCGGAGGTTGCAGTGAGCTGAGATTGTGCCACTGCACTCCAGCCTGGGCAACAGAGCAAGATTCCATCTCAAAAAAAATTATATATATATAATATATATATTTTTTCTATATATATTATATATAATATATATTTTTTCTATATATATTATATATATTATATATAATATATATTTTTTCTATATATATTATATATTATATATTATATATATTATATATAATATATATTATATATAGAAAATATATATATATATATAGAAAATATATATATATATATATTTTTTTATGCTCCATCACCCACCCACCAGCCTGGGTGACACAGCAAGACCCTGTTTCTAAAAAAGGAAATAAAGAGGTTATCAGTGGCCTCACTAAGATGGTGACAATGACCACCTATTTACTCCACAAATATATAATGACCTACAGCATGTTGGGCACTAGGGATAAAAAGGTGAACAAAAATAAGACTGCTTCTGTCCTCATAGTCTTTATATCCCAGTCAGAAAGATGGACATTAATCAAATAATTAGGCATGCAAATAAATTTAGACAATGAATGTAATGGATAATGCATGGGTCCAAGAGGCAATGATGCTTTATAAAAGGACAACTTGACCTAGCTTGGGGCAAGAAAGGATTCCCTAAAAAGTGATGCTTTGGACTGAGATCTGAAGGACAAGTAGAAGTTGCTAGGCAAGGTAGACTACAAATTCAAGAGCTGACCAGCATGGTGGCTTATGCCTGTAATCCCAGCACTTTGGGAGGCCAAGGTGGGAGGATTGCTGGAGTCTAGGAGTTCAATACCAGCCTGGGCTATGTAAGGATATTCCATCTCTATAAAAAATAAAAAGTTAGCCAGGTGTAGGGACACACACGTGTCGTCCCAGCTACTTGGGAGGCTGAGGTGGGAGGATCACTTGGGCCCAAGCAGTTGAGGCTCCAATAAGCCATTGTGCCAATGTACTCCAGGCTAGGGGACAGAGTGAGACCCTGTCTCCCACCTCCAAAAAAAAAAAAAAAAAAAAAAAAAAAACCATGGCAGGTATGGAGTGTGTGCACAAAATGAAAAAATGAGAGGGAAGTATAAGATGAGGCTGGAAAGGTAAGTAGAGGCTACACCATAACTGAATTCAAGAACTATTAGTTGATGGAATTGGAACGACATACTCAAGGGAGTAGAAATGATGTATAAAGGAAAGAGATACATTATACATGATTCTCAGATGTTTAGCTTCTGCAACTGGTGTAAGAAATAAATGGAGGCTGAGCACAGTGGCTCACGCCTGTAATCCCAGCACTTTGGGAGGGCAAGGCGGGTGGATCAGCTGAGGTCAGGAGTTTGAGACCAACCTGGCTAATGTGGTGAAACCCCATCTCTACTAAAAATACAAAAATTAGCTGGGCATGGTGGCAGGTGCCTGTAATCCCAGCTACTCAGGAGGCTGAGGCAGGAGAATCACTTGAACCCGGGAGGCAGAGGTTGCAGTGAGCCAAGATCACACCACTGCACTCTAGCCTGGGTGACAAGAGTGAAACTCCATCTAAAAAAAGAAAGAAAAAGGAAGGAAAGAAGGAAGGAAGGAAGGAGAGAGAGAGAAAGAAAGAAAAGAAAGAAAGAAAGAAAGAAAAGAAAGAAAGAAAGGGAAGGAAGGAAGGAAAGAAAGGAAGGAAAAGGAAGGAAAGAAAGAAAGAAAGAAAGAAAGGAAAGAGAAAGAAAGAAAGAAGGAAGGAAGGAAAGAAAGAAAGAAAGAAAGGGACCAGGCTGGGCACAGTGGCTCATATCTGTAATCCCAGTACTTTGGGAGGCCGAGGTGGGCGGATTGCTTGAGGCAGGAGTTCCAGACCAGCCTGGCCAACATGGCGAAACCCTGTCTCCAACTAACAATACAAAAATTAGTGGGATGTGGTGGCACACGCCTGTAATACCAGCTATTCGGGAGGCTGAGGCAGGAGAATCGCTTGAAACCGGGAGGCGGAGGTTGCAATGAGCCGAGATCACACCACTGCACTCCAGCCTGGTGAAAGAGCAAGACTCCGTCTCAAAAAGAAAAAAAAAAAAAAGAAATGAAAAAAGAAATAAATGGAACACTTTAAACCATAGGAGATATAATCCAAAAATACTATGTAGTTGGCTGGATGGCCAAGGGTAAGGAATAAATTCAAGAGTGATACATAAATTTCTGGTTTAAGCAATGGGTAGATGTATTATTTAGCCCTAGGGAATGCTGGAGACAGAGTGGGTATAGGAGTGTAGAAAGTTAATTAATTTAGGTTTAGGAACATAAAGGTTGGTGTGTCTGTACCCAATAGGTCTAGTATTCTTGAGGCAGATCCCAGTGAGAAAAAGATTTGGGTATCATTACCATATACTCAATGACTGGAGCCACAGGAGTGATTAGATCTATCTATACATATGTATACTTCCATATTCCTATACTAATTGACTCCTTGCTTCGAGAAAAGAAATGCACTATGCAAAATGCTTTAAATAAACAATTTCTTTTTAAATAATATAGAGACGAAGTCTCACTATGTTGCCCAGGCTGGTTTTAAACTCCTGAGCTCAAGTAACCCTCCTGCCTTGGCCTCCCAAAGTGCTGGGATTACAGATGTAATAGGAAGCTTAATTAATACAATTTCCATAATACATTTAAAAATGTTTAACTCATGCATAAGACTCCCTTTAAAAATATATCTACTATACAAATGAAATGCCCATGCTAGTCTCAAATTCCTGGGCTCAAGCAATCTTTCTGCCCTGGCCTCCCAAAGTGCTGGGATAACAGGCATGGGCCACCATGCTTGGCAAATATATATATTTTTTAATTTACTTTTTCTTCACCAAAAGCAGATACTTGAAATACCACTTCTTAAAAGCAGGACAATATATGTACGTAAGTATGTGTGCATATGTACGTAGGTACAAAATTATGCTAGTAAGTAGCACAACTGAGATTTAAACCCCAATCTGACTCCCAAGTCTGTGCTATTAATCACTATTCTTTTCTCCTCCATGAAAAATATGTAGAGTAAGAATCAGATCTGTAAGGAATACCAATATTTAAAATACAGACAAGAATACAAAAAGACCTCAGCAGAAACCGGGAAAGGTTAGCCAAAGAAGAAAATAAACCTGCGTGGTTATCATATAACCCAAGTTAAGAGAAATATTTCAAGAGAAGAAACATCTAATTTTTGAAAAAAAGGTATAAACAAATATAATTTACATAAGTTGGACGGTTTTTCATAGTGAATTTTTCAATTGCAACACAGGTTTTTTTCTCATGCCTGTAATCCCAGCACTTTGGGAGGCCGAGGTGGGAGGACTGCTTGAGGCTAAGAGTTCGAGACCAGCCTGGGTAACACAAGGAGATCCTGTCTCTACAAAAAATAAAAAGTTAGCCAGGTGTGGTGGTGCATGCCTGTAGTCCCAGCTGGTTGGGAGGCTGAGGTGGGAGAACCACTGGAGCCTGGGAGATTGAGGCTGCAGTGAGCCGTGATCACACCACTGCACTTCAGCCTGGGTGACAGAGTAAGACCCTGTCTCAAAAAAAAAAGAACACAGGGTTTTTTTTTACTTGATGATTTGTCCTAAGAGGAACATACTACATTCATGATATCAGTGATGGTTTCCAGGTCTCCAACTTTTGAATAATTTATTTTTTCCAAAAGTGTGTGTGTGTGTGTGTGTGTGTGTGTGTATCTCTGTGTGAGAGACAGAGACTGTTTAATGATTCATTTATTCATTCATTCATTTAGAGAGGGGGTTCTTGCTGTGTTGCCTGGAGCTTAATCGATCCTCCCGCCCCAACCTCCTGAGTAGCTGGGATTACAGGTGCACCACCAAACCCAGCTGTTTAGAATTTAGAAGGCATTTGTTTCTGGGGGAAACCAAGTAAAACTTGACTTTTTACAAGTAAATTACAATTTAAAAATAAAAACAAAAAACTATTCGGGGTCTGTAGTTAATCCATAAAATCCCATATAACTCGTAATGAGATACTACTAGTACTTTCTATCTAAATAGCAGTCACCCAGCAGAATGGAGGATGGAGAATTCCATTCTCCAAATCACAGAAACAGATTATTGTCCACTGAAAGGGGAATTCTCCCCCAGCCTTTGTAGCAAGACAATTTCTTCAAGATTAAAAAATAGCTTCTGCAAGAGAACTGCTACTGAATATTTTAAAGCAACGAAAAGAAAGGTAAATCAATTACCCTCTACCACTCTTTCACTATTTACCATCTATCTGTTTATAGAGGACTTTATTTATTTATTATTTTTTTATTTTTTATTTTTTTTTTGAGACGGAGTCTCGCTCTGTCGCCCAGGCTGGAGTTCAGTGGCGCCATCTCGGCTCACTGCAACCTCCGCCTCCCGGGTTCACGCCATTCTCCTGCCTCAGCCTCCCGAGTAGCTGGGGCTACAGGCGCCCACCATCACGCCCGGCTAATTTTTTGTATTTTTAGTAGAGACGGGGTTTCACCATGTTAGCCAGGATGGTCTCAATCTCCTGACCTTGTGATCCGTCCGCCTCGGCCTCCCAAAGTGCTGGGATTACAGGCATAAGCCACAGCTCCCGGCGAACCTGTCTCTTAAAAAGATAAAGGCCGGGCGCGGTGGCTCACGCCTGTAATCCCAGCGCTTTCGGAGGCCGAGGCGGGTGGATCGCGAGGTCAGGAGATCAAGACCATCCTGGCTAACATGGTGAAACCCTGTCTCTACTAAAAAATACAACAAATTAGCCGGGTGTGGTGGTGGGCTCCTGTAGTCCCAGCTACTCGGGAGGCTGAGGCAGGAGAATGGTGTGAACCCGGGAGGTGGAGCTTGCAGTGAGCCGAGACGTTGCCACTGCACTCCAGCCTGGGTGACAGTGAGACTCTGCCTCAAAAAAAAAAAAAAAAAGAGACAGGGTCTCACTTTGTCATCCAGGCTGGAATGCAGTGTCATGCTCATAGTTCAGTGCAACCTCTAACTCCTGGGCTCAAGCAATCCTCTTGCCTCAGCCTCCCAAGTAGACAGGAATACAGGAACATGCCACCACACCTGGCTAATTTTTTTTTTGGAGACAGAGTCTTGCTCTGTTTCCCTGGATGGAGTGCAATGGCGCGATCTCGGCTCACTGCAACCTCCACCTCCCAGGTTCAAGTGATTCTTATGCCTCAGCCTCCCAAGTAGCTGGGACTACAGGTGTGCACCACCACACCTGGCTAATTTTTTGTATTTTAGTGGAGACCGCGTTTCACCATGTTGCACAGGGTGGTCTCGAACTCCTGAGCTCAGGCAATCCGCCTGCCTCAGCCTCCCAAAATGCTAGGATTACAGGCGTGAGCCATTGCAGCCGTCTCTGGCTAATTTTTAACTTTTTATAGAGACAGTGTCTCATTATGCTGCCTCAAGTGATCCTCCCACATCAGCCTCCCAAAGTGCTAGAATTATAGGCATGCCTGGCCTATATTGGACATTTAAACATCAAAGCTAATGCTATACAATTAGTTAAAATGACACTGGGGAAGACAGTGACTTTGAGTCTCTAGTTCCCACATAACACACATCAACTAGGATAACAAAACTAAAACTCCACAGACGACACATGTAACAAATAACTGACAAAATGGTCTCATGATTTCTAAAACATGAGCAGAGGCCGGGCACGGTGGCTCACGCCTGTAATCCCAGCACTTTGGGAGGCTGAGGCGGGTGGATCACCTGAGGTTGAGAGTTCGAGACCAGCCTGACGAACATGGAGAAACCCTGCCTCTACTAAAAATATTTAAAAAATTAGTTGGGCATGGTGGCGCATGCCTGCTATCCCAGCTACTTGGGAGACTCAGGCAGGAGAATCACTTGAACCCGGGAGGCAGAGGTTGTGGTGAGCCAAGATCGCACCATTGCACTCCAATCTGGGCAACAAGAGCAAAACTCCTTCTCAAAAAAAAAAAAAAAAAAAAAGAAGAGTAGGGAAGGATAATTCTTGTATCTACGTGGGGGAATTTGCTAGTCCTAAGAACAGGTGATTCAGGGACCCAGTCTTTCAGGTCTGACATCTTGAAAGCATAATGAAAAGCTACGTGGAAGGCATATTCTCAAATTGTTGACAACAGCAGCTGAACCTGGGAGGATTTTTATATACTTGAGGGTGATTGTGAGGAGCCAGAGTTAAGGTCTGTAGAGACTGGAGCAAGCTGGGCCCTATCAAAACTTTCTAAACTAACAGCCAATGCTCACTTTCCAGGACAAAGCACCACACTGAGGAGAAACTGCTGGACAGAGGATCTAAACTAAGGATGCCAAGAATAACAGGATCAAAGAAAAAAAAAGATACAGAGAAAAGTGAGGAAAGACACAGCTAGAACTAGAAAGTAGACATTTTTTTTAACAGCTCTACTCAGATATAATTTACAGACTATATTTTTAAGCACGAACAAAAATAACAGAAGCAGCAGCTCTAGAGCTGTGACGCCAGAAGTATTCTCACCAATGCCTTCCCATCTGAAGTTCAAAGTTTAACTTAACAATGAGCAACAGAAGAGATCACAGTCAAATCTCACAGAAAGTAATTAGGAAGGAAAAAAACAATAAGAAGCAGAATAAGCTGGGAACAGTGGCACATGCCTGTAGTCCCAGTTACTCAGGAGGCTGATGAGAGAAGATCCCTTAAGGACAGGAGTTAGAGGCTGCAGTGTGCCATTATTGTGTCTGTGAATAGCCAAGGCACTCCAACGCTGGCAACATGGCGGGACCCTGTCTCTTAAAAAAAAAAAAATTGGCAGACACGGTGGCTCATGCCTGTAATCCCAGCACTTTGGGAGGCCTAGGCAGGCGGATCATTTGAGGTCAGGAGTTCTAGACTAGCCTGCCCAACACGGTGAAACCCCATCTCTACTAACTATGCAAAAATTAGCCGGGTGTGGTGGTGCATAATCCCAGCTACTCTGGAGGCTGAGGCAGGAGAATCGCTTGAACCTGGGAGGTAGATGTCGCAGTGAGCTGACATCACACTACTGCACTCCAGCCTGGGCCACAGAGCTTGACTCCGTCTCAAAAAAAAAAAAAAAAGCAGACTATCTCCACAAATAAAGTGATCTAGAAAAGCTTATCCACAAAACAAATAAAAGCATACCATTTTGAATGAACTCAAACATATATGGCTGGGCATGGTGGCTCATGCCTATAATCCCAGCACTTAGGGAAGCCGAGGCAGACGGATCACTTGAGGTCAGCAGTTCGAGACCAGCCTGCCCAACATGGTGAAGCCCCATCTCTACTAAATATACAAAAATTAGCCGGGTGTGGTGGTGCGTACCTGTAATCCCAGCTACTCTGGAGGCTGATGCATAAGAATCGTTTGAACCTAAGAGGCAGAGGTTGCAGTGAGCTGAGATCTTGCCACTGCACTCCAGCCTGGGTGATAGAGTGAAACTGTGTCTCAACAAAAAATTAAAAAATAATAAATAAAATAAAATATACATATATATAATATATTGGCTGGGCACAGTGGCTCTCGCCTGTAATCCCAGCACTTTGGGAGGCAGAGGCAAGTGGATCGCTTGAGCTCAGGATTGAGAGCAGCCTGGGCAACTTAGAGAGATCCCATCTCTACAAAAATAAAAACGTAGCCAGGCATGGTAGCATGCACCTGTGGTCTCAGGTACTCAGGAGGCTGAGGTGGGAGGATCACTTGAACTTGGGAGGTGAAGGCTGCAGTGAGCCAAGATCATGCCACTGCTCTCCAGCCTGGGTGACAGAGACCCCATCTCAGAAAACAAAATAAAATAAAAAATATATCATATATATTAAATATATAAATAATATATAAAAGTTTTTAAAATGATATATATATACACACACACAAACACAGATTTTTTTTTTTTTCAGAGAAAGGGTCATACTCAGCCAGGTGTGGTGACTCACACCTGTAATCCCAGCACTTTGGGAGGCCGAGGCAGGCAGATCATGAGGTCAGGAGTTTGAGGCCAGCCTGGCCAATATGGTGAAATCCCGTTTCTACTAAAAATAGAAAAAGTAGCAGGGTGTAGTGGCGCACGCCTGTAGTCCCAGCTACTCAGGAGGCTGAGGCAGGAAAACCGCTTGAACCCAGGAGGCAGAGGTTGCAGTAAGCCGAGATTGTACCACTGCACTTCAGCCTGGGCAATAGAGGGAGACTCTCAAAAAAAAATAAAAAAAAGAGAAAGGGTCATATTCTGTCACCCAGTATAAAGTACAGCATCATGATCATAGCTCATTGTAACCTCTAGCTCCTGGACTCATGAAGTTCTCCCACCTCAGCCACCCAAGTAGCTGGGACTACAGACACACACCACCACCTCTGGCTAATTTATTTATTTTTTGTAGAGACAGGGTCTCACTATGTTGTCCAGGCTTGTCTTGAACTCCTGGGCTCAAGCAATCCTCCAGAGTTAGCCTCCCAGAGTGCTGAGATTACAGGTGTGAGCCACCATGCCTGCTAAAAGAAAAAATTTTAATGCTATGGTAAAGAATAAAAATCAAATTAAGAAAATCTTTCCAGTTATTCAATGAGATAACTCAAGAAAGAAGTAGAAATAAAAAATAACTTTTCACAAATTAAGACTATACTAGAAAGAGTAAAAGACTGAATAAACACACAGATTTCTTAAAAATGCGAAATTTTGAGGCATGTGTAGTGGTGCATGCCTACAGTCCCAGCTAGAGGAGCTCAAAGCTATCAAGTGCCACGATTACATCTGTGAATAGCCACTGCACTCCCACATGGGCAACACAGCAAGATCCTGTCTCAAAAAAAAAAAAGAGAGAGAGAGAGAAATTTTGAAAACTGAATAAGGAAAAAGAGGAAAAAGATTTGATGTGACAAGGGAGATTCAAAAAAGACAGCCAACATATGCACAACAAGAGTCCTTAAAGAAGAAAACCAAAGCAACTGTAAAACCAAATGCTAAAACTTGTAATTCAAGAAAATTTTGCTGAAACTTTTTAAAAATACATATGAAACTACAAATTGAAAGCATACACTGTGTACCCAGAAAAACTGACAAAGAACACCACCAAAATATATTCTAGTAAAACTACTGATTTTTAAAGGAAATCACTTAGAAAAAAGATTTTAAGAAAATCACATATAAGGAAAAAAGATCAGACTGGCTTCTCACTTTTTATAGTGATACTTTATTCCAAAAACAGTAAAGTAACATATTTAAGACAATGAAGGAAAGAAAATGTGAACCAAGAATTTTATATACAGCCAAAATAATTTTCAGGTATAAAGTCACAAACAAGATATTATCAATAGGCGATACTGTTTCCATAAGCCTTTTCTCAGGAATCTACTCAATAACGAGTCACAAACAACAAAAATGACTGGAGAGACACTGACATAAGGACTGATGGCACTGATTATTGGTGGATGTTAGCATCACAAAAAGAACTAGACATATATACCTCCTGCCGGAAGTACACCACCTATGAAGTAGTTCTGCCCTAAACAAACCAACCAACCAAACTGAATATTCAGAAAATATAGAAGACAGAGGAACATGTTAAATGACATCATGGGGAAGCAATACTCTAGATTTATGACAATGTAGTTTCTTAAAAAAAGCTACAAAAAATACATAAAGGAGTAATCCATATATTAAAAGCGACTTAATAATCACACAATGTAAAAGTCTTATTTGGACTCAGATTTAAGAAAACAAACAATAAAAGAAAATAACCATTTGTAAGATAATTGATAATGTGAAATGAATATTTCTAAATATTAATTTTTTAGATGCGATAACAGTATTGTTGGTTTTTTTTTTTTTAATCCTTTTCTTTTAGAGATACATACCCAAACATTTATGGATATAATAATATATCTAGAGTTTGCATCAAAATAATTCTGAAAGAGTAGGTAGGTTAGCATATAGCTATTAGCATATAGCATATAGCAATAGCATATAGCATATTGAAGCTGGTGGATGAATACATAGGGGTTCCTTACATGATTCTATCAACTTTTGTACATGTTTGACATTTTCTATAAAAGGTTTTTTTTTTTTTTTTTTGAGACAGAGTCTAACTCTGTCATCCAGGCTGGAGTGTAGTGGCACGATCTCAGTTCACCACCTCCACCCCTGGGTTCAAGCGATTCTCCTGCCTCAGCCCCCTGAGTAGCTGGGATTACAGGCGCCCACCACCACACCGGCTAATTTTTATATTTTTAGTAGAGATGGGGTTTCACCATGTTGACCAGGCTGGTCTTGAACGCCTGACCTCAGGCAATCCACCTGCCTCGGCCTCCTAAAGTGCTGGGATTACAGCTGTGAGCCACTGCGCCCAGCCAAAAGATAGTTTTTTGGGTTTTTTTAGGTATTTATTTCATTAGAGAATCAGGTAAACCTCACATTACACGGCCAAGACCAAAATAATTTTGCAGTTAGAATGTGTTCAAGAAACCAGCCACAATGTAACCGGATTAGATTTCAACAAGGAGATGACTGTGTTCCTCCAAATAACCTTCATTTAGGAAGATGACATTCCTCCAATATGTGGAAAGACAATAAATGCACTTTCTTCTCTCTGCCACTGAGGAAGAAATTCTCCCTCTTGAGGGACCAACACTATTTCCTTTTTGCTGCTCTTTTCTCTTCTCCTTTCTTTGGTTTCTCCTTTCCACGAAGCTTCTTTAGTCATTTTTGCTCATCCATAAAATCCTGATGCTCATCTCTGTAGAGTCCAAGAAATCGGAGTGTCTGCATGAGTTCAGGGTTAAGTGTGGTGATTTGGATACCAGTCAGAAGTCTCCATCTTCTTGGCCAAGGGCAGTTCACTAAACAGTTTCACCACTTTCATAGACTTGGAATCAGTAGGCCTGGTGACTTCACCAAACAGCCGGGCACTGAGACGAGACATGCACAAG
The DNA here is from genome assembly GCF_028885655.2 of Pongo abelii. Classification (NCBI taxonomy): domain Eukaryota; kingdom Metazoa; phylum Chordata; class Mammalia; order Primates; family Hominidae; genus Pongo; species Pongo abelii. The sequence continues at coordinate 75,331,812 of NC_071993.2, forward strand.
GCATATTCTGAAAGGGAGGACATTTCTTGAGTGGCAAGGAGTTAGAGTTCCTGGACCTGACCTTCCAAGATATTTTTTAAAAAAGAAAAAGACACATGGATTTAGTATTCTGATTTACTAATTTAATAAAAATTTGTAGTTTTATAACACAACTCTAAAATATTACCCTCTCTTACCCATAGAAATTCATCTTGTTTTAACTTTTATATTTTCCAGATCACATTTTCAAAGTCTTAAAAAAAACTGATAAAATCTGATAGAGGTCAGGTGTGATGGCTCACACCTGTAATCCCAGCACTTTGGCAGGCCAAGTCGGGGGCGGGGTCAGGGGGAATTGCTTGAGCCCAAGAGTTCAAAACCAGCCTGGGCTACATGGTAAAATTTCATCTCTACAAAATACGCAAAAGATTAGCTGGGCATTGTGGCATGCACCTGTAGTCCCAGCTACTCAAGAGGCTGGGGTGGGAGAATCACCTGAGCCCAGGAGTCAAGAATGCAGTGAGCCATGATTGTCCCACTGTAATCCAGCCTGGGCATAAGAGGGAGACCCTGTCTCAAGACAAACAAACAAAACTGATAAAATTCTATCCTGACTTATCAGGTCACAGGATTACAGGTGTTAGCCACCATGCCCAGCCTTACAACTCAATTTTGAGAATGACTATCAAATCTGGTCCACAAAGGACAATATAATTTTTGTTCAGTGATTCAGCCCCATAATTTCAATTAGAGAAAGCATGAAAAAAAGACTTACCTGTTTTATGTGTGGATTCATGGCCATTTCAGTTACATTCTTCTTGGTCTCACAGAAAATAATAGCCCTCCCTTCAGACCCACTGTTGACTTGAAGGACATCTCCAATAACTGCTGGCCTCTGAGACCAATGACACTGGATGGCCAAATGCTTTGAAGAAAGAAAATATCACATTATTTGTTTCATTAAAATTATTTTAAAATATTTCTCTTGTGTATTTTTTCTATCTGGTCAAGAATTAGCCGTCCTGGGAGACTGTAAGACAAAGACTCTCCTCAACAGCACTTAAAAACAATATAGACAAATGGTCATCAATAAACTGATGAAAGAATAAACAAACTGCAGTATATTCAAACAGAATACCATTCAACAATTAAAAGAAACCAACTACTGATATACATGGAACAATATGAACCTTAAAAAAAATGCCGAATAAAGTCTTAACAGAAAATGAGCACATACAGTATCATTCCATTTATATGAAGTTCTAGAATAGGCAAAACCAATCAATTCTGGAAGAAAAATCAAACAGTGGTTGTCTCTAAACTGGGGATACTGACAGGGAAGGAGCATGAGGGAACTTTCTGGGATGATGGCAATATTCGATATGGTGATAAGGGGTTTGGGTTACACACATATGAATTTTTCAAAAATAGGCAAAGGTACACAAGATTTTGCATTTCATTGTACATAATAAAAATTATAATATTAATGAACCTCAAAAACATTATGCTAAGTGAATGAAACAAGACATAAAAAGTCACATATTGTATGATTACATTTACAGTCACGCATTGCTTCATGACAGGGATACGTTCTGAGAAATGTATTGTTAGGCAGCTTCATCATTACGCAAACATCAAAGAGTGTACTTACACAAACCTAGGGTATAGCCTACTACACACACCTAGGCTATATGGTATGTCCTATTGCTACTAGGCTACAAACCTAAACAGCCTGTTACTGTACTGAACACTGTAGGCAATGGTAAGTATGTGCGTCTCTAAACATATCTAAACATAGAAAAGGCACAGTAAGAATATGGTATAAAAGATAAAAACTGATACACCTGTATAGGACAGCTTCGTTTTAATCTTATGGGACCACCATCGAGCATGTGCCATCATATATATGATCCATCACTGACCAAAACATCGTTATGCAGCACATGACTGCACGTGAAATATCCAAAACAGGTACATCCATAGAGACAAAAAACAGACTAGTGGTTGACAGTGGATAAAGAAAGGAGGGAATGGAGACTGGGAATGGTGGCTCACGCCTGTAATCCCAGCACTTTGGGAGGCCACGGCCAGCGGATCATCTGAGGTCAGGAGTTCGAGACCAGCCTGGGCAACATGGTGAAACCCGATCTCTACTCAAAATACAAAAACTTAGTCATGGGCGCCTGTAGTCCCAGCTACTCTGGAGGCTGAGTAAGGAGAATTGCTTGAACCCAGGAGGTGGAGGTTGCAGTGAGCCAAGATCACACCACTGAACTCCAGCCTGGGCAACAGAGCTAAACTCCATCTTAAAAAAAAAAAAAAAAAAAAAACAAAGGAAAGGAGGGAATGGGGTGTAACTGCTTAATGGTTGTGGGTTTGGAGTGATGAAAATGTTTAGAACTAGATAGAAATGATGGCTGTATACTGTAAATGTACTATATGACACTGAATTGTACACTTTAAAATGGTTAGTTTTAGTTATGTGAATTTTACCTCAATTTAAACAATTGTAAATATGGCACTCTACTTAAAGATATATACAGGTGAGGCACGGCGGCTCACGCCTGTAATCCCAGCACTTTGGGAGGCTGAGGCGGGTGGATCACCTGAGGTCAGGCGTTCAAACCAGCCTGGCCAACATGGTGAAACCCCGTCTCTACTAAAATACGAAAATTAGCTGGGCATGGTGGCAGACGCCTGTAATCCCAGCTACTCGGGAGGCTGAGGCAGGAGAATCGCTTGAACCCAGGAGGCAAAGGTTGCAGTGAGCCAAGACTGCGCCATTGCACTCCAGCCTGGGCGACAAGAAAACAAAAACAAAAACACAACACGAATAAACAAGAAAACCCACATCTTTGAGTGGTGTTAACAGTAAAAAAAATAAATAAAAATAAAAACCACAGGGATGCAAATCAGCAAAACAGACTATGGGAAACTCATAAGACAAATGAGTTTTTTTGTTGTTGTTGTTGTTTTCTGAGACGAAGTCCCACACTGTCACCCAGGCTAGAGTTCAGTGGCACGATCTCAGCTCACCACAACCTCCGCCTCCTGGATTCAAGCGATTGTCCTTTCTCAGCCTCCCAAGTAGCTGGGACTACAGACACATGCCACCATGCCTTGCTAATTTTTGTATTTTTAGTAGAGACAGGGTTTCACCCTATTGGTCAGGCTGGTCTCAAACTCCTGACCTCAGGTGATCTACCAGCCTCGGCCTCCCAAAGTGCTGGGATTATAGGTGTGAGCCACCGTGCCTGGCCAACAAATGAGTTTTTTCAACAGAAAATTGCAAAGAAAAAAAGGAACTATAGATTATAAAATGTTTAAGACTCATATCAATCAGTAGCAATGTAAGAATCGTATTTGGATCCAGATTCAAACAAACTATTTAAAAAAGACAGCAAGGGCAATGTGCATACTAGTTATTTAATCATATTAAAGAATTACTATGCCAGGCGCAGGGGCTCACGCTGGTAATCCCAGCACTTCGAGAGACCAAGGCAGGCCAATCACTTGAGGTCATGATTTCGAGACCAGCCTGGCCAACATGGCGAAACCCTGTTTCTACTAAAAATACAAAAAATTAGCCGAATGTGGTGGTGGGTGCCTGTAATCCCAGCTACTAAGGAGGCTGAGGCAGGAGAATCGCTTGAACCAGGGAGGCAGGGATTGCAGCGTGCTGAGATCACACCACTGCACTCCAGCCTGGGCAACAAGAGTGAAACTCCGTCTCAAAAAAAAAAAAAAAAAATTACTGTTTTTCTTCTACTGTGATAATGACTGTGGTTTTAAAGAGCCCTTAGCTATCATTTTAGAAATATACACAATTACTTGAAGATGAAATGATGACTGGCATTGTTTCAAATGAAAGGGTGAAGAAAAGATCATTGTTAAAGACCGGTAATAGGTAATGGGTACATCATGTTCTTTATACTATTCAATCTTTCTATTCAATTTATTATTCAATTTTATATGTTTGAAAATGTCCTTATCAACTTTTTTTACTGACATATTTTACATTCTTACTGCAAAACTTTCAACCATTACAAAATATACAAAGCTTCTTTGCTTCTTTTTTTCTCTTATTCTTTTTTTTTTTTTTTTTTTTTTTGAGAGAGTCTCAATCTGTCGCCCAGGCTGGAGTGCAGTGGCGCAATCTCAGCTCACCGCAATCTCCACCTCCCCGGTTCAAGCAATTCTCCTGCCTCAGCCTCCCGAGTAGCTCGGACTACAGGTGTGAGCCACGATGCCCAGCCAATTTTTGTATTTTTAGTAGAGATGGGGTTTCACTATGTTGGCTAGGCTGGTCTCGAACTCCTGACCTCATGATCCACCTGCCTCGGCCTCCCAAAGTGCTGGGATTACAGGCATGAGCCACCATGCCCGGCCCGCAAAGTTTCTTTTAACCATCCAGCACTCCCCTTCCCAGAAGTAATCATTATTTGATGTTTATTCTTTCAACCTGTTTTTGTATATTTACATAAATGCCTAAGGAATCCATTTAGCACTATTTATGTATTTTTTAAAATAGTGTAATTTTTGTACACATCATTGTATAATTTGGTTTTTATCACTAATTCTTTTTAACCACTGCATTACATCCTGCAGATACTACTATTCACTTAGTCACCTAGTCTTTCCTACATGCACATATATATGCATCTATTAAATAGAAAGATGACATATATTACCTAGTTGACTGTCATAAATACTGTAAATATTAACTTTAATTCTTTTTCTTTTTTGAGATGTTGTCTCACTCTGTCTCCAGGCTGGAGTGCAGTGGCGTGATTTTGGCTCACTGCAACCTCCGCCTCCCAGGTTCAAGCGATCCTCCTGCCTCGGCCTCCCGAGTTGCTGGGATTACAGGCACGCGTCACCATACCCAGCTAATTTTTGTATTTTTAGTAGAGACAGGGTTTCACCATGTCGGCCAGGATGGTCTCGATCTCCTGACCTCATGATCTGCTCACCTTGGCCTCCCAAAGTGTTGGGATTACAGGCGTGAGCCACCGAACCTAGCCTTTTTTTTTTTTTTGAGACGGAGTCTTGCTCTGTCGCCCAGGCTGGAGTGCAGTGGCCGGCTCACTGCAAGCTCCGCCTCCTGGGTTTCACACCATTCTCCTGCCCCAGCCTCCCGAGTAGCTGGGAATACAGGCACCCGCCACCATGACCGGCTGATTTTTTGTATTTTCAGTAGAGATGGGGTTTCACCGTGTTAGCCAGGATGGTCTCGATCTCCTGACCTCGTGATCCGCCCGCCTCAGCCTCCCAAAGTGCTGGGATTACAGACGTGAGCCACCATGCCCGGCCCTAATTCTTTTTTTAAACATACCACTGGTTTAACTTTCATGGGGTTAAAATTATAAACTTTTCCTTTATAGATTCTTCTTCTGACTTCTGTGGTTTTTTTTTTTTTTTTTTTTTTTTTTGAGACAGGGTCTCCCTCTGTCACCCAGGCTGGAGTACGGTGGTGCAATCTCAGCTTACTGCAACCTCCACCTCCTGGGTTCAAGTGATTCTTGTGCCTCAGCCTCCCAAATAGCTGGGACTACAGGGACCTGCCACCAGGCTGGCTAATTTTTCTATTTTTAGCAGAGACAGGGTTTCACCATATTGGCCAGGCTGGTCTCACACTCCTGACCTCAAGTGATCTGCCCGCCTTGGCCTCCCGAAGTGCTGGGATTACAGGCGTGAGCCACCACGCCTGGCCCAACTTCTATGTTAGAAAAGCATTCCCTTTCCTAAAATCAAAAAACTCTTTACTCACCTACGTCATCTGCTTTAAGTTATTTTATAGCTTAATTTTTTTAATCTTTGAGAAACTTTTTGGTTTGGGGGAATGGGATGAGGATCTAACTTCTTGTCACCTCAGCTTTAATAAATTATCTCCACACTACTCTTTTTTAATCAATATAAATCGCCTTTTTTGTCACGTTATAAATATTTTGTTGTTTTTTGTTTTTGTTTTTTTGAGCTGCTTTAAAGAGAGAAAGAAACACTTCAAATCTGTCTCTATGGCTGCTTGTGTGTTTCCTATTAGGACCTGCCTATTCATACACTTTTTTTCCCCCATTTGCTCTATTTTGCTACTCAGTCTCAGACTATAAAAATATATAGGTGTCTTACTAAGAGCAGAAAAGAGAGATTAGGCCTGAAGAGGTACCCAAAACTTAAGTTTAGCTTCAACAAATGTCAAAAGTAAATACCAACTAAAAGCTAAAATCTATCATGCTAGAAAGCTACTTACTTCCACAGTAGTTGCAGCCTTTTGAGTCATTTTTCCAAGGTCAACCTGTTCATATCTGGATTTCATGTTTTTTTTTGCAACTTTGTATACCCACTGTGGGCAAGTTGCAGAAAAAAGTAAAGTCTGAGGATTGTCTTCAGCATCTTAAATAAACTAAAAGAATTCAAATGTTTTCTTGATTTCCCACGATGTAGCCAGCTCTTACAAATCCCCCCAAGCTTCAAAAAAAACGAAAAATTCAAAACTTAGGGTGAATATTTAACACACAGACTTCATTGCAATTATTAAAACTTTCAACTTGCAAAACTGGGGGACAATATGAAGAGAATTGAACCCAAAAGGAAGGTGAGAATTTAAGAAGAAACAATGAACAAAGAAATCAATAAAATGAGTTAGTAAATCTAAGTACTGACTATTAAAAAAAAAACAGAATAAAGCATAGAAAGCTAAGAAAATAGTTAAAAGGATGCTATCGTACTTTCTTTTTCAAGGACAGAACAGATACCAAATGAGTTTTGTTAGAACGCAGGGGACACTGCAATAAAAATTATTAAATAAAAACTCATTTGCATTTAAGATTGAAGAATAATTGCTAATGTGCTTATTTTGAATTAGGATGTACCAGTTTTGTAGGATTCATGAATAATATCTTCAACTTATTCAGCAAAACCTAAATCTAACATCTGATCTACTTCATCAAGCACATGTCACAGTTTAGAAAGATCCAATCGGCCACTCTGCAGATGGTCTTTGATACGACCAGGGGTTCGAACCAAGATGTCAATACCATTTCAAATATGATTAACTGTGAGAAGAGAGAAATGCCACCAATATGTAAAATTCACACTTTCACATTATTTATTTAAATATAAGTATCAAATACGTCTTTGCACGTCTATCATACGTATTTACTCACTTTGGCTTTCATATGATGTTCTACCATAAAAACACGCCACACTGACTTTCCTAGTTATATCTTTGAAGTCTTTGGCTACTTGGTTTGCCAGTTCCCTTGTTGAAGCCAAAACAAGTACCTGAGCAAGAGGTTTAAAAAACAAAAGGATACTTTTCTAAAGACGTATCTAAATTAAAACCAAGAAGACTGTTTTTACGTGCATTTAACACCAGGAATCTTGGCCAGGTGCGGTGGCTCACGCCTGTAATCCCAGCCAAGGCGGGCAGATCACGAGGTCAGATTGAGACCACCCTAGCTAACACGGTGAAACCCCATCTCTACTAAAAATACAAAAAATTAGCTGGGCATGGTGACGGGCACCTGTAGTTCCAGCTACTCGGGAGGCTGAGGCAGGAGAATGGTGTGAACCCAGGAGGCAGAGCTTGCAGTGAGCCGAGATCACGCCACTGCACTCCAGACTGAGCGACAGCGCGAGACTCTGTCTCAAAATAAAATAAAAACCATGAATCTCAACATTAATGTCATAGTATTTAAAGACACAACACAAATAGCCACAAGAACAGCGGCGTATATTTATTATATCCTCCCTTACTTCCTTCAGGTCTCTTCAGTGAGGTTCCCAAGCCCATTTTCATATCCCCCTGCCCCTCTTTATCATTTCTCCTCAGCATTTATACCACCTAAGATGTTGATATTTTATTTATTTGCAGATTGTCTATCTCACCCAAAAAAATGTAAGCTTGAAGGCAGGAATTTATGTCAGGTTGGGTTACTGTATTCCTTATACTTCAAACAGTGCCTGGTATAGTACAGGAAACTCAAAAATGTTTGTTAAATGAATGAATGTTCACCATGTGCTAGGAACTAATGCTTTACAGGAATTATCTAATTTGATTCTCATAAAAACCCATGAGTGGCATTATTACACCATTTTCGTAAATGAGAGACTTGTGTCTCAGAGAATTAAACTCTTGCCCAAAATCAAACACTAGAAATGTTGGAGGTGGAATCTCCAGTAACATCTTTCTAATACAAAAGCTTTTTAAGGCAGCTTTGGGGCCAGGCGTGGAGGCTTACACCTGTAATCCCAACATCTTGGGAGGCCAAGGTGAAAGGATCACTTGAGGACAAGAGTTCAAAACCAGCCAGGGCTGTACATAGTGAGACCCCCAACTCTACAAAAAAATAAAAAATTAGCCAAGTGTGGTGGCACCTGTCTATAGTCCTACTTACTGGAGAGACTGAGAGGAAGAGAGAATTGCTTGAGCCCAGGAGTGCGTGGTTACAGTGAGCCATTATCACACCCCTGTACTCCATCCTGGGCAACACAGTGAGACCCTGTCTTTAAAAAAAAAAAAAGAAAAGAAAAAAAAGGCAGTGTTGAGATTATATCCTATGTCCTATTTCAGTCTTTTCCTAATTTCACCCCAAAAACATAACTCTCCAAAAATATTTATCCTGTAAGTCAACACAGCCAATTTGATTTGGGATAGCTGATCCAACACTATTATGATTTAATTATATTTACGTATGTTAATTTGCTCTTATAATACCACTCAGGAGTCTTGCAAAGAACAGATTACTTTTAGTCATACAGCTGTTCATATTATGATGCTGATTTTTTTCTTCACTTTTACAAACCTTAAGTGCACACCGCTTTTTAAGTCAAATTTTAGGCTTACATTTTACTAGTCCCCTCTGTTGGTTGATTTTACATTTATAAAATAAGACAGATGTCTAGTACCCCAATAATATATAAACTAGCAATATCATTTCTATAATACTCTTCTTAAAAAGTCCATCTGTGTGTGCTCACTTCAGCAGCACATACACTAAAATTGGAATGACACAGAGGAGATTAGCATGACCCCTGCACAAGGATGACATGAAAATTCATGACGCATTCCATACTAAAGGGAAAAAAAGGCAACACTGAAATAAATGATGCTGAACATAACATTTCTAAAGAGGTGTTTAGAAATGTTTTAAACCTCTTTAGAAAATTCATTTATTTAAAAGCAAAGATCAGGACTGAAAAAAAGAGAAGAAAAGGGTCAACTAAATATATAAACTGTAAATAAGATATACCGGCTTTATAATTCATGCAATTATCAAAGACATCTATGGATCCATGAACATCACATTCATATGCAAAAACTACTTCACTTTAACTTTGCTTGAAATTTCTTTTTGTGAAAAACAACATATTTTTGCTTTATGCCACAGCGCTAACTTCTCTACCTTGGGGGTATTAGAACTTAGGACTCGTGTAACTTTCTTTCCCTTTCTGTTAGAGTAACATTTAAAGCTTTTACCCCCTATAACGATTACCTTTGGTGAGCGGCTTTTTTTAATTGTTTCTTGATTTCTTTGGAGTCTTTCAATTAAGGGGATGGCAAAAGAGAATGTCTTTCCTGTTCCTGTCCGTGCTTGAGCTATTAAATCTTTTCCTTCATATACAGGACCAAAGGTCTTAACTTGAATAGGAAAGAGATATGTTACCCCTCGACCTGTAAAATGAGATTTAATTAAAATACTTCTTTACGACTAGCATTAGGAAAAAATATATTCATTTGAAAATGACAATCATGATTCTTCTATGTCTGCCTAAAGACATAATACCTGGTGACACAGTTATTCCTACCACAAACAAGAATTACTAAAAAATTAGTCTAAACTTTTGACGAATGCATATAAATCTTATTCATACAGCTCTGCACACCTCTTGATCATCTCCTTAGGATAAATTCCTTTAAGTAGAATTCCTAAACTCTCATGTGATCTAAACAAAATAAACTGTTAAACCTATTATAACACAGATTTTACCAGGCAAAATCCCACCAAGGTGAGAAGCAAGCCATACATTCCACTGCTAGCAATACAGATTTAAAGGACCCTATTTAGATCAACAAACACATGTGCTTCCTGCCAAACAGCAAATTCACAAATTAAAAAAAAAAAAAGAAACGCCATAAGACAAGGATTCAACATCTTTTCCCAATGCTCCCCAAAGATTATGCATTAAGCTCAAATGTATATGAATATCAGCAATTATATTTATATAATATAAAGAATTACTAATTATCGGCCTGGTGTGGTGGCTCACGCCTGTAATCCCAGCACTTTGGGAAGCCGAGACAGGTGGATCACTTTGAGGTCAGAAGTTCAAGACCAGCCTGACCAACATGGAGAAACACCGTCTCTACTAAAAATACAAAAATTAGCCAGGCATGGTGGTGCATGCCTGTAATCCCAGCTATTCGAGAGGCTGACTCAGGAGAATCGCTTCAACCCGGGAGGCAGCGGTTGCCATGAGCCGAGATTGTGCCATTCCAGTCCAGTCTGGGCAACAGAGCGAGACTCTGACTCAAAAAAAAAAAAAAAGAAAAGAAAAAAGAAAGAAAAGAAATTCAAGTAGATAACCATCAAGCAATTCCGAATAACTTTAGGAACCCAAATGTACAGAAAGGGTTTAAATTTGACTATTGCTCCCACCTCGCCCCAAGAAAAAGGTCATACAGTGAAATAAACAAGGGCCAAAGGAAAAAAGGCTCAGGCTTCACCTGTACACACTCTAGTGCAACCAAGAGTACTAGACACTAATCAAGAAATACTATAGAATCAATTCTAATTAGCCTAAAAAAATCAAATCAACCTATAGTTTAACGATAATGTCAAATACAAAATAAAAAGCTTCCATACCTCCTCTAGTTTATTATCACTTGATTTATGAGTAGAAGTATCTAAGGATGATACTCGCTTTGATTTTTTTTCATATTCATCAATATCTCCATTTGGTAGATCTTTTCTTCTTGACTTATGAGATTTGGAGAATTCATCTGAAAGTCTATTAAATCCTTCTTCAGTGTCTCCATTTAGCTTCTCTTTCATTTTAGATTTTTTGGCCTTGGGAGCATCCAGGTCATCTGTAACACCATTTTCTCTTGTTTCTGATTTCTCATCTGAGTCATAATGGTGCCTTGACTTCCTTCTGTCACTCTGTGAACAAACAAAGAAGCATGACAAGATGGTCAGAGGTTTTAAGACTCTAGAGAAGTCAGAGTGTGACTCCCCCACCAGTTCAGCTCAATCTACAATTACTTTGAAAACCTACCTGCTAGAAATCCAGACTGCTTACTAATGCCAAGCTCTAAGCCTCAACTCTTGCTATCTTTCTCATCCCCTTCCTAGCATTCTCAAGACTCAGCCTCTAGCCCCTCTCTAATCCCATCATAAGATTTAAGGAAAATTAAAACGGTTTCTCCTTAGGGAAAGAAAGACAACCCCAGAATTATAAATTACTAAACAAGCAAAAACTTCCAACATTTGCAAGAGAAAAAAATTAATACTTATTGAATACCTACCCAGCACTGTGTAATGTGTTTTCAGCTTATCTTATTTAAATCTTCACAACAACCCTATAAGGGAAGTACAGGTCCATAATCCCTCATCCGAACTGCGATATCCATAAAGCTCTGAAAACCGAAAGTTTTTTTGTAACTTATTTGGAGGCAAAACCTTACCTGAACTCATTTGATGTCAAAATTTAACTTGAACTAACGTGAGGCTCTTTATAGTCTTTATTTATCCCACTTAGTATGACCACTCATATTTAATATTAAGGTGTTTGATTACAGGTTTCGGGCCCCAAACCCTACCGGGGTGCTACCCTTCTAAAAATCCCCAGAATTCTGAATTCCAAAATACAACTAGTTCCATGGATTTTGGATAAGGGATAATGAACCTGTATTATCTTTGCCATTTTATTTATTTATTTTATTTATTTATTTATTTATTTATTTATTTATTTTTGGGATAGAGTTTTGCTGTCACCCAGGCTGGAGTACAGTGGCGCGATCTTGGCTCACTGCAGCCTCTGCCTCCCAGGTTCAAGTGATTCTCCTGTCTCAGTCTCCCAAGTAGCTGGGACTACAGGCATACGCCACCACGCCCAGCTAATTTTTGTATTTTTAGTAGAAACGAGGTTTCACCCTGCTGGCCAGACTGGTCTCAAACTCCTGACCTCAGGTGATCCACCAGCCTCGGCCTCCCAAAGTGTTGGGATTACAGGCGTGAGCCACTGCGCCCAGCCACCTTTGCCATTTTATAGACAAGGAAACAGAAGTTCTAAGAGGTTAAGCAACTTGCCAAAGATCCACATGTGGGATTTCCTGCAGCTATAAGTACTAGAAATTGAATCTAGCACTGCCTGACTTGAAAGCCCATTCTCTTTTCATATTATGCTTCCCCCTGCACTTTGACAATTCAGAGGTTAAAGGAAAACAAAAAACTATATAATCCATATGGAAGTTCAATTGTTACACTTCTACAGAAGGACAGTAATCCTGGAATTTTTTTTTATTTTTTTTTTATTTTTACTATTTAATTTTTTTAAAAAAGGCTGGGTGCGGTGGCTCACATCTGTAACCCCAGCACTTTGGGAAGCTGAGACAGGCGGATCACAAGGTCAGGAGATCGAGACCCTCCTGGCTAACACAGTGAAACCCTGTCTCTACTAAAAATACAAAAAATTAGCCGGGCATGGTAGCGGGCGCCTGTAGTCCCAGCTACTCGGGAGGCTGAGGCAGGAGAATGGCGTGAACCCGGGAGGCGGAGTTTGCAGTGAGCCAAGATCGTGCCACTGCACTCCAGCCTGGGAGACAGAGCGAGACTCCGTCTCAAAAAAAAAAAAAAAGCACTATTCTGCAACTTCAATTTTAAAATGCCAGACTAGCGGCCAGTGTTGTGATATTTACAGAACACAATAAATGATTTGGGAATTTAGGACTTTAGTCTGGTGGCTAGCCGTGGTGGCTCACGTCTGTAATCCCAGCACTTTGGGAGGCCAAGGTTGGGCGGATCACCAGAGGTCAGGAGTTCGAGACCAGCCTGGCCAACATGGCAAAACCCCATCTCTACAAAAATACAAAAATTAGCAGCGGGTTGTGGCACACACCTGTAATCTTGGCCACGCTCAAAAAAATGAGTTACCTGGTCAAATACTCAAAATAGATAGCAGTGATTAGTGATAGTAAAAACTACTACCACCAAAATGTTCACTATAACTTACACAACTTTTAGAGTTCCTTCACGTATAATTTTCTCATCCATAAAATTGGAATTGCTGTGACAATTGAACAATATGTGTGAAAATGCTTTGCAGTTACACATTATAGCATCTGATCTGCAGTTAACTGCACTAGCCCACATCTTTCCAAACCAGTAGGTTCTACAGAAAAATAAGATTATTTATCGAGTCAGCCTTGGGGGGATTACAGCATTGAGCCCTGCACTTCAGGGAGAAGCCGAAGCAAGGCAAAGGGAGACCTCTCAGTCTAAGCCTGGTAACATCTCAAGGTGATTAAATAAACTATTCCACTTTAGACCCACAATGCTTGGCACTCTCCGTCTACTTGGTTTCAGTTACACTTTATATTCCCTTCTTACCTCTACCACATATCTTCTTCAATGGTTCCTCTCCTTCCTCCTCCAGTGGATGCTCCTTGAGTATCTGTTCTCTATGTTCACTTTTATTACTATTTATTGGCTCAATACGTACTTCCAGACTCCCTTCCTCACCTACATTCCAACTCTAAGAATCTAAGGACCAGCTCCATATCTCAACACATCCGAACCAAAGTTATCCTCACCTCAATACCAGACCACCATTCATTTCAGTTTTGTTTTTTTTTAGACAGGTCTTACTCCGTCTCCCAGGCTGGAGTGCAGTGGCTCAACCATGGTTCACTGTAGCCTCAACCTCCCTGGCTCAAGTGATCCTCCCACCTCAGCCTCCTGAGTAGCTGAGTCTACAGGCACGAGCTACAACGGCTGGCTAATTTTTTTTTTTTTTTGAGACAGAGTTTTGCTCTTGTTGCCCAGATTGGAGTGCAATGGCGTGATCTTGGCTCACTGCAACCTCTGCGTCCTGGGTTCCAGCAATTCTCCTGCGTTAGCATCCTGAGTAGTTGGGATTACAGGTATCTGCCACCACGCCCAGCTAATTTTTTTTTTTTTTTTTTTTTTTTTTTTTTTTTTTTTTTGAGACGGAGTCTTGCTCTGTCACCCAGGCTGGGGTGCAATGGTGCGATCTCGGCTCACTGCAACCTCTGCCTCCCGGGTTCAAGCGATTCTTGTACCTCAGCCTCCCGAGTAGCTGGGATTACAGGCACTCACCACCACACCCAGCTAATTTTTGCATTTTTTTTTTTTAGATGGAGTCTCGCTGTGTCATCCAGGCTGCAGTGCAGTGGCGTGATTTCGGCTCACTGCAACCTCAGCCTCCCAGGTTCATGTGATTCTCTTGCCTCAGCCTCCTGAGTAGCTGGGATTACAGGCATGTGCCACCATGTCCAGCTAATTTTTATATTTTTAGTAGAGACGGGGTTTCACCATGTTGGCCAGGCTGGTCTCGAACTCCTGACCTCAGGTGATCCACCTGCCTCAGCCTCCCCAAAATGCTGGGATTACAGACGTGAGCCACTGCACCTGGCCTTTTTTGGTATTTTTAGTAGAGAGGGGTTTCACCATGTTGGCCGGGATGGTCTCGATCTCCTGACCTCATGATCCACCCGCCTTAGCCTCCCAAAGTGCTCGGATTACAGCAGTGAGCCACCATGCCCGGCCTAATTTTTATATTTTTAGTAGAGACGGGATTTCACCATGTTAGCCAGGCTGGTCTTGAACTCTTGACCTCAGGTGATCCACCTGCCTCAGCCTCCCAAAGTGCTGGGATTACAGGTGTGAGCCACCGCGCCCAGCTAATTTTTTCATTTTTTGTAGAGACAGGGTCTCTACAAAACTCTACCTAAACTCCTGGGCTCAAGCAATCCTCCCATCTCAGCGTCCCAAAGTGCTAGGATTACAGGCATGAGCCACTGCAGCTAGCCACCAGACCTGTATTCTAATGCTCTATTTCTTTTAGTTGGTATTCCAATCCGTTTCCAAATCTCTGGTTATCTTTCATAGTTAAAGGGCAGTCAACATGTATTTCTGGGGAATTTACAATGTGAAAGCCACCAATTTACAACAACATAGTGAAACATAAGGATGGACAAAGATTTGGTCATTTTCCTCAAGAACTTTTGGGAAATATGTGGGATACATACAGGAAAAATGAACTAATTTTACATAGAAATGCATAACAAATGTCAATCAAATGATAAAGATAGCCACTGAAACTAGATAACGGTACATTCGGGTTGTCAGGAAAGACATAAACTAGGCCTTGACAGGTGGGCAGGATTGGGATGCAAAAGACAAGAATTTCAAAAGACGCCTTTTTAAAAATACCTGCTTGGTTTTCTGCTTACACTCTAGGTACCTTCAGTAGTCAAATTCACACAGCGAAAGCAGAATGGTAGTTGCCAGGACTGGAAGGAGAGAGGAATGAGAAGTGAGTGTTTAATGGGCACAGAGTTTCAGTCTGGGACAATGAAAAGTTCTGGAGATGGATGGTGGTGACAGCTGCAAAACGATGTAAATACACTTAATGTCACAGAGCTATATACTTAAAAATGGTTAAAATGATAAACGTTATGTGTATTTTAGCACAATAAAAGTGTTAGCTGGAATGGCAAGTTTACCTTAGTGATAAGGTCAGAGAGGTAGATTCTGCTTTCTAAGGCTATACAAAATAAGTCTCATTCTTTTGTTGAATGTCAGCCTTCGAATACTGCCACCTTAGCCTCTTCAGCTGCTTTCTTTTTTCCAGGTCAAATGTCTCCAGTGATAATTTTACCTGGGCATTTTTCAGCACCCTGTGATCCTCTAAGTCCTCTGAGTTTTCGGGATGTTTTTTTCTTTTCCCTTTTTTTTTTTTTTGGAGGGCGGGGGGGTGGGAGGAGGAAAGACTACAACTCCTCTACAGGCTCCTTGAGAGCAGAGACCATTTCTTTACTTATTTAGTTTAACCTCCTTGGTGCTCAGCAAAGAGTATGGTACAAATTAGGTTCAATAAACACCTGCGGATTGAATGAAAATACTGACAGTAAAGACTATTAATAATGCAACCCACACGATCTCCATCACTGACAAATCCTGGCAAGGCTCACTGTGACACTTTTTCTTAAGCCTCTATAGACTAGTTATTGAGGTTTGTAAACCTAAGATCGCTTTCCCCAGGATTCTTGCACAGGGGACGGGGTGACAGAAGCAACACATATTCAAAGCAATCATTTTTTCTTAATCATCTTCTAAGAGGGCCAATGAAAACAAAATGACAAGCGTCACTGCTTAATGAAAAAGAGAAAGAACAGATTTCATGGTGATGGGAGCTTGAGTCTGCCCGTCTGAGACTCAGGCGCCAACGGGAAGGGCTCTGAGGGGCCACGCTGGGGAGGGGCCCAAAGCCCAGGGCCATCTTTCTCCAGGTCGGGAGGGTGGAGGTGGAAACGGTCCCTGAGCGACCTCAGAGGGCCGAGGGCGGCGCGAAGGGAGGCCCTCGGATGCTCAGGCCCGGTTCTGACAGGCCATCATCAGGGACAGACAGTTCCCCTCCCCGCCCAAGCCGGCGCAGCCCAAAAGGAGGCGCGGCCCATGCTCAGTGCACCTTTTGCCTCTCCTTCTTCTGGCTCTCGGACTCCTCCAAGGGTGCTTCCAGCTCCATAATGTCCCCCCAGAGGAATTTCCCAGGCATTACTGGCCGCCGCCGCCTCCCTCCGGGCAAAGTGGCCACAACCACCTACCGGCAGCGACAGCGTGAAAACAAGCGGGGGCAGGGCGGCCGCCCGGCCTTGGCCGTGCGTCACTTCCGGGACACGCACCGCACGGCGGGGAAAAATAATCCCGGATACTCTCGGTTTAAGGGCTTCCATTGCGCCGCAACCTCTCAACCAATGAGTGTGAGAGATCTCAACGGGCCCACCCTTGTTCTGAAGTGATTGGTTACTAGAGTAAAACCCTGGCCAATCTCCATAAAGGAAGCATGCACGATTAACATAAATAGTTTGGTTTATCTTCCCCTCCCCCACTCCGAACTGGTCTCCTGGGCCCCGCAGAGTCTCTTGGGGGCTTCCCAGTATGTACTGCTAGGGCTAGGAAGCCCTTCAACGGCGGTAGACAAGGCCGGCACGCGGTGGGAGGGTGCGTGGGCAGGCCCGTGCCGAGGCCAGTGGGCAACGCCACGCGCCGCCTCGCCATTTGCCGCCGGAAGCTGAAGCCCTCGGCCCCGCCCATTGCGGGGGAGATGTTAACGACCAACGGCTTCGCGCGAGGCCGCAGGCCTGGCGTCGGTGGAAAGGGGCTTCGCGCAGTTTCGGGTGGGCCAGATGGGCCGGAGGTGTAGCCGGGAACGGACAGATGTCCGTCTCTTAAGTCTTAGATTTTAATGTGAAGTTGGTCCCTGGTTCATTGTGATCCTTCTCAGGCTGTCCATTTGGCATAAGAAGAAACCCGAGAAAGGAATGTACTTGTCTGAAGTCCCACAATCTGTTAGTGGCACAGTCAGGACTAGAGAATTTAGCTCCTGAAGCCGAGATCAGTGCTCTCTCTGCCACATCAACCTGAAAACTTTGAGTTTTGCAATGTTTTGGGGAAGATGCTCCCATGAAACAATGAACAGGAAAAACCTGAAGCCTCACATTTTCTGCTGGTGAGAAAAGCCAAAATGTCTTGCACAGATTCTCTATTTGCAGTGAATAAAAAAGGATTTAATTTTAGTGATGGGGATTAACTGCCCGTGAATCACAGCCTTACACAAAACTGAAACCTTTGACAATACGAAGGGTAACTTCCTCTGTGTTTCTATCTTTGCTTACTATCACCGAGGCTAGTTGGCTTTTCACAGATGTTTCTTCATCTCTTCATGATCCTTGCGACCCAGCTACTCTACCCAATGAAGACACAGGGCTACTCTCACAAACCACTTGATAACGTCTAGCACACCAGCCTTAAAACCTAAGCATCAAACTGTGTCCTAGCAAAATTACAAATTGTTACATGTGGAGTTTGGGAATTGGTCCTGAATAGCTGGAACCACAAATGTTAAATCTGTGATTGCTTCAAGCCTTCTGCATAACTACGGCTTGGCCTGAAGGCAAGGGCTATATGTTTGCATGTAACTTTATGGATTCAATACTTAGAAACACAAGGAGTGTTCAGCTATTGATGACGGAGAAATCCACCTCTCTTCCTAGGTTATGAGAATAGCTATGCATCTCTAGATCTGCGGTTTTCTACATCTTTTTGTCCTAATCCCTCAGTCCGCTCCCAATTCTACCATAGTAGGGTCTTTATAGCCCTACAACAGGGTATGATGATGTGCATAAAAACAGTGTAGATATGGCTAAGAATGCCGCACGTAAAATTGGGATAAAAGGAACAGATGTTATCTTGTGGTTGAAGGTTAGTAACAGATGAAGTAAAAGTTGAGCTCCTGAGCACTCTTTGGCATTCATTTGTATGTCAGAGGTCCTAAGAGCGGGCCTGAAAAAAAGAAAGGAGTAGACTGTTCAAATCTCCCTATTCAAGTGATTAACAAGTGTACGAGTGTTTTAGAATGACCTTCTGTGACTTGCAACACTACAGACTCTGCCTTTCTAAGCCCTAAATTCACTGAACCAAATCTCTGGCTGCTGTCTGTGTCAGATAGAAAGGGCAAGTATAAACCGATGTGTCAGTAATTTGACCAAGGAGTGGCTTAGCTGAAAAAAATATGACCACATTACACATGTGTTCTCCGGGGATATCATTTTGCCTCAATCAACTAGAAAACGTGGGAATGGGATGCAGGAGTGGAGAACTTTGTTTTCTTCATATTTGCTCCCTCTGTAAATCTCAAGAGATTGTGTCTGATGAGATTTGGGGTTGGGGGGAGGCATACTGTGCATGAATAATTAAAATGCACAATAATTCAAGATACAATCTTATTAGAACATCTTTATTTTCCAAACATCTTACCAGAGTCACTGATATACTTTCTTTTACAACACTTAAGAGTTGGGTGCTTCAATTGCTACTCCTGTTACAAGGTCCTATAAAGATTTCCCTGCCGGGCGCGGTAGGTCATGCCTGTAATCCCAGCACTTTGGGAGGCCGAAGCAGGCGGATCACAAGGTCAGGTGATCGAGACCCTCCTGGCTAACACGGTAAAACCCCGTCTCTCCTAAAAATATAAAAAATTAGCCGGGTGTGGTAGCAGGCACCTGTAGTCCCAGCTACTCTGGAGGCTGAGGCAGAAGAATGGCGTCTACCGGGGAGGCGGAGCTTGCAGTGAGCCGAGATCGCGCCACTTCACTCCAGCCTGGGCGACAGAGAAAGACTCAGTCTCAAAAAAAAAAAAAAAAAAAAAAAAAAAAAAAAAATTTCTCTTGCCCTTTGTCTCAGCTTATTTAAACTGACCATTAAGATATAAGAAGTAGATGACTATTTCTAAACTTGCCTCTCTCATCTTTTTAGAACTATAGGGCTAAATTAGTTTTACTCTGTAAAACTATTGAAGGTAAAAGTCATCAAATAACCATTTTGTATCTGCACGTCAATCTTATGCGGCAAGAAGAATTGAACCTTTTTCTTTTACTTTATACCCAGCAGCTTCGTCATGAACCATCATTTTTAAATGCTGTTACATGGAAATAGTTTAAGGGGCAGTTAAAAACTGATTTAAGACATATTGGGGGCACAAAATAAGTGTTGAGTATGGAAAAGCAGAAAGTAAAGGCAAAGAGAATGGGAGGGAAGGAGGAGGGTATTTTTCCCATTGCCATGGAACCTAAACCAAGTCAGTTCTAAAATCTTGCTAGAAAAGTTGGAAGAGTAATGCTGATAGCACAGGAAATTGGATCCGCTGATATAACAGCACCATGGAAATGAGGTACAGAGGTGCTTACATTAGTTTGAGGTTTTGACAGCATTGGAAAAGAGACATCTTTGGCTGGGCGCGGTGGCTCATGCCTGTAATCCCAGCACTTTGGGAGGCCGAGGCGGGTGGATCACGAGGTCAGGACATGGAGACCATCCTGGCTAACATGGTGAAACCCCGTCTCTACTAAAAAACACAAAAAATTAGCCGGGCGTGGTGGCACACGCCTGTAGTCCCAGCTACTCAGGAGGCTGAGGCAGGTGAATGGTGTGAACCCGGGAGGCACAGCTTTCAGT
The DNA here is from genome assembly GCF_028885655.2 of Pongo abelii. Classification (NCBI taxonomy): domain Eukaryota; kingdom Metazoa; phylum Chordata; class Mammalia; order Primates; family Hominidae; genus Pongo; species Pongo abelii. Next base: position 75,352,052 of record NC_071993.2, read on the forward strand.
GAGCCGAGATTGTGCCACTGCACTCTAGCCTGGGCAACAGAGTCAGACTCTGTCTCAAGAAAAAAAAAAAAGGAAAAGAGACATCTTTGAATACATTTATCATATGTATATTTATGCATGTATCTAGCTCCTAAATTCAAACCTTTAAATGATTTTGTAAGTGCTTAACCTTTAGTCTCATTGTTTCTTTAGTCAATTTCTTTCTGGATGTTTTGAACCAAATAGTAGGAGGGTTTCAGAGTCACATCGTCACATCAGTCACGCCAGAAGAGGGCACCATTATTCAAGTAATGTTTGGAAGCGGCTTCTGCTTCTTCCAGACATCTACTCCTTTCTTTTTTCAGGCCTGCTCTTAGGACCTCTGACATTTTTTCCAAATGTTACTAAGGTTTCAAAGGAAAGAAAGTCCTGTAAGACACCAGCAAAGTAATCATGAATTTGTCTTTGATGCCCCCATTCTTGTTTCATGACATTTATGTCTCTCTTCCCCACCCCTGTTAAGCAATAGCCTGTTTTCCCAACACCCAAAAAGCCTTAGTAGCTGTAGATAGGTTCTCAAAACGCCATGGTTCCCAATCTTTTCCCTTCTACAGGCTCTTTCCATTGCTCTTCCTCATAGACTTGACATTTTGGTTTGGTGTGTGTGTGTGTGTGTGTGTATGTGCATGCCACTACATGAAAAAAGATCTAGGGCCGGGCGCGGTGGCTCACGCCTATAATTCCAGCACTTTGGGAGGCTGAGGTGGGCAGATCACCTGAGGTCAGGGGTTCGAGACCAGCCTGGCCAACATGGCAAAACTTTGTCTCTACTAAAAGTACAAAAATTAGCCAGGCGTAGTGGCAGGCACCTGTAATCCCAGCTATTCAGGAGGCTGAGGCAGGAGAATCGCTTGAATCCGGGAGGCGGAGGTTGCGGTGAGCCAAGATTGTGCCACTGCACTCCAGCTGGGGTGACAAGAGCTACCTCCATCTCAAAAAAAAAAAAAAAAGGAAACAAGAAAAAAGATTTGTGCCAAGCATGGTGGCTCACACCTGTATTCCCAGCACTTTGGGAGGCCAAGGCAGGCAGATCACCTGAAGGCAGGGGCAGGAGTTCAAGACCAGCCTGGCCAACATGGTGAAACCCCATCTTTACAAAAAATACAAAATTGGCCTGGTGTAGTGGCTCATGCCTGTAATCACAGCACCTTGGGAGGCCAAGGTGGCGGATCATGAGGTCAAGAGATCGGGACCATCCTGGCCAACATGGTGAAACCCTGTCTCTACTAAAAATACAAAAATTAGCTGGGCATGGTGGCACGTGCCTGTAGTCCCAGCTACTCAGGAGGCTGAGACAGGAGAATTGCTTGAACCAGAGGCTGCAGTGAGCTGAGATCATGCCATTGCACTCCAGCCTGGGCAACACAGTGAGACTCTGTCTCAAAAAAAAAAAAAAAAAGATTTGAAATTTTGTAACATTTTGTCTGAAAAATTGTATTTAGGGATAATTGATCCATGGTGGTCATTCTAATCAATGAATAAGATACAAATGCAGTTTAACTGCCACACCAGCATGGGATAGTGTTGCATTACTGAGCTGGTGTAATTTCAACTATTTGCAAAGAAACGATCTTTTAGCTAGCAAGGAGTTAGAGTAAGGCAAAGGAATTGAGTACAATTTCTATTAGGACTTTTGAAATAATGAAAATAGTTTGCAAGAAACCTAGCTATGCCAGGGATCCCTAGGAGTCTGAAATCTCAGATGAGAGAGGATGTATGTTGTATGAATGTCTACAATAAGCCCATATTTTGCATATTTTATTCCTACTTATAAAATAAGCTATCAACTGAAAACTTGTTAGTGAAAGGGATAATACCTCCCCGTGGCATACCTGGATTTTGATGGCAGATACATCCTATAACCTTCCCAAAGGACTAAATCTGTAATGGAGGAATTCCAGACAACCTGACAAAAACAGGGGACCTGTATAGTGGGCCATGTATTTACCTATCAAGCAAGTTTTGTTACTATAAAATATATTAAAACACATACATATATATGTATAATAATATTAGGTACCTCCTGCATTGGGCACTTTTTTTTTTAAAGACCCAAAGCCATTCCACAGCCGTGCCCGCAATGGGGTTGCTCAGGCCTACACTGGGCACTTTTGATAGATCATCCCCAAGCCTCACAACAATCCCGGAAGGGAGACATCATTACTATCTCCCTTTGACAGATGAGAAAACCAATTCAGAGGAATTTGGTGACTTGCTCCATCACACAGCTACGAAGGATTTGGAATTGGAATTCAAACTGTATCTGACTCCTAAGCTCAGATCATTAAGCTGCCTCAAAAACCAGTTTTTTCATTAGAGAATAGACTGCATTAGGAAAGATAAATCAAGAACTAAAGTTGCCACAAAAAGCAGTTATGTCTGGGGAGAAAAATGCAGGTCACCTACTTTAGAGAATAATCTCCCAAACAATTTAATCGCACATATTCCCATCTTTAGTGTCTGTTATATGATGAGTTTCGTAGGAGAAAATTTTACTGGTTTCATAATGAGCTTGATTTATTTAATACATTCCTTTAAAACAGGGAGAATGTCATAATGCATCCAGTGGCAAAATTAGATGGACTTCATTAGTTGCGCAACATGGCAAAAACCCATCTCCTAAAAAAACAAAACAAATAAAAAACCTTACAGTTGGAAGGATTCTTCAAAATCCTATAGTTCAGCCAGCCAGTTAAACTAAATTCTGGAAATTGCTCTGCAGCATATCAGTAAAGGGATCACCAAGCTTCTGCTTGAATGCCCTAAACAATGGGAAATTCATTCTTTTCCAAAGCTGCCTACTTCATCTTCAGATAGCTTTGTCTAATAGAAAATTCTGCCAGGCACAGTGGCTCACACCTGAAATTCCAGCACTTTGGGAGGCCCAGGTGGGAGGATTGCTTGAGGACAGAAGTTCAAGACCAGCCTGGCCAACATAGTGAGACCCTGTCTCTATAAAAAATAAAATTAGACAAGCCTGGTGGCTTATGCCTGTAGTCCCAGATACTCAGGGGGCTAAAGTGGGAGGATCACTTGAATCCAACAGGCCGAGGCTGCAGTGTGCTGTGATCATGCCACTGTACTCCAGCCTGAGTGACAGAGACCCCGTCTCAAAATAATTTTTTTCGTTGTTAAAATACTTCTCTTAACTTCCATTCACTGGTGCTGATTCCATGCTGTAAGACCCCCTAAAACAATACTCTCACCTCTACTTCCCCTACAAGTCTTTTCTATACCAGATTACCCACCTCTCTTGGCACTTAGAGCAGGGTTTACACTGTCGTTTTGACAACAATTAATCTTCTCACAATGCAATGAATGGTATGTCAATCAATTGGGGTCCACTGAAAGCCAATAGTCAAGAGTGAGTGAGCTGACCACTGCAAAAGAGAGCAGTGAATGTCATTTGCACTTCCACAGGGACTGCACAAAGTTCTCCAGTGCCGGGCTTCTCTCTGGACTTCATTGTTGTCAGTATGGTGAGAGTCAGAAGGAGACACTCCAATTATTCAGTCATTCACGCCTGTAATCCCAGCACTTTGGAAGCCGAGGCAGGCGAATCACAAGGTCAGGAGTTCGAGACTAGCCTAGCCAACATAGTGAAACCCCATCTCTACTAAAAATACAAAAAATTAGCCAGGTGTGGTGGTGCACACCTGTAATCCCAGCTACTCAGGAGGCTGAGGCAGGAGAATCGCTTGAACCTGGGGAGGCAGAGGTTGCAGTAAACCGAGATTACGCCATTGCACTGCAGCCCTGGCGACAGTGCGAGACGCTGTCTCAAAAAAAAAAAGGAAAAGAAAAGAAAAAACATTCCCTCAACCATAAATCAGCACCATCATCTTCTCAACATGCTGAAACCAGTCTCAATTGCTCCATGTTCCCCAAACCCAAGAGAACTGACCATTCTACTACTTGGTCTGAAAAGGCTTAGCAGAAAAAATTCTAGGTCTTACCATGAGTTGGAAATGGACCAAAATGCAGATGAATTGCTAAATGTCTACCAGACTCCTTCCACCTTTCTCTAAACCTCTCATTCAGAACCTCCGTTTTACTCCCAAGCCATTCGGTAACCATTCTGCTTCCCTTCTATCTCCACATTCTATCTCCGCCATCTGACTTCTCACTGCCATCTATAAAGAAGGCCTGGGCCAGGTGCGGTGGCTCATGCCTGTAATCCCAACACTTTGGGAGGCCGAGGCGGGTGGATTACGAGGTCAGGAGATCAAGACCATCCTAGCTAACACAGTGAAACCCCGTCTCTACTAAAAATACAAAAAATTTGCCGGGTGAGGTAGCAGGCGCCTGTAATCCCAGCTACTCGGGAAGCCGAGGCAGGAGAATGGCATGAACCTGGGAGGCAGAAGTTGCAGTGAGCCGAGATTGTGCGACTGCACTCCAGCCTGGGCAACAGAGCAAGACTCCATCTCAAAGAAGGCCTGAAATGTAGGGAGGAACCAGAGGAATAGTAGTATAGCCAGATGCCTCTTGCCACAGGAATTTTCGACATTGTCAGTCACATTGGGAACCATTTGTTCATGTCCAGGGTGGTCAAAGAGAAGACCCTGGGCAGCAATGATTAAAGGAATTCTTGTTGCAGAGTAGCCAACACATTTATGTAAATTCTTTCTTGGTAATGATAAAGACTTAGGGTTGCATAGATACCTTGCAGCAGACACTGTTTTCTTGCAACAGACACTGCTTCAACACACACTGTTTTCTGATTTTGTGTTGAAATCTGGTGAGATCCACTTAACTTAGAACTCAATATTGGTGTAGGTAAAAAAAAAAAAAATCACTGCAGGAAGTAAATTGGCATTCTATGTATTTGAGAAACTAATGTATAAAAATTCAAGTTAATTACAATTGGAAGGGGACCAGTAATTCCACTTTTTAATTGAAAATAATCTATATACTCCCAATAAACTCACAGTAAAATAAGCTTCAAAAAGCCTTAAGATGCCAAAAAAGGAAAAAAAGCCAGTAATTAGAACAAAATATGTAATGTGGTTAATAGCATATATATGCTTGCCTTTAGACAATTCTTATATACTCAATTCTTATATGATTGAAAGATTCTGTAGTAATGCTCTACCTTTTTACAAATAAAAAAAATAGGTTTCCAAAAGAAAATTAAACGTTTATGACTGGAGTTAGCGGTAGTAAGGAATTGGATGTGAGTGGTTGACTGCTCTTTGTGCCTTCAGCGTTTTGCAGAAAATTCTGTCTTCTTTTTAGTCCATCCAAAATGACTGAATTATTAGATCCCAGACTCTGTGTCCTAAAGATATTAAAAATAACAGAATTATTGGCTTCAAGGGAACTCGAATTTCTAACCAAGGCATTATACTTTGTTACTTTGAAGTAGTACATTTACTAATACAAAGGTACACTTATCAAATAAATTAACCTTTAAAAATCCAAAGTGCTCTTTACATTTTAAAGGCTTCACAATAGCACCTCAATTATTTGACAGCTGCCTTCACAGAAGTTTATATTTTCTGAAAAACATCTGTTCTCAGATCCAGTATCAAGTATATTCTAGTCAGAAACAGTAAGTTCCCTGAAAAACTTCTATATATCTGAAGTGGCCAATATCTTCCTGTGAAATTTATTACTTTTATGAGAAATCATATGGAAGAGAAAAGCAAATTATTATATTTTTAATATTACAATGTTCTTTTCTAGGAGGAACAAGCTATATTAGTCCATTATCTAACACATATGCCTTGCTTCAGCTAACTCACAATACTGTTTGGTAGGCTGGGCACAGTGGCTCATGCCTGTAATCCCAGCACTTCAGGAGGCCAAGACAGGCAGATCACTTGAGGCCAGGAGTTTGAGACTAGCCTGGCCAACATGGTGAAACCCTGTCTCTACTAAAAATACAAAAATTAGCCAGGCATAGTGGTGCACACCTGTAATTTCAGCTACTCATGAGAGTGAGGCATGAGAATCTCTTGAACCTATGAGGCAGAGGTTGCAGTGAGCCAAGATCACACCCACTACACTCCAGCCTGGGCAACAGAGCGAGACTCTGTTTCAAAAAAAAAAAAAAGCAAAAAACAAAAAAACTTGTCTATGTTTATTGTTTGTCTCCCCAACTAAATTGTATACTTCCTGTAAGTAGAAACAATGTCTTATTCATCTCTATCCCCCTAATCCTTATAACCATCATGGCACACAGTTGATGTTCAAATGTTACTTTCCCTTCCCTTTCCTCTAAATGCCTGTCAATTATAGCTAGCCTTTCAGGAAAAGCATATTGCTTAAAAATAAGCAATCCTTAAGAAATTAAATTTCTCAAAATTTTGCAAATCAAAATTCCTAGTCACCTATCAAGGAGTAATGTCTCTCATCTGTTTTTGTTTTGTTTTTGCCACAGAGAAAGAAAAGGAACCCATGGCTTGTTCGTTTACACCACCATTGTTCACGTTTGAAGACATGTTTTGGTTATTTTAAACACTTGATAGCCGGGCATGGGGGCTCACACCTGTAATCCCAGCACTTTGGGAGGCCAAGGTGGGTGGATCACTTGAGGTCAGGAGTTTGAGACCAGCCTGGCCAACATGGTGAAAACCTCATCTCTACTAAAAATACAAAAATTAGCTGGGCGTGGTGGCACATGCCTATAATCCCAGCTACTCAGGAGGCTGAGGCAGGAGAATCAATTGAACCCGGGAGGCAGAGGTTGCAGTGAGCTGAGATTGTGCTACTGCACTGCAGCCTGGGCGACAGAGCGAGACTCCGTCTCAAAAAAAAAAAGAAAAGAAAAGAAAAGGTCTTGCACCCCCAATAAAGAAGTAATGATACGTTTTTAAAATGTAGATTTCTAGGAATATATCCTAAGAAAAAAACTCAGAAATGACCACAAACATTTTTATGTAAAAATAACTCACTGCAGGTTGATTTATTATAGCAAAAAATTGGGAATGATCTAAATGTCAAAGAAAGGAAAATAGGCTGGGCACAGTGGCTCATGCCTGTAACCCTAGCACTTTGAGAGGCCAAGATGGGAGAACTGCTTGAGCCCAGGAGTTTCAGACCAGCCTGGACAACATAGTGAGACCTCATTCTTACAATATAATAATAAGCAGCAGCAGCTGGGTGTGGTGGTGCATGCCTGCGGTCCCAGCTACACAGGAGGCTGATTTGCTTGAGACCAGGAGGCCGAGGCTATAGTGAGCCCTGATTGAACCACTGTACTCTATCCTGGGCAACAGTGTGAGACCTTGTCTCTTTAAAAAAAAAAAAAAAAAAAAAGGAAAATAATAGGAAAATAATATCTATTTATTTATATATATATATATATATATATATATAGGTCCACATAACAGAATGCTAAACAGCCATTAAAAAGAACAAGCTTGTGGCTCACGTCTGTAATCCCAGCCAAGGTGGGTGGATCACTTGAGGCCAGGGAAGCCAAGGTGGGCAGATCACTTGAGGCCAGGAGTTCGAGACCAGCCTGGCCAACATGGTGAAACCTCATCTCTGTTAAAAAAAAAAAGACACACACACGCACACACAAAATAGCTGGGCGTGGTGGCTCACGCCTGTAGTCCTAGCCACTCAGGAGGCTGAGGCAAGGAAAAAAAAGGCTTGAGGCCAGGCGCAGTGGCTCATGCCTGTAATCCCAGCACTTTGGAGGCTGGATCCCTGAGTGGATCACCTGAGGCAGGAGTTCAAGACCAGCCTGGACAACATGGTGAAACCCTGTCTCTAATAAAAACACAAAAATTAGCTGGGCCTGGTGGTATGTGCCTGTAATCCCAGCTATTTGGGAGACTGAGGCATGAGAATTGCTTGAACCCGGGAAGCAGAGGTTGCAGTGAGCCGAGATCGCGCCACTGCACTCCAGCCTGGGCGACAGAGCAAGACTACATCTCAAAAAACAAACAAACACCAAGCTTAAGCTACATTTATCAATAACAGGATATACATAAGTTACATGAAAAAAGAAAGCCATGGCTCTATATGATTTGTTGTTAAAAATACTTTTATTAAGCCCTGGTACAGTGGCTCACGCCTGCAATCCCAAATGGGAGGCCAAGGCAAGCGGATGGTTGAATCCAGTTCAAGGCCAGCCTGGGCAACATAGCAATATATTGTCTCCACAAAAAAACTTTTTTACACTTGATCTTAGCCAAAAGGCCGAGAAGTGATCAAAAAAACTTTTCAATTAGCCTGATGGCCGGTGCGGTGGGTCATGTCTGTAATCCCAGCACTTTGGGAGACTGAAGCGGGAGAATCCCTTGAGCCCAGGAGTTCGAGACCAGACTGGTAACATTGTAAAACCTCATCTCTACAAAAAATTAGCTGGGTATAGTAGCATGTGCCTATAATCCAAGCTACTCCAGAGGCTGAGGTTGGGGGATGGCTTGAGCCCAGGAGGCCTAGGCTGCAGTGAGCTATGATTGTGTCATTGCACTCCAGCTGGGTGACAGACTGCAACCCTGTCTAAAAGAAAAAACAACAGAGCAACTTACAAATGCATAGAAAAAAGTGTAGGGTCAGACACGCTCAGTGGCTCACACCTGTAATCCCAGCCCTTTGGGAGGCTGAATTGCTTGAGCCCAGGAGTTTGAGACCAACCAGCCTGAGCAACATGGTGAAACCCCATCTCTCCAAAAAAAAAAAAAATTGGCTGGGCGTAGTGACATGTGCCTGTAGTCTCAGGTACGCGGGAGACTAAGGTAGGAGGATCACTTGAGCCCAGGGAGGTTGAAGCTGCAGTGAGCTGTGATTGTACCACTGCACTCCAGCCTGGGTGACAGAGTCAATCACTGTCTCAAAGCAAAAAAAAAAAAAAAAAAAAAAATACTGGCAAAGATATGAACCAAATTTTAGAATGACCTTTGAGAAACTATTAAATAACACAGGGAAAATGTTCATATGATAGACTATTAATTTTAAAAAGCAACATGCAAAATAGTAACTCAGTACGAGCCGAGTAGACAAAATCTATAGATCTATACATTTGGACTGAAGTGCTATACAGAAACAAACCAAATATAAAATGATTTTTAAAAAATATCTAGATGTTAGGCCAGGCATAGTGGCTCACGCCTGTAATCCCAGCACTTTGGGAGGCCAAGGCGGGCAGATCACCTGAGGTCAGGAGTTCGAGACCAGTCTGGCCAACATGGTGGAACCCTGTCTCTACTGAAAATACAAAAATTAGTCAGGCGTGGTGGCGGGCACCTGTAATCCCAGCTACTTGGGGGACTGAGCCAGGAGAATTGCTTGAACCTGGGAGGCGGAGGTTGCAGTGAGCTGAGACCATACCATTGCACTCCAGCCTGGGCAACAAGAGCAAAACTCCATCTCAAAATATATATATATGTGTGTGTGTGTGTGTGTTAGAATAAGTATAGGTGTTTTAAAAAATATTTTTCACCCAGTAAGATTGTTAGCTATTTTAAAAGAAAAAAATACTTTTCAGTACTTCTTAAGTGTTCTATCATGGCGATACTACTTTTATAATCCAAACAACGTTTAAACAAATTGGCATGGAAAACATTAGTGGAGGCCGGGCATGGCGGCTCACGCCTGTAATTGTGGCACTTTGGGAGGCTGAGGAGGGCGGATCACTTGAGGTCAGGAGTTCAAGACCAGCCTGGCCAACATGGCAAAACCCCGTCTCTACTAAAAAATACAAAAATTAGCTGGGCGTGGTGGTGCATGGCTGTGATCCCAGCTACTCGGGAGGTTAAAGTGGGAGAATTGCTTGAACCTGGGAGGTGGAGGTTGCAGTGAGCAGAGATTCCACCACTGCACTCCAGTCTGGACAACAGAGCAAAACTCTGTCTCAAAAAAAAAGAAAAAGAAAGAAAATATTAGGCTGGGTGCGGTGGCTCACGCCTGTAATCCCAGCACTTTGGGAGGCCAAGGCGGGCAGATCACCTGAGGTCGCGAGTTCAAGACTAGCCTGACCAACATGGAGAAACCTCATCTCTATTAAAAATACAAAATTAGCTGGGTGTGGTGGTGCATGCCTGTAATCCCAGATACTCGGGAGGATAAGGTAGGAGAATCGCTTGAATCGGGAGGCGGAGGTTGTGGTGAGCCGAGATCACGCCATTGCACTCCAGTCTGGGCGACAAGAACAAAACTATGTCTCAAAAATAAAATAAAATATTAGTGGATAGTAGCCACATCCCTTTCTCAACCTATGTAGAGCCAGGAATAGAAGTGAAAACTTCCAACCCTCAGTTCAGAAAGTGCTTGGCTTATAGAAATTTCTATTTTTAGAAATAATTAAAGATTTATGAGTAGTGGGGACAGTCAAATTTGGTTCACATTAAAAATAAACTGTATCCTACTATATAAGAGATTTCATTGTAACTTTATACAATTTATTCAGTAAAGGTATAAAAGCTGGCAGAATTGTATCATTATAGAAGTGTGATAGTCAGTAGTCTCTTACTAGGTAACAAAATGCCCTTGATTTTCATAATTCCTGTAGAACAGTGGCTAATCAGCCACTTTCTTTTTTTTTTTTTTGAGACAGAGTCTTGCTCCATCACCAGGCTGGAGTGCAGTGGCACGATCTCAGCTCACTACAACCTCCACTTCCCGGGTTCAAGCGATTCTCCTGCCTCAGCCTCCCGAGTAGCTGGGATTACAGGGATGCGCCACCATGCCTGGTTGTATTTTTAGTAGGGACGGGGTTTCACCATCTTGGCCAGGATGGTCTCGATCTCTTGACCTCGTGATCCACCCGCCTCGGCCTCCCAAAATGCTGGGATTACAGGCATGAGCCACTGTGCCCAGCCTAAATCAGACACTTTTGTGTGGACTTACCGTGGAGAATCTATTCCACTATCTCCTGCCATGCTGTGATTTTCTGTCCCTTCCAAGTGACTGTGTTCATATTGGACATCCTGAGCCAACACTGGCATATGTGAAGTGTTGAAACGTTGGAACTTTTGTGGGAAATATTTTCTCATTTCCTGATTCTGAGGACTCTGACTCCAGCTAGCTGGCTTCTTTCCTGTGTCACCAATAGTGTCTTGTATGACTTCAGCTTCGAAACTGGCTTTTCTTGCGCTATAGTAATCAAAGATTCTTTCATCAGCAGGTGCTGAGGCCTGTACACATTTAGCAACACTGGGTTCTTCTTCGTAGTTAAAACTAAACTGGGCCCCTGAATTTAGGCCACAACTTTCAGCAGAGAGGTTAGGTTCTTGGCTTTCACCTGGGGTAGCATGCAGCCCAGTGGGTTTGTAGCATTCGTTTCTTTTAAGCACCTGAGGCTCAACTCTCTCCATTGTGCTGTTGTACTCGGTCAGAGATCTCTCCATCACTTTTTGTTTTCCTAAATGATTTCCCTGGCTTCCACCTGTGAAGGAATACTGACTGTGGCCAGGCAGCATTTGACGTAAGTCATCATTCTCAGAAATGCCATCTTCCTCTAGATATAATGAACTACAGGCACCATCATCATCTTCCACTTCATTCTGATACAAGGCCTGGTCATCATTAGAAAGCTGTTCATTTTCTAGGCTTGTAGTCTCTGCATCCTGGACAAATCCTTTTCTCAATAATTCTTCTGAGTCTCTGTCTTGTCTTTCAGGTTGTCTTAAAGGGTTCATGCCAACTGGGTAATCCAAAAGGCCAAGATTTTGAAACTGGTGTATTGTGTTATCCACTAATCTACAAGCAGAGGGTGTTCGGTCTGAAAAGGAGGCACCTCGTGATGGCAGGCTATGCGGAGTCTCTTTGGTCTCCCCTAATTTGTCAAAGTGGGAATGACTTTTCCTCAAGACTTCAGGAATTACCTCATTTTCTCCACCATACACTTTGTATCTCAACATGCTTTCCATAAAGGGACAGCATTTACCATCATTTTGCAACATGCTCTGTTGAGGGTGATTGAAGAGGTGACCTCTGAAGTCATCATTGGTGGGTTTGACAGTAGGGTCATTTATGTAAATGGATTCTGCTTCCATTTTATCATTAGGTTGTTCAGCATATGGCTCTTTGGCTTTACCATCAAAGATTCTTGAGGAATCCAAGGACCTAGGCTTTTGGAAAGGCTTTTCCTTTGGTCCAGTCTGGCTGGGTTTCAGATCACTGGTCTTCGGAATTTTGTGCCCTTTGGATATTGTGCTTCCTCTGTGAGACAAACCTTGGAAAGGATTACTGATTCGCTTTTTATAAATCAAATGGGAACCTAGCACTGTTGTAATCTCACCAAGTGGTTTCTGACCTACCATTTCATTTGGGCTTTTAATTCTGGGGATAGGCTGTGTAGCAGGGAGCTTGGGGTGTTTCTCCAGTCTAATGCTTCCTGGCTGAAACTCACTTCCCTGATTCCTGGCTTTGTGTCTATCCCTGCGAGAATGGGCCTGCCCTTGAGGTTTTGCAGACAGACCATGGCTTTTCTTAACCCCCTCTTTTGAAGGATATTTATGCCCGATTGTCAGCATGTCAGTGGAAGTGCCCTGGCTATTATATTTTTTCTGTTCTTCGTATTTTTGCATTAGGACGGTGTGTTTGATTAAATTGTCAACAGTCAAAATGGGGTTAATTCGTTTGATTATCTCATGTTCAACATCTCGAGGGATATTGTCCAAGTCATCTTCATCTCGGACAGGCCATTCTTCAGGTGGGAACTGAGCAGAGAAACTGCTGTGTTCTGTTTTGGGCTTCTCCTTTCTAGATATGCTGCGCCATAAGAGACTAAAACCAAACTTCTTGCCTTTTTCTTTATCTCCTGTGTATGGTAAAGGTTTGGTACTCTCACAAATGTGGTGCTCCGCAGACACTGAAACTGCCCCTTTCTGTACCCAAGGTAAGGATTCCTTAAGACCTCTGTGACTCTTCCTAGTCACTTCTGCAGCAACTGGTGGTTCCTGAACATCCTGAGTGTGCATGTCCCGGAAACACTGGCAAGACTGACAGTGGGATATGGGGGCAGCATTCTCTTGGGCTGACTGTGCACAGCTCTCCATGCTCACCAGATACATCATGGAAGTTGGCATCAGGCGACTTTCATCTGATGGCAGCACTCTCTTATTTTCCTGGGTGGTTGTATTTGTAATGAAGTAAGTCTGAGGAGTAACTATGAAGTATCCTTCTCCAGTGTGATAAATCTTCCTTTCTTTAATCAGCATTCCCAGAGTGGTATAAAGAATATCTTCCGATGGAATTGCAATGCCTAAAACAGACAAGCATTTTACAGATAGATTTTGAATAAGAAAAATTTTAATGAGTGAAATCAGTAACTCTGAAATGACTACACATTGGCTTGATAAACCCAGAGCTGATTGTAACATGATTAATACATGTGATTAAAATGCCAGGGATGGGTATGATGGCTCATGCCTATAATCCCAGAGTTTTGGGAGGCTGAGGCAGGAGGATCACTTGAGCCCAGGAGTTCAAGACCAGGCTAGGCAACATAGCAAGACTTCGTCTCTACAAAAAAAATTTTAAACATTAGCCAGGTATGGAAGGATCATTTGAGTCCAGGAGTTCAAGGCTGCAGTGAGCTATGATCGTGCCACTGTACTCCAGCCTGGGCAACAAACCAAGACCCTGTCTCAAAAAAAAAAAAAAAAAAGCCAAAGAAGCATAAATAATATTTATAAGTTAAATAATAGGAATAGGCCAGGCATGGTGGCTCACACCTGTAATCCCAGCACTTTGGGAGGCTGAGGCAGGCAGATCGCTTTAACTCAGGAGTTCAAGACCAGGCTGAGCAACATGGTGAAATCATGCCTCTACTAGAAATACAAAAATTAGCAGGACATGGTGGCGGGTGTCTGTAGTACCAGATGCTTTGGAGGCTGAGGTGGGAGGATTGCTTGAGCCCTTGGAGGCAGAGGTTGCAATGGGCCATAATTGCACCACTGCACTCCAACCTGGGCAACAGAGTGAGACCCTGTCTCAAAAATAAAAATAAAAATAACAGGAAAATAATTTGGTCCACATAAAGTCACATGGGTAGGTTAATGAGTAAATAGACAAAAAAAAATCTGAATTCATTCAAATAAAAACCCATTATAAATTTAAACTGTGACTGAGGAAAGCATTCTTTTATTTAGTAGCAAGGATTACAGGCACCTGCCACCACGCCTAATTTTTTTTTTTTTTTTTTTTGTAGTTTTTAGTAGAGATGGGGTTTCACCATATTGGCCAGGATGCTTTCAATCTCTTGACCTCGTGATCTGCCCACCTTGGCCTCCCAAAGTGCTGGGATTATAGGCGTGAGCCACCACGCCCGGCCCAGATGCCATTCTTGAAAAGGAAGAAAATAAATAAATAAAAGAATGAGTGGCGTGCACCTGTGGTCCCAGCTACTTGGGAGGCTGAGGCAGGTGGATTGCTTCAACCCACGAGTTTGAGGCTGCAGTGATCTAAGAAGGTGCCTCTGCACTCTAACCTGGGCAACAGAGTGAGGCCTTGTCTCAAATAAAATAAAGAATGAGACATATCAATATATGTTAGCATCGACAGATCTCCAAGATATGTTTTTAAGTTAATAAGGGAAACGTGTTGAATGTATAGAATGATCCAATTTATGCCGGGCACGGTGGCTCATGCCTGTAATCCCAACACTTTGGGAGGCTGAGGCGGGTGGATCATGAGGTCAGGAGTTCGAGACCAGCCTAACCAACATGGTGAAACCCCGTCTCTACTAAAAATACAAAAATTATCTGGGCATGCTGGTGGGCGCCTGTAATCCCAGCTACTGAGGAGGCTGAGGCAGAAGAATCGCTTGAACCCGGGGAGGCGGAGGTTGCAGTGAGCCAACATCGTGCCACTGCACTCCAGCCTGGGTGACAGAGTGAGACTCTGTCTCAAAAAAAAAAAAAAAAAGATCCAATTTATGTTATGAAAAATTTATTATCATATATAAGAAATGATAATAGCAGTTATTACCTCTGGAAGTGAGAGTGAAAAAATGGGAAATGGGGGGAAATAAACTTTACTTTCTCATTTTGCACTCCTTTCCACAGAGTGTGATTTATTTATTTATTGCCCGTAAGCATTTATTTTTGGAAAAGTTTATCTGAAAAGTAAAAGAAATACCCTTATCAAATTTGTTGCAGGACTTCTTCTGGTAGGGTTCTGATATAAAGTTCTATAGAAGAGGGGAAAAAAGGATATCACCCAGTTTATTTATGTGTTTAAGACTAATTATAAATAGAAACCAAACACATACAGTGAAGTACAAATAGAGAAAAACTTATTACTCTACCTGGGTAGTGTTTCATCAAACGCTCCAAAAGTGATTCCTGTGTTACTACAATCTGAGCTGTATTCATATCAGATATAGCACAGCAAAGAACTTCACCCAAAGGTACAAACTGAGATTGAGTTATTGGATTCATTTGCACTGGAAAGACATCACCTAAATTGGAGATTTAAAAAAGGGGGGGGGGTTGATAAATTTGATATAGTATAAAATGTTTGGAATTAGTGAAACAAAAATAAAGACTAATAGGTAGAATTGCAATTCTTTCGTCAGTCTTTACTCAGAATCTCTTAACATGACATGTACAATGACAGAAACTATATAAGAAAGATTTACATTATGGTCTCTACTTTTAAGAAATGTGTATTAACTGTCTCTAAAGTAAGAGATGGCAAGATTCCATCAGAAAGGCTCAAACTATTATCAGAGTTCAGGAGGTCACGTAATACTTATATACCAGCAGTTTACCATTTTTCAAACTATTTTTTCATATTAGCTATCTTGAGAAAGGCAGACACAGGATTATTTCTTTACTTAAAATATATAAAGTTATAGAAAACTCAAGTAATGGTCCCAAGTCTAAAAGCAAGTAAAGTGACAGAAATAGGTCTTCTGACTCCTGATCCAGTATTTTCACCATTCCACATTTTCCTGATTGGGATGATCAGGAAGATTTGAAGAAAGGCAGAAGTGTTTTCCAATGAGCAAGAAGACATGAAGCAAAACCATGGAAAGCACATGTAAGGGTATGGACAGAGTTATCCTGGTTCAATAGAACTTACAGCTTAATACAGGACCAAAGTGGAAGACAAGGCTGGAAATGTAAGCTAGACTGTATCGTCTTTCCTCCTAGCCAGTGTATTAAATGTTCTTCTTAACCTGCCATTACTCAGGTTGAGTACTGGATTCTGCTGGACATCCATGGAAATCCCTCAATCAATTGGAAATGAAAGACTAAGACTCAGGAAAGAGATTTAGGAATCAACTAATAGAGATGAGATCTGAAGCTAGAGTGGAATAAATTATTTAATAGGAGAATAAAGAAAAGCACCAAGAAACACCTAACTAAGAAACAATCTACATTTAAGACACAGTAGGGACCAGACATGGTGGCTCAGGCCTGTAACCCCAGCACTTTGGGAGGCAGAGGTGGGCGGATCACCCGAGGTCAGGAGTTTGATACTAGCCTGGCCAACATGGTAAAACCCCGTCTCTACTAAAAATACAAAAATTAGCTGGGCATGGTGGTGGGCTCCTGTAATCCCAGCTACTCAGGAGGCTGAGGCAGGAGAATCGCTTAAACCCAGGAGGCGGAGGTTGCAGTGAGCCAAGATGGCGCCACTGCACTCCAGCCTAGTGAGTGAGCCTAGGTAAAGACTAGACAGACTGAGACTCCATCACAAAAAAAACAAAAAACAAAAAACACAGTAGGAATTAGGAACCCACAAAAGAGCACATATCTCTTGGCACATACCAAAAGTATAAAAAAAAAGGGCTTCAAAAAAATAGTGGTCAACAGTATCAAATGCTTAGAAGGAAATCCAAAGGGTTGAGGAAGGAGAAAAGCCACTGGATTTCTTGATTGGAAGGTGCCACTGGTGACTTTTAAGAAAACAATTCCAGCCTGGCCACAGTGGCTCACACCTGTAATCCCAACACTTTAGGGAGATCACTTGAGGCCAGGAATTCGAGATCAGCCTGAGCAACATAGCGAGATCCAATCTCTACAAAGATAAAAATTTTAAAAATTAGCCAGGATGGTGGTTTGCCTCTCCTAGCAGCCAGGGGGCTAAGGTGTGAGGATTATTTGAGCCCAGGAGTTACAGGCTGAAATAAGCTATGACTGCACCACTGCATGGCTGCCTAGGTGAGGGTGAGACCCTGTCTCTAAGAAAACAAAACAAAACAAAACAAAAAAAAGAAAGAAAGAAAACTATTTCAGTAGAAAAGAAGACAAAGTTCCAATTGAAGGAAAGGAAGTTGGTGAGAAAAATGTAAAGTTAATGGGTGTTCCTTGTAGAGCAGCGTTTCTCAACTTTGGCACTTTTGATATTTGAGGTGAGATATATATAGGATGAACAATGGTCCCAGTATGCCCAGGACTGAGGTGCTTCCTGGGACACAGGACATTCAGTGCTATAAGC
The DNA here is from genome assembly GCF_028885655.2 of Pongo abelii. NCBI lineage: Eukaryota > Metazoa > Chordata > Mammalia > Primates > Hominidae > Pongo > Pongo abelii. The sequence continues at coordinate 75,369,443 of NC_071993.2, forward strand.
CTATAGCCAGGAAAGTTACTGGCAAACTGGGATGAGTAGCCACCCTAACCAGATAATTTTGCAGTGGGAGGCTGCTCTGTGCATTGTAGGGTATTTAATAGCATTATGGCCTCTACCCATTAGATGCCAGTAGCATTTCCCACAGTTGCAGCAACCAAAAATATCTCCAGACACTTCCAAATGTCCTCTCGATGGCTAAGTCATCCCAGTTGGAAACCACTGCTCTAGACCATTTGTATGCAAAATCTGATGGTGAATAAGGAGAAATAGATCATAAACCAGAAAGGAGTAGGATCCAGTGAATACGACTGGATGCTGTGGTTTTCTTAAAGTAAGATCTGTGTCCCTTTGGATGCAAAAAGGAAGGGCTTAGTGGAGATGGTGGACATGATTCTGGGAGAGGGGAGATCAGTAAGATAGCAAGATCCCAAAGAAGGGGAAAGGGAAAGTATATCAAGGGCGTAAGTAGAGAGGCTAGCTTACAAATGAGGAAGATGCTACTCTATCTGAGACTTGAGAAAATAATAGAGGGTGGCAGAAGACCAGAAATATATTGAGGCAGAGAAGGAAAAAAAATATTAGCACAGCAAAGTCATCTGACTTCTGTCAAGTTAGAAAATAGAAATAAGAGGGAAAAATGGGAATGAGAGGATGGCGGGTGGAAAGGGGGTTTGAGGAGCTATTCTCAAAGTACTAGGAAATAAAAAATGAGTAAGAAGATTGTGAAGGAGCCGAGTCTCCAGGTGATCTATGCATAGTTTTTGGCAGAGGGGTGGCATTTTGTAATGGAAAAGGGTGAGAGCTGGGGGAGGCCAGCCCATGCCTCTAAAACTTTAAAATGTGCATATGTGGATCACCAGGAGATCTTGCTAATGTGCAGATTCTGATTCAGAGCCCCTGATCTGCACTTCTAACAACCTCCCAGGGATGTTCACACTGCAGGTCTGAGTACTACTCTTTGGATTGGTAGAAGGTTAGGGTGTTAATGACAGCAATGTTAAAGTAGCTAACCATTTAACAAACATAATCCTGGGGCTGAATGGGGAGTCAAGTATAGCCAGAAGGAAGCTAAAGAATTAAGAAAACTTGATTATGCTCTGCAGTTAAACTCTCCCAGTGACAGTGGAGAAAGCAGTACATTGTACTGGTTGTTGAGGGGCCAGGTGTGAAGGGTTGAAGCCCAGAGCTGGTAAGTGGCCAGTACTGTATTCTTATTGTATCTGCATGAAGATAAAGGACTTCAACAAGGAAATCATAAGCAGTTTGCTGTTATACTTTCCATTGTTCCCTTGTTTGCTTAAGCTTCTCTATCTGGCCTTGGAAGGTCACATCACAAGGTAGAATTGCTGTCTGCTTCTGCAGCCTGGGAAGGATCTCCTCTAGGTGTGGCTGTGGCTATCCCATTGGGTGATTCTCAGAGGCCTATACCACTCTGAAAAGCTAGGATGAATGGCTAATCAATTAATTAGCATTTCAAAGAGTGGCGATAGATGATGTCCTGAAAATCTGTCCAAGCGGGGCATTAATTTACCTAAAACTCAAAATCCTCCTTGAAACTCAACTTTGGAACTGAGGGTAACAAGCCTCTATCCTCACTCCCTCTTTTTCTTTCTTTTTTCCTTCCTCATCTGGGTTTTACTTTCTTGGCTTTCATCTCCCCACTCAACCAGACAAAATGTGAAATTAAAGTACAATTTTAAATATTTTTATGATTCTTTGATATAACTGTATGTGCTTAGTTAAAATAAGTGGCTTTAAGCTTTTATATCTCTCTTCCCTACCTCCCTAAAAACATCTTTTCCTGTGATCTTGAATTGATTACTCATCCCCACTGCACTTGGAACTCAGAAAGTAATATTCCGTAATGAAGGCCTCAGAAGCAAGAGGTTTTTTCTGGCTTTTTCCTATCCTCCTATCTTGTTTCTAAGGCCAGCCATAGAAACAAGAATCCTTCTTCCCCAAGGCAGGTCATAGAAACCAGAACCCCCTTTCTCCAAATCCAGCCATAAAACCTAGAGGATTAGAGGCCCTTAATTTTAAAAGAGGGGGGAAAAGTTTCCCTTCCTTGAAAGACAAGGGCTAGACATAGAGGGCAAAGCCTGAAGGCTTTCCTTAGCCACATAATACCCATTTGAGTCTCACTTCACCTTTCCTTAAAACCAGGGTGGGGGAAAACACTGAAAGAGAGAAAATCCGCATGTCATCTGGTGTCCCTGCTGTGCCCGCCTGCAGGTGGCTGCCCATTTCTGTGCACTGGAAAACACAGTAGTGCCGTCTCCACTATGCCTTTGGGCTAGAACTGAAGCAGCCCATTTTCTAGTTCAATCCTTAGGTTTGTTTCCTCTTTTCATAGGAAAACTAGTAGTCAAAATAGATTTTCATGGGGCTGGGAGAGAGGTGCATAGGGCTTCCTGTATATTTGTTTGCAACCTCCTGTGAATCTATAATTACTTCAAAATAAGAGCAAAAACTTGATTTTTCAAAAAGCACTACTTTTAATTACCAAGGAGAAATGTATGAAACACAACTTTTTTCTTACATTTTTCAAACCCCACCTTTTTAAAAGAACCCTAATACTGTTTGCCAAATCCAAAGATACTCTTAAAAAATTTATTCATAATTCCTACTATGACATGGGGATGGGTATTTTAAAAGAGTGAACAAATCTACTATCAACTAGGAAGACTAATTGCCTTTTTCCCCCCTTAAAATTAATACAACTAAATGTAAACTTCACTTTAGAGGACATTGTTAATTGCTATTCGCCTCTGCTGTGGAGTTCCTCTAGACAAAGCCTAGAGAAAGTTTCTCAGTACATTTCCTTCACAGCTGTTGCTAAGATACATCCTTCAGGTGCACAAATCATCGAGTTTCCTTTGTGCAGGAAAGCAGAGTGCACCCTGACACGGGAACATTTATGACAGACATGGGGATCATTTTCAAGCTTCAGCTATGGTCTGTTTCAGTGACTTCTGCACTCCTTTGCTTTTTGGAATGCATCTCTTAGAGTTTTTCACCAAAAATTAACTTTCTATGCAGAAGATCCCACTTATAGATGTAACCAGATTCCACAATAAGAGAAGGCCAGCCCTTTGGGTTTATCCTCAACTATGAGGGAGTAAACGGAAGAGCACTCTTCAGTCTAGGCCAGCTGTGGACCTTTGACCCTTGAGCTGAGCAGGGCTCAGAAGGCTAAGGAGAGACTTTGAGCCAGAGCATAAACAGTTGTCAACAGCGTTCTCTGTTTACACAGTCTTGTACTCTTTGGTGCCTCAGAAATGAAAAAAAGTGTTTAGGCTGAAGGACTGGTTTCACAAAAAATAACAACAAAGTAGAACCATAGAGGTGAGGTTATTTGTGCCTGCTACACTTTCTGAAAAGGATTTTTGTTGTTAATTTACTGATTCTTTGCTGTACTACAAAAGGATTTAGTTGCTGTATAAAATTTCTTTGTTGGCCAGGCGTGGTGGCTCATGCCTGTAATTCCAGCACTTTGAGAGGCTGAGGGGGGCGGATCACCTGAGGTCGGGAGTTTGAGACCAGCCTGACCAATGTGGAGAAGCCCCATCTCTACTAAAAATACAAAATTAGCTGGGTGTGGTGGTGCATGCCTGAATCCCAGCTACTCAGGAGGCTTAGGCAGGAGAATCACTTGAACTCGGAAGGCGGAGGTTGCGGTGAGCCGAGATCACACCATTGCACTACAGCCTGGGCAACAAGAGTAAAACTCCATTTCAAAATATATATATATTCAGAATATACATATTCAGAATATATACATATATATATTTATTCTGGTAAAGACCAGAAAGCAACCCCCACTCCTCACCGCCACAAAAAAAAAAAAGTCAAAGTAATGATAAAAGCAAAGTATGAGGAGTTTAAAAAGTTATTCTTTTACAAGTCCACTTGTTTGGGGAAAAAAAAGTGCAAAGCAAATTAAATGTACCATGTGGATGCCCAATTCACAAATGAAAATACTGAGCTCTTCACTATCAAAAGCTTTTCATCCAGTGAAGTCCAGAGCAGGCCCTTGTAGCAGACAAAGTTAGAATCAGCCTCCTGTGGGATGGACGTGGATTCATACAACCCCAAGCAATCAGTCTCTGCTCCCTGGTGCCTAATGACAGTGTCCTAGAAAGCCCCTGGCCAATAGGAGCAGGCCCCTGGGAAAGGTGACTTGCTCTTGGAGTTGGTGACAATAGCTCAACAATATTGTTCTAGTGCAACCCAAGACCTCATCAAAGTTCTGAGGAAAAAGAGGTGGTTTCTTTATAAAAGGACACAAAGGCCCCTTCCGTAAGCCTCAAGGAGAAGGCCTCTAGAATACCCTATCCTGGCTGTTTTCTATCAGAAAAACAAGGGGCTCAAAGAGCCACTTCCTGGCCAATTCAGGAGGTGTGAATACTCATACCCAAATGTAGAATATCAAGAGGTACGCCCATGACAAATAGAAACATCTCAAGATTGCCTTCCCGCCAGACCCAGCAGGGTAGCTGTAGTGGAGCCAGTGAACACTCCCAAGAACTGTGGTACTGGAAAGATCTTCAACCAGGGGCGCTGTGGACTCCAAAATCTTCCAGTTACAGATGATCACTGGGAAACATTAGCAAAATGAAAATAAGCCTAAACTTTGCACTCTTGTAAGAGGGAGAGGTGGCGTCAGCACATGGGCCTACCCAGTGAAGTGATTTTCCCCCAGGGTGGGGGGCGTGAGGATCACAAGCCAAGGGATGTGGACCTTGACAAGACCTGCGCCCTGAGAGAAGGTCTGACACAGGGCAACAATGCCAGGCTTCAAATAGCACATTCACTCCACATCTTGAAGGTAACTAAAAATTAGTTGAAGGTGAGGTTTGGTATCATAAGCATTTTAGTGGAAACCCAGCCAGACACAAAGAAAGCCTGTGACCCTGGGTCACCAAGTGACTAAAAAATCCATTTCCTGGCCGATTCAGGAGGTGTGAATACTCACACCACAATGAGAATCATTACAAAATCATTATAATCCACCTGGCCCAATTGTATGTTTGCCTTGTCCACTCAGAACACCCTTGAAGGGTTAACTGAACTGGGGTCCGCTCGCCTAGCACAGTAAATCCAGGTATCTACATCAAGGCTTCTTATAGCTATAGAAGAGAAGGCATTTATTTGTAGGGTGCCAAGGAAGGAGGACCAGGCAGCCATTGTTTAAATCCTGACCTCCCAATGTCTTGTAAGCAAGGGTTTTTAAAGGCAGGGGAAGGAGAGTAGAAGTTATAAGCAAAATTATAAATTAATATATGGAGGTTATAAATTGGTTTTGGCTTAAAAGGGCAGGATATCTTGAAGGGGCTTACAGATCGTAGGTACATTTAAAGATTTTCTATTTTAATTGGTTAAGGAAGAGAAGCTTTGTTTAAAAATTTGGGGTCAGTAACTGGCTCAGGGGTATGACTCCCTCCAAGTCCATTAGGAAGAAATTTAGAACAAAGAACGCAGGTCAGGGTTTAGTACTTAATTTTTTCTTATCTGAGGTTTATGTGCCAGTGAATCTGTTGGGTGATGGTCTTCAGAGGAGGGGTCCAAGTTTCTGAAAGACAACTCAGAGACATATGTTAAGATGTTATCTTTAGTGTTTATAGGGAAACCAAACACCTCTGGATTCTAACTTTTTTGGCTATTGTTTTAGGTTACTGCCTTTTTAATAAGTTACTTACTTTTTAGGACTAGGTAGCAAAAGAAAACAGACAAGATGGTACCTTTTCCATGGTGGATTTAAGGAAAAAAAAAGGACTAGCTAGCTATCTGGAATTTTTCTTAAACTCAGGATTGAAAAAAAAAAAAAAGCCGGGCGCAGTGGCTCACGCCTGTAATCCCAACACTTTGGGAGGCTGAGGTGGGTGGATCATGAGGTCAGGGGTTCGAGACCAGCCTGACCAACAAGGTGAAACCCCCTCTCTACTAAAAATACAAAAATTAGCTGGGCGTGGTGGCAGGCGCCTGTAATCCCAGCTACTAAGGAGGCTGAGGCAGGAGAATTGCTTGAACCTGGGAGGCGGAGTTTGCAGTGAGCCGAGATGGCGCCACTGCACTCCAGCCTGGGCGACAGAGCAAGACTCAGTCTCAAAAAAAGAAAAAAAGAAAAAAGAAAGAAAAAAAAAAAGGACTAGCTAGCTATCTGGAATTTTTCTAAAACTCAGGATTAAAAAAAAAAAAAAAAAAAAAAAGGCCAGTGGCTCACGCCTGTAATCCCAACACTTTGGGAGGCTGAGGCGGGCGGATCACGAGGTCAGGAGATCGAGATCATCCTGGCTAACATGGTGAAACCCCGTCTCTACTAAAAATACAAAAAAATTAGCTGGGTGTGGTGGTGGGCGCCTGGAGTCCCTGCTACTCGGGAGGCTGAGGCAGGAGAATGGCGTGAACCCGGAAGGCAGAGCTTGCAGTGAGCCAAAATTGCGCCACTGCATTCCAGCCTGGGCAACAAAGCGAGACTCCGTCTCAAAAAAAAAAAAAAAACATGCTCTCGTTTGGGCACAGGCCCCTGAAAAGATGGTCCCTGCTCCGTCTCAGAAGTAAAAGAATCCTGGATCAAATCTGAATGTGGCCGGGCACGATGGCTGATGCCTGCAACCCCAACATTTTGGCAGGGGAGGCTGGAGGATTGCTTGAGCCTAGGAGTTCAAGGCTGCAGTGATCTATGATGATGGCGCTGCACTGAAGCCTGGGTGACAGAGCAAGACCCTGCCCCTAAAAAAGAAAAAAAAAAAGTGTTTATTTTGATATCTGAGCACTTCAGTAAAACCTCAGGGACAAAATTGAAGTTTTAATAAAAACTGTACCATTAAGGGGAAAAAAAAGAACAATTATGCTTATTTTACATTAATCTTACGCTTTTAAAAGACCAAAACCAATTCCAAGAGGGTCTGCTCTTGGAATTTAAATTCTAACATTTTAAATCGGGATGCTTGAATCTGATTTTAAGGCCCATGAAAGACTGTGCTACTAATCTGCAAGACAGAGGAAAGATTTTCTTTCAGAATTCAAAAAGCAGTCACATCCTAATATTTTTGTGTCATAATAAAACATGAATTTGTCATAGAATTAAATTCTAGAAAAAAATGAATCCTAGACTTGGCGCAGTGGCTCACGCCTGTAAACCCAACACTTTGGGAGGCCAAGGTGGGCCAATCACCTGAGGTCAGGAGTTCGAGACCAGCCTGGCCAACATGGTGAAACCTTGTCTCTACTAAAAATTACAAAAATAAGCTGGGCATGGTGGTGGGTGCCTGTGATCCCAGCTACACTGGAGGCTGAGGCAGGAGAATCACTTGAACCCAGGAGATGGAGGTTGTGGTGAGCCAAGACTGTGCCATTGTACTCCAGCCTGGGTGACAAAAACGAAACTCCATCTCAAAAAAAAAAAAAAAAGAAAGAAAAGAAAAAGAAAAAACTAATCCCTAGTATTACTTATTTTATATTTAGAACACGAGTTTTTCTCTACTATAAGAACATTTAGTTCCTATGCAAGTGTGTTTATGGACTTAGAGCTAGGAAGTCTGCCAGAAATTCATGCATTATTGACCTTCAAGTGGTTTAACAGAGCTGCTCTAACTCAACTAATTACCCAGACACATGAAATCTGAGACCATCTTTCTGGGCGCCTGTATTGAATCACACTGTGGGAAAGGTATCTTCTATGTGCCTTAGGGATGACAACAGAGTGCAAATAAAACAGCCTGCAGGTACACTCAAGTTTAATTTTAAAAAAAGGATGTTTTGTTCAAAGTAATCCAAGAAGCTTCCGTGATTTTAAACTGCTCTTTTATCCAGTACAGAATTTCCACCAAATGTTTTTAACATTAAAATTAATCCTGAACTTTGAAAAATTGAAGCATTTGTAACAACATGCCCCTCATTAAAGACAAGATGCTGTGCAAATCTTTGATGGCTTTAAACAATTAGATCTATTGTGTTACAACTTCAAATAGGTTCAGAAAATCAAATGAAATGGAAACAAAAAGGTTCCAGGCCAGTAAACCAAGCCCCTCTCCACGTCTCCCTTTTATTTTAGTAAAGAATGCAAAAACTTTCCTCCACATTTAGAAACAAAAGAGTAGCAAGACAGAAGCTGGCTGCAGATCTAAGGGTAATCGGGTTATCTGCCATGGAAGCTGGAATTCTTTCTCAAGCATGGTGATGTTTATTTTTGACTCCTAGACAAATGGCTCCCTTCTGGGAAATACCCTCTGCTGGAAAGCTAAAGGCTTCCCTTGGGAAGATGAGCTGTTCAACAGCAGGAATCCTTAGTAATGTCTTCTTTACTTATCACACTTCAACCTGTCAGAATTTAGTTAGTGGCCTCCTTTTCGAGTGATATATTCACTAATATTGACTATCAGTTGGGTCTCAGAGGGCCTGGAACAGACCCCACAATTTGGTTGTCAGCACGCTGATACACCAAGAAGACAGGTGGCCCCACCCGGGGGTGCCCTTTGAGCCTCTAGCTCCCTTCCCCCATGGCCACCACCCTCACTGCGGATAGGGATACAAGGAGCCTCAGTCAGGAATGACTGACTCAAGCCAGCTGAATGACTCAAACCAGCTGGCTTTTGAATAATACTAAAACGAATCCACATTTGGCCCAAAACCCTTAGGCTCTGAGGTGCCCTTTCCTACCCTCTTTCCCTTCAAGCCTTCCATCCTGGATATGTTCATGACTTTATTCAGTCGTGTTAGTTTTCAATGGCTGTCAAAATCAATTACAGCAAACTTAGTGGCTTAAAACAACACAAATTTATTATCTCACAGTCTATAGGTCAGAAGTTCTGGGTGTCAGAGCCAAAACCAAAGTGCTGGCCAGCCTAGGCTTTATCAGGAGACTCTGGGGGTAGAATGTTTTTACTCTCATTTAGGTTTTTGGCAGAGATCAGTTCCTTATGGTTGTAGGACTGAGGACGGCAGTCACTGTTTCCTCGATGACTATCAGATGGGAGCCTCTCTCAGTCACCTCTATTTCCTGTCATGTTGTCCCCTTCATCTTCAAACACAGAATTAAATCTGCCCACACTCTCTGATGTGCACTTCCATTGCATTGCTTCTGCTTCTTGCCAGAGAAAATTTATCTGCTTTTAAGAGTACCTGTGATTAGACAGGATCCACCCAGATAATCTAGAATAATCTCCCTAATTTAATGTCCATAACCTAATTACACCTGAAAAGTCTCTTTAGCCATGTAAGGTAACATATTCACAGGTTCCAGGTATTAGGACATGGGCATCTTTGGTGAACCATTCTACCTACCACACCAGTTACAAGGGTTGGGGGCAAGGAATAGCTATACAAATAGCAAGAGAGGCACAGGTTGTAAACTGCTGTAGTACCTATATGTCCCTAAAAATGGTCATGCAGGAGGACATCCTTTTTTTGACCTCCAGGAAACCTGGAACAGATTATGGTGCCTCTTCTGCCCAAGATTCTGGAGGCCACAAAGGCAATGACAGTGACTAACAGGACTAGTCATGGTGATTAACAGAAAATACCACTGTACAAAACGGGGGTAAAAAGTCCGGCACTTAACAAGTTTAGGAAGTTAGGAGAGAAAAAAATAAAATAAATAAAAATTTTAAAGTCCAGCACAAAGGTGGTTGTTTGAATAAAAAATTAAAGTTTCCCTAGATTTTTTTTTAAAGCTGTCCTTTCTATTTTCATGGTCCTCACATTACAAACAAGTCCTATACTGGGGGCCAAGCAATCTGATCAGGGTATTTATTGGGGTTCTAATCCAGATTCTGCTCTGTGGCCCTGAGTAAGTCACCTCTCTTCTTTGGGTCTCAGTTCCCTTGCCCATACACAGGGGACTGAACTAGATCAGCATTTTGCAAAAAGGGTCTGTGGAACATTCATTCCATGAAATGCTCTCTACAAAGAAAAGGGTCCCCATGCCAAATGTTTGAGAAATGCTGCTTGGAGCCACAGTGGTATTGTGAAAGGGTCTGAAAACTTCTATAACGAACAACTACCTAGTTTATTTAACCCAATGTTCCCTGATCATATTTGACAACCAACTCCTTTTTCTTAAGTACTGTACTACCCTTCAGCTAAGTACCGTACCTTCAGCTGTGACTTCCCTCCATTCAGATTGGCCTCTCCCTGAATAGTCAGTACCTCTCCATATCCTGTCCCTTTTTCCCTGTCTCCTCCACCTACAGCACTCTTCCCCATACCTCAGTGTTTCAAAATCCTGTCATTTAAGACTAACTAAAATGCTCAGTGACTCTATCATGAATAGTTTTCTAATCCCATCAGCTGGAAATGTATTCTCCTTCTTCATATGTACTATTTAATAAGCATTTAATGAGTGGCTACCATTGTTTAGCATCAGGCACTCAGAGTAAATTGACATTATAACAGCACAGTCCCTCAATCATTCCTTATCCAGCATATATTTATTATCTACTATATACCAGTTACAAAGGTTACAAGAGCAAACAGGATACAGTCCTCACACTCAATGGGCTTTGACTGTCATGGAAGAGCAGCAGTTGGTTAAGACAATCTTAACCTATCATGAGGCTGTAATTGGTAGGACTAGAACTCAGTATTCCTGGGTCCCAAGCCTGAATGCTATTCCCAGAAGTCTGTGGCTGCCTGGGCCAGGACCATCACGAGGAAGAAGAGCCAGACTGTTCCTCATAGGGCCTTGGGCCACCAAGGCAGCACAGGATAAATAAAGGAACAGTGGAGTTGGTCAGGTAGACCTGGGCTCACATTCTCTACTTCCACTTACTGTCAGTGTACCCTCTTTGAGTATTAATTAGTGACCTCAACTCTTCAAGATGAATAATAGTATCTGGCTAAAAGGTTACTGTGGGAAAACAATCTGAAAATACCTGGAATAGATTTGACACGTGTCAGTTCTACTGATATCAGCACTTTTTAACTTTTCTTCCCAAATTAAGATACTAACTTGATCAGACCCTGTTCCATGTCATTACTAGTACTTGAAGTTTCTCCTGTAGGGCACCAGTTAGGCACATGGATAGATTTCTTGGCCAATTCTGACTTTTCTTTTTTTGAGATGGAGTTTCATTCTTGTTGCCCAGGCTGGAGTGCAAACTGCCTCCTGGGTTCAGGAGATTCTCTTGCCTTAGCCTCCTGAGTAGCTGGGATTATGCTAGGAACAGGCCCCAAGACTGGCCATAAACAAGATCTCTGCAGCACTGTGACATGCTCATGATGGCTATGACGCTCATGCTGGAGACTGCTGGTTTACCGGAATAAGGGCAAGGAACACCTGGCCCACCCAGGGCGGAAAATGCTCAAGGTGTTCCTAAACCACAAACTATGGCATGAGTGATCTGTGCCTTAAGGACATGTTCCTGCTGCAGATAACTAGCCAGAGCCTGTCCCTTTGTTCTTGCGAAGAATACTTTGTTAATCTATAAACTGCAGAAACGATGTTTATCTCGGGCTTACTATCAATAAATAGGTGGATCAAACTCTGTTCGAGGCTCTCAGCTCTGAAGGCTGTTAGCCCCCCGATCCCACTTTGCACTCTATTTCTGTGTCTGTGTCTTTATTCCTCTAGCACCACTGGATTGGGGTCTCCACGACCGAGCTGGTCTCAGCAAGCAGCACCCAAATGTGGGGCTTGAACCCGGGTCGAAGGGTCGCCAGAGCGATGGTTGGAGAACGTGGAACTACACTGGAGGACACCCGAGTACTCTTAAGCAATCCCCGTGATGAATAAAACAGGGAGCTTAGAAGCATCAGGGCAAAAATTAGACAAGGGTCAAACAGGCACGAGGCTTATTTGAGTCTGCTTCAGCAGCTCCTCAGAGAAGGAGTGAAGGTTAGCACTAGCCGCCTTATGCGGCTTTTCAGTGTGGTAGAGAAATATTGCCCCTGGTTTCCGAACTGAGGAACTATGGATGTAGAGGTCTGGAAGAAGGTAGGCAGCGCACTCAAAAAGGCATATAAGGATAGTGCTGAGGATATTCCTGTAACTGTCTGGTCAGTGTGGGCTCTGATTCGTTCCACCTTGGAACCTTTCACACTGACAATGAGGAGGAAGGAGATGAAGGAGAGGGGGAGTTTGATAATGTTGTGGAAGAGATAAACGAACAGATCTGTCAACCACTTAAAGAGACCCAAGAAGGGGAAGCTTGTCCCTGCCCCTTGGCACCCCCTCAATACCTTGAAGATGGAGAATGGCCTGACCCTCTGGATCTTTCTTTTCCGGAGGACACTGGGCAAAAAGTAGTCACCCCAGTGGCTGTTAGAACAGCACCCCGAGCAACCACCCTCAGTTCTATTCAGGCAGGAATTCAGAAAGCTAGAAGAGAGGGTGATTTAGAGGCTTGGCAGTTCCCTGTTAGGATACACCCCCCAGATCAACAGGGGAATGTTATGGCTACATTTGAGCCTTTTCCCTCTAAATTACTCGAAGAGTTTAAACAGGCTATCAATCAGTATGAACCAGGTCTGTGCCTGAAGTGTAAAAAAGGAAAGCATTGGGCCAGGCACGGTGGGTAATCCCAGCACTTTAGGAGGCTGAGGCGGGCGGATCACGAGGTCAGGAGATCGAGACCATCCTGGCTAACACGGTGAAACCCCGTCTCTACTAAAAATACAAAAAAAATAGCCGGGCGTGGTGGCGGGCGCCTGTAGTCCCAGCTACTCGGGAGGCTGAGGCTGGAAAATGGCGTGAACCCAGGAGGCGGAGCTTGCAGTGACCGAGATCGCGCCACTGCACTCCAGCCTGGGTGACAGAGCAAGACTCCGCCTCAAAAAAAAAAAAAAGGAAAGCATTGGTCCAATCAGTGTCATTCTAAATTTGATAAAGACAGAAAACCGATTTCGGGAAATGCCATGAGGGGCCCGTCCTGGGCCCCGTTCCAAACCGGGGCATTCCCAGCTCAGGCCACTCCCTCACCCCTATACAATGCTTGTCCCCCGCCACAGCCGGTAGTGTCACAGTAGACTGTGTTGCACCAGGGCTGTGAGTCTGCCTGGAGAGCCGCCACAGAAAGTACCAACAGGAGTCTGCGGACCCCTGCCAGCAGGAACGGTAAGACTACTTCTGGGAAGATCTAGTTTAAATTTAAAAGGAGTGCAGGTTCATACAGGAGTAATTGACTGGGATTGTAATGGGGAAATTCAAATCATTTTATCTACCTCTGTTCCTTGGAAGGCAGAACCGGGAGAGCATATAGCGCAGCTTCTGATTTTACTGTATGTGGGACTAGGAAAAAGTGAAACTAAAAGAACAGGGGGATTTTGCGGGACAAATAAACAAGGGAAAGCCGCCTACTGGGTAAATCAAATTACGGATAAACATCCTACCTGTGAAATAACTATTCAGGGAAAGAAATTTAAAGGTTTGCTAGATACAGGAGCAGACATTTCAATCATTTCTCTACAGCACTGGCCGTCTGCATGGCCAGTTCAACCCACTCAATTTAACATAGTTGGAGTTGGTAAAGCCCCTGAAGTACATCAAAGTAGTTATATTTTGCATTGTGAAGGGTCCAACGGACAACCTGGGACTATTCAACCAATTATAACTTCTGAACCTATAAATGTATGGGGGAGAGATTTATTACAACAATAGGGAACACAAATTTTAATTCCTGAGCAATTATACAGCCCTCAAAGTCAATATATGATGCATGAAATGGGGTATGTCCCTGGTATGGGACTAGGAAAAAATTTGCAAGGTTTGAAGGAACCACTTCAAGCAGAAAGACAAAGTTCTCACCAAGGTTTAGGATACCATTTTTGATGGTGGCCATTGTTAAGCCTCCAGATCCTATCCCGTTAAAATGGCTGACAGACAAGCCAATATGGATAGAACAGTGGCCGCTGAGTAAAGAGAAACTGGAGGCTTTAAATGAATTACTCAAAAAACAGCTTCAAAAGGGAATCCCCTTAGAATTCCCCAGTTTTTGTAATTAAGAAAAAATCAGGTAAATGGAGAATGTTAACTGACTTAAGGGCCATTAATTCAGTTATACAACCTAGGGGGCATTACAGCCAGGACTGCCTTCTCCTGCTATGATTCCAAAAAATTGGCCTTTTGTTTGTTTGTTTTTTTGTTTTGAGATGGAGTCTCACTCTGTCGCCCAGGCTGGAGTGCAGTGACACCATCTCAGCTCACTGCAAGCTCCGCCTCCCAGGTTCATGCCATTCTCCTGCCTCAGCCTCCCAAGTAGCTGGGACTACAGGCACCCACCGCCACGACCGGATAATTTTTTGTATTTTTAGTAGAGATGGGGTTTCACCGTGTTAGCCAGGATGGACTCAATCTCCTGACCTCGTGATCCGCCTGCTTTGGCCTCCCAAAGTGCTGGGATTACAGGCGTGAGCCACCGCGCCCAGCCAAAAACTGGCCTTTAATAGTCATAGAGTTAAAAGACAGTTTCTTTACTATCTCCTTAGCTGAGCAGGACTGTGAACGGTTTGCATTTACGATTCCTGCGGTAAACAACCTGCAGCCTGCTAAGCATTTTCATTGGAAAATGTTGCCACAAGGCATGTTAAACAGTCCAACAATTTGCCAGAAGTATGTAGGGCAAGCAATTGAACCTACTCGTAAAAGATTTTCACAGTGTTACATTATTCATTATATGGATGATATTCTTTGTGCTGCCCCCACTCGGGAAATATTACTCCAATGTTATGATCACTTGCAAAATTTGGTTTCTTGTGCCGGTTTAATTATAGCTCCTGGCAAAATTCAGACTACTACTGCTTACTCCTACTTGAGGACCTTAATAAATGACACTACAATAGTGCCACAAAAGTAACCATACATAAGGATCAATTAAAAACATTGAATGACTTTCAAAAATTACTAGGGGACATTAATTGGATATGGCCTGCTCTAGGCATTCCTACTTATGCCATGAGTAATCTGTTTTCTATCCTTAGAGGAGATCCTAGTTTCACAAGCCCTCGGCAATTAACAAAAGAAGCTGAGGCAGAGCTGCAGCTAATCGAAAAGCAAGTCCATAAGGCCCCAATAAACAGAACAGATCCAGAGAAGACTCTAGATTTGCTAATTTTTCCAACTTATCATTCACCTACTGGTGTTATTGTTCAGGAGCAAGATCTTATGAAGTGGCTTTTCTTTCCACATACTAATTCACGGACTTTGACTCCTTATTTGGATCAAATCACTACTATGATAGGAAATGGGAGAACTCAGATCATTAAATTACATGGATATGATCCTGGAAAAATTATTGTCCCTCTCACGAAGGCAGAAATACAGCAAGCTTTTATAAATAGTCTTACTTGGCAAACCCATTTAGCTGACTTTGTGGGTATTCTAGATAACCATTTTCCTAACACAAAACTGTTTCAATTTTTGAAATTAACTAATTGGATTCTCCCTAAAATAACTAAATTCAAACCAATTAAAGGTGCTGAGAATGTCTTCACAGATAGGTCTAGTAATGGTAAAGCCTCTTATTCTAGATCAAAAGGTAAAGTTTTTCAGACGCCCTATACTTCAGCTCAAAAAGCAGAACTTGGCCAGGTGCAGTGGCTCACGCCTGTAATCCCAGCACTTTGGGAGGCCGAGGTGGGCGGATCACAAGGTCAGGAGATTGAGATCATCCTGGCTAACACAGTGAAACCCCGCCTCTACTAAAAATACAAAAAAATTAGCTGGTGTGGTGGCGGGAGCCTATAGTCCCAGCTACTCGGGAGGCTGAGGCAGGAGAATGGCATGAACCCAGCAGGCAGAGCTTGCAGTGAGCCGAGATCGTGCCACCGCACTCCAGCCTGGGTGACAGAGTGAGACTTCATCTCAGAGGAAAAAAAAAAAAAAAAAGCAGAACTTGTAGCTGTAATAGAGGTATTGACTGCTTTTAATATGCCTATTAAAGTGATTTCTGATGCTTCATATGTGGTTCATCCTACACAGTTAGTTGAAAATGCTCAGCTACGATTCCATACAGATGAGCAACTGATGACTTTATTTACCCAATTGCAAACATTAGTTAGGAGTAAAATGCACCCTTTTTACATCACTCACATTAAGGCTCATACACCTCTTCCGGGACCTTTGACTGCAGGGAATCAAATGGCTGATGGCCTAGTTGCTACTGCAATATCTAAGGCTAGACACTTTCACAATTTAACCCATGTTAATGCCTCTGGTGTCAAACGCAGATACAGTATTACCTGGAAAGAAACTAAAGCTATTATCCAGTGATGCCCAACTTGCCAAATGGTGCATTCCTCATCTTTATTTTTTTTGAGATGGAGTCTCGCTCTGTCGCCTAGGCTGGAGTGCACTGGCGCAATCTCGGCTCACTGCAACCTCCGCCTTCCAGGTTCACACCATTCTCCTACCTCAGCCTCCCAAGTAGCTGGGACTACAGGCACCCGCCACCACGCCCAGCTAATTTTTTGTTTTTTAGTAGAGATGGGGGTTTCACCATGTTAGCCAGGATGGTCTCGATCTCCCGACCTTGTGATCCACTCACCTCAGCCTCCCAAAGTGCTGGGATTACAGGCGTGAGCCACCACATCCGGCCGCATTCCTCATCTTTTACAGGAGGAGTTAATCCTCGAGGATTGGAACCTAATTCTCTTTGGCAAATGGATGTCACACATGTTCCCTCGTTTGGGAGACTAGCTTATGTACATGTATGTGTGGACACCTTTTCTCACTTTGTCTGGGCTACACGCCAATCAGGAGAGTCTTCTGCCTATGTTAAACGTCACCTTTTGCAGTGTTTTGTGGTGATGGGCATTCCAGCTTCTATTAAAACAGATAATGCCCCAGGCTATACTAGCCAAGCCCTAGATGCATTTTTCTCTATATGGAATATTAAACACATTACTGGTATCCCATATAATTCTCAAGGACAAGCCATAGTGGAAAGAATGAATCTCTCCCTGAAACAGCAGTTGCAAAAACAGAAAGGAGGAGACAGTGACTACAGGACCCCACACATGCCAACTAAATCTAGCATTATTAAATTAAATTTTTTTTTTTTTTTTTTTGAGATGGAGTCTGGCTCTGTCGCCTAGGCTGGAGTGCAGTGGTGCGATCTCGGCTCACTGCAAGCTCTGCCTCCCAGGTTCACGCCATCCTCCTGCCTCAGTCTCCTGAGTAGCTGGGACTACAGGCACCCGCCACCATGCCCGGCTAATTTTTTTGTATTTTTAGTAGAGACAGGGTTTCACCGTGTTAGCCAGGATGGTCTCTATCTCCTGACCTTGTGATCTACCCGCCTCAGCCTCCCAAAGTGCTGGGATTACAGGCGTGAGCCACCGCGCCCGGCTAACTTTAAATTTTTTGAGCCTACCTTAAGGCCGATTGTTATCAGCAGCTGAAGAACATTTACAGAAGCCAGCTGCAAAGGCAGAAGTGGAACAACAGGTTTGGTGGAAAGACCCCATAACAAAAGGTTGGGAAACAGGTAAAATAATAACATGGGGCAGGTTATGCTTGTGTTTCTCCAGGACCAAATCAACAACCAATCTGGGTGCCACTGGGACATCTAAAGCCCTATTATGAGCCAGATACCCAGGAAGAGGTTTTGGGAGGATCCCGAAGAACCTGAGGAAGGTGGGACAACCAGTCACAATGAGTAATTTAATGATAGCTATGATAGCAGTGATCACCATTGCCGTGAGTATTCCTTCAGCAAGGGCTAACACAGAGAACAATTGTACTTACTGGGCATATTTACCTTTTCCACCACTTCTATAGCCTGTAACTTGGCTGGATCCCCCATTGGAGGTATACACTAATGATAGCTCTTGGTTGCCCAGTCCTACAGATGATAAAGCCCCATCTCACCCACATGAAGAAGGAACTGTTATGAATATTTCTTTAGGATTTGAATATCGGCCTATCTGTTTGGGAAAGGCCACTAGTTGCCTACCCCCTTGCTATCAACTTTGGCTGGCAATAATGCCTGGACGTATCACTCTATGGCACAGTTACACATGCTTTCTGGTCTCCGTATTTACCATAATGAATCTGCTCCTGTAATTAAGGCATACCGCCCTCAAAAACCTATTTGTAAACAGGATTGGACCTGGTCAGAAAAAATGAATGTACTTGTTTGGGAAGATTGCATTGCAGAACAGGCAGAGGTGCTGCACAATGATTCCTATGGAATCATTATTGACTGGTCCCCTAAGGAGATGTTTAGCATAAACTGCACCTCTCAGTCTGTGTGCCACGGCCACACTATGTTCAGCTGGTCTGAGCAAAACGATCAGATAGCAGAAATGATAAGAAGTACGGCAAGAGTTCCTATTATCTGGAAACATGGCAGTATAGCGGCACCTCAACCTCAAATGATATGGCCTGCTGTAGGAGCTAAACATAAGGATTTGTGGAAACTATTAATGGCTCTTAATAAGATCAAGATTAAGGAAGGACAATATACTATGCCATCACAATATAATCCTAATTACATTTTAGAACTTGTTGAAAACAATACAATTTGGATACAAAGTTGTGTTCACCCTCCTTTTCTGTTGGTAATGGGCAATCTAAAGGTTGACATCCCTAATTATCATGTAACTTGCCAGGAATGTAGATTGTTCTCTTGTGTGAACTGTAATACTAATCATTCTATCCTAGTAGTGAGAGCTCAAGGAGTATGGTTACCGGTGAAGCTTTCCCATCCTTGGGAAGCCTCTCCTTCTGTACATATTATTACTGAATTCTTCAGAAAATTCTGAGACACTCTCAGTGTTTCCTTGCTACTTTAATCTTAATTATTATGGGACTGATCACTGTCAGAGCCTACTGGTGCAGCAGCTGGAGTTGCACTACATTCATCAGTGCAGACAGCAGATTTTGTAAATAAACGGCAAAAGAATTCTACTCTGCTGTGGAACTCTCAAACTAAAATAGACCAAAAGATAGTTAATCAAATCAATGATCTCCCACAAACTGTAATGTGGCCAGGAGATCAAGTAGTTAGTTTGGAATATACAATGCAGCTAAAATGCAACTGGAATACTTCTGACCTTTGTATCACTCCTCACCCTTATAATGAATCAGAGCATGAATAGAAAAGAATAAAAAAGCATCTAGAAGAACACTCTACAAACTTGTCTTTGGATATTGCAAAATTAACAGAACAAATGTTTAAAGCATTCCAGGAACACCTGACCTTAATGCCAGGAACTGGAGTGCTTAAAGGAGCTGCAGATAGATTGGCAGCCATAAATCCTTCGAAATGGATAAAAACACTTGGAGGCTCTGTGATTTCTATGATGGTCGTGCTATTAATCTGTGTTGTTTGTCTTTGTGTAGTCTGAAGATGCAAATCCCGACTCCTGGGAAAAGTAGCTCACCATTATAAAGCTGCCTTTGTTTTCATTGCCGTGCAAAAACAAAAAGGGGGACATGCTAGGAACAGTCCTCAAGACTGGCCATAAACAAGATCTCTGCAGCACTGTGACATGCTCATGATGGCTATGACGCTCATGCTGGAGACTGCTGGTTTACCGGAATAAGGGCAAGGAACACCTGGCCCACCCAGGGCGAAAAATGCTCAAGGTGTTCCTAAACCACAAACTATGGTATGAGCGATCTGTGCCTTAAGGACATGTTCCTGCTGCAGATAACAAGCCAGGGCCTGTCCCTTTGTTCTTGTGAAGAATACTTTTAGTTAATCTATAAACTGCAGAAACGATGTTTATCACGGGCTTACTGTCAATAAATAGGTGGGTCAAACTCTGTTTGAGGCTCTCAGCTCTGAAGGCTGTTAGCCCCCCGATCCCACTTTGCACTCTATTTCTGTGTCTGTGTCTTTATTCCTCTAGTGTTGCTGGGTTGGGGTCTCCACGACCAAGCTGGTCTCGGCAGGATTATAGGCATGTGCCACCATGCCCAGCTGATTTTGTATTTTTAGTAGAGACAGGGTTTCTCCATGTTGGTCAGGCTGGTCTTGAACTCCCGACCTCAGGTGATCCACCCGCCTTGGGCTCCCAAAGAGCTGGGATTACAGGTGTGAGCCACTGCACCCGGCCAATCCTGACTTTTCTTTTCCCAACTCCCATAGCCTATTTGACCAGGCATCAGTCCCCATGACCTTCTCCTCACCTAGGAAGAAGGACCATACACTGCCAAAGCCTTCTACTAGCCCTACTTCATTTCTGAGAGGCATACCTCAGTGGCCCATCCTATTCAGTGATATTTTATTGTGATCCCTTGTGGCAGATAACACTGGTTGGCTCATTTAACACACACACCCAATCAAATTTTCCCTCACCTTCCTCTAGTGTGGTGGCAGGAAAGCATCATGCTCAATTTCCCAGCCTCATAACTTAACAGACATATGACATAGGTGTGGCCAATGAGACCCTTTTTTTTTTTTTTTGAGACAGAGTCTCACTCTGTTACCCAGGCTGGAGTGCAGTGGCATCATCTCAGCTCACTACAACCTCTGCCTCCCAGGTTCAAGCAATTCTCCTGCCTCAGCCTTCAGAGTAGCTGGGATTACAGGATCCTGCCATGCCCGGTTAATTTTTTGTATTTTTAGTAGAGATGGGGTTTCACCACGTTGCTCAGGCTGGTCTCAAACTCCTGACCTCAGGTGATCCACCTGCCTCAGCCTCCCAAAGTGCTGAGATTACAGGCGTGAGCCACCATGCCTGGACTAATGAGACTTTTTTTCCCCCCAAGACGGAGTCTTGTTCTGTCACTGAGGCTGGGGTGCAGTGACATGATCTTGAGTCACTGCAACCTCCGCCTCCTGGGTCCAAGTGATTCTCCTGCCTCAGCCTCCCGACTAGCTGGGATTACAAGCTCCCGCCACCATGCTAATTTTTATATTTTTAGTAGAGAGGAGGTTTCACCATGTTGGCCAGGCTGGTCTCGAACTCTGGACCTCGTGATCTGCCCACCTCAACCTCCCAAAGTGTTGGGATTACAGGCATGAGCCACCGTGCATAGCCCCCAATGAAACTTTTTTAAAGGCCCTTCCTTCATCTACGATTCTTTCTTCCTGCTTGGATCTTGCAGAGGATGCAACCATTTTGTGACCATGAGGTGACAAGCATGATGCTGAAAGATCATCTACTAGGAAGATGAAGCAGAAATCAAGGGCCCAAGTCTCAGACAGCCTTGCTGAGCCAAGCTCACCCAGGCTACCTACTTCCAAGCTTCTTGCTGGAATCTATCCCTCATTTGTTCAAGTCATTTTTAGAAGACTTTCTACAATCTGCAACAAAACACCTCTCTAACCAAAATACCTAGCCAAGGACATTAGACATTTATTGCCTCCTCATTTTTTCTGCTGTGAGCAAAACATTTGTCTTGCTAAGGGGCTTGATTAGACCTTCTGGATTTGACAACACACTAAATACTTATTTTCAACACATTAACTCCCATGAGCTGGCCACACAATAGATATTTACAGAAAAGGTGTCAGGACTGCTGCTGCTTTACCCGCATCACATCAAGTTTGGGATGCAGAAGCTTTGAGATGAGATGCAGAAGCTTCAACTAGGATTGCCTAGTTTTTAATTCGTACTGAAAAGATAGTGATAGGCACTCTTCCTGGAAGAGGAAGTATTTCCTTACAGCATGTAGAAATCACAGAGGGAAAATAAGAACTGTCACAGCTGTTCAAAGAATAGGTTGCTCTCAAAATGGGTATCTACAGTTATGGCCCTGAGAATGGGATGCCTTTCAATCACTTCTGAATGGAAGTCTTGTGAAATGGAGACAATAAGCCAATACCATTGTTAACATCAATATACCATTAGCTCAGAACTTAGAGGAGCAAATAATGACTAACATCATGTATATTTCAGAAGTAGGCAATCCCTGCCATGTGCTGAAGAAAGTTGCTGTGAGTCCCCAAAGAACCTGGATCCACCCAGACTCCAGGTCTCTGTGGGCAGGGTCGGTGTGGAGGTGACGAAGCACAGCAGAGGTCTCCCACTCCCAGGCTTTGTGGTGACAGGAGCTGGGATAGGGCTCCACTTTGCATCACGAGATAAAACATGTGTAGTGCTACCATTTAGCCCAGACTATACACATATACATATACGTTACCAAAAGCATCATAGAAACTGCAGCCTTGCCTGCTTCTCTCCTACTGATGGAAGAGGGGCTCAGGTGGCCCAGAATAATAAACAGGACCTGCACAAGAATCCAGGAAGGCCTATCTACACCCTCAGGTGCTTCCCCATCCCCGCTTAGCCACTCTGCCCCATCGCCCACCCTCTCTCCCAACCTATGAACCGCTCGCGTTCCAACCTGGAAAGCATCACTGAGTTTCTGCATCAGTGGTCTCTTTCAGGTCTCCCAGACCGTCTGCTATGCTCCAGCTGCTTTCAAGTTGATTACAGACTCCGTGGCCTCTGAAATATTAACTTTTAAAAGATAAAAGCCACTTCAGGGACACAATTCACATAAATGTAGTTTTACTAAGAAGCATTTCTAGGCTGTTAGAAATTTTAAAGACACAAACTGTTCAACTTTAAGACTGCGAATTCCCTTTTCTTCGGCACAGAAGGAAGGTTTCAGGTTATATCTGGGTGGAGGTGACCACTCCTCAGCAGGACTGCAATATATGTTCACAAGGCCATTGCCTTAGAAAGCAAATGTAAAGTTTGCAACCCTTAAGAAATCTCAACTGAGGCTGTAGGTCAGCAGCTCTGATCTCTACATGGGAGGGTCACCCGACTTCTGCTTCTAGGAGCTGGCCACCTTCTTCACACTACGCCATCCATTACTGCACCACTGACCCATGGCATCCTGGAGGTTTTCTCAGAGTGTGACCAGGCAAACAAGCGAGGTCCATCTGCACAGGCTATCTGGTTTTTCCAGGGACTTTGCACACTGACACAACAACCTAACCCCATTCTAGACAAGAACTCGGATTCTCTTGGGTTTCAGTCTAGAAAAGAGCTCCAACATCTCTTTTAAATACACTTGCTTCCTGCGTTATTGCTTTTCTAGCCCCTTCTTCTTCCTTTTTAGGCACCTAAGACTGATGTTCTCCACTTATGAAACATCCCCTCTCCCAACTGCCCCACAGCCAGTTCTCCTGCTCCTACCAGGCTTTCTCACCTGAAGCTCCCTTCACCAACCCTCATGCCCAGGCCACCTCCTCCCTTTCCCACCACCACCCCAGGCTCCAGCCTGGCAGCCCAGTGCATGGTGCCTCAGCTCTAACTTAGGGGGCAAAGCCAATTCTTGTGAGCCTGGAGCAGCGTGGACTGCTGGGTCACCACTCCACACCCATCCTGCTTCTAATGTGACCCAAAGGAGCAGTCAGTAGCAAGAGAAACAGAATCTTTGTCTTTTAAGAATTGGGTTTAGGATAAATGTCACTGCAAACTTGGGATCCTTAGCTAAGTTATTTTACAACTGTATAGTGAGAGACTCCAGAAAGATTTACCTAACTCTGAGCGTGTGTTTACATTTCAAGGGAAAATGAGGCCCAGGACCTTGGAGACATGCCTAGGACATAAAAACTGGAGCCTGGAGACATGCCTAGGACATAAAAACTGGAGCCACCAGAGCTGACCTGGCTCCTAGAAAGATGTATATTCCAGAAGGTTAAAGAGAGAACCTGGGATCCTTCAATCCTGTCTCCAGGCAGCAAAGATGCTTCTTCCCTCCTTTTAGGAGGGGAGGGAAGCAGTTGCCTTTTTCTCCTTCACGTAAACAAGAAATTCCATTTTTCTCTGTCCCTCACCTATGGAGTGTCTGACCACTAGGGCTGGAGATTTTTCCATCTGACTTTCATCATACCACCCTGGGGTAAGCCCTGGGGTAGGGAGTGCCTATGTAGTTATAATTATTTACATATTATTTTTTTCTCTTACTCTGTAAATAACAAATGCTTCTGATGCAGAAGACATCATGTTTGCATTCAAAATAAAATTAATAAAGATGACTATTAAAAGCCCAACAGTTATGGCAACAAAGATGATAGGGTCCTATTTGTCACTTGGTTTACTGGAAGAGACAGACAAGAGGCCTGTAGTTGGTCAGGAGGATTGGAGCAATATCTATGGGAACCAGCACAGACCTACTGAAAGGACTGGAAAATGTGTTAGCCAGGGATCAGGAGGTAGGCTTGGAAAATGCTGCCAGAATGGCACCTTTGGATTTTGCTGTCCTCCCCAGGAGGGAGGGGAAGGGACCTGGAAATTCTTAGAGATGAGCTTTAGGTGGGATGAGAGAAGTTTCTGTCGCTGTCTCCTTGCACTGAGAGGGAGAGGGTTCTTGAGCTCCCTCAGCCAGAGCGGGTCTATGAGGGCTGCAGGGCCACGCTGCAGCAAGGAGGAGGGTGTCTGGCTTACTGACTTGGAGACACTTTTCTGTTCTCCTCTAATCCTTAGTTCCCTTCCTACCCCAGCTGATCTTCCTGTCTCAGGAGGTACTGTACTAGTCCCCTACACAGGGGAAACAGGAGTGTAGGGGAGAGATTTGAATGTTGATAGTTGTGTCAGGTACTAGCACCCTCATGCCCACGTGGGAGACGGATGCTGAGGAATGCAGACAGAAACCTCTGTGAGCAGCAGAAACAGTCCTGGAGACTTCTCTCCTAGGGTCCAAATGGGGAGAAGGAGAGCTCTCACATGCCATACTGTCACCTGCATTCTGCCTCCCTTTTTGCATTTCCTCCAGCAGGGAGGAAATAGCTTCTCCCTGCAGCTGCAATTTTATCCCTGTAAATGCTGAATTTAACTGTTAGGGTTTAAGCAAAACTTTGGAAAAAAAGAGGAGTTTAAAAGCAGCTTTGGTCCAGGTGCAGTGGCTCATACCTGTAATCCCAGCACGTGACCCCCGTCTTTAGCTGAACTAAGGAGGAGGAAGTCCTAAAACATGAGGAGAGCATTCTGGCCTGCTCTCCCAACCTGCTACCCTGTGCCCTCTTCCTGACTGCTCTTCTGGGTGCAGTGAGCACTCTGAATTCAGACTGACTGCTGAGTACACCATTTCTGACTGACAGCTCTGGTCACAGACAGTAGGGGATGGTCCCAGCTCACATACGGTCCACACATAACATCTTGCACACCTCCAGATGTCATAACACAGCAGGACAGACAAATTGGGCAGGACTGCTTAAAACTGCCCCCAGGCAGTCCCTCTGAAAACAAGAACTGACCTGAATTATTTGGGCTGAATTGGGAGGGGCCTCCAAGTTTGTCAGCTGATGGGAGATGAGAGGACATATTAAGTCTTTTTTTGGTTTGTTTTTTCCTTTTTTTAGCCAGGTGCAGTGACTTACGCCTATAATCCTGCCATTTTGGGAGGCTGAGGTGGGAGGATCACTTAAGCCCAGGAGTTCGAGACCAGCCTGGGTAATATAATGAGATCCCATCGCTACAAAAAATTTAAAAATTTCAAAATTGGCCTGGCTTGGTGGTGTACACCTGAGGTCCCAGCTATGTGAGGCTGAGGCGGGAGGATCGCTTAAGCTGGGGAGGTCGAGGCTGCAGTGAACTGAGATCATGCCACTGCACTCCAGCCTGGGTGATACAGCGAGACCCAGTCTCAAAAAACAAGTCTTTAAGAGTTAAAAAAAAATTTTTGGCCAGGCACCATGGCTCATGCCTATAATCTCAGCACTTTGGGAGGCCAAGGTGGGAGGATCACCTGAGGTCATGAGTTCAAGGCCAGTCTGACTGACATGGCAAAACCTCACCTCTACTAAAAATACAAAAATTAGCTGGGTGTGGTGGGGCATGCCTGTAGTCCCAGCTACTTGGGAGGCTGAGGCAGGAGAATTGCTTGAACCCGGGAGACGGAGGTTGCAGTGAGCCAAGATCGTGCCACTGCACTCCAGCCTGGGTGACAGAGCAAGACTCTATCTCCAAAAAAAAAAAAAATTTTTTTAAGAAACAGTCTCTTTCTGTCACCCAGGCTGGAGTGCAGTGGTGTGATCACAACTCACTATAACCTCAAACTCCTAGGTTCAAGGGATCCTCTCACCTCAGCATCCCAAGTAGCTGCATCTTGAGTACCTGGGACCACAGCCATGCACCACCATGCTTAGCTAATTTTAAAATTCTTTGTAGAGATAGTCTGGCTATGTTGCCCAGGCTGGTCTCCAACTTCTGGTCTCAAGCAATCTTCCTCCCTAGGCATTAGGAGCCTTATCTACTGTGCATGCCTAGAAGGTAACGTCTTACTTGGTAGCCCTAACAACTGCAAACTCTTTGTTACCAGGGGTGCCATGTGTGCCCTCTGGGGTCATGCATATGAAAGATAGGCATTAATTTATCTCTGGTAAAAAACACTGGCTTACACCTAGAGGTGGTTCAAGTCTTTGAGAAAACCCAGGTAGATCAAGTAGCCCTCAGACATGCACTCTGTGGGCAGCATACCTATAGTGAGTTATGCCATTGGAAAGGTGGTATGGGCCAGGTGGAGTGGCTCACACCTGTAACCCCAGCACTTTAAGAGGCCAAGGTGGGCAGATCTCTTGAGTTCAGGAGTTCAAGATCAGCCTGGACAACATGGTGAAACCCAATCTCTACTAACAATAACAAAAATTAGCCAGGCGTGGTGGCATGCACCTGTAGTCCCAGCTACTCGGGAGGCTGAGGTGGGAGGATCACCTGAGCCCAGAGAGGTCAAGGCTGCACGCAGTGAGCTGTGATCGCACCACTGGACTCCAGCCTGGGTGACAGAAAGAGACCTTGTCTCAAAAGACAAAAAATGGGCTGGGCACAGTGGCTCACACCTGTAATCCCAGCACTTTAGGAGGCTAAGGCGAGTGGATAACTTGAGGTCAGGAGTTCGAGACCAGCCTGACCAACATGGTGAAACTCCTTCTCTACTAAAAATATGAAATTAGCCTGGCGTGGTGGCGCATGCGTAATCCCAGCTACTTGGGAGGATGAGACAGGGGAATCACTTGAACCTGGGAGGCGAAGGTTGCAGTGAGCTGATATTGTGCCACAGCACTCCAGCCTGGGCAACAAGAGTGAAACTCTGTCTCAAAAGAAAAAGAAAAAAAAAAAAAGAAAAAGGCTGGGTGCGGTGGCTCATATTTGTGATCCCAGCTCTTTGGGAGGCCAAGACAGGCATATCACCTGAGGTCAGGAGTTTGAGACCACCCTGACCAACATGAGAAACCCTGGCTCTACTAAAAATACAAAATTAGCCAGGCATGGTGGCTGATGCCTGTAATCCCAGATACTTGGGAGGCTGAGGCAGGAGAATCACTTGAACCCGGGAGGCGGAGGTTGCAGTGAGCCGAGATCACGCCATTGCACTCCAGCCTGGCAACAAGAGTGAAACTCTGTCTCAAAAAAACAAAAAAAAAACAAAGAAAGGTAAGAAAGGTGGTATGAAATTTGTTCTATACTTTAATTGAAGTGACTTATGACCCTGACTCAGCCTGAAAAGCCCTGCCATTCAGGTCAGCTTCAAATCACTGGCCAATTATACAGAAGACAGAATTTGCTACAGATTTTTTCCTTGCAGGCCATGACAGTCTTACCAAATTAATAATACACCCAGCTATATGTCCTGAGCCAGTTTAATTCAGAAACTTGAGAGTCACCAGCCTTTCTAAAGTAAACCTTTATGGTAAATGAGATTTGTTCAACTGACTAAAACCAGAAGCCTTGAAGGGTGACCTAAGACCACACAGTGGGGTTGATCTCATCCTGCCCTCGCGAGTTCTGCAGGCAATAGCTGAATAAGTGCTGCTTAAGGCGAACCCAACAGATTGGGTCCTAGCACCTGCTGATCACATTAAAACAAAATGACTGGCCAGGCACAGTGGCTCACGCCTGTAATCCCAGAGCTTTGGGAGGCTGAGGTGGGTGGATCACCTGAGGTCAGGAGTTTGAGACCAGCCTGGCTAACATGGTGAAACCCCGTTTCTACTAAAAAACAAAAAAAGCCGGGCATGGTGGCACGTGCCTGTAATCCCAGCTACTCAGGAGGCTGAGGCAGGAGAATCGCTTGAACCCAGGAGGTGAAGGTTGCAGTGAGCCGAGATTGCACCATTGAACTCCAGCCTGGGCAACAAGAGCAGAACTCTGTCTCCAAAAAAAAAAAAAAAAAGAAGTGTTTCCCAGTCACACAGGTAGTAAGAAATATACTCAGACCACTGCCAAGTACGGCTTCCCTATGACAAGTAAGTCTGACTTCACTTTCAACGCAAAATGAACCTAACACCACCATCTCACATATGAATTCTGATTCTGAGCAACAGAGCGAGACTCCATCTCAAAAAAAAAAAATTAGCCAGGCATGGTGGCATGTGCCTGTAGTCCCAGTTACTCAGGAGGCCGAGGCAGGAATATCTCTTGAGCCCAGGAGCTGAGGCTGCAGTGAGCTATGATTGTGAGACTGCACTACAGCCTGGGTGATAGATTAAGACCCTGTCTTGGAGAAAAAAAAAAAAAAGACAAAAAAATCCTGAAAGCAGTAAGAGAAAAACTTAAACTCATACAGGCAAATCACAATAAGATTAACAGCTGACTTCTCATCAGAAACAATGGAGGTCAGAAGACAGTGAGATGACATATTTATTTATTTTTGAGAGGGAGTCTCACTCTGTTGCCCAGGCTGGAGTGCAGTGGCACAATCTCGGCTCCCTGCAACCTCCACCTCCCAGGTTCAAGCGTTTCTGCTACCTCAGCCTCCCAAGTAGCTGGGATTACAGGCACTCACCACCAGGCCTGGCTAATTTTTGTATTTTTAGTAGAAATGGGGTTTCGCCATATTGGCCAGGCTGGTCTCGAACTCCTGAACTCAGGTGATCTGCCCGCCTCGGCCTTCCAAAGTGCTGGGATTACAGGCGTGAGGCAACACGCCCGGCTGTTTGTTTTTAAGACAAGAATCTCGCTCTGTTGCCTAGGCTGAAGTACAGTGGTGCAATCTCAGTTCACTACAACCTCCACCTCCTGGGTTCAAGCAATTCTTCTGCCTGAGCCTCCCAAGTAACTGGGATTACAGGCACACACCACCATGCCCAGCTAACTTTTGTATTTTTAATAGAGACAGGGTTTCACCATGTTGGCTAGGCTGGTCTTGAACTCCTGACCTCAAATGATCCACCTGCCTCAGCCTCCCAAAGTGCTGGGATTACAGGTGTGAGCCACCGTGCCCAGCAAATAGATGTACATATTTTGGGGGGTACATGTGGTAATCTGGTACATTCATACATTCATATAGTGCATAAAGACCATATCAGGGTAATTAGGATATCCATCACCTTAAATATTTATAAGTTTAATGATTTTTTTTACTACCACAATTGGATAATTATATTAGAAAGTGAATTAAAACACAATTAAGTTTATTCTTAGAACACTCAACTTCCTAGAATCTCCCTTTCTCTATTCTTTTCCTTTTTTTTTTTTTTTTTTAGATAGTCTCACTCTGTAGCCCAGGCTGGAGTGCAGTGATACAATCATAGCTCACTGCAACCTTGACCTCCCAGGCTCAAGCAACCCTCCCACCTCAGCCTCCTGAGTAGCTGGGACCAAAGGTGTACACAACACACCTTGCTAATTTATTGTTTGTGGAGACAGGCTCTCCCTGTGTTGCCCAGGCTGGTCTCCAACTCCTGGGCTCAAGTGCTCCTCCCCTCAGCTTCCCAACGTGTTGGAATTACAGTTGTGAGCCACCGCACCTGGCCTCTCGTTTTTTTGTGTTTGTTTGCTTTTTGCTGGTTTTGTTTTTTATTTTTTTCTTGAGACAGGGTCTCGCTCTGTCACCCAGGCTGGGGTGCAGTGGCTCGATCTCGGCTCACTGCAGCCTTGATCTCATGGGCTCAAGCAATCTTCCCACCTCAGCCTCCCAAGTAGCTGGGACTACAGCTGAATGCCACCGTGCCCAGCTAATTTTTGTATTTTTTGTAGAGACAGGATTTCACCACGTTGCCCAGGCTGGTGGTCTTGAACTCCTGAGCTCATGCAATCCACCTGCCTTGGCCTCCCAGTGCTGGGATTACAGGCGTGAGCCACTGTGCCCAGCCAAATGTTTAAAAGTATATCTAAATCAACTTGTGCACGACCACAATGACCACCACAATAATATACATGCCACACTTTGGGAAATATTGCCCTAATCCATTGTGTGGGATGAAAGTGTGTGAATGGAAATAGAAGGCACTGTCTTTGCAAAGTGCCCTGGTTTGATAACCAGGCTTCCTTCTGAAAAGGATGTCTTCAACTATTTTATGCACTTTGTGCTGAAGGCCCATCAAGTAACCACTAAGCTTTACAGCACTTTAAGTTGGAAAGTGTTTAAGGTGGGAGGGAGGGGAGCTCTTTTTATTACCAAGGCTTTCAACCAGCAAATATAACTATGGCCAACTGCAGGGCTAGAGAAATAAGCTTCGGTTTAAAAACAAAAAAAATTCCAGGTGCAGTGGCTCATGCCTGTAATCCCAGCACTTTGGGAGGCCGAGGCAGGCAGATCATGAGGTCAGGAGATCGAGACCATCCTGGCTAACATGATGAAACCCCATCTCTACCAAAAATACAAAAAATTAGCCAGGCGTGGTGGCCTGTAGTCCCAGCTGCTCAGGAGGCTGAGGCAAGAGAATCGCTTGAGCCCGGGAGGTGGAGGTTATAGTGAACCGAGCTCGCACCACTGGACTCCAGCCTAGGCGACAGCAAGACTCCATCTCAAAACAAAAACAAAAACAAAAAACACATCTCTGGGCTTTCTGAAAAGCCCTATCCCCAAATGCTATTGCTTTACAGGTACTGGCCATTTTACATGACCCACAATTACCATTTAAAGGGCATGCCGTATCTTTCTTAGGGTTGTGAAGAGTCAGATGAATGGAAAGTTTAGGAGAAGAGGACTCGGTAAATACTGTGATAAAAAAATCAATAAACACAAAAACTCCTCCTTGCAGGTAATTTTTCAACCTGTATTGCAACAGAAATCAAAATCTAGAACACGGATGAAAGAACAATCATGAGAGGAATTTGAGTAACATATCTCACCCTGTAGGCTTCCACCCTTACTAGCTTTCTGTGTACAAGCGCTTGGCCCAATCAGATGGGAGAGGCCTTGTGCACAAGGCCGGGCAGGAGGTGCCCTGAGCTCCCTGGGTTCTCCCCAGCATGATCCACAGATGAACCTCCCCTGGTTGAGGACTCCTTCCACAGCTCCCAGAGACTGAAACTCCCTCTCTCAGATGGGCAGAAATCACAACTGTCCATTTTTCAAAGCATAATTTTCATCCTGTATAAATTAAAAATAATATGGGCCATTCCATACTATTAGGAAATGGTAATTTATAAATTAAATAATAGGAAGAGTTCAGGAATTACTGGCCTAAGAGAATCATTCAGTGATTCAATGGGTTGAGAACAGCACATCACAGCATGGAACACATCTACACCACAGACTGAAGCTGAAGTCGAGACTGGAAGGAGCTGGCCAGTTAGGAGAGAAGTTAGGACTGAAATCCAGGTCTCATGGACACACAGGGCCAATAATGCCCGGTTGAACCTGAAAAAGCAAAGCCTGGGCTACAAGACTGTAGTCCTAATTCAGAAGAAAGTCGTTTCTGTGTCTTAATACCATGGTGATTTTTCAGCACATGAAATCAAGATGGCCGAAGGATATGCTCCAAAGTGACAGAATGAGGCCTCCAGGACAGCCTGAGATGCCAGACGTGGGTCCCATGCCTGGCTTGGCACCCTGTGAGTTCCACAACAATAATTAACTGCTAACGTTGTCAGGCACGGTGGCTCACGCCTGTAATTCCAGCACTTTGGCAGCCCAAGGTAACAGAACTGCTTGAGCCCAGGAGTTTGAGACCAGCCTGGGAAACACAGCAAGAACTCAACTCTACAGGAAAATTAAAAAAAAAAAAAAAATAGCCAGGCATGGTAGCACGAGCGTGTAGTCCTAGCTACTTGGATGGCTGAGGCAGCAGAATCACTCGCGCCTAGGAACTTGAGGTTACAGTGAGCTATGATCACGCCACTATACTCCAGCCTGGGAGACAGAGTGAGACTGTCTCAAAAAACAAAACAAAACAAACAAACTGTTCATATTCACCGATAGCTCACTGTGTGCTGTGCCCTCTCCTACGTGCTTTATATGTATTGTTTCATTTAATCCTTGCAACCATACTATGAAATTGGTAGTATTATCATCTGTTTCACAGATGGGGAAGCAGAGGCATGAAAGGTTAAGCAAATTGCCCGTCATCTCATATCTGAAGGCCCTCCTCCCCCTTCTTAAATATCTAACCTGACCAGTGGCATTGCAGCTCCAAGCAGTGGCATGGAAAGCCCACGCAAAAGCTGGGTGGAAAGGTGAAAGGTCTTGCAGGCCACTGGGCTTAGGTGGCAGGCAGCAGTACAGCTGGGTTGTGCCTCACCTGGCTGAGGTCTGGGTAGAATTAGCATCTTCCAGTTATGATCCATTAGCAGGGACTAAGGGCCAGGCTCCTTGCCTCTGCCCTGAAGGAGACATGGGAAGGAAAATGACAGATGTGTTTTCCAGGTGTGTCCTCAGGGCAACAGGACCTAGTGCCCTCACTATGTCCCACCTGGCACCCAGGTCAGGGCTGGCCCAGCATGGTTCTTGATCAACAACTAAAGGAAAGGACTTGATCTATTCCAGGCAAGATGGAGGCAGGAGAAGAGAAGACTTAAAAATACTTCTATCGGCCAGGCACAGTGGCTCATGCCTGTAATCCCAGCACTTTGAGAGGCCGAGGCGGGCAGATCACCCGAAGTCGGGAGTTTGAGACCAGCCTGACCAACACGGAGAAACCCCATCTCTACTAAAAATACAAAATTAGCCAGGTGTGGTGGTGCATGCCTGTAATCCCAGCTACTTGAGAGGCTGAGGCAGGAGAAGTGCTTAAACTCGGGAGGTGGAGGTTGCGGTGAGCCAAGATCATGCTATTGCACTTCAGCCTGGGCAACAAGAGCAAAACTACGTCTCAAAAAAACAAAAACAAACAAACAAAAAAACTTCTACCTTCCGGCGTGTGCAGTGGCTCACGCCTGTAATCCCAGCACTTTGGGAGGCCGAGGTAGGTGGATCACTTGAGGTCAGGAATTCGAGATGAGCCCAGCCAACATAGTGAAATCCCATCTCTACTAAAAATAGAAAAATTAGCCGGGCGTGGTGTTGCACACCTGTGATCCCAGCTACTTGAGAGGCTGAGGTAGGAGAATCGCTTGAACCTGGGAGGCGGAGGTTGCAGCGAGCTGAGAGCGTGCCATTGCACTCCAGCCTGGGCAACACAGTGATCTCGAGAAAAACAAAACAAAACAAAACCTTCTACCTTCCAATCCCCAAATCCACCCTTGACCCAACAAAACAAACTCCCCCACAACCCAAGCCACCATAATAACATGTGTCTGCTGATGCTCTTTAAACTTAAACTGTGGTCATCTTTTGTTGCTGTTCAAAATATTTTTTTCCCCTCAGTTGATACAGATGTTCTAATTCTCCTAAGGGATTTGTTCCTTTTTGATCCTCAGTGCCACTGTGCCTCTGGAGAATTTAAATGAGTCTACTGAGGTTTCTATTTTCTGGCTTTTTCAAGCACCTGCATTCCTTATTCCTTGGTATCTGGAAGGCATTTTGTTTCACAGAAGGTGTTCAAAGACTCAGGAACTCAAAGGTCAAAATGTACATTTGTAACAGAATTAGAAACAAAGATTTACTAGAGAGATATACTGCCTCCATAGCTCAGGAGACCCAATATTGATTGTTAAGATGTGAATTCTCCCGAAATTAATCTATAGAGTTAACATAATCCTTTTCTTTTTAATTGGAATCCTTCATTAATTTGTATGTCATCCTTGCACAGGGGCCACACTAATCTTCTCTGTATCGTTTGAATTTTAGTATATGTGCTGCCAAAGCAAGCACTAACACAATCCTAATAAAAACCTAAGCAGAATTTTTTTTAGAAATAGACAAGTTGATTCTAAAGTTTACATGGAAAAAGCAAAGAACCAATAACAACCAAATAAAAAGAAACAAACTTGAAGGACTCAGAATATCTGATTTCTATACAGCTACAGTAATGAAAACACTGTAGTATTGGAGAAAGCATAGGTGTTACCGATCAAGAAAAAAGAACAGTCTAGAAATAGACACACACACGTGGTCAATTGCTATTTGACAAAAAGCCAGGGTTATCCAATGGAGAAAGGACAGTCTTTTCAACAAGAGAGTTCCTGAAGAATTGGACATCCATATGCAAAAAATAATAATCAACCTCTCGCCAGGAGTGGTAGCTCATGCCTGTAATCCCAGGACTTTGGGGGGCAGGTGGATCAACTGAGGTCAGGAGTTCAAGACCAGCCTGGCCAACATGGTGAAATCTCATCCCTACTAAAAATACAAAAAAACATTAGCCAGGTCTGGTGGTACATGCCTGTACTCCCAGCTATTCAGGAGGCTGAGGCAGGAGAATCGCTTGAACCCAGGAGGCACAGGTTGCAGTGAGCTGAGATCACACCACTGCACTCCAGCCTGGGTGACAGAGCAAGACTCCGTCTCAAAGAATAATAATAATAATAATAATAATAATAATAAAACCTCAATCCATAACTTGTACCACATACAAAAATTAACATGAAATGCATCATAGATTTAAATGTTAAATCTCAAAATAGAGGTGGGCACAGTGGCTCACACCTGTAATCCCAGCACTCAGGGAGGCTGAGGTGGGAGGATCACTTGAGCCCAGGAGTTCGAGACCAGCAATATGGCGAAATCCCATCTCTACTAAAAATACAAAAACTGGCGCCGGGTGCAGTGGGTCACACCTATAATCCCGGCACTTTGGCAGGCCGAGGAGGGTAGATCACCTGAAGTTAGGAGTTCAAGACCAGCCTGGCCAAGATGGGAAAGCCCCGTCTCTACTAAAAATACAAAAATTAGCCGGGCGTGGTGGCATATGCCTATAATCCCAGATACTTGGGAGGCTGAGACAGGAGAATCGCTTGAATCCGGGAGGTAGAGGTTGCATTGAGCCAAGATCTCGCCACTACACTCCAGCCTGGGCAACAAGAGGGAAACTCCGTCTCAAAAAAAATAAAAATAAAAATAAAAAAATTAGCCAGGTGTTGCCAGGTGCGGTGGCTCATGCCTGTAATCCCAGCACTTTGGGAGGCCGAGGCGGGCAGATCATGAGGTCAGGAGATCGAGACCATCCTGGCTAACACAGTGAAACCGTGTCTCTACTAAAAATACAAAAAAATTAGCCGGGCATGGTGGCAGGTGCCTGTAGTCCCAGCTACTCAGGAGGCTGAGGCAGGAGAATGGCGTGAACCTGGGAGGCGGAGGTTGCAGTGAGCCGAGATGGCGCCACTGCGCTCCAGCCTGGGCAACAGAGTGACACTCCATCTCAAAAAAAAAAAAAAAATTAGCCAGCTGTTGTGGTGCACAACTGTAGTCCCAGCTACTTGGGGATGCTGAGGCAGGAGGATCACCTGAGCCTTGGGA
The DNA here is from genome assembly GCF_028885655.2 of Pongo abelii. Classification (NCBI taxonomy): domain Eukaryota; kingdom Metazoa; phylum Chordata; class Mammalia; order Primates; family Hominidae; genus Pongo; species Pongo abelii. The sequence continues at coordinate 75,404,850 of NC_071993.2, forward strand.
GGTTGAGGCTGCAGTGAGCTGTGATCGCACCACTGCACTTCATCTTGGGTGACAGAGCGAGACTCCATCTTGAAGAAAAAAAAATTAAAACATTCAAAAAACACTGGTAAGAAATTAAAAAGACAAGCTGGCCACACACTGTAGCTCACACCTATAATCCCAGCACTCTGGGAGGCCGAGGAGGGTGGATCAATTGAGGTCAGGAATTCAAGACCAGCCTGGCCAACATGTCAAAACCCTGTCTCTACTAAAAATACAAAAATCAGCTGGGCATGGTGGTGCGCACCTGTAGTCTCGGCTACTTGGGAGGCTGAGGCAGGAGAATCGATTGAAAGTGGGAGGTGGAGGTTACAGTGAGGCGAGATCGCACCACTGCACTCCAGCCTGGTTGACAGAGTGAGACTCCATCTCAAAAATAAATAAATATTAAAAAATAAAAAGACAAGCCACAGTCTGGGAAAAAACACATAACTGACAAAGGACTTGTATCTAAAATATATGAAGAAATCCTACAATTTAATAAGGAAAAAAACTTTTTTCATGGGTAAAACATTTCGACAGACACTTATTAAGGAAGATACAGGCCAGGCATGGTGGCTCATGCCTATAATTGCAGCACTTTGGGAGGCTGAGGCCGGTGGATCACCTGAGGTCAGGAGTTCAAGACCAACCTGGCCAACATGGTGAAACCCTATCTCTACTAAAAATACAAAAATTTGCTGGGTGTAGTGGCAGGTAACTGTAATCCCAACTACTCAGGAGGCTGAGGCAGGAGGATCACTTGAACCCAGGAGGCAGAGGTTGCAGTGAGCCAAGATCACGCCATTGCACTCCAGTGTGGGAGACACTCTATCTCAAAAAAAAAAAAAAAAGAAGATCCAGACATAGCAAATAAGCACACATGAAAAGATGCTCAACTCACTAGTCATTAGGGAAATACAAATTAAAGTCACAATGAACTACCACTATCCAACAATTTTTTTTTTTTTTTTTTTTTGAGACAGAGTCTTGCTGTCTCCCAGGCTAGAGTGCAGTGGCACGATCTCGACTCACTGCAAGCTCCCCCTCCTGGGTTCACGCCATTCTCCTGCCTCAGGCTCCCAAGTAGCTGGGACTACAGGCGCCCGCCACCATGCCCGGCTAATTTTTTGTATTTTTAGTGGAGACAGGGCTTCACCGTGTTAGCCAGGATGGTCTTGATCTCCTGACCTCGTGATCCGCCCACCTCAGCCTCCCAAAGTGCTGGGATTACAGGCGTGAGCCACTGAGCCCGGCCTACTATCCAACTATTAGTCCAGCCAAAAATGATAAAATAGGCCGGGCACGGTGGCTTACACCTGTAATCCCAGCACTTTGGGATGCTGAGGTGGTTGGATCATCTGAGGTCAGGAGTTCAAGACAAGCTTCGCCAACATAGTGAAACCTTGTCTCTACTAAAAATACAAAAATTAGCTGGGCGTGATGATGGGCACCTGTAATCCCAACTACTTTGGAGGCTGAGGTAGGAAAATTGCTTGAACCCGGGAGGCAGAGGTTGCAGTGAGCGGAGGTCGCTCCATTGCACTCCAGCCTGGGCAACAAGAGCGAAATTCCATCACACACACACACACACACACACACACACACACACACAAAACCCGATAACAAAAATAATAACATACTGATAATATCAAATGAACTGGAATTCTCATACATTGATGGCACGATTGCAAAGTGGTACAATCATTTTGAAAAGCAGCCCTCCAATTCACACCTGGTTATTCACCCAAGAGAAATGAAAACATGTCCACAGACCTGTTGATGAATGTTATTATAGTTCTACTCAAAATCACCAAAATCTCACCTAGGTACAGTGGCTCATGGCTATAATCCCAGCACTTTGGGAGGCCAAGACGGGAGGATTGCTTGAGACCAGGAGTTCGGGACCAGTCTGGGGAACACAGTGAGACCCCATCACTACAAAAAAAGTAGCTGGTGTGGTGGCCCACGCCTACAGTCCCAGCTATTCAGGAGGCTGAGGCGGGAGGATGGCTTGAGTCCAGGAGTTTGAGGTTGCAGTGAGCTGTGATTGCACCACTGCACTCCAGCATGGGTGACAGAGTGAGACTCTGTTTCAAAAAATTAAAATATAAAAATATAATTTATAAGTAATTACCATTATGTAGTACCAGTCAGCCATGCGCTGCCAGACCCTACATCTCCCTTCCATCAAATGAATACAGTCACAGCTGATGGCTTTAGACTCGGGGAGTCAAAGGCTCATTTAGTTTACAAAGAATTTCACAAGGGACCTCCTAATCCTTAATGAACTGCTAAAGAAATGGCACAGAGCCAGCCAGGCGCAGTGGCTCACACCTGTAATCCCAGCACTTTGGGAGGCCAAGGCAGGTGGATCACGAGGTCAGGAATTCAAGACCAGCCTGGCCAAGATGGTGAAACCCCATCTCTATTAAAAATACAAAAAATGAGCCAGGCATGGTGGCGGGCGCCTGTAATCCCTGCTACTCGGGAAGCTGAGGCAGAGAATTGCTTGAACCCGGGAGGCGGAGGTTGCAGTGAACTGAGATCGCGCCACTGGACTCCAGCCTGGGTGAGAGAGCAAGACTCCATCTCAAAAAAAAAAAAGAAATGGTACAGAGCCATGGAGAGGCACCTCGCATCAACAAGAAAAAGGATCACTTTGCATACCTTTTCCTCAAAAGATAAATTAAGAGAAAAAACAGTCAATTATCATGGAATAAGCCTAACACTGTAAATGATCTTGACAAGCAGTTTCTGTCTCCTCATCTATTAAAAGCTAGCTGTTCTAGAAATTTCTCTACATTGTAAAAGCTTAACGTGAATTTCTACTAGCACAGAATGTAGCTAAACCTCCAGGATGGCCTCTGAAAGCCCTCTGATCTATGAAACCTATGAACCTATGGGATGTCCAAACTCTGCCCCTTCCTGAAACCTCCACTGTGGGGTTGAAGGTCGGGGGAATAACATCTTCAAATAGGGCATTTCTGCATCCCAATGCCACAACTTTGGAGCAAGGCAAGCATGGTGGCTGCCATTTATAAGGGGAGGATGGCTCTACTCCAGGTCACATGGTTAATATTCTTCAGATGGCCCAGACTTCATGTCTAGTGTTCTTTCCATGATCTCCCAACACACACACCTCCCTGGGTGTGGGACGTGGGTAGTTTTCACTGTGGTCTCTGTCCACTCCACAATGGGGCTCTGAGACATGGCTCTCTGTAAGGTGGGCCCTGGGCTCATGGGACAAGATGATCAGCTCCTTCCACAGGAAGATACTCCAAAGGGACCCAGAGTTTCCCAGGAACTCCTCCAACATCTACCCACAAGGAGCTTGGCAAAAACGGGCTTCGCTGGTGGAATGAGACTGGAGCATTCAGATTATTCTCCTGCCTCTTGGATGGAGACCATCAGCATAACAAGGTCTCCCGAAGTCTTTGCACTCATGAAACCTGTTTAAACATGTTATCCAAACACACTCAACTGGGAAACTCTCTTTCATGTAATCCCTACTTACATCCTACAGAACTAGTGTTTCTGCACCCTAGAACAATGCTATTAACTTCCTTGCACTTATACGTTGATTTTTTTAATGACTTAAGAAAACTTGTTTCCAAGAAAAAATAATACATGTAATATGCTAACATTTATGTAAAAATGGAGGCAGATATGTCTATCCATATTATTTGTAGATTTATAAACTATCTATGGAAGGATTAGAAAACTGGTCACTGCAGCCATCTCCAGAGAAAGGTAATCAGTGGTTGGGATAGGGAAATGAGAGACTTTTTCCTGTATACCCTTTCATACTATGTGAATGTGTTACAGGAGCAACCCATCAAGTGAAACTCAAATTAAAATAAAAGGTACTAAAAGTAATATATATTTAAAAATCAAAAACAGAATGGGCACGGTGGTTCATGCCTGTAAGCCCAGCACTTTGGGAGACCGAGGCGGGCAGATCACGAGGTCAAGAGTTCAAGACCAGCCTGACCAACATGGTGAAACCCCGTCTCCACTAAAAATACAAAAATGAGCCGGACTTGGTGGCAGGCACCTGTAGTCCAGCTACTCAGGAGGCTGAAGTAGGAGAATCGCTTGAACTCTGGTGGCAGAGGTCGCAGTGAGCCGGGATCGCACCACTGCACTCCAGCCTGGGCAACAGAGCGAGACTCTGTCTCAAAAAAAAAAAAAGCAAAAAGCAAGAACATTTACAAGTGCATGTGTGCACATACACACACACCCCACAGCCATATTCCATACCAGAGATAAAACAAACCACTGTTGGCCAGGCACGATGGCTCATGCCTATAATCCCAGCACTTTGGGAGGCCGAGGCGGCAGACCACCTGAACTCAGGAGTTCAAGACAAGCCTGGGCAACATGGCGAAAGCCTGCCTCTACTAGAAATACAAAAAATTAGCCAGGCGTGGTGGCTCATGCCTGTAATCCCAGCTACTTGGGAGGCTGAAGCATGAGAATCACTTGAAGCAGGAAGGTGGAGGTTGCAGTGAGCCAAGATCACACCAGTGCACTCCAGCCTGTATGACAGAATGAGACTGTCTCAAAAAAGAAACAAACAAAAATAAATAAATAAATAAAACAAAATAACCACTGTTAATATTTGGTGCTTGGACCGGGGCAGTGGCTCATGCCTGTAACCCCAACACTTGAGCCCAGCCTGGGCAATGTGGTGAAACCTCATCTCTACCAAAAAAACCCCACAAAAATTAGCCAGGCTCATAACCCAGTCTTGAAATAAATAAATAGATAAAAATTTAAAAATAAAGTAAAATAAAATAAATAGTTGATGCTTGTACTTAGTCCCACTTCTCTACTTTTGCTTTTGTTGCCTGTGCTTTTGGTGTCATATCCAAAAAATCATTGTCAAGATCTATGTCATTAAGCTTTTCCCCATGTTCTCTTCTAGAAGTCTTAGTGTCCGATCTTACATTTAACTCATTCTGAGTTGGCTGTTGTGGATGGTATAAGAAAAGGGTACAATTTCATTCTTTTGCATGTGGAGATTGTTTTCCCAGGACATTTGTGGAAGAGACCTTCTTGTTCCCATTGTGTGTTCTCAGCACCCTCAAGGAAGATCAGTTGACTGTATATGTGTGGGTTTATTTCTGGGCTCTCTATTCTGTTCCATTGCTGTATATATCTGTGTTTATGCTGGTACCACGTTTTAATTACTATATCTTTGTAATACCTTTTGGTTTTTGTTTTGTGTGTGTGTGGTTTTTGTTTTGTTTGAAACGGAGTCTCACTCTGTGTAGTGGCGCAATCTCGGCTCACTGCAACATCTGCCTCCTGGGTTCAAGCGAATCTTCTGCCTCAGCCTCCAAAGTAGCTGGGATTACAGGCTCCCACTACCACACCTGGCTAATTTTTGTATTTTTAGTACAGATGGGGTTTTGTCATGTTGGCCAGGCTGGTCTCAAACTCCTGACCTCAGGTAATCCACCCGCCTTGGCCTCCCAAAGTGCTGGCATTATAGGCGTGAGCCACCATGCCTGGCCTGTAATGTATTTTGAAATCAGGAAGTGTGATGCTTCAAGCTTTGTTTTTTATTGTTCTTTTTTTCAGGCATCCCCCAAGCCAGAAAGACTCCCAGCTGTGTTTTTCTTTCTCAGAGTCATTTTTGGCAGAGGCCAAGGTGGGAGGATTGCTTGAGCCCAGGAGTTCAAGACCAGCTTTGGCAAAAGAGCGAGACCCTGTCTCTACAAAAAAATTAAAAATTAGCCGGGTGTGGTGGCACGCACCTCTGGTCCCAGCTACTCATGAGACTGAGGGGGGAGGATCGCTTGAGCCCAGGAGATCAAGGCTGCAGTGAACTGTCATTGCACTGTTGTACTCCAGCCTAGGTGACAGAGCAAGACCCTGCCTCAAATAATAATAATCGTTTTGGCTATTTTGGGATCCTTTGTGAGTCCATACGAATTTTAGAATTGTTTTTCCTATTTGTGTAAAAAAGCTGTTGGGATTTTGATAGGGATTGCATTGAATCTGTAGCTCACTTTGGGTAGTATGAACATTTAAAAAATACTAAGTCTCCCAATCCACGGATATGGGATGAAATTACTTCAACACAATAAAGGTCATATGTGAAAAGCCCACAGCTAACATCATATTTAATGGTGAAAAACTGAATGCTTTTCCTCTAAGACTAGGAAGAAGACACAGATGCCCACTCTTGCCACTTCTTTTTTTTTTTTCTTTTTTTTTTTCTTTTTTTTTGAGACAGAGTCTCGCTCTGTTGCCCAGGCTGGAGTGCAGTGGCGCAATCTCGGCTCACTGCGACCTCCGCCTCCTGGGTTCACACCATTCTCCTGCCTCAGCCTCCCGAGTAGCTAGGACTACAGGCACCCGCCACCACGCCCAGCTAACTTTTTGTATTTTTAGTAGAGATGGGGTTTCACCATGTTAGCCAAGATGGTCTCAATCTCCTGACCTCATGATCTTCCTGCCTCAGCCTCCCAAAGTGCTGGGATTACAGGCATAAGCCACCACGCCCAGCTCTTGCCACTTTTTTTCAACATATTACTGGAAGGCCTACCCAAAGGAATTAGGCAAGAAAAACAAATAAAAGACATCCAGATCAGAAAAGAAGTAAAATCATCTGTTTACAGATGACATGATCTTACATAGGAAACCCTAAAGATGCCACACACAAAAATTCTTAGAACTAATCAGTTCTGTAAAGTTACAGAACCCACATTAAACATAAAATCAGTTGCATTTCTATACATTAACAATAAACTATCCAAAAAGAAAATTAAGAAAACAGTCCTAGCTCATGCCTGTAATCACATCCACTTTGGGAGGCCGAGACGGGAGAATCGCTTGAGCCCAGGAGTTCAACACTAGCCTAGGCAACACGGTGAAACACCATCGCTACTAAAAACACAAAAATTAGCTGGGTGTGGTAGCACCTGCCTGTAGTCCCAGCTACTGGGGAGGCTGAGATGGGAGGATCACTTAAGTCTGGGAGGTAGAGGCTGCAGGGAGCCATGATCACACCACGACACTCCAGCCTGGGTGACAGAGCCAGACCCTATCTCAAAAAGGAAAAAAGAAAAAAAATGAAAACAATCCCATTGACAACATCACCAAAAGGAATAAAATACTTAGGAATAAACTTAACTAAGGAGGTGAAAGACAGGCATACTGAAAACTATAAACACTTATGAAAGAAATTAAAGAAGGCACAAATAGATGTAAAGACATGCTGGTGTTTGTACTGTGCACTTTTCAAAGTGTTTGCATAGATGGTATCTTATTGGAGTCCGATGCCAAATCTGTGCAGTAAAAAGGGCAGGCAGAATACCTGCCAACACATGAGGCAACCAAGGCCCCAAGAGGACTGGATGAGAAGCTGGTCACTCAGCTGCTTAGTGACAAGGGATTAGACCCTAGGTGTCCTGCATGGCTCTTGAGGTCTTTCTCAGATGTCAGATCTGCCACTGAACAAGCACCATGGACACTCCGGTAGGCCCGTGGGGGCTTACATCACCCTTCCAAGGCGCCACCATTCCAGACAACCATTGATGAAAGATAATGCATACTTCAGGCTGGGAAGTATCTACCATGTATATCATGTAAACAGGATTATAAATATAATCACATACATGCACTTTATTGCATAATACTCTTCAGTGACCTCAGGCTCAGACGCACGAGTAGAGTACTCAGGGCCCATTCCACGTCAGCCCCTCTGCAGGCCTTTTGTGCCAACGCCCACCTCCCGCTCCATGTTCCAGCTGCACCCAGAAGCTTGTGGTTCCCCATGTGGGTCATACAGCTGGGACACATGCCCCACTCTCAACTTAAAATGTGCTTCTCACTACGCTAATATCTACTTATTCTGCGTATCTTAGTTTAGGCATCACTTCCTCCAGGAAGTCTTCCTTGAATACACATACACATATGCATGGGATTCTTGATCAGCTATCCTTTTATTGCTCCCTATAACTGTGTATCGCTTATTCATCCATCTGGTCCCTAGACTATGAGCTCCTTGAGGTCAGGGCATGAGCCTTTTGCCCCTCTGTATGGACCAACCAGTCAGGCTGGGCAGAGGGTATATGCTCAATGCATACCTAACAAACAACTGCGAGCGCAAGGGCAGCCCAGCATGGTGTGGGTGCTTCAACAACTGTGTAGCTTCAGTTGCTTGGTGAAGGGGGAATGGTATTAGAGAACCAAGATGTCTGGGCAGTACTAAGAGGAAGGTATACTTCCCCTGTTTGTGGAAAATATCTTAAGCAACTTCGGTGTGAGCTTCTGTCTGTTCTTCCCGAGGCCTCCTGACATAGATGACTGGGAGGCTGACCCAGATGAGGCCAGGGCCAAGCTAGGTGGGAAGGCTTAGCCAGTCAACAGAGTCAAAGTGAGCAGGAAGCCGTTCACACCTAAAGAACTAGAGGCCCAGAGAAGTGAGAGGATAGGCTGGAGGGCTCCCAGCAACTTAGCAGCAGGGTTGGTTGCAAACTCAGGCATCAGAATCCCAGTACAGGCTCCTTCTCCGGCACCAGGCACCCCTTGGGACCTGGGCTGAGGCACAGGACAACACACGGCTGTGGACGTGACCAGCACTAAGCACAAAGGACAGGACAGAAGGACAGGACAGAAGGACAGACAGAGGTCTTGAACATAAGTATATGCCAGGCAAGCAATGATTAGCACAAGCCTTAACAGAGACAGGTGTGTCTAGTGAACAAGAATCCAGACCCATTCTCTTCTTCCTCCATGCTGGAAATTGCCTTGTATTTGTTGTTTTCCTGATGCTGACTCTGAACCAGGCACAGGCTGAAGGCTCTCAGGTACCTTATCTTCAAAACAACCTGCAAAGGGGCTATTGTGTCCTCATTTGTACCCATGTAGACAATGGAGCTGAGAGAGGTTAAGTAACAAGCTCAAGGACATACAGCTAATAAATGGCAGCACAAAAAATTGAACTCAAGGGCGGGGTATGGTGGCTCATGCCTGTAATCCCAGCACTCTGGGAGGCCGAGGCAGGCGGATCACAAGGTCAGGAGACTGAGACCATCCTGGCTAACACAGTGAAACCCTGTCTCTACTAAGAATACAAAAAATTAGCCTGGCGTGGTGGCACGTGCCTGTAATCCCAGCTACTTAGGAGGCTGAGGCAGGAGAATTGCTTGAACCCAGGAGGAGGAGGTTTCAGTGAGCTGAGATCGCACCACTGCACTCCAGCCTGGTCAACAGGGCGAAACTCCATTAAAAGAAAAAAACAATTGAACTCAAATTTTCTTCACTAACCACAGTGGTTCTGGGTCATCTGGAAACTTTAAGCTACAGTTTTCAGTGACTCCTCAAGTCTCACTTTTGCTGCCAGTAACTGAAGATAATTTTGCACTGGTGTTTTTCAGTTGGAATGCGCATAAGCAGAAGGATATTGAAAAGGCCCAATGCATAATACAATGAGAAGGTAGGTAACTTAATGTGTTTAAAAACAGGCCAGGCACAGTGGCTCATGCCTGTTATCCCAGCACTTTAGGAAGCAGAGGCAGGAAGCCGTTCACACCTAAAGAACTAGAGGCCCAGAGAAGTGAGAGCCCAAGAGTTCAAGACCAGCCTGGACAACACAGGGAGACTCCATCTCTACAAAAAATAAAAATAAATTAGCCAAATGTGGTGATGGGTGCCTGTAGTCCCAGCTGCTCAGGAGACTGACATGGGAGGATCACTTTAGCCCAGGAGTTCAAGGCTTCAGTGAGCTATGATCACGCCACTGCACTCTAGCCTGGATGACAGAGTGAAATCCTGTATCTAAAAAATAATAATAAAGCCAGCTGGGTGCGGTGGCTCATGCCTGTAATCCCAGCACTTTGGGAGGCCGAGGCGGGTGGATCACTTGAGGTCAGGAGTTTGAGACTAGCCCGGCCAACATGGTGAAACCCCGTCTCTATTAAAAATACAAAAATCAGCCGGGCATGGTGGCAGGCACCTGTAATCCAAGCTACCCAGGAGGCTGAGACAGGAGAATTGCTTAAACCCAGGAGGTGGAGGCTACAGTGAGCCGAGATTGTGCCACTGCACTACAGCCTGAGCAAAAGAACAAGACTCCATCTCAAAATAAATCAATAAATAATAATAATAATAAAGCCTGGCCGTGCATGGTGGCTCACGCCTATAAGCCCAGCACTTTGGGAGGCCAACGCAGATGGATCACCTGAGGTTGTGAGCCTGAAACCGGCCTAGCAAACATGGAGAAACCCCGTCTCTACTAAAAATACAAAATTATCTGGGTGTGGAGGCAGACGCCTGTAATCACAGCTACTTGGGAGGCTAAGGTAGGAGAATCGCTTGAACCTGGGAGGCGTAGGTTGCAGTGAGCCGAGATCACGCCACTGCACTCCAGCCTGGGTGACAGAGTGAGACTCAGTCTCAAAAAAGAAAAAAAGAAAAAATAATTCCGAATAGTGGTTATCTCTGAGAATCGAGGCAGAGCTGACTGAGAAAGGACAGGAGGGAACTTTCTGGGGTAATGGTAATGTTCTAATCCTGCTAGGAATGTGGGTTACACACATGTATGCATTTGAAAAATTTATCAAATAGTAAACTTAAGATGTGTGCATTTCCCTAAATATAAATTTCACCTACAAAATTCCATTAGCTACAAAGTGCTATTAAGATGTCCTACTATCATTCAAGGTAGGACTTCAGAAATAAAACAGAATAGGAATCAGACTACTCCCTTTCCTCACCATTTATACACACTCCCCCACACCATTCCCTAAGTCACAGAACAAATAAGAACAGTGGTCCAGAGACTTGCCCAATTCTTGCAGCATCAGGCACCGAGTACTGTAGCACTGTTCTTGCTCTCCCAAACCAGATCCCAGGATAGATTCTGAAACCAGTCAACATCTAGCATTAGTGCAGATACTACACTCTACACTCCTAGAGTACTTGCAATTTTGCCCGAATATTTCTCTGTGATTGGAAGGCCATGTTCAGAGGGGTCTGGGGGATCAGGTAGGAGGAGCACGAGGAGAGGTGGAAGATCCTCCCATCACTTCCCTTTGGCCAACCTGATGTGCCTGATCTTCAGCACCTCCCAAAGCACAAAGAACTCCTGCCTAACTAAAAGCAGAAACTGCAGTACCCAGAGGAGCCACTGTGGGATGGAGAAGATTGTGTGAACCAGCCAGCTTCCAGAACATGGCCTCCCACTCAGCTATCCCCTCTTGAACTGGATGTGGAAAAAGAGCCTGACTCTATTTCCCTTGAGCAGAGGCAAATCTGAATGAAAGATGCATTAAAAAACAGAAGCGGGCCGGGTGCGGTGGCTTACGCCTGTAATCCCAGTGAGAGAAGAGAGACAGACCCTCTCATATGTTTTATACTCAGAAAAAGAAAGAAAAGCAAAACTAAAGGCAGGTAGCCCGGCGCCTAGGAACCAGACCCAAAACCAGGCCTGGGCCTGCCTGACCTAAGCCTGGTAGTTAAAGACCACCCCTGACCTAACAGGTTATGTTATCTATAGATTCCAGACATTGTATGGAAAGACATTGTAAAACTTCCTGGTCTGTTCTGTTTCACTCTGACCACTGTGCATGCAGCCCCTGTCACGTACCCGCTGCTTGCTCAATTGATCATGACCCTCTCACATGGACCCCCTTAGAGTTGTGAGCCCTTAAAAGGGACAGGAATTGCTCACTCAGGGAGCTCGGCTCTTGAGACAGGAGTCCTGCTGATACTCCTGGCCGAATAAACCTCTTCCTTCTTTAACTCAGTGTCTGAGTTTTGTCTGCGGCTTGTCCTGCTACACCAGTACTTTCGGAGCCTGAGGCGGTTGAGTCAACTGAGGTCGGGAGTTCCAGACCAGCCTGACCGACATGGAGAAACCCTGTCTCTACTAAAATTACAAAAAAAACTTAGCCAGGCATGGTGGCACGTGCCTGTAGCCACAGCTACTCGGGAGGCTGAGGCAGGAGAATCCCTTGAACCCAGGAGGCAGAGGTTGCAGTGAGCTGAGATCACACCACTGCACTCCAGCCTGGGCGACAGAGTGAGACTCCGTCTCAAAAAAAAAAAAAAAAAAAAACCGCAGAAGTGGCTGGGCGAGGTGGCTCATGCCTGTAATCCCAGCACTTTGAGAGGTAGAGGCAGGAGGATTGCTTGAGCCCAGGAGTCTGAGACCAAAATGGATAACATAGCGAGCAAGACCTGCCTCTACTGAAAATTTTTTTTTAATTAGCTAGGCATGGTGGTGCGCAACTGTGTTCCCAGCTACACAAGAGGCTGAGGTAGGACAAACATTTGCACCCAGGAGGTCGAAGCTGCAGTGACCCATGATTGTACCACTACACTCCAGCCTGAGTAAGAGAGCAAGACTCTGTCTCAAAACAAAACAAAACACAGAGAAACACCTAGAACAGTACCTGGCTCATGAATGAATTCATGAAGCAAGTATTTAAAAAGACTCACCAGCACTTGGTGCTTTCTTTTTTTTTAAGACATTCTCACTCTGTTGCCCAGGCTGGAATGCAGTGGCACAATCTCCACTCACTGCAACCTCTGCCTCCCGGGTTCTCCTGCCTTAGCCTCTCAAGTAGCTGGGATTACAGGCACGTGCCACCATGCCGGGCTAATTTTTCTATTTTTAATAGAGATGGGGTTTCACCACGTTGGCCAGGCTGGTCTCAAACTCCTGACCTCATGTGATCCGCCTGCCTCAGCCACCCAAAGTGCTGGGATTACAGGCAAGAGCCACCAGGCATGGCCTGGGGCATTTATATTCAGTGAGAAAAGATGAAAGGCCCTGCTGGGGGTGACAGGGTGGAGACACCCCACTATAAATTTCAGAAGGGAACAAACTTGTTTGGCCAAGTGGCCGCCCACCCCCACCGTTAATATTTCCTGTCCCATTAGGTGTATTCTCAGAGTAGCAACAGATTCTTCCAAACAAACACAGGTGCCCCATCTCCCTGCAGTACCTCCTTCCCCAGTGGCTCAGCTGGTTAGGCAGCAGTCTCCCTCCAGCTTCCAGAACTCACTCTTTCATTTGTTAATGCCACTGGCTAATGAAAAACAGAAAACAAAACATTTGAGCCAGGTGCGGTGGCTCACACTGGTAATCACAGCACTTTGGGAGGCCGAGGGGGAGGATCCCTTGGACCCAGCAGTTAGAGACCAGCCTGGGAATCAGAGCAAGGCCTCGTCTCCACTTAAAAAAAAAAAAAGAAAAAAAAAATACAACATTTGAGGACTGGAGCACAAAAGCAGAGTTAGCCCCTTGTTAATCAAGCTAAAGATCCAATGTCTCTCTTTTTAGAGAAATACTCTCTGCCTGAGAACTACTTTTCTTACCAGAGGGAAGGTAAGGTAGAGAGAATGAAGTCAGAGAGAACTAAGGCACAAAACTTGGAGAAAACATAAACCTCTGCATGACGTAAGTTCAGGTCTACACCTGGGGCTCCAGTCACTCCAGTCGGCTTGGCTAGGGTGCTCCCTCCTCTTAACTTATAAGTCCCAGGTCTTATAAGACCCAAGGCAGCACAGCTGGACTTATAAAGCTGACCGCCATCCCTCTCTCCCTGCATTTTCTGCCTGAGCTGGCCAGCAATACTTCCTATACCCTAATGCTTTTATGCAGCAGTAAATTAGCCTTTAAAAAACATCTAACCAGGTGCAGTGGCTCATGCCTGTAATCCCAGCATTTGGGAGGCCAAGGCGGGCGGATCACCTGAGTCAGGAGTTCGAGACTAGCATGCCCAACATGGTGAAACCTCATCTCTACTAAAAATACAAAAATTAGCCGGGCGAGGTGGTGGGCACCTGTAATCCCAGCTACCGGGATGCTGAGGCAGGAGAATTGCATGAACCCAGGAGGTGAAGGTTGCGGTGAGCTGAGATCGCGCCACTGCACTCCAGCCTGGGCAACAAGGGTGACACACCGTCTCAAAAATAAATAAATAAATAAACAAACAAATATCTATAGCAAAGAGATCAGATTGACTCTTTGTGTCCTTTTCTAGCATTTTGCTCTTTCCTACAAAATAACAGTGAGAATGGAGCAACAACCTGCAATAGTCCACAGCAGCTCTTTCCCTGCCCTCCTGGAAGCCGGTGCTGCAAGAAGCAAGAGAGCAAGCCGACACAAACTTTCAATTCCTTTTGGGGAAAGCAGCTTCTCCTGCCTTCGCCACCCTCCAGGCCTCTAAGGTAGCCCAAGAGCTGCCTCTTCTCTTTTGATATGAACCTAGGGACCCCAAGTTAGACCAGAAATTGGCAATTAGCAACACTATTCAAAGCAAAAGCATCCCCTTTGCCCCCCATGTGTATCCATCACTCAGCATCAAATAAGATCTTTCTCCATTTTGCTCCTCAAAATGTCCTAATGGGTGGCTTTGTCCAAATCCCAGCTAAATGTTCAAATTCGTATCAGGACTTGTTAAAAGCTTCAAAATCTGTCCTTGCCATGGTCAAGGCTTAAAAAAAGGAATAAAAATATTATAAAGAACAAAAATCGTCAGGCGCGGTGGCTCATGTCTGTAATCCCAGCACTTTGGGAGGCTGAGGTGGGCAGTTCACTTGAGGTCAGGAGTTCGAGACCAGTCTGGCCAACATGGTGAAACCCTGTCTCTACTAAAAATACAAAAACTAGCCAGGTAAGGTGGCGGGTGCCTGTAATCCCAGCTACTCCACAGGCTGAGGCAGGAGAAGCACTTGAACCTAGGAGATGGAGGTTGCAGTGAGCCAAGATTGTACCATTGCACTCCAGCCTGAGCAACAGAGAGAGACTCTGTCAAAAAAAAAAATTAAATTAAATTAAAAACAAAATTTAAAAACCTCAAAATCATTCCTGCCAGGAGACCCAAGTCAAGGGTGATGACCTGAGGGAAGTCCACTGTGTTGCACACCCCATAGATGGGGTGATAGTGTCCACTGCATCCTGAGTTGTGCTACGAGGCAGCATTACCTACTGGGCAGAAGAGAATGGGAGCAACAGGTGACGTGTGATACATATTTCAGACGGCAGCAAACAGCACCAACACAGACACCAGCATTTACCACTGCTCACCGGGGCATTAGTGGTAGCCAGTGACTTAGCACAAGCCCTCTCTTATTTCACCCCCAGGTCTAGACCCCCCACCCTGCATTCCACTCCCTCTCTGCAATATACTCTATGCTCACTCTTTGAAAGGGGGGACCTGAGAATGTAACCACTAATTCAAACCAGAAAAACTGAGGATGCAGAACTGAAAAGAGTTTTTCATCGAGCCTGTCTGAAAGACCTCTTCGCTCGTGAAGATTTTGGCTTGGCTACTTGGCTCACCGTTCTCAGAGCCAGAAACCTATTTTCTTCACTCCTGCAAGTAAAAGGCGAGGAAATGTGTATATGTGGTTTTGCAAAGAGCTCTTTTTTGAGCTTAAGAAAAACGGGGGTGGGGTGGGGAGGAGAGGGAACAAACAGCATGGAGGTGAGAAGTGAAGGTTTAAAGCACTGGCTGCTGGGATATGGTAATACCCATCTCTGAATGGATGATACAGTTATCGGTCGGTCAGGTGCTTGCTTTTTGCTGCCCTGTTTTCAAATCCCTGGAAATTAAATAAGTGCTTTTTTTTCTTTTCTTTCTTCTTTTTGAAACGGAGTTTCGCTCTTGTCACCCAGGCTGGAGTGCAATGGCACGATCTCGGGTCACTGCAACCACCACCTCCTGGATTCAAGCGATTCTCCTGCCTCAGCCTCCCAAGTAGCTGGGATTACAGGAACCTGCCACCACGCCCCGGCTAATTTTTGTATTTTTAGTAGAAGCGGGGTTTCACCATATTAGCCAGACTGGTCTTGAACTCCTGAGGGGTTTCAGCATGTTAGCCAGGCTGGTCTCTAACTCCTGAACTCAGGTGATCCACTCGCCTCGGCCTCTCAAAGTGCTGGGATTATAGGCGAGCGCCACCGCGCCTGGCCAAACAAATGTTTTTTATTTGCGGCTCCTTCTCCTCGGGTGGAAGAGGATGATTTATGGACTAACACAGAGGGGTTCCTTGGTAAGAATGAAAATTAAGCGCTGAACAACTGGTGACTTGTCAACACACCATCAAATGGCCCTTGCAGCTTCACATAAATGCAGACAAGAACCAGGCTGTTACAGGGAGCTGACACACCTGCCTGGGTTTAGTGCCCAGAGTCAGAGACCACTCACGGGTGCGGTGGTTTAGTTTCTCAAATGAGAAGCTATTTTATGAAAAAAGGCAAAAAGCTGCTGTTGTCTAATAAACAGTTAAGTCTGAAAAGACTGGGAAGGTGGAATCCTGTCTATTCAGCTAAAGGGATGAGACGCTACTTATTTGTTTTCCCCAAGAAGTTAACGACCCCAAAGCTGCTAGGTCCCGACCCAAGACCACCACACTGCAGGACATGAAAACCAGAATGCCGTCCGCTGCAGATCTGTAGTTCAAAAAATAATAATAATAAAGCTGCCAGATTTGGTAAACTCTGGCCATTCCCCTGGGGTACACTTCCTAACCGCCCCGGTGGAGCCTAGACAGTGGCCCCTAACCCAAAGCCTCTCTATCCAGAGCATAACTTTTCTAAGCAGAAAGTTCCTTCTGTGCACTCCACGGGCTTTAGGAGTTGAGGAACGGACGCAGCCCGGAGCCAGTCCTAGCAGCGGCCAGGCACACCTTGGGGGACTATAGCTGCAGTGTCCTAGCGGGAGGGAACGTCTCCGGGGCGTCTTGGCCCCCCGGACTGGCCGCCCAACCGCAGCCCCTGGGCCCTCAGAGCAGCGCCTAGCCTCTGTGGCAGAAGACTGGGCCGCGCTCGCCCCTGTAGCGCGGAGCTCGGAGCTCACAGCCAGCGCGGGACGCCCCTCCCCTCCGGGTCCCGCACTCACCCACCGCCCTGATGCGGAAGCCGCGCGGCGGTCGCAGCGCCCGGCGCCGCCAGGCATCGCGCAGCACCTGCAGGCAGGCGGGGGGCGCGCGCACCAGCAGCACCCCGCGCCGCAGCCAGCCCTGGAAGGCCAGCCGCGAGGCGGCGCGCGCCAGTCGCGCGTTCCAGAAGCAGCGCGCGTTGGCGCGACGGAAGGCGCGGAACACCGCGCGCCCACCGGGCTCCTCCGCGGTCCCCGCCGCCTTTTGCGCCTCCAGCCGGCACAGCACTAGCGCCAGCGAGCCCGGCGCCAGCTGCACGGGCCGGGCCATGCTTTCGCGGGCAGCCGGGAGCCCGCAACCCAGGGCCTCGGCGAGCGCGGCGGCTGGGACGCCTCTCGCTCGGCGGGAGGATCGGCCGACTGTGCGCGGGTCCACGGCGCTGGCTGCCTGGGGAACGGAGCTCCAGGGGGCGGGGCCGACTGCGCCTGGCGGGCCGGGGGTGGGGCGGCCCAGCTTAGGCCGGCGGAGCGCTCTAGAGGGGATTCGAGAGCCCAGCGTTCGCCTTCGTTCTCCACACCCGAGCCCAACTCGGCCCTCTGGCGATGCCCTCGACTTCCAGCCGCCTCGAGGTGCCGAGCTCCCCTTTCCCCAGGGGCGCGCTCTCGGGCTTTTCCAAGTCCTGGGGCTCGCCGCAGCTCCCTGGAGAGCCTGACTGCGTCCATCCGCCTTGCGAACTGCAGGACCAGGGGTCCCCCGGGCGGGGAGACTCGCCTTCGACCTGGCTTTGGGGCCGTTCCACGTTAGCAACCACGAGGAACAGCCTGAGGGTGTCAGCGGGGGCCTGGGAGGTGTGAGGGTTGAGCAGGAAACCTAGGTTTGAGTCTCAGTTCTGCGCCTAAGCTAGTTGTTTGTTTCTATTTTTGTTTTTTGAGTCGAGGTCTCGCTGTGTTGCCCAGGTTGGAGTGCAGTGGCTATTCACTGAGTTCTGGGCTCAAGCGGTCCTGTCGCCTCAGCCCCCCGCCACATCGCCTGGCCTGCTCCTAACCTGTTCATTCAAGTTATTTCCCTTCTCTGGGCCTCAGAAATGTCCCAGCTACTATTTCACAGGATAATAAACTGAAGACCCTTTCATCCATGACTTTTTTTTTTTTTGAGGCGGAGTCTCACCTTGTCGCCCAGGCTGGAGTGCAGTGGCGTGATCTCGGCTCACTGCACGCTCCGCCTTTCGTTTCACGTCATTCTCCTGCCTCAGCCTCCTGAGTAGCTGGGACTACAGGCGCCCGCCACCACGCCCCGCTAATTTTTTGTATTTTTAGCAGAGACGGGGTTTCACGGCGTTAGCCAGGATGGTCTCGATCTCCTGACCTCGTGATCCGCCCGCCTCCGCCTCCCAAAGTGCTGGGATTACAGGCGTGAGCCACCGCGCCTGGCCAGCCTCATCCATGACTTTCTGAAGTTGTAGGATCTGGTCCCGCCCCGGGGATATCCCATACTCTTGAGTGCTGAGGAAAGCAGAGTGGAGAAGCGCCACCCTGATTGGTGTGGCACTGTGGTGATATCGTAGGATTCTGCCCTGGGTTAGATGTGGACATTCTGAAAAGACGGACACTGTCCTGCCCCAGAAACACCCAGGGGCAAAGGGAGAGCTTGTGATGTGTGGCGGCAGAATGTGACCTGTGCCTGAAAGGAGTGAGGGCCAATTCAGACTGAGGCCCAGCGGGAGGGCTCCTTGAGAAAAAAAAAACCCATTTGAAAATACAACATGGTAAAAGAAGAGGAAGGGGCCAGGCGCGGTGGCTCACGCCTGTAATCCCAGCACTTTGGGAGGCCGAGGTGGGCGGATCACGAGGTCAGGAGATCGAGACGGGCCTGACCTACAAGGTAAAACTCCGTCTCTACTAAAAATACAAAAATTAGCCGAGTGTAGTGGCACGCGCCTGTAATCCCAGCTACTCAGGGAGGCTGAGGCAGAAGAACTGCTTAAACCCGGAGGCGGAGGTTGCAGTGTGCTGAGATGGTGCCACTGCACTCCAGCCTGGGTGACAGAGCAAGACTCCCTCTCAGAAAAAAAAAAAAAAGAAGAAGAGGAAGGGCATTATGCTTGGTACCAGAACACAGTACTGTGAGGGAGCAGAGGTGCTTGGCAAAATCTAGGAGTCATTCCAGACTTCCCACTCCCTCAGCTCATCAGTCCTCAATAAAAACTATAAAAATGGAGATAATTTATACCCTGCCCCCAGTAAGCATGCAATAAATGATAGATAATAACAATAGCTAACATTTATTGAACACTATATGCTGGGGGCATTAATTTCAAGACTGTGTCACCCATGCTGTGCCACTCATACTGGAGTGCAGTGGCGAGGCTCACTGCAGCCTGGTCCTCCGGGCTCAAGTGTCCTCCCACCTCAGCCTCCGGAGTACCCGGGACCACAGGTGCATGCCACCACACCCAGCTAATATTTGTATTTTTGGTAGAAAGGAGGTTTCACCATGTTGCCCAGGCAGGTCTTGAACTCCTGGGCTCAAGCGATCTGCCCACCTTGGCCTCCTAAAGTGTTGGGATTACAGGCATGAGCCACCGTGCCTGCCAACTCTGTGTTTACTATTAATATTATTAGCCCTGGTTGTTTTGTTTTGTGTTTACAGATGAGGGACTTGCAGCTAGTTGGATTAAGAAGTGTTTCCCAGTCACACAGGTAGTAAGAAATGTACTCAGACAACTGCCAAGTAAGGCTTCCCCATGACCAATAAGTCTGACTTCACTTTCAATGCAAATAATCATTTGAACCTGAGACTACCATCTCACATCTGAATTCTGATTCTGAGGTGGATGGATGGATACAGCCCACAGGACAAATGCAGTGAACTCCTATGCCTGTATACTCTCAAGAGGGGTAAAGCTTCTCTTCTTCTGGGTTCTATCGTGGCACTCTCATGTTGCTGGATCAAGGGTGGCCTTCCTGTGTCCCCATGCTGGAGAACCGTGACTTTGGGCTCAATATCTGTAGCATATAGTACAGCATCTTTCCCATCGTAATAAAGTCGGTGATAATTTCCATTTACTCTCAGCTCAGTTTGTGCCTAGAACTGTACTAAGGAATTTTACATATGTGAACTAATTTTATCCAAAAATTAGTTCTCTGAAATGGATAATATTATTAAGCCATGACTTCCCCGAGAGAAACGAAAGCTTAGTGGGTTTAGGCAACTTGCCTGTGAAGACAAAACTACTGGAGGGTGAGGAGGTGATCCAGTGTCTTCTTGCCCACACACCTGATGAGGACAAGGCCATAACCTGACTTATCAGACCGTGGCCTGGTGTGAGAAGTCCTGAGTGTGATTCTTTCTCCTAAGAATTTGAATTGGAAATACACAGAAACAATAAAGCCTTGTGAGCAGGGGCTACAGCTGCAAGGCTGCTGCAAGGTAGAATCTAGCTATGAGGCTTCATGGCCTGAAATTATTAGGTAGAACTGTCTTAAGCATTAGAACCTTTTGTTCAGATGTATGAAATTCCTTTTTTTTTTTTTTTTTTTGGTTTTTTTTTTTTGAGATAAAGTCACACTTTGTCACCCAGGCTGGAGTGCAGTGGCACCACCTCTGCCCACTGTAGCCTCCACCTCCTGGGCTCAAGCAATCCTCCCACCTCAGCCTCCCGAGTAGCTGGGACTACACTGCGACGCCTAGGTAATTTTTTTGCACTTTTTGTAGAGATGGGGTTTTGCCATGTTGCCCAGGCTGGTCTCAAACTGCTGAGCTCAAACAATCTGCCTGCCTCAGCCTCCCAAAGCACTGGGATTATAGGCATGAGCCACTATGCCCAGCTGAAATTCCTCTTATCATTCTACTTAAGCTAGTTCAATTAACAGTCCAATTAACAAAAGAAGGGGGAGAGAATTTAAGGAGAAACATTTTAAACTACAGCCAAATACTAAGCCATTTTTTCCCTAAAGGGTCAGCTACTTCCTGAATATCCCCAAGCTCCTACAAAATGGAGTATGTCTTAAAAGTTAAATGAGAAGCTGTGGGCCTCTAACCTGAATGGTTTTGTGTTCCACGGCATAACTAGAACATTTTTTTTTTTTGAGATGGAGTCACTCTGTTGCCCAGACTGGAGTGCAATGGTGCCATCTCGGCTCACCACAACTTCCGCCTCCCAGGTTCAAGTGATTCTCCTGCTTCAGCCTCCTGAGTAGCTGGGATTACAGGCGCCCGCCACTACGCCCAGCTAATTTTTGTATTTTTAGTAGAGATGGGGTTTCACCATGTTGGTCAGGCTGGTCCCGAACTCCCGATCTCAGGTGATCTGCCCGCCTTGGCCTCCAAAAGTGCTGGGATTACAGGCATGAGCCACCACGCCTGGCCAAGAAACAGAAATGCTTGAGGGCTTTCCATCTTTGTGATCTCTGCAGATCAGACAAAGAAGCATTTAAAAAGAATTAGTATCATTCTTCACTTAAAGAGGCACATGAGTAGTCAAGTTACATTGGAACTAAAAAATGTCAAGATGGAATTATTTTTTATCTTATATTTGCAATGGTCTCTGTATGCCTGAGAAATACAGAGTATTCTTTTTTTTGTTGTTTTTGAGACAGACTCTCACTCTGTTGCCCAGGCTGGAGTGTAGTGGCACGATCTTGGCTCACTGCAACCTCCGCCTCCCAGGTTTAAGCGATTCTCCTACCTCAGCCTCCAGAGTAGCTGAGATTACAGGAGCTCGCCACTGCGTCTGGCTAATTTTTGTATTTTTAGTAGAGACTGGGTTTCACCATGTTGCTGAGAGGTGAAGCCGGCTGGGCTTCTGGGTCAGGTGGGGACTTGGAAAACTTTTATGTCTAGCTAAAGGATTTTATGTCTAGCTAAAGGATTGTAAATGCACCAATCAGCGCTCTGTGTCTAGCTAAAGGTTTGTAAATGCACCAGTCAGTGCTCTGTGTCTAGCTAATCGAGTAGGGACTTGGAGAACTTTTCTGTCTAGCTAAAGGATTGTAAATGCACCAATCAGCGCTCTGTGTCTAGCTAAAGGTTTGTAAATGCACCAATCAGCACTCTGTAAAAACGGACCAATCAGCACTCTGTAAAATGGACAATCAGCACTCTGTAAAATGGACCAATCAGCAGGATGTGGGTGGGGCCAAATAAGGGAATAAAAGCAGGCCACCCCCCTGCCAGTAGGGGGCAACCCCCTTGGGTCCCCTTCCATGCTGTGGATGCTTTGTTCTTTTGCTCTTTGCAATAAATGTTGCTGCTGCTCACTCTTTGGGTAGGCACTGCCTTTATGAGCTGTAACACTAACTGCGAAAGTCTGCAGCTTCACTCCTGAAGCCAGCGAGATCAGGAACCCACCAGAAGGAAGAAACTCTGGACACATCTGAACATCTGAAGGAGCAAATTCCGTACACACCATCTTTAAGAACTTTGAGCCGGGCGTGGTGGCACATGCCTGTAATCCCAGCACTTAGGGCGGCCGAGGCGGGAGGATCACGAGGTCAGTAGATCAAGACCATCCTAGCCAACATGATGAAACCCCGTCTCTACTAAAAATACAAAAATTAGCCGTGTGTGGTGGCATGCGATTGTAATCCCAGCTACTCAGGAGGCTGAGGCAGGAGAATCGCTTGAACCCGGGAGGCAGAGGTTGCAGTGAGCCGGAGATCATGGCACTGCACTCCGGCCTGACAACAGAGTAAGACTCTGTCTCAAAAAAAAAAAAAAAAAAAAAGAACTTTAACATTCACTGCGAGGGTCCACGGCTTCATTCTTGAAGTCAGCGAGACCAAGAACCCACCAGAAGGAACCAGTTCCGGACACATTGCCCAGGCTGGTCTTGAACTCCTGACCTCAGGTAATCTGCCTGCCTCTGCCTCCTAAAGTGCTGGGATTACATGCATGAGCCACTGCCCCCGGCCGAGGATTCTAAACACTATATAAAATCCAGTGATTCTACTATGTAGTCATTAAAAAGTTTGAGGCCAGGCACTGTGGCTCATGCCTGTAATCCCAGCACTTTGGGAGGCCGAGGCAGACGCATTACCTGAGGCCAGGAGTTCAAGACCAGCCTGGCCAACACGGTGAAACTACATCTCTACTAAAAACACAAAAATTACCCTGGTGTGGTGGCAGGCACCTCTAGTCCAGCTACCCGGGAGCCTGAGGCAGGAGAATCACTTGAACCTGGGAGACAGGTTGCAGTGAGCCAAAATCGCACCATCCTACTCCACCCTGGGCGACAGAGTGAGACTCTGTCTCAAAAAAAAAAAAAAGTTTGAAAGCTGGATGCTGTGGTAGTCCCAGCTACTCAGGAGGCTGAGGCGGGAGGATGGCTTGAACCCTGGAGTTCCAAAATGAAGTGAACTATGATCGCATCTGTGAATAGCCACTGCACTCCAGCCTGGGCAACATGGCAAGACTCCCTCTCAAAAGAAATAAAAGTAAGGCCTGGTGCAGTGGCTCATGCCTATAATCCTAGCACTTTGGGAGGCTGAGGCAGGAGGAGCATTTGAGCTCAGGAGTTCAAGACCAGCCTGGATAATACAGCAAGACTCCATCTCTATTTATAAAATAAAATATTTAAGTTTAAATTTTTAAAAAGTTATTTAAAAACATGTATCAGGACATTAAGAGATTAGCTTTGGTCATTTTGAGAATGACTGTCCATGGCTGGGCGCGGTGGCTCACGCCTGTAATCCCAGCACTTTGGGAGGCCGAGGTGGGCAGATCACGAGGTCAGGAGATCGAGACCATCCTGGCTAACACAGTGAAACCCCATCTCTACTAAAAATACAAAAAATTAGCCGGGTGTGATGGTGGGCGCCTGTAGTCCCAGCAACTCGGGAGGCTGAGGCAGGAGAATGGCATGAACCCGGGAGGCGGAGCTGGCAGTGAGCCGAGATGGTGCCACTGCACTCCAGCGTGGGCGACAGAGCAAGACTCTGTCTCAAAAAAAAAAAAAAAGAGAATGACTGTCCATGTTGAGTTTGACTGTCCAATTTATTCCCTCCAGAGTAATTTATAAAAATTTACTTCTCTCCTGTTTCCAAATGATCTCTCTCGCCCATCTTGTCCGGCCTGAAATCCCTGCCCAGCTCCAGCCTAGGAAAGGAGATGTCTCCAAAGTCCACTTTTAAGGGTACATATGGCCGGGCGTGGTAACTCATGCCTGTAATCCCAACACTTTGGGAGGCGGAGGTGGGCTGATCACAAGGTCAGGAGTTCGAGACCAGCCTGGCCAAGATGGTGAAACCCTGTCTCTACTAAAAAATACAAAAATTAGCCGGACGTGGTGGTGGGCACCTGTAATCCCAGCTACTCAGGAGGCTGAGGCAGAGAATTGCTTGAACCCGGGAGGCAGAGGTTGCAGTGAGCCAAGATCACGCCACTGCACTTCAGTTGGGGGGGGGTGGCCGGTGAGACTCCGTCTCAAAAAAAAGGGTACATACATTGCCTCTCCCATTATCACATTATTTGTGAAGATTTATTTAGCTCATCCAATTTGCTATTGACTCCAAAAGTACAGTGAGCTTTCATGGGACAGGACACAGGATCTATAAAGAGTTTTGGGACAATAGGAAAGACATGGAGTCAACCTAAATGACCATGAACAGATTGGATAAAGAAAATGTACATATGCACCATGGAATACTACATAGCCATAAAAAGGAACAAGATCATATCATTTGCAGCAACATGGATGGAGCTGGAGGCCATTATCCTATGCAAACTAACACAGGAACAGAAAACCAAATACCACATGTTCTGACTTATAAGTGGGAGCTAGACTGGGCATGGTGGCTCACACCTGTAATGCCAGCACTTTGGGAGGCTGAGGCAGGTGGATCACTTGAGGTCAGGAGTTCAAGACCAGCCTGGCCAACATGATGAAACCCCATATTTACTAAAAACACACACACACACAAATAGCACACCCCTGTAATTTCAGCTATGCAGGAGGCTGAGACAGGAGAACCCCTCGAACCCAGGAGGTGGAGGTTGCAGTGAGCCGAGATTGTGCCACTCACTCCAGCCTGGGTGACAGAGTGAGACTCTGTCTCAAAATAAAAATAAAATAAAAATGAGTCGGCGCTAAACATTGAGTACACATGGATACAAGGAAAGGAACAATAGACAGAGGCTTACTTTAGGTTAGAGGGCAGGAGGAGTGAGAGGACTGAAAAACTACCCATCAGCTACTATGCTTATTACCTGGGTGATGAGATAATCTGCACACCAAACCCCTGTGACATGCAATTTACCTGTATAACAAACCTGCGCATGTACCCTTGAACCTAATATAAAAGGTTTGTTTTGTTTTGTTTTGTTTAAAAAAAAAAAAAAAGAGCAAGGCCAGATGCGGTGGCTCATGCCTGTAATCCCAACACTAAGAGGGTAAGGCAGTGATTGCTTGATCCCAGGAGTTCGAGACCAGCCTGGCCAACATGGCAAAATCCCATCTCTACTGAAAATACAAAAATTAGCCAAGCATGGTGGGACACACGCCTGTAGTCCCAACTACTCTGGAGGCTGAGGTGGGAAAAACCTGAGCCCAGGAGGTTGAGGCTATAGTGAGCTGAGATTGCACCACTGCACTCCAGACTGGGCGAAGGGAGTGAAACCCTGTCTCAAAAACAAAAAACAAAACAAAGAGCCAGGCGCGGTGGCTTATGTCTGTAATCCCAACACTTTGGGGGCCAACGTGGGTGGATCACAAGGTCAGGAGTTCGAGACCAGCCTGGCCAACATGGTGAAACCCCATCTCTACTAAAAATACAAAAAATTAGGTGTGGTGTCACGCACCTGTAATCCCAGCTACTTGGGAGGCTGAGGCAGGAGAATTCCTTGGCCCCAGGAGGTGGAGGTTGCAGTGAGCAGAGATCGCACCATTGCACTCCAGTCTGGGTGACAGAGCAAGACTCTGTTTCAAAAAAAAAAAAAAAAAAAAAAAAAGAAGGTTTTTCCACTTCAGAACCATTGAAGGTCTGGGTACAGTGGTTCATGCCTATAATCCCAGCACTTTGGGAGGCCCAGGCAAGAAGATTGCTTGAGCTCAGGAGTTCAAGACGAGGCTGGGCAACATAGCAAAACCCCATATCTACAAAAAATTAGCTGGGCGTAGTGGCTCATACCTGTAGTCTCAGCTACTTGGGAGGCTGAGGTGGGAAAATTGCTTGAGCCCGGGAGGTTGAGGCTGCAGTGAGCCAAGATCACGCCACTGCACTCCAGCCTGGGCGGCACAGTGAGACCCTGTCTAAAAAAAGAACCATTGGGCCTGGAGCAGTGGCTCACAACTGTAATCCCAACACTTTGGGAGGCTGAGATGGGCAGATCACCTGAGATCGGGAGTTTGAGACCAGCCTGACCAACATGTAGAAATCCTGTCTCTACCAAAAATACAAAATTAGCCAGGCATGGCGGTTCATGCCTGTAATCCCAGCTACTTGAGAGGCTGAGGCAGCAGAATCACTTGAACCTGGGAGGTGGAGGTTGCAGTAAGCTGAGATTGCACCATTGCACTCCAGCCTGGGCAACAAGAGCAAAACTCCATCTCAAAAAAAAAAAAAAAAAAAAGAATCATTGAGGAAGATTAAGATGGCTTATCCTAGAGAGGAGGGAATGAGAGGTGGCCAGTGCCTTACAATGAACTGAGAGGGTGACCCCAAGAGCACGCCATATGGAGGGAAACTTGCCTGTGCTTATGGAGACTAGACTCCAAGATGTCTCTGAGGCAATGCAGTAAGGACCATTGCAGGGCCTTTCTGAGCCAACATAGAGCTTTGGAGCTTGGTGGTTGGTGGAGGTGGAGGAGTAGCCCTCTACATCCGTACCTCATGGCCGCAGGTACTGAGGTAACCATCATGAGCATCAGGGTGCCTTTCCCCGTTTTCTGGGGCTGGGAGTCAGATTTTATTTGGTTTAGAAAACTCAACTTGAGGGCCGGGTGCGGTGGTTCACGCCTGTAATCCCAGCACTTTGGGAGGCCAAGGTGGGTGGATCACAAGGTCAGGAGATTGAGACCATCCTGGCTAACATGGTGAAACTCCATCTCAACTAAAAAGTATAAAAAATTAGCCGGGCGTGGTGGCGGGCGCCTGTAGTCCCAGTTACTTGGGAGGCTGAGGCAGGAGAATGGCGTAAACCAGGGAGGTGGAGCTTGCAGTGAGCCAAGATTACGCCACTGCACTCCAGCCTGGGCGGCAGAGCAAGACTCTGTCTCAAAAAAAAAAAAAAAGAAAACTCAACTTGAGGCCAGGTGCAATGACTCATGCCTGTGATCCTAACCCTTTGAGAAGCTGAGGCAGGAGGATCACTTGAGCCCAGAAGTTCAAGACCAGCCTGGGCAACATAGTAGAACCCCATCTCTATAAAACTATTTTTAAAAATTAGCCAGGCATGGTGGTGTGTGTCTGTAGTCCCAGCTACTCGGAGGCTGAGGTGGGAGGATCTCATGAACCTGGGAGGTCAAGGCTGCAGTGAGCTGTGATCTCACGACTGCACTCCAGCCTGGGCCACAGAGTGAGACCCTGTCTCAAAAAAAAAAAAAAAGAAAGAAAGAAAGTAAAGAAAAAGAAAACTCAACCTGAAGGGAAACAAATTCATACCTGCTTTATTACAACCTCTACAGAAGATAAATTTGACCTCTTGATACTCATGTGTGCCTTGTACCTCTCCTAAGTAAGGCAATCAGTGTTTTTCACACTCTGGACCCTAGCCTACCCTTTTAGCTTCATTTCCACTTCCATCAGTGCTCTCCTCCTAGTCCACACCGAGGACCTCATGCTCCCGCCACACAGTACAAACCTTCCAAGAGCACATGCTCCCACCATCTTTGCTCACATTATTTCTTCTGCCTAGAAAGCCTTTGCCCCTTTCCACCAGGTATTATCCTACAAAACCCAGCTCATAAAATCTGTGACACATACAGAAAGATTTCATCTGCTCTCCAAGATGTTGTTAACCCTTTTAACTTTTAGCCCTGTTAGCTTGTCTGATAAGAGCTATAATATGTAGTTACCTGTCTCATCAGGCAACCTGAGATTCCTTGAGGGCCCTGGCACCGAGCCTAGTGTCAGGCACAAGGATTTGTTCAACCTGAATCAAATCAAATTTAATTAGTACTTGTTACAAAATAATACTGCTTTTGCTGCTTTCTCACTAGCCTGGTTTACCATACACAGGAGCATTTCTTGTTTAGAGGGTGAACCACTCGGTTATCCAATAGTCAATGGCCAGGATAGAGCCTCAAGGAACAGATCTCACATACCCAGACATTTGGATATCAGTAGTTTCTCTGGAGTCTGTTTATAGCACATATGTACTCAGGATGATGTTTGGATTCACAACCTCAGATTTTTCTTCATACCAAAATTCATAGGCTGAAGTTCCCTTCCCTTAACTGCGACAAGCCTTGACACTTAAGGCTGATTTAGAAAGCATTTCCTATCTGGATTATCTTTATTAGGACCACTTCCTCTTCTTCAGCATCTTTCTTCCCCTTACCCAGGAAGCAAACAAACCTGGAGATGCTTCTTTCTAGTTCTCAAAAGGAAATGTGAGGCTTTGCTAAACAACTGTGTTGACTCAAAGGAGGTGAAGGGCAGGGGATGTTAAAGAAAAAGAGAAAAGGCTGGGTGCGGTGGCTCACGCCTGTAATCCCAGCACTTTGGGAGGCCAAGGTGGGCGGATCACGAGGTCAAGAGATCGAGACCATCCTGGCCAACATGGTGAAACCCTGTCTCTACTAAAAAATACAAAAATTAGCTGGGCATGGTGCCACGTGCCTGTAGTCCCAGCTACTCAGGAGGCTGAGGCAGGAGAATCACTTGAACCTGGGAGGCGGAGCTTGCAGTGAGCCGAGATGGCACCACTGCACTCCAGCCTGGTGACAGAGCAAGACTCCATTTCAAAAAAAAAAAGAGAAAAGGAGATGAGGGTCAGGGGATGTTAAAGAAAAAGCGATTTGTGACACTTGCTAAAGATAGTAACAGGAAGGCTTTATTTAGGGAGACCATGGTGACAGGTATAGGAACTACTGCAATGGGGTCTTGCAGTGGGGGAGGGAGGGGACTTGACTCCCCTCTTGTCTAACAGGGAAAGTTACTAAGAGGAAACATCAAGGGTAAGTGGGATTCTTTTTCCTTTCTTTCTTTTTGAGAGGGGGTCTCACTCTGTCACCCAGGCTGGAGTGCAGTGGGGCTATCTCGGCTCACAGCAACCTCTGCCTCATGGGTTCAAGTGATTCTCCTACCACAGCCTCCCGAGTAGTTGGTATTACAGGCGGACACCATCATACTTGGCTAATTTTTGTGTTTTTTGATAGAGAAGGTATTTCTCCCTGTTGGCCAGGCTGGTCTCGAACTCATCACCTCAAGTGATCTGCCTGTCTCGCCCTCCCAAAGTGCTGGGATTACAGGTGTGAACCACCCCGCCCAGCCTCTAAGTGGGATCCTTGTTAGAACAACTCAACAAAATTCTTACTGAAAGCAGGACAGGGTAATAAGATAGTGAGGGTGGTCAGGTATCGAGGGTAGGCGATTTTCACTAAATTGACGATTCTCACTCAAACTGGATTCCACAAGGACAGAGAGGGAAGTCCAGTGTGAGGCCTAGTCAGAAGGGACTCAGAAGAGTTCGACTAAAGTTTAATCAAAGGAGACTTTGTTAGGGAAGGACATTTAATACCTTTTTAAAACATTTCTTCCATTTGGCCGGGCGCAGTGGCTCACAACTGTAATCCCAGCACTTTGGGAGGCATAGGTGGGTGGATCACCTGAAGTCAGGAGTTTGAGACCAGCCTGGCCAACATAGAGAAACCTCCCCTTTACTAAAAATACAAAAAAATTAGATGGGCATGGTGGCAGGCACCTGTAATCCCAGCAACTCAGGAGGCTGAGGCAGGAGAATCACTTGAACCCAGGAGGTGGAGGCTGTAGTGAGCTGAGGTCATGCCACTACACTCCAGCCTGGGTGACAGAGCAAGACTCTGTCTCAAAAAAAAAAAAAAGAAAAGAAAAGAAAAAAAAATTCATTTGCTTTGTCTTTGCAATGGTCAGTGGCAAGAGGCCAAAAATATATATATATTTATTGGAGAAAAAAAGATTCTTAGTTGGAACAGTGAAAAGTTGACTACTAGAAATCCTTTTTTGGGGGGAGCGGGGGTAAGGTCTAGTTCTGTCACCCAGGCTGGAGTGCAGTGGTGCAATCTTGGCTCACTACAGTTTCGACCTCCCAGACTAAAGCGATCCTCCCACCTCAGCCTCCTAAGTAGCTGGGACTACAGGAATGCCACCAGCATGACCAGCTAATTTTTGTTTTTGGGTTTTTTTTTTTTTTTTTTTTAGAAGCAGGGTCTGTAGAAATCTTTTTTTTTTTTCTTTTATTTTCTTTCTTTTTTGGAGACAGGGTCTCACTCTGTTGCCCAGGCTAGAGTGCAGTGGTATAATCTCGGCTCACTGCAACCTCTGCCTCCCAGGCTCAAGCCATCCTCCCATTGCAGCCTTCCTAGTAGCTGGGACCGCAGGCATGCGCCACCATGCCTGGCTAATTTTTGTATTTTTTGTAGAGACAGGGGGACTCTCACTTTGTTGCCCAGGCTGGTCACGAACTCCTGAGCTCAAGTCATCTGCCCGCCTCAGCCTCACAAAGTGCTGGGATTACAGGAAAATCCTTTGATTCTGAGGTGAGGAGCCAGTTCACACTTCCCAGTACTCTGCCTTTCCCCACTTTCTTGAAAGAACAAACACCCACGAAGCATTGAAAACATTCCATAATATTTGAGGAGGATTGATTGAGGATTGGAATAATGATCATTATGTTAACAGAAATTATTTCTGGGTGGTGAGATTACAGCAATTTTCTTTCTTTCTTTCTTTCTTTCAGCTTTTCTATACTTTCCAAAAATTCTACAACAAAGAAAGGCCTCAATAATTTTTGGTTTGAAGGAAGTTAAGGCAGCTGGCTCTCCTGCACTTGGGGCCATCAAAGCCAATAAGATTTCTAACCAAAATGAGGAGACCCCATCATTGTATCACCCCATCAGACTTGGGGTCAAATGGCAGGTCTCAAAGCCTAAAAATATTACTTCCTTGAAAGAATGCTAGAGCCCCAGTCTGTCAAGAAAGCTTGCAACCAAGCACCCTGGCACAGGAGCAAGTTAGCAAAATTCTTATAATTTGAAACATGGAAAATCAGACTAACCCTTCCGGCTACCAAAGAAAAAAAGAAAAAAGTATGAAAGCCTAAGGCAAGATGCCAAACCTAGTTTCAGGATTATAAAGGAGAAACCACTTCTCTTTGGTTTTATTACAACAGAGGGTGTAAAGCTGGGCCTCATATCCCACTATTTACATGCAAATCCCATAAAAAATGAGCTGGCTGCACTCCAGGTGCCCAGATTTCAAAGGAACTCTGTTTCCAGTGAAGACCCTGCCCTCTAGCCCCAGCTTTCTCTTTTTTCTGCTTTCTTATGGGAGGAGAGAAAGGATGCCTTGGATCTCTTTCCTCTTACCCTGAAATTAATTGAAAAACAAACTCTTGCTTTCTCCCTTTTCACATTCCACCTATTACAATTTTTTTTTTTTTTTTTGAGACTGAGTTTCCCTCTTGTTGCCCAGGCTGGAGTGCAATGGCGCAATCTTGGCTCACTGCAACCTCTGCCTCCTGGGTTCAAGGGATTCTCCTGCCTCAACCTCCCTATTAGCTGGGAATACAGGTGCCCGCAACCACGCCTGGCTAATTTTTTGTATTTTTAGTAGAGACGGGGTTTCACCATGTTGATCAGGCTGGTCTTGAACTCCTGACCTCAGGTGATCCACCTGCCTTGGCCTCCCAAAGTACTGGGATTACAGGTATGAGTCACTGCACCCAGCCCTATTACCAAATCTTTTTTTTTTTTTTTTTTTTGAGACGGAGTCTCACTCTTTTGCCCAGGCTGGAGTGCAATAGCACGATCTCAGCTCACTCCAATCTCCACCTCCTGGGTTCAAGCGATTCTCCTGCTTCAGCCTCCCCAGTAGCTGGGACTAGAGGTGCCCACCACCACGCCCAGCTAATTTTTTGTATTTTTAGTAGAGACGGGGTTTCACCGTGTTAGCCAGGATGGTGTCGATCTCCTGACCTCAAGATCCACCCACCTCGGCCTCCCAAAGTGCTAGGATTACAGGCATGAGCCACGGCACCTGGCTTCAAGACCAAAAACTTATACATGACACCCACTCTACTCTAGCTAAACCTCATAGAAAAAAACTGGCTCCACCCACATCTCACCAGTAAAGGCCAATTGGAGAGCCTAGACTTCCACCCTTGCCAGGTTGTAAAGATGTATCCCCCCACCACCACCCAACTTATGCAATGGTGATGGAGAAGGCACAGTGGGGAGCACCCTATCCCGGGCAGTGTCAGAGGAGACCACATGGGGAGCTTGGACTTCTACTGGTACCAGCTAGGGATAGAAATTCAAGCTCCCCATGGGGAGAACCCCCTCCCGTCCCCACTGAGGTAGTGTCAGAGGCAGCCTAGTAGAGTGAGGACTTTGACCACAGCTCTGCAATAACAAGGCCACCCTCTGCAGTGTCAGTGGAGGCCATGTGGAAAGCAGTAACAAGGAGCCCTTCTACTTCCCAGCCCAGGTGGTACCAGCAGAGGCCTAGTGGACAGCCTGAACTTCTCTCCCCACCCAGAGGCACCAACAACCTCCCACTTGTCTCTCCTTTCACTGTCAAGGGTGCCTGAGTGGAAAACCTGGAGTTCCACCCTGATCTGGCAGTAAAAAGGTGGCAACTGTTTTCTCCCACTAGAGTGGTGTCAGAGGTTTGAGTGGTATTGGCTAAAATACTAGATTTAAATAAAACCCAGAGTTTTACAATATCAAAATGTCCAGGTTTCAATTACAGACCACTTGTCATACCAAAAACCAGGAAGATCTCGAAGTGAACAAGAACAGACTCTGGCTGTGCGAACTGGCCCATGCCTATAATCCCAGCACTTTGGGAGGCCGAGGCGAGCGGATCACTTGAGGCCAGGAATTCAAGACCATCCTGGCCAACATGGCGAATCCCCGTCACTACCAAAAAATACAAAAATTAGCATGGTAGCGTGCGCCTATAATCCCAGGTACTTGAGAGGCTGAGGCATGAGAAGCACTTGAACCTGGGAGGTAGAGATTGCAGTGAGCTGAGGTCATGCCACTGCCTCCAGCTTGGGCAATAGAGCAAGACCCTGTCTCGAAAAAAAAGAAAAGAAAGAAAGAAAAAAGGACAGATACAAACACAGGCATGACACAGATGTTAGAATGATCTGACAAGGACTTATGTGAGAGGCGTCTGAACCAGAGGAACTCTACCTTGAATAGGGGCTCAGTAAAATAAGGCTGAGATCTTCCGGGCAGCATTCCCAGGAGGCTGGGCATTCTAAGTCATAGGATGAGATAGGAGATCAGTGCAAGATACGGGTCACGAAGACCTTGCTGATAAAACAGGTTGGGGTAAAGAAGCCAGCCAAAACCTACCAAAACCAAGATGGCCATGAGAGTGACCTCTGGTTGTCCTCACTCCTCATTATGTGCTAATTATAATACATTAGCATGCTGAAAGACACTGCCATCAGCACCATGACAGTTTACAGATGCCATGGCAACGTCAGGAAGTTACCCTATATAGTCTGAAAGGTGGAGGAAAAAAATTTTTTAAATTAAATAAATAAATAAAAGGGGGAGGAACCCTCAGTTCTGGGAATTGCCACCTCTTTCCCAGAAAACTCATGAATAACCCACCCCTTGTTTAGCACGTAATTGAGAAATAACTGTAAGTATCCTTAGTCCAGCAGCCGTGTTGCTGCTCCGCCTGTAGAGTAGCCATTGTTTTTTCCTTTACTTTCCTAATAAATTTGCTTTCACTGCACTCTATGGATTGGCCTCGAATTATTTCCTGTCTTGGGGTCTGGATCGGGACCCCATTCCAGTAACACTTATAGCAGCCATCATAAAAATACTTCAGTGAGCAATTAAGAACATGATTGTGCCAGTCAAGTTGCCTATAGTCCCAGCTACTGGGAAGGCTGAGGCAGTGAGATCACTTGAATCCTGGAGTTCAAGACCAGCCTGGGCAACACAGAGAGACTCCGTCTCTAAACTACAACAACAAAAACACACTTGAGGCCGGACGCCGTGGCTCACGCCTGTAATCCCAGCACTTTGGGAGGCCAAGACGGGCTGATCATGAGGTCAGGAGATCGTGACCATCCTGGCTAACACGGTGAAACCCCGTCTCCACTAAAAATACAAAAAAATTAGCCGGGCATGGTGGTGGGTGCCTGTAGTCCTAGCTACTCAGGAGGCTGAGGCAGGAGAATGGCGTGAACCCAGGAGGCGGAGCTTGCAGTGAGCCGAGATCGCACCACTGCACTCTAGCCTGGGCGACAGAGCGAGACTCCATCTCAAAAAAAAAAAAAAAAAAAAATAGCCAACCAGCAGCCCTTGGGGCTTCTCTATCTGTGGAGTAGCCATTCTTTTATTTCTTTGCTTCTTTAATAAACTTGCTTTCACTTAAAAAAAGTCTCAGCAAAGAAATAAAAAAGCTTGGTCGGGCACAGTGGCTGGAGCCTGTTAATCCCAGCACTTTGGGAGGCCAAAATGGGTGGATCACTTAAGGCCAGGAGTTCGAGACTAGCCTGGCCAACTTGGTGAAACCCCTGTCTCTACCAAAAATAAATAAAAAACTAGATAGGTGTGGTGGCATGCACCAGTAGTCCCAGCTACTTGGAAGGCTGAGGCAGGAGAATTACTTGAACCTGGGAGGCGGAGGTTGAGCGGAGATCGCCCCACTGAACTCCAGCCTGGGTGATAGAATGAAACTCTGTCTAAACAAAAACAAAAACAAACAAACAAACAAAAAACCCTGAGCAATGGAAGATACAAAAAAGAAACAAATTAAAATATTTGAATTAAAAAAAAGAAGACATTAAAAAACTCAATGGATGACCCAGCAATTCCATTCCTAGCTATATATCCAAGAGAAATGAAAACATATGTCCACATAAAAATGTGTACGTGAGTGCTCATAGCAGCATTATTCATAATAGTCTACAAGTAGAAACAGTGCAAATGTCCCTCAATTGAAGAATGGATAAATGGAGTTTGTCCACACAATTACTCAGCCATAAAAAATAAATAAAGAGCCGGGCACGGTGGCTCATGCCTATAATCCCAGCACTTTGGGAGGCTGAGGCGGGAAGATCACCTGAGGTCAGGAGTTTGAGACCAGCCTGACCAACGTGGAGAGACCCCGTCTCTACTAAAAATACAAAATTAGCTGGGCATGGTGGCGCATGCCTATAATCACAGCTACTTGGGAGGCTGAGGCAAGAGAATCGCTTGTACCCAGGAGGTGGAGGTTGCAGTGAGCTGAGATCGTGCCATTGCACTCAAGCCTGGGCGACAAGAGCGAAACTTAGTCTCAAATAAAATAAAACAAATGAAGAGTCGGGCGCAGTGGCTCACGCCTGTAATCCCAGCACTTTGGGAGGCCGAGGCGGGCGGATCACCTGAGGTCAGGAGTTCGAGACCAGCCTCAACATGGAGAAACCCTGTCTTTACTAAAAATACAAAATTAGCCAGGCGTGGTGGTCCATGCCTATAATCCCAGCTACTCGGGAGGCTGAGGCAGGAGAATGGCTTGAACCTAGGAGGTGGAGGTTGTGGTGAGCCGAGATTGCGCCATGGCACTCCAGCCTGGGCAACGAGAGCGAGACTCAGTCTCAAAAAAATAAAATAAATAAATGAAGTACATGCTATAATATGGATGAATCTCGAAAACATCCTGCTTTCTTCTGACTCATTGTTTTATGAAAAAAAGAGAGAGAAAACCTCACACTAAGTGAAAGCAGCCAGACAGAAAAGGTCACACATTGCATGATTCTAGTTATTTATTTATTTAGAGACAGGGTCTTGCTCTGTTACCCAGGCTGGAGTCTAGTGGCAAGATCTCAGCTCACTGCAACCTCTGCCTCCCGGGTTCAAGTGATTCTCCCACCTCAGCCTACCAAGTACCTGGGATTACAGGCGCACGCCACCCCGCCCAGTTCGTTTTTTGTATTTTTCTTAGAGGGTTTCACCGTGTTGGCCAGGCTGGTCTCGAACTCCTTCCTGGGTTTGGGCAGTCTGCGCACCTTGGCCTCCCAAAGTGCTGGGATTACAGGCATAAGACACCGCATCCGGCCAACAATAGTGACTTTAATGCTATTTGAATTTTATTTCAATTTTAAAAATTGCAAGCAAATGACAACAAAACTGTCCTCACATTGCTGAGCACCAAGCACTTAGGAAGCACTGAGGAGCTGAGGAGCTGGCCTGAGAGGACTTACTGAGGTGCCTGGGCTTCCAGGTGGGCAGAGATTGGTTATTCTTGGGGACTGACGGCAACCTCACCCTGTCACAGAAATGTCCGTAGCTATAGCCAGGTGTGGTGTCTCATGTCTGTAGTCCCAATTACTCTGGAGGCTGAGGTGGGAGGACGCCCTGTACCCAGGAGTTTGAGATCAGTCTCGGTAACATAGCGAGACCCCTGTCTCATACATAATTTAAAAAAAAGGAACTCTCTATCCTCAATTAATTCCTCCTCAAAGGAACAAAAAACAAAAAAAAAACAACTACCTAGACTGAGTCGAAGGATTACAAAATACCTAGAGGGAAGTACATTTCATCTTTAGAATTTATCTAGTGTGCTCTTATTTTTTCTTTCCTCAGACAGAGTCTTGCTCTGTCACCCAGGCTGCAGTGCAGTGGCATGATCTTGGCTCACTGCAACCTCCATCTCCCGGGTTCAAGCAGTTCTCCTGCCTCAGCCTCCCGAGTAGCTGGGATTACAGGTACCCGCCACCATGCCCGGCTAATTTTTGTATTTTTACTAGAAACGGGATTTCACTATCTTGGCCAGGCTGGTCTCGAACTCCTGACCTCGTGATCCACCTGCCTTGGTCTCCCAAAGTGCTGGGATTGCAGGCATGAGCCACTGCGCCTGGCCAAAATCTATTATTTCTTTTGCTCTATGGATACATCTCTCTTCACCTCTCAGGATTCAAGAAAATTGAGACAAAGCCCTTTAGGTCACGCGATTTCTATCTATTGCTATAATACTACCTCCTTCACCCCATTCCACCTCTAAAGCTCCACCTTAACTAAGAAGCTAGGTCAGAGATCATACAAATGGCAGGGATGGCTTGGTTTATCCCCAGCTCCACCTCCCGGACAGAAACTGAGTCTCTGTAAGAATATTCTTTGCTTCTCCTGTGGCCTGACCTTGCTGTTTTATCAGACTGCTCTAATCAAGAATCCAAGAATATTCGTTTTAAGACTCTGGCATGCCGGGCGCGGTGGCTCACGCCTGTAATCCCAGCACTTTGGGAGGCTGCGGCTGGCGGATCATGAGGTCAGGAGATTGAGACCATCCTGGCCAACACAGTGAAACCCCGTCTCTACTAAAAATACAAAAAATTAGCCAGGCGTGGTGGCAGGTGCCTGTATTCCCAGCTACTCGGGAGGCTGAGGCAGGAGACTGGCGTGAACCCGGGAGGCGGAGCTTGCAGTGAGCGGAGATTGCGCCACTGCACTCCAACTTGGGCGACAGAGCGAGACTCTGTCTCAAAAAAAAAAAAAAAACAGACTCTGGCACTTGTGGAAAAAATGCATATTGTTTCAAGGTATGAGAAGTGAGGTGTCAACTCAGCCTGCACCTTTGCTTCATAGTAGCTGTGGCTACCCTTTTGATGGAGGTGGGAGTTTTCCCTCTATTTTGTTATTTTTTTATTTTTAGTGGGTTTGGAT
Organism: Pongo abelii; assembly: GCF_028885655.2. NCBI lineage: Eukaryota > Metazoa > Chordata > Mammalia > Primates > Hominidae > Pongo > Pongo abelii. The sequence continues at coordinate 75,442,531 of NC_071993.2, forward strand.
AGAGAACAGTGAGCAAAAAGAACTTTATTTCACAATTTTTCTCTTTTTGATACAGGGTCTCGCTCTGTCTCCCAGGCTGGAGCGCAGTGGCACAATCACAGTTCACTCCAGCCTTGACCTCCAGGTCAAATGTTTCTCCCACCCCAGCCTCCCAAGTATCTGAGACTACTGGCACACACCACCATGCCCAGCTAATTTTTAAATTATTGTAGAGATGGGGTCTCACTATGGTGCCCAGGGTGGTCTCACACTCCTGGCCTCAAAAGATCTTCTGGCCCCTATTTCACATTTTTTACATTGATATACCATTTCCCAACCCAAATGTCTAGCACATTCCCTTGCCAGGCCCAGAATGAGGATGTCAGCCCTCTTAGCTTTCATTCATCCACTCTTCACCCTCAAATGTTTTACCTAACTCAATTGGTGGCCGGGCACAGTGCCTTATGCCTGTAATCCCAACACTTTGGAAGGGTGAGGTGGGCAGATCACTTGAGGTCAGGAGTTCAAGACCAGCCTGGCCAATATGGTGAAACCCTGTCTCTACTAAAAATACAAAAGATTAGCTGGGCATGGTGGAGCCCACCTGTAGTCGCAGCTACTTAGGAAGCTCAGGCACAAGAATCACTTGAACCCAGAAAGTGGTGGTTGTAGTGAGCCGAGATCACACCACTGAACTCCAACCTAGGTGACACAGAGAGACTCTGTCTCAAAAAAATGCAAAAAAGAAAACCTCAATTGGTTGTGAAACAGCAGTGTAGATGCTCAAAAATAAGTTTCTGATAGTAACCATGTTAAGGAAAATACAGTGTGAGCAAGAAAGGAGTGATGAAGTTATTGCAGAAGTGGCAACAAATCAGTTTCTTTCTTTTTTTTCTCTCTTTTGAGACAGAGTCTTGCTCTGTTGCCCAGGTTGGAGTGCCGTGGCGCAATCTCAGCTCACTGCAATCTCTGCCTCTGGAGTTCAAGTTCTCCTGCCTCAGCCTCCTGAGTAGCTGGGATTACAGGTGTGCGCCACCACACCCAGCTAATTTTTGTATTTTTAGTAGAGACGGGGTTTCACTATGTTGGTCAGGCTGGTCTCAAATTCCTGACCTTGTGATCTGCCCGCCTCGGGCTCCCAAAGTGCTGGGATTACAGGCGTAAACCACCGTGCCCGGCCATATTTTTTCTTTTTTTTTGTTTTAAAGACGGAGTCTCACTGTGTCACCTGGGCTGGAGTGCAGTGGTGCAATCATGACTCACTGCAGCCTCAAACTTCTGGGCTTAAGTGATCCTACCGCCTTGGCCTTCCAAAGTGCTGGGATTACAGGCGTGAGCCACCACACTCTGCCAGCTACATCATTCTTTTTTTTTTTTTTTTTTTTGATATAGAGTCTCACTCTGTCGCCCAGGCTGGAGAGCAATGACACAATCTCGGCTCACTGCAACCTCCACTTCCCAGGTTCAAATGATTCTCCTGTCTCAGCCTCCCAAGTAGCTGGCATTACAGGCACGCACCACCATGCTCAGCTGTTTTTAGTATTTTTAGTTGAGACAGGGTTTTGCCATGTTGGCCAGGCTGGTCTTGAACTCCTGACCTCAAGTGATCTGCCCACCTCGGCCTCCCAAAGTGCTGGGATTACAGGTATGAGCCACCGTGCTCAGCCTTACATCATTCTTACACTGGATCTATCCTAAACTATTTTTCCAAAAATAGGACAGCCTATCAAAGAATAATTTTTAGTAAAATTCTCTGAATTCCACTTCATTATGAAAAGGATAAAAAATATTTTGTCTTTATTTGACACCTGTCACGATAACTAAGAAAAGCAATCTAAAATTTTAGGTTGTTTATGAGGCGGGGGAGGGTCTTCAGTTGGTATTACATGGTTCAGCCAGGAAACATTCTTCTAAGTGTATGTGTGACCTGAGGTAAGTCACCACTATTCTGGTTCATTGCCTCAGTGTTCTCACCTGTGAAGTGGGCGGATGAGGAAAAGCCATATCATATAACATCCAAAGATGATTGAGTGAAGCATAATTTAGGGTGAGGCTTGGTTTAAGAGAGGGATAAAATAATACTAAATAAAGATGATACATTATTCTATGAAACATGTTTTATAAGTTCAAAGCTTTTTATATCCATCTTGTAATTGTATCTTATTGACAGAAAATTCCAAAGTTATGTCATAATAATTTTTTCTTATCCCAAACTTATTAGTTCTATCTTTCATCTGTCATGCTCTCAATTAATACTTGGGCATATAACCATTTTCATTTGAGAGACTGCATTGTTTTGAAGGTAGTTAGTAAAGGCATGAGAATCTTTGCCTTAACCTGAAAGAATATGCTTATCTATGGAATTATATGTATTAAGTAGGGATAATATACATTGGCTCAAAGCAATTTACATTAAAAAGTTAATATTAAAAAGTCCCTTTACATATGGAAAACATTTTAAGCTGGACAAGATTAGGGCTAAGAACAGTAGAAGACAGGAGTGGCTCTCACTCCGCAGCTTATTAGGCTTTCAACTCTGCTATTTTAAGACATTTAATGGAGAGTTTTACCATCAATATAAGCACCATTAAATCACAGCTGGCCTGAATCAACTTTATTTTGTTATTTTAAGCATAGAATGAAGTGAGAAATTGGATTCTTCTTAAATTTTTTATTGGAATGAAATCTGTTTTAGCAAGCCAGGTCAATCAATCAATCTACATTGACTAAAACCCATATGCTATACCTTTATTAGGTTCCTATCTCTTATTCTTTTTTTTTTTTTTTTTTTTTGAGATGGAGTCTTGCTCTGTTACCAAGCTGGAGTGCAGTGGCGCAACCTTGGCTCACTGCAATCTCCGCCTCCCTGGTTCAAGTGATTCTCCTGCCTCAGCCTCCTGAGTAGCTGGGACTACAGACGCGCACCACCACACTGGGCTAATTTTTGTAGTTTTAGTAGAGATGGGGTTTCACCATGTTGGCCAGGATGGTCTCCATCTCCTGACCTTGTGATCCGCCCACCTCGGCCTCCCAAAGTGCTGGGATTACAGGTGTGAGCCACCGTGACCGGCCTTTTTTTTTTTTGAGACAGAGTATCCCTCTGTTGCCCAGGCCATAGTCCAGTAGTGCAATGTTGGCTCGCTGCAACCTCGCCTCCTGGGTTCAAGCGATTCTCCTGCCTCAGCTTCCTGAGTAGCTGGGATTACAGACACGTGCCACCACTCCTGGCAATTTTTTTTTTTTTTTTTTTTAGTAAAGATGGGGTTTCACCATATTGGCCAGGCTGGTCTCAAACTTCTGACCTGAAGTGATCCACCCACCTCAGCCTCCCAAAGTGCTGGGATTACAGGCATAAGCCACCACACTAGGCCCCACATGGGAAACCTCTTATTCTTACTTTATGTTATAGAGATGGGTTTTTGCCATGTTGCCCAAGCTACTCTCGAACTCCTGGGCTCCAGCAATCCACCTGCCTCAGCCTCCCAAAGTGCTGGGATTACAGGCGTGAGCCACCGCACCCAGCCCCTCTTATTCTTATGCTGTGACACTTCAACCTCTTACCTTTTCCAGTTGTCATTTTGGATATAGGTATATTAACAAAGTAAGTGCCATCTCTCTCTATAATCAAAACAGAAGTATATATGTGACTTTATAATCTTGGGCAACTGAATCTAATGAAGTAAAGACTTTAAAACCTTTGCTATCCAAGCACATAAATATTGGCTCCCAGGAAACAAGAGCTGGTTTGCTATTAAAGAAAAATCTTTTTTTTTTTTTTCTGAGGCAGAGTCTTGCTCTGTCACCCAGGCTGGAGTGCAATGGCATGATCTTGGCTCACTGCAACCTCCACCTCCTGGGTTCAAGTGATTCTCCTGCCTCAGCCTCCTGAGTAGCTGGGACTACAGGCGCGTGCCACCACGCCCGGCTAATTTTTTGTATTTTTAGTAGAGACAGGGTTTCACCATGTTAGCCAGGATGGTCTCGATCTCCTGACCTTGTGATCCGCCTGCCTCGGCCTCCCAAAGTGCTGGGATTACAGGCGTGAGCCACTGCACCTGGCCTAAAGAAAAATCTTTAAGTAATAATTTATTTACAACAAATCCTTAATAATTTAAAATAAGAGTACTGCTGAAGCAACACTGAAAGCCTGGGAAAGCAAGACGTTTGTGAATCAGAGATTATTACCTCTGGGCTTCCGTTTCCCAGGGTGGTCTTTATCTGCAGACTATTGGAGGTCCCAGCTACTAAACATGACCAAACCTTATAACAGAAACAAATTAACTGTGGAGCTGAAGGCTTAGCTTTGGAATATCAGACTTCTCATTTTATTCCAAATTCTGATTTTTTTTTTTAAGAGACTAGGTCATATTATGTTGTCCAGGCTAGAGTGCAGTGGCTATTTGCAGGTGCAGTCATGGTGTGCTATAGCCTTGAACTCCTAGACTCAAGTGATCTTCCTGCCTCAGCCTCCCAAGTTCTGGGACTACAGGTGCATGCCACCACGCCTAACTGCAAATCCAGATTCTTACAGTGACAGTTGGTTGGATGGTTCTCTTCTAGAAATAGCAGCTCAAATATTGCACATTCATCTTCTGGAAACTTTTTTTTTTTTTAAATGGAGTCTCACTGTGTTGCCCAGGTTGGAGTGCAATGGCACGATCTTGGCTCACTGCAACCTCCACCTCCCAGGTTCAAACGATTCTTCTGCCTCAGCCTCCTGAGTAGCTGGGACTACAGGCGCTTGCCACCATGCCCAGCTAATTTTTGTATTTTTAGTAGAGATGGTGTTCCACCATGTTGGTCAGGCTGGTCTCGAACTCCCGACCTCATGATCCACCCGCCTTGGCCTCTCAAAGTGCTGGGATTACAGGCGTGCACCACCACACCCGGCCTCCTGGAAACATTTCTAAAACCCAGGTGAATACACCTCCTAAGTTTTCCAAGCTGGCAAAAACTCTGGGATAAGTAACAGATGGATTTGGGAAATTGCAAAAGTGTAGCCCAAAGCTAGTATAGTTTATGCCTTATAAAAGAATGGCTCAAAGTAGCTTTTCCTTTAATTAAATATTTATGTTATAGCCAGAAACAGCAAGTGGTCTTTGTGTGGCCAGGACTGGCTTACAATATATCTATCTAAGAAAGAAAATGAATGGCCATGAAATATTAATTATTTACGTGTTAACAGTAGATTCTGCTCTTTCTCTGCCTGAAGGCAAACAAAAAGGCTAGAGATAACCAATGAGCTGCATTTGGAAACACACTTTAATAAAAAGACTGGGAGGGCAGGTTCAATTAGGAAGTGGATCTGAGGTTTTAGTGAAGCCAGATGATGAAAAATATTAAGCCCTTTACCATTTATCTGGGGGCCACGAAGGTGAACTTTTTTACTTTAGTTGCATTTTCTCATCTTTAGAATGGGGAAAATAACATGAGATGACCAATTTTCATGAAGCTTAGATTACTAACTTAGTAATTTCCAAACTCTTAGCTTAGATTTCCAAACTCTTACATGACCCTTGCAAAGGGTAATCTGTTGTAGCAAACTAATCTCAAGTATAATTTTATGTTTTTAGTTTTTCTTCAATCTGAAAATTTAGAAATGATCGTGAACCAGAGCATGCAAATTCCTCTTATTTAGTTTTGTTATATTTTATTACACAAATTTACTTTTTTTAGAGATTGGGTCTTGCGATCTTGCCCAGGCTGGAGTGGGGTGGCATGATCATGGCTCACTGCAACCTCCGCCTCCTGGGCTCAAGTGATCCTCCCACCTCAGCCTCCTGAGTAGCTGGGACTACAGGTGCACACCACCATGCCTGGCTAATTTTGGTATTTTTTGTAAAGATAAGGTTTCACTATGTTGCTCATGCTGGTCTCCAACTCTTGGGCTCAAGGGATCTGCCTGCCTCAGCCTCCTGAAGTGCTGGGACCATAGGTGTAAGCTACTGCACCTGGCCTAGATCAGTGTTTTAATAACCTGCATTTGATATCTTAAAGTTGTTCCCTGAACTTTATTAAGTTTCATTTGCCTGAACTGCTAGAGCAACACTGCACTATCAATTATTGTTGGAACTAAATACATGTATGTATATATGTAACGAAAGGCAAAATTTGCACTTGGTTTTGGAGCTCAGAAAACTTTTCAGGGCAAAGGCCATGAAAATACAAATTCATGCTAATTAATTTTTTTAAAAGGGGGTGTTGAAAAAATCTAATTCTGAAATTTAAATTAATCCCCCAAATTTGAGAACCTAGAACAAAGTTCATACCAAGAGGTACCCTCTTAACCACGTTAATAATGAAACTGCAGTCGTGCAATAAAGGCGAAAAATTAAAGTGATGAGAAAAATATGGCATTCTTTGATGTTGAGTCTAGGGCACATGGGTTCTAAAACTGCTGAATTGGAAAGCCATCTGCTCTCAAGACATTGTAAAACAATGCCAAGAGCTAAATATTTAAAAGGTAATTAGGATATCTAAACCTACGCTTGGAAACATTTTTAAAGCTTAAATACCTAAGTAAAGAATAACTGTGTCAAAACAGCCACTTAGATAGAAGTATGAGTGAAAAAAATCCCATGAGATTTAGGCCAGAAACTAGTTACACCATAAAAAGATTTTAGCCTTGGAAGGAAGCTTTCCTGATATATTCATGCACTTTGCATAACATTCTCTTAACACACAATTCACAACAGTTTAGGATCTCCTAAAGAAAACACACTTTTTTTTTTTTTAAGGGTTCACTCTTTTTTTATTATTATACTTCAAGTTTTAGGGTACATGTGCACAATGTGCAGGTTAGTTACATATGTATACATGTGCCATGTTGGTGTGCTGCACCCACCAACTCGTCATTTAGCATTAGGTATATCTCCTAATGCTATCCCTCCCCCCTCCCCTCACCCCACAACAGTCTCCAGAGTGTGGTGTTCCCCTTCCTGTGTCCATGTGTTCTCATTGTTCAATTCCCATCTATGAGTGAGAACATGTGGTGTTTGGTTTTTCGTCCTTGCAATAGTTTACTGAGAATGATGATTTCCAATTTCACCCATGTCCCTCCAAAGACATGAACTTACCATTTTTCATGGCTGCATAGTATTCCATGGTATATATGTGCCACATTTTCTTAATCCAGTCTATCATTGTTGGACATTTGGGTTGGTTCCAAGTCTTTGCTATTGTGAATAGTGCTGCAATAAACACACGTGTGCGTGTGTCTTTATAGCAGCATGATTTATAGTCCTTTGGGTATATACCCAGTAATGGGATGGCTGGGTCAAATGGTATTTCTAGTTCTAGATCCTTGAGGAATCGCCACACTGACCTCCACAATGGTTGAACTAGTTTACAGTCCCACCAACAGTGTAAAAGTGTTCCTATTTCTCCACATCCTTCTCCAGTACCTGTTGTTTCCTGACTTTTCAATGATTGCCATTCTAACTGGTGTGAGATGGTATCTCATTGTGGTTTTGATTTGCATTTCTCTGATGGCCAGTGATGATGAGCATTTTTTCATGTGTCTTTTGGCTGCATAAATGTCTTCTGGGCACTTCTCTTAACACGGAGTCTTGCTCTGTTGCCAGGCTGGAGTGCAGTGGTGCGATCTTGGCTCACTGCAACCTCCACCTTCCGGGTCAAGTGATTCCCTTGCCTCAGCCTCCTAAGTAGCTGGGATTACAGGTGTGCACCACCATGCCCGGCTAATTTTTTTTTATTTTTTTAGTAGAGACAGTGTTTCATCATGTTGGCCAGGATGGTCTAGATCTCCCGACCTCGTGATCTGCCCGCCTTGGCCTCCCAAAGTGCTGGGATTACAGGCATGAGCCACCACACCTGGCCTTTTCTTTTTTTGAGATTAAGTCTCACTCCGTTGCCCAGTCTGTTGCCCAGGCTGGGCACGATCTTGGCTCACTGCAACCTCTACCTCCTGGGTTCAAGCGATTCTTCTTCCTCAGCCTCCCGAATAGCTGGGACTACAGGTGTGTGCCACCATGCCCAGATAATTTTTGTATTTTTAGTAGAGACAAGGTTTCACCATATTGGCCAGGCTGGTCTCAAACTCCTGACCTCGTGATACACCCACTTTGGCCTCTCAAAGTGCTGGGATTACAGGCGTGAGCCACCATGCCTGGCCTCTTTTTTTTTTTTTTTTTTGAGACATGGTCTCGCTCTGTCAACCAAGCTGGAGTTGGCAGTGGCACGATCTCGGCTCACTGAAACTTCTACCTCCCTGGTTTAAGTGATTCTCCTGCCTCCGCCTCCCAAATAACTGGGACTATAGGTGCACAATAGCATGCCTGGCTTATTTTTGTATTTTTAGTAGGGACGGGGTTTCACCATGTTGACCAGACTGGTCTCAAACACCTAACCTCAAGTGATCCTCCCACCTCAGCCTCCCAAAGTGTTGGGATTACAGGCATGAGCCACTGTTGCCCAGCCATGAACTCCTTAAAAGTATTAGTTTTGTTTACTGGTCTTGAGTTCACTTATAAGCAAGAGTACTGCTGGATCAATGTAGAATGCCCAGGAAAGCAAGAAAGTCATGGATCGTAAGTTTTACCTCTGGGCCTCAGTTTCCTGAGTTGATCTTTATCTGCAGACTAGTGGAGGCCCTAGGCAACCAAGAGCTAAATGTGACCAAGTCTGAAAATAATAAATTAACTGTGGAGCAGAAGGTTTATCTCTAGAATAGTAAGATTCTTATTTTATTCCAAATCCAGCTTTAATCTGAATTTGATTTCACTCAAGTTGAAATTAAGTTGGCTCACACTAGCGAACATTAATTGAATATATTAAAATACTTAGTTTTTTTAATTAACAAAAGCTCTTTCTGAGCTAATCCAAAACCGTGCCTAACAATGTTTACCACACCAATGGATTTACAATTAGTTTCGTTGTACTAAATACAGTGTGATCCGAAATGCCACCATTACTAAGCTCTAGTAATTCTTCACTCAGAATCTGTATGGATGAGCCTCTACTTTGGTTCTTGGCTTTTTTTTTTTTTTTTTTTTTTTTTTTGTCGCCAGGCTGGAGTGCAGTGGTGTGATCTCGGCTCACTGCAACCTCTGCCTCCCGGGTTCAACCAATTCTCCACCTCTCCCAAGTAGCTGGGATTACAGGTGCCCATCACCATGCCAGGCTAATTTTTGTATTTTTAGTAGAGACGGGGTTTCACTTGTTTGGCCAGGCTGATCTTGAACTCCTGACCTCATGATCCACCCACCTCGGCCTCCCACAGTGCTGAGATTACAGGTGTGAACCACAGCGCCCAGCTAGTTCCTGGCCTCTTGCCAAGTTGTCTGCTGAATTTGGGGCCCAGGCTTGAATCCTGCCTCCTCTGTGGTTAGAGCCTCAACAGTGCAAAATCCTCTCTACTTTAGGGGGCTGGACTGTGTCTTCATGGCTCTGCCACTGGTTGAGGTGTAATTCAAGCGGATAAATTTCCCTGGAACTAAGATGATAATCTGTGTGATTTGTAGTAATACTGATACTGGATGGACTACCATCTCCTCAGCACCTACCAGATTAGACCTTTGGATAGTAAAATTAGACTGTATGCAGGTCTCTGGACTGTTAGTCACCCCTGGGGAGGGGGGCAGCACAGTTAAGATAATTCGCTTTATCATCAGTCCCACTATTTACCAACATACTCTACAATTCCTTCATTCCTATCCCTTATAACTCCAATATGCCTCAAGGGAAGGCTATACATCATTCTAATAAGTTACCATCCCAGAAGGACTTGTGGGAAAATAGGGCTCCCTTCTTTGGTACATAGTAAAGGTATTTATGAAAATGAGAGACTAGAAGCAGCTTTGACATAATTTTTGCCCGAGAAACTAAAGCATATGGAAATGTCTGGTTGTGCCACAACATCCAGCTGATATGCAGTTTCAAAAGATCATACCAATAAATATTTCTCATCCCCCCTCCCTCCCAAAAAAGAAATATTTCCCATCCTGCATATTCCTAAAGAAGGTAAAATTAAATGACAAATTTGGCTGGGCGGCGGTGGCTCATGCCTGTAATTCTAGCACTTTGGGAGGCACAGGCGGCTCAATCACTTGAACTCAGGAGTTCAAGACCAGCCTGGGCAACAGGGAGAAATCCTGTCTCTACCAAGAGTGCTGGGATTACAGGCTTGAGCCACTGCACCGAGGCTAAAATCTTTTTTTAAAATGACCAGATCTTCCCTGTAATCCTAGCACTTTGGGAGGCCAAGGAGAATCACTTGAGGTCTGGAGTTCGAGGCCAGCCTGGCTAAAATGGTGAAACCCCATCTCTACTAAATATACAAAAATTAGCTGGGCATTGTGGCAGGTGCCTGTAATCCCAGCTACTTGGGAGGCTGAGGCAGGAGAATTGCTTGAACCCAGGAGGCAGAGGTTGCAGTGAGCCAAGATCGTGCCACTGCACTCCACCTTGGGCAACAGGAGTGAAACTCCATCTCAAAACAAACAAACAAAAAAAGAATAAAAAATTTAAGTGACTATCCTGCAGGTATAGACTTGTATTCATTCATTTAATAAGTATTTCAGTGTCAATTATGGTTTATCCAATGTAGTTTTTTTTTTTTTTGAAACAGGGTCCTTGTTGCCCAGGCTGGAGTATGGTGGCATGATCATGGCTCACCACAGCCTCAGCTGCCCAGGCTCCAGCGTCAAGCGATCTTGCCAGCTCAGCTTCCTGAGTAGCTGGGACTACAGGCACTTGCTACCACGCATGGATAATTTTTGCATTTTTTGTAAAGATGGGGTTTCACCATGCTGCCCAGGCTGGGCTTGAACTCCTGGACTCAAGCATTCTGCTCCTTGGCCTCCCAAAGTGCTGGGATTACAGGTGTAAGCCACCATGCCCAGCCCAATGCCGGATTATCTATCCCTGAAGAAAAAGCCCTAATGGTTCAGTTAGTGTCTCCAAGGCAATTTACTCTTCTCTATTTAAAAAAATCACGTATTAACTAGGGAAAACTGCTCTAAGTTTTCCCTAATTAGAACACCTTAGTTAGGAGGTTCTCCAAGTGGGTTTGCTTAGACCAGCAATAGCAGCAGCAGCACGTGGGAACTTGTTAGGAATGCAAATTCTTAGGCCCTAACCCAGACCTGGTGATTCAGATACATAACTCGTTTGAGAACCTGCATTAGATTAGGCGTAATGATCACATTCAGACCACCATTAATAAGGAGCTGACTCAGTACTTAAGTAGTACCCCATCCCTCTATACACACAAGAAAAACCAAGTGTATAAGTTATGTCAAAAGTACTCTGGGACTCTAAACTTAATCTTCATTCATGTGTAAGCCTGAGGCTCGTTTTTTAACTAGTGAACACCAAACGGTCAATATTATCCACAAGATGAATGATAAATAGGCAGTAACCCTATGTTCCAGTTTGCCTCCTGGTTATATCTGGTGTTATGACATAGTTATTCCTGGCACCTTTCTTTTCTCTCAAAAGGTTCCCAGTTTAGACAGTAAGTTATTGGCTACATGTTGGGAGGCAGAGGTGGAAGGATCACTAGATCTAGGTCAAGGCTGCCATGAGCCATGATTGTGCCACCGCACGCTAGCTCGGGCAACAGAGCGAGACCCTGACAGCTCACTGCAGCCTCCACCTCCTGAGATCCAGTGATCCTCCTGCCTCAGCATCCAGAGTAGCGCCTCAGCCACTGTGCCTGGCCCACCCATCCTATGAATAAAAGATAAAATAGGGGCTGGGTGCAATGGCTCACAACTATAATCTGTGCACTTTGGGAGGCTGAGGCAGGCAGACTGCTTGAGCTCAGGAGTTCCAGTAGCCTGGGCAATATGGGGAAACCCCGTCTCTACCAAAAATAGAAAAATTAGGCATGGGCCAGGTGCGGTGGCTCGTGCCTGTAATTCTAGCAGTTGGGGAGTCCGAGGTGGGTGAATCACCTGAGCTCAGAGAGTTTGAGACCAGCCTGGGCAACATGGTGAAACCCTGTCTCTACTAAAATACAAAAACAATTAGCTAGGCATGGTGGCATGCGCCTGTAATTCCAGCTACTCAGGAGGCTGAGGTGGGAGGATCACTTGAGCCCGGGAGGTGGCAGTCGCAGTGAACTGAGATTGTGCCACTGCACTCCAGCCTGGGTAACATAGCCAGATACTGTCTCCCAAAAATAATAATAATAATAATAATTAAATAAAACAAGAGTAAATCACTCACAAATTTGGAGCTTTTTTCTTTTATAAAAAACAAAAATATTAAACAGGGCAGTAAAATATATTAATATTGAATCCTGAAAAATTCTCACCATTTCACTAAGCCTCATTTAACAAAAATAATTTGTGTTCTTACATAATATTTTTAACTCCAAAATAATCTGAACATAAAATTAGTGGGAAGAGGTCAGGCACAGTGGCTCACACCTGTAATTCCTGCACTTTGGGAGGCAGAGGTGAGTGGATCACCTGAGTTCAGGAGCTCGCGAACAGCCTGGCCAACATGATGAAACCCCATCTCTACTAAAAATACCAAATTAGCTGGGCGTGGTGGTAAGCACCTGTAATCCCAGCTACTCAGGAGGCTGAGGCAGGAGATCACTTGAACCTGGGAGGCGGAGATTGCAGTGAGCTGAGATTGCACTACTGGACTCCAGCTTGGGTGACAATAGCAAAACTCTGCCTCCAAAAAAAAAAAAAAAATTAGTGGGAAGAATTAAAGTGGGCAAAATTTCCTTCCATAACCCATAGCACAGCAGCTGCATTGCAGTCAAACAAGGAAATGTGCTGCACCCTACAAGTCCTTTAGAAAAGCCTTTTATGGTGCCTCTAATTACTGTGTACATTTTTTTTTTTTTCTTGAGACGGAGTGTCTTTTTGTCGCCCAGGCTGGAGTGCAGTGGCACAATCTTGGCTCACTGGAACCTCCACCTCCCAGGTTCAAGCGATTCTCCTGCCTCAGCCTCCTGAGTAGCTGGGACTACAGGCACGCACCACCATGCCCAGCTAATTTTTGTATTATTAGTAGAGACGGGGTTTCATCATATTGGCTAAGCTGGTCTCGAACTCCTGACCTCATGATCCGCCTGCCTTGGCCTCCCAAAGTGTTCGGATTACAGGCATGAGCCACTGCGCCTAGCCTACTGTGTACATTTCAATCCTTTGCCTAAAATCCCTACATGCTTCTGGTATGTGATGATGCCCACTTTGATTCATAATCTATAGGATGTCACATCACTAGGAGAAAACTTACATAATTTCTGACAATGAAAACAACATCAGATTAACTCAGACCTGCAAAAAAAATTCAAAGCCAAGTCAGTGTTAACTTGTGGACTGCAAATGACTGATTAAAAATAAAGGGCATGCTGTGCTAGCAAGAGGCTTCATCAGAAGAAGTAGGGAAGGAGTGTCCGTTCTACTCTACGTATGTTAACGTCAGAGTGCTCTGAAAGCCCTTCAGTACCACGTAAATCCCTAACAAAACATACAGTAACCATTGTAATATTTTTTGACAATTCTAGCCAGTATTTAGATCTATAGCTAAGGCTCTCAAGGGTCATTTATCACCCAGATCAGAGAAACTCATGTGGCCTAGACCCAGCCAACCACTGAATGAATATACAATTATTTTCCTCTGGAATTGCCAACAATACCTATTTAGGTACCTTAAAAAAAAAAAAAAAAAAAAAAAAAAGTAAGTTTTGTTGCTCTGTCGCCCAGGCTGGAGTGCAATGGCTCTATCTTGGATCACTGCAACCTCTGCTTCCCGGGATCAAGCTATTCTCCTGCCTCAGACTCCCAGGTAGCTGAGACTACAGGAATGCACCACCACACCCGGCTAATTTTTTTTTGTATTTTTAGTAGAGATGGGGTTTCACCATACTGGCCAGACTGGTCTTGAACTCCTGACCTCAAATGATCCGCCTGCCTTGGCCTCCCAAAGTGCTGGGATTACAAGCGTGAGCCACTGTGCCCGGCCAAAATCAATTTTTCTGTGTGCAACTTGCTTTTTTCCTTAGTCATCTCAATTTGTACTTCCAAAGACATTATTTTATAAGAAATTTACCCCTAAGTAACAATGTGATTGAAAGGTTCAGTCTTTTTCTCTGTCATCCCAATTTTATTCTGATTTAAATTTATCTGGAGGAAAAAAAGTCTCACAAATGTACTTTATATAATGTTTCTTATTAACAATATACTCTTTTCAAGGAACTCTATCATTACTGTCTTTTACTATCATCACTGTCTTTTAGTTAAAAGTTTATTTTCAAGATTGTCCCTTGAAAAAAAAAACAACACTTTGTGGGCCAGGCACGGTAGCTCACTCCTGTAATCCCAACATTTTGGGAGGCCATGGTGGGTAGACCACTTGAGGCTAGGAGTTCTAGATCAGCCTGGCCAAGATGGCAAAACCCCATCTCTACCAAAAATACAAAAAACTTAGCCGGGTGTGGTGGTGCATGCCTGTAATCCCAGCTACTCAGGACGCTGAGGCACCAGAATTGTTTGAACTTGAGAGGTAAAGATTGCAGTGAGCCTAGATAGCACCACTGCACTCCAGGCTGGGGAACAGACACTCTATTTCAAAAAAAAAAGAAAGAAGGAAAAAAACCATTTTCAACAACTGCTTCATCTCACCTTAAAGATGAAGGAAATATTTATATCATAATTATATAATAATTATAAATCAATCTCTAATCTGGTTTTGGAGAAGGTCAACAAGCCATATGATCACAAACAGTAACTTAAGACAAAAATTGGTCTAAAAGAATCTGAGGTATTGTAATCCATTTTTTAGTAATAGCCATTTGAATTCCATTTAGCCTAAGTCACATATAAATGGCACTTTACATTTTCATATTCATCTATTTGGAACACCTAGTCATTATTCTAACAAAATAAAATAAAACAAAATGAAATAAAATAAACTCTAGGCCGGATGCAGTGGCTCACGCCTGTAATCCCAGCACTTTGGGAGACCAAGGTGGGTGGATCACCTGAAGTCAGGAGTTCGAGACCAGCCTGGCCAATGTGGTGAAACCTCATCCATACTAAAAATACAAAATTAGCTGGACATGGTGGCAGACGTCTGTAATCCCAGCTACTTGGGAGGCTAAGGCAGGGGAATCGCTTGAACCCGGGAGGCAGAGGTTGCAGTGAGCCGAGATCAAGCCACTGCACTCCAGCCTGGGTGACAGAGCGAGACTCCGTTTCAAAACAAAACAAAATAAAACAAAACTCTAATACACCATATATTTATATGACAGTGAAACATTCCAGTAATGGATTCCATTAAGTTTTCACTAGTAAAACTTGGAAGACAAAATGTCATTTAACTTTACATTCCTTTAGAACAGAGTTTCTGAAATTGGACACTATTGACATTTTTGGCTGGATAATTCCTTGTTGTGGAGGGCTATCCTCTGCAACAAAGGATGTTTAGTGATATCTTTGGCCTCTACCAACTAGATGCCAGCAGCACCCACCCAATTGTGACACCAAAAAAACCTCATTAGACACTGCCAAATGTCCTTTAAGGGATAAATTCACTCTCTGTTGAATTTATCCTACCGTTTTTATTCTACAGTTAAGTCACCTCATGTATCCACTAAATTTCTGAAGGAAGTACACAGGTTAATTTAAAAAAATATCTTTAATTAAAGAAGACTTAACTTAAGGCATCATACTGACATCTACTGGCTTGGTACTAAACTGTACATTTGACATACACTGCATTTTTTTTTTTAAAACCCTCAAAATTAAAAGCAATATAGATGCTATTCTGGGAAAGTAGAAAAATTCATTGAAAGCAGTAACATTGACATCAGGACAACTAATATTATGTAAAGTCTAACCCATACAAGAACAATACTAGTTCCCTATTGCTTCTTTCTTTCTGATATACTATCTTTTGGATAAACTGAATTTATTTTTATTTTTTTATTTTTTGAGACGGAGTTTCACTCTTGTCGCCCAGGCTGGAGTATAGTTGCATGATTTTGGACAACTGCAACCTCCGCCTCCTGGGTTCAAGCGATTCTCCTGCCTCAGCCTCCCAAGTAGCTGGGATTACAGGCACCCACCACCATGCCCAGCTAATTTTTATATTTTTAGTAGAGACAGGGTTTCACCATGTTGGCCAGGCTGGTCTCGAACTCCTAACCTCAGGTGATCCACCTGCCTCGGCCTCCCAAAGTGTTGGGATTACAGGCGTGAGCCACCATGCCCGGCCTGAACTGAATTTTTAATGAATGCTTTTAGAGACTGATCAAGAGGGGATTTTTTGGTGATGAGTAAAAAAAAAAAAAAAAAGTTTCAAAAACCTTGCAAAAATTAAGCATCATGCTATTTTATGATTTTGACTGAAATTTTAACAGATGAATTAAAAATTTTAAAACCTAATAATTCTATAAATAAAATTAAAAATTTCTAGGCATTTTAATAAAAGAAATTTGGTAATTAAATACTACAGTCAATTAAACTGATGAACTTTATTGGAGTTAAAACTATAACAAAGTTCATCCTAAAAACACTTTGCAATGCAAAATTATTTCACTCAAGGAGTGTTTAATAATTTGAAGGCTAGGAATTACAAGCAATTTTCAAAAGCAGAAACTCACATTCATAAAACTTTATACATCATTTGAACTAAAAGACATTTATACTACTAAAATCAAACATGCATCACCTTCAAACATTCTTATATCATGATTTTTATATATTACATTATTTAACACCATTCCTCATCACTACATGGATTTTATCATACACTTGCACCATTCTCCTTGGATTTTTGATCTTTGTCTTCATTCTTTATATCCTGTAAGACAATAGAGAAGGAAAAAATACATTTTATTAGATTATCTTAAATGTTACTTTGATTTTGGAGTACAATGGTATTCAGTTTGGTATATTTTTTCTAGTGATAAAGAAAAATAAATTAATTTTAATATCTTAAAATTAATGGTGACGAAGCATTTACCTCAATTCTGCCCAAGAATAAATGGGGTCTAAAAATGCAGTGAATGGGGCAGGTGTGGTGGCTCATGCCTGTAATCTCAGCACTCTGAGAGACCAAGATAGGTGGGCTGCTTAGCCCAGGAGTTGGAGACCAGCCTGGGAAAGATGGTGAAACCCCGTTTCTATATTTTTTTTTTGAGACAGAGTCTTACAGTTTTTTTATATTTTTAGTAGAGACGGGGTTTTACCGTGGTCTCGATCTCCTGACTTCGTGATCCGCCCACCTCGGCCTCCCAAAGTGCTGGAATTACAGGCATGAGCCACTTCACCCGGTCTGAAACTCCGTCTCTAAAAAATATATAAAAATTAGCTGGGTGTGCTGGAGCACACCTGTAGTCCCAGCTAATCAGGAGGCTGAGGTGGGAGGATCACGTGAGCCTAGGAGGCAGAGGCTGCAGTGAGCCAAGATAGCGCCACTAACAATCCAGCCTGGGCAAAAGTGCAAGACCCTGTCTCAAAAAAAACAAAACAAAACAAAAAAACAAAAAACAAAAAACAAAAAAAAAACACAGAGAAGTGAAGTGAATGGTTTAATTCAAATTTATACTCTGGATTAAAAAGAAATAAAAATGAAATTTACTTCAAGAAGTCTGTACACTTAAATCATGTTGACATTCCAACTAAGTTTTAGAAAAACAACATCTTTTGGGAGTCACTTTTTTTTTTTTTAAGATGGGGTCCAGTTCTGTTGCCCAGTCTAGAGTGCAATGGTGCAATCTAGACTCACTGAAACCTCTGCTTCCCAGGTTCAAGTGATTCCCCTGTCTCAGCCTTCCGGGTAGCTAGGATTACAGGTGCCCGCCACCATGTCTGGTTAATTTTTTTTGTATTTTTAGTAGACATGGGGTTTCACCATGTTGGTGAGGCTGGACTTGAACTCCTGACCTCAGGTGATCCACCCGCGTTGGCCTCCCAAAGTGTTGGGATTACAGGTGTGAGCCACTGTGCCCAGCCTGTGAATCACTTTTTACTAATTTCAGGAAGGTCAGAATGCTATCATTATTTGCTTTTAGAATAATCAGTAAGAGCTTAATAACATTAAAATACATTAAAAACACCAGAGTTAGATTTTAAAAACTATGAAAATGTTAAAAGTACAAAATTTCTCACCTTCTTGAGAACAGTGTGGATTTCATCCATTACCGTAGATAAGTTTCTGATTGTCTTATTCAGTTGGTTTTCAAATTGTAAATTCATGTTTTCTGAAATCTTTAAGTTTTCTTGTAACTGACTAAGGTCCTTTTTAACTTCTCTGAGTTCACCAGAGAGGCTTTTGTTGGAATTCTCCAAATTTAATATGGTTTTTTCATCTTCATCTGTTTAAAAAAATCCAAAAATTAACATTTTACTCCCTAAAATTTCAAATTTAACTTTGAGGTTAAAATATTTAAGCTGTGAAAATAAAAAGCTGATAGAATTCCATAAAATGGCAATCTCTGTCAATTTCCTTAGTCATAAAGCATACTGCAATATTCATTTATTTATGTATTTACTTTTGAGACTGAGTCTCACTCTGTTGTGCCAGCTTGAGCAAAGTGGCACGATCTTGGCTGGGATTACAGGCGTGTACCACCACACCCAGCTAATTTTTGTATTTTTAGAGATGGGGTTTCACCATGTTTGGTCAGGCTGGTCTGGAACTCCTGACCTCAGCAATCCACCTGCCTCGGCCTCCCAAAGTGCTGGGATTACAGGCGGGAGCCAACATGCCTGGCCTGTTTCATTTAAATTTTTAACTTGTATTATTTCAAAACCTATGTTCTATTTTTAGGTGACTGTATAGATTAGAGAACACAGACTGGTAAAAACTAAGCGGAGGCCAGGCACAGTGGCTCATGCCTGTAAACCCAGCACTTTGGGAGGCTGAGGTGGGCGGATCACGAGGTCAGGAGATCGAGACCATCCTAGCTAATGTGGTGAAACCCTGTCTCTACTAAAAATACAAAAAATTAGCCGGGTGTGGTGACACGCACCTGTAGTCCCAGCTATTTGGGAGGCTGAGGCAGGAGAATAGCTTGAACTTGGGAGGTGGAGGCTGCAGTAAGCCGAGATAGCCCCACTGCACTCCAGCCTGGGTGACAGGGCGAAACTCCGTCTCAAAAAAAAAAAAATGTGGAACTAGAAGATGATTAAAAGGATGCAACAGGCAACAATGAACCTGAGAATGCACAGGAAGACCTAAGATTCAGATAAAGCTAAGCAATTTTATAACCTGAACCAGAAATAATGAAAAGTAAAGGTCCTTGCAGAGCGTGGTGGCTCATGCCTGTAATCCCAACACTATGGGAGGCCGAGGTGGGTGATCCCTTGAGGTCAGGAGTTTGAGACCATCCTGGCCAACATGGTGAAACCCTGTTTCTACTAAAAATACAAAAAATAGCTGGGCATGGTGGTGCATGCCTGTAATCCCAGCTACTTGGGAGACTGAGGTGGGAGAATCACTCGGACCTGGGAGGCAGTGGTTGCAGTAAGCTGAGATTGTGCCACTGCACTCCACCTGGGTAATGGAGTGATACCCTGTCTTAAAAACAAATAAATATAAAAAAATTTTTAAAAGTTCCTTATGTACTTCGATGAAAATATGTGGTATGCATATGCAAATGTGTACACAGGTACGTATATGTGTATGTACACACATAAACATATACGTGTCCCAGCAGGGTGCTAAAACTATTAACATATTCAATGCTGACCCTTACCTGTTTTTTCTTCTAGTAACTGCAGCTTCTGTTCTACCTCAGCTCTTACTTTTTCGCTCTTTTCCAATTTTTGCAAGAGGCTTCCTACATCTACCATTGCACCATTGTACACAATGAGGCCAACATTTTCTTCCACATCCTTTGATTCCTGCTTTACTGTTGGTGTTGGAAGTAATAATCTGTTTCCTATAATATAAAATATACCATATGTTAGTAAGTTTTCTTCTTTAATTACTAGTATATTTATTAAAAAGCAAAATCTTAATATTGCTCAGACCTAGCATATCTTCCTGCAATGACTCAGACTCTTCATGGTTCTCTTCATCTTTTGAGGTGTCTGTTAATTTCCGGTAAAAGCAAGATTCACGGAGCACTACTTTATTAAGAAGCTTCTTTACCTGTTATGCATGCAAGTAAACAAAATGCAGAGATGAAAATACATTTCTTGATTCTCTTAGAAAAACTATGTTATAATTTTCACTTTCTTTTGAGAAAGAGTCTTGCTCTTGTCGCCCAAACTGGAGTGCAATCGTGTGATCTCGGCTCACTACAACCTCCACTTCCCAGGTTCAAGCGATTCTCCTACCTCAGCCTCCAGAGTAGCTGGTATTACAGGCACCCGCCATCATGCCCGGCTAAATTTTGTATTTTTGGAGAGATGGGGTTTCACCATGTTAGCCAGGCTGGTCTTGAACTCCTGACCTCAGGTGATCCACCTGCCTCGGCCTCCCAAAGTGCTAAGATTACAGGTGTGAGCCACTATGCCCAGCTGTAATTTTCACTTATGATGGAAATCCATGGAACTGAGTAAGATCCAAGTTACTTTTGAAAAAAAAAAAAACTTCATTGTTAAAAAGTATAACATTGATAAAAATTTATGCACAGGAATGATTTATTACAGCATAGTTGGTAAATCCAATAAATGAAAACCACCAGCAATGGAGACTAGGTAGGTTAATTATGGTACATCTGTATAATGGGTACTGTGAAGCTATAAAAAGAATGAGGCAGGTCTCTATTTTCATGGTAGAATGTATCTATAGAATACTGTGGAATGAAAAAAAAAAGCCAGTCAAAACATACAGAATAATTCCATGTTTTGTTTATAAAAATGGAACTGAGCTGTGCTTACAAAAAGATCTAGAATTTTATATATTGTAGTCCTAAGGAGTAGAAACAGAGGGAGAGGGAGAAGGGAAGTGTTTTACAACTGGCTTGTGTTATATTGCTTTATTTTTATTTTTTGAGACAGAGTCTCACTCTGTCACCCAGGCTGGAGTGCAGTGGCGTGATCTTGGCTCATTGCAACCTCCGCCTCCTGGGTTCAAGAGATTCTCCCGTCTCAGCTTCCCGAGTAGCTGGGATTACAGGTGCGTGCCACCACACCCAGCTAATTTTAGTATTTTTAGTAGAGACGGAGCTACGCCATGTTGGCCAAGCTGGTCTTAAACTCCTGGCCTCAACTGATCTGCCTGCCTCAGCCTCCCAACCTGCTGGGATTGTAGGTGTGAGCCACCACGCCTGGCCCTTATATTGCTTTAATATATCAAAAAGTCAACAGAGGTTCTATTAACTTTTCACTGGAAAAGGTAACTTTTAAAAAATGTTTTCCTTTTAAATATTCACAAGATAGATTACCTGAGCCCGAGAAAGATGTAGTCCAAGAGTATAAAGTATTTCTTCCAAATCCTTTTCAAGAAGGTAACCACAATGACTTTGATCAAAATAAACAAAAGCCATTAACAGATCTCTGTTAATTGTGATCATTTGAGTCTTTTCTTTTTCCTAAGAAAATGGAGAAGTAGAAAACATAGTATTCAAATTTCAAATTTTTTACCCCCAAAAAGTGAGAAACAGAGACTGTGCATAAAATAGCAATAATCTAATAAGATATTTGCCTCATCCTAGCTAAAATGAGTTAATCTGGTATACGAATATGAGAGAAATAAATCAGACATACTAGTTATCTGACATAGCCACAAAAAAACAACTGACAGAATTTTACTTAGTGGTAATATAGATGTATAAGGACTAATAAACTTAACAACTGTGTTATGTTTAGATGATGTAAGATATCACCATATTATAAAGAATCCAGTATTCAATAAACACCTTATCTTTAGAGGGCCTCTCCTTGCAGTATCTGTTGATATCTCTTTTGTCATCTCGTTTGGTCATTTCTTCCTCATCCCTATCTGTAAAATAAATATAACAGTGACAAAAAAGTCATTAATACACATACTTTCAAGTGGGCACAGTGGCACATGACTGTTATCCCAGCTACTCAGGAGGGCCAGGCGTTCGAGGGTGTAGTGAGCTATGACTGTACCACTGCACTCCAGTCTGGGTGACAGATCAAGACCCTGTCTTTTAAACAACAACAAAAATATAGAGAAAACCTTATGCTAAAACATACATGAACCTTGATAACAGGCTAAGTAAAAGAAGCCAGTCACAAAAAAATCACTTATTGTGTGATTCCATTTATAAGAAATGTCCAGAATATCTACAGAAACAAAAAGCAGACTAATGGTTGCCTAGGACTGAAGAGGTTCAGGGAAGATGGGGAGTGACTGCTAATGAAATCTCTTTTGGGTTCTTGGTATGAGGGTGATAAAAATGTTCTAAAGTTAATTGTGGTGATGGTTGTACAACTCTGAATAAATTAAAAACCACCGACTTGTATACAGGCACAACTTGGGAGTTACTGAAGGCTCTGGTTCCAGACCACCCCAATAAAGCAAGTACTGCAATAAAGCTAGTCAAACAAATTTTTTGGTTTTCCAGTAGATAAGTTATTTTTACAGCCAGGTACAGTGGCTCATGCCTGTAATCCCAGCACTTTGGGAGGCCGAGGCAGGTGGATCGCTTGAGCTCAGGAGTTTTAAACTAGCCAGTGCAACATGGCAAAACTCCATCTCTACAAAAAAATACAAAAATTAGCCAGGCATGGTAGCACACGACTGTAGTCCCAGTTGAGCAGAGGGCTGAGATGGGAGAATCATTTGAGCCTGGGATCGTGAAGCTTCAGTGATCCATGTTCATGCTACTGCACTCTGGCCTGGGTGACAAAGCGAGACCCTGTCTCAAAAAAAAAAAATTTATAAGGCCGGGCACGGTGGCTCACGCCTGTAATCCCAGCACTTTGGGAGGCCGAGGCGGGCGGATCACGAGGTCAGGAAATCGAGACCATCCTGGCTAACACAGTGAAATCCCGTCTCTACTAAAAATACAAAAAATTAGCCGGGCATGGTGGCTGGCGTCTGTAGTCCCAGCTACTCGGGAGGCTGAGACAGGAGAATGGCGTGAACCTGGCAAGCGGAGCTTGCAGTGAGCCGAGATCGTGACACTGCACTCCAGCCTGGGTGACAGAGCAAGACTCCATCTCAAAAAAAAAAAAGTAAAAAAAAAAAAAAAAGTTATGTTCACACTATAGTCCATTAAGTGTGCAATAGCATTATGCCTAAAAAAAGTATATAGAGATACTTTATTTCTAAAAACACTAACAATCACCTGAGCCTTTGGCAAGCAGTAATCCTTTTGCTGGTAAAGGGTCTTGCCTCAGCCTGGGCAACATAATGAGACCTGGTCTCTACAAAAATAATTTAAAAAATGAGTCAGACTAAGTAGCGCATGCCTGTGGTTCCAGCTACTTGGGAGGCAGACGTGGGAGGATCACTTGGGTCTCAGAGGTTGAGGCCGCAATGAGACGTGACTGCACCTCTGCACTCAGCCTGGGTGAAAAGTGAGACCCTATGTGATGCTGTTTGATAGCATTTGACCCACAGAATAACCTCTTTTAAAATTAGAGTCAATCACCAGGCACGGTGGGTCACGCCTGTAATCCTAGCACTTTGGCAGCCCGAGGCAGGTGGATCACTTAAGGTCAGGAGTTTGAGACCAGCCTGGCCAACATGGTGAAACCCCATCTCTTAAAAACACAAAAATTAGAGGGGTGTGGTGGCGTGTGCCTGTAGTCCCAAATACTCAGGAGGCTGAGGCTGGAGAATTGTGTGAACCCGGGAGGCAGAGGTTGCAGTGAGCCGAGATCACGCCACTGCACTTCATCCTGGACGACAGAGCAAGACTCCATCTCATAAATAAATAAATATATAAATACAGTCAATCCCCTCCAATCCTGCCACTGCTTAATTAAGTTTACGTAATATTCTAAATCCTTTGTTATTTCAACAATGTTAACAGCATCTTCACAGAAGTAGATTGCATCCCAAAAAAACACTGTCTTTGCTCATCCATAAGAAGCAAACAATCGGCCGGGTGCAGTGGCTCACGCCTGTAATCCCAGCACTTTGGGAGGCCGAGGTGGGCGGATCACAATGTCAGGAGATTGAGACCATCCCGGCTAACATGGTGAAAGCCCGTCTCTACTAAAAATACAGAAAAAAAAATTTTACTGGGCGTGGTGGCGGGCGCCTGCAGTTCCAGCTACTCAGGAGGCTGAGGCAGGAGAATGGTGTGAACCCAGGAGGTGGAGCTTGCAGTGAGCTGAGATCGCGCCACTGCACTCTAGCCTGGGCGACAGAGCGAGACTCCATCTTAAAAAAAAAAAAAAGCAGCAAACAATCATCGGTTTAGTTTATCCTGATATTGCAGCAGTTCCATCCCATCTTCAGGCTGCATTTCTAATTTTAGTTCTCTTGCTCTATCATACCTGCAGTTATTCCCTCTACTGAATTATTAAACCCTTCAAAGTCATCCATGAGAATTTTTAGTAGAGTTGGGGTTTCACCATGTTGGCCAGGCTGGTCTCGAACTCCTGACCTCATGCTTTCCTCAGCACTCAAGAGTATGGGATATCCCCGGGGCGGGACCAGATCCTGGAACTTCAGAAAGTCATGGATGAGGCCGGGCATGGTGGCTCACACCTGTAATCCCAGCACCTTGGGAGGCCAAGGCAGGCAGATCATGAGGTCAGGAGGTCGAGACCATCCTGACTAACATGGTGAAATCTTGTCTCTACTAAAAACACAAAAAATTAGCCAGGCGTGGTGGCGGCTACTCAGGAGGCTGAGACAGGAGAATGGCATGAACCTGGGAGGCGGAGCTTGCAGTGAGCCAAGATTGCACCACTGCACTCCAGCCTGGGCAACAGAGCAAGACTCCGTCTCAAAAAATAAAAAATAAAAATAAATAAATAAAAAATATTTAGCTGGGCATGGTGGCTCATGCCTGTAATCCCAGCTACTTGGGAGGATGAGGTGGGAGATAATTTAAGGCCAGGAGGTTCAAGGCTGGATTGAGCCATGATCACACCACTGCATTCCAGCCTGCATGACAGAGTGAAACCCTGTCTCAAAAAAAGAGTAAAGTGAAATTACTCTTTGATCCAAGGGCGGCAGAATAGATGTTGCAGCCATGAAACATTAATCTGCTTGTACATCTCCATCAGAGCTCTGGGTGACTAGGTGTGGTGTCAGTGAGAAGTAATATTTTGAAAAGAATCTTTTTTTCTGAGCAGATCTCAACAGTGGGCTTAAAATACTTAGTAAAAATGTCGGTTACATGATAAAGGAGTAAAAAAAATTCAGTAAAGCATTGCTGTAAACAACTGTCATTCTCACTTTGTTGTTCAATTTCTAGGGCACAGGTACGGTAGGTTTAGCATAATTTTTAAGGGGCTTAAGATTTTTGGAATGGTAAATGAGTACTGGCTTCAGCTTAAAGTCACAGCCTGCATTAGCCCTAACAAGAGAGTCAACTTGTCCTTTGCAGCCAGGCACTGACTGTTCTTCTCTAGCTGTGAAAGTCTTAAGATGGCATCTTCAGCCAATGGAAGAAGGCTGTTTTGTCTCCACTGAAAATTTATTTAGCATAGCCATTTTCATCAATTATATTAGCTTCTACATAAGCATGTGCTGTTTCAATATGCCTTTTTCTTAACCCACCCCCAAGAGGCAGGGTCTTGCTCTGTTAACCAGGCTTGAGTACAGTGGCGTAATCATAGCTCACTGTAGCCTTAAATGCCTGGGCTCAAGCAATCCTCCCACCTCAGCAACTACCTTGTACTTTTACCTTATGGAGGTGGTTGCTTTCCTTAAACCTCATGAATCCACCACTGGTAGCCTCAAACTTTTTTCTACAGCTTCTTCATCTTTCTTAGACTTTATAGAAGAGAGTTAGGGCCTTGTTCAGAATTAGGCTTTGCCTTAAGGGAATGTTGTGGCTGGTGTGACCTTCTATTATGACCCCTAAAACTCTCTCCTTATAGCAATAAAGCTGTTTCATTTCCTTACCATTTGCATGTTCACTGGAGTAGCACTTTTAATCTCCTTCAATAACTTTTCCTTTGCATTCATAACATGGCTAACTGACGCAAAAAAACTAGCTTTTGGCCTATCTCAACTTTCAACATGCCTTCTTCACTCACTTTAACAATTTTTAGGTTTCACTTGAACACTCGAAGGCCATTTTTTTTTCTTTGTTATTATGATTATTTTTGAGACAGAGTCTTGCCCTGTTGCCCAGGCTGGAGTACAGTGGCACAATCATTACCCACTGCAACCTCAACCTCTTGGGCTCAACAGATCCTCCTACCTCAGCCTCTAAAAGTATCTGGGACCACAGGTGCATGTAACCACAGCCAGCTAATTTTATTTTTTTTGTAGAGATGGGGTATCACTATGTTGCAGATGCTGGTCTTTACTCCTAGCCTCAAGTGATCCTACCTCTTTATCCTCCCAAAGTGCTGGTATTACAGTCATGAACCACTGAGCCCAGCCTAATTATTAATTGGCCTAATTTCTTTTTTCTTTGGAGACGGAGTCTTGCTCTGTCGCCCAGGCTGGAGTTTAGTGGCATGATCTCATCTCACCGCAACCTGCATCCTGGGTTCAAGCGATTCTCCTGCCTCAGCCTCCCGAGTAGCTGGGATTACAGGTGCCTGCCACCACGCCCAGCTAATTTTTGTATTTTTAGTAGAGATGGAGTTTTACTATGTTGGCAATGCTGGTCTCAAACTCCTGATCTCAGGTGATCTGCCCACCTCAGCCTCCCAAAGTGCCGGGATTACAGGTGTGAGCCACTGCACCTGTAACTGGTCTAATTTCTTTTCTTTTTTTTTTGGAGACAGTCTTACTCTGTCACCCAGGCTGGAGTGCAGTGGCGTGATCTCAGGTCATTGCAACCTCTGCCTCTCTGGATCAAACGATTCTCATGCCCCCAGCCTCCCGAGTAGCTGGTATTACAAGCATGCACCACCACACCTGGCTATTTTGTGTATTTTTAGTAGAGACAGGGTTTCGCCATGTTGGCCAGGCTGGTTTCAAACTCCTGACCTCAAATGATCCACCCGCCTCAGCCCCCCAAAGTGCTGGGATTACAAGCGTGAGCCACCGTGCCTGGCACAATTGGCCTAATTTCAATATTTTGTCTCAGGGAATAGGGAGGCCCAATAAGAGGGACAGAGATAGGGGAATGGCAGGTTGGTAGAGTGATCAGAACACAAACAATATTTATAATTAAGCTCGTCATCTTCTATGGGCACAATTCAAGGTGCACCAAAACATGTATAGTATTATCAAAGATCACTGATCACAGATCACCAAAACAGACATAGTAATAATGAAAAAGCTGGAAATATTGTAAGAATTACCAAAATGTGAAAGAAAGTCAAAGTGGCACATGCTGTTGGAAAAGTGGTGCTGATAGGCTTGCTTGGCGTAAGGCACTATCTTTGGCGCACAATAAAGTGCAGTGCAAAAAAAACAAAGCATGCCTATACTTTAAAGTGTCTACTTGTATGGTATGTGAATTACATTTCAATAAAGGTGTTATTAAATAAAAAATTAAGCAAATGTTCTAATGGCTGGGTGTGGTGGTTCATATCTGTCATCCCATCACTTTGGGAGGGAAGCAGGAGGATGGCTTAAGGCCAGGAGTTTGGGATCAGCTTGGGCATCATAGTGAGACCACATCTCTATAAAAAATTTAAAAATTAGCCAGGTGTGGTGGTGCACACCTGTAGTCCTAGCTACTCAGGGAACTAAAGTGGGAGAATCACATGAGCCAGGAGTTCAATGCAGCAGTGAGCCATGAGCGTGCTACTGCCCAGCCTGGGCAACAGAGTAAGACTCTGTCTCGAAAAAGAAAGAATGAGAGGGAACTTCTCCTTGGAACCTAGTCATTTACTTATTTTTGATGATTGAAAAATACTCACAATATAATCCACATTATTTGGGTATTTATATTGAGAGGTGTCACTTTCAAAACTGTCTCATCTGAAACTTGTATTTTTGAAATAACTTTTGAAATATTCAAGTAGTATTTGTTCATCACAGAAAATAAATCAATCCCACCACACAAAATGAGAGTAGTGATCATGTCCTATTTTTTCCCCACACTTACCATTATATACACACTTACCAACATTAAATTTATTTATAGAACATGCTATCTACAAAAACCCTTTAAAAATCTTTTTCCATGTCACTACACTTCTCCAGGTTTTCTTCAATGGGTGCACAGAATTTTAACTGCATGACTATATTACCAAAGTACAATTTAATAATTCTCCATTCCTATTCAGATTGATTCCATATTTTTGTTTTATAATAAATTATGGAAAGGATATGGGTAATTCACATTTCCAAATTTCTGTTCAGAAAAGGTACAACAATGTATAGTCCCAAAGAAGAGTGATGAAAGTGTAACTCCTTTTACCCTTGTTAAACTGTGTTACCTTTCATTTAAACATTTAATTTTCATTAACTTGATAAGAAAAAGGCCGGACGCGGTGGCTCACGCCTGTAATCCCAGCACTTTGGGAGGCTGAGGTGGGCAGATCACTTGAGGTTGGGAGTTCCAGACCAGCCTGGCCAACATGGTGAAACCCCGTCTCTACTAAAAATACAAAAATTAACCAGGCATGGTGGTACATGTCTGTAATCTAAGCTACTCAGGAAGCTGAGGGCACGAGAATCACCTGAACCTGGGAGACGGAGGTTGTGGTGAGCCGAGATCACCCAACGACACTCCAGGCTGGGCGACAGAGCAAAACTCTGCCTCAAAAAAAAAAAAAGTATGTTATTGTTATCTGCTCTCCTAATTACTAACAAAATTCAACACCATTTAATACATTTACTGATACTGTATTTTCATGTTGTAATTCTGCTTTTGTATTGTAAAAAGTGTAGTCTCAGCCAGGTGCAGTGGCTCACGCCTGTAATCCCAGCACTCTGAGAGGCCGAGGCAGGCGGATCACAAGGTCAGAAGTTCAAAACCAGCCTGGCCAATATGGTGAAACCCCATCTCTAATAAAAATACAAAAAAATTAGCCAGGTGTGGGCCTGTGATCCCAGCTACTCAGGAGGCTGAGACAGGAGAATTGCTTAAACCCAGGAGGCGGAGGTTGGAGTGAGCTGAGATCGCACCAGCGCACTCCAGCCTGGCGACAGAGTGAGACTCCGTCTCAAAAAACAAACAAACAAACAAACAAAGAGTAGTCTCCAGGAAACTTAACAGGACCATGAGATATAAAATATGAAAAAAAGTGGTAAAACAGAAGCAAGTAGCAATTGGAAATTCCAGGGAAACAAACAAAAAACAACTATAATCCTATCAACATATATTTGGAGCCTATTTAATTATTTAGACTGTTCCAGGAACTTGGAATATATATTAACAAAGAACACAGATAAAATCTTTTTCTTACATAACAGCTTTTATTCAAGTGTAGGGGTAGAGAGAGACAGGCAATGAGCAAAATAAAAGAGTATGTAATAAAATAGGTCATAAATTCTATGAAAAAAAAATAGGAGAGGATAAGAGACCAGAAATGTGCAGTAAGGGAGGGCGGGGGATTGCAATTTTAAATAAAGCAGGTGCACAGCAGACTTCACTGACAAAGTGATACTTGAACAGACTTCATATATGATAAATTCAGGAAGGTGGATCTCCAGGAAAGACCCTGCTAGCAGAAAGAACTGCCAATGTAAATCTCCTAACATAGGAGCATATGTGATGGGTCCACTCTTCTCAAGAAGAGGGGTTAAGAGATGTAACTGGAGACATGACATGGTAGAGTCTTGTAAGTCATTGTGAGCACTAGCTTTTTCTTTTCTTTTCTTTTCTTTTGAGATGGAGTCTTGCTCTGTCACCCAGGCTGGAACCTAGTGGCACAATCTCGGCTCACTGCAACCTCTGCCACCCGGGTTCAAACGATTCTCCTGCCTCAGCCTCCTGAGTATCTGGGATAACAGGTATGTACCATCACGCCCAGCTAATTTTGTATTTTTAGCAGAAGGGGTTTCACCATGTTGGTCAGGCTAGTCTCGAACTCCTGACCTTGTGATCCGCCTGCCTTGGCCTCCCAAAGTACTGGGATTACAGGCATGAGCCACCGCACCCGGCCTTCTTTTCAGACAGGGTCTTGCTTTATTGTCAAGGCTGGAGTGCAGTGGTGTGATCATCGCTCACTGCAACCTCCGCCTCCCGGGCTCAAGTGATCCTACCAGCTCAGACTCCTGAGTAGCTGGGATTACAGGCATGCACCACCAAGTCCGGATAAATTTTTTATTTTCTGTAGAGACAGGGTGTCGTCATGTTGCTCAGGCTGGTCTTGAACTCCTGGGCTCAAGTGATCTTAACAGTGGCTTTTTTTTTTTCTTTTTTTGAGACAGAGTCTTGCTCTGTCACCCAGGCTGGAGTGCAGTGGTGCAATCTGAGCTCACTGCAACCTCCACCTTCTGTGTTCAAGTGATTCTCACGCCTCAGCCTCTTGAGCAGCTGGGATTACAGGTGCGCGCCACCACGCCCAGCTAATTTTTTGTATTTTTAGTAAAGACAGGGTTTCACCATGTTGGCCAGCCTAGTCTGGGATTCCTGGCCTCAAATTATGCACCCGCCTCAGCCTCCCACAAAGTGCTGAGATTACAGGCGTGAGCCACCACGCCCAGCTGGAACAGTGGCTTCTTCTATGAAGTAAAAATGATGGGGATACACTGGAAGAATTTGAACAAAAGAATGAAATAAATTCTAAATTTTGTGAAGATCATTCTGGCAATTGTATTGAGAAACTTTATTGTAGAGGGGAGGAAACACGGAAACAGGTTAGGGGTCTATTAATATAATCTAGGCAAGAGATAATGTGGCTTGGATTATAGTCAAATTAGTGGAATTCGTAAGAAGTGGACTGATTCTGGATAAGTTATGAAAACAGAGCAAATATGACTTCCTGATAGATTGGAAATAGGGTATTGCAGAAAGAAAGGAGTCAAGGATGACTCCTGGGTTTTAGTCTCAACAACTGGAAAGATGGAATTGTCATTAAATGAGATGGTTGGCAAAGGCTAAGGTTGTAGGATTTGTGTATGTTTTCTTTCTGGTGAAGGGGTTAGCAGGAGTTTAGTTTCAGATATATTGATTTTGAAATGCCAGATAACTAAGTGGAGGTGTCAAGTAGTTCAATATGAGAGACTGGGAGAGAAGTCTGATATGAGATAGAAATTTGAGGCTTGGCACATCCTTGTAATCCCAGCACTTTTGGGAGGCCAAGGTAGAGGACTGCTTGAAGCCAAGGAGGTCAAGACCAGCCTGGGCAACATACTGAGACCCCATCTCTACAAAAAATTAAACAGTTGGGTGCAATGGCATGCACCTGTAGTCCCAGCCACTCAGGAGGCTGAGGAGGAGGACTGCTAAAGCCTAGGAGTTTCAGGCTGCAGTGAGCTATGACCATACCACTATACTCCAGCCTGGGTGACAGACCCTATCTTTTTCTTTTTTACAGACGGAGTTTTGCTGTTGCTGCCCAGGCTGGAGTGCAATGGCGTGATCTCGGCTCACTGCAACCTCCGCCTCCTGGGTTCAAGTGATTCTCCTGCCTCGGCCTCCCAAGTAGCTGGGATTACAGGCATCCGCCACCACGCCCAGCTAATTTTTTGTATTTTCACTAGAGATGGGGTTTTCAATATGTTGGCCAGGCTGGTCTCGAACTCCTGACCTCAGGTGATCCACCCACTTTGGCCTTCCAAAGTGCTGGGATTACAGGTGTGAGCCACTGTGCCCAGTCCAACCCTATCTCTTAAATAAAAAAAAAAGAAAAAGAAAAAGAAAATTAGAAATTTGAGAATTAACAGTATATAGACAGCATTTAAAGCTAGGAGAATGAATGAAACCATCATTAAAGGAGTGAAAGGAAAAAATAAACTAAGGCTGGGCTGGGGTCAGCGGCTCACGCCTATAAACCCAGCA
This sequence comes from Pongo abelii, assembly GCF_028885655.2. NCBI lineage: Eukaryota > Metazoa > Chordata > Mammalia > Primates > Hominidae > Pongo > Pongo abelii. The sequence continues at coordinate 75,474,410 of NC_071993.2, forward strand.
CTTTGGGAGGCTGAGGCAGGTAAATCACGAGGTCAAGAGATCGAGACCATCCTGGCCAACATGGTGAAACCCCGTCTCTACTAAAAATACAAAAATTAGGCTAGGCGCAGTGGCCCATGTCTGTAACCCTAGCACTTTGGGAGGCCAAGATGGGAGGATCACCTGGTCAGGAGTTCAAGACCAGCCTGGCCAACATCGTAAAACCCCGTCTCTACTATAAATACAAAAATTAGCAGGGTGTGGTGCCACATGCCTGTAATCCCAGCTACTTGGGAGGCTGAGGCAGGAGAATTGCTTGAACCTGGGAGATGGAGGTTGCAGTGAGCTGAGATCGCGCCACTGCACTCCAGCCTGGGCAACAGAGTGAGACTCCATCTCAAAAAAAAAAAAAAAAAAAAAAGGAAAGAAAAAGAAAAATTAGCTGGGTGCGGTGGCACACGTCTGTAGTCCCAGCTATTCGGAAGGCTGAGGCAGGAAAATAGCTTGAACCCGGGAGGCAGAGGTTGCAGTGAGCTGAGATCACGCCACTGCACTCCCGCCTGGTGACAGAGCCAGACTGTCTCAAAAAACAAAAAACGAAAAACAAAAAAAAAGAAAATAAGGCTGACAGCTGGAACATTAACAAAATAATGAGAATATTGTTTAATGATTCAACTAAAGCAGCAATAAAATAATACTGGGCGTACAGGGGAGAGAAAATGGGCCTGTAAAAAGGGCTTAAGTCTTCATTAAGTAAAGCAAGTAATGAAGATAAACACTGCTGTATGAATATTATATCATTGCTAATGAGATATTAAGGCAAATAAGAGGAGATATTACATAGCATTAATAGATACTATTACGACCTTATTTTCTTAGGTGTGATTATGGAATTGTGGTTATTTCAGAGCATGTTTTTTCCTTAGGCAAACTGAAGAATTCATATGTTAAATTGGGTTACAAAAACAAAACAAGACAAATATTAACAATTATTGAATCAAAGTTGATGGATACATAGGTGTTTGCTGCACTATCAACTTTTTGATCTTTTCAACTTTTTCATTAAACAATATTAAACACTGATATGGTAGAGAGAAGAAAATGTAGAGGCAAACAAAAAATACCGTAAATAAAAGTAATTGCCAGAGACACAAACTGTAAAAAAAAACAAAAACAAAGAGAACTCATAATTTCTATATCACAAAAATATAATTTTTTAAAAAGCCACAAATCTACCTGGAAAAGAACAGGTAAGGTATTCAGAGGCACTTTTTAGGTATTTGATCGTTGATGTCTATGGTCAGAGCATCTACTGTACAGTATTTTAAATGTCACCGCATGGTACCGAAGTCTGTCTTATAAAACTTACGCGAAAGTTATATGGGTGTTTGGGTGTTTATTACTATTAGCCTTTAAACTCTATATGTACTCTTTTGCATTATGATAAGTCTTTGTTAAACAAAATGCCCAAATTAGTTTTTCTTTTTTCTTTTTTTTTTTTTTTTTTGAGATGGAGTCTCCCTCAGTTGCCATGGCTGGAGTCCAATGGCACGATCTGGGCTCACTGCAACCTCTGCCTCTGGAGTTCAAGCCATTCTCCTGCCTCAGCCTTTCCAGAAGCTGGGATTACAGGCGCGTGCCTGGCTAATTTTTTGTATTTTTAGTAGAGATGGGGTTTCACCATGTTGACCAGGCTGGACTTGAACCCCTGACCTCAGGTGATCCACCCGCCTTGACCTCCCAAAGTGCTGAGATTACAGGCATGAGCCAGCACGCCCAGCCCCAAATTAGTTTTCTAAAGAATATATTTAGGACAGGTATGTAGCTCACGCCTATAATCCCTGCATTTTGGGAAGCTGATGTGGGCAGATTCCTTGAACTCAGTAGTTCAAGACCAGCCTGGGCAACAGAGACAGACCCCGTGCCTATAAAAAATTTAAAAATTAGGCCAGGCACAGTGGCTCAGGCCTGTAATCCCAGCATTTTGGGAGGCCGAGGTGGGTGGATCACCTGAGGTGGGGAGTTCGAGACCAGCCTGACCAACATGGAGAAACCCCATCTCTACTAAAAATACAAAATTAGCCGGGTGTGGTGGCGCATGCCTGTAATCCCAGCTACTTGGGAGGCTACGGCAGAAGAATCACTTGAACCTGGGAGGCAGAGGTTGCAGTGAGCCGAGATAATGCCATTGCACTCCACCCTGGGCAACAGATCCAGACTCCGTCTGTAAAAAAAAAAAAAAAAATTTTTAAATTAGCCAGGAATGGTGACAAGCACCTATAGTCCCAGTTACTCCAGGGACTGAGGTGAGAGGATCATACTGAGCCTGGCAGGCTGAGGCTGCAGTGAGCTGTGAGCATGCCACAGTACTCCAGCCTGGGTAATACAGTGAGAACCCTGTCTCAATTAAAAAAATAAGAAATTAGTATATGAAACATCAGGGACTATTATACATTTTTTTTTTTTTTTTGAGACAGGGTCTCACTCTATTGCCCAGACTGGAGTGCAATGGCACGATCTTGGCTCACCACAACCTCCGCCTCCCATGCTCAAGTGATTCTCCTGCCTCAGCCTCCAGAGTATACCTGGGATTATAGGCACATGCCACTACCGCCTGGCTAATTTTTGTATTTTTAGTAGAAATGGGGTTTTACCATGTAGGCAAGGCTGGACTTGAACTCCTGACCTCAAATGATCCAACTGCCTTGGCCTCCCAAAGTGCTGGGATTACAGGTGTGAGCCCTTGTGCCTGTCCTATTATAGCTTTTATGGCACAGCTTAGGCACCATGTTCAGGGAAATTTGCTCCGTCAAATTGAGTATTAATTACATATGAGACAGGATAATTAGTAATAAATATGTCTTAAAACAATCTTCTCACCTAAAAATCAGAAAAACTTTCTCACTGAAGAGTATATTACTTTCTATTCTAAAGAAAAAAATGTTAAAAGTATAGATTTCAGTGATACAATATCACCAAACAAAAAATGTATTCTTAACTCTAAGAAATAATAAATAAATTTCAATCATACCATCTTCTTCATCCTCAGCTTCTTCTGCTTCCATAGGGTCATACTCATCTTGATTGTTATCTTCTTCAGTTTCATCATCATCTTTAGAATCGTCTTTTCTTTTATCTTCTTTCTATAATTTAAAATGCCTTTATTATTTACTTATTTTTAGAAGACGGGGTTTTTGCCATATTGCCCACGCTGGTCTCCAACCCCTGGGCTCAAGCGATCCACTGGCCTGGGCCTTCTGAAGGGCTAGGATTATAGGCATGAGCCACCACAGCCAGCAGTTATATTATTATTATATTATCATAACAATTATTATATATTATTACATATATATATGTTCTTTTTTTGTTTTTGAGATGGAGTCTGGCTCTGTTGCCCAGACTGGAGTGCACTGGCACAATTTCCCTTCACTACAACCTCCACCTCCAGGGTTCAAGTGATCCACCCACCTCAGCTTCCCAAAGTGCTGGGATTACAGGTGTGAGCCACTGTGCCTGGCTTAAAATGGTTTTAAATTAAGCAAGAAATCTCACCAAACATTAAACTACTAAAACTGAAAAATGGTAAACCCACTGAAGTTATTTAAAAGTTTTACATTGCAAATTACTATTTTTGTTTGTTTGTTTGTTTTGAGACACAGTCTCACTTTGTTGCTCAGGCTGGAGTGCAGGGGCGCAATCTGGACTTACTGCAGCCTCCAACTCCTGGGTTCAGGCAATCCTCCTGCCTCACCCTCCCAAGTAGCTGGGACCACAGGCACATGCCACCATGTCCAGCTAATTTTTCTAATTTCTGTAGAGAGGGGGTTTCACCATGTTGTCTGGGATGGTCTTGAACTGCTGGAGTCAAGCAATCTGTCCACCTCGGACTCCCAATGTGCTGGGATTATAGCAGCGAGCCACTATGCCCATACTATAAATGTATAATAATAATTAGGCTGGGTGCGGTGGCTCACATCTGTAATACCAGCACTTGGGGAGGCTGAGGTGGGCAGATTGCTTGAGGTCAGGAGTTCAAGCCTGGCCAACATGGTGAAAACCTGCCTCTAGTCAAAAACAAACAAACAAACAAAAAAATTAGCTGGGCAAGGTGGTATGCACCTGTAGTCTCAGCTACTTGGGAGACTGAGGCAGGAGAATTGCCCGAACCTGGGAGGGAGAGGTTGCAGTGAGCCAAGATTACACCACTGCACTTCAGCAAGCCTGGTCAACGGAGCAAGACTTCGTCTCAGAAAAAGGAAAAAAAAAATTTTAAGAATAAAGTATTAGAAAACTAGCTGTAGATGCTCATATTGGCTTAATTTGAAGATCTGAATTTCTTATCTTTTTTTTTGAGATGGAGTCTTGCTATGTCACCCAGGCTGGAGTGCAGTGGTGCAATCTTGGCTCACTGCAACCTCCACCTCCCAGGTTTAAGCAATTCTCCTGCCTCTGCCTCCCCAATAGCTAGGACTACAGGCATGTGCCATCATGTCAGGCTAATTTTTTGTATCTTTAGTGGAGATGAGGTTTCACCATGTTAGCTGTGATGGTCTCAAAGACTTGATTTTCTAATATAGTAAAATCTTTCAGTTTGGCTTTTACATCTAATATTCTGATGGAAATCAACATCAACCTTTATAACCTAGAAGAGTAACTGAAAGCTTCTAAAGCAGGTTGTTATTACAGACCTTCCTTTCATCTCTATCTTCTTTTTTATCTTTATCATCGCCTGATTTTCTCCGTTTGGGTTTTGGCTCATCAGTTTCATCATCTCTTTCTTCTTTTTTGTCTTTTCTCTCATCTTTTTTGCTTTTTTTATCCTTTTCTTTTTTGTCCTCTTTCTCAGGAAGAGACAGTAATGATTTGTATATACGGACACCAAAATCTCTTTGAAGCATTTCATTGAAAAGTTCCGCAAACAATGAAACCTATAAAAAGATATCAACATAAACCTAGCCAAATTTCAACAGAAATAATAAAGCTAGCACAGTAATTTAGCAAATAAAAACTTGCCACATATAACGATTATGTAAACTTATCAAACTTTTTTTTTTTTGAGATGGAGTCTCGCTGTGTCGCCCAGGCTGGAGTGCAGCGGCACGATCTTGGCTCACGGCAAGCTCCACCTCCCGGGTTCACGCCATTCTCCTGCCTCAGCCTGCCAAGTAGCTGGGACTACAGGCGCCCGCCACCACGCCCGGCTAATCTTTTTGTATTTTTAGTAGAGACGGGGTTTCACCATGTTAGCCAGGATAGTCTCGATCTCCTGACCTTGCGATCTGCCGTCCTTGGCCTCCCAAAGTGCTGGGATTACAGGCGTGAGCCACCGCGCCCAGCCAATTATCAAACATTTTAACACAACCATTAATCTTTTTTATTTTTATTTTTTTCTAGACAGAGTCTTGCTCTGTCACGCAAACTGGAGTGCAGTGGCATGATGTGGGCTCACTGCAACCTCTGCTTCCCGAGTTCAAGCCATTCACCTGCCTCAGTCTCCCGGGTGGCTGAGATTACAGGCTTGTGCCACCAAGCCCAGCTAACTTCTGTGTTTTCAGTAGAGATGGAGTTTCGCCATGTTGGCCAGGCTGGTCTTGAACTCCTGACCTCCGGTGATCCGCCCGCCTTGGTCTCCCAAAGTGCTGCGATTACAGGTGTGAGCCACCCCGCAAAGCACTGAAGAGCTGATAAAAACCCCTCCTATCATCCAGCTAGTGGAGAGAAGTAATAAATAACCAAATCATGAAGTCTCTGTTAACCTATTCTGATTCTGGGGCTGCCTGGTTTTTAAGAAAAGGAACAACCAAATCAACATCAAATTATATGAAAAACAAGCAGGATAAACACCTAGAGTATAACAAGAGAGAAGAGTAAGACAAGGCCTCTCTGATAAGGTGACATTTAAAAAGTGACCAGAAGGCAATGAGGAAATAAGACATATTGGTATCTAGGAGAAGAAAATTTTGGATTAGGGAAACAATTTTAAACCCTGAATAGGGAGCATCTATTACTACTATGCAAGCATCCACAGATAATGGGCTACAGCATACTCATAAACCTAAAACTATATATTATAATTTTTTTTTTTTTTTTTGAGACAGAGTCTTGCTCTGTTGCCGAGGCTGGAGTGCAGTGGTGCAATTTTGTCTCACTGCAAGCTCCGCCTCCCCGATTCACACCATTCTCTTGCCTCAGCCTCCCCAGTAGCTGGGCCTACAAGCACCTGCCTCGTAGAGACGAGGTTTCACCATGTTAGCCAGGATGGTCTCGATCTCCTGGCCTCGTCATCCGCCCACCTCGGCCTCTCAAAGTGCTAGGATTAAAGGCGTGAGCCACCACACCCGGCCTATATTATAAATTTTTTATGTACTTATTTATTTTTTCTTTGAGATGGTGTTTCGCTCTTGTTGCCCAGGCTGGAGTGCAATGGCACTATCTTGGCTCACTGCAACCTCCACCTCCTCGGTTCAAGCGATTCTCCTGCCTCAGCCTCCCGAGTAGCTGGGATTACACGTATGCGCCACCACGCCCAGCTAATTTTGTATTTTTAGTAGAGATGGGGTTTCTCCATGTTGGTCAGGCTGGTCTTGAACTCCTGACCTCAGGTGATCCGCCTGCCTCGGACTGCTGAAGTGCTGGGATTACAGGCGTGAGCCACTGTGCCCAGCCTTATGTACTGATTTCTAAGGCTAAAGTCCATTGCTTTCAACAGACTCTTAAAAAGGGCTAAAACGGGCTGCACACGGTGGCTCGTGCCTGTAATCACAGCACTTCAGGAGGCTGAGATGGGTGGATCACGAGGTTGGGAGTTCGAGACCAGCCTGGTCAACAAGGTGAAACTTGTCTCTATTAAAAATACAAAAATTAGCTGGGCGTGGAGGCACACGCCTGTAATCCCAAAGCTACTCGGGACTCTGAGGCAGGAGAATCGCTTGAACCTGGGACGTGGACATTGCAGTGAGCCAAGATCGCGCCATTGCACTACAGCCTGGGCGACAGGGTGAGACTCTGTCTCAAAAAAAGGGCTAAAACTTGAAATGGTTGACCACAGCCCTTAAATGTGTCATCTTTGTAAATCGGATACATTTGCTAAAATATTTTAATCAGATCATTTTCTGATTATAAACAATGCAATTTATTATAACTATAATTTATTTTAGCCTATTTTTCATTAGTTGCCCAATCTTTTTTATTTCAAATTGAGATGGAGTCTCACTACGTTGCCCAGGCTGGCCTCAGACTCCTGGGATCACGCAATCCTCCCACCTCAGCCCCTCAAAGTGCTATAGGGACTGTGCCCAGCCTATGTATTTATTTATTAAGTGATTATTACAGGGATGGCACTATTAGGAATTACTTCAATTTATGGCAACTGCTTACTTTTTTTATTTTTTGAGACAGAGTCTCACTCTGTTGCCCAGGCTGCAGTGCAGTGGTGCAATCTTGGCTCACGACAACCTCTGCCCGCTGGGTTCAAGAGATCCTCCTGCCTCGGCGTCCTGAGTAGCTGGGATTACAGGCACCTATCACCTAGCCTGGCTAATTTTTTGTATTTTTAGTAGAGATGGGGTTTCACGATGTTGGCCAGGCTGGTCTCAAACTCCTGACCTCAGGTGATCCACCTGCCTCAGCCTCCCAAAGTGCTGTGATTACAGGCATGAGCCACTGCACCCAGCAAGGCAACTGCTTAAAAAAAAAGATAACATCATACAGCATCTAATTTTAAGGACATCTGCTTATTGGAATAATTAACATTGGAAAAAAAAATCTCAACAACTTAGACATATTTTAATATTTATAACATGTTTTAAACACCAATAAGCATGGACTTTATGTTTCATAATTGCCTCAGTAATCTTCAAAGGTCTCTAGTCTTCCTTGATTTTCATCTTACCAGTTGGTGAACAATGACCTTCTGGCTCAAAGACGCATGATTGATTTTTCCAATATAATTTAGAAAATAAAAGAACTTAAGATATGTTGATAAGATACAATAATTAAACACGATAATAATTTTAGATATGATTTTGTACAGGACACTACAAAATTAATATGTTGGAAATTCTATTTTTAAGAAGTGAAGCAATTACACACTTAGAGATAAAAGCTTTCAATTGTTTTGAAAACTAACAAACATGTTGTAAAGTAAACTAAACTACATGTTGTAAAGCTGCTCTAAAATAATGATACAGGCTAGGTGAAATGCTTATGCCTATAATGCCAGCACTTTGGGAAGCCGAGGCGAGTGGATCAGCTGAGGTCACCAGTTCAAGATCAGACTGGCCAACATGGGAAAATCCTGTCTCTACTAAAAATACAAAAATTAGCCGGGGCTGGCGGTATGCAACTGTATTTCTGGCTATTTGGGAGGCTGAGGGAGGGGAACTGCTCAAACCTGGGAGGTGGAGGTTGCAGTGAGCCAACATCGAGCCACTGCACTCCAGCCTGGGTGACAGAGGGAGACTCTGTCTCAATAAATAAATAAATAGGCCGGGTGCAGTCGGCTCACGCCTGTAATCTCAGCAGTTTGAGAAGCTGAGGCAGGTGGATCACTTGAGGTCGGGAGTTTGAGACCAGCCTGGCCAAGATGGTGAAACCCCATCTCTACTAAAAATACAAAAAATTAGCCAGGCGTTGTGGCAGATGCCTGTAATCCTAGCTATCTGGGAGGCTGAGGCAGGAAAATCGCTTGAGCCTGGGAGGCAGAGGTTGCAGTGAGCTCAGATTGTGCCATCGTATTCCATTCTGGGCAACAAAGTGAGACTGTCTCAAAAATAAATAAACACATAAAATAATGATACAAAAAATAGATTAATAATGAAAAGTTAAACAATTATTTTCTCTTACAACTCAAATGCAAGTTAAATTTTTAATCTCTTTAAATGGTATTAAATGCTATTTTAATTCTAGAGAAAATAATAAAGCATTACCTCATCCCCAAAAGAGACAACTAGACATTATGGATATCCGGAAGAAAGAACATACCACACTACTTATGAAAGCATCTTAGGGAAAAAACAGAACTGAACTTGATTAAAAATTTAGATCCAACAATCAATTTACATGAAATACAGAGGACAGAGGAACACATAAACCATACCACAGAAATGCAATCAGCAAAAGTGAGTCTGTAAGGAAACGTTAGAGGACAAATCATCTATTTTTTCCCAAGAAGTAGATTACAAGAAAAAGACAAGAAAAACTCAAAAAACAAGCAATGAAAGAGGCATTCAGGGCCAGGAACGGCGGCTCATGCCTGTAATCCCAGCACTTTGGGAGGCTGAGGTGGGCAGATCACCTGAGGTTGGGAGTTGAAGACCAGCCTGATCAACATGGAGAAACTCCGTCTCTACTAAAAATACAAAATTAGCTGGGCATGGTGGCTCATGCCTGTAATCTCAGCTACTTGGGAGGCTGAGCCAGGAGAGTTGCTTGAACCCGGGAGGCGGAGGTTGCGGTGAGCCGATATCGCATCACTGCACTCCAGCCTGGACAACAAGAGTGAAACTCCGTCTCAAAAAAGAAAGAAAGAGGCATTCAAAGAGACTTCAGAGATACGGGCATGGTGGCTCACACCTGTAATCTCAACACTTTGGGAGGCTGAGGCGGGCAGATCACCTGAGGTCGGGGAGTTCGAGACCAGCTTGGCCAACATGGTGAAACCCCGTCTCTACTAAAAATGCAAAAATTAGCTGGGTGTGGAGGCAGGTGCCTGTAATCCCAGCTATTTAGGAGGCTGAGGTAGGAGAATTGCTTGAAGCCGGGAGACGGAGGTTGCAGTGAGCCACTATCATGCCAATGCACTCCAGCATGGGTAACAGAGCAAGACTCTGTCTCAAAAAAAAAAAAAAAAAAAAATCATGAAAAGCGAAAAACAAAGAAAAAAGATTTCAGAGATACAGAGATATATTAACTAGTCATAATGTGTGGACCTTATATGGATCTTATTTCAAACTTAAAACATTACCTCAAATGAATGTTCTTTATTATCCTCTAATCTGTAGTCCAATAGGACACTCAAAGACATGATGCTACAATCAAACTTGCCACTTTTTGCAGCCCAATTTGGATGTACAATGATGGCCGGTTCATCAGGCAAAATATATCTTCTTTCTCGACGCTGGCGTTCTATTTCCTCTTGACGTTTCCTTTCTTCTTCCTAAATATTTCAAATTTCAAGTCAAGGTTAAATCTGCAAGTAGGATGTATATACACGTGCAAGATGAATATATATTGAATATATACCTCATAAAGAAAAGGAACAAAATTCCCATGACTCTTCATGGTATTTATACAAACCATAAAGGTTGAGAAGGGAGGAAAGTTCAAATTCACTAAGAGTAGTAAGCTTTGATGGCTCCTAACTCTCTTTTGGATTTCCCGGCATAAGAAACTGCCTTGTAAAGAGGGGGAAAAATTATCTATATTGAGATTATATAAATTAGAAAATTCTCGGAAAATAGTAGTGGTAGCATAGGTTTTAGATCTTCCTGAAACCTCACACTAAAAAGACAAAGCAATATAGATATCAAAATCAAAAACTCATAGCATTCATAACAAAACTAAGTGACAAGGTATCCCCACAAACCAATATACAAATGGGTGGGAAAAGGCCAAAAGACCTGTGCTACTGATGATGTGTCTGAAGAAAGCATAAGGAAGCAATGGGAGAACAAGAAAGCCAAAAAACAGCCAGTAGGTATTTACCGGAAAGTGCAGCAGCTGAAACTAGGCAAAATTTTACCCCTAACAAGAGAGTGAGTGGAGAATTTATTTTAAGATCTGAAGAGGCCTAGGCCACTCTAGCCTTACAGACTTGCAAAGCTCATTTACCAGGGCCCTATACTGAGGAGAAACTGCTGGGACTAGGAGAGGGACAACAAAGACATAGGAGAACGCCCAGATAAAAAGTGATCAAGGGCAAAAGAAACAGCAAACTTCAGAAAGCAAGCCAACGTATGTTTCTGACAAAACAAGAAAACAACAAAACGTAAGAGCAGAGTTCTATGAATTTAGAAAAGCTATCTGAAAGAAACTCGTTTATAAAATTCAGACAATCTAAATTCACATAAAAATGATTCAAGTATTGAGGTCAAATCCCATACAAATTTAGTATGTTTTAAAAAAGACAGTGAGAAGCAGCAGCAGAATTACATCCCTGTAGGTGATGAAAATGGGCCAGAAAGACACCACCACACGGCAGATGAAAATTTTAAATTACTATTTTTAAAGTGTGCTAAAAGAAAATGTTACAAGAGACACAGGAATTCTGCATCATGATCTTAACATTCAAAATTCAGAAAGTGAGTATCTGATTGGTAGACAGATCATGTATCTGACCCTATCTGTAGCAATTCTTCAGCTTCTCTAATAGAAGTGGCCGTGGGAAAGGAGAATCAGGCCTGCTAAAAGCCAATCCAAAAAGAGACTGGATGGAAGATGGAAAAGATCTGCAACTTGGTAAGGGTTTGTGCATTTCATTACATGCAACTTTTTTTTTTTTTTTTCTTTTTGAGAAGGGTCTCACTGTCACCCTGGCCAAAGAGTAGTGGTGTGATTATGGCTCACAAATAGCGCTGACCTCCTGGGTTCAAGCAATCCTCCCATGTCAGCCTCCCCAGTAGCTGAGACTACAGCCACATGTGACCATGCTCCACTAATTTTCTTTTTTTTTGTAGAGATGGGGTCTCACGAAGTTGTCTCCATCTATCCTGAACAATTCAGTTCTAAAGCACTCTTTTCAAGGAAGGTTGATGTCTACACAGGAGACGGAGGCTGGCAGGGTGGTGGAGCCACAACTGCCCAGTGATGATGAGCTGCTTCATTACTAAATATTGAAACCCAGATGGAGCAAGGACAATAATCCATGCAGAGATAGCACAGGGTAGAGTCAGATCATTGGAAGAATTGGAGGCACCTGTGTAAATTCACAACTTTCAATATGCATAAGATATAGAAGTAAATATAGATTTAAACATTTGTGTTATCTACTTATTTATCTATATATCTATCTTCCATATCTCTGTTCACTGAAAGGGGTTGGGAGCAGCAACCTAATTGCAATGAGCATATCTTGGCTTCTAAATACCATTCTTCACTAAAAAGGAACCAGGGCTTCCTGGGGAAATGACTGATTCCTGAACTAGGACAAGGATAGCACAAAATAAAATTGAAATGCTTTAAAATGCTAGTAAGTAAAGACGTCCTCAAAAAGTGATGAAGATATGTCAAAAGGGCACAAAACTTGAAGGAACTCCCACCGTCCAACTCTGGGACAATTTCATCATGAAAATAACTCATTGAGGGCCGAGCACGATGGCTCACACCTGTAATCCCAGCACTTTGGGAGGCCAAGGTGGGTGGATCACCTGAGATCAGGAGTTTGAGACCAGCCTGGCTAACACGGTGAAACCCCATCTCTACTAAAAATACAAAAATTAGCCAGGCATGGTGGCAGGCGCCTGTAATCCCAGCTACTCGGGAGGCTGAGGTACAAGAATCACTTGAATCCAGGAGGCAGAAGTTGCACTGAGCCGAGATCGTGCCACTCCACTGCAGCCTGGGCAACAGAGAGAGACTCCGTCTCAAAAAATAAAAATAAGGCCGGGCGCAGTGTAATATCAGCCTGTAATACCAACACTTTGGGAGGCTGAGGCGGGTGGATCACAAGGTCAAGAGATTGAGACCATCCTGGCCAACATGACAAAACCCCGTCTCTACTAAAAATACAAAAATTAGCTAGGCGTGGTGGTGCGTGCCTGTAGTCCCAGCTCCTCAGGAGGCTGAGGCAGAAGAATAGCTTGAACCCAGGAGGTAGAGATTGCAGTGAGCCGAGATCGCGCCACTGCACTCCAACCTGGCAACAGGGTGAGACTCCATCTCAAAAAATAAATAAATAAATAAATAAAATTAAAAAATAAAAATAAATACATAAAAAAATAAGAAATCACAAGTCCATGCATCACCTAAGAACAAGGTAATTATCTTACACAATTACAAAACCATTATCACATTCAAGAAATTTAACACTGCTTTAATATTATCTAATGTCACATCCATATCCATAATCAAATTTCTCCAACTATTCCAAAAATACTCTCTATGACTTTTATTTTTGCCTATCCAGGATCTAGTCAGGTTTCACTTAGTTCATTTGGTTATGTCTCATTAGCCTCCTTTAATCTAAGAGATCCCTTTAACCACTTCTTTCTTTTATCTTTCATTATATGGACCATTTTTTGAAAAGTTTAGGAAAGCTTCGAGAATTTTTCACATTCTAAAAAAATAAAATAAAATAAAAAATTTAAAAAAGAAAATTTTACATTCTAGATTTATCTGTTTTCTCACAATCAGATTTAGAGTAAATATTTCTGGAAGGAATTCTTCATAAATAATGATGTGTACTTTACAACGTATAAGATTTAGAAACTGATTATATGGCTTATCCAATTACTGGTGCTAAAACACACTTCTGAGATCCCTATATTCCAAATTCAGAAAACAAGTAACAGGCTTATGCATCCAGGAGTTATTCTATTGGACATAAAACAGAAGCATAAAACAGCTTGAATAAATAGTCTGAGTCTCAAGGTTCGACTCAGTCAAACACACTGTTCTAGAAGTAGACAGATTCTGGAATAGCACTTCACTAGAACTCAATTTCTGAGCCATTTACCTAGAACTGTTTTTTTTTGTTGTTTGTTTTTTGTTTTGTTTTGTTTTCTGAGACGGAGTCTCACTCTGTCGCCCAGGCTGGAGTGCAGTGGCACAATCTGGGCTCACTGCAAGCTCCACCTCCCAGGTTCAGGCCATTGTCCTGCCTCAGCCTCCCGAGTAGCTGGGACTACAGGCGCCTGCAGCCATGTCCAGCTAATTTTTTGTAATTTTAGTAGAGAGGGGGTTTTACGTTAGCCAGGACAGTCTCAATCTCCTTACCTCCTGATCCGCCCACCTCGGCCTCCCAAAGTGCTGGGATTATAGGCGTGAGCCACCGCGCCCGGCCTTTTTACCTAGAACTGTTTTGTATCTTCATTGTGGTGTTGGTGGTGGTTATATAACTATATGCATTTGTAAAAACTCACAGAACTGTTCACAAAGAAGGTTGAATTTTATAGTAAGTAAATTGCACCTTAATAAAAGCATACACACAGCCGGGCACGGTGGCTCACGCCTGTAACCTAAGCACTTTGAGAGGCTGAGGGAGGCGGATCACCTGAGGTCAGGAGTTCGAGAACAGCCTGACCAACATGGAAAAACACCATCTCTACTAAAAACACAAAATTAGCCAGGCGTGGTGGTGCATGCCTGTAATCCCAGCTACTTGGGAGGCCAAGGCAGGAGAATTGCTTGAACCCGGGAGGTGGAGGTTGTGGTGAGCCAAGATCATGCCATTGCACTCCCTCCTAGGCAACAAGAGCGAAACTCCATCTCAAAAAATAAATAAATAGCTGGGCACGGTGGCTCACGCCTGTAATCCCAGCACTTTGGGAGGCTGAGGCAGGCGAATCACAAGGTCAGGAGTTTGAGACTAGCCTGGCCAACATGGTGAAACCCCGTCTCTACTAAAAATACAAAAAATTAGCTGGGCGTAGTGGCAGGAGCCTGTAATCTCAGCTACTCGGGAGGCTGACGCAGGAGAATAGCTTGAACATGGGATGTGGAGGTTGCAGTGAGCCGAGATCACTCCACAGCACTCCAGCCTGGGCAACAGAACGAGACTCAGTCTCAAAAAAAAAATAAATAAATAAATAAAATAAAATAAATAAATAAAAGCATACACACAATCTTAACTCACGTATTCCAAGAACACCCGATACACGAATATTAATACCATAGAGTATAATAATAGATTGAGTACATACCTCTTTATCGTCTTCAGATTTCCTATCATCATCCTCATCCTCTTCTTTTTCAGATTTCTCTAACTCCTTCTGTTCTTCTTTTTGTTCCTCTACTTTAAGCTGTTTTGTCAATCGGGCTATTAACTGGGATTTTAATCCTTTGGAACTAAGAGCTCGACTTTCTAATTCTTTTCGGAGGTCATTTACCTGAATATATGGTACAGAAAAACACAGGGAAAAAAAGGCGGGGGGGCGGGGGGGTGGATATTGAAATAGGAAACAAACTAACAAACTAGCTACAATTAACAATTATCTTTTGTGTGTTTTTTTTTTTTTTAAACAGTCTCACTCTGTCGCCCAGGCTGGACAGCAGCGGCGTCATCTTGGCTCACTGCAAGCTCTGCCTCCCAGGTTCAAGCGATTCTCCTGTCTCAGCCCACCAAGTAGCTGGGATTACAGATGCGCACAACCACACCCAACTAATTTTTGTACTTTTAGTACATGGTGAGACAGGGTTTCACCATGTTGGTCAGGCTGGTCTCGAACTCCTGACCTCGTGATCAGCCTGCCTTGGCCTCCCAAAGTGCTGGGATTACAGGCGTGAGCCAACACACCCAGCCTTTCGTGTGACTTTTTAAAAATGTGGTGAAAAGGACATTTGTACAGCTCACAAAACACTTGTGAAAATGCAAAATGATAGAATATTTTTGGAAAATAAAACATTTTAACATGCGTAAAATTTTTTTTAAATGTTCTTTGACCCAGAAGTTCTAATTTCTGGCTGTCTACCCTAAGGAAACATCCTAAATAGAAGGGGTAAAAAACCCACAAAACTATAGATTTACTTATTTCCTCCCTCCAAAAAAGGGAAGAGTCTAAATGTCTCATAAATTAGCCAGGTGTGGTGGTGAATGCCTGTAGTCCTAACCACGTGGGAGGCTGAGATGGGATGACTGCTTGAGCCCAGGAGCTCAAGGTTCCAGTGAACTATGCACTGCACTCCAGCCACGGCGACAGAGACCTTGTCTCTAAAAGTAAGTAAATAAACAAATGTCCAATAGAGGAGTAATACCAGCAGGGAATGGTGTCTCGTGCCTGTAATCCTAGCACCTTTGGAGTCCGAGGTGGAAGGATCGCTTGAGGCCAGGAATTTAAAATCAGCATGGGGAACATAGCAAAACCCCATCTCTTTAGAAAAAAAAATTAGCCAGGCGTGGTGGAACATGTCTTTAGCCCAAGCTACTTGAGAGGCTTAGGTCAGAGGACCACTTGAGCCTAGGAGTTTGAAGCTACAGTGAACTCTAATCACACCACTGCACTCTGTCTCTTTAAAAATAATAATACCACCTAAGAAAAATCTGTGTATCAATTTAATTGAATAGTATAAAATAGTTAAAAATAATTACATGGACAAAATTAATGTTAACTCAACAGGATGAGTCATTTTTCTTTTTTTTTTGAGGCAGGGTCTTGCTTTGTCACCCAGGCTGGAGTGGCACAACCATGGCTCAAGGCTCACGGCTCACTGCGGCAGCCTTGACCTTCCAAGTTCTAGTGATCCTCCCACCTCAGGCTCCTGAGTAGCTAGGACTATAGGCACGCATCACCATGCTCGGCTAATTTTTTTTTTTTTTGGTAGAGACAGTCTCAGTATGTTGCCAGGGCTGATCTTGAACTACTGGGCTATAGCAATCTGCCCATCTGGGCCTCCAAAAGTGCTAGGATTACAGGCATAAAGCATTGTGCCCAGCTGCAACCTTACACACACATACGTATTTTTAGACAGGATTTCATTTTGTTGCCTAGGCTGGAGTGCAGTGGCACAATGATAGTTCACTGCAGGCTCCAGCTTCCAGACTCAAGCAATCCTCCCACCTCAGCTTCCCAAGTAGCTGGGACTACAGGCGTGTGCCACTATGCCCAAATAATTTTTTAAACTTTTCTAGAGACAGGGCCTCACTATGTTGCAGAAGCTGGTCTCAAACTCCTACACTGAAGCAATCCTCCTGCTTCAGCCTCCAGAAGTGCTGGGATCACAGGCATGAGCTACCTTGCCTGGCTTATTACTTTATGGTTGTTGGTTTTTTTTTCTACTCAGTATCCTCGGGTTGAAGTGATCGTAACTTTTACATACAATAACCAATCAACCAATCACAAAGCTTGTACCCAGAAAAATACAAATGGAATAAAACACATAACAATGTTATGAATGACAGCGGGCCAGGAGAGGTGGATCACATCTGTACTCCCAGCACTTTGGGAGGATCAGTTGAGGTCAGGAGTTCAGACCAGCCTGGCCAACATGGCGAAACCCCATCTCATCTAAAAATAGAAAAATTAATCAGGCATGGTGGCACAGGCCTGTAGTCCCAGCTACTCGGGAGGCTGAGGCACGAGAATCTCTTGAACCCGGGAGGCAGAGGTTAAGATCGTGCCACTGCACTCCAGTCTGGGCGACAAAGCAAGACTCTGTCTCAAAAAAAAAAAAAAAATATATATATATATATATGTATATGTATATATATGTGTATATGTGTATATATGTGTGTACATATATATACACGCATGTATGTGTGTGTACATATATATGTATACACTGTATACACACACACACACATACACGCACACACTGCCCAGGATGGTCTTAAACTCCTGGACTCAAGCGATCTGCCCATCTATGCCTCTCAAAGTGCTGCGATTACAGGCGTGAGTCACTGCTCCCGGCCTCTTCCCAGTTTAGATGTGTATCAATCTATGTTTTAATTTTAAATATATTTTAGGCTGGGCGCAGTAGCTCACCCCTGTAATCCTAACACTCTGGGAGGCGGGGGTGGATAGATCGCTTGAGGCCAGGAGTGTGAGACTGGCCTGACCAATATGGCAAAATCCCATCTCTACTAAAAATACAGAAATTAGCCTGGCATGGTTGTACGTGCCTATAATCCAAGCTATTCGAGAGGCTGAGGCACAAGAATCACTTGAACCCAGGAGGCCAAAGTTGCAGTGAGCCAAGATCATTCCACTGCACTCCAGTCTGGGAAACACAGCAAGACTGTCTCAAAAAAATATTCTATTTTAAAAACCAAATTACGGCCAGGAACGGTGGCTCACACCTGTAATCCCAGCACTTTGGGAGGCCGAGGCGGGTGAATCACGAAGTCAGGAGATTGAGACCATAATGGCTAACACGGTGAAACCCTGTCTCTACTAAAAATACAAAAAAATTAGCCGAGCATGGTGGCAGGCACCTGTAGTCCCGGCTACTTGGGAGGCTGAGGCAGGAGAATGGCATGAACCCAGGAGGCAGAGCTTGCAGTGAGCCAAGATCGCACCACTGCACTGCAGCCTGGGTGACAGAGTGAGACTCTGTCTTAAAAAAAAAAAAAAAAAAATTACAATTTTCATATGTTTCTTCCCATCCCCTTGAATTGAAGTTACTTAGTGGAGAAATCCTACCTTCTTAGTTCTCAAAGTTACTATAGTTACACTATAGATCCTCATATATTATAGGCATTCAACAGATATTGGCTGTACTGATTTATAAAATTGCCTTTTAATTTATATGTATATAAATACAATTGGCCAGGCATGGTAGCTCACGCCTGTAATCCCAGCACTTTGGGAGGCCGAGGCAGGTGGATCACCTGATGTCAGGAGTTCGAGACCAAACTGGCCAACATTCTGAAACCTCATCTCTATTAAAACTAGAAAAATTAGCCAGGCGTGGTGGTGGGGCGCCTGTAATCTCAGCTACTCAGGAGGCTAAGGCAAGAGAATCTACTGAACCCAGGAGGCAGAGGCTGAAGTGAGCTGAGATCGTACCACTACACTCCAGCCTGGGCAACAGAGCGAGACTCCATCTCAGAAAGAAATTTTTAATTGAAAAAAAATAAATAAAATACATCCTTACAAAAGTTACCTTCATTGTCTTTGGATCAAGTTTAGACCAATGGGTAGGTGTAGAAATTTCTTTAGCTTCACCATCATCCTTCTCTTCTTCATCCTGACATACAAAGTTAAGAATGTAATTACTATTATGAAACCTTAAAATAAAAAAAATTTATTTTAAAAGTCTGTTGCTGATCTGTGCAAGGTCACAAATGTTTCAGATTGTCTTCTCCTAAAGTTATTATTTAGGCAAGTCCACGTACATACATTCTACCACTTTTAACTGATCACAAAGACACTCATCAGCCAATCAAAGCCAGATCTGTGAAACACAAAAGGGTGATAAATTACAACACAAAGGATATCAGGGATGCACAAACACTGCCGGTCTCCACAAACCACACAGTGTGTGATCTTGCCCCAATTTTCAAGCCACCCAAAGACTGATTTAGTCAGACCTTTGAAATGTACCAAAGACGTTGCCACATAGCCCGAAATTTCAAATCTCTCAGACTTGTGGTTGTCCAATTTCAAATATCCATGACTAGAACTGATGACCATGAAAAAGAAAATTTTTTAAATTTTAGAAAATGGCAAAATGTTTAAAATGGCTTAATACTGAATCTTGTTCAACAACTGGTCCCAGATTCCAGCAACTAGACCTATGATAAAAACAAAATTCTGTGCAATTTAAGCACAACTTATTTTCCTTTGAGGTCTCAGCACTCTTAAAGTTAGGATAATAGACAGAAATTTTAAGAGAAAAGAACATACAACTATACTGCTGAAAGCTGGATTACCAGTCGCTGTTACCAGTTATGTTCCTCCATGTGTGTTTGTTATGTAGTGTGTGGTGTGCATTTGTGCCTGTGTTCCTGTGCCTGTGAGAAGCGGAAATAGAAAAAGGGATTAGCGTTCAGTGCCTGTTCTCCATCAGCCTCCTTGCGTTCACCCTGAAGCTTCTCGACCAGCTGCTGCTTGTATCCTCGGGAGAGGGTTTCCCACTCTGAGCGGGTGGGAAGGCAATGCCAAACATCCGGGAAAAATAAAACCACTGTCTCCACATGAGCTGGAACTGTACGCCCCTTGTGGGTCTCCTCAGGGCGATGGTAGCGAATCTCTGCAAAACGGTACCTGTTGCAAGGGAAGAAGCATGTTGGAAAAAAAATTCTAAAATACATTTTAAAGACCCTAGTTCACTTGTAGCACATCAAGTAAAGAAATTTTGCTGCAAGAACTTGAGGTTGGTCTAAAGAAAAAAAAATTATAGAAGCCATAGTTCCTCTTTTGGTACATTTGTACAACATTTAATAAGTTAAAGGAAGAATATGTTCCCCCAAGGCATTTTCAAGTTTGATTACGGAGCTACCCACATTTTAGAGAATACCTGAAGAAGCTGGATAGCTGTTCAGATTTCATGTGCTAAAAAAGAATATTCTCAAATTAAGTCACAAGAGATACACTAAAATACACAGGACAAATAAGCCTCAAGAGAAAATATGGCTGAACAAAAACAATCGCAACTATATCATTTTATAACAAAAGAATTATAATGAAATGAAGTTCTCTCTTGACGATCTTCTCCAGCTATGCATGAAATGAAAAGTATTTTCAACATACATCCAACTTCCAAAGTACAACATAACAAAACATTTAAATTTTCAGTTTATTTTGATTAGTTCTTAATCCTTTTTCCCCCAAAACATTTTGGCACCAAATAAACTTTAGCTACAAATGGGGATTTTCCTTTGAGATTACCTGCATTGACCAGGGTTGCTAAAATAAGCCGGGGGGAAAAGGCTGATCGACAAGAACAACTACATAAACTA
Organism: Pongo abelii; assembly: GCF_028885655.2. Classification (NCBI taxonomy): domain Eukaryota; kingdom Metazoa; phylum Chordata; class Mammalia; order Primates; family Hominidae; genus Pongo; species Pongo abelii. Next base: position 75,494,943 of record NC_071993.2, read on the forward strand.
TTAGTAAAACACTTCTAATCAAGAAATGAATTAGTACTTACCATTGTGTGCACACACTTAGATCAATGCCTGTCAGAGCCTTACAACAACGAATAGCAGTCTTAATCAACACAGAGGGATCTTTTTCTGGGTCTGGTCCATCCAACGAAGGAGACCAGTGGCCTCCAATGGCCATAGCTTCATCCTTGCCTTTCATGCCCACTAAAAACTAATTCAAAACAAAGAATCATTTACACATATTATGCACCCTGTCAAATTACAAATAAGATACTTGAGAAGGAAAGGTACAAACCTTTCCAATATCATTTTTACTACCTCTGGTATCTGTCAGTCAAGGAAGAGTTCAGTTCATTGTGTTCCACACTGCATTTCAGCAATGGAATAGGATTTACACACATCATAACTCATCCTTTTAAAATATTTCTTCAGATAGAGTTCTTTTAAAGAAACAAGCTATAATTCAAACTTCAACAACATCCAAAGACACTCTGAATCCTATTACCACTAAGATTCTACTATGTTACAAATATAAAACATCAAAATGACTGTTGAACTAGTAGCGTACAAATAAGATACAGTCGTAATCTGCAACGAGAAAAACATCTACATCATTAAATTCTGGGTGCCCTAATACTGAAATTAGTCATTAAACTAATCTACAAATACTAAAATGTAGGGCTTTAGATTTTATGTTTACAAAGTTACAGCTAAGCGAAGTGAATACATCTAAAGTTAAAACAAATGTGTCCTTTTACCTTAACAAGTCTAGCAGGATGTTGGAATCCATCTCGAAGTTCTTGCGGGTCTTCAGCAAGAGCACATGACTTATGATATAAATCTTCCATACTAGGGCTAGCCATCAGCATTACCTATTATAGTCAAATAATTCAATCCTGTCAAAAGTCTAAAGTAATGTGAAAAAATGAGAAGCACTACTAATTATCTTTACATATTAGATGTCTGAAATTTTTAAATAAAAATAGGAGGTAATACTATAGCAGAAACAGTATTAGATACCTCAGCCTCCCAAAGTGCTGGGATTACAGACGTGAGCCACCACGCCAGGCCTAGATACCTTATAATTACTTAGTTTTAACTTTTGAAGGGATGCTTTTTCAGTCAAACAATGCTTTAAACAAAACTATAGACTATACACAATATACTGAATGTTTCCCTTAAGACTGACATTTAGTGCGTTCATCTAACATTAAGTTTTATCTGAGGCTACCAGAAGTCATGCAATATTCCAAATATCTCATTAATATCAACTTTATCTTCACATTTTTAATAAGGTTTAAAATGTTAGAATAACTAGTTTTATAGCTCAAGAGACAAGGCAAAGAGAGCTTAAATTAAATTATGTAACCAAAATAGGATCAAGCAGTCAAGAAGAAAACAAGTATTTGGGTCTACCTAACAAACACTTTCTGAAGGATAATTCTACATACCCTTTTATTATGAATAACTGCTAAGAAATTTAAGCTGCATATCACAGTTGAATACAAACCTTTGCACTGTATAAGTGGTCGGCATCTGGTGGATCAAGAATGGCCATATTTTTTTCTAAGGACTCTACTTCTCTGTGCATTACATAAAAATTGCAGTAATTTCCCAGCTGAAATGGTCTTGACAAAGGGAAAGCATCCACCCATGTAAACTGAGCATCAAAAAAGTCACTAGGTATATACAAATTCTGATAACGGCGCCTTAGTTCCATCATGTCACAACTGGGACTGAAAAACAGACATAAGTAGTGAATAAATAGCCTTAATAAAAAGATTACACAAACATTTAATTCTGTAGCAAATATAACTGGATATAGTAAAAAGTAAGCTGAAAAAAGACAAAGTTACTAATGAGCTATAGATTTGCATAGAGAAATATGAAAATATTACTTTCAAATTTATATACGCAAAGCTTTGAATAAATAGTATTCTCAGTGTTATCCTTATTTCGTTACTTCTTGCTACAGAAGACCTTTTGAAATAACTTGAACCTTAGCTCCAGAAAAGATCTGTACAAAAGCAGGTTTTCCTCAGTTGGAACTGTGGATTACTTGAAAATTATGGTTCATGTTGAATGGATACAAAACAGCAATGAGAGTGGTACCAAATTAGTATTTCTGTATGCCCCTCAATCAGGTTTTTGAGCGTAGAAAAACTATAACTTTTATTTTAATATAGTAAGTTCCTAGATCAAGCATACTTACATTCAAAATTAAATGCAAAAATCCACAAAAAGCAAAATTCGTATGTTCCTTGGATTATCTGCACCTCCACACCCCTTTCTCTGTGAATGATTAAGATCCATACCTGATTATTATGTATAGAGGGGATAAATTTCTTGCCTTTTAAATCTCGCACTGATTTTTTAAAGGATCATTTCCTTTTTCCTAAGAAGTAGAACTTTTAAAAGAGAGGAACTGAAAGGTCAATCTGGCAAAAGGTTAAGAGATGTCTGTTAAAAGTATAATGTAAGATGAAAAGACAACTACATTGTCTTTTTTAAAGACAATTAAAGGCAGAAGTATGAAAGATGAAGTAATCTACATGCAGAGATGTCTTTATTTGAAGTATAAAAATAAACACAGAACAATGAACCTGTCAGTTAATAGACTATTTGTTAATAGACTATTACCTACCTACCCTATTCGTCTATTTATCTATCCTATCTACAGACAGAATCTATCTATCTATCTATCTATCTATCTATCTATCTATCTATCTATCTATCCATTCTATCCTATCTACAGGCAGAATCTTGCTCTGTCGCCCAGGCCAGAGTGCAGTGTGGCATACTCACAGCTTACTGTAACCTGAATTCCTAGGCTCAAGCAATCCTTCCATGTCAGCCTCCAAGTATTATAGCTAGGACTACGGGTGCACTACCACATGTGGCTAACTTCTACTTTTTGTAGAGGTGAGGTCTCACTATTTGCCTAGGCTGGTCTCAAAAACCTGGCCTCAAGTGATCCTTCCACCTCAGCCTCCTTAAGTGCTGGATTACAGGCGTGAGCCACCAGTGCCAGGCCTATAATTATACTTTATTTGGATACGATTCTGCTGTCAAAATAATAAAAACATGAAACAAGTATCTGAGTTTTGTTTTTAAGGAAGTGTTACAAAAAGCAAGTACGTATAATTGTTTCCCAATTCCGTATCACCAGAATTTTTGAAGTCATGTTTTACCCCACAGGAGTAAAATTTATAATAAAACAAAAGATATAAGTACAAATAAATCATTTCATGGGCACGAAGTTTCTTATCATCATATTAGTATAAGAAAATCTTGATTTATACAACTACAAATGAGAAGTATGGAAACTTTAAAATCATTTTTACTTGCAAGAGATCCATTTAATGTTCTGGGAATTTACTTCAAAGTGGTAAAACTAAACTGTGAGGCCAGGCGTGGTGGCTCACGCTTGTAGTCCCAGCACTTTGGGAGGCCAAGGCGGGCGGATCACGAGGTCAGGAGATGGAGACCATCCTGGCTAACACGGTGAAACCCTGTCTCTACTAAAAATACAAAAAGAATTAGCCGGGCGTGGTAGCAGGCACCTGTAGTCCCAGCTACTCGGGAGGCTTAGGCAGGAGAATGGCGTGAACCCGGGAGGCGAAGCTTGCAGTGAGCCGAGATCGAGACACTGCACTCCAGCCTGGGCAACAAGAGCGAAACTCCATCTCAAAAAAAAAAAAAAAAAAAAAAAGTAGGTGCTGATTTGACCACAAGTAAGAGTAAATGAACACCAACTATGTAACATAATTAAGCAAAGTCACCAAGCAAAATTTTCTTGGCATTAAGTAGTTGACTAAAATTCACTGGGTTACTAAATCTAGAACTGAATATCCGGAAATTTTAACCTCTGATAGGCAAGTATTATGAATGGTAATTATCACTCTATTTAAATGTAATAATATCCTCTTAGGCCACTGTATTGCATACAGCTATTTGCTTTTAGGCTAAACAGCCCTGAACACTGCTTTTAATGATTTTATTTTACTGTCAATTTGTTATTTTTCCATCATTAATCTATTACCTAAGTTGCGACCATAACCCACCATTAATTACTGAGACTATACAACTGCCACATACTGGGTTAAGTCCTTTGGATACATGAACGTACCTCACAATAATTTTGCTAGTTAGTATTACCTTTGTTTTGCAGGTGAACCTCAGAAACTCCTGGTAACTTGGCCAGGCGCAGTGGCTCACACCTGTAAGCCCAGCACTTTGGGAGAGCCAGGCAGGTGGATCACTTGAGGTCAGGAGTTCGAGACAAGCCTGGCCAACATGGTGAAACCCCATCTCTACTAAAAATACAAAAATTAGCTGGGTGTGGTGCTGAGCACCTGTAATCCCAGCTACTAGGGAGGCTGAGGCAGGAGAATAGCTTGAACCCAGGAGGCAGAGGCTGCAGTGAGCTGAGATCACGCCACTGCACTCCAACCTAGGTGAAAGAGTAAGACCCTGTCTCAAAAAAAAAAAAAAAAGAAAAAGAAAAAAGAAATTCCTGGTAATTTGTCATGATTTCTGATTCAAAGGGTGAATAATATATTTATGTATATACATACGAATACATTATGTATGTGAGTATATATGCATATCTATGTTTCTGTTATACTTCACTGCCAGGGCTAAACTTGAAATAATCGGTTTACTACTGTATTATTGCTTTATCATATACAATGCACTATATATGATCTTCAAGTTATCAATAAGTCTAGATCTTAACTGATTCTAACTTTAGGGGAATAACGTTATGACAGAGGAATTTCCTTGAGAGGCTGCCTTTTTCAATACCAGTCGATATCCTTCATGGGGGTATAAAAATAATGCAGCATTGTAGAGAATTAAGTTATTTCAAATTGCATTTCTGCCCTTATATGAAGAACACTAACTGTCGGGAAATCAATGTTGCAAGAAAAATACCTCTGTAACATATTCTATCAAATTATATGAAATTAGTAACTCAAGAAAACAATGAGTGGGGAATAACCTACCAATCTAAAGAAAACTTTGAAAACTGAACTGTGTAACGTGGAACAACACGTCGAACTCTCCGAGGTGATCGCTCTCGCTCTCTTCGTGGAGATCTTTCCCGGGAACGTTTCCTCTGAGGTGATCTTTCTCTCGATCTACGTCTTTCTCTCTCTCTCTCACGACTGAAAGCAAATTTTTCTAAAATTACTAATATTTCTAATATTATGGAAAAGCTCTTCAATGAAGTAAATACAGTAGGTAATATAAGCAAGATTGCACAATATATTTGTTTAACTTTTTACAAATTGTAGTAAAATAGACATAAAATTTACCATTTTAAAATTTTATATTATAAGCATAGTTCAGTGGCATTAACTACGTTTACATTGTTGTACAACCATTGCCACCATCCACAGTACACTTTAGAAAATATACCTTCGATCATCTTTTCTGTTAGGCACTTGATCCCCTCTGTCATTTCTTCCTGAAAATCGGGATGGGGGATCTAATCGTCGTGCCGGTTGTGGCTGTGAAACTATACGAACAGGAGGCTGCAATAAACCAGCTTTAAAAGATAAAAGCAAAAAACGTTTAGCGTGTCTAAACAAAGTTCGAAAGCATTACCTGATAAAATTAGAGGAACAAAGTTAAATAACTGAGAGTCACTAAAATTGTTTTTTCAAAGTTGGCCTAATTTATATTTTTAAAGAATAGGTACTGGCCGGCTGCGGTGGCTCACACCTATAATCCCAGCACTTTGGGAGGCCGAGGCGGGTGGATCAACTGAGGTCAGGAGTTTAAGACCAGCCTGGCCAACATGGTGAAACCCTGTCTCTACTAAAAATGCAAAAACTAGCTGGGAGTGGTGGTGGGCGCCTGTAATCCCAGCTAATCAGAAGCCTGAGGCAGGAGAATCGTTTGAACCCAAGAGACGAGGCTGCAGTGAGCTGAGATCGTACCATTACACTCCAGCCTGGGTGGCAGAAGCAAAACTCCATCTCAAAAAAAAAAACAAAAAAAAAAAACAGAATAGGTACTGTCAGGTCAGGCACGGTGGCTCACACCTCTAAGTCCAGCACTTTAGAAGGCAGAGGTGGGCAGATCATGAGGTCAGGAGTTCGAGACCAGCCTGGCCAATATGGTGAAATCCCGTCTCTACTAAAAATACAAAAAAATTAGCCAGGCGTGGTAGCGCATTCCTGTAATCCCAGTTACTCAGGAGGCTGAGGCAGGAGAATCACTTGAACCCGAAAGGCGGAGGCTGCAGTGAGCCGAGATCATGCTACTGCATTCCAGCATGGGCGACAGAGCGAGACACCGTGTCAAAAAAAACAAAAAAAAAAACAGGTACCTTTTCTTTGAGACAGAGTCTCACTCTGTGGCCCCAGTTGGACAGCAGTAGTGCAGTCATGGCTTACTGCAGCCTCGACCTTCCAGGCTCAAACAATCCTCCCATCTCAGCGTCCAAAGCAGCTGGGACATAGGCATGCACCACTAAACCCAGCTAATTTTTTTTTTTAATTTTTTGAGGAGATGGGGTCTCCCTATGTTGCCCAGGTGGGGCACTATCTTGATGAATTCTTCCCAATACTGAAAATCAACAATTTCATTTTGAAATAGTATAAATATTTCCAGGTAGGAATAGTGCAAATTTACCTTCTTTACTACAATGCACACTTAATTTATGGAAAGATGTATAATATATGCAAAGTTGTAAGTATTTTAGACAGAATAACTAGAATAAGTAACTAAGTCCTTTACAACATAGATTAAAATACTCATTCCCCCTTTCAACATCTGATCACGCCATAAGAACTAAAAAATGTGTTTTTCTTTAAAATTTGCTCAACCTCAGTAGAATGATTCACATTAAACATCTCTAAAGTAGACAGAACTATTACACATCACAGAAAATAAACACAAGCACAAATAATTTCATTCTTCCCAACTGATAACATGATATATGAGATCCCACATCTCTCCACTAGAACAGTTTTCTGACGCTGGTCTATGATAATGATATTAATTCCTGGTAGAAAGCCTAGTATGGTGATCATCTGAATTATTGCTCTGCAGTTTGTAGTAGGAAAAAAATCTCTCCACTACTATGTTTCCTAAAAAATTAGTTCAATATGGTCTGATTTTTATTATGAATGGAAAAATGTGTATGTCAGCAGGATTCTTATGCATTGTTATGCTCATCTCCCTTTTCATGTCCCTATCAGCCCAGAAACATATAGGGAGCTTTCAATTTTAGAATACCCTCACTGGGACATCTCCTTTAAGAAATACTCAGTGGGGGACTGTAAAAATAACACAGGAGAGGCCGGGCGCAGTGGCTCACGCCTGTAATCTCAGCACTTTGGGAGGCGGAGGCGGGTGGATCACGAGGTCAGGAGAGCGAGACCATCCTGGCTAACATGGTGAAACCTCGTCTCTACTAAAAAAAAATACAAAAATTAGCCGGGCGTGGTGGCGGGCGCCTGTAGTCCCAGCTACTGGGGAGGCTGAGGCAGGAGAATGGCGTGAACCCAGGAGGCGGAGCTTGCAGCGAGCCAAGATTGCGCCACTGCACTCCAGCCTTGGCAACAGAGCAAGACTCCATCTCAAAAAAAAAAAGACACAGGAGTCAGCTTGAAAAAATTCTTACTAACTATACATATAAAGGATCAAAAAGAAAACAACTGAATATAAAACAATGGATAAATGAAAACCCATGAGGCCACAGTAAAAAAAGAAAAGAGCTAACATAAGGCAAGAATAAGATGCGGTAAGAAGGATGAGTAAGTCAGGCACGGTGGCTCACGCTTGTAATCCCAGCCCTTTGGGAACCTGAGGGGAGTGGATCACCTGAAAGTCAGGAGCTCAAGACCAGCTTGGCAAACATGGTGAAACCCCATCTCTACTAAAAATACAAAAAATTAGCTGGGCGTGATGGTGGGCGCCTGTAATCCCAGCTACTCAGGAGGTTGAGGCAGGAGAATCACTTGAAGCCAGGAGCAGAGGTTGCAGTGAGCCGAGATCTTGCCATTGTACTCCAGCCTGGGTGACAAGAGCAAAACTTCGTCTCAAAAAAAAAAAACAACAAAAAAAGAAGGATGAATATAAAAAGCACCATTTAGAAATTCTTGGCCGGGCTGGGCGCAGTGGATCACATTTGTAATCCCAGCACTTCGGGAGGCCAAGGCGGGTGGATCACCTGAGGTCAGGAGTTTGAGACCGGCCTGGCCAACATGGTGAAACCCCATCCCTACTAAAAATACAAAAAAATTAACCAGGAGTGGTGGTGCATGCCAGTAATCCCAGCTATGTGGGAGGCTGAGACAGGAGAATCGCTTCAATCCGGGAGGCGGAGGTTGCAATTAGCTGAGATCTGGCCTGCGTGACAGAGCCGAGACTCCTTTTAAAAAAAAAAAAAGTCTCGGGCCAGGAGCGGTGTCTCACGCCTGCAATCCCAGCATTTTGGGAGGCCAAGGTGGGCGGATCACCTGAGGTCAGGAGTTCAAGACCAGCCTAGCTAACGTGGGGAAACCCCACCTGTACCAAAAATACAAAAAATTAGCTGGGCGTGATGGCGGACACCTGTAATCCCAGCTACTTGGGAGGCAGAGGCTGTGGTGAGCCGAGATCGCGTCATTGCACTCCAGCCTGGGCAACAAGAGCAAAACCCCGTCTCAAAAAAAAAAAAAAAAAAAAAAAGTCTCACACACAAAATGTCATAAAAGTGGAATCACACATTATGTTCAAAACCAAACAAGGATGCGTATTTACAGAATAAAACTATTATCAAAGAAAACGAGTTACAAATGGCTGTTGTGTTTTTTGTGAGACAGGGTCTTGCTCTGTCACCCAGGCTGGCAAGCAGTTGTGCAATTCTGCCTCACTGCAACCTCCGCCCCCTGGGCTCAAGTGATCCTCGCTCATCAGCCTGTGCACACCACCACACCTGGCTATTTTTTTTGGATTTTTACTACAGACGGGGTCTCACCATGTTACCCAGGCTGATCTCCAACTCCTGAGCTCAAGCAATCTGCCCACCTCAGCCTCCCAAAGCGCTGGGATTACAGGTGTGAGCCACCGCCCTGCTACCAGACACAATGTTGTATTTTTTTGACCCGAGTAGTGATTACACAGGTGTTCATTAAATAACTCATTACACTGTAATCTGTCATCATTTTGCTATGTGTCATCATTTACAGTAACAAAGAAAATGCAGGCTGGGAGCAGTGTCTCACACCTATAATCTCGGCTCTTTGGGAGGCCAAGATAGGCAGATTACTTGAGTCCAGGAGTTCAAGACCAGCTCGGGCAACATGGCAAAACCCTGTCTCTACAAAAAGGTGCAAAAATTAGAGGGGGGTTGAGAAGGTTGGATTGCTTAAGGCCAGGAGGTTGAGGCTGCAGTGAGCTGAGATCATACCACTGCACCCATACCTGAGTGACAGACCGATACTTTGTCTCCAAAAACAGAAAGAAAAAAAGAAAATGCAGCCTGGGCATCATGGTGAAATCCTGTCTCTACAAAAGATATAAAAATTAGGCTGGCAGGGTGGCGCGCACCTGTAGTCCCAGCTACTCAGGGGAGCTGAGGCAGTAGCATCACTTGAGCCGGGGAGGCGGAGGTTGCAGTGAGCCAAGATTACACCACTGCACTCTAGCCTTGGCGACAGAGAGAAACCCTCCCTCAAAACAAAAAAAAACAACAACAAAAGAAGAACATGTCACAATTACATTTTTTAATGCCAATTAAGCAGGCTTCTGTAAGCTAAGGCTACCTGTCATCTTTTTCTCTTTTTTTTTTGAGAAAGAGTTTCGCTCTTATCACCCAGACTGGAGTGCAATGGCGTGATCTGGGCTAACTGCAATCTCCGCCTCCTGGGTTCAAGAGATTCTCCTGTCAGCCTCCAGAGTAGCTGAGGTTACAGGTGCCTACCACCACGATCCAGTTATTTTCTGTATTTTTCCAAAAGTGCTGGGATTATGGTGTGAGCCACCACGCCTGGCCCTATGTATCATTTTCAACACTGTTTTTATAAGAACACGTCTGGACCGGGTGCAGCGGCTCACGCCTGTAATCCCAGCACTCTGGGAGGCCGAAGTGGGCGGATAACTTGAAGTCAGGAGTTCGAGACCAGCCTGGCCAACGTGGTGAAACCCTGTATCTACTAAAAATACAAAAATTTGACGGGCATGGTGGCACATGACTGTAGTCCCAGCTACTTGGGAGGCTGAGGCAGGAGAAGAGCTTGAACCGGGGAGGCTGAGGCTGCAGTGAGCCCAGATTGCACCACTGCACTCCAGCCTGGGTGACAGTGAAAAAGAACACATCTGGAGTTTCAAATAATCAATTTGCAAAAAAACTTAAAACTCAGCAAATTCATTTGATGTGGTATGGTTTAATAAGTAATTTAATAGTTTTGATATCTAAGTCCACAGGGTGTATCTTTTAATTTCTTATCACTAAGAGAAAAAAAAAAATACTTCCACATAGCTATGGAAGTAGATGTGTCCTATTCAGGATTTTTAGGCTTCAAGTTTTCTTGAAATCCCTGCCTTTTTTTGTAATTAAAAGCATAGTTATATTAGTAACAACTAAAAAGTTATATATTCGTCTGAAACAAAAGCAAAGATACCTTTCTGCTGAGGCTGCTGTAATAAGGGCTGTGGTTGAGTCTGCAATAGTGGTGTAATAGAAGCTGCTGAAATCTGTGCCTGCAGCAGAGACTGGGGCTGGGGCTGAGTCTGAACACCAAATGTTGTCTGTGGTGCAATTGGCTGAAGTACAGCAGGAGGAGTCTTCAGTAATGGCTGGGTTTGCGACTGATTCTTCAATTAAAAAATGAAAGAATAAGAAAAAAAATCTTTGTAAATTAGAAGACTCATTTACCAAGCTTCTATAATACCTAACTCAATATTTTCTGTACCTGATTTGGTAGTGTTTGAATTCTCTGTGCATTCCATTTAAAAGGCATATTAGGATTATAAGTAGCTTCAACCAATACTCTGTCACCTACTTGAGGGGTTTTCCCTTTGACAGCACTGTAAAAAAAAAAAAGAAAAAAAAGTTAAATATAAATACAATTAAAATAGATTTCTCCCCAAAATGATTTACATAGTTAGTACTTTAAAGTAAACCATATCTCAAAAAAAAATAAATAAACAGTAAACTATATCAGAAATGGAAACCTGAAAAGCTCTTTAAAAAGTAGATGGGGCCAGGTGCAGTGGTTCATGCCTGTAATCCTAGCACTTTGGGAGGCCGAGACAGGCGAATCACTTGAGGTCAGGAGTTCAAGACCAGCCTGGTCAACATGGTGAAACCCTGTCTCTAGTAATAATACAAAAATTAGCCGAGCGTGGTGGCGCACACCTGTAATCCCAAATACTCAGGAGGCTGAGGCAGAAGAATTGCTTGAACCCGGGTGGTGGAGGTTCCAGTGAGCTGAGATGGTGCCCTGGCAATCCAGCCTGGGTGACAGACAAGACTCGGTCTCAAACAAAAATAAATAAAATAAAATAAAATAACAATAAAAAGTATTTGGGGGATGGCAGCAGTAGCTCACGCCTGTAATCTCAGCACTTTGGGTGGCCAAGGTGGGCAGATCACTTAAGGAGTTCGACACCAGCCTGGCTAACATGGTTAGGAGTTCAAGACCAGCCTGACCAACACGGTGAAACCCCATCTCTACTAAAAATACAAAAATTAGCCGGGTGCGAATCGCCTGTACCCGAGAGGCAGAGGTTGCAGTGAGCCAAGATCGCACCACCGCACTCCAGCCTGGGTGATAGAGTCAGACTCCATCTCAAAAAAAGTAATAATAAAAAAAGAGGCCGGGCGCGGTGGCTCACACCTGTAATCCCAACACTTTGGGAGGCTGAGGCAGGTGGATCATGAGGTCAGGAGTTCAAGACCAGTCTGGCCAAGATGGCTAAACCCCATCCCTACTAAAAATACAAAAATTAGCCAGGCATGGTGGCAGGAGCCTGTGATCCCAGCTACTTGGGAGGCTGAGGCAGGAGAATTGCTTGAACCCGGGAGGCAGAGGTTGCAGTGAGCCAATATTGCGCCACTGCTCTCCAGCCTGGGCAACAGAGCGAGATTCCATCTCAAAATAAATAAATAAATAAATAAAAATTTTAAAAATAAAAAAATAAGAAAAAGTAGATGGCCAGGTACAGTGCCTCATGCCTCTAACACCATAACTTTAAAAATCAAACAGATCACTTGAGGTCAAGAGTTCAAGACCAGCTTGGGCAACATTGTGAGATCATATTTCTACAAAAAATTTAAAAATTAGTCTTTATGTCTAGATCTGAAGAAACTGGAAAAAAAAAAAATAGATGCCGGGAGTTGTGGCTCACGCCTGTAATCCCAGCACTTTGGGAGGCTGAGGCAGGTGGATCACCTGAAGTCAGAGGTTCAAGACCAGCCTGGTCAACATGGTGAAACCCCGTCTCTACTAAATATACAAAAATTAGCCGGGTGTGGTGGCAGGCACCTGTAATCCCAGCTACTCGGGAGGCTGAGGCAAGAGAATTGTTTGAACCCGGGAGGCAGAGGCTGCAGTGAGCCGAGATCATGCCATTGCACTCCAACCTGGGCAACAAGAGCGTAACTTGGTCTCAAAAAAAAAAAAAAGCTGGGCGTGGTAGCATGGGCCTAGAGTCCCAGCTACTTCAGAGGCTGAAGCAGGAGGATCCCTTGAACCCGGGAAGAATTTGAGGCTGCAGTGAGCTATGACTGCATTTCTGGACCCCAGCCTGGGCAAAAGAGCAAAACCCCATCTCAAAAAATAAAATAAAAAGGGCCGGGCGTGGTGGCTCACGCCTGTAATCCCAGGACTTTGGGAGGCTGAGATGGGTGGGTCACAAGGTCAGCAGTTCGAGACCAGCCTGACCAACATGGTGAAACCCCGTCTCTACTAAAAATACAAAAAAATTAGCCGGCTGTGGTGGCAGGTGCCTGTAATCCCAGCTACTTGGGAGGCTGAGGCAGGAGAATCACTTGAAACCAGAAGGCAGAGGTTGCAGTGAGCTGAGATTGCACCACTGCACTCTAGCCTGGGCAACAAGAGAGAAACTCTGTCTCAAAAAAAAAAATAATAAAATAAATTAATTAAATTAAATAGCCAGAAGTGGTGGTACACGCCTGATGGCCCAGCTACATGAGGTAGCTGGGTCCAGGCGTTCAACTTTGCAGTTCACTATGATGGCAACACTGCACTCCAGCCTGGGTGATAAAGCAAGACCTTGTCTCAAAGAAAAACAACAACAAAAAAAGAGTTAAGTAGATATACCTCCTAGACTCATTTTAAAATGGGTATTTCACCCTTATAAACATCAGTTTAAAGTGAAATTAATAATTTACCACCCCATATTTCCCTAATATTATCTCTTGCTCCATTTTTTACTTTTATAACCCAAGACTAAGATTTGCTTTGGGCTTTCAAATAACGAAAGAAATGCAAAAAAGATAAAAAACAGGAATCCCTTTTACAGAAAAATGTTGTACAGTATTTCCTACAAACACTACAAAGCTATAAAAGTACTAATTTAAATATGGAAAAGGAATTTTTAAAAAATAAAAATAATTATTTTGAATGTCAGTCCATCAATCATTTGATCCTATTAACTTTTTCAATGTTAATATTTTTGCATCTTAGAGATGGGGTCTTGCCATTATGTTGCCCAGGCTGGTCTGGAACTCCTAGCCTCAAGCCTACTTTGGACTCCCAAGAAACTGAGATTACAAGGACAAGCCACCGCGCTTGGCTAAAAAACAATTTTAAAATCTATGCTATGTCATTAGACACGTCAAACGAAGATTAGATTTCAAAATTAGATTTCAACACCCCACTCACAGTTATGTTTACCCAGGAATATTGTTAGAACCGCCTTTCTTCAGGAAAAAATACAAAATTATAGCTAAACTGGCCAGGCGCAGTGGCTCACGCCTATAATCCCAGCACTTTGCGGGAATGAGGTGTGCAGATCACCTGAGGTCAGGAGTTCGAGACCAGCCTGGCCAACATGGTGAAACCCTGTCTCTACTAAAAAATATAAAAACTGGCCAGGTATAGTGGCTCACACCTGTAATCCCAGCACTTTAGGAGGCCGAGGCAGGTGGATGACGAGGTCAGGAGTTCAAAACCAGCCTAGCCGAGATGGTAAAACCCCATCTCTACTAAAAATACAAAAATTACCCAGGCGTGGTGGCAGGCGCCTATAATCCTAGCTACTTAGGAGCCTGAGGCAGAGAAATACTTGAACTTTGGAGGCGGAGGCTGCAGTGAACTGAGGTCGTGCCACTGCACTCCAGCCTGGGTGACAGAGCGAGACTCTGCCTCAAAATAAACAAACAAACAAACAAACAAAAATTAGCCGGGTATGGTGGCACACGTCTGTTGTCCCTGCTACTTGGGAGGCTGAGGCAAGAGAATCACTTAAACCCGGGAGGTGGAGGTTGCAGTGAGCTGAGATCACGCCACTGCACTCTAGCCTGGGTGACAGAATGAGACTCTGTCTGAAAAAAGAAAAAAGAAAAGAAAAGTAGGAAAGAAAAAGAAACGAAATTCCACACTTGAGTTTCCTCAGAAAAAAATAAAAATAGAAAATTACAGCTAAGGCCAGACATGGTGAATCACACCTGTAATCCCAGCACTTCCTGGGAGGCCAAGGCAGGTGGATCATGAGGTCAGGAGTTTGAGACCAGCCTGGCCAATATAGTGAAACCCCGTCTCTACTAAAAATACAAAAATTAGCCAGGCATGGTGGCTGAGGCATGAGAATTGCTTGAACCTGGGAGGCGGAGGTTGCCGTGAGCTGAGATCGAACCACTGCACTCCAGCCTGAGTTACAGAGTGAGGCGCTATCTCAAAAAAAAGAAAAAGAGAAAGAAAGAAAAAGAAAAAAAAGAAGAGTAAGGGAATGATTATCCTATCAAGACCAGCCTGCCCAACATGGTGACACTCTGTCTCATATTAAAAATACAAAAATGAGCCAGGCGTGCTGGCACATGCCTGTTGTCCCAGCTACTCAGGAGGCTGAGGCAGGAGAATCACTTGAACCCAGGAGGCGGAGGTTGTGATGAGCCGAGATCACGCCACTGCACTCCAGCCTTGGCAACTGAGTGAGGCTCTGTCTCAAATAAAAAAGGAAAGAAAATCATAGCTACACTGGCCAGGTGCAGTGTCTCACGCCTGTAATCCCAGCACTTTGGGAAGCTGAGGTGGGTGGATCACTTGAGGTCAGGAGTTTAAAGACGAATCTGGCCGACATGGTGAAATCCCATTCTCTAATAAAGATACAAAAATTAGCCGAGTGTGGTGGTGCACGCCTGTCATCCCAGCTACTCCGAAGGCTGAGGCAAGCGAATTGCTTGAACCCAGGAGGCAGAGGCTGCAGTGAGTCGACTTGAGATTGCACAACTGTGTCCAGCCTGGGCTACACACAATTTCCGCCACAACTAAACAGGTGTTTTGTGGTAAATGCAAGAAGCCATGTGGCAAGACCTCATTAAGTTTACCTAAGCTGAAAGAATACATCTTCATCCACAAATCCAAATGTATCATGTAGTTTTGTAACCACCCCTGTGAAAACACGCTGCTTCTGAGGCTGGGTTTGCTGTTGACTGGACCTTGGTGTTGGATATGATACAGTTATTTGTGCTGTTGGCTGAGGAGTAGACAGGCTAAGGCTTGTAGGCAGTGCAACAGCTGGCTATAAAACAAAATCAATATCAAATTAAGGTAATGATTTGAAATCATCTAAAAAATGAATATGACTACTTAAAACTAACCCAGAATGTTAAAAATTTCATATTATGTTAGAAGATATACATGTACATCTTGAGAGTCAGGTCTAAAATTAAACTATAAATTATTTTTAGACTATTTCATCAAGATCTCTTAGATGAGCGTTCTTACTAATACAATATCCATACTAGCAAAATAAAGGCTTAGGAAAGTCCTAAGTATAGTAAAGGAACTCAGCATTCCTTAAACTTTGACCACAAAACTATTTTCTCATGAAATTTCTTTAATATCTTAAGATACTAGTAATGTGTTATGGGTACACTTAGGGAAATAGCATTTGAACAAAACTTCTATTGTTTTTCTACTTAATTTGGAAATTCTACTTTGTTGATTATTGAAAATAGGAGTTATGAGTTACGTGTTAACCAACTGTAGTTCTTTAATAAAAACAGGTTGATTTCTCAATTCAAGTATATTTTTAAAAGACAAGTAAGAGATTCAAGACTAAAAATACGGTACAAAAGGTTATACTGTGAAAAGCTTCTCTCCTATCCCTGCTCCTCAGCTATGCAGTTCCCTAAACATGAAGCAATCACTGTCCTAACTATTAGTGTAAAGCCTCCTAGAGATGTTTCATTCAAATTTGCATATAGATAAATGGAATCATATAATACATACTAGACTGTACCTTTACTTCTTCCTCAGATTATCTGGAATATCATTCTATATCAGTACACAAAGAGGTTTTGCTTTAACAGCTGCACAGTATTTCACTCTACGTATTAACCAGTGATCAGCAAACTACGACCCATCGGCCAAAAACAGCCTATAGGCTCTTTTTACGTAGTTTATAAGCTAAGAACGCTTTTTACACTTTCAGAAGGTTGTAAAAATAGAAAAAGAGTACGTGAAAGATACAATAAATAGTCTGCAAAGCCTAAGGTAGCACTACATATGAAAAGTTCAAAACTTTTTAATGTTGCTGAAAAATTAAGCAGATAATGTCACACAATAACTTTCCCTGCTGAAGTGGAAAAAATGTGCAGAAATCTTCCAAAAGAAAAAGACTACAAAAATCAGTATCAATGAAAAATCAGTATTAAGTTTAAAATAAAACCTCAGCCGGGCATGGTGGCTCATACCTGTAATCCCAGCACTTTGGGAGGCCAAGGCGGGTAGATCACCTAAGGTCAGGACCCTAGGCGAGACCAGCTTGGCTAGCATGGTGAAACCCCATCTCTACTAAAAATACAAAAATTAGCCAGGCGTGGTGGCAGGCGCCTGTAATCCCAGCTACTCGGGAGGCTGAGAGAGGAGAATCGCTTGAACCCAGGAGGCAGAGGTTGCAGTGAGCCAAGATTGCGCCATTGCACTCCAGTCTGGGCAACAGAGGGAGACTCTGCCTCAAAATAAATAAATAAATAAATAAATAAAATAAAACCTCATATTTATTCAAACTGTATCACAGCTGAACCTACAACGAGAAACCATCAAAGATAAACTAGCATACTACTACCTTTATTTAGCATTACATTCCTAAATTATTAGGTGAATCTAACAAGTAACTAAACCCTGAAAGAAAAAGTAGAATAGTAATAAAGCTTTAGTCTACTGTTCATTCAGACATCCAAAACAAATAAATACCAACTAACCTGTGTTAAGAGGGTTTGCTGGGGTTGCTGTAACTGAAAATAGAAAAACACACACAGAAAAGGGTCAATCAGAATTGTTGCTTCATAGATGCTTCATAAAAGAAATAATTCCCATAGAAGTTATTCTACTTATTTTTATTTATGTATTTAAACAGAAACGAGGTCTCACTATGTTGCCCAGGGTAGTCTTGAACTCCCAAGCTCAAGCAATCCTCTTGCCTTGGCCTCCCAAAATGATAGGATTGCAGACATGAGCCACTGCACCCAGCCCAGTTATCTTAGTTTAAGAAAAACGTGAAAAGTAACAGAGATAACTAGGTATAAAGTTTCCTTCAACCATTTCTAAAAACTGCAGACCTCATACGTAAGTAACTCATTCAATGATAGGCACTTAACTACTTTTATTAATATAAATACAGAACCTGATTTTTTTGTTATTGTTATTATTTCCCAGGAATAGCATCCACAGTAAAACCCCACAAATCTCTAAAAGCGAAGATTACCATGCTACAGAAATGACTCAATATCATCAGTATGCTACTTGTATCAAAAAATATCACTGGTCATCGATGCAATTCATAGATATATCCCTAAAATGAGAAGCACTG
Source organism: Pongo abelii (assembly GCF_028885655.2). NCBI lineage: Eukaryota > Metazoa > Chordata > Mammalia > Primates > Hominidae > Pongo > Pongo abelii. Next base: position 75,512,940 of record NC_071993.2, read on the forward strand.
TTGATGGACAATTTGCCATAGGCACAGAGACCATGAAGGACCACATACTCTGATGTATGGTTTTTCCGTAATAGCAAAGTGTACTATTACCAGAAAGTAAAAGGAATTAGTATGAAAGGAGAAATTTTAAAATTCTGAAATATAAACTTGACTTAGGCTAAGGTAAAATAATCTGTATGAGGTTGTAATTCAAAACACTCAGTTTACCTGGAGTCACCATGTATTCGAGATTAGATCATATCAAAATACTATTTTTCTGTAAGTTAAGAACAGTTCAGTAGTGCCATTTTTTAAAGGCAGAATGAGTATCACAATTTTTGCAAGGTTCAGCCTCACTCATTATCATCTTTAATAATGTATTTCATAAGAGCACTAAAATAAGTTGGAAGGTACTCTGAAAACAAGACATCTGATTTGAGACCAATCTCTTTGTCAGTTTTTAAGAAGTTTAAAGCAATTACTAGTGAAATACTGAGGTCTTCTGGCAAAATGCAATGCTTCTGAAGCCTCAAGGTGCTTAAGTCGAGGATTAAACTGGGCCATGGATCTAGGGACAAAGAAGTTATGAATTGAGAAGCCTCTGCAGCCATAAAAAAAAGAATGAGGCTGGGCGTAGTGCCTCACGCCTGTAATCTCAGCACTTTGGGATGCCAAGGTGGGTGGATCACAAAGTCAGGAGTTCGAGACCAGCTTGGCCAACATGGTAAAACCCAGTCTCTACTAAAAATAGAAAAAATTAGACGGGCCACCTGTAATCCTAGCTACTCAGGAGGCTGAGGCAGAAGAATCGCTTGAATCTGGGAGGCAGAGGTTGCAGCGAGCCAAGATTGCACCATTGCACTCTAGCCTGGGCAACAAAAATGAAACTCAGTCTCAAAAAAGAATGAGACCAGATCCTTTCCAGGGACATGCTTAGGCTAAAGCATATCTGTATTTCAGCAAGGCAAACTCTCTTTCCTTGACAGTTCCTAGAGAATGTGTCTAAGGAAAAGGGGCCAATGAAACTTGCTTTTAGTCTAAATCAGGAGTTTCCATATTGTTTAAACGTGCCTAGGGAATAGAAGTGTGAACTATAAAGGGAGGCTTTCTCCCACATTTTATTTATTTTAATTTTTTACAGGTGTGCACCACCAGGCCCAGCTAATTTTTCTATTTTTAGTAGAGGCAGGGTTTTACCATGTTGGCCAAGTTGGTATCAAACTCCTGACCTCCAGTGACCCGCCCACCTTGGCCTCCCAAAGTGCTTGGATTACAGGCGTGAACCACTGTGCCTTGCCGGCCTTCTCCCATTTTGAACAGTTCTATTTTAATATTTTGATTTCCATACACAATTTGATTAATAAGAAGGGGGCTAGGAGTCCTACTCCTTTAAAGAAATAAAGGCTGTAGTAGGTGTTAGTTAATGTAACAAAAATTTTTAAAAATAAAGAATAAAGAAAAAAAAATAAAGGCTGAAAGCCTATATAAGGTTTACACTTCAAGTAGCAAAAGGAGCTTTCATTTTCACATGTGGTCTAGTTTGGCAGAGCTGGCCCAAAGGTTCCAGACAGGAGCGTAACAGTCCAAAGGGTGGTTCTTTCCAGATTATTCTCTGCATACTTTTTTTTTTTTTGGGACAGAGTTTCGCTCTTGTTGCCCAGGCTGGAGCACAATGGTGCGATCTCGGCTCACCATAACCTCCGCCTCCTGAGTTCAAGCAATTCTCCTGCCTCAGCCTCCCTGTTTCAGCCTCCTGCGTAGCTGGGATTACAGGCCTGCGCCACCACACCCGGCTAATTTTGTATTTTTAGTAGAGATGGGGTTTCTCCATGTTGGTCAGGCTGGTCTCAAACTCCCGCCCTCAAGTGATCTGCCCGCCTCGGCCTCCCAATGTGCTGGGATTACAGGCATGAGCCACCGCACCCAGCCTCCTCATACTTTCTTAGAAACATGCAACAAAGACTGGCTAAGGATTTGGGTTGTTAGGACCACCCTCCCATCTCCCTCACCCTTGGAGACATTCCTTTTTTCCTACCTATTTACTCCAGCCCCTCCCAAAAAAGTTGTATCACATGTTAAGGTAGCTGATAGAAATAAAACTCTCTATCAATTGAACTTTGGAGCAAATGGCTATTTTAAAATCAGTTTTTAATATGGAAAATATAAACTAACCTGTTGTTGCACACTATACAGGGCCTGCTGAGGTTGTGAATATTGCTGAAAGATTAAAAAAAAATTTTTCAAAGAAAAATACAGACACTAAATTTACTCATTCTCAAAAAGTAATATACATAGAAATACATACAATTACACTAAACATAAACTTTCTGTTCTGGCATGGCATTGATTCAAAGAAAACAAAAAAAAATAAAAATAAAAATAATAAAGATAAATTTTCTGGAACAGTGAAACTTCATCTAAAGCAAATCAAGTTGTGATTACTTATACTCCGGGATCCAAAAAGAAGTAAATTTTATTCACGTAATTAAGGTATAAGAACTGCCCAATTTAAGGACTTAAAAATTTTGACTATTCAACTACTTTTTTTTTGGACACAGGGTTTTGCTCTGCCTCCCAGAGTGCAGTGGTGCAATCTCAGTTCACTGCAGCCTCAACCTCCCAATGCTCAAGCAATCCTCCCACCTCAACCTCCCAAGCAGCTGGGACCACACGCATCCTTCACCACGCTGGCTAATTCTCGTGTTTTCTGCAGATGCTGTCTTACCATGTTGCCCAGGCTGGTCTCAAATTCCCGGGCTCAGACGATCCTCCCAACTCAGCCTCCTAAAATGCTGGCATTACAGGCATAAGCCATCATGCCTGGCCCAACTATTCTTCCCTATATATGCTGGTCAGATATAATATTCATCACCAGAAAAAGAAATCAGCATAATAAAAACACATAATTATTCACTACCTATAAAATGAAGGTAGCAATGCTAGCTACTCAGATTTCATAGTTTTCTACATCAAATAATAAGACATATTAAAGATTTACCTGTTGTAATGCAGCTGCTGCAGCTGCGGCTTGTTGCTGCAATGCAGCAGTTTGTGTTAACTGATAGTTTGCTGGAGTTTGTGTGGTAAGGCCTGCTGCTGCCAATGCAGTTTGCTGTGTGTAAATGGTAGGAGATGCTCCAAGGAGTGATGGCTGTTGAACACCCAGTGCAGCTAAAATGAAATCAAAGAGGAAAAAATAAAAATCAAGATTATGAAGAATATAAAAAATATGAAAACAGTACATAGAAGAGATACCTGCACCCCCATGTTCACTCAAGCACTACTCACAATAGTCAAGATATGGAATCAACCTAAGTGTCCATCAATGAACAACTAGATAAAGAAAATGTGGTATATATCCACAAGGGAATACTATTCAGCCTTAAGAAGAACATCCTGTAATTTGCACTATGTATGAACCTTGAAGGACATTATGTTAAGTGAAATAAGCCAGACACAGAAAGAAGAGTATCGCATGATCTCAAATGTGGAGTATAAGAAAGTCAAACTAAGAGAAACAGAGTAAAATGGTGGCTAAAAGAGACTGTGGGGCCCAGGGCAGGATTGGGCAGACATTGGTGAAAGGTTTCAGTTAGGAGGAATGTTCAAGATACCCATTGTACATCACGTTGACTACAGTTAATAACATTATATATGTAAACATTGAGAAGAGAGCAGACTTTTAAGTCTTCTCACCACAAAAGATGATAAGTATGTGAAGTAATGCACATTAAACAGCTTGATTTAGCCATTCCATGACATATATACATATATCAAGACTTTATATATATCTATAAAACTTTGGTATTAAGTAATTGTGTATGTATACCATAAATACATACGATTTTTACATGTCAAGAAAAATTTCTAATTTTAAAAAAGACTAAAACTGGCTGGGGGTGGTGGCTTATGCTTGCAATCCCAGGACTCTGGGAAACCGAGACGGGAGGATCACCTGAGGTCAGGAGTTCGAGACCAGGCTGGCCAACATAATGAAACCCCGTCTCTACTAAAAATACAAAAATTAACTGGGCATGGTGGCACATGCCTGTAGTACCAGCTACTCAGGAGGCTGAGGCAGGAGAATCGTTTAAACCTGGGAGCCGGAGGTTGCAGTGAGCTGAGATCACCACTGCACTCCAGCCCCGGCAACAGAGTGAGACTCCATCTCAAAAAAAAAAAAATTGACAAAAACAACACTTAAGCACAAAAAGCCTGGTCCAAAGGTAATGAGTTATCTAAACTGGTTGTTCAGTTACTGACTGAACTCCTTGTTCTATTCTTTCCCCCTTCTGATTACAATGCTTGTCTAGTCTTTGAAGAAAAAAAAGTAGGCTGGACGAGGCGGCTCATGTCCGTAATTCCAACCCTTTGGGAGGCTGAAGTGGGAGGATCACTTGGGCCCAGGAGTTTGAGACCAACCTGGGCAACAAAGTGAGATCTCATCTCTACAAAGATTAAAAAAAATGAGCCACACATGGAGACAAGTACCTGTAGTCACACCTACTCAGGGGGCTGAGATAGGAGGATCATTCTACTCAGGATGCTGAGATGAGAAGATCACTTGAGCCCAGACATTCCAGGCTGCAGTGAGCCATAATCCTATGAGGGATTTTCAGAGAGTAAAACTCTACCTCTCAATATTGGGGGAAAAAAAAAAAGCACAAAAACGGTTTGTGTTTTTGAGACAGAGTTTCACTTTGTCACTAAGGCTGAAGTGCAGTTGTGCCATCACAGCTTATGGAAGCCTCGACCTCCCCAGGTTCAAGTAATACTCCCACCTCAGCCTTCCAAGTAGGTGGGACTACAGGCGCAAGCCACCACATTCTGCTAATTTTTAAATTTTTGGTAGAGAAGGGATCACCTTATGTTTCCCAGGCTGGGCTCGAACTCCTAGGCTCAAGCAATCCACCTGCTTCGGGATCCCAAAGTACTGGGATTACAGGTGTGAGCCACCACAACTGGCCACAAAGAGGTTTTAGTTAGCGTACACTACTGTACTGAGAAATTAAAAAACAATTCACCATGTAGTGACTTAAAATGATAATTTGCTAAGACCAAATAACTGGGGAGAGGGGCTCAAAATGATAGACTTTGGTACTTAAATGTTTAATGTATGCTCAGAGATAGCTACACACTGAGGAGAATATGATAAAGGTTTTACTTGATCCTTTTACCCAATTCCGTTAAATGCAGAAACTTTAGGTAAAAATTATGGTCTAGCACTGCACTTCCCAAAAATGCATCTCCTAGAAAAATGACCACTAGCTCCCGGGGGCAATAAATTTTGAAAAAAATGGGATCTAAGGCTAAGTTCAGGAAACTGAATTAAACGTAGGAATTAAATGCATTTACGCTTTACGTAACTGCGTTACGCAATTCAGTTGAATTAAACTGAATTATACCTCAGGAGGCTGAGGCACGAGAATCGCTTGAACCCGGGGGGGGGCAGAGGTTGCAGTGAGCCAAGATTGTACCACTGCACTCTAGCCTGGGTGACACAGTCAGACTCTGTGTCAAAAAAAAAAAAAAAAAAGAAAAAAGAAAAAAAAAAAAGGAAATGGAATCTCATTCATGTTGCCCAGGCTGGTCTTGAACTCCTGGGTTCAAGCGATCCTCCTTCCTTAGGCTCCCAAAGTGTTAGGATTACAGGCATCAGCCCAATTTTCTCAATGGTATCTAGGGGGAAAATACCAAGAGGCCATAAAAACCAGTATTTGCTCATGGAACACTCCCTTCCCCAAACTATCTTGCTTGTATCTGAGAACAATCTGAAAAAAATGCTGCCTTATAACTATTAGTTATTAATTCTGTAGAAAGAACAATTTGTGCTTTATAAAAACAGAATAAAGAGCTTTAATGAACCGACCAAAGGCAGGTACCCTACTCTTGAACATCACAAAAATTCGTTCAAAGTTTGAGGTTTACCATCAACTATTTAAACAGTAATTTCATTTAAAATAAAAAATAACAAAATAAGAAACAAAATCCCAGGAATCATGTTTAGAATTTTTAAAAATTCAAAATTATCCTCTGCAAAAACAATAATTTTAAAAAATGTTTTTAAAAAAACCTCGGCACGGTAGCTCACGCCTGTAATCCCAGCACTTTGGGAGGCTGAGCGGGGTAGATCACCTGAGGTCAGGAGTTTGAGACCAGCATGGCCAACATGGTGAAACCTTGTCTCTACCAAAAATATAAAAATTAGCCAGGTGTGGTGGCGTGAGCCTGTCATCCCAGCTATTCGGGAGGCTAAGGCAGAAGAATCACTTGAACCCAGGAGGTACAGTAAGCCAAGGTCACGCCACTGCACTCCAGCCTGAGTGACAAAGCAGGACTTGATCTCAAGAAAAATAAAAAATAAATAAAATAAATTTTAAAAATTCTTATTATAATAGAGATGGGGTCTTGCTATATTGCCCAGGCTGGTCTCAAGTGTCCTGGACTCAAGTGATCCTTTTGCCTGTGCCTCCCAAAGTGCTGGGATTTCAGGCCAAAACCAGATTTTTAAAATTTAAAAAAAGAGAAGAATCTACAGTGAAAAGAAAACTTTACAAATGTCCTAAATACACAGTGCTAATCATTACAAAATCAAGTTTTTCATTTTCTCTTTTTTCTTTTTTTGAGACAGGGTCTCACTCTGTCACGCAGGCTCAAGTGCAGTGGCAGAATCTTGGCTCACTGCAACCTCAACCTCCCGAACTCAGGTGATCCTCCTCCCTCAGCCTCCAGAGTAGCTAGGACTACAGGCACATTCCACCATGCCTGACTAATTTTTGATAGTTTCTGTAGAGACAGGGTCCCACTATGTTGCCCAGGCTGGTGTCGAATTCCTGGGCTCAAGCAATCCATCCACCTTGGCCTCCCAAAGTGCTGGGATTATAGGTATGAGCCACTGTGCCTGGCCTATTTTCTCTTTTAACTATTTTTAAGTCAGATGTCATAGGTAGGGAGAAAGGATAAAACAAGGACCAACAAAATGAATTTAATAGACGTGGGGAATATCTTAACACCAATATTAATTCAAAATGAGGTTAACCGCAAGGAGAATACAGAAAAAATAGTGCATCAAAATGTAGGGCACAGCTTCTATTATTATTTTTTCAGAGATGTAGTCACACTGTTACCCAGCCTGGAATGCGGTGGTGCAATCTTAGCTCACTGCAGCCTTGAACTCCTGGGTTCAAGCAATCCTCTCGCCTCAGCATCCCTGGCAACCGGGACTACAGTCACATGCCACCATGCCTGGATAAGGCATAGGTTCTAAAAGGTGGGTAATTTTCTGCAACTGTATGTAAAATGGAAGATAAATCCATAGCTGTCATCCGATTTTCAAAAGGATTATATACAGATCATAGAAAGGTTAAGAACAACTGTTCTGGCCGGGCATGGTGGCTCACACCTATAATCCCAGCACTCTGGGAGGTTGAGGCGGGCAGATCACCTGAGGACAGGAGTTGGAGACCAGCCTGGCCAACAAGGTGAAACCCCATCTCTATTAAAATACAAAAGTTAGCTGGGCACGGTGGTGCACACCTGTAGTACCAGCTGCTCAGGAGGCTGAGGCAGGAGAACAGCCTGAACTAGGGAGGCGGAGGTTGCAGTGAGCTGAGATGGCGCCACTGCACTACAGCCTGGGTGACAGAGCAAGACTCTGTCTCAAACAAACAAAAAAAACTGTTCTGGTAATAGAAAAAAAATTATCATGTAAATAGGAACAAGACCCTATGAAAAAGTATTAGTACTTTAAATTCTAATAATCTAAATTGGCATGTTAATAAATTAAGATCAGTATGTTCTGCATTTGACATTTTAAAATCAGTGATTCAAGTATAAGTATCATAACATCACTTTCATCCACCTGAACCACGGCCTTAGATTTGCTGTTTCACTCTGCTGATACCAACTCCCACAACCCTGGGAAGTATTGACAGTTGCCACAGCAGAAGTGCTCAGAGTCAAAATCGCGGAATGTCTATCTTTTCTTATAATTTTTCTGGGTGTTCTGTATTCTGGCAGCATACAACAGTCCAGCACCAAGTAGGTAAGATGACATCCAATACCCACAGTTCTGTTTTCTACACCTGACAGTCCACGTGATGAGTTAGAAACAAGACAATTTCAGCTAGGTACTGTGGCTCTCGCCTGTAATCCCAGCACTTTGGGAGGCCAAGGTGGGTGAACTGCTTGAGGCCAGGAGTTCGAGACCAGCCTGGCAAACATGGCGAAACCCCATCTCTACTCAAAATACAAAAATTAGCCAGGCGTGATGGCCCATGCCTGTAATCCCAGCTTCTTCGGAGGCTGAGGCACTTGTTTGAACCCAGGAGGTAGAGGTTGCAGTGAGCCGAGATTGTGCCACTGCACTCCAGCCTGGGTGACAGAGCAAGATTCTACCAAAAAAAAAAAAAAAGAAACAAGACAATTTAACAGGTAATGAAGATTTTGACTGCTAGGAAAAATTGATGGGAAGATAATTTACACTGCAGGAGAGTAGTTGCTTTGCACCACTAGGTACTTATTCAAATTTTGTGAAATCACTGTGAATGTGATTATATCTTTTATAAATATATAACAGTTCTTTTCTAAATCACTTATACTTGAGACTTTAATTTCAATGAAGTGTATTTCATTAAATATTTATTAATGCTCCCCTTTGTGGACATTTGAGAAGCTATCCTTGAATATTTTTATATGTGCATTCTGCACTCAATGTGAATTATTAGAATCAACATTCTGCAAGTAATTCTGTAATCTGCAAAGTACAAAGGTATTAATCTCTGATTTAATCTCCCTCACACACATAAATAGCCAAACACGTGTCATTTGAAGATCTTTTCCAATTATACATATTGAAGCACTTTATCCTTCACTTTTACCTCATTCAATATGATTCTCAAAGGTCCCATACCACAATCACAATAGATACTTATCACTATGTATTTATATCACAAATAACTAAATGAAATGAGACCAAAATGACCACAGGCTATCTACTAAATAAAATTTAGGCCAGGCACAGTGGCTCATATTTGTAATCCCAGCAATTTGGGAGGCCACGGTAAGCAGACTGCTTGAGCCCAGGAATTTGAGGGCAGCCTGGGCAACAAGGCAAAACCCTGTCTCTACGAAAAATATAAAAAATTTGGTAGTACATGGTGATGCACACCTGTAGTCCCAGCTACCCAGGAGGCTGAGGTGGATCACCTGAGCCCAGGATATCAAGGCTACAGTGAGCGTGATTGCACCACTGTACTCCAGTCTGTGTGACAGAGAGTGAGGCCCTGTCTCAAAAAATTAAATTAAAAAAATTAAGGGCTAAGTTTTCTGAAACCACCTTTAAGGATAAAAATATATTCTTTTTTGGCCGGGTACGGCGGCTCACGCCTGTAATCCCAGCACTTCGGGAGGCTGAGGCAGGCGGATCACGAGGTGAAGAGATCGAAACCATCCCGGCCAAAATGGTGAAACCCTGTCTCTACTAAAAATACAAAAATTAGTGGGGCGTGGTGGCATGCGCCTGTAGTCCCAGCTACTCAGCAGGCTGAGGCAGGAGAATCACTTGAACCCGGCAGGTGGAGGTTACAGTGAGCCGAGACCCTGCCATTGCACTCCAGCCTGGGCAACAGAGCCAGACTGCATCTCAATAAATAAATAAATAAATAAATAAATAAATAAATAAATACATTCTTTTTTTAAAACTACAATCAGTTTCATATGACTAAAATAGTCATGTTATAATATACTATTAACATAATTATTTATTGACCACAAGGTATCATTAAAACACAAAAGAGGGGCTGGGCACAGCGGCTCACGTCTGTAATCCCAGCACTTAGGGAAGGCGACACGGGTGGATCACGGGGTTAGGACTTTGAGACCAGCCTGACCAACATGGTGAAACCCCGTCTCTACTAAAAATACAAAAATTAGCTGGGTGTGGTGGCACACGTGCCTGTAATCCCAGCTACTCAGGAGGCTGAGGCAGAAGAATCGCTTGAACACAGGAGGCGGAGGTTGCAGTGAGCCGAGATTGTACCACTGCACTCCAGCCTGGGCGACAAGAGCGAAACTCCATCTCAATTAAAAAAAAAAAAGTGAGTCATCTTTCTGAAATAATGAATAAAATTCAAAACCTTGCGGAACACGCTGGTGCACACAGGAGCCTAAGGCAGGAGGACTGCTTCCGTCCAAGAGTTCAAATCTAGCCTAGGCAACATAGCAAGACCCCACTCTAAAAAATAAATTTTTAAAGACTTTAAAATTCAAAATTTCAAACTGACCCAAGAAATGTTTTTGTATCTTTTTTTTTTTCCAGACAGAGTTTTGCTCAATCCTCCTGACTCAGCCTCCTGAGGGACTACTGGCATGTGCCACCACATTGGTCTTAAACTCCTGGAATCAAGCGACCCTCTCAAAGTGCTGGGATTACAAGAGTAAGTCACCACGAGCCGGGCACGGTGGCTCACGCCTGTAATCCCAGCACTTTCGAGGCCGAGGCGGGTGGATCACGAGGTCAGGAGATCAAAACCATCCTGGCTAACACGGTGAAACCCTGACTCTACTAAAAATACAAAAAATTAGCCGGGCATGGTGGCAGGCGCCTGTAGTCCCAGCTACTCGGGAGGCTGAGGCAGGAGAATGGCATGAACCCGGGAGGTGGAGCTTGCAGTAAGCCGAGACAGCGCCACTGCACTCCAGCATGGGCAACAGAGCAAGACTCTGTCTCAAAAAAAAAAAAACCAAAAAAACAAAAAAGAGTAAGTCACCACACCTGGCTACAAAATAATATTTTAAATATAACCTATTTCAAGTGTTATGATCTTATATAACTGTATTGTCCAATTCACTACCCACCAATAACCATGTGGTTATTTCATTTAAATTAATAACAATTAACATAAAATTACAAATTCAGTTCCTCAGTCACACTAAGTATATTTCAGGGGCTTAATAGTCACACATAGTGGGTATCATATTATACAATGCAGATATAGCACATGCTCATTACCATAGAAAGTTCTACTTATTGGACAGAGCTATTCTTTTTTTTTTGGGACGGAGTCCAGCTCTATCGCCCAGGTTGGAGTGCAATGGCGCGATCTCGGCTCACTGCAACCTGTCTCCCGGGTTAAGGTGATTCTCCTGCCTCGGCCTCCCGAGTAGCTGGGATTACAGGAGCCCACCACCACACCCAGCTTATTTTTGTATTTTTAGTAGAGACAGGGTTTCACCAGGTTAGCCAGGTGGGTTTCAAACTCCTGACTTCAGGCGATCCACCTGTCTGGCCTCTCAAAGTGCTGGGATTACAGGCGAGAGCCACTCGCGCCCAGCCTGGACAATGCTATTCTATAAGGAAAAGGAAAAGCCTTATTGTTATATGAGGTTCTTATACTCTCTATAATGTCCTAACAGATGACAGCTCTTCGCTCTCAGAGAGAAGTCCTTTGGAAGTGATGACTAGTGCTCCTGGCAATAGCCTCTTACCACAATTCAAATAACTGTTGGCCAATCCCCTTAGACAGTTGAAGACACCATTCATAGGCTGAGTGATCCCTTGAAGGCAGAAATTTGAGACCAGCCTGGGCAACAAAGTGAAACCCTGTCTCAAAAAACAAACAAAAACAACGAAAAAAAAACCTCCAGGATTATTTTTGGATGTCTTTTTCCCTTAGCTAAAAAGATTTAAAAAAAAAAAATCAAAAAATGAAATGGATGTTTAAAAAAATATATGAAATGGGTGACAATAGGTCTGAATCTGGTATATCCACCTCAATATTTTAATAGTTTAAATACAGATACACATGTAAATATTTTTCATCAAATATACTGAAGGTACCTCTATAATCAATAATTGATCTAAGGCCGGGCACAGTGGCTCACACCTGTAATCCCAGCATTTTGGGAGGCCAAGGCGGATGGATCACCTGAGGTCAGAAGTTCGAGAGCAGCCTGGACAACATGGTGAAACTCTGTCTCTACTAAATATACAAAAATTAGCCGGGTATGGTAGCAAGCCTATAGCCCCAGATATTCAGGAGGCTGAGGCAGGAGAATTGCTTGAACCCTGGAGGCAGAAGTTACAGTGAGCTGAGATCACACCACTGAACTCCAGCCTAGCCAGAGTGAGACAGACTCCAGCCTGAGCAGACAGAGCGAGACTCCATGTTCAAAAAAATAAAATAATTGATATAAGGGCTACTTAAAGATTTGATTGGCTGGTCACTGACTGGTGAGTCACTGGCCATTTCTCTCAATGTCTCTTTACACAACAGAAATTTTCAAAACTAAAAGCTCTGGTCCCTAGAATGGCTGTCACTGAAGACGTATCAAAGCACTTCAGGTAGGATATGGAAAAATACGGTAAATATTAAGAATATATTTCAAGGGGTGAGAAAAATGAAAAATAGGGCCAGAAAAATAAGACCTTGAATACCATCCTAGAATCTGAACTGTATTCTAAAACTCCTTGAAGATACTTTTGCAGATAAATGAGAAAATGAAGAAATAGAAGATAAAATGAACCACAATTCTGAGGTCCTAACACTGACTCTGCTATGACCTCCTTTGAGACCAAAACAAATTTTTTTCACCGTCCTTGGCCTCAATTTCCTCATCTCTTAGAGAATTAAGTTGGGATAGAATCTAGCTTAGCTTTGGGAGGCCACGATGGGTGGATTGTCTGAGCTCAGGAATTCAAGACCAGCCTGGGCAAGATGGCAAAACTCCATCTTTACTAAAAATAAAACCCACAAAATTAGCCAGGAGTGGTGGCACGCGCCTGTAGTCCCAGCTACAGTCCCAAAGGCTGAGGCACAAGAATCACTTGAACCTGGGAGGCGGAGATTGCAGTGAACCCAGATTGTGCCACTGCACTCCAGCCTGGGTGACAGAGCAAGACTCTGTCAACAACAACAACAAAAAATCTAGTTTAGGCCTGATCCAGGTTTGAAAAAAATTCTGTGATTTTTTTTTTTTTTTTTTTTTTGAGAGGGAGTCTTGCTCATCGCCCAGGCTGGAGTACAATGGCGCAATCTGGGCTCACTGCAACCTCTGCCTCCAGATTCAAGTGATTCTCCTGCCTCAGCCTCCCGAATAGCTGGGATTACAGATGCACACCACCATGTCTGGCTAATTTTTATATTTTTAGTAGAGACGAGGTTTCACCATGTTGGCCAAGCTGGTCTCGGACTCCTGACCTCGTGATCTGCCTGCCTTGGCCTCCCAAAGTGCTGGGATTACAAGCATGAGCCACCACACTCAGCCAAAATTCTGTGATTTTGACAGAAACTATGTTTTAGGAATATCACATCTGATGGATGCACTGGAGCTGGAGGAAAAATAAGAATTATCACATATGGTAACTAAGAGAGAAAAACAAATAAAAGCAAGCAGTTAGAATTTAAAATACTACTACTAAAGACAGAGTATCACCACCAAGCCAGAGATGGGAGGAGAAAGGCTTCCTTAGGGAAGTGAGGATCTATTGTAAGCACTGTGGATTAGGATACAAAGGTTTAAGAACGTCAAGAGCCAGGCGCAGTGGCTCACGTCTGTAATCCCAGCACTTTGGAAGGCCAAGGCGGGCGGATCACGAGGTCAGGAGATCAAGACCAACCTGGCTAACATGGTGAAACCCGGTCTCTACTAAAAATACAGAAAATTGCCGGGCGCGGTGGCTCACTGCTGTAATCCCAGCACTTTGGGAGGCCGAGGTGGGCGGATCACGAGGTCAGGAGATCAAGACCATCTTGGCTAACAGGGTGAAACCCAGTCTCTACTAAAAATATAAAAAATTAGCTGGGCGTGCTGGCACACGCCTACAGTCCCAGCTACTTGGGAGGCTGAGGCACGAGAATCGCTTGAACCCGGGAGGCGGAGCTTGCAGTGAGCCAAGATCATGCCACTGCACTCCAGCCTGGGCAACAGAGCAAGACTCAATCTCAAAAAAAAAAAAATTAAAACCCTGAAGTACCCATTTCTTTTTTTTTTTTTTTTTTGGGGGGGGGGGGGGGACAGGGTTTCACTCTATCACCCAGGCTGGAATATGACGGAACTATCACAGCTCACTGTAGCCTAGACCTCCCAAGGTTTAAGCAATCTTCATGCCTCAGCCCCCCCAATAGCTGGGACTATAGGCGTGCTCTACCACACCTGGCTAATTTTTGAGTTTCTGCAGATGGGGTTTTTGTTATATTGCCCAGGCTAGTCTTGGACTCCTGGATGCAACTGATCCTCCTGCCTCAGCCTCCCAAAGTGCTGGGATTACATACATGAGCCACTGTGCCAGGCCTCCATGTCTTTAAGAAGAAAGGTCACCAAGATAACGAATCATTTCCATCAAATTTTAGAACACTGAAGTTAGAAGATCACAGTGTCTCTGAAATTGACCTCGAATTAAAAAACAGATATTTTAAGCAAGTAAAATGCAGCAAAGAGATATAAAATAAATAAAAATATATTCAAATTAAAAAGACAATCAAAATCTCATTCTGTAGAATTCTTGGGAAACTTATTTGAAATCCCTAAACACAACTGGTTTCATTCAAGTAAAAAATTCTGAATCTACAGGAGTTAAAGCTTTTAAGATTCAACAAATAAGTCAAAAAATGACCAAAAAAAAAATTCTTCCTAAAAAGATTGGGAAGAATTTAAAGCTTCAATAACATTTTCCATTTACTTTGAAAATGACATTTTGTTGACTTTATTTTTTTTGAGCTGGAGTCTCACTCTGTTGCTCAGGCTGGAGTACAGTGGCGCCATCTCGGCTCACTGCAACCTCTGCCACGCCCGTCTAATTTTTGTATTTTTAGTAGAGAGGAGGTTTCACTGTGTTGGTCAAGCTGGTCTCGAACTCCCAACCTCAGTGATATGCCCACCTCCGCCTCCCAAAGTGCTGCACCGGGCCTTGTTGACTTTATTTTGAAAACGTAAATGTTCTTTTACTGCTTTTACAATTATCTTTCTTTTTTTTTTGAGACTGAGTTTCTCTCTTGTTGCCCAGGCTAGAGCGCAATGGCGCAATCTGAGCATCTGAGCTCACCGCAACCTCCGCCGGGTTCAAGAGATTTTCCTGCTTCAGCATCCCAAGTAGTTGGGATTACAGACACATGCCACCATGCCAGGCTAATTTTGTATTTTTAGTAGAGACGGGGTTTCTCCATGTTTGTCAGGCTGGTCTTGAACTCCCAACCTCAGGTGATCCGCCTGCCTTGGCCTCCCAAAGTGCTGGGATTACAGGCGTGAGCCACTGCGCCTAGCAGCTTTTACAACTATCTTTTTCCTTTGTCTAGTAACTAAATTCTTTAGAGTTGGTTTTCTTTCTTTTTTTTACCTTTTTTGAGACCAGGTCTCACTCAGACTGGAGTGCAATGGCACCATCATGGCTCACTGCAACCTTGACCTCCCTGGCTCACGCAATCCTTCTACCTCAACCTCCCTGAATAGCTAGAACCACAGGTACGTAACACCAGGTCCAGGTAATTTTTTTTTGAATGTAGTTTTTCAACTTTAAATTCAAACAACTGGCTAGTCCTGGTGGTTCACACCTGTAATCTCAACACTTTAGGAGGCCAAGATCGGAGGATCGCGTGAGCCCAAAAGTTCAAGACCCACCTGGGTAACAAAGTGAAACCTCCGTCTCAATTTTTTTGGAGTCTCCCTTTATCACCCAGACTGGAGTGCAGCACTGCGATATCAGCTCACTCAACCTCTGCCTCCCCAGTTCAAGCACTTCTCCTGCCTCAGCCTCGTGAGTAGCTGGGATTACAGGCGTGTGCCAACACGCCAAGCTAACTTTTGTATTTTTTAGGTAGACATAGGATTTCACCATGTCGGCCAGGCTGGTCTCGGAACTCCTGACCTCAGGTGATCTGCCCACCTTGGCCTCCCAAAATGCTGGGATTACAGGCATGAGACACCTCACCTAGCCTAAATACATTTTTTTTTTCCTGAGACGGAGTTTTGCTCTTGTTGCCCAGGCTGGAGTGCAGTGGTGCGATCTTGGCTCACCGCAACCTCCACCTCCCAGGTTCAAGCGATTCTCCTGCCTCAGCCTCCCGAGTAGTTAGGATTACAGGCATGCACCACCATGCCCAGCCAGTTTTGTATTTTTAGCAGAGACAGAGTTTCTCCATGTTGGTCAGGCTGGTCTTGAACTCCTGACCTCAGGTGATCCACCCACCTCAGCCTCCCAAAGTGCTGGGATTACAGGTGTGAGCCACCACACCCAGCCTACATTTACTTTTTTTTTTTTCTTTTTGAGATGGAGTCTTGCTCTGTCACCCAGGCTGAAGTGCAGTGGCACAATCTCAGCTCGCTGCAAGCTTCACCTCCTGGGTTCACACCATTCTCCTGCCTCAGCATCCCAAGTAACTGGGACTACAGGTGCCCGCCACCATGCCCGACTAATTTTTTGTATTTTTAGTAGAGACGGGGTTACACCATGTAAGCCAGGATGGTCTCGATCTCCTGACCTTGTGATCTGCCCGCCTCGGCCTCCCAAAGTGCTGGGATTACAGGCATGAGTCACCGCGCCCAACTCATTTACTTTTAAACATAACTCATGAATACTGACAACTTAACATGCCAAATACAGTATATTCTAATTAATGAGTGGCTAACCTCTAACAGAGTTAAATCAATTAAAAGTGAATCTAAGGTATTAAAAAACTACAAAACTGCCAGGCGCGGTGGCTTTAGTAGAGACGGTGAAACCTCGTCTCTACTAAAAATACAAAAAATTAGCAGGGCGTGGTGGCGGGCGCCTGTAGTCCCAGCTACTCGGGAGGCTGAGGCAGGAGAATGGTGTGAACCCGGCAGGCGGAGCTTGCAGTGAGCCGAGATTGAGCCACTGCACTCCAGCCTGGGCGACAGAGCAAGACTCCGTCTCAAAAAAAATAAATAAAAATAAAAATAAAAAAATAAATGTTTAAAAAAAAAAAAAACTACAAAACTGCCCAAACTGCTATGTAAAACAGCTTCTTTGTTAGTTGATCTATGGATTTTTAAAGGAGCTTCACAGAGAAAGTTAATGAATTCACAATTTGCAAACATTTTACAGTATCAGAATATCAGAACAGCCTAATTCATGTTGTTTTGTTTTGTTTTTTTGAGACGCAGTATCTGTCGCGCAGGCTGGAGTGCAGTGGCGCGATCTCAGCTAACTGCAACCTCCACCTCCCGGGTTCAAGGGATTCTCCTGCCTCAGCCTCCTGAGTAACTGGGATTACGGGAGCGTGCCACCAGGCCCGGCTAATTTTAGTATTTTTAGTAGAGACGGGGTTTCACCATGTTGGCCAGGCTGGTTGCGAACTCCTGACCTCGTGATCCACCTCCTCCGCTTCCCAAAGTGCTAGGATAACAGGCGTGAGCCACCACCCCCGGCCCTAATTCACGTAGTTTTAACAAGTTCCCCACAAACAATTACAGTACATGTATTTAGAAGCCTGACCTGGCTGTGATACTGCAGTGGCTGTAAACTGAGTAGCCCATGGCGGATTCTTCTGTCCTCCAAACTGAGCCATGATGCAAAACGAAAAAAACCTTCCCTTGTTTGTCTTCTATAGCATCGATCTATCAAGAAAAGGATCCACATTTTAAAGTCCAACCAAGCTACAGATATCACAAAACGATATTACGATAGAAAGAAATGTTTAATGTGTCAAGAACGTCTTCGCAGATTTCAGTAGAAATAACAACTGTAAGTAGAAAAAGGGCAAATGAACATCCAAAATGCAGCAAAAACATTTTACATCAAGTAGATCACCAAAAGTGCCCTATTTTACAAGATAACATTAAGGGGAGACTCACAAAAAGCACTCCTGTCTGGGACTACAAATTGTCACATTTAAACGGAAGACAATCTGCTGTATCCACCCAATTGTTAACAAAAAGTTCACAACTTTATATTCACAGGAAATACAGCCTGCGTGTTTCTTCTGGCAATGGGTTGGGGAGTAAGGCAGGGTAATGTTAAAACCAATAACAGATATTGGGACAAGACCCCCATCACAGGTATTTAAGGATATCATTTAAATAACGAACATCTCTACTTTCCAGAGTACAGAAGGAACCTAAGGGGCTTCTTTTCCATCCCCGACCTCGAGGGAAAAGGCCGTTGAGATAATGGATGTCCCTTAAAGAACCACTGGGAAAATCCCTCCCCACAAGACAAACCAGAAAAGGCGAAGATTCTCCGCCCGCGCCCCCCCTCCTCGGCCGCCGCGACCCTCAAGGGCCAGAGCCCGGCCGTCCGTCTTCCTCCAGTCCCAGCTCCGTGCCGGCCGCCGGCGACTGAAGGCGGAACCCACCGCCCCACTACACTCGATGGATCCCGAAAGCCCTGGGCTCGTTTACTACGCACGGAGAAAGCCTCTATTCCCCAATACCCACGCCGCCGGGAGCCGCCACTATGTCCCGGGCCGGGGGGCCAGGAGGGTAAAACCGCAGTGGCTCGGGAGCAACGGGGCGGCGGACCGCAGCGTCGCCATGCCGAGGCTGAGGGGCGCTGGGGGCACCTGAGGAGCCGAGTGGTGGGGGTGGGGCTGGCCGCGCCGGGCCTGCTCCGACCCGCACAAAAGGGACCGCGTCCCTCCCGTCCCAGTCCCACAAGAGCCCCACCGTCGCCGCCCGGGGCCGCAGGGCTACCCAAAAGATCGCTCCTGGCCCTTCCACAGATCCGACAGGATGTTAAGAGACCCGGCTTGGCCGCCCCCCGCTCCAACTACGAGGACCAGACCTTCACCTGAGTCGGGTCCCGGCTAACATCGAAGCCATTTCAAACCCGTCAGCCTTAGGCGCATGCGCCAACTTCCCCCCCTTCCTCCACGCCGCTCCCCTCCTCCACATCTCCGGGAGGAACGGCGCTTACTGGCTGACGTTCTGCGTGCGCGCTCCCCTGACCGCTCAATACGCCTGGCCCTTTCGCTACGAAGGGGGAAATAGAGCGCGCCTAAGGGTTACCTTGGCCTCGCTTAACAATGAGCGGAGCTATATGTCTTGCGCTTGCTCTGAAGGAAGGGCTTTCCTTTGGGTGGGAAGGAAAGAAATGGCGGTCACGTGATCCGATCCAGCCGGCCGCCATTTTATGTTTAACCTTTTTTTTTTTTTTTTACCTCGTTCCATTATTTGGGAGAAAGGATATACCCTGTAACATCTTTTTTTTTTATATACTTTAAGTTATAGGGTACATGTGCACAACGTGCAGGTTTGTACATATGTATACATGTGCCATGTTGGTGTGCTGCACCCGTTAAGTAGTCGTTTACATTAGGTATCTCTCCTAATGGTATCCCTCCCCCCTCCCCCCACCCCACGACAGGCCACGGTGTGTGATGTTCCCCACCCTGTGTCCAAGTGTTCTCATTGTTCAGTTCCCACCTATGAGTGAGAACATGCGGTGTTTGGTTTTTTGTCCTTGCCATAGTTTACTCAGAATGATGGTTTCCCCGGGCGCGGTGGCTCACGTCTGTAATCCCAGCACTTTGGGAGGCCGAGGCGGGCGGATCACGAGGTCAGGATATCGAGACCATACTGGCTAACATGGTGAAACCCCATCTCTACTAAAAATACAAAAAAATTAGCTGGGCGTAGTGGCGGGCGCCTGTAGTCCCAGCTACTCAGGAGGCTGAGGCGGGAGAATGGCGCGAACCCAGGAGGCGGAGCTTGCAGTGAGCCGAGATCGCGCCACTGCACTCCAGCCGGGGCAACAGAGTGAGACTCCGACCCCCCCAAAAAAAAAGAAAAGAAAAAAGATGGTTTCTAGCTTCATTCTAGCTTCATCCATGTCCCTACAAAGGACAAGAACTCATCCTTTTTTATGGCTGCGTAGTATTCCATGGTGTATATGTGCCACATTTTCTTAATCTAGTCTATCACTGATGGACATTTGGGTTGGTTCCAAGTCTTTGCTATTGTGGATACTGCCGCTATAAACATACGTGTGCATGTCTTTATAGCAGCATGATTTATAATCCTTTGGGTATATGCCCAGTGATGGGATGGCTAGGTCAAATGGTATTTCTAGTTCTAGATCCTTGAGGAATCGCCACACTGTCTTCCACAATGGTTGAACTAGTTATACCCTGTAACATTCTTAACTCATCTTAAAAATTGACATAAAATTTACTTAACATACAATTCACTATTTAAAATATCTTCAAGTACAATTCAGGCTGGGTGTGGTGGCTCACGCCTGTAATCCCAGCACTTTGGCAGGCCGAGGCAGGTGGATCACTTGAGGTCAGGAGTTCAAGACCAGTCTGCCCAACATGGTGAAACCCCACCTCTACTAAAAATACAAAAATTAGCCAGGCGTGGTGGCGCATGCCTATAATCCCAGCTACTCAGAGGGCTGAGGCAGGAGAATTGCTTGAACCCAGGAGGCTGAGGTTGCAGTGAGCTGAGATCACACCATTGCGCTCCAGCCTGGGCAACAAAAGCAACATTCCGTCTCAAAAAAAAAAGTACAACTCAGTGGCTTTTAGTATAGTCCTAAGGTTGTGCAACCATTCCTATCACTACTTCAAGAACCTTTCCATCACCGGAAAAAGAAACCCATACCTGTTACGCAATAGCCCCCTAATCCCTGCTCTTCCCAGTCTCAGACAACCACTAACATTTCTGTGTCCTAGACATTTCCTATAAATAGGATCATGCAATATGTGGCCTTTTATGTGTTGGTTTTCTTTGTTTTAGCACATTGATTTCAGGGTTCATCCATGTTGTGGCATGTATCAGAACTCATTCCATTTTATGGCTAACATTGCGCTTGCCTGCTTCCTTGCTTGCTTGCTTGCTTGCTTTCTTCTCTTTTCTTTTCTTTCCTTTCTTTCTTCTTTCTCTTTTTGAGACAGAGTCTCGCTCTGTCCCCCAGGCTGGAGTGCAGTGGCGCAATCTCGGCTCACTGCAAGCTCCGCCTCCCGAATTCGCGCCATTCTCCTGCCTCAGCCTCCGGAGTAGCTGTGGCTACAGGCGCCCGCCGCCACGCCCAGATAATTTTTTGTACTTTTAGTAGAGACGGGGTTTCACCGTGTTAGCCACGATGGTCTCGATCTCCTGATCTCGTGATCCACTCGCCTCGGCCTCCCAAAGTGCTGGGATTACAGACGTGAGCCACCGCGCCAGGCCACATTGCGCATTCTTTAATATTTTTTCCAAATTTAAGGAATCTTTCTGTTTTTCTCTTAAGCTATCTATAGCTTACAGCAATTTGGTAAAATATACCTTTGTGAACAAAGATAAAACTTATTTTTTTCTCCCTATCTGATCCCTCCAGAATTAAGAAACTATTAGTATTCTTATTTTCATGACAGTATAGTAATACGCATAAATTCAATATGAATTTGATAACCTTGTAACACTACACAATTAGAGACATTGGTTTTATTGCCAAGACTTTAACACATATGTCATATTTTCAGATATGATCAGACAACTTAAAAAAAATAAGTTTCACTTTATGGAGCCAATAAGGTCTAGCTTTTAAGTGAGTAAGGGATGTCACTTTCTGGCAGGCTCAGAAACCATTAAGATGCTTTGGGGCTTAAGATACTTTAGCCTCTTAAGAGGAATTCACCCAAATCCATAGGTATTGCAAGCAAAATCTGATGGCAAGTCCTTGGCTGGGCTTCATACCCTTAAAGGGCTTTTTTATTTTATGTATTTATTTATTTATTTTTTTTTTTATTTTTTTTTTTTTTTTTGAGACGGAGTCTCACTGTCTCCCAGGCTGGAGTACAGTGGCGCGACCGCGGCTCACTGCAAGCTCCGCCTCCCGGGTTCACGCCATTCTCGGGCCTCAGCCTCTTGAGTAGCTAGAACTACAGGCGCCCGCTACCGCGCCCGCCACCACGCCCTGCTAATTTGTTTTTGTACTTTTAGTAGAGACAGGGTTTCTCTACTAAAAGAAAAACCGGTGTTTTTAGTGTTAGCCAGGGTGGTCTCAATCTCCTAACCTCGTGATCCGCCCGCCTTGGCCTCCCAAAGTGCTGGGATTATAGGCATGAGCCACCGTGCCTGGCCAAAGGGCTTTTAAAAGTCCAATTTGAGAGATATGTTCCTTCGTTTATTTCTTTCTCTATGAACCCACTGAGGAAGAATTCTGAAAGTCTCTCTTCTGGACAAGCACAGTGGCTCACACCTGTAATCCCAACACTTTGAGAGGCTAACATGGGAGGACTGCTTGAAGCCGAAAGTTCAAGACCAGCCTAGGCAACATAGCAAGACCCCGTCTCTATTTTTAAAAACTAAAATTTAAGTCTCTTTTTTCATGTCATTATGAGCCTGAACACCATGAAAGCTCTTCAGCAGAGGACTGGGCTTTGAAACAACTGACAAAATTAGCTGGGTGTGATTGCATGACCTGTAATCCCAGGTACTCCAGAGGTTGAGGCAGGAGAATCACTTGAACCCAAGAGGCGGAGGTTGCAGTGAGCCAAGATCGCACCCTTGCACTCCAGCCTGGGCGACAGAGCAAGACTCCCTCTAAGAAAAGGGGGAGGGGAGGGGAGAGGAAGGGAGGGGAGGGGAGAGGAGGGGAGGGGAGGGAAGGGGAGGGGGAACCGATGAGAGAGCCTGAGGAGCCATTTTAAACAATGGGGAGCACTCAGATTGTGTAGTAATGAGAGATCCAAACACCAAACAGTCCAGGGGCTTTCAGTTTGTCATGCATGCCACTGTGGAGATGGTGGATACAACATGAATGCGAGGTCACACAAGGAGGATGGAAGAATTGTGGAGCCAAAGAAAGCTGTCCTAAGATTCTCAGATTCTTAAGATTCTGGTCAGGGGTGGTGGCTCACCTGTAATCCCAGCACTTTGGAAAGCCAAGGTGGGCATATCGTCTAAAGTCAGGAGTTCGAGACCAGCCTGGCCAACGTGGCAAAACCCTGTCTCTACTAAAAAATACAAAAAATTAGCCAGGTGTGGTTGTGGGCACATGTAATCCCAGCTACTTGGGAGGCTGAGGCAAGGGAATCGCTTAAACCTGGGAGGCAGAGGTTGCAGTGAAGCGAGATCACGCCATTGCACTTCAGCCTGGGTAACAGAGTGAGACTCCGTCTCAAAAAAAATAAAATAAAAATAAAAAGCCTAAGATCAAAATCAATCACTATTCTTGCTATACTTATGTAAATAATGAGGTCAAGTTTAATGACTAGACTGACTTTGCAAACAAGTCAGCCTTTGATCATCTTTAATAAAAATAATGGTGATTTTAGAGACAATATAGTTTCAGTGGAAAACTATAGAACATCCTCGTGATTATCAAGTTCTAGTCTTGGCTGGGCGCAGTGGCTCATGCCTGTAATCCCAGCACTTTGGGAGGCCGAGGCGGGCGGATCACCTGAGTTCGGGAGTTCAAGACCAGCCTGACCAACATGGTGAAACCCTGTCTGTACTAAAAATACAAAATTAGCTGGGCGTGGTGGCAGGTGCCTGTAATCCCAGCTACTCGGGAGGTTGAGGCAGGAGAATTGCTTGAACCCAGGAGGCAGAGGTTGCAGTGAGCTGAGATCGTGCCATTGCACTCCAGCCTGGGCAACAATAGCGAAACTCCGTCTCATAATAAAAAAAAAAAAAAAATTCTAGTCTTGTTCATCATCTTAGAGGTCTATCTGCAGACTGACCTGGATCCTAAATTCTTCTAGTTTCCTTCAGTATCTGGCTATGACTCTCCAAACTATTATTTCCAATTTTTTTCCACCCTTATGGCTTAGAGTCACAAAATATTAAAACTACTCATTTTCCCAGAGCCTTGCTAGCCGAAGCTGGAAAATGTGATATAAACTTAAAAGAAATCAACTTTGTGCATGCTACTGGGTGGACAATCAGAAACTTCATCAGAAACACCAAATGTCATTACCAGAGACATTCAAACCATAAACCAGGAAATCCATTGGGTTGCTATCCTCAAGCCCAACATCTAAAAATCTTATTGACTCACTGCCCTCTAGATTCAGAAACTGGGTTTCTATTAATCGTTATTTTTCTTTATTTTCATAGAAATTCCCCCTTATTAAATTCTTGACCACTAGCAATCCAGTGAATATTCTCTGCTACCAAGGCCCAACAGATGATTCAGCTGGTCCTTAAAGAATAAAAGGTGATTGAATGAAAAAATAGACTTAAATTGTGCAAAGGAAAGAAAAGAGAAGAGACTAGCCTGAGCAACATGGCAAGACCCCGTCTCTACAAAAAAAAACAAAAACAAAAATTAGCCGAATATGGTGGCATGCACCCTGTAGTACAAGCTATTCTGGAGGCTGAGGTAGGAGGATCACTTGAGCCTGGGAGATGGAGGTTGCAGTGAGCCTAGATGGCGTCACTGCACTCTGGTCTGGATGACATAGTGACACCCTTTCTCAAAAAAAAATAGAAAAAGGAAGGAAAGAAAAAAGAAAAAGAAAGGGAGGGAAAGAAAGAGAGAGGAAAGAAGGAAGGAAGGGAGAGAGGGAGGGAGGAGGGAAGGAAGGAAGGTTAGTTGATTGGGAGGCTGAGGCAGGTGGATCACCTGAGGTCAGGAGTTCGAGACCAGCCTGGCCAACATGGTGAAACCCCGTCTCTACTAAA
This sequence comes from Pongo abelii, assembly GCF_028885655.2. NCBI lineage: Eukaryota > Metazoa > Chordata > Mammalia > Primates > Hominidae > Pongo > Pongo abelii. Next base: position 75,537,489 of record NC_071993.2, read on the forward strand.
AATGCAAAAATAAGCCAGGCATGGTGGCACGCGCCTGTAGTCCCAGCTACTTCGGAGGCTGAGGCAGGAGAATCCCTTCAACACAGGAAGTGGAGGTTGCAGTGTGCTGAGATTGTGCCACTGCACTCCAGCCTGGGTGACAGAGCGAGAGTCTGTCTCAAAAAAAAAAAAAAAAAAAGCAAGAAAAGAGAAGAGACTGACAGACATTCTCTGCTTGACCAAACTTCAGTCAGGCTCCTGACCTTGACCTAGGCCCACCTGTACACTTAAAACCCACTTTTACTTGTATTTACTGCTTTTTGAAAGATAGGGTGTTCCCATGGTGCCCAGGCTGGTATGTAGTGGCTATTCACAAGTGCAATCATAGCACATTGTAGCCTCAAACTCCTGGCCTCTGGCATTCCTCTGGACTTAGCCTCCTGAGTAGCTGGGACTAAAAGTGTGCACCACTGTACCCAGCTAAAATCTAGTTTTAGCAAAGAACCCTGTTAAGTAAGTTTGTCAAGAGCTCCCCCAACCCTTTTTTTATGAGACATAGTGTCACTCTGTAGCCCAGGCTGAAGTGCAGTGGCATGATCTCAGCTCACTGCAACCTCTGCCTCCTGGGTTCAAGCAATTCTCATGTCTCAGCCTCCCGAGTAGCTGGAATTATAGGCACGCACCACCATGCCCAGCTAATTTTTGCATTTTTAGCAGAGACAGGGTTTCACCATGTTGGCCAGGCTCGTCTCGAACTCTTGACCTCAAGTGATCTGCCCGCCTCAGCCTCCTAAAGTGCTGGGATTACAGGCATGAGACACCACGCCCAGCCCAAGAACCCCCTACACTTGATATCTAATCACCCTCAATATCTGATCAAGTTCCTCATCCTCCACCAACCACCAGAGTGATATCTCATCACCTCCACCTGTCTTCAGCAAGAATCCTGTTGAATGAGTTTAGTCAGAATCCCCGGACTCTGATGTTACCTGTTAGTAATGTTCTTTTCTTTTATTTTTTGAGACAAGGTTTCACTCTGTTACCCAGGCAGCAGTGCCGGAGTGCAGTGGCAAGATCACGGCTCATTGTGGCCTTGATCTGCTAGATTCAAGAAATCTGTCCACCTCAGCCTCCCAAGTGGCTAGGACTGCAAGCATGTGCCACCACGCCTGGCTGATTTTTGCAATAATTTTTTTGTAGAGATGGGGATCTCACTTTGTTGCTCAGGCTGGTCATGAACTCTAGCCTCAAGCAATCCTCCTGCCTCACCCTCCCAAAGTGCTAGGATTACAGATGTGAGCCTGGCCCTTAGTAATTTTCTATCCACTGACCCTAACCTGCTCCTTGGCTATAAATTCCATGTTGTATTCAGAGTTTAGGGCAACTCTCTTCCCCACTGTAAAATCCCATTGTAGTGGTCCCTATACATAATCATAATGGTCCCAAGTAAATTCTTCCTTATCATGCTTTAACAAATGTCGTTGATTTTTTTTCTTTTTCTTTTTTTTTTTTTTTTTTTTGAGATGGTGTCTCACTCTGTCGCCCAGGCTGGAGTGCAGTGGTGCGATCTCGGCTGCAACCTCCACGTCCTGGGTTCAAGTGATTCTCCTGCCTCAGGCTCCTGAGTAGCTGGGACTACAGGCGCCCGCCACCACACCGGGCTAATTTTTGTATTTTTAGTAGAGACGGGGTTTCACCATATTGGCCAGGCTGGTCTCAGACTCCTGACCTCGTGATCTGCCCACCTTGGCCTCCCAAAGTGTTGAGATTACAGGCGTGAGCCACCGCGCCCGGCCTCTTTTTTTTTTTTAATGTAATATACAGACTTTTTTTTTTGAGATGGAGTATTTGCTCTTGTTGCCCAGGTCGGAGTGCAATGGTGCAATCTTGGCTCATTGCAACCTCCGCCTCCCGGGTTGAAGTGATTCTCTGCCTCAGCCTCCCGAGTAGCTGGGATTACAGGCATGTACCACCACGCCCGGCTAATTTTGTATTTTTAGTAGAAACGTGGTTTCTCCATGTTGGTCAGGCTGGTCTTGAACTCCTGACCTCAGGTGATCCGTGCGTCTCGGCCTCCCAAAATGCTGGGATTACAGGCATGAGCCACCACACCCGGCAATATACGGACATTGTAAAAAGGCTTGAGTGACACACATCTCACACATGAAAACTCAACGATCACAATTATGACTACAAACAGATAAAAAAAAACTTTAACACAATAGATATACCACATTTTGCTTATCCACTCATTAGTTCATCTATTAAGTTTTTCTACTTTGGGGCTAGTATGAATAATGCTGCTGTGAGTTGAAGGAAACCAGAATATGTCATCACAAAACATGCCTCTTTGACATAACAATTACTTTGAGCTGAAGGCAATTAATAGCTTTTAGAAAAGATAATACTGCCTAGGCGCCGTGGCTCACACCTGTAATCCCAGTACTTTGGGAGGCTGAGGCAGGCAGATCACGAGGTCAGGAGTTTGAGACCAGTCTGAACAACATGGTGAAAACCCATCTCTACTAAAAATACAAAAATTAGCTGGACTTGGTGACTCACGCCTGTAATCCCAGCTCCTTAGGAGGCTGAGGCAGGAGAATGGCTTGAGCCCAGGAGGCGGAGGTTGCAGAGAGCTGAGATCATGCCACTGCACTCCAGCCTGGGCAACAGAATGAGACTCCATCTCAAAAAAAAAAAAGTTAATATTAAAAAATTACCAAAATAATAATTATATATATATATATATTTTTTTTTTGAGATGGAGTTACACTCCTGTTGCCCAGGCTGGAGTGCAATGGTGTGATCTCAGAACACTGCAATCTTTGCCTCTCGGGTTCAGGTGATTCTCTTGCCTCAGCATCCCAAGTAGCTGGGGTTACAGGCGTGTGCGACCACGCTTGGCTAATTTTTTGTATTTGTAGTAGAGACAGGATTTCACCATGTTGGCCAGGCTGGTCTCCTACTGTGGTCCTCAGGTGATCCACCCGCTTCAGCCTCCCACAGTGCAGGGATTACAGGTGTGAGCCGCCATGCCTGGCCAATAATAATAATTTTCTTTTTCTTTTTTGGGATGGAATCTCGCTGTGTCGCCCAGGCTGGAGTTCAGTGGTGCGATCTCAGCTCACTGCAACCTCCACCTCCCGGGTTCAAGTGATTCTTCTACCTTAGCCTCCTCAGTAGCTGAGACTACAGGCGCGTGCCACAACGCCCGGCTAATTTTTTGTATTTTTACTAGAGACGGTTTCACTATATCGGCCAGGCTGGTCTCAAACTCCCAACCTCGTGATCCACCCACCTCGGCCTCCCAAAGTGCTGGGATTACAGGCATGAGCCATCGCCTCAGCAATAATTTTTTAAAAAGGCAGTTAAGAATACAAAATTAGCCAGGCATGGTGCATGTCTGTAATCCCAGCTACTCAGGAGGCTGAGGCAGGAGAATTGCTTGAACCCAGGAGGCGGAGGTTGCGGTGAGCCGAGATCATGCCATTGCACTCCAGCCTGGGCAACAAGAGCAAAACTCCATCTCAGAAAAAAAAAAAAAAAAAAAAAAAAAAAAGGCAATTAAGAAACAGGAAAATTAGCTAGGCGGGATGGCTCACACCTGTAATCCCAGCACTCTGGGAGGCTGCAGTGGGTGAATCCCTTGAATCCAGGAGTTTGAGACCGGTGTAAGTGACATGGAGAAACCTGTCTCTACAAAAAATACAAAAATGCCAGGCTCGGTGGCTCACGCTTGTAATGCCAACACTTTGGGAAGCCGAAGCTGGTAGATCACCTGAGGCTGGGAGTTCGAGACCAGCCTGACCAACATGGAGATACCCCGTCTCTGCTAAAAATACAAAATTAGGGCTGGGTGCGGTGGCTCACGCCTGTAATCCCAGCACTTTGGGAGGCCAAGGAGGACGGATCATGAGGTCAGGAGATGGAGACCATCCTGGCTAACACAGTGAAACCCCATCTCTACTAAAAATACAAAAAATTAGCTGGGCGTGGTGGCGGGCGCCTGTAGTCCCAGCTACTCGGGAGGCTGAGGCAGGAGAATGGTGTGAACCTGGGAGGCGGAGCTTGCAATGAGCTGAGATCGCCCACTGCACTCCAGCCTGGGTGACAGAGCGAGACTCCATCTCAAAAAACAAAAGAAAAAAAAGTACAAAATTAGCCGGGCATGGTGGCGCATGCCTGTAATCCCAGCTGCTCAGGAGGCTGAAGCAGGAGAATTGCTTGAACTGGGGAAGTCAGAGGTTGTGGTGAGCTGAGATCATGCCATTGCACTCCAGCCTGGGCAACAAGAGTGAAACACCATCTCAAAAAAAAAAAAAGAAAAAGAAAAAGAAAATTATCCAAATGTAGTGGCAGGTGCCTGTAGTCCCAGCTACTTGGGAGGCTGAGGTCATGACATGGCTTGAGCCCAGGAGGCAGAGGTTGCAGTGAGCTGAGATCATGCCGCTGCACTCCAGCCTGGGAGGCACAGTCAAACCCTGATTCCAAAAAAAAAAAAAAAAAGAAGAAGAAGAAGAAGAAAGAAGAAGGAGGAGGAGGAGGAGAAAAAAAAGAAGAAAACAAATAATCAGTGAACTTCACAAACTTTACCTAGAATGACCATGGGGGAAATAAAAGAAGGTGGCTCAAATAACTAGAATCAGAAATGAGTGAGGACATTACTACTGACCTTATAGAAATAAAAAGGGAAAAAAACACTATTAACAGTTGTATTGCTATAAATGAGATAACTTAGAAAAGATCAAATTTCTAACATTTCATCATGTTGCCCAGGCTGGTCTTGAACTCCTGAGCTCAAGCAATCTGCCCATCTTAGCCTCCCAAAGTGCTGCAATTTCAGGCGTGAGCCACCACGCCCGATCTGATCTTTTCAAAGAGCCAGCTTTTTGATTTGCTGATTCTCTCTGTTGTTTTTCTACCTTCTATTTTATTAATTTCCACTCTGATCATTATTTGCTTCCTTTCTGGCTATTTTGGGTTTATTTTTATCTTCTTTCTTCCTTAAAATGAAATGCATCTCACAGTCTGTAACATGATAAAAGTGACAGCAATTTTTTACTGTGGTTTATAAAATGCATCTTAGAATGAAGTGAATATGGCAAATATCCTTTTCTCCCCATTTGTACACAAGTACTGTATCTTGCTTTTTAAATAGTATATCTTAGAAAATGTTCCATATTCCAGCATGGGGTACATGGCAAAATCCTGTCTCTACTAAACATACAAAAATTAGCTAGGGCTGGGTGCAGTGTCTCGTGTCTGTAATCCCGGCACTTTGGGAGGCCTAGGCAGACAGATGACTTGAAGTCAGGGGCTTAAGAACAGTCTGTCCAACATGGTGAAACCCTGTCTCTACTAAAAATACAAAATTTAGCCAGGCATGGTGGCGGGCACCTGTAATCCCAGCTACTCAGGGGGCTAAGGCAGAAGAATCGCTTTAACCCAGGAGGCAGAGGCTGCAGTGAGCCGAGACTGGGCCACTGCACTCCAGCCTGGGCGACAGAGTGAAACTCCATCTCAAAAAATAAAGTAAAATAAAATAAAAATAAGTAGGGGTGGTGGTGCATGTCTGTAATCCCAGCTACTTGGGAAGCTGAGGCACAAGAATCACTCAATCCTGGGAGGCAGAGGTTGCTGCAGTGAGTGGAGATCACACCACTGAAATCCAGCCTGGGTGACAGAGCGAGACCCTGGTCTCAAAAAAAAAAAAAAAAAGAAAAGAAAAGAAATTGTTCCATATCCAAATATAAATTGCTTCCCCTCCCTCACTTTTTTTTTTTAAACCATTGAAATACTTATTCTTGTGTGAATTTACCATATGATATTTACTCAATCCAAAATAGATAGGTATTTAGGCCCCTTTTTATTCTTTTTTTTTTTTTTGGAGATGGAGGCTAGTGCAGTGGTGGGATCTTGATCTCTTGATCTCAGCTCACTGCAACCTCCAGCTCTGGGGTTCAAGAAATTCTCCTGTCTCAGCCTCCCAAATAGCTGGGATTACAGGCACACGCCACTATGCCTGGCTAATTTTTGTATTTTTAGTAGAGACGGGGTTTCACCATATTGGCCAGGCTCGTCTCAAACTCCTGACCTCAGGTGATCTGCCTGCCTCCGCCTCCCAAAGTGCCGGGATTACAGGCATGAGCTACTTATTCTTCTTTACTTTCATAGGCAGTGCTGCAATAAACAACTTTGTGATTATGTGATTTCACTTGTATATAATTATATCCATAGAATACCTTCTTAAGGCTGGGAGAAGTGGCTCATGACTGTAATCCTAGCACTTTGGGAGGACGAGGTGGGAGAATTGCTTGAGGCCAAGAGTTCAAGACCAACCTCACCGACATAGCAAGACCCCCATCTCTAAAAAAAAAAAAAAAAAAAAAAAAAAAAAACCTTCTTAAAAGGATTGCTTGGTCACAGATTTCGTGCATTTATGATTTTAATAGTTACTGCCAATTCTACTTCCATAAGAATTATACCAATTTATGGCTGGCTGTAGTAGCTCATGCCTATAATCCCAACACTTTGGGAGGCCAAGGCAGGCGGATCGAGAGGTCAGGAGTGTTTGAGACCAGCCTGGCCAACATGGTGAAACCTCATCTCTACTAAAAATACAAAAATTAGCTGAGCGTGGTGGCACGTGCCTATGTTATCCCATGCTTTATGGCATAACAAACCATCACAAAATTTAGTGGCTTAAAATAATAATATTTGCTGGCTCTGTGGAATGACTGGGCTCAGCTATCTGGTTATTGCTTAAGTTCTCTCATATTCTTGTATTCACATGGCAGCTGGGGCTAGAGTTACCTGATTCCAGCAAGCCCAGTGTTGTTTCTTTCTTTCTTTTTTTTTTTTTTTTTTGTATTTTTAGTAGAGATAGGGTTTCGCATTGTTGGCCAGGCTGGTCTCGAACTCCTGACCTCAGGTGATCCACCCACCTCGGCTTCCCAAAGTGCTGGGATTACAGGCATGAGCCACCGCGCCCAGCCCAGTGTTGTTTCTTAAGTCACAATCTAGCACTTTAGTACTCCATTACTCTCAGCTTCTCTTTCCCCCAGAGCAACCTGGCCTTCACTCATAATATTTCAGGGCTCCAAAGTGAAGAAGGGAACACTGTCAACTCAGATTCCAGAAGGTGGAAGAACAGTTGTCACCACTCCATGGGGATATGTCATGCACAAAAAGAGAAGAAAGGAAAAGAGGGTGGCCATAGTTGGCATCTTAATGTAGTAATAGTATTTTTCTTACTATGCATGAAGATATCTCTTTATACTTCTAAGAGACATTTGTATTTCCTTTTCTATTAGCCAATTGTTCCTATCCTTTGTTCTATTTCCATTAGGCCACTGATCCTTATTCATTATTGAGATCTCTTTATTTTAATCTTCTGTTATATAAGCTTCAAATATGTGTGTGTATATATATATATATATATATATATTTTTTTTTTTTTTTTGAGACGGAGTTTTGCTGTTGTTGCCCAGCCTGGAGTGCAATGGCGCAATCTTGGCTCACTGCAACCTCCGCCTCACAGGTTCAAGTGAGTCTCCTGCCTCAGCCTCCGTAGTAGCTGGGGTTAGAGGCATCTGCCAACACGCCTGGCTAATTTTGTATTTTTAGTAGAGACGGGGTTTCTCCATGTTGCTCAGGCTGGTCTCGAACTCCTGGCCTCAGGTGATCAGCGCACCTCGGCCTCCCAACGTGCTGGGATTACAGCCATGAGCCACTGCGCCCGGCCGAGCTTCAAATATTTTGTTAGTTTTTGTCTTGTGTTTTTTTTTTTTAACTTTGATTTTGGGAAAATTTTTTGTACAGAAGGTTCCATTTTTACTATTTTTTGGTTTTTTTACTGGACGGAATTTTACTCTTGCTGCCTAGGCTGGAGTGCAATGGCATGATCTCAGCTCGCCGCAACCTCCACCTCCTGGGTTCAAGCGATTCTCCTGCCTCAGCCTCCCGGGTAGCTGGGATTACAGGCCACCACGCCTGGCTAATTTTGTATTTTTAGTAGAGACAGGGTTTCTCCATGTTGGTCAGGCTGGTCTCGGACTCCTCACCTCAGGTGATCTGCCTGCCTCGGCCTCCTGAAGTGCTGAGATTACAGGCGTGAGCCACCTCGCCCAGGCATTTTTGTATTATTTTAACAGAGACAGGGTTTCGCCATTGTTTGTCAGGCTGGTCTCTAACTCCTGACCTCAAGGGATCCGCTCCTGCTGCCTCCCAATGTTCTGGGATTGCAGGCGTGAGCCACCATGCCCGGACTATTATTTATTTTTTAAATTAAAAATTTTTTTGAGACAGATTTTCGCTCTGTCACCCAGGCTGAAGTACAGCGCTGCTATCACAGCTCACTGCAGTCTCAACATCTCCAGCTCAAGCGTTCCTCCCATCTCAGCCTCCCAAATAGCTAGGACTACAAGCTCAGCCTACCATGCCCAGCCATTTTTATTTTTTATTTTTTATTTTGAGACGGAGTCTCACACTGTTGCCCGGGCTGGAGTGCAATGGCAAAATCCTGGCTCACTGCAACCTCCACCTCACAGGATCAAGCAATTCTCCTTGCCTCAGCCTCTGAAGTAGCTGGGATTACAGGCACCCACCACCACACTGGCTAATTTTTTTGTATTTTTAGTAGAGATGGAGTTTCACTATGTTGGCCAGGCTGGTTCGAACTCCTGACCTCGTGATCCGCCCGCCTTGGCCTCCTGAAGTGCTAGGATTACAGGTGTGAGCCACCGCACCAGGCCTTAAGTTTTTGTAGAGATGCTATCCCACTATATTGCCTGAAATGGTCTCGAACTCCTGGTTTCAAGCAGTCCTCCCCACTTCGCCTCCCAATGTGCTAGGATTATAGTTGTGAGCCACCATGCCCAGCCCTATTATTTTTATATAGTTAAATTGGTAATTTTTTTCTTTTATGCCTCTCAAATTTTGTAACATGCTTTTCCCACTCTGAAATTATAAAAAATAAATGTTCCTATTGTTTCTTATACAATTTTTATGTTGCTTGTTTTTATTTAGAGATGGGATCTTGCTATGTTGCCCAGGCTGGCTGGACTTAAACTACTAGGCTAAAGCAGTCCTTCTGCCTTAGCCTCCTGGGTAGCTGAGACTACAGGCATGCACCCTCATGCCCAGTAACATATAATTTTTTTTTTTTTTTTTTTTGAGATGCACTCTCGCTCTGTTGCCCAAGCTGGAGTGCAGTGGCGCAATCTCAGCTCACTGCAACCTCTGCCTCCCAGATTCAAGTGATTCTCCTGCCTCAGCCTCCCGAGTACCTGGGATTATAGGCACGCGCCACCATGGCCAGCTAATTTTTTGTATTTTTTTTTTAATAGAGACGGGGTTTCACCATGTTGGCCAGGCTGGTCTTGAACCCCTGACCTCAGGTGATCCACCTGCCTTGGTCTCCCAAAGTGCTGAGATTACAGGTGTGGTGTGAGCCACTGCACCCGGCCAATTTTTTTTGTTTTTGTTTTTGAGGCAGGGTCTCACTTTGTTACCCAGGCTGGAGTGTAGTGGCTCCATCTCAACTCACTGCAGCCTCAACCTTCTGGGTTCAAGTGAGCCTCTCGCCTCAGTCTACCAAGTCGCTGGGACTACATGTGCTTGCCATCACACCTGGCTAATTTTCTTGTATTTTTCGTAGAGATGGGGTTTCCCTACCTTGCCCAGGCTAGTCTCAAACTCTTGAGCTCAAGTGATCCACCGCCTCAGCCCCCAAAATTGGTAGGATTAGAGGCATGAACCACCACACCTGGCCTGTAATGGAATTTTTATGAAAAGTAAACTAGAGGCCGGGCGTGGTGTCTCTTGCCTGTAATCCCAGCACTTTGGGAGGCTGAGGCTGGCAGATCACCAGAGGTTGGGAGTTCGAGACCAGCCTCACCAACATGGAGAAACCCTGTCTCTACTAAAATTATAAAATTAGCCAGGCATGGTGGCGCAAGACTGTAATCCCAGCTACTTGGGAGGCTGAGGCAGGAGAATCGCTGGAACCCAGGAGGCAGAGGTTGCAGTGAGCCGAGATTGACCCATTGCACTCCAGCCTGGGCAACAGGAGCAAAACTCTGTCTCAAAAAAAAAAAAAAGAAGAAGAAGAAGAAAAGTAAACTAGAGGCCGGGCGCAGTGGCTCACACCTGTAATCCCAGCACTTTGGGAGGCCTAGGTGGGTGGATCACCTGAGGTCAGGAGTTCATAACCAGCCTGGCCAATATGGTGAAACCCCATCTCTACTAAAAAATACAAAAATTAGCCAGGTGTGGTGGTAGGCACCTGTAATCCCAGCTACCCGGGAAGCTGAGGCAGGGAGAATTGCTCGAACTCGGGAGGCAGAGGTTGTAGTAAACTGAGATTGCACCACTGCACTCCAGCCTGAGTGACAGAGCAAGACTCCTCAAAAAAAAAAAAAAAAAGTAAACTACAAAACGAATAAAGAAGTTGACATAATTTTTTAGCTTTCCTTAGAAATACTTTATTAAAGGTAAATATTTATTTTTATTTTGAATTTTTTAAATGCAGAGTTTCCTTCTGTATTATATGGAACTAATACTTTTTTTTTTTTGTTCTTTGAGATGGAGTTTGCCTCTTGTTGCTCAGGGTGGAGTGCAGTGGTGCAGTCTCAGCTCACCACAACCTCTGCCTCCTGGGTTCAAGCGATTCTCCTGCCTGAGCCTCCCCAGTAGCTGGGACTACAGGCATGCACCACCATGCCCGGCTAATTTTTCTTTCTTTCTTTTTTTTTTTTTTTTGTATTTTTTGTGGAGACAAGTTTTCACCATGTTGACCAGGTTGGTCTCAAACTCCTGACCTCAAGTGGTCCACCTACCTCAGCCTTTCAAAGTGCTAGGATTACAGGCGTGAACCACCGAGCCCAGCCAAAGGGTTAGGTATTTATTGTAGTCTTTGTAGTCTGGGCTTGTTTTTACCCATCTTTCTTAGGAAGGATTTCCAAGTGTTTGAAGGGATTAGGGTGTTATGATCTGTTTAGTGCGGCCATATCTATCTACATTAGGGAGCACCCCAAGTCCCGTAACGCTGTGGTTCTTACAGACTCATAGAGTTACTCCCTTGGTGGTCTTGGACAAGATGCAAAAGAATTCTCTGGATTACCAGGCAGAGACCTTGTTCTTTTCCCTTACTTGATCCCAAATAAATGAAGTCTCTCTCTCTGTGCTGAGCTGCCTGGACTGGGGGAGGGGTAGCACAAGCACTCCTGTGTGGCCACCAGCACTGCCACTGCACTGGGTCAGACCTGAAGCCAGCACAGCACTGCGTCTTGCCCAAGGCTCACTGTAACCACCACCTGGCTACTGCCTATGTTTGCTCAAGACCCTAGGGCTCTACAATCAGCAAGTGGCAAAGCCAGTCTGGCCTGCGTCCTACCCTTCAGGACAGTGAGTTCCTCCAGGTGGTTCCAGAGGTGCTGTCTAGGAGCCAGGGCCTGGAGTCAGAAACCTTAGGAATCTACCTGGTGCTCTGTTCTGCTGCAGCTGTGTATGCCTCCAAGCCACAAGGCAAAGTCTTTCCCACTCTTCCCTCCCCTTTCCCTAGGCAGCGGAGTCTCTCCGTGTTCACCACCACCATAGGCTCACAGTGAGTACTGTGCCGCCAATGTTCACTTAAGACCCAAAGCTTCTTCAGTCAGCAGGTGATGAATCCTGCCAGAAATAGGTCCTTCCCTTCAAGACAGCATGTTCCCTTCTGATGGAGGGTGTGTCTGGAAATGCCATCAGGTAGCTAGGGCCCAGAATGGGGAGGCCTCTCAACTCTGCCACCTCTCATTTCTGCCCAGTGTCCTATCCTACTGTAGCTGAGCTGGTATCCAAGTTCCTTCATTGTCGTGGGAAGCAGGAAGAGATGGGTACAGGTGAAGGTAGATGTATATGTTACAGGAGGGAATAAAAAAGAATTTGTAGTAGGTGTTTTTTACTTCCTCTCTGAGGAAAAAGGCAGTCAAAGGTAGTCAAAGGCAGTCTGAGGAAAAAGACAGTCAAAGCTTCAAAGGAGCACCTTGAGCTTCAAAGGTTCTCTATCAAATGTAACAGAGAAATAGTATTGCAGGCCCAGTTGATCCTAAGAATTGTGACTTTGTGATTGTCTTTTTTTTTTTTTTCTTTTTGAGACGGAGTCTCACTCTGTCACCCAGGCTAGAGTGCAGTGGCACAATCTTGGCTCACTGCAACCTCTGCCTCTCGGGTTCAAGAGATTCTCCTGCCTCAGCCTCCCAAGTAGCTGGGATTACAGGTCCATGCCACCATGCCTGGCTAATTTTGTATTTTTAGGAGAGACGGGGTTTCACCATGTTGGTCAGGCTGGTCTTGAACTCCTGACCTCGTGATCTGCCCAACTCAGCCTCCCAAAGAGCTCGAATACAGGTGTGAGCCACCAAGCCCAGCTGACTGTCTTATGAGAGTTGGGATTCTGTCAGCATGCCATGGGACCTTTGGATAGCCCAGCCTCAGTAGGTAGAAAGGCTTGGCCAGATGCCATATGATTGTGCTTTTTTCACCTAGGAACATATGGAATCAATAACCTGTCTCTAGGTGAGCATGGACTAGCAAGGCCTAAACTAGTCCATTCTCATGAAATAATTTATGTGTAATAACCATGGAAAGAGAAAATACATAACATTTTACACAGACTGTATTATTATTATTATTATTATTATTATTTTTATTATTTTTGAGATGGAGTCTTGCTCTGTCGCCCAGGCTGGAGTGCAGTGGCGAGATTTCGGCTCACTGCAAGCTCCGCCTCCCGGGTTCACGCCATTCTCCTGCCTCAGCCTCACAGGTAGCTGAGACTACAGGTGCCCGCCACCACGCCTGGCTAATTTTTTGTATTTTTAGTAGAGATGGGGTTTCACCATGTTAGCCAGAGTGGTCTGGATCTCCTGACCTGGTGATCTGCCTTCCTCGGCCTCCCAAAGTGCTGGGATTACAGGCATGAACCACTGCACCTGGCTGACTTTATTATTTTTATGTGTGAGATGAAACAGAACTTTTTTTTTTTCCAGGCCGGGCATGATGGATCATGCCTGTAATCCTAGCACTTTGGGAGGCCGAGATGGGGGGATCACGAGGTCAGGAGTTCGAGACCAGCCTGGCCAATGTAGTGAAACCCCATCTCTACTAAAAATGCAAAAAATTAGCCAGGCTTTGTGGTACATGCCTGTAATCCCAGCTACTTGGGAGTCTGAGGCATGAGAATCACTTGAACACAGGAGGCGGAGGTTGCAGTGAGCCGAGATCACACCACTGCACTCCAGCCTGGGCAACAGAGCGAGAATCTGTCTCAAAAAAAAAAAAAAAAAAAAGTTAGCCAGGCATGGTAGTGCACACCTGTAATCCTAGCTACTCGGGAAGCTGAGGCAGGAGAATTACTTGAACCTGGGAGGCGGAGGTTGCAGTGAGCTGAGATCGCCCCACTGTACTCCAGCCTGAGCGACAGAGTGAGACTCTCTCAGAAAAAAAAAAAAAAAAAAAAGTAAAAAAACCTTTAATATTGAAGTCTTTAAAATACTGTTGGCGTCCAGGCGCAATGGCTTACGCCTGTAATCCCAGCACTTTGGGAGACAGTGGTGGGCGGATCGCTTGAGGTCAGGAGTTTGAGACCACCTTGGCTAACATGGTGAAACCCCATCTCTACTAAAAATACAAAAAATACAGGGAGGAAGAGGTTGCAGATAGCTGAGATCGTGCCACTGTACTCCAGCCCAGGCGACAGAGTGAGACTGTCTCAAAAAAAAAAAGTAAAATATATTGGCAAACTACATTCAGAATTAAGTTTAAATTTAGCAGACTTAAGGAAAAGTATTAAGTTTATGGAAACAATTATAAAGCCAAGTAAGGACATGAGTAGAGTAACAGCTCTGCCAATTCCTAGGGCTGTGAACTTAATAACTTCAAGCTTCAGAATAGATCTATGTAATGAGGTTGATAAGAGTCCTTAATAGAATCACCATGGGAATTACATAATTTACATAAAATGTAAGGTTTCTGGCACATAATGAGGATTTCATAAATGCTAGCCATTTTGGTTTTATGGTGAGCACATGCATACATTTAGTCATCTCCAAATATTAAATCTTATAGTCCTTTGTAGTTAAAATGTGTGAATTTTATTGAATATTAAAACTTTTAAATGTGATTTTTAGAAGGAAAGAAAAATTAGACTATCAGGTGCAAAATAGAAGTATAAAATTTATTTAAAACCACCCACAAAGTTCTGTGTAATCAGGAATGGTACAATTTGCAATAGTTTTTTTTTAAAAAAACTCATGACAAAGATTTAAAATATATTTTCAATTACAGTATTCATTTAGCCTTATTCAGTTAGAACAATAAAAAAACCTTTATGCTCTAAATAAATGACACACAAGAAAAATATAACAATTTCCACAACTACCTTTACATGTATGTTTCAACACTAATACATTTCAATGCATTTTGCTACATAAACATGAAATCATGTACAACTGCTGTGCACCAAAATTTAGCTTAATTAGATCTTTCAAGTAACATGCAATTCCAACTCACAAGTCTTCAAGTACTGCTAGTAAGTGTTCCCTTGTTTGCAGAGGATTAAACGTTGATAATGAATTAAAATTATCTTAATTAAAATGATCACTTTCTTTTCTACATGGTGAAGTGCTTTTTCTTTTACTGCTTCCCCCATATGTTAAGAATGAAATCGGATATTTGTGAAGTTTTAAAAGTGTTTCCTTGCTAAGACATTTCATTTTGTACAGGATACTTAATATAGTAGGATGGCAATAGGTAAAAGTCGCCCAAATCAAAAATTCAAAGGTAAATAATAAATAGTAAATATATCCTGAAGAGAGAAAGAAGTCAGCTAAAAGATAGGAATATTAGCTTATGAAATTAGTATTTCCGTATTCAGTATTATTCTATTTCACCATGGTAAAAAATCTGTGTATATTTTACTCCCACCAATGATAAACATTCTGGCTTCTCCTTTGAATTAAGGTAAAAGTACGCAAGTGAATTTACTTGGTAATTAAGCGTATAGCGTGTGAAAAAAATAAACGAAGTTAATGATTTTCTTCCTGCCAGATAGCTTTGCAAGTTTCTTGTTAGGGAACACTTCATGATTTCTTAATAACCTAACTAAATATGACCATCCACCCACACATCACAATGTAAAAACTGCCCTTAGTTTATACTATAAACCACTTCTGGAAAAATATTTATCTTAAAGCACCTATCACAATGTTATTTCATAAAAGTTAAAAAAAATATGAACATACATTGCAATAAAATATTTAATTTTTTTCAGGAGTTATTTTTGTAAAGTCCCAGTTGTCAACTATTTCATCATCACAAACAAGCATTGATGAGGATAGGCAGTTACTGAACTGAATCACCAAAAGGGGAATTTATTTGACTATCTAGAGTTGTTTGGCCTGTTCGTGTGTGTGTGTGTATGACCCAGAATGTGCTAATTAGCCAAAACATCCTACCTCTTTATATTTATAAACATATTTATAAAGAGGTTATTTTAAAATTTTACAAATACATCTCATTTTTCATTATTTAAAAATTTACAAATACATCTTATTATTTTTCTTAACTCTCTGAGCAAATCTCTGGGTCAACCTTTGACCCACAGATTTTATGTGGCAAGAATCAAAGCAAAGCAAACAAAACAAAATGAATTCAATTAAGTGGGAGACACTACTATCTCTTAGAGAGGGAGTCTTGCTCTGTCTTAGAGATACCAACAATTTTGCTTTTTTTTTTTTGAGATGGAGTCTCACTCTGTCACCCAGGCTGGAGTGCAGTGGCACAATCTCGGCTCACTGCAACCTCCGCCTCCCGGGTTCAAGCAATTCTCTGCCTCAGCCTACCAAGTAGCTGGGGTTACAGGCATCTGCCACCACGCCCGGCTAATTTTTGTATTTTTAGTAGAGACGGGGGTTTCACCATCTTGGCCAGGCTGGTCTTGAACTCCTGACCTCGTGCTCCACCCGCCTTGGTCTCCCAAAGTGCTGAGATTACAGGCGTGAGCCACCACACCCGGCCCAATTTTGCATTTTTACGATCAGGAGTTGGGAACTAAAATGTTTACCTACCATGTTTCCTTCCAAAAACCCTGCATTTCAATATAAAAAATACATTAAATTTTGATTGTGAGGTGCTCACCCTAGCTTTTTAAAAAAGTAACATTAAAAAATATATTATTTAGGAGATTTCCCCGTTTTAGTATTACAGGGATATTCTTTATAAAAAGAACTTTTTATAAGGAGGAAAAAATATAAAACTTCATAAATCTAAGCCCTATTGTGGAATTTAGGTAATTTGGGAGACCTTCTTTAGTACCCATAAGAAACTAGCTGGCTAAATAAATAATGGAAACAAAATACTTCAGAAGCATGTTTTGCAAATGAACAAATTTTATATTCTCAGATCAGGTGTGACAAAATTTCTGCTCAGCAACATTCTCTCCAAGTCATTGTTCATGATGCAGAAATTTAGCAGTCTACAGGTAATAAATATTTTAGTCTCCGATTGATTGACTTGCTGTGTGACTTGGAGCCAGCCATATGCTATTCTTGCCATCTGCAGGTTCCTCACCTCTAAGATGGGAACAGTGTTCTCCGTCTAACCCTCAGTAACGGGCAGAAAAAGCTCCTCATAGTAAAGCAGTTGGTAATCTAAAACATTATATAGCATGAGGATTATACCTTTGATTACTACTGTTGCTTTCAAAATGGCTCCTAAGTTTCAGCAGCAATTTTTCAGATAAAATTAGTACAGAGTAGACAGAAGAAATATTAAAAATATTTCTTGCTTTTAAGCAGGTAGAGTGAACCCTCAGATTGCTGATAGGAGCACAATTCTTCCATTCTGTCCCTTAATTTCCCCTTCTTACGGTCAAAAGCATTTCTGATGGTTTACTTGTGCCTCCTCTTTCAATTACTTTCAGTTCATTTCCTAATCTTTCTCACCCAGATTATAGAATAATTCCTATTACTGCCAAAAACCAAAGAATTCCAATGGAGTAAATTTACATTAGAAATAGTAAAGCCATACAGAATAACTTAGAATATTTAACTTCATACACAAATAAAACACTCAAACACTAATAAATAGGAGTTAAACATTGTTGGGATTGGTAAAGTGAGAGAGAGCACTCAATATTAGCAGTCTTGTGACTGCTTATTATTCCTAAAAATGGAATTTGCCTAAAACTGAAAAGAGTTGAATACAAGTTTGTAATTTCTTATGATGTTACACCTAAAAGAACTTGCGGGACACAATGGAAAAGACAGCTTTACCAGGATGGTTGCTATTTTTTAAATGAACCATGTGTATTTGTGTAGGGGATCAGAGGAATGCAGACAGGACAGAGAAGAGGAAGCAATAGATTTTTAATTTAAAGAAAATCAGAAGAAAAATAACACTGTAAAAAGAATGAAAGTGCGCTTAGTGATATTGCAGCTTCAGTAAAATGAGAAAAAAGAAAAATAACAAGTAGAGTTTCTAGTCAAGGTTCATACCTTGCCAAATGGAGAAGAAACCAAATTAATTTCCAATATTGTTTCTCCTAAAATGAAAATCTGACAGCTGCAAAATTTCTTTCTTATGAACAAGACAAGGATCATGACTTACATAACAGCTGCCATGGACAAAATTTCTATTTTTAGGAAAGCTAGCTTTATACTGTTAAAGGTTTTCAAAGTTGCATTCAAACATAAATGGGTTAAATCAGCTAATATGTTTTACATCTAATAATGACATTCCTACTTTGGACCTAGTTTTGCTCCAACATAAAGGACATCTATAGCTGAACAAACTAGAAGAAAACTTATGACCCAGGCAAGATCACAAGTATTACAGTAAAGGTAGGAAAGAAGTACAGCTGATAAAGAAGTGATTGGCGGGGCGCGGTGGCTCACGCCTGTAATCCCAGCACTTTGAGAGGCCGAGGCGGGCAGATCGTTTGAGGCCAGGAGTTGGAGACCAGCTTGACCTACATAGTGAAATCCTGTCTCTACTAAAATACAAAAATTAGCCGGGCGTGTTGGCGGGCACCTGTAATCCCAGCTACTTGGGAGGCTGAGGTAGGAGAATCACTTGAACTCGGGAGGCGGAGGTTGCAGTGAGCCGAGGTCACGCCACTGCACCCCAGCCTAGGTGACAGAGCAAGACTCCCTCTCAAAAAAAGAAAAATATATATAAATAAATAATGAATGATGGAATTTTAGAGCTAGAAATATTAAATGTTGCATACTACCAAATGAGAAATTAGAACATACTATAAGGCCCTTAAAGAGAAGTGAAAATGAGGAGTGGCAAAATTAGGAATACCTTTGGATTACTAGAGAAAGTATAATATATCCCTTTTGAAGCAAACAATGGTATATGATTGGAAGCCCAGAAGAAATAGGGAATTAAAAAGTCATCCAGATACTGAAAGGTAGAGAATTAAAATTTGTAGCAAAAAATAGTTAATAAAATTTGTAGCTACCAATGCAGACAAAAATAGTGATGATATCCTGCATAAGTCAGCTCTACCATCTCAGGAAGTAATAAAGGAACTCAGTTTCCATTTTATACATATAGGAAAAGCAAGAACATTTCAATAAATCTCAATACATTCTATGAAAACACACAAATTTAATTTCTAATGGACATACTGATTCTGACTTTCCGAACTGCATTCCAGAGCAATGGATGACATCATTTTCTAAAGCTGTTAAAATGTAGCTCAACATGGAGCATAATTTGATTTGGATAAATCCAGACCCCTTCAGCAATTACGTATTGATTACATTCACTTGGTTGAGTGTGCCACACAACTGGTGTTCAATATACTTATGGGCAAGTTTAGAAGCTATGTGCAATAAAATAGTATTCCAATACATGTAGACAGCTACATCAAAATAAACTATGCTGGGGCTTAATTGTGAGGCTAACTAGGCAAAGGGCATGAATGAACTCTGTAAGCATGGCTAGGTAGTATATACAGTGGAAATACACTTTCCTTAATTATTTCAATCATCCATGCCTTTATAACTTCTTGTATATGCTTAACACTAGTTCCAGGGGAATTGAAAGCCTATACTGTACAAGCATCTGATACTTGTTTATTTCCCAGTGATAAAATACCCTTTGGGTAAGAAAATCAAGTTTCCCTACAGTTCTCAACACAAAGTGGCCTTCATCTATTTAAATTCTAATTACAATCTAGCATTAAGATCTGCTCTCTGGGCCCCAGTGATTGAGCTATGCGATTTCTCAGGTGTCTTCCATTGTTATGAGAGGCCACTACTATATGAACTTATTTCAAAATTCTCATCATAAATCTCTGTAAAAGGTCAAAGCTCACAGTTGTATTAAATCTAGATAAAAAAGATTTCCATGCATCAAGGTGTGAAACTGAAGGTAATAGTATAAATCTATTAAAGGTTGCATACAGCTACTGATTTAGTTGGCACATGCAAAGGAAATGCTGTGCCCCTGTCAGTGGAAGTTTCATGCAATAAAGTCCTATGTCCCAGATAAAAAGTCAATATAATTTTTGTTTTAAAAACTGGTTCAGGGTTATTTTCACACACACTATTGTGAAATGTTATCAGTAGAAAACCACTGTAATAATGTTAGAAAGTAGGTTAGTCGTGTGAATTAAATCAGTAGCTTATTTACACAAGGGTATGCATTCAATTAAATATGTATTGAGGTTACGTCTTAAGTAAATTACTTACGGATCTCATCTAGTTGAAGTTCTATATTTAATAAATGAAATTACTTCATCAACATGCAGACTGAGTAGGAAAGTTATTTAAGATGTAAACATGTTGCAATAATTTGCCTACAGCTATGCCTTTTCAGATAGCCTCACTTTCCAATAAGAATGTATTTCAATTATGTTTATGACCTGGTCTATTTGGTACTTTGTAGATGAATTGGAAACAAGAGGTAGGTGAGACAGACAAGCACAAGAAAAAAAAGAAATTTCAACAATGGCTCAAGAGCCATTAGAAATGGAATTTCAGGCCAGGTGGAGTGGCTCATGCCTATCATCCTTGCACTTTAGGAGGCTGAAGCAGGAGGATCGCTTGGGGCCAAGAGTTTGAGACCAGCCTGGGCAACATAGTGAGACTGTCTCTACAAAAAAAAAAAAGAAAAAAAAGAAAAAAGAAATGGAATATCAAGGGCAGCATGATATTTCGTATGATTCTGCAATAGGCAGGAATTATTCTCTCTTTAAAGTTGGTAAGTTTGTAGCATATTATGAACTGAGTGGGCTATTAGGAGGTCATGTATCAGTGAATTCAATGATCATACTATGAACAAACGCAGATTTAAAACCCAATTTAAGTGTTATAAGAGAGGTACAAGAAAAGGTGATCATTACAGTAAAACATAATAGAGGGGTAGAAATAATGTTAGATGACCAGTTTTATGAGAGAAAATGTCATTTCAAACAAATTTATTTCCTTGCTTCATGAGAAAGAGCATTCTAAAAGCAGTGTAGCCAGCATACAATCACAATGCTGCAGAACATTGAATAAGCTTTTAAAAAAAATCACAGGGCAGAGAATGGGATGGTAAATTGTTAAAATCAGGAAAGAGAGTCCAACAAAGTAGGAATCCAATTTGGTTCCCACAGTGGGGTAATCAGCTTAAGAAGTCCATTCATGATTTTAACTACAACAATGGAATGGAAACATTTCAGTTGATACTAGATATTTTCAAATACTTGTTTTGGTAAACTGCAACAAGCGTCACAAATCCCAATAGTTCCAAAAGTTAACATTGATGTTTCAAGTTTAGATTGTTAAGAAACCTATTGAGAGAGAGATCAATTTGAATTACTGCATACATTACCATGGATTATACTGAAGATAATTTGCTACTTCTTTTAAAAATATTTCTGAGGGTAGTTTTTATTCTTCAAGTTTACTATGTCATAGGTGGTGATCCAAAGAAAAATAAAAGTGATACTTAGATTTTTCAGGCATTCAATAAGTGTGGACTCGAAGAATGAGTAGATGAGTGGATGCATAAAGAGCCATAAAACTTTATCCATTAAATCTGGTGAAGAAATAATTTCTAGTGGGAGCTAAGGCCTAAAATCTAAAACATAATCTCGCAAGGGTGTATTCCTGATAGTCTAATACTAGTAAATATCTTGTTGAAGCAGCTGAAGCAATAAACAATCACTTATTTATATACTTATATGTATATAAGAAACCTTAGGCTCACAAAAATATACATGTCTTAAAACGGAAATCTAAGGCACACAAAATACTAAAACAAGTCAACGAATTACCCTATTTTACATATTCAACAAGCAGAAATCTACTTGTACACCATGGTCTATCAATGGACATTTTGTTATTTACAATCCCTTCATATTCCTTTACTTGGATTAGTCAAAAGCTCAAAACAGATACTTTGCACCATGTATTATTTTAATAAGTTACAATGAGTTTTTCTTTAGAGAGCCTGCTGGAACTGTTTGCTTTTGCACCAAAATTGTAAGTGTTAGCGGTTGTGGGCTTCCTATGGCATTTCCAAGGGAGAAGCACCATTAGGTTTTCCATACTCCCAAGGAATCTGACACTTTGAATGTGATAGCACCTCTGCATTTTAACAGAATCAAGTATTTCATTGAAAATTCTCCTTGTTCGAAACATGTTGTTTGGGTAATCCTTTTTGTTTTGCAATAAAATGAGTCAATAAAGTAATAGGAAGAAAATGGGAAGACTAAAATAAACTTAATGCCTATTTTCCTGTTACCTAGAACATAGGCAATTATCAGAAAAGATGAGTTATCATTTTCCCAAATCTAGTATGCTAAGATAAACAAATGAATTAGCTCTTAATGGCCAAAGCCATGTTTATAGTACCATTCCTCTTGTTTTTGACTTGGGGTTGGGGAGGCATGTGATGATAATAGGGAATTTGTTTTCAAAATATTTCAACAAGAATTTTTTTTTTTCTAATTCTGTATCAGACTTCAGTACAAATATCTGTCTACTTAGTTTTTGTATTTTATCACCTTGAGACATTAGAAGCATTTGACTCTTCTGAAACCTATCCTGTCCCCTCATCTCCTTTTGGAAACACCTCTCATGGATTATACTGAGAAAGGTGGGATGAAACTAAATTGAGGTTGTTCAATAAGAAGAGACCACTCTTACCTAGTTCCAAAGAGAATGTTAATCAATATTGGTGATATGCTTCCTAATTCCAATTTTAGAGATAATTAACAACTTCTCATTATCTAACTATTTTATATACTGCAAGTTGCTAATACTTGAATGTGAGAGGACACAGTAAAAGAACACAAACCACATACATGATTAGAATACATACTGCAGTTAACAAGATGGAACTCTACACAGCAAGGATAAATGATTTCTCTTGTATGCAAATATGCACAAACAATAGACAATAGGATTCTTATACTATATTATTTCAAGTTACTTTTAAAAATAGAAAGTGCTTTTAAAATATATATTTACAATTTATGAACAGCCTCCAACCATTACTAACAACAATGATTTATTTTATACAGGAGAAATATTTTAAGAGAGAAAACATTTCATAAGTTTATTTCAAAGGAAGATGCCAATTTTCTAGCAATGATTGGAAGATGTTGGAACAATGGCACCATGAAATAATGATTCAGCTTATTTTTAACTGTGTGGATGTGGTTAAGCACCAGAAGCTGTGTAGAGTTAACACTGTGTGTCTTGATTTTACATCATAGAACATGAACCTGTTAAAATCCTCTAAAAATGACTCTTGTTTCATAGTAAACAGACTTAATTTAAAGCACCAAACTGAGTGATTCTATCAAGGTTAATGCCTAACTGAAACATTTCTTTATGTATTTAAAACTATAAAACTTTTATTTTTGCTTAAAATGTGCACCTTCTACCAATTGTCAAAATATAGTCACAGTTAAGAATACCCACCCCATTTTGTTATCATTATTATTTTTTTACCTCAGACTTGAAATGGGTGAGATGAAGATAGTAAACGACAACATGACTTTCTTTTAACAGCACCTTGAAAAAATACACTGCACTAGCAAAGGCATTAAGAGGGGGAGAAAAGCCTTCAGACCCAATGGTTATAGGGCCCCGCAACGTGTGTGAGAGCATAAGGGGACACGGTGACAACATTGTCATGGGTTAATGTTAATGCTTTATGAGAAGGAATTTGGTTCAATTCATTTACTTCAGAGGACTGTTCTGGACCTTCATTAGCTGCCTGGTCTTTTTGCTCTGAGGCCTTCATTTTCTTATTCTTAGCTTCTTTAGCCTCAAACTTAATCTTGTTTAGTTCAAAACCGTGTTGGGGCTTATTCAGGTTTTTGTGCTGGTAAAAGACAAGGGAGAGGCGGGTTGGATGATTACGGTTGGGGTGCTCAACAGGAGTGGTAGCGTGCAGCTCTCGCCGGGCACACTCAATCAAAACTGAGCCATGAGCAGGTGCGATGGCCACCCCACCAATATTTGCATCCAAAAAGATGTGCTCACTGTCTGACCAATACTCATCAATATGGGGCAATTTCTCCTCAGCAGGTGACAGGGGTTCATCAGATAGGGGTTCGTCTGATGGAGGCTCATCTGCTTCAGAATGCTGCTCATCTTCTTCCATTGGAGAAGAGGCAAGGTCTTGAGGAGAGGTGAGGAAGGAGGGCTGGTGGTTTGGCTGATGAGATGTTAGCAGCTCAATCACACCAGTGGAAGGCTCAGAATTAACGAGGGGCTCCGTCACAGGAGCAGACAGGGTGGGGAGAGGAGCCACTTCGCCAAGCTGTGAAATGCCAGGGTCATCGGTAGCAGCTGCATTGGCACCACTGAGTCTTCCCGAAGGCATCGTACAGTGGGGAGTGCTGCTTCTTTCTGAAAACCCGCATGAGGCTGTTGCGTCATTCTTCAGTGGAGCTGGTGTGGCTGAAGCAGTCTTCGGGGACCAAGAGAAGCCTGGAGATGCCTCTTTCACTGGGTGAGGAGCAGATGGCATCAGCGAATAAGTTTTAGTGTTGTCTGAACTTTTTAAGATAAAATGGGGTTCGGTTTCACTTTTTACTTCAGGTTGCACGGTCTCAGTTTTACTCCCTAAACAAGGACACCAAATGTGAAGAAAAATACAAATTACTTTTGGTAGGGGTTGTCTTTTAAAAAGTATTTTCAAAGACATGTACAAAGAATTATATAAGAAAACGCTGATGTTGTGTTGCTTGGTTTTGTTCTGTTCATTTCAAATCACAAACACGAATTAAAAACTTTATGTAGTTTTGTATACTTTTTCATCCAATAATTTTTATTTTTATTTTTATTTTTTTTTTGGAGACAGAGTCTCCCAGGCTGGAGTGCAGTGGCACGATCTCGGCTCATGCCATTGTCCTGCCTCAGCCTCCCGAGTAGCTGGGACTACAGGCGCCCGCCACCACGCCTGGCTAATTTTTTGTATTTTTTTGTAGAGACAGGGTTTCACCGTGTTAGCCAGGATGGTCTCAATCTCCTGACCTCGTGATCCGCCCACCTCAGCCTCCCAAAGTGCTGGGATTACAGGCTTGAGCCGCTGTGCCCGGCCATAATTTTCTTTAAAGAACTCTTCCTTTGGGAAAGAGGCATAAATAAGTGCAAAAATCTAGTCAAAAGGATGGCTGTTCATTGTTTGAAATAGTAAAATATTGGAATTGAACTAATTAGGTAGGAAGTAAATAATACAACTAAATGTTGTAATATTGTGCAGGTATTGTAAATACAATCACATAGAGCAATATTTAACTATTCAAAGAGATATTTAGATACGTTTTAGGCATTGTATGACCCTATATTTTAAAAAGTAAAAACAAGTAATAGTTTATAAATATTTCTAGGTAACAAAATCATCTTAACTGGCAAAGTCCAAGGTTAGGCAGAGGGAAGTCAAGCAAAACATTGTAGTTGAACATAAATCTTTGTGACCCTCAAAAGCAAGAGTATTTCAGCTTAGTTTCCTTCTCATTAAGGAAGTAGATCATTACTCTCAAGATGTCAACTGTGGGTTATTTGCTCTGACACATCCACATAAATCTCACATCCAATGGGAACATTTTCCTTGAGGACATTCTCCCTGTTATGAAGTTCTTTTTTTTTTTTTTGAGATGGAGTCTCGCTCTGTCGCCCAGGCTGGAGTGCAGTGGCGCGATCCTGGCTCACTGCAATTTCTGCCTCCCAGGTTCAAGTGATTCCCCCGCCTCAGCCTCCCGAGTAGCTGGGACTACAAGCGCACAACGCCGCGCCACACCCGGCTAATTTTTTGTATTTTAGTAGAGCCGGGGTTTCACCATGTTGGCCAGGATGGTCTCAATCTCCACCACGCCTGGCTAATTTTTTGTATTTTAGTAGAGACGGGGTTTCACCATGTTGACCAGGATGGTCTTGAACTCCTGACCTCGTGATCCGCCTGCCTCTGCCTCCCAAAGTGATGGGATTACAGGCATGAGCAACCACGCCTAGCCCTCTAAAAAACTATTTGGAAGTGCAAAACCAGCAAATCTTAGGACCAAGAAAAAGTAAAGCAGCCATGTTTTAAAGTAATTAAAAATATAATAAATTGATAATATAATAAATAATGATCAATTTCAGAAGCTCTGCAGTTCTCCTCTCAGATGCTACAACCTGGAGCCTTGAGAGCTCTCATTTCTAAAGATAACGCATATATAAGACCCAGAAATGGTACATCAGGAAACCTCTACTGTTATCAGTGGCACTATTATTATAGAGGATAAGTTGTCCACAGAAGGTAAATGATGGGAAGGAAAGACTAAATGACCGAGGGGTAGAATTACAAAAGGATATTATGGCCCAAGTATTGTACATTATGCTTACAAATATCTGGGAATATACATTTCTTCTCAGTATTTCTCTGTATTATTACATTTCTTTCAGCATTATATAAATGCCTGCACTGCCATCTCTGCTCATGTTATAAAAACAAATAAACAACTTCTCATAAATGTAAAAATGAAAGAAGCTAAGGAATACATTATAATGTTAATTTTGAATGTCAGCATGAATTCATGATTTTTTTCATTCTATAGGCTCATCAAAGAAATGGCTGATTTTAAATATGGGGCAGAATTATATAGATAAGCCTGGAACAACTTGTTATAGAAGTTAAGAAAGTAGGCCAGGCACGGTGGCTCACACCTGTAATCCCAGCACTTTGGGAGGCTGAGGTGGGAGGATCATGAGGTCAGGAGATCGAGACCATACCGGCTAACACGGTGAAACCCTGTCTCTACTAAAAATATAAAAAAAAAATTAGCCAGGCATGGTGGCGGGCGCCTGTAGTCCCAGCTACTCGGGAGGTTGAGGCAGGAGAATGGCGTGAACCCGGGAGGCGCAACTTGCAGTGAGCTGAGATTGCACCACTGCACTCCAGCCTGGGAGACAGAGCGAGACTCCATCTCAAAAAAAAAAAAAAAAAAAAAAAAGCTGTCAAAGACAATTGAGGTTGTGACAAAAGAACTGAGAAGCCGGCCAGGCGTGGTGGCTCTCATCAATTTGTGAGGCCGAGGCGGATGCATCACTTGAGGTCAGGAGTTTGAGACCAGTTTGGCCAACATGGTGAAACCCCATCTCAACTAAAATACAAAAATTAGCTGGGCGTGGTGGCGGGCACCTGTAATCCCAGCTACTTGGGAGGCTGAGGCAGAAGAATCACTTGAATCAAGGAGGTGGAGGTTACAGTGAGCCGAGATGGTGCCACTGTACTCCAGCCTGGGTGACAGAGTGAGACTCCTACTCAAAATATATATTAGGTGAAAAGCTGATAAGAGCCAGGTGTGGTGCACGCCTATAGTTCTAGCTGCTAGAGAGGTTCCCATGGGATCCCAGAGTTTGAGGCAGCAGTGTGCTAAGATTGTGTCTGTGAATAGCCATTGTACTCCAGCTTTGGCAACATAGCAAGACTCTGTCTTTAAAAAAAAAACTCCAAAACCCAAAACCCAAAACCAAAACTAACGAGACTTTATAATCAACAAATCAAGCCAGGTGTGATGGCTCATGCCTGTAATTACACCAATTTGGGAGGATCATTTGAGTCCAGGAGTTCCAGATCAGATGGGAAACAGGTAAAACCCCATCTCTATAAAAAATACAATAATTAGCTAGGCACAGTGGCGCACACACTACAGTCTCAGCTACTTGGAAGGCTGAAGTGGGAAGACTGCTTGAGCCTGGAAGGTTGAGGCTGTGGTGAGCCATGATCACGCTACTGCATGCACTCCAGCCTGGGCAAGAGAGCTAGATCTTGTCTCCACAAACAGAAACAAAATAACAAAAAAACAAAACAAAAACAACGATGACAACACAATACCACTGTTGAAAGTGGTGTTTAGTAATATTTATTTAATTATTGCTTAAATTGATGGTAAAGGTGACCAAGGAAGGCATCCTGAAAGTCATGTCTCTTATCTATGCCAACAACAATGAGTAGGGCTTCGAATTAGACAGGGAAATTCACAGGAACATGATAAGAACATGTTAAAATTAGCTGGGCACAGTGGTGTGTGCCTGTAGTTCCAGCTACTCTGGAGGAGACTGAGGTGGGATTATTGCTTAAGCCAAGGTGTGCCAAGCCAGCTTGGGCAATAAAGTGAGACCCTTCCCCATGCCATAAAAAAAAAGAGTATGTTAAAGTATAAAAAAGGATAAGTAGGCCGGGCGCGGTGGCTCACTCCTGTAATCCCAGCACTTTGGGAGGCCAAGGGGGGCGGATCACGAGGTCAGAAAATCGAGACCATCCTGGCTAACACGGTGAAACCCCGTCTCTACTAAAAATACAAAAAATTAGCTGGGCGTGGTGGCGGGCGCCTGTAGTCCCAGCTACTCGGGAGGCTGAGGCAGGAGAATGTCATGAACCCGGGAGGCGGAGCTTGCAGTGAGCCGAGATAGCGCCACTTCACTCCAGCCAGGGCGAGAGAGAGAGACACCATCTCAAAAACAAAAACAAAAACAAAAACAAAACAAAAGGGTGGGCGTGGTGGCTCACGCCTGTAATCCCAGCACTTTGGAGGCCAAGGGGGGCGGATCACGAGGTCAGGAGATCGAGACCATCCTGCCTAACATGGTGAAACCCTGTCTCTACTAAAAATACAAAAAATTAGCTGGGCGTGGTGGCAGGCGCCCGTGGTCCCAGCTACGCAGGAGGCTGAGGCAGGAGAATGGCTTGAACCCGGGAGGCAGAGCTTGCAGTGAGCCAAGATTGCGCGACTGCACTCCAGCCTGGGCGACAGAGCAAGACTCCCTCTCAAAAAAAAAAAAAAAAAAAAAAGGATTAAGTCGAAAAAATTACCAAGAAATACTGATGGGTCACTTTTTTGTTGACTTTTGGTTCTGGTATATGTAAAAATATATTCAGTGTCTTAGTTTTAACTCTAAAAAAATAAGGCAAGGCAAAGTCCAAACACTTCTATCCATCAAAGTTGTGCAGAGATTAGCAGGTTCCATAGGGCTCACCTAAGGTTGGCAGTGATGAAGCCTTACTGTTGTTTGCTGTTGTTGGGTTATTCTTCCGCTTGATTCGGGGAATAGATTTCTTCTCCACTGCCCTTATCTTATGTGCAAGAACCTCTGTCATCATCGCAGCCCTCTTCTTTCCAGAACGGGGAACAGGCTGAGTGAAACACGTTCTTTTTTTGCGGCGGGGTGCCAGGACCTCAATGGCCCCAGATTTGATCTTGGCTTCCATTCCTTCCTTGGAGCCAAACTCATCTGTGTCTGAAAGCTTATAAAGAGGTAGCACATGGAGCTGCTCATCTTGAGGAATAACACCCAAAGAGCGGTTATCTTCTCGAGTTAAAGTACAAACCTGATAGGGAGAAAAACATGAAATGGGAAAGATATACGGGTCGTGCACATTCATTGTGGCTATTCCTGCCTTCGTGTTGTTGCCTTTGGGAAAGAGATTTGTATTCCCATTTTATTTTCAATTGGGTGCTGATGGTATATTATTATTTTATATCAAGCCACCCAACTCTGTTCAATCATAGTAACTTCCTAGTTGTTTGTAGGCAGACCAGAATAATATTTAGTTAATTTTCTAAGTAAATATAATGTTATAAAATACTTACCTATTTTTGATATTAAACATTCTTGTTACATTTCATCTTACTTCATTGCCTAAATTAATGAACGGCTATTGAACTGTGTTTATTGTGTTCATATTAAGTATAACTTATTAGGAAGATATGATTTTAGCTCACATAGCACCATATTTCTGATATTTCAAGAACGTCACATTCCTTGGATAGCGGGGACATAATTGATTTCTCTTTCCAGAAAGACTTATACTCTAACAGTTAAAAAATTTTTTTTAAATTTTATATTGATAAATATTCTCTTTCTCTTCTATTATTGCTCTATTCCAGTGAGGAGCCATATCAATAAATATCAATAAATTTGCCTTTCTTTGGATATGAAATATTAATAGCCAACGTTTTTCATCTTAAATGCAACCTATTTTAGCCCTCCTCCTTACATTAAAGGTTATATTTATTATAGAGAAATGAAAATACAGAACTATAGACACTATAGTGATTCCTGACTTTTGATACCTAATATTAATATTCTGCTTTAAAAACTAACATTTTATTGTAAAACTAATATTTTAATTGTAATTAATTTTCCTCAAGTGATCTACCCACCGTGGCCTCCCAAAGTGCTGGGATTACAGGTGTGAGCCACTGGGCCCCGCCAAATTAATTTTCAAATATTAAAAATCCAACAGAAACCTATAAAATGTTTTATTTATTTTATAATAAAAACATATATCCTGGAGCTGTAAACCTTTTCAATGACAGCAAAGACTGGAGATAAATGAAATAAACAGATTTGATTTCCAAAGCACTTTTGGATTCATGATAGAACTTGATAGATACCAAGGTAAAGCAAAGTTAAAGGTTAAAAAAATTCATTTTTTTCAATATCTATAGTCACATTTTTCAGCAAAGTCTAAAATATAAATATATGTTTCAGCTTCAAACTCCTGGGTTTGAGTGTTTCTCCTGCCTCAGTCTCTCGAGTAGCTGGGAATACAGTTGTGTACCATCAAGCATAGCTAATTTTTTTTTTAATTGTAGAGACAGGGTCTCACAAAGTTGCCCAGGCTACACTCAAGATCCTGGGTTCAAGCAATCCTTCCACCTCAGCATCCCAAAGTGCTGGGATTACAGGCATGAGCCATGGTGCCTGGAGAAAGCCTGCAATATTAAACTGTCATGGTGGTAATCTGTTCATAACTAATAATAGTCATGCTGAAAATCAGAATGTCACATCAATAAATGTTTACTGGAAGCTATTTAATTGGTCACAGAGAGACTAAGAAGGACATAAGGAGTTGACATGAGGAGCATAATTAGAAAATAAACCAATAAGGAGTAGAAAGTAAACCAATAAAAAAAAAAAGAAAAAAATTTTTTAAAAAAAGAAATTACAGTAAAACAGGGTGAAGGGAGATGTAGTGGTAGAATTTCAAGAGTTCACATGTTTGAAGATGGGGGAATTTGGAGTGATGTCAAGTTCCAGATAAGACCCTCACTGAGTGAGTAATCCAGGCCCTGGAAGTCAAAGAGCACAGAGAAGAGAAACTGAAACTTAGCTTGACTCTGAACTGACTTCAGCCTGATCACAGATATTCTGTAATTCAGGTAAAATGTCCTGGCCAAGTGATGGTGATGAACCACTGCCTGGCTGGATTTATATAACTTCAACGCTTGGAAATAACATTGGTCTCAAAGACTCTGCAAAACATTTTTGTATACAGGAATGATATGCAAAAAGAAAAAAAAGTTGTTGTGGCTTAATCTATCACCAATACTCTTCTACTGACCAAGCAAGGAAGAAAGACTGCCTGTTGATAGATCTGATCATATACTTTCAATCACACTGTAAGAGGCTGTAGCTAAACCAAAACAAAATTATTTTTTAAAAATTGTATATTTTAAAGAGACGGGGTCTTATTGCCCAGGCTCGT
The DNA here is from genome assembly GCF_028885655.2 of Pongo abelii. NCBI lineage: Eukaryota > Metazoa > Chordata > Mammalia > Primates > Hominidae > Pongo > Pongo abelii. The sequence goes on from NC_071993.2 coordinate 75,568,497, forward strand.
CTAGAACTCCCGGGGCTCAAGCAATCCTCCTATGTTGGCCTCCTAAGTAGGTGGGATTACAGACATAAGCCAACATGCTCATCCTGCAGCCAAGACTTAATGAAGGTTTTAGAATTCTCTGGCAAACCTAAAAAACTGGTGCAGCAGAAAAACAAAAGCAATTGCTGTCTATTGATCTCGCTTTATTAGATGACAGGAAGACAATTAGGTGAAGCAAACAGACAAAAATACTATTTCATGATTTTCCACTGGGTCTTCTGCCTAATTTATGTATTTCTTAATTGACTTCAGGCAATGGACATGTGATGATTTACATAACTATAAACATAGTAGGCATACCAGAATGCAAATATTGCTGATAATTGGCACAGTTGCCTCACAAAAACCCTGAAGTGCAGACGGCAAAAACAAATATCAAGTAACATGCTCAATTTCATACCTACTAGTTTGATAGCAGAGAATTGTTACTTTAAAAAATTGGCTGAGCGCGGTGGCTCACACCTGTAATCCCAGCACTTTGGGAGGCCAAGGTGGGCAGATCACGAGGTCATGAGATCAAGACCATCCTGGCTAACACGGTGAAACCCCGTCTCTACTAAAAATACAAAAAATTGGCTGGGCGTGGTGACTCACGCCTGTAATACCAGCACTTTTCGAGGCCAAGGCAGGCAGATCACGAGGTCATGAGATCAAGACCATCCTGGCTAACACGGTGAAATCCCATCTCTACTAAAAATACAAAAAATTGGCCGGGCGTGGTGGCGGGCACCTGTAGCCCCAGCTACTCAGGAGGCTAGGGCAGGAGAATGGCGTGAACCCAGGAGGCAGAGGTTGCAGTGAGCTGAGATCACGCCACTACCCGCTAGCCTGGGAGACAGAGTGAGACTCTGTCTCAAAAAAAAAATAAAAAAAAAAGTACTCCTGCCTCCCAGCAAATACACAACAATTAAATATATAACATAGCCTTTCAATAAAATGTTTGTTTGAGGCTAGCCCTGTTACTTTTTAGAAGTGCATAGATAATGCATTTAATGAAGACCTGCACTACACACTTATTTTTTTCACTTTTTTTCCACTTATTTCTAATAACACATAAATTAAGATTTTTCACAGTAATAATCATCATAGTATACGTAAGGACTGCAGCCTAAGCATATAGCGATGGAGCTTTTAGAATATAAATTCACACAGGTACATACCACAGTGCTTCCATTATTCATGTTGTGAATGTCCCTGTGGGGATGAGCACAGAAGTCCAGGCAAGCAGTGACCCCAGAGAAGGGACGACCTTCCTTGCTGCCAAGCCGACATTCTCGGGCAACATTTTCATATTCCACCTAGAAAAGAAAGCATGGAGCACAATCTTAAGAGAGAGAAGGAAATCACCTAACTTCAGTAAAGAGTAAAAATAATTTCCTCATGAAGTTTCTAATTAATTACACTTTGTAATTTCTGAGACTAAACGTATTATTGTCATGAAGGTGTAGCTTAGCAACATTCAGGATAAAGCACTTGACAATACATGGAGTAAAAGGAAAATCACTGACTTTACAAGGGAAGGCAGGGTGAGGATACTAATTCTTGTTAGAGATGGATAAGCAAGTAAAATAGACTCAATCATTCCATTAGAAAGAAAGACCAATAAAAGTGCATTAATCATATACACAGTTTTCAATATCCGTAAAAAGAAGATATACATACATTTCATGAACTATTACTGAAAGTCAATTTGTAACTCCTTTTAAAATGAAAAGGTGGATGCTGGGCGGGGTGGCTCATGCCTGTAATCCCAGCAGTTTGGGAGGCTGAGGTGGGCAGATCACTTGTGGCCAGGAGTTCGAGAGCAGCCTGGGAAACATGGTGAAACCCCATCTCTACTAAAAATACAAAAATTAGCAGGGTGTGGTGGCGCATGTCTGTAGTCCCAGCTACTCGGGAGGCTGAGGCAGGAGAATTGCTTGAACCTGCCGGGAGGCAGAGGGTGCAGTAAGCCAAAAGGCTGAGATTGCGCCACAGCACTCCAGCCTGGGCAACAAGACCAAGACTCTGTCTCAAAAAAAAAAAAAAAAAAAAAAAAAGAGTAGATCAATAAAAAGTCCAATTACATACATGTATGTTAGACATATATGCTGTGTATGTATATATTTGTTCAAATTTGAAAATTTTTCTATTAACAATGACTTTTTTTTTTTTTTTTTTTTTTTTGGTGAGACAGAGTCTTGCTCTGTCACCCAGGCTGGAGTGCAGTGGCATGATCTCAGCTCAATGCAACCTCCACCTCCTGGGTTCAAGTGATTCTCCTGCCTCAGCCTCTTGATTAGCTGGGACTACAGGTGCACACCCACCACGCCCAGCTAATTTTTGTATTTTTAGTTGAGACGGGGTTTCACCATGTGGGCCAGGCTATTCTCGAACTCCTGACCTCAGTGATCCGACTGCCTTGGCCTCCCAAAGTTCTGGGATTACAGGCGTGAGCTAATGAGCTTGGCCAACAATGGCTTTTTAAAATATAAAACAGTCTGGCATATCTGTAATCCCATCATTTTTGGAGGGTGAGGCAGGAGCATTGCTTGAGCTTAGGAGTTTACAGTAAGCTTTGATCATGCCACTGTACTGCTGCCTGGGCAACAAAGCAAGACCCCATCTCAAATTAATAAATAAATAAAAAGTTCATACCAATACATACCTGATTTTGGTAAGCTACTGGAGCATACTGCTTATAAATTGGAGCTAATCGTGTAGCCAAACTCTGTAAGTTATCTTCAAGGTTTTTTTCCTATAGGAAAACAGAATCCATTAGTTATTTTATAATCACACCTTCGTGTGTTTAAGGTACAACTGAATCATAAATCATGGCTGATGGTGGTTAATGCACAATTCATACTTATCCTGATAAAATAGCTACCACAGAAAATCACATTGTTTCTTTTCTCCATCTAAACTATTAGACATTGTTATGCTTTAGTGAAGTCTTTTGAAAGGAAAATTCTAAGTTAATTAGAAATTTAAATAGTGTTAGAGATAAATTACAATACTGTTCATGTTGTGAAGAATGAGAGCTATGTTTTATATTTATTCAATAGTATTGGGCACTTGGAATAAATGAAAACAACGTTCCTGCTGGCAAGGGGAAATGGCAAGTAACTTGGTTACAATGTAACAAGTTCCTATAACGGAGAAGAGAGAGTACATACATAAAACACCTACTCTGTGTGAGATCCTGTTTCAAATGGAATCCATATGTCCTTATGAATTAAACACATGTCCTTATGGCCCATGAAACAGGAATATTAAGCATGATCTCTACGAAAGAGCAAGGTCAGGACACTGAGAGGTTTAGTAAATGCCTGCAGATCAAAGGAAGTAAGTGGGCAAGTGGTTGTCTATAGTTCTCTTTTCTACACCATAATAGCTACAAATTGAAGAAGACTTTGAAGGACTATGAGGACTATTAACACTCAAGAAATCTGGATTGCTACTGATAGAGACATCAGATTTTTTCAAAGGAAAACTATCACAAGAGTCTCTATTAGCGTGGTGGCTAACGCCTCTAATCCCAACATTTTGGGAGGCTGAGGTGGTCAGATCACTTGAGCTCACAAATTTGAGACCAGTCTGGGGAACTTGGTGAAACTCCATACTTCTCCAAGAAATAAAAAAAATTAGCTGGCTGTGATGGAGTATACTTGCAGTCCCAGCTACTTGGGAGGCTGAGATGGGAAGGTTGCTTGAACCTGGGAGGCACAAGTGGCAGATCAAGAGATGATATCACACCACTGCACTCCAGCCTGGGTGACAGAGCCAGATCTTGTCTCAAAAAAGAAAAACACGTATAGAGAACATGGACTAAAAAGGGCGAGTAAGGCTTTCGCCTCATGTGCTCATGTGAGATTTGGTGGAAGAAGATGCCGTCAACACAGAAAGGAGACCATTATATGAATCAATTGACCATTGGTATGCATCAAATTATTATAAAAGCCAAAGCTACACAATAATTTAGACACAGCAAGTCAATTATTTAGTGGTTTCTGACAAGCCTCCATCTTAGCAACTGTAAAGTGTCTCATAATCATTTTGGTTTCCTATTGATTTATATTGACTTGATTATACAAAAAAATTCATAGGATCCATTCATAGATTTGTCTGTTAATCAGGCTACTTTTATCTTACCCGTTGTAGTTTAAAAAACAGGAAAGTCAGCCTGTAATCCCAGCACTTTGGGAGGCCAAGGTGGGCAGATCACCTGAGGTCAGGAGTTCGAGACCAGCCTGGCCAACAAGGTGAAACCCAGCCTCTACTAAAAATATAAAAATTAGCCAGGTGTGGTGGCGTGCGCCTGTAGTCCCAGATATTTGGGATGCTGAGGCAGGAGAATCTATTGAATCTGGGAGGTGGAGATTGCAGTGAGCCGAGATCATGGCATTGCACTCCAGCCTGGGAGACAGAGCCAGACTCTGTCTCAAAAAAACAAAACTAAACAGGAAAGTCATGACCCTACTTTAAAAACATGCCCTAGCTAAACTCATACACTAAGTATGATGTTTATTTGGGAGAAACTTTTAAATCAACACACATTAAAACAATTCTATTTATGTCTTCAGTCACTGGAAGTATCCAGTGGGCTGGGTAACCGTGTTTTACTACAAGTGGAACAATGCAGAGAAATGTTAACACTTGTGTACTGCTATTGATATGAACACTGGAAAAGTCACATGTAAATTCTATACTTTTTGTATGCAGCATCAGGTTTAAATTCTTCAGTATTCTCACATCACTTTATTCTATTTTGTAATAATATTTATTCTGTTATGGACCACACAGAGTCACAAGTCCTGCTGAGGAACAGGTCATCTCAAATTACCTCATTTATTGTGTAGAAGCACTGAAATAAAGTAGACAACTAGAAGCAACTCATAGTTTGTACAGTTCACTGTTGGTATTATTTTATTATTTTTCATTTTTTATTTTTTGAGACAGAGTTTCACTCTGTTGCCCAGGCCGGAGTGCAAGTGCAGCAGCACAATCTCGGCTCACTGTATCCTCCACCTCCCGGGTTCAAGCGATTCTCCTGCCTCAGCCTCCTGGGTAGCTGTAATTACAAGCATGAGCCACCACACCTGGATAATTTTTTTCCATTTTTAGTAGAGACAGGGTTTCACCATGTTGGCCATGCTGGTCTTGAACTCCTGACCTCAAGTGATCCACCTGCCTCAGCTTTCCAAAGTGCTGGGGTTACAGGTGTGAGCCACTGTGCCTGGCCCTATTAGTATTATTTTACTATTACAGGCTTATTATTCATATTGTAAAATCCTGACCTTGTAATTATTTCATTAGAATGAACATGCATGTCAGATACAGAGGGAATTACTTATCAGATCTTTACCTATTGGTGGTCAAGATTAACTCCTTCTCCCACTCTTTTTTTGTGTGTGTGGGGGTGCAGTGGTGCGATCTCAGCTCACTGAAACCTCTGCCTCTCAGGTTCAAGCAATTCTCCTGCCTCAGGCACTTGAGTAGCCGGAATTACAGGTGCCCGCCACCACGCCCAGCTAATTTTTCTATTTTTAGTGGAGACGGAGTTTCACCATGTTAGCCAGGCTGGTCTCAAACTCCTGACCTCAAGTGATCCACCTGGCTTGGCCTCCCAAAGTACTGGGATTACAGATGTAAGCCACCACACCAGGCCTCTGTTCACACTCTGTATCTAATCTCTAGGACCATCATATCCTCATCCATAGCTATACTTACCACTTAGACCATTTCTTAAGTTTCAGATTCCTATTATTGACCTGACATTCCCATGTAGGTTTCCCTTAGGAATCTCAATACCAATATATCTAAACTGAATTACTGATCCGCCCTCTACAAACCTGGTCCTATTTCCAGTGTGCCTGATGATAAAGATGAACCCCCCACCCCATATAATTTAAGTGACCATTATCCCCTCCATGGATTGTGCTCATAGATAGTTGGCTCATCTTGCTAAATCCACTCTTGGTTACATTTACTCTATTGTTCAAACAGCGTCTAGAGAGATCTCATTCAAGGGCAAGTGTAAGTATGTCACTGTCCTCCTTAAAACTGATTCTGGCTGGGCGTGGTGGCTCACGCCTGTAATCCCAGGACTTTGGAAGGCCGAGGTGGGTGGCCTTGCTCCTCACTCTGCCTGGGTGACAGAGTGAGAATCCTTCTCAAAAAATAAAATAAATAAAAATAAAAAATACTAGTCTGCAATGGTGGCTCATGCCTGTAATCCCAGCACTTTGGGAGGCCAAGGCAGGTGAATTAACTGAGGTGGGGAGTTCAAGACCAGCCTGGCCAACACGGAGAAACCCCATCTATACTAAAAATACAAAATTAGCTGGGCATGGTGGTGCATGCCTGTAATCCCAGCTACTTGGGAGGCTGAGGCAGGAGTTGCGGTGAGCCGAGATCACGCCATTGCACTCCAGCCTGGGCAAGACCGAAACCCCATCTCAATTAAAAAAAAAATTGCCAGGCAGGGTGGCACATGCCTGTAATCTCAGCTTTGGAGTTGAGAAAGGAGAATCCCTTGAGCCCAGGAGCCCAGCCAGAGCAACATAGTGAGGCCCCGTCCCAAAAAATAAAATAACATTATTTCTGAACATAAGTTCCATCCAGGTCAAGACACTTTTGTAAGTGACAATATTGGACATTTAATCCATTTCTAAAGCATGGAGTACTTTGGGAATTTAACCATGTCAATATAGTTTTGTTGTTGTTTCTTTACATTATTAAGTGAAGAAAAATACGTGCCCTTTAAGGATTTTTTTAAGATTAGGAAACAAAAAGAAATCAGAAGGAGTTAAATCAAGACTGTAGTGTGGATGCCTAATGAGTTCCCATTGATAGACTTTGCAAAACTGCCCACGTTTGATGAGAGGAGTGAGCAAGAGCATTCTTGTGGTGGAGAAGGACTGTCTGGTGGTGCCTTCCTGGGCTATTTTCTGCTAAAGCTTTCTCCAACTTTCTCAAAACACTTTCATAATAAGCAGATGTTATTTTTGTTTGGTCCTCCAAAAAGTGAGCAAGGAAAATGCCTTAAGCATCCCAAAAAAACTGTTGCCATGAACTTTGCTCTTTACTGGTGGTCCACTTTGGTTTTGACTGGACTTCCTACACCTCTTGCTGTCCTTTGCTTTGATTATGCTTTGTCTTCAGGATTATGCTGGTAAAGCCATGCTCCATCTCCTGTTGTAATTTTAAGAATGCCTCAGGATCTTGATCCCATTTGTTTAAAATTTCTATTATTTTCTGCAGCTGAGCTGGGAACAACAGTTTTGGAACCCATCAAGTAGGAAGTCTGCACAACTATAATGTTTCAGTAAGAATCGTGTAGGCTGAACCAATTGATATATCTATTCAGTTAGGGAACAAACAAGATTAATTTTTCCTCAAAAATTGATGTGGGCCAGGCACAGTGGCTCACGTCTATAGTCCCAGCACTTTGGGAGGCAGAGGAGGGCAGATTATCTGAGGTCGGGAGTTCGAGACCAGCCTGGCCAATATGATGAAATCCCATCTCTACAAAAAAAAATACAAAAGGCCAGGTCAGATGTGGTGGCTCACACCTGTAATCCTAGCACTTTGGGAGGCCAAGGCAGGTGGATCACAAGGTCAAGAGATTGAGATAATCCTGGTGAAACCCCGTCTCTACTAAAAATACAGAAAATTAGCCGGGTGTGGTGGTGGGCGCCTGTAGTCCCAGCCACTCGGGAGGCTGAGGCAGGAGAATGGCGTGAACCTGGGAGGCGGAGCTTGCAGTGAGATGAGATCGCACCACTGCACTCCAGCCTGGGTGACAGCAAGACTCCGTCTCAGAAGAAAAAAAAAAAAAAAAAAAAAATTATATATATATATATAGTGTATATACACACACACACACACACACAAAAGGCCAGGTGCTGTGGCACACACCTATAATCCCAGCACTTTGGGAGGCTGAGGTAGGTGGATCACAGGGTCAGGAGTACAAGACCAGCCTGGCCAAGATGGTGAAACCCCGTCTCTACTAAAAATACCAAAAATTAGCCAGGCATGGTGGCAGGAGCCTGTAATCCCAACTACTCAGGAGGCTGGGGCAGGTGAATCACTTGAACCCGGGAGGTGAAGGTTGCAGTGAGCCGAGATCAAGCCATTGCACGTCAGCCTGGGCAATAAGAGCGAAACTCCATCTCAAGACAACAACAACAAAATAACTTTATAAAAGAGCCTAGGTATTAATTGGGCACCTGGAAGGAGTAGGGACTGTCATTGATCTTGGCCCAAATATTTTTCCTTAAACAGCCAGAGAGGGCCAATTTTATCTTAATTTCTAAAAGCCTGCCTGGCCATAGTGTCTCATGCCTGTAATCCCAGCACTTTGAGAGGCTGAGTTAGGCGGATCACCTGAGGTCAGGTCCAGTGAGTGAGCTGAGATCACATCACTGCACTCCAGCCTGGATGACAGAGCGAGAACCAGACTCAAAAAAAAAAAAAAAAAAATTACATGGACAGTTTGACGCTTTGGCCTTCATCTTCAAAATCGTCCCATCCGTTCTTAAAATGAGCTATCCATTGGTAAACTGCAGATTTCTTTGGGGCAGTGCCCATAAGCTTTTTATAAGGCATCAACGATTTTATCATTCTTCCACCCAAGCTTCACCAGAAATTTGATGTTTGTTCTTGCCTCAATTTTAGCACAATTCATGTTGCTCTGATAGAGGCAGTTTATAAACTGACATCTTATCCTTCTTAGTGCATCAAACTAGACCCCATTCAGGTATGTTACAAGTAAGTATGAGTTTATTTTGGTGAAAAATATTATGAAATCCATGCACAGTTTATTCATAATATGAATTTTCCTTGAATGTTTTGAAGATCCTTTATATTTATAAAGTAACACACACTTTTTTCCCCCACAAATATGACTTTTTATTTGCCACTATTGTAAGTCTGAACTTTAAACAGATTCTTGGACTAGTGGTTCATATCCATCAGCTCGTTCTACTTCAGCACCTGTTTCATCCTCAGTGGCTTTTCCAGAACTGCTACCTTCACCATAAAGCTCCATGAGTTTCCCCAATTCAAAGCTAGGCTTCTTCAGCATTTTCACTTTTCTAACAAAGACATCATGGAGAGGATAGATTGGCAAGAATTTTTTCTATGTCTTTTCCAATCCTGTCTGGAATCAATTTATTGACCACTTCTTTCAAGTAATTTGTCTGCACCTCTCGGGTCATGATTTCCATCAACTTGTTCCGGATTTGGCCGAACCACTGGTGCTAAGCATAAGAGGTCTTCTGTATCTGATTGTTGCACTTTTTAGTAAAACCAACACAGAACACATAAAGCAAGTAAGCACCAGTAGTCTTGATATTGACATGAGCTTCAACCATTGTCTGCCATTTTTTGACCATGAAACATATTTTGTCATGGGTAAGATCCATGCCATGGAAGCTCATCAGGCAATTATTCCTCTGAACATCTTCAGTAATCAGCTGAATTTTCTAAATGCAACTTTATCATTCTGCATATGAGCAAGACTCACTTCAAATACACGACCCTTGAGGCCATCAGATTCAATTATGGTTCCTTGGGTCCTGGTGACTAGTGTTTTCCCAATATTTCTTATATTGAACACGGCAGATGCTTTCATGTAATACAAATCTTTCTTAGAAAATGGATCAAGCACTTTCTTCTTGGCTCCCTTTGTGTTGCCTTATTCTTGTCAACCACTACAGTGCTGCTCAGAGAGCCAAAAAGGGACAGATACTTTTATCATATAATATTTAGAAAGAAAACCTAGCTGGTTGGCTCAAGCCAACCTCCCACCTCAGCTTCCTTAGTAGCTGGGACTACAGATCTCACCTGAGATCCGGAGTTCGAGACTAGCCTGGCCAACATGGTGAAACCTCATCTCTACTAAAAATACTAAATTAGCTGGGCATGATGGTGGTGCATGCCTGTAATCTCAGCTATTTGGGAGGCTAAGGCAGGAGAACTGCTTGAACCTAGGAAGTGGAGGTTGCAGTGAGCCGAGATCACACCTTTGTACTCCAGCCTGGGCAACAAGAGCGAAACTCTGTCTCAAAAAAAAAAAAAAGAAAAAAGAAAAAAAAAGAAAAAGAAAGAAATCTGATAAAAAATGATGTATCATAGACTCTTAGAATAACTACATTGATATTAACTTTTTAAATATTTTAATGTTACTGCTGTTACATGTAAGAAAGGTAAGTATTGTTTTCAGATAGGTCTAATTATTTTCTTATGTCTATGTATGTGTATAGTGGCTTGTAATACAAAATGTTTTTTACTCTTGGTCACTGCTTAAAGATTAAAAGATATCAATCTTATAGTTAATCAATATACAAATCCTCACTACACAAACAAAGCATAACACATTAGAATACTTAGTTCCTATTGGTGCCCCACCCCCTCCCACTGCCTACCCACCCACGAGCTGATAAAGGTGTGGAGTTATACTTATAGGTTATTTTAATTTAATATAATATATAAGTATTGAACTTATTTAACTTAACACCAAGTTCGACTAATTTCTTTGCTCACCATGGCCTCGTGTCCCGGACTGATTCGTTCCGGTTTCATATATCTTCTTTCTGGATTACGTCCTTTAGTAATTCTTTCATAGTAGGTCTGTGGGTAGTAAACTTTCTGAGTCTTTGAAATTTTGGCAAATGGGTTTTTCCTATTTTGGCTGAGTATAAAATTCTAGGTTCTTTTAATGATGATTTTGCTGGGGTGGGGTAGTACAGCAGGAGGAGGAAGCCAGGGACAATTGGAATTTGGGGAGATAGCTAAAGTCTTTACCTAATTTATTTAGAGTCTTAATTAATTTATTTACTTATATAATAGAAATATAATTTTACTATTCGATTACTACTTTTCAATATTTAGTTTTCATAGTGTTTCAAAAAACGTTAAAGGAATGCACTTACATATTCAATGTGTAATTCAAAAATAAATTATTTGAATAAAGAAGGACACTTACATGTAAGGGAGAGCTTGGATCAATTCTAAATCTTCTGGGGCTTGGGCTTCTACCAAACTTACAGCCATTAAAGTACATACTCCATGAACAGCCAAAAGAGAATGAAGCTCCACAAGTCTCTGGATCAATTCCTTGACATGTACAGGTACGACTGTAAGATTGTAATTACAAGAGAGTGAACTGATGAAGCATTACAATACCTCAGAGAGAACATTTCAGGTTTATATAGCTTTAGAAGGATGAATGGCTAAAGAACCGGTTATAACGCTTATCTATTATATTACTTATTTAAAGTAGTTTAATGTTAACAATAAAAAGCTAACTTTTGTTTTTTCAAGAAATCTGACTAGGGGACCAGGGTTAACTATACTTTATTATAACCAAATTTTTAGCAAAAATATTTGGTTATGATTGCAAATCCAAATAAATGGGAATAAACTATACAGATTTATTCTAAATATCCACAGTATTGTTTGATTTGGAGATGTCTGAGATAGGGAGATAAAGAACCTGGGTTTTTCTTTTTTTTTTTTTTTTTGAGATGGGATCTAGCCCTGTCACCAAGGGTGGATTGCAGTGGCACAATCTCGGCTCACTGCAACCTCTGCCTTCCAAGTTCAATCGATTCTGCTGCTTCAGCCTCCTGAGTAGCAGGGATTACAGGTGTGTGCCACCACGCCTGGCTAATTTTGTTAATTTTAGTAGAGACGGGTTTCACCAGGTTGGCCAGGCTGGTCTCAAACTCCTGACTTCAAGTTATCTACCCTCCCAAAGTTCTGGGATTACGGGTGTGAGGCACTGAGCCTAGACAGAACCTGGTTCTTAAATCTGGGTTTTAAATCCTGGATTTGTTCCATATCACAAATGAAAATTAGAACATTTTATTACCTCTTTGGAATTCAGCTGCTTTATATCTAAAATGAGACTGATATAATTTTCTGAGGATTGAAAAACAATACATATTTTATATAAAAACAGTTTCTTGGCCAGGTGTGGTGGCTCACGACTGTAATCCCAGCACCTTGGGAGGCTGAGGTGGGTGGATCATGAGGTCAGGAGTTCAAGACCACCCTGACCAACATGGCGAAACCCCATCTCTACTAAAAGTACAAAAAATAGCCTGGCATAGTGGCAGGAGAATTGCTTGAACCCAGGAGGCGGAGGTTGCAGTGAGCTGAGATCGTGCCACGGCACTCCAGCCTGGGTGACAGAGCAAGACTCCATCTCGAAAAACAAAAACAAAACAGTTTCTGAATTTTAAAAACTTTAAAAAGTGCACAATAGAAAAAATGGAGCAGAAAACCGGTTTCATTTAATTAAATCTTAAGTGTGTAACTTTTAGGGCATTTCTAAAGCCTTAAACTAAACTATATGGTAAGAATGACAATGAAAGTACCATGTATTCTTCTTGTAGTTATAAAACTGTATGCTCTTCCAATCCCATTACTGGGTATATACCCAAAGGAATATAAATCATTCTACCATAAAGACACATGCATGTGAATGTTCACTGCAGTGCTATTCACAATACCAAAGACATATAATCAACCTAAATGCCCATCAATGACAGATTCAATAAAGAAAATGTGATACACATCCACCACAGAATAGTATGCAGTCACAGAAAAGAACATAATCGTGTCTTTTGTGGGAACATGAATAAAGCTAAAGGCCACTATCCTTAGCAAACTAACGCAGAAACAAAAGATGAAATACTGCATATTCTCACTTATAAACAGGAGTTAAGTGATGAGAATTCATGGACCCAAAGAGGGGAACAACAGACACTGTGGCCTACTAGAGGATGGAGGGTGGGAAGAAAGAGAGGATCAGAAAAAATAACCATTGGATACTAGCTTAGTAGTTGGCTGGTGAAATAATCTGTACAACAAACCCCTGTGACATGAATTTACCTAAATAAAAAACCTGCAAATGCACTCCTGAACCTAAAATGAAAGTTAAAAAAGGATTGCATGCTTTTAAATTCCACCAGAAAGAAAGAACAAAAATAACATTAAAAGAATAATTAAGTAAAAAATAAAATAAAATTGCATAATGCTTACAACTTAGTATATATTGTACTTATATAATGATTAAAATATATAAACAATAAAGAAACCAATTATTTTGAAAAAGTGAAAATAATATAAAAATTTAGAAAAAAACTATTTTTTATGTTTTCACTGTGAAAGCCTGGAAAATGCCTGATATGTAACTTAGCATTGCTTATAAAAGAAAGACTACAATGAAACTTACTAAATGAGATGCAAATGGAATAAAAATGGTTAAAACATTTTGAATAGAATAAAGTTGCCAAACAAATAGAAAGATAAGAAATTTATTCATATCATTGAAAAAGACATGGAGAGAAAAATGTTGTTTAACTTACTATGTACTAGTATTTTAAAAATGAAACACAGACGAAATGTGATAAGTTATGAGATCTAGAAGAGCATCCTCAGATTATTTTAAATAATCAACAACACCAATAGTGGGACAAATTGCACTGAGTGTAATAGTCCAGGTTATATTTCATTTTTAAAATTTTTTTTCTTTTGTTTCAGCCATCTTTGGCTATAGGTTGTATTTCATAGCCTGACTTGAATCAGGAAGAAACAGGTAAACCAAAACTGATTAACAGTCTATAGAATTAGCCTTTTCGCTTCAAAAATTTCAATGTCATGAAAGACAAAAACTGAGAAAACAAAAAGGATTAAGGGAGCAAAAGGACAAAATAACTAAATGCATTAATCATGGACAGGGGAAAATTATTGGGAAATGGATGATATTTGAATATGAACTAAGATGAGATCATAGTATTTTATCAAATTTAAATTTCCTGAATTTGATCATTATATGGGGATATACAAGAGAAGAGTCCTCATTTTTAGGATAAATACATTCAAGTATTATTTAGGGAAAAAGACAAAGTCTACATCTAGCTGTCAAATGATCAAGAAAGAAATAAGTCAACAACAGTAACGTGTTTGTATGTGTACATAAAAAAATGTAACATAGTGTTAACAATTGTGGAATCTAAGTAAGGGTATATAAGAGTTCACCAGGCCGGGCATGGTGGCTCACGTCTGTAATCCCAGCACTTTGGGAGGCTGAGGCGGGTTTGAGACCAGCCTGGCCAACATAGTGAAACCTCGTCTCTACTAAAAATACAAAACAAAACAAAACAAAACAAACAAAAAAAAATTAGCTGGACATGGTGGCGGGCGCCTGTAATCCCAGGTACTTGGGAGGCTGAGGCAGGAAATCTGCTTGAACCTAGGAGGTGGAGGTTGCAGTGAGCCAAGATTGCACCACTGCACTCCAGCCCGGGCGACAGTGCTAGACTCTGTCTCAAAAAACAGTTCACTGGGCTGGGCGCGGTGGCTCAGGCCTGTAATCTCAGCACTTTGGGAGGCCGAGGTGGGCGAATCACGAGGTCAGGAGACCAAGACCATCCTGGCTAACATGGTGAAACCCCGTCTCTACTAAAAATACAAAAATATATATATATATACAAAAAAAAAAAAAAAATAGCTGGGCATGGTGGCAGGCGCCTGTAGTCCCAGCTACTTGGGAGGCTGAGATAGGAGAATGGTGTGAAACTGGGATGCAGAGCTTGCAGTGAGCTGAGATCACGCCACCACAATTCAACCTGGGCGACAGAGTGAGACTCCGTCTTAAAAAGAAAAAAGGAAAAAAAAGACTCCGCTGAAGTATTCTTACATCTTTCTGTATTTGTGAACTGTTATTTTTGCGGGGGGTGGTGAGGGGAAGACTTGATCATGCTCTGTCAAGTGCACTGGCAAAACCATAGCTCACTGTAACGGCAAACTCCTGGCCTCAAAACATCCTCCCTCCTCAGCTTTCAAAGTAGCCAGGAACACAGGCACACACCACTATGCCTGGTTTTAAAAATTTTGTGTAGGGATAGGTTCTCAAACTCTTGGTTTCAAGAAATCCTCCTGCTTTTGATCAGGCATGAGCCACTACATCAGGCCCATGAAGTTCTCTCTCTCTCTCCTTTTGCCATGTTGCTCAGGTTGGAGTTCAGTGGCATCATCATAGTTCACTGCAGCCTCAAATTCCTGGGCAACAGCAATCTTTCCACCTCAGCCTCCTAATTACCTAGGACTACAGACATGTGCCATCATTCCCAAACAGTTTTTTTTTTTTTTTTTTTAAATATTTTTGTAGAGATGGAGTCTTACTATGTTGCCTGGTCTGGCTTTTGAACTCTTGGCCTCAAGTGATCCTCCCTTGTCGGCCTCCTAAAGCGCACGCCTGTAGTCCCAGCTACTCAGGAGGCTGAGGCAGGAGAATCGCTTTAACTCGGGAGGCAGACATCGCAGTGAGCCAAGATCGCGCCACCGCACTCCAGCCTGGTGACAGAGCGAGACTCCGTCTCAAAAAAACAAAACAACAAGAACAACAACAAAACTTATCTCCTCTTACAACTATTCACCAGTGATTCATTAAATGTATGAGAGATTTAAATTTCAAAAATTTATGTTTTAAACAAGTATAGTCATTTCTCACTTGATGTCAACAGGCTGTTAGAAACTGTGATTATAAGTGAAACCACCTAGAGCAGTTCCCCGAATATCGCTCAATATTGCTACAACGTTGATGAGAAAAATATTGGTTTCATTATATGTTGCTTGGCTTAAAGTCACAGAAAAACATGCCTAAATACCACTCAAGATCCAGATCCAAATAAGGAAAAAGATGGATATGTTTGATTGCATTAAAAACAAAACCTTTTGCGGGAGATAACATAGCCAAAGGAAAAAGACAAACTGAGAAAAATATTTGCAAATTATATCACAGAATAAGAATTAATAGCACCATCAGAGAGAAAATAGATAAATGGAGGAATTCTCTGCAAAATGGGCTAGGTTATTTAGCAGGTAGTTAAAATAAACAGACAAACAAAAAAAGCCAAATAGTTTTTAGTCATGTGAAAAAAATTCTCTCATTCATAAGAGAAATTCAGGTCAAAATTACACTGATGTCATTTCTCTTAATAGGCAAAAACTCACATTTGCCAACATAATCATTGGTAAGACTATAGAAAAACAGATATTCTCTTACATTGAATAGAGGAAATGCACAATGATATGACACTCCTGTGGAAGACCATTCTTTTAAGTCAAAATCCGTTTCCTCCAGACTCTAAAAGTGAGTTGGGTCAGCAATATTCTTTCATTGCTTCCCTTTTTGGGAAGCAATGAAATAATATTCTTTTCTTTTTTTTTTTTTGAGATGGAGTCTCGCTCTGTCACCCAGGCTGCAGTGCAGTGGCGCAATCTCAGCTCACTGCAAGCTCCGCCTCCTGGGTTCACACCATTCTCCTGCCTCAGCCTCCTGAGTAGCTGGGACTACAGGTGCCCGCCACCATGCCCGGCTAATTTTTTGTAATTTTAGTGGAGACGTATTAGCCAGGATGGTCTTGATCTTCTGATCTCATGATCCTCCTGCCTCGGCCTCCCAAAGTGCTGGGATTACAGGTGTGAGCCACTGCACCTGGTCACAGTGAAGTAATATTCCAAAGGAGAATGATTTAAACTGACCTTAACTCACTATAAAATACTCTCTTTACAGAAATGTTTATTCTTTTTAATTCCACAATACTCAAATCCTAATCTCCCATATAATATACATAGTTGGTAGCTAATTAACAATTTTACCAATATGTAATAGAGATCTGAATGGTAAGGCAGTATAAAACAGATTTAATTACTTTTCATTGAGGGTGCATCTTCTGTCGGTAGGGTGCCCATTGTATGACTTTAGATTCTCTGTGAGCTCTGTGTATAGCCGGTCGGCCATTGGAAGAGGGATGCCATCCCATACCATGATGAGCACCACCATCACAGCAGTTGGACAGTGGTGACCTGTACGCTGCCGGACCAAACAAAGAACTTTTTCTTCATCACTGCTCCTTCTTAAAACCTGAAAAAACAGAATACATTCATCTATGGAAGACAAGTATGCCAAATTTGAATGCAATGGATATTCCTTTTGACGTTCTGCATGATTATATTTTAGTTTATTTACTTAATTTATAAAATTTGTTCTACAGACGGGGTCTAACTATGTTACCAAGGCTGGTCTCAAACTCCTAGCTTCAAGCAATCCTCCTTCCTTGGCCTCCCAAAGATCTGGGATTACAGACATGTGCCTCCATGCCCGGCCATATTTTAGTTTTTTTAAAGTCACTACTTTTCAAGGGATAAAACCCTGTAGGACTTTCCACTGCCTTAACAGTTCCCTCCATGAGACTCATCACAAGAGTACCTGAGCCTACATGACTAACAAACAACAGGCAGAACAAAAATCTGTGACACGTGGTTATTATTTGTAGAAGTAGTACAAGGCAGTCCGTGTTTTATTTTACTGCTGTTATAGTTTGCACAACAGACAAGAGAGGGCCTGGTAGAAAACTGCACTGAAATTCCACAAATGTCACAAGGCAACAAATGTAGATGACGGAAAAAAACCATCTAATGTAGTTAGATGGAAATAACCAAGAACTCTCAAAATTAAAAATAAACTTGACAACTAATTTTGGGCATCTGAGGAATGTTACGGATTTTCCTTTGGGTGACTCATTTTACTATCAAGAATTAATGTACACAAAGGAATGCCTCTGTGATTTCTGTGATTTTTACATGTTATTGGAAGGATGTATTATATGCATTTTATTCATAAGACTAATGTGGTCTAGTTGACTTGGTGAATGCAAAATAGAAAAATTAATTGTAAATATTTATTTATTTATTTAATACTGCATCCAATTATTGGGATGTTAAAAAGGCTTCAGCAGTATTTAAAATTTGCTCAGTGGTCTGAATGTTAACTACAAAAAAAAAAAAAAATTCTATACAAATGTTGTCACCACATAAAACCATCCAACCATTTAAAACTGCCTCCATGTATCAAAAATTTAGAAAGTGCAGAGGTTGACCACATTAATCAGTACATAACCAGGACATGATGAAAATGCCCATCCATGTGACCAGAATGGAGCAACCAATAGCATAATTTTTTGTTGCTACAATATTACAAAACTTGAGATGAAACTTCTTAAGAAGTTAGTTACCCAATATCACTTTCTTCTGTCACTCCAGATGGTTAACAATCATTGCTACCAAGGCATCCCTTGAGTAGAGTTGGCTTTAGGACCTTCCCCCTAGACACAATTATTTATATTAAAATTTTTTCTATATTGATATGTCCTCTTACAGCCAAATAATAACACAGTGCTTGCAAATAATCTCAAATGCAAAATTATATATATTGTACCAAAATTATATTGGTTAATATTCAAGTTGTCAAAATTAACAATGAATTTATATTAATAAAGTTTTTGTATAGGAAATGCTAAAAAAAGCTTTTTACTGATGATATTTGTGCCTTTTCTGGATATTCCAAGTTTCCATCAGTGTACAATAGAAAATTAAGCACAATGGTTAGGAGTCTTTAAATTCAAATCTGAGCTCCATAAACTGCTTAAATATTAAATCCGTAAGGCTTCTGGAAACTAAAACTATTATTAAAATAAACAAAGGACTAACTATATGCAGAGGAGTATAAATTCATGGAATAGACATTATTGTAATTACGTTAATTTTCCCAAAATTGATCTCTAGATTCAATGCAATCCCAATGAAAACCCTATCAGAGGTTTGCGTGTGTGTGTGTGTGTGTGTGTGTGTAAATTGACTAATTGTTCCAAAGTTTATGAAAGAAAATGAATCTTGACCCCTACACCTCACACTGATCAACTTGAATTATAAAGTATATCTAAACAAAAAATAAAGCAATGAAGAATTTTAGAAGAAAACATCTTCATGACCTAGGAGTGGGCAAAGCATTTTAAAATGGCTTACACCAAATCTGCTAATTGAAAAGATAAAAAAGGCTGGGTGCCGAAGCTCACACTTGTAATGCCAGGATTTCGGAATGTAGAGGTGAGAGGATTGCTTGAGGCCAAGAGTTCAAGGCCAGCCTGGGCAACATACTGAGACTCAGTCTCCACAAAAAATAAAATAAACCTGGCATAGTGGCATGTACTTGTAGTCCCAGTTGCTCAGAAGGCTGAGGGGGGAGGATCCCTTGAACCTGGGAAGTCAAGGTTGCAGTGAGCACACCTTGCACCACTGCACTCCAGCATGGGCGACAGAAACTCCATACCCGCCAAAAAATAAAATAAAAAAATAAAGAAGGCAAGCAGGAGGATCGCTTGAGATGGAGAGTTCAAGGCTATCATCATGAGCTATGAACTTCAGCCTGGGCAACAGAGTTAAAAAAAAAAAAAAAAAAAAAAGAGGCTGGGAGAAGTAGCTCACACATGTAATCCCAGCACTTTGGGAGAGGTGGTTAGATCACTTGAGGTCGGGAATTTGAGACCAGCTTGGGCAACATGGTGAGACCTTGTCTCTTCAAAAAAAACACAAAAAATGAGCCGGGTGTGGACACCTGCCTGCAGTCCCAGCTACCTGGGAGGCTGAGGCGGGAGGATCCCTTGAACCTGGGAAGCGGAGGTTGCGGTAAGCCCAGATCTCGCCACTGTACTCCAGCATGGGCGACAGAAACTCTGTCTCAAAAAAAATAAAATAAAATAAAAAAATAAAGAAGGCAAGCAAAAGGGCAGGAGAAATATTTACGTGACATATATTTGACATGATATATATATATATACACATTATATATAGACATTACATATATTTGGCATAATATATATGACACAACATATACAGAGAATTGCCCCCATAGAAAATTGGCCGAAAAAATTGAATAGGCACTTCACAATAGAGAATATGAAAATAGATGATGAGCATATGAATATATGTCATCAAATATATTCATATGTATTTTGTCATATGACAAAAATTGTCACCTAGCAAAGTGAAACACAGTAAAAATATTTGTCACCTAGCAAAGTGAAACACAGTAAAAAGGAGCTACCCAGGCCAGCACCGTGGCTCATGCCTGTTATCCTAGCACTTTGGGAGGTGGAGGTTGCAGCGAGCCAAGATTGTACCAGTGCACTACAGCCTGTGTGATGGGAGCAAGACTCCATCTCAAAAAAAAAAAAAAAAAAGGAGGTACCTATGTTGGTGGAGAGAAGAGAGCGTTGTGATAAAGACACTGTTAAATTTCCAAGAGGCAACTGCAGCTAAGATTATTCTTGCATACTCAAGGCTTGGACAGAAGCAGCTCAAAGCCCCATAGAGGTTTTTGTTATAGCAGGCAAATTTGGCTTCTAGTCATGTCACATGCATATAAGAAACAGAAAAAACAAGTATTTAAACAGCTTTTTAATTACCCTCCTTCCAAAAACCAGGAGAACACTAAAGGTATGCACATTCTTGTTCTGTTTGTACAAAAATATACTATCTGTTCCTAATGTCAATGAATACTATGGTGACATTTAATTATTTTTCTACTATATTCACTAACTTCTTGCTGGTATACAGACTTCATAATTGTTCTACAGTCCTATTTGAAAGATAGACAATATGATATATGACTGGTATTAAAATAATAGGACACAATTATTATAGCTATAATAGTCTTTCTAGAATATTTTTCAAGAGAATCACAGAAAAATCTACTCAATTTTTAAAGAGAGTAAAACAATTGGATCCTTATGTACTGAAGATGCAATAGCTTTACTATATACTAGGAATAACCAGATAGAAGTTTGGTTTAAAGTCTGATATCTCAGTAAGGTTGTTAAAAAACAGAAAGATGCAAAAAACCTAAGAATAAAACTATAAAAAATGTAAAGAGAAGGTTATAAAAGAAAGTTCAGTTGGAAGAACATAATAGTGTTCCTAAATGAGAAAGCCAACCCTAAATGTCTAGCCATAAATCTCTCCCCCAATCTATTCAAATTTAGCGTGTTTCTAAGGTTCATATGGAAGGGTAAATGAGTATCATGTCAGGAAAATTTGTTTTTAAAGAATTAGAGGGTACAAGTGCAGTTTTATTACATGGATATATTGGGCAGTGGTGAAGTCTTGGGCTTTTTGTATACTCACTTCCAAAATAGTGAACATTGTACCCAATAGGTAATTCTCCAACCCTCAAGAGAAACGTTTTTTAAACAAATAAGGGAATTGCTCTTCTAAATTGAAGTTTGTTCTTTTAAAATTGTTGTTTTTTGTTTTCTTTTCTTTTCCTTTTGGAGACAGTGTCTCAATGTGTCAACTCGGCTGGAGTGCAGTGGTTCGATCATGGCTGTATGCAGCCTTTAATATCATTTAAAAGCTCTCCAGGCTCATTCGATCCTCCTGCCTAACCCTCCCAAGTAGCTAGAACTATAGGTGCTTGCCACCGTGCTTGGCTACTTTTTTGTATTTTTGGTAGAGACGAGGTCTGGCTATGTTGCCCAGGTTTGTCTCAAACTCCAGGCCTCAAGTGATCTGTGCATTTCAGCCTCCCAAAGTGCTGGGATTACAGGTGTGAGGCCCCAAGCCCAGCCATGATAAAACCAGCCATGGTCTATTATGCATACACATATTATACATATGTGGTCTATTATACATATTTACCAAAGTATAATAGAAGATAACCTTAAAAAAAGGTTATGAAGAGTGAATTCATGGAAGAAATAAAAATTAATAATAAGTAAAACACCCAACTTTGCTAGTTACAATGCAAATTGAATCATGATGTCAACTTTCACCTTAGGTGTACAATGACAAAAATTATCACTCTTAGCTTAGTATTCTGTTTCTATTTTTTTGACTATTAACAACAGGCTGGATACGGTGGCTCATGCCTGTAATTTCAGTAATTTGGGAGGTCAAGGTGGGTGGATCACTTGAGGTCAGGAGTTCGAGACTGGCCTGGCCAACATGGTGAAACCCCGCCTCTACTAAAAATACAAAAATTAGGGCAGGGCACAGTGGTTCAAGCCTGTAATCCCAGCAATTTGTGAGGCCAGGGCAGGCAGACCACCTGAGGTCAGGAGTTTGAGACCAGCATGGCCAACATGGTGAAACCCTGTCTCTATTAAAAATACAAAAGTTAGGTGAGTGTGGTGGTGCAACCTGTAGTTCCAGCTACTGGGGAGGCTGACGCATGAGAATCGCTTGAACCACAGAGGTTGCAGTGAGCTGAAATCGTGCTGCTGCACTCTAGCCTGGGAGACAACAGTGAAACTCCATCTCACAAAAAAAAAAAAAAAAAGAAAAAAAATTTTTTTTAATTAAAAAACCCACAACACTTGGTATTTTTTTTTTTTTTTTAACAAAGAAAAGAAAAAAAGTTCTGGCTGGGCATGGTGGCTCACGCCTGTAACCCCAACATATTGGGAGGCCAAAGTAGGAGGATTTCTTGAGCCCAGGAGTTAAAGACGAGCCTGGGCAATGAAATGAGGCCCTGTCTCTACAAAAAACCCCAGAAAACTAGCTGGCGTGGTGGTGAGTGCCTATGGTTTCAGCTCCTTGGGAGGCTGAGGAAGGAGGATTGCTTGAGCCTGGGTCAAGGCTGCAGTGAGTTGCGCCACTGTACTTTTAGCCTGGGTGACAGAGCAAGACCCTGTCTCAAAAAACAGAAAATTTTCACAGCCTAACTTTTAGTTTGAGTATACCCAAACTGCTAAAAATTATAATCTCTAAGCACAGGCTAAAATTGTAATGGCTTTTAAAATTTGAAATATATCTATGATGTGTATATACAATTTTTAAATTTAAAAACTAATATTAGAGGCCGGGTGCGGCGGCTCACGCCTGTAATCCCAGCACTTTGGGAGGCCGAGGCGGGCAGATCACGAGGTCAGGAGATTGAGACCATCCTGGCTAACATGGTGAAACCCCGTCTCTACTAAAAATACAAAAAAAAAAAAAAAATTAGCCGGGCGCAGTGGCGGGCGCCTGTAGTCCCAGCTACTCGGGAGGCTGAGGCAGGAGAATGGCGTGAACCCGGGAGGCGGAGCTTGCAGTGAGCTGAGATAGCACCACTGCACTCCAGCCTGGGCGACAGAGCGAGACTGTCTCAAAACAAACAAACAAACAAACAAACGAACAAAAAAACCCACTAATATTAGAAGGAGCAAGATTACACAGTTTAAAAAAATTTTAAAGTTTAAAACGGCTAGCGCGGTGGCACACGCATGTAATCCCAGCACTTTGGGAGGCCGAGGCGGGTGGATCACCTGAAGTCAGGATTCGAGACCAGCATGGCCAACATGGTGAAACCCCATCTCTACCAAAAATACAAAAAAAATTAGTCGGGCTTGGTGGTGGGCACCTGTAATACCATCTACTTGGGAGGCTGAGGCAGAAGAATCCCTAGAACCTGGGAGGCAGAGGTTTCAGTGGGCTGAGATCACAGTCATTGCACTCCAGCCTGGGCAACAAGAGTGAAACTCTGTCTCAAAAAAGTAATAATAGTTTTTTAAAAAGTAAAAAAATAAATTGGCCAGGCACACCTGTAATCCCAGCACTTTGGGAGGCCAAGGGAGGCAGATCACCTGAGGTCAGGAGTTTGAGACTAGCCTGGCCAATGTGGTGAAACCCCATCCCTACTAAAAAATACAAAAATTAGCTGGGCTTGGTGGGCGGGCACCTGTAATCCCAGCTACTTAGCAGGCTGAGACAGGAGAATCGCTTGAAACCAGGAGACGGTGGTCGCAGTAAGCCCAGATTGTGCCATTGCACTCCAGCCTGGGCAACAAGAGTGAAATTCCATCTCAAAAAAAAAAAAGAAGAAAAGAAAAAAGTAAAAAAAAAGTTGAATTAAATCAAAACCAAACTAAGTGGAAGTATCCAAGCTGTAAATTATAATTTTTTTAAAAGCTTATTTTTTTAAAGCAAAAAATAAGTCCCTGTAACACAATCTTATTTGTAAGGTTTCCAAAGGGAATAGGGTGATTTGTCAGTGCCACAAATGATCTGGGCAGCATACAAATTACAGACCAGATTCAGATCTGGGAGCAACATTCATGTCAAGTGTAGCGGGTATCTTTCCAAAGAAGGGTCACTTTTGAGTTTTATCAACAATCATGTAAGAGACAAAGTAGAGTAAATTTTTCAAAACAAAATTATGGTGACCAACCCCTCCAAAATGTCACCAGTTAACATCATTTAAAGCTATCTACATATTACAAGAAAATGAGACTTTTACAATACAATTCAACCTTTGTAAAGGGGTTAATGACTGAGTTCACACAACGGGGTTCTGAAGTTTTGGTAATGCCTTGATCTGGCCACTGGTCACATAGGTATGTTCACTTTGTACAATTTCACTGGGCTGTACCTTATGGTATGTACACTTTTCTGTGTGTATATTATACTTGAATTAAGATTTCCTTAAAAAATGAACTCTATAAGCGAGTAAACAAACTAACATAAAAAGAGTACTAATGGTACTTTAGCAGACAATAAGCTTAAGTAAAGAAAAACATGTAAGTCAGTTTAATATTGGCCAGGCGCGGTGGCTCATGCCTGTAATTATGGCACTTTGGGAGGCCAAGGTGGGTGGATCACTTAAGGTCAGGAGTTTGAGACCAGCCTGGGTAACATGGTGAAACCCCACCTCTACTAAAAATACAAAAATTAGCTGAGCGTGGTGGCACACACCTGTAATCCCAGCTACTCGAGAGGCTGAGGCTGGAGAATGGCTTGAACCTGGGAGGCAGAGGGCCAAGATCATGCCACTGTACTCCACCCTGGGCAACAGAGCAAGACTTCATCTCCAAAGGAAAAAAAAATCACTTGTAGGTATTCATTGCCACATCTGCTCTATTGACTAATACACAATCGCACAGAGGGGAACTCATCATATGATGCCCAATGTGAAGCACTCAGGCATTGGAGCCAACGAGGCCATCCACTGTTTGACTTCTTCTACCTACTTCTGCCATTACCCCAGAAGCTCAAGAGGGGAAGTATACAAAGAGTTATACTCCTGCCTCAGCCTCCTGAGTAGCTGGGATTACAGGCTTACGCCACCACGCCCGGCTAATTTTGTATTTTTAGCAAAGACGGGATTTCACCATGTTGGCCAGCCTGGTCTTGAACTCTTGGTCTCAAGTGATCTGCCTGCATCAGCCTCCCAAAGTGCTGGGTTTACAGGCGTGAGCCACCATGCCTGGCCAGCTGGGAAATTCTTAAATGTGATTTACTCACGACATCCAGCTAATTTTTAAAATACTATTTTTTTTGTTTTTTTCTTGAGACAGGGTCTCATGCTATCACCCAGGCTGGAGGGCAGTGGCACAATCTCAGTTCACTGCAACCTCTGCCTCCCAGGTTTAAGTGATTCTCCTTGAACATCTAAGGTGCATCTAAGAAACTATATTACCCTTTTCTTCAAAATCTACTGAAGAACAAGATAACTTATTTCTGACAAGATCCAAAGTGACAGCAGAGAAAAAGAGTCAAAAATCTCTGCCAAAGACTATAATTATGTGAGAGTATTAATGACCACCTGGCAAGGAAACATTTCAAGAGGAAAATAAAACAGTGTTGAGAACATAGGCAAAACAATGTAAGAATGGCCCAGAAAGTGGTGCTGGCCAGTTAGAATTTGCTGTTAGACTTTTTGTGTGTGATCATTAAAAAGAGAAGCAATAGATCTCTCTTCCAAGCAAACAAGACAAGAAGGCTGTCGCAGTGGCTCACGCCTGTAATCCCAGCACTTTGGGAGGTGGAGGAGGGTGGATCACTTGAGGTCAGGAGTTTGAGACCAGCCTGGGCAACATGGTGAAGGCTGAGGCAGGAAAATCACTTGAATCTGGGAGGCAGAGGTTGCAGTGAGCCGAGATTGTGCCACTGCACTCAAGCCTGGGCAACAGAGCAAGATTCAAAAAAAAGAAGACGAGAAACACAACTTAAAAAAAACGGTGAGCGGGCAGTTTAGGACAGAACTTTAATACTACTAACAAACCTAAGCATACACATGGAGATTTTAAAAAATGAAATCATGAAACAATGCTTGATATAGATTAATGTTTTATAACAAATACACAAAAAAGGTACACTATCCAAGATGAAAAGTAAATTTGGAGCAATGTAATTCACTGGCTGCATGTGTATGTTCGATTTCTTAGTTCAAAATTTTTGACCTGCATTTCCTCCCTCACCCACATATAGTCCACCCAATTGCACTAGTATCATTCAAAATAACCTCATGGTAAAGTTCTACAAACCATGTGGAATACAGACAGATCTAATTCTTTTTTTAAATTGTTTTAAAATTTTTCCCACCTTTCTTCATGGACATTTTTTAATTCCAATTTTCATTCAACCTCTACCTAAAGTTTAAGCGTGGGGTGGACAACTCCAGCAGATTCCCAGCTCTAATTCTCAGTTTCTCATGCCTCAGAATATAGCTAATAATGAATACCACAGCCATACTATTTCAAGATACCAATTCAAATTCAAGATACTCAACTTTCTTTTCTCTCTGTAGGCAGGGCTCATTCTGTTACTCAGACTAGAGTGTAGAGGCCCAACAATGGCTCAATGCAACCTCCTCTTCCTATGCTCAAGCAATCGTCCAGCCTCCAGAGTAGCTGAGACCACAGGCGCACACCACCACAGTTGGCTAATTTAAAAAAATTTTTGGCTGGGCGTGGTGGCTTACGCCTGTAATCCCAACACTTTGGGAGGCACAGATGGGCAGATCACGAGGTCGGGAGATCGAGACCATCCTGGCTAACACAGTGAAACCCCGTCTCTACTAAAAATAAAAAAAATTAGCCAGTTGTGGTGGCGGGCGCCTGTAGTCCTAGCTACTCGGGAGGCTGAGGCAGGAGAATGGCGTGAACTCGGGAGGTGGAGCTTGCAGTGAGCCGAGATGGAGCCACCGCACTCCAGCCTGGGCGACAGAGCGAGACTCCGTCTCAAAAAAAAAAAAAAAATTTTTTTTTTGTAGAGTCTCACTATGTTGTCCAAGCTGGTCTCCAACTACTGGGCTCCAGTGGTCCCCCCGCCTCAGCCTCCCAGAGTGCTGGGATTACAGATATACAGAAATGAGCCACTGCACCCAAATGGGAATTTTTTTTTTTTTTGGAGATAGACTCTGGATGTTGCGCAGGCTGGAGTGCTGTGGCACAATCTCGGCTGATGGCAACCTCTGCCTCCAGGGTTCAAGCGATTCTCATGCCTCAGCCTCCTGAGTAGCGGGGACTATAGGTACGTGCCACCACGCCTGGCTGATTTTTTGTATTTTACCAGAGACGGAGTTTCACCATATTGTCCAGGATGGTCTCAAATTCCTGAGCTCAGGTGATCCACCCACCTTGACGTCCCAAAGTGCTGGGATTACAGGCATGAGCCACCTAACCCAGCCCTAAAATACATTTTCGAAATAGTCATATTTAAACTCCATATTCATTCACTCAACACAAATTTATTGAGTGCTAATTCTAGGCTCGGCATTGCTCTATGCAAAAGCAGTAAACAATATGAATATTTTAAGTAAGATAAGTAAGATAACCTGGAAAGTTTGGAAAAATAAAGTTTGACTAACATTACGATTTTTCTGACATAAAATCAGTTAAAAAACCTATTTTAGCACTTTGGGAGGCCGAGGTGGGCAGATCATGAGGTTAGGAGATCAAGACCATCCTGGTTCACGCAGTGAAACCCCGTCTCTACTAAAAATACAAAAAATTAGCCAGGTTTGGTGGCAGGCACCTGTAGTCCCAGCTACTCAGGAGGCTGAGGCAGGAGAATGGCGTGAACCCAGGAGGCAGAGCTTGCAGTGAGCCGAGACTGAGCCACTGCACTCCAGCCTGGGCAACAGCCAGAGTCTGTCATTTCATGGAAGACAATTTTTCCATAGAGGTGGGGCCAGGGGCATAGGTTTTGGGATGATTCAAGTACGTTACATTTATTGTGCACTTTATTTCTATTATTATTACATTGTAATATATAATAAAGTAATTATACAATTCATCATAATAAAGAATCAGTGGGAGCCCTGAGCTTGTTTTCCTAAAACTAGACGGTCCCATCTGGGGGTGAGGTGGGACAGTGACAGATCATCAAGCATCAGATTCTCATAAGGAGAGCACAACCTACATCCCTCGAATGTACAGTTGACAACAGGGTTTGCAGTCCTATGAGAATCTAATCCCACTGCTGATCTGACAGGAGGCAGAGCTCAGGTGGTAATACTAGCAATGAGGAGTGGCTGTAAATACAGATGAAGCTTCACTTGCTCTCCTGCTGCTCACGTCCTACCATGAAGTCAGGTTCCTATTGGCCCATGGCTCAGGGGTTGGGTCCCCTGGGTTAGTGCACTCTAGCCCAGGCAACACAGACGGATATCCAAAACAAACAAATAAAATTTCGCTAGGGAAAAATACTAAATAGAAAATTGTCACCAAAATCTTTAAGCTACAGCGTTTATATTTGCCTTCTTAAGAAAAAAAAAAAACAAAAAAAAAAACAAAAAACTATACACTACAATTCTTTATATCACTGTTATTATTATTATATTAGAAAAGGTTTTAAAGAGAGGAAAAAGAAATCACCCCAATCCCACCAATAAGCCTAGTAACCTTTCTCTCTTTTGGACTCACTGTAGGAGAAGCCAGCTGCCACATCATGAGGACATATTCATTCCTTACCACTTAATAGACAAAGGAGTGAACAATTCAGAAATAGCTAACAGATATAGCTCAATAAATTGGTAACAACTATCAGCCCCAGATATTGGAAACCAATTGTGTGATTTATTTCAAATATACAAGGTACTATGGATAGGCCAGACACAAAAGAACAAAACAAAATAAAACTATACTGTTTGAGAAATATATAAGTAGCAGGGAAAGGTGGAAAGCAAGAAAATTATTACCACAAAGCCAGGATGGGAGATTTATAACTGGGGCTTCTGAGAATCTAGTTTATTTTGTTTCTTTCTTTAAAAAAAAAAAAGAGAGATGTGGGGTCTTGCTATGTTGCTCAGGCTGGAGTGCAGTGGCTGGCTATGGACTCACAGGAGCCACCATAGTACACTGTAACCTTGAACTCCTGGCCTCAACCTCTTGAGGTGATAAAAGAAAGACACTGTAGTTTCCTTCTTGCCCTCTTTTGATTCACTCACTCTAGGGGAAACCAAGCTGCTGTGTTATGAAAACATTTAAGATGAGGAGGAACTGAGGCCTCCAGCCAACAACCATCAAAGAGCTAAGGCCTCCTGTAAGGGAGCTTGGAAGTGGGTCTTCCAGCTGCACCACTCTTCCCCAGTCAAGTTTTCAGATGATTGCATCCTCATAGGAGCCTATACCAGAAGCACCACTTGGATTCCTAATCCACTAAAACTGCAGGAGATAATACCTGTTTGTTAGTCAAACATGAAGGCCTTCATGTTACTCATGGGCTAAAACCTCAGCTCCTCGCTGTGGCCTACAAAATCATTCACCTTTTCACCCCCACCTGGTTCTATTAATTATCTCCTTAATTTCGTTTTTCGTTTTTGTTTTTTTTGAGACAGAGTCTCACTCTGTCTCCCAGGCTGGAGTGCAGAGGCGCGATCTAGGCTCACTGCAACCTCCACCTCGGGGGTTCAAGCAATTCTCCTGCCTCAGCCTCCCGAGTAGCTGGGACCATAGGCTCGCACCACCACGCCCGGCTAATTTTTTCTATTTTTAGTAGACACGGGGTTTCACCATGTTAGCCAGGATAGGCTCGATCTCCTGACCTCTGGTGATCTGCCCCACTCGGCCTCCCAAAGTGCTGGGATTACAGGCATGAGCCACTGCGCCCGGCCTATCCCCTTAATTTCAAATGACTCTGCTTAGATTTTTTTTACTGGACTCTTATTTCTAATCCCAAGACCTTTGTTTTTGCTGTTTTCTTTGCTTAGGAATGCTACTCCCTGCATATCCTCTGCCTACTTAGCTCTTTTTTGCTTTTTTGTAACTCCTTTCTCAGCTTAAATGTTCCCTCCCCTGAAAGGCATTCCCTGACAATCCATGCTTTTGGAGACAGTTTTGCTCTTGTTGCCCAGGCTGGAGTGCAGTGGTCCGATCTTGGCTCACTACAACCTCTGCCTCCTGGGTTCAAGCGATTCTCCTGCCTCAGCCTCCCAAGTAGCTAGGACTACAGGTGCCCATCACCATGCCCAGCTAATTTATGTATTTTTAGTAGAGACGGGGTTTCACCATGTTGGCCAGGCTGGTCTTGAACTCCTGACCTCTGGTGATCTTCCCGCCTCGGCCTCCCAAAGTGTTGGGATTACAGGCGTGAGCCACCGTGCTGGGCCGACAACCCACACTTCATGGGAAAACCCTGGAAAGATCCCCATGGGAAGAGAGAAACAAAGTAAGGAGACCATTGTTACTAAAGCAATATAAAATTAGAGTTAGTCTGTTGGACTAACTGTATTAGAGGATACACAAGAGAAATATGTACAAAAAGAAGAAACATGTAAATTCTCCCTTAAATTCTACCTTAAAACAGTCCTAAAGGACAAAAGAAGGCATATGCAAATGTAAAGATGCAATATGTAGAATAGGAAGACTGAACATGAAATATATGTAAATTCTCCAAATTCTGTTAATATGATTCCAATAAAAATACCAGTAGGATTTTATTCTTGTAATGAAACGTGGTGTTTATACACTAATATGATAAAATAAACCAGAATAGTCAGATCACTTTTGAAAAATTAAAAGGAATTAGCCTATCAGAAATGGAAACATTATAAAATCTAAATAATTAGAGCAATCTCATGCTGATTAAAGACAATGATTTAACACAATAGGGAATTCTCACATATAAACAAATACACATCAATAATGAAGAGGTGTACAATTAAATGAGTGGTGTTGGATAACTGAGTAGCCATCTGGAGAAGTGTACATAGCTACCAACACTCTAAACCAGGATAAATATAAAATACTTCATTATAGAAAAAAATAAAATCATTAAAATACTATAAAAGAAAATGAAAGATTTATAACCTACAAGTGGTAAAGATTTTTCTAATTAAGATAAAATACCCTAAAGCTATAAAAGATGAAAAAGCTGATTAGTCAAAAAAAAAAAAATCTAACTGGTAAAACCACAACAAACTGAGAAAATATATTTGCAACTTTCATCACAAATGGCCAATTTACTTAAAAATCTATTAAAAAATCTGGCCCAGCACAGTAGCTCACGCCTGTAATCCCAGCACTTTAGGGGACTGAGGTGGGAGAATCACTTGAGCTCTCCACTAAAAAAAAAAAAAATTAGCCGGGTTTGGTGGCAAGTCTTAACTACTTGGAGGCTAAGGTAGAAAGATTGCTTGAGCCTGGAAGATCAAGGCTGCAGTGAGGTGTGATTGCACCACTGCCATCCAGCCGGGGCGACAAAGACCCTGTCTCAAAAATTAAATAAATAAATGAATAAATAAAATAAAGGTCACTCTGGCTATTGTAAATGTATAAATATCAGCTCTGGAATAACAAGCTTCAAAAAAATGTATAAATAGGAAATACTTACCCACTTAGCAATTGGACACCCATGAGAGCTTTTCCCTTCTTTACCGGTGTACACTACTATTTCTATCCTTATTGCGTTTCCTTTTTGACCATACCTGAGTATAAAACACAGTGAAGGGAATGTACTAATTAATTGCAATCTGTACTTGAAGGCTTTGGCTTTGAACATCTTAATGTATATAAGATATAGATGTACAGAAGTTCAAAAATCAGACACTCTTCATAATTTTCTCTTGTTAAACATCTGCTTTTGTGTGGCAGGTATTTTAATTTGTTAACCAGTCCTACTCACTTATCCTCAAAGATCACTCTTTAAAAAATAGGCTGAGTGCAAGACAAGCAATGGGAATGTGGGGTATGCAGTGTCAAGGGTGGTAATTTGACCTATTTCTACCATTATACGATATATAAAAAGTACTTCTGAGTTTATCAAAGACAACTAGTCTTGCTTTGTGGGTGCTTTTATGTGCCCAACAGCTTGTATGATGGGTGGCTCAGTAGGGACACGAGGACACCCCTCTTTTGTTGGGCCCTAAGAAACATCCAACTCATACTCCTGATCATTTTTCAGTCACGGCGTTTGTTCTTAGAGATGATTTATCTCCGTTGAGTCAGATCCACAGTAAGAATGATTTTAACAGGGAAGCGTATTTCCTCACCTATTCTCCATGATTTCCCTGACAGCAGCAACACTTGGTCCTGCCCCAAGGTGTGTATAATATGGGCCTTTGTCTTTTTGTATAACTCGATCTGTGGAAGGAATAAGATTATTAGACCCAAAGCTTTACAGAATTGCATAGGGGACAGGAGAAGCTATTTTTATACTTTTTGTTCCCCCTCAATTCAGAACCATGAATCTTGACAAGGTTTTGGTAAGATTTGATAATTAAAGTCAAGGACAACAGCCCATGGAATTTAACTTTTAATGTTCCTTTCTTCCTGCCCCTAACGAATTCTTTCTTCCTCTGAAAATCAGAGGAGAAAAAAAATATTTTAAGATGTGGGTCATATTTATACTCCTATCTCTTGCTTAAAAAGAAAAATCTGTATTAATTGAGGTGTAATACTAAAAGTTATCCAAGAACAATAAATGTTAAAGGTTGCCCTCAGAATCCTATTAAAATTGAGCAATCTCTTTTTTTTTTTTGAGACAGAGTCTTGCTCTGTCTCCCAGGCTGGAGTGCAGTGGCGCGATCTTGGCTCACTGCAAGCTCCACCTCCCGGGTTCACACCATTCTCCTGCCTCAGCCTCCCAAGTAGCTGGGACTACAGGCGCCCGCCACCACGCCCGGCTAATTTTTTTTTTGTATTTTTTAGTAGAGACGGGGTTTCACCATGTTAGCCTGGATGGTCTTGATCTCCTGACCTTGTGATCTGCCCGCCTCGGCCTCCCAAAGTGCTGGGAAAATTGAGCAATTTCATTGCAGACAATTTATTCTACCTTACATTTGCACAATTACAAAAGAATGTTCCTTGTTACAATTATTTGTAATATCAAAAAGAGAGCAAAACACTCAACATCTGTCAATAACATGTGGTTTAAATAAATTATGGGATGTTTATATAGTGGAATACAATAAATCTATTGAAACAATAATATTTATAAAACATTTTAAAAGATCATTATATTAAAAAACCAAGTAGAAAGATTGTTTTAAATTTTTTGTAAAAATGGAAACAAAATTAAAATCAATAATGTTCTTTTGTATAGAATGGGAGTATAGGAAGATGTTTGCGTCGTATTTCTGCACCACTTGGATTTTTGTGAGCATGAATTTTATGTTTCTTAAAAAATGCTATTTTTAACTTGGCCCCTTAGACTCATGTGTAACAAGAATTACTGGGGAATTTCTGCATTTCATGCATTTCTAGCCATGGTATACCTACACCAAAAAGTCATTTTCATTGGATGTCAAATACTAGGGGAATTACTTCTGTGGCTTCCTTTTTCACCTTTATTTTTTAGTATTATTATTTTTTTGAGATGGAGTTTCACTCTTGTTGCCCAGGCTGGAGCACAGTGTAGAGATCTTGGCTCACTGCAGTCTTCGCCTCCTGGGTTCAAGCAATTCTCCTGTCTCAGCCTCCCAAGTAGCTGGGATTACAGGCATGTGCCACCATGCCTGGCTAATTTTGTACTTTTAGCTTCACCATGTTGGCCAGGCTGGTCTCGAACTCCTGACCTCAGGTGACCCACCCGCCTCGCCCTCCCAAAGTGCTGGGATTACAGGCGTGAGTCACGGCACCCAGTCTACTTCTGTGGCTTCTTAAGTAAGATACACTTGATAGATTTTATCTTATTCTTAGTGATCTACAGCAGTGATTCTGAACCAGGGGAATGTTGCCGCTAAGGGGACTCATGGAAATACCTGGAGACATTTTTGGTTGTGACAATTCGGCAGTTATGTGTGCGCATTACTACTGGCATCTAGTGGGTGGAAGATAGAGATGCTGCTAAACATCCCACAATGCACAGGACAGCTCTCCACAACAAAGAATTACGAAGGATAAAATATCAATACTGCTCAGTTTGAGGAATCCTAATCTAGAGATTATTTTGCTAGAACATAATTCCACCATGGAAATTCTTTACCCTCAGATATGATGGTACTACTTGGGATGATTTGATAAAAAGTGACTGGGTAAATAACTTTTTGTTTCTCTGTCTTTAAGTGCCTTTTTCTACACAATGAGCACAATAAACTCACACGTAAAATGATTTACTAATGACATGTTAGTGACAGTAGATAAAACAGCTGAGTCCACTGCAGGTACTTATTCAAC
This sequence comes from Pongo abelii, assembly GCF_028885655.2. Lineage (NCBI taxonomy): Eukaryota > Metazoa > Chordata > Mammalia > Primates > Hominidae > Pongo > Pongo abelii. Next base: position 75,602,747 of record NC_071993.2, read on the forward strand.
TCTGAATGCCTGGCTGTCTATTCCTATATGCTGTGACTAGTTATTTTGCATAAGGAAAGGGTCTTCAAACTAGACAATCCTCCTTTTAGAACCATGCACATAGAAAAAGTAGTCTAGCTCAGGTATATAAATTTTAAAGGCACGTGTTTGTTGAACTACAGGGCTTATTTCCATTTGTAAGGATATTTAGAAAAGTGTTCTCTCCCTTTTTTTTTTTTTTTTTGAGACGGAGTCTCACTCTGTCACCCAGGCTGGAGTGCAGTGGCGTGATCTCGGCTCACTGCAAGCTCTGCCTCCCAGTTCACGCCATTCTCCTGCCCCAGCCTCCCAAGTAGCTGGGACTACAGGCACCCGCCACCATGCCCGGCTAATTTTTGTATTTTTTAATAGAGATGGGGTTTCACCATGTTAGCCAGGATGGTCTCATCTCCTGACCTCGTGATCTGCCCGCCTCGGCCTCTCAAAGTGCTGGGATTACAGGCGTGAGCCACTGCACCAAGCTGAAGAGTGTTCTCTCTTTTATAATTCACCTTTATTAAGCATCAGCATGTATATTATAAGGATAGGTTCTGGAGTTGAGACTGCTGTCTCTGAGTCCCAGTTCAGTTACTGGATAGCTATGAAATTCTCTGTGCCTCAGTTTCTGCATTTGTATAATGGGGATAATAAGCCCTGTCTTTGAAGAGCTGCTGTGAAAATAACAAGTCAAGGCAAGCACAGTATCAGACTTGTAGTAAGAGCTCCAGAATGGAAGCCATTATCATGATTACATTCTTCTCTCCTTAATTCAAGAAACTGATTCTCCCAATTCAACTCCACCCAGACAGCATTGTCACTCTTTCCAAATTTTGAGATTCTTCTCAGAACAGCCTATCCTTGGTAACTGGCACATTGCAGTTTGTCAAAACTGTGTGTTAGCTGGTGTGGTGGTTCATGCCTGTAATCCCAGCACTTTAGGAAGCTGAGGCACGAGGATCACTTGAGCCCAGGAGTTCAAGACCAGTCTGAGTAACAAAGTGAGACACCATATCCACAAACAAACAAAACAAAAACCTAAAAAACACTGCATATTGAACAACGAGCAGAGAAATGGAAGGATATTATTTCAGAACAACAAGTGTACTTTGGAAAGACAAGAATTCAATATTATTACTACACAACACTATATTTTCTACTGTTAAAAAATCAATGTGATATACTTATCCTCCCTATGGAACCACCTGCTTCTAATAAAAACATCACCTTTGGTCAAGGCAAATCTTGAGTCTTTGTGATTTGGAGCCATATTTTAAGTAAGACTTCCAATAACTAAACCTATTTGGATGAGGTTCAAAACAGATTTTTCACAAAATTTATTCTATCATAGTTGTATGGTAAACAAAATAATGGGGCTTCAAGCAGCCTAACGAACTTTAATGACACAATCTATTTAATTTCCCTATTTTTTTACAGCTATATTAGAGTCAACAGGTTTCTTAGAAGAGTGCTTACCTGAAATTTGGCCATAGACAGTAACTAACCAGTACAGGATTCAAATTAAACTTTCACATGTTTCAAATACTGAGGAAATTTCTCATAAGATCTGCCTGAGAATCTTTACCCAGCAAGATTTTCTCAGGGCTTTTAACACACTAATAAAACTAATTGGTTCAGAATGTTCTCTTTCAATGACTCCTAAGGCACAAAAATGTAGAAATACATTGGTTAGGGATCAGTCCATGAGTCAGCTATTAGCACATGACTCATGTTAGCACACTGGTTATTCTTTGATTTTTTGAAATAGGAAATCAGGATTAAACAAATTTGTTAAAATATGTTAAAATTCAGAAAGGCTTATGAATTCTTCAAGTGGCCAAGATTATGGAATTTCTTTATCCATAAGTACACTTTGTATTGCAGAGAAATAGAAACATATTATTCCAGAATATCAAGTGCTCTTTGGACAAAAAAAGACAGTATTAGATCTTGTACTGGATAGAGCGTAAAAGCACTAGACACTGAAAAAGATATAAACCAGCTTCGATTCTAGAGTAGGACGGCAACTGCCAGCTATATATTTTATAACTGTTAACTTATACATATGTTTTACTTTCTCTATATGTATCTTCTATCTCACACACACAGAAATATAATGAAAGGCTTGTAAGTTGAAATTTTTTTGAATATAGGAAGAATAAACAAACTGTAATAAACTACTAAGTTATTTCTTTCTTTCTTTTTTTTTTAAGACAGGGTCTTGCTCTGTTGCCCAAGCTGGAGGGGAGTGGCACAATCTTGGCTCACTGTAACCTCCACCTACCAGGTTCAAGTGATTCTCCTGCCCCAGCCACCCGAGTAGCTGGGATTGCAGGCATGCACCACCATGCTCAACTAATTTTTGAATTTTAAGTAAATACAGGGTTTCACCATGTTGGCCAGGCTAGGATCGAACTCTTGACCTCAAGTGATCCATCTGACTCGGCCTCCCAAAATGTTGGGATTACAGGCAAGAGCCATTGCGCCTGGCCTACGAAATTCATTCTTACGCTACGCACAATAAATTGACAGACATTCAACATTGAGAGATATATCAGCCTATTTTTCCACTTGAGTGGGTTTACCTTTTCCAAATTTGTTTTTCCAAATTATGAGTTGAATTTTCCATTCTTGTGAGCAGAACCAAAAGGTCCCACAGAAAAATGGTTATAGATTTACTTAATCCATCTTAGTTAGAATAAGAATGGGGAAAAAATATCACACAAAAAAGATGAATCAGAATTTGCTTCAGTCATGATTGAGGTAATTTGTGCAGGTGAAATAAGAACACATCCACACAAGTACTCACCAAGACAGCTGCAGGTGGGCAGTTCAGAATCTTTAGTTATAGACACTAGGTTTTTTGTAGGGTTAGTAAAGAAGTTCATGGCATAATCATTAAAATTTTTCTGTGCACTGTCCACTGTGGAAAACTCTGATGTTCCAACACTGGATGAACAGACTTCCTCTTCACTTTTGGTAGAAACCACTGTAATTCCACCTGAACACACTACATTTACATTCCTGAGAGTTAGTGCTGACTCCGGTAAGGGTGTTTCATGAGAGATATCAGGCAATGTTGGCAGTCTCTGATGCATGAGTTGCTCCTTAACAACCTGCTGAAACCGTATTTGGTCATCACCTGCCATCACGTTAGCACGCTGGTTAGGTGGAGAGGAGGGCTGGGTCAAAGGATAGGCTTTCTGATTGGCATTCACCGTTAACTGTACCTGAGAATTATAAGCTTTATCAGTGAATGCCTTCCCGTTGGATTCCGTTTTAAGATGAAATAAGCTGAGTGAATCCAATGGTTCAACCTTCACCTTTTCCTCTGCTGATTCAGGATATCTCTGTAATTTTATCTGAGTGAGTGGGGGAAATACTGTTTTGGGTTGCATAATGGACCTCGTTTGAGCCAGTGGTTTCCATATTTTGGTCGAGGAAGAAATTTTCCCAAATACAGTAGGAAAATCATGTGGACAAAATTGCCCAAAATTTTGAAATTTTGATGCTATCCAAATGTCGCATATTGTGCCATACATATAGGACAACTTTTCCCACTTCTGCCGATCATTTTCTTGATAACTTACAACTGTGGGCTTCTTTTTCCGCCGATCTCTTGATGGGGTGGATTTTGTCTTTTTCTGGGTTGGGTTCTTTTGTTTTGTTAATGATGAACCATGATTATTGTGTACACTTGAAGGTGGTTTCTGTTGTATTGTGCCCTTCTCCTGATTGTATTTTTGCTGTACATTACATGTGACAAGGCTTGTTGGTGTACTTTCAACTTTTTTGTCCTCTGGTTTTATATAATTGATCTTAATTATCGAAGCAAGTTGTGTCAACTGTGTTGCAACATCTTCCTCAATTTGAGTATGGGTTGCATCCTGACATGATAGATCATCTGAGTCCAATTTTTTGCTGCTGTCCAGTAACTGGTTGCAATACTCCACTTCATTATTTCTTGGTGGTAACTGATGCAAATCATTGGAACAATTGTCAAGAGTAATTATCCCTTGAGCAATACTTTTATTGGTGTCAATCTTGGATGAATTTGATTTTGGTATAAAAAGAGACAATGAATTTGTGACTTTTGAATATTCATGTGACTTTGTGGATGCTTGGTTAGTAGCTGAGCTGATATGTGAGTTGGAAAGGGTAGTAGTTTGCCCATTGAAAACCACCATGTTGCATGAACTTTGTTTTTCCAAAGATGGACAGTGATTAAGTTTTGGTGGCTCTCCCTGTAAGTTTGGGTCTTGGAGGTCTTTTCTTACAGTGTAGAGGATAGCTTTGCAGCTATTAAGCAAACTGGCTGTTCTCTGCTCTGATTCTTCATCCTTCTCTGACTTTGATGGGGAGGAATTCTCTGATGGGGCTTCCGAGAGTTGAGTCAGGGCCTCTATGGCTACCACTTGCTCCAATGTTAATCTCCTATCTTTCATTAACGATAAGAGACTTGGTTGAACGGGAGATCCATCTTTTCGTTCTTTACTTGGTATATTCTCAGGAGTTTTTGGTTGATCACCTTCATTGTGTATACTAGCATGACGATTTATGATGGAGTGTGAAGAATGTGGAATGGAACTGCAGTTAAAGCCAGGCTGCTGGAATACTAAAACGTTACTTCTCCCCTTGAGATGATCACAACTCATATCAGTAGCAACAGAGCTCATAGCGTTATTATGGTTTGCAGTGTCTTTTAGTAATTTATAAGAATTGTTTTCCAATGTCTTCCCGAATTCTTCAATATTGAATTTTTTAAATGAAACATTTGTTTCAGCTGGTAAATAGTGTACATGTTTAATGCCATTTCTTATGGTTTGTACAAACAATTTTGGAGATTTGGTTCGTTTCTTGTCAACTTCAGAGTTTTTCGATTTTTCAGCTTCTGGGACATTAGCACTAAAATCTCCTTTTACATGATCAGTTAACTGTGATTTCTTGTTTTGTGTCCACTTCTCCACCTCGATGCCTGTCATGCTGTCTTCATTTTTAGTTACATTTTCAACAGTATGTGGGTTCAATTCCAATTTTTGTTCTTCCCCATGACCACATCTACTGCAGTCCATGGATTCTGACTTGGGGCCATTTACTGGTTTGTTGTCAAAATCTGCCTGTAAAATACAGAAATTACCCATGTCATCTACTTAAATATCTGAATAACAGCCATAGAAGATTAAAATTTAATAGCAACTAAATGTAAAGCCCCTGTGGATACAGCCTAAAATATTATTTTTGCTTTTCACACATTCAGCGAAGTCATAAAATACCAAAAGGACATAATATGCAAAAAGAAAAGACAACTAGGCTAGGCATAGTGGCTCACATCTGTAATCCCAGCACTCTGGGAGGACAAGATGGGAAGATCGCTTGAGCCCAGGAGTTCAAGACCAGCCTGAGCAAGACGGTGAAACCCTGTCTCTACCAAAAACACAAAAAAAATTAGTCAGGTGTGGTGATGCACACCTGCGGCCCCAGCTACTCGGGAGGCTGATGGCGAGAGCATCGCTTCAGCACAGGAGGTGGAGGTTCCAATGAGCCAGGACTGTGCTACTATACTCCAGCCTGGGTGACAAAGTGAGACCTCTTCTCCAAGAAACAAAATCAAAGGCCAGGGGTGGTGGCTGATGCCTGTAATCCCAGCACTTTTGGGAGGCCAAGGTGGGCAGATCACAAGGTCAGGAGTTCAAGACCAGCATGACCAATATGGTGAAACCCTGTCTCTACTAAAAATACAAACATTAGCAGGACGTGGTGGTGCACACCTGTACTCCCAGCTACTTGGGAAGCAGAAGCACAAGAATTGCTTGAACCCAGAAGGTGGAGGTTGCAATGAGCCAAGATCATGCCACTGTACTCCAGCCTAGGCGACTGAGTGAGACTCTGTCTCAAAAAAAAAAAAAAAAAAAAAATTAAACTACTTTTACATCGGTAGTGTTCGTTAGGCAATATCTATTTTATTTATTTTTTATTTTATGTTTTAATTAATTAAATTTTTTTCAGATGGGGTCTTGCTCTGTTGCCCAGGCTGGAGTACAGTGGCATGATCTCAGATCACTGCAACCTCTGCCTCCTGGGTTGGAGCAATTCTCCTCCTCAGCCTCCCAAGTAGCTGGGATTACAGGTGTGTGCCACCACACCCAGCTAATTTTTGTATTTTTAATAGAGATGGGGTTTCACAATGTTGGCCTGGCTGGTCTTGGACTCCTGACCTCTGGTGATCTGCCCGCCTCAGCCTCCCAAAGTGCTGGCATTACAGGTGTGAGCCACCGTGCACAGCCATACCTATTATTTTGATACAAACTGTTTTCAAATAGAACATACACATAGAAAGGTGTACAAATCATAAGTATATAGCTTGTTAGTTTTCACAAAATGAGCTGTTAAGTATACTTGTAGTCCATTCTCATTGTATAGTAAGTTAACTGATTAAATACATAACAATGTTATTTTTTCTGCTGGACATGGGCATTGGGTTATTTTTAGTGTTTGGGTCTTTAAAGTAACTGCTATAGTTTCAATTTCTTTATTTCTTTCATTTTTTTTTGAGACAGGGTCTCACTCTGTCACCCAGGCTGGAGTGCAGTGGTACAATCACGGTTCACTGTGGCTTCAACCTCCCAGGCTTAGATGATCCTCCCAGCTCAGCCTCCCGTTTGTTGCCCAGGCTGGTCTCAAAACTCCTGGATTCAAGTGGTCTGCTCACCTTGACCTTCCAAAGTGCTGGGATTACAAACACGAGCTACTGCACCCAACCTAATTTTTCTTATTGAGATGAATTTACATGACATGAAATCCATCCCTTTACAGTTGAAAAGTGTACAATTCAGCTGGGCGCAGTAGCTCATACCTGTAATCCCAGCACTTTGGGAGGCCTAGACAAGCAGATCACCTGAGATCAAGAGTTCAAGACCAGCCTGGCCAACAGGGCAAAACCCCGTCTCTACTAAAAATACAAAAATTAGCTGGACGTGGTGGCGGGTGCCTGTAATCCCATCTACTCAGGAGGCTGAGGCGGGAGAATCGCTTGAACCCAGGAGGCAGAGGTTGCAGTGAGCCAAGACTGTGCCACTACACTCCACCTTGGGCAATAGGAGTGAAACTCCATCTCAAAAAAAAAAAAGAAGAAGAAAAATGTACAATTCAGTGGTTTTTAGTTTATTTGTACTGTTGTACAACCATAGCCATTCTGTACTTCCAGAGTATTTTCAAAACCCCAAAGAGAAATGCTGTGCGCTGTTTGAGCAATCACTCCCTATTCCCTCCTCTAATCCTTATTTATCTACTTTATTTTCTTTTTTTTGAGACAGGGTCTCACTCTGTTCCCCAGGCTGGAGTGCAGTGGCACGATAATGGCTCACTGTAGCCTCGAACTCCCAGGTTCAAGTTATCCTTCCATCTCACCCTTCTGAGTAGCTGGGTCTACAGGCGCCTTTAACCACGTCTGGTTAATTTATATTTTTCCTATTTTTTGTAGAGACAGGGTCTCTCTATGTTGCCAAGCCTGATTTTGAAGTGCTGGGCTGAAACAAGTCTCCTGCCTGAGCTCTAGAGAAGCTGGAACTACAGACTAATTTTGTAAAACCTTGAAACAGCTCATCAGACATACCACAGGAATTGAGACAGTGGAGTGTTCCCATTGATATCAATTGTAAAAAGAATGATAACTCCAATTATACAGTGTATACACATTTGAAAACTTCATGTTGTACATGATAAATATATACAAAATTTTTCTGTAAATTTAGTAAAAGAATGAATGAAAAAACAAAGAGCCACATGCAGTGGCATGAACCTGCAGTCCTACTTACTGGGGAGGCTGAAGCCAGAGGATCCCTTGAGACTGGGAGTTCAAGGCTGCAGTGAGATACTATTATGGCACTGTTCCCCAGCCAGGTTAAAAGAATGAGACATCATCTCAATAAATAAATAAATAGGCCAGGTGCAGTGGCTCATGCCTGTAATCCCAGCACTTTGGGAGGCAAATGCGAGCGGATCACGAGGTCAGGAGATTGAGACCATCTTGACCAATATGGTGAAACCCCGTCTCTACTAAAATACAAAAAAAAAAATTAGCCAGGCAGGGTGGCGTACGCCTGTAGTCCCAGGTACTCGAGAGGCTGAGGCAGGGGAATCGCTTGAACCCGGGAGGCGGAGACTGCAGTGAGTCAAGATCGTGCCACTGCACTCCAGCCTGAGAGTCTGTCTCAAAAAAAAAAAAATAATAAAATAAAATAAATAAATAAATAAATAAATGGTAACCTCCTGGGAACAGGAGACCACTAGACTAGGTTGCCTAAGGAGATGTGAACTGGCCTAGGTCACAAACATAGAAATTCAAAACTATAACTGATCAGTGGTGGAATCACTGCACTCCAGCCTGAGCAACAAAGTGACACCCTGCCTCTCAGGCAGGAGAATTGCTTGAACCCAGGAGGTGGAGGTTGCAGTGAGCCGAGATCGTGCCATTACACTCTAGCCTGGGCAACAAGAGCTAAACTCCAACTCAAAAAAAAAAAAAAAAAAAAAAAAAGAATAAAAATGTCTAAGATTAAACAGATTATCATGTTGCCAAAAGACATATTGTTTACACCAAAGTTCGGCAAACTTTTCTGTAAAGGGTCAGATAGTAAATATTTTAGGCTTCATGTGCCATACAACCTGTCACAAGTACTCCTGTTGTATCTAGTAAGCAGCCTCAAAAATAATATGCAAACTAATCAGTGTGGTAGTATTGCAATAAGACTATTTATGGACACTAAAATGCGACCATCATATAAATATCATATAAATATTACATACATATTTTTACTTACATAATATCATTACATAAATATCATATAAATATTGTATAATGTTACATGTCACACACATACACAAGAGATGTAAGAAAAAGAATATTTAGGCTGGGTGGTGGCTCACGCCTGTAATCCCAGCACTTTGGGAGGCCAAGGCGGGCAGATCACGAGGTCAGGAGGTAGAGACCATCCTGGCTAACACGGTGAAACCCCATCTCTACTAAAATACAAAAAAAATTAGCCGGGTGTGGTGGCAGGCGCCTGTAGTCCCAGCTACTTGGGAGGCTGAGGCAGGAGAACGGCGTGAACCCGGGAGGCGGAGCCTGCAGTGAGCCTAGATAGCGCCACTGCACTCCAGCCTGGGCAACAGAACAAGACTCCATCTCAAAAAAGAAAAAAAAGAAAGAAAGAAAAAGAAAAAGAATATTTAGGCCAAGCACAGTGGCTCACGAGGTCAGGAGTTCAAGACCAGCCTGGCCAAGATGGTGAAACCCCGTCTCTACTAAAAATAAAAAAATTAGCTGGACACGGTGGCAGGCGCCTATAATTCCAGCAACTCGGGAGGCTGAGGCAGGAGAATCTCTTGAACCTGGCAGGCAGAGGTTGCAATGAGCCGAGATTGAGCCACTGCACTCCAGCCTGGGCGACAGAGTGAGACTCCCTCTCAGAAAAAAAAAAAAAAAAATTTAAGGTAGAGAAAGTCTTCCAAAGCAAGAGTAAAGGGTAAAGCTATAAAATAAATGACAGGCAGGGCATGTTGGCTCCCGCCTGTAATCCCAGCACTTTGGGAGGTCGAGGCAGGTGGATCACCTGAGGTCAGGAGTTCAAGACCAGCCTGACCAACATGGTGAAACCCCGGTTCTACTAAAAAGACAAAAATTACCCGGCGAGGTGGCACATGCCTGTAATCCCAGCTACTCCGATTGCTAAAGCATGAGAATCGCTTGAACTCGGGAGGAGGAGGTTGCAGTGAGCCAAGATAGCACCACTCCACTCCAGCCTGGGCGACAGGGCGAGCCTCCATCTTAAAAAAATAAAAAGTTACTAGTGTTTAACACTAATAGGATTGCAGAAAGAGGAGTCTTATTTTTTGACTTGATACTTTTAATTTTACAGATGTGCATATCCAAGAACACTGAGAACTTCAATGTATGTATTTCTCTATAGGAAAGATCTTGAGGTCCTTCTAAGATTTATGTACAGAAAGGGCGGGGCACGGTGGCTCTCGCCTGGATTCCCAGCACTTTGGAAGGCAGTGGCAGGCAGACTTGACTCCAGCATGCTTGAAGTTTGAAACCAGCCTAGGTGACACAGTGAAACTCGGTCTCTACTAAAAATTAGCCAAGCGTGGGCGTGCACGCCTATAGTCCCATCTACTTGGGAGGCTGAAGCAGGAGGATCACGTGAACCTGGGAGGCGCAGGTTCCAGTGAGCCGAGTGCGAACCACTGCACTGCAGCCTGGGCGACAGAGACCCTGTCTATAATAATAATAATAATAATAATAATAATAATAATAATAATAGTAATCGTAATCTTTGAGACGGAGTCTTGCTCTGTTACCCGAGCTGGAGTGCAGTGGCGAGACAGCTCACTGCAACCTCCACCTCCCAGGTTCAAGTGATTCTCCCGCCTCAGCCACCTGAGTAGCTGGGATTACAGGCTCGCAGGACCACACCCAACTAAATTTTGTATTTTTAGTAGGGACTGGGTTTTGCCCTGTTGGCCAGGCTGGTCTCGCACTCCTGACCTCACTACACTCTAGCCTGAGCAACAGAGTGAAACTCTGTCTTAAAAGAAAAAAAAAGAAAGAAAAGAAAATCTTCATAAGACATTCACATTAATTAATGAGCTTAATTAAGAACCCTTGAACTTTCTTATTAGTTATATTTCATATCACTTTTAAAAATTATCCTAAGACGAGAACTTACTCTGGGACCATCCTACCCACTCTGAAGCAAGAATAATGTTGAACTCCTTAGATCAAGTCTGGGTCTAGTAGTTCCTATGCCCTCTCCATTTTCTCATTTTTCCAGATTCCCATTGTCTTGATAATCTTATACGCAGTCTAAAGGAGCAATGTGGTGTTTTATTCTGAAATGACTGAGTCATTTGAACAGAATCTGACTATAGCCCCTCCGCCACACACACACACACACACACACACACAAACTCCATACATGCAGTATTTCCTGTATCAAGAAACAGCTACTCCAAAAACAACAACAACCAATAAAGAAACAGCTACTCAAATCATATAGAAAAATAAAGCCTTTCAAAGTCTGTTCATTGACATGGTCAAGTAAGACCTTTACTAGAGGTAGCTCAGGGTTTGTCAACTGTTTTTCATCTTCACCAATAACCATTCCCTCCAGGCTTTTTTAGACATTTTTTTCCCTAATAACCCTCCCCATGGAATTTTAATACCACAGGCATACCATTTGGGTACTGTGACCCAATTGTAATGTCTCAGATTGTCCTCCACTCACCAACATCCAATTTTCATTTCTCTTGAGAATGCATAAAGTAAATGTATGAAATTGTTGAGGAAAGACCAAATTATTAACAAAGTATTATGTGAAACACAACAATGGGCAGACCACAAAGTATTTGTCTAATCAGAAATGACACTGTCAGGACCTATGCTGTCAGCCTGAAAACTGAGTGTTTGTGGAAAAAACTCAGAGACAACCACTGGTGCCTTCATAATGTTGACTTTAAGATACTGTATTCACTTCCTCCCACTGACACTACTAAGAAGTATAGAGGTCAGGCCCTGTTCTGCAACCAACCACCATACAGTGCCCAGTACCACTGGCCATTTAATTAAACAAAATTTAAATAAAAAGAAAAGATTGGCTGGGCATGGTGGCTCACGCCTGTAATCCTAACAGTTTGGAAGCCGCAGTGAGTGGGTCACTTGAGGTAAGGAGTTCAAGACCAGCCTGGCCAACAGGGCAAAACCCTGGCTCTACGAAAACTACAAAAATTACCCAGGCGAGGTGGCACGTGCCTGTAATCCCAGCTACTTTGGAGGCTGAGGTACTGGAATCTTTTTTTTTTTTTTTGGAGACGGAGTCTCACTCTGTCACCCACGCTGGAGTGTAGTGGCGCCATCTTGGCTCACTGCAACCATCTCCCGGGTTCAAGTGATTCTCCTGCCTCAGCCTCCTGAGTAGCTGGAATTACAGGTGTGCCCTGCCACACTGGGCTAATTTTTGTATTTTTACTAGAGATGGGGTTTGCCATGTTGGCCTCCCAAAATGCTGGGATTACAGGGTGTGAGCCACTGTGCCCGGCCACGAGATCTCTTGAACCTGGAAGGCAGAGGTTGCAGTAAGCCAAGATGGCACCACAGCACTCCAGCCTGAGGGCGACAGAATGAGGCTCTGTCTTTAAAAAAAAAAAAAAAAAAGAATAGAGAACAACTGGCTACCCACCAAAGATTCACCTGAGGAGAAATCTAAAATGAACATTTAAGGCAAAAGCAACAAAAATCTCTTCAAAGAAGACCTGTACAACAGTTTTTCCCAAGTTTTTCCAACAACCTTATTTTCCCAAAGAAGTGAAATGAACTAATTTGACTAGTTCAGAATTTCAGCCATCAATTTATTTTTCTTTTTTTAGGGATAAAAAGAAAGCTGGCCAGGAGCAGTGAATCATGCCTATAATCCCAGAACTTTGGGAGGCCGAATCACCAGAGGTCAGGAGTTCGAGACCAGCCTGACCAACACAGTGAAACCCCATCTCTACTAAAAACACAAAAATTAGCGGGACATGGTGGCACGTGCCTGTAATCCCAGCTACTTGGGAGGCTGAGGCAGGAGAATCACTTGAACCCGGGAGGCGGAGGTTGCAGTGAGCCGAGATTGCACCACTGTGCTCCAGCCTGGGCGACAGAGCAAGACTCTGTCTCTCACACACACACACACACACACACACACACACACACACACAAAAGAGTAAAATAATAGAAAACAAAAGTCAGTTACTAAACCAAGTGTCAAATGCCTAATATTCTTGGAGCTTTGCCTCTGATCTGTTTCCCTACTCTGACTACAGCCATCAGCTGAGAGATTCGAAGTCCATAGAAAGTCAGGGTCAAAGAAAGTGCTGCCCCAAAAGTGGATCTGAGAAACCGTGTGACCCTAGACTCCACTCTCCTTACCTTGGTGATGTAGGGCCTCATGGCTCCTCCACATCTAGGCTGGATGGGAGCCACAGCAGAGGCTTCAGAAGTTTCCAAAATCTCTTCACTAGAGCCAGGCTTCTTTCCTTTTCACTTTATCACCGAGGCTGTAGTGCAGTAAGAGGTTCACAGCTCACTACAATCTCGATCTCTCAGGCTCAAGGGATCCCCTGAAGCTCAGCTACTTTTGCTTTTGTAGAGACAAGGTCTCACTATGTTGCCCAGGCTAGTAGTGTCAAATTCCTGGGCTAAAGATATCCTCCTGCCTTGGCCTCCCAAAGTGCTGGGATTACTTTGATATTCTAATTTTCTCATTCCTACCCCCAACGAGAACTCCACCCTCATCTGTCCAGGGCTTCTCAGAACTCAAAAGAAATTCTTTCAAATCAGGGCTGGGGTGAAGGGCAGAGGGGAAGTTGAGCAGGTTGTTAATCGAGGGAGGGATCAAAAACCTCTATTTAATTTTTTTTTAATGTGCAAATTGAAGATTGGCTCCAAATGTGTAGAAAATCATGACTGACCTCAGAGTTAATGCTCTCTGTTCACAAGTATTCCTGGCCATCTTCCTTTTTCTTTGGGGCTATGAGCCAGTACAATTTATTCCCAAAGGAGGAAAAACCTTCTAAGACCACCCAATCTGCCTCAAACTGTCATTCTACCAATTTCCCTCCTTATTCAAATATCTTAAACTTCTGCCAAATTATAATGGAATTATCAGTCAGATTCAATCATTTCTTAAATACCACAGACTTAACTTGCCATGACCCCTTAATGGTCTGGTTTGTAGACCTCCAAGGAGAATTTTCGCTTAAAACTCTCTAAAATGTAGATCTTCCTTGAAGCTTCACTCTCACACCTCTTGGCCCCTTGATGAGCCTACTCCTAGAGGACTCTACTTTATTTTCACTTCTTTGTTATTTTGTTTTTGGTAGAGACTGAGTCTCGGTTTGTTGCCCAGGCTGGTCTGTAAACTTCTGAGCTCACGTGATCCGCCTGCCTCAGCCTCCCAAAAGGCTGGGATTACAGGCATATGCCACCTTGCCCAGGCCCTAGAGGACTCTAAAGCAAAACCTACTACCTTCTCATTCTTTACACTTTCCATGAACAATCCCCCACCCATGCTTAAGGTTAATAACCAACTCTGGTGATTAGTGTATTATTCTTTTCAGTATCTTAGCTATTTTATATATTTTTAAGAACATGGGTTTGGCAGGAATCAAACAACAAACTTTGGAGCAGAGCAAGTAATAACATGTATTAAAGAGGTTCATTGTGAGGATTAAGTGAATCAATGTATTCCTATAAACTGTGGGTTGTTGTTGTTGCTGTTAAGAGACAGGGTCTTGCTATGTTGCCCAGGCTGATCTCAAATTCCTGGGCTCAAGCAGTCCTCTCACTTTAGCTTCTCAAAGTGCTGGGATTACAGGTGTGAGACACCAGACCCAGCCAAATTGCTGGACTTTAGTATATGTTGAAATGAACTGACTTATTTAAAGGAAAAATGCCTATTAGATAGTTCTTCCTTTTCTACTTGTCCTCCAACATTTGAGAAAAACCTAGTAATTCCAGTCTCAAACTCACAATTAATAAAAGAATATTGGAAAAAAAAAATATATATATATATTGGGCCAGGCACGGTGGCTCATGCCTGTAATCCCAGCACTTTGGGAGGCTGAGGTGGGCGGATCACGAGGTCAGGTGTTCGAGACCAGCCTGGCCAACATGGTGAAACCCAGTCTCTACTAAAATATAAAAAATATACAACCAAGTCTCTACTAAAATTACAAAAATTAGCCAGGCATGGTGGCACACACCTGTAATCCCAGCTACACAGGAGGCTGAGGCAGGAGAATTGCTTGAACCTGGGAGGCGGAGGATGCAGTGAGCTATCACAGCACTGCACTTCAGCCTGGGCGACAGAGTGAGACTCCATCTCAAAACAAACAAACAAACAAAAAAGAACATTTATGAATACCTATTATTATGTACTGAGAATTTACTATTTGCCAGGTATCATTATGAACAGCACTTCATAGGAATTCTCTCATTTGCATCTCCCACTAAGTAATATTAGTATTTCCACTCACTGAACATTTTTTATTCAGATGAGTATCAAGAGCCAGGCCTCAAACCAGAGGTCTAACAACAAGGTCCTAGTGTCTAACCGCCAGGCACTGTTTTAAAATTAACAATTCAGTAGCAAATAATAAGTGTTAACATTCACAATGAATTCCACTGGATACTAATGCTAACTAAGATGCACTGAATTAAAGTTACAATGAATTAAAGTTACTTCTTTTGGTAGTTTACTTTCTTAGATTGTACGGATTATCAAATTTCCAAATCTACTGGCCTGTTATATTCATTTGTGTGTGAAAAGATGTTAACTGTGAGTTGTAGGAGTATAGCATTGCTATTCAAAATATTACCATCTTATGTCCAAAATCAATATTTACAGTACACATTGAGTTCAGAGCAAGCTGCTAGGGAAAATGGGTAAATTTAGAACTCAATTTAGAATCCAATCCTTAGCTACTTACGGTGGCTTATGCCTGTAATGCCAGCCAGCACTTTGGGAGGCCTAGACAAGAGGATTGCTTGAGTCCAAGAGATCAAGAACAGCCTAGGCAACATGGTGAAACCCCATATCTACAAAAAATTTAAAAATCAGCCAGGTGTGGTGGTGCGTGCCTGAAGTCCTAGCTGCTCAAGAGGCTGAGGCAAGAGAATCGCTTGAGCACAGCTGGTCAAAGCTGCAGTGAGCTGAGAGTGAGACTGTTTCTCACAAAAATAATCCATTCCTTCAGGATGTGGTCAAAGGTCATGGTCCATTTTCCCGCCAAATATTCCTTGGACTACAAACCCTCCTCATTTCTCTATAATCCTGATATGTTCTATATTTTTACCTTTTTCATCATATTTTATACTTTCATATAACTGGGAGACTAAGATCCAGTGAAAACTTATTAGCATTAAAAAATACCCCAAGGCTGGGCACCGTGGCTCATGCCTGCAATCCCAGCACTTTGGAAGGCCAAGGTGAGCGGATCACTTGAGGTCAGGACCAGCGTGGGGTTTCACCTTCAATATGGTGAAACCCTATCTCTACAAAAAATATTACAAGTAATGGCAAAAACCGCCATTACTTTTGCACCAACCTAATACAAAAATTAGCCAGGCATGGTGGTGCATGCCTGGGGTCCCAGCTACTAAGGAGGCTAAAGTGGAAGGGATCACTGGAGTCTGGGAGGCAGAGGTTGCAGTGAACCATGGTCACACCACTGTACTCCAGCCTGGGTGACAGAGGAAGACCGTCTCTCAAAAAACAAAGCAAGACAATAAAAAAAAAACCCATTATAAATTTCCATATTAATTTTTAAAAGATCATACAATTGTAGATTAATCAGACAAGGTTGAATCACACTAGTTTTACAAATAAGGTTTATGTTCACTCATACTGTAAAGGCTCAATATAGAAGGCAGACTTCAACAACCCTTTGTTTTTTTGTTTTTGGACGAAGTCTCACTCTTCACACAGGGGGGAATGCTGTGGTGCAATCTTGGCTCACTGCAACCTCCACCTCCTGGGTTCAAGTGATTGTCCTGCCTCAGCCTCACTAGTAGCTGGGATTACAGGCGCCCGACACCACGCCCAGCTAATTTTTGTATTTTTAGTAGAGATGGGGTTTCACCACGTTAGACAAGCTGCTCTCGAACTCCTGACCTCAGGTGATCTGTCCTTTTTTAAAAAATTCAAATACCATTTAAATGCTCCTTAAAAGTTCAGGAGATTCTTCCTATGACAAATCTGGTTTTCTTAAGACAATTTTTTTTCTTTGTTTTTGAAAGGGAATCTGGCTCTATTGCCCAGGCTGGAGTGCAGTGGCGGGATCTCGGCTCACTGCAAGCTCCACCATTCTCCTGCCTCAGCCTGCCGAGTAGCTGGGACTGCAGGTGCCCGCCAACACACCCGGCTAATTTTTTGTATTTTTAGTAGAGACTGGGTTTCACCGTGTTAGCCAGGATGGTCTGGATCTCCTGACTTCGTGATCCGCCCCTGTCTCGGCCTCCCAAAGTGCTGGGATTACAGGCATGAGCCACCACGCTGGGCCAGATCCTGTTTTCTACCAGGGTTTAGCCAGTATCAAGTCATCTTTCGTGGAATGCTCCCTCATGATCAAAGATAACTTTCAGGGACCTTGCCTAACTCCAGGCAGAAGGCCATCAGATAACTAGTTAATTCATGATCCGACAAGGCACCAATCAAGGTTTAGGCTTTTAGTTCTTTCACTATTGCCCCTGTGGTCTTGAGTCTCTAGTCAGTTCCTCAAATGTTACCCCTTAAAGAAAAAAGTAATGTCTATTTATGTCTCAGCTTTGTAAGAACATAAGCTGCAAGAATACTGAGTATTTATTCACCATCAGCACTTAGCTGATGGTAATATGCACAGAAGTGTTTACACATTCCTAAGAGAAAAATCAGCTTTCTGGAGCCAAAGTTTGGAGATCTGTAAATCGTCCCCTGCTGGCTCTTTCCCCACAGGCAATAACAAGCAAGTCTTTCCTATCTTAAGAAAACAAAACCTGGGTGGAGGCTCACGCCTGTAATCCCAGCACTTTTGGGAGGCTGAAGTGGGCGGATAAGGAGATGGAGATCATCCTGACTAACATGGCGAAACCCAGCTCTACTAAAAATACAAAAAAAAAAAAGAAATTAAGAAAACAAAATCTTCTGGGGATAGTTAGCTAATACCCTACCACACTGCACCATTTTACAACCAAAGCCCTCCAAATAATTGTCTGCAATTACTGTCTGTCTAACATGCACTCTTCGATCTACTACAATTAGGTTTTTGTTCCCACCACTATGTTGAAACTATTCACCAACGTAGTCGCCACTGCCAAATTCAATGGAATGCCAGAATCATCTTTTTTTTAAATATATTTCTTTTTTTTGTTTTGTTTTTTGTGACAAAGTTTGGCACTATTGCCTAGGCTGGAATTCAGTGGCAGAATCACAACTCACTGCACCATTGAATTCCTGGGTTCGAGCCTCCTCCTGCCTCAGCCTCCCAAGTAGCTGGGAATACAGGCACGCACCATCATGCCTGGCTAATTTTTAAATTTTTTGTAGAGACAAGGTCTCATTATGTTGCCCACGCTGGTCTCAAACTCCTGGGCTCCAAGGATCCTCCTGCCTCAGCCTCCCAAAGTATTGGGATAAAAGGCTGAGTGCCCCCGCACCTGACTAGAATATATTTTGATAGTATTACTCACTTCTTTAGGATCGTCGCTTCAATTCTCCACTCTTTATTTCACTTACCTTTGCTGGTTCCCACGTCCACCTATAAATGATGGTGTTCCCCTAAGCCCTCTGTCCAATCTCTCCACTTGTCCACATACTTGGCATCAACCTACACTCATTTGCTGATAACTCCCCTATCAAGACAAGATCTTTCTCCCGAATTCCAAACTCAGTCAACCACCAACTGGATATCTTCACCAGACAAAAGTCAACCACGTCTAGGCCAGGCACAGTGGCTGATGCCTGTAATCCCAGCACTTTGGGAGGCTGAGGCAAAGAGATCACCTGACGTCAGCAGTTTGAGACCAACCTGGCCAACATGGTGAAACCCCATCTCTACTAATAATACAAAAATGAGCTGGGCGTGGTGGCAGGTGCCTAAAATCCCAGCTACTCAGCAGGAGGCTGAGGCAGGAGAATATCTTGAACATGGGAGGCAGAGGTTGCAGTGAGCCAAAATAGCACCACTGCCCTCCAGCCTGGGCAACAGAGCGACACTCCGTGTCAAAACAACAACAACAACAAAACTCAACCATGTCTAAAAGTTATGAGTAACCTCTTCCCCATACCTGCTTTAATCCCAGTACCCACTTAATAATAACCCAAGGCTCCTCTCAAAATACCCCTGTGTTCAAGACCCAAATTCAGCCACCAAGTTCAGCAAAGTCGATCTACTTAGCACCTCTTCCATCCAACCTGTGTCCTCTACTCATACTCCTTCTGCCTCATTGTCTTCACTCAACAAATATAGAGTACCTAAAACATGCTCTAGAAATGGTTAAGAAAATAAAAAAAGATACCAGATTTATGGAGATTACACTCTAGTAGTTGTTCTGACAAATATTTTCAGAACCTAATCTTCTATCAGCTCACACCCTTACAGGATTAGTCTCAGAATTGAGGGTGACTTTAAGTATGTAGCACTTCCAATTGTTCATATTGTTTTAGGTAAGCACTGTCCAACAGAACCAGATGAAATTAATATTAATAATATACTTTTGGCTGGGTGCAGTGGCTCACGCCTGTAATCCCAGCACTTTGGGAGGTCAAACTGGGTGGATCACAAGATCAGGAGATCGAGACCATCCTGGCCAACATGGTGAAACCCTGTCTCTACTAAAATACAAAAAATTGGCCGGGCATGGTGGCAGGCACCTGTAGTCCCAACTACTGGGAGGGGACGCCGAGGCAGGAGAATCACTTGAACCCGGGAGGCAGAAGTTGCAGTGAGCCGAGATCATGCCACTGTACTCCAAGCTGGTGACAGAGCGAGACTTTGTCTCAAAAACAAAAAAAAATATTAAAAATAATAATATACTTTTATTTAAGGCAATATCAAAAATGTCTCAACATTTCAAAAATACTTACAAGCTAAATATCTGATTATATTTCATAGATATATTTTAAAGTAAAAGTTACAATTAATACATCTCAATTTGATGCTAAAGTTCTATTTAATTCTTTTTTTTTTTTTTTTTTTTTGAGACAAGATCTTTCTCTGTCTCCCAGGCTGGAGTGCAGCGGCACAATCTCGGCTCACTGCAACCTCTGTCTCTCAAGTTCAAGCGATTCTCCTGCCTCAGCCTCCCAAGTAGCTGGGGTTACAGTCACCCGCCACCACACCTTAGGTCTGGAGCCTTGCCAAATGCTATTTCAAGCAGCCTTGCTTCAAGTCCTAGAATTCCCTTGTTATTCGATCCTTCCCCCATCCAACAGCCCCAAAATCACCCATTCATCTCTAAGAACTGGACAAAGGTGACAGTAAACTACACATTTCTTAACCAGCTTCAGTTAGATAAAACTAAGCACCCCTCCCTTTACTATCTTTGCACAGCTCTCTATGAAATCCACTGATTGTACTTACTGATTTGATTGCAATGCTATCCCTTCCTGGACTTCAAGGACAGATCTTGGTGCTTGTCCCCCAGGCTCAAAATTGTTTTATTTGGGAAACAACTGGAGAAATCTAAGGATGAACTTCGATAATGTAAAGGAATTGTAATACTGGCATAATCATGTAGAAAACTCTTATTATTAAGAGATTTAAACTTAACGACGACAGCTTCCAGTCATTCACTCAGAGAAAAAGACTTGTTTTCTTGAGATAACAGATATAGTGGCCTTTATTGCATTCTTCTCTCAATTTGTTTTGTTAAAAAACTGTCATTTTGGCCGGGGGCAGTGGCTCATGCCTGTAACCCCAACACTTTGGGAGGCCAAGGCGGGCGGATCACCTAAGATCAGGAGTTGGAGACCAGCCTGGCCAACATGGCGAAACCCATCTCTACTAAAAATACAAAAAATTAGCTGGGCCTGTTGGTGGGCGCCTATAATCCCAGCCAAGTGAGCCGAGATCACGCCACTGCACTCCAGCCTGAGCAACAGAGTAAGACTCTATCCCCCCAAAAAATAATAGTAATAAATAGTAATAAAAATAAATAATAATAAATAATAATAAATGTTTGGGGGCCGGGCACGGTGGCTCACGCCTGTAATCTCAGCACTTTGGGAGGCCGAGTCGGACGGATCACGAGGTCAGGAGATAGAGATCATCCTGGCTAACACGGTGAAACCCCGTCTCTACTAAAAATACAAAAAAAAAATTAGCCAGGCATGGTGGCGGACGCCTGTAGTCCCAGCCACTCAGGAGGCTGAGGCAAGAGAATGGCGTGAACCCGGGAGGTGGAAATTGCAGTGAGCCGAGATCGCGCGCCACTGCACTCCAGCCTAGGCGACAGAGCGAGACTCCGTCTCCAAAGAAAAAAGTTTGTATACTCATAAGAACATAACCAAATGTATGTTATTTGGTAGTGGGGTAATTACCAGGAACTTTTACTTTGTACATCATATATTTTGATGGTGTTTAATTAATTTATATAATGACCCTAAATAATTTTATAATAAACCTGATTAATTTTGTAATCAGATAAATCCAATACAAATTTTATGCAAAAAATATTTTGTTTTAACTACATGCCCATGCCTAGGAATCTTTCCTCTTTCCTCTGGGAATTTAGCTCAAAGAAATCATAATACTTAAGAACTACATTGTCAAGCATCCATGCAGAAATCGTAAAATGTTATATAGAAGACTAAGGGAGACCAGGCACGGTGGCTCACACCTGTAATCCCAGCACTTTGGGAGGCCAAGGATGGCAGATCACCAGAGGCCAGGAGTTGGAGACCAGCCTGGCCAACATGGTGAAACTCTGTCTCTACTAAAAATACAAAAATTGGCTGGGCTTGGTGGCAGGCGCCTATAATCCCAGCTACTCGGGAGGCTGAGGCATAAGAATTGCTTGAACCTGTGAGGTGGAGGCTGCCGTGAGCCGAGATCGAACCACTGCACTCCAGCCTGAGTGACAGAGTGAGACTCTGTCTCAAAAAAAAAAAAAAGAAAAAAGAAAAAAGAAAAAGAAGAAAAAAAGAGTAAGAGAATGATTATCCTATCAAGACCAGCTTGCCCAACATGGTGACACCCTGTCTCTACTAAAAATACAAAAATGAGCCAGGATGATGGCGCATGCCTGCAGTCCCAGCTACTCGGGAGGCTAAGGCAGGAGAATTGCTTGAACCCAGGAGGCAGAGGTAGCAGTGAGCCGAGATCAAGCCACTGCACTCCAGCAATCCTCCCACCTCAGGCTCCAGAGTAGCTGGGAATACAGGCACATGCCACCACACCTGGCTGGCAGTGCTTTCTTTCTTTCTTTTTTTTTAGACAGAGTCTCGCTTAACCGCCCCGGCTGGAGTGCAGTGGTGTGATCTCGGCTCACTGCAACCTCCGACTCTCAGGTTCAAGAGATTGTCCCGTCTCAGCCTTCCAAGTAGCTGGGATTACAGGCACCCGCCATCATGCCTGGCTAATTTTTGTATTTTCTTTTTTAGTAGAGACAGGGTTTCACCATGATGGCCAGGCTGGTCTTGAACTCCTGACCTCGGGTGATCCGCCCGTCTCGGCCTCCCAGAGTGCTAGGATTACACGTGTGAGCCACCGCGCCCAGCCACTTCATTTCTTAACTGCATGGTGATTGAGTTTTCTTTTTACCTTTTTTTGAGACAGAGTCTCGCTCTGTCACCCAGACCGGAGTGCAGTAGCACGATCTTGGTTCACTGCAGCCTCTGCCTCACGGGTTCAAACGATTCTCCTAACTCAGCCTCCCAAGTAGCTGGGATTACAGGCGTCCAGCACCACATCCGCCTAATTTTTGTATTTTTATTTTATTTATTTATTTATTTATTTTTTGAGACAGAACCTTGCTGTCACCCAGGCTGGAGTACAGTGGCATGATCTTGGCTCACTGCAACCTCTGCCTCCCGGATTCAAGTGATTCTCCTGTCTCAGCCTCCTGAGTAGCTAGGATTACAGGCATGGACCACCACACCTGGCTAATTTTTGTATTTTATTAGTAGAGACAGGGTTTCACCATGTTGGCCAGGCTGGTCTTGAACTCCTGACCTCAGGTGATCCGCCCACCTCAGCCTCCCAAAGTGCTGGGATTATAGGCGTGAGCCACTGCGCCCGGCCTAATTCTTGTATTTTTAATACAGACAGGGTTTCACAATGTTGGCCAGGCTGGTCTCGAACTTCTTACCTAAGGTGATCCACTGCCTCGGCCTCCCAAAGTGTTGGGATTACAGGCATGAGCCAATACGCCCATCCAAGTGTTCTTTTTCTAATAATTCTTAACTGTACAAATGTCTTAAAGACAGACTTGCATGAATATTTCACAACCTAAAGTTTAAACCTCGGTGATAAAATGAGAATATCTCAAAATAAATAAATAAATAATAAAATAATAAGGGGCCAGTCATGGCAGCTTGCATCTGTAATCCCAGCACTTTGGGAGTCTGAGGGCAGATCACTTGAGGTCACAAGTTCGAGACCAGCCTGACTAACATGGTGAAGCCCCGTCTCTACCAAAAATATAAAAAAAATAGCTGGGTGTGGTGGCGCATGCCTATAATCCCAGCTACTCGAGAGGCTGAGGCAGGAGAACTGCTTGAACCCAGGAGGCAGAGGTTGCAGTGAGCTGAGATCATGCCACTGCACCCCAGCCTGGTGACAGAATGAGACTCTGTCTCAAAAACAAAATAATAATAATAAAATAATAAAATAAATTTTTAAAAAAGAAAAAGACAATAATAAATGTCTAGGCCAGGTGCAGTGGCTCACACCTGTTATCCCAGCACTTTTGGAGGCTGAGGCAGGAGGATCCCTTGAGGCCAGGAGTTGGAGACCAGCCTGGGAAACATAGAGAGACCCTGTATCTACATAAACAAACAAACAAGCAAGCAAATCAATAGTATCTAGGTCCCAGCTGCTCATGCCACCTTACTCCAGCCTGGGAAACAGAATGAGACCTTGTGTCCAAAAAAAACAAAACAAAACAAAACATAAAAAAACTAGTAAAGAGAAAAAGAGAGACAAAGTAAAAAAGAAAACATTTTTAAAAGACATTAGAATCAGTACAACCATACAGAAAAGGACACAATATTTTTCCTCCCCCTTGAAGTATTTCTTTTCTTTCTTTCTTCCTTTTTTTTTTTTTTTTTTTTTTTGAGATAGGGTCTCATTCTCACTCTGTTGCCCAGGCTGGAGTGCAGTGGCACCATCTTGGTTCACCTCACTCTGGACCTCGTGGGCTGAAGTGATTCCCCCACCTCAGCCTTCTGAGTAGATGGGACTGCAGGCATGTAGACACCATGCCAGGCTTTTTTGTATTTTGTAGACACTGGGTCTCCTCATGTTTCCCAGGCTGGTCTCAAACTCCCGGGCTCAAGCGATCCACCTGCCTCAGCCTCCCAAAGTGCTGAGATTACAGGTGTGAGCCATTACACTTGGCCCACTCTAAGTATTTCCTAACAGTTATAAACAGATAAATTCAAATCCGGGACTGCATTACTTCAATATTATGAATTCCATAGGTCCAACAAGATTGGTGTTACACAACTAAAAACAACAATGAATCTTAAAATCATACAATTAAGGAAGGTTGCAAAGACCAACACAGCTGAGTGTAAGGCTTTTTATGAAAATAGGTAAAAATCACACCAGAAAACCATGTGATTTCCTGATATGTGAACACTGAAGGTTTTCTGTTAAAGTTACATCCTGACCCTAAAATATCTTTAATCTACACCTCTGTGGAACGTTGCCAAGTAGCCTTTTGTGACCCGCTTTTAAGCGACTTTGATGCCTGCTAACAAATGAGATGACAGCAGCAAAAACTAGTGGGACTTTTGAGAACACAAGGCTCCTGTGTGATGACGCCTCGGCAGGCATTCTACAACTGAATATTAATAATAAAGCAATTTCTACAAGGCTTCTTGGTATTTTCTTTGCAAAACTGATTCAAACAAATCTGCTTGAGACAGTGCAATCATAGGGACTAGATGCTGGATCAAATACAGTCAACAAAGGACCCTTGCCAGAAGTGGGCAAACTTGGCTAGTAGAAATTCAAATAAAACCTAAGACCTTCTAAATTTAACAATTAAGTGAAAATGAGTAAAATCCAAGTGTTGGGCCAATAATAAATGAGACCGATAACTACAGGCTACTAAAAGGGAAGAAAATTTAACTGACGTTATAAGAGAACACACAGTAAGAAAAAGAAGCCCGGCGCGGTGGCTCACGCCTGTAATCCCAGCACTTTGAGAGGTCGCGGCGGGCAGATCATGAGGTCAGGAGATCGAGACCACCCTGGCTAACACGGTGAAACCCCGTCTCTACTAAAAATACAAAAAAAAAATTAGCTGGGCATGTTGGCGGACTCCTGTAGTCCCAGCTACTCGGGAGGCTGAGGCAGGAGAACGGCGTGAACCCGGGAGGCGGAGCTTGCAGTGAGCTGAGATTGCACCACTGCACTCTAGCCTGGGCGACAGAGCGAGACTCCGTCTCAAAAAAAAAAAAAAAAAAAAAAAAAAAGAAAGAAAGAAAAAGAAAATAAGGCCAGGCACGGTGGCTCATGCCTGTAATCCCAGCACTTTGGGAGGCCAAAGCGGGCGGATCACCGGAGGTCAGGAGCCCGGGGCTAGCCTGGCCAAACTGGCGAATGAAAGCCTGTGTCTACTAAAAATCTAAAAATACAAGAATTAGGCCGGGCGCAGTGGCTCACGCCTGTAATCCCAGCACTTCGGGAGGCTGAGGTGGGCGGATCACCTGAGGTCGGGAGTTCCAGACCAGCCTGACCAACATGGAGAAACCCTGTCTCTACTAAAAATATAAAAATAGCTGGGTGTGGTGGCGCATGCCTGTAATCCCAGCTACTCGGAAGGCTGAGGCAGGAGAATCGCTTGAATCCGGGAGGCAGAGGTTGTGGTGAGCCAAGATAGCACCATTGCACTCCAGCCTGGGCAACAAGAGCAAGACTCCGTCTAAAAAAAGAAACAAACAAACAAAAAACACACACATTAGCCAGGCATGGTGGCACGCGCCTGTAATCCCAGCTACTTGGGAGGCTGAGGCAGCAGAATTGCTTGAACCCGGGATGGGGAAGTTTCAGTGGGCCGAGATTGCGACACTGCACTCCAGCCTGGGCAACAGATCGAGACTCCATTTCAAAAAAAAAGAAAGAAAGAAAAAAGAAAATATGTGTGTTAAAACTATTATATTATACTGCTTCATGAAAATATTTCACAAATGGGGGAGGCAGGAAACATGTACACAAGTCAGCTGAAAAATATGGAAATGTCTAGGGGAGAATAATCCAAGGCTGAAATTAAAAGGAAAAAGTGCTGGAAAAGGATTTGGGGTGGCAGCAGACAACAGATCACACAGCAGTGTAGCTGTTACTAGAAAACAACACCAGAAAATGAAATAATCTTCTTTGTACATGCCAAGGAAAAGTCGCTTTGAGCTACTTAAGTATCAGTATATTGAGTCTTGCAAGTGAGACCTCAGCTAAATGAGTGGTGGAATCGTCAGGGATGGTCTGTTTCGATGTACACTGAATTTCTACACACTTTACCCATTGCCTGGTGTTGTTGCTGGGTTTTACTAATTATGTGACAGATACACCAGAGGCTAACCCTGACTATGCAAGCTTAGTAGTTAAGTAAGTTATGAAGTGGCCATCTGTGTTTTCTGCTTAAGCTATTGAGAGGATCTCAAAGGTAGAAGACACCTTCAAGGGCATCGAGTCCATCTACTGATGCCAGGGGTGGACTCTGTTAACTCTATTAAGTGATTCCTCAACCTTTGCCAAGTATCCAAAGCAACAGGAAACTAACTACCTCGAAACAGTATGTAGTAGGCTGTTTCCTCCTCCCTTCTATCCAACAGTCCTATTTTTATACCTTGTCAAGGCAAAAACACTCTCCTTTAACCTTTCATATTATCTGTCAGTAATAATTTATAGCCCATAGAATAAAATAAATAGCTGTAAGTTTATATTAATATAACAAATAATTGATGAATAAAGAAATGGGAGAAAAAGGACAACACTTTTTTTACAGTAGAATTTCCATTAATAGATGTAGAAGGAATGGTAGAAACAGAAAATGACCATTTGGCAAACACCACATTAATAAGTATTGGAGGCAAAGTAGATGCTAAACACAATTAAAGTACTTGCATAGTCTCCAAGTATTTCCCCACAATATATTAATATTTGTTAATTACAAAGGGAAACAGTAATTTTACAGAGGTGAAACCTGGCCAAGGATCTCTGTAAAACCCTTAAGCCAAGAGATCAAAGTTAACCCAGATAATGTGATTTTCTGACATGATACACAGCAGGGCACCTGACTCCTGTGGATTATTGCCAAAAATGCATATCCTAAATTTAATTATGAGGAAGTATCAAACAAGCCCAATTTGAGTAGCCAAGAGCAGTAGCTCACGCCTGTAATCCTAGCACCCTGGGAGGCTAAGGCGGGAGGGTCCTTTGAGGGAAAGAGTTTGAGATCAATCCGGACAACATGGCGAGACACTGTCTCTACAAAAATTTTCTTAAAAACCAATTTCAGGGACATTCTACAAAATAACAGACCAAGATTCTTTAAAACTGCCAATGTCATGAAAGGCAAACACTGGGAAACTATGTTGAAAGAGGACTGTGGAACTGTTCAACACTGAGGAACTTTGTGGAACTGTGCCGGAGATCAAGGAGAAATGACACTAAATGCAATGAGGGGCCGGGTTGGTGGCTCATGCCTGTAATCCCAGCACTTTGGGAGGCCGAGGCAGGTGGATCACCTGAGGTTAGGAGTTCCAGACCAGGCTGTCCAACATGGTGAAACCATCTCTACTAAAAAAAATACAAAAATTAGCTGGGCCTGGTATCAGACACCTGTAATCCCAGCTACTCTGGAGGCTGAGGCAGGAGAATTGTTAGAACCTGGGAGGTAGAGACTGCAGTGAGCCGAGATCACGCCACTGCACTCCATCCAGACTGGGTGACAGAGCAAGGCCTTGTCCAAAGAGGGAAGAGGGAGGGAGGGAAGGACGGAGGCAGGGAGGAAGGGAAGGAAGGAAGGAAGGAAGGAAGGGCATAGGTATCCTATATGGAATCCTGCACCCAAAAAAGGACATTCGTGGGAAAATTGGCCAAATTTGAGTTACATCTTTAACATAGTTAATAGCACTGTGTTACTGTTAACATCTTAGTTTTGACTGATACTAAGGCTATGTAAGATAACATTTGGGGATGTTGGGTAAAGAGTATAAGAGAATTCTTTGTACTATTTTTGTAATCATTTTATAAATATCAAATGATATCCAAATTAAAAAAAGACAAACATATAACTATCTCAGTTTAGAGCCCATACTCCTGTTCCCACGACCCTTTTTCCCCCTCAAGGCTCAGGTTTAAACAGAACTTTTAGATATAGGGAATGGATTTCACAACGTACACGATGTTGATCACCCAGTTCTTTAATCCTAAGGTTAGCCTTTGTGTTTTTCATTATAATTTGAAATTTCTTTGATTTTATTAAAGTCTCACTACAGAAAAAAATTGAAAATGCAACAGATGTAGAGAAGGAAAACCAGAAGAAACACCCCAAATCGTCTACTCAGGGGAAACTAGTATTTAATCAGCCAGATTTTTAAATTTTATTTATTTTTTTTGAGATGGAGTCTCGCTCTGTCACCCAGGCTGGAGTGCAATGGTGCAGTCTCAGCTCACTGTAACCACCTCCCAGATTCAAGAGATTCTCCTGCCTCAGCCTCCCGAGTAGCTGGAACTACAGGCGCAAGCCACCAAGCTCAGTTAATTTTTGTATTTTTAGTAAATACAGGGTTTCACCACGTTGCCCAGGGTAGTCTCAAACTCCTGAGCTCAGGAGGCTGAGGCAGGAGAATCGCTTGAACCCAAGAGGTGTAGGTTGCTTTGAGCTGAGACCACGCCACTAACTCCAGCCTGGGCAACAAGAGTGAAACTCCGTCTCAAAAAAAAAAAAACCAAACCAAACAAAAAAAAAACACCTAGGCTCAAGCAATCCTCCCACCTTGGCTTCCCAAATTGCTGGGATTACAAGCATGAGCCACCATGCCTGGCCAACTGTTTTTAACACCAAAACCATAAGTACCCAAAGAAAAAGATAAACTGAACACAACCAA
Source organism: Pongo abelii (assembly GCF_028885655.2). Taxonomy (NCBI): domain Eukaryota; kingdom Metazoa; phylum Chordata; class Mammalia; order Primates; family Hominidae; genus Pongo; species Pongo abelii. The sequence continues at coordinate 75,631,618 of NC_071993.2, forward strand.
AATTATGAGACCATAACTAACAGAATAAAATAACTGCAAACCATACATTTGATAAAGGACTTGTGTGTAGGACATAAAGTACTATTATAATTCAATAATAAACAGTCAAATGGCTCAATTTAAATATGAATAGATAGTTCTCCAAAGAAAACATACAAATGGCCAAGAGGCACATGAAAAGATGTTAAATACCATTAGCTATTCAAGATACCAGTTTGCCACCCACTAGGAGGCTAAAATTTTTAAGATGGACATTAACAAGTGTTGGCCAGAATGTAGAGAAACTGAACATTTCATCCACTGGTAGTGGGAACATAAAAGGATGAAGCTGCTTTGGAAAGGTCTGGCAGTTGCTCTTAAAGTCAAGCGTAGAGTTAACATAGGAACCAGTAGTTCCACTACTTGGTATGTACCCAAGAAGAGTGAAAACATGTCCACACAAAAAGTTCCACATAAATGACTATAGCAGGATCCTTCATAGTAGTTAAAAAGTGTGTGTGTGTTGGCGGGGGGGGGGGGGGTGTACAAATGGCCAACAACTGGAGGATATAGAAAGAAAATGAGCTATATACATAATACAAACATTGAAACATTACTCAAGAAAAGTAGTGATATATGCTACAACTGATAAACTTGGAAAAGATTATGCAAAGTGAAAGTCAGTCACAAAGTATCATGTACTATATGATGCCATTGTTTGAAATGTCTGGAATAGGCAAATCCAGAGACAGAAAGTATACTAGTGGTTGCCAAGGGCTGGGGTGAATGGAAGGATTGGGGAATGACAGCTAAGGAGAACAGGGTTACTTCTTATGGTAATGAAAATGTTCTAAAATTGATTGTCATGATAGATGCACACTGGTGAATGTACTAAAAGCCACTGAATTGTACACTTTATTTTATTTATTTATTTATTTTTGAGACAAAGTCTCGCTCTGTTGCCCAAGCTGGAGTGCCTGGCTCACTGCAATCTCCGCCCCCTGTGTTCAAGCAATTCTCCCTGCCTCAGCCTCCCGAGTAGCTGGGATTACAGGCCCCTGCCACCATGCCTGGCTAGTTTTTGTATTTTTAGTAGAGACAGGGGTTTCACCATATTGGCCAGGCTGGTCTTGAACTCCTAAACTCAAGTGATCTGCCCAGCTCGGCCTCCCAAAGTGCTGGGATTACAGGAATGAACCACCATGCCCAGCCTGAATTGTACACTTTAAATGAGTGAACTGTATGGTATACAAATCATATCTCAATGAGACTGGGGAAATCAGTCATCAAAACTCACTGAATAATATCCTTGTGATCTGAGTATTTCACAATATGTAAAATTCACTTCAAAAACTAATGACACCTGCACAGCATGTTAAATATAGCTATTAGTGTACTGTGCACTGCAAATTTGCTGAGAGAGTACATTTCAAATATCCTCACCATAAGTTATTTAAGGTGATAAATATGTTAATTAGATTAATTTTCCACATTGTATTCATAAAAATGCAATGTTGTTTTGTGCCCCATAAATATATGCAACTATTGTTTGTCAATTTACAATAAAAATAAACTTTAAAAATAATTCTGCCATTCAAAATGAATGGGTGTGGTTGGGTGCAGTTGGCTCACACCTGTAACCGCAGCACTTTGGGAGGCTGAGGGGGCTAGATTACTTGAGCTCAGGGCAAAAAAAGTGAGACCCCTCTGTCTCTACAAAAAATATTTTAAAAAGCCAGGCGTGGTGGCAAGCATGTGTGTTCCCAGCTACTTGGGAGACTGAGGTGGGAGGATCACTTGAGCCTGGGAGGTGGAGGTTACAGTGAGCTGAGCTTCTACCACTGCACACCAGCCTGGGTGACAGAGTGAGACTCTGGCTCAAAAAAAAAGAATAACGGAAGGGGTGGACACATGTGTCTATACTACACATACGTAACTATAGAGATACTTGTATGTATATAGACTATACCTAGAAGCATACCCACAAAACTATCAAGACTATGCACCTCTGATATATGAGACTAAGATTGAAAGAAGGGAGGAACAAGTATACAGGAGGATGTTTACTTTTCCTTTGTACCTTTAATTCCTTTCGAAAATTTAAAACTATTATTAAATGAATTCATTGAATTTCTTTTTACTTAATTATTTATTTGCTTTTTAAGAGATAGGGTCTAGTTCTGTCACCCAAGCTGGAGTGACGTGGCAAAATCATAACTCATTGCAGCCTTGAAATCCTGGGCTCAGGTGATCCTCCCAGCTCAACCTCCGAAAGTGCTGAGATGACACCGTGTGCTACCAGGCCAGGCCCAGATTTCCTTTTAAATCATACTGATTATTCCGCATTTTCTTTTGTAACAAATTAATTTTGACTACACTTTGACATGTTGCCCTTGGATCATCAGTTGTACATAGGATTGTACTATACTTATGCTATCATAATAAGCTAAAAGTTTCACTCAGAGGTAATTTTTCTGTTTGTACATGCCCTGAAGGGCATTTTCTGCTATTTGTTTCCTATCTGGTACATAAACAAATCTTTTTTCTTTTGTTCACAGCTAGGTGGTCCCAGATTGGAGGAGTAGGTTGTCACTGATTAATTGGTTATCTTCTATTTTACTTTATCTCCATTGACTTTCAGCATTGGGCTTCTTTTGTTTGTATTAAGGTCCTGGTAAGATAAAGCTGTGTGGAAGATAAGAGCAGGAACGGCAAGATAAAGAAGCAATGAAGTCTATGTCACATTCCCTTGGAATTCTATGCCTAGTTAGCCTCATTCCCTAATACCTATTTTTTTTTTTTAAAAAAATCCCAGTTACTACAGCCACATTTTACCATACAGTAACCTGACTCCAACTTTCTCAAACCAAACTTAGCCATTTTAACTACACTGTGCAATCGGATATTGATCTAGTTTAAGTGAGGGTATAAACTAGATTTCATGAGTGGAGTGACACAAGAAGCCATAAGCATTTTTTACTATTACTTAAAAGGTTTCCTCCTTTACTCTTAAAAACTCAAGAGGTACCATTGCTATGCCCTCCCCACCCCCAAAATTCAAAGCCAGGTATGGTGACTAACGCCTGTAATCCCAATGCCTCAGGAGGATCACTTGAGCCCAGGAGGTTGAGGCTACAGTGAGCCATAATTGTACTACTGCACTCCAGCATGGACAACAGAGCAAGACACCGTCTCTTAAAAAAAAAAAAAAAAAAAAAAAAAGAAAGCAAAAAAGAAATTCAAGATGACATAAAGGTAACATGGTATAAGATAAAATGTTTGGGTTAAAAATAGAGTCCACTGGACAGGCACGGTGGCTCACGCCTGTAATCCCAGCACATTGGGAGGTCGAGGCGGGTGGATCACCTGAGGTTGGGAGTTCCAGACCAGTCTGACCAACATGGTGAAACCCCGCCTCTACTAAAAATAAAAAATTTGCCAGACGTGGTGGCTCATGCCTATAGTCCCAGCTACTCAGGAGGCTGAGGCAGGAGAATCGCTTGAACCCAGGAGGTGGAGGTTGTGGTGAGCCGAGATCATGCCATTGCACTCCAGCCTAGGCAACAAGAGTGAGACTCCGTCTCAAAATAAAATAAAAAAAAGATCCACAATGGATGCTAAAAACCAATGAGAATTAACAGTATATTGACATCGTCTTAATGTATCGTCTCAGGCTGGGCTTGGTAGGGTGTCCCCGTATCCCCAGCATTTTGGGAGGCTGAAGTAGAAGGATCGCTTGAGGCTGGGAGTTTGAGACCAGCCAGGGCAATGTAACAAGACTCCACGTCTGTAAAAAAGTTTAAAAATTGGCTGGGCGCGGTGGCTCATGCCTGTAATCCTAGCACTTTGGGAGGCCGAGGCGCGTGGATCACGAGGTCAGGAGACCGAGACCATCCTGGCTAACACGGTGAAACCCCGTCTCTACTAAAAATACAAAAAAAAATTAGCCAGGCGTAGTGGTGGGTGCCTATAGTCCCAGCTACTTGGGAGGCTGAGGCAGGAGAATGGTGTGAACCCGGGAGGCGGAGCTTGCAGTGAGATCGCGCCACTGCACTCCAGCCTGGGCAATAGAGCGAGACTCCGTCTCAAAAAAAAAAAAAAAAAAAAAAAAGCCAGGCGCAGTGGCTCACGCCTGTAATCCCAGGACTTTGGGAGGCCGAGGCAGGTGGATCACGAGGTCAGGAGATTGAGACCATCCTGGCTAACACAGTGAAACCCCGTCTCTACTAAAAATACAAAAAATTAGCTGGACGTGGTGGTGGGCGCCAGCTGCTCGGGAGGCTGAGGCAGGAGAATGGCATGAACCCGGGAGGCGGAGGTTGCAATGAGCCGAGACACGCCACTGCACTCCAGCCTGGGCGACAGAGCAAGACTCCGTCTCAAAAAAAAAAAAAAAAAAAAAAAAAAAAGTTTAAATATTATCTGGGCATACTTACATGCACCTGTAATCCCAGCAATTTGGAAGGCTGAATCGAGAGGATCGTATAAGCCCAAAAGTTTGAGACTGCAGTGAGCTGTGATTGAGCTACTGCATTCCCGCCAGGGTGAGAGTGAGACCATGTCTCATTTAAAAAAAAAATTCTCAAAAGATTGCTTAATTACAAAATGAAAGACTAACTTAGTACTGGAGAAACCTGGCAGATACACCTTAACCAAGTGATCTGTTAAGGTCACAAATTGACATTATGTGTCTCCAGATACGATGCTGCAGAGATCACAAACTCACTTCTGTGATACTCTTGTGAAAATGCATAACTTTAATGTAATCATCAGCAAATCAAAACTCAATTTGAGGGAAATTCTTCAAAAATAGCTGACCTGTACGCTTGGAAAATATCAGATTGAAAGACTAAAGAGATATAGCAACTGAATGCAATGCATAATGAGCATCTGAATCACAAGGTATTAGGACAATTGGTGACATCTGAATAGGTTCTGATGAGTAAATTATTATCTGATGAGATAATAGCATTGTATCAATGTTAATTTCCTTATCAGTACATTAGTACATTAGATAATAATAGCATTGTATCAATGTTCATTTCCTTAATTTGATGATTGTACAGTAAGCTAAGTAAGATGTCCTTATTTACAGGAAATACTCTAGTAAGGAGTTTTAAAAACACCATTCTTAGGCCAGACGTGGTGGCTTATGCCTGTAATCCCAGCACTTTGGGAGGCCGAAGCAGGCGGATCACCTGAGGTCGGGAGTTCGAGACCAGCCTGACCAACATAGAGAAACCCCATCTCTACTGAAAATACAAAATTAGCCGGGCATAGGCGTAGTGGCACATGCCTGTAATCCCAGCTACTTGGGAGTCTGAGGCAGGAGAATCACTTGAACCTGGGAGGCGGAGGTTACGGTGAGCTGAGATCGCGCCATTGCACTCCAGCCTGGGCAATAAGAGTGAAACTCCGTCTCAAAAAAAAAATATAAAAATAAAAATAAAAATAAAACAAAAAAAACACCGTTCTTGCCTGGACACAGTGGCTCATGCCTGTAATCCTAGCACTTTGGGAGGCCAAGGCAGGTGGATCATTTGAGGTCAGGAGTTCGTGACCAGCCTGGCCAACATGGAGAAACCCCATCTCTGCTAAAAATACAAAAATTAGCCAGGCATAGTGGTGGGTGCCTGCAGTCCCAGCTACTCGGGAAGCTGAGGCAGGAGAATCGCTTGAACCTGGGAGGTGGAGGTTGCAGTGAGCTGAAATCGTGCCACTGCAATTCAGCCTGGGCAACAGACTGAGAATCCGTCTCAAAAAAAAAAAAAAAAAAGAAAAGAAAAGAAAAGAAACACCATTCTGAAACTTACTCTCAAATAATTCAGGGTAAAAACTATGTGTGGAGAGAGACAGAGAAAAAAAGAAACCTCAGGGTAGGTTATAAGGGAATACTGTGTACTATGCCAGGCTGGGCGCAGTGGCTCAAGCCTGTAATCCCAGCACTTCAGGAGGCCCAGGCGGGTGGATCACGAACGAGGTCAGGAGTTCGAGACCAGCCTGGCCAACATGGTGAAACCATCTCTACTAAAAATACAAAAATTAGCTGGGTGTGGTGGCACACGCCTGTAATCCCAGCTATTCAGGAGGCTGAGGCAAAAGAATTGCTTGAACCCGGGAGAGGGAGGTTGCAGTGAGCCGATATCACACCATGTTGGAGTGCCAACATGGGCAAAAAAGTAATACTCAAAAAAAAAAATGCCGTAAAAAATTTAAATTTTTTATGAAACACACAAGAAAGAAGTGAGAACGGCTGGGTGTGATAGCTCACGTCTGTAAGCCCAGGAGTTTAGGAGGCCAAGGTGGGTGGATTGCTTGAGCTCAGGAGTTTGAGACCAGCCTGGGTAACATGACAAAAAACCCTGTCTCTATAAAATATACAAAAATTAGCCAGGTGTGATGGCATACACCTGTAATCCCAGCTACTCGAGAGGCTCAGGAATGAGAACTACTTGAAACCAGGAGGTGGAGAATGCAGTGAGCACACCTGTAAGTCCCAGCTACTCAGGTGGCTGAGGCACGAGAATCTCTTGAACCTAAGAGGCGAAGGTTAGGTTGCAGTGAGCTGAGATCGTGCCACCGCACTCCACCCTGGATAACAGAGCAAGACTCTTGTCTCAAAAAATTAAGAAGTGAGAAGACAGGATACTTTTTCATTTCAGAATTTAGCAAATCACATTTCTTGGGCAGTGAATTTGACTGAGTTTTTTGAAAAGTCAGGACAGAAAAATACATTTTTTCCTTTCTCCACTTTTGAAGGAAAACACAGTATTTATACTATTTTTTATTTCTGACCATGAATAGCACATAAATTAATCTTCAGTATTTCTCCCTAGAAATTCTATTGAGCAGAAATTAGCTGTTAGACCTTATAGTATAATTGTATCATTTGTGATAATGCATAGCACCTTAGAAAATGTGGCCTAACTAAATCAGCATGGTCAGCATGGTCCTAAGTTGTTTTAGTGAAGTGATCAAATATCACAGGCTTTAAATAAACCCTGGACAGGTGGATTAAATTTCTCATGAAATGTTCCAATCTTCAGTTTAGCTATTTTACACTGTCCATTAAGTGAGAGCATAAACCAGATTTCATGGGTGGAGGGACAAAATTAACATATTGAAATAGCTTCTACTTATCTTAATCAGCAAATAACCTTCAAATAAGGTTCACCAAAATACTTTAACCAGCAATTTTTTTTTTTTTTTTTGAGACGAAGTCTCGCTCTTGTCCCCCAGTGGAGTGCAATGGCGTGATCTCGGCTCACTGCAACCACAGCCTCCCGGGTTCAAGTGATTCTCCTGCCTCAGCCTCCTGAGTAGCTGGGATTACAGGTGCATACCACCATGCCCAGCTAATTTTCTGTACTTTAAGTAGAGACTGGGTTTCACCATGTTGGCTAGGCTGGTCTTGAACTCCTGACCGCAGGTGATCCACCCGTCTCGGCCTCCCAAAGTGCTAGGGATTACAGGCTGAGCCACTGTGCCCGGCCAGCCAGTAGTGTTTTTGTGAGTGCTTCCCCATTACTCTATTATATCATTACTTTTTTTTTCCATGTTGTTTATTCAATGAGCCAATGATTAAGGCATTCTTTTATCTTCAGTCCCTGAAACCACTGGGGTGGATGCAGCAGATCAATTTAATCTCTGAGTTTACCCAATTACATTATTTTTTCCAATCTGCTAATCTCCTGTAATTAGGAACTTTGGACAGTCTCCAACAAAGACTCCAACAGTTAAATAGATTGGACAACCTACCTGAAACTTACTGAAATTTACTGTAAGTTACCCAAATCAATTGACCTTCAAATCAAAAGATTTTGTTACAAAATGGAACAAGTAGTCTATGCAACCATCATCAAAAAGAAAGACTTTTCTGTAAGTTTGGGTTCTTTTAAATGTAACATGTCAGAGAAAAGTTAATCAAATTAAAATAAATGTATTAAATATGTATCTTGATTTGCCATAGCAATTAATTACAGAGACTATCAAGGCTGGACCAATGATTTGAGGAAGTAGTTTTTCCTTTACACCAAGATGCCATTACACAAATTTTGTAGTTCTGACTTAACTAACTGAAGTTAAGCTATAATGTGTATGAATTCAATTATTCATTAAAAAGATAAATGTATTGAGTTGTAAACACAAGATATTCTGTTAGACACTATGCAGAACAAAAAGACGAATACTACTCTACCCTTAAAGGATTTGTAACGATTAATAAAAGCAGCCAGGCATGGTGGGTCATGCCTGTAATTCCAGCACTTTGGGAGTCTGAGGTGGGCAGATCAGTTAAGCTCAAGAGTTCGAGACCAGCCTGGGCAACATGGTGTAAACCTGTCTCTGTGAAAAACACAAAAATTAGCTGGGGGTGGTGGTGTGTACCTGTAGTCCCGCTACTTGGGGGACTGAGGTGGGAGGATCGCTTGAGCCTGAGAGGTGAGGCTACAGTGAGCCGAGATCTCGCCACTGCACTACGGCCTGGGTGACAAAGTGAGACTCTATTTCCTAAACAAAACAAAAACAAAAAAACCCACACATATAGAATAATAAACGCAAATAAAAACTTGAGCAAATTAATAGACTATAAAGGACTTTATTTTGTTTTTTAGTTTTCAAACTGGATCTCAACATGTTGCCCAGGCTGGTCTCAAACTCTGGGGATCAGTGAATTCTCCAAACTTAGCCTCCCACACTGCTGGGATTATAGAATTGGGTCCTAGTACCTGCTGATCACATTAAAACAAAATGACTGGCCGGGCCCGGTGGCTCATGCTGGTAATCTCACCACTTTGGGAGGCTGAGGCTGGTGGATCACCTGAGGTCAGGAGTTCAAGACCAGCCTGGCCAACATGGTGAAACCTTGTCTATACCAAAAATACAAAAATTAGCTGGGTGTGGTGGTATGTGCCTGTCATCCCAGCTAGTCAGGAGGCTGAGACAGGAGAATCACTTGAACCAGGAGGCGGAGGTTGCAGTGAGCCAAGATCGAGCCACTGCACTTCAGCCTCAGTGACAGAGTGAGACTCTGTCAAATAAAAAAAAAAAAGAAAACAACAACAAGATATGCCTCATCCATTGTAAGTAAACTAAAACAGAAGTGACATTTTTAAAAGGAATGAAAAGCCTCTGTTGAATATAGGCTTATATTTCTCAATAAGGCTATCAAGTGAATATACCAAGAGGAAATAATATTATTTTCTTTTCCCCTCCCTCCCTCCCTTCCTTTCTTCCTTCCTTCCTTTCTCCCCTCCCTCCCTCCCTCTCTCTCTCTCCTGCTCTCCCCACCCCCCCACCCCCCGAGCTACTCATGGAGACTGAGGCAGGAGAATCACTTGAACCTAGGAGGCAGAGGTTGTAGTGAGCCGAGATCACACCATTACACTCCAGCCTGGGCAACAGAGCGAGACTCCCTCTCAAAAAAAGAGAAAAGAAAGAAAAGGAAAGAAAAGAAAGAAAGAAAGAAAGGAAGGAAGGAAGGAAAGAAAGAAAGAGAAAGAAAGAAAGAAAAGAAAGAAAGAAAGAAAGAAAGAAAGAAAGAAAGAAAGAAAGAAAGAAAGAAAGAAAGAAAGAAAGAAAGAAAGAAAGAAAAGAGTCTCTGACAATTGGCCTAGGCTGGAGTGCAGTGGCATGACTACAACTCACTGCAGCCTGGAACTCCCAAGCTCAAATGATCCTCCCACCATAGCCTCCTGAGTAACTGGAATGACAGTCATAAGCCACTATGCCCAACCCACTTATTTTTTTCTTGAAGAGACGGAGTCTTGCTATGTTGCCCAGGCTGAAGTACAGTGGCTTTTCACAGGAGCTCTCATAGCATACCACGGTCTTGAGCTCCACAGTTCAAGCAATCCTCTTGCTTTAGACTTCTGAGTAGCTAGGACTACGTGAGTGTGCTACTGCACCTGGCTGAAATCCACATTTTTTGGAAAGGTCACTTTTTTTTTTGAGAAGGAGTCTCGCTCTGTTGCCCAGGCTACAGTGCAGTGGCACAATCTCAGCTCACTGCAACCTCCGCCTCCTCAGGTCAAGCGATTCTCCTACCTCAGCCTCCCGAGTAGCTGGGATTACAGGTGCCCGCCACCATGTCCGGCTAATTTTTGTGTTTAGTAGAGACAGGGTTTCACCATGCTGGCCAGGCCTGTCTCGAACTCCTGACCTCGTGATCCACCACCTTTGGCCTCCCAAAGTGCTGGGATTACAGGCATGAGCCACTGCACCCAGCCTAGTTCACTTCATATTTTTATGAACATAAATTACACCTTTACTTGTAATTATAATCACTATTAAAAAATTACTAGCTGAGCAAGGTAGCTGATGCCTGTAGTGCTAGTACTTTGGGTTTGCTTGAGCCCAGGAGTTTGAGACCAGCCTGGGTAACATGGCAAAACCTCATCTCTACAAAAAATATAAAAATTAGGTGGGTTTGGTGGTGCACACCTATGGTCCCAGCTATTTGGGAGCCTGAAGTAAAAGATCAATTGATCCAGGAGGTCAGGGCTGCAGTGAGCCATGATCACACCACTACACTCTAGCCTGGGTGACCGAGGAAGACCTTGTCAAAAAAAAGTAAAAACAAAAAAACCACAGTATGCCAAGCAGTTCTGAACATTTAACATATTTTTTATTTTTGTGTTTTTTTATCTTTGGAGAAGGAATCTCCCTCTGTCACCCAGGGTGGAGTGCAGTGGGCGATCTCAACTCACTGCAACCTCTGCCCCCTGGGTTCAAGCAATTCTCCCACCTCAGCTTCCCGAGTAGCTGGGACTACAGGCAACCACCACCACACCTGGCTAATTTTTGTTATTTTCTTTTTTTTTAGTAGAGATAGGGTTTCACCATGTTGGCCAGGCTGGTTGAGCTCCTGACCTCAAGTGATCCACCACCTCGGCCTCACAAAGTACTGGGATTACAGGCATAAGTCACCATGCCTGGCCTTTTTTTTTGTTTGTTTTTTGAAGACAGTCTCGCACTGTCACCCAAGCTGGAGTGCAGTGGCGCAATATCGGCTCACTGCAAGCTCCACCTCCCGGGTTCACATCATTCTCTTGCATCAGCCTCCCAACTAGCTGGGACTACAGGTGCCTGCCACCACGCCTGGCTAATTTTTTGTATTTGTAGTAGAGATGGGGTATCACTGTGTTAGCCAGGATGATCTCGATCTCCTGACCTCATGATCCTCCTGTCTCGGCCTCCCACAGTGCTGTGATTATAAGGGTGAGCCACTATGCCCTGCCTTATTTTTTATAAATATATAGAGACGTAGATTTGTCATGTTGCCCAGGCTAGTCTCAAACTCCTGAGCTCAGGCAACCCACTAGCCTTAGCCTCCCAAAGTGCTGGGATTACAGGTATGAGCCACTGTGCCCTGCCTAACATATTTTAAATAATTCACCCAACTCCCAAATAATCCTATGATATGGTGTATATGTATATAAAATATTTAAAAATAAATAAATGAAATATTTTAAAATGCTCTCACATGCTATATATATATAAAATAACCAAACTCCTAGAATAAGTTTATTATTTAATATCTGATTTCCTAGAATTATGAAAATAATCTATGCTTTAATCAAATTCATGTGACATCACTAAATTTTACACATAGATGACAAAAACTTCAGAAGTGCAGAAAAGGAGTTACTATTTAAAACTGTGGGCCAACACTTGAGGAGGCTAAGGCAGGAGGATTTCTTAAGCCCAAAAGTTCAAAATCACCCTGGGCAACACAGGGAAACCTGGTCTCTGCAAAAAAATTTAAAAATAGTCAGGCTTGGCCAGGAGCGGTGGCTCATGCCTGTAATCCCAGCACTTTGGGAGGCCGAGGAGGGCGGATCACCTGAGGTCAGGAGTTCGAGACCAGCCTGACCAACATGGAGAAACCCCGTCTCTACTAAAAATACAAAATTAGCCAGGCATGGTGGCACATGCCTGTAATCCCAGCTACTAGGGAGGGTGAGGCAGGAGAATCACTTGAACCTGGGAGGCGGAGGTTGCAGTGAGCAGAGATCACGCCATTGCACTCCAGCCTGGGCAACAAGAGCGAAACTCCATCTCAAAAAAAAAAAATTAGTCAGGCTTGGTGGCACACACTTGTCATCCTAGGTACTCAGGAGACTGAGGTGGGAAGATCACATGAGCCCAGTAGGTTTTGGCTGCAGTGAGCAGAGCCACTGCACTCCAGCCTAGGTGACAGAGTGAGACCCTGTCATAAAAACATATAAACAAACAAAAAAAACTATGGGCCAGGAACGGTTGCTCATGCCTGTAATTCCAACACTTTTGGAGGCCAAGGCAGGAGGATCGCTTGAATTCAGGAGGTTGAGACCACGCTGGGCAACATTTGAGACCCCTCTTTTATATTAAAAAATATTTTTTTAATTAAAAAATAAATATGGCTGGGCATGTTGGCTCATGCCTGTAATCCCAACACATTGGGAGGCTGAGGCAGGCAGATCACCCGAGGTCAGGAGTTGGTGGCCAGCCTGACCAACATGGTGAAACCCTGTCTCTACTAAAACTACAAAAAATTAGCTGGGCTTGATGGCACATACCTTTAGTCCCAGCTACTCAGGAGCTGAGGCAGGAGAATCACTTGAACCCAGGAGGTGGAGGTTGCAGTGAGCCAAGATCGCACCACTGCACTCCTGCCTGGGTGACAAACCAAGACTCCATCTCAAAAATAAATAAATAGGCTCGGCGTGGTGGCTCACGCCTATAATCCCAGCACTTAGGGAGGCCAAGGCAGGTGGATCACGAGGTCAGGAGTACGAGACCAGCCTGGCTAAGATGGTGAAACACCATCTCTACTGAAAATAAAGAAAATTAGCCGGGCGTGGTGGCGGACGCCTGTAATCCCAGTTACTTGGGAGGTTGAGGTAGGAGAATCGCTTGAACCTGGGAGACGGAGGTTGCAGTGAGCTGAGATCACGCCACTGCACTCCAGCCTGGGCTACAGAGTGAGACTCCATCTCAATAAATAAATAAATAGGACACTGTTGGCTGGACACGGTGGCTCATGCCTATAATCCCAGCACTTTGGGAGGCCAAGGAGGGCGGATCCTGAGGTCAAGAAATTGAGACATCCTGGCCAACATGGTGAAACCCCATCTCTATTAAAAATACAAAAATTAGCTGGGTGTGGTGGTATGCACCTGTAGTCCCAGCTACTCCAGAGGCTGAGGCAGGAGAACTGCTTGAATCCAGGAGAGGGAGGCTGCAGTGAGCTGAGATTGCACCACTGTGCTCCAGCCTGGTGACAGAGCAAGACTCTGTCAAAAAAAAAAAAGATACTGTTACTTCTGTTACCCACATTCTCTTGCATAGGCCATTTTGGTTGGCAAACCTTACCATCAAATCTTTGAAAATGTAAAATATATATTTATATTTATATATATAAACTTATATATATTTATATATTCTATATATAGAGAGAATATATATATTCATATATATATAGAATGACATTGCAAGACATTCCATTATTAAAAATATTTCACTTAAAAATGAATTAAGAAGGCCAGGTGCAGTGGTGCATGCCTGTACTTTGGGAGCCTGAGGCAAATGGATCGCTTTGAGCTCGAGTTCTAGACCAGCCTGGCAAAACCTTGTCTCTACAAAAAATACAAAAATTAGCTGGGCGTGGTGGTGTGTGCCTGTGATCCCAGCTATTTGGGAGGCTGAGGCTACAGAATCTCTTGAACCCAGGAGGCAAAGGTTGCAATGAACCAAGATTGCGCCACTCCACACCAGCCGGGGCAACAGAGTGATACCTGTTTCAAAAAAAAAAAAAAAAAAAAAACTTAAGATGCAAACAAAACTTAAATAAAGTTATTAGTTGGCTCTTTTCATCTGACTTGTGAGAATATATTCTAGTCAGTAAATGGAGAACTATACAGTAAAGAAACTACAACTCAGAAACAGTATGAATCCTGTACTATCAAAACACAAACACGTACCAGATGAGCCTAAGTATTCAAGATACAAGGCATATGTTCTTTTGTGGACTAGGAAGAATTCAAGTCTTTTTTTTTTTTTTAATAGCCTGAATGAAATTTTCCTTAAACCCGTCCAACTCCATTTGGCTTTTATTCACTTTGATTCTCTGTTTGGGATCATTCCTAGAAATCACAGAATGGACATGAGTCTTGAGTCACTGGAAATATACATGCTCCAGTGATAAACGAATGCCTGTGTATGAGCTGGTTTAGTGATAACTCAGCCCTGAAATCCAGTCTGATCTCCGGGCAAAATGCTGTATTACAGTTTTTGGGTATACAAACCAGAAGCCCATGTGTGTCTTTGATTGTGTGAATAAACACTGATGGGTGAGCACACGTCCTTAACGGTTTTTGCCAGTTTATGACAAAATGAGTTCAATAGAGACCATGTGTTGTCATAAAAGTAAATTATTAAATTTCTATGACCTTCCTGTGTTCTGATATTATCTTCTTCCCATTTTTAAAAATTAAAGCTGGTATTCCCTTGTGAATATTTTCAACACCCACACCGAATTTTTTTCCTCACTGGCCCATTACATCCAGAAGTCTGGGATTAGTTGCCTGGGACTATAAGGAACTATCAAAATGAAATGTGTGGTTTTTTTTTTTTTTTTTTTTTTGGTTTTTGGTTTTTTTTCCCCTGAAGGATGGTCAAGCTTAGTATTTGATCTAGTACTTAAATTTGCAACATGTTGCTACAAGTAATAGAATGTTGCATTATAACCGTCTGTTTAAAAACTCTAAAGAAATTACTTTACCAATGATTTATTTTACTAACTGAAACAAAGTTATAGACAAATAAGCAGAAGAAAATCATTAGCAACTATGTTATCTTTCATTTGTAGGGTTTTTTGTTTGTTTGTTTGAGAGGGAGTCTCCCTCTGTCGCCCAGGCTGGAGTGCAGAGGCACAATCTCGGCTGACTGCCACCTCCGCCTTCCAGGTTCAAGTCTCCTGCCTTAGCCTCCCAATTAGCTGCGATTAGCACCTGCCACCACACCTAGCGAATATTTGTATTTTCAGTAGAGACAGGGTTTCACCATGTTGGCCAGGGTGGTCTTGAACCCCTGACCTCAAGTGATCCACTCATTTTGGCCTCTCAAAGTGCTGGGATTACAGACATGAGCCACCGAACCTGGCCTATTTATAGCTTAATAGAATTTTAAAATAAACAACGTAACTCAACTGTATCTAATTTGGTAATTTTAGCAGGGGAGGGTGGCTGTAATCCTAGCTACTAAGGAGAATGAGAAAGGACAATAGTTTGAGCCCAGGAGTTGAAAACCAGCCTGGGCAGCACAGCAAGACCTCAGCTCAACAAACAAACAACAAACAACAAACAAACATAACCAGAGTATAATTTAGTCCTTTTAAACCAGCACTGGTCTAGTATATATAAAAATAATTTATGGGCTAGGCATGGTTGCTCACGCCTGTAATCACAGCATTTTGGGAGGCTGCAGTGGGCAGATCACTTGAGGCCAGGAGTTTGAGACCAGCCTGGCCAGCATGGCAAAACCTCGTCTCTACTAAAAATACAAAAAAATTAGCTGGGTGTGGTGGCACATGTGTGTAATCCCAGTTCTTAGTAGGCTGAGGCAGGAGAATCACTTGAACCCAGGTGGCGGAGGTTGCAGTGAGCCAAGACTGCACCACTGCACTCCAGCCTTAGTGACAGAGTGAGACTCTGTCTCAAATAAGTAAGTAAATAAATTCAATAAAAACAATTTACAAATGATGGGAATGTTAAGTAACTTTCCCTAGATGATGTTTTTCTTCATCATCTCGGCAATTTTTGCTTGTTCCCTCACTGTAACCTCCGCCCCCCGGATTCAAGCGATTCTCCTACTGCAGCCTCCCGAGTAGCTGGGATTACAGGCATGCGCCACCACGCCTGGCTAATTTTGTATTTTTAGTAGAGATGGGGGTTTCTCTATGTTGGTCAGGCTGGTCTCAAACACCCAACCTCAGGTGATCTGCCCGCCTCGGCCTCCCAATGTATTGGGATTACAGGCCTGAGCCACTCGCCTGGCCCCACTTGTTCTTTATCAGCATCATCAAGGAATGAAGGCAAAGAGAAGAGCAAGTCAGTGCTGAACCCTGCAGGAAGATCCCTTAGTTTTCATTTTGCCTTTTTAAAATCTTCCTCTGGAGACACTCTCCTGGTTTAATATCCACTGACATTTCTTTATATTTGTTCACCCAGCTCTTCCAAATACTACTCTAATGATATTTTATAATTAAATAGCTAGAAAATATTCTTTACCAGCCAAAAAGACTATCTAATTACAGAATGTATAAATGCATCCCCTCAAGGATGCTCATGCTTATTTGGAAATAATTTTAGATTTATAGATGAGTTGCAAAAATAGGATAGAGTTCTTATGTACTTTTCAACCATCTTTGCCTAATGTTACCATCTTATGTAATCATGGTTCTAGTACTATTGTTCACCTTACCATACCACCCTTGTGGTCACTAGTCATGCTCAGTATGTTGTTTTCCCTTCCAGGCATATATTCCACCTTCCATAACCCTCTTACACAACCCAGAAGGCTGACCAGCGTGTACTGCATCCAAGGTTTCCCCTTTCACTCTGGCTCCCCATTGGGATCAACCAATCAAAGCAGCAGGAGACTGGAGAGCAGGGCATTTATCCCACACCCACCCCCCACTTGACTCCTTGCAAGAGCATCTCTTTACCAAAGGCTCCATTACCTGGTTGGCACTCACCATCCCCCTTCAGGCCTAGGATTAGTAATAGCTCTGCCTTCATTGGATCTGGATTTCTTCACCATCCTTAGTTCTTTCCTTAACCCTCCCCACACCATTTAAAGTAATTCCTTTGTTAAACTCTGTTCAAACCCCCAATTGACTGTGCTGTCTGATTTTCTCCAGGGACAACGACTAACAATCTAACAAAATTAATATTATCTTAAAATCGACTTTCTTAAAGGGAGTATACACTCCTACTCACCTGCCCCCACCACACACACACAAAGTAAAAGTCATTTATACAAATGTTTCTTCCAAGAGGAATTCCAAACCACGTCACTTAAAAGGCCAAGTTTGTGATTCAAGGACTGGAATTAGACCACACCTCTACCTAGATCAAGAGTCAAGGAAATGCTTGTGTTTCCAATAATAACATTGCTAACAAGATGTCATCTATATATGAAAATAACTAGTGATCACTAATAGGCTTGAATAGGAAGTTGATGCTGAGTTACCCCCACCCACTACTGGTGCACCATTAGCTGATACCCATTCTGGCCTTTAGAGTGCTTTGGCCAGAACTGTCATTTCAGCTACAGGAAGAATCTCTAATCAGGATTTAGATCACTATTTAGTTTTTAATTTTGAAGTACAATAGAATGAATATAGGTATAAATATGGATAATAGTGTTTTTTTGGCAGGGGGAGACAAGGTCTCATTCTGTTCCTGAGGCTGGAGTGCATATAGCCCATGTGATTATAGCTCACTGCAGCCTCCAACTCCTAGGCTCAAGCGATCCTCCCTCCTCAGCCTCCTGAGTAGCTAGGACTAGAAGTGCACACCATTGCACCCAGCTAATTTTTAAATTTTTCATAGAGACAGGATTTTGCTGGGTTTTGCAGGCTAGTCTCAAACTCCTGGCCTCAAGCAATCCTCCTGCCTTGGCCTCCCAAAGTTCTGGGATTACACAGATGAGTCATCATACCTGGTGGATAATAGGTATGTTTTTAAGAGGAGAGGGATATAAGACATTCCAGCCAATTTCAGCCCCACAACTGGATTCAATAGTTATCAGGTTCAGGTCAGTGTAGGATGAAACAAGTCTCAAATTCTATACCCAACTTCTTGAATCAGGTTCTTCACATATCCAACTACTTTCTAATAGATGAT
This sequence comes from Pongo abelii, assembly GCF_028885655.2. Lineage (NCBI taxonomy): Eukaryota > Metazoa > Chordata > Mammalia > Primates > Hominidae > Pongo > Pongo abelii. The sequence continues at coordinate 75,649,485 of NC_071993.2, forward strand.
GAAAATGAAAAGTCAATCAGGATACCTGCAGCATCCACCCTGACAAAGAGTAAATGATCCAGGAGATTTCAACATCTAAAAGGATAAAGTCAAAGGAAGCAGACTAAATTTCTGGAATGATGCCAAATGTAAAGACAGCAAATTATGATGGAAGACCAAATCATAACCTGTGAGATTCCCATCACTGGTCCCCCAGGTAGCATGCTCTTAGAATGTTGAAGTCCTCACTCATAAAACCTCAAGCTGACAGTTGTATTTCTCTCCCACTCTCCCTCCCAAACACAGGTTTCATTTTCTTATGTCTCCTATAGGATTATATAATATTCTACATTTGCTCTATGAATTCTATACACATCAAGCTAAAATCTGAAAGTTTTTTTTAGCATTTCTACTGTGAAGCAGAGAAACAAAGCTTTCTTTGGATGAGAAAAAAAACTATGTCTAACAGAAAATGTGGAAAACCATTTTTAAATGCCAACATCGGAAATTTTTTTTCCTTTTAGAATATTTTCCTGCTCTTGTACAATAATTGCTAACTATAGAGGAACGTGAGCAACAATTTGGTTCTGCTTGCTGTTGCAGATGAAATGTGGCCACCCACAGGCACTTTTATTCTTTTTCTTTTAAGTCAGAGTCCACTACTGTGATTCCAAAAAGCAACACATGGCATATTTACTTTTTAAATTTATTTCAGGTGACAGGACACTCACAATCTAACAAAATAAACATAGAATTAAATTGCATTCCCAAAGTCCAATTCTACTTCCTAGCCAAGGCAGGGGAAGACATAGATACTAGGCTTGGTCTGTATTAGTTTCTCCACATAGTCTATCCCTTTCTGCTAACCCCCATCCACAACCCCAACAAATGAGAGCCATTTTTAAGGGTAAGACTAAATCTATTTTTCACAAAATGCTTGAGATAGATATAGCCAACACAGAAAGTATAGAAGTAGCTTTTAATGATAAACTTCTATCTTTGTTGGAAGGAAAAGGAATAAATGGGGGTTGATGGATCAACACAAAGAAGAAAAACAGAAAAGGGTTTAATTTACCTTGAGAATAACCATGATTCTATTTGTCCAGGCCCAGTGAAAATTTGTGTCAAGCAATTTCATTCATTTCACAGTGCCTAGCACATTGCTGACTGTGTGGTAAATATTAAATAAATACTTGTTGGTTGATGAAACAAGTACATGAAAACGCTGTATATACACAGGAAGCAGAAACTCAATGTGGTCAGGCGAATTTGAAAGCAGGGCAAGGTTTGGTTCTCCGTGTCAACATTTTCAAGTTACACACTGGGGCAACAAATGAAATAAAATTCTGCCACATTCATAGTTCAACATGTTGTTCCTCTTTGAGTGCTAAAACTTTATATGTCAAAAAGGAAAGCTAGGATTAGGTAAAACTATTTTAAATTAAATGTACACAAAATAATTAAAGACAAGTCATTTTATTGCTTAGTATTTCTTCATGAATTTAAAAGGTGGCTTGCAAAGGTTGCTTACATTTGTAATAGCAATACACCACTTGAAATCTTAAACACATAAGTACCTATTTGCTAGACTAAAGCTAGCCTTGAACTTTTAGTGATGCCATATGCTTTTAAATTAACCCTTCTAAACATTGTACAAATCTCATCACACAGACTGTGAGCTTATAACTGAATTAGGTTACTACTAAATACTCATCAGGCAAACTATAGAAAATAAAGAAAACATGCATATTCTTACGGCTTCATGAAAGCCAAAATTAAAGATGATATTATGAGAATTTGAGATTAAACAACTATAATTTGGCTGTAAGATCTCCATGACTTACATATTAAATTTAATTAAAACGTCTAAGGACCTTTTTCTTTGGAAAAGAATCATACATTTTAAAATAGTCTTTAATGGACAGTCTATTAAAATCACAATGGATCATAGCTGTCAACTTCAAATAGTGCCTTTCTTCTAAAGGGCTTAAGTTTACACACTGGTGCAACACCACAAATGCAGATGCTACAAAGGGAGCTATAAAGAAAAACAAATTTTATTCACAACACTCTGCATACAAACTTTTCTTTCTGTAGACTTGTGTGGAGTTGAAAATAAAGGATGCTAATATGCACATTATGCAGCACATCAAAAAAAAGAGAGAGAAAACACTTTAGTTGAGTGGAAATTCATCCATCTACTGAAAATCTGGGAGAATTCACATATACTGTACTCCAAATATACCCAAGTGCAGAAAAATACTATATGAAATGGAAAAATAATGAAATATTATTTAATCAACAGCTGATTACCTTTAAAACTTTGGGCTTCTTTTCCCTCTGGGGCCTCTTGTTTTCCTTTATAACCTAAAAAAAATCAAATTGCAAAATAAGCCTCTGTTTAAGAAATAAAATTAGCTCCCACATCCCCAAAATTTTTGGCTATTTCTCTGTAAAACTATTTATACCATTTAAAATCATCAACATGTTTGCTAGGCAGAACCTAAAGAGCTTATGTAAAATGTATACTTCAAAAGTCACTAAAAAAAATCTTGCATAAAGATGAAGTAGGGAAATACCCTTTTTTCCCCTTAAAGTCTGTCTTAATTAGCCTCTGCATTCTTCACAGCGAAGCCCACGAGGTAGCCATCTTGCTTGCTTCTGCAGAGGAAGCCTCTACAGTGGAACAGTTCTGCAAACTGCTTTTTGGTATTATTATCATGGTGTTTAAAGGCAGCCCTGGCCTGCCAGCACTGTAGACGTGCTGGGCATGCCTTTTGCAAAAACAGCCCCACAAAGAGTGCAGCCAATGGCAATGCAGAGCTTAGCAACTCCAAAGTGATCTTCTCAGCCTAGCCCTTCCTAGACAAAGGATCTCCTGTGCGGCTCGGCTCTCACCACAGGACACAGGCAGCCACAAGCTGCGACATGGAGTTCGCTGCAGAGGATCTGGTCGCGCCGAAATCACAGGAGGCTTCAGCAAAAACAATGCACACAAATCCCCCAGGTCACCACCACTGGATCGATGGCAGAGCCTTCCTGATTAGTAACCTCTTGGCGGCTCCGAGGGCAGGTCTGCATGGGGGAGGGGTGCGCTGCTCTGCCTCCAATGTACAGGAGACATAACTGAGCCTAGGGGGGCATTTGGGCTTGCTGAAACTCTGGAAGGTATTGTGCATTTTTACTTTATAAGGCAAGGCTAAATATTGGCGATATTTAAGGCAGGGAGGTTATGTGAGGACAGTGTAGGCTCAGCTGTTGGGCTGCGTGTCTCATTCCTTGGGAACCACACCTCTTTGCAGCAGGCGCTTTGCCCAGAAACACAGCAATTTGATTTCTGTCAATAAATGTCCAATGACAATGGCGAATTAAAAAATAACAGTAAAGCCACTGAAAAGGAAAAGGACAGGATGAGGACAAAAAGAGGGGGAGGAGTTTTCAAAATACACTTGCCACTCTGAGTGGCTAGAGAGAAAGGATTTTCTCTCTTGCTCTGGGCGTTTCTGATGACCTTCATTTCCAAATAAAATTTCTCCCCTACGAGAAGGAAAATTCGGACTCATATCTTTGGGACAAAAGGACACCTTTGGCTCTTCTGTCTCCCAAGACCAACTGTCACTGAGCATCTATATCCGCAAACCCGCCAAGCAAGTCCCCACGTGGGGCCGGTCTGCGCACCAGACTCGCGGTCAGACAGAACCACCCACTTCCTAGGGATCGGGACCTGAGCCAGGGGTAGAACAAGCCACCATCTCCCGACACACACCTGGACTGCCCCCACGCCCAGTGGGTGGTAGGCAGTGGGACAGCTGGCACCACAGCTAGCACCTGCCAGACACTGGGAAAGACTGGACCGGGAGCCGTGCCCCCCACGACCCCTCAGCCACCTGGCATTGCAACAGCGGCAACAGAGCAGGGCAGCTGTGGTGAGCTGGCTGGTCTCAAGGTCACTGCCAAAATGCAGTGCAGAGGGCGGTCACAGTCCCATCACAGCCACCTTGACAGCTGCACAGATCTGGGGAAGACAGCCCTAGCTCCAGCCTTGCAGGGCCAAAGTTTCAGCAGCACATTTGGGGGATTGGCAGGAGGGCCTCCCCGGCTGCTCAGCCAAAGATGGGTTTTCCACTTGCAGTTGGATTCAGAACAGATTCCCACAACCAGAAATCAGGAACAGAGTGAGGGCCGGAAGGCCTGCATTTCATCACCCTTAATTCCTAGCCTTTCAGTTTGCCACAAAAGCATGCTTTCCGTGTTGGAACGTGAAGTCCGGCATGCGTTGTTTTTCCACTTTTAAATTACCTCTCACTCACCCACCCCTCACCCACATTTTTAATAAATTCGTGTAAGAAAAAAACTACTGGCCGGGCACGGTGGCTCACGCCTGTAATCCTAACACTTTGGGAGGCCGAGGCAGGAGGATCACCTGAGGTCAGGCGTTTGAGACCAGCCTGGCCAACAGGAAACCCTGTCTCCACTAAAATACAAAAATTAGCTGGGCATGATGGTGGGTGCCTGTAATCCCACCTACTCGGGAGGCTGAGACAGGAGAATCGCTTGAACCCGGGAGACAGTAGCTGCAGTGAGCACCACTGCACTCCAGCCTAGATGGCTGAGTGAGACTCCGTCTCCAAAAAAAAACAAAAAAAGAAAAAAAAACCTAATGAATATGGTGTTCTCAACTCTTCCTTCTACACTTGTAACAAAACCAATGGACTCTGAATTATGCACATCCACCAGTGCAACTTTGAACACACTAAGCCCACACTATAAGAAGCTCTCCGTGAGGAATAAAGCAGCATTGAAACAGGCAGAAAAATAATCAAATACAGTAAGATTTGAAAATAGGTAAAAAATCTTTTAGCTGTACGTCCCATTTTTGGTGATTTTTTTAAAAAATTGTGGTGAAATATACGTAACATAAAATTTATCATTTTAACTTTTTTTTTGGAGATCGAGTTTCACTCTTATCGCCTAGGTGCAATGGCGCGATCTCAGCTCACTGCAACCTCCACCTTCCGGGTTCAAATGATTCTCCTGCCTCAGTCTCCTGAGTAGCTGGGATTACAGGCATGCGCCATCACGCCTGGCTAATTTTTTGCATTTTTTGGTAGAGACGGGGTTTCACCATGTTGGTCAGGCTGGTCTCGGACCCTTGACCTCAGGTGATCCGCCCACCTTGGCCTCCCAAAGTGCTGGGATTACAGGTGTGAGCCACCATGCCCGGCCCATTTATCTATATTTAAGTGTATCATTCAGTGACATTAAGTACACTCACAATTGCTGTGCAACTATCACCTCTCCATTTCCAGAACTTTTTCTTCCTTGTAAAGAGAAACTCCATACCCATTAAACAGTAATTCCTCATTTGCCTTCCCCCAGCCCATACTAATTTCCATTCTACTTTCTGTCTATGAAATGGACTACTCTAAGTACCTCCTATAATTGGAATCGTATAGTATTTTTCATATAGTATTTTTCTTTTCGTTTCTCTTTGCTTCACTTATTAACAGCATAATATTTACAAGGTTCATCCATGTTGTAGAATGTATCAGAATTTCATTCATTTTGAAGGCTGAACAATATTCCTTTGTATGTACATAACACATTTTGTTTTTCTATTATTCTGTTGTTAGACATTTGTACTTTTTGGTGATTACGAATATTACTGCTATGAACATAGGTGTACAAGTAGGTATACAAGTAGTATACACCTCAGAGTAGAATTGCTGAATCATATGATAAGGCTATGTTTAACTTTCTGAGGAACTACCAAATTGTTTACCATAGCAGCTGCACCATTTTACATTCCCATCAGCTATGCACAAGGGTAGCCCTACATTTCTTGAAGTGCCTTGCATTTCAGTTAAACATTATGCCTCTTCTGTTGGATGTTTGAATATAACTTTAAAAAATCAACATTTTTCCAGGTTAATTGTTCAATATTTAGTAAAGTGGTCATGATATATTATGATATAATTGTAAAATTTAAGACGATCAGCCGGGTGTGGTAGCTCACGCCTGTAATCCTAGCTGAGGCAGGTGGATCACTTCAGGTCAGGAGTTCAAGACCAGGCTGGCCAACATGGTGAAACCTCATCTCTACTAAAAATACAAAAATTAGCCAGGAGTGGTGGCGTGCACCTATAGTCCCAACTACTCGGGAGACTGAGGCAGGAGGATCACTTGAACCTGGGAGGTGGAGGTTGCAGTGAGCCGAGATCGTGCCACTGCACTCCAGCCTAGGCAACAGAATGAGACTCGGTCTCAAAAAAAAAAAAACCCTATTAGCTGTGTGATCACTAAATAAAATAAAACGAAATCAGGCTCAGAGGGTTAGGTGTACAGAATATCTATATTGCTGAGAGGTCTGTTTTTTAAAGGCCCAAAAACAGGTGTTTTCACTGTATAGGATACTCATGAAGCCATACAACATTGCACTTGACAACCTAAGCAAACATCAAAGGCCTGTGTGTGCACTCTTCTGTAAAATTAGATAATAAATAAAGCCAAGGCTCATCCTAGCTATATATGAAAGTTAATGAATGTGACCAGAACTAACATTAACTCCAGATATCAAATTGATGCTTCACCACGAAGATCTATACTTGTTTGAACACAGCATAGATCAGGTGTTTCAATTCCTATACTAAGTGATTTGGTGGTCTGAGCTCTGGGCAAGTTTTGATGGGAGCGAATAGTCAGAAATTCTGAGCAGAGGCCAGGTGCAGTGGCTCACATCTGCAATCCAAGCACTTTGAGAGGCCAAGGTTGGAGGATCACTTAAGCCCAGGATTTCAAGGCTAGCCTAAGCTACATAGCGGAGATACATCTCTACAAAGAAAATTAAATATTAGCTATGAAATAATTCAGAGGCCTAAAGAAATAAAAATATCTCAGCTTGTACAGCAGGTTAGAAGTTGACTTGAGTATGTACCATAAGATGTTTATTAATATACAGAAAAAATATGAAAATATATAGAACTTGAGTTGATCCCACTTCTAACCATCTATACAGCTCTCTCTACAAATCCTTTTCATTTTCAGTATCTAACAAAAGACATTTGTAAATATCCTAAAATAACCTTAAAAGAAATGTCTTCTGCTGGGTGTGGTGGCATGTGCCTGTAATCTCAGCTACTCAGGAGCCTGAGGCAGGAGAATCGCTTGAACCCAGGAGGCGGAGTTTGTAGTGAGCTGAGATCGTGCCACTGCACTGCAGCCTGGGCAACAGGGAGAGACTGTCCCCCGCCCCCCCCCAAAAAAAGTATATATATATGTATATATATGTTTTGGCTGGGAGCAGTGGCTCACGCCTGTAATCCCAACACTTTGGGAGGCCATGGCAGGCTGATCACAAGGTTAGGAGCTCAAGACCAGCCTGACCAACATGCTGAAACCCTGTTTCTACCAAATGTACAAAAATTAGCCGGACATGGTGGCGCTTGCCTGTAATCCCAGGTACCTGGGAGGCTGAGGCAAGAGAATTGCTGGAAACCAGCAGGCGGAGTTTGCAGTTAAGCTGAGATCACGCCACTGCACTCCAGCCTGGGTGACGGAATGAGACTACACCTCAAAAAAAAAAAAAGAAAAAAAAAAAAAGAAGCTGTGTATATGTGTGTGTGTGTGCGTGTGTTGTGGCTTCAGGATTAAAATTATGAATAATTCCAAAACTCCACTTCTCTTTCTGGGTATATGCACCTCTGGATTGATAAGAAACTGTAAATACAAACTACCTAGACTAAAACAGCAGCAGCATACTAGGAGGAATCTTCTTCCAAATTAATCTCAGGAGTAATTCACCTTTCCTCAAGACTGAAGACCGAAACACAATTTCCTTCCAATGTGTCCCGCGCTCTCCTCTCCCAAGAAATTCTTTATTTTTCTTCTGATTTTGGGGTCTACAACTTTTGCAGTGATAACTAAAGATATTCCAAGTAACATCTATTATAAACTTCCAATCAATAAGAATAAGTACACATGTACTATGTACCCATAAAAATTAAAAATTTTAAAAAAATTTAAAGAATAAGAAAAAAATGTCTTGTACCTTTCAGAGATTTTTTTTTTTTTTTTTTTGATAGGGTCTCACTCTCTTCCCCAGACTGGAGTGCAATGCTCCAATCATAGCCCACTGCAACCTCGAACTCCTGGGCTCAAGCAATCCTCCCACGTCAGTGTCCCAAATAGGCATGTGCTACCACAACAAGCTAATTTTTTTTTTCTTTTCTTTTCTTTTTTTTTTTTGAGATGGTGTCTTGCACTGTTGCCCAGGCTGGAGTGCAATGGCGGGATCTCTGCTCACTGCAACCTCCGCCTCCCGGGTTCAAGCCATTCTCCTGCCTCAGGCTCCCGACTACCTGGGATTACAGGCACGTGCCACCACGCCTGGCTAATTTTTGTATTTTTAATAGAGATAGGGTTTCACTATGTTGGCCAGGCTGGTCTTAAACTCTGACCTCAAGTGGTCAGCCCACCTCAGCCTCCCAAAGTGCAGGGAGTACAGAGATGAGTCACCGCACCCGTTCTCTCTCATAGATTTAAAAAAGCTAGTTTGGTTTTATTTCCTGTGACACATAGGAACCTGAAAGGCTAACATTGGAGAATCTCCTTGGAAGACTGGGTGGAGTAATAGTCCGGATGTAAGCGGTTGGTCCCCTAGCAGAGCCTTTCCTGCTGGATCTCTCCCTGACCCCTTTCCCTGAGGCTACTCTTGCTCTTCCCCCACTCTCCCAAGGGGCCAGATCTACTGGATTCCTTCCAGCAGTTCTGCTGGTAATAGCTGTTCCTTGATGGCTCTTCTAAAGCAAGAATTGAGGAAAAAGTAGGTAAATAATCTTCAACAGTTACCAACTGAGACAAACTGTTGTTAAGAATGGGGCTGAAATTATTGCCTCTCTCAAATTTCTCAACTCTTCTTTGTACCAACTAGAAACTGAAAGGCCTACTCCCTGTGTCAGTGTCTAGATTCAAAATTTGGACAGAAAAATCCAATAACAGGGCTGGGCATGGTGCCTCATGCCTGTAATCCCAGCACTTTGGGAGGCCAAGGCAGGAGGATCACTTGAGGTCAGGAGTTTGAGACCAGCCTGGCCAACATGGTGGAACCCTGTCTTTACTAAAAATACAAAAATTAGCCAGGCATGGTGGCGCATGCCTGTAGTCCCAGCTAGTCAGGAGGCTGAGGCAGGAGAATCGCTTGAACCCAGTAGGCACAGGTTCCAGTGAGCCGGGATCTTGCAACTGCATTCCAGCCTGGGCAAAAGAGAGAGACTCTGTCTCAAAAAAAAAAAAAAAAAGCTCAGGCGCAGTGGCTCACGCCTGTAATCCCAGCACTTTGGGAGGCCAAGGAAAGCAGGTAGATCGCCTGAGGTCAGGAGTTCGAGACCAGCCAGGCCAGCATAGTGAAACCCTGTCTCTACTAAAAATACAAAAAATTAGCTAGGCGTGGTGGCGGCTGCCTGTAATCCCAGGTACTTGGGAGGCTGAGGCAGGATAATCGCTTGAACCTGAGAGGGAGAGATTGCAGTGAGCCAAGATCACACCATTGCTCTCCAGCCTGTGCAACAAGAGTGAGAAACTCTGTCTGAAAATAATAATAATAATACAAAAATTAGCCGGGTATGGTGGCGCATGCCTGTAGTCCCAGCTACTCAGGAGCCTGAGGCAAGAGAATCCCTTGAACCCCGGAGGCAGAAGTTGGAGTGAGCCGAAATGCCACCACTGCACTCCAGCCTGGGCAACAGTGAGACTCCATCACAAAAAGTGAAAAAATTAAAAATTTTTTTTAAAAAAACAACTTTATTTTTTCCCTTCCATTTCAGAGAACTTAAAATTATTGAAGAAACTTAAAAGACCCCAGGTCCAAAAATGTTTGTTTTTCACAATAACTTTCCCCATTTAATAACCAAAACCCCTTAAAACAATGTAATATATGTTGATCACCTCTCTTTTTTTTTTTTTTTTTTGAGACAGAGTTTCACTCTCTCGCCAGGCTGTAGTACAGTGGCACAATCTCAGCTCACTGCGACCTTCAACTTCCGGGTTCAAGCTAGTCTCCTGCCTCAGCCTCCCAAGTAGCTAGGACTACAAGTGCGTGCCACCACACCCAGCTAATTTTTTTTGTATATTTAGTAGAGATTTCACTATGTTGGCCAGGATGGTCTCGATCTCTTGACCTCGTGATCCACCTGCCTCGGCCTCCGAAAGTGCTGGGATTACAGGCATGAACCACTGTGCCCCGGCCTTGAGCACCTCTCTTATGCAGACATAGTGCTGAGTGTATAACTGGAGTAATGTCACTGTTGCCACCCACCTGGAAACTACCATCTTGTAAGAGACACAAACAAATAAACACATATTCATGATGTAATGTAGAATGAGATGAGCCTAGGAGGTATATAGTACCCAGAGGAGGCTTCCCAGGGGAAGCAATATTTCCCACTGAAACCCAAGGGTTGGCAGGTAGCAGTTGGTAAGATATAGAGGAAGAGAAGAAAGGAGTGTGCCCCACATGGAGGTAACAGCACCCACAAAGACACTGGAGCACTAAGTTGCTGAGGTGACATTCCAGTGTGGCTGTTAAGGGGCCATGGGGAGATATGCATATCAATAAATATGCCACCAGTTGGGTAGCAAGGTTACTGAGCATGCACAAAGAGATGCCAGCCTTTACTTCTCTACCATTCCTGTTAGAATTATTTTTGTTGTTCTTTCAATTGTCCATAATTGTTTCTTTGAAAAGCCAACAATAATGCTCCTGTTAAGATAATTATCAAAAATATAAGTTACCTTTACAAGGAGAGAACTAAAGAGAGGTGAGATTGGTTTGTCCCAGACCTGAAACTTTTGTTTTGTTTTGTTTTGTTTTGTTTTTTTCTTTTTTTTTTTCTTTTTGAGACAAAGTCTCTTGTCACCCAGGCTGGCGTGCAGTGGCACGATCTCGGCTCACTGCAACCCCCGCCTCCTGGGTTCAAGCAATTCTCATGCCTCAGCCTCCCGTGTAGCTGGGATTACAGGCGCCCGCCACCATGCCCAGCTAATTTTTGTATTTTTAGTAGAGACGAGGTTTCACCATGTTGGTCAGGCTGGTTTCAAACTCCTGACCTCAGGTGATCCACCCGCCTCGGCCTCCCAAAGTTTTGGGATTACAGGTATGAGCCACCACACCCAGCCAACTCTTTTGTTTTTAAGCTAGAAAACACCCTTGTATAACTAAGTCTCCTAATCAGAGAAAAGCAATTATTTTGAGAATGCATATTATGTAGGCTGGTTTTTTTTTTTTGTTTTTTTTTGAGAGGGAGTCTTGCTCTGTCACCCAGGCTGGAGTGCAGTGGTGTAATCTCGGCTCACTGCAAGCTCCGCCTCCCGGGTTCATACCATTCTCCTGCCAGCCAGTAGCTGGGACTACAGGTGCCCACCACCACACCCAGCTAATTTTTTGTATTTTTTAGTGGAGACAGTGTTTCACCGTGTTAGCCAGGATGTTCTCGATCTCCTGATCTCGTGATCCACCCACCTCGGCCATCCAAAGTGCTGGGATTACAGGCGTGAGCCACTGTGCCCGGCCTTTATGTAGGCTGTTTTTGTTGAGATGAGACCAGTTATTCAGAAAGGGCTTATTTCTTTAGTTTCTAAACTCATTTACTCGAGTCTCACACAATCTATGGAGAAGCAAGATTTGACTGCCTACAAGTGAGTTACTCTCTCAGTTGGATGACCCTGTACTGCACAGATGCTTCTGATGTTGTAAGTAGGGGATGCTCTTACTTTGTTCATTTCAGAAATAGAATACAGAACAACAGCTATGTTTGAGGGCACTGCTTAATGGCTGTGGTTCTTATTGAATAGCACTTTTCCATGGAACATAACTCAGGCAGAAAAAAGAGAGGAACCAAAAAATAAAAAGACTTATCATTGAACTCATAATATTTACAACAGAATTTCTACAATTAACTTTCCAAAGTCCGTTTGATTTTCCTGATATCCAAATACTTAGTCAATGACACATTAGCTCTTTTTGTTTAAAATGCATAAATGGGATGCGGTGGCTCATGCCTGTAATCCCAGCACTTTGGGAGGCCGAGGCAGGCAGATCACCTGAGGTTGGGAGTTCGAGACCAGCCTGACCAACATGAAGAAACCCCATCTCTACTAAAAATACAAAATTAGCTGAGGGTGGTGGTGCATGCCTGTAATCCCAGCTACTTGGGAGGCTGAGGCAGAAGAATAGCTTGAACCTGGGAGGCGGAGGTTGCAATGAGCTAAGATCGTGCCATTGCACTCCAGCCTGGGCAAGAAGAGCGAAACTCCATCTCAAAAAAGAGAAAAGAAAAGAAAAAAAAAAGAAAATAGCTTTATATATTTTTTAAATATTTATTTATTTATTTAGAGACAGGGCCTTGCTCTGTCACCCAGGGTGGTGTACACTAGTGCAGTCATGGCTCAAGGCAGACATGCGGTGAACTCCTGGGCTCAAGTGATCCTTCCACCTCAGCCGCCAATTCTTTTTATGTTTTGTAGAGACAGGGTCTCAATATGTTGCCCAGGCTGTTCTCAAACTCCTGGCCTCAAGTGATCATCCCACCTTGGCCTCTCAAAGTGCTGGGATCTTATACAAAATGAGGATATCCTTGGGGAGATCCAAATCCCAATGATGGAACCATGAGCAAGTCAACCTCCAGTAGACTCAATGAGGGGAAATGCTAACATTAGAGTTATATGCAATATTGGATATGAAAAGCATGTAGCAGCTGGGTGTGGTGGCTCATGCCTGTAATCCCAACAATTTGGGAAGCCAAGGCAGGAGGATTGCTTGAGTCCAGGAGTTTGAGAGCAGCCTGGGCAACATAATGAGACCCATCTCTGAAACAAAAACAAAAACAAACAAACAAACAAAAACACTAGCCGGGCATGGTGGTACATGCCTCTGGTCCCAGCTACTCAGGAGGCTGAGATGGGAGAATCACTTGAGTCTGGGAGGTCGAGGCTGCAGTGAGCCATGATCACACCACTGCACTCCAGACTGGGCAACAGAGCAGGACCCTGTCACACAAAAAAAAAAAGAAAAAAGAAAAGCATGTGTTATGGCACTTGACTCTCAGTCTGTACAACTGCAGCAATGGAGAACCATGGCTGTCACTAATTAAGAAAACAGTGTACACGTAAACCATGTAATGAGCAGTTAAAATTCATTTAATATAAAAATTGGAAGGCCAGGCATGGTGGCTCACACCTGTCATCTCAGCACTTTGGAAAGCCAAGGCAGGCAGAAGGCTTGAGGCCAGGAGTACGAGACCAGCCTGGCCAACACAGTGAAGCCCCATTTCTGCTAAAAATACAAAAAATTAGTGAGCATGGTGGTGCATGCCTGTAGTCCCAGCTACTTGGGAGGTAGAGGCATGAGAATTGCTTGAACCCAAGAGGCAGAGGTTGTAGTGAGCTGAGATGTCACTACTGTATTCCAGCCTGGGTGACAGAGTGAGACTCTTGTCACAAAAAAAAAAAAAAAAAATTGGAGATATTAACAGAACACAGTATTTTGGGAAACTGGAACCTCTCCCAGAGTACTAAGGCTGGGCTAGGTGGCTCACTCCTGTAAGCCCAGCACTTTGGGAGGCCGAGGCAGGTGGATCACTTGAGCCCAGGAGTTCAAGACCAGCCTGGGCAACATGGTGAAACCCCATCTCTTTTTATAAATTTCTTTTTAAAGTATATATATACACACATATAGATATATACATGTAAGTATTAAACAAGTTTGCTACTAGTGTTGGGATAGGCTAGCTCCATGCTAATTGCATCGTAATACAACCTTACACTTATCAAGTAAAAGAGAATAAGAAACTTTCACTTCTAGTGATAATGAAATTGATAATCTGGGAGAAACCTCCTGCTGAAGACAATTAGAAAAGCTGGACAAAATACAAAGTCATCTGCTTGAAGGAATAGGAGAGTGAATGTGAATCATTACCATGATAGTGAAGAATTACCAGACCATGATTCAGAGGGAAATAAGGTCCAGGGAGTGTAAAAAGTTTTTTTTTTTTTTTTTTGAGAAAGGGTCTTCTGCCCAGGTTGCTGTGCAGTGGTGCAATCATAGCTCACTGCAGCCTCCATCTCCCCAGCTCAAGCAATCCTCTCGCCTCAGCGTCCCTACTAGCTGGGACTACAGGCACTCACCACCATGCCCAGCTAATTCCTGCATTTTTTGTAGAGATGAGGGTCTCAGTTTGTTACCCAGGCTTGTCTCAAACACCAGGGCTCAAGAGATCTTCCTGTCTCAGCCTCCCAAAGTGCTGGGATTACAGGTGTGAGCCACCACACCCAGTCAACATTTTTTTTTTTTTTTTTTGAGACAGGGTCTCACTAAAAATATTTTAAATAAAATTAAAAATGGAAAGAGTTAAACACAGTTAAAGGAACACCTGAATATTAAAATATAGCAGCAGTAGAATTGATAAACTCAAAGATTTAAGTATTTAAATCATGTTAACATTTTTGTTTTTTGTGTGAAATGAAGCTAGAAGATGCTCACATCTCTCCAAATTTAACAAGTCTAAAAGATGACAGCAATAACCTCAACATGACTTATTCCTCAACCAGTCCACCTCTCAGTCTCACTACTCTCCATCTTTTGGGCCTTTCACATTTTCCTCATGGCCTTAGCTCAGAGATATGGTGACTAAAATGAACACATACCATTCAACTCAGGGATTCTAATCCCAGATCAACTATGTTCTTAAGCAAGTTACCTGGCCTCTCTAAGCCTCAGTGTCTTACTTTATAAATTAAAGCAGAATGTATATTTCATAGGATTGTTGTAAGATTGTATGAGACAATGAGCATGTGAGTTCTTAATGCTATACTGCTCACTTAATAAATACTGAATAAGGCTGGGCATGGTGGTGCACACCTGTAATCTCTGCACTTTGTGAGTCTGAAGCGGGCGGATTCCTTGAGTCCAGGGTAACATGATAAAATCCCATCTCTATTTCTACATATAAAAAATAAAGAAAAGTCAGGCAAGGTGGCTGACGCCTGTAATCTCAGCACTTGGGAGGCCCAGGCGGGTGGATCACTTGAGGTCAGGAGTTCAAGACCAGCCTGACCAACATGGCGAAACCCCACCTCTACTAAAAATACAAAAATTAGCCAGGCGTAATGGTGCGCACCTGTAATCCCAGCTACTTGGGAGGCTGAGGCACAAGAATCTCTTGTACCCAGGAGGCAGAGGTTGCACCACTGCACTCCAGCCTGGGTGATAGAGTGAGACTGTCTCAAAAAACAAAACAAAACAAAAACAAGATGTGTTTCTATTTCCCATTCTGCATAATGAGAATCCGAATACTTACACCTCATGGGTTAGGGTAACTGTCAGCATTGAATACAGTAATGGAAAGTCTTTCATCACCGTGTCTGGTCCTCAAAAAAATGTTAGTCTCCTTCCACCTTCCTTTCCTTTGCCAGCTTCCTGTGTGTGTTTCAAGCAAAGTTTCAATTTTGTTAAAATTGCGTGTACCTAACTAGTAATGAAGTAATGTGAATTAGTAATGTACCTAATTAATAATAAAAGTTATTGGTGCTTTAAAAAGGAAGAAAAAAAGTAGAACACTATTTTGATTTTCGTGTTTTATTAGACTGTTTGTTTTACCAACTCATAATGCAGTATCAGGGTCTCTAGAAAATGGGAAATAAGGAAAGCAACTTAACTTCTGTGTTGCCCAGTAGACAAATCTCCCTGCAATTCTGTAATAACTCCTGTACAAATTACTTACTCCTCCAAGGATAGAAGAAACCAACAGACATCTGCTTTTTTCTCTAAATCTAACCTATATCCACTCCATCCAAAATTCCATGGCTTGGATCAACTCTGGCCTTCCACTGTCTTGTCCTCCCACTTCCTCCTCCCTTGATCCTACTTTTACAGAAAACTCACCACAATATGGTGTTGCCTATGAAATATGATATGAAAATGAGCTGTATAGTGTAACTGTCTAGAACACAGCAGAAACACCAAAACCCTCTCATTATACAAGCACAAGAAAATAACTGTGGCATAGTCATCTCGCTGGAAACCACAACTATAATTCTGCATCACATGGGAACAGTGAAACCAATTCATTCATAAAGTATCTTAATCCTCCAGCAGGAAAAATGCTTTTGCAGATACTGAGAAATGGTACATATGGAATACTTAGAAGACTTAATTACTTTCCTCTACATAACATGAATAAAATGGCAAGATGGAAAACAGATGAAAGTAATGAAATAAATACACAAATCTCTTCAAATATATATAATACCCACCACTTTTAAGCATCTGTTGTACAGCAGACACACTGCAAGACACTTTATAGACATCATCTCTGCTCCTCATGGCATCTCTGCTTTGCAGTATGACTATCTCAATGTTATAAGTAGGTCCACTCTCACACTGTTTACCATATAGGAAATAACTAAATTCTTAGCAAACTGTTTTTTCCTTAACCATAGAAACAATATTCAATTGCATTCCTTCAAATCTGTTAAAAAAAAAAAAAAAACTGATGTGAGGCTGGGCACAGTGCCTCATGCCTGTAATACCAGCACTTTGGAAAGCTGGAGGAAAGATCACTTGAGGCCAGGAGTTCAAGACCAGCCTGGGCAACATAGTGAGATCACATTTCTACAAAAAATAAAAATTAAAAAAAAAAAAACGTTAGCTGGCTGGGTGCAATGGCACACGCCTGTAATCCCAGCAAGTTGGGAGGCCGAGGCGAGCAGATCACCTGAGGTCAGGAGTTTGAAACCAGCCTGACCAACATGGTGAAACCCTGTCTCTGCTAAAAATACAAAAATTAGCTGGGAGTGGTGGTTGGCACCTGTAATCCCAGCTATGAGGGAGGCTGAGGCAGGAGAATCACTTAAACCTGGGAGGTACTGATTGCAGTGAGCCGAGATTGCACCACTGCAATCCAGCCTAGGTGACAGAGTAAGACTCCTTCTCAAAACACAAAAACAAAAACATAAACCAGGAATAGTGGCACACACATATAGTCCAAGCTAGTTAGGAGGCTGAGGCAGAAGGATCCCTTGAGCCCAGAGGTTCAAGGTTACAGTGAGCTATGACCATGCCACTGCAGCTTAGCCTAGGAACTCTATCTCAAAAATTTTTTTTTTTTTTTTTTTTTTTTTGAGATGGAGTCTGTGTTGCCAGACTGGAGTACAGTGGTGCAATCTTGGCTGACTACAACCTCCGTCTCCAGGGTTCAAGCAATTCTCCTGCCTCAGCCTCCTGAGTAACTGGGACTACAGGTGCACACCACCACGCCTGGCTAATTTTTGTACTTTTAGTGGAGATGGGGTTTCACCATGTTGGCCAGGATGGTCTCAATCTCTTAACATCATGATCGCCTGCCTCAGCCTCCCAAAGTGCTGAGATTACAGGCGTGAGCCACCGTGCCCAGCCCAAAAAAATTTTTTTTAAGTGGTCTGACTCTTTGAGTTGTTTTTATTTCAGGGAGTGGACATATGATTTCCTTTCTCTGAAATCCAATACAAGCTATGGGTGAGCTCACCATAAAAAAATGCATATAAATGCAATATGCTGCATATAATTCTGAGGGGGTGGGATCACAGACCATTGAAGCCTATCCAGATTAAGAACCTCTGATGTAGAAGTTGCAGTTTTATGATTTCTAAATCATATGAAAGAATGATGTTGGGATCATTTAAACTAGGATCAAATTCATTCTAGAAATTCTTGGCCAGGCACAGTGGCTCACACCTGTAATCCCAGCACATTGGGAGGCTGAGGCAGGCGGATCACCTGACATCAGGAGTTCAAGACCACCCTGGTCAACATGGTGAAATTACGTCTCTATTAAAAACACAAGACTGGACGCGGTGCCTCACGCCTGTAATCCCAGCACTTTGGGAGGCCGAGACAGGAGGATCACCTTAGGTCAGGTGTTCAAGACCAGCCTGACCAATATGGAGAAGCCCTGTCTCTACTAAAAATACAAAATTAGCCTGGCATGATGGCGCATGCCTTTAATCCCAGCTACTCGGGAGGCTAACGCAGGAGAATCACTTGAACCTGGGAGGCAGAGGATTCAGTGAGCCAAGATCATGCCATTGCACTCAAGACTGGGCAACAACAGCAAAACTCTTACTCAAACAAAGCAAAACAAAACAAAAACACAAAAAAATTAGCTGGGCGTGGTGGCAGGCGCCTGTAGTCCCAGCTACTCCGGAGGCTGAGGCAGGAAAATCGCTTGAACCTGGGAGACGGAGGTTGCAGTGAGCTTAGATCACACCACTGCACTCCAGCCTGGGCAACAGGGCAAGATTTTGCCTAAAAAAAAAAAAGAGAGAGATGTGTAGAATAAACTAATACAATGTTGTTTTGGGGTACTAGCTGCTATAGTATACCACATATGGAATAAAATGTATGGTTTACAGTATACTTTTTTTGTTTTGTTTTTTCCATGAGACGGAGTCTCACTCTGTCACCCGGGCTGGAGTGCAGTGATGCGATCTCAGCTCACTGCAACCTTTGCCTCCCGGGTTCAAGCAATTCTCCTTCCTCAGCCTCCGGAGTAGCTGGGATTACAGGGGCATGCCACCATGCCTGGCTAATTTTTGTATTTTTCGTAGAGATGGGGTTTAACCATGTTGGCCAGGCTGGTCTCGAACTCCTGGCCTCAAGTGATCTGCCAGCCTTGGACTCCCAAAGTGCTGGGATTACAGGCGTGAACTACTGCACCTGGCCCACTTTCTTTTTTTTTCTTTTAACAGACATTGTCATATGAAAAATAGGCTGACTCATATGTATTTGTAAGATTTTATTCACTCATGGCCGGGCGCAGTGGCTCACTCCTCTAATCCCAGCACTTTGGGAGGCTGAGGCAGGTGGATCACCTGAGGTCAGGAGTTCAAGACTAGCCTGGCCAACATGGTGAAATCCCGTCTCTACTAAAAATAAAAAAAAATTAGCTAGGCATGGTGGGGTGTGCCTATAGTCTCAGCTACTTGGGAGATTGAGACAGGGGAATCACTTGAACCTGGGAGGTGGAGGTTGCAGTGAGCCGAGATCGCGCCACTGCATTCTAGCCTGGGCGACAGAGCAAAACTCTGTCTCAAAAAAATTAAAAAAAAAAAAAAAAAGATATTTTATTCACTCACGAATTCAATCATTTGTTCAACAAATATTTCTTGAGCACCTGTTATGTGCTGCTAGCACCCCCTAAATCCAGGGCTTGGGCTTTGGAAGTTAACATAAGCATGTCTTTTTTTTTCGGAGACAGTCTCTGTCGCCAGACTGGAGTGCGTGTTTCAATCTCGGCTCACTGCAACCTCAGCCTCCCAGGTTCAAGTGATCCTCTTGCCTCAGCCTCCTGAGTAGTTAGGACTACAGACACACGCCACCATGCCCAGCTAATTTTTGTATATTTAGAGCGACGGGGTTTCACCATGTTAGCCAGGATGGTCTTGATCTCTTGACGTCATGATCTGCTTGCCTCGGCCTCCCAAAGTGCTGGGATTACAGGAGAGAGCCACCGTGTCTGGCCAAGCATCTCACTTCTACTGCTCTCTCTGCAGGAGAACATCAGGGCCTTCTTTAAAAACGGTGACTTGGTATTAATGGTGCATAATTAAATCAGTAAAAAGCAAAATTTCTCTTTGGTTGCACTCATAGCAGACATGAAAAACTGATGATAATTAGCCAATGCCTTCTGGATATGTCTTGAGCACTGAGTCTCATTGTCAAGGTAATGCCCTGAGTTGTTTAGATTAGTCTGATTCATTAGGAAGTTGTGTCTTATTTTAGTATGATAATAATGCAAAAGGAGATGCTTTCTCCTCTCCTTCCTGGTAACATTTGTGCCATTATCCATCATAGTCCCACAATGGCTGGCTACTTGAAAAGGACTTTTGCAGCTTTGATATAGTCAATTCTTGAAATACCACCCTGGAATAAAAAACCAAAAGGTTGACCAACAAAAAGAGATCTGAAGTTAAGCTCTGTAGCAAAATAAACATGCACGATAATAGGGTGCTCAATATTACATCATAGTGTAACTTGGATTATGCTGACACTAGATGAAGATGTTGGCCAGTTTTACAAATTTTTCTTCCTGGAAAACATAATACATATGAAATGACAGGGTAAGATTTGAACTACTGTGACAAAATTTCAGAAATTAACACCCATGGGTCAGAATCAGTCAACATGCCTTTATATTGACATACTTGGAGGTTATACACGAATATCTACTAAACAACAAAAGTTTGTTTTTTGGTTTTTTTCCCCAAGTCCAGTTCTGTGGTGCAGTATGCTACTGAAGTCTCAGCAGTGATACAAAGAGATTCCTTAAAGGCATATTTAAGTACATATAACATCTGCCCTCAATTGAAAGAGTTGGTAGCAAAAATTTGTTCCATATGCCATATGTAACATATGCCATAATGAGATACGGCTGTTTGAAAACTGAGAAAAGCAATGGCCAAGAGAGGCTAGCCCCACCCCCACTGCCACCAAAAGGGATAAAATAATATGAGTGTGTCAAGTAATTCTGAAATGACAGCCCTAGAACTAAACTATTATCACATGGAAAGGCCCGCACATAAAATAGTGGATAGTCAGTGGTTCAATTTGTATCATATTAACACTACTTAACTTTTTAGCTCCTGAAACACAGCCCATGTAGGTATTACACTTTTTTTCTCCAGTGGAATTTGCATTAATTAAGAGGCTAGCCTGGTAATGAACATGGCACATTAGATGACTTAACAGTGTCATCTAAGGCCAGGTGAGGTGGCTTACGCCTGTAATCCCAGCTCTTTGGGAGGACGAGGTGGGCGGATCACCTGAGGTTAGTTTGAGACCAGCCTGACCAACATGGAGAAACATTGTCTCTACTAAAAATACAAAATTAGCCAGGTGTAGTGGTGCATGCCTGTAATCCCAGCTACTCGGGAGGCTGAGGCAGGAGGATTGCTTGAATCCAGGAGGTGGAGGTTGCAGTGACCCAAGATTGTGCCATTGCACTACAGCTTGGGCAACAACAGCAAAACTCCATTTCCAAAAAAAAAAAAAAAAAGTGTCATCTAATATGCTGCTGTTTAAACTAACCAAGTACATAATAGCCCTTTAATATTTTAGACAAAAAATATATTAACCAGAGTAAATATGAGAGATTATTTCAGTTTGACTAAACCTGCAAACTAATTGTCCAGTCATTCAATGAAAGTTAATGAAATGCATGATACTACACCAAAATCACCTGGCTAGAGATATATGAAGACCCTATCTTCAGAGATATAGTCCACAACTTTAGATTGCTTTCCCTTTTTTTTTTTTTTTGAGACATGGTCTCACTCTGTCGCCCAGGCTGTAGTGTGATCTAAGCTCACTACAGCCTCCACCTCCCGAGCTCAAGCTATCCTCCTGCCTCAGCCTCCCGAGAAGCTGGGACTATAGGCACATGCCACCATGTGCAGCTAATATTTTTGTATTTTTTTGGAGAAATGGGGTTTCACCATGTTGCCTGGGCTAGTCTCCAATGCCAGGGCTCAAGCAATCTGCCTGCCTCAGCCTCCTAAACTGTTGGGATTACAGGCATGTGCCAGTCCCCATGGCCAATTTTGTCTTCTTTGGCTTTCACACATACTAAAAATTACTTGTGAAAGTGTAGCTTAGCCAAAGCACCTACTCTCTAATGTCTGCGAATAGCTCTACAGTCCCCCCTTCCTTTTTTGTAACAATCTCTCACTGTTCAATAAATAGGGTAGTGCATATGTTTCAAAATGCACTATCCTATATATAATATTTTCAAAATTACAAACACACAGGAGGAAAACCCTAACCGAAAGCAAATTCCTAGATGACTGAGAGTGACAAAGCTAGCAGTTTTAATTATCTGTAATTCTGAATGTCAAGAAGAGTAAGCTGAATTCGGCTTGACAGATGACAAATTAAGTTTTTTTCCATGACCAAAAGATACCTCTCAGAAGATTACATAACACACTGTCATACAATTAAAGAATGGGAGACTACAATGTAATCTATGACTTAATAAAGTCTAAGGTTGTTTTCACTTATCCGAGGAGTTAACAGTCAACATTCTGAGAAATGGTACGTGGCTTTAGGGGCTAAACATATTTTATTTCTTACAGGCAACCCTCAAACGAGAATAAATTCAGAGATTCCTTCAGAATTTACACATATTTTCTGAGACACAGTCTCACTGTCATCAAGGCTAGAGTGCGGTGGAGAAATCACAGCTCACTGCAGCCTCAACCTCCCAGGATCAAGCAATCTGCCACCTCAGCCTCCTGAGTTGTTGGGATTACAAGTGTGGGCCACCATCACGCCATATATATATATATATATATATATGTGTGGCGATCTTGGCTCACCACAACCTCTGTCTCCTGGGTTCAAGCCATTCTCCTGCCTCAGCCTCCCAAATAGCTGAGATTACAGGCGTGCACCACCACACCCAGCTAATTTTTTTTGAATTTTTGATAGAGACGTGTTTTCACCATGTGGCCAGGCTGGTCTCGAACTCCTGACCTCAAGTGATCCACCTTCCTTGGCCTCCCGAAGTGCTAGGATTACAGGCGTGAGCCACCGTGCCTGGCCTTCTACAAAAGATTTTTAAGTTGGTCAGGCACGTGCCTGTAGTACCAGCTACTGGGAGGCTGAGGTGGGCAAATGACTTGAGCCCGGAGGTCAGGGCTGCAGTGAGCCATGACCGTGCCACCTCACTCCAGCCTGGGTGACAGAGCAAGACTCTGTCTCCAAAAAAAAAAAAAAATTGAATATAATAAAAATGCATTGGTTCATACTGAAAAATAAGATAAAAATTCATAATAAAATATGCCAGGTGAAAGAGTGAGACTCGGCCGGGCACAGTGGCTCATGCCTATAATACCAGCACTTTGGGAGGCCAAGGCGGGTGGATCACCTGAGGACAGGAGTTTGAGACCAGCCTGACCAACATGGAGAAACCACATTTCTATTAAAAATACAAAATTAGTTGGGTGTGGTGTTATGCGCCTGTAATCCCAGCTGCTAGGTAGGCTGAGGCAGGAGAATCACTTGAACCCGGGAGGCAGAGGTTCCAGTGAGCTGAGATCACACCACTGTACTCCAGCCTGGGCAACAAGAGTGAAACTCTATCTGAAAAAAAAAAAAGAAGAAGAAGGAAGGAGTGAGAGTCTGTCTCAAAAAAAGAAGAGAGAGAAAGGAAGAAGGGCATGACTTGGGCCTGGAGACTGAGGCAAGAGTGTGCACTGCGGAAATGTATGCAGTCGTATACTGCTGCAGCAAGTAGAAGGTGAAGATACATGAAGGCAAACAAGACAGAAGTGGGTTTTGCAAAAATCTTAAAGGTGCTGTATTCCCTGCTAATGAATCTAGGCTTCATCTAATCATTCAAAGGCCCTGAAAGTTTTGCTCTATTTCTTTTATTTTGAGTGCAATATATCACATAAACAGAATGCTACATGTAGTTACATAGGAGAATCAGGTTTTTCAGAAGGAAAACTTGAACTACCCTAAGGGGAGCTTGTTATTCAGTTTCCTGATTTCCCTGGTGGCTAGAATGCTCATGATTATATTTCCAGTGCATAGCCTAGGAGAAGTGCAATACTTGTTGATAGTAAAGATAGCACTGAAATTATCCTGATTAAGAAATAAAGGCCTCACTATAGCAGTGGCCAAGAAAATGGAGAGGTAGTAGCGCTCAGAACTTGTAGAACAAGAGAATTTGGATGGACGAGCGAAGGAGGCGAGGATACTGAATATTCTATTTTGGGTAATCATTTGTTGTGGCACTGAACCAAACATGTAATGCAAGAGAAAGAGCAGGTTTGAGAAAGAATAGAACAAATGTGTTCATATCCATTAGAGATACAGTGTTTTTTACAATGATGTCATTTGGCAATGCTACAAACCAGTAACTTACAAGGGAGGTCTCTCTACATAGAGATATTGCTAAATGTTACTTTGTAAACCATCAGTAACCGGCCACATTTTATCTATTCCCACATGTGTGAAGTGACTTGATTGAGTAAGATTATACATTTCAGTAAGGTAATTATTATTTTTTTTCAGACAGGGTCTTGCTATGTCACCCAGGCTGGAGTGCAGTGGTGCGATCATAGCCCACTGCAACCTCAGCTTCACAGGTTCATGCAATCTTCCCACCTCACCATCCCAAGTAGCTGGGACCACAGGCATGAGCCACCACACCCAGCAAATTTTTTCTTTTTTTAAAATTTTGAGGCTGAGCATGGTGACTCATGCCTATAATCCCAGCACCCCAAGTTAGACCAGAAATTGGCAATTAGCAACACTATTCAAAGCAAAAGCATCCCCTTTGTCCCCTATGTGTATCCGTCACTCAGCATCAAATAAGATCTTTCTCCATTTTACTCCTAAAAATGTCTGAACGGGTGGCTTCGTCCAAATCCCAGCTAAATGTAAAAATTCTTATCAGGACTCGTTAAAAACTTCAAAATCTTTCCTTGCCATGGTTGGGGCTTTAAAAAAAGAATTAAAATATTATAAAGAATCAAAAATCAGCAAGGCGCAGTAATCGCAGCACTTTGTGAGGCCGAGGCAGGCAGATCACCTGAGTCAGGAGTTCATGACCAGGCTGGCCAACGTGGTGAAACCTCGTCTCTACTAAAAATACAAAAATTAGCCGGGTATGGTGGCAGGTGCCTGTAATCCCAGCTACTCGGGAGGCTGAGGCAGGAGAATTGCTTGAACCCAGGAGGGGGAGGTCGCAGTGAGCTGAGATCACGCCACTGCACTCCAGCCTGGGTGACAGAGCGAGACTTTGTCTCAAAAATAAATAAAATAAAATGAAATAAAATTTTGGTGTAGAGGTGTATGTTGCTATGTTGCCTAGTTTATTTATCTCAAAGCGCCATGAGCAGCCAAAATCAGCATTTTTAAACTGATAATTTAAGTCAAGAATGAAATAGAAGGCCAGGCACGGTGGCTCATGCCTGTAATCCCAGCACTTTGGGAGGCCAACGCAGGCAGATCATCTGAGGTCAGGAGTTGGAGACCAGCCTGGCCAACATGGCAAAACCCTGTCTCTATTAAAAATACAAAAATTAAGGCTGGACACGGTGGCTCACGCCTGTAATCCCAGCACTTTGGGAGGCCGAGGCGGGTGGATCTTGAGGTCAGGAGATCGAGACCATCCTGGCTAACACGGTGAAACCCTGTCTCTACTAAAAATACAAAAAAAATTAGCCGGGCGCGATGGCGGGCGCCTGTAGTCCCAGCTACTCAGGAGGCTGAGGAAGGAGAATAGCGTGAACCCAGGAGGGGGAGCTTGCAGTGAGCCAAGATTGCGCCACTGCACTCCAGTCTGGGCGACAAAATGAGACTCCGTTTAAAAAAAAAAAAATAGAAAAATTAGCCAGATATGGTGGTGGGTGCCTGTAATCCCAGCTATGCGGGAGGCTGAAGCAAGAGAGAATCACTTGAACTTGGGAGGGAGAGGTTGCTTGAACTTGGGAGCCGAGATCATGCCACTGCACTTCAGCCTGGGTGACAGAGTGAGACTCAGTCTCAGAAAAGAAAATAAAAAACAAAAAAAGAAATAGAAACAGTTTCCTGAATTTTAAGTTCACAATACTTTTTATTTTATTTATTTATTTTTTTTTTGAGACAGAGTCTCATTGCTGTCAACCAGGCTGGAATGCAGTGGCACCATCACTGTTCACTGCAGCCTTGACTTCCCAGGCTCAGGCGATCCTCTCACTGCAGCCTCCCAAGTAGTTGGGACTACAGGAGCGTGCCATCACACCCAGCTAGTTTTGTATCTTTAGTAGAGATGAGGTCTTGCTATGTTGCCCAGGCTGATTTCGACCTCCTAGGCTCAAGCAGTCCACCTGCCTGAGCCCTCCCAAAGTGCTGAGATTACAGCCATGAGCCACCATGCTTGGCCTAAACCTCACAAAACTTCTTCTTTTTTGAGACAGGGTCTCTCTCTCTGTTGCCCCTGCTGGAGTGCAGTGGCGCAACCTCCACTCGCTGTAACTTCTGCTTCCCAGGTTCAAGTGATTCTTGTGCCTGAGCCTCCAAAGTAGCTGGAACTACAGGCATGCACCACCACTCCTGGCTAATTTTTGTATTGTTAGTAGAGATGGGGTTTTGCCAGGTTGGCCAGGCTGGTCTCGAACTCCTCAAGTGATCTGTCCACCTCAGCCTCCCAAAGTTCTGGGATTACAGGTGTGAGCCACCGTGACCAGCCTCACAACACTTTTATTTATTTATTTATTTGTTTGTTTATTTATTTATTTATTTATTTATTTATTTATTTGAGATGGAGTCTCGCTCTGTCACCCAGGCTGGAGTGCAGTGGCGCAATCTCAGCTCACTGCAAGCTCCGCCTCCCGGGTTCATACCATTCTCCTGCCTCAGCCTCCCCAGCAGCTGGGACTGTAGGCGCACGCAGCCATGCCCAGCTAATTTTTGTATTTTTAGTAGAGATGGGGTTTCACCATGTTAGCCAGGATGGTCTCGATCTCCTGACATTGTGATCAGCCCACCTCGGCCTCCCAAAGTACTGGGATCACAGGCGTGAGCCACCGCGCTCGGCCTATTTATTTATTTACTTATTTATTTATTTATTTATTATTATTATTATTTTTTGAGATGGAGTTTCACTCTTGTTGTCCAGGCTGTAGTGCAGTGGCACGATGATGTCTCACTGAAACCTCTACCTCCTGGGTTCAAGCGATTCTGCTGCCTCAGCCTCCTGAGTAGCTGGGACTACCAGTGTGCACCACTATGCCTGGCTAATTTTGTATTTTTAGTAGAGATGGGGTTTCACCCCACGTTGGTCTCGAACTCCTGACCTCAAGTGATCCACCGCCTTGGCCTCCCAAAATCCTGGGATTACAGGTGTAAGCCACCATGCCCAGCCACAATACTTTATTTATTTATTTATTTATTTATTTTTGAGACGGAGTTTTGCTTTTGTGGCCTAGGCTGGAATGCAATGGCGCAATCTTGGCTCACTGTAACCTCTGCCTCCTGGGTTCAAGTGATTTTCCTGCCTCAGCCTCCAGAGTAGCTGGGATTACAGGCACCCGCCACCACGCCCAGCTAATTTTTGTGTTTTTAGTAGAGATGGGGTTTCACCATGTCAGCCAGGCTCGTCCCAAACTCCTGACTTCAGGTGATCTCCCCACCTCGGCCTTTCAAAGTGTTGGGATTATAGGCGTGAGCCACCGCACCAGGGCTACAATACTTCTAAGTCCATCTATTCTACCATACCTGCATTCATAGTAGATGTAATAAACATAACTTTAATGCATGATCTAAAAATCATAAAACATCATATTTGACAGGTGTTTCAAAAGGCCGAAAAAGCAATACTGGATTTTAACCAAGCTCCCTAAAAGTTTTTAAATAAATTCTAAATCAACAGATCCTTTAACTACCTTAGGTTCATAAACTATAATAAGAACTAATGTTTGTATATCACTTTGGAGTTTACAAGCCATTTTCCTTTAATCCCAACAACCCTATGAGGTTGGTAGAGCAGGTAGAAATCACTCACCGAAAGTTGAGACAAAAGCTGTATTATTGCTATGTCTCCAAAACAAAGTTTCAAGATTAGGGATGCAACTGTGTTCTTTCAAAAGGAAAGTTGTTTAATTCCTCTGGTTTTTCAGGCTGCTATGGAGTTAATGAATTTGTTCCACTCTTAATTTTTAAATCTGTGACTGCCAAAAAAGACATGCAACTAGCCAAAAAAGGCATAGGGGAAATCTTTGCAAAACCACATTTCATACAATTTCTCTACGTTTCCATCAAATCCTGTAATGAGAAAAAAACTGTATGTTCTAGTTTTCTGGGACAAATTCTAAAAATAAGCTAGCTAAGGCATCACTGCACAAGACATACTTCAGGTAGGTCCAGGAATTCTTTTATGGATAACTTAAAGTAACATTGTAACAAAGTAAAAATATGTAATAGTGAAGTAATTCACTATTACATAGAGACACTAGAGACACTGGAAGTGTCTCTGCATATAGATCAATATACCAAGTGTCAGCTGTCTCCCAGCCCCTTGACTGCTTACCTCCAGAGGCACAACAACAGATGGTTTCTTTTTCAGCTCCTCACATTTTCTTTTCTTACAGATCTGATGGCTGTTCTTTCTGTTCTTGCAGTAAGTACATTCACCACAGTTGGTCTTCTGCTGGCAGGGTCCACAGACGCCACATCGCTTTCTTTTCTTCTTTTCCAAAGTCGGTAGCAAAGTGGTATAGGAAGAAGAGGAGGTACTGACCATTGGCACTGGCATAGTCACCACTGTGGTGTTGACAACATGAACTGTGCTGGTTACACTGACCTGGGAGCTCCCTCTGTCTGATTTGCTAGGACCAGACTGAGAGAGTTGGGCCACACCCAGTGAAGCATGGAAGAGTTCTCTCTCAGGGGCTAATGGGAACCCCTGAGTGTTAGCTGGCAGGAAGCTTATATGAACCTGCTTCTCATTTTCTACATTGCTTATAGCCATTACTGGAGGTAATGAATTTTTCTCTGAGTTTGATGATGATTGAGGAGTGTGTCCTGAGCCCAAAGGCAAAATCTGTATAGCACCCTGGACTGCAAGTCCATATGAGACAGTGCTTTGGGGCTCAGGCCATTTGGAAGGAGCATTAAAGGTAGCAATTGGATTTGGAGGAACAGGAAGGAAGACAGGCAAGTCTGGGACAACACTCCCACTCATACCAAGAGTTTCTTGTTGGTCTAAAATAGTATCAAAGACCTCTCCTTGGACTGCAATAGCACCAGGAATCTCTGGTAGATCTGGGGTCTCACCCAGGGCCTCACCATGAACTGGGTCAGCACCAGGAAGTTCCCATTGATGTGGGATAGCACCAAAGGCCTGTCCTAGGAAAGAGGTGGTATCAGAAACTTCCTGTTGATTTGCAGTAGCTTTGAAGGCCTCTTGATGATCTGGTTTAGCACCAAGGGTCGCTTGTTTTGAGCCTGCCAAGAGGAATTTTATTACAGAGGTAGGAGACGTAGACCCACCAAGAGCCAAGCAGTTTCTAAGGTTCAAGTCAGGTATAACCTTATTAAGACTGGAGGTGGGGTCGCAATCATGTTCACTTTTAATGGGATCCAGGTAAGAATCAGATAACTTAAGAGATTCTACTCGTGAACCCAACTCTTCTAACTGAATGCTGGGGTTTCCTTGAGAGGTAACTTTGGGGGTTGCTCTTTGGGGAAAAGGAGCACACACTGTGTCCTGAGCAAACATTTTTGGGGAACCACTGGTATCATTCAATGTCTCTTCAGAGAATAGTCCTTCACCACAACGTGTCCCTTCCAGTGGCCCAGGAAAGATCTCAGCTGCAGGGCCACTGTAGGTAGAGATATTGATCTTGGAATCCTCAACTCTTTGGGACCAAGACTGAGTTGTCTCTTGGCTCTTACCTTTAAGTAAAGAGGGATTTTGTACACCAATTAGAGTCTCTATATCAGGAAGGACTTGGGTGTCTTGCATTGGAACCAAATCATTCTCTGAGTGCTTTACTCCCAAATCAGGGAGTATCTTATAATCACAATCATGTTGCTTTTCTAAACCCTTAGAAAGTGGAACCTTTTTGGATTTGGCTATGACCAGTGCGGGTTGGGAGAGTCGCCTGCTAAGAGAGGTGCTTCGTAGTGCCATTGTAAACCCATTGCAGGTTAAGGATTCTGGGTTCTGAAAAAGAACCTCAGTCCTATCCGAATTCATGCGTGCTGCTCCAGCTCTTGTCAGAAGGCTTCTGACTGGCATGGGTGGTTTAGGTTCTGTTTTTTTCTTAACATCTCTTTCTTGAATTAATTGCTTTAATTTTCCAGGGCTTAAAGTCTTGACTGATGCCACATTTTTGTTGGCTCCCTTGGTTGTCTTTCGTAGTTGGCTGTTTTTCTTTTTTCTGTTTACATCTTCCTTCCTGACTAATCTGGAAGGCCTTGCATGGCGGGATCGAGACATAGCTACAGAGTAGGAAAAAATGAAAGGGCACAGGAAACAGAGTCATTGGTCCTTTGGAAAGTCTCACTTCTGAGGAGAATCTGGATGCACTGCTCTTCAGCTCAGTCACACAAGGTTTTGGTCTGAAATAACAACAGAATACACTGAAGTGAGTCTTTTTCCTATGCATTCCCCTATTTGAAATAGAATATTCACTACTATTTGTTTTATTTTATTTTTTTGAGACAGGATCTCATTCTGTTGCCCAGGCTGGAGTGCAGAGGCATGACCACAGCTCACCACAGCCTGGACCTACCCAGGCTCAAGCAATCTTCCCACTTCAGCTCCCCAAGTAGCTAGGACTGCAGGCTCACACCATCACACCAGGCTAATTTTTGTATTTTTTGTAGAGACATGTTTTCGCCATGTTGCCCTGGCTGGTCTCTAACTGGGCCCAAGTCATCCATCTACCTTGGCCTCCCCTAGTGCTGGGATTACAGGTGTGAACCAGCGTGCCCGGCCACTTAAAAGTAAGGACCAGGAGCAATGGTTCATGCCTGTGATCCCAGCATTTTAGGAGACTGAGACAGGAAGATGACTTGAGGCCAGGAGTTCAAGACCAGCTTGGGCAACATAGGCAGACTCCAACTCATAAAAATAAAAACAGTCGCCAGGCGCGGTGGCTCACGCCTGTAATCCCAGCACTTTGGGAGGCCAAGGAAGGTGGGTCATGAGGTCAGGAGTTCAAGACCAGCCTGGCCAACATGGTGAAACGTCATCTCTACTAAAAATACAAAAATTGCCGGGCGCAGTGGCTCACGCCTGTAATCCTAGCACTTTGGGAGGCCAAGGTGGTCAGGAGTTTGAGACTAGCCTGGCCAAAAAAAAAAATTAGCTGGGTGTGGTGGTGCACACGTATAATCTCAACTACTCAGGAGGCTGAGGCAGGAGAATCACTTGAACCCAGGAGGCAGAGGATGCAGTGAGCTGAGATTGCACAATTGCACTCCAGCCTGGGTGACAGAGTGAGACTCCATCTCAAAAAATAAAATGAAATAAAATAAAATAACAGGGCTGGGCGTGGTGGCTCATGCCTGTAATCCCAGCACTTTGGGAGGCCGAGGTGTGTGGGTCACCTGAGACCAGAAGTTCGAGACCAGCCTGGCCAACGTGGCAAAACCCTGTGTCTACTAAAATACAAAAATTAGCCAGGCATGGTGGCAGGCGCCTGTAATCCCAGCTACTCAGGAGGCTAAGGCAGGAGAATCTCTTGAACCTGGGAGCTGGAGGTTGCAGTGAGTCGAGATTGCACCATTGCACTCCAGCCTGGGCGACACAGCGAGACTCCATCTCAGAAAAATAATAATAAAATAAATAAAATAAAATAAAATAACAAAAATAGAAAATGACAAAAATTTAAAAATAATTAGGCCAGGTGCGGTGGCTTACATCTGTAATCCCAGCACTTTGGAAGGCTGAGGCAGGCGGATCATGAGGTCAGGAGATCGAGACCATCCTGCCTAACACGGTGAAACCCCGTCTCTACTAAAAATACAAACAAAATTAGCTGGGCATTGTGGCGGGTGCCTGTAGTCCCAGCTACTCAGGAGGCTGAGGCAGGAGAATGGCGTGAACCCGGAAGGCGGAGCTTGAAGTGAGTTGAGATTGCGCCACTGCACTCCAGCCTGGGTGACAGAGCAAGACTCCGTCTCAAAAAAAAAATTAAAAATAATTAAAATCATGGAACTGAGAATTGTTCACTGCAAAAGAAAAATATAATCAACACAGAAAGTACTAAAGTATCCCAAGCGAATTAATGCAGGGACAGAAAACCAAATATCTGATGTTCTCACTTATCAGGTACTCATGGACATAAAGATGGCCATAATAGACACTGGGGACTACTAGAGAAGGAGGGAGGGATGGAGACAAGGGTTGAAAAACTACCCGGTACTGGCTGGGCGTGGTGGCTAATGCCTGTAATCCCAGCACTTTGGGAGGCCGAGGCAGGTGGATCACCTGAGGTCAGGAGTTTGAGACCAGCCTGGCCAACATGGTGAAACCCCGTCTCTACTAAACATACAAAAATTAGCCGGGCGTGGTGGCAGGCGCCTGTAATCCCAGCTACTCGGGAGGCTGACGCAGGAGAATCACTTGAACCCGGGAGGCAGAGGTTGCAGTGAGCTGAGATCGCACCATGGCACTCCAGCCTAGGTGACAGAGCAAGACTCCATCTCAAAAAAGAAAAAAAAAGAAAAACTATTGGGTACCATGTTCACTACCTAGGTGACAGGACCAATTGCACCCCAAACCACAGTATCACACAATATTCCCATGTAACAAACCTGCACATGTACCCCCTGAACCTAAAAGAGTTGAAATTATTAAAAAAAAGAAAAGAAAAATACTAAAGTATCCTTTAAACCTTAGATTCACTATAAAGCTTCTTTAATTGCTACAACAAATGATTTAAGTTGATGAAGTTCCTCAAGTAAGGTAAGCATGGGGTTTTCTCTAGATTAGAAACCATAGCACTTGTAGTTTCATGCATTTTTAATTTATTTATTTATTATTATTATTTTTTTGAAACAGGTCTCCCTGTTGCCCAGGCTGCAGTGCAGTGACATGATCATACCTCACCGTAGCCTTGAACTCCTGGCCCCAAGAAATCCTCCCCGCCTCCCAAAGTGCGGAGATTATGGGTGTGAACCAGCATGCCTAGCCATTATATGTATTTTAAAGCTTAAATCCCAACCTTTACAAATTTGGATACTTTAAAAATTATCTCTTTCCTGAGCACATCCCTATACATGGAGAAGTATCATCTGTTTGACAGTAAAGCTGGTTAAACCAGAGGAAGAAGAGGCTCACATAAGCTAAGAAACTAGCCGGGCGTGGTGGCTCACGCCTGTAATCCCAGCACTTTGGGAGGCCGAGGCGGGCGGATCACGAGGTCAGGAGATCGAGACCATCCTGGCTAACACGGTGAAACCCTGTCTCTACTAAAAATACAAAAAATATTAGCCGGGCCTGGTGGCGGGCGCCTGTAGTCCCAGCTACTCGGGAAGCTGAGGAAGGAGAATGGCGTGAACCCAGGAGGCAGAGCTTGCAGTGAGCCAAGATTGCACCACTGCACCCCAGCCTGGGTGACAGAGCTAGACTCCATCTCAAAAAAAAAAAGAAACTCTCCTCCCTGGAGATCCAACAGTATTCCTACCACATTCCAATTAACAATCTACAAATTTTGAGCTTTTCACATGCACACCAAAACAGCATAAAATCTCAGGGCACAGTATTGACAAATTAGGTTACAAATAAGACTCACAGGTCCAATACATCTGTTGAGTACCTGCTATGTCTAAGGAAGGCATTGTGGTGGACACTGCCCAAACCCAGAAATGTCCCTCTTTTCTTTCTCCTGACTCAATCCAAAGACTGCTGGTTCTAAAATCCCTTCTACAAGATCCCACAAGTCTTTTTCTTTTTCTTTTTCTTTTTGAGACAGGGTCTCACTCTGTCACCTGGACTGGAGTGCAGTAGTGCTAACTCAGCTCACTACAGCCTCAACCTCCTGGGTTCAATCAATCCTCCCACCTCAGCTGCCCGAATAGCTGGGACCACAGGCATGTGCCACCACGCCAGTCTAAATATTTAATTTTTGTGGAGATGGAATCTCGCCACTTGACTTTCGGTTTTGACCTGGCTCTTTTCAGATTGCCTACCCAGACCCAAAATAAGATGAAGCTCTAAGCAAAAGCAAAGCTCACTATAGTAGGATATCAACAGTCTCTCTCAAAATCACAGAATCGGCTTGGCGCTGTGGCTCATGCCTGTAATCCCAGCACTTTGGGAGGCTGAGGCAGACAGATCACCTGAGGTCAGGAGTTCGAGACCAGCCTGGCCAACATGGTGAAACCCTGTCTCTACTAAAAATACAAAATTAGCCAGGCATGGTGGTGCATGCCTGTAATCCCACCTACTCGGGAGGCTGAGGCAGGAGAATCACTTGAATCCAGGAGACAGAAGTTGCGGTGAGCCAAGATCGCGCCACTGCACTCCAGCCTCCGTCTCATGGTGTAGCAACTCCGTCTCATGGTGTAGGAAAACGGTTGTTGGTAACCATTTGTTCTCATTCTGAGAACCATGTGTTCTCACGAATGGTCTCAAATGACAAGTAGTCTTAATTTTCTGTTGTCACAGTCTTGATTCTATGATTTTTTTTTTTTAATTTTTAAGACGGAGTTTCACTCTTATTGCCCAGGCTGGAGTCAATGGCATGATCTTGGCATGTTGAGCAGGCTGGTCTCCAATTCCTGACCTCAGGTGATCTATCCGCCTCAGCCTCCCAACGTCTGAGAAAAATTAAAAATAGATTAAAAAAAAACAAACCCGGCCAAGCACAGTGGCTCATGCCTGTAATCCCAGCACTACTGGAGGCGGAGATGGGTGGATCACCTGAGTTCGGGAGTTTAAGACCGGCGTGACCAACATGGAGAAACCCCGTCTCTACTAAAAATACAAAATTAGCCGGGCGTGGTGGTATATGCCTGTAATCCCAGCTACTTGGGAGGCTGAGGCAGGAGAATCACTTGAACCCTCCCGGGTTCAATCTGTTTAAAAATTACTGATCTGACTCAGGTAATCCTAGGACCCACTGGTTAGTTTCATGTCTAGAGATGATCTCACATCAAAAAGTCCTGGGTTTGAAATCTGTGATCGCCAGCTCTGTGTCCTTCAGAGAACTACTTAACTGAGTCCATGTTCCTTAATCTAAAATGAGGTAGTTTTGAGGTTTCAATGGGCTCCCACAGGAAAAAACTA
Organism: Pongo abelii; assembly: GCF_028885655.2. Classification (NCBI taxonomy): domain Eukaryota; kingdom Metazoa; phylum Chordata; class Mammalia; order Primates; family Hominidae; genus Pongo; species Pongo abelii. The sequence continues at coordinate 75,684,281 of NC_071993.2, forward strand.
GTGGCACTGGTTTCATCCTTGTGGTATCTGTGGTTTGAGTGTCAGGGGACATGGGTAGCAGAGTAAAAAGATGGACGTTGGAAGTAGGCTGACCTGGGTTCAGTTTTCAGTTCATAAATATTAGTAGATGGTGACAAGTTTCTTGGTATCTTTATACCTATGCTTCTTCATGTTTAATACGAAAGAAAACCTAATAGTATTGACCTCATTGGGTTATCATGAGAATAAAATGAAATAATATGTGTAAAGGCTTAGCACAGGGCTGGCGCGTGATAGTTGTTTCATAAATAGGAGCTAAAGAAAAAGGCTGTTTGCAACTCTAAAATACAAAAAAAAAAAAGAGAGAGAGAGAGAAAATAAGTGGTAGTTATCATTATTATGGAAGCAGTTTAACCCAGGGTTTGCTATATTCTCCAGAACAAGATCTCCTTTTGGTTCTGTTCCCACCTTACACACTACGTAGGTTACACACATAAGAATTCCCAGAGCACACTACATTTAGTCAATGTAATGTGTCTTTAAGACTTTTAAAATAGACATTAGTGATAACATCAAATACACAAAAAAATAACATTTTGATAAATCTGTACTAAATACAAACACTAGGCCAGAGAATACTTCACTTGAATTCTTGGCATCTAAGCTTACTGCTTTCCCCTTCTTCCAAAAAAAAAAAAAAAAAAAAATTTTGGCTTGCAGTAATTCAGTCTTTGGCTGTGAAAAACTGAAAGATATTTTCTCCAAAGACCACTGCTTTTTGTACAAGATTTTCAGAAAACAAGACATTCCAATTCCAATTTCCAAAAAGTCAACAAATACCTTCATCAGGACACATTTTCATTACAAAAAGCAATTCATTTTAATCTCTTGAAATTCAACGATATCATTAAAAGCATGCTTTCTCTCTTGTATCAAGATTATACTGCTAAAAAATTATTAGGAGTATATAATCTAGTCATTGCAATCAGCCACAAAAATTAAAATTCATGTATGTAGGGAAGTAATCTGGGCATGCCAGAGGGTGTCATGGGATCTGCTTTGAAAGTGGTTTACAAATTGATTTCTGTCTCTCCTATATTCTTTCACATTTTTAAATTGAAGTGCTTTAGAAATTCAGACTTGTAATTAAGATAATCTTTATCATTCAAACCCTATCTCCTAAAAAACAGCCTGTCAAGGAGATAGAAAAGGTATGAACAACATGGATTGTGAAGATGTGGCTTCTTTAAATGGTAACAGCCTTTTTATGAGATCATGAAAGAGGACAATGACCCCTGAAAAACCCAACTGCAGGGGAGAAAACCACTGGGTGCCACCCAGCCAAAGAATCAGAGACAACCAGAAACAAAATAAGGACTCCCACAAGACCCTGATTTTTATCACTCATGGCTCCACTATTGAAACATAAACTTCTTTTGTGACAAACTAAGTTGTCCCGAGATCCGAACTCACAGAGTAGGGGCAGTAAGCTTATCCTGAAATTTGTGGAGGCAGGAGGAAGAGAATGTAGTCCACTCCATTAAATAGGTCCACATTTAAATATGGAATTACATCAAAGACCTCCAGAAATTAATTTCTTTTTTGTAAACATCATTAAATGCTCTACTTCCATTTTTAGTGCTTCTATCATAGAGTATTCAATTCATACAAAAATGTGTGTGTGTCTGTGTGCATATATATATATATATATATATATATTTTTTTTTTTTTTTTTTTTTAAACAGGGTCTTGCTCTGTTGCTCAGGTATATCAAGGCTCACTGTAGCCTTGACCTCCTGGGCTTAAGTGATCCTCTCACCTCAGCTTCCCAAGTAGCTGGCACTACAGGCACATGCCACCACACCAGGCTAATTTTTTCTTTCTTTTGTAAAGACAGGGTGGTCTCACTATGCTGCCCAGGCCACTCTCAAACTCCTAGCTTCAAGTCATCTGCCCTCCTGAGCCTCTTAAAGTGCTAGGACTGCAGGTGTGGACCACCATGTCCAGCAAAAATGTGTATTTTCAAATAAATACTCAGATCCTACCACTCAGATGAACTAAAATATTACCAGCAGTCAAATCTCCCCTGTGTACATTCTTCCCTAATTCTATTTCCATTTTTCATTTCTGATAAAAACTGATATTTCAATGTTTCTCAATATCAGGTTTGTTTTGTTTTTTTGAGACAGGTCTTGCTCTGTTGCCCAGGCTGGAGTGCAGTGCTGTGATCATCGCTAACTATAGCCTTAGACTCCTAGACTCAAGTGATCCTCCCATCTCAGCCACCCCGGTAGTGGGAATTACAAGCACAGGCCACCATGCCTGGCTAAGTTCCTTTTATTTTTTGTAGAGATGAGGATCAAGGGTGATCTCACTATGTTGCCCAGACTGGTCTTGAACTCCTAGCCTCAAGTGATCTTCCTGCCTCAGCCTCCCAAAACACTGAGATTACAGGCATGAGAAAGTTACTTTTATTCTAACCTGGAATGTCTTCAAGAGTCAGTGAAAGTGCTGCAGAGATAGCTACATGATAACATGATATGAGAAGAAAATAAGACTGGAGACCCTGTTATTAAGCATATATCATTGGCCCAAGAAGGGAATCATGTGCAATTAATGGACACCATCCTGTGAGTTCTTACTGTCATGGAAGGGAAAAACAAAAAACCATTTCTGGGATGTAAAACATTACTCAATCAACAGATCTTTTCACCAGAGAGCACTAAGACCCCCTAAACAACAACAGAACAATTTTTGGCCAGGCGTGGTGGCTCACACCTATAATCCCAGCACTTTAGGAAGCTGAGGCAGGTGGATCACTTGAAGTCAGGAGTTTGAGACCAGCCTGGCCAACATGGTGAATCCCCATCTCTACTAAAAATACAAAAATTAGCCGGGCATGGTAGTGCATGCCTGTAATCCTAGCTACTAGGGAAGCTGAGGAAGGAGAATCACTTGAACCCAGGAGATGAAGGTTGCAGTGAGCGGAGATCGCACCACTACACTCCAGCCTGGGCGACAGAGTGAGACTCTGAAAAAAAAAAAAAAAAGAAAACAATAGAACATTTTTCCCCCTAAAATGTCTTTGTGACAAGGGAACTACAGAGTATGCAACCCAAAATTATAGGCCAGGAGATAGTAACCCAACTAAATTTTAAAAATAATTACCTTGCTTAGAGAATGAAAAGCTGGCTTTTTAAAGTGTAAGGGTTTTCTGCAGAGAACTGGTGGGTGCAGTAGTTCTCGCCTGTAATCTAAGCATTTTGGGAGGCCGAGGCAGGCGGATCACCTCAGGTCAGGAGTTTGAGACCAGCCTGGCCAACATAGTAAAATCCCATCTCTACTAAAAATACAAAAATTAGCCAGGTGTGGTGGCACACGCCTGTAATCCCAGCTACTTGGGAGGCTAAGGCAGGAGAACTGCTTGAACCCCGGAGGTAGAGGTTGCAGTAAGCCAAGATCACGCCACTGCACTCTAGCCTGGGAGACAGAGCGAGACTCCGTCTCAAAAAACAAACAAAAAAGCCAGTATTGACAGCAACATGTCAGAAAGATCCTCTTCCCACCTATATCCGTCCTTTTTCTGGATTCCCCCAAAATCCTCCAGGCAAAAATGCTTAACTGATGTAACGATCCAGCCTGCATGTTAAATTAAAGTCATATTTCAATTCTTCCCACTACCAGCAGTGGCCAAAAACGTGGTATTTGCATACATAGAGCTAGTTGCAAGAGACTGATTTCATAGTCCCTCCATTCAGCTCCACAGAACTTAAAGGCTCTTGCACTTGGCGGAGAAAAACAAGATTTAAAACATTTTTTTAAAAAGGCAGCACCTGGCTCAGTTTCCTCCAGCAACTAAGTTCTACCTCGAAAGGAAGAGTAGGCAAGCAACTGCTTGCTGTTCCTAGATAGTTTTCTACCACAGGAAGTGTGAGAGCCCTCGGCACATGTAAAAGCTGTTCAGGGAAACTCACTAGAATGCCAGCACATTTAGTCAATGGCTCCTTCCATATGTAAAACACCCCTCTGCCCTGCAGAGAGGAAGGGGGAAAAAAGGGAGAAAAAGGGCCAAGAAAAGGGAAGGGAGACGTTAGAATGGACATAGAACGGTCCTTCCGAAGACAAGAAAGACATAAAACACATCAGGAGGAAGTAGAAGAAAAAGCATGAGAAGGAAAAAAATGCCCAAAAAGAAAACAAAAAAGGCCAAAAACGAAAGAAGGGGAAGAAATTTATAGTAAAAAACTGAGGAAGGGGAAAAATTACTTATAGTAAAAACTGAGGAAGGGGTTCGACATCTATAGTAATAAAGCTAGAATATAAAAAGACAACTGGGATCAAAAGGCCGAAAACTAAAAGACCAAGGGGATAGAGGAAATCAAGTGTGCAGGAAAGATACGGACGTTCAGAAGGTGGGGGAGGGGAGACAAATCAGATGGGAGAAGGAAGAGAAACAAAGGGCAGAGACAGTGGAGACCCAACCCTCCCACCCATCTATTCTGGAAGACCAGCCTGGAGAACGATAGTTAACTCTCATTAAAATGGAAAGTGGCAGTCCCAGAGTTGTAAGCCTGGACTCCTCATCTTTGCAAAGAGAAAAGGACACTGTCTGCCATTTCCCGTATATCTTGATTCTGAAATTTAATTGAAACCACAACTTAGCTTTAAAGACAGACTGACAAACTAATTAAAATCCCTTAATTGGGGAAAAGGGGGACCCGTATGACCAACACCGATAAAATCGGGAAACACACCAAAAGCCACCTAAGTCTTGATTCTTGGTTTGATTCACCTAAGTCTTTTGATTATTAACTCACACCAATGTCCTTATTTCCGTACCTATCTACGTGTACCCCTGCCCCTGGTTTAATTGTAGTCATAAATTCCTAATATGCTCCAAATAACTGTTGCCCTAACTGGTTAAGAAGAGCCTTTTCCATATTTTTTCGTATCCTGAGGCCTAATTAAACCATTGCTTTTATTTTACTTTATATTGGGGGTGGGGACGCCGAGCACACTCAGGTCCAGGGGAGACCTGGGGGCTGCTGTTATACAGCGCCGCTCTTCCAGTGGCGCGCGCGGCTCACCCCGCCGGCCCAAGGCTGTGTACCTAATCCTGTTCTCGCTCCAAGGTCTTGCAGCACTTTTCAAACATTTCTTCAAAAACCGGTCATTACTAGGACACCGAGGCGGAGGGAAAGAGGCACCCTAAGAGACGTATGCAGAAAGGTTGGTTAATTTGGGAGAGGGACTAGTTGGGGGCGCGGGAAAGACTCCGAGGCTGAAGCTTTAAGTGTTCTTTTGGAGACACTTTAGTTTTTAGTGGATCAGAAATGCCCAGCGTGGGTTTCTCGTTCACGTGGAAAGGTTACTAGCGTCGGCCAGTCCCTTCCAGACCACTTCTTGTAGAATATATATATATATAGAAGAGCCTGGGGCGAGCGAGGGGGGACCGGAGCGGGGGAGAGGGAGGGAGGGAAGCACAGAGAAGAGAGGAGAGCATTTTTTCTCTGGGGGCGGTAGGTTGCGCGGCCGCCTCCTGGCCAGAGGGCGAGGACCAGGCCCCTCACGTGCTGCACGACCAGCCCCAGCACCCAGCTCCCAGCTCCGCGCACCTCCAACCCTCGGGGCCCGCTCCGGGATCCCGCCAGACGGGGACTGATGGGATCGCAAAGCCAGCGCGTCCAGCGACCCAGTGGTGCTCATAAATGAGTTTCTTAAATGCCATTTTGACAGAACACACTCTACTCCCTATTTCCTTCTTCCCTGATCCTTACAACTCCCAGCCAACTCCTAGCAAGACTGCACCACTGCCTCCACTCCAAACGTTTCATCCCTGGAGCTGCCGTCCCAAAACTCTCGGGGAGACAGGCGCCAAAGCGTTTCCCTACCAACCTGTCTCTCATATAAATATGGGGGGAGGGAGAAAACTTGTTTAGGGGGTACGCTTGAGCACGGGACAGCCCGCGCTCCCCACTCACAACTTGCACAGACTCTAGCCTCTCCTCACCCCGAGGCGCCCCGACCTCCGACTCCCCAAAGGGGCCAGGGAACCAACCGCTGGCACATTCAGCCACCTCCCCCAGGCCACACTTGCCCTCCGCCAGTCCCGCTTCCAGTGCAGCCCAGGGTCAGAGCCCCAGGCGCCCCCGCTGCCCCCCACCCGGCGCTGTGGCGGGGCCTCCGGGGCGGGTGGCCGATACCTCCGGCCCGGGGCATTGTTTATCTCCAGCAACAAAAGCGCCCCGAGCGTCCCGGGGTGGGGGGTCGAGGCGGGGAACGAGCCCACCCCTGCGGCCACGGGAGAGCCAAGGACGCAGAGCCCCGGCCACATCCAGCCCGCGCCGCGCGCCGCCTCCCGGACCCCCCTCTGGCCTCGGCGTCGGAGTCCTCGCTCCCCGCACCCCTGCCCTCTGCCCCGGCCCCAACTCACCGCTAGCCGGGTCACACTCCCAGGGCAGCGCACGGCCCCCAGCTCCAAGCCTGCACCAGCCCTTGGGCAAACTTTCCAACTCGCGCGGGTCCCCACAACTTTGGGGCCCGGGGCCCCGGCGGGAGCGAGGGGCGCGGGCGGGTCGCGGAGGACGCCTACCGGCTCCCAGCACAGTCAAGGCCCGAGCCCCCGAGGTGAGGAGTCGGTTCCCAAAGGTCCACAGTGGAGAGGCAGGTAGGGCTGCATGACTTGGGCGGGGCAGGGGGGTGTCCCGGGGGGCAGACCCGGGAGTAGAGGGGCCAGCGGCTGCGCGCACAAAGCGGCGCCGGAGCAGACTGCGCGGCCACTCCCCGCCAGGTCAGCCCCCCGGAGCAGCAGTGTCTCCCCAGGACAGACCTCAGGGAGTGAAGCTGGGGCTCTGCCTTCGCTGGACCCTACACAGTTGAGCGAGAGACAAAACGCGAGCTGGATTTACCCAAACTGGAGCTGGAATCCCTCCTCGACTCCCTCTCGACCCCCTCCCCCTCCCCCTCGTTCTCCACCTCTCTCAACTTCTCTGTCTCCGAAGAAGACGTAGAGAGGTGTCAAGATTTTGTCATTAACTTTTTTTCCCAGGGGAGCTCTAGAAAAAGTTTTTAGGATCTCTAAATTGCATGTTTATAAATGTATGAAGAAGGTGCCAGGTCAGAGATGACACCATTGAGCAATATCTAGGTCGCCAGCAACGGAAAACCGCCCTCAACACCAAAGAGAGAAACCAGATGAGGGCTGTGTTCCCTGACTCTGGGCTGGATGTCTGCAAAGGTCATCATAATATTTCTGTTAGTTATTTGGCCCTGGACCTCAGTGGTGGTCGTATTCACTTTATGAATGAAGAAATGAAAGGGCAGGAAGAGCTAAGTTTTCCGAATTAGGAGGAATAACTAGTGGCATTACACCAGAATTAAGACTGACTAGGGCATCTGAATTTTTCTCTAAATGTTTGATAGCTATTGCTTCTTCCAGCAGTCATGACACAGACAAGGGAATCCAGGACTTTAATGGGGTCACTGTGGTAAGGAAAATGCTGTTCATGGAATCTTCATTCCTTCCAGGTCAAACTTCAAGTGAAGGGAAAGGATTCAGTCCCTCATTGCCTTTCACACCATTCTACCCCCATTCTGCACTTAGATTTTATTCTTAAACACAGAAGCATAACCAGGCTGTTCTGGGAAAGATTCCTAAACTTTTAACCTTCCTCACTGATTGATTCATACAAATGTATTCTTGCACTACAATGTAGGCATACAAGGATGAATAAAATTTGCCTCCTACACAGAAGGAACAGAGATTCCAGGCTGGCAGAGCAAACTGATGACTGCACTCGTGTTTTCAATGGCACAATCAAAGTACCTTGGCTGAATAAAATCAGAAATGTGGCATTTGAAATAAATTTTTTTTTTGAGACGGAGTTTCGCTCTTGTTGCCCAGGCTGGAGTGCAATGGGGTGATATCGGCTTACTGCAACTTCTGCTCCTGGGTTCAAGCGATTCTCCTGCCTCAGCCTCCTGAGTAGTTGGGCTTACAGGTGTGCACCACCACACCCAGCTATGTTGTTATTATTATTATTTTTTTGGAAGAGATGGGGTTTCACCTTGTTGGTCAGGCTGGTCTCGAACTCCTGACCTCAGGTGATCTGCCTGCCTTGGCCTCCCAAAGTGCTGGGATTACACGCATGAGCCACCGCACCAGGCCTGAAATAAATCTTATATGACCCGTTGATGGTATAGGGGTTAGCATAGCTGCCTTCCGTGAAATCAATCTTATGGACAAAAATTGACCCTTCTGAGTCAATGCTTCAAAAAGGTTACTTGTTAAAACTGTGTTAGAAACATTCTACCTAGATAAAAAGAAAGGAATGCAGGGAGAGTTTGACTTATAAAACTTGATTTTCAAGGCTGGGCACACACCTGTAATCCTAACACTTTGAGAGGCTGGGGCAGGAGGACTGTTTGAGCCCAGGAGTTTCAGGTTGCAGTGAGCTTTGGTAAAGCCACTGCACTCCAGCTTGAGTGACAGGGCAAGACACTGTCTCAAAAAAAATCCTGACTTTCAGGTGGGCATAATAATGCGCACCATCCCAGCTACTCGGGAGGCTGAGGCAAGAAGATTACTTGAGCCCAAGAGTTTGAGGCCATCCTGGGCAACCACAGCAAGACCCATCTCCCTGCCCCCAATAAAAGGAAAAGGAAAAATCCAACATAATGTAATTTTCATGAAGAACAAAAGGAAAAGGACTATCATAAAATAGAAATAACCTGGCTTTTGTCAATTAACTGGATTAACTTTAAAATGTATTGAAATAGGAAAATCATACAACTACATAGAATGATGTCCATGGTAACACTCATTCCCCTTGAGTCCCTACTTAGTGCCAGACACAGTTCCAAACTTGGGGGAACAAAAGTGAGGAAAAGGAAACCTCCGTCCTTGTAGAGCTTGCATTCCATCGTGTTGTAGGAGTCGGGGCACAGAAAATAAAGAAAATAAATGAGCAGAATATATAGTGTATCAGATAGTGATAGCACCGGGATAAAGTGGGGGGATAAGGCAGGGAAGGGGATGGGGAATGCTGGGGAAGATTGCAATTAAAAAAAAAATAGCCGGGCGCAGTGGCTCACACCTGTAATCCCAGCACTTTGGGAGGCCAAGCCAGGCAGATCAAGGTCAAGAGATCAAGACCGTCCTAACCAACATGTTGAAACCCAGTCTCTACTAAAAATACAAAAATTAGCTGGGAGTGGTGACGCGCAACTGCAGTCCCAGCTATTCGGGAGGCTGAGGCAGGAGAATCGCTTGAACCCGGGAGGCGGAGGTTGCAGTGAGCCAAGATGGCACCACTGCACTCCAGCCTACAGCCTGGAGACAGAGCAAGACTGTCTCAAATTCAAATACACACACACACACACACACACACACACAATACACAGGGCTCAGGGCTCAGTGGCTCATGCCTGTAATTTCATCACTTAGGGAGGCAGAAGGGGGAGGATCACTTGAACCCAGGAGATTGAGACCAGCCTGGGCAACATAGCGAAATCTCTACTAAAAACATAAAAATTAGCCAGGCATGGTGGTGCATGCCTGTTTTCCCAGCTACTCGGGAAGCTAAGATGGGAGAATCGCCTGAGTCTGGGAGGTGGTTGCTGTGAGCCAAGATTGTACCACTTGCATTTCAGCCTGGAGGAAAGATCAAGACCCTGTCTCAAAACAAACCAACAAACAAAAAACCCAGTGAATGCTTCTAAAAGGATTCTAAGTGCATGTGTGCTTCTAAAATAATTGTGTGTGTGTGTGTGTGTGTGTGTGTGTGTGTGTGTGTGTTTTGTTTTTTGGGTTTTTTTCTTGAGATGGAATCTTGCTCCGTCGCCCAGGCTGGAGTGCAGTGGCCCGATCTCGGCTCACTGCAACCTTCGCCACCCAGGTTCAAGCAATTCTGCTTTAGCCTCCTGAATAGCTGGGACTAAAGGCATGCACCACCACGCGTGGCTAATTTGTGTTTTTTTAGCAGAGATGGGGTTTCACCTTGTTGGTCAGGCTGGTCTCGAACTCCTGACCTCAGGTCACCCACCTGCCTTGGCCTCCCAAATAACCAACGCGCCCGGCCTGTTTGTTTTGAGAGGTAGTCTCACTCAGTCACCCAGGCTGGAGTGCAGTAGTGCAATCTTGTCCCACTGCAACCTTCCTCCCAAGTTCAAGCAATTCTTGTATCTCAGCCTCCCAAGTAGCTGTGATTACAGGCATGAGCCACTGCCCCTGACCAGGATTGTAATTTTGAATTCAGCAATCAAGGAAGACCACATTGAGTAGATCTGAAAAAAGTAAGGGAGGAAGCTGGAAGAAGATTGCAGGCTTAGGAAAAAGCAAGTGCAAAGGCTCTGAAGGCTGAATTGAGTCTGTGTCAATAAAATATTTTCATTATGTTTCACAATGGTGAAAAACTGGAAACCATCTAAATGTCCATCAAAAAAGGACAGGTCCCTCCCACTGACCAAGTCTGGGACAATTTCGAGTTTGGGAAAAGAGAGTTATCTTGGAGAAACAAATTGAGAGTCATCAGCACGTAGATGATATTAAAAACCACCTCGGCACCCAGCAACCTGATCAGGTTCATCTGTCAGGAAAGGGGCCAGAAGTTTCCATAAAGTCTAAAAGGTTTAACAAGTCATGGGAAATTAAACAATAACATGAGGTGTCTACTCAGGGAGAAGAAAATAAAGTGCAATTCTTTCCAGACCTCAATAACAAAGAATAAATGTTTAGGCAATTTTCCACTATCCTTATAATTAACTTACCCCATTTTCTCCCCCAAGTAACAGCAAGAATGTCTTTTTTCCAGTCACCTCTTTTAAAAAGAGGTATGAAAATCATGTCATAAGGGTATAGGAACTGCACTTATCTAACTCATCCAAACCTAACTCAAGTTCCCTCTACAGTTATTTCTCATTTTACTATTGCTCTATCTGTAAAACATCTTAGCTACTCTGCTTACTAAATTGTCTTGGTTAGTGACCTGGCAGAGGTGGAAATTATATATATAATATAGCATAACCCCCTCAAACACACATATACACACAGAGATTCTTTCCTAAAGAATATAATCTCAACCAGGCATAGTGGCTCACACCTGTAATCCCAGCACTTTCGGAGGCCGAGGCGGATCATGAGGTCAGGAGTTCAAGATCAGCCTGGCCAAGAAGGTGAAACCCTGTCTCTACTAAAAATACAAAAATTAGCCAGGTTGGCCGGGCGCGGTGGCTCACGCCTGTAATCTCAGCACTTTGGGAGGCCCAGGCGGGCAGATCATGAGGTCAGGAGATCGAGACCATCCTGGCTAACACGGTGAAACCCTGTCTCCACTAAAAATACAAAAAAAATCAGCCGGGCGTGGTGGCAGGCGATTGTAGTCCCAGCTGCTCGGGAGCCTGAGGCAGGAGAATGGTGTGAACCCAGGAGGCGGAGCTTGCAGTGAGCTGAGATCGCGCCACTGCACTCCAGCCTGGGCGACAGAGCAAGACTCCACCTCAAAAAAAAAAAAAAAAAGAAAGAATATAATCTCCATTGGACAAAATTTTAAAATTTGGCAACACTAAGTGTTAGGAATCTTATACAATCCTGGCAGTATAAATTATATAGTAACTAAGGAAGACAGACTCATTATTTCCTATATGGAGATCAGGGTCTGATTAGATAGATAGATAGATAAATGAATTTGGGTTAGGTGGCCCATGACTGTGGGACCAGCTACTTAAGATGCTGACGTGTGAGGAGTTTGAGACCAGCCTGAGCAACATAGCAAGACCCTAACTCAGTAAATAAATAAATAAAATAAAAAATAAAATAGGCTGGACACGGTGGCTCATGCCTGTAATCCTAGCACTTTAGGAGGCTGAGGCAGGTGGATCATGAGGTCAGGAGTTCGTTTTGTTTTGAGACGGAATCTCCCTCAGTCGCCCAGGCTTGAGTGCAGTGGCGTGATCTCGGCTCACTGCAATCTCCGCCTCCCAGGTTCAAGCAGTTCTCCTGCGTCAGCCTCACGCGTAGCTGGGACAACAGGCGCACATCGCCACGCCCAGCTAATTTTTTTTGTATTTTAGTAGAGATGGGGTTTCACCATGTTGTCGAGGCTGGTCTCAAACCCCTGAGCTCAGGCAATCTGCCCACCTCAGCCTCCCAAAGTGCTAGGATTACAGGCGTGAGCCACAGCGCCTGGCCACAAGGTCAGGAGTTTGAGACCAGCCTGACCAACAAGGTGAAACCCTGTCTCTACCAAAAATACAAAAATTAGCCGGTCGTGGTGGCAGACTCCTGTAATCCCAGATACTCAGGAGGCTGAGGCAGGAGAATTGCTTGAATCCGGGAGGTGAAGGTTGAAGTGGACCGTGATCACACCATTGCACTCCCGCCTGGGTGACAGAGCGAAACTCCATCTCAAAATAAATAAATAAATAAATATAAAACATAAATTCAATAGATAGATAGATGATATAATAGCAGGTAGTAAAGAGTCAGTTGTCCCTTGGTGGTCTGGGGCAGCACACTCTGCATGGTCCTGGGGGATAGCGCAGAAGCTGGGCAAGATACATCTTGTAGCAGCAGAAGCCAGCAGTAGCATTGGTGAAGATCTAATGCTGTCAGTTGGGAGAGGAATCCAAAGGAGAAAGAAAAATTTCAAGTAGAAAAAACTCAAGGAGGCTGGGCACTGTGGCTTACACCTATAGTCCCATCTACCCAGAAGGCTGAGACAGGAGGATTGCTTGAGCCCAGGAGTTGAAGGCTGCAGTGAGCTCTGACTGCACCAGTGTGCTCCAGACTGGGTGACAGAGCATGAGTCTGCCAAAAAAATAAAATAATTCTTAAAGAAGGAAAAAAGAGGCCGGCCGTGGCGGCTCACGCCTATAATCCCAGCACTCTGGGAAGCTGAGGCGGGTGGATCACCTGAGGTCAGGAGTTCAAGACCAGCTGGGCCAACATGGTGAAACCCCGTCTCTACTAAAAATACAAAATATTACCCGGGCGTGGTGGTGGATGCCTATAATTCTAGCTATTCGGGAGGCTGAGGCAGGAGAATCGCTTGAATCTGGGGGCGGAGGTTGCAGTGAGCCGAGATCACGCCATTGCACTCCAGCCTGGGCAACAGAGTGAAACTCCATCTCAAAAAAAAAAAAAAAAGAAAAAGAAAAAAGAAAGGACCCAAGGGAATGACCAGAGAACTACCAGAGGAGAGAACTTGCACCGAGCAGGTGTTCAAGAATTGGCATTTATTGGTCACAAATTAAGGGAAAAAAGTTTTTTTCTCCCTACTAACACTGAATGCGGCTCAGAATATTTATCAGATTTATGGGGGTTTTCACACACACACACACCAAAATTCTCCAGCAGACGCCAACTGGGTGTCCTCTAACTCAATTCAGTTCTGATGCTATCTGAAGCCCACAGATAGGGACTCAGTCCCACAAGACTGCCGCCATTTTGAGACACCAATTACATGCCCCAGACAGTGACCTGTGCTTCTGACTATAAATCAGGGGTCCCACAACCCCTCTCCTCGGGTTTGATAATTTGCTAGGATGGCTCACAGAACTCAGGGGAAATGCTCTACTTACGTTAACCAATGTATTATGAAGGACACAGATGATCACTCCAAGAAGATATGCAAAGGGCATGATTGTGGATGGAGGTGTCACAAAGCTTCCGTACCTTGACTGCGCACACTGACCTCCCAGCAACTCGAAGTGTTCAGCAACCCCTTGTTCAAAAGTTTCTATAGAGCATCAACTCCTGAACCCCTCCCTCCCCCACCCCCTCTGCCTTTCCAATCCACTAATCACCTGTTGAGCAGCCCCAGCCTAAGGCTACCTTGGGGACCCACCCTAAATCACTTCTTTAGCATAAACTCTGGTGTGATGAAGGGATTTGTTGTGAATAACTAAGACATTCCTAGCACTCAGGAAATTCCTACGGTTTTAGGAGCTGTGTGACAGGAGCTGGGGACTCAGACTAAACGTATTTCATATCACAGTAGTCCACTCCTTATCAGAGGTTGTCAGTGGTCTGATAAGATTCCATGGAAAAGTGAAGAAATAAATAATTTTTTTTTAATTTTTTGAGATGGAGTCTCACTCTGTTGTCCAGGATGGAGTGCAGTGGCGTGATCTCGGCTCACTGCAAGCTCTGCCACCCTGGTTCAAGCGATTCCTGCCTCAGCCTCCCAAGTAGCTGGGATTACAGGCACCTGCCACCACACCTGGCTAATTTTTTTTTTTTTTTTTTGTAGTTTTTAGTAGACAAGGGGTTTCACTATCTTGGACAGGCTGGTCTCGAACTCCTGACTTCGTGATTCACCCGCCTCTGCCTCCCAAAGTGCTGGGATTACAGGCATGAACCATTGTGCCCAGACAGCAATAGGTTTTAAAATGCTTATTTTATTTTACTAAAAAATAAAATAAATTTTAAATAAAATAAATTTTAAATAAAATAAATAAAAATTGCTAAAAAGCAATAGTTTCGGCCGGGCACGGTGGCTCACGCCTGTAATCCCAGCACTCTGGGAGGCCGAGGCGAGCGGATCATGAGGTCAGGAGTTGGAGACCAGCCTGGCCAACATAGTGAAACCCCATCTCTACTAAAAATACAAAAAAAATAGCTGGGTGTGGCCGGGCACGGTGGCTCAGATGACAGAGATTTCTTACCTTTCTTTCCTTTCCTCAGCATGCAATTTCTTTTCTTACTTGAAGTTTCTTCTCTATGTTATGTGCCTGCCCATTAGTTTGTATCCTTGAGCCCATAGCTTCCATGTTACTTTATCTAAGCACCTCTTACTCCATTAATGAGCCCCTGTCTTTCTAGCATCAGCACAGTCTCCTCTTCATTAATTCCTTCTCCTCTGCTGTTTATAGGTCTTTTGTATTTACCATGCCCAGGTGGTCCCTTTGCTTGGCCTTGCTTTCTTATTTCTTTCCCTGAGAATCTCTCCCTTCCCCTCGTCTCCCCACCCCTCCCCTTCCTTTCTCTCTCTTTGACACAGGGTCTCTTTTGTAGCCCAGGCTGGAATGCACTGGTATGATCACAGCTTATTGCAGCCTCAGCCTCCCTCCCAGTTTCAAGCCATCTTCCTGCCTCAGCCTCCTGAGTAGCTAGGACTACAGGCAAGGCTAATGCCCAGCCTAATGTTTGTACTTTTTAGTAGAGACAGGGTTTCGGCAGGGCGAGGTGGCTCACACCTGTAATCCCAACACTTCGGGAGGCCGAAGCAGGCAGATCACGAGGTCAGGAGTTCAAGACCAGCCTGGCCAACATGGTGAAACCCCATCTCTAACTAAAAATATAAAAACTAGCCGGGCATGGTGGGGGACGCCTGTAGCTCCCCCACTCCGCCCACCAGCTACTCTGGAGGCTGAGGCAGGACAATCACTTGAAACCAGGAGGTGGAGGTTGCAGTGAGCCAAGATTGCACCACTACACTCCAGCCTGGGCAAAAAGAGTGAGAATCATTCTAAAAAGAAAAAAAAGAAAAAAAAAGAGATGGGGTTTCACCATATTGGCCAGGGTGGTCTTGAACTTCTGACCTCCTGATCTGCCCACCTTGGCCTCCCAAAGAGCTGGGATTACAGGTGTGAGCCACTGTGCCGAGCCAGGCAAGGCTAATTAAAAAAAAATTGTTTTGGCTGGGCATGGTGGCTCATGCCTGTAATCCCAGCACTTTGGAAGGCCTAGGTGGGCAGATCACTTGAGGGCGGGAGTTCAAGACCATCCTAGTCAATATGGCAAAAACCCATCTCTACTAAAAATACAAAAATTAGCCAGGCATGGTGGCACATGCATGTAATCCCAGCTACTCAGAAGGCTGAGGCAGGAGAATCGCCTGAACCCGGGAGGCAGAGGTTGCCATGAGCCGAGATCACACTACTGCACTCTAGCCTGGGAGACAGAGCCAGACTCTATCTCAAAAAAAAATTTTTTTTTTTTTTTAGAGATGGGATCTTGCTCTGTTGCCCAGGCTGGTTATGAACTCCCAGCCCCAAGTGATCCTTCCACCTCAGACTCCCGAAGTGCTGGGATTTACAGCCATGAAGCCACTATGACTGGGCAAGAATTTCTATTTGCTGCTTCTTTTTTCTACAACACCCATTTATTCCTGAGTTCACTGATGCACTCTCCTAAGGCTATAGTCACTACACATCTTCATTCTCCTTTGTTTAAAAATGCCTCCTCCCTGGATCTCTGTGACAGCTAATAGGCCACCCACATGTCCAAATTGCCTTCACCATCTTCTCTCTCTACCTGCTCCCTCCTTTGGAGACTTCCTGGTACTGCAAGCCCTTCAAGACTCCTGGTCTCAGAAGACTTCTGAAGCTGAATTTCCAGCCCTGGTTTGTAGCTCTGGTGTTACCACTAACCTCTGAAGCCATGTTTTGCGTTCCTGCTCTATTTTCCATTCATTTTCACCTGGGTTTGCTGAGACTTCCTCCCTTCTGACGCTTCATTTATGTTGTATGTCGTAACCTCCATACATGCCTATTCAGACACTAAAAATGACTGAATGAGTGGCCAAGCAATGGCTCACGCCTGAAATTCCAGCACTTTGGGAGATCGAGGTGGATGGATCACATAAGGACAGGGGTTCTAGACCAGCCTGGCCAACATGGTGAAACCCTGTCTCTACTAAAAATACAAAAGTAGCTGGGTATGGTGACAGGAGCTTGTAATCCCAGCTACTTGGTAGGCTGAGGCAGGAGAATCGCTTGAACCCAGGAGGTGAAGGTTGCAGTGAGCTGAGATTGTGGTACTGCACTACAGCCTGGGAGACAGAGCAAGACCCTGTCTAAAAAAAAAAAATAGTTATCTTAATAAAAGCTACCTTAGTTACCTCATGAGTTTCTCCTAACATTTTCTCAGGCTTTGTGAATGGAGATGATGGAAATGTTGGGACAGAGGGACAGATGCAGATCTGCCTAGAATGTTCTTCTTCCTCCTGCCTCTTCTTCTCTTATCTAATTTTCTTTTCTTTTCTTTTTTTTTTTTTTTTTGAGACAGAGTCTCACTCTGTTGCCCACACTGGAGTGCAGTGGTGCAATCTTGGCTCACTGCAACTTCCACCTCCCAGGTTCAAGTGATTCTCCTGCCTTAGCCTCCTGAGTAGCTGGGATTACATGCATGCACCACCATGCCTGGCTAATTTTTGTATTTTTAGTAAAGATGGGGTTTCACCATGTTGGTCAGGCTAATCTCGAACTCCTAACCTCTTGATCCACCCGCCTTGGCCTCCCAAAGCACTGGGATTACAGGCGTGAGCCACCATGCCCAGCCTTCTTCTTCTTTTTTTTTTTTTGAGACAGAGTCTTGCTTTGTCACCCAGGCTGGAATGCAATGATGCAATCTCGGCTCACGGAAACCTCCACCTCCCAGGTTCAAGCGATTCTCCTGCCTCAGCCTCCTGAGTAGCTAGGATTACAGGCACATACCACTGTAATCAGCTAATTTTTGTGTTTTTAGTAGAGGCGAGGTTTCACCGTGTTGGCCAGGCTGGTCTTGAACTCCTGACTTTATGATCCACCCACCTTGGTTTCTCAAAGAGCTGGGATTACAGCATGAGCCACCGCGCCCAGCCTATTTTTTGTATTTTTAGTACAGACATGGTTTCACCATGTTGCCCAGGCTGGTCAAACTCCTGAGCTCAGGCAATCTGCCAGCCTCAGCCTCCCAAATTTGCTAGCACTACAGGCGTGAGCCACCACACCCAGACTAATTTTCATTTTTATCAACCTGGCAAACTTGTCCTTATTCCTCAAAACCCAGCTCACAGAGCTCCTAGTCTGCGAAACCTTATATAATTACTGAGGCAGAATTAGGAGCTCCGTAGCCTGATGGATCTCTGAGCTGCTTCTGCAACATTCCTATATCTCTTTCATTGCAATGCTCACACATTCTACTCCAGTTACTCACCAAATTGCATACCTTGCACAGGATTGTCTTTTTTTTTTTTTTTTTTTGAGATGGAGTCTTACTCTGTCGCCCAGGCTAGAGTGCAATGTCAATATCTCGGCTCACTGTAACCTCCACCTCCCAGGTTCAAGCAATCCTCCTGCCTCAGCCTCCCCAGTAACGGGGATTACAGGTACGTGCCATCATGCCCAGCTAATTTTTGTATTTTTAGTAGAGACAGGGTTTCACCAGCTTGGCCAGGCTGGTCATGGATTTCACTATGTTGCTCAGATTGGTCTCAAACTCCTGGACTCAAGCAACCCTCCTGACTCAGCCTCCCAAAGTGCTGGGATTACAGGCATGAGTCACCACGCCCATCTGTGGTGTTAGATATTTAATGTATAGATTTGGTGGGCTGTAGAAAAAGACTTGACCAAAACATGTCCTGTTTTCATTTCATTTTATTTTATTTGAGGCAGGGTCTTGCTCTGTCACCCAAGCTGGAGTGCAGTGGTGCAATCTTAGTTCACTGCAGTCTCGAATTTATGGGCTCAAGCCATCCCCTCCTACTCAGCCTCCCAAGTAGCCGGGACTACAAGCACACACCACCATGCCCAAGTTTTGTTTTTTTTTTTTTTGCAGAGATGGGATCTCAATATGTTGCCTAGATCAGTCATGAACACCTGCCCTCAAGGGATACCCCTACCTTAGCCTCCAAGGTGTTGGGATTACATGCATAAGCCACTGTGCCTGGCCAGTTTTCTGTGTTTTTTTTTTTTTTTTTTTTTGGGGGGGGATGGAGTCTTGCTCTATCACCAGACTGGACTATAGTGGTGTGATCTCGGCTCACTGCAATCTCTGCCTCCCGGGTTCAAACGATTCTTCTGCTTCAGCCTCCCGAGTAGCTGGGACTACAGGCGCGTACCACCACATCCAGCTAATTGTTTTGTATTTTTAGTAGAGATGGGGTTTCACCATGTTGGCCAGGATGGTCTCAAACTCCTGACTTCCTGATCTGCCCACCTCAGCCTCCCAAAGTGCTAAGATTACAGGCGTAAGGCACTGCACCCGCCTCTAAGTTTTATATTAAAGAAAACAAATTGGCTGGGTGTGGTGGCTCACCACCTATAATTGCTGCCTATAATCGCAGCAATTTGGGAGGCCAAGCTGGGTGGATAACTTGAGGTCAGGAGCTCGAGACCAGCCTGGCCAACATGGGGAAAACCCATGTCTACTAAAAATAAAAAAATTAGCTGGGTGTGCTATCGCACACCGGTAATACCAGCTACTCATGAGGCTGTGGCAGGAGAATTGCCTGAACCCGGGACACGGAGATTGCAGTGAGTTGAGATTGTGCCACTGCACTCCAGCCTGGGCAGCAGAGCAAGACTCTGTTTCAAAAAAAAAGAAAAGAAAAAAAATTAATGATCTATGGTCTAAAAGAAACTACATAATAGAAGACAAAGATAGCTAAGGTCCGGCTGGGTACAGTGGCTCACACCTGTAATCCCAGCATTTTGAGAGGCTGAGGTGGGTGGATTACCTGAGGTCAGGAGTTCGAGACCAGCCCAGCCAACATGGCAAAACCCAGTCTCTACTAAAAATACAAAAATTAGCCAGGCGTGTTGGTGGGTGCCTGTAATCCCAGCTACTCAGGAGGCTGAGTCAGGAGAATCGCTTGATTCCGGGTGGTGGAGGTTGCAATGAGCTGAGATTGTGTCACTGCACTCCAGCCTGGGCACCAGAGCAAGACTCCATCTCAATTAAAAAAAAAAACAAAAAAAAAACAAAGAGGCAGGTGCGGTGGCTCACACCTGTAATCCCAGCACTTTGGGAGGCCGAGATGGGCGGATCACCTGAGGTCGAGAGTTCAAGACCAGCCTGACTAACATGGAGAAACCCCATCTCTACTAAAAATACAAACTTAGCCGGGCGTGGTGGCATATGCCTGTAATCCCAGCTACTCAGGAGGCTGAGGCAGGAGAATCACTTGAACCTGGAAGGCGGAGGTTGCGGTGAGCCGAGATCTCGCCATTATACTCCAGCCTGGTCAACAAGAGTGAAACTCTGTCACCAAAAAAAAATAATAATAAAAAACAGAAACAAAAAACAAACAAAAAAGATAGCTAAGGTTCAAGACAATGCTTATTAAAATGTACACCATTTCCCCCCTATTTCATAATATATTGGGGTACATGTCAAATGAGGGAAAGTTTTCAAAGAAGGCTTTTTAGGTAGTTATTGTTATATATGGTCTGTATGGTAATTTTGTGTTGTCTGTATTCAAAAACCGTTTGTCATTTTGGGGATGAAAATAACTTTATTTGAAATGCTAATTCACTGACTAACCCTGAGTCTGGGAATGCCTCCAAAATGTCTAGGTGATGTATTACTCTTTATATAGGATACCTATTCATTGTAAGTTTCACCTTTCCTTCAAAGCAACCCTTGGTACATCATAGGTTTAACACCCATAGCCACCTACACATTCCTTCCAGGGCACATTTACCTTTCCCCAAGGTCTAAGCCCTGGACCTGGGGGTTTGAGGTGAAGAGCTCTACCTGTCTGTGGCTGCCCAAGACCATGCTTCTGTCTGTAAATTCCCCCAATAAGTCATCCCATACTGCCAAACTGGATTTATCTGCTCCCTTCTTTAATTTCTCAGCTCTTTCTGCATTTGAGGTTGGCTTTGCATATACAGCCCTTACATGAAACAAGTGGTGATCCAGCCAGGAGCCAGGAAACCAAAGCATGAGCATGAAGAAAGAAGCATCCTTGGGGAAATCCTGGGGTGGTCCTCCTTATCTAAATGAAGTGGTGCTGCCCATTTGCTAGATACCTGTGGACCATCACGTGAGTACATAAACACCCCCAAAACCCCAGAGAGTCTAGAGTGCTTGTTTGTAAAAAGCCATATGACTCACTGTGGTGAGAAAGGTCAGTGAGCTGCTATGACAGTGAGTTGGCTGCTATTATGGTGTATGCCAGCGACCACAGAAGTACAGGTAGCAGCTACAGCAAATGTCTGAAAGTTAGAAGAACTGCAATTGGAAAGGGATATAAGAAATTCCACGCCGGGCATGGTGGGCTCCTGACTAATCCCAGCACTTTGGGAGGCCGAGGCAGGTGGGTCACCTGAAGTCAGGAGTTTGAGACCAGCCTGGCCAACTGGGTGAAACCGCGTCTCTACTAAAAATACAAAAAATTAGCCAGGCATGGTGGTGTGAGGCTGTAATTCCAGCTACTCGGGAGGCTGAGGCAATAGAATCACTTGAACCCGGGAGGCGGAGGTTGCATTGAGCCGAGATTGCGCCATTGCACTCCAGCCTGGGCAACAAGAGTGAAACTCCGTCTCAAAAAAAAAAAAAAAAAAAAACTTCCACATCTGTGTTAGTGTCTGGTTTGGCAGATAAGCTTGAAACTCAGGAGGCACAGTTGGAAACCTTAGCTTGACACTTTGTACAGTTGGGAGGGAGAAAGCTGTGCCAATGCAGGCTGCCCTTGCCAAACCAGACTGGGATGCAAATATTTGGAATTATTGGGAACCAACTAGTGAGCCAGATAAAGACACAGAGGTTATCTGGGAGGTGGGGGATAATTATCGTCCCTTTTTGAGGGTATGCAGCAGGAAGCAAAAGCCCTATACGTACATCCTGGCCATAAGCAATAGCCTTTGCAGGAATCTTCGACGATCCAAGATTATTCCTCAGAAGAATTATTAGATCTAGCAAAAATTTCCAAACAGCTGCTGAGAGAAAGCTCAGCCACATGGATGGTGCAGCTATGGGACACTGGTGGGGATGACATTTCTCTAGCAGAGAGTGAAGCTGAAAAAAAATGAGTAATATAACCGACTCATCTCACTCTGAGACAGTGTTTGTATTATGCTAGAACTGTCTTGGGTAACTGTAGCCTTGTGGACTGGGATTATAATGACCATGAGAGAGTCTTGGCCAAATAAAAGAGACTTCTCTGGACATAGCTCACCATGGCAGTCTTTGGAAGAAGCACAGAGCACTTTTAGAGAGTGGGGCATGCATTAGGCCCAACAATTTTTTTTTTCTGAGATGGAGTCTCACTCTGTCACCCAGGCTGGAGTGCAGTGGCACGATCTCATCTCACTGCAGCCTCTGCCTCCCTAGTTCAAGCGATTCTCCTGCCTCAGCCTCCCAAGTAGCTGGGATTACAGGTGCCCACCACCATGCCCCACTAATTTTTGTATTTTTAGTGGAGATGGGGTTTCACCATGTTGGCCAGGCTGGTCCCAAACTCCTGACCTCAAGTGATCTGCCTGCCTCTGCTTCCCAAACTGCTGGGATTACAGGCATGAACCACCTTGCCCAGTCAGCCACTAGGTCCGGCCCTGACAATTTGAAGTACCAGAAAAGACTGTGCTTACCACAGGTATGAAAAGCAAATTGTTACAGAATGCTTCACAAGAGTGGCATGGCCTTCTCATATCCCTCTTGAGCCCTCTTATGGGACAAGATATATATAATGTGGGATAAACCATAGCTAATCTTGGAGAGACAGAACAAGGAAGAGACAAAGTCAGATTGGTTACTAGAAAATAAAATAAAATTAAATTAAATTAAATTTAAAAACCAAGTCTGCTAGACCAAAAAGGGAAGCCAAAAAAGCCCAATTAGGATTACCAGGAAACAAATGTGGTATGATCTGATTTCAGCCAAGATAGAAAAAGAGAAAATAGGCTGGGCACAGTGGCGCATGCCTGTAATTCCAGCACTTTGGGAGGCCAAGGCAGGTGGATTATGAGGTCAGGAGTTCAATCAGCCTGGCCAGGATGGTGAAACCCCATCTCTACTAACAATACAAAAATTAGCCGGGCATCGTGGCAGGCACCTGTAATCCCAGCTACTTGGGAGGCTGAGGCAGGAGAATCGCTTGAACTAGGGAGGCAGAGGCTGCAGTGAGATGAGATCAGGCCACTGCACTCCAGCCTAGGCGACGGAGTGAGACAAAGAAAAGACGAAAAAAGAAAAAGAGAAAATAGATCCACAGCCAAATGCAGTATTGGTGGGCCTTTGGGAAGACCTGACTCTTGACCAACAAGTTAGGCCCCTCCCTAGTGCCCCACCAGGAAAGGGGAAAGTAACAAAAGAAACTCCATGTAAAAAACCCTAAACTCGGTTGGTCGCAGCAGTTCATGCCTGTAATTCCAGCATTTTGGGAGGTAGAGGCGGGCAAATCACCTGAGGTTAGGAGCTTGAAACCACCCTGGCCAACACGGTGAAACCCTGGCTTAACTATAAATACAAAAAAATCAACTGGGCGTGGTGGCATGCACCTGTAGTCCCAGCTACTCGGGAGGCTGAGGCAGGAGAATTGCCTGAACCTAGGAGGTGGAGGCTGCAGTAAGCCGAGGTCGTGCCACTGCACGGCAGCCTGGGCAACAGAGTAAGACTCTGTCTCAAAAAAAAAAAAAAAAAGAACCATCCTGGCTAACACAGTAAAACCCCGTCTCTACTAAAAATACAAAAAATTAGCCAGGTGTGGTGGCATGTGCTTGTAGTCTCAGCTACTTGGGAGGCTGAGGCAGGAGAATCGCTTGAACCCGGGAGGCAGAGGTTGCAGTGGGCCAAGATTGTGCCACTGCACTCCAGCCTGGGCAACAGAGTGAGACTCCGCCTCAAAAAAAAAAAAAAAGAAAAAGAAAAGAAAAGAAAAGAAAGGAAAAGAAAATCCTAAACTCTGCATTTCAAGGATTCCAAAGGTGGACTCCTCTCCAGCCTGAAGACCAGGGATGGGGCCAAGGTCACCTCCACCCACAAATAGTATGCGGCATAGGTCCCATGTGGAGCTCACAATCTATTAGATGCCAAAAAACACATAGAGAACCTTGACTTTAGTGGACACAGGTGCAGAATGCAACTAAACCTATGTCATGTTAGATTTCGCTAATGTCTTTTTTTTTTTTTCTTTGAGACGGAGTTTCACTCCTGTTGCACAGGCTGGAGTACAATGGCATGATCTTGGCTCACCACAACCTCTTCCTCCTGGATTCAAGCAATTCTCCTGCCTCAGCCTTCTGAATAGCTGGGATTACAGGCATGTGCCACCACGCCTGGCTAATTTTGTATTTTTAGTAGCGACAGGGTTTCTCCATGTTGGTCAGGCTGGTTTCGAACGCCTGACCTCAGGTGATCCGCCTGCCTTGGCTTCCCAAAGTGCTGGGATTACAGGCGTGAGCCAGCATGGCCAGCCGCTAATATCTTCTTCTTCTTTTTTTTTTTTTGTGAGACAGAGTTTCGCTCTTGTTGCCCAACCTGGAGTGCGATGGTGCGATCTCAGCTCACTGCAACCTCTACCTCCTGGGTTCAAGCAATTCTCCTGCCTCAGCCTCCTGAGTAGCTGGGATTACAGGCACCGCCACCACGCCCGGCCAATTTTTTGTATTTTTGGTAGAGACAGGGTTTCATGATGTTGGCCAGGCTGGTCTTGAACTGCTGACCTCAGGTGATCTGCCCACTTCGGCCTCCCAAAGTGCTGGGATTACAGGTGTGAGCCACCACACCCCGCCATTAATGTCTTCTTTAACATCCCTTTGCATCCTGACTCGCAAGACCAATTTGCTGGGTTTTTGTTGTTGTTGTTGTTGTTGTTGTTTGTTTTGTTTTGAGACAGAGGCTCACTCTGTCGCCCAGGCTGGAGTACAGTGGCTTGATCTTGGCTCACTGAAACCTCCACCTCCCGGGTTCAAGTAATTTTCCTGTCTCAGCCTCCTAAGTAGCTGGGACTACACGCAGGTGCCACCACACCCGGCTAATGCTTGTATTTTTAAAGATGTGGTTTCACCATGCTGGCCAGGCTGTTCTGGAACTCCTGACCTCAGCTGATCCACCTGCCTCGGCCTCTCAAAGTGCTGGGATTACAGGTGTAAGCCACTGAAGCCTGGCTGTTTTTGTTTTTGGTTTTTGAGACAGAGTCTCCCTTTGTGGCCCATGGTAAAGTGCAGTGGTGTGATCTCAGCTCACTGTAAGCTCCACCTCCCATGTTCAAGTGATTCTCCTGCTTCAGCCTCCTGTGTAGCTGGGATTACAGGTGTACACCACCATGCCCAGCTAATTTTTGTATTTGTAGTAGAGACAGGGTTTCACCATGTTGGCCAGCCTGGTCTCAAAATGCTGACCTCAAGTGATCCTCCAGTCTTTGGCCTCCCAAAGTGCTGGGATTACAGGCATGAGCCACCATATCTGGCCAATTTGCTTTTACTTGGGATAGCCGAGGTGGACATTCCAAGTGTTGCCCCAGGGTTATTTACATAGACTCACTATTTGTCATGGTATGATTGTTAGAGGTTTGACCCTATGTCCACCACCACTTGCTGTCATATGGCTTCATTACGTTGGTAATATTATGTTAACCTCTGAAGATTTGTCAGTGTTACAGCAATAGCTTGACACTTGTGCACCCTTCTCCAATCCAGAGGATGGGCCATCAACTTGCAAAAGATACAAGGGCCAGGACCGTCTGTAAAGTTTTTAGAGGGTCACTTGATCGGGTAAGACACACCTTATCCCAGGCACAGTCATTGGCAAAATATAAAAGTTTTCCATGCCTAAAACAGGTAAACAGTTACAAAGTTTCCTCAGTCTTTTGGGATACTAGCAGGCATCATTCCACATTTAGCTCAATGTTTGTATCCCCTATACTGACGAGTAAAGAAGGGATCTAGTTAGTGCTGGTATAGAACACAAGAGGAAACATTTGAGAAGGCTAAAATGCTAGTGGTTCAGGTAAAAGCCTTAGGTTCCCCTTTTCCTGGATAGTGATGTCTTTAGATGTGACCATAAATGCTGAGGGGACCAGTTGGGCCCTCTGGCAAGTCCAACATGGGAAAGCAGTTCCTCTAGGATTTTGGTCACAACTCTGGACCAATAGTGCTGAAACCCACTATTCCCCACTTGAAGAACAGATCCTGGGGGATGTACAAGGTCTTATAGCATGTGAAACCCAAAACTGCTGCTTTGCCAATAACAGTAAGGCCAAGTCTCCTTGCCAGGCATGGCAGCTCAAACCTGTAATCCCAGCACTTTGGGAAGCCGAAGGGGAAGGATCACTCAAGGCTCTGAGTTCCGGGCTGCAGAGAGCTTTGATGGTGCCACTGCACTCCAGCCTAGGTGACAGAGCAAGACCTTGTCTCCAAAAAAAAAAAAAAACACAAAAAAACAAAACAGGTTTCCCTCTCAGAGGCTGGATGGAAGCGTTGTTTGCCAGGACTGCCTCAGCTATTGCCCAGGCCTCCACTTTACAAAAGTGGCGTACATACCTGCAATAATGTAGTGCCCTCTCCATGAGTCTCTTCAGAGATGAATTGCATGCTATCTTTTTTTTTTTTTGAGACGGAGTTTCGCTCTTGTTGCCCAGGCCGGAGTGCAATGGTAAGATCTTGGCTCACCGCAACCTCTGTCTCCCAGGTTCAAGTGATTCTCCTGCCTCAGCCTCCCGAGTAGCTAGGATTACAAGCATGCACCACCACGGCCGGCTAATTTTGTTTTTTTGGTAGAGACGGGGTTTTACCATGTTGGTCAGGCTGGTCTCAAACTCCCGACCTCAGGTGATCCACCCACCTTGGCCTCCCAAAGTGCTGGGATTACAGGCGTGAGCCACAGTGCCCGACTGTCCATGCTATCTTAAGGCCAGTACACTATGAGACCAGTGCTGCCCCTACTGCAGAGTGTGTACATGGAGGCATGACCCTCATTCTTGAAAACACTTGGTACTCAGATGGGTTGAGGTAACCTGTATGGATGGACACACAGTAGCTGCAGCTTTCCATACACAGGCAGATACCTTACGGTTTGAGAAGGGAATGCAGCAAAGCAGTCAATAGGCAGAACCCTGAGCTGCACAATTGGTTTGTACCCATGAGCCATGGCCTATATATAGTTCTCTGTGCAAATAGTTGGGCAGTATTCAATGATCTTTGCCAGGAGTGGTGGTTCACGTCTATAATCCCAGCACTTTTTGAGGCCGAGATTGTTTGAGCTCAGGAGATTGAGACCAGCCTGGGCAACACAGTGAGGGCCTCATCTCTACAAAAAAATTAAAAATTGGCTCGGTGTTGGCTGGGTGCGGTGGCTCACGCCTGTAATCCCAGCACTTTGGGGAGGCTGAGGCAGGTGGATCAAGAAGTCAGGAGTTCGAGACCAGCCTGACCAACATAGGGAAACCCCGTCTCTACTAAAAATACAAAAATTAGCCGGGCATGGTGGTGGGTGCCTACAGTCCCAGCTACTCGGGAGGCTCAGGCAGGAGAATGGTGTGAACCCGGGAGGCGGAGGTTGCAGCGAGCCAAGATGGCACCACTGCATTCCAGCCTACAGCCTGGTGACAGAGCAAGACTCCGTCTAAAAAAAAAAAAGTGGCTCGGTGTTGTGGTGCATACCTGTAGTCCCAGCTACAAGGGAGACTGAGGCAGGAGGATTGCTTGAGCTCAGGAGGTTGAGGCTGCAGTGAGACATTATTGTGCCAGTGGACTCTAGCCTGGGTGACAGAGCAAGACCCTGTCTCAGTAAAAAAAAAAAAAAAGGGGACCTTATAACTTGGCTTGCCCCAGTGGGTTGGAATGACTAGCACATACTGTGGGGAGCTGCCACGTGGAAAGTTATTTGGGAAAAGCTATAAGAACTCACTGCAAATCTAATTGTGTATCATGTTTCAGCACATTGGTCAGATTCAACCCCCACCCCCCACCCCTGTAACATGGAGGCTGGTACCCTGGCAAAAATTAGAACCCTGGCTCCCTTGCAATTCTCTGAGCTAGCTGATTGGCACATAAATACAGTGGGCATCACAGTGTATGAGTGGGCTGGCGAATAGCAAAGGGAGCAGGATTGCCCCTCTGCTATGCAGATTTAGCAGCAGCAGTCACACTGTTCAGTTTGCTCCCACCTGTGCCCCCGCTGCATCCCACATAGATCTGGACACATATATGAGACAGCCACTCCTGTGAGAGGCTGGCAGATAGACTACAATGGACCCCTGCCAGTAAGCTTGGAATAAAAGTACATACTAACATGAAGACACCATCACAGGATGGTTACAGGCCTTCCCTTGTAAAAGGGCAAACCAAATAGCCACCATTAAGGGCTTGGAACAACTCAGTGTCGCTTATGGATACTCTTGATGCATTTGTAGTGACGTAGGCACACATTTTACTGGGCATGATGTCCAAGATTGGGCACTTGAAAGGGATATAGACCAGAGATTTCATTTGCCATATAATCCCCAAGTGGCAAGGTTTATTTAAACAAAAAATGGCAATTTGAAGACACACAGTGAATATTTTTGCAATCCAGAACATTGCATGGGTGGGAGGTTTTGCTTCAGGCAAACCTTAATTTGGCCTTAATTAGAAACTTTAATTAGGGCCGAGTAAGGTGGCTTACACCTGTAATCCCAGCACTTTGTGAGGCCGAGGCAGGCAGATAACTTGAGGTCAGGAGTTTGAGACCAGCCTGGCCAACATAGTGAAACCCCATCTCTATTAAAAAATAGAAAAATTACCTGGGCGTGGTAGTGTGCGCCTGTAATCTCAGCTACTCAGGAGGCTGAGGCAGGAGAACTGCTTGAACCTGGGAGGCAGAGGTTGCAGTGAACTGAGATCATGCCACTGCACTCCAGCCTGGGCGGTAGAGGGAGACAACATCTTAAAAAAAATAAAAGAAACCTTAATTTGGGCCAGGGGTGGTGGTTCACATCTGTAATCCCAATGCTTTGGGAGGCCAAGGTGAGAAAATTGTTTGAGGCCAGGAATTGGAGACCAGCCTGCTAGGCAACATAGTGCAATCCTGTCTCTTCCAAAAAAAAAAAAAAAAAAGAGAGAGAGAGAGGGAGCGAGATAGGCATGGTGGTGGCATGCAACTGGAGTCCCAGCTACTTGTGAGGCTGAGGCAGGAGCATCACTTGAACCCAGGAGGTCTAGGCTGCAGTTAGCTATGATGGCACCACTGCACTCCAGCTTGGGCCACAGAACAAGACCCTGTTTCCAAAAAAAAAGAAAGAAATCTTAACTTGGTTGAAATACATTCTGTGCTGGTACCATACCATGGACTCAGTACCACCACTGGGGAGGGTCTATTGATCACACTTATAAAGAAAGTCTGGGCGGGGCGTGGTGGCTCATGCCTGTAATCCCAGCACTTTGGGAGGCCAAGGCAGGCAGATCACGATGTCAAGAGATCAAGACCATCCTGGCCAACATGGTGAAACCCTGTCTGTACTATAAATAGAAAAATTAGCTGGGTGTGGTGGTGCACACCTGCAGTCCCAGCTACTCGGGAGGCTGAGGCAGGAGAATCGCTTGAACCTGGGAGGTGGAGGTTGCAGTGAGCCGATATTGCGCCACTGCACTCCAGCCTGGGTGACAGAGTGAGACTCTGTCTCAAAAAAACAAAAGAGTCGGACCAGATGCATGTCTACCAGTGCTCATAACAGGCCAACAGCAAATGCTATTTAGCACTCCCCAAGACCTTGATCCAGGGAGGAGACACTTTTTTTTTTTTTGTGATGGAGTTTTGCTCTTGTTGCCCAGGCTAGAGTGCAATGTCATGATCTTGGCTCACTGCAACCTCTGCCTCCTGGGTTCAAACAATTCTCCTGCCTCAGCCTACCGAGTAGCTGGGATTACAGGTA
This sequence comes from Pongo abelii, assembly GCF_028885655.2. Lineage (NCBI taxonomy): Eukaryota > Metazoa > Chordata > Mammalia > Primates > Hominidae > Pongo > Pongo abelii. The sequence goes on from NC_071993.2 coordinate 75,713,815, forward strand.
TGCGCCACCACCCCAACTAATTTTTTATTTTTAGTAGAGACTGGGTTTCTCCCTGTTGGTCAGGCTGGTCTTGAACTCCCAACCTCAGGTGACCCACCTGCCTCGGCCTCCCAAAGTGCTGGGATTACAGGTGTGAGCCACCACGCCTGGCAAGGGGAGGAGACACTTGAATGAGGGTTGGACTGGCAACTTCCGGAACCAGGTTGAACAGGGCCTTTCTTGCCAAAGAGCAAGGGATTTCCTGGCCAGTGTAAGTGGTCTGTATTGATCCTGTTGGAGTCTGGGCCAAAATGCTCCACATGCCAATACATTGGAACAAGGCTTCTTCTAAAGGGAACCTTGATCAGCCGTCTGACATGGTCTTCTGCTGCTCCTGTAGTCTTACACATAATACTGGCACCTTTGTCCCTTGGGCAACGTTTGGTATGCGCACCCCCAGCCCATAATCCTTAGGCTGCCTATGTCCTCACTAACGAGATGAAACTACCATAGTCATTCCGCTTGATGGAGAAGAACTCCCCCACCAAGTATCTACTAAACATTTGTATTTCCACTCACAGTCTTCTGTTCCTCCTGGTGCTCTGCCCTACAGAAGGAGAAATGAACCTCTTTCTAGAGTGTGTTTCTCTACCCTTTCTTTCTTCCAGTGGCTCTCCTCCTGGTTTGGCTATGGGTAAATGTGGTGACAAAGGCATTTTTAATTCTGTGCCTTATATTTGACCTATGATATCTCGTCTGTTGTATTGTTGCTGCAGCCTCCGCTTACCACTAGAAAACAAACTGATGCAACATGTCACCCACGCTGTGGAAATAACTTCAGCGTCTCCCACAAGGCTCAGGGGCTATTGCAGAAGAAGTAGGTGCATCAGATTGTAATAGATGCATTACAGGGGTCGAATGTGGGGACAAGAGTGACTTTATTTTGGCCGGGTGAGGTGGCTTATGCCTGTAATCCCAGCACGTTGGGAGGCCGAGGTGGGCAGATCACCTGAGATCAGGAGTTTGAGACCAGCCTGGCCAATATGGTGAAACCCCATCTCTACTAAAAATACAAAAATTAGCCGGGAATGGTGGCGTGCGCCTGTAGTCCCAGCTACTCAGGAGCTTGAGACAGGAGAATTGCTTGAACCTGGCAGGCGGAGGTTGCAGTGAGCCGAGATCGTGCCTTTGCACTCCAGCCTGGGTGACAAGAGTGAGACTCCATCTCAAAAAAAAAAAATACACAGAAAAAAATGTGTGTGTGTGTATATATGTATATATACACACACATATATATACACACACATATATATGTATGCACACACACACACATATATATACATACAAGAAAATTAGCCGAGTATGGTGGCTTGTGACTGTAATCCCAGCTACTCGGGAGGCTGGGGCAAGAGATTCGCTTGAATCCAGGAGGTGGAGGGTGCAGTGAGTGGAGATCGCGCCACTGCACTCCAGCCTGGTGACAGAGCGAGACTCTGTCTCAAAATAATAATAATAATAATAAAAAGGAGAGAAAAGAGATAGTGAATTGTGGTAGGGATTGGTAATTTTAAATATCGTAGTTAGGCAAGGCCTCTTTCAGGTGTCATTTTGTGTAAATACTTGGAGGGGAGAGAAGGAGGAAATTACAAGGAATATCTAACAGTACAGGCAGAAGACATAGCACATGTATAGGCCCCGAAGGAAGCATGTTTGGTGTTTATGAAAAACAACAAAGAGGCCAGCATGACTGAGGGGAGTCCTAGTTGTGGAGGTCAGAGATTTAGTAGGAATTCACAAAGTCATTGTAAGGATTTCCGCTTTCTCTATGTGGAATGGGAAGCCATCAGAGGGTTTTTGTTTTTGTTTTTGTTTGTTTGAGATGGAATTTCGCTCTTGTTGCCCAGGTTGGAGCGCAATGGCACGATCTAGGCTCACAGCAACCTCTGCCTCCTGGGTTCAAGCAATTCTCCTGCCTCAGCCTCTTGAGTAGCTGGGATTACAGGTATGCGCCACCATGCCTGGTTGTGGCTCATGCCTGTAATCCCAGCACTTTGGGAGGCCGAGGCAGGCAGATCACAAGGTCAGGAGTTCAAGACCAGCCTGGCCAACATGGTGAAACCCTGTCTCTACTGAAAATACAAAAATTAGCATGGCGTGGTGGCACGCACCTGTAATCCCAGCGACTCCGGAGGCTGAGGTAGGAGAATCTCTTGACTCCGGGAGGCGGAGGTTGCAGTGAGCAGAGATCGCGCCACTGCACTCCAGCCTGGGTGACAGAGCAAGACTTCGTCTAAAAAAAAAAAAACCATAGTTGGAGACCGGGCACAGTGGCTCACACCTGCCACCCTAGCACTTTGGGAGGCTGAGGTGGTATTACTTGAAGCTAGGAGTTCGAGACCAGTCTGGGCAACAGAGTGAGACCTTGTCTCTACAAAAAATTTAAAAACAGGCTGGGCGAGGTGGCTCACGCGTGTAATCCCAGCATTTCAGGAGGCCAAGGCGGGTAGATCACCTGAGGTCAGAAGTTCAAGACCAACCTGGCCAACATGGTGAAACCCTGTCTCTACTAAAAATACAAAAATTAGCTGGGCCTGGTCGTGGGCGCCTGTAATCCCAGCTACTTGGGAGGCTGAGGCAGGAGAATTGCTTGAACCCTGGAGGCAGAGGTTGCAGTGAGTTGAGATCGTGCCGTTACACTCCAGCCTGTGACAAAAGTGAAACTCTGTCTGAAAAAAAAAAAAAAAAAGAAATTTAAAAACAAATTAGCCAGACATAGTGGTGCATGCCAGTAGTCCCAGCTACTTGGGAGGCTGAGGTGAGAGGATCACTTGAGCTCTGGAGTTTGAGGTTGCAGTGAGCAGTGAGCTGTGATCTTGCCACTGTACTTCGCCTGAGCAAGAGACCTTGCCTCAAAAAAAAAAAAAAAAAAAAAAAAAGGTGGGGGGGTGGGTGGGGCCGGGGGCAGTAATTCATGCTTGTAATCACAGAACTTTGGGAGGCCAAGGTGGGTGAATCACCTGAGGTCAGGAGTTTGAGACCAGCCTGACCAACATAGTAAAACCTTGTCTCTACTAAAAATACAAAATTAGCCAGGCCTGGTGGTGCATGCCCGTAATCCCAGCTACTTGGGAGGCTGAGGCAGGAGAATTGTTTGAACCTAGGAGGTGGTGATTGCAGTGAGCCGAGATTGTGCCATTGAACTCCAGCCTGGGCAATAAGAGGGAAACTTCAACTCAAAAAAGAAAGAAAAAAGCCATGAGGCTGGGTGAGATCTCTAAGAGCAAATATAATCATAGAATAGAAGAGACCCATAGACTAAGCTCTGGGACACTAGGACATCTGCAAATGTACGTTTTGCAGAGGCACATGCACAGAAAAAGAAAGAGATCAGTATCTGTAAAGGGAAGGCTGGAGTAAGTATTTAGAAAAAATATGATAGGTAATTTCTGAAAGGGAGGATAAAAGTTCAGTACAACTTTGGTCACAAAGATTGGGAATGAGTTTTGTCCAGGCTGGAAGTGATATGGGGTCCACAGTAAGAGAGAAGTGCTTGTAAATGTTGGTTAATAAATAAGAGTCTTGGATACAGTGGGACCAGGGAGATGAACCTGGAAGTTTCCTCAGAGTTTAGGGCAGAGACTTGAGGTTGGTAGGAAGCAGAGCTCAGTGGAATTTGTAAAAAGTGAAATAGAGGTTCCTCTTCAAAGACTTTCCTCCCCGTCTAATTAGGAATAAATAATAACTTCTCTTTTTTTGTTTTTTGAGACGGAGTCTCACTCTGTTGCCCAGGCTGGAGTGCAGTGGTGCGATCTCGGCTCACTGCAAGCTCCACCTCCTGGGTTCACGCCATTCTCCTGCCTCAGCCTCTCGAGTAGCTGGGACTACAGGTGCCCGCCACCACGCCCAGCTAATTTTTTGTATTTTTAATAGAGAAGGGGTTTCACCGTGTTAGCCAGGATGGTCTCGATATCCTGACCTCGTGATCCGTCCACCTCAGCCTCCCAAAGTGCTGGGATTACAGGCATGAGCCACCACGCCCAGCCAACTTCTCTTAAAAGCAAAATTTATTCAAAGACCTGTGCTAACATTCTTAAATATCTGCTAGCCATAATAAAAATAATCAATGTACTTTATGTTTTTAGCTCCCACAATTTAGTCTAAATATTTGCCCTGGCATGCTTATACTGGTCCAAGCAAGCATTAGGTCATAACCTGTTCCTCTTCCTTATTTAAAAGTGTTTTTACCTTTCTCAACATTCCACAAGTTACTTCCTCCTTCCCTTGTTCCCCTCTACCTTTGCCTCTTTTAAAAAGTTCTAAGTTACTAGCCAATCGAAACAAACACAAAATGTGAGGTCCTGTTCCAGCCAATGGAAACCGGACACAGCAGTGGGGTAGACGCGTCAGGTCATAAATGACCCTGTCTCCTTTGTTCAGTGTACTCTCCTGGCAAAACTGCTGGCAAGTGTACCCTTTCTGCAAAAAGTAAAAATGGCCTTACTAAATAAATTAAGTTTATGTTCAAGTGCTATTTATTTACGGCACCAAAAAACAAACATTTCAAACAAATTGGAGAACTAAGTGGAAGACAGATTCAGGATTGCCTGAAAAGGCAGAACTATTTGTGAAATGTGTAGGGCCGAAAAGAAAGAATCACCTGCTTTAGCAAGACTATATATATATATATATATATATATATATATATTTTTTTTTTTTTGAGATGGAGTTTTGCTCTTGTCGCCCAGGCTGGAGTGCAACAGTGCAATCTCAGCTCACGCAACCTCCGCCTCCCAGGTTCAAGGGATTCTCCTGCCTCAGCCTCCCGAGTAGCTGGGATTACTGGCACCCACAGGCACCCTCAACCACGCCTGGCTAATTTTTGTATTTTTAGTAGAGACAGGGTTTCACCATGTTGGCCAGGCTGGTCTCGAACTCCTGACCTCTGGTGGTCCGCCAGCCTTGGCATCCCAAAGTGCTGGGATTACTGCGTGAGCCACCACGCCAGGCCTAGTTGTGTTTTTTTTTTTGCAGAGGTGGTAGGGGTGGAATGGAAGCTTAGTGGGGGATTTAGGGATGGCAGAAACTGATGTTCAGTGAGGAGCTCTGACAAGGCAGAGCTGATTTGGTGGGAGATGAAAGCAAGTCCAAACATGCCTGAAAAAGCGAGAAGTCGCAGGTTAGAAAGGCTGCATTTTAGGAGGTCAGAATACAGCTCGGAGATCAGGGCGCAGAGGCTCACGCCTGCAATCTCAGCACTTTGGGAGGCCGAGGAGGGCGGATCCCATGAGGTCAGGAGTTCGAGACCAGCCTTGGCCAATATGTTGGAAACCCCGTCTCTACTAAAAATACAAAAATTAACCAGGGGTGGTATCGCACGCCTGTAATCCCACCTACTAGGGAGGCTGAGGCAGGAGAATTGCTTGAACCCAGGGGGCGGAGGTTGCAGTGAGCAGAGATCTGGCCACTGCACTCCAGCCTGGGCAACAGAATGAGACTACGTCTCAAAAAAAAAAAAAAAAAAAAGCGCGATAGGCGATTACTGGTCAGTGGTCAATATAGGTCAAGGGACGAGACAGGAGAGAGCTTTCTAAGGTTGTGGGCTTTTTTATTTTTTATTTTTTTGATGCGTAGTCTCGCTGTGTCGCCCAGGCTGGAGTGCAATGGTGCGATCTAGGCTCACTGCAACCTCTGCCTCCTGGGTTCAACCAATTCTCCTGCCTCAGCCTCCCCAGTGGCTGGGATTACAGGCGCCCGCCCTCACGCCTGGCTAATTTTTTGTATTTTTAGTAGAGACGGGGTTTCACCATGTTCGTCAGGCTAGTCTTCTTTTTTTTTTTTTTTTTTTTTAGATGGAGTCTCACTCTGTCACCCAGGCTAGAGTGCAGTGGCGCTATCATCTCAGCTCACTGCAACCTCTGCCTCTTGGATTCAAGTGATTCTCCTACTTCAGCCTCTCGAGTAGCTGGGATTACAGGTGCTCGCCACCACGCCCGGCTAATTTCTGTATTTTTAGTAGAGACGGGGTTTCACCATATTGGCCAGGCTGGTCTCGAACTCCTGACCTTGTGATCCGCCCGCCTCAGCCTCCCAAAGTGCTGGGATTGTAGGCGTGAGCCACCGCGCCCGGCCTCCAGGCTAGTCTTGAACTCTTGACCTCACATGATCGGTCCGCCTGGGCCTTCCAAAGTGCTGGGATTACAGGCGTGAGCCACCGCGCCCGTCCAGGTTGTGGGTTTTAATGGGACCATCTCACTGCCTACCGTTTCCTTTTTCCGTCCGAACAGAAGGGGCCTGAGCAGTGAGCTGACAGTGGCGACGCCCGGTGAGGCGGGATGGGGGAGTTTACGAGCCTGGGTGACGCCCCCTTCCACGTCCTGGCCCCGCCCCTCCCGGCAGAGCCCCTTGGCGCGTGACACAGGCCCCGCCCTTGCCGTACGCCATCAGCCGGCGCCGCGCCGCCGGGTGTTACTCTGCCCCGCCGGCGGGGCGGTCAGTATCCTGTCACCGCCTGTTCTGGCTATGGTACCGTCCGGTGTTCTGTAAGTTGGCAACCTAGGCTCCTGACGCGACCCTGGTCCTGATGGCGGCGGCGGCGGCCGCGGCAGCCCTGGCGGCGGCCGATCCCCCTCCCGCAATGCCGCAGGCGGCAGGGGCCGGAGGGCCCACAACCCGCAGAGACTTCTACTGGCTGCGCTCCTTTCTGGCCGGAGGTGGGTCCATGCCACGAAGAGCCAGCCGCGCTCTGGGTGGCGGGGGCAGGATTGTGGGCAAGTGGGATGCAAGCGGCCTCTATGACGTTCCTGGACTCTGGCTGCTTCAATGTTCTGTTAGATGTCTGCCCTGACCTGCTGTAACCTCTTTCTAGTAATCACTTGACTAATGACAGCCAGGTTATGGGGAGTGGGACCTTTGGCACTCCGGCAGAGGCTGGGGAGGTGGAAGGTCTGAATCAGGCACCCATTCTTCAGGGCTGGATAACAGGGAAAAGAGGAGGATCCCTTACAGAGACCCTGGGGTTTTAGTGAGACATGCTGGGCACTCCTTTCTTTTATAAAAACCATGAGTGACCCAGTGTAGACTTGGATTTTGCTGTTTGCTTAAAGGAAAACAAATATTGCAGATCAGCTTTTTAATGACGACTGGAAAATTGTGCAAAACTGTCTACAGCCAAAACTGGTTCCAGTGATTCTAGTAAACTGTGACACAGTACTTGACAAGCCCTATTATTGATGTGACTTTGGGATCAAAAAGTTCATATTGTCTCTTAGGAATTTCCTGGGCCTTCAAGCTCCACCCTTCCTTAATTACTTCTCTGGGTTGTCATTACTTAATTATTTAAGATTCAAAAATTTAAAAATTCCACATTGAGGTTGTGTGCAGTGGCTCACTACTATAGTCCCAGTTACTAGGGAAGCTGAGGCAGGAAGACTGCTTGAGCCCAGGAGATCGAGGCTCCAGTAAGCCATGATCACACCACTACCCTCCAGCCTGAGCTACAGAGAGAGACCCTCTCCTAAAAGAAGAAAAAAACAAAAACAAACAAAAAAACAATAAAAATTCGCTGGGCAGGGTGGCTCACGCCTGTAATCCCAGCACTGGGAGATTGAGGTGGGCAGATCACTTGCAGTCAGGAGTTTGAGTCCAGCCTGGCCAACATGGTGAAACCCTGTCTCTACTAAAACTACAAAAATTTGTCAGGTGTGGTGGCACTCGCCTGTAATCCCAGCACTTTGGGAGACTGAGGTGGGCAGATCACTTGAAGTCAGGAGTTTGAGACCAGCCTGGCCAACATGGTGAAACCCTGTCTCTACTAAAACTACAAAAATTTGTCAGGCATGGTGGCACTCGCCTGTAATCCCAGCTACTCAGGAGGCTAAGGCAGGAGAATCGCCTAAATCACTGCGGAGGTTGCAGTGAGCCGAGATCCTGCCATTGCACTCCAGTCTGGGTGACAGAGACACTCCATCCCAAAACCAAAATAAAATAAAACAAAAAAAACCTCACATTATGAGGATTTGTAGAAAGATAATATCTGAAGACTGCAGCAGTATTAATTTTGTTGTTGTTGTTGTTGTTGTTTTGAGACAGAGTCTCACTCCCTCACCCAGGCTGGAGTGCAGTGGCATGATCTCGGCTCACTGCAACCTCTGCTTCCTGGGTTCAAGTGATTCTCCTGACCTAGCTTCCCAAGTAGCTGGGATTACAGGGGAATGCCACCGTGCCTGGCTAATTTATTTATTTATTTATTTTTGAGACGGTGTCTTACTCTGTCACCCAGGCTGGAGTACAGTGGTGCCATCTCAGCTCACTGCAACCTTTGCCTCCTGGGTTCAAGAGATTCTCCTGCCTCAGCCTCCCGAGTAGCTAGGACTATAGGTGTGTGCCACCACACCCAGCTAATTTTGTATGTTTAGTAGAGATGGAGTTTCACCATGTTGGCCAGGATGGTCTCGATCTCTTTTTTTTTTTTTTTTTTTGAGATGGAGTCTCTGTTGCCCAGGCTGGAGTGCAGTGGCATGCTCTCGGCTCGCTGCAATCTCCGCCTCCCGGGTTCACGCCATTCTTCTGCCTCAGCCTCCCGAGTAGCTGGGACTACAGGTGCCCGCCACCATGCCTGGCTAATTTTTTGTATTTTTAGTAGAGACGGGATTTCACCATATTAGCCAGGATGGTCTCGATCTCCTGACCTCGTGATCCGCCCGCTTCCGCCTCCCATAGTGCTGGGATTACAGGCGTGAGCCACCACGCCTGGCCTGGTCTCGATCTTTTGACCTCGTGATCCACCCACCTTGGCCTCCCAGAGTGGTGGGATTACAGGCATGAGCCACTGTGCCTGGCCCTAATTTTTATATTTTTAGCAGAGACAGGGTTTTACCATGTTGGCCAGGCTGGTCTCAGACTCCTGGCCTCAAGCAATCTGCTCACCTCTGCCTCCCAAAGTGCTGGGATTAAAGGCATGAGCCACCAATCCAGGCTTTGGAATTTAATTATTTTGTTCTTTTGCTGATAAAATGACATTTAGGCCAGATGAGGTGTCTCACGCCTGTAATCCCAGCACTTCAGGAGGCTCAGGTGGGCAGATCACCTGAGGTCAGGAGTTCAAGACCATCCTGGCCAACATGGCAAAACCCCATCTCTACTAAAAATACAAAAAAACTAGCCAGGCTTGGTGGCACGTGCCTGTAGTCCCAGCTACTTGGGAAGCTAAGGCATGAGAATCGCTTCAACCTGGGTGGTGGAGGTTGTTGTGAGACAAGATCGCTCCACTGCACTCCAGCCTGGGCAACAGAGCAAGACTCCCTCTCAATTAAAAAAAAAAATGACATTTATTCACATGGAAAATATTCGAGTTCCAACTATGTGCCTCTGACTTGCTTGGTATAAATCAGAGAACAAAAGATCTATGGCCAGGTGCAGTGGTTCAGGCCTCTATTCCCAGCACTTTGGGAGGCTCAGTAGGGGGGATAGCTTGAGCTAATGAGTTGGAGACCAGCCTGGGCAACATAGTGACACCCAGTCTGTACAAAAAATACAAAAATTAGCTGGGTATGGTAGCGCCCACATGTTGTAGTCCCAGCTACTCAGGAGGCTGCGGCAGGAGAATCACTTGAACGTGAGAGACGGAGGTTGCAGTAAGCCCAGATTGCAGCACTGCACTCCAGCCTGAGCAACAGAGCCAGATTCCGTGAAAGGGAAAAAAAAAGAGCTATCGTTGTTGGCTAAGTTAAATGCACTTTGACAAACATGTTGTGTAATGACCACCACAGTCAAACTATAGAGTAGTTCCAAAATATTTCCACTTTTTTTTTTTTTTTTGAGACATTCTCGCTTTGTTGCCTAGGCTGGAGTGCAGTGGCCCGATTATCACTGCAACCTCCACCTCCCGTGTTCAAGTGATCCTCCTGTCTCAGCTTCCAGAGTAGCTGGGACTACAGGTGGGTGCCACCACTTCTGGCTAATTTTGTTTTTTTTTGTTTGAGAAGGAATCTCACTCTGTTGCCTAGGCTAGAGTGCAGTGGTGCAATCTTGGCTCACTACAACCTCCAGCTCCCGGGTTCAAGTGATTCATTCTCCTGCCTCAGCCTCCCGAGTAGCTGGGACTACAGGCGTGTGTCACCCCACCCGGCTAATTTTTTGTATTTTTAGTAGAGACGGGGTTTCACCGTGTTAGCAAGGATAGTCTTGATCTCCTGACCTCATGATCCGCCTGCCTCGGCCTCCGAAAGTGCTGGGATTACAGGCGTGAGCCACCATGCCTGGCCTAATTTTTGTATTTTCAGTGGAGACCGGGTTTCACCATTCTGGCCAGACTGGTCTCGAATTCCTGACCTCAAGTGATCCACCTGCCTTGGCCTCCCAGTGTGTTAGAATTACAGGCATGAGCCACTGTGCCCGGCTTTATTTCCACTTTTCTTTGACATTCCTCTCCTCTCATCTGTAACCTCTGTCAACCACTGATCTGTTTTTCTATCTCTGTAGTCTTGACTTTTCCAGAATGTTATATAAATTGAGTCATACAGTATGTAGTCTTTTGAGTTTGACTTCCATCACTTACCTTAATGCGTTTAAGATTCATTCACATTGCACGTATAAGTAATGTATTTCCTTCTTTTCTTTTTTCTTTTTTTTTTTTTTTTTTGAGACAGAGTCTCGCTCTGTTGTCCAGGCTGGAGTGCAGTGGCACGATCTCAGCTCACTGCAACTTCCAGCTCCCAAGTTCAAGCGATTTTACTGCCTCAGCCTCCCAATTAGCTGGGACTACAGGTGCGCGCCATCATGCCCAGCTAATTTTTGTATGTTTAGTAGAGACGGGTTTCACTATGTTGGCCAGACTGGTCTCCAATTCCTGACCTCAAGTGATCTGCCCACCTCGGCATCCCAAAGTGTTAAGATGACAGGCGTGACCCACTGCACCAATCCTCATTGTGTTTATTTTTTATTTATTGAGATGGAGTCTTGCTTTGTCACCCAGGCTGGGTGCAGTGACACCATCTCCGCTCACTGAAACGTCTGCTTCTTGGGTTCAAGCGATTCTGCCACCTCAGACTCCAGAGTAGTTGGGATTACGGGCGTGTTGCTCGGCTAATTTTTGTACTGTTAGTAGAGATGGGGTTTTGCCATGTTGGCCAGGCTGGTCTTGAACTGAGCTTAAGTGATCCTCCTGCCTCAGCCCGCCAAAGTGCTGGGATTACAGGCATTAACCACCACAGCCGGCCGGTTTTAATTAGAAACTGTCAAAGTATTTCTAAAGTGTCTGTTCCATTTTGTATCCCCACTGCCTTGTTGGCACTTGATATTAAATGTGAGTATGTGTGTGTCTGTGTGTTCCTTTTTTTTTGGAGACGGAGTCTCACTTTGTCACCAGGCTGGAGTGCAGTGGCATGATCTCGGCTCACTGCAACCTCTGCCTCCCAAGTTCAAGCGATTCTCCTGCCTCAGCCTCCCGAGTAGCTGGGACTGCAGGCATGTGCCACCATGCCAGCTAACTTTTTGTATTTTTAGTGGAGACGGGGTTTCACCATGTTAGCCAGGATGGTCTCGATCTCCTGACCTCGGGATTCATCCGCCTCAACCTCCCAAAGTGCTGGGATTACAGATGTGAGGCACCATGCCCGGCCCTTCGCCTGGCTAATTTCTGTATTTTATTTTATTTTTTTTTTTGAGACAGAGTTTCGCTGTTGTTGCCCAGGCTGGAGTGCAATGGTGCGATCGTGAATCACTGCAACCTCTGCCTCCTGGGTTCAAGCAATTCTCCTGCCTCAGCCTCCCGAGTAGCTGGGATTACAGGCATGTGCCACCATGCCCAGCTAATTTTTGTATTTTTAGTAGAGATGGTGTTTCTCCATGTTGGTCAGGCTGGTTTCGAACTTCTGACCTCAGGTGATCTGCCTGCCTCGGACTTCCAAAGTGCTGGTATTACAGGTGTGGGCCACTGCGCCCAGCCTAATTTTTGTATTTTTAGTAGAGACGGGGTTTCACCAAGTTGGCCAGGCTGGTCTTGAAATCCTGACCTCAAGTGATCCTCCCACCTAGGCCTCCCAAGGTGCTGGGATTATAGGCATGAGCCATTGTGCCCAGGTGAATTGTTTATTTACAGATTGTCTATCTAATGTTTTTTGAACATGGATGACTGGTGGTAACTAAAACTGCAGAAAGTGAAATTGCAGATAAGGGAGGACTATGGTAGTGTGAAAGCAAGTTAAGATACTATTAAATAGGCTGGGTGCGGTGGCTCATGCCTGTAATCCCAGTACTTTGGGAGGTAGAGGTGGGTGGATGACGAGATCAGGAGTTCAAAAACAGCCTGGCCAACATGGTGAAATCCTCTCTCTACTAAAGATAAAAAAAAAAAAAAATTAGCTGGGCGAGGCGGCGGGTTCCTGTAATCCCACCTACTTGGGAGGCTGGGACAGGAGAATCACTTGAACCTGGGAGGTGGAGGTTGTAGTGAGCCGAGATCGCACCATTGCACTCCAGCCTGGAAAAAAAAAAATAGATACTATTAAATAAAAGTACTTATTGAATACATTCTAAACAATTTCTCTTTTTTTTTTTTTTTGAGACGGAGTTTCGTTCTTGTCGCCCAGGCTGGAGTGCAGTGGTGTGATCTCGGCTCACCGCGACCTATGCCTCCCGGGTTCAAGCAGTTCTCCTGCCTCAGCTTTCCAAGTATCTGGGATTATAAGCATGTGCCACCACACCCGGCTAATTTTTGTATTTTTAGTAGAGATGGGGTTTCACCATGTTGGCTAGGCTGGTCTCGAACTCCTGACCTCAGATGATCTGCCCACCTCGGCCTCCCAAAGTGCTGGGAATACAGGCGAGAGCCACTGCACCTGGCCTAAATAATTCATTATACAGTTAATTCATACACAACTGAGAAGATAATGTACAATATTCTGAAACCAAATGTAACCAAATGCATATTATTTTTAGTTTATCCATAATTTTGGATAGCTATGATTATGATTTACTCTTTTTTTTTTTTTTTTTTTTTTTTTCTGAGACGAAGTCTCACTCTGTCACCCAGGCTGGAGTGCAGTGGCGCAATCTCAGCTCACTGAGACTTCTGCCTCCCAGGTTCAGGCAATTCTCTGCCTCAGCCTCCCGAGTAGCTGGGATTACAGGTGCCCACCACCACACCTGGCTAATTTTTGTATTTTTAGTAGAGACAAGGTTTCACCATCTTGGCCAGGCTGATCTTGAACTCCTGACCTCGTGATCCACCCACCTCGGCCTCCCAAAGTGCTGGGATTACAGGCATGAGCCACTGCACCCAGCCTTTTTTTGTTTTTTGAGATGGTGTTTCATTCTTGTTGCCCAGGCTGGAGTGCAGTGGTGTGATCTCAGCTCACCACAACCTCTGCCTCCCAAGTTCAAGTGATTCTCCTGCCTCAGCCTCCCAAGTAGCTGGGATTACAGGCATGCGCCATCACGCCGGGCTAATTTTGTATTTTTAGTAGAAACAGGGTTTCTCCATGTTGGTCGGGCTGGTCTCAAACTCCCGACCTCAGGTGATCTGCCCGCCTTGGCCTCCCAAAGCGCTGGGATTACAGGTATGAGTCACCGCACCTGGCCAACTATTATTTTCATTGGTTCGGATAAGAGAGCTTTGATATGGAAACGTAGTGGATATAATATTTGAGTAAAAAATACGGTTTATTTATTTATTTATTTTATTTGTTTTTTTGAGACAGAGACCTGCTCTGTTGCTCCGGTTGGAGTGCAATGGTGTGATCTCGGCTCACTGTTACCTCTGCTTCCTGGGTTCACGCAATTCTTCTGCCTCAGCCTCCCAAGTAGCTGGGATTACATGCACGCACCACCACGCCCGGCTAATTTTTGTGTTTTTAGTAGAGATGGGATTTTACCATGTTGGCCAGGCTGATCTTGAACTCCTGACCTTGTGATCCGCCCTCCTCATGATTACAGGCATGAGCCACTGCTCCCAGCCACAGTTTATTTTTGGATATCTCAGAATATGGATTTTTAAAATTAAAATTTTATTTTATTTGTGTTTTCTTTTTTTTTTTCTTTTTTTAAGACATAGTCTCTGTAACCCAGGCTGGAGTGCAATGGTGTGATCTTGGTTCACTGCAACCTCCACCTCTTGGGTTCAAGAGATTCTCCTGCCTCAGCCTCCCGAGTAGTTGGGATTACAGGCAGCCGCCACCATGCCCAGCTAATTTTTGTATTTTTAGTAGAGATGGGGTTTCACCATGTTGGCCAGGCTGGTTTCAGACTCCTGACCTCAAGTGATCTGCCTGCCTCGGCCTCCCAAATTGTTGGGATTACAGGCGTGAGCCACCGTGCCCGGACTTGTTGTTTTTTAAAGACCAGGTGTTGCTGTGTTATCCAGGCTGGAGCGAAGCTGCACAATTATAGCTCTCTGCGACCTCCAACTGTGGGCTCGTGATCCTCCAGCCTTAGTCTCTGAGTATTGAGGCACACCACCATGCCTTGCTAATTTTTTTTTCTTTGAGACGGAGTCTCGCTTTGTCGCCCAGGCTGGAGTGCAATGGTGTGATCTCGGCTCACTGCAACCTTGGCCTCCTGGGTTCAAGGGATTCTCCTGCCTTAACCTCCCAAATAGCTGGGACTACAGGCGCCTGCCACCATGCCTCACTAATTTTTTTGTATATTTAATAGAGACGGGGTTTCACCATGTTGGCCAGGCTGGTGTCGAGCTCCTGACCTCAGGAGATCTGCCCGCCCCGACCTGCCAAAGTGCTGGGATTACAGGCATGAAGCACTGCGCCCGGCCAATTTTTAAAAATTTTTTGTAGAGATGAGGTCTCACTGTGTTTCACAGGCTGGTCTCAAACTCCTAGTCTCAAGTAATTTTTCTACCTCAGCCTCCCAAAGTGCTGGGATTACAGGTGTGAGCTACTGTGCCTGGCCTGTTATTCACCTTTTTATAAAAGGAGCAACCCATTTTTTCAAGTCATTACTGGACGTACAGTATTGTAGAGAAGTCTATATTATTGCTTTAGAAGCATGCTAAGCTCGAAAGGCTGGCCTGGACTCTGACCTATGCTAAAGCCCATGTATGCACTTTATTCTACTTTCATCTATACTTTTCCCCAGTGGCACATGGTAGGGTCGAAATACATATTTGCTGAATGTATAAATGGATGACTGATTTTATGGGTAAAAGTTGGTTGTTTCAATGAAAAATGATCCAGAAGAAGAGAAGGTTACTTCAAACAGAACATGGCAATCGGATAAATACCTTCAAGTGTCTGTCTCCATAAAAATGTTCCAGAAGAAGAGGAGGTTACTTCAAACAGAACCTGGCAGTTGGATAAATACCTTCAAGTGTCTGTCTTCATAACCACATTTTAGCAAGATTCCCAGCGTTCCTCAGGTGTTAGATACCGATTTACACTACTAAAACTTGTTTTAGTAAGTTTTAGCAGTGTAATCATGCTCACTTATTAAGTTACAGGGAATGGGGACCAGTCATCTGCATATCCATATGTTGTGGGCAGATTTACTCATGGAGACTGAATTAGAGATTAGAGGGTTTGCTGGCTGAACAACTAATGATTTCCATCTGGAAAGAAATGGTACGCAATTTCTTCCTGACCTTTTGAAAAATTTTTAGGTATTGCTGGATGCTGTGCCAAAACAACAGTTGCTCCATTGGATCGAGTAAAGGTTTTATTACAAGCTCACAATCACCATTACAAGCATTTAGGTGAGTTAATAGATGCTAAAGATAAAAATGAATGAAAATATTGTGGAAAGTGGGCAAAAAAGGGAATTTAAGTTTGGGGGTGTAAAAAGTAAAGTAGAGGTTCCTCTTTAAAGACTTTTTTCCCCATTTAATTAGGAATAAATAGTAACTTCTTCAAAAGCAAAATTTATTCAAAGACCTGTGCTAACATTTTTAAATATTTGCTAGCCATGATAAAAAAATCAATGTACTTTATGTTCTTAGCTCCCATAATTTAGCCTAAATATTTGCCCTGGCATGCTTATTCTGCTCCCAGCAAGCATTAGGTCATAGCTTGTTCCTCTTGCTTATTTAAAGGTGTTTTTTTTTTTACCTTCCCCAGCATTCCACAGGTTATTTTCTCCTTCCCTTGTTCTCTTCTGCCTTTGCCTCTTTTAAAAAGTTCTAAGTTGCTAGCCAATCAGGACACATACAGTCTGTGAGGTCCCGTTCCAGCCAATGGAAACTGGACACAGCAGTAGGGTAGACATGTCAGGTTATAAATGACCCTGTCTCCTTTGTTTGGTGTACTTTCGTGGCAAAACTGCTGGCGAGTATACCCTTTCTGCAAAAAATAAAAATGACCTTGCTAAGTAAATTAAATTTATATTCAAGTACTATTTCTTTACAGCACCAGGAAATGAGCATTTCAAACAGGGGCAAATTTGTTCTTTGTTTTTTCTCTGTAGGTTCAGGAACTTGAAAGGGAGCAAATTAAAAAAAAAAAAAAAAAAGGAAAGGGGGCAAATTTTCCAAAGAATATATTTCTTGTCCATTATAATCCTTTCATTTGCAGTAGTGGTTATATATATTATCATTTTAGGATGCTGATATTTTCCTAGCCCAAATCTCGGAATCATTGAAGTAAATATTACGTGTTTATTGGGATTAATTAGTCACATTGTTCACAGGCACACATGACAACTCAGTCTGATTTTTTATTATTTATTTATTTATTTATTTATTTACTGAGATGGAGTTTCGCTCTTGTTGCCCAGGCTGGAGTGCGATGGCGTGACCTTGGCTCATTGCAACCTCTGCCTCCCAGGTTCAAGCGATTCTCCTGCCTCAGCCTTCCTAGTAGCTGGGATTACAGGCATGTGCCACCACGCCTGGCTAATTTTGTATTTTTAGTAGAGATGGGGTTTCTCCATGTTGGTCAGGCTGGTCTCGAACTCCCAACCTCAGGTGACCCGCCTGCCTCGGCCTCCCAAAGTGCTGGGATTACAGGCATGAGCCACTGTGCTCGGCCTCAGTCTGATTTTTTAAATGTAATAAGAGATGGGAGATGAAATTTAAAAATGCAAAACTGAAATAATTACTCCTTTTTAACGCTTAATTTAAAAAGCATTCTAGAAATATTTGTGCAAGAAGAATCCAGTGCTTGCTTTTTTTTTTTTTTTTTTTCTTTTTTTGGAGACGGAGTTTGCTCTTGTGGCTCAAGCTAGAGTGAAATGGCGCTATCTCGGCTCACCACAACCTCCACCTCCCGGGTTCAAGTGATTCTCCTGCCTCAGCCTCCCGAGTAGCTGGGATTACAGGCATGCACCACCACGCCTGGCTAATTTTTGTATTTTTAGTAGAGACAGGGTTTCTCTATGTTGGTCAGACTGATCTCGAACTCCTGACCTCAGGTGATCTGCCTGCCTCGGCCTCCCAAAGTGCTGGGATTATAGGTGTGAGCCACCGTGCCCGGCCACTTGCTTTGTTAAAAAAAAAAAAAAGTCAAGACTTTAGGCCAGGCGTAGTGGCTGATGCCTGTAATCCCAGCACTTTGGGAGGCTGAGGCAGGAGGATCACCTGAGGTCGGGAGTTTGAGATCAGCTTGGCCAACATGGTAAAACCCCATCTCTACTTAAAATACAAAAATTAGCTGGGCATGGTGGCAGGCACCTGTAATCCTAGTTACTCAGGAGACTGAGGCAGGAGAATAGCTTGAATCTGGGAGGTGGAGGTTGCTGTGAGCCGAGATCGAGCCATTGCACTCCAGCCTGGGGGACAAGAGCAAGACTTCGTCTGGGGAAAAAAAAAAAAATCAAGACCTTAGTTGTTCCTTACAGACCAGCCATTTGATTAACATGGACAGTTTAATAACTTGTCATTGGTGAGAATAAGAATTGTTTAGTCTTTTGGAGGGCATTTTGGCAATATGCATAAAAGTCTCAAAAAGTACCTATTCTTTGACCTTGCGGTTCCAGTTCCAGGAGATTATTCTAAGGAAGTAAACAGAAATGTGGTCAATGATATATATGCAAAGATCAAAACATTAATTATTATTATTTTTTGAGACAGAGTTTCACTCTGTCGCCCAGGATGGAGTGCAGCAGTGTGATCTCTGCTCACTGCAACCTCCGCCTTCCAGGTTCAAGTGATTCTCCTACCTCCACCTCCTGAGTGGCTGGGACTACGGGCGCGCGCCACCACGCCTGGCTAATTTTTGTATTTTTTAGTAGATACGGGGTTTCACCATATTGGCCAGGCTGGTCTGGAACTGGTGACCTTGTGATCTGTCCGTCTTGGCCTCTCAAAGTGCTGGGATTACAGGTGAAAGCCACTGTGCCCGGCCTGTTATTATTACTATTTTTTGAGACAAAGTCTTGCTCTGTCGCCCAGAGGCTGGAGTACTGTGGCATGATCTTGGCTCACTGAAACCTCCTCCTCCAGAGTTCAAGCCATTCTCATAGTCTCAGCCTCATGAGTAGCTGGGATTACAGGCATCCGCCACCATGACCGGCTAATTTTTGTATTTTCAGTAGAGACAGGGTTTCGCCATGTTGGCTGCCTCGAACTCCTAACCTCAAATAATCTGCCTGTCTTGGCCTCCCAAAGTACTGAAATTGTAGGCATGAGGCACTGCTCCCAGCCAAAACATTATTTGTGTTAGTTTTTTTTCTTTCTGAGATGGAGTCTTTCTCTGTTGCCCAGGCTGGCTCAATCTCAGCTCCCTGCAACCTCTGCCTCCTGGGTTCAAGCTATTCTTCTGCCTCAGCCTCCTGACTAGCTGGGATTACAGGTGTGTGCCACCATGTCCGGTTAATTTTTGTATTTTTACTAGAGATGGGGTTTCACCGTGTTTGCCAGGCTGGTCTCGAACTCCTAACCTCAGGTGATCTGCCTGCCTTGTCCTCCCCAAGCACTGGGATTACAGGCATGAGCCACCACGCGCGGCCACTGTGCTTGATTTTTATATCATTTTATAGAAAGATGTTTAACAGGGTGAATAACAGTTATTTTTCCAACTGCATTTTAAAAGTGTCATTCTTACAAACCTGAATGGATATTTATGCAGTATATTAATTGTAACTCATTTTCTGGTCAATATTTTTTCTTTTCTCTTCTTTTCTTTTTTTTTCTCTTTTTTTTCTTTTTTTTTTGAGATGGTCTTGCTCTATCGCCCAGGCTGGAGTGCAGTGACGCGATCTCAGCTCACGGTATCCTCTGCCTCCTGGATTCAAGCAGTTCGCCTGTGTCAGCCTCCTATGTAGCTGGGATTACAGGCATGCACCACTGTGCCCAGCTAATTATTGTACTTTTGGTAAAGACGGGGTTTCACTATGTTTGGCCAGGCTGGTTTCTTATTTTTTATTAAAAAAAAAAAAATAGAGAGTAGGTCTCACTTGTTCCCCAGGCTGGTCTGCAACTCATGACTTCAAGTGATCCTCCTGCCTTGGCCTCCCAAAGTGCTAGGATTACTGCGTGGGACCTCACCACCCTGCCAACATTTTGTTTTGTTTTGTTTTGTTTTTGAGATGGAGTCTCTCTCTTGTTGCCTAGGCTGGAGTGCAATGGCGCGATCTCAGTTCGCTGCAAACTCCGCCTCCCAGGTTCAAGTGATTCTCCTGCCTCAGCCTCCCGAGTAGCTGGGATTACGGGCACCCGCCACCACGCCCAGCTAATTTTTTGTATGTTTAGTAGAGATGGGGTTTCACTATGTTGGTCAGGCTGGTCTCGAACTCCTGACCTCAGTCGATCCACCCACCTCGGCCTCCCAAAGTGCTGGGATTATAGGCATGAGTCACCGTTTCCAGCCCCAGCTGACATTTTTAATAGTGAGGAAGTCTGTACTTTGAAATAGAAAAATTGCAACTATCTTCATATCCAGGAGTGAATTATCATTCATCTTTAATTTAGTTTTTATTAGACTTATTTATGTATTTATGTATTTATTTATTTGCGACAGGGCGTCTTAAATATTTGGAGAGACAAAGTCTCACTATGTTGCCAAGGCTGGTCTCAAACTTTTGGGCTCAAGCTGTCCGACACACCTGTCTTGGCCTCCCAAAGTGCTTTGATTACTGGCATGAGCCACTGCGCCCTGCCTCTGCAATGAATTCTTCCTCACACAGTTTATTGCTCATGTATACAAAGAATCAAAATTAAACGTGGGTAAGCCTAGCCAATATGGTGAAGCCCTGTCTCTACTAAAAATACAAAAATTATCCAGGCATGGTGGCACACACCTGTAATCCCAGCTACTGAGGAGGCTGAGGCAGGAGAATTGCTTGAACCCAGGAGGTAGAGGTTGCAGTGAGCCAAGATTGTGCCACTGTACTCCAGCCTGGGCAATAGAGTGGTACCCCATCTTAAAAAAAAAAAGTTAAATGTGTGTGGTTGCATGTACCTGTAGTCCCAGTACTTTTGGGAGGCTGAGGTGGAAGGCTTGCTTGATCCCAAGCATTTGAGGCTGCAGTGAGCTGTGATCGTGCCACTGCACTCCAGCCTGGGCAACAGAGTGAGACTCTGTCCCCAGAAAAGAAAGAATTAGACCTGTGAACTTATTGAGAGATTATAAAAAACTGGAAAGGAAGGAAATTATTTTCTTTTGTTGTCTAAATTGAGGATAAAATGGAGAAGAATGATATTACCCAGTGTCTTGGGGTGTTTTACGATGACCCTGCGTATCAGTGTGTGAACAGGATTCTATTATTCCTTTAACCTCCTCCCTGTGCTGATGTGTGTTGTTTTGTTTCCTGATTTGCAATCATTAGGTTACAAATTCATATTAGATTTCACGCTCTATAGGGCTGCATGCCATAGGTTACAGTGTACCCTGGTTACAGTATACCCTACAAGGCATATAAAATTTGGAGTAGAATTCCTGGAGTGCAACAGTGAACTATTGTAGTAGTCTTTGGAGTGTCCTCTATTTTTAATATATACGAGCCCCCTCAAAAAAATAAATCTGTATTGGTGGCTTTTAATTTAATTTAATTTTTCTTTTTTGAGACGGAGTTTCACTCTTGTTGCCCAGGCTGGAGTGTGATGGCGTGATCTTGGCTCACTGCAATCTCCGCCTCCCAGGTTCAAGGCCAGATTCTCCTGCCTCAGCCTCCCGAGTAGCTGGAATTACAAGTGCCTGCCACCAAGCCCTGCTAATTTTTAGTATGTTTAGTACAGACGGGGTTTCACTGTGGTGGCCACGCTGGTCTCCACCTCCTGACCTCGTGTTCTGCCTGCTTCGGCCTCCCAAAGTGCTGGGATTATAGGCGTGAGCCACTGCACTGGGCTTTAATTTATTTTTTAAATGCTTTTAAGCATTTTATTCCAGGTACCTCCTCAATTTTTGTAGGTATAAGATAGTTTTTTTAATTTTGCTCTTTTTGAAAAATTTTTTCTTGTATTTATTTATTTTGAGATGGAGTCTTGCTCTGTCGCCCAGGCTGGAGTATAGTGGCATGATCTCGGCTCACTGCAACCTCCGCCTTCCGGATTCAAGCAATTCTTCTGCCTCAGCCTCTCAAGTAGCTGGGACTGCAGCTACATGCCACCACGCCTGGCTGATCTTTTGTATTTTTAGTAGAGATGGAGTTTTGCCGTGTTAGCCAGGATGGTCTTCATCTCCTGACCTGGTGATCCGCCTGCTTCGGCCTCCAAAAGTGCTGGGATTACAGGCGTGAGCCACCGCGCCCAGCCCATTTTTTAATTTTTTGAGACATAGTTTCACTCTTGTCACCCAGGCTGGAGTGCAATGGCACGATCTCGGCTCACTGCAACCTTGGCCTTCCAGGTTCAAGCAATTCTCCTGCCTCAGCCTCCCGAGTAGCTGGGAGTACAGGTGTTTGCCACCACACCTGGTTAATTTTTTTTTTTTTTTTTGTATTTTTAGTAGAGACAGGGTTTCATCATGTTGGCCAGGCTGGTCTCGAACTCCTGACCTCAGGTGATCCACCCACTTTGGCCTCCCAAAGTGCTGGGATTAAAGGTGTGAGCCACTGTGCCCGGCCCCTAAAATTTTGCTTTTTTAAACATGATTTTTCACAGATGATAAAGATATGCTATTGGACAAAACTATTACTTCTACTCCGACTTCTTATAAAAAGTGTGACATTACTTCCAAGGCCTCAAAGACGTGTTTTTATTTTATTTGTCTTTTATTTATGTATTTATATATTTTTTGAGATGGAGTCTTGCTCTATTACCCAGGCTAGAGTGCAGTGGCGTGATCTCGGCTCACTGCAACCTCTGCCTCCTGGTTTCAAGCGATTCTCCTGCCTTAGCCTCCCAAGTAGCTGGGATTACAGGCGTGTGCCACCATGCCGGGCTAATTTTTGTATATTTAGTAGAGACGAGGTTTCATCGTGTTGGTCAGGCTGGTCTCGAACTCCTGACTTCGTGATCTGCCTGCCTTGGCCTCCCAAAGTGCTGGGATTACAGGCATGAGCCACCGCACCTGGCCTTGTCTTTTTTTTAAATATATATATATATATATATTTTTTTTTTTTGAGACATGGTCTTATTCTGTCACCCGGGCTGGAGTACAGTGGTGTGATCACAGCTCACTGCAGCCTCTACCTCCTGGGCCCAAGCAATCTTCCTGCCTCAGTCTCCTGAATTGCTGGGACTAAAGGCGAGCACCACCATGCAGAGCTAACTTTGAAGTTTTTTTGTAGAGACGGTGTCTCACTATGTTGTCTTGGTTGGTGTCAAATTCCTGGACTCGAGCGATCCTCCCACCTTGGCCCCACAAAGTGCTCAGATTATTGGCATGAGCTACTGTGCCTGGTTGTACTTCTTATTTTAAATTAAAATTATTTTCCTCAAATTATAAGGAAGGAGTATATTTAAAATTTTCTCCTTGTCCCAATTTGTTTTGTTTTTTTGAGACAGAGTTTCACTCTTGTTTGGCTGGAGTGCAGTGTTGCGATCTTGGCTCACTGCAACCTCCGCCTCCCGGGTTCAAACAATTCTCCTGCTTCAGCCTCCCTAGTAGCTGGGATTACAGGCACCCGCCACCATTTCCATCTACTTTTTGTATTTTTAGGAGAGACAGGGTTTCCCCATGTTGGTCAGGCTGGTCTTTCCTGACCTCAAGTGATCCTCTGCCTCTGCCTCCCAAAGTGCTAGGAATAAAGACATGAACCACCGCACCCGGCCCCTTATTTTTAGAAGTACTGTATCTATTTCACTTCTACTAATGGTTTCTCTTAAAATGCTTTTAACAAAATTGGCGACAATCAAAAAATTTTAAGTAATAACATAATAAACATATGTGGACCTGCAACAGAGCTTTGGAAATAAACATTGTCAGTATAGTTGAAAACCCCTCGATACTTCTACCTTATCATTAGCCTTCCTGTCTCTGCTAGGTAATCATTGCTCTAAATTTGATTACCCTTTAATTATTACAAACACTTTTGGATCAAATTAAACAGGGCTTAACCTTTGCGTCCGCTTCCAGCAAAAGGAAGTTTTAATAGAATTCTTTTTTTTTTTTTTTTTTTGAGATGGAGTTTCCCTCTTGTTGCCCAAGCTGGAGTGCAATGGCACAATCTCGGCTCACTGCAACCTTCACCTCCTGGGTTCAAGCGATTCTCCTGCCTCAGCCTCCCCAGTAGCTGAGATTACAGGCACCTGCCAACATGCCCAGATAATTTTTTTTGTATCTTTAGTAGAGACGGGGTTTTTCCATGTTGGTCAAGCTGGTCTCGAACTCCCAACCTTAGGTGATCCACCCTCCTTGGCCTCCCAAAGTGCTGAGATAACAGGTTTGAGCCACCCCGCCCGGCCTAGAATTCTTTTTTTTTTTAAAGCTTCCTGTTACCCTCCTGTCCACATTTTGTATCCTCTGTTCTCTTGATGAATTGGCACTTTTATTGGTATGAACTATTCTTTCTGTTATTATAGTCATACATTTTACTTTTTACATATGTCATAAACTCCAGATTGCATTGCCATAATTTTTGTTCAAACAAGCAGTTATCTTTTTGTTGGTTTTTTTGAGATGGAGTCTCACTCTATCACCCAGGCTGGAGTGTAGTGGTGCAATCTCGGCTCACCGCAACCTCTGCCTCCTGCTTCAGCCTGCTGAGTAGCTGGGATTACAGGCGCATGACACCATGCCTGCCTAATTTTTGTATTTTTAGTAGAGACAGGGTTTCACCATATTGCCCAGGCTGGTCTCAAACTGCTGACCTCAGGTGATCCACCTGCCTCGGCCTCCCAAAGTGCTGGGATTACAGGCATGAGCCACCACGCAAGGCCAGAATTCTTCTTACCAGAATGTTAGTCCATTTAGATATCTGCTTTTGGGATATATCTTTTGGATGTTAATAAGTACCTACAATTTTAATTACTGAGAAGGGCTGACGAGGTTATTTGCAGTCTAAAATTTGAAATGAACCTGGTGATTTCCTTTCATATTTGATCAAAAGTTTGCTTGAGAAATTTGAAAGGGAACCTGAATTTAAATGTTGAATAATGGAAGTAGTAATATGTTTTTGAGAAGTCTGTATACTGCTTGTAGGATTAGTGACTGATGTTAATAGAGTAATAAAGATATCACTATATATAAATGTGTCTATATATTTTTTACTTGTCAGAAAGCTCAGAATATCACTGTATATAGATTACAACTCAGCCCTTTGTTTATCATTATTCCTAAAGTGTCCTAATAATGAAAATTTGTCCCCACACTTAAAGAGTATTAATAGGTAGTCTTTTTATTTGCTTGTTTTATTTAAAAATCTCTTAATGTAAACAAACAAAACACATGTATCTGGGTAGGACTCTGAAACCTTCCTTCATCCTTCCAGATAAAGAGTAGATCATCTTCAGGGCCAGGTGCGGTGGGTCACGCCTGTAATCCCAGCACTTTGGGAGGCCAAGACAGGTGGATCATGAGGTCAGGAGTTCGAGACCAGCCTGGCCAACATGGTGAAACCCCGTTTCTACTAAAAATGCAAAAATTAGCTGGGCGTGGTGACGGGCATGTGTAATCCCAGCTACTTGGGAGGCTGAGGCAGGAGAATCATTTGAACCTGGGAGGCAGAGGTTGCAGTGAGCCCAGATTGCACCACTGCACTCCAGCTGGGGCAACATGAGTGAAACTCTGTCTCAAAAAAAAAAAAAAGAGTAGATCATGTTTAGTGCAAACCTGGACCTTGCATATATTTCTATTGTTAATATTTTTTAGATTGCTATAGTTTAATATAATTTGCTATTATTATAAACAGAATTTGCTGTAATTTGTAGTTGTTTCTACAGTAGGTTTTATATTATATGGGGTATGCTTATTTATGTTATTTGGATATATGATGTATTTTTAGTAGGTTTAACTGTTTTATAGAAATTACTATTCATGTAATCTCTCAGGCAAAATTATATCCCGAGTGATGGCACATTAATCTTTATCTGTGATTGTCATGAAAATTTAGATTTAGATATTTTTCTCTGTTTTAACAGCATTTTTCCTCTAAAAATAGGAGTATTTTCTGCATTGCGTGCTGTTCCTCAAAAAGAAGGATTCCTTGGATTGTATAAAGGAAATGGTGCAATGATGATTCGAATCTTTCCCTATGGTGCAATCCAGTTTATGGCATTTGAGCATTATAAAACGGTAGTTAAACTTTGATCTTTTCTCTTTTGCGTTCTTGAATATCATGCATGCTTGACCAGGCATTTGCTTTGGACATTTAAAAATGTGTAAAAGTTTCATATTTTTAAAAAGTTAAATTATTGTTTTTTTTTTTTAAATTTTTGAGACAAGAGTCTCGCTGCCCAGGCTGGGGTACAGTGGCACGATTTTGAAAGGCTCACTGCAACCTCCGCCTCCTGGGTTCAAGCAATTCTCCTGCCTCAGCCTCCTGAGTAGCTGGGATTACAGGCCTGTGCCACCATGCCTGGCTAATTTTTGTATTTTTAGTAGAGACAGTGTTTTGCTATTTTGGCCAGGCTTGTCTCGAACTCCTGGCCTCCCAAAGTGTTGGGATTGCAGGCGTGAGCTATGGTACCAGGCCAAAAAGTTACTTTTGGTATAGCAATGCCTTTTTAAAGGAATAAGACTTGTGATAGCTTAAGATTTTAAATATAACTTGTCTTTGGAGTTACCGATTCCAGAATTGTTAGTCATTTATGAGTTATGTATTTATTTATTTTATTTTATTTTATTTTATTTTTTGAGACGGAGTCTCACTCTGTTGCCCAGGCTGGAGTGCAGTGGTGCACTCTTGGCTCACTGCCACCTCCCTCTCCTGGGTTCAAGCAATTCTTTGCCTCAGCCTACTGAGTAGCTGGAATTACAGGCGCCTGCCACCACTCCCAGCTAATTTTCGTATTTTTAGTAGAGATGGGGTTTCACCATCTTAGCCAGGCTGGTCTTGAACTCCTGACCGTGTGATCCACCCGCCTTGGTCTCCCAAAGTGCTGGGATTTCAGGCTTGAGCCACCGTGCCCGGCCTTTATTTATTTATTTTTTGAGAGGGAGTTTCACTTTTGTTCCCTAGGCTGGAGTGCAATGACATGATCTCGGCTCACTGCAATCTCTGCCTGCCAGATTCTTACAGGCATGCACCACCATGCCTGGCTAATTTTGTATTTTTAGTAGAGGCGGGGTTTCACCATGTTGGTCAGGCTGGTCTGGAACTCCTGATGTCAGGTGATCTGCCCGCCTTGGCCTCCCAAAGTCTTGGGATTATAGGCATAGCCACTGCACCTGGCCAAGTAAATTCTTTATGTTTACTCCTAATGAATGAAAGCTAGAATATCTTTAAAGAAGATAATAATAAATCCATATAATATTAATATCTTTTTAATGTGTTTCCCTTCCCTCCTTCCCTCCCTCTTTTCTTTTCTTTTCTTTCTTTTTTGTGATAGTTTCTCTGTCACCTAGGCTGGAGTGCAGTGATGTGGTCCTGGCTTACTGCAGCCTCAACCTCATGGACTCAAGCAATTCTCCCACTTCAGCCTCCTGAGTAACTGGCACTAGAGGCATGTGCCACCACCCCCGGCTAATTTGTTTTTTCTTTCTTTTTCAGTGGTGGAGAAGAGGTCTGGCTAATTTTTTAAAAAATGTTTTGTAGAGATGGGGTCTCACTGTGTTGCCCATGCTAGTCTCGAACTCCTGGGCCCAAGCCATCTGTGGGCCCCAGCCTTTAGTGTGCTTTTTGTTTCTCAATTGTAGGAGAGGAACACTGTGACTTTGGATTTTCTTATTAAATAAAATAGTGAAACTGGCTGGGCGCAGTGGCTCATGCTTGTAATCACAGCACTTTGGGAGGCCGAGGTGGGAGGATCAGCTGAGGTCAGAAGTTTGAAACCAGCCTGACCAACATGGAGGGACCCCTTCTCTACTAAAAATACAAAATTAGCTGGATGTGGTGGCGCAGGCCTATAATCCCAGCTACTCAGGAGGCTGAGGCAGGATAATTGCTTGAACCAGGGATATGGAGGTTGCAGTGAGCCAAGATCGTGCCATTGCACTCCAGCCTGGGTGACAGAGTGAGGCTCCGAATCAAAAAAAAAAAAACAAGGCCGGGTGCGGTGGCTCATGCCTGTAATCCCCAGCACTTTGGGATGCCGAGGCAGGCAGATCACAAGTTCAGGAGATCAAGACCATCCTGGCTAACATGGTGAAACCCAGCTACTCAGGAGGCTGAGGCAGGAGAATGGTGTGAACCCGGGAGGCGGAGCTTGCAGCGAGCCGAGATCGCACCACTGCACTCCAGCCTGGGCAACAGAGTGAGACTCCATCTCAAAAACAAACAAACAAACAAACAAACAAGCAGCAGAGATCGGAACAACATTATAAGCTAGTCAGCCGAAGAGAATTGATGCCATTTGTGTATCAGGACTTCATTGTCTATAGAGCATTTAAAAAATAAAATAAAAAATTAGGCTGGGTGTGGTGGCTTACCCCTATAATCCCAGCACTTTGAGAGGCCGAGGTGGGTGGATCACCTGAGGTCAGGAGTTCGAGACCAGCCTGACCAATGTGGTAAAACCCCGTCTCTACTAAAAAATAAAAAATTAGCCGGGCATAATGGCGTGCGGCTGTAGTCCCAGCTACTTGGGAGGCCGAGGCAGGAGAATCGCTTGAATCTAGGTTGCAGTGAGCCGAGATCTTGCCACTGCAATCCAGCCTGGGACACAGAGCGAGACTTCGTCTCAAAAAAAAAAAAAAATAGTAGCAGTTTATTCCTACTACCCCCAGTCACTTGTTAAGGGCTTGTGTTCCTTAATACACAGTATCGTATACTTAGCAATTCTAAGCTAGCTTGCTTCTGCAGAAATGCAAAAAATTAAAGCAGAGACTACAGAGGAAATATCCCCTTCTGCTGTGATATGACACTGCCAAGCTGTATTTAATTGTGCTCATTTCGTTCACATTTATTATTAATTTTCTTTTTATTAGTCCTGTAACTCTTGAAATAAATCTTCATTATTAAACAGTGAAATGGGCAGCATTTAAAAAATATCTCATTTAATTCAGTGTTCTTGTTTTCTAGTTAATTACTACGAAGCTGGGAATTTCAGGTCATGTGCACAGATTAATGGCTGGATCCATGGCAGGTAAGAGGAGTTAGGTATATTTTATTTCTGACAAATTAATTTTCTATTAAAGTACTTAATTTGGTTTAGATTATATGAGTGGCATTGGGGAAAGCACAGGTTGCAGGTGTCCTGTGACTTGCATTTTTTCCTGGGTGCATCCTCAAAAAAAGGTATGTATTAAAATAAAAAGTGTGACATTGATTTAGTAGCACACATTTGTTGTTTTTCTATATTCAGTTATATATATGAAATTATCAGTATGCCAACTGAAAAAGAGTCATTTTACATTAGAGGATAAGGAGTAGTCTCAACTTATAACTATGCGAAAAGCTTGCATTCTCTTTGACAATTCTACTTTTGGAAATGTTTAAAAATTTTTAAAAATTTTTTTGAGGGCTAGTCATGTAATGCAGTGTGAGTGGAGAAAAAAAGCAAAGAAACTGTAACTGACTGTGATCAATGAGTTTTAAACATCACTGCACTTCACTTGGACCAGCCATTACTTTTCAAAATTTCTTTTTTCTTTGAAAAAATTGTAACGAATTATAATGACTAAAGTAATAACTACTCCTATACAGTAAAAATAGTTGCATTCTCTAGAGACAACCATGATTAGCAATTTCTTTCCTTCTCCTTTCCTTTCCTTCTCTTCTCTCTCCTCTTCCCTCTGCTCTCCACTCTCCTACCCCCTCCCCTCCCCCTTCCCCCTTCCCCTCCCCTCCCCCTTCCCCCTTCCCCTCCCCTCCCCCTCTTTTCCCCTCCCTTCCCCCCCTTCCCCTCCCCTCCCCTCCTCTCCCCTCCCCTCCTCTCCTCTCCTCTCCTCTCCTCTCCTCTCCTCTCCTCTCCTCTCCTCTCCTCTCCTCTCCTCTCCCCTTCCCTCCCCTCCTCTCCTCTCCTCTCCTTTTTTGAGACAGGGTCTGGGTCTGTCTCCCAGGCTTGGAGTGCAGTGGCGTGATCACAACTCACTGCAGCCCTCACTTCCCAGGCTCAAGCCATCCTCCTATCTCAGCCTCCCAAAAGTAGCTGGGACTATAGGCACATGCCACCACACCCAGCTAATTTTTGTATTCTCTGTAGAGATGGGCATTTGTCATGTTGCCCAGGCTGGTCTCAAACTCCTCAAATTCTCACCTGGCCTATTTCTGTTTTTTAAATATTCATTTTTCTGAGTTTGGGAATTAGGACATTAGTTGTTTTTCTTTCAGATATTGTTAATATTTTATTTCCCAGTTTTAGATTTGACCTTCGGTTCCATGATTTTTAAAAAAAAATCATCCAAGATTTTTTTCCCTATACAGAAGTTTTACATGGCCAAACATGTTAGTTTTTTTCCTCTGGTACTTCTAAATTTTGTGTTGTATGTAGAAATTTTCTCCCCATTCTAAGGTAAAGACATTTAATCATGTTTTACTTTTTCTTTTTTTTTTGAGACGGAGTCTTGTTCTGTTGCCCAGGCTGGAGTGCAGTGGCACGATCTCAGCTCACTGCCATGATCTCAGCTCACTGCAACCTTTGTCTCCCAGGTTCAAGCGATCCTCCTGCCTCAGCCCTCCAGTAGCTGGGATTACAGGCTCGCACCACCATGCCCGGCTGATTTTTGTATTTTTAGTAGCGATGGGGTTTCGCCACATTGGCCAGGCTGGTCTCGAACTCCTGATTTCAGGTATCCACCCGCCTTGGCCTCCCAAAATGTAGGATTACAGGCATGAGCCACCATGCCCGGCCCTAATCATGTTTTTCTACTAAAACTATTTCTTTTGGCATGTTGATCTTATGTTTACTTTTATAGAGGGAGTGAGGGATGGATGGAATAAGTTTTCCATGTGACTTGTCAGTTGTGCCAACATTATTCGCTCACGTAACTTTTTTGCCAAAAAAAGTTATTTTAGAGATAGAGTCTTGCTCTGTTGCCCAGGATGGCTTAAACTCCTGGATTCAAGTGATCTTCCTGCCTCAGCCTCCCAAAGTGCTGGGACTAGAGGCACACACTACTGCACCCATTTGAACATTCAAATTTTGAGTCAAATTCTCCCAACATTCCTTCCCTTCCCTCCCCTCCCCTCCCCTCATTCTCTCCTCTCCTCTTCTTCTCTTTCCTTTTTCTCACTTTCCTTTTTTTTTTTTGTTTGTTTGTTTGTTTTGAGATAGGCTCTCGTTCTGTCACCCAGGCTGAGTAGTGGGATGAGTTTGCACTCAGCCTGGCTGACAGAACTCTTGACATGTAATATTTGGACACTCGACATGGAGTCCACAGGACAATATTATGAGGAAAGCGCTATGATTTATCTTCATTTTACAGAAGAGCAATGTGAGAAAGTTTCCAAATTTTTCAATGCGTTATTTTGTATGTCACTTTTTTTTTGAGATGGAGTCCCTCTCTGTCGCCCAGGTTGGAGTGCAGTGGCACAATCTCGGCTCACTGCAACCCCCGCCTCCTGGGTTCAAGCGATTCTCCAGCCTCAGCTTCCCAAGTAGCTGGGATTACAGGCATGTGCCACATGCCTGGCTAATTTTTGTGTTTTTAGTAGAGACGCAGTTTCACCATGTTGTCCAGGCTGTTCTCAAACTCCTGATCTCAGGTGATTCGCCCACCTCGGCCCTCCAAAGTGCTGGGATTACAGGTGTGAGTCACTGCATGCATCCGGTATATCACTTTGTAATTATCTTTTTTCTTCTTTTTTTGAGACGGAGTCTCCCTCTGTTGCCCAGGCTGGAGTGCAGTGATGGAATCTCAGCTCACTGCAACCTCCGCTTCCTGGGTTCATGAGATTCTTCTGCCTCAGCCTCCTGAGTAGCTGGGATTATAGGCGCGTGCCACATGCCTGGCTAATTTTTGTATTTTTAGTAGAGATGGGGTTTCAATATGTTGGCCAGGCTGGTCTCGAACTCCTGACCTCAGGTGATCTACCTGCCTTGGCCTCCCAAAGTGCTAGGATTACAGGCGTGAGCCTCCACATCTGGCCTGGTCTCGAACTTTTGACCTCAGGTGATCCACCCGCCTAAGCCTCCCAAAGTGCTAGGATTATAGGTGTGAGCCATGGTGTCTGTCCTATAATCAGGTTCTAATCCTCCTGTTAAAAATTTAATTCAGGGCCGGGCACAGTAGCTCTTGCCTGTAATCCCAGCACTTTGGGAGGCCAAGGCGGGTGGATCACCTGAGATCAGGAGTTTGAGACCAGCCTAGCCAACATGGTGAAACCCTGTCTGTAGTAAAAATAGAAAAATTAGCCAGGCATGGTGGTCGGCGCCTGTAATCCCAGCTACGTGGGAGGCTGAGGCAGGAGAATTGCTTGAACCTGGGAGGTGGAGGTTGCAGTGAGCCCAGATCGCGTCACTACACTCCAGCGTTGGCAACAGAGCTAGACTTTGTATAACTATGTTTAAGTAATTACAATTTATATTTTTCTCCTGTGATTGAAACACTTGAAATGGATCTTATGATTAATTTATGTCTGGTATCTTTGCTCCTCTACTTTTGATAAGGCTTCTAAATGTAACTTCGGAAATTTTATATTTGCCAAAGTAAAAAGTGGTGTTTTTTATGATCATTTTAATGTAGCTTATTTTAAAGCTTTTTAAAAGCTTTTCCCTGTCCCTCGTCCTACAACTACAATCCAATACATACTAAATCTCAGTTGGACAGCAAAAGGAAACCTATAGATTGAGATCAAGGTTTGTATTTTCTTTTTTTATTTCAAGTTTTTATCAAAGCTTGTATATAAGATTACTTTATTCCTGCCTCTTCTCAATTGTTTCTGCCTTGTATTTGCCCTTTTCCTTTCCTACTTGGCGAGATTTGGCTTTCTGTTCAGGAATCTTTTTGCCGTCTTTGTCCAGTTTTAGCCTAGTGAGAACCACCTTGCTGTGGTGAATGTCTACATGGATAGTTGTGCCATTACCTTTTCCCACTGCACCCATTCAGTGTAGATGACATATTTCTTCCTGTAAGCCTGGACTACTTTGCCAATTTGCTGACCTTTATAATGTCCTCATACAACCTGACCTTCATCAAAACCTTTCGGATGGGCATGGATCACACATTGTACTTCTGTCTCAGCTCTTTGGAAAGAGGGGAAGACATAATCTTCCTGCTAATGTTGGACGTTGCATTGAAATGCCTTTTGCGTTTCTTGCCTCGGTTGGAAGTCACAAAGGGATTGAACTTCATTTTGGCCGCTCCTGCTTTGGTGATGGCCGCAAAAGGGAAGAGAAGGGTTTGTATTTTTAAGGAAGGTCTCCTTCTTTCCCCACGTATGTTTTAGTTGTCTGAAATCCATCTGGCTCTGCCAGTTTCCATGGAACTAAACGTGACAAGATAAAGAGTAGAGAAAAAAGAAGGAAAGTGTTAGAACCTAGAAGTGATGAGCTGAGTTCTGCTTGTTGTGCTCTTTGGTCTGCTCCTACTTGATGTTCCGGTCCAAAGCTTGGTGGTTGAGTGGACAGAACACTTGCTGGAATCCTGCCTGGCCTCCGTTACTCACCTTCCCTTTGACCATGGGCAGATCACCCAAAACCTCTGTAACTTGCCTGTATGTTTGTTAAAGAGGAGCTTGTGGTTTCTCTCTCTCTCCCCCCCCAACCCTCCTTTTTCCCATTCTTTCTCCTCTATCTCTGTTGTTCTGAGGGTCAGCGTGAAGAATTCCTGTAAAAACAGTCTGAAAGACCTGAAGTCCTCCATGAACACAAGGGAATGTTATTAATCCTTCCATGCCAGTGACTTTTTGGATGCTTTTAAGTCAGCAACCTGAATTCTTTATTCTCCTTTTTGTTTCATTTGTAATGTAGGGAATATTTTAGTTGTAAATAAAGGTGATATTCAAAATATTTAACAACCACTATGGCAAAGGCAGTAGCCAATCACAGCAGAGGCTGGACATCTGCAACTAGAATGACTGTACGGTATACTCCAATGATTATTAGAACCACGTGCTCACGGTACTTTGAGAATCTCGAAGAGGCTTGGAGGCACCTTTCCCGAATAACTTTTTGTTTTCTTTTTTTCAGAGACAGGGTTTGCTCTGTTGCTGAGGCTGGAGCGCAGTGCTGAGATGATAGTTCACTGCAGCCTCTAACTCCTGGGCTCAAGCAGTCCTCCCCGCTCAGCCTCCTGGGTAGCCAAGACTGCTGGCACATGCCATCATACCTGGCTAATTTTAATTTTTTTTGTAGAGACAGAAAAATAAGAGGCTATTTTGCTCAGACTGGTCTTGAACTCCTGGCCTGAAGCAGTCCTCCCATCTCAACCTCCCAAGTAGCTAGGACTACAGACATGTGCCACTGCACCTGGCCTTCCAAATACTTTTATATTTAAAAGGGAATTCTAGGGCCGGGCACGGTGACAGAGTGAGACTCTGTCTCAAAAAAAAAAAAAAAAAAAGAAAAAGAAAAAGTTAAAAATAAAAAAATATCTCCCTTGAGCTCTGATCCAGAATTCAAAAGCAACAAGCTTCCTACATGTTTGGAAAAATTGCTCTTCTGAGCTGGTAGTCCAACTCTTGAATTTTTGAAAATTGGAATGTAGGTAAGTTCTGATTAATAGAATTTGAGTCCTGATTTGTGGGAGTGGGGGAGTGGCATGATGCTTAGATCTCTACTCTTAAGTCCTTTGGCTTTTTGACTTATGTTGTACAAGTATCAGAGATCTGTGATTTCTATGTGAGAATCCTGTACAAAAGGCATATACTCTATAAACCCAGTTCTTTGGGAGGCTAAGGAGGGAGGATTACTTGAGCCCAGGAATTCAAGACTAGCCTGGGCAACACAATGAGACCCCCTTTCCTCAAAAATAAAGGCAGGGCACGGTGGGTAATCCTAGCACTTTGGGAGGTCAGGGTGGGGTAGATCACGAGGTCGGGAGTTCAAGACCAGCCTGGCCAACATGGTGAAACCCCATCTTTACTAAAAATACAAAAATTAGGCAGGTGTCTTGACGCACACCTGTAATCCCAACTACTTGGGAGGCTGAGGCAGGAAATTGCTTGAACCCGGGAGGTGGAGGTTTCAATGAGCCGAGATCGCATCACAGCATTCCAGCTTGGGTAACAGAACAAGACTCCGTCTTGGAAAAAAAAAATTAAAAAAAAAAAAAAGATGTTAGAAGTAAGAAGAAAAAGACATACAGTTATTCTTTTGTGTTATAATGGTTTCTACTGTGGCTCACGAGTGTCATAACTGAATTTTTTCTTCCTAGAACCTACTCTAAGAACATAATTTTAGTTGTCACACTCATCAGAGATTGCACACAACTATAGACAGGTGTATTTTGGTTGTTCATAACTGATATTTAGTCAACCTTGAAGTAGTAACGTGTTTCCGAAGGACAAACTATTATAGAACTGGACTCCCTTGGACTCCTACTCCAGACCAATTTGCTTAGCTTTGTGGCTTAGCTTTTGTATCTGTGATGCTTGGAGTCCTTCTTTTGTCTAAAGTATATATTTAGAATCTATGTATTTTTGTCAAACTTTAATCTCTTTGAAAATGTACATGGACTCTGGATGCTGCTCCCACTATGTCAGCCTCAGATGGGAATGGAGGGTGGTGAGAAGCCATCTTTGAGAACAAATCCACTTCCGTATTCATTGAGAAGTTGTGGGAGAGGATGAATTGATGAGGGTCTGTAAATGTCCATATACTTCAACCCTGTATTATGCAATTTCTAATCTTAATTTCTTCTTTCCCTTTACTCTCTCCTTGTAATGTTAGTTCCGTTTTTAAGAAATCCTTTGTAGCTGGGTGGGGTGATGCACACCTGTGATCCCAGCAGCTTAGGAGGCTGAGGTAGCAGGAACATTTGAGCCCAGAAGTTTGAGGCTGCAGTGTGCAGTGATCACACCACTGCATTCCAGCCTGGGTGACAGAGCGAGACCCCATCTCAACAAAGAGGAAAAAAAGTCTTTTGTGTTTATTTCTGGAACACAATAAATAATTCATAATTACCATACTTTCTAAATATGATTTCTAATGTAATTGCTGGTTAAAATATGTTCTCAGGTTTCCCATAACTCCTGGGATTCTAGACTATAGAGACAGTAAGATGATGAGAATTTAGAGAAAAAAGTCTGACTTTGTTTAGATTCATCTTTATGTCCTTAGTTTCTTGACTTAAGGGAGGGAAAGAGAAGAGTTTGCACGTTCATAAAAATTGAAAGCAAGTCTCAGCTTGATCGAGTCTCATTGCTTCCTGGTAGGTAAACATATTCTACTATTTGTATTGGATTGTAGTTGTAAACTGAGGGAAGAAGAAAGCTGTTACCATCACTATTCAAGGTAAGCCGTTTCTGATTTGCCTTATTTGTACATTGAGGGCTTTTTTGGCCTTCTTAAAAGAAGTGTTAGGTAGAATAGTAAGGAGTGTGTGAATGGAGAAAAGAGGCCCAATGGGAGACTGTAGCTTCGTGAATTGAAAACCTCAGTCACCCTCTGAATGATTGTTACGGATGTCAGTCTGATTACTAGCAGCAGGCAAGCTGAATTCCCACGTTGTTACATATTCCTCTTCAGTAATTCTCTGATTGTGCTTCCCTTTTAATTCAAATTTGTGAGCTTTGATGTGCAGGAGACAGATGGGGGGCAAGGGGATGCAAGAAGAGGAGATAAATAAATTGATTCTCAAAGGAAAGGGTAAAAAAGTACATAGTTTCAATAGAATACATGAGAATAATAGCTAACACTTATATATAACCTTTACTATGTACCAGGAATTATTTTAAGCATTTACATATGTTAGCTCACCTAATCTTTATAAAACCCTGATTTGGGTACCCACTTATTATGATACTCATTTGACAGATAACAGGATTGAAACCCAGGTTAAGTAACTTGATCAGGGTCATATATCTAGTTAGTAGTAGAGTCTAATTTGAAACAAGGAGGTGCACCCTACAGTTTATACTCTTTTCTCTTTTTTTTTTTTTTTTTTTTTTTTTTGAGACATAGTCTCACTCTGTTGCCCAGACTGGAGTGCAGTGGCATGATCTCGGCTCACTGCAATCTCCGCCTCCCGGGTTCAAGGATTCCCTGCCTCAGCCTTCTGAGTAGCTGGGATTACAGGTACCCACCATCACGCCTGGCTAATTTTTGTGTTTTTAGTAGAGACAGGGTTTCACTGTGTTGCCCAGACTGGTCTCCAACTCCTGGTCTCAAGTGATCCACCCGCCTTGGCCTCCCAAAGTGCTGGGATTACAGGCGTAAGCCACCGTGTCCGGCCCTAGAGTATATACTCTTTTAACTTTTGACCATTTTGGTCAATTTTGATTATAAGTCAAAAGTTAATAGTTTATTATTATTTTTTTTTGAGACAGAGTCTGGCTCTGTCACCCAGGCTGGAGTGCAGTGGTGTGATCTTGGCTCACCGCAACCTCTGCCTTCCAGGTTCAAGGATTCTCCTGCCTCAGCCTCCCGAGTAGAGTAGCTGAGATTACAGGTGCCCACCATCACACCTGGTTAATTTTTGTATTTTTAGTAGAGATGGGGTTTCACCACATTGGCCAGGCTGGTCTGGAACTTCTGACCTCAAGTGATCTGCCTACTTCAGTCTCCCAAAGTGCTGGGATTACAGGTGTGAGCCACCACACCCGGCCTATTTTTTAAATAAATACAAAGTTTTGCTATGTTGCCTAGGCTGTTCTCGAACTTTTGGGCTCAAGCGATCTGTTCACCTCAGCCTCCGAAAGTGCTGGGATTAAAAGGAGTGAGCCATGGTACCCATACACCTCCTTTACCTTTACAAATTTCTGGGTACTCTTGTTTCCTACCAATTCATTATTTAACCACTACATTAACTCCCACAGTGATTTTCTTTTCTTTTGTTTTTACTTTTTTTTTTTTTTTTTTAGATGCAGTAGTTTTACTCTTGTCGCCCAGGCTGGAGTGCAGTGGCACGATCTTGGCTCACTGCAACGTCCGCCTCCTGGGTTCAAGCGATTCTCTTGCCTCAGCCTCTCAAGTAGCTAGGACTACAGGGGCGTGCCACCAGACCCAGCTAATTTTTTTATTTTTAGTAGAGATGGGGTTTCACCATGTTGGCCAGTCTGGTCTCGAACTCCTGACCTCAGGTGATCTGTCCACCTCAGCCTCCCAAAGTGTTGGGACTACAGGCGTGAGCATGCCTAGCTCCCAGTGATTTTGTTAAACCTCTTCCTTCCTTCCTTTCTTTCTCTCTCTTTCTCTCTCTCTCTCTCTGTCTCTCTCTTCCTCCCCTCCCCCCCTCCTCTCCCTCCTCCCCTTCCCTCCTTTCCCCTCCTTTTATTTCCTTTCCTGGAATCTCACTCTTTTGCCAGGCTGGACTGCAGTGGTGTGATCTTGGCTCACCGCAACCTCCGCCTCCTGGGTTCAAGTGATTCTCCTGCATCAGCCTCTCCACTAGCTGGGACTACAGGCATGTGCCGCCACGCCCAGCTAATTTTTGTATTTTTAATAGAGATGGGGTTTCACCATGTTGGCCAGGATGGTCTTGATCTCTTGACTTTGTAATCCACCTGCCTCGGCCTTCCAAAGTGCTGGGATTACAGGCGTGAGCCACCACGCCTGGCCTATTAAACCACCTTCAGCCAGTAACCAGAAAACTTGGAACGTCGGAAAAGGAATTAAGAAATAGATGGAGTTGGGCTGGGTGTAGATTACTTATAATACCTAATAGAATGTAAATGCTATGTAAATACTTGTTATAGTATATGGTTTAGGAAATAGTGACCAAAAAATCTGTACATGTTCATTACAGATGCAACCATTGTAGACCTCACTACATTTTCCATCCATGGTTGCTTCAATCCATGGACGTGGAAACCATGGATCAGGAGAACCTACTGTGTTTCCTTTCTGATATCTTAACTGGGAATACATAAATAGTAGAATAATTTTTTTTTTTTTAAATCTCATGATTCCCTTACACTGTACACTGTACCATTTTGGTGCTAACAGTATAACTTCACAGTGAGAAGAACTTGAAAACGTTTTTTACAAACTGACCCTTCACTTACTAGGTTGTTTTCCATCTAATGATATGGTATAATTCTGTCAATAATATCACCTTTGATTTTATTGGGTTTTCACCATTGCCATAATATTGAGAATAATACTAATGATAGGGGAATATATGTATATATCAAAAATTTGTTTTACCTTTAAATTTCTACTTTCTTTTCAGGTATGACAGCAGTTATCTGTACTTACCCTCTTGACATGGTTAGGGTCCGCCTAGCATTCCAGGTGAAAGGGGAACATACCTATACAGGAATTATTCATGCATTCAAAACAATTTATGCAAAGGTATTTCATATTTACCTTCCTCATCTATAACATGCCCTTTTATACTTAGGAAAATATTTTGAATGTCATATAAATAATTATTATTTTACTTATAATTATTGATGTTAATAACAATAATTATGAAAACACATCTTTGTGTTTCAGGGTGGATCCCAGAATAATTTTTCTGTTATAAAGTGTGATTTTGTTCTTTGATGTTTATGATAATGAGCACAATGTAATCTCACTTGCAATTTTCCTTCACTCAAAAGGAAGGTGGTTTCTTTGGATTTTACAGAGGTCTGATGCCTACTATTTTAGGAATGGCTCCATATGCAGGTATGTTTCAAATTTGCTAGAATCCTAATTTGCGTGTTTAAAATTTGTTACCCTTTTTTTTTTTCTGAAATGGTAATACAAAAAGATGCTCTCTGTTAAGTACTTTTAATAAGAAATGATTTATGCATGGTCACATAATAATATCTTGGATATAAAGATGACTATTTGTGTATAATAAGTGGAAAAGTACTTTACATCTTTTTCTTAATATCTGAGCCAGCTGTAGTCTTATTAACACACATGTTAGATGATGTTAAACATTTAGTTTTTATGAGCATGTTAATCAAAAATAGGAGTTGAAAAGTGGTTTTTGTCTCATTATAAATAATGAAGACTTATGGCAAATTTTGAAAATATAGAAAAGTAGAAAGAAGAAAAATAAGGATACCTATAGTTCTCTAATCTCCATTTATTACGTTATTTACAGTCCTGTTTTTTTTTTTTTTTTTTGAGACGGAGTTTGGCTCTTGTTGCCCAAGCTGGAGTGCAATGGCGTGATCTCGGCTCACTGCAACCTCCACCTGCTGGGTTCAAGCGATTCTCCTGCCCATGGTCAGGCTGGTCTCAAACTCCTGACCTCAGGTGATCTACCCGCCTTGGCCTCCCAAAGTGCTGGGATTACAGGCGTGAGCCACCGTGCCCGGCAGTCCTGTTTTTTTTTTAAACTAAACTTTTTATTTTGAGGTAATTGTGGATTTACATATAGTTGTGTTACAAGACAAAATTGCAGCCAGTTTAGTTTAAACATCTCAGTTGGCTTTATTTTGCAATTCTAGAATTGGGCAATACTTCATTTCATAAAAATAGAGTAAGTGTTGCAATGACTAGACCCGAAGGAGTTGATTTTATATAGAGGAAGGGTTGAAGAAAGCAGAAACAATGAACAAGCAGGTTGCTCAGTTCAAAGTTACTATCCTTGTAAGTTGGGGACAGGAAGAATAAAATAGAAAAATCACTAGTTAACTTCAGGTTGTATTAGGCTACCTTTTTTGTGTAAGTATTAAAGCAAAAGGAGCCGGGTGTGGTGGCTCAAGCCTGTAATCCCAGCACTTTTGGAGGCCAAGGCGGGTGGATCACCTGAGTTCGAGACTGGCCTGGCCAACATGATGAAACCCCATCTCTACTAAAAATACAAAAATTAGCTGGCTTGGTGGCGTGTGCGTGTAATCCCAGCTACTCGGGAGGTTGAGGCAGGAGAATCATTTGAACCCGGGAGGCGGAGGTTGTGGTGAGCCGAGATCACGCCACTGCACTCCAGCCTGGGCGAAAGAGTGAGACTCCATTTCTAAATCAATCAGTCAGTCAATCAATCAATCAAGCAAGCAAGCAAACAGAAGTTTACTATCAAGCTTATTCAAGATTGAAACTGGCCTGTTAGAGAAAGTGGCTGTCACTTCTTTCTCCTAATTTCTCAGGAGGTCAGGTAACAACTAGTTTTAGTTTGGTAGTGTGGAACTTAAGCATGGTGACTCTGTTTTGATTTTTAGTCTGGTCTGTTAGGGCCTAGTGTAGGAGCTTTGTCCAAAAGAATGGACACCCTCCTGGGTGACAGAGTGAGACCTTGTCTCTAAAAATCAAACAAAAAAGCAACAACAAGGGCTGGCATGGTGGCTCATGCCTGTAATCCCAGCACTTTGTGAGGCCAAGGCAGGCGGATCACCTGAGGTCAGGAGTTTGAGACCAGTCTGACCAACATGGAGAAACACCGTCTCTACTAAAAATACAAAATTAGCTGGGCGTGGTCGAGCATGCCTGTAATCCCAGCTACTTGGGAGGCTGAGGCAGGAGAATTGCTTGAACCCAGGAGTGGGAGGTTGCAGTGAGCCAAGATTGCACCATTGCACTCCAGTCTGGGCCACAAGAGCAAAACTCTGTCCCAAAAAAGAAAAAAAAAAAGCAACAACAAAAAAACAGTGCACTAATAGCAAACTAAAATGTTGTGTGGCCAGGCATGGTGGCTTACACCTATAATCCCAGCACTTTGGGAGGCTGAGGCAGGAGGATTACTTGAGCCTAGGAATTTGAGACCAGCCTTGGCAACATGGGGAGAATCTGTCTCTACAAATAATTTTCTAAAATTAGCCAGGCTTGGTGGTCCCAGCTACTTGAGAAGCTGAGTTAAGAGGATTGCCTGAGCCCAGGAGGTTGAGGCTTCAGCGAGCTGTGATCATGCCACTGTACTGCAGCCTGAATGACAGAGTAAGACCCTGTCCCAGTTTGAAAAAAAAAAAACAAAGTATTTTTTTTTAGCCGTTCTAGTGGTTCAGAAATTCAAATTTTAAGGTAGTTGAATGCGTCTATCTATTCTTTTATGGATAGTCTTTATTGTGTTAAAAAATATTTTCTGCTGAGAATGATTTTTAACATTTAGCATTTTATATATATGCCACTAATCTGTCTGGAAGTATTTTTTTTCTTTGTTAAGGAAGTTTTTTTTTTTCCCCTTCATTTTTGACTTGGCACCATTTTATAAATAGTCTCTTCCTGGCTGGGTACAGTGGCTCGTGCCTGTAATCCCAGCAGTTTGGGAGGCCGAGGGCGAGTGGATCATTAGGTCAGGAGTTTGAGACCAACCTGACCAACTTGATGAAACGCCATCTCTACTAAAAATGCAAAAATTAGCCAGGCGGGGTGGTGCACGCCTGTAATCCCAGCTACTCAGGAGACTGAGGCAAGAGAATCGCTTGAACCCAGGAGGCGGAGGCTGCAGTGAGCTAAGATCGCACCATTGCACTCCAGCCTGGGTGACAAGAGTAAAACTCGGTTTCAAAAAAAAAAAAAAAGTCTCTTCTTTTCCCAATCATCTTAAAAAAATAATATTAGTGCAGAGTTTGTTTTTTTTTCTCTTTTTTTCTTTGACATAGAGTCTCGCTGTGTTGCCCAGGCTGGAGTGCAGTGGTGCAATCATAGCTGAGTGCAGTGGTGCAATCGTGGCTCACTGCAGCCTTGACCTCCCTCAGCTCAGGTTATCCTCCCATGTCAGCCGCCTGAGTAACTGGGACTGCAGACACGTAACACTGCATCTACCTCCTTTAAAACATTTTTTGTAGTGATGAGTTCTCACTATATTACCCAGGCTGGTCTCAAACTCCTGAGCTTGAGCAGTCCTCCCACCTTAGCCTCCATAAGTGTTAGGCTGCCACATGGGCTAGGGCAGTTTCATAATGAGTCTTTGTATTTGGTAAGAGAAATCCCTTATGAATCTTTTTTTTTTTTTTTTGAGACAGAGTCTTGCTCTGTTGCCAGGCTGGAGTGCAATGTTGCGATCTCGGCTCACTGCATCTTCCGCCTCCCGGGTTCAAGCAATTCTCTTGCCTCAGCCTCCTGAGTAGCTGAGACTACAGGCGTGTGCCACCACACTCAGCTAATATTTGTGTTTTTTGTAGAGACAGGGTTTCACCACGCTGGCCAGGATAGTCTCAAACTCTTGACCTTGTGATCTGCCTGCCTCAGCCTCCCAAAGTGCTGGGATTACAGGCATGAGCCACCACACCTGGCCAATTCAATAAACATCACAATATCTTGAGTAATGCTTAGTTGGGAGGAATGCTTGAATTTCATATTTATTTACTTTTTTCCCTCCCTGAATTTCATTCTTAATTTTATTAATAAACAACCTTAATGGTTCCAGTAAAATCATGTAATGTTTAACAAGCGCTACCTGCGTACTATTTTTATTAGATTCTACGTGTTTTGTGAATTAACATAAACGCTTCTCTCATGGTCACAATTCTTCCTTGAAGACAAACTCAGACACTTATTTAAAATAAAAATGCTTTTTCACTTCTTAATTTTTGCCTGTATCTTACATTATCACCATCACTGTTTTTTTGTTTTGTTTTGTTTTGTGTTTGAGATGGAGTTTCGCTCTTGTTGCCCAGGCTGGAGTGCAATGGCGTGATCTCAGCTCACCGCAAACTCCGCCTCCTGGGTTCAAATGATTCTCCTGCCTCAGCCTCCCGAGTAGCTGGGATTACAGGCATGCGCCACCACACCTGACTAATTTTGTATTTTTAGTAGAGACAGGGTTTCTCTATGTTGGTCAGGCTGGTCTCAAACTCCTGACCTCAGGTAATCCGCCCACCTCAGCCTCCCAAAGTGCTGGGATTACAGGTGTGAGCCACCACGCCCAGCCATCGTTATTTTAAATGTTAAGTTGTCACATTTCCTTGTGATTAATAATCATGAATTTAATTTTTCTCATGTGAAACCTTGGAAAACTTTATTTTTTTTCACATATAAAGTGGCATTATATTCACTATAGCCTCCTTCAGTGCAGTAAACTGCAGTGGTGCGTGAAAACCAAAGCTATAATTTTTTATTGGTGGTAATTTTGTCATCTTTAGGTTATTTATGTACACAAATCTTTCTATTTTAAATTAAGCCAAACATCAGA
The DNA here is from genome assembly GCF_028885655.2 of Pongo abelii. Lineage (NCBI taxonomy): Eukaryota > Metazoa > Chordata > Mammalia > Primates > Hominidae > Pongo > Pongo abelii. The sequence goes on from NC_071993.2 coordinate 75,757,263, forward strand.
AATTAGGAAATGTGTTTATTATTTAAGAATGGTGTCTTTTTCACAGCTCATGTTATGTTAAGCATCATGGTGAATTTATTTTTTGTTTTTCAGGTGTTTCATTTTTTACTTTTGGTACCTTGAAGAGTGTTGGGCTTTCCCATGCTCCTACCCTTCTTGGCAGACCTTCATCAGACAATCCTAATGTCTTAGTTTTGAAAACTCACGTAAACTTACTTTGTGGTGGCGTTGCTGGAGCAATAGCGCAGACAATATCGTAAGTTTCTTCACCAACTTAATTTAATCAAATTATAGTTACCCAGTCCTGATTTTCAGCATTGGTTAATCGTTTATTTTTTCTAATAGATTATTTAAAAAGAGGATCCCTTGCAAAATATAGGTATCAATTTAATACATTTTTTCAGATGTGTGTGCACTTTAAGCATATTATAAATAATAACATGTTTGGATGCAGTAGTGCTGCCTGTTGTCCCAGCTACTTGGGAGACTGTGGCAGGAGGATTGCTTGAGCCCAGGAGTTTGAGGCCAGTCTAGGAGACATAGTGAGACCTTGCGCCTAAGAAAAAAAGAAACAGGGCGGGCGCGGTGGCTCACGTCTGTAATCCCAGCAGTTTGGGAGGCTCAGGCGGGTGGATCACAAGGTCAAGAGATTGAGACCGTCTGGCCAACATGGTGAAAACCCATCTTTACTAAAAACACAAAAATTAGCCAGGTGTGGTGGCAGCCACCTGTAATCCCAGCTACTCGGGAGGTCAAGGCAGAGAATTGCTTGAACCTGGGAGGCGGAGGTTGCGGTGAGCCAAGATTGCGTCACTGCACTGCAGCCTGGGCGACAGAGTGAGACTCCGTCTCAAACAAAAAAAAAAAGAGATTGCATTTGTATATTGTGTATTTAATTTCAGGCAATTATCTGTATTATTAGTTTTAGCTCTTATGGAAAAATTTGTATTGGTCTACTGTATTCAAGGGGACTTGCTGCATAACATTAGAGCAATTCTCAACTGGGGGTGATTTTACCACCAGTGGACATTTGTTAATGTCTGGAGACATTTTTGGTTGTCACAGCTGGGAGAGTGCTACTGGTATCTAGTGAGAGGAGGTCAGGGATGTGCTTAAACATCTCTAGTGCACAGGACAGTTCCCTACAACAAAGGATGATCCAACCGAAAATGTCAGTAGTGCCAGTGTTGAGAAACCGTATATTAGTGTTCAACAATGAAAAGCAACCAGTTTGTTTCTTCAGGAACTGGCATTTAATTTGGCCTTTAGGAATGAACAGAACTTGATATTACGGTGATGGGAGAGAAGAATCCTCTAATCAGAGGGATCACATAAGCAAAGATCTCTGTATTGTTAATTGATTTTATTCATATGCCTATATCCCGACTCCTAGGTTAGATAGAACAATAAGAGCAGTAACATATTATTTCTTTGAGTTTATAGGGCTTTGTATTCAATAGTTGTTGAGTAGAAAACCAAAAATTTTTAATTCTTTATGCCTTTTTTTCTTGTTTTAGCTACCCATTTGATGTGACTCGTCGGCGAATGCAATTAGGAACTGTTCTGCCAGAATTTGAAAAGTGCCTGTAAGTTCATCATATGTCATTGTTCATTTTCTTTAGGAAATGTAACATTAAACTCAGTAAGGAGATAGGACTCTAGTTTGACCAATAGTCTGTATCTTCCATTTTATCTCCCAAAGTTTATTTTAGTAACTTTATAAGATTACAATCAGGCAATCAGGTTTTTTTTTTTTTTTTTTTTTTTTGAGATGCAGTCTTACTCTGTCACCCGGGCTGGAGTGCAGTGGCATGGTCTTGGCTAACTGTAACCTCCGCCTCCTGGGTTCAAGTGATTCTTTTGCCTCAGTCTTCCAAGCAGCTGGGATTATAGGCACCCACCACCATGACTGGCTAATTTTTGTATTTTTAGTAGAAATAAGGTTTCACCATGTTGGCCAGGCTGGTCTTGAACTCCTGACCTCAAGTGATCTGCCTGCCTGCCTGGTCTATAATCAGGTTCTAATCCTCCTGTTAAAAATTTAATTTAGGGCCAGGCACGATAGCTCATGCCTGTAATCCTAGCACTTTGGGAAGCCGAGGAGGGCGTATCACCTGAGGTCAGGAATTGAGACCAGCCTGGCCAACATGATGAAACCCCGTCTGTACTAAAAATACAAAAATTAGCCAGATGTGGTGTCGGGCACCTGTAATCCCATCTACTAGGGAGGTGGAGGTTGCAGTGAGCCAATTTGGTGACAGAGTGAGACTCCATCTCAATAAAAAAAACAAAAACAAACAAAGAAAATATTAAATTTAGGCTAGTTGTGGTAGCTCATGCCTATAATCCGAGCAATTTGGGAGGCCAAGGTGGGAGGATCACTTGAGCTCAGGAGTCCAAGACCAGCCCAGGCAACACAGTGAGACCTTGTCTCTATAAAAAAAAAAATATTATTTTAAAGCTTTTTTTTTTTTTTTTTTTTTGAGACAAAGTCTTGCTCTTGTCCCCCAGGCTGGAGTGCAATGGCACGATCTTGGCTCACTGCAACCTCCGCCTTCCGGGTTCAAGCGATTCTCCTGCCTCAGCCTCCCGAGTACCTGGGATTACAGGTACCTGCCACCATGCCTGGCTAATTTTTGTATTTTTAGGAGAGACGGGGTTTCACCACGTTGGCAAGGCTGGTCTGGTACTCCTGACCTCAGGTGACCCGCCCACCTTGGCCTCCCAAAGTGCTGGGATTACAGGCGTGAGCCTCCACGCCCAGCCAGTTTTTAAAAATAGTAATATAGTGTGAGCTACATGTTTAATTTAAAATTTTTTGTAGCCAAGTTTTTAAAAAGTATAAAAAGAAATATTGGCCGGGCGTGATGGCTCACGCCTGTAATCCCAGCACTTTGGGAGACCGAGGTGTGCGGATCATGAGGTCAGGAAATCTAGACCATCCTGGCTAACACGGTGAAATCCCGTCTCTAGTAAAAATACAAAAAATTAGCCAGGTGTGGTGGCAGGCACCTGTAGTCCCAGCTACTCGGGAGGCTGAGGCAGAAGAATCATGTGAACCCGGGAGGCGGAGCTTACAGTGAGCCAAGATCACACCACTGCACTCCAGCCTAGGTGATAGAGTGAGACTCCGTCTCAAAAAAAAAAAAAAAAAGAAATATTGCTTAGGAGGCTGAGGCACAATAATTGTTTGAACCCAGGAGGCAAAGAGCTGAGATGGCGCCACTGTACTCCAGCCTAGGTGACAGAGTGAGACTCTGTCTCAAAAAAAACAAAAGAGGCCTGTCGCAGTGGCTCACCCCTGTAATCCCAGCACTTTGGGAGGCAGAGGTGGGTGGATCATGAGGTCGGGAGTTCAAGACCAACCTGGCCAAGATGGTGAAACCTGTCTCTACTAAAAATACAAAAAAAATTAGCTGGGTGTGGTGGCAGGTGCCTGTCATACCAGCTACTCAGGAGGCTGAGGCAGGGAATTGCTTGAACCTGGGAGGCGGAGGTTGCAGTTAGCCAAGATCATGCCACTGCACTCCAGCCTGGGCGACAGAGCGAGACTCTGTCTAAAAAAGAAAAAGGGCCGGGACGCGGTGGCTCTCACCTGTAATCCCAGCACTTTGGGAGGCTGACGTGGGAGGATCACAAGGTCAGGAGATCGAGACCATCCTGGTCAACATGGTGAAACCCCGTCTCTACTAAAAATACAAAAAAATTAGCTGGGTGTGGTGGTGTGTGCCTGTAGTCCCAGCTACTCGGGAAGCTGAGGCACAAGAATCACTTGAGCCCAGGAGACGGAGGTTGCAGTGAGCCGAGATCGTGCCACTGCACTCCAGCCTGGCAGCGAGACTGCGTCTCAAAAAAAAGAAAAGAAAAAGAAGAAAAAATATATATATAATTGTTAAAAATATTTTTTGTTTAACCTAAACTGTTATCACCTCAACATTTCATTATTTTGTTTTTTTTATACAAACTATTTGAAATCCAGGATGTATTTTACACTCACAGCACGTCTTGATTTGGACTGCCACATTTCAAATGCTTAATAGCCATATGTGGCTAGTGGCTGCTGTGATTGTATAGCACAGCTCCAGAGTTTTCTTTATAGTAATTTAGAACCGTTCCATTTGATTGGTGATATGTTGTCGCTCAGGGGAAGAGCAGAACATTTGTTCGTGAATTTGGATTTCTGTGTTCACCCAAAAGATTTTTTGGGCTGGGAGCATTGCCCTGTGCTTGTTGTATCCAGCTACTTGAGAGGCTGAGGTGGGAGGTTCACTTGAGGCCAGGAGTTTGAGATCAGCTTGGAAAACATTGTAAGACCTTGGCTCTAAAAAAATTTTTTTTTAACTAAAAACAAACAAACAAAAAATTTAGTGAGGCATGGTGGTGTGTGCCTGTAGTCTCAGCTACTCAAGAGGCTGAGGTGGGAGGATTGCTTGTGCCCAGGAGTTGGAGGCTGTTGTGAGCTATGATTGCCACTGCACTCCAGCCTAGGCAACAGAGTGAGAACCTGTCTCTTTAAAAAAAAAAAAAAGATTTTTGAAAAGATTTCAGTTCAGATTGCCTATTGAAAGGGAAAGGCCAAGCCCAAACTATTGGTTTGAAAGGAAAGGAACAACTCTGAAACAGGAAAGTCTTCATTGCTGAAATCTGAAAGATAGTCCTTCAAGCTTTAGTTCTATAACCACCTGCTGTTGATACTATACAACTTGAGCTATAATAAAGGCTTAAAGGGCAACTGGACATACATCCTTTAAAAGGATTGCATTAATATTTCAAATATAAGTATGAAATAGTGTTGTCCAGTAAATGTCATAGACATAGTACAAACAAAATATGTTGTACTAATGAGTCCTGAAATTTGATGCATAATGCTTGTACTTGTTTGGAATGACTTGCCTTTTTATTATGAAAAAATTTTCACTTGTTATAACATTTGTCTTTCTAAAGCTATTCAAGATGGTATTTAAGCTCTTTAAAAATTGATATTATGGGCTGGGCGCAGTGGCTTATGTCCGTAATCCCAGCATTTTGGGAGGCCGAGGCGGGTGGATCACCTGAGGTCAGGAGTTTGAGACTGGCCTGGGCAACATGGAGAAACCCTGTCTCTACTAAAAATTACAAAAATTAGCTGGGCATGGTAGCGCGTGCCTGTAATCCCAGCTACTCAGGAGACTGAAGCAGGAGAATCACTTGAACCTGGGAGGCAGAGGCTGCAGTGAGCCAAGATCGTGCCACTGCAATCCACACTCCCACCTGGGTGACAGAGCAAGAGTCCATCTCAAAAAAAAAAATTGATATTATGGATCCTGAAATTGTTTCTTCATGAGTGGGCATAGAGGTCATCATTTAATCATTGTCTTTCAGTACCATGCGGGATACTATGAAGTATGTCTATGGACACCATGGAATTCGAAAAGGACTCTATCGTGGTTTATCTCTTAATTACATTCGCTGTATTCCCTCTCAAGCAGTGGCTTTTACAACATATGAACTTATGAAGCAGTTTTTTCACCTCAACTAAAAAAGAAATTATGGTTGGTTTTTCTTAATACATTCTCAGAGGGAGAAATGAAATATTACTATAATTGTGGGGGGAGCATTACTTGAATGGGGATATTTACCCTGTCACAGGAGCCACTGGTATTTTAGTACTTGATTATTTTTTCTTTAGTCACAAATCAGAAGTGCTTACCATACTTTTTGATGCCAAACATTATACCTTAGAACATTGAAGAAAATATTCCTAAGCTGATGCTGGCTAAACCGCTTTAAAGTTTTATTTGGAAGTAGAACCAGCTTTAAAACGGGGTTCAAGAGGTTGCCATTAGCTTTGTCATGCTGTTCAAAGTTTTTAATTGTTATCATGGTTTTTAAAAGACTGACAGTGTTTATTATTATTAAAATAAGCAGGGTTGGTTATATTGCAATAGAATAATGAGAATTGAATTTTTAAGTTCTATAAAACAGCCAGCATTGACGTTTTATTTTTGTTATCTCTTTTCTCACAATTATGCTCCACTGGATAATAGGAAAAACACTTCTTTCCTTCATTTTTTAAAAAAATTAATGTTGTATTTAAAAAGTAGCCATGTAGAGACACAAAAATAAATGAAGAAGCTAGGCATGGTGGGACGGGCATGTGGTCCCAGCTACTCTGGAAGCTGAGGTGAGAGGATCACTTGAGCCCTGGAATTCCATGCCAGCCTATGCAACATCATGAAACCCTGCTTAATAAATGAATGAACGACTAAGTCTTGCTCAAATGTTATTATGAGGTACTATGAGTGACTTACATGTGTTTTAAAATGTCAGTGTGTTTCCCAGAGGCAGAAATAAAAATACTGAATATCTTTGCTCTTAAAAACAAAGTAGCACTATAGATTTGTTTTTGTTAGATGATTTGCTCTATACTAGAATATTTAAGTAGACTGTGAAATATTTATTAATATAGATGTGAATATCAAAAAATGTTTCTAAGGTATTATGATGCATCAACTAGTTCTTCCATGTAAAATAATTTTAGTGCAATATGAAGACGTAGAAATGTAAAATATGATTTGAATTGTTATCCTTTATATTAAGAAAATGTTTTAAAATGTAAGAATTCCATTTATTCTGTTTAGAGTACTTTTTATGATTTATTATAAGCATGTCAGAAATGGGAAGGGAATATTTAAAGTTCTGTGTTCAGAAAGAGTAATTTGTAGAATTGATGTGACTTTTTTTTTTTTTTTGAGGTGGAGTCTCACTCTATCGCCTAGGCTGGAGTGCAGTGGTGCGATCTTGGCTCACTGAGACCTCTGCCTCCCGGGTTCAAGTGATTCTCCTGCCTCAGTCTCCCGAGTAGCTGGGACTACACGTGCCCACCACCAAAAATTAGCCTGGCTAATTTTTGTATTTTTAGTAGAGACGGGATTTCACCATGTTAGCCAGGATGGCCTTGATCTCCTGACCTCATGATTTGCCCACCTTGGTCTCCCAAAGTGCTGAGATTACTGGCGTGAGCCACGGCTCCCGGCCCTTTGATGTGACTTTAAAGACATCAGAAGGCCGGGTGTGGTGGCTCACGCCTTTGTTCCCAGCACTTTGGGAGGCCAAGTTGGGTGGATCACCTGAAGTCAGGAGTTTAAGATCAACATGGTGAAACCCCACCTCTACTAAAAATACAAAAAGTAGCCGGTGTGGTGGCTCGTGCCTGTAGTCCCAGTTACTCGCGAGGCTGAGACATGAGAATTGCTTGAGCTCGGGAAGTGGAGGTTGCAGTGAGCTGAGATCACACCACTGCACTCCAGCCTGGGTGACAGAATGAGACTCCATCTCAAAAAAAAAAGGAGACATTAGAAAACTAAGTTGAGGCCAGGCGTGGTGGCTGTTGCCTGTAACCCTAGCACTTTGGGAGGCTGAGGCAGGAGGATATCTTGACCCCAGGAGTTTGAGACCAGCCTGGGCAACATAGTGAGACCCCGTTTCTTTCAAACAAAAGAAGGAAAACTAAGTTGAAAGTGTTATTTTTGCTTCAATTTTTATTTCTTTACATAAAAGGTTTCTTGTCATACCTTGGTAAAAATTTGACGAGCTGGTTTCATTTTGAAAGTCTTTATTTTAAAAATAAGTATGTATCTTTGTATGATTTATAAGTGTACCAGTAGGTAGAAATACATGTGTTCTTGGCCAGATGTGGTGGCTCACACCTGTAATCCCAGCATTTTGGGAGGCTAAGGTGAGTGGATCACCTGAAGTCAGGAGTTCGAGACCAGACTGGCCAACATGGAGAAACCCTGTCTCTACTAAAAATACGAAAATCAGCTGGGCATAGTGGCGGGCGCCTGTAATCCCAGCTACTTGGGAGGCTGAGGCAGGGAGAATTGCTTGAACCCAGGAGGCACAGGTTGCAGTGAGCCGAGACTGCGCCATTGCACTCCAGCCTGGGCAGCAGAGTGAGACTGTATAAAAGAAAAAAAAAAGAAAAGAAATACATGTGTTCTTAAAACCATTTGTATATTTACATTTCTAGACCACACTGTAGCTAATTATTGTTATTAAATCTTAAGATAATTTAAGTATATAAAATAAGTATTGAGCCGGAAATGGTGGCTCACCCCTGTAATCTCAGCACTTTGGGAGGCTGAGGCAGGTGGATCACGAGGTCAGGAGATCCAGACCATCGTGGCTAACATAGTGAAAACCCGTCTCTACTAAAAATGCAAAAAATTAGCTGGGCGTGGTGGCACGCACCTGTAGTCCCAGCTACTTCGGAGGCTGAGACAGGAGAATCACTTGAACCTGGGAGGCGGAGTTTGCAGTGAGCTGAGGTCGTGCCACTGCATTCCAACCTGGGTGACAGAGCAAGACTCCATCTCAAAAAAAAAAAAGATACCTCAGTTATGTTATCAGTAAAAGGAGATTGCAAATATCTTTTAAAGAAAAATTTGCATTCTATATGTTATAGAATACAGAGGATATTAAAAATAAATTTTATCCATGTTTTGACAATTTCTTTCTTTTAACTGTTTACATATTGAAGCACAAATGCTAAACATAAGTCAGAATGGAAGAATATTTAAAATAATGACTGTGTTTATATCTGATTTATTTCAGATAGATTACCCAAAGTGCATCTTGCCAGGTTATCTTCCATTTGAAGACTGACATTTATTTCTTTTTTGATCTTTATTGTTCCTCTCTTCCACCTCTCAGTGGGTATAGCTCTCTGGTCTGTAGAATGGGACAGTGGTCTGGTTTCCGGATTGATAAGTGAGGTATACCTCCTAGTTTTCAATGATTACCTGTAGAAGGTAGAGAAGTTACTGGATATGTTTAATAATATCTCATTACTTTTTTTTTTTTTTTTTTTTTTAACGAGAGTCTTAACTCTGTCACCCAAGCTGGAGTGCAGTGGTGAGATCTCAGCTCACTGCAATCTCCACCTCCGGGTTCAAGCGATTCTCCCGAGTCATCTTTCCAAGTAACTGGGATTACAGCCATGTGCTACCATGCCCGGCTGAGTTTTGTACTTTTTTTTTTTTTTGAGACAGAGCCTCACTCTGTTGCCCAGGCTGGAGTGCAGTGGTGTGATCTCAGCTCACTGCAACCTCCATCTCCTGGGTTCTAGCGATTCTCCTGCTTCAGCCTCCCGAGTAGCTGGGATTACAAGCACCCACCACCACGCCCAGCTAATTTTTGAGTATTTAGTAGAGCTGAGTTTTGCCCTGTTGGCCAGGCTGGTCTTGAATACCTGACCTCAAGTGATCTGCCCACCCCGACTTCCCAAAATGCTGGGATTACTGGCATGAGCCAGTGCTCCTGTCCTCATTCCATTCTTCACCGTGGTACTGACCATCCATTTATTCAGCACCAATTGTGTGCCAGACCTTGTGTCAGCATTATGGAGGACTTCCCTTGGGAGGCTTGTTAGCTGTACTTGCAATCTGATTTGGGTTCCCAAATCAGCATATAACACCAGGTATTTCTCTAATAGAGTATGTGCCACACTTTATGCTAACTGCCTGTTTATCAGTGTCCCCACATCCCAACATCTGGTTCCTTCAAGGGCAGGGAGCACAGGGTATGGCGTCAGAGTGGTACTCAGTGATGTTTACTGGTGGGTAGAAGGAAGGGTTAGTCCCTATTTTTGAAGACTTTATGTTCTAGCAGGGAGAAATGAAACACAAACAGTTCAAGAAATAAACAATTTAGAAATAAAGTCATTTGGTTTGTTTCACAGAAATGTCTTATTGCTGATTTGCCAGCATGAGTGGCAAATATATAATAAAACCTGGCCAGGCGTGGTGGCTCACGCCTGTAATCCCAGCACTTTGGGAGGCGGAGGTGGGTGGATCACGTGGTCAGGAGATCAAGACCATCCTGGCCAACATGGTGAAATCCCATCTCTACTAAAAATACAAAAATTAGCCACGCATGGTGGTGGACGCCTGTAGTCCCAGCTATTTGGGAGGCTGAGGTAGGAGAATTGCTTGAACCCAGAAGACGGAGGTTGCAGTGAGCCAAGATTGCCCCACTGCACTCCAGCCTGGGTGACAGAGTGAGACTCTGTCTCAAATAAATAAAAAATAAATAAATAAATAAAATGAAAAAATATATGTATACATATCATTTATATATATAATAAAACTTATGAATAGTTTTTATGGCTGGGTGAAATGACTCATGTCTGTAATTCTAGCCCTTTGGGAGGCTGAGCGAAGAGGATCACTTGAGCCTAGGCGTTCGGGCCCAGCCTGGGCAACATTGCAAGACTCTGTCTCATTTTTTTATATAAAATGTTTTTTTAAAAAAACCTATGTACAATTATTTATTTTTTTTCCCCAAGGATTATTCCCAAACTATGTACAATTAATGGGTTGCCTTGCAGAGTTGGATCAATAATACCTGACACACTTGTATAGCAAGCATACACTTTACATAGTTCCTCGCATCTATTCTTTGAATCCCAGATACCGTATTGGGCACTAGAAACTGGTGATAAATAATAACAGTTATGTATATTCCCTGAAGAATTATGTGGCATTCCTTGTTTTAAGCACCTTTGATGCCTTAGCTCAATCTCCATTACAATACTATGATATGAGTACCATTTAATATTTCTTTTTGGCAGATGGGAATAATCGAGGCCTAGGGAGATTAAATTACTTGGCCAGGTTCACGTAAGTGGCGGATCTAGGATTCAAATTCAGCCGGTCTGAATCTAGAGCCTATTCTTTTAGCTATGATGCTATACTCTAATACAGTAATACACTGTTCAAATGAAACTGTAACATGTCATTAAATTTGAACTTGTCAATAAACATACCAAGCAATAAAATAATTACAGCTTGTGGAAAGTGCTTATGAAAAGAGTAAATAAGCTACTTGAGAATGGTCAAGGAAAGGTTTCTCTGATGCACTATATATACATTCAACAGACACATGGAGGATGAAAAGGAAACAGCCATGCAGAGAGTTCAGGGGAAAGACTGGCCCAGGTGAAGAGAACGCCAGGTACAAAAACCCCGAAACAGGAAAAAGTTTGGTTTGACAATGGAATTGCTGAAAGGCAGGTGTGACTGAAGTATTGTGCATGAAGGAGTAGCAACAGATGGGGTTAAAGAAACAGACAAAGGCGGTGGGGCGTGGTGGCTCACGCCTATAATCCCAGCACTTTGGGAGGCTGAGGTGGGCGAATCTCGAGGTCAAGAGATCAAGACCTGGCCAGGCACGGTGGCTCACTACTGTATTCCCAGCACTTTGGGAGGCTGAGGTGGGCGGATCACAAGGTCAGGAGTTCAAGACCAGCCTGGCCAACATAGTGTTAACTCTGTCTCTACTAAAAATACAAAAATTAGCTGGGTGTGGTGGCATGTGCCTGTAGTCCCAGCTACTCGGGAGGCTGAGGCGGTAGAATCGCTTGAATCTGGAAGGCGGAGGTGGCAGTGAGCTGAGACCACGCCATTGCACTTCAGCCTGGGTGACAGAGTGAGACTCCATCTCAAAAAAAAAAAAAAAAAAAGATGAAGACCATCTTGGCTAACATGGTGAAACTCCATCTCTACTAAAAATACAAAAATTGGCCGGGTGTGGTGGTGTGCACCTGTAGTCCCAGCTACTCGGGAGGCTGAGGCAGGAGAATCACTTGAACCCAGGAGGTGCAGATTGCAATGAGCTGAGATCGTGCCACTGCACTCCAGCCTGGTGACAGAGTAAGATTCTATCTCAAAAATAAAAAAAAGAAAGAAATAGACAAAGGTCAGATCATGTAGCCGTCTACAGGATATGGTAATGATTTTGTCTTTTATTCTAAATGCAATGGGAAGGCCGGTGCAGTGGCTCACACCTGTAATCCCAGCACTTTGGGAGGCCGAGGCTGGTGAATTACCTGAGGTCAGGAGTTTGACACCAGCCTGGCCAAGAAGGTGAAACCCTGTCTCTACTAAAAATACAAAAAATAGCTGGGCGTGGTGGTGCATGTCTATAATCCCAGCGACTTGGGAGGCTGAGGGCGGAGAATTGCTTGAACCCAGGAGGTGGAGGTTGCAATGAGCTGTGATCACGCCACTGCATTCCAGACTGGGTAACAGAGTGAGACTCCATATCAAAAAAAAAAAAAAAAAAAAAAAAGAATGCAATGGGAAACTATTGAAGATTTTCAGCTGGTGAGTATCACTGTCTGATTATGTTTTTACAAAGATCACTGCTTTGTCAGTGATGGTTTGCAGTTAAAACAGAAATAAAAGGCTGGGCGCGGTGGCTCACACCTGTAATCCCAGCACTTTGGGAGGCCGAGGCGGGTGGATCACCTGAGGTCGGGAGTTCGAGACCAGCCTGACCAACATGGAGAAACCCTGTCTCTACTGAAAATACAAAAATTAGCCAGGTGTGGTGATGCAAGCCTGTAATCCCAGCTACTCGGGAGGCTGAGCCAGGAGAATTCCTTGAATCTGGGAGGTGAAGGTTGTGGTGAGCCGAGATCACGCCATTGCACTCCAGCCTGAGCAATAAGAGCGAAACTCGGTCTGAAAAACAAACAAAACAAACAAACAAAACAGAAATAAAAATAAAAAAGACAATAGAGAAAATAAACCCCAAATCTCAAGAATGAGAAAGAGGGCATCATTGTGGATCCTACAGATGTTTAAAAGATATTAAGGGCCAGGCGTGTGTGGTGGCTTATACCTGTAATCCCAGAATTTTGGGAGGCCAGGGTGGGTGGGCAGCTTGAGCTCAGGAGTTGGAGTACAGCCTGGCCAATATGGCTAAACGCCATCTCTACAAAAAATACAAAAATTAGCTGGGTGTGTTTGCGCACGCCTGTGGTCCCAACTACCTGGGAGGCTAAGGTGGGAGGATGGCTTGATCCTGGGAGGGGAAAGTTGCAGTGAGCCGAGATTAGCCTGCACTCCAGCCTAGACAATAGAGCCAGAACCTGTCTCAAAAAAAAAAAAAAAAAAAAAAAGAAATTTGACATTTTAGATGAAATGGAAAAATACTTTGAAAAATTCAACCAAGACTGACATAGATGAAACAGCAAATCTGCGTAGCCAATTAAAGAAGGTGAGGCCAGGCGTAGTGGTTCATGCCTGTAATCCCAGCACTTTGGGAGGCCAAAATGGGAGGATCACTTGAGCCCAGGATTTTGAGACCAGCCCAAACAACATAGTGAGACCCTGTGTCTGCTTTTAAAAATATACCTGGACATAGTGATGTGCACCTATAGTCTCAGCTACTTGGGAGGCTGAGGTAGGAGGATCAACTGAGTCTAGGGAGGTCAAGGCTACAGTGAGTTGTGATCACAGTACTGCATTCCAGTCTGGGTGACAGAGCGAGACCCTGTCTCAAAAAATTAATTAAGAAATTGAGGGCTGGGTGTGGTGGCTCATGCCTGTAATCCCAACACTTTGGGAGGCCGAGGCGGGTGGATCACCTGAGGTTGGGAGTTCGAGACTAGCCTGACCAACATGGAGAAACCTCGTCTCTACCAAAAATACAAAATTAGCTGGGCGTGGTGGCACATGCCTGTAATCCCAGCTACTTGAGAGGCTGAGGCAGGAGAATCGCTTGAACCTAGGAGGCGGAGGTTGTGGTGAGCCGTGATCGCACCATTGCACTCCAGCCTGGGCAACAAGCGCAAAATCCGTCTAAAAAAAAATAAAATAAATTGAATTCATCATCAAAAATCTTTCCACAGGGCCAGGCGCGGTGGCTCATGCCTGTAATCCCAGCACTTTGGGAGGTCGAGGTGGGCGGATCACAAGGTCAGGAGATCGAGACCATCCTGGCTAACACGGTGAAACCCCATCTCTACTAAAAATACAAAAGATTACCCAGGTGTGGTGGTGGGCGCCTGTAGTCCCAGCTACTTGGGAGGCTGAAGCAGGAGAATGGTGTGAACCCGGGAGGTGGAGTGTGCAGTGAGCCGAGATCGTGCCACTGCACTCCAGCCTGGGTGACAGAGCGAGACTCCGTCTCAAAAAAAAAAAAAAAAAAAAAAAGAAAACCTTTCCACAAAGAAAACTCCAGGGCTAGGTAGTGAAGTGTACTAAATAGCTAAGGAATAATCTCAGAAACTTCTAGAAATTAGAAGAGAGCACTTCCCAACTCATTTTATGATGCCAGTATAACCCTGATACCCAAACCCGACAATGCTGTTATAAAACAGAAAATTACAAATCAGTATCCTTCAAGAACTTAGATGGGCTGGGTTTGATGGTTCACACCCATAATCCCAGCACTTTGGGAGGCTGAGTTGAGAGGATTGCTTGAGCTTAGGAGTTCAAGACCAGCTTGGGCAACACAGCAAGAGCTTGTGTCTACTAAAAATAAAAAAAATAAATTAGCTGGGTGTGATGGCACACTCCTGTAGTCTCAGCTACTTGAGAGGCTGATATGGGAGAATCACTTGAGCCTGGCAGATCGAGGCTGCAGTGAGCTGTCATTGTGCCACAGCACTACAGCCTGGGTGACAGAGCAAGATCCTGTCTCAAGAAACAAAACAACCAAAAAACCAACATAGATGGAAAAATTCTTAACAACAGAGCAAATCAAATCCAGCAATACATAAAACGTTTATTATGTCATGACCAATCTGGGTTTATCCTAGGAATACAAAGTTTTTTTTAACATTGTGAAATCAATGGTAAAGCTTCTCATAATAACAGAATAAAGGAGAAAAACCATGCAGTCCTTCTATAGATGCAATAACTGCTTGACAAAATCCAGCATTTATTCATTATCAAAATGAATCATATTTAGAACAAAGGGGTCTTCCTTAATCTAATAAAGGACATTTTGGCAGAGTATACCTTTATACTTTCCAACAATGACCAGAACACATCCCAATTCATATGGTTTTATTTTTTTTTTGAGATGGATTCTCGCTGTTGCCCAGGCTGGAGTGCAGTGGCACAATCTTGCTCACTGTAACCTCTGCCTCCCAGGTCCAAGCGATTCTCCTGTCTCAGCCTCCCAAGTAGCTGAGATCACAGGCATGCGCCACCGTGTCTGGCTAATTTTTGTATTTTTAGTAGAGATGGGGTTTTGCCATGTTGACCAGGCTGGTCTCAAACGCCTGACCTCAGATGATCCTTCCGCCTCGGCCTCCCAAAATGATGAGATAGATTACAGGCGTGAGCCACGAGGCCCCATATGCTTTTCTTATGTGTCGTTGACACTCATCCCATCAAGAGGTAGGAACTGTGTTCCCCTTCTCTTGAATCTGGCTGAGTGGGCCCGTGACTACCGTGATGTTATATCACTTGCAAAGGTAGGTCATAAAGCTGTTGATATCAGGGACAAATACTAATAGAATAACTCCTATTCCAGTGTGTACATATTTGAAAGCCCATGTACATGATAAATATATTAACTTTTTGCCAATTTTTTTTTCTTTTAGACTGAGTCACTCTTTCACCTAGGCTGGAGTACAGTGGCATGATCTCAGCTCACTGCAACCTCTGCCTTCCAGGCTCAAGTGATTCTCCTGCCTTGGTCTCCTGAGTAGCTGAGATTACAGGCATGCACCACCACACCCGGCTAATTTTTATATTTTTAGTAGAGACAGGGTTTCACCATGTTGGCCAGGCTGGTCTTGACCTCCTGACCTCAAGTGATTCACCCGCCTTGGCCTCCCAAGGTGTTGGGATTACAGGCCTGAGCCACCGGGCACCCGGCACATTTTATCCATTTAAAAATGAATAACAAAAATAAGAATAACAATTATACCACTGATATTTAACATGGCTCTGGATGTTCTAGTCAGTGCCTCCAGATGAGAGAAGTATATAAATATCAAAAATCGGTGCACACCACTGCGCCCAGCAAGGAAACATCTTTTAAAAATGGGAGACATCAGGCCATATTAGAGGCTCAATCCAATAGTGAAGGCGAGGCCGATGATACAAGAGAATAATTGAAGAAGCGACGCCCTTGAGAATGCTTGAAGCCCTGGGATGCCAAGTGCAAGCGGAGCGATTGCCCTTTAACCAGAAGAACACTTTGTCTGCTATTGAAAAAAAGTGGAAAGAGGTTATGAAGAATGGTGCAGATATTAGAAGTTTTGTAGAATTTTTTTTTTTGGAGACGGAGTCTCGCTCTGCCCAGGCTGGAGTGCCGTTGCGGGATCTGCAATCTCCACCTCCCGTGTTCAATCTATTCTCCTACCTCAGCCTC
The DNA here is from genome assembly GCF_028885655.2 of Pongo abelii. Classification (NCBI taxonomy): domain Eukaryota; kingdom Metazoa; phylum Chordata; class Mammalia; order Primates; family Hominidae; genus Pongo; species Pongo abelii. Next base: position 75,773,421 of record NC_071993.2, read on the forward strand.
CCGAGTAGCTGGGATTACAGGCGCGTGCCACCACGCCCGGCTAATTTTTGTATTCTTAGTAGAGATGGGGTTTCACCGTGTTGGCCAGGCTGGTCTCAACTGCTGACCTCGTGATCCTCCCGCCTCAGCCTTCCGAAGTGCTGGGATTACAGGCGTGAGCCTCCATGCCCGGCCAGAAGTTTTGTAGATTTAGCCTTGGCATGATCAAGGAGTTCCTATCCGACAGTTTCTATTTTCTCAATGAGTTTTCCGAAAAAAAGGGGAGAGGCTGTTTCCCAGGGAGTGCACAATTCTGAAGGCTAACCGGGGACGCCTGGTTTTGGGCAACTACAAATGGTTGTGTTCAAACTAAGCGTGTGTTGGACACGGGTTGGAATGTCAAGAGAGAAGGCAGGAGCGTTTAGTCTGCTTCAGATATGAAGACTCCCTGTATTCCCAGTCCTAAGCAAGGGAGCAAAGGCAGGGGCCAGAGTCCTGCTGCTCAGGTGAGCCACCCCACGTGGAACGCGCTGGCGCGGGAGGGGCGGCCTGGCGCAGGTCATTTGGGACCTCTGCGGGTTGGCGCATGCGCGCGAGGTGCGCAGGCTCGCGCCTCTTTCCCTTTTATAAGTTTTCTATGTTACCCCTGGTTCCGCTGTCTTTTCTGTCTACAGTTTGCGATCCCCGCGTCCAGGATGGAGCAGCTGAACGAACTGGAGCTGCTGATGGAGAAGAGTTTTTGGGAGGAGGCGGAGCTGCCGGCGGAGCTGTGAGCGGAGAGGGGGGAGGGTGTGGGAACAAAGCGGGAGATTTGAAAGGAGCGGGAGAGGATGCGTCCGCACCGCCTCAGACTGACCGGGCCCGGGGCCCAGGGACCCGGTGCAGCTCCCTGGGCACTTGACGAGCCTCCGGAGTCGGGGCCCGCCTCCCAAGGTGTTCTTTGGGGCCACATTCATCCAGAGCCTGGACTCTCCCTCGCCCAGCGGTTCATTGTTTCCCTTGATTTCATCTCTCTCTCTAAGCTGAGGAGTTTCGGCCACTGAAATGTTTTTATAATAGGAAATTGCAACCGCCCTAGGCTTTTCTCGATGTTTAGTTGGATTAACTTATCCTTGGGAGATCTCTGCACCCTCAGCATGGTGTATATAAATGATCAGAGGAAGTTAACCACGGTCATAATGTGGAATTACTTTCAATATTATAGCAATAATGCTAATTAGCGTTGAGGGACTTCTGCGTTTGGGCTTTTGATCAGCAATACCTTTTGAGAAACATCTTTAAGGCATCATAGCCAGTCTTGGGAAATTCATGGCCTGAGGTTAGGTGGAGTACAGGAATAAAGCGTTTGCAAAATAATAGAACCTACGGTCAGGTAACAAAAGATAACTTGCAGGGTAATGTGAAAGGCGTTTGGTGTTATCACTGGAGAGGTAATGACTTTGGACCCTCCTTTGGTCCCTCACTGATGCCTCAGTCAAACGGGGAAGACTTAAGAGGTACTTAATAGGAGAACGGCTGTTTTCTTGAGAGATTATTATTTTGCATAATTTTAGACAGCTTGGACCGATGGATAGAAGTATTGAGAAATTGACTTACCCACTATAAATATAAGTAATAAAGTTCTGAATTACTCTGTAAAGGATTGAGCTAAGTCGATAGGTATTAAGCCTGCTTTCTGTCCAGTGAGATTTTATCGAAAGATTTCCGACATTACGTTAGCAGGTTGGACTAAATTATTTCTAAGTACAATTCTGTGGCTCATGATAGGACTTTCAGTGAACCACGGACAATACCCTTTTCCGTAACATAAGTCTCATATTTACAAAAAGGATCGTGTCCAAAACATCTCCTTTTACTTGTACTTTGGGAAGGCTTGCACCAGTGGTAGAAATTTCTTGTTTAATATTATCCAATTTATACTTTCCTTTCTTCCCCCCCACCCCCCAGAAACAGGGTCTTTTTCTGTCGCTCAGGAAGGGTTGCAGTGGCATGATCGTATCTCACTGCAGCCTCAAACTCCTGGGCTCAAGCAGTCCTTCAACCTCAGCCTCTTGAGTAGCTGGGACTACAGGTGTGCACCATCATGCCTGGCTTCCAGTTTATTCTTAATCCTCATTGTAATGAGTGTCCCACAGAACTCCTTACAGAAATTAAAATGGAAAATCTCATATCATGAGCATGTTTGAAATTGCATTAATTGTGGGAAGTTTTTATAATAGGAATTCTTCTGTGTCTTTGCTCTCTTAATTTTACCTATTTTGTCTAAATGTCATTGCAATAAGCTTTTCAGAAGAAAGAAACCTAGAAAACTGGAAGATTGGTTTGTAGATAAAACATATTGGATGGCTTCTTATTTCATGGTCGTGCTAAAATAGTTTTGTATGTGTGTGCTTTAGATTTCAGAAGAAAGTGGTAGCTTCCTTTCCAAGAACAGTTCTGAGCCGAGGAATGGATAACCGGTACCTGGTGTTGGCAGTCAATACTGTACAGAACAAAGAGGGAAACTGTGAAAAGCGCCTGGTCATCACTGCTTCACAGTCACTAGAAAATAAAGAACTATGCATCCTTAGGAATGACTGGTAATTTTTATGTGACTTTGAGCACCGATTCGAATCTTAAGGGTACCGTCGTAAAACTCATCAAATGGCTTCTGTGAATGTTACTATAATTTAATTGTTTAAAAGGGAGTAGATTTGATCCTAGCCTAATTCTGCATGAAAATTGTATCTATTACTCCTGTATCTTAAGTCTCATATTCCAAAAATTGACTTTTGTTGTCATTTGAAAATCACGTGGGCCAGGCGTAGTGGCTCACACCTGTAATCCCAGCACTTTGGGAGGCCAAGGCAGGCAGATCACCTCAGGTCAGGAGTTTGAGACCAGCCTGACCAACATGGAGAAACCCAGTCTCTACTAAAAATAAAAAAAAAATTAGCTGGGTATGGTGGCACATGCCTGTAATCCCAGGTACTCTGGAGGCTGAGGCAGGAGAATCGCTTGAACCTGGGAGGTGGAGGTTGTGGTGAGCTGAGATCATGCCATTGCACTCCAGCCTAGGCAACAAGAGCGAAACTTCATCTCAAAAAAAAGAAAAGAAAATCACGTACAAAGGACCTTATTAATGACTACTTCCTATTTCCCAGTACATTCTTTTTTTTTTTTTTTTTTTTTGTATTTTTAGTAGAGACAGGGTTTCACCATGTTAGCCAGGATGGTGTCGAATCCCCTGACCTCATGATCTGCCCACCTCGGCCTCCCAAAGTGGTGGGATTACAGGCGTGAGCCACTGCGCCCGGCCTTCCCAGTACATTCTAAGATTGCAGTTTAAACGCATGTTAGTTTTAACTAAAAGCATAATTAATTAAAACATATGAACATTCTTAAGCCTTAGATTTCTCTACTCAAAGTGTGGTATGTGAAGGGTGGAGTGTAGATGCAGAAAAGCTAGAGGTCTAACTTTGACTCTTCGTCTAAGCCGTGAATTAATTTGTTTTTTGTTGTTGTTGTGGTTTTTGGAGACGGAGTCTCGCTCTGTCGCCCAGGCTAGAGTGCAATGGTGCGATCTCGGCTCACTGCAACCTCTGCTTCCCGGGTTCAAGCGATTCTCCTGCCTCAGCCTCACAAGTAGCTGGGATTACAGGTGTCTGCCACCAAGCCTGGCTAATTTTTGTATTTTTAGTAGAGACAGGGTTTCACCATGTTGCCCAGGCTGGTCTTGAACTCCTGACCTCAGGTAATCCACCTGCCTTGGCCTCCCAAAGTGCTGGGATTACAGGCATGAGCCACCGCACCTGGCCTAGTTTCAACTAGTTCAGTTTGATTTTATTCTTGCTACACTGGGTTTGGCTTCATGCTTCAAGACTTATACAAGCTGTAGATTTCCTAAAAGTCTTAAGAAAGAATTAATTATTAAAACAACCCACTTCATAATTGGAGCTATATATTACATTAGCAAAGGTTTTTTGATAGCTTTTGCAATAGACTTTACTGGTACTAAGTTGTTTTCCCTTTGGGATTTATAGAAGACCCTTGAGTATTCTCAGATGTGTTTGACACATAGAAAGGGGTAAAATGACTAGGAGTTGTTTTAGAAGACTGTATCCTGGTATTTGATTTTTTTTTTAAAGACCCAGAAATTTAGAAATATTTTTTTCTTCTTCAGATAAAATACTCATTTATTTTTTTGAAGCCTCCCTAATAAGTTTAAATGTAGGAACCTAAGCAATGTATTTATACTTTAACTTTGCTTTATTTTCAGGTGTTCTGTTCCAGTAGAGCCAGGAGATATCATTCATTTGGAGGGAGACTGCACATCTGATACTTGGATAATAGATAAAGATTTTGGATATTTGATTCTGTATCCAGACATGCTGATTTCTGGCACAAGCATAGCCAGTAGTATTCGATGTATGAGAAGAGCTGTCCTGAGTGAAACTTTTAGGGTAAATAATAATAACAGTTAATGTTTCTGCAGGGTCTGAGAGTTTTACAGAGCACTTTTACATTTATTATTTCACTTAATCCTCCCAGCAACCCTATAAAATAAATGGTATTAATCAGCTGCATTTTATAGATGAGGAAAATGGGCTCAGAGAGGTTAAGTGACTTGCCCCATAGCCACATAACTATGAGATGGCAGTGCTAGGACTAAAGGCCAGGTGTCTGAGTCCTTCGAATCTTGTTCAGGGCTTAATAAAATAAGTAATTATAATAAGAAAATTAAATGATAAACTTTTAAATTTAAACACACCTAGACATTTCCAAACTTGGCTTCATGTGATTCCCACTAAACTAAAAATAAATGTGCAAATCGCTTTTAAAAAATGTATTTTGGTAGAAAAATTAGCCAGGCGTGGTGGCGTGCACCTGTAGTCCCAGCTACTCAGGAGGCTGAGGCAGAATTGTTTAAACCCGGGAGATGGAGGTTGCAGTGAGCCGAGATCATGCTACTGCAGTCTAGCCTGGGTGACAGAGCGAGACTCTGTGTCAAAACAAACGAACAAGAATGTATTTTGGACTATTTCAAACATACAAAGGGATGACTGTAATAAACTCCCATGTACTCAACACTCAGCTTTTTATTTTTCTTGAAACATGCAATTTTATTTTAAAATAAAATAAAAAGTCTCAAAAAAAAAAAACGTATTTTGGGGCTGGGCGCAGTGGCTCACGCCTGTAATCCCAGCACTTTGAGAGGCCGAGGTGAGTGGATCACGAGGTCAGGAGTTCAAGACCAGCCTGACCAACATGGTGAAAACCCGTCTCTACTAAATACACAAAAATTAGCCAGGCGTTATAGTGCGCGCCTGTAATCCTAGCTACTCGAGAGGCTGAGGCAGGAGAATTGCTTGAACCCTGGAGGCGGAGGTTGCAGTGAGCCGAGATCCCGCCACTGCACTTTAGGGTGCGGGATAGAGGGAGACTCCATCTCAAAACAAACAAAAATGTATTTTGGGCTATTTCAAACATACAAAGAGATAATTGTACCCAACATCCAGCTTTTTATTTATTTTTCTTGAAACGTACTTTTATTTTATTTTATTTTGAGTCTCACTGTGTCACCCAGGCTGGAGTGCAGTGTGTCACTGAAGCCTTGACCTCCCAGGCTCAAGCAATCCTCCCACCTCAACCTCCCTAGTAGGAATGAGCTACTGTGCTTGGCCTGAATATTAAGTTTTAAAAAACTTTTTGGGCCGGGTGCAGTGGCTCACGCCTGTAATCCCAGCACTTTGGGAGGCCGAGGCTGGCGGATCACGAGGTCAGGAGATCAAGACCATCCTGGCTAACACGGTGTAACCCCATCTCTATTAAAAATACAAAAAAATTAGCCAGGTGTGGTGGCGGGCGCCTGTAGTCCCAGCTATTCAGACGGCTAAGGCAGGAGAATGGCGTGAACCTGGGAGGCAGAGCTTGCAGTGAGCAAAGGTCGCGTGGTTGCACTCCAGCCTGGGTGACAGAGCGAAACTCTGTCTCAAAAAAACAAAAAAGGTCTAGGCTAATACAAGAGTTAATCAATAAATGTGTGTTTCTTTTTGAGTGGAGAAAAATTCCTTGCCAAAAATCTCCGCTGTAGGTTAAAAAAATTTTTTTTCTTCCCAAACATTACTGCTAAGTAGGTTTACATTTTATGTTTGAATGGTATCTTTTACTTACATGAGTTTATCAGCTATGCCTTTATTGACTTGTCTATTGGGTAGATTATCAAGTGAAATAAGAGAACAATACTTTAAATATTAATTATTTGAGAATATTTTGAATTTTTAAATATTGGTTATTTTAATTTTTTTCAAAATGGAGAACATTGATTTTAAAAGTAACTCATACTCAGCCTGGCCAACATGGTGAAACCCTGTCTCTACTAAAAATACAAAAAATAAAAGTTAGCCGGGCATGATGGCATACACCTGTAATTCCAGCTACTTGGGAGGTTGAGGCATGAGAATCATTTGAACCTGGGAGGTGAAGGTTGCTGTGAGCTGAGATTGTGCCACTGTGCTCCAGCCTGGGTGACAGAGCAAGACTCTGTCTCAAAAAAGAAAAAAACATATACAATAATTCAGACAATTCTGAATAGAAGAAAGTGAAAGTCACTTATAATTCCACCCACTGGAAAAAAAATTTTTTAATATTTTGGCATTTGTCTTACCAGTGCATTTTGGCTATGGTGGTTTAATAGATTAGGTAATAAATATACAATTGTGTCTGTTAATATGTTGTGAAATAAATTGTGTGATTTGCTTTTGTAGAGCTCTGATCCAGCCACACGCCAAATGCTAATTGGTACGGTTCTCCATGAGGTGTTTCAAAAAGCAATAAATAATAGCTTTGCCCCAGAAAAGCTACAAGAACTTGCTTTTCAGACAATTCAAGAAATAAGACATTTGAAGGAAATGTAAGTAGTTATAAGAAGAACTGCAGGTATAATTTTATTATATAACTTCTGTCCTAGAAACTATAAAGTATTTGTGTAGACTATCCAATATAAATTAGTGTAATCTAAAATGCAGATTTCATAGTTCTAGTACACTGTTGGAACTCTGTGAAGAGTTTCTGAAATTGCTCAACAGGAACTTTTTGGGTAAAAATACCTAAATATTTTGTACATGTGCATAGCAGATTCCTTAACTACTTTCAGAGAATGTATAAAGAACTTTTTTGCCTTAGTTCTAGAAACAGTGTGATATACTGAGAATTACATGGGGTTGGGAAGAAGATAAAACTAGTTTCAAAGTGCATCTTTACGGCCAGGTGCGGTGGCTCACGCCTGTAATCCCAGCACTTTGGGAGGCCGAGGCGGGCAGATCACGAAGTCAGGAGATCAAGACCATCCTGGCTAACATGGTGAAACCCTGTCTCTACTAAAAATACAAAAAATTAGCCGGGTATGGTGGCAGGCGCCTGTAGTCCCAGCTACTTGGGAGGCTGAGGCAGGAGAATGGTGTGAACCCGGGAGGTGGAGCTTGCAGTGAGCCGAGATCACACCACTGCACTCCAGCCTGGGCAACAGAGCAAGACTCCATCTCAAAAAAAAAAAAAAAAAATGCAGCTTTACAGTATTTTTTTGGAAGGGATATAGGGGTCTTGCTATGTTGTCCAGGCTGTACTTAAACGACTGGGCTCATGTGTTTCTCCCCACCTCAGCCTCCTGAGTATCTGGAACCTGGAACAACAGGTACATGCCACCATGCCTGGCCTGCCTTACCAGTTTTTTTTTTTTTTTTTTTGAGGTGGAGTTTTGCTCTTGTTGTCCAGGCTGGAGTGCAATGGCGTGATCTCGGCTCACCACAACCTCTGCCTCCCAGGTTCAAGCAATTCTCCTGCCTCAGCCTCCCGAGTAGGTGGGATTACAGGCATGCACCACCACGCCTGGCTAATTTTGTATTTTTAGTAGAGACGGGGTTTCTCAATGTTGAGGCTGGTCTTGAACTCCTGACCTAGGTGATTCGCCCGCCTCGGCCTCCCAAAGTGCTGGGATTACAGGCGTGAGCCACCGCGCCTGGCCTACCTTACCAGTTTTTGTTTTGTTTTGTTTTTGAGATGGAGTCTTGCTCTGTTGCCCAGGGTGGAGTGTGGTGGCTTGCTCTTGGCTCACTGCAGCCTCCACCTCCCGGGTTCAAGCAATTCTCTTGCCTCAGCCTCTCAAGTAGCTTGGATTACAGGCATAAGCCACCACACCTGGCTAATTTTTTGTACTTTTAGTGAAGACGGGGTTTCGCCATGTTGGCCAGGCTCGTCTTGTACTACTGACCTCAAGTGATCCACCCACCTCGGCGTCCCAAAGTGCTGGGATTACAGGCATGAGCCACCAGGTCTGGCCTAAAATTTTGATACATATTACCAAATTGCTCTCTATAGACATTGTCCCAGTTTACATTTCTACTGGCAATATATGAGACTTTGTGAGACCATATGGTCATCTACATCATTTTTTTTTTTTTTTTTTTTTTTTTTTTTTTTTTTTGTAGCCCAGAGGTCCTTTATTTTTTTTTTAACACCTATTATGCCATGAATTCATAGGGAATAGGTTCCAGCAGCTCAGGCTCCTTCCCATTGGTTCTCACAAAGTGTGCTTCTCTGGGTGGAGCAGGCTGGCGCTTTAGTTGAACCCAGGTACCTTTCTCTTTGGCTTCTTTCTTTTTCTGATCATTTTCCTTCACGCGTTTCAGGAAGCTATCTCGGCTCTTAGAGTGCTTGATGTGCTCAATACGCACATTAATTCTCTTGGCAAGAATCTTGCCCTTAACTTGTTTGTTTACAACAATGCCAACAGCATGCTGGGTAACATTGTAGACTCTTCCAGTTTTGCCATGGTAACACTTGTGGGGCATTCCTTTTTGAACAGTACCCATTCCCTTGATGTCTACAATATCACCTTTCTTATAGATTCGCATATATGTGGCCAAAGGAACAACTCCATGTTTTCTAAAAGGCCTAGAGAACATATATCGGGTGCCTCTCCTCTTTCCCTTTGTGTTCGTCATTTTGGCGAATTACTGGAAGATGGCGGTTCCGGCCGAAAGGCCATCATTTTTAATCAACTGGAAACTGCCTGATTTCAAACAGCCTTTTGCAAGGATAACCTTCACCTTCAGTACTCTAAATGTGTGCTTCTCTAGATCTTTTTGGATGCTTTGGTATTAGCAGTTGCTTCCTGGCTTGAGGAATTTCAGCTTCTCTTTCAACCTGCGGTTGCTATTTTGCTTAAGACAATTTTGGCAGAGCTAGCATTGCTAATTTTGTCTTCTCTATTGGACTGGCTCTCCCAGAGGGCTGACACAACTCTGCTCTGTCAGTCTTGGTAAGCTGGAGGTGGCAGAAACCTAGGAAAGTAACAGCTTATTAAATTTGGTGTTAGAAATATTGCACAGTTATATGGTAAATGTGTAGTATCCTGAAGTCTCAATGTCTGATGAATGTGTTATTATGGTGCTCCCTTAAGCAAGTGAGAAAAATTATAAGTTGTATCTTTTTTTTTTTTTTTTTTTGAGACGGAGTCTTCCTCTGTCATCCAGGCTGGAGTGCAGTGGCTCACTAGGCTCACTGCAAGCTCCACCTCCTGGGTTCACGCCATTCTCCTGCCTCACCCTCCCGAGTATCTCATCTGGGACTACAGGCGCCTGCCACCACACCTGGAATAGTGCTGACCTATAGTTAGCACTGTATTTATGGTTATCATCATGGTCTTTACATCTTTTTTTTTTTTTTGAGATGGAGTCTCGCTCTGTCCCCCAGGCTGGAGTGCAGTGGCACAGTCTCGGCTCACTGCAAGCTCCGCCTCCTGGGTTCACGCCATTCTCCTGCCTCAGGCTCCCGAGGAGCTGGGACTACAGGCGCCCGCCACCACGCCCAGCTGAATTTTTGTATTTTTAGTAGAGACAGGGTTTCACCGTGTTAGCCAGGATGGTCTTGATCTCCTGACCTCATGATCTGCCCGCTTCAGCCTCCCAAAGTGCTGGGATTACAGGCGTGAGCCACTGCGCCCGGCCAGGTCTTTACATCTTAATGATTTTTTTTTTTTCTTTTTGAATCTGGCTCTGTCGCCTAGGTTGGAGTACAGCACCGTGATCTCGGCTTATTGCAACCTCTGTCTCCCAGGTTCAAGTAATTCTCCTGCCTCAGCCTTCTCTTTAGCTGGGATTACAGGCGTGCGCCACCATGCCCGGCTAATTTTTTTGCATTTGTTAGTAGAGATGGGGTTTCACCATGTTGGCCAGGCTGGTCTCAAACTCCTGACCTCAGGTGATCCACCCTCCTTGGCCTCCCAAAGTGCTGGGATTACAGGTGTGAGCCACCACGCCCAGCCTATACTTTAATGAGGGCTTACCATCAGCTAAGTGCTTTACATACAGTGTTCTATTTAATCCTCAGACTGACTCTGTAAGATAGTTATTATCTCCTCCTTACAGATGAGGAAACAGGCTTAATTAACAGTGACTTGCTCTTGGTCATACATTTGGTAGTGCAGAGTTAGGATTCAAACCTAGGTGTGATTTTATATACAAACTGATAAGCCCCTACCACCCTAGAGTAGTTATTAAGATTGTGGAGCTTAAACATAAAGAAGGAACTGGAATAATCATGCTGGGAGGGTAAGTTTATAACAGCAGTTCTCAAAACTTTTGCTCTCAGGACCCCTTTACACTAAAAAATTATTAAAGACTGGAAAGAGCTTTTGTTTATGTGGGCTATATTTATGATTAATTACTGTACTAGAAAGTAAAACATGTTTATTAATTCATTTGAAATTAACATGTATATTCATTTTTGTTGTTGTTGTTATTGAGACAGTCTTGCTCTGTCACCCAGGCTGGATTACAATGGCATGACCTCAGCTCACTGCAGCCTCCACCTCCTGGGTCAGTCGATTCTCCTGCCTCAGCCTCCTGAGTAGCTGGGATTACAGGTGCCTGCTGCCACGCCTGGCTAATTTTTGTGTTTGTAAGTAGAGACAGGGTTTCACCATATTGGCCAGGCTGGTCTTGAACTCCTGACCTCAAGTGATCCACTCGTCTCGGCTTCCCAAAGTGTTGGGATTATAGGCATGAGCCACTGCACCTAGCCTAAAATATATTTCATTTAAAAATATCAATCTATGCTTGTTAACATAACATTTTAATGAAGAAAACTGTTGTAAAAAAAATGTAATGAATGTCATTGTTTTACATTTTTTCAGTTTCTTTTTGCTTTCTTTCTTCCTTATTTATTTTTTTTGAGGTAAGGTGTCTCTCTGTTGCCCAGGCTGGAGTGCAATGATGAAATTATCACCCACTGTGACCTCAGACAATCCTCCAGCCTCTATTTTTTTTTTCTTTCTTTCTTTCTTTTTTTTTTTTTTTTTTGAGATGGAGTTTCACTCTTGTTTCCCAGGCTGGAGTGTAATGGCACGATCTCAGTTTACTGAAACCTCCGCCTTCCGGGTTCAAGCGATTCTCTTGCCTCAGCCTCCCGAGTAGCTGGGATTACAGGCGTGCACCACCATGCCTGGCTAATTTTGTATTTTTGGTAGAGATGGGGTTTCTCCACGTTGGTCAGGCTGGTCTTGAACTCCCAACCTCAGATGATCTGCCCATCTCGGCCTCCTAAAGTGCTGAGATTACAGGCATGAACCACAGAGCCTGGCCGTTTTTTTTTTTCTTACTTAAAGCTACAGCACCCAATATTCCCAGGTGGTCTCCCATCCAAGTAGTAACCAAGCTCAACCCTGCTTAGCTTCTGAGATAAGATGAGATCGGCTGCATTCTGGGTGGTATGGGTGTAGACCAAGCCTCTATTTTTGCAAATGTTTTAAATGTATGACTTCATATAAGATCGTGGATTCTCGTATCTGCTTCTGCGTTCAAAATATTTCTATGTTTTATGTCATGTACCCTCAGAAAATTCAACTGTACTGTCATGAAAGGAAAATGATAAATAATGTATTCATATTGTTATGACATAATTTTGACCTTGTAAGAACCCTGAAAAATTAAGACTTGGGTTTTTTTGTTTCTGTAGATTTCTCACATAAGAAGTTAACATTCCTATATACTGTCTTTTCATGTTGTAAGGCTGTTACTGCCTTTCTGTCCATATGACTCTTTCTTCTCTTTTACATTTCTACTTTCCATTGCTTGGTTTCAGGAGCAATATCGCCATTTTTTTTATCCCAAAGGTGTAACTGAGACTTTTCCAATTAGACCTTGGTATGAATTAGAGCAAATTATCAGAAATTTGATGTCATGTCACTGTTTCAGTATTATTTGGATTTTTTTTTTTTAAAACAGGGTCTCACTCTGTCACTCAGGCTGGAATACAGTGGTGAGATCACAGGTCACTGTAACCTCAAACTTTTGGGCTGAAACGATCCTTCCGCTTCAGCCTACTGAATAGCTGGGATCATAGTTCCACACCACCATGCTTGGCATTATTTGGATGCTTTTTAAAAATTGTGGTTAAATGCACATAAAAATTACCGTGTTAGACCAGGCGTGATGGCTCACCCCTGTAATCCCAGCACTTTCAGATGCCGAGGCGGGCAGATCACGTGAGGTCAGGGGTTCAAGACCAGGCTGGCCAACATGGTGAAACCCTGTCTTTACTAAAAATACAAAAATTAGCTGGGCATGGTGTCGTATGTCTATGGTCCCAGCTACTCAGGGGACTGAGGCAGGAGCATCATTTGAACCTGGGAGGCAAAGGTTGCAGTGAGCCAAGATCGCGCCAGCCTGGGCAACAAGAGCGAAACTCCGTCTCAAAAAAAAAAAAAAAAAAAAAATTACCATATTAGGTCAGGTGCAGTGGCTCATGCCTGTCATCCCAGCACTTTGGGAGGCCATGGTGGGCAGATTGCTTGAGCCCAGGAGTTTGAGACCAGCCTGGCCAACATGGTGAAACCCCATCTCTACTGAGAATACAAAAAAATTAGCTTAGCGTGGTGGTGTGTGCCTGTAATTCCAGCTACTCTGAAGGCTGAGCGGGCAGAATCACTTGAACCTAGAAGGCAGAGGTTGTAGTGAGCCGAGATAGCACTACTGTGCTCCAGCCTGGGTGACAGCGCGAGACCCTGTCTCAAAAAATAAGAAAAGAAAAGAGAAAAAGAAAAGAAAAAAAAATTACCATGTTAACTTTGTGTGTGTGTGTGTGTGTGTGTGTGTGTGTATGTGTGATGGAGTCTTGCTCTCTTGCCCGGGCTGGAGTGCACTGGTGTGATCTCGGCTCACTGCAACCTCTGCCTCCTGGATTCCAGCGATTCTTCTGCCTCAGCCTCCCAAGTAGCGGGGATTACAGGCATGCACCCCCACGCCTGGCTAATTTTTATATTTTTAGTAGAGACAGGGTTTCACCATGTTGGCCGGGCTTGTCTCGAACTGCTGACCTTGTGATCCACCCTCCTCCGCCTCCCAAAGTGCTGGGATTACAGATGTGAGCCACTGCGCTCTGCCCATGTTAACCATTTTTAAGGGTACAGTTCAGAGGCAAAATACATTCACCTTGTTGTACAACCATCACCCTATCTATCTCCAGAACTCTTTACATCTTCCCAAACTGAAGCTCTGTGCCCTTGAAACAATAACACCCCCTTCTTTCCTCCTCCCAGCCTCTGGCAACCCCCATTCTACTTTCTAGCTCTGTGATTTTCACTACTGTAGGTACCTCATATGAATATTAGTCCTTTTGTGACTGGCCTATTTCACTTAGCATAATATCCTGAAGGTTCTTCAATGTTGTAGCATATGTCAGAATTTCCTTCCTTTTTATAGCTGAATAATACTGCATTGTATGGAGTATGCCACATTTTGTCTATCCATTTATTGGCTGACGAACAGTTGGGTTGCTTATATGTATTTTTTTGTCCTCATTTACTTTTCTCATATTTATACTTTCATATTTGCTATCATATTTTTGGCAGGTACCGCTTAAATTTAAGTCTATTTACTACTATATTTTTGGCAGGTACCGCTTAAATCTAAGTCAAGATGAAATAAAACAAGAAGTAGAGGACTATCTTCCTTCGTTTTGTAAATGGGCAGGAGATTTCATGCATAAAAACACTTCGACTGACTTCCCTCAGATGCAGCTGTCTCTGTAAGAAACACATTTTGTTTATATATATATAGTCTTCATATTTTTAGACCAGGATGCCATTCTGTGTGTTGAATCAAAGTTTTTAAAAGATTGAGTAATTACAATTAGCCGTTTTCCTTGCTTATTTTATAAATTATGGTCCTAAGTATCTTTCCATGATAAAAAAGAACCCAGTGAGTAGAAAATTTTATTTTCATTATTATGATAGCTTATTTTTTAATGTAGATATGTATTTTCTTTTTCTTTCTTTTTTTTTTTTTGAGATGGAGTTTTGCTCTGTTGCACAGGCTGGAATACAGTGGCACTGATCTTGGCTCCCTGCAACCTCCGCCTCCCAGGTTCAAGCGATTCTCCTGCTTCAGCCTCCCAAGTAGCTGGGATTACAGGCACCTGCCACCACACCTGGCTAATTTTGTATTTTTAGTAGAGATGTGGTTTCACCATGTTGTCAAGGCTGGCCTCGAACTCCTAACCTCAGGTGATCCACCCGCCTCAGCCTCCCAAAGTGCTGGGATTACAGGCGTGAGCCACTGTGCCCAGCCTCTTTCTTCTTTTTTTTTTTCTTTTTTGAGACAGAGTCTTGCACTGTTGCCCAGGCTGGAGTGCAGTGGCATGATTTCGGCTTACTGCAACCTCCGCCTCCTGGGTTCAAGCAATTCTTCTGCCTCAGCCTCGCAAGTACCTGGGATTAGAGGCGCCCACCACCATACCCGGCTAATTTTTTGTATTTTTAGTAGAGACAGGGTTTCGCCATGTTGGCTAGGCTGGTCTTGAATGCCTGACCTCAGGTGATCCACACACCTTGACCTCCCAAAGTACTGGGATTACAGGTGTGAGCCACTATGCCTGGCCTGTATTTTCTTATAAAGTAATCAATTTATAAATATTTTGGGGGTCTTAATTTTTTTCATTTGATTCTTTTTTTTTTTTTGAGATGGAGTCTTATTATGTCCCCCAGGCTGGAGTGCAATGGTGTGATCTCGGCTCACTGCAACTTCCATGTCCCGGGTTCAAGCAATCCTCCTGCCTCAGCCTCCTGAGTAGCTGGGATTACAGGTGTATGCCACCACACCTGGCTAGTTTTTGCATTTTTATTAGAGATGGAGTTTCACCATGTTGGCCAGGCTGGTCTCAAGCTCCTAACCTCAAGTGATCCTCCCACTTCGGCCTCCCTCCCAACGTGCTGGGATTACAGGCATGAGGCACTGTGCCTGGCCTCATTTGATTCTTTCATGTGTATTTCTCTGTGTTACTAGCATATTGTCTGTGTCATGTGTTGACTGTCATATGGATGTGCTATATATTTACTGTGTTTAGCCATTTAATGCTGTTTGGCATTACGTGTATTTTCAAGTTTTTTTTTTTTTCTCCTCAAAGTGGCATTGTTATAATTTTATAGGGGAAATATGTTTTTTTCTGTTATTCATTTAGCAAATATTTATTGGGTGTCTAATATATGCCAAGTAATGTTTTAGGTGCTTGGATCATGGTAGCAAAAAAACAAAACAAAACATACAACTGCCTACTTTGTGAAATTTCTATACTACTGCACAAGTAAATAGCAGGGGACCAGACTGTGATTAATGCAGTGCCGAACAATGAGGAGGATAAGAAGAAGGGGAGAATAGGTAGGTAGTGGTGGCAGGGATATTCCATAGAATGTTCATGGAAGGCCTTTCTCTTAAGGTAGCATTTGAGCAGAAGCTTAAAGGAAATGAAGTAGTGAGCCGTACAGCTGTCTGTAGGAGGAATGTTCCAGGTAGGGGAAACAGGGCAAAAGCCCTGTGGCTGACACTTACTAGCTGTGTGTTCAGTATCTCAGCGAACCAGTGTGATGGCTAGAGCAAAGTGCAGTAGGAGAAGAGCAGCAGTAGTTCCCCTGGAGCCTTATCATCCTGATCAGGACTTGGCTGCTGCTCTGATTAGAATGGAAGCCATTGGAGGGTTTTTATCTGATTTCCATTTTTTTTCTTTTGAGATGGAGTCTCGCCCTGTTGCCCAGATCTTGGCTCACTGCAACGTCCACCTCCCGGGTTCACGCCATTCTCCTGCCTCAGCCTCCCGAGTAGCTGGGACTACAGGTGCCTGCTGCCATGCCTGGCTAATTTTTTGTATTTTTAGTAGAGACAGGGTTTCACTGTGTTAGCCAGGATGGTCTCGATCTCCTGACCTCGTGATCTGCCCGCCTCGGCCTCCCAAAGTGCTGGGATTACAGGCGTGAGCCACTGTGCCCGGCTCCTTTTTTTTTTTTTTTTTAAACAGGCAGAGTTTTATTTTTCTTTAAATAGGCACGAATTCCATGTATACTAATATTCTCAATGTTCTCTGAATATTTTCAATATTTTATGACATTTTGTGATTTAAAAAATTAGCTTTAAGGGGGTCCGGGCATGGTGGCTCATGCCTGTAATCCCTGCATTTTTGGAGGTTGAGGCACTGTATCAACTGGCTCAGGAGTTTGAGACCAGCCTGGCCAACATGGTGGAACACCATCTCTACTAAAAATACGAAAATTAGCCAGGCGTGGTGGTGGGTGCCTGTAATCCCAGCTACTCGGGAGGCTGAGGCAGGAGGATCGCTTGAACCAGGAGGCAGAGGTTACAGTGAGCCGAGATCGTACCACTGCACTGTAGCCTGGGCAACAAAGCGAGACTCCGTCTCAAAAAAAAAAAAAAATGCTTTAAGATTTGTGAGTCATAAAGCTTTGGAGTAGTTAGTTCTTTGGACCTATTCCCTGTGGTTCGAAGGATATAATGAGCCTGGATGTGAATCCCAGTTTGGCCGTAATTTAGCTGTATAACTATAGCAGGCTCCTTGTGTGTGCTAGTTTCTGCTTTGATCTCATTTACTTTTTTTTTTCTCTCCTTTTTTTTGAGACAAGGTCTCACTCTGTTGCCCAGACTGGAGTGTGGTGGTATGATTTAGGCTCACTGCAACCTCTGCCTCCTGAGTTCAAACAGTCCTTCCACCTCAGCCTTCTGAGTAGCTGGGACTACAGGTGCACACCATCCTGCCTGGCTAATTTTTGTATTTTTTGTAGAGATGATGTTTTGTCATGTCACCCAGGATGGCTAGTCTCGAACTCCTGGACTCAAATGATCCTCCTGCCTTGGCCTCCCAAAGTGCTAGGGTTACAGGCGTGAGCCACCATGCCCGGCCCTTTAATGGGACTTTTACATGTATTTTAAAAATATTTAGTAGTTTAAAAAAAGGCTTGTCTTGCTGTTAGAGTTGAGTTTGTTTTTTTTGTTTGTTTGTTTGTTTTGTTTTGTTTTTGAGATGGAGTCTCGCTCTGTCGCTCAGGCTGGAGTACAGTGGCACGCCATCTTGGCTGTTAGAGTTGAGTTTGTTTTTTTTGTTTGTTTGTTTTGTTTTGTTTTTGAGATGGAGTCTCGCTCTATCGCTCAGGCTGAGTACAGTGGCGCGATCGTGGCTCACTGCAACCTCTGCTTCCTGGGTTCAAATGATGCTTGTGACACAGCCTCCTGAGTAGCTGGGACTATAGGCATGAGCCAGCACGCCTGGCTAATTTTTCTATTTTTAGTAGAGGCGAGGTTTCACCATGTTGGCCAGGCTGGTCTCGAACTCCTGACCTCAAGTGATCCACCTGCCTCAGCCTCCCAAAGTGTTGGGATTACAGGCATGAGCCACTGCTCCCGGCTGAGTTTGTTTTTTATATTTTTTATTTCTGTAGTGGTCATAAATTTACCACCAGCTCCCTACACTTAGAAAAAAGCTACAGTGAATAGATTGTTTAGTTTTTCTTGTGTTTTAAAAATAAATTTATAAATGTTTCATTTTTTGTTATTTCTTTGGAACAGACTGACATAGGGGATGGATATTGTGCTTCACTGTGATAAACTGTGTTTATCAAGTAGTCATCCTTCACCTAGTTCCTTGCTTTGCTTTATAATATTCTGTCATTCTGGTCTCTGTGAATGTTCTGTAACACTAAGAAAGTTAATTTTATCGGCCTGGCATGGTGGCTCATGCCTGTAATCCCATCACTTTGGGTGGCTGAGGTGGGCAGATCATGAGGTCAGGAGTTTGAGACCAGCCTGGCCAAGATGGTGAAACCCTGTCTCTACTAAAAATATAAAAATTAGCCGGGCATGGTGGCAGGCGCCTGTAATCCCAGCTATTCGGGAGGCTGAGGCAGGAGAATCGCTTGAACCCGGGAAGCAGAGGTTGCTGTGAGCTGAGATCGCGCCACTGAACTCTAGCCTGGGTGACAGAGCAAGATTCCATCTCAAAAAAAAAAAAAAAAATGCTGATTTTATCTTCAACTGCTCCTAATTATTTATCCTCATTTACCCTCCTTCGTCCTCCCTCCTTTTTTTCCCTTCCTTCCTCCTTTCTTTCTTTTTGTCATTTACATTTGCTTGAAAATTTTTTTTTTTTTTTTTTTTTTTTTTGAGATGGAGCCTTGCTCTGTCACCTAGTCTGGAGTGCAGTGGCGCAATCTCAGCTCACTACAGCCTCCCAGGTTCAAGCGATTCTTCTGCCTCAGCCTCCTGAGTAGCTGGGATTACAGGTGCCTGCCACCGTGCCTGGCTAATTTTTGCATGTTTAGTAGAGATGGGGTTTCACCATGCTGGCCAGGCTGGTCTCGAACTTCCGACCTTAGGTGATCCACCCGCCTCAGCCTCCCAAAGTGCTGGGATTACAGGTGTGAGCCACTGCACCCAGCTGCTTGACATTTTAAATTACGGTAGATATCTATTTTTGTAGTTTTTTTGGGCATAAGCTTGTCTTTTACTTTTTGTTAATTGTTTTAGCATCCTGTCTGCATGTTTGCTTGTTTGTTTGTTTGTTTTCCTTTGGTGGAGTCTTAACCCAAATGTGTTTTTTTCTTTTTGGTTAAAATTAACCCATTGTTTTTACAATGATAAGCATGGTTCTCAGAATCCTGGGTTAATAAATTCTGCAAACATTTATTCAATGCTATGTGTGTGCCAAGGATTATACCAGGTACTGTTGTTATAGGGATAACTAAAGCCCTCAGGAACTCAGTGTATTGGTGGTAGATGAAAATAATAAAAGTGAAGGGGTTTGCTGGTGGAGAAAATGTAGGTGACAAAAGCAGCATGGAACCCTGGCAGGTAACAGCATATAAGGCACAGAAGGAGATAATAGAATCTGTTGAAGAAGGCTTAGGATAGGTCAGCAAGGGATTTGCAGCCTGGAAGAAGGGCATCATAGATGCTAAGGAAAGAGTGTGGAATTCAGACTCATCTTTGACCTACAAGGAATCTTTGAAATCAAATCCCACATTTTTTTGTCAAAACACAAAATTATATACATTTTATATACAATGCACTCATGCTAGCTTAATGATGGGGATATGTTTTGAGAAATGTGTTAGGCAATGTCATCATTGTATGAACATCAGAGTGTACTTATGCAAACCTAGATGGTAGAGCTCCTACTACACACTAGGCCATATGGTATATCCCATTGCCTCTAGGCTACACACTTGTACAACATGTTACTGTACTGAATACTGTAGGCAATTGTAACAACGGTATTTGTGTATCTAAACATATCTAAATATAGAAAAGGTAGTGTGTTGTATTACTACAATAGCTAGATGTCACTAGGCAGTGGAATTTTTTAGTTACATTATGATCTTATGGGACCACTATCCTAGGTTGACAAAATCATTGTTATACAATGGCTGACTGTATATATAATTTTTCAAGTCACAGAGAACTTTTACTGAAATAGATTATGCATTATGCCATAAGGGAAACACCAATAAATTTTTAAGGATCAGTATCTTAGAAACGATATTCTGCAACTGTACTGTAACAAAGTTAGAACTTGGTAACAAAAGGATATCTAAAATTCTCATGGTTTGTGAACTAAGAAAATGTTGATAAATGTTTTAAAAGGTCAGTCATAAAGGAAATTAACACATTTAGAATAGGTGGTTACATACCAAATTTTGTAGACTATAGCTAAAGTAGTACTTAGAAATTAATTTTTGTTGCCATTTAAAAAAATTGTGGTGGCTGGGTGTGGTGGCTTATGCCTGTAATCCCAGCACTTTGGGAGGCTGAGATGGATGGATCACCTGAGGTCAGGAGTTAGAGACAAGCCTGGCCAACATGGTGAAACCCTATCTCTACTAAAAAATACAAAAATTAGCCAGGCATGGTGGTGCACGCCTGTAATCCCAACTACTCGGGAGCCTGAGACAGGAGAGTTGCTTGAACCTGGGAGGTGGAAGTTGCAATGAGCCGAGATTGCACCACTATACTCCAGCCTCTGCGACAGAGCGAGATTCCATCTCAAAAAAAAAAAAAAAAAAATTGTGGTAATAAACATATAGTGGCTGCGCATGGTGGCTCATAACTGTAATCCCAGCACTTTGGGAGGCGAAAGCAGGAGGATTGCTGGAGACCAGGAGTTCGAGATCAGCCTGGGAAACATGGTGAGAACTTGTCTCTACAAAAAAAAATAGCTGGGCTTAATGGCAGATGCCTGTAGTTTCAGCTACTTGAAAGGCTGAGGCAGGAGGGTCTCTTGAGCCCAGGAGGTCGAAGCTGCAGTAAACTGTGTTCGTGCTACTGCATTCCAGCCTGGGTGACAGAGTGAGACTCTGTCTCAGAATAATAATAATAATAAAGCCATATTGCTTCTTTTTCCAGGGCACTGAATTTTAGTAACAACTTTAAAAGTTTTTTTTAACCTGTATTCTATTAGGTATACATGTGACATTTCATAAATAATAAGTTTTGCCTAATTTAATAAAAGCATATCTGAATACACACCATGAACAAGTAACAGTTGGTGAGAGAATATAAATATTTAAGAAATTTCAGACCCAGTGCAGTGGATCTTGCTTGTAATTCCAGCACTTTGGGAGATCAAGATAAGAGGATTGATTGAGTTCACCATGTTGCCCTGCCTTTTGTAGACTCTGTCTCTACAAATTTGAAAATAATTAGCGAGGTGTGGTGGTGCACACCTCTCATTCCAGCTACTTGGGAGGCTGAAACAGAAGGATTGCTTGAGTCCAGGAGGTCAAGGCTGCAGTGAGCTGTGTTCATGCCACTCCACTCTACCCCGGGCAACAGAGAAAGACCTGTCTCACTAAGAAAGAAAGAAAAAGAAATTTTAGATAAATTATGGCTTCTCTGAATTTCACTATTGTCTTCTTCAGCGATTCTGGAAGGATACATATCTTCCATGAGATTATATTTGAAGCATCTTGAAATAGTTTTTTTATAAAAAATTATTTAAGACAGCATTATTTTTCTTAGAAAATATTCTCATTTAAAAAATTGCTGTCCATGGCCAGGTGTGGTGGCTCACTCCTGTAATCCAGCACTCTGGGAGGCCAAAGCAGGTGGATCACTTGAGGTCAGGAATTTGAGACCAGCCGGGACAACAGGGCAAAAGCCTGTCTCTATTAAACAAAAAAAGGAAGAAATAGCTGTCCAAAAAAAGAAATAGGGGCTGACCATAATAATATGAACTAAACAAAAATCAACTAAATAATCTATTCTAACAACTAGAATTATTCTATTTTTAAAAATCTTCATTTTGATAGGAAATGTTTTATTACTAGAAAAGTCATCTTTTTCATGTAAGATTTCCACTAGATTTAGTATTTTATGTGGCTGGCTTTGAATCTAAAAGTGTAAAATATTTTCCCAGTAGATAGGATTAGTAAGAGGTAACTCTTATCTTTCTGCAGAATAACTGTAACTGCTCTGAAAATGAGTAAATCTTAGATAAGAGAGGTTTGTAAGTTATTTCCACCTCTTCTCATTCCTTCAACATTTATATGTTCCCTTTTTTTCTCCTTCCTGTGCTCATGGGTTATTTACCAATTAAGAGATTAAAGTCAGAACCTCTTATAATAAAAAAAATTGAGTACTTACTTTAAATATTGATAGTGGTAGACATGGTTTCATTCAGTTATTAAGTAAAGAAAATGAAACACTTGGAAGTGACCATGAGCTCCTTTGAAGATTGTCACCTGGGGATGTGTGGATGAAGTGTTGGGTGAATGAGCCCCAGACTTCATAGATGATGGAGATAGCTCTTCTTTTTTTTTTTTTTTTTTTTCCGAGACTGGGTCTTGTTCTGTCACTCAGGTTGGAGTGCAGTGGCACGATCTTGGCTCACTGCAACCTCCGCCTCCTGGGTTCGAGCAATTCTCCTGCCTTAGCCTCCCTAGTAGCTGGGATTACAGGCATGTGCCACCCTGCCCGGCTAATTCTTGTATTTTTTTAATCGAGACAGGGTTTCACCATGTTGGCCAGGCTGGTCTTGAACTCCTGAACTCAAATGATCTGCCTGCCTTAGCATGAGCCACCAGGCCCAGCAGACAGCTCATTCTTAATCAGTGTAATCTAGTGTTATGTGAAGGAATACATCTCTCATTGCTTAGGGTGCAACCACATGCAAGCCATTACATACTAATTTGCATAATAATTGTATATCATAATACTCAGATTGGAATTGTGGCTCTAGCAATTTAAGTAGCAAGACTGTTGTAATCTAGGCCTGAGAAAATAAGGGCCTGAGTTAAGAAGATATAGTAGGAATGACTGAAAGGAACAGATGATAAATACTGAGAAAGACTAAATTTCATGAGCAGAGCCCGTAGAAGAGTGGTTCTTAAACTTGAGCATGCATCAAAATTGTGGAGGGTTGATTAAACAGATTGCTAGGCCTCACCCCTAGAGTTTCTGTTTGAGTAGGTTTGGAGTGGGTCTTGAGGATTTACTTTTATAGCAAGTTCTCAGGTGATGCTGTTGCTACTGGTCCAGGGACCACAGTTTGAAAATCACTGCTGTAAAGGTAGGTAGACCCTTTCCCCTCCCCACGTTCTCTGTGTGTAATAGACAGTCAGAGCCAGCAGATGTGAAATGAGCTAAGTGTTCTAATTAAGTGTTTTTGTGCTTTTTTTTTTTTCAGGCCAAGTGATAATAGTAAGGATAATTCAACATGTAACATTGAAGTCGTGAAACCAATGGATATTGAAGAAAGCATTTGGTCCCCTAGGTTTGGATTGAAAGGCAAAATAGATGTTACAGTTGGTGTGAAAATACATCGAGGGTATAAAACGAAATACAAGATAATGCCGCTGGAACTTAAAACTGGCAAAGAATCAAATTCTATTGAACACCGTAGTCAGGTATATATGTTAATAAGAAAATTGTCTGTTTTATACTTTTTTTTTTTTGAGACAGAGTCTTGTTCTGTCGCCCAGGCTGGAGAGCAGTGGCGCGGTCTTGGCTCACTGCAATCTCCACCTCCCGGGTTCACGCCAGGCTGGAGTGCAATGGTGTGATCTCAGCTCATTGTAACCTCTGCCTCCCGGATTCAAGCGATTCTCCTGCCTCAGCCTCCTGAGTAGCTGGGATTACAGGCCCTCACCACCATGCCCAGCTAATTTTTTGTATTTTTAGTAGAGACGGGTTTCACTATGTTGGTTAGGCTGGTCTCGAACTCCTGACCTCGTGATCTGCCTTCCTCAGACCCCCAAAGTGCTGGGATTACAGGCATGAGCCACCGCACCCGGCCTTATGCCTGACTAATTTTTGTATTTTTTGTAGAAATCGAGTTTTGCCATGTTGCCCAGCCTGGTCTCGAACTCGCGACCTCACCTGATACTCCCACCTCAGCCTCCCAAAGTGCTGGAACTACAGGCGTGAGCCACTGTACCCAGCCTTTTGCTATTAATTGTGTATGAAATATTGAAGGTTTTCACAAGAGCTTTACATTTGGGAATGAAAAGTAGGGTAACTTTGTTTCACCTATTATTAGATTTTCTGTAGATGTTGGAAGTGGAAGAAAAAGTGTTTCCCCTTTTTAAAGACTTGAACTTTTTACTTTGATAATACAGAAATAACTGAAATTACAAACTTACATACTTGGCTAAATTATAACCCTCTGGAGGAAGGAAAATTATGCCAATAGAAGAAAGGCTTGTTTTTGAAGTCAAAGGTCAGAAGGAATGTATTTTGTGTATATGAGACTGAAAATTTTTAATTGATTTTTAAAATCACAAGTTTGAATGAAATCACTTTATAATGCTAAACAGGAGGTAAATATAAAAGCATTTCAGGCCAGCACAGTGGCTCACGCCTGTAATCCCAGTACTTTGGGAGGCTAAGGTGGGTGGATCACTTGAGGTCGGGAGTCTGAGACCAGCCTGGCCAACATGGTGAAACCCCATCTCTACTACACACACACACACACACACACACACACACACACACACACACACACACACACACACACACACACACACACACACACACACACACACACACACACACACACACACACACACACACACACACACACACACACACACACACACACACACACACCCCTGGTGTGGTGGCACATGCCTGTAGGCCCAGCTACTCGGGGGGCTGAGAATTGCTCAAACTAGCGAGGCAGAGGTTGTAGTGAGCTGAGATTGCGCCACTGCACCCCAGCTGGGGTGACAGAGCCAGACTCCATCTCAAAAATAAGTAAATAAATAAAAGCTTTTCAATATCTTAAGTGATCTAGATTCCAAGATCTTTTTCCATTGAGATTGTTGCTCTAATTCACCATTGCTTCAAGGCAAAGAATATTACTGTATTTAATTTTGTTCAATCGGAGATTTTATTTTTGCAAGAAGTGCAAGAAAATTTTAAGAGTAAAGTAGTAATTCTTGTATTGAAAAATATGAGGAAATTTGCTAGAACAAGGCTTAAAAAAAGTTGGAATTTATATTGCATATTATGCACGAGACAAGACATTGAAAAATTAATTATGATAGTTCATTATTATGTTGGGTATGAGGAAAAAAATAAGGTTCCCTACTTAAAGGATTTGACTTTTTAATTTTGATAATAAAAGGTTTAAGAAAGTTTTTTTTAGATGGGGTCTTGCTATGTTGACTTGCAGCTAAAGCTGTTACATGAGCTAAAAGGACTATTTTTAACTTGTCTTAGATGGTTTCTCTGAGAATTTCATGAAACCTAAGGTGGTTAATGACATTTCATGCTCTGGAGAAACAAACTCTGTAGAGTTAGTATTATTTGTCACAGTAGCTATCATGTAAATGATAATCATTTTTGTTTTGGTTCGTTTATTTTAAATGGAGAAAATAGTGTCTACAGACTGTTAACTTCAAAATGTAAATCACAGTTTGATTAATTTCCTTCTTCAATTTATTGGATATCTAAATATTTGCTTTCTAAGAAAATTCTCTGTAGAATTCTTGGTTATCTAAGTAAAACTGAGAAGCATGAACTATGTTTGTTTTGTGTAAATTAAATTTTTTTTTTTTTTTGAGACAGAGTCTTGCTGTCACCCAGGCTAGAGTGCAGTGGCGCAAGCTCGGCTCACTGCAAGCTCTGCCTCCTGGGTTCATGCCATTCTGCCTCAGCCTCCCGAGTAGCTGGGACTACAGGTGCCCACCACCACGCCCGGCTAATTTTTTTGTATTTTTAGTAGAGACGGTGTTTCACCTTATTAGCCAGGATGGTCTCGATCTCCTGACCTCGTGATCCGCCCACCTCGGCCTCTCAAAGTGCTGGGATTACTGGCGTGAGCCACTGCGCTCGGCCTTTTTATTTTTTTATTTTAAGATAGTCTCCCTCTGTTACCCAGGCTGGGATGTAGTGGCACGGTCTCGGCTCACTGCAGCCTTTACTTCCCAGGGTCAATCAATCCTCCCATCTCAGCCTCCTGAGTAGCTGGGACTATGGACGCATATCACCATGCCTGGCTAATTTTTTTTTTTGAAGTGAAGTCTCCTTCTGTCCCCCAGGCTAGAGTCCAGTGGCACGATCTTGACTCAGTGCAACCTCCACCTCCCGGGTTCAAAAAATTCTCCTGCCTTAGCCTCTCAAGTAGCTGGATTACAAGCATGTGCCATCACACCTGGCTAATTTTTGTATTTTTAGTAGAGACAGGGTTTCACTATGTTGGCCAGGCTGGTCTCGAACTCCTGACCTCAAGTAATCTGCCCACCTTGGCCTTCCAAAGTGCTGGGAGTATAGTCATGAGCCACCACGCCCAGCCGTGCCCGGGTAATTTTTAAATTTTTTTACATACATCTCTTTTTGTAGAAATGGGGATCTCACTATGTTTTTGTTTTTATGCTTTTAAATTTTTGTGGGTACTTGGTAGGTGTATACATTCATGGATTACATGAGATATTTTAATACAGGCATGCAATACGTAATAATCATAACATAGTAAATGTGGTATCCATCCCCTCAAACATTTATTATTTGTGTTACAAATAACCCAGGGATACTCCTTTAGTGATTTTAAAATGCACAGTTAAATTATTTTTGACTATAGTCACTCTGTTGTGCTAGCAAATACTGTCTTATTCATTACTCTTTTTTTTTTCTTGGTACCCATTAACCATCCCCACTTCTCCCCCCACCACCCTCACTATTGTTCCCAGCCCCTGGTAACCAACCTTCTACTATCTGTCTCCATGAATTCAATTGTTTTAATTTTTTGCTCCCACAGGTAAGTGAGAACATACAAAGTTTTCTGTGTCTGGCTTTTTTTGCTTAACATAATGGCTATCAGTTGGTCTCACTATATTGCCCAGGCTGGTCTCAAACTCCTGGGCTCAAGCGATCTGCCTGCCTTGGCCTTCCAAAGTGTTGGGATTGCAGGCCTGAGCCACCATGCCTGGCCTGGATTAAATGTTTGACATCAGATTTGTTGTGTTATCTTTACCAGTTTGGCTCATGTTACTTATTAAATAGAAATAACTTTATTGATCTTTTGAGTTTAAAAGTATGTTTTGGTTGCAAGACAATGTAGGGAAATACAAGAAGTTATAGTTTTGTTTGAGCAAATGTCAATGTTTGCACAGGTTGTTCTGTACACTCTACTAAGCCAAGAGAGAAGAGCTGATCCAGAGGCTGGCTTGCTTCTCTACCTGAAGACTGGTCAGATGTACCCTGTGCCTGCCAACCATCTAGATAAAAGAGGTTGAGCCATTTTTTTTTTAGTTTTACTTCGTTGCCCACCCCCAACTTCAGCTTCTGGTGATACATATTTATACCTGACAATCTACTCACAGCACTTATTAGGTTATAATTTGTAGCTGTGGGCTTTTTTTGTAGTTGTTTTGTATGTATGTGTTTTTGTTTTTATTTTTTGAGATAGAGTCACACTCTGTTGCCCAGGCTGGAGTGAAGTGGCACAATCTTGGCTCACTGCAACCTCCACCTTCTGGGTTGAATCGATTCTCCTGCCTCAGTCTCCTGAGTAGCTGGGATTACAGGCATGTGCCACCATGCCTGGCTAGTTTTACTTTTAGTAGAGATGGGGTTTCTCCATGTTGGCCAGGCTGGTCTTGAACTCTTGGCCTCAAGTGATCTGCCCACCTTGGTCTCTGAAAGTGCTGGGATTACAGGCATGAGCCACTGTACCTGGCCAATTGTGGTATTTTTTTAAAAGAATTTTAATAATATACTCTATAGTTGAAAACATTATTAATCTTTTAAAATTTTATTATGCAAAACTTTATTTCAAACTTTCTATTTTATATTAAAGATATTCTAGATAGCTGTATTTATCCTCAGTATTCAGCTAATACCAACTTCACAATGCTTACTAGTTATGAAATATATAGTTTAAAGAATTTATCAAGTGAACAGAAACTTAAAGGAAATGTACCAAAATGTTGTTATTCTAGTATAGTGGGAAATATGAATACTGTTTTCTCCTTTTTAAAATGTTTTTATTTTTATTTTATTTATTTATTTATTTTTTTTTTTGAGACCGAGTTTTGCTCTTGTTACCCAGGCTGGAGTGCAATGGTGCGATCTCAGCTCCCTGCAATCTCCGCCTCCCAGGTTCAAGTGATTCTCCTGCCTCAGCCTCCTGATTAGCTGTAATACAGTCATGCGCCACCAATCCCAGCTAATTGTGTATTTTTAGTAGAGACGGAGTTTCACCATGTTGGTTAGGCTAGTCTTGAACCCCTGACCTCTGGTGATCCGCCCACCTCGGCCTCCCCAAGTGTTGGGATTACAGGCGTAAGCCATTGTTCCCGGCCCTAAAATGTTTTTAAATCTGAAAGTTTTACATATATACTGAAAAAGACATGATAAACTTTATTTAACTCTTAAAAAGACATTCACCTTTTTTTCATAGAATTATTAAAGCTAAGAAACCAGATGGCATTCTCATTGTTTCACCGTATTAGCAAATCTGCTACTAGACAGAAGACACAGCTTGCTTCTTTGCCACAAATAATTGAAGAAGAGAAAACTTGTAAATATTGTTCACAAATTGGCAATTGTGCTCTTTATAGCAGGTAAATATTGTCTATCAGAGGCATTATTTCTAGTTGAGTATGAACTCAACTAAATATGTTTAACATTGGTGGCCAGACCAGCATTGATAACATCATTTTAGTTATTTTTCCTTTATATTTTCCTTCATATTATTTCTAAAATTAAGATAATAGAAAAAAAAAACACAGTATTTTCTTTCTTTTCTTTTTTTTTTTTTTTGAGACGGACTTTTTGCTCTTGTTGCCCAGGCTGGAGTGCAATGGTGCAATCTCGGCTCACCACAACTTCTGCCTCTTGGGTTCAAGCGATTATCCTGCTTCAACCTCCCGAGTAGCTGGGATTACAGGCATCTGCTACCATTCCCGGCTAATTTTGTATTTTTAGTAGAGAAGAGGTTTCACCGTGTTGGTCAGGCTGGTCTCCAACTTCCGAACTCAGATGATCTGACCATCTCAGTCTCCCGAAGTGCTGGGATTACAGGTGTGAGCCACCACGCCCAGCTAATTTTTTGTATTTTTATTTATTTATTTGTATTTTATTTATTTATTTATTTTTTTGAGACAGTCTTACTCTGTCACCAGGGCTGGAGTGCAGTGGCATGATCTCGGCTCACTGCAACCTCCGCCTCCCTAGTTCAAGCGATTCTCCTGCCTCAGCTTCTCGAATAGCTGGGACTATAGGCGCTCGCCACCACACCCAGCTAATTTTTGTATTTTTAGTAGAGACAGGGTTTCACCATGTTGGCCAGGATGGTCTCGATCTCTTGACCTTGTGATCCGCCCACCTCGGCCTCCCAAAGTGCTGGGATTACAGGCATGAGCCACTGCGCCCAGCAATTTTTTGTATTTTTAATAGAGATAGGGTTTCACCATGTTGGCCAGGCTGGTCTTGAACTCCTGACCTCAAGTGATCTGCTTGCCTTGGCCTCCCAAAGTGCTGGGATTATAGGCTTGAGCCACTGCACTATGCCGAAATACTTTTTTTTTTTTTTTTTTTGAGACAGAATCTTGCTCTGTTGCCTGGGCTGGAGTGCAGTGGCACAATCTTGGCTCACTGCAACCTCCACCTCCTAGGTTCAAGCAATTCTCCTGCCTCAGCCTCTCGAGTAGCTGGGACTACAGGCGTCCGCCACCACACCTGGCTAATTTTTTGTATTTTAGTAGAGACGGGGTTTCACCGTGTGTTGCCCAGGCTGGTCTTGAACTCCTGAGCTCAGTCAATCCACCTCCCTCAGCCTCCCAAAATACTAGAGTTACAGGCGTGAGCCTCTGCGCTCAGCCTCACATAAATACTCTTTAAGGTATTTTTTCAAGGGATCTCTTAATGGCAGAGGACTGTGAACCGTAGGAAGTCTGAGCATATTTCTTTGAAATCTTATGTTTATCGTCAGTGTTTTGTATGCTGTCCTATAGCATGTTTGTTTCTATAGAAAATATTTTAATCTGGTATTAAGCAAAATCCAAATGATTCTCCATGTTTTTATGTGTACTTACGTCACTGAGCTGGGTGTACAAATATTATGATTTTTGAGAAATGAAGTTGTATTAAAAGCCAAAACTTGTTGCATACGGGAATGAAGATTAGGGTTTACCCAACCTGAGTTGTTTCGGGGATAGTCACTGAAGATAAAATAATGCAGTATTGAGTTTCTCACACATTTTGTTTTATAAAAAGCCATATGGCTTATGTTTAAATGACTTTTAAGGAACATTAGGGGCTATGGTTATGAGTTATGATGATGATCATATATGTGTTCTTATTTTGGAATTATCTCACTTCGTACCCAGCCAGGGAAATGGTTTATAAGCATCTCTAACTTGGAACTTTATATTTAGAGCAGTTGAACAACAGATGGATGGTAGTTCAGTCCCAATTGTGATGCTGCCCAAAATAGAAGAAGAAACCCAGCATCTGAAGCAAACACACTTAGAATATTTCAGCCTTTGGTGTCTAATGTTAACCCTGGAGTCACAATCGAAGGATAATAAAAAGAATCACCAAAATATCTG
The DNA here is from genome assembly GCF_028885655.2 of Pongo abelii. Lineage (NCBI taxonomy): Eukaryota > Metazoa > Chordata > Mammalia > Primates > Hominidae > Pongo > Pongo abelii. Next base: position 75,803,767 of record NC_071993.2, read on the forward strand.
GCTAATGCCTGCTTCGGAAATGTAAGTAGTCCATTTAGTACAGTAAGATTTCAGTAGTTTGGATTAGTGAATGAGGTGGCGTTTGGAATTTATGACAAATACAGGTTATGAAGCATGTTATAGATACGCGATTTCATTTATTCATGACAACTGCAGATGGCTCTCAATTGTTTCTAAGAAGAGCACCATTCCTGTGTATCCTATGTGCTGCAATCATTGCTAGTTAGTAATATAGTTTCAGTAGACTAAATACGCCTCAAGAAATCTTGTTTTAAAAATTACTTTTCTTTGGGAGGCCGAGGTGGGTGGATCACCTGAGGTCAAGAGTGTGAGACCAGCCTGGCCAACACGGCGAAACCCCATCTTTACTAAAAATACAAAAATTAGCCGGGCGTGGTGGTGGATGCCTGTAATCCCAGCTACTTGGGAGACTGAGGCAGGAGAATCGCTTGAACCTGGGAAGGTGGAGGCTGTAGTCAACCAAGATCCTGCCATTGCACTCCAGCCTGGGCAACAAGAGCAAAACTGTCACAAAAAAACAAAAACAAAAAATTAGCCGGGCCTGGTGGCGGGTGCCTCTAATCCCAGCTACTCGGGAGACTGAGGCAGAAGAATTGCTTGAACCCGGGAGGCGGAGGTTACGGTAAGCCAACATCGCACCACTGCACTCCAGCCTGGGTGACAGAGCGAGACTCTGTCTCAAAAAAAAAAAAAAAAATTACTTTTGTCAGGGCAGTGTGTCATGCCTGTAATCCCAGCACTTTGGGATGCCGAAGCAGGTGGTTTGCTTGAGCTCACCAGTTTGAGACCAGCCTGGGCAACATGGCAAAACCCTGTCTCTACAAAAAATACAAAAATTACCTAGGTGTGGTCGTGCATGCCTGTAGTCCCAGGATGAGGTGGGAGGATGGCTTGAGCCAGAGGTGAAGGTTGCAGTGAGCTGAGATCACACCACTGCACTCCAGCCTGGGTGATAGAGCCAGACCTTGACTCAAAAAAAAAAAAAAAATTATTTTAAATCCTGTTAAAAGTTTTCAGTATATACTTTTTCATCGGTGATAACATTATAAACTTGAGTATATCTTAAAGTGAATTGTTATATATTGTATATATTGGTATAATGCAAATTAATGTGATATTTACTTGACTTTTTAAATACTCGCTTTTTTTTTTTTGAGATGGAATCTCACTCTGTCACCCAGGCTGGAGTGCAGTGGCACGATGTCAGCTCACTGCAACCTCTGCTGTCTGGATTCAAGCTATTCTCCTGCCTCAGCCTCCAAGTAGCTGGCATTACAGGCGCCTGCCACTGTGCCCAGCTAATTTTTGTAGTTTTAGTAGAGACAGGGTTTCACCATCTTGGCCAGGCTGGTCTTGAACTCCTGACTTAGTGATCCACCCACCTCAGCCTCCCAAAGTGATGGGATTACAGGCGTGAGCCACCTTGCCTGGTCTAAATACTCGTATTTTAAATGTTTATATTTTCAGTAACTTTTGATACAGATGCAAATTTTCTAAAGGTCCATTTCGTAGTCCTTGTGGGATTCATTTAAAAAAATAATAATAATATGTCACCTGTAAAGTTAGAATTTTTCTTTTTTTTTTTTTTTTTAAGAGACAGGGTCACACTCTGCTGCCCTGGCTGGAGTATAATGGTGCAATCATGGCTCACTGTAGCCTCGAACTTCTGGGATAAAGTTCGCAGTCCTCCTGCCTCAACCTCCTGAGTAGCTAGAACCATAGGTGTGCACCACCAAACTTGGCTTTTTTTTTTTTTAGGAATGGGGTCTTGCTATATGGCCCAGGCTGGTCTTGAACTCCTGGCCTCAAGTGATCCTCCCATCTTGACCACCCAAAGTGCTGGTATTACAGCTGCGAGCCACTGTGCCATGGCTAATTTTTTTGTTTTATTTTATTTTATGTTATTATAGAAACAGGGTCTTGCTATGTTGCCCAGCATAATCTTAACTTCCTGAGCTCAAGTGATCCTCCCACTTTGGCTTCCCAAAGTGTTGAGATTATAGGTATAAGCCACTATGCCTGGCCTAGAATTTATCTTTGCATAGTATTTTTCTTTATGTAAAATTTCATTGCTTTAGCTTCATTTTTTCTTTGCAGAATGAGTATTAATCATGTGACTTTAGAAATAATTGGATCATTATTTCCCTAATATTAGACTTTAACACAAGGAAACATTGTGTGGAGAAAGTTTGTGTAATTGTGGATAGACTGCGTATGTGTAGTGAGTATACTATACATATGTAAAATTTATGTAAAATTTAATTGCTTTCATTTTTTTAGTCTCAGGCCTTTTGTGGTATGTAAAACTTTTTTTTTTTTAGACAAAGTCTTGCTCTGGGCCGGGCACGGTGGCTTACGCCTGTAATCCCAGCACTTTGGGAGGCCGAGGGGGGCAGATCACGAGGTCAGGATATTGAGACCATGCTGGCTAACACAATGAAACCCCATCTCTACTAAAAATACAAAATATTAGCCGGGTATGGTGGCAGGTGCCTGTAGTCCCAGCTACTCCCGAGGCTGAGGCAGGAGAATCCCATGAACCCGGGAGGCAGAGCTTACAGTGAGCCAAGATTGCGCCACCGTACTCCAGCCTAGTCAACAGAGAGACTCCATCTCAAAAAAATAAAAAAATAAATAAAAAATAAAAAAGTCTTACTCTGTCACCCAGGCTGGAGTGTCTTGACCCACTGCAACCTCTGCCTCCTGGGTTCCAGTAATTCTCATGCCTCAGCCTCCCAAGAAGCTGGGTTTACAGGCACGTGCCACCACGCCCAGCTAATTTTTGTATTTTTAGTAGAGACGGGGTTTTGACATGTTGGCCAGGCTAGTCTCGAACTCCTGGCCACAAGCAGTCTGCCCACCTCAGCCTCCCAAAGTGCTGGGATTACAGGCGTGAGCCACTGCACCCAGCCAAAAATTTTTTTTTTCTTTTTTTGAGATGGAATCTCGCTCAGTCGCCCAGGCTGGAGTGCAGTGGCACGGTCTCAGCTCATGCAACCTCTGCCTCCTGGGTTTAAATGATTCTCCTGCCTCAGCCTCCCGAGTAGCTGGGACTACAGGCGCGTGCCACCACGTCCAGCTATTTTTTTTTTTTTTTTTGAGACGGAATTTTGCTCTTGTTGCTCAGACTGGAGTGCAATGGCACAATCTTGGCTCACTGAAACCTCCTCTTCCCGAGTTCAAGCCATTCTCCTGCCTCAGCCTCCCGAGTAAACTGGGATTACAGGCATGGGCCACCACACCAGGCTAATTTTGTATTTTTAGTAGAGATGGGGTTTCTCCATGTTGGTCAGGCTGGTCTTGAACTCCCAACCTCAGATGATCCACATGCCTCGGCCTCCCAAAGTGCTGGGATTACAGGTGTGAGCCACAGCACCTGGCTATTTTTTGTATTTTTAGTAGAGATGGGGTTTCACCGTGTTAGCCAGGATGGTCTTGATCTCCTGACCTCGTGGTGATCCAGCTGCCTTGGCCTCCCAGAGTGCTGGGATTACAAGCGTTAGCCCCTGCACCGGGCCTCAAAAATTTTTTTTCTTTTTTTGAGACAGAGTTTTGCTCATGTTCCCCAGGCTGGAGAGTAATGTTGCGATCTTGGCTCACCACAACCTTCGCCTCTGAGGTTCAAGCGATTCTCCTGCCTCAGCCTCCCGAGTAGCTGGGATTACAGGCATGCACCACCACAGCCGGCTAATTTTGTATTTTTAGTAGGGATGGGGTTTCTCCATGTTGGTCAGGCTGGTCTTGAACTCTCAACCTCACGTGATCCGCCCACCTCAGCCTCCCAAAGTGCTGAGATTACAGGTGTGAGCCACTACACTTGGCCTCAGATTTTTTTTATGTAAAACTTAAATTGTTTTAGTTCATTTTTTTCTTTCCAGAATGAATTTTTTTTTTTTTTTGGACAGATTCTTGCTCTGTTGCCCAGGCTGGAGTGCAATGGCATGATCTCAGCTCACTGCAGCCTCCACCTCCCGGGTTCAAGTGATTCTCCTGCCTCAGCCTCCTGAATAGCTGGGATTACAGGTGCTTGCCACCATGCCTGGCTAATTTTGTATTTTTAGTAGAGATGGGGTTTCTCCATTTTGGTCAGGCTGGTCTTGAACTCCCGACCTCAGGTCGTCCCACCTCAGCCTCCCAAATTGCTGGGATTACAGGCATGAGTCACGGCGCCCGGCCCAGAATGAATATTAATAACATGACTTCAGAAACAACTGGATCATTTTTTTCCCTAATATTAGACTTTAACACAAGATAACATTGCTGTGGAGAAAGTTTATTTAATTGTAGTTAGACTGCATATATGTAGCGAATCTGTCATACATATATAAATACTAATAAGCCTCTGAGATTGCATGTTATTTAGTAGTGCTGCAGGAGATATTTAAAATTTTTTGTTTGTTTTTGAGACGGAGTTTCACTCTTGTTGCCCAGGCTAGAGTGCAATGGCGTGATCTCGGCTCACCGCAACCTCTGCCTCCCAGGTTCAAGCGATTCTCCTGCCTCTGCCTCCTGAGTAGCTGGGATGACAGGCATGTGCCACCATGCCTGGCTAATTTTGTATTTTTAGTAGAGACAGGGTTTCTCCATGTTGGTCAGGCTGGTCTCGAACTCCTGACCTTAGATGATCTGTCTACCTCGACCTCCCAAAGTGCTAGGGTTACAGGCGTGAGCCACCGCGCCTGGCTATAATTTTTTTTATATTGCATTTGGGAGCAGGTTATTATGGTTCATTTTCTGTAATGGTATTATATGTATCAGCCCAAGAAGCGGGGGTATCTACCCTTCAGGGATCAAAGTGCTAATAAAACACCGTTTTTGGAGATCCCAGCCTGTGGGTGCAACAAGGGTGGGGCGATCCCTAGCACTTTCTTGCAAGACTGTTGTTGAGCAATTCATTTAAAACTAGTAGAGGGCCGAGCATGGTACCTCAGGCCTGTAATCCCAGCACTTTGGGAGGCTGAGGCCGGTGGGTCACTTGATTCCAGGGGTTTGAAACCAGCCTGGCCAACATGGTGAAACCCTGTCTCTACTAAAAATATAAAAAATTAGCTTGGTGTGGTGGTGTATGCCTGTAATCCCAGCTACTCAGGAGACTGAGGCATGAGAATGGCTTGAAGGGGGTGGGGGTCGGAGGGTGTCTCAAAACACCCCAGAAACTAATAGAATGTTTACTTAACATTTCTAACATTTTACTGTAGGTTGTGGAAAATGTAAAAATGACAGGCTCAATATTAGTCTTTTTGTTTTTGTTTTTGTTTTTTCTTGAGAGGTAGTTTTGCTCTTGTTACCCAGGTTGTTGAGCAATGGTGAGATCTTGGCTCAATGCAACTTTCACCTCCTGGGTTCAAGTGATTCTCCTGCCTCAGCCTCCTGAGTGGCTGGGATTACGGGCAAGCACCACCACACCTGGCTAATTTTTTGTATTTTTTTTTTTAGTAGAGATGGGGTTTCACCATGTTGGCCATGTTGGCCATGCTGGTCTTGAACTTCTGACCTCAGGTAATCCACCCGCCTTGGCCTCCTGGAGTGTTGGGATTACAGGCGTGAGCCACCACACCCGGCCTCAATAATAATTTTTAGGAGTCAGATGACCAAGTAAGTTGTAGGAAAATGCAGACACAATACTTACGTATGTAATATAAACAGAAGTTTTTTCTCTTTGGTCTTTTCATAGGGAGAAGAGTGGCAGTTGCATTGGAAACCTGATTAGAATGGAACATGTAAAGATAGTTTGTGATGGGCAATATTTACATAATTTCCAACATAAACATGGTACCATACCTGTCACAAATCTAATGGCAGGTGACAGAGTTATTGTAAGTGGAGAAGAAAGGTCACTGTTTGCTTTGTCTAGAGGATATGTGAAGGAGATTAACATGACAACAGTAACTTGTTTATTAGACAGGTAATGAAATGTTACTTTTTTTGATAACAGCTTTATTGATATATAATTCACATCTGTGTAGTTCATCCATTTAAAATGTACAATTCACTGGTTTTTAGTATATTCACAGCGTTGTGCAGCCATCATCACAATCAACTTTGAGTATTTTCATCACCCCAAAAAGAAACTCCCAAGGAAGAAGCCCTATACCCTTTAGTAGTCACTTCTCATTTTCCTCCGATTTCCCCAGCCCGAGGCAACCACTAACCGCTTTCTGTCTCTGTAGATTTGCCCATTCTGGACATCTCATATAAATAGAATCATGCAATATGTGGTCTTTGGTGACTGGGTTTTTTCACACAGCACGCTGTTTTTGAAATTCATCTTCATGTTATAACATGTATCAGCATTTCATTCTTTTTATTTTAAATAAATTGAGGTAAAATTCATATAACAAAATTGATCATTAACCATTTTTAATGTGTATAATTGAGTGGCATTTAGTATATTCCCAATATTGTGCAACCATCACTTCTGTCTATTTCTAAGACACTTTTATCACCCTAAAAGGAAACCTCATTCCTATTACGCAGTCACTTCCCACTCTCTCCTCCCTGAAGTCCCTGGCAACCACTAAATTGGCTTTCTTTCTGTATGGATTCATCCATTCTGGATATATGATATAAGTGGAACCATACAATATGTGACCTTTTGTATCTTGCTTCTTTCACTTAGCCTAATGTTTGCTAAGTTCATTCGTATTTCAGCATATATGAGACCCTCATTTTTTTTATGGCTGAATATATTCTGTTGTGTGGTTACACCACATTTTGTTCATCCATTCACCAGCTGATGGACATTGAGTTGTTTCCACTTTTTTGCTATAATGATTAATATTGCTATGAACATTGACATGCATAGTTTTAGGTAGACATATTTTCATTTTCTTTGTCGTTACCTAGGCATGGGTCATGTGCTAATTTCACGTTTAACATTTTGAGAAACTACCAAACTGCTAAAGTTTTGTTTAGTACATTATGTTCCATAGTGATGATGTGGACATAATCTTATCTAATTCTTACAACCACATGTATAGCAGACAGCATAGATACCACCCTGTGTTAGCTATAATGCTTATTTCTCCTTGCATGCTGGGCACTGACTATTCTCTTCTTTTTTAAATAAAAATGTTTATTTTTCCCATTTACAGTTGTGATATAAGTATACCCATTTCAGTTACAACAAAATGGCTGATTTAAATAAAAATACATAGGTGGGGCGTGGTGGCTCACGTCTGTAATCCCAGCATTTTGGGAGGCCGAGTTGGGCAGATCACAAGGTCAGGAGATCAAGACCATCCTGGCTAACACGGTGAAACCCCGTCTCTACTAAAAATACAAAAAAATAGCTGGGCATGGTAGCGCACATGCCTATAGTCCCAGCTACTCGGGAGGCTGAGGCAGGAGGATCGCTTGAACCTGGAAGCAGAGGTTTCAGTGAGCCGAGATCGCGCCACTGCACTCCAGCCTGGGCAACAAGAGCAAGACTCTGTCTAAAAAAAATATATATATATGTATATATATTCTACTATTAATATTTTTATTTAGGCCGGACCCAGTGAGCCACCATGCCTGGCCTAAATAAAAATATTAATAGTAGAATAGTTGATAGGAAAATCTGGGCAGGCGAGGTGGTGCACGCCTGTAATCCTAGCACACTGGGAGGCTGAGGTGGGTATATCGCTTGAGCCCAGGAGTTTGAGACCAGCCTGGGCAACGTAAGTAAAACCTCGTCTCTACCAAAAATACAAAAATTAGGAGGTGGTGCATGTCTGTAGTCCCAGGTACTGTGGAGGCCGGGGTGGGACAATCAGTTGAGCCCAGGAAGTTGAGGCTGCAGTGAGCTGAGATCACACCTCTGCACTGTACGTAGCCTGAGTGACAGAGTGAGACCCTGTCTTAAAGAAAAAAAAAAATTGTGGCAGAGACCAATATCCACATTCACGAATAATCCATATTCCCTCTTCTTTCACAGTCAGCTGGATTGTGTTTTCCAGCATTTCTTACAGTTAATACAGGCATGCCCGACCATTTCTTAATGGATAGAGGTCAGCAATTGGGACTCAGTGACATCTGAGTAACTGTAATGGAAATGTCCAGGCTTGTTCCCTGCTGATCAGTAATCTTAGTTGAGTCATAACCACCCCTTGTCTAGATGTCATGACATGGGATGGTGATCCACAATATTCCAGTTGTCTGCTCGGATTTTTGTATCCTTTGCAGTATTTATTTAGTATCTACCATGTATTAAGTACTTTGCAAATCCTTGAGGAATTTACAGTCTTGCGTGTAGACATACATATTTTCTTTTTTTGTTGTTTTTTTTTGACACATGGTCTCACTCCAGCCCAGGCTGGAGTACAGTGGCATGATCACAGTTCACTGCAGCCTGGACTTCCTGGGATCAAGCAGTCCTTCTACCTCACCCTCCTGCATAGCTGGGACCACAGGTGCATGCCACCACACCCGGCTAATTTTTGAATTTTTTGTAGAGATGGGGCGTCTCACTACGTTGCCCAGGCTGGTCTTGAACTCATGGGCTCAAGTGATCCTCCTGCTTCGGCCTTCCGAAGTGCTAGCATTATAGGCATGAGCTACTACACCCAGCTTATTTTCAGTCTAATATGATATGTGTTCAAATTGATAGGAACACAGAAGAGAGGTATTTAATTCAATTTTAGGAGGCTCAGGGAAGGCTTTTTTTTTTTTGAGACAGTCTCACTGTCGCCCAGGCTGGAGTGCAGTAGCACGATCTCAGTTCACTGCAGCCTCTGCCTCCCGGGCTCAAGCGATTCTCCTGCCTCAGCCTCCCGAGTAGCTGGGATTATAGGCGTGTGCCACCATGCCCGACTAATTTTTATATTTTTAGTAGACACAGGGTTTTACCATGTTGGCCAGGCTGGTCCCAAATTCCTGATCTCAAGTGATCCTCCTGCCTCAGCTTCTCAAGGTGTTGGGATTACAGGCGTGAGCCACCATGCCAGGCCAAGGGAAGCCTTTTCGAAGAGCTAATTCTGAATCTTCATCCTGTGGATTAATAAATTAGTCTGGTGAAACAGTGTGAGAAGAGCATACTATACTGGGCAAACCTGTTGCACAAACGTGATGTAGTGTGACATGGAGCATTCAGGAAAATGCAGGTAATTACGTTATTTCTAGAATATAAAATATAAGGAAGAGAGTAATTAGAGAGATCAGGTCATAGAATGTCTTATATACCACGTTAAAAAGTTTTCCATTCTGGGCCACATAGTGAGACCCCCATCTCTCCAAAAAATTAAAAAATTAGCCAGGTGTGGTGGTGTACACGTGTAGTCCTGGCTACTCAGGGGGCGGTGGTGAGATAATTGCTTGAGCCCAGGAGTTCAAGGCTACAGTGAGCCATGATCATGCCACTGCACTCTAGCCTAGGCAATAGAACAAGACCCTCTCTCAAAAAAAAAGTTTAGATTTTATTTATTCTGATGTATTGAAAGGTTTTAAACAGAAGAGTGGATAATCATTGGATTTGCATTTTCCTTTGGCTACAGTGTAGAGAATTGAGTTCATTAATGGAAGAAAAACTAAAAGCAAACCTGGAAGCTGTTGCAGTGACCCAGGCTAGAGGAAACTGAGGCAGGGTAGTGTTGGCAGCGAGAATGGAATGACTTTGAGAAGTATTTAGAAAGTAAAATTGGCTGGCATTTGGATACAGATTGGGTATGTGAGTTGGGGAGAGGATGAGGGAGAGGGAAGGATCAAGATGGCAGCGCAAATGCAAATGCCAATGCCATTAACTGTGATCAGGACCAGAGAAGGAGCATCAGGTTCAGCAGGGATGAGGAGGAGTTCTGCTTTGAAAGTACTGTGCTTTCACAGCCTGAGTTTAGCTAAGTGAAGAGATCTCACTGCCTACTAAATATCCAAACCCAAAGCTTGGGTGAGGAGCCAGGTGGGAGAGGAGTGTGAGGTCAGGCCTAAAGATGGAATTTGGAATTTGGAGGCACGTGAGGGCCTGGGACCCTGGGGCAAACAATGAGAAAGAGTAGTACAATGAACCAGGGAAGGGACTCTAGGGAATACCAGAGCTTAAGGGACAGATAGAAGACAGGGAGAAGGTAACAGAAAAGAAGACTACACTCCAGGTTAGAGGAAGGAAGAGCCATGCATTCAGGATCCCTCTGGGGATGGTGAACCTGTGTTCGATTGCAAGGGTAAATGAATTTTCAGGAAATGTTGCAGGTTCCCAATTATTAATTGCTTTGACCTTGGTGCCTTGAACCTTCCCTTTCCCTCTGCCTTTTCCCACCAATCCAGGGCCTCATGCTGTCCTTGATTGGCAAGTGTGACTGAGGGCTGGTAGCTATTTTAATATCTATTCTGGCCCATTAATTCTTTTAGCAGATAGCAGCATATTTCTTATATAGACTATGCGAAATGGAAAACATTCATGTATATTTGTTTTGTTGTTTTAGAAACTTGTCGGTCCTTCCAGAATCAACTTTGTTCAGATTAGACCAAGAAGAAAAAAATTGTGATATAGATACCCCATTAGGAAATCTTTCCAAATTGATGGAAAACACATTTGTCAGGTTTGTAACAATGAGCAAATTTGAATTTCACTCCACTTTTCTAAGGAATATTACTAAAAGTGCTTTTTCACTTTTCAGCAAAAAACTTCGAGATTTAATTATTGACTTTCATGAACCTCAGTTTATATCCTATCTTAGTTCTGTTCTTCCACATGATGCAAAGGATACAGTTGCCTGCATTCTAAAGGGTATGCTAAAATCACCACGTCTGCTTTGATTAATTTTTCTTGTTTCTATTTGACTTATACTGTAGTCTAATATCTTGATTAGACTTGCAATTACAATGTTTAGACCAAGACTCTTTGGAAATGGTTTTGTATTGAAGAATAGACTTGGATAGAGACTGCTTTTCTTATAAAATAATTAACTTTTCCTTTGAAATTCAACACTCTTTTTCCTGTTATTTTTGAATTTAAATGTAGGTTTGAATAAGCCTCAGAGGCAAGCGATGAAAAAGGTACTTCTTTCAAAAGACTACACACTCATCGTGGGTATGCCTGGGACAGGAAAAACAACTACGATATGTACTCTCGTAAGGTTATTATTCTTCTGCTTAGAGACAAAATATTTGTATTAGCTTCTCCTCAGTTCAGAGGATGTAATATTTAATATCAAAAGGGCTGAATTTTAATTCAGTGGCTTTGTTTCAAATGAACTTTTTAGAATGACGAGAAATAGTAAAGCTGAAGCACAAACAGTTGTAATCATGTAGATTTCTCGCATTTAGAATTTTCTAAGATCTCTTTCCGTTAGTGGTATGTGATATTTATCACTATATGTTTTCCTTTCCCTTTAAAGATGATGTTAGAGGCCGGGCGTCGTGGCTTACGCCTGTAATCCCAGCACTTTAGGAGGCCAAGGCGGGCAGATCACTTGAGGTCAGGAGTTCGAGACCAGCCTGGCCAACATGGTGAAACCACCTCTCTACTAAAAATGCAAAAATTAGCCGGGCGTAGTGGCATGCGCCTGTAATCCTAGCTTTACTTGGGAGGCTGAGGCAGGAGAATCACTTGAACCCAGGAGGCAGAGGTTGTAGTGAGCTGAGATCACGCCATTGCATTCCAACCTGGGCAACAAGAGCAAAACTCTGTCCTAAAAAAAAAAAGATGTTAGAGATTTTTCTTGGATTTTTTTTTTCATGTCAGTAAATTTCTTTTTTCTTTTTCTTTTTTTTTTTTTTTTGAGATGGAGTCTTGTTACATGAGCCGGGCGAGGTGGATCATGCCTGTAATCCCAGCACTTTAGGAGTCCAAGTCAGGGGGATTGGTATTTGAGACCAGGTTGGAATGCAGTGGCATGATCACACTTCATGCAGTCTTAACCTCCTGGGCTGAAACAGTCTTCGTTCCTGAGCCTCCCAAGTAGCTGGGACCACAGGGGCGCACCACCTCATCTGGCTAATTAAAAAAAGAATTTTTTAAAAAGAGATGGCATCTCACTTTGTTGCCCAGGCCAGTCTTGAATTTCTGGGTTTGAGTGATCCACTTGCCTCAGCCTCCCAAAGTGCTGGGATTACAAGCGTAAGCCACCATGCCTGGCCTATGATGTATTATTATTGACATATTGCTAATAACATATAATAATGTCATGTAATTTTTGTAAAATGTTTTGGCTTCATAATTTTTACTTGGCTCAGCTCTTGGATATGGTTCTTGTTAAGTTTATAAACATGTTAAAAATTATCTGGAATTAAAAGTAAGGCTGTTTTTTCTTTTTTCTCTTACCCATTATTAGGTAAGAATTCTCTACGCCTGTGGTTTTAGCGTTTTGTTGACCAGCTATACACACTCTGCTGTTGACAATATTCTTTTGAAGTTAGCCAAGTTTAAAATAGGATTTTTGCGTTTGGGTCAGACTCAGAAGGTTCATCCAGCTGTCCAGCAATTTACAGAGCAAGAAATTTGCAGATCAAAGTCCATTAAATCCTTAGCTCTTCTAGAAGAACTCTACAATAGTCAAGTAAGCACAATTATTGTATAATAATACTAACAGTTAATGTCCACAGCCAGAATGAGGGGAGAAACTGTACTCTGGGAAATTTAGTCACATTGACTGGATTTGCACGTGGTTAATTAATATGTACTATACGACCAGTTTATTAACTTATAGTTTGCTATTTCCTTCTGATCTGAAATAAGGTTTTGGGTTTATTATTTAGGGCTCTCTTCTAGTTTCAAATATCCTAGGAAACTACTAATAATCAGGGTTTCGGCCAGGCACAATGGGTCACGCTTGTAATCCCAGCACTTTGGGAGGCCGAGGTGGGCGGATCATGAGGTCAAGAGTTCAAGACCAGCCTGGCCAACATAGTGAAAATCTGTCTCTACTAAAAATACAAAAAAAAATTAGCCGGGCGTGGTGGTGGGTGCCGGTAATTCCAGCTACTTGGGAGGCTGAGGCAAGGAGAATCGCTTGAACCTGGGAGGCGGAGGTTGCAGTGAGCCGAGATTGCGCCACTGCACTCCAGCCTAGGTGACAATGTGAGACTCTGGCTCAAAAAAAAAAAAAAAAAATCCGGGTTTTTTAGTAAGTTTGAATTAGAAACAATGGTACTTAATAGTCTTGTGATAACTATCTCTAGGCTTTTATACAGAACCTAATTTTTATTTTATTTTGTTATTTCATGTTTATTTGTACTGAGAGTTCTTAACTGATTTTTTTTTCTTTTTTTTTTTTTTTTTTGAGACGGAGTCTCGCTCTGTCACCCAGGCTGGAGTGCAGTGGTGCGATCTTGGCTCACTGCAAGCTTCGCCTCCCGGGTTCACACCATTTTCCTGCCTCAGCCTACCGAGTAGCTGGGACTACAGGCACCCGCCACCACGCCCGACTAATTTTTTTTTTTTTTTGAGACGGAGTTTTGCTCTTGTTGCCCGGGCTGGAGTGCAGTGGCGCCATCTCAGCTCACCGCAGCCTCTGCCTCCCAGGTTCAAGCGATTCTCCTGCTTCAGCCTCCTAAGTAGCTGGGATTACAGGCATGCGTGACCATGTCCTGCTAACTTTGTATTTTTAGTAGAGACGGGGTTTCTCCATGTTGGTCAGGCTGGTCTCACACTCCCAATCTCAGGTTATCCTCCTGCCTCGGCCTCCCAAAATGCTGGGATTATAGGCGTGAACTACTGCGCCTGGCTTTTTCTTTTTTTTTTTTGGTTGAACCTTCCACCAAATAGCTGGGATTATGGGCATGGCTATAGTGCCTGGCTTAACTGATATTTTTGTCTTTAAAAAATTTCCCAAAAATTAGATTTAATAGATTGTTCCTTTACCTCCTTTGTCTAACGCTAGCATATTTTTGTCTAATATCTGTCCCTGTTACTGATAAATCTAGAACTGGCTAAGATGTATATCTGGTTAATATTTTTATTAAATTAAACATTTTATTTTGAGGTAACTGTAGATTCACATGCAGTTGTAAGAAATACTAGAGAGAGCCTGTGTCCCCTTTATCCAGTGGTGACATCTTGCAAGTCTGTAGTACAATGTCACACCCAGGATGTTGACATTGATACAGTCCCTATTCTATTACCACAAGATTCCTCATGTTGCACTTTTATAGTTGTATCCACTCTCCTGCCTTACCCCTCTTTAACCTCTGACAGCCATGACTCTGAGACTCTGATCTCCATTTCGATAATTTGGTCGTTTGAGAATGTTAAGTAAATGCAGTAGCCTTTTCGGATTGGTCCAGAGCTTCCCCTAGATAGTTGTACGTATTAATAGTTTGTTCCTTTTTGTTGCCGAGTATTTTTCCATAGCCTGGATGTGCTGCATTGTGTTTAACCATTCATCCTCTGAAAATCTGGATTGTTTCCAGTTTTTGGATATTGTGAATAAAGCTGCTGTAAACACTCATGTTACAGGTTTCTGCGTAACATAAGTCTTCATTTCCCTGGGATAAATTCCCAGTAGTACAATTTCTTTATTGATTGGTAGTTGCATGTTCATTTTTCTTTTTTAATCTGCCAAACTGTTTTTCTAAGCAGGAACATTTCACATGTATGAGTGATCTCCTCATTATTTGGTGGCGATACAATTTTTTTTTTTTTTTGAAACAGAGTCTCGCTTTGTCCCCCAGGCTGGAGTGCAGTGGCGCCATCTCGGCTCACTGCAAGCTCCGCCTCCCAGGTTCAGGCCATTCTCCTGCCTCAGCCTCCCAAGTAGCTGGGACTACAGGTGCCCGCCACCACGCCCGGCTAATTTTTTGTATTTTTTTTAGTAGAGACGGGGTTTCACCGTGTTAGCCAGCATGGTCTCGATCTCCCGACCTTGTGATCCGCACGCCTCAGCCTCTCAAAGTGCTGGGATTACAGGTGTGAGCCACTGCGCCTGGCCTATTTATTTATTTTTTGAGATGGACTCTTACTGTGTCACCCAGGCTGGAGTGCAGTGGTGTGATCTCCACTTACTGCAACCTCTGCCTCCCAGGTTCAAGTGATTCTCCTGCCTCAGCCTTTCAAGTAGCTGGGACTACAGGCATGAGCCACCGTGCCTGGCTAATTTTTGTATTTTTAGTAGAGATGAGGCTTCGCTGTGTTGGCCAGGCTGCTCTCAAACTTCTGACCTCAGGTGATCTGCCCACCTCAGCCTCCCAAAGTGCTGGGATTACAGGCGTGAGACACTGCGCCCAGCCATCTCTGGAACATTTCATTTCCTGTTTTGTTACCTGAGGCTCTGTAAATCTACTTTTGCAATTTTAATTAATAATTTTATAAATAAAAATGGGAAATGCTTCATAATTCCAAAAAAAACCCAAAAAAACCCCAAAAACCCAAAAAACAGAATACCAGGCCAGGCGCTGTGTCTCACACCTGTAATCCCAGCACTTTGGGAGGCCAAGATGGGTGAATCATTTGAGGCCAGGAGTTCAAGACCAGCCTGGCCACCACAGCGAAACCCTGT
The DNA here is from genome assembly GCF_028885655.2 of Pongo abelii. Taxonomy (NCBI): domain Eukaryota; kingdom Metazoa; phylum Chordata; class Mammalia; order Primates; family Hominidae; genus Pongo; species Pongo abelii. The sequence continues at coordinate 75,819,198 of NC_071993.2, forward strand.
CTCTAATAAAAATACAAAAAATTAACCAGGCATGGTAGTGCATGCCTGTAGTCCCAGCTACTTGGGAAGCTGAGGCATGAGAACCATTCGAACCTGGGAGGCAGAGGTTACAGTGAGCCAAGATCGGGCCATTGCACTCCAGCCTAGGTGACAGAGGAAGATTTGGGAGGCTGAGGCGGGCAGATCATGAGGTCAGGAGATCGAGACCATCCTGGCTAACATGGTGAAACCCCGTCTCTACTAAAAATACAAAAAATTAGCCAGGTATGGTGGCGGGCACCTGTAGTCCCAGCTACTCGGGAGGCTGAGGCAGGAGAATGGCGTGAACCCAGGAGGCGGAGCTTGCGGTGAGCCAAGATCGCCACCACTGTACTCCAGCCTGGGAGACAGCGAGACTCCCATCTCAAAAAAAAAAAAAAAAAAAAAGAACACAAACATGGCCGGGCCCAGTGGCTCATGCCTGTAATCCCATCACTTTGGGACACCGAGGCGGGTGGATCACAAGGTCAGGTGTTTGAGACCAGCCTGGCCAACATAGTGAAACCCCGTCTCTACTAAAAATACAAAAAATTAGCCGGGCATGGTGGCGGGCACCTGTAATCCCAGCTACTCAGGAGGTTTAGGCAGGAGAATCGCTTGAACCTGGGAGGCGGAGGTTGCAGTGAGCTGAGATCATGCCACTGCACTCCAGCCCGGGCTACAGAGCAAGACTCCATCTCAAAAAAAAAAAAAAAAGAAAAAGAAATGTTCCAGAGACATTCTGAAAAGTTCCAGAGAAACACACACTAGCCTAAAAATCTCAGTTAAACCATGGTTGCACAACAGGTTATATTTATTCCTGCATTTTCTCAATAAGTTCCTCCTTATATTTGCCTTTCTCTTTTCTGACTTGTCAAGACTTGGCTTTGTGTTCAATAATTTTTTTCCGATCCTTGTTGAGATTTAGCCTGGTGATAACCACCCTGCTTGGGTGAGTACCCACATGGACGGTTGTGCTGTTGGCCTGCTCATGCTGCACCCACTCGATGTAGATGACATCTTTCTTTCTGTACACCTGGACTACCTTGCCAATTTGCTGACCTTTGTAGTGTCCTTGAACTACCTGGACCTCGTCATCCTTGCGGATGGGCGTGGAGCGGACATTGTACTTCTGCCACAGCTCCTTGGAGAGCAGGGATGACATGATCTTCCTGTGCACGTGCAAGGGGGCATTGAAGTGATGTTTGCAGTTTTTGCTGCGGTCCGAGTTCATGAAGGGATTGAACTTCATGGTGACACTCCGGCTAGCAGCGGCCTCAGGCCTGTTTTGGTTTTTTTTTTTTGAGACAGTGACTCACTTTGTCACCCAGGCTGGAGTGCAGTGGTATGATCATGGCTCACTGCAGACTCGACCTCCTTGGCTCAAGTGATCCTCCTGCCTCAGCCCTCCAAGTACGTGGGACTATGGGTATATGCCACCATACTCAGCTTATTTTTGTATTTTTTGAAGAGACTGGTTTTCGCCATCTTGCTTGGGCTGGTGTCGAACTCCTGAGCTCCAGCCATCTGCCCACCTTGGCCTCCCAAAGTGTTGGGATTACAGGCGTGAGCCACTGTACCTGGCCCAGTTATCATATTTTTAGTTCTAAAATTTCCATTTTATTCTTTCTATTTCTTGGCTGAGACTTTGTTTTTTGGTTCATATTCAAGCGTGTTCATAATCACTCATTAAATGTTGTTACCATGGCTGCTTTAAAATCTTGGTCAGATAGTTCTGACATCTCTCATTCTGGTGTTGGCATTTATGGATTGTCGTCTGTTTTCATTGAGTTTGAGATTTTCCTGGTTCGTCTTGTTTTGATTGATTTTTTTTAATTGAAACGAGCATATTTTATTGTTACTGAAAACTTCTGTTTTAGCTGGCTTCCTCTCACACTGCCGTGGTAGGGGAAGAGAGGGTACCAGCTCATTCCTGCCAGGTGGGAGTCGAAGTCTGGGTTTCCCACTCAGCCTTCTTTGACCAAAGTGGGAGGTTCCTCGTTACCGCTGGGCCTGCTTGGTTGGGGTGGAAGTCTAGGCTTCTGATGTGGTCTCTACTAACATATGGGGTTGGTGCCAGTTACCAGTCATCGGGCATGAAAGACCTGACTCCGTACTTGGCTTTCTCTGACACCAGCCTGGTGGGGTGTGGGGCACCTTGTTACAGCCTTGAGAAGGGCAGAGATCTGCCCTCCTCTGTGTTTGCTGGTGTCTGTGGTTGTGGGGCTGTACTTTTTTTCCAGTGATATTTGGCTAGAGTAGTTACTGTGTGAAAGTTTTCTGTCTAGCTAGGCTTTCCCTTTCCTGTTCCTTCAGCTAGAGAGAACAGACTTTGGTTGCAGCTGTTTTTAGTACCCACTGGTGTGCTGTGGCTCCTTCAGTTCCAAATCTGGGATCTATGAGGCAAAAGAAAGCCCAGGGAATCAACTACTGTGTTGTTTCTTTGGTCCTGAGCTCCCTAGCTGGTCTGCCTTCTCTCCACCTTTCAGAGTCTTCTTTTGTTTATTTTATATATATAATGCCTAGGGATTTTATTTGTCGTTTGTGGAAAGAATAAGGAAAAGTACTCCATCTTCCCAGAAGCAAAGTCCTGGTTGACATTAAAAAAACAAACAAACAAACAAAAAACGAACTAACTTATTACCTCTTGAATGTTCCAGATTCCCATTGGGAAATATCCAAATGTGAGCATTGTTCAATAGTGTCTGGAAAGTTTACTCGATTATTTTTAATTTGTAGAAAAAAAATTAAAATTTGCATGCTATAAATATTTCAGAATTAAATAATATTGAAGGATTCCTGATGCCATAGAACAAAAACCTTTTGATCTTTTCATTTAAAAAATGACAGAAACAAAAGTACATTTCTTTTACGTATTAAATAACTGATCTGTTTTCCTTGTTTTTAGCTTATAGTTGCAACAACATGTATGGGAATAAACCATCCAATATTTTCCCGTAAAATTTTTGATTTTTGTATTGTGGATGAAGCCTCTCAAATTAGCCAACCAATTTGTCTGGGCCCCCTTTTTTTTTCACGGAGATTTGTGTTAGTTGGGGACCATCAGCAGCTTCCTCCCCTGGTGCTAAACCGTGAAGCAAGGTAGGCAGATATTTAAGTGTTAATTTTAAACTAGATTATTTTCAAGGAACAGATTTAGTACACTGATAAACCTGAATCTGATTTATTGACAGAGCTCTTGGCATGAGTGAAAGCTTATTCAAGAGGCTGGAGCAGAATAAGAGTGCTGTTGTACAGTTAACCGTGCAGTACAGAATGAACAGGTATTTGTAACAGTGTTAGCTAGGAGTGGTTTTCATGTTTGTTTCCATCTACCAAAACTAAAGTTATCTTTTGTAATTCCCTTAGTAAAATTATGTCCTTAAGTAATAAGCTGACCTATGAGGGCAAGCTGGAGTGTGGATCAGACAAAGTGGCCAATGCAGTGATAAAACTACCTCACTTTAAAGATGTGAAGCTGGAACTGGAATTTTATGCTGACTATTCTGATAATCCTTGGTTGATGGGAGTATTTGAACCCAACAATCCTGTTTGTTTCCTTAATACAGACAAGGTAAAAAAAAAAAAAAAATTTCTCTTTAGTTTTTCCTCATTTTGTCCTATTATTTAAATTTCTCAGTTTTCATTAGCACATGCCCTAATTAGAGCTTATCAGTTAAAAGGCAAAACTAGGCTGGGTGTGGTGGCTCACACCTGTAATCCCAGCACTTTGGGAGGCCAAGGCAGGCAGATCACAAGGTCAGGAATTCAAGACCAGCCTGGCCAACATGGTGAAACCCTGTCTCTACTAAAAATATAAAAAGTAGCTGGGCATGGTGGTGGGCGCCTGTAATCCCAGCTACTCAGGAGGCTGAGGCATGAGAATTGCTTCAGCCTGGGAGGCGGAGGTTGCAGTGAGCTGAGATCGCGCCGCTGCACTCCAGCCTGGGTGACAGAGCAAGATTCCCATCTCGGGGGGAAAAAAAAGGCAAAACTAATGTACTTCTCATACTTCAACCCAAAATAGTCTTTTCTTTGTTTTTCCTTTCTTTTTCTTTTTCTTTTTTTGAGACGGAGTCTTGCTCTGTTGCCCAAGTGGCGTGATCTCGGCTCACTGCAACTTCCTCCTCCCGGATTCAAGCGATTCTCCTGCCTCAGCCACCCAAGTAGCTGGGATTACAGGCACCCACCACCACACCAAGCTAATTTTGTATTTTTAGTACAGACAGGGTTTCACCATGTTGGCCAGGCTGGTCTTGAACTCCTGGCTTCAAATGATCCGCCTGCTTCAGCCTCCCAGAGTGGTGGGATTATAGGTGTGAGGCACTGTGCCCGGCCCAAAATAGTCTTTCTTTCTATAGGCCCAGTATTTTTTGGAGGAGGTTTATTCTGGAGGTCAGTAGATGTCAAAATTGACTTTTGAAGAAGGAAAGCCACAAAGTGAACTCAAGGGTATAATTCTATTTCCTAGAAAAGGAAATGGCACTGATGCTATCAAAGGGCTGGGTTTACAAATGGACCGAGGGTTTAATAAATTGATGTCCTTTTAAAGACTTTTTAAAAAACAGACTTTAAACCCGGGCACAGTGGCTCACGCCTGTAATCCCAGCACTTTGGGAGGCCGAGGGGGGTGGATCACCTGGGGTCAGGAGTTCGAGACAGACCCCAACATGTCTGACCAACATGGCGAAACCCCGTCTCTACTAAAAATGCAAAACTTAACTGGGTGTGGTGGTGCGCCTGTAGTCTCAGCTACTTGGGAGGCTGAGGCAGGAGAATCGCTTGAACCTGGGAGGCGGAGGTTGCGGTGAGCCGAGATCGCGCCACTGCACTCCAACCTGGGTGACAGAGTGAAACTCCATCTCAAAAAAAAAAAAAAAGGGCTTTATTTTTTAGAGCAGTTTTAGGTTCATAGCAAAATTATGTGGAAAGTACAGAGGTTTCTCATAACCTCCCTCCCCTACATATGCACATGAAGACCTTTTTACAAACCAATCATTAAACAGAAATCTGCACAACAACTTTTTTGTTTTTGTTTTTTTAAGATGGAGTCTTGCTCTGTCTCCCAGGCTGGAGTGCAGTGGTGCAATCTCCTGGTGTCTCAAAAAAAAAAAAAAAGTCAAGGTTGCTTAGGGATGATGTAGGAGGAAAGTAGTCTTTGAAGAGATGTATCAGGAGGTAGGGCAGCAGTTTTATCTGCTCCATTATATATATAAAAGGGGACAAGAAAATGGAAAGAGCACAGATATACGACCCAGATCTAAGTTTGTTTGTTTGTTTGATTCTGAGACGGAGTCTCACTCTGACCCCCAGGCTGGAGTGCAGTGGTACTGTGTCAGCTCACTGCAACCTCCGACTGCCAGATTCAAGCAATTCTCCTTCCTCAGCCTCCTGAGTAGCTAGGATTACAGGCACGCACCACCACGCCCAGCTAATTTTTGTATTTTTAGTAGAGACGGGGTTTCACCGTGTTGGCCAGGCTGGTCTCGACCTCCTGACCTTGTGATCCACCTGCCTCGGCCTCCCAAAGTGCTGGGATTACAGGTGTGAGCCATTGCGCCCGGCCACCCTAAGTTCAAATAGTAGTGCCACAGTTTATTGTGAGGCCTTGGGAAAGTTACTTATTCTTTTCTACCTTTGATTCCTGTAAAATGGGGGATAACAAAGTAAAGTATGTGAAGCTCAGTGTGTGATCAGCTTTCGTAGGTATTTTAGCCTCAATCGTAGCATGTTTAAGATAGGTGCCCTCTGCGTGGCTTTCTGAAAGTGACTAATATTGATATCATTCGTTTTTGTTGATTCTTTCACCTTCATCTTTTAGACAAAGCTATTTTTCATCTCCAAATCGGTAGTATAGTCTTTATGGCCACTTGCGTACTTACAGTACTCTTTAGAGATTGCATTATCAGCAGGCTGTATATTTTTCCACTTAGGTTCCAGCGCCAGAACAAGTTGAAAAAGGTGGTGTGAGCAATGTAACAGAAGCCAAACTCACAGTTTTCCTAACCTCCATTTTTGTTAAGGTAATTTAGAATTTTCAAAGCTAACAAATATTAAAGTGCAGAATAATAGAATATTAGACTGTAAGACACTTACAATCTGGCATTAACTCTCGTTTATTAAGATAAGGGGGGGATTGAAGCCCCATTATTTTTATTTTGAGAAAATGTATCTAAGACATGTAATATTTTATAATGACATTTGGAGTTTGCCTTTACGATAATAACTTTTTGTAATGTCAGCTAATTCTAATTGAGACAATACTATGTTGTAGTGATTAGGAATTGGAAATTTTTCTGTGAAAGAGCAGAAGGTGAAATGTATTTCTTTGTACTGTGTGTGTGTGTGTGTGCACTGTTTTAGTGGCATATAATCCATTACGTTCTCATGAAACTAAAAATTAAGGGAGGAATGTCTAAGGAATTATTTCATCATGGGAAATATGGACAGATTTAGAGCAAATTGAGTAATTGTATTCAGTCTTTGAGATAGGAAAGTTTGTTATAAACATCAGTTGGGCACATAATGTAAACATTTAATCATTAAATTCAGAAAAGTTTAACTTAATCAGGATTTCTTTCTTTTAAATTGTGTCTTTTTCTATTTAGGCTGGATGCAGTCCCTCTGATATTGGTATTATTGCACCGTACAGGCAGCAATTAAAGATCATCAATGATTTATTGGCACGTTCTTCTATTGGGATGGTCGAAGTTAATACAGTAGACAAATACCAAGGAAGGGACAAAAGTATTGTCCTAGTATCTTTTGTTAGAAGTAATAAGGATGGAACTGTGAGTTAATTGTGTTTGCTACTGATTCATTTGGGGCATTTCTCTCTCTTTAAAAATTGTGGGCCAGGCGCGGTGGCTCACACCTGTAATCCCAGCCCCCTGGGAGGCCAAGGCGGGTGGATCACCTGAGGTCAGGAGTTTGAGACCAGCCTGGACAGCATGGTGAAACCCTGTCTCTACTAAAAATACAAAAACTAGCCGGGCGTGGTGGCAGGCGCCTGTAATCCCAGCTACTTGGGAGGCTGAGGTAGGAGAATTGCTTGAACCCAGGAGGTGGAGGTTGCAATGAGCCGAGATTGCACCATTGACTCCAGCCTGGGCGACAGAGCAAGACTCTGTCTCAAAAAAAAAAAAAAAAAAAAAAAAAAATGGGGTTTAACATTGAGAACATGTGGACACAGAGAAGGGAACAATATACACCATGGCCTTTAGGGGGTTGGGGGTGAGGGGCAGGAACTTAGCGGATGGGTCAACAGGTGCAGCAAACCGCCATGGCACATGTATACCTATGTAACAAAACTGCACGTTCTGCAGATGTATTCTGTTTTTTTTGTTTTTTTTTTTTAAAGAAAATGAAATTGTGGTTTAAAAGAACACATAAAACATACATCTTACTTTTTTTTTTTTTTTTGAGACGGCGTTTCCTCTTGTTGCCCAGGCTGGAGTGCAGTAGTGCGATCTCGGCTCACTGCAACCTTCGCCTCCCAGGTTCAAGTGACTCTTGCGTCTCAGCCTCCCAAGTAGCTGGGATTACAGGCATCTGCCATCTTGCCTGGCTAATTTTTGTACTTTTGTAGAGATGGGGTTTCACCATATTGTCCAGGCTGGTCTCAAACTCCTGAGGTCAGATGATCCGCCTGCCTCGGCCTCCCAAAGTACTGGGATTCCAGGCGTGAGCCACCATGCCCGGCCCATCTTACCATTTTTAGGTGTACGGTTTAATTAGCGTTGAGTGCATTCACACTGTTGTTCAACAGATCTCTGGAACCTTTTCATTTTCAAACCTAAAACTCTGTATTCATGATTAACCACCCATTTTCTTCTTCCCCAGCACCTGTAACCACCATTCTACATTCTATCTCTGAATTTGACTAATCTAAGTACCTCATATAAGTAGAATCGTACAGCATTTATCTTTTTGTGACTACCTTATTTCACTTAGCCAGCTAGTTCATCCTGTTGTAGCATGCGACAGGATTTCCTTCCTTTTTAAGACTGAATAATATTCCATTGTCTCTATATACCACATTTTATTTATCCATTCATCTGTCAGATGGAATGGTTGCTTCCACCCCTTGGCTGTTGTAATTGAGGCCTGTTTAATATAAAATCTTCCTTGTATACTTTCAAATTTATAGACAATTCAGGTTTGATTTTTTTTTTTTGAGATGAGATCTGGCTCTGTTACCCAGACTGGAGTGCAATGGCACAATCTCGGCTCACTGTAATATCCACCTCCCTGGCTCAGTGATTCTCCCATCTCAGCCTCCTGAGTAGCTGGAATTATAGGCATGTGCCACCATACCCAATTAAGTTTTGTATTTTTTGTAGAGAGCCATGTTGCCCAGGCTTGTGGGCAACTCCCGAGCTCTAGCAATCCTCCCACCTTGTCCTCCCAAATAGTTTTTTTTTTTTTGGTTTTCTTATTTTTACTTCTCCTTAGTTCATTTTTCTCAACTGTATAATACATCCATATGGTTTTAAAATATACATAATAAAAGGTTTCCTTTGTACTCCATCCCTCATCTACTCAGTTCTTGCCTCAGATAGTCTTTTTTTTTTTTGAGAGGTCAGGTCGGAGTGTGGAGGCATGGTTATGGCTCTGCATCCTTGACTTCCTGGGCTCAAGCAGCCCTGACTCAGTGATCCTTTCATCTCAGCCTCCTGAGTAGCTGGGACCATAGGTGCACACCACCACGTCTGGCTGATTTTTGTATATTTTGTAGAGATGGGGTCTCACTGTGTTGCACGGGCTGGTCTTGAACTTCTGGTCTCCAGTGATCCACCTGCCTTGGCCTCCCAAAGTACTGGGATTACAGGCATGAGCCACTACACCTGGTCTCATTCTATTCTTAAATTTGCACAGGTGTCCATTGTGTAGGGATGTGTTGTAATATATTTAACCATTCCTTTGAACTTGAATAATTGAAAATTATATTTCTTACAGGTTGGTGAACTCTTGAAAGATTGGCGACGTCTTAATGTTGCTATAACCAGAGCCAAACATAAACTGATTCTTCTGGGGTGTGTGCCCTCACTAAACTGCTATCCTCCTTTGGAGAAGCTGCTTAATCATTTAAACTCAGAAAAATTAATATCCTTTTTCTTCTGTATATGGTCACATTTGATTGCACTGTTGTGAGTATTTATTTACTTGTTTAAATTAAAGCTCTCACTATGTTGCGTAAGCTGGTCTTGAACTCCTGGGCTCAAGCAATCCTCCCACCTAGGCCTCACAAAGTGCTGTGATTACAGATGTGAGCCACGGCCCCCAGCCCATAACCCTTTTTTAATCCAGAACAAATGATTAGATTAAAATGGAGTATTATTTATTTTATATACAGGGCCTTGCTTTGTCACCCAGGCTGCAGTGCAGTGATATGATCAGAGCTCACTGCACCCTCAATCTCGCAGGCTAAAGTGACCTTCCTACCTCAGCCTCCCCAGTAGCTGGGCCCACAGGTGCATGCCACCATGCCCAGATAATTTTTGTATTTTTTTGTAAAGACAGGGTTTCACCATGTTGCCCAGGCTGGTTTTGAACACCTGGGCTCAAGTGATTCACTCGCCTCCTCCCAAAGTGCTGGGATTACAGGTGTCAGCCACCACACTCAGCCTTTTTTTTCCCCAAGAAGTGGTGCCTAACTTCACTCAGGCTGGAGTGTAGTGACGGGATCACTGCTCACTACAGCCTTGACCTCCTGGACTCAAATAGTCCTCCCACCTTACCTTTCCGAGTATCTGGGACCACAGGTATGTACCACCATGCCTGGCTAATTTTTTAAAAATTTTTAATAGAGAGGAGGTGAGCCACTGCACCTGGCCTTAAGATAAATCGTTTTTTAAAAATGTGTATGGGCTGGGCCCAGTGGCTCACGCCTGTAATCCTAGCACTTTGGGAGGCCGAAGCAGGTGGATCGCGAGGTTGAGATTGAGACCATCCTGGCTAACATGGTGAAACTCCGTCTCTACTAAAAATACAAAAATTAGCTGGGCATGGTGACATGTGCCTGTAGTCCCAGCTACTCGGGATGCTGAGGCAGGAGAATTGCTTGCACCCGGGAGGCGGAGGTTGCAGTGAGCCAAGATCTAGCCTGGTGGCAGAGCGAGACTCCGTCTCAAAAAACAAAACAAAACAAAACAAAACAGTGTATGAAGTTCTTAGGCTTCATAAGAACTTCATACTTCTTATGAAGGTATGAAGTAGGCTAAGATAAATAACTCTGAGGCCGGGCGCGGTGGCTCACGCTTGTAATCCCAGCACTTTGGGAGGCTGAGACAGGCGGATTACCTGAGGTTGGGAGTTTGAGACCAGCCTGACCAACATGGAGAATCCCTGTCTCTACTAAAAATACAAAATTAGCCAGGCATGGTGGCGCATGCCTGTAATCCCAGCCACTCGGGAGGCTGAGGCAGGAGAATCACTTGAACCCGGGAGGCAGAGGTTGCAGTGAGCCGAGATCACACCATTGCACTCTAGCCTGGGCAACAAGAGTGAAACTCCATCTCAAAAAAAAAGATAAATAACTCTTATTGCTTAAGGGCATAATTATTCATTGAATGCCATAAAGAACCTTATTTTTTTTTGTGGTCCTGTAAGTCAGATTACAAAATGTTAAATAATAACATCATAAATTTATGCCATTCCATGTTGTGCTAAATATTTCTTCCTTAATTTATTTTACATCATTGATCTTCCATCAAGAGAACATGAAAGTCTTTGCCACATATTGGGTGACTTTCAAAGAGAATAAAACACTATTTCCCTTGCCTTTTCTTACTAGGGCAGTATCTCCTCTAGCTAGTGCCCGTACAGAAAATTCTATCACCATACAAAATTTAATGCAGTATTTATGTTTTTAAGCACAGGTGTACCGAAAACTGTGAAAAGTCTAAATTTATGGGTTCTATACGTGCATTTTTGCCTGACCTAGAAAAAGAGTTTGATAAATTTTTACCAGCTTTGAAGATGGATTAACTTTTGACTTTGAGCTTTAAACTTTTAAGTCAGACATTTCAGGACTAATTTGATTTTGTAGATATCATTGTAAGAACTTTATTTGAAAGACTGGATAAAGGGATTTGATTTGTTTTCATCATTTAAGCACAGTCTTGTGATGATGAGAACACAAGTGTGATTCTTTTCTGTATTTTGAGGTCCCTAATCCAAAGCCCATTTTGCTAGGATTTTTTCTGCTATCAGATGTGTTTTCACTCTAAACCTAGTCTTTTATGACATTAATTGATTACTTCCTGTTAATTTTCTATCCTCCCTTACTATCCCCCTTTTTTGTTTTCAGTATTCAGTATTTCAGTATTCTAGAGTAGATTTTGATATAAAAGAAAATAATTCTTACATCATCTTTTGCAACAAATTTTGTTTTCTGAATTGATAATAAATTTAAAAAGTTGATTCCTATTTTTACATATGTTCATATGCCCCTATGTTTGGGGGTATCACTCAGTTCTCCTTTTTTGTGTAAAGATGTTTTGTAAAACAAAATTGTCTCAAAGTGATTATATTGTATATATAAAAAGTAACAGATTTTAACAAAGGTTAAAAGATTCTTGGGGTAACAGATTCTTCTGGGGGTTGGAAATCTTCCATTTCTCGAGGGTTTTTTTTAATGAATGTTAAATATGTTAAAATTTTTATTTCTACCTCATGTGTTTTTTTAAATTATTACTTGAAGTTTTTTATTTAATAAATTTTTTCTACTAATGGATCTTACTGTGTCAATTATTATTAATACTGAATAATAATTAAACTCAGGGTTATCTAGCATGTTTTTTTTTTTTTTTTTTTTTTTTTGAGACAGAGTTGCCCAAGCTGAAGTGCAGTGGTGTGATCTTGGCTCACTGAAAGCTCCGCCTCCCGGGTTCACGCCATTCTCCTGCCTCAGCCACCCGAGTAGCTGGGACTACAGGTGCCTGCCACCACGCCTAGCTAATTTTTTTTTTTTTGTATTTTTAGTAGAGATGGGGTTTCACCATGTTAGCCAGGATGGTCTCGATCTCCTGACCTCATGATCCACCCACCTCGGCCTCCCAAAGTGCTGGGATTACAGGCGTGAGCCACTGCGCCCGGCTGCATGTTTTCTAATAGTGACAAGTGAAGTATTGATCATGCTAGAAAGCTGAAACCAAGCAGCATTGATATTATAAAGAGATTTATGAAGGGCACACAGGATGGGCTTGATCATGGAGAGGGGTTATAGATTAGATAGGACAAACGGGAAAGGTTGCTGTGATGAAACTTAAATATTGATTAGATATAATGAGAGTATAAATCAGGAAGGAATCTGATGGTAATTTCAGTTCCTGGGAATGAAATGAATAAGAAAGTCCTTTTGCTTCATTACAGGTTTGTATGGCCTGAAAAGTAAAGCTCCATAGAAGAGAACCTGGGGATGTGTTCTGTGTTTCCTTTTTTTTTTTTTTTTTTTTTGGATCTGTCTTGGTGATGAGTCTAGCCATTTAATTGTTTAAAAGAGTTAGGAAGCTGGGCATGGTGGCTCATGCCTGTATTCCCAGCACTTTGGGAGGCTGAGGCAGGTGGATCACCTGAGGTCAGGAGCTCGAGACCAGCCTGGCCAACATGGTGAAACCCTGTCTACTAATAATACAAAAAAAATTAGCCGGGTGTGGTGGCTGGCGCTTGAAATCCCAGCTACTCAGGAGGCTCAGACAGGAGAATCGCTTGAACCTGGGAGGCGGAGGTTGCAGTGAGCTGAGATTGCGCCACTGCACTCCAGCCTGGGTGACAAGAGCAAGACTCCATCTCAAAAAACAACAACAACAACAAAAAAAGTATAAAGCCACGATGCGAAGACAATGTGGCTGTTCCAGTGGCCCCTCTCCTGAATCAGTTCAGAGTTCCTGTCCCCTTCCCCCTGACTTCCCTCTTGCTGCCGTCTCTGATTCCTTTCTTTTCTCCCTATTCCTGGCTGTCTAACGGCAGGTTTTCCCCAGAGCTCCAAGTCTGGTTTGGTCCTCTTCTTTCTCCTTGGACAGTCACTGGCTTCACCCATCACCCATGTGGCTGTTTACTTACCCTGTACTACACCCTGTCTTCCAAGTTCTAGTTATATAGCTGCCTTCCAGCCAATGCCTTCAGAATATTCTGTGAACATTTTAGACTTAGTACAAAGAAATTGGAAATTTCCATCTTCATGTGATGCCTTCCTCCTGTGATCCTTATTTCTGTAAATGACATCATCTCATGGTTCGCTGAGCTTAAAGATCTTGGCATAATTTTTCTTTCTTTAAAACATTTTTGGCCTGGGCACGGTGGCTCATGCCTGTAATCCCAGCACTTTGGGAGGCCAAGGCGGGTGGATCAACTGAGGTCAGGAGTTTGAGACCAGCCTGGCCAACATGGTGAAACCCCATCTCTACTAAAAATAGAAAAATTAGCCAAGTGTGGTGGCGGGCACCTGTAATCCCAGCTACTAGGTAGGCTGAGGTAGGAGAATCACTTGAACCCAGGAGGCGGAGGTTGCAGTGAGCTGAGATCGCGCCATTGCACTCCAGCCTGGGCAACAAGAGTGAAACTCCGTCTCAAAAGAAAAAAAAACCAAAACATTTTTCCCCCTCTAATTACAGAGCAGTACATGATTTTAGTAAGAATTTCAAACACTACATATTTTAGAAAATGAAATTTCTGTTTTTTTTTTTTTTGAGATGGAGTCTAGCTCTGTTGCCCAGGCTGGAGTGCAGTGGCAAAATCTCAGCTCATTGCAACCTCCACCTCCCAGGTTCAAGCGATTCTCCTGCCTCAGACTCCTGAGTAGCTGGGATTACAGGCACCTGCCACCATGCCCAGCTAATTTTTGTATTTTTAGTAGAGTTGGCGTTTCACTGTGTTGGCCAGGCTGGTCTCGAACTTCTGACCTCATGATCCACCCACCTCGGCCTCCCAGGGTGCTGGGATTACAAGCATGAGCCACCGTGCCTGGCCAGAAAATGAAATTTATTTGTAATCTCATCCTTTAGTAATTACATAGTTTGGTCTATGATGATCTAGGCTAGTATTTAAATCAAAATTACCACATCCACAATAAGAAATCCATTTTACATCATGACTCAATGTAGATTTGTGTATGAATATGCATCTGAAACAATACTGTCATAAAACAATATTTACCCTTTCTGTATTTGATATACCCTGATTTCTTCCACTCTATTCCATTAAAAACAAAGCGTGGCCGGGCACGGTGGCTCATGCCTGTAATACCAGCACTTTGCGAGGTTGAGGTGGGCGGATCACTTGAGGTCAGGAGTTCGAGACCAGCCTGGCCAACATGGTAAAACCCCGTCTCTACTAAAAATAGAAAAGTTAGCTGGGCATGGTGGTGCACGCCTGTAATCCCAGCTACTCGGGAAGCTGAGGCACAAGAATCACTTGAACCCAATTCAAGCAGGTGGAGGTGGAGGTTGCACTGAGCCAAGATCATGCCATTGCACTCCAGCCTGGGTGACAGCGAGACTCTGTCTCAAATAAAATAAAATAAAAAATAAATAAAAACAAAGCTAATTGCAACCTGTTAAAATTGCTTTCAGGTCCCACTAGTAGGTTGGAACCCATGGTTTGTAATATTGGTTATTCTTTAATGGCATCTTTGTGTATTTGTCGTAACCATATGAAACTATTTTTGCTGTTCCTGTGCATGCCTATTCTGTTTCCCATTTGATCTACTCTCTAGATCTGTCTGTTCCTCCATCACCATTTAGGCATCTCTATCCACTTAGAAAGACTTTAAGATGCCACCTTCTCCAAAAAGCCTTTTCTGATTTTTCTCCCAGCCAAAAGAATTATCTTCATCTTTATACAGTACTATAACAGTACCTATATGGAGCTTCATAGCATTTTTATTTTTTTTTAAGAGATGGAGTCTCTGTTGGCCAGGCAAGAGTGCATGGCAGGATCATAGCTCACTGCAACCTCAAATTCCTGGCCTCAAGCAGTCCTTCTGTCACAGCCTCCTGAGTAGCTAGGACTACCGGTGCACACCACTACACCCAGCTAACTAACCAAAAAAAAATTGTTTTTACAAACAGGGTCTTGCTATGTTGGCCAGGCTAGTCTGGAACTTCAGGCCTCACGCAATCCTCCTGCCTCAGCCTCTTGAAAATACTTGGATTACCGGCATGAGTTACCACATCTGGCTGTTTACTGCTTTTTATTTTTTTTTTTTTTTTGAGACGGAGTCTCGCTTTGTTGCCCAGGCTGGAGTGCAGTGGTGAGATCTTGGATCACTGTAGCCTCTGCCTCCTGGGTTCCAGCGATTCTCCTGCCTCAGCCTTCCAGGTAGCTGGGATTACAGGCATGCGCCACCATGCCTGGCTAATTTTTGTATTTATTTTTAGTAGAGACGAGGTTTCACCATGTTAGCCAGACTGGTCTCGAACTCCTGACTGAGTGATCCTCCCACCTTGGCCTCCCAAAGTGCTGAGATTACAGGCGTGGGCCACTGCACCCGGCCTGTTTACTGCTTTTTTAAAGGAGCAGTTGTAATTAGTAGGATACTTTAATATTTATCAATATTTTTAATGGATATTTTCTCAATTGAATTAAACCCTATAGAGAACCTATCATAGATAGTCTGTGTTAGCGTATGACCCATGGCAAGTCATTGCCAGAACCCACATTTTCTGATTAGGAATTCTGCAATTTTCCTGGCCATTATATGTATCTCCTTTCCCCTGCAGCGTGGTAACATTTTCCAGATGCTATACAAATGTTCAGAAGCATTACAGTTGTCATTGTAAGAAAATCATGTCTTGAGTCAGCTAAGGCTATGGCTGAAAGTTCTGTGGCATGATGTGACAAGCTGGTCCACCTGGATTCAGTGGACCATATTGCTCATGAAAAGGTGACTTGTAGGCTGGGTACAGTGGCTCATTCCTGTAATCCCAGCACTTTGGAAGGTTGAGTCAGGAGGATCACTAGAGGCCAGGAGTTTGAGACCAGCCTGGGCAACATAGTGAGACCCCATCTCTACAAAAAATAAAATAAAAATTAATGGTAGCTAAATGATAACTCATGAACACAAAGGAGGGAAAAACAAGGCCAGATGTGGTTGCTCATGCCTGTAATCCCAACACTTTGGGAGGCTGAGGAGGGTAGATCACTTGAGCTGAGGAGTTCGAGACCATCCTGGCCAACAAGGTGAAACCCTGTCTTAAAAAAAAAAGAAAAAGAAAAAAAAAAGGGAACAACAGACACTGGGGTCTACTTGAAGGTGGAGGATGGGAGGAGGGAGAGGAGCAGAAAAGATAACCATCGGATACTGGACTTAACTGGGTGATGAAATATCTGTACAACAAACCCCCATGACATGAGTTCACCTATGCAACCAACCTTCACATGTATCCTCAAACCTAAAATAAAAGCCTAAACACACACACACACACACACACACACACACACAATAGTTTAGGGAAAAAAGTAATCACAATGCCCCTACCCACACATCATAACTATTAACATTTTCATGTACTTTACTCAGTCTCTTACCTATGCATTTATTTTTCTAACTATGTATATATGTCTATCTATAGATATATATAGATAGATAGATATACCTTCATATTGTTGTATTTATTGATAAACTAAAACTGGGATCATAAGATATATGTCATATATTATGTAACTTTTAAAAAAAATTAAAAAGCACAAAAATACAAAAAATTAGCTGGGTGTGGCAATGAGCGCCTGTGGTCCCAGCTACTAGGGAGGCTGAGGTGGGAGGATCACTTGAGCCTGGGAGGCAGAGGTTGCAGTGAGCTGAGATCGTGCCACTGCACTCCAGCATGAGTCACAAGAGTGAGACCCTGTCTGAAAAAATAAATCTCTTCTAGCTAATAGGATATGCCTATCTAATTCCACTTGAGTCACTACTGGCCCTTACGGTGACTAGGGCTCATAATCCTGGGAACTGTGAACCAAGATGGATCCAGGGATGAAGTCTGACTTTTTTTTTTTTTTTTTTTGATACGGAATCTTGGGATTAAGGCATGCGCCACCACGCCCGGCTAATTTTTGTATTTTTAGTAGAGACGAGGTTTCACCATGTTAGCCAGACTGGTCTCGAACTTCTGACCGGGTGATCCGCCTGCCTTGGCCTCCCGAGTAGCTGGGACTACAGGCGCGTGCCACCACGTCTGCCTAAATTTTGTATTTTTAGTAGAGACGGAGTTTCACCATGTTGGTCAGGCTGGTCTCGAACTCCTGACCTCGTGCTCTATCCAGCTCAGCCTCTCAAAGTGCTGGGATTACAGGCATGAACCACCATACCCAGCCGAGGTCTGAATTTTAGTGCTTGTGTGGATATTGCTGTGGCACATAATGAAATATTTTTGAATTGTTTTCTCTCTTTTTTCACTTTAACTTTTTGTTACGAGCTTTACCAAACTGTTTTAGGGCGGGCTCTGTGGCTCAGGGCTGTGATCCTAGCACTTTGGGAGGCAGAGATGGGCGGATCACCAGGTGAAGAGATCGAGACCATCCTAGCCAACATGGTGAAACCCCGTCTTTACTAAAAATACAAAAATTAGCTGGGCCAGGTGGCGCGCGCCTGTCATCCCAGCTACTCAGGAGGCTGAGGCAGGAGAATCCCTTGAACCCGGGAGAAAGAGTTTGCAGTGAGCCGAGATCACGCCACTGCACTCCAGCCTGGTGACCGAGCGAGACTCGATCTCAAAAAAAAAAAAACCCAAAAAACAAAAAAAAAGTCGTAATTTGGGACTAACTAGTTTTAGTAGGTTTCTGCCTACTGTTAATTGCTTCAGATTTTTTGGTCCCCTTTGTGTTTGTGAAGGTGAATGGGCAGTAGTCAGGCGTGTTAGATCAGGCCCCACCAGCCCGGTGGAAGCAACGTTTGCGTGTGGCCGGCCGCCCCTTGAAATCAGGCCTTCGCGGTCCGGCGAAGCCCCCGGGACACGGAACCGAGGGCCCAGCACTCTGGCTCCTCACACATGTGGTCTCCTTCACGTTCCTTTCCTTCTCCTCGCTGTCCCAGCGGATGCGAGGAGGCTTAGAGACGGCGGGGTTGCTCTCCCGCCCGCCGCGGGCTCCGCGGGTCCCCGCCCCACACGGGGCGCCGCTCCCCCTGGGGCCGCCCGGGCGCCCTCCCGCCGCCGGGGGCGCTGTGGGCCGCAGCGGGCCTGGCTGCAGATGCGGTGGTGGCCGCCGAGCGCCTGGAGGGAGCTGCTGGCCAGGCCGAGGGAACCTCCGCCCGAGACCGCGCAGCCGCCGCCGCCGCCGCCGCCATGGGTAAGGCGAGCGGGCCGAGACCGAACGCTCGGCCCTCAGTCCCGGGCTGAGGGCCGCGGCCAGGCGGGGTGGACTGGGAGCTGTGGGAGACGCCGAGGCCGCCAGTCGGAACTGGGGCCCGAACCCAGGATGGGCGGGGACTGCCTGGGACTCAGGGGCTCCCGGGGTCGTCATGGCAACGCGCCCCCTCCCTTGTTCCGGCCCGTTCCCGCCCGGGTTCTGAGGCACAGTGGCCGAGGGCTCGAGGTGCCACGGCGTCCAGGAGCGAGGACGGGGCCAGGCAGGGTGTCACTCCCGGGTCAGGGAGCAGGCGGGGAGGGGCGATGACTTTTCAGGTTTGGGGGTGGCGGAGGGAAGACGCATCTCAGGTTTTGGCCTGGGTGCCTGACGCCGAGGGCGGGAGACGGGGAATGCTGACGCGCAGGAGCTTGGGTGAGCCCGCCGCGATGGTCCTGGGGGGCCCCAGGCCTCTGGGCAGCCTTGCTGGGGGGAGGGGGCAGGAAGAGAGGCAGGGAAGGGACTATAGGCCCCGGCAAGGTGCGGGCACTGGCCCTGGGACTCCTTGCGCGCCTGCGGCCGGTTTTGGGGGTCGCGTACGGGCCGGAGGAGTCCTGGAGCGCAGCCGGGGCGTGGCCGCGGTGTGAACGCCCCTCGGCGTGGGAACTGCCGGTGCCCAGCACCGATCTGCCTCCCAGCAGCTGCAAAACACCCTTTGTGTGGTTGTCGCATCGCACGTTAGGAATTGTGATGGGCTGTGTTAAAAATGAGAGTTGCCACGGATTATGAAACATCAAGTGGTTTCACTCCCGAAAAATAGTGGAGTCAGACCACGATGCAGATTTGAAGGAATGTCGTGTGTGGACATTTTTCCACCAGGCAGTTTGGCCATAGCAGTTGTGGCTGTTTGCATTTCAGGTTGCTTAGGATTCAGTGTCAGGCTTCATGCCTAGCCATCTAGAAATCAGAGCTAGAATACTAGATCATTGGAGACTCTGGGTTTTTTGTTGTTTTTGTTCAGTGAAGGAAAAACGGGTACATTGATTACTTGTAAATTTGTCAGAGATTATGAAATGTTATACTAAGTGCTTCGTTTTTCCACACCTTAGTTTTGTCATCTGTGTTTGTTGAAGGTATTCCCACCAGTCACAACAGTGATGAGATGATGGTGAAGTGTCTGAATTTCTAAGTAAACTGAGAATAAAATTTGTGGGAAGGAGGACAATATTTTTGTGAATTGAAAATATCTTGCTTGATGATACTGTGTCTTAAAAATATCAATTAAAAATCAGGCCTTTTAGAATATGCATCTATTAACTTGGTATTCAGACTGGCGCTGTGGGCATCCTCAACTGTGTGGATGGGTGAGGAACATTAATGTAAAACTGGTCTCTGCTTTTATTTTCTCTTTGAAAATAAAACAGTCATGCAATACAGAACTACAGTCAGAATGAAGAAGCCAGACAGAAAGAGGGTAGACTGAAAGAACTGGACGGCTTCTTCTGTGTCCCCTTACTTGTCAGTGTATTTTACCTGTCATGTTTGTTGTGGATGACACTGGAATCCTAGAATTTTAACTACCTTTTATTTTATTGCCAGTTTATTCTGAACATTTTTGCCTTGGAATTCCTCCTAAGACGGTACCTGCTATCCACCTTTTGCATGAGGCCCTTAAACCTGTTGTCTCTTACCCCAAATTTATCTCCACAGAAGATCATTTTAAAAAACTCATTCTCTGTGAAGAGGTACCAGGAAAGTTAAATACAGGAGAATGGCAGATTTGCAGGATCTTGAGAATAATTCATAAACTTTGGCTGGAGTGGTCATGGAAATTTTCTTTTTTTTCTTTCTTTTTTTTTGGTGAGACGGAGTCTCGCTCTGTCACCAGGTTGGAGTGCAGTGGCACGATCTCAGCTCACTGCAACCTCCGCCTCCTGGGTTCAAGTGACTCTCCTGCTTCAGCCCCCCGAGTAGCTGGGACTACAGCCGCACACCACCACGCCCAGCTAATTTTTGTATTTTTAGTAGAGACAGGGTTTCACCATGTTGGCCAGGATGATCTCAATCTCTTGACCTCGTGATCCACCCGCCTCGGCGTCCCAAAGTGCTGGGATTACTGGTGTGAGCCACCGTGCCTGGCTGGAAATTTTTTACAGTATTATGTGAGAGACATAAAGAGAAGTTAATCAAGGGTGTGGTTTAGCTGGGGAGAATTTGTCAACCAAGGAACAGCAAACTACTGTTGGTTTTTATAGGGGAAGGGAAGGGTTTGTATATTTTTCACTGTCATGTCTTACAAATGATGTTGGATTCCTTTCTTGTGTTTTCAGCTACAAAAGACCCCACAGCTGTAGAGAGAGCAAACTTGTTAAACATGGCTAAACTGAGTATCAAAGGACTCATTGAATCTGCTCTGAGCTTTGGCCGCACTTTGGATTCTGACTATCCCCCCTTGCAGCAATTCTTTGTTGTTATGGAACATTGCCTGAAACACGGTCTTAAAGGTATCACGAGATTTTAAAAAATTAATTCATTTTAGAATTTCCGTTTTTCAAGTGCCCTTGAGAATGGGTTATTTTTTGAGGCCATAATTACGTTACTGTGCACTAAAAAATATTGAGTGGATTGATTTTGGGAGAAAATATCTTATGACTTTATGTTTTCTAATAATGGTCTAATAATGGTCTTCAGAAAATGCTTAATTGTTAATGTTTTGTAAACAGAATATTTGATTTTTAAATTTTTTAAACTTACATAATCTGAACTATTTTCTGTTTTCTAGGACAATTATAGAGTTATATTTTAAAGCTGGTGATACTGTTATGAGCTCATATTAATAGTTCGAACCCTGTTGAACAACTGCATTGAAATAGTGGATTGTTGAAATAGAAACCTCCTAGATATATACACGAACATATGTAGAAATATCTTCTGGATGGAGTTATTCTAGAAATGTGAGCCATCCCTGAAGATGATAACAGCAGATATTGTATTCTACTCTCAGTACATATTGAATTATTGTTACATATAAAATGTTTGTTTTATATTTAATTTAAAAATATTCATTGCATAATAACTGTGCTTTTACTTATAATAATTGTTCACAGTTTTGGCTTCTAGTTCCTATGATGAGTATCTATGTAGAGGGCTATGTAAGAGTTGTACACTAGAGTGACTATTATAGAGTAAAAGAAGCTTGACTGGCCAGACACAGTGGCTTAATGCCTGTAATCCCAGCATATGCCTGTGGTCCCAGCTGTTCGGGAGGCTGAAGTGGGAGGATCACTTGAGCCTGAGGAGGTCAAGGCTTCAGTGAGCTCTGATTGTACCACTGTACTCCAGCCTGGGCAACAGAGAGAGATCCTTTCTCAAAAAAAAAAAAAAAAAAAAATTCAAAGATTTACCTAAACTTTGTTTTAATAAAAAGTACTTCAAGACAAGAAGGAAGCCTCGACATCAAAATTTGAGAAATCCTATGTGATGTTATTAGTATACTCATTTCTTTTTTTTTAAAGACTTAAAGCAATTTCTTAAAATATATAAATACTAGCGAAAGATACTCTTTTTGTACATGAATCAAACAACAGAGAAGTACACAGAGCAAAACATGGTTTTTATTCATTCTCTTCTATTAACCTCTCTAAAGGAAATTGGGCACCTGTAATCCCAGCACTTTGGGAGGCTGAGGTGGGTGGGTCACTTTGAGGTCAGGAGTTCAAGACCAACCTGGCCAGCATGGTGAAAACCCATCTCTACTAAAAATACAAAAATTAGCCAGGCTGGTGGTGTTCGCCTGTAATCCCAGCTACTCAGGAGGTTGAGGCAGGAGAATTGTTTGAACCTGGGAGATGGAGGTTGCAGTGAGCTGAGATCGTGCCACTGCATTCCAGCCCAGGGCGACAGAGTGAGACTCTGTCTCAAAAGAAAGAAAACGGGAGAATTAGATATTCTGTTATCCCTTTTCTGTTTTTTTTTCTTTTACTCTAATTGTAATCATGCTATTAGCATTATTCTGACTTCCTTCTTTTAAAAAAAAAAGTGGCTGGGTGCGATGGCTCATGTCTGTAATCTCAGGACTTTGGGAGGCTGAGGCCGACGGATCACTTGAGGTCAGGAGTTCGAGATCAGCCTGGCCAGCATAGTGAAACCCTGTCTCTACTAAAAATACAAAAATTAGCTGGGTGTGGTGCTGCATGCCTGTAGTCCCAGCTACTTGGGAGGCTGAGGCAGGAGAATTGTTTGAACCTGGGAGGCAGAGGTTGCAGTGAGCTGAGATCATGCCACTGCACTCCAGTCTGGGAGACAGACTGAGACTCTGTCTCAAAAAGAAAAAAAAATGATATGGCTTGGAGATCTTTCCATTTACGTAGACGTTTATATCAGAATTAATAGCTGTGCGATATTTTATGGTATGTATATGGCATAATTTATTTAACCATGCTCCTCTTTTTTTTTTTTTTTGAGATGGGGGTCTCACTCTGTCACCTGGGAGTGCATCTTGATTTTCCCCAAGACTGCTGAAATGGAGTTTGCCAAATTATGGCCAAAATAGTTAAATTTAAAACTATTTTTAGGCTGTATTTCCTTTACTTCACAACATATGTTGAACCATGTCCTAGCAGTTATAGGCTTATCTGGATGAATCATTATAAAGCTACTTTGTGCGTGTGATTTTCTCCCCCTGGGAAAAATTGCCTATCTTGGGTGTCCTTGGGTGGTGTATATGATAGGCACCCTGTATTTGCAGGAGATCTGGTCAGTAATAACAAAAATGTATGGCAATTTCATGGTTTTATATTGACCAAATCTCAGAATAAAATACAAAGAAAAGGAAATTCACAATTTTTCATATTTAAAATTAAAATAACTTCTTAGGCTGGATGTGGTGGTTCATGCCTGTAATTCCAGACAGCACTTTGGGAGGCCAAGATGGGAGGAACGCTTGAGGCCAGGGGTTCAAGACCAGCCTGGTCAACATAGCAAAACGCCATCTCTACTTACTTAAAAAAAAAAAAGCATTATAAAAAATAAAATAACTTTTTATTTGTGCTTGGTTTGTTTAATAAACTTACAAAGATCAATCAGCTAGGGCCACCAGCCTTTATTTTGGTACTGGTAGAGAATGAGTGCAGTCATTTTTCACTTTAATTACCTGACTGCATATTTGATATAAAAGAATGGTCACTGTGTCTTTTTATCATGCAGAAAAAAATAGCAGGATGGGCAAAAGGATCCTACTTGCACAGGCTCCAGATCCACTGGGATATGTAGTGGATAAAAGAGGAAAGGTCTCTGAATAATTGTATGTTAAGTTAGAAATGTTGAAACTAAATATTTAAAAATAAGTTACTACAGTTTTATATATTGACACTGTGTGCATTATGTGTTCTTTTTTTCAGTAAGAAAATCATTTTTGAGTTATAACAAAACCATCTGGGGCCCTTTGGAACTGGTGGAGAAGCTGTACCCCGAAGCAGAGGAAATAGGAGCCAGTGTCCGGGATCTACCTGGTCTGAAGTAAGGAGGCCTATTATTTGTTCATCCCTAGCCGCAGAAGTGTATTCGTTGTTCCTCCAAAGTACCTCACACTCTAGCTGATTGTCTTCTCTTAGTCTTAAGTCCCCTTCTTCTAATCCTCTTGTAATAAAATTATGTTCATTCTTTATGGCTCAACTCAAATCCCATTTCCTTTATGAAGTTTTTCTTAGCCTCTTCGATCAGAATTAACCACTCACCATTCTGTCTTGTATTGTAGGAAATTGAAAGTCCTTTTAAATTAGGATATATCAATTATGCATCTTTGTTTTCTGAGTGTTAAATTAGTTTGCCTGTAGTAGAAAGTCAGTAAGTATTGATGAAAGACTGATTTAGGGTGAATCCAGGGCACAGGCTCAGGAGATTCCAGTTCTCAGATAAGCCACTTATATACCCTAGGACTGGTGTAAATTTCTTTGCTTCCTCTGAAAATTGGTACCTATAATGTCACCAGCCTGTTTCATCAGACAAATGTATGTAAAATATCTTAAAAGTTGTAGTATGTTAGCTAAGAATACTTTCATGAGTATTGAAAATTTTTTGTAGGTGTAAAGTGTTAAGACTCAGTTCTTACATTCTTTTTTTCTTTTTTTTTGAGACGGAGTCTCGCTCTGTCGCCCAGGCTGGAGTGCAGTGGCACGATGTTGGCTTACTGCAACCTCCGCCTCCTGGGTTCAAGTGATTCTCCTGCCTCAGCCTCCTGAGTAGCTGGGACTACAGGCGCCCACCACCACGCCCAGCTAATTTTTTTGTGTTTTTAGTAGAGATGGGGTTTCACCGTGTTAGCTAGAATTGTCTCAAACTCCTGACCTCGTGATCTGCCCGCCTCAGCCTCCTAAAGTGCTGGGATTACAGGCGTGAGCCACTGCACCAAGCCTATATTCTGTTTTTTTTAAATTTTCTTTTTAGTTTTTATTTTCTTTCTTTATTTTTTTTGAGATGGAGTCTTGCTGTGTCACTCAGGCTGGAGTGTAGTGGTGCGATCTCAGCTCACTGCAACCTCCGCCTCGTGGGTTCAAGCAATTTTCCTGCCTCAGCCTCCCGAGTAGCTGGGATTACAGGTGCATGCCACCATGCCTGGCTGATTTTTTGTATTTTTAGTAGAGATGGGGTTTCACCATGTTAGTCAGGATGGTCTTGATCTCCTGACCTTGTGATCCACCCACCTTGGCCGCCCAAAGTGCTGGGATTACAGGTGTGAGCCACCGTGCCTGACCAGTTCTTATATTCTTTAGAGTGTAATTAAAATGTAAGCGTTCTCTTTTGTTTATCTTTGTTTATTTTATTTTATTTTGAGATGGAGAGTCTCACCCTGTTGCCCAGACTGGAGTGCAGTGGTGCAATCTCGGCTCACTGCAACCTCTGCCTCCCAGGTTCAAGTGATTCTCGTGCCTCAGCCTCCCAAGTAGCTGGGATTACAGGCATGTGTCACCATCCATACCTGGCTAATTTTTGTATTTTTAGTAGAGATGGGGGTTTTGCCATATTGACCAGGCTGGTCTTGAACTCCTGTCCTCAATAGTGATGGAATTGGCCCGGCACAGTGGCTCAGGCCTGTAATCCCAGCACTTTGGGAGGCCGAGGTGGGCGGATCACCTGAGGTCGGGAGTTAGAGACCAGCCTGACCAAAATGGAGAAAGCTCGTCTCTACTAAAAATACAAAATTAGCCGATGTGGTGGCACATGCCTGTAATCCCAGCTACTCGGGAGGCTGAGGCAGGAGAATTGCTTGAACCCGGGAGGCAGAGGTTGCAGTGAGCTGATATCATGCCATTGCACTCAAGCCTGGGCAATAAGAGCAAAACTCTGTCTCAAAAAAAGTGCTGGTATTACAGGCGTGAGCCACCGCGCCCAGCCTCCCTTTAATTTATCTTAATTCTTGTTAATGAGATAACTTTTTTTGCATTAAGCATTTTATGAAAGGTTATTTGTTTGTTTTCTCATAGTTTTACAACTTAGGGTTTGTATATGTTGTGGGGAATATGGTAATGTTTTGCTGTTATTTGTTGTTGAATGTTCAAATGTTCAAATGTTTGTAAATTGGACTTTATTGAGTGATAAAAATAAGTGGCTACTGTTGAGCACTGTGTTAGAGTAATAAGGTACCTGTTTTACATGAATTATCTCCTTTAGTGCTTCAATCAGTCTTACAGGTAAAGGTTATTATTATAATTGTATAGATGTGAAAAATAAATGCCAGATAAATTATAGTTAAAAGGTGGCAGAGGCAGGATTTAAACCCAGTTTTTAGAGTTAAATAAAGTGGCTGGGCGTGGTGACTCATGCCCATAATCCCAGAACTTTGGGAGGCTGGGATGGGTGGATTGCCTGAGAGCCCAGGAGTTCGAGACCAGCCTGGGCAACACAGCGAAACCCCATGTCTACTAAAAATACAAAAAAATTAGCTGAGTGTGGTGGTGCACGCCTGTAGTCCCAGCTACTCGGGAGGTTGAGGCAGGAGAATTGCTTGAACCTGGGAGGCAGAAGTTGCAGTGAGCCGAGATCGCATCACTACACTCCAGCCTGAGTGACAGAGTGAGACTTTGTCTCCCCCACCAAAAAAAATTTGAAAAAAAAAAAAAAAATCAAGTGATGTTTGTTCACAATTGATATTTTTGGTGTACCAGGTGTAAAGATTTTTAACAAAGAGGAAAAACAGAATTTCAACTCTCAAAAACAAAAACATAAGATTTGATTTATTTTAATATGAAAATATGTATTCATATTTTGTTAAAAAGCCAGACTCTACAATAGTAAAACCTGTTTTCTGATGGTGTTCATTAAAATGCTAAGCTATAAGAAACGCATTATTAGAAGTGAAGATCAAGTCTCTTCCTGTACTATCTGCCAAAATGTTCTCTGCATAAGAAAATATAAGAGTGTGAATGATACCACTCTCTAAAAAAAAAAAGTGGTATAAAAGTTGGTTTTTAAAAAAATTATTATTCTATTTTATGGAGACTGAGTCTCTCTCTGTTGCCCAGGCTGGAGTGCAGTGGCGCCATCTTGGCTCGCTGCAACCTCCACCTCCTGGGTTCAAGCGATTCTCCTGCCTCCGCCTCTCGAGTAGCTGGGATTATGGGCTCATGCCACCGTGCCTGGCTAATTTTTGTATTTTTAGTGGAGACGGGGTTTCACCATGTTGGCCAGGCTGGTCATGAACTCCTGACCTCAAGTGATCCACCCGCCTTGGCCTCCCAAAGTGCTGGGATTACAGGCGTGAGCCACCACGCCAGGCCGCTTTTATTTTTAATAACAGATAGAACTAAGAGAGGTATGAGATTTAATTTCTTAAATGCAACTGGATTAAAGAAACATTTGAAAACCAGGAAGCAGCACAGTGATTTCTCTTTAATTACTAGCCTGGCACCATCTTAGCTTTGTTATGATTTTTAAAATTCAGATATAATGTTACCTATGTTTTTGAAGGCATTATGGTGGCTTATTGTTGAAATTTTTTTTTTTGAGACCAAATCTTACCTTGTTGCCCAGGCTGGAGTGCGATGGTGCAATCTTGCCTGACTGTAACCTCTGCCTCCCGGGTTCAAGTGATTCTCCTGCCTCAGCCTCCTGAATAGCTGGGATTACAGACACCCACCACCAAGCCCAGCTATTTTTTGTGTTTTTAGTAGAGACAGGGTTTCACCATGTTGGCCAGGCTTCTTTCGAACTCCTGACCTTGTGATCTGCTCGCCTCGGCCTCCCAAAGTGCTGGGATTACAGGTGTAAGCCACTGGGCCCGGCCTGGTGAAGTTTTAATATTTATTTTTAGAGGGCTAAGCCCATTCAGACTAAATATTTCTGTTTTTTTTTCTGAGTCAGGGTCTCACTCTGTCTCCCAGGCTCGAGTACAGTAATGCAATCACTGTTCACTGCAGCCTCTGCCTACTGGGCTTAAGCAACCTCCTGCCTTAGCCTCCTGAGCAGCTGGGACTACAGGCACATGCCACCACACCTGGCATTTTGATGTTTTTTTTATTTTTTAATTTTAATTTTTTTGATTTTTAAATTTAATTAAATTAATTTTTTTTAAATATAGAGACAGGGTCTCCCTATGTTGTCCAGGCTGTTCTCTAACTCCTGGACTCAAGTGATCCTCCCATCTTGACCTCTCAAAGTGTAGGGATGACAGGTGTGTGCCACCGTGCCCACCTAAAATATTTCTTATAGAAGTATTCTCACCATAGTCCTGCGCTGCATAACATTTCATTCAACGATAGTGGTTCCAAAAGATTATAATACCGTATTTTTACTTTACCATTTCCATGTTTAGCTATGTTTAGATACACAAATACTTAACAATTGTGTAATAATTGCCTACAGCATTCAGTACAGTAGCACGCTATATAGGTTTACAGCCTAGGAACAATAGGGTATACTATATAGCATAGGTGTGTATACCATCTAGGCTTGCAAACGTGCACTCCATGATGAAATTACCTAACAACGCATTTTTCTGAAAGTATCATTAAGTGACACACTACTGTGTTTAGAGAGTCATTTCTTCTAAGACATTAAATAGTACCTGGATGTCCTACAGGAGGAACAGATTTACCCAGCTCTCAGGGATTGGTTTGTGTGCTCAAAAAGATAAACCTATAAAAATGAAAACAAAACCATTATAAAAATGCCCTTTTTCCTTGTTAATGTGTACCTCTAGAGATAGAAGATGTGATCTTTGGGCTAGGGCTGTTTTCTGATCAATTGGTTCTTCTCTTTAGGACCCCTCTGGGTCGAGCAAGAGCATGGCTTCGATTAGCCCTCATGCAAAAAAAAATGGCCGATTACTTACGTTGCTTAATTATTCAGAGGGATCTCTTGAGGTTAGTACTATTAAGTTGTGATCTTTTCATTTTTTATTTTATTTATATGCTATCTTCCAAAAAGGATTTAAGATGTAATATGAAAGGATATATAACATACAATAAAATGATATAAAATAAAAGGAGGAGCAAAATGAGACAGAAAAACATGATGGAGGCATAACATGGATCAGGAACTAGCCTTACATATGAATACCTTAAGCTTTATTATCAGCCAGGATGGGGAAATTTATATATATTACATTTCTTCCTCTTTGTTTAAAAATTTTTTCTTTTGCCCTGCCTGGAAACTGCCATATATAGTACATTTCTGTTAGTTTTATTTTTCTGAATATGGTTAATTCTATGGATAAAAATTTGTGTTGAAATTTGTGGCTTTAATTTCATAGGCTTTTTGTTTTTTGTTTTTTGTTTTAGAATTTGAATATCCATATTATTGCTTCAACTGTATTGTGGGCACACTTTAAATTGAAGTCCAAACATTTATTTTGGCTGGGTGTGGTGGCTCACGCCTGTAATCCCAGCACTGTGGGAGGCCAAGGCAGGTGGATCACTTGAGGTCAAGAGTTCGAGACCAACTTGGTGAAACCCTGTCTGTACTAAAAACACAAAAATTAGCTGGGTGTGGTGGCGCATGCCTGTAATCTCAGCTACTTGGGAGGCTGAGGCAGGAGAATCACTTGAACCTGGTAGAGGGAGGTTGCAGTGACCTGAGATCGCGCCACTGCACTCCAGCCTGGGTGATAAGAGTGAGACCCTGTCTCAAAAAAATAAAATAAAACGAAGGCCAAACATTTATTTAAGACAGATTTTCAGAGCAAGGCAATCAGTTCTCCAAGGGAGTGGGCCCATGGTGGCCCTCCATTCATTCTTGTTCTGTTAGAGTGCCTCTCTGATGTTGTGGAGAATTTAGTCCTGGTTTTGGTTTTACTTGTGACGCTGGTTTTACATTGTGGTTTTCCCAGTTGTTAAACGAGAATGACCATATGTTAAGCACCCATGGCTTCTCAATATTCTGAAGGATAATTAAAGTGATTAAATAATGTACATGGGACTTATTAAAGAAGGCATGAGACAGTGATAACTACTTCTCTGAATGTATGTTGATGAGACTTAGTTTTTGAACTGTCCTATTTCTTTCACAACTCTCTTTTTCAAGTTTTTAGAATGTAGATATCCCAAAGTGTCTTTAATTGATGATTATCTATTAAGATTTATAGTATACCTATCAAATGCGTTGACTTGAACATGGGCTTTGAAATGTTGCATATGTTCATTTTCTACCTTAGTCTTTATCCCAAGGGTCTTAATAAATCCAAGGATTGAAAATTCAACTCTAATAAAATATATCATAATTAGATCAGCAGCAGTCACTATCCGTCTGAGTCAGAAACGTCCCAGGGCTCAGTGTTGCCTCTTTTTATTTTTTATTTTCTTGAGATGGAGTCTTGTTCTGTTGCCCAGGCTGGAGTGCAGTGGTGCGATCTTGGCTCACTGCAACCTCTGCCTCCCGGGTTCAGGCAATTCTCCTGCCTCAGCCTTCCGAGTAGCTGGAATTACAGGCATGTGCCATCACGCCTGGCTAATTTTTGTATTTTTAGTAGAGATGAGGTTTTACCATGTTGGCCAGGTTGCTCTTGAACTCCTGACCTCAAATGATCCTCCCGCCTCGGCCTCCCAAACTGCTGGGATTACAGGCGTGAGCCACCGTGTCTGGTGCCACTTTTTCTTTTCATCCCTCCTTGCTCCTCTTTTCTCTCTCTCAAAAAAAATTTCCCTCTTTTGTCTCCTTCAGTCCTTTTTGATTTTTCAATAGAGACATTTAAATTTAAAAAATATAAAAAGTTGGCCAGGTGCGGTGGCTCACGCCTGTAATCCCAGCACTTTGGGAGGCTGAGGCCTAGAGACCATGAGGTCAGGAGATCGAGACCATCTTGGCTAACATGGTGAAACCCCATCTCTAGTAAAAATACAAAAAATTAGCCAGGTGCAGTGGCGGGCACCTGTAGTCCCAGCTACTCGGGAGGCTGAGGCAGGAAAATGGCGTGAACCCGGGAGGCAGAGCTTGCAGTGAGCCAAGATAGTGCCACTGCAGTCCGGCCTGGGCGAAAGATCGAGACTTCGTCTCAAGAAAAAAAAATTAATAAATAAAAAATAAAAAATATAAAAAGTTATTCAGATGTATAAAGGCTAATTTGAAGGCACCTAACTGAGATGGCTTCCATTTCTGTAAGGTAGAAGATTAGGAAGATAATAGTGATTTTAAATTTTAGTTTTTGAAATAAATTTGTGATTTAAAGTCCTTATTTTTTAAATTTTCACAGTGAGTTTTATGAGTATCATGCACTAATGATGGAAGAAGAAGGAGCGGTAATTGTTGGGCTGCTGGTTGGCCTGAATGTGATCGATGCTAATCTGTGTGTGAAGGGAGAGGATTTAGACTCACAAGTAAGTGAAAGTGACTAGTGCCAAATGCAGAGTGTTTTCAGTTTGCACAGTTCCTCCTTGATCAGGTGTCATTTGAAGTTGTAAACAGGACTGTTAAACACTAAAGGAATATTAAGAGTGACATTCAGTAAAGGTACTTCTGATAAAGTATTTTCTCCCCTTTAAATTAAAAAAAACTTTATTTACTTCAGGTTGGAGTGATTGATTTTTCTATGTATTTAAAGAATGAAGAAGATATTGGAAATAAAGAAAGGTATGATTTTCATAAGTTATTTCACATATTGGATTTTTTATATAGCTCTTTACAAATCATTATAAGATCCATCTATTTACAGTGTGGTTTTATTTTGTTGTTTTCCCCCTTGTGACTTCTTCATTTCGTTTTCACTTCCATTACAAGCTTTACAAAGGAGATTATGGAAAATCACTTAGGAGAAGGAGGTTTTATTAATAGTATGAAGTGGGACCTTTGGTTACACCTGTAGTTACTGAGACCCATTTTAATAGTGGTTTTTGGAATAAAAGAGATGAAAGCTTATTATTCACAAGTTTGCAAATACTGGTTTACTTCAAGATCGAACTACTTTTTTTTTTTTTTTGAGACAGAGTCTTGCCCTGTTGCCCAGGCTGGATCGCAATGGTTCGATCTTGGCTCACTGCAACCTCCGCCTCCTGGGTTCAAGCGATTTCTCCTGCCTCAGCCTCCCCAGTAGCTGGAATTACAGGCGCCCGCCACCATGCCTAGCTAATTTTTGTTATTTTTAGTAGAGACAGGGTTTCACCACGTTGGCCAGACTGGTTTCAAACTCCTGGACTCAAGTGACCTACCTGCCTCAGCCTCCCAGAGTGCTGGGATTACAGGGGTGAGCCACCGTGCCCGGCCCTAATTATGTTTAAATTTAAAATACACTAATGGTATTGTTAAGTCTGTTATTAGCAAGTAGTTTATTCAACAAAGGTTATAGATACTTAGTACACAGCTTACTGTTATTCTTATGTTTTATTTTAAAGGCAAGACAGTGTTTTATTATTTTAGTTTTATAATAATTTTAGATGATTTAGATTTTTTTGCACTATTATAAATACCTTTTCAACTAGCACAAAGCTACTTTTTTCCTCATTTAGGAATGTTCAAATTGCTGCCATATTAGACCAAAAGAATTACGTTGAAGAATTAAATAGACAACTGAAGTAAGTATTATGGATACTTCGCACATTTATGAATGTTGTCTTAGGTTTTTGTTTTTTTCCCTTCAGTTCAGCTTACTGTATTCCTTTCTTCTAAGAGTCTTTGAGAAGGGGTTGAGGGGATAGAGAGAAAATGGAAAGTAAGAATACAGAGAATTATTGGAGATAATTCATTTTAAGCAGAAAATGAGAGTCAGATAGTTTTTTTTTTGAGATGAAGTCTCACTCTGTTGCCAGGCTGGCGTGCAGTGGCATGATCCCGGCTCACTGCAGCCTCCGTCTCCCAGGTTCAAGTGATTCCCCTGCCTCTGCCTCCTGAGTAGCTGGGACTATAGGCGCGCACCACCACACCTGGCTAATTTTTTTTTTTTGTATTTTAGTAGAGACGGGGTTTCACCATGTTGGCCAGGATGGTCTCAATCTCCTGACCTTGTGATCTGCCTGCCTTGGCCTCCCAAAGTACTGAGATTACAGGCGTGAACCACCACGCCCGGCCCGAGAATCAGGTTTTTAAAACAGAATCTTCATCAGATTTAAATAGAACTTAAAACTTATTGCTGTACCCTTGACAAAAAAGGCTAAGGTAAAAGTTTGTATCATTTTGATGGTTCAAAAATTCATTTTTCCTACTTCAAAGGGCTTCATATGTAAATGTGGCTGTCTGTCATCTTCTGTGGTGGAAGTTTTTGCCTTCTTACATTGTCAACTGGTCATTGAAGCCATCAGTGAATAACTCTTGTTGAGAAGAATTTTTGAGACCTGTATGTAAAATAGTAAAGTGCAATTCTAATAGAAATATATGAGATGCGGCCAGGCGCAGTGGCTCATGCCTATAATCCCACTTTGGAAGGCCGAGGCAGGTAGATCACCTGAGGTAAGGAGTTTGAGACCAGCCTGACCAGTATGGTGAAACCTCATCTCTACTAACAAATACAAAAATTAGTCAGGTGTGGTGGCGGGCACCTGTAATCCTAGCTACTTGGGAGGATGAGGCAGGAGAATCACTTGAACCCAGGAGGTGGAGGTTGCAGTGAGTTGAGATCGTGCCATCACACTCCAGCTTGGGCAACAAAAGTGAAATGTGAAACTCCATCTCAAAAAAAAAAAAAAAAAAGAAAGAAATATATGAGACGCATAGTTTTTGTTTTTTTGTTTGTTTGTTTGTTTTTTTTTTTTTTTGAGACAGAGTCTCGCTCTGTTGCCCAGGCTGGAGTGCAATGGCACCATCTCAGCTCACTGCAATCTCTGCCTGCCCCCAGGGTTCTAGCGATTCTCCTACCTCAGCCTCCCGAGTAGCTGGGATTACAGGTGCCCGCCACCACGCCCAGCTAATTTTTTTGTATTCTTAGTAGAAACGGGGTTTCGCCATGTTGACCAGGCTGGTCTCAAACTCCTGACCTCAGGTGATCCACTTGCCTCTGTTTCCCAAAGTCCTAGGATTACAGGCGTGAGCCACCACACCTGGCCTTTTTTTTTTTTTTTTTTTTTTTTTGAGACAGGGTCTCACTCTGTTGCCCAGGCTGGAGGGTGTAGGGCAGTGGCATGATCAGGCTCACCACAGCCTTGACCTTTCAGGCTCAAGTGGTCCTCCTGCCTCAGTCTCCCAAGTAGCTGGGACCACAAGTGTGCACCACTATGCCTAGTAATTTTAAATTTTTTCATAGAGATGAGGTCTCACCGTGTTGCTCAGGCTGGTCTTCAACTCCTGGGTTAAAGCAATCCTCCCACCTCAGGCTCCCAAAGTGCTGAAATTACAGGCATGAGCCATTGTGCCCAGCCACATAGGTAATTTAAAATTTCTGGTAACTACAATAAAAATGTAAAAAAAACCCCAAAAAATTAAAAATATATTTTATTTTACCCAGTATTCCCCAAATATTCTTCCAACATGCAATCAATATAAAAATTAGGGGACAGGCACGGTGTCTCACTCCTGTAATCCTAGCACTTTGGGAGGCCAAGGCGTGTGGATCACTTGAGATCAGGAGTTCAAGACCAGCCTGGCCAAATGGTAAAACCCCATCTCTACTAAAAAATACAAAAGTTAGCCAGGCATGGTGGCACGTGCCTGTAGTTCCAGCTACTCGGGAGGCTGAGGCAGGAGAATCGCTCGAACCCAGGAGGTGGAGATTGCAGTGAGCCGAGATCACACCATTGCACTCCAGCCTGGGCGACGTAACGAGACTCCATCTCAAAAAAAAAAAAAAAAAAAAAAAAAAAAAATTAAGCCAGGTGTGATGGCTCATGCATGTAATCCCAGCACTTTGGGAGGCTAAGGCAAGAAGATCTCTTGAGCCCAGGACTTCAAGGCTGTAGTGAACTGTGATCACATCACTGTATTCCAGCCTTGGTGACACAGTGAGACCTTGTCTCAAAGAAAAAAAAAAACAACTATTATTAGCCTGGCATGGTGGTACATGTCTATAGTCCTAGCTACTTTGAGGCTGAGGCGAGAGGATCACCTGAGCCCAGGAGTTTGAGATCAGCCTGGGCAACATAATGAGACCCCCATCTCTTAAAAAACAATTATTATTAATGACATATTTTATACTCTTTTTTTTTGGCACTGTCTACAAAATCCAATATATATTTTACCCTTACAGCACATTTCAATTTGGACTAGCCACATTTTAAGTGTTTAGTAGCCACATGTGGCTCATGACAGCCATACTGGACAGCACAGGTATAGTGAGTAATATTTGCTATGTAATTAGAAATGAACTGTTTTCATTAATCGCACTTAATAATTAGTAAAATATTCTCTGGATGATAGGATTATGAATAATTTTTATTTTATTCTTTGTACTTCTCTATATTTTCTGAGTACTACTCAATGAATATGTATTATAATCATAAAATACAATTAAACATTTTCCCATTTTAGGACAAGAAACTAATAAGCTGTGACTCTTGCTTTTCCTCTAAAGTTGTAGAAATAGGAAAGACTTCATATCAGTCTTTTTTAAATGGAGTTTTAATAGAAATCGTAGGAAATATATGTATATTTTGTAATTTGTATTTCTGAGATTGTATTTCTAAATGCAAGCTTGTGTTTCTTAATTATTTATGTTTAAACTTCTAATCACTTTTTGGTAACAGGTAATATTAATATATTCATATGGCTCAAACTTCAAAAGGCACAAAAGGAACGTAAAACAAAAGTCTCCCTCTCCCTGATCTTCATCCATCTAGTTTCCCTCTTCACAAGTAATTAATATATTAGGTTCTTGTGTATCCAGAGATACTTTATGCTCATAGCAATAATATGTATATCTATTCTCATATCTCTTCCCTCTCCCTCTTCTTACATATTAGGTAGCATACTTTCACACTACTCTATACCTTACTATTTTCACTTAACTTTTTTTTTTGAGACGAGAGCTCTTTGTGTTGTCCCTGGCTTGGGTGCAGTGGTACAGTCTCAGCTTACTGCAACCTCCACCTACTGGGCTTAAGCAATCCACCCGCCTGGGCC
This sequence comes from Pongo abelii, assembly GCF_028885655.2. Lineage (NCBI taxonomy): Eukaryota > Metazoa > Chordata > Mammalia > Primates > Hominidae > Pongo > Pongo abelii. The sequence continues at coordinate 75,854,970 of NC_071993.2, forward strand.
TCCCAAAGTTCTGGGATTACAGGTGTGAGCCACCATGCCTGGCCAACAATTTATCTTGGGGTTATTCCATTCAGTTCAAAAGAATTTTCTTTTTTTTTTTTTTTGAGACGGAGTTTCGCTCTTTCACCCAGGCTAGAGTGCAGTGGCGTGATCTTGGCTCACTGCAACCTCCTCCTTCCAGTTTCAAGTGATTCTCCTGCCTCAGGCTCCTGAGTAGGGGATTACAGGTACCCGCCACCACGCCCGGCTAATTTTTTGCATGTTTACTGGAGATGGGGTTTCACCACATTGGCCAGGCTGGTCTTGAACTCCTGACTTCGTGATCCACCCACCTCGGCCTCCCAAAGTGCTGGGATTACAGGCGTGAGTCACCGTGGCCGGCCCAGTTCAAAAGACTTTTCTCATTCTCAGTTGTTTAAATCATGTGTGTTAATCAGTTACAGCAATACCGATGTCTGACTTTTGTATCCCTTATGTTTTATAAATGTTTCATTGCACCGGGCGCAGTGGCACATGCTGTAATCTAGCATGTTAGGAGGCTGAGGCGGGAGGATTACTTGAGCTCAGCAGTCTGAGACCAGCCTGGGCAACATGATGAGACCTTGTCTCTATACACCCAAAACAGTACAAAAAATTAGCTGGTCATGGTGTCATGTGTCTGTAGTCTCAGCTGCTCAGGAGGCTGAGGTGGGAAGATCACTTGAGCTCTGGAGATTGAGGCTACACTGAGCTGAGATTGTGCCGCTGCACTCCAGCCTGGGTGACAGATGAGACCCTGCTTCTAAATAAATAAATAAATAAAAATAAAAGTGTTTCATTGCTTTTTCTTTTTCTTTTCTTTTTTTTTTTTTTTGAGACAGGGTTCTCACGGTGTCAACACAGGCTGGAGTGCAGTGGCCTGATCTTGACTCACTACAATCTCTGCCTCCCAGGCTCAAGCGATCCTCCTGCCTCAGCCTACAAAGTAGCTGGGAGCACAGGCTCGTGCCATGACACCCAGCTAATTTTTTGTATTTTTCACAGAGCTGGGGTTTCACCCTGTTGCCCAGGCTGGTTCAAACTTCTGAGCTAGGCCATCCACCCACTGTGGCCTCCTAAAGTGCTGGTATTATAGATGTTAGCCACTGCACCCGGCCTTTCATTGTTTTTCTAATAAAAAGTAGTTATTGTACATTTAGAATATTTCAAAATATAGAAAACATATAGAAAAAAGGTAGAATTCACTTTTTTATGGAGTCTTGGTCTTGTCGCCCAGGCTGGAATGCAATGGCGCGATCTCAGCTCATTGCAACCTCCACCTCCCAGGTTCAAGCAATTCTCCTGCCTCAGTCTTTCGAGTAGCTGGGATTACAGACACGTACCAGCACGCTGGGCTAATTTTTGTATTTTTAGTAGAGATAGGGTTTCACCATGTTGGTCAGGCTAGTCTCAAACTCCTGACCTCATGATCCACCAGCCTCGGCCTCCCAAAGTGCTGGGATTACATGTGTGAGCCACCGTGCCTGGCCTGAATTCACCTATTATTCCTCACTCAAAACTACTATTGAGGGTTTGTTTTCAAAGTGCTTTTCTTGATGATTATTGTATCCTCACATAAAGGCAAGGTGAATATTATTGTCCAATTTTGTAGAAAATAAACTGAAGCTCGGGAAGGTTTTGCAACTTTCTTTTATTATTATTATTATTTTTTGAGACGGAGTCTTGCCCTGTCGCCCAGGCTGGAGTGCGATGGCGCGATCTCGGCTCACTGCAACGTCTGCCTCCCGGGTTCAATCGATTCTCCTGCCTCAGCCTCCCGAGTAGCTGGGATTACAGGCGTGTGCCACCACGCCCAGCTAAGTTTTGTATTTTTAGTAGAGACGAGGTTTCACCATGTTGGCCAGGCTGATTTTGATTTCCTGACCTTGTGATCTGCCTGCCTCGGCCTCCCAAAGTACTGGGATTATGGGTGTGAGCTACTGCGCCTGGCTGGTTTTACAACTTTCAAGGTGACACAATTAGGAAGTAGAAAAGCAGGGCTGTTGGTCTTACATCTCCTAGACCTGTGTTTGTCTGTCGTTACCATCAGGACATCCTGGTGCTATTTGTGAAAAACTCAAGTTGTCTACCTAAGAATGATTATGTCTTAAAAATGATTTAATATGAATGGAAAAACACTTTTCTTGTTTCACTAGTAAAATACCAATACTTGTTTCTGAGACTGGTATAAAATTTATTGTATCTATTATTGATTTTGCTGAAACATACTATATATAGAATATTACATTTTATTAGAGAAGGTTTTGAGATGGTAGTATCAAGCAGGCCTTGGACAACATTCTTTTTTTTTGAGATGGAGTTTCGCCCTTGTTGCCCAGGCTGGAGTACAGTGGCGTGATCTTGGCTCACCGCAACCTCTGCCTCCCAGGTTCAAGTGATTCTCCTGCCTCAGCCACCCAAGTAGCTGGGATTACAGGCGCCCGGCACCATGCTTGGCTAAATTTTGTATTTTTAGTAGAGACCGGGTTTCACCATGTTGGCCAGGCCGATCTCCAACTCCTGACTTCAGGCGATCTGCCTGCCTCAGCCTCCCAAAGTGCTGGGATTACAGGTGTGAGCCACCATGCCTGGCCAACATTCTTAAAATATACAGTAAAGTCCAGTCTTGATTCATTTAAACAAAAATGCAAAAAGTGTGTTCATCTGGTATAATCTGACCTTTGACTATTTCCTTTGAAAGACAGGGTGTTTAGCTGCCAGATCCTTGATACTAAGAACCTGATGCTGGGTATCTCATCTTCTCATCTTCATATTTCTCAAACCGTGGTTGACTTTGGATGTCTCTAAGTTCTCATGAAAATGGAGAGGGGAATCAAAATGGAGCTTGAATTAAAGACCATTGTTTATATGCCTCATCAAACCACATAATTATAAAGTGGACATTTAAAAGTTCATCCTTTTAAATATAATTTTAACAATACTTAGTAATCTTTGTGTCGAATTTTTATTCCCAAATATTTTCAGTTAAATTTAAGAAGGACCCTAAGAAGACAATGTAAAAAAATGAGTAGTCCAGGTGCTGTTGCTCACGCCTGTAATCCCAGCACTTTGGGAGGCTGAGGTGGGTGGGTCATGAGGTCAGGAGTTCGAGACCAGCCTGACCAACATGGTGAAACCCCATCTCTACTAAAAATACAAAAATTAGCTGCGCATGGTGGCGCACGCCTGTAAACCCAGCTATTCAGGAGGCTGAGGCAGAAGAATTGTTTGAACCCAGGAGGCAGAGGCTGCAGTGAGCCAAGATCGTGCCACTGCACTCCAGCCTGGGCAACAGAGTGAGACTCCATCTCAAAAAAAAAAAAATTCAGTAGCACCAAATGGAATTTTAATATAAATATTATTTTGCTACACTCTTTATTGCCCTCCTAGCTAAATCAAGTTATCCAGCTTAATGAAATTTTCCACACTTAGAAATTTGGACAGGGCAGTTGGTGCCTGTCAGTAAACATAGTAAATCTAGGATAACATATTTTTTCGTGCCTTTTTGAGTTTGTGTGATTTTGAATGAGTTTTTTCCTTTCTTAATTTCAGCAGCACAGTCAGCAGCCTCCATTCAAGAGTTGATTCATTAGAAAAGTCAAATACTAAGCTGATTGAAGAGGTATTGTCTAATGGATAAATGTATTTCATGGACCTAGTGTTTGTGATCCTTTTCCATTTTAAGTATGAATGCATTAAACATACACACACACGAACACACACTCATTATTGTGATGCAATACTTGTAATATAGTTGTAACTGATGATTATAAGTTCTAGAGAAACCATATATTCTTAGGCAAATCCTCAGTTATATGAATCTGAGATACTATATTTGAGATACTCAGCTTCTAAAAATGAGCCTCAGAGATGAAACTCACACAAACTCTTCAGTAGATAAGCTGTGATTTTCATTTTAAAATTTGGATGACCTATGTTTACCTAGTGTAATCAACTGTAGTTAGAAATTCTTGTTAAGTGCAGTAAGCCACCATGGCACATGTATACCTGTGTAACAAACCTGCACGTTCTGCACATATATCCCAGAAGTTAAAGTATAATACAAAAAAATAATACACATAAAAAAAAGAAATTCTTGTTAAAATGATACCGTCCCTCCCTTCCCACTGTTCCACTAGTCAGATTACTTTTCTTCACAGGCATCACTGCATGATCTTGTTGACCATTTTTCCACCTTCTCATGTGCAAAACTCATCCCATGTGCTCTGGTTTCTTGCATATTTATCTCAGCTCTCTTTTTTGTAAAGTTGCTTTCTAGATTTTTTTTTTAATATATTAAACCACAGAATTATTGCTTACATATTTTCAGAAATATTTAGGCTTCTGTTATTTGTATTGTGAACCCTATTTTCCATGTTAATTAACATTCTCATTTCTTTTAAAATTGGCCTAATTTTTTTTTTTTTTTTTGAGACGGAGTCTTGCTCTGTCACCCAGGCTGGAGTGCAGTGGCGTGATCTTGGCTCACTGCAACCTCCGCCTCCCAGGTGCAAGCGATTCTCCTGCCTCAGCCTCCTGAGTAGCTGGGATTAAAGGCATGCACCACCACGCCCTGCTAATTTTTTTGTATTTTTAGTAGAGACGGGGTTTCACCACGTTGGTCAGGCTGATCTCAAACTCCTGACCTCGTGATCCACCTGCCTCGGCCTCCCAAAGTACTGGGATTACAGGCGTGAGCCACCGCACCCAGCCAAATTGGCCTATTTTTTCCAAACCAAGGAACACATGATAACCTGCATGACTGCAGTTAAGAATGCATTTTTATTTTGATGGTTGGGCTCCTGATCGGGACCATTATAGAGCTACTCACTAGTTTGTGCCTCTTCTTGACTCTAGTAGGAATGTGAAGTTCAAGTTGATCCCTGTTAAAGTGTTTAGAAATGTGTTAATTGCAAACCATTATTAGGGAATGGTCTCTGCTTTGCTTTCATAGGATCTCTCTTTCCATTCTGGGCCTCAGAGTCAAAACCACTTAATCATTCATGTTTAACTCATGGTGAGACCTGTCTCTTGTTTGTCGTAGTCACTTAAGTTCCCATTACATGTCTAGACTTCATGGGGTGTCCAACTCAGTTACCACAAATGTCTGTATTACATTTTCAATGATAGCACAACCTTTTTTCCTTATGCATGTTTTTATCTTTACACAAGTCTTTAAAGCCTTTGTTATTTAATGCATAATTCTCTATTTGTTTACTCAGACACTTTGTATTCAGGACATACTGTAAATCATACAGTAAGCATAATATGTTTATTATAAGCATAACAAATAAGGCTAATGTGTTTCAACTATAAAAGAAAATAGTAGGAATAATTCAAAAGGAAATAAGAGTATAATTTTTAAAATTAGTATCTTGGGATAATAACGAGTGTGTTTTTTTTATGAACGTTTCTGTGAATGTGACAGACCTTTTGCTAGTTGTGAGATTTTATTTTCTGATGTTTATGGCTATGCACATAACCTGTAAAGCAAGTATAAGGGTGTTTAAAATCTTTTTTCTTGCCCGTTTCTTAATTTTTAGTTAGCAATAGCAAAGAATAACATCATTAAACTCCAGGAAGAAAATCATCAATTACGAAATGAAAATAAATTGATTTTAATGAAAACACAGCAGCACATAGAGGTAAGTATAGACTGCTTTCAAACAGACATTCTCGTGTCAGAAATTACCATTTTTAGGGACTTTTGCATGAAGTAGGTATTTCTATGCTGTATTAATAGTAGTGATTATAGAATGAAAAATCTTGTTTTCTTCCTAGGTTACCAAAGTAGATGTGGAAACTGAGCTTCAAACATATAAGCATTCTCGTCAGGGGCTAGATGAAATGTACAATGAAGCCAGAAGGCAGCTTCGAGATGAATCTCAGTTACGACAGGTAGGTTATATTAAAAATTACATTAGCAAGATCATCCTGGGAGTAATTTACCCTCAAGCAAGCACCATTTAAAATATCTTTTTCAGCCTTATCCTTTTTGGTGTGGTATGTAGCAAGCTACCCCTTAATCTTCTCAAATTTTCTAAGCTTCCACTATATCAATGTCTTGTTGTTGTTTTGAAACGAATTCTCACTCTGTCGCCCAGGCTGGAGTGCAGTGGTGTGATCTTGGCTCACTGCAGCCTCTGCCTCCCGGGTTCAAGTGATTCTTGTACCTCAGCCTCCCAAGTAATTGGGACTACAAGGCATGTACCATCACACCTGGCTAATTTTTGTATTTTTTGTAGAGATGGGGTTTCACCATGTTGGCCAGGCTGGTCTTGAACTCCTGGCCTCAAGTGATCTGCCTGCTTTGGCCTCCCAAAGTGTTGGGATTACAGGCGTGAGCCACTGCGCCCGGCCTATTGTTGTTTTGAGACAGAATCTTGCTCTGTCACTCAGGGTGGAGTGCAGTGGTGTGATCTTGGCTCACTGCAGCCTCTGCCTCCCAGGTTTAAGCAATTCTTGTACCTCAGCCTCCCAAGTAGCTGGGGCTACAGGCATGGGCCACCATGCCTGGCTAATTTTTGTGTTTTTTATAGAGATGGGGTTTTGCCGTGTTGGCCAGGCTGGGCTCAAACTCCTGGCCTCAAGTGATCCACCTGCTTTGGCCTCCCAAAGTGCCGAGATTATAGGCATAAGCCACTGTGCCTGACCTGTATCAGTGTTTTTTAAACTGTAAGTTACAGTATATGATTGTGAATGAATGGTTTGTGACCAGCATTATAGAAAATGAAATAGAACAGAACGACATATTCAAATTTTAGGAAAGTCATGTTTAAAATTACCTTGTTTTTTAACCTTTGAAATTGTGAAATATAATGCCAACAGAAAAATACGAATATACAGCTTAATGAATTATAACACAAATAACCTGTGTAACCTCCACCCAGGTCAAGAAGAGAATGTTGCGCATCTTTTTATCACCTTTTCTGTTTGTCTTGAATGTTAATAAATTTCTTTTCTTTTTTTTGAGGTGGAGTCTCGCTCTGTTGCCCAGGCTGGAGTGCAGTGGCGCCATCTCGGCTCACTGCAAGCTCTGCCTCCCAGGTTCACGCCATTCTCCTGCCTCAGCCTCCCGAGTAGCTGGGATTACAGGCGCCTGCCACCATGCCTGGCTAATTTTTTGTATTTTTAGTAGAGACGGGGTTTCACCATGTTAGCCAGGATGGTCTTGATCTCTTGACCTCATGATCTGCCCACCTCGGCCTCCCAAAGTGCTGGGATTACCTGCGTGAGCCACCGCACCAGGCCAATAAATTTCTTAAAATAAATCATAAGAAACTTTTTAATTCTTCTGATAAAAAATTCTTAAGAAATTAAACTGTGTTGGTGGGGCACGGTGGCTCACGCCTGTAATCCCAGCACTTTGGGAGGCCAAGGCTGGTGGATCACAAGGTCAGGAGATCGAGACCATCCTGGTTAACATGGTGAAACCCTGTCTGTACTAAAAATACACACACAAAAAAAATTAGCCAGTCATAGTGGCAGACCCCTGTGGTCCCACCTACTCGGGAGGCTGAGGCAGGAGAATGGCGTGAACCTGGGAGGTGGAGCTTGCAGTGGGCCAAGATGGTGCCACTGCACTCCAGCCTGGGCAACAGAGCGAGACTCCGTCTCACAAAAAAAAAAAAAAAAAAAGAAATTAAACTGTTTTTTGAGTTACTTTGGCCTTTACATGTACAGACCGCTTCATTTCCTTTTGTTTAAGGAAAATTAATATTGAATCTATGAAGCATAAAAATGATTAATTCTTGGACCGTAAAAGAGTAATGATTAACAGAATATAGAAAATGCTTTCATTTTAGCAAAAACTGCATTTGAAAATATTTACTTATTTTTTGAGACAGGGTCTTACTCTGTTGCCCCCTCTGGAGTGCAGTGGTGTGATTCCGGCTCACTGCAACCTTTGCCTCCTGGGTTCAAGTGATTCTATCACCTCAGCCTCTCTGGTAGCTGGGACTACAGGCGTGTGCCACCATGCCTGGCTTAAGTTTTTGTATATTTTTGGTAGAGATGGAGTTTCACCATGTTGGTCAGGCTGGTCTTGAACTCCTGACCTCAAGTGATCCACCCACCTCGGCCTCCCAAAGTACTGGGATTACAGGTATGAGCCACTGCGCCTGGCCTTGCATTTCAAATATTTATTATGTTGTTATAGGGCCTGGTTGATTCCCTTTAGTGGACTTAAAAGGTGTAGTGTGCATATTGAATGGAAAATCTTTCTTAAAGTCTATCTAATTTTTACACCCTGAAGTGGCATGTGAATTGAGGTTATATTGAAATTGCAGGATGTAGAGAATGAGCTAGCAGTACAAGTTAGTATGAAGCATGAGATTGAACTTGCCATGAAGTTGCTGGAGAAAGATATCCATGAGAAACAAGATACTCTGATAGGCCTTCGACAACAACTAGAGGAAGTTAAAGCAATTAACATAGAGATGTATCAAAAGTTGCAGGTAAGGATTGTTCTTAAATTTCATTTTATGTAAATTGAAAGTGAATATTTGTAGAAAGGTTTTGGTTTTTAAGAGATGAGCCCATTTTATTTTAACTGTGCCATATTATAAAGGCCAATGTCTTTTTTTTTCTAAATGAAAGCTTAAGAAATGTAATGTAAAAGGTATCAACAAACAAAATATCACCTGTCTAAATTTTTAATGTTGAAAGATGAAGAGTATGAAGATTAAATCTTTTGGGAAAACTCTCAATTTAAACTGCAAAACGTTTTTGTGAACTTCCTTTTCCAGTGTAGTTCTAAGAAAGATTTAATTTTGATTGAAATGCTACACTATCATAATAGTAAATTTTCTTTCTTTGTTTTTTTTTTGAGATGGAGTCTTGCTCTGTTGCCCAGGCTGGAGTACAGTGGTGTGATCTTGACGCACTGCAACCTGTGCCTCCCAGGGTCAAGCGATTCTCCTGCCTCAGCCTCCCTAGTAGCTGGGACTACAGGCATATAGCAATACGCCCGGCTAATTTTTGTATTTTTAGTAGAGATGGGGTTTCACAATGTTGGCCAGGCTGGTTTCGAACTCCTGACCTCAGGTGATCCGCCCATCTCGGCCTCCCAAAGTGCTGAGATTACAGGCATGAGCCACCATGCCTGGCCCATAATTGTAAGTTTTGTATGATGATATTGCTATTAAGTAGATTTGTTGCCAAAACCCTTTACAATTTAATTAATTTGAAAAATGTCATATTTTACAAGAATGTATTCTGTCATCTTCCAAAAATATTGAAGGTGGAGTACTTTTTTCTTTATTACATTTTATTTTTTAATTTTTTTTTCTTTTTTTCTTTTGTTTTCTGTAGAGATGAGGTCTCACTATGTTGCCCAGGCTGGTCTCAAGCAATCCTCCCACCTTGGCCTCCCAAAGAGCTGGGATTACAGGTGTGAGCCACTGCACCCAGCCTATTACATTTTAAATGAAGACTAATAGAGGCCAGGTGCCATGGCTCATGCTGTAATCCTAGCACTTAGGGAAGCTGAGATGGGAGGCTTGTTTGAGGCCAGGAGTTCGAGACCAGCCTGGTGAACATAGCAAGACCCCATCTTTAAAAAAAAAGGGCCGGGCGCGGTGGCTCATGCCTGTAATCCCAGCACTTTGGGAGGCCGAGGCGGGCGGATCACAAGGTCAGGAGATAGAGACCATCCTGGCTAACACAGTGAAACCCTGTCTCTACTAAAAATACAGAAAAATTAGCTGGGCGCCGTGGCAGGCGCCTGTAGTCTCAGCTACTCAGGAGGCTGAGGCAGAAGAATGGCATGAACCCAAAGGCGGAGCTTGCAGTGAGCCGAGATGGCACCACTGAACTCCAGCCTGGGCAACAGAGTGAGACTCTGTCTCAAAAAAAAAAAAAAAAAAAGACTAATAGCACTGCTTATATCACTCAATTATTTTAATGTATAAAGTAACTGTTCATTTCAAAGTAACAGTCCCATAGCAAAATGGTGTAAGAAACTTATAAATACTCAGGTTAACAGATCAAAACTCTACTTGGGAGGCTGAGAGGTGGGATAGCTTGAGCCCAGAAGTTCAAACCCAACCTGGGCTGCATAGTGATACCCTATTAAAAACACACACACACACACACACACACACACACACACACACAAAAATCAAAACCACCATAGCTTTTGTTTTTATAAATAGGGTTCTGAAGATGGCTTGAAAGAAAAAAATGAAATAATTGCCCGACTAGAAGAAAAAACCAATAAAATTACTGCAGCCATGAGGCAGCTGGAACAAAGGTACAGCATTTCCAGTCTTAGTTTCTTTTTTTCTTTTCTTCTTCCCTTTTTCTTTATTCAGTTCCTACACCTGCCACAAAAACCATTAGGAAGACATAGATTAGGACATGTTTTTTTGTTTAAGCCCAGCAGGATTTTGCGTTTTTGCTTTGGTTGTTGCATGGAATCAAGTTGCTTTATATTACGCTGATTCGTTTGAAGTTGTCATATTGTAGATTTTTCTTAGAGGCCTAATATCAGCAGTTTCATGTCGTTCAATTACATAAAACAAATACACAAATAAAAACGTCAAAAAAATTAAAAATGAACAAACAGAGTGAGATTATCCCTGATTGATTTCCATGCATATTACTTGTCATATTCTTTGCCATTCACCATCTGTTTATCTGAAATCAAGCATTCCGAATTGGTGGTTTAGTTTTGTTTCTTTGAGCTAGGACCCTCAACCCAACCGAAGATAGAATTTTGTTTAAATTGAATTGTTTTATATTGGCATTTTTCACTTTTATTGTTGGAAAATGTAATGTATTTCCATTGCCCTGTCATGTTGGTGTCAACATATGTCTTTTATCATTGCTTTCTTTGAATCTACTTATGAAAAACATAACTGTTAATGCTTTATTGACATGAATATTCTTTTATTGACATCCTCTTTCTTCTTTTTTCTTTTTTGTTTTCTTTATCCCCATTTTTACATTTTGGACATCTTTATTACCTTTTTCTGTCTTTGATTTCTTTCCATTCCATTATGAAGTGACAACGATTTGTTAACTCAAACTAGGACAATTGCAATGTCGTTGGTGAAATGTGCCAGCAGTGACACGCAGGACCAGTACAAGCTGGTCAAAGATATATCTTTCTGAAGACCACTTGTATTTAAACAGACTAAATGAAAAGAGAATCAACAATTTTATAATATATTAAATAGAAAGGAATCTATGCTATTAAATATTCTAAAAGGGTGTTAGGAACCCTGTACATTTCTTGGTCAGCTGCTGTGGTAATACACTGCCATCAAGCAGAGTGGGTGCACTTGGATTTCCAGACATACATTCCTCAAACCTTGTGCACAAAGGGTGATTTGAGTATTGACCCTTTGGAGGTCAGGATTTTCAGATGCAGTTTTATCTTTTTAGCTACTTTTTGATGAAAAATATAAAGATTGTTTAAAAATAACTTAACCTTCAGTTTTATACTGTGTTGGCACAGATTTTTTTTTCTCATTGGCCCACTCTTTGCCCAATGGCTCCCTTACAGATTTTTACATATGCTTTAAAATAATTTATAACCCAGACTGGCCAACATCCTGTGCTTCAGCTTCTCAGTTTTCCGGTTCTCCCTTGCCCTCTTCTGTGATAGCACAACTTCAAGGCCTACCTCACTCTGACTTTCGTTTTCCTTTTTGTAACCTTAGAGAAAAGCTTGGGTCCAACCCCAGCACCTGAATATTTTAATTTAAACTTGGATTTGGAGATAACTTAAATGTTACTCTCCTTTCCTTGGAAGCAGCATTTATACCCCTGAAATATGTGAGGGTTGCTCCACTGGTATGGTTTTAAGGAAGAAAGGAAGAGGAAGAGTTTTTTAGTTAGTTGAACTGAAATTTCTCTTGTGATTTCCTGCAAGTAGTTAATATCCTTCGAATCTTGGTAAATATTTTCTTATAAAAATATTGAAGTTAAATACAAGAAATCCTAGACGGCCAAAGAAGGCAGGGAGTGGAGCTAAGCACAGGAAAATGCAACGACTTACAAATAAAAACAGGAAAGATGAAAATCACAATGTTTTAGCTGATTTTTAATATTAAATGGTGAGGAACAAAAATGATCTCTAGCAAATGATGCCAACTGGCACCAAATTCTTTTTGAATCTTTAACATATATGCACACGTGCACACACACACATACATAGAGCTTCAGCATAATTTAGTAGATGCATAAAGATGCCGTAAGAAGGACTTGGCTATCATTTGGAGTAATTGCAGGTCTTTGCTCTTGGCCTTGTAGCACACTTGATTCCTGGCATACACATCCTAGCATAACATGTAACAGTGTGGCTTCTTCACCTAGTGTAGGCATAAATCCTTTGCTTTTCATGGTTTTGTAAAAAGGTAGTAACATACCTATTATGCTTTGAAATTTGATTCATTATGCTCTGCATAAGTGGTAAAGGCTGTATTGCTTTGCACTGTTAATTATGAACAAGAAATAAAACAAATTTGAAGATAGTATTCTGGGCATACTACATGTTATATTGAAAAAAAAAATCACAAAACAACTTCTAGACATTGTGTGGCTCTTTCACGTTTGAGTTTGTGAGTTTTCCCCCAAACTTTGTTTTCATTTAGAAATGTTTCTATTTCCCCATTTTTCTTTTATTTGTCTTCTTCACCCTTTTACACCCTAGTTCTAGCCTCAGTTTTACCCAAAGTTGATTTGAATTACACCAGATTGCAGCAAGCAGAGAAGGCGCAAATGGAAGCTGAAGATGAGGACGAGAAATATCTACAAGAATGTCTCAGTAAATCTGATAGTCTGCAGAAACAAATCTCCCAAAAGGAGAAACAGCTGTGAGTATTTCACTCTTAGAAACAAATACTTGTGTTAACATAACCCCCTCATTTTTTTGCACATAATGATAGAATACCAATATTTTTATTTATCTAATGATGCCAGCTAGCTTTTAGTGTTTACTTTAAAAAACAAAAAAAATTAGAAAATATAATTGTAATAATACTTAGGTTTTTACTCCCTTTATGATTTACAGAGTACTTTCAACTCTCTTTTGCTGTCTTCTTGCTCTAGGAGAGTTTTATTCATTCTTCTGTTGTTTCACATTAATCTGATGGTCATTATGTTTCTAGGTGCTGAGTATAATAGTCTTTTGTAACTACAAGAAACTTATATTATTAAAGGACATGCTGTTTTCTGAGAATATATATATATATATACATTTTTTTGAGATGGAGTTTCACTCTTGTTGCCCAGGCTGGAGTGCAATGGCATGTGACCTCAGCTCACTGCAACCTCTGCCTCCTGGGTTCAAGCGATTTTCCTGCCTCAGCCCCCCGAGTAGTGTGATTACAGGTGCCTGCCACCACGCCTGGCTAATTTTTTGCATTTTTAGTAGAGACGGGGTTTCACCATGTTGGCCAGGCTGGTCTCGAACTACTGACCTCAGGTGATCCACCCGCCTCGGCCTCCCAAAGTGCTGGGATTACAGGCATGAGCCACTGCACCTAGCCAGAACATTTTTTTTAAATCAACTTTTTCTTTTTTTTCTTCGAGATGGAGTCTCACTCTTGTCGCCCAGGCTGGAGTGCAGTGGTACGACCTTGGTGGCTCACTGCAACCTCTGCCTCCTGGGTTCAAGCAATTCTCCTGTCTCAGCCTCCTGAGTAGCTGGGACTATAAGCTTGTGCCACCACACCTGGCTAAGTTTTTGTATTTTTTATTAGAGACAAAGTTTCATGACGTTGGCCAGGCTAGTCTCATACTCCTTACCTCAGGTGATCTGCCCACCTTGGCCTCCCAGAGTGCTAGGATTACAGGTGTGAGCCACTGTGCCTGGCGAACTTTTTTTTTTAATTGTCTCTGATTTTTTTTTTTTCGAGATGGAGTCTCGCTCTATTGCCTGGGCTGGAGTGCAGTGGTGTGATCTCGGCTCACTGCAAGCTCTGCCTCCTGGGTTCACGCCATTCTCCTGCCTCAGTCTCCTGAGTAGTTGGGACTACAGGCGCTTGCCACCACACCCAACTAATTTTTTTTTGTATTTTTAGTAGAGACGGGGTTTCACTGTGTTAGCCAGGATGGTCTTGATCTCCTGACCTCATGATCCACCCGCCTCGGCCTCCCAAAGTGCTGGGATTACAGGTGTGAGCCACCACACCCGGCCAATTGTCTCTAATTTTTTTTTTACTTTTATTTTAGGTTTGGGGGTACATGTGAAGGTTTGTTACTAGGTAAACATGTGTCATGGGGTTTTATTGTGTATATTATTTTATCACCCAGGTGTTAAGCCCAGTACCCAATAGTTATCTTTTCTCCTCCTTTCCCTCCCCCCATCCTCCCCCCTCAAATAGACACCTGTATCTGTTGTTTCTTTCTCTGTGTTCTTAAGTTCTTTTAAAACATTTTTTTTTAATTGTGGAAACGGAGTCTTGCCGTGTTGTTCAGACTGTTCTCTAACTCCTGGCCTCAAGTGATTCTCCCGTCTCAACTCTCAAAGTATTGGGATTACAGAAGTGAGCCACCATGCCCAGCTTCTGAGAACATTTTTATTAGAACTTTATATGATCTATATGTCACCAACCAGGAAGGATGTTAGTATATGTCATTGTGCTGAAAAAAAGCAAGTTGCAAACAGTATGTCAAATATGATTCAATTTTAAGAATAAAATTAAAACCATGCATGCATATATATTTATACATAGATAGAAAAGATTTTAAAGAATACAGATTCTGGGGAGTGGTTATTTCAGGTGAATGCTGGCAGGTTGAGGTTGACAGGGGCATTTTAGTTTTATTTTAGAAACATCAGTATTTTTCCCTCAGTTAATATGCACCAATTCTGTTATTAAAAGAAAACAACAATAAGAACAAACAACCAAAGAAAAAAAGAAAGCAACAATGGAAAATAGTTACATATTATATTAACAGATCATTAAAACAAGACCACATGCCATTTATGATGTATAAGTTGCTAAGCAGCCTTTATACCTATTGAAGTGTTAAGTTCTTCTCTATCCTTGGTGATTTTCTGTTTAGTAGTTTTTAATTATTGAGGGAGGATTTGTTGAAATATCCAACTGTAATTGTGGCTTGGTAAATACATTTTTTCAATTCTGTTTTTGCTTATTGTATTCTAAAGCTCTGTTATTTGGTGCCTACATATTCAGGACTGTTAATATGTCTTCTTGGTAGATTGATCCTTTTGTCATTATGATGTACTTCTTTGTCTTTGGTAAATTTTTTTTGCTCTGAAGTTAATTTTTCTGATATTAATATAGTTACTCCTGCTTTCTGTTGATTAATGTTTGTATTTTTCCATTTTTTTACTTTCAGTCTACCTTTATAATGTTTGAAGTTTCTTTTTTTTCTTTTGGAGAGACAGGGTCTTGCTATGCTGCCCAGGCTAGTCTTGCACTCCTAGCCTCAAGCGATCCTCCCACCTTTGCCTCCCACAGTGTTGGGATTACAGATGTGAGCCACCATCCCTGGCTTGAAGTTTCTTTTCGTTTTTTTTTTTTTTTTGAGACAGGGTCTCATTCTGTTGCCCAGCCTAGAGTGCAGTGGCATGATCATAGCTCACTGCAGCCTTGATCTCCTAGGCTCAAGCAATCCTCCCAACCTCAGCTTGCAGAGTAGCTGGGACCTTAGGTGTTGTGCCACCATACCCAGCTAATTTATTTTTATTTGTATTTTTTTAGTAGAGACAAGGTCTTGGTATGTTGCCCACGCTGATCTTGAACTCCTGAGCTCAAGTGATCCTCCCACCTTGGCCTCCCAAATTACAGGCGTGAGCCACTGCTCCCAGCCTGATGTTTCTTATAGACAGCATATAGTTCATGTTTTGTTGTTGCTGTTATTTGTTTTTTAGAGACAGGATCTTGCTTTGTTGCCCAGGTTGGAGTATAATGGTGCCATTATGCTCATTGCAGCCTCTGATTCCTGGGCTCAAGAGATCCTCCTGCCTCAGACTCCTGAGTAGATAGGACTACAGGCATACGCCACTGCACCTGGCTAATCAAACAATTCTTTTTTTAAGAGATGGAGGTCTTGCTATGTATCCTAAGCTGGTCTGGAACTCCTGGCCTCAAGTGATTCCTCTGCCTCAACCTCCTAAAGCATTTGGATTATAGGCATGAGCCATCATGCTTGGCCTGCTTCATGCTTTTAAAATCAATTCTTCCAACTCTCTCTTTTCATAGTATATTTAGTCCATTTATATTTATTGTAATTATTGATATAGTAGAGCTTAAGTCTGCCATTTTATTGTTTAATTTGTTTTTCCTGTTTGTTGTTCCTCTATTTAATTTTTCCTGCCTTCCCATAAGTTACATGAACATTATTTAGAATTCCATTTTGACTTATCTGTAGCAATTTTGAATGCATCTCTTGGTATAGATTTTTGGTGTTGGCTGTGGACATTATATTACGCATATGCTGTTTTTCCACAGTCTGTTGGCATTAACATTTTACCACTTTGGATGAAGTGTGAAAACCTTACCTCTGTTTAAGTATTCATACCTTCTCCCATCTTTAATATAATTTGCCTAATTATCTCTTTTACATATATTGAGAATCATGTTAGATAATGTTGTAATATGTGCAACCATAAACAGAATTTAATGTTTAAATTTAATCTAGTTTAGAAAACTTCTTTATTCTTTTTTATTCCTGAAGCTCCAAGTTTTTTTGTGTGTGTCTGAACTTTCTTTAAACATTCTTTTTTTTTTTTTTTTTTTTTGATGCAGGGTCTTGCTGTGTCACCCAGGCTGGAGTGCAGTGGTGTGATCACAGCTCACTGCAGCCTTGATTTCTTGGGCTTAGTAATCCTCCCTTCTCAGGCTCCTGAGTAGCTGAGACTACAGGTGCATGTCACCTACCTGGCTAATTTTTGTATTTTTGTATTTATTTATTTTTTTTTGGTAGACATGGGGTTTCTCCACGTTGCCCAGAATGGTCTCGAACTCCTGGGCGGCCAGAATTATCTGGCCACTGTGGCCTCCCAAAGTGCTGGGATTACAGCCGTGAGCCTGAGCCACCGTGCCTGGCCTCTTCTTTTTTTTTTTTTTTTTTTAAGAGAGAGGGGTCTCACTCTGTCACTGAGGCTGGAATACAGTAGTGTGATCATGGCTCACTGCAACCTCAAGCTCCTGGGCTCAAGCAATGCTCTTGCTCTTACCTCCCAAGTAGCTGGGACTATAGGCATGTGCCACCATGCCAGCTAATTAAAAAACTTATTTTATTTTATTTTATTTTATTTTTTTGAGATAGGGACTTGTTCCTCTGTCGCCCAGGCTGGGGTGTAGTGGCATGATCATAACTCATTGCAGCTTTGAACTCATGGGCTCAAGGGATCCTCTCACCTCAGCTTCCTGAGTAGCTAGGATGATAGTTGCATACCACCACACCTGGCTAATTTTTATAGGGACAGGATCTTGCTGTGTTGCCCAGGCTGGTCTTGAACTCCTGGCCTCAAGCAGTTCCCCTGCCATGATCATCCAAAGTGTTAGGATTACAGGCATGAGCCACTGCACCTGGCCTTAAATTTTTTTTTAGAGATGAGGTCTTATTATGTTGCTCAGGCTAATCTTGAATGCCTGGCCTCAAATAAACCTACTCTGAAGGTGGGATTACAGGTGTGAGCCACCATGCCCAGCTCTTTAGCCATTCTTTTAGGGTAGGTCTGTTGGCAATAAATTCTATTTTATCTTCATTTCTGAAAGATATTTTCACTGGGAATAGAATTCTGGGTTGGCAGTTCTTTTAGCACTGGAGAAATCTTATGCCACTTTCTCTTGGCCTTTATGGTTTTCTGATTAAAAATACACTGTCATTTGAATTGTTGTTTCTCTTTAGGTGTTAATGTCATTTCTGTCTTACTGCTTTCAAAAAAAATTTTTTTGGGGATTTAACCTATTTGGGATTTGTTCAGCTTCTTGTATCTGTAGGTTTATGTCTTTGTCAAATTTGGGAAATTTTCAGCCGTTACTTTTTCAGAGATTTTTTTTTTTTTTAGTGTCAGTTGCTTTCTTCTCCCCTTCAGAGACTCTGATACCATGAATGTTGGGTCTTTTTTTTTTTTTTTTTTTTTTGAGGTGGAGTCTCGCTCTGTCACCAGGCTGGAGTGCAGTGGCGCGATCTCGGCTCTCTGCAACCTCCGCCTCCTGGATTCAAGTGATTCTTCTGCCTCAGTCTCCTGGGTAGCTAGGACTACAGGCGCGCACCATCATGCCCAGCTAATTTTTGTATTTTTTTTTTTTTTTTTTTGAGACAGAGTCTCAGCCTGTCGCCCAGGTTGGAGTGCAGTGGTGCGATCCTGGCTCACTGCAACCTCTGCCGCCTGGATTCAAGTGATTCTCCTGCCTCAGCCTCCTGAGTTGCTGGGATTACAGGCGCCTACCACCACGCCTGGCTAATTTTTTTGTATTTTTAGTAGATACGGGATTTCACCATCTTAGCCAGGTTGGTCTTGAACTCCTGACCTTGTGATCCACCCGCCTCAGCCTCCCAAAGTGATGGGATTACAGATGTGAGCCACCACTCCTGGCCTTTTTTTTTTTTTTTTTTTTTTTTGAGATGGAGCCTCTCTCTGTCACCCAGGCTGGAGTGCAGTGGCATGATCTTGGCTCACTAGAAGCTCTGCCTCCTGGGTTTACACCATTCTCCTGCCTCAGCCTCCCGAGTAGCTGGGACTACAGGTGCCCGTCACCACACCTGGCTAATTTTTTGTATTTTTAGTGGAGACAGGGTTTCACCGTGTTAGCCAGGATGGTCTCGATCTCTTGACCTTGTGACCCGCCCACCTTGGCCTCCCAAAGTGCTGGGATTACAGGCGTGAGCCACTGAGCCCGACCGATCTTTTTTTTTTTTTTAGTAGTCCCACAGGTTCCTGTTCAGATTGGGTAATTTCTGTTGTTATATTTTCAAATTCATTCATTCTTCCCTCACCATCTTCATTCTTCTCTTGAGCCCTTTCAGCAAGATTATTGTATTTTTCAGTCCTAAGATTTCCATTTGATCTATTTTCTTTTGTTGTTTGTTTTGTTTGTGTTTTGTTTTGAGATAGGGTCTTGCTGTCGGCCAGGCTGTAGGGCAGTGGTATGTGCCCTACATGGCTCACTGTGAACTTGAACTTCTGGACTCAAGTGATCCTTCTGCCCAAGCTTCCTGAGTAGCTAGGACTACAGGCATACACCACTATGCTTGGCTAATTTATTTTTATTTCAGCAAGACTCTGTCTCAAAAAAAAAAAAAAATAAAGAAAAAAGAAATGCCTTGTTACTGCTGCATGGGAATTCAAGTCCCAGGTTACTCTTCCATTGTTACCAGTGGGGTTGCTTCAGAGACACTTTGTTTTCTTTTTTCTTTGTTTTTTTCCCTTAGATCCAGGGATAGACTGGATTAGTTTACTTTCTGTTTTTTTGAGACAGAGTTTTCGCTCTGTGGCCCAGGCTGGAGTGCAGTGGTGCAATCTCGGCTCACTGCAACCTCTGCCTCCCGGGTTCTAGTGATTCTTGTGCCTCAGCCTCTTTAGTAGCTGGGATTACAGGCACGTGCCACCATGCCTGGCTAATTTTTTGTATTTTTTGTAGAGATGAGGTTTTGCCATGTTGGTCAGGCTGGTCTCGAGCTCCTGACCTCACGTGACCCACCTGCCTTGGCCTCCCGAAGTGCTGGGATTACAGGCACGAGCCCCCATGCCCAGCCTAGATTAGTTTACTTTCTATTAATATAACTGAATACCCGAGACTGGGTAATTTAAAAAGAAAACAGGTTTATTTCTTACAGTTCTGGAGTCTGGGAAGTCCAAGATTGGGCAGCTACATTTGGTCATCTTCTGGTGAGGGCTTTGTGCTGCATCATAACATGGCAGAAGACATCACAGGGCAAGAGGGGTGTACTGAGAGTCAAACTGGCTTTATTTTTTATTTTTATTTATTATTTTTCTTATAGAGACATGATCTCTCTATGTTGCCCAGGCTGGTCTTGAACTCCTAGACTCAAGTGATCCTCCTACCTTGGCCTCCCAAAGTGCTTGGATTACAGGTGTGAGCCACCATTCCAGGCCTACCAAACTGGCTTTTATAACAGACCCATTCTTGTGATAACCCGTTAGTCCATTAACCTGTTAATTCATTTATGAAGGCAGAGACCTCATGAGCCAATTACCTCTTAAAGGCCTCGCCTGGTTTTTTTTTTTGAGACAAGGTCTGGCTCTGTTGCCCAGGCTGTAGTGCAGTGGTACAATCTCAGCTTACTGCAGCCTTGACCTCCCCAGTTCAGGCAATCCTCCTACCTCAGCCCCCCTAGTAGCTGGGACTATAGGCACACACCACCACACCTGGCTAAATTTTGTATTTTTTGTAGAGATGAGGTTTCACCATGTTGACCAGGCTGGTCTCAAACTCCTGACCCCAAGTGATCTGCTTGCCTTGGCCTCCCAGAGTGCTGGGATTACAGGCATGAGCCACTGTGCCAGCAAGGCCTTACTTCTTAATATTGTTAAATTGGGAATTAAGTTTCAATGTGAGTTTTGAAGAGGACAAACATTCAAACCATAACCAGATGCCTTATTACTGCTGGGGGTTAGGAAGTTCAGGCTCCCACCTGGCATTTTCTGATACTACCACAGCAGGGTGCAAGAACGTTACCTCATCATTGCCAGGCAAGAGCAGAAATCCAGGCTCCTCACTCAGCCTTTGCTGACTGAGGCTTGTTCAGGGGGCATGGGTTTTTTCTCGGGTGTTTTGCTGGAATAGGGCATTTATTGTCCAGAGTTTTCTGTCTTGCTAGGCTATTTCCTGGCCCTTTGGCCCGGGAACAGCTCTTCTTGGGGCTTTTTTTGTCTACGCTCATTAGTATTCAATGGGTTGAGGGCTTCATTAACACCCAGTCTGAGCTATATATGAGATAAAAAGAAACCTGAGGTAACTCATCACCATGTTATTCTTTGATTCCTGGAGTTCCTACCTGATCAAACTTCTTGTCTTTACTTTCTGGAGTCTTCTTTTGTTGTTGCTGTTGTTTTGAGATGGAGTTTTGCTCTTGTTGCCCAGGCTGGAATGCAATGGTGCGATCTCGGCTCAGTGCAACCTCCGCCTCCCGGGTTCAAGCGATTCTCCTGCCTCAGCCTCCCAAGTAGCTGGGATTACAAGCATGTGCCACCACTCTTGGCTAATTTTGTATTTTTAGTAGAGACAGGGTTTCTCCATGTTGGTCAGGCTGGTCTTGAACTCCCGACCTCGGGTGATCCGCCTATCTCAGCCTCCCAAAGTGCTGGGATTACAGGTGTGAGCCACCGCGCCCAGCCTTGGAGTCTTCTTGTGTATGTTTTACATATAATGTCCGGAGTTTTTAACTGTACTTAGTTGGAGGGATAGGGGAATAATGTGCTTACTTCATCTTGTCCAGAACCAGAATTCTATATTCCATTTAATATATAATAATATGTATATTATATTATGTTATTTTATATATATTATATATAATATAATACATATTATATATTATATATATTATATAATACATATTATATATTATATATATAATATAATATGTATTATATATATTATACGTATAATATATATACGTATTATATTATATATATTATATAATACATATTATATTATATATTATATAATATGTATTATATAATACAATATATAATATGTATATACAAATATATAATAAATATAATATTTGAGTAATTTGAGAAATTTGAGGAATTAATATGTATAATTCCCTGGCTTTAGGCCAGGAAGTATTACTGTGGTTAACCTACAGGCTGGGCCTAGTGGCTCACGCCTGTAATCCTAGTACTTTTGGGAGGCTGAGGCAGGCGGATCATGAGGTCAGGAGTTCGAGACCAGCCTGACCAACATGGTGAAACCCCATCTCTACTAAAAATTAAAAAAAAAATTAGCTGGGCATGGTGGCAGGCACCTGTAATCCCAGCTACTCAGAAGGCTGAGGCAGGAGAATTACTTGAACCCGGGAGGCGGAGTTTGCAGTGCGCTGAGGTCATGCCACTGCACTGCAGCCTGGGCGACAGAGCGAGACTCCGTCTCAAAAAAAAAAAAAAAAAGAAAGACAACCCATATTATTTCTACACTGTGAAAACTGTGAAATTGAAATCCACTCCCAAAGCCAAAAACAGGGCCAGGCGTGGTGGCACATGGTTGTAATCCCAGCACTTTATGAGGCTAAGGCGAGAGGATTGCTTGACGTCAGGAGTTTAAGACCAGCTTGGGCAACATAGTGAGACCCTGTCTCTACAGAAAGAAAGGAAGGGAGGGGAAGGGAGGGGAAGGGAGGGGAGAGGAGGGGAGGGGAGGGGAGGGGAGGGGAAGGGAAGGAGGGAGGGAAAGAAAGAAAAAAAAAATTAGCTGGGTGTTGTGGCACACACCTGTAGCCCCAGCTGCTCGGCAAGATGAAGCAAAAGGATTGCTTGAGCCCAGGAGTTCAAGATTGCTGTGAGCTGTGATTGTGCCACTAAACTTCAGCCTGCTGGGTGACAGAGTGAGTTCCTGTCTGTAAAAACAGAACAAAACAAAAACCCCAAAACATTCAGAAAAAAAATAATTCCTCTTAATTTTAAGTTACAAGGAGCATTTAAGTCGTCAGATTTATTAATGTGCCCTGGGTTTGTTGTGTAAGACTCTGTGACTTGCCAAATGAAACACATGAAGAACACGACTGGGATACTTTGCTGGTCAGTAGAATACAGTCTTGAAACTCTGGTACTCTGTTACTGAATTACCTTTCTAGTGTTTGACAAAAGCATAGGTAAGACAAATCTGATATTATGCAGTAATGCAACTTATTCTATAGTGATACCACTATTTTTTTTTTTTGTCACCCAGGCTGGAGTACAGTGGCGCGATCTCAGCTCACTGCAACCTCCGCCTCCTGGGTTCAAGCAATTCTCATGCCTCAGCCTCCCGAGTAGATGAGATTACAGGCACCCGCCACCACACCCAGATAATTTTTGTGTTTTTAGTAGAGACGGGGTTTCACCATGTTGGCCAGGCTGGTCTCGAATTCCTGACCTTGTGATCTGCCTGCCTCAGCCTCGCAAAGTGCTGGGATTACAGGCATGAACCATATATATATATATATATATATATATATATATATATATATATATATGTATATTTTAGAGTCTCACTCTATTGCCCAGGCTGGAGTGCAGTGGTGCGATTTTAGCTCACTGCAACCTCTGCCTCCAAGGTTCAAGCGATTCTTGTGCCTCAGCCTCCTGAATAGCTGGGATTAAATGTGTGTGCCACCACGTCTGGCTAATTTTTGTATTTTTAGTAGAGACAGGGTTTCACCATATTGGCCAGGCTGTTCTCGAACTCCTGACCTCAAGGGATCCACCTGCCTCGGCCTCCCAAAGTGCTGGAGTTACAGGCATAAGCCACTGCGCCCAGCCTGAAAATTTTTTCTAAGTTTATTGTTTATTTTAAAATTTACATTATAGTGATTTTTATTTAGACGTTTTAATTCTTTATGTACTTACATCTTCCTTTTTCTTTCTCTCTGTTTTTTTTTTTTTTTTTTTTTTGAGACGGAGTCTTGCTCCGTCACCCAGGCTGGAGTGCAGTGGTGAGATCTTGGCTTACTGCAACCTCCGCCTCCCGGGTCCAAGCAATTCTCCTGCCTCAGCCTTCCAAGTAGTAGCTGGAATTATAGGTGGGCACCAGCACACCCAGCTAATTTTTGTATTTTTAGTAGAGATGGGGTTTCACCATGTTGGGCAGGCTGGTCTTGAACTCTTGGCCTCAAGAGATCTGCCCGCTTTGGCCTCCTAAAGTTTTGGGATTATAGGCATGAGCCATCACGCTTAGTACATCTTCCCTTTTTCCTTTTATGGTTTTTGCCTTCAGTATTCAACATGTATTCTGGCAAAATATTTATATAACTTAAAAACAAAATTTTCCTTTGCTTTTTCATTCACTTTTTTTCTGATTCTGGATGATGAGGCCATTCAACAGGGTACTGTGTGCTTTGGTTACTTCAGTGTTTGTAACATACACAGTAAGTCCTCACATTATGTAACATACACAGTAAGTCCTCACTTAATGTCATCAACAGGTTCTTGGAAACTCTGAGTGAAATGATGCTAAATGAAACCAGTTTTATCATAGGCTACTTGATATGAGGAAGAGTTAAGTTTCTACTGCATAATTATGTTCACAAAAACATCACTAAACTGCTAACTAAAGACCAGAACACTTCTAATATTAAATATTGAAATAAACGTGAGTTATGCATACATTTAAGAAAGATGAATAAAAACGAGTAAGCTAATTCTTTGCCCAATTATTACAGTTCAGGCTCACTGGTGGCCGGAGCCTATCCTGGTGGCTCAGGCACCCAGTAGGAACCAGTCTTCCACAGGACACCATTCCATCACAGGATGCACCCAAACACACTCACACTCAGGCTGGGACAATGTAGATAATGCCAGTTCATCTAACATGCACATCTTTGGGATCTAGGAGGAAGCTGGAGTACCTGGAGAAGACTCACACAGACATGGAGAGAATGTGCAGACTTCACACAGA
Source organism: Pongo abelii (assembly GCF_028885655.2). Lineage (NCBI taxonomy): Eukaryota > Metazoa > Chordata > Mammalia > Primates > Hominidae > Pongo > Pongo abelii. The sequence goes on from NC_071993.2 coordinate 75,879,536, forward strand.
CAGTGGCCCCAGTGGGAATCAGTTTTTTTTCTTGTCAGCATTGTGATGAAATAACATTAGTTGAAGAGATGCTGTTCAAATTTTAACTTTGTAGTAAAATAGTATTTATCAATAATTTGTAAATTCCATTTTCAGGTACTCTTCTCCTCAACCTGAATTACAAAATCTAAAATTTATTCCACTGAAAAATATATGGCTGTATGTGGGAATGCTAACTATGAGGAAATAATAAAAAATAATTAAATATTAACACAAAAATATTAATGTACTCAACATTATAATGTTGCAATTAAAATATAAAGTATTAGTAACTGTAGTATTGTTAGTAGATAAATGCCTCACTTGTTATGCCTGCTTATGAGCAATAATCATGGAAGTGATTTGTGTTTTTTTTTTTAGTCAACTTAAAATGTGGAAATTCAACTATGTTTGCTTTGCCAGCTAGCACCTGTTAGAATAATTTAGGAGTTTTGGTGGCAGGCCTATAGTCTCAGATGCTGAGAGGCTGAGGTGGGAGGAGCCCAGGAGTTTGAGTCCAGGAGTTTGAGCCCAGGAGTTTGAGTCCAGCCTGGCAACATAGCAAGACCCTGTCTCAAAAAAAAAAGAAGAACAATGCAGAAATGCTTTCAGAACTGGCATTTCCAGGCAGTGTGGACTTTCCCCCCAATGTCTGCTTGGTTTTAGGTCTTTCCTGTAATTGGTCAGCTTCCAACAGTAATTTGCAAATTAGCACTCTGCAACAGGGCTGATTTTGCCGTTACTGAAGTTAAACTGATTTAGCAATTGCTGTAATTCTTATATTGGAATAAAGTTTGTTGTAAAATTTTTCACATGGCATAGAAGTGTAAGACAATTAGAATCTTACATTCCTCCTCTTAGTTCCATTCCCAAGATGTAACCAGTTTTAATATTATGGTGTGTGCCTTTCCAAGGCATTTTCTATGCTTATGCAATATTTATGTATATGAAATTAATTAATGGTATAAATGGTTTAGCAAGGATTTTTTCGTGGCTGGCAAATGAGTCAGTATTTTGTGATTGGAAAACCCTGTGCTGCTGAACTTGTTTACTGAAACATATTTGTGAAAGAAAATGTCTGAAAAATGCATTACAAAGGCCAAAGTAGTAAACCAAAAGGGTGATTTTAGTAAAGAATATGTAACAACTGTAGTGTGAGAAATAGCACTGAGCTTCTGTGTGTTATTTGTCATTCAAGGGTGCAACTGGAAACTGACTTGAAGATTGAGAAGGAATGGAGGCAGACTTTGCAGGAAGATCTTCAAAAGGAGAAAGATGCCTTATCTCATCTTAGAAATGAGACTCAACAAATCATTAGTCTTAAAAAAGTAAATAGTGGTAAAACTTTAAAAATTCTATCTTGACAAATGTTAACTTATTTAAAAAGATAAATCATAATTTACATTATACCAAGGAAATGGATATACTAGTCATCTTAAAAAATATCAGTAAAGAGATTAAGTAAATGGAAAATAGTTGATACATACAGCAGCTAGGAAAGAGCTTTGGACACAATTTGTTTCTTTTAAAAAGCTAAAGGATGTTTGTTTCTAATTAATGGTATATGTACAATCTGGAGTTTCTTGTTTCTTTCTTTTAAATTGCATTTTCTGTCTTTTATTGTTCTGAAGGAGTTCCTTAACCTCCAGGATGAAAATCAGCAGTTGAAAAAAATATATCATGAACAAGAGCAAGCTCTTCAAGAACTCGGCAACAAGCTTAGCGAGTAATTTCTTTTTTCCTTCAACTAAGTAGTCATTATTGACTTTTATAAAAGGTATAAGTGTGCCAAATCTATTAGGCAGAAAAGTTTAAATATAGGAAAGATATGAACTAGGCCGGGCGCGGTGGCTCACGCCTGTAATCCCAGCACTTTGTAATTCCAGGCCGAGGCGGGTGGATCATGAAGTCAGGAGGTCAAGACCAGACTGGCCAATATGGTGAAACCCTGTCTCTACTAAAAATACAAAAATTAACTGCTTGTGGTAGCGTGTGCCTGTAATCCCAGCTACTCAGGAGGCTGAGGCACGAGAATCGCTTGAACCCAGGAGGTGGAGGTTGCAGTGAGCTGACTCCAGCCTGGCGACAAAGCAAGACTCTGTCTCAAAAAAAAAGGAGAAAGATACGAACTATTAAACAAAACAAAAACTCTAAAGATTAAAAAATGAGACTAGACTAGAGAGATTTTATTAAAAGTTTTATTCATTTTAGTAGACTTAGCTTTGAATATTTCCCAGTAGATGAAAGCTAACACTCTTGTTCAATTTCTTCAGTGTCAGAGAATTCAGAAGTTATTAATATATTTTTCTCAGAAAAACAGAAGCTGAATTTTCAAAATATCCGGGGAGCTGTCTTTGAGATTGTTTTGAGAAGAAGCCAGCATCGTGAGAACTGGAGGTAGTTTCATGCCTCCTGGAGACAGGGCTTAACTTCATACAGTTTGGTTTTGTTGCAGTAAAATGTCACTGGGATCCTGTAAAGACAAGAAGGAGGAATGGTGTTCTGCCTTTCTTACATTTCCTTTTTTTTTTTTTTCAAAGACAGGGTCTCACCTAGGCTGGGATGTAGTGGTACAATCATAACTCACTGCAGCCTTGACCTCCTGGGCTCAAGCAACCCTTTCACCTCAGCTTACCAAGTAGCTGAGACTACAGGCAGGCACCATCATGCCCTACTAATTTTTTATTGTTTATAGAGATGGGGTCTTACATGTTGCCCAGGCTGGTCTCAAACTCCTGACCTCAAGCAGTCCTCCCACCTGAGCCTCCCAAAATGCTGGGATCATAGGTGTGAGTCACTGTGCCCAGCCACATTTTCCTTTTGTTCCCCATAGTCTGTGTTTTGGGGTAGCAGCTTTGTGCCTGATTGAACATATTGCCAGATATTTGGAATAAGCTCAAGAAGGTTTAATTTAGTATTGAATGTACCACTGCCACATTTAAAAAATATAGTCACTTTAAATTTTTTTTATTTATTTTTATTTGTTTTGAGACAAGGTCTTGCTCTCAAGTTGCCCAGGCTGGAGAGCAGTGACGCAGTCACAGCTCATTGCATCCTTGATCTCTCAGGCTTACGCTATTCTCTTACCTCAAGCCTCCGGAGTAGCTGGGACCACAGATGCACACCACCATACCTGGCTAATTTTTTTTTTATTTTTTGTGGAGTTAGGATCTTGCTATGTTGTCCAGGCTGGTCTTGAACTCCTGGGCTCAGGACATCATCCTGCCTCAACCTCCCAAAGTGCTGAGATTACAGGTGTGAGCTACTGCACCCAGCCCACTTTTTTAAGTACAGAAAAGTAAAAATAAGAAAGCTACAATGTCTCATAATCTCATCACCTGTATAAATCTCTTTGATGTTTTATGTGATTAGAACATTCAAATAGCACAAAAAGGTTTAAGATAAAAAAGCAAGTACTTCCCTTCTCCCAAGTATTAATCTGCAAAGTTTAGCTAACCTCAAACAATTCTATTTGTAAACATCTTGTCATTTATTTAGATAGAATTAGTTATATGGACATATGTCATTTGTGTATATTCAATTAAGTAGAAATCATACTAGAATGGAGACTTAGTTGCTAAAGGTGGGATTCCATTAAGAGATAATGCAACCAATTTCCAAGGGCATAAGAAGGAGTAATTCACTAGAACCACAAAAGGAAATATTAGATCTCAAAAAGATAAAGCTGTTTTTGTCTTTACAGCTTTTCAAAGAACAATCTGCATTGTGGTTCTGATAAGCAAGATTTCAATTCCAATCTAGCATCCATTTATTGAGCACTTTGAGCCAGACCCTGTGCTTAGTGCTTATTACCTTATTTTCCATTTATTTATTGACAGACACTTATTGAGCTTTTACTATGTGCCAGGCACTATACTAAGTGCTAGAGACTCAACAGTGAGCAATCCTCACAATAAAAAATAAGCACATTTGCATTTACTAAGATCATAATGGTTTAATATTAAAACAATGGAATAGTAAAGTAAGGAATATGTGTTACTTTTCACCCATTCCCCAACTAATACTTTTTTTTTTCTTTGAGAGGGAGTTTCACTCTTGTCGCCCAGGCTGGAGTGCAGTGGTGCTATCTCAGCTCACTGCAACCTCTGCCTCCTGGGTTCAAGCGATTCTTCTGCCCCAGCCTCCTGAGTAGCTGGGATTACTGGCGCCCGCCACCACACCTAGCTAATTTTTAGTAGAGACAGCATTTTACCATGTTGGCTAGGCTAGTCTTGAACTCCTGACCTCAGGTGATCTGCCCTCCTTAGCCTCCAAAGTGCTGGGATTACAGGCATGAGCCACCACGCTTGGCCCCTCATACTTAATAGAGACTTTATAGTTGAATTACAGGCATGATCATATAAATGTCTAGATGTTGCCTTTACTTATTTATTTGAGACAGGGTCTCACTCTGTCACCCAGGCTGGAGTGCAGTGGTGTGATCTTGGCTCACTGCAACCTCCACTTACTGGGTTTGAAAATTGAAATATTTACTGTTATCGGCTTATTATTGAAAGATGATGACGATTATTATTATTGTTTTTTGAGATGGAGTCTCGCTCTGTCACCCAGGCTGGAGTGCAGTGGCACTATCTTGGCTCACTGCAAGCTCTGCCTGCCAGGTTCACGCCATTCTCCTGCCTCAGCCTCCTGAGTAGCTGGGACTACAGGTGCCCGCCACCACGCCCAGCTAATTTTTTTTTGTATTTTGGTAGTAGAGATGGGGTTTCATCGTTTTAGCCAGGATGGTCTCGATCTCCTGATCTCGTGATCTGCCCGCCTCGGTCTCCCAAAGTGCTGGGATTACAGGCGTGAGCCACTGCGCCTGGCCTGAAAGATTATTTTTTTAAAAAAATTAAATAGAGACAGAGTCTCTCTGTGTTGCCCCAGGCTGGTCTCAATCTCCTGGCCTCAAGCAGTCCTCTCGCTTTGGCTTCCTAAAGTATTGACATTACAGGTGTGAGCCACTACATCCAGCTTGAAGGATTCTTTTTTAAATTTTTATTTATATATTTTATATGGAGGCGGGGTCTCACTGTGTTTCCCAGGCTGGTCTCAGACTCCTGGGCTCAAATGATCCTCCCACTTCCTCAGCTTCACAAAGCGTTGGGATTACAGGCATGAGCCACCACACCTGGCCTGAAGAATTCTTATAAAAATATAGATTCGGGCCAGGTGCTGTGGCTCACGCCTGCAATCCCAGCACTTTGGGAGGCTGAGGCGGGCGGATCCCTTGAGGTCAGGAGTTTGAGGCCAGCCTGGCCAACCTGGTGAAACCCCATCTCTACTAAAAATACAAAAATTAGCCGGGCGTGGTGGCATGTGCCTATAGTCCCAGCTACTTCGGAGGCTGAGACAGGAGAATATGTATATATTTCCTTTCAGGCTTATTTTCATTTCCTTAATTATTAAATTAGACAGTCTACTATAATTATAATTTACTCAGAAGAATAGTCAGTGTTTAGAGCCTTCCAAATCCATCTTTTTTTTTGAGATGGAGTTGTTCTGTCGCCTAGGCTGGAGTGCAGTGGCGCAACCTCGGCTCACTGCAACCTCCGCCTCCCAGGTTCAAGCAATTCTGCTGTCTCAGCCTCCCGAGTAGCTGGTACTACTACTATATATATTTAGTACTATATATATATAGTACTACTACTATATGTATTTTTATATATATATAGTAGTACTACTACTATATGTATTTTTATATATATATAGTAGTACTACTACTATATGTATTTATATATATATAGTAGTACTACTATATGTATTTATATATAGTAGTATATATAGTCGTATATATATAGTAGTATATATATATAGTAGTACTACTACTATGTATATTTATATATAGTAGTACTACTACTATGTATATTTATATATAGTAGTACTACTACTATGTATATTTATATATAGTAGTACTACTACTATGTATATTTATATATAGTAGTACTACTACTATGTATATTTATATATAGTAGTACTACTACTATGTATATTTATATATAGTAGTACTACTACTATGTATATTTATATATAGTAGTACTACTACTATGTATATTTATATATAGTAGTACTACTACTATATATTTATATATAGTAGTACTACTACTATGTATATTTATATATAGTAGTACTACTATGTATATTTATATATAGTAGTACTACTATGTATATTTATATATAGTAGTACTATGTATATTTATATATAGTAGTACTACTATGTGTATTTATATATGCATATATATGTGTGTATATGTATATGTATATATATGTATGTTTTCCTTTCAGGCTTATTTTGTATATGTATATATATGTATATAGGTATATATACAAAATCTCCTGCCTCAGCCTCCTGAGTAGCTGGGATTACAGGCGTGTGCCACCACATCTGGCTAATTTTGTATTTTTAGTAGAGGTGGGATTTCACCATGTTGATCAGGCTAGTCTGGAACTCCTGACCTCAAGTGATCCACCCACCTTGGCCTCCCAAAGTGTTGGGATCACAGGCATGAGCCACTGCGCCTGGCTGAGAAGGTATTCTTGTACGTTATGGTTATTGGAATTATAACTGATGCTCCTTTCTTTAGGACACTTAGGCAATATGTATCATAGAGAGGCCGTCTTTTTTGAGTTCATATTTATGAATAAGAGCATTTAAATAAAAAATCTGTCAATACCAGTAAATTTTCATAAAGTATTTCCTAGGCCGGGCATGAGACCGAGTGTTGCTCTGTCGCCCAGGCTGGAGTGCAGTGGCGTGATCTTGGCTCACTGCAACGTCTGCCTCCTGGGTTCAAGCGATTCTCCTGCCTCAGCCTCCAGAGTAGCTGGAATTACAGGTGTGTGCCATCACTCCCAGCTAATTTTTGTGTTTTTAGTAGAGACAGGGTTTCACCATTTTGGCTAGGCTGGTCGCAAACTCCTGACCTCAGGTTATCCGCCTGCCTTGGCCTCCCAAAGTGCTGGAATTACAGGTGTGAGCCACTGTGCCCAGCCAAGAAAATAATTTCTGTGGTGAATATCATTAAGCCACTTTAATTCCATATTCAGTTTTTCTGTATAGCACAATTAAATCATCACTGTTGTGGCCACTATTCCCAACAGAGTCAGTTTTCCTGAGGCACATTTTGTAGATGTGAATTTAGCCAAGAAAATGTGATTATTATGTCAGTATTTTTACAGTGTGTAGTTTTACATTGATTATTTCCACTGTAAGAGTCAATAGGAGGTAGGTGAAAGACTCGCACTTTGTTTTTATGTCTTGGAATGAAGAGCATTTTATAGGGCAAAGCAGATTTTTAATGTCCTGCTTCAGTAGTAGAGGCTTTAGTATCTGATATATCATTTGATTCAGAAATTTCATTTGTAAGAGAATTAATACTGTTTTAGTCATTCCAATTTTGTTGTTGTTGTTGTTGTTGTTGGTTTTTTTTTTTTTTTTTTGGAGACAAGAGTCTCGCTCTGTTGCTCAAGCTGGAAGGCAGTGGTGCGATCTTGGCTCATTGCAACCTATGCCTTCCAGGTTCAAGCGATTTTCCTGCCTCAGCCACCTGAGTAGCTGGGACTACAGGTGCATACCACCATGCCTGGCTAATTTTTGTATTTTTGATAGAGATGAGGTTTCACCATGTTGGCCAGGATGGTCTGGAACTCCTGACCTCAAGTGATCTCCCCACCTCAGCCTCCCAAAGTGCTGGGATTACAGGCAGGAGCCACCGTGCCTGAACTAGTCATTGTAATTTTAATAAACAACTTTTGTGGTGAAAAATTTGAAAGAAGTTGAAAGATCAACAGTAGATAATTATATAAACTATTTTATATTCTTTTCGTGGTATATACCAAGTAACCATTTACTATAATGATATGGCAGATACTCAGTAACAAGCCAGTAGCTGCAAGCTGTTCAGGATATATTGTGAAAATAGCTGGTTATGGAAAACTATGTAGATAATTATTCCATTTAAAATACACAGATATATAGAGAAGATTACCTCGGGGTAATGGGATCACAGGTAATTAAATATTGTTTTTTATAATTTGCATTTTCATTAACATACATTTTCTTTTTTAAAGAAGAAAAAAATTTAAATTATACCAATTGGGGCTTGGCACGGTGGCTCACGCGTGTAATCCTAGCACTTTGGGAGGCTGAGGCGGGTGGATCACCTGAGGTCAGGAGTTTGAGACCAGCTTGGCCAACACGGAAAAACCCCGTCTCTACTAAAAATACAAAAATTAGCTGGGTGTGGTGGCGGGTGCCTATAATCCCAGCTATTCGGGAGGCTGAGGCAGGAGAATCGCTTGAACCTTGGGGGCAGAGGTTGCAGTGAGTTGAGATCATGCCACTGCACTCCAGCCTGAGTGAAAGAGCAAAACTCCATCTAAAAAAAAAAACAGTTATACCACTTGGTAGCAAATTGATTCCAACATATATATTTTCTTTTTTCTTTTTCTTGTTTTTTTGAGTTGGAGTCTTGCTCTGTCACCCAGGAGTGCAGTGGCACGATCTCGGCTCAGTGTGATCTCTGCTTCCCCGGTTCAAGTGATTCTCTTGCCTCAGCCTCCCGAGTAGCTGGGATCACAGGTGCCCCTCACCAAGCCCAACTAATTTTTTTGGTATTTTTAGTAGAGATGGGGTTTCACCATGTTGGCCAGGCTGGTCTTGAACTCCTTCCTGACCTCAGGTGGTCTGCTCACCTCTGTCTCCCAGAGTGCTGGCATTACAGGCATGAGCGACCGCATCTGGCCCAATATACATATTTTCAAAAGGTGGAAAAGTGCCAGGCTTGGTGGCTCACACCTGTAGTCCCAGCACTTTGGGAGGCCAAGACGGGCAGATCACTTGAAGTCAGGAGTTCGAGACCAGCCTGGCCAACATGGTGAAACCCTGTCTCTACTAAAAATACAAAAATTAGCCTGGGACTTATTGTGGGTGCCTCTAATCCCAGCTACTCAAGAAACTGAGGGAGGAGAATCACTTGAACCTACGAGGCGGAGGTTGCAGTGAGTTGAGATCGTGCCACTGTACTGCAGCCTGGGTAACAGAACGAGACTCCATCAAAAAAGTGGAAAAGTATTTGCAGCTATGTCTTCCACAGTATTTTCTTTTTTGTTGCTGTTTTTGAGAGACGGCATCTCACTCTGTCACCCAGTCTGGAGTGCAGTGGTGTGATCTTGGTTCACTGAAACCTCTGCCTCCTGGGTTCAAGTGATTCTCCTGCCTCACATTCCCTAGTAGCTGGGACTACAGGTGTGCACCACTGTTTCCAGCTAATTTTTGTATTTTTAGTAGAGATGGGGTTTCACTGTATATTGACCAGGCTGGTCTCGAACTCCTGACCTCAGATGATTCACCTGCCTTGGACCCCAAAAGTGCTGGGATTACAGGTGTGAGCCACTGCGCCTGGCTCACAGTATTTTCTTCCTTAGCACTTCTGTATTTGCTAGAGAAATAATGTGAATAATGGTTAGCATGTGCCCTTTGGGGTCACAGACAAGGGTTTGAATCCTGGCTCCCCCAGTTGGAACTCTGTGACCTCTTAGAAGTGACTAAACTTCATCAGTCATTTCTTCATCTTTAAAATAGGTTTTTGTGTAGATTACATGAGATTGTGTAGATTACATGAGATTTATGCATGCAAAGGCACATAGTAAACCTACAATAAATGATAGCTATAAATATTGTCATGATCACATGAAAATGCCAATATTTCTTTTTTCCTTTCTTTTTTTTTTTTTTTGAGATGGAGTCTCGCTCTGTTGCCCAGGCTGGAGTGCAGTGGCGTGATCTCGGCTCACTGCAAGCTCCACCTCCCGGGTTCATGCCATTCTCCTGCCTCAGCCTCCCGAGTAGCTGGGACTACAGGTGTCCGCCACCACGCCCAGCTAATTTTTTGTATTTTTAGTAGAGATGGGGTTTCACCATGTTAGCCAGGATGGTCTCGATCTCCTGACCTCGTGATCCGTGGGCCTCAGCCTCCCAAAGTGTTGGGATTATAGGCGTGAGCCACCGCACCTGGCTGAAAATGCCAATATTTCTTAAAAAGCAAGTTTTAAATCTAAAATATTTTTGCTTTAGGACATTTAGAAAATATAGGAAAATATGAAATATTCCACTAGCCAGAGAAGGCCATAAAAATCATATACTATACATAATTTTATATCCTGTGAAATACCAATACCTACTGAAATACTAAGTGTTCTATATTTAAATATGTGTACTGAAATTTGGACCTATTTGTAATCTTTTTAGATCAAAACTTAAAATTGAAGACATAAAAGAAGCCAACAAAGCATTGCAGGTGAGTAGAACGTTTTCCTAAGTGGGAAGGTATGTGAAAGTCTCCAATGGAAGGTAATGCCCTGTGTGAATCTAATGTATTATTAATGAACCCCAGGATATATAGAGGCCGAAGCACTGAATGAGGAGCTTGGATGCTGGGGGTTCAGCTCTTCCCTGTACCCCTAGAGTCACATTATTAATAACCTTCCTTTAGAAACTGACCTTAGAGGCTGGGCTCAGTGGCTCACGCCTGTAATCCCAGCTCTTGGGGAGGCCGAGGCAGGTGGATCATTTGAGGTCAGGAGTTTGAAACCAGTCTGGCCAACATGGTGAAATCCCATCTCTACTAAAAATACAAAAATTTGTCGAGTGTGGTAGTGGGCGCCTGTAATCCCAGCTACTCAGTAGGCTGAGGCAGGAGAATTGCTTGAGCCCAGAAGGTGGAGGTTGCAATGAGCAGAGATCATGCCCTTGCACTGCAGCAGCCTGGGCAACAGAGCGAGACTCCTTCTCAAAAAAAAAAAAAAAAAAAGAAACTGACTTTAGAAATAATTTTGTTTACTTCCCTACAAAGTATGGCATGATAGAGTGAAATTGCCTATGAACTTGAGAATCTTGAGTTCCTATGCCAAGCAAGTCATGTGTCCTCATTGAGCCTCAGCTTCCTTCTCTGAAATAGGCTGATGATTCTGTGTAGGGTTGCTCTGAATATTGAGTAGGTTAATACATGTGTGTGAAAGTGGTTGGAACACTTTACCAGTATGGTTGTGAATGTGTCTGAATCCTTGCTACAACATAGAAGAAAGGACAGTGTCTGTGTGATCACTTCAGTGATAGGTGGCTTCCTACCCAACAACTTCATTTTTTAAAATCAAAAAGTGTTACATGATACTGGGTGTGGTGGTTCATAGCACTTTGGGAGGCCAAGGCAGGAGGATTGCTTGAGGCCAGGAGTTCAAGACCAGCCTGGGTAACATAGACCTTGTTTCTACTAAAAAATAAGAAAAAATTAGCCAGGTGTGGTGGTGCAGGTCTATAGTCTCAGCTACTTGGGAGGCTGAGGTGGGAGGATTGCTTGAGCCTGGGAGGTCGAGGCTGCAGGGAGCCTTGATCATGCTACTTACTGCACGCCAGCCTGGGTGACAAAAAAGTGTTACATGAAAATCATTTTAAAAAAATTATACTAAGAAAATTTAACACCAAATAATATTAATAATAATAATGATGATGATGGTGGCAGTCTCTTGTTCTTCACTCCCTTGCCCTTTATCTGCCCTAGCTCCTGCCACCCAAAGGGAGCTACTTCCAGTTTTTTAGCTGTTTCTTCTGGCATTTATCTCTGTATTTCTAACTAATATTCAGTATGTACTATTTGCTCTTGATTCAGCAGTTTTAGACTTATATATTAACTTCGTCATATGGTGGATGAAGAGTTTTGCTCGCTGGCATTTTGGTCTTTCTGGTCTCCCAGTATAATTAAGTAAGGTTTTTTTGTGGCATTCATTTACTTTATATATATATATATTTTATTTATGTTATTTTATTTATTATTTTTTGAGATGGGGTCTTGCTGTGTTGCCCAGGCTGGAGTACAGTGGCACAGTCATAGTTCACTGCAGTCTCAAACTCCTGGGCTCAAGCTCTCCTCTTGCCTCAGCCTCCTGAGTAGCTGGGACCACAGGTGCGTGCCACCTTGCCTGGCTAATTTTTAAATTTTTTGTAGAGACAGTATTTGCTGTGTTGTCTAGAGTGGTCTTGAACACCTGTCCTCAGGCAATCCTCCGGTCTTGGCCTCCTAAAGTGCTGGGATTACAAGCATGAGCCCCCACACCTGTCTTACTCTGTATTTTTTTTTGAGACGGAGTCTTGCTTCTTCACCCAGGCTGGAGTGCAATGGCATGATCTCGGCTCACTGCAATCTCTGCCTCCCTGGTTCAGTGATTCTCCTGCCTCAGGCTCCCCAGTAGCTGGAATTACAGGCACTTGCCACCACACCTAGCTAATTTTTTTTTTTTTTTGAGACAGGGTCTTGCTCTGTTACCCAGGCTGGAGTGCAGTGGCGCGATCTCGGCTCATTGCAACCTCCGCCTCCCGGGTTCAAGCGATTCTCCTGCTTCAGCCTCCCAAGTAGCTGGGACTACAGGTGCGTGCTACCACACCCAGCTAATTTTTATATTTTTAGTAGAGATGGTTTCGCTATGTTGGCCAGGCTGGTCTCAAACTCCTGACCTCAGGTGATCCACCTGCCTCGGCCTCCCAAAGTGCTGGGATTACAGGTGTGAGCCACCGCATCTAGCCCCTACTCTGAATTTTTTATTATGATTATTTGAATGTTGTTCCTTGTTGAGCCAGGTACTGTGATTATATTTTCTCGCTTGAACTACTTTATCCTTCCTCTGGAGTTAATAATTGTCCCCTCTTTTTTTTTTTTTGAGATGGAGTCTCCCTCCGTTGCCCAGGCTGAAGTGCAGTGGCACAATCTCGACTCACTGCAACCTCCACCTCCCGGGTTCAAGTGATTCTCCTGCCTCAGCCTCCCGAGTAGCTGAGATTACAGGCGCGTGCCACCTAATGTTTATATTTTTAGTAGAGATGGGGTTTCACCATATTGACTAGGCTTGTCTCGAACTCCTGACTTCGTGATCTGCCCACCTCAGCCTCCCAAGGTGCTGGGATTACAGGTGTGAGCCACTGCGCCCCTCTCTTTTTAAAAACAAATTAGTTGTATAACATTTGAGTTTTCTCATACCTTGAAACACCTCTATTAAAAAAAGCTTCTTGATAAAGTTTTCCACATGGTAAAATATATCAGGTACTTGGTTACGTCATTATTTTTTCTTTGACGTCTTGCCTCCAACTTCAAGAGTTCTCTGCTCTCCTGCTCATGTTTATTCTGGTCCTGATGTTTCCCTTTGCTGGTATTCTCAGATTTTCCTTTACCTTCCCCCTTTGTGGGAGCTCCTGTTGCCTGAATTCCATAACTTCTCTCTTTGTATACTCCCTTATTTTTGGCAACACATCTTTCAGTAGCTTTCTGAAAATGGTGAATGAAGATAGAGGTTGTAAGAATTTACACATCTGGAGACTGGGCATGGTAGCTCATACCTGTAACCCCAGTGCTTTAAGAGGCTGTGGTGGGAGAATTGCTTGAGGCCAGGAGTTTGAGACCAGCCTGGGTAGTATAGCAAGCCCTTGTCTCTACCAGAATTTGAAAAAAGAAAGAAAAGAATTTGCGTATCTGAATATACCTTTGTTTTCTCCTCACGCTTTTTTTTTTTTTTTTTGAGACAGTCTTGCTCTGACACCAAGGCTAGAGTGCAATGGCGTGATCTCGGCTCACTGCAACCTCCCCCTCCTGGGTTCAAGCGATTCTCCTGCCTCAGCCTCCCAAGTAGCTGGGATTACAGGCACCCACCACCATGCCCAGCTAATTTTTGTATATTTAGTAGAGATAGGGTTTCACCATGTTAGCAAAGCTGGTCTCGAACTCCTGACCTCAGGTGATCCACCCAACTCAGCCTCCCAAAGTGCTGGGATTACAGATGTGAGCCACCTTGCCAGGCCGTATCCTCATACTTTTCAAGAAGATGGGGCCGGGTGCAGTGGCTCACGCCTGTAATCCCAGCACTTTGGGAGGCCAAGGTGGGCGGATCACAAGGTCAAGAGATTGAGACCATCCTGGGCAACATGGTGAAACCCCGCCTCTACTAAAAATACAAAAATTAGCTGAGTGTGGTGGCACGCACCTGTAGTCCCAGTTACTTGGGAGGCTGAGGCAGGAGAATCACTTGAACCTGGGAAGTGGAGGTTGCAGTGAGCTGAGATTGCACCACTGCACTCCTGCCTGGGCGACAGAGCAAGATTCCGTCTCAAAAAAAAAAAAAAAAAAAGAAGATGGGTGTGGAGGCTGGGCATGGTGGCTCACGCCTGTAAATCCCAGCACTTTGAGAGGCCAAGGCAGGTGGATCACAAGGTCAGGAGTTCGAGACCAGCTTGGCCAACATGGTGAAACTTCATCTCTACTATAGATACAAAAGAAAAAATTAGCCAGGCGTGGTGGCACATGCCTGTAATCCCAGTTACTCAGGAGGCTGAGGCAGGAGAATTGCTTGAACCCGGGAGGCAGAGGTTGCAGTGAGCCGAGATTGCACCATTGCACTCCAGTCTGGGCAACAGGGTGAGACTCCGTCTCAAAAAAAAAAAAAAAAGATGTGTGGATACGTGGATATTTGCCAAAACCATCATTATGTAAACTCTAAAAAAATGTTTTGTGAAATATGCATATGAGAATGCATATATAGTACAACTTAAAAACACTTGTGGGGCGGGTCACAGTGGCTCACGCCTGCAGTCCCAGCACTTTAGGAGGCCGAGGTGGGCAGATCACCTGAAGTCGGGAGTTCGAGACCAGCCTGACCAACATGGAGAAACCCATTTCTACTAAAAATACAAAATTAGCCGGGCATAGTGGTGCATGCCTGTAACCTTAGCTACTCAGGAGGCTGAGGCAGGAGAACTGCTTGAACCTGGGAGGCGGAGGTTGCGATGAGCTGAGATCATGCCATTGCACTACAGCCTGGCAACAAGAGCAAAATTCCATCTCCAAAAAAAAAAAAACACTGTGTATCCTCTGCTTAGGTTAATGATAATAGAACATGACCAGTACCTTAGAAGCCTCATCTGCTTCTTGATTGCACTCTCCTCTTTGTAGTATCTCTCCTGTATTTTGTGTTAATTAGTACTTTGTTTTGCCTTAAACTTACTACTCACATCTGTCTTTAACAGAATATTATCTGCTTTTCTCAGTTTTTTTATGTAGAAACTGGATTCATATGTGAGTTGACTTTTTTTTCTTTTCCATGCTGTTGACCACCTGAAGGGTCTAGAACAGCTGTCCTAAACAGTTTTTCACATTCTGGATTTTCTCTGAATGTTTGTTTGTAGTGTTTGTTAACTTGTTCCTGTCTGCTTGTTGCCTGTGAACTGGAAGTTAAATCTAAAGCCTTGATTAGGCCAAGCATGGTGGCTCACGGCTGTAATCCCAGCCTTCGGGAGGCTGAGTCAGGTGGATTGGCCTGAGGTTAGGAGTTCGAGACCAACCTGGCCAACATGGTGAAACCCCATCTCTACTAAAAATGCAAAAATTAGCCAGGCATGGTGGTGTGCGCCTGTAGTCCCAGCTACTTGGGAGGCTGAGGTAAGAGGATCGCTTGAACCCGGGAGGCGGAGGTTGTAGTGTGCTGAGATCCCACTACTGCATTCCAGCCTGGGCGACAGAGCGAGACTCCGTCTAAATAATAAAATAATATGAAAAATAAAATAAAGCCTTGGTTAGATTCAGGTACAACCTTCTGGGGGATATTTTTTCTGCAGGCATATTTTTAATATTCAGTGGGCTATTATTTGCTCATTTTTCCTTTTAAAAATAGCATCCTGTTATATTTTGTCTTTGATATTATCATTTAAAAAATTTTTTCTGGCCAGGCACGGTGGCTCACGCCTGTAATCCCAGCACTTTGGGAGGCTGAGGCGGGCGGATCACAAGGTCAGGAGATCGAGATCATCCTGGCTAACACGATGAAACCCCGTCTCTACTAAAAATACAAAAGATTAGCTGAGTACGGTAGTGGGCACCTGTAGTCCCAGGTACTCGGGAGACTGAGGCAGGAGAATGGCGCGAACCCGGGAGGTGGAGCTTGCAGTGAGCCGAGATTGCGCCACTGCACTCCAGCCTGGGCGACAGAGCGAGACTCCATCTCAAAAAAAAAAAAAATTTTTTTTTAGAGACAGTGTCTGTTGTCCAGGCCAGAGTGTAGTGACTCCATCATAGCTCACTGTAACCTTGAACTTCTGGGTTCAAGCAATCCTCCCTCCTCAGCCTCCTGAGTTGCTGGGACCACAGGTGTACATCACCACACCCTGCTAATTTTATTTTATTTTTTAGAGATGGTGGGGGTCTCACTGTGTTGCCCAGGCTGGTCTCAAACTCCTGGGCTCAAGTGATCCTCCCGTCTCAGTCTCCCAAAGTGGTGGGATTACAGGTGTGAGCCACTGTACCCGGCCTCATTATCGATTCTCTGAAGTTTTCTCAAATGTTGTGATATCCCCCAATTTCAAAAAAAGGCACAAATAAGAGTTATTGGAAACCTTGTGTGTATATTGGTTGGGTGGGTTGTTATAGACTGGTAGGCCTCGCCATAGAGAAATCTGCTATGATTAGTGAACTATTGGATACCCTCTACAAATGTTTAGTATTTACAGGACTTTTCTCTGTGGCAGTTGAATTTCTCCAGAGAAGAATCCCGTAGTATCCTATCTAGGGGGTGTAAGTCTAGCAGCTAACTTTCTGGAATTGGGCAGAGAAAAATTGCTGTTTATTTGCAGAGCAAGAGGTTGTTCCGTTCTAGTCAGCTCTTCTGGTAAACGGCTGTTTCCTTGAGCAGGCAGCTTCAGCTCTCTAGGCTTTAAATTTTCTCATGTGTAAAATGAGAGGGCTCCAGGTGCTCATCTCTGAGATCCCTTCACAGGGACACACTAGGCTTACCTTAAAGTGAGCTTCTCTCCTGGGAGGGCGGCAGGTAATTTCAGTGAAAAGAAGTCTCCAAAGGGCTAGTCTCCATGTCAGCAAGGTTGTTTCTGAACCTAATGCCCTTACAAGCTGCTTCCACTAGGTGGCTGTGGGACATTTGGCAAGTCACTTTGCTTTGTATGGTTTTCATCAAGTTGGGATTATCTTTTAGGGTCCCTTCCTGCTGCTGCCTTTTTTTTCCCCCCCTCAGAGACAGAGTTTCCTCTGTTTCCCAAGCTGGAGTGCAGTGGTATGATCATAGCTCACTGTAACCTTGAACATCTGGGTTTAAGCAATCCTCCCACCTCAGCCTCCCAAGTAGCTGAGACTACAGGTGCATGCCACCATGCTTGGCTAATTTCTTTTCATTTTTATTTTTTTTGTAGAGATGGGGTCTTGCTATGTTGCCCAGGCTGGTCTTGAACTCCTGGTCTAAAGAGAGCCTCTCACCTTGGCCTCTCAAAGTCTCAAAAGTGCTGGGATTACAGGTGTGAGCCACTGCACCTGGCCCCCGTCCTGCATTAAAAAAAAAATTCTATGATTCAAGCTATCTGACTCTTTGCTGGTGTTTGTCTGATATGAGCTATCTAGTTAAAAAAAAAAAGCCCTTATAATCCTGTGTTCTAAGGAGACTTAGGCTTCCTCATATGCAGTAACCAATACTGTATTATCTCTGCTGTATAATAAGTGCTAGTTATTAAGACTCTGAAACAAAAAGACCTGAAATTAACCTTGTGATCTTGATCTGTGAATGCTGTTTTTTTTTTTCTTCAAAGAATTCTGCTTTTGGAAAAGTCTTTTAAGAAAACTCTTGTTTTTAGAAATGTATCTATGGGCCTTTTTTTCTTAGAGAATTTTTCTCTCATTAGGTAAAAAGGGTTCCTGTGCTTCAGTAGTAATTTATAGGTTGCAGTTGCTCCATGTCCAAATTGGAATCTTCAGTTATACTTGGGTTCTTTGGTCTGGGCTGTTTTAGGGACATGTTTTAGGAAATCAATCAGTATTGAGTCTCCTCCTTCATCTGGGTCTTCTCATTGTGAAACTGATAATCATCTAACAAAGTTGCCTTCACAGGGGAAAAAAGGTCTTTCTAGCCAAGATTGGTTAAGCAAGCTAGTTAACAATGGGTCAAGTAGGCTGGGACTGGTGGCTTATGCCTGTAATCCCAGCACTTTGGGAGGCCGAAGTGGACGGATCACCTGAGGTCAGGAGTTTGAGACCAGTCTGGCCAACATGGTGAAACCCCATCTCTACTAAAAATACAAAAATTAGCCGGGCTTGGTGGCGTGTTCCTGTAATCCCAGCTACAGGGAGGCCGAGGCAGGAGAATCACTTGAACCTGGGAGACGGAGGTTGCGGTGAGCTGACATTGCACCACTGCACTACAGCCTGGGCGACAGAGTGAGACTCTCTCTTTTCAAAAAAAAAAAGGGTCAAGTTGTCATAAATACTGCTTAAGACTACTTACATCCATTTTTTACTAACGTTTACATAGCAGCTATTAAATATGTTATAAAAGTTGAGGTAAATAGCCACTTATTAAGGTTAGGTCCTTTTTTTTCCCCCTTTTTCTTGAGATAGGGTCTCACTCTGTTGCTCAGGCTCTAGTGCAGTGGCACTCGAGCCTGAGTCATAGTTCAGTGCAGCCTCAAACTCCTGGGCTTAAGCGATTCTCCCTTCTCAGCCTCCAGAGTAGCTGGGACTATAGGCTTATGCCACGCAGCCTGGTTAATTTTTTTGTAAAGATGGAGTCTGTTCCCCAGGCCAGTCTTCCTGGCCTCAAGCAATCCTCCTGCCTCGGCCTCCTAAAGAGGTCTTATAAAATAATAAACTCCAATGTCTGATTTCCCCAATTTCCTTCAAACTTTAGGGTCTTAAGGTATAAGTTACACATAATGCCAAACTATTGCATTTCACACAGTAAGAATTTATCCTTAAATATTGTTGGACTAGGATACCCCATTCTCCATGATGTGCTTATTTCATTTTGCATGCCTGTATCAAAACATCTCATGTACCCCATAAATATGTTACTATGTACCCACAAAAATTTTAAAAATAAAATGTTGTTGGACTATTTTAAGGTTCTTTTAATCTTTAAGGTTCTTTTCCTGAAGAGAATTCCCATCAGCAACAGATTTGTATCTCTTTAAAGCATTTTTACATGTTATATGTTCTAACATATACAATTGTATAGAAAAGAGTAAAATGAACCATTACCCATATTCAATATTTATCATGTGCAGTCTTGATTTTTTATTTTTTCAATTTTTATTTTTTAAGAGAGATTCTGTGTTGCCCAGCTTGGTCTTGAACTCCAGGCCTCAAGCGATCCTCTCACCTCAGCCTCCTTAGCTGGAATTACCGGTGTGAGCCATTGTCGCCTGGCTGCAATCTTGTTTTTTATACATAATCCACGTCCCACCTCCCCAACCCAGAATATTTTGAGGCTAATTCCATACATATTTACATATATATACATCTCTCAAAGAAAATAACTTATTTTCCATTCTTCATATATCTATTCCTATAAATACTGTTCTTGGGGGAAAAAGTTTTCACATATAATTTTTAGTGTTACCAATTTGAGCATTTTTTCTTCCTACTAGGGACTGGTTTGGCTGAAAGACAAAGAAGCAACACATTGTAAACTTTGTGAAAAGGAATTCTCACTCTCTAAGAGAAAGGTAAGGGAGGTAGGAAGTGAGTCCAAAAATTTGGGGTGCAAAAGTGCTTCTAATTTTATTTAAAGTTTTTTTTTCCCTCTGATTTTTCTGTTTAATAGCACCACTGTAGAAACTGTGGGGAAATTTTCTGTAATGCCTGCTCTGACAACGAACTACCTTTGCCTTCTTCACCAAAACCAGTACGGGTTTGTGATTCCTGTCATGCATTGCTCATTCAGAGATGCTCATCTAACTTGCCCTGAGACTCCAGAACTAAATCCTTATGTATGAAATTACCTACAATGAATGTTATGATGTTGTATACAAAGGTAACCAGACAGCTCTTCTTAAGCAGCTTTCGGTCAGTATTTGGTACCAGTTTATCTTCTACATATTCAGCTCATGGAAATTACAAGTTATATATTTCCTTCCCCATTGTTATTCAAAATGTATTTTCAACAGAGCATGTTTAAAAATCATGTAACTCATTAAAAGGTCAGATAGCGGAGCTAACACAACTTGCCTTATCTTGTAAAGGCCTTCTTAAAAATAAGCCTTCAGATTGTTTTTTTCTTCTGAATTCTGTCAATTTGGTATTTGATGGTGCCTGCAATTCTCTTAATGCACTTTAAAGCTTCACAGTTCTGAGACTGGAAATGCATAAAACTTTTTAAATTATTAATATTCTAATTCAACAGATATTCATTATCTTTGTAAGATTTCAACTGTATTTATTTGCCCTTTCTTCTACCCCTCTCCCTTTGCCTCTTGCATTAGACAGGGCCAACATTTTGTCCTACAAAATTTCCTCTTGGTCTTTTTAAAAATCAGTTATTGTCGTGCTTGCTGAACATTTTCAGCTACAGTGGATTAAATTAAAAGGGGCATTATTTGGCCTCGGCCTCTACTTTTTTCCTTCTAATCTTGAAAGGAAGTTACATATAACCATCTTTCTTTTCCTGATTTATAGATCTTCCCATATGCTGTTTCACTAAATTGCTGTTTTTTTAAGGAGTGACTCAGACCCCAATTCAAAGATGAAAACACAAATCCTTCCCCAGAAAGAAAAGTATGTAATAGTAGGGGATGTTACAGGCTCCTTATGAGGGTCCTCTCCTCTAAGCATTAAAAGTGAGAAAAAAATCAGAACTTTGCTTTGGTAATGTATTAGAGTTCAGTTCAAAAAATTTTGTATTAACATTTTCATTGGAGTAAATGTTAGGAAGCATCACATTCTAGTGGCCTACCTGTATACATCCACAGTAAAATTTCACCATGTCCACTGAGCACCTCTATGCCAAGGGTGTTGAGATCATGAAATACACACTTGACCTATTTCTTTTTTTTCCGAGATGGAGTTTCACTCTTGTTGCCTAGGCTGGAGTGCAATGGCACGATCTCCACCTCCTGGGTTCAAGCAATTCTGCCTCAGCCTCCCAGGTAGCTGGGATTACAGGCGTGAGCCACGGCACCTGGCCAGTACACTTGACCTATTTCAAGCTGACTCAATGAACACTAACCCAAGTTATATTGCTTATGGCATACTAAGAATTTAACTTGTATAAATTACCTCTGAATAGTCACATAAACACTATCACCATTCAGTATCCTATTTTTTACATTAATTTTTAACCATGCACTTTAAGTTTGTGAGCCTATAAAAAATACATAGAAAATTTATGGATTAAGAGCATTATATTTAGTGGTTAATCCTAGGTACCTCCCTGCCTAACAAAGGAGTTCTTATTAATACTGCAGGATCTTTTCTTCATGAATATATGCTTCCATGAAATTTAAATTTTTCTGAATAGCCGAAGTATGAAATGAACACTTTACTTGAAGATCTATTTTTTCCAAAACCCGTAAATTTCCAGTCAGCTTTTGAGGTGTCAGATGTGACACAGATTTTTAGATGGTCTTTCTTGAATACTGATAGAAATGTCCTCAAGATAGGATTATATTCTTGAACCATTTTGTATTGATAGGTGGGATGGGCTAACATTTTTATGATTACTAAATAAGCAAAAAATGAAATTTTCAAACAGGCTTTTTTATTACTGTGCTTAAAACAAATTTTAAAATGTGACTTAAGTTGCTTAAATTCCAAGGCTAATTTCATTCAACAAACCATGATTTTTAGTCATCCTTTAAGTTTCTCACTTTTCAAAACTCATGTATCACCACTGCCTTTTTTTTTTTAGGCAGCTTTTATGACAGCAACTTGCTCCATGTAGTTTTGGCTTATTTAAAAACTATACTAACTTTGGATTTTTCTGTTACAAGACTTTTAACAATCTGTATTTTGTGATTGTGAACGCGTATTCGTTTTACTTTTCAAAACAGACAACATACCATTCCCTCACCTAGCAGTACTACCACAATAATGCTATCATGGTGCCAAGGAATTACAATTGTAATTCTTCTAACCTATAATGTTTAAAAAATAAAATGTGAATTTTATGAACGAAATAAATATTTGGAAAATTAGCCTGCTTTAAAAGGGCAACTTTGGTTTCATTAATTACTGCTTAAAGATGTTAAGAGGGTAATCCTGGGAAAATAAAACACATGCAACTTTCAAAAAAGACAGGTGGTGTATGCCCTAATATTTAAATTGCTCATTAAAGGAAGTGGGTACAAGCATTAAGATGAATCATAGCTTCAGTCAAGAGGCTCCACATATACAGGCTACCCCGGCTCCCTCTCCTAAATCATAGACATCCTATGTAGTACCTTCTACCAATTTGATTTTAGAATTAGTAACTGACACAAAGCATTCTAGGACAGACGCCATACTATTATCTCCCACATTGACATTTATTAATAACATTTCTGGCAAAAACAAGTAACAAGTTCAATAACTGGATTCACATCAACAGGTTTCATTTTGATCCATTAGCCAATTTGGAAAAAAGCCATATTGATCAAAGGGATTAAAATTAAAAAGCACCTTTTCCTTGCTACATATAGATTCTTTAAACTAAAACTCCAAGCAGATATCAGATACAAAACCCAACTGCAGGATTGTTTTAATTGACTATGACATGGACTTGTTGCTTACATTTTTTTAAAGTCATCATTTATACAGTTAAACTCTACTGGGCAGAAAACTGAAAATACAATTGTGAGAATTATACTCCATAGTAAATACCTATGTACTTAATACTGAATTCTTGTGTCACCGAGAACCTTTACCCTACTCTAAGACATCTTGCGATAACCTGCAACTATCAATTTTTTGGAGACATTTTTGGTATTTCAGTCAAGTGCTGAAGGGATTTTACTCCAAAATCTAGGGCTAGAATTCAACTTCCAACACTCTCATACCCAGGTAACACAATTATGAATATTCAGAAATCAATACCTCTTAGATCATCAATGTTTCAGAGCTATGCCTGATAAATGACATTTGAAAAATAATAATATAGAAATAATTAGCTGAATTTATACTCCTGAAGCCACTTCATCTTTAGGCTTTATATTTACAGTGTTGTCCAAGAGGAACTAAAGAAAAAAGTTACACTAATTATTTGTCAAGCTCTATTCCAGATGTCTGCTTAAGACTTGCAGTTTATGCAGAGGTGAACCATTATCCTCTAAAATTACACCACACTACTTCTTGTAGAACTAATAGTAAAATACATCAACCCAAATCTTATGAAGGCAGCACATCTTTAGGAGTAACTAGTATATAAAAAGTATCAACATCAGTGGTTTGAATATAAAAATTTATTTTTAAGTCAAAGTATGCAACAAATAAACCTACAGAAAACAGATTTTCCCATCACAATCTGTTGCTTTACCAAATAATATTTTGAAAACACATTCCTTCAGTCATTATAAAGTTCTTAAAATACAAAAGAAATCTGTAAGAAAGTCTAGTAGACCAGATGCTGTTGTCAAGACTTGTATGTTGGTGTTTTTGCTTTCAGTACATCCCACGCCATCCACCTCCACTCATGCCGCCTTGCCCGTAGTAACCTCCACTGCCTCCACCACCACGACCTTAAGAAAAAGATATTAAGAATCACTCAGCAGGAGATATCTGTGCATAAAATAATAAAAGTAATACCTGCACTTTAAAGTTTGCACTACATATGGGGACTAACACAAACTGAACTAGAGATACTTACCATAACCACCCAAACCATCAGGAGTACCGTATCCTCCACTGTAATTGTTCCCCATTCCCATTCTTCCAACTGATCCATAGCCTCCCTGATTATCTTTAAAAAAAAAAAAAAAAGAAAAAAAATTGAGACTCATTGATAAGCAGCTAACCCTGCATATTTTAAAAACTTTACATACCCATTCCATCTCTTCCGTAGCCTCCCATTCCAGAACCTCCCATGCCAGAGCCGCCTCCAGGAGTAGAATTCAAGAAGAGTTCAATATATCGATGTTCTTTAAGAAAAAAAGAAAGAGTAACAGGGGAGAAAAGAATGATGGATCAAATTCATCAATACAAGCTTTGTAAAAAAGATCAATTAAGTAATATTAAACAAAGTATGCTTATTACTAGTACAGCGATATATAAAGCCCACAGAAAGCAATTATAGAGGTCAAATGGTTTTAAATCCCAACAACTGCCAAGCATTGCCTACAGATCTTAGAGCCTCTTATTTTATAAATTCACGTTCAGGAAATAAGATAGCATGCCAAAGACATCACTTACGCATGTTATTTTTATCTTTAGACATGGCAGCTACTGCATCTTCATGTGTCACAAACTCTACATCTGCTTCTCCTGTGGCTCTGCCATCAGCTCCAATATCAATATGAACTCGTATTGGATTTAGTGGTGAGAAGAACTAAATAAAAGGAAACACTGATTTACTTTTCTATTGAGAATATTAAAAGTAAATTACCACATACCTTGATTTTTCCTCATCAATTAAAACAAAACCCTTCCACTGCCCTGCCAGACTAACAACTTAGTCAACTACAGAGGTTCTGTGAATATATACACTTAGGGATAATGTAAAGAATTTACTGCTTTTAAAATAAGCAGATAGGGCGCAGTGGCTCACGCCTGTAATCCCAGCTACTCAGAAGGCTGAGACAGAGAATCGCTTGAACGCAGGAGGTGGAGGCTGCAGTAAGCCGAGATCACGCCACTGCACTCGAGCCTCAGAGAGACAGAGTGGGAGACTGTCAGAAAAAAAAAAAAAAAAAATACACACAGAGAGAGAGAGAGCGAGCGAGAGAGAGAAATAGGGGATATCATGATTTGGAACCATGTGGTTTGAATAAAGCAACTATTTAAAACTATATGAAATTGTTCCCCAAAAGGTATCATTTGGTTCTAATCACAAGTTAGCCAGGTTTTAAACTATCATTAAAAGCACTTGGAACTCAGGCCAGTTGATTCCCAGTAAGATCTAGAGCACACCATTGCTTTTAAAGCCAGAGTGTCAGTACTTTTGGCTTGAATGGCCATTAGGTCTCTAATGTAACCACTCAACAGGTAGAGGAATGGTGTGACTGGATTTAGCCCATGGACTGAAGTTTGCTGACCTCCTAACAAATCTGAAATCAACCAGTTTCCTCACATCAGTGACAACAGCAGCATCTATTCCTGTTATTTCCAACTCCTCAGTTTCTAATCACTATCTAGCCTAGAAAGCCAAACCGAATCACTAATATTTATATATACACTCTTTCAAACCCTAATACAGGCCAGGTGCAGTGGCTCAGCCTATAATCCCAGCACTTTGGGAGGCCAGGGCAGGCGGATCACGAGGTCAGGACCAGCCCGATCAACATGGTGAAACCCCATCTCTACTAAAAATCCGAAAAGTTAGCCGGGAGTGGTGGTGTGTGTGCCTGTAATCCCAGCTACTCAGGAGGCTGAGGCAGAATAACTTGAACCCGGGAGGTGGAGGTTGCATTGAGCCGAGATCGCGCCACTGCACTCTAGCCTGGGCGACAGAGCAAGACACTGTCTCAAAAAAGAAAACAAAACAACCCAAAAAACAACAAAAAACAGTACAACAAAAGACACCAGCACAAAATGGTATAGTCATCACCATTCTATGCTGATCAGTCTTTCATTATACTCTTAACTGGACTTCACAAATGTAGCTTTTTACTTGCTTGAATCCTATGT
Source organism: Pongo abelii (assembly GCF_028885655.2). Taxonomy (NCBI): domain Eukaryota; kingdom Metazoa; phylum Chordata; class Mammalia; order Primates; family Hominidae; genus Pongo; species Pongo abelii. The sequence continues at coordinate 75,905,179 of NC_071993.2, forward strand.
AGGTTAACACACAATGGATACAAAAATATCCATCAGTGATTAGAATTAAAAGGTAGATCTAATTAGCCGGGTGTGGTGGCGGGCACCTATAGTTCCAGCTACTCGGGAGGCTGAGGCAGGATAATGGCGTGAACCCGGGAGGCAGAGCTTGCAGTGAGCAGAAATCACACCACTGCTGCACTCCAGCCTGGGGGACAGAGCAAGACTCCATCTCAAAAAAAGAAAGGTAGATCTATTTTTATATTCAAGGGATTTTGGTATTAAGCTATGAACATGAGAACATTAAGAATGCTTAAAGATTTAGATACCAGGATAAGTATAAAACCACTAATAGTTATTAAAAATTACTCACATTAGCAATGTCATTTTCAGTCGCACGAAAAGGCAACCCTCTCATATGTACAAAATGACCACCATGAAAACCTGAACTTGCATCACCAGCTCCACCATAGCCATGGCCTCCCATACCTGGAAAATACAATTTGCCAAGATTATAAACTATTACAGATACAAGTACGGAAGTATACATACATACTATACAAGGTATAAAGCTCTATATAGGAATGCACTGAAATTTGTCTGAATTAACTTTATACAAGTTTCCTATATTACCACTAAGAGCTTGCAAAGCAAATACTAAAATTTACCTATGAATAAAAATGTCTTTAATATTTATTTTACCTCTTCCATCTCTCATTCTGTCATCAAAGCCATCATTCCCATAGCCGTAATTATTATAGCCACCATAGTCATCAAAACCTCCATAACCTGTGTAATTTAAGGAGAAATACATGAGTACACACTTTCCAGAGATAAATTTTATAGTTCAGTTTACAAAAACATTTTGTGCTAACAGTCTGTGTAACTTGATTGCAAGTCTGCAATTCCCAACTTAAAACCTATGAAAGAAGCAGTCAACATGTGATGGAAATTTAAAATCTCAAAAGGTTAATTAAGTTCAAACATGTAAATTAAATTTCATCCTTAGGCAAAAAAAGGTCAAAATATGCCAACATCTTAATTTTAATTTCTGTGTAAGTTTTCTAGGTGCCAATATGTGCATCAATCAAGTCCCACAGCTAGCCATGGGAATCCATATTTTCATGAACAGGTTTTAAAACCTAATAGGTACTGAAATTACTGCCATTTCTGTATTTCTTGACAAAGTGTCAGGAACATTAAGAAAATGACAACAGAACCTTTGTTCATTAGATACACATACCACCATCATATCCATCACCTCCTCGTCGCATTCTGTCATACATACTTCCACGCCCAGCTCCATAATAACCCCCTCTTCCTCCTATTGGTCTATCATATGGTCCCGGTCGCTGTCCCAGCAATCTTCTTGGTGGATCATAAAATCCTTTGATTTCACTCCTGCTACTTCTGAAGATCTCAATATACCTATTTAAAAACGTTTTAAGGTACAGGTTTCAGCATAAATGTATTAGTGTAAATTAGATACTGGGCAAAATGCAGTAAGTTTTTCTATATCTAGATACATAACCCAATTTAAATTGCCTATATACACCATAAGTTAACAGTTTAAACCTAAGAACTTAATTATTTAAGTTTTACAAAGAAATTAGTCACGGAAAACAATTCATAAAGTATAAATATATTTTTACTTTGTCTCTTTTAGTACATAATAGGTGTTTTAAAGGAAATAGGTGATTATACAAAAGCATTTATCAACAACATCCTATAGAGAAATGGAAACAATCTAATTTTAATTTAACTATTAGCATTAATTCCCCACCCAAATCTGTAGTTTTCAAGTTAAATTTAGATAATTATCAATTCTTTTAAACTACCCCAGAAAAATGTTATGGCTACCCCCCCATTTAAGCAATAGTGACCCACAACCCCCAAAAATAAAAATTTAACACCATCCCAAACTCTCCATCCCCACCTGTGCCCTATTCTTTCCTTGTGTTTCCCCAGAGCATTTTCTGCTATCTCCTTTGAAGCAAACTGCACGAAGGCCTCCCCTGTGCTTCTCCCCTGGTAGTCCATCGTCAATGTTATCCCATTTGGCACGATTTCCAACCCTTTAACCCAAGGACAAATAACCCCATCAAGGGGAACAGTGTTAAAGGCTGAAACATTCCCATCTGAATCAAATATTTAAAACAAGTCTAAACAAAACAAAACAAAACAAAACAAAAAAGCTTAGTTTCCCATCACCCCATAATACAAACGAAAGATTTTTTCAAATATTACTGGATTAAATAAATTTTTTGCGACCAGTGTAAAAACACTGTGTAATTACACACACTCTAAAAGCCCACCTATATTACATGAAAAAAGGCTACAAATCAAATATATGCTCCATATACTAATTCACGGTTCATTTCATCACAATTCTCAAATATGTTACTGCACATTAATTAGGTTTTACATATTCTACACATTCTGTATTGAATATTAACTGGAGCATATTATTTTAATACATTAACCAAGACTATCATAGTTAAACTTAAAAGTTCCAAAAATCAAATGGGTTTCACAGATTAAAAACAGTACAACAATACAAATATAAAATTACAATACTACTAAACTTTGACTAATACTAGAGGTACCTTGAAAGAACTGAACTATTTCCTCTTTGCTGCAACCAAATGGTAGTCCACGAAGTCGTACTGTCCCATCACTAGCGTCATTTGGACCATTATGTTTCATAACCCAATCCATCTCAATACCGTTTGATTTAAATGCTATAAAAAATAAACAAGCACATAGAGCAGTCAATCAAAATATACTCTTGTCAAGAGGTAATGAAGAAACACCTCTCAGAGGTGCCACAAGAGGAAATGTAACATGGGGCCAACTGCTGTGACAATGCCACGACAAAACTGTAGACCACCTTTCATATTTTGGGGTAGGGAAAAGGCAATGAGACCTGACCCCTCCTATGGAAAAGTACTGAATTTCTTAGTATCAATATTATATATTGCCTAATTTTAAGAAAACTTGCATAATTCTACTACCAGAGTCTTCAAACTATTTGTGTCCCCTGAATGCCATCTCTAGCCTTTCCTTATCTCTCAAATTTTCATTCACCACTTTTCAGGTTTTTATTCAACTGATTACTCAAATTCTTCAAAACTTATTCAGAAGTTGCATATAATACCAGTACCCACTAACATCAAGAGCCTAAGTAAAAAAATGCAATGAGTACTGATTGATGTTGGAAAAATATCACAGAAGTCTAACCCTTTTAAATGCACTACAATTTTGAACACATCAAACTGTCTTTGAAGGGCCAACACTCCCACCTCTATTTTAGCCAAATCTAGTTTAAACTCACCAAGAGCAAAATTATGAAATGACTGAATTAATTAGATTAAAACTGAGGTCAAAGGCCACTCAAAAGTGAATGCCTTCCAACAGTACCTGTGTTTTTGAAGCCACTGGAGACAGTGTTTAGAAACCAGTTTATGCAACTTTTTAATCAAATAGATTTAAACACAAACTTTAATAGGTAATATACTTTTTAATAAAGCATAAAAGGTACATCTAGAAGCCCCCCTTCCCCTCCAAAATGACCTCAGTTCCCTTCCCCAGAGGCAACCATCCTTCCTTTTAAAATTCCATATTTACAAAAGAGGTGAATGCAGAAGTCCTTCAGCTGCAGAAACTTACCAGAACCTTACAAATCTCACTATGCAGCTGTAGGAATCCTACTCACCTGAGTATTTCAAACCTTTCCCTCACCACCTCCTCCCCTGTAAACAAAACAGTTTGTTCATTTGATTCCTTTATGTTTGAAGATCATATTTCGTATCAACAGCATTCACTAATGCTTAATTTCATGTCATCTATTTGTTGGTGCAACTCTTAGGGGTGGCATCGGCAAAGGGTAAAATTTTTTTTCCTAGAATTCATGCACTTAAAATAAGCTAATGTAGAAATTCTCTGGAAGTGGTTAAGTACCTCTAGTGTCAATCACCTTCAGCCCTAGGTGCCACTCTAGACATAGAAAACCAAAATGGGAATACAAACTTTTAACTGACATTACAACTAGTTGTTATGCACACAAATAAATCGTATGAATGTTCTGGGTCTGAATCCTACTCTGCCATTCACTGGCTACCTGAACCACTTTACCTCTGAGCCTCTTCAATTGTAAACTACAGCAGTTGTACCTATACCTCACTGGACTATTCAAGTGCTTGGTCTGCCTCATGGTAAGCATTTACTGATGGCAATTGTTACTGGATTTTAACGGGCCTTGCAAAAGCCAATGGGCTATACCATACAAAAAATACGTGAACCTTAAAGGACAGAAAACAATTCAAGCCTTGGAAAGAACTGAGAATTGTTAAAAATTTTATTTCCCAAAGCCAGCAAAGGCTTTTAACAGTTTAATACTATTCTAAAGAGTAGCTCTGAGAGGAGGAGGCCCCAACCCAGTTTGGAAAAAAAAAAAAGTTCAGAGACGTTTTGAAAATGCCTACCGTTTTATTTATTTATTTTTTTTAATAGCACCAACCTAAAAAATAAGTGTTTCCCATAAAGGGTGATTTACACAGAAAGCAAAAAGTGTTACAAATCTACCCTCACTGCCTCATGAAAAATTGAAGAACTCTGCACATTCGACCTTAATCTGTTGTGAGAGGATCTTAGTGGTACGATTTGCATTTAAGGAGCAAATGCTTGAAAAAAAAAAAAAAAAAATTAATTTACCCATAAATCTTAGCAATTCACAGGAAAAAAATACTAGCAAGCCAATTGGATTTTTGGATCAGTCTGTACCAATGATAAGACCCAATGAAAACAAAAAAGTGTTATCAGTGTTATCTGTAAGAAACACTAAACTGTTAACACAATTTTTAATTGCGGAAAACCCAACCAAATTCGGAACACTTAGTCAATTTTATAGGGTGACCGTGTATGCAAAGCACATACAATAAAAACAGCCTCACTCTACCAACCCCTTCAAAACTAAAAATCCTACCTACAAAACAAAAACAAGAAAAACTCTAAGGGCACAGGAAGAAGCAATCTGCTCTAATAAAGCTGTCAGAAACTACTTAAAACAGTTTACTAATTATTCAGGATAATCCACCTCAACCTTTCTTTGCAACAATGTCACGGCTAATCACTACTCTGCTTTAAGAATTCTAGGTGCTAGTACCAGTAAAAGATACCACAGTTAAAATATGAGGATAGCTTTGGTCAGTTTTATGAGACTTTAAGTATAATTTTCTAAACATTACACCAAGTGAAACAAGCCAGTCACAAAAGACTACATACTGTATGATTCCATTTGTATTCACGATTGTCTGAGGCTTGAGGGGAGGGAGGATGCCAGCAATGGGAATGACCAGTAAAGGGTATGGATATCTTTTTGGAGTGACAAAAATGTTCTAAAATTAAATTGTAGTGACGGTCACACAACGCTGTGAATGTACTAAAATCCACTAAACTGTACATTTAAAATTGGTGAAGTTTACGGTATGTGAATTATATACCAAAGTCGTTAAAGAAAAAAATCCACTGAAGAACAAATGAAATAGAGAATCCTCTTAAAATGGAGGCATAGCCTATCTTCTGAAGTAATACATAAAGGATTTTACGCATCAATAAATAACTTTCTAAATGGTAGCCCAGTGGTCAAGAAATGAGAATGAATTTTATTTTTTGGAAAAAGTGCTGATGATTTAAGTTTAACAGAAAATTTACATCATTCCTTCCCAATGGGCTTGCTCTTTACAAAAACAAAAAACTAGACACACCCCTAATAGCTTAAGGAGGTAAGGTCTCTAAAATGTTAGTTTACTAGAACCAGGTTTTTATCTACTGCAGTTCAGTCAGTTGTTTACCAAAACAAGGAAATCAAAGATAACATTATTTTAAAAAGGCAATTAGATGGATTTCCAGATAACGGCACAAATGAAAAAGAGGACAGAAAAAAGGTGTGTAGTCCAATCCAATTAGTAAAGCTATTTGTTATATATAACTTCATAGGACAGTCTGGGCTATCTCTTCAAAGGGTCACTCAAACCTACTGTTTCAAGGTAAGATTTTCGTAAACTTTTCCTTGGCAATCTTGACAAAGCATCACTGAACATCTTAAACAATAGTAAGTTTTTGTTTATTTTTAGAGCTGGAAAAGTAGGTAACAATATTCTTATAAAGTTTTACATGAATTATCAGAAATTCTTACTCTCAGGCCTTTCTCGTCCCTTTTGTACTGTGTCTTCAACGAAAATTACGGATCAAGTTCTCAGGACCCTCATCCGAATCACACCACCACCTCGTGACTGGGTTTACAATTTGTTTTTCTGTTTAGTAGGCTTATTCCCTTGTTTAAAATACGATTACAGTGTACTATACACTACACTAAAGAAAAAACATGCCTAGCTACCAAAAGAAAATAAGCCATAACCGTATTTTGAAGTATTGTATTTCTAGAGCCTTAATGCCATCGAAAAAAAAAACTGCACAAAATACAACTCTTGGAAGATTTAATATCGAAAGGAACTCAATTTCAATACACACACATCTACCATCACTGGGTTGTTTTAAATGTTTCCCAAAAGTAAAACTTAAAAACAAATTCTAACATATATACGCCAAACTACGCAAAACAATTGCTACATCACCCACCCCCACCCCCAAAGTTCAAAAAGCAACAATCATAGTTCACTGGGCCCAGACGACCTACTTGAACCATGCCCATTTCACATTCCTATTTGATAAATCACCCACTTTTCTGCTTACAAAATCATCCCCGAAGTCCTTATTAACGTTTAAACATGAAAAAAAAAAAAAAAAACCCTTTGGAAAATCAGTACGTACTCTTTTCGAAGTTCCAAATCTGGAATATAAGGGCCGGCTAAGCGTCCTTTATTCCTCCCAGGAGACTTTCCGTTTATCTAGCTGCCCTAGAGACCAGAGAGCTAGGGAGAGTACGCCCCTTCCCCCTCCCGCCAGCAGCCAAGCCTGGCTTAAAACCCTTCGCCACCGGGCGGCAGAATTACAAAGGAGACCGTCTGCCTCCTTTGTCCTGGATTTGGGAGTTGAGCACCTTCGTCGCCATTGGCTTTCCTCCCCCAGCTCCAGCCTCTCTCATCTTGGGAATCTGCGTCAGAAGTCACTCGCAGTCCCGTCAGCCCAGGTAGCCCTGCCGAGACTGCGGAGGAAGGGAGGCCGCGGGGGGAGGCCAGGCCCATCCGGCGCCATTTCCATCGGGAGCGCGCCCAGCAACCCCGATCCTCCCTCCACCCAACTGCCCGGCCTTTCCCTGCTCGCTTCACTGCCCACCCTCATCCCTTCCAGGGAGCTTTGACCACCCCCTCCCCTGGGCTTCTAGATCAGTTTTCGGAAGCTGGGGAACAAAAAGTAAAAAGAGCGGGGAAGGGCGGGAAGCCGAGGTGGCCGCGCCACTGTACCCAAAATGGCGGAGGCCAAGCCAGCAGGGAAAGGGGGAAATGCTGGATGTCCCCTACTTCGGGCCTCGGCGTCGTCCACTGAATTCCACCTGAGCAAGTCCTCCCATCGGCAGGCCGCCCTCCTTGAAGTGGGAGATGGTCGGGGAGGCGCAGCTCCGCCGCTTCCGAGCGGCGGCCTCCGAGCGGCGACCACCCCACTACCCCCCAACCCAGCCCCTCCCGGCCTTTCGTCCTTCTCCCGACTCCGCTCTCGAAACCACCAGCCCAACCTACCCCCTTTTACTTCAGATACCCTGTCAGGCGATAGTTACGCCGACTCTGGTGCTCGCTGGGTCCAGTTCAGAGAAGGGAGAAGTCGTTTGCCTTGTGTAGCGCTCGCCACAACGGTTCTCCCAACCGTCTCCAGCAGTGACAACCGCTTAGGGAGCTGCGCAGCACAGCTACTGGCTTGGGGGGATGGGAGGGAGCGAGCAAGAAGTGGGGGGCGGAGCGAGAACTGCGAAGGCGACCGGCCCCACTCTCGCGAGACGGGAAAGTCGGGTTCGCCTGGCGCTGACGGCACACAGCGCGCCTGCGCGGTGGTGGGCTGCGCAGCTGTTGGGGGCGAGGTAGGCAGAGCAGAGGCTGTTCCAGTTAAAGAGCTGCAACGCGCACCGTCTTTCTTGCTTACGGTAGAACCATCCAGTTTTCAGAGCGTACCATTCTGCCGCTTCGGGGCGATGGCAATGGCAGTTCTGCCAGCGTGTAGAAGGAACCATGCCGTCGCGCTCTGGAGAAGTTCTCCGGTGATCTGCCCCCACCGTGAACAAATTCCGTGAGGGCCCCGCCCTGGCTAGGCATCGACGGCGCGGAAAGGGCGCCACGTGGTTCGGCCGGCAGACGCGGGGCGGGTTTTCTGGTCCACCATGTTTGCATTGTGCGGCGAAAAACAGGAGTGTTTCTGGGCCGTGAAGATGAAAGCGTCCACCGGGGCCGATTTCGGCTCTCAAGCTGGGTGTCCGCCTCCTTCCCCTGGCCCGGAGGTGCTGGCCGCCCCCCAGCGCGCTTCGTCCCGGTGTGCCGCGCGGGATCCGGGTTTCTTGGGTGTATTCTTGTCCACCACGTTACCGTTCTCTCTGCAAATCCTTCCTCTTTTTCTCCTCTGACCTTCGCGTTTTCATCTCTCCCGCCAGTCAGTGCCTCGGGGACTCATTAGCCTGTGGAGGCCGACTTTGGGTTGTTTTCTATAGTTTTGCGTTGTTGAAAATCGCGCTTCCAAGTGACACCTAATAAATAAGTACATTTTGGTTTTGCTGTCATGTCATCAAGGTTCCTAATGATACATTATGGCCTTTTTTTTAAGTTCCAAAAAAGGCCGGCCGCGGTGGCTTACGCCTTTGAGAGGCCGAGGGGGAGGATCGCTTGAGCGTTAAGAGTTGGAGACCAGCCTGGGCAACATAGTGAGGCGCTGTCTCTACAAAAAATACAAAGATTAGCTGGGCGTGATGGCAGCGCACGGGAGTAGATGGGACTCCCGAGTAGTTCCAGCTACTCAGGAGGCTGGACAAAAGGATGGCTTGTGCCCTGGAGGTTGAGGCTGCAGTGAGCCGTGATTGCACCAGTGCACTCCAGTCTGGGAGACCGACCGAGACTCTTGTCTCAAAAACAGAGAAAAACCCCGAATTTCTGCGCAAAGGGTTAAGGGGAAGCCTGGTAAAGAGATCAGTGCAAGTTCATCCTGGCTAACATGGTGAAACCCTGTCTCTACTAAAAATACACACACACACGCACGCACGCACGCACACACGTACACACAAAAGCCGGACGTGGTGGCGGGCCCCTGTAGTCTCAGCTACTCAGGAGGCTGAGGCAGGAGAATGGCGTGGACCCGGGAGGCAGAGCTTGCATTGAACCGAGATCGCGCCACTGCACTCCAGCCTGGGAGACAGAGAGAGACTCCGTCCCACCTCCCCCCCCTCCAAAAAAAAAAATAAAAATCAGTGGAAGTTCAAGAGCAAAGGTAGGAACATACGTGGGTGTCAGGAAGATGGGGTAATGTTAGAAAGGTGGATGAAGCTAGATTGTAGACAGTCTTCAATGTCCGGCCAAAAGACTTTCAACTTTGTGGTACAGACATTGGGAAGCCTGTTGTGGGTAGGGTGAGAGGTGTTAGCAACGTAGGCGGATGTATAATTTTTTCTCCCATGAGATCTGCAGTGTGTAGGATGGAGACGGGTAAGTTTCCATTACCTTCATTTAATGGAAACTTCATTTTAAGGCTTTAATTCATCCTCAAACCTGCTTAAGATGAGTGTGGGACAGTAAGAATTCCCTAAGTCATGGTGCTCACATACCCCCAATGGCCCACTCCCTAAAAATATTCAGTGGAAGGAAGAAAGGACAGTGTTATTATCATTAAAAGAGATGGAAAACCAAACAAGGATGCTGTAGTAACAATGGCTCACATTTATTTTTCAGGGTTGTAAAGAGCAAGTGGAGTACAGTGTGTAGCTTATGCTACACACTGTACTCTTACAACCCTGAAAAATAAGTATCTTCATTTTATAGATGAAGTCCCTAAGTCCTAGAGAAGTGAAAATAGTTGCCCAAGGTCACACAGTTGAGTGGTAGAGCTAGAATGGGAGTCCCATATGGTTTTACCCAAGAGCCAGGGTCTTAAAACACTATGAACCTTCGTGAGGTTACAAATAACTTATCTATAACTTAAGGAAACAGACATCATTTTTGGAAAATTGAGGTTATGTCACCTAATTAACACTGGAGTTACCATTTCAGGAGACCTGTGGTTACTAGCTTATTGGCTGGAGACTTTTGGAACAGGCCTGAAACTTTATAGTCCCATTATCACTGACACTGTGAGTCCCAAGACACTGTAAGTCCCAACCCCTCTCCCTCCGTTTAAAAAAATAATTGCTGTATTAATAAGACTCTAAGCTCCCACAATTCTGATGGAGTTCTTCCCTTGGTCCTCGTGGGTTCAAGTTGCATGGCTACTTTTATCCTTTTCAGTCTTTCAACCTGATTTGGTAGATGGAATTCTGTAATCTCCTTCACTCCTTGCTTGAATTCAAACAATTTGTTTTACTGCCTGATTGAATTTGGCATTCCTTCCGCTTATTTTGTGTGGTTATGGGCCACAATCTTAAAATCGTTCTAATGACATGACTGACTTTTCACTACCAAACTGCTGCTGCTTGCTTGCTTGCTTGCTTGCTTGCTTGCTTGCCATAATTTCTTTGGGTCAGGCACTCTGCCAGTGTGCATGCTCAGGAAGGACTTGAAATTGGTTTACACATTCCTTTTGCCTTTTTATTATTACAGTAGGAAGTTTTGAGTTAAAAAATACACTATATAGGCTGGGTGTGGTGGCTCATGCCTGTAATCCCAGCACTTTGGGAGGCCGAGGCAGGTGGATCACGTGAGGTCAGGAGTTTGAGAGCAACCTGGCCAACATAATGAAACTCTGTCTCTACTAAAACTATAAAAATTAACTGGGCGTGGTGGCACATGCCTGTAATCTCAGCTACTTGGGAGGCTGAGGCACAAGAATTGCTTGAACCTGGTGGGGCAGAGGTTGCAGTGAGCCGAGATCGTGCCACTGCACTCCAGCCTGGGTGACAGAACAAGACTCTGTCTCAAAACAAACAAAAAAAAAAACAAAAAAAACAGCTACATAGTCATAAATGTACATTTTATTTGGCTTCCTATTTTACTACTTTTCTTAAAAAAAAAAAAAGTCTTGTCAACGATTCTCATTTGCAAGTTGAATCCCGTAAATAAGGCTTGGTGAGACTGGCTCACCACTGTTCCAGTGATCCCTACAGAATTGTTTCCAGACCTATCTGTGTGGAATTGTTTCCATAGAGATGGTTAAAACCAAAGACTCCCAGCTGCTTTTGGGACTTTTTTTTTCTCTTTGTCTTCCTTTTCATCATTCCGGTGCTTTCCTATTAGCATAGAGATCAGAGGGACCCTGGAGAGGATCTTGTTAGAGACCATAATGAGAGAAAAGATGAAAAAGGAGAAGGAAATAGAAGTACCCATGTGACCCAGAGGAAAACAAGACAACGAACACGTGATCATGTATTACACCATCAGGATGAAGAGGAGAGGAAAATTCCGTGCAGAGCCTGAGAGAAAAAAAGAAATTTTCTGAAAGAGATTACACTCTGGGGGGAGGGAAGGCACATTAACGAAAAATTGGTTAAGATATTTGTTCACATATCCCCAATGGCATTGTAAAGTACCATAAAAACTGGATTATCATAATCTTTTGCCTATATAAAAAGCAAATAATCTAAAAAATATAACAAAATCCACTAAATTTCGTCTAATTAAGGTAGTTAATGCCTTTTAAACACTAAGTTTGTGTAAGACTGTGAAATGCTTATTCTTTGGTTTACATCCTATGTATCTGTTGTCTTTAGAAAGCACTGATCTCCTTTATTATGGTTCAACATTGTTTCTCAAGACAAGACTGAATTACACAGTTTATATTCTTGATACTTTTTTGTTTCTCTAAGTCACCTAAGTGTTCTTTGTGAATCTGGCAACCAAAAGGCCTGTTCAATCTTAATAATTATACTAAGTAAACAAATGAAAACTCAAAAGGAAGAAAGCACCTAAACATATTCTTTGTCTAATTTTTGAAAATAATTAAAATAATTGAACATTCTTTTTGTTCCAGTGAATTGCTGTGAAGGCTAAGGAAAGCAGCTTTAAAAGATAGCTACTTAAATCATTTAAATCAAATTATTGTACTGCTTTCAGTGTGTCATAAGCACATTAATAACTTTGAAAATACAGCATTGATAATACAGTAATAGACCATTTCCCCCAACGTGATTTTTTTTTTTTTGAGGTGGAGTCTTGCTTTGTCACCCAGGCTGGAGTGCAGTGGCATGATCTCTGCTCCCTGCAACCTCTGCCTCCTGGGTTCAAGCAGTTCTCCTGCCTCAGCCTCCTGAGTGGGATTACAGGCATACATGACCACGCCCAGCTAATTTTTGTATTTTTAATAGAGACAGGGTTTCACCATGTTGATCAGGCTGGTCTTGAACTCCTGAGCTCATGATCTACCTGCCTCAGCCTCCCAAAATGCTGGGATTACAGGCGTGAGCCAGAGCACCCAGCCCGAACCAGATTTTAAGCTTCTTGGTGGTAGATAAAAATATAGATCTCATTATTCATATATGTATGTTTTTAAGTCTGCAAAAAATGATGGTCACACTGGGGGCAGGGACACTTTAAGTAATTCATTTTCACTGCAGTCTTGCAAAGTTACTGTTTCATGGACCAAGAAATGAAAAAGCCAGGAGATAAAGTAGGTTTCAAAGTTTACCAAAAAAGTAAATGGCAAAACTTAGACTTGACTTCATAATTAAGGAGTCCCAGTTCTGACAGCAGCTACCAGTGAATTGATTCTGAACCAGTTAACTTTTCTGAACCCCAGTTTTTTTGTTGTTGTTGTTGTTTTTTGTTTGTTTTTTTTTTGTAGTGGAGTCTCGCTCTGTCGCCAGACTGGAGTACAGTGGCGCGATCTCGGCTCACTGCAACCCTCGACTCCCTGGTTCAAGCAATTCTCTTGCCTCAGCCTCCCGAGTAGCTGGGATTACAGGCATGTGCCACCACACCCGGCTAATTTTTGTATTTTTGGTAGAGATGGGGTTTCACCATGTTGGCCAGGATGGTCTCGATCTCCTGATCTCACGATCCACTGGCCTCGGCCTCCCAAAGTGCCGAGATTACAGGCGTGAGCCACCGTGCACGGCCACCTCAGTTTCTGAATCTCTAAAATGGGTTGTTAGGTTATTATATAGGGGGTGGAGATTAGTAATTGAAATAATGTTAATTCTAGTTCCATGCTGTTTTATTTATTTGTGTTTGTCATAGCATTGTTAATGAATCTGGTTCATTCCTGCTAAACTTATTTAATAGCAGTGAATTTAATAGAATTTTTAAAGTAAGTACAGTATCCTAAGAACTACATTGGGAGCCAGGAAATTATTCCAGTGAAATCTGTAACTCATATGAACTATTCTGTGGGCAGAATAAATAATATTTCCGATGTAATGTGCTGCTGATTTTCCAATATAGGCAGATGCAGCTGTTATTAATAAATGGAAATTGATTTGAGAGCATTACTGAATTCCTAGTAGGTCAGTATATGTTTCCATCCATCCATAAAAAATACAAGTACAGCTTGGCACAGTGGCTCATGCCTGTAATCCCAGCACTCTAGTAGGCCGAAGCTGGTGGATCACTTGAGGTCAGGAGTTCAAGATCAGCCTGGGCAACATGGTGAGACCACGTCTCTACTAAAAATACAAAAATAATTAACCGGGCATGATGCTGCATGCCTGTAATCCCAGCTACTCGGGAGGTGGAGGTTGCAATGAGCCGAAATCGCGCCACTGCGCTCCAACCTCGGCAACAGAGCAAGACTCCATCTCAAAAAACAAAAACAAAACAAAACAAAAACCAAGTACATTCTATAATGTTGGATGAGCTAAAAAAAAAAAAAAAAATGCAAGTACATAAAGTGAACCTGTCCCTGACTTTCAAGAGCATACAGATACGTTCCATTACATAGATAAATTACATTAAACTATAGCAAGTGACAAAATAGGGTAAGCACAGAGTGTTTGGGGAGCACAGAATCTGGCCATTCACACAGTCTAGGGCTTCAGAGAAAGCTTTCTGAAGGAGACAACTCCTGAGTTAAGTGTTGGAAGATAAGTAAAATGTAGTGGGGCAGTGAAAAATAGGAAAGGCATTTACAGTTGAGGTCGCAGTAGTAAGATCCAAGGCATGGATGTACAAAATAACGGCAGAAGTGGAAACTCTAAGCAGGTGAAACATTGTAAAATAAGGAAGTAGGTAGGAACCAGATCTTGGAGAAGTTTGTGTGCTACCCTGTGGAGCTTGGCTTTTAAGATTGGTGATCAATGTAGTGTTTTTTGTTTTTTTTTGTATTGTTTTTGAGATGGAGTCTCACTGTGTTTCCCAGGCTTGAGTGCAGTGGCGTGATCTCAGCTCATTGCAACCTTTGCCTCCCAGGTTCAAGTGATTCTCCTGCCTTAGCCTCCTGAGTAGCTGGGACTACAGGCATACACCACCACGCCTGGCTAATTTTTATATTTTTAGGTAGACACGGGGTTTCACAATGTTGGCCAGGCTGGTCTCAAACTCCTCACCTCAAGTGATCCACCTCTTTTGGCCACACAAAGTGCTGGGATTACAGGCATGAGCCACCATTCCCAGCCAATGTGGTGGGTTTTTGTTTTGTTTTGTTGTTTTCCCTGAGACGGAGTCTTGCTTTGTCACCCAGGCTGGAGTGCAGTGGCACAATCTCAGCTCACTGCAACTTCCGCCTCCCGGGTTCAAGCAGTTCTCCTGCCTCAGCCTCCCGAGTTGCTGGGATTACAGGTGCCTGCCACCGCACCTGGCTACTTTTTGTATTTTCAGTAGAAACAGGGTTTCACCATGTTGGCCAGGCTGGTCTTGAACTCCTGACCTCGTGATCTGCCTGTCTTGGCCTCCCAAAGTGCTGGAATTACAGGCGTGAGCAACTGCGTCTAGCCCAATGTAGTGTTTTAATTAGATAGTTCTGATTAAAGTGTGGAGAGTTGGTCGGGCATGATGGCTCACGCCTGTAATCCCAGCACTTTGGGAGGCCAAGGGATGTGGCTCATTTGAGGTCAGGAGTTCAAGACCAGCCTGGCCAACATGGTGAGACCCTGTCTGTACTAAAAATACAAAAATTAGCCGGGCAGTAGTGGCACATGCCTGTAATCCCAGCTACTTGGGAGGCTGAGGCAGGAGAATCTCTTGAGCCTGTGAGATGGAGGTTGTGGTGAGCTGAGATTGTGCCACTGCACTCCAGTCTGGGCGAGTGAGACCCTGTCTCTAAATAAATAAATAAATAAAGTGTGGAGGGTAGATATTGGGAGGGTAAGAAGAGAGAAGACTAGGAGAAGGACCAGTAGAGATGATGAATACTTAAACTAGAGCAATGGTATTAGGGATAGATACAGGAGGCTCTCTAAGAAATATTTGGCTGGGCACAGTGGCTCACGCCTGTAATCTCAGTACTTTGGGAGGCCAAGGTGGGCAGATCATGAGGTCAAGAGATTGAGACCATCCTGGCCAACATGGTGAAACCCCATCTCTACAAAAAATACAAAAATTAGCTGGGCATGGTGGCATGCACCTGTAATCCCAGCTACTTGAGAGGCTGAGGCAGGAGAATCGCTTGAACCCGGGAGGCAGAGGTTGCAGTGAGCCGAGATCGCGCCACGGCACTCCAGCCTGGCAACAGAATGAGGCATGGTGGTGCACACCTGTGGTCCCAGCTCTATCTCAAAAAAAAAAAAAAAAAAAAAAATTAGGAGCTATTTATCAGCAGGGTTTAGTGCTTGAGTAGAGAGGCTGTGCATGGGTGAGTGAAAAGAAGTCAAGGATGAATTATTTTTGGCTTAGGGTTGGATGCTGAGAATTGTAACTGACATAGGAAATATAGGAATATTGGGTGTGTTGATTTTGAGATGCCGTGTACTGTCCGAGTGAATGTGTCTAGTAGGAAATTAATCTGGGATAGGAATGTAGATTTGGCATTCATTGACATATATTTTGCTTTTATACTTCAAAATAAGTTTTTTGGGATGGCCTCAGGCTAAGTAAATTTGCTGTGGAATCTGTTTTAAAAACCAGAATGAGAATTTATTATTTACAATGAAGAATATAACTGTCAAACAAATGGAATGCAAATTATCCCAGTGTTTTTGTGGGGGATACTTCTGAATATTCTACATAAAAGGAAGTATACTCTATTAGTTATTATTGCTGTGTAACAAATTGCTCCAAAACTTAACAGCTTAAAACAACAAACTTTTATTATTTCACAATTTCTGTGGATCAGAAATCTTGGGGCAGCTTAGCTGGACGCTTCTAGCCCAGGATCTCTTTTTCTTCTTTTTTGAGATGGAGTCTCACTCTGTCCCTCAGGCTGGAGTGCAGTGGTGCGATCTCAGCTCACTGCAACCTCTGCCTCATGGGTTCAAGCTGTTCTCCTGCCTCAGCCTCCTGAGTAGCTGGGTTTACAGACATGCTCCATGAAGCCTGGCTAATTTTTGTATTTTTAGTAGAGACGGGTTTTCCCCATGTTGGCCCAGCTGGTCTTGAACCCCTGACTTCATGTTATCCACCCACTTTGGCCTCCCAAAGTGCTGGGATTACAGGCGTGAGCCACCATGCCCAGCCTAGGGTCTCTTATAAGGGTATAATTAAAGTGTCAGCTGGAGCTTCAGTTATCTCAAAGGTCAACTAGGGTAGGATCTGCTTAAAAGCTCACTCCCATGGCTATTGGCAGGCCTCAGATCATTTAAAAAAATAAAATTTTAGATTTTTGAATAGTTGTAGATTTACAGAAAAGTTGCAAACTCTATATTACATAGAGTTCCTATATATGGCTCACTCAGTTTCCTCTGTTAACATCTTATATTTGGCTGGCACAGTGGCTCACACCTATAATCTCAGCACTTTGGGAGGCCAAGGAAGGAGGACTGCTTGAGACCAGGAGTTTGAGACCAGACTGAGCAACATAGTGAGATCTCATTTCTGCTAACAAATTTTTTTTTTTTTTTAAGTTAGCCAGATGTGGTGGTGTGTGCCTGTAGTCCCAGTTAATGGAGAGGCTCACTTGAGCCTCTCAAGGTTGCAGTGAGCTATGATTGTACCACTGCATTCCAGCCTGGGCAACAGAGTGAGGCCCTGTCTCAAAAACAAAAAACAAAACAAAACAAATCTTACATTGATGGTAGTATCTATGCTACATTTGTCACAAGTTGTGAAATTACACTGGTCCATTACTTTTTTTTTTTTTTTGAGACAGGGTCTCACTGTTTCTTTCACCCAGGCTGGAGTGCAGTGGTACAGTCATGGCTTATTGCAGTCTTGACCTCCCAGGCTCAAGCAATCCTCCTGCCTTAGCCTCCCAACCAGCTGGGACTACAGGTGTGTGCCACCATGCCTGTTTTTTTTTTTTAAATTTTTTGTCGAGACGAGATCTCTCTATGTTGCCCAGCCTGGTCTTGAACTCCTGGGCTCCAGTGATCCTTCTACCTCGGCCTCCCAAAGTGCTAGGATTACAGTTGTGAGCCACCGTGCCTAGCTCTGGTCCATTACTATTAACTAAACTCCAAATTTTATGTATGGCTCAGTAGTTTTCCCCTAATGTCCTTTTTCTGTTCCAGGATCCCATCCAGGATACCACATTACGTTAGTCATCATGTCTCCTTAGCATCTGCTGGTCAGGTATTTTGTGGAATATCCTTCAATTGGGGTTTTTCTGATGTTTTTCTCAGGATTAGACAGGGGTTATGGGTTCTTGGGAGGAAAACCACAGAGGTAAAGTGCCATCCTCTTCACATGGTAATAACATGACTCTTTACCTTGATCACCTGGCTGAGGTAGTGTTTGCTAGGTTTCTCCACTGTAAAGTTACTCTTTACTGTCTTTCCATGCTCTGTTCTTTGGAAGCAAGTTACTGAGAGCAGCCCATACTCAGGGTCCAGGGGAAGTTAAGCTCCATCTCCTGGAAAGGAGATTAGGTAGTTAGCTAGATAAGCTATTTGGAATTCTGTAAGGAAGTTTGTCTCTTCTCCTCCATTTATTTATGTAGTCTTTTATTTATGTAAGTATGGGTTATGGATATTAATTTTATCTTTGGGTTATAATCCAATACTATGTTGCTTATTTTGTTACTCAAATTGTTCTTGCTTCGGCCATTGGGAGCTCTTCCAGGTTGACTCCTGTATTCCTTTTTATTTATTTTTTTGAGTACTGGTTTACTTTCTAGTACTAGAAGAGATTCTAGCCTCACCTGGTCTTTTCCCTGCACTTATGCTAGAATCAGTCATGTCTCCAGGAAGCTCCAGGTCTTTTTACTACTGGAGAATGTTGTTTAATTTCCACAATTTTTTGAATTTCCCAAATTTCCTTTCCCATCTGTTACATAATTTCATTCTATTGTGGTTGAAGGACACGCTTTTTATTATTTCAGTCCTTTACATTTATTGAGACTTCTTTAATGGGCTAACAAGTGGCCTACTCTGGAGAATGTTTCGTGTGCTTTTGAGGAGAATGTGTTGTCTGCTGTTGTTGTGGAGTGTTCTGTAGGCATCTGTTGGGTCTAGTTGGTTTATAGTGTTACTCAAGTCTTCTGTTTCCTTGATGATCTTCTGTCTAGCTGTTTCATCCACTGTTGAAAGTAGGCATTGAAATCTCCAACTGCAGTCAGTTCTCCATAGCTGTAGGTCCTGTTTCTGTGGACTCAATCAACCATTGATCAAAAATATTAAAAAAAGAAAGAAAGAAAATAAAAAGAAAAAAGAAAAGAAAAGAAAAAAAAACCTAAAAATATTGAAAGGGGTCGGGGCTGGGGGTGGTGGCTTATGCCTGTAGTCCCAGCACTTTGGGAGGCTGAGGTGGGTGGATCACCTGAGGTCAGGAGTTCCAGACCAGTCTGGCCAATGTGGTGAAACTCCATCTCTGCTAAAAGTACAAAAGTTAGCTGGGCGTGGTGGTGCGCACCTGTAGTCCCAGCTACTTGGGAGGCTGAGCCAGGAGAATTGCTCAAACACGGGAGGCAGAGGTTGCTTGCAGTGAGCTGAGATCGTGCCATTGCACTCCAGCCTGGGCAACAGAGCGAGACTCTGTCTCAAAAAAAAAAGGGGGGGGTTGAGCACAATGGCTCATGCCTATAATCCTAGCACTTTGGGAGGCCTAGGTGGGCAGATTGCTTGAGGCCCAAGAGGTTGAGACCAGCCTGGGCAATGTAGTGAAACCCCATCTCTATTAAAAAAAAATTTAAAATAAAAAAATTAAAAGAAGGAAAGAAAGAAATACAACAATAAAAAATACAAATAAAAAAGCAATATATTGTTACAAGTATTGACATAGCATTTACATCATATTAGGTATTATAAGAATCTAGAGATGATTTAAGTATATGGGAGGATGTGCATAGGTTATATGCAAATACACACCATTTTATATAATGAACTTGAGCATCCTTGGATTTTGATATCCACAGGGACTCCTGGAACCAGTGCCTTGTGGATACCAAGGGATGACTGTATTGTTGAATTGCCTGTTTCTCCTTTTAATTCTATCAGTTTTTGCATCATGTATTTTGGGGCTCTGTTGTTAGGTGTGTATATGTTTATAATTGTCTTATCTTCCTGATGGATTCTTCCATTTATTGTTATAAAATGTCCTTCTTTGTTTCTAGTAACAACTTTTGTCTTAAAGTCAATTTTGTCTGATATTAGTATGCTGCTTCAGCTCTCTTTTGGTTACTTTTTTCATGGCATATCTTTTTTCCACTCTTTTATTTTCACCTATTTGTGTCTTTGAATCTAAAGTTTGTCTCTTAGCCGGGTGCGTGGCTCACGCCTGTAATCCCAGCACTTCGGGAGGCTGAGGCGGGCAGATCACCTGAGGTCGGTAGTTTGAGACCAGCCTGACCAACATGGAGAAACCTCTTCTCTACTAAAAATACAAAATTAGCCGGGCGTGATGGCACATGCCTGTAGTCCCAGCACTTGAGAGGCTGAGGCAGGAGAATTGCTTGAACTTGGGAGGCGGAGGTTACCGTGAGCCGAGATTGCACCATTGCACTCCAGCCTGGGCAACAAGAGCGAAACTCTGTCTCAAAAAAAAAAAAAATAAATAAATAAATAAAAATAAATAAATAAATAAAAAATAAAAATTAAAAAGTTTGTCTCTTATAGAAAGCATTTAGTTTTTTGTTTTGTTTTGTCTTTTTCTTTGTTTTTGAGATGGAGTCTTCCTCTATTGCCCCAGCCAGTGCAGTGTTGTGATCTCGGCTCACTGCAACCTCCGCCTCCCAGGTTCAAGTGATTCTCCTGCCTCAGCCTCCTGAGTAGCTGGGCTTACTGGCACACACCACCACACCTGGCTAATTTTTGTATTTTTAGTAGATGCCACCACACCTGGCTAATTTTTGTATTTTTAGTAGAGACGGGGTTTCACCATGTTGGCCAGGCTGGTCTCGAACTCTTGGCCTCAAGCAATCTACCTGTCTTGGCATCCCAAAGTGCTGGGATTACAGGCCTGAGTCACCATGCCCAGCAAGTTAGATTACTTTTTAAAATCCATTCTACTGATCTTTGCCCTTTGTTTGGAGAGTTTAAGCACTTAAATGTAATTCCTGATAAGGTAGAGTTCATGACTGCTATTTTGATATTTGTTTTCTATATGTCTCATGTCTTTGTTGTTCCTTTTACTCCTGCATTACTACCTTCTTTTATGGTAACTTGATATTTTCATCCTTTTTTTTTTTCACTGTCCATCGGTAGAGTCCCAACTAGATATTTTCTTGTGTTCCATTGTTATTTCTCCTCTTTCTTTCTTTTCTTTTCTTTCTTTCTTTCTTTCTCTTTCTTTCTCTCTTTCTTTCTTTTCTCTTTCTTTCCTTCCTCCTTCCTTCTTGCCTGCCTGCCTGCCTGCCTTTCTTCTTTCCTCTTTCCTCTTTCTTTCTTCTTCTTTGCGACAAAGTCTGACTCTGTTGCTCAGGCTGGAGTACAGTGGTATGATCATACCTCACTGCAGCTGTGAACTTCTGGACTCAAGCAGCTCTCTTGCTTCATCCTCCCAAAGTGCTGGGATTATAGACGTGAGCCACTGCACCCAACTCACTTCATTTTCTATATATTTTGAGTCATTTTCTAACGGTTGCCTGGAGAATTATACTTAACATTTAAGTTTATAACAATCTAGTTTAGATTAACAGAAACTTAATTTTAATAGTATAAAAAAACTGCACTTATATAGCTCCATTCCCACCTTGCCTGTTTGTGACTTTCTTGCCATTCAAATATATCTTTTTACATTTTATGGGCATCAGTATAGATTTATGACTATTGCTTTATGCAGTTGTCTTTTTGGTTTTTTTTTTAAAAGAGACAGGATCTCTGTTACCAAGGCTACAGTGCAGTGGCATGATCATATCTCACTGCAGCCTCCAACTCCTGAGCTCAAGGGAAGCTCCAGCCTCAGCCTTTCATGCCACCATCCCTGGCTTTTTTTTTTTTTTTTTTTAATAGAGGCAGGGTCTTGCTGTGTTACCCAGACTGGTTTTGAGCTCCTGGCCTCAAGCAGTTCTCTCACCTTCCTCCCAAAGGGCTGGGATTATGGGCATTAGCCACCTTGTCTGGTCTACTGGTGCTATTTATTTATTTATTTATTTAGAGACAGAGTCTTACACTGTTGCCCAGGCTGGAGTGCAGTGGCTTGATCTCGGCTCACTGCAAACTCTGCCTCCTGGGTTCTCGCCATTCTCCTGGCTCAGCCTCCCGAGTAGCTGGGACTACAAGTGCCCACCGCCACGCCTGGCTAATTTTTTTGTATTTTCAGTAGAGACGGGGTTTCCCTGTGTTAGCCAGGATGGTCTCGACCTCCTGACCTCGTGATCTGCTCACCTCGGCCACCCTAAGTGCTGGGATTACAGGCGTGAGCCACCGCACCTGGCCTTACTTTATTTTTTTATTATGGTAAAAATCACATAACATTATATTTACCCTCTTAACCATTTTAAAGTTAAGCTCAATAGTAATAAGTATATTCATATCATTGTGCAACAAATCTCTAAACTTTTTTTGTTTGTTTGTTTTTTTATGGGACAGTGTCTTTTTCTGTCACTACCCAGGCTGGAGTGCAGTGGTGTGATCTCGGCTCACTGCAACCCCCGCCTCCTGGGCTCAACCGATTCTCGTGCCTCAACCTCCCGAGTAGCTGGGATTACAGGCACATGACCATGCCCAGCTAATTTTTGTATTTTTTTGGTAGAGACAGGGTTTCACCAAGTTGCCCAGGCTGGTCTGAAACTCCTGACCTCAGGGGATGCCCTCCTCGGCCTCCCAAAGTGCTGGGATTTCAGGTGTGAGCCACCACACCTGGCATTTTCTGTTCTTTTGATAGTGGCCATCCTGAAAGGTGTGAGATGATGTCTCATTGTGGTTTGGATTTGCATTTCCCTAATGATTAGTGATGTTGAGTACCCATTCATGTGCTTATTGGCCATTTGTATGTTTGTTGCTCTTTGTTTTTTTACGTTGATTTGAGTTACTGTCTAGTGTCCTTTCATCTTAGCCTGAAGGACTCCCACTAATACTTCCTCCAGAAGAGGAATACTAGCAACAAATTCTAGCAACAAGTTTTTGTTTATCTGGAAGTATCTTAATTTTACCTTTGCTTTGAATGATAGTTTTGCTAGACAGAATTCTTGGTTGACAGTTGTTCTTTTGGTCTCTATTCTTGCTTTGAGTATATCATTTTATTGCCTTCTGGCATCCATAGTTTCTACTGATAAACCAGCTGTTAATCTTATTGAAGATCCATTTTATATGGTGAATTATGTCTCTCTTGCTGGTTTCAAGATTCTGTTGTTTTCTCTTTTTTTGAGATGGAGTCTTACTCTGTAGCTCAAGCTGGAGTGCAGTGGCATGATCTCGGCTCACTGCAACCTCCACCTCCGGGTCTCAAGCGATTCCCATGCCTCAGCCTCCCGAGTTGCTGGGACTACATTCGCACGCCACTATGCCTGGCTAATTTTTTGTATTTTAGTAGAGGCAGGGTTTCACCATGTTGCCCAGGGTGGTCTCGAACTCCTGAGCTCAGGCAATCTGCCCTCCTCAGCCTCCCAAAGTGCTGGGATTACAGGCATGAGCCGCTGCACCCCGCCAATTCAGTCATTTTCTTTCTGCAGTTAGATTATTGTGTCTAGGTGTTTGTCTCTTTGAGTTTATTCTATAATACTTGGAGTTTGCTGTGTTTCTTTGCTGCATAGATTAATGTTTTTCATCAAATATGATAAGTTTTTGGCCATTTATTTCTTCAAGTAATTTCTCTGCCACTTTCTCTTTTCTGTTTCTGGGACTCTCATTATGCATATAGTGGTATACTTGATGATGTCCCAGAGATCTCTGAGGCTCTTAAAATTTTTCTTCATTCCTTTTTCTGTTTTTCAAACTGAATAATCTCAATTAACCTATTTTCAAGTTCACTGGCCTTTTCTTTTGCTTGCTTAAACCTGCTGTTGGACCTAATTAATTTTTCATTTCCATTGTTATACTTTTCAATCTCTACAATTTCTACTTGGTTCTCTTTTAAAAAATGATTTCTTTATTAATATTCTTTATTTGGTGGGACATGCTTCTCATACTTTGCTTTAGTTTTTTAGACTTGGTTGCCTTTTGTTTTTAGAACATATTTAAAACAGCTGATTTAATGTTCTTGTCTAGTAAGCCCGACATTGGGACTCCCTCAGGGACAGTTTTTATTAACTACTGTTTATTCTTTGTATGGTATACTTTCTTGTTTCTATACACACCTCTTTTTTGTTGTTGAAATCTGGAAATTTTAGATAATATACTGTGGTACCTCTGGAAATCAGATTCTCCCCTTCACCATTGTTTGTTATTGTGAGTTCTTTAGTGACTTTTCTGAACTTTCTCAAAGTCTGTATTCTTTGTTGTATGTGGCCGTTGAAGACACTAGTATGTTAGCTTAGCATCAGCTAATGATTAGACAGAGATTTTCTTATGTTCCTGGAGTCAATATGTCTCTCAGTCTTTGCTGATGGACTCAGTTGTGCATGCTGGGGCACACCCTTGACACTCAGCCAGACAGGTAGTAACTCTGCCTTACCTTTCACTTTCTGCTTGCACAAAACCCCTAGGTCTCAGTCAGAGGTGAGAGTTTAGGGTTTCTTCAGGTTTTCTGCATGCACACAGTCCTAGGATATATGCAGAGCCCTATGTATGTATATTGCCTTCTAGATTCTCAAGACTATGTCAGGGCTTTTTTTTTCTTTTCTTTTTTGGAGACAGACTCTCACCAGGCTGGAGTGCAGTGGTGCAATCTTGGCTCACTGTAACCTCCACCTCCCAGGTTCAAGCGATTCTCCTGCCTCAGCCTCCTGAGTCGCTGGGATAACAGGCACACACCACCATGCTCAGCTGATTTTTGTATTTTTAGTAGAGACAGGGTGTCACCATGTTGGCCAGGCTGGTCTTGAACTCCTGACCTCAAGTTATCCACCCTTCTAGGCCTCCCAAAGTGCTGGGATTACAGGCACAAGCCACCATGCCTGGTCATCAGAGCTTTTCAAAACCCCTTCTGGACATCTCATTCCCTTGCTATTCCTTATCAACTTTTGATTAGCCTATCATTTGCCTTAGCTATTATCCACTGACTCAGGCAGCCATGTTGCTATTAAACAGTTGCTGTTTGTTTTTGACAAACAACTCTTGAGGAAAGGCTGTTTGTGTTGGGTGAGCTTTGACTCAGGTCAATAAAGACAAGCCACGGCCGGGCGCGGTGGCTCACGCCTGTGATCCCAGCACTTTGGGAGGCCGAGGCGGGCAGATCACCTGAGGTCAGGAGTTCGAGACCAGCCTGACCAACATGGCAAAACCCCGTCTCAACTAAAAATATGAAACCTAGCCAGATATGGTGGCGGGTGCCTGTAATCCCAACTACTTGGGGGGCTGAGGCAGGAAAATTGCTTGAACCCAGGAGGTGGAGGTTGCAGTGAGCCAAGATCGTACCATTGCACTCCATCCTGGGCAACAGAGCGAGACTCTGTCTCAAATAAATAAATAAAAAAAATTAAATTAAAAATAATACAAAAATCAGCCTGGTGTGGTGGTGTGCTCCTGCAATCCCAGCTACTTAGGAGTCTGAGGCAGGAGAATCGCTTGAACCTGGGAGGCGGAGGTTGCAGTGAGCCGAGATCATGCCACTGCACTCCAGCCTGGGTGACAGAGTGAGATTCTGTCTCAAAAAGAAAAAAAAAAAAAAAGACAAACCTTGTTAGTGGGGGTCTTCCAGGGAACTACCAGACAAGTCAAATGACAATTCTCTGTGAATGCAGCTTTGAAGAGACTTCAACCACATCCTGTCCCTTCTAGTAGCTATCAGGTGATTGCAGGATGGTGGTTCTCAAGGCTATCATGTAGCTGGGGAGAGAGGATCAACTAGGGCAAGAGTGATAGATAATATCTTTTTGTAAAGAATATGTGGACCAAGTTTTCCCCATTAATTTCAAGATAGAGCAAAACTCCACCAGTGCTTTATAAAAAGATTCATAAGTCTTTAACTGTGAAACTGAAAATTCTAAGTTTAGGCTAGGTGTGGTGGCTCATGCCTGTAATCCCAGCACTTTGGGAAGCTGAGGTGGGCAGATCACCTGAGGTAAGGAGTTTGAGACCAGCTTGGCCAACACAGTGAAACCCCATCTCTACTAAAAATACAAAAATTAGCTGGGCACAATGGTGCACGCCTGTAGTCCCAGCTACTCGGGAGGCTGAGGCAGCAGAATCGCTTGAACCTGGGAGGCAGAGGTTGCAGTGAGCCAAGATTGTGCCACTGCACTCCAGCCTAGGTGACAGGGTGAGACTTTGTCTCCACAAATAAATAAATAAATAAGTAAAAATAAAAATAAAAATTATAAGTTTAAAATATAAACCTCCAGTTCAATTGGATTGTCAAGTACAGCTTCCTTAATAGAGCAGCAGGAAGAACCTGAACAATTTTTGGCATATGGAAAAGGGTTTTTTTTTGTTGTTGTTGTCTTTTTTTGGCATATGGTAAGGTTTTACCACTGCAAAGTACTGAACTATGTTTTCTTATTTAGAAAGCATCTTAATATCAATTTATAATCTATTTTCTGAAGTCCCTTCCAGGCCCTTGAGCTTTTGAGGAGATCCACATTTTGAGGAGCAAGAATGTGGATCTTAACACCAAAGTGTTTTCATAAAATTTGTTTGGTAAATGGTAAATCATGATGATAGTATGAGAATCCTAAATTTTAGCAGAAAAGTGAAAAAATTCCCAAACATCAGGTGTTTGAACATAAATCTGGTTGAGGAATTCAGAACTAGCCTATGAACATTTTAACAAAGGCGGTGTTCAGAGCTTCTGTGACATCCAGGAAGTATGCATAAAAGTAAACACAAAGTAGTTGAACACTGCATATATCGTATTTGAATAGATCTATATTAGTAGCTAGATGAAACTAATTTAGAGGTTAATTTTCTTCAGGCAACAAAACAAAAAATAGACAAATGGGATTACATAACTAAAAAGCTTCTGTACAGCAAAGGAAACAACAGAATGAAAAGACAAAGTATGGAATGGGAGAAAATATTTGCAAATTATACATCTGATAAGGGATTAATATTCAAAAAATATAAGAAACTTGGCCCGGCACATTGGCTCAAGCCTGTAATCCTAGCACTTTGGCAGGCCAAAGCAGGCAGATTGCTTGAGCTCAGGAGTTTGAGACCAGCTTGGGCAACATGGCGAGACCCCCTCTCTGCAATAAATACAAAAGTCAGTCAGGCACGGTGGTGCATGCTTGTAGTCCAGCTACTCGGGAGGCTGAGGTGGGAGAATCACCTGAGCCTGGGGAGGTCGAGGCCGCAGTGAACTGTGATTGATTGCACCACTGCACTCCAGCCTGGGTGACAGAGTGAGACCTTGCCTAAAAAAAAAAAAAAACAGCTGGGCCCGGTGGCTCACGCCTGTAATCCCAGCACTTTGGGAGGCCGAGGTGGGCGGATCTCGAGGTCAGGAAATCGAGACCATCCTGGCTAACATGGTGAAACCCCATCTCTACTAAAAATACAAAAAAATTAGCGAGGCATGGTGGCCGGCGCCTGTAGTCCCAGCTACTCCGGAGGCTGAGGCAGGAGAATGGCGTGAATCCGGGAGGCGGAGCTTGCAGTGAGCGGAAATCGCACCACTGCACTCCAGCCTGGGCGACAGAGCGAGACTCTGTCTCAAAAAAAAAAAAAAAAAAAAAAGGAAAGAAACTCAATAACAAAAAGAAAGAAAATCAATTACAAAAAGCCCCCAAATAACCCAGTAACCCTATTAAAAAATGGACAAAAGGCAAAGTATCCAAATAGACATTTCTCTAAAGAAGATACACAAATGGCCAATAGCTGTATTATAAAATGCTCAGTATCACTAAAGCCCAGTGTGCTTTCAGTGGTGTACGTTAATGGTGTGTACCCATACAACCATTTTGCTTTTTACTTTCAGTAGGGTATTCAATAAATTACATGAGATATTCAGCACTTTATTATAAATTAGGCTTTGTGTTTGATGATTGCCCAACTGAAAGCTAATGTAAGTGTTCTGAGCATGTGCAAGGTAGGCTAGGCTAAACTATATTGTTTGGTAGGTTGGGTGTGTTAAATGCATTTTCAACTTATGATATTTTTAACTTACGATGGGTTTATTGAGATGTAACCGCATCAAAAGTAGAGGAGTGTCTATATTTATGCAATAGAATATTATTCAGCCATAAAAAAGAAAGAAATCCCATCATTTGCATCAACATGGGTGAACCTGGAAGGCATTATACTAAGTGAAATAAGCCAAACACAGAAAGACAAATACTGCATAATCTCACTCAGTGAGGAATCTAAGAAAGTTGACATTGTAGAAGTAGAGAGTAGAATGGTGGTTGTCAGAGG
The DNA here is from genome assembly GCF_028885655.2 of Pongo abelii. NCBI lineage: Eukaryota > Metazoa > Chordata > Mammalia > Primates > Hominidae > Pongo > Pongo abelii. Next base: position 75,933,152 of record NC_071993.2, read on the forward strand.
TGGGGGTGGCTGGGGAGGGGAGTGGTTGGGGAGATCTGGCCAAAGGATACATAATTACAGTAGATAGGAGGAATAAGTTCAAGAGATCTATTGTATAGCATCATGACTATAGTTAATATACTGTATTCTTGAAAAATGCAAAGAGAGTGGATGTTAAGTGTTCTAATCACAAAAATAATAATTATGTGAGGTGATGCATTTGTTAATTAGCTAGATTTAACCATTTCACAATGTGTATATATATATATACTTCAAAACATTATATTGTACATGATAAATATAATTTTATCTGACAATTAAAAGAAACCATAAACAAAGTAAAAAGAAAAATTTTCTTTCAAATTTTGGTTTAAAACTTATTTTATTTACACTTTGTAATTCTTTTTGATACTTATTTTCTTTTCACCAAATGAAAAAAAAGTAGATGGTGTTTGGATACACTTTGAATGCCAGTACTCTATTATTTTCTTCTTCTTTTTTTTTTTTTGAGACAGAGTCTCTCTCTGTCACCCAGGCTGGAGTGCAGTGGTACAATCTCAGCTCACTTCAACCTCAGCCTCCCAGGTTCAAGCGATTCTCCTGCCTCAGCCTCCTGAGTAGGTGGGATTACAGGTGCCTGCTATCATGCCTGGCTAATTTTTGTATTTTTAATAGAGACGGGGTTTCACCATGTTGGCCATGCTGGTCTCGAAGTCCTGACCTCAAGTGATCCACCCACCTCAGTCTCCCAAAGTGTTGGGATGACAGGTGTGAGCCACCGTGCCTGGCCTACATATTTATATTTTCTTTTTCTTTCTTTCTTTCTTTTTTTTTTTTTTTTTGAGACGGAGTCTCTCTCTGTCACCAGGCTGGAGTGCAGTGGCGTGATCTCGGCTCACGGCAACCTCCGACTCTGTGTTCAAGTGATTCTCCTGCCTCAGCCTCCCTAGTAGCTGGGATTACAGGCATGCGCCACCATGCCCAGCTCATTTTTGTATTTTTAGTAGAGACGGTGTTTCACCATGTTGGCCAGGATGGTCTTGATCTCCTGACCTCATGATCGGCCCGCCTCGGCCTCCCAAAGTGCTAGGATTACAGACGTGAGCCACCACGCCTGGCCAATATTTATTTTTTTCAAAGAACTAAACGGATATTTATTAATGAGTAGCCTAGTTTTGAGGCGGAAGTTATAAGCAAGAGTGAAGTGGGTTCTTTTTTTTTTTTTTCTCCGAAACATAATCTCACTCTGTTGTCCAGGCTGGAGTGTAGTGGCATGATCTCGGCTCACTGCAACTTCCGCCTCCCAGGTTCAAGTGATTCTCCTGCCTCGGCCTCCCAAGTAGCTGGGATTATAGGCACGAGCCGCCACACCTGGCTAATTTTTTCATATTTTTGGTAGAGATGGGTTTCACCACGTTGGCCAAGCTGGTCTCGAACTCCTGACCTCAAGTGATCTGCCTGCCTTGGCCTCCCAAAGTGCTGGGATTACAGACGTGAGCCACTGTGCCAGGCCATGAAGTAGGTTCTTTGTGCTAACAGCTACAGAATAACAGGAATCTGCAGTGACGGGAAAACTGTAAACAAACTAAGACTATTACAGAGGGACAAATATACATCACTCTCCCCAGGCACATCCGTGGGCAGGTTTAATGACTAAGCTATTTGGACATGGAAGCTTTCTGATTTTCCTACAGTTACATGGTAAATGGAACCAAGATTAAAATTCAAGAGAATGGTCTCAAAACACACACACACACACAGACACACACACACACACACCATGCAGGTCAGGTGCAGTGGGGCACGCCTGTAATCCCAGCACTTTGGGAGGCCTAGGTGGGAGGATCACTTAAGTGAGGAGCTCCAGACCAGCCTGGCCAACATGGCGAAACCCCGTCTCTACAAAAAATACCAAAAAATTAGCCAGGTGTGGTGGCATGTGCCTGTAATCCCAGCTACTTGGGAGGCTGAGGCATAAGAATCGCTTGAACCCAGGAGGCAGAGGTTGCAGTGAGTGGAGACTGCGCAATCCAGCCTGGGTGACAGAGTAAGACTCTGTCTCAAAAAAAAAAAAAAAAAAAAAGAAAGAAAGAAAGAAGAATAATCTAAGAAATGCAAATGAAAACAAGATATTTTAAAATCTATCAGATTAGCAATGGTTAGACACTCTCATATACTGTCTAAATTGGTATACTTTTTCTGCAGATAAATTTAACTGTTTAAGTTAAAACATCTGTACACTTTGACCCAGGGATTTCACTTTTAGGAATATATATAAAAGAATCAGGAACACAGAAGAAAATTTACATTCAATAGGTTTGATCACTGCATTATCTTTACAAGTGAAAAATTAGAAACAACTTAAATATTCACCCAAAGGGATATGGTTAAACAACTTATAGCATATCCATAAACGTATTGTAAATCTATTAAAAGGATGTTTTTGAAGCATTTGGTGTCTTTAGAAAATATTCATACTATACAGTATTTTCCAATTGTATTGGAATGGCCCTCAAATTATGCTATTTTATATAAGGGACTTGAGCATCCGTGGGAGTATGGTATCATTAGACGGTCCTGGGATCTATCCTCTGTGAATACAGAGGGCCAATTTACTGTTAAGAGGGTAAAAGTTCTGATAAAAGCTGTACATCCAGAACATTAATAATGTTATTGCTAATTTGTGCACTTATGGGTCTTTATTTTCCAGATTTTTTATAATGAGCATATTTTTTAATTAGAAAAAAATGCATTCTTTTAAAAAATGGTAATAATATTCATTGGGAGACTGTAAGCAACATACATGCCTCTTGTATGTTTCATACACTTCATTAAAAGCAGAGCTTAAGTGGCTGGGCACGGTGGCTCACGCCTGTAATCCCAGCACTTTGGGAGGCCAAGGCGGGTGGATCACGAGGTCAGGAGATCGAGACCATCCTGGCTAACATGGTGAAACCCCATCTCTACTAAAAATACAAAAAATTAGCCGGGCGCAGTGGCGGGCGCCTGTAGTCCCAGCTACTCGGGAGGCTGAGGCAGGAGAATGGCGTGAACCTGGGAGGGAAAGCTTGCAGCGAGCCGAGATCGCGCCACTGCACTCCAGCCTGAGTGATAGAGCGAGACTCTGTCTCAAAAAAACAAAACAAAACAAAACAAAAACAGATCCTAAGCTAGTTCTGGCTACTCTGAGAAGGACTATGATTATGCTGCTAAGTTCTATGTATAATATGAAAAGTCAATACAAAATATGGAAAAAATCAATTTAGCCAGTATTTAAAAATGAATTTCATTTTAGAGATTTTAAAAAGTTAGGGGATTGGCCAGGCACAGTGGCTCATGGCTATAATCTCAGCACTTTTTGAGGCCGAGGAGGGCAGATCACCTGAGGTCAGGAGTTCGAGACCAGCCTGGCCTACATCGTGAAAACCTGACGCTACTAAAAACACAGAAACTAGCCAGGCGTGGTGGCAGGTGCCTGTAATTCCAGCTACTCGAGAGGCCGAGGTAGGAAAATCGCTTGAACTGGGGAGGCAGAGGTTACAGTGAGCTGAGATCGGTGCCACCGCACTCCCGCCTGGGCAAAAGAGCAAGACTCCATCTCAAAAAAAGAAAAAAGAAGTTAGGGGATTATCTATCTTTAAATGTAGTATGTTTGAATAATTGCTTGACTCTGTATCTGGGAACTGTTCTTTGCGTCTGGACACCAAGTAAAACATTAACTTTTTGATTTTCTTTTCCAAGAAGAAGACGTAAAGCAGGCTACCAGCAATTTTGAGAACTTGCAAAAACAGCTTGCAAGGAAAATGAAGCTTCCTATTTTCATAGCAGATGCATTCACAGCAAGAGCATTTCGTGGGAATCCTGCTGCTGTTTGCCTCCTAGAAAATGTAAGTGCTTGGTTTTGAATTACAGTACTTGAAATTCTAGATTCCTGTAGAAACAATTACTTATTTTAAAAGACTAGTTTCACCTGTTTGTTTACCTCTTTGGTTTGTGTTCTTTGCCATCATATCAGTAATGTTGATGTATGCAAGTTGATTTTGACCAAAGTATTTGATAAAAATGCCTATGCCTTGGGTACGTCCAATGAAATGAAGATTCAGATAAAGAGGAACTAGAGCCAATTTTAAAAAAGAAGAGCTAGAGCTCCCTTTTAGCCATCAGGTTTTCATAGCACCAAGTGTTGAGGGGAATGAAATTAGATGAGTTTTGTGTGACTAGACATAGCCGATTTCACATTTAGCATAACAGATCCTAAATGAGTATCTTTAACCTTACCTATAGCTCAGGCAATTAGAAATTCTTTTCAGGATCAAGAAAATGAGACATTTTGCAAGGAATTAAGTAGTTAAGTAGAGAGGTAGAAGGAATTAAGCTATAGTATATAAATAACTTACTGAAAGACTCATTTTTAAAATGGCTTTTTGATTAGGATACATATTAATAGAATAGTTAAATATTAATGGAATAGTTAAATATTAATAGAATAGTTAAATAGATAAATATTAATGGAATAGTTAAATAGTTAAATATTGTTAATAGTTAATATTTAAATATTGACCTTGTGTTGGTCCCTAAGTAGTAAGAAACAAGGTAAGGTGTCCTTTCACTCAGAGCAGTTAGCACAAGAGTAGATTTTCTGGAAATTACTTCAAGAAGACAGTTAGCAATTGATGATCTTAAATAAGTCGTATTAAGTTGGGCAAAGTGTGTGTTGGGGCCTTCAGGGACAGTGAATCTCAACCTGGCTATACATGAAAATCACCCAAGGAACTTTGAAAATGCTGTCTTCTAGACCAATTACAACAGACTCTCTGGGAGTGGGGGGCAGCAGTGTTTTTTTGTTTTGTTTTGTTTTTGAGACGGAGTTCCGCTCTTGTTGCCCAGGCTGGAGTGCAATGGCGTGATCTGAGCTTACTGCAACATCCGCCTCCCGGGTTCAAGTGATTCTCTTGCCTTAGCCTCCCAAGTAGCTGAGATTACAGGTGCCCGCCACCATGCACAGCTAATTTTTTGTATTTTTAATAGAGACGGGGTTTCGTTATGTTGGCCAGGCTGGTCTCGAACTCCTGACCTCAGGTGATCTACCCGCCTCGGCCTCCCAAAGTGCTGGGATTACAGGCGTGAGCACCGCACCCGGCCAGCAGTGTTTTTTTAAAGTTCCCCAAGTGATTCCAGTGTGCAATCATGATGGAGAACTGGGCTGGGTGTGGTGGCTCTTGCCCATAATCCTAGTACTTTGGGAGGCTGAGGCAGGAGGATTGCTTGGGGCCAGGAGTTTGAGACCAACCTGGCCAACATAGCGAGACCCTGTCTCTAAGGAAAAAGAAAAAAAAAAAAAAAAAAGGAGGACTGATGACCTGAACATCGTTTTTTACTGCTGTTGTTGTTGTTTTTTATTTTTTAAAACTTTTTATAAAATAGAGATGTGGTCTCGCTATGTTGACCAGGCTGGTCTCAAACTCCTGGATTCAAGTGATTCTCCCATCTTGGCCTTCCAAAGTGCTGGGATTACAGGCCTGAGCCACCACACCTGGTGGAATATTATTAATTGAGTCCTTTTCACACTTATTTTCTCCCTCAAGTGGAGCAGTAAGGTGGCCATCAAGAGTCCTTTTCTTACCTTAACTCTACATTCATTACGCAAACTTGAGCTGGTATTTTCTCTCCACAAAATGCAGAAGGTGATAAAGTTAATAAACTTTGTCCATTATTACAAGAGCTTGGGAAGATTAGTATGAAAACAATTAACAACCAGATTCCAAATCATGACCTTTCTTTAGAAACAATCTGGCAGATACAACTTCCTGTCAAGGAATTGTGGAATTGACTATAACTGCTTGTCAGAAGTCTTAATACATTTGCCCCATGTCCGCATGTAATATCCTTGAAGAGTTTTGACAGTAGTTTATATTGAATAGAATATATTCCATTTTTACCAGATAACAAGAATTGGATTATTCTCCAACTTACTCCTTTTATTTCCAGTAAATTCAGCAAACATCAGACTTATGGGATTGATATCTCTCCCTTTCTCTTTCTTTCTTTCTTTCTTTCTTTTCTTTTTTCCTCTCTCTTTCTACCTATCTCTCCATTAAAACATATTTTGTATGTTAATTATATATTTGGAAAAACTAGGAAATAAAAATTTAAGCAAAGAACTTACAGTTTAAAACAACACGCTTTAGTATGAATGGAAGAAGGAAAAAGAAGATAAGGAAGTCCGTGATTTGGGGACGCTCTCTAAAGAGTTTTCCAATTCACTTCTTTTGAGGCTAGGGCCTGTGAGACCAGGATAATTTCATGGCCTGTCAGAGACACCTGAATAGATATCTAAAGATTAGTTTGCTACGCCTCTTAGTCATGCTTTTCTGCTCTTTGGATGTGAGAATCTTATCCTCCTGGAGGCAAAGGTAGCACTTTTCCTAATTCATAATCAATAAAATTTATAATAGAAGTATAAATGGTGGTGTCTGCCCTTGGGTTCGTTGTCCTGAGATGGTGGAGAGAATACAGGTGGCCACAGGAAAATGTCAGAGACAAATAAACGCTAAATCTTATAATATTGGCCACAATTCTGTAGGAGTTCAGCCAGGCTCTGGGCTAGGAGCCAGAGGTACAAAGGTTAACAAGTTCACCTGCCCTTGAGGGGCTCAGAGTCTAGTGCAGAAAATGGGCATGTAAACCCATCGTTATTCAGTAGTTACCACAGAGGCTAAAAGACCTGAAGGTACCAGGCCTCAGAGAATGGAATAATGTTAGGTTTTATGAGGTAAAAATACCTCAGATTTTAAGTGCAGGGCTTCAGATGATTTTTTTTTTTTGTAGCTTTGTTTTAAGTTATTCAAAATTTGACCAGGATGAGACTAAGCACAGGAAAACCTGGTGGATAGACTAAAGACTAGGTCATGGTGCTTTGAGCTTTTTGAACACTTGATAAAAGACTACTGAAAGTAAAGTAAAAACTTCTGAGTAATAAAGTTCAAGAGCTTCTATAATAGTCTAAAGGATTTTTTGTTTTCAAGACAAGTCCATTTTTAAATTTTTAAATTTTTATTTTTTTGAGACAAGCAATCTTCCCACCTTGGCCTCCCAAAGTGCTGGGATTACAGGTGTGAGTCACCACGCCCGGCTGACATTTTTAAATTTTTAAATTTTTCACATGAGAAACATATAACACTATACATTAGGTGAAAACAAAAACGGATTAAGGTCTAAGTGGAACATAAAACAAATATTTGAAAAAAATGTCTGGGTGCGGTGGCTCACACCTGTAATCCCAGCACTTTGGGAGGCCGAGGCAGGCAGATCACCTGAGGTCAGAAGTTTGAGACCACCCTGACCAACATGGTGAAACCCCGTCAAATTAGCCAAGGTTAAAGACCAGCCAAAAATTAGCCAGGTGTGGTGACGCATGCCTGTAATCCCAGCTACTCGGGAGGCTGAGGCAGTAGAGTTGCTTGTACCTGGGAGGCAGAGGTTGCAGTGAGCTGAGAAAGCACCACTGCACTCCAGCCTGGGTGACAGAGTGAGACTCTATCTCAAACATAAATAAATAAATAAAAAATTGATGGTGTCCTCAGATGCCTGACAATCCGTTTGACAATAAAGACCTTGTAGAAACATGGAAAATGTATAGAAGCAATGTAAAAAGTAAAACAGATACATTATGATGATAGCTGGGTAAAAAACTAGAGGGACCCATAACTAACTACTGGTTGTGGTGGTAATAACCAGTGGTGTTTTTTTTTTTTTCAGAGACAGGACCTTGCTTTCTCCCCTAGGCTGGAGTACAGTGGCATGATTATAGCTCACTGCAGCCTTGAACTCCTGGGCTCAAGCTATCCGCCTGCCTCAGCCTCCTGAGTAGCTGAGACAACAGGTGTGCACTGCCACGCTCAGCTAATTTTTATGTTTTGTAGAGACAGGGTCTTGCTATGTTGCCCAGGCTGGTCTCTAACTTCTGGCCTCAGGTGATCCTCTCACCTCAGCCTCCTAAAGTGCTTGGACAAGAGCCACTGCACCCAGCCTAATGTTTTGTAGATTTTAGTTTACAACTTTTCCACTTCCTTGATGGTGTTAGAACTTTCTCCATCCAGGTGTGTTGACTTTACTGGAATCTTATTTACAGCAGAGGGACAAATGAACAATAAGGACTGGTAAGTCAGGGCTGTCATATTCAGGCTGCCATATTTCAAAACTGCCACAAGATGGGAGTATTTTAAAACTTTACTCTGATTTTCTGATCATTAATCTTTGTGGGTCATAAGGCGATGGAACCTCGGTATGCCAAAGCAGTACACTGGAATTCAGAAAGGCAAACATCACTCTGTTTTTGCTGTTGGAAATTTGATTCACATGAGATGGCCAAAGGGAAATGGATATTAAAGCAAGGGAATTCATAGCTGTTGGTTTGTAACTGTTTTGTCCAGTGTTTGAAAAGAAGCTCCTAGTATAAAATGGAAAAATTGTTGGAAAGAAAAACCAGTATTTTGAACAAATGCATCCTCTCTCTTTTGTTTGTAAGGCTTTCAAAGTTGAAGTCTTTCCATGATTCACCATTGTCTTGACCTTTGGTTGCAGTGTAGAAATTCAGTGAAAGTCCAGCTGCCAGTGGTACATGTGGGCTGCTACTGTTAAACTTTCCACGTGTCTCTGGTCCCTCAGGCAAATAGCAGGTGCATTTTTTAGTGTCCTGAAATAGAAGTTACAGTTATATAAATTCAAATTGCAAGAAATTCAGTATACCAAGGTAGAGAGGATTAAAGAGCTAGTGGGCAGTGGAGTTTGTGTCCTAGCTAATGTGTGAAAGGGCCCATTTGCAAAGAAACCTATTACCAATAGATGGTGAGCTTGGCTACAATGTAGGATGCTTTAATACTTTTAAAGACTTATCCTAAAGGTTACAGGGAGCTATAGACAAAGAAAGGAAGGACGAAGATAGGAAGTTTGGCCAGATCAGATAGAGGAAGGACTGGCAGGCACTTTAGGTTTCTGCAGGCAAGGAGGCAAGTCCAGGAAGGCCAGCAAAGGCTTTTCTTGATCACGTTTCGATTACCACTGAGACTTGTGATTGCAGACTCTGCACTAAGGGGCTTAAATACCTCCCAGTTTCTATCAGGTGTTGTGCTCATGTGCATCTGGACCAGTTTCCACAGAAAACATTCAACAGGCCATGGAGAGTGCTTGAGTTCAATTGTTAACATTGTTGTCTTGTAGGCTGGGACTTTCCAGTGGCCCCCTCTACTCCTCTTCTTAGGTGGGATTTCTCACTTATCCAGGCCCACAGGTGCCCAAAGGTGGGACAGGTACTCATCCCACTGCATTTTCACCATCCTACTTCTAGAATTCTGGAGTATCCATTATGTTAAAGTTTAATCTCTGATTTAACAAGAGAAAGGGTGGGTGCGGTGGCTCATGCCTGTAATTTCAGCACTTTGGGAGGCCGGGGTGGGAGAATCACCTGAGGTCAGGAGTTTGAGACCAGTCTGGTCAACATGGTGAAACCTCATCTCTAATAAAAATACAAAAATCAGCCGGGTGTGGTGGCACACACTTGTAATCCCAGCTACTCAGGACACTGAGGCAGAAGAATCACTTGAACCTGGGAGGCAGAGGTTGCAGTGAGCCAGATCGCACCACTGCGCTCCAGCCTGGGTGACAGAGCGAGATTCCGTCTCAAAAAAACAAAACCAAACAAAACAAAACAAAAAAACAGAAGTGAGATCAAGCAACTTGCCTAAGAAGCTATCCTAATACAAAGCTCTTTGCACACACTTTTCTGTCCAAATCACCGAAATCTCCCCTCTTTTCTAGGTTCACCACAAGGCCTCATCTTTAAAGTTTTAGAGTATTTATTGTCAAAATCTATGTGTCTCAATTACATATTCTCTGGTATTGTTCACAGTTGCTGTCTGTGGCTGTCTTGACTCCCCACCTAGATGCTAAGTCCCTTGAACACAGATCCATGGCTTATACACGAGGGTTTCTCAAACTTTAATGTGCACACGATCACCTGGGAAGCTTGCGAAAATGGAGATTCTGATTCAGAATGTCAGAGGCCCAAGACACGGGACCTCGGACTCTGCATTTCCAACAAATCCCCTTGGTTGTGTTGCTGTGCTCCTGGCTCAGCACAGTACTCATTAATTGATTGATTGCTGTTCCGTCTTAGAAACCTTGCAGGGGTCGATTTTCTCTGCTAGACATTGGTTTTCCCTGTCTGTAGCATGTTAAAGGGTTAATAATCATTTGTCTTTGTGATGGGCAGGCAGTGTAGTATGGCTGGTTAAAGCATGACTTTGAGCCACTCAAATAAAAAGCTAACATGTATCAAGTACCTACTACGTGTTGGGCACTGGGATGAGTTATTTCTCTCTCTCTCTCTCTCTCTGTTTCTTTCAGTCTCTCTCTGGGTGAGCCAGGGCGTAGAGGCTCATGCCTGTAATCCTAGCACTTTGGGAGGCCAATATGGGCTCATTGCCTGAGCTCAGGAGTTCAAGACCAGCCTGGGCAACATGGCGAAACTCCATCTCTACTAAAATACAAAAAATTAGCCGGGCATGGTGGTCTGCACCTGTAGTCCCAGGTACTCAGGAGGCTGAGTGGGAGAATTGCTTGAACCCAAGAGGCATAGGTTGCAGTGAGCTGAGACAGTGCCACTACACTCTAGCCAGGGCGACAGAGTGAGACTCCGTCTCAAAAAAAAAAAAAAAAAAAAAAACTTATTATGTTTCCTGTCATGATTTATTTATTTATTTATTTTTGAGACGGAGTCTCGCTCTGTCGCCCAGGCTGGAGTGCAATGGCATGATCTCGGCTCACTGCAACCTCTGCCTCCCGGGTTCAAGCGACTACTGCTCAGCCTCCTGAGTAGCTGGGATTACAGGTGCGCACCACCACTCCTGGCTAATTTTTGTATTTTTAGTAGCGATGGGGTTTTGCCATGTTGGCCAGGCTGGTCTCGAACTCCTGACCTCAGGTGATCCACCCGCCTCGCCCTCCTAAAGTGCTGGGATTACAGGCATAAGCTACCACACCTGGCCCCTGCTCAGATTTTTCTATCAGCTGGTAGTTTTAAAATCATGACTGATTTTTCACAATAATCACAGTTTTATGCCCTATACAATTATATGGAACATGTTTCAAAAGATTTTGAATCAAACACAAGAGTGTTTAATTTGCATAACTCAGAGAAGTAAATTATGAATTTATTAATATAAAATTATAATTATTCTGGGTTTCAGGAGCTCAAGAGCAATAAATTTGACCAAAACAAAAATGCATTGTCTTGAAACTTCTTTAAAATTCAAAATCTAACTAGTAAGCATTTTATTGATTAAAAATGGATTTTTCTTCTCAAAAGGAAAACATACTTCGGGTCCACTTTTTTTTTTTTTTTTTTTTTGAGATGGAGTCTCACTCTGTCACCCAGGCTGGAGTGCAGTGGCGCGATCTCGGCTCACTGCAACCTCTGCCTCCCAGGTTCAAGCAACTCGCCTGCCTCAGTCTCCCAAGTAGCTGGGATTACAGGCGCGTGCCACCACTCTTGGCTAATTTTTTTGTATTTTTAGTAGAGATGGAGTTTCTCCATATTGGCCAGGCTGGTCTCGAACTCCTGACCTCGTGATCCACCCGCCTCGGCCTCCTAAGGTGCTGGGATTACCGGCGTGAGCCACCGCACCCAGCCGGGTCCACTTTTTTCTTGAGTTAAGAGGAATGTGTGTGTGTGTGTGTGTGTGTTTGTGTGCATGTATATATCTTCACAATAAACCTTGACTTAAGTGCTATTATTCCCATCCTAAAGGTGTGGAAACTGAGGCCATAAGATTAAATGACTTGCCCACTTTTACACTGCTACTAGGGGCTCACACAGGATAGAAATTCAATTCTGTTTTCAAACCCACATAATTTTTTTAAACAATTTATTTTGAAAAATTAAAAACCTACAGAAAAGTTTCAAGAATGGTACAATGAACATGCATATTCCCTTTCTCTAGATTCACCAGTTGTTACTGTGTAAAAGAAATTTTTTTTTAGAGTCAGGTTCTCGCTATGTTGCACAGGCTGGTCTCCAACTCCTAGGCTCAAGCGATCCACTCTCCTTGGCCTCCCAAAGTGCTGGCATTATAGGCATGAGCCTCCCAAAGTGCTGGGATTATAGGCATGTGCCTGGCCAGTTGTTACTATTGTCCACATTTGCAAAGCCCTTATTCTTTTTCTTTTTTCTTTTCTTTTTTGTTTTTGAGACAGGATCTTGCTTTGTCGCCCAGGCTGGAGTGCAGTGGCACAATCATGGCTCACTGCAGCCTTGACTTCTGGGCTCAAAATATCCTCCCACCTCAGCCTCCCATTTAGTCTGGACCATAGGCAAGCACCACCATGCCCGGCTACACTTTTTATTTTTATTTTTTATAGAGACTGGGGGGTGGTCTTGAACTCCTGGTCTCAAGCCATCTTCTTGCCTTGGCCTCCCAAAATGCCAGGATTACAGGCATAAGCCACCATGCCCAGCTAAAGCCTTAACTCTTTTTTTTTTTTAATCTTTTTTACAGAGACAGAGTCTTACTATGTTACCCAGGCTGGTCTTGAACTCCTGGACTCAAGCTATCCTCCCACCTCAGCCTCCCAAAGTGTTGGGATTACAGGCGTGAGCCACCACGCCTAACTAAGCTCTCATTCTTAATCACTGTACTGTTTATTAGGTATATTGTGGTCTTAGGATATTATATGATCTCCGTTTAATTTCTTCATTTGTAAGGGTATAAAAATATTTACATTGAGGGTTTTAAAAATGAGATTAAGTGAAATAATGTACTTATTTTTTCAACAAATGTTTACTGATCTCCTACTATGCTGGGATGAATACCAGGCATTGTTCCAGGTCCCGACAAAGCAAGACAGCACAGTCCGTACCCCAACAGAACTTAGAATCAGAGGTGGCGAGGCCAGACAGTAAAGGGCACACCAGGCAATTTCAGGACATTTAAGCACTGGAGAGGAGACAACACCTTTAGACACAGTGGTCTGGGAAGGCTTACTGGAGGAGGTGACCCCTGGCCTGAAGCCCTTCCCATGAACGGGAGTAAACCATGCAAAGACGGGGAGGAGCGGTCCAGCCTGCCCAGAGTGAGTGCTGAACCTCCCTTTCACCAACAAGGCAAAGGAGATTGGGGTACTTCCTCGTGTGGAGATTGTTTTTAGAAGAGAGCACACTCTGTCAGCTAGACTAGATCTTAATGTGACAAAAGACAGGCTAAGCCAGCCAGTTTTTCACAGTCTGTTCCAGCTTGCACATTTATAACCCTTCTTCACAGGATACTGCAAGCATGGGTTTCTGAGAACCAATCTTTATAAAAGTGCCTTGAATTCCTTGGTAATTATTTCCTTTTAAGCATGTAACTTTTATTATTACTAAACTGCTTTTTAAATTAATGGTAGTTGTTGTCCAAAGGAAGTCAGATCTGTGTTTCTGAAACCTCCATGATCTTTTGTTTCTAATTAAGGAATTGGATGAAGACATGCATCAGAAAATTGCAAGGGAGATGAACCTCTCTGAAACTGCTTTTATCCGAAAACTGCACCCAACAGACAACTTTGCACAAAGTAAATATGCATTTTTTTTTTTTTTTAAAGAACTGTTCTGTCGCACAGTCTGGAGTGCAGTGGCATGATCTTGGCTCACTGCAACCTCCGCCTCCTGCGTTCAAGCAATTATTGTGCCTCAGCCTCCCAAAGTGCTAGCATTATAGGCGTGAGCCACCACACCTGGCCTAAATATGCATTCTTTAAAATAATTCTTGACTGACATCAGAAATTATTTTTTAGGTGGGAGAATGATCTTTAAGGAAAATGCGCCCTTATTATTTGCATGCAGATAGTAGATAGAGTGGGAGATTCTGATTTGGTTTTCAGTTCATCTAGGGGAGGGGGTGTTGGTGAATCTGAATGTGTCCATTCCAGATCTAGCACTGGGGAGCCCTAGGATGCTTGCCTAGCCATCATTCATCCTTTTACAACATGTTTTGGCTATTCATCATGCTAGAGAACTACTTAGGAAAAAAGAAAATGAGAAATCTGTGATCTGCTTGCATGGGAATGATCTCATCTCTCTTTGGCTTTTCCTATCCTCAGGTTCCTGCTTTGGACTGAGATGGTTTACACCAGCAAGTGAGGTCCCACTCTGTGGCCATGCCACCCTGGCTTCTGCAGCAGTGCTCTTTCACAAAATAAGTAATGTGATTTTCTTTAATGAATCTAACACTTAGCAAATGGCATTTTTTTTTTTTTAAGTTCTCACACACACTTTTTCTGATGGTCCAAAGTGACTGGTATAAAGACTCTGCAGAGTTTACTTCATGATATTCATAATGCAGAAACAAAACCAGCAACCTTCAATAGCACTTTGGCCTTTCTGAGTATGTGCCCAGCATCATTGGAAAGCTGCGGTCAGAATGCTATTTTATTTTATTTTTATTTTATTTTACTTTCTGGTCTACAAAGAGTTTGACAACCATTTTATTTTATTTTATTTTATTATTTTATTTTATTTTATTTTATTATTTTTTGAGACAGAGTCTCACTGTGTTGCCCAGGCTGGAGTGCAATGGCATGATCTTGACTCACTGCAACCTCCGCCTCTTTCCACCTCCTGGGTTTAAGCAATTCTCCTGCCTTAGCCTCCTGAGTAGCGGGATTACAGGCGCCCGCCACCACACCCAGCTAATTTTTGTATTTTTAATAGAGACGGGGTTTTACCGTGTTGGCCAGGCTGGTGTCAAACTCTTGGCCTCCAGTGATCCATCTGCATCGGCCTCCCAAAGTGCTGGGATTATAGGCGTGAGGCACCATGCTTGGCCTCATTTTAAACTGGAGATCTCTGGTCTTTGTGAAGCTTGCATGGGCAGAATTGTCATCTCATACGATATGAGATTGGAGACCAACAGGAATATTTCACTCCAATTATTTCCGCTCACACATTGAAATTCATTTCACAATAAGAGATTCTTCAATAAACTTTTTTTTTTTTTTTTTGAGGTGGGTCCTGGCTCGGTTGTCCAGGCTGGAGTGCAGAGGCAGCATATCAGCTCACTGCAACCTCTGACTCCTGGGCTCAAGCCATCCTCCCACTTCAACCTCCGAAGTAGCTGAGACCACAGGTGCACACCACCACACCTGGCTAATTTTTGTATTTTTGGTAGAGACAGGGTTTTGCTATGTTGCCCAGGCTGGTCTCAAATTCCTGAGCTCAAATGATCTGCCCACCTTGGCCTCCCAAAGTGCTGGGATTACAGGCGTGAGCCACCACGCCCAGCCAATAAGAGCTTCTTTGCTCTGAATTTTAAAGATTCCTGGGCCCCCACTGTATACATTCACCTTAAGAGGAGTTGCAGCACCTTAATTCTGCCAGTTTCTACCTTAGCTGTATTTAGTTTAATGGACAAAGATCAGGGCCTTGTGGGGATGGGACAGAGAAGAGATTCCTGGGAAATGCCCTAAAACAGGAGATGGAAGCAGCCACAAACAAGCATAGATAGCAAACGGAAATGGAAACAAGGAAAGAAACAGGATGATAGGACAGAAGGTCACTGTGGGGGATGGGCAAAACCCCGTCTCTACTAAAAATACAAAAATTAGCTGAGCATGGTGGTGGGCGCCAGTAGTCCCAGCTACTCAGGAGGCTAAGGCAGGAGAATCGCTTGAACCTGGGAGGCCGTGGTTGCAGTGAGCCGAGATTGTGCCATTGCACTCCAGCCTGGGCGACAGAGCGAGACTCCGCCTCGAGGAAAAGAAAAAAAAGAAAGTAGGATTGAATAAAGGGAGAAATTGAACTGCAGAGTAGTAGCAACAAGGAAAGGCCTAGGCCAAATCCATGGGGAGCTCTAAAGCTGGACATTTTTTCAAGTAGTATAGTTCCAAGTAGAGGCAAAGATTCAGGCCTTTTTACCCTCTATGGACCAGTTCCCAAAGCCTGGAAAAAATGTATGACTTTGGGCAAGGTAGCTCTACTCAGCCAAAGGTAACTCCAAGAGAGTGACTCAGTTGAGAGCTGTTGGCCACCAGCACTCTGGGCAAGCAGGGTCAGGGCCAGGTGTAGGCAGAGCCAGCAAGGCCCCAGGTTGCAGCTGAGAGCAGGTGCCTCCTTACATTTTGTACCCTATGGTACTTCCTTGCCTCATGGAGTCCCAGTCCTGAGGCCATGGGTCGGACATAGAATATGGATCAGCACCCACCAGAGAAGGGGAACTTTGGGCTACAGGATAAGCATCTGTGGGATGAGCTAGAGCGAGAGGAGGAGCATCCCAGGCAGGGGCTAGCAAGTGCTAAGCCCCTGGGGCCTGTCTATATGATTGGCAGGAGATAGAGTTGAGAGGCCATATAATGTAATTCAATATACATTTTAAAAAGATGATTTTGGTATCTGTGGATAGGGGACATGTGCAAAGGCAAGCAAACATTCCGAAATGTTTAGGAATTGAGTCTTGAAAAATAGGGTTTACTGAAATTAAATTGAGTGTCTTTTTGTTTTTGTTTTTGTTTTTTTGAGATGGAGTTTTGCTCTTGTCACCCAGGCTGGAGAGTGCAATGGCAAGATCTTGGCTCACTGCAACCTCTGCCTCCTGTGTTTAAGTGATTCTCCTGCCTCAGCCTCCCAAGTAGCTGGGATTACAGGTGCCTGCCACCACGCCTGGCTAATTTTTGTATTTTTAGTAGAGATGGGGTTTTACCATGTTGGCCAGGCTGGTCTCAAACTCCTGACCGCCTCGGCCTCCCAAAGCAAGATTGAGTGTCTTTTGAAAACTGGACTCCACGTGGGTTGGTTTGATGCTGAGGTTTGGAATAATAACACCCTGGAACCCCCCATAGGGCAGTCTTAAGGTTAGATAAGATAAGGTATGAAAAAATGCTTTGTAAATAATGTCTTACACAAATTGTAATGAGAAAAATTAAGCTTTGTGCTTCCAAATGTCAATTTTATGCTCAATGAAAGTTAATAAACCAAAGTTCTTCACCTTTGACATGTGGTTTAAGTTTTACAGAAATATTAAGGCGGAGAAAAGAATTAGGTCACCATTCTTTGTTTTCACTAAAAATGTTATACACACTGATAAGTAGCCCAAGTTGTATCAGTAACATGGGATGCCAGCATTTGTGGTGCATTCTTTAAATTACATTGTTATGTAAAAAGTTTGGTTCATTTAGGATAAACCAAATTTATTTCGTATAAGACTGATATTTACAACTTAAATGTTTTGTTATTCCCTTGGCATATCTTAGACTAGAAGAGGTTATGACTCTATGGTTGTTGCTGCTGGATATTTTAAAATCTGTATTAGAAACATTATAGGCTGGGTGCAGTGGTTCACGCCTGTAATCCCAACACTTTGGGAGCCAAGGCGGGAGGATCGCTTCAGTCTAGAACTTAGAGACCAGCCTGAGCAACATAGTGAGACCCTGTCTTTACAAAATATTTAAAAATTATCCATGCATTATGGCTCATGCCTGTAGTCCCAGCTACTCGGGAGGCTGAGGTGGGAGGATTGCTTGAGCTCAGGAGGTCAAGGCTGCAGTGAGCCAGTCTCCAGCCTGGTCAGCAGAGTGAGACAGTTCCTCAAAGAAAAAGAAAACATTATAAATGGTAGGTTTAATGTATTAACCTCATTTTATGGATGAGGAAACTGAGATTTAAGGAGGCTGGCCAGGTGTGGTGGCTCACGCCTGTAATCCCAGCATTTTGGGAGGCCGAGGCGGGTGGATCACTTGAGGTCAGGAGTTTGAGACCAGCCTGACCAACATGATAAAACCTCGTCTCTACTAAAAATACAAAAATTAGCTGGATGTGGTGGTGCACACCTGTAATTCCAGCTCCTTGGGAGGCTGAGGTGGGAGAATCACTTGAATGTGGGAGGCAGAGGGTACAGTGAGCTGAGATCGTGCCACTGCACTCCAGCCTGGGTAACACAGTGAGACCCTGTCTCAAGAAAAAAAAAAGGAGGCTAAGTTAGTAAGGGCACAGTAAGCAGTAAAGAGCTGGGATCTGAAGCCTTGAAGTATGACACCACATCTGATCAGTTATGTTCTTGGTTCTCAAGTTAGAATCTAGTGAGAGTTTTCTCCATTCTAGACCCCAGCAACCCAAACCTCACTCCATCATAGAAAAGGATGACATTGCCAGAAAATCTAAGACAATGCAAAGGTGTTTGAAATGGACATGCGCATATATGACAAAGTTTATTTCCTATTTCTTGATTCCTATTTTGGCCAGAAAACATGACTAGCATGCTCACGTTTGTCACTCTGAGTGGAGAACTAAGGGCCAGACGAGCAGAGGATGGCATCATCCTGGACTTCCCTCTTTATCCAGCCCACCCCCAGGTCAGCTCTTTGTAATTATTGCCCTAAGGTGTGTACAACCGACAGCTCTGCTGTTTTATAATAATTTTTTTTTCCCCCCATCTAGGACTTCCATGAAGTAGAGGACTTGATAAAGGTTGGTAAAAAGAATCAAACCTGAGCCTAGTTATTTGTTATTGTTTGCACACAAAAATTTGGTATCATTTGATCCACAAAGATAGGCATTCTACCAATATAAATGTTACAGTGTTTCAGGTTTGAATTTTAATATTCAGTCTATTTGGTGAGAAGGTTGACCAGTTTTCTTTGGCTCCTGATTGTCAGTGCTGGCCCCTGTGGTAGGATGGAGGGAAGAGACATGGTTATGTGACAGGCTGAAAGGCACAAAAGAACCAATGGAGGTGGTAAACAAGCGGGAGAATAGGATGTCTTAAGGAAATGTAAGTTTTTGGGAGGAGACCAGCCTTTAAGGAAATTAAGGGATGTTGAATTTCTGTGCTTCTCTAGCTAGAAGGAGAGGAATGGGCCCTGAGCATGGCTGTACAAGTTCAGGTGTGAAAGTTGGGAATTTCTGGCAGAAAGAGGTCATTCCATAAAATCCATACACACAAGGTGGAGGGAAAAAATGGAACCTTCCTGGCAGCTGTCAGTGTCCCCAGTTTCTGTAGTAAAGGATGGGACTGAGGTTGGGGAGGGCTGTGCTTTGATAGAGGAAACCAAGAAAGCATGGGTACCTTGCAGATAAGACAAGATATGGAACATGGGCTCCTCATGGGGTCCGTGTAGGCATGGGGCTTAATAATATTAATGATGATGAAACATTTTGAGAGTCTCTCTGTGTGCAGTGCCACAGGCTGAGCATTTCCCTTGCATTGTCCATTTAATTCTCAATGTTTCTCAGTGAGGTAGGCACTGCAGTTGTCCCACGAAGGTTCTGCAGGGCCAGAGCAGCCCTGGATGACCAGGGGCTTGGTGTGTAGAGAAGAGAGGGCCCAGGTCAGGACCAGGGCAAGGGCTGTCATGAGAAAAATGATTCTGTACCTTAGTCTATTGTGAGTACTAGTTGGGTATTTCTCAGTGAATTTTTAACTACAGCATTTGTAATCTCTAGTATTTGGCTTTATCTATGTTTTCAAAGAATATAAACAAATAAGCATGATGGATCCTGATTTTATACTCAGCCCCACCCATGGCTTGGGTTTTGGAGACAAGCCAAATTTAAAAACAGACTGCTTTAAACATACTGGTAAGAAAGTGGAAAAAAACTTATAATGGTAGACCTTGTTCATGGTAGAAAGAACTCAACTTAGCCTCAGGGTCAGCATTTATTAAATGGGATAACAAAGGGTTGTAAGTATTGCCATTTTGTGTTCTTCTCTAGAAACTGGCAGTAAGATTCCCAGCCAAGAAATTAAACTTTTTTTTTTTTATTTGAGATGGAGTTCGCTCTTGTTGCCCAGCCTGGAGTGCAATGGCGTGATCTCGGCTCACCACAACCTCCACCTCCTGGGTTCTAGCAATTCTCCTGCCTCAGCCTCACGAGTAGCTGAGATTACAGGCATGTGCCACCACACCTGGCTAATTTTGTATTTTTATTGGAGACGGGGTGTCTCCATGTTGGTCAGGCTGGTCTCGAACTCCTGAGCTCAGGTGATCCGCTCGCCTCGGCCTCCCAAAGAGCTGGGATTACAGGCGTGAGCCACCGCGCCCACCCCTAAACTTTTAAATCAATGTACGAACCCATGCAGGTAAGGGCCGGGTTCGAGAGACTAAGGCTCTGGAGAACAGATGGGATCTGGCTGTAGGAGTTCCCATTTCTTGAGGAAGTTACATTGGTCAGCCCATAGTCACAGAGGCAGAAAGCCCAAGTACCACCCAAGGCAGAAGGAATTCTGGATGTGGGAAGTGGAGTATCTTGGCCTCTAACAAGGATTAGAGAACCTGAAGCCACCTAGTGACTACCATACAACTACCATGTAATTACCATCTGCTGGGCCTGGCAGCTGGGGCTGGTGCCAAAGGATGACTTGGTGGTGTGGGAAGGGGTTGTCTCCTCATAATCCCCCTCAGTGCCCCAAGCCACCCTCAAACAAACATACAAACAAATGATGTTCCCGGATTTCAGCAAGATTATGTGCAGTCAGGTAGAGTGAACCAAGGTATCTTGAGAACATGTTATGTTATTGATCTGTCACATACAATCTGAGTGAAAGTAGTATGCTTGCCAAGCAGAGCAGCACAGGACGAGCCCTCTAGTCCCTCCTTCCAATCAAGCTGCTAGCCCTGAGTCCTTGCCATGTGGAACGTTCTAATTGCTGCTGCAGATACTCCACATATACGATTTTATTTAATCCTCACAGCTCTAAGAGGTGGACATGAGGCCCCCCCCCATCTCTAAAGATGATGGACAGTAGGGATTTAGAGCTTTTTCTCTGACCTTCTCAGACCTGGGTCAAGATATGTGTGTGTGTATATGTGTGTGTGTGTGTGTGTGTGTGTGTGTGTGTGAGAGAGAGAGATCTTTGGCCTTTCTAAGTCTCTTTCTCCTTCTCTGCGGGGAGAATACCTACTTGAAGGAGTTGTGCATTGAGGCACATAGTAGGCACTTGTGAGCAATGCCTATTATTTTTTCTTTTTTTGAGACCGAATCTCATTCTGTCTCTCAGGCTGGAGTGCAGTGGTGCGATCTTGGCCAAGTGATTCTTGGCTCACAAGTGATTCTTGGTTCACCAGGTTCAAGTGATTCTCTTGCCTCAGCCTCCCGAGTAGCTGGGATTACAGGAGTGCACCACCATGCCCGACTAATTTTTGTATTTTAGTAGAGATGGGGTTTTGCCGTGCTGGCCAGCCTGGTCTCGAGCTCCTGACCTCAGGTGATCCACCTACCTCAGCCTCCCAAAGTGCTGGGATTACAGGTGTGAGCCACTGCACCTGGCCACAATGCCTGTTTTGAGGCTCACAGAGGCCTCTTTGGTAGCCAGGAGACTGACCATCCTTGGGCAACACCTTTAGCTCTGAAACTGCACTAACACTCTTGGGGACTGGAGACGATGGGCATGCTTGGCTCACAGTGGATGCTTAATGAGAAGTCAATTCCCATTTCAGGGGATCAAGGACTTGGCCCAGGGCATGTCCCTGAGGAGTTTTTGGTCTGTCTCCACAGACTGCCATAGGCAACACACTAGTCCAGGACATCTGTTATTCTCCAGATACCCGAAAGCTCCTCATCCGCCTCAGTGACGTTTACGACAGGTAAGATATTTGGCTGCATCAGCACTTTGGGGAGGGCTGAGTACCCAGATTTATAGCTCTGCCTTAGTCTGGCTGTGCTGTGTCCAGTCAAACCATGATTTACGCAGCCAGAGTGTTTCTTTCCCCAATAGGAAGACATTCCCACTTGTTCTTCCTTCCCCTCCTGTTAAGCTGTTTGAGCAAGCTGCACCCTCGCCTGTTTTACACAGTCTGTGTGGTGAGTGGGCTGTGAAATGGGTTTGTCCTAATCCATCTTGTTTATGAACAAGGTCATTTCTGGAGAACCTGAAAGTGAACACGGAGAATCTGCTGCAAGTTGAAAACACAGGGAAGGTGAAAGGGCTTATTCTTACCCTTAAAGGAGAGCCTGGTGGGCAGACCCAAGCATTTGACTTTTACTCAAGATATTTTGCACCGTGGGTTGGTGTGGCTGAAGACCCAGTGACAGGTACTTTTTACTTGAGCCCAGGGGAGGGTTAAACAATGGAAGAGGAGGATCACAAATAGTTATTTAAGTGCACTTCCTGTGACCTTTCAGGTGGCTTGGGTTTTGAGCTGCCTTATTCCTCTATCTTTCCCCATCCCTGCCATCCCTTCACTGAAGTCTTACATGAAAAACATAAAATAGAGCAGGCAGATAACAGGGTTAAACCTGAGTGTCAGACAGCCTAGGTTTACATTCCTAGCTTCCTAGCTCTTGACCTTGGGCAAGTGACTTGACTTTTAAAAGTCTCAGTTCCCTCCTCTATAAATTGTATATAATACCTCATAGGGCTATAAAAACACAATGCAAGTTAAGGGCTTACTACAGTGCCTGGCACATGGTAAGTGCCCAATAACTACTAGCTATTATATTGTATTATTATGTTTTTTGAGACATAGTTTCACTTCATCACCCAGGCTAGAACGGAGTGGCATGATCCCAGCTCACTGCAACCTCAGCCTCCCAGGTTCAAGCGATTCTCCTGCCTCGGCCTCCCTAGTAGCTGGAACTACAGGCGTCCGCCACTACACCTGGCTAATTTTTGTGTTTTTAGTGGAGATAGGGCTTCACCATGTTGGCCAGGATGGTCCCGAACTCCTGACCTCAAATGATCCCTCCTCAGCCTCCCAAAGTGCTGGGATTACAGGCATGAGCCACTGTGCCTAGCCAACTACTAGCTATTTTAATAATAACAACAAAACTAGCTCCTTGAGCCAATATTTCTAGATTGTCCGCCACCTGGGAGCAGAGGGATGAGTCAAAGATGGGCAGAAATGTCATGACTCCTACTCTCACCATCTTTGGGAACAGTGGGCTGCACTGCAAAGGACGAGAATGCTTGATGTGGGAGGATGGTGGGTGGGATGGTGAAGGGGCTACAGGAGGCTGGGCAGAGCCTTCAAGGCTCCTGTTCTGGTCAGATGGCAGGGCCTGGATGGCTCAGCCACTCTCTGAGGAACAAAACACGTGAATTCAAAACTCAGCAAACAAGCACTTTTAAGACTCAGGAAAATACCCAACAATATCCAAACAGTCCAGCTTCCCCATGGAGGAAAAGTTCCGAGCAGATTTGCACATGCACAGCTGCTTCACAAAGATTTTAATTGGCACAGAGTGCAAGTTTTTTTTTTTTTTTTTTTTCCCCCGTAATGCTTTTCTAGAGTATAAAGGCCTTTGGACTTTGATGACCAACATCTGAGTTTGCTTGGGACTGAAGGGTTTCTCAGGATACAGAACTTTCAGTGCTAAAACCAGAACAGTCTCAGGCAAACCAGGCAAGATGGTTGGTTGCCTTACTTGAACATCCCATAACACTTTTTTTTTTTTTTTTGCCCAGGCTGGAGTGCAATGGCACGTTCTCAGCTCCCTGCAACCTCCATCTCCCGAGTTCAAGAGATTCTTCTGCCTTAGCCTTCCGAGTAGCTGGGATTACAGGCAACTGCCACCATGCCAGGCTAATTTTTTTGTATTTTAAGTAGAGACAGGGTTTTGCCATGTTGGCCAGGCTGGTCTTGAACTCCTAGCCTCAGGTGATCCACCTGCCTCGGCCTCCCAAAGTGCTGGGATTACAGGCATGGAGCCACCATGCCCGCCCCATAACACTTAATAGGTTTTCCGAAACAAGAGGCTTTTAACCTCGCCATCTTTTTCTTCACAAAATATTTTTCTGTCAGTTATTGCTGTATATTTTGTTATTTCATTTTAAAATCCAATATCTGATCTAAATCTAGAGTACAAACGTGAAAAAATGCCTCACTAAAAAAGAAGTTCTTTTGGCACCAAAAGCTCAGGAATGTTAGCTTGGTGGAAAATTTAGCCTTTTGGCCAGGTGCAGTGGCTCATGCCTGTAATCCCACCACTTTGGGAGACCGAGGTGGGAGGGTTGCATGAGGCCAGGAGTTTCAGACCAGCCTAAGCAACATAGGGAGACCCCGTCTCTACAAAAAAATTAAAAAATAATAGTTAAAAGAAAAGAAAATTTAGCCTTTTTTCAGAGTTTCCACCTTTCTTTGCATATGCACTCTGGGAAGAAGGAGATACTTTCCCTGGAAAGATGTAGAAAGACCTATGTAAGGCTGGGCGCGGTGGCTCATGCCTGTAATCCCAGCCCTTTGGGAGGCTGAAATGGGTACATCACTTGAGGTCAGGAGTTCAAGACCAGCCTGGCCAACATAGTAAAACCCTGTCTCCACTAAAAATACAAAAATTAGCTGGGCCTGGTGGCTCATGCCTGTAATCCCAGCTACTCAGGAGGCTGAGGCAGGAGAATCACTTCAACCCGGGAGGCGGAGGTTGTAGTGAGCCGAGATTGTGCCACTGCACTCCAGCCTGGGCGACAGAGTGAGACTCCGCCTCAAAAAAAAAAAAAAAAAAAAAGAATTATGCAAAGACCTTGATTCTCCTACCAAGGGCTAACAATGAGCTGGTAGACAAGACAAGAATTAAAACCTGCAGTCTAATTCAGCCTTAGGAAACTGTAAGGACCAGTCACAGTGGCTCATACCTGTAATCCCAGCACTTTGGGAGGCTGAGGCAGGTGGATCTCTTGAGATCAGGAGTTCAAGACCAGGCTGGGCAACATGGTAAAACCCCATCTCTACAAAAAATACAAAAATTAGCCAGGCATGGTGACATGCACCTGTAGTTCCAGCTACTTGCGGGGGGCTGAGGTAGGAGGATGGCTTGAGAACGGGATGTTAAGACTGCAGTGAGCCATGATTGTGCCACTGCACTCCAGGCTGGACAACAGAGCAAGACTGTGTCTCAAAAAAATAAAAATTAAAATAAAATAAAATAAAAAGAAAAAAGGAAAGAAAAGAAACTGTAAGACACATTTGATACATAATTTGGCAGAGTTTATCCATAAATTCTATGTCTTCCTTTCTGTCTCCTTTCATAATTCTACACCTTGCTGTGGCCTGGCCAACATAATGATTTAGGTGATCTAGAGTTTAGTCAAATTGGATAATTGATTGTGATTGCTTAGAAATTTACCACAAAATCGCCTCTGTTTTCTTTGGGATTGTCTCCTAACTTTTCATTTCTTTTGAGGGTCTGCACACGCTGTTCTCAGCAGCTACTGGTCCCAGCATCTGGGGAAGAAAGAAATGCATGGTAGGACAGCTCTTTACCAATTTCTTTTTTATTTGCCTAATTCGAAGCTCGTGTTCCTTCTCATATGTACTATCCCCTTGAAAATGTAATAAAATGTTAGGGATCACCCTATGTGAAAATGAAAGTTTTTAAAATTCCTTCACCCTTAAAGATCCTCCACCCCAAACATCCTTCACCTCTGCCTCCCCCAACATACAGAGACTGTACAGACACAGAAAAAGTAACTGACCAATAAGTGTTTGTTGAATAAAATAGCTGTATAACTTTGGCCCAGAGAGGTTATTTGTAATGTGATGGGTTGAGACTGTATGATCACCAAGGTTCCTTACTGCTATTGCTAGTCACAGGATTGAATCAAACAAATTACTTTGGAACCAAGTCCCCTAGTGATTAATGTATTGCTTAGAGGCAGAGAAAAATGATGGCAGCCAATGGAGGCTGCACTGCCCTGATCATCCAAGGAGGAGTCTGTGACCCTGATTTAGAGAGAGCAAGGTGGCTATTCATTTTCCTTGGCGAGTCTAATTATTCTCCTAAGTACTGAGCTCCCGGAAGGCTGAGGCTATGCCTCTTTTGTCTGCCTGGAACACGTGGTCGCTTGAATATGTTATGAGTGAATGAACTCCCTCTGTCCTATTCAGAGCTGAGAAGATGGGGGACTTCTCAGCAGGGCTGAGACCATCCTTCTTCATCTTAGAGTTACAGGCCTGCCTCTACTGTTTCAAACATCTTTGCTTACTCCTAGAGAGTGCTGGGGAAGAAGCGATGAGTGGGGTGTGTCTGGGACATTACAGGAATTAGTAAAGGAGATGGCCCAGGAAAAGGCTCAGGAAGGGAGTATGTGGAGCTGTGTGTTTTGCAGATCAAATTGAGTTTGTGGCTGTCTCAGTCTGCAGGAGAATGGGGATGGGAGTGGGCAGTACCATAAACAGACGAAGGAATTTATTCTTGAAACTGATCTGGGAGGACTCGAAGATTTGTAATAAGTCTTTCACTATGCTTTGTTAATTTAAAAGGGTGAAAATACTCTTAATTTGACTTGTTTGTTTTCTTTAGCGTTTCAGTGTTCCCGCCGAGGAGGAGAGCTGGGAATTTCACTTCGTCCAGACGGAAGGGTTGACATTACAGGAAGTGCAGCTGTTGTTTTAGAGGGCACACTGACAGTCTAGAGGTGGTTATGCTGTGATGCTGCTGTCTCTAACCACCAAGTATTTTCTGCATAAAAAGAAATGTAAGGGGCTGCCTTTAGCAAATGTGCATAGTAGTCTACTTAATCCTCATGTTAAAAATTGAAAAATGGGCCAGGTGCAGTGGCTCATGCCTGTAATCCTAGCACTTTGAGAGGCCAAGGTGGGCGGATCACCTGAGGTCAGGGGTTCGATACCAGCCTGGCCAACATGGTGAAACCTCATCTCTACTAAAATTACAAAAATTAGCTGGGTGTGGTGCCACATGCCTGTAATCCCAGCTACTTGGGAGGCTGAGGCAGGGAGAATCCCTTGAACCCAGGAGGCAGAAGTTGGAGTGAGCCGAGATCACACCACTGTACTCCAGCCTGGGCGACAGAGTGAGACTCCGTACACACACACACACACACACACAAAATTGAAAAGTGAAGACATTTTAATGGAGATTTAATAATGCTTCCAGACTAATGCACTAATGGAGTTTTGGCTCCACTCATGAGTGTATTTGAAATCTAAGTAACCAGCTACAAAGAATAATGTCACTTCATTTGATTATGACTACCAATCAAGAGAAGGAGGAATACATTTCTGAGGAGTGAAACTAAACCATCTGAGCTTAAATGAGTACCTGATTTTGCAGCCATTAAAATGAGTCAATAACTATGTAGAAATATAGAAAAATATTTTATAATATGATACTAAGAAAGAGGACAGTAGGCCATAAAATGTTAGCAGTGTGATGCTGTGTCTATATAAATAAGCATGGGCCATTAAAAATAGCAAACTGAAAACAGTTCATGTGTGGGGGGCAAGATTAGAAGTCATTTTAATGTATCTAAGAAGTGATTTCCTTTATTGTTGTACTCAGGTACAAAGACTAAAAATCAGGACGAATCCAGAAAATTAAAACAAAAGAGTATGTATTAGCCTACTTCCTGTCGTCGTGAAATTAAACACTCAAAGTAATGTAATCTCAGCAGGGCGTGGCGGCTCATGCCTGTAATCCCAGCACTTTTGGCAGGACGAGGCAGGAGGATCGCTTGAGCCTAGGCGTTCGAGACCAGCCTGGGCAACACAGCGAGAACCTGTCTCTGTTAAAAAAAAAAAAAAGGAATGTAATTTCAATCTTTTTCTTGATATATGGCTTGAGAATGATAATGTAAAAGGAATTCTTCTCTTACTTCAATAAAATGCATTTTAACATAACTTTAAATTCAGTTAAATGTACAATATTGAATACCTATAGTTGACTTTGGGATGGAGACTTTTTCAAGTCATTAAGAGTGTTTAAGGTGATCTCATTGATGGTAGTTCTCAGCCATCTCAAAAACTGCAAGCTAATCAGTCAGACATTCTTTAATGACCCCAATTTTTTCACTTTAATTGCTACCATGTTTTCTATTTTTACTGATTTTTGCTAAAGCATGTAAGAGTGAATTTATTATAGCAGTAATCTTGTGTTTCTCCTGATGTGCAATAAATCAATAATTCACCAGCTTTAATGCCTTAACTTAATGAGTAACCAGTGCCCCACCGCCTCCCCCCGGACCTCACAACTGATCTCAACACACCCACGGGTCATGATACCAAGGGCGAGAATCACCAGAGGGTTTTCCCCCAATTTTGGATTTTCCTAACCTGAGACTGAATTATATGAATAAGTTTATATAAATGCACAGTTGAGAGGGCCCGAATTTTATCAGATCTGAATCTGATCTTTCAAATGTGTGCTAAATTGTTTTTTTTTTTTTTTTTTTTTTTTTTTTTGAGACAGAGTCTTGCTCTGTCACTCAGGCTGGTGCCATCTTGGCTCACTGCAGCCTCCGCCTTCCAGGTTCAAATGATTCTCATGACACAGCCTCCAAAGTAGCTGGGATTACAGGTGCCCACCACCATGCCTGGCTAATTTTTGTATTTTTAGTAGAGATGGGATTTCACCATGTTGGCCAGGCTGGTCTCAAACTCCTGGCCTCAAGTGATCCACCCGCCGTGGCCTCCCAAAGTGCTGGGAGTATAGGCGTGAGCCACTGTGCCTGGTGGTGCTATATTCTTAATAGATATTTTTGGGAAAGAAGTCTCTGACATAACTCTGGATTCCTTTTCACATGAAAGTTGTTATTTGTAGCACCGGACTTGACTTTTCATCCTATATATATATATATATATTTTTTGAGACGGAGTCTCACTCTGTCGCCCAGGCTGGAGTGCAGTGGCACAATCTCGGCTCACTGCAAGCTCCGCCTCCCGGGTTCACGCCATTCTCCTGCCTCAGCCTCCCAAGTAGCTGGGACTACAGGTGCCCGCCACCACGCCCGGCTAATTTTTTGTATTTTTAGTAGAGACGGGGTTTCACCGTGCTAGCCAGGATGGTCTCGATCTCCTGACCTCGTGATCCGCCCGCCTTGGCCTCCCAAAGTTCTGGGATTACAGGCGTGAGCCACCGCACCTGGCCTCATCCTATATTTTCTTTTTTTTTTTTTAAACTTTATTTATAAAAGGTGGCAGGCTAGTTTGTCCTGTGGGCTGTGGTTTGCCACCCCTGCTAAAGCTTTTTTTCTTTTCTTTCTTTCTTTTTTTTTTTTTTTACCCAAATGTGTTTTTAATTATAACATTAACAAAGATAAAGCAAAATCAGGGAAGTACAAAATAATTACATGCGAGTCTAACAAAATAAACATAATTTGTTCTTAGATTCTATGTACTTCCTCTAAACCTGCTGTTTTTCCAAATATTGGACCTTTTCCTCTTTACTAGTTTTCTTTTTTTTTTTTTTAATTAAGTATTTATTGATCATTCTTGGGTGTTTCTCGGAGAGGGGGATGTGGCAGGGTCATAGGATGATAGTGGAGAGAAGGTCAGGAGATAAACACATGAACAAAGGTCTCTGGTTTTCCTAGGCAGAGGTCCCTGCGGCCTTCTGCAGTGTTTGTGTCCCTGGGTACTTGAGATTAGGGAGTGGTGATGACTCTTAAAGAGCGTGCTGCCTTCAAGCATCTGTTTAACAAAGCACATCTTACACCGCCCTTAGTCCATTTAACCCTGAGTTGACACAGCACATGTTTCAGAGAGCACGGGGCTGGGGGAAAGGCCATAGATCAACAGCATCCCAAGGCAGAAGAATTTCTCCTAGTCAGAACAAAATGGAGTCTCCTATGCCCACCTCTTTCTACACAGACACAGCAACAATCTGATCTCTCCTTTCTTTTTCCCACACTTCCCCCCCTTCTTTTCAACAAAACTGCCATCATCCTCATGGCCTGCTCCTGATGGTCGCTGTCTCTTCGGAGCTGTTGGGTACACCTCCCAGACAGGGCGGCCAGGCAGAGGCGCTCCTCACCTCCCAGACGGGGCAGCCGGGCAGAGGCGCTCCTCGCCTCCCAGACGGGGCGCCCGGGCAGAGGCGCTCCTCACCTCCCAGACGGGGCGCCCGGGCAGAGGCGCTCCTCACCTCCCAGACGGGGCGCCCGGGCAGAGGCGCTCCTCACCTCCCAGACCTGGCGCCCGGGCAGAGGCGCTCCTCACCTCCCAGACGGGGCGGCCGGGCAGAGGCGCTCCTCACCTCCCAGACGGGGCGGCCGGGCAGAGGCGCTCCTCACCTCCCAGACGGGGCGCCCGGGCAGAGGCGCTCCTCACCTCCCAGACGGGGCGGCCGGGCAGAGGCGCTCCTCACCTCCCAGACGGGGCGCCCGGGCAGAGGCGCTCCTCACCTCCCAGACGGGGCGGCCGGGCAGAGGCGCCCCTCACTTCTCCCAGATGGGGTGGCGGCCGGGCAGAGGCGCTCCTCACATCCCAGACGGGGCGGCCGGGCAGAGGCGCTCCTCACTTCCTTCCAGACGGGGTGGCCGGACAGAGACGCTCCTCACTTCCCAGACGGGGCGGCCGGGCAGAGGCGCTCCTCACTTCCCAGACGATGGGCAGCCGGGTAGAGGCGCTCCTTACTTCCTCCCAGACGGGGTGGCCGGGCAGAGGCGCTCCTCACCTCCCAGACAGGGCGCCGGGCAGAGGCGCTCCTCACCTCCCAGACGGGGCGGCCGGGCAGAGACGCTCCTCACCTCCCAGACGGGGCGCCGGGCAGAGGCGCTCCTCACCTCCCAGACGGGGCGGCCGGGCAGAGGCGCTCCTCACCTCCCAGACGGGGCGCCCGGGCAGAGGCGCTCCTCACCTCCCAGACGGGGCGGCCGGGCAGAGGCGCTCCTCACCCCCCAGACGGGGCGGCCGGGCAGAGGCGCTCCTCACCCCCCAGACGGGGCGGCCGGGCAGAGGCGCTCCTCACCCCCCAGACGGGGCGGCCGGGCAGAGGCGCTCCTCACTCCCCAGACGGGGCGGCCGGGCAGAGGCGCTCCTCACTTCCCAGACGGGGCAGCCGGGCAGAGGCGCTCCTCGCTTCCCAGATGGGGTGGCAGCCGGGCAGAGGCGCTCCTCACTTCCTCCCAGACGGAGTGGCGGCCAGGCAGCTCATCCTATATTTTCAAACCACATATTCACTTGTGTGATTTTTGTTTGAAATTGTCCAATAGATAGTTAAGTCCGAATAGTCAGAATACTGATTATGTTTTTTTTTTTTCCATACATAGGCTGTTTATGTAAGAACACTGATTATGTTTACTGTGTTTCCTCAGCCTGCTGAAAATGGACTCAGGGGCTGCAGTGCACATGTGTGTGGGAAGTAGCCACCAGGGAAGCAGGGACCGGGACAGGACAAGCACACCTGAATAGATAAAGTTATAAAGATAAACATTATCTTTATATAAATATGCCTACATTTATATAAAAATAAACATATTTAAACACTAAGGCCAGGCACGGTGGCTCATGCCTGTAATCCTAGCATTTTGGGAGGCCAAGGTGGGTGGATCACTTGAGGTCAGGAGTTCGAGACCAGCCTGGCTAACATGGTGAAACCCCGTCTCTATTAAAAATACAAAAATTAGCTGGGTGCGGTGGCAGGTGCCTGTAATCCCAGCTACTCAGGAGGCTGAGGCAGGAGAATCACTTGAACCCAGGAGGCAGAAGTTTCAGTGAGCCGAGATCGCACCCTGCACTCCAGCCTGGGAGACAGAACGAGACTGTCTAAAAATAAATAAATAAACAGTAAAATCACATTTGGTCTTGACTTGTGCATGTGTAGTCAAATTCTACTAAATTAAATACAGTATGATGGGATTTTAATTCACCAAGTGGGGAAGCTTGTCATGTCTTGATGACATCTACAATTTAAGTCAATTTTGCCATTTTGCTGACTCTTCTTATTTTGGCTTCTTAGTCACTATGCAGCTTTTTAATGTTTGTTTATTTCTTTGTTTTTAAGAGAAAAGGTCTTGCTCTTTTGCCCTTGCTTGTTGCCCAGGCTGGAGTGCAGTGGGGTGATCATAGCTCATCGCAGCCTCAAACTCCTGGGCTCAAGTGATCCTCCCACCCCAGCCTCCTGAGTAGCTAGGACTACAGGCATGTGCCTCCATGCCCAGCTAATTTTTGAATTTTTTGTAGAGACAGGGTCCTGTTATGTTGCCCAGTCTGGTCTTGAACTCTTGGCTTCAAGTGATCCTCCTGCCTTGGCCTCCCAAATCATTGGCATTACAGGCATGAGCCACTGTGCGTGGCCAGCTTTTTATGTTTTTATACAAATATAAAAAGTGACATCTCTGGGTAGCAAGAGCAAAGAGCCTCTAGGATATATGCTGTACAGTGAGTTATCTGCTGAAATGAGCAGGGCAGGTTTGAGAGCCCTACTTCCAGATAGGTTTGTTCCTGCCTCTTCCACCTCTGCCCACCTCTTGCCTACCTGATCTTAACTGAGAATGGCCAGAGGTGAATGCAGAGGGACCTGTGTTTCTGCTTGTATTAGTCCATTTTCACGCTGCTGATAAAGACATACCTGAGACTAGGTAATTTATAAAGAAAAAGAGTTTAGTGGACTCACAGTTTCACATGGCTGGGGAGGCCTCATGATCATGGCGAAGGTGAAAGGCATGTCTTACGTGGTGGCAGACAAGACAGAATGAGAGCCAAGCAAAAGGGGGAAACCCCTTATAAAACCAGCAGATCTTGTGAGACTTATTCAATACCACAAGAACAGTATGGGGGAAACTGCCCTCATCGTTCAATTATTTCCCACCACCAGGTTCCTCCTATGACATGTGGGAATTATGGGAGCTACAATTCAAGATGAGATTTGGGTGGGGACACAGACAAACCATATCATTCCCTTCTTGGTCCCTCCCAAATCTCATGTTCTCAATCATGCCTTCCCAACAGTCTCCCAAAGTCTTAACTCATTTCAGCATTAACTCAAAAGTCCACAGTCCAAAGTCTCATCTGAGACAAGTCAAGTCCCTTCCACCTATGAGCCTGTAAAATCAAAAGCAAGTTAGTTACTTCCTACATACAATGGGGGTGCAGGCATTGGGTAAATACAACTGTTCCAAATGGGAGAAATTGGCCCAAACAAAGTGGTTACATACAGGCCCCAGGCAAATCTGAAATCCACTGGGGCAGTCAAATCTTAAAGCTCCAAAATGATCTCTTTTGACTCCATGTCTCAATCCAGGCCATGCTGATGCAACAGATGGGCTTCCATAGCCTTGGGCAGCTCTACCCCTGTGGCTTTGCAAGATATAGCCCCCCTCATGGCTGCTTTCACAGGCTGATGTTGAGTGTCTGTGGATTTTCCAGGTGCATGGTGCAAGCTGTTGCTTGATCTACCATTATGGGGTCTGGAGGACAGTGGCCCTCCTCTCATAGCTCCACTAGGGAGTGCCCCAGTGGGGACTCTGTGTGGGGGCTTGCACCCCACATTTCCCTTCTGCACTGCCTTAGCAGAGGTTCTCCATGAGGGCTACATCCCTGCAGCACACTTCTGCCTGGACAACCAGGCATTTCCATACATCCTCTGAAATCTAGGCAGAGGTTCCCAAACCTCAGTTCTTGACTTCTGTGCTCCTGCAGGCTCAACACCATGTGGAAGCTGCCAAGGCTTAGGGCTTGCACACTCTGAAGCAATGGCCTGAGTTATACTTTGGCCCCTTTTAGCCATGGCTAGAGCAGCTGGGATGCAGGGCACCAAGTCCCTAGGCTGCACACAGCAGGAGGGTCCTGGACCTGGCCCACAAAACCATTTTTTTTTTCTAGGCCTTTGGGCTTATAGTGGGAGGGGCTGCCACAAAGATCTCTGGCATGACGTGGAGGCATTTTTCCCATTGTGTTGGTGATAAACATTTGTCTACTTGTTATTTATGCACATTTCTGCAGCTGGCTTGAATTTCTCCTCAGAAAATGGGTTTTTCTTTTCTATCGCATCCTTAGACTGCAAATTTTTTGAACTTTTATGCTTTGTTTCCCTTTTAAAACTGAATGCTTTTAACAGCACCCAAGTCACATCTTGAATGCTTTGCTGCTTAGAAATTTTTTTGGCCAGATACTCTAAATCAACTCCTTCAAGTTAAAAGTTCCATAGATCTCTAGGGCAGGGGCAAAATGCTGCCAGTCTCTTTGATAAAATATAGCAAGAGTCACCTTTACTCCAGTTCCCAACAAGTTCCTCATCCCCATCTGAGACCACCTCAGCCTGGATTTCATTGTCCATATCATTATCAGCATTTTGGTCAAAGCTGTTCAACAAGTCTCTAGGAAGTTCCAAACTTTCCACATTTTCCTATCTTCTTGTGAGCCCTCCAAACTGTTCCAACCTCTGCCTGTTACCCAGTTTCAAAGTTGCTTCCACATTATTGGGTATCTACAGCAGTGCCCCACTCCCAGTACCAATTTACTGTATTAGTCCATTTTCATGCTGCTGTTAAAGGCGTACCTGAGACTGGATAATTTATAAAGAAAAAGAGGTTTAATGGACTCACAGTTCCACATGGCTGGGGAGGCCTCACAATTATGGCAGAAGGTGAAAGGCATGTCTTACATGGTGGCAGGAAAGAATGAATGAGAGCCAAGCAAAAGGAGAAACCCCTTATAAAACCAGCAGATCTCATGAGACTTATTCACTATCATGAGAACAGTATGGGGGAAACTGCCCCCATGATTCAATTATCTCCCACCAGGTCCCTCACACAAGTTGTGGGAATTATGGGAGCTACAATTCAAGATGAGATTTGGGTGGGGACACAGCCAAACCATATCACTGCTTTCAAGTTTAATGTTGCTATTGGTTGAAAATAGTGCTCCCAGTAAAGTTGGCATCCAATCTCTGGTGTATTGAATTAGACTAGGTTATGCTAAAGTACAAAATATCTACAAAATCATAGTGGCTTAAAATAACAAACATTTTATTTGACCTCAGTGTCTAGTACAGGCCAGGAGGGGTACTGTTTCTTGTGATCATGCAGTGGCTCAGGCTGATTTTTCATTCTGCCATCTCAACATGTGGTCTCTGTAGTTGTGGCAGCAGGAGGAAAGATTGTATGGAGACCTTCCTGTGCTTTGGCTCAGAAGTGATAGGTGTCAATTCTGTTCACAGTCTTTGGCCAGAACTGGTCACATATCTCCATCTAACAGCCAAAGAGCTGAGAAATGTGAGAGCTCATGGATATATTCTGTGTACAGTAAATATAATTGCTATGCCTGGGGAAGGTTTTCAGGCCACTCAGATGGTTCCCTCTAGGATGACATTACATGGGTAAACTTATCACAGCCCAGGGGATTAGGGGTACAGTCTCAAAAGCCTATTATGTAAGTGCACCAAGAGTAAATCTATCTTTCAGGGGCAGACTCACATTAACCTAGCACATAGAGACTGAAATATAAAGCCAGAACACCAATTTGTTATTTTACAATGAGAAATGTAACCACAGAATAGATTAGATCAGAGCATTTTCTCCTTATTTGCATATCTGTTTGGGTAACCAAATTGTAATCAGAAAGCTCTTTGGTGACCAGGGAGCCAAAACAAGGAGAGTCAGCAAAATGGACTTAAATGGCAGATGTCATCAAGACATGATAGGCTTCCCCACTTTGACAACACAATAGAATCCCATCGTATTGCACTTACTTTAGTCAAATTTGACTACATCTGCTCAGGTCAAGGCCACATGTGATTTTAGTGTTGATTGATTGATTGATTGATTGATTGATTGAGATAGGGTCTTTCTCTGTCACCCAGGCTGAAGTGCAGTGGCGTGATCATAGCTCATTGCAGCCTTGACTTCTCAAGCTCAAGCCGTCCTCCCACCCCAGCCTCCTGAGTAGTTGGGACCACAGGCACGTGCCACCACTTCTGGCTAATTTTTTGATTTTTTATAGAGATGAGGTCTCACTATGTTGCCCAGGCTGGTCTCAAACTCCTGGGCACAAGTGACCTTCCTGCCTTGGCCTCCCAAAATGCTGAGATTATAGGTGTAAGCCACCACACTTGGCCTAAATATATTAATTTTTGGTACAACGATGGTCCCTAGTTCAAGCAAACATCTTTGTCAAACACTCAACAAAACAGTGATTTGTTCTAGCACTGTAGAAAAAAACTGGTAGTGCTATGCTTGTGAACTGGTGTATCTGTCTACTATGCTTTACAGGTTATTCATGGGATTTTCTTTCTTTCTTTTTTTTGTTTTTGAGACAAAGTCTCGCTCTGTCACCCAGGCTGGAGTGCAATGTCGTGATATTGGCTCACTGCAACCTCTCCCTCATGGTTTCAAGTGATTCTCTTGCCTCAGCCCCCTGAGTTGCTGGGACTACAGGCGCCTGCCACCATGCCTGGCTGATTTTTGTATTTTTAGTAGAAACAGAGTTTCACCATATTGGCCAGCCTGGTGTCGAACTCCTAACCTCAAAAGATCTGCCTGCCTTGGCCTCCCAAAGTGTTGGGATTATAGGTGTGAGCCAGCACACCCGGCCTATTTGTGGAATTTTCAAGGATAATCTTGGAAAACTTAATTTTTGCCTTATGCACTATGGTAGCCTGCCTCCAGAATGGTTTCCAATGATCCCCATCTTCTGCTATCAGGCCCTTAGGCAGTCCCCTCCCACATTGCACCAGGATTGGTCTGTGAGACCAGCGGAATATCCAGAGGTAATGCAGTTAGGTTATAAAAGGCTGCATCTTCTGTTTTGGTCAGTTTCTGTCCGTCTACCTCCCTGTCTTGAATCCCTTGCCCTGTGGGAAGCCAGCTGCCTCATCATGAGCAGCCTTAAGAAGAAGCCCACGTAGCAATGAACTGAGGCCTTTGACAAACAGCCACATAAATGAGCTTGGAAGTGGACCTTCCCGCTCCGGTCATCCTCAGATGATGCCATCCTGCTGACACCTTGACAGCAGCCTTGTGAGAAACCCTGAACCAGAGATATCCAGCTATGCTGCTCCAGATTGTTAACCCACAGAGACTGAGATAATAAACGTTTGTAGTTTTAAGTAGCTAAATTTGATGTAACTTGTTTTGCAGCAAAAGAAAATGAATGCACATGGTGTCTTTATCTT
The DNA here is from genome assembly GCF_028885655.2 of Pongo abelii. Taxonomy (NCBI): domain Eukaryota; kingdom Metazoa; phylum Chordata; class Mammalia; order Primates; family Hominidae; genus Pongo; species Pongo abelii. The sequence continues at coordinate 75,969,939 of NC_071993.2, forward strand.
TTATTTTTATTTACTTTTTTGAGACAGAATTTCACTCTTGTTGCCCAGGCTGGAGTGCAATGGCACAGTCTTGGCTCACCGCAACCTCTGCCTCCTGGGTTCAAGTAATTCTCTTGCCTCAGCCTCCCAAGTAGCTGGGATTACAAGCATGTACCACCACGTCTGGCTAATTTTGTATTTTTTAGTAGAGACGGGGTTTCCCCATGTTAGTCAGGCTGGTCTTGAACTCCTGACCTCAAGTGATCCACCTGCCTCGGCCTCCCAAAGTCCTGGGATTACAGGTGTGAGCCACCATGCCCAGCCTTTTATGTTCTTTTTTAGAGATAGTCTTGCTCTGTCTTTATCTTTTTAATTTTATTATGAAAATTTCAAACATATTCAAAAGTAGAGAATAGTGTGATGAGCCCCCATGAACCTATCCCTCAGGTTCAGAAGTTTTAGTGCATGGCCAATCATCTATACCCCACTTCAGAGCCCACTTCTTTTCTCCCTTGGATTATTTTGAAGAAATCATACACTCTCATCAGCAAATATTTAAGTATTTATCTTTTAAATATAAGTACTCTTAAAAAAAAGTAACCTTAACACTAATATCACTTCTGTGATAGACAGACCATTAAGGTGGTCTGGTGTTCAAGCCCTTATGTGATCACCTCCCCTTGAGAGTGACTTGCTTATAACCAATAAGAACAACAAAGATGGTGGAATGTATGTGATTACATATATGTATTGCATGGTTATGTTATACAAGATTGTAGCATGGTCTTGTTGGAGACTCCCTCTGCCTTGCTGGCTATGAGGATGCAAGGTACCATGTTGGGGAATATAAACCAAAAACTATCTGAGACAGGTCTCAATCCATTTAGAAAACGTATTTTGCCAAAGTTAAGGACATGCCTGTGACAGCCTCAGGATGTCCTGATGACATGTGCCAAGGTGGTCCGGCTACAGCTTGGTTTCGTACATTTTAGAGAAGACATAAGGCATCAATCAATCAATACATGTAAGATGTCCATTGATTCGGTCTGGAAAGGTGAGACAACTGGGAACAGGAGCTTCCAGGTCATAGGTGGATTCAAAGATGTTCTGATTGGCAATTGATTGAAAGGGTTATTATCAATAGAAAGGAATGTCTGGGTTACGATAAAGGGTTGTGGAGATGAAGGTTTTTTTTTTTTTTTAATTTTAAGTTTCGGGATACACATGCAGAATGTACAGGTTTGTTACATAGGTATACATGGGCCATGGTGGTTTGCTGCACCTATCAACAATCTAGGTTTTAAGCCTTGCATGCATTAGGTATTTGTCCTAATGCTCTCCCTCTCCTTGCCAAGGTTTTATCATGCAGTTGAAGCCTCCAGGAGCAGGCTTGAGAGAGAAAGATCATAAATGTTTCTTTTCAGACTTAAAGAGTCTGTTCTATCAGTAATTCCAAAAGGGAGGAGGGTATAACGAGGCATGTCCCCTTCCCATCATGGCCTGAGCTAGTTTTTCAGGTTAAGTTTGGAATGCCCTTGCCAAGAAGAGGCGTCCATTCAGACGGCTGAGGGGCTTAGAATTTTATTTTTGGTTTACAGCAACCCAAAAGGAACTCAGGGTGGTCTCTAAAAGCTGAAGGCAGCCTGTAGCCAATAGCCGGGAGGAAAATGAAGCTCTCACTCCTATGAAAGCAAGGACCTGAATTTTGCCAACAACCTGAGTAAATTTGGAAGCAGATCTTTCCCCAGTTGAGCATTCTTATGAGACCGAGACCCTAACCCTCACTAACACCTTGATTGCAGCTTTGAAGAGAACTCAGTTGTGCCTGGACTTCTGATCCACAGAAACTGTGAAATAATAGATGTGTGTTGTTTTCAGCTACTAAGTTTATGGTAATATTGGTGCAGCAATAGAAAACTACTATCCAAAACATTAGCAACAATTACTTAATATTATTGACTATCCAGTTAATGTTCCCATTCCTCAATTGCCTTATGTATTTTTTTCCACAGTTTTATTTTGTTTTTTTGAGACAGAGTCTGACTCTGTCACCCAGGCTGGAGTGCAGTGGCACAATCTCGCCTCACTGCAACCTCCACCTCCCAGGTTCAAGTGATTCTCTTGCTTCAGCCTCCCAAGTAACTGGGACTACAGGCATGCGCCATCATGCCTGGATAATTTTTGTATTTTTTGTTTTTTTTTGTTTTTTGTGTTTTTTGAGACGGAGTCTCACTCTGTCACTAGGCTGAAGTACAGTAGCCCGATCTCAGCTCACTGCAACCTCTGCTTCCTGAGTTCAAGTGATTCTCCTGCCTCAGCCTCCCAAGTAGCTGGGACTACAGGTGTGCGCCACCACACCTGGCTAATTTTTGTATTTTTAGTAGAGATGGGGTCTCACCATGTTGGCCAGGCTGGTCTCAAACTCCTGACCTCAAGTGATCTGCCTGCCTTGGCCTCCCAAAGTGCTGAGATTACAGACATGAGCCACCACGCCCGGCCTTTTCACAGTATTTTTCTAAGACATGTTGACTTTAGCCTGCACTTGCATGAGATGTGAGTCCACTGTATGTAACCTGCCTCATAGCACAGTCTGGATTCTCCTTTCCATGCCTTAGCCTTTCTCTCAGGTAAGACCTGCCTGGGCCCTGCCAAAGCTTGACTCCCTGAGCAAGCTTTTCCAGAGCTTCCATGCTAACCAGTGCTGTCTTTCCACGTGGATCAGTTTATAGTCAAGCCATTCTGTTCTTTTAATGTTGCTAGACATTGCCCAATATCCCAGGGAGGTGGTTGCCAAGGGAAAAATCCATTATTCTGCTGAGAATCACTGCTTTAAGTTTATCTGTCTTTTTTTTCTTTCATTTCTTTGTTTGCTTTGTGGCTTAACTCTCAGAGGGTGAATTGTTTTCCTCTTTCTAAGTTATTTTCAGGAGGGGACTCCCCCCTGCTGTCCATCCCTGTATCCTGCGAGTTAGGTACCCAGCTGGGATCTGATTTCACAGCCTGGGGTCAGATGTGTTGTAAAGCAATCTTACATGGTTGGTAAAAAGCAATGTAAGACACCCCGCTAGAAGCTGGCAGGGCAGAGAGCTGGGGGGCAGGCGGCAAACATGATTAGAGAGGGAGCTTACGCGGCTCTCAAGGGACTCACGCTAACTGTGGAGACCAGGCTCATCCTTTTATGAAAAGATAATGAGCTCTTGTGTGGGTCTGTGATTAAGGCCTACATATGGCACAGACACCAAGGGCGATGGCAGGGAAGTATTGAAGAAAAGGGCTTACAAATATCAGGGTATGAGCAAAGACTCAGAGATGAATGCTCAGGGCATGTGTGGGTTTTGTCTAGGGTTTCTACATCTAGAAAGTAGTTGTTAGGTTCTGGGGGCACACAGAGAAAAATTAAAAAAACAGCAATTTTTAAACTAACAATCCAGTTGAATAGATAACATGTAAACACAAGGACAGATAAACAATACTGAAAGTTATTCTTACTGGTGTTTTATTTTGGAAACTATTAAAATCTATAAAAAGGACTTAGAAATCAGCAATGGTGAGTCATTCCCAGTATATGAGTAAAGGTAGAACTGTGGTTCTCTGACGATCAGCATCAGCACCACCTGGGAGCTTGTTAGAAATGCACATTCACGGTTGGGTGTGGTGGCTCATGCCTATAATCCCAGCACTTTGAGAGGCCAAGGCAGGCAGATCACCTGAGATCAGGAGTTCGAGACCAGCCTGGCCAACATGGTGAGACCCCATCTCTACGAAAAATATAAAAGTTAGCTGGGCATGGTGGCATGCGTCTGTAATCCCAGCTACTTGGGGGGCTGAGGCAGGAGAATCACTTGAACCCAGGAGGCAGAGGTTGCAGTGAGCCAAGATCGTACCACTGCACTCCAGCCCAGGTGACAGAGCAAGACTGTCTCCAAAAAAAAAAAAAAAAAAAAGAAATGCACATTCACAGGCCCTAACCTAGATCAACTGAATTAGAAGCTCCGGGGAGGAGACCTAGTGATCTGGGTTGTAACAAGCCATCCAGGTGATTTTGGAGTATGTTTAAATTCGAGAACCATTAGGTGTTTAGGCTTTCAGACTTAGCCACCATTTTCTTCACTCCTGAGTGACAATTGCCTGTGCAGTTCAATAACTTTTAAATGTACATTGCCCCATGATCTCCCTGACTATACCAACACACTTGCTACTTAGTGCACTTTTAGAGAAGCTTTTATTTTTTTAAATTTTTTATTAGCTTCTAGCTCTGTTCAGCATAGAAAAATTAGCTGTGCTCAGGTGGGAGCTGTTCAGTAATGTGTTGTAATAAACAGATTAGTTAATCAGCCATGATTTATTAATGATGAATTAATTATACCTGATTGTGCAGTTCTGCTAGCTAAATAGAGCTTTAAAGGAGTTGTTTTATTAATCATCATGGTGCTAATTGCAGAGTCTTACAGAAGGATCACTAATTAAACATGCAACCATATGCAGAACAAGTTGGGTTGCTGAGACCTGCAAGAATAAAACATACGCATTTTTAAGGGAGCCAAAACAAATTTTATTTTATGCAATATTAGGGAATTGACTTGGCAATGTTAATTAATCACTGCACATTAATATTGTACTTTTTTCCAGCAGGAATTGATCCATACAACAAAACTCATGTAGTATTCTAGTGAGATCTGTTATAGGCGAAGTATATTGCTCAATCATATTTTCTGTTTACACATATGCAATCTACTATAATGCAGACCATTGGTTAATGGGATGGGACTTAGAGAAGAAAGAGTGAAAATTACATACCACGCCTTTGTACTTTATTCAGAGCAGCAAATGAGAGGGAGATGGTGAACTCCTAGAGACCAGGAACACTCCTGAGTGTTGAATCACAAAAAGAGGATTTATAGCCTTGTGCTACTGGAGCAAAGAAAGAAATAAGACTGTCCAGTTGAAAAGGTATCAGATAAACTCAAAGACAGATAAATAACAGGGAAAGTGTTTTCAAATTTTAGCTCAAGGTAGATTAAAGGCAGTTCATGACTTTTTCTTGGGAACGAATATTTGTCATTTGGGGTTATTCAGCATCCAAACACCATTGTCCTGGCACCTGAAATTGGGAAATTCTCATTGTGAGTAGTCTAAGGAGGTAGTACCCAACTTCTATCATGGAAGCCAATGTGGCCAGATGCCATCTCTTCCTGCAAATCAGAGAGTGGGCATGCTACTCACGCTCAACCAAATTAGAGACGTTGTCCTGGGAATTTGGTAGCTTCTCAGAATAATGGCTGCAGGAACAATGTTTGTTTAATTTTGGTCTAGTAGGTAACGGAATCAAGTCTGTGTTGTATGAACATATGATAAATGTGTGATGATGAGGCGGATGATGATAGTGATGACAAACTTCAAGGTTGTCTTGATTTTTCTGGATTCCTCCATCTTGGACATTTCCTATCCTGTTCCTTGGTTTAGAAATGAATATGTGATACAATTCTGGCCAATGAGACATGAGGGTAAGTTTTCAGTTCAGGGAGTCAAGTGAGGAAGAAGGTGGGATGAAACAGCATTTGACATGCATAGGTTTACTTAACCCCCTGATTTTCAGTAAGGTATCCCTCCTTCAGCTGTGCTTGGTGCCTTTGAGTCTTGAGATCTTCTGTTTTATATTCTCCAAAGAAAAAACCTCTAGTCTTTTTTTTTTTCCCATGGTGGGGCAAGGAAATTGTCCAATGTGTGGGAGCTGTTCAGCACATATGTATTATTTTTATCTATCTATCCATCTATATATATGTGTATATATATACGTATTTTAGACAGTTTCGCTCCTGTTGCCCAGACTGGAGTACAATGGCACGATCTTGGCTCACTGCAACCTCTGTCTCCTGGGTTGAAGTGATTCTCCTGTTTCAGCCTCCCAAGTAGCTGGGATTACAAGCATGTGCCATCACGCCCAGCTAATTTTTGTATTTTTAGTAGAGATGGAGTTTCACCATGTTGGTGAGGCTGGTCTTGAACTCCTGACCTCAAGTGATCTCACCTGCCTCAGCCTCCCAAAATGCCATCCCCAGCCAATATTATATGTGTTTTAACATAAGTATACAATGTGTATCAGCCATCCAGATCAAGATATAGAATGTTCCCCTCAGCTTAGAAGGTTCCCTCATGCTCTTTCTTGGCAAAATAAAACAAAGCAAAATAACTCTCCATATCTCACTCCCTAAAATTATCACTATTCTGAAACTTCTATCACTATAAATTGGTTGCTTATTGTTGGGTTTTTTTTTTTTTTTTTTTTTTTTTTTTGAGACAGGGTCTTGCTCTGTCGTCCGGCTAGAGTACAGTGGCTGGATCATGGCTCACTGCAGCCTCAACCTTCCAGGCTCAAGCAATTCTCCCGCCTCAGCCTCTCGAATAGCTGGGACTACAGTAGGTGCATCCCATCACACCTGGCTAATTTTAGTATTCTTTATAGAGACGAGGTTTTACCATGTTGCTTAGGCTGGTCTTGAACTCCTGAGCTCAAGCAATCTGCCTGCCTTGGCCTCCCAAAGTGCTGAGGTTACAGATGTGAGCTACTGTGCCCAGCCTATTCTTTGGCTTTTATAAATAGATTCATAAAGTATATACTGTTTGGTTTTGGTTTCTTTCATTCAACATAATGTTTTTTAGATTTATACCTGATGGTGAGTTCATTCTTTTTTATTGCTGTATAGCATTTCATTGTGTAACTATATTATGCTCTATTTTTACCATTTGTTGGTGATCATTTGGGTTGTTTCTAGTTTTTGGTTATAAATACATTCTTGTACATGTCTTTTGGTAGACATATACATGCATTTACTTTGAAGAGCATACTTAGGAGTATAATTGAGTAATAGGTTTATTATATGTTTAACTTTGATACTGCCAAATGGTCTTCTAATGCAGTTGAATGAATGTACACTTTTCACCAGTAACATCTGAGAGTTCTACTTGCTCTACATTCCCACTAGCATTGGGTAGTGTCACTTTTTAATTTTAGTCATTTTGGGAGAGTATAGTGCTATCTCATTGTGGGTTTTAAATTGCATACCCCAGCGAGTTCTGGTGTTGAACAACTTCATCATAGGTTTGTTGGACATTTGGGATCTTCTTTTGTCAAAATGCTGGTTCAAATTTTTGTCTACTTCACAATTGAGTTGTCTTTTTTATTGATTTGTAGGGGTTCTTTATATATTTTGGATATGAATCCTTCATCAGATGTATATACTGTGAATATTTTCTCCTAGTTTGTGGCATGTTCATTCACTTTCTTAATGGTATATTTTAATAACAAATTATTTTAATAAAGCCTAATTTATCAATTTGATCTTTTATGATTAGTGTTTTTGTGTTCAGTCTAAGAAATCTTTGCCTTCCCCAAGAATATGAAAATTTCTATGTTTTCTTTTAGAAATTATTTTACTTTTCACATGTAAATCTATGACCTACCTCAAATTTATTATTATTATTATTATTGAGACAGAGTCTTGCTCTGTGGCCCATGCTGGAGTGCAGTGGTGCGATCTCAGCTCACTGCAACCTCCACCTCCTGGGTTCAAGCGATTCTCCTGCCTCAGCCCCCTGCCTAGCTGGGATTACAGGCATGCACCACCATGCCCTGCTAATTTTGTATTTTTTGTAAAGAAGAGGTTTCACCATGTTAGCCAGGCTGGTCTTGAGCTCCTGACCTCAGGTGATCTGCCCGCCTGATCACTTGGCCTTCCAAAGTGCTGGAATTACATGCGTGAACCACCGCCTGGCCCCTCAAATTAATTTTTATGTATTGTAAGGTAGGGGTCAAGGTTCATCCTTTTTCTATGTGGATAACCAACTGCTCTGGCACTACCTACTGAAAAAAACCACTTTCCCCCCCTAAATTCAGTAGTGTTCTTATCTCAAATCAACCAACTGTATCTGTGGGGTATTTTTCTGGATTCTCTATTGTGTTCCACTGGCCTATTTATCTTTGCACCAACATACGGTCTTAATTTAATGTAACATTATAGTAAATTTCAATAGCTGAAAGTGTAAGTTAGCCAACTTTTGAGGATGACAAAGTCTTTAAAATCTTGCTGAGAATTTTATTTAGATTGCATTGACTCTATAGATGAATCTATAGAGAGCTGATATCTTAACAAGATTTAGTCTTCTAATCAAGGACTTTTCCTTCCACATGTTTAAGTTTTTCTATTTCTCTTAGCAATATTTTGTAATTTTTAGTGTAGGACTTACACATCTTTCACTAGATTTATTTCTAGGTTTGTGATTTTTAAAAATGTTATCATAAATGGTAGTTTAAAATTTCAGGCTGGGTGAGGTGGGTCATACCTGTAATCCAGCAGTGTGGGAGGCTGAGGTGGGAGGATTGCTTGAGCTCAGGAGTTTGAGACCAGCCTGGGCAATAGAGGGAGACCTCATCTCTACTTAAAAAAAAAAAAAATTAGCTAGGCCTGGTGGCATGTGCCTGTAGTCTCAGCCTGGGAGATCAAGGCTGCAAAGCTGCAGTGACCTATGATTTTGCCACTGAACTCCAGCCTGAGTGACAACATGAGACCCAGTCTCAAAAAAAAAGAAAAAGAAAATTTCATCTTCCAGTAATTTATTATAAATATATACGCAACCGATTTTATATGTTTTGTCTTCTTTTCAGTGACCTTAATAGAATTTATTAATTCTAGTTGCTTGTAGATTCTTTTTTTTGAGATGGAGTCTCACTTTGCTGCCCAAGCTGGAGTGCAGAGGGGTGATCTGGTTTGCTGCAACCTCTGTCTCTTGGGTTCAAGCAATTCTCCTGCCTCAGCCTCCCAAGTAGCTGGGATTACAGGCACACACCAGCATGCTCAGCTAATTTTTGTATTTTTAGTAGAGACAGGGTTTCACCATGTTGACCAGACTGGTCTTGAACTCCTGACCTCAAGCAATCCACCCACCTCAGCCTCCCAAAGTGCTGGGATTACAGGCATGAGCCACCGCACCTGGCAGCTTATAGATTCTTTTGGTTTTTCTACATAAACAGTCATGCCATTTATGAATAACAAAGACATTTTTATTTCTTCCTTTCTACCTTTTACCCCTTATTTCCTTTTCTTGCCTTATTGCACTGGCTGAGACCTCTGCTACAATAGTGAATAGAAGTGATAAGAGTGCACATCCTGCCGGGTGCAGTGGCTCTCGCTTGTAATCCCAGCACTTTGGGAGGCTGAGGCGGGCAGATCACAAGGTTAAGAGATTGAGATCATCCTGGCCAACATGGTGAAACATGGTCTCTACTAAAAGTACAAAAATTAGCCAGGTGTGGTGGCACATGCCTGTAGTCCCAGCTACTTGGGAGGCCGAGGCAGGAGAATCACTTGAACCCAGGACGTGGAGGTTGCAGTGAGCTGAGATTGTGTCACTGCACTCCAGCCTGGCGACAGAGTGAGACTCTGTCTCAACAACCAAAAAACAAAACAAAACAAAACAAAAAAACGAGTGAACATCCTTGACCTTGGGGAAAAATGTTCAATATTTCACCATTGAATATGATGTTAGCTGTGGCTTTCTTGTAGATATTCTATATCAGATTAAGAAATTTTTCTTCTGTTTAGTCTGCTGAGAACTCTTCCTTCCTTCCTTCCTTCCTTCCTTCTTTCTTTCTTTCTTTCTTTCTCTTTCATTCTTTCTTTCGACAGGGTCTTGCTCTGTCACTCAGGCTACAGTTTACTAGTGGGATCATAGCTTAACAGCCTTTAACTCCTGGGATCAAGTGATCCTCCCACCTCAGCCTCCTGTGTAGCTGAGATTACGGGTGCATGCCACCATGCCCAGTTAATTAAAAAAAAAAAAATTTGTAGCGATGGAGTCTTGCTATGTTGCCCAGGCTGGTCTGAAACTCCTGGCTTCAAGTGATCTCCTCACCTCAGATCCCAAAGTGTTGGCATTACAGGTGTGAGCCACCTTGCCCAACTGAACGTTTTCTTTTGGCGTGAATAGATGTTGCATATTGTAAAATGATTTTCCTTCTTTATTGAAATTATCCTATGGATTTTCTCCTTTATTTTGTTAGTGTGGATGAAATACCTTGATTTCAGATGTTAAACTAACCTTATATTCCTGAAATACATACTAATTGGTAATAATATTTTCTTATTTTTATGTATTGTTAGATTCTATTTGTTTATATTTTATTTAGGATATTGAATATATGTTCATAAGTGATATTGATCTATATTTTTCCTTTCTCCTAATGTCCTTGTTAAGTTTTAGTGTCAGGTTATGTTGACCTCATAAAATGAGTTGAGAATTGATTCCTCTTTTCCTATTCTCTGGAAGAGTTTGTGTAAGATTTTATTCCTTACATGTTTGGAAAAATCACCAGTGCAACCTTATTGGATACTCTGGTACTCAACCTAAATCTCTTCTAAGGTTTAATGCACCCTTTCTCCAACTGCTCAAATGTCTGACGCTGACAGCTCACAGCATGTTCCTCCTTGGGAGCCACCTTCAGCTGCAGGGAACTGCCTCACCCAAGATTAAGCTTATTTTCAGGGTGCTAACATAAGAATACTAAAGCCTAGCCCCTTTCCTCGAATTGATTCAATTCTCAATGGTTATCTCAGCTCTAGGGCTTGGCTGAAGCCTGGGTTGCAACTGCATTGTGAGTCAGTTTTTACTTCTGGCCAATCCTGCTTTCAGTTTCCTACAGATGTGTCTCCTACTCCTGCATGAAATTCAACATCTCAGAATCTGTTTCCAGGGAAACGAATCTGAGACCAAAACCATATGGAGTGTTTTCTTGGTAGAAGCCTTTTAATAATTGATTCAATTTATTTAACAGTTGACCAGTTAATTTATTTAACTATTGAATAGTTAATAATTGTATAACCATTCACATTTTCTATTTCTTGTATCAGTTTTGGTAAATTGTGCTTTCCAAGGACTTTTTCCTTGGAAAATCTCTATTTTTAGTTTATTGACATAAGGTTGTTCATAGTATCCTTTCATATTTTTAATGTCTGTAGGATATGTAGTGATATCCCTTATTTTATTCGTAAAGATGGCAATTTGTGTTTTCTTTGTTGTAGATTAGTTGCTAGGAGTTTATCAATTTTATTACTCTTCTCAAAAAATCAATTCTTGTCTTTGTGGATTTTTTCCAGCATAGATTTATTTTTGATTTCATTGATTTTTGCTTTTTTCTTATTGTTTTCTTTCTTCTCCTTTCTTTTGAGTTTATTTTTCTATCCCACAATGTTTAGAGAACATGTACTATTTGATTTCAATCCCTTCAAATTTGTGAAGACTTGTTTGTGGCCCAAAACATGGTCTATTTGGATAAATGTTCTGTGTGTATGTATTAGTCTGTTCTTGCATTGCTATAAAGAACTACCTAAGACCGGGTAATTTATAAAGAAAAGAGGTTTAATTGGCTCATGGTTCCACACGGTGTACAGGAAGCATGGCTGAGGAGGCCACAGGAAACTTACAATCATAGTGGAAGGTGAAGAGGAAGGTAGTCATGTCTTACATGGCTGGAGCAGGAGGAAAAAAGAGAGAGGGGAGAGGTGCTACACACTTTTAAGCAACCAGGTCTCATGAGAACTCATTCCTTATCATGAGCACAGCAAGGAGGAAGTCTGCCTCCATGATTCAATCACCTCCCACCAGGCCCCTCCCACAACAATGGTGATTACAATTTGGCATGAGATTTGGGTGGGGACACAAATCCAAACCATATTCGTGTACTTGAAAAGAATGTGTATTCTATATTGTTGGTGCAATATTTTTTGGACCAAGTTAGTTAATCACGTTTTTCAATCTTCTATATCTTACTGATTTTTTTTTTTTTTTTGAAACAGAGTCTTGCTCTGTCGCCGAGGCTGGAGTGCAGTGGCATGATCTCGGCTCACTGCAAGCTGCGCCTCCTGGGTTCACACGATTCTCCTGACTCAGCCTCCTGAGTAGCTGGGACTACAGGTGCCCACCACCATGCCCGGCTAATTTTTTGTATTTTTTTTTAGTAGAGACAGGATTTCACTGTGTTAGCCAGGATGGTCTTGATCTCCTGACCTCATGATCTGCCTGCCTCAGCTTCCCAAAGTGCTGGGATTACAGGCGTGAGCCACCGCGCCCAGCCTTACTGATGTTTTTGTATGCTTTTGCTATCAGTTACTCATAGAAGTTGTTAAAATCTGTAACTATGTAAATGGATGCTATCCCTGTTTTTAGTTCTGTCAAGTTCTCCTTTATATGTTCTGAACCTGTATTATTAGGTACATGTTAATTTTTTAATGTATACGATTGTGTTAGCCCTCTTAATAAGCTATAATATCTCTTGTAATATTTCTTGTGTTAGAGTCTACTTTGTTTTATATTAATAAAGCACAACTGTTTTCTTTTGGATAGTGTTTGCAGGGTTTATCTTTTTTATCTTTAACTTTCAACCCATCTGTGTAATTTGCTAGGGTCTCAACTGAATGTTGGGTGTTCACTGAAGTTTCTCCACTCTGGCTGGATCCAAATCCCAATGTCTCCCAGCACTGTGAAAACTCCAGATCTCCACCCAGCACTCCGTCTTCTAGTCACTGTTCTTACATGGCCCAGGAATTGGCCAAGACCTGAGAGAGGTTTCCACACAGACTTCTTGGGTTCCTTTTTTGTAGCACCGCCTCCGGTGCCCTGCACCACCTTTAATCTCAATTGGCTCCTCAGCCTTCAACTATGAAATCTAATTCTCCTCCCCACACCCCTACACTCACCTTAGGCCATAAAACTTTATTGGCTGGCCAGGAAAAGAGCCAGGGGAAAGTGTCCCTCCCCTCCCACTCCCCTACCCAGGGGAACCCCTCTCCTGGAGGACAGAAGCCCAGAAGCCAGTGGACTCAGAGGACCTTGGAGGCAGGCGGGTTGTTGTTGGGCATCCTGGCCCAAGGACAGGCTTCAGTAGATAGTAATCTCCTCCTCCAGCTGAGACTTGATGTCCATGAACTGCTGGTGCTGGTTCTGCTGCTGGCTGTCAGCACCCATGTCGCCCTGCTGGGCTTCAACACCCCTAACCAGCACCTGGATCTGTGCCAGCTTGGCTCCAAAGAGGGCCCTTGTTTCTTCCAGTGTGCCTTCCAGGGCGGCTTTCATGCTGAGCTGCAACTGCAGCTCAATGTCAAAACCCTGGGGGGTTCACTGCAGGTCAGTGACCTTGAATTTGCTCATCTGGAGCTGCTCATGTGGCTGGCAACCTCCTGATTCAGCTCCTGGGACTGGCTGGTTAACCAGGCTTCAGCACCCTCCTAGTTCTGCTCAGCCAAGACCTCCTATTTGCTTCTCAAGTCGTTGTTCAGGATCTAGGCTGGGTTGATGCCTGGAGGGGAATCTATCACCACACTGACTAGGCCTCCCACCTGGCCCCTCAGGGCACCAATTCCTTTCTGGTAATTTTTCTTCAGGTAGGCCAGCTCCTCCTTCAGGCTTTACATCCCCATCTCCAGGTCAGTCCTGGCCAGGCTCAGCTCGCCCAGCACCCTGCACAGAACGTTGATGTGGATCTCCAGGCTCAGACCCAGGGCCAGCTCCTTAAACTTGGTTCGGAAGTCATCTGCAGCCAGATGGGTGCTGTTGGTCATCAGGACAATCCTGAAGTTCTCAATGGTGGCAGTGAGAATCTTGTCCCATAAGTCCCTGATGGTCTTGAAGTAGTGGGTGTAAGTCACAGGAGGGCCCAGGCCCTTGCTTCTGGTATCAGCCATGGGCCTTCACCCCCAGCTCTCAGGTGACCTCTTCCAGGGCGTTCACCTTGGCCAGGTAGGAGGCCAGATAGGTGGTTGTTGAGGGTCTACATGGTGATCTTCTCGTTGCCTATCAGCAGCCCATTGGACCTGGCCAGGGCATTAGCACAGCTGCCACTGTAGCCCCCATTGTCCCCATCATAGCCCACAGAAAAGGATGAGGACAAGAAACCAGCAGAGGATACTGACATGCTGCGGCCCATGGAGCCTGGTGGATGCTGGGCATGCAGATGGTGTCCCTTGCCTCAAAATGCATGGAGCTGTCACCCAAGCCCCAGGAGGACGAGGCTGGTCTGTGACTGGTGACAGCTGTAGGAAGGCATGGCAAGGCAGCAGATGTGAGAGACCCTGGTCTGAGGAGCTTTGATGGACAGGAGGAGCCTGAAGTCTACTCCTAACCCGTGTGACGCTCTTCTCCCCTGGCTGTGTTCCATGGCCCCACAGCCTGGCCCAGAAAATGGGAGAAAGCCAGAGTAAATGTGGAACTTACCTGTGTGAGTTCCTCTATGATCACAGCCCCTTCTCTCTGTGATCACAGCATGGTATTGGTAACTGTTTAATGTCTGCAACCCTGGTTTTTCACATTTTGTCCAGGTTTTTAATTTCAATTTTATTTTTAACAGCCGGAGGTTAAATCTGATACCAATTACTTTATGATGGCCCAAATTGAGCATTTTAATACCACTTTTTTTTTTTTTTTTTTTTTTTTTTTGAGACAGAGTCTTGCTCTGTTGCCCAGGCTGGAGTGCAGTGGCCTGATCTCAGCTCACTGCAACCTCTACCTTCCTGGTTCAAGTGATTCTCCTGCCTCAGGCTCTCCAGTAGCTGAGAGTACAGGCGCCCACCACCACACTTGGCTAATTTTGTATTTTTAGTAGAAATGGGGTTCACCATGTTGGCCAGGCTGGTCTTGAACTCCTGACCTCAAGTGATCTGCTGACCTCGGCCTCGCAAAGTGCTAGGATTACAGGCATGAGCCACTGTGCCCAGCCTAATACCACTTCTTAAAGAACCTTCAAACAAGCCTGTTCTTCTCCACTGTCTAGAACTTTCTCTGGTAACTAGTGCCACCAATTCCTGAGCCTTTTAAGGATTCAATCATGGAAATTCTATTGGTTCCTGTGTTGCTCCACAGCCAGTGTAGCATTGCTCCTCAGATCACTTGTTCAGCTACCACTTGTTCATGCCTTTAGCTTCTACGGTTTTATTGTTACCTCTCACTGTTCTCTCGATCTTGTGGACTATGTTTTCTAAAACATCTTTACCACATGACCCCGTAGTTACACTTCTAGGTGTAAACCCAAAATAACAGAAAACAGTGGCTCAAAGGGCCAGGCATGGTGGCTCACGCCTGTAATCCCAGCACTTTGGGAGACCGAGGTGGACAGATCACTTGAGGTCAGGAGTTGGAGAACAGCCTGGCCAACATGGCGAAACCCCATCTCTACTAAAAGTACAAAAATTAGCCAGGCGTGGCAGTGCACACCTGTAATCACAGCTACTCAGGAGACTGAGGCAGGAGAATCTCTTGAACACGGGAGGCAGAGGTTGCAATGAGCCGAGATTGCGCCACTGCACTCCAGCCTGGCCAACATAGCAAAACCCTGTCTAAAAAAATAAAAAAGAAAACAGTGACTCAAACACACACTTATATGCCAATGTTCACAGCAGCATTATTCACAATAGTTAAAAGGTGGAAAGAAGCCAAGTGCCCATCAATAGAGGAATAGTATATACCTACAGTAAAATACCAGTTAGCTATAAAAAGGAATGATGTTTTGATATGTGCTACAACATGGACGGATGTTGAAAACACGCTAAATGAAATAATCCAGACACAAAAGGGCATATATTGCATGATTCCGCTTATATAAAGTGTTTAGAATAGGCAAATTCATAGAACAGAAAGTAGATTTCAAGTTACCAGGAGCTAGGAAAAGGGGAGAAGAGGAGTTACTGCTTAATGGTGACAGAATTGCTGTTTGGGGTAATGAAAGGGTTTTGAAAATAGTGGTGATAGTTGTACAACATTGTGAAGTAATTTAATGCCACTGAGCTGTACAATTAAAACATGTTAAATGGAGAGGTTACTGGAGGCTGAGAAGGGCACAAGGTTGAGGCGGTATCGGGAGAGATTTGTTTTTTTTTTTTTTTTTTTTTTTTGTTTGTTTGTTTTTTTTTCTTTTATTATTATTATTATTATACTTTAGGTTTTATGGTACATGTGCGCAATGTGCAGGTAAGTTACATATGTATACATGTGCCATGCTGGTGCGCTGCACCCACCAACTCGTCATCTAGCATTAGGTATATCTCCCAATGCTATCCCTCCCCCCTCCCCCCACCCCACAACAGTCCCCAGAGTGTGATGTTCCCCTTCCTGTGTCCATGTGTTCTCATTGTTCAATTCCCACCTATGAGTGAGAATATGCGGTGTTTGGTTTTTTGTTCTTGCGAT
The DNA here is from genome assembly GCF_028885655.2 of Pongo abelii. NCBI lineage: Eukaryota > Metazoa > Chordata > Mammalia > Primates > Hominidae > Pongo > Pongo abelii. The sequence goes on from NC_071993.2 coordinate 75,986,148, forward strand.
AGTTTACTGAGAATGATGATTTCCAATTTCATCCATGTCCCTACAAAGGACGTGAACTCATCATTTTTTATGGCTGCATAGTATTCCATGGTGTATATGTGCCACATTTTCTTAATCCAGTCTATCATTGTTGGACATTTGGGTTGGTTCCAAGTCTTTGCTATTGTGAATAATGCCGCAATAAACATACGTGTGCATGTGTCTTTATAGCAGCATGATTTATAGTCCTTTGGGTATATACCCAGTAATGGGATGGCTGGGTCGAATGGAATTTCTAGTTCTAGATCCCTGAGGAATCGCCACACTGACTTCCACAAGGGTTGAACTAGTTTACAGTCCCACCAACAGTGTAAAAGTGTTCCTATTTCTCCACATCCTCTCCAGCACCTGTTGTTTCCTGACTTTTTAATGATTGCCATTCTAACTGGTGTGAGATGGTATCTCATTGTGGTTTTGATTTGCATTTCTCTGATGGCCAGTGATGGTGAGCATTTTTTCATGTGTTTTTTGGCTGCATAAATGTCTTCTTTTGAGGAGTGTCTGTTCATGTCCTTCGCCCACTTTTTGATGGGGTTGTTTGTTTTTTTCTTGTAAATTTGTTGGAGTTCATTGTAGATTCTGGATATCAGCCCTTTGTCAGATGAGTAGGTTGTGAAAATTTTCTCCCATTTTGTAGGTTGCCTGTTCACTCTGATGGTAGTTTCTTTTGCTGTGCAGAAGCTCTTGAGTTTAATTAGATCCCATTTGTCAATTTTGGCTTTTGTTGCCATTGCTTTTGGTGTTTTAGACATGAAGTCCTTGCCCATGCCTATGTCCTGAATGGTAATGCCTAGGTTTTCTTCTAGGGTTTTTATGGTTTTAGGTCTAGATTTGTTAAAGGACACAAAATTACAGCTAGAGAGGAGGAATAAGTTCTAATGTTCTGTAGCACTGTAAGTAACGATAACTACAGTTGATAATATATTATATATTTTCAAATAGCTAGAAGAAAGAATATTGAATGTTCCCAACACAAAGAATTGATAGCCGGGTGCAGTGGCTCATGCCTGTAATCCCAGCACTTTGGGAGGCTGAGGTGGGTGGATTGCTTGAGGCCAAGAGTTTGAGACCAGCCTGGGCAACATGGTGAAACCCATCTCTACTAAAAATATAAAAATTATCTGGGCGTGGTGATGCATACCTGTAGTCCCAGCTACTCAGGAGGTTGAGGCATGAGAATTGCTTGATCCCAGGAGATGGAGGTTGCAGTGAGCCAAGATCGTACCACTGCACACCAGCCTAGGCAACAAAGCAAGACTCTGTCTCAAAAAAAAAAAAGATAAATGTTTGAGATTATGGATACGTTAAGTACCCTGATCTGATCACTATATATTTTACGTATCAAAACATCAGTATGTAGTCCATAATATATACAATTTTTATGTATCAATTTAAAAAATTAAAAAAGTGTTAAATGGAGAAGTGTCAATAAAGTGTCAACAAACATTCAGAAAAAAGATAAAAATGGCTTCAATGGTAAATGTTATGTTACATATGTTACCACAATAACATATTTTTTAAAATTATGTTTATTCTCATTTTAGTGGATTTTAAGACTGAGCTAAATTAGATTCTTGTGTTTATTTATCATCTTTTCCTCTGTCTGTTATTATCCTTTTTTCTTTTAAAATAATCATAAACAACAGACATGTTTACAGAATATGACAACAACTTTTCTCCTTAAACAATTCAAAAATCCAGTTGCTAACCTAATGCCCCACCATCCCCAACTACATTAGTGTGTATTTCCTATGAACAAGAGCATTCTCCCACATATACAAAATAAAGCCATCAAATTCTGGAAATTAACTTGGACACACTATTGCTCACTTATTGTTAGACCTGATTCATGTTTTTAGCAATAGTCCTTAATGGCAATGTGCCCTTTATAGCAAAAGGATCCAGTCCCAAATGACACATTCTATTCAATTTTTCATATCTCCTCACTTTCCTATCTGGAATAGTTGCTCAGTCTTTCCTTGACTTCATGACATTGGCACTATTAAAGATTACAGGCCAGTTTTGTGTGGCATGTCTCTCAATTTGAGTTTGTCTGGTGTGTCCTTGTGGTTAGATTCAGGATATGCACCTTTGGCAGGTCTATCAGAGGTGATACTGTGACCTTGTTGCATCCTATTAGGTGGCACATGATTTTGATGAGCCCGTGGTGCTGCTGATGACCTTCACTCTGACTTCTTTTTCTTTCTTTCTTTTTTTTTTAGAAGCAAGGTCTTGTTGTAGTGCTTAGGCTGGAGTGCAGTGGTGTGATCATAGCTCACTGCAGCCGCCTCAAACTCCTGAGCTCAAGCAATCCTCCCACCTTGAACCCAAAAGTGCTGGAATTTCAAGCGTCAGGCACCACACCTGGCCTACTCTGATTTCTTGATTAAGGTGGTGTCTACTAGCTTTCTTTACTGTAAATTACCCATTTCCCCTTTGTAATTAATAAATATTTGTGGAGAAGTACTTTGAAACAATTTAAATATCTTTTTCCTCATCAAACTTTCAATTTATAATTTATATTTCTCCAGATTCATAGTTTTCTATATTATACAATGAACTATAATGTATTACTATTGATTTTTATTTTGATGTTCAAATTATCTCAAATTTGTCCAGTGAAGGCCTATTGAATCTGGCTTTTGTCTACATCACTCTTTGAGCACTTCTTTGCTTTTTGGAATGATAAGATAGGTAGTCCAGTGTATCTTGTATTTTCCAAGTACCAGCCCTGGAATCAGCCATTTCTACAAGGAGCCCTGATTCCTTCTAGTGCAAAATGACAGCTTAGATGCCAGAATCTAGTTGTCAGATCTACTCATTGCTATTGGATGTTGCTGCTCCAGCCTCTCTCAGTGGACAGAGTTATGAAATATGTGTTTTACACACACACATGCACTCATTTATATTTATTTCTGTATCTATATATGTTGAAAGCCATGAATTCAAACGAATACCTCCAATTCTAATTCAACATGACCAGTCCTTTCTGTATTTGTAACTCCCTTCACCATCAGTGAGAAACCTAATTTCCATTATCCTTAATATATTACTTATTTGATCAATCTCCCTATACCTAACCCATCTCGCATCTCTGCACCCCATACTCTGCAAGAGAGCCGTCCTATCCCTGCCTGGACTCTGATTCCCATTCCAAGCTACCACCAGGCTTGCTTGCACAGATATCCTCCTCTCCCTGATTGGTTTCTGCCACCCTGGATCCCTTCTGTGTCTGTGTGTCCACAGTTAGGCAGGCGTATTCCACTCATGTGGAATTTGCCTCCTTATCGCAGAGCTTTTATTGAATGCTGAGTGCTCAGTTTTCTACTCCTGTATTTGCTCAGAGTTCCGTCTGCAAATACTGAGTCTTTTTCCTCTTCCCCCCAACTCACTTCTTCCTTCCCCAACTAGTCCTCCTCCCTCCCCATCCTCCACCCCATGAAATTGTTGTTGGCAATGTGGTACATTCTTCCATTCTCTTCTCCATGTTTATATAATAATATATCAGCTGATGAACACACTTACATATGATTTTTGTTTTATATATGTTTGTTTTAAAGTAATGGTGTCATGTTCTATAACCCTCTCTGCACCTCCTTCTTTCTGATGTAACAGTCAACTGACATGACTCTTTAGCTCATGCTCTAGCTTATTCTTTCTAATGTTTGAACTTTATTCCAAAGTATAGCTATACCACAATTTATTCAACCAATCCCCTCAATCTCCTATTGAAAACCTTTTCTTTTCTTTTTCTTTTTTTTTGAGATGGAGTCTCTCTCTGTCACCCAGGCTGGAGTGAAATGGCATGATCTCGGCTTACTGCAACCTCCACCTCCCGGGTTCAAGTGATTTTCCTGCCTCAGCCTCCCAAGTAGTTGGGATTACAGGCATGCGCAACCATGCCCGTCTAGTTTTTGCATTTTTAGTAGAGAAGGGATTTCACCGTGGTGGTCAGGCTGGTCTTGAATTCCCGACCTCAAGTGATCTGCCCGCCTTAGCCTCCCAAAGTGGTAGGATTACAGGTGTGAGCCACTGCACCCAGCCTTAAGTATTATTTTTATTAAACATTTCATACTTGTTATACAAAATTTGCCATGACATTTCCAAAATTTTATTTATTTTAATTTTATAATTGTTTCAAAATTATTAGTGCAAACATTTGGTAAATGATTCAAGTAATGTAAAAGTGTACAGAGTTAGTCTCCCTCCCAGCTCTGATCCCTAATCTACCATTCCCTTCCTCAGAGGCAACCACTCTTTCAAATTTTTATTCTCCTAGTTAAGTTTATACATGTACAAATGTATCAATGTGGGTAAGTTTGTCTAGGCACATATGTCTCTGTGCGTATACATATGTCTAACATTAACGGTAGCCTACTAATCACACTGTTTTGCATCTTAATTTTTAAATGTGATGTATATTTGGGTAGCGATTTTTTTTAATGTTTAATTTTTATTTTTTAAGATGGAGTCTTGCTCTGTCACCCAGGCTGGAGTACAGTGGTGCAATCTCAGCTCATTGCACCCTCTGCTCCTGGGCTTAAATGATTCTTCTGCCTCTGCCTCCTGAGTAGCTGGGATTACAGGCACCTGCCACTACACCTGGATAATTTTTGTATTTTTATTAGAGATGGAGTTTCACCATGTTGGCCAGGCTGGTCTTGAACTCCTGACCTCAATTGATCCGCCCGCCTTGGCCTCCCAAAGTGCTGGGATTGCAGGCGTGAGTCGCTCTGCCCGGCCTGGGTAGCCATTATTAACCCCATTTTATAGATGAGGAAAGCAATGGTCAGAAAGGAAACTGACCTTCTTAAGGTCACTCAGTAAAGTGGTTAGGTCTGAATTCAAAACCAGGCTATACGACTGCAAACCTAATACCCTTTCACACTTCAAGGAATACCCCTCAAGTGTTGTTCTGGTTACTATTCTGTGTTAACAAATTACTCCCAAAATTTAGAGGCATAAAACCACCATTTATTACACATACAGATTCTGTAGGTTGGGAATTTGTACGGGACATAATGGGGAAAGCTTGTCTGTACTCCTCTTGGTTTCAACTGGGTGGCTCAAAGGCAGAGGTTGTGGTCATCTAAAGGCTTGTTTGCTCACATGTTTGGAGCCTGGGTTAGGAACACTCAAGACAGCCGGGAGCTGGAACAGTTAGAGCTCCTTGGGCATCTTTAATTCTATGTGGTATCTTCATATGATGTTTCTAGCATGGAAGGTTTAGGATCACTGAACTTCCTCCCCGTTGGCTTAGCTCATAAGGCACATGCCCTGAGGGAGCCAAGTGGAAGCTGTGTCACCTTTTGTGACTTAGACTCACACCGTTTCAGTTCTGCTACATTCTACTGTTGGAGGCATTTACAAAGTTCTATCAAGGCTCAAGGGACAGGAACCATGAATCTAACCTCCTGACAGACAAGCGTCAACATCACATTGTAAGACGAGCATACAGGATGAGATATATTTAACTGCAGCTACCTTTGGAAAACAGAATCTGCCACATGAGAGTTTTGGGAAGTTTCTCATATTCTTGGGAAGATGGGAACATAACTGGTTAGCAGGAACAAGGATACCTTCACTAAAAAGAAAATTTGGCCGGGTGCGTTGGCTCACGCCTGTAATCCCAGCACTTTGGGAGGCCGAGGCGGGTGGATCACCTGAGGTCAGGAGTTTGAGACCAGCCTGGCCAACATGACAGAACCCTGTCTCTACTAAAAATACAAAAATTAGCTGGGCGTGGTGGCGGGAGCCTGTAATCCCAGCTACTCTGGAGGCTGAGGCAGGAGAATCGTTTGAAGCCGGGAGGCGGAGATTGCAATGAGCCAAGATCGCGCCATTGCACTCCAGCCTGGGCAACAGAGCAAGACTCTGTCTCAAAAAAAAAAAAAAAAAAAAGAAGAAAACTTGATGTAAATCTTGAACCTTTTTTGTATTGAGCAAAGGCACCTCCTGTCATTGAACCATCATCCCCAAACATATGGGTGTGCTTACAGTTCATCGTCAAAGACTTCTGAAAATGTTCTCAGACTATTGAGCTGGAAGATACTTTCAAGGAACCAGAAACATTTTAACTGTCAGCTTTCAAGGACTTTGTGGCTCTTGAGCATGCTCTACAAAGTAGATGGGCCAAATTGAATCTGTTCCACAGTCCTGCATCATTCTGAGGGTGAAACAGTGTTCCTTGGCTTAATCTTTTTGGGGCAGTGACTTCTAGTCATCGTTTGCTGATGCTGCCAAATACTTCTGGGGAAGCCAGAGTGGCCACTGTCAGGGATGCATGGCCTATGACTTTGGGTAATAGTCAGCTGAAGTTATCTCAATACCTTTGGGCCAGGTTATTTTAAGTTACAATAGACAGTCTGTGTATCTCATCAACCAACTGGAGGTACTTTCTAGCTAAAAATCACGATTTCAGCATAAAAGAAAAGAAGAGGTAAGTTAAAAGTGAACACCTGTTCTTCTAAAATTGCTCTACTGCAGATACCAGCCCTAGAGAGTTGGCAGATGGTTTTGTGTTTCTAAGCCTGACCTCAGCACCCCTTCATCAATCTTGAGCTGATTGAGTCTCAGGAAAGAGGAGACTCCAGCTTCCCAGGGTACCCAAGACATCTTTGATTTAGTTACTACCTGAAGACCAATTAATTCGGCCACACTGATTCTCTCAAATTTTCCTAACAAAGCTAGGAAACACTGGGCACAGCCTGGCTGGAGCAGCTTTTTATGAGCTCATTAATTACCCCAGTCATGGATACTCCTAAAAAATAAAGAAAAAAGCATCATGCTGCACCAGGGAAGATGAGTGATCTCCAAGGCCGGCAGCTACCCAGCGGTATGATTCCTACAGCCAAGGGGCTCCCCAGATTTAAAAACTTCCACTTACAGAGCTGAAACTATCAATTGCTTCTCCCTCGGCATTCTTACTCATTGCTGTCCCGGGGAGCTTGTTACTCTGTAGAGAGTTTGCCTCTTGGTTTTCTGGAACTTTTTATTTTTTTAATTTAGGAGTCAGATAGGATAGTATTGGGTTTTTGTGACATAGAAGTAATTCACAGTCAGCTCTCAGTTATCCTCTGGTTGGATTACCTGGGGATCTCTCTTACTTTTCTCCCCCACATAGAGCTCTTCGGCCTCTCACTTGGTTCAGTTTCTTTCCCAGCCACTCAGTCTTTGTTCTTCCAAGTGTCAGGGCTAAACTGAGAAGAGTAAGGGCCAGATCTGGGGATGTGTTGTTGATGTAATGAGAGGTGATTAAGGAGAGGTAATAGAACAGTATACCCACTTTTAAAGATTAGTGTCTCCAGAACTCTGCCCCATTAAAAAATAACCAAAAGCCGACTTTTGCTATTAAGAACTTTCTCTCCATAACAGATGTTATTTTTGGCACTGCATGCATTAATTTTAAAAAATTAATATTTTAAACATATACAAAAGCAAAGCAAATTACTATACTTACCGTACCCCGCCACCAACCAACCAAGTACATGTCATGCAGTTTCAATGCTTATCAACTCATGATCAATTTTATTTCATAGGTGCCCCCAAACTCAGGTGCTCTGTGCTCCATGTTTGGATTCACCCTCCAACCCTGTTTCCTCAGCTAACATGCCCAGAAGGAGGTGACCTAGGTGTGCTGGACTCCTGCTGTCCGGTCCTCCACTCCACTCATGAGGACCGAGGCTTGAGAACACCTCGAGTGTCACATTCTATTATACTTGATGGGGAAACTCGAGGCGTCCTGGTGGCAGGCAGGACAAAAGGACAGCTGTGCTGGGCTGCCCACAAATGAGAGCATCTTTGGAGGTTGTCCTCTGATTCTCAATTAATTTTTAGGACAGCTTTAATTATGCCACCAACAGTCCTCACTTGAACAATTACAAGCACTTCAGCTGGGGGGGGGAAAAGAGCGACTGACTGGATTTGCATAATCATTTACCCTAATTAGAATGTCAAAAGTTGGTGGCAAAGAGGCCTAGTTGTGCTGTGACTTAGGATCATTTTAATTTAGTCCAATTTCCCATTATTACAACTGCCTTCCTCTTTGCACCTCAGATCCTCTTTCCTTCTAAATGATTTGTAGCAAAACCAAAACTGAAACAATTAGTAACTTGCTTGTTAGGCTGAACTGAAAAAGTCTAAGGGGTTTCTTTCCTTAATTGGAAACACAATTTTAGTTTCCATCTAGATTTAGAATTGCATGGATATTTAGATTTAGCACTGGTAACTTAGGTAAACACTTTGCTTTGCATTCAGAAGCCTACTCTCTATGTGTGTGTGTGCAAGTGGGTGTGTGTGTGCGAGTGGGTGTGTGTGTGCGAGTGGGTGTGTGTGTGCGAGTGGGTGTGTGTGTGCGAGTGGGTGTGTGTGTGGAAAGGGGTAGAATCGTCTTCAGGTTGTACTACAAGAAACAAATAATGTCTTTGAATAGTCACTTTATTCCAATGTTTGAACACAAGGATTGGTGTGTAATAATAGCTGTATAAGATATACTCATTAATAGAACAATATTATTTTTAATAATTTGTAAAGCTTCCATGATGAATGTTTTGGACTACAGGTTTGAAAGTACAAAGGCAACTGAGAATAAGCAGAACTCCAGATCTCAGGCATAGAACCACCCTGACCCATTAGAGACTGCTTAGGCACGCATCAGTGATTTCTGGGTCCGGCTGGTGAGCTACTTACCCAGGTCCTAGTTAAATCAGGCATCCTCTGTTTTTCCGCCCTCATTCCCTTTTAACAGCAGGAGGCCACCTATTTAATTAGTTGGGGGTGGGAGCGTCTGTAATCTCCTGGGGGTGGCTTCAGCCCCAGGGTTGGATAAGAGGGTGAATCCAACGCCGGGTGTGGCTGGCCTCTCCCCTGCAACATATGGGGAACCCACCACATTTTCAGCCCAAGTTCCAGCAGCAAGCATTAGTGGAGAGGCCTTCCCTGCTGGGAACACACCCTGCAAAGCCAAGGGCAGGCGGCGTCACTACTAGAGGTCAAGGCAGTTCTTAGACCAAACAGCATCTGGCGAACTGTGCCAATTGGAAATCAATGGCCCTCCCTGGGTGGGTTTAATTTTATGGTTATTTGCACAAACTTACAGCCTCTAATGGGCAGGGCAGAGCTCAGAGCATCCTCCTAGGATTGTTGCAATGGAGTCGGACGTCTTCGCAGTGCATTGATAAGTTGAATTGAAGAGTCTGTTTACTAGGGGTTAGTGTTGAGCCTGGCTGTCATGCTAAGACAGAGTAAGGATGAGGTTAGCCATTATTTATCCAGGGCCTGGAGATTTGATCGTCAGTGCAATACGGGTAAGCCCCAAATGCCTTACCACATTGTCTCTAGCCTGAGGGAGACATGGAGGTTCCTCTGCATGTAGCAACATTGAATCATTATGTTCAATTATGTTCAATGTGCCAACTCCATTTTAAGCAGACCCGTTTTTCTTTACATAAGATTTTGTAGTAGTTACATAAGATTTTGTAGTAGTTACATAAGATTTTCTTTACATAAGATTTTAGAGCAGTTAAGAGGTTGTGCACTGCAGTCAGGCAAATCCAGGTTCCACGACTCACCAGCAAAAGGTACGTAGGGCAAGTTTCCTAACCTCCCTGGAACTTGCTTTCCTCATCTGTAAATGGGTATGATAATATACCCCCTTCACTGAGCTGCTGAAAAGATGAGGTAAGATGATATGTTGAAAGGGCTTAATATAGTGCCTGGTACATTAATGCACTTTTTCATAAATCTTGGGTGTTAAAGATGACAATAATGATAATAATAATTCCAGCCATAGGATAGGCCTGTTAACATAGGCAGGAACAGTAGTGTTGAAGTAGTAGTGCTAGTTTTAAAACCTTCAACTTTTAACATTTTTACAGACGAACTCCATAATCTTAAAGTTGTATGAATATTCTTTAACTTGTTTATTTCTCCCTTGCTCTGACTTGTTAAACTTACTTGTTTTTCATCAAAGAGATGAGGATCCAGCCATCATGCTGTATTTTGATTCACCCTGAGATGAATGGGTTATTGCTCCGGAAGCACTTCATGCCAATTCCCAGGTCCCATTAGAACTAGAACTTGGGTTACCTGGCAACAGCTATGGCAATGGCTTCTGTCATATTTCTCATGTGGATCATTCCCAAGAGAGATGGATAAGCAAGATCAAGTGATGATCCACGTGGGAGAAAAGCTTTCATGTAGCTGGGGATGGGGTTGCTTTTTTCAGGGCCAGACATTGATGGAGTGTGGGCTGCCTGGCCTGTACCACAAGCTCTCCTCTCTCCCATCAGAGGCAGTTTCATTGCAACGGACGCCAAGAGAATAGGAGCTCTTGAAGACCTCTGCCTCTGCATGGGGCTGAGTGAGGAGCATGGGACAGGAAGGGCCAGTTCTACCAGATGAATAGAGAGCAGCAGCGGTAGGGAGGACTGTGCTAAAAACCAGAATCACAGCTTCTGCAAGATGCTTGATTACTTTTTTTTTTTTTATTTAGTTAATCTACAGCTTCAGCTGGCTTCCATCATTGGGGCAGGATCCCTCTTTCTCTAGCAGGTCCTTCTTTCTCTAGTAGACACAACCTGCAGTGGCTTCTGGCTCACAACTGATCTCCCAGTGACCATGTTGGTGCTCCGTGTCCTGTTCTCTGGCCAAAGCTAGAGACACCTGTCAAGCTGGCCAGCTACGTTCTCTCTCCTGGGTATTTGAAAACGTGACTGAAATAGACAAGTCAGTTGGTGCAGAGTCGTCTCATGATAGTGCTCCAGTGCCAGGATCAGTAGCTCCCAAGGTCCCAGGTCACCTTCATTTACGTCCTGACAGAGAATTGATGGTTTCAGCTTCACTTGATTTAGTGAGCTACTCCCAGCATCTTTCTCATAAATCCCATTTTTTTGCTTAAATTAACCAAAGAGGCTGGGCTTGGTGGCTCACGTCTGTAACCCCAGCACTTTGGGAGGCCGAGGCAGGTGGATCACCTGAGGTCAGGAATTCGAGACTAGCCTGACCAACATGGTGAAACCCCGTCTCTACTAAAAATACAAAATTAGCCAGGTGTGGTGGAGAGCACCTGTAATCCCAGCTACTCTGGAGGCTGAGGCAGGAGAATCGCTTGAACCTGGGAGACAGTGGTTGCAGTGAGCCAAGATCACGCCATTGCACTTCAGCTTGGGCGACAGAGTAAGACTCCGTCTCAAACAAAATAAAAAAATAAAAATAAATAAATACATTAACCGAAGAATGGTTATTTTATTTTTGCTTCTGAAAGATGCCTGAGTGATACGATTTCTCAACAAAGATTAAAAAAAAAAAAGATTGAGAATGAGTTTTGTACAGTAGGCTTGTGATGTTTGCAAATGGTTTAACCCAAAACCTCTGGATTCTCTTTTTTGTTTTTTCTTTTCTTTTTCTTTTTCTTTTTTTTTTTTTTTTTTTGAGACAGAGTCTTGCTGTGTCATCCAGGCTGAAGTGTAATGATGTGATCTCGGCTCACTGCAACCTCCACCTCCTGGGTTCAAGGGATTCTCCTGCCTCAGCCTCCCAAGTAGCTGGGACTACAGGCACCCGCCACCATACCCAGCTAATTTTTGTATTTTTAATAGAGACGAGGTTTCACTATGTTGGCCAGGCTGATCTTGAACTCCTGGCCTCGTGATCCACCCACCTCGGCCTCCCAAAGTGTTGGGATTACAGGCATGAGCCACCTCGCCTGGCAGATCACCTGAGGTCAGGAGTTCGAGACCAGCCTGACCAACATGAAAAAACCCTGTTTCTACTAAAAATACAAAGTTAGCAGGGCGTGGTGGCACATTCTTGTAATCCCAGCTACTCTGGAGGCTGAGGCAGGAGAATTGCTTGAAGCCAGGAGATGGAGGTTGCGGTGAGCTGAGATCGCCATTACACTCCAGTCTGGGTAACAAGAGTGAAACTCCATCTCAAAAAAAAATTATCATAATGTAACATTTTCCTCATAAAGGGCACCTGAGCTGTAAGGCACAAGAGTGTAAGGCTGCACGGGGAGGCAGGTGCCAGGTGGTTAGCCAGCTGGATCTGTTCCATGGCTAAGTGATTTGCATCCATGTCTGGCAGCCTGGGATTGAAATTTATGCCTACCCAAAATACCCAAGTGGGCTTCCTCGAGAAGAGGTGATGCTGGAATGTTAATTCTTCAAACGCCAAAGGTCCACTGTATCAGAAAAAAAGCTTCAGGCTCATCTAAGCTGCACAAACTTGTACAGCTAAGTACCTTCCTTTTCTTTATGAACCACAGTATTGCCTTCAGTGATGAGCTGGAAATTGGTCTTGGCTCTGTTACTCCTACAGTGAGGCAGGCCATGGATTTCCCACAGTTATCACTGGGAATGGCTTCTTCCATAATATCCGTCATTGTAATTCATGTTTGGGCACTGATTCAAACCTGGAAGACTCTGGCTTTGACTTCTCCAGAAGGCTTCATCAGGATCTGAATGTGAGGTTGGGTTCATTTATCTGTGACAACTATGGAGCTGGGCAAAGTTCTGACCAAGAGATTGAAATCTTTCTCCTACCTCCTTCAAATAGGGAGACCTTCTATATGATATCATCAAAGGCTGGGTAACTTTGTAGCTGAGCTGAAGCTAGAATTTCTTGTAAGGGCCAATGCATTTCCTTCTCTTCTCTGGCATGGAAATCATCCCCCATGGGTGGCCATGACATAACCCATCCTCACTTCTGCAGGAGTTAGACTCAGCAGCATTGCTTTAGCTTATGATACATATCACAGGATCTACCAAAACTTCCTCTAAGCTTCCAAGGGTTTTCATGCTTCCATGTCAGGAATTAGCAGTTACAACCTTCTCATGGCCTCCCCGTCTTGAGGGCTCCCGTACCTTACATTTATCTCTCTAAGTCTCCTTTCCTTCCCCCTCCCGTAACACACATGGTAGGTAACATCAGGACTGGGATCAGTCCAGCAGGGAGCAGCTAGGGGTGTCTCCGGGCAGGTTGTGAAATCAGCAAAGAGTTGGATTAATATCTGGGACCCCAGAGGGAGGTTCTGTGAGGTTCACTGACCTGTAAGCAGGTCACCTCCTTGAGGCCAAGGCACTGATGGTGACCACCAGCACCTGAAGACACACGCTGCTCCTGTTCTGAATTCTGTCCCCATTTCTGAAGCATCACCAAATACAACCTTGAAATAGAAATTTTCTACAGACTGATTTTTTTTTTCTAATTTCAGGAGCCCACATGATGATGATCGACTCATTCATCCCAATCCCAACACACAATTTTTAAATTTGGTGTAATGGCCGGGCGCGGTGGCTCACGCTTGTAATCCTGACATTTTGGGAGGCTGAGGCAGGTGGATCAGCTGAGGTCAGGAGTTTGAGACCAGCCTGGCCAACATGATGAAACGCCGTCTCTACTAAAAATACAAAAATTAGCTGGGCGTGGTGGCGCATCCCTGTAATCCCAGCTACTCAGTAGGCTGACGCAGGAGAATTGCTTGAACCCAGGAGGCGGAGGTTGCAGTGAGCTGAGATCATGCCACTGGACTCCAGCCTGGGCAACAGAGCGAGACTCCATCTCGATAAATAAATAAATAAATAAATAAATAAATAAATAATTTTGGTGTAATGGAGAATTTCAAACAGAGAGAATAGTACCATATAATGAACCACAATGTGTCCATAAACAGCTCTGACAATTATTAACTAGTAGGCATCTGATTTTGTTCCACCAATACCTTCACCTATTTCCCCCTACCATGAGTTATTTTAGAGTAAATCCTACACATTACCGTATATAGTTTCATTTGTATTTTAGTATGTACCCCTAACATATAAGGCCTTAAACAGTGTAACCATGGTATCTTTATTACATCTAAAATAATAATAATTCTTTTTGTTTGTTTTAGAGACAAAGTCTCGCTGTGTCACCCTGCTTGAGTGCAATAGCGTGATCATAGCTCACTGTAAGTTGGACCTCTTGTGTTGAAGCAATCCTCCTGCCTCAGCCTCCCAAGTAGCTGAGACTACAGGTGCATGCAACCTCACCTCACTAATATTTAAATTTTTTGTAGAGTCAGAGTCTTGCTATGTTGCCCAGGCTGGTCTTGAACTCCTGGCTTCAAGTGATGCTCCTGCCCCAGCCTCCCAAAATGCTGCTGTGATTACAGGTATGACAGGCATGAACCACAACATGCAGCCTAATAATTCTTCCTTTTTTTTTTTTTTTAAGAGTGTTGCTCTGTTACCCAGGCTGGAATGCAATGGCACGATCTTGGCTCACGGCAACCTCCGCCTCCCGGGTTCAAACGATTCTCCTGCCTCAACCTCCTGACTAGCTGGGACTACAGATGTGTGCCATCACACTTGGTTAATTTTTGTATTTTTAGTAGAGACAGGGTTTCCCTATGTTGGCCAGACGGGTCTCGAACTCCTGACTTCAGGTGATCCTCCTGCCTTGTTCTCCCAAAGTGCTGGGATTATAGGCATGAGCCACTATGCCCAGCCAATAATTCTTTATTATTACCAGCTATTTAGTCAGAGCTTAAATTTCCCTGATAGCCTCAAAAATATTTTTACAGTTGGTTTATCTGAATGAGGATCCAAACAAGACTCACACATTGCATTTGGTTGATATGGTTCTAGTCTCTTATTCTAATTCTACACATTTCCCTCCTTTTTTAAAAAAAAAAAAATGCAGTATATTTGTTGGAGAAACCAATCAATTGTCTTATTCAGTTTCTTAATTCTGGATTTTGCTGATTGCCCCATGGTCTCTCTTAACATAATTCTCTCTCCTCTGAATTTCATGCAAATTAATCATTAGATATGGAGACCTAATAAAATTCAGGTTCAATTTTTTAGTGAGTATACTAGATGCTGTGTTTTTCCATTGTGAGGCACATGATGTCTGATTCTGTTTTTCTTTTTAGTGGGTTAACTGAACAACAGTTAGAAGCATTCACATAGCAGAGGCAAGTTATTCACAGACACGCATATATCACCAGGGCTTGGGCAATAAATTATGGAGTAGGCCAGAGTTTGAATCTGACCCTGTCACCACTTCCCTTCTCTCTATTGACACTTCCTTCCTTTCCTGAGTTCCTGTACACACAGCCAAATTCTAGGCTGCCTGCAGACTGGGTTCAGGGCATGATCCCCAAAATATCTGAGAAAACAGCAGAAGCAGGAAGGTGACTCTCACCTTTTCCCTGCCCTTCTCCCCTGAAGCAGGTCAAATGACTGGTGGGCTGACCACCTGAGGTCGGGAGTTCGAGACCAGCCTGGCCAACACGGTGAAACCCCATCTCTACTAAAAATACAGAAAAGTTAGCCAGGCTTGGTGGTGCACACCTGTAGTCCCAGCTACTCAGGAAGGCTGAGGTGGGGGAATCACTTGAACCTGGGAGGCGGAAGTTGCAATGAGCTGAGATCGGGCCACTGCACTCCAGCCTGGGAGACAGAGTGAGATTCCATCTCAAAAAAAGAGAGGTGACCACCTTATACCTGGAGGAAAGGAATATCCTTTTCTTCGAAGACACAAGGAAGAATCTGAACAAACAGACCTTGCTAAGTTCCCCCAGTTTATCACCATTAGATGATAAACCCCTTTGTGCAATCATACTTCTCCACAACTATCCACTTCTTCATCAAACCTGGCACACAAAACATGCAGGTTTACCTATTTCTTCAGGTTTTCATTTCCTTATGAAGGCTTCCATGTCAAATACAATGTATATTAAATGAATTTGTATGCTTTTCTCTTGTTAATCAGTCTTTTGGGTTTTTTGTTGTTGTTGTTGTTGTTGTTTGTTTGTTTTGAGTCTGGGTCTTGCTCTGTTGCCCAGGTTGGAGTGCAGTAATGCAGTTGTAGCTCACTACAGCCTCAAACTCTTGGGCTCAAGCAATCCTCCCATCTCAGCCTCCTGAGTAGCTGGGATCACAGGTTCATACCATCACACCCAGCTAATTTTTAATTTTTTTTTTTTGTAGAGACAGGATCTTGCTGTGTTTCCCAGGCTAGTCTCAAACTCCTGGCTTCAAGTGATCTTCCTGCCTTGGCTTCCGAAAGAACTGGGATTACAGGTGTGAGACACAGTGCCTGGCTACCTTTTGTTTTAGGGGCCTCAGCCAGGAGCATAGGATGGATGAAGAAAAGTCTTCCTCCCCTCACAGCCAACGGAACTATGAGTGCTTGAGCATCTTCCTTGCCAACCAGTTCTGTCCCTGAATGTTCTCCCAGCACATCTACCTTACCCTCGACACTGCTGGAGAATTTGCATGCTTATAAGTCACTTTATAAGAGAAATCTTCAGGGCTCAAAAGAATGACTAGAATGTAGGGAGGAGGAATCTAGTTCTTTAATTTCAAAATAGCAAGTTTAAAAATTTCTCAGTGTAAAGATGTACGGATGTTTAAAAATTATCCACTGAAATGTTTTAAGACAGACTACTCTTTAATGTAAGTTATGGATTTAGCATTTTTCTTTTCTTTTCTTTTCTTTCTTTCTTTCTTTTTCTTTCTTTCTTTCTTTCTTTCTTTCTGTCTGTCTGTCTGTTGTTTTTTTTTTTTGACAGGGTCTCACTCTGTCGCCCAGGCTGGAGTGCAGGGCTGTGATCTCGGCTCACTGCAACCTCCACCTCCTAGGTTCAAGTGGATTCTTGTGCCTCAGCCCCCTGAGTAGCTGGGATTACAGGTGCGCACCACCACGCTTGGCTAATTTTTGTATTTTTAGTAGAGACGAGGGTCTAGCCATGTTGGCCTGGCTTGTCTTGGACTCTTGGCTTCAAGTGATCTGCCTGCCTCAGCCTCCCAAAGTGCTGGGATTACAGGTGTGAGCCACTGCACCCAGCTGGATTTAGCATTTTTCAAAATTTTTTTTATGGACACACTCTTTGGATATCCTCTGAGATGAAGGAGCTCCATGCCATACAAGTTCGGGAAATGCTGCACATTCTGTCTTGAGAAAAACCATAATCATAGTAAAGGTTCTAAAAAGTCCTGCAGTTAAAAAAAAAAAAAACAATCATTGAGTTGGCTCTCCCTATCCATGGATTTTACATCCATGGATTCAATCAATTGTGGATCAAAAATATTTGAGAAGGCCGGGTGCAGTGGCTCATGCCTGTAATCCTAGCACTTTGGGAGGCCAAGGCGGGTGGATCACCTGAGGTCAGGAGTTTGAGACCAGCCTGGCCAACATGGCGAAACCCGTCTCTACTAAAAATACAAAAATTATCTGGGTGTGGTGGCGCATGCCTGTAAACCCAGCTACTCGGGAGGCTGAGGAAGGAGAATGGCTTGAACCCAGGAGGTGGAGGTTGCAGTGAGCCGAGATCACACCACTGAACTCCAGCCTGCTCGACAGAAGTTAGACTCCATCTCAAAAAAAAAAATTTTTTTGAGAAAAAAAATCGTGTCTGTACTCAACATGCACAGACTTTTTTCTTGTCATTATTCCCTAAACAATACGGTACAACAATAATTTCCATAGCATTTACTTTGTGTTAGCTATCACAAGTAATCTGTGGATGATTTAAGGTATATGGGAGGATATGCATAGGTTATATGCAAATATAACACATTTTATATCAGGGGCTTTAGCATCCATAAATTTTGATATCCAAAAAAGGTCCTGAAGCCAATCCCCAACAGGAACCAAAGGATGACCGTATAGCTTTGTCTAAGCCAGAATTTTCTTTTCTTTGTTGAAGGGTAGCAGTTTCAGGACAAAATTTGGGAAACACACTTTGGAGGACCAATAAAGCTGATCTGGATAAAGTGAGTAATGAGAAAAAGGAGGGATTGGGGTTTGAGTCAGCACTCTGGAATTACTCCGAACCACTTGATTCTGGGGACATGTTGGGGATCCGATCAGTAAGAGGTTCTTTTAATGGGCTTCTGCAGAAAACTTATGTTGTAGGAGTGTTTCGTAGCCTGAAGTGGTTAAGTATATAAGCCAACTTTGGCTTCCATCCTAGATGACTTATGTGAGTCATGTATGCCACCAAGGAGCATGGAGACATGGAACCAGTGTTACCTGGGACCCAATTCAGTGTTCCTCGGATAGTAGAAAAGCAAGCTTGCTAAGGTGAATCAAGTGACATAGAGTGACAAATTATATGGCAATTGGGAGTAGCCACTAGGGAACAGGACAAATGTGCTGAAAAGAAAGGTCATGAGTGTCACTTGTCACCTGAGCACTGCAGTCAGCAGGGATGTCATGACTGTCAAAGTGCCGGGTGCTCAGGTCCACTCCTGGTCCACCGAAGCCGCAAGAGCAGGCAGTCCCAGGGAGGTGAACATGCAAACAATGGCAGCCAGGGTTGGAGGAACTGACTCGGAGGTGAAATTGGCCTGTGAGCAGGATGGTCAGATGCTCAGTGGCAGAGGGACAAGGCAAACTGAGACTCTTTATTTTGGCACCAATGTGCAAGGATCTGATTTTATGTGAAGAGATGCAGAGGCTCCAGGTACGGTGCAGTGTGGGAGTAATCCAGTGGTGGGTGCCGGGGTGGGAAGGTGCGTGTAGGTTAGGCAGGCCCCTAGTCCTCTGCTGAGAGAAGAGCAAGAGTCCAGGTCCTCAGAGGAGAGATCTCACGGTGGACAAGGGACCCCCGTTACCCAAGCTGATGGGAACTTTGGGAACCTAAGGAGGAGGGCCCATGGGGGAAGGGGTGTTGCAGGAAGGTCCAAAGAAGAAGGTGAGGCTTATGCATCTTCAGGAGCCTCTGGCTCACTCCCAGGTACATCAGACAACACCTAGTGGGAAATGGGGCTCCAAGAAACCCTTGGACTTGGTTCACAGAATGAGGCTCATCTGTGCCTGCAGATTGCTAGATCCTGTGCCTACAGTTTAGCAGAATGGGGGCCAGCTGGGCCTGACACAGTGCCTGCTTACACATCCCAGCATATTTAATGAGCGCAACCGGGTCCCAGCTCCTTTTCTAGGAACTGGGTGCACAGTGAAGAATAAGGCCATGTTCCTGCCATCAAAACTCTCACAGACAAGGGCCAGTGCAGCACAGAGCATGAGCTCTGTGTAGAAAGAGAGCTGGGTTCAAACCTGGCTGCTGTGTTGCTCAGTTTAACTAGGGCCTTGGTTTTCTCGGCCACAAAATGGGATTACAACTGTCCTCACTCAAAGAGGGTTATAAGAATTGGAGTTAACACTGGGTGAGCAATTGGTATCTCCTGAAGGTGCAAATATTGTTATGGTGATGATAACCATTTTTTTTTAGCTTAAGGTAAGCCTGAATAAGTAAGAACTTCAGTCAGCCAAGCAGCAAATATGTATTTATTGAACATTCTGGCAAGAACCAGACATTAAAAATTTGTCCCTTCTCTCAAAGAATTTCTAGTCTATTTGGAGAAGCAGGAAATAAACATGTAAGAAGATACCAACAATATCAGTTTTAAATATTCATGAGGGCAGAGATTTTTGCAGTTTGTTCAGCACTATCTCTAGGGCCTACAATCCCTGGTACATTGTAAGTACAATAAATGTTCGTCAAACCTGGCACAGTGGCTCACGCCTGTAATCCCAACACTTTGGGAGGCCAAGGCAGGCGGATTGCCTGAGCTCAGGAGTTCGAAACCAGCCTGGGCAACATGGCGAAACCCCGTCTCAAAAAATAAAAAATAAAAATATTAGCTGGGCATGGTGGGCACATGCCTGTTGTCTCAGCTATTCTGGAGGCTGAGGTGGGAGGATCATCTGAGCCCAGGGAAGCTGAGGCTGCAGTGACCCATGATGTGCCACTGCACTCCAGACTGGGTGACAGAGTAAAACCCTGTCTCAAAAAATAGAATAAAATAAAATAAAATAAAAATTTGTTGAATAAATGAACAAATGAAAATCAATTTGAAACAATGAAACAAGTTGGTATATAGTTACCAAAGGAATAGAAAAGACTATACACTCATATGGCTTCCAGTTTGGGATTCTACTTAAAGATCGCCTAGGAATCCGATTGGGACAGATGTCTGGCCAGCTAGCCATGGTATCTTTTTGCTTCCCTCTCAGTGGAGGTCAGCACGAGGCAGGCACACAGCCAGGAAGTAGGAGTCAAAAACAATGGTGAAGAGTGATGGGAATACAACCTCAGAATCAGAAGACCCGGGTGTCTGGACACTTAGAATAACTTGTTTAGCCAAGCTGCTGAAATTGCACAAGGAAACAAAAAAGGCTAGACCAACTAAAATAAACAGAAAACCACTTCCCACGGGGCAGGGAGCCGACATCAGCGGCTGGCCTGGGCAAGTGAAGCCTCTGGGCTTTAACTCTGAGCTGACTCAGGTACCGCCTGAAACCTGGATGTAATAAGAGCCACCCTTTGGGGAAGAAAGCCACCTGCTCACTGTGAAACAGCAAATGCCACCATTTCAGTGCAGAAACAAAGCAGCAGGTCTGTTGCCATTGCTTTTGGAGGACATTATTTCTCTCGAAAGGGGCCGTTAGCAAAAGGAAAAAGAGCTGTGTTGCTGGGGGTTGGGGCGGGGCAATGTCTACTCTCCCCCTGTGTGTGGGGTCCCTCCACCCCAAGACAGAAATTAAAAGAATGATGTAAAACAAATATCAGTAAAATTTATATTATTTTTCCCATACTCTAATTGGTTGTCTTATGCACCTGTTGGGGAGCAAGACCCTGGTTTACTGCTCTGGGTAGGTTTTTAATATCTGTTAAATGGGTCTTACCTGCAGAATTGGATCGTGAATTCCAACAGGCTAAAGGCCGTCTTATCCCTGATATTGCCTGGCACAGGGCTGAACAGATAGAAGCAGTAATCCCTGTCCAACATACAAAGTCTCGAATCCTGGTGGACACATGGACACTGCGCAGAGGGTCTCTCTCCACTGGCAGGCAGGGATAGGTCTTGTGGCCTTACTACGGTCTGGATGAAATATCTCTTGCTCCAGCCAGGGTCCAATCAGGAAAGCAGAGCCACTCTGAGCATAATGGAAGAAGGAATTTCTTATAAGCACAAGGCCTTACACAATTGGGAGAGGAGCTAGGGACATAAAGGTCCAAAAAAGAAGTTGCTGGCCGGGCACGGTGGCTCACTCCTGTAATCCCAGCACTTTAGGAGGCCCAGTTGGGCAAATATCTGAGGTCAGGAGTTAGAGACCAGCCTGGCCAACATGGTGAAACCCCATCTCTACTAAAAATACAAAAATTAGCCAGGCTTGGTGGTTCACACTTGTAATTCCAGCTACTCGGGAGGCTGAGACAGGAGAGTTGCTTGAACCCGGGAAGCGGAGGTTGCTGTGAGCTGAGATAGCACCACTGCACTGCAGCCTGGGCGACAGAGCAAGACTCCGTCTCAAAAAAAAAAAGGTTGTTGAAGGATTGGATGAAAGTCCCTAAGCAGCACTGGCTTGGATGAATGAATCTGAGCATGCAAGGACTCTGGAAGCCAGGGATGTCCAGCTGCTGAAGTAAGGGCAGGGAGGTGGCAGAGAAGTCAGGTGCCCTGTGGCTGCCACCTCCTTGAGTTCACATGAAGCATCTGGTGGTGGGCCTGGGGCTGCTGTTGCTCAGTAGGGCCAACAGTCGAGAGGGTGTGTGCTGGATGTGGAATAAGAGAAGACAAGCACAAACTGGGCTCCAATGGCACCTCTGTGTCTGTCTCTCCTGTCCCTCAACCTGCAGTCATCTCCAGACTTTGGTGACTTTACTTATGCCTCCCATAGCTCATGCAATTGCTCGTTTGCCCAGCTCAAATCTGGAGCCACACAGAGAAAGGCATTCTGAGAAATGTAGCTGCCAGCCTAAGTATGCCACAAAAAGCTTAGCACATCCTTAAGACCCATTCCCTTTGTTCTGGTTCTATATGTGTAAAGCAACATCATGATTGTCAGTTTGTCTTCTCAAATACCTCAGTACCAGGAAGGAAGGGGCCTCGATGGTAAATGCAAATATTTCAGTCACTGGACAAGTAGAGCATCCCCTGAAAATGAACACTTTTAACTATGTGTCTGCAACTGTAAAACTGAACCTCAAACTCTAATGAAATCACTAAACTTACCATGAAGTAAGGCTTTCCCTGAGCAGCCTTTTGGCTTCTGTCAATGACTTTTTTTTTTGAGACGGAATTTCACTCTGTCACCCAGGCTGGAGTATAGTGGCACGATCTCGGCTCACTGCAACCTCTGCTTCCCAGGTTCATGCGATTCTCCTGCCTCAGCCTCCCGAGTAGTGGGGACTACAGGCGTGTGCCACTATGCCCTGCTAATTTTTGTAGTTTTTTTGTAGAAACGGGGTTTTGCCATGTTGGCCAGGCTGGTCTCGAACTCCTGACCTCAGATGATTTACCTGCGTCAGCCTCCCAAAGTGCTGGGATCACGGCCGTGAGCCACCGCACCTGGTCAGTCTCTGACATTTCAAACAAGATTGCTCCAATATCAAAGGCAAAATGAACCTATTTGAATTTTCCCTTCTCTCCCTGTCCCTGTTCACCCTAAGGTACCTGCACTCAAGAGCAGAAAATTGAAGCAAAAATAAGCAGGAGTGGGTGACTATTCTACACCCTGGAAAACTGCAACAGGTTATTTTGTTTATTTAAGCAAGCAGCTATATTACATTTAATTGTATGCCAGGCATAGATCTAAGTGCTTTACAAAGAGAAACTAATTTAATCCTATTGTATGAGATTGATTATACTATTACTATTCCTCTTTTACATATAACATGAGAGGCACAGAGAAGTTAAGTAAGTTGGCCAAGATCACACAGCTGAGATTCATATCATGACTTTATAGTTCGATGTATAAAAGGTTCAAAAATTATTCATTTAATTCAAAATCTTCAGAAACTGATGACAAGTTCATTTTTATTATGATTTATAAAAAAATTCATAATATGTAATCCTTGCTGTCATTTAAAGGGTGACTTTCATAGGGACCAGGCAGGGTCCTTTGCAGGCCCAGTCTTATTTAATGCAATCTCCCCTATGAGGTAGGTATTATGATTCCTACGTTGCAGGTGGAGAAACAGGAGAAGTGACTTGCACAAGAGCACACAGCTCAGCTAGTTGATGGGGGGTCCAGGATTCAAAATGGACTCCAAAGATGGTGTTATGTTTAGCCACAATGCCAACAGGACTGTAAGATCCACTAGCAAGAAGAGTGAAGGCAGAGTGCAAACTGTGCAAGTCGGTCTGGCTCGTGGCAATTAGAGTCTAAATCAAAGTGCCTAGCTAGAATTCTCCAGCAGTGTGCCAAGTGACTGGAAGCTGGAGAACCTCCTGGGGTCCTTTGGTGAGCTTGGGTTTTTCTGGTGAGTGATTACTGCGGAGGCCTGGGACAAAGTCCCCCATTGTCATCTTTCTCTTGACCTCATGATTAGTCCCTGTCCCTTCTTAATTTCTGTTCTTCACTGGCTTTTCTCTTCCCTGGACCTTTGAGTGGCAGGGAGTAGAGGTACAAGATTTGGCTTCTACCTTCCTCTCTCTAAGCATATCAATCCTTCAATCTTTTTGTGGGTTTTTCTCCTCCTAGTAACTATGCAGCACATTATAAAGCTACAGGAACTTGGCTGGGCGCAGTGGCTCACACCTGGAATCCCAGAACTTTGGGAGGCCGAGGCGGGCAGATCACTGAGGTCAGGAGTTTGAGACCAGCCTGGCCAACATGGTGAAACCCATCTCTACTAAAAATACAAAAATTAGCTGGGTGTGGTGGTGCACACCTGTAACCCCAGCTACTCAGGAGGCTGAGGCAGGAGAACTGCCCAAACCCAGGAGGCAGAGATTGCAATGAGCCGAGATCATACCACTGCACTCCAGCCCGGAAGACAGAGTCAGATTCCGCCTTTAAATAAATAAATAAATAAATAAAGCTACAGGAACTGTTTACACACTGCACTTTTGGTTTTCAATAAAATAGGAGTGGACCTCAGCTTCATTGTTCCTTTGTCCTTTGCTGGCTTTCCTCTTAGTCTTTAGGGGACCTAGAGTCTCCTGACTGCTACACTCTCCATAACGAAGCCTCAGTCTTCAATTTCCATAGTTTTCTCTGCAAATTTCAGAATGAATTTTTTTCCCAAGTGTTTTCCTTTCTCTCTTTTAGTTGTGTGTGTGTGTGTGTGTGTGTGTGTGTGTGTGTTTGAGAGCTTTCATCTTAAAAATTAAACACAGTTTTGGATAATAAAGGAATGTTTACCCTTAAACCTATTCTACACATTTTATGTAATAATTTCTAGCCATGGATCTTTTACCTTTAAAATAATATTTTCTATTTTTCTATTCCTTCTGCATGTGTAAACTCCTTCTTCCCTGGGTCCACCCCCAATTCCTGCCATCTCCTTATCTCCATCTGCCAGTTTTGATTTCTGGCCAACCACCAGATGTATGGTAACCACCAATTCAACTGGTAGGGTCATACATTCAGTATGGAAACACTATGGAAATTAGTCTGACATACATGTTCTTCTGGCGCAAAAGGCTATGGATTTTTTTTTTTTTTTTTTTTTTGAGACAGGGTCTTGCTCTGTCACCCAGGCTGGAGTCAGTGGTGCAATCACAGCTCACTGAAGCCTTGACCTCCTATACTCAAGCTATCCTCCCTTACTTAGCCTCCCAAGTAACTGGTACTACAGGCATTCTCCATTACTCCCAGCTAATTAATTTTATTTCTGTAGAGACAGGGTCTTACTGTGTTGCATAGGCTGGTCTCAAATTCCTGTACTCAAATGATGGTGTGAGCCACTGCACCCAGCCTGTTTTTTAAGAAGTCATTCTGCATTCAAAATGTGCAGCTAGCTCCCGTTCCCTACAGGTGAGGGAACATGAATCACTGTCTGGGTTATTCACTAGGAATGTGTTCATTCTGGCCCGCATCTATCATTTACCTAGTTTATTGTTCCAGTCACTCATTCCAGGTTATTTACTGACTACTTATTATTTTCTAGTGTTTAGTGTGCTAGACACTAGGGTTATAAAATAACTGATGCTGTCCTTTATGCACAAAATTGCTAATTCTATTCCTGAAAATTTTATTAGTGACTTGTCTGACTGGGAATTGACTGGTAGATATCAGTTGGCCCATTGCAAAATGAGGGGCTTGTATTAAGTGATCTTCTAATTTTAAAGCCTCTAAAATGAAGGGATGCAGGAGATTTGACTTCTTGCCTCAATCTAATCATTAAATTGCTCACTGCCTTTTAGTACAATGTTCAGTCTCTAGATCTCAGTCTCCTTCTCCTCTGTAAAACAAATGACGGCTGAGCGCAGTGGCTCACGCCTGTAATTCTAGCACTTTGGGAGGCTGAGGCAGGTGGATCACCTGAGGACAAGAGTTTGAGACCAGCCTGGCCAACATGGTGAAACCCTATGTCTATTAAAAATGCAAAATTAGCTGGTGTGGTGGCGCATGCCTGTAATCCCAGCTATTTGGGAGGCTGACGCAGGAGAATCACTTGAACTTGGCAGGTGGAGGTTGCAGTGAGCTGAGATTGCACCACTGCACTCCAGTGTGGGCAAAAAGAGTGAAACTCCATCTCAATAAATAAATAAATAAATAAATAAATAAATAAAATAAATGAAACGAAATGTACCAGAGCAGGTTAGAAAAAGTGTCCAAGGAACTTTGTTTGTTCTGAGACAGGGTCATACTTTGTTGCCCAGGCTGGAGTGTAGTGGTGATCACTGCTCACTGCAGCCTCCACCTCCCAGGCTCAAGCAAACCTCCCACTTCAGCCTCCCAAGTAACTGGGACTACAGGTGCATGCCACCACACCCGACTAATATTTTTAAAACATTTTTATAGAGATAGGATCTCACTATATTGCCTAGGCTGGTCTCAAGCAATCCTCCTGCCTCGGCCTCCCAAAGTGCTAGGATTATAGGCATGAGCCACTGCACCCAGCCAAGGAAATTTGTCAATAGATCTTTCTAGGATAAGAGGGTTCTGTGTTCAAGGAGATCTCAGAAATGCTGAAGTCAATAGGTTTCTTTACTCCAGGATTTCTCAGAAACTTTACTGTGTCAATTTTGCTTCATGACTCTCCAAATGTAAGACAGCAGATAATGTTTCCCAAATTTATTTGACAATGGAACCCTTTCCCCCAGAAGCATCTTTGTCATACTAATAATGTCTTTCAGAATACATTTGGGAAATGTGTTATACATGCCCTCCAAGACCCTTTATTGCAGCAACTCTCTCTATTCTTGGATCAACTTCATATCATAGGTATCTGCTAGTTTATGTTCTAATATAACTGTTGTGTGCACAGTAGTATTTCCTGTTTCTCTTCAAGTTATGCTTTCATTGCCTTTCATTGCACAATCTCATCAATCCTGGGTACGTGGCCTTCAAAATCATACATCTCATTAGCAGTTTGGACAATAACGTCCAGAACAAATGTACAGTCCATTTTGCAGAGAAACATTCCACAGAGCAGCACAGAGGGAGCTCTTTGGAGGAAAGGGATGAAGCAAATGAATATGAAGAACAACGGCATTAATAGGGCAGATTTCCACAGAAACACAGAAAAATATATTTGACATTTTGATGACTATATAACATAGTCTTTTCTGTCACAGGACTGCTGTTCCCAACCAAGACTGTTATGACTCAAAGTAACAGAGCTGAGTGGCTCCATGCAGAAGTCTGTGTTCAACATCTGTCATGCTGGAGATCATTAATGTTCAATTGCTTCCTATTGTCTTCATGTCATTCAACTTCATTTCATTGTCATTGCTTCAGCTGGGGGATTAATCAACTATTTATGGGAAGACAGGACTTGGAGTCAGGGCAGTCACAATGGGGTTATAGTCTCAGCAATGGCGGGGAAAGCAAGTCACGGTTAAAAGACTCCTGGTTTGTGACAGTTTGTTGATACTTTAATTAAATAAACATATTTGAGAATAATGCTGACATATCCATATTTCAAAAGGAGAAAGAGCATACTTGGTCTTCCTAAAGAATCCAGTAAGGATTCTGGATTGAACCTATTTGGAGGTAGTTTTCTTGCTCCTTGATTCCTCTTAAGAGTGAGAAATGAGCAGAGATGAGAGAATCAAATTAATGGTTTTTCTGCATCAATTAGATTGTCATTATCAATAGCAGAAATCATGCTTTGTTATTATTCCTGCGGGCAGTTGACACAACTGAAATGTTCAAAGATGTAAACTATTTTCAAAAATTGTGCCTTAGGAACTGTTTTTTAAAACCTCAGAAGTTACTTAGATGTTCTCATTTTGCACAAAAATGTGCATTATGATTACTTTTCTTTGATTTAAAGGTTAAACGATTAAATGATTAGTTATCATCTCAGTGCATTTCCCACAAACATTTATGAACCTGTGGCAGGGGAAATGAAGTATAAATACTGAATTGATTTGCCTAAGTATCTGAACTCAAGCAACCCAATTATATAATTAGAATAATATAAAGTTTTATATACACATTAATATCTTTTGATATGTTATAATACATTATTTCATAGAAAACAGTCAAATTACTTGCACAGTAAAATTCCAGGTCTGCAATAATATTGGAACCTGCTAATTTGTTCCAACTTACTTAATAACTAAAATTAAAATGTCAGTATATTAGATCAGCGTTATGCAAAATTGTCACACTTCTCAACAAAGCTACATCCTCTTATACTACAGTCCCGATGTATCTCATAATGCCAAAACCAACATTTTCACACAGATGATTTCTAATAATTTACAAATCTCGGTTAAGTTTTTGATACGTAAGCTGCCCACTGATATGGGAAAAGATAGACCAAGCTCTGCCCCAACCCCCACCTTGTTATTCTTTTGGGGACAGCCAGGCCACTCCAGATGGTGTGTTAGTTAGTGTTGGACATAGCTTTGGAGAAACTTCAACAGACTAAGGCTGTAATGTCAGGATTTTGCTGTGCGTCGCCCCCTCCCCCCCGCAGTTCCCAGAGTAGGAAGGTGCTGAGATAGAAGCCGAGGGACGCCCGCCCACCTGCCACCACCTGTTCCCTCCTTCAGCTCTTTGCTATAAATTCTCCTCCCTCCAAGATTCATCCTGCACTCTCCGACAGCTACTGCGCTAAAAGCGCTCCTTCCCTGAGCTTCGGGAAAGAGTTCATCTTCCTGCAAAGGAGTCTCAGGCTTTCCCAGAGGACTTGAAAGGCCTTCCTCGAACCAGCCACACCAAACTCTGCTGCAGAAGGTTTCCTTCTCTTTTTCAACTTCACGTTGAGAAAATGACTTTCTCTTGAGCATCTCAATTTCCCCTAAATTTGGGCAAGTGAAGAGATATCAGCCTGGTCATCCAGTAGGACAGAAGGCCGAGTCCCGCACCCCCCCACTGTAAACTATTTGATTGCACGTGAGTTGCTTTGTTTATGACTTATTTGCTCAGAAGAGGCACGTTGGGAAGCGGCTCGAGAGACCAGCCCACGCGCAGGTCCTGAGCGGGCGGGCGTGCGAGGTCGGCGCCTCGCTGCTTGGGGCCGGGGATGAAGTCCTGCAAGCCCAGCGGCCTGCCGGCGGGAGCGCGCGTTGCACCCCCGTGCGCGGGCGGCGCCGAGTGCGCGGGCACGTGCGCCGGGGCCGGGCGGCTGGAGAGCGCGGCGCGCAGGCGCCTGGCGGCCAACGCGCGCGAACGCCGCCGCATGCAGGGGCTCAACACGGCCTTCGACCGCTTACGCAGGGTGGTTCCCCAGTGGGGCCAGGATAAAAAGCTGTCCAAGTACGAGACCCTACAGATGGCCCTGAGCTACATCATGGCTCTGACCCGGATCCTGGCCGAGGCCGAGCGATTCGGCTCGGAGCGGGACTGGGTGGGTCTCCACTGTGAGCACTTTGGCCGCGACCACTACCTCCCGTTCCCGGGCGCGAAGCTGCCGGGCGAGAGCGAGCTGTACAGCCAGAGACTCTTCGGCTTCCAGCCCGAGCCCTTCCAGATGGCCACCTAGGGCGCGCGCCTTCGCGGGGGTGGATGTCCGGCAGCAGCTCCGAGCCGCGGCCCTGCCCCAAGTAGCCCAGAAGCCTCCGGCGGCCCGGGATTCTAAGGATGCATTCCTCGAGGAAAATTAGTCAATTCTCAGATTACCTTTATTCGCATCACCAGACCTATGGACGCAATCATTTAATTGCCTTTCTTTTCCCCTCCTCCTCTGTATTTTGTAGATTTCATTAATGGATCTTGTGAATGGGTTGATTGCTGTGAAAGTAATGCCCCCTTTCCCCTTTTCTGGGCTACTTTGAGGGAAAACAATCTTAAGAAAAATAGGATTAGGCTATTCTGTTCCAGTCCTCAGAGAAATAATCACTTTCTTAAACTTTGTGAGTTTGTCCTGTTCGGGTGAAGTTACAGTATCCATTACTTGTGTTTGCTCACAACAGAGCTACCTTCCTGTTGTGTAACTGCGTTTTTGCTTTAGTGCATTGTGTGTGCATGCATGAAGTAGAAACACTTTTTTTTTTTCTGGGTACAGTACATGGGTATCGGTGCTCTGTATTTTTTTAAACTGTGTACACATTATTAAAATATACATTTTATAAAATATAAATAAAAACGTGGATTTGTTTTTCATGCCAAGTACCTTGCCAGTTTCCTGATGGCGCTAAAGAACTCTTTGGAGATGATGATATAGAATGCTTCCCTGAGCAAAGATGTAGAGTGTTTAAACCTAATCCGACCAATAAACGAATGTGCCGCTTTATAGTACTTCCTCAAAAAGCTGATGAGAGTACATGTAATTAATTTAAACATTTTCTTTGTCAACTTGTAAACTTTTTGTTGATTTTTTAAAAGATTAAAGTGAAATATTTAGCTTTTAAGTAACTAGATACACAGTTCCTCAATATTTTATTACCCATATTAAGCAGATTGCTACTAAGTCCTTACAAGTACCCAAATATATGTAGTTATTCTTATATGTATACAGTAATGTATATATACACACATATACAGGAATACACATCTATATTTCTAAAACACAGAAATTAAAAATATTGCCTTTGGAAGTGATTTCCTTTTAGTCAGTACAAGTTGGACAATAAGGGCTTCACTACCATCAAGACCAATCAAAATGGGAGCAAAATAATAAACATGGTATTGGTTTGAATTACTTTTATTAATTTGCTTAACCATTGCATGAATAAACCAAGCCCTTCATGTAAAGAGTGACTTGGTGAAGAGTGGTGCATGCATTTGGGAGAATGTCTTACTCATAATTAGGAAAAGCAGGACTCTAAGTTATCTATGCATTTGGAATTTGTCTTGTCACAAGTCAACAAAAACAACACCAATGACTCCCAAAACTCTTTTATTTTGGATTCCAAAGCCTAACCTCAGACACAGCTTCCTCTTCGCAGTTTATCTACAGACTTTATTACAATTTTTATTTTCTTAGTTATCCCTATCAAAATCCATTTGGTTTGTAATGAGGGAAAGTGTCTTCCCCAGCCCATACATACATTTACACTTAAAAAAATCACAAGTGGGCTAGGCGCAGTGGCTCATGCCTGTAATCCCAGTACTTTGGGAGGCTGAGGCAGGTGGATCACCTGAGGTTAGAAGTTTGAGACCAGCCTTACCAACATGATGAAACCCTATCTCTACTAAAAATACAAAATTAGCCAGGCGTGGTGGCACATGCCTGTAATCCCAGCTACTTGGGAAGCTGAGGCAGGAGAATCGCTTGAACCCGGG
This sequence comes from Pongo abelii, assembly GCF_028885655.2. Taxonomy (NCBI): domain Eukaryota; kingdom Metazoa; phylum Chordata; class Mammalia; order Primates; family Hominidae; genus Pongo; species Pongo abelii. The sequence continues at coordinate 76,016,814 of NC_071993.2, forward strand.
AAGTGGAGGTTGCAGTGAGCCGAGATTGTGCCATTGCACTCCAGCTTGGGCAATAAGAGCAAAACTCCATCTCAAAAAAAAAAAAAAAAATCACAAGTGAATTTTCAGAAACCCCTTGGGAGTTTGAAGCTGCATTTCCCTTTCCAGGTGATATCCATTAATAAGAAACAGAGGAGAGCTCAGAACTTTGCTTCCTGCAAATTTGATAGTAAACTGAAAATTTAGAAACTGCAAATTCAATAGTAAAATGTTTAACCTCTTGACTCCAACAACTCTTAAAAGACGCTATGTGATCTAGCAGACAAACAACACAATTCTAGAAGTCATGATGCCAGGACCCCTTTCTAGTCACAACTCCACTCTGCAGTGTGCACTTGGGTCAATGGCAAGATTCAAGGCATTTGCCTTACTCGCTATTTGGGCACAATAGTCTACTTACTCAGATCTCCTGAGAAGCTTAATTAATAACTGCAGTAGGTGTGCAGAGTTTGAGAATGAGCAAAATCGGTGCTTTTATCAGAGAATGTCTCAAAAATATATTAAGATCATTAGTCATTTTTCAGGTAGGGTGTCACATCTCCCTCTCTGAACTGTAAATACCTTGTGAAAGAGTAGTGTGCTTTTCATTATATCTCAATGGCTTCTAGTATAGGGCTTTGCACAGAAAAAAGTTATTTTTTCAATAGATATTTCATTTTTGGCTACTAATTTAACAACACTTTCTTAATGAAATAAAACAATTTAATTAAAATGATGGGATTCTAATCTCATACTTCTTCCCTAACCTCGCTCCTCCAAAAGAATGGGAGTCTGTTTTTTAAATATTAAGCCTTTAGCTTTCTGCTTCTGGGTTTTGAAGATTTCTGGAAGCAACTTAGCTTTCACCAAATTTCTAAACTTTTCCACCCTACTCAATGTACTATTTTTTTTTTTTTCCTAGAAGACATATGAGGGCAAAGTAAATGAGTCTCAGTGATCAAATCCAATCTTTGATGAAACTCTTCAAACTGTATGTTGAGAGATCCATTGTGGTTTATGAAGTAGGAGCTCAGCTAAAACGAAGTATAAAATCTTTTTGCAGTCAAGATTCATATATCATGATATGTAATAGAATTTAGATTACCAAGCAACCTAAAACTTGCTATAGTATTTTATACCGTTCATCTTGGAAATTCATTTTCTTTCTAGTTTGACAAGACATTAAAATTCAAAAATATTTTTGTGTCTGTGTTCCCTTTTCTCAACAAATCAACAAATATTATCAAGTATCTACACATACCCAGTCTTATGTGACATCATTCTTGTCCTTGGCTAGACAACCAAAAAAGAACACATACACATTAATCATTAAGTAGTCTTAAACAGAGTTTAGCCGAATCCTTCATTAGTGTCGTACCAGGGATATGTGCTGTAAGAACTCCTACTAGATGGACATTAAATAATAAAGGAAGACCTCCTCTGGAAGTTTGACTAGTTATTATTGTATGTGGGCTCTCCCTGGGTGCAAGCTAGAGATTGAGCTCCCAAACCCCAAGGTCAGAACTCTTGAAGAAACACACACAAATGAACAGGACTATCAAAATGGGAAAGGTGACTGGGCGCTGTGGCTCATTCCTGCAATCGCGGCACTTTGGGAGCCTGAGGCAGGAGGATAACTTGAGGCCAGGAATTCAAGACCAGCCTGGGCAGCAAAGTGAGACTCCATCTCTACAAAAAATTTAAAAATTAGCCATGTGTGGTGATGTGCATCTGCAGTCCCAGCTACTCTGGAGGCTGAGTTGGGGGAGGATTGCTTGAGTCCAGGAGTTCGAGGTTGCAGTGAGCTATGATTGTGCCTCAGCACTCCAGCCTGGGTGACAGAGTGAGATCCTGTCTCAAAAACAAAAACAAAAACAAAAAAAGATGGGACAAGCCACCACTAATCTCATTACCAAAAACTGGTTATACTGACTTCCTATTCTTTCTTTCTTTCTTTTCTTTTCTTTTTTTTTTTTTTTTTTTTTTTGAGACGGAGTCTCGCTCTGTCGCCCAGGCTGGAGTGCAGTGGCGCGATCTTGGCTCACTGCAAGCTCCACCTCCTGGGTTCACGCCATTCTCCTGCCTCAGCCTCCCGAGTAGCTGGGACCACAGGCGCCCGCCACCACGCCCGGCTAATTTTTTGTATTTTTAGTAGAGACGGGGTTTCACCGTGTTAGCCAGGATGGTCTCGATCTCCTGACCTCGTGATCCACCCGCTTCGGCCTCCCAAAGTGCTGGCATTACAGGCGTGAGCCACTGCGCCCGGCCGACTTCCTATTTTTCTATTTGCAGATCATAAGGAAGACGAGGCTAAACATCCAATATTGCCAGTTTCTTAGTTAATGAGTTGACATTTATACTAATGAAGATCTAAAATTTCTGCTAGATATGGCCCAGATGAGGGTGTATTTAGGTTGTGGTTAGTGGAGCTGCAGGATTCAACAATTAAGGCTCAATTCACTTAAATTTTGCCATATTGCAGTAAAAGCAAAGTGCTATTTCGGTACTGAATTTGGCTAGCATCTGCTCTCTGTCTAGACATCACTGAAGATATCTCTTTTCTATACCTATGTGTGAAACACATTTCTTTTTCTTTTTTTTTTTTTTTTTTTTAAGACGGAGTCTCGGTCTGTCCCCCAGGCTGGAGTGCAGTGGTGTGATCTCAGCTCACTGCAAGCTCCGCCTCCCGGGTTCACGCCATTCTATTGCCTCAGCCTCCCGAGTAGCTGGGACTACAGGCACCCGCCACCATGCCTGGCTAATTTTTTGTATTTTTAGTAGAGACAGGGTTTCACTGTGTTATCCAGGATGGTCTCCATCTCCTGACCTCATGATCTGCCCGTCTTGGCATCCCAAAGTGCTGAGATTACAGGCATGAGCCACCGTGCCTGGCCAGAAATTTCAAAGCACATATAAGACTATAAATATATGATCTGTTGTCTCATATGTACACCTTTTCCTTTCTCTGGTTATAAATATACTAGTGGGTACAAATGTTAACAAGTATTATATTGAATTTACATAGGATTTTTAGATTGCTATTTCAGATGAATCGTGTATCCCCACAATACCAGAGCTGAAAGACAACAGTCACACATTGCTCAACAATGGGCATACATTCTGAGAAACGCGTTGTTAGGTGATTTCATCATTGTATGAACATCATAGAGTGTACTTACACAAACTAGATGGTCTAGCCTGCTACACACCTAGGCTATATGGTATAGCCTATTGCTCCTAGCCTATAAACCTGTGCAGCACATTGCTGTACTGAATACTGTGGAAAATTATAACACAATGATAATTATTTGTGTTTCTAAACATAGAAAAGGTACAGTAAAAATACAGTATTAAAAATAAAAAATGGCACACCTGTATAAAGCACTTACCATGAATGGAGCTTGCAGGAATGGAAGCTACTCTGGCTGAGCCAGTGGGTGAATGGTGAGTGAATGCAAAAGCCTAGGGCGTTACTGTACACCACTGCAGGCTTTATAAACACTGTACACTTAGGCTATACTCAATTTATAAAATATTTTCTTTCTTTAATAATAAATTAACCTCAGCTTATTGGTAATTTTTTTACATTTTCAAACTTTTTGACTCTTGTAAAAGCACATTGCTTAAAACTCAAACACATTTTTAGCTGTACAAAACTATTTTCTTTATATTCTTATTCTACAAGATTTTTTAAAATTAAAATTTATTTTTTTTTACTTTTTAAACTTTTTTGTTAAAAACTAAGACATAGAAACACACATTAATGGCCGGACATGGTGGCTCACGCCTGTAATCCCAGCACTTTAGGGGGCTGAGTTGGGTGGATCATCTGAGGTCAGGAGTTTGAGACCAGCCTGGTCAACATGGTGAAACCCCAGCTCTACTAAAAATACAATAATTAGCCTGGCATGGTGGTGCATGGCTGTAGTCCTAGCTACTCAGGAGGCTGAGGCAGGAGACTCACTTGAACCCAGGAGGCAGAGGTTGCAGTGAGCTGAGATCGCACCATTGCACTCCAGCCTGGGCGACAGAGCAAGACTCCGTTTCAAAAAAAAAAGAAACTTTAATCTTTGTAGGCCCACATTAACCTGAGCCTACAAAGGGCCAGATTCATCAATGTCACTGTCTTCCTCCTCCACATTTTGTCGCACTGGAAGGTGTTCAGGGGTAGTGTAAGGCCTGGAGCCATCTCCTATGATAACAATGCCTTCTTGAATACCACCTGAAGGATGTGCCTGAGTCTGTTTTACAGTTACCCATTCTTTTTATAAGGAGAAGAAGTACACTCTAAAAGTAAGTTATAACAGATACATAAACCAGTAAGATAGTTGTTTATTTTCATTATCAAGTATTATGTACTATGTGCAATTGTTTGAATATATATGAGTGGCAGAGCAGTTGGTTTGTTTGTAGTAGCATCACTACAGACATGTTGAGTCATGTGTTGCACTACGATGTTATGTTACTGTATTATAGTCCATTCTCACACTGCTATGAAGAAATACCAGCGACTGGGTAACTCATAAAGAAAAGAGTTTTAATGGACTCACAGTTCCTCATGGCTGAGGAGGCCTCAAGAAATTTACAATCATGGCAGAAGGCACCTCTTCACAGGGTGGCAGGAGAGAGAATGAGTGCCAGCAGGGGAAAAGCCAGACTCTTATAAAACCATCAGATCTCGTGAGACTCACTCACTATCAAGAGAACAGCATGGGGGAAGCTGCCCCCATGATTCAATTATCTCCACCTGGTCCCGCCCTAGACACGTGGGGATTATGGGGATTACAATTCAAAGTGAGATTTGGGAGGGGACACAGAGCCAAACGGTATCAGTTACCTACAAAGTCACTAGGTGATAGGAATTTTTCAGCTCTGTTATAAGCTTAAGAGACCACTGTCATATAAGTGATTGACTAAAACATTTTTATGCAGCAAATTACTGTTCTGGAAAACAAGAATTTACCCATCTCATATACTAAGTATATTGTTTAGTTTTAAAATGTTCTGTATATTATGCTGTTTTAACATTTTAAAAAGCTTTCTGGGCTGGGTGTGGTTGCTCCTTCCTGTAATCCCAGAACTTTGGGAGGCTCAGGCAGGAGGATCACTTGAGCCTGGGATTTGAGACCAGTCTGGGCAACATAGTGAGATCCTGTCTTTACAAAAAATTTTAAAAGTTAGCTGGGTGTGGTGGTGTGCGCCTGTAATCCTAGCTACTTGGGAGGCTGAAGTGGGAGGATTGCTTGAGCCCAGGAGTTTGAGGTTATGAGTACCACTGCACTCTAGCCTGGGTGAAAGAATGAGACTGTTTCTTAAAACAAAACAGAACAACAACAAAAAACTTCTCCGGGTGGGGAGAGACTGCCCCTCTTAAGGCTGGCCAATTTTTAAGGATAGCAAAGGGCTCAAAGGAAAGCTTGCCTTTGGTATGCAGACTAACCAATCTGGAGATCTGGACTGCACACACCAGGAGGTAATATTCACCTGCCTTAATTATCTCAGGGCCAGATACCAGGTACCTAGGGTCCTCTCCTTAGAGCCTGTCCAAATTATTTAAACAAGCCAATCCTGCCCTGCCTTGCCTTCCTCACAGGAACTCCAATAAGGGCCGTGGCCTAGGCTCTCACCTTGCTCCAGCCCCTTCTGCCTCCTGACTGAAGCTGGCGCTTCCCCGTGTGGCCCTGCATGGTGTGACATGCCTCCTGTTTCTAGGATCTGTGAGTACAATAAAGTTTGTTTTCTTGAGCCTTTCCTATGACTCCTCTCATGGGCGTACCTGACTGACCATCACATAACAGAACACAGGATACTAAGAGTGGGACAAAAACAAAACAAAACAAAACAAAACCAACCCAACAATTAATTGAGAATAAATACAACTTTATTTAATGAATAAAGAAACAGTCCATCACATCCTCTAAATTGCCTTTAAAAACATGCAGCTTATATTAAATTCTGATTCATAAATTTAATTTTTATTCTTCTAATTGCAAAATCTCCAAACAAAACACAATCCCAACAAATCCTTAAGAAAGCACGACTAGGGAACAGCAACGGGTGTCATGTAGATGACGTGTTCTACCAGAATACAATAATACCATGTGCCTTCTGAGGAAGGACGTGAGTTATGCTCGCAGACATTTTGGCTTAAATGATCACTGGTTTTCAGTTCCACAGAAGGTCTTCACACGCATGATGTGGAGAAACAGGGATAAAAGCCAAGATCTATTAATTGCTTTCTAGTAATAGAGGTGAAATATACAGTTTATGCAATGCACGCATTTCAAAATAGCCACTATAATGGCTTTTGCATTAAGATTTCAATAACCAAAAAAAAGTACTCTAGAAAATAAGTTGACTCCAGCTTCTTGGGATGGAAGCATACCATGTTTGCGAGCCTTCTGGGGCCTGGTGTGTTTTCAAGTGGGAAGAACTCATGCATGGAGAGGGAGAAAAAGCGTTACAAGGTGTCACTTGATTTGGATTGAACTAAGTCAGCTGTGGGTGCTCCACGACTCCTTACTTGAAGTGTGTGTGTGTTTGTGTGTGTGTGGGTGCACATCATTTGTCAGTCTTCATGTGAATCAACAGGATTAAGTTCAGACGTGATGTAGCTGAGAATGCAAAAACAGAGACCAAAGGATATGCTTATTTTTGAGGGTCCACGTGTACCAGGTATTCTAAAGCTGATTCATTCCAATGTAAGGCCACTGAGATGCCGGCATGGGATGTTTCTTCATTAGGGTTTGGGACAGTACTGTGGAATTGTCCTGAACTACTTATGCCAGAAAGGAACACAGAAACTCCCTTGCTATTTCTCTGCACGGTGGAGTCATCATTTCCACTAGCTTCAATCATAGACACAGGAGTCAAAATTCCCCTAGGCTATTCTGCCTACGCTGAAGTGAATTTCCCTGGAATCTCCCTACAGAAAGCAGACAGGATATTTCTTGCAAATCCATTTGATTTTTCTTTAGGTTTGCCCGTTTATTTCTTTGCTGCACGCCATCTTGGAAGACAAAATCCCATCATTGTGTACTACCCTTCTAAGGAAGGACAAAGTAGTGGCCAGGAAAGAAATGTGAACTTTTTTTTTTTTGAGACGGAGTCTCACTCTGTCAGCCAGGCTGCAGTGCAGTGGTGGGATCTCGGGTCACTGCAACCTCCGCCTCCAGGGTCAAGTGATTCTCCTGCTTCAGCCTCCCAAGTAGCTGGGACTACAGTAGCCACCACACCCAGCTAATTTTTGTATTTTTAGTAGAGATGGGGTTTTGCCACATTGGCCAGGATGGTCTTGATTTCTTTACCTCATGATCTGCTTGCCTTGGCCTCCTAAAGTGCTGGGATTGCAGGCGTGAGCTGCCGCGCCCGGCCAGAAATGTGAACTTTTTAAACAAGTTAACTATTTACTTTGGAGAAAAATATTTTAAACATTAAAAACATTTTTAAAAATATATATTTAAAAAAACTGCTACCACTTTTTTTGGGGGGGTTGTCTAAACTCTTCATAAATATTTATTTATGCATTTATCTTACCCTCCATCCTCAGCAAACCTTAGTACTTTGCTCATTTTACAAAAAAAGAAACAGAGATCCCAGAGTTATGAAAATATTAAAGAATCTATCTAAACTCATTTGAATGACTAAAATCCTCTTTAGAATTCACCTAAGAATTTACAAACTAGGAAGCTTTCCTAATGCTATTAAATATTCTACAGATTTTTATCTGGACAGGGAGATAATGAAAAGAGACGATTAGGTCAATAAATTTAATGCTAATGGTTGCAAAAACTAAGTGAAAATCATAAAAGAGGATAAGGTGTCTCTGAAATCAAAATACTGGAAACATTTTTTACCAATATTGTGTTAAAATATAGTTGCATTAGAATTTTCTCATTTGAATTATTTTAGGAGTTTTATTGCCCTTAAAACACGCAGTAAAACTTTTATACTGTATACATATTTAGCCATCTTTTGGCAGTGACAACTATAGTCAATACTAGTATACATTCACTGGATTCTTACAACAGTAATCATGTGGAAAGCACAGGAATCTATCTCTTGTTTGCTGATAACTCATTGAATCTGTGTAGAAACATTGGATTTTTTGGAGTTTTGGAATATTGAGCAATTACTTTTACCATGCTAGCTATATACAAATAATTTACATTTCTTGTGAGTATAAAAACACCTCTTATTGTAACAAGACTATGTTCATATCTCCATGAATTTCCAGTCCAAACTGTACTTGCCCATCTTTAAATCCCATTTTTTAATGTGTCTTTGTTTTCAGTTAAGAAGCATTTAAGAATGAAAACCAAAATCCAGTTATCTTTCTGTTGCTCCAGAGATATTTTAACCAGGTTATAACACATGTAGTAATTTATACAATATAAATAAGAATCATTTATAAAAATTACTTTTTAATGTCAAATAAGGCCCAGGGCAGTGGCTCACACCTGTAATCCCAGAGCTTTGGGAGGCCAAGGTGGGTGGATCACCTGAGGTCAGTAGTTGGAGATCAGCATGGCCAACATGGCAAAACCCCATCTCCTTCAAAAATACAAAAAAAATTAGCCGGGTGTGGTGGCACATGCCTGTAATCCCAGCTACTTGGGAGGCTGAGGCACGAGAATCGCTTGAACCCGGGAGGCAGAGGTTGCAGTGAGTCGAGATTGCGCCACTGCACTCCAGCCTGGGCAATACAGCGAGACACTGTCTCAAAAAAAAAAAAAAAAAATCAAATACATTTGTACATTTAAAAATTCGGGAGGCTGAGGCAGGAGAATCGCTTGAACCCTGGAGGTGGAGGTTGCAGTGAGCCAAGATCATACCACTGCACTCCAGCCTGGGTGATACAGTGAGACTCCATCTCAAAAAAAAAAAAAAAAAAAAAAAGAAAGAAAGAAAAATTGGTCCAATTGCTTCTTGGCCTTTTAGCTAAGACCAAGTGTAGTATCTGCTCTTATCAGTTCTAAGAAATAAAAAAAAAATTGATTCATTCATTATCAAAAAGTGATCTTTAAACCTGGAAACTATAACTACTTTCTACATTTTAAAGAAAAATGTACATTTATTTCTGCCTTAAAATACTATTGCCAAATAATGTTGAAATATTTTACTTTTTATTATTAGAGAAACAGTTTCTCTTCACTTACATGTTAAAATCTTCTAGCAAATTAGTGTTTATAGCAGTACAGCCATTTTCAATACTCTCAACATTTATGGCACAATTCTCAGAGGATTGAAAAGTGTGCTCTTTATTTTTGCAAGTTCAAGGCTATTTCTCTTTGGAATTTGAAGTGGCTATTACGTACATATTAACCAAAGGCGGCTTGTTTATGGTTCTATAATACCAAGTATGCTAACTAATATAATTAGACAGAAATAAGAGGCAAACATATTTTTAGCAAATATGCAATTTTTTTGCACTGCACAGATTTTTAAAAACATGATATTAGCAACTTTTTAGCATACTGATGACCACTGCATTGTCAAAGTTTAGAAGATGCTTGGCATTCTTCAAACAATGCTTCAGTAATGAACTTTCTGAAATATTGAAACACTTAAAAGAAGAAAAAGCTATTAGTGATTAAAAGGACTTTGACTCTATTGAAGTCTAAGTAACTGTTCATTTACTGGTAAGGCACGTTGACTTTCAACTCAACCATTAGTGGAAGTATTTTCAATGCAGGTTACCCAAGGACACTGGAAAGGACCCTGAATAAAGGCTATTATGAGTAAATTTGCCTACATTTATAATTTCCCTGGCAGTTTTGAGTTTACAATCAACTTATTAACAGCCCATATGCACACAAACTCAAGGTCCCAGCTTGGAAGGTACTTTGGGAGCACATGGAGGAGAAGGAAGAAAGGAAGAGGCTGTGATCAGCAGGAACACTTCGGGTGTCTGAGTCAGTTCCCTCTACTTCCCCTAACGGTTTGATTTTTTTAAAAAACTCTGCCAGCAATTTTATTAAACAGAAGTTGATGGGAGGGAGAAAGCAATTGGTTTTAAAAATTCAGCACCTCTGTGAAGTTAAAAGACTCTCGGGCATTTAGAATTTGTTCAACTGGACTGGTTTCTTCTGGATACCAAGCCAAGATGTATGGAACTGGAGTTAGGTCATTGTGGAGCATGAAGCACCCTGGCAGGCCTTGGGGAAGGGATGAGATGGGACAAGTTAGAGCAGTGAGATTATAGAACGTGGGGCACAGGGCACCTGGGGAGAAAAAAAAAGAATGAAGGCTAGATGCAGAAAGGATCATAGACACTCTAGCTTTGACACATCATAGGCACCGAAAAGGAGGAGGAAGTAGTCTTTTTTCTCTTATTCACTGCTTTGTCTGGTTCCCTGTTCTTGGGACCATAACCCAATCTAGTGTAATAGGTACAGGTATGCCTCGGAGATACTGAGAACTGTGTTCCAGACAATAAAGCAAGTCACATAACTTTATTGCTTTCCCAGTGCATATAAAAGTTACGTTTATACTGCAGTCTATTAAGTGTGCAATAGCACTGTGTCTAAAAAACAATGTACATAACCCTAATTAAAGAATACTTTGACAGGGCACCGTGGCTCACACCTGTAATCCCAGTACTCTGAGAGGCCCAAGGGGGTGGATCGCTTGAGCCCAGGAGTTTGAGACCAGCCTGGGCAACACAGTGAGATGCTGGCTCTACAAAAACTTAAAAAAAAATCAGCTAGGTACTGTGGTGAGCACCTGTAGTCCCAGCTACTTGAGAGGCTGAGGTAGGAGGATGGCTTGAGCCTGAGAGGCAGAGGTTGCAGTGAGCAGAGATGACACCACAGCACTCCAACCTGGGTGACAGAGCCAGACTCTGTAACAACAACAACAACAACAAACCAACAAAAAAAACTTTACTGCTAAAATAAATGCTAACAATAATCTGAACCTTCACAGACTCGTAATCTTTTTGCTGTCAGAGGGTCTTGTCTTGATGTTAATGACTGCTGACTGATCAGGGTGGTGGTTGCTGAATGTTACAGTGGCTGTGCCAATTTCCTAAAATAACAGCGAAGTTTGCTGCATTGATTGACTTTTCCTTTTATAATGATTTCTCTGCAGCATGCAATGCTGTTTAATAGTACTTTACCGGCGGTAGAACTTCTTTCAAAATTAGAATCAATCCTCTCAAATCCTGCTGCTCCTTTATCAACAAAGTTTATGTTATACTCTAAATTGTTTATTGTTTTTTCAACAATGTTCATAGCATCTCCACCAGGAGTAGTTTCCATTTCAAGAAACTACCTTCTTTGCTCAGCCATAAGAAGCAATTTCTGATCTACTCAAGTTTGATCATGAGATGGCAGCAATTCAGCCCCATCTTCAGGCTCCACTTCTAATTCTAGTTCTCTTGCTATTTCCATCACATCTGCAGTGACATGTTCCATTCAAGTCTTGAACCTCTTGGTCATCCATGAGGGTTGGAATCAAATTCTTCCAAACTCCTGTTCATGTTGATATTTTGACCTTCCATGAATCATGAATGTTCTTAATGGCATCTAGAATGGTAAATCCTTTCCAGAAGCTTTTCAATTTACTTTGCGCAGATCCATCTGAGGAATCACTGTCTATGGCAACTATAGCTTTAAGAAATGTGTTTCTTAAATAATAAAACTTGGGAGTTGAAATGACTCCTTGATCCATGAGCTGGATCAAGAATGGATGTTGTATTAGCAGGCATGAAAGCAACATTAATCTTCTTGTACATGTCCATCAGAGCTCTTGGGTGACCAGGTGCATTGTCAATGAGCAGTAATATTTTCAAAGGAAACTTTTTTTCTGAGTCTCAACAGTGGGCTTACAATATTCAGTCAATCACACTGTAAGCGGATGTGCTATCAACCAGGCTTTGTTGTTCCATTTATAGAACACAGGCAAAGTAGATTTAGCACAATTCTTAAGGGCCGTAGGATTTTCAGAATGGTAAATGAGCATTGGTTTCAACTTAAAGTCACCAGCAGCATTAGCCCCTAATGAGAGTCGGCCTGTCCTTTGAAGCTTAGAAGCCAGGCATTGACTTCTCTCTAACTAGGAAAGTCGCAGATGGCATCTTCTTTCAATACAAGGCTGTTTCGTCTACACTGAAAATCTGTTGTTTAGTGTAGCCACCTTCATCAATGACCTTAGCTAGATCTTCTGGATAACTTGCAGCTTCGACATCAGCACTTGCTGCTTCACCTTGCACTTTAAGGTTATGGAGATGGCTTCTTTCATTAAACCTCATGAAACCACCTCTGCTAGCTTCCAGCTTTTCTTTTTCTTTCTTTTTTTTTTTTCTAGACAGAGTCTCGCTCTGTCGCCCAGGCTGGAGTGCAGTGGCAGGATCTCGGCTCACTGCAAGCTCCGCCTCCCAGGTTCACGCCATTCTCCTGGCTCAGCCTCCCGAGTAGCTGGGACTACAGGTACCCACCACCACACCCGGCTAATTTTTTGTATTTTTAATAGAGATGAGGTTTCACTGTGTTAGCCAGGATGGTCTCGATCTCCTGACCTCGTGATCCACACGCCTCGGCCTCCCAAAGTGCTGGGATTACAGGCATGAGCCACCGCGCCCGGCCTTACTTCCAGCTTTTCTTCGGCAGCTTTCTCACCTAGCTCAGACTTTACAGAATTGAAGAGAATTAGGACCTTGCTCTGACTAGGCTTTGGCTTATGTGAATGTTGTGACTGGTTTGATCTTCTATCCAGACCACTCAAACTTTCTCCATATCAGCAATAAGGCTGTTTTTCTTTCTTATCATTTATGTGTTCACTGGAGTAGCACTTATTTCCTTCAAGAACTTTTCCTTTGCATTCACAACTTGGTTAACAGGCACAAGAGACATAGCTTGTGGCCTAGCTCAGCTTTTGAAGTATCTTTCTCTCAAAGCTCAATCATTTCTAGCTTTTGATTTAAAGTGAGAGATGTACTACTCTTTCTTTCACTTGAACAGTTAGAGGCCAACGTAGGGTTATTAATTGTCCTAATTTCAATATTGCTGAGTCTCAGGGAATAGGGAGGCCCAAGGAGAGGGAGAGAGATGTGGGAACAGCCGGTTGGTAGAGCTGTCAGAACACACACAACGTGTAGCGATTGAATTTGCCGCCTTCTATGGGTGCAGTTCATGGTGCCCCAAAGCAATTACAATAGCAACATCGAAGACCCCGATCGCAGATCACCATAACTATATCATAATGTTGAAATTTTGAATTGTTGCCAGAATTACCAAAATGCAACACAGAAACAGGCAGTGAGAGCACATGTTCTCACAGGGTTGCCACCGACTTTCGATTTGTAAAAACTGCAGTATCTGTGAAGTACAGTGAAGTGAGATGCAGTAAAGGGAGGTATTTCTGTGCTGTAATCAGTCATGAATTAGATGGGTTTTTCTGGATTCACTTGGGAATCTAGCGTTGGGTGATATGTGTGTAAGGAAATATAGTCTCAGTTTTAAACAACCACTTTACAAATGAATATGTGGAGCACAACCCGTTTATCATTTGAGGATTATCCAGGTGAAACTGTCCTTACCAAAGTCATCTTTTGACTCCTCTGGGAATGATTCTTCCTTGTACGTGTCCTTCAGGGCCCTAAGTCTACTTGCTGCTTGTCTATTGACCATGTTTTCTTATTGAATGCCTACAAAAGTTAAGTGATGAATAAAAAGAGAAGGATGCATTTAAACCACTTCTGCTATTTGGAAATTCTGAGTAATCCCTTAGTTTGGTGAAGAGTGATCTATCTCAAAAAGGCAGTTTTGGTTTAAATGGTGCATTTTCTTTCTCCATTTTCCCTCTGATCCCCAATGCCATGACTAATTAAGTTATGAAAAGCCCTTCAGTTGCTTGGAGAGAAGGGTGCTTATGGAATCTGCACACATTTTTGAAATAAATGGCGAGGCAAATCGCATCAACTTTCCTTCTTTCCCTGATCCATTTTTTGCAGGTTTCTGAGCTTCCTTTGGGGGCTTCATGAATGCTGCATGTCTAACGAATGTAGCACAAAATAGTAGGGTCTAATAAAGACAATATGTGTGCTTATTTCTATTTTCCAGGCACATACTGCACGTGTAACCAGGGGCAGTACCTTCCTCATGGATTCCAGCACTACAGCTTTGTGCCATCTGCATCCCTTCAGACCTTTACGGGTAAGTTCTACGATAATCATGGTAATAAAATGATTCTTCTCAACCTTGATTGCTCATCGGAATCACCTGGGAAGCTTTAAAAAATACTGATGCCTGTGTCACAACCCCAGGGCTACTGATTCAGTTGATTTGGGAAATGGCCTGGGTGTTGAGATTTTTTAAAAGCTCCCCAGGAGATTTTAATGTGCAGGCAAGGTTAACAATCACTGCTTAGACTGAATACACTTTATATAGAAATAAACCTACTTATATACAATTTAAAATTCCATTCAGGTTAATAAATATTTATTGAGTGACTACTCTATATAAGGCATGAAAACAAACTCCTGACACAGTCCGTACCAACAAGTAGCCAAAACCTAATGCAAGCAAGAGTGGGCTAGTGTAAGACGGAGGGCAGGCAGGTATACAGAGGCTGTGTTCTGTACAAAACACTGTAGAGGCCAGGTGCAGTGGCTCATGCCTGTAATCCCAGCACTTTGGGAGGCTAAGGCTGGTGGATCGCTTGAGGTTAGGAGTTCGAGACCAGCTTGGCCAACATGGTGAAACCCCGTCTCTACTAAAATTACAAAAATTAGCCAGGCATGGTGGGGGGTGCCTGTAATCCCAGCTACCTTGGGAGGCTGACGCACGAGAATTGCTTGAACCCTAGGAGGCAGAGGTTGCAATGAGCGAGATCACGCCACTGCACCCCAGCCTGGGCGACAGAGTGAGACTCTGTCTCAAAAACAAACAAACAAACAAACAAACAAAAATGTAGAAAGTAACCTTTTCTTCCTCCAGACTCAAGGAACTTGGTATAAGGCTTCAAAGAAAGTAGAATTCTATTTGGTTGGAGTGTGGGAGATCCTAAAATATATCAGAGGTAATGGCATTTGAGATGGACTTGAAGGAACTGATAAGACTTCCGTAGGTGGAGACTGAGGAGAGCCTTCCAGGCAGAGGCAGAAGAAAGGCATGTGGCTGGAAAGCAGGTGCCTATGTGAGGTTTGCTGCTGTGTTGGGTATGTTTTCTGAGTAATGGATGAAAAGCTTTGGGATCATATTAGGTAGCACAGGGCAGGTCAGCTGGTATCTGAATTGGCTCCAGGTAGCCATTAGGGGTTTGAACCCTTGGAAATAATATTAATATAACTGGAGCAGTATTTTGCAAAGAAGATCTGCTGCTGAGATCTGGGCTGGGTTTGAGTAGGAAGAAATGGCAGGACTAGAGGCAGGAAGACCAGAAGGAGTATGTTATGGTTGAAGGCAGAAGTATTGAGGTCAAGTGGCCGGACCTGGTGGCTCATGCCTGTAATCCCAGCACTTTGGGAGGTCAAGGCAGGCAGATCACTTGAGGTCAGGAATTCAAGACCAGCTTGGCCAACATGGTGAAACCTTGTCTCTACTAAAAATACAAAAATTAGTTGGGCATGATGGCTCGCGTCTGTATTCCAAGCTACTTGGGAGGCTGAGGTAGGAGAATCGCTTGAACCCGGGAGGCAGAGGTTGCAGTGAGCCAAGACTGTAACACTACACTCCAGGCTGGGTGGCCGAGCAAGACTCCATCTCAAAAAAAAAAAAAAAAAAAAGAAGTATTATTGAGGGTAAGTGAAGGAAGTAATGGAAGTCTGAACTGGAGTACTGCAGGGGAAAGGAAGAAACTCCTGACTATAAGAAGAATGATAGAAGTAGAATCAGCAGGACTTGTCCATTGATAGGGTAGAGGAAGCAAAAATTGACTTGGATGTTTCTTATTAGAATTATGAGGAATGTTGGTGGTGCCAATAACAGAAATCATTAAACTAGATTGAGGAATGGTTTATAAACGGAAGATGAATCTGATTTTGGATATGTTGAAAACAAATATCCAATGGAACTAAAATTTTTATTCAAATATTCCTCATTGTAATTGAATTCTAATTGGATTCTTTTTTTAAAGTCAATATTTTGTAGGGATAGAGTCTCGCTATGTTGCCTAGGCTGGCCTCGAACTCTTAGGCTCAAGCGATCCTCCTGCCTCAGCCTCCCAAAGTGCCAGGATTACACTGGTACTGGGTGGGTTCTAATGGAATTCTTAAAGCAGGACCCTGATTTGTTTGACATAGTGGTTCTCAACAAAGGCGGATTCTGCCTTTCAGGGAACATATGGCCATGTCTGGAGACATTTTGGGCTGCCACAACGTGGGGAAGAACAACTAGTGGATAGAGGCCAGGGATGCTGCTAAACATTCTACAATGCACAGGACAGTCCTCCATAACAAAGAATTATCCAGTCCAAAGTGTCAGTAGTATTGAGGTTGGGAAACCCTGCTTTAACATAACCTAATAGCTCAAATTTCAGGAATTTTTAGGCCTGCTAATATTTGGGGTGAGACAACGCCACCTAGTGGCCAAATGTAATATTTATCTTAGTTCTCTGTTCAAAAAGCTAAAACACACAGAGATGAAGAACATCCTTTCATGCGAGAACTATCTAGGGTTTACAGAAGAAGGTGTGACGGGGAGGTCTGGTGTACAATCTAGGAGCAGTCCTGGGGTTAGAATGTGCTCTTTAAGCTGGGCACGGTGGCTTATGCCTGTAATCCCAGCACTTTGGGAGGGCGAGGTGGGTGGATCACTTGAAGTTGGGAGTTTGAGACCACCCTGGCCAACACGGCGAAACCCTGTCTCTACAAAAAAATACAAAAATTAGCCGGGCGTGGTGGTGTGTGCCTGTAATCCCCGCTACTTGGGAGGCTGAGGCAGGAGAATTGCTGGAACCTGGGAGGCGGAGGTTGCAGTGAGCCAAGACCGTGGCACTGCACTGAAGCCTGGGTGACAGTGAGACTCCATTAAAAAAGAAAGAAAGAAAGAAAGAAAAAAGTGCTCTTTGTTTATAAGAGATCTCAGAAGTCAATATGGAAACAATATTTTACTGGATTCCATATGTAATGCATTCTATTCCATTAAGGATGCCTGTATTTTACTACTGTTACTGAATACATTAAAAAACAGAATCTAATAATTCTGCTGAATAATTGAAATAGTTATTGCTTCAGGATGTAACCTATGGCACTTTGTTTCATTAAGAAATAAAGATTGAAAAGATTTTTAAAGTTATGAAAAAAATAGAATGAAGAGCACTAGAAACTTCTATTTTGCTTCAAGAGACAGCATTCTGCATACCTCAAATATTACCTTCCCTAATAGGTTGTGAGCTCCCTGAGGGTAGGGACTGTGACTTATTCATATCTTTACATCTGCTGCAGTATCTAGCACAGCATCTCATACAGAGTAGACATACAAATGATTTCTCGAGTGAATGAATTTATTTTTATGCTGGAAATCCTTGCCTTGAAGTAAAGACAGTTTCAAGCCTTTCTAAGCAGTTACTGTCTGTTCACACAAATACAATGCCAGCTGAATGTGCTTGGCACAGACAGCACCAGAGATTCGAGCACAGGCAATTGATAACAGACACCTGCAATTCATTTCCCTGCACAGCCTAGAGCAAACTGTGCTGTGATGAGCATTCCCAGGGCAGTGTTTGGACTGGTGTGTGGGTGGCATATTCCTGCAGAATATAAGATTAGGCTATCTTATAACAGACATAATAACAGAAGATTCATTCATCCAGCAAATATTTATTGAATTTCTACTTTGTGCTAGGTACTCTTCTAGGTACTAGGGATATCACAGTGAACTTAAGTCTAAAAATTCCTTAAGAGGCAGGGTTTGAATTGGTGATTAGAATAAAGATGCATATTCCCCTTTCCCCCTACTTTTCCATTTAGCAGAATATTCTCTACATAGAAAATGCAATTCGACCAATGATCTCAAAGCATTTCAAAGCTATTAAAGACCTCTCCTTCCAAAACCACTGCTCTGCTGGGGCAAGTGACAAAAACAACACTCTCCCATCATTTCCTCTCCTTGTTTGTATCTCTTCCTTCCTCCTACACTTTCAGACTTTTGGGGAAAGGGGTAGGAGCGCATGAGGTGTATTTTATGGGCAAATGATGACTCTTGCACATTTCGTAAGTGGTAGTTGAAGCTAGTAGTTTTTAAAGTGACCCCACAGAGGATTTCTTTCTGATTGGTTTATTAACAATCCTTTAGTTCTAGTGTCTAGGGATATGCAAAGTCAGAAAAAACCAGTCACCACCCAAAAGAAAATAGTGCAGACAAGCTGATAAGGCCATGTTTTGGCCACAAAATAAGCGCACTGTGCAATATCAAGTGTTTCAGCAAGTTTTTGGAATCTCAAGCACATTTTGACACCTTATTATGTGGCTCAGTACACCCAGGATATGCAAATCAAAAGTGTTTGCCCGCATACGTGAGTTGTATGGCATGACCTCCTAATGCTAAGTGGAAGCTGATTTAGTGAATTCACCAAAACTACTGCTATACGTGTAATCGATAAAGGCGATGGTGACCTCTCCGCCTTTCTCCTTGGCATTGTTTGTTGAGTTAGTCATGTCCTAAGGTCACTACTGCCTAACTCCTCTCAGCCCAGGCATATGGCTCCTAACTGCTCCTAGTACGACCTAAACATCCCTAACACAACAGGGAGCAGGGAGCATGCTAGTTTTTTCCCAAAGCAGTGGATGGCAACTGTGTGACATCTTTGGTTCATCTGTATTATCTTCTCACATCTCTGTTGGAATCTTTAGAAGGCACAGCCCTACCTTTCTCCCTCAGCTGAGACTGCAAGAATCCCTAGCTGACTTATTCAAAGCACTCCTTGCCACAGGTCCAGCAGCGTGGAAACTTACTCAACTTCGGAAACCACCAAGTCTG
The DNA here is from genome assembly GCF_028885655.2 of Pongo abelii. NCBI lineage: Eukaryota > Metazoa > Chordata > Mammalia > Primates > Hominidae > Pongo > Pongo abelii. The sequence continues at coordinate 76,035,752 of NC_071993.2, forward strand.
GCTTGTTCTCATTCCCCCTCCACAGTCCGCTCTCTTACACAGCAGGCACCCAGGCATTCTTAAAGTTCATCACTCTCCACTACACTTCGAGAAGAGCATGAATATACCATCGTGCTTTCCATGGAGGAAAAGGCAGAAAATATGTCAAGTCCTTTACTGGTGAGAGATCCGTAGCGACTGCCACTGGGCCGGACAGACATGGGCGGTGGGATCTGATGGTGCCACTGAGCTGGAAAATGGACCAAATAATGTGTTACGATCAAAGGAATGCAGTCCAGCATGTACGCTGCAGAGGTGCATTCTGTCCTCACCCCGATGCTCCCTGCAGATTCTTGGTAAAGCATATAACTATACCTGGGTCTGAATTGCCTCATTTGTAGAAGAGAACAATAAAGCCTTCCCTGCCAGGAATAAGGAAACTGCGCTGGTGATGTCTTAAGCCCCTAATTCCAAAATCTGTGATTCTAATTCAGTAAGAGATTAGAATCCTACAAGGGAGAGATTAGAATTCCTCTAAGATGTGGCCAGGCATGGTGGCTCATGCCTGTAATCCCAGCACTTTGGGAGGCTGAGGTGGGCACATCACTTGAGCTCAGGAGTTCAAGACCAGGCTGGCCAACATGGTGAAACCCAGTTTCTACTAAATACAAAAATTAGCTGGGCATGGTGGCGTATACCTGTAATCCCAGCTACACAGGACACTGAGGCACGAGAATCACTTGAACCCAGGAGGCAGAGGTTGCAGTGAGCCAAGATCATGCCAAGGCACGCCACTTCACCTGGGTGACAGAGTGAGACTCCATCTCAAAAAAAAAGAATTCTATAAGATGGAAGAGTGGGTGACTAGGGTGATTTCTCAAGCTTATCCCCTTCCACCGTCCTACCATGAAGACCTGTTAGGGGCAGTGTACAGAAGGTTGTAGGCTCTCAAAGAGGGTACCTCAAAAGATAGAGACAAGAAAGCTGCAGAAATGAAAGCCAAACAATGGGTTTGCCCCTCTGAGCAGTGCCTACCTCATACCCTAATCACCCTAATCAGTCATTACCTACCTACCCACCTCCCTAATCGGGTTCTATTGTTACAGCAAGAAGACTGAAAAGTGATTTAGGTACAATCAACCATGGTTCAGGGACAAAAGATAATTTATTAGAGTTTCTATGTTCACCAAGTGCTGCTGTTTTTAGCAGATATGACTTTAAGGTTTGAACATGGCCTGAGTGAGATATCTGTCTCTGCTATGGTTCCTGATTCAGAAATTACCAGGCAATCTTTTGATTAGGTTTCTGGGGACCTTGATGTGCAGAAGGGCGTTCCCTAGGTGGGGAACTCTCGTGCTCTGGGTCCTGGAAAGCTGTGCCCCTTTCTAGCATTCTGATTTAGAAATCGGTCCTTTATTTCATCATCTTGATTCAGTTTTTCAGTCTCCATACTTCTGAGTGACTTCAGAAAAATCAAAATTTGGAGAACCAAACCTAGAGCAGTTTCACTAAAGAGCAGACACTCAGTAAGGCCTGCTCTTGTGCAGTCTCTCCTCCCAGCCCCTCCATCTCTTAGCCCTTCCCGGCTCTCTCTGACACCTTAACTGGACTACTGCATTTCCTAGGATTAGGAAGTGAGAGAAGAGAGAGGGGAGCCTACGTGTCCTATTCCTCAGAAAGGCAGGAAGTGTGGTGGCGGGGAAGGGAATTGATTCCAGCCCAAGTCCTCCACGCCTCCTCTATCCTAGGTCCCAACTGAGGAAACAGCACCGCCTATTGTTGGTGATATGGAAGCAGGACAGGAACGAAAGGGAGAGGAGAGCCAGGGCAAAGTGATCTGGAAACTCAGCCACTGGAGGGCAGGATTGGCACAAGAGTCATCTGTTTCAGGGCTTATTGGTGGGGAGTTTCTCAGTTGGAGACCTACTGCCTTCTGATTTGGTGAAGACTGGGAAATGGTTAAGGACTGAGCCTTGATTAAGGAACATATCACTACTGGCCTCTTTCTCCCCCGATTTTTCCAGGGAAAAGTACATTAGTGTCTGCTTCCTTCACAGTTTAATCTCTTCTCAAGTCCTAGGATAAGGGAAAATAACCAGAAAATTACATATTTTCTCCAAAAACTAGACCTAGGGAAAATGGCAGCCTGAAGCCCCTCCTGTATGGTACTAAAAAAAGGGAATACCTGCTATGCAACCATAAATAGCAGAGAGATCTATCAGGTAATAGACAGAGCTAGTCTTATTTATTATTTTGGCTAATCAGGTTAAGCCAGTTTTGAATGTGAGATTTTCTAATCAATTATGTTTTTTAAAAAAGGATTAAAAAAAAGAAACACTCTTTTGGGTTAAGAAATATGTCTCCAAAAATACCAGTTAATGTCAAAAAGTGTAGGATTGAGTACACAAATACATAAATAAAAATTTATTTCTTAGATCCTTTTGAAAATTGGAAATGTGGTTCAAAGAAACAATGCAAAGGCCTAGATTTGCTTCCTAGCTATAGTCATTAACCTCTCTGAGTCTTCCACTAAATATATAGCACAGCCAAGTCAAGTGTGGGGGAGCTTCCCAGAAGATGTGCTCCAGCTCAGTCTAAAAGGTTGAGTGGAAACTCACAGGGAGGGTGGGGCGGGCTGTTCCAGGTGGTGGGACAGCCTGTACAATGTTGTTACTCTCATGTAATCTTCAGCGTTAAATGAAGGTAACAATTATAATAATCTCATGGGTCTGGGAGATTTAAAGGTATCACTTTGAATCCCGCCTTTGGATGAGAGAGGGGAGCCTATGTGTCATTCTACAAATGTCACTTGATATTATTATTATTAGGACAGCTCTCTATTATTAGAGAAGTCTGATTGGGGGGTTGGAGCAATACACATTTGTTAAATGAATAAATGAAAGGAGTTTCAAAAATTCTGCCAGGGCATCACAGGCAGTGAGACGTTCCAGTGGGTGGCCCGCGGCAGCAAGGAGATGGAAAGAAAACATTGGATGTTCAGAGGCACAAGCACTTGCAAACTCTGTACTAGCTGTAATTCTTGGTATTAGAGGCCCTGTCTTGGAAGAAGGTGAAGCTCATAGTAAAATGTAAAAGTGTACAAACACCCTGAGGTAACCAGGATGAGATGACTTTTAAAATCTATCTCTTAAGCACTAAAATATAGTATAGTCTACCCAATTCATTTATGGAAACATATTCCATCTATATTTATTTATTTATTTTGAGGCAAAGTCTTGCTCTGTTGCCCAGGCTGGAGTGTAGTGGTGCAATCTCGGGTCACTGCAACCTCTGCCTCCTGGGTTTAAGCAATTCTCCTGTCTCAGCTGCCCGAGTAGTTGGGATTACAGGCGTGTGCCACCATGCCTGGCTAATTTTTGTATTTTTAGTAGAGGTGGAGTTTCATCATGTTGACCAGGCTGGTCTTGAACTCCTGACCTCAGGTGATCTGCCTGCCTCGGCCTCCCAAAGTGCTGGGATTACAGGCCTCCCAAAGTGCTGGGATTACAGGCGTGAGCCACCTTGCCCGACCCACTTATCTTTAAAAAAAATTTTTAAGCTGTCAGTTGCATACAGATGTTCAACTGACAGCATTACACTTACCGTATATATCCAGCCTGGCAGTGCATGACACGATGCCAGCTTCGTTCTTGGCTGACAACGTGTACCATCCAGCATCTGATTTCTTGGCTGGCTGAATGAGAAGGCAGGCATACCCTGTTGTGTCCTGGTGCATACTGGAGAAAAAGAGAGAATATACCTATATTTTATCTGGGGGCGGAAGTGCCTTTGTCAAATTTAGGGTTCCAGCAAGAAGGGGGAACTCAGCTTAAGGCAGACATCAAGACAAATTTGAGGTGGAAGACGTCCCAGAAGAGCAGCAGTGAGCTTAATCATGCTAGGAGGAGGGGGCAGCTGGGGCTGAGACCTGCTCTTGCCCTCCCCGCTGCTGCAAGTCCACTGAAGTTGCGCTCCCCACCAGCAGAACCCCCACTTTTCACAACCAAAGTTCAGAAAGATCTCTTTTCCAAACAAGGTTGGACATTTCATCGATAACTTTGTTAGGACGCTCTGGGATGAACAGGGAAAGCAGGACAAAATAGAGCTAGCGGGTGGATGGACTGGCAGCATAGATGGCATTTCCTAATGTAACCAGTCGGGCTCATGCAGCTTCCAGCTTCATGAGGTTTAGGAGGAAACCAGCCTGCTGTTTCCTTCTGTTTTTCTCCACATCCACAGTTTTTCACCTTGACAGCATATTGGAATCCCAGGCCACATCCCAGGTAATTATATCAGAATCAAAGGCTGGGATCCAAGCATTAGGATTTTTGGAAACTCCCCAGTGATTCCAATATGCAGCCGTGGATCAAAAACCATAGGGCCACATGTTCCCTACACCCCTTGTTGGCCTGGCCCTCTTATCACTCATAGTTCCAAGCTCTCCTCTGGGGCTGCCACAGCTCATTTGCACAGTAGGGGCCACAGCAACGGCTTCCTGAGCTCAAAGGATGAATAAGTGTTTACCTTTCATTGAAAGTTATTATGTCTAAGAATTTATAAAGTAATAAGAATAAACAAGAATAAATCAATTAATAACAAGTATGACAAGAATAAAGTAATAAAATATCCACCACAATTTCACTACACTAACACATTGGCTACCTTTACCTTCTCATTAGTTAATTAATTAATCCATTCATTCTTTGATATATTTCTTTAGTAAACACTTACCGAATACTATGTTGGGGAAAATGCTAGGTGCTACTGCCTTGGGTGCTGAGGGTGTAAAGATGAACAGGACAAAAATTCCTTCTCTTTTTTTTGAGACAGAGTCTTGCTCTGTTGCCCAGGCTGGAATGCAGTGGTGTGATCTCAGCTCACTGCACCCTCCCCCTCCCACGTTCAAGAGACTCTTGTGCCTCAGCTTTCCAAGTAGCTGGGATTACAGATGCCTGCCACCATACCTGCCTAATTTTTTTGTTTTTTTTTTTGGTAGAAATGGGGTTTCTCCGTGTTAGCTAGGCTGGTCTCGAACTCCTGACCTCAGGTGATCCACCCGCCTCGGCCTCCCAAAGTTCTGGGATTACGGGTGTGAGCCACCACACCCGGCCAAAGAAATTCCTTCTCTAGAAGGATCCCTAAGTTTATGGAAAATAAATAAATAAAGGATAAATAAGTAGAAATAAAGATAAATAGAATGCAACAAATGCTAGAGTAATGTCGTGGGAAAGATGCCTGGGGAAGACAGAGGGGAAAAGGTTATTCTGGGAAGCCGCAGGCATCAAGGAGGAGGCCTGAAGATACTGGATGTTCAGAAGCACCAGCATATGTGAGGTGAGGCGCACAGAAAAACGTAACACTGTAGAAAGACCTGAGATGACTAAGATGAGATTACTTTAAAAATCTATTTCTTAAGCACTGAAATATAATGTAGCCAATTCAAGGGTGGGAAAACTTCCCAGAAGATGTGCTCCAGCTCAGTCTCAAAGGTCGAGTGGAAACTCACAGGGAGGGTGGGATGTGGCTGTTCCAGGTGGTGGAATAGCCTGCACAAAGGCGTGGTGGTGTGGGAGGGAGCATGGCATATTCCTTACAGCTGGGGTGGGAGTGCACACGGGGTACTGGCAAGTGAGGGGACGGGGAAGAAGGCAGGGGAGAGGGTCACGTGCACCATGGTAAAGGGATGGGATCCTTCCTCTCAGATTATGGGAAACTAATGATATATTTTAAGCAAGAGCTGATATAATCAGTTTGTATTCTTTTTTTTTTTTTTTTTTTGAGACGGAGTCTCACTCTGTGGCCCAGCCTGGAGTGCAGTGATGTGATCTCAGCTCAGTGCAACCTCCACCTCCCAGGTTCAAGTGATTCTCCTGCCTCAGCCTCCCAAGTAGCTGGGATTACAGGCACATGCCACCATGCCTGGCTAGTTTTTGTATTTTTAGTAGAGACGGGGTTTTGCCATGTTGGTCAGGCTGTTCTCCAACTCCTGACCAAAAGTGATCCACCTGCCTTGGCCTCCCAAAGTGCTGGGATTACAGGTGTAAGCCACTGTGCCCGGTCAGTTTGCATTCTTAAAAGATCATCCTCACAGTGGTGAGGAGGGGTATTGAATAGGGCTTGAGCCTGGCCGCAGAGAGACACATTAGGGTGCTATTGCTGTAGTTTAGTGAGGTGAGGCAATAGCAGTGGAAATTCATGCATTTGTTTGTAATTCCTTCATCTTACATAATATGCTACTAGGTGAAAGGCATTGGGTGTTGTGAAGAGTCAGGACATATGAAAACAAAGAAGATGTGGTCTCTTCCCTCAAGATGCTCACAGTCTAGTTGTGGGAGAGAGAATGAAACCATTAGTACTAACAATTGTGACTATGTGCAACAGTTGCTGGTAGAAGAACATCAACTCAGTCATGGACCAAGCCGGGGAGGAAGCAGGGGCGCTGCTCTTCCTTAGAAAGATGATGTTTGAGGTGAGTATTAAGGGCTAACAGACATTAGGGAGGTGGGCTGCAGCGTGGAGGTAGAGAAGGCGGCGAAGAGAGTTCCCAAAGAAGGAATGTCCTGAGCAGAGGTATATAGGTGAGAGAAGGCAGAGACATGAAAACCGTAAATACTTACAACACAGTTATAATCACAGTGATATACAGGCAGTTCCTGACTTAGGATGCTTGCATTCCGTATGCTCCTCAATTTATGATGGGGTTACATCCAGATAAGTCCATCGTAAGTTGAGGAGCAACTGTATCTCTCTCTCTCTCTCTGTATGTGTGTGTGCGTGTGTGTGCGTGTGCATTTTAGGACCATTCAGATGTTCCTAGGTGTGTGGTTTTCAGAAGCCAATCACTATGACTTTAAAGTATCAAAATATCCTATTCTTTTTTTCTTTTGAGACTGGGTTTTGCTTGTCCCCAGGCTGGAGTACAATGGCATGATCATGGCTCACTGCAGCCTTCAAATCCTGAGCTCAAGCAATCCTCCCTCCTCAGCCTCCTGAGTAGCTGGGACTACAGGTGTGTGCCACCATGCCCAGACAATTAATTTTTTTTTTTTAGAGATGGGGTCTTGCTATGTTGCCCAGGCTGGTCTTGAACTCCTGGTCTCAAGCAATCCTGCCTTGGCCTCCCAAAATGTTGGGATTACAGGCATGAGCCACTGTGCCCAGCCAGAATGTCCTATGCTTACATTAAAATGACAGGCATCTTTTCACTAAAGGCAGGGGAAAGATGAATGGGCAGTGAGTGGGCAGCGGTCTCTGAGTCTTAGGCTTTCCCCACGGCAGCATCTCAGTCACTCCTCCTCCCTCCCCTGCCACTGCCTTCCCCAGGAAGTGGTGACTAAACTGAGCTGGTCCTCAGAGTCCAGGACTGAGCAATCACCCAGTCCCAGCAGTCAGCCTCGACTGGGAATGAACTTTCCAGACATTGATTTTGTTTTTGCCCAATAAAACCATATTTAAAATTGTAGACCCTCAGTTTACTTAGAGTATATAGTTTAATCTAGTTTAACATATTGCGTTGTTAGATTGGAGCATTAACCCAAGACTATTCTCTGTTCTTGCTTAAGTTTTACTGTAGAAAAATACACACCCCCACACCCCCACAACCCCAACACACACAATACACACACATATTTTAGATGACAAAATTCTTTAAAACCCAACAGCTACAACATTCTCTGGGGAAATTTCCATTTACTGTGGCGAAATAATTCTCAGTAGAAAGTTTTGTACAGAAGCAACCTTTGCTTACTTGTCCCCTTGTGGTATAAAACCAAAATGGCAAAGAAATTGCCATTTCCCTAAGTTGGTTAGGGAAGATTAAGCAAAGTACCCAGTTTAAGAAACTGTATCCTTAAGCTTACTTTAAAAACAATCATTTAGTGATGGATGGAAAAGGAGTATAACTGCCTTGATGTTTCATTTTGTTTTAGCTTTTTTACTTCAAAGAGCTTTTCTGGGTCCTGATATAATTGAAGACATGAGACAAAAAATTTGCAAAATCTTCCATAAATTCCTTGTACTTTTTTTTTTCTTTTTCTTTTTTGAGGCGGAGTCTCACTCTGTCACCCAGGCTGGAGTGCAGTGGCGCAATCTCAGCTCACTGCAAGTTCCGCCTCCCAGGTTCAAGCCATTCTCCTGCCTCAGCCTCCTGAGTAGCTGGGACTACAGGCGCCCACCACCACGCCTGGCTAATTTTTTGTATTTTTTAGTAAAGACGGGGTTTCACTATGTCAGCCAGGATGGTCTCGATCTCCTGACCTCGTGATCCACCCGCCTTGGCCTCCCAAAGTGCTGGGATTACGGGCATAAGCCACTGTGCCTGGCCAGGAATACATTCTTAATACACACAATAATATCGATGAAACACAAATGCATTATTCTAAATGAAATAAGCCAAACTCAAATAGCAGCAGACTTATTTGGGTGGCGCAACAAGCCCCACTGAGAGTGGGAGTCCCTCTGGATGTGGTGGCTGCTGTACCTGATCCTCTCTCTGGTGAAAGGGATGGTCTCATTGTCTTTCTTCCAGTAGAACACAGGTGGGGGCATGCCTATCACGCGGCACTCCAGTCTCACGGGGTGGCCTTCGGGAACGCCGCAGTTCTGTAGTTTCTCCAGGATCACAGGTGCTTTCTTCACCTCTTTGGCTGAGCAAGAGAAGGGTCATTCTTTTTCTTTTTCTGTTTTGTTTTCTATTTTTGTTTTTTTGTTTTGAGACAGAGTCTTGCTCTGTCACCCAGGCTGGAGTGAAGTGGCAAGATCTCAGCTCACTACAACCTCTGCCTGCGCCCCTCCCCTGCCAGGTTCAGGTGATTCACCTGCCTCAGTCTCCCGAGTAGCTGGGACTACAGGCGTGCACCACCAAGCCTGGCTAATTTTTGTCATTTTAGGAGAGACGGGGTTTCGTCATGTTGGCCAGGCTGATCTCGAACTCCTGGCCTCAGGTGACCCACCCACCTTGGCCTCCCAAAGTGCTGGGATTACAGGCGTGAGCCACTGCGCCTGGTGGAGAAGGGTCATTCTTATTTGAATAGTAAGTACTTTGAGGTTCATGCCTCACAGTCACCACAGTTCTGGAATTTAGCAGAGTGGGCATGCACCCACCTTACCTCCTGGTCAGAACACTCCTCAGGTCTCTTAGTGAGGATCGCTGCCTTGATAAAAGCTTCATAAATGGTTTAAAAAACAGAAAGAAATGGGGCAACCATCTCTGCACATCCCACGAGAGGCAATACTTGAGGATCTGGGTCATACGCATGGGATGCAAATGCCAGGAATGGTGGAATTAAAGGAATTTCTTTTATATCTCAACAGTAGATTTTGAGAAATCATATATTCTATTTACTAAAACAGATTTTTGGGGGAGGAGTTTTATTTTGTAGAAGACATACTAGTTTTTCCACAAAAATCTGACACCTACAGAATAATACTATCTAAAACACACACACACACAAGACTGTGCTTCCCAAGGAGGCTTTTAGAGATTTGGCCAGGACAAATTTAGGTAAAGGTACCTCATGTCTTAGGGTTCCAAGGTCAATATTTTTTAGCAAAATAGTGGAATAAAGGTAAAAGCCTGAAATCAACGTATTCTTGCAGAATTAGTTTTTCCTATTTTATTGGTGAGAAGAAATTAAAAGTGAGGGAAGGAAAAAGATATACAGGGGAAACTGCCACTAGCCTAGAGAGAGGATTAGCATGCTGAAGCCACCCTGATTTTCTTCTTTTTTTTTTTGAGATGGAGTCTTGCTGTGTCACCCAGGCTGGAGTGCAGTGGTGCAATCTTGGCTGACTGCAACCTCCGCCTCCTGGGTTCAAGCGATTCTCCCGCCTCAGCCTCCCTAGTAGCTGGGATTACAGGTGTGCACTACCACACCTGGCTAATTTTTGTATTTGTAGTAGAGATGGGGTTTCACCATGTTGGCCAGGCTGGTCTTGAACTCCTAACCTCAGGTGATCCGCCCGCCTCAGCCTCCCAAAATGTTGGGATTACAGGCGTGAGCCACTGCGCCCCACACCCTGATTTTCTTAAAGGCCACACTGAGAGTAGGAGGAAGCCCAGCACCAGAATTCCTGCATTCTGACATTTACTTCTGGTTGGACTACTGCTCTGCAGGGCTGGCACCTCCCAGATGACAATGTCTTGTTGTCCTTATATATAGGCATTACAGTGTTTTGTTCACATCATCTAAGAATATAATGTTTCATTTGTTTAGACATTGATTCAATATTTCTTGGGCACCTTCCATGTTCCAGGCACTGAGATACGCAGAAGAGAGACAGGCACTGGAGATGCGCAAGATGAGCCACAGTCTTTGAACTCAGGAGCTCAGCATCTCTTCAGGGAGGCAAATAATGAACAGTTACACAGAAGGCCCTACCTGCTCTGTGAATCTCTCCTTTCCTGAGTGCTGTGGAAACACTTTATGGTTGTTAGGCTGGGAAGGGGTAGTTGTGCCTGGTGGATCCACTGTACCTGGCGGTGACATTTCAGTTAGGTCTTACAGAATGAGTAGGAGGTTGCCAGGCAGAAAAGGACATCCAGGTAGAGGGATCATTGGCGCAAGGGCATGAAAGCTTAGATGGAGGACAAAGAGCCTGGTATGTTCCAGGAATGATGGACTGCAGGGCAAATAACTGGAATTTAGTGACAGCTAATTGATCGATTGATTGATTGATGATTACAATGGCTCTCATTTATTTAATGGGTATTATGCACATGGTGTCATATTATGATTTTAGATTACTGGCATGTTTTTGAAAGTGCTGTGGGAAATACCGCCCCTACCACAGTGAAGGGGAAACTGAGATTGGAGTTAGTAGGGCAAAGGATGAAGGAATTCTGGCAGAGGCTCTGTCTATTTGGGTAATGACTTTGGAGGAAGTTGTGTTTAGGGGTCCCAGAAGCAAACCTTACCTACTACAGAGAGCTCCAGACTAAAAGAATTCTGCCCGGTTTTGTTGGTAGCGATGCACGTATAGGTCCCTGCGTCGCGCTGAGTGAGCGGGTCAATGAGCAGAGAGTGGACTCCGGTCTCCCTGACCAGCATCTTGTGGGAGGCATCTGGTAGCACAGGTTGGCCATTGAGTAGCCATGTCAGCTCCGGAGGCGGTAAACCACTCACCTAATAAACAACAGGACAGCTGAGGCAAATGACTGATGACAGGCACATTTATTTGATGGCTGAATTCTTTATCCTTGCTTGGCACCAAACAGACAGTGAGAGAAAACATGGAGTGATGAGAAACCGCTCTGTAGGGGCATCGAGAGAAAAGAAGGGTCTGAATAAATGGCTGTATGAATTTGAACTGTATGGTACTTTGATCACAGTTGAGGTCATGGTTAACCTATTTGATTATACTCTAGATTGGAATAAATAAGAATTAAAAAAGTGAAATAGATAGATATAATAGGCCTGCAGCATCAATTTCAGAGACAATATACTGCTTACATACCTAATAGCCAAGAGAAAAGGCAGATTTTTTTTTCTAAAAAAAACGAAAACAAAAAAAACACAGGATACTCGTGCAGAACATGCAGGTTTGTTACATAGGTATACGTGTACCATGGTGGTTTGCTGCACCTATTGACCTGTCCTCTAAGTTCCCTCCCCTCACCCCTCCCACCCCCCCAACAGGGCATGGTATGCCCCCCTCTCTGTGTCCACGTGTTCTCAGTGTTCAACTCCCACTTATGAGTGAGAACATGTGGTGTTTGGTTTTCTGTTCCTGTGTTAGTTTGCTGAGGATGATGAAAGGCCAGATATTAAACCAGAGTTCTCGAATCTTGCTGTGTATTACAATCATGTGCGAGGTGTTTAAAAATCCTGGTGCCCATTTACCATAAGTCAGAATCTCTGGGGATGGGACCCAGGCATGGGAATCTTTCAGAGTTTAGGGAGGGGGATGTAGCAATCAATCCAAATATTATTTAGGCAGCCACAGAGAGAAGAAGAACCACAGATAGAAGTGGACCCTTTATGAATGCTTAACCTCAAGTTTTGACTAATTTGCATCTAAGTCTTCCATAGCATTCTGCATCTATGGGCAGAAAGGGTGACGTAAGCTTCTCTTCATTCTGAGAGATATCCAAGCTGCTCAACTAGAGCCCGGTCAAAAAATGAGAATGCAGAATAGCTAAAGATAATGGAGGTTAATTAGTATGAGAAATCAGCTTCTGTTCTCATACACTACCTTGGAGCCATATTTTCATGTCTATAAATTTTCAAAGGCCACACATCCAACAATCACTTCAAGGATGTGAAAATCACACCATATGGCTTTATAGTAATAAAGGCTTTCCAGACACCATATGAAAAGACTTGTATCTAAATCTTCCATAGCATTCTAGAATTCTTAAAAGGCTTAGACGCAAACGTCTGAATTATAGTAGTCCTCCTTTTATCTAAAGTTTCAGTTACCTGAGGTCAACCACAGTCTGACAATATTAAATGAAAAATTTCAGAAATAAAGTTTCTAAGTTTTCAGCTGTGTTTCGTTCTGAGTACATGATGAAATCTCATGCCGTCTTACTCCATCCTACCCAGAGTATGAATCACCCATTTGCCCACCGTGTTCACACTGTCTATGCTACCTGCCCATTAGATACTTAGTAGCTGTCTTTGTTATCAACTTTAAAAAAATAGTATATGTAGGGCTCAGTACTTACCTAAAGTTTCAGGCATTCACTGCGGGGCTTGGAACGCGTGCCCCTCAGATAAGGGGGAACTACTGTGTATCACCTCTTTGGTTGTCTTCTAAAAATTCAGTTAACTTGATATAATACCAATGTAATTTTTATTAATATATAAAGATTCAAAAATTTCATAAAATAATTTCATCTGACATTAAATACCAAACAAGCCTTATGATAAAAAAAAAGTGATCTGTCTCCCTTCCCCATCTCATCTTTCCTGAAAGAAAAAAAAAACCCACAAAACAAATACAAACAAAAATGAATGCAAACAAATACAAAATATGAACAGATCTGGAACCAAGCATGGGTGCTGGAGTCTACCTTACAGTCCAGCCGACAGAGGCGCCCCTCATGAGCTACCATATCCCCAGGAGCCTGCAGGAAATGTGGTCGGAAAAAGCGTTCCTGTAGGGGCTCTTTGTCTCTTTCTTGCGCTCGGGATCTTCCCCTGTAACAACAAGCATGTTCAGATATTAAACACAGAAATAAATTTACAAACTTATGATAATAGGCATTTAGGCATGGCTACAGGACCTAGAGAACAGATTTTTTTTTTTTTGAAGTGGGGAAGGGGAGCCTGGACCATAAACAATAAATAATGGTGTGGAGCTGATGTAAAACACAAAGTGGTAAGTATCTCATACACTGTGGGATTGTCTTGTGAGATCTGCAATCAAACAAACAGGCTTAGCTTCTTTCTGTCATTCTGGGTTAAGTGGGCTCAGCTCCCCTTGCTATGAGTTCGACCAGTTATTCAAAAGCCATCAAAATAAACAAATAGATTAGTATTCAGTCTGAACCTCAGACGAGAGCCAAAAGAGAAGTCCTGTTTATTACCCAGAGCAAGGCAGCTGCAATCCCTGTGTCTTTGAGTAATAAAATTTAACCTGGCTATAAATTATGGCAGACCATTAAAGATGACTGTGAACTTAAACTGGATAAGACTGACTAATGGTAACAGCTGTTTTTGAAAAAGGAGGAGGAGGAGGCAAAGGGAGAGGGGGCCAGGTGTGGTGGCTCAAGCCTGTAATCCTAGCACTTTGGGAGGCTGAACCAGGTTGATTGCTTGAGCTCAGGAGTTTGAAACCAGCCTGGGCAACGTGGTGAAACCCCGTCTCTACAAAAAAATACAAAAATTAGCCGGGCATGGTGGTGCACACCTGTGGTCCCAATTACTTGGAAGGCTGAGGTGGGAGGATCACTTGAGCCCAGAAGGTGGAGGTTGCAGTGAACTGAGATCCCACCACTGCATTCTAGCCTGGGTGACAGAGTGAGATCCCATCTCAGAAAAAAAAAAAAAGAAAAAGAAGAAGAAGGCATAGTTGCAACGGTGGTGAAATACTGTATCTGAAACATGGGTCACTATTTTTGTTCCTTTGGTAAGTCACATTTAATTCGTCTGTGTCAGCAGCTATAGAATGCTTTGCTAACACTTTGTGGCACCGTAAGATTCAGATGGAAAGCCAGGCTCTTTCTTCTTAGTGGTTAGTAAAATCAGAGAGGAAGAAAACCAGTTGTTGTATTGGAGACAACAACAAAAACATGCCATCAATATATATTCAATCATTAAAGGTTTCTGTTTTATGAAACGAAAGATGGTAACTTACTTCAACGGGTCTGATTTATGTATTATGTGTGCAGGTGCTACTGATGGTTACAAATTTTGAACTATTAAAAGCATGCCAGGTTGGGAGTGGTGGCTCATGCCTGTAATCCTAGCACTTTGGGAGGCCAAGGCGGGAGGATTGCTTGAGGCCAGGAGTGTGAGACAAACCTGGGCAACATAGTGAGACACCTGTCTCTACACACACACACAGAAAAATTGAGCCAGCATGGTGGCATGCGTCTGTAGTCTCAGCTACTTGGGAGGCTGAGGTGGGAAGATGGCTTGAGCTCATGAATTTGAGGTTGCAGTGAGCTATGATCACACAACTGCACTCCAGCCTGGGCAACAAAGTGAGACCCTCTCTAAAAAATAAAAATCAAACTTAAAAAAAAAAAAAACCCGGAGACTAGTGCTTGTTAAACTTTACTATGTTTGTGAATCACCTGGGAATTCTGTTAAAATGCAGATTCTGAGTCAGTAGATTCGGAGTGGGGCCTGGGATTCTGCATTTCCAACCAACTCCCAGGTGATGCTAGTGCTGCAAGTGAAGGACTACCTTTAATTAAGAATTTGTGGATCTAGTACTTCGGTGCTCATGATAGTGGGCAGGTGCTTGGGAAGGGCCTAGAAAAGGGGAATTCTTATTGTCTTTACCTGTGAGACTGACCAGCAGAAGTTAGTCGACTGCGAATGGGCAAACTTTGTACCATCAAGTGGCCAGAACAGCTGATTCTCCCCTGACAAACAGAAAATGAACAAGATTAAAATAAGAAGAATCTCACATTTTTTCAACTTACATAAAATTTTCTGGACCAGAACATTGTGAAATTTTGGCTATTATGAGTTTTTCTTTGGGGGAGAGGAATAAAAACAATAAAATATGATTTCTTAAATCATTGGTAATATTCCAGGGGGAGAGATTTTTAAGAGTATGGTAAGGACTTTCATTTTTAAACTGAGATATGAACAGCACAAAGGTAAAAAGAAATTTGAATTCTTATGTATTTTATTTTCAGTCAAAATTTAGAAAGCATGGCCAAATATTTTCATACGTTCCTCAACAGAGATTCTTCAGAACTAACATTTCAATAGGAATGGCTGTTATGGTTCTGTACTTCCTATTCAAATAGTAATTGAAGATGTTTATTCTGCCACATCTTTTAGGGGAGTTTTAAGATTTGGCTTTATTCAGAAAAGGAAAGTGGATGATTATGGCTTTCCAAGTTTAAAAAACAAAACAATCCCAAAATGTGGACATTATGAGTTTGAGGGATATTCACAAACCTTTGCAAGGTAATTTGCCTATTCACTAAAGAACAAAAATGACAGATCATTCTTGATAGAATGATTGATATAATGATTTATTGACTCTTCAAGAGAATCAATGTGTTGAGAAACACAAGATTTAGTTCAAGAAGTCTGCAAGGTATACATAGTGAAAAAATAGTACTAATGTCCCTTGACAAAGGCTGAAGGACTGAGTGACCCGTCAGTGGCTAACTAGTCCTTTAAGTTGTGATGCTGTGCCCTAGTTACACAAAATCACAATGCTTCTCATTCATTTTCCTCAGCAATCCTTAGTAACTCGCACTTCTCAAGGTCTCATTCACAATGACATCAACCGCTCCTTCCTCAGAGTGCAGCACAGCGCAGAACCCTGCGTCTCCACCTGGGGGTTGGCTGCCATGATGGTGTAGTTGCCATCGTCATCACTGGTGGTGGATTCAATGTGCAGAGAACATGTCCCATCTCCTTCTCGCCTCATTTTGCAGTGCTCATTTCTCTTAGAAATCTGCTTCCCATCTTTGAACCAGTAAACCTGAAATGAAAAATTATCAAGATGTACACTGTATTGTTTATCTTTAGAGGTTAATGAACTAGGGTCTGGGGTGAGGAAAGGGCCAACTGCCATCTTTTAAGTGAGCATACTTTATGAAGCACTTGAAAAAAAGTTATAAAACATATTAAAAATGTCTGTATAATATGCCCCTCCACTTGTACCTATATAATACTATTTAATATTAAATATTATATTATTTAAGTCAAGAATCCAATATAATTTAGGACTAAGATGAAGCTTTTGACTATTTTTCTTGTACTTCACACATAGTTTTAAAAGCCACCCTAAGGACTGGACGTGTCTTCAGAAGCAAAATAATGAAAACCAGGAGAGTGGATATTTTCTCATTACCTTATTTACAAGCTCAAGTCTCCTGCAGTTGCAGATCTCAGCACTTAGAATAAGTCACCTTGCTTGAAAGGTTAGTATGGTTTGTTACACCAAATGGAATGAGGCTAGGATTAACTTGCTAAATTTCTCATCTAGCCAAAATGTAAATATCTATGTGTGTGTGTGTGTGTGCGCACATACACCTCTATCTATATATCTCATGTTAAGTTTTGCATGTGTGAAGGAGATCTCTCGAAGACAGAGGAGATAAAGTGCTGGTTGCAGCTGTCCTCCTCTACTTTTCCTGGTTACCTAACCATACATGATAACACTATGCTAATGTTTATGAAGGTAGAGCAGAGAGATCCTCTGCCACAAACATGCTGGGTGTAAATCCTTCTCTCAGCTGACTGCCAAAAAATCTGCTGACATGTGATTTTTCAGCATCCGGTGATAACGATATGACATCTTCAGCATTTACCAACCTAATACAGTTCACTTTGTACAAGAACAGGTGCCCTGTGGATATTAAATAGATATTAAGCAGACAGAAGAATATCAATTTGGTGAGTTTGATGGCTATGAAAATCAATAGCCCAAAATATAGTATCATGACTAAGACATTTATTTTAAACTTTTATTAAAATTTGAACTTACCCATAAGTCTGATTTCTTTTTAGCCTGACTATTTAATGATCTCATTCCTGATGGGTTTTTTTTTAAGTGAAATTATCTGGGCTTTGCTAATTTTCTGGTATGGGTTTTCATTCTCTCTGTAGATACTTCACTAGAGTCTGATAAGACTTTCTTACTAAGAGGGAAGTTTATAGCAATAAATACCTACATAAAAAAAAAACCAGAAAGACTCCAAATAAATTAGCTAAAGAGGCATCTCAAGGAACAAAGCAAGAACAAACCAAATCCAAAATTAGTAGATGGAAAGAAATAACAAATACAGAGCAGAAATCAATGAAGTTGAGACTAAAAAAATACAAAAGACCAAAAATACAAGAGACGAAAAGTTGGTGTTTTAAAATGATAAACAAAATTGACAAACATTTAGCTAGATCAAGAAAGAAAGAGAGAAGTGAGAAGACCCAAATAAAATAAGAGATGAAAAAGGAAACAATACAACTGATAACCACAGAAATACAAAGGATCACTAGAGACTATTATGAAAAACTATATGCCAGCAAATTGGAAAACCTGGAAGAAATTGGCAAATTCCTGGACACATACAACCTACCAAGACTAAACTACAAAGAAACAGAAAACCTAAGCAGACCAGACCAATAATGAGTGATGAGATTGAAGCTGTAATGAAAAAGTCTCCCATCCAAGAAAAGCCCAGGGTCTAATGGACTCACTGTTGAATTCTACCAAACATTTAAAGAAGAACTAATATCAATTCTACTCAAACTATTTCAAAAAATTAAAGAGGAGGTAATACTTCCAAACTCATTCTACAAGACCAGCATTATCCTGATACTCAAACCAGAGACCCAACAACAACAACAACAACAGCAACAACAACAAAAACTACAGGTTAATATTCCTGGTAAACATAGGTGCAAAAATCCTCAACAAAGTACTACCAAACTAAATTCAACAACACATTGAAAAGATTATTCATCATGATCAAGTGTGATTCATCTCAGCTCTGCAAGGATGATTCAACATAGGCAAGTCAATAAACATGACACATCACATCAACAGAATCAAAGACAAAAACCATATGATCATTTCAATAGACACTGAAAAAGCACCCAATTAAATCTGGCACCTCTTTATAATAAAAAACCCTCAACAAATTGAGAGTAGAAGGAACACAACACAATGAAGGCCATATATGACAAACCCACAGCTAATATTGTACTGAACAGGGAAAAATTGAAAGCCTTTACACTAAGATCAGGAACAAGACAAAGATGCCCACTTTTACCACTTTTATCCAACGTAGCCCTAAAAGTCCTGGCCAGAGTAATTAGGCAAGAGAAAGAAATAAAGGGTACCCAAATTGGAAAGGAAGAAGTCAAATTATCCTTGCTCGCAGATGACATGATCTTATATTTTAGAAAAATGTAGGCTCTATCAAAAACCTCTTAGGGTAAACAAATTTAGTAAAGTTGCAGGATACAAAATCAACGTACAAAAATCAGTAGCATTTCTATACACTAACAGCAATCAATCTGAAAAAGAAATCAAGAAAGCAATACTATTTACAATACCTACAAAATAAATAAATAAAATACCTAGGAACAAATTTAACCAAAGAAGTGAAAGATCTCTACAAGGAAAACTATAAAACACTGAAAGAAATAGAAGAGGGCACACACACACAAATGGAAAGATATCCCACATTCACGAATTGGAAGAATTAACATTGTTAAAATGTCTATACTGCTCAACGTGATCTACAGATTCAACGCAATCCCTATCAAAATACCAATGACATCCTTTGCAGAAATAGAAAAAACAGGCTGGGCGTGGTGGCTCACGCCTGTATTCTCAGCATTTTGGGAGGCCGAGGTGGGCGGATCACTTGAGGCCAGGAGTTCAAGACCAGCCTGGCCAACATGGCGAAATCTCATCTTTATTAAAGGTACAAAAATTAGGCAGACATAGTGGCACACAGCTGTCATCCCAGCTACTCGGGAGTCTGAGGCAGGAGAATCGCTTGAACCCAGGAGGTGGAGGTAGCAGTGAGCAGAGATCTCACCACTGCACTCCAGCCTGGGCAATAGAGTGAGACCCTGTCTCAAAAAAGAAAAAAAATAAATAAAGAAATAGAAAAAACAATTCTAAAATTCACATGGAATTACAAAAGACCACAAATAGCCAAAGCAATCCTGAGCAAAAAGAACAAAGCTGGAGGCATTATGATACCTGATTTCAAATTACACTATAAAGCTATCATATCCAAAACACCATGGTACTGGCATAAAAATAGACACATAGACCAATGGAACAGAATAGAGAACCCAGAAATAAATCCATGTATTTATAGCCAACTCATTTTTGACAAAGGCACCAAGAACATACATTGAGAGAAAGGACAGTCTCTTCAATAAATAGTGCTAGGAAAACTGAATACCCATATGGAGAAGAATGAAACTAGATCTTCACCTTTCACCAGATAAAAAAATCCACTCTAAATACATTAAAGACTTACATGCCAGGCCTGAAACTATGA
This sequence comes from Pongo abelii, assembly GCF_028885655.2. Classification (NCBI taxonomy): domain Eukaryota; kingdom Metazoa; phylum Chordata; class Mammalia; order Primates; family Hominidae; genus Pongo; species Pongo abelii. Next base: position 76,055,394 of record NC_071993.2, read on the forward strand.
AACTACTAGAAGAAAACAATGGGGAAACACTATAGGATATTGGTCTAGGCAAATTTTTTTTTGGGTAAGACCTTAAAAGCACAGGCAACAAAGGCAAAAATAGACAAATGGGATTACAGCAAGTAAAAAGCTTCTGCACAGCAAAGGAAACAATTAACAAAGTGAAGAGACAACCTACAGAATGGGAGAAAATATTTGCAAAGTATCCATCTGACAAGGGATTACTAACCAGATTATATAAGGAGCCCAAACAACTCAACAGCAAAAGCAAAAACGAAAACAAAGACTGTTAAAAATGGGCAAAAGACCTGAATAGGCTGGGCGTGGTGGCTCATGCCTGTAATCCCAGTGCTTTGGGAGGCTGAGGCCTCCAGGGTGGATCACCTGAGGTCAGGAGTTTGAGAGCAGCTTGGCTAACATGGTGAAACCCCGTCTCTACTAAAAATACAAAAATTAGCCAGGTGTGGTGGCGGGCGCCTGTAATCCCAGCTACTCAGGAGGCTGAGGCACGAGAATCGCTTGAACCTGGGAGGCAGAAGTTGCAGTGAGCTGAGACTGTGCCACTGCACTCCAGCTGGGGCGACAGAGTGAGACTTTGTCTCACAAAAAAAAAAAAAAAAAAAGACCTGAATAGACATTTCTCAAAAGAACACATACAAATGGCCAACAGGTATATGAAAAAATGTTCAACATTATTAATCAACAGGAAAATGCAAATCAAACCCCAAGAAATATCATCTCACCAGAGTTAGAATGGCTATTACCAAAAAGACAAAAAAAAAAAACAAATGCTGGTGAGGATGTGGAGAAAGGGGAACCCTCATACACTGTTGGTGGAAATGTAAAGTAGTGCAGCTGTTACGGAAAACAGTATGGAGATTCTTTTCTCTAAAAAACTAAAAATAGAACTACCATATGATCCAGCAATCCCACTGCTGGATATATATCCAAAAGAAAGGAAATCAGTATGTTGAAGAGATATCTGCACTCCTGTATTTATTGCAGCACTATTCACAATAGCCAAGTTACAGAATCAACCTATGTGTCCACCAATGAATGAATACATAAAGAAAATGGGGTATCTATACACAATGGGATATTATTCTGCTATAAAAAGAATGAATGAAATCCCATCATTTGCAGCAACATGGATGGAACTGGAAGTCATTATGTTAAGTGAAGTAAGCTGGGCACAGAAAGGCATGTATTGCATGTTCTGACTTACACGTGGGAGCTAAAGGAAATGATCTCATGGAGGTAGTGAGTAGAACGGTGGTTACCACAGGCTGGGAAGGGTAGATGGGAGGAGGGAATGAAGAGAGGTTGGTTAATGGGTAAAAACATACAGTTAGATAGAAGAAATAAGTTCTAGTACTTGATAGTACAGTGGAAAAATTATAGTTAATAATAACTTGTTGTATATTTCAAAATAGCTAGAAGAGAAAAACTGTAATGTTCCCAATACACAAAAAAGATAAATGTTTGAGTGATGGATATCCCAGTTATCCTGATTTGATCATTACACATTGTATACATGTATCAAAATATTGCATATACCCTAAAACATGTACAACTATATCAATAACAAATACAAAGAAGAAGAAAAAACATTGTGTAAATTTTTTAAAGACCTTCTTGAAGGCACTGTCTGTAGTTCCATGCTGTTAGGTGGCCAACTGGCTTGTCATCTTCCCTACCTTTGGAACAGGTATCCCAACAATTTTGCAGGTGAATGTGACTGGAGAGCCTTCTGTGACCCGGAAGTGCTTGAGTCTCTTGTCAAAGATGGGAGCAATACACTTGCCCGTGGGGATCTCATCATGTTGAATTTCATCATCTGATTCATCAACAGGAGTACGTTCCAAGCGAAACTCTATTTCATTCATCAACCTCTGCTCAAAGCTTGAAATTTTGTACTCCTGTCAAAATGACAAATGTGTTTCAATTTCCATATGGCAAGGAAGAACATGTCCATCAGTACAATTGAGGAAGCCACTTTTTAAGATTCAGACGTTAGATTTATACCATGAAATCCAAATAAACAGGTATGTTCCAGATCCAGTTTCTCACCATGGAGCACTAAAGGAAATGTCAGTGTCTCTCCTAAAATCCCACACGGCCTTAGTGCATCCTGATTTTCCACCTGAGCATGCAGCCCCAGTAGAGTTCTGTAGGAAATGGAATGTAGATGGAATATAATTTTCAGAGCTACTATTAGTGTTCCTTTCAATATGGAAAACTTCCTATAGCGTTATTTTGGCAAAGCCATTCTGAACTGCATTCTGATACATGCCTGCATCACCAGCTTCCTGTCTCTACTGGATTTTTCCATCTTCACACTTCAGGAAAACCTGTCTTGAAAAATATATCTCTACTGTAACAATACAAGAATGATAGAAAAAAACAAAGAGGCCAAGCATGGTGGCTCATGCCTGTAATCTCAGCACTTTGGGAGGCTGAGGTAGGTGGATCACCTGAGGCCAGGAATTCGAGACCAGCCTGGCAACACAGCAAAGCTCTGTCTCTACTAAAAATACAAAAATTAGCTGTGTGTGGCGGTGCACACCTATAATCCCAGCTACTGGGGTGGCTGAGGTATGAGAATTGCTTGAACCCAGGAGGCAAATGTTGCAGTGAGCTGAGATCATGCCACTGCAATTCAGCCTGGGCAACAGAGCAAAACTCTGTGTCGAAGAAAAAGAAAAGAAAAAGAAAAAAATCTCTCTTAACGCCATATCTGCTTTCACTGCATCTCTCTGCCCCCCTCACAACAAAACTATTTGAAATAATCCTCTACCGTTATGAGATCATTTCATTGTCACCTATTCTCTTGCTAACCTACCTCAATTAGTCTTGTGTTCTTTTTGTTCCTCTGAGATTGCTACCGTCAGGGTCTCCGAATATGCCACAACTAATTGTCATTTATCTGTTCTTACCTTACTTGATCTAAGCAGCATTAGACACAGATGACTACTTTTTCCTTTTGAAACATTTTCTTCCGTGACACACCATACTGGTCTTTCCTTCTCTTTCTCTCGCCGCACCAGTCTCCTGTGCTCCTCTGCTCTAGGTGAGCTCATCCAGTCTCCTAGCTTCAGATACTTTCTGCTGATGACTCCCAAATCCATATCTCCAAGCCTGGTCTCTTTCCCAGAATTCCAGAGTCATATACTACTACTCTACATTATGGTATCTAATGGGCATTTCAAACAGGATGGCTCAAACAGCGCACACTTGATTTCTGTCCCCAAGAGGTACTTGTAACCTGCTTTTCCTCATTTCAGGAAATGGCACCACTATTCATCACTTGGTTAAGTGATTAAACCAATGTTTCTCACACTGTCTACCATGAAAATCAGGTTTTAAGAATTTCCAGGCTGCACTTTTGTAAAGTAAAATAAATTACTAGCACAATGAAAGAAATGCAAAATTATTGTATACTGTATAAAACTTCCCTGTCAAATTTCTATGAAATTTTCTGAATGGTTACTATTTCCTTTTTTTTTGAGACGAAGTCTACCTCTGTTTTGTTGCCCAGGCTGGAGTACAGTGGCTGGGATTACAGGCGCCCTCTGCCATGCCCAGCTAACTTTTGTATTTCTAGTAGAGACAGGGTTTCACCATGTTGGCCAGGCTGATCTCGAACTCCTGACCTCAAGAGATCCACCCACCTCAGTCTCCCAAAGTGCTGGGATTACAGGTGTGAGCCACCATGCCCAGCCCTGAATGGTTACTCTTAATTTCTGTGCTAGTCTCAAGGCAGAGAGATGACATCTTGCAGGCTGGCACAGGTCCTCGGACCACACTTTGACAGCACTAAGTAAACCCTAAATCTAGGACTCATCCTGGATTCCTCTTACTCCCTCTCCCTGCCATAGCCTGCCCATCAAACTTAAATGTCACCTCCCCAAAGCAGCCTCCCCAGATCCCTTCATCTAATGTAACTCCCCATTCTAATTCTCTACATAGCACTGGTTACTATCTAGTATTTTTCTTGTTTGTTTATTGATTGAATGATTGAATCTTCAAGTGTTAGAATGTTAGCTCCACAGGAGCAGGGATCTTGTCTTCCTTCTCCCTATATTGACAGCACCTAGAAGAGTACCTGCACCATGGCAGGTGAGAGCTCAATAAGATCTGAAGAATGAGTGAATACATGAATCAAATAGAAGCAATCACTTTTTCTGACACTACCACATCTTTGAAGAATCTGGAGCCATGTGCTTGGGGTGAGAGTGAGAACTTTGGTTAAACTTATGACTCTAGTTAACCCTAATTTTATAATTTAGGGGAGCTCTATGGAGATGGTACTGGGATGCTCCTGAAGTGGAATTTGGAATCACGTGGCTGATATGCACCTGCCCCTAGTCAGCAGGAGAGTAACTGAGTTGAGGACTCATGCATTCTCAAGCTAAATCACATTAGTGATGTTCTCTAATTACTGCCTTATACATTCAGCATAATCATCTGAATTTGGATAGAATTTTAACTTTGGAACTATAGAAACCAAGCGTTTCTTGGTTTTAATTTATTGGAACCAATTTTAAATCTGCTCTTCTCTGCCTCATCTCAAACTGGGTAAAAAAAAAAGTAAGTACACAGTTCTTATAGGGTGGAAAAAGTGATTAATATCCAGTAAAGCTTATTAATTTTTAATGAGATCATTCAAATCAGTTAAAGTAAAAGATTGTTACTGGATTCTGAAACCAGATTTAGTTGAAATATATTAAGATTATTTTCTACATTATAGGAATATTTTTGGGAAAAGTTAACAAAGCTTCCACTATCCACCTATTAGGTAGAACCATGTGAAACTGACATTTTTGTAGGTCAACAATTGTAGACTATCAGAAGTTTCATATGATTCAACCTAATTCTTCACAATGACTATATTTTTCAGAAATACGTTAAATGGTCTCACAAGTTTGAAGTATTTTCTAGACTTGCCAGTTTAAAATTACACCAGGAAATTTTTTTTCTTTGTTGGATTGTATTCATGATTCTAAATTGATATTACTTTTCTTTTTAATAAATTTGGGTTTATTTTCCAGGATGTTTAGAAGTAAGCCAATAAATCATTTTATTCCCTTACCATGTGAGATAGGTGCTACATTTGATTATTTATTACTTTCAAATGACATTCAAAACGAATAATTCACATAGTTCTCACTCCACATGCAGATCCTAGACCCCAAACTTTTCATGAGGGTGGCTGTTCTCCATTTATTTCAGGCTCTGTGATCATTGGTGGAGAGGAGTGTGGACTGGTTGCCTGTGCTCTTAAGGAGGAGTGCCTAGAGGTGCTGACTGAGCCTGTATCTGGCAGGGGGTGTTGGGGAGGGTATGCGGATGGCACCCACCCTGGAGGCCCACTAGGGAATTAGCTGGGGACTCTTGTTATGGGTAAATCATAAAGAAAATGTTATTGTTTTCTAAAAGCTAATCTGTGCTTTTCAGAGTTTTCTGTTCATCTTTCAGAAACAAAGACTAAAGCAAGCAGAGGTCCCAGTTTTTCTTTTTTTCTCTTTTTTTTCCTTTCCTTTCCTTTTGTGTCCTTTCCTTTCTTTTCTTTTCGCTTCCTCCCTTCCTCCCTTCCTTCCCTCCTTCCCTCCCTCCCTCTCTCCCTCCTTCTTTCTGACGGGATTTCGCCATGTTGCCCAGGCTGGTCTTGAACTTCTGAGCTCAATCGATCCACCTGCCCTGGCCTCCCAAAGTGTTGGGATTACAGGCTTGAGCACGCCCAGCTGGAAGTCCCAGTTTCCATCATCACCAAGTTACAGCCAACCACCCTTAAATGGTTAACAGGAATGGGGAGGCTGTGTGGCTTCAGATGTTTCCTTTTCACCCACCAGAGATTTTCCTCTTTCCTCTCTCGATGCTACAGATCCTGGTCCTCCACCTCCCATTTCCAGCCCCCACTTCTCAGCATACTCCCAGGACTGGTTAGTGCTGGCCAGCCAAGGACAGGGCACAGGCACTGAAAGCCAGAAGGGAAAGCTCCAAGGCTTGGTCTCCCAACGTGTCCCTTCCCTGACACTGGGGCTGCAGCTGTTTCCCCAGACCCAACCCTGGTGTTGTCCGCTGCCCGCCCTCATTCCATTCCTGTTTCCTCTGCTCCTATCTCACTTCTATGTCCTGCCACAGTTCCTTAAAGAAATGCCTCAGAAAATACAAAAATTAGCTGGGCGTGGTGGCGTGTGCCTGTAATTCCAGCTACTCGGGAGTCTGAGACAGGATAATTGCGTGAACCTGTGAGGCAGAGGTTGCAGTGAGTCAAGATCATGCCATTGCACTCCAGCCTGGGGGACAAGAGTGAAACTCCATCTAAAAAAAAAAAAAAATGCCTCCAACAGTTAACACAGGATCTGGGTTTACTCTGGACTCCTAGGGTTTACTCTGGTAAATCTTATTTGGGTCATTCATGCATCCGATCCTTTTACCAATTCTCTACGAATGGCCCTTGTTCCTAAGGGACTATGTGAAGAAAAGGGCATATCAAGGTGGATATCAGACACTTTTTACTCTCACATAGTCTGTTTCCAGTTATTCCTGAAAACCTTTATAAAGGCTTTGCTTGCTTTGTATCAGGATATTATGTATCTGAATCCAAATTATCAGGAACAAATAAAAACTTGATGGATGAAGAGAAACAAGAAGACCAGTCCCTGAGGTCTATAGAATAAAATAAAGGGAGTAACCAAGGAGCCAGCCCAAAATGGAGAAGCATTCTGAGGGATTTTCTTTTTTTCCTTCTTGAGACAGGGTTCTCACTCTGTCACCCAGGCTGGAGTGCAATGATGTGACCACAGCTCACTGTAGCCTCAACTCCCTGGGTTCAAGCAGTCCTCCCATCTCGGCCTCCCAAGTAGCAGAGACCACAGGTATGCACCATCATGCCCAGCTAATTTTTAATTTTTTTTTCTAGAGATGAGGTCTCCCTATATTGCCCAGGCTGGTCTTGAACTGGGTTCAAGCAATCCTCCCACTTTGGCTTCCCAAAGTGTTGGGATTACAGGCCTAAGCCACTGTACCTGGCCTCTGGGGGTTTTCAATAGGCAAGAGGTCTTAACCTTCTATGGCTTCTTATCTTGTTTTATTATGTCCTCAAATTTCCAATCCATCCACACCACCTCTAGCCCCTATTCTAACAGAGTTCTTGCTACAAGCTAAAGAACCTTTTCTGCAGCTTCTATTGTCTGACTGGGGAGAACTGGTAAGTTCTTGGCTAACTACACTGTTAGAGTTATTACAGAGAAAGATGAATTCCTGAAATTCTATATTATGAACTATTTTTTTTCCAAATAATTTTTTTTTTTTTTGAGACAAGGTCTGGCTCTATTGCCCAGGCTGGAGTGCAGTGGTGTGATCTTGGCTGCTTGCAAACTTTGCCTCCTGGGCTCAAGCCATCTTCCCATCTCAGCCTCCCGAATAGCTGGGACAACAGGCACACAGCACCCCCATACCTAGCTAATTTTTGTATTTTTTGTAGATGGGGTTTCGCCATGTTGTCCAGGCTGGTCTTGAATCCCTAAGCTCAACCAATCTGCCCGCCTCAGCCTCCCAAAGTTCTGGGATTACAGGCGTGAGTCACCGTGCCTGGCCCCAGAGAAATATTATTATACATGGTGGTAAGTTATGATTATACTTATACTTCAGAAATACAATGGGTTATAATATAGCCTTTAAGCACCTGCCTGAGAATATAAATACCACATTGTCTCTATGTATTCCAAACAACTAATTTTAGGAACTTGATTTTAAGTTGGGGCCTGATTTTACAGAATTTAAATGCTTGAACTGATTTAGCCAAAGAAACTACAGAAGCAATATGATGAAAATATGTGCATTTTGTTTGACTATAAATGTGTATAGTAAATACACACTTGGCTATATATTTATTATCTTAACCAGTACTCCAAGTTGAGAGGTGATGAAAACAGAGAACTCAATGAGTTGTTTAAAATATACTATTAGAGACCGGGTGTGGTGGCTCATGCCTGTAATCCCAGCACTTTGGATGGCTGAGGCAGGTGGATCACCTGAGGTCAGGAGTTTGGGACCAGCCAGGCCAACGGGGTGAAACCTCATTTCTACTAAAAATACAAAAAAGTAGCCAGGCATGGTGGTGAGTGCCTGTAGTCTCAGATACTCAGGAGGCTGAGGCATGAGAATCACTTGAACCCAGGAGGCACAGATTGCAGTGAGCCGAGATCACGCCACTGCACTCCAGCCTGGGCAACAAAGTAAAACTCTATCTCAAAAAAAAAAATATGCCATATATACACATATATATATGTGTATATATATGCCATATATGTGTATATATATGCCATATATACACATACATATACATATGCCATATATACACATATATAAAATTAGTAACCAGGTAGTGAGGAGACACTTGTAACTAGATTGTAATCAGAAGCTTCTACTGAGGCACCAAGATGGGCTAGATATCAGAAAACAAGTGACTTTTGAGACACATTATTATTCAAAAATTTCAAAGCAGGTGCTTAAGGACAGCTTAGATGATTTCAACCTTTTACCTCCATCACAGACACAAGAGTCAGGAGGGAGAAGACCCAGCAAGAGGACTTTGGAGAGAGCCATTAATGTCTGTGAGATGCCTACCTCCACCCCTAACCCTGGGGTACTTGTTTCACCTCAAGTTTAGCGAGGGAGATTAAATGGACCCTCTTGGACAGGGTCCATTGGAGAGCTTGGAGAGCTTGCTATGCCTCCTACAGTTAGGAGGACACAGGGGTTTGCCATCTGCCCCCTGCCTGAGAAATCTAAAGAGTGAGGAGCAAGCTGGCTGTTTGCTGATGGGCAAGTGGAAGGCTGCCTTAAGCAGCCTGCAGGCCTACAGTGTGTCAGGGCAGAGGGTGTGCTGTGGTTCCCATCATGCATCCGTAGGCAACAGACAAAACAAAGTCAATGTGGGATCAGCTTAGGTCCTTTCAGGATCAAGAAAGGAAGGAATCAGGAGCAGAAGTTAGGCCGGGCATGGTGGCTCACGCCTGTAATCCCAGCACTTTTGGAGGCTGAGGTAGGTGGATCACTTGAGGTCAAGAGTTCGAGACCTGCCTGGCCAACATGATGAAACCCCATCTCTACTACAAATACAAAAGTTAGCCAGGCATGGTGGCAAGCACCTGTAGTCCCAGCTACTCAGGAGGCTGAGGCAGGAGAATCTTGAACTCAGGAGGTGGAGATTGCAGTGAGCTGAGATCATGCCACTGCAATTCAGCCTGGACAACAGAGCAAGACTCCGTCTCAAAAAAAAAAAAATTAAAATTAAATGTAAAGGTATTTTCTGCATGGTTCTGCACAAATCTTTCACTATCAATCCACTGTCTGTAAATGTCCATTTTAAATGTCCAGTACTGGGTTTATGCCATGTTCTCCATTTTCCTTTGCCTCATCTCCTTTGTGAGTAAAAACAGATTTTGTGTTAGCTGCTCATAGATGATGTCTACACTCAAAGGAAAGAATATTTTTTCTGTGTAAATCTGGGTGTTATAGAAATTAAATCAATGAGAAATGACCCATCCTCTCTAGACTCATGAATTGCATAGAATTAGAGTTGCTCTATGAAAGGAAATGAAAAGCTAAAAATATTTACTTCAGAAGAATATGCCACTTGAAAATATAACCATTTTTTTAAAAAAAGATAATCCTCTTCAGGCTGATAAATTGACAACTTGAAACATTTGATTTCTGGGACACATCAGCAAAAAGTTTCTTCAAATTGGCTGTTCCTTCCAATTGGTGGAGACAGTTTTTCTGTTGCTAACCATAATGTAATGACGCATCCCAAATTGGATATGGCACTGCTGAGGTATGGGCCATGATCCAACAGTCACTGCCTGAGCTCACTGCGGGCTTTCTCTACTCTGGGTCCTGAGCCTGGACTTCAGGGGCAAATAATCAAACAGGATCAAGCCAGCTAGAAAACCTGCTCAAAGTGTTCCCGACAGATTCTGGGTATGATGTGCACTAAAAGAAAGCATTGCGTATGAGAGAAAGTGTTCTCCTTTTCTTTCCAGAGACAGAGTTTAGAGACAGAAGAAAGGATTCTTAGATAAACTTGGAGGTAGGCCGGGCACAGTAGCCCACGCCTGTAATCCTAGCACTTTGGGAGGCCAAGGCGGGTGGATCGCTTGAGCTCAGGAGTTCAAGACCAGCCTGGGCAAAATGGTGAAACCCCGTCTCTACAAATAACACAAAAATTAGCCAGGAGTAGTGGCACATGCCTGTAGTCCCATCTATTTGGAGGTCTCAGGTGGGAGAATTGCTTGAGCCCGGGAGCTGAAGGTTGCAGTGAGCAGAGAATGCACCACTGCACTCTGCACTCCAGCCTGGGTGACAGAAACTTGGAGGTTAGCATACCTAGAAGATAATTTATTTTGCCATTTATCTAACAATCACTTGTTGCCTTCAGTAGAAATACCTAGTTATCATAGCCCACCCTGTCTCTGCTGCCAAATTCTTAGTAAGTACCTATTATATGCTAAACACTGTGATAGACAATGGGGATACAACATTCCGCAAAATACAGACTCTACCTTCAAGGAGCTTGCCTAAAAATACTTTTAATCCGAATTTGTACTTAAGAATAAAGAATTATTAAAAGATGCACAGATTTACTTTATACTTAAATGTTTGGTTAACACAAGACTTTTGTTTAATTTCTGTGTGTTTTTAAAAGTTTTCATCTTGGCGAAACCTCCTCTCTCTAAAACAAACAAACAAACAAACAAACAAAAACTACAAATAAGCAGGGTGTGGTGGCTTGCACCTGTAGACCCAGCCACTGGGGGTAGGGCTGAGGTGGGAGGATCACTTGAGCCCAGGAAGTCAAGGCTGCAATGAGTGGAGATCGCGCCACTGCACTCCAGCCTGGGTGACAGAGTGATACCCTGTCTCAAAAAAATAAAAAAGTTTTCATCTTTTAAAATCAGCTGATTAAGTTGGATTGTTACCATAGTGGGTAGTATCCATAATGAGGTATAATCAGAATCTATATAGTCAAGTGAACTATTTTCCATAGTTTTGCAACAAATCCAAACTTTTCTGCTTGGTTAACAGTTTTATTACCTATCTGAAACTAATGTAAATTCCATAGTTGTGGGTTGACTCAGCAATGTTCACTGAGCACCCGCTCTGCACCATGCACAACAGGGATGCAGCAATGAACAAGACACCTTCCAGTCTGAGCCCCCAGGTTGCTCCTGACTGGTGCATTCTGTGTGGGTCCATGGCAGAGGATACAGAGACACTTCACTATCCCAGCAGCCAAGGTCCTGCAATGCCCAAAGTGGGCAGCATAAAGCCAGTGGCCTTACAAAGTAGAATGTAAGGCCAATGTGAAATTCTTGTTAGAAAGGGAATGAATGGCATGACTATTCACGGCTCACAAAAGAGGATTGTCATAAAGAATTCGTGGTAAGAGATGAAAGAGGAAAGACTTAAATAGAAGAACTGACAGAACAGCTCAGAGAAGAAGATTAGAGGAACAAAAAGCAGAACAAAAATTAGGTACTTATTTTTTTTTCCTCTGTCACATAGGGCAGTATCTGGAAACTGCAGATAGTTTAAAAGAAACATTAATAATAATAATAATAAGCAGGGGGTGTGAGAGGACCAAATAACGAGATGGGAAAGTTTCCAGAGAAATGAGGTCAAGGAGGAAAGTTGGAATAAGACATTAGCTGGGGGTAGAGGGGTGGGAAATGGAGATTAGAAATTAACAACATAGCTAGTCAACAAATATTTACTGGATGCAGAACTTCATGCTAAGTCATGTATGAATTAAAATCATTTGTCATGAAAGCTCCATTATGCTTTGTGATCCTGGATTCCTTTTTTTTTTTTTTGAGGCAGAGTCTCGCTCTGTCATCCAGACTGGAGCTCAGTGGCATGATCTCGGCTCACTGCAACCTCCACCTCCTGGGTTCAAGTGATTCTCCTGCTTCAGCCTCCCGAGTAGTTGGAACTACAGGCACCCACTGCCAAACCCATCTAATTTTTGTATGTTTAGTAGAGACGGAGTTTCACTGTTGGCCAGGCTGGTCTTGAATTCCTGACCTCAAGTGATCCGCCTGTCTCGGCCTCCCAAAGTGCTAGGATTACAGGCCTGAGCCACCACACCCGGCCGTGATCCTGGATTCGTTTGACTTTTTAGATTCACCATTCTAACCTAAACCATTTAGGTTTTATTGATGTCCAGTCAGGATCCACTGGTGATGATGGTACTCTTCAAAATAGGAAATGATGCAGCCTAAAATCTAGAAATAAGGAAACCTTTCTCTTGGCTTATCCCCAACTCAAAGACACTTTGTTTTAAGTTTGGAAAGCTAAAAATTTTAATAAATAGGAGCCTCTGAAAGGATGGCACCTTCTCATTTCAAAAGGTTCTAAGAATCTACAAATGTTACTTGCTAATTGTAAATACATAACATGAGTTTAAGGCAAAGACCGAACTATCACAACAGAGAAACACAAAGTGGTAGATACATCAAAGAAAACACATTTTAAAACATAATTTATAAATTTGAGTTCTGGGGAGAAAATTGTTTATAGTCAGTAATATTCATTGTTCAAGGACTTCTGATTTATTTTCACGCTCAGAACAATGTGTTAATGCTAGATCATGCAAATGTTCTAGGACAGTGTATTCTTTATTTACTTAGAACTAAAATAGGGCAAGAGAACCCAGCTTTCTGGACCTAAAAGTTTTCAAAGCAAAACAAATGCATACTCTTCCAAAGGAATCATTTGCACCCCCTTCCCACGTGTGTAGGCTAATATGGGAATGAGAACACAGATTATTTTCATTCCTGTGACCCCGGACTGCAGGCCTAGATGACTATCAATACACAGGTGTCTCTTCCTAATTTTTCTCTGCTTGTCTAGTGTTTTTACACTTTCCTAAGCTGACTTTCTTCTTAACTTCACCAGCGTGGGTCACAGTATATTTTAGACAGTTCTTCATGATGTTTTTACTATCATTTCCCAAGGCAGCAATGGATAAAACAATATTATAATACGATCATCATTTTATTTCCCAAAACTTTCTCAGAGTCAACATCTGCCATCCAAATGCAAGCATTCCATCTCAGACAGCTCCCAGTTTCCCGAATTTCATTTATGCAGCTTGGATTTCATTATCCATGGCATGGAATGTAGTCTAAGATAAATTCTGTAATTAACCAACTGTAATAATTCTCAGAGTAATAATTCTCAGGAGAATGACACATGTCACAAATATTCAGATGAGAGTGTTGAGATGCTTTTAGAGACTTTCCTAGTTCCTGCGATTAGTCCAGAAGTTAATTCATGATGGAGGTTTAAGAGAGATTTCTACTGGGTTGATGGCACTCAACTTGTGGAATTTCACATTTACATGTACACACATGTCAGGTAACTAAGAGAAAAACCCTTCTTTCCCCTGAGTTGGGCAATGGGGTATCCTGGATCTACCTACAGAGTAACTATAAAAGTAAAATCAAACAGCGTATGTGCTGAGCTAGCATTGTTTTTACAAGTCTCTAATTGCTCTCTCTCCGAGTTGTAAAAGACATAGGCTGAATACAGCCATAATTACAATGACACTTAGAAGGATTAACAACCACAAGTGTGGTGACAGTATTATAGGAAAACAAATCTGCATTAGACAGAGCAACATTTATAGGGCTTGAAGGTAACTGTTCTCATAAAACTGAAAACGCTGCAGCATTTCAGGGAAAATGTGAGAGTATCCTGGAAACCATAGATCTAGTTCTAGTTCCACTACTGAGCCTGTGCCTTAGTTTCTCTGTCTAGAAGATGGAAGAGAAGAATAGTAGGGTTGGCATTTGCCTCCCAGAAATAGATGAAATTTGGTGAAATAATCCATGAAAAGTATACTCAGTTATGACAAGTTTAAATATTCTCCTTAATAATTTTAAGTGAATTTTTAAAAGGTTTTAAGCAGCACATTTTCAAAAGAATCCACTCAGTATAAGTTGCTCAATATATAACACAATTGCAAATTACTATATATCCATGGCTCCACTGGAAATAAGAGACAGAAACACTAAGGAAAACAGCATGTGGTCTGGGAAATTGAGAGCTTTGTTTCTAGGAGTCCACAAATTCCACAATATTTGGCATACTGTATTGATTGAAATTTTGTTGTATTTTTATCAGTTCTCATCTTGGGAAATAAACCAAGAGTTAGATTATTAAAATCAAAATCTGCATTAAAAATAACCATTGGATTCTCAAAAGCAAAAATAAATGCCTCAAATAAGAAAATGTTCAGTCTATCTTTCTTTTGTTTGAATGATGCTCGCAGGTGGCTTTCCTCTTTTTCCTTTGGTGCAAGCATTTACTAGAAAGCAGAGTTGTACAGGTTGAACCACAGGATGTTGCCTAATGGCTATTTCACATGATCACACCTAATATAAAGATTGACAGGTACTGGTAATCAAACTTTTAAGCACATTAGATTGAAGATTAGACAGCTTAGAACCCCAGAGTTCCTTAAAGTCTAGGTCATAGGCTGGGTGTGGTGTCTTACGCCTGTAATCCCGGCACTTTGGAAGGCCGAGGCAGGAGGATTGCTTGAGCCCAGGAGTTTGAGACAAGGCTGGGCAACATGGCAAGACCCCTGTCTCTACAAAAAATTAAAAAATTAGCCGGGCCTGTAGTCTCAGCTGCTTGGGAGGCTAAGGCAAGAGAAGCGCTTGAGCCCAGGAGGTCGAGGTTGCAGTGAGCCATGATCGTACCACTGCACCCCAGCCTGGATAACAGAGGGAGACCTGTCTCAAAAAATTTTAGATTGTAAACTGAGGGGAGGATTGCTGGGATGCACAAAAGTTATCTACTCTCTTGTTTAATATATCCTATTCTGGGTAAATACATGTAAACAAGTAAACTGAGTTAACTACTGGGAGAATTAAGAACTGCAGATCCACACAGGCAGGTTTCTCACATGACCTTTGGTTAGTCTGTGCTCTACCATCTGAGCGGCAACATCAGCTTCACTGAGGTTACCTGAGTATCCGAGGACTGAATCAAGCAAAATTATATTCCTTACAATAAAATTTCAATAAATCTTCTGAATCCAACAATCTTACCTGCTGGTTTGGTCTGACATCACTGAAAGTTATTTTTTTCCCCAAGTCTCGAATCACCGCGTTCTTAGTTTCACGAATGTTATCATCATTCACTGGTTGAGGAGACTTTGTATTTTTCTTCACTAATCCCTGGGATGGCCTGTAAGATAAATCCACACCCGACACACCCATGAAAAGCACTGGCCAGGGTAAAAAGGCCTAGAAATCAGAGTGGTTGAAATGACAACGAGAAACCAGTGGTCATTAGGCATTTAGGGAATTAAGCCCTGCGCAGAGAATCGGTATTTGTAAAGGTCTTTTTGATACTTTAATTAAAAAAAATTTTTTTTGAGACAGAGTCTCACTCTGTCACCCAGGCTGGAGTGCAGTGGTGTGACCTCGGCTCACTGCAACCTCCGCCTCTTGGGTTCAATGATTCTCCTGCCTCAGCCTCCTGAGTAGTTGGGATTACAGGCATGCACCAACACACCCAGCTAATTTTTTGTGTTTCTCCTAGAGATGGGGGTTTCACCATGTTGCCCAGGCTGCTGTCAAACACCAGACCTCGAGTGATCCGCCTTCCTCGGCCTCCCAAAGTGCTGGGATTACAGGCATGAGTTACCACACCTAGCCTGATATTTTAATTATTAATAATCATTCAAAGTAATCATCCCCTTTGTCCTGAAGTGTTCCACATCCATTCTGTGTCTAAGAGAATAAGATTATCTAGGAATCCACAAAATGAGAGCCCTGTTCCAGATCAAGCTATTCAACGCACACATCACCTCTTAACTAGCATCTTACATCAAGAAACCTCAATGACACTTACATGGATGGTGCACTTCTAGGCAGCCCCATGGCATTTGTGGGTGGGATGGCAGGGAGAGAAGGCAGAACAGAGCTGAGGAAAGCCACTGGGTTCTGAATCCGGCTGGTAGGAGAGACAGGAGTTGGGGACACACAGCGGGGCTGAAACTGGTTTCCGCTGGGGATGGAAAATGTGAATGGTGGCGGTGTTGGCTCTGTTGGGCCTGGTGGGAGTGGCTCATTTTGGATGGAAAACCCTCCTGGAGATTTGGTTTGCACAGAGGGGTGAGACACTAAGAGGCTTTCTTTGCTCACTGTCCTCTGGATAGTTTGAGGAGTGCTGCTCAAAGTGAACACTGGAGAGCTGGAAGGGGCCATGGTTGCTGCAGTGGTGTTCGTGGAGGGGAAGAAATGCTTCGGCCGGGCCAAGCTGAACGTCTGTGATGAAGGAGCCTTCACCTGCTTACTGGATGTTGTCACCGCTGGGGGAGCAGTGGAATTCAAAACACTCATGTTGAAAGGAAACTCCTTAGGAGATGGGTTTTGCAACTGGTGTTGTTCCAGTAAGACTTGGTTATGAAGCTGTTGTAGCTGAGTGGAATCACTGTACACAAAACAAGGGTGGAGAGAGAGAAGGAAATGTGTTATTATTGGCCTCACCTTTCAAACAATGTACAGACAGACTGTTAGGCGGGTCATGGTGGCTCATGCCTGTAATCCCAGCACTTTGGGAGGTGGAGACAGGTGGATCACTTGAGTCCAGGAGTTTGAGACCAGCCTGGGCAACATGGTGAAACCCTGTCTCTACCAAAAAAAAAAAAAAAAAAAAAAAAAAAAATTATATATATATATTAGCCAGGCATGGTGGTGCACGCCTGTAGCCCCAGCTACTCAGGAGGCCGAGGTAGGAGGATTGCTTCAGTGATCCCAGGAAGATCACTCGAGATCCCAGGCTTGAGCCTGGAGGTGGAGATTGCAGTGAGTCCTGATCATGCCACCTCACTCCAGCCTCAGTGACAGAGTGAGACTCATCTCAATAAATAAATAAATAAATAAATAAATAAGTAAATAAATACAATAACTTGATGCTGATAAAGAACACACAACCAGAGTGGCAAGAAATCAGCTGATCAATAATTGGTGAGTTTGTCTTTCCTTCTTTCCAAGGGCGTCATTCACACTGTATTTTTTGTATTGCGACCTTGGAGTTGTGCAACAAAGAGTTTATAAATTGGAAAAGAGGAATAGAGACAATGTTTCTCTTGTAGGCAGTTCTCAAAGTTCTGATGATCAGTGGAAAGTATCCCAGCTTCAGAACAGAAGGCACTGAGCTACACGCCAGTGTGAGTTACTGAAAAGGGCTGAATTCTCCATAAGAACATGCTGTATTCTCCACTCTGCCTTGTTTCAGAGCCAACCTTAACAAAGAAGCCGGATGTGTCTCAGAGGGGTTTCTCATTCTCTCGCGATAACAAACCTTTATAGATAAGGTGACCATATGTCCCAATACATTCAGGAAGGTCCTGGTTTAACATCTTTTCCTGGCATCATTATTTTTGTTTTTGTTTTTGTTTTTTTTGAGAGAGTCTCACTCTGTTGCCCAGGCTGGAGCACAGTAGTGCGATCTTGGCTCACTGCAACCTCTGCCTCCTGGGTTCAAGTGATTCTTGTGCTTCAGCCTCCCAAGTAGCTGGGACCACAGGTGTCTGCCACCATGCCTGGCTAATTTTTGTATTTTTAGTAGAGACAGTGTTTCACCATTTTGGCCAGGCTGGTCTTGAACCCCTGACCTCAAATGATCTGCCCGTCTTGGCCTCCCAAACTGGTGGGATTACAGGCGCGAGCCACCATGCCCGGCCCTGACATCATTATTAATAGAACTCACTTTCACTCTCAGAAATGTCCTAATTTGAATGATGATTATATGCTCACCCTGATTATAAACCTTGCCTTAGACTTTTATTGTTCCTAAAAAAGAGAAAGATCAAACTGGAAGCAGTTTCTCCATTTATAGAACCTGAGTCACAGAGGCATCACATGATTTGCCTTAATGGTCCATTGAATTCAATAGTGTATTGAATTTCTCTTCACAAAAGAGTTATTTTTTAACAAAGAAAGTGCAACAAAAATGTCTTAAAATCATATATGCATAAAGTCATTAAGGCTGCCAAACTTTGATGTTTAGGAGAATCTACTGTTGAATGAGTAACCACGGGAAGACCCATAGGTGAGTTCACAGTGCTTCAGGACCACTAATTATATGTTCTTTATTCTATTTTTATTTATTTAATTATTTTAGGCAGAGTCTTACTCTGTCACCTAGGCTGGAGTACAGTGGCACAATCATGGCTCACTGTAGCCCCGACCTCCTGAGTTCAAGTGATCCTCCTGCTTTAGCCTCCCAAGTAGCTGGGACCACAGGTGCGTGCCTCCACGCTCAGCAATTTTTTGTATTTTTTGTAGAGTTAGGGGTCTCGTCATGTTGCCCAGGCTGGTCTCAAACTCCTGAGCTCAAGCAATTTGCCCGCCTTGGCCTCCAAAAGTGCTAGAATTACAGGCATGCGCCTGGCCAGTTTTATGTTCTTTGGAAATATGTGTTGCTTTTGGGACACAGAGACTCTGCATTATAAGGAATACAAAAGAAATTATTAAGGATTTTGAATTCTTAGGATAAAATGCCAAACAACAAACTTGAGATACTGTATCAAGTACTTTTGAAAGCAGTTTTGGCAACGACAATTTCTGGCAGTGTGTGCTGGAGCCAGTTCACTGGCTTTGAAGAACAGATAGTGCACATCTCAACTACCCATTCAATGACTTTCTCTTAGTAGCTTGAAATTGGTGCAAATGCTAAAAATCAGGGCTTTCTCACCCCTGTCAGTCATTAAACATTTGCCAGTGCATCACTGACTTGGAAAACTAGTTCTGAGTAAATCTGCTATGGTTTTAGCAGTAGTCACTGTGCTGGTTGCACATTTGAATCACCTGGAGACTGTAAAAGACAAATGAACCTTGCTGCTTTAGGCACCTGCTCAGAGTTAATTTACCTGGGATGGAATTCAGACAGAGTTATTATCATCTTTTCAAATGCAGGTCAGTCATTCTCAAACTTTACTGGGCCTCAGAATCCTCTGGAGGGCCTGTTAAAACACAGGTTTCTGGCCCCCATCCCCAGAGTTTCTGATTCGGCAGGTGTGAGGTGGGGCCTGGGAGTCTGCATTCCAACCAAGCTTCCAGGTGATGCTGATGCGGCAGGTCTGCCTACCACAAGGCCCCAGGTGATTCTCACAGTCACCAGGACTGAGAACCACTGCCCTAAAGAAACATTTGGCCCCAAAGCATAGGCTTTTCTAGTATATTCTGACTTTTGTCTGACATTATCTCACTTTTAAATGTTAATTATTGTGTTTTCCTGGGTATACCAGGTGGGTGGTAGGGAGTGGGGAAGAGTAGCAACTGTCAGGGTTATTTCTTTTTTTTTCTTTTTTCTTTCTTTCTTTTTTTTTTTCTTTTGACAGAGTCTTGCTCTGTCACCCAGGCTGGAGTGCAGTGGCATGATCTCAGCTCACTGCAACCTCCGCCTCCTAGATTCAAACGATTCTTCTGCCTCAGCCTCCTGAGTAGCTGGGATGACAGGCATGCACCACCATGTCTGGCTAATTTTTGTATTTTTAGTAGAGACGGGGTTTCACCATATTGGCCAGGGTAGTCTAGAACTCCTGACCTCAAGTGATCCACCTGCCTTGGCCTCCTAAAGCGCTGGGATTACAGGCGTGAGCCACCATGCCCGGCCGGGGTTATTTCTCTAACTCTAGACGTGATTTCCAAACTGGCTGCACATTAAAATAATCTGTGGAGAGATTCTGATTCAATTGAGATGGAGGGCATAAATATTTTTTAAAAGCTCCACATTTTATTCTAGAATGTAGCCAGGACGAGCAATCACTGCTCTAGGCAGCTTAATATTCAGTCTGAAATTTCAAAGTCAGGCTTTGATGATACAAGGTTTAAAAATGACAGCTTCCCTTTCTGTTGCAATTTTAAGATCTACATTATCTCTATTTTCCATATGAATAGCAAATTGAAGGAACAAGCAGAAAATTGTATCCTTGAGAAGACTGAGTCAATATATTTTAATGCGAAGTTGTGAGGTTAAACTAATGAGGTTAAAACTAGTAAGAAAATGTTGTAGGCATGTAGATTTACAAAGGGTGTGGTGTATGTGTATGTGATGTGAATATATATATTCATATCTATACTAATGTAAACATATACATATACACAAGAGAAAAGGAAAGCAAAGAATATTAAAGAATTATATAGTGCTGAGAACTATGTTTTTAGAGGGCGTCACTACATGATTTAGTAGAAAGGCGTCTTATATTAATTGGAAGTCTCATGTGGCAGACACTGCTGTCTACTTAATTCCCCCCTTGTAAAAGAACCCAATTTTGTTCATGGTGGCAATATGTGCAGCTAAAGACTGTACTTCCAGCCTCCTTTGCAACTAGTGTCCCATCTGCCTAAATTCTGGCCAAAGAGGCAGAAGCAGATTTTGGTTGAAACCTCTAAGAAGTCTCCTTAGAAGGGATTCTAACATCAAGAGTATGACTTTTGTCTGGGTGCAGTGGGTGGCTCACACCTGTAATCCCAGCACTTTGGGAGGCCAAGGTGGGTAGATCACAGGGTCAGGCGTTCGAGACCAGCCTTGCCAACATGGTGAAACTCCTTCTTTGCTAAAAATACAAAAATTATCCAGGCGTGGTGGTGCACACCTGTAATCGCAGGTACTCGGGAGGCTGAGGCAGGAGAATTGCTTGAACCCGGGAGGCAGAGGTTGCAGTGAGCCGAGATCACGCCACTGCACTCCAGCCTGGGCGACAGAGCAAGACTCCATCTCAGAGAAAAAAAAAAAAAAAGAATGTGACTTCTGCCCATTGGTCCTTCTGACTGCCTGAACTGTAGATGTGGTGACTTGACCACCATCAGCCGTCTTGGACCATGAGGGCACCTAGAGAAGAAGCCAGTGTTTGGGATGGCAGAGCAGAAAGACAGAAGGAGACTAGATTCTTAATGACCATGGAACCAACGTCACAGCCCCAGACTCCCTGTCTACTTTCTTTATGTGAGAGAAAATAAACCCTCAAGTATTTACACCCTGTTAGTTTGGGTTGTCTGCAACTTGAAGCTCAACTTAATCCTAACTGACATACCTGAGGACTGAACTCTTACCTTTTTCCATGCTCAAATCCTATTCTAAGGGGCCTAGAGAGAGAAGTCACTTCTTCTTTTTTTTTTTTATTTGAGACGGAGTCTCGCTCTGTTGCCCAGGCTGGAGTGCAGTGACGCGATCTCGGCTCACTGCAAGCTCCGCCTCCTGGGTTCACACCATTCTCCTGCCTCAGCCTCCCAAGTAGCTGGGACTACAGGTGCCCACCACAATGCCTGGCTAATTTTTTTTTTTTTTTTTGTATTTTTTTAGTAGAGACGGGGTTTCACGGTGTTAACCAGGATGGTCTCGATCTCCTGAACTCATGATCCGCCCGCCTTGGCCTCCCAAAGTGCTGGGATTACAGGCGTGAGCCACCATGCCTGGCTGGAAAGTCACTTCTACAAGCCATAAAATCTCATGAAACAGGTCTTTTTTTTTTTTTTTTTTTTTTTTTAGAAAGAATCTCGTTCTGTCGCCCAGGCTGGAGTGCAGTGGTGCGATCTTGGTTCACTGCAACCTCTGCCTCCGGGGTTCAAGCAGTTCTCCCACCTCAGCCTCCTGAGTAGCTGGGATTAAAGGCACGCGCCACCACACCTGGCTAATTTGAAACCGGCCTTTTTGACCCCGTGTATGGTGGTTTTCTTTTCATCCCGACTCTGGCATGGCATCACATGACAGTGAATTCCGTTATTTTAACTTGAACATTCCTTTCTACTGACTCCAAGTTTTCAGACAAAACTTAACTCTTTCAATTGCCAGCCATAGAGTCCGCGGCCCCACCTATGACTGGTAAGTCCCTGCTTTGAGATGTTCTGCCTTTTTGGGCCAAACCAATGTTTGTCTTCTTGTATTGATTTATGATTTTACCTGCAATTCTTGTCTTCCTGAAATGCATAAAACCAAACTGCAACCTGAATGCCTTGGGTGCACTTTCTCAGGACCTCTGGAGACTGTGTTTCCCTGGGCCGCAGTCACTCATATTGACTTAGAATAAACCTCTTTAAATATTTTGGCAGAATTTTTTTTCCATCATCATATGTAACGGCCCCTAAAACTGTTACTGGGGAAGAGACAGTCCTACAAAGGAGGCAATTCCCCAGGAGGTTGTTTGGGGTTACCTGTTCCCTGTAACTCCCTTCTCTGAGAACTTCTCCCATCCACAGTTTCTTCCAAACATAAATCCTCTAACAGTTGAGTGTACTGGGGGAGGGAGTAGGAGGTCACCTGACCAGCCTGGACCAATTAGAATTGGGAGTTGAGGGGCTGAGACTGATTTAGTTAACAGTGGTACTTGACACAGATCATGACGTGGAATGGGGACATGGCCATGATGGGCCACGTATGAGCTGATGGGTCTTCAAAGAGGGAAGAATGGATCAGATAAGTAGAGAGGAAACAAGGAGATGCTCACGTGGACAGAGGGGGAACCAGCCACGCAAGCTCCATCAGACAGAGGCTGGACTGACCTGTGATCCTGAGTGACAGGTGAAGAGGCCCAGCTCCCGCCTCTCTAGTTCTTCTCCTGCAGGGTTTGGTTGTGTTTGGTTTACCCATTTCTGCCTATATCCCTGCAATAACCTCTTCCTCTCTTTTTACTTTAAGTGGATTCCTGTTTCCTGTGACTGACAGGACTTGGAAGGGACTGACATTTCTGGATGTGACTTGCTTAGAGGCATGTTTCACAACATTGAATCTTATGTCCAGAATTTTGCCTTATATAGTGGTGAGAAGAATATAAAACTAAACATGAATGGCTTCTAGTGAACATCTCATGGTGATGAGCAACACACAGTGGGTGCACTGGGACTGTAGATTTTGATGTTGATATTTAAAGGTTTTTGTAATTAGAAACAATTTTTTATCATTTTGATGTGTGGATGAAACAGGAAATAATAGCAATATCATGCCCTGTATTTGCTTTGTTATGGATGGACATTTTAAACATTGCAACATGGCTTTCTAGAGAGTCAGGGCAACAACCACAGTAGGCTCCTGAGTTGAGTCAGAAAATCATGACCACTTATTCATCCTATTATATTTATCCAGCAGCAGCTAGGAACTATCTAAAAAATACTAAATAGCTTTTCCATAATGACTACAGAAGCTTAAATTGAAGCAGAAATGGGAAATATAAGGATGAAATTACAGACTGTAAAGATGATTAGACACAAAAAAAGTCTTTATAAGAGAAGCACAGAAGTGCTTTACCTGGGGCCTCTAATGTCAGAACGTCAGACAAATGTTTCTGAATTAGTTTAAGTGCAACATTGCTTGGAGGTAGATTATTAATTAAGGATAATAGTGATAGTATGCTTCTATTGATGTAAGGATGTACATTTGGCAAAACATTTAACGTGTATTTTCTCATTTGGGAATTCTGCTTTTTGGTTCCATCTTTTTTTTTTTTTCCTGGACAAGTCTTGCTCTGTCACCCAGGCTGGGGTACAGTGGCACGATCACAGCTCACTGTAGGCTGAAACTCCTAGGCTCAAGTGATCCTACTGCCTCTGTCTCCCTCGTAGCTACGACTATAGGTGTGCACCACCATGCCTGCTAATTTTTTTACTTTAAAATTTTTCTTTTAGAGACAGGGTTCTCACTATTTTTCCCAGGCTGGTCTCGAATTCCTGGCCTCAAGCGATCCTCCTGCCTTGGCCTCCCAAAGTGCTGGGATTACAGGTGTGAGCAACTGTGCCTAGCTGAGTTCCATTATTTTTAAGGAGATCAGATTCAAGAAAAGATCACAGAAGCTCCTGGTTATTCATCCTACTTTTTACTTACAGTTTGGGTTTGGCCAGAACTGGAGGGGGCTCTTTCACGGGGGAAGAAGGCTCTGGGGTTTTTGTTGCCTGTCCGTTGAATCTCTCCTGGAAAGAATTGGGCCTGGTCTGTCTGGCGGTCACCACACCAGCCTCGGAGGCTGCTTCACTTCCTTTGTCATCTTCAGGCAGGTTGAAGTGCACACGAAGCCCAATCCTGGAGCTGGACCGGGGCTCATTGTGGTTCACCAGAACCCCCTCGAGTTTGGGTTTGGGGGGTTGTTCCACAGACGGAGGCTCTGAGTGGGGTGGGGAGGGCTGTGGCTCAATAGCTGCCAGGTTGGTGGTGGAGTTGGCTGAGTGAAGAGACCCGTTGTTGCTGAGGTCCTCATTTCCTGAAAGGACAATCACAGGACCTGAGCTGTCAGCCACTGTAAGCCTGAATTGGGTCATGTGCACAAATGGGAAAATGTTCACACCAGATGAATGTATGAATGGGAAAATGCTTGTCAAAAACAGATCATCATCGGGGCGTTAAAGAATGGTAAGGATACAGGAAAAAATTAAATTAAAAATAAAAAACTAAATTTAAAATCTAAGTACCCTTTTGGAAAGAAATTTAGAAATTTATTGAGGAGATGTTCTCTTAGGAAATATAATGACGACAGCAGGTTAACTGGGGTGGTGGCTGTAAGTGCAACAAGAAATTGAAAATTGGACACTGTTCAAGAACACTTTCCTCAATAATTCAAATCTTTTTAGGAGAGCCAAGCCAGCTTTGTATGAAAAACAGTAAGGAATGGTAACACAAAATCTGCATATTCACACTCAAAGTCATAGACTAAACTGTTCTGGCATTAAAGGGCCCTTACCTCTCACGTGCAGCTGTGCAATGCTTGATACTGTGCCGTATTTGTTGCTTGCAGTACATGTGAAGCACCCAGAATCTTCTGCAAACACTTCGGCAATGACCAAGGTGCAAATCTCCTCTATATGCCAGTGAAACAGAATGGTTACTGACTTAATTATGAGAACAGAATTATAGAATTTACTGATATCAGATGATTCTACAAAGTCAATATAAGAAGCTGGCTATATTAATTATTTGAAAACAATTGGTCAAAACAATTATTTGATTGAATTGACCGATTAGTAGGCAAAATGAATCAAAGAATGTAGAAACAATAACTCCATGCAGACAGGCCAAGTACTGACAAGGGGATTTTTTTTTTCTAGATGGAGTCTCTCTCTGTTGCCAAGGCTGGAGTGCAGTGGCAAGATCTTGGCTCACTGCAACCTCCGCCTCCCAGGTTCAAGCGATTCTCCTGCCTCAGCCTCCCAAGTAGCTGGGACTACAGGCGTGTGCCACCAAGCCTGGCTAATTTTTGTATTTTTAGTAGAGACGGGGTTTTGCCATGTTGGCAGGCTGGTCTCGAACTCCTGACCTCAGGTGATCTGCCCACCTTAGCCTCCCAAAGTCCTGGGATTACAGGCGTGAGCCCCCATGCCCGTCCTGACAAGGGGATTTTGTAAAAAATATGGATTCTCAGATAATCTTCTATTTTTATGTCATCAGTACAGATGGCAAAAATAGAAATGAATAACAATAAACTTTTTAAAAATCACAAAAACAAATTAGGAGTCAAAGGAAAAGGAAGTTTCTGTGAAATTAAAGGACTAATAAAACATTTTCTAAGCCTAGATCTCTCACTATTTCCCTGGGGAACTTTTGCATTGAGATTATTTTAAACCAGGACCACAATTTAAAATTGGACAGCAGGTAAATATTTTGCTTTACTAGTAGTAATGAGCTGATAGAGTAACTTGAAATTCTGTGTGAAAGAAGAGTGAAATGCATTTCTACTTTTGTATTACTATGGTAATTCTTATGGATTGCTCTGATACACTGTGAACGATGATCCTCTGTGAATAACTACAGAGGTGATTCCCAGGTAGAACCACATGATTACAGTCCAAAATTATTAAAGTTAGATATTCCTTGACAGCTAATAAAGAGGAGGTATAAGACAGTAGCATAAACCTCCAGTTGTCACTCCGTTGAACTGACATTAAAAACAAAATTATTAAAAAATAGTTGCATTAGGAGAAACTTGGCAGGCATCTCAGTGCTTCATGATAATTGAATTAAAATAACTAGTCCATTTCTAGGAAATCTGGCCAGGGGGGCATGGAAGGCAGTATTGAGTATTGCTGTTTGAATGTGTCCCCCAATGCTCATGTGCTGGAAACAATTCCCAATTCTTCAGTGTTGGGATGTGGAGCCTAAAGGGAGGTGTTTAGGTCATGATGCCTCTGCCCTAATAAATGGATAAATGTTGTTATTGTGGGAGTGGGTTCATCATGAAACTAAGAGTGGCCCCCTCTCTCCCTCCCTTCTCTTGTGCACTTGCCCTCTTGCCCTTCTGCCTTCTGCCATGGAATGGCACAGCATGAAGGCCCTCACCCAGATGCAGGCCCCTTGATCTTGGGCTTTCCAGCCTCCAGAACTGTAAGAAACAAATCCCTGTTCTTCATTAAAAATCACCCAGTTTCAGGTATTCTGTTACAGCAGCACACAGTGGACCAAGGCAAGTACCTACTCAGTAACTCTTCATCCTCCTACCTCCTTGTTGATAGAACCCTGGCTTTGTTTACTCTACTTGGAATGGTCATATGTTTCGAAGAAAGTTGGCCCCTCTCAGCCTGAGGTGGTAAATCATGACTGGTCTAAGCCAGTCAAGCTAACTCTATTCTTGTTAAGTGGTAGTTGAGACACACAGTTCCAGTCAGTGTAATATTGAAACCATCCCCACAGGGTTGACAAGAATTGCATGCTAGGTTCTGGACAGAAATATAGTTAAGCATTAATCAGGCTGCACTTTGACCCACTTCCTTTGTCACTAAAAGTCACATAGCACTAGATCCTGACCATTTGCATCCCCTTGTTCCTATAGATAGGATTTCTGACATTAGGATCATAAGACTGTTTAAGAATTGATTTGCATCCCCATTGTTGCTATAGACATGGTTTTTAAAATTTTTTATTTATTTATTTATTTTTGAGATGGAGTCTTGCTCTGTTGCCCAGGCTGGAGTGCAGTGGTGCGATCTCGGCTCACTGCAAGCTCTGCCTCCCAGGTTCATACCATTCTCTCACCTCAGCCTCCCGAGTAGCTGGGACTACAGGCGCCCGCCACCACGCCCGGCTAATTTTTTGTATTTTTTTTAGTAGAGACAGGATTTCACCGTGTTAGCCAGGATGGTCTTGATCTCCTGACCTCATGATCCACCTGCCTTGGCCTCCCAAAGTGCTGGGATTACAGGCATGAGCCACTGCACCCAGCCACTATAGACTAGATTTCTAACCTTAGAATCATAAGGCTTCTATTTTTTTTGAGACAAAGTCTTGCTCTGTTGCCCAGGCTGGAGCGTAGAGGCATAATCTTGGCTCACTGCAACCTCCACTTCCCAGGCTTGAGTGATCCTCCCACCTGAGCCTCCCGAGTAGCTGGGACCACAGACATGCACCACCATGGCTGGCTAATTTTTAAGTTTTTGTAGAGGTGGGAGTCTCACTATATTGCCCAGGCTGGTCTTTAACTCGTGTGCTCAAGCAATCCTCCCACCAAAGTGTTGGGATCACAGGTGTGAGCCACTGTGCCCAGCCTCATAAGGCTTTTGTTTAAGGATCTCTTAAGACATTTTTTTCAGACCATGAATTCCAGCAACTAGTTTGAAGACCCCCACAGAGGATCGAGATCAGCATGAGAACCTAGCTTCTTCATCTCCCTGTCCCATGACTTCACCCCGCACTTTTCAATCAACCAGTGATCTCCGCTCTTCAACCCACTCCAAAACCCTTAAAAACCCTAGCCCGGCTAATTTTTGTAAATTTAGTAGAGATGGGGTTGTATGTATGTTGGCCAGGCTGGTCTTGAACTCCCAACCTCAGGTGATCCACCCGCCTCAGCCTCCCAAAGTGCTGGGACTACAGGTGTTAGCCACCATGCCTGGCCTGAAGAGAGAATGATAATAATGAGATAAAAAACCAGCTTTCTCTCACAGGGTTGCAAATACAATCTGATTTTTCTGGGTGGTCACAGAGAAGGCATTCAGATGTTTATGTCCTGTTTTGTGAGTGACTTGTATTTTCTAACTTCGCCTACTGTCACTTGTATGTCATCGTAGTATCCTCCCAACCAAATCTAATAACATCACAGATATTTTATTGAATCTCTGCAAGCTTCAAAATCTGATGATGCATAAGTTTTGAGATACCTAGGCTATGAAAATGAAATTGACCTAGCATTATAAAAATTGCTTTGCCTAGTTTTGAGAGGGCTCAAATGGCGGCCATTTATGGAGGAAAAATATTCCTAAGAAACACTTCTCAATAACCAAGAACCAGCTGCATTCATATGAGGTATTAAATATATATTCCAGATTTGCACATGCACCCCTCCTTTCCTCCTACAATAATAGCTATAGTTCATTTGGATGGTTTTTTTTTTTCTTTGAGACAGATTCTTGTTCTGTCGCCCGGGCTGGACTGAAGTGTCATGATCTCAGCTCACTGCAACCTCCACCTCCCAGGCTCAAGTGATTCTCCTGCCTCAGCCTCCGAGGTAGCTGGGATTACAGACGTGCGCCACCATGCCTGGCTAATTTTTGCATTTTTAGTAGAGATGGGGTTTCATTTTGTCATGTTGGCCAGGCTGGTCTTGAACTTCTGATCTCAAGTGATCCGCCCGCCTCGGCCTCCCAAAGTGCTGGAATTACAGGCATGAGCCACTGAACCCGGCCCATTTGGATCTTTTTTTCCTAAAACTTTATTTTTCACTTTTTATTCATCTCAGTGTAACTTCATTATGTATTCTTGTATATATAAAATCACTCATATACTAGTACATTAAAGTTGAAATCATCTTTACCTGGCTCTGCCATGGATCGAGGTTCTAGAAGAAAAGAAAGTAAAAGATTCTGAGCATTTAATTTACTGAGAAACTACATGTTCATCAGAAGCTTCCTACAGAATTTCACAGTCTCTTGCACACTCAGGAGTGATACAATAAGGTTATGTGACAATATTAAGTAAGATGATCTCAACAGGGACAGGATGGATATTACAGAAAGGCAGCAAAAGAGCAAAAACTTTTTTTTTTTTTTTTTTTTGAGACTGAGTTTCACTCTTGTTGCCCAGGCTGGAGTGCAATGGCACGATCTTGGCTCACTGCAACCTCTGCCTCCTGGGTTCAAGCAATTCTCCTGCTTCAGCCTCCCAGGTAGCTGGAATTATAGGCATGTGCCACCATGCCTGGCTAATTTTTGTATTTTTAATAGAGATGGGGTTTCATCATGTTGGCCAGGCTGGTCTTGAACTCCTGACCTCAGGTGATCTGCCCGCCTTAGCCTCCCAAAGTGCTGGGATTACAGGCATGACCCACTACACCTTGCCCAAGAGCAACAATTAAATGATATTGCTTCCTCTTGAAATAAATCTGGGTTTCACTTGGGGTACATAAACCTTAGCCAAGGAGGTTTTTGAGTTAGTTATATTTCAGAAATGACTCTTGCTTTTATTGGCACTCATTCAGCCTTACCTGAAAAAGGTTTGTGAAGATTGAGAGATTGTTCTTGGCTTTGGGCTCGGATAGCCTAATAAAATGTACACTATACCTCCTGTTCTGAGGTTTCTAAGATTAAGACTCAAGATAGATCATAGTTTTCTCAAGAGCAGTTTTTTTTTTTTTTTTTTTTTTTTTTGAGATGAAGTCTTGCTCTGTTGCCCAGGCTGGAGTACAGTGGCAAGATCTTGGCTCACTGCAACCTCCGCCTCCTGGGTTCAAGTGATTCTCCTGCCTCAGGCTCCTGCGTAGCTGGGACTACAGGCACCTGTCACCACACTCAGCTAATTTTTGTATTTTTAGTAGAGACGGGGTTTCACCATGTTGGCCAGGCTGGTCTCAAACTTCTGGCCTCATGTGATCCGCCCACCTCAGCCTCCCAAAGTGATGGGATTAAAAGGCATGAGCCACCATGCCCAGCCAAGAGTAGGTTCTTATCTTATCTTAAAGTTCTTTGGGCTTCATGAAAGTGCCCACGGTGGTACTGAATACAGTTGTTTGATTGGTATTGAATTGCCAACACTCAAAAAGTAGTTGTTGAACTTAGTTTTAATCTTCTACACTGGTAGACCCATTGAAGTTTTTTTTTTCTCTCTCTCTCAGTTTTTTTTTTTTTTTTTTTTTTTTTTGAGATAAGGTCTTACTCTGTTGCTCAGGCTGGAATGCAGTGGTGTGATCTCAGCTCACTGCAACTCTGCCTCCTGGGTTCAAGTGATTCTCCTGCCTCAACCTTCAGAGTAGCTGGGACTACAGGTGCATGCCACCACACCCGGCTGAGTTTTTTTGTTTTTTGGTTTTTTTTGGTGGAAACAGGGTTTCACCATGTTGGCCAGGCTGGTCTCAAACTACTGACCTCAAGTGATCCATCTGCCTTGGCCTGGCCTCCCAAAGTCCTGGGATTACAGGTGTGAGCCACTGTGCCCAGCATCTCTCAGTTTAAATGGCATTCAGAATATATTATTGTTGCTGCTACTACCAATAAAACCTGACAGTAGCTCTGATTCATATGTCACACTGATCTACAGACTACTATTTTGTGATAGGCAGAAAAAGATTAAGAAAAAAGCAAATAACTCACCACAAAAAATGATGTGTGTGAGGTAATACGTATGTTCATTAGCTCAATTTAGCCATTCCACAATGTATATTTCAAAACATCATGTTGTACATGGTAAATTGTAAAATTTTTATTAATCAATGTAAAAAATAAAAAATAAATGTTATACATGTTCATTATGGAAAAACTAAAAAAATACAGAAATGCAAAAGGAAGTAAAACAATTGACCCTAGACTCACTGCCCAGAGAAAGACTGCCAACATTTTAGCAAATTTCTTTCCCGAGTTTTTCTATAATAGATTGTTCTACATAGTTAATAAAACATATTTTTAAAAAGCAAGTATGTTGCAATGTAGTTTATGGCTGAAATGGGTCAAGGAGAAAGCACTGCATGACAAGGTGAAAGCATTGTGCGATAAGAAAAGAAGAATTAACCATGTAAATTTCTAAATAATTCTTACGATAAAAAAGAGCAAGAACCCAATGTGAAATAAAGAAATACAAAGACTTAAGTAAACATGAAAAAGAAAAGTTTCATCCCAGATTTAATTAGTGAAGTGCAGATTAAAACAAGTGTTCCCACTTTTGGCCTATAAAATTAGTGAAGATTTTTAATAAAATGGCTAACACTCATCGTTGGTGAAGGTGTGAGATGAAAGGCATTCCCACGTATTGTTGGCTGTAGTAGGATATAGCTAGGGCTACGTGTGTCCCAGTTCAACTGGGACAGACCTAGTTTATGCCTGGGATCCCTGTATAATTATTAATAGCATCCTCTTTCACTCCCCTAAAGGATCTCATTTTGGCTGATTAATTGTGTGATCATCCTAAATTTAGTTCAACCCTTTGGGGTGGCATTTTGGCAACATATTTTAAAAGCCTTAAAAAAGGTAAATTTATAGCAGCAATTCTCGTACTAGAAATTTATTCCAAGGCAATAACTGTAGATATTCAGAGCTACTGGGGAGGCTGAGGCAAGAGAATCGCTTGAACCAAGGAGGTGGAGGTTGCAGTGAGCTGAGATCGTGCCACTGCACTCCAGCCTGGGTGACAGAGTGAGATTCCATCTAAAAAAAAAAAAAGTAAGGAGGCTCTGTGTTTATTGACATGGAAAGGTGTTCATTAAACGTTGAGTAAATAATCAATTTACAAAAAAGAATATGATGCTTTTCTTTAAAAACTATGCATGGAAAAATTCTTGGAGAACATATACTGAAATATTAACAGGAGTATGATTACAGGTGTGTTTTATTCTTTTTGACTATATTTTTAATTAGTTGTTAAAAGTTATAAAAATAAGTGTGTACAATAAGTTCATAATAACAAAATATCGAAAATAATTTAAAGCATTAACTTACTTTTCTGTAAAATCCTAAAATCTGGAGAATCTTCTATTAAAGTCCCTTCTCTATACCACTCAACCTTAGGAGATGGAGCTCCTTTTACTCTGCATTCAAAGACAACCAGCTGACCCTCAGAAGCTGACAAATTTTGTAGCATCTATAATGATAAGAAGAATGTAGTTAGAACCAAAAAGTACACATTTTTGTAATCTAGTTCTGGTGTTGAATTTTAGAAAAAGATGCCATCTCCATATTTGGATTTTTCTCCAAAGCATCTACATCTCTAGCAGCTTCAGTTCTGTGGATGTGCATTCAAAAGTAGTTTTGAGAGCTTGTTTGGAAGTTCTAGCAGGGGAGCGCGGCTACTCCTACGCCCTTGACCTAAGATCGGTCCTCCTCTATCAGGGATGGTCATCTTCTTCCACTGAGCGCACAGCTTCGGGAGGGACGCACATGGAACAGTGAGGGAGAAAGAGGACACCCGCATAGCCAGCCTGATCAGCTGAATTAATTCTGGCCATCAATGGGGTGACAGATGTCGCAGCCAGATCGCCCTCACACCCCAAAAGTAGGTTTGAAGACAGAATCATCTGAGCCCATATAAAGCTTTTCCCTCACTCTTGTTTTCCTTTCTGTCTCTACCAATGCTAAGTAAATTTATTAAATATTAGGCAAGATATTTTGAGTAATGTAGCTACTTTTAATATAGTATCTTTGGGGTGGTTTTTTGTTGTTGTTTTGATTTGGGTTTTTTTTTTTTTTTTTGGTCGGGGGTGTTTTTTTGTTTGTTTGCTTTTGTTTTTGTTTTTGTTTTTTTCTTTTTTCTGAGACAGGGTCTCACTCTCTTTCCCAGGCTGGTGTGCAGTGTTGTGATCACGGCTCACTGCAGCTTCAACCTCCCAGGCTCAAGCGATCCTC
Source organism: Pongo abelii (assembly GCF_028885655.2). Classification (NCBI taxonomy): domain Eukaryota; kingdom Metazoa; phylum Chordata; class Mammalia; order Primates; family Hominidae; genus Pongo; species Pongo abelii. Next base: position 76,088,222 of record NC_071993.2, read on the forward strand.
TCACCTCAACTTCCTGAATAGCTGGGACTAAAGGCACAGGTCACCACGCCTGGCTAATTTTTTTTTTTTTTTTTTTTTTTGTAGAGACAGGGTTTTGCCATGTTGCCCAGTCTGGTGTCAAACTTCTGGGCTCAAGTGATCCACCTGCCTCGGCCTCCCAAAGTGCTGGGATTACAGGCTTGAGCTACCGCACCTGGCCTCAGTACCTCTGTTCTTAAATGCCCAAGTGGTGTTTGATTTCCAGAAATAATAATAATCTTTAAATCTGCAGTGAGTATCTACTAGATGTGTTCAACATAGGAGTGATGTATTAGTCCACAAAAGAATGTGGCTGCTCATAATGTGGAAGGGTTCTATGGCCCAAGTAACTGGTTCTGTCTTCCTAGCTTTGCCTTGTTTACATTCTGCAGTCCTGGAAATTGATTTTCATTTTGCTGTTTTGTTTTTCTTATGTGGTCTTTACAGGATAGGCTCACTAATCTGTTGAGGAATAAAAACAATCACAATCTTTATAAAATCCTAGTCACACATACAGTCATACGTCATTGTAAAATATGTTGTAAATTTGCGAAGGAATCATTAAATGCTTTTCCACACTCCCACAATAAAAGGTTTATGAAGACCACTTTGAATTGTAAGATATCAGTGTATTCTGTACTAGACTCTAGAAGATAATAAAATGCACATTTTTTCACAACTAGTTTCTTATTCATCATGGTTTGTGAGCTGAAAACCATACATTCTTTTCTGTAGTTGGCACTTAATGTGATTATGAAATGCTTCTTCGTTCGGCACATGTATTGGCATATTTTTGTTTTTCATTTGGCCCAAAGACTGTAAGCATAAAAAGGTTACAATTAAACTTACTCCACAAACTCTGTAAGCAACAAATGCTGCATGGCTTTCTATTATTACAATTTTTGGACCTGCATTTAGGAAATACTGGCTCTTACTTCAGAGAAGGGGAAAGCCAATCGTTTTTTCTCTTTTGTCATTCGCTGTTACGAATATTTCGTTATTTTTTACAGTTCTTGTCTGAACAACTTATGATATTCTGTACTTGATCCTATCGTACTTAATAGCATTTATCTAAGGAGAATATGGGGCTGGGGGAAACCACATAGGATTAGCTGTGTAAGAGACTTTCATCTCAGGGATGTTATGCATTGATATTGTGACAGCCAGGGGGCGCTGTAGTTCAATGCTAGTGTTTTATTCTTTCTGAGGTCCCAAATTTGTTTGCTGAAGTAGTTCCGGACAGGATTAGCACCGAGTGGTTTCTGAATTAATAAAGAACTATTTGACCGAAAAATCTAATTATTATTTGTCTTCCCAAAACATCTACTAATGACAAGAACGGAAAACAGGAAGCATCAGTGAATTTTGGGTGCTCCCGGCAAACTGGTGAGTATGTCCTCCACCCTGACCTCTGAGCAAATTGTGTGTTCAAATGGCAGCTTTGGAGCCCATTGAAAACTTTAATGGCACTTAGACACCCTCCTGGAGCTTATACATAATAAAGTTTTCATTCCTTCTTGAGGCAAACCAATTAGAAAACCAAACCAAACATCAAAAAAGGTGGTGGTGGGGGAGAAGAGGTTGAGTAAACGAAACAGTACGTTCACAGTAGAATGAGGTCAATCTAATATGCTCTGACATGGCCTAAAGTTCAGCTCAGATATATGAGCCAGTTCTCAATCTGCAGAGGTTACACGAAAGCCCTGCTTGCAAAGGGATCTCCTTGAGAAAATATGTTGTTCACAATTTAAACCATCAGTTGGTTGTTATTCATTTAACATCAAAGGCCAAGACTTGTGTTCTATTCAAGAGCCGAGCCTAGTTATGTGAGATACTACAGTGTATGGAATGGGCCTCCTAATGTCTGTGATGGAAGCTCATTCCAGTATGGCACATCATCAATACTCAGTAAAGGAGGTGCCAAGGGTCATCTCACAAGCCACTTAGAAAACTGTTAAGAGTCATAGCTATCAGGGTGATGATGGTTGTTATTGCTGAAAGCTGCTTTTCTACAAAGTTTCATGAGAAAGAGCTGGCTCACATTGCCACAGATCAGGATCCAAACCAGTTACACTATTAGAACATAGTAGCTGTCATCACATTCATCACGGCAGTAGGTCTTAGGCTGTTTGTTACTAATGGCATGGGGTGTACAGACTTGATCATATTCATTTCAGCTTCACTGACAACAAATGAGACAGACTAAACAGTCTCCAACTAGCAAAGATTAAGTTAGTCTTTTCTAGGAATTATGACTCTGGGCTAAAGTCACTATAACCAAAGATCTACAGCCTCCTCAGGTATGCAGTATTCAAAGTGCAAATCTATCTTGTGTGTCATCACTAAACCGGTCATCTGGGAGGACATTCTTTGTAGGGTGACTTGACAACATAGAGACTTCAGAAGCATGTCTTCTTCCATGGCCATTTGACATTTTACTTTTTTTCTCTATTCCTCCTAAAGACACTCTGAAGTTACAAAGTAATGAAAATAATAATTTCTTCTTAGCTGAAATGGAAGGGTTTTTTTGTTTTGTTTTGTTTTTTGTTGTTTTGTTTTTTGAGATGGAGTCTCGCTCTGTCACCCAGGCTGGAGTGCAGTGGTATGATCTCGGGTCACTGCAACCTCCACTTCCTGGGTTCAAGTGATTCTCCTGCCTCAGCCTCCCAAGTAGCTGGGACGATAGGCGAGTGCCACCATGCCCGGCTAATTTTTGTGTTTTTAGTTAGAGATGGGGTTTTGCCATCTTGGCCAGGCTGGTCTCAAACTCTTGGCGTCAAGTGATCCTCCTGCCTCAACCTCCCGAAGTGCTGGAATTACAATTGTGAGCCACCGTGCCTGGCTTGAAATGGAATTTATTTGCCACAGAATAAATGTGTGCCTGCTTTGTGCCCAGCACCATGCCCACTGCTATAAATGTGAGTTGAAAGGATATAGTTCTTGCTTAGTAGATCTATAACCACAAACATAATGCTGGGACATCCTTGAGAAAGAGCATCTGCCTTATTGGTTAAAAGATGTCAGCTACAAAGATCGTTTTGCCATTTTATTTGTTTTTCAATCCAGTTGATAATTTTGCACCTTGGAAGATGCTGCAAGTTCACAGTGCTTTAGGCTGGAGTTGGATCAAAGTGGTTTTTACTGATAAAGAACTGTTTGGTCGAAAGCTCTTTTGCCCCTTGACTGTCACAAGTGTCCCATGCAATCATTGAATAAGAAAAGTCTCCAGAATTGATTGAATGGGGAGAGGGGCCCATGAACTCCAGAAATCTGGATCCCACTACCGGCCCAGTTATTTCAGGGTTTCCTGCCTTTGCTGTTATATAATGAAGTGCTCTTTTTCAAATTCTCACTTCCCCTGCCCCCTTGCACTCTTCAAATTACTGCTGAAGCAGCTGGGGCCAGGGCTGCTGCAGCCTTGAAAGCCTGCCAGAGCAGCTGCTGCTGGGGTGGGAGCAGTGATAGGAGTAAGATTCTAATTTGATCATAGACCTCCCTTCACACTCAAGAAGTGTGAGTGCTGTTTCCCCGCATAAACAGAGCAAAAGTATTTTTGATACTGCGTAGAGGATGGAGGATAGTCTATCTCTATCCACAGTTAAAGAGTATTTAAAAACATAGGTATCACCTATGAGTAGAGTAGTGAACTAGTTTTGGAATCCCACAGTCCTCTCTCAAATTCTACCACTGTTTTGCTGGGCTACTCTCCTTTTCATTTTAACTTTCTTTAAAAGAAGATAAGTACTTCGCTGTCACCAGCGGAGGAAGGAGTTAAATAAAACTCTGCTCTCTAAGCGTTGCTTTAAAAAAAAACTGGCTTCTTGCCACGATTGGCAAAGAAATGCTTTGTTGGGCAGTATAGAAAGTGAGTCATAGGGAATGGAATGCCAGAAGTCCGTAAACAAGTAAATAGAGCAGGAATAAGCCAAACAAACATATGCAAATAATCTGTTATCATGGCTCATAGCCACATGATACCATCCATCACTGGTGGCTCTGACTCAGAAATTTGCTAATGACACTGGCAGTGACTATGACCTCAATCCTGCCCTCACTGATGGAAACTAACGCAAGCACATCATCGCTGATAAGTCTTTCTGGAATCTGAGCCACTCCCTATCCTAGTACCCAATGCCCGAACAATCCTTATCCCATTTATGGAGGCAAAAGCACATATCCTGACGAGGCTGAGAAAGCCTCGTCAGGGTTTGGGTCTGTGTACTAAGGACCATTTTTCCCACCATGAAGCTATTTCTTTTAGATATTTTATCTAACAAACAAAATACGTTAATGATTAATTCATTTTCCTATTTTTATTTATCAAAAGTATATGCATCTGCCAATCACAGCATCTAATTATTAATAGAAGGAGCTAATCAGAATCACCACACAAAGGCAGCTCAATCTGTGGCTCTAATCAGCTCATGAAAATTAAATGTAAAGAATAAATGTGGCTGGGCACTGTGGCTCACGCCTATAATCCCAACACTTTGGGAGGCTAAGGCGGGTGGATCACCTGAGGTCGGAGTTCCAGACCAGCCAGGGCAACATGGTGAAACCCCGTTTCTACTAAAAATACAAAAATTAGCCAGGCATGGCGGTGCACACCTATAGTCCCAGCTATTCGGGAGGCTGAAACATGAGAATCGCTTGAACCCAGGAGGTGAAGGTTGCACTGAGCCAAGATCATGCCACTGCACTCCAGCCTGGGTGACAGAGGGAGACTCTGTCAAAATAAAATTAAAAAATAAAATAAAATAAAATAAAATAAAGTAAAATAAAATAAAATAAAAAAATAAAAGTTAGCCGGGTGTGGTGGCTCATGCTTGCAATCCCAGCACTTTGGGAAGCTGAGGTGAGCGGATCTGAGGTCAGGAGTTTGAGACCAGCCTGATCAACATGGTGAAACCTCATGTCTACTAAAAATACAAAAGATTAGCCAGGCATGGTGGTGGACGCCTGTAATTCCGGCTACTCGGGAGGCTGAGGCAGGAGAATCACTTAAACCCGGGAGGCCAAGGTTGCAGTGAGCCAAGATCATGCCATTGCACTCCAGCCTGGGCAACAAGAGTGAAACTCCATCTCAAAAAACAAACAAACACAAACAAACAAATAAATAAATGTTAAAGTCCTATTGGACTTTTCAAAATAATAACAACTTTTTACCTATTGTTGCCTCTATGGACTCCTATCTAGATATTAGAGAGTCTTCAAGGTGAACGGGAGAGATAGAAAGGTAAACAGCTTTACTGCCGTGATAAACGTGCCAGAGGTATGCTCTGGGTGATATGTGTCAACCGAAAATGAAATTCTTAGCGCACACCCACTCTGCACCCTCCCCTGCCTGCCCCCTACCATCTGAATGGATCCCTTCTCTCAGCAAGGGCATTCTGAAGCTAACCTGAAAACTAGTTCAGGTCATGATGGGAAGGGGACATGCCTCATTATACCCTCCTGGAATTACTGATAGAACAGACTCTTTAAGTCTGATAAGATCTGATAAAAAACATTTACAATCTATTTTCTGAAGCCTGCTCCTAGAGGCTTCATCTGCATGATAAAACCTTGGTCTCTACAACCCCTTATCCTAATCCAGATGTTCCTTTCTATTGTTAATAACTCTTTCAACCAATTGCCAATCGAAAAAAATTTGAATCTGCCTATGACTTGGAAGGCCCCACTTCCAGTTGTCCTGCCTTTCCAGACCAAATCAATGTACATCTTACATGCACAGATTGATGTCTCATGTCTCCCTAAAGGTATAAAACCAAGCTGTACCCAGGTCACCTTTGGCATATGTTCTCAGAATCTCCTGAGGGCTCTGTCACAGGCCATGGTCACTCATATTTGGCTGAGAATAAATCTCTTCCAACTATTTTACAGAGTTGGACTCTTTTCATGGACATAGATGCAGGGAAGACACAGTACCTAGGAAGATTTGAAATTGAGTGGAGATATCACCTGATATCCCTCTGATGTCACCTGTCTGTCTGGGCAGATGGAGTTGAGGAAGGGAAGAGAGGGGGAGACTTTAGCTGAGACTGAGTACAAACTATCTTGTGGTTTAGCTGCCTTTGAAGAGTCAGCACTGTCTCTAAGGTGTGACAAACTGGCATGATAAATTAAAGTGTCTGTGGCACTTAATCACTGTTTTAAGGTTAGATGACTTAGTAATGACGATAAGCGACAATAAGAAGTAGCTCTCTTAGCTATGTTACAAACACACATACACCCCCCGCATAAAGGTCCACCTATAACTCCTCATCAAAGTCTTGTATCCACCAAATCACAACATGTTGCTCTCCTACTTCAAGACTTTGAAAATAGTAAAGCTAAAATCTCAAATGTAGGTATGAACTGAACTTGAAAAATTGAGAGGCATCTTGTTTCATGTAAGAATGTTTGCCTAACTGATATGGATATTGGTAAACATGGTTGTTCGCTCTAGACTCCACTCTGGGTTTTGGAAAGCCATCTTGAATGATCTGATATAGCAGAGCTCCCATGAAATGGATGCTTCTGTAGAAGTTGTGGATTTAGCTCTTCCTTTAAGGATCAGTACTCACTAGAAAAATAGCCCATTTTTTCCGTTTTGCTCAAACCAGGATTTCTCAGCTTCAACACTGTTGACATTTTGAGCTAGACAATTTTTGTTGTGGGGGGCTGTCATCCTATGTGTTGTAGGATGCTTAGCACAATTCCTGGATGCCAGGGACGCAACCCCCCAGTTGTGACAACAAAAGTGCCAATGACTCTGAAGGGCAAAATTAACCATGATTGAGAACCATTGCTCTAAACCAAAGCATACTTCAAAGAGGATAAAATCTATTTGGGCCTAAGTTTGGTGTTCATACAAACAATAAACTGTAAATCCAGGCATAGATGCTGCCTATTTGGTCCTCATAATACCATAAAATCCAATGTGATTCAATTTTTTCATCTTCACACTCACTGGCTTGGGCAACATATAAACACAGTCTGATAGTCTGAGAATTGGGAGAACTTGTTTGTAGTCCTGATTCTGCCACTAACTGGATCTGTGACATTGGCTACATGGCTTCATCTCTCTGGCCCTCCCTTGGTTTTTCATTTGTAAATGAATGTGCTTGACTAAATTTTCTAGTGCTAAGTACAAAGATTATGAGACTCAGAATTTGATGCCACCTCAATAGTTGATACTATGGAATAGAAAAAGAAAGCTCTTTATCCTAGAGGGAGAGAGGCTTTATGTTAAACCTCCTAAAAGCATTTAACTCCGTCTCCTTGAGCACCTAAGCCAGGTACCTGCAATTGAATTTTTCTAAAAATTCAGAGAAACCTTTGGAGTAATATGTGGCTAGAAATTTATCACTTGACCTCTAGGGGTGGCTCCTATGTTGAACAGTTGTATAATGGCCACAGAGATCAGTGTGGTAAGAGGGAAAGACATTTCTCTCATTACTAAAACTGTTATTAGAAATCTGGGACTTGAAGTGATACTGTAGTAACTAACAAAACAACCCAAACCCTATACTGTACATACAGAAGACCAAATCCTGAGATAAAAATGAATAAATCTTGTATCCTATAACTTTGGGGTGCTGTGGTATCTTTAAAGCCATGACAGAAAGAAGTAATATTTTTATTACCTTTGTAAACACAGGAGCTGCAATGATAGGTTTTCCATCCAATCCTTGCAAGTAATTGGTGGGGCTCTGACACTGGTAGAAGGGAACCAACAGTAAATTCATTGTTACTAATATTATTAGATGGATAGTGAGACATAACAAACCTATAGAATTTGGTATATGAAATGCATCTCAAACCAAAAAACTGATGTATTCTAAGTTTTTGAATCACAGACTTCAAATTTTAGACTGAGTTGACTCTATTTCTCTCTAGGTCATGGTGGCTATAAAATATGTGCTGCCTATCCCCACACCACCCCTTCACATATAGATCTGTGGATCTATGTCATTAACCCTAAACCTCCGAAGAGGCTCCATAGAACCGCTGGGGCTACACAGATCACAGTTTGAAAACCAATGGATTAGAACTAAAACTTGACCCCTCTGCACTACTAAATGGGTCAGATAATTTTTAAAAAGAGGTTGTAGATAAATATATTTAAATACATTGATCATCAATAAAGAAATATATCAGGCTGGGTATGGTGGCTCACAGCTGTAATTCTAGCACTTTGGGAGGCTGAGGCGGGAGGATGGCTTGAGGCCAGGAGTTCAAGACCCGCCTGGGCAACACAGTGAGATCTCGTCTCTACAAATAATTTTTTCAAAAATAGAAAAAATATATATATATAAAAGAAATACATCAATAACATGTTATATGTATATTTAGATAGTATGACTTCATATGTTTTAAAGTCTATGCATACATATATGTATTCTTCTGTATGCATAGACAATGCCTGGAACTACCCACTAGAAACTACTAACATGAAGTACCTCTGAGGAGTGAAGGCACTGGAGTAGAATCTTGACTAAGCTTTTTACTTAATACATTTTTTGGGGGGGAGTGGGAGGACAGGGTCTTATTCTGTTGCCCAGGCTGGAGTGCAGCTATGCTATCACAGGTCACTGTGGCCTTGACCTCTCAGGCTCAAGTGATCCTCCCATGTCAGCCTCCCGCGTAGCTGGGACCATAGGTGCACGCCACCATGCCTGGCTAATTTTTTTTTCTTTTTTGTAGAGATAGGGTCTTGCTATGTTGCCCAGACAGATCTCAAACTCCTGGACTCAAGCAATCCTCCCACCTTGGCCTCCCAAAGTGCTGAGATCACAGGTGTGAGCCACCACACCTGGCATACTTCTGTACTTTTAAAGTGTTTTTACAATAAGCATGTATCATTATTATTAACTTAAAGGATGAGAGCCTTTGCTGTTTTCTAAAAAATAACTACATGCTTGCTTCGTCTTAGAAAGTGGAATTCTCTGCAGCTCCATGAAACTAATCAGGTTTTATGATATAGACTGTTTGTTCTAGGCCAGTCTGAGAGGTGACAGCTCACTGCATATGTAATCGGCACCCTTTATAAAGCTGAAAAGCGAGGGACTAATTTGTAAAGTGTTTCTTTTCCTCAGAAATTTGCCTATTGAAGCCTGAGAATATGTTCCCAAAGCAACAGGAACCACTGCTCTCAAACATCAGAAATACAAGGTGATTATCCTAATGATGGAGTTGCACCTGAGAAAAACACGATCATGCCATGCAAGATGGTCATGGTCACCATGCCTGTCTGTCACAGTGGATGGCACTTGTGTTTCACTTGGATTCTTGTACCTGCTGGATGGTTGCCACACGAGGTTGGGCCACCAAATGCTGGTCTTGGGGTACTGCTGGAGGAATGGCTGCAAAGGTAGTGGGAGGAGATGACACCTCATTTGGCTTCTGGATTCTGAGAAATTATTAAAATATAGATTATAAAACAGACCTATCACTCTGTGAAAATTATTTTAGGAAAACTAGTAATGGCATCACTGCTTACAGGTGAGTGTCATAAAAATCTTGGTTTGATGATATTTTACAAACGTTGACCAAGGGCATTTTTGCTACACACTTTGTTAGGCAATGCAAACACGAAAATGCATAAGACACCATTCCTGTCCTTGGGCCGTTGTTCTCAGTGTAGCCAGGGAGTCAAACATATAAACAGTTAACTGAGATCCAAGACAAATGCAGTGATGGAAGCATGTGCAGAAGGTAATTTTTTGAGATTTGTTTTGTTGTTACCCTCGGTATTTTCCCTCCCCCTCCCATTTCAAGTAAGAGGCCAGGCTTTGTAAATCTATACCTCTGATCCAAGACAGGGTCTCTCACATATAAAACTTAACCTCTGAGAATTTGGCATGGCAGAAAGTAGAAACGGCATGAAGTCAACAAGCTCTTCAAGTTTACACAAATTAAATTAAAGAGAGTATTTGAAGGGCAAGAGAGCCAGCAAGTATTCTTGAGAAGGCTGCAGAGGGGAGATTATTTTAGTTTTGCTGTGGAAGAGACAGAGGTCTGTGGATCTTGCCAGAGAACCTGAAGCCAGGGAGAACCTACGTCCAGAGGGGAAGGCCATCTCTCTCGGTAAATGGCTCCCAGTCTTGTTAAAGATATCAGTAATTACACACGTCAGAAAGCAACAAGCTCTGGACTTGAAGAGAACTTGGGATTTGGGACATGGGCCTCTCACCTGTAACCCATGGATAGATGACTGGATGACAGAGGGCTTTCCTTTGGCCTAGGTGTTATATCTCTTTGCCTCAGCTTCCTCATCTCTAAAATGGGGAAATAATAATTCCTGGAGGGGGCACGGTGGCTCACACCTATAATCCCAGCACTCTGGGAGGTTGAAGTGGGTGGATCACTTAAGGCCAAGAGTTCAAGACCCAGCCTGGCCAATATGGCGCAACCCCATCTCTACTAAAAATACAAAAAAAATTATCCAGGCATGGTGGCGTGTGCCTGTAATTCCAGCTTCTTGGGAGGCTGAGATGGAATAATCGTTTGAACCCGGGTGGCAGAGGTTGCAGTGAGCTGAGATCACACCACAGCACTCTAGCCTGGGCAACAGAGCAACACTCTGTCTCAAAATAAACAAATAAATAATAAAAAATTCTTATCTCCTAGGGTTTTGTGAGGATTAAATGAGATAATTCATGTAACGTGTTTAGAATGGTGCTTGCTCCAAAACTGCTCTCTCTCTCTCTGGCTCATTGTTAAACTGTGAGGGGGAAAGTGACACTCAATACCAGACTGGATGTTTTCCCTAACCAGGCAGCATCTGATCTCAAGCAGAATGATGTGCTAATGCAAAGCCAATCCGTGTATCCAAAGCATCTGTTTTCTTCTTCTACAATAATAGAATACCTGATTGCTTTACATGGTTACTCCAAATAAAGACTACATATCCCAACATTCACTGCAGCTAGGTGTGGCCACATGGGTACTTTCTGATTATGGGATATGAAGGATAGTGGTATATGCATTTTAAGAGAGATGACCTTAAAAGGCTGACCAGCCTTTATTTCTTTCTATTTTAGCCTAAGAAGATGAGGGCAACATCTTAGTGTGAGATAAAGCAGAAAGCAGGAAGCACAGAGGAACCTAGTGGAATGTGGGGTCATTTTACCCATCAAATCCAGATTTGTATGTAAATAAGAAATAAATATCTGTTTCATTTAAGTCACAGTTAATTTGAGTCTCTATGATACACAACTGAGGCTGAATCCCAACAACTACAAGTAGATTTAGAGCAAATAAATAAAAGGGATATTTCTTGCTTATTTAAGTTTATAGATCAAAATTCATACCCCTTAGGTTTGTAACACATTATGGGAGCCACAAGGAAGCAGTGATGCGTGTGCAATAGGGGAGAAGTTTATTACAGAGCTCAAAGCAAAAGAACATTTAGACTGGGTTTTGTAGGATAAATAAGAGTTTGCTAGACAGAGAAGATAGCGCAATCCTAGCAAGTGAATAGCTTGAACAAAGGAGTGAAGAGGAACTATACATGATTTGGGTGAGATGTCAACAATGTAGACAGCCTGAGGTGGGGAAGGAAGGAGGGGACAGAAAAACCTGGTTGATGCTCTACTGAATAAGGCTTTGTATGTACGCCATGTTAAGATTTTTTTTAAATGTTGCTGTTTGTTTTGTGTTTGATTTTTGTTTTCTCATAGATAATAATCTTTTTCTGAGTCAGGAAAACAATAGGATCTGAATCTTGATCTCTTTTAGAGAATAACTGGTTGCAGTTTGGACACTATAAAAGAGAGAAAAAGGCAGAAGCATACAGGAAGCCCTCTAAGGACGTGGTTGGCATAAAAGGCAGGTGAGAAGGAGGAGTTGACTCAAGGCCACGAGAATGATAAAGGAAGGAGGTAAAAGAGGAATCATTTACTCTGGTTATGAATGTTCATATCTGCACAAAGGCTAGAAGCAAATTATCATTTCAAGGTAGGCATAAACAAAGGATTTCTGCCCTTAAGGAGCTCATCCTCTGTAGGGAGTAAATTGGAAAGATTCAAATTAATCTGCTAGGCAAGACTTAAGCAAAAGTAGGGTCTTCTTCAAATCCACTCAATTTATTTATTTATTTATTTATTTATTTATTTTTGTGGTCAAACCCTGGAGCCACCCTTCTTAAGTTCTAGTAACCAATTAATAGTTCTCTTTGAGCTATTAATTGAGCTGAGGTTGCTAAAGCTATAAGATAGAAAATCAGAATTACCGATTCATCTCTTCCTTGTTAGGGTGCCCTTCTGAGTCAGAAGAAGAAACCCCTGGAAAAATAAAAACAAAACATAAGATTGTTAAGATGACAATTTCTTAAATTGGTTCCTAAACACGACATGAGATTTCTAAGATGATACTTTGTTTACCCGATTCCCAAATATCTGAATACCTTCCGAATCTTAGAAATGAACTCAGTGAGGCCGGGTGTGGTGGCTCATGCCTGTAATCCCAGCACTTTGGGAGGCCAAGGTGGGCGGATCACCTGAGGTCCGGAGTTCGAGACCAGCCTGACCAAAATGGAGAAACCCCATCTCTACTAAAAATACAAAATTAGCTGGGCATGGTGGCGCATGCCTGTAATCCCAGCTACTCCGGAGGCTGAGGCAGGAGAATGGCTTGAACCTGGGAGGTGGAGGTTGCTGTGAGCCGAGATCGCGCCATTGCACTCCAGCCTGGGCAACAAGAGCAAAACTCTGTCTTAAAAAAAAAAAAAAGAAAAAAAAAAAAAGAAATGAACTCAGTGATTCACTACACTAACACCCAACTTGACAAACAAGGAAATAGGCCCTAAGAAGTTGAAGGAATTGCTCAAGGTCACATGTCTAGTTAGTGGTACTGTTCAAATTAACTGACCCAACTTCTAAGGGTTCTTGTGTGTAAAACACCTGCTGATGCCTTTGGCCTAACAGAGCAATATTTGCAGACATTCTCTGGTGTTCGTAAGTCCTCTTGCTCTTGGCCTACACAGATTGAATACAAGAAGGGATTACACTGGATTCCAAACATTGTAGGTGTAGGTAGATGCTCTTCCGTCCAGTCCTAATATTAACAAGTCATACTTCATTGTGAGAGAGGGGGTGTTTAAAGTCTTTTTGTCACAAAGAAAAAAAAAACCCAGCAATCCAATCTCAGCACTGTTAGCAGAGCTTTGATCCTGGATTTACTTCTCAAGATAGTGCATTCCATGAAGATATATAACAGCTAAATCTGGAGGTATTTATTGGACTCCAAAAATGTGAGGATAAAAACACATACACATACAACACATTTCTATTCATGTATTTATTCAAAAAATGTTTATCAAATACTCACTATGTACTTGGTACTATGTAAGTACCTAGTACAAGTACATATTGGAGATATAAATAAGGCATGGCCTTACAATCTAGTTGATATGGGCATCTATACCATAATAATATGTTTAAATGTTAAAACCAAGGCATACATAAGGTATTATTGGTGAAAAAAGTGCTAAAGAATGATCTGCAGACAAAATTCAGAGGATAAGATAAAATAGGAACACAAATATAGGTAGATACAAAGGAGCATAAGTTGATTTTTTTCACCTCAAATTAATCATATAAACTTGATGCCAATGTAAATGCCTTTCCAGTGTTCCCAAATGGTATCCATGCATCTATCCTTGACTCCCTGCAGTATATTTTCAAACAGCAGCCAGAGTGACTGTTAAGTCAGATCGTCTGGGCACAGGGACTCACACCTATAATCCCAGTACTTTGGGAGGCCAAGATGGGCAGATCACTTGAGGTGAGGAGTTCAAGACCAGCCTGGCCAACATGGTGAAACCCCATCTCTACTAAAAATACAAAAATTAGCCAGGTGTGGTGGTGCATGCCTGTAATCCTAGCTACTTGGGAAGCTGGGACACGAGAATCACTTGAACCCGGGAGGCAGAGGTTGCAGTGGGCCAAGATGGTGTCACTGCACTCCAGCCTGGGCAATAGAGTGAGACTCTGTCTTAAAAACAAAACAAAACAAAAAACAAAAAAACTAAGATCATGTCATGTCTTTGCTCAGAATGCTCCAGAACTTCTCATCTACCTCAGGGTCAAAATGACCTACAAGGACTTTTGTGATCTGCTTACCTCCCTCCTTCCACTTCCACCCCATCTTACCTTTCAACCTCATCTTCTGTTACTTTCTTGCTCACTCCACCCTGGCCACATTGGCTCATCTCTGTGTCTTAAGACAAGCACACTCCCACCCTCAGGGCCACTGCACTTGCTGATTTTTCTGCCTAGAGTAAATTTCTCTCAAACGACCTTGTGGCTCATTCCCCACCCCTCCGCCCTCCACACTCATACATATGCCATTCCTATCTCTTTTTCTTGGTTTTTGTATCTTTCACAGTGTTTATATATACCTATCATATCATATATTTTATTTGTTTATCTTGTTTATTTTCTGTCTTTCCCATCATATAATGTAAATTATCAGTAAATGAGCCTAAGCATTTTTGTTCTACTCAGTTCACTGCTGTATCCTCATTTCCTAGAAGAGCATGTGGTAGAGGAGGCCCTCAATAAATATTTATTGATTATAACTAAATGTCTTACTATTAAGTGTCATACTCCAAGAGTATTTTGTTTTACCTTCTATATAAATCTCAGCAGAAGTCGAATCAGTCCCATAGATGTTAGAAGCAAAGCAGGAATAGCGTCCTGTGTCTTCTTCAAAGGCTTCCGCAATGGTCAGTGAGTGCAGATTTCCTGCCTGGACGATATGAATATCTGGGGAATTTTCAAGCTCCTTGCCTTCACAGTACCACCTGCAGGGAAAAGAATATGGTCACTGGATGTGACTCAAATGCAAGACAATAACATAGACAGCTCCAGATATTCTCTAAATGAGCTTCATTTAAAGTCAGAACAACAACAACAAAAAAACTCCATCATTATAACATTATTTTTTTGTAACAGTGAGAAGAGTTGGCAGTATTCAAACCATATTGACACCATACTCAAGAAATTAGAAAGTAGCTCCAGTTAAGAATGGTACAACTGAGAAAACTGGTGAGAAAGCAGGAACAGCCAAGTACAAAGATCAGGGTCTTTGATGTGGAACTTGGCTTCTCCTAAAATGACTTTCTGATTCTATCATATGCATTAAGTGCTACATTCGCTTATATGAGAGAATCTAAGAGATAATACAGGTTCGTAAAGTTAAGGACACTCATTTCTTTCTATTAAGTTTCATCTGACCTAACTAAATGAAAATTAATTTGTTCTGTTACTTGAGCCATCAGAGTAAGGAGGAGGGGTCATATTCTCCCAGGAGTGGCCCAACTCTGGCAAATAACCGAAGTTAAATATGTTTCTGTAGGTTATGATATTTTCTTTTAATTCTATATCCTTGAAGTTAGAAATTTTTATTACAGCCTAGTTTTCTGGCCAAAGTTTACCAAAAATACTATTAAAATAATGTTTAAAATGTAGAGGTGCATAATAAGAGAAATGGACATTAAAATTAAATGGAAATTCCATTCTTCATGTAGAAGATTGGCAAAAGTCTAAATGTTTGACCACTCTTACACATTGCTAGTGTGAATGGCATAAACCCTATGAAAGAAGTCTGCCAATACTGCCAGAATTACAGATGCAAATATCCTTGGACCCAACAATCCCACTTGTGGGAATCTATCGTATAGATCCACTTGTATACATACAAAATGACAAATGTATAGGCTACTCATTCAAAGCAGCAAAACATTGTAAACCATTCAGGCGTTCATCCTCAGGGGACTGATGCAGCCGCACAACAGAACACTATGCTGCTCTAAAAAGAAGATGAGAATGATCACTATGTACTGACATGGAAAGAATCCCAAGATATATAATTGAATTTTAACAGTAAGGTGCAAAATAGTGCATGTAGGGTGCTAGCCTTGTATAAGAAATGGGGTTTACAGGTTGCATTATGTCGCCCCACCATAGATATGTGAAAGTTCTACCCCACCCCTATACTTGTGAATATGACCTTACAAGGGGGCAGAAAATAAGATATGTTCATGTTGTTTGCATTTGCAGAAAGAAAATTGGAAAGAATAAAATGCAAATCATAAGCGGCTATTGGGGCGAAGGGAAACAAGATGGATAAGGACAGATAGGAGTGAGATGGCTCAGTGTACCCTTTTACATTTTTTCATTTTTTGAAATAATAACTATTAATCAACATAATAAAAAGTAGTTAAGTGGGAGGTATAATAACTACTAAGTGTCAAAAATTAAGTAGCCTTGGCAGTTGCTAATCTTTACTGTAATTTAGATCTAACCACTCAGTGCTGTAATCCCTGTCTCCCTCCCACCATTTATATAGCAAGTTTCTTTTTTTTTTTTTTTTTTGAGACCGAGTCTTGCTCTGTCACCAGGTTGGAGTGCAGTGGTCCGATCTCCACTCACTGCAACCTCTGCCTCCCGGGTTCAAGCAATTCTCCTGCCTCAGCCTCCCAAGTAGCAGGGGCTACATGTGCACACCACCATGCCTAGCTAATTTTTGTATTTTTAGTAGAGACAGGGTTTCACCATGTTGACCAGAATGGTCTTGATCTCTTGACCTTGTGATCCACCCGCCTTGGCCTCCCAAAGTGCTGGGATTACAGGTATGAGCCACTGCGCCTGGCCCTTTTTTTTGGAGGGGTTGGGGGAGGGTCTCACTCTGTTGCCCTAGAGTGCAGTGGCATGATCATGGCTCACTCCAGCCTCAACCTCCCGGGCTCAGGTGATCCTCCCACCTCAGCCTCCCAAGTAGCTGGGACCACAGGCACGTGCTGCCACACCTGGCTAATTTTTGTGTTTTTAGTAGATACGGGTTTTGCTATGTTGCCCAGGCTAGTCTTGAACTCCTGGGCTCAAGCAATTCATCTGCCTTGGCCTTCCAAAGTGCTGGGATTATAGGAATGAGCCACCACACACATCCTATAAGGCAAGATTCTAAAGCACACTGAAGAAAACTTACCTGTTTACTTCCCAACAGTCAAGCTATTCTTTATTATTCCATAAATATGTCATGGTCACCCCCCCACATTCAAGTCTCTGCCCATGTTTTTTCTCTCTGAGATTCTCTTTTTATGCCTTTCAGCTACTACAAATATAAGTCATCCATCAAAATTTGGCTCAGATATTACCTCCTCCACAAAGCTATATTTTACCATCAATTCTGAATGATTGTTACGTTTTCTAACTTCACCTAAAAAAAAAAAACCTATACTATGTCATGCAAATACTTGATTATACACTCTTTTATTATTTTCTATTTTGAAAATGTGTCTTGCCTCACCAGTTTCCTAGGTTGTAAATGTTTTGAAGGTAAGGACAGTGTCTTGGATGCTCTTGTAAGCATCCACAGTGCTTACCACAGATTTCTGTATACTCTCTCTTTGGCCATCTTATCTCATCCTATAGTTGCAATTATTACCTCTATTTGGGACAACATCCAAATTTGCCTTTCCAGCTCTGATTTCTGGACCCCATCTCCCATCACTCTTCCCTTCAATATGTTCCAACCACATTGGTCTTTCAATTCTGTGAACACATAAGCTTTTCCCACTTTGGAATTTTGGTACTTCCTGAAACCCTCCTCCCCCAGACCTTTACAAAGATAGGTCCTTCTCATGAGTCAGATCTCAGCTCAAATGTCACCTTCTCAGAGAGGCCTTCCCTGACCCTCTTCCCAATATAGCCCCCTTATCCTCAGTCATTCCAGCACATTACCCTCTTTTGTTATCTTCATAACATTTGTTACTATCTGAAATTGTCTTATATATTTGTTTATTTTATTGTGGTTTGCTCCCTTCACTAGACTGCAAAGTGCAGGAGAGGACCGTATTGGTCTTATTCACCACTACAATGCCAGCACCTACAACAGTGCCCTGGCACATGGTAGGTACTCAGAAAATAAGTGTTTGATGGGTTTGTTGAAAGATTGAATGATGGAAAAAATTCGTAGTTAATATTTTCTAAGTATTTGTTATTTGCTTCATCAAGTTCAATGGCAACCTTTGATTTCTGTTGTGGCAGCAGCAGAACATAGAGTTGCTGAAATGGGTTCATAAATCTCCCAAAGCATAAAACTACCAAGACCACAAGGAGCTTGTACAAACAAATCCTCAGAGCATGTGCAGTTCCAAATTCAAATACTGGATGTCCGATTAAACAAGACATATGGAGCACATATGTTTATCTTTACTCCCCTCCTGAAATGTCCCTAAAATGAGAATAAAAGAATTTTTTAAAGGTACAAAACCATAAGGACAAAAAGAATGGAAGGGGAGACAATAGCAGATCTAAGACTTCAAAACTCTTGGAAGGTGGAAAGCAGGTTGAGGAGCCAGGAGATTTGAGAAATGTGGAAACCAAGTGCCCACTTGGGGATATTAGTCAAAGAAGAAGCCAATTTGTGCAGCAGAACCCCAGAAAGTTTTGGGATTTGGAGACACAAGATTGCTGACAATGGGAGAAGAGATACAGAGCTTAGAACAGGGAGGTTGGTTACAAGTTTGGAACATGAGCTTTTAGATCTCCCCACTAGGTCACCTCTCCTCTTCTGAGCCGTTAGCGAATGTCCCAGAATGAAGGCTGAGTTGCAGACTGAGCCAGCAGCTGCTCCATGTTGGAGCAGGAGGAAGAAGGGCTTCTAAAGGGATTTCTCTAGGGAAAAACATGGGCCTTATGGATCACCTAAGACTACATGGAAGAGAATATTTAGGATAAGTTACACAAATCTGTTGGAGAATTAAGACAAATTTGCAATGGAAACACAGAACTAAGCATGTAAAAAAAAATGGCGTCATCAACTTTAAGATCAAAATAAAGAGTTGTACAAGCAAAGAAGCATTCACTTTACCCTACCAGGCTTGGTAGTGAACAATACTTAGGTAGTAACAGGAAGGTGGGCAGTTTCCTAAACCACAGTGTGATGATTATAATGAAGTGACAAAGAAAGGAGCAAGGGGAATGCTAGTTTAAGGGGTGCTAACCCTTCATCTTGCAGAATAGGAAGTCAGCAGAAATAGCTAACATCAGCAAACCAAGCAATAGCAGTAGAAGCATATCACAGTGGTTCTGAAAGTGCAGTTCACTTTCTGTGAAGACAGAACTATTTTTGTATAACACAAAGATATTATTTGCCTTTTCATTGTATTGACATTTATACTGATGGTGCAAAAGCCACAGTGGGTCTAATTGCTGGTGCTTTAGCAACACAAATTAAAGCACTGTTGCAAAACTGATTAGTGGTTATTGCATTTACCACCACACTTGCAATTAAAAAAAAAAAGAAAGAAAGAAACAAGAAGGAAAAAGAGGCCGGGCACGGTGGCTCATGCCTGTAATCCTAGCACTTTAGGAGGCTGGGGCAGGTGGATCACTTGAGGTCAGGAGTTCAAGACCAGCCTGACCAACATGGAGAAAACCCACCTCTACTAAAAATACAAAAATTAGTGGGCATGGTGATGCACACCTGTAATCCCACCTACTCAGGAGACTGAGGAAGGAGAATCGCTTGAACCCAGGAGGCAGAAGTTGCAATGAGCCAAAATCGCAGCACTGCACCCCAGCCTGCACGACGTGAGTGAGACTCCATCTCAAAAAAAAAAAGAAGAAAAAAGGAAAAGAAAAATTCCGTTTCACCAAAAAGTGTCCTTGATGAAGCAGTAAAAGTCATTACTTTTATTAATCTCCACCTTGAGTCCATGTGTTCTTAATATTTGGGTGGTAAAATGAGAAGTATTAATAGCATAAGTACTAATATCATAAAAATCTGTTGCATATGGAAGAACACTTGTGTGATGTTTACATTAAGGGTTGAACTAGCTGCTTAATGCATGAAACAATATTTTAACTGGAAAGAACAAATGATAGACAAATTATGGTTATTCAAACTTGGGTATTAAGCAGACATTTTCTCAAAAATGAAGGAAGTAAACCTGATATTTCAAGTAAAAAAAAAAACTGACAGTATTTGTTGGAATGAAAAAATTTGAGGTTTCAAGGGAAAATTAGAAGTTTGGAAAACTTGTATCCTCCACGGTAAGTTTATGGTTTTCCAATACTTAAATTTTTTTAAAGAAATCAGTGATGATATTAACAAATGTGATTTTAAAATATTACATAATAAAATGTATCACCTTTTGGAAGATCTGCATTACTAATTTTCCTGATGACCAATGCGTGATATTATCCATTCAAAGTTCAAGACAGACCAGTAGGTTTCAGTATAGCAGAGTACAAAAGTTTATTCATGTGGTTTCAGATTTCACATTGCAACGAATCTTTCAGAAACGACTGATAGTTAATTTTAATATGGTATCAAATAAGAATAGCCACAATTTCCTGAAAAGACTATTAAAATACTCCTCCTGTTTCTGACTGCATAACTGTGTAAGTTTGGATTTTTTAAAATTTACTTCAACCCAAACAACATAATACAACAAACTGGATGCCGAAGCCAATGTGAGGATCCAGCTGTCTTCCATTAAGCCAGATATTAAAGAGATATGCAAACAATGAAAAACAATGCTACTCTTCTCACTAAATGGTTTTTTGTCCATTTTGGAAAATGCAGTTATTTTTTATAATTTTTTTTGTTAACATGTTTATTATTACCATTTAAAAATGAATAAACAATATTTAAAATCTTTTTCAGTTTTAAATTCTAATATGATAAATAAATAAAATATTACAACTCACATAAAACCTCCTTTGGGGCTCACTGATTTTTAAGATTGTAAAGGGATCCTGAGAATAAAAAGTTTGAACCACTGGCATGTTATTTAGAAGCTAGAGGTAAATAAACAGAAAACTGCAAAAAAGAGTTGAAAATGGTCTGTTCTTTAATAACATTTGGCTTTTAAAGCAATGTAACTCTATTAATTTGATAAAACAAATATCAATAGCCATTTCAAAACTAATAATTTCCATTATACAAACATTATAGGATTATCTAAATTATTTAGAGAACATTTCTCGTCCTTACCAAAATGAGAGTGGAAACATCTATGAGCAATTGGATAGCCAGAAGGAGATAAGTGGAATGATTCAAATGCCCAAACTCTCTGTCAGAAGTGTTTTTGTCCTTACTCAGATGGCCAGGATGGCCTCAGCAGGCCTAAAAAAACAGTCGGTAACCGTCACTCTGACTTTAACAGCATGACCCACTTAGAAATTAGGCAGGGATCAGGCTGGCTTCTGAAAAGGTATTAAATTTACCCTGCTATGCTGAAGACTTTTGAGGGTCAGGGGGAACCATACTTTCAAACCTCCATCCATGTTAGGGAATGCTTTCATAGAAATGCCCTGACCGGCAGCATGTTTTTAGAACGCCAAATCCTCATGACACTTACAGAATGGCAGTAGGTGCCAGGCATGATTCATGGCTCAATAGAAATGAGTCAATGATTGGGATAAATAGGGCAGGTCCAGATGGTTAAAGAAAAGGACCCACCTTTCATGTACCAGGATGGCTTGCCAGATCTGCTCATTTGGCTAGCCTAGCAAGCCTGGGAAAAAAGAAGGAAGACACTGAAGAGACACATATTTCAGATGTAACTGGACTTTTGGCTGTGTATCACCATTCTGCTGTGAGGTTACTATTTCTTCTAAAATATGGCTTGGATAAATATTATGACTCATTGTTTTAGCACATTAGCAACTTCTAAACGTAATTTGAATGTGTTATTCTGACTCACCAGTAATAACGCTTGTTAAAAGAATGATTACTCAGAGTCTTTCTTGAACCATGTCCCAGCCCTTCCAAAGTCCCTATCCCAACTTCTGTTATTCCCTCTCCTAACACCCTGTTCTTTTCCTTTCCAGAACTTTTATATATTTTATAATTATATATTTATTTGTAGGTTTATTTGTTTTAATGTCTCTCTTCCTTACTGGACAATAAACACAAGGGCTAAAATTATCTTGTTTGTTTTGTTTACCTCAGTCTATCCCACACCTAGCACAGTGTATGGTACATTTTAGCTGCTCAAAACATATTTGTTGTATGAATGCTAACTGAATAACTCAACTAGGGTCATTATAGCCTCAAGTTTTTTTCATTTTCATTTTTTCAAGAAGGCTTGGGCACCAGAAAAGGACTTTCCTTTAATTGTCTTTGCCCAGCTTCATTTAACAATGCTTGATCTCTTAAGTGAAGAATGTGGGGCCTAAAACACAGCCAAAAAGTAGTACATTTACTTACTCACATTTCCAGCTCTCTCCAAGCATCAGAGTAACTCTTCTTCATATACAGAGTGCAACTGGAGTATATTGGACAATAAGATAATAATAAATGTTGTCTAATAAAGTTATGTTGAATTTTGTGACACAATTTGTGTGTCCTGTTTGACTGCTACTGAGTTAGTAAACTTAAGTCTTCATGTCCATGTTCCACTCATGGGAGGGTAGGAGTGTAAGTGGGAGGATATGTCTATGTTTTAAGTGTTACTAAAATTTATTGAGTTCTGGTTGGGCACAGTGGCTCACGCCTGTAATCCCAGCACTTTGGGAGGCTGAGGCAGGTGGATCACTTGGTCAGGAGTTCGAGACCAGCCTGGTCAACATGGCGAAACCTCCATCTCTACTAAAAATACAAAAATTAGCCAGGCATGGTAGCGCGTGCCTGTAATCCCAGCTACTCGGGAGGCTGAGGCATGAGAATCGCTTGAACCCAGGAGACAAAGGTTGCAGTGAGCCAAGATCATGGCACTGTACTCCAGCCTGGGTGAAGGAGTGAGACCTGTCTCAAAAAAAATAATAAAATAAAATAAAATAAAATAATTTATTGAGTTCTTCCAGGCAGAGACTTCTTGGTAACTTAAGAAAAGCATAAGTAGGTAGTGGCTAATACCAAGACATCAATACCACCCCTTACCACATATCCTATTTTATTTTATTTTATTTTATTTATTTATTTATTTATTTTTTTGAGATGGAGTCTTGCTCTGTCACTAGGCTGGAGTGCAGTGGCGCGATTTTGGCTCACTGCAACCTCCACCTCCCATGTGCAAGTGATTCTCCTGCCTCAGCCTCCGGAGTAGCTGGGACTACAGGAGCACACCAACATGCCCAGCTAATTTTTGTGTTTTTAGTAGAGACAGGGTTTCAACTTGTTAGCCAGGATGGTCTCAATCTCTTGACCTCGTGATCCACCCGCCTCGGCCTCCCAAAGTGCTGGGATTACAGGCATGAGCCACCACGCCCGGCCCACATATCCTATTTTAGATATAACAAAAGAGAGGATGAATAAATGTGAAGATGAAAACAGTTCCTAAAATAGTTTTTTTTAAACATTAAATTACTTTGAGGAGGGGTGACTAGAAAGTTTTTATTGTCTCCTCTAGAAATCTTTCTTTTTCTTTGTCTCATAGTACTTATTACTAAATTGCCACATAATTTACTTATTTATTAAATATAATATTTATCTGTTCTCCTTCACCTCATCTAAATGTAATATGGCAGGAAACTTTGCTTTATTTACTGATGAATCCCAAGTATCTGGAATAGTC
This sequence comes from Pongo abelii, assembly GCF_028885655.2. Taxonomy (NCBI): domain Eukaryota; kingdom Metazoa; phylum Chordata; class Mammalia; order Primates; family Hominidae; genus Pongo; species Pongo abelii. The sequence continues at coordinate 76,111,758 of NC_071993.2, forward strand.
CCTGATAGTAGTGAGATTAGTAGGGAGTGCTGAATGAATTGTTATTGAATGAATGAACAAATGAACATCTTGAATTTTTTAGTTTTGTTGTTATTGTTAATTCAATGTACTTGAATTTTTGCATATTATAGATTTTGAAGAATGATTTCTTCCCTTCTTCTGTTTGCTATGTTAACTCTTTCTTTTAGAGTAAGTTCTTCCATTTATTCAATTTAGAGCCTCTCATGATGTTGACTTCTTAGCTTTTTGAAAATCTTGCTTTTTTGGGGAGGTTGGCTCTGATTACAGGGGGATATGTTTGGTGATTGCTGGGGAGGAGCAGACTGTAATTTCAGGTAGGCAGGTACTGTGTACCAGTAGCTCCTCAGTCCTCCTGGCTATCTGGGATGCTGCCCTGCTTATCCAGCACACATTGGCTCCTCTGGCTTCCGTGTAAATTGGCAGTGCTTGTGGCTCAGCCCAAGCAGGGGAAGCAGGAGGCACTGATCTACATAGCTGCTCTGAATGTAGCTCCCAGATTAATCAGCCTGACTGCCCTGGGCCCCCTCTCGCTTATTGTATCTTTTGCCCCTGAGCCTGGAGCATGTCCAGAGAGTTCCTTATGCCGCAACAGTCCTCTCTGGGATACAATTCGGGCTTTGGGTTCTCTTGTCAATCAAGTTCCATCTGCTTAGAGGCAGATTTACCATGAAACCAATGAAGCTTCAGGGTTCTTCACCTACATGGCTCCATTTCAAAGCCCTGTACCCAATTGGATATTTACAATTTGCATTATTTATCTTAAAGAGGACTTCCCAAACTGTGTACACTTCAGGACCCACAAAACTTGACTCTCTTCCATCTATATGCTTTCTACCTTTGAGAAATTTGTTAAAATTTCAGGTCTATAGGCTGGGCATGGTGGCTCACGCCTGTAATCCCAGCACTTTGGGAGGCTGAGGCAAGCGGATTGCGTGAGATCAGGAGTTTGAGACTAGCCTGGCCAATATGGCAGAACTCGTCTCTACTAAAAATACAAAAATTAGCTGGGCATGATGGCAGGCACCTATAATCCCAGCTACTATGGAGGCTGAGGCAGGAGAATTGCTTGAACCAAGAAGGTGGTGGTTACAGTGAGCCAAGATCATGCCACTGCACTCCAGCCTGGGTGACAGAGCAAGACTCCATCTCAAAAAAAAAAAAAAAAAAAAAAAAAAAAAAATTTGAGGTCTACACATGGCATTCTATATGGTTTTCCAGTTAGGTTTTGGGGTGTTGGAAGAGAAGATAGGCCCATGTGCTCAGTCTACCATTTTGGGATGATGATGCCCTTTTCACTGCTAAACTACTTCTAATTTGCCTTTGGTGCCCATTACCCTCTCAAACTACTCTTACTGAGGTCATTATGGCCTCCATGTTGTTAAATCAAATGATACTTTTCAGTTTTCATCTTATTTGACCTCTAATTAGTATTCACTGTAGTCAACTACTTAATCTCTCTTGAAGCAACTCTTCCTTTTTATGACTGCCCTATATCCCCCCTACCATTTGGGATGTTCCTTGCCAATTTCCTTTAGGGGATTTTTGTCATCTACCCAAACTTTAAATCTTGGCATTCCTTTGCAGTATGGTCTGGACAGGAGTGATACTTGAAGTAATTAACTGCTGATTCAGAATGGATGCCACTACCAATCAGAAAGATGTAAACCATAACCAGCCTCAAGGGCTATAGCAGTTGTACTAATTAAATACCACACTTGGGGCTTGGGGCCAATTATCTTCTGACAAAAATATGAGAAAGAAAATTGAGGTCAATTTTGTACTTGAACAAAAATGCAAAACCCTTTTAAAAATTAGCAAACCGAGGGGGAGGAGCCAAGATGGCCGAATAGGAACAGCTCCGGTCTACAGCTCCCAGCGCGAGCCACGCAGAAGATGGGTGATTTCTGCATTTCCATCTGAGGTACCGTGTTCATCTCACTAGGGAGTGCCAGACAGTGGGCGCAGGTCAGTGGGTGAGTGCACTGTGCGCTAGCCGAAGCAGGGGCGAGGCATTGCCTCACTCGGGAAGCGCAAGGGGTCAGGGAGTTCCCTTTCCAGGGGTGACAGACGGCACCTGGAAAATCGGGCCACTCCCACCCGAATACTGTGCTTTTCCGACGGGCTTAGGAAACGGTGCCCCAGGAGAGTATAGCCCGCACCTGGCTCAGAGGGTCCTACGCCCACGGAGTCTCGCTGATTGCTAGCACAGCAGTCTGAGATCAAACAGCAAGTCGGCAGCGAGGCTGGGGGAGGGGCGCCCGCCATTGCCCAGGCTTGCTTAGGTAAACAAAGCAGCCTGGAAGCTTGAACTGGGTGGAGCCCACCACAGCTTAAGGAGGCCTGCCTGCCTCTGTAGGCTCCACCTCTGGGGGCAGGGCACAGACAAACAAAAAGACAGCAGTAACCTCTGCAGACTTAAATGTCCCTGTCTGACAGCTTTGAGGAGAGCAGTGGTTCTCCCAGCACGCAACTGGAGATCTGAGAACGGGCTGACTGCCTCCTCAAGTGGGTCCCTGACCCCTGACCCCCGAGCAGCCTAACTGGGAGGCACCCCCCAGCAGGGGCAGACTGATACCTCACACGGCCGGCCAGGTACTCCAACAGACCTGCAGCTGAGGGTCCTGTCTGTTAGAAGGAAAACTAACAGAAAGGACATCCACACCAAAAACCCATCTGTACATCACCATCATCAAAGACCAAAAGTAGATAAAACCACAAAGATGGAGAAAAAACGGAGCAGAAAAACTGGAAACTCTAAAAACCAGAGTACCTCTCCTCCTCCAAAGGAACGCAGTTCCTCACCAGCAACGGAACAAAGCTGGACGGAGAATGACTTTGATGAGCTGAGAGAAGAAGGCTTCAGACGATCAAATTACTCCGAGCTACGGGAGGATATTCAAACCAAAGGCAAAGAAGTTGAAAACTTTGAAAAAAATTTAGAAGAATATATAACTAGAATAACCAATACAGAGAAGTGCTTAAAGGAGCTGATGGAGCTGAAAACCAAGGCTCGAGAACTACGTGAAGAATGCAGAAGCCTCAGGAGCCGATGCGATCAAATGGAAGAAAGGGTATCAGCCCTGGAAGATGAAATGAATGAAATGAAGTGAGAAGGGAAGTTTAGAGAAAAAAGAATAAAAAGAAACGAGCAAAGCCTCCAAGAAATGTGGGACTATGTGAAAAGACCAAATCTACGTCTGATTGGTGTACCTGAAAGTGACGGGGAGAATGGAAACAAGTTGGAAAACACTCTGCAGGATATTATCCAGGAGAACTTCCCCAATCTAGCAAGGCAGGCCAACATTCAGATTCAGGAAATACAGAGAACGCCACAAAGATACTCCTCGAGAAGAGCAACTCCAAGACACATAATTGTCAGATTCACCAAAGTTGAAATGAAGGAAAAAATGTTAAGGGCAGCCAGAGAGAAAGGTCAGGTTACCCTCAAAGGGAAGCCCATCAGACTAACAGCGGATCTCTCGGCAGAAACCCTACAAGCCAGAAGAGAGTGGGGGCCAATATTCAACATTCTTAAAGAAAAGAATTTTCAACCCAGAATTTCATATCCTGCCAAACTAAGCTTCATAAGTGAAGGAGAAATAAAATACTTTACAGACAAGCAAATGCTGAGAGATTTTGTCACCACCAGGCCTGCCCTAAAAGAGCTCCTGAAGGAAGCGCTAAACATGGAAAGGCACAACCGGTACCAGCCACTGCAAAATCATACCAAAATGTAAAGACCATCGAGACTAGGAAGAGACTGCATCAACTAACGAGCAAAATAACCAGCTAACATCATAATGACAGGATCAGATTCACACATAACAATATTAACTTTAAATGTAAATGGACTAAATGCTCCAATTAAAAGACACAGACTGGCAAATTGGATAAAGACTCAAGACCCATCAGTGTGCTGTATTCAGGAAACCCATCTCACATGCAGAGACACACATAGGCTCAAAATAAAAGGATGGAGGAAGATCTACCAAGCAAATGGAAAACAAAAAAAGGCAGGGGTTGCAATCCTAGTCTCTGATAAAACAGACTTTAAACCAACAAAGATCAAAAGAGACAAAGAAGGCCATTACATAATGGTAAAGGGATTAATTCAACAAGAAGAGCTAACTATCCTAAATATATATGCACCCAATACAGGAGCACCCAGATTCATAAAGCAAGTCCTGAGTGACCTACAAAGAGACTTAGACTCCCACACATTAATAATGGGAGACTTTAACACCCCACTGTCAACATTAGACAGATCAACGAAACAGAAAATCAACAAGGATACCCAGGAATTGAACTCAGCTCTGCACCAAGCAGACCTAATAGACATCTACAGAACTCTCCACCCCAAATCAACAGAATATACATTTTTTTCAGCACCACACCACACCTATTCCAAAATTGACCATATACTTGGAAGTAAAGCTCTCCTTAATAAATGTAAAAGAACAGAAATTATAACAAACTATCTCTCAGATCACAGTGCAATCAAGCTAGAACTCAGGATTAAGAATCTCACTCAAAACCGCTCAACTACGTGGAAACTGAACAACCTGCTCCTGAATGACTACTGGGTACATAACGAAATGAAGGCAGAAATAAAGATGTTCTTTGAAACCAACGAGAACCAAGACACAACATACCAGAATCTCTGGGATGCATTCAAAGCAGTGTGTAGAGGGAAATTTATAGCACTAAATGCCCACAAGAGAAAGCAGGAAAGATCCAAAATTGACACCCTAACATCACAATTAAAAGAACTAGAAAAGCAAGAGCAAACACATTCAAAAGCTAGCAGAAGGCAAGAAATAACTAAAACCAGAGCAGAACTGAAGGAAATAGAGACACAAAGAACCCTTCAAAAAATAAATGAATCCAGGAGCTGGTTTTTTGAAAGGATCAACAAAATTGATAGACCGCTAGCAAGATTAATAAAGAAAAAAAGAGAGAAGAATCGGGATATCACCACCGATCCCACAGAAATACAAATTACCATCAGAGAATATTACAAACACCTCTACGCAAATAAACTAGAAAATCTAGAAGAAATGGATAAATTCCTCAACACATACACCCTCCCAAGACTAAACCAGGAATAAGTTGAATCTCTGAATAGACCAATAACAGGAGCTGAAATTGTGGCAATAATCAATAGCTTACCAACCAAAAAAAGTCCAGGACCAGATGGGTTCACGGCCGAATTCTACCAGAGGTACAAGGAGGAGCTGGTACCATTCCTTCTGAAACTATTCCAATCAATAGAAAAAGAGGGAATCCTCCCTAACTCATTTTATGAGGCCAGCATCATCCTGATACCAAAGCCTGGCAGAGACACAACAAAAAAAGAGAATTTTAGACCAATATCCTTGATGAACATTGATGCAAAAATCCTCAATAAAATACTGGCAAACAGAATCCAGCAGCACATCAAAAAGCTTATCCACCATGATCAAGTGGGCTTCATCCCTGGGATGCAAGGCTGGTTCAATATACGCAAATCAATAAATGTAATCCAGCATATAAACAGAACCAAAGTCAAAAACCACATGATTATCTCAATAGATGCAGAAAAGGCCTTTGACAAAATTCAACAACCCTTCATGCTAAAAACTCTCAATAAATTAGGTATTGATGGGTCGTATCTCAAAATAATAAGAGCTATTTATGACAAACCCACAGCCAATATCATACTGAATGGGCAAAAACTGGAAGCATTCCCTTTGAAAACTGGCACAAGACAGGGATGCCTTCTCTCACCACTTCTATTCAACATAGTGTTGGAAGTTCTGGCCAGGGCAATTAGGCAAGAGAAGGAAATCAAGGGTATTCAATTAGGAAAAGAGGAAGTCAAATTGTCCCTGTTTGCAGATGACATGATAGTATATCTAGAAAACCCCATTGTCTCAGCCCAAAATCTCCTTAAGCTGATAAGCAACTTCAGCAAAGTCTCAGGATACAAAATCAATGTACAAAAATCACAAGCATTCTTATACATCAATAACAGACAAACAGAGAGCCAAATCATGAGTGAACTCCCATTCACAATTGCCTCAAAGAGAATAAAATACCTAGGAATCCAACTTACAAGGGATGTGAAGGACCTCTTCAAGGAGAACTACAAACCACTGCTCAAGGAAATAAAAGAGGATACAAACAAATGGAAGAACATTCCATGCTCATGGGTAGGAAGAATCAATATCATGAAAATGGCCATCCTTCCCAAGGTAATTTACAGATTCAATGCCATCCCCATCAAGTTACCAATGACTTTCTTCACAGAATTGGAAAAAACTACTTTAAAGTTCATATGGAACCAAAAAAGAGCCCGCGTCGCCAAGTCAATCCTAAGCCAAAAGAACAAAGCTGGAGGCATCACGCTACCTGACTTCAAACTATACTACAAGGCTACAGTAACCAAAACAGCATGGTACTGGTACCAAAACAGAGATATAGATCAATGGAACAGAACAGAGCCGTCAGAAATAATGCCACATATCTACAACTATCTGATCTTTGACAAACCTGACAAAAACAAGAAATGGGGAAAGGATTCCCTATTTAATAAATGGTGCTGGGAAAACTGGCTAGCCATATGTAGAAAGCTGAAACTGGATCCCTTCCTTACACCTTATACAAAAATCAATTCAAGATAGATTAAAGACTTAAATGTTAGACCTAAAACCATAAAAACCCTAGAAGAAAACCTAGGCAATACCATTTAGGACATAGGCATGGGCAAGGACTTCATGTCTAAAACACCAAAAGCAATGGCAACAAAAGCCAGAATTGACAAATGGGATCTAATTAAACTAAAGAGCTTCTGCACAGCAAAGGAAACTACCATCAGAGTGAACAGGCAGCCTACAAAATGGGAGAAAATTTTCGCAACCTACTCATCTGACAAAGGGCTAATATCCAGAATCTACAATGAACTCCAACAAATTTACAAGAAAAAAACAAACAACCCCATCGAAAAGTGGGCGAAGGACATGAACAGACACTTCTCAAAAGAAGACATTTATGCAGCCAGAAAACACATGAAAAAATGCTCACCATCACTGGCCATCAGAGAAATGCAAATCAAAACCACAATGAGATACCATCTCACACCAGTTAGAATGGCAATCATTAAAAAGTCAGGAAACAACAGGTGCTGGAGAGGATATGGAGAAATAGGAACATTTTTACACTGTTGGTGGGACTGTAAACTAGTTCAACCCTTGTGGAAGTCAGTGTGGCGATTCCTCAGGGATCTAGAACTAGAAATTCCATTTGACCCAGCCATCCCATTACTGGGTATATACCCAAAGGACTATAAATCATGCTGCTATAAAGACACATGCACACGTATGTTTATTGCGGCATTATTCACAATAGCAAAGACTTGGAACCAACCCAAATGTCCAACAATGATAGACTGGATTAAGAAAATGTGGCACATATACACCATGGAATACTATGCAGCCATAAAAAATGATGAGTTCACGTCCTTTGTAGGGACATGGATGAAATTGAAAATCATCATTCTCAGTAAACTATGGCAAGAACAAAAAACCAAACACCGCATATTCTCACTCATAGGTGGGAATTGAACAATGAGAACACATGGACACAGGAAGGGGAACATCACACTTCGGCGACTGTTGTGGGGTGGGGGGAGGGGGGAGGGATAGCATTGGGAGATATATCTAATGCTAGATGACGAGTTGGTGGGTGCAGCGCACCAGCACGGCACATGTATACATATGTAACTTACCTGCACGTTGCGTACATGTACCATAGAGCCTAAAGTATAATAATAATAATAATAATAATAAAAAGAAAAAAAAATTAGCAAACCAAATCTTGAAATATATAAAAAGATAGTGGATTATGACAAAATTGTGTTTATCCAAAGAATTCAAGATTGGTTTAGCATTATAAAATCAATATTCTTTACCATACTAACAGGGTAAAGGGGAAAACCACATGATAAGTTCAATAAATGCAGAAAAAGTGCTCAGAAAAATTCAACATCCATTCACGATTTTTAAAAATCTTAGTATTTTAGACATCAGAACTTACAACAAAATCCTACATAATATGTTATTATAGAGCTAGAAAGCATTCTCTTCAAGATCAGAAATAAGACTAGAGCATGTACTGAACAGAACAAGACACTGCTGTTTAACATTGTACCAAAGGATTTAGCCAGCTCAAAACAGCAAAAATAATGAAATACAAAATAGAGGATTATAAAGGAAGAACATACCCAAAAATTTATAGATAGATTTCCATAAATTTAGCGGTGGTTGAATGAGGAAAAGTCCTCCAAAGGAGAATTGTTTCATGAATTTAACAAGGTTATAGAAGTTGATTGTATTTCGATTACATAACAAACATAGAAAGATTTTTAACAATGATACCATTAATAATAGCATTAAAAAAATAGCATTAAAAATGAGATGCCTATGAATAAAGCTAACCAAGGATTTGTAAGACCCAGAGAAAAGATTACAAATCTTTTTTGAAAGAAATTAAAGAATACCGCCTATGAAGGCTGGCATAGTGGCTCACACCTGTAGTCCCTGCTACTCAGGGCAACCAGGCAGGAGGATCACCTGAACCTGGGAGTTCAAGATTACAGTAAGCTATCATTGTGCCACTGCACTCCATCCTGGGTAACAGAAATTAAAGAATACCTTTGAAAATGGAGAAATATACCATGTCCTTGACTATGAAAGCTCAGTATTTTAAAGATGTCAAATTCCCCTAAATTGATATACAGATTCAATGCAATTCCAAAAATCTTATTAGGGTTTTTTTTTTTTTTTTTTTTTTTTTGAGACAGTCTTGATCTGTTGCCCAGGCTGGAGTGCACTGACATGATCTCGGCTCACTGCAACCCCCACCTCCTAAGTTCAAGCGATTCTCCTGCCTCAGCCTCCCAAGTAATTGAGACCGCAGGTGCCCGCCACTATGCTCTGCTAATTTTTGTATTTTTGGTAGAGACGGGGTTTCACCATGTTGGCCAGGCTGGTCTTGAACTCCTGACCTCAAGTAATCCTCCCGCCTTGGCCTCCCAAAGTGCTGGGATTACAGGCGTAAGCCCCCATGCCTGGCCTAGATTTTAAAACTTGGTAAGAGGATTCCAAAATTTATATTATAGGGCAAAAGAGCAAGAAAGGCCGAAAATCCTTAAAATGAAAAATTTGGAAACCAAGAGCTGTGAAAAGCCCATTATAATGAGATAAATAAATCACAGGAAAATAAGAGAAAGCCCATAGGTTTATGGAATTTCAATTTATGATGAGCTGATGCTATAGATCAGTGGGGAAAAGATGTACTTTTCCATCAACTGGTGCTAGAATAATTGGCCAGCCAATCTTAAAAAATGAAAATGGGTTCCCGGCTTTACATTATACACAAAAATCAACTTTAAGTGGATTAAAAACTTATATGTGAAAGACAAAATTACAAAATTTTTAGAAGACAAAATACAAGAATATCTTTATGACTTTGAGGTTAGGAAGAATTTCTTAAACTGGATGCAAACTACAAAAACCAACATCATAAAGGAAAAAATTAATTAATTTGGAGCTAAAGTTAAGAATATCTAATTATCTAAAGATAAACTAAAATAAAATAAAAATAAAAAGAGGAAATAGAAAAATAAATGAAACCAGAAGAGGATATTTTCATAACGTGTTATATGACTAGTATCCAGTAGTATCCAGGATATTGCTCTTTTTTTTTTTGAGAGGGTGAGAGGGAGTTTCACTCTTGTCACCCAGGCTGGAGTGCAATGGCATGATCTCAGCTCACTGTAACCTCCACCTCCCAGGTTCAAGCAATTCTCCTGCCTCAGCCTCCCGAGTAGCTGGGATTACAGGTGCCCGCCACCACGGCTGGCTAATTTTTATATTTTTAGTAGAGACGGGGTTTCACCATGTTGGCCAGGCTAGTCTCGAACTCCTGACCTCAGGTGATCCACCTGCCTCTGCCTCCCAAAGTGCTGGGATTACAGGCGTGAGCCACCACACCCGGTTTATCCAGGATATTTTAAAAGTTTTATAAATCAATAAGAAAAGAACAAACAATCCAATAGAAAAATGGGTGAAAGATGTAAACAGGCCCTTCATAAAACATGAGTCCTGAAAGGTCAATAAACAAAAAAATTTCAACCTCATTTGTAACTGTGGAAATGAAAATTAAAACCACTTGAGATAATACTTCATACCCATCAGACTGGCAAAAATGTGAAAGTCTGGTATGGGTTGAGCATCCCAAATCCAAAAATATGTAATCCAAAATGCTACAAAAATTTAAAACTTTCTGAGTGCTGACAACACTCAAAGGAAATGTTTATTAGAGCCAATCTCATCTGAGATTTGAAATTCTCAGATTTGGGATGCTCAACTAGTAAGTATAATGCAATATTCCAAAATCCAATAAAAATTGAAATTTGAAACACTTCTGGTCTCAAACAATAATATCAATATTGGCAATGATGTAGAACAACCAAAACTCTTACACAATGTCAGTGGGAATGTAAATCAAAACAATTCCTTTGGAAAACAATTTGGTATTATCATAAAGTTGAAGTTATACATAGTCTGCCAGCAATTTTATGCCCAACACACTCATTCACCAGGAAAAACTTGTGTACCATACTAGAACATTTGTAATGACATTGTTCATATTAGGAAAAAATCTGTAAACAACCCAAATGTATATCAATAATATGTTATTCTAGCCATGCAGTAAAATACTGCATAGCAATGAAAACAAGTGGTTTAGAGTTGCGTGTAACATGGATATACTTTTTAAAGAAAAAAATTCAAGTAGTAGAAGAAAATAGACATTCTGATTCCACTTGTATCAGTTTTAAAACATGTAAAAGTTACTAATATTATTTTTAAAAAACTTTTCATTATGAAAACCTTCAAACATACATAGAGAGACTAGAACAATGTACCCCTTTGCTCACATTGCTTAACTTCAACAAATTATCAGCAGTTTGCTAGAATACAGACGGCTGAGCCTCTTGCCTAGACATCCTGATTCAGTGGGTCCGAGATGTGGCCTGTGAATTTGCCTGTCCATCAAGTCGCAGGTGAAGCTGACGCTGCTGGTCCATGGACCCACTTTGAGTAGCCTGCTCTAGGAGGCTTTTAGAATCTGACCTCTTGGAACTAGTTTAAGGCACATTAAAAAAAAAAAAGAGAGAGAGAGGAGAGAGAGAGAATCTGGCCTCTAGTCTCTCTCTATGCTTATCTCAAACCATTTCCTCCTCACTCTTTAAGATTTAGTGACATCAAGACATAGTTGGTTTCTTCAATTTCTTAAACTCACCAATTAACTTGCTGCATCAAAGTCTTCAAATTTTCTATTCCCTCAGCCTGCAACACTTTTTCCCACAGCCTACTTTGCCAGGCTAACTCTTAGCTGTCCTTTATGTCTCAGCCTTAATATCGATTTTCAAGAAAACCTTCCCAACCCACAAGGTTTGGTCCCTTTGCTATATGCTCCCTCCTTTATAACATTTATCACAATTGTAATTATATAAACAGTTATGGAATTTGTGTTTATTATCTGCGTTCCTTACTATACTCTATGCTGCATGAAGGCAGGGAATTTGGCTGTCCTATTTGCTGCTTTAACCTTAGTGTCTATAACAGTATGGGGCACATAAATAGGCACTTAATATTTGTTGGATGAATGAATGAATGAAGGTATCTAGATTTTTCCAAAAAGTAGAAAGAAAAAGCCTCTAAATAGTGTAATATGAAATTAAGATATGCTTTTTATTTATAACTATTTTGTTTCCTACACTACTTGTAGACAAATGTCTAGAAGCAGCAATAACAAAACTTAACAGCCATAGCAGGTATCGACATCTATAAAAGGTAAATTTGTGCTGCCTCGAAAGGTTGTGTACAAGCAAACATAGGATTACCCAGCTGTACATTCCTGGGGAAAGAATTTGGAGCTGGGATACAGGAAAGGATCACGGCCATTTGCTGTGAATTCTCACAGACTCTTTCATCTCTGGGTAATACATGAATGTATTTCATTTTCTAAGACAACTCCTCCAATGAAGCTATGTCCAAGAAAGATTAACAGGCTTGCAAAACACACTAGCTTCAGTGATACAGGATTCCACCCCTACTTATACAACAATTTCTACCCAATTAACTTGGAAATCAACAATATAAACAAAATAATTTTTCAACTTGTTAAACTAGGGTTACAAGAACATGGGCAAAATACTGATTATATAATACACAGGAGCACATAGGTTGGGCTTCAGTTGCCCAGTATACTCATTATATTTTCTTGCTAAGATAGCAAAAAAGGATACTATCTTTATTGACTGTGGTGTTCCTATTTAGCAAACCAAAATGTCTCATTACTTTGTTATTTTAATGTATTTTTTAAGGAAATCCTCTGAATCAAAATCTGTTTTCCTGGGTCCTGTGGAGATGGCTCAAAAGTTTCAGTGGCGAACAAACAAGCAGCGCTCCAGGCGTCTCTACCCCACCCCTCTTCAAAACCCAATAGCACTACTTTATCTTAAAAAGATATATGTGTCCCAGGATGGGCACGGTGGCTCACACCTGTAATCCCAGCACTTTGGGAGGCCGAGGCAGGCAGATGATGAGGTCAAGAGTTCAAGATCAGCCTGACCAACACGGTGAAACCCCGTCTCTACTAAAAATACAAAAATTAGCCAGGCATGGTGGCATGCGCCTGTAATCCCAGCTACTCAGGAGGCTGAGGCAGAAGAATCGCTTGAACCCAGAAGGCGGAGGTTGCAGTGAGCCAAGATCGTGCCACTGCACTCCAGCATTCCAGCCTGGGTAACAGAGTGAGACTCCATTTCAGAAAAAAAAAAAAAAAAAAAAAAGATATATGTGTCCCAGGCTGGACATGGTGGCTCACGCCTATAATCCCAGCATTTTGGGAGGGCAAGGGAGGTGGATCGCCTGAGGTCAGGAGTTCGAGATAAGCCTGGCCAACATGGTGAAACCCCATCTCTACTGAAAATACAAAAAATTAGCTGGGTGCGGTGGCAGGCACCTGTAATCCCAGTTACTTGGGAGGCTGAGGCAGGGGAATTGCTTGGAGGCAGGGGAATTGCTTGAAGCCAGGAGGTGGAGGTTGCAGTGAGCCAAGATCTGGCCATTGCACTCCAGCCTGAGTGACAGAGAGACTCTGTGTCAAAATCACTACTCCACCCTAGCACTGGACTGAACCAATTAGGAGTTGGTTCCAAGTGTTAGTTGTGTTTACAGTTCCTTTGTAAGTACAGAGATATTGTGTCAGGCTTTTCTCAGTGTCCAGGGTATTCCCTGGAATGTTTCTAGTTCTACTACTCTCTCATCTGACTTTCAGTCCTGCATTTCTGGCTGCCTGCTGGAAATGGTCCTTCTGTCTCCTCAGACTCAAATTCCCATCGACCTCCTCCACAAACCAGCCACTTCTTCCCTTGTCTCAGTCCTTGCTGGAGACCCCATCTTTCTTTCAAGTATCCAGGTCCACAAACTTGTGGAGTAAATTTTGTATACCCATCCTTCCTCTGTGGTGTGTCACCAAGTTCAGCTTGATTTCTTTTCTTCTAAACATTGCTCGCTGACATCTTTCCTCCTCGTTCCTACCACACCTACCCGAGTCCAGCCAGAGCATCAGATGCCTGGCATACCTTCCACAGCTTCCTAAGTGGCTTCATGGCTTCTTTTTTTTCCAGATGTGACTTATTGTTTCAGATTAATTCTTCTTAAATCCTCCCTTTCATCTTGTTACTTCCCTATACACAACCTTAAATGGTTTCCAGTTTGTTTTGAAACCAAGTCTGAACTACTCTGCTTTGCTTTCAAGGTTCTTCAAAGTCATCTGACTCTACTCTCCTTTCCACTTTGGTCAGTGTCCTCCCTGCCATATAAAAAATATTATTATAATTAGAGCATCTGTGCCTTTCCATAAACATGTTGAAGTGACCTGGCCCGAAAGGACCCATTCCTTCCACCTACCTCTTCAACTTTATCTCTGATCTTTCTTACCTTTACCCTATGTTCTTGACATAGATGAGTACTTATGGTTCCCTGATAACACTTGCCTCGGGAGCTTTGCACTTGCTTTCCCCTCTACCCTTGGCCTGCTCTACCTCCTGTGTTAACACTTCCTTTATCATGCACTCCAGGCCAAGCAACTCATATACTCTTTTAAGCCACCACTGCCTCCTCTACAGACTCCTGTCATAGCCGTTATTATGTAATACTGCAGTGATTGATTTGTTTGCTGTCTGCCTGATTTCTAGCCATTACACTGGGAGCCACCCTCTCAGAAGAGTTTAGATTTGGTTTCAAATCAAGATTCCTGACCTCCACTAGCTCACAATTGTTTTGTACTCCCAGTGAATCACTTTAGTAACTCAATTGATATTTGTTAAATGAGTAAATAAGAAACTTTCTACCTAAATTTTCACTATTCAAAGTTCAAGTAAAATCCTCCTACAACTCTGAAGACTTCTTTGACTTTTCTAGTCCTTCACTCCTTCTCTGACACCTGACACTACTTAAAGTTTGTACTATAAAAATTAGGATTATTTCTTTAACTGTATTGCAAGCTCCTTGAAGGCAGGGATGCATATTTATATTGTGTCTGTCATTGCATTGATCACTGTGCTGGGCACACAGTAAAAACTAAATAAACAAATAAATGTTTGCTTTCTGATTGGAGTTATATAAATTCTGTGCTTAGGAAAATGGTAGCTAATAGTCTACTTGGACAATTCTAATTCTATTCTTAATCTAATTGCAGTGATAAAATTAAGTACTAACCCATTCAGAAAATATTTAGCATATACCTACTAATTTCCTAGCATCGAACCAGTGGTTAGGATACAGGCATGAATGCTGTCAGTAAAGAAATTCTTCCCAGGAAAAATTAGCATTGCTACATGGAAACTGTGTACATTTCTTTCACTTTTAAATTTGAAGATTTGTAAATTTTTACTTGGCTGATTAAATGGTTTCTGAGTGGCCACCACATTACTTTGCTTTGTGGGGAATGTCTTCCTAATTGATATTTCTTAGTGGTGTATTGAATTCATTCTTGTATCTGAGATTGTCATGGTTGAAAAATGGGTAGGATGAGACCTGAATGATCTGGTCTAATTTTTTTAAATCAATCTATGTCCAGAAACTAATGGATTGGACAGGACTAATCTAAGTTTTGTGTATATCACAACTGGAGGGCTCACCAGCTTACTTAGACTGACCAGATGCCGCTGAGTAGTAGCTGTCACGGGGCTGTAATGACATCTCACTAGTATTACTGACCAGAGTCCCTGGGAGTATCATCAGGCACGTTCAGAGCAGAAGAGCAGACACCGCCCTGTGTTTTTCAGTTCCAACCCTTTGCTACATCTTAGGCCAACTGTCTCACTTCTGATTTAAATCTAAGTTGAGTTTCTTGTTTTCCTGTTTCTTTATCCACCAGCTCATTCAACATTTCTGAGTGGCTACTATGAGCCCAAAGCTGTGCTTGGTGCTCAAGACACAAAGGTAAAAACAACAGAATCCCTGCCCTCAAGGAGGTCAGCAGGATAACCTAATAGTCAAATGTATCTGCCATTGTAGAAATAATATTTGACATTGCCTTATGTTGCCTTTGAAAAGCAAAAATCAATATATGAATATGTCTTTGGGCCAGAATCCCTTGAATTAATATGCCTATATATAAACAAAATGCTATTATTAATACTATTATTGTTCTATAATATGAATATTATGGAATAAAAAGATGATGCCCAGATGCCCTATTTACATACAGAGAATAAATGTTAAATAGTAATGAAATCATATTCTAGTGATAATCAGGTAGTTACAAACACAAAGTAACTCTTATAGGACTCTAAATACCAGGAATTCCCTACAAAAGTAATCCACTTCAACCATATTATTCACATGTTATTCCATTATAAAATCAAAGGTAGGACATGTTACCCTGGGGGCTAAGGCTGGTTCCAGGTTTTGTGGGACCTGAAGCTCATAAATGTGGAAGGGCTCCTTTAAAAAGTAAAATAAACTTAGAATGCAAAATTAGGTATAGCCTAGGCAAGTGAGGAGTCCTGAAACTTACACTGCATTTGCCTCACAGAAAAGTTGACTATGGTAGGCAAATAAAAGATGACTATCCTCTCTATCCATCAGTCATAGTGTTGATGAAGCTGACATGGAAAGTGTATAATGCATTTAATACATGTATAATGAATCTTTAAATTGACTTTAGCCTCAGCCCAATTCTATCGGTTTTTATGCTATTATTTGGGTTTCTTTAAAGTTTAAAAAAATACTGCAGGTACTCATTGCGTAGAGATCTTTTTTAGGCTATAAACTGTAGCCCTGCACTGTCCAATAGTGTCATTAGACACATGCAGTATTGGGCACTTGAAATGTGGCTCGTGCAACTAAATAACTGAATTTTTAATTATACTTATTTATTTATTTATTTATTTATTGAAGGAGTCTCGCTCTGTCTCCCAAGCTGGAGTGCAGCGGCGCGAGCTCGGCTCACAGCAAGCTCCGCCTCCCGGGTTCACGCCAGTTTCCTGCCTCAGCCTCTCAAGTAGCTGGGACTACAGGCGCCCGCCACTATGCCCGGCTATTTTTTTTTTTTTTTTTTTTGTATTTTTAGTAGAGTCGGGGTTTCACCGTTTTAGCCAGGATGGTCTCGATTTCCTGACCTCGTGATCCGCCCGCCTCGGCCTCCCAAAGTGCTGGGATTACAGGCGAGAGCTACTGCGCCAGGCCTAATTTATTTATTTTGAGATGGAGCCTCCGCTCTGTAGCACAGGCTGGAGTGCAGTGGTGCGATCTCGGCTCACTACAACCTCTGCCTCCCAAGTTCAAGAAATTCTCTCTGCCTCAGCCACCTGAATAGTTGGCATTACAGATGCCTGTTACGCCCGGCTAATTTTTTTTTGTATTTTTAGTAGAGATGGGGTTTCGCCCTGTTGGCCAGGCTGGTCTCGAACTCCTGACCTCAAGTGATCTGCCTGCCTCGGCCTCCCAAACTGCTGGGATTATACGCGTAAGCCAATGCGCCTGGCCAAAATGAAGGTTGTATTCCCTAGGAAAATTTAACATCCAAATTGAAATATGCTGTCAGTGTAGAATTCAAGCCGGGTTTCAAATCCCTGGTATAATAAAAATAATGTAAAATATCTTATTAATAATTCTTATATTGGTTACATGTTGAATGATAATGTTTTTATTTTTATTTTATTTATTTATTTATTTATTTATTTATTTATTTATTTATTTATTTTTGAGACTGAGTTTCGCTCTTGTTGCCCAGGCTGGAGTGCAGTGGCGTGATCTCGGCTCACCGCAACCTCCGTCTCCTGGGTTCAAGCGATTCTCCTGCCTCAGCCTCCGGAGTAGCTGGGATTACAGGCGCATGCCACCACGCCCGGCTAATTTTTGTATTTTTAGTAGAGATGGGGTTTCTCCATGTTGGTCAGGCTGGTCTCGAGCTCCCGACCTCAGGTGATCGGCTGGCCTTGGCCTCCCAAAATGCTGAGATTACAGGCGTGAGCCACTGCGCCCAGCCTACGATAATGTTTTTAATATGTTAGTTAAATAATTTATTAACTTTAATTTCACCTGGTTCTTTTTAGTTTTTAAAAATGTAGCTACTAGAGAAATTAAAACTACATACGTGACTTGGTTTACATTTCTATTGGACAAAGCTGCTTTAGACACCGACTACTTTTCTCAAAGGTAGTATATAATTTTGTAAACCACATACTTAAATGATAATACTTGGGAGGGTCATGGTAGATGGAAAGCAACGTTACTCAACATTACCAATGGGACATTTTTACCTTACTTGAGGTGGTGGAATCCCTACCACTATGCAATCCAACTGTACTCGAGTTCCTTCTGGAACTTCTCTGCTCCGTAACTTTTGAGTGAACCGGGGAGGTTGCCCCAGAGGTTCTTCATAGTACAGAGATGAAGGGGAAGACCCTGGTGTGGTGTCTCCACCAGCCGCCTCACTGGCAGCCTGCTCCGCTTCACGCCTCTTGGCTTCCTGCTGTTCAAGGGCGTGATTCACTTCATTATCCCTGGTATCCGCAGGGATAGGGATGGGAACAGAAGATCTTTCTCGTCTTTCTGACAGATCTGAGAAACTGGAGCTGTTTTCCTGCATAACTTTGTTTTGAGATTCCAGTTTACTCTTGTGGTTTTTGCAGGCACGAGGTCTAATCCTTTTGGAGCTGTGGGATTTGAAAAGGGAGGATAGCTCTTCAATGAAGTCGGCAGCCTTATTTAAAAATACTTTTTTGGACTGGGTTTCAGAACAATACTGTGGCCTTTTTGCCTCCTGGGGGCTTTCTTTGGAGCTGGTGGGACTTCGAGGGTTATCCTGGCAGAAGTTAGGCTCAAAACTTAAATTAGGTGAGTGTTTCATCTGATCAGGAGAAAGTCGTTTTCTAGCTTGAGTTTCATCTGCCTTCTCCAAAGGGTCGTGATTGATGGCCAGTCTTGCCAGATTGACACTTTCATCTAATTCTTCTTGGCTCAGAAAGGCTGAAAGATCTGGAAGGTCATCTTGGCCTCCGCCTCCTTCAGCGGCCTCAGAAGGACTGCCGAAATGGAAAGGGTTGGAGGAGGGCTCCGCTCGACTCCTCTCATTGTTTCCCCGATGTCTGGTTTCAGCTAAATAGCTCTCTCTTAGAAGCTGAGATATGGAAGTAGAAGCTTCTATGCTGTCGTCTTGCATGCTGTCACAAAATAATAATAATAAAAAGTTTGGATCATTTCTAGGGAATAACAAGTCTGTGTCTATTATAGCACTGCAGATTCGTTAGAAATTAAAGCGCAAAATAAAGAATTGCCTAATTTTAATACTTTCGCAAACTTTTAATTAATTTATTTATTTTTGAGACAAGGTCTCACTTTGTCACCCAGGCTGGAGTGCAGTGATGCAATCTCAGCTCACTGCACCTCCACCTCATGGGCTCAAGCGATCCTCCCACCTCACCCTTGCACATAGCTGGGACTACAGGCATGTGCCACCACACCCAGCTAATTTTTGTATTTTTTGCAAGACAAGGTTTTGCCTGTTGCCCAGGCTGGTCTCGAGCTCCTGGGCTCAGGTGATTCGCTCACCTCAGCCTCCCAAAGTGCTGGGATTATAGGAGTGAGCCACCGTGCCTTCCCCCTTTTACAAACTTTAAAGACTTAAATATTACTCTCAAATTATGAAATAAATAAGAACAGAATGAAATTTCCCTGAAATTGAAAATAAAGACCTGGATGATTACCACTTTATTAAACTCTTTAAATGCAAGTTCAGTTGTGAAGGCCATGACATAACTATAATAATATTAAATAACATTTCTAAGCCTGATATTGATAACGTCAATAATGGTCTTTTAGTTATAAAGTGCTTTCATATACAGAGATTTGCTCTCCACCCTCTCCTCTTTACCTTGAATGTAATAGAATTATAGAAATTGAAAGATATTGACAACATAATCTCATCTAGTTACTGAAAATATGAACTTGATCTAGCTAGCTCATGGAAAATAAACAATGCTTTTGTTTTTTGACAAGCTTGCTAGAGACAAGCTGTTTAAATTCAATGTTGTTATTAGGCTCAACCTGTTCTTGAAAACTATGATGATTTAGCTTCTCCGTATTAGGCTACAAAGATATGAGTTAGAGCCTAGGTTTTTAAAAAATCTTAAATTAACTTTGGTTAAGACAGGAAATGAGATATAGTGGAATATGATGCTTGGCAGGAGACTTCGCTCTGTATTCTTCCCAACTTTTGAATTTTAATTATATGATATTACCTATTCAAAAAATAAATATTTTTAAAGTCTTAAGAAAGTAATATAATAATGCAAGCCAATTTTGTATTTTTAATATTATATCCATTAATTCATTCAAACATTTACTAAAGGATGGCAAATTTGTGACTTAGGCTGTCACTACTCTCTCTCATCCTTAAAAGCTGCAGCTCAGTGATTACTGTACTTTCCCCTTGACCTTGACTTTCCTAACACTCCACTCCTTCAGCCATCACCAATCAGAGATGGCAATGGAGATGAAGACTATTTGCCATTCTTGGCTACTGTGTGGGAAAGTAGAGAAAAAAGTAATCTTCTAAATATTTTCTGGCTTTAACATCCTATAACAGAACTTACTTCAGTTGATTTCTTTCCTTTCTCTTATATGATAGGGTCACTTATATCACACAAAAGGCTTCCTAGGAGCTGTCCCAGTTCCCAAACTTCTAGAATGCTATCCCAAACTAACCTCTGAATTGGCAAAGTAGGCAGCCACCTTGAGAGGCAATTAGAGATGACTGAAAGGACCATCCATAGCAAAATATTTTTCCTACCTACTTGCCACGGACTGAGATTGCCCCTACTAGAGCTACTTATTTGGATGAAGTCTATTATGCCTTTTAAAAAAGATTAATTTAAAATGCAAAGGTGACAGGGCGCAGTGGCGCACACCTACGATCCCAGCACTTTGGGAGGCCAAAGCGGGAGGATCACCTGAGGTCAGGAGTTTGAGACTAGCCTGAGCAGCATGGTAAAACCCTGTCTCTACCAAAAATACAAAAAATTAGCTGGGCGTGGTGGTGGGTGCCTGTAATTCCAGCTACTCGGGAGGCTGGGACAGGATAATTACTTGAACCCAGGAAGCAGAGGTTGCAGTGAGCCAAGATCGCACCATTGCACTCCAGCCTGGGCAACAAGAGCAAAACTCTGTCTCAATAAATAAATAAATAAATAAATAAAATAAAATGCAAAGGTGTTGGAGGGCAAAGATTTGTCTACAAAGGTGTTTATCACATGATAATATTTAAAAATTGGAACCATGTTCAGTAATAAGAAATTAGTTAATTAAATTATGACATACTCATTAAATAGAACTATATGGCTATTCATTAAATTTTGTGGAACAGTGAATAATATACAAAATAGTATATGAAAGTATAGTTGATACCCCAATTGAAAATCTTCCTCATTTGTGCACCAACTACATGGAGGAACAGTTAAAGATAATATGAAATAAGGTGCAAAATGTTATTTGAAAATGTAATTAATACACCGAAAATCCTCATTTGTAACTCAACTATTTCTTTAGCCTTGTTTAAGTTTCTGTTTCTGTTTCTGTTTAGATGGGGGGGAAATTAAGTGCCTTATAAATCAGGATGGCTTTCTCTGTATTCATTGGACATTACTGTTTATTGTGGTTTTTTAAATTTCCTTCCTTCCTTCCTTCCTTTCCTTCCTTCCTTCCTTCCTCTCTCCCTCCCTCCCTCTCTCTCTCTTTCTCTCTCTCTCTCTCTTTCTTTCTTTCTCTCTCTCTCTTTCTTTTCCTTCCTTCCTTCCTTCTTTCTTTCTTTCTTTCTTTCTTTCTTTCTTTCTTTCTTTCTTTCTTTCTTTCTTTCTTTCTTTCTTTCTTTCTTTCTCTCTCTCTTTCTTTTCTTTCTTTCTTTCTCTTTCCAGGGTCTCACTCCCTCACCCAGGATGGGGCACAGTGGCATGATCATAGCTCACTGTAGCCTTAAACTCCTGGATTCAAGCAATTCTCCCTCCTCAACCTCCCAAGTAGCTGGGACTACAGCCACACACCACCACACCTGGCTAATATTTAAATTTTCTGTAGGAACGAGGTCTCTCTGTATTGCCCAGGCTGGTCTCCAACTCAAAGAACCTCAAGTGATCCTCCCACCTCCATCTCCCAAAGCTCTGGGATTACAGGCATGAGGCATTGTGCTGAGCCTGTATATTGTGTTTTAATGTGACTTTGTCTTTTACTCTTTATTTTGAGATAGCTTTTACATTGAGGTAACATGGAATGAGCATTGGCCTTGGTACCAGATAGATCTAATTCCAAATTCTACTTCATCTCTTAACAATTATGTAACTTTGAGAAGTTTACTTAGCTTATTTTGAGCTTTGGTTTCTTCATCTGTAAAACATGAAAAAATCTATTTCCCAGGGGAGTGAGGATTAATAACATCAAAGGCAAAGTCCTTAAAATAGGGCTTGCCACTATAATGGGTATTCGACTGATGTTCGTAAAAAAACAATGCTTTGGTGAAGGTGATGTTAAAGTTGAAGAACTTTAAAAAAGTTTATTTTTGTGGTGGAAATAGAAAATAAAATTCTTAGATAAGTTTTTTTTTTTTTAAGAACAGAAGCCAATTGAGGTGTTAATGTACCTGTTCTTATGGTTATGATAAATTATTATAACAAAACTTTCAGGTATTCAAAATAAACATTTCTTTAATGTTTTAATGTAGTACTTACGACCTAGTACTTTGGCATTAGATAGAACTGGATTGAAATCCTAGTTCTGACACTTCCTAATATCCTAGTATAAACTTGGGAAAGTTTAAAGTCTATGCGCCTCAGTTTACTCATCTGTAAAGCAGATATAATAGTAGTAGCCATATCATAGGTAGAAGTGATGATTAAATGTGCTTGAGATTTAGTAAACATTCAATAAATGGAAGTTACTATTACTATAATAATAATAATTATTATTATTATTTAACATCTATGGCCATGTGTCATGGCCTCCATTTTATAGATAAGAAATGGAGGCAGAACTAGTGAAGTGACTTGATCCAAGGAAAAATTTGAAGAGAAACCAAAGTCTACATTCATAGTTAATTCAGTGTATCTGTATTCTATTGAAATACAGTCTCATGAATTAACTGTGTTGACTTCAGATCTTTGTATTCTCTTTGCTTGGACTGCTTCCTGGGCCCACCTCTTTTCACTATCCTATCAGGCCTAATCCTACATGGTCTTTGGTTCCTAGCTGAGACATCACTGCCCTGGGATTTCTTCTCTTCCCTGAGTTGGGTACCTCTCCAATGTGCTCCCAAAGCTCACTGTCCTTGACACAGTCTCCAAACACAGTACTTATCACAATACATGAAGTGTGTGTATTTTCTTCTCTGTCTCCCTCACTATGTTTTGTACACCATCATCTCTGCACCCACATAGCGCAATATTTTTTTTTGAATTTATGTGTTCATTAGAATTTTCTCCTAACTCTATTATTAGCTTTCACTTTTTTTTTTTTTTTAAGACACAGTTTCGCTCCTGTTGCCCAGGCTGGAGTGCAGTTGTGCGATGTTGGCTCACTGCAACCTCCACCTCCCACGTTCAAGCGATTCTCCTGCCTCAGCCTCCCAAGTAGCTGGGATTACACGCATGCACCACCACGCCTGGCTAATTTTTGTATTTTAAGTAGAGACAGGGTTTCACCATGTTGATCATTCTGGATGGTCTTGAACTCCTGACCTCGAGTGAACCACCTGCCTCAGCCTCCCAAAGTGTTGGGATTACAGGTGTGAGCCACTGTATCTGGCCTATCTTTCACTTTTAATTGTAGGATAAAATAGGACAAATAAAGGAGGACAAAGAAAACTTACAGACACAAAGAAAAACTATAAACTGGTAAAGGCAGTCATAACTTTAAGATGACTTTCAAGTGAAAATTTATTTATGATGGATAAAATAACTGAAATCATGCTTTGTTTTCTTTTTTCTTTCTTTTCTTTCCTTTTTTTCTCTTTTTTCTTTTTCTTTTTTTTTTTTTTTGAGATAGACTCTCGCTCTTATAGCCCAGACTGGAGTGCAATGGCACAATCTTGGCTCGCTGCAACCTCTGCCTCCCATGTTCAAGCGATTCTCCCGCCTCAGGCTCCCGAGTGGCTGGGATTATAGGCACCCGCCACCATGCCCGGCTAATTTTTGTATTTTTAATAGAGATGGGTTTTCACCATGTTGGCCAGGCTGGAATGCTTTGCTTTCATACCAGAAGTATCAGAGAACATCTGATTATAATCAGAAACCTGGGTTTGAATCCCAGCTCCAACACTAAATAATTTTGTTTTCTTGAGAAAGTCACTTAATGCATCTGAATCTCAGTTATCCTCATCTGTCAAATAGGATAATAATTCTATGAGGATTCTCAGATGAAAATGCATATATAAATTGTTAAACTGATAAAATATTAGCCAAAATAAAAAATATGAAAATTATTTTCTTTTTTAAGCATTAATTTAAAAACTTTCTCTTTTAAGCATTAATTGTATAACTATTATACAATTTGTACTTAAAAAATCACAAGTGCTATTATAGGTACCCTATAATTCATTTATTCATCCAATAAATATTTATTGAGCATCTACTGTGTGCCAGGCACTGTTCTAGGCACTGTGGATTCAGTGGTGAACAAAAGACAAAGTCTCTGTCCTAATGGAACTGACATTCTAGTAGGAAAAATATTAATGTTAGGAAGAAAAATAAAATAGAAAAGGGAGATTGAGAATAAAGGAGGAGGAAAGAA
Organism: Pongo abelii; assembly: GCF_028885655.2. Classification (NCBI taxonomy): domain Eukaryota; kingdom Metazoa; phylum Chordata; class Mammalia; order Primates; family Hominidae; genus Pongo; species Pongo abelii. Next base: position 76,136,174 of record NC_071993.2, read on the forward strand.
GGTGTGTTATTTTAGCTAGCAAAGTCAAGCAAAGCTTATAATGCAGTGGAGAAGTTACTCATGTGACCATCTGGTAAGAAAAGAATGTTCCTGACTGAGGTAGAAGTAAGCGTCAAAGCCTGAAGAGGTGAGTGTTTTGTATGTTTAAGTCAAGCCCAGTGAGCGAAGAAGTGCGTGAAAAAGAAGAGCCAAAGAAAATGAGGTCAGAAAGATACAAGGCCAGATCATTTAAGGTCTTGCAGACCATGGAAAGGACTTCAAATTCTATTAAATGTGTGAAGGGAAAACCACTTAAAGGTTTTGAGAAGCAGATGGCATGGTTTTGAAAAAGTTCAATCATGGCTGCTATGCAAAGAATCAAACTGAAGGAAATAAGAGTAGAAGTGAGCAGATCAGTTAGAAGGCAATTGCAACATGCTACGCAAGGGATGATGGTGGCTTGGACCAATGAGCGGTAGCCATGAGAGATGGCCAGAAATGCTCATATTTGAGATATCTTTAAAAGTAGAGCCAATGCAGTTTGCTGATGGATTAAAAGTGGGATGTGAAAGAAAGAGCAGTCAAGAATTACTCCAATATTTATGCCCTGAGCAACTAGGTCATTGGCAAAATCATTTGCTGGGATGAGGCAGGAGGTGATCATAAGTTCTCTTTAGACATTTCAGCTGCAGTATTCAGAGTGTCATTTGACTTTTTTTTTTTTTTTTGAGATGGAGTTTCACTTTGTCGCCCAGGCTGGAGTGCAGTGGCGCAATTTCGGCTCACTGCAACCTCTGCCTCCTGGGTTCAAGCAACTCACCTGCCTCAGCCTCCTGAGTAGCTGGGATTCCAGGTGTGTGCCACCACCCCTGGCTAATTTTTGTGTTTTTAGTAGAGATAGGGTTTCACCAAATTGTCCAGGCTGGTTTCAAACTCCTGACTTCAAGTAATCCGCCTGCCTCAGCCTCCCAAAGTGCTGGGATTACAGGCGCGAGCCACCACGCCCGGTCACAGTGACATTTGAGTTTGTTTCCTCTTTTCTGTTTCTCACAAAATGGAAAATTAGATTTTTTTCCCACTTTCAAAATAAGAATGAGTAATTGCCCTTGAAAACAGAGCATGGCATTGATGAAATGGTACCAGATTGGAAATGAAACAATTAACGTGGCATCAAACATCAAGACAGACTTTAGCAAATCACGTAAAATAATTTAGCAACATAGACATCTTATTGTAACTTCTGTACTTTCCTAAATATCTCTATTTTTTCCCTAGGACTTTTCCAGAAAAGAGGATCTGCCCTAAGAACTTTCTGAAAATGTTAAGAGTCAGGTTTATGGTGGGGCACAGTGGCTCACGCCTGTAATCCCTGCACTTTGGGAGGCCGAGCCAGGCAGATCACTTGAAGTCAGGTGTTCAAGACCAGCCTGGTCAACATGGTGAAACCCCATCTCTACTAAAAGTACAAAAATTAGCTGGACGTGGTGGCAGGTGCTTGTAATCCCAGTTACCTGGGAGGCTGAGACAGGAGAATCGCTTGAACCTGGGAGGAAAAGGTTGCAGTAAGCCAAGATTGTGCCACTGCATTCCACACTCCAGTCTGGGCAAAAGAATGAGACTCCGTCAAAAAAAAAAAAAAAAAAAAAAGAGAGTCAGGTTCATAAAAACAAAAGTTTGAGGCTGATACCTTTGGACATGTTTTTCAACTCATGTTAACTCGGTACTATCCTTCTTCAGGCTCTAAGAAGACCCTGTTGTTGGAAATACATGGAATAAATTCATTTTTAAGTTATAATATGAAAATTTAAGCTGGGGCATTGACCAGAGAATTGGCAAAACCTAGTATGAAGTAACTTGAATTCAAACATAAATACTGAAGTATTCTGATTGTGAAGTATTAGATATTTAAATGAGAAAACAAATCTGGGTGTGAGGAATGCCGAGATGTTGGTCAAAGGGTACAAAGTTCCAGTTACACAGGAGAAGGAATAAATTATGGAGGCTTGCTGTACAGCATGGGGACTATAGTTAGCAATAATGTAATGTTTTCTTCAATATTACTGAAAGAGTAGAGCTTCAATTTTCTCACCACACAAAAAAGTGGTAAGTATGTGAGGCTATGGATATATTAATTAGCTTGATTTAATCTTTGCAAAATGTATACATATAGCAAAACATTACCTTGTATATCACAAATATATACAATTTTTAATTCGTCAATTAGACCTTCATAAAGCTGAAAAAAAGGAATTTATTATTTTTTTAATGCGTCTTTTTTTTTTTTTTTTTTGAGACAAGATCTCACTCTGTCACCCAGGCTGGGGTATAGTGGTGCGGTCATGGCTCACTGCAGCCTTGACCTTTGGGGCTCAAGCAATCCTCCCACCTCAGCCTCCCAAGTAGCTAGGACTACAGGTGCTTTCTACCATGCCCAGATAACTTTTAAAATTTGTTGTAGAGATGGAGTCTTCCTATGTTGTTCAGGCTGGTCTCCAACTCCTGGGCTCAAGCGATCCACCCACCTTGGCCTCCCAAAGTGCTGGGATTACAGGCATGAGCCACTGCACCTAGCTACATGTGTCTTTAAACACTGCTCTACATTCATTATAGTGTGGGAAGCACATTCATGAAAACACCAAAGAACTCCCGAGTAACCTAAATCTGGTTTAGAGGCAGGCCCAAAAATAGCCTAATAGTTAATAATTATTTGTAAAGACAGCCAGAATAGGAAAAGATAAATATGTTTAAGTAACTCATCTAAAACAGGGATGAGCAGAACTACCCTATTCACTTCATAGGTCTGTTTGTGAAAACACTTTAAAACTTAGAGCACTATGCAAATTTGAGGTGACCTTTTGCTGGTGATGTGTAATTAATATGCCCAGAATGCTTTTTAGGGAAAGAAAAAATAGACTTTGCTCCCTCTCTTTAATGCCAGTATTGACCTGTTGGTTTTGCCTTCTATATCCGATGATATCACCCTAGAGAAGTATCTAAGTCAGTTCTTTTGGAGAAGTTCTTGCTGGGTCAAAAACCAAATCCCAGTGAATAGGAACCAGTTCTGGAGAGTTATGTACAGATCACCTTTTTAAAATCTGGGTGCAGATGGAGTGTACTTGGTACACTATTACAATATCCATCCCTTCACTATCACAGTGATCATCCCCATCTTAGTCTTATTTCTAGTCTATTTTTGGTGTGAACAGCATTAGTAATTTAATAAATTAGTATATACTGCATTACCAGAGTAAGAACTTGAGGAACATGGAAATGATATGTCAATAATAATATGGAAATCATACAAGACACATTATCTCAAAAATTTTTCAGTTTGAAAGAAGAAAAGAAAAATACAGACAAAGATAAATACAGACAAATGTATACATCAGAAAAGAATGTTGAGATAAAGAGGCCGAGCAGAGATGATCCATCAGGGAATTAATGGGAATCCGTTTGGAGACATTCCTTTAAGGGCAGAGGTTAAGTAATGAAGACTTTTAGATAATAGGCCAAAGGTGAGTAGGCCATTTTCTTATTATTATTTTAATCGAACTGGTAAAAGTAAGAATGTAGGAAAGAAAGTAAAGATTTCGTTTGAGTGGGAGAAAAAAGACTGGCTCCTACGAAGCGTATTATGTATGTTTTTGTATCCAGGGTTGACAAACATGTAGGGAAGCGCTAGTGAAAGACACTGCAGCCAGAGCTCAAAGGTACTATTTAATCTGAAAGACAGCAAAGAAATACTGTAAAAAATAAATCCTATGGCCCATAGAAAGTCTCATGGAAGGCAATCAAGAAGACTTCATCTAGGATCAAAAAAGAAAAAGGGTTTGGTGGTTGTCACAAAAGTGATAGGCATAGGAGGTTTTATATCACTCTCAAGATCTCACCATTCATAATGAACCAAACTGTTATACAGGAAATCCCAAATGAGAAAACTTTGTCAATCCCTATCAACTCAAATATTTGTTTTTTAAACGCAAAAATTTAACACTTCATTCTTCTTCAGCTTACTATTTGTGTCATTTTTAAGGTAATTAAGGATTTGAAAAAAGCTAACTTCCCTAATTAAATTGACATAATACATTTGCTAGATTGAGAGAACAGTAGGTGTCCCAAGGGATCTCAAGATCAAGTTCTAGTTCAAGCACTTTGTTGGGAGGCTCTTTTGGGCCCCTCCCTGAGAGTGGAGTGCGCTGTGACTCCGAGTGGAGGTCTATGTAGCAGGGAGCCTGCACAGAGCTTGTCAAGGTGACTCTGGTTATACATGAACTCTGAGAACTCTATAGCTACTGCAGGTAAATAGTCCCACCAACCTTTGTTCCCACCAAAAATATATCTGCTGAAATTGTTCTTCAATTTCTAAACAGACCATTCAGTCTCTACCTAAGTTGTTCCCTTTAAGCAAATGGGTAATGTTATAGTAGTTTTAAAAGCATTTGGTCAACCATGAAGCACCACAGAGATATTTTTAAAAATATCATCCCCTAGGAGAGGGGAAAACCTGTTAAGAAAACCCTTTCATTTTTCTATCTTGTTATCTAACACCATGAGACCAGCAGCATCTTTGTCAAATCTCAATGTGAATGAAAAAAAATTAATTATTCTAGGGTTGGCAGGAGCATTTGACTTATATTTTCAGGTTAGTGAACTGAGTCTACTATTCCTATTACGTGTAGGAATTAACTGTTGAAAAATTGAACTCTCACATTTTCACATACCAACATTAGTTCATTAAAACCCTTTCAAAATGGAACCTGATTTACTTCTTGTCTCATATCTTCAAAAGCAAATTTGCAAAAACTATCACTATGAATTCCAAAACCAGCTTGGACAAAAACTCATTCAACTTCTTGTGTCCATAAATTGTGGTTCTGTGTCTGTTCTACTGAAAGTGCCTTTGTAAGCATATTGCAGTAGTGTCTATATTATAAATTGTAGATATATGGAAGACTGGGGTTTTAACACATTATTATGAGTTCCAGTAGCGTTAGCCATATACTGTAAGTGGGGATAGAGACACACTTCCAGAATTTGGATAGTGTTCAACTGTTTGTTTCATAGTCCATTATTATAAGATTCTGTAAGGCGTATAATTTTATCTCTTGACACCCACCTCTGTAAGTATATTATCCATCTATTTCAGATTTCTTGGGATGGCCTTGATTTTAAATATTTTGCTTGTTGTCAAATCACGTGTCAGACAGTATATCTTATTTTCTGTTTTAAAAAATATGTTTATGATAACTATAAGTATAGACATTCTCAATTTCCTAGAAAAGGACTATGAATTTTATGTGAACTCAAGAACCGTTATTATTAAGGAGAGACTATAAAGTTATGACAAATTTTTAATTTAGTGTTTGTAGGATTCATTTCATTATTACTAAAGTAAAAGTAATTGAATCATAGTTTTTTGAGAAAGAAAACTGGATGACTGTTTTGTTTCTTTCAAGCTGATGTTAATATCTTTAATAAGCATATAAAAATCTGTTGATAAGGTACTAAAATTCCTTAACACCATTACTGTAATGTTCACTTTTGAGGACTGGAAATACATAATAATCCATCTTTTCTCTTTCTTTGCTTATACAGTTTTTAAAATATAACTCAAGATGTGCGTCTATTACTGCTAATAGTGCAATGTACCAGGCCAAACATTTGCCACTGACTGTCAAGTGTCTTTCTGATGCAGCTGAAAAGGGAGAGAGAGAGAGAAAGAGACGGAGAGAGAGAGAGAGAGAGAGAAAGGAGAAAGAAAGAGCAATGTCCCTTGAGCAAGACTTTCTGCAGCTGTTGTGTACATTAATCCAGGGAGCAGATCTCCCAACACTAAATATAGCAAGCGTATCCTTTTACATGATAAAAAAATTTAAAATGAAAGTCTTTATGCAGGCATATTATTTTAGATTCAACTTCCTTTAAAAAGGAAATAGGCATTGCATACATATTCTCTATATAAACAACATTCTTTTAATAAATGAATGTGTGGAAAATGCCAGTGAGATATGCAACATGTCACAACTTCTTCTGTTGAGATATTTTTCCTTAGGAACTCAAGTAGGCTGTGATCTCTATGAGTCTCATCAATCCCCTCCAAAATCTTTACATGTGGAAAGCTTTATTTTTCACTTAATTTCGTGTCCCGTCATATGTAATTAGACAGTTATCCTAGGTTTCATTTCAAGTAACAGTAATGAGTTCTTTGAAATATTCGCTTTTCCACTGTCAGTGCCCTGTTATCAAAACACACTTGTGAACTTAAATCTGGATATTACCTTTCTTTTTTTAGTTGACCCAGATGAGGATGTCCAATCGAGGCACTCCACTGCAATGATAATTATCCAGGGAGAACTTTTAGATGAAAGCACAGGAGAAGAGGGAAATTCTTCACGCCCTTGGAAATAGACAGTAGCCGTCCATAGAGAGTGAGGAGTTAACCTTAGTTTCAGTGAAGATGGCTGTAAGAAGCTGGACAACCTGTCACCACCGGAGCCAGAGCATTTGTCAGCTCACAGGTCCCAAGTTATTTTGAGCTGTATAAACCATGTGCCTGTGAAACATTCCACCTGATTGGACAGGAGAAAACTGAGCAAAGGGATTCCATAGCAGGACAGCACCTATGGGGGTGGGGGTCAATCAGTTCTTTTACCTATAGAATTTCCCTTATAGCTAGAGGCCCAAGTTATTTATTGATTGATGTTTGGAATGAACACTAAATGCATTATACCATAGTTCATCATTCAAAAAAATGACATTATTTTTAAATGTATGAAAACTCTTAATTTTAATTTTTAAGATCTTTAATTTTAATCAATAAGAAATTTACTCTCATTAAATCACTGATACGTTTTAGGAAATTTGACTATGAAAAGCCAACATGAAGCTAAGGTCTAACGTTTTAAAGCTGAGAGCTTTTTTGAATTGTTTGTCCAAAGGCTAAGCAAAAGCAGACAAGGTAACTAACATTAAAAATTCCTTGGCTGGGCGCAGTGGCTCACGCCTGTAATCCCAGCACTTTGGGAGGCTGATGTGGGCAGATCACCTGAGGTCAGGAGTTCAAGACCAGGCTGGCCTACATGGCGAAACCCTGTCTCCACTAAATATACAAAAATTAGCCAGGTGTGGTGGTGGCACATGCCTGTAATCCCAGCTACTCAGGAGGCTGAGACAGGAGAATCACTTGAACCGGGGAGGTAGAGGTTGCAGTGAGCCGAGATCGCGCTACTGCATTCCAACATGGGGGACAGAGCAAAACTCTGTCTCAAAAAAAATAATAAAATTAAAAATAAATAAATAAATAAACTTGAAAAAAAGTTAACCTGATTGCTTAGTATAGATTAAATGATGCTATAACATTATCAATCATGGTAGAAGCCAGGACTTTGAAAATTCAGACTTAAATGCCAGTTATTATTCTTTAAAAAGATCATTCTTAGATTCTGATAGCATGAAATACATTGGTTTAAATCTAGCTTTCTTAATTAAGTCATACAACTGCTTATAGGGTTTCTTCCTAGTCATTCATTCATTTGATAATTATTTACTTAATGCTTACTGTGTACCAGGTACTGAGTATAAAGCAGTGCACAAAATACACGAAAATTTCTGACCTCGTGGAATTTATGAAGAGATCTTTATCCTCTTCAGTCATCGTGAGACTATTTATAGTACATTGAACAGATATAAAATTTCTTTGTTTATTGTGATCGCATTGGAGGTTTAATTACACCTTTTTTATGTGGTTTTATGCTTACACAGGCAAAAAAAGATGAAGAACACTTTTAAATAATTCAGACTGAAATAACTGGTATTGAGGAGAGAAGAGGATACAGGAGCAAATGAATTATCTGTATAGGTTATTCTCATTACCACAGTAATCCAGAGCTTCAATGTACAGATTTATTTTCTCTCTTACCTAATCTTGTGCTGATACTAATGTCAAGACCACTTAATTGTCCTTCTGCATATTCTATTTATGTAGATATGCCAACAATTTCTTTTTATTTAAAAAGGGGATCTTCCTCCGCTATCCCACTCAGATCTTAAGCCATAATCAATGTAAGTGCTGCTGGGTCTTGGGTAGGTCTCTCCCATGGGAGAGTAGAACCTCTATTTCAGGTGGCTAGTAAAGGCAATGTTTAAACACACTATAAGTAAACATATTTTTACTTTCCTGCAAACTGCCATGATAAGCCTGGTATTCTACCTTTCATCCAGGTATAGAACACTAAGGTTGAAGGAGACTCATACTAAAAGGTAGAATAAAGCTGGTTGGGCAGTGAAATTAGGAATCTATATGAAGAATTAAAGTAGGTTTAAAATGCAAAAGAAGAGTTACAGAAAAAAGAAGCTGGCCGGTCGCGGTGGCTCACGCCTGTAATCCTAGCACTTTGGGAGGTTGAGGCAAGCAGATCGCCTGAGCTCAGGAGTTCAAGACCAGCCTGGGCAACGTAGCGAAACCCCGTCTCTACTAAAAATACAAAAAAAATTAGCAAGGCATAGAGGTGCGTGCCTGTAGTCCCAGCTCCTTGGGGGGCTGAGGCAGGAGAATCTCTTGAACCCGGGAAGCAGAGGTTGCAGTGAGCCGAGATTGCGCCATTGCACTCCAGACTGGGTGACACAGCAAGACTCTGTCTCAAAAAAAAAAAAAAAGAAAAAAAAGAAAAGAGAAGCCGAAGACATTCTGAATGGCAGTCATCTTTCTCTTTTCATTTTTACTGCAACATTTTCAAATACAGATACCATACACAATTTTTGAGCTCTTTGAAAAAAAGCTGAATATAAATGTTTTAAATAAATAATATTTAGCAATTGTGAACACTCTGGCTATAGTACATCAAACATATTTTAGATTTTAGTTTTTAAAAACTAATTTCTGCTCCCAAATAACCCAGTTCCCATCTTGCTTATCTTCAGTCGTATTTGTATAAACATTATAACACAAACCTAATAGTTCAAGATTTCACTAGAGTTTATTGATACAAAAAATAATCTTTAAAACTTTCTAATGCCCAACATAGTTAAAAACAAACTTTGTTAAGTGGCAAGCAAACACAAGGTTGGTTACATGTCTTAAGCCTTCCCCATAAAGTTGAGTGGCTCATCCAACACATGTGTTTCTTCTGGTTTGAACACGATCCTGTGCTTGCCTTCAGCTGTTTTCTTAATTCAGTCAGTCAGCCACAGAAACAATTTACTCACATTGGGATGATCCACAGGAATGCCAAGGAATCTGGAAGATCTATGACAGAGGAAGTCTTCACTTGGACGGTAAGCATGGGAGAATTTCCATGCTAGTAGATTCATATAAAATGTTTGCATTTGCTATTTTTTTATATCGCTATAGGCTCCAGTTCTCTAAAACAAATTACTCACATATACCAAAGCTTCAATAAGTATTGCTTGAAGTTCATAGATTCATCTTGACGTATCCAGTATCAGATGAAAAAACTAAACAAAACCTCCATGCCGTATTTTTGAAAAACAGAGAAAGTATGTATTTTTTATTCATTTTTAATGAGAAAAATTTTCACAGCAAAGACAAGTTCTTGACTATCCAAAACAATAGATGGGTGGTGGATTATAAAAGATCTTATACAAAAGGCATGACAACAATATAATTGAAAAAGACAATGAAATCATTAAGAAATTTCTTTTTCATCTAAACTACTGAAAATGCTTGCCTGGGAAAACTCAAAACATTAAAAAAACTATTTAAAAGTTCAAAACCCACTTAGTTTTAAAAACTAAAAACATTTTTAAAAACTAAACAGAACACCCACTTTAAAACATTATCCTGAGAAGTAAATTTGTGGTTACCTGTCTCAGGAGAAGCACCATTCCTATATCAATCAACCAGGATCATCGAAAGTCCAAATCTCACTGCCTAACTTGTGTCAGACACAAAAGTGGCATGAAGGAAATGTGATACTGCCCCACCAGAGTAATGAAGGGTATTTACAGGGTTCCGTTGCAGATCCAGGGACAGTCATTTAGAACAGATTGCTCTTTCAGATCAACTTTAATAACTCAGTCTGCATGATGTTCTTAGCCTGGAGAGCTGGTGGGGGTGGATAATGACTAAGATGACTAAGGAAATAGGCTTTCTTGATTTCTCCTTAGTCTAAATGAAAATAAGAGTAAAGAAATTCTCAAGAATAAAGCACATGGAATACATAAGATATCTATACACAGGATGCATATTACATGTATAAATATCTTTATTTGATACCAAACTGGGACTATGGTCAAGGCATTTATTAAGGTAAATATGAAAAAACAATCAATTATTACAACACTTCCTGTTTGTTCCCCTAATTTTAAGGTGATTAAATTAAAGCTTTACTATGTGGTTTGCATTAAAACACAACAAAGCTTCCTTTACTTGTGCTTTTGGTATGTAGTACATATCAAAGTTTACACTTTTCAAAAAGTATCATTTCCGCGAAGAAAATCTATTCAGAACTTTTTAAAAGAGCACTCTGAGACTAAGTTACTAAAGAAATCTGGAACAATTGTTATCATGTATGTACTCCTCAAGGTATACAGTTAAATCCTACTTCTCACCACATTAATATAATGATTATATTAACACACATAAATATGCTATAGTCTTGGTAGAAATAAGTTAACATTCCTTAGCTATGTGCTAGGCACTATGCTAGGATCTTTGTGTATGTGTTTTATTTAATAGATTTCCTTAACGTCTATGAAGTAGGTACTGTTATAATTCTCATTTTACAGATGAAAACTTGAGGCTTAGAAAGAAGTTTAAAACTTGCCCAAGGTCACACAACAAGTAAGTGACTGAGCCAAAATTGAACCTGAGTCTGTGCTTGTAACCACTGCAAATATTCAAATGATTATATTTCCAACATATTTGTGAAAAATTAAAGGTAAAAATGAATAGAAAACATATTAGGCCGGGCACGGTGGCTCACGCCTATAATCCCAGCACTTTGCAGGCTGAGGCGGGTGGCTCACCTGAGGTCAGGAGTTCAAGGCCAGCCTGGCCAACATGGTGAAACCCTGTCTCTATTAAAAATACAAAAATTAGCCGGGCGCGGTGGTGCGTGCCTGTAATCTCAGCTACTTGGGAGGCTGAGGCAGGAGAATCACTTGAATCCAGGAGGCAGATGTTACAGTGAGCCAAGATCACGCCCCTGCACTCCAGCCTGGGCGACAGAGTGAGACTCTGTCTCAAAAAAAGAAAGAAAGAAAAAAGAAAGAATAGAAAATATATCTTTCTTTTAGTAAATATTCTAAGGGAACACTATATAGGGTTTAAGTTTGTAATTTTTCTGACTGAAACCAACCCTGACATTATTTTGTATGACTAAGCAAAAAAAAGAAGTGATAATTTAGAAAGAAAAAAGCAAATGCTTGCAATAAACTCTATATGCAATGTTTTATCTGGGAACATGAATTGATATGTAGACTGGAGTTAGGCATTAGTGCTGAAAAGTGGGGCATTGGAAGCAGTCAGAATGCTATGACAGACCTATTTTTTCATTTCAAATTGTTATAATTATTGTGCTGAAACAATATAAGAGGTTTGTTCTTTTAAAACTAAATTTAAATGCTTTGGTGTTATTTCTGAGCACAGCAACATAGGTCAATAAAGTTTTTACAAGTTACGGGTAGGAAAATAACAGCTTGAATATTCTCTCTTCGTAAGGTTAGCTCAAAATATGCCAATATGCCAGGCTCTGAGTGATTCCACACAGATTCTATTTTTGGTCTGCTTGGACATCTCCAAAAACTGAAAACAAAGTTCAGTGTTCTTACTCATGACCCAGGTAATCACACTAATGTTAATGATGTGCGGGAAAGGAAATGGGAACTAACATTTCTTACAAGCGTATTCTAGGTTGCGGAGTAGCCTAAGTTACTCTCATTTAATTCTCATAGCAACCCTGCAAAGTGTTGTTATCTGCATGTTACTGGGAGGAAATTAAGCCTTAAAGAAGCATAGTTTTCCCAAAGTTACCCAATCAGTGAGTTACACAATTAAGTAGATTCAAACCTAAGCCTTTTAGAGGCTTCTTGTTGTTTGAGACAGAGTTTCACTCTTGTTGCTTAGGCTGGAGTGCAATGGTGTGGTCTCAGCTAACTGCAACCTCCAGCTCCCAGGTTCAAGCGATTCTCCTGCCTCAGCCTCCAAAGTAGCTGGGATTACAGGTGCCTGCCACCATGGCTAGCTAATTTTTGCATTTTTAGTAGAGACAGCGTTTCACCATGTTAGTCAGGCTGGTCTTGAACTCCTGACCTCAGGTGATCTGCCCACATCAGCCTCCCAAAGTGCTGGAATTACAGGCATGAGCCACCACACCCGGCCTAACCTAAGCCTTTTAGTTTAGAACTTACTCTCTTTTCAATGGCCCCCACTGTCTTATCATGAAGAATAATCTTTAAGATTAATTCAAAAATCAGAACTCACTCAAAGGAGGAAATTCATCATGATTTTCATATGTATTGATGGGCAATGGGATTGTTAAAGATATCACTTTAGTTTTATTGACTTTGTGTTTATTTAATAGAAACATGAAGGGAACAGAAAAATAGCATATGACTAAGCTCTAGGGCTGTTTTCACAAAGAAGACTCAATAAAATTGGTTGACTGAAATAGCAATGGCTAATACACACTTCTGGGAAGTTACCATCTTATTACATATAGTTTGTCAGGAAAATAGTAAGTGCCAAATGGAATGAAACTGTTGTCAAGGAGGGAAGAGTACAGAGGAAGAGCTTGGAGAACACAGACCATGGAAAATTCAAAAGAAATTTGTATCTTATATCCTTATCCAATTCACATTTTATTTGCATATGAATCTATATGTTTGGCATTTTCCTGAGTCAGCAAACTTCCAAGTGAATAAAGGCAGTAAGAAGACCTGCAAAATCTTTTTGTTTTGCTTTTTCATTCATTTTGCTCACCTCCAAATTGCTCTTCATTCCAAACTAAAAATGAATTAATCAAAACAGCCCAAACAAAGATTCATGGTTCAATGTAATTATCATGTGTATTAAATATCTTATATCTCCTTTCCCTTCATCTTTTAGGCTAGACAATGAGCTTCAGCTCGAAATGCAGGTGATAACGTCACTAAAAGGGATAAGTAAGCAGATAATGTTACAGAGAAGTTAAACACAAAAATTTTTCACAATGGGGATAAATTTAGCTGGGGATAAATCTATTGTAGATAAGTCCACTGGCCTGACAATATTGTGCAAATTTTCTTTTTTAAATTGTAGTTAATTTAATATAATCAAATACAAAGAAAATATTCCAAGAGCTTCCATAAGTAAAGAGCAGTTCACCTGCAAAGGAACAAGACCCAGAATGCCATTTGATTTCCCAACGGCAACACTGAATGCAAAACAATAGAGCCATATTTTTAAATAATGGAAGGAAAAGAAATTTGAACCTAGAATATTATTTCTAGACAAACTGTCATTCAAATCTGAAGGTATAATAAAAGTACTCTCTCACATAGGTCTCAAATGGTTTGCCATACAAACACTCATTTTTTGTGAGAAAACATTTTGGGAGAAAGTAATAAAAATAAGAGAAGCACAGCAGGTGAAGTGGCTCACAGCCGTAATCCCAGCACTTTGGGAAGCTGAGGCGGATGGATCACTTGAGCCTAGGAGTTTGAGACCAGCCTGGGCAACATGATGAAACACCACCTGTATAAAAAATTAAAAAATAATTAGCTGGGCGTGGTGGTGTGTGCCTGTAGTACCAGCTACCAGGGAGGCTGAGGCAGGAGGATTGAGCCTGGGAGATGGAGGCTACAATGAGCTTTGATTGTGCCACTGCACTCCAGCCTGGGCTGCAGTAAAATGAGACCCTGTCTCAAAAAAAAAAAAAAAAAAAAAAAAAAAAAAAGGAGAGAGAAATAGATCCCTGAAAATTGCTGTTTAAGAGATAGAGAATTAATGAAAACCAAATATTTTGGTAATATTCATCATTCAAGAGAACCAGAATTTAAATTCTGGGCAGTAGCAAAAGATTAAAGGCAGATGACAATGTGATAAAGTACTTTTCCTGTTAGGAGAAAAATGCAAATATTAATAAGTTAAAGAAGTCAATAAGGATAAGTAAACATGAGACTATATCTTAAGATAAGGATAACAAGTATAAAAACAAAATGTACAATTTCTAAACCAGCAGAAGAAAACTTGACCTATACAATTGAAATCAGGAACAAAAACAAAAAGAAATCAGAGGTTCAGTAAATTAAAAATATAATAAGCTATCAGAAGTAAGTTTTAAAAATTTGAGTAAATGTAAGTACAAATAGGTTAAATCCACCAACTAAAAGACAGGTACTGTCAACCTGGAGTTAAGAACAAGAATATTAAATAAACACATTGAAGACAAAATGAAAAAAAAAGTTAAAAATGAAAGGAATGAAAGCTTATATTAAGCAACTATGAACCTAAAGAAAGTTGGTGTAGTAATCTTAATATCGGACAAAAGAGAATACAAGGCTAAAAAATACTGTCAGGCCAAAGGATGACATTACATACTGATGAAGGCAGCTAGAGCAAATTTTCATCAAGAATAAGAAAAGCTTTGGTACAATCAGAAATGTGAGCATCCCAATCTTATGAAATACAAACCACTGTTCTGGTCTTACCTGCCACTCTTCTACACAATTACTTATCTCCAACCAAAATGTTCCACCAATATTTCCTTGCCTTCTCTTTACTCCGTGCCTTTGTTCACTGTCACTTCCACTTATGTAATTAAACAACTACTTGTTGCAGCGTTTCTTATATTGTTGAATTCAGCCAGGTCTTTATTTACGTATTTATGTATTATTTACTCAACTAGATAAACTTTTTGAGAATTGAAGCTAGACAAAATTTTTCTTTTTAGGTCACTCAGTTCTAATCTTGAGGCATGACACAAAGTAGGCACATAATAAATATTTATCTGTGGCATGCCATAAAAATGATGTATAAACTGTCCTAAATTATTGTCAATCAACACATATTTACTGAAAACTTATTATGTGCCAGGAAAGATCAAATGGCCCAGACTCTCAGCAACATTAACTGATTTAATTGTCATAATGGTTATGATTTTTTAACACAAAAATACTATTAAAAATTAAATCAAATGAAGAAAGGAGCTAAAAATGATTGTATGTTCACCATGCACCAGTCACAAACTGAGGAACTGTATGTGCATTTGGCTCAATGGATGCTTATAATTCTTGAGATAATTGATATAGGGGAACTCTTGCTTTTGAAAAAGACTTGGTGCTGTTTTCAGTGACCACCTTGCCCAAGGGTTCGTCCACAGGTGCTAATAAGAGGTGTTTTTGTACTTTTACATCCTTCTAAACTGGCTTACTACTATTTTTTTCTGACTACCTTTGCCCAAACTTTGTTTTACATAAGGTCCTTGCTTTCTATCCACCCTGTAAAGATCAGGCTCTTTCTTCTTCCATATGCTGCGCCGATGGGCAGTTCTGTTCATTCTCATGCGCTGGTTTTGGGGATCCCACTCAAGCCACAGACTGTTTCCTGTTTGCCCAGAAATAAACAGTACACTTAAAACACACACAATATTTTCTAATTTCAATCAAGATTTCAACTATCTGTGACGGACTGCAAACTGGACTCATTTCTGGAAAGGCAGATAAGCCAGAATGAATTATTTAGCTCCCTGAGTGACCCTAGCTCACCCCAACCCAGCATCCACATTAACCAAGCTTTGTTCTTCATATTTAATTCATAATTTAATTTACTACAATAACCCAGGAAGTATAGGTCATTATCCCTATTTTGTGAAGGATGAAACTGAAAAAATTATATGTTACTGTGGTTTTTGCAAATTCAAGGATCTGAAAAAGACTTAGGAAGCATACTTTAAGATTTTCCAAGGTATACTATATCATTATCCTCTTTTTATAGAGGAGGAAACTGAAGATCAGAGAAGAAATTGCACAAAGCCACTCAGAGCTGTGATTCACATCTAAGGTCCGTACAACGCCGAAGCCCAGTTCTTGTCTGCTACACCACGCCACATTTCAGAGGCCTGCACACTCATTAGTAATGCATTCAGGAATCTATTTGGAAAAAAAACACAGCAGATGCAGAGTAACAAGATGGAGACATCCGGTGATATTGGGATTACCTTGATTTCATGACTTCCTCCAAAGCATTTCCAAGTCCTTGGAAATGCAGGTGATTTACTATCTCTCACTAGTAAAAGAAATAGCTTAAAGGAATTGAAGCAACAATACATAATAAGGAATTCTCTCTGTGCATCTCTATCTGCAAATTATTAGTTACTTTTTTTTTTTTTTTTTTTTGAGACAGAGTCTTGCTCTGCCACCCAGGCTGGAGTGCAGTGGCACGATCTTGGCTCACTGCAACCTCTGCCTCCCAAGTTCAAGTGATTCTCATGTCTCAGCCTCCTGAGTAGCTGGGATGACAGGCGCATGGCACTATGCCCAGCTAATTTTTGTATTTTTAATAGAGACTGGGTGTCACCATGTTGGCCAGGCTGTAGTTACTATTTTTAAAGTAGACATCTGAAGTTATCTACAATCACATATTTGTTATTACATGCCAATAAAAACAACAACAACAACAAAACAACACTCCTGCCCTTGAAATTGGTCTTTGTTATGATTATTTTGTATATAGGAGAGTTAAGCACTAGAAAGGCCATGCTGCATAACCATGTAAGCCAGCAGTAAAACTCAGATTTTCAAGTTGACATTATTAATTTAGTTTAACGAGGGTTATTTTGGGAGGCACCCCAAATTTTATCTATTAGCAAAACTGGAGCAATAAATGTGTGCCAAGTGAGACTTACAACAGCTTTGAGTAACTGGGTATACAAGGCAACAAAAAAGGTGGTTATAGATTATTTTATGTCTCTAAACAGTAATTACTACCATTATTATTTTACTAAGTCTTAAGAAAACTGTGAGAACCAGATTAATTTATGTGTTCATTGAAACATATCTAATTGCTTCATGAACTTTATTTTAAAGGTCACTTAGTGTATTAAAAACTTCTTCCCTGGCTACTATGGGAAATCTCATAAAATAAGGACCCAGATTTAAAAAAAAATTTTTTTGTTTGAGACAGAGTCTTGCTCTTGTCGCCCAGGCTGGAGTGCAATGGCATGATCTCAGCTCACTGCAACCTCTGCCTCCTGGGTTCAAGCGATTCTCCTGCCTCAGCCTCTCGAGTAGCTGGGATTACAGGCGCCTGCCACCACACCGGGCTAATTTTTGTATTTTTAAAGAGATGGGGTTTTGCCGTGTTGCCCAGGCTGGCCTCAAACTCCTGACCTTGTGATCCGCCCGCCTCGGCCTCCCAAAGTGCTGGGATTACAGGTGTGAGTCACCGTGCCCGGCCAAAAAATTTCTTATCTGCTTTCCAATTTTGCATGAATAGTGGTGAAAGTAATCTGATTACTATGTTAATAAAAAGAAGTAGCTGGACTGCCTGTTTGTCATTTGTTCACCAATCATGTGAACTATGTGTTGGAATGAAGTGTTTGATAGAGATTTATTTTATTTTATCCTCTCAAATTAATTTAGATTCTAAATCTATTAATTTAGAAAGTGAAGGGCAGAGAACCTTCCCAAGTGCCACGATCAGGTAATGTTTAACTTAAATAATAAAAAAATAGATAAGCATAAAAGCCATAGTAAAATTGAGATCTTTTTTTTGGAGACAGAGTCTCGCTCTGTTGCCCAGGCTGGAGTGCAGAGGCCCAATCTCAGCTCACTGCAACCTTCGCTTCCCAGGTTCAAGAGATTCTCCCACTTCTGCCTCCCAAGTAGCTGGGATTACAGGTGCCTGCCACCATGACCAGCTAATTTTTGTATTTTTAGTAGAGACAGGGTTTCACCATGTTGCCCTGGCTAGTCTGGAAATCCTGAACTCAGGCAATCCACCCACCTTGGCCTCCCAAAGTGCTAAGATTACAGGCATAAGCCACCATGCCTGGCCTAAAATTGAGATCTTTAAGGACCTTAAGTTCAGAATAATGACCCACAGGAATTAAATTTAAGAAAGGGACATCACCTCTTTTGAAAACAAACAGTAATTAAAAACTAGTATTGAAAGATGAACGATTTTAAAATTTTGAAATTGATATATGCCCGATTTGGTTTGGACACGGATTTTTTTTTTTTTTAAATCAGCTATATAGTAAGACGATAAAAGAGAAAATAAAATAAATGCTATAATTAGGAAGAGAGTAATTCAGTACTTAGAGCTGTATTCCAACTCCGCCACTTATTATGTGAGAAACATTAGGCGAGTTATTTAATCTCTTTGTGTCTCAGTTTTCTCATCTCTGTAAAAGAGGAAAATATCATAGGAATGCTGTGAGACTTAAGTGAGTTAATACTTTTAGAACAATGCCTGGCTCCTAGCAAGTGGTCAATAAATGTAAACCACCACTATTATCATTACTACTATAAAAATATATTTATTTTAAATAAATATTTTAGTTCACTTTGTGAAGTCACAGAGTGGAGCACACCCAGTTGCACTGAGCTGTAAACTCTAAGGAAAGGCCAAAGGCTGAATGGGCCACCTAGACTGATGAGTCAGACACAGCAGCAGTTCAGGTTTCCAGACTGATTCAGTCCTTGGCGTCTATCCTGAGGCTGACAACAAGAATGCTAATTAGTGCCAAGGGTGATGAGTTTTGTAACATGGGGTGCTCCATTAGAGATGCAAATCAGATCACTTACATCTTGTATAGAGCACCAACAGTAATCAAGTTCAGATTCACACCAGTAACAGAGGTAAAATGCTTCATATCTAGTTACCATGCTCCTGAACCATATGCTTCTGAATTCTGTGTTCTTGACTCAACTACTGCCAAGGAGCTAAACATAGCTAAAGGATTTAAATTATAATTTGATCTGACAACCAGGTATCAAACAATCCTTCTTTAGCCAAATAAGTAGAGCAGAGACAAATATCAGAGCAGTATATTCAGTTTATGCTATGTGCTTTGTGATAGGAAAATAATAATTGAGGGTATTGGTATATCTCTTATATTATCTGATCTAAAAAGGATGTCAGCATAAGCTTGGTATTCAACATAGACTAACCAAATTATTGTTAAGGTTAAGTGATTTAGAATATAGAAATCTAGGAAAGTGAGGAATATCCTAACCTTTCTATGATCGTGAATTGTCTAATAGACTACCGTTGAATGCATACAAACACTCTTATGTAGAATAAGACAAAGCAGATTCAGTTCTTCTAAATAAATGCTCCTAAGGATAATGATGATGAACTGGGACAGATGTCAAATACAAAGGAACAGTGATGTTTTAAATCCTATTATATTCAAATGCCCAAATATTATTAATAATACTGTGCTTGAATAATTTTTTTTGCCTCACTCTGTCGCCCAGGCTGGAGGGCAGTGGCGCGATCTCAGCTCACTGCAACCTCCGCCTCCCGGGTTCAAGTGATTCTCCCGCCTCAGCCTCCCGAGTAGCTGGGGCTACAGGTGGCTGCCACCATGCCTGGCTAATTTTTGTATTTTTAGTAGAGACGGGGCTTCACCATATTGGCCAGGCTGGTCTCGAACTCCTGACCTTGTGATCCGCCCGCCTCAGCCTCCCAAAGTCAGATCTGCTTTAATACTCATGTTTCACATATGAGAAAACTGACATACAGAAAGAACAATTGACTTAGAGTTACATGGCAAGTCAATACTGAAGTATTAAGAGTTATCATCTGCCCAGACCAGTGTTTATCTTATAAATCTTCAGATTTTGGTGAACCTTGTCCGCATAAATAGGATGACATGATTTAGGAACTATTAGAAATATCAGTTGATTTGTATATATTATCTTTTACCAATCTCTGAATCAAATTCATACCTAATAATGAATTGTCTTAGCATAATTCTATTCTATTTCAATTTTGTGAGTAAAAGGCCTAACAAAAAATTTATTTTGAAATCTGATCTCCAGATAACAATTTTTTTTTCCATTCTGAATTTTGGTAAAATATGCATAACATACAATTTACCATTTTAACCATTTTGAAGGTTTCAGTTCTGTGGCATTGAGTACACTCACATTGTTGTACAGCCATTGTCACCACCCATCTCCAGAATCTTTTTCATCTTGCAAAATTAAACCTCTGTATCCATTAAACAATAACTCCCCGTATTCCCCTCTTCCCCCAACTGCTGGCAACCACCATTTTCCTTTCTGTCCCTAGAACTTTGTCTTGCTACTCTTAGTTCCATATAACCTATGCTTATGAACATTCAAAAATGTTTTGTCTTTAAAGAAAACTTAGAGGAAGATTCTTTAAATTATTCACTTCCAATTAGTCTCTGAAGTGAGACTCTGTAACAGAGTTCTGCCTGGAGGATCCACATTAGGCTGGTTCTAGGTACTCAGTTTGTTGAGTTGTAAATGGCTGGTACTCCAGATGGGAGGCAGGGAGACTCTGGTCTGCAGTGTGATTTGTGATAGGCTCTCCCACCTTGCCAGAGTCCACAGGATGCTTCTGCAAATTACGGCCAAAAAAGAGTTATTCGTATGCATGCCTTTCATGCCTTATAATTTTTTTTTTTTTTTTTTGAGACAGGGACTGACTCTGTCACCCAAGCTGGAGTGTAATAGAGTGATCTCTTCTTACTACAGCCTTGACCTCCCAGACTCAAGCAATCTTCCCACCTCAGCCTCCCGAGTAGCTGGGACCACAGATATGTGATGCCACATCCACACCCAGGTAATTTTGGAATTTTTTGTAGAGAAGGGGTTTTACCATGTTGCCAAGGCTGGTCTGGAACTCCTGAGCCCAAGCAATCCATCCACCACAGCCTCCCAAACTGCTCCTGGCCTCGTGCCTTATATCTTCTTCATTGCTTTTAAAAAGTCTCCCTCTGTAGCCCAGGCTGGAGTGCAATGGTGCAATCTTGGCTCACTGCAACCTCCATCTCCCAGGTTCAAGTGATTCTTAGGCCTCAACCTCCCTAGTAGCTGGGATTACAGCACCCGCCACCATGCCCAGCTACTTTTTGTAATTTTAGTAGAGACAGGGATTCACTACGTTGGCCAGGCTGGTCTCGAACTCCTGACCTCAAGTGATCTGCCCACCTTGGCCTCCCAAAGTGCTGGGATTACAGGCCTGAGTCACTGTGTCCAGCCCCCATGCCTTATATTTTACATAGTCACACCCACCTATTTTTTGTTTTCTTTGAAAATGCTAAACTTTAAGACCCAGTAACATTGTTTCAGAGGAGCCTAATTTACATATCACGAAGGAAATTTTATTTGTTATAAAACGCTGCTACCTATGTCAGAGGTGTTTGAACCAGGGTGACTTCCATCTCGAATAGGGGATGGGTAAAATAAGGCTGAGACCAAGGCCAGACGCAGTGGCTCACGCTTGTAATCCCAGCACTTTGGGAGGCCGAGGTGGATGGATCACCTGAGGTGAGGAGTTGAAGACCAGCCTGGCCAACATGGTGAAACCCCGTCTCTACTAAAAATACAAATACTGGGCGTGGTGGCGGGCACCTGTAGTCCCAGCTACTCAGGAGGCTGAGGCAGGAGGATCGCTTGAACCTGGGAGGCAGAGGTTGCAGTGAGCCGAGACAGTGCCATTGCACTCCAGCCAGGGCAACAAGAGCGAAACTCCGTCTCAAAAAAAAAAAAATAATTAAAAAATAAAATAAGGCCGAGACCTGCTGGGCCACATTCCCAGCAGATTAGGCATTCTTAGTCACAGGATGAGACAGAAGGTGGGCAGGATTGGTTTCACAAGGTATAGATCGTAAAGATACTGCTGATAAAACAGGATATGGTCAAGAAGCCAGCCAAAATCCACCAAATCCAAGATGGCGATAAAAGTGACCTTTGGTTGTCCTCACTTCTCATTATACGCTAATTATAGTATATTCGCATGCTAAAAGACACTCCCACTCACCACCACCGTGACAGTTTACAAATGCCATGGCAATGATAGGAAGTTTCCCTATGTAGTCTAAAAAAGTGGAAGGACCCTCAGTTCTGGGAAATATTTACCCCTTTCCCGGAAAACTCGTGAATAATCCACCCCTTGTTTAGCATATAATCAAGAAGCAACAATATGTATACTCAGCTCAGCCTACGGAGTAGCCATTCTTTTATTCTTTTACTTTCTTTCTCTTTTTTTGTTTTTTGAGATGGAGTCTCGCTCTGTCGCCCAGGCTGGAGTGCAGTGGTGCGATCTCGGCTCACTGCAAGCTCCGCCTCCGGGGTTCACACCATTCTCCTGCCTCAGCCTCCCTAGTAGCTGGGACTACAGGTGCCCGCCACCACACCCGGTTCATTTTTTTGTTTTTTTTTTTTTTTTTTTTTAGTAGAGATAGGGTTTCACCGTGTTAGCCAGGATGGTCTCGATCTCCTGACCTAGTGATTTGCCTGCCTCGGCCTCCCAAAGTGCTGGGATTACAGGCACGAGCCACCGCGCCTGGCCTATTCCTTTACTTTCTTAATAAACTTGCTTTCACTTTACTCTATGGACTTGCCCTGAATTCTTTCTTGATCCAAGAACACTCTCTTGGGGTCTGGATCGAGACCCCTTTCTGATATCAGCTACATTTTTAGAGCCATGGTTTTGTCAAGAATTTTAAGCCATTTTAGAATACTTGAGAGCAAATATAATGAAACTTAGCAAGGTCAAAAGCACTGGTTTCTAACCTTTTCAAGGTTGAGATGAGGCCTCATTTTTCCAACATGTAAAAATGTTGTAGACAGCTGGACCTGGTGGCTCACGCCTAAAATTCCACCGCTTTGGGAGGCCAAGGCAGGAGGATCACTTGAGCTCAAGGGTTCATGGGAGACCAGCCTGGGCAATATAGTGAGACTTCATCTCTACTAAAAAAAAAAATAAATAAATAAAAATAAAAATAAAAAATAAAAAATAAATTATCTGTTTTCAGATAATCTTTGACATACACATGGATTTGTGGGCCCATTACAGTTAATTCACAGCCCTCCAGGGGTCTTGCTCACATGTTAGAAACTACTGATCCAAGAAAACAAGCAGGTTCTAGCCCCAGCTCTATCTCTCACTAGCTATACAGTCTTGGGTAGATCATTCTACATGCTTCAGTTACCTCACCTTTTCAGTTAACGAAAAATGAGGAAACTGTTTTGCTTACTTCAGAAAATTTACAATGAGTATAAGAATGAAATAATATACAAAGGATTGAAAGCTTAAACATGACACATAAAATAAAGTGACATAATTATGAAAGAATTTTATTTTATAGAAAACACTTGGAAGCATCATAGAGCACTCCTACACTCTGAAAACTTAACTAGAAAATCAACATATCATGAATAATGCATGTAATTTGACGTGTCTTAAGAAAAGAACAACTAGCATTCCTGTATTTATAAGTATATTCATCAAGGACTGCTTGTAACAGCAAAAAACTGGAAACAACATACATTTTTTTTTTTTTGAGACGAAGTCTCACTCTTGTCCCCCAGGCTGGAGTGCAATGGCTCAATCTCGGCTCACTGCAACCTCCACCTCCCAGGTTCAAGCGATTCTCCTGCCTCGGCCTCCTAAGTAGCTGGGATTACAGGTACCTGCCACCATGCCCGGCTAATTTTCATATTTTTAGGAGAGATAGGGTTTCACCATGTTGGCCAGGGTGATCTCAAACTCCTGACCTCAGATGATCCACCCACCTCAGCCGGTATCCCAAAGTGCTGGGATTACAGGCGTGAGCCACTGCGCACGGCCAACAACATACACTTCTTAACATGGAAAGATGATATGTAAAATTTTTTTCACCAGTTTTCAAAACAATATTTATGACTCCACTTTATTTTTTAAAATTCTGGAGTCAAATACTCTTTTCTTTTTTTTAGAGACAGAGCTGTGCTCTGTTGCCCAGACTGGAGAGCAGTGACACAATCATAGCTCACTGCACCCTCAAACTCCTGGGCTCAAGCAATCCATTCACCTTGGCCTCCCAAAGCACTGGGATTACAAATACTAGCCAAAGAACCCAACCTGGATTACAATATTTTAAAATGTTAGTTATAGCCAGGGAGTAGAATTACGGGTGATTTTTCTCTTGTAGTTTTTTTTTTTTTTTGGCTGCACTTAAAAAAAAAAAAGTTCTAATAAAAGTGTTTATTTTTATAAAGAGGACAAAATAGTAAAACTCTTCCTCCACATCAAAAAAACAATGCCTCAAGCACATCAAAAGAAGGAAAAGAAAAAAAAAAAACGAGCAAATTTGGGCTGTAGTCTAGGCTGGGCATGGTTGCTCATGCCTATAATCCCAGCACTTTGGGAGGCTAAGGGGGGGTCAGATCACTTGAGCCCCGGAGTTCAAGACCAGCCTGGGTAACATGGTGAAACCCCATCTCTACCTAAAATACAAAAATTAGCCCAGCATAGTGGCAGGCACCTGTAGCCCTAGCTAATCGAAAGGCTGAGGTGGGAGGATCACCTGAGCCTGGGAGCTGGAGGTTGCAGGAGCTGAGATTGCACCAACACACTCCAGCCTGGGCAATAGGGCAAGACCCTGTCAAAAAAAAAAAAAAAAGGGCTGTAGTCTAGTTGATGGTATATATGTATATATGTCTTTATACATAAATATAAATATGCATATATCTATATCTTAAGAGGTAATAGAATGACAGGTAGGAAAGAGAAATCAGAGAATAAAGAATCAGCACTGTCCACCCGAGAGAGCCCTATTGCTCCTGGTGGAGAAGGTGGGAGCCCAGGCCAATGCTCACAAGATGCCATAATCAATTACCTGCCTTTCTCCAGTCCATGCCTACCCAGCAGCATTCTAATTTCAGTTTAGTTTTTTAAAAAATAAGTTTCCTCATAAAGAAAAGAAAAGCTGATTTTTAACATAACATGCTATTTGGTTTGCTTTAAAACCATTTTTATCATTGTAAATTAACAAATCGGAATTCTGGCTGATATAGTACTCTCCTGGGAATTTGGTTAATGTGAGTACTTTGCTAAGGGGCTGGATCACTCTAAGAATTTTGGGAAAAAATATATATTATGTTTCTGAGTTTGAAAAGCTGAACACCAGACAATGAAACCCGATAATTTCATCAATGTAATTATAAGCTACAAGGTCTTATGACAGTCAACCAACTGGACTTCCCTAAGAAGCGATCCTATAATTCAATGTGTCACCTTTAGCATGAAATAAACACAGGGCAGGTATGTCTTGGAGACATAATGGAGTTTTACAGTATGAACAATAGGTATAACATTTTAGCTATAATCCAGTGTTATCATTCCTAGTCTGGAGATGTACATAAAGACCAGAGAAAGTAAGTAGGTTATCTACGATTATAATTGATAGTTCAAACTTGAAATTGTAATTGGTGCCTCCTAGTCCGGAATGTGAAACTATTTTCCTCAGCCTTTATGAAAGAATGTCACAGCTCTACATTGCACATATTCATGACTATATCTACCTTCCCTGTTTTAATAAGTGCTCATTGCGGCCTGGCGCAGTGGCTCACGCCTGTAATCCTAGCACTTTGGGAGGCCGAGGCGGGTGGATCACTTGAGGTCAGGAGTTCGAAACCAGCCTGACCAACGTGGTGAAACCCCATCTCTACTAAAAATACAAAAAAATTAGCCGGGTGTGGTGGCAGGCGCCTGTAATCCCAGCTACTTGGGAGGCTGAGGCAGGAGAATTGCTTGAACCCAGAAGGCAGAGGTTGCAGTGAGCTGACATTGCGCCACTGCACTCCAACCTGGGTGACAGAGTGAGACTTTGTCTCAAAAAAAAAAAAAGTGTTCATTGAGTAGTATGTTCAAAGCATTCTGCTAGGTTAAGATTTTTTTCAAATCTGCTCTGTAGGTTTTATAACACGAGTAGGCGTCTAACACTGAAAGTCGGATGGAGGAAAATATGCCTATTTACTAATAATCTAATACCTGCAAGGCGCTATTCTAAACACACTACATCATACTTCATTTAATATTTACTAAACCCTTAAGCTGTGTCCCATATAAGTTCTCTAATGATATCCTAAATGGATATACTTCATTCCATCAGATCATATCCAAGATTATCATTCAGTGAAAATTATCATTACTGTAAAGCATTTATTAATCATTTCATTATATATAACACTGAAGTACCACTATAACTGGACAATCTTAGAGTAATGGGTTATAAATATTCACTGAAAACAGAGACTGGAGACAATTACAGATCCTCTTTTGGGTGAATCAACAGTTGATACTTCAACAACAAAAGAGGCTTCTCTTCTGTCTTCTCGCACACTTAAGCATTCTCTTAAAAACAAACAAACAAGGCCAGGCGCGCTGTCTCACGCCTGTAATCCCAGCACTTTGGGAGGCTGAGGTGGGCGAATCACGGGGTCAGGAGATCGAGACCAGCCTGGCTAACACGGTGAAACCCGTCTCTACTAAAAATACAAAAACAAAATTAGCCGGGCATGGTGGCAGGCACCTGTAGTCCCAGCTACTCAGGAGGCTGAGGCAGGAGAATGGTGTGAACCCGGGAAACGGAGCTTGCAGTGAGCCGGGATCGCGCCACTGCACTCCAGCCTGGGCGACAGAGCGAGTCTCAAAAACAAACAAACAAACAAACAAAAAACAGGCCAGGCAAAGTGGCTCATACCTTTAATGCCAGCACTTTGGGAGGCCAAGGTGGGTGGATCACTTGAGGCCAGGAATTCAAGACCAGGCTGGCCAATGTGGCAAAACCCTGTCTCTACTAAAAATACAAAAATTAGCTGAGCACTGTGGCGCATGCCTGTAATCCCAGCTACTTGGGAGGCCGAGGCATGAGAATCACTTAAACCCAGGAGGCAGAGGTTGCAGTGAGCTAAGCTAGCACCACTGCACTCCGTCCTGGGTAACAGAGTGAGACTCTGTCTCAAAAATTACACAAACAAACTCACAAAAGACTACGCATTGTATGATTTCATTGATGTGAAATATCTAGAATAGGCAAGTCTATAGAAACAGAAAGTAGATTAATGGCTTCCTGGGGCTGTTAGTGGGAGCATGTTGGAGGAAAAGAGGAGTTACTGTTATTGGATATGAGGAGGTGATACAAATGTTCTAAAATTGTTTGTGGCAATGGTTGCACAACTCTGTAAATTTTCTAAAATCCATTGACTTACACACTTTAAACAGGTGAATTGTATGGTGTATTAATTATATCTCAATTAATTTATTTTTTTAAAGTTCTGAATTTCTGCTATCCACTTGCACAACTCCTTCAGATTAACCCTGTGAGAAACTCTGTTAATAGCACTGGAAGGTTTTACCATTAATGAGGAGCTGTAACTTCAAAAAGCAATTGGTAATATATTATTAAAATGAATTCTAGCATGGGAGACAGAAACTTATAGAAACGATGGAGAGTGATAGATCAGTACCCTGACTGGGAGTTAT
The DNA here is from genome assembly GCF_028885655.2 of Pongo abelii. Classification (NCBI taxonomy): domain Eukaryota; kingdom Metazoa; phylum Chordata; class Mammalia; order Primates; family Hominidae; genus Pongo; species Pongo abelii. The sequence goes on from NC_071993.2 coordinate 76,163,604, forward strand.
TCATGTGCAACGTAAAAATCAATCACTGATTCGATTCTTTATGAAACAATAATACAGAATATTCTGGTCCCCTCCAGGATTCTGTTGACTGTCCTCAATCAGCTCAATTGCTCTGCACTTCATTCATGAAAGAAGCACACTGTTGCCCACTGAGTCCTATTTGTATTATCTCTGATCTTCCTTTCTTGGCTCTGCAGTTTCTTTACATTGCTTGGCAATGCCCTTTCATCATTCCCTTTCCCACATGGCTTTAAAGATTTTTCTAGGACACCCTCCCCTCTTTAACACTTGAAAGAAGCAGCACCTACATACCCCAGAGAGCCCCAATTCAATAAGGTGACAGTGAGTGGTTCAGATGAATACCCTGATTAAGGATGAATGAATGTTCTTAATCTATTGCTGTCTTAATCATTAGATTCCTGGAGGCACCTTTTTACTGGGACAGTATTAAATATTTCAATTATCTGGACATCCCCTTAAGAAATCTCTTGCTTTACCTCCCAAGATGAATTTTGAGGGAGGACCTTACCTGGCACAAACAGCAGTGGAGCTCCAAAGCCTACATTGGGTAGTTCCAGCCGGGACTCCCAGCCCCTCACCTCACTTGTTGAGGGCAGGAAGGCTGCCATGGTTTTCCCTTCCTGGGATTGCCCGTCCTGCTAATTTTAGGCTGCTTCCTCATGCGGCTGCCATGGGTATCAGAGCATGTGGCTCCCCTTGGAGGAGCTATTTTCTCCTGTGAGCCTCACTTATTTGTTTCCAGCTTCTCTCCCTTCCCCTCCCTGCTCCCCACCTCTGTAGGGTAGAGTTGTTTCACAGTAAAAAATAAAACATCTTTCAGAATCATACTCTGATCTGCATTTATTCCTGAATCTAAGACACCAAGGGAAACTTTACTTTTTCCCCCAAGGGAAACTTTTCATGTTAGATTTAATTGTACCTGCCAATAGCAAGATTTCCAAATCATGTTTATTTAACGAATATTTGCTAAATTCCTACAATGAATAAGATCTTGCCCTAGGTCACTGGGATACAATGATGAGCAAAGCAAACTCGTATTTCACTGATGAAATCTTAATAACAGAGATTTATTAAACTTCTGCTATATTCAGTGTTCTCTGTTAAGACTTTAAAATATAAAAATCAATAGGTAGAACTCCTTTCCTCAAAGAGCTCACAGATATTTCAATATGTAGAGAGAAATTCAAAGACATAGATCTTATACATTCCTGTTGAGATTTAGAGATAATTAATGGATTCACTCATTTGATTAATCAGTAAAATTAGATTTGAGATATTTTATGGACATAGTATTCTGTTAGGCACTGGAAACAATAAATAAAAGTGTATCACGGGTCCCTTCCTTAGAAAGATAACAATCTAAACGAGGAATGATTGCTCAATTGACAAATATTTAATGGATATTTACTATATATATGTTCACAGTCTTCTCCATTGAGGACTTCTTGATAAGCAGTGTGTTTGCTTATGCAAATAACATATAAATATACAATTCCTTTGCTTTTTGAGAGTAATTATTTCTATCTTCATCCTTCCTACCATGGCCTCGGTTCAGGCTATCATCGATTCCAGCCTGGAATGATTCTTTTTCATTATTTTGAAAGATTTTATATACTAAATAAAATGTTCTGAGCCGAGGCAGGTGGATTACCTGAGGCCAGGAGTTTTGAGACCAGCCTGCCCAGCACGGTGAAACCCCGTCTCTACTGAAAATACAAAAATTAGCTGGGCATGCTGGCGGGGGCCTGTAATCCCAGCTCAGGAGGCTGAGGCAAGAGAATCGCTTGAACCCTGGAGGCAGAGTTAGCAGTGAGCCATGATTGCACCACTGCACTCCAGCCTGGGCAACAGAGTGAGACTCTGCCTCAAAATAAATAAATAAACAAATAATTAAATAAAATAGTCTAACAATTTATTTCTTATATGTATTAGTCAAAAATAAACACTTGGTAACTACAGCTTCTGAATATATGAAACAAGTTGTATTCATTCATTCCTGGGGATACAAGGGTAAAAAGATCCAAGTTCCTGACCTTCAGCTAGCCATCTAGTGAGGGAGAAGACAGGAAATTGATTATGTTGAAGTGTGGCAAGCTCTGTAGCAGAGGATGGCACCAGAGAGGAGGGTGTTAACTGTCACAGACAGGCCAAGTCTTCATTAAGAAAGTACTGCCTAAGCTGAGTATTGAAAAATGAAAAACTTACTAGGTTAGGAGCAACATGAAAATTAGGAAGATGTGAGAGAGCATATTTCATGCCTCATAAAACAAAGATGAGGTGTGATTTGAGGAATGTGGCAGGGATGAGGTTGCAGAGGAGGACAAAGGCTTGATTATGAAGAACTTTGAATGCCTAAATTATAAACGTTTTGAGGAGGTATCATCAAATCTGCATTTGAGAAAGATCACTCAGTGGCTGTGTGTTTGGACCAAAGGGCCAAGACTACAGGTAGTCTATAGACCAGGGAAATAGTCCAGGCTGGAATAGATGATAGCTTGAACTGAGGCCATAGTAGGAGGAATGAAGATTGAAATCATTACTGCCAAAAAGCAAATGAATGATATCTTTGTATGCTATTTGCATAAGCAAACACACTGCTTACCAACTTAAACGATATAAGTATGAAAGTATAGTCGACAATATGCAAACTCTATGCAGCATCTCAACATTCTCCTTTCTATCCCCCTGAGCATTTTGCTCTTCTTTGGAGCCAAAGGAGTTGAAGAACCTGGAGAAGCCATTCTAGGCATTCAAAGCACAGGTGATGATTATTAACACAACATGATACATCAGAATACATTCAACTTAAGATTTGTATTCCACTTGGATAGAATAAGACTGAACATATCCATCATTTATTTCTATTTGTGGTTAACTGCCCCTGTAGGTTCATGGTCTGGCGTGTTTTCCATATGAACATAACTAAGCCCTCCAATACTTGGAAAGAGGTACTTAGCACCTTATTGAGTAAAAATAGGTTACAAACTCCAAGATCCATTCAGCAAACTTTCATTGACTTCTATGTGTGTACAATAGGCTTTGAAGTAAAGAAAAATATCAGGGCCGGGCACAGTGGTTCACGCCTGTAATCCCAGCACTTTGGGAGGCCGAGGCAGGTGGATCACAAGGTCAGGAGTTCGAGACCAGCCTGGCCAATATGGTGAAACCCCGTCTCTACCAAAAATACAAAAATTAGCCAGGTGTGGTGGTGGGCGCCTCTAGTCCCAGCTACTCAGGAGGCTGAGGCAGGAGAATTGCTTGAACTGGGAGGCAGAGGCTGCAGTAAGCTGGGATCATGACATTGTACTCCAGCCTGGGTAACAGAGAAAGACTCCTTCTCAAAAAAAAAAAAAAAAAATCAGAATGATGTTCAGTACAGTATTAGCAGTATGCATCTTGGGGTCATTTTTCTGATAGTTCTTTACTTCTTTACTGAATTATTTTAATTATTAACAATAAGCATTAATATTTAAAATAAAAGCTATTTTAATTTTTTTTTTTTTTTTTTTTTGAGACAGGATCTCACTCTGTCACCCAGGCTGGAGGGCAGTGGTGCAATTTCGGCTCACTACAACCTCTGCCTCCTGGTTTCAAGCAATTCTTCTGCCTCAGCCTCCAGAATAGCTGAGATTACAGGTGCCCGCCACCACAGCTAATTAGCCCAGCTAATTTTTTTGTATTTTTAAAGTAGAGACGGGGTTCACCATGTAGGCCAGGATGGTCTCAAACTCCTGACCTCAAGCAATCCACCCACCTCAGCCTCCCAAAGTGCTGGAATTACAGGCATGAGCCACCGCGCCCAGCCTGATTTTTTTTAAAAATGGGAGTTCCCCATACTAAGCAAATTTAAAATAGAAGAGTTTTACACTTAAAAAAAAAATCATCTTATCCAGTCTATTTGTAACTGAGTTAGAGAAGGATGACAAGATGTTTCACCCTTATCGTAGATTAATTCAATACATAATTATATTCTCTGATTATGCTGTCCCTTAAAAATACACAAAGATGTTTCAACATTAAGAACAATTCTGACATTAACCATTCCTCAGGATTTCTATTTTATTGTCAACACTATCAGAGCTTGTGAATGGGAGCAGTTTGAAAGCTGCTCTTTGGAAGTTAGCTTGCTGGATAATGCTTCCTTTTAGAGATTGAATAGATGAAGTTGTTTGTTGGAAGTGAACAGCACACAACACTTCAATTCACTTCTTAAGATCCTGTGTTTACAAAGAGTAATTTTTGTTTGGCTTTTTTTTTTTAAAAAAAGTAGGTAAAACAGCAGCTTGAATTACATGGCAAACATTTTCTTGGCAAACATTTCTGTCATTTCAATATGGTTAAACTCTATTTAGGCAATGTGGAGGTGGCAACTATAATTTGTCTTCTAGGAACACTCTGTCCTTCCTAGTCACTACTGCTCAACAGTTTTGTCAGGCTATCAGATTTTACATTGAGATTATAAGAACATTTTTCAAACTCTAATGAAAATCTGTCCATAAAAATTGTGGTGTTTTATTTATTTCTGGATGCCAACTATTAGGACAATCTTTTTCATTTTTCTGAAAGAAGCATGAGTAGCAATAGAGATTTTTTAAAAAATTTGCAATCACTGTGCATAAAAGTTACCTGTATGCTAAAGGCAACCAATAATTAGTTCTATAAACATAAGAAGTACACTAAACTTAAGGAAATTAGGGGCAGGGAGGGTTAAAAAGCTTTCTCATCTCCTTACTTTTGTAGTTCTCCGTGCTGCTTTCATAAAAATTGTAATGCTTAGTTAAGATATGAAATGTACTGTCAGTTCCCATTATAAAAGTGATAATCAAATGAGATGCTTAGCAAGGCTTTGTCTTTTATAACATTACTTTGAAAGTTATTAATAAGGGATTCAATAGATGAAGATATCCATGCTCTGGCTAATTGTTATCCAAAGCAGCAGTACTGTTAATTCAACACAGATCTGTAGTTACAATTAGTTTTAGTCCTAATTTTATTTGAGGGCAGTGAGGCATGCAATCTAAAAATATACGTATTCTTCCCAAATTTATATTTCTGACAGTTATATTAGAACTTTCAACCTCAAATATCTTTATAGGACCCTTCGAAATCAGTAGCAACAAAATAGTTCAATTTGCTACTTGAAAGTATGACTGATAAGCTCTAATAGTTGAGATTCCTTCTTTGCTAGTCTCTGCTGTTGCTATGCTCTGTTTTCTTTAAAAGAAGACCCAGAGATTTAAAGGAATCATATAAGTATAAATTCTACACTTTCATATTGTATTACTTTGGTGATGCTGACTATTAACTAGAACTCACAGAATCCTCATTTTAGGACTGCTGTGGTTTAAAGCTAATTTTAAAGCACAGCTTATCATGCTGTTAAGTCTTTGATTCTAAACACAAATTTTATTTTTTACTGCCACAAAAAGCAGGGCAGTTTGAGAGCTTTCTCTGTTAAGAAAAGTAGTAACTGAAGTAATCGCATTATAATTTCAAATGTATGAACACATCCCCACATACTGGTGAAGGGCTACATTACATGTGATTTTTCACTTTTATTCCTGTTTGAATGCCATTTGAATTTTGAATTCCTATAATTAGGCGATGGAAGACAAACATAAAGAAATCACACAGAGTTATAAAAGAACATTTAAAAATATTTCTGGTATTTATGATGCAAACAGTACTACTATTTCACACTGGGATACCAAGAAGGGAATTGAAGCCAGAATGTAAATTTGGAGCCAGAATGGATGTTGGGATAATCGTGAGGGTGAAAGTAGAGAAGTCCTATAATAAATAACCTGGAATTATTATTCTTCATCTGTAGATTAAGTGGCATATTCTGTGACATACAATATTCTCAATAAAATTGTTTTGCTTGCATCCATTAGAAAGAAGGGCCACATTTTCCTGTCTGCTGTCTCATTATGTGGCAGGAGTGAGTTATTTCTCCTATCTTACTCTTTTCTGGAACAGGCTTATACCTACCTAAGATAACAGAAAAAGGACTTTTTTTTTTTTTTTTTTTACTTTGAGACAGAGTCTCTCTCTGTTGCCCAGGCTGGAGTACAATGGCACAATCTCGGCTCACTGCAACCTCCACCCCCCAGGTTCAATCAATTCTCCTGCCTCAGCCTCCCAAGTAGCTGTGCTTACAGGCGCCTACCACCATGCCCAGCTAATTTTTCTATTTTTAGTACAGATGAGGTTTCACCATGTTGGCCAGGCTGGTCTCGAACTCCTGACCTCAGGTGATTTGCCTGCTTTGGCCTCCCAAAGTGCTGGGATTACAGGCGTGAGCTGCCGCGCCCAGCCACAAAAGGACTTTTTATAATGCAATTCAGAAGAAAAAAAGAAATGGCTATGGGCTGAATTGTGTTACACCCCTCAATCTGCCACCCCTGAATTCATATGCTAAAGTCCTAACCCCCAGTACCTCAGAATGTGACTGTATTTGGAGTTAGGTTCTTTAACGAGGTAATAAGGTAAAATGAGGTCATATGGGTGGGACCTAATCCAATATGACTTTATAAGAAGAGGAGTCTAGGACACAGTCTGTAATATGCAAATAGAAGAAAGCAAGAAAGAACTATAAGATGTGCAAGAACAATGAAAAGGTGAATGGGAAAACAGACTTTAGGGCAGGAAGAACTGTGGTGTCACTGAGAGGAAAACGAACACGCACTTAGCAAATGTCCAGAATCCCAGGCAAATGAGATTATCTGCAGGCAGAAGGTACATAGATAATGTTGGTCTTTATCTCTTCTGAAATAATGTTTTCAAAATATATGTTACCCCATAAATCACCAGTTTTTCTTTAGGGTAATTGAGAGGTAGGTGCAAGTCACATTAAGTTTTCAGAAAATTAAGATAATAGAACAGTAGTGGGTTGAATAGAGCTCCCCCAAAATTCATGTCCATCTGAAACTTCAATATGTGATTTTATTTCAAAAATACAGTCACACACTGCATAAGGATATGTCAGTCAACAACAGTCCACATATAGGATTGTGTGGTCCCATAAGATTATAATAGCATATTTTTACTGTACCTTTTCTATGTTTAGATACACAAACACTTAGTGTATGATACAATTATGTTACAGTTGACTGTGGTACTCAGTATAGTAACATGCTGTACAGGTTTGTAGCCAAGGAGCAATAGGCCATACCATATAATCTAGGTGTTTAGTAGGCCACACCATCTAGGTTTGTGTAAGTCCACTCTGTGTTGTTTACACAATGACAAAATTGCCTAACAATGCATTTTTTAGACAATATCCCATCATTAAGGGACGCATGACTGTAATGCCTTTGCAGATGTCATCAAATTATGTCTCTAGAGATGTAAATAAGTTATAGATCTGATTAGGTGTGCCCTAAATTCAATGACCGGTGTTCTTACAAGGGAAAGGAAAGAGGAAAGAAAGGAGCTATCACAGAGGAAGGGAAGGAGGCCACGTGAAGATGGAGGTTGAGATTGGAGTTACACTCTCACAAGCCAGGGAATGATGAGAGCCACCAAAAGCAAGAAAAGGCATGGAAGGATCCTTCCTAAAGCCTTTGGAGGGAATGTAGCACTCCTAACACCTTGATTTTAGAATTCTTACCTCCAAAACCATGAGAGAATAAAGTCTGTTGTTTTAAGTCACCGAGTTTGTGGTAATTTGTTACAGCAGCCCTAGGAAATTAAATACAAGGATCAAAAGAAAACTGAGGGGTAAGTGGCACAAATGAACTCAAATTGGCATTCCCACATACATAGTTCTAAAATGTCTGACACCTCTAAAAGCAATGCTTACCAAAACAGAAACTTCTAATTCACTTAAAGGAGTCAAATAATTCAGTATTTAACTCATAAGATCCTCCTGACACTCAATATTTTAAAAATTTCATAGAATTACAACCTTGACTTAAACTATATAAATGTGAATATATACTTTGCAAATAAAAGGAAAATTTGATTCATTTGAAGTTCTGTATTTACTTTTAGATTAAGGATATAATTATGCATATTTACATTTTCAACCTCTTCTATTTTTGAAGCAAGTAAGGTTTCTCTTATCCACAACTTTTTAAGCCATAAGTTAAATATTTATAGAAATCTGGAAAATAGAGAAAACAATTGCTTCCAATTTCAACACTCTAACACAATTTGTAGTATTTTGGTATATTTCTTTTTCTTTTCCATCTTTTAAAAACATGGCAACAAGCAAGAAACATACAATTTTGAATTCTACTTTTAAAAGAACCTTATGATTGTATCATGTAAATTTTGCAGCAACACAGTCTTTCAAATCGTAATTTTACCAGCCACATATCAATACCCATTTTCCCATGTTGGAACTTAGGTTGCTTTTATGTTTTTATTTTTTATTTTTGTTTTTTTAATATGGAACTTAGGCTGCTTTTCATTTCTTTTTATTTTTTATTTTTTGTTTTTTGAGATGGAGTTTCACTCTCGTCACCCAGGCTGGAGTGCAATGGTGCAAATTCGGCTCACTGCATCCTCTGCCTCCTGGTTTCAAGTGATTCTCCTGCCTCAACCTCCCGAGTAGTTGGGATTACAGGTGCGCACCACCAAGCCCAGCTAATTTTTGCATTTTTAGTAGAGATGGGGTTTCACCATGTTGGCCAGGCTGGTCTTAAACTCCTGACCTCAGGTGATCCGCCTGGCTGGGCCTCTCAAAGTGCTGGGATTACATGCATGGGCCACCACACCCGGCTGGCTGCTTTTAATTTTTGCTGTGGGAAATAACACTGCAATAAAAATCTTGTTCATACTTTCATTCACCCACCCCCATGTTTTTATCTATCCTGCTAGACTTGGGAGGGTGTGACATAGTAGGTGCTCAATAAACATTTGTTGAATGCATCTTGTATTTCCTTAGGACAGAATCCAGAAGTAATATTGTACAGGTAAATGGTTTAGGACAATGTCTCACAATAAATATTGCTATTATTATGAACTATTATTAAATGAAATTTACTGGCTCTTGAAATATATTGCCAAATTTATTTATTAAAAGGTTGTGATAATTTACAATGCTGCCAGCACCATTAATTAATTAATTCAAGAAGTGTTTTTTTTTTTTTTTTTTTTTTTAGAGACAGGGTCTCTTACTCTGTTGCCCAGGCTGGAGTGCAGTAGCACAATCTCCGCTCACTGCAACCTTTGTCTCCTCAACTCCTCAACTCAAGCAATCTTCCCACTTCAGCCTCCCGAGTAGCTGTGACCACAGGTTCACACCACCCCATCCAGCTAATTTTTGTCTTTTTCTTGGAGACGCGGTTTCACTATTGTTGCCAGGCTGGTCATGAACTCCTGCGCTCAAAGCAATCTGCCCGCCTCGGCCTCCCAAAGGGCTGGAATTATAGGTCTTACCCATCGCACCCAGCCTCAGAAGTATATTTTTAGCACTTGCCGTGGGCCAGGAACTGTTCAAGATCCTGGGGGATAGAGCACGGAGCAAAACAGACAAAATCACTGCCTTTATGAGTTTTCATTCTAATGGAGGAGGTGAAGTTAAGTATCTATTTAAGTAATATGTAAATAGATTGTATATAATTGCTTATCCATTTTCTTAGTTATATATGTTTTACATGATAAGCATAATACATATTTATGAATTATATATTAAAATGTCAGTTTGTTATAATGGATATGAAGGAAAAGCAAGCAGCATAAGATGATAGGGAGAGAGGGGATGGTTTTTTGGATAGGCTGATCAGGGAAGTCTGTAGAGGTGACATGAGTAGAGACCTGAATGAAGAAAATGAGGTGAGATCCAGCAGGAGCAGTATGGCTAGAAGGAAGGGAGAAAGAGAAAGAGTGGAAGAAGAATGAATACTAGTTTTAGATGTCTCTCAACAGTCTGATCATTTTTTTTTTTAAATAAAAATAGGTAAAGAAAACTTTACTCTGTTATGAATTAAAATTATTTTCTTTCTGATCATATGGACTGCATTCCCTTACTAGTAATTCAGGAGAAATAATACTAGTAATAGTAAAAGCTAACATTTACAAAACTCCTGCCACATACAAGGCACTGTATGTGTCATTTTACTGGCTTCACAACAACCCAGTGAGATATGGATTATGAACATAATTATAAAAATTATGGCTGAGATGTAATATTCTGCAAAACAGACCATTAGTAAATGCCTCTGTGTTTGGGGGGATAGAAGGACAGAGGTCTGAAGTAAGCTTATACAGTTTAGGCTCTGAATTCAGATAAACCAGCACCAGAGATCATACTCACCAATATGTCACGCTGCATTTATACAACAAATTTACATTATTCTAATAACCCTAGGATCCTATACTTGTTTTATCTTAAAGATAATCACATGCTACTTTCTAAAACCTTGCACCATAGTTTCACAGATTTATAAGGTTAAAAGGAACATGCAAAAATGTCCATTCCACTTTCTACAAGCAAGATCTATCTTTAAAAATATTCCAGATAGATATACATCCAGGTGGAATAGACAGCTGTCCACCAATTCATGCTCTCCCTTCTACAGCATGAAGTAGTACTTGGGAACTCAGGGACTATGCTTCCCAGCACCCTTGTTTCTAGGGGCAGAGTTCTGTTTTGTGTATAGTAGTGATATGTGGCATTTCCCAAACAAGGATTTTAAGAAGCTCACCCTCCCTCCATCTTCTCAGGTCCCTGGAGATCAGTTTTCACTCATTAGGAACACTTATTTGGACTGCTAAAAAGGTTAAAAAAATACACTTATATTAAGCCACTCACATTTTAATTTTTATGTATTATAGCATCAAGTGTATATCTTAAAGATCCTGAATTCCATAACTTCCCTTTTAATGATATATTCTGAGGCAACAAGCCCTTAAGGGTAAAAGACCACAAACAAAAATCCTATAAGAGGCCTGGTGTGGTGGCTCACACCTGTAGTCCCAGCACTCTGGGAGGCCAGGGTGGGTGGATTACTAGAGCCCAGGAGTTGTAGATTACCCTGGGCAACATGGCAAGACCCTGTCTCTACAAAAAATACAAAAATTAGCCGAGCCTGGTGGCATGTGTCTGTAGTCCCAGCTACTCAGGAGGCTGAGATGAGAGGATCCCTTGAGCCCGGGAGGTGTAGATTGCGGTGAGCTGAGATGAGCAGAGCAAGATGCTGTCTCAAAAAAAAAAAAAAAAAAAAAAGGCCAACAAGAGCAATGAAACTCTCAAAATATGAGTATTTTTTGTGAACATTCCTACCACTTCTAATGTTGAAATTATGCTTTCCTTGCTTAAGCATCTTGTCATTCTACATTCATTTCTGTAACATACTGTTGTGGGTTAAATTTGATCCCTCAAAAGATAAGCTGAAGTCCTAACCTCCAGTACCTGTGAATGTGAACTTTTTTTTTTTTTTGAGATGGAGTTTTGCTCTTGTTGCCCAGGCTGGAGTGCAATGGCGTGCTCTAGGCTCACTGCAAAACCTCTGTCTCCCAGGTTCAAGCAATTCTCCTGCCTCAGCCTCCTGAGGAGATGGGATTACAGGAATGCGCCACCACGCCCGGCTAATTTTGTATATTTTCAGTAGAGACAGGGTTTCTGCATGTTGGTCAGGCTGGTCTCGAACCCCCGACCTCAGGTGATCCGCCCACCTCGGCCTCCCAAAGTGCTAGGATTACAGGCGTGAGCCACTGTGCCGGGCCAAATGTGACCTTTAATTGGAAATGAGTTCTTTGCGGATGTAATAACGTTAAGATGAGGTCATAATGGATCAGGGTAGGCTCTAATCCAATGTCTGGTGTCCTTATAAAAGAGGGAAATTTGGACACAGACACACAGGGAAAACAAGGTGAAGAGGAATGCTTCTACAGGGATTGCCAAGGAGTGTTGGCAACCACGAGAAGCTAGCAGAGAAGCCTGGAAAAGATTATCTCTCAGAGACCCCAAGAGAGAATCAAGCTTGCTTTCACCTTGATTTTGAACTTCTGGTCTTCAGAACTGTGAGACAATAAATTTCTGTTGTTTTAAGCCACACAATCTGTTTTAATTTATATGGCAAGCCTAGGACACGAATACACACACTTGAACATATTCTAGCACAGCCAGTTCTTATCTAAAACATGTTTTTCAACAAGAGATAAAGAAACAGGCCAGGCGCGGCGGCTCACGCCTGTAATTCCAGCACTTTGGGAAGCCGAGGCGGGTGGATCGCCTGAGGTAACGAGTTTGAGACCAGCTTGGCCAATATGGCGAAACCTCGTCTCTCCTAAAAATACAAAAATTAGCCGGGCATGGCGGCGCATGCCCGTTGTCCCAGCTACTCAGGAGGCTAAGGCGGAAGTTCCAGTGAACTGAGATCGCACCATTGCACTCCAGCCTTGGGGAACAGAGCGAGACTCTGTCTCAAAAAATAAATAAATAAATAAATAAAAATAAGAAAAGAAAAAGAAAGATGGCCTATTTGTGGAACTTCTTCTAGGTACTGAATATTCATTCTAGCAATACCCAACTTACAATTTCAAAAGTGCATTGTTTCAAGTTCTCCTGCTTTTTGAGAAGTTAAGGCTGGCCTAGGAGATCCAGACTTCGTTTTTATGAATCAGGGACTGCAGCCAAATGTGTAATTTTCTCTGATAGAATTAGGCCCTGCAATTCAAGCCTATCTTTCAGGGAGAGTGTAGAAAGTGATGGTAGCCAACACTGTACAAGGAACCTGAACTGGTGGTGGTGGTAGAGTAGCTTCAGCCATTGCCATCAACACATCTCACATCCTCAGACTGGCTTCCAGTTGAGGCCATGGGATAAAATAACTCTTCACCAGTCTTTATGTTCATAATTGTGATGTTTCATCTGCTACTTTAAAATCTCCTTGGGAAAAGAGAGAGTAAAATAATAAAAAGACTAGCTAGCATCCATGAGCACAAAGACGACCAAACCAAAAAACAAAGTGATTTTCTTCATTAAAAGGCTCTGTGCACGCCGAAGCACTCTCAAAACAGTTCACATCTTCTTCGTTTGTCTTCGCAAACTCCAACTTTCTGTATTTGGCTTTTCCCTCTTAAAGCAACGCAAAGCGACACACTGCGCAGGCGCCTGTGGCCAGGACCCCCGGGAGGATTCAGGCGCAGGCGCTGGGGCCGGGAAGTGGGCGGGCTCGCGCGCGTGCTCTGCGGTTCACTTCCGGCCAGCCCCTCCCCCGCCTCCCTCGCGTGGCCACCTCCCCCTCTGCCTTCTCCTACCCAGTCTCTTCCCCAACTCTCCCCACCCCCTCGTGCTCTCCGCCCCGCTTGCCTCCAGTTCTTCCCCGCCCGCTCCATCCGGGTCGCTGACGGCTGTCTCTGGACTGGACAACAGTGGCGTCCGCTTTTCTCTAAGGAACCCGGTAAAGTTTCCCAGGGGCCGGGGAGGGGAGCAGCGGAGCAGCGGCACAGACGCCGGAGGTGCCCTGGTGATCGTCGCCACTGGCTGACGGAGGAGGGACCCAGGAGCCGGAGACGTGCCTCAGCTACCGCGCTGCCTTGCTCTGTGGGCAGGGGCCGCCCCCCGTCACCTTGGGCTTCCCCTGCCCTGAAGGGCTGGGCGAGTTGTGGCCCCAGTGGGTTCGGGGGCGTGTGACGGCGTTAGGGAGGGGCAGGCCGGGCTGGGCGAATGCAGGCCGGCCCGGCATAGGGCGCTTTCTCAGCGCTTCCTGGGGGTGAGGGGCGTGGGGCGAGGGCAGGGTTGTGGCTCCCTGGCCCCGGGGCTGGAATGTCGTTTCTCCCTAGGGATGGGCTTCTCTCAGGTTGAGGCCGCGGACTGCCAAGCCTCGGCCGCCGGCCTCTGAAGCTGTTGCGAGGGGCCGGTTGCGGTAGTCGTCTGCTTGGCCGCGAGGTTGGGTGTGTGCAGATGATTTCTCTTTCCCAGTCCCCAAGAGCTAATCTGGGTGCACGTTCAGGGAAAGACGGGACTAAACTGCTTCTCATTTCCCTACCTGTTGCTGGCGAGAGGACGCCTCTGTGTTTTAAAGAAAAGGGTGGTTAAACCTCGCGCGCTGAAGTCGGGGTATTTTCCTGTATTACTCTTATTTTATTTTTAAATATGGGAAGACAATGCAGAACTCTTGGGAATTATCGAGTTCTGATGCCCCAAAAGAATGAAATCAAACTTCTGTTAATGGGATGATGGGTCGTGGAATGGGACACCTTGGGCACTTGCTAACAGGAACGTAGGAAAATTGGGGTTGAAACTTCGCAGGCTCTGTAAGAATGTGGATGACTACTACAGAATAAGGCTGACTTCCTGTAATTATGATATTTAGTAACGCGATGTGTTTAAAAGTCTACGTATGTATAGATGAAGTGGACTTTGTTATTTGTGTCTTTCTTTACAAGTGAAGAAATATTCAGTCAGTGTGCTGGAAAGTTCTACAGATTTCGCCATCAGACTATCGGTGCCCCAGCCCCCATTCCTATTCTTGAAAAATCTGCAGTGCTGGAGTTATTTGCAATTCCCCCCCGCCAATCTTTAAATAATTGTCTCAGAGGTATAGATAGATACAGATTGCCCACGGGAGATTTTTTTAATCCCGGTTACCACTTGTAATAAAAGAAGTTGAATTTTGGAGAGAATTGATATTTAAATTGCATGTTTTTTTCTGTATTATAATTATGCACATTGATTTAGTTTTAAAATTAAATTAGTGAGGTTGGAATATTAGTATTTTGATTTGAAATATGGGATCTTTGGAGGTGATTTAAGATTATGGTTTGGTAAGAGAATCTTCATTTTCTCTCTGGCCTAAAGAGTAATTGGGAGAGTCGTTTAAATTGTGGAAAATTGCTTTAAATTTCCATTATTGGTTTTATTTCTGTTACAGGTAAGAACTCCATTTTCTGTTGATGTGGAGGTAGGTATTAGAAAGCTTAATTATACTAGGATTTGAGGGAGATTGCAAGGTTATGTTTCTGCAGTTGGCTAAATTTTTCACTGTGTATATTTGCTTTTTGGGCAGTGGAAAGATGTCTTATTTCTTGCTCCCATTGAAATTATTTAAAGCAAAAAGTAGAAAAAATTGTGATTAATTTCATCAAGGTACTTATTCCTATTAGTTTAGTCTATCACAAGATAACCAGAAGTCAAAACTAGTTAATATGTTTTAAATTTTGCAAAGGATCATAGAAAGTGACATATTTTCCCTAAAAATTTCTGTATGATACATTTTAAAAAATACAACTGATTGGTTTTTGAAACTGAATGATACTTATGTAGCATGTTATAAAGTATATTTAATGTTTACCATGTAGCAATTACTGTAGCCTAGCACTTGAAAGAGCAATTATACATCCTTTTTTCTTTGAAGTCATATTAACTTTTTTCTGTTTCCTCAGACATAGGGTACCTCCAACTTTCCGGGGTTTCAGAAGAGAATTTTTTATTGAAACTGGAAGACCAAAATAATTACAAGCATGTTGTGCTGGGGAAATGCATCCTTTGGACAGCTAGGTTTGGGTGGAATTGATGAAGAAATTGTACTAGAGCCCAGAAAAAGTGACTTCTTTATAAATAAAAAGGTCCGAGATGTAGGATGTGGACTCAGACATACTGTGTTTGTTCTGGATGATGGAACAGTGTACACATGTGGATGTAATGATCTAGGACAGCTAGGTCATGAAAAATCCAGAAAGAAACCAGGTAAGTTGAAACGTTTTTAAAATTTGCTATTTCTAATAATTACATCATTTTAAATTTGAATCATCGTATAATTTCTCTAGTTGTAACTATATGTTTATCAAGCTTTAAAAGCAAAGTAGAAGTTATGTATTTCCATTATATGTGTATATTTGTATGGTTCTAAGTACTTTATGTTGTGGTTTCTTTTTTTTTACTACTAGTATTATAAAACCTTATTTTGTATGACGATATAAAACAATAAAGAAAATCAGCCTGCAGTATATAAATCTTTGGTACAGAGTGTATAGTGTGCAGGTCCTCTTTAATAAATTCTGTTCAGCCACCCTGGATAGATTTTAAATGCATAATTTACTCTGTGCTTACCTTACTTTGGGAGGGGAGGAAGAAAACAAGACGAAAGCTTTTTACTTTGGCTTGCTTGCCTAAAATATATTTTTATTCTTTTTATCCCTCTGTCATAGTATTTTAAATATGTAATTTTATTTGATTTAGTTACAAATATCTTTTATTCCTCTAATCATCTAGTTTCTGTAGCATTGCTAGCTATTAAAGATTTTGTGACTATGAAGTGTCCTGATTTTGTAGTAGTTGTACAAGCAAATTAAATAATTTGTAGGGTAATGAGAATTTTGAGGAATTTGGTCACATTTCATGTTCTGTTTTCCTGGATATTGTATTTTAAAATCAAATATTTCTACATTTAGGAGTATCATTGTTATGTGAGTTTTGCTTTCAATTATGATAACTAAAAGTTAATGATTTCAGGTGGTAAATTCAGATGAGACTGCAGCTATACTGACTTACAGTTTCTTTTAACTGTAACAATAATGGCACTTCAGTATTTTCTGTGGCAGTTATTTTATCAGTTTATTATTTAAGTGGTTTCTGTTGTTACTCAACTTTTAAGAGATTAATGTAATCTAAGATATTCAGGCATTAAGGCACGATTCATCCTTCACATCATCTCACGACCATGCCAAATCTCACTTTTCTAACTTGCAAATACTGTATCGTTTTCATCCTTTCTTTGTGGTTAAGGTCTTAGTGTATTTTCTTCTGCCTTAATTTGTAATTTTTTTTTTATTGGATAAATGATAGTGACATTCATAAAATAGATTTTTAATTCTTGCAGAACTCAAAGTAAATGGCAGCTTTCTTGTACTCTACCTGTCTAAGAACATTTTATGGATTCCTACCAGATTTTCATGATCTCAGGCATTGAGGTGGTCATATTGGTAGAAATGAGTGGTAATTTACTGATACGCATTTGATGATTGTCTCTGCTCCAGAGACAAATGGGCCCTTTACTATTTTTGCTTAGCTTGGAATGCTGCCTCAGGTTGAGATTTTCATGGTACAGAGGCTACTGCTGTTCTTTGTACTTTAGCATGCCCCATAGAAATAACTGAACATCTCTCTGTATTACTTTAATAATTTCTGAAAGGCCATAGGGCAAGGAGAAAGTAAAAAGCCAGCACATAGAAATTGCCAGTATAGTTACTTACGTCTACTGAGGTTTAAAATGTTTAAGTGTTAGAGGTAGACACTGTGTACTAGTAGTATAATAATTATAGTGCCAGGAACAGCCTCCAACTATATAGATGAGATTCTGAGAAACTTAACTAGCTAGAATAGCCTTTGTGGTCATGTTGACATTGTGATGATTGCATTGTGACATCTATATCATCTTGATTCATCCTGGAACCATTATTTGGTAATGTAAAGTTGGGGCGGTGGGTTTCCCTAATTTGGGATACCTCTTTAGGATTGCCTCATTGTTGTCCCGATTACACCACAGCCTATGGAAGAGAAAAGTGACAGGCATTAACTTTGTCTTTGAGAAATTTAGAGTCTGGATTGGGAGTTAAGGTATACATGAGCAACTGGAGAGAACTGGAAATTAGACATGATGTGCCATGCACTTTGAGCCTAGGACATTTAAATGATGGGAAATATTATGGGATAGAATTAAAATAAGATTTCTGGGAGAAAATGAAGGCTTACATTTAATTCTATTGGTGAACACATAAACAGCTAGGAAATAAGTCTGGAGCTGAAATAGCTTAGTTTTGTAGAAGGGGGGGGTCCTGATCCTGAGAAAAGCTTTTTATTATCGGAAGTTCTGGTTCGATGATATATTGAAGTAAACCTAGGTTTCAGAGGGAAGAGAAACAAGTTCAAAAAGTAGTAGTTGCTGCGATAGGAACTCATCTTTTAATCTCAGCCTTGATTGAATATTTATTTATTTATTTATTTATTTATTTTTATTTTTATTTTTTTTTGAGACAGAGTTTCTCTCTTGTTGCCCAGGCTGGAGTGCAATGGTGCCGTCTTGGCTCACCGCAACCTCTGCCTCCCAGGTTCAAGCAATTCTCCTGCCTCAGCCTCCTGAATAGCTGGGATTACAGGCGCCCACCACAATGCCTGGCTACTTTTCATATTTTTAGTAGAGATGGGGTTTTACCATGTTGGCCAGGCTGGTCTCGAACTCCTGACCTCAGGTGATCCGCCTGCCTTGGCCTCCCAAAGTGCTGGAATTACTGGCATGAGCCACTGCTCCTGGCCTAAGATGTTTTTTAAATAATGTTTTTAACTAAATTTTAAGAATGTTTTTAACTGAAGTTATTTATATTTGGAATAATTCGTTAATGATTTAATTGTGTCATTTCCCCAACCCCTTTTTAAATTTGTGAATTTGAGGACTGGATTAAAAGATAAAAAGTTGTTGGATCTTATTTATTTTAAAGTCTTCTGGTAATTGAGCAAGTTGGTTATATTTCTGGGACCATGTAATAAACATAGTTCACTTCCCAGGAGGTTTTTGTTTGTTTTGTTTTGTTTTGTTTTGTTTGAGACAGAGTCTCATTCTGTTGCCCAGGCTGGGATGCAGTGGCACGATCTCTGCTCACTGCAACCTCCACCTCCCAGGTTCAAGCGATTCTTCTGCCTCAGCCTCCCGAGTAGCTGGGACTATAGGCGTGTGCCACAATGCCCGGGTAATTTTTTATATTTTTAGTAGGGACGGGGTTTCACCGTGTTAGCCAGGATGGTCTTGATATCCTGACGTCATGATCCGCCCGCCTTGGCCTCCCAGAGTGCTGGGATTACAGGCGTGAGCCACCGTGCCCAGCTGACTTCACAGGAACTTTAAAATTGTGTCAGAAAGCAGACAGAATGGAGGGAACTAAGAATTGTTTCTTTACATAGGTTGGCTTTATAAATATACATATTCCGTAACTAATAAGGAATGAAAGAGAAAGAGGTAGGCTTATTAAGGATAAATTATTCTTGAGATTCATAATAATCTACTGGAGGACTTGGCCTGACAATGTAGTGAATAGATTTAACCTGTGGCCTATTGAAAAGAGGTGTTTCTGTTCTGGACTTTTTAGGAACCACATAGAAAGATTTAACTGAATTCCTTTATTATACTAAAGGTGCAGATTATGTTCATGTTCATCTCTGTTGTCTTGTCCTTTTCTATCACTACTGGCTTTTTCTGAATTACTTCCAGAGAAGTGAATGTTTGACTTTCATGTTTTTTTCTTCATAAGAACTTTAAAATACTTTTAAAGCTAATGTCTCAATTTTTAAATTTATAGCTAACAAATATATTTAATCATCAGTGTGCTAGACCAATCCATTTAAATGAATTGTTGTTTTTTTATACTTTCAAATTCAGTTCTGAAGATTTTAAGTATGGGAAGTATACTTTTCTTTAAAAGATCCTTTTCTTACTGTATATCTAATCATAGGTATAATTTGGTGACCATGGTCCTAACTATGTTTTGCACATTGATTTCCATTTGTTTCATGTTAGAAACAGTACTAAACTGTTCTGTGACCATAATTTGTAAATAAAGTGGTGTTCTGTTTAAAAACAAGCCCTGTTATCTAAAAAACAGTTTTTTGTGTTTTACAACATTCTTTCAAATGGAGTATCTCATTTAATTCTCACAACAGTTGTATGTAGCTAAGGCAGGTATCATGGTCCGCATTTTACAGATGAGGACACTGAGGTTAAAAGAGATTAAGAGACTAATAGGGTCACTTGGCTAGCACATCTTGAGACCACCCTAAATCTTGTGGTTTTTATCCTTAATCTCACAAATCTTTTCCTTTGCTACATTTAGAAGGTAGAAGAATATTTGTTCACCTTTGAGGAAGCTGGTTTCCATCAGTATTTTATTGTAATTCTGAGGGTTTTTTATTTTATTTTATTTTTTTGAGATGGAGTCTTATTCTGTTGCTTAGGCTAGAGTGCAGTGGCGTGATAATAGCTCACTGTAGCCTTGGAATCCTGGGCTCAAGTGATCCTCCTGCCTCAGCTTCCCCAGTAGTTAGGACTACATTTATGTGCCACCATGCCTGGCTAATTTTTTTTTTTTTTTTTTTTTTGAAACGGAGTCTTGCTCTGTCACCCAGGCCGGCATGCAGTGGTGTGATCTCTGCTCACTGCAGCCTCCACCTCCCGGGTTCAAGTGATTCTCCTATCTCAGCCTCCCGAGTAGCTGGGACTACAGGTGTGTGCCACCACACCTGGCTAATTTTTTTGTATTTTTAGTAGAGACAGGGTTTCACCATGTTGGCCAGGGTGGTCTCGAACTCCTGACCTCAGGTGATCTGCCCACCTCGGTCTCCCAAAGTGCTGGGATTACAGGCATGAGCCACCAGGCCTGGCCAATTTTTTTTATGTTTGTTAGAGTTGGGGGTCTCCCTATGTTGCCCAGTCTGGTCTCAAACTGCAGTCTTCCAGCTATCCTCCTGCCCTGGCTTCCCCAAATTACTGGGATTTATAGGGATGAGCTACTGTGGCAGCCAAGAAAAATCTTTAAAAAATTACTCTCTTATAACTAAGGTTATACAATGAAGACAGCATATTTTATTATCTTCCCCCTTGTGCACAAACTTAAAAATCATTTTAAGAACTGATAAGAAGATCGAGAGTTCTGTTTTCAAGATGTAATATTGTAACAACAAAAACTAAAAAATTCAAATATGTATAGTGTATTACTGAATGGAAGACTAACTTGATTGGCAGAGTTTATGGGTAATAGTTTTAATAGTATGATAAAATTTATTGTGGTTTATGTTGAACTCTTTTTAAAGATGATGAGCGTCGAATCTGTGTTTTCCATATCCTCGAATGGTAATTTCTACTGTTGAGTCATTCCAATAAAAGCATTTTGGTCACATAGTAGTGATTACTTGGCTTGCCTTTCTTGCTTCTTCATTTTTCTGACCTGTTCTCTCTGTTCATAAAACAAATCTATAAACGAACTGCTCCTTAGAATATAGTTGAAATTTAAAAAGTAATATAGGAAAATATAACTATGGGAAATAAAGTTACTCACTTAAGGGTGGGTTAAAAATAAAAATATCGGATTATCCCACACATTTCTTACGGAACCAGAACATTTAAACCAAAGAAGCTCATTGTGTTTTATAACTCCCGGTTTTCACAATACCTTCTAAGGAAGAGAAAGATGTGGGTGATAGATTTGAAAAAAGTAATTACTTGGGTCAGGAGTGGAGGCTTGCTTTGAACGTTTTACTTTGAGAAAGGTTAGTGCCCAAGAATCACAGTGTCAAGGGTAGGAAAAAAAAATCATAATGCAAACAGATGACTACTGTTAGAGAAATGTATAATAATACTTTACTTTGTGTAGGACCCTACATCTGAGGAATTTCAAGAGCATTACACAATAACTCATGGTTCCTTTCAAAATGCTTGTGACACAATTTGCAAGAATTATCCTCATCTTAGGGGATAAATTTACGGAGAAATGGCAGCACAAGTTGGTAAGTAACTTGTCAAAATAGCAGATGACTGGTGAACAGCTATAAGTTGAATCTGAAAGTTAGAGTCTACCAGTCTCCTACCTTATTCACTAAATTGTGCTTATGTTTAGAATTATTTACAGTAATATCTTCTGTTTGAGGCAGATCAAATACTAGTGCACAGATTGTTTCCCTGCCATTCGATTTGATGGCCTGTTAAATCATTATTTTACCAAGATGCTTACATTCTGATACCACTTTGATACTTCAGTATAACTCTGTGTGGTATGAAGAATATGTAAACAAACGAACAGAAACTTAACTATGGTAATGCCCAGTCTTTTCTCTTTTCTGTTATATATTGTATATATCCCCTTGTCTAACTGCTATGCTGTACTACAATCCAAGGTCCGTAGTAACTGACTTGCAGAATTGATTTGATGGCTAACCTTGGAACTTGGATTAGTTATGTTGTATAAAGTCCGCGATGTAGATACATGTATCTCTCTCTAAGATGCATTGGTTTGGTGGATGCTTTATAAAACTCTTAAAACCTACACAGAAGACGAAAATAGCAGTAGATGCCTAATCTGAGCAGTCTAACAAAGGGAAGCTTCTTTAAAGGACTTGGAACCAGTGATTTTCTCTTGGGTATGTTAGTGTTTTTGCATGATTAGAAGTGAGCCACGTACTTCCCTTAAAAGATCAGCAGTGTGGTAGATTTTGGTTTCACAATTTGGGTACTTACCAGATTCTTGTTGCAGATGGCAGTCTAGGTAGTCTAGTTTCCATTATCTCCTTAGTAAAGATTCTTAGGTTCCATATTCCCAGTATATCATACAAATGTAGCACTGTTTTTAAAGCTCATTTCTCACAAAGGCATGTATTTTTAAAACTGCTTTGAAGAAATAAAAGTTACTTCTGTATTCCTAGGCTATAAAGTATATCAAGTGCTTGGGAAACGTATGAAAGAATCTAATAGAGGAGGTGTACTCAAATGTTTATATAAGAGTTTATTTGGGCTTGGATAATGTTAGTAGAAAAATGGGTAGCACTAATGAGGAAACTATATTAATGAGCTCATGGTTGACCTTCTTTCTGTTCCCTTGGATTTTTTTTTTCATATTGATGAAATTTAAAAGGCAATAATTAATTTTAAATTGTAATGAGTTATGATAATTACCTTATATGCGAGAAAAACCTATGCTGTGTGTAATTATACAAACGTTTTATTGGAGTTTTGTTTGTTTTTTTAGACAGGATCTTGTTGTCACTGGAGTACAGTGGTTAAATTGTGGCTCAATGCGGCCTTGACTTCCCTGGGTTCAGGAATCCTCTTACCTCAGTCTGCTGAGTAGCTGGGACCACATGTGCATGCCACCATGCCCAGCATATTTTTGTATTTTTTATA
The DNA here is from genome assembly GCF_028885655.2 of Pongo abelii. NCBI lineage: Eukaryota > Metazoa > Chordata > Mammalia > Primates > Hominidae > Pongo > Pongo abelii. The sequence goes on from NC_071993.2 coordinate 76,186,460, forward strand.
GAGACAGGGTTCCACTCTTTTGCCCAGGCTGGTCTCGAAGTGATCCTCGTACCTCAGACTCTCAAAGTGCAGGGATTATAGGCATGAACCACCATGCCAGGCCTTATTAGAGTTTTTTTTTTGTTTTTGTTTTAATGGGAAATTTCTTGCATTTCAGTGGCTTATTCTTTAAACCATAAGTTTTATTTGCCTAGATTTACTCTTTTGTGTTCATTTCTAGCATGGCAGAATTTTGGTTTAGCCTTTCTTGTCCATAAGACATTCTGGAATCCTTTAGTAATGGGCTTTTCACAAATTATTTGAAAATATATTAATTACTTTTTTATTCATATCTAAGTTTTGCCTCATTTTATTCCTTTGCTAGGTGTTATACTATTCTGAAATAACACATTTTTAGTTTTTCATAATTGTTTTCTATTATAAAAGTATTACGTGTTCTTAGTAGAGAATTTCTAACACATAGGAAAGTAAAAACTATAATGTCATCATGCATAGGTAAATAGTATTGTCACTTGAGACCTTTTCTATATTCATATATGTTTCTGATTACAAACTGGGAGTGTGTTCTTGTATCTCAACTTTTTTCCCCCGATAATAATTTAGCATTTTCCCGTGTTTTAAAATTTTAGGAATATTGGGAATATTTAGGAATATAATTAACATTTCATCATTTAGATGTACCAAAATTTATTTAAGTATTCTATTTTTTGGATTTTTTTTTTTTTTTTTAGATGGAGCCTTGCTCTGTCACCCAAGCTGGAGTACATGGTGCGATCTCTACTCACCCCAGCCTCTGCCTCCTGGATTCAAGCGATTCTCCTGTCTCAGCCTCCTGAGTAGCTGGGATTACAGACATGTGCCACCACTCCCAGCTAATTTTTTGTATTTTTAGTAGAGACAAGGTTTCACCATTTTGGCCAGGGTGGTCTCAAACTCCTGACCTTGTGATCCACCTGCCTCAGCCTCCCAAAGTGCTGGGATTACAGGTGTGAGCCACCATGCCCAGCCTATTTTTTGGAATTTATTTCCAGATTTTTGTTATAAGTAATACTGCAATGAACATATATATATATCAGTTTAGTTTTTATGTCTTTATTTTCTTTTTCTCTCTCTCTCTCTCTTTTTTTTTTTTTTTTGAGAGAGAATCTCACTCTGTTGCCTATTGCCTAGGCTGGAGTGCAGTGGTGCCATCTTGGCTCACTGCAACCTCCGCCTCCCAGATTCAAATGATTCTCCTGCTTCAGCTTCCCGAGTAGCTGAGATTGCAGGCATGCACCACCACACTTGGCTAATTTTTGTATTTTTAGTAGAGATGGGGTTTCACCATGATGGCCAGGCTGATCTTGAACTCTTGACCTCAGGTGATCCACCTGCCACGACATCCCAAATTGCTGGGATTACAGGCCTGAGCCACGGCGCCCGGCCTATTTCTTTCTTTTAATTATTTTTTATGTTTTGGGGACAGGGTTTTGCTCTGGCGCCCAGGCTGGAGTGCAGTGACATGATCTTGGCTCACGGCAACCTCTGCCTCCTGGGCTCAAGCGATTCTCCTGCCTCAGCCTCCAGAGTAGCTAGGATTACAGGCATGTGCCACCATGCCTGGGTAATTTTTGTATTTTTAGTAGAGGTGGGGTTTTGCCATGTTGACCAGGCTGGTCTAGAACTCCTGGCCTCAAGTGATCTGCCCACTTCGCCCTCCCAAAGTGCTGAGATTACAGGCATGAGCTACCATGCCCAGCCTCTGTTTCTTAATTATTATTTGAGACGGAGTTTCGCTCTTGTTGCCTAGGCTGGAGTGCAATGGTGCAGTCTTGGCTCACTGCAGCCTCCACCTCCCAGGTTCAAGTGATTCTCTTGCCTTGGCCTCCTGAGTAGCTGGGATTACAGATGCCTGCCAACATGCCCTGCTAATTTTTTGTATTTTTAGTAGAGACGGGATTTTGCCATGTTGGCCAGGCTGGTCTCAAACTCCTGGTCTCAGGTAATCTGCCCACCTCGGCCTCCCAAAGTGCTGGGTTTACAGGTGTGAGCCACCATGCCTGACCTACCTCTGTTTATTTATTTAGGAAAAAGAACATCTTTAATTTTAAGGAGTGAGCACAGTTGTGTCTCATTTTACAAAGTTTATACACATAAGATATTTGTAAATGAAAGTTTTTAAAATGTCTGACAAGGCTGAGTGCGGTGGCTCACACCTGTAATCACAGCACTTTGGGAGGCTGACACAAGCGGATCACGAGGTCAGGAGTTCAAGACCAGCCTGACCCGTGTAGTGAAACCCCGTCTCTACTAAAAAACCAGAAAAATTAGCTGGGCATGGTGGTGTGCCTGTAGTCTCAGCTACTCGGGAGGCTGAGGCAGGAGAATTGCTTGAACCCAGGAGGCAGAGGTAGCAGTGAGCCAAGATCATGCCACTGCACTCTAGCCTGGGTTACAGAGCGAGACTCCAACTAAAAAATAAATAAAATAATAAAGTAAATAAATAAAATGTATGACAAGCTTTCGATTACAACATGATGAATATCATTTAATGATCTAGTAGGGAATAGAAAACAAATGCACAAATAATAGAAATGCAATTAAAATATGCTAAGTGTTATAGGATGTATAAACAACAGTGCTGTGTGGAGATAGTATACTAGCAGATGGCAACAGGCAAGTTTGAGACTTACTAAGGGAAGAGTAGTCCATGTAATTGAGATGTCTTGAGAATAGTGAGCAGGAAGGTTAAAGAGGCAAAATTGAGGTCAGATTATAGAAATAAATTAAGGAGCTTGAATTTAATTTGGTGAATATCTATCCACTCATAGTTTGTAATGGGAATTACCATGGATTTATAAAGGAAAGGTTGAAAGGGAGAGAAATTGGAGGTAAAGAAATAGGCTGTGATGGTAGTCCTTTATTTTTTATTTATTATTTTTTTTGAGATGGAGTCTCATTCTGTCGCCCAGGCTGGAGTGCAGTGGTGCGATCCCAGCTCACTGCAACCTCCGTCTCCCGGGTTCATGTGATTCTCCTGCCTCAGCCTCCCGAGTAGCTGGGATTACAGGCGCCCACCACCACACCCAGCTAATTTTTTTTTTTTTTTTTTGTATTTTTAGTAGAGACAGGGTTTCACTATGTTGACCAGACTAGTCTCGAACTCCTGACCTCGTGATCCGCCCGCCTTGGCTCCCAAAGTGCTGAGATTACAGGCGTGAGCCACCGTGCCCGGCCAATGGTAGTCCTTTAAAGCAAGAAAGGAGCAGGTAGATGATGGAGACTTAGGCAGAAAGAATGGACAGGCTTTGGTAACCAGATGGAAATAAATAGTAAATGTAAAGGAAGGAGCCAGGCATGATCCTAGGTAGAATCATTAGCTGTTAGAAATAGGGAATCCAGGAAGAGGAGAAATATTCTCTTTTAAGAGGCAAGTTAAAAGATTCTGGTAAGGTGAATTTTGTGGTAAACATAATATTAAGTGAGCAGTAAGAAATGTGGTACCGTAAGTGGGGAGAAAGATCAGGGCTAAATGTGTGAAGTGTTTATTTTCAATTTTGTTTTATTTTCAGTTCAGATAGGCTGACATTCCAACTGTAGACTTCTCCCCAGTTCTAACCTGTTAAGTAATTAATAATTCATTAACAATACTTAACTTTGTGCTTTTGGAAGACTGCTTAAGGCACGTGGTGATATAATACCGTTGTAAATTTAAAGTAATCTAAATGGTTGCCACCTCCATCTGTTTTTGTAAACCTGAATTTTCATATACAGATTTTTTTTTTTTTTTTTTTTTTGAGATGGAGTCTTGCTCTGTCACCCAGGCTGGAGGGCAGTGGCACCATCTCGGCTCACTGCAACCTCTGCCTCCAAGGTTCAAGCGATTCTCCTGCTTCAGCCTTTCAAGGAGCTGGGATTACAGGCACCCGCCACCGTGCCCGGCTAATTTTTTTTGTATTTTTAGTAGAGACGCGGTTTCACCATATCGGTCAGGCTGGTCTCGGACTCCTGACCTGAAGTGATCTGCCTGCCTCGGCCTCTCAAAGTGCTAGGATTACAGGCGTGAGCCACTGCTCCCAGCCCATTTGCTTATTCTTTCGCTGACACAAACCTATTCCTTTTTTTTTTTTTTGACACAGAGTCTTGCTCTGTCGCCCAGGCTGGAGTGCAGTGGCGTGATCTTGGCTCACTGTGAGCTCCACTTCCTGGGTTCACGCCATTCTCCTGCCTCAGCCTCCCGATTAGCTGGGACTACAGGCGCCTGCCATGACTCCCGGCTAATTTTTTGTATTTTCAGTAGAGATGGGGTTTCACCATGTTAGCCAGGATGGTATCGACCTCCTGACCTGATGATTCGCCCGCCTTGGCCTCCCAAAGTGCCAAACCTATTCTTAATTACTATGTTTTACTTCAGGACTTCCCTCCAGGTCTTACTGGAAACAAAGGTTTTGCAGTCAGAAGGTGCAATGACATAGGTATAAGTTGCTTTTGGTTCCACTAGTAGCTGAAGTAATTTTAACTATAAGTTGGATATATGCCGGCAATGTAGGCAAGAGCTATTGGGAAATACACCTTTTGCGATAATGCTGTTGCTTCTGTGAAAGGGAAACAGGTGTGGGGAAGAAAGAGGTGAGGCTAAAAGCGGTCCTAAAGAACAGAATTAGGAGTATCTGAAAAGCAATTGGAAGAAAGTTTAGCTACTTTACCTATACATTATTAGAAGACATTTGTGACTTTTTTTTTTTTTTAGGATGGCATAACGAGGATAAAGTAGATCTTAGATTGCTTCCCACAATTGATACAAAGTACAGTTGATCAGTCAGCATATATGTAATTTCTAATCCAAGTATTGCTTAGCTATAGATTTCATAACTAGGCTCTCTAATAGGAATGAACCTTATATTTTGAAGAGTTACTAGGTAGAAGACTGAGTGGTTGATGTTACCTGTACCAGAACATAGAACTATTCATATTTTCAGTTAGGAAGTTGAATGAGCCTCTGCAACTGAGAATAAGGGGAAAAGGAAACACATTATAAGTTGGTACTGCATTGTATAGGGTGAATAAATGCATAAGCCGTATAACTGGAGAGAAATTTAGTGTTATATTTAGAATGTATTATTTATGGCTGGATGCGGCGGCTCACGCCTGTATTCCCAGAACTTTGGGAGGTCGAGGCGGGTGGATCACAAGGTCAGGAGTTTGAAACTAGCCTGGCCAACATGGTGAAACTCCGTCTCTACTAAAAAAATACAAAAATTAGCTGGGTATGGTGGCATGCACCTGTAATCCCAGCTACTTGGGAGACTAAGGAGAATTGCTTGAACCTGGGAAGCAGAGGTTGCAGTGAGTCGAGATCGTGCCACTGTTATTTGTGTCACTGCACTCCAGCCTGGCGACACAGCAAGACTCTGTCTCAAAAACAAGCAAACAAAAAGAATATTATTTACACATTATAATGCTGATTTAAAAAGATAATAACAGTAAACCTCCATTATGTGCCAGGTACTGTGCTGAATTCTTTATTCATTATCCAAAAGTCTTATATCTATCCTGCAAAAGTATGTGTTTTGGTGAGAACAGTTAGACTCCAGAAGATTAAGTAATTCTCCCAAAGTTGAAATTAAAGCTGAGTAGGAACAAGAGCCAATTAGAACAATGGAAGAAAAGAAACCAAATTATTATAATAGCAAGAGAAACAAAATATAATATTATATTATTATAATAATATATAATATTATATTATTATAATAATATAATATTATATTATAATAGCGAGAGAAACAAAATAACCCAGGAATAAAGTAGTAAGAAATGTGCAAGACCTATATGATGAAGACTTGAAAGCATTACTGAGGGGCACAAAAAACTTGAGCAAATGAAAACCACATTTATGGATAGGGACACTCAACCACATCAACCTGTCAATTTTCTCTAATTTGTAAATTTAGTATGATCCCAATGAAAATGTCAAATGGCTTTTGGGGGAAGTAGACAAATATATACTCAAGTTCATATGGAAAAAGAAAAAGTAGCTAGGAAAATTCTAAAAAAACAGTAATACGTATTAACTTTTTTTAAAGACAGTTTCTAATATACATTAAGTAAAATGAGCAAGGTGTAGAGAGTAATGTATAGAGAGCTACATTTTGGATTTTTTAAACAAGAAAAAATACACACTTGCATTTGCTTTATAGATACACAAAAAACCCTGGGAGGATATATACAACTAATAACATTGGTAACTGTTGGTGTAGAGGTGGGAAAAGAAGTGGTGAGAGTTGGGTTGATGGAGAACATACATAGTAGACTTTTCACTGCATACCTTTTTAAACAAAATATAAATATATTACCCATTCAATTTTTTTTTTTTAAGGGTAGGCTTTGGAATTAGAGCGCTTACATAAAAATCCTGGCTCTGTTGCTAGATCTGTTTTCTTGGTCACATTGCTTAACCTTTCTGTGCCTAGGTGTTCTCTTCTCTAAAATTAGGATAATCATGCCAAACTCCTAGAGTAGCTGCAGGAGAATTGCTTGAACCCGGGAGGTGGAGGTTGCAGTGAGCTGAGATTGCGCCACTGCACTCCAGCCTGGTGACAGAGTGAAACTCTCGTCTCAGAAAAATAAAGATAAAACCTAACAGTGCAAAGAACAATGCCTAGCATATGGTGAGTATTCAATAAGTGTTTGCCTAGAAGAAAAAACAATATTAGAATGGGAATTTAAATTTAGGTCTGCCTTACGGTAATGCGGTATTATGCTGTTTCATATTTGCCTAATGACTGTATATTGTCCTGTATGGAAACTATATTGCTTTCATAATTACCTCCAGATATACAATACAGATCTTTTCATTTATGCCTGAAGTTCAGACATTTATTCAACAGACAGTTGTCTTCCTACTGTGCCCCTGATATTGTGCTAGGCATGAAAGTACTTCTTTGCCTTTAGTCTTCAATTAACCTTACTAGAGCTCTTATTCAAAGACTATGCCAAAATTTAAAAAAATTGTTTGTTTATGGTACTTAGAGGTAATGCTTTATTGGAGCGATATAAAATGAATTGGATTCCTTTACCTTCAGACTTTAAAGATACAATAATGATACCAAAAAAGAAAAGAATTAAAGATGCCTTTTTTTTCTTGTGAGAAGCACATACGTGATGGAAATTAGATTGATCATTGATTTAAAAAAGGTTATTTAATCATTCATAATTATAAGGCGGCCAGGCATGGTGGCTCACACCTGTAATCCTAGCACTTAGGGAGGCCAAGGCAGGCGGATTGCCTGAGCTTAGGAATTCAAGACCAGCCTGGGCAACATGGTGAAACCCCATTTCTACTAGAAATAGAAAAAATTAGCTGGGTGTGGTGATGCATGCCTGTAATCCCAGCTACTCAGGAGGCTGAGGCATGAGAATTGCTTGAACCCAGAAGGTGGTGGTTGCAGTGATTGTACCACTGCACTCTATCCTGGGCAACAGAACAAGACTCTGTCTTAAAAGAAAAAAAAATAATAAGGTGTAGTTTGTGTACTGATATTTTGAGGATCATAGGCACTTGAGTAAATATACTTAGTTATACTTTTTTTTTTTTTTTTTTTTGAGACAGAGTCTCACCCTGTCACCCAGGCTGGAGTGCAGTGGCGTGATCTTGGCTCACTTTGACCTCCACCTCCCGGGTTCAAGTGATTCTCCTGCCTCAGCCTCCCAAGTAGCTGGGATTATAGGTGCCTGCCACCACGCACGGCTAATTTTTGTATTTTTAGTAGAGACAGGGTTTCACCATGTTGGCCAGGCTGGTCTCGAACTCCTGACCTTGTGATTCACCCACTTTGGCCTCCCAAAGTGCTGGGATTACAGGCATGAGCCACTGTTAGTTATACTTTTAAAACCAGCCCTGCCCTTCCCAAAATGATGAGCTGACCTTAAAATGTAGAGTGCATGGTTTGATCATACTTCTCTACTCTTATTTTGCATTTGTTGTTATTTTCACACCAATCTGAATAAAATTTTGGCTTAGTGTGTTGTTGATAAACTGTGTACCCACTGTTATACGGTGCTTGACTATGAGAGAAATTTATACGTCAAGAAAATCAAGGACAAATATATATATATATTACATGTATGTTTGAAATTGTATAAAACTGTTAAGTTGTGGAGAACAAAAAAAGAAACATTTAAAATGGAAGCCATTGCAGTTAGCTATCTTTATCTGTCAAAACAAAATGCAAAAACAACTCTTTTTCCTTGTTTGTTAATGCTTGCACTCACTTAGGTTCAGACCTTAAATTTACTTTAGGGTCTCTTCCTTTCCTGTAGCACCAACATTGACCCAGTTGCCAGATTTTGGTTATTTTTCTAAGTGACTGTCTTGTTTTTTAATTTCCTTTGCAAATAGCTAACTATGTCGTTTTGAGTTAATTTAAACTATTGGGTCCTTAGTTTCCTCCTCTCTCAATCTAAAATTCTTTGTTTTCATTCAGGACTATTACTGGTGTACATGAGAACTGTGGCCAGTAGCTCTTTAACTGATCTCCCTGCTCCAGTTCATTCTTATTAATTCCAGGTTAATCTTTCCAAGGTATATTTCAGTTTCTCTGTCTTGAAATTTGCCCAGCTAAAGTACCGTCTCCGTCATTACTCCTTGGTCACTCATAGGAATTCAAGTCACACATTTTGTGTACTACCAAGTACAGTCCATGGAATTCAATAACTTAATAAATTGCATCGCTGTCTTCCCATTACAATGATCTTCCCTACCATGTCATCTCCTGGATGGTAGAAAACCTTGTCTTACATGTCTTTGCTAAAACCGCAGTGAAATGCTATGGTGCACATAGAAGGAACTCAGGGCAGGGTTGTTGAATGAGCACATGATCAATGTATTTTATTGGTTGTGTCTTACGAAAGGAAGATCATAGACTCTTGTTTTAATGAACTTGATCCCCATCAGCTACATTACAGTGAAAAATTTAAAATTTAAAACTCTACTAATATATTCTGAGGGTTCATTCTTGGCTTGTCTTTTAAAGAAATTGAACTAAAGCAACTATATGACTGTATTGTATTATGTTGGAGTCTTTATATTTCACCTTTACCTCTTCTTTCCTCTTCAAAGCAATTAATTTTAGCAGTTCATAGACATCCAGATAGTACTTCTTTAAAAGAAAAGGGCCAGGCATGGTGGCTTACGCCTGTAATCCCAGCACTTTGGGAGGCTGAGGCCAGTGGATCACCTGAGGAGTTCGAGACCAGCCTGGTCCAACATGGTGAAACCCCGCCTCTACTAAAAATACAGAAATTAGCCGGGCATGGTGGCCGGTGCCTGTAATCCCAGCTACTCAGGAGGCTGAGGCAGGAGAATCGCTTGAACCCGGGAGGCAGAGGTTGCAGTGAGCTGAGATCACGACACTGCACTACAGCCTGGGCTACAGAGCGAGACTCTGTCTCAGAAAAAAGGATATTGTAATGCCCCTAAGTAAAAATAAAACTATATTTTGGAAGTAAATTATTGAAACATAACTATGTTATATTTGAATATTAACAAAAGGACTGGTTCAATAAATACGGAAATGTTTATAACTTAGTGCCTTTATCTGTGAAGCTTAAGGATAACCTCCTCATGGTGTTATGAGGATTAAATAAGATTAAGTAATTAAAGTGCTAAGCTTAGTGCCAGGCACATAAGCTCTTTATATATATTAATTGTATTCCTCTATATAAGTATATAAAAGGGGTATGAACTTAACATATCCATTACAAATAATTTCTTAATCTTGTTAATTGTTTCTTCATATAAACATTTTATTGTTTGCTGTCAACTAAGACATGTAGGTTACTTTATATTAACTTTAGATTTTATCAGGGAACCCACTAAAATACTTTCTTGGCTATAGATTGTACCATTCCAAATTGCTACTGGTAATTATTAGTAATAATTAGAGGGAATAAAAATTTTAATTTATTGATGTTTTAGTTTTGTTTGTTTCTTTAATTCTGAATTTGTCTTACAGTTTGTGATGATTGTTAAGTGCATCATGTTAGAGATCCTTTTAAAAGTATCAGTTACCACCAGCCTGGGCAAGATGGTGAAACCCCGTCCCTACTAAAAATACAAAAATAGCCAGGCGTGATGGCACACTTGTGTAATCCCAGCTACTCGGGAGCCTGAGTCAGGAGAATTGCATGAGCCCAGGAGGTGGAGGTGGCAGTGAGCCGAGATCGTGCCACTGCACTCCAGCCTGGGCAACAGAGCGAGACTCTGTCTCAAAAATAGAAACAACATAAAAAAAAAAATATAAAAGTATTAGTAAACAATAGTTGCACTTTGTTTTATTTAAACAATAATTTCACTGTTATTGTTCAGTAATAGGGAAGTTTATGCCTTGAGCGAAGTAGCGAAGTAGCCTTTGGTTATTTGTTTTCTCTGCAACAAAATTAGCAGTGTAATTATTTAAAGTTAAAAACAAATCTGAATTGCTCATTGATGTTATTCACTAATCCCAAGTGATTAATATCTTTATCTTTAAAAAGTCAGAATCATAAAATGGGACAGATGTACGTCTCATGCCTGTAATCCCAACACTTTGGGAGGCTGAGGTGGGTGGATCACTTGAGGTCAGGAGTTTGAGACAAGCCTGGCCAATATGGTGAAACCTCATCTCTACTAAAAATACAAAAAATTAGCTGGGCGTGGTGGTGCCAGCTGGGCGTGGTTAGCTGAGGCAGGACAATTTCTTGAACCTGGGAGGTGGAGGTTGCCGTGAGCCAAGATTGCACCACTGCACTCCAGCCTGGGCAACAGAGTTAGTGAGACTCGGTCTCAAAAAAAAAAATAAAAATAAATAAATAAATAAAAAATAAAATACTTCAACTGCACGTTCAGTTGTTTAATAAAACAAAGAAGAAAAGAAAAAAGAATTTATAAAAAAACCAGTGTTAAATTTGGTAATCATTTTCCCAATCTTTTCTCTGCATACATGTGTAAGAATGGAGCTCTACAATATCTTTTTTATTTTATAGTATGGTATCTTGAGAACTGTAAAGTTAAATTTTTAGGCATGGATTTTAGGTACACTCTGCATTGCCCTAGTTTAGAGTTTTGAGTTGTTCAGAGAGAAGAGAAGGGGAAATCTGTATTTTTAACAACTAATGAGGCATGGTAGGACAGAGGATTTTGAAACTGAAGCTCTGGTGGTTTTAAACATGTACTAAAGAGTTGAAATGATCTCTTTAAAATAGGTATTTGACAAAGTATATTCCTTCTGACCTCAGTATTAAAAATTTTCAACGTGGATATGCTTGTCACTCTTCATAAAACTATTGATTCTAGATCCTGTTAACGTGAACATAAAACATCAACAGAGATTTTTGTTCTCTATATAAAATGATCAGTGTTTTAGTTTGTGGTCATTCCTGGACATGGGCATTCACAGAACTGCCAAATACTTGAGTCAGCAAATGTGCACTTTATCAGCGGAGGTTCAAGGCAGTGCTCTGCCTTTTTGTTCTAGTTGTCATTACAAACAAGTGGCCTTTTTGTAATATATTTAATGCCACATTTTTTGCATATTTTGCCCATCTTATTGGTGATTTTGCTGTTTAAAATGGTCCCCAGGCTGGGTGCTGTGGCTCAAACCTGTAATCCCAGCACTTTGGGAGGATTACTTGAGTCCAGGAGTTCAAGACCAGCCTGGGCAAAATAGGGAGACCCCATCTCTACAAATGATTAAAAAATTAGTGGGGTGTGGTAGCTCATGTCTGTGGTCCCAGCTACTCAGGAGGCTGAAGCAGGAGGATCACCTGAGCCTAGGAGGTTGCTGCTGCAGTGAGCTGTAATTTCACCACTGCACTCCATCCTGGGCAACAGAGAGACCTGGTCTCAAAAAAAAAAAAAAAAAAAAAGTGTAGTGCTTAAATGCATACTAAATGAGATGTTTTAAAACGGAAGCATCCCTAAAACAAAATTATGTATTTATCAGTTGACAAAAATGTTCTGACCAGAGGCTTGCAGGAACCTTACCTTGTATTTTCTTTAGGGGCAATGATTCAATATTTGCTAAGTCAGTGTTCATGGTGACTTTATAGGACATAACTACTGCAGATAGTGAGAATTGATTATTCCCAGCTAGACTAGAATAAAAAGACTAAAATAATAAGTGGAAGAATGATGTGGTTTCTTAAAGGGTGATGCAGTAGTGAAATAAACTATCAGTATTTAGCATCCTTCTGTTTCTTCGTGCATTGTACAGAGTGTTGTGTCATTTTTTAAGAAGGTATAAAACAAGTCTGGAGTCTCTATCTTTGTAGCTTTTATTTTTCTCTTTTTGTAGCTTTCATTGTCCACAATTAAGAATATAGAATTTTTCGCTCTCTGTTCATAATGGCAAAGAGAAGAAAATTGACAGAGGGAGATGTTTCATAATTCAGACATATCAGAGAGAGCAGCACTTTATGATGGTGAAATTGATCATATAAGTGAACTCTTACACAATGAATTGGAGTTGATGATACTCTGTATGAATTTTCACAAGCTTAATTGATAATATTTCTGAGGTCCCAGAGGACATAGGATATTCTTACCCAGTTACTCATTCAACAGGAAGTACTTTGTTATGTAATATTTTGCAACAAGAACCTGGACCTGTCTATCCTGTATGTGAGACAGTATTCTTTTTTTTAATGATATTTGTGCAGAAAAATGTACTTGATGTAGTTTGTAAGCAAACAAACACTAAAGTTGGATTTGCCTACAAAGGTGATTGGAAGGACACAGATGATGTAGAAATGAAAATTTTCATTAGGTTGATCATTGTAACTGTTTTAAAAATAAGCCTAAAAATGAAAGTCTTTCTTTATGAAGCAAAGAAGGATGCCCTCTTTCTGCTCGGTAAAACGATGCGCCATTAGTGTTTTCAAAAGTGTGATTAATGATAGAAGTGTAAGAAGAACCAGAAGTAATGATGAACAAGGACCTATTAGAGATGTATTCAAGTCGTTATCTACAAAGTTGATACGTTTCATCTGTCTAGCACTTTATCTTTTCAGGTTTTGCCTATGTCTCTGAAAAATGAATTCAAAAGGCAATTTTTTCCACTTGTGTTTTCCTTTCTGTGCCTCCAAAAATTAAATGTCTCTTTTTTTCTTTTCTTGAAGAGAAATACTGTGACTCATAAATACTGATAGGAACACAATGATACTTTTTTTCACACTTTTTATATGAACATTTTGAAACATAAAGAAAAGTTGAGGCCAGGCGCGGTGGCTCATGCCTGTAATCTCAACACTTTGGGAGGCTAAGGAGGGCGTGTTGCTTGAGCTCACGAGTTCGAGACCACCCTGGGCAACATAGTGAAACCCCATCTCTAAAAAATACAAAAAATTAGCCTGTAGCCTCAGCTACTTAGGAGCCTGAGGTGGGAGGATCACTTGAGCCTCAGAGGCAGGGTTGCAGTGAGCCGAGATCACGCCACTGCACTCCAGCCTGGGCAACAGAGTGAGATCCTGTCTCCAAAAAAAAAAAAAAAAAAAAGTTAAAAGAATAGTATTAACATTGGCCGGGCACAGTGGCTCACGCCTGTAATCCCAGCACTTTGGGAGGCCGAGGCGGGCGGATCACGAGGTCAGGAGATTAAGACCATCCTGGCTAACACGTTGAAACCCAGTCTCTACTAAAAATACAAAAAAAAAAAAAAAAAAAAATTAGCTGGGCGTGGTGGCGGGCACCTGTAGTCCCAGCTACTCGGGAGGCTGAGGCAGGAGAATGGCATGAACCCAGGAGGCAGAGCTTGCAGTGAGCCGAGATCGCGCCACTGCACTCCAGCCTGGGCGACAGAGACTCCATCTCAAAAAAAAAAAAAATAGTGTTAACATTTTGCCATATATTTTGTCGTGTGTATTTATATTTTTAAATAACATACCTTTTTATTTCAGAATTACTGTTGACTATAATGATTATATGCTATTATTAAACCTTTCCAACAAGTTTAGCATCAAACATTTGTAATTTCGACATTTTGTAGCCCTTATTTATCAAAGGATTCAATAGTTTTTTTAATGGACTTGTGTGAAGTTTTTTCTTTGGTTTTTTTTTTTTTTTTTTGGTCTTTCGGTTTTTCTACTTATCGTCAATTGATGTGGTTTAATCCCCCTTAACTCTCCGTTTTCTAATTGTGTTATTGGCCTTTAAAGGTAAATGTACTTTGGTGATAGTACCTGGAACATAGTAAATAATAAATGTTAGCTGTTAGATTTGGCATGAGTTTTTTTTGCATCCCTTTCTTACGCAGAACATTACTGGGCCAGGCTTTGTAAGTGAATTTTTTTGTTTGTTTTGCTGGATTCATTTATTTCTCTTCATTCTTGCTTGTCATTATCTCCCTTTTTAGGCCATCTTGATTTGAGTATTCAACCAGAATTTGACTTGGATGTAAAATGTCTCAACAAACCATTGATATGACTTTCTAGGATACTGGGGAAAAATGATTGAGATTATTCATTTTGATGAGCCATTTGGAAAAAATAGATAGTTTTTAAAAAATTATAGTGAAATTATCATTTTGTGTATTTGATGTCTGAAAAGTCAGCTATTAAATATTATTCTTAAGTTGTGTGTTTTTATAATAATGTATTGCTGAAGTCATTATCCACTTTCAAAGTTAGTTTCCCAATAATTTGATGGGGCTAAAATTCTCAAAGAACAAAAATTATCTTCAGTATTTAGTATGTTGAAAAAGATGAAAGAGCTCAGATTAGTTTTAAAATGAAAACAATGGTTTTAATACATTGCTTTAACTACTTTAAGGGTCCGTTTCTTTTATCGTTTTTAAGTTACATTTTATTTATTGTTTGTTTTGAAAAGACAGTATATATTCACATGGTTCAAACATCAAAGCAATTTAAGTACACATTGAGAAGCTTAGTTCTTACATTTGACCACACTATTGTTCCCTCTGCCTATATCCCGTCTAAGTAACTAAGCTTGTTAGTTGTTGTTTTTTTGTTTTTGAGAAAGGGTCTCACTTTGGTTGCCCAGGCTGGAGTGCAGTGGTGCAATCTTGGTCACTGCAGCCACAGGCTCCCGGGATCAAGTGATTCTCCTACCTCAGCCTCCTGAGTAGCTGGGACTATAGGTGTGCATGGCTAATGTTTTGTTTTTTTAGTGGAGATGGGGTTTTTGTTGTCCAGGCTGGTCCTGAACTCCTGGACTCAAGCAATCTGCCTGCCTCAGCCTCCCAAAGTACTGGGATTATAGGCATAAGCCACTGCATCTGGCCTTGTTTGTTTTTTGTTTTGAGACCGTCTTACTGTCTCCCAGGCTTGAGTGCAGTGGCACAATCACGGCTCACTGTAGCCCTGAACTCGTAGGCTCAAGAGATCTTCCCACCTCAATTCCCTGAGTAGTGGAAACTACAAGCATTTGCCCCCATGCCTGGCTAATTTTTAATTTTTTTGTAGAGACAGGGTCTCATTATGTTGCCGAGGCTGGTTTCGAACTCCTGGATTCAAGCCATCCTCCTGCCTTGGCCTCCCAAAGTGCCAGGTGGCGTGAGCCACTGTGCCTGTTTGTTTGTTTTCTGTGTATCTTTCCGAAGTTTTTTTTTTTTTTTGAGACAGTGTCTCACTCTGTCACCCAGGCTGGAGTGCAGTGGTGTGAATTTGGCTCACTGCAATCTCTGCCTCCTGGATTCAGGCAGTTCTCGTAGTGAGATTACAGACACCCATCACCCAGGCTGGTCTCTAACTCCTGGCGTTAAGATCTGTCCACCTCAGCCTCCCAAAGTCCTGGGATTACAGATGTGAGCCACTCTGCCCGACCTATCTTTCCAAAGTTTTTAAAATGTAGATAAAATATTAGCAAATATGAATGTTTTCTTCTTCCTCTTACACAAAAAATAGCAAATCATGTACACTATTTCACATCTTATTTTTTTTTCTTCCCCAATGGATAATATATCCTGGGGATCTTTTTATAACAGTGTGTAGTTTCCTCTTTTCTTGATTTTTTTTTTTTAAATTGCAAAGCATAATATTTCAGTGTGTAGATGGAATCTTTTGGATACTGGAGAATTTCCAGTGTTTTGCTATTGTATATAGTGCTGCAAATATATATATACACATACACAGAGGTATATCTGTAGAACAAATTCCTGGAATTGGAATTGCTAGGTCTGAAGGGTGAATGCAAGTGTTTTGTTAGATATTGCCACATTTCTCTTCATAGAGGTTGTACTGTTTTGTTTTTAGACTAACAGTGTACAAGGGTGCCTTTTTCCCCATGAACTGTTATCAAACTTTTTGATTTTTATCAGATGAATAAATGGTATCTTGGTATGTGGGTTTTTTAAAAAACAAATTTAAAAAATACCCTTTCTTTTTAGAGCAGTGTTTTAGGTTCAGGGCAAAACTGAGCAGAAAATAAAGAGTTCCCTTCTACTTCCTGTCCCCTACCATGCACCACCTCCCCAGCTTTCTGGATGTTCTGCAGCACAATGGCACATTTGTTAAAATCAACAAATCTACATTGACATATCATTATCACCCAAATTCCATAGTTTAGCGTTCATTTTTAGTGTTACACATTAAATGGATTTTAACAGATGTATAATGACATGTATCCATCATTGTAATATCATGTAGAATAGTTTCACTGCCCTCAAAATCCCCTGTGCTCTGACTATTCATCCCTCCCTCTCTGTATCCCCTGGCAACCACTAATTATTTTACTGTCTCCATCATTGTCTTTTCCAGCTTGTCATATAGTTGGGATCATGTGGTTTGTAGCCTTTTCAGATTGGCTTTTTTACTATTAAGTAAATTTCCTCCATGTCTTTTCATGGCTTCGTAGCTCATTTCTTTTTAGCACTAAATATTCCATTGTCTGGATGTACCACAGTTTATCCATTCACCTACTGAAGGACGTCTTGTATGCTTCTGGGTTTTGGCAATTATAAATAAAACTGCTAGAAACTTCCATGTGGGCTGGGTGTGGTGGCTCATGCCTGTAAATCCTAACACTTTGGGAGGCTGAGGTGGGAGGAGCACTTGAACCCAGGAGTTCATGACCAGCCTGGGCAACATAGTGAGACCCTGTTGCTACAGGAAATTAAAAGATTAGCTGGGTATGGTGGCATGTGCTTATAGTCCCAGCTACTCTGGAGGCTGAGGTGGGAGGATTGCTTGAGCCTGGGAGGCTGCAGTGAGCCGTGATTATGCCACTGCACTTCAGCCTGGGCAACAGAGTGAGACCCTGTCTCAAAAAAAAAAAAAATCCATGTGCAGGTGTTTATGTGGACATAAGTGTTTGAGTAAATATCAAGGAATTGGGTCATATGGTAAGAGTATATTTAGTTTTGTAAGAATCTGCCAAACTGTTTTCTAAAGTGGCTGTACCATTTTGCATTCCCACCAGCAATGAAGGAGAGTTCCTGTTGCTTCACGTCCTTGACACCACAACTGGTGTTGTCAGTGTTTTGTCTTGTGGCCGTTCTAATAGGTGTGTAGTGGTATGTTGTTTTAAATTGTAATTCCCATGGGACATAAGTTGAACATATAAGTTAAACATCTGTTTGTATGCTTGCTTGCCATTTGTGTATCTTCCTTGGTGAGGTGTCAGTTTTGGTCTTTTACCTGTTTTTAAAATAGGATTGTTTGTTTTCTTATTGTTGAGTTTTAAGCATTCTTTGTTTACTTTGGCTTAATACTTCTTTATCAGCTGTATCTTTTGCAAATGTTTTCTCCTGGGCTATGGCTTGTCTTCTTACTCTCTTGATAGATTTTTTATTCAAGCTTAACCCATATGGAAAAGTGCAAAATTGAAAATATATGTATAGCTTGATGAGTTTTCTAAGTGAATCTATTATTGGCTTCTCAGTGTAGTTTGAATTTGCATTTCTCTACAGGCCATTTCTGTTTTTTTCTCTGTGAACTTTTGGTTCACATCTCTTACCCACTTGTCATGCGAATTACTGACCTTTTTTTTTCCCTAGAAGTCAATAAAAACTGGAGATGTTATTCTTTTGTCTGAGATGAATAATATTTTTTGTCTCATTTTTTTCATCAGTTTTTTGACTTTGCTGTTGGTTTTGCTATAACAAGTAACTCAGATTTCCTCAAATGGATACATGGACTCTCTTTCTCTTACCTCAGCTCAGGACTCAGCTAGTTTTCACTGTCTTCCAAAATTCTTAATGTTTTTTCTTTTTTTTTTTTCCTGGAGACACGGTCTCCCTCTGTAGCCTATGAAGGAATACAGTGGCGTGATCACAGCTCACTGTAGCTTCAACTGCTTGGGCTCAAGTGATTCTCCCCACTCTGTCTCCCCACAGGGGTGTGCCACCATGCTTGGCTAATTTTTAAAAAAATTATTTGTAGAGACGAGGTCTCACTATGTTGCCCAGGCTGGTCTCAAACTCCTGGGTTCAAGTGATCCTCCCACCTTGGCTTCTGCAAGTGCTGGGATTATAGTTGTGAGCTGCCTCGCCTGGACTATCTTTTTACATAAATAGCTCATATTCCTTTAATGCCTTTTGTATATGTTTATCTTAGCATTTAGTCACAGTCTTTATCTCACCTGCTTTTCCATAGGCTGTAAACTCATTGAGGGCTAGGACGCTTGTTTTATTCTCTCTCTCTCTCCAGTGCTTGGAGCACAAGAAGTGTACAATACAACTGTTTAATATAAATGATTGCTTCTTTGTTTCGTGGATTTTGGTACCTTTGACTTTACAGCCATTGCTATCTTTATAGCTGATGCTATTAATTTGTTATTGTTGAACCAAGCAAGCAGTCTTACTTATGTGTCTTGTCATCCTATCATTTTCTGCTACTTCCTTTGAGGATTGTTCTGGAGAGAACTTGGCTTTTTCTGGAACCTCTGTGAGATAACAGATCTTTTAAACATTTACTTCTTCATAATTAAGATTTATGGGAATGTTTTGATATAAACAAATGATGCTTTACTTCTAAGTATTTTTTCTTTATTTTTTTTGGAACAGTGTGTGTCATATCTTGCTTGCCTTTTTTGTTTTTGTATGTTTCTGTAAAATACTTTTTTAAAAGCTATACAAAAAATGAGATATTAGTGTAATAAACTTCCATGTACTGGAAGCTTCAGGAGTAGGTAAGTACTTAATACATCATTAGAGTTGTGCAGGTTCCTAGAGGCTATCTAGGGCTAACCTCCCGCTCCAGAATGCAAGATAGTAATCTAGATACAATTTGAATTTCTGTATAGATAGGAATTTCAGCCTCTTTGGTTCAGTCTGTTTCATTATTGAACAGCTGCATTTGTAAATTGAGCTAAACTATGCCTCTGAAGAAACCCTAATTGATCCAGTTTTAACCACTTTCAACATTAAGACTTTTAGTTTGTTGAAGACAATGATTATAGCTTTCTTATTAAGCTGAAAGAAAGTTAATTTTAAATGGCGTCTTTTAAAAAACTTGTGATACTAGTAAAAAAAAAACTGACAAACACATCTTGAGGACTAAGAGAAACAAATTCACTTTCCTTATTGATTTGTCAGTTGATGGCTACTGGTAGTAGGGCCAGTATTTTAAGGGCCAATATTTTAAGTTAATTTCTGATTTAAAACTTGAACATATTTTAACCACATGTATCTTTTGATATTAAGTTGGCAGTCCACAAATGGAAACCCTGTCGGTCATGGTTTACTGCTTTTCAGTTCTCTACTCACCGTATCTAATAGATGCTTTATTTATGAGATCTTTAAAAAATTTGTTTTCCATTCAGAAATTACTAATTCAGATTATTTCCTTAATTTCTTTTTTTTTATCTTGAGACAGGGTCTGGCTCTGTCACCCAGGCTGGAGTGCAGTGGCATGATCTTGGCTTACTGCAACCTCCATCTCCCAGATTCAAGCGATTCTCCTGTTTCAGCCTCCCGAATAGCTGGGATCACAGGCATGCACCACCACACACCCAGCTAATTTTTGTATTTTTAGTAGAGACGGGGTTTCACCGTTTTGGCCAGGCTGGTCTTGAACTCCTGACCTAAAGCGATCCGCCCTCCTTGGACTCCCAAAATGCTGGTATTATGGGCGTGAGCCAGCACACCGTGCCTATTTCCTTAATTTGAGAATCACTTCACGGCAGCATATACATTGTAATATATGTGTCAGTTATGATCTTATTGTTAAAATCAAGCAGCCCAGGTTATTTAAACGATTTCTTCTTTTTTTTTCACCTGGACTCTTTTATTAGTGATAGATTTGAATAGAAGGTACATTCTGAGAGAATCTTTATAAACCCTTAACTTCTTTCCAAAATGTTCAGGTCACTTAATATTCTGAGTTGATTATGCCCTATGATATATTTATCTGTGGTTTACCACAATGAGAATTATGTGTGGAACATATTTGTTGAATAGTTCAAAATAACTGGTTATATCTAGTGTGTGTTAAAGCATTTCTTTAGCTTGTTTGTATAAAATGAAGAATGTGTTTTGTTCTTATTGGAAGTTCAAAACTAGAATGCAATATCTTTTTCCTTGATTTCTGTACTAGAATGCAATATTTCTCTTCTTGATTTCTGTAGAGCAGGTTGTTGCCCTGGATGCCCAAAATATTGTAGCTGTTTCATGTGGAGAAGCTCATACGTTAGCACTAAATGACAAAGGCCAGGTGTATGCGTGGGGTCTGGATTCTGATGGACAGCTTGGCCTGGTAGGATCAGAGGAATGCATCAGAGTACCCAGGTAACAAAGGTGACCAGAAAGAGGTCCTTAACAATCTTTTAAAATAAATTTGTTAATCTAAATTGTTCTGCTTATCTTTGGGCATTTAAGAGTTGACATCTCATTATTTCTCCCCTTTGAGTCCTTTGATAAGAGTTTGGTTCTTGCTTATTATGTTGATTGAGCTATTGATTGGTTTGCTATTTTTATATACTCTATATTTTTTCTATAATCAATAGAACTTATGTCTGTAAAAAAAGGATAGGGAATACTTGCTTCATTACAAATTTTTTTAGTGGGTTATACTAATTTGAACTACTGCTATCTTGAGTATTCCTGCTATTGAAATATTAATTAAATATTGGTTTGTTGAATGTTTTTCACTAACTTGTCTTTTTTTTAGTCTTTATTGTTTCTGTTGAATATAGAAGTCCAACATGCTTACTGTAAAAAGAATTTAGTCACTTTCCACTTTTTACATAGCGGTGAGCACAATTTAATTAATTCATCATATAATTATTTCACAATTAAAAAATAAGCAGTGCCTCATCAATGTTTTGGTCTTACACAGTTACATAGGGCATAATCCTTTTTTGTTTGTTTGTTTTTGAGACAGAGTCTCGCACTGTTGCCGGGATTGGAGTGCAATGGTGTGATCTCGGCTCACTGCAACCTCCATCTCCTGGTTTCAAGCAATTCACCTGCCTCAGGCTCCCGAGTAGCTGGGATTACAGGCGCCCACCACCACGACCGGCTAATGTTTTGTATTTTTAGTAGAGATGGGGTTTCACCATGTTGGCCAGGCTGGTCTTGAACTCCTGACCTCGAGATCTGCCCACTTTGGCCTCCCAAAGTACTCATGATTATAGGCGTGAGGCATTGTGCCTGGCTAATCATTGTTTTAATATTAAAAACTCTTAACAGCATGAATTACATAGGTAAAAGTATACAGATTTCAGTATTCAGTTTATTTCAGATACATGAATAATACATTAACTCATACTTAGTTTTAAAATTTACACAAATTCTGACCTCTTTAAACTCTTTTGTTCTTTTTCCTAGTAATAGTAATTCTTATAGAACAGGATTTTAAATTTAAGATTTTTAAAAAACTGTGTTTAAGATGAAAAGAGATTTGCATGTTAGATCTTCTGAGTCAGTATTCTCAAAACCATGATTCATGGCAAAACTTTCTAGTTTCCTTTATTTTTACTCTACCAGTCTGATGATCCTTAAACTTTTGTTGCTGTTCACTTTTAAGGGACTTTAGTCAGTAATACATAGGTAAATAATAAATGGAAAGAAAGTTAATTATAAGGAGAGAATTTTATTATGTATAAAATTTATATGAGGGTTGTCCAATAATAACAACTATGAACCTGGATGGGGACCTGAAAGAGAATTTACTTGAGTTCTTTGGTTTAAATATCTTTATTTTTGTATGTGCTCAACATCTGTATTAACTTTAAGCTGTATGTTAAAGTATTTCTGCTTTTCATCCTTCTCAGTTTTTCGAAATTTTATGGCTTGATCTGATTTGTTGTAACATATACATAGTTTTTACTGATATTACCAGGTTTTAAAGGGCCATTGAGTATTTCAGTGGGAATTTTTTTATAAAAGGAAGAAGCCAAGTGAGTTTTGGTTTTAATTTCAGTACCAAATCATTTTTTAGATGTAAGGCTTTTTCTAGGTGGCTTAGAGATGTCAGCCAGCTTTGTAAATTTTACATATAGTATCTATAAACAGATTTCCAAAAATTGGTGTTTATAGATTTTTGTTTGTTTGTTTTTTGAGACAAGGTCTCACTGTGTCACCCAGGCTGGTGTGCAGGGGCATGCTCACAGCTCACTGCAGCCTTGACCTCCTGGGCTCAAGCAATCCTCCCACCACAGCCTCCCTAGTAGGTGCGACTATAGGCGTGCACCACTATGCTTGGCCAATTTTGTATTTTTTGTAGAGACGGAGTTTCACCATGTTGCCCATCTGGTCTCAAATTCCTGGACTCAAGGGATTCACCGGCTTTGGCCTCCCAAAGTGTTGAGATTACAGGCGTGAGCCACTGTGTCCTGCCTAGTGTTTATAGATTTTCGTAAGAGTAATCAGAATAGGCTGGGCATGGTGGCTCACACCTGTAATCCCAGCACTTTGGGAGGCTGAGGTGGGTGAATCACAAGGTCAGGAGTTCAATACCAGCCTGGCCAAGAAGGTGAAACCCTGTCTCTTCTAAAAATACAAAAAATTAGCCAGGCAGGCGCCTGTAATCCAAGCTACTCAGTAGGCTGAGGCAGAGAATTGCTTGAACCTGGGAGGCGGAGGTTGCAGTGAGCCGAGATTGTACCATTGCACTCCAGCCTGGGTGACAGAGCGAGACTCCATCTCAAAAAATAAAAAAAAGAGTAATCAGAAAAGTGAAGATTCGCATTAGGTTATACTTCTGTGACAACAAAACCCATTTTTAATGCCAGTGGATGGATAATATTAAAGAAGAGTGTGAAATTAATAATAGGATATAACTGAAACAGTTTGATAATGAATTGTTTCCTACTTCTAATTTTGTTTTGTTTTGAAGTCACTACTTTGGGAAAGACCAAGTATTTTAAATAGTGTCTGTAGACCTGCATTTCTGGCTAGATTTTAATATAGAATATATATTACACCATTTTATTGAAAAAATTAACCCAAATTTTATTATCTTAGTTTAATATAAGTGGAAACACATAACTTTGCACACAGACTTCAGAAAAATAATTGTTGGCAATAAAGTTGTAGTTTATCTTTTAAAAGTTCTGTTTCTTGGACATATACATTAAAAAATTATGGCAAGATAGTATAAGATTATTATTTTTGTGAGTACAGCAATTTCTGGACTATACAAACTAAACATATTTGAATTATTAGCTTGGTCAAAAATATAATTTATTTTCTTGTTATTCATTTTAAAATATATTACAATTCTTGCCTAATTTTAGCATCTGAAAATGTGGAACATTATAGATTAAAAAGAAAAATTAAAGAGTAGTTTTTAATGGTATAGACTAGATCAGTTGTTAGTCTAAATTTTTCATTTTTTTTTAAACCTACTCCCCTATTCTGAGATAAATTTTTCAAAATTGAAATGAGTTGGTGTTAAGATTTTTCTTAAATAACTAGGAAAGTTGTGGCTTAACTGGAAAATAGAAAATTGGTAATTGTGTTTAATTGCAAAATATTTAATGCTTTAGCTCCTCAAATGTTTAATTAAATAATATAAACTTTGTACTAATCGTTAACATTAGTGGTTGGAATTTTGTCTTCAGAAACATAACTAGCAATGCTTGATTTCTGCCTGTATTGCTGCTATGCGTTAAGTTGGAAAAACAGAAGAATACAACAGTATACATATTCCATAATTAATATGCTTTAGCAGAGTCCCAAAGGAAGGGTATATAAATCTTGTCTCCAATGCATGTGTGTGTGTGTATATATTTTTTTAATTTACACAATTTATTCTGGCTTCTTTTTCTTTTTTTCTTTTTCTTTTTTTGAGATGGAATTTCACTCTGTCCCCCAGGCTGGATTGCAGTGGCGCAATCTTGGCTCACTGCAACCTCCGCCTCCTGGGTTCAAGCCATTCTCCTGCCTCAGCCTCCCAAGTAGCTGGGACTACAGGCGCCCATCACCATGCCCAGCTAATTTTTGTATTTTCAGTAGAGATGGGGTTTTGCCATTTTGGCCAGGCTGGTCTTGAACTCCTGACCTTATGATCTGCTCACCTCGGCCCCCCAAAGTGCTAGGATTACAGGCTTGAGCCACTACACCCAGCCTTTCTTTTGCTTTTCTGTTCGGTGTATTTGAATATTCAAAAATTAGAAATGATTAAACACATTATCTTTTTTATGTGACAAAGGGGATTACTTTTGATGAGTTCTAACAAATTTAATTATTTTCTGATTTATCTCTTTAGGAAAAATGGAACATGGGAAGCCTTGTTTTACCATTCACAGTATTTTTTAATTTTTAAAAGCTAAAACAGGAAACAAAGCCAATATCCCCCATTCTTCAGGATATTAATACATTTATATGAAGATGAAAGGGGATAGTTTTTTCTTTAACACAGTAATGACACAGAAGAATATATTTCTGGTCTCTGTAGCATATAATGGTAAAAGATATTAGCATTTATGTGTATTACAAGCCTTAGGTTAGTATTTTGGAAAGGAGAGTAACTGAGTATAAATTGCTATGCAAATTTAGAAAATTTTTGGCAAATTTTATGACTAATACTAAAGCCTCCAAGACCTTACAAATGTATTTATCCTTTAACAGTATATTCATTACATACTATTAATTAGGCACTATAGTAGGTGCCAGGCATTATCATGGGTGTAAGACACATAGTCTGCCTTCACAGAACTTACCGTTTAGCAGAGGAGACAAATATTAAACGAATAGGTACCCGTGGTTAGTAGCGATAAATGTTCTGAAGGAAAAAACATACAGTACTGTGAGAATGTAGTATTTTGAAAT
This sequence comes from Pongo abelii, assembly GCF_028885655.2. Taxonomy (NCBI): domain Eukaryota; kingdom Metazoa; phylum Chordata; class Mammalia; order Primates; family Hominidae; genus Pongo; species Pongo abelii. The sequence goes on from NC_071993.2 coordinate 76,211,644, forward strand.
GTTTCATTTGTAAAATTGTACTTGATACCCGGAATAGTGTTTTTTTTCCTAAAATACTTAATATGCTGAACAGGTCAATGTATCATCTGCCTCGTATGCATAAGCAATAACAGTAGATGTTTAGTAATTTGAGCACAGTTGTGTATGTTCATGTATTTTTTATTCCTTACTCTGTTTGCATTGCCAGTGTTTGATTTTGCTATTTCAAAGAAATGGCATTTTGTTGAGTTTGAAAATTTGAAGGTGCATTGGATCCTGCTAATTTGTTGGATTCTGCTAAATTGTAGCAGTACAACTCTCAAGTTTTGTAGTTAAGAGCGTAACTTCACTAAATAAAAATATTTTTAATACAATAATATGGAATCAGAGTAACTCTCCTTTTTCCTGCTCAAAATTTGATTTGCTGAAGCTGCCTCCCGAAAATCATGTGTGTCGACTCTCTGGTCAGAATTTGCTCAGGACTCTCTTATGGCAGAATCAGGTCAGGTGACAGTATCAGGTAAAGGGAAATAAGAAACAAATTGTGTACCTCCCCATCCCCCGTTTTTTCATTTTTCCTTTTCTTTCTTTTTTTTTTTTTTGAGACAGGGTCTTACTCTATCGCCCATTCTGGAGTGAGTGCAACGGTGTGATCTTGGCTCACTGTAGCCTCTGCCTCCCGGGTCCAAGTCATTTTCCTGCCTCAGCTTCCCGAGTAGCTGGGACTACAGCGTGCCACCACACCTGGCTAATTTTTTTTTTTTTTTTTTTGTATTTTCAGTAGAGACAGTGTTTCACCAGGTTGGCCAGGCTGGTCTCGAACTCCTGACTGACCTCAAGTGATCTGCCTACCTTGGTCTCCAAAAGTGCTGGGATTACAGTAACCCACCTGTAATCCGCATCTGGCATTCCCCCTTTTTTTTCTTGAAAACATTCATTCAGGAAAAACAGTAACATGACCAGGCAAAGGGAAAGAACCAATGGAGATGCTGGGATGGTTGATGTACATACAAAGTTAATTGAGTTTTGTAATGTTTTAAAAATGAGCCTTTAAAATTGCGTTGTGGATAAACAAAACTTGGGAAAGGGGGGAAGGAAATTACGAAAGTCTAAGGACAAAATACAAGAGAGAAGAAAATAAAACTTAACATATTAGTAATGATTGTTATAACTGTGAATTGAGTAAATTTCCCTAGTAAAAAAATCAAATGTCCCTGATTTAGATGTAAAGCAAAAGGATAGTTTGTAAGAATAGGTTTCATAATTTGAGAGTTGGTAGAACATATAAGAATCCCTGTTGGTTCTTAAGAAACCCGATAAAGGAGAACGTACATTAAACTAGGCAAAACACCAATTTTAGACAAATTAGATAATGTACATTTGCTTTCCAGATGTATTGCCAAGTTTCTAACTGTAAGCTGATGATTTAAAAACACGTTTTTACAATGAAAGAAAACATTTGAATTATAAGAGCACTCTGAGGAGTACTTGAGGTATGAGTATAGATCACTTTGCTTAAATACCGTCTTTCCAAGATGTGTTCTTATCACCGCTTTTAATTTTTTTTTTGTATCTAGCTCTTGTTTACTGATTTTAGCATAAATTTTTGGTACGCTAAAATTGAGCTTGTATAAAAAAATAATATGACCTATGTGCATATAGTAGGCCATCAATAAATAACATAAATAGCATTCAAGATCAATTTGTTAAATGGAATTAACTGGTCTTGATCTGTCTTCTTCTTTTCTAGAAATATTAAAAGTTTATCAGATATCCAGATTGTACAGGTTGCTTGTGGTTACTATCATTCACTTGCACTTTCTAAAGGTAAGCATTAGTTTTTATTTTATTTCTCTTCAGTTTTATTACTTGGTACTTTTTTGATTGTGCATATAGTTCTCCGGCTTTGCTCATTTTTCTGCAAGATTGCCCTGGTTCTTGATCCTTTTCATTTCCATGTAACTTTTAGAATTAGCTTGTCAGTCTGTACACACATATACACACACAAACACACACAAACACTGCTAGGAATTTGATTGGGATTTCATTGTCTCTATAAATCAATTCAAGGAAAATCTTTACAATATTGAACCTTTCAATTCTAGAACACGGTATATTTGTCCATTTAAGCCTCCCTTTAATTTTTTCCATTAGCATTTTGTTTTCTCTGGACAGGTCTTATACACCTTCGATTAGACTTTCCCCTAGGTATTTTATTTTTTGTTGTTGTGAATGGTGTCATTTTTCGTTTATTATATAGACATGAAATTGATTTTTGTGTCTGTTTATTAAATAGTTAAAAACTCTTCATAGCTGCAACTGGGGAGGATTGCTTCCCCAATCTCATTTAATCTCATAGATGAACTTTCTATGCATAGAAATAAAGAAGGCTAAACATCATATTTATTAGCTTTGTTTGCATTCCTCTCTTACCAGTTTAACTTCCTAGTATCCTAGCTAAGGATTGGAACATGGGCTAGTAAAGAATCTGCCATATGTATGTTTTTTACCATTAAAATAAATAGGTTTGCTGGGCGTGGTGGCTCACGCCTGTAATCCCAGCACTTTGGGAGGCTGAGATGGGCAGGTCACCTGAGTTCAGGAGTTCAAGACCAGCCTGGCCAACGTGGTAAAACCCTGTGCCTACTAAAAATACAAAAAATTTGCCGAGTGTGGTGGCATGCATGCACCTGTAGTCCCAGCTACTTGGGAGGCTGAGGCAGGAGAATCGCTTGAACCCAGGAGGCGGAGGTTGCAGGGAGCCAAGATCACAGCACTACACTCCAGCCTGGGCGACAGAGCGAGACTCTGTCTCAAGAAAAAAAAAGAAGAAATAGGTTCCATTTGCTCCATTGTTACTATTTAATGTTACTATTTAGTGAAGCCTACTACAAATAAAACACTAGGAACCATGGGGAAGCACAGATAAATTAAGAGACAAGTTTAGGGATCATACAATCTAGTGAAAGAGACAGACATCCAAGTAAATAACTGTAGTCTGAGGCAGAAAAAAATATGTACTATTTCAGACAAGGTAAAAGTAAAATGCTGTGACAATGATATAATTGTTTCTAATTGATATAATTGGTAACAATAAGGAGTGGATTAGTATTTGATGCAAGTCTTTAAAGATTTAATTAATTTTTTATTAATAATTGGAGAAATGTTGAGAAGAACAAGGAGAAATGTTGAGTGGCTAAGGGGGTTGTGCTGGTGTAAAGGCATAGAGTTAAGAAAGTGGTGCATTTGAATATTGGCATGTAGCTTTATGTGGGTGTTGTGAGGGAGTGGGAGACATACTCATACTTCAGTTTAGGCTGAAATAAAAAGAGAAATCTGTTATAAAGGGCCTTAAATGTCATATTAAGGAATTTGGACTTCTATAGGCAGTTAGGAACATGGAATCTCTGTGTATTCTTTGTTGTTTTGCCAACTCCTCTTTTGATATTTTGGTAGGTGGATCTAACATAAATTTAAACTCAAAGGTTTTACTGAGGACAGTTTTTCATATTGTCCTTTTTTTGTTGTTGTTGTTTACTCAAGCTTTATGGTGTAGGCAATATCTTACTCATTTGCTAAACTTTTTTTTTTTTTTTTTTTTTTTTTTTGAGATGGAGTCTCCCTCTGTCACCCAGGCTGGAGTGCAGTGGCGTGATCTCGGCTTAGTGCAAGCTCCGCCTCCTGGGTTCATGCCATTCTCTTGCCTCCTGAGAGTCCCCCTGAGTAGCTGGGACTACAGGTGCCTGCCACCACGCCTGGCTAAGTTTTTGCATTTTTTTTAGTAGAGGTGGAGTTTCACCGTGTTAGCCAGGATGGTCTCGATCTCCTGACCTGATGATCCTCCCACCTCAGCCTCCCAAGGTGCTGGGATTACAGGCGTGAGCCACTGCGCCCAGCCACTAAACATTTTTTAGAGCCCTTAGTATGAACTAGGCATACTACAGTATACAGTAATAAGCAGTATACTACTTACTAGCCCTCGTGATATAGTCATTCAAATAATGATATAATTACATACTATGATAAGGGCTATAAAGAAAAACTTCAGGGTATTTAGAACATAGGACAGTGGTACTGACCTAATCTGGGAGATCAGGGAAGGAAGGCTCCTGCTGGGAGAGAGTTGAAATGAACTGGACAAAGATGAGGGAAAGGTTTAGGTAGAGAGAACAGCAAGTGTGTGAGAACTGGCCATTGGAGAATATAAAGGAAGGCAATATGGCTAGAGTATAGTGAGTGACTGATATGAGAAGAGATTGGAAACATAGGTAGATCATACAGCACCTTATAGGCCTTGTTTAAAGTGTTTATCCCAAGAGCAATGAGAAAGCACTGAAATATATTTTTGGGGTGAGCAATATTATCAAATCTGCATTTTTACAATATCTCTATGCATGTATACAAATGTCTATTTATATGTGCATAGAACATTTCTTGAAGGACTTACCAGTAATTGGTAAGAGTGGTTGTCCCAGGCTGGGTGCGGTAACTCATGCCTGTAATCTTAGCACTTTGGGAGGCCGAGGTGGGCAGATCACTAGGTCAGGAGTTCGAGACCAGCCTGGCCAACACGGTGAAACCCTGTCTCCACTAAAAATATTTTTTTAAAAATTAGCCAGGCGTGGTGGCATGTGCCTGTAATCCCAGCTACTCAAAAGGCTGAGGCAGGAGAATCACTTGAACCCGGGAGACAGAGGTTGCAATGAGGGAAGACTGCACCACTGCACTCCAACCTGGGTGACAGAGCGAGACTCTGTCTCAAAAAAATAAAAAAAAAGAGTGGTTGTCTCTTGAAAGAGGAACCAGGATTCTGATTTTTTTGGAAGGAAGCTTACTTTTAAGTGTGTACTATTTTGTTGTTTCAATTTTTAAAAAATCAGTTATTAGTGTATCAGTTATTTAGTGCCAGTTGTTAGTTTAATAAAAGGATGTCTAAAGTTGCAAAATGCGATGGCAATATGGGAGCAAAAGTGACAGGCAGGGAAAACTATTATAGGAATCAGTTAAGATGGTGAGGAATGGAGTTATTTGCCGTATTTTTCTTTAGGAAGAAAACTGTATTTAAATTTTGGTGATAGACTGGATATGTGTGAAGTTAAAAAAAAAAAAAGAGAGGAGTATTAAGGAAGGCTCCCTAGGTTTATAATTTTTGCTACTGAGTCAGTTATGATGTTATTTACCAAAATGGGGAACACTGGAAAGAGGTCCAGGGAAGTAGGATGGGAGTCATGAATTCAGTCTGGGGCATCCTAAGTTAGAAGTTCCTTTGAAATTTCCAAGTATAGTGGCAGGTAAACAATGGGTTATGTGGGTTTTTTGCTCAGGAGAGGTTTGGGCTAGTGTTAAAATTTTGAATGTGATCAGCAGATAGTTACTAAAGTTTGAGCTTGAATGAGTGCCTCTTGGGAGAAAGTATAAAATAAAAATGAGACTTGAGGAATATTAAAAGGAGACTGTTGAGGGGCATAAGGAAATGAGATTACTCCTTGTTGTGTGACTCACCTGTTCATCTGTGTAGTCAATCAAACTTAAAGTGTACTAATACTGAATGTTCTTCTAGGTAGTAGTATATGTTCATATAAGAAATAAGTATAATTGCTAAAAATAATATTTATATTCTTTTGATGATGGGCAGAATGTCCCAAAATAATATTCTTTATATGAAATTTGAAATGAAATGATTATTTTCAAATTAAATTTTTTGCTTGTGAGAAAAATGGTTATTTTTCCATTACTGTTTTACAGCAAGTGAAGTCTTCTGTTGGGGACAGAATAAATATGGCCAATTGGGTTTAGGTACTGACTGTAAAAAGCAAACTTCACCGCAGCTGCTTAAGTCTTTGCTTGGAATCCCTTTCGTGCAAGTTGCAGCAGGAGGAGCCCATAGTTTTGTACTCACCCTTTCTGGAGCTATCTTTGGATGGGGACGCAACAAGTTTGGTCAGCTAGGTCTTAATGATGAAAATGGTAGGTTCTCATTATGTATAGTTTAAGTGTACTTTTTGAAAGAGATGATCTTTTGAGATCAGTGATTCTTAGTGTAAGAGAGAAATGTATCTTCCCTGGTATAGAGGTGGGGATGAGATGTTATTTTAAAATTCCATTTGGGGAATGCAGTGGGAAGATACAAAATATCCTTTTTTCATTAAAGAACTATAAAAAGTATATCTGGACAAAATCTTTAGTATTGGATGTTTATTAAAAGACAATTGAAAAACATTACTTCAAATTGTTAATCCATTATTGGCCACTGTTAGTGGAAAAAAGCGGTAAAATTATTCTGGGGAAGTAACATGAAGTGTTAATCTTTGAGTTTTTCAAGGAAATATTTAAATGATTTGGGTTGCTAAATTAATCTTTGGTTGGGCTTCACTTTTAACATTGATGCTAATGTCTTAAAAATAAACATTTTGAATTTGAAAAAATTACAACTGAAACAAGTTGGGATCTTGGAACTTATTTTTCATGATTACATTGAGTTGAATGCCAGTATTTGACTTAGAAAAGCTAATTTCTTATAGTTCAGTATAATTGTAATGACTGAAATGGACAAAAGTGAGTTGTTAATCTAGTAACAACTAGTAATGATAAGCAAACAATACTTTCAGAAAGAATTAAAGAATACCTTGTTTTGCATAAGAAAAATATGTCATATTAGGATATCATGTATCTTTTCTGCTACAAAACAGCCTAAAGTACATTTTTTTTTTCCAGGCTTTTAAGTAGGATCCTGTGGGTATAACTACCATGAAGTGAATATAAAGAATGATGTGTATATGTGGAAAATTAGAAGCAGTTAGATAATTTTGAAATTTCTTGATTGCTGAGTCCTTTGCAGACTGGCATATTGGCTGTTTAGCACTTAACTCTGTAAGTCCCTCCTTTATCACAATAGTATGGATAGGCCTGGGAACCCGACTTAGTAAGCTTGTACTACAAAATCATCGAATCATAGTTAAAATTATTTAGTCACAACTACCTACTGAGCTTGGCAAGCTGTAGAGGAAACACATCTAGATGAGTTTTGATTTTTAAAATACTATTAACATCTCTTGTTGGAATTTTCAGATAGATATGTTCCTAATTTACTAAAGTCACTAAGATCTCAGAAAATAGTTTATATTTGTTGTGGAGAAGATCATACTGCTGCTCTAACCAAGGTATTGTACTTTTAAAACTTCTTTATTATTACTCATCATAGTCCTTTCATAATTAATGAATGTTCTCATGGTATTTTCTCAAGTTTTAACTTGAGTGTTATTGGTATTTCAAAAATAATTTATCTGGGAAAAAAAGACTTAGATTATTCTTGAAAAAAATTTACCTTATTTTTCAACTTTGTTTTATGTTATAAAATGTGAATTCTGCTATACTATTATATGTTATGATAGTATATTGCTGAATTTCTCAGCTTTATATGAAATACTGCTTAAGTCATACTTTGAATAAAATTATTCCATTTTAGTTCATTAGGCTTGCCATGATATATGCATCAAACCCATTTATATCGTGTAGCTCAGCCTAATTTGAATGTAGTTTCCATTTGGCTTATAAATACTTCATACAAACAATAGAGGAGATGAATTTCTCTGTTATTCATAGGCCAAGTATTGTGTAAGCAGTTATAGTGATCACAGTCTTATCAGTGGCCTTAACTCTTACCTCTCACTGTCTTGGGTATGTGCCAATTGAGTATCAGTACTGTTTAGTTCTCGAATGACTAGAAGTTAGATGAAAATGAAAGCATTCAATTAACCTTTACCAGATAATTATTTATTGCAGTCATGTTAATGTAAAGTTTTTCATTGGTCAAATTAGAAACTGGTTAAATTTCTTTATCTTTTTTGGTCTTACATAGTATATAAAATTGGTAAAAAGACATTAACTTCCGGGCACGGAGGCTCATGCCTGTAATCCCAGCACTTTGGGAGACTGAGGCAGGTGGATCACCTGTGGTCAGGAGTTCAAGACCAGCCTGGCCAACTTGGTGAAACCCTGTCTCTTCTAAAAATACAAAAGTTAGCTGGGCATGGCGGCAGGCACCTATAATCCCAGCTACTGGGGAGGCTGAGGCAGGAGAATCAGTTGAACCCGGGAGGCGGAGTTTGCAGTGAGCCGAGATCGCACCACTGCACTGCAGCCTGCGAGACAGAGTGAGACCTCGTTTAAAAAAAAAAGAGGCATTAACTTCTAGTCAGGCTTTAAAATTCTGCATTATATTTCTACTTGGGAATTTTAGCAGGACAATAATTATTCTTCGTTATTGTCAAATATAGTGAACTCAAGGCACTTTTAAAAATATAATGACCAATTATGAAAGTTAATTTTAAAGTATTTTGTAGTACTTGCCTTTTAGTAAGGAAGGATTATTATACCTGCCAATCTTAGGTTGGCGCAAAAGTAATTTCATTTTTTTTGCCATTAATGGTAAAAACTGCAATTAATTTTGCACCAACCTAATACCATATTTTATTGATTTTGGCATTCAGATAACAAATGTAATCACTGAAGTCTTATTTATTCCTGTTGGCAAGTCTTAAATTTTACTCGTCCTTTTTTGTTATTGGTATTTGGAAGAAATTTATCAAAATATAAAAAATATCATGTGTGGTATCATCCCAAAAACTAATTTTATGGCAGAAAGACTAACAATGTTAATGCTTTTCAAATTCAGCCTTTCAGATAACCATTCATCCTAATGTTCTAGGATAAGTAACTTTTTATGTCTATTTAGTTTTAAGAAATGCTAATTCTCTTAAGACTTTTGTATTCCTCTCTCAGAAGATAGTAGCTAGTGACATTTGTTTATTGGAATTTTGGGTGTACATTATTTTTAACAAAATTAGATAGTTGTAAATATCTCCAAAATAAAATATTTTATTTTCCCTTGATTTAAGTTAAAATACCTGTTCCATATCCATATGTCTTGCTTTTCTGGAAGAATTTCTTGGAAATAGTAAATAGATTAAGATTGCTTTATGAAGCAGTTTTCTGTACAAAACCTACCTTAGGAAAACTGCATTAGGAAAGATTTTAAAACCAAGTTTTAAAAACAGAATAAATGGAAAGACATACCATGTTTATAGATATGAGGATACTTCCATAAAGATGTCACATTTTTTTCAAGTTTATTTGCAGATGTATTATGTAAATCACATACAAATACACATTTTGATTTAGCAGTCTCACTTTTAGGAATCTACCCCAAAGATTTGAAATTGTGTATGCACAAGACCATTTATTGTGATCTTTTAATAACAAAAGACTAGAAGAAATCCAAATGTCCATGAGTTAAATAAATTGTGGTACATCCCTGTAGTGAAGTACAGTGAAGTGTAAAACAGAATGAGGTATTTATGCTGTGGAATGATTTCTAGGATATATTGCTAAGTGAAAAGAGCAAGGTGTATGGAACAGCTGTCTTTTTGTAAGAAGGGGACCAAAATATGAACATATATCATGTGCCATGTGTGTTTGTTTGTTTTTGTTTTTGTTTTTGTTTTCGGACACGGTCTCACTCTGTCACCCAGGCTGGAGTACAGTGGTGTGATCTTGGCTCACTGCAACCTCTGCCTCCCAGGTTCAAGTGATTCTCATGCCTCAGCCTCCCAAGTAGCTGGGATTATAGGCATGTGCCATCACACCCGGTTATTTTTTGTATTTTTTTGTAGAGATGGGGTTTCACCCTGTTGGCCAGGCTGGTCTTGAACTCCTGACCTCAAGTGATCTGCCCGCCTCTGCCTCCCAGAGTGCTGGGATTACAGGTGTGTAATCCTGCACCTGGCCTTATATGTTTTTAAAAATACAGTAAATTTAAAATTAATAGCCAGAACAAATGTGCCTTGCCTTACAATTTTTGACTTTGGAATCTAGAAACTGTTACATGTAATTAAAAAGCAGAATTATGGCTGGGCACAGTGGCTCACACCTGTAATCCCAGTGCTTTGGGAGGCCAAGGCAGGCAGATCACGAGGTCAGGAGTTTGAGACCGTCCTGGCCAATGTGGTGAAACTCTGTCTGTACTGAAAATACAAAAAATTAGCCGGGCATGGTGGCAGGCGCCTGTAATCCCAGGTACTCAGGAGGCTGAGGCAGGAGAATTGCTTGAACCTGGGAGGTAGAGGTTGCAGTGAGCTGAGGCTGTGCCGCTGTACTCCAGCCTGGTCAACAGCGAGACTCTGTCTCAAAAAAAAAAGCAAAGTTTTATATATATATATGTAAAAATTATATATAAATTATATAAATAAAAATATATATAATATATAAAAAATTATATAAATATTAGTCCTTAAAAATTGAAAACTAACAAGTTAGTGGCACAACTACACCAGAAATAATTATTTTCGGTGATTTTGAAATACAGCATTTTGCTGTATATCACTAGGGGGAGATACACTAAGGATAAACTGAATCCACAAAGAAATCTTAAATTGCATTCTTTTTCTTTTCTTTTTTTTGAGACGGAGCCTTGCTCTGTCACCCAGTCTGGAGTACAGTGGTGCGATCTTGGCCCACTGTAACGTCCACCTCTTGGGTTCAGGTGATTCTCCTGCCTCAGCCTCCTGAGTACCTGGGACTACAGGCATGCTTCACCATGCCCGGCTAATTTTCTGTATGTTTAGTAGAGATGGGGTTTCACCATGTTGGCCAGGCTGGTCTCGAACTCCTGACCTCAAGAAATCCATCCGCCTTGGAAAATGCTAGGATTATAGGCATGAGCCACTGCGCCTGGCCCTTAAACTGCATTCTGTAACTTTTTTTTTTCTGAGATGGGGTCTCACTCTTGCTCAAGTTGGAGTGCAGTGGCACAGTCATAGTGCACTGAAGCTATGACCAAATTCTTGGACTTAAGCAGTCCTCCCACCTCAGTCTCCTGAGTAGCTGGAGCTACGGGCGCCACTGTGCCTGGCTAATTTTTTTATTTTTTATATTTTGTAGAGATGGTGTCTCGCTTTACTGCCTAGGCTGGTCTGGTACTCCTGGTTTTAAGCGAGCCTCCACCTCAGTCCCCCAAAATGCTGGGATTACAAGTGTGCATTCTGTAGTCTTACTGTTAGAAGTAAATTTGCTATTATCTTTTTTCCAATATATTACATATAAATAGGAGAAAGCAAAGAAGTAGTTATTTTACTGTATTATAAACTATGATTTTCAGCTTGAGAGAAAAGAGATAGGTATAAAACTATAGGAATTAAGTTAAAACCTTGTGATCTTTACTTTGAATCGCAAGTGTTAGCATGAACTCATTTATTTTTCTCCAAGAATATGCTTTTTGTTTTGTTTTTGTTTTTGTTTTGCCATAACTACTGAAAGGTCCTAGAAGTAATGAACCATGTATAATCTGGACACAATGATAATCCCTTGATTGTTGTAGATTCTCCACTAAAAGGAACCAGGGCTTCTTAGAGAAGAGTCCGATCCCATGTCTAGGGCAAAAAATATGTATAAGAATACCTTTGGGCATTTTGTGTTACAAAAAAGCAAAGATTACTACGGTCCTGTCAGAAGAATAACTTGAAGGAGCTTTCACTGGATATCGAGAAGAAGTAATGACTGCAAAAAATGGAAAACATCAGATCTATAAAAAATCCCTGAATTTTTGTAGTGATCTTCTCTTCTTGCAAATCAATATAAGCAAAACTTATTGCTTACCTTTGGAAGTTGCTAGGACAACACTCATTTTTTTTTTTAACTGGTCGATAATGGGAAAGAATCAAGTATTCTGCCTTTCATTTGCAAATTGTATTTTAGGTAATTTAATAGTTAATGAGTTAAGTTATTTATAGAAGAATTCCAGCTCATAACTCTAGGAAAAATAATAAAACTAGAAAAATCACCATTTTACACTCCCTGATGAAATAATGGATCTAGGCAAAGACCATTAAACCTAATGGGGATGTATCAGGCTGACACACTTTGACTTATTTTTATTATATATATATATAAAATAAAAAAATATAATAAATATATATATAATAAAAATATATGTTATATATATAAATAATTTTTTTCTTTTTGAGACGGAGTCTCACTGTGTTGCCCTGGTTGGAGTGCAGTGGTGTGATCTTGGCTCACTGCAGGCTTCTGTCTCCTGGGTTCAAGTGATTCTCCTGCCTCAGCCTCCCGAGTAGCTCGGATTACAGGCACACACCACTACGCCCGGCTAATTTTTGTATTTTTAGTAGAGACCAAGTGTCAGCATGTTGGCCAGGATGGCCTCGATCTCCTGACCTCAAATTATCCGCCCACCTCAGCCTCCCAAAGTGCTGGGATTATAGGCATGAGCCACCGTGCTCCACCCGGCTTACTTATTTTTAACTTCACTAACAAAGCAGACATATGCTTTGTGACATGATGCAATAAAATAATCAGGAAGATTTAAACATGGCCTAGTTATTAGCTGATATTAAGAAATTAATATTGATTTTGTGAATGTGATATAGTATGGTGGTTATATACTTTTATCGGTTAGAGATATATGCTGTTGAAGATACACATTTGTGGGTGAAATGATTTGATGACCACAATTTGCTTTAAAGTACTCAAGTTCTTTTTGTTTTGTTTGAAAATACCCCCAAAAGGGTAAGGGAGACACCAGTGAAACAAAATAACCAACCTTTTGCCGGTTATTGAAACTGAGTGATGGTTATATGGTGATTTACTATATTTTCTGTTTACCTTGTGTATTTGCTTGAAATTTTCTGTGATAAAAAAAGAAAAATGAATGTTCTCATATAACAGTATGTAGTAACGCTATTAAATGATGAAAGCAGGATATAAAGTTGCATATATAGCTACAGTTATGAAGAAAAGCAGTTGAACTGAAGAATATTAATTGTGATTGTGTTATCACAGATTTTTTCCATACAGAACTTCTAATTTAGTTATAGTTTAGTTATATAATTAGTTATATTTTGTTTGTTTGTTTTGTGACAGAGTCTCGCTTTGTCGCCCAGGTTGGATTGCAGTGGCATGATCTCGGCCCATGGCAAGCTGTGCCTCCTGGGTTCAAGTGATTCTGCCTCAGCGTCCAAAGTAGATGGAACTACAGGCACCCACTACCATGCCTAACTAATTTTTTTTTTTTGAGACGGAGTCTTTTTCTGTCGTCCAGGCTGGAGTGCAGTGGCGTGATCTCGGCTCACTGCAACCTCTGCCTCCCAGGTTCAGGCAATTCTCCTGCCTCAGCCTCCCAAGTAGCTGGGACTCCAGGTCTGTGCCACCATGCCTGGTTATTTTTTTGCATTTTTAGTAGCGACGGAGTTTCACCTTTTTAGCCAGGGTGGTCTCGATCTCCTGACCTCGTGATCCACCTGCCTTGGCCTCCCAAAGTGCTGGGATTACAGGTGTGAGCCACCACGTCTGGCCCTAATTTTTGTATTTTTAGTAGAGACAGAGTTTCGTCATGTTGGCCAGGCTAGTCTCAAACTCTTGACCTCAAGTGATCCACCTGCTTCAGTTATATGTTTTTATAAGGAGTTTTTTAAAAGACATCTGTATATTATAGCAACTGTATGCTAAAAATTTCTATAAGGCCACGCACAGTGGCTCATGCCTGTAATCCCAGCACTTCGGGAGGCCAAGGCAAGAGGATTGCTTGAGTCCAGGAGTTCGAGACCAGCCTGGGCAATACAGGAAAACCCCATCTCTACAAAAAAGTAAAAAATTAGCCAGATGTGGTGGTGCATGCCTGCACTCCCAGCTACTTAGGAGGCTGAGGTGGGAGGATCACCTGAGCTCAAGAGGTTGAGGCTGCAGTGAGCCATGATCATGCCACGGTACTCAAGCCTGGGTGATAGAGCAAGACCCTGTCTGAAAAAATAAATCAATAAATAAAAATTGTTCTATTTATGCACTCTGGTTACATGTACTCTTTTTGCAGCGCATTTATGTAAGGCAGTAACTACCTTGAAAAGTGAAGATGATACCACATTTAGGTTTTGTGAAATTATATATATGTATGTGGAATTCAGCAAGACAGTATAATGATAATGAAAGGCAATGCAAATAAATAATTATTTGTATCTCTTCAGTGTCTAAATATTTTATAACGGTGAAAACACCATTACCTGGAATTCTCGTAGTTTTATGACATTTTACTTTGAAAGAGCCATCTGTCTGTCTGTTAAATTGTGAAGACAGTTCTTAGAAGAGAAAAAACTGAGTTTATGTTAAAGATTTGGACTTATTTTTCTGGAGATCAGTTATTTTCTTTTATCATGCCTTCTAATGATAAGGGGTTTTGTCTTTTTTTAGGAAGGTGGAGTGTTTACTTTTGGAGCTGGAGGGTATGGTCAGTTGGGCCATAATTCTACCAGTCATGAAATAAACCCAAGGAAAGTTTTTGAACTTATGGGAAGCATTGTCACTCAGATTGCTTGTGGACGGTAAGGTGTTATATAAAAGAGCATTTTGGTCTCTAAACTGCAGTTGTTTAGGGATTGCTTATTGAATTGTTTCAGAGATCCTAATAATCTGAGGAAACACATTCTGCCCCCAAATACCTATTTTGCCACTGAGGAGTCATAGTAACAGGAGAAACATCTTTTTTACTGTTATTTTATTTATCTTTACTTGAACAGATTTAGCTGAGGCAAGATGTTAATAGTGTACATGTAATATTATATTTATTGCAGTTGATATCACACTCGAAAGGCTTCTTTCTTTCTCTTTTCCACCTTTTTTTCTTTTCTTTTCTTTCCTTTTTGGAGTGAAAGAGTCTTGCTCTGTCACCCAGGCTGGAGTGCCACAATTATGGCTTATTGCAGCCTCAATCTCCTGGGCTCAAGTGATCCTCTTGCCTCAGGCTCTTGAGTAGCTGGGACTACAGGCATGCACTACCATGCCCAGCTAATTTTATTTTTTTAATTTTTAGTAGCAACAAAGTCTCATTATGTTGCCCAGGCTTACCTTTTTTACTTAAAGGGTGAAGAGATCGACCAGTTAATTAAGACAGAATTAATGTGACGGAAGTTTGATTGGTATAATTAAACCAATAAACTCCTAATTCTCCTTATTCTGAGTTCTTGGGAGTAAACAGAAGAGTCTTTGACATTGAGCTTCATCTGTTGATTCTTAGGTCTTGGGAATAAATAGAAGAGTCTTTGAGTTGAGCTTCATCTTTGGGGGAATTAAATTGAGCCGACTCCCAAGTAGCAAAATGTACCTTTTTTGACCACTTAATTTAATTTTGATCACCTTGCTTAATGTTTTTCTACCTTGTATGTATAGCTATACAATAGTTTAGTTTTATCAACTATTAGCTTCAAATGCATGTAATCACACTGTAAGTATTCTTTGGTGATTCTTTTTTTCCTCTTAACATCAGACTTTCATGATTTTTATGTAGTTATGGTTCTGCATCATTAGGCCTCATTAATTTTTTTATTCAATTTTATACATTTGTAGTATACTCATTCTGTTGCTGATGGACATTTGCATGTTGCCAGTTTTTGGCAATTATGAATAATGTTGCTTTGCACTTTTATTATATGGTATATGTTAACCTTCATATACACCCAGAGTGGAATTACTGGGTTATAGAGGACACTTGATTTGAATTTTGTAGGTTAAACCATATTTCCCATGTGGTTTTACCAGTTTATATCCCCATTAGCAGTGTATGAGAATTCCTGATGCTCTTGTACTTGTCACCAGTTAGTATTGTCAGACTTTTTGCTAATTTCTTGGATATTTATTATTACTTCATAATTTGAATATACACTTCCATGACTTACTTGAGTACCTTTTCATATGTTTATTGGCCACTTACATTTCCTCAGGATATAAAAATTGATTCATAGTAGTTATTTATATAGTGTAGATACAAGTTCATAATGTTTCTCAATACAGGGATAAAAGTTCTTTATTGGGCATATGTTTTACAGATGTCTTTCCATGTTTTGCCTTATCTTGTAATTTTCATTCTGTTGTCTTTTGATGAACAGAAGTTTTACATATTAATGTAGATGAATTTATTAATATTTTACTTAATAGTGCCATTCATTTCCTAAGAAATATTTTCCTACCTGAAGGCATAAAAGTAATCATCTCTGTTATCTTCAGAAACATAGTGTTGCCTTTTACATGGAGGTCTGTAAGTTATCTGAAGTTGATTTATTTTGTGGAGGACAGTATAATGTTCAAGTAAGGAATCAACTTTTTAAAAATATAAATAGTCAATTACCCTAGCACCATTAAAAGTTTTTGTGGGAAATACAACAAAATTTATCATCTTAACTATTTTTAAGTATACAGTGCATGGTATTAAGTACATTAATATTGTGAAACGATCATCACCGTTCATCTCTAGAATTCTTTTTATCTTGCAAAACTGAAGCTCTATACCCATTAAACAATGACTCCCTATTCTCCATAGCCTCTTGTGGCAACCACCATTCTACTTCCTGTCTCTATGAATTTAACTCCTGTAGGTATCTCATATAGGCAGAATCTTACAGTGTTTGTCTTTTGGTGACTGACTTATTTCACTTAGCATAGTGTCATAAAGATTCACCCATGTTGTAGAATTTCCTTCTACATATGTCAGAATTTCCTCCCTTTAAAAGGCTGAACAGCATTCCATTGTGTGTATATGCTAATTTTGCTTGTGCATTCATCTTTTGATGGACACTTGGGTTACTTTTGTGTTTTAGCTTATTGTGAATATTGTTGCTATGAACATGAATATAAAAACATCCCTTCAGGACCCCACTTTCAGTTCTTTTGGGCATATACCCAGAAGTGGAATTGGTGGTTCATATGGCAATTCTGTTTTTAATTTTTGTAGGAACTGCCATACTGTTTCTCATAGTAACTGCCCTGTTTTATATTTCCACCAAAAGTGTACAGGGTTTCAGTTTCTCTACATCCTCACCAACACTGTTATTTTCTCGTTTTGCCTTTTTCTTTTTTTTTAAATAATACCTATTTTAATACGTGTAACATGTTATCTCCTGTGGTTTTGATTTGCATTTTCCCAATGATTAGTGAGCTGAGCGTATTTTTATATACTTGTTGACCATTTGTACATCTTTAGGGGAAATGTCAATTAAAGTGTTTTTCCCATTTTTGAATCCGGTTGTTTTGTTGTTGTTGAGTTTTCAGAGTTGTCTATATATTCTAGATACTAATCCCTTATCAGATATTTGCAGATATTTTCTTTCATTCTGTGGGTTGTATTCTATAGATAGTGTCTTTTGATGCATGAAGCTTTAAAATTGTATAAAGTCCAGTTTGTTTATTTTTTCTTTTGTTGGCTATGCATTTGGTGTCATATCTAAGAAATCATTGCCAAATCCAATGTCATGAAGCATTTTCCTGTTTGCTTCTTAGAGTTTTATAGTTTTACCTTTTACATTTAGGTCTTTGATCTATTTGAATTTTATTTATTTATTTATTTATTTTGAGACAGAGTTTTGCTCTTGTTGCTCAGGCTGGAATGCAATGGCATGGTCTTGGCTAACTGCAACCTCTGCCTCCCGGGACCAAGCGATTCTCCTGCCTCAGTCTCCCAAGTGGCTGGGATTACAGGCATGTGCCACCTCGCCCGACTAATTTTGTGTTTTTAGTAGAGATGGGGTTTCTCCATGTTGGTCAGGCTGGTCTCGAACTCCCGACCTCAGGTGATCCGCCCTCCTCGGCCTCCCAAAGTGTTGGGATTACAGGCGTGAGCCACCATACCTGGCCGAGTCTGTACATTCTTTTGGGTAGCATTGACATCTTAACAGTTTGTCTTCCAGTCCATGACCATGTTGTTTCTTTCCATTTATTTGTCTCTAATTTCTTTCACCAGTATTTTTTAGTTTTATTTTACAAATCTTTTGCCTTCTTCTTAATTCCTAAGTGTTTTATTCTTTATGATAGGTTTTAAATAAAATTTTATTTCCTTCCAAATTGTTCATTGTTAATGTATAGAAATTCAACTAATTTTTGTGTGTAGATTTTGTATCCTCCTGCTTTGCAAAGTTTATTAGTTTTAACAATTTTTGTGTGGAATCTTTAGTGTGTTCTACATATATGATCATATCATCTGCATACAGAGATTTTTTTTTTCTTTCCAATTTGAATGAATGCCTTTTATTTATTTATTTATTTGAGATGGAGTTTTGCTCTTGTTGCCCAGGCTGGAGTGCAATGGTGCGATCTCGGCTCACCGCAACCTCCGCCTCCTGGGTTCAGGTGAGCCTCCTGGGTTCAGGTGATTCTCCTGCCTCAGCCTCCTGAGTAGCTGGGATTACAGGCATGTGCCACCACACCCGACTAATTTTGTATTTTTAGTAGAGATGGGGTTTCTCCATGTTGGTCAGGCTGGTCTTGAACTCCTGACCTCTGGTGATCTGCCCACCTTGGCCTCCCAAAGTGCTGGGATTACAGGCATGAGCCACTGCACACAGCGTTTTATTTCTTATTCTTGCAAAATTGCTCTGGCTAGAACTTCCAAGATTATGTTGAATAGAAGTGGTGAAAGCAGGCATCCTTATTCCTGATCTTACAGGAAAAGCAAGTGCTTTTTCTGCATCAATTCAGATGATTGTGTGTGTCTTTTCCCCCTTCAATCTGTTAATTTGATATATTACATTGATTACATATATTAATTTTCATATGTTGAACCATCCTTGCATTCCAGGAATAACTCCCACTTGGTTGTGGTCATAGTATGTATCCCTTTTAGTGTGCTGCTGAATTCAGTTTTTAAGTATTTTATTGAGAATCCTTTGTGTATGACAACCTGCTTCTCTCATGCTGCTTTCAAGATTCTTTGTCTTTCAGCATTTTGATTGAACCGTGTGTCTTTGGTCTCTGAGTTTATCCTGCGTAGAATTCATTGGGGCTTGTGGATGTTTAGATTCATGTCTTTCACCATATTTGGGAAGTTTCTGGCTATTACTTTTTCAGATTATCTCTTTCTTGCTCTATTCTTCTGAGAATTCTACAGTGCTTATGTTGGTCTGCTTAATGGTATCCTATGGTTCCCCTAGGCTGTCTGCACTTTTTTTAAGATTTTCTGTTCCACAGACTCAATAATTTCAACTGTCCTATCTTTACATTTGCTGATTTTTCTTCTGCTTGCTGAAATCTGCTTTCAAATCTCTCTAGTGTATTTTTTATTTCAGGTATTGTACTTTCCAACTCCAGAATTTTGTTTTAGTTTTTCTTTTTGATTGATATTTCCATTTTGTTCATACATTTTTTTTTTCTTTTTACATGACTTACTGTAGTTCTTTGAGCATCTTTAGGATGTTTGATTTAGTCTTTGTCTTTTAGGTCTACCATTTGACCTTTCTCAGGGGTAGTTTCTATTGTTGGCTTATATTTTCTTTGAATGGGCCACTCTTTCCTACTACTTTGTATGCCTTGTGATGTTTTTTGAAAACTGGACATTTAACTCTAATAATATGGTAACTGAAAATCAGATTCTCCCCCTTTGCCAGAGTTTGCTGATTTTTGGTTTTTGATTATTGTAGGTTTTCTCTGTGTCAGGAGTCACCCTGAGGTATAAAAATGAGGTCTTTGCAGATCTTTTCTTAGCCTATACCTTTCCCTGCTAATGCACAGTGACTTTCTAAATTCACCCGTAAATGTGGTTGCTTTTTGATATTCTAGACCTTAAATGCCTGGGTCCCCAAAGAAACAAAGAAAAAAATGAAAGGTGGGGGTGGAAGGAGAGTGGAAGAAAAAAAGAGAAAGGCATCAGCCCTTTGAATTCCTTGGAAGTCTCTTTAGCCAGAATGGGAGAGTATACAACAGTGATTGCCTGCCTTTCTGCACCTTGGTGATCAGAAGCACCAATCAGTGATCAGGGCACCAGTTCCTAAAACAGACAAAGTCGTTATTGCCCACCCTGGCTTCTACAAGTTGCATACAGGCTGCTTCTGGAAGCTGTTCATGGCTGCCTTACACAGGAGTAAGGAGTAGGTAACTGCTACCATGCTATGATCTGAAATTGAAATTAACCAGAATGTGCCATCCAACTCTTCTCTTGGAAATAACAAACCTTGCATAGACTCCAGAGTTGCAGAATGGTTCTGTCAGACAGATTCTGTCAGTGTAATTGTTGTCCAGGTGGGAAACAGATTCTCGGTGCTTCTTATTCCACGATTTTCCAAGAATCCCCATCTAGCTCCATTTTTGAAAATTCTTCACCCTTCTACTGTATGGTGTCACTGTTGCCATAAGCTGTTATATGTGCATGGATATCTTTCTGTGATCTCTAATTTTTCAATCTATATGCCTGCCTCTGTGCTACTAAACACTGTATAGACACCATAATAACTTCTTCTATTTGGGGTAAAGTAACTCCTTGTTATTCTTCTGTTCTTTAAGAATGCTTTGGCTGGACCGGGCGCGGTGGCTCATGCCTGTAATCCCAGCACTTTGGGAGGCCGAGGCGGGTGGATCACCTGAGGTCGGGAGTTTGAGACCAGCCTGACAAACATGGTGAAACCCTGTCTCTACTAAAAATACAAAATTAGTCGGGCATGGTGGCACATGCCTGTAATCCCAGCTACTGGGGAGGCTGAGGCAGGAGAATCACTTGAATCCGGGAGGCGGAGGTTGCAGTGAGCCGAGATCGTGCCATTGCACTCCAGCCTGGGCAACAAGAGTGAAACTCCATCTCAAAAAAAATAAAAATAAAAATAAAGAATGCTTTGGCTGACGGTGACCTTTATTACTTTCATATAAATTTTAGCATAGGTCTGTGAAGTTCTCTCAAAAAATAAAAAATAAAAAAAGCCTTGTGGGATTTTGATTGGTAGTGCATTGAATCTCTAGGTTAATTTGGGGAAAAGTTGTTATCTTTGTAATATTAACTTTTCTAATAATCAACATCCGAACTTCTTTTATGTCTTATAATGTTTTAAAATTTTCATCATAGAGGTCATGTATATCTTTTCGTAGTTCCATTCCTAGGTGCGTCTTTAATGGTATTATATTTTTATTTCCACTTTCTGAGGAATCACTGGCATGTAGAAATAGTTGATATTTACATATTGATTTTAAATACAACCACCTTGCTAAACTCTTATTAATAACTTACTCATGTACATAGTCATACCATCTGTGAGTCAATTCAGTTTTGTTTTGTTATTTCTATTATTTATACTTAACGTGTTTATATAATTGTTTTAATGTGCTGGTTAGGACACCATTATAATGTTTACTGTAACATAATGTTTCCTTTCTGTGGGAAAACTTTCAGTATTTCACAGTTAAGTATCATGTTTGCTGTTAAGATTTTTGTAGATAACCTCTATCAGACTAAGTAATTTCCCTTTAATCCTTAGTTTTTTTTATTGTGAATGGATGTTAAGTTTTTAATGTTGTTTTTTCTGTATCTATTGAAATGATTTATGATTTTCCTTTAATCTGTTAACATGGCATATTGATGGATTTTTTTTTCTAGTTAACAGCTTTGTTTTTCTGGAATAACTTCAGTTTGGTCTAGTATTATCCTTTTTGTTTAGTGCTCAGTTTGATTTGTGAATATTCTGTTGACTATTATTTATATTTCTGTTTATCAGTGAACTTGATCTATAATTTTTTTCTTATTATTCTTTTCACCAGGTTTTATTATGAAGGTTTTCTAGTCTGATAAAATAACATTGAGGAATGTACCTTTGTTTTCTAATTTTTGGTAACAGAACAGCTTGAAATGTTGGCACAACTTGTCATTAAAACCATTTGTGCCTGGCATTTTATTTTTTGGAATTTAAAAAACATTCTTCAGTTTCTTTAGTGGCTATGAGATAGCTTTTATTATTTCTTGAGTCAGTTATGTGAATGTTAATTTTTTTCTAAGAATTTTTTTCATTTTGCCTAATTTTAAACTTATTGACATAGGCCAGGTGTGGTGGCTCATGCCTGTAATCCCAGCACTTTGGGAGGCTGAGGCAGACTGATCACTTGAGGTTAGGGGTTCATGACCAGCCTGGCCAACATGGCAAAAAAACCCCATCTCTACTAAAAATACAAAAATTAGCTAGGCGTGGTGGTGTGCACCTGTAATCCCAGCTTCTGGGGAAGCTGATGAGATAGGAGAATCGCTTGATCCCAGGAGGCAGAGGTTGCAGTGAGCTGAGGTTGCACCACTGCACTCCAGCCTGGGCAACAGAGCGAAAACTCTGTCTCAAAAAAATAAATAAATAAACTTATTTACATAAAATTTATAATGTCTGTATTGGTCTCTTGTGCACAAACAACATGTCAGTGACATATAATAGTAAATGTTTATTTCTTTTTCTGTGGTTCAGTAAAGCCAGGCCTTCGGCTATCTGGAGCAGCTTTTATTTAGGCTAGAGATTGACTGGGGCAGTTCTGTTTCAGGCTGCCTCTTCACTGGGGTGACTTTGCTCAGGCTGTGTTTCAGCTAGAGTGGCTTTGTTACATATCTTGTTCTTGGGACTATACCAGAGGAGCAGTGGGCTGCCTGTGCATATTCTTCTGATGGAGACAAATGCACAAGAAGGCAAACTCAACTGTACATTCCATTTCAAGCCTTCTGCTTGCATCACATTCACTGAAATCTCGTTGACCAAAAGCAAACTATATGGCCAAACCTAAAGTTAAGGTATGGGGAATATAATATACAGCCCAACCACCATCTGGCTATGGTGGGAATATGCATGCTTAATACTACAGGGTGGTGAATTTAAATCACTTTGGGTGACATACTTTATTAGTCCTTTGTGAAATATCACAGATGATTTAATGTTATCCAGTTTTGTAATTCTTAGTAGCCAAAGTGTACATGATTTGAATAGTTATTCTTAGCTCTGTAATACATGATTTGAATAGTTACTCTTAGCTCTGTAAACCAGTTCTTTTCAGCAGTTTTATTCATGTAACTGTTGGATCTGGGGTAGAATTTCGACTATTGAGTGAGATCTAAGGACTTGACCTAAACAGGAAATGTAAGTAGGTATCTGGTATTGATCAGTTTGACATCTTATTGGGCCGGGTGCAGTGGTTCAAGCCTGTAATCCCAGCACTTTGGGAGGCCAAGGCGGGCAGATCACGAGGTCAAGAGATCGAGACCATCCTGACCAACATGGTGAAACCCCGTCTCTACTAAAAATACAAAAATTAGCTGGGCATGGTGGCACGTGCCTGTAGTCCCAGCCACTCGGGAGGCTGAGGCAGGAGACTCTCTTGAACCCGGGAGGCGGAGGTTGCAGTGAGCCAAGATCATGCCACTGCACTCCAGCCTGGCAACAGAGTGAGACTCCATCTCAAAAATAAATAAATAATAAAAATTTTTAAAAAGAAATATGTATTATTTCCTTATTCAATCATTGTCAAAAACCTCCTGAACGAAGCAGTCAAGATTACCAAAATGTCAGTCCATCAGTAGACGATCCAAAAGAAAAAAGTTTACATTCTAGTAGTATAATGAAGTGCTTTCGAGCTCTTACATCAAATCTAGAGCTTAAGGTAGTTCTGTTCATGCAGTGGCTCTGAACCCCACTTTATACTATAATCACACACACATATATACATATATTTTTGAGACCGAGTCTTGCTCTGTTGCCCAGGCTGGAGTGCGGTGGCAGAATCTTGGCTCACTGCAACCTCTGCCTCCCAGGTTCAAGTGATCCTCTTGCCTCAGCCTCCTGATGAGTAGCTGGGACTACAGGCGCATGCCACCGTGCCCAGCTAATTTTTGTATTTTTAGTAGAGACAGTTTTGCCATGTTTGCCACGCTGGTCTCGAACTCCTGACCTCAAATGATCCACCTGCCTCGGTCTCCCAAAGTGCTGGGATTATAGGCGTGAGCCACCACGCCTGGCCAAAATATATATTTTTACCTAGATTCACCCCAAGATGATTCAAATATGCAGCCAGGGTTAAGAACCAGTGCTTTATTAGGCCAGTGTGAGGAGGAGTTTTAATAAAATAGTATTGCAGTAATTTTCAAACTATTAATACATTCCTTTGAGATGGCTGCTTCCTGAGGGAGGGTAGTAATCTGGCAGACTAGCTAACTTGAAAACTCTTGAATCAAAACCCCTTTAAAATAGCATATGTGAGTTTGCCACGTTGTAAAGAGAACTCCACCTGGCAAAAACAAAAGAAATTTGAAAACCAAAGCTGTTAGTTTGAATTGACTTTGGAGCTACCCTGAAAGAATTTGCCAATCTGGGTAATGTATTAGTTAGCTTATATCGCTAAACAGAACGACTCCAAAACCTAGTGACCTAAAATAATTATTTAGCTAATAGTTCTTTGTTTTAGTAATTTTGGCCGGGCTTAACTGGGCTGCTCTCATCTTAGCTGACTTAGATCATCAGTTGATGATCTGGCTAGGAGCTGGGAGTCTAGGATAGCCTCAGCTGGGACAGTTTGTCTCTGTTCTAGATTGTAGATCATCCTTTAGCTGCTAACCTTGGTTTATTCTTATGATGGTAGAGCAGAATTCCTAAAGATAAGTTAGAGAAAGAGTGTATAAAGCCACTTGTGAGGCATAGGCTCGGAACTGAGACATTGCTGTTTCTGCTGGCCAAAGCAAGCTATAGATTAGGACTTGGATTTAAGACATGGAGAAAGAGATTTCCAGTCTTGCTGGGAACAACTGTGACAGTCATATTGCATAAGATATGGGTATGGTTAGAGGGATAATTTCAGCCACTTTTATAAACAATATGCCACAAATGGCAAAAAGGTTTAGGGCAAGAGACAAGATCTAAGACCTGATAGAAACAAGGGTGAGACCTGGAGATGCCATGTCCCCTTAGCAAAACCATCTCATGGATAGGGTACGCAATGAAATACTTCCCGGCTTGCCTAAGGAGACTTTTTCTGAGGAGTTGGATAGGTTTACTGAGAGTGGATTGGTGGGTCATCCTTAGCTTCAGATCTGTGGTTTCTTAGGTTTGCTTTCACTATAGTACCTCCAGAGGAGTTTTGGTGCATACATATAGAGATTACTTTCCTCAGAAGAAAGGAACATTGTTTCTGTCATGCATAAGTGTATATAACAATCTTCTGATTGGTACTAGATTACTTCCCATTTCTTAGCCTAAAACTTCTCGGTGATACCCAAATGGAGGACTTTCATAGATCACAGCTCTGGACTAGAACTTGACAAGGGGAGTAGTGGGGACTTCCTTGAACAACATAGTTAGATGCTACTCTGGTGCTGAATCGTTTATTGTAAGGGATTTCAGTATAGACCCAGGCCGTTTAAAATTTAAACATTAGTGGAAGTTTTCTGGACCATGCTCCTGCAGCCTGTCTATGTGATGCAGAATTCATTCTATAGATTAAGGCTGTTAATGAATATTTGTACAGAAGCTTTGGAACTACAATTGGTTTTATTAATTTATTTTTTGAAAAGAAAAATTACCTCTTTTGATATTTTCTCTGCTTTTGTCATTGTAAATTGTTGGAAGGTAACATTAAGTCTGAGGTTTTCTATTATTTTACTCTAGGCAGCACACTTCTGCTTTTGTTCCTTCATCAGGACGAACTTACTCTTTTGGACTTGGTGGTAATGGGCAGCTGGGAACTGGTTCAACAAGCAACAGGAAAAGTCCCTTTACTGTAAAAGGAAATTGGTACCCTTATAATGGGCAATGTCTACCAGATATTGGTAAGTTCTGTCATATTAAAGCTTTCCTTCATATATTAAAGTTCTTGTTAAAATGTTGCTCTTAAATCATGAAGATTTCTGTGAAAGAATTCCAAGATATATTGTTAAGTGAAAACAGCAAAATATAGAACAATGTATATGGTTGTTTGATTTGCTTATATTTACTTGTAAATGCATAAGGAAATTCTGGATAAGTAAAAGTTACAGACAGTGGGTCATATGGGAACTAGGAGATGGCTAGATACCAGTGGGAGGGAGGTTTTTTGTTTTCTATTTTAAATTGTGGTAAAATATGCACAACATAAAATTTACAGACTTAACCATTTTTTAAGTAGCATTAAGTATATTCACGTTATTATGTAACCAATCTCCAGAACTCTTTTCATCTCGAGGAAACTAAAACTCTGTATGCATTAAACAGCAACTCTTCATTCCCTCCTCTTCCTAGTGCCTGGCAACCGCTATTCTACTTTATGTCTTTATGGATTTGACTTAACACTAGGCTAGGTACCTCAAAGAAGTGGAATCATATAGTAGTGTTTCTTTTTGTGACTCACTTATTTCACTAAGCATAATGTCCTCAAGGTTCATCTGTGTTGTAGCACATGTTAGAATTTCCTTCCTTTTTAAGCTGTATAATTCAGGCATACCTTGGAGATATTGTGGGCTCAGTTCCAGACCACTGCAACGAAGCAAATAGTGCAATAAAGCAAATATCGTAATAAAGCAAATCACAAAATTTTCGGTATCCTAGTGCATATAAAAGTTATATTTATACTATATTGTAGTCTACTAAGTGTACAATAATGACATTATGTCTTAAAAGACTGTGTATACGTTAGTTTATAAATATACTTTATTGCTTAATAATGCTGACACAGAGATGAGCACATGCTGTTGGAAAAATGGTGCTGATAGACTTGTTCTATGCAGGGTTGCCCCAAACCTTCAATTTGTAAAAATCACAGTATCTGAGAAGCACAGTAAAGCAAAGCACAATAAAATGAGGCATGCCTGTGTTCTTATTATATGGATGTGATTTGTGGCACCTAAAGAATTGCAATAGTAACATCAAAGATCACTGATCATGTCGTGCATTGTCTTATATCACTAAATTAGTGATATAAGATCACCATAAAAGATAAAATAATAATGAAAAATATTGAAATATTGCAAGAATTACTAAAGCTTATAAGCTTTACTCAATTTTTGATACTGAATTTTTACAAATTGAAGGTTTTTTGACAACACTGCATTGAGCAAGTCTGTTGGCACCATTTTTCCAACAGCATATATGCTCACTTTGTGTCTTTATGTCACATTTTGGTAATTCTTAACAGTATTTCAAAACTTCTATGTTGTTACTATATCTGTAATGGTGATCTGTGATCAGTGGTCATTGATGTAATTGTTTTGGGGTGCCATGAACCTTACCTATATAAGACAACAAACCTAATTGATAAACGTTTATATTCTGACTGCTCCACCAGCTGGCCATTCCTGTCTGTCTCCTCTCCTCGGGCCTTCCTGTTCCTTGAGGCACAACAGTGTTGAAATTAGGCCAGTTAATAACCCTACAATGGCCTCTAAGTATATAAGTGAAAAGAAGATCTCTCACTTTAAATCACATCTCTCACTTTAAATCAAAAGCTAGAAAGGATTATGCTTAGTGAAGAAGGCATATCAAAAGCCCAGATAGGCTGAAAGCAACGCTTCTTGTGCCAGTTATCCAAGTTGTTAATGCAACTTGAAGGAATTAAAAGTGCTACTCTGGTGAATACATGAATGGTAAGAAAGTGAAAGCCTTATTGCTGATACGGAGAAAATTTTAGTAGTCTGAATAGAAAATCAAACCAGCCACAACATTAGGATTAGCCAAAGTCTAAACCAGCCTAACTCTCTTCAAGTCTCTGAAGGCTGAGAGAGATAAGGAAGCTGCAGAAGAAAAGCTTGAAGCTAGCAAAGATTAGTTCATGAAGTTTAAGGAAAGAAGCCATCTCCATAATGTAAAAGTACTGATGTATATGCTACAGCAAGTTGTCTAGCATGTCTAGCTGAGGTAATTGATGAAGGTGGGTATACTAAACAACAGATTTTCAATGTTGACAAAACAGCCTTCTATTGGAAGGAAATATCCTCTACAACTTCCTTTTATAGCTGAGAGAAGTAGTCAATGCCTAACTTCAAAGGACAGGCTGACTCTCTTTTAGGGTCTAATGCATCTGGTGACTTTAGGTTGAAGCCAGTGCTCGTTTACCATTCTGAAAATGCCAGGGCCCTCACGAATTATGCTAAATCTACTCTGCCTGTGTTCTATAAATGGAACAACAAAGCCTGGATGACAGCTCATCTGTTTACAGCATGGTGTACTGAATATATTAATATGGGCTTAAGCCCACTGTTGAGACCCACCGCTCAGTAAAAAGATTGCTTTCAAAATATTGCTGCTTATTGACAATGCACCTGGTCACATCAGAGCTCAGATGGAGATATACATGGAGATTAATGTTTTCATGCCTGCTAATATAACATCCATTCTGCTGCCGTAGGAACAAGTAGTAATTTTTACTTTCAAGTTTTATTATTTAAGAAATACATTTCATAAGGCTGTAGTTACCGTGTATAGTGATTCCTGTGATGGTTCTGGGCAAAGTAAATTGAAAACCTTCAAAGAATTCACCATTCCAGTTACTGTTAACATTTGTGAAGTGAGGAAGTTGAAGCCAGGAGTTTGAGACCAACCTGGGCAATGTAGTGAGACACTGTCTCTACAGAAAATAATTTTAAAAAGCCAGCTGTGGTAGCACATGCTACTTGGGAGGTTTAGGCAAGAGGATTGCTTGAGCTTAGGAGTTGAAGGTTTACAGTGAGCTATGATCATACTAGTGCACTCCAGCCTGGGTGACAGAGCAAGACCCTGTCTTTGATTCGTGGGAGGAAGTCAAAATACCAACAATAACAGTTTAGAAGAATTTTATTCCAACCTTCATGGATGACTGAGGGGCTCAAGATTTCATTTGAAGAACTTAACTACAGATATGGTGGAAATAACAAGAGAACTAGAACTAAAGCCTGAAAATGTGACTGAATTGCTGCAATCTTAGGATAAAAAATACCCCTCATCCAGTCCCAGGACATCTCAAAGCTCTGCAGAAAGAACTTGAGCAATTTGCCAAGCTCCTGAAGCAGAAGAGGATCATCCTGGGATATACACAGGCCGATGTGGGGCTTACCCTGGGGATTCTACTTGGAAATGTGTTCAGCCAAATGACCATCTGCTTCTTTGAGGCTCAACAGCTTAGCTTCAAGAACATGTGTAAGTGGCGGCCCTTGCTGCAGAAGTGGGTGGAGGAAGCTGACAACAATGAAAATATTCAGGAGATATGCAAAGCCGAAACCCTCCTGCAGGCCTGAAAGAGAAAGCGAACCAGTATTGAGAACCTGGAGAATGTATTCCTGCGGCGCCCAAAACCCACACTGCAGCAGATCAGTCACATTGCCCAGCAGCTTGGGCTCTAGAAGGATGTGATCTGAGTGTGGTTCTGTAATTGGCGCCAGAAGGGCAAGCAATCAAGCAGTGATTATGCACCATGAGAGGATTTTGAGGCTGCTGGGTCTCCTTTCTCAAGGGCACCAGTGTCCTTTCCTGTGGCCTCAGAGCCCCATTTTGGTACCCCAGGCTATGGGAGCCCTCGTTGCACTGCACCGCACTGTATTCCTTAGTGCCTTTCCCCCTGTTTCTGTCGCCACTCTGGGCTCTCCCATGCATTCAAACTGACGTGCCTGCCCTTCTAGGAATGGGGTACAGGGAGAGGGGGGAAGCTAGGGAAAGAGAACCCAGAGTTTGTGCCAGGGCTTTTGGGATTAAGTTCTTCATTCAGTAAGGAAGGAATTGGAAACACAAAGGGTGGGGGCAGGGGAGTTTGGGGCAACTGGTTGGAGGGAAGGTGAAGTTCAATGATGCTCTTGATTTTAATCCCCATATCATGTATCACTTTTTTCTTAAATGAAGAAGACTGGGACACAGTAGGTAGAGAGAAAAAAAAAAGAAAAATACTCCTCATCCATTTATATTTTATGGATGAGCAAAGAAAGTGTTTTCTTGAGATGGAACCTACTGCTGGTGAAGATGCTATGAACATTATAGAAATGACAACAAAGTATTTAGAATATTCCATAAACTTAGTTGACAGAGCAGCAGCAGGGGTTAAGAGGCTTGACTCTACTTTTGAAAGCAGTTCCATGGGTAAAGTGCTATCACACAGCATCTCCTGGTATAGAGAAATCTTTTATGAAAAGAAGAGTCAATCAATGTAGCAAACTTTGTTGGTGTCTTATTTTAAGAAATTGCCACAGCTACCCCAGCCTTCAGCAATTACCACCCTGATCAGTCAGTAGCCATCAACATTGACATTGAGGTGAGACCCTCTATCAACAAAAAGATTAAGACTTGCAAAGGCTCAATTAATCATTAGCTTTTTTTTAGCAATAAAGTGATTTTAAATTAAGGTATATGGATTTTTTTTTTTTTTTTTTAAAGATACAATGCTATTGCACACTTAATAGACTACAGTATATTGGCCTGGGCACAGTGGCTCATGCCTGTAATCCCAGTGCTTTGGAAAGCCAAGGCAAGAGAATCACTTGAGGCCAGGAGTTTGGGACCAGCTGGGGCCACATTAACCGTCATCTCTATAAAAGAAAAAAAAGAAAAACCAACTCTTGTCAATGGACTACAGTATCGTATAAACATCCTTTTTTTTTTTTTTTCTTTTTTTTTTAAATGAGACAGTCTTGCTCTGTCACCCAGGCTGGAAGTGCAGTGGTGCAATCTCGGTTTACTGCAACCTTCACCTCGTGGGTTCAAGTGATTCTTGTGGCTTAGTCACACTAGTAGCTAGGATTTCAGGTGCGCACCACCACACCTGGCTAATTTTTTTAGTATTTTTAGTAGAGACAGGGTTTCAACATGTTGGCCAGTCTGGTCTCAAACTTCTGGCCTTATGTGATCTGCCCACCTTGGCCTCTTAAAGTGCTGGGATTACAGGCGTGAACCACTGCGCCCAGGCTAGTATAAACATACTTTTATGTGCACTATGAAACCAAAGATTTGTGTGACTTGCATTATTGCGATATTTGCTTTATTGCAGTTGTCTGGAACCAAACCCTAAATATCTTTGAGGTATGCTTATACCACATTTTGTTTATCTATTCATATATCAGTGGACGATTGCGTTGTTTCTACCTTTTGGCTATTGTGAATAATGCTGCTATGGATATAGGTGTACAGGTATCTCTTTGAGATCCTGCTTTCAGTTCTTTTGGCTATATACAGGAGTGTTAATTATTTTCTATTTTTTGAGAATTTGAACTCTTTGAATCTATTGCTTATTAAAAATATTTAAAAATTTTGACCCAGAAGTGGATTCAGCACATAAGGACGTTTTCCACATCCATATGATTACATCCCCGACCAGTCAGCAGCACCCATTCTCCTGCCTGTCAAACTATCCTTGAAAAACCCTAGCCTCCAAATTTCTGGGAAGACTGATTTGAGTAATAAAACTCAAGTCTCCCATTTAAAAACAACAAAAAATTTTTTGACTAGAAGGGAAGCTGCTGCCCTGAAGATAAAAGACCCAGGCCTGACAGGATTTATCACTTGCTGACTAAAGAGCCCTTGGGCTTTGAGTAAACATCAACAATAGACAGGAATTAGTCTCTACATGCCTTGGGTGAGACCCAGTACTGTCAGGTGTGATCTAGCACAGTCTTAGCAGTGGTGGCCATGGGAGTGCTTGCATCACCTCTACCCCAACTCTTAAGAATCTCAGCACAGAGAGAGAGAGTGAGAGGGAAACTTCATTTATTTGGGGGAGAGTAAGCGAGAAGAACAAGAGACTCTGCCTAGTAATCCGGGGAATTCTCCCAGATCTTACCCAAGTTCACCAAGGCAGTACCTCTGTGAGTTCGCAAGAGTCACAGTTTTGCTGGGCGTGGTGGTGTGTGCATGTAGTCCCACCTACTTAGGAAGCTGAGGCAGGAGGATTGCTTGGGCTCAGGAGCTCTGGGCTGTAATGTGCTCTGCTGATTGGGTGTCTGCACTAAGGTCGACATCAATATGGTGGCTTCTTGGGAATGGGGGGCCACCAGGTTGCCTAAGGAGAGGTGAACTGGCTCAGGTTGGAAATGGAGGAGGTCAGAACTCCTGTGCTGATCAGTAGTGGGATTGTGCCTGTGAATAGCCACTGCACTCCAGCTTGGGCAACCATAGTGAGACTCTGTCTCTTAAAAAAAAAAAACAAAAAAAACGTCTTACTGGGCTTGGAGTGTCCACTAATGCAGATGGCTGCAGTGACTGAAGAATTGAGATCATTACACTCAATTCCTTTTGAATACTTGGAATGCCTTCCCAAGAAGTTCAGGTACAAACAAGTACAGACTGCAAAGAATAGAATAAATACCTAACTCTTCAGTGCTTAGACATCGCTGAAAATTTAGAAACATCAAGACGATCCAGCACCAAACCAACGAAATAAGGCACTAGTGACCAAACATGAAGAGACAAAGCTACGTGACTTTTCAGAAATTCAAAACAGCTGTTTTGAGAAATCTCAACTAAACTGAAGATAAACAGAGGAAGTTCAGAATCCTATCAGATAAATTTAACAAAGAGATCAAAACAATGGTAAAATATCAAAGGAAATTCTGGAGTTAGAAATGTAATTGACAACCTGGAGAATGCATCAGAGGCTCTCAACAGCAGAATTGATCAAGCAGAAGAAAGAATTAGCATGAAGACATGATATATGAAAATATACAGAGTTGACAAAAGAAAAAAGAGTGAAATACTCCCACAGGATCTAGAAAATAGCCTCAAAAGGGCAAATCTAAGGGTTACTGGCCTTAAAGAAGAGGTAGAAGGGGAGAGAGGGATAGAAAGTTTATTTGAAGAGCGAGTAATAGAGACCTTTTCAATCCTAAAGAAAAATATCAATATTCAAGTGCAAGGTTATAGAACACCAAGCGGATTTAACCCAAATAAGACTACCTCGAGACATTTGATCATCAAACTCCCAAAGGTCAGGGATAAAGAAAGGATCTCAAAAGCAGCAAGAGAAAAGAAACAGTATACAATGGGGCTCCAGTACATCTGGCAGCAGACTTCTCAGTGGAAACCTTACAGATTAGGAGAGAATGGCATGACATATATAAAGTGCTAAAGGAAAATAACATTTATCCCAGAATATTATATCCAGTGAAAATATGCTTCAGATGTGAAGGAGAAATAAAGACTTTCCCAGACAAACAAAAACCGAGGGGCAGCCGGGCGTGATGGCTCATGCCTATAATCCCACCACTTTGGGAGGCTGAGGCGGGCAGATCACCTGAGGTCAAGAGTTTCAGACTAGCCTGGCCAACGTGGTGAAACCCCATCTCTACTAAAAATAAAAATTAAAAAATTAGCCGGGCATGGTGGCTGGCGCCTGTAATCCCAGCTACTCAGGAGGCTGAGACGGGAGAATTGCTTGAACCCGGGAGGTGAAGGTTGCAGTGAGCTGAGATCGCACCATTGCACTCCAGCCTGGACAGCAGGAGGAAACTCTTGTCTCAAAAAAAAAAAAAAGCTGAGGCGTTTCATCAACAGCAGACCTGTAGTATAAGAAATGCTAAAGGGAGTTTTTCATTCTGAAGGAAAGGGACGTTAATGAACAATAACAAATCAACTGAAGGTACAAAACTCACTGGTAATAGTAAGTACACAGACATTGTGGTGTGCGCACTGCTCATCTTGAGTAAGAAAACTAAAATAAACAGATAAAAAATAATAATAACTACAGCAACTTGTAAAGGCATATACAGTATAATAAGATATAAATAGATGTAACAAAATTAAAGAGCAGGGGAAAAGATGATAAAGTGTAAAGTTTTTATCAGTTTTCTCTTTGCTTATTTGTTTTTGTAATGAGAGTAAACTTGTCATCAGTTAAGATGTTGTTTGCAAGCCTGGTAACCTCAGATCAGATCAGAAAACAGGAGGCAAGAGGATTGCTTAAGCCCAGGAGTTTGAGACCAGCCTAGGCAACATAGTGATACCCCATTTATATAAAAAATAAAAATTAGCCTGGCATCATGGCACATGCCCATAGTCCCAGTTATTTGGGAGGCTGAGGTAGGAGGATTGTTTGATCCAGGAGGTTGAGGCTGCAGTGAGCCATGATTGTGCCACTGCACTTCAGTGTGGGCAGTAGAGCGAGACCATGTCTCAAAAAACAAACAAAATTAATAGATGCACAGAAAATTTAAAAAAAAAAAAAAGGAAATTAAAACATACCACCAGAGAAAGTCACATTCACAAAAAGGAAGATAGGAAGGAAGGAAAGAAGGAAGAGAAGACCATAAAACAAGAAAGCAAATTTTAAAATGTCAGGAGTAAGTCCTTATTAATAATAACATTTAGTAAATGGACTAAACTGCCCAGTCAAAAGACATTGAGTGGCTGGCTGGATGAAAAAACAAGACCCAGTGATCTGCTCCCTGCAAAAAAACACACTTCACCTATAAAGACACACATACACTGAAAATAAAGGGATGGAAAAAGATATTCCATGCAAATGGAAACCAAAAAGAGCAGGAGTAGCTATACTTACATCAGACAAAATAGATTTCAAGACAAAAAGTATAAGAACATATAGAAGGTCACTGTATAATGATAAAAGGATTAGTTCAACAAGAGGATATAACAGTTGTAAATATATATGCACCCAACACTAGAAAACCCAGATATACAAAGCAAATATTATTAGAGCTAACAAGAGACAGACCCCAATAAAATTACAGCATAATATTGGCATAAAAACAGACACATGGACCAATGGAACAGAACAGAGAACTCAGAAATAAATTCATATATGTACAGTAAATTCATTTTGGACAAGGGCACCAAGGACATACATTGGAAAAAGGATATTCTTTTCAATAAATGGTACTGGGAAAACTGGATATCCGTATGCAGAAGAATGAAACTAGACCCCTCATATGGTTAGGCTTTGTGCCCCCACCCAGATCTCATCTTGAATCGTAATCCTCATAATCCCCATGTGTCAACGGAGAGACCCAGTGGAGGTAATTGAATCATGGAAGTGGTTTCCTGCATGCTGTTCTTGTAATAATGAGTGAGTTCTCACAAGATCTGATTGTTTTATGAGGGGCTCTACCCCACTTCGCTCGACACTTCTTCCTGCCACCTTGTGAAGAAGGTGCTTTGCTTCCTCTTCGCCTTCTGCCGTGATTGTAAGTCTCTTGAGGCCACCCCAGCTATGCTGAACTGTGAGTCAGTTAAACCTTTTTCCTTTGTAAATTACCCAGTCTCAGGCAATTCTTTCTGGCAGCATGAAAACAGACGAATACACCCCTATCTCTCACTGTATACAAAAAGCATGCACAAATGGAATAAAAACTTAAATCTAAGACCTGAAACTATGACAAGAAAGCTGAGGAAACTCTCCAGGACATTGGTCTGGGCAAAAATTTCTTGAGTGATACCCCACAAGCACAGGCAGCCAAAGCAAAAGTGGACAAATGGGATCACATCAAATTAAAAACTACACAGCAAAGGAAACAAGAAAGTGAAGAAACAACTCACAG
The DNA here is from genome assembly GCF_028885655.2 of Pongo abelii. Taxonomy (NCBI): domain Eukaryota; kingdom Metazoa; phylum Chordata; class Mammalia; order Primates; family Hominidae; genus Pongo; species Pongo abelii. The sequence goes on from NC_071993.2 coordinate 76,246,862, forward strand.
AATGGGAGAAAATATTTGCAAACTACCCGTCTGATAAGGAATTAGTAACCAGAATATATAAAGAGCTGAAACAACTCTATAGGAAAAATCTAATAATCTCATTAAAAAATGGGCAAAAGATCTGAATATGCATTTCTCAAAAGAAGGTGTACAAATGGCTAACAGGTATATGAAAGGTACTCAACATCATCAGAGAAATGCAAATCAAAACTAAAATGAGGTATTGTCTCACTCTGGTTAAAATGGCTTTTATCTAAAAGAGGGCAATAACAAATGCTGGCAAGGTTATGGAGAAAAGGGAACCCTTGTATACAGTTGGTGGGAATGTAAATTAGTATAGCCACTATGGAGAACAGTATGGAGATTCCTTAAAAAAAACTAAAAATAGAACTACCATATGATCCATTGCTGGGTGTATACCCAAAAGAAAGGAAATCTGTACATCACAGAGGTATCTGTACTCTCGTGTTTATTGCAGCACTATTCATAATAGCCAGTATTTGGAATCAATTTAAGTGTTCATCAACAGACATGGGTAAAGAAAATGTGTATATATACACAATGGAATACTATTCAGCCATAAAAAAGAATGAGATCCTGTCATTTGCAACAGTACGAGAACTGGAGGACGTTATGTTAAGTGAAATAGCCAGCACAGAAAGACAGTCACAAGTTCTCACTTGTTGGTGGAAGCTAGAAATTGAAACAGTTGTACTCACAGAGATAGAGAATAGAATGATGGTTAACAGAGGCTGGGAAGGGTAGTGGGGTAAGGGGAGGAAGTGAGGATAGTTAATAAGTACAAAAATGGCAGGGTGGGGGTGGCTCACGCCTGTAATCCCAGCACTTTGGGAGGCCGAGGCAGGCAGATCATGAGGTCAGGAGATCGAGACCATCCTGGCTAACACAGTGAAACCCCGTCTCTACTAAAAATACAAAAAAAAAAAAAAAAAAAATTAGTCAGGCATGGTGGCAGGCGCCTGCAGGCCTGTAGTCCCAGCTACTCGGGAGGCTGAGGCAAGAAAATGGCGTGAACCTGGGAGGCGGAGCTTGCAGTGAGCCAAGTGAGCCACTGCACTTGAGCCTAGGTGACAGAACAAGACTCCGTCTCAAAAAAAAAAAAAAAGTACAAAAATATAGTTAATAGAATGAATAAAGTCTAATATTTCATAGCACAACAGAGTGACTACAGTTGAGAATAATTTATTGTACATTTTAAAATAACAATGTATTATTGGAACATTTGTAACACAAAGAAATGATAAGTGTTTGAGGGGATGGATACTCCATTTATTCTCATGTGATTTTTACACACTGTATGCCTGTATCAAAATGTCTCATGTATCCCATAAATATATATACCTACTGTGTACTCATAAAAATTAAAATAAGGCCAGTCACGGTGGCTCAGGCCTGTAATCCCAGCACTTTGGGAGGCCAAGGTATGCGGATCACTTGAGGTCAGGAGTTTGAGACCAGCCTGGCCAACTTGGTGAAACTCCGTCTGTACTAAAAATACAAAAAATTAGCTAGGTGTGGTGGCAGACACCTGTAGTCCAAGCTACTCAGGAGGCTGAGACAGGAGAATCGCTTGAACCCAGGAGGCAGAGGTTGCAGTGAGCTGAGATTGCGCCACTGCACTCCAGCCTTGGTGACAGAGTGAGACTCCATCTCAAAAAAAAAAAAAAAAAAGTACAAATTTTAAAAAATTAAACGTTTTAAATTTGCCTTTTATATCCATGCTGCTTTAGCCAAACTTGTATATACCTATTTTTTATCTATTATTCTTGCAGAGCTGATTATTTTTTCATTGATATTAATTTACTACTTAGTTGGAAATATTTGAATGCTGTTTTCTCATTCATTTTTTTGACAACCTGAAACCAAAATGTCCTTCTTTTCATATATATTTTTTACTATCCCAGACTTCCTCAGAATTGTCTTCTTGTTTATCTATTGATGGAAACCAGAATCCTGATTTTCTGTAAAGTCATGCAAAAGTTGAGTCACGCAAAAGTTGAGTCACATGTGTGTGTTAATAGATTTTATCTATTCACAGTGACGAGGATACTATGAAGGTTGACATTTGTAAAGGTCCAGTGCTTTTTATTGTAAATAAACTTGATGATTTTTTTTAATAATTAAAAGGCTTTTTCAGTTATGCTCATATTTAACAAAGGTCACCATTACTTAGGAATGCATTTTGGCACCTTCAAAACTGTAGACCTTGAGATTATTTGCATTAGAATGGGGAAGGAGTTGGTGTTTTAAAATCAGTCGTTTTTGCTGCAATTTAGTTTCATCAAAAAATTGTGATACATTATAGCCAAAAGGTGGAAACAACCCATGTCCATCAGCAGATGAATGAATGAAAAAATATATTCATACCTCTACAGTGGAATAGTATTCAGCCATAGAAAGTAATGAAATTCTTATACATTATGCAACATGTATGAATCTGTATGAACATGTATGAATCTGTATGTCCTTTTGTGTCTGGGTGAAAGACAGACACAAAAGGACAAATATCATATGAGTCTACTGATAAGAGGTACCTAGAACAACCAAATTCATAGAGACAGAAATAGTGGTTACTAGTTCCTAGAGGAAGGAGGGAATGGACAGTTTCTGTTTAATGGGTTTCTGTTTAGAAGATGAAGTTCTAGAAATGATTAGTGGTGATAGTTGCACAACATTGTGAATATACTTGCTACCACTAAATTGTGCAGTTAAAATGGTTAAAATTGTACATTTTATGTATATTTTATGATAAAAAATTGTGTAAAAATTGATAATCTTTTTGTACTGTACTCAAGCTGTATAGGATGAAAACTAGTTACATGTGAATTTAATTTACCAATTCTAGCCCATCCAGAGGTTAAACCCATGGCCCCCAGCATGAATTACATTTTAATCATAAACTATCTGTGTGGCCAATGCCATGGGTAAACAAGAGGAATTTTTTTTTTTTTTTTTTTTTTTTAAATACAAGGTCTCACTCTGTTGCCCAGGCTAGAGTGCTGTGACATGATCACAGCTCACTGCAACCTCAGCCTCCCAGGCTCAAGCAGTCCTTTCACCTCAGCCTCCTAAGTAGCTGGAACTACAGGTGTTTGCTACCACACTCAGCTAATTTTTAAATTTTTTTGTAGAGACGGGGTCTCACTATGTTGCCCAAGCTAGTGTTGAACTCCTGGATTCAAGTGATCCTCCTGCCTCGACATCCCAAAGTGCTGGGATTACACATATGAGCCACTGCACCCAGCTGACAAAAGGACATTCTTAACAGCCAGAATATTCCTTTGGTTTAGAGATTATTATCTCCCTGGAGCCAGGCAAGGGGCACACCTTTCTTTAAAATGTGTAAAGTTTAAACAACTATATTAGTTTGCTAGAGTTGCTTGTAACAAACTACCACAAACTCGGTGGCTTGAACAATACGAATTTATTGGCTCACTATTCTGCAGACTAGAAGTCCATATTTAGAGTTGCTTCCTTCTGAAGGCTGTAAGAAGAATCTGTTACATGTTTCTTTCCTAGTTTCTGGTGGTTTGCTGTCAACCTTTGGCATTCCTTCACTTGTAGACCTTGGCCTTCTCTCTGTACGTGTCTGCGTCCAAATTCCCCCTTTTATAAGGACACAAAACATATTGGGTTATGGACCTACCCTACTCCATTATGACCTTAACTAATTATATCTGCAGTGACCTTATTTCCAAATAAGATCATATTCTGAAATATTGGGGATTAGGGTTTCAACATACATTTTTTTTTTTTTTTGAGACAGGGGCTGGCTCTGTCGCCTGGGCTGGAGTGCAATGGCATGACCTTGGCTCACTGCAGCCTCCACCTCCCAGACTCAAGTGATCCTCCCATCTCAGCCTCCTGAGTAGCTGGGACTACAGGTGCATGCCACCACATCTAGTTAACTTTTTGTATTTTTTGTAGAGATGGGGTTTTACCATGTTGCCCAGGGTGTTCTCCAATTTCTGAGCTCAAGCAGTGTGCCTGCCTGGGCCTTCAAAGTGCTGGGATTACGGGCATGAGCCACTGTGCCTTGCCCAATATGCAAAGTTTTAGGAGACCCAGTTCAATCCATAGGAATACCCCAGACCTGCTGAGCTAACCTTTACTGCACAGAGGGTATCCTCAGCATTGCCCCTGTTAGTACAGGCAAATTTTGTTCCTTCAGATGACTTATTGGCTGGTGTGATGGCTTCCACCTGTAATCCCAGCACTTTGAGAGGCTGAGGCGGGAGGATTGCTTGAGGATAGGAGTCCAAGACCAGCCTGAGCAACATAGCAAGACCCTGTCTCTACAAAAGAAAAAGAAGTGACTTGTCATACCTGATTAAGTAACCGTCGTTCTCAAATATAACACTTCAGATAAGTCTTTGGTTGCATAATAGATTTTTTTTACATTATATTCTAGTAGGAAAGGGGACATATTCTTATTGAACCTTTATAAATAACTATATTACTGATAAAGGAAGGGAGACTTAGTAAGAGATGGAATTCTGGGCGTCAGTGAGAATCAGGTAGCATTTGTAAATAATTCCTTTTAGTTTACCCAAGCGGAGTTTATGGAATTGTGGATAACTTTAGAAAGGAAAAATGAGCACAAAATCAAAATTAAACATTATTCAAACATGTAACCATAATAAATTTTTCTTCATCAATTCATTCTTATGTAATGAATTCTTATTCTGCTGGACCTTGGGTTAGCAGTTTCATGAAATGTCTGTTTCTCACCTAACAAAAAAGAATATGAGGAATCCTAATGTACTTCACTGCTACGTTTTGAAAGTTATGTAAGAGAGATCTCTTCAGAACCCTATACCCAAGTGTCTTTTCTTTGATGTATACATTGTTTCACATACCTGTTGGAATCCTTTTAATAGGGCTCTGAGACTCCTTTGTTGAAAACACAAACTGGCCTGTAGCTTGTAGGAGAGTCTTCAGGCAAGCATCAGAGCAGACAAAAACTGCTCTGGTTAATAGGTGACAGAGGCCTAAAATAACTGTGGCTAGTTTATTACTGATAATTATCAAATGATATGATCTGATGAAGATTCAGAGTAAGAATAATAATGTTTCCAAAGATGATGATTAGGCCTATTTTCAAGGAACTCAGTGACTCTTATATCTGATATGTAAATATAGCTGAGCATAACCATTTATAGACAAAAACAAAATCTTGAGATACAACTTAATAATCTTGAGATCTAACATACCAGGTATACACAAGAATATCAAAAGAACCAGCAAGTCTAGGATCAAGCCTAGACATATTTTTATTTTTTATTTTATTTTTATAAAACTCCATGGGAGCAAGGCACAGTGGCTCATGCCTGTAATCCCAGCATTATGGGAGGCCGAGATGGGTGGATCACCTGAGGTCAGGAGTTTGAGACCAACATAGTGAAACCCCGTTTCTACTAAAAATATAAAAATTAGCCGGGCATGGTGGCGCACACCTGTAGTCCCAGCTACTCGTTGGGGCTGAGGCAGGAGAATCGCTTGAACCCAGGAGGAGGAGGTTGCAGTGAGCTGAAATTGCGCCATTGCACTTAAGTCTGGGCGACAAGAGCGAAACTCCATCATGAAAAAAACAACTCCATGGGTAAGCCTGAAGAACATCCCCTTTTGAGAACTACTGGCATAGAATATGTGGATTAGAAACAGTAAGGTTAGAGAACCACTGGCATAAGTGAGAATTAGAGCAGTAAGGTTGTGCCAGAAAACATTTTAAATAATAACTGAAATTATAACTGGATAGTACTATACTCTTTTTTTTTTTTATTGAGGTGGAGTGTCACTCTTTTGCATAGGCTGTAATGCAGTGGCAGGATCTCGGCTCACTGCAGCCTCTGCCTCCTGGATTCAAGCAATTCTCCTACCTCAGCCTCCTGAGTAGCTGGAATTACAAGCAGTGCCACCACACCCAGCTAATATTTGTATTTTTAGTAGAGATGGGGTTTCACCATTTTGGCCAGGCTGGTCTCAAACTCCTGACCTCAGGTGATCTGCCTGCCTTGGCCTCCCAAAATGCTGGGATTACAGGCGTGAGCAACCATGCCTGGCCTGTATGATTTTTAATTGTATTATTATTATTTATTGGGAACTTTTAGGGTTTCTTAAAAAAAAAATTTTCCAGCCAGATACAGTGGCTTACGCCTGTAATCCTAGCACTTTGGGAGGCCGAGGCAGGTGGATCACAAGGTCAAGAGATCAAGACCATCCTGGCCAACATGGTGGAACCCTGTCTCTACTAAAAATACAAAAATTAGCTAGGCATGGTGGCCCACACCTATAGTCCCAGCTACTCAAGAGGTTGAGGCAGGAGAATCGCTTGAATCCGGGAGGCGGTTGCAGTGAGCCAAGATCACACCACTGCACTCCAGCCTGGCGACAGAGCGAGACTTTGTCTCAAAAACAAATGAACAAAGAAAAATATTTTCTATCCATGCATGGTTGGTTGAATCTGCAAATATGGAACCTATGGATACGGAGGGCCGACTGTGTTTCTTCCGCCTCTTACAAGAGCACAGGTCATGGTGGATTAGGGCCTAATTTCCAAAAAGAGGAAATTTATGTTACTAAGAAACATGCAAAAATTATTACCCTCTTTAGTATCAAAGAAATGCAAATTTGAAAAGCAAGAGGATAGTAAATAAAATAAATAAAGACTAATTTTAATAATCACCTCTTTAATGCCCTTATCTCCAAATACAGTCACATTCTGAAGTACTCGGGGTTTGAAGTTAAAGCTTCAAACAGATCTATTTGGGTAGGGGATGCAGTTCAGCTCATCACAGGAAGGCAAAAATCAAATAAGTATGAGAGGAAATGTGGATACTTCATTAAGATATAATCATAGGTGCTTGAGAAATAATAGTTACCTATTTTACTGCAGTGACAATCAATAAAAATAAATATAGATGATAATATGATTGAAAAGAACTTTAGCTCTTTGGTAAGTCAGGAGCCTTTGTTCTTTTTTCCTCTTAAATTTAAAGGACAATAAAGACAACATAAAGCATAGAATATTATTTTAATAAAACAGATTATTTGCTATCTAGCAGATTACACAAAAAGTAAAGAATAACATTTTATATTATAGGTATTTATCAGTAAACCAAGGGAGCAGGTCCTTCTAAACTGAGTGAACTTTGCTAAGATGTTAACCATTTTATAGCTTCTTTCAGACTCAGCTATAAACTGAGGAAAATAAAATTCATTTCCCCAGTTGTATCTTTAGTTATGCTCTTTAATATTCTGCAACAAAGTGACATTTTGCTTGAGTTCAGTATTTCTATCTGAGAGGGTTCTTGAAGTCATAATGATTTTCTTTTTTTTTTTTCTTTGAGACGGAGTCTTGCTCTGTTACCCAGGCTAGAGTGCAGTGGAGCGATCTCTGCTCACTACAAGCTCTGCCTCCCGGGTTCTCGCCATTCTCCTGCCTCAGCCTCCCAAGTAGCCAGGACTATAGGCACCCGCTGCCACGCCCGGCTAATTTTTATTTTATTTATTTTTTTATTTTTAGTAGAGACGAGGTTTCACTGTATGTCTCGATCTTCTCACCTTGTGATCCACCCACCTCAGCCTCCCAAAGTGCTGAGATTACAGGTGTGAGCCACTGTGCCCGGCCAGTCAAAATGATTTTCATATTAATACTAAGATGTTTTCTATGCTAAATGTAGTGCACTCAATATTGCTCATCTTCAAATAAAAAAGTATTTTTTAAGTTTCTCAATTTTAAGTTCTAATACGTTAAGTATTAATGATTTTAACCCATGTAAACAAAGCCCTTTGGAGTCCTGAATAAGTGCTAAGAGTGGAAAGGGGCTCAGAGACCATCAAAACTACTCATTTTCCTTGTTAAACAAAAGCACATACACAGTTGTAGCTCTATCACTGTTTTGCTTCTAAGTAGAAGTACAATTTACAGAATTGTGAATAGCTCAAAGACAGTGAAAGGTGGAGATAATCCTAAACAGTGCACTAATCAAGACTGTTTTTTGTGGGGCAGGGGGCTCTATTTCAAGGTCTTCAAAATTTTCCCTGACAATGTATTTTGTAAAGAAGAAGACGAAGGCTGCCCAGGCTGGATTGCAGTGGCGTGATCACAGCTCACTCCACCCTCGACCTCTTGGGCTCAGACTACAGGCATGCGCCACCACGCCTAACTAGTTTTTAATTTTTTTTTTGTAGAGGCGAGGTCTTGCCATGTTGTTCAGGCTGGTCTTGAACTCCTGGGCTCAAGTGATCCTCCTACCTTGGCTTCCCAAAGTGCTGGGATTACAGATGTGAGCTACTGTGCCCAGCGGAGAGGAATTTTAAGGACACTTTCAGATAGAGAAAGAGTGGCAAAATTGTTTAGAGTATGTATTACAGGTGGAAGATATGATGCCTATTCATACACATTGAAACAAGGCATTACTGTTCTTTAGATAAGGGGGGAAAATTACTTGACACATGAAAATTGGGGACAAAAAGGTCGGTTTAGATCCTAATGTCACAATATGCACTAAGATAAACTATAAATAAATTAAAGAGTAAATACTTCTTAAGACAAGAAGATATGAGTTGAGGATGGGAAAAGCCTTTCTCAGCATTTATGCTATGAAAGTTATAAAAGAATTCGATAAATTTGTTTAAATGGGAAAGTAAATGTTCTGTGAGTCAAAATTAAGCAAATAATTATTTGGAAAAAATATTTGTAGCAGTTACAACCTAAGGTTAATATCCTGAATATCTAAAGTGCCCACACATGTTAATGAAAAACAAAAAAAAACAAGACAGCTAATAGATAAATAAGACAAACAATAAATAAAGGAAATTAATGGAAGTTCCTAAAAGAAGAAATTTATATTACTAAGAAACATGCAAAAATTGTTACCCTCTTTAGTATCAAAGAAATGCAAATTTGAAAAGCAAGAGGATAGTAAATAATTGTAATAGATCAAGCATTAATCCTCTCCTGTTATAAGGTAACTATATAATAGATAGGGAGAAACTAATGCTTCAGCTACAATATGAAGTAATGGTAACACATCATTTTTCAACCTACAGTGAATGAGCATCAATGCCTGCTACCACCACAAAAAAGAACTCAGTGAAAATTCTTCTCAAAGGAATTATGTGTTTCCTGATGGAACTACTCTTCTGCCTCCATGTAGTAGTTTTACTGAAATAATCAAACGGTGATTGAAACCTGTCTAGATTCAACCACCAATTTGCAGAACAGAAGACCAAGCCAAATGTTAGGAGAAACCACAAAGATAAAGTCAGCAAAATCCAGTCTGCATAAAGTTGTACAGGACAAATGACTAGGTTTCTCAAACTTTTTTGAGTAGTGATTAAAAGGAAATTAAGGATAGGACGCAGTGGCTCACACCTGTAATCCCAGCACTTTGGGAGGCTGAGGTGGGCAGATCACTTGAGGTCAGGAGTTCGAGACCAGCCTGACCAAAATGGTGAAACCCCATCTGTACTAAATACAAAAATTAGACGTGGTGGTGGGCGCCTGTAATCTCAGTTACTCGGGAGGCTGAGGTTGCAGTAAGCCGAGATCATGCCACTGCACTCCAACCCGGGCAACAGAGTGAGACCTGTCTCAAAAAATAAAAATAAGGCCAGGTGTAGTGGCTTACGCCTGTAATCCTGACACTTTGGGAGGCCGAGGTGGGCGGATCACCTGAAGTTGGGACTTCGAGACCAGCCTGACCAACATGGAGAAACCCCGTCTCTACTAAAAGTAAAAAATTAGTCAGGTGTGGTGGCCCATGCCTGTAATCCCAGCTAATTGGGAGGCTGAGGTGGGACAATCGCTTGAACTTGGGAGGTGGAGATTGCGGTGAACCAAGATCACGCCACTGCACTTCAGCCTGGGCAACAAGAGTGAAACTCTGTCTCAAAAAATAAATAAATAAAAAGAAATAAATAAAAATAAAAAAAGGAAATTAAGGAAACTTAACTTTTGGTACCTAACTCATAGCCTCCAGAAACCCATTCATGTACTGTAGTTTAGTCAACCATCTTGTAGGGAATTGTTTATAGAGGGCACAATCACATTTTAAGAGTAAATAAATAACATCCTGCTAAATCTTTTGAGGAAATGAGCAATTCCATATAGATTTGTGAGAATTATTTAGAAAAAAGATTTTAGGTTGAATAATTGGCTTATTTAATAAAGATTTACCCTTTTATTCTATTCTTAAAAGTTGTTTTTGGCCTTAGGATATTCTTGTGACTTACGGAAAATTTGATAGTAATTATCAAATTATTGTTCTAAACTCTGAAGCTCATTTTGGTATAACCTAGATAACAATTGTATATTTGTATGGACAGGTATTTACTGATTTCTTTTACAAATAAAACATTGTGCTTGCTTGCTTGTAGGGAATAATCAAGGAAATTAACGTGGTCATTTCCTTGAAAAGAATGGATAATTCTATAGCATCCATGGTCACAAATAATACAAGGTGAAGAATTAGTCAACTAAGGGATGGGAGTAGGATAACAGGGATAGACTATGTACTAGCCCAGCAATATTTTTGGTAATAGATACTCTTTCCAGTTTGGGGAGCAGAAGGAAAGAAAAAAAAAGGAGGCCTGGAATATCTTTTTCAAAAGAAACTTTGTTGCCCTTTCTTTATTCCTAATAAATTTGCTTATTAATGTATTCACTTTGGGGCCTAATTTGGTTTTTACTGACAAATAGCTGCCAACAAAGAGCTGTATGTATTATCTTGTACACCTATATTGAACAAAAAAGTTTTGCATTATGAAATATTTACTCCAGAAGTTTTAATTTTTGTTTGCTGTTTCTTTTTAAGAATAAGTTTTTTTTTTTTTAAGAGATGGGTCTTGCTATGTTGCTTGCTGGAGTGCAGTGGCTAGTCACAGATGCAGTCATAGCATACTGCAGCTTTGAACTGGGCTCAAGCCATCCTCCTGCCTCACCCTCCCAAGTAGCTGGGACTACAGACACATGCCACTGTAGCCCAGTTGAATAATAAATATTCTTTTTTTTTTTTTTTTTTTTGAGATGGAGTCTTACTCTCTGGCCCAGGCTGGAGTGCAGTGGGGTGATCTCGGCTCACTGCAACCTCCGCCTCCTGGGTTCAAGCGATTCTCCTGTCTCAGCCTCCCAAGTAGCTGGGATTACAGGCACACACCACCACGCCTGGCTAATTTTTGTATTTTTAGTAGAGATGGGGTTTCACTATATTGGCCAGGCTGGCCTCGAACTCCTGACCTCAAATGATCCTCCCACCTCAGCCTCCCAAATTGCTGGGATTATAGGTGTGAGCCACTGTGCCTCGCCAAGAATAAATACTCTTAATTTTTATTTCCTTCTGGCTATCTTTTGTAGCTTTTGTTCTATTTTTTTTTTTTAATCATCTTTGGTTTAAACTGAAATATACTGAGATGCAGATTAGAAAAAGCTTTTTTTTTCTTGGTGCAGGGCAGAAGAAAGGCTTGTAAACTTCACCAAATGCTGCTTATGCTTGTGGGATCATTTAATGTTCATCATTTGGTCAGTCTCATCCCCATAGCAGTCAGAATATTTCAAGTCACTTTATACCATGAACTCCATGAATGGGAGGCCTTGTTAAATAAGATGATTATGTGAAAATCTAATGGCATATTGATGCTCTGAAATATGTTATATAAATCTTGGCTTTTAATTTTTTACATTTTTATTACAGATTCTGAAGAATATTTCTGTGTAAAAAGAATTTTCTCAGGGGGAGATCAAAGCTTTTCACATTACTCTAGTCCCCAGGTAATAATATAGTCATGTAAATAATTAAATAGCTCCAATAATTTTGACAAATTTTAAAAACCCATTGTTAATGTTCTTTATATGTTACAAAGTAATTGCCTTAGTTTTTTTCCCCTCAAGTCTACAGAATAAGTTTTTTCTGATCTATTTGATAGGTTTTTGTTTCAGGTGTTCAGTAGAGATTTAATTCTGTTTAAAAAACAAATATATGGTGGGAATTTCTTGGTTTTTGAGTTACATATAATATCTCTTCCCTCTGACTAATCTTATTTGAAAATTTAGAACTGTGGGCCACCAGATGACTTCAGATGTCCCGATCCTACAAAGCAGATCTGGACAGTGAATGAAGCTCTAATTCAGAAATGGCTGAGCTATCCTTCTGGAAGGTTTCCTGTGGAGATAGCCAAGTAAGAAAAGTATTTTGGGCCAGGCACAGTGGCTCATGCCTGTAATCCCAGCACCAGGCAGATTGCCTGAGCCCAGGAATTGGAGACCAGCCTGGGCAACATGGCAAAACCCTGTCTCTACAAAAAAATACAATTAGCTGGGCGTGGTGGTGCACACCTGTGGTCTCAGCTACTTGGGAGGCTGAGGTGGGAGGATCAGCTGAGCCCAGGAGGTCGAGGCTGCAGTGAGCTGAGATTAACACCATTGCACTGTAGCCTGGGCAACAAAGTGAGAACTTGTCTCCAAAAAAAAAAATCCATGGATATTTTTAAAGATCTTAATTAAATATGTATAAGTTGTAGTTCTTTCATGTGCATAGAGATATGTTAAATGATAACATAAAATATTTAATGTAGCCATTTTAGGATTGGCCTTGAAATGTGTTCCTTCTGGTTTCATAATGGTCACTATCTTAACTTTTATACTTTCTGGAAGACTTGAATATTATTTCTTTCTTGAATATTTTGTTAACTTGCCTAGTAGCACTTAAAATGTTATTTGTTTTTTGTTGGTATTTGGGATGATGGGTTGTATTTGAAAAGCTGTTTTGTTTCTCTAGCTTGTTCTCCAAAACTATAATTTTTCTGAAAATCCCAAAGGCATCCCAGATTAGGCTCACTGCCAATATAAAATGTTTAAAATTTTTTTAAATTAAAAAACTTTTTACGTGAACATACACACTTAATTTTTAAAATTCCATATTGTAAAGCAGATAACATTTGATAAATGGATGAAAGTAATGTTTAAGAAAGTCTAGAATAAACAGTAATACCTTTGTCAAGTATTATTTTATCAGTCTTTAGCAGTTTATGTAATTCTGATTCATCTAATTGGGTGTTAGAGGAGTGCTCTGTAGCATTAAATATTAGATTAATTATTCATTTTAATTTTTTTAAGAAAGAGTAAACAATTAAATTTCTAATTCTGTGATTAAAAAAAACTTTTTTAAATTTTTTAGTGAGATAGATGGAACGTTTTCTTCCTCTGGTTGCCTAAATGGAAGTTTTTTAGCTGTTAGGTAAGTGGCAATTCTTTAATATGTTGAAATTTTCAAATTTATTGTCTTAAATAGTATATCAAATTAAAAAATGAAATAATTTTAAATTTTTATTCTATTTTTTTTTCTTTTCTGTTTTTTAGCAATGATGATCACTATAGAACAGGTACCAGATTTTCAGGGGTTGATATGAATGCTGCTAGGCTTTTATTCCACAAACTTATACAACCTGATCATCCGCAGATATCTCAGCAGGTCTGTTTTTAAAGTATTATATTTACAGTATTATCTGTTGATTTTGTTTTGTTTTGTTTTATGTTATACGTTTATAGCCTAATTTACTTTGCAGTTTCACAGACTCTTATGATGTGCTTTTAAAATAAGATTTTATTTTAAAGCATTTGTAATTTAGCTGTCAAAGATCTATAAATCTTTGCAGATGTTTGAAGCAGACCCTGAATTACTTAACATTACCATGTTGCTTAAGTTTGTATATAGTTATAGAGGTAGAGAGTTTAAATTGAGACTTGTACACGTGATTTTTAAAATTCTCCAAGCAATGCTTAGGCATTAATTTTCATTGTGCTCCAAAGTATATTCATTGTAAGACATTGTCTTTCTTTTTTCTTCTTCACCATTTCATATTTGCTGTAGTGCAAAATTTTCCTTTTCTTTCTTTTCTTCCTGCCTTCCTTTTTTTTTTTTTTTTTTTTTAAAAGTGTATTCATTTTAAATGAAGTAGGTTTTACTTTTTGTCAAAATATAGGTGGCAGCTAGTTTGGAAAAGAATCTTATTCCTAAACTGACTAGCTCCTTACCTGATGTTGAAGCATTGAGGTTTTATCTTACTCTACCAGAATGTCCCCTGATGAGTGATTCCAACAATTTCACAACAATAGCAATTCCCTTTGGTACAGCTCTTGTGAACCTAGAAAAGGCACCACTGAAAGTACTTGGTAAGAATTCTAATATTTTTTCTTTTGAAACCTTTTCTCTTTAAATGAAAATGCTCATAAGTTCTTTTGCCATTTGCAGTTCTGCTGCCCTGCTTATTTGACACTGTCTTAGGGAAAAATGAACCTGTTTTTCCTTTTCTTGCTTTTGTCTAGTCTTTTGGTTCTAGTTGTTGGAGTTGAAAGAAAAACATGTTAGATATAGAAGTTTAATTAAACATAACAGCAGAGACAGTATTAGGAAAGTTAAAAACTGTTACCTGTATTCCTTTCCCTCATCGCCTTTAGTATAATCTTGCTATTAAAGAAGTAAAGGAGGAGGAACAATTAAAACTGAACAAACATGGGCTTTAAATCTTCTTGGAACCCTGATATAAGCCCTTTATCTTGTGTTTCCTTCACTTGCTAATTTCATGATATTTGATTTTATTTTTCTGCCTGTAGACTAGATTTTATTGCTCATCTGATCTTGCACTTCTATCTCTTACCGTTCTGGTTTTTTGGCCTAAAGTTTTCTCACTTTAATTTTTCTAATTGTCTAGATTTTATCTCTGTCTCCTGGCCTTTATACTTTTTTTGCTACATTTAACCGAGTGCTTTTCTTTCTAATGGTATTTGTTAGATATGTGGAGCTGAGATGTATAGAAGTAATAATATCAGTACCAGAACTTTAAGGCTGAGGGTAAATGGAGGAAGCAACAAGCAAGGGGTAGAATATGGGAATCTGAGGGAAAAAGAGTCAAGCAGGGACTGAAAAGAGTATTGCTTTCCTGTTGTCAGAAGTTTTTGTATTCTTTCTGCCTGCTTCATAGGATTGAAGTGTTTGTACTTAGTAACTACAAATAGTGAATGTGGGGAAGGACCCATATGTTACACTTTACATTGTTCAGCTTCTGTATTTGATCTTCAGGAGTACCTTGCATTTTAAAGGTAGTAGTTCACAATATTTCAACCGTATATTAAATTGAAAGATAAAACTTAGATCCTTTAGTATTAGAGCAATATAATTTAAAGGATGTTTTGTTTAAAAATTGAAATTGTAATTTTCAAAACATTTTTTAAAAACTGGTTTTAATATTAGGTAGAGTGGTGAGTTTTTAATATAACTTAGGAAACCAAGAATATAAATTCAACAAGACTTTCACACTTTATTTTTGCTTTTGAGAGCTTTTAGGACAATATTGTTTAACTTGGTCGGGGGGAGTTTTATAAACCTTAGAAATGTTACATAAGATATTGTGTTATATGCATCTTTCTGGGGTTTTCTAAGGGTTAACAACTACTGTTTCAGAAAAAAAGTCAGTATGATTTTGAAAATTGTGATTTTTTTAAAAATTCATTTTATTTGCATGTTCACTTTTTAATAACAGAAAACTGGTGGTCAGTACTTGAACCTCCACTATTCCTCAAGATAGTAGAACTTTTTAAGGAAGTTGTGGTACATCTTTTGAAACTCTACAAGATCGGTATTCCCCCTTCTGAAAGAAGAATTTTCAACAGTTTTCTTCATACTGCATTAAAGGTTTTAGAAATACTACATAGGGTATGTCCAATCATTCCTTTATTTTCCTCTTTCCCCATTCCTATTAACAGATTGATAATGTTCATTTTAACATTAATCTATTAAAGATTTAGATTGGCAAAAACAATGCATATTATAGAAATTTGGAAAAGTTATCTATACTTTCTCTTAAAAGAAGTAATAAACCTGTCCTTTGGAGCTCTGGTCTTATCTGACTTTGTTAGGCATGTATAGATAACTTATCCACAGTTGGGCAGAACAATAACATACTAATGAGTTAGAATTCTCCTTATATTTCCTTATGAAGAATATAATTTGTTAGTTTGCATTATATGGTTTTTGTTAGCTATAAGTGGTTATCTTGTGAAAGAGATTGGGTCCTAGTTGTAATTAATAACATTTAAACTTGTGTTCTTTTGCTGTAGAGTACTAATGGCCTCAAAGTAGAACATTTCATTTGAAACAAACGACTAATTTAAAATTGGAACCATATGTAATTCATTAATTTGCCTATTGTTCTTCCCTGCCCTTCTTCTCAGTGTAACAAATAGTACCCTTTACACTTGTAGCAGTTCAAAGTTATATGGAGAAGTAGACTCTGAGCGTTTCATTAAAGATGGATTTTCATCCCTGACAGTTGGTAGGTATATCTCTGTTATGCCATTTGGTTTTCTCAAGTTGCTATTTAGATGAGACATGACCTAAGGGAGAAGCATATGTTTCTAACCTATGGAATGACTAAAAAACCCACATGAACCTTTAATCTTTAGTTTCTTCTCCTTAACAGCTTCTTTGCATTTTCAGACCCTCTTGCCTAGTGCTAAGGTAAATAATAAAGGGATAAAGGAGATAATCCATCTGTTCTTTGTCTAAGAACGAGCCTTTACTGGCCATTTATTTTCCTATTTTAGTGAAGCTCCTGGGTATTTTTCTCAACTACTTAACTTTCTGGGCTTACTTTTTTCTTTGGTATTTAGTATGTCCAAGATTCCTAGAAAAACAACTCATTTCTCTTCATTTTGATTGACGAAATCATAGCCATGTATTTCCTAGGGAAACAGGTCATTCTTTTGTTTGCCTTTACCCAGAACAGGGCTTTCTTTTAGCATATCAGGGTCCAGGTCTGCAGTAAACAGTTATTAAGAAGAATCTCTAACTTCATGAGATGGGTCTCTGCCTTTCTGTGTACTGTTTGCCGAGGATTCAAGAGATTAATTAGATTGTTTCTTTTCTCTGGACTTCGTCCTACTACTTTGGTGACCAATCCGTTTTCAGCTGGACCCTATTACCAAATAATTACTCATTCTGTGCTTTCGTTATCTGCTTATCTTTATTCCCCCCTTTAAAAAGTACTTTTTTTTCTTAGCTGTGTCTTTTACCTCGAGACAATGGAAGGGGCAGAGAAGGGGGGAAATTGAACATTTTTTTCTTTCAACCTATAGGCAGGACTTAAGCAAGTAAGTTGAATTACCTGCCTAGCTCAGTAACTTCAGTCTCAACTAAGGAAGAACTTGATAGAGTTTCATCTTCAAAGACCTTTTTGATGGACTCATTCTAAATACTAGAATCTTCACATCTTGATAGTTGAAGGGGAAGGGAAAATAACATTTATTGCTTGCTAACCACTAGAACCTCCTTTGTCTGTAGTTCATGTGAATACTCTTTAGATATATTTAACTTTAAAACCCTATATAGTCGGTATTTTGCCCCTTTTCATAGACTGGAAAAATGAATGTCCACATTTATATCAGCAGATATAGTAGTATAATCTGTTTAGAAGGGGGTTTGATTTTATTTTATGCCCCTAGATCTAGAAGTTCATATTCTAGATCACATATAGTATTATGTTATAGGCGCTGGACTAGGAATCAAAAAGACCGTATTTCTAACCCCTCTGTGTTGCTTCCTACCACTGTGATTTTGAAGAAGTCTTTTTCTTTATCCTATATGCAAATGAAGAATTATCTATAAGGATTGAAATACCAGCCCTGATAGTTTTCCAAGATTTATGTATTGTTTAAATTATACAATATGGGCTGGGCGTGATGGCTCACGCCTGTAATCCTAGCACTTTGGGTGGTGAGGCGAGCGGATCACTTGAGGTCAGGAGTTTGAGACCAACCTGGCCAACATGGTGAAACCCCGTCTCTACTAAAAATACAAAAAAAAATTAGCTGGGTATGGTGGTGCATGCCTGTAATTCCAACTACCCAGAAGGCTGAGGCAAGAGGATCACTTGAACCCAGGAGGCAGAGGTTGCAGTGAGCTGAGATCATACCACTGCACTCCAGCCTGGGCGAAAGAGTGAGACTCCCATCTCAAAAAAATAAATAATACAATATATGTAAGTTATTGTATATTCATAAGACAGTGATTTTGTTACCACCACCACTTGAATGGAAAACCACTACTTTTGACTTGAAGAAATTATTGGGTTATGAGGAAACTGGGTTCTTGTTTGCAGTAATTACATAGTCAAAAGCAGGATGATACTGGTATGATTTTCTTAAACATCTCTTTTTGGGAGGCTTTAGAGCAGTGAATTATCTTTCTTCTATGCCTTAGAGGAAAGTTTGCTTCATCCTACTCTGCCATAAATAGGTATCTATGGATATGAACTATGAGGGACGATTTATTTGTATCATTCAAGAAACCTATTACTATCAAAACTTGTTTATTCAAAGACACCTTGTATCTGACAGCTGCCTATATTCCTTCCCTCTGCTCTATGGTTAAGAATTAAGGGGAATTTCCTCAGTTTTCTTCTTTCTCTAACCCTGGAGGATGATTATGAACTAGAGAACTGGACTTTGTGTTCCCTATTCATTTCAGGATTTATGGATGCACTTGTTCCTCCCATATGTCATGTCCTTTGGAAAGTTTTTGAATTAAAAATCGTTTTCAGTGCTCCAAATGGCATCATAAGAAAATACCTTTGGTACCTGCTGTCAGGAATGGATGTATTATCAGCTAAATGAGTTTACTGGCAAATAATTGGGTTATTTAGTAGTTTCCGAGTTCCACATAGTACATTATAGACATGCTGGTGTGCCAAAAGAGAAGCCTTACTTGGTCTGTCTAGCCTAGTTGCTACATATTTGTGCTGATCTAAATCAGTGATTTTCAAAGTATTTTATGCAGAACTCTTAAGTAAAACCAAACAGATAAAACATACTCACCGTAACCACCCTTGAACTGAGGTTTTTAAGCAAGAATACTAAACTTTAATTAAGGTGTGAAATAAAAGTATTATAATCAGACTTATATAGGTTTTATTTTGTACATTTAGGCAATAATCCTAAACATATAAGTTGTTTTGAACTTCTACCATGTGACTTCTTTTTAAAATTCATTTTGCAAATATTGAGTGCCTACTATGTGCTTATTATTATATTAGATATTAGTGATGTAGTGATAAAGAAAAGACATGATTTCTGCCGTTGTTGAGCTTACAATGTTGAGAGATTGTCTAAACTTTTTGGTCTTTATGTTACAGCACGGTAAGTACTAGATTAGGGAAAATGCAGAGTGCTATGAGAACACTTGGGAGGGCATGTGACTATGAAGGACTAACGAAGACTTCCTGGAGAAAATGATGGCTGATTGAACCTTATCTACCATGCAAATATATTATTTTTATTCTAACATTAACATTTCTTTTCAAAAACGTATATATCGTATCAGCAAGATAAACAAACTGCAAACACTGGTTGTGTTTCTTTAATTTTTTTTAATTCTTAATTTTTGTGAGTACATAGTAGGTATATCTTTATGGGGTACATGAGATGTGCTATCAAATACTAGGTTTGGCCGGGTGCAGTGGTTCATGCCAGTAATGTAACCCCAGCACTTTGAGAGGCAGAGGCCAGTGGATAACTTGAGGTCAGGAGTTCAAGACCAGCCTGGCCAACATGGCGAAACCCCATCTCCACTAAAAATTCCAAAAATTAGTTGAGCGTGGTGGCACGTGTCTGTAATACCAACTATTCAGAAGGCTGAGGCAGGAGAATTGCTTGAACCCAGGAGGTGGAGGTTGCAGTGAGTCAAAATCGTGCCATTGCACTCCAGCCTGGGCAAGAGTGAGACTCTGTCTCAAAAAAAGAAAAACCTAGGTCTTACTCATTTTTTTTTTTTAATATTTTTATTTTTATCTATTAGCCATCCCAACCTCACCCATGCCCCTGCCTCCCCATTACCCTTCCCAGCTTCTGGTAACCATTCTTCTACTCTGTGTCTCCATTAGATAAATTGTTTTGATTTTTAGATCCTACAAATAAGTGAGAACATGCGATGTTTGTCTCTGTGCCTGGCTTATTTCACTTAATGTCCTCCAGTTTTGTCCATATTGTTGCACATGACACAGGAATGTCTTTTTTTTTTTTTTTTTTTTTTTTTTGAGGTGGAGTCTTGCTTTGTCGCCCAGGGTGGAGTACAGTGGCGTGATCTCGGCAGTACAGTGACGTGATCTCGGCTCACTGCAGCCTCTACCTCTCAGGTTCAAGCAGTTCTCTGCCTCAGCCTCCCGAGTAGCTGGGACTACAGGCATCTGCCACCACAACTGGCTAATTTTTTGTATTTTTAGTAGAGATGGGGTTTCACCACGTTGGCCATCTGGTCTCGAGCTCCTGGCCTCAAATGATCCACCTGCCTCAGCCTCCCAAAGTGTTGGGATTATGGGCGTGAGCCACCAAGCCTGGCCAGAATACTACTCCATTGTGTATAAATACCACATTTTCTGTATTTGTTCTTTTTTTTTTTTTTTTTGAGATGGAATCTCGCTCTATTGCCAGGGCTGGAGTGCAGTGGCACAATCTCGGCTCACTGCAACCTCCGTCTCCCAGGTTCAAGCGATTCTGCTGCTTCAGCCTCCTGAGTAGCTGGGATTGCAGGCATACACCACCACGCCCAGTTAATTTTTGTATTTTTTTTTTTTTTTTTGAGACAGAGTCTTGCTTTGTTGTCCAGGCTGGAGTGCAGTGGCTCAATCTTGGCTCACTGCAAGCTCCGCCTCCCGGGTTCACGCCATTCTCCTGCCTCAGCCTCCCCAGCAGCTGGGACCACAGGCGCCCGCCACCACGCCTGGCTAATTTTTTTTTATTTTTTATTTTTAGTAGAGACGGGGTTTCACCATATTAGCCAGGATGGTCTCTATCTCCTGACCTCGTGATCTGCCCATCTCAGCATCCCAAAGTGCTGGGATTACAGGCACGAGCCACTGCGCCCGGCCTTGTTCATTCACCTATTGATGGACGCTTAGATTGCTTCCAAATCTTGGCAATTGTGAACAGTGTAGCAGTAAACCTGGTAGTGCAAATACCTGTATGATATACTGCTTTCCTTTCTTTTGGGTAGCTCCTCAGCAGTGGGATTGTGGTAGCTCTATTGTTAGTTTTTTGAGGAACCTCCAAATTGTTTTCCATAATGGTTGTACTAATTTACATTCTTACCAACAATGTACGAAGGTTCCCTTTAGTCCACATCCTTGCCAGCGTTTGTTATTGCCTGTCTTTTCGATAAAAGCCATTTTAACTGGGGTGAGATATCTTACTGTAGTTTTGATTTGCATTTCACTGGTGTTCGGTGGTATTGAGCACCTTTTCATATGCCCGTTTGGGTTTTTTTTTTTTTTTTTTTTTTGCTCACTGCAACCTCTGCTTCCTGGGTTCAAGCAATTCTCCTGCCTCAGCCTCCCAAGTAACTGGGACTACAGGCTCACGCCACCATGCCCAGCTAATTTTTTGTATTTTAGTAGAGACGGGGTTTCACCTTGTTGCCCAGGCTGGTCTCGAACTCCTGAGCTCAGGTGATCCACCTGCCTCAGCCTCCCAAAATGCTGGGATTACAGGCATGAGCCACCGCACCCTGCCGCCTGTTTGGTATTTTTATGTTTTCTTTTGAGGAATGTCTATTCAAGTCTTTTGCCTGTTTTTTAAATTGGATTATTGTATTTTTTTCTATAGAATTGTTCCAGCTCCTTATATATTCTGGTTATTAATCGCTTGTCAGGTAATTAGTTTGCAAATATTTTCTCCCATTCTGTTTGTTGACTGTTTCCTTTGCTGTGTAGAAGTTTTTTAATTTAATGTAATCCCATTTGTCCACTTTTGCTTTGGTTGCATGTGCTTGTGGGGTATTACTCAGGAAATTTTTGCCCAGACCAATGTCCTGGAGAGTTTCCCCTAATGTTTTCTTACAATAGTTTCATAGTTTAAGGTCTTAGATTTAAGTCATTAATCATTTTGATTTGATTTTTGTATATAGTAAGAGATAGGGGTCTAGTTTGATTCTTCTTCATACAGATATTCAGTTTTCCCAGCACCATTTATTGAAGAGACTGTCTTTTGTCCAGTGTATGTTCTTGTTTCTTTTATCAAAAATGAGTTCACTTTAGGTGTGTACATTTGTTTCTAGGTTCTCTATTCTGTTCCATTGTTTTATGTGTCTGTTTTCATGCCAGTACCATGCTCTTTTGATTGCTGTACTGCTGCACTATAATTTGAAGTCAGGTAATATGATTCCTCCCAGTTTTGTTCTTTTTGCTTAAGATAGCTTTGACTATTCTGGGTCTTTTGTGGTTCTGTGTAAATTTTAGGATTGTGTTTCCTATTTCTGTGATCAATATCATTGGTATTTTGATAAGGATTGCAATGAATCTATAGATTGCTGTAGGTGGTATGGACATTTTAACAGTATTGAACATGGAATATCTTCCATTTTTTGTGTCCTCTTCAATTTCTTTGATAGTTTTTCTTTTTTTCTTTTGAGACGGAGTTTCACTGTGTTGCCTAAGCTGGAGTAAGTACAGTGGCCTGATCTCGGCTCACTGCAACCTCCACCCCTCAGATTCAAGTGATTCTCATGTCTCAGCCTCCCAAGTAGCTGAGATTACAGGCCACGCCAGGCTATTTTTTGTATTTTTAGTAGAGACGGGGTTTCGTCATGTTGACTGGGCTGGTTTTGAACTCCTGGCCTCCCAAAGTGCTGGGATTACCCGGCGTGAACCACCATGCCTGGCCTATTTCAGTTTTTTTGAATGGTTTAAGACTTGTTTTACGACATAACATATGGTCTGTCTTTGAGAGTGATCCATGTGCTAAGGAGAACAATGTTTATTCTGCAGCCGTTGGATGAAATGTTCTGTAAATATGTGTTTGGTCCATTTGGTGTATAGTGCAGATTAAGTCTGATGTTTCTTTGTTGGTTTTCTGTCTGGTACATCTCTGTCCAGTGCCAAAAGTGGAGTGTTGAAGTCTCCAGCTATTACTGTAATGAGGTCTGTTTCTCTCTTTAACTCTAATAATATTTGCTTTGTATGTCTAGGTGCTCCAGTGTTGGGTGCATATATATTTACAATGATTGTATCCTCTTGCAATTTGACTGCTTTATCATTATATAGTGACCTTCTTTGTCTCTTCTTATACTTCTGTAATCTATTTTCTCTGATATGGTAGCTACTCCTGCCCTTTTGGTTAACACTGGCATGGGATATCTTTTTCCATCCCTTTATTTTGAGTCTGTGTGTCTTTATAAGTGAAGTGTGTTTCTTGTAGGCAACAGGTCATTTGGTCTTATTTTTCTGTTCATGCAGCTTTATGTCTTTTGATTCATGAGTTTAGTTCATTTACATCCAATGTTATTGATAAGTAAGGACATACTCCTGCTATTTTGTTACTCATTTTCTTGTTGTTTTGCAGTTTTCTCTTCCTTCTTTTTTTTCTTGCTGTTTTGTTTTTAGTGAAGGTGATTTTCTCTGGTGATATGATTTAGTTTTTGCTTTTTATTTTTTGTGTATTCGTTATATGCTTTTGGTTTCAGGTTACCATGAGGCTTGCAGATACTATCTTATAACCCATTATTTTAAATTGATAACAACTTAACACTGTTTGTATAAACAAATAAGCAAAAAGAAGAGTAATGAAAACTCTACACCTTAACTTTGTACTCCTGCTTTTTAACTTTTTGTTGTTTCTATTTATATCTTATACTCTGTTTTGAAAAGTTGTTGTAGTTGTTATTTTTGATTGGTTAATCGTTTATAGTCTTTCTACTTAAGAGTAGTTTACACACCATAATTACAGTGTTGTAATATTCTGTATTTTTCTGTATACTATTGAGTTTTATACCTTTAGATGATTTGTTATTGCCCATTAACGTTTTTTTCTTTCAGATTGAAGACCTCCATTTAGCATTTCTTGTTCCACAGATCTAGTGTTGATAAAATTCCTCAGCTTTTGTTTGTCTAGGAAAATATTTATCTTTCAGGGTGGGGCGCGGTGGCTCATGGCTATAATCCCAGCACTTGTGGGAGACTGACGCGGGTGTATCACCTGAGATCAGGAGTTCGAGAGCAGCCTGACCAACATGGAGAAACCCCGTCTCTACTAAAAATACAAAATTAGCCAGGCATGGTGGCGCATGTCTGTAATCCCAGCTACTTGGGAGGCTGAGACAGGAGAATCATGCCAGTACCATGCTGTTTTGATGACTATCTGGAAGGCAAAGGTTGTGGTGAGCTGAGATTGTGCCATTGCACTCCAGCCTAGGCAACAAGAGCGAAACTCTCTCTCAAAAAAAAGTATTTATCTTTCATGTTTAAAGGATATTTTCACTGGATAAGTTTTTCCTTCAATACTTTAAAAGTCATGCCATTCTCTCCTGGCCTGTAAAGTTTGCACTGAGAAGTCTGCTGCCAGCATATTGGCACACCATTGTATGTTATTTGTTTTTTTCTCAGACAGGTTTTTTTTTTTCTTTTTCTTTTTCTTTTTTTTTTGAGATGGAGTCTTGCTCTGTCACCCAGGCTGGAGTGCAGTGGCACTATCTCAGCTCACTGCAAGCTCCACCTCCCAGGTTCACGCCATTCTCCTGCCTCAGCCTCCCGAGTAACTGGGACTACAGGTGCCCGCCGCCACACCTGGCTAATTTTTTTGTATTTTTAGTAGAGACGAGGTTTCACTGTGTTAGCCAGGATGATCTCAATCTCCTGACCTCGTGATCCACCCACCTCAGCCTCCCAAAGTGCTGGGATTATAGGTGTGAGCCACTGCGCCTGGCTCTTGTTTTTTCTCTTTCTGTTTTCAGGATCCTTGGTTTATCATTGACCTTTGGAAGTTTGATTATTAAATGTCTTCAAAGAGTCTTATTTGGATTAAATCTGCTTGGTGTTCTACAGTCTTCTACTTGGATATTGACATCTTTTTCTATGTTTGGGAAGTTCTCTGTCATTATCTCTTTGAATTAATTTTCTGCCCCATCTCTTTCTCAGTCTCCTCTTTAAGGCCAGTAACTTAGATTTGCCCTTTTGGGTATTTTTTTCTAGATTCTGTAGGCATGCCTTATTGTTTTTTATTCTTTTTTCTCTTGTCTCCTCAGCTCACTAATTCTTTCTTCTGCTTGATCAATTCTCCTATTAAAAGACTCTGAGACATTCTTCGGTATGTCAATTACATTTTTTCAGCTCCAGAATTATTGCTTCATTCTTTTAAATGATTTCAATCTCTTTGTTAAATTTATCTGGTAGAATTCTTTCTCTGTATTATCCTGAATTTCTTTGAGTTTCCTCAAAATAGCTATTTCGAATTCCCTGTCTGAAAGGTCATGTGTTTCTGTTTCTCCAAGATTTGTCTTTGGTGCCTTATTTTGTTCATTTGGTGAGGTCATGTTTTCCTGGATGGTCTTGATAACTTAACAGATGTTCCTCTCTGTCTGGGCATTAAAGAGTTACGTATTTATTGTAGTCTTCGCAGTTTGGACTTGTGTGTATTCGTGCTTCTTGGAAAGGCTTTCCAGATATTCAGAAGGACTTGGATGTTGTCATCGCTTAGAAGCTGTGTCTGCTTTAGTTGGCACCCCACACCCAGTAATGCTGTGGTTCTGGCAGATTCATAAAGGTACTGCCTTGATGGTCTTGGACAAGATCTGGAAGAATTCTCTGAATTACCAGGCAGAGACTCTTGTTCTTTCTCTTTCCTTACTTTTTCCAAAACAAACTTTGTCTGTTCTGAGGCACCTGGAGCTGGGGGTGGAGTGACACAAGCACCCCTGTGGCCATGCTACCACCAGTGGGACTACACTGGATCAGACCTGAAGC
The DNA here is from genome assembly GCF_028885655.2 of Pongo abelii. NCBI lineage: Eukaryota > Metazoa > Chordata > Mammalia > Primates > Hominidae > Pongo > Pongo abelii. Next base: position 76,272,665 of record NC_071993.2, read on the forward strand.
CAGCACAGCACTGGGTCTCACCTAAGGCCTGCTATAACCACTTCCTGGCTACTGACTATCTTCACTCAAGGTGCTGGTGCTCTACAATCACCAGGTGGCAAAGCCAACCTGGCCTGTGTCCTTCCCTTCAGGGCAGCTAGTTTCCCCAGGCCCTTGGTGACTCCAGAGGTGCTGTCTGGGAGCCAGGGACTAGAGTGAAAAACCTTAGATGTCTACCTGGTGTTCTGTTGTACTGCAGCTGAGCTGGCCCTCAAACCACAAAATAGTCCTTACCACTCATCCCTCCCCTTTGCAAAGGCAGAGGAACACCCCAGACTTCCCCTTGGCCACTGTCACCAGGGGCCTGTGGGGAGTACTGCCAGAATACTGCCAGTGTTTCCTTGAGGCCCAAGGGGTTTTTTTGTTTGTTTGTGTTTGGAGATGGAGTCTCCTGTCGCCCAGGCTGGAGTGCAGTGACGCAATCTCAGCTCCTCCATCTCCTGGGTTCAAGTGATTCTCCTGCCTCAGCCTCCTGAGTAGCTGGGACTACAGGCCTGCACCAGTATGCCTGGCTAATTTTTGTATTTTTAGTAGAGACGGAGTTTCACCATGTTGGCCAGGCTGGTCTCAAACTCCTGACCTCAAGGGTCTGCCTGCCTTGGCCTCCCAAACTTGCTGGGATTACAAGTGTGAGCCGCCATGCCCAGCCCCAAGGGCTTTTTTGTGACAAGGTCTGGCTCTGTTGCCCAGTCTGGAGTGCAGTGGCACAATCTCAGCTCACTGCAATCTCTACCTCCCAGGCTTAAGCAGTCCTCCCACCTCAGCCTCCCAAGTAGCTGGGACTACAGTCATGTGACATTGTGCTGGCTAATTTTTGTATTTTTTCTGGAGATAGTGTTTCTCCATGTTGGCCAGGCTGGTCTTGAACTCCTGGCCTCAAGTAATTTGCCAGCCTTGGCCTCCCAAAGTGCTGGGATTAGAGGTGTGAGCCACCATGCCTGGTCCTTAAGGGCTCTTTAGTCAGCTTGTGGTGAATGCTGCCTGGCATGGGACTTACCCTCTGGCCCAGCACAGGTCCAGAAATGCCGTCTAAGAACGAAGTCCTGGAATTGGTTCACCCTCCTACGTCAGAGCTGGTACCTAAGGTACAAGACAAAGTCCCCTTTACTTTTCCTCCACTTTTCTCAAACAGGAGCCTTGCCCCGTAGCTGCCATGGTGGGGAATGTGCTGAGTCTCACCTGAAGCCAGGAAGTTTCAGGCTCATTCAAGGCCTTTGTACCTAGTACCTGGATATTGCTGCTGATTATTCAGGGCCCCAAGGGCTCTTCAGTTAACAGATAATGAAAGCTGCCAGGACTGGGTCTTTCTTTTCGAGGCAGTGGGTTCCCTTCTGGCCCACTGTGTATCTAAAAATGTTGTTCAGGATCTACAGTCTGGTTAGCAGTCTTCACAACTTTGACTGGTGCCCTATTCAGCTGTGGCTGAGCTGGTATCCAAGATGCAAGACAAAGTTCTCCCCACTCTTCCCTCCGGTCTTCTCTCCGCAAGTGGAAGGAAAAGATCTCTTTTGGAGCCACAAGCTGTGCAGCGTTGGGTTAAAGGAGGGGTAGTGCCAGCAGTCCCTAAACAGCCCCAGCTGGTGTCTCAGTAGGTCACATGCCTCCCCAGTTCACTGGCTCTGGGCCCAGTTCTGCACTTGGACTCACCTAGTAGTTGCAGTCCTTGTGGCCTGCACTATGTTTGAAGTTTATTGAGGGCCCCAGAGCACTTTAGCCCACCATGGTGAGGCTTGCAGGAACTCACATTTTGACGACTGGGATCCACAATTCCCCTCTGGCTAGGGCTGGGTTTTAATGCTCCCTCTGTGGACAGGAGTCAGCTAAGTTTGATGCAGTTTTACTTTTTCCTGTAACAGGGCAGTGCTGAGCTTAATGCCTCACAATTGCTGCATTCTTTCTCTCCCCGGTGCACAGAAATGCTCTCTGCACCACACTGCCACTGCCAGGGGCTGGGAGAGGGGTGATGTTGGTGATTCAAGACTTTTTTGTATCTCTTTTTTTCAGCAATATGAAGTTGAAACCAGGTACTATGAGTGCTCACCTGATTTTTGGTTCTCAGGAAGTTGCTTTTTTTGTGTAGATAGTTGTTAAATTGGTGTCCATGCAGCTGGGACAATCAGTGGAGCTTTCCATTTTGCCCTATTGCTTCACCTCTTCCACCTGTTTGCTTTTAGGGATGGAAACTGTGGTTTCACTTTTAAATTTTAAGTAAGGTAAACAAAAATATGTATCAGAGGTCAGTGGGATGTGAATCATATTCTGCAAGAGTCACTAAATTTTAGAATCCAATGTGATTAAAAATTAGTTTGTATATGTATAAACATAAATATTGGAGAGGGGAAAGCCATTGCATTTTTTGTATAACTATTCTGTGTATTTTCTTTTTTTAGTAGAAAGAGTTTGGCTAATTATTTCAGTTGATTAAAGCGCAATACTAAAGACTCCAGGGTAGGACCTGCAAACTTTTTCTGTAAAGGACCAGATAGTAAATATTTTATGCTTTGTGAGCCATACAGTTTTTGTTGCAACTAGTCAACTCTCAACTCCACTGTGGACAGCATGCAAATGGATGGGAGTGGCTGCTTTCCAGCAAAATTTACTTTAAAAAAAAAAAAAAAAAAAACAGTGGGTGGCATTTGACCCACAGGTTGTAGTTTGCTGACCCCTTCTTTTAGGATGAAGATTTTGGTCTCCATATGTAAACTTGGTGTCTTTGTTTTGTTTGAAAGCTAGTAATAGCAGTATAACTCTGGTCAGTTTCTCCCAAATGAGTATCCTGGCCACAGATATAAAGCAATCAAAACAGTGGGAGAAAAAAAGAACTGAAAGTGCTTTTGTCAATAATTAGAGGAGATAAAAGTATCAACTGTGAAAATAAAAGCAGTATTATTAAATGTGTGCTTCTTAAATTGGATTATTTGTACCTTCAATGCTAAGCCACAAGATCAAGCAAATTGGACAGTCATATAGTGAGTTAAGAATGCATGTGTCGGCTGAGCGTGGTGGCTCATGCCTGTAATCCCAGCACTTTGGGAGGCCAAGGCAGGTGGATCACCTGAGATCAGGAATTCAAGACCAGCCTGGCCAATATGGTGAAATCCCATCTTTACAAAAATACAAAAAATTAGCTGGGCATGGTGGTGGGCACCTGTAATCCCAGCTACTTAGGAGGCTGAGGCAGGAGAATTGCTTGAACCTGGGAGGTGTCAACAGAGCAAGACTCTGTCAAAAAAAAAAAAAAAAAAAAGAATGCATGTGTTATATTTCTGGCTCTGTTACTTATGTGACCTTGGTTACTTTCTTAAATGCTAAGCCTTAGTATACTCATCTTTATGATCATAATAATAGTATACATTTCATAGGACTGTTTAAATGAGATAATGTACATGAAGTCCACTTTAATGATAGCTTTTATTTTATTATTGGAACATATAACTTGAGTGAAATTTTTTTTTTTTTTTTAAAGACAGAGTTTCGCTCTTGTCACCCAGGCTGGAGTACAATGGCACGATCTCGGCTCACCGCAACCTCTGCCTCCCGGGTTCAAGCAATTGTCCTGCCTCAGCCTCCCAAGTAGCTGGGACTACAGGCATGCGCCACCATGCCTGGCTAATTGTTGTATTTTTAGTAGAGACGGGGTTTCACCATCTTGGCCAGGCTGGTCTCGAACTCCTGACCTCATGATCCAACCACCTCAGCCTCCCAAGGTTCTGGGATTACAGGCGTGAGCCACTGTGCCCAGCCAAATTTGAGTGAATTTTAAGGTAGAGTCTGCATTGTAGTGAAAATTTTAGCTTCCCTTCTTGATATGCATACTGAAGACCTGACAGTCCCCTACGCCCCTTCCATGGAATGAGGTAGGGTAATGGTGTTATATATGTGTTTGTTCTCTTTTTCTATTAGGAATACTTCAGGGCAAAAGTTCAGAAAACATGAAAATTATATAAACCATTCTTTTTACAAAAATTAACAATAAGCATACATTATAATACATCTCACTGAAAATGCAACAGATATAGACCGATCCTTTTAAAGTGCCGTTAGAAGTAAGAACTATAGGCAATATCTCTTAAGTTTTATCTGTCCATTCATCTCATATTTATTGAGCACCTATTTGGACACCAGCATTGTCTGGTTAGATTTATATATTTACTGAGTGATTCATTTTGTTCCCTTTCAGATATTCTTTAGTTTTAGTGTATATGTGATTATTCACAAATTATAATACTTTTGTTATTCTTCAAAGGAAAGTAGCTAGTTTTGTTTAGTTTGTATGTTAGATCAACTTTATTTGTTTCTTTGGTGGTTTTTCTTAAGTGCAACATCTCTATAGGGTCTGCATTTGGCTCCTTTTGTTTCTACCTCTCCCTCACCTACTGCCACAGCTTTAGTTGTCACCTTTAAGGAAAATGACTCAGTTATGTCTCTGAGGCAAACGTTTCTCGAGTGACTTGACAGTCCTGCCATTACTTTCAACTAAGAAAGGTTTGTCTTGTTTTCCTGACTCTGTGTGTGCGTGTGCGTGTGTGTGTGTATACAGTAATTTTTTTTTTTTTTTTTTTTTTGGGAGACAGAGTCTCTCTCTGTTGCCAGGCTAGAGTGCAGTGGCGTGATCTCGGCTCACTGCAACCTCTGCCTCCCGGGTTCAAGCGATTCTTCTGCCTCAGCCTCCTGAGTAGCTGAGTCTACAGGCACATGCCACCACGCCCAGCTAATTTTTCTATTTTTGGTAGAGATGGGGTTTCACCATGTTGAATGGTTTCGATCTCTTGCCCTTGTGATCCGCCCACCTTGGCCTCCCAAAGTGCTGGGATTACAGGCGTGAGCCACTGTGCCCAGCCTATGTACAGTAATTTTTAAAATTACTCTTACCCAGGGTTGAAATATTGAAGTTGTCTTTGACTCTTTTGTTTTCCATATCCATTAGCTGCCATGACCTTGAATTCTTATCTAGAGACTTTAAATCTTCTAGCAATATCCTAATCCTACTGCCAGCCTCTCTACTTATTCTTGACTATACCTCACTCTCTCAGCTGAATAATATTCATAAAATACAACTGATTCTGTTACTTTTTAAATTCTAAAACCTTATTTCCCCATGTATCAACTTTTGCCACAGTAATATTCTGTAACAAAACATGCCAGAACTCATTGGCATACAATGATGAACATTTATTCTAATTCCTATGTGATTGGGCCTTGTTTTAACATTAGCCTTGGCTGAGGATGGCTAACCTAGAGACGGTTGAGGTCAGCTTATTTCCCAACTGCATGTTGAATCCAGTTTTGCTCCGTGTGCCTCTCATTCTCTTTAGCAGTTTAGGTGGGGGCAGTTACATACAGATTGTGTCTCTTTAGCTGGTGCTGTTCTCTCTGCCTAGAATGTTCTCCTTCAAACCTTTTTTTTTTTTATGTTTTCCATTCACTTTCCTTTCTGATTTTTGTTTGCAGTATCTTCAAACCTACAGAAACATTGAAAACAAATATAATTAAAAGCTGTGTGCCCTCCATTCTGGATTCAGCAGTTGTTAACATACTGTCACATTTGCTTTATATATGTGTGTGTATATTCTTTTTTCATGAATCATTTGAAAGTAAAATGTAGATATCATAGATATCATCCTTTAATACTCCATCTTTCATCTCTTAAGAATACAGGCATTTTTCTGTGTAACAGCAGTAGCATTATTACTCTTAAGGAAGTTAACTATAATTCTATAATATCATCTATCTGTGCATGTATTTCAAATTTCCTCATTTATAGCAAAAATGTTGTTTATGTTACTGCTTTTTAAATAACTAGAGTCCAGTCAAATTTTGGTTTTTGCAATTGTTTCTTGAGTCTTGCTACTCTCCTTTCTGATTCATGAACATAGTGAATGACTCTTCAGTTTCTCTCAGCAGTGCTTTGTAGTTTTCAAGGATCTAGCATATTCTTTTAAAAATTTTATTCCTTCTCTTTCTCAAAGATTTATTCCTAAATGTTTTATGTTTTTGATGCTGTTGTAAATGATTTTTTAAATTTTTATTTTCCAATTATTTGTTGCTAATACAGAGAAATTCTTTTTTTTTTTTTTTTTTTTTGAGACGGAGTTTGACTCTTTTTGCCCAGGCTGGAGTGCTGGCGCAATCTCAGCTCACTGCAACCTCCGCCTCCCGGATTCAAGCGATCCTCCTGTCTCAGCCTCTCGAGTAGCTGGGATTACAGGCATGCACCACCATGCCTGGCTAATTTTGTATTATTAGTAGAGATGGGGTTTCTCCATGTTGGTCAGGCTGGTCTTGAACTCCCAACCTCAGGTGATCTGCCCACCTCAGCCTCCCAAAGTGCTGGGATTACCGGTGTGAGCCACCGTGCCTGGCCTTTTTTTTTTTTTTTTTCCTTTGGGACAGAGCTTCATTCCTGTCACCCAGGCTGGAGTGCAATGGTGAGACCTTGGCCCACTGCAACCTCTGCCTCCTGGGTTCAAATGATTCTCCTGCCTCAGCCTCCCAAGTAGCTGGGATTACAGGCGTCCACCACCACACCTGGCTAATTCTTACGTTTGTAGTAAAGACGGGGTTTCACCATATTGGTCAGGCTGGTCTCAAACTCCTGACCTGTGGTGATCTGCCTGCCTCAGTCTCCCAAAGTGCTGAGATTACAGGCATGAGCCATTGTACCTGGCCTAGAGAAAATCAATTGAGTTTTGAGTGTTGGCCTTTTACCCTATGATCTTGATAAATTCTTAGTTCTGGTAATTCTCTTATAGATTGATTCATTTGGCTTTTTTATATACAGAATCATGTTATTTTCTTGGCATATTTTATTAACTAATAATTCCAGTACAATGTTGAATGTAAGTGGTTATGGTGGTCATTCTTGCCTAGTTCCTAATCTTAGAAAGAAAGCATTCAGTATCTTAACAGTAAGTATAATGTTAAATGTTGGCAGGGGGTGGGGGCGGTTGGATAGGTTTTATCTGTTTGAAGAAATTTTCTTCCATTTCTCGTTTGCTGAGAGTGTTTATTATAAATGGATGTTGAATTTTATCAGATATTGTTTCCATCTGTTGAGATGAACAGATGATTTTTTTTCCTCCTTTTTTTCAGAAATATTGTGAAATTCATTGATAGTTGGATGTTAAACCAACCTTGCATTCTTGAGATCAACTTTACTTGGCATTATATTTATATTATACTTTATATATATTATTGGATTTAATTTGTTAATATTTTATTGAGGGTTTACATCTGTGTTCATGAGGGATATTGATCTGTAATTTTTATTTCTCATATTGCTGTTAGCTTTTGGTATCAAATTTATTCTGGCTTCATAAAATGAATTAAGAAATGATCCTTCTTTATTTTCTGAAAAAGTTTGATTAAGATTGGTATTATTTCTTTATTAAATGTTTGATATAATTCATCAGTGAAACCATTTTGGCCCTGCAGTTTTCTTTTGGGAAAATTTTAAATTTCCTATTAAATTTAAAAAATAAATATAGGACATTTCAGGTTTTCTGTTTCTTCATGAGTCAGTTTTACCAAGATATCTATGTAATCATGTTTCTTCTTTAATTTCTGATAGTGGTAATTTGTGTCATCTCTTTTTCTTGGTCAGTCTGACTGTAGGTTTATTCATTATTATCTTTTCAGAAAACCCATTTGCTTTTAATTTCTTCTCTAGTGTTTTTCTGTTTTCTCTTTCATTGATTTCTTTGTTTCCTTCCTTCTGCTTGATTTGTTCTTAATATGATCTTTTTTTTTTCCAGATTCTTAAAGCAGAAACATTGATCATTGATTTTAGACCCTTTATTTCTAATATGATCATTTAATGCTATAGATTTTCTTTTATGCCTGGATTTATTAGCATACCACAAATTTTTATGTGTTTTTACTTTTAAGTTCAAAATATTTTCCTAAAGCCCCTGTTTCCTAGCTCCAACATTTGGGTCTTCTCTGAATCTGACTCTGTTGATTGCTTTGTCTCTAGACACTTTTTTGTTTTGTTTTGTTTGTTGATTTTTTTTTTTTTTTTTTTTTTTTTTTTGAGACAGAGTCTCACTCTGTCACCCAGGGTAGAGTGCAGTGGTGCAATCTCAGCTCACCGCAACCTCCACCCCCTAGGTTCAAGCGATTCTCATGCTTTAGCCTCCCAAGTTGCTGGGATTACAGGCATGTACCACCATGGCCAGCTAATTTTTGTATTTTTAGTAGGGACAAGGTTTCGCCACATTGGCCAGGGTGGTCTTGAACTCCTAACTTAAGGTGATCCACCTGCCTTCTCCCCGAGTGCTGGGATTACAGGCATGAGCCACCGTGCCCAGCCTGTTCAGTTGATTTTTGATATGTCTCATAATTTTGGGTTATCTATAAAATAGTAAGAAACTGAAATCAATAGGTTTAAAGCTTATAAATTGGTACACCTCTCCTATCTGGTATTAGTGTAAGGATTTGAGTTTATTTAGTCAGGAGTTAAGCTGGAATTGAATTTTTAATTTGCTATAAATACCTTCATTACACTACAGGCCTCTAATGCTAGAGTAATTTGAGGCCTCTAACATTGGAGGAATTTGAGGCCTGTAGTACAGTGTTTAGGGTTGAAGTGGAGTGTCAAATGGTTTTTGTGAATGTTTGTGCCCTACTTTGCATGCCTACTCCTTAGAGGTATTTTCTTCTCATTCTTTCCTCTTGTCAGTTGTAAACTGGTGTTGCTTGTTACTCAGTGCTTTCAAGATTGGTAGAGGAGAGGGAACAGAAATGGTTCTTGGTCGCTGTGGTATAGCCTTGGTTTTAGGTAGATTATGTGTGCCTGGACCTTTGTCAGAGTTCCCTCCCCTCTTCCTGTGGCAACCAAACTCTGCTTCCGATTTTTTTTGTGTGGCAGTTTCTGATCCCTCCCCCAGCAATTGCAGACCTCTAGTCCTACTGATATAAGATTCTGAGCCTAGGACTGTTCTTGTCACCTTTCCTCCCAGGAATTGAAGGTTTTTCCCTCCCTCAGCAACAAGACATGGGTTTGCGTCCCCTTCCTCAGTGGCTGAAGGCTTTTGCTCTGTGTGAAAGAAGGATCTGGGCAGGGTGGCGGGCCTTTGTTCCTTTCTCATGTGGCAGGTAATTCCTTGTACCATTGAGAGAGGCTTTTAATATTCTGCCTTGTTTCCTTTTTCCCCCCTCTGCCTTGTTTCCAGTTGTTTTCATGGGCACCCAGTGGCAGTCTATGAACAAGAGGCTGTGAGTGAGTGCCAACTGCCTGGGACTCTATGGGGTTTCGTACTGTCAAGCTACCCCACACTCAGCTTTAAGTGATTCTTAAAATTTTAGCGTATTACTTCTGCTTGTATGACAGTAGTAGTTTCCTCTTTCTCTCTGCCACAAATGAGCCATTTCTGGTACCCTGTTACCTTTTGTAAGTATTTGTTGATCCTTGGATTCAGGCTACTTGGTTGTCTTGTAACTTTAGCTCTCTCACAGGTTCAAGAAAAGTTTTCAGTAGTTTAGAAGTGTTTTGTTTAATTGCCAGTATTCTAGGATTTTCCAAATCTCTTTCTGTTACTGATTTTAGTTTAATTCCATTGTGGACAGAGAACATATGTTGTATACTTTGGATTCTTTTAAATGTATGAAGACTTATTGTATGGTCCAGGATTTGGTCTATCTTAGTGAACATTTCATGTACAATTATTAGGTGAAGTGTTATGACAGTGAGTGCAAGTTGGTTTAAATTGTTATTCAGATCATCTATACTTGCTGGTTTTGTCTATTTTTTTCTATCAGTTAATGAGAGCAGTGTTAAAAATCTCCGACTATGATCATGGTTCTGTTGATTTCTCTTTCATATATTTTCAAGCTCTGCTGTTTTTGGATTGTTGTGACTTCTTGGTGAATTAATCCTTTTATTATTATGAAATATGCCCCTTTTCCTCTGGAAATGCTTGTTTTGAACTCTTACTGTAAGAGTAGCCTCTCTGGCCAGGCACGGTGGCTCACGCCTGTAATCCCAGCACTTTGGGAGGCCAAGGTGGGCGGATCACGAGGTCAGGAGATTGAGACCATCCGGGCTAACGCGGTGGAACCCTGTCTCTACTAAAAATAAAAAAAAAAAATAGCCAGAGGTGGTGGTGGGTGCCTGTAGTCCCAGCTACTCGGGAGGCTGAGGCAGGAGAATGGCATGAACCTGAGAGGCGGAGCTTGCAGTGAGCCGAGGTCACACCACTGCATTCCATCCTGGGCAAGAGAGCGAGACTTCGTTTCAAAAAAAAAAAAAAAAAAAAGGAGTAGCCTCTCAGCTGTGCTTTCTGTTGGTTTATTGGGTTTGAGTTTTTATTTATTTATTTATTTATTTATTTTTAGCAGGTCTTACTTTGTGCATTCATGGTTTAGAGTTAGCCAAGGATGTGGGGGGAATTTGCACATAGATTTTGGGGCTTCGTCCTCTGGATTCCTTTCTTTGATTTTTTTATTCCTCATTGTCTGGCTGTGCTGGCAGCTTCAGTCTGTCTATTAAGACTGCTGCTTTCTGCTTGAGCTCTATCCTCTACTTGTGTCCATTCCTGTTTCTGCCTACTTTTGGTGGATCTCCAGTGTTTTTAAGTACAGTAGTACAGTAGTTGTTCTTTAATGTATTGTCTAGAGTTTATAATTGTTAGTGCCAGGAAGAGTAGTCTGATACAAAGTATTCTGCCATATTTAGTACCAGAATTCCTCTAGTCTCTTTTAATTTAGAATAGCTCCTAACTTTTTTTTTTTTCAGTCCCTGCTACCTTGACTTTTTGAAGATTCTCGGCCAGTTTTCTTGTAAAAGTTTCATAATCAGGATTTGTCTGATTGTTTCCTCATGGTGATGTTTATTTAACTTGTTCCTCTATCCCTTGTATTTCCTATAAACTAAAATTTAGATTAGGAGACTTGATTGGATTTGGATTAAACTGTTTTTACTTCATAGATCATTTGTATGCTTCCTGTTGAGTTATATCACCAAGAACATAATATTTTATTGTTCCAGTATTGGTGATGATTAGTTAGATCATTTGATTAAGATGGTGCTCTCCACTGTAAAGATTTGTTTTTATCTTCGTAATTAATAGGTAATCTCTAGGGTGGTAATTTGCATCCTCTTCATTTTTCACATCATGTCCAGATATCACCTCCTAAAGTTTATTCTAATCAGATGCCAGCACAGAGCAACACTTAACAAGCATTAGCTGCTATTATTATTAAGGTCCCATTTCCCAACCATAAGTCTTTATAGTATCTAGTTTATATATACCATATACAGTTTAATCATTACATATCTCATACTGTGTTGTAGTTATAAAGACATGTCGTTTCTAGATTTTGGGGTACTGAATGCAGATATCACATCTTACAAATCTTTGTGTCTCCCATAGCACTTAACTAGCATTTTGCATGTAGTAGGCACTCAGTAATTATTTTTTGTAGGAAGAAAAAAATAGCTAAGAAAATCCCCAAAGCATTTTTTTCTTTAGGTATTTTAAATTTCTCTGTCTTGGCCAGGCGCGGTGGCTCACGCCTGTAATCCCAGAACTTTGGGAGGCCAAGGCGGGCAGATCATAAGGTCAGGAGATCGAGACTATCCTGGCTAACACAGTGAAACCCCGTCTCTACTAAAAATACAAAAAATTAGCCGGGCATGGTGGCGGGTGCCTGTGGTCCCAGCTACTCGGGAGGCTGAGGCAGGAGAATGGCATGAACCCGGGAAGCAGAGCTTGCAGTGAGCTGATATTGTGCCACTGCACTCCAGCCTGGGTGACAGAGTGAGACTCCGTCTCAAAAAATAAAAAAAAAATTGTCTGTCTTGAGTACTGGTTAAATTTAATGTCAATTACATTTTCTTTTGTAGGTAAATGAGAAAACGGGACAGATTATACAGTACGATAAATTTTATATACATGAAGTACAAGAATTGATAGACATAAGAAATGATTATATCAACTGGGTCCAACAGCAGGCCTATGGAATGGTAGGTTTTCTGTGCAATTTGTGATTTCATTTTTATGTATATGTATCTAATAAAAAAAGAAACAATTGCTTGGTTTTGAAATGAGAAAGTTTTTTCAGAACTTTTATCCAGAACTTACTTTTTAAATAATAACACATTGCAAAGGAGTGCTATATATTTTACAATATTTATATGCAAACATTCTACTCTTTTACCAAAGCCAAACCAAAGAAATGGATTACACTTTAAAACAAAACAAAAAAAACCTACAAGTGTGAAATGGATTTTTAACTCTTACTTTCCATGAGGTTGCCTCTTATTTCTCCAGTGTTGAAAATACTGGCGTTCTTCATACTAGAACTCCTAAGAATGCATTATTGTTGTGAAATTGGTGCTTCAAGACTACCAAAAGAGGGCTGGGTGTGGTGGCTCATGCCTGTAAAGTTAGCACTTTGGGAGCCTGAGGCAGGTGGATTGCCTGAGCTCAGGATTTCAAGACCAGCCTAGGCAACATGACGAAACCCCATCTCTACTAAAAATACAAAAAATTAGCCAAGTGTGGTGGCACATGCCTGTAATCCCAGCTACTCAGAAGGCTGAGGCATGAGAATCACTTGAACCTGGGGGATGGAGGTTGCAGTGAGCCGATTGTGTGTTTACTTTTATTTCAGATTTTTTGTATAAATGTGGGTGCATACATCTTTTTATGCAGCTAAGTCTTTAATAACTAGACACTATCCCATTAAAATAGTACCATGGTCTTAGAAAACTTGAATTAGGCACATAAAATTTTAATGCAGAAATGGGTAAGCAGTTAGATACAAAATATTTAGGTTTACTACTCTTATTTGCTAGCCATTTTTGTATACTTGAGGCCCACTTTTCTGTACCCAGGTAATTTAATATGTGTGCAGCAGTTATATAATAGAAGGGTGAGTAACCTTTCATTGCTTGCTAGGCACCAGCTGTAAGCTCCTTGTGGATGGGTGCTCTTGTCAGTCAACCAGCACCTCTGACAGTGTCTAGAATATGTCTAGTAAGCACTAAAAAAGTACAGTAGTTTTTGAATGGCAATCTGGTTAGTGCATGCTGTTTTTAGGATACTCCCACCTCCCGGAATCAGGTTGCTTCTAGACATCTTTTCCTTCCCTAGTGTACTTGGGTCTGGACTAGGAGAGACTCATTGACTTTTCTCCTGAGTCACCTTGAGGCTGGGTCAGGTTTATAGCCATTCTGTAGATTTAGGTCTACTCATTTGCTTATTCAACAAACAATGAGAATCTGTTATATAACAGGCACTGATTTAGGTACTGGAAATACAGTGGTGAACCAGACAGAGCCTTGTTTCTCATGGAATTCGTAATCTACTGGGCAAGATTGGCAATAGTCAAACAAAGCAAAAAATACCAGCTAATAATATGTATTATTAAAATGAGGGGACTTAGTAAAGTTAGGTTTCAGAAAAGACTTATCTAATGAAGTATGAGTATTAATCTGAATGACAAGGAGCAGCCCTTTAAGATCAGGGCAGAGAGAATTTCAAGAACAATGAACATTTGGTAAAATACCTTAGGTGAAAACAAGCTTGACATGATTGAAAGATAGAAAAAAGCCAGCATTAGGCCAGGCGTGGTGGCTCACGCCTGGAATCCCAGCATTTTGGGAGGCCAAGGTGGGCGGATCATGAGGTCAGGAGTTCGAGACCAGCCTGACCGACATAGTGAAACCCCGTCTCTACTAAAAATACAAAAACTTAGCCAGGCATGGTGGTGGGTGCCTGTAATCTCAGCTACTTGGGAGGCTGAGGCAGGAGAATTGCTTGAACCCAGGAGGTGGAGGTTGCAGTGAGCCTAGATTGCACCATTGCACTCCAGCATGGGCGACAACGTGAGACTCCTTTCAAAAAAAAGAAAGAAAGAAAGAAAGGAGAATAGCCAGCATGGCTTATGGGAGTGAGGAGGGAACAGAGAAATGGGCAGGGGCCAAATCATAGAGAATTTAGTAAACTAGGATTAGGAATTTGGATTTTATCTAAAGTGTTAACGATAAACAGGGGAAACTTAATCTGAACTTTTTGAATAATAACTTTGTTGGCTGTGTAGGGAACGGGACAGAAATGAAAGACGGAGATCCATGAGAAAGCTATATTTTAGTAGATTAGGGGAGAGGAAATGATGGGTTTGACTAGGATGATGGTTGTTTAGATGGAAGAAGGAAATGGACTTGGAATACATCTTGGAGGTAAAAGGGAATCTTGGAGACAAAAGGAAAATAAAAATCACTGATGGATTGGATATGAAGTGAGGAAAGGAGAGAAATCCACAAAGATTAAAAAGCAGGTGTGGTAGAGGGAAAACTAGGAGAGTCTTGGAAACCAAAATTTAAAAGTGAAAGAGAGACTGTTGAATGCTGCAGAGGAGGAAGATGAAACCATAGAATTGACGGTGAATTTGGTTATATGAAGGTAATTGATAACCTTGATAATACGATTCTAGGGTTGGGATGTTGTAAAGAGAAATTTAGAGGTAAGGAAGCATTAACAACCATTGGCAATACTTTGAAGAAGTTCTGCATTGAAGAGGAGCAAATATATATATATATATAGTGGTAGCTGGAATCAAGGAATAATTTTTTAAGAAAGAAAATAATTGCCCTCAGCAGAGTTTTGAATAAATATTTCCTTTTTTCTTCATCTCTGACCTAGGTAAAGCTTCTCAAACTCTTCCTTTAGAGAACCTGTGAAGGCAGGAGAAAGAACATATTTCTTAAGGATTTAACCTTCCCTCAGCAAGACTTGAACTGAGGCTAATTTTCTATCTTCAAATGCAAATTTTGCATTATGGGCATAATAGATATTTATTGCAATATAAAAGAGATTTAATTTATTTGCCATTGAGGAAAATTGATTCTTCAGGAAATGAACCTTGTTCATACCAAGACTTTGCATATAAACCCTCACACACCAACCAGGGTACCCTAGGTCTTTTAGCAGTGTTTTTGAAAGGATTCAGAACATTTGGAGGGATATGTGGACCCTTTTAAAGAAGAACAATTTCTTAAGAAGCCCAGTGCTCACTTACATATTATATAAATACATACACACATTAAATTAGTTCTGAACTCTTGGTGCTTAGCTCTTAAAAGAACTCTAAGACCACAACAAATTTATAATTATAAATAACATTACAGTCCAGGTGCGGTGGCTCACGTCCCAGCAGTTTGGGAGGCCGAGGCGGGCAGATCACCTGAGGTCAGAAGTTCTAGACCAGTCTGGCCAATATGGCGAAACCCCGTCTCTACTAAAAATACAAAAATTAGCCAAGCATGGTGGCGGGCACTTGTAATCCCAGCTACTTGGGAGGCTGAGGCAGGAGAATGGCTTGAACCCAGGAGGTGGAGGTTGCAGTGAGCTGCGATCATGCCACTGCACTCCAGCCTGGGCAACAGAGTGAGACTCCATCTCAAAAAATAAATAAATAGTAAATAACATTACAAATTGGAAAATTAAGTTAATTTATTATGGAGAATGTTGTAATGATTAAGAATTCTAACTCACAACATAAATATGTATGATGAGAAAGCAGAGTAACTTTTATGAGAGTGCCTGGGTTCAAATCCCACCTCAGCATATATTCAGTTCTGTCCTTGGGAAAATTACTTAATTTCTCTGAGATTTCATTTTGTTTTCTGTAAATTAGGATATTAGTACCTACCTTAAAAAGTTTTGAGAAGATTAATTTATATGATCCCTGTGAAGGACTTAGAGTAATTTCTGGCACACAGTTAAGTCTTTATAAAATGGTAATTATTGTTGCTGGCTACCTTGACACAGGCTACAAATTTGGCAGTAGCTTTTATTCTGACGTGTCTAATAACTGTTCTCTTGCTGCCTTTCTCTATGTGCACTATAATGAAACATTTTCTAAGAGCATTTTCTAGGTACTGTTCTCAGTTTCCTTATCCTCCTTTAACTTTGCTTTTAAATTGTTTGTAAAAATACCTTATTGGTTACTACCAAACTGCTATTTTTTCTTCCCTTTCTGATACTTTTAGTTAATTATCTTTATCTGGTTTTCCCTTTGGTGCCTCTCTCTCTTAGAAAAATGATTATACCTAATGTCTAATCATCTCACTTTTTCTGAAGTTTTTCACATGTCCTATTATTCATATTCTTGCCAGTTCACATCTTTCTCTCCCAATTTTTAGTGTAACCAAATTATATTCTGCTTAGTATGGGTTAGTCGCACTATAAATTCTAACATTATCTTACTGACTTCCCCAGTGTATAATGATACGTATAACATCTATATCTACTTACATGTAGTGGTAAAAAAGATAATGCATACATACTAATATTTCATTGTTTAGCTAAGGAGAAAATCCATCTTCCATACTATAAACTCTCTTATCAAGCAGGCCATAGATAAATTTTTATAGGCTTTTTTTTTTTTTTTTTGCTTATTTAAACTTTCTTAGTAGTAATAGCACTTTTTAAATGTCCTACAGGAGGAATATTGGTGATATGACGGCTGTGCATATGTGAGGATAGGGGTATATTGGAAGTCTCTGCACCTTACTTTCAATTTTGCTGTGAATCTAAAGCTGCTTTAAAATAATAAAGTTCTTTTTTCAAAAAAAGTCCCACAAGGTATACTATAAAAGGATTTCAGATGTTCCTTTTATATTGCCTTCTAGCTAAACAGAGTGTAATCTAAAAGGCTTTTTTGCAAAACAGTCTCTAAAGACTTTCATGTTGTTTACACTGCCAGTTGGAGCATTTATGTGGTAATAACTTGGTACTGTGAATTTTTTTAAAGAAATTCTTGTCAATAATATTCTTCCTCTGAATAGGATTTGCATAGAGTGATGTTTTGCTTATGCTTACACTGCTTTGGCTTTACTTAACACAATATAGTGAGAGAATCCACAGTCTTTGCTAATATCTTAAATCCTCCAATAATATCCCTGGTGACATGTGGGAACTTAGTCAACTACAAAGTTAAAGAGAGCAGTTTACACAAGACTGCCCTCACTTCTGATACCAATTGTGAGTTTAGGGAGGGTCCCCCAAACTACCCTTAGGTTTGATAATTTGCTACAAGGCCTCCCAGAACTCACTGAAAATTGTTACACTGATGATTAGAGTTTATTACAGGGAAAGGATAATAGGTTAAAATCAGCCAAGGATCCTTTTGACTCTCTGAGCAGCACCATGACATTTGGCAAGAACAAGCACCTTATGAAAGGTGACAAATAGGGAGCAAAGAAGTGGTTAATCTACTTTCTAAAAAAGATAGGTATGGTATGAAAGCACATGCTGTGTTTAGTATAAGAAATATTGGAGAGAAACACTAGTCACCAGGACTCAAGGAACCAAAATTATATCTGATGGCCTCAAGTTTTGTGTATATTTGAAGTGAACCTTTCTGATCTGCAGAATGATGAAATGCATTTTAAAAATTCAAGCTGACTACTGAGGATGTTGAGGCGCTAAACTACCAAACTTCCATAGCGTGGATCTTACCTGTGACAAAATCAGTTCCATGGCCAAAAACTGGTAGATCATGAAAAAAGCTCATGTTAATGTCAAGACCACTAATGGTTATTTGCTTCATCTGTTCTGTGTTGGTTTTACTAAGAAACGCAATGGTCAGGTACAGAAGACCTCTTACTCTCAGCACCAATAGGTCCGCCAAATCCACAAGAAAGTGATGAAAATCATGATCCAAGAGGTTCAGACAAGTGACTTGAAAGAACTGGTCAATAAACATTGGAAAAGATAAAGAAAAGGCTTGCCAGTCTATTTATCCTCTCCATGCTTGTGCTTGTTAGAAAAGTAAAAATGCTGAAGATGCCCAAGTTTGAATTGGGAAAACCAGGGTGCTTCATGGTGAAGGTAGTAGTTCTAGAAAGGCTACTGGGGATGTGACATGTGCTAAAGTTATATGAGCTGATGGATGTGGACCACAAATCCAAGAATCTGTTTCAAATTTAGGTTTTTGGCCGGGCGCGGTGGCTCATACCTGTAATCCCAGCACTTTGGGAGGCTGAGGTGGGCAGATCACGAGGTCAGGAGTTTGAAACCAGCCTAACCAACATGGAGAAACCCCATCTCTACTAAAAACACAAAATTAGCTAGGCGTGGTGGCGCATGCCTATAATCCCAGCTACTCGGGAAGCTGAGGCAGGAGAATCGCTTGAACCCAGGAGGCAGAGGTTGCGGTGAGACGAGATCGCACCATTGCACTCCAGCCTGGGCAACAAGATCAAAGCTCCGTCTCAAAAAAATAAATAAATAAATAAAATTTAGGCTTTTAATAGTGACAAATAGAAAGTTCCATCTGAGAAAAAAAATCAGCCAAGGGAAGCAGCACACAGGGCAGAGTCTGGGAAAGATAATCAGAGGCAGAGCTTCTGTTGTCGTTTCCTTGTAGAGTCATGGATGAATTACTTTCTTGGCATAGATGTGTGACAATACAGAGTATTTCCAGCCAAAGAAGCTCACCAGAACCCTGGTGCCCAGAGTTTTTACTGGGGTTCAATCACATCCTGCTCCTGTAGTGACCTCTAGTTCCCAGCTCTTCTGGAAGCAGAACTGACAGCACATGGCCCAAGCCCCTATCATAAGTCACGTTGTTCAGTGGCTAATGCGCCAGGCAAACAAAGACACTCCTATCAGGCCTGATATTGCACAGGTCCATAGGTCACCTCCTAGTAACCTAGGGCAATGCCGTCTCTTCTCGGGTAAAATTAATTCCTCACAACACAAGGCACCATCCACAAATTTAGTAACATATTTCTGAAGATTCTGGTGCTTTACACGAGTCTGTGCTCTTGAGCATATGTGGAAACTTTCTACAAGAAAATGTACATTTCTGTTCAATAAAGTGGTAAGCTTTCATTATAATTTCCACTATTACTGCCTTAATAAATATATCTTTCTCTCTTCATTTCTTTTTGCTTACCAACCCTTTTTCCCTGTCCTGTACTTTGTATTTTAAATTAATTCAGTTTTAAAGAATGCTTAGTGTAAGATACCTTATGTTTTACTGTTTTTTTTTCTGTCAAATAAAAACAATTTATGGCTTATTTTTTCTGACTTTGTGTCCATATGGCATTTTAATCTACTAAACACTGTCAGACATTTTGCTGAGATTTTAAAGTCTTAAAGTCTGAGGAATGTTTTTTCCATTTTTTTAAGTAGAAAAACTGAGCCATAGAAATTTTTTTTAAGACCAAGCCAGGCATAGGATTAGTTTTCTTATTCTGCCTAAATTCTGCAAATGGGGGTGTTTAATTGCTGAAAACAAATTTCATTATGTTCAAGCCTCAGTCATTTTATGATCACAAGGTACCTGAAACAAAGATCTTACATTAATAGATATAGATATATAAGATGCATGTGTAGGGGGTGTATTTGATTGTAGATGTATTTTCTACCTCATTACTTCAATATTCTGCTGTAGCAAAATATATGAAATGCTACCTTGAATAGAAATAGTTAAATTTGGACACTAACATTGCTCTTTCCTCGTTATTGTTATATTCTGCACTGCTGTCTTAGGATGTCAACCATGGATTAACTGAGGTAAGTTTGGTGTAATAAAGCTCATGTTTAGAGTAACATATACTCCATTTTCTCCTGAGTAATAGAAGAGCCAAAGATTCCTTTTTTTGGTGTGGTTAAAAAATGTAAATAAATAGATATATATAAGTATCATTTTTTAAAATTGAGTCTATAGAGATTATCTTGTATAACATTTCAGAAGTTTTCTGAAGAAAATGTAATTCTGTTAACATTACACCTATATGATGCTTCAACAATATTTGCTTCAGAATAGTTTCTGTCCTCCTCAAGTCTTCCAGTATAAAATGTAATGTGTCCTCAGAATATAAAAAAGCAAACTTTTGTTTTAAAATTTAGCAAATGCCTACCTAATGTGGCTGAAAACATTTTATATTAGAGAAGTAAAACAAACTTCATTTTAAAAATTGATTAATTGATACTCAAAATGGTCACAAAGTTAAACTTTTTGTATGGTTATCTTTCTCACTTCTAATATATAAAGTTCTAGCACTTCGGTTTAAGTAATCAACAACCCTAGACTACCCTTTTAACACCTGGGAACATTATAATACTTTCTTTATCCGTTATAAATGTCAGGTTTTGCTTTGATTTGCGTTTTGTTGGTTGCTATGTTTTTCCCAGCACTTGAACCAATGAAGCATTTTGAGTTAGCTTTAAATTATAGCTCTAATATTGTTTGCTTCCTCATTGTCAAATAGAATTAGCACATAAAATTATGAAAACATGGAGTTTTGAAGCCAAAGGGTACTTTAGAGATACCTAATCTTTTTGAATTTCAGAGAAGTAAAATTAGTTTTTATGATCATTAGCTAGGCAGTGCCACAAATATAGGATGGAGGTAAACCTTATCACATGAAAAATACTGAAGAGTGAATGTTTAGAATGGAATAAAATACAATTTAGGGAGAGCATGATTAGGACTTAAAATATTTAAACTACGTACACTTCCCAGCAGGGGCAAAGCAAAGACTAAATGATGCATAGTGATATATAGAAATGCAGATTCAGGCTGGGCGCAGTGGCTCACGCCTGTAATCCCAGTACTTTGGGAGGCCGAGGCGGGCGGATCATGAGGTCAGGAGTTCAAGACTAGCCTGGCCAACCTAGTGAAACCCTATCTCTACTAAAAATACAAAAAATTAGCCGAGTGTGGTGGCAGGCACCTGTAATCCCAGCTACTCGGGAGGCTGAGGCAGGAGAATCGCTTGAACCCCGGAGGCGAAGGTTGCAGTGAGCCTAGATCACACCATTGCACTCCAGCCCTGGCGTCAGTGCGAGACTCTATCTGGAAAAAAAAAAAGAAATGCAGATTCAGACTATAAAGAACTGTCTAGTCACTAAGAAGTGGATTGTTTTATGGTGTAGTAATTCTTCATTAGAAGTCTTATAGCAGGGGCTCTGAGTCAGGGCAGGCACAAAGATACTGTCTTATTGGGTAGATGGTAGAAGTAGGTCGTCCTCCAACTACAAGAATGTGAGACTGGCAGTTCATAACTCTTTATATTTTACTGCACTATTAAAATACTTAGCAATCAATACATTACCTGCCAGGATAAGTAATTGTCTATAAAGTGTCTAATGTCTAATAATGATAATCATAGATCAGTTTTCCTAACTTTAAAGGCTAACAGAATAGTAATACTAATGGTACTTTTTTGTATATTAAGTAAATGAACAGATTATTGGACTCATAATAATTTTGATACCCTAATGACATTATACTCAGTATCTGTTAAATGAAGGAATAGACAGATTACTTATCATTAGCCTCAGTTGCTGCAGTTGCCCTAACATGTAAGAATTGGCTATCGCATTTAACATAGGAGCCCCCAATTTTAGAACAAATTTGCAACCTCATTCACTGAGATTTGCAATTAATATATGCTAAGCAAAAGATACTTGCGGTATATGATTGTATAGACTCTCAAGTATACAGTCACCCCCTAAAATTGGGAATTGGGTTTATTCCAATGCCTCATTTAATTTTTAATAATTCTATAAGCAGCATGTTTTATTTGTAATTCCAGAACCACATGAGTGAATAAACAAAGAATGTAGTCCACTTTATAAGAAATGACAGCATCCACAGTAAGTATATCACAAATCAACTTGTACTAATAAGTTAATTTTTTATTTCCAGTTGGCAGATATCCCTGTTACAATCTGTACATATCCATTTGTATTTGATGCCCAAGCAAAAACTACCCTGTTACAGACCGATGCAGTCTTACAGATGCAGGTAAAATATTACATAATACTAATCTAATTTGAGAGGGTTTTTTTTTTTGTTTCTTTGATGTTTTTGGACAGTAAATATTTGAAATTTTCCTAGGATCAGTAATGAAGGTACACAGAGTACTTTGGGTAGCTATAAAGAAGACTGCTGCATGTGATACGTATATTCTTATGAGGGCATTTATAAAAACAGGTTGCAGTGAAAATGGAATAACTTAACCTATAATCATTTTATATATTACAAATTGTATAAGCCTCTTTCATTACAGAAATATTCAATCTTTATAAACCGTTTTACTAGTTTACTTGATAAGATGTTGGTTTGTTTCAAAGTCTTGTTTCATTATGTGTCCCCTTTTTATATGCTTGGTAAGAGACGGAAGTCACGAGGTGAGAGATGTTAAAAGTAGGAAGCATTTGATCTCTTGTTAGGAAGAAGATGTGAAATTTCCTTGAAGAAAGTTTTAATAATAAGGTATTAAACATTTTCCTGGGGTTGGTCACCATTATCTCCTATTCCTCTTTCTTTTCCCGTTCCTATCACCCTTTCCCATCCATTTTATGTTGAGCGTTCTTTCATTTATGGAGAGGATTTTTAAAACTACTTCATATTATGACTTTAAAGGGTTATAGTAAGTTTGCTTTATCATTTAATCCTGTAAATAAAAAAGATTTTGAGCTGCTTCCTCTGGTATAGAATATCTGACTATACCAACTAAGGATTAAGGAAAGGATGAAAAGAAAGCTTGAATATTTAATAGTCTAAAAATATTTTTAAAAATTAAAAACCTTCAAATCTTGGTAACTATTTTTATTGTGTTCAAATAAATGCATTTGGTATTCTAAATATTTTTGTAGTGTTCTATACTAACAGCTAGTAAACCAGTTTTTTGGAGGTCTTTGTTAAAACGGTAAGTTAATAACTTGGTGATTTTACCATGGGATATTCCATTTTAGAACAAGAACTCAAGGAGAACCATAATAAAAGAACAAAAGTTTTAAATGGTGAAAGTCAAATCCTTGGTTCATGAGCACATGCCATGATCACTCAGTTAAGTGAATTTGTGTAATACTTCCTTAGCCAGATCGTTCCTTATTCTTTGTTTTTTATTTTTTATTTTTGAGACAGTTTCGCTCTTGTCGCCCAGGCTGTAGTGCAGTGGTACAGTCTCAGCTCACTGGAACCTCTGCCTCCCGGGTTCAAGTGATTCTCCTGCCTCAGCCTCCTGAGTAGCTGGGATTACAGGCACCTGCCACCATGCCCTGCTAATTTTGCATTTTTAGTAGAGACAGGATTTCACCATGTTGGCCAGGCTGGTCTCAAACTCCTGACCTCAAGTAATCTGCCCTCATTGGCCTCCCGAAGTGCTGGGATTACAGGCGTGAGCCACTGCGCCCAGCCTGTTCCTTATACTCTTTAAAGGTTTGTTTTTTCTCCTTACTCTTTACCCTCCCCTCCAGTGAATGTTTTTTAGAAAAACCAATGCTCAGATTTATCAGTATTACTATCATTCTGTACTGGCTTACTTTAGTGGTGTTATGAGTTATACATTATACATTAATATAAAAACATTCAAAAGGGTACTCTTTATGCTCAGTTTATTAAGTTTTATGCTGTACTGGATACTGTTAGGTGCTACGTTAATTCAGTAGCATAGGAATTATAGAATACCTGTAACCAATAGAGGTTAGCTTGTTTCAGTCACAGTAGCTTTACTGCAGCATTGCTGTTAAAATGTTAATCTTTTGTTTTCCAGATGGCTATTGATCAGGCCCACAGGCAGAATGTCTCCTCTCTTTTTCTCCCAGTGATTGAATCTGTGAATCCCTGCTTAATTCTAGTGGTGCGTAGAGAAAATATTGTAGGAGATGCAATGGAAGTCCTTAGGAAAACAAAGAACATAGATTACAAGAAGCCACTCAAGGTAATTGGACATTTTCTGTGGTATAATTGGGACTTTTATTCAGAAGCTATGTTTAAAATTTTCCTATTTGTTTTTAGTGAATCTTAAAAACTTAATAAATAAAATTATATATATTTTAAACTATTAATTGTAGAGTATTAGTAATAAATAACATGTTCTAGGGTCTCCAGAATGTACTTTCATTTCTTTACAGTCTATTTGGTGTTTACATTGTGCTATTTTAGGTTATATTTGTTGGAGAAGATGCTGTGGATGCAGGAGGGGTGCGCAAAGAATTTTTCTTGCTCATCATGAGGGAATTATTGGATCCTAAATATGGCATGTTTAGGTATTATGAAGATTCCAGGCTCATTTGGTTTTCTGATAAGGTAAAATGTCCAACCATCTAAATTACTTCTGTGTATATACCCATGTATTTATACCTGTATGTATAAAGTTAATTCAGTAAATAAGGAATTACTTCTGGATCCCTAACATATAAGATCTGCTTTATTACAATTTGAGAAGTTATAAACTTTGGACTTGGAGTTGTCAAAATACATTTGATGCTTACCAGACATTTTAAATTAACAAAATAAATTAAGAGATGGTTAGCCAGAAAATAATGTTGACTATTCCTTCTGCTAATTTCAATTTGAGGATTGAATAATAATCACCAGATTAACTTTTCTTCTGGGAGAAATTAATTTATCATTAGGGATCACTGGTTTATCTACCTTGTCATTTAGAGCAGGAGAGCAGACTATAGCCCATTAATCTCAAAGAAAAAAAAAGTCACACCCACTCTTTTACCTATTGTCCAAGGCTACTTTCACGCTACAATAGCAGAGACAGAGTTTAAGTAATTACAACAGTGACCCTATGTCCAGGAAACCCCCAAATATTTGCCATCTGGTTCTTTATAGAAAGTTTGCTGACCCAATTTAGTGATCATAAGTGAAAAGAATGGATCAGTTTAGTAGAACTCCTGACTTGAAAGAAATTTAAATAGAATAGCTTTTACATTGGTTGTAAAAACCTCAATGTAATATTTAATCATTCTGCCTGGCGGTTGGCTGTCTTGTGTAATGTTAGCAGCTTAGTGCCTAGACTCTTAATTCATCAGGGGTTGCAAAATGGTGTGCTACTCTAATATTTCTTTTTCATTTATTAGCTTGGATACTTCTGTATAGAGAAATTTCCTCACATTTTCTGATTCCTTAGTAGTGCAATTCATAGGAAAGGATTCTATTTAGTTACCAATTTTTCAAAAGAATGAATTGGTTCTTTAGCATAGTCCACTGGTAATAATTCATTTTTTGTGTTTTGCTTTCAAGTATCATTAGGTATTCATAGGTTTAAACATACTTGATGTTTTTCAATCCACTGCAGTTATTGTCTTTATTGATGCTCATATTGTCCCATCTTTGTTCAAGGAGAGCTCTTAAGGTTGGTGCCCACGTCCTTTTGAAACAACCTATATACTTTTTGGTACCTTCCTTGCTACCTTGTGTACTTACTATGTCAGAATGTTCGAGACTTATCTTACACATTTACTGCCTAACAATACCAACATTACCACCAATATTATGATTACTAAAATTTTTAAAATTGTTTTTCAGTTCTTTTTGTCCAAAGGGTATACCCTAATATAGATAGACAGCCAGATAATATAGTTTTGATATCATTTAAAATTGTTACACTCTATTGTTATACCACCAAGTCAGTACTCATATAAGCTAACTTGTTTTTAGGGATTGTTTGTTCAAATTCAGTTTAGTTTTACAATAATATAAAATACCTACATAGTTCCAAAGTCAAATCTACAAAATAAGATGTGTTAAAAGAAGTCAAGCTCCACCTCTTCCTATGGGTGATCTTTTGAAAATGTATGGGCTATCCTCCTTTAAATATATATATGTAGATAGCAATATATTACATACCAAAGTAATTTTCCTGGTTTTGACCATGGCTATGTAAGTTGTTACCACCGGAGAAAACTGAGTGAAGGTACATGGGAGTTCTTTATATTATTTGTGCAATTTAGGAGTCTTTTTTTTTTTTTTTTTGAGACTGAGTCTCGCTCTGTCGCCCAGGCTGGAGTACAGTGGCGCAATCTCGGCTCACTGCAAGCTCTGCTTCCCGGGTTCACGCCGTTCTCCTGCCTCAGCCTCCCGAGTAGCTGGGACTACAGGCGCCTGCCACCACGCCTGGCTAATTTTTTTTATATTTTTAGTAGAGACAGGGTTTCACCATGTTAGCCAGGATGGTCTCGATCTCCTGACCTTGTGATCCACCCACCTCGGCCTCCCAGAGTGCTGGGATTACAGACGTGAGCCACCGCGCCCAGCCTCCAATTTATGAGTCTTTAAGATATTTTAAAATAAGTATTTTTTTGGCCAGGCACAGTGGCTCACACCTCTAATCCCAGCTCTTTGTGAGGCCAAGGTGGAGGTCAGGAGTTCAAGACCAGTCTAGCCAACATGATGAAACGCTGTCTCTACTAAAAATACAAAAATTAGCTGGGCATGGTGGTGCACGCCTGTAATCCCAGCTATTCGGAAAGCTGAGGCAGGAGAATCGCTTGAACCCAGTAGGCGGAGGTTGCAGTGAGCCAAGGTCGCGCCACTGCACTCCAGTCTGGTGACAAAACGAGACTCTCTTTAGTCACGTTTAGCTGTTTGGATAGAGGTAAGGATAAGACCAACAGTTGATTTTTAATCACATTTTGGTTTTAGCAAGTGAATGTAACACAGAAGGGAGTAAAAGGCAAGGGAGTTATTATAGTGAGGGATTATGGAATTTCAGCTTTGTGTGGGCTTGGTTTGGACAAATAAATAAATTGTGATGGTGGAATTGTATTGAGGGGCTGAGATAAGAAGTCAGAGGTAATGGTTAGTTATGGAATGCTTGAAATTGAGATTTGGAGGGTTGTAGTTGAATGTAAGATATAACCATGGGTATGGGCATTGAGGTGTGGTGGAGAACAAGATTGTTGGAAACAGACAGGTCCAGAAACTGAGAGGCTAACGTGTTGTATGCATTTTTTTTTGTCTGGATATTGAAGTTGCCAAAAACAATGGCAGAAATAGTGGTAGAGAAAGAAAGCATAAGATAGTGCCAAAGTTTGTGAATGAAGGAATTGTGGAAGGTTTTTTATACAACTGCCCAAGGAACAGTTGCAGGGAATATAGTCAGTTGGCCTGTGTTTCAGAGGAGTTGGAAATTTTAGGATGACAAATGGAAGGAATTCTAGAAACACGGAAGAGCAAGGAGACCTACCTTAGCTCTAGACACAATCATATGAAGGATTGATAAGTGACACCATTTGTGAGAGCTGCAGAGGAAATGGTGTTCTCAGGAGACAGTCTTGTTTCCTTAGACAAAAAGGGGAAAAAATTTGGAGTTTAGGATATAAGCAGTTTTCCAAATGGTAGATTGTGAGTTCCAGAACAAACAGTGAAAGGGTTTGGTGGAGCAAGGACAGTCATAAAATTGTGTCAGACTTGAGGGCATCTCACAATGCCATATGGATGTGGGTTTAGGGATAACCTGTGAGTTTCAAGGCTTTGTATTTGTTCTGTAAACAGGCATATAAGACATGATGGAGTTAGTCCTAAAGGCCTCTGAGGTAAGTGGACAGTCTGCTCAAATCCTAGCCTCCTTCCTGGCACTGGTCTCTTTATAAATAGGGAAGTTTGTAGTGGTGTAGCAGGTAGAATTTGAGAGGGCATATAAGGTTGGGGGCTGTCCTGCTAGAAACACAGAGTTCTGTCTGCCCTTTAGTCAGTTTTGCAAAGAGATAATGTTTTGAGACCAAGGGAGGGGCAGTTGTAATAAGCTTTATCATGAATCTCTTTGGGACCTTTCAAGTTCTATCTCAGCTTGGCTGGTGAGAGCCCCTTAGAGCCGGCTCTACTCTTTGGTGTACTTCTGACATATCCTCATTATTCTTCAAGCATTTCCTTACATTTGGTACGGTAAACATTCCAGGTTTATCTTGTGTTTTCTCCACCCCAGCCGTGGCATTAGCCATTTTTCATAAGACCCGTGTCTTCTTTAAGTGGAAAATGGTATGTAGAAATCAAGCTCTGGGTGCTAAGTGTAGTACTTCTTGCTTCTGGGGAGTCAGTAGTTCTACTGGGTTCTTTCAGCTGATAGAAATAGGATCTGTATGTGTGTATACACACATGCATCCATAGACTTATCTATATTTAGAGCTGTATATATGTTGAAGACCATTAAATCAAACTGATACTTCTAATTCTATCCAAACACCAAAGAATTTACTCTACCCTTCTTCCTTTCCATATTATGTATATAACTTTCATCATCAATGAGAAACCTTACTGCCATAATCTTTAAGATATTTACTTAAATCTCCCCTGTAGGGCTGGGTGTGGTGGCTCACGCCTGTAATCCCAGCACTTTGGGAGGCCGAGGTGGTTGGATCACCTGAGGTCAGGAGTTCAAGACCAGCCTGGCCAACATGGTGAAACCTTGTCTCTACTAAAAATACAAAAATTAGCTGGGCATGGTGGAACGTGCCTGTAGTCCCAGCTACTTGGGAGGCTGAGGCAGGAGAATCACTTGAACCTGGGTGGTGGAGGTTGCAGTGAGCTGAGATTGTGCCATTGCACTCCAGCCTGGGGACAGAACAAGACTGTATCTCAAAAAAAAAAAAAAAATCTCCCCTGTATGTATCCGTGGAGTCTTCAGGCTGCACTGGTCAAAAGCTCAACCTCAGACATACTGGACCACTCTCTCAGAGAAGGTATAATAGTAGGATGTTACCTATGGATTTTTCCCAAATTCCCTTTATGATGTTAAGGAAATTCCCTTCTGTCCCTAGTTTGTTCAGCATTTTTATCATAAAAGAATATTGGAGATACTCTTTTCTGTAATGGTTTTCCTTTTTTTTGTTGTTGTTTTTTGTTTTTTTGATGGAGTCTTGCTCTATCCTCCAGGATGGAGTGCAGTGGCACAATCTCAGCTTACTGCAAACTCCACCTTCCAGGTTCAAGCGATTCTTTTGCCTCAGCCTCCCAAGTAGCTGAGATTACAGGTGTGTGCCACCATACCTGGCTAGTTTTTTATATTGTTGGTAGAGACGAGGTTTCACCATGTTAGCCAGGCTGGTCTCAAACTCCTGACCTCAAGTGATCCACCAGCCTCAGCCACTCAAAGTGCTGGCATGAGCCACCGTGCCCAGCTATGTAATGCTTTTTCTACATCAGTAGAGATTACCATGTGGTTTGTTTCATTCTGTTAATATGGTACATTATGCTGGTTGATTTTCTTATGTTGAATCACCCTTGCATTCCTGGGGTAAATTCCACTTGGTAATAGTATATAATCCT
Organism: Pongo abelii; assembly: GCF_028885655.2. Classification (NCBI taxonomy): domain Eukaryota; kingdom Metazoa; phylum Chordata; class Mammalia; order Primates; family Hominidae; genus Pongo; species Pongo abelii. The sequence continues at coordinate 76,301,735 of NC_071993.2, forward strand.
TTTAATAGGCTACTTGATTGAGGTTGCTATTATTTTGTTGACAATTTTCACATCTATAGTCATAAGGGATATGGTTTGTAGGGTTGGATTTTTGTTTGGTTACTGTTTTTTTGTTTTGGGGTGTGTGTGCAAGGTCCTTTTCTGGTATTTTGATAGTGATGACCTCATAGAATGATTTAGGAAATATTCCCTCTGCTATGATCTTTTGGAAGAGTTTGAGAATTGGTGTTAATTCTCCTTTAAATGTTTGGTAGAATCTGATCCTTGGCTTTTCTTTGTTGGAAGATTTTTATTATTTTTATTTTTTATTTTTTTTGAGACAGAGTCTCACTTTGTCACCCCAGCTGGAGTGCAGTGGCACGATCTCAGCTCACTGCAACCTCTGCCTCCTGGGTTCAAGCGATTCTCCTGCCTCAGCCTCCCAAGTAGCTGGGACTACAGGTGCATGCCACCATGCCCGGCTTAGTTTTTGTATTTTTTGTATTTTTATTTTATTTTATTTTATTTTATTTTTTAGTAGAAGCGGGGTTTCACTCTGTTAGCCAGGATGGTCTCGATCTCCTGACCTTGTGATCTGCCCTCCTCGGCCTCCCAAAGTACTGGGATTACAGGAGTGAGTCACTGTGCCCAGCCTGGAAGATTTTTTAATTATAGATTTAATCTCTTTAATTTTTATGGGTTTATTCAGATTTTCTAGTTTTTTTGTAGTGTTAGCTGAGTTCAGTTGGCCCTTCTTATCTGTGGTTTTCACGTCTATAGATTCAACTAACCACAGATAAAAATAATCGGAAAAAAAATTGCATCTGTACTGAACATGTAACAGACTTTTTGTCATTATTCCTTAAACAATATAGGATAACAACTATTCACATAACATTTACATTGTATTTGGTATTATAAGTATTTTAGAGATTATTTTAAATATACAGGATGATGTGCATACATTATATGCAAATACTCTACACCATTTTATATCAGGGACTTGCGTATCCTTGAATGTTGGTTTTTGCTGCAGGTCCTAGAACCAATCCTCCGTGAATACCAAAGGAGAACTGTAGTTTGTGGGTTTCTAGGAATTTGTCCGTTTCCTCTAGGTTATCTATTTTGTTGGTATACAGTTGCTCATAATGTTTTCTTATAATCTTATTTCTGTAAAATAATAATGGCCCCACTTTCGTTCCTGATTTTAGTCATTTTAATCTTCTTTTTTCCTTGGTCAGTCTAGCTAAAGGCTTGTCACTTTGTTAACCTTTTAAAAGAACCAACATTTGGCTTTGTTGCTTCTGTATATTATTTTTCTTTTTTTTTTTTTAAGCAAAAGTAATTCTGCTTCATTGATGTAGGAATTAGTATAATCATTGAAATACATCCAGAGGGTGCAGCCTTTATAGGAAAAGAGGAAGTCAGCATTAATTTGTTTAAAATACTAACACTTAACTACAAGTGCAAAGTTAAACAACAGGACTCCTATAGATTGTGCATTAAAGGTGAAGTCAAGAGGAAAAATGATGCAGGGAAATAACAATTTTCTCTTCTTTTTAAAAAAATTTCAATAGGTTTTTGGGAAACAGGTGGTGTTTGGTTGCATGAATAATTTCTTTAGTGGAGATTTCTGAGATTTTGGTGCACCCATCACCTTAGCAGTATACACTGTACCCAATGTGTACTCTTTTATCCCTCACCCCCGCCCCCACACTTTCCCACAAGTCCCCGAAGTCCATTGTATCATTCTAATGCATTTGCATCCTCATAGCTTAGCTCCTGCTTATGAGTGAGAACATAGGATGTTTCGTTTCCCATTCCTGAGTTATGTCTCTGAGAATAATGGTCTCCAAGTCCATTGAGGTTGCTGCGAATGCCATTATTGCATTCCATTTTATAGCATTCCACGGTATGTATATTTTTTTATCCACTTGTTGATTGATGGGCATTTGGGCTGGTTCCGTATTTTTGCAGTTGCGAATTGTGCCACTGTAAACATACATGTGCAAGTATCTTTTTTGTGTAATAACTTCTTTTCCTCTGGGTAGATAACCAGTAGTGGGATTGCTGGATCAAATGGTAGATCTACTTTTAGTTCTTTTTTTTTTTTTTTGAGATGGAGTCTCGCTCTGTTGCCCAGGCTGGAGTGCAGTGGCACTATCTTGGCTCGCTGCAAGCTCTGCCTCCCGGGTTCACGTCATTCTCCTGCCTCAGCCTCCCAAGTAGCTGGGACTGCAGGCGCCTGCCACCACGCCTGGCTAATTTTTTATTTTTATTTTTAGTAGAGACGGGGTTTCACTGTGTTAACCAGGATGGGCTCGATCTCCTGACCTCGTGTTCCACCCACCTCGGCCTCCCAAAGTGCTGGGATTACAGGCGTGAGCCACCGCGCCTGGCCAACTTTTAGTTCTTTTTAAAAATTTTATTTATTTATTTATTTATTTTGAGGGTGCGAGATAGAGTCTTGCTCTGTCACCCAGGCTGGAATGCAGTGGCACAGTCTCGGCTCACTGCAACCTCTGCCTCCCATGTTCAAGCCATTCTTGTGCCTCAGCCTCCCAAGGAGCTGGGACTATAGGTGCACCTCACCATGCCCAGCTAGTTTTTGTATTTTTAGTAAAGACAGTGTTTTGTCATGTTGGCCAGGCTGGTCTTGAACTCCTGACCTCAGGTTATTCACCTACCTCAGCCTCCCAAAGTGCTGGGATTACAGGTGTGAGCCACCATGCCTGGCCTACTTTTAGTTCTTTAAGGAATCTCCACACTGTTTTCCATAGTGGTTGTACTAGTTTACCTTCCCACCAACAGTGTAGAAGTGTTCCCTTTTCACCACATCCACGCCAACATCTATTGTTTTTTTATTTTTTTATTATGGCTATCCTTGTGGGAGTAAGGTGGTATTGCATTGTGGTTTTGATTTGCATTTCCCTGATCATTAGTGATGTTGAGCAGTTTTTCTTTTTTTTTCTTTTTGCCATTTGTATATCACCTTTTGAGAATTGTCTATTCATGTCCTTAGCCCACTTTTTGATGGGATTGTTTTTTTCTTGCTGATTTGTCTGAGTTCCTTGTAGATTCTGGATTGTGTATTATTTTTCTATTCTCTAATACATTTATCACTGTTTTAATATTTAGTTTTCTCCATCTGCTAGCTTTGGGTATAGTTTGTTCTTAGTTCCTTAGGATATAAACTTAGGTTATTGACTTGAGATCATTCTCTTTTTTTAGTTTAAGTGTTTACAACTATTAGTTTCCCTCTGAACACTATTTTTGCATCCTATAATTTGTAGTATGCTGTGTTTTCATTAGTCTCTTAAATATTTTCTAATTTCCCTTGTGATTTCTTCTTTGATCTTTTGGTTGTTTAAGAGTGTATTGTTTAGACTGGGCATGGTGGCTCATGCCTGTAATCCCAGCACTTTGGGAGGCCAAGGCGGGCAAATCACGAGGTCAGGAATTCGAGACCAGCCTGGCCAACATGGTGAAACCCCGTCTCTGCTAAAAATACAAAAAAAAAAAAAAAAAAAGAGTGTATTGTTTAATTTCCATATATTTGTGAATTTTCCAGATTTCCTTTTGTTATTTCTAGTTTCATTCCATTATGATATGAGAAGATAATTTTTTATGATTTTAGTCTTTTTAAAATTTATTGAAAGTTTTGTGACCTAACATATGGTCTGTCCTAGAAGATGTTCCATGTACACTTAAAAAGAATGTTTATTCTACATTTATTGGATAGAGTATTCTATATAATGTCTGATAGGTCTTGTTGGTTTATAATGTAGTTCAGGTTCTCTATTTCCTTATTGCTCTTTGGATTGTTGTATACATTAATGATAGTGGGATATTAAAGCTACCAGTTATTATCTTAGAACTGTCTATACCTCCCTTTGATTCTGTCAGCTTTTGCCTTATATATTTTGGAGCCATGTTGTTAGGTTCATAACTATTTGTAATTGTTATATCTTCTTGATGAATTGACCCTGTTATCAATATTTGTCTTTGTCTCTTATATCAATTTTGCATCATATTAGTCTATTTTGTCTTAGTATAGTTTCTCTAGCTCTCTTTTGTTACTATTTACATGGAATAACTATTTTCCACCTATTTCTATCTTTGGACCTAAAGCAAGACTTGTTTTTTTTAAAGACTTGTTTTGTGGCCTAACATATATGGTCCATCCATATGTTGCAGAGAACAATGTGTATTCTTCAGCTGCTGGATGAAATGTCCTATAAATATCTATTAAATCCATTTGGTCTGTAATGCAGATTAAGTCCAATGTTTCTTCATTGATTTTCTGTTAGAATGATCTGTCCAATGCTGTAAGTGGAGTGTTGAAGTTTCCAGCTATTATTGTATTGGGGTCTCTCTCTCTCTCTTTAGCGGTAATAATATTTGCTTCATATATCTGGGCACTCCAGTATTGGGTGCATATTTATATTTGTAATTTTGTTTTGTTTTGTTTTGAGACGGAGTCTCACCTTGTCACCCAGGCTGGAGTGCAGTGGGTCGATCTTGACTCACTGCAACCTCTACCTCCCAGGTTCATGCTATTCTCCTGCCTCAGCCTCCCGAGTAGCTGGGACTACAGGTGTGTGCCACCATGCCCAGTTAATTTTTGTATTTTTAGTAGAGATGAGGTTTCACTATGTTGGCCAGGATGGTCTTGATCTCTTGACCTCATGATCCGCCCACCTCGGCCTCCCAAAGTGTTGGGTTTACAGGTGTGAGCCACTGCGTCCGGCCTATATTTGTAATTGTTATATATTCTTGCTTAATTGACCCCTTTATCATTATATAATGACCTTCTTTGTCTTCTTTTATAGTTGTTGTCTTGCATCTGTTTTGTCTTAATACCTTGTATTGGACAAAATAGTTAACATTTGCATGGAATATCTTTTTTCATCTCTTTATTTTCAGTGTGTGTGTCTTGATAAATGAAGTGTGTTTCTTCTAGGCAGCAGATCATTGGGTCTTGTTTTGTGTGTGTGTGTGTGTGTGTGTGTGTGTGTGTTTGTGTTTTATCCATTTACCTAGTCTGTGTCTTTTGATTGGAGAGTTTAGTCCATTTATATTGATTGATAAGGAGTTACTCTTGGGTTTTTTTTTTTTTTTTTTGGACACAGGGTCTTGCTCTGTCACCCAGGCTAGAATGCTGTGGTGTGATCACAACTCACTGAAGCCTCTCCTGGATTCCAGTGATCGTCCCACTTCAGCCACCGAGCAGCTAGGACTATAGGCACGTGCCACCATGCCTGGCCAATTTTTATATTTTGTATAGAGACAGAGTTTCACCATGTTGCCCAGGCTGGTCTCAAATTCCTGGGCTCAAGTGATCTGCCTGCCTCTGCCTCACTAAGTGCTATGTGAAGCAGTGCCCAGCCATTCCTGCCATTTTTAAATGTGTTCTGGTTGTTTTTTGCCCGCCCTTCCTTCCTTCCTTCCTATTCCATTCCTTTTTGTGAAAGTGACTTTTCTCTGGTGGTATGTTTTGATTTCTTTTTTTTTTATTTTTCGTGTATCTGTTGTATGTTTATTGATTTGAGTTTACCATGAGGCTTGCAAATAGCTTATAACCCAATATTGTAAACTGAAGATAACACCGATTACATAAACTAACACGCAAAGAGAAAACTAATAAAAACTTTATGCTTTAACTGTGTTCCCCTGGTTTTTAACTTTGTGTTTTTCTGTTTATTTTACTACACTGTCTATGTCTTGTAGCTGTAGTTATTATTTTTTATTGGTTCATGTTTTAGTCTTTCTACTCAAGATATGGGTAGTTTATACACCGCAATTACAGTGTCATAATATTCTGTTTTTCTGTGTATTTACTATTACCAGTGAGTTTTGTTCTTTCACATGATATTGCTCATTAAAGTTCTTATCTTTCAGACTGAAGAACTCCATTTAATTTTTCTTCTTGAACAGGTCTCATGTTGATAAAATCCCTCAGCTTTTATTTTTCTGGGAAGATCTTTATTTGTCCTTCATGTTTGAAGGATATTTTCACTGGATATACATACTATTCTAGGATAAAAGTTTTTTCCTTCAGCACTTTAAATATGTCATGCCATTCTCCTGGCCTGTAAGATTTCCATTGAAAAGTCTACTGCTATATGTACTGGAGCTCCACTGTATGTTGTTTCTTTTCTCTTGCTGCTTTCAGGATCCTTTCTTTATCCTTGACCTTTGGGAGTTTGATTATTAAATATCTTGAAGTAGTCTTATTTGGCCTAAATTTGCTCTGTATTCTGTAACCTTCTTGTACTTGAATATTGATACCTTTCCCTAGGTTTGGGATGTTCACTGTTATTATCCCATTGAACAAACTTTCTATCCCATTTCTTTCTCTGCCTCCTCTTTAAGGCCAATAACTCTTAGATTTGCCCTTTTGAGGCGATTCTCTGGATCTTGTAAGAGTGCTTCATTCTTTCTCGTTTTTTCTTTTGACTCCTCTGATTGTGTACTTTGAAATAGCCTGTCTTCAAGCTCACTAATCGCTTCTTTTTCTTGATCAGTTCCACTGTTGACAGACACTGATGCATTATTCTTCAGCATGTCAGTTGCATTTTTCAACTCTAGAATTTCTGCTGCTTTTTATTTTACTCTCTGTTAAATTTATCTGATAGGATTCTGAGTACCTTTTCTGTGTTATCTTGAATTTCTTTTTCCTCAAAACAGCTATTTTGAATTCTCTGTCTGACTGAAAGGTCATATATCTCTGTCTCTCCATGACTGGTCACTGGTGCCTTATTTAGTTCGTTTGGTGAGGTCATGTTTTCCTGGGTGGTTGTGATGCTTGTGGATGTTCGTTGGTGTCTGGGCACTGAAGAGTTAGATATTTATTGTAGTCTTCACAGTCTGGTTTTATTTGTACTCATCCTTATTAGGAAGGCCTTCCAGGTATTTGGAAGGACTTGGGTATTGTGATCTAAGTTTTTGGTCATTGCAGCCATATCTGCATTAAGGGGCACCCCAAGCCCAATATCACTGTGTCTCTTGCAAACTAAGAGGTACTGGCCTGGTCTTGGATAAGATTTGGAAGAATCCTCTGGATTATCAGGCAGAGACTCTTGTTCTCTTTCCTCACTTTTTCCCAAACAGAGTCTTTCTGTGCTGAGCTCTCTGGAGCTGGGGGAGGGGTGACACCAGCTGCTTTGTGGCCACCACTACTGGGACTGTACTGGGTCAGACCTGAAGCCAGCACAGCACTCGGTCTCACCTAAGGCTCATGGTAACCACTACCTGGCTACTGCCTTTGTTTGCTTAAGGCCCTAGGGCTCTGCAGTCAGCAGGTGGTGAAGCCAGCCAAGCTTGTGTTCTTCCCTTCAGTGCAGAGAGTTCCCCTCAGTCCCAGTTGGGTCCAGAAATGCTGTCTGAGAGCCAGGGATTGGAGTCAGAAACCTTAAGGAACATACCTGGTGCTCTGTTCTACTGTGGCCGTGCTGGCATCCAAGCCACAAGGCAAAATTGTTCCCACTCTACAGGCCCCATCCATAGAATGATTAGGTGGGGACCTGTCAAAGGAGAATCCTCAAATGTCAGCATATATTGGTTTTTTTATCCTTGGGGTTTTCCAGAAAGGTTGTAACCCTGGATGTCTGTGTTTTAGTGGTGTTCTGGACCCTGGAAAGGGAAGCTAGGATTCTCCTTGTTCACTGTACAGACCTTCATTTGATCCCTTTGTTTTCAGTGCAGCACCTTAACTATCAGCTGTCTCAGATTCCAGACCCTCTGGTTCAGGCTCTCCAAAAAGGCAAAGGACTTTCCACCAAGCATCCTAGTTTCAACCCTACTCTAATACCTCTGCCTTTTAGAGTCTTTATGTTTACCAGCTGAGCTAACTGGGCTACCTCTGATATTGTGGATATTGGTACTTCCAGTTCCTGAGCCTGTAGCACAAATTAGCTGTAAGTTACTATTTTAATTTTTTCTGCTTTACCAATTCAGTTACCAGCCATTTGTCTACTTTTCATATTTTGAAATGTTATTAACATCTCTTTATTGCTCTTACCTCCCTTATTGTCTTTTTTTCCTGTGGACTTATACCATTTTTCCTCCTTCTCTTTTAGAGGGTTTTAGGAGGGAGAAAGATTTAACACATTAATCAGTCTGCTCTATTTAAGAACTTTACAAACTTAAACAGAATTAAGACATAACAGCACAGAAAGATTAATTTGACCACTGAAAACTGTTACATTTATGCATAGCAGAAAACATAAAATTGAAAAGCATGTAACAGGCTGGGTTGTATGTAACAAATATGACACAGAGTAATACTCCTAATATATGAAGAATTCAAATACAGATACTTAACAAAAACACCATCCCCCAAAAGATAAGTGGGCAAAGTACCTGGAGAGATATTTCATGAGCACATACGTATCTCTGATTTTCAGTATCACAAATAGTCAGAAATGTGTACTAAAGCAAGTTGTCATTTTAAACTCAAAAGAAAAATGTGTTTGTGTGTGCATAGAGTATATATACAGATGAAAACGTGAAGAGTAGAGGATTTTCCTGGACTGCAAATGGCAGTTTAAACTGGAACAGGAGCTGGCACAGTATCTCACGCCTGTAATCTCAGCACTTCGGGAGGCTGAGGCGGGTGGATCACCTGAGGTCAGAGGTTCGAGACCAGCCTGACCAACATGGAGAAACCCCGTCTCTACTAAAAATACAAAATTAGCCAGGCATGGTGGCTCATGCCTGTAATCCCAGCTACTCGGGAGGCTGAGCCAGGAGAATCACTTGAACCCAGGAGGCAGAGGTTGCCGTCAGCCAAGATCGCATCATTGCACTCCAGCCTGGGCAACAAGAGTGAAACTCCATCTCAAAAACAAACAAACAAACAAACAAACTGGAACAGGGATAGAGGAAAACAGATTAGCAATATGCTTGACTGTCTTTTGGCTTATGAATTCTTCCTTAGGAAGTAGAATTTCTCCTAGGGAAATACTTCAAACTATGGACCAAAATATGCAAAAAGATGTCCATCTTATTTTTAATACTACTAGCTAGGTAGAATAACTGACATTTATTGAACTTTTAGTGTGTGTTTCAAGAACTGTGCTAAAAGTGTTTAACATATATTATCCCACGTAATCCTCACAACAACCATATGAGATAAATACTGTATTTACCTTCTTTGAAAACACAGAGGCTAGACTGCTAAACCAGGCTGGAGCCCAGGTCTTATTTAAAACATTTATTCTTTAACCATCATGCTCACAATTTTCTGTAAATACATATTACTTTTATAAAGATGAGGGAAAAAAATAAACATTTTCAGTGTGTCAGTAGTGTATGTTTCAGTTATCTAAGCATCCAAGGAGAGTAAAACAGTTAAATTTAGCAACTCATTGTACTTTTATGATACAATATGCTGCATTCATTAAAAAGTCATGTTTTGGCCAGGCGTGGTGGCTCACGCCTGTAATCCCAGCACTTTGGGAGGCTGAGGTGAGCGGATCACCTGAGGTCAGGAGTTTGAGACCAGCCTGACCAATATGGTGAAACCTCGTCTCTACTAAAAATACAAAAATTAGCCTGGCTGTGGTGGTACGTGCCTGAGGCGGGAGAATCTCTTGAACCCAGGAGGCATACGTTGCAGTGAGCAGAGATCGCACCACTGCACTCCATCCTGGGTGACAGAGGGAGACCTTATCTCAAAAAAACAAACAAAAAATAGTTGTGTTTTGAAGAACATTTAATGACATAATACTCATGTTGTAATTAGAAAATGAGATAAAATCTTAAATACAGTGTATTAAAAATATTTTTCTGAGCTTATTATAGGTGGAAATACACAAAAAAATTTTAATCATTATTCCTGAGTGATTGGTTTACAGGTGTTTATTCATTTTCTTTTCTTTGTTTTTTCTTTGTTTTCCAAATTTCGAATGTGTATTACTTTTTAAATCAGAAAAAAGTTATAGTAATTATTTCACCTATTAACTTAATATCGAATGACATGAATATGCTTATATGTCTGGGAAAAAACAGTTGTAAAGTCATATGTATAGTACGATTTCAGCTAGATATATTTTTTTTAAGTCTGAGAAAATATGCTACGTGGAAATGTACAAAAATACTAACAGTGATGTTATCCCAGGGAGAGAGTAATGAGGATGAACTTTTGTTATTTATTACTTTTTTCTCTATCTTTAAAATTGTATATGAGCATATTTATGTAATCATAGAAAATTTAATATTTTAACTTGGAGGACATGTCTTTACTTTTTCTTATATTTTTAGACATTTGAAGACAGTGATTTGTTCCATTTGATTGGTGTTATCTGTGGCTTAGCAATTTACAATTTTACCATTGTGGACCTCCATTTTCCATTGGCTTTATATAAGAAACTACTGAAAAAGAAGCCATCCTTGGATGATTTGAAAGAACTAATGCCTGATGTTGGGAGGTTAGTTGGAAAAAAAAGTCAAAAGGTAGTAGGGTTTGGGAGGTAAGAAGTGGGGAATGTACAGAAAGCTTTCCTTCTATGAAAAAATATATTTTGTTCTTCTTGTTAAATTTCTGAAATAAACAAATGCCCTTCTAATAAAGGAAAATCCATTATGTTTCTCAGATCAAAATTTTCTATTAAAAGACTAAATTTGGCTGGTGCAGTGGCCCACACCTGTAATCCTAGCACTTTGGGAGGCCGAGGCAGGTGGATCACCTGAGGTCAGGAGTTTGAGACCAGTGTGGAGGTCAGGAGTTCGAGATTAGTGTGGCCAACATGGTGAAACCCCATGTATACTAAAATACAAAAATTAGCCAGGCATGGTGGCCCACGCCTATAGTCCCAGCTACTCAGGAGGCTGAGGCAGGTGAATTGCTTGAACCCAGGAGGTGGAGGTTGCAGTGAGCCAAGATTGTGCCATTGCACTCCAGCCTGGGTAAGAGAGCAAGACTCCGTCTCAAAAAAAAAAAAAGACAGACTAAATTTTTAGTTGTTTGACAATACCTTGCAAATATCAGATAATCACCTTAGGAAAGTAAATTTTTTTCTGAGAGTGGTTAAATGATTTATTTGGACTTTTACTTCTGATAACCTTCATTCCTAGTTTGAATATGTGAAATTTATTTTTATTTATTAAATAAAATGGATTAAAAATTGTATATAAATAAGGACAAATGGGCCAGGCGTGGTGGCTCACGCCTGTAATCCTAGCACTTTGGGAGGCTGAGGTGGGCGGATCACGAGGTCAGGAGTTCGAGACCAGCCTGGCCAACATGGTGAAACCCCGTCTCTACTAAAAATACAAAAATTAGCCGGGCATGGTGGTGGGCGCCTGTAATCCCAGCTGCTCTGGCTGAGGCAAGAGAATTGCTTTTAAAAACCTGGTGGGCGGAGGTTGCAGTGAGCCAAGATCATGCCACTGCACTCCAGCCTGGGCGACAGAGCAAGACTCCATCTCGGGAAAAATAAAATAAAATAAGGAAAAATATTAAAAATAGGTGGATACATGGCCTTTGTATTCAGAAAAGTGATAAGAACCTTTTACTAATTTTTTTCCTTAAGCATCATTTAGAAGTTTGCCATTGTGTATTCACTATTCTGAAACAAATATGAAATTACAAATTGACAAAAGGATTTTACCAAGAGGGAATGAGAAGTATATATATATATATATATATATATATATATCTCCATAAGTAAAATAGTCAAAATATCCAATAATGTTTTTCCTCTCAGAAACATATATATTATTTTGCAGAAGCATGCAACAGTTACTGGATTATCCAGAAGATGACATAGAGGAAACATTTTGTCTTAATTTTACGGTAAGATGGAAGGACATAGGTTAGCCTGGTTATTCATCATCCCTTTTATTTAACAGCTGTGTCTTAGGGTTTTTCTTTATTTTGATGGATGGAATTCTTAAAGAACCCTTTAGCTAACATTTATTGAGCATTTACTACGTGCTAGCTAGTCATAGTACATGCATTTCATTTAATCCTCAGCAGTCCAGTGAGGTTAGGATTATCCCTGTTTTACAGATGAAGAAAACTGAAAACAGTCATTACCTTGGGGAGTCAGTAGGCATACCAGCCTCTGTGACTTAAACCTGTGTACTTTATCATTATGCTAAAGATATTGACAAATACAAGACATCCTCTTTACCCAAGTGTTCATTTTTGAGTCTGCAATTACAGAAATGCTTTAGATAGAGAAGCAAAAGGTTATTGTAATGTGAGAATATTACTACTAAACTTAAAAACATTAATTTCCACTGGTACGTTCCTTTCTGTTTCACACTAACATTCATCCTTGCCCATCTTGTCTTATTCACTGTTGGGTGACATAGATAAAACAAATGCAAATGCATTGCAATATTATTTGGAAAATGAAATTGCAAATCTTGTAAAAGATGCACAATTTCATTAAGGCAGCAAAGGGATGTGTTTCGTTTTGTTTTGTTTTTTTGAGATGGAGTCTTGCTCTGTCACCCAGGCTGGAGTGCAGTGGCGCGATCTCAGCTCACTGCAACCTTTGCCTCCCAGGTTCAAGCCATTCTCCTGCCTCAGCCTCCTGAGTAGCTGGGATTACAGGTGCATGCCACCACACCCAGCTAATTTTTGTATTTTTAGTAGAGAAGGGGTTTCACCACCTTGGCCAGGCTGGTCTCGAACTCCTGACCTCGTGATCTACCCACCTCGGCCTCCCAAAGTGCTGGCATTACAGGCATGAGCCACTGCACCTGGCCAAAAGGGATGTTAAATAACTGATTCAGTCACATGCAAAGCCGTTGATAGATGAGGATATGGCAGAAGTAGACTCGTTGGTAATTAAATAAGAGAAAATCCATAAGTATTACGGTAAGGCACTCCAGAAGGGAACAATTTGAATATTATAAATTAGACTCTTGGAGAAATTGTAAAACCTTCAGTTTTCTTTTCCTTTTTCTTTTCTTTTTTTTGAGACAGAATCTTGCTCTGCCCAGTCTGGCGTGCAGTTGCGCGATCTTGGCTCATTGCAACCTCCGCCCCCCAGGTTCCAGCAATTCTCCTGCCTCAGCTCCCAAGTAGCTGGGACTACAGGTGCACACCACCGTGCCCAGCTAATTTTTGTATTTTTAGTAGAGACGGGGTTTCACCATGTTGGCCAGGATGGTCTCAATCTCTTGACCTCGTGATCTGCCCGCGTTGGCCTCCCAAAGTGCTGGGATTACAGGCGTGAGCCACAGCGCCCGGCCTCTTTTTTATTTTTTAAATTTTTTATTTGTATATTTGTTTGCCACCCTGCCACACACACAACATTCTCTTTATGGTTTTGTCAAAGCTGACAAAAGATGCCATATTCTGCTGTCATAAAATTTGCCAAAAAAAATTGCACGTTCATAATTTTTTCAAGAAAATTTTAAGACTATTTTCTGTCCGGGCACAGTGGCTCACGTCTGTAATCCCAGCACTTTTGGAGCCCGAGGCGGGCAGATCACTTGAGGTCAGGAGTTAGAGACAAGCCTGGCCAACATGGTGAAACCCCGTCTCTACTAAAGATACAAAAATGAGCCAGGCATGGTGGCACGTGCCTGTAATACCAGCTACTCGGGAGGCTGAGGCAGGAGAATCACTTGAACCTGAGAGGTGGAGGTTGCAGTGAGCTGAGATCGTGCCATTGTACTGCAGCCTGGGTGACAGAGTGAGATTCCGACTCAAAAAAAAAAAGGTTGCTCTCCACAAATCCAGATAACAACAGAAAAGCATTTTCCAAAGTGTGTTCCTGTTAGAATAAGGTGACCATAAAATTAAAAAACAAAAACAAAAACTATTTTCTATGAAATTTTGGTTCTTTTTCATTTGATTCAATCATACTCATGTTAGTTTCTTGAATTTTTATTGATCATCTCAGTTGACTAAAAAATTGAGTTTCAAGCTGTTTAATTTCTAATTTATCAGTCACCAAATTTGTGAATTCTTACTATATTCAAAGAACTATGGTAATTCAAACATTTCTTCCCACTGCCATTTCTTTCTCAGAGATTTTTCAGTGGCTCTTTATTGCTTGTAGAATAATAGCTTTAGAATGGGTGTCAAAGACATTTTTCTGGCTCTCCTCCTTTCATTGTATCCCTCCCTTCATACCAAGTTTTGTCATATCACACAGTATTTTTTTAATATACCTTACCTTCCTCTTTTTCAGAGCCACTTGCCATACATTTTCAGAAACTTGGTATTTATTGTAATATCTAATTTTTTGTTCAATTGATATTCTCTGTCTGAAATCTCACTGTCTTCTTAATCTTTCAAAATACTACCCATACTTGTAGGTGCTTTTCAGATGGCATTTCTTCCTCATCTTTCACACTTTCTCTAGTTTAGAATTCTGTTTGCATTCCTCTATGATCTGATAACATTTTGTTCATCTCTCTCTTATAAATGCATTTTATTATAATTATTTCTTTATATGTTACATTTCTCTTCCTTTACTAGATAGTAAACATCACAGCAGGAGTATATTCATCTAACATCCCACTCCCATCATAGTATTTTTAAATAGCAGGTTTTCATAAAAGAGGATAATATTCCAAAAAGAAGGACTAGCAAAAGAAAAGATGCAGAAGTGGGAATGGTAATATTTTTAGAAAAATTCCAGAAGTAAAAGAAATAAAAGATTTCAAAATAACTGACTATCTTTATAAACCAAATTAGTACATAACTGGAAAAACAGTCTGTGATCAAGTTTACAACAAGTGATAGAGGAGCCCTGGAGTAGCCGTTGTCATGTGGGAAGAATGCATGGTTTTCTAAGCTGAATGCATTCTCATACTTGGATTTTATCACTTGTCTAAGGAAAACATCATGTCTAATATTTTATAGTAACAATTCTAAAGTTTTATGCACAACAAATGCTTAGTTTCCTTATTAACTTACCAAACTTGGTAATTTGTAATTAATCATGGTAGGATTTCAAACTAGAGAGGATCAAAATTTCTAGTTCTGGCTTTAAGCAGAATTCTCAGATAAGCTATATGGTAGCAAAATTGTATCTCAAATTTGGTAGTTTTTTAAAATTAAATGAGAGGTAGAATATAATAGATTATTAAAATACTCTTAAGTTTTGAGTCTGACATTGACTTTTTTTAAAAATTTAAATTAATAGATCACAGTTGAAAACTTTGGTGCAACAGAAGTGAAAGAGCTGGTTCTAAATGGTGCAGACACAGCTGTTAACAAACAAAATCGGTAAGTGAATTTTAGCAGCAACAGTGGGAATAATAAGATTCAGTAGACATTTTCTTCTGTACGTAGAAAACGTGTCACAACCCTAAGCTTTTACTCCAATAGAACTTTAATTTTGAGTGGTTACTGAGGAATAATCTTCCTTTTCCTCCTGAAATCCCTTGAAGACATTAAAACAAAGAGAAGGGAGAAGTGACAGCAGCAAACATTTTTGGAAGCCAGGAAACAGTAGTAACTAACTTTAGCAAACCAGAGAAAGCTGCAACATGAGATGGAAAAGAGGAGCCACGAAGCCAGCTGGATCACTTCACAAAACAAAAGTTTGGGTGCTAAGAATAAAACATACCTTTAGAAAATGCATGGTGTTTGGGGAAATGCTAGAACTCTTGTAAGAAGCAGTTAGAAACTAGTTTCCCACGCTAACATTGGATTTAAAACAACAACAAAAGAAACTAGTTTCCCTTAGCACACCAGGAACCTGGCAACTGCCCCTCTCTGGCCTGGGCAGGAGATTGGAAATTTACCTTCTGGAGAAATTGAACTAAAGGGACTGTGGATTTGCGGACACCTGGACACTGCCACAGGCAAGGAGCTGAACTGAAAACAGGGAGATTAAGTGCTAAAAGTCTATAGCTCCCTCCTCCTTGGTACCGTATAGTGAAAGATCCTTTTCTGGGGAAACTGCCTAACATTTAAAATGTAAATCCATAGGCCCCGCAGTGACTCACACCTGCAATCCCAGCACTTTGGGAGGCCGAGGCGGGCGGATCACGAGGTCACAACAACGAGACCATCCTGGCTAATGCAGTGAAACCCCATCTCTAGTAAAAATACAAAAAATTAGCCAGGCGTGGTGGAATGTGCCTGTAGTTCCAGCTACTCAGGAGGCTGAGGCAGAAGAATCGCTTGAACCCAGGATGCAGAGTTTGCAGTGAGCTGAGATCGTGCCACTGCGCTCCAGCCTGGGCAACAGAGCGAGACTCCGTCTCAAAAAAAAAAAAAAAAAGTAAATCAATAGCCAAAGGTCAACAGACATTTAAGGAAAGACCAAAACAGTCAAAAAGAATGGCAAGAAACCAGGAACCATGCAAGTTGAAGGACAAAACTTCAGAGGAAACTGAAATCAGTATCCTCAGAATGATGCGTGACATCCAGATGGATACAATTAAAAATGGGAAAAAAAAAAACTCATTTGAAAGAAATGGAATGAAGGAAATCTGTCAAAGAAAATATTTAAAAACAAACAAAAAAAAAAACTTCCCAGAAACAAATGCCATCTTTTCAAGATTGAAAGCATGAGAAGTGGAAAAAAGATCAATACCAAGACAAGATACATGAAATTTCAAAATTTTCAGTCAAAGGGACCCTAAAACTGTCCAGAAAACCCACAGACCTAAGAATCAGTAACATCAGACACTGGAATCAAGGAACACTGGAAGCTAGAAGACCAAAATTTTGGGAGAAAATTACTTTTAACTTAGAATTCTGTATCCAAATTATCAAGTGTGTATGTTTAAAAACATTTTCATACATGCACAGTCTCAGAGATTTTACTTCTGATGCCTTTTTCTCAGGAAGTTACTGGAGGATATATTCTATCTACCAAAACAAGGAATTAAACCAAGAAAGAGGAAGACACAGGATTATAAAAACAACCACCACCACCACCAGGATTCAAACAAGCAAAGATTCTTTCTGAAGGATCAATAGCTGTGTCGATTTAGAAATAACTTGGGTTAGATCAAGAGGATGGAGGGCTCGAGGACAGAAATAAGTACCTAATATTTTGAATGAATCTAGAGGAAATGGATATTTCTTTTGGAGAAGTTGGGGATGAATTAACAAACTAAGGAAAACAAAAGTTCTTTTTAAGAGAAAAAGGGTAACCATAGAATACAGCTTAACTGTGAATAATATAGAAATGTTAACAAGTATTGAACCAAAAATTGTTATATAAATATAATGTACAGGGGAGTAGAAAGTGAATGGGACAATTATATTAAAGATTAATCCAAACCAAATTGAAATTTAAGGAATAATAATAGAACTGTGTTGTTAGAAGCTTGAATATAAATATCAGAAGGAATAGCAAAAAGAGTTAAATAGTTGCCTTTTAATAGCGGGAATTTCTGGCAGAGAAGTGCAGGACAGAGTTGCTTTGTTCTCTTCTGTTACAATTCTTTAATAGTGGTTGTTGCCAGGGAGTTGGTCCAAAGGATTATAATCCTGATTCCGCTACTTAGAAGCTTTATAACTTTAAATAAATTAGTTGATGTCTCAATGCCTCAGTGTCCTTCTCTGTTAAATGGAATGACAAATTATACTTACTTCATGGGGTTGAGAACTGGATGAGACAATATTTTAAGATACTTAGAATAAGACCTAGCACATGTAGTGCTCAGTAAATGTTGGCTATTAGGATTGTTAACTATTTGATGTTTTAAACTCTTGATATGTCTTACTTTGATAAAAATAAAGCTGTTTTTAAAATGACGTGAAAAAAGTTTAGGTCCTTCTAGATATCCTTGTTTTAAAAAAATACTTGGTTCTGAAAGGCAATTTACCATTATTCGTATTGCAGAATCATCCTTTATTACTTGGAAGACAAAGATATAAAATAGTGAAATCTTCTAGTATCCATTCTCATTATTTGACCAGATAGCATCATAAAATGTTGTGGCTAGCAAAACAAAACAGACTGAATAATATTGTGGTTCAAATTCAGGGGTTAAAGGGGCTTTTTTTTTCTTTACAGTTTCCTTTTGTATCATAAGAGGTAGAAGAGAATCAGAGGTGATTGTGTATGTATTCACACGTACATTTGAAAAGAAACTACACTTGTACTCTTTAATGATTATCCTAAAAGAATGCTTAGTACCCTCTCAGGCGTTTGTTAAAGTAAATGTTGTTCAGATTCCTTGGAACCCAAGGAAAAGAAGGCTATAGTTTGTCAAATGATCTGAATCCCAAAACTCTCATTTTTTTGTCACCTATTGTTTGTAACAGATGATTCCTTTTAGGGATGCATGTGACATGATATATATAAATTCTCAATAACTTGTAAATATTTTAAAATTATTTTCATAGCCATTTGCATCATTCTGCCCATTAGGAAATGACATTTTTTCCATTAGGAATAGCCTAAGAATAACTGAATGCCTCATGGATACAGCTGATTTTTATATAGAAAGAATAATAGCTTTTTCCATAGTGACTTTGGTTTTGTCCTGTTTGAACCCTACTCATACATTCTCAGTTTCGTAGATATGTAGCAGAAATTGTAGGAGCACTTGAAGTTTTAATGACTACATTATGGATTCTTCATAAATTATTTTTATAATCTGTACATGTGTGCTTTTTCATTTCTAGGCAAGAGTTTGTTGATGCTTATGTGGATTACATATTCAATAAATCAGTGGCTTCCTTATTTGATGCTTTTCATGCGGGCTTTCATAAGGTCTGTGGAGGAAAAGTCCTTCTGCTCTTTCAGCCTAATGAACTACAAGCAATGGTCATTGGAAATACAAATTATGATTGGAAGGAACTGGAAAAGGTAGGGGAAAACTAATCTCTGATATTGTTAAATGGAAAGGTTTATATGTGGAAATCTTGCCTTTTTATGTATTATTTTTTATTTTATACACTTTATTACTACCATTTTACAGGAAAGCACTCTACCCTTCAAACTCCACAATGAATGGATTTGAACTGTGTATGAATTAGACATCATTATAATTGGTGGTATTGATATAGAAAACTCATCTGGCCAGGCACAGTGGCTCTCACCTATAACCCCAGCACTTTGGGGTGCTTAGGCGGGAGGATCACTTGAGGCCAGGAGTTCAACAGCAGCCTAGGGAACATAGCGAGACCTGATCTCTAAAAATAACTTAGGCCAGGCGTGGTGGCTTACACCTGTAACCCCAGGACTTTGGGAGGCCAAGGTGGGTGGATCACCTGAGGTCAGGAGTTCAAGACCAGCCTGGCCAACATGATGAAACCCTGTCTCTACTAAAAATACAAAAATTAGCTGGGCGTGGTGGCACGTGCCTGTAATCCCAGCTACTCAGGAGGCTGAGGCAGGAGAATCTCTTGAACCTGGGAGGCAGAGGTTGCAGTGAGCTGAGATTGTGCCACTGCACTCCAGCCTGGGCAACAGAGCAAGGCTCTGTCTCAAAAACAAAAAATAAGTAAATAAAAATAGATAAAAATAATTTTAAAAATTAGCCAGATGTGGTAGCAAACACCTGGGGTCCTACCTGTGGGAGGCTGCAGTGGGAGAATCTCTTGATCCCAGGTGGTTGAGGCTGTAGTGAGCCATGATTATACCACTGCACTTGAGCCTGGATGACAGAGCAGGAGCCTGTCTGTCTCAAAAGAAAACAAAAATGTCATCTGTGACACAGCTGGATAGAAGCCCTAACCAAGCTGGGCGCGATGGCTCATGCCTGTAATCCCAGCACTTTGGGAGGCCAAGGTGGGCGGATCACCTGAGGTCAGGAGCTCCAGGCCAGCCTTGCCAACATAGTGAAACCCCGTCTCTACTAAAAATACAAAAATTAGTCGGGCATGGTGGCACACACCTGTAATCCCAGCTACTTGGGAGGCTGAGACAAGAGAATTGCTGGAACTTGGGAAGCAGAGGTTGCAGTGAGCCAAGATCGCGCCACTGCACTCTCCAAAAAAAAAAAAAAAAAAAAAAAAAAGCCCTACCCAAAGCTGAATGGGTTTTCGTTCTGCCTCAGTCTTAGGAAAACCATTATGAAATGGAGTTGTGATGTTTAAAAATCTTTGTTTCCTTTTTTTCTGATTAGTCTCTGTTATATTTTTTAGCAGAGTAATTATCAAATATTGATTCTGATAAACATTTAATAGAAAGTGCTGGCCGTGTGTGGTGGCTCATGCCTGTAATGCCAGCACTTTGGGATGCCGAGGTGGGCGGATCACCAGGTCAAGAGATCGAGACCGTCCTGGCCAATCAACATAGTGAATGAAACCCCGTCTCTACTAAATATACAAAAATTTGGGGATAGTGTTGCACGCCTGTAGTCCCAACTACTCGGGAGGCTGAGGCAGGAGAATTGCTTGAACCCAGGAAGCGGAGGTTGCAGTCAGTGAGATTGCGCCACTGCACTCCAGCCCAGGCAACAGAGCAAGACTCCATCTCAAAAAGAAAGAAAGTGCTAGGTTAAGCCAGGCATGGTATCTCATGCCTGTAATCCCAGCACTTGGGGAGGCTGAGGCAGGCAGATCACTTGAGGCCAGGAGTTGGAGACCAGCTTGGCCAACATGGTAAAACCCCATCTCTACTAAAAATACAAAAATTAGCCAGGTGTGGTGGCACACTCCTGTAATACCAGCTACTTGGGAGGCTGAGACACAAGAATCACTTGAACCTGGGAGGCAGAGTGACAGAAAGTGCAAGGTTAGATCAGCTTTGAGGAAGATATATGTGAAGTTAATCCGCCGATTTTCTATCTTTCTAATATACCATCCTCTGATTTATGCATTTATAATTACTTAGATACTGTATACCTATTAAGATGACTAACATAAAAAAATAGAGCAGCACTTACCACTCTACTTTTTATGTCAGTCATATTAATAGGTGCAAAGCATCAGGAACGTTTATACGTTGCCGATGGGGATACAAAATGGTATAGTCACTTTGGAAATAGTGGCAGTTTCTTATAAAGTTAAACATACATTTGCTATATGACCTAGCAGTCCTACTCCCAGGTATTAAATTATATTCACACAAAAATCTGTAAACAAAGGGGACAGAGTTACAGTTTTACTAGATGAAACGAATTCTGGAGATGGATGGTGGTACAACCATGTGAATGTAGTTAATGCTACTGAAGTGTACACTTAAAATGGTTAAGATACAAACTTTATGGTATGTGTATTTTACCTTAGTTTTTAAAGACTTTTTTTTTTTAATTTGCAAATGAGTAAAAAACTGGAAACAACCTGGATGTGCTTCAGTGGATGAATGGGTAAACCTATGACAGTATACCTATTCAGCAGAATAACTACTAAGTGTGAAAAGGAAATGCACAGCTGGGCCGGGCGCAGTGGCTCACTCCTGTAATCCCAGCACTTTGGGAGGCCGAGGCGGGCAGATCACCTAAGGTTGGGAGTTTGAGACCACCCTGACCAACATGGAGAAATCCCATCTCTACTAAAAATACAAAATTAGCTGGGTGTGGTGCCTGTAATCCCAGCTGCTGGGGAGGCTGAGGCAGGAGAATTGCTTGAACCTAGGAGGCGGAGGTTGCAGTGAGCCGGAGATCGTGCCGTTGCACTCCAGCCTGGGCAACAAGAGTGAAACTCCATCTCAAAAAAAAAAAAAAAAGAAAAGAAATGCACATCTGGGTGTGGTGTCTCACACCTGTAATCCTGGCACTTTGGGAGGCTGAGGTTGGCAGATAGCTTGAACCCAGGAGTTCAAGACCAGCCTGGACAACATGATAAAACCCTGTCTCTACAAAAAATACAAAAATTGACCCTTTATGGTGGCGTGCACCAGTAATCCGAGCTACTCAGGAGGCTGAGGTGGGAGGATCCCTTGAGCCCGGGAGGTAGAGGCTGCAGTGAGCCCTGACTGCACTCCGACGTGGGCAGCAAAGCAAGACCCTGTCTCAAAAAAGAAAAAAAAGCACTATTGATACATGCAACAACTGGATGAATCTGAGGCTTTATGCTGAGTGAAAGAAGCCAGTTTCAAATGGTTGCATACTGTATGGCTCCATTTATGTGACATTCTTGAAAAGACAAAAAATTATAGTGAATAGAGACTAAGGGTTGAGTGGGAGGGTGTGACGTCAGAGGAGGTAGCACAAGAGACATCTAAGAGCATAACAGTGATGGGACTGCTCAGTATCCTAATTGTGGCAGTGGTTACACAAATCTGCACATGTGCTTAGAACTTACAGAACTGTATACACCCCAGAATATAGCCAGTTTTACTGTGTAGTAATTTAAGGAATAAGGTTTTAAGAATAATTAGGACTTCTAGTTAAACATTATGGAATAAACATGTCTGCTCCCTCCCAAAAATATCACTAGAATGACAGAAATGGAATAAAAATAGTAATACACACACCAAAAAATAAAAATGCAATGAACAAGAGAAGAAATAGTTTTGGAAGACAGAAAGTAAGGAGATAAATTGATGAGTGACTTAGAGCAGAGGAAGATTGAATTCTAAGCCTCCAGAGGGACAGGATTGTCAAGAGGCAACTTTTTTTTTGAGATGGAGTCTCGCTCTGTCGCCCAGGCTGGAGTGCAGTGATGCGATCTTGGCTCACTGCAACCTCCGCCTCCCAAGTTCACGCGATTCTTCTGCCTCAGCCTCCCGAGTAGCTGGAACTACAGGCATGCCACTATTCCCAGCTGATTTTTTTTATTTTTTTAGTAGAGATGGGGTTTCGCCATATTGGGCAGGCTGGTCTTGAACTCCTAACCTCATGATCCACCCGCCTCGGCCTTCCAAAATGCTGGAATTACAGGCGTGAGCCACCGCGCCTGGCCCAAGGCAACTCATGTTATATCCTAGAATCTGAAAGGCTCAAGAATTGGTATACCATGTTACCCTTAATGGCAGGGATGAAGGTTGGACTAAGGGCAACAGAATTACTTTAAAGCCATTTTAAAGAATAATTGAACCATTCATGTCTCCTCTCCTACCCAGCAAAAGACAGCTTGGGAGAGAGGCTTTACAATTTGGGAAACAAGGTAAAACTGAGGGTGCTACACAGCTGGTAGCCAGGTGTAAATCCTTCAGGAAGGAGATTGAAGGTTCTTGTGTGGTAGTAAATTGACCTGCTCAAAAGAAGCCTGTAGATAATAACTCTAAGGGGTCCCCCAGTGGAAATGGACTCCACCTCTAATCACCTTAAAATGAAAATGATACAACAGCTTCTCATCACCCTTCAGATCCTACACAATTTTTCCCTCCTTGCCTCATCTCCTGTCATTGTTCCTCTCAATCTGCCTCAGGCTTATTAACCTCTGCTGAGCCTAGATCCCTCCAGGCACACTCCAGTCTTAGGGCGTTTCTGTCCTTTTCCATGTGCCTGGAATTATCTTCCCCTGACAATCCCAAAAGATTCTTGCTCTCACTTTCTTTGTGTGTTTATACCTTCTCAGAGACCTTCCCTGGATAACTGATCTAAAATTGCAAACCTCTCTCCTGCACACGTATCCTGTCTCCCCTCGCTGTTTTATTTTGCTTCTTTGGATTTGACATAATTTTACTTAGATTGCTCCTTCCCCTCACCACAATGTAAGCACCATGAGGGCAGAATTTTTGCCTCTTTGTTCACTGCTGTATTCCTAGCACCTAGGAGAGCACTCAGTAAGTACTTGAAACCTTGCCTGAAGTGATAATTGATGTAAGTGTTCATTCAGTTAAGACAGGACATCTTAAAAAGTATATTGTAGCGGCCGGGCACAGTGGCTCACGCCTGTAATCCCAACACTTTGGGAGGCTAAGGCAGGCGGATCACGAGGTCAGAAGATCAAGACCATTCTGGCCAACATAATGAAACCCCCGTGTCTACTAGAAATAAGAAAATTAGCTGGGTGTGGTGGTGCAGGCCTGTAATCCCAGCTACTCAGGAGGCTGAGGCAGGAGAATCGCTTGAACCTGGGAGGCGGAGGTTGCAGTGAGCCAAGATCGCGCCACTGTATTCCAGCCTGGTGACAGAGCAAGACTCTATCTAAAAACAAATATATATATATAGGTGTATTTATACTTAACACTTTGATTTCTTCTGTTGTATATCTGATTCATTACAATTTTAGTGATTATGATTTGGAGCTTTAAATGTTCTTTCTTAATCAGGTCATGTGTGCACATTTCTACCAAACCATTTAGAGATTTAAAAGAAAAAAAAACTTTAGCCATCCTCTTTTCATTCCCCACTAACATGCTCACAGACTTTAATTCAAACAGTTTAATAAATTCCGTGCTAGAATTCAAGCTGTTTTCTTCAAACTTGTGTGCAACTAACAGCAAGTATTTTGCATATTTGAATTATTGAGAGTTCAGTGATTAAGATGAATCATGGCTACAAATAAGGAGAGGCCAAAATTCAAGAGGCCCATTAGCAAGTATTTATTGAGCCTCTACTATGTGCCTGATAATATACAGCTGAGACTATGCAAGAGATTGAAGAGAAGACAGGAAATAAGATAGAGACATGGTCTTTGCCCTAATAAGGGAGCTAGAAATTAAATGCTTAATACACAGTTTTGATTAATACAATGAAAAAGAGTTTAGTGAGTGGTACATAAGGAGGAACCTAATCTAGGCTAGATGAATCTGGGAACGCCTCTTACTAGATGGTAAGCTTCACAAGGTAAGTGAGGATTCTGTTCACTGAGGTTTTCCCAGGGCCCAAAACATTGACTAAAACTCATTATATATTTGTTGGATGAATCAATGAATGAATTAGATGGCATTTAATCTGAGCCCTAAAAGGGTAAAAATTAGCCTGATGACCAAAGAAGAAAGGATGTGTCTGAGTGGTGTAGCCTGAGGGAACAGTATGTCCAAAGGACCTGACGCATCTGAAGAACTGAAAGTTAAAGCCAACTGCGGCTGGATAAGAACAGTTCACAATATAAATTATTTCCTCTCTACTTCCTACCCGCTTCTCTTTTAGTGCTAATTTTTGTTTGTTTGTTTGTTTTTTTGAGATGGAGTTTCGCTCTTGTTGACCAGGCTGGAGTGCAGTGGCGCAGTCTCGGCTCACTACAACCTCAAGCAATTCTCCTGCCTTAGCCTCCCCCAAGTAGCCGGGATTACAGGTGCCTGCCACCATGCCCAGCTAATTTTTGTATTTTCAGTAGAGATGGGGTTTCACCCTGTTGGCCAGGCTGGTCTGGAACTCCTGACCTCAAGTGATCTGCCCGCCTTGGACACCCAAAGTGCTGGGATTACAGGCGTGAGCCGCCGCGCCCAGCCAGTACTAATATTTTTGACAGGGGAGATATTTTAGTCCTATTGCTGCAAATTACCCCAAAACTTATTGGCTTCAAAGTAACAATGAAACTTTGTTGTTTCATAGTTTCTGTGGGTCAGGAATTCAGGAGTGGCTTCGCTGAGTAGTTTGGCCTCAGGGTTCCCTCATGAAGTTGCAGTCAGAATATTGGCTGGTGCTATAGTCATCTAAAAGCATGATTAAGGATAGAGGTTCACTTCCAAGGTGGCTTACTCACATGACTAGTTGGCAGGAGGCCTCAGTATAGCACCATGAGTACTTCTCTCCATATAGGGATGTTTGAATATCCTCATGAAATGACAACTGGTTTCCTCCAGAGTGAGTGATCCAGAAGAAGGGCTGAAGCCATAGAGTTTTTTTTTTTTTTATGATTTAGTCTCAGAAGTCATACATTCCTCATATTCGCAATATCCTTATACACACAGGCATGAATACCAGGAGGCAGTGCTCACTGGTGGCCATCTTGGAAACTACCTCAGAAAATTTTTAGCGTTGCTTAGTACCATATTTTTAAAAGGAGAGATAAATTGTAATGTTTGACTTCTGTTCATGAATACAGAGAAAGGGAATTTTCTGATTATCACAGATAATTCCATGTCATACTTTTAATGGTCCTATAACATTATTTTAGTAATTCTAGTTTCTCTTTATTTACTTTTGAAGATGATAATACAGTCCTATCATGTTCTTTGAAGTGCTGGGAAAGATTTCTGGTGATTCTTATGTATTTCTTCTTTTTCTCCTGGAACTAATAGTAATAGCTTCAAATTGTAAATGTCCAGAAAACAGTGGGCAATCCATTGAATTGCACAGATTGCAAACTACTGGACCATGTTAGCTTTATGTGCTAATATATTAGCCAGTGTGTCCCTTAATACTAATAAAAGATTATGTTGTTTTTAGAATACAGAATACAAAGGGGAATATTGGGCAGAACATCCTACGATAAAAATTTTTTGGGAAGTATTTCACGAATTACCATTGGAAAAGAAGAAACAGTTTCTGTGTAAGTATTTCTAACCAGTTGTATACTTTATGAAACTAGAATCTAATTATAGTATTATTCCAAAGTCCTGTTTTAATCTTCAAGTAATTTTTTTGAAAAAGAACTATCTGCACTCTTTAGTACATGTATTTTCTTATTTCAAAGGCTAAATTCAGTTTGCCTCCAAAATAGCATTGATTCATTCTATGAAGTAAAATGGAAGCTAACTTGGAAATGAAAGCAAACTATAGCTATGGTTATAGTTACAATAAACTGTGGTTACAATAAACTAGGATTGTAGAATTCTTTTTAGATTTCTAAAAAGATCTCTGGAATATAGTCATCCTTCGACATACATGGGGGATTGGTTCCAAGACCTCCCTGCCAAGGATACCCAAATCCAGTAAATGCTCAAGTTTCTTGTATAAATTGGCATAGTATTTGCATATAACCTACACACATCCTTATACTTTAAATCATCTCTAGATTACAGTCATGTGCCACATAATGACTTTTCAGTCAACGACAGACCATATATATGATAGTGGTCCCATAAGATTATAATACACCTACTGTACCTTTTCTATGTTTAGATACCAAATACCTACTGTTATGTTACAGTTACCTACAGAATTCAATACAGTAACATGCTGTACAGGTTTGTAGCCTAGGAGCAATAGGGCTATATCATGTAGCTTAGGTGTGTAGTAGACTATATACTGTCTAGGTTGTGTAAATATATGATGTTTACAGAATGAAATCGCCTAATGATGCATTTCTCAGAACATATCCTCATCGTTAAGTGACACATGAATGTACATGTTAATACCTCATACAATGTAGATGCTATGTAAATATTTCTTATACTGTATTGTTGAGGGACCAATGTCAAGAAAAACAGTTGACATATTCAGTACAGTCACAAGCATCCATTTTTTGAAAATATTTTCGATTTGCAGTTGGTTGAATCCATGGATGCAGAACTCACAGATAGGGAGGGCCAACTGTATTGCTCTTTTCTCTGTTTGGTCTTCATTTTTTCTTTTTGCTTCACGACTAAAACTTTGGCAATTTCTATATAAAATAAAGCTTTTTCAGGCCTTAGTTCCCTCATTTATAACTGATGCCTGTGTATCTTTCTTCTGTTACAGTCTGTATTCTAATTGAAATTTGACTTATTTTTAGAGTTGTCAGAATTTATGTGTCCAAATCAGTGACATTTCCTTTGATACTCCTGCTTTTGCCAAGAATGATTTGGCAACCTCCGAGAATCTTGGTCAAATTCTTCTGTATGTCATAAGGATGAGAAATCATTACTCTTTAAGAGTGATTTGAGCCTGGGAAACATGGCAAAACCTCATCTCTACAAAAATTAGCCCTGGGCTTGGTGACTATGCTCCCAGCTACTCCAGAAGCTGAGGTGAGAGGATTGCTCGAGCCCAGGAGGTCGAGGCTGCTGTGAGCTGTGACCGTGCCACTGCACTCCAGCCTGGGCAACTGAGCAAGACTCGTCTCCAAAAAAAAAAAAAAAAAAAAAGAATGATTTGAATTTTGGCTGCCCATTATAAATTTCTGATTTAAAAAATAACAGAAACGAAGCAAATAGAAAAAGAAATCATAATCAAAACTGCATTTTGTATTTGGTTTGTCAACCAGTTCTGAATGGCTTTTCCCAAAAAAGGGCTCTCAAAATGTTTTGGCAATGGCAAAATACTCACTTATCAAACATTTATTAAGCACTTCCTTTGTGCCAGTATTAAGATTATACTTTTAAAGAAAAAATATTGTGTGGATGAACAATTAGAATGTGTCTCAAAAAACTTGTCTTCCACAAATTAGGAAGTAAGTTAACACGTTAGAGCAGATGTTAATGTGAAGCTCTACTGTAGCGACTGTACAAAATATTACTTGCTACTTTATGTTTTTGTTTTGAAGTGGTTGACTGAATGATTTCTTTCTTGGCAGTGTTTTTGACAGGTAGTGATCGCATTCCTATTCTTGGTATGAAGAGTCTGAAACTAGTCATCCAGTCCACAGGAGGTGGTGAGGAATATCTCCCAGTTTCCCATACTTGTTTTAATCTTCTGGATCTTCCAAAATATACAGAAAAAGAAACTCTACGCTCTAAACTGATCCAAGCTATTGATCACAATGAAGGCTTCAGTTTAATATAACTTTGGAGTTATAACTATTCAGTTTAGTGCAAAAGCATTAAACTATTTGTGTTTTTCTTGTGGTGATGAATTCAGCAAGGTGACAGAGGTACTATTACAATTCTTACTTGCAGAATGTTCAATCTACGAGTGTTCATGGAAGCCAAAAAATATTAAAGGAAAATGAACAAACTGTTAATATTATTGTACAGAACCATGGATTTTTTTTGACCATCTTCCAATAAACATAGCAAGTATTGTGAATACATTAAAGTTTTACTAACATGAGTTTTAAGAGTTTGCATATTTCAGAAATGATCTGGTGTGAGTGCATGGAAATATTGCTTCATTTTTCTTCAATCATTGAGTGAAAAACCTTTAACTTTGGCCTGCAATAGTCATTTGATTATTTTTTCATTTTGTAAATAATGTTAAGTTTTGTAATAAAATAGTTACGTTCTGATACCAGTACAGTTTCTATGGTTGTAATTGAACTTGAACAGACTTTTAAAGGTTAAAAATTATGATTTAAATCTTACTCTGAGACTCTATAAAAAGAAGAAAAAGGTAGCATGGTGGAAACATGATCTTTTCTTTTTTGCTAGAATAAGTGTCTTTGTGCAAACCTAAATCACAAATAGGGAATATACTACATAACCTACAGTTCTTTTCTCTTTTGTGAATCCTGACACACTGATAGATGGGGGATTGTTGATCAGATAACTTATTAGAACTTATTAATATTTAGTACTGGAAGAACTCTGTCTCCACAGTTGCCAGTAATAGAAAGAAACATTGGCTACTATGAGCACCAATCACTGGGTTATAGCTGTCAAAATTATTGATGCTGCAGTGCTTTAGAGCTATTTCCTTGAATTTAAGAAACAAATCTTAACAGTTTTATGGTGCTGATGCTTAGTTATCTCATGCCATTAAATTGTAAAAGTGAGTTGATGCAATACATGTGACTTTCTGCTATAATGCAAATATTTATTTTTTAAATTTATTTTAAAATGCCGTGAAAACTGTTTAATAAAGATTTATTGTTTTAATATTTAAACTTTCAGTGGTTCTCATATAAGAGTCAAAATTTCTCAAAAAGAGGGATGGTTCAGGGAAGGTCTCTTAAATTTCGGATGACTTGTTTCTATTCCCACACGAATTTATAGAGGTCCATAGTCTCTTAACCTGCAATTCTAAAATAAAAACTGAAAAGAATATTGTCACCTCTCACTTTGCAGAAAAACCTGATCTGAATTGTTGAAGCTATTTATGGTATTCACTAAATAAGACTATGACCCCTATTGGGTGCTTTAAAAAATTCTTCAAAATTCATAATTCCAAAATGCAAGTAAGCCCAAGGGGTTGGATAAGGGATTGTGGACTTGTACTTTTCAGTAGATTAACTTAAAAAACTATTGGCGAACCACAGAACTCTATAGATAGAAGCACTAAAACAATATTCTCACCTAAGGTACTTTGCCTCAAAGTAGTAGCATTCTTCCCCATGAGAATGTTTCCGTGTACCTGATATTATACCATTTTCCCTGTTCATCCACTTCTTGAGGTGGTAATTATTCAAATCAAAAACATGTCAGATGCTCTTTCTCAATGGTAGTAACCTTTGTATATTATGAAGCTGATCTGTGAAATAGCAGGCACTTTGGATTAATAGTTCCATGAACAAATATTTTAACAAGAGAATAGCATCTGGGAGCACACTGTACAAAGCTTAATTTGGGGATTTTTCCTCCCTGTTACTCCAGAACTGTGATACAAGGTATTAACAGCAAGGAGATTCATGGTAGAAAGTTAAAATACCATTGAAGATTTCTGAAATTGCCATTTACTTTTAAAAAACAAGAAGTCTCGAGCTTTGTAGATCAGAGCAGCAAGGCTGCAGATCATTTGCTAAATTGTAGGGACTATGATTATTGAGTTGGCTAAATACTGAAGTATTTGGCCTCCACACATCTATTTGTAAGGTACAAATACAGTGTGTTTGTAGCTCTCCTGTCTTAGTAGTCATTCAAGCTATTAGCCATTGTTCAGGATGATTAATAAGACAGCAGAACCAAGACACTCCTTTCAATTAAAAGGAAATAAAACCAGAATGCAGGCTGGGCGTGGTGGCTTGCACCTATAATCCCAGCACTTGGAAGGCTGAGGTGGGCAGATGGCTTGAGTCTAGGAGTTCGAGACCAGCCTGCCCAACATGGTGAAACCCTCTACTAAAAATACAAAAAATTAGCCATGTGTGGTGGCAGATGCCTGTATTCCCAGCTACTTGGGAGGCTGAGGCAGGAGAATCACTTGAACCTGGGAGGCGGAGGTTGCAGTGAGCTCAGATGGCGCTACTGCACTCCAGCCTGGGTGACAGAGCAAGGCTGTCTCAAAAAAATAAAAATAAAACAATAAAACCAGAATGTAGTTGTAAAAACTGAGAGACCTAAATTAGATTCCCACGGTTAGCCTTCTCGTAGGATCTGTTCCTAAGGAACATTCATTGGGGTCAACTTTTACTATCAGGTTGCTCTTCCTTACAGCTTTTTACTACATTTAGTAAGGTTGTGAATCAAGGTGTAATATGGCATAGAGCAGTCTTCCTCTGAAGAGTGCATGGTAAGCCTACTAAAACAAGAGCAAAATATTCCTGTCATCAGTCTCTTCCTCCACTCCCCAACCTCTTTTGCACTTTGACCATCCAAAATGCCTTATGGTAGTTTTGTCCTCCTTTGCTGAAGAATTCACTCTATTTTGATAGCTCCCTACTCTGCCGTGTTTATGAACCCCAAATTAGCTAATTAATTTATGAAGTATTTCTAGGTAAAATTTGGGAATTGAGCCTAATGTAAGTTAACCTTTTTTAGGCCAGCCCTAAGGAGTGTATGTTAAAAGTCAAAACAGAGCTCCTCAAATTATTTTCCAGCTAAGGGTGTTTCTCAAATCTGGCTATACTTTTGAATCGCCTGGGGGTGTTTTTAATACTCTGCACAAACCCCACCTTACACCAATTAAATCTATTTCTAAGAGGTCTCAGGCTATTCTGCTTTTTAAAAGTTTTCAAGTGGTTTTTAATAGTCTCATTTGACAGTCACTTCAAAAGGTGGTGAGGTCATTAGACCATTTTTCTGTACTTTCTACTAGTATCCTAGTTTGAGCTGAAAGCCTAGAATGGCTTTAGATCTTTGTTCACTTCTTGGGGGAGAGGTTTTGGTGTACATACACATACATACTCCCCCCGCCCCTTTCTAGATTACAGGTCAGAAATTGTGTTTCAAATAAAGCTTAGTTGGGGATTACGTAAAACACCATTGATTGAAGGTCCACCGTCATTTTATGTACCACTACAAAAAAACGCTAATTAAACCATGTGACATTAATTAGGGTATTACAATCAGTGAAATACAGTACATGCTGCATTAGCCAGTGGTTCAGCAATAACATTATGCATAGGGCTTGAGTTAAATTAGGTTTTGCCAAATACCTTTTGACCACTTAAATTGACTATGTACCTTTAAAAGTATCAACTACCTGACTTCCTTTCTTCAATTTGTGCATATATAGAATGTTCCTTAATTTTGTAGTATTTTGAGGATATCATCTTACAGGTAATTTCTCTAGTGCTAACAATATACAGGACAGGTCTACCTAAAGTTTGCTGGGGAGGGAGGCCGAACTGGGAACAGGAAATTGCTAAAGCTTTACTCATTACATGTACTTTTTTTAAAATTTGAGATGGAGTCTTGCTCTGTCACCAGGCTGGAGTGCAGTGGCGCGATCTTGGCTCACTGCAGCCTCCACCTCCTGGGTTGAAGCAAGTCTCCAGCCTCAGCCTCCCAAATAGCTGGGACTACAGGCGCCGCCACCACACCCGACTAATTTTTGTATTTTTAGTAGAGATGGGGTTTCACCATGTTGGCCAGGCTGGTCTTGAACTCCTGACCTCAGGTGGTCCACCTGCGTAGGCCTCCGAGTGCTGGGATTACAGGCGTGAGCCACCACAGCCGACCAAGTTACACATACATTTTAAGGGGTACACTGCTGGCCTCTTCAGTAGTACTTTCTCCCTCAAAACCTTTAATGGCTTAAGTAGGTTCTCAGGTCAGCCTCAAAAAGTTGATAACAAATGTGGTCTGCAGTCTTCGGACTTGAAAGACCTAGCATCCAAGAACAGATTTGCAGTTAACCCAGCCTTTGCATCACATGGATTTTCACTATCCACCACTTCCTGTTCTCTCAAATCCCAAACTCCTGGTCCTTTGTCATAGGACATGTCACATCCTTCTTAGGCCCTGTCCTGCCTTTTCTCCATGTTTTACTTGCTCAGGCCTCTAGCCCAGAATGGCTGAAAGTTTTTGAAATGCTTGGTGGTGATGCATCACCTGCTACGATCAGCACCATCAGTGTTTGCCAAGTACTGGTCTGGTGAGACTAATGTAATAAATCGAATGAAGAAATGTAGTATGAGAAAGCAAGCATCTAATACTATAGCATTCAAAGCTGTACAAATTCTGCAAGATTTAAAAATTATATACCTTAAACAATGTAAGTTAACAGAAAAAAGTCAAATGACAATTTTAATAGACTTTAAAACAGTGTACAAGTAAAAAACACTGGTTTTGTATTTCAAAAGTTGAAGGAAGATATCCAGTCATTAAACAGTCTACAAAACATAGGCCAGTAGATTACATAAAAGACTATGTACAATATAAAAAGAGCTGAAAACAGTCTTCACTGTAAAAATAATTTAAAACAAACTTTTCAATTTAAAATATCATCTATAGCACAAACACATCATGCAAATGGAAAACTAAATATACTGCATTCTTTAGTGTAGCCAAATAAATTCAGATTGAGACATCTTCTAAGTAGGGAAATGGCCATTCAATACGATTTTTTTCTCTGGCAGTAATGGTCCTAGCTGGGTATTTTATGCATAAAGAACAGCTATATTTCAAACCCTTTTTATTGTAATACTAAAGCAACAGAGGAATACTTTATTAATTTAGGAGTAATGTTCAAAAATGGTCTGAAAAATAAATGCTTACTGTGCAATTTCATAAAGTATGAACTTCTTGAAAGACTAGAAGCTTTTGCAGCTGAGAAAGTTGATCTCTAGTTTTAAGGCAGGCTAAGCTTTTAAATAAAGATAAATTATAAGAACTAGTTTCATTCATTAACTATTCTGCTATTACAAGTTACATCATGTTCATCTCCATAATACTAGGCTAGCAGTTTGGTATTTAACACCAAATCCTCCCAACGGGAGACATGTACTTTCTGGCTGAATTACCATTAACATCTTATTACTTTGGAACTGTAATCAGGGGCCTGTTGCTCTCCTCATTAATGGAAAACAGCAGTCCAAAATATTACACTCTCCCCAGTAGAAGTACCATTATTATAGATTCAGAAAGGCTTTGCATATTCACATTTTGGCAGTTTAATACTTGTGGAAAAAATCAATGCAAGCTCTACCACAGTGATAGGTATTTAAACAACAATGGCAAATATTTCAAAACTAAGGGGATCCAGGCAGGCACTATTGTTTCTAAAGCAACTGAAACATTTCCAAAGCATTTATTTGTTTTTCAGGTTAGTTTTATGAGCCAATATAGACATTACTACATGTCCACAGGAAGTACAAAAGCCATCTTCATTTGAACATAAATACAATAATCCTGAAATTCTTAGCACCAAGTATTACTTTTAAAAGTAAAGACAACCGAGTGCTCTCCCCACATATTGTTGACTTCCTTCTACTCATATTGCATGTCATTTGAGATTTTAAAAAGTTAGCTGCCACAGTTTTGGAAAATGCCAGTGTTTAAAAATAATTGTGTTAAAGAATCAAAAGTTTAGCGTAACAGATTTTGAGTACTTCAAACCATTCAATGTTACAAAGAAAAGTGAAAATACCATTCTTTGGTCTAGATAAGCTGTTCCCTTTACATTAATTTAACATTCTGATGGCTTTTTGAAAACTTTAAAAATGTTGAAACTCACTAGACAAAAACAAACAAAAAAAATATATACACATATGAATTTATCATACAAATGAACCTTTAAAAGAAAGTTAGTCTTGACCAACAGCTGATTAAAGATACTTAGTACCTTTCTTTTTTTAAAAAAAAAGTTAGTGTTGAGTTTGTACAAGTACAGAAATAATGAAGTTAAAAATTATCCATGAAAACAATCTATTTTACCAACCTATAAATATTACACCTTTCTGGTTTCCTTGCTCTATCGAGTTCACAAGTAAACATTCATTTTGACATGCTAAAGTTCCTAATGCTGGTGGAACAATTCCTGTACCTGCACAATTATTACACTATGATTTGTTTGATGGATAGTTCATGTCTGTTACTTCCTGTTTCATAGATATAGCTTCATCAATTGCCTCTTGATCATCTCCATCAGTCCCAAATCCAGCTCCTCCAGCTCTCTCTGGAACATCAGGCTCATCTTCTAAGCCATTGTAGAATTCTTCAATTTCACTTTCATCCTCCATGGGTTCTTCTAAACTTGGACTCTGGCATGTCCCACTATCACTGTTACTGCCACAAGAACTAGAGGATAAGACGTCATCTTCAGAGTCTGAATATACCTCAGCGCCATGGAAAATGTAACGATTTGGTGGCAAAAACAGATACTGATTACCTGAAATACAGTAATAAAAATGTTACTTTCAGTTTTCTAAGACTAACTCAGTCTGAGCAGTCTGGAATGAAGTGTGGGTTCCAGCTCTGCCTTTTATAAGTGTCCTTATGAAAGTCTACTATTACTGTTTAAAAAACAACTGGGAGGCATGGTGTGCCTGCAGTCCCAGCTACTCAGGAGGCTGAGGCGGGTGGACTGCTTGAGCACAGGAGTTCAAGGGCCAGCCTAGGCAACAGAGTGATGCCCTGTCTCTTAAAAATTAATTAATCGGGTTCAAATCTTAGTTCTGCCATTTATTATATCTTTGTAAGTGTACCTCTGTGCCTCAATTTCCTCATCTAGAATATGAAATAAATTTTCACAACCCTATGAAGGAGGGAAGTGTGAAAAATGTAGAAAACCATATTCAATTAAGGTTATTTCACCAATTCTTTTAAAAAGATTTGATGAAAATGAAGTATCCAGCCCAGCCTACATTAGATACCCAATTTGTGTTCATTAAGTCGCTTCTCTAAAGTACACAGGCTTTTAAAGCATCTTCATTAACTATTTTCATTTAATTTTTCTGATTATAAACCTAAAATATTTTGTCAATAATCACAAATTCATAGTGTACTCTGTAGACACTGTGAATCTACAGTATCACCTGTGAACCTAAATTTAGATTCACCTGAGATCTCAGGCCCCACGACCCACCTACTGCTTCAGAATGTGTGTGTATATACACATACAGTCTAAGATGCTTTTGAAAACTCCTCTAAGATGTAATTTGAATCCATGAATACCAATGAAGTTCTTTCTACAGCACACCAAATCAATCCTAGCTTGGCCATTTGGGGTTTAAGTGAAAGAGTAGGATCCCTAAAAACTGATGGAAAAGTTTTCTAGCCTTGAATTCACAGTATGTCCCTAACTTAACATCTCTTTTTCACACATAATAAATGTAATATTTATTGTACCGTATCCCAGACTAATTCTCAAAAGCCTGGTTACCACACTGGTAGGTGGCATACCTCAAGTTCTCTCCAACACGGCTCTCAAGCTTTTTTATACTGCATCATGATCCAGTTCTCACCCTGACTACAACCTGTGTGACAGTTCTGACCTGAATCCCTCAAATTTATTTCACAGTCCACTACAATCACTGTGAAAACCACTTATTTCCCTCTATTACAACAGACACACAGTACTCATTGGTTTCCTAAGACACCACAGGCAGGGCACAGTGGCTCACACCTGTAATCCCAGCACTTTGGGAGGCCAAGGTATGCAGACTGCCTGAGCCCAGGAGTTTGATATCAGCCTGGGCAATGTGGCAAGACCTTGTCTCTACAAAAACTAAAAAAAAAATAGCTGAGCATGAGGGCATGCGCCTGTGGTCTCAGCTACAGCTACTCTGGAGGCTGAGGCAGGAGAATCGCTTGAATCCGGGAGGCGGAGGTTGCCGTGAGCCTAGATCACGCCATTGTACTTCAGCCTGGACAACAAGAGCAAAACTCCGTCTCAAAAAATAAATAAATAAAAATAAAAAAATAAAAATGACTGTTTCAGGTTAACTCTGTTTCCTGGGCAAAGAGGTTTGTCCGTTTGACACATCTGTCAAAATGACATTTAAGAAAAGTTCCCAGTGCAAGTCTTAGTGCATAGGTAGACTTTGTATATGCTAGAGACAACTGTATATTATCTAAGTCAGTAGCAATTTTTCT
Organism: Pongo abelii; assembly: GCF_028885655.2. NCBI lineage: Eukaryota > Metazoa > Chordata > Mammalia > Primates > Hominidae > Pongo > Pongo abelii. The sequence continues at coordinate 76,338,433 of NC_071993.2, forward strand.
ACTTTCTGACTTCTGCCACGATTTGCAAACATAAGCATCCCTCTATGCTTTTTCTAGTTTCCCCTGGGAACACGTCTCTTTTTAAATCCCCACTTGTTAAATATTTTGCTCCTTAAAAGCCTACTGTAATCTAATCTCCAAGTGAATCTACCTTTTGAGGTTGGGTGCGGTGGCTCACGCCTGTAATTCCAGCACTTTGGGAGGCCGAGGGGGGTGGATCACGGGGTCAGGAGTTTGAGACCAGCCTGACCAACATGGTGAAACCCCATCTGTACTAAAAATACAAAAATCAGCCGGGCGAGGTGGCGCACACCTATAATCTCAGCTACTCAGGAGGCTGAGGCAGGAGAATCTCTTGAACCTGGGAGGTGGAGGTTGCAGTGAGCTGAGATTGTGCCACTGCACTCCAGCCTGTGCGACAGAGTGAGACTCCATCACACAAAAAAAAAGAAAAAAAAAATCTACCTTTTGGGTGATGTTTTGTTCAAAACAATAATAAAGTACTTTGTTCTTCAGCAGCACCTATACCAAAGTATTAATGAGTATTTACCACCCACATTTATAATTATATACAAATTAATCACTGTGTCTCCAGAACTTACCACAGTGCCTAATATGAAAAAGGCCAAAGGTTTATTCAACTGAACTAAAATGTATTCACAGCAAATGACTGGAATACTCAAATGCTTGTCTAAAATTTGTCAGTTTTCACCAAGTATGGTAAATGGAATGAGACTTAAAATTGTAAGTTATATAAGACTGTTATAGCTAAGTTACAGTGGTTTTCTTTTTTTTAACATTAAGTTAGGAATTTCCACCATACAGACTACCTGGACTTAAAACATCGGCTTCCAAAGAGTAGAAAGTGATTTCACATGTCAATTAACACTGATTTTATCAAAGACTATGCATGTTCTAAACAGGGTAGAAACTATTCCTATATTCAGTGGAGAAGAATCACAGGTGTTTTTTCTAAGTCCTCAGAAAAAACAAAGATGTGTTCTACATCTGAGACAACACTGCATAGTAGTTAAGGGGGCAGGCTCTAAGCATAAATAGACTGGATTTTAATCTGGTTCTTCCACTTCTTAGTAGTTACTGTGCATGAGGTATTTAACCTCTATGGTCCTGAGTTTTCCCACCTGCAGAAGAGTAATAGTTCCTACCTCAGATTAAAATCAGATAACATATGTAAAGCAGCTGACCTACAGTAAGCACTCAAATCTGTCATCATTTCTGCCAGCTAATAACCCATTCTTATTTTTCCATCCCCTAGAGAAACACAACATACAGAGCACTATTAAACACTTCCTTCTCCATATTAAGATACCAGAAGATTTACCTTTCTGATTACGAACTGTACAGTTTCTCTAAACAGAATCAACTACATAAAGCTACCCCTATCAATTAACCTGCCGAAATAGCTAATTTTTTGGAAATATTGTTATGACATTTATACTTTCAAAATGGTTCAATTGCCTTTCTTACCATCAAGCCGCTTACTAATCTGCTCCTTTGCCACTCTATTAGGCCAGCATTTTCTCACTGTTCCAGCCACTGAAGTTCTTTCATTTTTCTCCCCAGTACTGGAACCAACATTCTTCAAATCCGGATTTTCCATCTGTTCAGCAATACTTTCAACGTTCCTAGAAGTTTGTACTTCCTGTGGTTTTTCTTCCATACAACCTTTTGATTCAGACACATCTAAATCATCATTACTCTTAGCTGCTTGGTCTAAAAGTGTGACAATCACTGAAGAATCTGGTGGTGAACTTCTTTCTGGTGAACTTGAGTCTTCTGAAATATGAAGAGGTGTGGGTGGCAACTCTGACAAATAAGCCAATTCTTTTTGTGTTCGTGGAGGTTTTTCAGTAATTTCTGAAAGCTTTACAGGGTTACAGCAAAGTTTGGCATATTCACCACCTAACCTATGACACAATTCATTAATTATGACATCACAGTCTCCAAGAAGCTCTACATCAAAATGCAGATGAGGCAAAGGTTCTCTATTAATTAATATCTGAGGCACTTCATGGGGTATGGAACCTAAAATAGGGTGAAAAATAAGAGTTAGAAAAAGGGAAGAGGAAGTAAGCTAATAAAACCACAACAGATACATTACACAAAAATCCAACAAGGGCTTGAGCTCCAAATTCCCAAAAAAGACCCATGCACTAAATACTTAACCAAGCCATTACATTTCATCAAGCAAGCAGATGGGCAGTTAAGTGTCTTTTATAAAACGCTCAGGTTCTGCTCCTATCACCTGGTTACCCCTGAGCAATCTTCCCAGACTTTCCCACTCTGAACCTCAAATTTCCTTGTCTGCAGAATGGGGATAATAATAGTACTTTTCCACAAGACTGTGGTGAAGATTAAATGAGTTAGTAAGTCATGTGCATAGAAGAGTTCTTGGCACATAAATGTTCTACTTAAGTAGCTCCTGATATAAAGAAGGTGAGCCGGGTGGGGTGGCTCACGCCTGTAATCCCAGCACTTTGGGAGGCCGAGGCAGGCGGATCACCTGAGGCCACGAGTTCAAGACCAACCTGACCAACATGGTGAAACCCCATCTCTACTAAAAATACAAAATTAGCCAGGCATGTGGTAGCACATGCCTCTAATCCCAACTACTTGGGAGGAGAACTGCTTGAACACGGGAGGTGGAGACTGCAGTGAGCTGAGATCATGCCATTGAACTCCAGCCTGGGCAATGAGGGAGGGAGGAGGATAGGAGGGAGGGAGGGTGGGAGGAAGGAAGGATGGAGAGACGAACAGAAGGAAGGACTAACGGAAGGAAGGATGAATGGAAGGAAGGAAGGAAGGGAGGGAGGGGAGGGGAGGAAAAAAGTCATATAAATATATTCTACACTATTATAAACCTGTTTCTTTTTTTAATTATCTTTGCAACACACCATACTATCCCACAGAAAGCTTTTGAAAGAAAAGTTTTTAATCATGGCTGTAATCCTAATGCTTTGAGAGGCAGAGGAGGAAGGATCACTTGAGGCCAGGAGTTTGTGACCAGCCTGGGCAACAAAGTGAATCCCGTTTCTACAAAAAAATAATTTAAAAATTTGCCAAGCATGGTGTGCGCCTATGGTCCTAACTACTCAGGAAGCTGAAGTGGAAGGACTGCTTGTCCCCAGGAGTTGAAGGCTGCAGTGAGCTGAAACTACACCACTGCACTCTAGCTTGAGCTACAGCAAGACACCCGTCTCTAAAAAATAAAAAGAAAAGCTTTTGAGCAGAGTGCCTTTGATTTTTGCTTTAAGAAGAGCAACTCAAGAACAAAGCGACTTGTATATTAAATTTTCATGTTTCATTTAATTGCAAATTGTCTTGTATTCTACTTTAACAGAATTTCACAGCTAATTAGGAAAGACTGAGTTAACTGCTAAAGCCACGAGATATGGGATAGACACAAAATTGAAGAGTTTGACTCCATGTTTCTTCCAACTGTTTACTCTGGCTGCCTTGACTGCTGATGTGGGGTCTAATTCAATTCTCTGGCTAGGGATTTAATATTGTTTCCTCTCCTCTTTCCCTCACTTATGAAAGGACACATCTGATGCAACTGAAATCTCTCTCTCTCTCCTCTGATTCTAAACTAGAGGAGGAAACAGACAGTATGAGAATATATATGACAAAGAAATTTTCCTGACAGTAATAGGGATTTAAATTTTATGTGAACACTTTTATATACACACCCTTTTGGGTAAACTATATCGACATATCACCGTTATGGCATGGCTGTTATTACAAGAATGAACCAATCATTTTGAGCCCCCAAATTCCATCTTACATGGTATGTTACACTTCTACCTTCTACCAAACTATACATTTGAATTTATTAAATTTGAAAGATCAACAACTGTAATCAAAAAATATAAGGATAAAGGACCATTTCATAAATTAATTGATGCTAACCCTTGCAACATTAAAAACACATTCTACCAAAAAGTCTAAGTTGAACTCTTTACATTTGTCTTAATTTTTCACATAAATTAGAAGTAGAGTTTGGCATTACTTCTGGGTTTTTTTGTTTTTGATTTTTTGAGACAAGAGTCCCACTCTGTCACCCAGGCTGGAGTGCAGTGCCACAATCTCTTGTTGCTCCAGCCTGGGCAACAAGAGGGAAACTCCATCTCAATAAATAAACAATTTCTAAAATTAGCTCTTCACCACTCTTTCAAACAGAAGCAGAGTTAAGATTACTAGGGTCTATTATACAGACCCACAACCCATGACATTATATATAGAAATGTTCTCCAAAAACCATCACCAACTTACTTGGAATTAGTGCTACTGGTCTTACTTTGAGGGAAGACCCAATAACAATGAGGAGGTCAACTTCATCTTTGTCATACTTCATGGCTCTATGAAACTGTTCTGGTAAATTTTCACCAAAAAACACAATCTCTGGTTTCATGATAGCAAGCGGTTCATCAGCTGGGCACCTAGGACATCGAGGAACTACCTACATATTTTCAGATTTTGGTTGAGGTAGAGAAGCAAAGAGTAAGCCCAAGTTAGAAATAGTCAACATTTCCATACCTCTAAGAATACATTTCAGATTAAAAAACAAACAAACAAAAAAACAGAAAAGCTATGGATAAACAGCAACTGGGTAACAATCTAAAACATCAACTGTCAATGATGGGTAGTTTATTAACATACTACGAAACAGTGAAATACTATGCTCTTGTTATAATATCTATGTAGAAAAACACTTGACATTGAAGAGTCCATCATATATTAAGAGGAAAAACACAATGTGTGTATATACACTAAATGGGAATTGATCTTTCTAAAAAAAATAGACATTTGTCAAATAAAATGATTCCATTTTATTTATTTGAGATGGAGTCTTGTTCTGTTGCCCAGCCTGGAGTGCAGTGGCATGATCTCAGCTCACTACAACCTCCACCTCCCGAGTACAAATGATCCTCCTGCCTCAGCCTCCCAAGCAGCTGAGATTAAAGGCATATGCCACCATGCCAGGCTAATTTTTGTATTTTTAGGAGAGATAGGGTTTTGCCATGTTGGCCAGGCTGGTCTCGAACTTCTGACCTCAAATGATCGACCCACCTCGGCCTCCCAAAGTGCTGGGATTACAAGCATGAGCCACTGCACCCAACCAATGATTCCATTTTAATATATTATTCTTCCTCTTTCATAATGACATGATTAATTCTATATATTGCTAAGCACATAGGATGTATTTCTGGATAATTTTTATTTTCTGCTACATTTTCCTATATTTTTTGGCAATGAACATGTATAAAATAATTTTAGATTACCACAACTAATTTAAGGTCCAAATCTGACAGGCACAAAAAGGGAGAGGAAGGAGAAAAACTACTATAACAACAACTTGCTTACGATCTGACATTTTGTTCGGCTTAGATACTAAGAAGCCAATTTCATAATTTTAAGAGACTTTATAGGGCTGTTTTCTATATAGAGTATTGAAAGGTTCTTGTGTATTTTACCAAAATTCCCAATTGCTAACTATTTTCTACCTGAATCTTTCTGTACCATACATACTTTTAAGGGGTAAAAAAGGATTTTGAGGCAAAAGAAGAAATACTTCAGAGACATGAACAATTCCTAAAATATGGGCAACTAATTACCTGATTAAAAATATCTCCTCGTACAGCTTCACAGTCAACTTTGTATTTACAAATCAGGCAAGATGCTGTTGCAAAGGAACCTAAAAACAACCAACATATATATGCTTTATAAAAAAGTATTTGTTTCTTGAACACACCACAAACGTTATAAAGTTTGACATCACAAATGTTAAGAGGGTTTAAGGATTTTTGTTTTTAACTTTGATTTTAAACCTCAGGAACACACTGCAGATTTTGTGATACACTACAGGAGAATCTAGGGGATAAAGAATTTATATATTTATTTATACACAGAATGAATACGATTCTCAATCTCTGAGACACTAATATATAATGATGCCTTCTAAAGCTACTCTTTTCAACAAAACTGTTAACAGCTCACTCCTCCAGGGCTAAAATCCTGCAGAGTTGGACAGTTCCAATTCTATTACCTTAGCTCAGCAGTTCTTAGAAACACTTTAGATACTTAATGGCCTGTTGATACTTGTTTTACAAAGTTAAACATTTCTGAATCTCTGAATCCTGTACATCTCAACTATCCAATTCTTTTAGTTTCATAAACTAAAGATGTCACATTTCTTCATTAACAGCTAATACTACTCTTGTATTCAGAATTTTTTTTTCTTTTTTTTGACAGAGTCTCACTCTGTCTTCCAGGCTGGAGCGCAATGGTGCAATCTTGGCTCGCTGCAACCTCCAACTCCCAGGTTCAAGTGATTCTTGTGCCTCAGCCTCCTGAGTAGCTGGGATTACAGGTGCACCACCATACCCGGCTAATTTTTGTATTTCTAGTAAAGCCGGGGTTTCACCATGTTGGCCAGGCTGTTCTCGAACTCCTGGCCTCGTGGGATCTGCCCGCCTCGGCTTCCCAGAGTGCTAGGATTACAGGCGTGAGCCACTGCACTCAGCCAGAAAAGATTATTTAAAATAACTGAATGCATGCAACTGCAGCATCTTTTGAAATCAAAAGCAAATTAATATCTGAGGTTTTATATAATTAACTGTCAAGGCCAATACTTCTGTTTTATTTTTGTTTTCTACTTTTCTGAGGTTATCTATAATTAATGAGATAACATGATTAAATAATGCTTTATCTCCACTTCTTGATGGCAGTCGGCTTTATAGGAAAAATCTTCCTATAAAACTAAAATAAATTACAGAAAACCACTCTGAAGTTTACTAACCATGACACTGAATTATCCTTTGGATTCCTGCAACCTGCTCCAGCGTGTCTATGTTCTGGGTATAGTTGCGTAGTAGTTTTCCTTCCTTATCTGACAAGGCTATGAATTTGTGACAGAGAGATGGTTGGAATTGTCCAGGATATATTTCCTATATCAAGCAAAAGGTAGAAAAAATTTACATTAGTGAAATAAACTACAGATGTCATATGTTTAACAAAAAACTACTGATAATCCCCCACATATAATTTTAAAAATGAAATAGATGAGCATTTTAAAGTATCTTGATGGATGCAACACACACCTACAAAAGGACTGTTGCTGTCATATGCATAAAACTCAGCAATTAGTGAACTTGGCCCCTTGAAGAAAAAGACAAAGTTGGCCCATAAACATCTCTAAGAAATGTTATTTTAATAAAAGTCAGAAGTAATACAACCTTAGGATATCTAATTTTTGTTGGCTGCAAATTCAGATTTTTTTCTTTAAAGAAAAATGGGAAAGTTTAAACTAAAATTACAGATATCAAGGTAGGGTGATAAAAAAAAAAAAGCACTGTCAATACAAGAATATTTAAAAATTTTTTTGATTTATCATTCATTAGAATATCAACCTGCTGGAAGTTTAAAGCTAAAGTTTTAATCCTTACCAAAATTGTTTTCCTTCCACTGCACAGGCACATACTGGTATAGTATAGAGTTGCTCATGAATGCTGAGTTGCTGGATTTTGTGTGTGTGTTTTTCCCCCCAAATAATGCTTCAATGCTGTTTCTTCTTTAAAAACAAAGAATTCAGATATACACATGGCAAAAAGATCAGAGAAAAAGTATCAATTTCGGTCCTCCCAACTTTTGACAGTGTTTTTATTAAATTTCATTTAGTAAGTGACTATGGCAAAGGAAGTTTATTCTCTACTTTTTCCTTCAAAGTAGTAGTGCTATCATCTACTTACTTCCTTACCATTCATTACAGGCTCTAATCTATCATAATGCTAGCAAAAAACTAGACACAACCGTATGTCCATCAATAGGGAACCGGTTGTATAAATATGGTACATCCATAATAGTGGAATATGTAGCCATTAAAAAGAATGAGGGAAATCTAGATGAACTGCCCTGGAAAATGGTTCATGACATACGTGAAAAAAGCAAATCAGTCACCAGTATGTATAACTTTTTTGTTACTAACCAAAAATTGAAATTATATGCACATGTATATAGAGATGTCCATTTAATCAATCAAGTCAGGAAGGATACAAACAGGCTGTAAGCAGATGTGGGGAACTTTCACTTCTGACATTATACAAAAAAGTTTAATAGAGATTAAAGACGACTTTTTACCTATTTAATCTTTCAAATTAAAAAAAAATTCCCACTGAAACTTCTAGGTTCTACTACCCAGGCTTCTAAGTAAAACTTAAGTGAATTCTGTAACAGCTATCACATACATGTCCACATGCTGCTAAAAACCTAGTATAAAGAATCCAAAAATGTTGCCTTACATTCAAATATTTATCACAAATTTTATGAATAACTCTTTGCAATTTAAGAAATAGAGTGTGCATATAAGTAGCAAGGGAAAAGCTTAATAAAGTCAATGTTTACAGAAAATCAAAAGCCACTGTTTTGGAAAAGTGAGTTGGGTTAAATCAATCACTGTTTTCTTCCCCAGAATGCTTTGTTCTAGTACATTTACATTTGAGAGATTAAGCATTGTATGTCTCATTAAAGCTCCTTCTGGAAATAGCTTTTAGAGTATTTTAGGCACTATGAGAATATGCTAGGCAACAGATAAAATAGGACCTATAGTAGTAAGCAAGTGATAATAGCATGCCAAACGCAGAATTTAAAAAATAAAATAACTCCAAAGCATGGTCAGGGAAAAAGAGCAAGTACCAAGACTCCACCATCCCTGAATTAACTGTGTGCCTTATCTACGTCCACCCCCATCCTTTCTAAAGGGTAGAGTAAGAAACACAAAGATGTGTGGGACACTAGATTTAGCTCTTATTAATTTAACTACCTTTAAGACAAATCTTTATAAAGGACATTTTTGTTTTATTTTATAAGCCTGCTTTTTTTTTTCTTTTTTTTTGAGACAGAGTTTCGCTCTTTTTGCCCAGGCTGGAGTGCAATGGCGTGATCTCAGCTCACCGCAACCTCCGCCTCCTGGGTTCAAGTGATTCTCCTGCCTCAGCCTCCTGAATAGCTGGGATTACAGGCATGCGCCACCACCCCAGCTAATTTTGTATTTTTAGTAGAGACGGGGTTTCTCCATGTTGGTCTTGAACTCCTGACCTTAGGTGATCCGCCCACCTTGGCTTCACAAAGTGCTGGGATTACAGGCATAAGCCACTGCACCCGGCCAAGCGTACGTTTTACGTATGTGAAAATCTGAATGATTTGAGTCTTTGACTCATACTTTCTGTCAAGTATGAAATGGACCATGTCTGAATTATTAGATTTAAATATAGTGTTCAAACTAAAAGTAGTAGTACAGGTGTGGTGCCTCACACCTCTAATCCCAGCACTTTGGAAGGCCGAGGCGGGCAGGTTACTTGAGACCAGGAGTTCGAGACCAGCCTAGGCAACATGGAGAAACCCTGACGCTACCAAAAACAGAAAAATCACAAAAATTAGCTGCGCCTCATGGTTCATGCCTGTAGTCCCAGAAACTCAGAAGGCTGAGGTGGGAGGATCACCTGAGCCCAGGGAGGTAGAGGTTCCAGTGCGATATGATCTTATCACTGCTCTCCAGCCTAGGTGACCGAATGAGAGCCTTTTAAAAAAACAAAACAAAACAAACAAAAAAAACTAAAAGGAATCTGAAATAATGAAAAAAATTACTCTGGAAGGACTGTTCTAATATACCACTCCTCCTAAGATAGGACCACTTGTTGAAAACCAAATGAATGGAGATACAACTTACAGATAGAATATGGATTAACTCTTCCATGGTGAAAGTGTGACATGCTTAGTCCTATTCCAAGCAAGACAGGCCACCCAGTTTGAATATCCTAAAGCCTTTTTAAAGAACCAATCATGAGGGCTGGGCCATTCTGTTGCTGCCATAGGGATCCTTATAGACCAAGAGTGGAAGCAGAACTGGAATCAAAGGCTCAGAACGCTATTAAAACAAACCCTGCTTTCACATAGCTGTGTCTTGGAAACATACAAATAATCCAGGAATTGGCCATAAGCAACCAACGTGGTCAAAACTAAAGCTTAGTACTATTCACAGAAATTGGCCGGGCGCGGTGGCACACGCCTGTAATCCCAGCACTTTGGGAGGCAGAGGTGGGTGGATCACAAGGTCAGAAGATCGAGACCATCCTAAGATGGTGAAACCCCGTCTCTACTAAAAAATACAAAAAAAATTAGCTGGGCATGGTGGCGGGCGCCTGTAGTCCCGCTACTCGGGAGGCTAAGGCAGGAGAATGGCATGAACCCAGGAGGTGGAGCTTGCAGTGAGCCTAGATCGCACCACTGCAATCTAGTCGCACCACTCCAGCCTGGGCGACAAAGAAAGACTCCGTCTCAAAAAAAAAAAAAAAAAAAAAAAGAACTATCTGCAGAAATAATGGCTTTTCCCCAGAGATTATGCCTTTCTTTCTTCTCCAAATTTCTAGCAATATGAATAAAAGACCCTAGTAAAAGGCACAGGTATAAATGCAGTCCCTCAAGACTAAGAAAGCTGGGCACGGTGGCACAGGCCTGTAGTTCCTGCTACTGGGGAGACAGAGGAGGGAGAATCACTTGAGTCTGGGAGTTAGGGAGCTGTAGTACTCTATGATCGTGCCAATAGATGGGCACTACACTCCAGACCGCACAACATAACGAAATTCACACCCACCTTTTTTTTTTTGAGACAGTCTCACTCTGTCACCCAGGATGGAGTGCAATGGCATGATCTCGGCTCACCGCAACCTCCACCTCCTGGGTTCAGGCAATTCTCCCACCTCAGCCTCCCAAGGAGCTGGGACTACAGGTGTGCACCACCACATTCAGCTAATTTTGTTTTTAGTAGAGACAGGGTTTTGCCATGTTGGCCAGGTTGGTCTCAAACTCCTGACCTCAGGTGATCCACCCGCCTTGGCCTCCCAAAGTGCTGGGATTACAGGTGTGAGCCACTGTGCCCAGCCAAAATTCCCTCTTTAAAAATCAGAATTTTTAGAGAATCATCAAAATTTACTGATGTTAATCTTTGCTGATATCCATCCCCTCCTATATATAGTTCAGATGGAGGTAGTTAAGTAGAGTTGCTGAGAAAATAGAACCTAAACTTTCCTTCCTGTCAAAAAAAGTGAAATACATCAATCCTGCTAAGGAGAGTCCTCATAATCCCTCCTGTCTCTTTCATTCCACAAAACCACACTTGAATAAACTGCTCAACATCTTAATCAATACTAATAAACTGGTCATATGACAAATTCAATTGTATTTCAATATATAAATAAGTACGGCTATGTTCTAGTAAAAAGTTTGTATTTATCAACACTGACATGAGAATTTTATATAATGTTCAAGCATCATGAAACAGTTCTTTCAATTTTTTCCCCAGCCATTTAAAATTAATTATTAGCAAGGGGTGGAGGTGGGACTGGGAAGACATTGGGAAGAATAAGTTTAGGAGATCTGTTGCTGACTATAATTAAGAACATATTGTAGCCGGGCGCAGTGGCTCACACCTGTAACCCCAGCACTCTGGGAGGCCGAGGCAGGCGGATCACCTGAGGTCAGGAGTTCGAGACCAGCCTGGCCAACATGGTGAAACCCTGTCTTTACTAAAAATACAATAATTCACCGGGCATGGAGGCAGGCACCTGTAATCCCAGCTACTTGGGAGGCTGAGGCAGGAGAATCGCTTGTACCTGGGAGGCGGAGGTTGCAATGAGCCAAGATAGCGCCACTGCACTCCAGCCTGGGGACAAGAGCGAGACTTCATCTCAAAACAAAAACAAAAACAAAAATTGTATACCTGAAAATTAAGAGTACATTTTTAATGTTCTCACCACCAAAAAAAAAGTATGTGAAGTAATGAATATTAGCTTGAGTTAGCCATTCCATAACGTACACACATCAAAACATCATGTTGTATACCACATAAACTTTATTTGTTGATTTAAGTAATAAATTAATGCTTAATGCTTAGCTCACAGGCTATACAAAAACACGGAGCGGGCCACATTTGGACTGAGGCCATAGTACGCCAACCCCTGTATTAACCTAACACAAGAGAATGTCAATTAGTTAAACTGCCAGTCACCACTTAATAAATTTTAGTATGTACCATGTATAACATAAGCACTTTTAATTTCCTCTTTATTATGCTACAAACAAGGCTGAGGACTGGGTTTTTTAATTTGTTCGAGGCTGTAAAGAAAACAAAGAACATATGACAGAGACCCTATGCAGTCCGCAAAGCAGACTACATATTTACTACCAGGCCCTATCTTACTACAGAAAGTTCGCTAATCCAGCTGTAAACATATACCCCGATGCAGATGAAAACAAAAACAAAACAAACCTAACGTGCCATTTTGGTCACAAGAGCAAGTAAGTAGCAGAGCCCTATTTTGATATGAAAATCCAGCACTGGACTGGGCAACATGGCGAGACCCCATCTCTACCAAAAATACAAAAAAAATAGCCAGGCATGGTGGTGCACACCTGTGGTCACAGCTATTCAGGAGGCTGAGGTGGGAGGAACGCTTGAGGCCAGGGAACAGAGGTTGCAGTCCAGCCTGGGTGTCAGAGCAAGACTCTATCTCAAAAAAAAAAAAGAAAAAAGAAAACCCGAAAACCCTAGCATTTAACCCTCTATGCAGTATTTACTGTCTTCAATTTCTGATCCCTCACCCTCAAGTTTTCTATTTTTCTTTTAGGATAAGCACCATTTCTATTATATATTAGGAACCAAATGACTAAGACTAGTAAGTACATTTCAGTTTGCTCACCTTCATGGGATTACTAAAGGCTGGAATCCCAATAAGCCTAACTCTTCAAGAATATATAATGTACACGTACAACTATTATATATCCATAAAAATAAAATTTTTAAGGTAAATCAAAAAAAAAAAAGAACATAATATTCCCAGAAGTCACTGTGAAAAAGCACCCAAATGGGGAAAAATGGCTAAAAACAAAGAGGTAATCCAAGGATATACAAACGGTCAGTAGTAACCAGCAGTCATCCACACTAATAAAAACAGAACAGGCCTAACCTGGTAGTTAATGCCTACAATCCCAGCACTTTGAGTAGCTGAGGCAGTAGAATCACTCGAGCTCAGGAGTTTGAGACCAGCCTGGGCAACATAGCAAGACTGTCCATACAAAAAAAAGAAACAAAGAAACAGCCGGGCATGGTGGTGCACACCTGTAGTACTAGCTACTTGGGAGGCTGAGGCAGGAGAATCATTTGAGTCCAAGAGTTGGAGGCTGCAGTGAGCTATAAGATCACACCACTACACTCCAGCTTGGATAACAGAGGGAGACCCTGTCTCAAAAAATAAGATGCTGAGCCAGGCGCGGTGGCTCACGCCTATAATCCCAGCACCTTCGGAGGCCAAGGCGGGTGGATCACCTGAGATTAGGAGTTTGAGACCAGCCTGGCAAACATGGTGAAAACCCCATCTCTACTAAAAATACAAATTAGCTGGGCGTGATGGCGCACACCTGTAATCTCAGCTACTTGGGAGGCTGAGGCGGGAGAATCACTTGAACCCGGGAGGCAGAGGTTGCAGTGAGCCAAGATGGCACCACTGCACTCCAATCTGAGTGACAGAGTGAGACTCTGTCTCAAAAATAAATAAATAAATAAAAAATATAGCTGGGTGCTGCTTTATTTTTATAATTTTATTTAAAATTGTATTTATTTTTGAGATGGAGTCTCGCTCTGTTGCCCAGGCTGGAGTGCAGCGGCGTATTACTGGCTCACTGCAACCTCCGCCTCCCGAGTTCAAGCGATTCTTCTCCCTCAACCTTCCGAACAGCTGGGACTACAGGCGCTTGCCACCACGGCTGGCTAATTTTTTGTTTTTTTAGTAGAGAAGGGTTTCACCATGTTTGCCAGGCTGGTCTCGAACTCCTACCTCAAGTGATCCACCCGCCTCGGCCTCCCAAAGTGCTGGGTTTACAGTGTGAGCCACTGCACCCGGCCTCTTTTACTTACTATAGTTTTTAAACTGCTGTAAAAACAACCCTAGATCAAAAAGACAAAAACGTAGATACCTATCAACAGGACACTCATACACTGTGAAACAACTTTAAAATAGAATGCTACACAGCCTTCTTTGAAAAATAAGGTATATCTGTTAAGTGCTGTTACGAAATTATTCTCAAAAATATTATATGGTGAAAAAAGATAGAAAACAAGGTGTTTTTGATTCTGTTGGTAATCATTTATCAAGTATTAAAAACTTATGCTGCCATCCCTCCCCCATCCCAAATTTTTTTTTCCCCTGAATGATAACCAAGAGTTTCACCATGGTAACCATTGAGGACAGATACTAGGGGCAGGAAAGACTGAAGGAAGGGGCAAACTATATATAGATATATGATTTTTGAAAGATACTGCACTCGTCTGGGTATCAGAGACAGGCCCTGTCTCAAATATATATATAATTATATATATTTATATAATTTTTTTTAATGCTAAGAATGTATTCTGGGGTTTTTGTGGATTTTGGGTGGGTACAGGTGGCAGTGGCATGATAAATCAGTCAAATCAGCTAAACCCCAAAGTGCTGGGATTACAGGCGTGAGCCACTGCACCCAGCCCTAATAGAAGTTTTTTTATTTCAACCTTTCCAAGCTGCAATACGACAAAACATATCAGGAGACTTAAAGGCTTAAAGAAGAACTTTGACATGTTTCTCTGAAATTCAAAACTGAAATTCACTTTCAGGAATTTATCCTAAGAACACTGGAGACATACCAAAAAAGGACAACTGTAGCAACACTATTTGTACATCCAAATGTACAAATACAGAATTACAGTTCACCACTTCATAAATAACCATTAAAAAGTATTCAAGTACCTCACAGAAAGTAAGTCTATTATATTAAGTAGAATTTAATATATTAACTACAAATTGAAAGCAAAGTAAAACAGCCAAGTTTTTTCTTTTCAGAGATGGGTCTTGCTCTGTCACTCAGGCTGGTGTGCAGAGGTGAGGTCACAGCTCATTGCAGCCTCAAACTCTTTGGTTCAAGCAATCCTCCCACCTTACCCTCCTGAGTTGCTGGGACTACAATCGCCAAGCCACTGGGCCCAGCAAAAGCCAAATTTTATGCTAAAAATGTAACATAAAACCAGCTACAATACTATAAACGTATAGATATATAATCCATATACACGTGAGTATTAAAACATTATTTTCAGATGAATGGCACTGTGACTACCATCTATTTTCTTTTTACTGATGTTGATTTTTAATGAGCTTGTTCTAGAACTCAACTTTTTAACTATTAATACATAATCTGGTATGTTTGCACATTATCAATAAAGTAATAATTTTTTGAATAAATGTAAAAATACATTCTTGGAATTAAGTTCATAAAATTCAGTTCATGTTTCTCCCTCTACCTTTTCTTGTATTTTAATCACTAGGGAAAGAACAATGAATTCAGTATGGGACAGAAACTACACTCTTCGAACACACAGTCCCCTTTTTTTTTTTTTTTGAGACAGAGTCTCACTCTCTTGCCCAGGCTGGAGTGCAGTGGCGCGATCTCAGCTCACTGCAACCTCCGCCTCCTGGGTTCAAGTGATTCTCCTGCCTCAGCCTCCTGAGTAGCTGGGATTACAGCACGCGCCACCACACCCATCTAATTTTTGTATTTTTAGTATAGACGGGGTTTATACTAAAGACCACCATGTTGGTCAGGCTGGTCTCAAACTTTTGACCGCCCGCCGTGGCCTCCCAAAGTGCTGGGATTACAGGCGTGAGCCACCACGCCCAGCCGAACGACAGTCCTACTTAAAAAAAAAAAAAAAAAAAAAAAGTTAGTTTATACATCCTAATTTAGTTTCGCCTTGACTCTAAATACAACCACTCATTTTTATTAACATCAGTGAATTATTTTAGGTTTCTGAGAACCATGACCACAACTTAGTATCAATTTAAGTCATTACGCAGGATAAGAACACAGTGCAGGCCAGGTGAAGTGGCTTACGCCTGTAATCCCAGAACTTTAGGAGGCCAAAGTGGGTGGATCACCTGAGGTCAGGAGTTTGAGACCAGCCTGGCCAACATGATGAAACCCCATCTCTACTAAAAATTCAAAAAATTGGCTAGGCACAATGGCTCATGCCTGTAATACCAGCACTTTGGCACGCAAAGGTGGGTGAATCACAAGGTCAGGAGTTCGAGACCAGCCTGGCCAATATGGTGAAACCCCATCTCTACTAAAAATACAAAATTAGCCAGGCGTGGTGGCGGGCACCTGTAATCCCAGCTACTCAGGAGGCTGAGGCAGAACTGTTTGAACCCGGGAAGCAGAGGCTGCAGTGAGCCGAGATCCCATAATCAAGGCTACTCAAGAAGCTGAGGCAGGAGATCACTTGAACCTGGGAGACGGAGGTTGCAAGTGAGCTGAAATCACACCATCGCACTACAGCCTGAGCAACAAGAGTGAAACTTCATCTCCAAAAAAAAACAAAATACAGTTCAGAAATGGCCCCATAGCTTTAAAACTGGCCTTAACTGTTCTTGTGTAAAAGAATCCAAAGTGGTACCACAGCTAAGCACACCGTAACACACTGGTGCTCAGTGAGTAATTTTTTTTTTTTTTTTTTTTTTGAGATGGAGTCTCACTTCTGTCAATCAGGCTGGAGTAGAGTGGTGCAATCTCGGCTCACTGCAACCTCCGCCTCCCAGGTTCAAGTGATTCTCCCGCCTCAGCCTCCCGAGTAGCTGGAATTACAGGTGTGCACCACCACGTCTGGCTATTTTTTGTATTCTTAGTAGAGACAGGGTTTTGCCAAGTTGGCCAGGGCTGGTCACCTGGGCTTAAGTGATCTGCCAGCCTCGGCCTTCCAAAGGGCTGGGATTAAAGTCGTGAGCCACCTCAGTTAACCTCAATGAGCAATTTTGCAAGGAACATTTTGAAGACATTTTTTATTGTCAGGACTTGGGGTGGGGATACAAACAGCATTTTGTAGGTGGAGGCCAGGGATTTTTTTTTTTTTTTTTTGAGACAGATTCTTGCTTTGTCACCCAGGCTGGAGTACAGTGGCGCAATATCAGCTGATGGCAAACTCAGCCTCCTGAGTTCAAGTGATTCTCATGCCTCAGCGTGCGCCACCACACCCGGCTAATTTTTGTATTTTTAGTAGAGACAGGGTTTCACCATGTTGGCTGGTCTCTTCTGAACTCCCAGCCTCAAGTGATCCGCCCACCTCAGCCTCCCAAAGTGCTGGGATTACAGGTGTGAGCCGCTGCACCTGGCCAGCCAGGGACATTGCCAAATATCCTACAACGCACAGGAAAGTTCTCCATAGCAAATAAATATCAGCCCAAGGCCGGGTGCAGTGACCTATGCCTATAATCCCGACACTCTGTAAGGCTAAGCAGGAGGATCGCTGGAACTCAGGATTTCAAGACCAGCCTGGACAACACAGTGAGAACTTGATTCTACAAAGAAAAAAAAAAAGTCAAAAACACATTTAGCTAAGTATGTGGTACGCGCCTATGGTCTCAGCTACTCAGGAGGCTCAGGCAGGAGCCCAGGAGTTCAAGGCTGCAATGAGCTGTGATGGCTCGACAGAGTGAAACTGTCTCAGAAACAAAAAAAGAAAAATCCAACCCAAAGTGTCAACAGTGCCAAATTTAAGAAACTGCTCTAACAGAGCAACAACTTCCTTAACACACCTCTCCATTACTTGAAATTTCCAGTCTAAATGAAATTTAAGGGCTGGGCATGGGAGACTTACGCCTGTAATCCCTGCACTTTGGCCTAGGCGGGCAGATCACCTGAGGTCAGGAGTTCGAGACCAGCCTGACCAACATGGTGAAACCCTGTCTCTACTAAAATTACAAAAATTAGCTGGGCGCGGTGGTGGGCACCTGTAATCCCAGCTACTCAGTAGGCTGAGGCAGGAGAATTGCTTGAACTCGGGAGATGAAGGTTGCAGTGAGCTGAGATCTCACCACTGCACTCCAGCCTGGGTGACAAGAGCAAAACTGTCTCAAAAAAAAAAAAACAAAAAAAAAACCTTAATTCTCAATAATCACATACAATCAATGATACAATAGATGGTATAGAAATTTTCTTTCCAAAAAAAAAAATTCTCTTTCCTTCTGAAGTATCTAAATTTCACCAATATTTCCTCTTTCCATGGCTTCATTTTTAATGTTTTCTCGTAAGTTGCAAAAATCATAAACCACTTTAGTGAACTTTCTGCCTAGTACACTGACTCACAGAAAAGCTTAGGTTATCCTATGAATATTCTATTCTTGTAATATTTAGAAATTCAGTAAAATATCGTCAATATTTACATACCCTCCCCATCCTCCGTTTCAGGATACTATCCTGCACTCTGTCCTTACTTATTTCTCCTTAAGCGCTATCGGCTCACTGCAACCTCCGCCTCCTGGGTTCAAGCAATTCTCCCCGTCTCAGCCTCCTGCGCAGCTGGGACGACAGGTGCCCGCCACCCACGCCTGGCTGATTTTTGTATTTTTTATTAGACATGGGGTATTGCCGTGTTGGCCAGGCTGGTCTTGAACTCCTGACCTCAGGTGATCCACTCACCCCGGCCTCCCAATGTGCTGGGATTACAGGTGTGAGCCACTGTGCCCAGACTGGAAGCTTTCTTTTTTTAGTCAGTTCCCAATGTGAGAATTAAAGGATGGACAAAGAATTATATGTGAGTAACAATTGTAAAGGCTAGCTGATTTAACCATTACCATGAATGAAAACTCAGAAAAGCAAAATTAAATTTATCAGCTGGACATGGTGGCTCACGCCTGTAATCGCAACACTTTGGGAGGCCGAAACGGGCGGATCACGAGGTCATGACGAGACATGTCCTTGCCAACATGGTGAAACCCCATCTCTACTAAAAATACTGATTGTGGTGGCACGTGCCTGTAGTCCCAGCTACTTGGGAGGCTGAGGCAAGAGTACTGCTTGAACCCGGGAGATGGAGGATGCAGTGAGCCAAGATCACGCCAATGCACAACAGCCTGGCAACAAAGCAAGACTCCATCTCAAAAAATAATAATAATAAATTTATATAAACAGGATTAGAAGAGGTTACACCTTATAAGTGACTGAATTTTTTTTCAGTTTAACAATAAAAAATGTATTCTCCATAACTAGTGAGTTAAGTTTTTGTAGTTGATTTAAGATCAAAGTAACTTCTAGTTACTTGCTGGTCTTCTGATAGTGTCAATGTCTGCGCTACGTGGAGATTTTATAAATGCCAGTGTCCTAGCTCCAATTCAAAAAACCTTTAAGTCATACTTCACTGGTCTTCAAAACCATGTGGTAGTGCCACTAGCAGGAGTAGGTTAAAAGAGTAAATCTTCACTAATCCATAATTAACAAAAAATAACTTTACATTATTTATTCAATCCAGATATGAACCAGTTGTCTGCTCTAAAAGCTAGATATAGATGACCATCATCATTATGGATATATGAAGTAAAAAGTTCAAATTATATAAGTTTTAAGTTAAAAATTCTCTTGATAGCCTGAAAACTTTTCAAATTCAGTTTAGTAATCATATTCAATAATTAATATAATTTTCCCACTTTATGCTAATGCCCATTTAATATACCACAACCTGGATAAAACAAAAATTACATGGGGTGGAGGGGTGTAGTGATAGGGTCTCACTGTGTTGCCCAGGCTGGTCTCAAACTCCTGAGTTCAAGAGATCTTCCTATCTCAGCCTCCCAAAGCACTGGGATTATAGGCATGAGCCACTGCACCCAAAAAAATCACTTTTCTTTTAAAGACAGTCCCCAATTTAAGTAACACAATTTATTCTGAATTAGCAAAGCTTCTCCTATAGTCATGTAAATACACCACATGGTCTGAAAGTAGACAAGGCCACCATTTAGTTAAAATTTACGTTCATCGGCCGGGCACGGTGCCTCGCGCCTGTAATCCCAGCACTTTGGGAGGCTGAGATGGACAGATCACGAGGTCAGGAGTTCAAGACCAACCGGCCAACATGGTGACTCCCCATCTCTACCAAAAATACAAAAATTAGCCAGGCATGGCAGCACGCGCCTGTAGTCCCAACAACTCAGAAGGCTGAGGCAGGAGAATCTCTTAAACTCGGGAAGTGGAGGTTGTATGGTGAGCAGAAATCACGCCACTGCACTCCAGCCTGGGAAACAGTGAGACTCCGCCTCCGAAAAAAAAAAAAAAGCTAGGTTCATTAACTTCTGGATTCATTAAAGAAGTCCCTATTCACAACTTCTAACGATTAGGTGGGGAAAAAGCCACTAATACAAGACTCCTTCGCTGGAAGCCTTCATCCTCAGCAAACTAACACAAGAACAGAAAACGAAACACCGTATGTGCTCACTCATAAGTGAGAGTTGAACAATGAGAACACATGGACACAGGGTGGAGAACACCACACACCGAGGCCTGTCAGGAGGTGGGGGGCAAGGGGTGGAAGAGCATTAGGACAAATACCTAATGAATGCAGGGCTTACAACCTAGATGACAGGTTGATAGATGCAGCAAACCACCATGGCACATGTATACCTATGTAACAAACCTGTGCATTCTGCACATGTATCCTGGCACTTAAAGTAAAATAAAATAAAATAAAATGACTCTTTCAAATATATATACCTCCAAGTTTAACAATAACAAATTTTGTAATTTCTTTCCAAAAGACTGAAATACAGGAAAGGAAACAGTTTTCTAATGACTCAATCTCTTGAGAATGGTGTAATGCATTATTAAACTTTCTATGCTAAAGCAGAGCTGTACAATAGGTACATAATGTGAGACATACATGTAACTTTAAATCGTTTAGTAACTACATTAAGGTGAAAACTGGACAGGCGCGGTGGCTCACGCCTATAATCCCAGTGCTTTGGGAGGCTGAGGAGGATGGATCACCTGAAGTCAGGAGTTCAACACCAGCCTGGCCAACCTGGTGAAACCCTGTCTCTACTAAAAATACAGAAATTAGCTGGGCGTGGTGGTGGACGCCTGTAATCCCAGCTACTCAGGAGGCTTGAAACACTCTTGCTCTGTTGCCCAGGGTGGAGTGCAATGGCAGATCATGGTTCACTCAGTCTTGAGCTCCTGAGCTCAAGGGATCTTCCCACCTCAGACTCCTGAGTGGCTGGGTCTACAGGTGCACAACACCATGCTCAGCAAATTTTATTATTTATTTTGTAAAGATGGGGTCTCATTGTGTTGCTCAGGCTGGTCTCAAACTCCTGGGCTCAACTGATCCTCCTACCTTGGCCTCCCAAAGTGCTGAGATTACAGGCATGAGGCAACATGCACAGCCCAAAATACATTTTATTTAACCCAATATCAAAAGTATTTCAAAAGAATTCAAAATTAATTTTAAAAAGTATTTTTTCATATAAAAACCAATATTTGTTTAACATTTGATAAATAAAACTAATGAAATACTTTGTATTTTCCATACTGGATCTCTAAAATCTAATACATCCTCTACACTCATTGCACATATCAATACATTTCAGGTACTCAACAGCCACATGTGGCTAGTGGCTTCTGAACTCAACGGTGCAACTCTAGAGCAGAATAAGGCTCCTCTGCAATTTGCTGACAAAAATGCAACCCAAGAATCTTCCCATTCTCTAATCACAAATGATTTTTCAGGCACATCCTTATGTTAAAACTTGACTACAAAACACCAAAGTGATCTTATAACCTTTACAATCTCTAATAAAATATTAAAAATCACAAGTTATGTTACTTTTATATGGTGTACAAACCTTTTTAAAAAGCCCAGGCAGAATAATGACCATCACTGAAGTGCAAATTTTAAAAATATGAAACTGTCTCTTTGAAAATAAGCTCACTCCTAAAATGAAGTAGATGATAGTCCTTCTCTAGGAATAAGGGAATTCTAGCCATAATGAGTGATCTTACTCCACCACAGTAGCAGCATTCACTTTACTAAACAATGAATGATAACCTTAAGGTGGCTATATGTGAACAAAATACTTTTTCATGAGAGAAGGCCAAAGAAACAACCAGAAGAGTTCATAGTACCTTTGCAAACTTGAAGAATGGTCTTGGATCTTTTCTGAAATATTCAATATCAAACATCGCTTGAGGATCTGGAAGATCTGGGAAGTCTACAGCAAGGCGAGCATAAATACCATCCCTTGACCTGAAGTCAGGTATTCCACATGAAACAGACACCTAAAATGTGCATGGCATAATTTGTAAAAATAAATCTTCTACCTTTATAGGAACTAGCTAGCTCTCTTACCATATAATTAGGTAAGAGTTGAGAAAGAAAATTTTAGTCTGAAACTTATTTTAAGAAATAAAAATACAACCCTACCCTTATTTCAGAAATAAAACTCCCAAATAACTGAGTAAAATTAAATATACCTCATATTCCAACTTTAACACAGATAAGGAATTTTTAAGTCAGGCTAATTTTAAGCCTTTTAAGCGTTTAGCCAACAAAGCAAATGCAACTTGAGAAGAAAATAAACCACTTCAACAAATTATTTTAAGTAGAAAGTAGGGAATAACTTTTTCTCTTTTTCCTTTTTTTTTTTTTGAGACGGAGTCTTACACTGTCGCCCGGTCTGGAGTGCAGTGGCGTAATCTCGGCTCACTGTAAGCTCCGCCTCCTGGGTTCACACCATTCTCCTGCCTCAGCCTCCCGAGTAGCTGGGACTACAGGTGCCCACCACCGTGCCCGGCTAATTTTTTGTATTTTTAGTAGAGACGGGGTGTCACCATGTTAGCCAAGATGGTCTTGATCTCCTGACCCTGTGATCCGTGGGCCTCAGCCTCCCAAAGTGCTGGGATTACAAGCATATGCCACCACACCCAGCTTTTTGTTTTTTTTCTTTTTAGACAGTTTCGCTCTGATACCCAGGCTGGAGTACAGTGGTGCCATCATGGCTCATTGTGGCCTTAACCTTTCTGGCTCAAGCAATCCTCCCACCTCAGCCTCCTTAGTAGCTGGGACTACAAGTACACACCAGCACACCAGGCTAATTTTTTGTAGAGTCAGGGTCTATGTTGCTCAGGGTGATCTCAAACTCCAGGGCTCAAGTGATCCTCCCACTTTAGCCACCCAAAGTGCTGGAATTACATGCATGAGCCACTCCACCAGCCAAGAATTTCTATTACAGAGAAGTAATTCCAAAGAAATTGCTCCTTTAGTTAGGATTCTATTACCTCAATACTACTACAATTCTCTATTTTCATTAAAAAAACAATGTATAGACAGGCGCGGTGGATCACGCCTGTAATCCCAGCACTTTGGGAGGCCAAGGCAGGCGGATCATAAGGTCAGGAGTTTGAGACCAGCCTGGCCAATATGGTGAAACCCCGTCTCTACTAAAAATACAAAAATTAGCCAGGTGTAGTGGCGTGCGCCTGTAATCCCAGCTACTCAGGAGGCTGAGGCAAGAGAATTGCTTGAACCCGGGAGGCATAGGTTGCAGTGAGCCAAGATCGTACCACGGCACTCCAGCCTGGGCAACAGAGCAAGACTCAGGCCAGGAGAGATTGAGGCTGCAGTGAGCCCTGATGGCACCACTGCACTCCAGCCAGGGCAACACAGCAAGACCCTGTATCAAAAAAAAAAAAAAAAGTGTATAATATTTCAATTCTTCATTTCTTTGAGACTTATGCACTAATCGTACAAAAAAAATCCTGACATTTCAAATAGAGATTTCAGAAGTTATTGTTTCATCATCTTACCAGAGTTGACTCCAATTTGATCTGGAGTCAAGGTCAATTTAAGTTAAACAAACTTGTCTACATCGTTATCTGTGAGCAAAACATACTCCTGATGATCATCTAAGATTATGTAACACCCTTTCACAACTCGAAATGGCAGAAAACAGGACAAAATTTTACTACAGCAGTTGCTCTGGTTGCTAACATGTAATATACTCTGTATAAAACACACACTATGCAATAGCCTTAGGTAACTAATTAGCTGCAACCCTAAGGTAGATCAAATAGAAAACGTCAGGTCGCCACAATGACATCATCTTAATTAAAATGGAGGTAAGGGAGGAATCTGTTACTCTTCCCAACATTAAGCTTTTCATTTGTGAATACCAATTAGGTTTCCAGTTTCTCATAAAGATCTAACAAATATCCAATTTATCCATCAGACTGACATCCCTTAACAAAAGCAGAGTTTCAATTCCCTGAATCTCCTTTAGGAGCTGTGATATAATGTAGGTAAAAATCTTGCCTTAACTCCATTTACCCACTGTGCTATAAATAAGCAGAAGCAAATATTTTTTAAGGCTGGAGAGGTTTTAAAAATCTGAACTAATTTAGCAACTGCTGCTGCACTCAGTTTTTGGCAGTTCCCAAACATCCATTATCATGTAAGGATAAATCCTTCTAAACCAGAAAAACGTTTCCTACTTGTAAAAGACGTAAGAAAATACATATACGACCTCCCCCATGTACTAGTCTTACATACCCCAGCTCCAGTTAGAACTATAATTTTTTTGCACTCTTGCAGTAATTTCACAGCATCTTCAATTGTATTAATATCTTTTCTTTTTTTCCTCTTTGGTGGTTCTGAAAGGATATTAATAACAATCTGCCACAGTGTCATATCATCCAACTCAGGTGGAGGAATTGTTTCCGGCAATAAATCTTTAAGAATTGTTCGAGGATCTGTGCCAATCATAAGATGTTGCTGAACAAAAGTATATGGACCTACAATAAGGGGGAAAAGGCTTAAAGTCAACTTATCAAGTAATTCAAAATCTCATTTATTTTCTGAAGTAATGAGTTAGCAATCTGTGAGGGTTTTTTGCAAAGTAAGAAAATGCAATTTAATGGTATTTCATTCTCAGTACACTCAGAATTAATGATATATCCCAATGAGATTAGGAAGATCTAATGAAGAGTTGGGAAGACCCCCTTCAGCTGTAAGTATATATTTTAACAGTCTAATTAATTAACAACCAGAATTAAGTTCTTATGGTTAATATCTAGAAACACACACCATAATACCAAAAGTATTTACAAAAGGGTTCTACAAATCAACACAGAAAAGATCATACCAGTCCTAAAAGCCTGTACTACTTATTAAAACCACACAGGAAAAAGAAATGAAAATCTATACATAACTGCCATCTTAATTTTTTTCCGGTAATTTTTCAATTTGATCTTAACCAATCTTCCAAAATAATACATACAATGTTGATGTTCTGAGAACTAATCATTTTCTTTTACCCTGAGATTGCTCAGACCAGCTCCCTAGGCTTGAGAAAACAAAAATAAATAAATTACAGACACCAAAGAGAAACTGATCTTCACTATGTTTAAATAGTCAAGCCATTTGTAAGAGTGACAACATAAAAAGATCCACTTTCAAGATGGTTATGTTATATCTTTGGTATAAAAAACTGATAATGCTTTCTACATCGAAATACTTTCCCATTTCATTCACATATTTATTAAATATTTATTGAGCACAAACTATGTGCTAGGCACTTTTTTTGGCACTGACAAGACAGGAGTATACAAGTCAGTCAAAAATTCCTGCTCCCATAGAATTTATATTCTAGACCAGGAAACAACACAATCTAAAAAATAAGATACAGAGCTTTACAAGAAGTGGTAAGTGTAAAATAAAATGAAAAAAAGGAATATGAAGTGAGGGAGGAAGATATTCTAACTGGATGAAGAACACTACACAAAAAGGGTACAAGTGAGGCAGGGCGAGGTGGCTCATGCCTGTAATCCCAGCACTTTGGGAGGCCCAGGCGGGCGGATCACCTGAGGTCGGGAGTTCAAGACCAGCCTGACCAACATGTAGAAACCCCGTCTCTACTGAAAATTCAAAATTGGCCGGGCGTAGTGGCATATGCATGTAATCCCAGCTGCTCGGGAGGCTGAGGCAGGAGAATCGCTTGAACCCGGAAGGCGGAGGGTACGGTGAACCCAAATTGCGCCATTGCACTCCAGCCTCCGCCAACAAGAGCGAAACTCTGTCTCAAAACAAACAAACCAAAAAATGTACATTTACTCTCTAAAATTAACAGCTCTGAGCCATACCTATCCGTGGCCTCGGAGTCCAGTCACTAGAGCTTGCATGTGAGGCTCTATCCTCCTCATCACTTTCACAGGAATGAAAACCATTAGTGATAATTTCATCACCGAACAGAAGGTTATCTGCAAAAGAAACCAAGTCAGTCAAGGCTACCAAAACAACATGCACCTAAAATGTATGAACAGTTATAGAGCGATCATTTTCATCGAGTACAGCATTTAACATTTATACTGCGTGTGTAAAGCATGCCTATGGGGTCAGCTTGCACTGTTCATTCGAACAGTTTCTTCATCTTTAGGAATTCTGCTCAGACTCAGTTTCAGCCAAAATCTAAAAATAAAGTCTACTTAGAAAAGATAGCCGGGAGCGGTGGCTCACGCCTGTTCCAGAGCTTTGGGAGGCCGAGGCAGGCGGATCACCTGAGGTTGGGAGTTCGAGACTAGCCTGACCAACATGGAGAACCCTCGTCTCTACTAATAATACAAAAATTAGCCGGGCATGGTGGCGCATGCCTGTAATCCCAACTACTCGGGAGGCTGAGGCACGAGAATGGCTTGAACCCGGGAGGCGGAGGTTGCAGTGAGCCGAGATCGCGCCATTGCACTCCAGCTTGGGTAACAAGAGCTAAACTCCATCTTTAAAAAAAAAAAGAAAATAAAATAAAAAAAAAGAAAAGATAATAATCTAGCTAGAATGTACCATACAATCACAAATAACGTTCGTGAAATGTGTAATAAATGGACATTTACATAAAAACATCATTCAAATATAACCTTGGCAATGCGCACGTTAAACTCTTACATAATACTATAGGTATCTGCATTGTTTCCTCTATTAAATAAACGGTATTAATAACACAATTATTATTAGGTAAATAATAAATTAGTATTCAACTGTGTTGCTTGAAATCAGGGTCTCTACTAAATCAGTCCCTAAAAGCACATATTACTTTTTTTTTTTTTTTTTTTTTTTTTTTTGAGACGGGGTCTCACTCTGTTGCCAACCCCGGAGCGCAGTGGCGCGATCTCGGCTCACTGCAACCTCCGCCTCCCGGGTTCAAGCGATTCTCCTGCTTCAGCCTGCCGAGTAGCTGGGACTACAGACACCCGCCACCACACCCACCTAATTTTTGTGTTTTTAGTAGAGACGAGGTTTCACCATGTTGGCCAGGATGGTCTTGATTTCTTGACTTCGTGATCCGTCCGCCTCGGCCTCCCAAAGTGCTGGGATTACAGGCGTGAGCCACCGCGCCCGGTTAGGTTTCTTATTTTTGATCTGAGGAGTTTCTATCCCTGATAGGTGTTCATCTTTATCAATATTTGGGTCAGGCCGGACGCGGTGGCTCTTTTCGTGTAATCCTAGCACTTTGGGAGGCCAAAGCGGGAGGATCTCTTGAGCCTGGGAGTTTTAGACCAGCTTGGGCAACATAGCGAGACCTCCTCTCTACTAAAAATAAAAAAAGCCGGACGTGGTGTCGCACACCTGTAGTCCCAGCTACTGAGAGTTCGAGGTTGCAGTGAGCTGTGATCGCGCCACTGCACTCCAGGGTTGGCAACAGAGCGAGACTCCGTCTCAAAAAAAAAAAAAAGAAACCTTCAAGAACATGACAACTGCAACATATCTGCTTCATTATGCTAGAAGTGTTAAATTTGTTTCTCAATACTACATACATACAAAAAAAGCATGCTTAGCCCAAACACCGTTACCGTACAAGAGCAAGATTAGAATAAAAGTAATGCGAACTGCTCTAAAAGTACTCCCTTTCCCCCCCATGCCCACTCCTAACTGCATTACAGAATGGTAATGTCTTCAGGAACAGCCACGTTCTTTAAATTTTGCAAGCTGTGACTACAGAAACAGCTTTCCTCTTTTAAAAATTGTAATTTCAGGCATAAAAATATAGACCAAAAAAACAAAAAAACGCTAACTGCACAGGTGTCAGTTTGCAAAAAGCAATTGAAAACGCAGACCAACGGGACAGCCAAAAAGTTGCAGACTTAAGTGTGCTGGGGGGTGGAGGAGAAAAGCAAAGAAAATTTTTAAAAAAATGAAGAAAAGGAAAGAAAAAAGAAAGCTCTAACAAAAGCAATATGCTAAAAACAGTAAGAGGGGGAGAGAAACTTATTTTAAACCGACTGCGAGAGTCTCCCGACCTGGCTGCTGCGCCAAGAACAAGGCCGCCCAGGCGGGCCACGGACGGAGGAAAAGAGCGAAGCCACTGGCAGCTCGCACAGTAGGAACGGCAGCTCCGGAGAAGCGCAGCTGAGCGGAGGGCCGTGGTGGGGAGGGGAATGCCGCGGAGCCTGCCCCGAGCCCCGGGCCGCCCTCAACCTCACGCCAGTAGGAGCCCGGGGAGAGGGAGGAGGAGATGCGCAGTTCCGGCCGCCCGCACCCTGCGCACCTCGGTACCCAATCGCCGCCGCCGCCGCCGCCTCTTCCTCCTCCTCGCCCTCGTCGTCGTCGTCGTCTTCGTCGTAGAAGTTGTCGGCCAGCGGTGGCTCCCGAGATGGGCCCTGCAGGCCCGGCCCATTGTCTCCTTCCCCAGCCGCCGCAGTCGCCTGGGCCTCTTGCTCCCCGCCCGCCGCCGCCGCCTCTGCCTCCGCCTCCCGCCACAGCGCCGCCGCCGCAGCCGGGCAGCCCCCGGCCGCCGCCGGCACCTCACGCTCTGGGGCCGCCCCACCGGGCTCGCCCGGGCTCCGCTCGAGGCCGGGACCGTCTCTCCGCGGCCTCTTGCGGAGCGGCTCCCCGGCGGGGGACGACGCGGCCTCCCTCTCGGCCCCCGCCGCCGAGGGGGAGCCGCCGGGCTGAAGGGCGAGGGCCGCCTCGTCCGCCATCTTCCAACTGCCTCTCTGGCCCTCCTCCCTCGCCTCCTCTGCTCCCGCTCGACGCGCGGCACTGGCGCCCCCGCGGCTCTGGCTGCGGGAGATTTAAACCCCGTCACGTGACCCGCCCCATCGTCGCCCCCGCCCTCTCGGCGCTCCCGCCACCCACGCGGGCCAGACCACAACACTACGGGTCACGTGGCGGGCGGAGGCTGCTGCGTCTACCGCTTCGCCTGGGCTGGAAGCACACTCGGCCTCGGCGGTCGGCGGCCCTGCCCCTTTGTGGTGAGCGTGTAGTGCAGCCAAATTCACCCCTCCGCCGCTTTCTCAACTTCTCTTTCAAACCGACCTCAAATCACTACCGCCGGAACAGCTCAAGTTTTGATCCGCCCTGGGAATTTCCACCTGGCCTGCCTTAGCCTTGTCTAGATTTAGCTAAGGGTTAAAACACAGCTGAATCTGGCTAGGACTTAGCTCCCTGAAATACGCTCGATAGTTGTTCTGTTTTGTTAATAAGTAGGAAGAGAGGCAAAAGGAGGCGGCTCCTTTCCCACCCTACTCACACCGTTCTGACAGCTCCTCTTTAGCTCCTTTTTCTGCTCCTTGCTTCTCTCCTTAGTCGGTTGCTTTTCTCCCCTCTCTCCATCACTTGTAGAGTGGTATAGATTGTAAAATCCTTGAAGGCCTATGTCCTCCTGGGAAGACCTTTGACGTGGAGGTTTGGAGATCAGCCTATCTACTTTCTGGCCCCACCTTGGCTTCAAATGTGTGTGAATTCCCTCCTCCGGGCCTCAGTTTTCTCACATGCAGAATGGGTTTGTTGGGTCAGTATGAGGAGAGCATGGGAAGGAAATGACTTGGCCTCCATGCACATCTGCCCTTGGTTAAAATTTCGAGTCCTTGCTTTCTAGCGTGAGCTATCTAGCCGTTTCTAAACTTAATTTTTCTCATGTCTTAAATGGTAATAAGTATTTTAAAACGTCATAGATTTAAATGAGATAACCAGATGTAAAATGAGGGGTACCTAGTAGTTCAAAAGGCTTAGTGGAAAGCCCTTCCACTTTCCTCTGTCCCTGAAATTCTGGGACACTGTGACTCCATATCTAATCTTAACTAAGGACCCATATAACCCATGGTAGATCTAGAGCCACTGTTTGTTATGGCATCTGCCTGGAGCACAGCGTTTCTATCTGTTTAAAGGACCTCTACGTATTTATGGTACACTGTCCCTTAAGCCTAGTATGGGTTCTGGCCATACTCCATCAATTACCTGCGTGACTTCAGGCAATCAACTTAAAGCTGTTTCTTCATCCTTAAAATAAAAAATAAAAAGCTGGAAATATATCGCTAAGGTCCTATCTACATCCAAAAGTCTTATTTCATCTGGTCACCACTATTCATTTCTGAAAGTGATCATCTCCAGTCCTAGAAGCCTTAAAACCATCTTTGGGTGTGGGGGTGGGGGCGCAAGGGGAGGGAGAGCATTAGGACAAATAGCTAATGCATGCGGGACTTAAAACCTAGCTGTGCGCGGTGGCTCCTGCCTGTAATCCCAGCACTTTGGGAGGCCGAGGCGGGCAGATCACCTGAAGTCGGAAGTTCGAGACCAGCCTGACCAACATGGAGAAACCCCGTCTCTACTAAAAATACAAAATTAGCCGGGCGTGGTGGCAAATGCCTGTAATCACAGCTACTCGAAAGGCTGAGGCAGGAGAATCGCTTGAACCCGGGAGGCAGAGGTTGCGGTGAGCCGAGATCGCACCATTGCACTCCAGCCTGGGCAACAAGAGCGAAACTCCGTCTCAAAAAATATATATAAATAAAACCTAGATGAGGGGTTGATTGGTGCAGCAAACCACCATGGCTCACCTATAAGTATGTAACAAACCTACACATTCTGCACCTGTATCCTGGAACTTAAATTAAAAAAAAAAAAAATCTTTGAAGCGTTCCTTCATACTGATCCCTCTGAAATCCATCTGACCAATCAATGACCAAATCCTGTTGTCCTTCCTTTCTTCCTACACTCCTCCCAATTCCTGACTAGGCACCACATTCCTAGTGGTTGACATACTTGGTCCTCCCCACTTTCTTACACTACAAAATATTTCATAAATTGACTCTCAACTACGTTGGTGGAATGCAATATATGAAATGTTGAGAGTCAGTATCCCAATAAAATAGAAACAAAATTCCCAGCTTTTTTGAGAAAAAGATGTCTGTAAGCTTATGAGCATCCTGTTATTTATTCATTCATTTATATTTATAGTATATTATTGACACGTGAAGTTTATGAACTACAAGAAATGCTATGTGATCAGTATTATTGTTAGTATGCTGAGAGGTCAGAGATGCAGTATGCTTTTCAGGTAGGATAAATGAGAGACAGAAATTGTATTAAAACAAACATAAAAACAAAAAATCCCAGTTAGACTTCTGGTCTACCACTGGTTAAGAACTAACATTAAGGCCAGGCACTGTGGCTCACGCCTGTAAATCCCAGCACTTTGGGAGGCCGAGGTCAGCGGATCACCTGATGTCAGGAGTTCGAGACCAGCCTGACCAGTATGATATAACCCCGTCTCCACTAAAAATACAAAAAGTAGCCCAGAGTGGTGGCATGCGCCTGTAATCCCAGCTACTCGGGAGGCTGAGACGGGAGAATCGCTTGAACCCAGGAGGTGGAGGTTGCAGTGACCTGAGATCCCGCCATTGCACTCCAGCCTGGGCAATAAGAGTGAAACTCCGTCTCAAAAAAAAAAAAAAAAAAAAAAAAAACCATTAATATTCTGGCTGACTTAGTAGTTCTGTTCTCCTAAGTTAATAAATTGGCCTGCCAGGCGAGGTGGCTCACACCTGTAATCCCAGCACTTTGGGAGGTCGAGGCGGGCGGATCACAAGGTCAGCAGATCAAGACCATCCTGGCTAACACGGTGAAACCCCGTCTCTACTAAAAATACAAAAAATTAGCCAAGCGTGGTGGCGGGCACCTGTAGTCCCAGCTACTCGGGAGGCTGAGGCAGCAGAATGGCGTGAACCCGGGAGGCGGAGCTTGCAGTGAGCCGAGACAGCGCCACTGCACTCCAGCCTGGGCGACACAGCCAGACTCCGTCTCAAAAAAAAAAAAAAAAATACAAAAATTAGCCAGGCATGGTGGCATGCACATGTAGTCCCAGCTACTAGGGAGGCTGAGGTGGGAGAATTACTTGAACCCAGGAGGTAGAGTTTGCAGTGAGCCAAGATCATGCCACTGCACTCCTGCCTGAGTGACAGAGTGAGACTCTGTCTCAAAAAAACAAACAAACAAAAATCTTTATCGTGGCATTGATATTGCTGGGGAAAAGTCAAGAAAACAATCCGTATGTCTTCAATAAAAAACCTGTTGATCAAATTATGGTGCACACATACTATGGCATATTATGCCACCATTAAAAGGTTTTGTGGGCCAGGCGCAGTGGCTCACGCCTGTAATCCTGGTACTTTGGGAGGCTGAGGTGGGCGGATCACGAGGTCAGGAGATCCAGACCATCCTGGCTAACACGGTGAAACCCAGTCTCTACTAAAAATACAAAAAAATTAGCCGGGCGTGGTGGCAGGCACTTGTAGTCCCAGCTACTCGGGAGGCTGAGGCAGGAGAATGGCGTGAACCCAGGAGGCGGAGGTTGCAGTGACCCGAGATCGCGCCACTGCACTCCAGCCTGGGCAACAGAGCAAGACTCTGTCTCAAAAAAAAATAAAAAAATAAAAAATGAAAATATAAAAGGGTTTGTAACTGTTGTTGTTGAGGAGTGTGTGTGAAACACTGTGAGTGACAAAAGCAAGTTGCACAGTAATGTGTGCATTATTGTCCTTTCTTATTTAATAAATATCCCTTTATTATTATTTTATTTTATTAATTAAAATTTTTTTTTGAGATGGAATCTCTCTCTGTTGTCCAGGCTGGAGTGCAGTGGCACAATTTTGGCTCACTGCAACCTCCACCTCCTGGGTTCAAGCGATTCTTCCACCTCAGCCTCCCCAATAGCTGGGACTACAGGTGCGTGCCACCATGCCCGGCTAATTTTCATATTTTTAGTAGAGACAGGGTTTCGCCATACTGGCCAGGCTGGTCTCAAACTCCTGACCTCATAATCCATCCGCCTTGGCCTCCCAAAGTGCTGGCATTATAGGTGTGAGTCACCGTGCCCGGCCAATTATTATTATTTTTTAAACCTCTATATGCCTATGAGAAAAGAAAAGTATTTTTATCTGATGAATGTGAGTCATTTTAAATTATTAGGCCCAAAGAGACATAAAAACGAGACAGCAGACTGGGCACGGTGGCTCACACCTGTAATCCCAACACTTTGGGAGGCTGAAGTGGGAGATTGCTTGAGGTCAAAAGTTCAAGACCATCCTGACCAACATGGCGAAACCCCATCTCTACAAAAGATACAAAAATCAGCCAGGTGTTGTGGCCCTTGCCTGTAGTCCCAGCTACTTGGAAGTCTGCGGTGGGAGAATCACCTGACCCTGGGGAGATCCAGGATGCAGTGAGCCGAGATTGCGCCACCGTACTCCAGCCTGGGTGACAGAGCTTACTCCCCACTTTGTGTATTCGTCTCTTGAAACTGCTTGCCACAAGTAGCTATAAATTCACCCAATGCTTCAGCATATCATAAGAGTGAAAAGAAAAAAAAATTCATCCAATAATGCCACACCAGACACTATAAACTGCACCCTATAACTTAACAATGTATAGCCAATCACTAATCATTGTTATTTCTGTAAACCAATGAGAATTCCTGACAGATACCTTTGTTATCGGCTCACTCCCTGCCCGCTTTTTCACTTAAAAAACCTTCCTGTAATGGATAAGGAGCTGAGTGAAGCTCATATCCAAGATTACTTGGGTCTAAATCTTCCAGGCAGCTATCTTCACTTTGGCTCAGTTAAACTCTTTAAATTATATTTTGTGCCTCAGCCTCTTCCTTTTAGGTCAATGTCTTTTTTTTTTTTTTTTCTTGTTTTTGAGACCAAGTCTCCTGCTGTCACCCAGGCTGGAGTGCAGTGGTGCGATCTCGGCTCACTGCAACCTCTGCCTCCCAAGTTCAAGTGATTCTCCCACCTCAGCCTCCTGGGTAGTAGCTGGGATTACCGGCATGCATTACCATGCCTGGCTACTTTTTGTATTTTTAGTAGAGATGGAGTTTCACCATATTGGCCAGGCTGGTCTTGAACTCCCGACCTCAGATAATTCACCTGCATTGGCCTCCAAAAGTGCTGGGATTACAGGCGTGAGACATGGTGCCAGGCGTAGGTCAAAATCTATATACAAATCTACATACAAGGGCAGGTGTGGTGTCTCACACTTGTGATCCTAGCACTTTGGGAGGCTGAGGCAGGGAGACTACTTGAGCCCAGGAGTTTGAGACCAGCCTGGGCAACATGAGGAAACCCCATCTCCATAAAAAGTACAAAAATTAGCCAGGTGTGGGCTGGGCGCGGTGGCTCACGCCTTTAATCCCAGCACTTTGGGAGGCAGAGGCAGGCAGATCACAAGGTCAGGAGTTCGAGACCAGCCTGACCAACACGGGGAAACACCATCTCTACTAAAAATACAAAAATTAGCTGGGCATGGTGTTGCATGCCTGTAATCCCAGCTACTCAGGAGGCTGAGGCAGGAGAATCGCTTGAACCCGGGAGGTGAAAGTTGCCGTGAGCCAAGATCGTGCCATTGCAGTCTAGCCTGGGCGACAGGGGGAGACTCCATCTCAAAAAAAAAAAAAAAAAAATTAGCCAGGCGTGGTGGTGCGCACTGGTCGTCCCAGCTACTTGAGAAGCTAAGGGACGAGAACTGCCTGAGCCCAGAAGGCAGAGGTTGCAGTGAGCTGAGGTCGCACCATTGCACTCCAGCCTTGGCGACAGGAGTGAAACCCTGTCTTGAAAAAAAAAAAGAAAAAAAGAAAGAAAAAGAAAAAATATTTACATATAAATATGGCTATAAGGCCAGGTGCGGTGGCTCATGCCTGTAATCCCAGCACTTTGGGAGCCCGAGGCGGGTGGATCACGGGGTCAGGAGTCTGAGACCAGCCTGGCCAACATAGTGAAACCCTGTCTCTGCTAAAAATACAAAAATTAGCCGGGCATGGTGGCGCATGCCTGTAATCCCAGCTACTAGGGAGGCTGAAGCAAGAGAATCGCTTGAACCTGGGAGATGGAGGTTGCAGTGAACCGAGATCGCACCACTGCACTCCAGCCTGGGTGACAGAGCAAGACTCTGTCTCAAAAAAAAAAAAAAAAAGGGCTATAGAGGCTTAGAAAAAGTATGGCAAGTTACATATCAAAATGTTAACATTTTAACATCCCTGACTGAGGGGCCTGGACATAGATGGGAGGGTTGAGGACACATTAATAACTATTTCTTGCTAAAATTTCACATATTAAAATGAGAACTTTTTTTAGTAATTTAAAGGAAAAAGAGTAACTGTTTTTTTGTAACTGCAAGCTGAGCGCTAGCCCTTGAGCTCTGGTGACCCTCCCATTCTTTGAGGCTTGAGAAGTTGGCTGACTTTATTGTCTTACATCTCTTCATTTTAGATTTCCTAGGCATACCTACACATTTAACAGATGCTATTCTTTCATGGTTTAAAATATGTTGTTTTTTCAGAAACAGGATCTTACCCTGTTGGCTAGGCTGGAGTGCAGTGGCACAATCATAGTTTGCTGCAGCCTCAAACTCCTGGGTTCAAGCAATCCTCACTTCAGCCTCCTAAGTAGCTGGTCTACAGCCATGTACCACCATACCTGGCTAATTTTTCAATTTTTAATAGAGATGGGGTCTTG
Source organism: Pongo abelii (assembly GCF_028885655.2). Lineage (NCBI taxonomy): Eukaryota > Metazoa > Chordata > Mammalia > Primates > Hominidae > Pongo > Pongo abelii. The sequence continues at coordinate 76,374,133 of NC_071993.2, forward strand.
CTAGGTTGCCCAGGTTGGCCTCAAACTCTTGACCCCAAGGCATCCTTCTGCCTGTTTTGTCTTTTTGACGAGGTTAAAAGACAAGTGTTGTACTTTCCAACAGAACTTAAGATTCTGCACTTTATCAAACACCGTTTGGGGAGCTGTGTGAAATTTCCAAACTATAACAAATAGTTTAGTCATGCAGCCTGCCTTCTACCAGCAGTATATAAACTTAAATCAGTGGTTCTCAACTGGGAGATTTTGCCCTCCATCCCCTAGAGGACATTTGACATTTCAAAGACATTTCTGGTTGTCACACCTGGGAGAAGGATGTACTGCTCGCATCCAGCAGATAGAAGCCAAGGGTGTTGCTAAATGTTCTAGAAATCTAGAAAATAGCCGTCTACAACAAATAATTATCCAGCCAAAATTTCAACAGTGCCGTGCCTGAGAAACACTGGCCTAAAATTTCAACCATATAGGGCAAGTGGTAATGATTGGGGCTCTAAGTGAGGAAGGTTCCCAAGGGAATGAAAGGGCAAGCTTTTATTATCAAGGCTAGGTTGCAGAGCAGCAGAGGAGTGATTTTCACATTGGTTTTTATCAGCAGAATCCACCCATTGAATGAACTTAACTCTATTGTACAGTATCATAAAGACAGATTTCCTTTATAAAGGACTCATTAATTATTAAGAAAAAGATTGATAGCGTAGTTGGAAATGAAGAGTTCAGTTCACAGAAAATAGGACACAAGTGGCTTTTAAACATATGAAAGTTGTAAAACTCACTCATAAATACAGAACTATGCATTAACCTATAACAAAATATCAGTTTTCACCCATCAAAATAGTAAGGAACTGGCCAGGCATGGCCTGTAATCCATTTTGGGAGGCCGAGGCGAGCAAATCACTTGAGGTCAGGAGTTAGAGACCAGCCTGGCCAAAATGGCAAAACTCTGTCTCTACTAAAAATACAAAAATTAGCTGGGCGTGGTGGCAGACATCTGTAATCACAGCTACTCAGGAGGCTGAGGCAGGAGAATCACTTGAACCGGGGAGGAGGAGGTTGCAGTGAGTCAAGATCGTGCCACTGCACTCCAGCCTGGGCGACAGAGCAAGACTCTTTTTTTTCTCTCTTTTTTTTTTGAGATGGAGTCTTGCTCTGTCACCCAGGCTGGAGTGCAGTGGCACAATCTCAGCTCACTGCAACCTCCGCCTCCCAGGTTCAAGCGATTCTCTTGCCTCAACCTCCCTAGTAGCTGGGACTACAGGCATGCACCACCACACCCGGCTAATTTTTGTATTTTTAGTAGAGACTGGGTTTCGCCATGTTGGCCAGACTGGTCTCGAACTCCTTACCTTGTGATCCGCCTACCTCGGCCTCCCAAAGTGCTGGGATTACAGGTGTGAGCCACCACGCCCGGTCGGGAAGACTCTGTCTCAAAAAATAAAAAAGAAAGGAACAAAAACATGATCATATATTACATTGGCAAGGATGTAAAAAGCCAGGCCCTCTTGTACAGTGATAATAGAATTGTAAATTGGTACAACTCCCTGGAAGGTTATTTGGCACTATTTATCAAAATATAAATTGCATATACCTTTTAATCTAGCAATTCCAATTCTAGGAATCCACTTTATAGAATTACTTTCACACATGTGAAATTACATATATTTAAGGCTATTCATTGTGCTTTTGTTTATACTAGCAGAAAACTGGAAATACACTAATTGTCCATTAATGGCGAACTTGCCAAACAATATTACCAGTACCTATCCTTATATGTACATAGATTATCAAACTCAAGAAGTGGGTAATAGAAGTTGCTCCTAGGGAGGGGAAATGGGAGACAAAAAGACAAAAGTGTGAAGGAGATTTTTTAAAAATATTTTGTGCCTTTTGAAGTCTTCACCATATATATCATACATATATGCATACATTCATATGTATTACATTACACACACTAAGCTTTTCTGGGTGAAACAGCCTCCCCTACTGTCCATCACAGCACCCTGCAAGACATCACTGAGGATATCTAGAGTCCCAAAAGAACATAGTAAAAACCAGTGTCAAAAACAAACACGTGGCCGGGCACGGTGGCTCACGCTTGTAATCCCAGCACTTTGTGAGGCCGAGGTGGGTGGATCATGAGGTCAGGAGTTGAGACCAGCCTGGCCAACACAGTGAAACCCATCTCTACTGAAAATACAAAAATTAGCTGGGCTTGATGGCAGGCGCCTGTAATCCCAATTACTCAGGAGGCTGAGGCAGGAGAATTGCCTGAACCCGGGAGGCGGAGGTTACAGTGAGCCAAGATTGCACCACTGCACTCCAGCCTGGGCGACAGAGCTAGACTCCATTTCAAAAAAACAAAAATAGTCAGGCGTGGTGGCTCACGCCTGTAATCCAGCACTTTGGGAGGCAAAGGCAGGTTGAACACCCGAGGTCAGGAGGTCGAGACCAGCCTGGCCAATATGGTGAACCCCCACCTCTACTAAAAATACAAAAATTAGCTGGGTGTGGTGGCACACGCCTCTAGTCCCAGCTACTAGGGAGGCTGAGGCAGGAGAATCTCTTGAACCCGGGAGGCAGAGGTTGCAGTGAGCCGAGATCCCGCCACTGTGCTCCAGCCTGGGTGACAGAGTGAGGCTCCATCTCAAAAACAAAACAAAACAAATCAAAAACAGGTCAGGTGCGGTGGCTCATGCCTGTAATCCCAGCACTTTGTGAGGCCAAGGCAGGTGGGTCACCTGAGATCAGGAGTTTGAGACCAGCCTGGCCAACATGGCAAAACCCCGTCTCTACTAAAAATACAAAATTAAAAAAAAAAATTAGCCGGTGTGGTGGTGGGCACCTGTAATTCCAGCTACTTGGGAGGGTAAGGCAACAGAATTGCTTGAACCCAGGAGGCAGAGGTTGCAGTGAGCTGAGATGCACTCCAGTCTGGGTGACAAGAGCAAGACTGTCTCAAAAACAAAAAACCAACAAACAAACCCCAAAAAACAAAAAGTAAAAAAAGAAGAAAGAAAAAAAAAACAGTGTCATAGTCATCTACTAAATAATCCGAAAATTTCAGTGGTTAAGTGCAACAAAAGTTTATCTCTCACTCACACGATAATCTAACATGGTTATTCCCTGGTCAGGTGGCTCTTTGGGGCAGCTTTCCTCCAAAAAGTGAACAAGAGACCCTTGTTCCTTCCGTCTTGTAGTTCTGCCATTGGGCAAACAATGGAAATTTTTTTTTTTTTTTTGAGATGGAGTCTCGCTCTGTTGCCCAGGTTGGAGTGCAGTGGCGCGATCTCGGCTCACTGCAACCTCCACCTCCCGGGTTCACGCCATTCTCCTGCCTCAGCCTCCTGAGTAGCTGGGACTACAGGCGCCCACCACCACGCCTGGCTAATCTTTTGTATTTTTAGTAGAGACGGGGTTTCACTGTGTTAGCCAGGATGGTCTCGATCTCCTGACCTCATGATCCACCGGCCTCAGCCTCCCAAAGTGCTGGGATTACAGGCATGAGCCACCGGCCCGACCAAACAATGGAAATTAAGTAACACCTGTTAAAGTGTTTTATGGGCCCGTCCTGGAAGTTGAACCCACTACTCCTTCTCACATTCAGCTTTCTAGAAGTCAGTCATGTGGCTATATACAAGGGAGCCTCAGTGATTGTATTGTTCAGGATGACAGATTGGAGTTATGGGCAAACAGAGATAATGACCACCACTAAAACGTGCTCCAGCTATATGTCCAAGTTGTCAGCTGGATCCACTCATTATAACTTTATTATAACCTATTAGCCTTTCACCTAATGAATCCACTCCTTTAATGGTGTCATGGCCAGAATGTTTGTGTCCCCTCAAAATTCATATGTTGGCTGGGCACAGTGGCTCACACCTGTAATCCCAGCACTGTGGGAGGCTGAGGCGGGCAGATCACGAGGTCAGGAGTTCGAGACTACCTTGGCCAACATGGTGAAACCCCATCTTTATAAAAATACAAAAATTGGGATGGGCACGGTGGCTCACACCAGTAATACCAGCAGTTTGGGAGGCTGAGGCAGGTGGATCATGAGGTCAGGAGTTCGAGACCAGCCTGGCCAACATGGTGAAACCCTGTCTCTGCTAAAAATACAAAAAAATTAGCTGGGGGTGGTGACAGGTGCCTATAATCCCAGCTACTAGGGAGGCTGAGGCAGAGAACTGCTTGAACCTGGGAGGCGGAGGTTGCAGTGAGCCGAGATTGTGCCACTGGACTCCAGCCTGGGTGACAGAGTGAGACTCCATCTTAAAAAAAAAAAATAATTAGCCAGGCACAGTGGCACACGCCTGTAATCCCAGCTACTCAGGAGACTGAGGTAGGAGAATCATTGGAACCGTGAGGCAGAGGTTGCAGTGAGCCAAGTTCGCACCACTGCACTCCAGCCTGTCCGACAGAGCAAGACACTCTCAAAACAAACAGAAATTCATATGTTGAATTCCTAACTCCCAAAATGATAGTATTAGGAGATGGGGCTTTTGAGATATGATTAGGTCATGAGGGTGGAATCCTCACAAATGGAATCAGTGCCCTAATAAAAGAAACCCAGTCAACTTGCTCACTCTGTTTCCCCCATGTGAAAACACAGCAAGAAGACAGCCTCCTGTAAACCAAGACGAAGACACCAGAAACCCAACCACTCTGGCACCCTAATCTCAGACTTCCAGCCTCCAAAACTGTGAGAAACAAATGTTTGTTGTTAAGCCACCCAGTCTATGGTAATTTTCTACAGCAGCAGAGGTGACTAAGGCAAATGATGTCTTCTGATAAATAGAAGTGTTCATTTTATTTATTTATTTATTATTTATTTATTTTTTTGAGACAGAGTCTTCCTCTGTTTCCCAGGCTGGAGTGCAGTGGTGTGATCTCTGCTCACTGCAGCCTCTGCCTCCTGGGCTCAAGCGATTCTCCTGCCTCAGCCTCCCAAGTAGCTGGGGTTACAGGCACATGCCACCACACTTGGCTAATTTTTGTATTTTTAGTAGAGACAGGGTATCCCCACATTGGCCAGGCTGGTCTCAAACTCCTGACCTCAAGTGATCCACTCGCCTCGGCCTCCCAAATTGCTGGGATTACAGGCGTGAGCCACCGTGCCCAACCCAGAAGTATTCATTTTAATGTAGACTAACTTATCAATTTTTTTCTCTATATTGGGTTCCTTGTTTTCATATTTTTTTTTCCACCAGTTGTCAAATGATCCTTTATTGAAATATTTTCCTTTGTGCTTAACTGGCTGGGCATTCCACAGCACCACTGTTGATGTCATCTATGATGTCATGAGGGTGGCGGCCATCAACATTACAGCCCACAGACTGGGCAGTCCCCAGGATCTCTTTAATGGTTCCAGAGAGTTCTCTGGCTAAGGATCGGTGCCGCATCTGTCGAGCAACATTGACGATCTCATCAAAAGTGATATTCCCACTGTGTTTAATGTTTTTGTTTCTTCCCGTCTCTTGGTGGTTCCTTGAGGGCTTTGATGATCAGGGCAGAGGCAGAAGGCACCACCTCAATCTGGGCCTGTCTGTTCTGAATGGTCAGTTTCACTGTAATCCTCAGGCCCTTCCAGTTACCCGTTGCCTTGGCAATGTCATCACCAACCTTTTTTGGAGACAGACCCTGGGGGCCGATCTTGGGGGCCAGGGCAGAAGTGGCACCGACTTCACCTCCGGTGCACCTCAGGTATACGACTTTGATCTCGTTGGGGTCGAACTTCGGCAGCATGGTGGAGGCGGCTGGTGTTGGATGAACCTGGATTCGGAACGACGGAAGAAAGTTGCACCTTGGCCTCCTCCGAGCCAAAAGCCGAGAGCTGTTTTCATATTGTTGTGTTTCATGTTTTCTTTTCTTTTTTTTTTTTTTGAGACGGAGTCTCATTCTGTCACCCAGGCTGAAATGCAGTGGCGTGATCTCAGCTCACTGCAACCTCCACCTCCTGGGTTAATGCCATTCTCCTGCCTCAGCCTCTCAAGTAGCTGGGACTACAGGCACGCGCCACCACACCTGACTAATTTTTTTGTATTTTTAGTAGAGACGGGGTTTCACCGTGTTAGCCAGGATGGTCTCGATCTCCCGACCTCGTGATCTGCCCGCCTCAGCCTCCCAAAGTGTTGGGATTACAGGCGTGAGCCACCACGCCCGGTCTTGTGTTTTCTATATATTCTAGAAAAAGTCCTTTGTCAGATTGGTGACTTGCAAATATTTCTCCCAGACTGCAGCTTATCTTTCATTCTCTTAAACATGTTCTTTGCAGAGCAGAAGTTTCCTATATTGTTGTTGTTTTGAGACAGAGTCTCGCTCTGTTGCCCAGGCTGGAGTGCAGTGGCCTGATCTCGGCTCACTGCAACCTCCGTCTCCTAGGTTCAGGCGATTCTCCAGTCTCAGCCTCCTGGGTAGCTGGGATTACAGCTGCCCGCCACCACACCTGGCTAATTTTTGTGGTTTTAGTAGATATGGAATTTCGCCATGTTGGCTAGGCAGGTCTCGAACTCCTGACCTCAGGTGATCTGCCTGCCTTGGCCTCCTAAAGTGCTGGGATTACAGGCGTGAGCCACTGCGCCCAGGCAGAAGTTTTTTATATTGGTGAAGATCAGCTTACCATTTATTTTTCTTTTATGAATTTTACTGTTGGTACTATGTGTAGAACTCTACCTAACCCAAGGTTCCAAATATTTTCTTTAGTTTTTCTTCTGAAAATTTTCTTTTTCTTTTTTTTTGAGACAGAGTCTGGCTTCGTAGCCCAGGCTGCAGTGCAGTGGCGCGAACTTGGCTCACTGCAACCTCCACCTCCCTGGTTCAAGTGATTCTCCTGCCTCAGCCCCCCGAGTAGCTGGGAGTACAGGTACCCACCACCACATCTGGATAATTTTTGTAATTTTAGGTCGGGCGCGGTGGCTCACGCCTGTAATCCCAGCCCTTTGGGAGGCCTAGGCTGGTGGATCACAAGGTGAGGAGCTTGGGACCAGCTTGGCCAATATGGTGAAACCCCATCTCTACTAAAAATACAAAAATTAGCTGGGTGTGGTGGCGCTTGTAGTCCCAGCTACTAGGAAGTTTGAGGCAGGAGAATCGCTTGAACCTGGGAGGAGGAGGTTGCAGTGAGCCGAGATCGCATCACTGCACTCCAGCCTGGGCGACACAGCAAGACTCCACCTCAAAAAAAAAAAAAAAAAAAAAAAAAAAAAAAAAATCAATTGCTCATGCTTCCGTAGGTCCCCTTCTGGACTCTATTCTGTTCCATTGATGCAAATGTCTATCCTTTCACCAACACAGTACTACGCTGTCTTTTTTTTTTTTTTTTTTTTTTCTGAGACAGAGTCTCGCTCTGTCACCATGCTGGAGTGTAGTAGCTCGATCTCAGCTCGCTGCAACCTCCACCTCCCCAGTTCAAGCGATTCTCGTGCCTCAGCCTCCTGAGTAGCTGGGACTACAGGCGCGCATCACCATGCCCGGGTAATTTTTGTATTTTTAGTAGAGACGGGTTTTCACCATGTTGGCCAGGATGGTCTTGTTCTCCTGACCTCGTGATCTGCGTGCCTTGGCCTCCGAAAGTGCTGGGATTACAGGCATGAGCATGAGCCACCGTGCCTGGCTCTATGCTGTCTTGATTGTGTAGCTTTATACTAAATCTTGAAATCAGATAGTGCCAGTCCTCCAGTGTTTTTCTTCTTCTTCAAAATTGTTGAGGCTGGCCGGGCACGGTGGTTCACGTCTGTAATCCCAGCACTTTGGGAGGCCGAGGAGGGTGGATCACTTGAGGTCAGGAGTTCAAGACGAGCCTGGCCAACATGGTGAAACTCCATCTCCACTAAAAATACAAAAATTATCCAGGTGTGATGGTGCACGCCTGTAGTCCCAGCTACTCAGGAGGCAGAGGCTGCAGAGAGCCAAGATCGCACCACTGCACTCCAACCTGGGTGACACAGCAAGACTCTGCCTCAAAAAATAAAAAAGAAAAAGCTAATTAACAGGCCAGGTGCGGTGGCTCACACCTGTAATCTCAGCACTTTAGGAGGCTGAGGTGGGTGGATCATGAGGTCTGGAGTTCAAGACCAGCCTAATCAACATGGTGAAACCCTGTCTCCACTAAAAATACAAAAATTAGCCAGGCATGGTGGTGCAGGCCTGTAATCCCAGTTACTCAGGAGGCTGAGGCAGGAGAATCGCTTGAACCTGGGAGGCGGAGGTTGCAGTGAGCTGAGATCGCGCCACTGCACTCCTGCCACAGCAATAGAGCAAGACTCTGTCTCAAAAAAAAAAAAGAAACAAAAAAAAAAGAAAAAAGAAAACATATCCATCACCTCATACACTTATCATTTTTTTTGTAGTGAGAACATTTGAAATATATTTTAGCCAGTTTTAAAATATATAGTGCATTATTATTAACTATGGTGACCATGCTATGCAGTCAACCTTAAAAACTCATTTCTGTCTGGGCGCGGTGGCTCACGCCTGTAATCCCAGCACTTTGGGAGGCCGAGGCGGGCAGATCACGAGGTCAGAAGATCGAGACCATCCTGGCTAACACAGTGAAACCCTATCTCTATTAAAAATACAAAAAATTAGCCGGGCGTGGTGGCAGGCGCCTGTAGTCCCAGCTACTCGGGAGGCTGAGGCAGGAGAATGGTGTGAACCCGGGAGGTGGAGCTTGCAGTGAGCTGAGATCCCGCCACTGCACTCCAGTCTGGGCGACAGAGTGAGACTCTGTCTCAAAAAAAAAAAAAAAAAAAAAAAATTCATTTATCTTGTCTAACTGATCATTTGGAAATACAATTAATTTTCAATATTAACTCCAATTTTACTAAACTCACTTATTAGTTCTAGAAGCTTTTCTGTAGATTCTTTGAAATTGTCTACATGGACTATCATGTTGTCTGAGAACACAGACATTTTCATTTCTTTTTTTTCAAATCTGCATGCCTTTTATTTAGTTGTTCTTGCCTTATTGTACTGGTTATGATTTCATACAATGTTGAAGGGGAGTAAAGACAACAGATATCCTTATCTTGTTCCAGATATTAGGAGGAAACATTCATTCTTTCACTATCTTTTTTAAGACAAAGCGTCTCACTCTCTTTTCCAGGCTGGAGTGCAGTGGTGCTTACTGTAACCTTGAACTCCTTGGCTCAAGCAGTCCTCCTGCCTCAGCCTCCCAAGTAGCTGGAACTATAGGTGCATGCCACCATGCCCAGCTAATTTTTTAATCTTTGTAGAGGCAGGGTCTCACTGCGTTGCCCAGGCTAGTTTTGAACTCCTGGGCTCAAAGGATCCTCCCACCTCGGCCTCCCAAAGTGTTAGAATTATAGGCATGAGCCACTGTGTCTGGTCCCAGGCTTTCACTATTTAGTATGACGTTAGCTGTAAGTCTTTTAGTTTTTTTTTTTTTTTAACAGATATTCTTTCTCAGGTGAAGAAAGTTCCTTTTATTACTAGTTTGCTGAGAGTTTTTATTATAAATAGGTGTTAAATGTTGCTAAATTTTTTTTGCATCTATTGAGATGATCATATGGTTTTTCTTCTTAGAAATGTTGAAATGGTGAATTACCTTCTTTTTTTTTTTTTTTTTTTGGTGTAGGGGGACAGAGTCTTCCTCTTGTCACCCAGGCTGGAGTGCAATGGCACGATCTAGGCTCACTGCAACCTCTGCCTCCCAGGTTCAAGCAATTCTCCTGCCTCAGCCTCCCAAGTAGCTGGAATTACAGGCACCCACCACCACGCCTGGCTAATTTTTGTATTTTTAGTAGAGACAGGGTTTCGCCATGTTGGCCAGGCTGGTCTCGAACTCTTGACCTCATGATCCACCCACCTCAGCCTTTCCCAAAGTGCTGGAATTACAGGCATGAGCCACCATGCCCAGCCTGGTTTTGTTTTGTTTGTTTTTTTTTTTAAGACAGGGTCTTACTCTGTCACCCAGGCCAGAGTGCAGTGGCGTGACCATAGCTTACTGCTGCAGACTCAACCTCCCAGGCTCAAGCGATCCTCTGGCCTCAGCCTCCTGAACAGCTGTACAAGGAACGAGCCACCATGCCTGGTTAATTTTTAAATATTTTGGCCAGGTGCAATAGCTCATACCTATAATCCAGAACTTTGTGAGGCCAGGGCAGGCAAATCGCTTGAGCCCAGGAGTTTGACTAGCCTGGGCAACATAGCAAAACCCTGTATCTACAAAAAGAAAACCAAACCAAACCAAATATTAGCCAGGTGTGGTGGTGTGGGCCTGTAGTCCCAGCTACTGAGGAGGCCGAGGTGGGAGAACGACCTGAACCCAGGAAAGACGGTTGAGGCTGCAGTGAGCTGTAATCATGCCACTGCACTCCAGCCTGGGTGACAGAGTGAGACCCTGTTTCAATAATAATAATAATGATAATAATAATTTTTATATTTGTAGGGACAGGGTTTCGCTTTGTCACCCAGGCTGGTCTCAAACTCCTGGGCTCAACCAGTCCCCCTGCCTTGGCCTCCCAAAGTGCTGGGATTATAGGCGTGAGCCATCATGCCTAGCCCACTAATTGATTTTTGAATGTTGAGTTAGCCTTGCATTTCCAAAATAACTCCCATCAGATTCAATTTGATAATATTTTGTGGAAGATTGTTGTATCTATGATCATCGGTGACATTGATCTGTAGTTTTAATTTCTTACATCGTTTTCTTGTTTTGGTATCAGAGTAACACAGACTAAAAAGTATAAGGAGTTGGAAAGTGTTTCCTTCTCTTCTGTTTTCTGGTATTACTTCTTCCTTAAATGTTTGATAGACTGGAGTTGTCTACCTTGGATAATTTTTTAACTGCAGATACAAGATAGCTTGTATCCTTCAAGAAATTGATCCAGCCAGGCTCGGTGGCTCACGCCTATAATCCCAGCACTTTGGGAGGCGGAGGTGGGTGGATCATCTGAGGTCAGGAATTAGAGACCAGCCTGACCAACATGGAGAAACCCCATCTCTACTAAAAATACAAAAATTAGCTGGGTGTGGTGGCCCATACCTGTGATCCCAGCTACTCGGGAGGCTGAGGCAGGAGAATTGCTTGAACCCGGGAGGCGGAGGTTGCGGTGAGCCGAGATCACGCCACTGCACTCCAGCCTGGGCAACAGAGTGAGACTCCGTCTCAAAAAAAAAAAAGGTAGGCTTATTCTGTCTTGGCCAGTAACAGAAATCTTGAAAAGTCTTTTACTGATCACATATCATACTTCTCTACTACAAAAATGTATCTTTAAATGGAAATTTAATTAAAAAATGTTTTTCCTGAGTGTTAAAAATATTTCTTCTGGATTGAGCTATCATTACCATTATTATTATTATACAACTTGCCAAAATAACATTAATATAATATTCATAATTACTAAGAAAATAAAATTTTATTGGAAGTACATTTCTTAATGAGATGAATTGGACTTTATTTTTTCAAGGCCAGGCATGGTGGCTCACATCTGTAATCCCAGCAATTTGGGAAGCCGAGGCCGGTAGACCACCTGAGGTGAGGAGTTTGAGACCAGCCTGGCCAACATGGTGAAACCCTGCCTCTACTGAAAGTACAGAATTAGCTGGGTATGGTGGCGGGCACCTGTAATCCCAGCTACTTGGGAGGCTGACACAGGAGAATCTCTTGAACCCTGCAGAAGGAGGTTGCAGTGAGCTGAGATCGTGCCATTGCACTCCAGCCTGGGTGACAAGAGCAAAACTCCATCTCAAAATAATAATAATAATAATAAAATAAATAAATAATTTTTAAAAATTAATTTAAGTGTGTGTAAATGAATATTAGTCATTACTAGAATGAGACAGCCTCAGCATCAATCAGCTGTGAAAAACCTTGTTTCACATATATAAAGTGGAGGGAATTTTGCTACAACTATGTCACTCAATTCTTCAAACTTTCCAGTTATATGCCAAAAATCACAAAATTTTCTGTCTTCAAAAATTGTCCTTAATGACCTATTACGTGACAATTTGATTAGTTTCTCCTTTGGCTTTTGGAAAGCAAATAACTGGAAACTACCTTACTTTCAAAAGGATTTTTACTCAGTCATTAGAGTCATTCATTTTCTCAGTTTGTGAGAAGTTTGGCAAGACTTACCAACCATTAGTTGTACCTAATTTTCTTCTACTAGACGCACCTTGTTTAAGAAAGTTTGGGGAATATTAAATATTATTAAATTCTACACAACACAAAGTTTTTGATAAAATTATTTTATCTTATCAAGTACCTTGAATATATTTTTCTCAAAACCTTGAAATTCCAGATGTAGCTCAATGTATACAAAAATGTTGTCCAATAGAAACATAATGAGTCATGTATGTTAATTTTTTTTTTTTTTGAGACGGAGTCTCTCTCTTGATGCCCAGGCTGGAGTACAGTGGCAAGATCTCAGCTCACTGCAGCCTCCACCTCCTGGGTTCAAGCGATTCTCCTGTCTCAGCCTCCCAAGTAGCTGGGACTATAGGCGCATGCTACCACACCTGGCTATTTTTGTATTTTTAGTAGAAACAGGGTTTCACCATGTTGGCCAGGCTGGTCTCCTGACTGCAGGTGATCCACCCGCCTTGGCTTCCCAAAGTGCTGGGATTTACAGGCATGAGCCCCCGCATTCGGCCAGATTAAATCGACTTTGGTGTAACATAAATTAATCTGTTTTGTATTGCAAGTGATAAAACATAATCTTAAATATAAGACCCTTATTATGCTGAGGCGGGCATACTGCTTGAAGACAGGAGTTTGAGACCAGTCTGGGCAACATGGCGAAACCCTGTCTGTACTAAAAATATAAAAATCAGCTGGGCATGGTGGTGCACGACTGTAGTCCCAGCTACTCGGGAGGCTGTGGCACGAGAATCACTTGAACCCAGGAGGCAGAGGTTGCAGTAAGCCAAGATTGAGCCACTGCACTCCAGCTTGGGTGACAGAGCAAGACTGTGTCTTAACAAGATGTGGCATATATATAAGCAAATGTGCATATGTACATATTGATCCCTGGTATTTGATTTTTAGGAACAGTTGAATAAAAACCACAAAATAATTCTATTAATTTAAAATGAATCCTAATATTATGCCATTAATTTTTTAGATAACACCACACATTTTTCCTATGTATTTAGCAAAAAATAGAAAGTCATATAATGCTAAAATATATATATTTTATATATATAATATATATTTAGACAGAGTCTCACTTTGTCACCCAGGCTAGAATGCAGTGGTATGATCTGGGCTCACTGCAACCTCTGCCTCCCAGGTTCAAACGATTCTTCTGCCTCAGCCTCTTGAGTAGCTGGGATTACAGGCGCGCACTACCACATCCGGCTAATTTTTGTATTTTTAGTAAAGATGGGGTTTCACCATGTTGGCCAGGCTGGTCTCAAACTCCTGACCTCAGGTGATCCACACACCTCGGCCTCCCAAAGTGTTGGAGTTACAGGTGTGAGCCACTGTGCCCGGCCTGAAAATTAATCAGTTACTCCAGCTGCTGGAATATGATTTTACTTTTTGGCCACAGAAACCATAAAATATCAAACATTTCAAAAATGGAGATACGATGGGGTGGTAGGCAGAATTCTAAGATGGCCCCTGCCTCAAGATTCTTGCCCCTTTGGTGTGTATGCCCTGTATGATCCCCTCTCCTTGAGCGTGGGCAGGGCCTGTGAACATGATGGGATAGCCGATCCTTTGATTAGGTTATATTATAGAAGACTGTTTCAGCAGATGAGAGAATCTCCAGCTGGTTATAAAGTAAACTGCTATGTTGTGAGGGTGGCTGTGAGAGGGCCATGAGGCAAAGAGCTGCAAGGGCTTCTGGGGGTTGATAGCCAGTAAGGAAGCTGGGACCTCAGGCCTACAACTGAGAGAACTGAATTCTGTTGATGACCACTAAGTTTGGAAGAGGACCCCATCCCGAGCCTCAAATGAAATCAGACCCCCAGACTACGCCTTGATTGCAGCCTGTGAGAACTGAGTATTCAGTTAAATCCTGCTGGGACTTCTGGAAACTTAGATAATAAAGGTGTGTTGTTTTGAGCTGCTAAATTCATGGTTCATAGTAATTTTTAACGTAATATAAAAATGAATACAGATGGCCTATAGTAAGGAACTAAGTATTATTGATATGATTTAATACAACATGTTCTAGATGGATACAGTGGCTCACATCTGTAATCCCAGCACATTTGGAGGCTGAGATAGGAGGACTGCTTGAGGCCAGGAGTTTGAGGCTGCAGGGAGCTATGATAGCTCCACTGCGTTCCGGCCTGGGTGACACAGCAAGACCCTATCTCAATACAATAAAATAAATAAGATAAAATAAAATAAAATAAAAATTTTCTAACTACTGAATTGAATAATCCACATGCACTCTAAAAGAAATTATGAAATTATGAGTGGGCCATGGTGGCATGAGCCTGTATTCCCAGCTACTCAGGAGGGAGGGTCACTTGAGGTCAGGAGTTTGGGGTTGCAGTGTATTATGCTTGCTCCTGTGAGTAGTCACTGCAGTCTAGCCTGGGCAATGCAGATGTTATCAAATGGAACTAGAGTCTGCTTACCCTATCTATACAGTTTTGAAGCGGAGAAAGGAAGGTGTTTATTTGTGGGGCAGCAGCAAAGAGGATCAGGCAGCTAACACTTAAGTCCCAACCTCCCAGATGCCTTGCAGGTAAAGATTTTTTTTTTTTTTTATTTGAGACAGGTTCTTGCTCTGTTGCCCAAGCTGGAGTGCAGTGGCTCCATCATGGCTCACTGCAGCCTTAAACTCCTGGGCTCAAGTGATCCTCACACCTCAGCCTCCCAAGTAGCTGGGACTATGGGCGTGAGCCACCATGCCTGTAGATTTTTGTAGAGATAGGGTTTCACCATGTTACACAGGCTGGTCTCAAACTCCTAAACTCAAACCATCCACCTGCCTGGGTCTCCTACAGTGCTGCAATTATAGGCATGAGCCACTGCACCTGGCCTGCAGGTACAGATTTTTAAAGACGGGGGTGAATTCCAGGAAAGCAGAAGTTAAAGGCAAAATCATAAACCAGTAGATGGAGGTTATGCATTGGTTTGGCCTAAAAAGGTGGAATATCTTGAAGTGGGGGAGGAGGGCGCTTCCAGGTCACAGGTAGATTCAAAGACTTTTTCTCCTATGTTAGCTCTCGCTTGTGGGTGTGACTTCCTCCAGTCCCCTCAGGAAGAAATTTGGAACAAATTTGGTCAGAGTTCAGTCTTCAGTTCTCCTTTGTCTGAGGTCTTTGTGCCAGAGGATCCGTTTGGTGGGGGTCTGGGTTTCTGAAAAACAACTCAGACACATATGTTCAGATGTTTTCTTTAGTTTCTATAGGGGAACCAAACATACTGTGATTTTTAACTTCCTTGTTTTTTTCTTTTTTTTCTAAGACAGAGTTTCGTTCTTATCGCCCAGGCTGGAGTGCAGTGGCATGATCTGGGCTCACTGCAACCTCTGCCTCCGGGGTTCAAGCGATTCTCCTGCCTCAGCCTCCTGAGTAGCTCGGATTACAGGCATATGCCACCATGCTTGGCTAAGTTTTTTGGTATTTTTAGTAGAGACGGGGTTTCTCCATGTTGGTCAGGCTGATCTTGAACTCCTGACCTCAAGTGATCCACCAGCCTCAGCCTCCCAAAGTGCTGGGATTATAGGCGTGAGCCACCATGCCCGGCCTTAACTTCCTTTACTATGGCTTTAAGCTGTCTTCTTGATTATCAAGTTGCTCCTTTACTTCTCAAGGCTAATTAGGTGCCTGGAATTTCCCTTGAAGGAACTCAAGGTTTTCCTTTATTTTTGTGCTTCAGGGGCCCGCAGGCCCCTTCGCCCCTAAGAAGGGTCCCTACTCTGTCTCAGGATCACCACCGCTTCCATAGTCCACATTAATTTCAGAACATCCCAACAAGACCAATATATCTCCTTTATAAATCAGTGATTCACCCTAAACAGAAATATGTTTAAGTCTGGGAAAGGCAGGAAGCTCTAAGGAGGATTCATGGTATCTTGATTAACACATGTCCATTCCAGTTGTCCATTGGTTTGGCATCTTAGAAGTTCTCACACTTGGGACTTTGTCACACTGCAGTCATATTCAGGATGGAGGTTGGGAATGACTTTTTTTTGTAAAGTGGGATGAGTGCTGCTACGGCAGGGAAATAGGAAGGATAGCCTGAGACATGCTTTAGGGAGGGTATGCAAGGAAGTTGAAGGCGTGGAAATAGAGTTTCTTAAAATTCTACACATCTAGGCCGGGCATGGTGGCTCATGCCTGTAATCCCAGCACTTTGGGAGGCCGAGGCAGGTGGATCACAAGGTCAGGAGATCGAGACCAGCCTGGCCAACACAGTGAAACCCTGTCTGTACTAAAAATACAAAAAATTAGCTGGGTGTGGTAGTGGGCCACTGTAATCCCACTACTCGGGAGGCTGAGGCAGGAGAATTGCTTGAACCTGGAAGGTGAAGGTTGCAGTGAGCTGAGATTGCGCCACTGCACTCCAGCCTGGGCGACAGCGCGAGACTGTCTCAAGAAAAATTCTACACATCTGTGTATCCCCTAGAAAGTCTTCCTGTTCTCCAGTTTGAAGACTTTGACCCTGAAATACGTGTTCCTCCCAGTCAACGACTTTATCTTATTATCTTTACTCCCTTCCTATTCTCCCTTCCCTTAGCACCAGGCTAAGTTGACATTGGCCTGGTCAGTAGACATTGGCCTCCCCCTTGGGACCAAGGAGACTCTGCCAGAAATAGGGTCCCCTGACTGGACAGGGCAGGATAACTGCAGTCAAATTCTTGCTTCCTAATCTCCATTACATTGATTTCCTGTGGCCTTTTACCACCTCATTACTTCAGAAAGGCAGATTACCATATGAAATGAACCATTTCCTCTAATTACTCTTAAATTCAACATAGATGTGTTGAACCCTGGGTAAAAGCTCTGTGTTTCTTTGGAGTGTGAATAGTGGGAGGTAAGGGAGATAGACCCGCTGGGGAAATAGATTCATCTATAGAAAACTCAGATGTACAACTATTTCATTTAGGCATCACCTGTGCTCCTGAAGATCCCACATCAATTCAAACCTTACATTTTTCAAGACTAATTTGGACAAAGGACTGTGGTGAAACCATTTCTGTTTTGCAGCTAAAGCAGCAACAATATTAGCAATTAAATTAGCTACCCAGCTTTGAAATAATGTAATTTTGATAATTTTTTTACTTTGGGAAATTTGCATTATTTCCAAATTTACACATTGAAAGAATATTTATTAATACTCTTACATCACAGGATTTCACCATCTTATAATTCAAATTCTCAGTGTGTCTGCACTGTCCAAGGAAGAAAAGTACTGTAACTGAATTAAATGTTTTGAGGAGGGCCCCTTATTCTGTAAATTAAACATCTGGGGTCGCCAATGCTGGCAGAGTGTAGGGCACTTGGTGGGTGGGCAGCACGTGAATTCTGCGTTGAACTCACTCTCAGGGTACATAGTACATATGGTGGAAATCACACGGTTTCAGAAAATCGTGAATAAGTCAAAGGAGACTTTTTTTTGGGGGGTGCTGTGTCAAACATTAATATATGTTTAAAATTAACAAACAAACAAAAAAACAGGATGGTAGGAAGCAGCTTTGTTCTGCCTGAGGGTAGAATGTAATGGCTCAGTACCGCCATCAAATTGGGATTTTCACTTCTACTCTCCAGTCAAGCCTTCAGTGCAAATGGAGGGGGCAGGGGTTGGGGGTGGGGAGGGTAAGGAGGTGTTTGTTCTTCCCTCATGCATGCATTCTTTCCCTCTCAGACCAAAGGGATATGGGAGACGCAAAACCTTAACTAAGAGAGCTGGAAGAAGGTCCATCTGAAAACACACTCAAAAACAAACCCACGGCACTGCCAAGGGAAAGGGGTACTGAGCCGCAGGAGAACTGTATCCAGAGTGGCCGATCTCCTCTAGACCACAAGGTCAGGGGGAGGAGGGTGGTTTGCTTCTAGGTCAGCCCTCAGGCCCTCGTGTGACCCAGGGAGTGGGAAGATACCAAAATCTAAATCTCAATGTAGGTCTCAAAGTTTATTTTAAATAATGCAATAGAAGACAATGACAGCAAAAAGGCTCAGTGAATCTTTGAAAGGGATCATTGTAAAGACACAAGAATGGAACCCAGGTGGAACTCAGCTGGCGGTGGTTTCCCTTTACTTGCTATTAAAATCCTCTGGGGAGCTCTTAAAATCCCAATGCTAAGGTTGGACTTCAGACGAACTACAACAGAATCTGTAGGGGTGGGACCCAGATATGAATATTTTTAAAACTCCTCAGCTTATTCCCATGTGCAGTGAAGGCTGCTTTTGCAGCGAGCTGGGAGCCCACCTCTTACCTTCCAGGCAAAGGCTCATTGCATTTTAGTTAGCATGTTCTATTTATAAGTCAAGCTGATTTAGTCTGCCATAAATACTCAAGGGTAGACAATGATATTAGGGCATACTTGATATTTGGGGTATATATTCCACAGGAACTATGAAGAAGGGTTTTTGTTTGTTTTGAGACAGTCTCGCTCTGTCGCCCAGGCTGGAGTGCAGTAGCGCAATCTTGGCTCACTGCAACCTCCGCCTCCTGGGTTCTCATGCCTCAACCTGCTGAGTAACTGGGATTACAAGAGCCTGCCACCACGCCGTGTCTGGCGAAGAAGGTATTATTATTTTTATTAGTTGGCTTCTTCCCTTTCCTTTTTTCTTTCTTTTTTTCTTTTCTTTTCTTTCTTTTCTTTTTTTTTGAGAGGGAGTCTTGCTCTGTCGCCCAGGCTGGAGTGCAGTGGCACAATCTCGGCTTACTGCAACCTCTGCCTCCTGGGTTCAAAGCGATTCTCCTGCCTCAGCCTCCTGAGTCGCTGGGATTACAGGCGCCTGCCACCACGCCCGGCCAATTTTTGTATTTTTAGTAGAGACGGGGTTTCACTATGTAGGTCAATCTGGTTTCGAACTCCTGACCTCAAATGATCCACCTGCCTCGGCTTCCCAAAAGTGCTGGGATTACAGGCATGAGCTACCGCACCCGACCTCCTTTGTTCTTACAAACCACAGTGGCTTTAAGTGAACTAAGTGCTACTCTGAGGCCTGAGAGACTCTGATTTAATCTCTCTAGGCCTCAAGTCTCACTCTGTTGCCCAAACTGAAGTGCAGTGGCATGATCATTGTTCATTGCGGCCTCCACCTCCAGGGCTCAAGCAATCCTCCCACCCCAGCCTCTGGAGTAGCAGGGACTACAGGTGTGTGCCACCATGCCTGGCTAATTTTTAAATATTTTGTAGAGACTGAGTCTCACTGTGTTTTCCAGGTTTATCTTGGACTCCTAGCCGCAAACAATCCTCCTACCTAGGCTTCTCAAAGTGTTGGGATTACACATTTATTTAACTTCTTCCTCCTACTTTTTTCTTATAGAATACAGTAGTTTTAAATGAGTTGGTAAGCATTTCTCCAAGCAATTCAAAGTGCTTGATTTGATTTCATTCTTCCGTAGTAGATGTGTAGGTAGAAGTCAGTTTACATTTGGGAAACAAAGCTCAAAGCTGAGAAACATCAATATTACACAGATAACCCTTCCGTGGCAAGGTCAATATTTTGAGTGTTGTGCTTCCTAGCCTGATGTTTTACCCATCAGATTTGACCGCTCAGTTATAGCAATTAAGGAAACTGATTAGTGTTATCTCATCTTCACAGTTCTTTTTTTTCTTTTCTTTTCTTTTTTTGAGACGGAGTCTCACTCTGTCCCCTAGTCTGGAATGCAGTGGCACAATCTTGGCTCTCCGCAAGCTTCGCCTCCTGGGTTCAAGCCATTCTCCTGCCTCAGCCTCCCAAGTAGCTAGGACTACAAGCGCCCGCCACCACGCCTGGCTAATTTTTTGTATTTTTAGTAGAGACGGGGTTTCACTGTGTTAGCCAGGATGGTCTCAATCTCCTGACCTTGTGATCCGCCCGCCTCGAACTCCCAAAGTGCTGGGATTACAGGCGTGAGCTACCGCACCCAGCCTCATCTTCACAGTTCTAAAGGTCTTTCTTCGCCTGTTTCAAAAAAAAAAAAAATGTGGTGGAAAGAACACAAATGTCCATTAACTGATGTATGGATTTTAAAAAATGGCATAGCCATACAATGGAATATTATTTGGCCATAAAAAAGAAAGAAGTAAGGTTGGCGCAGTCCTTACACCTGTAGTCCCAGCACTTTGGGAGGCTGAGGCAGGCGGATCAGCTGAGATCAGGAGATCGAGACCAGCCTGACCAACATGGAGAAACCCCATCTCTACTAAAAATACAAAATTAGTGGGGCATAGTGGTGCATGCCTGTAATCCCAGCTACTTGGGAGGCTGAGGCAGGAGAATCACTTGAACCCGGGAGGTAGAGATTGTGGTAAGCTGAGATTGCCCCATTGCACACCAGCCTGGGCAACAAGAGGGAAACTCTGTCTTAAAAAAAATAGAAAAAAAACCAAAAAAACAATGAAGTGGCTGGGCGCCATGGCTCACACCTATAATCCCAGCCCTTTGGAAGGCTGAGGCAAGAGGAATGCTTGAGCCCAGGAGTTTGAGACCAGCCTGGGCAACATAGGGAGACCCTGCCTCTACAAAAAATCTTAAAATTAGTTGGACGTGGTGGCATGCACCTGTGGTCCCAGCTACTTGGGAGGCTGAGGCAGGAGGATCAATTGAGCTCAGGAGGTCAGGGCTGCAGTGAGCCATGATGGTGCCACTGCACTCCAGCCTGGGTGACACAGCAAGACCCTGTCTCAACAAACGAAGAAAGAAATAAAGTACTCATACATACTACAACATGAATGAACCTTTGAGACATTATGCTAACAAACCAGTCACAAAAGACCACATGTTATATGATTCCATTTATATGCAATGTTCAGAAAGGGCAAATCAATAGAGACAAAAAGTAGATTAGTGGTTGCTTAGGGTGGGGGATAATAGGGAGATACAGGAGTGATAGCTAAAGTATACGGGGTTCTTTTAGAAGTAATGCAAACGTTCTAAAATTGATTGTGGTGATGGTTGTACGTATACGAAAAGCCACTGAATTGTACACTTTGGGTGAATTGTACGGTATGTTAATGACATATCAATAAATCAATTTTTAAACTATGAAAAGATATTCAACTTCATTCATAAGAGAAAGAAACATTAAAACAACAGTGAGCAGTGCTCGCTTCAGCAGCACATACGCTAAAATTGGAATGATACAGAGAAGATTAGTGATATTAAACATTTATATAAAAGAAAACCCAACAGTGACCAACCATTTTTCACTCATCAGAGTGGCAAACATTTAAAAGTCTGAAATATTTATCCTGGGCAAGAGTGTGGGAAAGTTGGTGTTCTTGTGCACCATTGGTGGGAGTTATAAATTGTGGCAGCTCTCTTGCAGTGAAGTTTGCTAAGATCTTTTTTTTTTTTTGATAAAACCTTTTTTTTTTGATAAAACCTTTATTTTTTTTATTTTATTTTTTTTAAGATGGAGTCTTGCTCTGTTGCCCAGGCTAGAGTGCAGTGGCGTGATCTCGGCTAAATGCAGTCTCCGCCTCCCAGGTTCAAGAGATTCTCCTGCCTCAGCCTCCAGAGTAGCTGGGATTACAGGTGCCCACCACCACGCCCGGCTAATTTTTTGTATTTTTAGTACAGATGGGGTTTCACCATGTTGGCCAGGCTGGTCTTAAACTCCTAACCTCATTATCCACCTGCCTCAACTTCCCAAAGTGCGGGGATTACAGGTGTGAGCCATCGGGCCTGGCCGCTAAGATATTTTATGATTCAATATACATGTACGTTTTGATTTAGCCACTCCACTTCTAGGAATTTATTGTACCATATATTTATCAAGCATGAAAATGATTACTGCAACATTGTTTGCAATAACAAAAACTGAAACAACCAAAAGTCTATCAACACAGAATTGAGTAAAATAAAATAAATCCATTTATAAAATTTATAAATAAATACCACTATGCTGTTAAAAGAATTAAAGTGCAGAACACTTTGTACAAAAAGGGAAGAAAATGAGAATAGGAATATATATGGACCAGGCATGGTGGCTCATGCCTGTAATCTCTGCACTTTGGGAGGCCGAGGCAGGGGGATCACAAGGTCAGGAGTTCGAGACCAACCTGGTCAACATTGCGAAACCCCATCTCTACTAAAAATACAAAAAATTAGCTGGGCATGGTGGCAGGCGCGTGTAATCCCAGCTACTCGGGAGGCTGAGGCAAGAGAATCGCTTGAACCTGGGAGGCGGAGGTTGCAGTGAGCCAAGATCGTGCCACTGCCCTCCAGCCTGAGTGACAAGAGGGAAACTGCATCTCAAAAAAAAAAAAAAAAAAAAAAAAAAAAAAGAATATATATGGCTGGGCGCCGTGGCTCACGCCTGTAATCCTGGCACTTTGGGAGGCCGAGGCGGGCAGATCATGAGGTCAGGAGTTCGAGACCAGCCTGGCCGATATGGTGAAACCCCGTCTCTACTAAAAATACAAAAATTAGCCAGGCATGGTGGTGGGTACCTGTAATCCCAGCTACTCAGGAGGCTGAGGCAGAAGAATCTCTTGAACCAGGGAGGCAGAGGTTGCAGTGAGCCGAGATCGTGCCACTGCACTCCAGCCTGGGTGATAGAATGAGACTCCATCTCAAGAAAAAAAAAAAAAAGAATATATATGTATGGCTGGACGGCTCACGCCTGTAATCCCAGCACTTTGGGAGGCCAAGGTGGGCAGATCATGAGGTCAGGAGTTCGAGATCAGCCTGGCCAACATGGTGAAACCCTTTCTCTACTAAAAATACAAAAAAAATTAGCCGGGCGTGGTGGTGCACACCTGTAATCCCAGCTACTCAGGAGGCTGAGGCAGGAGAATCGCCTGGACCCTGGAGGCAGAGGTTGCAGTGAGCTGAGATCACACCATTACACTCCAGCCTGGGCAACAGGGCAAGACTTCGTCTCAAAAACAAAAAACAAAAACCAAAAGAATATATATGTATGTATTTGCACAAAGGATATGCAATAAACTAATGGGAACGGTTACCTGGTTGTGTGAGAACTAGACAGATGAGAGATAGAAGTGGATGTGAGATTTTTCACTGAATACTTTTTCGTATTGCTTTTTGAGCCATGTGAATGTGTAACCCAAAGAAAATCAAATTTAAAACATTAAGTTTTAAAATGACTGAAATAAAGCTTATCCACATATAGTAAAATATAACTTGTATAAGTTTAGGTGAAAAATACACGTTGCAGAATAGTATAGAGAGCACTCTTTCATTCATTTCTTTCAATTAATAGATGCTTTTGAGTTCTTAATCTGTGTTCTAGACACTTGGGATATGGAAGTAAACAAAGCAGCCAGGCTCCTGCTCTCATGGAGGTCACATTTTAGCAGTGAATAAGTAAGCACGCACTTAAATGAACAAGGCAATCTCAAACATAGTGATGGAGAGTGACTTAGATTGGGCAATAGTTACTTGATGGGTGTCACTACAGGCATCTGTGAGGGAGTGACACAGGAGCTGACATCTGAGTGAGGGAACCTGGGAAAAGAAAGTGGTCCACGACCCGGCGCGGTGGCTCACGCCTGTAATCCTAGCACTCTGGGAGGCCAAGATGGGTGGATTGCTTGAGCTCAGGAGTTCAAGACCAGTCTGGGCAACATGGTGAAACCCCATCTCTACAAAAAATACAAAATTAGCTGGGCGTGGTGACATGCGCCTGTAGTCCCAGATCCAGAGAGGCTGAGGTGGGAGGATCCCTTGAGCTCAGGAGGCAGAGGTTGCAGTGAGTGCAGCAGGGCCACAGTAGAGTGAGACCCTGCCTCAAAAAGAAAAAAAAGAAAAACGAAAAAGAAAGACAAGAAAGTGTCCAGGAAGATAATGTAGTGAGGGCAAGGGTCCTGAGGCTGGAAGAAGTTTGACAAGTTTGAAGATCTGAGTGGCAGAAGATGAAGTTAGAGTGGTAGTCAGGGGACACATCATGGGTTTAAATTAAAGATTAAACATGAAAATATCTGGAAAGATACACAAAAATCTTATTAACAGTGACTATTTTGTGCATGCGAATTGGAGATGAGAATCGGTAGGACTCTTTAATTTCCTATATTCTACTAGAGTTTGATTTTTTAAAGCATTTTAATATGCATAAAACAGAGATACGCTTCAAAGTAAAAAACATTAATACAATATTAAGCAGCAATCAGTGAAGGTAAACACTGTACTAGCAGCTTGATAATTCCTTTGGTTCTAGTCCCCCTAGTGGTGATGATGAGGTAGTGCTGGTGATTATGTCCCAGCACAAACATCCTAGAGTGAGAGCTAAAATATCTTTAACACAACTCTGAAACACTCGGTCGGGCACGGTGGCTCACGCCTGTAATCCCAGCACTCTGGGAGGCCGAGGCGGGTGGATCACCTGAGGTTGGGAGTTCGAGACCAGCCTGACCAATTGACCAACATGAAGAAACTCCGTCTCCACTAAAAATACAAAATTAGCTGCACGTGGTGGTGCATGCCTGTAGTCCCAGCTACTTGGGAGGCTGAGGCAGAAGAATCGCTTGAACCCAGGAGGTGGAGGTTGCGGTGAGCTGAGATCGCGCCACTGCACTCCAGCCTAGGCAACAAGAGCGAAACTCCGTCTCAAAAAAAAAAGAACTCTGAAACACTCAACAGAAGTTTGAATTCTTGAAATTGTGTAATCCTTGCCAGATGATGGTTGGGAAAAATCATAACATTGCTATTACAATCACAGCAGTCATCAACTGTATATCAGGAAGCAGGGGCCAGCAAAGTCTTTAGTTTTTAAAATTAAAACATCAGGAAAACTCTCCACTGGGATTGTCTTGAAATGGTATGGCTTAAATGCCCAGGCGTTGGTCCCCATCTCTTCTGAGCCTTTGCTCGAGCCTATCCTGCCCTGTCTTCTCTCCACTTTGGCAAAACCGCCTTTGCCTCCCTGCTAGCTTCTCCAGCAACTTACTTTGCCCCCCACATTAACTCGCCCTTTAGCACTCCCTGATGAGGATAATAATAGCTGACATTTATGAAGCTGTTATTGGGTACCAGATACCATAGTAATTCATGCTATCTTGTTTAATCCTCAAACGAACCCTGTGAGGGAGGTGCTATTTTCATCCCCCCTGTACAGATGAAGAGGGGCAATGAGGCACAGGACCATTCAGTGGGATCCCACAGCTGGTAAGTGGTAGCTGACCAAGAAGAAAGGAAAAAGCCGCCCTTTCCTCCCTGCTTGCTCAGCTACCACTTACTAGCTGTGGGATCCCACCTAATGGCCGTGAATCCCTGTCTGACTGTAGACCACATGCATTTAAGCAGCACACTGTATTTGAATGTGCTGTTTCTATTTGGATACTTAATATATATATTTTAATAAGTGTAAATCATGGGTCATCATAAATCCAAATGTCTATAGGGGCCAGAATGTGAGTCCAGAGAACTTGATATATATACATATATATATACATATATATATATAAAAAATACACATATATATTTTATATATGTGTGTGTATATATATGTGTGTGTGTGTGTGTGTCTATATATATATATATATATATATATTTTTTTTTTTTTTTTTTTTTTTTTTTTTTTTGAGACAGGGTTTCATTCTGCCACCCAGGCTGGAGTGCAGTGGTGAGATCATGGCTCACTGCAGCCTCAACTCCTTGGGCTCAAGTGATCCTCCCATCTCAGCCTCTTGAGTAGCTGGGACTACATATGTGTGCAACTATGCCTGGATAATTTTTTTTTTTGAGATAGAGTCTCGCTCTGTTGCTCTGCCTTGTGGGTTCACGCCATTCTCCTGCCTCAGCCTCCCGAGTAGCTGGGACTACAGGCGCCCGCCACCACGCCCAGCTAATATTTTGTATTTTTAGTAGAGATGGGGTTTCACTGTGTTAGGCAGGATGGTCTCGATCTCCTGACCTCGTGATCCACCCGCCTCAGCCTCCTAAAGTGCTGGGATTACAGGCGTGAGCCACCGTGCCCGGCCACATTGGATTCTTTTCTATCTTTTGAGTTTTTACTATGTGAATGTATTTTTCAAAAAAACATTTTAATGATCACAGAAAACTACTTCCAGAAGTTGAGGCCAATAACTTACATATGTGGTCTGATATGGTGTGCTATAACATCCTCATTGGAAGGAGGACACTCCATGTTCTTATCACAGCAAAACATATGCCACTCACATATGTTTGGAATCGTTTCAAAGCTATATAACTCTTGGTGAAGTTAAATAGATACGTGACAATGCCAGAGTGACAATGCTCTCCTGCAGACCAATTAAAAGGGAGTCTCAGGGCATGGGTATAGGTTGTTTTGTTTCGTTTTGTTGAGACAGAGTCTCGCAGTGTCACCCAGGCTGGAGTGCAGTGGTGCAATCACAACTCACTGCAGCCTTAACCTCCTGGGCTCAAGCAATCCTCCCATTGCTCCTGAGTAGCTGGGCCTACAGATACATGCCACCATTTTTTAAAAAAATTTTTTTGTAGAGACAGGGTCTCATTATGTTGCCCAGGCTGGGTCTCAAACCCCTGGGCTCAAGAGATCCTCCCATCTCTGCCTCCCAAAATGCTGGGATTACAGACGTGGGCCACTGTACCCAGCCAGCATGGTTTTTTTGTTTTTGTTTTTGTTTTTCTTTTTTTTGGCTCCCCTCAATGATTCTAATGTGCAGCAAGGTGTCACGTAGACCAAGGATGTTAATCTATAAGAAATATTAATGGAATAAAAACAAGAACTTGTAATACATACTTTCTATGCCCTAGGCCTTGTCCTCTGTGGTAAATTCAGAGAATCCATTTGATTCAGTGATAGATTCACAAATGCCATACGATTCTGCGATAGCCCAAGCTTGCCAAATGAATGTCTGCCAAAAGGAAGTGAAATAAATAAATATAGAATAATATTCATGAGCAGATTGATGGCTCAGCAAAAGTTCCTTGAGAAAATGGTATATGCCTAGCTGCAGGAGGTGTAAAAGGAATCTATTTTAGTGGTTCTTCCCATAAGGAACTTAGATTGCAATTAAAGAGATAAGACAGGGGCCGGGCGCGGTGGCTCCCTCCTGTACTAGGGCCATCTAGTCCCTCCCCCTGAAGGCAACTACTCTTATGGGTTGCTTGTGAATCCTTCCAGAGACATTATTATCGTAAGTTAAATAGTTCTTTTTTATTTTTTGGCTTCAGATAGGAATTTTCTTTTTTTTTTTTTTTGAGACGGAGTCTCGCTCTGTCACCCAGGCTGCAGTGCAGTGGTGTGATCTCGGCTCACTGCAAGCTCCACCTCCCGGGTTCACACTATTCTCCTGCCTCAGCCTCCTGAGTAGCTGGGACTACAGGCCCCCGCCACCACGCCCGGTTAATTTTTTGTATTTTCAGTAGAGACCGGGTTTCACCGTGTTAGCCAGGATGGTCTCCATCTCCTGACCTCAGGTGATCCGCCCGCCTGGGCCTCCCAAAGTGCTGGGATTACAGGTGTGAGCCACCGCGCCCGGCCTGAAAACGCTATTTCAACAGCCTTTGAAGAATCATTTACGAATTTCTAGGTATTCATATATTCTATGTCTGACTTAACAGTAACGCCTTTTGACTCATCCGGTTCTTGGACCAGGACACTGTCTTGCTCTGTAAGCCAGGGAGAGATTTTATTAGGCTATTTTACAAATGCAGGGTCTGAAACATAAAAAGGTTACGGTCCGGGCAGGCTATGTTCTCTTTCTACTGGATCTTAATCTTAAGCTGGACCGGATCAGTAGATTGAGAAGCAGGCTTTAGAGAGCCTAGTGTCAATCTGGAATCTAAGCCCTTCTATCAGAGGGCAAAACTCGTGCCCAGGACCCCAGCCTTAGCGGGGAGCAGGGGCCCGTGTGTCGGGAAATAAGGACGAATGGTTGCAGGCACAGTTTCTGGAACCCGCGTTTTGTGCCTCCTTTGCTCGTATTTGGAAAAACCGCTGGGGAAAGGCGCCGATTTCATTCTGCAATACATAACTTTGAAGGGAGACTGAAAGGAAAAACGAGACGCGGAAAGGGTCAGGTCAGAGTGCGA
Source organism: Pongo abelii (assembly GCF_028885655.2). Taxonomy (NCBI): domain Eukaryota; kingdom Metazoa; phylum Chordata; class Mammalia; order Primates; family Hominidae; genus Pongo; species Pongo abelii. The sequence goes on from NC_071993.2 coordinate 76,402,210, forward strand.
CTTTCAGGGCCGCGCAGAGCCCACCTGTGGGCTGGCTAATTTTCATGCTCGCTCGGAGCTTCTGGAGCTTGTAGCCTCTTGTTTTCCAGCCTTTCTCCTTTTGATTTGAGATTAGTTTCAGTTTACCTACTTCCAGAGTAGGGTATTCGATGTAAAAACAGCACTTACGGAGGGCGGGGGCGGAAAGGCGGGCGGTGTCCCTGGAGTATGAAAGTAACTGGCTTGTTTCCGGTTCCTCTGTGGCGCCGTTATCGCGATGCCTTATGGGAGTTGTAGTCTCGGGTGAGAGACGCTTCCCGGGAGGGAGGAACAGGCCCCCAAGGCCTAGGATTGAGCATCGGATTCTCCGTGTCTTGTGTGTGTGGTTCTTTTCCATTCTCCCCTGCCTTCCCCTCCCCTCCCCTGCCCTCCCCTCCCCTCCCCTCCTTTTTCTTTTTTCTGACGGAGTGTCACTCTGTTGCCCAGGCTGGAGTGCAGTGGCGCCATCTCGGCTCACTGCAACCCCCGCCTGCCTGGTCAAGCAATTCTCCTGCCTCAGGCACCGGAGTAGCCGGGACTATAGGCGCCCGCCACCACACCCGGCTAATTTCTGTATTTTTAGTAGCGATGGGGTTTCACCATTCTGGCCAGGCTGGTCTGGAACTCTTGATCTCAAGTGATCCACCCGCCTTGGCCTCCCAAAGTGCTGGGATTACAGGCGTGAGCCACCGCGCCCGGCCTCCACAGAGCTTTAACTCTGTTAAAAAGGTCTACATAATTTCTACTATACGCTATATTCTTCCGTACAGAAGAAAAATTATGGGATGACTACATCGACTTCACACAGTTAAAAAAGTATAAAAGGAAATGAAAATCTTCTTTTGAGTACCTGCCCAGTTCCTCCCCTAAAAGAATACTGTTGCTTGCTTTTTTTTTTTGAGATGAACTTTGGATCTTGTTGCCCAAGCTGGAATGCAACGGCGCGATCTCGGCTCACTGTAACCTTCCCCTCCCGGGTTCAAGCGATTCTCCTGCCTCAGCCTCCCTAGAAGCTGAGATTACAGGTGTGCGCCACCACTCCCAGCTAATTATTAGTAGTAGTAGTAGTAGAGACGGAGTTTCACCATGTTGGCCAGGCTAGTCTGGAACTCCTGACCTCAATCAGGTGATCCACCCGCCTTGGCCTCCCAAAGTTCTGGGATTATAGGCATGAGCCACTTCGCCCGGCCTGCTGCTTGCTTTTTTTTTTTTTTTTTTTTGAGACGGAGTCTCGGTCTGTAATCCAGGCTGGAGTTCAGTGGCACGATCTTGGCTCACTGCACCTCCACCTCCCGGGTCCCGGTTAAAAAAATTCACCTGCCTCAGTCTCCCGAGTAGCTGCTGGGATTACAGGAACGCACCGCCATGCCACGCTAAGTTTTGCTTTTTTTTTTTAAGTAGAGATGGGGATTTCACCCTGTTGGCCAGGTTGGTCTTGAACTCCTGACCTCATGATCTGCGCACCTTGGCCTTCCAAAGTGCTGGGATTATAGGCATGAGCCACTGCTCCCAGCCTGTTGCTTGCTTTTTAAAGGCAGTTATCTTTAGAAAAAATTACAAGTGCAAATGTACATACTATTAAAAAGTACACAATAGAGATAATACTGTAATACTCTTCTCAAACCTGTTTTTTCATTTGATAGCACTCGTTAGACATCTTTCCATACTTGCACATAAAAAGCTATCTTCTCTTTTCACTGGCAATATAGTAGTTCATCCTACAAATAGCATAATTTATTCATCTCCTGCCCTCCTCCACTCCACCGATGAACATTTTGTTGTATATATATTTTTTCCTGTTGCAAACAACGCTGCAGTGGTCCTCTTGAACATATTTTGGTGTATATCCACAAGCTGAATTTGTGGAGACAAAATTGCCCTGTCTAGGATAGATATGCTTTATAAAAGGTGATAAATACACCAATTTGCCAAATTGTACCAGTTTACACTGTCATCCAGCAATGTATGGACATGCTTTCTTCCTCATTTCTGTTTTCTAGCATGGGTATTATCAAACCTTTGCTAATCTGAGAGATGAACAACTTTATCCTCTTTGGATTGATTTGCAGTTTCATAATTATTAGTGAGGTTGCACTACTATTTGTATGTTTATTGGCCGTTTGTATTTCTGAAAGTAGTTGTATTTTTGGCTTAATTTTCTTTTCTTTTCTTTTTTTTTTTTGAGATGGAGTCTCGCTCTGTCGCCCAGGCTGGAGTGCAGTGGCGCGATCTCGGCTCACTGCAAGCTCCGCCTCCCGGGTTCACACTATTCTCCTGCCTCAGCCTCCCGAGTAGCTGGGACTACAGGTGCCTGCCACCATGCCCGGCTAATTTTGTTTTTTTTGTATTTTTAGTAGCGACGGGGTTTCACCGTGTTAGCCAAGATGGTCTCGATCTCCTGACCTGGTGATCCGCCCGCCTCGGCCTCCTAAAGTGCTGGGATTACAGGCGTGAGCCACCAAGCCTGGCATTTTTGGCTTATTTTTCTATTGTGTTGTTCATCTTTTTAAAATTGATTTGTCTGCACTTGTATATTAAGGAAGTTAGTCTTTTGTCTGTTATGAGAATTATGAAATTTTTTTCTTTGTATATTGTTTGCCTTCTGATTTTGCTTTTGTATTTTTTTGGTCACAAAAATGTGCTTACTTTTTTTTTTTGAGACAGGGTCTTGCTCTGTCGCCCAGGCTGGAGTGCAGTGGCATGATCTCAGCTCACTGCAGCTTGGACTTCCCCAGACTCAAGTGATCCTCCTGCCTCAGCCTCCCGAGTAGCTCGCTGGGATACAAGCGCTTTTTTTTTTTTTTTTTTTTTTGTAGAGACTGAGTCTTGCCATGTTGCCTAGGCTGGTCTCAAACTCTGGGGCTCAAGTGATCCACCTGCCTTGACCTCCCAAAGTGCTGGGATTACAGGCGTGGGCCACCGCACCAGGCCACTTAATTTTTATATAGTTATGCTCATGAGATTTTTTTCCATGGCTTCTGAGTTATTTGATTTTTCTGTAATTTATTTTGGTATAAGGAGGAGTGGCTCTAGCTTTCTTATTTATCATTTCTCCAAAAGATTAGCTAGTGGTCTTGTCATGATTTTTGTTACCTCTATAGATGGAGAGAAAATCCCAAAGAATATTAAAATTATACCCTACCATAAGATGCTGCAACAGGTTTGAAAGTTAGTTTTGGGGAACAGAGCAGGAATAACAAAATGGCACTCCAACTTTCCTCAAAACATCTGCTCATCTTGTATTATTGCTTTTTCTGAACAATATCCAATGCCAATATTTATTAAAATAAGTAATGAAAATTTTCTAATCCATATGCAACTTAAAAAAGACACTGGTTAGGCCGGGCATGGTGGCTCACACCTGTAATCCCAGCACTTTGGGAGGCTGAGGCGGGCAGATCACGAGGTCGGGAGATCGAGACCATACTGGCTAACACGGTGAAACCCCTCTACTAAAAATACAAAAAATTAGCTGGGTGTGGTGACACGTGCCTGTAGTCCCAGCTACTCGGGAGGCTGAGGTAACCCAGAAGGCGGAGGTTGCAGTGAGCTGAGATCGCACCACTGCACTCCAGCCTGGGCGACAGAGCGAGACTCCATCTCAAAAAAAAAAAAAAAAAAAAAGACACTTAAATAAAATGTTGTATGACCAGGGTGGAATGCTGTGCAGATGTTGAAAAGAATGAGACAATCAAGTGAAAAGGAAAAAAAAGCACTAAGATTCAGAAGTGTATTGCTATGGTTTGAGTGTGTCCCTCCAAAATTTATGTTGGAATTGAATCCTTATTGTGATGGAATTAAGAAGTTGGGCCTTTTGGGAAGTGATTAAATCACGAGGGCTTTGTGTTCATGAATGGGATTCATGAGGGATTAGTGCCCTTATAAAAGGTTGAAGGGAGCTGCCTTGCCCTTTTCGTCATGTCAGGACACAGCAACAAGGTGTCATTTATGAAGCAAAGAGTAAGCCTTACCAGACACTGAATCTGCTGGCACCTTTATCTTGAACTTCCAAGCCTCCATAAATGTATGAAATAAATTTATATTATTATTATTATATTTTTTTTTTCAGATGGAACCTCGCTCTGTTGACCAGGCTGGAGTGCAGTGGTGCGTTCTCAGCTCACTGCAACCTCTGCCTCCCAGGTTCAAGTGATCCCCCGAGTAGCTGTGATGACAGGTGTGAGCTACCATGCCTGGCTAATTTTTGTATTTTTAGTGGAGACAGGGTTTCACCATGTTGGTCAGGTTGGTCTTGAACCCCTGACCCCGTGATCCACCCACCTGGGCTTCCCAAAGTGCTAGGATTACAGGCATGAGCCCCCGCGCCTGGCTGACCAGACTGATCTTAAAAGCTCTGAGTTTAACATGTTATTGACTTGCTCAAGAACCTACAACAGTTCCTCTTGCATCCATACTCACTCAGTGTCTTCCACCTGATCATCAAGGCTTTCTACATTCTGGCCCAGGTCTTCTGTTCAATCCCAATATTAAAGGCGATCTCTCCAACATACCTTGCCATAAGGTTATTTTCCTTACCTTTAACTGAACACACAATGGACATTTCCATCTCTGTATGATAGCTTATGTGTTTTGCTCCTTTCTCCTGCTTTTCGTTTATTTTGTGAGTGCTTCTATGAATTCCTGGGTTAAAATGTTCCTAAAAATCACATTGTCTTAGGCCATACTTGCATTGCTATGAGGGAATACCTGAACCTGGGTAATTTATAAAGAATATATATATATTTTTACTTTTAATTGAGACAGGTTCTCACTCTGTCACCCAGGCTGGGTGCAGTGGCATGATTGTGGCTCACTACAGCCTTGAGCTCCTGGGCTCAAGTGATCCTCCCACCTCGGCCTCTGGAATAGCTGGGACTACAGGCATACGCCACCATGCCTAGCTAATTTTTGTATTTTTTGTAGAGATGGGATTTTGCCATGTTGCCCAGGCTGGTCTCGAACTCGTGAGCTCAAGTGATCCACCCGCCTCGGCCTCCCAAAGTGCTGTAACTACAGGCATGAGCTGTGGCACTCAGCCAAGAAAAGAGTTTTAATTGGCTCGTGGTCCTGAAGGCTGTACAAGCATGGAGCCAGCATCTGCTTGGCTACTGGGGAGGCCTCAGAGAGCTTTTACTCATGGCAGAAGGCAAAGCAGGAGCAGGAATGTCACATGGCAAGAACAGGAACAAGAGAGTGAGGGGGAAGATGCCATGCCACACACTTTTAAACAGCCAGATCTTTTTTTTTTTTTTTTTAATTAAAATACTGAGTTTTATTTCACATGTATATTTTTGTCTCCCCACCATTTCCATGTCTGACCACTGCTACTACTATGTCCTATCATAACATTCCATACATACTTAAAACCAAGCAAAGGGTGGAGTTCCATCTTTAAAAACTAAACAGGCATTTTGGACAACACATTCTTGGCAATAGAACCTGGACAACATTTATCAAACACGGTAGGGAAAGTTCTCACTCTGCATTATAAAAAGGACAGCCAGATATCAACTGTTACAGAAATGAAATTAGACGGAAAATTTTTAACAAATTGTTTAAACTATTTTCTTAAAGAGACTTCCTCCACTGCCAGAGATCTTGAATAGCCTCTTGGTCAGTCATCCGGAAGCAATTCTTCACATAATTGATGAACTTGAACAGCCAGATCTTATGAGAATTCGCTCACTATTCTGAGGACAGCACCAGGAGGATGGCACTAAACCATTCATGAGAAATCTGGCTCCATGATCCTATCACCTCCTACCAGGCCCTGCCTCCAGCACTGGGGATTACAATTCAACATGAGATTTAGAGGGGACAACATCTAAACTGCATCATTCTACCTTGACCCCTTAGATCTCATATTCTTCTCACGTTGCTGAATACAATTATCCCCTGCCCATAGTTCCCCAAAGTCTTAATTCATTCCAGCATTAACTCAGAAGTCCCAAGTCCAAAGTCTTATCTGAGACTCAAGCCAAGTTCCTTCCACCTATGAACTTCTGAAATCAAAGACAAGTTATTTACTTCCAAGATACGTGGAGATACAGGCATTGGGTAAACACTCCCTTTCCAAAAGGAAGAAATCAGCTAAAAGAAAGGAGCAACGAGCCGGGTGCTGTGGCTCATGCCTGTAATCCCTGCACCTTGGGAGGCTGAGGAGGGTGGATCACCCGATGTCAGGAGTTGAAAACCAGCTTGGCCAACATGGTGAAACCCCGTCTCTACTAAAAATACAAAAATTAGCCGGGTGTGATGGCACATGCCTGTAATCCCAGCTACTCAGGGAGGATGAGGCAGGGGAATAGCTTGAACCTGGGAGGTGCAGGTTGCAGTGAGCCGAGATCATGCCACTGCACTTCAGTCTGGGCAACAGAGCAAGACTCCGTCTCAAAAAAAAAAAAGGAAAAAAAAAAGAAAGGAGCAACAAGTCCCAAGCAAGCCTGAAACCCAGCAGGACACTCATTAAATTTTAAAGCTCCAAAATAATTCTTGACACCATGTCTCACATCCTTGGCACACTGCTGTGAGGAGCGGGCTCCCAAGCCCTTGGGCAGCCCTGCCCTTGTGGCTTTGCAGGCTGCTCTCTCCTGGGTTGGAGTTGAGTGCCTGTGACTTTTCCAGGTGCAGGGTGTGAGCTGCCAGTGGATCTACCACTCTGGGCCTGGAAGGTGGGGGCCCTATTCCCACAGCTTCACTAGGCAGTGCCCCAGTGGGGACTCTGTGGGGGTTTGTATTAGGCCATTCCCACATTTTTATAAAGAAATAACTGGCCAGGTGCAGTGGCTCACGTCTGTAATCCCAGCACTTTGGGAGGCTGAGGCGGGTGGATCACAAGGTCAGGAGTTCAAAACCAGACTGGTCAGTATGGTGAAACCTGGTCCCTACTAAAAATACAAAAATTAGCTGGGCATGGTTGCGTGTGCCTGTAGTCCCAGCTACTTGAGAGGCTGAGGCAGAAGAATCTCTTGAACCCGGGAGGCGGAGGTTGTGGTGAGCCAAGATTGTGCCATTGCACTCCAGCCTGGGTGACAGAGCGAGACTCCATCACACAAAAAAAATAAAATAAAGAAATACCTGAGGCTGGGTACATTGGCTCATGCCTGTAATCCAGCACTTTGAGAGGCCAAGGTGGGTGGATCACGAGGTCAGGAGTTCAAGACCAGCCTGGCCAAGATGGTGAAATCCCATCTCTACTAAAAAATACAAAAAATTAGCCAGGTGTGGTGGCAGGCGCCTGTAATCCCAGCTACTCAGGAGGCTGAGGCAGAGAATTGCTTGAACCCAGGAGGCAGAGGTTGCAGTGAGCTGACATTGTGCCATTGCACTCCAGCATGGGCGACAGAGTGAGACTCCATCTCAAAAAAGAAAAGAAAAGAAAAGAAAAGAAATACCTGGGACTGGGTAATTTATAAAGAAAAGAGATTTAATTGGCTTATGGTTCTGCGGGCTGCACAGGGAACATAACACAGGCATCTGCTTCTGGGGATACCTCAGGAAGCTTCCAATCACAGCAGAAGGTGAAGGGGGAGCAGGCATCTCCTATGGTGGGAGCAGGAGCAAGAGAGAGAGAGAGCGAAGTGATACACACTTTTAAATAGCCAGATCTCAGAGAAGTCACTCACTTTTGTGAGGAAAGCATCAAGAGGATGATGCTCAACCATTCATGAGAAATCCAATACCATGATCTGATCACTTCCCACCAGGCCTTACCTCCAATACTGAGGATTACAATTCAACATGAGATTCAGGCAGGGACACTTTCCAAACTGTATTAAAGTTCCAACCTCCCATTTCCCCTCTGCACTGCCCTAGTAGAGGCTTTTGGTGAGGGCTCTGTCCCTGTGGTAGGCTTCTGCTAGGGTACCCAGGCTTTCTTATATATTCTCTGAAATCTAGGAGGAAGCTGCCAAACCTCCTTCACTCTTGCATTCTGAACACCTGCAGGCTTAACACCACATGGAAGCCACCAAGGCTTACAGCTTGCACCCTTCAGAGCTGTGGGCTGAGCTGTACCTGGGCCCCTTTGAGCTGAGGCTGGGGCTGAAGTGGCTGGATGCAGGAAGCAGCCTCCCATGGTGGTACGGGGAAGCAGGACCCTGAGCCTGGCCACCTAAATCATTCTTTTCTCCTGGGCCTCTAGGCCTGTGATGAGAAGGGCTGCCTCTTAGATCTCTGAAATGCCTTTGAGGTTTTTTTCTCATTGTCTTGGCTATCAGCACCTGGCTCCCTTTCATTTATGCAAATCTCTTTAGAAAGTGGTTGCTCTGCTGCAGTCTGCTTAGATTCTGGCCCTGAAAATGGGTTTTTGTTTTCTACCACATGGCTAGGTTGCAAATTTTCCAAACTTTTACATTCTGCTTTCCCTTTACATATAAGTTCCAACTTTAAGTCATTTCTTTGCTTCTGCATCTGAGGATAGGCTGTTAGAAGCAGCCAGGTCACTTCTTGAACACTTTGCTGCCTAGAAATTTCTTCTGCCAGATACCCTAAGTCATCAAAGTTCAAACTTCCACAGATTCCTAGGGCATGAATACCATATAGCTATGTTCCTTAGTAAGGCATAACAAGGGTGACCTTTATTCCGGTTCTCAATAAGTTCCTCATTTCCATCTGAGACCTCATTAGCCTGGACTTCACTGTCCATATCACCGTCAGCATTTTGGTCACAACCATTTAACCAGTCTCACAGGAGTTCCAAACTTTCCCTCATCTTCCTGTCTTCTTGTGAGCCCTCCAAAGTCTTCCAGCCTCTGCCCATTACCCAGTTTCAAAGCTGCTCCCACTTTGTCAGGTGTCTTTATACCAAGGCCCCACTCTTTGGTACCAATTTTTTGTGTTAGGCCATTCTTGCATTGCTACGAAGGAATACCTGAGACTTGGTAATTTATACTGAAAAGAGGTTTAATTGGCTCACAGTTCTGCAGAATGTGGAAGCACGGAGCCAGCATCTGTTCAGCTTCTGGGGAGGCTTCAGGGAGCTTTTACTTATGGCAGAAGGTGAAGTGGGAGCAGGCACGTTACATGGTGAGAACAGGAGTAACAGAGCCAGGGGGAAGATACCACACACTTTAAAAACTTTTAAGCCAGGTGCAGTGGCTCACCCCTGTAATCCCAGCACTTTGGGAGGCCATGGCAGGTGGATCACCTGAGGTCTGGAGTTCGAGACCAGCCTGACCAACATGGAGAAACCCCATCTCTACTAAAAATACAAAATTAGTCGGGCATGGTGGCACATGCCTGTAATCCCAGCTACTCGGGAGGCTGAGGCAGGAGAATAACTTGAACCCCGGAGGCGGAGGTTGCGATGAGCCAAGATCACACCATTGCACTTCAGCGTGGGCAACAAGAGTGAAACTCTGTCTCAAAAAAAACAAATTATATTATTAATATAAAAATAGGGACAGAGTCTCACTATGTTGCCGAGGCTGGTTTTGAACTCCTGGGCTCAAACAATCCTCCTGCCTTGCTCTCTCAAAGTGCTGTGATTACAGGCGTGAGCGACTGCACCTGGCCAATACCACACTTTTTTGTTTGTTTGTTTTAGACAAGGTCTTGCTCTGTCACCCAGGCTGGAGTGCAGAGGCGCGATCTCAGCTCATTGCAGCCTTGACCTCCTGGGTTCAAGCAATTCTTGTGCCTCAGCCTCCCAAGTAGCTGAAATTACAGGCATGTGCCACCACACCCGGCTAACTTTTTTGTATTTTCAGTAGAGATGAAGTTTTGCCATGTTGGCCAGCCTGGTCTTAAACTCCTGGTCTCAAGTGATCTGCCTGCTTCGGCCTCCCAAAGTTCTGGGATTACAGGTGTGAGCCACCATGCCCAGCCCTAACATTCCATTTGTTTAGTCATCCGTTGATGGACACTTGCATTGCCTCCACTTTTTGGCTATTATGACTAATGCCTTGATGAACATGAGTATATAAATATCTTTTCAAATTCCTGCTTTCAATTCTTTTGTGTATTTACCCAGAAGTGGAATTGTGGGGTCACATGGTAGTTCTATGTTTACCTTTTTGAGGAACCACCATACTGCTTTCCACCATGGCAACTTCACATCATTAAAAGGCCATTTATCAGTGTTTTAGATCAAGATATTGTGATATGCAAATATAACTTTAAATACCTTAAAGGATGTAGTGAAACTTCTAAAACAAAATTAATTGTACTTTAAAATTCTTTTTTTTTTTTTTTTTTTTTTGAGATGGAGCCTCGCTCTGTCACCCAGGCTGGAGTCCAGTGGCACGATCTCGGCTCACTGCAACCTCCGCCTCCCAGATTCAAGCAATCCTCCTGCCTCAGCCTCCTGAGTAGCTGGGACTACAGGTGTGTGCCACCACGCCCGGCTAATTTTTGTATTTTTAGTAGAGACAGGATTTCATCATGTTGGTCAGGCTGGTCTCGAACCCCCGACCTCGTGATCCGCCCTCCTCAGTCTCCCAAAGTGCTGGGATTATGGCATGAGCCACTGTGCCTGGCCTTAAAATTCTATATAGAACTTTTAGCAAGACAGTATGTACAATGAAGGATTGGTAAAAATGGTGCTTCAGTGCTTTTTCTTGCTTCTCTTCAGATATAAACCTTTAAAAAGATATAGGTGGGCTAAAAGAAAAACTATTTTTTCCCCTCAGGTGGGGGAATTTAAAGTGTTAAGGGCCAGGCATGTTGGCTCACATCTGTAATCTCAGCACTTTGGGAGGCCAAAGTGGGAGGATCACTTGAGTCCAGGGGTTTAAGACCAATCTGGGCAATATGGCAAGACCCTGACTCTCTGAAAAATGAAACAAAAAAAGTGTTAAGGCAGTCAAAGTGTTGTGTCCCTGACCATTCACCTTGTTCTCTAAATCCCAGAACTGAACTGTGTTTCTTAGGGCCAAAATGAACTGAAACATAAATTGCCTGGACCCACCTCAGACCAGAGACACTCCTGAGTCTGGAGAAGCAACCCAGGAGAAATAGCACAGCCATCTGACTCGAGTTATCATCGGTTCTTCTCATTGTCCTATTTTATTTTCTCTAAAGCACAAATCACTGTTTTTTTTTTTTATTTTTTGAGATGGAGTCTTGCTCTGTAGCCCAGTCTGGAGTGCAGTGGCACCATCTCGGCTCACTGCAGCCTCTGCCTCCCAGGTCCAAGTGATTCTTCTGCCTCAGCCTCCCAAGTAGCTGGACTACAGGTGTGGGCCACCATGCCTGGCCTACAAATCACTATTTTAAATGATTGTGGGGTTTTTTTGCATGTTTTTCAGCTGTCTTCCTCCATCAGAACGTAAGCTCCATAAAAATCAAGACTGTGTTATTGGCTGGGCGCCGTGGCTTATGCCTGTAATCCCAGCACGTTGGGAGGCCGAAGCAGGCAGATCGCTTTGAGCTCACAGGTTTGAGACCAGGCTGGGCAACATGGGAAAACCCTCTTCTCTTAAAACATAACAAAACAAAAACCAAAAATTAGCCGGACATGGTGCTATGTGCCTGTGGTCCCAGCTACTCGGGAGGCTGAGGTGGGAGGATCGTTTGAGCCAGGGAGATGGAGGTTGCAGTGAGCTGAGACTGCACCACTGCACTCCAGCCTGGGTGACAGAGTGAGACCTTGTCTGAAAATAAACAAATAAATAAAATTAAGTATTTTAAACACTCAGAAAAGCTCCCATTATCCTTATTAACACATCCTAAGATTTTACCACATTGCTTCAAATTTTTTTTCTTTTTTTTTTTTAAAGGATAAAGACAAAAATATATAGGAGATGGAGAGGTGGCTAATGTGGCAAGTTTCTGAAAATAGACAGTCTTTATTAACTCATAAGACAAATGGTTCACATGCATCTCTTATATAAACTCAAACTACAGATCCCAGGCAGCACTGCAATAATAGACACGTGGACTGTTCTTTTCTTCTCTGTAAACAGCCAATGAGAGGCAGAGTTTACAAAGGTCTAGGATGACATCTGGTGTATTGACTGTGGCCAGTCTTAAAGCTAGTTTTTGCTGTTTGGAACGTGCTGCTCTAATTCAGATTTAAAGAGTTTTTTCCTGTTAATTTGAAGCTCACTGTTCCTCTTGTTTCCGAGGGAAGAAGGACTGATTTAAGTCATCTAAATGGATGCAATACTGAATTACAGGTCAGAAGATACTGAAGATTACTACACATTACTGGGATGTGATGAACTATCTTCGGTAAGACAGTGGATAATGTTTTTATCACAACAGTATTCTTTTTCACAATAGTATTTCAAGTTTTTATTTAAGGTTTTAACTTTGAATTTTTAGTCACATTGCCTACAAACCTAACCTTGTGTTGTTTTAAAGCACTTTTGGCTCAGAGAAAGTTAAGAATTTAAATGTATGTTGGGTTTTTACTTGAATAGTGTCCTATGGGAATTTTGTGGAAGCTTCTGATTAAATATGTATATTCCGGCACATGGCCATATGCTCTGTTTCACAATATAGTATATTAAAAATAAATATTTGAAATTTTATTGTAATTTCTGATGGCAGTGTTTCACAGTATATATAAGCTATACCTTTATTATGGTGACTCATAATTGAGTTGAAATGAAATTTCTTATAAAATTAGGGATTTTAATATATTTTATTAAAATGTGTACTCCTATGTGAGCAGTCAAAATATAAACAAAGAAGCATCCTTTTATGTTAATATTTCAAATTGTGTGACAGAAATTACTTCTTGAAAGGGTGGCTTCTGAAACAAAACATGTGAAAACTCTGTAGCTGTTCACTGGATCTGTAAGAAAACAAAAATTTTAAAGTGCCCAATAAACAATTATAAAGGTTGTAGAGGTTTTTTAAATTATGGAAAAATCATTTATAATTCTCTCTCCCAAGGATAACACTATTAATATTTTGGCATATTAATCTCCAGTATTCTTTCTATGTATATTCTTTAAAGACATGTTTGGGAGGATATTATATGTACTTGTTGATTCCTGCTTTTTACCCATTCGTGTTATAACAAGGAATTTTCCATGCTATTAAACTTTCCTTGTACACTTTTTAGTGGTTGCAAAATATTTTATTTTACTGTGTTACCACAGTTGAATTATTCTTATTGTTAAATATTTTATTTCCAGTTTTTCAATATTTCAAATAATGTTGAGATTAATATAAAATATATTCATTATTAAATTATATATTATTAAATCATGTTATTAGGATATATTTATGTTTTATAATTAATATATTTTGTTTTATTTATTTTTATTAAAATCTAAGTAGTAAAATTAACATTTTAAAGCAAAATGTTTTTATATTTATTGTTGTTTCATAAAGGCAGTAGTTCATTAATAAAATATACTTAGTTTTGTTTTAAGAATAGAATGCATTATTGGACACAAAGGATTAAAATCTCTATTTTTGCCATGCTGAGGAAGTTATCTTAGACGCGTTGAAATTAAAAAAACTGCCCCACCCCCGGAATAGCTTATAATGGTCTTTTAGTTGCATATTTCTTCTCAAGAATGTGTTACTCTTGTTTATGTTGGTGGTGATTTGCTTACAGCAATTGAGAAAGCTTATTACCATCTTTACCATGTGTTATTCACAGTTGAAATTATACTATCATCAAACAATTTTTGAAGGAATAATTTAAAATCAAAGGAATATAATTTAACTTGATAAGGCTGACAATTTGGATTTAAAAAAATACATGGTAGCTTATACAGTTAGGGTTATTATATCTCCATAATCTTGTGACCTATTTAGTCAGTTCTTTTTTTTTTTTTTTTAAATTTTACTTTAAGTTCTGGGATCCATGTGCAGAATGTGCAGGTTTGTTACATAGGTACACATGTGCCAGGGTGGTTTGCTGCACCTATCAACCCGTCATCTAGGTTTTAAGCCCCGCATACATTAGGTATTTGTCCTAATGCTGTCCCTCCCCTTCTCCCCCACCCCCTGACAGACCCCAGTGTGTGATGTTCCCCTCCCTGTGTCCATGTGTTCTCATTGTTCATCTCCCAATGAGATGAGTGAGAACATGCGGTGTTTGGTTTTCTGTTCCTGTGTTAGTTTGCTGAGAATGCTGGTTTCCAGCTTCATCCATGTCCCTGCAAAGGACATGAACTCATTCTTTTTTATGGCTGCATAGTCAGTCTTTTGAAGTTATGCTGTTGTCTTTTCAGTCTACATAGAAGGAGGATTCATTTTGGACAGCCTCACAGAAAATAATCTCACTGTTAATGTGTAATGTTCAAAATATGGTTACCAGGTAGAGTCATACTTCCTTGTCTCAACATTCCTTTTACTGGATGTATTTTACTGGTCTGTCAATGGCATATCATATCTAGATAACAATTATTTATTTTTAATGAAATGTTTGTCATAATATTGTCACTTCTTTATATATATATATATATATATATATATATATGTCATTTTTTCTCTGTTTTTTGTTTTTTTGAGATGGAGTCTTGCTCTGTTGCCAGGCTGGAGTGCAGTGGCGCAATCTCGGGTCACTGCAACCTCCGCCTCCCGGGTTCAAGTGATTCTCCTGCCTCAGCTTCCTGAGTAGCTGGGACTACAGGCACGTGCCACCATGCCTAGCTAATTTTTGTATTTTTAGTAGAGACAGGGTTTCACCGTGTTGGCCAAGATGGTCTTCATCTCTTGACCTCGTGATCTGCCCGCCTCAGCCTCCTAAAATGCTGGGATTACAGGTGTGAGCCACCGCACCCGGCTTTTCTCTTCTTTTTATAGGTATGCTTCTCATTTTAAAAATATTTTTATGACATTTTTGACTAATATGACATTTCCTTTACTTGATTTGTATTGGATAGATTGCCTTTACTTCAGGTATTCCTTCATTTGATGCTCTAAAATTAACCAGAACTCATCATGCCCAAAAGCATTTTAGCTGTTATAATTTCAAAACAATTTGATATTCTAATTTTACTTATCACAATTGAATTGAGACACCCACATAATACTTTTGCTTTGGTATATAGTTCTTACAATTTAAAGTTTGTGCTAGAAACTGATTAAAGTAAAATTATATGTTTTCTAATGGTTCTAGAGCAGTAATCCTGAAGCTTTTCCTTCTCAGAGAGTTTTTAAAATTATCTTTCAGAAATTGAAAATACAACCATGACAACAAGCAATGAGACTAATTTTCTAGTTTACATAATGACATATATAAATTATGGGAGGATTTCCATGTTATATAGAAAACAATATATTCCCCATTTCAAAACAATTTAACAAAGATTGATTCCAAGACAGTTAGCCTTTCTCCCTATATTGGATTTTTTAAAAAAATTTTTATTTCTTTGAGATGAAGTCTTACTGTGTCGCCCAGGCTGGAGTGCAGTGGCAGGATCTCAGCTCACTGCAGCCTCTGCCTCCTGGGTTCAAGTGATTCTCCTGCTTCAGCCTCCTGAGTAGCAGTGATTATAGGTGCATGCCACCATGCCCAGCTAATTTTTGTATTTTTGTACAGACGAGCTTTCACCATGTTGTCCAGGCTGGCCTTGAACTCCTGACCTCAAGTGATCCGCTGCCTTGGCCTCCCAAAGTGTTGGAATTACAGGTGTGAGCCACCGCGCCCAGCCTCTATGCCTCAGTTTTCTAACCTGTAAATGGGAGTAAATAGTACCCACCTCACAGAGTTGTGGAGATTAAATAATACATGATATATAAAGCACTTTGAACAGTGCCTGGTGCAGAGCGCTAAGTTGTTGTGGTTGTGGTTGTGGCTGTTGTTTTGGCCCCCACAGTGTTATGTTGCACTTGGAACTTAGTACACTTATCCTATCCTTGAGTTTGCATTATTTTTAAGATGTTTTATTTTGCTATAATTTTTGACTTACAGAAAAGTTGTAAAAATAGTACAACAGAGTTCCTATATACCCTTAACCCAGCTTCCCTTTATGTTAACATCATACCTAATGAAAGTATAATGATCAAAATCAGAAATTAAAAAAATTGTAGCTCTGAGACATTTTATTATAAAAACTTGGTACTCATATACATAAACTAAAATGAACTTAAAATTCATCATACATTTACTTCATTTTTTAGCTTGACCTTCTAGTAAATCTCTAGCTTCACTGATTTTGGCTGCTATGATTTAAGAGTATAATTTATCAATGAGCATCTCTTATTTTCCCTTTATTGGCAGTAGGGCTTACCCCTAGCATTAATGCTGCTTCTTGTTTTGTCATTTTGGGTTCCAACTCACCTCAGTAACAGCCACCACTGAAGGCAGATTTTGATAGACTTTGAAAACCTTGCTTTACTTGAGGCTCCATGTGCTCCCTGGCTTGCAAAACATAATGCCCTGCAAATCCTGCAGCAGCAATGGTCAGTCCAACTGCTACCATTGTACTGGCCATGGCTCTATCTGGGCTCCCCTGCCTCTACCGAGAGCATGGATCATCCCAGCCCAGAGGTCACGGCCAACAACTGCACACTTTTACCAGAGAGTGACGCAGCCACCGACTGCAAGCACAAACCACCAAAAAATCAGAAAATTAACATTGCTACAGTTAACCCTACCATGGTCCAGCAAACATTTTTTTTGTAAAGGACCAGATAGAGTCAGGACTAGAATGAGGCAAGTGTAGGATGTGTAGGATGCAAAATTTAAGGAGGCACTAACATTTAGGGTTGTGCACATACAGAAATTTGAGAGAGACAGAGAGAGAGAGAAAGAGAGAGAGAGAGGGAGAGAGAGAGAGGATATTTCCTTAAACCTAGGTGTCCTGCTTGCCTCACCTAGTGCTGATCCTGAGATAGCAAATATTTTAGGCTTTGCAGGCCTTACAGTCTCTGTCCTAACTACTCAGCTCTGCCATTGGAGAAAACAGCCATAGACAATACGTAAGTGAATGATCTTGGCTGTCTTCCGATAAAACTTTAATTAAAAAACAGGCAGCAGCAGGCCAGAGTCAGTCAATCCCTGATCTAAATTATAAGTCTTATCTAATTTCATCAGTTTTCCTACTAATGCCCTTTTTCTGTTCTAGGATCCAAGCCAGGATCCTTTATTACGCTTTGTCGTCATGTTCCCTTAGTGACCTCCAATCTGATGCTTTCTGCTACCTTCTTTGTCTTTCAGGACCTGGACACTTTGAAGAGTACTTGTTAGTTATTTTGTAGAATGTCCCTCAGTTTGACTTTGTTTGATATTTTCTCATGATTAGATTGAGGTTATGCATTTTTGGAAAGAACTCCTCAGAAGTGACGTTGTGCCTTTCTTAGTATTTCATGTGGGGGTGCATGATATGGATGTGCTTTCTTGACCTTGAGCACTTCGTTAAGGTGATGTCTGTCAGGTATCTTCTGCTGGGTTTTTCCATGGTAGGGTTGTTATTTTTCCTTTTGTAATTAACAAATATCTTGGGGAAGATACTTTGAGACTGTACTGTTTCTTCTCAAACTTTTACTCACTAAGTTTAGCATCCTTCGGTGGATCTTGCCTGTAACAGTTACTACTATGGTGTTTGCCTAATGGTGACTTTCTTTTTCTCATTAATTTTACATTTATTAGTATTCTACAGTAAGGAAATTCTTCGGTAAGGAAAAACTATCCCTTCTCACATTTATTTGTTTATTTGGCTTAGTTTTATCACTGTCAATTAATAGTTATTGTATTTTAAGTGTTATAACCCACATATTACCATTATTTATTTTGTGTCTCAAATTGTTTCTATGCCTCATGTCTTAATTAATTGTCATTTGATTAGAGTGATGTAGGAGGATCTCTCATTTATTTCAGGGATATTGCTAATATCTGGAATTTTGTGGGAAAAATCTAGTTTTAAACCGAGTGAATTAAAATAATAGATATCAATTAAATCAGTATTAAAATGAATCTTCTTTTCTTTCTTTTCTTTTTTTTTTTTTTTTTGAGATGGAATTTCACTCTTGTTGCCCAGGCTGGAGTGCAATGACGCAATCTGGGCTCACTGCAACCTTCGCCTCCTGGGTTCAAGCAATTCTCCTGCCTCAGCCTCCCGAGTAGCTGGGATTACAGGCATGCACCACCACACCCAGCTAATTTTTTGTATTTAGTAGAGATGGGGTTTCACCATGTTGGTCAGGCCAGTCTCAGACTCCTGACCTCAGGTGATCTGCCCATCTCGGCCTCTCAAAGTGTTGGGATTACAGGCGTAAGCCACTGCGCCCAGCCAAATTTCTTTTCTGCAGCACATTTTGCATCATATGAATTTCCATCACTGGAATCAATTCACTCTTAATGAATTAGCCATAATTTTCAGAAAGCTCCTATTACACTATAGTTACGTTACTTGAAGAACATCTGTCAGTCTATGATCAAATATTTATTGAACATTTCTTGTTGGGCCAGTACTAGAAGTAATATAGGGTGGGGAAAAACATAAAACAAAACAAAAAGGTGAGACGTGATGCTAGTGTATAAAGAACCTGGTGTCCAATTGAGGAGCCAAAGCTAATACACAGGAAACAATTTGAGAACAATTAAGTATTGTGCTCTGTACTTTCTTTAAGTGCAGCAGAAATTAAAGAAAGAATATCTGAATAGACTTCAGAAAGAGATGGGGCTTGAAATGGCCTTACTAGATGGCCATAATTTTAATGCACTGTGGGAGAGACAGGGCATTTGTATGGCTAGGAAATCTTGGAGAAGATTCATCCAAGTGGGAATTGGATTAGTCTCCATGGCACACTGGAGTATTTCCTTGCTTAGACAAAAATATTTTGCTAGCAGAATATGGAAAAGATAAGTTTCTAAGTTTAAAATTTAAGTTCTAAAATTAATATGTGTTCAATAAGGAAATGTGGAATACAAAGAAAGCACAAATAAAAATGTTAACCTACATGTTTAACATTTTGGAGTATGACTTATACATGTTAATTATCTGTGCATATATGCTATATCTGTATATGTATATAAATAAGTAAATGCGTATGTGTATATGTATGTACGTATGTGTGTATTTTTGAGACGGATTCTCGCCCCGTGGCCCAGGCTGGAGTGCAATGGTGCGATCTCAGCTCACTGCAACCTCTGCCTCCCAGGTTCAAGTGATTCTCCTGCCTCAGCCTCCCAAGTAGCTGGGGCTACAGGCACGTGCTACCACGCCCGGCTAATTTTTTGTATCTTTAGTAGAGATGAGGTTTCACCATGTTGGTCAGCCTGGTCTCAAATTCCTGACCTCGTGATCCGCCCACCTTGGCCTCCCAAAGTGCTGGGATTACAGGCATGAGCCAACACACCTGGCCTATGTGTATGTATTTATATGTGTATTTTTGTATGTATTTGGAGTCAGACTGCATGGGTTCAGTTCCTAGATGTGTTACTTATTAGCTGTGTGACCTTGGGAGAATTCCTTAATTTTTCTATGTCTTGATTTCCTAATCTGCAAAATGAGAATAATGATAGTATTAACCTCATACTGTTGTGGGAATTAAATGAAACACTCTATGTAAAGTGCTTAGAAAAGTGCCTGGCACATATTAAGTATCAAAAAATTTATTTATTTATTTATTTTTTGAGACGGAGTCTTGCTCTGTCGCCCAGGCTGGAGTGCAGTGGCGGGATCTCGGCTCACTGCAAGCTCTGCCTCCCAGGTTCACGCCATTCTCCTGCCTCAGCCTCCTGAGTAGCTGGGACTACAGGCTCCGGCCACCACGCCCAGCTAATTTTTTATATTTTTAGTAGAGACGGGGTTTCACTGTGTTAGCCAGGATGGTCTCGATCTTCTGACCTCGTGATCCGCCCGCCTGGGCCTCCCAAAGTGCTGGGATTACAGGCGTGAGCCACTGCGCCCGGCCTATTTATTTATTTTTTCAGACGGAGTCTTGCTCTGTCACTCAGGCTGGAGTGCAATGGCGCGATCTCAGCTCACTGCAACCTCCTCCTCCCAGGATCAAGTGATTCTTGTGTCTCAGCCTCCCAAGTAGCTGGGATTACAGGCCATGCCAGGCTAATTTTTTTATTTTTAGTAGAGACAGGATTTTGCCATTTGGCAATTGGCCAGGCTGGTCTTGAACTCCTGACCTTAGTTGATCTGCCTGCCTCAGCATCCCAAAGTGCTGGGATTACAGGTGTGAGCCACTGCACCCAGGTCAATAAATTTAAAATGATAATAATTATCTTATTATATACATATATATGTTACATAATCCCTTTTGAGATAAGACATGGATTTAAATTGCACATAATACTTACATATTATTATATGCAGTATAACATAATATATTGCACATAATATCTTACCTTTTCTCATAGAAATATTTAAATTTTCTCAGATTGTTAAAAATCTTTTATGACAAGATAACTTTTTAAATGACTAAAGTATTCTAACCTACAGTTACATTATAATCAACTGTAACAAACATCCTATTATTGGACATATAGGTTGTAAGAATTAAAGAAAGAGGAGAGAAACACGAAGGGCGGCTCGACAGTCAACAGGGACAGGTTTGTTTATTTATTTATTTTTTATTTTTTATTTTTTTGAGACGGAGTCTCACTCTGTCGCCCAGGCTGGAGTGCAGTGGCGCAATCTCGGCTCACTGCAAGCTCCGCCTCCCAGATTCACCCCATTCTCCTTCCTCAGCCTTCGCAGTAGCTGGGACTACAGGCGCCCGCCACCACGCCCGGCTAATTTTTTTGTATTTTTAGTGGAGACAGGGTTTCACTGTTTTAGCCAGGATGGTCTCGATCTCCTGACCTCGTGATCCAGCCGCCTTGGTCTCCCCAAGTGCTGGGATTACAGGCGTGAGCCACCGCGCCCAGCCTGACAGGTTTATTTTGAATAAACCTGAGAGGGGCGGCTGGCTGAGTTAGGTTAGAGACACACTCTTGTACAGACTAACAGTTTTTAAGGCTTCAGGGTGGGAGAGTTTATCAGAGGCTTGGACTGCTTCTCTGTCTCTTTGTTGTGCTTATCTGGGAGGGAGAGTTGTGTGTCTGTTCCCATCCATCTTTCTGCAGCTGCAGGCATACCCCGCCCCACCCCCCACCGAGTCTGCTTTTTGCTTCCCTATCTTGGTACACCTGAAGGGAAAGGAATGTGCTTATTAAGGCTCACTGTTTTACTGGGGCCCATTGTATGAGGGTGAAGTTTGGCAGTTACTCCAGACACTTTCCCCCCACCTCCCTCTGCTACCGAGCTGTCTTATTTGTGTTTTACTTCTGCTCTTTCTGGCTGCTTGTAATTGGAAGAGTAGTGATTTCCTTGAAATGCATGAGGCTAGAAAGGGAGCTGGAATTTAAAGTGGCGGTGTCTGTCCGAGTTGATGGTGCTCTTACTCTATCATAGGTTTTTGTTTAAAATTTATATTTTATTCTTGGACCTTCTTACAGCTATTCTTTTCTTACCTCTGATTATCTCCTTAGACAAATTCCTAGAATTGGAATTGTTGAATCAAAGGCTAGGAAATAAATTAAAGGCTCTTCATATATATGTGTGTATATATATAGAGAGAGATAGAAAACAGAACATTTAACACTTTAAAATTTAAAAACAAGTCTAGTTCTCAGTTTTATTTGTTATATAAGCAGGTTATGGTGACTGATGGTTAAAGACAGCACCCAGGAAGAGGAAACACATAGTTAATTACAGTTCCTAACAGGATGTCATCTTTTCCTATTATTCGAAGGTGTTCTCAGAAGTTTAACAAATAATAGTTATTAGTCTGGGTTTTATACATATGCCTATCTAATACAGCCTGATTTTGACTGTAAAAGTGAAGACATTCCTTATGAGAGTTGACTAAGGATGACATGGAGCTGATCTACATATGGAGAGATATCGATACACACATATATCTGTATATATAGAGATAGATACACACACATATATATACACACACATACAAACATAAATGTCTCAATTTTTTTCAAGAAAGTCTATACTTATTTACATCCTCACCAGCAGAGCATGAATGTTCATTTCTTCGCACTCTCAGTAACACTGGTCATTACCATCCTTTGGATATTTTGATTTATTTGATTACGAGTAGAGTTGAACATTTTTTGTGTGTTTACAGGACAACAGGGTAGGTAGTTTTGCAGACTACTGGACTTGGGTCAGGAAGGCAGGATTTAGTGGACCTTGACATGGAGGGTGTCAGCTCCAATGGACTGCACTTGGCAGTGGGCACATGGAGTAGGGAGGCCAGAAGATAAATACAATGCGTTCAAGATAAACTAACCCACTTTACCAGTTTACATAGAGCCAGCTCTATGGAAGCTTTGTAATAAACTTTATGATAGTAAAGCTAAAGATACAGACTTTCTTAATTTTTAAAATGTGAAATTGGTAAAACCTAGAAAATATAAAGAAGAAAATAACAATCACGCATGTAAACAAACTGAGAATCAACCATTTTGACACATTTGCTTCTGTGTACTAAATACCAGTACATTTTTTTTTTTTTTTTAGATGGAATTTCACTCTTGTTGCCCAGTCTGGAGTGCAATGGTGTGATCTCGGCTCACTGCAACCTCTGCCTCCTGGGTTCAAGCAATTCTCCAGCCTCAGCCTCCTGAGTAGCTGAGATTACAGGCGCCTATCACTACACCTGGCTAATTTTTGTATTATAGTAGAGACGGGGTTTCACCATGTTGGTCAGGCTGGTCTCTTAACTCCTGACCTCAGATGATCCACCTACCTTGGCCTCCCAAAGTGCTGGGATTACAGGCTTGAGCCACTGTGCCCAGCCCAGATTTTTTTTTTTTTTTTTTTGAGACAGAGCCCTGCTCTGTCACCCAGGCTAGAGTGCAGTGTCAAAATCTTGGCCCACTGCAACCTCCACCTCCTGGGCTCAAGGGATTCTCCTGCCTCAGCCTCCTGAGTAACTGGGATTACAGGCTCGTGCCACCATGCACAGCTAATTTTTGTATTTTTAGTAGAGACAGGGTTTCACCATGTTGGCCAGGCTGGTCTTGAACTCCTGACCTCAAGTGATCCACCCACCTCAGCCTCCCAAAGTTCAGGGATTACAGGCGTGAGCCACCGTGCCCAGCCCAGAATGTTTTCTAGTGGGATAGGAATTAAAAATAAAACAACAGCAACGATAAAACCCCAAAACTTTCTACCTTTGATATATAGGTATAATTTTATCTATTTATTTAAAAGCCCTAAGATATATATATATCATTATATATTACATATTATAATGATATATATAATGATATATAAGATATATATATCATTATATATTACATATTATAATGATATATATAAGATATATATATCATTATATATTACATATTATATGATATATATAATGATATATATAAGATATATATGAGATATATAAGATATATATGAGATATATATGATATATATGCATATATATAAGCATCTTATATATATATACGCATATATATATATGCATTAAAAGTGCATCTTTAGGCCAGGCATGGTGACTCATGCCCATAATCTCAGCACTTTGGGAGGCCAAGGCAGGCGGATTCCTTGGGCCCAGGAGTTCAAGACCAGCCTGGACAAGATAGCAAAACCTCATCTCTACAAAACATACAAAATTAGCTGGGTGTGGTTGCCTGTGTCTGTCGTCCTAGCTTTTTGGGAGGCTGACAGGGGAGGATTGCTTGAGCCCAGGAGGTGCAGGTTGCAGTGAACCGAGGTGGCACCACTGCACTCCAGCCTGGGTGACAGAGCAAGAAGCTGACTCAAAAAAAAAAAAAAGGTATGTCTTCAAGGATATAACCTGTTCTCTTGGGTATATTCCTTGGATGAGGAATAAAAGGATTTTCACTTTTTTACTTTTTTTCTGTAGTGATAGAACGTTTTTCAAAGAGAGTTTGTAAGTATTTATAAATGACTTACTAATTTAAAAATGCTTACTACTACACTGTATAGAATATTTAATACTTTAAAATTTAAAAACAAGTCTAATTCTCAGTTTTATTTGTTGTATCAGTAGGTTATGGTGACTGATGGTTAAAGACAGCACCCAGGAAGAGGAAACACATAGTTAATTACAGTTCCTAACAGGAAGTCATCTTTTCCTATTATTCGAAGGTGTTCTCAGAAGTTTAACAAAGAAAATAATAGAGTTATTAGTCTGAGTTTTATACAAATGCGTATCTAATACAGTCTGACTTTGATTGTAAAAGTGAAGACATTCCTTATGAGAGTTGACTAAGGATGACACGGAACTGATAAAAATATGTTTCTACCATGAATCTTATGACAGAATTCACCTGAGTTGCTTGAGATTTAATTTCTCAAACAAGAGCTAATTTATTTTCATTAATTAGTAGTTAGTAAATATGGAACCCCATGAGAATTTCCTAAGCCTGATGAATTTGGCCATAGGGCATGGTGACACATGCCTGTAATCTCAGCTCCTTGGGAGGCTGAAGCAAGGGGATTGCTTGAGCCCAGGAATTCTGGGCTGTAGTGCTGTGCCGACGGGGTGTCCACACTAAGTTCAGCATCAATATGGTGACCTCTGGGGGGTGGGAGACCACCAGGTTGCCTAAGGAGGGGTGAACCTGCCCAGGTTGGAAATGGAGCAGGTCAAAACACCTGTGTTGATCAGTAGTGGGATCGTGCCTGTGGCTAGCCACTGCACTCCAGCCTGGGCAACATAGCAAGACTGTCTCTGAAAGAAAAAAAAAAAAAAAGAAAGAAAGAAAAACAAAGTTTGACTGCTAAGTTAACAAAAAACTCAGCTCTTTTTAGTAAATAGCTGAATGACTTTGGACAGGTTACTTAACCACTTATATTTAATAATAGCCACTATTATTGAGTTCTTATTATGATCAGGTTTTGTGTTAGGTGCTCTACTTATATTATTCATCTGATGTAAAGATGAGTAAACCTAGACACATGGATGTTATGTAATTTGCCTAAAGCCTTGTGGCAGAACTGGGATTTCAAACCAAGCCGTCTTCCCAGGTGCAGTGGCTCACACCTATAATTCCAGCACTTTGGGAGGCGGGTGGATCACCTGAGGTCAGGAGTTCGAGACCAGCCTGGCCAACATGGTGAAACCCCCATCTCTACTAAAAATACAAAAATTAGCCAGGTGTGGTGATGGGCACCTGTAATCCCAGCTACTTGGGAGGCTGAGGCAGGAGAATCACTTGAAGCCAGGAGATGGAGGTTGCAGTGAGCCGAGATCACGCCACTGCACTCCAGACTGGGTGACAGAGTAAGACTCTGTCTCAAAAATAAAAATAAATAAATAAATAAAATAAATAAAATAAAACCAAGCAGTCAGATTCTAGAGCCACATAACCACTATTGTTTCCCGCTGCTGTCATCGCAATTACAATTAATAAAGCCAAGTCTTAATAATTCATGATAATAGGGATTAGATGGGTAAGTGAAATCAAATCAAATCATTGATGCTTCTCACATCTCATTTTAGTTTGGGCTAGAGTTTCTGTTTTCCCAATCAAAATCTCTAATGAAGCTCCTACTTGGTAACACAATTATCACGTTTGAATTATGTTCTTTTTCATTTAATTTTGAAATTCTTAATATAAAAGAAAAAGACCAAAAGACAGGAAGAAGGAGCTTTATAATAGATAATTTATAAATTATAACTTATAATTCAGAGACAGTTATCCTTGAGTAATGGTGGCTAAGCATCTTTGAAGAATTTGGATATTTTATATATTCCTAGGGGAAACCTACCTGATCATTTTGGGTATTTAAATTTTTTTTTTTAAGACAGACTCTGCTTTGTCACCCAGGCTGGAGTGCAGTGGTGTGATCTTGGCTCACTGCAACCTCTGCCTCCCAGGTTCAAGTGATTCTCCTGCCTCAGCCTCAAGAGTAGCTGGGATTACAGGCGCCTGCCACCATGTCTGGCTAATTTTTGTACTTTTGGTAGAGACGGGGTTTCACCATGTTGGCTAGGCTGGCCTCGAACTCCTGACCTTGTGATCTGCCCGCCTCAACCTCCCAAAGTGCTAGGATTACAGGCGTAAGCCACCATGTCTGGACTGGATATTTAAATATTTTGAGCTCATAGGTATCTTGGGCCATCATTTAAATTAAGTAGTTAAATTGTCATCACAATGACTATTTCAATAGGAGCGTTTATTGGATGCTTTCTGAATTTTATTATTGAGGAAATTATTTCTTAGAGGAAAAAGTCAAAATAGAAATATAAGGATCAAAAAAAGTTGGGTTGATCATGGCTGTTTTGGGGGCGGGATTGATGCCCCAACTTCTTCCTTCCTTCATGCCATTTAAGTTTGACTTTTTTTTTTTTTTTTTTGAGATAGGGTCTTGCTGTGTTACCCAGGCAGGAGTGCAGTGGTGCCATCATAGCTCACTGTAGCCTTGAACTCCTGGGCTTAAGGGGTCCTCCTGCCTCAGCCTTCCAAGTAACTGGGACTACTGACATGTGTCACCATGCCCAGCTAATTATTTTATATTTTGTAGAGACTGGGTCTCGCATTGTTGTCCAGGCTGGTCTTATTCCTGGCGATCCGCTTGCCTCAGCCTCCCAAAGTGTTGAGATTATAGGCGTGAGCCACTGCGCCTGGCATACTCTTTATTTTAAACACTGATTTTTGTTTCAGGTTGAACAAATCCTGGCAGAATTTAAAGTCAGAGCTCTGGAATGTCACCCAGACAAGCATCCTGAAAACCCCAAAGCTGGTAAGAATTTAATAAAGGCTATTTCTCAAGAAAATGAGTAGTATATAGAACCAAAAGCCAGTGAATAGTAACTTAATTTTCTCAATTTTCTCTTGTCTATTATGCTCAACCGTATTCTTTCTTTGCACTATTGGATGATAGAAAGGGAGAGGGCTGTGCAGGATCTTTTCTAATAGTCATTTAAGATCTATTTTTCTTTCTGCTATACTGTGTTGCTTTGTGGTTTAAAATTCTTCTAGTTCATGCTTTATTTCACCAAGCTATTGAGTGTTAACATAACTTAAGTATATTTGTAACCAGGTAGTTGTCTTTTTTTTTTTTGAGACAGCGTCTCTGTCGCCCAGGCTGGAGTGCAGTGGTGCGATCATGTCTCACTGCAACCTCTGGCTCCTGGGCTCAAGCGATTCTCCTGCCTCAGCCTCCCGAGTAGCTGGGACTACAGGCGTGCACCACCATGCCCAGCTAATTTTTTTTTTTTTTTTGTATTTTTTTAGTAGACAGGGTTTCACTATGTTGGGCAGGCTGGTTTCGAACTCCTGACCTCCAAGTGATCCGCCCGCCTTGGCCTCCCAGTGCTGGGATTATAGGCGTGTGCCCGGCTAGGCGGTTGTCTTCATGAGAAACTTGTGATTTCTTCATTATCGGGGACCTGAATATATCCATATATTCATACTTTTGTTTCTTTCCTTCACTATCACTTAAGTATGCTTATGCCTATCCAAGCTTGGGAAAAATATGAACAAACCAATAATCCTTCTGCAACCTGTCTCTCTTCTCTACTTTGCTGCCTCTCTTCTTCTCCTCAGACCCAGACTTCCTGAAAAGGAAGTCCACAGTTGATGTCTCTATTTCCCTTCTCGCTATTTTTCCATTTGTTCCACTCTGACTTCCCTAGTTTCTCAGAAATAGACCAAGGACTACCTGAGTATCAAATCTAGTGGTTACCTTTTGGTGCTTATCTCCCCTGAACTTGCATCAAAATCTGGCCCTGTTGACCATACCTTCCTCCTTGAAACAAAGTATTTTTCTCTTAGCTGTCAGGATACTGTGCACTCATGGTTCTCCTCCAGCCTCTTTGGGCTGCTTTCTCTCAGTCTCCTTTGTGACTCCTCTGTTGCCCCAAGGTTCCCTCCTAAGCTCTCTTCTGAGCCCACTCCGTATTTTCTCCTGAAGCCTTGTCCAGGTCTGTAGCTTAAATCACCAGCTCTTTTGATGGCTCCCAAATCTATCCTTAACCTAGTTCTCACTCCCCATCTTAAGACTGTAGTTTTGACTGCTTCTGGGAAATTTCCATTTGGAAACATTTCAAAGTCACCCTGTCAAAAATTAGACTCATTATTTTCCTATCACTCCCTCTGAAATCTTGCTTATTTTTCTGTGTTCTTCCATCTCTATGAAGGACACCACCATCCATTCAGTTGGTGTCATAGAAGCCTTGTCTCCTTCCTCTCCCTCATGTCCATATCTGGGAAATTGCCAAACACTGTTGATTTACCTTTCCCGTCTCTCTCCACTCTGTCCTCCTCGCTTCATGCTGGGTGCCATTGCGGTAAGTAAGCCCCCATCATTTCATGCCTGGATTGCTACAGCATTCTTTAAGTGCTTCTCATTGCAGATTTTTCTTTTTAATTGTGGAAAAAAATATACAAAAAGGAATAAAGAATACTCTAACAGATGCCCACGTATGTTCCACCCAGCTTAAAACTTTACCAGTGCAGTTGAAATCTCTTGTGTTTTCCTGCTCTGATTTTATCCTCAGGGTAGATAATATTATATCTTAATTTTTTTTTTTTTTGAGATGGAGTTTTGCTCTTATTGCCCAGGCTGGAGTGCAATGGCACGATATTGGCTCACTGCAACCTCTGCCTCCTGGGTTCAAGCCATTCTCCTGCCTCAGCCTCCCAAGTAGCTGGGATTATAGGCGTGTGCCACCACGCCCAGTTAATTTCGTATTTTTCATAGAGACAGGGTTTCTCCATGTTGGCCAGTCTGGTCTCAAACTCCCGTCCTCAGGTGATCTGCCCGCCTTGGCCTCCCAAAGTGCTGGGATTACAGGTGTGAGTCACTGTGCCTGGCCTTATATCTTAAATTTGATGGTTATGTTTACTATATGTGTATAGCATGTGTGTATAAGTGCTTTTTCTATAAGGATAATATCATACTAAGACCTATCTATAATTCCACATTGCACAAATCCAAACTCTTCTTTATTTAGAAAATGTTTTCCTTGGCCGGGTGCGGTGGCTCATGCCTGTAATTCCAGCACTTTGGGAGGCCTAGGTGGGTGGATCACCTGAGGTCGGGAGTTCGAGACCAGCCTGACCAACATGGAGAAACCTGTCTCTACTAAAAATACAAAGTGAGCCAGGCCTAGTGGTGCATGCCTGTAATCCCAGCTACTCGGGAGGCTGAGGCAGGAGAATTGCTTGAACCTAGGAGGCGGAGGTTGTGGTGAGCAGAGGTTGCGCCATTGCACTCTAGCCTGGGCAACAAGAGCAAAACTCCATCTCAAAAAAAAAAAAAAAAAGAAAAAAGAAAATGTTTTCCTTGTCTTAAGGTTCTTTGTTAATTTTCTCTAGAAATCATTGATTCCTTTGATTTGCAAAAACAGATCATTTTTCTATATGTGGGATCATCTTTTGTTAGATATTTAACTATTGCTTCTGCTCATTTGATTTTTTTTCCCTTTTTATTAACTTGTTTAAGGTATCATGAGCAAATAATAAGTGTCAGCTTGATAAATTTCTGCATATGTATAACCAGGTCAACCACTGCCCAGACAGATGTGGAACGTCTTCAGCACCCTAGAAATCCCTTTTCCCTTCCTGTTCAAAGTCAGCACCCTCTCTCATGTTTTGATTTCTATCACCATTGACTAGTTTTGCAGTTTTGGATTTCATATAGATGGAATCACACAGTATGTACTCTTTTGTGTGTAGCTTCTTTCGCTTTGCATTATGTCTGTGATGTACTGTGCAGTAGTTCATCCTTTGTCATTGTTGAGCCTTTAGGCACAAATCCCTTTATGCTGTGTACCTTAATTCTCCATCCCCTTTTGCTCTCCTTCACCATGCCTAGAATTTCGTGTTTCAGCCACTCAGAACTACATTAGTTCCTTCATGTGCCCTGCTCTTTCTACACTCCAGCCCTCTATGCTTGATGTTCTCTGCCTGGAACACTCCGTGGCTCACACATGTCCCTGACTACTTGGTCAGGTTGTGCTTCTGTGTCAGGTCTCAGCTGACCATCAGTTGGGAAGTCCCATGTGTCCCACCTAACAAGAGCACCCTGTACGTCAGGCAGCAGAATGTGTGTCACACTGTCTCCTTATTGCATGTTTGCTTATTGGTCATTCTGGAAGCTCAGTAAGGCAGACGCCCTGCTTGTCTTGTTCACAGTCATATGCCCCTAGCATGGCACTTACTGAAGAGGACGCCTATTCTGCACAATTTCTTGAATAAGTGAATGCATAAACATTTCTTTCTGTTTCTTTTGTGTGTGTGTGTGTGACAGTCTCACTCTGTTGCCCAGGCTGGAGGGCCGTGGCACGATCTCAGCTCACTACAACCTCTGCTTCCCAGGTTCAAACAATTCTCGTGCCTCAGCCTCCTGAGAAGCTGGGATTACAGGCATGCGCCATCACACTTGGCTAATTTTTGTATTTTTGGTGCAAAAGGGGTCTCACCATGTTTGCCAGGCTGGTCTTGATCTCCTGACCTCAGGTGATTCGCCTGCCTCGGCCTCCCAAAGGGCTGGGATTACAGGCATGAGCCACCGAGCCTGGCCCGAACATTTCTTTTTCTTTTCTTTTTTTTTTTTTTGAGACGGCTTCTCGCTCTGTCACCCAGTCTGGAGTACAGTGGCGCTATCTTGGCTCACTGCAAGCTCCGTCTCCCAGGTTCACGCCATTCTCCTGCCTCAGCCTCCCGAGTAGCTGGGACTACAGGTGCCCACCACCGCGCCCAGCTAATTTTTTGTATTTTTAGTAGAGACGGGGTTTCACCCTGTTAGCTGGGATGGTCTCAATCTCCTGACCTCGTGATCTGCCCGCCTCGGTCTCCCAAAGTCCTGGGATTACAGGCGTGAGCCACCATGCCTGGCCCCTGGCCCAAACATTTCTTTAGGGTTCATATTAACTACCTGTCTGAACTGGAGTTAATATTAAGATAGGTGTCCTAGCATAAAATTATAAAAATTTAGGTCAGGCTCGGTGGCTCACGCCTGTAATCCCAGCACTTTGGGAGGCCGAGGTGGGTGGTTCACCTGAGGTCAGGAATTTGAGACCAGCCTGACCAACATGGTGAAACTCCGTCTTTACTAAAAATACAAAATTAGCCGGGCGTGGTGGCACATGCCTGTAATCCCAGCTACTTGGGAGGCTGAGGCAGGAGAATTGCTTGAACCTGGGAGCAGATGTTGCAGTGAGCCGAGATCGCGCCACTTCACTCCAGCCTGGACAACAAGAGTGAAATTGTGTCTCAAAAAAAAAAAAAAATTATAAAATTTGATAAACACTTAAAAACCACCACCACCCCAGGTTATTCTTTAACTGGGTTCTTTTCAGTGAAGCATGACTGTGAGTTGTTTCTCTGTCCCTGACAAACAATTTTTATTCAGGATACATGATGAATCACTGTGTAATTATTGCCATTTCTAGTTGCCATAGTGATGGGGGTTTTCATGTATGGGCTGCCTCAAGGCGTCTTGTTCAGAGAAACACTGGACTGTGTAAATATTGTTTAAAATGAAAACGTACACAGACATCAATATCTAGTCAGGCATGCATTTGATATATGATTCAACCTTTGGGTAGAGGTTGTTTTTTAATCTATTTAAGCATCTGTTTACTCAGTTTTCATTAATACAACTTTCTGAACGTTTACATGGATCTTTACATACTTGGATGATTAAGGTTACTGATGAAAATATTTCAAATATATGTATGAGACAGGATCTCGCTCTGTCTTCCAGGCTGGAGTGCAGTGGTGCGATCTTGGTTCACTGCAGGCCTCAACCTCCCAGGCTCAAGCAGTTCTCCCACCTCAGCCTCCCAAGTAGCTGGGACCACACATGTGCACCACCACACCTGAGTAATTTTTTTGTATTTTTAGTACAGACGGGGTTTTGCCATGTTGCCCAGGCTGGTCTCAAACTCCTGGACTCAAGTAGTCTGCCTTCCTTGGCCTCCCAAAGTGCTGGGATTACAGGAATAAGCTGCTGTGCCTGGCCAGACTATTTCAAAATCTCTTTTTTTATTTTTTATTTTTTTGGGGGGATGGAGTCTTGCTTTATCGCCCAAACTGGAGTGCAGTGGCACAATCTCAGCTCACTGCAACTTCTGTCTCCTGGGTTTAAGTGATTCTCTTGCCTCAGTCTCCTGAGTAGCCGGAACTATAAGCGTGTGCCACCACGCCCAGCTGATTTTTTTATTTTTAGTGGAAATGGGGTTTTACCATGTTGGCCAGGATGATCTCAAACCCCTGACCTCCAGTGATCCACCTGCCTCGGCCTCCCAAAGTGCTGGGATTACAGGAGTGAGCTACTGCACCCAACCTCAAAATATGTTTAAAAATTCACTTGGATACTGAAGTTTAGCTTGACAGAAATCCAGAATATAATGGACAGATTTTGAAATGTATCTAATTAAGGTGAAAAGCTAGACAGTAGAGAAACTTTGGGTAGGATAAATTAAACTCATATCTATACCTTTTTCATCCACTAAATATAGTCTCAACTGTTGCCATTGAAATTACTGATGTGATAGCATGATGGAGTAGTGGATATAAACACAGGCTTGTTTGTCTGGATTGCTCCCATTCCACTTACAGTCTAGTTGATCTTGGGCAATCTCTCCGAGCCTCAGCATTCTTGTAGGTAAAACAGGTAGACTAGTAGTATATTACTTCATGCATCTGCTGTGAAGATTAAATGAGGAGTCCTGCATGTGGAAAGTGCTTAATGGATGCTGGCAATTTTAATTCAGTGGATTGTCTTTCCTTGTTTTTATGTAGCAGCCCAAGGTAAACATTTAACATGATGGGATAGTTTTCTCTTTTTATAAGAAATGATTAGATCATTCTTTTATTCCCTGAAAAAAAAAAAAAAGTAAATCTAAGACTACCAGAAATCCCTTCCCCTCTCCAGATGTGGGTGCTGCAGACAGAACTGACTCTGCTATAGAAATAGTGTCACTGAGCCCCAGAGCTCCTGGCTGGTGCTCATGCCAGTGCTTTGTGTGGGTGACAGTAACTGTTTCAGATTAACGCTTTATTAACTTCTCCATGGCCATGAAGAAAGTAGACTTAAGGCTGGTGTGATGGCTCACACCTGTAATTCCAGCACTTTGGGAGGCCGAGGTGGGCAGATCACATGAGGTCAGGAGTTTGAGACAAGCCTGGCCAACGTGGTGAAACCTTGTCTCTACTAAAAGTACAAAAAATTAGCTGAGTGTGGTGGCGGGTGCCTGTAATCCCAGCTACTGTGGAGGCTGAGGCAGGAGAATCACTTGAACCCAGGAGGCGGTGGTTGCAGTGAGCTGAGATCGTGTCACGGTGCTCCAGCCTGGGCTATAGAGAGAGACTCTGTCTCAAAAAAAAAAAAAAAGAAAGTAAACTTCAGACTAAATTAAGAACCTGTGGAACGGTATTTTTGTTACTGATGTGCAAACTTCAAGGACATTTGGATATTAGAAGAAGGGGAGCAATTTGTCCTTTGTTAACTAACATCTTTTAATGTCTCAATTTTTTTTTACTTTACAGTCTTTACTGTTTTTCCCCATATAATAAAAATAACATAATTAATAAATAATGTTGGAAGAAAAAGTCTGCTTTCATCTTTCCCTGAGAACCACTATTAACAGTTGGTATATTTTCTTCCAGATTTTTTCAAAGCATATTTTGACATCATATTATTATTTCTTAAGTAATTGTAAATGGCATACATTTAAAATGTGACTGTTGTAGTACAAATTCTATTGTGAAATATGAATTTAAAATAACCTCTATATTTTGAAGATAGACCCAGGAGTTAAATCAGAATGTCTTGCAAGACTTCCAGCATCATTTGCTCCTATAAGCTTACAAAATGAGATCTCTCTTCCCAGAACTGGCAAGTGTTTACCTTGTGTGACTCATTTGATTAGTTGCTACATTAATGGAAAAATATAAACCCAAACTCACTTTTGTTAAATGTGGTGAAGTGGATGGAACAAGAGAAAGGTCGCATTATAGGAAAGTTAAGGTTTCTTTTTTCTTTCTGCTTATCAACTGTTGTTGAGGGACTTACATCAGAATAATTCTAAGCAGCTTCTTTCATTCTGGGAATTCTAGAAAGTGAAGCCAACAATGATGTGAAAAGAGAAGGTGACTCACAGATAAATACATAAATCTTTACAAGCAGCACACGAGTAGCAATTGGCATGTGCATCCTTGGTGGTAATTTAATAAACTTTTTATCCCCGTTGGAAAAAGTGACGTCTCATTTATACAATGGGACATTTACATTGTCCTCAGCAGCAGGAAGGATTGCTCTCACTGGACCAAGCTGCTATGGCAAGATACTTTTATTTGTTCATTTGTTTTCCTGTAGCTTTCAATAGCCCTATCTTTTTTTTTTTTTTTTTTTTTTTTTTTTTGAGACGAAGTATTGTTCTTGTTGCCCAGGCTGGAGTGCAATGGCGTGATCACGGCTCACCGAAACCTCCACCTCCTGGGTTCAAGCGATTCTCCTGCCTCAGCCTCCCAAGTAGCTGGGATTACAGGCATGCACCACCACGCCCAGCTAATTTTGTATTTGTAATAGAGATGGAGTTTCTCCATGTTGGTCGGGCTGGTCTCAAACTCCTGACCTCAGGTGATCCGCCCGCCTTGGCCTCCCAAAGTGCTGGAATTACAGGCTGAGCCACCATGCCCGGCCTCATTTAGCATATTTTCAAGACTCATTCATATTGTAGCACATATCAACATTTCATTCCTTTTTATGGCTGGATGATAATTCTTTTATGTGGATATACCACATTTTGTTTATCAATTCACAGTTGATGGACATTTGTGTTATTTTCACTTTTGACTACTATGAATAATGCTGCTATCATATACACGTTTTTGTGTGGACATATGTTTTCAATTCTCATGGATATATACCTAGGATTATAATAGTTGGGTCATATGGTAACTCTGCTTAATATTTTTGAAGAACAGCCAAACTACTTTTCAAAGTGGCTGTATACCACTTTACATTCCCACCTGTCATGTGTGACAGCTCCAATTTTTTCACATTCTAGACAATTATTATCCTTTAATTTTAGCCATCCTAGTAGGTATAAAGTGGTATCTCACTATGGTTTTGATTTGTATTTCCTTGAGGACTAATACTGTTCAGAATCTTTTCAGGTGCTTATTGGCTATTTGTATATCTTCTCTGGAGAAATGTTCATTCAAGCCCTTTGTCCATTTTGCATTTGGGTTATTTGTCTTATTATTGAGTTGTAAATGTTCTCTATAAATTCTAGATATAAGTACCTTATCAGATATATTATTTGCAAATATTTTTTCCCACTTCATGGCTTGTCATTTCACTTTCTTCATGGTATTCTTTGAGGCACAAAAATTTTAATTTTGATGTAGTCCAATTTATCTATTTCTTCTTTTGTTGCTTGTGCTTTTGGTGTCATATCTAAGGAGCTCTTGCCTAAGCTGAGGTCACAAAGATTTATTCCTATGTTTTTTTTTCTCAGTTTTTTATGGTTTTAACTCTTACATTTGGATCTGTGATCCATTTGAGTCAATATTTGTTTATAGCTTAAGGTAGAAATCTAAATTCATGCTTTTTATATATTGATATTCAGTTGTCCTAGCACCATTTGTTGGAAAGACTATTTTTTTCTTCATTAAATTGTCTTGGCACTCTTGTTGAAATCAATTGACTGTAAATGTAAGGGTTTGTTTCTGGATTCTCAATTCTATTCCATTTATAAGTATGTCTATCCTTATATTAGTACCACACTGTTTTCACTACTGTAGCTTCATAGTATAAGTTTTGAAATTCAGAAGTGTGAATTCTCCAACTTTGCTCTTATTTTTTTCAAGATTTTTTTTTTTTTTTTTTTTTTTTGTGTGTGTGTGTGACAATTCTGGGTCCCTTGTACTTGCAAACAGATTTTAGGACTAGATCATCAATTTCTGCAAAAAAGGCAACTGGGATTTTGATAGAGATTATGTTGAATCTGCAGATCAGTTTGGGGGGTATTATCATTTTAGCAATAGTAAATCTTTATGAACATGGGATGTCTTTTCATTTATTTAGATCTTCTTTAGCTTCTTTTGACAATATTGTGTAGTTCCTTCTTTTGTTCAGTTTTTAAAAAATATTATATTCTTCTTGAAGCTTTTTTTTTTTTTCTTTTGAGACAGAGTCTCGCTCTGTTACCCAGGCAGGAGTGTAATGGCATGGTCTCAGCTCACTGCAACCTCTGCCTCCCAGGTTCAAGTGATTCTCCTGCCTCAGCCTCCTGAGTAGCTGGGATTACAGGCGCCTGCCACCACGCCCAACTAATTTTTTTTTTTTTTTTTTTTTTGTATTTTTAGTAGAGACAGGGTTTCACCATGTTGGCCAGACTGGTCTCGAACTTCTGACCTCGTGATCCACCCGCTTCAGACTCCCAAAGTGCTGGGATTACAGACATGAGCCACCGGGTCCGTCTCTTGATGCTCTTATAAATGGAATTTTCTTAATTTCACTTTCAGATTGTTCATTGCTAATGTGTAGAGACACTACTGATATTTGTATATTGACTTTTTATTTTTTGGAGTCGCTCTGTCATCTAGGCTGGAGTGCAGTGGTGTGATCTTGGCTCACTGCAACCTCCACCTCCCGAATTAATGCGATTCTCCTGCCTCAGCCTCCCGAATAGCTGGGATTACAGGCGCCCGCCGCCATGCCCAGCTAATTGTCTTCTTGCTGTGTTTTCACATGGGGGAAACAGTGAGCAAGTTGTCTGGGTTTCTTTTATTAGGGCACTGATTCCATTCGTGAGGGTTCCACCCTCATGACCTAATCATATCTCAAAAGCCCCATCTCCTAATACTATCATTTTGGGAGTTAGGAATTCAACATATGAATTTTTGTTTGTTTTGAGACGGAGTCTTGCTCTGTCGGACAGGCTGGAGTGCAGCGGTGCCAACTCGGCTCACTATAATCTCTGCCTCACGGGTTCCAACAATTCTCCTGCCTCAGGCTCCTGAGTAGCTGGGATTACAGGCGTGCACCACTGTGCCTGGCTTTTTTGTTTGTTTGTTTGTTTTTAAGATGGAGTCTCGCTCTGTCGCCCAGGCTGGAGTCCAGTGGCACAATCTCGGCTCACTGCAACCTCCGCCTCCCAGGTTCAAGCAGTTCTCTGCCTCAGCCTCCTGAGTAGCTGGGAATACAGGCGCCTGCCACCACCCCCAGCTATTTTTTTTTTTTTTTGTATTTTTAGCAGAGATGGGGTTTCACCATCTTGGCCAGGCTGGGTCTTGAATTCCTGACCTCGTGATCCACCCACCTCGGCCTCCCGAAGTGCTGGGATTACAGGCGAGAGCCACTGCACCCGGCCTGTATATAAATCTTGTATTCTGCTCTGCAGAAAGTTTTTACTTCACTGAGGAGCAGAAGAGATTTTGGAGGTGTTTATAACAGAGCCATAAAAGGTTTCTATTATATGCCATCTGGTCAAGTAGATTAGTGACAAGCTACCATTTGTCCCAGCATCTACCATGTTATTTATTATACTTAAAGCCTCTCGTTTCTCTTACGACAAGAAGCAGACCAGCATCCTTAACATGACATCTCAGGCCCTGGTTTATTGAGCTATTGTCTGTCTACTCTACAGCCCCATCCCTAATCGTTCTTCCTCTAGCCTTGTGTCCTCCAGCCACACTGGCAATTCCTACTTCCTCTAAGTCACCGTGCTCCTTCCTGCTTTATATTCTTCAGTTTTACCGTCCCTCTTGCCTAATTACTGCCCTGTCTCACACCCAGCACTAAAAAAGGTAGTTTTCTTCCTATAAGGTGGAATAGCATTTTTTCAATGTTTACAAATGTTTCTTTCCCCTGCTAATAATGTCTATTATTCACATCTGTGTCATCAGCACCGGGAGTAGCCTCTGGCACATGACTGAGGCACAATACAGAGAGTGGATAAACTGTGCCAAGCACTTTACATCCATGATCTTGCTTGTCCTTATGATACCCTTTACAAAAGCTTAATGAGGTAAATTGGCCCAAGGTCACATAGCTATTAAGTGGCAGAGTCATGGTTCTAGTAAGATCAGTTGGATAGTTTTGGAGTTTAAAATATCCCCTCCAAGAGAGAAGTGCTCATTTCTTGATTTGTTTTCCAGTGGAGACTTTTCAGAAACTGCAGAAGGCAAAGGAGATTCTGACCAATGAAGAGAGTCGAGCCCGCTATGACCACTGGCGAAGGAGCCAGATGTCGATGCCATTCCAGCAGTGGGAAGCTTTGAATGATTCAGTGAAGACGGTGGGTTTCTCGCTGGGGATGACGTGAATTTGTGAAGCTCAGGATGCCCATGGATTAGACTCATGTAGTAGCTTAAAGAATCATTAGGCGATAGGAGGGAGAAAACCAAGAAGTTAGCAGAGTCTGGATATAATTCAGTGTCCATAAATCCCATGAAGAGAAGCTCACCAGAATAGAGGCAATGAATTTGTGCCAGAAGAGCCTGTGACTACATTTTTTTCAATCTCTTTGGCTGTTTGTTTCAGTATACAGACTCCCTGTTATTGCTTACTATTTTATGAGCTCTAATAAATGTGCTTTTCAAGTTGCTCATGAATTGCTGAGTTTTAACCATTGTAAATTCACATGCTCCATCTTTTTAGTTTATGTCAGCTTGCTCTCTTTTCAAGGCTTAGAATTTTCATTAAAAAGGCAGGATCTGATTAGTCAAAGAAAGCCATGAATTATTCCTATTAAACATTCTGGTGAAAGAATTGTTAGACTTTAAAAACATTGTGTTATCTTTCTTCATGTCATTAAAAGGCATAAATATCAAAATATTCACTATAATTACTGTCATATTTTTATTTTGTTCAACATTGACCTTTATATATTATAGACAAAATGTAATTTTAAAGATTTAGGCATTATTTATTACCTAGATTCTCTCCATTAGAACACTTTTCTATGACATGGGACTTATAATACAGAAATTACCTCATAGGTAAGTTTTCAGGGACAGTTGTTAGAACTAGTGTATAAAATGATTCACATCTCTTAAATTGTAGCCCTTCAGGGTTACATTTAGATTTCTTTCTTCATAGTTTTTATTTTAGAAGACTTGAGCAAATTGTTGATAAAAGACCCATAATATTGAAGGGCGCTTTTGAAATAATAGGGAAGAGAAAGGAAAAACTTCCAAAGTATATGATTAAAGCCACTCTACATAAAGTGTAAGCTGTTTTCTTCATTGCATTTTGGAAAGAAGTGTGCATTCATGTGGATTTGTTTAAGATGGGCTAATTATTTATGAGAGACTAACCATATAATTATTGTATAAATGCATAAAATTACTAGAGGGAATCTTTAAAAAAATTGTGACTTTATGTATTGAAAAATAAGATTTTTGTCATTTTCATTGTGTAAATTCAAAATTCCTTTTTGACACTAGCTAAATACTGTTCTACCAATTCTGCATAAGCATATTTCCCAGTCTCCTAAGTGTGACACACTGTAACTGCAACTGGATTAGTGACTCTTGCTATTCTAACACTTTCTGATTTATAGTTCATTTTTCTGGGCGATCCACTCAACTGTGTCACTTATGTTTTAATAGCTAATATCCAGTTAGCTGTGAAGTTTCCAAAAACTCTTCTCCAAATCCTCACTTGGATTTATATTGCCAACGTCTTTCCATTAAATGCTAATTTCCTGTCTCCAAACACATCATTTCTGCTTTGGATGTAGCTTAACTGTGAACTGTTCAAGGTTTTACAATAATTACATTTTAGATCTTACTGGCAGCATCATCTGTCTTGTCAGCAAAGTTGAAATAGTATGCTGGGCTATATTTAGCTTCGAATTTATTTTTATTAGTGGTACAAAAATGATGAGAGGCATATCTCTCTGCTTCAAATCAGCAGTGATTTTTTTTCTCATATAGTCTTCTTCGTTGGGGCTAAACCTTATTGTTTCTGATATCCTTCTATTTCTCTTCCACAGTGGACTTTGAATCCTATATACCAAGTATTACCTGTTCTATACCTCATTTGATAGACGTTCTGTAACTTTCCTTTCATTCCTTTTTGTTCTTTTATTTATTTATTTATGTATTTATTTTTGAGATGGAGTCTCACTCTGTCGCCAGGCTGGAGTGCAGTGGCACGATATCGACTCACTGTAACCTCCGCCTCCTGGGTTCAGGCGATTCTCCTGCCTCAGACTCCTGGGTAGCTGGGACTACAGGCACATACCACCCGCCCAGCCAATTTTTTTGTATTTGTAGTAGAGACGGGGTTTCACCATGTTGGCCAGGATAGTCTCCTTCTGCTGACCTCATGATCTACCTGCCTCAGCCTCTCAAAATGCTGGGATTACAGATGTGAGCCACCGCGCCCAGCCTCCTTTCTGTTCTATGCCTTACAGTAACTTTTGCATATGACAGCCTCACTTCTCTCTATAACATTTTAATTGTCGCCTTGTCTTTTTGCGTATTTCATCTGTTCATCATTTTGCATTCGCTACTCTAGAGAAATTAATAACAATTATCATGCCTAGTATTGTTCACCTAAGAGATCATTGTCTATCGTTTTGTAGATAAATGTCGACATTAGGGTGTTTGCGTCAGATATTCAGTAGTGTCTCCCCTTATCCTCAGTTTTGTTTTCCTCGGTTTTAGTTACCTACAATCAACCCCAGTGCAAAAATAGGTGAGTACAGTACAATAAAATATTTTGAGAGAGGGTGTGAGGGCACATTCACATAACTTTTATTACATCTATTGTTATAATTATCCTAGCTTATTATTGGTTATTGTTATTAATCTTTTACTGTGCCTAATATGTAGCTGTGGCCATGCGGGCATAGTAGGAAGCTTTCCTGATAGGTAGTCTGTGGCCAATTGAACCCACCCCAAAGACACCTTGCCCAGCTGGGAACCCAGAAACAATCAGCAGACAAATAGGCCAACACAGGGCTGACCCAACAAGCCCTCCCAGAGGCAATCAATTTGTCAAATGATCAATTCACCAAAAATATGTTTCTATTAACTCTTTATAAAATTTGTAGCAATTGAAGTGGCATGAGATAATTTTAACAGCTTATGAGAACTATGTCTGCATGGCCACAGTTATAAATTAGGCGCAGTAAGAGATTAATAACAATAACTAATAATGAACTAGAACAATTATAACAACATGTGTAATGAAAGTTATGTGAATGTGCTCTTACACTCTCCCAAAATATTGTACTATACTCACCTAGTTTTGGACTGGGATTGAACTATAAACTTTATCATAGGTGTGTATATATCAGAAAAAGCATAGTATATGTAGGGTTTGGTACTACCCAAGTTTCAGGCATCCACAGGGGGTCATGGAATACCCCTTGAGGATAAGGGCAGACTATCATATTATATGTGCCATTCTGACAATAAAATGATTATAGCTTTATGATTTCAATTTCAGTAACG
Organism: Pongo abelii; assembly: GCF_028885655.2. Taxonomy (NCBI): domain Eukaryota; kingdom Metazoa; phylum Chordata; class Mammalia; order Primates; family Hominidae; genus Pongo; species Pongo abelii. Next base: position 76,443,509 of record NC_071993.2, read on the forward strand.
TGTATCTAAAACGCATGCCCAGCACATTGATAGTTTTTTTTTTTTTTTTTTTTTTTTTGAGATGGAGTTTTGCTCTTGTTGCCCAGGCTGGAGTGCAATGGCGCGATCTCAGCTCACTGCAACCTCCGCCTCCCGGGTTCAAGCAATTCTCCTGCCTCAGCCTCCCAAGTAGCTGGGACTACAGGCATGCGCCACCATGCCTGGCTAATTTTGTATTTTTAGTAGAGACGGGGTTTCTCCATGTTGGTCAGCCTGGTCTTGAACTCCCGACTTCAGGTGATCTGCCCCCCTCGGCCTCCCAAAGTGCTGGGATTACAGGCATGAGCCATTGCGTCTGGCTAGATTGTTAAATCTCATAAATTCCCTTTCCTTCACACCATCAACCCTGTGTTTCTGCTTTTTATTTAAACAGTATAATCCCTCTGGAATGGAAAAGCATTGTTTGGGAGCATTATTAGTCCCTATACCCACAAGGCAGGACAAATCACAGTGTACTTTTGTGGCATCACACACAGGATCATATCTTGGGAGTTTCCTTTAGGAGAATTCCTCAAATGAGCCACAGCCTCAGGGGTGCCATATTTTTTTAAATTAAAAACTTTAAAAAATTTTCAATAGCTTTTGGGGTACAAATGGTGATATGGTTTGGATTTGTGTCCTGCCCAAATCTCATGTTGAATTGGATGAGGGTCCTGATGGGAGGTGATTGGTTCATGGGGGCGGATTTCCCCCTTGCTTTTCTCATAATAGTGAGTTCTCATGAGATCTGATGGTTTAAAAGTGTGTGGCAGTTCTCCCTTCTCTCTCTTTCCTGCCACCATGCGAAGAAGGCCCTTTCTTCCCCTTCACCTTCTGCCATGATTGTAAGTTTCCTGAGGCCCCCCAGTCATGCTTTCTGTTAAGCCTGAGGAACTGTGAGTCAATTAAACCTCTTTTCGTCATAAATTATGCAGTCTCTGGTAGTTCTTTACAGCAGTGTGAAACGGACTAATACAAGTGGTTTTTAGTCAAATGGATGAATTGTATGGTGGTGAAGTCTGAAATTTTAGTGCACCCATCACCTGAGTAGTATACATTGTACCCATTATGTAGTTTTTTATCCTTCACTCTCCCTCCCAGCCTCCCACTTTCTGAGTCTCCAAAGTCCATTATATTATACCACTCTGTATGCTTTTGTGTACCCATAGCTTAGCTCCCATTTATAATGGAGAACATACAATATTTGGTTTTCCATTCCTAAGTTACTTCACTTAGAACAATGGCCTCCAGCTCCATCTAAGTTGCTGCAAAAGATATTATTTTGCTCTTTTTTAGGGCTGAGTAATATTCCATGGTGTATATATACACCACATTTCTATCATCCAGGAGTGATGCAACTGAACTGGTATTTTTTCCCCACACTAAGTCTGTCACTTTACTATCTACATATTTATTTCTCTTTTTGTTTTCTAGAAGTTCCTCCTGATAGTTTAATTGGTAAAAATATTTTAAGACCTCACCCAGGTCAATGAATATGTTGGCAATTTAAATTTAGACATGTAGTATTGGTTTGAAAAAAAAGGTCTGGAGTGAGGATTCAGTAATCCAGGCCTTTGGGATCCTGGGATAACCTGAAGAGTTATCCCAGGATTCCAAAGAATCTCAGGGAAATGTATCTTTGTCATGCTAAATGGTTTTACCCAAAGAGACCCAGGGCATGGATGGCTCTCCCTCTAGCACCAAAATATATGGCAGCATGGATTTAGGATGCCTATGGGAAAAAGAAGCCACAGCAAAGGCACAGTCAAAATGAATGGCTAAAAAAAATTCTCATAAGCCATTAAAACTATCTCATGCCACTTCAATTGCTATAAATTTTATAAAGAGTTAATAGAAACACATTTTTGGTGAATTGATCATCTGACAAATTGATTGCCTCTGGGAGGGCTTTTTGGGTCAGCACAGTGTAGGCCTATTTGTCTGCTGATTGTTTCTGGGTTCCCAGCTGCACAAGGTGTCTTTGGGGTGAGTTCAATTGGCCATAGACTACCTATCAGGAACGCTTCCTACACTATGCCCACATGGCCACAGTTTCACCAGCCAGATGGGAAACAGTGTGCAATTCAACACCTTCTGCTGGTTCAAAAGGCAATCTGTCTTAATTGGATGTTATCCAAAATCAGGTCAGAAATCACCCTGGAAAGTAAAGAATTCACTCATGGTGATCGCTGATCCAGGATAATAATAACCAGTCAATTTTGTATAGCTTCAGCTGATCTATGGCTCATCTGAGTCCATGGATTTAAAAAAATGTTGTGCCAATGTTTACTGGAAAGTAAACAAAATTTTTTATTTCCCTGTGTGTGTGTGTGTGTGTGTGTGTTTTAATGGAATGCTTCATGAACGTGCCTTTTATCTTTGCACAGGGACCATGATAATCTTCTTTGTATCATTCCAATTTTGGTGTATGTGCTGCTGAGGCGAGCACTATTTCCTTGTATTGACCAAGGTCTAGAATGTAAGAAAACAACTTCCTAGAGAAAAAAAACCAACTCATTCAAGAAAGCTGGTAAATAAGTTAATTGTGAAGGCAGAATAACAACATAGCAATTTCACGAACTGTTAAGATTAGTGGCCTTTGCACCTAGGCTTGCTGTCTGTTTAGCGTTAGTTCCTTCCATGCATATATAGATTTTCTGTCTTCTGCGTTTTATTATCTTGCTGTACAGACTCTCCCCTTTCTAGTCTCTCTCTTAGTCTGTATCAGTTGCTGTCATTTGATATCTTTTATGGATACTGATTCTACTGAAATGAGTAGCTGCATAATAGACTAGTTCGCTTGATGTTAAATGTTGTTCTGTGCAACTAATACCCTTGTGGAGTTGAGAAATATGCTTGTGAACACAGAAATGAGTGATTTGCAGACTATCTAACTGTGTCCCACCAAACCAGGCTGCTTAGCATCACTCTGATGTTAGTCCTTTGATTGAACTACAAAGCATGAGAAGCACTTGTATCTAAGGTTAGATACAGTTTGGGTATTTCTTCTGTATATTTCTTTAATGAGAATCAGCAGATGTGGGAGTCTGATAACATATTTTATTCCGATTGATTCACAAAGGAGATGGATAAGACTACTATTTCAGAACATCTTTTCACTGAGGACCTTTAAAGCATTTACTGTGGATTAGACATTAATCCTAACCTATCTAAGACAGACCACAGGTACTTTGATTTCAAGAGAGAAGTACTGAGGCACGGAGATCAATACATCATGTACAGGCCACCTTGCTGGCTTGTGAAGCTCACAGTTTACATTTTCAGCTCTCTGGGCCCTGAATTCTTGAATGTCTTATTCCTTGTTTTTCACAAACCTTCCTAATATCCTTTTCCCTCTGCAGAGGAAGTCACTGGCAGCCTCTTTTATTTTGTGCATATGCAAAAAACAAACCAAAACAACAAACCTAAACCAACCAAACAAAAGTCAATTTTTTTTTAATACCAGCTAAGGCATTGCCTCTTTTAAAAATTAACATTTTTATTTTGAAATAAAATCTACAGAGAAATCGGTAATACTTGCATTTATAATTTAGCAAATGGTTTTGAAGTGTTTAACTCTGCAACTATTCCCTTCCCACACATATTGTTGGCACCAGAAATCTCCCTCCTTATATGTTTTTGCATCGAAACTTCATCTAATTTTTAAAGTAGAATATTTTCTTTTTTTTTTGAGACAGAGTCTCGCTCTGTCACCCAGGCTGGAGTGCAGTGGTGCGATACCAGCTCACTGCAACCTCTGCCTCCCGGATTCAAGTGATTCTCGTGCCTCAGCCTCCTGGGTAGCTGGGATTACAGGCACACACTACCTTGCCCAACTAATTTTTGTTTTTTTAAGTAGAGATGAGGTTTCACCATGTTGGCCAGGCTGGTTTGGAACTCCTGACTTTGTGATCCATCCACCTCGGCCTCCCAAAGTGCTGGGATTACAGGTGTGAGCCACTGCGCCCAGCCTAAAATACAATGTTTTCTAATTGTATATATATATATAATCTTCTCATAGAAAATTTGGGAAATACAAAAACAAAAGATGTAATTCTGTTACACAGGCATAACTACAGTTACATTTTGGTGCCTTTCCTTCCCATTTCTTTTTCTTTTTCTTTCTTTCTTTTTTTTTTTTTTTTGAGACCGAGTCTTGCTCTCTGTTGCCCAGGCTGGAGTGCAATGGTGCGATCTCGGCTCACTGCAACCTCCGCCTCCTGGGTTCAAGCAATTTTCCTGCCTCAGCCTCCTGAGTAGCTGGGATTACAGGTGTGCACCACCACGCCCAGCTAATTTTTGTATTTTTAGTAGAGGCGTGGTTTCACCATTTTGGCCAAGGATGGTCTCGAACTCCTTGCCTCAAGTGATCCACCCACTTTGGCTTCCCAAAGTGCTGGGATTACAAGCATGAGCCACTGTGTCCAGCCTCTTTTCTTTTTCTTGTTAGGGTGAGAGCTGATTACATTTATTGGTGGCAATGACTGCTTTATGGGGTGGTTCTTGGATTTTGGGGTTGATTAGCCTGTGGACTGGTTATATTTGGAGAAGAGGATTCAGGATGACACTTCTTTGTAGTTGGGAAGAGATAGGTTGAAGGTGGGAATAAATGACTTCTTTGATTTGATTAGGGCAGAGAGCTAGAATATTTATAATTTTAGGGTGTTAAAGGCTATGTTTCCCTCTAGTCTTGAGTTGTGGTAATAGAGGTAGTGTGTCACTGTTTCTTAGTACTTCAGGAATAGCTTCCTACAATATCCCGATGAGGTTTTAAGAAATAGTTATGTATTATTTTGGTTGATGATAGGGCTAATGATTCCACTTGAAATATTCTTGATACAGCAAACTCAAAAGCGCTCTTTTTCACTGTATTCATTTGTTAGTTCGTCCATCCATCCCTCCATTCATTCATCCATCTGTCCAATTTTTAGATCTAATAGGAAATACATATACAGAACAGAAAATGAAAAAGGTACAAAAGGGTATATGGTGAAAAGTAACTATTAATAGTTGGATTAATTAATATCTGGATTAACTTATGAGTATCTTGTTAATAGTCAAGTCTAACATGCTGTTAATTAGCACTACAGTAGTAGGTCAGGCGTTACCACATATCAGACTTTAAATATAGAAAATCATATAATATCAATTTAATTTTTATCTCTGCTTTACATTAATTTAGTCAATGCACTGGGCTGTCAGAGGTAAAAAAGACCTGATGCTGGAAGAATCTGACAAGACTCATACCACCAAGATTGAAAATGAGGAATGGAATGAGCAAAGAGAAAGAAAGAAAGAGGAGCTGGCTTCAACCACAGAGAAAATGGAGACGAAAGAACCCAAGCCCCTAGAGAAGTCAGTCTCCCCGCAAAATTCAGATTCTTCAAGTAAGTCATGTTATATAACTGCAGAATGGAGAAGGTCTGAAATTAAAGAGCTTTGTTTATATTGCATTTATTCTTAACTTTTTCAATCTGCACAGCAGTGCCAAGTTTAAAGATTGGTTTAGCATCTTAAAAGACACTTAGCATTGACACCGAAACTAGAAGGTATTCCTCAGAAGGGAAACCTTGAGACAATTCTCAGTGTCTTTGGCTTTACTGAAATAATGCTAGTTAACATTGATTGAATGTTTACTATGTGCAGGAACACTCTTTATATATATTAGTTTACATTTATTATCTCATTTAATATTAATTTTATATGTATTAACTTATTCTCACTACAAGCTCGTGAGGCTGATATCAACATTATTCTCATTTTATAGATGAGAAAACCAAAGGCCAGGAGGTTGAGTAATTTGCTTAAAGCCATACAGCTTGTATGGGAAGGGAAAGGGGTCTGAACCAAGGCAGGTTGGCTTCAGAGTCAGTGTTCCAAGGCATTGCCCTATCCTATGATAATGCCTTATTGAATTTAATTAATTAATTTTTTTTTTTTTGAGATGGAGTCTCACTCTGTTGTCTAGGCTGGAGTGCCGTGGCATAATCTCAGCTCATTGCAACCTCTGCCTCCGGGGTTCAAGCGATTCTTGTGCCTCAGACTCCCCAGTAGCTGGGACTACAGGCACCGGCCACGATGCCTGGCTAAGTTTTGTATTTTTAGTAGAGATGGGGTTTCATCATGTTGGCCAGGCTGGTCTCGAACTCCTGACCTCAGGTGATCCTCCTGCCTGGGCCTCCCAAAGTGCTGGGATTACAGGTGTGAGCCACCACGCCCGGCCCAATAATGCCTTATCTGTAAATCGCTCTGTAGACATTCTGAATCATTTATAAATCCACTGAAGCAGAGTATTATAGTTTACCTCCTGGCTACCAAGCTACACTACCTGAGTTCACATCCTAGCTCTACTACTTATTATCTGTATTACTTGGCAAAGTTACTTAACTTCTCTAGACCTCAGTTTCTGCATCTATAAAATAGGGATTATAATAGTACTTGCTCATCTAGGTGCATTGCTGTGCACCTGTAGTCCTAGCTACTCAAGAGGCTGAGGCAGGAGGCTGGCTTAAGCCCAGGAATTCAAAGCTGCTGTGTGCGATGATCACTCCTGTGATTAGGTGCTTGCATTCCATCCTGGGTGACATAATGAGACTCCATCTCTTAAATAAAAAATAGTACCTTCTTATAGGGTTACCATGAGGATTAAATGGGGAGATACATACAAAATGCTTAGCACAGCGGTTCACATCTAGGAAGCCCTAGGTAAATGTTAGCTGTTTGTATAATTTGTCTATCTGACTATCTATCTAGCCATCCAACTAGTTTGGATGTGTTATATATACACACATTGTATACACACATTGTAACTGTCCTTCAAATTATTACGTGTTGATTCTCAGGGTTGTGATGTAGCACCCTATTAGAATTTAGCCTTTAAGCAGAACGTTCCTGAACACCCTAGAACACTTGTATTCAAAAGAAGATAGTTAGATGGCTTGTGGTGGATTATAGTCTTTTGAGAAATAGTCACTTCAAATCTGTCTTTGGGGAGAACTTTTACCTGTTCTCTTCTTGCTGGGAATGAAGATTCATAGAGTTTGATTCAGATGTCTCTGTTGGTTACCCAAGAGATGGCTGTGGAGTCTGCACATTGATTGCATCACCCAGTAACTGGAAATGGTTATAATTTAACAAACTGATCAAAGGAGAAGCCCGAAATGTAGAAAAACAGTGTTTTAAGCAAACACAGGAGTACAATCACTCCCCTACATGTAAAGACGATGAATGTTCAGTTTTGTGTGTCTTGAACCCCTGGGGGTTCCCCGAGTCTTTCTGTTTCTGTCAGATTCAGACCAAGTCTGTGCACACCAGAATTAGGTGTAGTGTGGGTGGGAGATACTTCAGAGACTCAGGCATGATGCTGAGGCCTCTTGAACCCCTCTCATAGGATTCTATGAAATTTTCCTTCTTTTTTAAAAAACAGTCATTTAGATACTGAATAAAAACAAAAGTAGTATAGACTTGCTGTTAAAAAATTCAAAGAATCATATATAGCCAGGTTGCCAACCTTCTCTGCTGCTATTTCTTGAAGTAACCAAGGCTGACACTCAGGTGTGTTTCCTTCCACTATTCTCTATGCTAACACAGGTGTGTATATGTGCACTTGTGAGAGCTTTAAAAGTAAAGAATGGGGTTATACTGTACACATTTCTCTGTGTTACCCAGTGGTTAAGAATGTGGGCTCAGCTTTTCACTGATGAGTTATATGACCTTGGGCAAGCTAGTTAACCCCTCTGCATCTATGTCTTCTTAGTTATATAATGGTCAAAATATTAGTGTCTACCTCATAAGATTTTTTTTTTTTTTTTTTTGAGGAGTAAATAACATAATTGTCTGGCTGCAGTGGCTCACACCTGTAATCCTAGCAATTAGGGTGGGTGAGGTGGGCGGACTGCTTGAGGCCGGGAGTTTGAGACCAGCCTGGGCAACATGGTGAAACCATCTCTAAAAAAAATATGAAAATTAGCCAGGAGTGGTGGTGTGTGCCTGTAATCCCAGTTACTTGAGCCCGGGTGTGTGTGGGGGGATGTTGAGGCAGCAGTGAGCTGCGATTGCACCACTGTACTCCAGCCTGGGTGACAGAATGAGATCCTGTCACAGACACACGCACACATACACACACACAATAACTTAATATATGTAAAATATTTAGACCAGTACCAGGCACATCGTAAACACTTTTTTATTGTTAACTTTTATTATTAGGGGACTTCTCTCTAAATCCTTACATTCAGAATGAATTCCTGCTTTTTAACAGCTGATAACATTCCATAGTGTAGCTATATATTATGTCAAAGTCAAACAAAAATATAGATTCGAATCTCTATGTAAAACATTTTACTTGGGAAAATATATAAAAACTACATTGCAATTCAAGGCATACACACAGATGGGATGGTCTTTGGTGTGTCTGAAGAACAAATAAAATGTTGGGGGTTTTATTAGAAAGAGAAATGTTACATATTGTTATGAAAGAAAACTCTGGCACTAGCAAAGTTTTTGGGAGCTAGTAAACTCTAATTGGTGAGTGACGGCAATAGGAAAAACTAGCCTTAGAGGCAAGGCAGGTCATTTCGGCAGCTGGCTTGTGATAGAATTCTTGGGCAGGCATTTGTGTCCTGAGTGCTTTTCTTTTCCTCTCCCTGGTTCTCGGCTCTAATTTACTTGGGTAATAACAGATAATGCCAATTCATATAATCAATTTTCACATATAATTTACTCAGAACAAATTGTGATGCCAGTTTTGATGTCTTCATATTGTGATATGTATGCTATTGTTTAAGAATGAAGTGGAGCCAGCTGCAGTGGCTTGGGCCTGTACTTCTAGAACTTTGGGAGGCTGAGGTGGGAGGATTGCTTGAGTCCAGGAGTTCGAGACCAGCTTGAGCAACATAGCAAGAGCCCTGTCTCTACCAAATTAAAAAACCATTAGCTAGGTATGGTGGTGTGTGCCTGTAGTCCCAGCTACTTGGGAGGCTGAGGCAGGAGGATTGCTTGAGCCCGGGAGTTTGAAGCTGCAGTGAGCTATGATCCTGCCACTGCATTCCAGCCTGGGTGACAGAGAAAGACCCTGTGTCTCCCTGTGTCAAAGAAAAAAAAAAAAAAAAAAGGAATGAAGTGGAGGGGATGGGAATCATTGTTCTTTTTTTTTTTTTTTTTTTTTTTGAAACAGAGTTTCACTCTTGCTGCCCAGGCTGGAGTGCAGTGGCACTGTCTCAGCTCACTGCAACCTCCACCTCCTGGGTTCAAGCGATTCTCCTGCCTCAGCCTCCCAAGTAGCTGAGATTACAGGCACCCACCACCACACCTGGCTAATTTTCATGTTTTTAGTAGAGATGGGGTTTCACCATGTTGCCCAGGCTGGTTTAGAACTCCTGACCTCAGGCGATCTGCCCACTTTGGCCTCCCAAAGTGCTAAGATTACAGGCATGAGCCACTGCACCCAACTGGGAATCATTGTTCTAAAAAGCTGTTGTTGGAGAATTATGAAATTCTGCCACAGGTTGCATTTACAAGTATTTTCTTTATGATGTTTAAAAGATTATTGGCTTTTCTGACTAGTGCCTTAAAGCTAGAGTTGGATATATCAAAGTGCTGTTGCATGATTATTTATGATTTCATTTTACTGCAATGTAAATTTTTATAATGTCAGCATTTAAGGAATATTATTCCCGTCAACTTTACCAAGCCCTGAGTGGCTTCTTACATATTACTTTTCAGTATATTTGCTAATTTCCTCAAGCAGTAGTAGATATTCACTTTGGAATTTGCCTTTTTGATGTCTCTTCTGTGATGAGCAGCCACCAAATAGCCCCCATCACATTCTAATTCTTTATTGCAAACAGTAAAATATGAAGCACCGCATCTGAAAACCACTGGGCGAGAAAATCTCATTTTTACTTTCTTTCTGCTTAAATATGCAATAAATATGCATTCTGATAAATACAGTTCTAGAATAAAATAGTTTTGTGTAACATCTTGGAGTAAAAAAGAGAAAGACATTTTTTCTTTTTTTTTTTTGAGATGGAGTCTTGCTTTGTTGCCCAGGCTGGAGTGCAGTGGCACCATCTCGGCTCACTGCAACCTCTGCCTCCCGGATCAAGCTATTGTCCTGCCTCAGCCTCCCGAGTAGCTGGGATTACAGGCATCTGCCACCATGCCCGGCTAATTTTTTGTGTTTTTAGTAGAGATGGAGTTTCACCATGTTGGCCAGGCTGGTCTGGAACTCCTGACCTCGTGATCTGCCTACCTTGGCCCCCCAAAGCACTGGGATTACAGGCATGAGCCGCCGCTTCCCACCAAGAAAAATTTAAATATATGCAGTGATTTTGGTGTGCTGCCATGTCCCTGGGCACTACCTTCCTAGGCATTGCCAACCCTGTGCCTCCAGCCACAAATACTGTGACTCTGCCAGAGGGCTTGCTCTGGCAATGGAGCCTACTTGGCAGCAAATCAGCAGTCAGTAAGTGTCAGGGAGTAAATGCCCTTTGGATGACAATAATGAGTGGGAGTGGGAAGCTAAATTCCCCAGGTCCTTCACCCCTCACATGAGATAACTCTAAGAAGTTTTATATTGTCTCCCAGGGTTCCCCAGTGGGATCATTTGCAGTTACCCATGGCGATAACTTGTTTGATAATGTACCTTTTATAGCTTTGGTTCTCATTCTGCTGAGGTGCCACCTGGGATCACCTCCTAAATTAGCCACTTTGTTTCAAATTCTTTTTTTTTTTTTTGAAACAGAGTCTCACTCTGTCACCCAGGCTGGAGTGCAGTGGTCCAATCACGACTCACTGCAGCCTCGACCTCCTAGGCTCAGATGATCCTCCCACCTCTGCCCCCAAATAGCTGGGACTACAGGCGTGCACTATAGAGATGGGGTTTCGCCATGTTGCCCAGGCTGGTCTCAAACTCCTGTGGTCAAGTGATCCATTGGCCTCAGCCTCCCAAAGTGCTGGGATTATAGGTGTGGGCCACTGTGCTCAACCTGTTTCAAGTTCCTGTCTGCATGTCTATTTCTACGGGAACCCAAACTAGAAACCACATTTTTTTTTTTTTTTTTTTTTTTTTGACAGTCTGGCTCTGTTGCCCAGGCTGGAGTGCAGTGGCGTGATCCTGGCTCACTACAACCTCCGCCCCCTGGGTTCAAGCGATTCTTCTGCCTCAGCCTCCTGAGTAGCTGGGATTACAGGCGCGTGCTACCACGCCCAGCTAATTTTTGTATTTTTAGTAGAGATGGGGTTTCACCATGTTTGTCAGGCTGGTCTCAAATTCCCAACCTCGTGATCCGCCCGCCTCAGCCTCCCAACGTGCTGGGATCACAGGCGTGAGCCACCGCACCCGGCCAGAAACTACATCTTTTTAAACAAAAATGACACTTACTTACTACATAAAATGTGAGAAAATATGATCAAGCAAAAGGAAGAACATATAACTCACAATTTTATCATTTAGAGAAATATGTATTATCGATATTTTGGTATATTTTCATTTGTGTTAGTATATCTAAAAGGATCACACCATACATATTTTGTGAGTAAGTTTTAATTATATGAACAATTATAGCAATCAGAAACAATTTCCTTTTTGCTTTTTCCCCAAATGAAAATTCTTCAGATTTGTTTTCTCCAATAATTCTTTAAAAAGTGTCAGTGTAATCTGTTTTTCTGAGATAACCATTGTTAACTATTCTGTATATGCTTTTTCTGACTACATATTTATGTACTATATTAAAATATCAATGGAAGTGTATTTTATATATTATTCTGTAACCTGCTTTTTCATTAGCAATATTATTAACATAAAAAGACAAAAAGCATAGATGTTTATTGCAGAAAAATAAGAAAGTACAGATAAACAAAAAGCGTATAAAAAATGTAAATTGGCCGGGCACGGTGGCTGACACCTGTAATCCCAGCACTTTGGGAGGCTGAGGCGGGCGGATCACCTGAGGTCAGGAATTTGAGACCAGCCTGACCAACACGGAGAAACCCCGACTCTACTAAAAATACAAAAATTAGCCGGCTGTGGTGGCTCATGCCTGTAATCCCAGCACTCGGGAGGCTGAGGCAGGAGAATCACCTGAATCCGGGAGGCGGAGGCTGTGGTGAGCTGAGATCGCGCCATTGCACTCCAGCCTGGGCAACAAGAGCGAAACTCCGTTTCAGAAAAGAAGAAGAAGAAAAGAAAAAAGGAAAATCACATCTATTGTAACAATCCAGGGATAAATACTATTAATTTTGGTGTACCTTTTCTTATCTGTTTGTTTGTTTTTTGAGAGAGTCTCACTCTATTACCCAGGCTTGAGTGCAGTGTCACCCTCTCGGCACACTGCAACCTCCGCCTCTGGGGCTCAAGTAATCCTCTTGTCTTAGTCTCCTGAGTAGCTGGGACCACGGGCACATGCCACCACGCCCCCCTAATTTTTTGTATTTTTTTGTAGAGACGGGGTTTTGCCATGTTGCCCATGCTGGTCTCGAACTCCTGAGCTCAAGAGAGGCACCTGCCTCGGCCTCCCAAAGTGCTAGGATTACAGGCGTGAGCCACCATGCCTGGCCTTCTTTTTTTAGACTTAAAAAAATTTCACATAAATATTCATGTAAATAATGAGCTTAGGAATGAGATCATACTACATAAACAGTTTTGTTAACTGTCACTTAGCAATATGCTGTGAGCATTTTTCTATGATGGTAAATATTAAAATATTGTTAATGACGATATCAAAACCTTTTAACCAGCTTTCATTAGCTAAAGTTTAGAATGTTTCTTGGTTTGCAAAAAAAATTTATAAATGGTATCATTATAAACATCCTTACAGTTAAATTGTTGGGTGCATCCATTATTATTTCCTTAGGATACATTTCAAGAAGTAAAATTATTGGGTCAAAGGTTTATACTTTTTTTTTTTTTTTTTTTTTTTTTGAGACAGAATCTCGTTCTGTCGCCCAGGCCTGAGTGCAGTGGCGCTATCTCGGCTCACTGCAACCTCCGCATGCCGGGTTTACGCCATTCTGCTGCCTCAGCCTCCCGAGTAGCTGGGACTACAGGTGCCCGCCACCACGCCTAGCTAATTTTTTGTATTTTTAGTAGAGACGGGGTTTCACCATGTTAGCCAGGATGGTCTTGATCTCCTGACCTCGTGATTTGCCCGCCTTGGCCTCCTAAAGTGCTGGGATTACAGGTGTGAGTCACCGCGCCTGGCAAAGGTTTATACATTTTAACGAGTTTGATAAATATTGCCAAATTGCCGGCCAGAGGAGTTTTGCCAATTTATACTTCTAGTAGGGAAGGGAAATTACCTTCTTTTCCTCTGGTTTTCAACAATGTTGTTTATTATAACTAAAAAAAATCTTATTACCATGGAATTCAATTATAGTACTTGTATTTCAAGTGATCCTTTTGCCATTGACTTTTAACTTTTGAAAGGTTTTTGAAAACTGTGAAATTTGTTTCGAATTTCTTTGCATATGAATTGTCAAAATCCCCACCACCAGAGGCATCTATGTATTTCCTCTTATTAAGTATTTAAGCATGTGAGGTCTTACCATCCATATAAATTGTAATTCCTGTTCATAAGAATTCCAGTCTGTTTAAGTTAATCCATTTCTCTAAGATGTTAATAATTCATACCAAAGTCTTACCCTTACATTGTACCTGTTGCAGTGAAATATTACCCCCAAGCTGTTTTACTATAACAAGATTGACTTTTCCTACTCTGATTTTAAATATTTACTTTCTTTTCTTTAAAGGTTTTTCAGATGTGAATCATTGGCACCTTCGTTTCCGCTGGTCCAAGGATGCTCCCTCAGAACTCCTGAGGAAGTTCAGAAACTATGAAATATGAAATATCTGCTTCAAAAATGAGGAAGAGCAAGACTGTCCCCTATGCTGCCAAAATGCAGTCTTTGTTTATGTCTTAAAAATGTCATGTTTATGTCATGTCTGTGAATTGCTGAGTACTAATTGATTCCTCCATCCTTGAATCAGTTCTCATAATGCTTTTTAAATGAGAAAAATTCAGAAGACGAATTTCTTCCAATATTTGAATAAATTAAAGCTTTTAGATACAGAGTAGATTGTATTATATGCTTTTTCCTATTAATACTACTTATAGAAATCCATTAAAAAATCAATCTCTGTACAGCGTATTTAAATATTTCATTGACATACTGTGATCTCTATTAGTGATGGATGTATAAAAAATGTTTTCTTACCCTTGACTTACAATGAAATGTGAAATTACTTGTCTGAACCCTGTGGAGAGAAATAAATAATTTTCCCAAAGTTCATAAATGAATTTATAATTCAATTTTTTTCAAGGTCTTGCTCTGTCACCCAGGCTATACAGTGGCATAATCATAGCTCAATACAACCTCAAACTCCTGTGCTCAAATTATCCTCCTACCTCAGCCTACCTAGTAGCTGGGACTAGAGGCACATGCCACCATGTTTGGCCAATTTTTTATTTTCTGTAGAGTTGAGGTCTTGCTATGTTGCCCAGGCTAGTCTTGTACTCCTGGCCTCAAGTGATCCTCCCATCTTGGCCTCCCAAAGTGCTCAGAATACAGGCATGAGACACCATGCCCGGCCTTGATGGTATTTTAAAAATAATTTGAATAGATATTTCTAACCTAATTTTAAAAGTTATGATTTATTTGAGGAAAAAAATATATATGTATATATATTTTTTTGAGATGGAGTCTCACTCTGTCACCCAGGCTGGAATGCAGTAGCATGATCTCGGCTCACTGCAACCTCTGTCCCCTGGGTTCAAGTGATTCTCCTGCCTCAGCCTCCCAAGTAGCTGGGATTACAGATGCCTGCCACCACACCCGGCTAATTTTTGTATTTTTAGTAGAGACAGGGCTTCACCATCCTGGCCAGGCTGGTCTTGAACTCCTGACATTGTGATCCATTCGCCTCGGCCTCCCAAAGTGCTGGGATTACAGGTGTGAGCCACTGCGCCCAGCTGGAAATTATGTTTTTACAAGATTTCTTGTGTTATATAAGCAAGTGGTAATTTTTTTTTTTGAGATGGAGTCTCGCTATGTCTCCCAGGCTGGAGTTCAGTGTCATGATCTCAGTTCACTGCAACCTCCGCCTCCCACATTCAAGCGATCCTCCCGCCTCAGCCTCCTGAGTAGCTAGGATTACAAGAGTGTGCCACCACACCCAGCTATTTTTTAAATATTTTTAGTAGAGATGCAGTTTCACCAGTGGTCAGCCAGTTGACCAGTCTGGTATCAAACTCCTGACCTCAAGTGATCTGCCCACCTTAGCCTCCCAAAGTGCTGGGATCACAGGCATGAGCCACTGTGCCTGGCCGCAAATGATAAATTTATAAATTACATTCTAACTATCAAAATGAACCTGTTAGGTAATAGAACTTCTTTAGGTTGGAATTACTGATGAAAATATGTAGTCTATATTTACTTTTTAGCTTGCAAACAAGTGAATGAAAAATAAAGAAAAAAAGATTTTAGAGTAGAGGTTCCTTAGTCAGTGACAGAGTTTTCACTGGGCTACAGCACACTGAGAAAGATAAGAGTATAGTAAGTGCTGTGGTCTGAATGTTTATGTTCCTCCCAAATTCACATGTTGAAATCCTAACACCCAAGGTGATGGTATTAGGAGGTGATGCCTTTGGGAGGTGATTATGTCATGCGGGCTCACCCTCATGAATGGGATTAGTGCTCTTATGAAAGAGGATTGAGAGAGAGAGACCCCTTGCATTCCTTCCACCATGTGGGGACACAGCAGGAAGTCACCATCTGTAAGCCAGAAAGTGGGGTCTCACCAGATAATGAATCTGCCCTGATCTTGGACTTCCCGGTCTCCAGAAATGTGAGAAACAAAATATTGTTGTTTATAAGCTACCCAGTTTATGGTATTTTGTTAAGTAGCCCAGTGGACTAAGACAACAACTTTGTTTTCCATTTTTTTCCCACTCCCCTCCCCCACAGGCAGTGTCCTTTAAAAAGCTAAATTTATTCAGTATAAAGGGCTGTCTGTTATTTAGATGTCATGTCCTTCCAACCATTGTAGCTTATTTATTTATTTATTTATTTATTATTATTTTTTTTTGAGACGGAGTCTCTCTCTGTTGCCCAGGCCGGAGTACAGTGGCACAATCTCGGCTCACTGCAACCTCCACCTCCAGGGTTCAAGCAATTCTCCCTGGCTCAGCCTCCTGAGTAGCTAGGATTGCAGGTGCCCGCTACCACGACTGGCTAATTTTTGTATTTTTAGTAGTCACTCAAGGTTTTACCATGTTGACCAGTCTGGTCTCAAACTCCCGATCTCAGGTGATCCACCTGCCTCGGCCTCTCAAAGTGCTGGGATTACAGGCGTGAGCCACCACCCCCGGCCACCTGTTTTTTTTTTTTTTAACTTAAGTTTTTGTAAATTATTTTATTTCTTCCATGGTGATTTAGAAGGACTATCTTCAAACCAGCACAAATATTTCATAAATAATATCTGGCTATTTTGTAACCAATTGAGTAATTTGTTGCACAATAAGCCACCTCACATCTTTCAGCAAGAAATACATTAAATTTGAATAGTAAAGACGTTACACAATGAATTAGGACACGATTAAAATTTGCTTTAAATATTTCTTCGGGGGAAGGGACACCACACTTCTACTCAATGAAGAGGAACATTTTTACAGTTCAGAGGTCTTTTATTATTTTTTACACCTATTATGCCATGAATTCATAGGGAATAGGTTTCCAGCAGCTCAGGCGCCTTCCCATTGGTTCCCACAAAGTGCACTTCTCTGGGTGGAGCAGGCTGGCACTTCAGTTGAACCCAGGTACCTTTCTCATTGGCTTCCTTCTTTTTCTGACCATTTTCTTTCATGCGTTTCAGGAAGCTATCTCGGCTCTTAGAGTGTTTAATGTGCTCAATACGTACATTAATTCTCCTGGCAAGAATCTTGCCCTTAACTCATGTGTTTATAACAATGCCAACAGCGTGCAGTAACACTGTATAGTCTTCCGGTTTTGCCCTGGTAACACTTGTGGGGCATTCCTTTTTGAACAGTACCCATTCCCTTATGTCTACAATGTCACTTTTCTAATAGATTCACATATACGGGGTCAAAAGAACAAGTCCATGTTTTCTAAAAGGCCTAGAGAACATCTATGGGTGCTTCTCCTCTTTCCCTTTGTGTTTGTTATTTTGGCGAATTACTGGAAGAGAGCGGTTCCCGCCAAAAGCCAACAATTGCCTGTTATAATGCCTGCCTCACCCATGTAGGCATCCAAATAAATACCATATTGAACAAGTGAATTTTTGAATCTAAGAATCAGGGTTTTATTTATTTTTTTCTCTTTCCCACACTGTCTGATTTATAACACTGATGACTTTTAATGACTTGTCAAAGGCAAAAACACTTCACTCCCACGTTCCACTCTATTTTTGTTACAGACTCATTTCCCAATTGTCGACAAGATTGAGCACCAGCTCTTGTTTACTTTTCTTTCCCATAATGCCTGAAGCCTCCAACATGAAAAAGAGACGTTGCTCCACTTTAAGGGAGGTTTATGGTGGGGCAGGCTTGTACTAAGCACTTTATATACCTGATGCCATTTAACTTAGTAGCAGACCTTTTAAACTAAAACACTTAAAAATACTCCCCTGAACTCAAAGTATAAAAAGCGAGGGGACTGTGTTGTGATAATGCAGTTTTTTGAATGGAAAGTAAGGAAAACACGATGTTTCTTCAATAATTCAGTTCAGTTCCCCGGTGTGTCCAGCACAACTATAACTGGGTGTACATATATAGAATAGCGCACTTTCAATGCCGCTTATTTTTGCACTGTGGCTCAACTTCATGCCATAGCAAACTCATTATGAAAAGATATTTTTACTTAATGATTATTAACCTCTAAGATCAGCAGCTCTAAATGAAGATATTTTCTCTTATATTTGATACTGACTGAATGAGACACATACTTCTTGAGAATACTATGTGATAAATATACTAGCATTTGTGTAGGATACACACACACACATATATATATCATACACAATATACATATTTTGTAGAGATGGGGTCTTGCTGTATTGCCCAGGCTGGTCTCCAACTCCTGACCTCAAGTGATCCTCCTGCCTTGGCTTCCCAAAGTGCTGGGATTTTAGGTGTGAGCCACAACACCTGGCCTCTGTAGCATATAAAAAGGCTTATGTCATGTTTATGCCCTCAAGGAGCTGATATTCCAGTGAAGTAAGACAGGTGTGTGAATATCTGTCAGTTTAAAAGGAGTGTATTGAATTAGTTTAAATACGTAATGTGCTTAGAACATGAGGAGTAAGCACTATGTGTATTAGTTCCCATTCTTACTGCATTAGTGTGTGTTGAGGCACTATTTCTTACATATCTTTCCTTAGATATCCCATGCATTTACACACATATATGTGTTTCTGTTCTTTACACAAATGGTAGCATAGTATAGCCACTGCTGAATAACTCCCATTTACTCAGTTAATATATCTTGGGAGTTTTTTCATTTTAGTGTGTGAATGCTACTTTATTGTTTTTACCTGCTACGTAGCATTCCATTGTGTGGATGAACCATACTTTTTTCTTTTCTTTTTTTTTTTTTTTTTTTGTTTGAGACAGAGCTTCGCTCTTGTCGCCCAGGCTGGAGTGCAATGGCGCCATCTCGGCTTACTGCAACCTTTGCCTCCCGGTTTCGAGCGATTCTCCTGCCTTAGCCTCCTAGGTAGCCAGGATTACAGGTGCCCACCACCATGCCCAGCTAAGTTTTGGAACCACACTCTTTTTTTTTAACTTGTCCTCTATTGATGCTTTTTCAAGCTATTTACAATTTTTTTGCAATCACAAATAGCACTGTAATGAACAGCTTTGTAAAAAGTATTTCTTCTATGTAAAGTATACCTGTAGGATAAATGCCCAGCACTGGAATTTCTGGATTAAAGAGTATGTATGTGCATTTAGAATTTGATTACCATGTTCTCAGGAAAGCAATAGGTGCAATTTGACAGGTTTCAGAGATCTTAGGGCCACTGGATTAAACAACCCAGGAAACAATGCTTATTCACTGAGATTCTTGCCTTTAGATTTTTTTTCACTCTAGACTGGACTTTGTTGAGTGGCTCAGCCTGAGGCACTGTGCTTATGGAATAATTTACCCAGCATCTTTCCTAGCCCCTAATACCAGGGACTGCCCAAGATATAAAGCAATAATAAAACCAGAGTACACATTTCTTCTGGCACCTTCCACAGAGAGAGAGGAGAACAGGTTTTTTTTTTTTTTTTTCAGTGCTGTGGCTACTTGCCTTCTGGGTATCCTGAAATGTTGAAATACAATTCTAGAACATTTTTGTTCTTTTAAGTAAAGGGCAATTCAACAGAGCAATGCTGGGAAACCTAGGCAGAATTCACAATTTCCAATGAATACAAATAATTTTCAGTACCTGGACATATTCCCAGCCTGACAAAAATATGCTCCTTGGTGAGCAAATTAGAAATACAGAAAAGACTTTGCAGATATTCCATATATCACAGAGCTGGATAAGGAGAAGATAAGGTTGTTTTCATGCTTATGAATTTTCATATCCTTTCGCTGCCCAGATCTGATGGTGGTTACAAGATCAATCACAGCAGCAAGCGTTGATGACTAATATAGTTATTGAGAGGAGTCTTTAATTTCCTGGAGGCAAACACCATTACTTGCCACTTCTACACCACAGACGGGAGTTGCCAGGACTACTGGGGAGTCAGTGATGGAAGAAATTATAAAACTGATGCAATTACTGAGAAAATGATGAAATGTCTCACAATGAAAGGCTTCAATTCCCTTCAATTTCAGGTTCTGTGATATGCATCAGTGTGGCCTTGTCCACAGTATTATTACTTCTCAGCTGTCTGTGGCAACTCACCCTCACTGTGGGAGAATACTTTGCATCAGGCAGTTCATTCTTACCCTTTCTCCTCCCACCTGGCCTCTTTTGTTTCTTCCAACATTTGTGCCTTGATTATTTCTTAAGTTATTTGTGGAATTTAAGAGAGGTTTGTGAAGAAGTGCATCTTTCTCTGGTTCTAAACTACTGTGGGACTTAGGGCAAATTACTTGCGCTCCCTGATACAGTTTCTTCTACCTGTGGCTAGATAAAAGGATCTCCCCTTTGTAGAACACAGGATCTTGGCCAAGGACTAGCCCCAAAGTTGGCCATTTCAGGACCTTGGGTGGGAGCCAGGACACTGTGGGAACTGGCAAGGAATTTGTAGGCCAAAAGTGGAAGTCAAGGATTGTCAGGGACATGGAAGGCAGAGAAAGAGGATGTGTTTTCTCCATCATTCCTTTCTAATAACTCGTCCTTTCTTACTAGTCTTTTAAGTAAAAGGACAGAGACAGAAAGGGAAAGATTACACTTAATTAGGTACATCTATATACAACAGCCCCAAACACCTCAATTATCTTTTCACATTCAGCTGAGTTTGATGCCATTCTAGACAGCATCCCACCTTTAAAGACAAGGGTGAAATTTCTATAGTAAATACTTTCCAGTTCATTAGAGCTGGAAATGAGGCTCTAAACCAGGTCTAATAATAATACCAACAGTAACTACTACCTTTAATATTAATAATTTCCAAAGCATTTCCTGATATAACTTGCTCGAATCTCACAACTAATCTCATTTCAATGTAGCTTTTGTTACATTTTAAAAACCACAATAGAATGGAAAACATTTTTTTTTTCTTAAACCACTGGTTCTCAACCTTGGATCCAATGGGGAATATGAAAACCCTGGTTCTCACCAGCGACATTGTGAAGTATATATTTGGTCTTTGTTTCTATTTACAGTCATAGGGCTCTTAAAACCCTTGGAATCTCTGGAATGATGTGTCTTTTGTATGCTAATGAGATGACTGGTGGCAGGATGCAGCTTGGTCACTGGAAAGACCATGGCATGATTAGAAGGTTGGAACTTTCAGCCTTACCCCCCAGGAGAAGAGAGAAGGGCTGAAGGTTGAGTTGATCACCAATGGCCAATGATGTAATCAATGATGCCTACCTAATGAATCCTGCATAAAAACACAAAAGGACAGGGCTTGGGGAGGGGCTTCTGGGTAGCTGAACACATGGAAGTTCTTGAAGGGTGGTGCCTGGAGAGAACACAGAAGCTCCACGCCCCTTCCCACATAGCTTGCCCTATGCATCTCTTCCACCTGGCTGTTCACCTTGGGAAAGAAAAGAAAGAAACTTTTTTTGAGATGGAGTCTTGCTCTGTCCCCAGGCTGGAGTGCAGTGGCGCGATCTCGGCTCATTGCAACCTCCATCTACCGGGTTCAAGCAATTCTCCTGCTGGGATTACAGGCATGCACCACCATGCTCAGCTAATTTTTGTATTTTTAGTAGAGACAGGGTTTCACCATGTTGGCCAGGATGGTCTTGATCACCTGACCTTGTGATCCACCTGCCTTGGCCTCCCAAAGTGCTGGGATTACAGGCGTGAGCCACTGCACCTGGCTGAAAAATAAACTCTTTATATTAATTTTGCCTCAGTCTTTTTTTAGGTCGACAACCTGTATTCTTTGTAATATCATATATAATAAATGAGTAAATGTAAGTAAAGGATTTCTCTGATTTCTCTGAGCCACTCTAGCAAATTAATGAAACCCAAGGAGGGGGATGGTGGCAACCCTGATTTACAGTCAGTCGGTCAGAACCATAGGACAAAACCTGGGGCTTGCAATTGGTATCTGAAGTCGGGGAGAATCTTGTGGGACTGAGTCCTCACTCTATGGGATCTCATGCTATCTCCAGGTAGACAGTGTCACAATTAAATTGAATTTGAGGACACCTTGCTGGAGAATCTGCTGGATAATTGACTAGTTGGTGGTGGGGAGAAATCCCCACAGATTTTAGTTACCAGAGGTGAAGCATTCTGCATAATAGAGGAGGGTAGGCAAAACGCTTTGGTTTTCCCAGTATCTCAATACCACTCCACTCCACCAACCCCAGATTTCATGTTTCTGGGTAGGAATTTTACAACTCTCAGGTAATTCTAACGTGCCACTAAGGTTGAGGATCATGGTGGCTTAAACGATACAAGCTGTAGGTGAAATGGTTAATGTCTTGGTGGCTCTCCCTCTTCCGTGTCACCTGTTATTTTTAGGAGTCGCCATGACCCGAGGTGCACTCCGCTTGAGCTCCCAAACGGGTCTATGACCTACGGCGGCCCCTGTCTCTGCCCTAATTCTCTGATCCTCATCTCCATCTTGGAGCGCCCCCTGCTGCTGAGTACCTGCTGGTGGAAGAAAGGCGGCCTCCTCTACTGGCAGCTTCCTTCTGGCCAGACTTCTCTTGAACAGTTTCTCAGGGTCTGGAACTCACCCTTTAACCATGCGGCCACAGATCCTGACTGTCGGGCCTGGTAGGAAGCACAGTCCTAGCTTTCTCTGACCATCTCCCTCCTCTCTCATCTTGTTCCCATGCAAATACCTTTCCTCCCCAAGCTTCAAAAAAGAAACACCTAGGCCAATAAAGGACAAAAGATTCCACAGTGTGTGCGTGTAAAGGGAGAGTGATGTGTCTCCACTAGTAGCAGCTAGCTAAAAATACTGTTTTAGAAATTCCAATAGTGTTCAAACAAGGTGGGACAGAAAATGTTAGAAATTGAAGCTGTCAATCATTTGACGTGAAGGTTGTTCATCAAACAATACTTAAAGAGAAATAGCTGTGTAGTGTTAGGCAAGTCCCTTCTCTGAATGTTTCCTCCCTTGTAAAATGAGGAAATATAAAATTAAACTAGGAAAATTGTGAATCAAAATCAGACTGACTGATTTAAAAAGTTATTTTCAGGTCTAAATTCAAGGACTCAGGGAGTTTCTTTATCACAGCAGGGCCGCTACTGGCAAAACACACATTGTTCATGGTGTAAAGTGTGTTGGTGAAGAGGGTAGCTCTGGGGATGGCACTTAGGAGCAGTGTGACATTAGGCAAGTTCATTAACCTCCCTGTGCCTCAGTTTCCTTATCTGTAAATCTGTAAAATGGAGATGGCAACTACCTTTGTGTAGGACACAAAATATTAGCTGTTAATAGTAGTGTTATAGTTTTTTTTTTTTTCCCTTAAAGATGGAGTCTTGCTCTGTCACCCAGGCTGGAGTGCAGTGGCACCATCTTGGCTCACTGCAACCTCCGCCTCCCAGGTTCGAGTGATTCTTCTGCCTCAGCCTCCTGAGTAACTGGGATTACAGGTGTGCAGCACCATGCCCAACTAGTTTTTTTTTTTTTTTTGAGACGGAATTTCGCTCTTTTTGCCCAGGCTGAAGTGCAATGGCATGATCTCGGCTCACTGCAATCTCTGCCTCCCGGATTCAAGGGATTCTTTTGCCTCAGCCTCCTGTGTAGCTGGGATTACAGGCGTGCACCACCATGCCTGGATATTTTTGTATTTTCAGTCGAGACGGGGTTTCACGATGTTGGCTAGGCTGGTCTCAAATTCCTGACCTCAGGTGATCCACCCACCTCGGCCTCCCAAAGTGCTGGGATTACAGGTGTGAGCCGCTGTGGCCTGCTAGTAGTGCTAGTAATTTGAATGTGATGTCCTCCCCAAAATTCATGTGGAAATTTAGTTTCCATTGTGGTGATATTTGGAGGTGAAGCCTTTCGGGAAGTGATTAAGTTGTTATAGAGCAAGCAATGGGCTTGCTGCCCAACACCCGTAGAAGCCAATACTGTGGTACTGGCTTTTGAGAAAAGAAAGGCCTTATTGTAAGTCAACTGGTAAGGAGATTGGAGGCAATGCTAAAATCTGTCTCTCCAACCTGGGAGCTGGGGCAGATTTTATAGGCAGAGGGTAATAAGGCATGATCTGGTTAGATCTTGCCATGAGATGATGCTGGGAGGTGTGATCTGACTGGATCATGCCATGGGGTGAGGCCAGGGCTTGATCTGATTGGATCATGGATCATGCCATGATGTGCTTGCTTCTTAATTCAGTTCTGGTTCCTTGGTCCGAGCACTTAGGTTCCACCTGTGGTTGCATGCTTGGTTCATCTGAGCGTGATGAGGTTATTTAACTTGCAACCTGGGGGTCCATGGGAATTGAAAAGCAACTCACCATTTTATCACACAAAGTAGAACCTAATTGGGTTGGTTCTGTGGTTAAGAGTCCTTAAGGCTCTACCCTCATGTATGTATGAATGCCCTTATAAAAGGGGCTTCAGAGAGAGTTTGCCTTCTTGCTCTCCCCTTCCTTCAGCCATGCGAGGACACAGTGTTCCTCCCACCTAAGGATGCAGCAACAAGGCACCATCTTGGAAGCAGAGACTGGGCCCCCACCAAACACCAAACCTATGGTGGTGGACTTCCCAGCCTCCAGAACTGTAAGAAATAAATTTCTGTTATTTGTAAACCGCCCAGTCTGTGGTATTTTGTTATAATGGCACAAATGGACCAACGCAAGTAGCAACTGGGAAAGAAAATTAGAGAGTCACTAAAACTATTTTTTTCATCACTTTCCCATTTTCTAGAATAGTGCTCCAGCATCACCCAGAAGCTTGTAACAAATGTGAGTTTTTGGACCCCACCCCAGACCCACTGAATCAGAATCTGTGAGGTCTAAGGCCCAGGAATTTTTTTTTTTTTTTTTTTTTTTTTTTTGAGGTGGAGTCTTGCCCTGCTGCCCAGGCTGGAGTGCAATGACACGATCTTCGGCTCACTGCAACCTCTGCCTCCCAGGTTCAAGCCATTCTCCTGCCTCAGCCTCCCAAGTAGCTGGGATTACAGGTGCCCGCCACCATGCCCGGCTAATTTTTGTATTTTTAGTAGGGAAGGGGTTTCACCATATTGGCCAGGCTGGTCTCTTGGCCAGGTTGGTCTTGAACTCCTGACCTTGTGATCTGCCTGCCTTGGCCTCCCAAAATGTTGGGATTACAGGTGTGAGCCACCATGCCCGGCCAGAATTTATTTTAACAGCCTCTCCAGGGGATGCTTTTGCATGCTAAAGTTTTAGCAGAACTGTTTTAGAATCTTGCTCCTCAAAATGTGGTCCAAAGCTCAGCATCATAAGCATTTGAATTTATTAGACTTGCAGAATCTTGGGCCCCACTTTGGATCTGCTAAACTGTAATCTGTGTTTTAGCAAGATCCCCCAGTGTTTCCATGCTCAATAAACCTTGAGAAGCATTGCCCTAGAAATGTATCTCTAATATGATAGCCAATAAGCATACATGGCTATGAAAATTAAAATTAATTAAAATTAAATAAAATTCAACATATAGTTCCTTATTCACACTAGCCACATTTCGAGTACTCATGGAGCTAGTGGTTCCCATATTGCACAGTACAGATTATAGAACATTCCCATCATCTCAGTAACTTCTATAGGACAGTGCAGCTTTACAATAATCATTACCATTATCTTTTATAACCATAGGGCATCTGGGAGGAGCAGATTGCCTGAGACAAAGTTGACAAGCTAATGTTTATAAAGCTAGGCGGGTAAAGTAAATGAGTGAAGTAGGCCAATTATGAGAGAACCAGGAGCACAAACACAATAAGTGGCCAATGATACTCAACCCACATGCTGGGGCTACAGTAGGAAGTGGCGGGGACTGTGGTAACCTAGAAAAAGCATGTTTTGATCCAGCCAGTAGTTATTAGGGAGGAGGCTAGGCCCAGGATAGGCTGGGCTAGGCAGTTCTATTTTTGTTTGAGAAGCTAGAAATTTGGATTTTTATGATTCTTAAATTTTGATCACTAAATTAAAAATTAAAAAATGATGTACTGAGGCCAGGTGTGGTGACTCACACTTGTAATCACTTTGGGAGGCCAAGGAGGGAGGATTGCTTGAGCCCAGGAGTTCAATACCAGCCTGGGCAACATAGTGAGACCCTCTCTCTATAAAACACACACACAAAAAATTAGCCAGGCATGGTGGTGCATGACTGTAGTCTCAGCTGAGGTGGGAGGATCACTTGAACCCAGAGGTTGAGGCTGCAGTGAGCTGTGATCGCAACACTGTATTCTGGTGTAGGGGACAGAGGGAGACTCTGTCTAAAAAAAAAAAAAAAAAAAAAAGCTATACACTATACACTGTACGGTCCAAGGAAACATTCCTGAAGGCCTAATTTCATTTTGGTGTTGCAACCTGGAGATCACACTGGCCTGTTCTGCCTTGTGATAAAAGAAATACTTCAGCCAGATTAAGTTTAAAGGAGTTTAATTGAGCAATGAATGATTCATGAATTGGGCAGACCCCAGAATCATAGCAGATTCACAGAGACTCCAGTGCAGCCACGTGGTGGGAGAAAATTTATAGACAAAAAAAGGGAAATGATGTACAGAAATTAGAAGTGAGGTACAGAACAGGTGGATTGGTTGCAGCTCCACATTTGCCTTATTTGAACACAGTTTGAACACTCAGCAGTCTATGAGTGGCTGAAGTATGGCTACTGGGATTGGCCAACATTCAACCACTGTTACAGGTACATACTACTAAGTTAGGTTTTCAATTTTGTCCGCCTATTAAGCTAGGTTACGGTTTGTCCACAAGGACTCAAATATACAAGTACGGAATCCTTCTCAGGCCATGTTTAGTTTGCTTTAATACTTGCCAAGTTCAGCTGTTTGTCTTGTTTATATCTTCCTTTCCTAACTCCTTTTCTTCTTTCTCCTCTTGTTTTGATCTTGCCTTTGCTTTCCCTTCCCTTTTCTTCTTCTCTTCCTCCTCTTCTAATTTTCTTTCATTCAGTAAGCATTTATCGAATGTGCCAGGCACTGCAGTAGGGACTCAGGGTAAAAAGATGAACCAATATTGCCCCTTCCCTCAAAGAGCCCATAGTTTAATGGGGGCTCGGACATGCATGTAGATAATGACAGGGCAATTTGAGAAGTGGTATAGTAGAAACATGTTCAAAGCCTTATAGAGTGGTAGATAAAGGAGCAAGCCAACTTTGTGGGGGAGGAGTCAGAGAGGTCTTCATGGAGGTATGGATATCTGCACTGGCTTTTGAAGAATGCATAGGAGTTCTCCAGGATGAAGAGCTAGGATGACAGGCAAGAGGGTATTTTTAGTGGAAGGAACAGTGTGGAGGCTTCACAGCACTTAGTGTGTTTGGAAAGTGAAAGTTTCTAGGTGGCTGATGTGTAGGGCATGTACAGTTGCACACGAGACTTCCTTGTTCTTAAAAGTCTGCCAGCTAGCCTCTCCCCACTGCTGTTTAAGCCACCTCACTGCCTTTCCGCAGGCTCCTTTCACCATGGCCTTGAGGCTCCTGGATCCACCATCTTCCTCTTGGCTCCTCTCTTCACCTTACCTCTGCTGTCTCTCTTTTTCACTCCTTCCCTCCCACTAAGATTTCCCTCCATCCACTTTAAATTCTTATCATTCAGAGCAGTTCAGAAATCCTCAAACCCCCACTCCCACAGTCAATTTCAGTGAGTGAAGTCATCTAATGTTCAACTCCACCAGAGGGAGAAAAAAGATGCTGAGATTGTTAGCCCACCTCCTAGGAAGATGGTTTAAATATCATTGACTCTGAGGACCTTATTTGAATACTGATTCAAACTGTTATAGTACCAAGATAATTTATGAGACAATGCAAATCTGAATACTGACTGGATATTATTGATCAACACTTTAAGGTGTAATAACGTTATTGTGGTTATGTTAAAACAGAGTCTTTATCTTTGGAGATAGATCAGATGTTTACAGGTGAAAGGATATAAGGTCTGAGGTTTGCTTCAGAATAATACAGGAGAGGAGGGGGAGTGGATGGGGGTACAGATGAAATGAGATTGGTAGAGAATTGATGATTGTTGAACCTGAGAGATGGATACTTAAAGGTTCATCATACTAGACTCTACTTCTAAATATGTTTGCATATGTGTTATGCTTGAAATACTCCATGTTATTGAATTATGTTCCCCTAAAAGGTAGGTTGGAATTCTAGTCCCCTCACTTCTGAATGTGACCTGATTTGGAAATGGAGTCTTTGCAGATGTAATCAAGTGAAGATGAGGTCATTAGTGTGTGCTCTAACCCAGTATAACTGATATCCTTAGAGGAAAACCCCATGTGAAGACAGAGACACACAGGAGAAGGCCATCTGATGACAGAGGCATAGACTGGAGCGATGGAACTGCAAGCCAAGGAATGTCAAAGATTGATGGCTACCACCAGAAGCTGTGACGCAGTAAGGAAGGACTCTCCCTTTGAAGGAGCATGCCAACTCCTTGAATTCTGGGCTCCAGAACTGAGACAATAAATTTCTTTTAGTTTAGGTCAGGCACAGTGGCTCACGCCTGTAATCCTAGAACTTTGGGAGGCCAAGACAGGTGGATTGTCTGAGCTCAGGAGTTCAAGACCAGCCTGGGCAACATGGTGAAACCACGCCTCTACAAAAAATACAAAAAGTAGCTGGGAGTGGTGACGTGCACCTGTAGTCCCAGCTACTAGGGATGTTGAAGTGGGAGGATTGCTTGAGCTTGGGAGGTCAAGGATGCAGAGAGCCGAGATTGCACCACTGCACTCCAGCCTGGGTGACAGAGCGAGACCCTGTCTCAAAAAAATGAATAAATAAAAAAATTTCTTTTGGTTTAAATTACTTAGTTTGTGGTTCTTTGTTATGGTAGCTCTAGGAAACTAATACACTCTATCATAAAAAATAAAAAAAAAGATTACTTTCCTCCCTTAAATTCTTTTTCTTCTTCTTTTCTCTGCTTCTTCTAAATAATCTAAATACCTTCATTATGTGTCCACTTTGGGTATGATTCTCTGTTACTTTTTTTTTTTTTTGAGACAGGGTCATAGCTCTGTTGCTCAGGCTGGAGTGCAGTGGTGCAATCATAGTTCTCTGCTGCCTCAACCTCCTGGATTCACTCAATCCTCCTGCCTCAGCCTCCCAAGTAGTGGGGGCCACAGGCATGCAACACCACGCCCAGCTAATTTTTGTATTTTTAAAAAAAATAGAGATAGGGTCTAATTATGTTACCCAGGCTGGTCTTGAACTCCTGGGTTCAATAATCCTTCTGACTTGGCCTCCCAAAGTGCTGGTATTATAGGCATGAGCCACGAAACCCAGCCTGCTCTGTTACTTTGAATAAGGAGGATGACACGGAACTGAAAATCCAAAAGTGAGAGGTTGAGGGGGAGATAAGGAAAGAGGGATTCCTAGAAAACTAGACAAAGGCATAAACAAGAACCTTCAACTCTACACAGCCTCACCAGGCCTCTTGCATGTCCTGAATAAGCCATGCTCCTTTGAGCCACTGTTAGTTTCTCTGGGGGTCGTGAGACCTGGTTTTTGGTCCTAGCACTGCCATTTTCTAACTCAGAGATGGTGGACAAGCTGTTACATACAGAAGACTTGTTTTCTCCTCAGGAAAGTGAGGGAGATAAGTTATATGAGGAAGCCTTCTTTACTTCTCTTACACTGGCTCGGGGGCTCCTTCAGCCAGCACCTGCTCTAGCATGCATCACACTGTCTTGTCCTCGGCTATCATCTGTGGCTATGGCAAGCCTGGGAGCTCTCCGAGGTAGGAAGTATATTGTTCACCACAGGATCTCCTCTCTGAGCACCTGGCCTTGTAACGCAGCAGATGCTTAATGAAAGTAGCCAACATAACCACATTGTATTTATGGTAAATCTATACAAACATTTGGTAAAAATTCTCTTTCAGAGAACTAGAGAAGAAGTCATACATCTGTGTGTATCTGTTTTAACTCTTTACTGTGGGCTCTGCTAGGGACTGTCCTTCCACATTCCTATTTGGAGATCAGTCTCGGAGACATCCCCCTCCTCACTCCCAGCACCAGGGCTTCCACCCTAACTGTGCTATGGCGTTGGTTATACATTTGCTGCGATGCCCAGAACTGTGCTGAGGACAACGAAAGTGCTTGTCCAGGTTAGACTTTGTGCTTTTTAGTGCTGAGGGTTAAACTTTACACCTGGTTTCAGAGAGGAAACAAGAAAGTGACACAGTACAATGGGTGTTTAACAAGAACTTGGAAGAAGGATTTTTCTTTGCTCAAGGGAAGACATCAGCACTCTAGATATGCATGTACAGTTGAAGCCCTGGAGAAAAATGAGCCTGGGAAGCACTTCAAACAAAATGCATGCTGGTTTCTGCAAAGCATGGAATGAAATTTTTCCTTAGGAGTGATTCCATTTGAGAAAAAAGAATTTCAGGATGCAAAGTTACCGTATGATAAATGTATAATCTGGTATTATAGTGATTTTAGCAGAGTGTACATCAAGATTTTAGCATTTGGGCAAACTTTTCTTACAAAAAGCCCGGCCCTTTGGGAGGCCGAGGCAGGTGGATCACTTGAGCCCAGGAGTTCAACACCAGCTTGGGCAACATGACGAAACTTCATCTCTACAAAAAATACAAAAATTAGCCAGGCGTGGTGGCACGCGCCTGTAGTCCCAGCTACTCAGGAGGTTGAGATGCAGTGAGCTATGATTGCGCGACTGCACTCCAGCCTGGGCAACAGAGCAAGACCCTGTCTCAAAAAAGTAAAATAAAATAAAAAATAAAAAACCCCAGCCATCTCTTTACAAGGTGATTTCTAAGATCTAAGCTTCTCTGCTTAGAATTTTTTTATTCCACTTTCAAAGCTTCCCAAAGTAGGTTCTACCTAGATGAAAAGTTGATAGAGGACATTATAAGGAAGTGTAAAGGTTTCTCCCCCCCACAAAATATTTACATGATCTCCAGAAAAAAATCTTCACGTCTGTAAACTCTGGTCACGTTTCTTTAGAAGGCCACAAGATGGCAGCATTGGGCCAATAGTAGCAGAAGACTCCACCTAGAAAGCATTTCCAAGTAGCTGTGATGGTGCAAAAAGACTCCAGATCTGGTTGTTTTTATAACTCTACGGTGTGGTCTGCTATTATTGTTGTCCACTGCAGACATTTCATGAATAAAACCTAGCGGGGCTTAAAGAAATCTTAAACAATCTAGCAATTCTGCAATTGCCCAGGCCAGTGCTGTCAGTGCAGAAGAGAAATACTTTTGTTCCCAAAAGGAACATGTGTGTGCCAAGAATCTGAAACTTTTTGCTATCTGAAAGCATTGTGGACAGAAGTAAGATTGATGTGGAAGCTTAGATGAACATTTTAGGATGTTATGAAATAGGTGATACAACACTGAAAATATGTTAAATATCACTAAATGATGTTATAATGAATTGTCACTAGATGGTGGCCTTCAACAAGGTAGGGATATGTCTGTTTTGTTGACCACCATATCCTTAGCATACAAAAATGTTGCCACAGTCTGGGCGTGGTGGTTCATGTCTGCAATCCCAGCACTTTGGGTAGCTGAGGTGGGAGGACTGCTTGAGCCCAGGAGCTCAAGACCAGGCTAGGCAACAAAGTGAGACCCTCCACCTCTACAAATAATTAAAATATCAGCCAGACATGGTTGCATGCCTGTATTCCCAGCTACTCAGGAGGCTGAGGTGGGAGGATCACTTGGGTCCAGGAGGTTGAGGTTGCATTGAGCCGTGATCACGCCACTGCGCTCAGCCTGAGCAACAGAGTGAGACAGTGCAGTGGCATGATCATGGCTCACGGCAGCCTCAGCCTCAACCTCCCGAGTTCAAGCCATCCTCCCCATTCAGCCTCCCTAGTAGCTGGGACTACAGATGTGCACCACTGCACTCTAACCTGGGTGACAAAGTGAGACCCTGTCTCAAAAAAAAAAAAAAAAAAAAAAAAAGAAACGTTGCTATACACTGATTACCTTTTCTACCACCAAATCATGATCTTATAGTTTCTTCCACAATGATACTTTTGGAGAATGGGCTGAGAAGGAGCTGTTGCTGGGCTATATTCCCCTTCTCCCTCCTCCCAGCCTCATTTCCCCTGCCACCTCGAATATTCTCAATGTGTTAAGGTGCTGGATTATGGATGATTATTTTCTCTATTTCCCAAGTTTTTTGTAAGTCAGAGTCCCAGCTATCTCCTGTTCATCTTTCCAGACCCACTCGGTGTCCTGTTCTCAGACACAGAGGCTGAGCAGTTGCATTTGGCCAACAGGGAGGCCTAACTGGGGAGCAGAAGAAGGGAGATGAGTAAGGTGGTGTATTACCACCCAGCTCCCTCCCAGAAGGATCACCTTGCCCTGGTTGTGTCCTCTTTAGCAATGCAATTTAGGAGTATATATTTATTCTGCCTCAGGGGCAGCCCTTGCCTCAGAACTTTCTCCTTCAGGAATCTGGTGGCTGCCCTCTCCCTTCTTAGGGGTGATGGCAGCTCAGTGTCCCTTGTGGTTTCTTTATACTCTCCCTATGCCTTTGTAGTCTTTTTATTAAATCTGAATAGAATTGTTCTAAATTGACTGTACTTTCTGTTTCCTGCTGAGACCCTGACTTATATAAGAAATCTGATACCTTTATCTTTTAAAAAATGTAGACAGCATCCACCAGAACCTGTGACATTGCAGCCTGAAGAGTCATGACAAGAAAATGTTACAGCTTTGTGGTAGATTTTGGCCGGAAAGATGAAAACCTCCATATTTCCCCAGTAGCCAAACATTACCCCCACTGAGAAATCCTCAAATGTAGTAGTAATAATAATAGTAAAAAAGAGCAACTAAAAAACTGAGATGTGAAGATACAGCCTAGCCGGTAACAGGTTGGATGTTTTATAGAGACAATCTTGAGAAAAATGGTTTGAGTGTTATTTTTTTTTTTTTAATTTTTATTTTTATTTATTTATTTTTTTATTATTATTATTTTTTTCTTTTATTATTATTATTATTATTATACTTTAGGTTTTATGGTACATGTGCGCAATGTGCAGGTAAGTTACATATGTATACATGTGCCATGCTGGTGCGCTGCACCCACCAACTCGTCATCTAGCATTAGGTATATCTCCCAATGCTATCCCTCCCCCCACCCCCCACCCCACAACAGTCCCCACAGTGTGATGTTCCCCTTCCTGCGTCCATGTGTTCTCATTGTTCAATTCCCACCTATGAGTGAGAATATGCGGTGTTTGGTTTTTTGTTCTTGCGATAGTTTACTGAGAATGATGATTTCCAATTATTTTTATTTTTTTTTTTGGGGGCAGAGCTAGCTGAGGTTTTATTTTGGACCAAAAAAAAAAAAAAAAAAAAGCAATTGAATTGTTTTGTAGCTGGAGGCATGGGCAAGGGGGGTCCCCAGGTAGTAAACTCCCCGGGTTGGCTGAGGGCTAGGGCTGAGCCTCAGGTGGGTCTCCTGTTCCCAGGGCTACCCTGCATAGCGGCCTCCCTCCCAGGCTCTGGGGCAGCCCAGGAGGGGTAGGCTGGGAGGGGCTGCCGCAGCTGTTCACTTGGGCAGGACGTCGGAGGACTCCGACACCAGCTTCCCATCACGTGTCTCGATCTTCTTCACAACCACGGCCCTGGAGAAGCTGGTGCGGCTGAAGGAGCTGGAGCCCGCGCCAGAGCCAAAGCTGGAGCCCAGGCCGTAGCTGAGGCCGGGGCTTGTGAGGCCCCCATAGGCCGAGCTTAGACCACCTGCATAGCCGCTGGTGGTCTTCGTATGAATACTCATGTTCTGCATCCCACACTCCAGCCGGCTCTCCTCGCCCTCCAGCAGCTTCCTGTAGGTGGCAATCTCGATGTCCAGAGCCAGCTTGACGTTCATCAGCTCCTGGTACTCACGCAGCTGCCGCGCCATGTCCTGCTTGGCCGGCTGCAGGGCGGCCTCCAGCCCGGACAACTTGGCGTTAGCATCCTTAATTGCCAGCTCTCCACGCTGCTTGGCATCTGCAATGGCGGCCTCCAGGGAAGCCCTCTGGAGTTTGAGGCCCTCAATCTCAGCCTGGAGCCGGCTGATATTCCGGTTCATCTCGGAGATCTCAGTCTTTGTGCGCCGCAGGTCATCCCCGTGCTTCCCAGCCAGGCTCTGCAGCTCCTCATACTTGATCTGGTACATGCTCTCAGCCTCAGCCTGGCTGCGGTTGGCAATCTCCTCGTACTGTGCCTTGACCTCAGCAATGATGCTGTCCATGTCCAGGGAGCGGCTGTTGTCCATGGACAGCACCACAGATGTGTCCGAGATCTGGGACTGCAGCTCCCGGATCTCCTCTTCATACAGCTGCCTGAGGAAGTTGATCTCGTCAGTCAGCCCTTCCAGGCAAGACTTCAGCTCTACCTTGCTCATGTAAGCTTCATCCACATCCTTCTTAATGAGGACAAATTCATTATCCATCTCTGTACGCTTATTGATCTCATCCTCATACTTGTTCTTGAAGTCCTCCACCAGCCCCTGCATGTTGCCAAGCTCCGCCTCCAGCTTCAGCTTCTCCTGGCCCAGTCACCAGCTGCCACCTAAGGTTGTTGATGTAGCTCTCGAACATGTTGTCCATGTTGCTCCGAGCTGTCTTCTGCTGCTGCAGGAGGCTCCACTTGGTCTCCAGCATCTTGTTCTGCTGCTCCAGGAACCGTACCTTGTCTATGAAGGAGGCAAACTTGTTGTTGAGGGTCTTGATCTGCTCCTTCTCCTGGGTGCGCACGGCCTGGATGTTGGGGTCCACCTCCAGGACAAGGGGGCTCAGCAGGCTCTGGTTGACCGTGACTGCGGTGATGCCTCCCATGCCGCTGGCCCCACCATAGCCGCCGCCCAGGCCACCCCGCAAGCTGCTGCTGCCCACTCGGGAGAAGCTCGAGGAGCTGATGCGGGCACCGGGCCCACTCGTGTAGGAGTGGCTGCTGAAGGCCCGGGGGCCAGAGGTGGACACCCTGTAGGACTTCTGGGTCACCCTGATGGACATGGTGGAGGCAGGCGGGCCGAACCAGGCGGAGATCCTAGAAGGAGCGGAGAAGCTGTTTCTTGGTCTGAGTGTTATTTTTTAAAAAGAAGTTTTAAAAGCGGTGGGGGAAAAAAACCCAAAGAATAATTCAGAAAGACATACTACTTGAAGGTATTGCTGATATATTAATACGTGCTAGAAATAAGTGGCTCAGGAGGCATCAATATGCCTCAGCCCTGGTCATTTTTCAAGCCTGGATGAACGTAAACCAAAATGAAATAGTCACAAGTAGATTTGAATGATATATTGGCTAATTTTTGTGGCAAAAGCAGGAATAGGAGAAGCAGTAGGTAACAGCATCTCTGAGCCTTTTTGACTGCATTTTAGAAATAAATTGGTTTCCAGAATGAATGTACCTTCAAGTCGGTCTTGCAGAGGAGTTGGGATTGTGTCATGATATACATGTGGGTATTGAAAAAAATTCATAGAGTTATACATCTCACCCCTGAAAGGTTCTGCAAGCAGAAGCAGGAACTGAGAGTGGGTGTCATGGATCTCCCATCCATCTCTTGCTTTATAAATGACCCTTGCTACTCTGCAGGGAAGGCTCCAGACCTACTTTCTCTGTAACTCCAGTCATTTATCTGTCCCTCTTATGAGCCAGAGGCATGTGTTACACCCAGAAGGTGTTTGAGTTAGCAGAGGCTATGGTCACAGAAATTATGACTGGAGCATCTTGAATTGTTAATAAAAAATTCCAGGAAGTCCAGTCATTTCTGGGGAGCTTATGGAGCTAAGGAGAAGGGAGAGGAGACAGAAATAGTAAAGAAAGGAACAGTTTCTAAGAATTGACTCATTTGAGAAGTCATAAGGTAAAGGAATACTTTTCCTTCTGGCTCTTCCTTTTCCCTGGAAATGGAATAGACTGAGGTGGGAGTGAGTGTGCTTCCTTTTTCTAGGGTATTTGTGTAGGCTGTGCTTCTAGGACTGCTGGACTGCAGTGATTTCTTGTGCCCAGTTCCTGATACCTGAACAAAGGGCTGACCCCTTCTCACTCTGGATGACTTGGGTTAAGATTCCTGCTTTAGAAAATCTCACATATACAAGAGTTTTTTTTTGTTTTGTTTTGTTTTTTTTAGGAAGCATTTGTTTTTGGGAAATCAAAAGATTAGAAACAACTTTAATGGTCTTCAATAGGGATTTGGTTAAATAAATAATGATCTATTTATTCTGAGGCAGTGAGCTCTACCTGCAGCTGGCATTTGAGTTAGCAGAGGCCACTTTTAATGAGCAAACTCTTCATACAGAAAGATAGTATATACCTTTAAATAACAAAAGCAGGGTTCAGAACATTTTGAATAATATGCTAACATTTGTGTACAATATGTATATGTTCTTGTATGTGCATAAAGAATACATTGAAATAAAAAGTGAGAAACTGATAACTGATGGCCTTTGGGAAGGGGACCTCGGTGGCAGGAGGACAGGGGTGAGAGGGAGCCACTGTGATTTTTGAACCATGAGAATATATTACCTTTTCAATAAGCAAATTAATATTATTTAATAACAAAAATCACTGCTTTGTCTTGCCATGAAATAAGATTCTTGGTGTTTTAATTCTTGACTGTTTTTCTAGTATACCTAGATTTCTGGAGTATTTCTTTTTCTTTTTTAATTTTTTTGAGACACAGGCTCACTCCATCGCCCAGGCTGGAGAAGAGTGGCGTGATCTTGGCTCACTGCAGCCGCTGCCCCCCCCGGGGTTCAAGTGATTCTCCTGCCTCAGCCTCCCAAGTAGCTGGGACTACAGGTGCCCGCCACCATGCCCAGCTAATTTTTGTATTTTTAGTAGAGATGGGGTTTCACCATGTTGGCCAGACTGGTCTCAAACTCCTGACCTCAAGCCACCCGCCTGCCTCAGCCTCCCAAAGTGCTGGGTTTACAGGCATGAGCTACCATGGCCGGCCTTGGAGTGTTTGTTGAAAATGAGACTGAACATAAATTAGTTATTGCTTATATATATTTAAATTTATTTATGTGTATGTTCTTAAGTCTATGTGTGTGCATGTGTGTGGAGTGTGTGTGTGTGTGTGTGTGCATGTTGAGGAGTGTGTATGTTCCAGGAAACCATTAAGGACTGGAGAAGTTTCTAGCCAAGGATGTCAAGTGTGAAAGGACCAGAAATTGCTATTCTGTTCTGTAGGAGTGTGTAAGGCAGCCTAACTGGTCTTATGGAGTCATGCTGGGCAGTAGTATGAGACAAAGTTGAAAAGATGTTAGGGCCAAATTATGAAAGGCCTTGTGAATGAAACTGGGAAGCTTGGCCTTTACTCTGCCAGCCATCTACTGGACGTCTGTGGGCAGGAGAGAGAGGTGGTCAGAACGGTGTCTAGAAAGAGGCCATGGTGGTTGGGCGTGGTGGCTCACGCCTATAATCCTAGCACTTTGGGAGGCCGAGACAGGCAGATCACCTGAGTTCAGGAGTTCGAGACCAGCCTGGCCAACATGGTGAAGACCTGTCTCTACTAAAAATACAAAATTAGCCGGGTGTGGTGGTGCATGCCTGTAATCCCAGCTACTTGGGAGGCTGAGGCAGGAGAATGGCTCGAACCTGGGAGGCAGAGTTTGCGTCACTGCGCTCCAGCCTGGGCACCAAGTGCAAAACTCCTTCTCATAAAAAAAAAAAAAAAAAAAGAAAGATGCTATGGTATTGGTGACTAAACAGTCTTACCCAGTCCAGGGATGCCAGGAGAGAAGGCTCCTCCAAGTCTTTCCTTTCAAGGATAAAATATCTCACATTCAGGGGTCATTGACACATATCATGCAGTTGATATATATTTTTAAAAAAGTGTTCAGAGCTGAACCTGGAATGATGAATGTTATACAGGCTGGGGAATTATATTGTAAAACCAATCATGAGCTATAATAGGCACCAAAAAAAAAAAAAAAAAGGCCTAGATCAGAGAGAATGTCAGAGCAGCTGCTGTTAGCCTCTCAGAGACGGCCTCATGCAGTCCCAAACACATCCTCAGCTAGAGTCAACTCTGGGCAGCTTTGTACATCAACTCCCAGGGAACTTGTTCCTCCCTTTATCCAGCTCAGAGAGACAAAAGAGCAAAGAACATTCTACTCCTTCAATAACATGAGTCAAATGGCCTTTTTTTATCCCTGTCCAGTGGCTCCCTTGAGTTGGTTGCAGATACCTCTATGAGGGACCCATTCTGGCGAAAGGGGAAGAGAATACCAGCATGTGATCTCATCTTCACTTCCTCATCTGTAAACTAGCTGTGGTCTGTTTTGGATGTTAAATGAATGAACACTCATCACAGTGCCTAACCTGTGGTTAGAACTTAGAAAATGGCAGTGACTGCCGACAATGCCATGAGGTAGAAGTAATTATTATTACCACTTAGTGAATAAGGAAATTAAGGCTCAGAGAGGTTATGCAAACTTCCCAAAGTTACATAGCAAGAAAGGGAAGGAACCTATATTTGATGCTTGGTTGCTCTAACTTCAAAGCCTCTGTTTTTCCTATTCCTTCAAATTCTTCCTATTCCTTCAAATTATTTCACAAATAAACTTGCAAACCTGTTTTCAGGTTACATCTTAACATGCTCAAGGGCTGAAAAGCTTTGTTTACAACAGCAGATACAGTACTAACTACAGAGAAAGGAGAAACTAGGTAAGCATTTCCAGGACCTGCACCCCATCCGCTGGCAAGTGGAGCAGACAATCACAGTGTACAGGAGAGGATTCTGGAAGGATTTGGGCCATTCTGATGTATTGAGATAAAATGATCTTAAAAAACATTCATGTCCTTTCTTGGTATCTTTGTGTTAATGGAAATCATGAGATTTCTTGGATGTGTATAAACCAGGAAGAACTAGTGAAATGTTAACCAGCCTCTTGACAGTGTCCCACTTAATGATATCTTCACAGTGATAACTTAGGAAGAACTTTTTTATTATAGTGAGGAGAGTCCTCTAGAGCAGAAATAAACTATAGCCACAGCCCAAATCCACCCCACTGTTTTTGTAAATAAAGTTTTATTGGAACACAGTCACACTCATTTGTTTACAGATTATCTATGGCTGCTTTTGTGATACACAGGCAGAGTTCAGTAGTTGCAACAGAAACCATATGGCCTGCAACACCTAAAATATTTACTGGCTGACCTGTAGAAAAAGTTGCTAACTAACCCCTGCACTAGAGGTGGGTACCAAAGTTAAGTGCAGCATTTCTGTGCTCCAACATCCTAAGCACAGGTTATTTCAAAACACTAGCATTCTGTCTCCAGTGATGTATGTGTCTTTACATCTGGAAGACAAGTAGCTTTCAGAGGGACACTGTGTATATTCATCTCTTGGAATGACTTGTGGTGTCAGATAAAATGTGTCTAAAGTTCGTGTGTTGAACAATTTTTTTTTTGAGACTGAGTCTTGCTCTGTTGCCCAGGCTGGAGTGCAGTGGCACAATCTTGGCTCACTACAACCTCCACTGTCCGGGTTTAAGAGATTCTCTGGCTTCAGCCTCCGAGTAGCTGGGATTATAGGCATGCGTCACCACGCCCAGATAGTTTTTGTGTTTTTAGTAGAGACGGGGTTTCACCGTGTTGGCCAGGCTGGTCTCAAACTCCTGACCTCAAGTGATCTGCCTGTCTTGGCCTCCCAAACTGCTGGGATTACAGGTGGGACCCATCGTGCCTGGCCTGAACAAATGTTTTGATAATTGTGTCTCAAATGAATATGTTTGGGAGGGAAATATATTCCCCAAGAGTCTTTGTAGACCTTTGTTATGTAGGAGGTTTTATTACAGTAAAAATTAAAAGAACAAAGGGGGCTCTGAGATCCCTGGGGTGGGGACCAGGAGATTTATGAGTCCAGCAGACAGGAGCTGTGCCCTACTTCAGCCCCTGAGTGAGAAGCTTGTCAGCCCTAGTCTCTTCTCCACCCCGACCTCAAGCAGCAGAAAGCATCACAAGCATAAAGCCCACAGGCCACATCCTCTGTCACTGGATTCTTCTAAACAGTCTGAGATATGAATGGAGAACTGGCCTTGCTCATGCATGCCTCCCTTGGCAGCCCAGCACCAGACAAAGCAGCTGAGGTAAGACTAAGTCCATCACAACCACTCTCTGGGCTGTGAGAGCCTGTCTCAGGACCTAGGATCCGAGGCGAGGGAAGGGAATGGATATTTTAAGAGCATGTGTGTGGGATGGTGGGAAGGAAACAGAAATAATTCATTTCCTGGGGCTTCTAGTCTATGAGCTTGGGTGAGCTTGACTGACCAACTTCATGCAGATTGGGAAAGAAACTAGTCATTGGAACAAGAGCTGAAAGCTCTATGTTTTCTTCATCAGTGCTTCAGACAGAACAGGATATCTGTTTTACCTGAAAATTCCAGTGTCAGAGCCTCTATCTGTTTCACCCCTGCAGGAGCTAAGACTTAGGTATTATTATTAGCTGTTTGCACTCTAGTATGTAGAAAGAGCCTGAGACCAGATGTTTTTGGGGACATGGGGATACTGGGAAACAAGACTCCAGAAATGGGCATTCCCTCCAGAGGGGACTTGAAATGCAAGCTTTACACAGGTTGTAGGCCAGCCCTATCTCTCACTTCCTTTTTCTACTGCCTCACTACACAACAATGTCTCCATTAACAAAACCTCTGAGGATGAAACTCCTTTACAATGAACATGTTGAGTTAAAACAGAACAACAGCTTCATAAATCACGCTAAACAGTGCTGCAATATATCAAATGGTTAAGCTGCAATATATCAAATGGTTAAGCTACAATATATCAAATGGTTAAGCTGCAATATTCCTGCAGATCTATGCAGTCATGGCACAAATCTCTTCAGGCACAGTTTTGATTCATCCCCAAAGTTGCAGGAAAACAGAGTTTACCCTCTGTTCCCCACCCCTTCAGGTGTTCTGAGATCTCTTGCTTTCTGATCCTCACAATCACAAAGTGCACTCAACAATATTACTTATTGAAGGCTCATTAAATAGCAGATAAGGGGATTTTGTGGTTTTACACACACGTGTGCACACACACACAGAGACATTAAGCAAATATTTCACACTAAAATATCACAAAGCATGATGTGAAGAAAAAGAGTAAAATGGTATGAAATTACATAAGAAGGAGGACTGATCAGTTTGATGGGGAGGGAGACATTGGAACATGTACAGAATTCCTAAGGTGGGAAAGAGTTTGGTCTCTTCAAGGAACTAAAAGAAAAGAAAGTACATTTGGCTAGAGAATGACGGGGAAAGGCCCAGTAATTATGCCATGCAGGATCATGGAGAGCTATGGGGTCATGCTAGCGATTCTAGTCTTTATTGTAAAAGCACACGGAAATCCCCAGAAGAGTTCTCAGGAGGAAGGTTATAAGACCAAATGTGCATTTTAAAAGAAAAATTTATTTTATGGAGAACAGATTGGAGGGGAGGAAGAGTGGATTGGAGGAGATAATTAAGAGGCCAAGAAGTAGTTGAGATGAGAGGTAGTGTTGATTTGGACTGGGTGGTGGTAGTAAATATGGAACAAAGTGGATTCTCAGCATATTTAGGAGCAAACTCAATGGTACTTGGGTTGAATAGGAAATGGGTTAAGGAATAGGGAAATATCAGGATCATTCCAAGTGGGTGTGTCCTGCTCCATGGCTGGAAATGCCACAAACTGGAATGGATTTGGGACCTGGATTTAGAAGGGAAGGATAACTGTAAATTTAGCATTCCTACAGATTAACTGATTACAATTTGCAAAAAATTCACTTCAGTCTATTTATGTTTAAAACCTTTGAACACTGATGAGAAAGTTGCAGGATTTAATTTCTACTAAAGGAAGTAGGTAGAAAAACATTTGGGAGAAGGGGACCTTGATATTATACTTATAACTTCCTCTGCCTTTGAAGAGGGGTCTGATTGCCAGGCATGTTGAGGCACAGCGACAAGGCTGAATTGCTGTGTAACATAAAAGAATCAAAAAGGTGGGGTCCTGAGAGAAAATCCTCAAGACAGTGCATCATGTGAGGTTGGGTCAGAAAAAGTTGGCTTGAGGGGATGCACAGGAGGGTTGGTAGAGGATGAGAGAACTCTGGAGAAGAGAAACGTGGAAAGAGGAGTTGAAATGGTTTCCTCTGAGAAGAGGAGTGCACTGCAGAACCTCTTCCACATCCACTCCCACCCCTTCCATGGATTTTTCTTTGCTCACCATGGAGACAGCTAAACCTTGAGTTGCATGGAGGCCAGTTGGAAAGTGAACATTCTCAAGGAGACAAAGGTAGGGGTGACCCATGGAGGCAGAGGTCTGTATGTACTTGCCTCCTGGTTCTGTCTGCCCTTTCAGTGCTAGAAGACAAAGAATGGGAAGAAAAGGTAAGGAAAAAATATGGAAAGGGAAGGAAGGGTACATAGGCTGTTGTCCTCTGCCCTCTTTTATATTAAAACGATTCTAGGTGATACTCAATATTACAATAAATTATACTAAGGCAAAGATTAGTGACCTTCAAAAGGGGAACAGCATGTTAAGCCCCTCCTTTCTCTCCCACTTTTTTTGGGCATTCCAGGGGTGAAGTATGGACGTGTGCTGACATATATTCATTCATTTCTTCATCAAAAATTTGAGTCCCTTTTCTGTGGTATGTAGGGGCACAAAAATGAGAGCTATGATCCCTTTACACATTCTCAGGGAGTTTACCATTTAGTTTTAAGAAAGGCAAACAGGCAGAAATAGTGCAATGTGAGCCTTGCTGTAATAGGAAATGGGAGAATTAAAGGGGTTTCCGGAGGCTGAGCACTGTAGCTCAGGCCTGTAATCCCAGCACTTTGGGAGGCTGAGATGGGAGGATCCCTTGAGCCAGGAATTTGAGACCAGCCTGGGCAACATAGTGAGACCCTGTCTCTACAAAAATAAAAATAAAAAAAAATTAGCTAGGCATGGGGTGTGCACCTGCAGTCCAAACTATTCAGGAGGATGAGGTGGGAGGACCAATTAAGTCCGAGAGGCTGAGGCTGCAGTGAGGTGTGACTGCCACTG
Source organism: Pongo abelii (assembly GCF_028885655.2). Lineage (NCBI taxonomy): Eukaryota > Metazoa > Chordata > Mammalia > Primates > Hominidae > Pongo > Pongo abelii. Next base: position 76,486,306 of record NC_071993.2, read on the forward strand.
CACTCCAGTCTGGGTGACCAGAGCAAGGCCCTGTCTCAGAAAAAAAAAAAAAAGAAATAAAAATAAAAATAAAAAAATATATAAAAAATAGGGTGGCTTTATTTATTTATTTATTTATTTGGAGATGGAGTCTTGCTCTGTCCCCGGGGCTGGAGTGCAATGGCACAATCTGGGCTCACTGCAACCTCCACCTCCTGGGTTCAAGTGATTTTCCTACCTCAGCCTCCCGAGTGGCTGGCACTACAGGCGTGCACCACCACGCCCAGCTAATTTTTGTATTTTTAGTACAGACAGGTTTTGCCATGTTTGCCAGGCTTGTCTTGAACTCCTGACCTCAGTTGATCCGCCCACCTCGGCCTCCCAAAGTGCTGGGATTACAGGTGTGAGCCACTGCATCCTGCCTAAGGGGTGGCTTCTGAATCAGCCTGGGGATTTTGCAGGAATGCTTTCCCTAACAAGTGGGACTTGAAAGAATATGAGTTTTCTTAGCAGACAATGATGGGGTGACAGGGGGTTATATCTATAACTTTTGGAAGCCAAAAAAAATTTTTTTTTGAATGGGGCTGATTTAAGCAGAAACTCATAGGAACTTACTGGAAAGATACCGAATAGTTTGTAGAATTGCCAAGAAGGCTGCAAAATCACTTTTGGAAAGTAGAACAGGAGTAAGTTAGGGTAGGCAGAGTCCAAGATCACAGCAGAATGACGCTACAAAATTAGTCTCGTGCAGACCCTACTGTTCTGTTGCTGAACAGCTGTAAACTCCAGTTGCAGCTCTGGCCCTGGCAATCCCTGTGAGTGCCATTGTTGCCTCTGCCCACTGCAAGGGCGGATTTCTATCCTACCTGCTTTTTGTATTATTAATAATAGCTCTTGATTGAAAGTTGGGGATGGGCACATCTGATTGGCTGAGCCTAGGTCACATGCTGCCTCCTCAGCGGCAAGGGAGGCTGAGACAGCAAGTATGTGACTTTTTCAGTTTACATGCTGGGAGTGGGGCTGGGAGTGGATTACAGCCTCACACCTAGGTTCACAAGGAAAGCAAGTCCTCTAAATAAGAAGGGATTTCAAATGCTAGGTAGCCCTCTTCCTCTAGTGAGGGGAGAAGGGTGAAGATATTCCAGGTAGTTGCATGTGAACATGTTAAAAAGGCCCAAAGGTATGAGCCAGCATGCAGCACTGGGAGGTCTTCCAATAACTCCAAAGGAGAAGGAGAAGGGTGGGAAGGCCAGAAAGGAAGGCAGGGGACTTGTCTTGAAAGTCCAATGTCTATAAGCTTTGACTTTCCTGTTATAGGACTGTGGTAGACGTAACTGATTTTCACTTAGTACCATCTAATTTTCTTCCTTCCCAATTTCAATTTGGGGAGCAATATACCCAGCTAAACTTCCTCAAGATTCCTTCTAGCTAATGATAGCCATGATACATAGTTTGGGTAAATGAGATATAAAAGAGCGTTCTTGTCTCTCCCCTTCTTGGCTGAATGCATGTGTAAGGTCTGAAGGTATAGCAACCATATTGGGACTATGAGATGAAAAGCTGTATATGCATATTAAAAATGGCAGAGCAGAAAGATGGAAAGAGGCCTGTTTCCTGTTCCATCTGAGAATTTCCTATTCCCAGATTTCTTTGTTCTTTCTTTTTTAAAAAATGGTGACAAGTGACTATTTATTTGAAAAAATTTCTTGAAACAATAAGATACGATTTCACAAGAAAAAAGAGTTGTCAAATGAAGCTACCTTTACAGCTTGGAGAGTACCATTTAGAAATAAAATTGATCATTAATTTGCCTTTTTGATGGAATGTTTTAATCTATAATTTTGGATTTTGGATTTCTCTTCTTCTTGGATTAACTTTTTTTTTGAGATGGAGTTTCACTCTTGTTGCCCAGGCTGGAGTGCAGTGGCACGATCTCGGCTCACGGCAACCTCCGCCTCCCGGTTCAAGTGATTCCTCTGCCTCAGCCTCCTGAGTAGCTGGGATTGCAGGTCCTTGCCCCCATGCCCAGCTAATTTTTGTATTTTTAGCAGAGATGGGGTTTTCACCATGGGGCCAGGCTGGTCTCGAACTCCTGACCTCAGGTGATCCACCCGCCTTGGCCTCCCAAAGTGCTGGGATTACAGGCATGAGCCACTGCACCTGGCCAGTATTGACATTTTACTATAGTGTCAAGTATTTTTTTAAATTTTTAAATGGAAACAAATAAGTTATACACTATTTCATTCTCTTGGACACAGGCACGGTATTAATCTCCCAGGTTTTTTGAGACAAATCCCTATGAGTTTAAGCCACTAGAATTGGATTTTCTGTTATTTGCAGCTGAATGTTTTCCTGACTGATAAAGGTAAGGTGACCAGTTAGGAAACTAATGCAGCTGCTTGTAAGTGACTTAAATGGGGGCAGAAAGGGTGGGGATTGGGCAGAGAGGATGGATTGAAAATGTAAATGTGGTGAGTGTGTGTGTTCAGCCAAATCTCAAAGAGGATGGGGCTGTGTGGGTGGAATCCACTTAGATACCACAGAAAACTATCCCTAGCCTTGAGGTATCAGGTGTGTCCATAAGAGCACCTGGGAAGCATGGGGTGGGAGAGATATGGTGAAAGTGGGTTAAAGGTAGCAGACAGGGGATGTGTAGGGTCCCAAAGACTAACCTCACAATTTTCTTATTTAAAACATAATACTGGGTCCATGTAGAAATTTTAGAAAACCCAGTTAAGGAAAAAATTATTTAAGAAAATAAAAATCTTCCCAAATCACACCACCCAGGGATAATAATCCCTGCTAACATTTTGGTGTATTTCTTTCCAGCCTCCATTCATTCTCCATCTCTCTCTCTCCCATTCTTCCCACATAGATGGGTATATACATGAATTGCTTAACAAAATATGATCATAATATGATACGCTGTTTTTTGATCTGTCCTACTTTTTGCATTTGGCAATGCATTGGGAAGGCCCTCACACATCATTAACATCATTTTAATGCTTACATACATAGTGTTCCATTATGTGGATGTATCTAAGATGCTTTATAAGTAGAACTTTAAAATTGCTTTTATTATTTCCCATTTCATATCACTTTTGGATGTGGTCTGGAAACCGTTGGAAGTGATTCTGGGATGGAAGGGAAGGTGGCATAGCTTTGTTCTTAGTTTTAGTGAGCTGATAGCTTGCTCAGGCTGTGATAGCCCGAAAACTTGCGTCAATATTTATATTCATTTTATTTCTATTTTGCCACCTTGCTTTTCTCATGGAGCACGAAGAGTTACCTTGCCTTTTAGGACAGTGGAAGGATTTTCCTCTTGGTGTAAACAGTGCATGTTTGCAGCACTGATATTTACTGGCTTTTCTACGGCGTATAAAACCACTCCGTAGGCGCGCCATTCAGCTGACAGGCATTGAAAATACAGAGAAGAGTAAAAGTTTTCATTTGAAGGTGTCTATTAAAAAAATAGAAAAAAATGTAAGCACCCGCTTCCGCAGCGAGCAGGGTTCGAACCTGCGCGGGGAGACCCCATTGGATTTCAAGTCCAACGCCTTAACCACTCGGCCATCGCTGCCACGAGGACATATAAGAGGCGGAGACACTTTAGTGTAACAACCACTGCGCTCATGCCAGGCCCGCGAGAGGGCGGAGAGCGCACCCTCCGAGCTCCGCTCCGTGCGAAGCGGCGGGGCTGAGGGCTCAGGGTGCGGCAACTGCAGGGTAGACGCGAAGAAATAATAGAAACCACCCTAAATAAAGGTACATTCAGAACTTAGAAACTCTTCCCTTCGCTGTGCTCCGAAAATCGCAACCTTGCCTGGCTTCTGGTCGCTGACCTCGTTTTCGCCCTCCCGCTTCTTTATTAGGTCTATGAGAGGGCCGTGAAACAAAAAGATCTGTTCTGTTACGTGCTGCGGGCCCGCGCTCCCGAAAATCTGGCATTTCTGCGAGAGAAGCGTCTTCTGCGGCGTTTCCCGCCAAGAATGGGGGCGTCGCCTTCAGAACACTTTCTTCTGCCCATTGAGGCAGGAACTGTGAGGTGTCGGGAGTCGGGATGCTGCCTGTGGGCTCGTCCCTCCCACCCCCCACCCCCTCGGGCTTCTGCCCCAGCAGCCGTCTCCAATTTTTTAAATCCCCAGTGATCCCTTCATTGCCGAGCTCAACTGGGAGACGTCCGGCTGCAAGTGTGCTCTCTGCTCTCAGGAGAGGGGTGGCCGCGGACGTGGTCTGAGAACCAAGTTCTGCGCATTAGTCTGCATTCAATACCTTTAAATGCCATTAATGCCTTCTGGTGTGCTGTGTGGCTTCTGCCCTAGGTGCTTTACCTGCGTTATTTCGTTAAAGCCCTGAGAACCGAGGTCTGTGCGGTCTTCGCTCACCTCAGGGCACTGACGCCTGGGGTTGTGCCGTGGGTGGGCGCGGCTGATTCCAGAGCGCATGCGCAGCCCTTATCACGTGGCGCCACAGAAGCGCCAAGTTCTGTTGATGGGCAATTTGAGAAAAGTAACAGAAGGCCTTTTACTAGTTTAAGTTTCTAGGAGTGTTCATGGAAACCCCACTGCCCTTCTCATAATGGTACATTTCATAATAAGGCAGGAAGGCAACTCGACCTTTGGAAGCCTCTATGTTGTGACTCCACTTGATAAGGTGTGTAACTTTTCTTGATACCTTCCATACCATTTCTGGAAACCAAATTATGGTGCTGAGTGTCTACACCCATTTAATTGTGGAAGACAGCAGAATATTTGAGACTTGTAAGGATAAATTTTGTCTGAGATTGTTCTTTCAGGAATTTTATTTTTTTTTATTTTGGCAGAGCTACAGGAGGGATCCCATTTTCTCTATGAATACTGCATGGGAACAAATTCCCAACATTGCCAGGCATGAATTTTATCGTAAACACAAAATTCACTTGCACTTTTTTCAATAGATATTGTCCAAGAACTACATTTTTGTTTTTTAAATCTTGTCCTTAGATTGTACCTATGTAGCAGGACTAGCTGCAGACAAAACTCCTTAGACACCGAGTTAAAGAAGGAAGGGCTTTATTTGGCTGGAAGCATAGGCAAGACTTATGTCTGAAAAACCGAGCTCCCCGAGTGTGCAATTCCTGTCCCACTTAAGGGCTTACAACTCTAAGGGGGTCTGCATGAGAGGGTCGTGATCAATTGGGCAAGCAGGGGGTACGTGACTGGGGGCTGCATGCACTGGTAATTAGAATGGAAGAGAATAGGACTGTGCTTTTCTATGCAATGTCCCTAATCTATAGATAACATAACTGATTAGGTCAGGGGTCGCTCTTTGACTACCAGGGCCAGGGTGTGGCACCAGGCTGTCTGCCTGTGGATTTCATTTCTGCCTTTTAGTTTTTACTTCTTCTTTCTTTGGAGGCAGAAATTGGGCATAAGACAATATGAGAGGTGGTCTCCTCCCTTACCTATGCCCTGAGATAACTTAGAATTTAACCTTACCTAATTTTACTTGTTGTATTTTGATCTTGAAGCCCTTTTTATCTTTCCTTCTGTGCAGTTGAATGATGATAATGTTTACTGAAAGCTCCTTTTCTTCTGTAACCTTCCCTTCCCCTTTAAAGAATCCTCTTCACTCGCTTAAAAGCTTGACAGTAATGGGAATTGATTATGGTTAACATTGCTCAATCAAAGTTTTTACTTTGAGAGGGCTTTTTTTTTTTTTTTTTTTTTTTGGGAGGGGAAAGCAAGACTATGGGGAAAAGAATCGATTATAAAGTTATTGTGTATTTTGTGAGAATAGTTGTGATTAAAATGTCTTTGCAACATTTCCAGGGAAATACCTATATTTAACATTTAACTTTTAGCTTGTTTGAGTTAATGTAGGCTTTTAAAACAGTGAAATAATCTTTTTTTTTTTTTTTTGCTGATTTATCATAGTGCTAGAATGAGCCGAAAGATCAAAATTGTTGATTTCCACCCCCCCAAAAGTGTGAATTTCCAAATCCAAATGAGTTCTTTTGGCTCCAACCTTAGGTCTTTAGCATTGTCATTTAATGCAGTGGGCGGCAAGTTAGGAATACAGAAGTAAAATTCATATGTTCCTAATTCATGACGATAATATCATAAAACATTGTTTTGCAACCGTATGCAAATTTCAGTTGGTAAAGGTCCAGTGGTGATCCTGATGATCTCCTCCCTGCCACTCCCTGTTTCTGTTCTTTTTTTTTTTTTTTTTTTTTTTTTGACGGAGTCTTGCTCTGTCGCCCAGGCTAGAGTGCAGTGGTGCGATCTTGGCTCACTGCAAGCTCTGCCTCGTGGGTTCATGCTATTCTCCTGTCTCAGCCTCCCGAGTAGCTGGGACTACAGGCACCTGCCACCACGCCTGGCTAATTTTTTGTGTTTTTAGTAGAGATGGGGTTTCACTGTGTTAGCCAGGATAGTCTCAATCTCCTGACCTCGTGATCTGCCCACCTCGGCCTCCCAAAGTGCTGGGATCACAGGCATGAACCACAGTGCCTGGCCTGTGTTTCTGTTCTTTTATGTGGCAGTTTCAATTAAGCCAATTTGGGTGTGGAAGGCAAATATGTTTTGGCTTTCTCAGAAAACCTTTCTTGGTGCCATGTTCAGAGGCAGACAGAATACTGGGAGGAACAGGGCATGTGATTGGGAGCAGTATGGCATTTATTTGTTCTTTTATAGCAAATCAGAAATTTATTTTAAATTATTTTGATGGTTTGGGGAGCATTTTATAAAATCATAGAAGTTTAATGCTGGAAGAACCACTAAAGTTCGTTCAATCTCTTCATCTACAGGCAGGAAACTGTGGCCCATGAATAGCTTGCCTAAGTTCACATAGCTAATTACAGTCATGCACCTCATAATGACATTTGGGTCAATGGTGGACCACATATATAGCAGCAGTCCCATAAAACTTTAATACTGTATTTTCACTGTATCTTTTCTATGTTTAGATAGATATGTTTATATACACAAACACTATTGTGTTACAGTTGCCTACTGAATATGCTGTACAGGTTTGTAGTCTAGGAGCAATAGGCTACACCAGTGGTCGCCAACCTTTTTGGCACCAGAGACCGGTTTTGTGGAAGATAATTTTCCACGGGATGGTTTTGGGATGATTTAAGTGCATTACACTTATTGTGCACTTAATTTCTGTTATTATTACATTGTAATATATAATGAAATACACAGCTCACCATAATGTAGAATCAGTGGGAGCCCTGAGCTTGTTTTCCTGCAACTAGACGGTCCCATTTGGGGGTGATGGGAGGCAGTAACAGATCATCAGGCATTAGATTCTCATGAGGAATACACAACCTACATCACAGTAGGTTGTGCACTTTACAGTAGGGTTCATGCTCCTATGAGAATCTAATGCTGATCTGACAGGAGGTGGCGCTCAGGCGGTAATGTGAGCAATGGGGAATGGCTGTAAATACAGATGAAGCTTCACTCTATCACCCGCTCACCTCCTGCTGTGTGGCCCAGTTCCTAACAGGCCACGGACCGGTACCAGTTGGGGACCCCATGGGCTGTATTATATAGACTAAGTGTGTGGTAGTCCATACCATCTAGGTTAGTGTAAGTACACGCTATAATGTTTGCACAATGATGAAATCATCTAAGGATGGATTTTTCAGAACATATAATTAAGCGACACATGAGTGTATTGGCAGACGGGGTATAACTTGTAATATTAGCTTAGTGTTCTCACTCATTTTGTTGCCCTCATGTATTATTTGTTAGTCTCTGGCACAATGGCATATAAATTGAGATGGGTAGATGGCAGTAGACAATGCCTCCAGTAGGCAAGAGTCATGAGTTGAATGTTGAAGGCATATGAGATGTCAGATCATGAATGTGTTGTGATGGGTAATTTTTTTTTTAATTAATTAATTTATTATTATTTTTTTCTTTTTATTATTATTATTATTATTATTATTATACTTTAGGCTCTATGGTACATGTGCGCAATGTGCAGGTAAGTTACATATGTATACATGTGCCATGCTGGTGCGCTGCACCCACCAACTCGTCATCTAGCATTAGGTATATCTCCCAATGCTATCCCTCCCCCCTCCCCCCACCCCACAACAGTCCCCAAAGTGTGATGTTCCCCTTCCTGTGTCCATGTGTTCTCATTGTTCAACTCCCACCTATGAGTGAGAATATGCGGTGTTTGGTTTTTTGTTCTTGCGATAGTTTACTGAGAATGATGATTTCCAATTTCATCCATGTCCCTACAAAGGACGTGAACTCATCATTTTTTATGGCTGCATAGTATTCCATGGTGTATATGTGCCACATTTTCTGGTTCAATATACGCAAATCAATAAATGTAATCCAGCATATAAACAGAACCAAAGTCAAAAACCACATGATTATCTCAATAGATGCAGAAAAGGCCTTTGACAAAATTCAACAACCCTTCATGCTAAAAACTCTCAATAAATTAGGTATTGATGGGTCGTATCTCAAAATAATAAGAGCTATTTATGACAAACCCACAGCCAATATCATACTGAATGGGCAAAAACTGGAAGCATTCCCTTTGAAAACTGGCACAAGACAGGGATGCCCTCTCTCACCACTTCTATTCAACATAGTGTTGGAAGTTCTGGCCAGGGCAATTAGGCAAGAGAAGGAAATCAAGGGTATTCAATTAGGAAAAGAGGAAGTCAAATTGTCCCTGTTTGCAGATGACATGATAGTATATCTAGAAAACCCCATTGTCTCAGCCCAAAATCTCCTTAAGCTGATAGGCAACTTCAGCAAAGTCTCAGGATACAAAATCAATGTACAAAAATCACAAGCATTCTTATACATCAATAACGGACAAACAGAGAGCCAAATCATGAGTGAACTCCCATTCACAATTGCTTCAAAGAGAATAAAATACCTAGGAATCCAACTTACAAGGGATGTGAAGGACCTCTTCAAGGAGAACTACAAACCACTGCTCAAGGAAATAAAAGAGGATACAAACAAATGGAAGAACATTCCATGCTCATGGGTAGGAAGAATCAATATCATGAAAATGGCCATCCTTCCCAAGGTAATTTACAGATTCAATGCCATCCCCATCAAGTTACCAATGACTTTCTTCACAGAATTGGAAAAAACTACTTTAAAGTTCATATGGAACCAAAAAAGAGCCCGCATCGCCAAGTCAATCCTAAGCCAAAAGAACAAAGCTGGAGGCATCACACTACCTGACTTCAAACTATACTACAAGGCTACAGTAACCAAAACAGCATGGTACTGGTACCAAAACAGAGATATAGATCAATGGAACAGAACAGAGCTGTCAGAAATAATGCCACATATCTACAACTATCTGATCTTTGACAAACCTGACAAAAACAAGAAATGGGGAAAGGATTCCCTATTTAATAAATGGTGCTGGGAAAACTGGCTAGCCATATGTAGAAAGCTGAAACTGGATCCCTTCCTTACACCTTATACAAAAATCAATTCAAGATGGATTAAAGACTTAAATGTTAGACCTAAAACCATAAAAACCCTAGAAGAAAACCTAGGCAATACCATTCAGGACATAGGCATGGGCAAGGACTTCATGTCTAAAACACCAAAAGCAATGGCAGCAAAAGCCAAAATTGACAAATGGGATCTCATTAAACTAAAGAGCTTCTGCACAGCAAAGGAAACTACCATCAGAGTGAACAGGCAACCTACAAAATGGGAGAAAATTTTCGCAACCTACTCATCTGATAAAGGGCTAATATCCAGAATCTACAATGAACTCCAACAAATTTACAAGAAAAAAACAAACAACCCTATCAAAAAGTGGGCGAAGGACATGAACAGACACTTCTCAAAAGAAGACATTTATGCAGCCAAAAAACACATGAAAAAATGCTCACCATCACTGGCCATCAGAGAAATGCAAATCAAAACCACAATGAGATACCATCTCACACCAGTTAGAATGGCAATCATTCAAAAGTCAGGAAACAACAGGTGCTGGAGAGGATGTGGAGAAATAGGAACACTTTTACACTGTTGGTGGGACTGTAAACTAGTTCAACCCTTGTGGAAGTCAGTGTGGCGATTCCTCAGGGATCTAGAACTAGAAATTCCATTTGACCCAGCCATCCCATTACTGGGTATATACCCAAAGGACTATAAATCATGCTGCTATAAAGACACATGCACACGTATGTTTATTGCGGCATTATTCACAATAGCAAAGACTTGGAACCAACCCAAATGTGCAACAATGATAGACTGGATTAAGAAAATGTGATGGGTAATTTTTGTTCTTTATTCCAATATTCCAATATATATCCTCCCAACTGATACTGACACCTTAATTGTACTTAAGGGGCACCACCCCTCTGCCATTGGATGAAACCTTACTTTGTCTGTCAGTCAAGGTATCCCACCCTCCTCTGGCCAAGGAGTGGGCACGTGACTTGTATTCATTTTCTATTGCTGCATAAGAAAGAACCATAAACTTAGTGGCTTAAAACGACACAAATTTATTACCTCATAGTTTATGTAGGTGAGGAGTGTGGTTATGTGTTGACTGGGTTCTTTGCTTAGGGTCTCATCAGGTCTCAAGGTGGTGACTGGGGCTGCAATCTCATCTGAGGTTTGGGGTCCTCTTCTAAGATAACTAGTTGTTGGCAGAATTCAGCTCCTATGGTTGTAAGACTTGCTGGTTGTCAGTAGAGGGGCATTTTCAGTTTCTATAGGCTACCCACTTTTTTCCTTGCTGTGTGGCTGTTTCCACAACATGGTAGTTTGCTTCTTCAAGGTCAGCATGATAATTCCTCTGTAGTCTGCTACAATGGAGTTTTATATAATAGAATGCAATTATGAAAGTGATTATTCTATTATATTCACAAGTCCTACCCAAGTGAAGGGGATTATTTAGGAAGTGTAACAGCAGAAGTGGGAATCTTGGGGACATCTTAGATTTTTGCCTACCACACAATTCAGGCTAGGCCAATCAGACCCCAAATCCTTTTTCTTTCTTTTACACAATTGTATTATGAAAATTTCACACTAAACACGTAGTAACCAACAAGAGGTGATCAAAGTATGGTAATTTTAACTTAGCTGCCTTGCGTGCTTTTGCACTTCACCCAAAAGGAATAGGTTTGACAACAACTGCAGAGTTTTAGAGGCTTTGCCACTATTTAGGATTTCTTTTCTGTAATTTTATATGAATTGGAGAATAACTCTAGGTATGTGTTTTGGATACCATATGTGAGAGGACTTAGTACAAATTGGACAAAGAAAATTATGAAGTTATTGGCAATAAAACCTTCATTAAGATTTAGTCAGTAAATTAAAGGTATCGTGAAAAGTGATGGAAAAATTATCAAGGAATTGCTGCATTGCAAATGACCGTACTTTTAAAGCTTCAGCAATTAATTGTGGGTTGGATTTTAGTCACTGTGGTACTTATACATAAATGTTTGAAGAAGATTGAAGATATATCCTAGTTAGCACTAGGGCAGCTTACTTACAGGATTTTCCTACCTAAGCAGTCTCTTAATGCCATGGCCAATTAAGAAGTAAGAAGAAGAATCAAGAAGGATGGGGTCTTCTTTTCTTAAATGTTTGATGCCAATGTAATATTCAACCTCAAATTCTCAAAAAAGTAGTTTTCTTTGACTTTGTAATAGCAGAGATCTGGACTTACCAAAGACATCTTAATCTATTTTTTTTAAACCAAATCAGATGTCAAAGGGCAGAATAAGCTTATTAAGAATGAAATCTTATACCCAGTTATTTATAGAATTGAATTGATTCCCTATAAAACTCTATAGACAAGCTCTATATATGAGGTTGATGTAGTGGGGTTTTTATAAAGGCAACTGAAATGGACAATTTTAAGGATTACATTAAAATACAGCTATGATCAAGGTATTGGGATTATAATTGGGGCACAACTAGATCCGCAGACCACCCATCTTATAACTTTAAGGAATTATAATTATGGCACCATTTTATTTCTTTACAAGATACTGTCATCCCTTTTACTAATTCTTATTTTTTGGGGGGGCTATTAAATTATATAGGAAAACCAAGTCTTTTTCCTTGACTGTATTAGTCAGGGTTCTCTAGAGAAATAGAGTCGCTAAGATATATGTGTGTGTATATATGTGTGTGTGTGTGTGTGTGTGTGTGTGTGTGTATACATATACACGAGGAGATTTACTATAGGAATTGCTTTATGTGGTTAAGGAGGCTGAGAAGTCTCAAGATCTGCCATCCGCAAGCTGGAGAACCAGAAAAACTGGTGGTATAGTTCAGTTCGGGTCTGAAAGCTCAAAAACCAAGAATGCTGATGTCTAGGGGCAGGAAAAGATGGATGTCTCAGCTCAGTAAGAGAGAGAAAAAATTTTCCCTTCCTCTGCCTTTTTGTTCTGTTTAGGCCCTCAGTGGATTGGATGCTGCCTGCCTGCATTGGTGAGGGTGGTCTTCTTTACTCAGTCTACTGATGCGGATGTTTATCTCTTCTGGAGATACCCTCACAAACACACCCATAGATAACATTTTACCAGATATCTGGACATCTGTATTAAGCAGGGTTCTCTAGAGGGACAGAACTAATAGGATAGATGTATATATTAAAGGGAGTTTATTAAGGAGAATTGACTCACATGATCAGAAGGTAAAGTCCCACGATAGGCTGTTTGCAGGTTGAGGAGCAAGGAAGCCAGTGGTGGATCACTCTGAGTCCCAAAACCTCAAAAGTAGGGAAGCTGACAGTGTAACAGCCTTCAGTCTGTGGCCAAAGGCCCGAGAGCCCCTGGCAAACCACTGGTGTAAGTCTAAGAGTCCAAAAGCTGAAGAACTTTGAGTCTGATGTTCGAGGGCAGGAAGCATCCAACACTGGAGAAAGATGAAGGTCGGAACACTCAGCAAGTCTGCTCTTTCCAACTTCTGCCTGCTTTATTCTAGCCACATTGGCAGCTGATTAGATGGTGCCCACCCAGAGTGAGGGTGGGTCTGCCTCCCCCAGTCCACTGACTCAAATGTTTGCCTCCTTTGACATCACCCTCACAGACACACCCAGGAACAATACTTTGCATCCTTCAATCCAATCAAGTTGACACTCAGTATTAACCATCACAGCATCTGTTAGCCCAGTCAAGTTGATAAGTAAAATTAACCACCACATTGAACTTAGAGAGCTCATCTATGCCCATGCCTTTAAATACACAGAGATATTTGCTAAATATTTATTGTTTAAAGCTGCTATGTTTAGGGATAGTTTGTCATACAGCAATAGATAACTAAGGCATTCAGTTTTTCCCCCTAGAACTAGATACCTTTGCTCTCTTCCATGTTTCTGTCAGATGTTTTCTGTTTACCCAGCAGGCTGGAAAACACTCTTGATTCAAAATGCCTAGCACAGTGCTTAATATGTAGTAGGTACTTAATATATGATAATTATCTTTTTTTGTTGTGAAAACAATATGATGTTAATAAAAAGTTTGATGTTAATAAAAATAGAAAAAACCTCACCCCACCTAAGTCTTTTAAAAACTGTGCTTTTAGTCCTTTCCCCTACACTTATATATATATTTTTACATAGCTGTAACTGTGTACATGGTAATTTTTCTACTTTTGTTATATTGAGGTAAAATTCACCATTTTAACCATTCAAGTGTATGATTTCAGTGGTTTCCATTACATCCATAATATTGTGTTACTGTCACTACTGTATATTCCAGAGCATTTTCATCAGCCGAAGAGGAAAACCTGAACTCATTAAGTAACCACTCTTCACTCCCCACTTTCCTCAGCCCCTGCAATCACTAATCTGCTTTCTGTCTCTATATTCTGTTTGCCTATTACATTTTATGTAAATAGAATTATACAATATGTGGCTTTTTGTGTCCATTTTTTTCTCTTAGCACGTTTGCAAGGTTTATCCATGTTACAGCATGTATTGCTACTTCGTTTATTTTTTAGTGTTTTGAAAATATTGTTACTTGCCTTTTAAAAAATTATTTATTTTTATTGATGCATAATAGATGTACATTGTTTTGAGGTACATATGATCATTTAATACATGATTTGTAAATATTAAATTGGTGTAGTTAGGATATCCATCACCTTAAATATTTGTCTTTTTTATACTAGAAACATTTGAATTATTCTCTTCTAGCTTTTTTGAAATGTACAATAGACTACTGTAGACTATAGACACCCTACTGATCTATCTAAAAACTAGGTCTTATTTCTTCTATTAAACTATTGAATAGGTGTAAATATGTACCCGTTAATCAACTTCTTTTCATCTTCCTGTTTCCCCCACCCTACCCGGCCTCTGGTAACCACCAGTCTACTCTCTATCTTCATAAGATCCACTGTTTTACCTCCCGCATATGAGTGAGAACATGCAATATCTGTCTTTCTGTGCTTGGCTTATTTCACCTAAGATAATGAACTTCAGTTCCATACATGTTGCTGCAAATGACAGGATTTCATTCTTTTTTATGGCTGGATAATATTTATACCACTTTTTCTTTATCCATTCTTCCATTGATGAGCATTTAGATCAATTCCATATTTTGGCTGTCGTGAATAGTGCTTTGATAAACATGGGAGTGCATATATCTTTTTGGGATATTGATTTTCTTTCTTTTCTTTCTTTCTTTTCTTTTCTTTTTGAGACAGAGACTCACTTTTGTCACCCAGGCTGGAGTGCAATGGTGCGATCTCGGCTCATTGCAACCTCGCTTCCCTGGTTCAAGTGATTCTCCTGACTCAGCCTCATGAGTAACTGCGGTCACACCGTATGCCACCACACCTGGCTAATTTTTGTATTTTTAGTAGAGATGGGGTTTTACCATGTTGGCCAGGCTGGTCTCAAACTCCTGACCTCAAATGATCCATCTGCCTCAGCCTCCCAAAGTGCTGGGATTACAGGCATGAGCCACCATGCCCTGCGGATTTTCTTTCTTTCGGATATATACCCAGTAGTGGAATTGCTGGATCATATGGTAGTTCTATTTTTAGTCTTTTGAGGAACCTCCATACCGTTTTCCATGGTGGCTGTACTAATTTACATTCTTGCCGATCGCGTATAATGGTTTCCCTTTCTTTACATCCTTGCCAGCATCAGTTGTTGCTTGTCTTTTTTATAAGAACCATTTAAACTGGGGTGAGATGATATCTCGTTGTAGTTTTGATGTGCATTTCTTTGACGGTTAGTGATATTGAGCATTTTTTCATATACCCATTGCTATTTGTATATCATCATCTTTTTTTTTTTTTTTTTTTTTAAAGATAAGGTCTCACCCTGTCACCCAGGCTGGAGTGCAGTGGAGTGATCATAGGTCACTGCAGCCTTGAACTCTTGGGCTCAAGTGATCCTCTCACCTCAGCTTCCTAAGTAGCTAGGACTATTACAGGCATGGGTAATTTTTTAATTTTTTTGTTTTGTAGAGATAGGGTCTCACTATATTTTCCAGGCTGGTCTCAAACTTCTGTCCTCAGTTGATCCTCCCACGTCAGCCTCCCTAAGTGCTGAGATTACAGGCTTGTGACACCATGTCCAGCCATGTATGTATTCTTTTGAGAAATGTCTGTTCAGCTCTTTTGCCCATTTTCTGATCAGATTATTGTCATTTTTTTCTCCATTGAGTTGTTTGAGCTCCTTATATACTCTGGTTATTAATCCTTTGTCAGATGGGTAGTTTGCAGATCTTTTCCCCCGTTCTGTGGGTTGTTTTGCACTTTGTTGATTGTTTCCTCTGCTGTACAGAAGACTTTTATCCTGATAAAATCCCAGTTGTCTATTTTTGCTTTGGCTGCCTGTGCTTTTGAGGTCTTACACAGAAAATCTTGCCCAGACCAATGTCCTGGAGCATTTCCCCAATGTTTTCTTCTGTTAATACTAGTTTCGTAGTTTCAGGTCTTAGTCTTAAGTCTTTTGTCCATTTTGATTTGATTTTTGTGTATGGTGAGAGATGGGGTCTAGTTTTGTTCCTTCTTTTTTTAAATTTTATTTTATTTTAAGTTCTGAGATACATTTGCATGATGTGCAGGTTTGTTACATAGGTAAACGTGTGCCATGGTGGTTTGCTGTACCTATCAACCCATCACCTAGGTATTAAGCCCCACATGCATTAGCTGTTTATCCTGATGCTCTCCCTCCCAACGCCCCCCCAATAGGCTCCAGTGTGTGTTGTTTCCCTCCCTGTGTCCATGTGTTCTCATTATTCAGCTCCCACTTGTACATGCGGTGTTTGGTTTTCTGTTCCTGTGTTAGTTTGCTGAAAATAATGGCTTCTAGCTCCATCCATGTCCCTGCAAAGGTCACGATCTTGTTCCATTTTATGGCTGCAGAGCATTCCATGGTGTATATGTACCACATTTTCTTTATCCAGTCCATCAGTGATGGACAGTTGGGTTGATTCCATGTCTTTGCTATTGTGAATAGTGCTGCAATAAACATATGTGTGCATGTATCTTTATAACAGAATGATTTAAGTTCCTTTGGGTATATACCCAGTAATGGGATTGCTGAGTTAAATGGTATTTCTGGTTCTAGATCCCTGAGGAATCACCACACTGTCTTCCACAATTGTTGAACTAATTTACATTCTCACCAACAGTGTAAAAGCATTCCTTTTTCTCCACAACCTTGCCAGCATCTGTTGTTTCTTGACTTTATAATAATTGCCATTCTAACTTATCAGATGGTGTCTCATTGTGGTTTTGATTTGCATTTCTCTAATGATCAGTAATGTTGAGCTTTTTTTCATAAGTTTCTTGGCCACGTAAATGTCTTCTTTTGAGAAGTGTCTGTTCATGTCCTTTGCCCACTTTTTTGATGGGGTTTTTCATTGTTTTCTTGTAAATTTGTTTAAGTTTCTTGTAGATTCTGGATATTAGACCTTTGTCAGAGGGATAGATTGCAAACATTTTGTCCGATTCCATAGGTTGTCTGTTCACTGTGATGATAGTTTCTTTTGCTGTGCAGAAGCTCTTTCATTTAATTAGGTCCTATTTGTCAATTTTTGCTTTTGTTGCAATTGCTTTTGATGTTTTGTCATGAAATCTTTGTTTATGTCCTGAATGGTATTGCCTAGATTTTTTTCTAGGGTTTTTATAGTTTTTGGTTTTACATTTAAGTCTTTAATCCATCTTTAGTTAATTTTTGTATGAATTATAAAGAAAGGGTCCAGTTTCAATTTTCTGCGTGTGGCTAGCCAGTTTTCCCAGCACCATTTATTAAATAGGGAATCCTTTCCCCATTGCTTGTTTTTATCAGGTTTGTTAAATGTCAGATGATTGTAGATGTGTGGCCTTATTTCTGAGATCTCTATTCTGTTCCATTGGTCTATGTGTCTGTTTTGGTACCAGTTCCATGCTGTTTTGGTTACTATTGCCTTGCAGTATAGTTTGAAGTTGGGTAACATGATGCCTCCAGCTTTGTTCTTTTTGCTTAGGATTGTCTTGGCTATATGGGGTCTTTTTTGGTTCCGTAAGAATTTTAAAGGAGTTTTTTCTAATTTTGTGAAAAACGGCAATGGTAGTTTAATGGGAATAGCATTGAATCTATAAATTACTTTGGGTAGTATGGCCATTTTCACGATATTGATTCTCTCTATCCATGACCATGGAATGTTTTTCCATTTGTTTGTGTCCTCTCTTATTTCGTTGAGCACTGGTTTGTAGTTCTCCTTGAAGAGGTCCTTCACATCCCTTTTAAGCTGTATTCCTAAGTATTTTATTTGTAGCAGTTGTGAGTGGGAGTTCATTCATGATTTGGCTGTCTGTTTGTCTATTGTTGGTGTATAGGAATGCTTGTGATTTTTGCACATTGATTTTGTATCCTGAGACTTTGCTGAAGCTGCTTATCAGCTTAAGGAGCTTTTGGGCTGAGACAATGGGATTTTCTAAATATAGGATTATGTTGTCTGCAGAGACAGTTTAACTTCCTCTCTTCCTATTTGAATACCTTTTATTTCCTTCTCTTGCCTATTTGAATACCTTTTATTTCCTTCTCTTGCCTGATTGCCCTGGCCAGAACTTACACACTATGTTGAATAGGAGTGGTGAGAAAGAGAGAGGGCATCCTTGTTTTGTGCCAGGTTTCAAGGGGAATGCTTCCAGCTTTTGCCCGTTTAGTATGATATTGACTGTGGGTTTGTCAGAAATGGCTCTTAATATTTTGAGGTGTGTTCCATCAATTCCTAGTTTATTGAGAGTTGTTAACATGAAGGATGTTAAATTTTATCAATGGCCTTTTCTGCATCTGTTGAGATAATTGCGTGGCTTTTGTCTTTAGTTCTGTTTATGTGATGAATTACATTTATTGATTTGTGTATGTTGAACCAGCCTTGAATCCCAGGGATAAAGCTGACTTGATCATGGTGGATAACCTCTTTGATGTGCTGCTGGATTTGGTTTGCCAGTATTTTATTGAGGACTTTTGCATCAGTGTTCATCAGGGATATTGGCCTGAGGTTTTCTTTTTTTGTTGTATCTGTGCCAGGTTTTGGTATCAGGATGATGCTGGCCTCATAAAATGAGTTAGAGAAAAGTCCCTTCTTTTCAGTTGTTTGGAATAATTTCAGAAGGAATAGTACCCGCTCCTCTTTGAACCTCTTGTCGAATTTGGCTGTAAATCTATCTGGTCCTGAGCTTTTTTTTTTTTTTTGGTTGGTAGCTATTTATTACTGCCTCAATTTCAGAACTTGTTATTGGTCTATTCAGGGATTCGAATTCTTCTTGGTTTAGTCTTGAGATGGTGTATGTGTCCAGGAATTTATCAATTTCTTCTAGATTTTCTAGTTTATTTGCATAGAGGTGTTTATAGTATTCTCTGATGGTTGGTTGTATTTCTGTGGGGTCATTGGTGATATCTCCTTCATCATTTTTTATTGTGTCTATTTGATTCTTCTCCTTTTTCTTCATTAGTCTAGCTAGCGGTCTATCTATTTTTTTTTTATGATCATTATTTTTTATTATTTATCTTTACATTCTCAGTGTTGGCAGAGTTTCTTGTGCTTGACAAACATTTGTTCAGATCAGATAAGTGGAAAAAACTGTCATTTGCTTATTCAAGCCATGCTTTTCTGTGATATTCTGATCCTAGTTGAACATACAGAAATAAATGTCTAAAACAGCACCTTGATTCTGGCCTACAACAGGATGAAGTTCACTGTGATCTCAGATAAGCTTGGCTAAAATAGGACTTGAGTGGAGATGTCACACTTCAGCGAAGAAAGAGAATCCCCTGTGTAATCTCACCAGGAGATTCAACTTCAATATTCTGCACTGAAGGGATAGTCCTCTGAATGAGAGGATTGCAACATGTTGCAGGCCCTCCAGTTTCTGTTGAAGCTGAGTATGGTTGCCATCTCCTCATCATTCAATTTAAAGTCAAAGACCTGAATGTTCTCAACAATGCATGCTGGTGTCACAGACTTGGGGATCACAATCACATTCCTCTGGATATGGAAACAGATCAGAACGTGGGCTGTGGTTTTTTGTGATTTGCAGCAATCTCCTTAATCTTGGGATCCTCCAGCAGGGAAGGGTCCTCTGGCTTGGCCCAAGGTCTATCCGGAGAGCCTAGGGGGCTGTAGGCCATAATGGTGATGCCTTTGGGGTGGCAGTACTGGATCAGTTTCTCCTGCATGAGGTATGGGTGACACTCAACCTGGTTAGTCACTGGTTTATATTTCAGTCCAGGTTTGTTCAAGAGCCTCTCTATCTGGAAGTGGTTGAAAGTGGAGACCCCAAGGGCTTTCACCAGCCCCTCGTCCACCAGCTCCTCCATGGCCTCCCGGGCATCCAAGAACATTGCTTTTCCACCGATCATGTTACCTTTATCATCTTTGGGGAAAAAGTCATCCCCAGACTTGTATCCCTGTGCCAGTGAATAAGATAGATGTCCAGATAACTCAGCTTCAGATCCTTGAGGGTCTTCTCAAAGGCTTTCCTCACAAGGGGTCTCTCAAAGAAAGTGGGCCACAACTTGTTGATGATGAAGAGGTCCTCCCGCTTTACAGCCTTCTCTTGGATCTTCTCTTGGATGGCTTCCCCCACCTCATGTTCATTCTGATAGACATAGGCACAGTCAATGTGGCGATATCTTGCATCAATGGCCACCTTCACCACTTCTTTCACTTTGCTGAGAGGAGACTTCCAAGTGCCCAGGCCCACAATGGGCATCTTGGCTTTGGTACTGAGCTCCACAAAGATGGCCATGGTTGGTGCAGAAATGATTCTGAGTGAGCACTAGAAGTCTCATGTCCTGCTGTGTCCAGAGTTGGTTCCTTCCTGTGGGTTCTTGGTCTCACTGACTTCAAGAATGAAGCCACGGACCTTCGTGGTGAGTGTTACAGCTCTTAAAGATGGTGTGTCTGGAGTTTATTCCTTCAGATATGTCCAGAGTTTCTTCCTGCTGGTGGGTTCATAGTCTCGCTGACTTCAAGATGAGGCTGCGGACCTTCACGGCGAGTGTTACAGCTCTTAAAAGGTGGTGCAGACTGAAAGAGTGAGCAGCAGCAAGATTTATTGTGAAGAGTGAAAGAACAAAGCTTCCACAGCGTGGAAGGGGACCCGAGTGGGTTGCCTGCGGTCTATCTATTATATTAATTTTTTTCAAAAAACCAGCTCCTGGATTCATTGGTTTTTTTGAAGGGTTTTTTATGTCTCTGTCTCCTTCAGTTCCACTCTGATCTTAGTTATTTCTTGTCTTTTGCTAGCTTTTGGATTTGTTTGCTCCTGCCTCTCTTTATCTTTTAGTTGTGATGTTAGGGTGTCAATTCAAGATCTTTCTTGCTTTCTGATGTGGGCATTTAGTGCTATAAATTTCCCTTTTAACACTGCTTTAGCTGCATCCCAGAAATTCTGGTACATTGTCTCTTTTTTTCTCATTGGTTTCAAAGAACTTCTTGATTTCTCAATTTCATTATTTACCTAGGAGTCACTCAGGAGCAGGTTGTTCAATTTCCATGTAGTTGTGTGGTTTTGAGTCACTTTCTTAATCTTGAGTTCTAATTTAATTGCACTATGGTCTGAGAGACTGTTTGTTATGATTTCAGTTCTTTTGCATTTGCTGAGGAGTGTTTTACTTCCAATTATGTGATCAATTTTAGAGTATGTGCCATGTGGCACTGAGAAGAATGTATATTCTGTTTTCTTTGGATGGAGAATTCTGTAGATATCCATCAGGTCCACTTGATCCAGAGCTGAGTTCAAGTTTTGAATATCCTTGTTAATATTCTGTCTCGATGATCTGTGTAATATTGATGGTGGGGTGTTAAAGTCTCCCACTATTATTGTGTGGTAGTCTTAGTCTCCTTGTAAGTCTCCAGGAACTTGTTTTATGAATCTGGGTGTTTCTGTATAGGGTGCATATATATTTAGATTGTTAGTTCTTCTCGTTGAATTAATCCCTTTACCATTATGTACTGCCCTTGTCTTTTTTGATCTTTGTTGGTTTAAAGTCTGTTTTGTCAGAAAGTAGGATTGCAACCCCTGCTTTTGTTTCTTTTTCCATTTGCTTGTTAAATATTCCTCCATCCCTTCATTTTGAGCCTATGTGTGTCTTTGCACATGAGATGGGTCTCTTGAAGACAGCACACCAATTCATCTTGACTCTATTCAATTTGCCAGTCTGTGTGTTTTAACTGGGGCATTTAGCCTATTTACATTTAAGGTTAAATTGTTATGTGTGAATTTGATCATGTAATAATGATGCTAGCTGCTTATTTTGCAGACTACTTGATAGCAGTTTCTTCAAAGTGTCATTGGTTTTTGCACTTCAGTGTGTTTTTGCAGTGGCTGGTACTGGTTTTTCCTTTCCATATTTAGCACTTTTTTCAGGAGCTCTTGTAAGGTAGGCCTGGCAGTGACAAATCCCCTCAACATTTGCTTGTTTGAAAAATATTTTATTTCTCCTTTGCTTAGAAACTTAGCTTGGCTGGATATGAAATTCTGGGTTGGAAATTCTTTTCTTTAAGAATGTTGAATATTGGCCTACATTCTCTACTGGCTTGTAGGGTTTCTGCTGAGAGGTCTGCTGTTAGTCTGATGGGATTCCTTTTGTAGGTGACCTGGCCTTTTTCTCTGGCTGCCCTTAACATTTTTTCCTTCATTTTGACCTTGGAGAATCTGATGGTTATGTTTCTTGGGGTGATCTTCTCATGGAGTATCTTGCTGGGGTTCTCTGTATTTCCTAAATTTGAATGTTGGCCTGTTTTGCTAGGTTGGAGAAGTTCTCCTGGATGATATCCTGAAGTGTGTTTTCCAACTTGGTTCCATTCTTTCTGTCTCTTTCAGGTACTCCAATAAATCATAGGTTCGATCTTTTTATGTAGTCCCATAGTTCTCAGAGGTTTTATTTGTTCCTTTTCATTCTTTTTTCCATAATCTTGTCTTCCTGCTCTGTTTCAGCAAGATAGTCTTCAAGCTCTGATATTCTTTCTTCTGCTTCATTGATTCAGCTATCGATACTTGTATCACAAAGTTCTCGTGCTATGTTTTTCAGCTCCGTCAGGTCATATTGTTCCTCTCTAAACTGGTTATTCTAGTTAACAGCTCCTGTAACCATTTATCATGGTTCTTAGCTTCTTTGCATTAGGTTAGAACATGCTCCTTTGGTTCAGTGAAGTTTGTTATTACCCACCTTCTGAAGCCTACTTCTGTCAATTCATCTATCTCAGCCTCTGCCCAGTTCTGTGCCCTTTCTGGAGAGGTGTTGTGATCATTTGGAGGAGAAGAGGCACTCTGGCTTTTAAGTTTTCAGCGTTTTTTCGTTGATTCTTTCTCATCTTCATGAGTTGTCTAGTTTCCATCTTTGAGGCTGCTGACCTTTGGATGGGTTTTTGTGAAGACCTTTTTGTTGATGCTGTTGTTGCTTTTTGTTTGTTTGTTTTTCTTTTAACAGGCCCCTCTTCTGTAGGGCTTCTGTGGTTTGCTGGGGTTTCACTTCAGGCGCTATTCACCTGGGTCCCTCTCGCACCTGGAGATGTTACCTAAGGAGGCTGGAGAACAGCAAAGATGGGAGCCTGCTCCTTTCTCTGGGATCCGTGTCCTAAAGGGGCACTGACCTGATGCCAAGAGGAATGCTCCTGTATAAGGTGTCTGGCGACCCCTCTTGGGGGGCATGGGATCCAGGACCCAGTTAATAAAGCACGCTGGGTGCCCCTTGGTGGAGGGGGTGTGCTGCACTGGGGGGAAACCCACTCGTCTGGTCTGCTCAGATTCCTCAGAGCTAGCAGAAAGAAAGATGAAGTCTGCTGGTCCGTGGAGACCATGGCCACCCCACCCGCTAGGGGCTCAGGCCCAGGGAGATCACAGTTCTGTCCCTAAGCCCCTGGCTAGAGTTGCTGAAGTTCCTGCAGGGAGGTCCTGCCCAGTGAGGAGGGATGTGTCAGAGTCTGGCCTAAAGAGGCAATCTGGCTGTGGTCTGCCACAGGCGGTGTGCTGCGCTGTGGGGAATACCTCTTGGGTCCAAGCCATCCAGTTTCCCCAGCACCAGCAGGGGAAAAATGGCGGTCTGCAGCTGCAGTGATAGCTGCTGCCCTTCTCCCACCGCCCCCCGCCCCTGCCGCTTCCCCGGGGTTTAGTCATTTTAGGTAGCTGCATAATGGCTGCTGTCTCTTCCCCGTGGAGCTCAGTTGTCTTAGGCAGACTCCAGCTGATTGGCTATTGAGAATCTGCACAGCTCTGTGGTTGGGACCCAAGGCCCTGGTGGTGGCCTAGGCTTATGCGTGGGATCTCCTGATCTGCAGGTTGGACAGTTCCATGGAAAAAGCGTGGTTTCCCAGGCTGGGTAGAATGACTGCTCACCGCCTCCCTTGGCTGCAGGTGGGGGCTCCCTTTGTCCCATGTGGCTCTCAGGTGGGCTGAGGCACCACTCTGCTTTTCTTTGCTCTCCATGGGTCACACCAAACACCTAGTCAGTCCTGATGATAGAACATGGATACCTTGGTTAATGATGCAGGATTCGCATGCTGTTTTGGTTCTTCTTGGTGGGAGCCTCCCATTGTAGCTGTTTCTAGTTAGCCATCTCAGCTCCGCCCCACTCCCTCAGTTTCATTCTTGTGCATATAGTTATCCCTTTGTCCCAACATCATTTATTGAAGAGACTGTCCTTTCCCCACTGTATGTTCTTAGTACCTTTGTTGAAGATGAGCTGGCTGTAAATGCATAAACTTATATGTGGGTTCTATATTCTGTTCCATTGGTCTGTGTCCCTGTTTATGCTAGGACCATGCTGATTTTGTTACTATAGCTTTGTAGTAAATTTTGAAGTCAGGAAGTGGGATGCTTCCAGCTTTGTTGTTTTTCCTCAGGACGTCTTTGGCTATTTGGGGGCTTTTGTGTTTCCACGTAAATTTTTGAATTGTTTTTTCTATTTCTGTGAAGAATGTCATTGGTATTTTGATAGGGGTTGTATTGAATCTGTAAATTGCTTGGTGCAGTATTGTCATTTTAATGATATTATTTCTTCCAATCCATGAACATGGAATATCTTTCTATTTTTTTGTGTCCTCTTCAATTTCCTTCATCACTGTCTTATGGTTTTCTTTGTATGACTCTTTCACTTCCTTGGTTCAATTGATTTCTAGGTATTTTATATTCTTTGTAGATATTATAAATGGGGTTGGTTTCTTAATTTCTTTTTCAGATTTTTTGCTTTTGATATATATAAAGTTACTGATTTTTGTATGTTGATTCAGTACTCTGAAGCTTTACTGAATTTATTTATCAGTTCTAACAGTTTTTTTCATGGAGTCTTTAGGTTTTTTTAAAGTATAAAATTATGTCATCTGTGATTAAGGATAATTGGCTTCTTCCTTCCTGGTTTGGATGCCCTTTATTTCTTTGTTTTGCCTAATTGCTCTAGCCAGGACTTCCGGGACTATGTTGAATAAAAGTGGTGAAAGTGGGCATCCTTGTCTTGTTCCACATCTTAGAGGATTGAGACTTTTTTCCTGTTCAGTAGAGTATTAGCTGTGGGTTTGTCAAGCATGGCCTTCATTATTTTGAGATATGCTCCTTCTAGATCCAGTTGCATGAGGGGTTTTTTTTTTTTATCATAAAGGGATGTTCAGTTTTATTGAATGCTTTTTTCTATGTCTTGAGATTATCATGTTTTTTTAAAATTATTATTATTATACTTTAAGTTTTAGGGTACATGTGCACAATGTGCAGGTTAGTTACATATGTATACATGTGCCATGCTGGTGTGCTGCACCCATTAACTCGCCATTTAGCATTAGGTATATCTCCAAATTCTATCCTCCCCCCTCCCCCCACCCCACAACAGTCCCCAGAGTGTGATCTTCCCCTTCCTGTGTCCATGTGTTCTCATTGTTCAATTCCCATCTATGAGTGAGAACATGCAGTGTTTGGTTTTTTGTCCTTGTGATAGTTTACTGAGAATGATGATTTCCAATTTCATCCATGTCCCTACAAAGGACATGAACTCATCATTTTTTATGGCTGCATAGTATTCCATGGTGTATATGTGCCACATTTTCTTAATTTTTGCTCTTCATTCTGTTAATGTGGTATATCATGTTGATTGCATTTGTTGAACCATCCTTGCGTCCCTGGGATAAATCCCACTTGATCATGGTGAATTATCTTTTTAATGTGTTGTTAAATTTGTTAATATTTTGTTGAGGATTTTTACATCTAGGTTTGTCAGTGATATTGATCTATAGTTTTCTTTTCTGTATGTGCCCTTGTTTGGTTTTGGTATCAGGGTAATGCTAGCCTCATAGAATGAGTTTGGAAGTATGCCCTCCTTTCCAGTTTTTTTTTTTTTTTTTTTTTTTAAAGAGTTTGAGTATAATTGGTAATTGTTCTTTAAATGGTTGGTAGAATACAGCAGTGAAGCTATTGGGTCCTGGGCTTTTCTTTGATGGGAAGCTTCTTACTACAGCTTTGATATCATTACTCATTATTGCTTTACTGAAGTTTTTCTATTTCTTCATGGTTCAATCTTTGTAGGTTGTATCTGTCCAGGAATTTATTCATTTCTTGTAGGGTTTCCAATTTGTTGGCATATAGTTGTTCATAATTGTCTTTAATTATTCTTTGTATTTCTGTAGTCTCAGGTGTTATGTCTCTTTTTTTCATTTCTGATTTTATTTGGATCTCCTCACTTTTAAAAAAAAAATTTAGCTTTTATTTTAAGTTCAGAGGTACATGTGCACATTTGTTACATAGGTAAACTTGTATCATGGTAGTTTGTTGTACAGATTATTTCATCACCCAGGTATTAAGCCTAATACCCATTATTTTTCCTGATCGTCTCCCTCCCAAACTCCACCTCTCGGTAGACCCTAGTGTATATTGTTTTCCTCTGTGTGTCCATGTGTTCTCATTGTTTAACTCACACTTATAAGTGAAAACATGCAGTATTTGGTTTTCTGTTCCTGTCTTAGTTTGCTAAGGATTATGGCCTCCAGCTCCATCCATGTTCCTGCAAAGGACATATTTCATTTCTTTTTTCTGGTGGCATAGTATTCCATAGTGTGTATATATCACATTTTCTTTTTTTCTTTTCTTTTCTTTCTTTCTTTCTTTTTCTTTTTTTTTTTTTTTTTGAGATGGAGTCCCACTCTGTCACCCAGACTGGAGTGCAGTGGCATGATCTTGGCTTACTGCAACTTCCAGCTCCCGGGTTAGAGGGATTCTCTTGCCTCAGCCTCACGAGTAGCTGGGATTACAGGTGCCCACCACCACGCCTGGCTAATTTTTTTTGTATTTTCAGTAGAGACGGGATTTTTGACATGTTCGCTAGGCTGGTCTCGAACTCCTGACCTCGTGATCTGCCCACCTCAGCCTCCCAAAGTGCTGGGATTACAGGTGTGAGCCACTGCACCTGGCCTTCACATTTTCTTTATCTGTTCTACCACTGTTGGGCATTTAGGTGGATTCCATGTCTTTGCTGTTGTGAATAGTGCTGCGATGAACATATGCGTGCATGTGTCTTTATAATAGAATGATTTATATTCCTTTGGGTATATATCCAGTAATGGGATTGCTGGGTCAAATGGTATTTCTGTTTTTCAGTCTTTGAGGAATTGCCACACTGTCTTCCACAATGGTTGAAGTGATTTACACTCCCAGCAAGAGTGTATAAGTGCTCCTTTTTCTCTGCAACCTTGCCAGCACCCATTATTTTTTGACTTTTTAATAATAGCCATTCTGACTGGTATCTGGATGGTATTCTGGATAATATCTCATTGTGGTTTTGATTTGAATTTCTCTAATGATCAGTGATGCCGAGCCTTTTTCATATGATTGTGGGCCACAAGTATGTCTTCTTTTGAAGTGTTCATGTCCTTTGCCCAAATTTTAGTGGGGTTGTTTTTTTCTTGTAAATTTAAGTTCCTTATAGATGCTATCTATTAGACCTTTCTCAGTTGCATAGTTTGGAAAAAAATTCTCCCATTCTGTAGGTTGTCTATTCACTCTGTTGGTAGTTTTATTTGCTGTGCAGAAGCTCTTAGTTTAATTAGATCCCATTTTTCAAGTCTTGCTTTTGTTGCAATTGCTTTTGGTGTCTTCATCACGAAATCTTTGCCCATTCCTATGTCCAGAGTGGTATTGCCTAGGTTGTCTTCCAGGGTTTTTATAGTTTTTGGTTTTACATTTAAGTCTTTAATTCTTCTTGGGTTAATCTTTGTAAATGGTCTAAGGAAGGGGTCCAGTTTCAATCTTCTGCATATGGCTAGTGAGTTACCCCAGCACCATTTATTGAATAGGAATCCTTTCCCCATTGCTTGCTTTTGTCAGGTTTATTGAAAATCAGGTGGTTGTAGGTGTGCAGCTTTATTTCTGTGTTCTCTATTCTGTTCCATTGGTCTGTGTATCTGTTTTTGTTCCAGTACCATGCTGTTTTGGTTACTGTAGCCCTGTAGTATAGTTTGAAGTCAGGTAGTGTGATGCCTCCAGCTTTGTTGTTTTTGCTCAGGATTGTCTCGGCTATTCAGGCTCTTTTGGGGCTCCATGAGTTTTAAAACAGTTTTTTTCTAGTTGTGTGAAGAACTAGAAAAATGGTCATTTAATAGGAATAGCATTGAATTTATGAATTGCTTTGGGCAGTATAGTTATTTGAACAATATTGTTTCTTCCTATCCATGAGCATGAAATATTTTTTCATTTGTTTGTGTCATCTCCGATTTCTCTGAGCAGTGTTTTCTAGTTCTCCTTGTAGAGATCTTTCACTTTCCTGTTTAGTTGTATTCCTATGTATTTTATTTTTTGTGTGGCAATTGTGAATGGAATTGCATTCCTGATTTGGCTCTCAGCTTGACTGTTATTGGTGTATAGGAATGTTAGTCATTTTGCACATTGATTTTGTGTCCTGAGACTTTGCTGAAGTTACTTATCAGCTTAAAAAGCTTTTGGGCTGAGACTATGGGGTTTCTTAGATATAAGATCATGTCATCTGCAGACAGATAGTTTGACTTCCTCTCTTCTTATTAGGATGCTTCTTTCTCTTGCCTGATTGTCCTGTCCAGGACTTGCCATACTATGTTGAATAGGAGTGGTGAGAGAGGGCTTCCTTGTCTTTTGCTGGTTTTCAAGGGGAATGCTTTCAGCTTTTGCCCATTGAGTTTGATATTGGCTGTGGGTTTGTCATAGATGGCTCTTATTATTTTGAGGTATGTTCCTTCAATACATAGTTTATTGAGTTTTTAACATGAAGAAGTGTTGAATTTTGTCAAAAGCCTTTTCTGCATCTAGTGAGATAATTGTGTGGTTTTTGTCTTTAGTTCTATTTATGTGATGAATCACATTTATTGATTGGTGTATGTTGAACCAAACTTGCATCCCGGGGATAAAGCCTACTTGTTCATGGTGGATAAGTTTTTTGATGTGCTGCTGGATTCAGTTTGCTAGTATTTTGTTGAGTATTTTTGCATCAATGTTCATCAAGGATATCGGCCTGAAGTTTCCTTTTTTTTTTGTTGTGTCTCTGCCGGGTTTTGGTGTCAGGATGATGCTGGCCTCATAAAATGAGTTAGGGAGGAGTCCCTCTTCCTCAGTTTTTTGGAATAGTTTTAGCAGGAATGGTACCAGCTCTTCTATGTACATCTGGTAGAATTCAGCTGAGAATCTGTCTGGTCCTGAGTATTTTTTTTTTTTGGTTGGTAGGCTGTTTATTACTGATTCAATTTCAGAACTTGTTATTGGTCTGTTTAGGGATTCAATTTTTTTTCTGGTTCAGTCTTGGGAGGGTGTATGTGTCCAGGGATTTATCCATTTCTTCTAGATCTTCTAGTTTATGTGCATAGAGGTGTTCATAATATTCTCTGAGGATTGTTTGTGTTTCTGTGGGGTCATTGGTAAGATCCTCCTTGTTGTTTCTGATTGTGTTTTTTTTGAATCTTCTCTCTTTTCTTCATTACTCTAGCTAGCAGTCTATTTTATTTTTTTTTGAAAACCACCTCCTGGATTCATTGATCTTTTGAATGATTTTTCCTTTCTTAGTCTCCTTCAGTTCAGCTCCGATTTTGGTTATTTCTTGTCTTCTAGTAGCTTTGGGATTTGTTTGCTCTTAGTTCTCTAGTTCTCTCAGTTGTGACGTTAGGTTGTTAACTTGAGATCTTTCTAACTTTTTGATGTGGGCATTTAGTGCTATAAATTTCACCTTTAACAATGCCTTAGCTGTGTCCCAGAGATTCTGGTATGTTGTATCTTTGTTCTCATTAATTTCAAGGAACTTCTTGATTTCTGCCTTATTTTCATTATTTACCCGAAAGTCATTCAGGAGCAGGTTATTCAATTTACATGTAACTGTGTGGGTTTGAATGAATTTCTTAGTCTTGATTTCTAACTTGATTGCACCGTGGTCCAAGAGATTGGTATGATTTTAGTGCTTTTGCATTTGCTGAGGAGCATTTTACATCTGATTATGTGATTGATTTTAGAGTATGTTCCATGTGGCAATGAGAAGAATGTATATTCTGTTGCTTTTGGATGGAGACTTCTGTAGATATCTATCAGGTCTATTTGATCCAGTGCAGAGTTCAGGTCCTGAATATCATTGTTAATTTTCTGTCCCAATGATCTGTCTAATATTGTCAGTGGAATACTAAAGTCTCCCACTATCATTGTGTGGAAGTATGTTTCTTTGATGGTCTCTAGGAACCTGCTTTATTAATCTGAGCCCTCCTGTGTTGGGTGCATATAATTCAGGATGGTTATGTCTTGTTGAATTGAACCCTTTACCATTTTGTAATGCCCTTCTTTGTCTTTTTTGATGTTTGTTGGCTTACAGTCTGTTTTGTCAGAAATTAGGATTGCAACCCCTACTTTTTTCTGTTTTCCATTTGTTTGGTAGATTTTTCTCCCTCTCTTTATTTATTTATTTTATTATATTTTATTTTTATTTTATTTTATTATACTTTAGTTCTAGGGTACATGTGTACCATGTGCAGGTTTGTTACATAGGTATACATGTGCCATGTTGGGCTGCACCCATTAACTCATCATTTACATTAGGTATTTCTCCTGTTACTAACCCTCCCCCCACCCCCCACCCCATGACAGGCCCTGGGGTATGATGTTCCCCGCCCTGTGTCCAAGTGTTCTCATTGTTCAATTCCCACCTATGAGTGAGAACATGCAGTGTTTGGTTTTCTGTCCTTGTGATAGTTTGCTCAGAATGATGGTTTCCAGCTGCATCCATGTCCCTGCAAAGGACATGAACTCATCCTTTTTTATGGCGGCATAGTATTCCATGGTGTATATATGCCACATTTTCTTAATCCAGTCTATCACTGATAGACATTTGGGTTGGTTCCAAGTCTTTGCTATTGTGAATAGTGCCACAATAAACATACGTGTGCATGTATCTTTATAGTAGCATGATTTATAATCCTTTGGGTATATGCCCAGTAATGGGATCACTGGATCAAATGGTATTTCTACTTCTAGATCCCTGAGGAATTGCCACACTGTCTTCCACAATGGTTGAACTAGTTTACACTCCTACCAACAGTGTAAAAGTGTTCCTATTTCTCCACATCCTCCCCAGTATCTGTTGTTTCCTGACTTTTTAATGATTGCCATTCTAACTGGTGTGAGATGGTATCTCATTGTGGTTTTGATTTGCATTTTTCTAATGACCAGTGATGATGAGTATTTTTTCATGTGTCTGTTGGCTGCATAAATGTCTTCTTTAGAGAAGTGTCTGTTCATATCCTTTGCCCACTTTTTGATGGGGTTGTTTGTTTTTTTCTTGTAAATTTGTATAAGTTTATTGTAGATTCTGGATATTAGCTCTTTGTCAGATGAGTAGATTGCAAAAATTTTCTCCCATTCTTTAGGTTGCCTTTTCACTCTGATGGTAGTTTCTTTTGCTGTGCAGAAGCTCTTTAGTTTAATTAGATCCCATTTGTCAATTTTGGCTTTTGTTGCAATTGCTTTTGGTGTTTTAGACATGAAATCCTTGCCCATGCCTATGTCCTGAATGGTATTGCCTAGGTTTTCTTCTAGGGTTTTTATGGTTTTAGGTCTAATGTTTAAGTCTTTAATCCATCTTGAGTTAATTTTTGTATAAGGTGTAAGGGAGGGATCCAGTTGCAGCTTTCTACATATGGCTAGCCAGTTTTCCCAGCACCATTTATTAAATAGGGAATCATTTCCCCATTTCTTGTTTTTGTCAAGTTTGTCAAAGATCAGATGGTTGTAGATATGTGGCATTATTTCTGAGGGCTCTGTTCTGTTACATTGGTCTATGTCTCTGTTTTGTTATGAGTACCATGCTGTTTTGGTTAATGTAGTCTTGTAGTATGGTTCGAAGTCAGGTAGCATGATGCCTCCAGCTTTGTTCTTTTGGCTTAGGATTGACTTGGCAATGCGGGCTCTTTTTTGCTTCCATATGAACTTTAAAGTAGTTTTTCCCAATTCTGTGAAGAAAGTCATTGGTAACTTGATGGGGATGGCATTGAATCTATAAATTACCTTAAGCAGTATGGCCATTTTCACAATATTGATTCTTCCTACCCATGAGCATGGAATGTTCTTCCATTTGTTTGTATCCTCTTTTATTTCATTGAGCGGTGGTTTGTAGTTCTCCTTGAAGAGGTATTTCACGTCCATTGTAAGTTGGATTCCTAGGTATTTTATTCTCTTTGAAGCAATTGTGAATGGGAGTTCACTCATGATTTGGCTCTCTGTTTGTCTGTTATTGGTGTATAAGAATGCTTGTGATTTTTGTACATTGATTATGTATCCTGAGACTTTGCTGAAGTTGCCTATCAGCTTAAGGAGGTTTTGGGCTGAGACGATGAGGTTTTCTAGATATACAATCATGTCATCTGCAAACAGGGACAATTTGACTTTCTCTTTTCCTAATTGAATACCCTTTATTTCCTTCTCCTGCCTGATTGCCCTGGCCAGAACTTCCAACACTATGTTGAATAGGAGTGGTGAGAGAGGGCATCCCTGTCTTGTGCCAGTTTTCAAAGGGAATGCTTCCAGTTTTTGCCCATTCAGTATGATATTGGCTGTGGGTTTGTCATAAATAGCTCTTGTTATTTTGAGATATGTCCCATGAATACCTAATTTATTGAGAGTTTTTAGCATGGAGGTTGTTGAATTTTGTCAAAGGCCTTTTCTGCATTTATTGAGATAATCATATGGTTTTTGTCGTTGGTTCTGTTTATATGCTGGATTATGTTTATTGATTTGCATATGTTGAACCAGCCTTGCATCCCAGGGATGAAGCCCACTTGATGATGGTGGATAAGCTTTTTGATGTGCTGCTGGATTCAGTTTGCCAGTATTTTATTGAGGATTTTTGTATTGATGTTCATCAGGGATATTTGTCTAAAATTCTCTTTTTTTGTTGTGTCCCTGCCAGGCTTTGGTATCAGGATGATGCTGGCCTCATAAAATAAGTTAGGGAGGATTCCCTCTTTTTCTGTTGATTGGAATAGTTTCAGAAGGAATGGTACCAGCTTCTCCTTGTACCTCTGGTAGAATTTGGCTGTGTTTGGTTGGTAAGCTAATAATTATTGCCTCAATTTCAGAGCCTGTTATTGGTCTATTCAGAGATTCAACTTCTTCCTGGTTTAGTCTTGGGTGGGTGTATATGTCGAGGAATTTATTCATTCTAGATTTTCTAGTTTATTTGCATAGAGGTGTTTATAGTATTCTCTGATGGTAGTTTGTATTTCTGTGGGATCGATGGTGATATCCCCTTTATCATTTTTTATTCGTCTATTTGATTCTTCTCTCTTTTCTTCTTTATTAGTCTTGCTAGTGGTCTATCAATTTTGTTGATCTTTTCAAAAAACCAGCTCCTGGATTCATTGATTCTTTGAAGGGTTTTTTGTGTCTCTATTTCCTTCAGTTCTGCTCTGATCTTAGTTATTTCTTGCCTTCTGCTGGCTTTTGAATGTGTTTGCTTTTGCTTCTCTAGTTCTTTTAATTCTGATGCTAAGGTGTCAATTTTAGATATTTCCTCCTTTCTCTTGTGGGCATTTAGTGCTATAAATTTCCCTCTACACACTGCTTTGAATGTGTCCCAGAGATTCTGGTATGTTGTGTCTTTGTTCTCGTTGGTTTCAAAGAACACCTTTATTTCTGCCTTCATTTCATTATGTACCCAGTAGTCGTTCAGGAGCAGGTTGTTCAGTTTCCATGTAGTTGAGCGGTTTTGAGTGAGTTTCTTAATCCTGAGTTCTAGTTTGATTGCACTGTGGTCTGAGAGACAGTTTGTTATAATTTCTGTTCTTTTACATTTGCTGAGGAGTGCTTTACTTCCAACTATGTGGTCAATTTTGGAATAAGTGTGGTGTGGTGCTGAGAAGAATGTATATTCTGTTGATTTGGGGTGGAGAGTTCTGTAGATGTCTATTAGGTCTGCTTGGTGCAGAGCTGAGTTCAATTCCTGCATATCCTTGTTAACTTTCTGTCTCATTGATCTGTCTAATGTTGACAGTGGGGTGTTAAAGTCTCCCATTATTATTGTGTGGAAATCTAAGTCTCTTTCTAGGTCTCTAAGGACTTGCTTTATGATTCTGGGTGCTCCTGTATTGGGTGCATATATATTTAGGATAGTTA
Source organism: Pongo abelii (assembly GCF_028885655.2). Taxonomy (NCBI): domain Eukaryota; kingdom Metazoa; phylum Chordata; class Mammalia; order Primates; family Hominidae; genus Pongo; species Pongo abelii. The sequence continues at coordinate 76,520,340 of NC_071993.2, forward strand.
GTTCTTCTTGTTGAATTGATCCCTTTACCGTAATGTAATGGCCTTCTTTGTCTCTTTTGACCTTTGTTGGTTTAAAGTCTGTTTTATCAGAGACTAGGATTGCAACACCTGCCTTTTTTGTTTTCCATTTGCTTGGTAGATCTTCCTCCATCCCTTTATTTTGAGCCTATGTGTCTCTGCACGTGAAATGGGTTTCCTGAATACAGCACACTGATGGGTCTTGACTCTTTATCCAGTTTGCCAGTCTGTGTCTTTTAATTGGAGCATTTAGCCCATTTACATTTAAAGTTAATATTGTTATGTGTGAATTTGATCCTGTCATTATGATGTTAGATGGTTATTTTGCTCATTAGTTGATGCAATTTCTTCCTAGCCTCGATGGTCTTTACAATTTGGCATGTTTTTGCAGTGGCTGGTACCGGTTGTTCCTTTGCATGTGTAGTGGTTTCTTCAGGAGCTCTTTTAGGGCAGGCCTGTTGGTGACAAAATCTTTCAGCATTTGCTTGTCTGTAAAGTATTTTATTTCTCCTTCACTTATGAAGCTTAGTTTGGCTAGATATGAAATTCTGGGTTGAAAATTCTTTTGTTTAAGAATGTTGAATATTGGCCCCCACTCTCTTCTGGCTTGTAGAGTTTCTGCCAAGAGATGAGCTGTTAGTCTGATGGGCTTCCCTTTGTGGGTAATCCAACCTTTCTCTCTGGCAGCCTTTAACATTTTTTCCTTCATTTCAACTTTGGTGAATCTGACAGCTATGTGTCTTGGAGTTGTTCTTCTTGATGAGTATCTTTGTGGCGTTCTCTGTATTTCCTGAATTTGAATGTTGGCCTGCCTTGCTAGATTGGGGAAGTTCTCCTGTATAATATCCTGCAGAGTGTTTTCTAACTTGATTCCATTCTGCCCGTCACTTTCAGGTACACCAATCAGATGTAGATTTGGTCTTTTCACATAGTCCCATATTTCTTGGAGGCTTTGTTCATTTCTTTTTCTTCTTTTTTCTCTAAACTTCTCTTCTCGCTTCATTTCATTCATTTGATCTTCCATCACTGATACCCTTTCTTCCAGTTGATCGAATTGGCTACTGAGGCTTGTGCATTCGTCACGTAGTTCTTGTGCCTTGGTTTTCAGCTCCATCGGGTCCTTTAAGGACTTCTCTGCATTGGTCATTCTAGTTAGCCATTCGTCTAATTTTTTTTTCAAGGTTTTTAACTTCTTTGTCATGGGTTCCAACTTCCTCCTTTAGCTTGGAGTAGTTTGATCATCTGAAGCCTTCTCCTCTCAACTCATCAAAGTCATTCTCCACCCAGCTTTGTTCCATTGCTGGTGAGGAGCTATGTTTGTTTGGAGGAGGAGAGGCACTCTGATTCTTAGAGTTTCCAGTTTTTCTGCTCTCTTTTTTCCCCATCTTTGTGGTTTTATCTACCTTTCGTCTTTGATGATGGTGACGTATAGATGGGGTTTTGGTGTGGATGTCCTTTTTGTTGATGTTGCTATTCTTTTCTGTTTGTTAGTTTTCCTTCTAACAGTCAGGTCCCTCAGCTGCAGGTCTGTTGGAGTTTGCTGGAGGTCCACTCCAGTCCCTGTTTGCCTGGGTATCACCAGCAGAGGCTGCAGAACAGCAAATATTGCAGAACAGTAAATATTGCTGCCTGATCCTTCCTCTGGAAACTTTGTCCCAGAGGGACACCCGCCTGTATGAGGTGTCTGTCGGCCCCTCCTGGTGTTGTGTTGTTTTCTGTTTGCTTTCTTTTAACAGTCAGGTCACTCTTCTGTTGGGCTGCTGTGGTTTGCTGGGGGTCCACTCCAGACCCTAGTTGCCTCGGTTTTCTTCATACCTGGAAGTATCACCAGTGAAGGCTGTGAAACAACAAAGATAGCAGCGTGCTCCTTCTTCTGGAAGCTCTGTCCCAGTGGGGGTACTGACATGTTGCTGTTCCTAATGTGCCTGTAGGAGGTGTCTTTGTAGCAGCATGATTTATACTCCTTTCGGTATATACCCAGTAATGGGATGGCTGGGTAAATGGTATTTCTAGTTCTAGATCCTTGAGTAATCACCACACTGTCTTCCACAATGGTTGAACTAGTTTACAGTTACACCAACAGTGTAAAAGTGTTCCTATTTCTCCACATCCTCTCCAGCACCTGTTGTTTCCTGCCTTATTAATGATCGCCATTCTAACTGGTGTGAGATGGTATCTCATTGTGGTTTTGATTTGCATTTCTCTGATGGCCAGTGATGATGAGCATTTTTTGATGTGCCTGTTAGCTGCATAAATGTCTTCTTTAGAGAAGTGTCTGTTCATATCCTTTGCCCACTTTTTGATGGGGTTGCCAAAAAACTAATTTTTAATTTGGTTGATCCTTTGCATTTTTTTGTCTCAGTTTCTTTTATTTCTGGTCTGATCTTTATTGTTTCTTTCCTTCTAGTAATTTTGGGTTTGGTTTTTTCCTGCTTTTCTAGTTCCTTGGGGTGCATTGTTATGTTGTTTATTTGAAGTCCTTCTATTTTTTTGATATAGGTGTTTATGGCTATAAACTTCTCCCTTAGTACTGCTTTTCCTCTATTGTGTAGATTTTGGTATGTTGTATTTTCATTTTCATTTATTTCAAGACATTTTAAAATTTCTTTCTTAATTTATTCATTGATCCGTTGGTCATTCAGGAGCATGTAATTTAATTTCCATGTGCTTGTGAAGTTTCCAATGTTTCTTTTGTTATTGTGGTTTTATTTCTAGTTTTATTCCATTGTGCTTTAAAAAGGTACTTGAAATTATCCGGGTGTGGTGGTGTGTGCCTGTAATCCCAGCTACTCAGGAGGCTGAGGCAGCAGAATCACGTGAACCCTGGAGGTGGAGGTTGCAGTGAACTGAGATCACGCCATTGCACTCCAGGCTGGGTGATAGTGTGAGACTCTGTCCCCCCTCCAAAAAAAATTAAAATTAAAAGGTACTTGATATGATTTCTTCTTTTTTGGATTTGTTCAGACTTGTTTTGTGGCCTGATATATGGTCTTTTCTGTAGGATGTCCTGTGTGCTGGTGAAAAGAATGTGTATTCTGTAGCAGTTGGTGAAATATTCTGTAAATGTCAGGCCTCTTAAATCTAGTGTGTAGTTTAAATCTAATGATTCTTTGTTCTTTTAAAAAATGTGGGCCGGATGTGGTGGCTCACGCCTGTAATCCTGGCACTTTGGGAGGCCGAGGTGGGCGGATCACGAGGTCAGGAGATCGAGACCATCCTGGCTAACACGGTGAAACCCCATCTCTACTAAAAAGTACAAAAATTAGCCAGGTGTGATGGTGAGCAGCTGTAGTCCCAGCTACTTGGGAGGCTGAGGCAGGAGAATGGCATGAAACTGGGAGGCGGAGATTTCAGTGAGCCGAGATCGTGCCACTGCACTCCAGCTTGGGTGACAGAGAGAGACTCCGTCTCAAAAAAAAAAAAAAAAAAAAATTGTGGTAAAATATGCATAACATAAAATTTACCATTTAACTACTTGTTACTGAACTATTCAGGAACATTAAATACATTTACAATGTTTTGTAACCATCACCACTACCCATTTCCAGAACTTTTTAATCATCCCAAACAGAAACTCTGTAGCAAGTAAATGGTAACCCCACTTTCCTTCCTGCCCCTAGTTTCTGGTAACTTCTACTTTCTGTCTCTGTAGGTCTCTCATATAAGTGGAATTATACAATACTTATCCTTTTGTGTCAGGCTTATTTCACTTAGCATAATGTTCTCAAGGTTTGTCCATGTATCAGAATTTAATTCTTTTTTTGGCTGAATAATATTTCATTGTATGTATATACCACATTTTGTTTATCCATTCATTTGATAATGGACACTTGGGTTGCTTCTAGCTTTTGGCTGTTGTAAATAATGCTACTATGAACATTGGTGTGCAAGTATCACCTAACTTTTTTATGGCTGAATAATAATTCAATGCATGAGTATACACATTTTGTTTATCCATTAATCATTGGATTATTTCTACCTTTTGTCTATTATGACTACTGTTGCTGTGAACATTTATGTATAAATCTTTGAACATCTGTTTTCAGGTATTCTCTTGGGTGTATACCTAGAAGTAGAATTGCTGGGTTGTATGATAATTCTATGTTTAACTTTTTGAAGAACTACCAAACTGTTTTCCATAGCAATGGCACTGCACTATTTTACAATTCCTCAAGCAATATATGAGGGTTTCGATTTCTACGTATCCTAGTCAACACTTTCTTTCTTTTTTTAAAAACATAACCATCTTAGTAGATGTGGTGTGGTATCTCATTGTGGTTTTGATTTGCATTTGCCTAATGACTAATGATGTTGAACTCTTTTTATGTGCTTATTGGCCATTAGTATATTTCCTTGGCACAAATGATCATTCAAGTCCTTTACCCATTTTTGATCTGAGTTTTTTGTTTTTTGTTGTTGATTAATATAACTTATATCCGTTCTGTCATCATGGTTATTATTTTAATGACTGCATAATTGTCCATTGAGTTGATCTATTATATTTTATTTCCTGATTGTTTTATCTCTTATTCTTTCTACTTCAACACCCACTCCAAGCTCCAGATTCTTATTTCATCATCTTCCTATTTTGCACATGTACTCCTTCCCAGACTTGAGATATGTTAATGTGCCATTTCTCAAAGGATGCTCTATAGAACACTTACATTAAGATCACCTAAGAGAGCCTGTGTGTGTGTGTGTGTGTGTGTGTGTGTGTGTGTGTTTACTTGCTGGAAGGGTGGACATGTTAAAAGTTTACATTTCCAACCTTGCTCTAGACCTATTGTGTCACAGTGTCGAGGACATTGTGTACCTTTAGAAACAGTGATACATGTTACTTGAAGAAACACTACATACCTTTAAAAAACTGTTTTGTAAAATTTACTTTATCTTAAAGACATTTCCATATTGATATATGTATGTATAATTAGCTATATCATCATTTTAATGTCCGTGTATGTATCATAGGTTTTATTTAAAAAAAAACCCATGTTATAGGACATTTAGATTATTTATAATTCTCCATGGTTATAAACCATATTGCTTGCTTCCTGTAAATCCTTTAAAGACTTGTCTGATTATTTCCCTGGGACAAGCCCTTAGATATATTATTTTTGGTCAAAGTATGTACTTTTAAAAGGATTTTAGTGCCAAATTGCCCTCCAGAAATGTTTTCCCAGGTCATATTCATACCAGGAATTATCCTAGTATCTGCTTCTCTAGAGCTTTCACTTCATTATGTGTACACTTTTATCATTCTTTCAAATCTTGGTCAATAAGCAGGAGATAGTATCTTCTTATTTTGACTAATGATTTAACTCATGTTAATTATTTCTATACAATAGGTACAATCTTTCATATTATTCTCTTCTGCTAGATTATTCCTTTCCCCAGGATCATATATATCTTTGAGTCTTATATTTATTTTTATTCACCCTACTGGAGCCTTGCCTGGTAGTCACTGAATAAATTTTTATGTATATGGCTTGAATTCTCAAAAATAGTAGATTCTTCAACTCTGAACTCCAGATTCAGAACATATAATTGTTGATTTTTTAGTCTTATCTGCACACTATTTCTGACCACAGTCAGGAGCTTTATCTTCACAGAGTTCTTGGCTTTATATTTAAAAAGTTAAATTGAATTAATTAAAATGTAGGGTTAATATTTGAACAGAAGTTATGGTAATTTTGTTGACTGGCCAGGAAAAGAGAAAAGAGGAAGGCTATTTAATAAGGTCTTATGTCTATAAGTGGGTATTACATAGTAGATAGAAGGAACTTAAACTCTACCTATAAAAATTTAGGCTAGATATAATTTTAAAAATCCAGTGTGGTTGTTATGAGGCTTTAAAATAAATTCCCTGGTGGAAAATTTAAGTATTTTGTGAAAATTTGTCTCCCTCTAAAGGGCTCAAGTGAACCTTTTCATGGAAAGGGAAACTATAAATTTCTGAAGGATAGGAACTGTGGCTTCTTTTGCTATTTTTTAATCTCTTAAAGCCCCAGCCAAATTTAGGGTCTGACTGCCAGGTAGCTGCCCAGAATGTACCCTTACAAGAGTTATTAAAGCATGAGTGGCAATGTAATAGGGTGGATTAAGTTGTGTGTTCTAGAATACCTGGCAGGAAGAGAGGTAAATATGGTAGGAAGGAGTGACACTTGTAGTGGAGTGAGTATTTGTCGAAAAGGTAAGTGACATTTCCAAGGGAACATGCTCCAGTAATGAAAGATGTTGCTAAACTGTTTTCTAAGGATGGTGAATCCAGCTAAGTGGTGAGTACAATTTAGGGCCAGAAGTGATTTGCTTTAAGCAATAGGATAGCCTGCATACCACCAGCAGTCCTTTTTTGTGGCTGTTCTCCCAGCAGAGACCAGCCTCCTTCCTAAATCTTGAATAAAGGTCCCTTGGTGGAAGATGGGTATGATCTATGGATGTAGAGTAGGTTGAGGAACCCAGAATTCCATTTTAGATGTCTTATGTCTGAAATACCTTTGACACATTCAAATAGATTTGTCATGATCTGACTTTGGAACCCTTTGGGGAAAACCGAACCTTATGAACTGGAAGAATAGTAGCAACTTTTCAAAGAAAATTTATGTGGGTCATTTCATTTTTTAATCTCAGCTTTTCTAAAACTTAGCTTTAAATATTAATTTTTAATTTAAAATTTAAATGTTTAGGTGTGTAATAAAGTACTTGGTTAACTCATTATAATCCTTCCACATAATTTGATTTTGACCATGTACTTATTTGACATAGATAAAACATTTACATTTTTCGTTATATAGTGGGGTGTTGGAATGTGCAGCTGCTACTATTCACATCTGTGTGAATTTTCCCCATAAACGCTGTTACATACCTTGGTGTGTTTGCTCTGTATTTTGGAGCTTGGCTTCTTTGCTCAATTCTACACTTTTAACGGAGTCTTGAGAGAGAGAAAGTTTGTATGTGTGTGTGTGTGTGTGTGTGTGAGTGAGAGAAAGAGGGAGAAGGCTGCGTTCAATTTGCCATCTTTAACCTAATTTTAAATATTTTCTTAGGTTTTATTACACAGTGTTGATACTCAGTTTTTTTATAGGCTTACATGGACAAATGAAAAAATAATGAGAAACTAATGTTGTGAGAGAAATAGTAAGTTAGAAGACATTTTATCTAATTTCATACTCTATTAGAAGAATATCTTGATTTTAAAACTGCTGCCCATTTTTGTGTTGTTGGCTCATTATTCAACTAAATATGTAGTGAGATTTAAGGCCATTCTATTACCGATGAGCTCTGAAATGAAGGGTTATGTTTTTGTCCTAAAACAGAATGCATTTTTAATTAGAAAGTTATGTCAAGAATCAGAACTGCATAGACCACGAGTGGCTTCTCAACTTGGGTGAAATTAGTAACAGGTTTTTACTTATCAAGAAGATAAAGTCAACAATGGTTGTAAACATTATGATTTTTGAGATTTTTATGATACTTTTTTCATAAGACTATGTCCTATTCAGATGCCCAAATAAGATTTTAACTGAATACATATCTATATATGCATAAACATGTTTTAATTTAAGCACAATTTAAATTGTTTTATATACCATAGTACTCGTTTGATCTGAAAAATACAAGTTCACACACTAAAAGGCCCAACCTCACCATTATGCAATATATCCACATAACCAAACTGCACTTGTGCCCCTTAAATTTATACAAATAAAAAAACTCAAGTTCGACAATTGATAACAAGTCTTATTATTTATCAATTAAACTTAAAAAAACAAAAAAGATGGGCCAGGCACGATGGCTCACGCCTGTAATCTCAGCACTTTGGGAGGCCGAGGTGGGTGGATCATAAGGTTAGGTGTTCGAGACCAGCCTGGTCAACATAGTGAAACCCCGTCTCTACTAAAACTACAAAAACAAAAACAAAAACAAAAAGAAACAAAAAAAAAATTAGCCGGGCTTGGTGGCGGGGACCTGTAAACCCAGCTACTAAAAAAACAAAACAAAACAAAACAAAACAACAACAACAAAAAGTAGTGATGTGAACAATTGTTTAAAAGCAAAATATCTTTTTTTTTTTATTTGAGACGGAGTCTCGCTCGTCGCCCAGGCGGGAGTGCAGTGGCGCAATCTCGGCTCACTGCAAGCTCCACCTCCCGGATTCACGCCATTTTCTTGCCTCAGCCTCCCGAGTAGCCGGGACTACAGGCGCCCGCCACCACGCCCAGCTAACTTTTTGTATTTTTAGTAGAGACGGGGTTTCACCGTATTAGCCAGGATGGTCTCGATCTCCTGACCTCATGATCCATCTACCTCGGCCTCCCAAAGTGCTGGGATTACAGGTGTGAGCCACTGCGCCCGGCCTAAAAGCAAAATATCTTAAGACTTTTTTTTTTGTTTTTGGAGACGGAGTCTTGCTCTATCACCCAGGCTGGAGTGCAGTGGTGCGATCTCGGCTCACTGCAACCTTCGCTTCCCAGGTTCAAGCGATTCTGCTGCCTCAGCCCCTGGCTAATTTTTGTATTTTTAGTAGAGACAGGGTTTCACCCTATTTTCCAGGCTGGTCACGAGCTCCTGACCTCAGGTGATCCTTCTGCCTCAGTCTCCCAAAGTGCTGGGATTAGAGGTGTGAGCCACCACATCCGGCTATCATAAGACTTAATGAAAAAACAGCATTTCCTACACCATGCTTTCCAACTTCATGTCTCATTCTGGATATAATAACCACCTTTAACTCTTAATTGCTTATTCTGGTATTTACTTCTATTTTTCTAAATAATATTTTTATACAACTATTTCTTGAGTTTTTAGTTTCAGATTTTATCTCTTGACTTTCTACTATGAAATGTAAGCTGTCAGCTTTTTAATACATTGTTCCTTTCCCATATCTTTTAAGGTATGCGATAATATTTGGTTAAATCAATATTCAATGTTTATATTATTAAATATTATGACTGTGTATGTATTTTTCACAGCCAAGCCACATATTGTGCTATAATTAAATTTCCTTTCTACTAGAACTTCTGTTTTTCCCAGGGATTAGTGATTATACTGTTCCCTTTTGTCTGCTTAGTTTTCTATTTGATTATCACTAATTCATCACCAAATTGTCTGAAAGAATTATAAATCTCTCATTATATTTAAACATCAGATTGTCTGTTAAGTTTTTCTTCCTCTCTCCCTCCTTTATCTTTTTCTTTCTCCCTCTCTCTCTTCCTTTCTTTTATTCATTTAGATATCCCTTCTTAGAGCCTCTATCCTTCTGCTCCAATCTTAAGCCTACTGCTCACCTGTCATCCTGGGATCTCCCTTCAGTTCTCTTCCGTAATGTCTTCTATTCTTTCTTGGAACATGTCTTCCTCTTTCATGGTTTACTCTCTTAGTTTAGAGAAGCGTGTACCCCAGCATCTTCCTCAGAAAGGGCACAGGAGAGGCAAAAATTATTTTTAAACTTTGCACATCTGAAAATGTCTTTATTCTTGGATGTGTTTGATAGTGTGACTGGCTAAAAAAATGGTAGGGTTAACAAAAATTTCACCACAAATCTTAACATTCTTAAAAAAAAAATGCCCAAGGAAGGTCCAATGAGGGCAGAATTTTGTATTTATTTGGAAAGATGCAAGCCATCTGAATCTGATCTAGTTAAAAGTAATCTGTTTACCTCTCTGCTTTTTAGCTTGAGTATGTGTAAAGTTTTACTTAGAAATTTCTAAGATTTTCCTTAGACTCTAAAAGAACATGTATGAAGTTAGACTGAGACTGTCCCTCCACAAGAGAAGGGAGTGTAAATGAAGATCCTGGTGGGTGGGGAACACCAAATGAAATACTTTTCTAGGATTAGCATTAAGGATTATTTATTTTTTGGTTTATACATAAGAACTCTAACATTTTCCTCTTACATTTTTTTTCTTTTGTACAGTGTTAGGAGCAAGAATCTCAAAATGACTTGAAAGTTTTGAAAGTTGTGAAAGTTTTCTTGCCATTTTTTGTTTTTATTTTTACATATTTTAAAAAATTGAGGTGAAATGGATATAATGATTAACCATAAAATTAATTATTTTGAAGTGGACATTTCAGCGACATTTAGTACATTTATAACTTTGTACAACTACCTCCTCTATCTAGTTCTAAAACGTTTTAATCACTGTAAATTGTGAAAACTTGATACTGATTCTTTTCATAGAACATAAACTTTTATCTTTGCTTCAAAATTTGGTCTTTATATATTAGTAACTCTGGAAATCACCAATTTATTATATTCTGACCGTGCAATTCCTTAAAAATGAACAACTTTGTAGATAGTTTATACTTTTCTTATCAGAAAATCACAAAAGTGTATTAATGTCCTTCCTGCCTATTGTGTTCTTTGAATTTAGCAATATAGAAATTAAATTAGGACAATTTTTGTATTAAAAATTAGATTAACATTGACTTTATTGTTTTTCTTTTGGGATGTTTAGAAATGTAATGCTACAGAACTTTGAAAATGCAGGCTAGAGAGTAGGAAAAATCTCATCAAGAAATGGTTCATTTAACAAATAAGTTAATAGATCTGTAAATGTTTCTTTCTTTCAGCAGCTCATTATGCTGCCATTTGTCACATGCCATTGGATGATTATCATTGTCATTCTATGTTGGAGATTCTCCTATGAACAGGCTTAAAGTGGGTGGAATTACATGGAGAATAATTCTGGTACCTTTTAGGGGACAGTAAGAAAAGGGAATAGGAAAAGGGCCAGAGTCTGCTTTTAAACATTTTAAGGTATTTTTTCCCTTCAAAACTCTTCTTAACATTTAATTTTTAAATATTTAAAAAATTAAAACTCTAATTTAAAAAATTAGACTGCCTTCAAATTCCTGCTTTACTTACTAACAGTTTTTCATTTACTTGGTAACTGAGATTTAGAAGTTAATACGGAAGCTTTAAAGGAGGTATCATTTCCTCTAGAAAACCAACTCTTGGCAGCTTTGGTTAGCTGTAGTCAGTAGTGAAGCCAGATTTGTTGTCCTATTCTATTAATCAAATATACAAATGGCCTATTTTTCATTTTTGTTTCAGTGTGTAAGTAAGTACCACATAGCAGTCAGTCAGACCTAACAAATCTAGCTAACTATGGAGCTTCATAAATTAACACACAGCTGTGATTATTAATAATTACAGATAATATATTAATTAGAAGATAATAAAACAATGAAAAATTAATTACATATGTTAATGAAATGTAGGTATACAAATACATGCATATACATAATAATTAAGTGTAATTATTTAGACCAGTGGTCCTCACAGGGTGGTTCCCAGACCAGCAGCATTGGCATCACCTGGAATCTCTTGAACCTGGAGGTGGAGGTTGCAGTGAGCCGAGATTGTGCTATTGCACTCCACCTGGGCAACAGAGTGAGACTCCATCTCAAAAAAGAAAAAAATATGTATATATCTATACTATATATACACATATACATATATACATACATATGTATATATACATATGTATACATACATATAGTATATATTATATGTATGTATATAACCTCCACCTCCCAGGTTCAAGCGATTCTCCTGCCTCAGTGTCCCAACTAGCTGGGATTACAGGTACCCGCCGGCATGCCCGGCTAACTTTTGTATTTTTGTGGAGATGGGGTTTCACCATGTTGGCCAGGCTGCTCTTCAACTCCTGACCTCAGGTGATCCTCCTGCCTTGGCCTCCCAAAGTGCTGGGATTACAGGTGTGAGCCACTGGGACCAGACTATATTGTTAGAAACTCTAAAGTATATTATATATACATATATGTGTTATATATACACATATATGTATATATATGTATATTACGTATTATGTATTATATAGAATATGTATGATATATATCATACATATTCTATATAATACATAATACGTAATATACATATAATTATATATAATTATAATTATATATATCATATGTAATATATGATATATAATACTAATATACATATATACATATATTATATTTAATATATACATATATTATATATTATATATACATATATTATATATGTATTATATGTCACCTATTATATATTCTACATAATATATTATACAGAATATATTATGTAATATATAATATATTATACATAACATTATGTAATATATAATATATTATACATAATATAATATGTAATACATAATGTATTATACATAATATAATATGTAATACATAATATATTATACATAATATAATATGTAATATATAATATATTATACATAATATATGATATATAATATATGATATGTAATATATGATATATATGATATGTAATATATGATATATATGATATGTAATATATGATATATAATATATTATATGTAATATAATATATAATATATATGATACATATCTGTATATATGTATTCTATAATATATATAATACATATCTGTATATATGTATTCTATATTATATATAATACATATCTGTATATATGTATTCTATATTATATATAATTATATAATATGATAAGTAAGCTGTGACTTCCTCAACAGTGACTGGAGTTTTATATATATTATATATCATATATATTATATGATGTATTATATAATTATATATTATTATATTATATATGATATATAACATCTATAATATAATATAATAACATATCATATATATGAATATATCATATATCATATTTGCATATATAATATATAATATATGATACATGATATATATCATATATTATGCTACATATTATATATTATGTTACATATGATCTATTATATAATATATTACATAATATATGATATGTTATGTATGATATGTTATGTATGATATATTCTATTTAATATAATATAATACATAAACATATAATATATCATATAACATATATGATATATAGAAAATTCTAGTCACTTGAAGTTACAGCTTATATATAATATAATATATGTATATATAATATTATATATAAAATTTATATAATAATATATATAATATAATATATAATATATAATATATAAAATATAATATATAATATAATATAATAATATAATAATATATAATAATATAATAATATAATCATATAATAATATGTATAATATAATACATAAGGTGTACCTTCCTCAACAGTGACTAGAATTTTATATATATTATATATGATATATTATATATTTATATATTATTGTATATTATATATAATATAGGATATATTATATATTCATATATTATTGTATATTATATATCATATACATATATGTATATATGTATATTTCATATTATATAGTATATTATATATAACATATATGTTATATATAATTCTATGACATATATTCTATAATATATATAATAATTATATATTATATAATATTATATGTTATATATAATATTATATAAAATACATATAATATAATATTATATATAATATTATATTATATAATTATTATATTATATATAATATTATATTATATAATTATTATATTCTATATAATATTATATTATATAATTATTATATTCTATATAATATTATATTATATAATTATTATATTATATAATTATAATATTATATAATTATTATATTATATAATTATAATATTATATAATTATTATATTATATAATTATAATATTATATAATTATTATATTATATAATTATAATATTATATAATTATTATATTATATAATTATATTATATAATTATTATATTATATAATTATATTATATAATTATTATATTATATAATTATATTATATAATTATTATATTATATAATTATATTATATAATTATTATATTATATAATTATAATATTATATAATTATTATATTATATAATTATAATATTATATAATTATTATATTATATAATTATATTCTGTATATATGAATGTATTATTATGTTATACATAATATATAATTATTATGTCATATATAATATAATTATTATAGAATATAATAATTATATATAATATAATATAAGATATATTTTTTATATAATATATTATATATAACATATAATTATTATATAATATATTATATATAACATATAATTATTATATAATATATAATATAATTATTATATAATATATAATATAATTATTATATAATATAATTATTATATAATATATAATATAATTATTATATAATATAATTATTATAATTATTATATAATTATTATATAAGATATAATATAATTATTATATAATATAATTATTATATAAGATATAATATAATTATTATATAATATAATTATTATATAAGATATAATATAATTATTATATAATATAATTATTATATAAGATATAATATAATTATTATATAATATAATTATTATATAATGTAATTATTATATAAGATATAATATAATTATTATATAATATAATTATTATATAAGATATAATATAATTATTATATAAGATATAATATAATTATTATATATATTATAGAATATATGTTATAGAATTATATATAATATATATGTTATATATAATAATATAATATATAATATGAAATATACATATATACGTTTATGTATATTATATATAATATACAATAATATATAAATATATAATATATCATATATAATATATCATATACAATAATATATATATATAATATATCATATATTATATATAAAATTCTAGTCACTGTTGAGGAAGGTACACCTTATGTATCATATTATATAATTATAATATATATAATATGTAATATACATATATACATATAGGTATATATACATGTTTACATATATCATATATCATATACAATATGATATATAATATATATTATATATAATACCCTACATCATTATAATTATTATAATATATATTATTATATTATATATTATATATGATACATAGATATCATATAATATACGATATATAATATATCATATATTATATATTAATATATTATACATGTTATATTTTATGATATATGATATATGATATGATGTATGATATATGATATATAATATATTATATATTATAATATATAAGATAATTCCATTTATAAATATATGGATTTACACATATTGTGTATAATATAATATAAAATAATATGATATATTATATATGTATTATATATTACATATAGTATATATTATGTTACATATATTATATATTATATATACATATATACTAAAAATCATATAATTATATTATATATAGATCATATGTAATAGATATAACATTGCATTTATAAATATATGGATTCACATATATTATTATATAAAATATAATATAAAATAATATAATATATATGTTATATGTATTATATATTACATATAGTATATATTATGTATATTATGTGTATGTTATATATACATATATACTAAAAATCATTATATAATTATGTATTATATATATGATATATAATATATATATAACGTTCTAGTCACTGTTGCGGAAGGTACACCTTACGTATTTACAATAAGACTTAAAAAAATCAAGATTTTGGCGAATAAGGGGTGCCATGGGGCAGGGTGTAATCTTCTTAAGCCTTTTGCCTTTTCTAGAACCAACCTCTAACATTTAGAACATAGGTTTTGGCATAAGCTCTTCTCCTTAGGCCGTCCCCCTGACTCTCATCTCTTTTTCTCTCTATCCCTATCTCTTTATTTTTTCCCTCCCTTGGTTATCTTCGCTCTGTTAAGATAATAATTATGACTGTTTTTATTCTGGATTTTGGTAGGGGACTCTGATGTGTGACAAATGATAACACTGGGAGAAATAAAAGTGTCTTGTTCTTAGATCATATTAGACAGGCAGATCTTACTATATAAAAGTAAAATAAGGCCGGGCGCAGTGGCTCACCCCTTTAATCCCAGCAGTTTGGGAGGCCGAGGTGGGCGAATCACGAGGTCAGGAGATCAAGACCATCCTGGCTAACATGTGAAACCCTGTCTCTACTAAAAAATACAAAAAAATTAGCTGGGTGTGGTGGTGGGTGCCTGTAGTCCCAGCTACTTGGGAGGCTGAGGCAGGAGAATGGCCTGAACCTGGGAGGTGGAGCTTGCGGTGAGCCGAGATCAGGCCACTGCACGCCAGCCTGGGCAACAGAGCGAGGAGACTGCTGTCTCAAAAAAAAAAAAAAAAAGGTAAATTAATAAATTAATACTATATATAAGTGGATGGATGTATAGTAAATGACTCATGCAGAACTACGAATCCATTGTCTTGTCAAATAGTGTATACCCTGAGAAAGTAAAAAGTTGATAATAAATTGTAGTGGGAGAATAAATAGATATAATTTTATAAATTATAAAATTTTTAACAAGAATATTTTTGTGTAATAAAATGTAATAAGAATTTGTGTAATAGGAATTAAGGTTTAAGGTTTTGGCATATGAAATTCTTACCTGAGCACTGGCAAATTGTTGTATAAATATGTATTTAGAAACTTTCCTAAGCCTCTAATTATTACAAATAGGCTTCCTGCACTTGGATAAGGACTGATCCTACAGTAAAGGCAGCAAATTTATGCCACAGCACCAGGAATAGCTTTGGATTTAGTGATTCGGGCCATAAAACTTGGAAAATGTACCAGGTACTTCTGAAAAATAGCATTATGTGAAGAGGGAAGCTGAAAACTGGAACGCTGGCTGAAATTCTGTATAAGAGCTGGCAATTGTTTATCAGCTCCTTGCCCCCGTTGGTTGTGGGTTAATCTTGGGCACTAACTCCTCTGAACTTCTGTGGATATGCACATGTGGGCTCCCTGTATCATCTGTGGCTTTGGAGAAGCCAGTGTTCTATGGAACACTTGGGGTGGGGAAACCCGAAATTGTAGTGCTTGCCATTTCTGTGGTGTAAATACTGTCACCTGGCTGTTTTCAAATTATCTGCATGATGTAACTGAATGCGAAATTGGGAATTGATGTTCACAATAAGCTCTTCTACCTGTACCTCATCTAATCCACACTAGAGAGATACCGTATACCAGGGATTATCACCAAAAATAGACCCTCATTTCCATCTAGCTTGTGAGTGATCCAGTTCAACAGTATCATCCTAAGGATCTGTTTTCTAGGCCCACTCCTGGTATAAACAGTCTTAGCTTGGATTCTCCTTAAAAGCAAGAGCCGGAGAAAACAACTCTAGGTAGTTCATCTGGGTGGTAACACCAGGGAGCAGGGGTGAGGGACTGGGCAGAAGAAAATGTGGAAAGAATAATGTAGGATAAGCTTGCATTATCAGGGTCACTGCTGAGCCCAGCTGGGGCATGATGCTACTCAGAACTTTTTGAGAATTGTGTTGAATGTCTCTTAGAGTTCTCTACCTAAAGGTCTACTGGAAGGAGCAATTATTTGCCAGCTCCTTGTCCCCATTGGTTGTGGGTTAATCTTGGGCACTAACTCCTCTGAACTTCGATGGATATGCATATACTTAGTGGGCTCCCTGTGTCATTTCTGGCTTTGGAGAAGCCCCATAGCATACAGAGAAAGATGTGGGGTATGACACTGACCACATGAGAGAATTGTGGTCTGCTAAGAACTATCCTTCACAGTCGTGACTGGAATCAGAAGTGAGGCTAAGCAGGTGTGGGCAGGGCATCAGAAGCATCTGATACATACAGAGGATACTTTATGTTTTGAAAGTGGACCAAAAAGCATTTATTCACAATGAAGCTACTATTTAGGATCATGAGTCTTGTGGGATTAAATTGTTTATCAAAGAACTGAAAGAGGCCGGGCATGGTGGCTCATGCGTGTAATCCCAGTGCTTTGGGAGGCTGAGGCAGGCAGATTGCTTGAGCTCAGGAGTTTGAAACCAGCCTATGCAATGTGGTGAAACCCCAAAGTCTCTACTAAAAATACAAAAACTAGCTAGATGTGGTGGCTTGTGCCTGTAGTTCCACTACTTGGGAGGCTGAGATGGGAGGATCACTTGGACCCAAGAGATCCAGCCTGCAGTGAGCCACGATTGCATCACTGCACTCCAGCCTCGGCAACAGAATGAGACCCTGTCTCAAAAAGAAAAAAAAAAAAAAGAGCCGAAAGATATAATTGTTATTCTCCATTTTACATCCTCTTCCTCAAGTAAAACTCTGTGTTATAGAGTGTTTCTTTATCATAAGAAATTCATAGAAGGGATTTTAATCTATTTCATCAACATTTAAAATATTTGAGCCAATATGTTCACTTATTTAATGAATATTTAATATTGGAAATTTGAAAATATAAGCTTAATTTATGAAACCATGCAGTCATTTAAAAGATCTTTTGTAGGTGTTCTATAAGGGATAAGAGTTGATATAAAACACTTTTTGTGAGGTATAGGCATTAATTACTGCTTTTAAATTTCTTTCAGATAACACTTCTGGAGGCGTTAGTGCTTCTGATACATAATTATATATCTTTGCTGTGATTTGTTTCCACTTTGTAAAGGAAGAGAGAAAATATCAATATAGTCCCAAGCTACTCTCTTATTAAACCTCTTCAGCCTTGACAGTTTTTTTTGGGATATCATCTTTATATTGTTTTCTCTCTTTGAGATTGGTAGCTGTGAATTCTTTGTATATTTGATTGCCTTTAGATATCTGTTAAAATGCAAGGAGAGCAAGGAGGATAGCAAAAACTTCATGACATACGATTCATGCTTTGCCTCAGCTTCTGTAGAAAAAGGGGAACAAAAACTAGAGCTGGCCTAGTACTACTGAAGCAATTCTCTCCTAACCCCTTTGATCTGTCACTCACCTTCCCTATCAGCCTTTCTCTGAACTATTCCCAAACTAATAGTCGGAGATCCTGTGAAATTCTGCTAGATGTAATCCCCAATGCTGAATTCTAAAAATTTGGTTCTTTGTGTTTGCACTAGTATCTGAGATAAAATACTGATTTTGTGTATGAACAAGGGGAACCATTGAGATTGTTAAAAGTTTTAACTTACCATGGCTGGCAAGATGACTGAATAGGAACTGCTCCGGTCTGCAGCTCCCAGCGAGACCAACATAGAAGGCGGGTGATTTCTGCATTTCCAACTGAACCTCCGCTGGTGATACCCAGGCAAGCAGAGTCTGGAGTGGACCTCCAGCAAAATCCAGCAGACCTGCAGCAGAGGGTCCTGACTGTTAGAAGGAAAACTAACAAACAGAAAGGAATAGCATCAACATCAACAAAAAGGACATCCACACAAAAACCCCATCTGAAGGTCACCAGCATCAAAGGCCGAAGGTAGATAAATCCATGAAGATGAGGAAAAACCAGCAGAAAAAGGCTGAAAATTCCAAAAACCAGAAGGCCTCTTCTCCTCCAAAGGATCGCAACTCCTCGCCAGCAAAAGAACAAAACTTGATGGAGAATGAGTTTCACGAATTGATAGAAGTAGGCTTCAGAAGGTGGGTAATAGCAAACTCCTCCAAGCTAAAGGAGCATGTTCTAACCCAATGCAAGGAAGCTAAGAACCTTGAAAAAAGGTTAGAGGAATTGCTAACTAGAATAAACAGTTTAGAGAAGAACGTAAATGACCTGATGGAGCTGAAAAACACAGCACGAGAACGTTTTGAAGCATACATAAGTATCAATAGCCAAATCGATCAAGTGGAAGAAAGGATATCAGAGATTGAAGATCAACTTAATGAAATAAAGCGTGAAGACAAGATTAGAGAAAAAAAAATGAAAAGGAATGAACAAAGCCTCCAGAAATATGGGACTATGTGAAAAGACCAAACCTAAGTTTGATTGGTGTACCTGAAAGTGATGGAGAGAATGGAACCGAGTTGGAAAACACTCTTCAGGATATTATCCAGAAGAACTTCCCTAGCCTAGCAAGACAGACCAACATTCAAATTCAGGAAATACAGAGAACACCACAAAGATGCTCCTTGAGAAGAGCAACCCTAAGACACATAATACACAGTCATCAGATTTACCAAGGTTGAAATGAAAGAAAAAAAATTAAGGGCAGCCTGAGAGAAAGATTGGGTTACCCACAAAGGGAAGCTCATCAGACTAACAGTAGATCTCTCTGCACAAACCCTTCAAGCCAGAAGAGTGGGGGCCAATATTCAACATTTTTTTTTTTGAGACGGAGTCTCGCTCTGTGACCCAGGCTGGATTGCAGTGGCATGATCTCGGCTCACTGCAACCTCCGCCTCCCAGGTTCAAGCATTTCTCCTGCCTCAGCCTCCCATGTAGCTGGGACTACAGGTGCTGGCCACCACGCACGGCTGATTTTTGTATTTTTAGTAGAGACAGGGTTTCACCATGTTGGTCAGGCTGGTCTCGATCTCCCGACCTCAGGTGATCTGCCCGCTTCAGCCTCTCAAAGTGCTGGGATTACAGGTGTGAGCCACCATGCCTGGCTAACATTCTTAAAGAAAATAATTTTCAACTCAGAATTTCATATCTAGCCAACCTAAGCTCCATAAGCGAAGGAGAAATAAAATCCTTTACAGACAAACAAAGGCTGAGAGATTTTGTCACCACCAGGGCTGCCTAACAAGAGCTCCTGAAGGAAGCACTAAATATGGAAAGGAACAACTGATACCAGCCACTGTAGAAACATACCAAATAGTAAAGGCCATTGACATTATGAAGAAACTGCATCAGTAACAGGCAAAATAACCAGCTAGCATCATAATGACAGGATCAAATTCACACATAACAATATTAACCTTAAATGTAAATGGGCTAAATGCCTCAATTAACTGGCAATTGGACTCAATAGACTCAATAGCCTCATAGACTGGCAAATTGGATAAAGAGTCAAGACCCATCAGTGTGAATACACCTGAATACATTCAGGAGACCCATTTCACGTGCAAAGACACACATAGGCTCAAAATAAAGGGATGGAGGAATATTTACCAGCAATTGGACCAAAAAAAAAAAAAAAAAAGCGGGGGTTGCAATCCTAGTCTCTGATAAAACAGACTTTAAACCAATAAAGATACAAAAAAGACAAAGAAGGGCATTACATAATGGTGAAGGGATCAATGCAACAAGAAGAGTTAACTATTCCAAATGTATATGCAAGCAATACAGGAGCACCTAGATTCATAAAGCAAGTTCTTAGAGACCTACAAAGAGACTTAGATTTCCACACAATAATACTGTGAGACTCTAACACCCCACTGTCAGTATTACACAGATCAACGAGACAGAAAATTAACAAGGATATTCAGGACTTGAACTCAGCTCTGGACCAAGTGGACCTAATAGACATCTACAGAACTCTCCACCCCAAATCAACAGAATATACATTCTTCTCAGCACCACATAACACTTATTCTAAAGTTGACCACAAAATTGGAAGTAAAGCACTCCTCAGCAAATGCAAAAGAATGGAAATCATAACAAACAGTCTCTCAGACCACATTGCAATCAAATTAGAACTCAGGATTAAGAAACTCAGTCAAAACCGCACAACTACATGGAAACTGAACAACCTGCTCCTGAATGACTACTGGGTAAATAACAAAATTAAGGCAGAAATAAATAAGTTCTTTGAAACCAATGAGAACAAAGACACAAAGTACCAGAATCTCTGGGACACAACAAAAGCAGTGGTTAGAGGGAAATTTATAGCACTAAAGGCCCACAAGAGAAAGTGGGAAAGACCTAAAATTGACACCCTAACATCACAATTAAAAGAACTAGAGAAGCAAGAGCAAACAAATTCAAAAGCTAGCAGAAGACAAGAAATAACTAAGATCAGAGCAGAACTGAAGGAGATAGAGACACAAAAAACCCTTCAAAAAATCAATGAATCCAGGAACTGTTTTTTTTTTGAAAAGATTAACAAAATAGACCACTAGCCAGACTAATAAAGAAGAACAAAGAGAAGAATGAAATAGAAAAAATAAAAAATGATAAAGGGGTTATCACCACTGATCCCACAGAAATACAAACTACCATCAGAGAATACTATAAACACCTCTATGCAAATAAACTAGAAAATCTAGAAGAAATGGATAAATTCCTGGACACATACACCCTCCCAAGACAAAACCAGGAAGAAGTTGAATCCCTGAATAGACCAATAACAAGTTCTGAAATTGAGGCAGTAATTAATAGCCTACTAACCAAAAAAAGCCCAGGACCAGATGTATTCACAGCCGAATTCTACCAGAGGTACAAAGAGGAGCTGGTACCATTCCTTCTGAAACTATTCCAAACAATAGACAAACAGGGACTCCTCCCTAACTCATTTTATGAGGCCAGCATCATCCTGATACCTAAACCTGGCAGAGATACAACAAAAAAAGAAAATTTCAGGCCAATATCCCTGATGAACATCGATGTGAAAATCCTCAATAAAATGCAAACCAAATCCAGCAGCACATCAAAAACTTATCCACCACAATCAAGTGGGCTTCATCCCTGGGATGCAAGGCTTGTTCAACATATGCAAATCAATAAATGTAATCCATCCCATAAACAGAACCAACTACAAAAACCACATCATTATCTCAACAGATGCAGAAAAGGCCTTCGATAAAATTCAACACCCCTTCATGCTAAAAACCTTCAGTAAACTAGGTATTGATGGAATGTATCTCAAAATAGTAAGAGATATTTATGATAAACCCACAGTCAGTATCATTCTGAATGGGCAAAAGCTGGAAGCATTTCCTTTGAAAACCAGCACAAGACAAGAATGCCCTCTCTCACCACTATTCAACATAGTATTGGGTGTTCTGACCAGGGCAATCAGGCAAGAGAAGAAATAAATTGTATTCACATAGGAAAAGAGGAAGTCAAATTGTGTCTGTTTGCAGATGACATGATTGAATATTTAGAAAACCCCATTGTCTCAGTCCCAAATCTCCTTAAGCTGATAAGCAACTTCAGCAAAGTCTCAGGATGCAAAATTAATGTGCAAAAATCACAAGCATTTCTATACACCAATAATAGACAGAAAGCCAAATCATGAGTGAACTCCCTTTTACAATTGCTACAAATTGAATAAAATACCTAGGAATACAACTTACAAGGGATGTGTGAGGACCTCTTCAAGGAGAACTATAAACCATTGCTCAAGGAAATAAAAGAGGACACAAACAAATGGAAAAACATTCCATGCTCGTGGGTTGGAAGAATCAATATTGTGAAAGTGGCCATACTGCCCAAAGTAATTTATAGATTTAATGCTATCCCCATCAAGCTACCATTGACTTTCTTCATAGAATTAGAAAAAACTACTTTAAATTTCATATGGAACCAAAAAAGAGCCTGTATAGCCTAGACAATCCTAAGCAAAAAGAACAAAGCTGGAGGCATCACGCTACCTGACTTCAAACTATACCACAAGGCTACAGTAACCAAAGCAACATGGTACTGATACCAAAACAGATATATAGACCAATGGAACAGAACAGAGGCCTCAGAAATAATGCCACAAATCTACAACCATCTGATCGTTGACAAACCTGACAAAAACAAGCAATGGGGAAAGGATTCCCTATTTAATAAATGGTGTTGGGAAAACTGGCTAGCTACATGCAGAAAACTGAAACTGGACCTCGTTCTTACACCTTATACAAAAACTAACTCAAGATGGATTAAAGGCTTAAATATAAAATCTAAAACCATAAAAACCCTAGAAAAAAACCTAGGCAATACCATTCAGGACATAGGCATGAGCAAAGTCTTCATGACTAAAACTCCAAAAGCAACGGCAACAGAAGCCAAAATAGACAAATGAGATCTAATTAAACCAAAGAGCTTCTGCATAGCAAAAGAAACTATCTTCAGAGGGAACAGGCAACCTACAGAATAGGAGAACATTTTTGCAATCTATCCATCTGGCAAAGGGCTAATATCCAGAATCTACAAGGAATTTAAAGAAATTTACAAGAAAAAAACAAACAACCCCAACAAAAAGTGGGCAAAGGATATGAACAGACACTTCTCAAAAGAAGACATTTATTGGCCAACAAACATGAAAAAAGCTCATCATCACTGGTTGTTAGAGAAATACAAATCAAAACCATGGTGAGATACTGTCTCATGCCAGTTAGACTGGCGATCATTAAAAAATCAGGAAACAACAGATGCTGGAGTGGATGTGGAGAAATAGGAATGCTTTTACACTGTTGGTGGGAGTGTAAATTAGTTCAACCATTGTGGAAGACAGTGTGGCAATTCCTCAAGGATCTAGAACCAGAAATACCATTTGACCCAGCAATCCTATTACTGGGTATATACCTAAAGGATTATAAATCATTCTACTATAAAGACACATGCACACATATGTTTATTGCAGCGCTATTCACAATAGCAAAGACTTGGAACTAACCCAAATGCCCATCAATGATAGATGGATAAAGAAAATGTGGCACATACACACCATGGAATACTATGCAGCCATAAAAAAGGATGGGTTCATGTTTTTTGCAGGGACATGGATGAAGCTGGAAACCATCGTTGTCAGCAAACTAACACAGGAACAGAAAACCAAACACTGCATGTTCTCACTCATAAGTAGGAGTTGAACAATGAGAATACACGGACACAGGGAGGGGAACATCACACACTGGGGCCTGTTGAGGGGTGGGGGCTAGGGGAGGGAGAGCATTAGGAGAAATACCTAATGTAGATAATGGGTTGGTGGGTGCAGCAAACCACCATGGCACGTATATACCTATGTAACAAACCCACATGTTCTGCACATGTATCCTAGAACTTAAAGTATTAAAAAAAAGTTGTAACTTATTTAAATTCATTATCAACAATCATAATTAGAAAGGATCATGGTCTAGTTTTTCCTTATTTTTGAATCAGTGGTATTAGGCCCTTTTTAGGGATAGCTGAAAATCTCTGATATTTATTTGCTGTTGCATAACTTCTGAGACATAAATTCTTGGTTTACTCATGATAATTGTTAATATACCTATATTTGATAACATGAATTGATTTTAATAATGAAACCTTAAACTCTTATTTTTGTATTAGTAAAAAGAGTAGCATTCCCAAACAAGGATCATTCATATCCAGAGTACCTTATAGTAAAGGTCCTGCTTATCCAGCTGATTAGCTTCAGTCAATTAAGTTACCCACTCTTAAGGTTATATGAAAAGTGATCTTACAACTCAGAACATTGTAAGCATTTGCATGTATTATTTGAAAAGAACTAAATCTGCATTTTTAAAAAATACCTGCCTGAAACTTTTTTACCTGTGTAGATACTAATGTTTGCAATATACAGCCCAGCCAGTCCCACTTCCCAGGCAGATTGGTCTTTCAGATGGAACCTGTAATTTTAGTCCCATATCTGGTGGGGCTAAAATGTCCTTTGAATCACAGCCCCTGTTCTAATTCTCAATGTTTATTCAATCTATGTAACTAGGCTTCTGCCAGTGCACTTGGCTAGGGCTCTAACTCCTTGTCTAATTCTTGCCAGTTTCCACATGAACCACCTGAAATAGGGAATCATCACACCGTAACATAGAGTAACAGTTCAAAGAAGGGATTCCTGCTACAGTGTCCTACTAGATAGATGGTTCTCGGACATTGTAACTGTTCCTAATTAAATAAAAGTTTCTATGTCCTTTTATGTGCCAAGCCATTTTGATTAGCTGCTTTCAAGGTCTCCTGGGGGGTTCAGCCCTATCATTTGGTCAGTTCTCCTCATTTGGTCAGTTCTCCTAGTCTTATTCTTGCATGGCCGCTAATTATTACTTGATCCCTTCTTGTTCTTGCACTGTTCATTGCTAAAATTGAGGTGGAGCTTGTGTAAAATGCAATATGAACTGTATACCATTATCCAAGTCATTAACATGATTAAAAATAGCTACCATTTATTGAAAACTATGTATAACTCAAATGTCTGAGATTCAACATCTGGTTTCTAAAATAAGGTTATATATTCTTTTAAATATGTGAATTCCAATAGCTTAAGTTTCTACTGTCCAAGTGCCAGAAATTAGCCCTTTAAAGTGTTTCTTGGCTATTTCTGAGTCATCCCAAGAGCTCTCTCAATTGTGCTCAGGAAGAGGACTGTATTAGTCTGCTTTCATGCTGCTGATCAAGACATACCAGAAACTGGGCAATTTACAAAAGAAAGAGGTTTATTGTACTTCCAGCTCCATATGGCTGGGGAGGCCTCACCATCATGGTGGAAGGTGAAAGACGTGTCTCACATGGCGGCAGATAAGAGAAGAGAACTTGTGCAGGGAAACTCTCCTTTTTAAAACCATCATATCTCATGAGACTTATTCGCTGAGAATAGCATGGGAAAGACCTGTCCCCATGATTCAGTTACCTCTCACCGAATCCCTCCCACAATATGTGGGAATTCAAGATGAGATTTGGGTGGGGAAACAGTCAAACCATATTATTTCACCCCTGGCCCCTCTCAAATCTCAGGTCCTCACATTTCAAAGCCAGTCATGTCTTCTCAACAGTCCCCCGAAGTCTTAACTCATTTCAGCATTAACTCAAAAGTCCACAGTCAAAAGTCTCATCTGAGATAAGGCAAGTCCCTTCTACCTATGAGCCTGTAAAATCAAAAGCAAGTTAGTTACTCCCTAGCTACGATGGGGGTACAGGCATTGGGTAAATACAGCCATTCCAAATGGGAGAAATTGGCCAAAACAAAGGGGCTACAGGCCCCACACAAGTCTGAATGCCAGTAAGGCAGTCAAATCTTAAAGCTCCAAAATGATCTCCTTTGACTCCATGTCTTGCATCCAGGTCACAGTGATGCAAGAGGTAGGTTCCCATAGTCTTGGGCAGCTCTGCCTCTGTGGCTTTGCAGGGTACAGCTTCCCTCCTGGCTTCTTTCATGGTCTGGCATTGAGTGTCTGTGGCTTTTCCAGGTGCATGGATGGTGCAAGCTGTTGGTGGATCTACCATTCTGGGGTCTGGAGGATGGTGGCCCTCTTCTCACAGCTTCACTATGCAGTGTCCCAGTAGGGACTCTGTGTGGGGGCTCCAGTCCCACATTTCCCTTCTTCACTGCCCTAGCAGAGGTTCTCCATGAGAGCCCTGCCCCTGCAGCAAACTTCTGCCTGGTGGACATTTAGGTATTTCCATACATCTTCTGAAATCTAGGCAGAGGTTCCCAAACCTCAATTCTTTTTTTTTTTTTAAATTTTACTTTAACTTCTGGGATACATGTGCAGAACATGAGGGTTTGTTACATAGGTATACATGTGCCATGGTGGTTTGCTGCACCTATCAACCCGTCATCTAGGTTTTAAGTCCCTCATGCGTTAGGTATTTGTCTTAATGCTCTCCATCCCCTTTCCTCCCATTCCCCGACAGGCACCAGCATGTGATGTTCCCTTCCGTATGTCCATTTATTTTCATTGTTCAACTCCCACTTATGAGTGAGAATATGCAGTTTGGTTTTCTGTTCCTGTGTTAGTTTGCTGACAACGATGGTTTCCAGCTTCATCCATGTCCCTGCAAAGGACATGAACTCATTCTTTTTTTATGGCTACATAGTATTCCATGGTGTATATGTGCCATATTTTCTTTATCCAGTCTATCATTGATGGGCATTTGGGTTGGTTCCAAGTCTTTGCTATTGTGAATAGCGCTGCAATAAACATATGTGTGCATGTGTCTTTATAGTAGAATGACTTATAATCCTTTGGGTATATACCCAGTAATGGGATTGCTGGGTCAAATGGTATTTCTGGTTCTAGATCCTTGAGGAATCACCACACTGTCTTCCACAATGGTTGAACTAATTTACACTCCCACCAACAGTGTAAAAGCATTCCTATTTCTCCACATGCTCTCCAGCATCTGTTGTTTCCTGACTTTTTAATGATGGCCACTCTAACTGGCATGAGATGTTATCTCATCGTGGTTTTGATTTGCATTTCTCTAACGACCAGCGATGATGAGTTTTTTTCATTTGTTTGTTTGCTGCATAAATATCTTCTTTTGAGAAGTGTCTGTTCATATCCTTCATCCACTTTTTGATGGAGTTGTTTTTTTCTTGTAAATTTCTTTAAGTTCCTTGTAGATTCTGGATATTAGCTCTTTGTCAGATGGATAGATTGCAAAAATGTTCCCCTATTCTGTAGGTTGTCTGTTCCCTCTGAAGATAGTTTCTTTTGCTATGCAGAAGCTCTTTAGTTTAATTAGATCAATTTATCAATTTTGGCTTTTGTTCCAGTGGCTTTTGGTGTTTTAGTCATGAAGACTTTGCTCATGCCTATGTCCTGAATGGTATTGCCTAGGTTTTTTTCTAGGGTTTTTATGGTTTTAGGTTTTACAATTAAGTCTTTAATCCGTCTTGAATTAGTTTTTGTATAAGGTGTAAGGACGAGGTCCAGTTTCAGTTTTCTGCATATGGCTAGCCAGTTTTCCCAACATCATTTATTAAATAGGGAATCGTTTCACCATTGCTTGTTTTTGTCAGGTCCCAAACCTCAATTCTTGACTTCTCTGCACTTGCAGGCTCAACACCAGGTGGAAGCTGCCAAGGCTTGGGACTTGCACCCTCTGAAGCCATGGCTGGAGCTCTATTTTGGCCCCTTTCAGCCACGGCTGGAGCAGCTGGGACACAAGGCACCATGTCCCTAGGCTGCACACAGCACGGGGACCCTGGGCCCAGCCCAGGAAACCATTCTTTCCTTCTAGGCCTCTGGGCCTGTGATGGGAGGGGCTGCCGTGGAGACCTCTGATATGCCTTGGAGACATATTCCCCATTGTCTTGGGGCTTAACACTTGGCTCATTATTTATGCAAATTTCTGCAGCCGGCTTGGATTTCTCCTCAGAAAATGGGGTTTTCTTTTCTATCATATTGTCAGGCTAAAATTTTCCAAGCTTTTGTGCTTTGCTTCCCTTTTAAAACTGAATGCCTTTAACAGTACCCAAGTCATATATTGAAAGCTTTGATGCTTAGAAATTTCTTCTGCCAGATACCCTAAATCATCTGTCTCAAGTTCAAAGTTCCACACATCTTTAGGGAAGGGGCAAAATGCCTCCAGTTTCTTTGCTAAAATGTAACAAGAGTCACCTTTTCTCCAGTTCCCATCTCCATCTGAGACCACCTCAGACTGGATTTCATTGTCCATATCATTATCATCATTTTGGTCAAAGTCATTCAACAAGTCTCTAGGGAGTTCCAAACTTTCCCTTATTTTTCTCTCTTCTTCTGAGCCCTCCAAACTGTTCCATCTTCTGCCTATTACCCAGTTCCAGTCGCTTCCACATTTTTGGGTATCTTTTCAGTAATGCTGCACTCTACTGGTACCAATTTACTGTATTAGTCCACTTTTACACTGCTGATAAAGACATACCCAATACTGGGTGATTTGCAAAAGAAAGAGGTTTATTGGACTTACAGTTCCATATGGCTGGGAGGCCTCACAATCATGGTGGAAGGTGAGGCATGTCTCACATGGTGGCAGACAAGAGAAAAGAACTTGTGCAGGGAAACTCCCCTTTTTAAAACCATCAGATCTCATTAGACTTATTAACTGTCATGAGAACAGCACTGGAAAGACCTGCCCCCATGATTCAATTACCTCCCACTGGGTCCCTCCCACAACACGTGGGAATTCAAGATGAGATTTGGGTGGGGACACAGCCAAACTATATCAAGGTCCACTATATTTTTCTGTTTTGGATGCCTTGCCCTGCTGCTTTGGATCCTGTTCTCCAGGTCACTATTCCATCCCAGCCAGGACACAGATTCTTTCCTTAATTTTCCATAGAATAGCATTTTAACTAGACTTTCCAGAAAAAGGCAAGATAAAGAAAAGACAATACAGATAATGGTTTACAACAGTAACTGTGGCTATACCCAGTACCCTTTGGTCCAAGTTCTGGGCCATTTTCAAGGTATCCTTGAAAAGTGTTCTTCTGAATTGTTTCTATCTACCACTGTTGTGGACATGCCACTGTGTGATACTCTCTAGTTTGTCTCTTCCATCTGGAGCCTAGGCCCCCAAAACTGTGGGGCTTCAGAGAGAAAAGGGACGTTCTCCCCTTTTTAGCTAAAATCCTGGGTTTCTAGCTCTCTTTCCTGTTACAGAGTTAACTTCTCCCTCAGAATAAGTAACAATGGGGATATCCATTCTCTCCAGGATTAATCTCATTCCTTCACTATAGGATATGGTCTGGTCCTGTGAGTACCACCCATCTCCTCTTATCATCCAGGCAATTGCTATAGCTGTCTTTAATGCATTCCTAGAAATCTGAATTATTGTCTTAACATCATGTTTGGGACTTAAATAGTCCATTCCAGGTTGTGCTATGCCAGTCTGGATGGGGCTGTTTACAGAATTTATCTTCTTTCCTTCCTTTATCTCTCTCCCTTCCTACTTCCTCTCTGTCCCCCTCCTCTTCTTCCCTTTCTTCCTATCCTTTTTCATTTTAGTCTTGGGGCCTTTGTAAACATGCAGTGTTCTATAGCAATGCTTCTTCTCAAGTTTCTTTTCTTCCTTCCACTGCAGAGGCAGTTTTGGTTGTCACAGTAGTTGCGGGACACACCTGGCATTTAATTTGCTGGGGCCTGTTAAAAAGAAAACTATTAACAAGTGATATTTGTTAAAGCTTAATAAAGAAGAATTTATTTAGGACTATCACAGTATAGGGACCACTGCAATAGGTCTTGTGGTAGAGGAGAGAGATTGTGCTCAACTCTCAATACAGCATGGGCAAGTGAGAATTTATAGTGAGTGACCAGAGTGGGGTCACTGAAAATTGCCAGGAAGAAACATCAGGGGTAAGAGGGGTTCTGGGTAAACCAATCTAACTAGATTCTTGCTGAAGACAGGCCAAGGTGATCAGATATCACCTGGGGAATGGTGGTGGATGAGGAACCCAATCAAGGGAGATCAGATATGGAGCGGGAGGGTTGGGGGGAGGGGTGATTCTTGCTAAACTGACTTAGCAGGGCTGTTGATGAAAACTAGATTTTTCAAGGAAGTACATAAATGGGCCTAGATGAAGTTTCAGAAGGTCAACTACAGTTTTGTCAAGCAAGGAATCTTTGTCAGTCCAAAGAAACTTAGAGGGTTTACAGTGTGTGGAACTCTTCTCTACAATGAATTGTCCCCACATCCCATGCAACTTTCTAATTTCCCAGTGGACATTCATGTATGTTCTGCTTATAATTTTCTAAGCCTTGAACCTAACTCTGGTTTTACTTACAAACACGTAGTATTTTTTGGCACAGTTTTAATATATACTGAATTTCTAGGAATGCAACCATTTAGGTATATCAAAGGAAGATTGTTTTTATTTTGTTCTGTATTATATCAAGAGTTGTGCACTATTATAGAAAAATCATGTCACTACTGAAATGCTGCTTGTGGTATTTGAATTGACAATACAACAATGCATCCTTATCTATCTACATTTGTAGCTGCCACATTCATAGTGATTCTGTGCATAAGGGGAAGAGTGACTGTTTTCCAGTGCAAGTGTGCCTGATCATTTATATAATGAAATGCAAATATATAATTTATGTGAATACATACATATATATAAGATATATATAAAATATATTTTTAATGAGTTAGTATAGTCAGTATGTAGTTAGTAACTATAAATTTCATTTCAGGATATTAAAAAGGAACATTGGAAAATATTTGTTTTATAAAGATGGGTTCAAGGACTATGTAAATTCATACAGGAAAAATAAACTGTTCTCTTTAAGAAACAATAAAACTCTACAGAGACATAGCTCACTGAATTTCTCTGAGTGAAACAACTACAATTATTTCCTTCATGACATTTAGGTAAGACTTGCTTTACATTTGCACAAACAAAATCTACTGTCTTTGTTTTCTCAGAACAGAGACAGAACTTTTGAGATTAGAGTTGCAAAGACAGGACAATTTCTTTAACATTTTAAAAGCTGTATTATTTTTAAAATTAAGTGTGTTAATGCTTCAGAAGTGGTATAATACAGCCCTTTTCAAATAATTTGAAATAAGAAGGTTCAATGATAGTAAATGTTAATTTCATTCTGGGTGTTCTGTATCTCTGAAAATGATTGTGATTTTCAAAGCTGCAGAAGCAAGTTGTTTTTAGAACCATCAATACAAGATGGTCTGGTTTATGAATATATTCAAGGGATTGAGAGGATGATTAATTGATAAAAGAAATGTCACCTGAAAGGTGTGGGCTGGGAATTCTCATTAAAGAGTTGAGAAAGAAGTAACCAAGTAATCAATGAACTAAAGCAGACATGATTGACTGTAATTACTCTGCTTGTTAAGGTTATTGACTAACAGCAAGAGGGGCTGTCAAAACTGAAGCATGGTGCCTTGGGAAAATTAAATGAGAGAAATTAATGAGAAAAACATTCATTTTAGCCCTTCTATTATTACCAAGGCAACAAAGCTAATGTGTCAACTTCAGTAGTTTGTTCTGAAATAGTTAAAATGAGACTGAAAACATTAGCACTAAATTCACCCTGACTGGCATCTAAATGTGATATTTGGGTTTACACAAAGTGAAATACAGGTAGGGAGAGAAATTAGGTGGTAACTATAATACATAAAGACAACAAGCAAGGCATAACTCTAGTTTGTGTAAGGTAAGGTAGCATTAATAGTTGTAAAGATGGAGATAAGGCAATGGATTTGAAGGCTATTGGAGAAATAAAATTAATAGAATACCAATCTCTGATGAAGCTGACATCTTTCATTTCGTATCAAGGTGAATGTAACTTTCACCAGGAAATTTTCCTTGATTATCCCCTCCTCCTGGAGCTATCCCTACCTCCTTTTAATTCCTATAGCTATTGATGCTTACCTTGTATTATAGTTAATTTGCATATGCCATACAGTAATGGACACTGCCACTGCCCCTAGCTTTTATCCCAATGGTGAAGACAGAATAAGTAAACAAATAAAAAAAATGCAAGGTTGTGATAAGTGACTGGGAACAGTGAGATAAAAAATAGTAAGGAAAGACCTCTATGAGAAGGTGAAGGATTATATCAAAGATGAAAATGAGCCAGACGTGTAAATAGCTGGGAGCAAATGGTTACAGGCAAAGGAACAGCAAGTGCAATTGCCCTAGGGGAATATGGCTGGTTATTTTATAAATAGAGAGTATATCTGGAGTCAGTATATTAGAGGGGAGAGTGTTTTGAGTCGAGGGGAAAGAATGTTGTGAGTTGAGGTGAAAGAGGTTGACAACAGCCAGATCATGCAGGGCCTTGTAGATTTGGTAAAGAATTTGGATTTTCTGCTGTGAGTAATAGGAAGCCTTTGGATAATTTTAAGCAGGAGAATAACATGAGCTGAACTTCTAAGTTCTGAAAAATCACTTAGAAGCTATGTAGAGAATGGCTACCAATGTTGGAATGGTCAGGGTAGGAGAGCTAGAGAAATGTGGACATGTTAAAGACAGATTTTGTAAGTAGGATCAGTGGGAATTCTGGATGGTAATGAGGGAAAAGAATGAATGAAGGATGACTCCTAGGCTTTGGCTTATGCAGTAATTGGGTGATGGTACCAATTATTGGGATATGAATGACAGAGAAAAATAGGTTTGAGAGACAAAATCAAGAACTTTTTGGGACATATCAAGTTTGAAGTGTGTATTGTTTATTCAAATGGACAAGGCAGTTTGGATATATTGCTATGGGGGTCATGAGAGAGGTCTGGACTAGGATACAAAGTTGGGAACCATTAGCATATGGATGTGTAACTGGTTTGAGTGAACTAGCTTGTTTTCTTCTATCTGTATCTCCCTTTGCTCTGTTGCCTCTCCCTTTCCTATTCCTTAATGACACATCAGGTAGGTGCCTGCTATTTTTAGTTCTTTAAAGGCCTGCTTGTCCAATTTAACACTTCCATTTCATTCTAATTTAAATCTCCCTCCCTTTCCCCCAGCACTGACCAGATGTCCTCCCAAGGGACTTGGAATGGGGAAAGAGTTTTTTTTCATCACTTCTGCTCTGGTATCGTCAAGAGGAGAGGAAGTAGTTGGCCTTGTTCCCCTAACTTTTCAAGTCCACTAACTTTTCCTCTAATATTATGGCTAGTATAACTGAGTACCTCCATTTTTCTAAAAGATTATTTATTTTTTTCTTTCTTCTTTTTTCTTTCCTCCTTTCTCCCACTTCCTACTTAGCTCTTTAGAAATGCAATTATAACCTTTTACCTCCTCTTCACCAGACAATCCCTGCAGGGTGAGTTAATCCAACTATGTGCTTACAAGCTCCAGAGCCCAACTCTCTCCCACCAGGAGACTGTTTTGAGAGAAGACAGACAGTTAATCTACACCTCAAAGTATGCCTGCTACAAAACTCGTTCCTAACTGGAGAGTTTCGGCTATTTTTACAAGCTGGTTCTGCCCACAGAGACACTAATGGTTACCAGCTTGACTGCCCAGTAGATAAGGCACCAAAGCAAGTTATGCAGACCCCCATCTGCATTTCCCTCCCCTGCATGCCATTCATGCCAAGACCCCTTTTAAAAGCACCTGCTTTCTGCTTCAAAAGTGAAGCAGCACCCTTAAAGGCAGAAGTCTGCACTTCTTCCCCTAAGCCAGCTTTGGAATAAAAAGTCACCTTCTTTATACCAGACTTTGCTCTTGTTAATTGGACTCTGCAAGCTGTGGGCAACTGAACCTGCATTTCGGTTACACTAGGTAGGAGAGGGCATAGGAGAGGAAGAGCATGTAGCTCTTTTCTTAACTGCTTCTTAGTAATCCCTGAGTGAGATGTCTATCCTCAAATACTGGAAATTCCTTAGCATGTACCTGGGTGGCTTCATTTTCTTTCATTTTGAGCCATAGTCACCAATTATTGGCAACAGGAAAAGTCCCACTCAACATCCTATCTCATTTAAAGATCTCATTTAAAGCCATAGGTTGGGATGTGATATTCCCTCAGGTGACAGAATGGTTTGGCCACCTGGAGGCTGTTGATAGACTTTAAAATGGCCCTTTTGGGAGTGAAGGGGAAAGAAATCATCTTAGTGGGTTGTGAAGTGAGAGGTAAAAACATAGGGGTGGTGGACAACTCATTTGGGAAGTATTATGATGAAGGCACAGAGAACTAAGTAGCAACCGCAGGGAGTTGTAGGGTAAAAGTATGTTTTGTTTGTTTGAAAATTTTCAGGTAGAAGTCCTGTGGCATATTTTAGCACTGATCGTTGGAGAAGGGGTGATAAGGCAGTGTGTGAGGTGATCGTGAAGGAGCAGAGTCCTTGAGAAGGTGAGGGAAGAAGGGATCCAGCGCACAAGAGAGATTAGCCTTTGGTAAGAGCAAGAGGACTTCTTGCATTTTAATAGGAGGGAGGGTAGAGAAGACGAGGCTCGGTGTTGGTGGGTTTATAGATTTGATGATGGAAAGATGTGAAACATCTTCCAGATGGCTTCTGTTCTTCTTAGTGAGGCAGGAGAGTTGGTTAGCTGCTAACAGTAAGGATGGTTGGGAAGGGAGAGTGAGAAACACTTTTTTTTGTATTAATAGTACATAAGACCTTCAAATCAGGGGCAGATTCATTTAGATTCACCTAAAATACCTGAAAAGGTGCTAGAACTATTTATCACATATTTTTGAAAAAGAGATTTTAATTATTACAAACAGGGATTATTCCTAGCTTTAAATCTCATTTTAGAAAGGTGTTATAGCTGTTCAGAAAATTACATACTTTTAAAGCCCCAACCTGAAATTGCCAGTATTTTGAGATATTATGTACAGATGAAATGGACTTATGGTTCATGCAAAAGTGATTTTCATTCTATAAGGGATTTTATTGACAAGAAGAAACTACTCCATTCTGACTAAAGAACATATTGCACCCTGGAGGATTTATTTTCCAAGAGGGGCTACTGACAGGGATAGAATTATCTTCCTTTTGGAGGCCTCCCTTCTCTCCTGTAATCTGGCTGGCTCCTAACACAGGGCTCTGCATCAAGGGGCTTCTCAGTACATCCAATTGAATGACTTTGTTTGGGGCCGGTCCTGATGCCTAGAACTAAAAAACTCACTTTTGATTACCTCGGGAGAATTGCTAGTAATGGCCCTGATTTATTCTCTTTCTTTTCTCTCTCTCTCTCTCTTTTTTTTTCCAGCTCTTCTACCCTCAATGTTTGATTGCTTGCAAGAGGCATGTGAGCCAAAATTTTAAAGTTTGCAAAGTACAAAGAAAGGAAACAAGTAAATAGGGAAGGAGAATAAATACTGAACAAGACTGGGCAAGGTGACAAGAAAGAATTACTGTGAAAATCTGGAAGAGGGCCAGGATGCAAAATGCAGGGGCTGTGTAGTTTACAGGAACTATTTAGCCTCCAGCATGCCTCAGCGATCACACAGAGAAAGCAAGATTTCTCTGCTTTTGTCTCCTACCCTATAGTTAGCTATGGAAATTTGACATAGGTGATATGTGTTTTCTGTCAGCAAACTGATACAAATACAGAGGACCATGGGGCCTGTGATCAACAAATCCAACGTGATTTGAATTGCTAGGAGGGGACCTCTTGTGGCTATAGTGGGAAATACTTCAGCTAAATACTGCCTTGGAGGCTGCAGATATTTTTATGAAGGAATTAAAAAAAAAAACCCCACTATAAAAGCTCTTTAAAATTACATTTCAGATATTTATAATATTTAATTGTTTTGATAACACCAAATTCTGTAAGAAGGTTTTATCTGTATTGCATCTCTGAAGAGTTCAGTGTAATTTAAAGCTCTTCAGCTTTTATCCATTTAATTCACATATCCTCTGAAAAGCAAATAAAAAGAATAAGAGTTCTCATCTACATTTTGTAGGTGGAAAGGAGAGGTACAGGGCAGGTAAGTAACTTATTGTGGTTTCACAGCAGGACAAGCTAGGCTTATGATAGAATTTGGATATCTCATCTTGGGCTGAATTCAACAGTCCTGGTTTGGAAAACATTCATTATTAAAGCTCTAAAACAAAACCTACTATTTTGCAAGTGTCAAGTGATTTCTTTATTCAAGAAAAGATGGATTGAGAGACATAAAACTTACTCTTTGTTTCACTGTGAAAAGAGGCTATTCCTAGATTCTCCAGGGGGAAAAAGCTGCTTTAAAAAAATCTGGGGAGGATAGCATGTTAGCAACTAAGAATCTTTAGATAAATGTATTGTCAATTATGCCCATTTTAAAGGTAGCTACATAAAAATACAGTTGTTTTGAAGGCTATCCTGAAAATCATATAAAATGAACTCCTTTCATAGTTGATTCTCTGACAGTTCCCAGACCCTGCCTTTCCTCTTGGCTCCCTGAAATTTGTGCTAAGAGTATCTGGAGAGCTAATAAATAAATGCTTTCTTTTTATTTTGAATTCAGCCTTTTAAGAACAGGACTGCCAAAACTCAAACAAGTAGTTCATATTTTAGTTAGCACCTCTTGTTTTAGAAGCTATTAGAAGAAAGTCAGAAAAATGGTAATGTCCAAGGAAATGCCACAGAAGTTCGAGTGGGATGTCAAGGAATTGATGAAATGATAAAGATTGTTTCAGTGAATGTGAAGATATTGAGGGAGAAGATATCAAAAAAAGGGAAAAGGAAATGTGAAGAAGAATAGTCATAGAAAAAAGAAATTTTGGTGGAGAAGACTGTTTTTTTGGTGGCTTAAATTTAATAATGGGTTTACCTATGGAGTTTTTGGTAAATCTTCAGTTTAGATTCTTTCCTGATAATGATGTGGTTCCTCATAAATACTGGAAGGAGAGAGTGTGATGCTTGGTACAAGGGATGAGACAGGTAATATTTCGGAAGAAGAAAAATACGATCTCAGATGTGACACATGGCCTTGATGCTGGACTCCTGTTTTCCCTGCTTTATCATTTTTCACTTTCAATAATTCCAGCCTTTGGCTTTAATTAGATAGAAGAGATTCTTCTTTTGGAAAAGAACTAGAGAAATGCAAATCTAACTTATTCAGAGCTATGTTTGTAGGTCTCTAGGCAAAGTATGTGTCTGGCCTTTTTCAACAAAGTATTTTCAGTAACAAGTTGTCAGTGAGGTCAGTGACTAGCGGTTCAGGATTAGATACCACCCACCCTGGCTTGTAACCTCCCCTTTCTTTCTTATCCTGGTTGAACAACGCTCAGCTAAATTGACTGCCCCACTGTCATCTGCCTCTCAGTTTGGTACTCTGTAACTCTGTGACCACCAAGAAGCCTTTTTCCGCCCCCCACAAAGCTCTTTTTGGAAAATTCCCTACGGGAGCTGAATTTTAAGCCCATTTACTTTATAGGAAGAAACAGAAAGGTAAGAGTCAAGTTTGTAAAGAGAAGAGCTGAACTTCAGCGAATTCTCATTTCTGCATTGAATTCCTGGGTCTTAGTTATAATCATAGGTTTAAAATGTGGGGTTTTCTTCTGAATTGAGGAAGATCACATTATTATATGAAATAGGAATGTTTTGACTAGTTATGAGAAACGTCGGCTTTCACGCTAATTTTAAAGTTATAAATAACCTTCGAACTATTGCCAGGGGAAGCTGGTAGCCAAGGTCGTGCTTTGCATTCAGAGAGTTTCTGGCTATAAAAAGCCGATTGGATACTGTGCAGGAAAAGATAAGATATGGCCTGGATGCTTGTGCTTTGGCATGGGAGTGGGGAAAAGAAAGCAAAGATGGAATATGTTTGAAGGGATTTTACTATCAACCAAAAGCTAATTCATAGTAAATGGAAGATGTTTCAAGTGAGATAATGGCAAAAAGCATTAATTTCTGAATTTAATGTCTATTTGTTTTATAATTAGAAGGAATATTAGGAGGTTGAAGAATGCTCTCAGAACTGTTTGATGACCAGTTATAGTCAAATGAAAATCACTGTATGGAATGATCATGAGGTGTAATGATCAATCATGTAAAGAAAAGGTCACTATCTAATGGAATCTGAATGATTGTGAGCAGCTGCTCTCAGTTACACGGAAGACAGAAATAAAAGAAATAAGTTCAAATGGAAACAAGAAGAAATTGGGGTTAGACATCAGAAAGTTCATTTACTGTAGAGGTTTTGAGTCACTGATATGTGCCTACTAAGATCTCTGGAGATAACGTGAGAATGCAATGATTTGCTTAAAACGAAGTGGGAAAAGCAGGATTTCAAGTTTGCATTGGTTCTGGGTTTGTGGCTAGTTTTTTAGACAGATTGAAAGCTCAACATATTGATAATAGTTGTGATTTGAAGATTCAGATTATCCATGGTCAGATTTGAATGGCATATTTGAGTGTGCTATTAAAATTTCATTGTCCATTATAAAAAAATTATCTCAGTAGAACCATAGGGCAAGTTTGTTAAATGGAGAAACCTAAAATACAGACAGTATAGACAAAGTTATTCCCATTTGTTACCTCCTACACATAGTCTAAATCTTCCTTTATATTTGAGTAAAGATTGGGATTTTTATGGTAAAACTTTTTTTTCATTATAAAAGCATTAAATGTTCATCATAGGAATTTTGAAAGCACAGAAAAATATTACCTGTAATTTCATTGATGTGTTTCCTTCTAGTCTTTTTTTTTTCTAGATGGCTTTAAAAATAATTGCAATAATACTATAGATAAAATTTGGAACCTTGCTTTTTCATTTAACCATATACCAAAACATATTCCACAGAATATTCCCTATTCTACAGAGGTGTTATTTTAAATTTGCATAACACTTTTTCAAGTGAATGAATATAATTTTATTAATCATTGCTGAACATCTAGATGCTATGGTAAACATCTTTCTGTATTTATTTACTTATGTGTATATGTATGTATGTAGCTATGTTTAAGATAATTTCCTTAATCTCTGTTTCTAAGTATGGAAGTGTTGGATTAGAGAACACTATGTTTGAAGGTAAAAGTTGTGATATTTAAGATGTGTTTTTACTGTTATTCTTTTAAAGCATTGTAAAATTCCTAGTCTACCAAATGATATATTTATTGTCTATGATGTGCAAAACATTGTTATCAGGCTTATAGATACCAAAATACTTAGTGTTTAGAAGCATGAAATCTCTCCTACCTACAAAATTTCCACTTAATAAACTTTTACAGATATAACAAAGCTACATGTCAGAGTTGAAAATACTTCAGCTCTGCCTGAAACCAATAGATAGTATTGTTGATCACTTACGTTACTTTGGACATGAAAATAACAGAATGTATGAGTAACTTTATTAGAAGACCATGTAGACATAGTGATTTATATGACTTTTATGATACAACTGTGACAAAGAAATAGGAATAGGAAGAATAAATTCTTTACTTATTTTGAATCTTTGGAGAAATTAGAAGTATTTGGAGAAAATCTGTAGGCAACAGAATAGAAAGAAAAGGGATAGAGGGCACATGCTAGAGGAGCAATTCAGTATTGGGTTTTTCTATAGGGAAAACATGAGAATGGAATTAGGCGTGGCTGTGGTAGGAGTCAGAGAAGATAAGTTTTAATTCTGTCATTGTTGAGTTTGGGAACCATCATTGTGTAAATAGAGTAGAAGGAAGAAAGCTAAGGAATTAGTGATAAATACAACTAATTATTGGAAGTGGTGACTGGTCCCAAGTAATCAAAGTGGAGAGATTAGAGATATCAATATTACGTGGTGTGAAGTGAGAAGTAGAGTTATGAATTATTAAAGAATATATTCTTCCTGTATTAAAAAAGTTTTTAAATTGTGAAGTTTTATTATTCAGTAATAATATTTAGAGAAAGACCATAGCTACAGAAGGATGGAAGTTTCATTCTCTATTCCCCATGAACTTCTGTTTGCATGTTTCTATTTTTTTTTGGAATAGAAGGGATTAAGATTTAAGAAGAGAAGTTGGCAACCCAAACTGGCCTGAAGAGAAATTATGTGCTTTGTAATGAAGACTTGAAAATAGTGTTTATTTATGGATTATTGGCTCATGGGAATGCTAGTCTAGAGATTTAAAAAGTGTGATTTTCTGATTCTTGTTTGGATACTGGATTTTAAGTGACATGGTACTGCGGGGTGGAACTCCGGAGTTTAGCAAAGTTGCAAATCTAATGGAAAGTGACAGATAATTGAGGCTGCAGAATTTTTGAAGGTGAACAGGACTGTTAGCCGATACATCTGATTTTTCACATGCTTAATTACTGTTTTTAACCACATTATTTTTGCCTGGGATTCAGTGAGTAATCTGTAACCAATTTAATCACTAGCTTCTAGCATATGATAGGTGACTTTGAGATCCTGTGTGCAAAATGGAAGATTAGGTCAAGATTATTTGGCACCCTCCCCACCTCTTTTCTTTGCCTTTCATTATCCTAACCAGGATGCTTTTCTGCTTCAGATCCCTCCTGGCGATGGGGAAATTGATTTGATGGAGAAGGCAATGTTTAGTGCAAAGAAAGTCTCTCAAATACTGGAACTTGAACAATGGAGACCCCTACTTTAAATTAGCACTGTTCAAAATGTAATTAGAAGTTCCCAATTTTTAACTGGTCTATGAAACGAGATAAGAGGCTTGTGCCTGAAAGTAAATCAGCTACACCCTAAGCACTTTGTAGCGAGACTTTCTAGATGAAGGAGGTACTCATTAACTTACATTCTGGTACAAGCTCCTTTTCTCATCGCAGACCTGCAGTTTGAGTAGCATTGCTTAAGTTACACTGTATAAACATTTATCTCCTCTTGAGAGGTGAAGCTGGCTAGGCTTCTGGGTCAGGTGGGGACTAGGAGAACTTTTCTGAATAGCTAAAGGATTGTAAATGCACCAATCAGTTCTCTGTGTCTAAAGGTTTGTAAATGCACCAATCAGCACTCTGTAAAAATGCACCAATCAGCACTCTGTGTCTAGCTAAAGGTTTGGAAATGCACCAATCAGGACTCTGTAAAAATGCACCAATCAGTGCTCTGTGTCTAGCTAAAGGTTTGTAAATGCACCAATCAGCACTCTGTAAAAACAGAACCAATCACTCTGTAAAATGGACCAATCAGCACTCCGTAAAATGGACCAATCAGCAGGACATGGGGGGCCAAATAAGAGAATAAAATCTGGCCACCTGAGCCAGCAGTGGCAACCTGCTCGGGTCCCCTTCCACGCTGTGGAAGCTTTGTTCTTT
Source organism: Pongo abelii (assembly GCF_028885655.2). NCBI lineage: Eukaryota > Metazoa > Chordata > Mammalia > Primates > Hominidae > Pongo > Pongo abelii. The sequence goes on from NC_071993.2 coordinate 76,562,237, forward strand.
CACTCTTCACAATAAATCTTGCTGCTGCTCACTCTTTGGGTCTGCACTACCTTTATGAGCTGTAACACTCACCGCGAGGGTCTGTGGCTTCATTCCTGAAGTCAGCCAGATCATGAACCCACTGGGAGGAACAAACAACTCCAGACACACTGCCTTTAAGAGCTGTAACACTCGCTGTGAAGGCCTGCGGCTTCACTCCTGAAGTCAGCAAGACCACGAACCCACCGGAAGGAAGAAACTCCGGACACATCTGAACATCTGAAGGAACAAACTCCGGACACACCATCTTTAAGAGTGGTAACAGTCACTGCAGGGTCTGCGGCTTCATTCTTGAAGTCAGTGAGACCAAGAACCCGCCAGAAGGAACCAATTCTGGACACATTTTGGCAACCCAGGTGGGACTCTCACCTATCGCCAGGTGGTGAGTACCATCAGACCCCTTTTGCTTGCTATTCTGTCCTATTTTTCCTTAGAATTCTGGGGCTAAATACTGGGCACCTGTTGGTCAGTTAAAAGCAACTAGCGCGGCCGCTGGACTAAAGACACGGGTGCCAGGCTTTCTGGGAAAGGGCTCTCTAACAACCCCTGACTCTTTGGAGTTGGGAGTGTGGGTTTGCCTGGAACCAGCTTCCGCTTTTCCAGTACTTCCAGGCTGAGCCGAGGGTTGACAGAGAGGAAAGCCATTCAGCTCTGGGGTCCTGACAACAAGTTGGTTGATCCTGCGGCCATGAGTGGAACTCTCAAAGTCATGTCACCCAAGTGAGACTTGCCCATCTGTCCTATCTCCTGACCTTTGCCTCCTGTGTCCTAATGCCTGTCAGACAAACTTCCTCTTGCCTCTTTTCTCCGAGGCTAGTCCGCTTCTAAAAACCACTCCCTGTCTCTGGTGCTTTTCTAGTTTTTCCTATAAGAATGATTTCTAGTATAAACTTCAGGACTCTTTTACTTTCTTTAGGCACCTGGGCTCACCAATCAGAAAGACATAATTTTTGCCCAAAGCCCCATCTGGGCAGGGGACTATCTGGAATTTTAGGATCCCTCCTCAGACAAGCAGGCCTAACAAAAGCTATTCCTGAAGCTAGGATATGGGGAGCTTCGGAAATGGTATCTTTCCTATTCATATAAGTGAGGACAAAAGGCATCACTCTTCCAACTCTGGAGATCCTTTCCCTCCCTCAGGGTATGGCCGTCCACTTCATTTTTGGGGCATAACATCTTTATAGGACAGTGGTAAGATCCCAGTACTAACAGGAGAGTGCTTAGGACTCTAACAGTTTTTCGAGAATGCATCGGTAAGGGCCACTAAATCCAATTTTTCTTGGTCCTCTTTGTGGTCTAAGAGGACAGGCAAAAATGCAGGTTTTTGAGAATGCATCAGTAAGGGCCACTAAATCTGACCTTCCTCGGTCCTCTTTTTGGTCTAAGAGGAAAGCTAGTGTTTCTGATGCTGCATCGATGAGCACAACTATTCCGATCAGCAGGATCCAGGGACCTTTGTGAGTTCTTGGGCAAGAGGTGTTTCTGTTGCTGTGTCAGTGAGTGCAGCTGTTCCAATCAGCAGGGTCCAGGGACTATTGTGGGTTCTTGGGCAGGGGTAGAAACAAACCAAAACGGCGGGCGGTTTTGTCTTTCAGATGGGAAACACTCAGGCATCAACAGGCTCACCCTTGAAATGCATCCTAAGCCATTGGGAACAATTTGACCTGCAAACCCTGAAAAAGAGGCAGCTCACTTTTTTCTGCACTATGGCCTGGCCCCAATATTCTCTCTCTGATGGGGAAAATGGCCACCTGAGGGAAGTATAAAGTACAATACTATCCTTCAGCTTGACTTTTTCTGTAAGAAGGAAGGCAAATGGAGTGAAATACCTTATGTCCAAGCTTTCTTTTCATTGAAGGAGAATACACAACTATGCAAAACTTGCAATTTACATCCCACAGGAGGACCTCTCAGCTTACCTCCATATCCTAGCCTCCTTATAGCTCCCCTTCCTATTAATGATAAGCCTCCTCTAATCTCCCCCACCCAGAAGGAAACAAACAAAGAAATCTCCAAAGGACCACAAAAACCCCTGAGCTATCATTTATGTCCCCTTCAAGCTGTAGGGGGAGGGGAATTTGGCCCAACCCAGGTACATGTCCCCTTCTCCCTCTCTGATTTAAAGCAGATCAAGGCAGATCTGGGGAAGTTTTCAGATGATCCTGATAGGTATATAGATGTCCTACAGGGTCTAGGGCAAACCTTTGACCTCACTTGGAGAGATGTCATGCTATTAGATCAAACTCTGGCCTTTAATGAGAAGAATGTGGCTTTAGCTGCAGCCCGAGAGTTTGGAGACACCTGGTAACTTAGTCAAGTAAATGATAGAATGACAGCCGAAGAAAGGGACAAATTCCCTACTGGTCAGCAAGCCATCCCCAGTATGGATCCCCACTGGGACCTCAACTCAGATCATGGGGACTGGAGTTGCAAACATCTGTTGACCTGTGTTCTAGAAGGACCAAGGAGAATTAGGAAAAAGCCTGTGAATTATCCAATGATGTCCACTGTAACTCAGGGAAAGGAAGAAAATCCTTCTGCCTTCCTCGAGCGGCTATGGGAGGCCTTAAGAAAATATACTCCCCTGTCACCCAACTCACTCGAGGGTCAATTGATTCTAAAAGATAAGTTTATTACCCAATCAGCCACAGATATCAGGAGAAAGCTCCAAAAGTGAGCCCTGCACCCTGAACAAAATCTGGAGGCATTATTAAACCTGGCAACCTCAGTGTTCTATAATAGGGACCAAGAGAAACAGGCCCAAAAGGAAAAGCAAGATCAGAGAAAGGCCACAGCCTTAGTCACGGCCCTCAGACAAACAAACCTTGGTGGTTCAGAGAAGACAGAAAATGGAGCAGGTCAATCACCTGGTAGGGCTTGTTATCAGTGTGGTTTGCAAGGACACTTTAAAAAAGACTGTCCTACTAGAAATAAGCTGCTCCCTCGCCCATGTCCACTATGTGGAGGCAATCACTGGAAGGCTCACTGCCCCAGAGTACAATGGTTCTCTGGGCCAGAAGCCCCCAACGAGATGATCCAACAACAGGACTGAGGGTGCCTGAGGCAAGTGGCATGTCATCACCCTCACTGAGCCCTGGGTACGTTTAACCATTGAGGACCAGGAAGTTGATTTCCTCCTGGACACTGGCATGGCCTTCTCAGTGTTAATCTCCTGTCCCGGACAGCTGTCCTCAAGGTCCGTTACCATCTGAGGAATCCTGGGATGGCCTGTAACCAGGTATTTCTCCCACCTCCTCAGTTGTAACTGGGAGACTTTGCCCTTTTCACATGCCTTTCTTGTTATGTCTGACAGTCCCACACCCTTATTAGGGAGGGACATATTAGCCAAAGTTGGAGCTATTATCTATGAATATGGGGAACAAGTTACCCATTTGTTTTCCCCTGCTTGAGGAGGGAATCACCCCTGAAGTCTGGGCATTGGAAGGAACAAACTCAAGCTCCAGCCTTAAGCCTTCCCACAGGACAAAACTTTTCTTTATATGTCACAAAGAGAGCAGGAATAGCTCTTGGGGTCCTTACTCAGACTCATGGGACAACCCCACAACCAGTGACATACCTAAGTAAGGAAATTGATATAGTAGCAAAAGGCTGGCCTCACTGTTTACAGATAGTTGTGGCGGTGGCTGTCTTAGTGTCAGAGGCTATCAAAATAATACAAGGAAAGGATCTCACTGTCTGGACTACTCATGATGTAAATGGCATACTAGGTGCCAAAGGAAGTTTATGGCTATCAGACAACCGCCTGCTTAGATAACAGGTGCTATTCCTTGAGGGACCAGTGCTTCAAGTGCATACGTGTGTGGCCCTCAGCCCTGCTGCTTTTCTACCAGAGGATGAGGAGCTGGTCAAGCATGGCTACCAACAGGCTATAGTCCAGACTTACGCCACCCGAGATGATCTCTTAGAAGTCCCCTTAGCTAATCCTGACCTTAACCTATATACCGATGAAAGTTCATTTGTGGAGAATGGGATATGAAGGACAGGTTATGCCATAGTAAGAGTACTTGAAAGTAAGCCTCTTCCCCCAGGGACCAGCGCCCAGTTAGCAGAACTAGTGGCACTTACCCAAGCCTTAGAACTGGGAAAGAGAAGAATAAATGTGTATACAGATAGCAAGTATGCTTATCTAATCCTACATGCCCATGCTGCAATATGGAAAGAAAGGGAGTTCCTAACCTCTGGGGGAACCCCCATTAAATATCACAAGGAAAGCATGGAGTTATTGCACACCATGCAAAAACCCAAGGAGGTGGCAGTCTTATACTGCCAAAACCAGCAGAGAGGAAAGATGGAGAGAAAGAAAGAGAGAGACAAAGTCAAAGACAGAAGGAAAGAGAGAGAGGAAAAAACAGAGAGACAAACAGAAGGAGATAGAGAGAGGAAGAGACAGAGACAAAGAAGGAGTCAGAGAGACAGAGAGAGGAAGAGACAGAGAAACAGAAAGTCAAAGAAGGAAAGAGAGGAAGAGACAAAGAGGGAGTCAGAAAGAAAGAGAGAGACAGACAAAGAAGAAATCAAAGAGGGAGAAAGAGAGAGAGAGAAGTAGTAAAGAAAAAACAGTGTACGCTATTCCTTTAAAAGCCAGGGTAAATTTAAAACCCATAATTGATAATTGAAGGTCTTCTCTGTAACCCTATAACACTGCAATACCATCTTGTTGTCAATGTAAACAAGGGTGTAGCCTGAAAGCACTGAGGCCACTGACAACCCATAGCCTTCCTATCAAAAATCCTTAACCCAGCAGGTTTTCTATTACCTTTTGTTGCTACAAACAATTCTGCAGTTCGTGATATACATTTTTGTTCGTATGTTCAGATCCCTAGAAGTGGCATTACTTTGTTCAATAATTTGTGCATATAAAATTTTGTGGATACTGCCAGCGTGCTTTTCAAAGAGATTTTACCAATATTCACTTTCACCAACAGTGTATGAGATAGCTCACATTTCTTTATCTTGGCAAAGAAAATTTCACAAAAGATTTAAAAAATGTTTGAGTGAAATCAATTTTATCTTTTAGCAATGATTTTTTTAAAAAAAGGAAGAGAAGAAAATTAAGTTAGTTTACTATGAGTGGCTCCTAATGAACCTATACCAATGTAGCAAAAAATCATTGTTCTCTTTTCTAATTAATAATATTTTGATACTTTTCTAGAGACCAAGATAGAATTTGGTTTTACTTTTTAAATTCTACCTTTCTGATATATGGGAAACATTTGTCAATTCCCAATCTTCTGTTACCACTCTCATTTTCCATTATTATGCCAAATGCCAGCAAGAATTCTGTGATAATATGTACATGTTTTTCAGTGCTCTGTAAAATAGTGGTTCTCAACTCAGGGTGCTTTTGCTTCTCAGAGGACATTTGGCAATGTCTGGAGACACTTTTGGCTGTCCTAACTAGGGGGCAGGTTCTTTTGGCATCTAGTGGGTAGAAGCCAGGGATGCTGCTAAACATTTTACAACACACAGGAAAGCCCCCAACCATAAAGAGTTATCCAGCCTCAAACGTCAATAGTACTGAAGATGAGAAACCCTGCTTTGATGGAATATACCCAGAAATGGTCATTTATCTAAATTGTTAAGCATTCTCTTACTATCTTTTCTCCTTTCTTGTTTATCAATTTCCTCTCAAGATTGTTGGTACAGTCTTTTCATTTTAAAGACTGTTCTCCTTGGGATACAAGATGAAAGCAAAGTAAAAATATTGTCATTTTGCTTTCTCTCTATTACTTGTTAATATGAAATCTGTCTGGGGGAGGAGGAGACTTGTACCTTTTTTATCTACTTCCATCATCAAACAACCTTAAAAGTTTTTGTGTTGTTTAAGTCTTCGCTCATCCTAGGTTTACGCCACTTTTCTAATAGACCGATACTACAGTGATGTGTTCATCCTAACCTTTACCTTCTTCCTTCTTCTTTTGTGTGTTCTTTAAACATCTCAGCTCTTCAGAAAGCTCCTTGTATACCATCTGTGTGATGTAGTAATGGCTTAAGTTTTTTGACCTATTTTTCATTTAAAGTCTGTGGCTCTAGGACATTCTTATATTTTCTCTCAACTGCTAAGCAATCTAAGATACTTGTCTTACTTTGCTTTGTGTTTTCTTTCTTCACTGTAATGAACTCTAAGGTGATATGTTCAATTTTCCCCAAGGTTCCTGTCACTTTCATTTCCCTAACGTATCATTCTTTGTTGGTAATAATTAAATCCAGGTTAGCAGTTCCATTCTTTGCTTCTTTTGCCCTCTGAATAATGAAGCTGCTGGTAGAGAGGCAGGAGATAAAGGAGAGGAATGATTCAGATTTTAATTACTTTATTATCTTTTGCTTTTGCCAAATTCTTGGATGTTTAAATCTTTGCCAGGTCTCTTTTTATCTTGACCTGTCACTTCAGTCAACTTTCTTTTCTTTTTAGCCTTTCCATCACTTCTTTCCTAGAATTTACATTTTTGGGTATTTCACTGAGAACACAGAAGAGATGTATTCTAAATTTTCTTTTGTCTTGGAGATAATTTTCCCTTACATCTTTAAGAAAGTGTCTTCCTCTTTTATGTTACATGATTTTTAAATTTTGTTTTTTTCTATTATTTTTGAAATACATAAGATTTATGTGTAGTCCTGGTGTTTGTCATAAATGAGGTATGTGCAGCCTTTGAGCTCCATCACTATTAGTTTTCATTCTACAGAATTATTCTCTCAAATCTTAAAGTGAAGGGCAAGTATCTTGTTAAGTTTCTGGGCTACATGAGGTACATTTGCACTGGGGCAACTATTCTCCTATTCCTATTATTTGTTCCTCTACTTGGAGGTGAATTTAACCCTAGATAATTTGAAGCAATTCGATTCACCTTTCTAAAAGAGACACATAAAACCTAATTTCCAGAGCACCCTTCTGTCTGTGTTTTTCTTATGTTTGCCTTCTCTGTTGGGGCTTTCTCATACCAGAGTACAATATGTCATTCTTTCCTTGTCCCCTCTCATCCTGTGCTGCATTTCTGTGACTCAAAATCTTCTGGCTGAGTGTAGTTAGAAATGTATTGCTAGGAGGTGGCTAGGAAACACCCCTGGCTACCTGCGAAGCAGCTTCTTTGAAGTAAGGGGGTGCAAGCTGACTTTTTGATTGGTTGTGCCAGCCCCAAGTCTTTGATAGGATGTGAGGATACATGGGTGGGATGTGAGGGTGTTGCAAATTTAGACACAAGTGAGTTTCAGCTCCCTTTTTCCCCGTTTATAATTCGTGAAGTAGATAAGGTAAAGTGGCCAGATTTAGTAAATAAAAATACAGGACACACTCTTGATTTAAATTCCAAGGAAACAACACATGTGTGTGTGTGCATGCGTGCATGTGTAAATATGTCCCAAATATCGCATAGGACATACTTATGCCAAAAAATTATTCTGTTTATCTGAAATTCAAAGTGGGCATTTCGTATTTTATCTGTGAACCTTAAGGTAAGGGAAAATTTCTTCCAGTGTTTGGAAATAATTAATGAGATCCTTATCCTTTTGTGTCTCAGATACTAGCGTAAAAGGGTCTTTTTCTAACTTGACAAAGCTTGCCCTTTCTAGTCTTGTTTCAGCTGCAGGGCTGGTCAACACTGGGGAGACTGGAGGAAATTTGTAGAATCTGGGAGCCTTCAAACAGGAGAAGACTGAAGACCTGGACTCTTTCCTTTTACAATGTATCTGTTGTTAGGAAGAGTTCTTCTGACCCCTGCATCAAATTAGTACTGATTAAAATTTGCTAGTGAGAAAGAACACCAAAGACCCTTAAACTAGAACCCCCCTTGTGGCCTGTGTTACCCTAGAAAGGTTTGTTTCTGGCACATGTGTAACTGACTGGAAGGCCCTCCTGACTCAGCCACTAGGCTTGGTAAATTAAAACGTTGAAGGCATGGGTTCTGTGCCATACATATGCAGGAATGGTATGCTTGTCTTAAATCATTGTGGCCTCTCACTGGATCCACGGCAGCAACAGCAAGAGTGCAGCAGGAGAAAGGGTCTCACTGGACTATGGGGAGTCAACTTCCATCAGTAAACTGTGTGCCAGGAACAGAACACCAGCATCCTTCAACAGAGCCCACTTGTATTCTAATCCACTTCTCTGCTTTTCTTTCTCTGTGGCATGTGAATGAAGACGCCCCCAGAGTTTTTGAACAATTTGAGAGACAAGAGAGATACTGGATTCCCTGCCAGTCTGGCAATTGGAAAGTGGTTTTAGCTTGAAAAATTAATAGGAATGACCTCATTTTTACCCAAAACTATTGAAGTCCACCCTGCTATTACCACATATACACATATATTTTACAAATATGACATCATAACATATATCATTTTATAATTGTTCAGTTCTGTGAAAGTTTCTTTTTTGCTTTTCCAATGGCATGACCTCAGAAGATTGTATATATTTTTCTATGTTCTTGTGCTTTGCATTTTTGAATATACCTATACTGCTTAGATTAATAAAGATCTGTTTATAAAAGACAATCAAGTTTTGTGATTTCTTATAATTCCTGGGTCTTTCTCTTCTTTGCCAGCCTGTATCATTAATATATTTTAAAGACCAAGCTCAAAAATTCACCTGAAATAAGTAGTCATCCTTTGGTAAATATTTTTAATTTTGATTACTTAACTTGGGTGCCTCGGCCTTTAGTTTATATGATAAAATCTTACGTTTAGGCATATGCTAATTTAAAATATATTGGTTATTGATCCCTATGATTGCATTCTAGAGGAAAATATAGAATATATTTATGATCTTAGGACAGGACATAATTTCTTAAATAAGACCCCCAAAACATAGCCATAAAGTAAAAAACTGAAATTATTACATTAATGCAAAAATTAATTAATTAAAAGACTGAAAAAACAATAAAAAGAAACAAAAACTACCAGTTGACAGGGTATGTTTACATTCATCCATATAAAGTGGATTGCATTGTTGTTTCCCAATCCTCTTGCTCCCTATATCCATCCCCTTTGCCATGTGACTTTGCAATTCCTCCTGCTAGAGGCAGAGTGTATTTCTCTGCTCCATTAATGTTAGACTTGGCCATATGACTTGCATTGCCTATTGGAATGTGGGCAGAAAAGTTAGACTTGGCCATATAACTTGCCTTGCCCATTAGAATGTGGGCAGAAAAAGCAGAGTGCCAACTTTGAGCCTTCACCTTAAGAGGTACTCAGTGTTTCCATTTGCCCGTCTTGTGTTTCTGTTCATGAGAAGAATATGCTCCAAGTGGCCTACTTGTCCAAGGAGGATGAGAAACATGTGGAGCAGATCTGGAACCCAAAACTATAGCTTAGGGCAAGCTAAGCCAGGTCCATTCTGAATTAGCCAATCTTTAGCCAACCTGAAAATCCACAAGAAATAATAAATGTTTTCTTAGGCCACTGAGTTCTAAACCTCAGTGGTGGTTTCTTTTATATGGTATTATTGTCAAAATAGTTGACTCATACATCATTTACAAAAGTCATTTATCATAAGATTTTATTAAAAACTCCAAAAAAATTAATAAGGAAAAGATAATCAAAAAACGAACAATCCAATAGGGTCAATGATATGTGAAAAGGTAATTCACAGAAAAGAAAACTAGAATGACCCATAAATAAGTCAAAAGAAACTTAGTTTTCTTCACTAGTTACTGGGTAAAGACACATTAATACAACAATGGGATACTTTATCATGCTCATTAAATTGGTAAATATTAATGTATGGCAATAACCTAGAATGTGTAAGGATACGAAGAAAATGGAACTTTCATATACAGATGGTAGAATGTTCAAGGGAAGGTATCCTAGACAAAGAGGGACATATGAAGCAGGGAGAGGATATTTTCAAGGAATATTACTGACAAAAGATTGTATTTACAATATATAGGGAATTCTTTGAAATCAGTAATGAAATGAACAGGCAACCTAGGAGAAAAACAGGTGACGAATACAAGTAAGCAATTCATAGAAAGGATATTTGAATGGCTGACTAGTCAACTAAAAAGAGATTAGCATTTACACTGGTAATCAGAAGTGCAAATCAAGACAATAGTGATGTGATATCTCCTTTGCATGTCCCATGTTGGTGGGAGTTAAAATGTCATGTAATATCTTGTGTTGGTAAGGAGGTGGGGACATGTGAACCTACATTCTCTGCTGGTGGTGTTTTTTGGAGACCAATTTGACAATATTTATTGAAATTGAACACTCACATTCTGACCCAGAAATTCTACTTCTTAATTGTATTAGTTTGCTAGGACTGCCAGAGTAAAATACCACAGACTGGGATCTTTAAGCAAGAGAAATTTATTTTTTCACAATTCTGGAGGCTATAAGTCCAAGATCAAGGTGTTGGCAGGTTCGGTTTCCTCTGAGGCTTCTTTCCTTGGCTTGCAGGTGACCACCTTTCTCACATGGTCGCCCCTCTATGTGCACATTCCTGATGTCTTTTCTTCTCTATGTCCTAATTTCCTCTTCTTAGGACACCAGTATGATTGAATTAGGGCCCATCCTAACAGCCTCATTTTAACCTAATCACCTCTTTAATGGACCTATCTCCAAATACAGTCATATTGTGAGTGAGGTACTAGGGGTTAGGACTTCAACACAGGAATTTTGAGGAGATACAATTTAGCCCATAACAGAATGTATACACCAGAGGGACTCTTGCATAGGCACACAAAGAGACATGTATGAGAATGTTTATTACAGCATTGTCTCCTATAGCAAAGAGTTGGCTATTACCGACATGTGCTTGATTAGTGATATGGACACAAAATATATTTATAAATGCATGTGATAGAATGCTACACAATGGAAAATAAAGGAACAAACTAAATCTGTTATATTAGTTAGGAACTCATTTTTATCACATAACAGGAAGTCTAGAGGTAAGAAGTTAATAACGGATGTCATCAAGGGCCCAAGTTCTTTCTATAGTTCTGCTCTGTCATCCTTCCTCTTCAGCTTTGCAGTAAGATTGTTTTATTTCCAGGCACCTTACTACAGTCAGGTTAAGGAAGGCATGGCAAGGATGCTGATGTCCTTTTGATAGGGAAAGCAAAAGTTTTACTGTCTCATTGGCCAGAATTCTTTCACATGCCATTCTGAGTTGCAAAGAAGGCTGGAAAATCATATGTCCTGCTTCCATAGCAGAGAAAGATAAGGGAGAACAAGGTTGGGACTATGTGCTGAGTAAGCAAGCATGCAGTGTTTACCACATCTTTATAGTCCAACATAGATAGACCAAAACAAACAAACAAACCACACAATGAAACAGAGAGAGAGAGAAGTAGAAAGAGATGGGAAATACAATATTATTTATGTAAATTTAAACATCCGTACACATAAAGTTATATATTCTTGTAGATGTATATAGCATATGTAAAAAAAGTTATGGAAGTTTAATTGGAAATGTGCCCATTAACTACCATAAGAAGCAGAGAGGGGAATAGAACTGAGGACAGGGAATATAGACTATGAAAACAAAAAATAAAACAGGCTTTTCAAAGACTAGTCCACCAGTGAGGACCATGATTGATTGTGTCAGTCTAATTCTGTGCACCCAAGACCCAGGGGAAAAAGTGGATTGGCTTGGGATGTGTGTGTGTGGGTTACTCAGACTGATTTGGCAGGGTTATCATTTGAAGTAAAAGAAGTGTGATTCATTGGCTCTGTGACTGAATTTAATTATTTTACCTTTCTCGGTGATAAGCTTCATTCTTTTGAATACAATTGATGACCTAATAGGAATGATGTTATAGTTTTAATTTAGTGACTACAGCAGTTATGTTTTGGAAAATTTAGGGATATTACAAGTTTTGCAAAATTGATTTTATTTGTTTTTGTACACATATTTCTTTTGTTCTATTATGCAAAATCAGTAGACTAGACTTAGAGAGTCAATGAAAGACATGAGTAAAATAGACATGGCTGCTTAGTAGTGAAATCCATCACTCTCTAGTTTTCTGTTATTATCTTTGGAAACAGAGAGTGTGGGAGAAAAGGATTTCCTTCCTCTCTTTCTAATATAACCTCAGTGACTGAGTGGCTCTCCGCTCTGGAATGAAGCAGGTTGGCACAACTCCATAAGTCTTATGTGGGAACAAGACACAGAGGTTTCTATTTTTTCTTATTGTCATTTGTTTGTGTTTAGTTCGGTATTCTATCTTTAACCATTCTATACCCACTCTTCCAAAAAAATACTCAGTTTATTAATATGTGTTAGTGTCCCTTTAATTTTCTCTATTAAGCATGTTGCAACTTTGGAAGAAGCTCTAAACATATTTCCATTTTAGTACCATGTTTTCTTGCTATCCAATTATAAATTATTATCATGGATGGAGTAGAAGACTTCCATTGATGGCATGGATTCAATTTGCTAAATAAAGCTGTGTGGACATAATCATCTCTATCCATTTAAAAATCAGAGGGGCAATCTATTTGATGTGTTTCACAGCAGCCCTCTAAAATTCAATGGCATTTTGGTTTTGAAAAGCAGAATTTCACAAAGAGAAAAGTATCTTTCCACAAAATAACAATAATTGATAAATGAATTATTTGGCATGGTAATTAGCATTCCATTATATTCTATGTGTAATTTTATAAGTAATTACACTTCATAGAAGTTTTATAGGTCTCATTTCACATCAGGAAAACAGGGTAAATTGTGGTCATTGTGGATGAGGCCAAAGAGGGTAAAGTGAGTTTGAATTTGAACCCAGTTTGTTTTGCATTTCTTACTATTCTTATTATGACATTTCTTCTCATCATATTCTTCACTGTACTTGTTTTGTAATGTGGCTGCCTCATTCCTTCTATAATTAATCTTGGGAGAGCTCATCTACTCTTATGGATTAGAGTGTAACATGGATGGATAGGTTACTATATCTGTATCTCTAGGCATAATTTTTCTCCAAAGTTCATGGATTCTGCATTTCCAGTTGCTCATGGGACATAACTATTTGCATATGCCACTGCACCTCAAACTTAGCATACCTAACCTATGTCAGAGTCCGAGCTTTCACTATACCTGTCAATTGGTGTGAATATTACCTGCTAAGAGCCCACTGCAGTAATTTAGGGGAATAATAAGTTGTTTTGAAGATAAATGAAATACAGTAGGCACTTTGGGAGGCCGAGGCGGGCAGATCACAAGGTCAGGAGTTCGAGACTAGCCTGGCCAACATAGTGAAACCCCATCTCTAATAAAAATACAAAAAATTAGCCGGGCATGGTGGCGAGTGCCTGTAATCCCAGCTACTCAGGAGGCTGAGGTAGGAGAATCACTTGAACCCAGGAGGCGGAGGTTGCAGTAAGCCGAGATCACGCCATTGCACTCCAGCCCAGGTGACAGTGTGAGACTCCGTCTCAAAAAAAAAAAAAAAAAAAGAAACACAGTAGGCCCCTTATCTGTGGTTTTAGATACTCAAGGTCAACCCTGGTCTGAAAATATGAAATGGAAATTCCAGAAATAACCAATCCACAAGTTTTAAATGTGTGCCATTCTGAGTACCACAATGAGATCTTGTGCTATCCTGTTATGTCTCAATCAGGACACGAATCATCTTTTTGTCCAGCATGTCCTGCTGTATATGCTGCCTGCCCATTAGTCACTCCTAGAGGCCATCCAGATTTTCAAATGGACTGTCACGGTCTAGCCCCAAAGTGCAAGAGTTCTGATGCAAACATATTGTTATAATTGCTCTATTTTATAATTATTATGGTTAATTTCTTGCCTAATTTATAAATTAAACTTTATCATAGTTTGCAGGTATAGGAAAAACATATATAGGGTTCAGAACTATCTATGGTTTCAGGAATTCACTATGGGTCTTGGAACACATACCTTGTCTATAAGGGGGGACTACTGCCTATATAAAATATATTGAAAATTCAGATACAGCATATAGTGTATGGAGGCATTTTTGCTGAAAGTAAAAAGGAGTATTTTAAGTAAGTAGTATCTATTCACTGCTTATTCAATCTCTCCCTCCCCCTAAGCATTATCCTTAATTTTTTTTTTAAATCTACAAATAGAATTGAGGCTAATAAGGCCTTTAGATGTAGGTTCTTAAGGCACCTGGGAAAACCAAAAACCATTGAGTGAGACATAGCTCAGGAGAGCCTGTGTCAGGTACCAAACTCAGAGCTGAAAAGTAAAGTAGAATTAAGTGGGTAACTAGAAACAACAACAACAACAAAATTATTTATATACATATTCCAAAATGTGTGGATGATTGGCAAAAAGGATAAGCAAATTACTGACAAAACTGACTTTTCAGTTTTCTTCTGAATAGCGGCTTATCCTATAAGTTAATCTGAGAAAAAAGCCGAGGTATCTATTTTATATTATAGTGAATGTATCTGTTTAGAAAATTGAAGATATAAAATTTCATAAAAGAATATAATTAAGAGGTATCCTATTTTATTTCCAAATGTAAAATATGATACTTAGCTGGCTGTTGTTAGTTATTACATGAGGAAAGAAACTGCCACATTTGAGTATGAGAGATGATCTTATAGAGCAGTTTATTTCAATGAAGAACTCAATGCTTGTTTTTATTATTAGAAATAGAATTCCCCTTTAAAGGAAAATAGCCTATAATTTTTTATTTTTAATGACAATTGAGGAAGAGAATTAACATTTATTTTCTCTTTGGAAAATTTGGTACTTTAGCATAGAGGATGTGCCATTAGTGGCAAATCTGAGAGCATGGAAAAAGAGATTGCTCTTTGAACTTGCTTTTTCACTTTTGCCATAGTTAACTTAGTTAACTTGATGTTTGTGATGTAATTGCGTCAAAGAAACAGAAAATTTTTTATCTTCAGCCAAGATAAATTTGTGGAAGTTAATGATTTTAGCTAATTAGATAGTAAAATTTTTATTTTTAGAATAAATCAGGCAAATTGCTGTCCATGTCTTTCCACACTGAGTGTTAAGTTGTGAAATAAAGAACCTATAGATTGTAAGAGAACTTTGTTAATCATAATACTGCATGTTTATGAGAAATATAATAATGCTGTAATAACAGGAAATATATCTTTAAAAATTAGCCTGTGGCTTCTAATATATAATGAAAATTTAGCAAATATTAAACAGGGAGTTAAAGAGGTTACAAATGTCATATAATTTTGAAGAGAGATTTTATCCTATAATTTAGTTCTGTTTTCTTCAGGATTTGTTTTCGATTTTCTAATGGAGCTTAGAATCTTTATGTAAGATTGTTGTTTGTTTGTTTGTCCCAGAAAAATTTAGGATTGTGGGAAGTCTTTCTGGTGGTTGAACCCAATTCTGCTACTTCTTGGTAATTCTGCCACTTCTTGGTCTTCTAGTGCTTTTTTTCAGAGGATGCAGCTGTTGGAGCAGATAGAGGAGGAAATAATGGTAGTGTGATACAGATGAGAAGCATTAATCTGGGCTCTAAAAGTCAAATTTATATGGGCAAAATAAAATGGGATATTTCTAAGCACATTTACTAAGGAAAGTCGAGATGATGTGTCCCAGTTCCTAGCTGAAGTATAAAAATACATGTCATTGGGTGCAATATGTGGGCTTTTAGAATCTAATAATACCCTCTGCTGGCTAAATGAGGAATTGTGTTTAAAAATGAGTGACTTGGCTTTTTTGTTTGTTTGTTTGTTTTTAAAATATGGATGATTGCTCTATTATAAAAGGATTGAGCAGTGCAGAGTATTGTGATATAATATGGGAAAAAATTGTAAATGTGAAGAATGAAGCCAATATGTTACTTAAATGTTTTCTAAAGTGAAATTAATGTAGAAATATCTGTAAGTAGAATTTCTTAATCTTTTGGTCTATATTTTAATCATGAAGTAGGTCATAGCGAAGGAATACAGTAGGGGGAAAATACATGAATCTCTGGCCGCTATCCTCAATAACAATTCAGATTAATTCAAGATATTTAAATTACCTTCATTAGTTATTCCTAAATTACTGTTGTAAGAGCTATTGACAAATATCTGAAGGTGAGATAAGAACTGTTTTTCTCACCTCACCATTGGGCATACCTGGGTGATGGGATCAATTATATGCTAAACGTCAGCATCATGTAGTATACCCATATAACAAACCTGTACAAGTACTCCCTGGATCTAAAATAAAAGTTGATATTATAAGGAAAAGAAAGAATGGCTTTTTTGTGGATAGCCTGATTTAATTTCTGTTAAAAATAACAGGCATATTCTTAAGTAACCTGAAAGCTTGATCGCTTCAAGGAAGTATCATATAACATGCCTGTTTTACATTTTTTCTTTCTACTTTTACAAATTCTCAAAAATTCTACTTTGGGATTTACAGTGTTTTGGGTACATAATGACCTTGCAAGTTGTATTTAGAAGTTGATAGTGGATAATGTATTATTATTTCATTGTGAATCTGAAAAATAGAATTTCAGGTCTGATTCTGCTGTTTGATGTTACCCTTCACTGGCATGTTGCTTTAAGAGCACCCATCCCCCCTTCTTGCTTGGGCCACTGTGTCCTGTCAGTCATCCTGAAATACACTAGGGTGCTTGTCAGGCTGTTTGCTTACAGATGCATCATAAGCCAAATTGTGAGCCATGATAGTGGCACTGAATTTCTAAATACAAGAAATTGCTTAGACAGTTGGTTTAGTATCTGTATATGGGCAATACTCTGTCCTGCAGTAGGTGAGTGGAGTGTCAAACTTTTAAAAATCAAACTTTGCTATAAGGCAAATCCTAGTAATTATAGATTATCTGTTGCTCGGTTAGATAACTTTGGGGGAAATGAAAGGACATTATTTCTATAAAATGGGATGAATAGAAACTATTATGTTGTGCGATTTTTACTTTTATAACTAATTTTCGTTTTAGTAACACTAAACTCTAGACTATTTTATGAAAGCTCCAATTTTAAATGTCTACTTTTCCGAGTATATTAGCAGGCATTTCAGATTTAGATAAAAATGTGGTTCTCTTACACATTTTTTTCTTTCACAACTCAGGCAGATTCAATTGAGCAGAGGCTCAAATCTGCTGTTTATTAGTGGTTTTAAAAATAGCACTAAAACAAATTCTCATGTGCCAATGCCCAAGCTATAGTAGTCTTACATCAGCTCATTTAAAAACTCCTACTCTGTAACTGAGCTATTACTATAATGACTGAGTAACTGTATGCAAGGCACTAGAAACTTTACATACTTTAGACGCAAAAATTGTACAGCGAGTAGGTTATTTGTGCAAAGAATTTAATTGCTGTTATGGGCTTTTAAACTTAAATTGTGCATGGATTTTTCCCTGTAGTTTTTGTGCTCAGACTTAAATATTTTTAAACAGAGAATTGGTAAAGCAAAAAAGGAGAAACTCATGATTTTTGATACTTGTGTATTCAATACGGTAGAGCATAGCTAAGAGGCAGCAAGAAATTAAAGTTGTAAGGCTTTATCTAAGGTAAATGAGAAAAGATTGCTTTTTCAGATACCTAGAATGACTCTTTATTTATTCCTTGTCTTGTTCTAGAAAGGATTTAGGGTGACTTATAAGGCTACATGAAATTCAAGACAGGATAAATTAAATGTGGAGTGAAAGAAGAAAGAAAACAAGTGTGGGATATAAAACAGAGCCAGGAGTAAGAAAAAAAACAATAAAATAAATGCAGCCATTCTCAACGATAACTGGTGTATTAAGGATAGATGAGAGAGAAAACATAGGGTTTCAGAAATCTTATGGTGGAGTTTCATACAAACCAGTTGCCTCCTCTTACCTTGGTGGGAGTCTGGAATGAGGAGAGTATATTAGATTGTGAATATTAAATACGCTTTAAATGTCACTTGTGTTTTGGTGAAAAATAGTGAAGAAATGCTGCCCTTTTAACCCACACACTAACTTATGTGAAAGTAAATGTGGCCCCAAGTGTTCAGAAACAAATTTGGTTAGTTCAGAGGATAGATTAAAGAAGCTTAGATTTTGGAAACACCAGAGTGATCTAAATAAGTTAAAATATCTACATATTAGAACAGACATGATCGAGACAATGTTTAAAATAAAATATATTTAGCAATTTTGTAAAAATGTATGAATACTAGTCCTAGAATTTTAAAAAATAAATTGTTGTAGATGGAATTAGCTACTTTCCTTCTTTTCACACTTTTAATCTAGCAGTAAATTTAACTTGAATTTCAACTTCAGTAAGGTCAAAATTAACTGGATTGATCTAACTGGTAAAAACAGTTGTTGGGTAGAAAGAAGGAAACCAGAGACAGGACTTTATAATGTACTTTCATCTTTAAATACTCGCAAGACACCTATTATGTTGAAGACTCTGGACTCTGGGCCTTGTACTCACTAAACTGGGCTTGTCTAAGTGAACTAGCTTAGAAACTCGCTGCTGTCATACAGCAGAATTGAAAAAAGACAAGAGGGTAGTAAAAATTTGCTAAGGATTTTCAGTGTTGCCTTCTGATATTAACATGATGAGCCAGGGACAGTCATTTGGCTCTTTTTTATTCATTGTTAAAAGTAAGGTCAGTAAGAAATGATTCACCAGGGTTGTGGTTGTGAAGAAGACCGAGACCCGCGATGGGAAGCTGGTGTCCGAGTCCTCTGACGTCCTGCCCAAGTCAACAGCTGCGGCAGCCCCTCCCAGCCTGCCCCTCCTGCGGCTGCCCCAGATCCTGGGAGGGAGGCTGTTGTGCAGAGGAGCACAGGGAACAGGAGACCCACCTGAGGCTCAGCCCTAGCCCCTCAGCCCACCCACGGGAGAGTTTACTGCCTGGGGACTGCACTTGCCCATGCCCATGCCTCCAGCTACAAAACAATTCAATTGCTTTTTTTTTTTTGGTCCAAAATAAAACCTCAGCTAGTTGTAACACACACACACACAAAAGAAAAATAAAAAGAAATGTTTTTTAAAGCAGTACAAAAACAAATACTGAAAGCTCTTGTTTTTGTAGTTTTGTATTGTAAACACATAGATAGGTTGACTTAGAGTTCTTGCCAGAAAAATTATAAATCAAATATATAACACATAACTGATCAGATGCACAGGATGACATTGAGAATAACCTGAACACACAGGTGTGAAGCCTGGGAATGAATACTATTAAGAAGTTAGGTAGGGTTTAGGCACCAAATACTGTAAATTGACAGATGTACAAGAAGGGCCAAGACACTTCGAAAAAGTGAATCAACTTTTGAAAGTATTAATTCAGAGAACTTAACAAAGAGCTCATGGAGCCAAAGGATATCAGTGGAAACTTGTAATTATATAGTGGATGAAATAATGTAGAAATATTTCTGTGCCACTGGGATAAGAGATGAACACAAAAGATATTTTTAAAAGTCAAATTTACCGAGAAATAACTTATATATACCATATTAAATTCACTCCTTTAGAGTTTACAGTTTGATGAGTTCTGACAACCATACACAGTTATAGAACCATCACACCGCCGCAATGAGATAGAATATCCCCAACATGCTAAAAAGTTTCTTTGTGCCCTTCTGCAGTCAATTGATTACATCAACTGTTGGCATCTGGCAACTACCCATCTGTTTTCTGTGCCTGTGTTTTTGTCCTTTCAAAAATGTTATATAAGTGGAATCATATAGTGTGTACTTATTTATGTCTGATTCTCACTCAGCAAAATGCTTTTGATATTCGTTCATGTCATTGCCTGTATACTTGGTTCATTCTTTCTTCTTGCATAACATGTGATGGTATGCTTGTGCCACAGATTGTTTATCCATTCACTTGTAGATGAAAATTTGAGTTGTTTCTGGTTTCTGACTACAGTAGCCCCCTCTTATCCATGGTTTCACTTTTAGCAGTTTCAGATACCCGTGGTTCAAAAATATGACACAAAATAAGATATTTTGTGAGAGAGAATGAGTGAGCACATTCATATAACTTTTATTGCAATATATTGCTAAAATGGTTCTATTTTATTATGTTATTGTTGTTAATCTCTTACTGTCCCTAATTTATAAACTTTATTATATGTGTGTTGAATAGGAAAAAACATAATATATATAGGGTTTGGTACTATCCCAGGTTTCAAGCATCCACTGGGGGTCTTGGAACACATCCCCCAAGGATTAGGGGGGATGACTGTCTTATGAATAAGGGAACCATGAATGTTTGCATACAGGTATCTATGTGGACATAAGTGTTTATTTCTCTTGGCTAAATACCTAAGGAGTGGAATTGCTGAGTTATAGAGTGGGTATATGTTTAACTTTATAAGAAACTTCCAAGCTTTTCTCTAAAGTGGCTGTACCAGTTTACGTTTTCGCTAGCAATGTGTGAGATTTCCAGTTGTTTCTCATCTTTGCTAGCTCCAGTATTTATAATCTTTCAAATTTTAGCCATTCTAGCATGTGTGGAGGAGTACATATTTTGGCTTTAATTTGCATTTCTCTAGTGACTAATGATGTTGAACATTTTTCATGTGCTTATTTGCCATGTATGTATTTTCTTTGGTAAGATGTCTTTTCAATTTTTTTTTTGCCCATTTAAAGAGTTGAGTTGTTTTTCATTTAATTATTGAGTTCTAAGGGTTCTTTTTATTTCCTGGATACAAGACCTTTGTCATATGTAGATTTTCAAAATACTTTGTCCCCATCTATGGTTTGTATTTTCACGAAGTTTGAATTTTCATGAAGTCCAGTTTATCAACTTTTTCCTTTATGGATCATGCTTTTGGTGTTGCATCTAAGAAAACTTTGCCAAGGTTACAATAATTTTTTTCCTATGTTTTCTTCTAGAAGTTTAATAGCTTTAGTTCCTACCTTTAGCTCTATGATCCATTTCAAGAAAGTTTTTGTATGTGATGTGAAGAAAGGGCCAACATTCCCTCCCTCCCTCCCTCCCTTCCTCCCTGCCTGACTTCTTTCCTTCCTTCTTTCCCTCCCTCCTTTTTCTCTTTCTTCCTTCCTTTTCTTTCTGTCTTTTTTTTTTTGTTTTAGCAAAATTGCTGCAATTAATTGCCTTGGGCATACATCACTTTTTATATTTGTGGTAGATTCCTAAAAACTGAATTGCTGGGTCAAAGTTTAAATACATACATATACATATACATGTATTGTATATTTGCCCTCCATAGGGATAGCATTTTAAATATCCACAAGCAAGGTATAAGAGTATTTGTTTCTCTGCAGCCTTACTAACAGAGTTTGTTATAAAAATTTTGGTATTTGCCAATCTGAAAGGTGAGAAAGAATATCTCAATGTATTTTAATTCGCATTTCTCTTTTTTTTTTTGAGACGGAGTCTTGCTCTGTCACCCAGGCTGGAGTGCAGTGGCGTGATCTTGGCTCACCGCAAGCTCTGCCTCCCGGGTTCAAGCCATTCTCCTGCCTCAGCCTCCCGAATAGCTGGGACTACAGGCACCCGCCACCACGCCCGGCTAATTTTTTGTATTTTTAGTAGAGATGGGGTTTCACTGTGTTAGCTAGGATGGTCTCGATCTCCTGACCTCATAATCCACCTGCCTCGGCCTCCCAAAGTGCTGGGATTACAGGCGTGAGCCACCGTGCCCGGCCTTAATTCGCATTTCTCTTATTATGAATGAGGTTGGGAGGCTTTTTACATGGTTAAATTTACATATTTTTCCATGAATGAGAAATTGCATTCAACCTCAAATAGTATCTATTGATCTCTTGCTATGAAAGATGAGTGAAGATGAGTGTTTGTGGCTTTTCCATCTTTTTTTTTTTTGCTGTGTAATTCCACAGCAAATTGCTAGTCTGCCCCCATGTCCCCAAATGTGTTCTCAGTCCATGTGTATGGGTTACTTCTAATGTTACTAATGTTTTGTTGCATGCTTCCATTTGTTTCTTGAATTCTAAATTGTTGGGGAGAAGCAGGAGGGTGGTGTTTTGAAGCCAGGGGAGAAAAGTCATCTATTTCCTATAGAGAGGATATTTAACATGTGTGATAAGAAACAGTTAAGTAGGGTTAATAGGTATTTAGCCAGTGTTCCTGGAGAAACTTTAAGAAAATATTGATAAATAATGAACTTGGATGGTTAGATTTAAAGATTCTGGCAGAGTCTTTTTAAAATTATCTTCAAGGAGTATGACAGAATGGAAAACTAGGAGACACAGAAGAAGCTGAAATTCCCCAGTTACATACTATTTGTTTTCCCAAGTGTATTTATTGATTTATAGAAAAATGAATATAGTGTTTTTCAAGGACTTTGGTTTCATTTTCTTTATTCTGATAAGCAGGCTTTTATTTATTTCTAGCTAAACAGAGAACAAAGAAGAAATGGGAATTTTTTGGCTTCACATTGAGGTTGATGAGAATTCTACTACCTTTGCCATTCTCTTTTTGTTCTCTGCTTTTTAAAAATATCAGACCTTATGAGAATTCATATACAGTTGAGCTGTTTTACAATATTATGGAACGGAATGGACCCATAGGCTTACTGGACTTGCAGCAACATAAGCCTCTGTCACTTTCAAAGTGTATGTGAAGGGCACGTTACTTCTGCCCTGGTTGCTTAAACTTGATGCCTTGTAGCTGAAGGTTATTCTTGTTCTGGTGATTCAGTGAAAGCTTCTCTGTTGTCTCATATATTAGATTAGCTTCTTCTTTGACTTCAATTTGACTAATTTAGTTCTATGGCTTTTAAAAAATATATAGGTAACCTTCATGCTGGGCTTATATAAGATGGGTCTCCATTTTGGCATACTTTTTATATGGTACAAAATGTCCTTAAGTAGAAGGCATTGCTACATAGAGTAACTTACCATGAGGCATTTCTGTCCTTTCTCTGTAGCTGCAGTTTTGAAAATGTGTGCCATTGTGGTGAGCTTTTAGTATGAACTGACATGTTATAAAATAACAATGGTATGTTATCAGGGTCATAAAGTCATCTTGTGAAATTCTCATGTACAATGTTACTTTTTAGGTAAGTCAGAAATTGAATTATGACTTTTTGCTTTTTTTAAGAGGGAGATTAGATTTGACCAGCTATTCATGATCAGAAGGACATTATAAGGCCTAAATATAAGTAGAATCTGTTGTTTTCCTTTGTTTTCATATTTCATATTGGTTAAGGTAATTTTTTTTTTTTTACCTTTTTTGCTGCTTTCATTTTGGTTGTATGTGTTGAGGAAACGTTTAATTTTGGTTGCTCTGGCTAGAGTAAACATATTTTTTAATTTAATTAATTTTGTTTGAATCTTTTCATAAAGAATTCATAAAACTCATCATTTTTGGGGGAGGCTCAATTTGATCATTTTTCAAAAAACATCAATAAGATGGCTATCTAAAGGTTTAATAAAGAGAACTTCAAACACTCAAATAAGCTATAAAGTTTGAATTACAACATGCTAATGATATTTACCTTTTGTTCTAAAATGTAATATTGTTTTGTTCTGTTGAAACTCAGAAATTTTGGATGCCAAGGAAATAAAAAGTACAGACTCTTGGAGTTCCCCACACTTAGTGCATCTAACAATTGTAGCCCTAACCCTGGGGCATACCTTTTATGTACCACTCTGGAATTGATTTCAAAGGGCTCAAGATCCTTTAGGAGGCTGTTGTGCATTAGGAATGTGTTTTTTTTTTTTTTATTATACTTTAAGTTTTAGGGTACATGTGCACAATGTGCAGGTTAGTTACATATGTATACATGTGCCATGCTGGTGTGCTGCACCCATTAACTCGTCATTTAGCATTAGGTATATCTCCTAATGCTATCCCTCCCCCCTCCCCCCACCCCACAACAGTCCCCAGAGTGTGATGTTCCCCTTCCTGTGTCCATGTGTTCTCATTGTTCAATTCCCATCTATGAGTGAGAACATGCAGTGTTTGGTTTTTTGTCCTTGCGATAGTTTACTGAGAATGATGATTTCCAATTTCATCCATGTCCCTACAAAGGACATGAACTCATCCTTTTTTATGGCTGCATAGTATTCCATGGTGTATATGTGCCACATTTTCTTAATCCAGTCTATCATTGTTGGACATTTGGGTTGGTTCCAAGTCTTTGCTATTGTGAATAGTGCCACAATAAACATATGTGTGCATGTGTCTTTATAGCAGCATGATTTATAGTCCTTTGGGTATATACCCAGTAATGGGATTGCTGGGTCAAGTGGTATTTCTAGTTCTAGATCCCTGAGGAATCGCCACACTGACTTCCACAATGGTTGAATTAGTTTACAGTCCCACCAACAGTGTAAAAGTGTTCCTATTTCTCCACATCCTCTCCAGCACCTGTTGTTTCCTGACTTTTTAATGATTGCCATTCTAACTGGTGTGAGATGGTATCTCACTGTGGTTTTGATTTGCATTTCTCTGATGGCCAGTGATGATGAGCATTTTTTCATGTGCCTGTAGCCTGCATAAATGTCTTCTTTTGAGAAGTGTCTGTTCATATCCTTCGCCCACTTTTTGATGGGGTTGTTTGTTTTCTTCTTGTAAATTTGTTGGAGTTCATTGTAGATTCTGGATATTAGCCCTTTGTCAGATGAGTAGGTTGCGAAAATTTTCTCCCATTTTGTATGTTGCCTGTTCACTCTGATGGCAGTTTCTTTTGCTGTGCAGAAGCTTTTTAGTTTAATTAGATCCCATTTGTCAATTTTGGCTTTTGTTGCCATTGCTTTTGGTGTTTTAGACATGAAGTCCTTGCCCATGCCTATGTCCTGAATGGTAATGCCTAGGTTTTCTTCTAGGGTTTTTATGGTTTTAGGTCTAACATTTAAGTCTTTAATCCATCTTGAATTAATTTTTGTATAAGGTGTAAACAAGAGATCCAGTTTCAGCTTTCTACATATGGCTAGCCAGTTTTCCCAGCACCATTTATTAAATAGGGAATCCTTTCCCCATGGCTTGTTTTTCTCAGGTTTGTCAAAGATCAGATAGTTGTAGGTAAGTGGCATTATTTCTGAGGGCTCTGTTCTGTTCCATTGTTCGATATCTCTGTTTTGGTACCAGTACCATGCTGTTTTGGTTACTGTAGCCTTGTAGTATAGTTTGAAGTCAGGTAGCATGATGCCTCCAGCTTTGTTCTTTTGGCCTAGGATTGACTTGGCGATGCCAGCTCTTTTTTGTTCCATATGAACTTTAAAGTAGTTTTTTCCAATTCTGTGAAGAAAGTCATTGGTAGCTTGATGGGGATGGCATTGAATCTATAAATTACCTTGGGCAGTATGGCCGTTTTCACAATATTGATTCTTCCTACCCATGAGCATGGAATGTTCTTCCATTTGTTTGTATCCTCTTTTATTTCATTGAGCAGTGGTTTGTAGTTCTCTTTGAAGAGGTCTTTCACGTCCATTGTAAGTTGTATTCCTAGGTATTTTATTCTCTTTGAAGCAATTGTGAATGGGAGTTCACTCATGATTTGGCTCTCTGTTTGTCTGTTATTGATGTATAAGAATGCTTGTGATTCTTGTACATTGATTTTGTATCCTGAGACTTTGCTGAAGTTGCTTATCAGCTTAAGGAGATTTTGGGCTGAGACAGTGGGGTTTTCTAGATATACAATCATGTCATCTGCAAACAGGGACAATTTGACTTCCTCTTTTCGTAATTGAATACCCTTTATTTCCTTCTCCTGCCTAATTGCCCTGGCCAGAACTTCCAACACTATGTTGAATAGGAGTGGTGAGAGAGGGCATCCCTGTCTTGTGCCAGTTTTCAAAGGGAATGCTTCCAGTTTTTGCCCATTCAGTATGATATTGGCTGTGAGTTTGTCATAGATAGCTCTAATTATTTTGAGATATGTCCCATGAATACCTAATTTATTGAGAGTTTTTAGCATGAAGTGTTGTTGAATTTTGTCAAAGGCCTTTTCTGCATCTATTGAGGTAATCATGTGGTTTTTGTCTTTGGTTCTGTTTATATGCTGGATTACATTTATTGATTTGCGTATATTGAACCAGCCTTGCATCCCAGGGATGAGGCCCACTTGATCATGGTGGATAAGCTTTTTGATGTGCTGCTGGATGTGGTTTGCCAGTATTTTATTGAGGATTTTTGCATCAATGTTCATCAAGGATATTGGTCTAAAATTCTCTTTTTTGGTTGTGTCTCTGCCCGGCTTTGGTATCAGGATGATGCTGGCCTCATAAAATGAGTTAGGGAGGATTCTCTCTTTTTCTATTGATTGGAATAGTTTCAGATGGAATGGTACCAGTTCCTCTTTGTACCTCTGGTAGAATTTGGCTGTGAATCCATCTGGTCCTGGACTCTTTTTGGTTGGTAAACTATTGATTATTGCCACAATTTCAGCTCCTGTTATTGGTCTATTCAGACATTCAACTTCTTCCTGGTTTAGTCTTGGGAGAGTGTATGTGTCGAGGAATTTATCCATTTCTTCTAGATTTCTAGTTTATTTGCATTGAGGTGTTTGTAGTATTCTCTGATGGTAGTTTGTATTTCTGTGGGATCGGTGGTGATATCCCCTTTATCATTTTTTATTGCGTCTATTTGGTTGTCTCTTTTTTTCTTTATTAGTCTTTTATTAAGACAGTACTTTAGGCGTGTTGCATGTCTAATTAGTGCACATGTAGGAAATATGCCTTATTGATTATGAAGTCAAGAAATCCAATAAAATGAGGCCACCAGAGGGAAGCTTTGTTTTAAAGTCTTTTGTTATGAAAACAACGAGTGAAAGCACTCTGGAATAATAATTATGAGGTCTATAGATGAGGGAGAGGTTTAATCTGAATGTAGACAAGTAGATTCTGTTCTTTCACTTAAAAGGGGATAATGATATCAACTAACGTTTGTTGAGCCCCTGCCAGGTGTCAGAGACATTGGCTAAGTTAATAGATTTTATATGGATTTTCTTAGGTAATCTTTAAGATCCCTTTGAGGTAGGTACTCTTATTATTCTCATTTTATGGATTAGGAAACTGATGTTCAGGAAAGATCAGTAATTTATCTAAAGTCACCAGCGAACAGGGAACAGAGCCTGGATTCTCACCCAGGCAGTCCAACTTTAAAGCTGATGCTGATAATCACTGAGGCCCAATAGTGGTGAGAGGTAAGAGAATTTAAGAATTCTTTAGCAGACAGTGGGGGTTGCGGGGTGAAGCGACAGGATGTCTCACATGGGCTGCTACATATTACCCTGCTGAGGGTCTGAGTGGAGATGAAATCTAGCCCTCCCTCTGCTGGTAAACTGTGGGCCTTTCTGCTAACCCTTGCAGGGCTGTGTCTACTCAGAGAGTGGCACAGTTTTCTTTTTTTTCTTGTCTTGTCTTTTTTTTTTTGAGATGGAATTTCACTGTTGTTGCCCAGGCTGGAGTAGAAATGGCGTGATCTCAGCTCACTGCAACCTCCGCCTCCTGGGTTCAAGTGATTCTCCTGCCTCAGCCTCCCAAGTAGCTGGGATTACAGGCACCCACCACAATTCCCGGCTAATTTTTTAAATTTTTAGTAGAGACGGGATTTCACTATGTTGGCCAGGCTGGTCTCGAACTCCTGACCTCAGGTCATCCACCTGCCTCGGCCTCCCAAAGTGCTGGAATTACAGGTGTGAGCCACCGTGCCTGGTCAGTTTTCTAATCCATCTGTCCAGAAGGGGCATATTTTTTAAATTCACCTGAAGGCAAATCTCAATTCTACAATCATACTCTGAATATCACTGCCTGTATTTCCATTCACTTGCAATAGTGAACTTCAGCCTACCTCTTTCTAGTCTACGTGCTTCCTTGGTAGTCTCATTGTGTCTACCTTTATGCTGACAACTCCAAAAGTTATCTTTTCATTTCAGATTTCTCTTTCAAACCCTGCTCTTGTATATCCAACTGCCTACTTTACATCTTCACTTTGATGTTAATATGCACCTCAAATTTATCGTGTCCCCAGCTGGACTCTTCTTCTTCCTGCTCCTCTTGCAGCCATTCCCAGCTCAGTTAATGGCAACTCCATCCTTCCAGTTGCTCCAGATCGAAAAACTTAAAGATATCTTGAGTTCTTTTTATCCTATGTTTAATCTTTCATGAATTCCTGTTGGCTCAATTGTCAAACTATATCTACAATCTGAACCCTGTGTCCACTTCTGCTACCACCAACCAGTTCTAAGCCATTATTTTATCTCATCTAGGTTACTATGGGAACTCCCAATGGCTGTCCCTACTTTTTCTTTTGCCCTTCATACTTCGTTCTATTCACCAGAGTGATTCCTCTAAATAAAACAATTGATGTTTTAGTGCTCAAACATCTGCAATAGTTCTTATGATATGCAGCCTCCATTACCTTTCTGACTTTCTCTCTTACTATGCTCTTTGTAGCTCACTCTGCCCTGCTTACACTGGCCTCCTTGCTGTTCTGCCACTGCTTTCCTGCCTTAGGCTTCTGTTGTGATGTTACATCTGCCTGCAGTGCTCTTCCCCCGGCTGTCTGCTTGGCTAATTTTCTTGCCTCTTCAAGTCTTGCTCAAATGTCCCCTTCTCAATGAGGCTGATCTTGACCTTATTTAATACTGAAATCTGCTCTGAACTTCCCTATCACCCAGCCCTGCTTACTCTATTCTGCTTTTTCTTTTTTAAAATGGCATGTGTTATTTTCTAATATATGAAATCATTTACTATTTATTATCTTTATTGTTTATGGTCACACTCTCCTCATGATTGGCACAGAGTAGATAGTCAGCAAATATAAGTTGAAAGAATGAATAAATGAATGATGCCCTATAGTCTAGGGATACATCTGATCTCACATCATTTTGCTCTTATAGCCTACCAAAAAGCTAGGTGGGAGAGTTTATATAGATTATTGCTCTCTATGTAAACACATCAAAAATATTTGTAAAGTCCAGGAAGAGCATTTGAAAAGAATGAGACCCAACTATTCCTTCATCACTTATGATATCAGGCAGTTTCTTGATTTTATTGATTCTCTGACAAACCTCAGATCCTTTTGTTTACCAAGTGAGTAGAAGGTGTATGTATTTCTTTCTTGGTAGGCCAAACATACCAGCAAATTATTGCACTGGAAACATGGAGGTGGGGCTTGGAAAACCAGTGTGTATAGAAATTGTAGTGGAAGTTTTATATTACAGTTGTCTTCTTTCCATTTTATTTCACTCTAGCCAAGACTCAATTGTATAAAATCATCTATGATAATATTGTATGGCAAACTTCCCTTGCCCCCTTTTCCTTTACTTAAATCTTCTTGTGATGATTTAGACTTTTTTTTTTTCAGTTAACATTTGGTTTCAATCCTTCACATTATTCCTGACTATATTATACTAATTTTTCTGAGGCATGGTGATGGGGGAGAGCGAGGCTTATAAAGTTCAGTTATGCATCAAGATAATTTTTTTTTTTGAGACTGAGTCTCGCTCTGTTTCATGATCTTCTAATCTTGGCTCACTGCAGCCTCTGCCTCCTAGGTTCCAGCAATTCTCCTGTCTCAGCCTCCTGAGTAGCTGGGATTACAGGCACGTGCCACCATGCCTGGCTAATTTTTGTATTTTTGGTAGAGATGGGGTTTCACCATGTTGGCCAGGCTGGTCTTGAACTCCTGACCTCAGGAGATTGTAGTGGGAGGCTGGCCTCTGCCTCCCAAAGTGCTGGGATTACAGGCATGAGCCACCGCACCCAGCCTCAAGATAAATTCTTAATGAAAATTTTTAAAATACTTTTTTATAACATTATTTCAGTACTTTGACAGTCTTTCACTAGTTGCTGATCCTTTCTTCTGATATTTTGGGAGATAGGTATTAGGCAAAGGTTAACATTTGTGATGATGGTGGGGATTGTCAACTACTATTAATACAAATATTTCTCTTTTATGTTTAACTAAATAGAGTTTCACTAAATGAGATCCACAGTGAATCCATGAAGCCCAAAGATACTTTTGGTGGAAGACTTGTTGACATGATCAGAATAGTTTAAACTTGAGGAAGAGACACTTATTTCCAGATAAAACCATCAAACGTATATGAATATGCACACCTGTGTGTATGTGTTAGTGTTATGACAATAATCAGGGCATAGAAAGAACCATGTTAATAGAGATGATGTATAGTACTTATCAGGAGAAAACATGGGAGAAGGTCGATAATAAATAAGAATAGTTACCTGGGAGAACACAAATTAAATACAATCACAGATATACTAATAAATCAGGAATTTTTTTTATTTCTGTGTTTTTGACTATTTAACCTTTAATTATTTACTCATGAATGGAATTTTGAATGTTCACAAAATTATTTTAATAAAAGAGGTAGAGAAATATACATATAGTGAATGCACACTGTTGCATGGAAATCAGAAGCTTAAGGAAAGAATAATAACAGAGAGCATTTGGATGGAGGAAAGAGAAGTAAGAGCAGAGATATTGTCACACAGCTTATTACTTCAGTAACTTTACTGGTCCAGATTTAAAAAACTGTTACAGTAACAGATGACACATTCTAAAAATTTTAAGAAACCTTCTCTTAGAAGTGGAATAACTTAGCCAGGTGTGGTGGTGCGTGCCTGTGGTCCCAGCTACTTGAGAGGCTGAGTGGGAGGATTGCTTGGGCCTGGGAGGTGGAGGTTGCAGTGGTGAGCTGTGATCACGCCCCTGGCACTCCAGCTTGGGCAACAGAGTGACCCTGTCTCCGAAAAAAGAAAAAAAAAAAAGTGGAATAACATGACTTTTCACCTTGACTGGCAATTATATATCTCGGCATACTGAGGAAACAATGAAAGAAGCAAATCTGACCACTTGGTGATATGGAGTGCTAGAAAGTCTGGGCAGGCCTATCTTTAACGTTTGTATTGGGAAGTGTGAGGGTACAGACGGAGGCCTGCACACCGTATGCCTATGTGTATAAGTTACAATTCTATGTAATAGGCTGCCAAAGTAGGCTCTACCAGCCAATCTTTATACTTTGAGAAATATACCTTCAAATAACCCAGAAGGCAAGATTGGTTTTAGAATCCTTGGGTTCCTTTTAGAAGGAGGTGGTGGAGGTGGAGCTCACCTCTGTGTCCCTGACACATGGCCTGTTCTCTTCTCTTCCCACTTCTGGCTGTCTTGCACTTGAATGGCCTTGAGTGCCTACAAGTTGACAGCCCAGCCTGTACACCCAAACTCAATCTGCACTCATTGGCAAACAGCTGCCTTTTGGCTACCTCTCAGGTATAGGGTTGGGCACATTGAATGGTTCAGTCTTGGAAGGATGGATTCCAGGAAGAGGCCAACATAGGCACTGGAAGTGGGTTTGCACTCGTTGAGCAGAGTGTTGAGACACTGGCTACCCTGGGTAGGATAGGATAGAATAGATGTGGGCTCTGGGTGGGTACATCATCTTGGCCCCATGGACACTTGCAAAGCATGAGGATAGGGGGTGGAGAAGCTTTTGCCCAGGGTTATAGATAAAGTGGCCATTTATTTGGGTGATAATCCCAAATAAGATAATGTTAGACATGCTTCCTAGACTTTAAGAGAAGTAAATTTCAACAATTTCAGATTAACAGGAAATATGATTCCAAGGGACTATATATGACATAAAAGGAATGTGATAAATTAAACATGAAGAAAGAAGATGCATAGTTGGTAGGGCCTGGGCTTTACTACTTTTCCTTTCACTGGAACCTAAGATTGTGGCTGATGTGTTTAAGTGCTCCATAAATAGTTGTTGAACAACAATATAAACAACCCCAAACTCCAATGTATCTGTGTAGGGGTACAAATTTGAAAGAATATGAATTAAAGATGAGAAGAGGGACATATGTAGTTTGGATATTTGTCCCCACCCAAGTTTCATGTAGAATTGTGATTCCCAGTGTTGGAGGTGGGGTCTGGTGTGGAGTGATTGTGGACTTTGGGGGTGGATTTCTCATGATGACTTAGCACCAGCCTCTTGGTGTTGTCTTCATGATAGTGAGTGAGTTCTTGAGAGATCTGGCTGTTTAAAAGTGTGTGGCACCTCCCTCTCTTTCTCTCTTGCTCCTGTTCTCACCAAGTGAGATGCTTGCTCCCCACTTTGCCTTCTGCCATGAGTAAAAGCTCCCTGAGGCCTCCCTAGAAGCTGAGCAGATGCCAGCACCATGCTTTCTGTATAGCCTGCAGAACCACGAGCCAATTAAATATCTTTTCTTTATAAATTACCCAATCTCAGGTATTTCTTATAGCAATGCAAGAATAGCTTAATACAGGGACACCTGACTTAAGGCAAATAAAAGAGAATGGCAGAAACTAGGAAAAGTAAAGTTGGGAAGGCTAAAGCACTTCTCATTTGCTAGGTCTGACAGGACGTGCTGAAGGTAAGGAAGAAAAACAAAAACAGGAAGGAATAGATCCTCTACATTAGTCACATGATAAAAGATTAATAGATGACATATGATACATCTAAACTATGATGTCAAATTGGCAAGGGTGGAACAAAGATTAATATAAGGGAATTGAATTGAGTAGAAAAACAAAGATGTTATAATTCATATTAAATATATAAGTCCATATGTTCTGGTGTTATGTATGATATCTCTGGAACTATAAGAGTAAGTGCCCAAAGTAGTTGCCTCTGGGAGGGAAATTAGGTGGTAGGAAGACAGGGATGAGAGAGAGAGAGATTTTATTTCACTATATACATTATTAAACCTTGTATTACCTAATAAAATGTTTAATTAATTAAACAGTAATTGAAACTCTAGATGATGAAAGTAAAGAAGATAGCCTAGTCTCTTTAAATTAGTTGAAGTACATACATCCAAAAGAAGTATATCCCTGAATCCTAAAATGATCTTCAGATGTGATAACAGAAACTTTCTTGGGAGTCCCTGAGAAATGGCAGACCTGCCAGAAAACAGAGTGCTCTGGACTGAATGTTTGTATCTTCCCCACCTGCCACTGCAAATCCATGTGTTGAAATCCTAACCCCCAGGGTGATGATATTAGAATGGTGGAGCCTTTGGGAGCTAATTAGGCCATGAGTGTATAGTCCTCATCATAGGATTAGTGTCCTTATAAGAAGAGACATTATGTGTTCTGCTATCTGCCATGTGAAGATACAGAGGGAAGGCAGCCATCTGCAGACCAGAAAGCTGGCCCTCACCAGACACCAGATGGGCCAGTACCTTGAACTAGGACTTCCCAGCCTCCAGAATTGTGAGAAGTAAATGTTTGTCGTTTAAGCCACCCAGGCTATGATATATTTGTTATAGCACCATGAACTAATACATAGAGAAGAGCAAATATTCTTATTTTCAACATAGGTAAAAAGGTGATCTCTTTAATTAGACTGGACACCTAGGTGCCAATCTGTAGGAAAACTAAAAACCTAATTTGTAAATAAAGGGCAGTAATTACTAGCAGTCAGCATGAATTCTTCATGAACAAGTCATGCCAAACTATAAATATATATTTTTTGAGCTCTTAAACAGGAAGATGTAGAAAGGGTGTTTCTATTTCATTAAAACATTGGGAAAAGCCTCTTCATGATATATCTGTATTTTTGATGAAATGAAAAAGGTAGATTATTTCACACAACAGTGTTTAATAATATTGAAAATCATGTCTAAAGTGTTTATTAATTGATCATTACATATCTGGAAAGAGATTTGTAACAGTATCAAAATTAGGTTTTATGTCTGGCCTTCACCTGTTTAATGACTTAATAGGGAATTCCAGAATTCATACTGGACAAATTAATGGATAAACAGGGAAACGGGAGGGGGTGTTAATGTGTTGGGTTCTCCCAAACCAATTTTTGACTAGCAGGAATAAAAGTCCATATTCTACAGGATAAGGTGTTAGGAGGACAAAGTAAAATTCTGCATTTAGGAGTAAATAAAAATAATCTGTTCAAAGATGTGATGAGAGACTTGAGTCTGCAGTAATCTTTGAAATAAAAAAGACTTAAACAGTTTAGTTGAAAAGTGAGTATAAAGTTAGACTAATTAGGTAAGCATGATGACTGTGTCATGGAATTTAATAAGCTTAAAGGAGAATCAGCCATCACCTTAAAAACTAATTGTGTTACAAAAGTTAATCTTTTTTTTTAAATTAAATATTTGGTATTAGGGAATTTTGTATAGGAACCACATTATAGATGGTTAGGTTTCCAAGCCATCCCACAAGAACATGTCAACTTATGTAAACGAATTGTAGTTTTACTAAGAGGAGCCTGAGCTCTAGAGTGGGTGGTGAAGAGTCAGGGGGCGGTGGGGGAGGGGGTGGTGGTTATGTGTTACCGTAGGGAGGAGAAGTAGGTGCCAAACGTTTTCTCTTTAATATTTGTGAGGGAATGGCCACCCTTAGGCAAATTTTGGAAATGGGTAAAGTTTTCCACTGGCCTCTGTGTGCATCTCTCTGATCTTCCATCATCCCTCTCCTTTGCTGCCAGGGCACGATGAAAACATAATGTGGTTCGTGCTGTAATAGAGACGTGCACAGGGTGTCAAATGGCAAGCAATGAGCTAGTTCATACTAATGTGTGACTGAATGTGTGCACCCCATGACCTCTCAGAGTTAACTGCATTTAGAAATGAAATGTGTGTTAAACCAAATGAACTTAAAATTGATATAAAATGATAAAAGTTCAGTTTCAAGCAGGGAATAAAGTAGAATGAAGAAAATTGAGGCATTGCAGACAAAGACAGTTTGGGGAGAAGGGAAGGATCCGTATGGTTGGGTTTGCCCTGCCTTGATGTCTTTCTCTGGAGACATCTATCACCACTGTCAAGAGATTTGTTCTCCTTCCTTTGATTCTGAAAACTGGGATTTTGTTATAGTCTCTCTCCAAATCTGTACTTTTCTTACTTTATTTATAAAGCGTACTTTTTCCCCTTTATTAAGCCATCTCTTTTGGATAAAAGTTTAAAAGTGGCAGGTTTCAACTCAACGAGCATCTAATGATATAGTAAGCTTCTCATCATTTCTATTCATCCAAACCCAGTGCATTGGTGAAATGAAGGTTGTGTAGAAGGTATTCTTGAATCATTTGGGAGGTACTGCCTAACTCCTAAGATTTTATAGATTACAAAAGCAAATGCTGGCCAGGCATGGTGGCTCACGCCTGTAATCCCAGCACTTTGGGAGGGTGAGGCAGGCGGATCACCTGAGGTCAGGAGTTCGAGACCAGCGTGACCAACATGGAGAAACCCTGTCTCTACTAAACATACAAAATTAGCCGGGCATGGAGGTGCATGCCTGTAATCCCAGCTACTCGGGAGGCTGAGGCAGGAGAATCACTTGAACTCAGGAGGCGGAGGTTGTGGTGAGCCGAGGTCGGGCCATTGTACTCCAGCCTGGGCAACAAGAGCAAAACTCAGTCTCAAAAATAAAACAAAATAAAATGCAAATGCCTCAGAATGTAATACTTACAACCTAGTAGGATTTTTGTTTTGGATTTGTGTTGTGGTATTGCTATACCTACAATTTGTCAGATTTTGACTTTGCTTCAATATCATTTGCAAAATTATGCAGTTTTCTGCCTATGATAGCCCTAATTTCCAATCAGTCAGGAATACTGACCAGGACATACAAAAGAGCAGGAAGATTTTTTAAAAATAAGAAATAGCATTTATTTAAAGACTAATAATTATATGAAGTCAAGTTCTTTAAGGATTTTTTTTTTAAAGCAATTTTTACCATGGAAAAATGAACTTTTGAAAAACTTTTACTTAATTTGTGTTAAAGACATGAACACAGACTTAAAAGATACTTTGGCTAAATTAGGTTGTCTTTTATCTCTTGGCTAAAAAGCACTCCTTTTAGAAAGCTCCTTCTAGGTTGAAAAATTCTAGAAGGATTTACATATGATATGGATAATTTTTGCTCTCCTTCATTTTTTATCTTCCTTACTTTCAATTTCTGGTGGCCATGTAGCTTTGGAAACCAGTCGTGAATTTCACGGTAAAAATGACATGTTTTTAAAGGCTGCAAAGGTTCACCAAATTTTGTTTCAGTTCACAAGTCTCCTCTATTTTTGTCCTTCAGATGAAAGAACAAAGCAATGGCAGCAATCTTGACTTGATTTTTATGTAAGGTAGTACCTGTCGTAGAGGGGTAACGAGTAAATCCTTTTGTGAGCACTCATTTGATAGAACCCTAAGGCTATACACTGAAGGACATATCCTATTGCACAGATTGGCTCTGGGCTATGCAGAAAGGTCACCACAAGAATAGGCTATCTGTCAATTTGTTAGAAGGAATCAAAGTGGTAGGTGAAATGATTGAAAAACCAAAATCAAAACCAAACCAAACGAAAACATTTCAGTTCTAGAAATGCATTTGAGAGAAACCATTTGGCAATAGTGTTTGGAGCCTTTCTTGAAGTGTGTCTCTTACATTGCAGCTGAATTGCTGAGAAAAGAGACCATGTTTCTACTTTTAGAAGGAAAATAAGATCAACGCAAAGGAGAGAGAAACAAGGTAAAAAAGGGCTAAATTGTAGGGCTTTGACTTTATATGTTGATGTATCATATGCCAATAACAGTAATTTGAAACTTTGATTTGAGAAGAAACTCAAGTAATATCTTTTCACTTAATAGAATTTGAATAATTATTTTTTCAAGGCAAAATCTTTCAAAAAGTAAAGGATTTGTAGCCACCCTGTAAGTGGCTTGTGATAGAGTTAAGCACAGACTAGGACCAAGGACACACTTGGCAGGTTTGAAGGGGCAAATGGGGCCCTGGGCAGGCCATTTGGGTTATTTTCAATAAGAGAAAGAGAACTATTTAGAAATGTGCTACATTTCAGGAAGCGTGCTCTCTCTTTGCAATCAACGATGCCAGTGGGTTTCATCTAAAATTCTTAACACTTACTGTAGTTTTTAGTAGATGAATAAATAATATGTTATAGCTATTTGAAAACATGGCTAGAGTTTTAGAATGTTAATCCGACTATGACATGCCACATATGGTCATTTGGTATAAATGTATATTGTTAGGCAAAAATCTCACTGAATTGATTTTTAAGGATAATGTTAATGCCTTAGAGAATGGCTTGCAATTCTTTTTTTTCTTCTTATTTTGTCTTGACCAAATATCAATGCCTTCTCAGGGGCTTCTCTCTTTTTACAACAACTGTGCAATTTGTATTAGTTTCTTTTCCTGTCCAAGAAGTTAAGTTGCCTTTAACCTTCTCCAATCAAAACCCTCAAATAAACAATCTCTAAATCAAGTAAGGACATATCTTTACTTGTTTCCATGTCTTTCAAAGGTTTACTTGTTCCTTGTCTAAGTCATCATTAACAAGAAGCAGCAAAATATGGGCATAGGCTGCCTCAGTGCTGTGATTTCACAGAAGCCAAAGGACTTGAATGCTGTAAGATGTGTCTTACCTTTCTGATCACTTAAGACTACTGATCAAATACAAACCCACCCCGGATGAGTTGTTAATTTAATCATGAACATACTTGTGTAGATTAATTTGTTACAGGACCTAAGCCCAGACAGCATGACCTCAGGGAACAGTTGGGGAATATCTTTTTTCTCTGAAGGTAGATTTTGTAGCCTGGTCCTTTGAGGGCTATGATTGATATCAGGAAGAGGTGCTGAATACAAGTTTTACCTATTCCATGATTTTCATGAGTGTTCTTCTTTAGAAAACAGTTTTCTTTATTAATAAGCAACTTTTTGTGTTTGTGCACAGGCAGCATGTCAGCTGAAACACCAATCACATTGAATATCGATCCTCAGGATCTGCAGGTCCAAACATTCACCGTAGAGAAGCTACTGGAGCCTCTCATAATCCAGGTATTAATACCATGGTAATTGTGATATATAGTAACTGCAGGAGAATGAAAAATATGTGGGAAAAATGAATAATGAAGAAATAAAAGATTTGATTTTTATATATGAATATGTCATCTAAAATTGTCCTTTAAAGAGTTGTTAAGATGTGAAAAGTAGGTATGTATGTTAAGATGTGAAAAAGTATGTATTCTGAAAGTTTCCCCCACATTCTCTTTTAGCAAGAATAGCAGTAATAATATATATATATAAAATTTTCAGAGTACCTTTATATAAATTATCTTCTTTGATAATCATGAAAACTGAATGAGGCAGGTAACATGGTTAAAACTATCTTTATTATATAGATGAGGAAACTGAGGCCTAGAGAATTTCACTAACTTGCCTCAGACACATGGCATCTTATTTACCCAATGGGAAATTACCTTTAAAATACTAAAATGTATGAGAAAAGCAGCTATTTAAAGGAATTCTGTGATGAAGTCTTTCATAAGGTGAATAATCCTTTGATGATATGCATAATGATTCTCTGACTTTTTTTATTATGTAAGTTGAGATTTCATGTATTGGATTTTCTTAGAGCAGGGCTTGAAGAAACTTATGCAGTGGTATAGATTTAAATTTTTGTCCTTAACCCACAATTTGTGAGGGAACTCCCCTTTAGGCCTACCTTACATCTTGCCTCCTAATACAAGATTCGAATCCTTTTTCCTACGGACTCAAAGAACCCAAGGGTTACTTGGGTGAAAAACTATGCTGACCTTTCCTCAGATAATTTAAATATGTTCTGCTTATCCTTTTTGTGAGATGGATGTGGGGAGGGGAGTAGCTCTGAGAATAGACTTTGTATATATTTTTACAAGTTTACATATTTTTATCGATTTGTACATATTGTACAAGTTGATATCTGCTACTCGAAAGACAATTCAAAACATGTGTGTCCCTGATGATACCTTAATAGTTAACTTTGGCAGTCTTAACAGCACTAATATCTGGTGTGAAATTTATACTAGATGACTATGGAGACTTCATTAAAGTCCATCTTAGCCACTCACTAAACAGTTTCATGTTAAAAAGAAAAAAGGCTGGGCGCAGTGGCTCATGCGTATAATCCCAGCACTTTGGGAGGCCAAGGCAGGAGGATCGCTTAAGTCCAGGAGTTAAAGACCATCCTGGGCAACATAGTGAGACCCTGTTTAAAAAAAAAAAAGAAAGAAAGAAAAACCCTCATTTGTTTTTCTAATTAAGTTCACAAAAAAATTGGAATGTCAAAAATAGTTTAAAAAAAAAGAATAAAAACACTCATAATTTTACCAAGAGATAAACATTAATG
This sequence comes from Pongo abelii, assembly GCF_028885655.2. NCBI lineage: Eukaryota > Metazoa > Chordata > Mammalia > Primates > Hominidae > Pongo > Pongo abelii. Next base: position 76,601,259 of record NC_071993.2, read on the forward strand.
TTTTGGTGCATTTACTTCCAGTACAATAAAGTTATGGGAGATTTTTATCATCTTTGTACTTTGTAATATTAAAGAATATATCTTCTTTATATATATCCTTACATGTATACATATTATGTATATATGAAGAATATATATATATGTTAACAAGTGGAGCTAGTACTATATATGCAGGATTTAATCCCACTTTTCCATTTTAGATGATATTTTAATAATTTCCCTATTTATTTGTAAGCATGATTTAATAAAACTGCTATTTACTTATATATGATATGGCTGCACTACAGTTTTTTTGAAGTAGCCTCACGTTTTTGGACATTTAGGGTGTTTCTATTTTTTTCCTATTATAAATATTGCTGTGCTGAACATCTTTGTATATACATTTTTGTCATCAATTTGTATCATTTCACTAGAATTAGTTACAAATGTAAAAGTTAATGGCCAAGATATGAGTATTTTTATACTTTTTCATACATATCACCAAGTTTTTTGGGGATAGTTTTAAATGAGTTCTCACAAGTCATTTAAGGTTTTATTCCTATCAAATTATAAGGAGTAGGAATAGGGAAATGACCTTCATTTTGGAGATGGCTGGTGAAAACAAATACATTAATGCTAGTTTATAACCCTTATTTGCTCTATAACAATGGAACACTACAGTTGGTCAGTTAAAACTTGCTAATCACAAAGGTTGCTGACATATTGCTTATAAACAGAGAGAGTATCATGGGGAAACTACTTTTTATATTCTAACTGAAACTAATAGATATTTTGCTTTAGTCAAGTACATTGCTAAAGAAGTTAATAGAAAGTATTCTAAGTAAATTCACATTAAAGGGTAATGCTAGTCACAGTGTGTGTGTGTGTGTGTGCACGCGTGCATTTTATGGCATGTTCTAAATAGATTATAACCATCTATAAACATTTATTGAGTTCACCTATAAAATTAGAAGGATGAAAATGACCTGAGTAATCTTGTTTGATTGGAAAGAAATATATCTCTTTTAAAAAGTGTGATTATACTAGTTTTAGAGGGCTTTTGATGTTCTTGGATTCAAACTTTTCATGATCCACAAGTAGATGAGTCACAGAAATGGAACTCATTACCTTTTACATACCAGACAGTTCTGTTACCTGTAAATATAATTGCTAATTTTGTCTTGCTTGAGATTGATGTCAGTGTTTTCAAAATAGTCACTGATTTCTTAAAAGTGCTTTGGTATACAACATCAGTGTCTCAGGTACAAAAATGATTTTGTGGTCTTAGCAATATTCAAGTGATATTAAATTAAAATATTAATAATTTATATAATATCAACTTATGCAATAACTATCTTATAAAGCAGAATTCTATTTAACAAAATTATTGGTATACACTCTTGTTTTTTTTTTTATAATGGAATTCTCCTTATCAAAAACCAGTACATTTCAAAGTCAAAGAGTTATATTTTAAAATAACTGATCTTTTTGGATTTGATGTTCAGCCTTCTTGTATCTGTCACTTTGATCATGTATTACCCACCAACACAAATAAAATATCTCATTAAATTATATTAAAGGTTTTTTTTTCTAGGATAACATCATGTTAAGTGTCTCATTACATTCTTTTTTGTTTTTCACAAAGTGTTTATTTTTATTTTTTTAGATAAGAATAGCTGTTTAAAATTTACAAGAAAAAACAAACAACTCCATCAAAAAGCAGATGAAGGATAGGAACAGACACTTCTCAAAAGAAGACATTTATGTGGCCAACAAACATATGAAAAAAAGCTCATCATCACTGGTCATTAGAGAAATGCAAATCAAAACCACAATGAGATACCATCTCATGCCAGTTAGAACGGTGATCATTAAAAAGTCAGGAAACAACAGATGCTGGAGAGGACATGGAGAAATAGGAATGCTTTTACACTGTTGGTGGGAGTGTAAATTAGTTCAACCATTGTGGAAGACAATGTGGCAATTCCTCAAGGATCTAGAACCAGAAATACCATTTGACCCAGCCATCTCGTTACTGGGTATATACCCAAAGGATTATAAATCATTCTACTATAAAGACACAGGCACACGTGTGTTTACTGGAGCACTGTTCACAATAGCAAAGACTTGGAACCAACCCAGATGCCCATCAATGATAGACTGGATAAAGAAAATGTGGCACATATACACCATTGAATACTATGCAGCCATAAAGAAGGATGAGTCCATGTCCTTTGCAGGGACATGGATGAAGCTGGAAACCATCATTTTCAGCAAACTAACACAAGAAGAGAAAACCAAACACCACATATTCTCACTCATAAGTGGAAGTTGAACAATGAGAACACATGGACACAAGGAGGGGAACATCACATACTGGGGCCTGTTGGGAGGTGGGGGCTAGGGGAGGGATAGCATTAGGAGACATACCTAATGTAGATGATGGGTTGATGGGTGCAGCAAACCACCATGGCATCTGTATACCTATGTAACAAACCTGCACGTTCTGCACATGTATCCCAGAACTTAAGGTATAATAAAAGAAAAAAAAAAGAATAACCTGTGTATTTGAAAAGACTAAGTAGACCTCAATATTTATTTTTCATCAACTTTTATTTTAAGTTCAGGAGTACATGTGCAGGATGTGCAGGTTTGTTACATAGGTAAACATGTGCCATGGTGATTGGCTGCACAGATCATCCCATCACCTAGGTATTAAGCCCAGCATCCATTAGCTATTCTTCCTGATGCTCTCCCTCCTCCCACCCCTGCTGACAGACCCCAGTGTGTTCCCCTCATGAGTCCATGCGTTCCTATCCTTCAGCTCCCACTTATAAGTGAGAACACGTGGTGTTTGGTTTTCTGTTCCTGCATTAGTTTGCTGAGGATAATGACTTCCAACTCCATCCATGTCCCTGCAAAGGACGTGAACTTGTTCTTTTTTATGACTGCATAGTATTCCATGGTGTGTATGTACCACATTTTCTTTATCCAGTCTATCACTGATGGGCATTTAGGTTGATTCCCTGTCTTTGCTATTGTGAATAGTGCTGCAATGAACATGCACGTGCATGTATCTTTATAATGGAATGATATGTATTCCTTTGGGTATAAACTCAGTAATGGGATTGCTGAGTCAAATAGTATTTCTGCATCTAGGTCTTTGAGAAATCACCACGCTGTCTTCCACAATGTTTGAACTAATTTACATACCCACCAACAATGTAAAAGCATTCCTTTTTCTCTGCAACCTTGTCAGCATCTGTTGTTTTTTGACTTTTTAATAAGCATTCTGACAATGAGATGGTATCTCATTGTCGTTTTGATTTGCATTTCTCCAATGATCAGTGATGTTGAACTTTTTTTTTTTTTTTGAGACAGAGTCTTGCTCTGTCACCCAGGCTGGAGTGCAGTGGCATGATCTCAGCTCACTGCAACCTCCACCTGCTGGGTTTCAGTGATTCTCCTGCATCAGCCTCCTGGTAGCTGGATTTACAGGCATATGCCACCATACCTGGTTAATTTTTGTATTATTAGTAGACACGGGGTTTCACCATGTTGGCCAGGCTGGTCTCGAACTCCTGACCTCAGGTGATCTGCCCGCCTTGGCCTCCCAAAGTGCTGGGATTGCAGGCATGAGCCACCGCACCCAGCCGATGTTGAACTTTTTTTCATGTTTATTGGCCGCATGTGTGTCTTCTTTTGAGAAGTGTCTGTTCATGTCTTTTGCCCACTTTTTAATGTTTTTTTTTTCTTGTAAATTTGTTTAAGTTCCTTGTAGACTCTGGATATTAGACCTTTGCCAGAAGAATAGATTGCAAAAATTTTCTTCCATTCTGTAGGTTGCCTGTTCATGCCGATGATAGTTTCTTTTGCTGTGAGGAAACTCTTTAGTTTAATTAGATCCCATTTGTCTATTTTTGCTTTTGTTGCAATTGCTTTTGGCATTTTCATCATGAAATCTTTGCCTGTGCCTATGTCCTGAATGATATTGCCTCAATTTTCTTCTAGGGTTTTCATAGTTTTGGGTTTTACATTTAAATATTTAATCCATCTTGGGTTACTTTTTATTATTATTATTGTTTTTTTATTTGCTTTAAGTTTTAGGGTACATGTGCACAACTTGCAGGTTTGTTACGCATGTATACATGTGCCATGTTGGTGTGCTGCACCCATTAACTCGTCATTTACATTAGGTGTATCTCCTAATGCTATCCCTGCCCCCTCCCCGCTACCCCATGACAGGCCCGGGTGTGTGATGTTCTCCTTCCTGTGTCCAAGTGTTCTCATTGTTCAATTCCCACCTATGAGTGAGAACATGCAGTGTTTGGTTTTTTGTCCTTGTGACAGTTTGCTGAGAATGATGGTTTCCAGCTTCATCCATGTCCCTACAAAGGACATGAACTCATCGTTTTTTATGGCTGCATAGTATTCCATGGTGTATATGTGCCACATTTTCTTAATCCAGTCTATCATTGTTGGACATTTGAGTTGGTTCCAAGTCTTTGCTATCGTGAATAGTGCTGCAATAAACATACGTGTGCATGTGTCTTTATAGCAGCATGATTTATAATCCTTTGGGTATATACCCAGTAATGGGATGGCTGGGTCAAATGGTATTTCTAGTTCTAGATCCCTGAGGAATCACCACACTGACTTCCACAATGGTTGAACTAGTTTACAGTCCCACCAACAGTGTAAAAGTGTTCCTATTCCTCCACATCCTCTCCAGCACCTGTTGTTTCCTGACTTTTTAATGATCGCCATTCTAAGTGGTGTGAGATGGTATCTCATTGTGGTTTTGATTTGCATTTCTCTGATGGCCAGTGATGATGAGCATTTTTTCATGTGTCTTTTGGCTGCATAAATGTCTTCTTTTGAGAAGTGTCTGTTCATATCCTTTGCCCACTTTTTGATGGGGTTGTTTGTTTTCTTCTTGTAAATTTGTTTGAATTTATTGTAGATTCTGGATATTAGCCCTTTGTCAGATGAGTAGGTTGTGAAAATTTTCTACCATTATGTAGGTTGCCTGTTCACTCTGATGGTAGTTTCTTTTGCTGTGCAGAAGCTCTTTAGTTTAATTAGATCCCATTTGTCAATTTTGGCTTTTGTTGCCATTGCTTTTGGTGTTTTAGACATGAAGTCCTTGCCCATGCCTATGTCCTGAATGGTATTGCCTAGGTTTTCTTCTAGGGTTTTTATGGTTTTAGGTCTAATGTTTAAGTCTTTAATCCATCTTGAATTAATTTTTGTATAAGGTGTAAGGAAGGGATCCAGTTTCAGCTTTCTACATATGGCTAGCCAGTTTTCCTAGCAGCATTTATCAAACAGGGAATCGTTTCCCCGTTTCTTGTTTTTGTCAGGTTTGTCAAAGATCAGATGGTTGTAGATGTGTGGCATTATTTATGAGAGCTCTGTTCTGTTCCATTGGTTGATATCTCTGTTTTGTTACGAGTACCATGCTGTTTTGGTTACTGTAGCCTTGTAGTATAGTTTGAAGTCAGGTAGCATGATGCCTCCAGCTTTGTTCTTTTGGCTTAGGATTGACTTGGCAAATGCAGGCTCTTTTTTGGTTCCATATGAACTTTAAAGTAGTTTTTCCCAATTCTGTGAAGAAAGTCATTGGTAGCTTGATGGGGATGGCATTGAATCTATAAATTACCTTGGGCACTATGGCCATTTTCATGATATTGATTCTTCCTATCCATGAGCATGGAATGTTCTTCCATTTGTTTGTATCCTCTTTTATTTCATTGAGCAGTGGTTTGTAGTTCTCCTTGAAGAGGTCCTTCATGTCCCTTGTAAGTTGTACTCCTAGGTATTTTATTCTCTTTGAAGCAATTGTGAATGGGAGTTCACTCATGATTTGGCTCTCTGTTTGTCTGTTATTGGTGTATAAGAATGCTTGTGATTTTTGCACATTGATTTTGTATCCTGAGACTTTGCTGAAGTTGCTTATCAGCTTAAGAAGATTTTGGGCTGAGACGATGGGGTTTTCTAGATATACAATCATGTCATCTGCAAACAGGGACAATTTGACTTCCTCTTTTCCTAATTGAGTACCCTTTATTTCCTTCTCCTGCCTGATTGCCCTGGCCAGAACTTCCAACACTATGTTGAATAGGAGTGGTGAGAGAGGGCATCCCTGTCTTGTGCCAGTTTTCAAAGGGAATGCTTCCAGTTTTTGCCCATTCAGTATGATATTGGCTGTGTGTTTGTCATGGATAGCTCTAATTATTTTGAGATACATCCCATCAATACCTAATTTATTGAGAGTTTTTAGCATGAAGGCTGTTGAATTTTGTTGAAGGCCTTTTCTGCATCTATTGAGATAATCATGTGGTTTGTGTCATTGGTTCTGTTTATATGCTGGATTACATTTATTGATTTGTGTATGTTGAACCAGCCTTGCATCCCAGGGATGAAGCCCACTTGATCATGGTGGATAAGCTTTTTGATGTGCTGCTGGATTCGGTTTGCCAGTATTTTATTGAGGATTTTTGCATCAATGTTCATCAAGGATATTGGTCTAAAATTCTCTTTTTTGGTTGTGTCTCTGCCCGGCTTTGGTATCAGGATGATGCTGGCCTCATAAAATGAGTTAGGGAGGAGTCCCTCTTTTTCTATTGACTGGAATAGTTTCAGAAGGAATGGTACCAGCTCCTCCTCATACCTCTGGTAGAATTTGGCTGTGAATCTGTCTGGTCCTGGACTTTTTTTGGTTGGTAAGCTATTAATTATTGCCTCAATTTCAGAGCCTTTTATTGGTCTATTCAGAGAGTCAACTTCTTCCTGGTTTAGTCTTGGGAGGGTGTATGTGTCGAGGAATTTATCCATTTCTTCTAGATTTTCTATTTTATTTGCATACAGGTGTTTATAGTATTCTCTGATGGTGGTTTGTATTTCTGTGGGATCAGTGGTGATATCCCCTTTGTCATTTTTTATTGGGTCTCTTTGATTCTTCTCTTTCTTCTTCATTAGTCTTGCTAGCGGTCTATCAGTTTTGTTGATCTTTTCAAAAAACCAGCTCCTGGATTCATTGATTTTTTGAAGGGTTTTTTGTGTCTCTATTTCCTTCAGTACTGCTCTGATTTTAGTTATTTCTTGCTTTCTGCTAGCTGTTGAATGTGTTTGCTCTTGCTTTTCTAGTTCTTTTAATTGTGATGTTAGGGTATCAATTTCTGATCTTTCCTGCTTTCTCTTGTGGGCATTTAGTGCTATAAATTTCCCTCTACACACTGCTTGAAATGTGTACCAGAGATTCTGGTGTGTTGTGTCTTTGTTCTCATTGGATTCACAGAACATCTTTATTTCTGCCTTCATTTGGTTATGTACCCAGTAGTCATTCAGGAGCAGGTTGTTCAGTTTCCATGTAGTTGAGCAGTTTTGAGTGAGTTTCTTAATCCTGAGTTCTAGTTTGATTGCACTGTGGTCTGAGAGACAGTTTGTTATAATTTCTGTTCTTTTACATTTGCTGAGGAGTGCTTTACTTCCAACTATGTGGTCAATTTTGGAATAAGTGCAATGTGATGCTGAGAAGAATGTATATTCTGTTGATTTGGGATGGAGAGTTCTGTAGATGTCTATTATGTCCTCTTGGTGTAGAGCTGAGTTCAGTTCCTGGATATCCTTGTTAACTTTCTGTCTCACTGATATGTCTAATGTTGACAGTGGGGTGTTAAAATCTCCCATTATTATTGTGTGGGAGTCTAAGTCTCTTTCTAGGTCTCTAAGGACTTGCTTTATGAATCTGGGTGCTCCTGTATTGGGTGCATATTTATTTAGAAAGCTCTTCTTGTTGAACTGATCCCTTTACCATTATGTAATGGCCTTCTTTGTCTCTTTTGATCTTTGTTGGTTTAAAGTCTGTTTTATCAGAGACTGGGATTGCAACCCCTGCCTTTTTTTGTTTTCCATTTGCTTGGTAGATCTTCCTCCATCCCTTTATTTTGAGCCTATGTGTGTCTCTGCATGTGAGATGGGTTTCCTGAATACGGCACACTGATGGGTCTTGACTCTTTATCCAGTTTGCCAGTCTGTGTCTTTTAATTGGAGCATTTAGCCCATTTACATTTAAGGTTAATATTGTTATGTGTGAATTTGATCCTGTCATTATGATGTTAGATGGTTATTTTGCTCATTAGTTGATGCAGTTTCTTCCTAGCCTCGATGGTCTTTACAATTTGGCATGTTTTTGCAGTGGCTGGTACCGGTTGTTCCTTTGCATGTGTAGTGCTTCCTTCAGGAGCTCTTTTAGGGCAGGCCTGTTGTTGACAAAATCTGTCAGCATTTGCTTGTCTGTAAAGTATTTTATTTCTCCTTCACTTATGAAGCTTAGTTTGGCTGGATATGAAATTCTGGGTTGAAAATTCTTTTCTTTAAGAATGTTGAATATTGGCCCCCACTCTCTTCTGGCTTGTAGAGTTTCTGCCAAGAGATCAGCTGTTAGTCTGATGGGCTTTCCTTTGTGGGTAACCTGACCTTTCTCTTTGGCTGGCCTTACCATTTTTTCCTTCATTTGAACTTAAGTGAATCTGACAATTATGTGTCTTGGAGTTGCTCTTCTTGAGGAATATCTTTGTGGTGTTCTCTGTATTTCCTGAATTTGAATGTTGGCCTGCCTTGCTAGATTGGGGAAGTTCTCCTGGATAATATCCTGCAGAGTGTTTTCCAACTTGGTTCCAGTGGGGGTACTGACATGTTGCTGTTCCTAATGTGAGTGTAGGAGGTGTCTGGAGACTCCTGTTGGGAGGTCTCACTTGGTCAGGAGGAATGGGATCAGAAGCAGTCTGGATGCTTTCTGGTGGAGCAGATATGCTGCATTGGGGTGTGGGGTAGGGGACCCTTCTTCATCTGGACCGTTTGTATTCTCCAAAGCTGGCAGGCTGGAATGGCTGAGTCCACTGAACCACAGAGATGGTGGCCACCCCTCCTCCTGAGAGCTCCATCCCAGGGAGAGATCAGGGCTTTGTCTGTAGAGCCCTTGCTGGGGTGGCTGAATCCCCCACAGGGAGGTCCCACCCTGTGAGGAGGAATGGATCAGGGTCCTACTTAAAGAATCAGTCTGGCTATAATCTGGCAAGGCAGCTGTGCCATTGTCGGGGACCCTTCTTTGGCTTTGTATTCTCCGAAGCCATCAGGCTGGAATGGCTGAGTTGACTGAGCCATGGAGATGGTGGCCGCCCCTCCCCCAAGGAACTTGGTCTCATCTCAGGTCTCATCTCAGCCTGTTGCCATTGGCTGGTTGGAATTCCAATCAGTGGCTCTTAACTTATGGGGTGCTGTGGGAACGGGCCTGCAGAATGACGCTGTTTGGCTCCCTGGTTTTAGCCCCCTTCCTAGGGATATATACGGACAGATCTCCCATCTTGCCAGGGATCCTGGGGCTGGAGTATGGAAAACTCCTGCGTCTCTGTGTGTGCCTGAACGGCTGCTCTGCCAACATTCTACACAGTTCTGTGTATCAGACCCAACGCCCTGGTGGTGTGGGCTCACGAGAGGATCTCCTGATCCACGGATTACAAAGATCCATGGGAAAAGCGTGGTTTTCCAGGTGGGGTCTCACAATCACTTACTGCTTTACTTGGCTGAGGGTGGGGGTTCATTTGGCTCCGTGCTGCTCCCAGGTGGACCATCGCCCCACCCTGCTTTTCTTTGTTCTTCGTGGGTCAAATTGTTTGCCTAGTCAGCCCCAGTGCAAGAACCTGGATACTTCAGTTGAAGGTGCTGAATTCACTTGCTCCTTTCCTTCCTCTCTGAGTGCACAGACCGCAGCTGCTTCTAATTGTCCATCTTGGTGCTGGCAGCGAGGTTGGGGCTCCGAATCTAGCCGCTGCCATCTACCCCAGGGGAGGAGGAGAAGGAGTGTTTTTTTTTTATTTTAATATATTTAATGGACAAGTAATGAGACAAATAAAAATTCTGTACATTGAAGGTGTATGATGTGATGATTTGATGTATGTATACAATGTGTAATGATTACCACAGTCAAATGAATTAACACATCCATCTCTACCCATAGTTACCACTGTGTGTGTGTGTGTGTGTGTCTAAGACACTTAAAATCTACTTTCTTATCAAATTTCAAGTAAAGAATACAATATGTTAACTATAGTCACCATGCTACACAGTAGAGTCCCAAAACTTATTCATCTTAAAACTGAAATTTTGTATCCTTTGATCAACAATCTTCCCCATTTCCCCAATTCACTAGCACCTGGAAACCACCCTTTTACCCTCTGCTTCTTTGAATTTAACTTTTTTAGATTTCACATATAAGTGAGATCATACAGTATTTGCCTTTCTGTGTCTGGCTTATTCCATTTAGCATAATGTCCTCCAGGTTCATCCATGTTAGAAAATGGCAGGATTTACTTTTTTTTTTTAATGACTTAATAGTATTCCATTGCATAAACACCACATTTTCTTTATTCATTCATCTGTAGATGGTTGTTCCCATATTTTGGCTACTGTTACAAAGAGTGTTTAATTTGAGATAGTTACATGGTTTAAGTACATGATATAGTCTCTGATTACACTGGAAAACATTCCAAAAGAAGTTAATGTCTTTAAGTTCACATTGCCACCAGCTAAAGTTATTAATTCAGTAGTCCCATTAAAAATTTCTTCACTTTCCTCATGATTTATCTTCATATTATATTCCTTTGCTTCCAGGGTTCCACAGAAATTACTTATCACCTCTGTATATAACTCAAAGTCAAAATTACATTTTAATTTTTGGAGTAATTGGTCATAGATACTATTATGTCACTCTAACTTCTGAATTCATTTCTTCATAAATCTTTATTCTGCTCTTTTATGGTTACCAAAGTCTTCCCTACCAAACCTGATTTATCTTTAATGTATTTTTTTTTCTCTTGGGCACAGAGATTTTTTTCTCTTGGGTCATTTTGCAGGGATATTCAGCCTGGGATATATTTTAATCATTCACTTTCAGTTTCTCGTGTGATAACTTACACAGTTGCATCCCTCTGTAATAAATTCATCCAATGGATCAGAAATAATTTCTCAGCAATTACATTTTTATGATTGCAACTGTAGGCATCTGCACTTTATCACTTTCAAGATCCAAGTTTGACAATGTAATGCAGAAAGTCTATTTATGCAGAATTGTGCTTCAAAGAATTTACATCTCTATGTCGTATACTCTCTGAAGGGGATATAAACTGCTAGATCATGCTACAGTCATTATATAATGAAACTGTCTGTAATCTTATTTGCTGCAAAATACAGTTTGGTAGGTGTCAGATTTATGTTGAATGTGAGTTAAAAGAATTGACTTACTTAAAATCCCTTAAAATAATAGTAATAACAAACTCTTTATAATGTGTTATCTTTTGTAAAGTTTTTTTTTGAAGGGCAAAGGTCAAATGTATTCTCTGACTGTAAATACATCCCATGTTTTCAAGAAGTAAATCTAGAGTTAGATGAACAGTAATAAACATTATTTCTTTGTCGTTCACCTCTAAGTATTGTAGGACCTCTTGGCCTTTTTTTCATTTCTACCTCCATAGTGTCTCCCACCTGTCCCCTTTGGGATAGCTTTTAATACTCACTGGGGCAAGTTTACCTACCAGCCCCTGTATTAGTCAGCATAAGCAAGGTTGTGCTGTGATAAGAAGACAACCCCCAAATCTCAGAGCCTTAATAAAATTTATTTCCTGCTCAAGCTACATGTCCAATGTGAGCTGGGGTTTCTTCTTGGGACAGGCACTCAGAGACCCAGGCTAATATAGACTTATCTCAACATGTGCTTCCACTGTCATTGCAACTGGGGAAATGGAACATGATAAATCATGTGAGAACTCCTAAAATGTTCACCTGGACATGACATATGTCAATTCTATTCACATTGCTTTTGTCAAAGCAAGTTATGTGGTCAAAGTTGATGTTGGGTATGTGATCCTGCCCTGTGCCCAGAGGATAATGGGAATATTTGTGAACAGCCTTAATAACTATTACATTCCCTTTGCCTTCTTTTTAGGGGTTCCTTTTGTTAAGTCTCCATAATGCCCTCAAGACACTTTGGCACCCTTGTTACAGCTAACTTTATCAGGGTGGGCAACTGACTTAGCGACACTCAGTTATAGGTTGGCAAGAACCCTGTGAGGTGCTCTGCCATGGGAGCTCTGCCTCTGGGGGATGATCATGAATTGATCCCGTTAGCATCCTCTTTTTGAGGAGTTGACTATATTCTGAGATTTAAGCAGTTAGTACTTACGGTTAAACAGTTCTATTAGATGCAAAGCTGAAAGATACACAGAAAGTAGAAACAAGGGGAAGAGTTGAGTCATAGTGAATGTGGCATTTTCAGGTTTGGATTCACAAACTCCTGCTGTTCAGGAACAATAAGATTACCTAGTTGCCAGGGTTTTAACAGATTTTTTTCAGTTTCCAAACTACATTCTATTTTCAGAATTATACTTCAGCCTCTATGGGACTCATTGTTTTCAGTTCCCAGAGCACTGGGCCATGTAGGCCAGATGCTTATCCTTATGTAATCTGATTCCCTGGCCTCCTACTCCCCTTGAAAGTTCAAAGGAAGTCCCATTAGCAGCAGCAATCCAGAGTTCCTGTAATTGACCTCACTTGCTTGTGCTAGAGTGGGGATTTTCCTATAAAACCTCTTTTCTCTTCTGCTCATTCCCACATTTCCAAATTTTGAAGTCTCTGAATTATGACTGACTTGTGCTCCCAAACCAGCGTTATCTGCCATGTATTCTAGTTTTGTTTGGCCTCAGCTTGTTGCTGGTGGATGGTGACTGCTGCCGGTGGTACTCACTGGGAAACTGGAAATGAACATGCCAAGGTAGCCATGTCCTAGTGGCTTCAAAGCTGTGTAGGAGTGAAGGCCATATTTCTCCTTTGCCCTCTGGAAGTTCAGGTGAAAAACCAATTGAGAAAAGGCGGATTAATAGGAGAAAGGACATATAAAATTTATTTCAGTGTGCATAACACAGGGGAATTGTAGCCTTTAAAAAGTTTTTTTTTTTTTTTTTTTTTTTAACTCTGGAGAACAAAACATAAAAAGAATTAGCCTAAACAAAAAATCATAAATAATCATTTCAGTCTTTTATCAGTTCAGTCCCATGTAATTAATTATTGTTCTGCTTGATGGTAGTTTAGCAATTTTATGAGTCCAGTTTTTTTTTTTTTTTTAGAGTTCTGGAATTTTTACACAGTTCATTGATTCACTTATACAGTTTCAGAGTTGTCAGAAACCTTTGTTTGTCAGCGTCATTTCCATGAACTTCATTGAAGACCCACACTTCAGGATTTGCGAAGAGCTTTCAAGAAAAAAAAAGCATCAGAATAAAACAATTAACTGTGGACAATGGGACTTAAAATGGCCATGGTTAAATAAACAACTGACAAAGATATTTGGTCTTTTTTTTGTGGCCTACAACAATTCAACACAGCAGTCATAATTATGACTGACAACATATACCAAGATATATCATATTTTAAGAAATCTCATACAGTTTTGGAACACATACTAATAAGATAGCCATATAAATATAACTCAGAAAAAAGGTTAAACATTATTTCTTATTTGACAGTGCTTCCCATATAATTTCATATATCAACTAAAACTGTTTATTATTTCTCTTTTGGATACTTCGGGGGTCTTTGGGAAAATCCCAAAGTTAGTTTGAAGTCAAAAAGACTTTAGAATTTGAAGGTTGATTTTGGGAAGCTTGTCAAGTATGTCAAACATTTAAAATATTTGATCAAAAATTACTGTGAAATAAAGTCATTCATTTAGCCGGTGTAATAAAGGATTTCCAAAAGCCAAAACCTTTACTCTTTGACAGTTTGACAGAGATAAGACTTAGTTTTTCAAATACTCAAAAGACCTATTAAGATAGCATGAGGCACACAAAAGCTGTTTCTCCCTTTTTTTTTTTTTCAGTTTACTCAAAATGTGAACCAAAGTCGTTTACGATTTCTTATTGGTACTATATGAAAATCTTGTTCAAAGGAGAAAATAAAATTCTAGTTTTGTAGACGATTTTTGATTTTAAGGCTCAGTTTAAAAACAAATAGTAAATTTATTTAATTTCATTCACTTTAATTATTTTGAAATTCTCTTTCTTCCCCAACTTTCTATACCCATTTGGTTTTATTTATATCATTTTTCTCATTTTGAAACAACCTTTACATAATCTCTGAACTATATGAAATTGCTTTTTCTCAACAAAAGCACATCCTCATACCTTATAACATTTTACTTCCCTTACATACTCCTTACATAGTTGTTTATCATATATAGTAGTTTTAATTATATACTAATTATAATAGTAACTCTTAGTAACCCTAATTTCTACTGAAAACCTAGGAAGTAAGTAATTTTGAACTGTTTTATATCAGTGTTTGTAAATGAAAACCACTTTATAATTTTTAGAAAGATGTTTCATCAGTTTTTTGCTCATTAACAGATACAGATATATTTAGCTTTTCTCTGCCGTATAAGAACAAGATGTCAAAGTTATCTAAACTTTATGCTTAATAATTAATGTTTTAGTATTTTAACTTACTTAGAAATGACTCAAACATTTCATGATTCTCTACTACTTAACATAACATGTCCTTAAAATTTTAAATTATTGAAAAATATTTTTTAACAGTTATATTTGAATTATTCATGGAAAATAAAGCTATTTATTTAGGTTATTATGTATTTTTTTTGAAAAAGCAAAACCAGCATCAGCTAGTTTTATCTTAACTAAAGCCTTTGAGATACTGGACACAGGTCCCTCCCCATTGTCCCCGCTCTAGTTGTCCTGGGTTCTGAGTACCCATGTGGCACCCAGGATGACTATGAAGGGTAGGGCCTGTCTGAATCCTGGATTTGCACACCCAATGTAGGGCCCAGGGCAGAGGACAGACTTGTGAAGACAATGTTGGGAGGATCTGACCCCTCTCAGCATGACCAGGAGGCAGAGCTGGACCAGGGAGGATGGGACCATATTGGGGTTGGCTCAAGAAGCCACAGTAGGATGTGTGTAGGGCTTTTGGGAGCCCAGCAGCCAGCACTTACAGTTTTAGTTTATATACAAATCAAGAAAATGTCAAGAATATCATAGAAACAACAGTTTTATGACCTTAAAACATCTAACAGAGATAGCATAAACCTGTGTGACCAGTAGACCTAGGCAAAAATGTCTAAATTAAATTTTGAAAACATTCTTATTTTACTAGCAATTTTAAAACTAGCTTTATTTACCAAAGATTTATTACAGTCAAGGGAACTTGAAAAGTTTTGGGCTAGTTATATAATTTATGAGTACTCATTTATTTTTAAGTCAATTTGGTATCATGTAGATAATATGCAAACACATGTATAGACAAATACATACATGTAGACACAACATACAACACACGTATACATGTATGTATACAAAAGTCAAATAGATGAGGGAGTTTAATGCCAAAAAGAGTAGAGATTTTAGAGCTGAGAGGAACCCATTCACTACTTTTGAGGCTCCATGAGGAAAACAGAGAACCCCAAAACAGGGAGTCAGTGGCACCTTTTTGTTGTGGTTCTCAAGAGGCTTCAGGGTCACTCGCAGTCCCATCTAGATCCCTTCATGTGTATCAGAGGTAGAGAAAGGAAGGAGAAGTAAACTTTATTTTTTTTAAACTTTATTTATCTGAACTTCAGTTTTTTTTCTTTTAAACCAAAGGTAACTACCAAGTGATTCAGAACCAAAAAAGCCTTTTATGATTTAACCAAGGGAGCACAAGACATCTCCAAAGAGGTACAAAGAAGCAGTCTTCACAAAATCCAGAGCCACCCCACAAAGACATCTGGAAGAAAATAGAGACTTAGTGATGAACAGGAACATAACTGTCCATGGAAGGGAAAAAGATCAATGAGAAATGGGTACCCCAAAAAGTCAAGGGTCACACAAATATAAATTCAAAACATGTAATTCAAACTTCTTTTTTTTTTTTTTTTTGAGACAGGGTTTTGCTCTGTTGCCCAGGCTGAAGTGAAGTGGTGTAATCATGGCTCATAGCAGCCTTGATCTCTGGGCTCAAGCCATCCTCCTGTCTCAGTCTCCTGAGTATCTGAGACTACAGATGCATGCCACCACACCTGGCTAATTTTTTAAATTAATTTTTTGTAGAGAAGGGATCTGTCTCTGGCTAGTCTCAAACTCCTGGGCTCAAGCGATCCTCCTGCCTCAGCCTCTCAAAGTGCTGGGATTACAGGCATAAGCCACCGTGCCTGACCCTCAAACTAATTTTTATAAGTGTTTCCTTTTTCCCCTGAGTTAAAGGATTTACATCTCCAAGGGGCTGGTTACCTGACTAGAAATCAAACCTGCGCTGAGGCAATGAAACAGTGGAATCCTAGCTATTAGACCACAGGCCAGAGTGCCTTTTTGCAGATCCTAGATGGATCCAAAGCAGGCAATTTGAGTGTACAGGATTTTAAGTTTCCTTTGAATATTATTTCTGCTTTAAAAATCTTACTAAGAGAATTTCTAAGGCTATATTCCTTTAATATTTTTAAAAATAGGCACGAATAAGATAGCTGTTTAAGACAGGCACTCTCTAAAAAGTTTTCTTTTAAGTATAGCCAATTTATTTATTCCATAAGTGACTCAAGTTAATAAGCCGTTTTCATGGAGTCTCAGAGGTAGCTTTCCAGGTTTAGACTATCATGGACAGTATAAGTGGCAGTATAAAAATGGGAAGATGATGTAGTTCTCATGATCCCCTCAAAATTCACTTTCAGAAATAGTCTAATATAGCAAAGGACACTCGTGATAGATGGTTGAGGAGGTGTTTGTTCATATGGTGCCTCCAGTATTGAGGAGGGAGGGGCGCCAGTCATAGATCTGTTAATCTGTGACACTGAGTAGGTCCTCCTGGGATTGGACTTTCCAGGACTATCCAGGCAACAAGAGTTAGGAAAACAAAAGCCCCTTATGGATGGGATTTCTTATTTAAGAAAAACTTTGCTGAGAGCTTGGCACATTTGGAACAGAGTGTGCTGCTTAATATCTTAGGTACCTCAGGGTTCCTAGTCCTTTTAGGCTGGCCACTGGCTGTGGCCCAAAAATCATGCCCACTGGTTGGCAGAGACCAAGAGATAGGGCTCCTACTTGGTCAAAAGTCAAGCTCTCAAGGACATAAAATAAGAAGGACTCTTCACAGAAAGACAGAGACAAAGGAAAAACTAAAGACTACTTCTGTGAGGAAAAAGATAGGACAATATGAATATTCATAGCAAAAATATACCAGAGTCATTACACCTAAGACTAGTCATACAAATGCTTTTCTCCCATTAATCTTAAATTTGGAAAGGAAAAAGAGACAAACTGATTTTTCTCATCTGCTTGAACAGATTCTGCAGAGAGAGACTGGGAGTCTGACTGGTAAGAATTTCTTATCATTCTATTTGCCTATCAGGTCCTGTGTTCCTTTGACTGCAGCTTCTAGAGGAGCAGAGCAGTTTTGGTTATTCCACCCATAACGCCAAATCTGTAAGGGCAAAGGCATTGCTTCCTCTTTGCCCTCTGAAGTTTTGCTGCAAAATCAACTGACGAGACAGATTAACAGGAGAAAAGACATACAAAATTTATTTCAATGTGCATAACACAGGGGAATAGTAGGAGAATGATTACCTCATAACCCAACGGGTACAGATGCTTATATACACTTTTTCATAGAGGAGGGCAGATGGGGGAAATGTGTCAACTTGAGGTGTAGTAAATGACTCTTAGGGGAATTCAGTGGGCTTGGAGAACATACAGTGGCCTGGGACAAAGTTTGTTGGGCCCACAGAGCATGGTTTTTGAAAAACGTCTGTCCAGGTGTGTTTACAGATTTCAGTCTACCTGCCTGTGATTACAGTTATTAATAAATTGATGAAAACTCAGGGAAGGGACCAGAAGTAATTGTTTTTTTCTTTGGCAAGTCTGGACATTAGGCAGATAAGGGAGTATCAGAGTAAAGCTTCTTCCAGTGTCTGCTGGTCCCCAAGGGTGTTTAATTTAAAATAATTGGCCGGGCACAGTGGCTCATGCCTGTAATCCCAGCACTTTGGGAGGCTGAGGCAGGCAGATCACCTGAGGTCAGGAGTTCGAGACCAGCCTGACCAACATGGAGAAACCTGTCTGTACTAAAAATACAAAAAATTAGCCAGCCGTGGTGGTGCATGCCTGTAATCTAATCCCAGCTACTCAGGAGGCTGAGGTAGGAGAATCGCTTGAACTTGGGAGACGAAGGTTGCAGTGAGCCAGGATCGCACCATTGCACTCCAGCCTGGGCAACAAGAGTGAAACTCCATCTCAAAATAATAATAATAATAAACATACCAGGGTACCATATTTTGGGGTGAAATTCCCTGGTCTCCTTCAGATGCCAATCCTCAAGGTGGTAGAATGGTGCTAGGCTCCTACAAAAGAGGGGAGAATGCCTCTCTTCCCAATTCTGTGCTGCACTCTCTCATATGGGCCCCAGTGAAGCAATGATTGCACCTAGAGTCACACACGATTCCCATGAAAATGATTCCTTTCAGCTTCTTCTCTACTCTCTCCCCTCTCCTTACTAGAGTCAAGGCCAGTACTAGTGACTGCATGGGGAGTAGTTAGTCCTAGCTTTTCCAAGCACCATGTTTTTCTTTCCTGCCTGGCTCCTATGAAGAACCTCTCTGCTATACCCTGCTCTCATCAAAATTCCTTTCTACTCTCCTTGACCACAACCCCCTCTAAAGGCAGCAAGCAATCATATATATCAATTTATGCAAAGAGATGCCTAGATGCCCAAAGAGTTAATTTTCCACTGCTCTACAGACAGATTTGATTGGCTTTCAGGTAGCAGGGAGAGAACATGTCTGCCCCTTTTGGCTTCTTAGCCTTCTAGAATATAATTTCCTTTGTTTCTTTCAGAAAACAATTCAAGTTTTGTTTGTGGTTGCTTTCTGTCATTTCTATAGGTCATTTTGAATAAGCATGATGCCATTTACTTATGCTTTCTTGGTTTTACCTCCAAGCTTCTTTTTTGTACTCTTGCTGATTATTCTATCCATAGAATTTGTATCAGAATTAATCTTGAAGCTTCCAAGGAAACCTCAAAAGGAAGTCTGCACACATAGAGTGTTCTTGTAGGGTATGTTGTAAGCAAATATTGGAGTTTTGACTATAACCTCAACGAGTAACCTTAAAAGTTAGTAGATTCAGTGTCTTTTAAATACTAATAGGCTTAAGGCTTAATAAGTATAAAGATGTTATTTTTATGGTAGGATGAAGAAATAAACAATTCTGCCTCAGTAATGTTTTAAAGTTTAAGGTGATTCAGTATAGCTGAGTTGATTCTAATAAAGTGAATTCTTCAATTTCTGCATTATTTTACTGCCAGAAAACTGCTCCCATGGGAAAATGGCTAGGTTATAGTATTTCTTAAGACACAAATAATGGAGAAAAAGGAAGTCACTCATTAAATTAAAATAAGGATAAGAAAACCCATAGCTAATTGATTAAAATACTGCAAGTCCAGTGGGAGCGTGCATGGCAGGGATATAAGGAGGCCCCCACCAGCAGAAACTGGTATCTTTGAGATGATCTGTGGGTAGGTGCCATTCATTGTATGTGCTTCACCTCTTCTCAGCTTGCTTCCTAAACCTTTTGTCCTATTAGACTGTGATTTTCTTCACTTTAATGTTGCTCCCCTCTTTTTCAGGGTTCTCCAACCAACCCCAATTCACTCTGTTTCTGTTAATACTTTATCTTTCAATCACAGCTCATCTTTTCCTCTATGAATTCAGACTGATTCCATAGATACCCACTTCTAACTTAGCTTTAGGATATAATTGTTCTCTTATAAACTGATTGCCGTGGGCAGCCAGGTGATGTAGACTGATAAGCCCAGATACACCTGCCCTTTTAGTGGAAAATGCTATTAATAGATTGATAGGAGCAATTGTGCTTCGGCTGGTTGAAAGGATAGAAGAGTCCATATCTCCCCAGATGTCATCATTTTCATTGCTCAAGGTCTGACTCTACCCTTCATAGACTCCCCCGGGCTATTTCAGGACATCTAACTTGTCTTACGAGATACTGTTGCAGCTTGAAAACTCTGACTCTAAACCAGTGGTTGGCAAACTTTTACTGTATGGGTCCAGATAGTAAATAGTTTCAGTTTTGGGGACCATAGGGTCTCTATTGCAACTACTGTGCTGTTGTTGTAATGTGAAAGCAAACTTAGATAATATGTAAACACATGGGTGTGGCTGTGTTCCAATAAAATTTTGTTATTTACCAAAATAGACGAGAGGCCAGATTTGGCTCCTACGATGTAAAATGGTGCCCCGTCTGTGTCTTGGAAGGCCATGGTTCTAGACTGACCATTTTCTTTTCTTTTTTTTTTTTTGAGATGAAGTCTAGCTGTGTTGCCCAGGCTGGAGTGCAGTGGCTCGATCTTGGCTCACTGCAATCTCTGCCTCCCAGTTTCAAGCGATTCTTCTGCCTCAGCTTCCTGAGTAGCTGGGACTACAGGCATGTACCACCACGCCCAGCTAATTTTTTGTATTTTTAGTAGAGACAGGGTTTCACCATGTTGATCAGGCGGGTCTCGAACTCCTGACCTTGCGATCTGCCTGTCTCAGCCTCCCAAAGTGCTGGGATTACAGGCGTGAGCCACTGCGCCTGGCCTAGACTGACCATTTTCTCATAGAGCTACTCTGCACTCCCTGGTTAAGGAAGGGTAAGAAATGGGCAATATCTCACACACAATTGAGAGCCCCCAGTGAGATAAAGTATGATGGAGTGGTTTGTGGCCAAGCCCTATGGGAGATACAGAAGGCTTACTTGGAGGAAGAGTACTAAGTAGGCAATTCAGAAAATCCCTGTTATTGTTGAGATTCTGTTAGCCCAGTGGTTTTCAACCCTGGCTGCACAATAAAATTACCTGGGGAGCTCTTAAAAGTCCTGATGCCCAGGCCTTACACAAAACCAGTTAAATCAGAATCTCTGGAAGTAGGACTAGACAATAATTTTTAAAGCTCCCAGGTGATTACAATGTCAGAACTGTTATGCTGGCCATGATATCAGCCAGTAGTGAGCATGGTTCTGCTTCTTGGTCCAAAGCTTGCCCTAAAATGGTGCTCCTTCTATGCCTTTTTAACCTCATTATAGCTGAATTTGAATACATAGATATCCACATTTCTGTATATATATATATATATACACACACACACACATACATACATACATATATATGTACAGTAGTGAAAGCTCTACAAGTTAAGTAAATTAAGGCTTAATAAATGTGGTTTTTCAGATGAGTTTTTTCTTTTAGGAAATAGTTTGCATTCTCAATCTTGATTTGCAAGATACCATATTTCTTTAATTTAAACACATTTTCCCACATTGTCCACGTTACATTTTTTACCATTTCTGAAATTAGGATGCATCATATAATGGAAATAAACATTTAATGTAGCTTTCCTTTTTGTACTTGTAGGGGATTACAAATTTTCCCACAGCACACTTTAGTTTATCTCTCATAAGTGATCTGACCTTCCTCATAAACTCCTACCTACTGGGAATTGGAATAAATGCCTTCTATTTAATCCAATAAGATGGTAAACTGATGTGATTCAACAATGTAAACAGTCCCTTTTGGTAAATGCTCAGTCTTTTTAGATAAAATGCTCTAAAACAGGAGATTGGGTTGAGGGTGTTGCTTATATGATCTCACGGTGGGAGATGCGGCCTTTGGACCCATGTGGTAACCTTTGGACACTTAGTGCCTGCCGAGTGGCTGGTCTGGAATGCTCTCTGGACTGTGGCCTTTGAGGGAGTGATGGGTCCCATGCATGGTCATTTTGTGGGCACCTCTGTGCATTTCTTGATGTCCTTATATAATTTGTGGGGCGTTCTTTTGTAGCTTGGCTAGGGTCTGTGGTTTCTCCAGGATGCTTTAACCCCACTTTGGCCCTTGATGATGCTTCAGATTCGAAGTCCCAGCTACATCCTCCATCCGGTATCTGACATTCTCTATTTACCCTCAGACTCTGCTAGATCACTTGGCTCTTCACCATGGTGAACTCAGGACAGGCCCACTGCTTTTCAACATAGCCTCATTTTGATTGTTCTTCATGGTATCTAGGATGTTCTGGGTTTCATCTAAGCCTCATGGGAATCAAGATTGATTTAAGAAAGCTAAGCTGACCTTCTGTCTACCCATTTACATTGTTATGTATTATTAAGCTTCAAGATTGTGATGGCAAGATTGCACTGTAGCTACCCCTGAAGTTTTGTGCAGGGGAGCTCATAAAACAATTTTCTTTCAAAGTCTTGAAGATAAATGGAATAAAAATTCCTCTGCTTTCTGTGTTTCCCAACTCTGTTAGTTGAGAGCCAATACAGCTTTTAATCTGGGTGAAGCCCAGAGAAGGGAAATAAAATGTGTCTAACCTGTTTCTGAGACCTTTCTTCCAATAGTCCACACTTCTTTTTCCTGTCTGACCAGATCTTCTTTATCGTAAAACTGTGATCTAGTCTATCAGATCTAGCTTTTGCTAAATGAGAGCCAAAAGCATTTAGAAAATGATTTTCTCTTTCTGTGTTTTCTTCTACTAGTTTCATAATTTTTGGTCTTACATTTAAATCTTTAGTCCATTTGAGTTGATTTTTGAATATGGTGAGAGATAGGGGTCTCATTTTGCTCTTCTGTATATGGATATCCAGTTTTCCTAGAACGATTTATTGAAGAAACTGTCCTTTCTCCAATGAGTGTTCTTGGTGCCTTTGTCAAAAATCAGTTGGCTGTAAATGTATGGATTTGGTATTGGGTTCTCTATTCTATTCCATTGCTTTACATGTCTGTTGTTATGCCAGTGCCATGCTGTTTTGGTTAATATAGCTTTATAGTAAGTTTTGAAGTCATGTAGTATAATGCCTCCAGCTTCACAATTATTTTCTTGCTTGAGAGCTTAAGAAAGTCAGCTTTGAAACTCAAAGATGATCAATGGTATCTTTGTTCTGTCTGCTGTCTTTATTCCTAGACAATAAGTCTCTTGGCTCCACCTTGGTTATGGAAGGTTTAATATTGACAAAATATCCATATTTACACTTTTAAGGGAAGTGATTACATTGGTGGTTTGTGTTGTAGTTGATAGTATTTTAGAATTGAGAGACTATGGTAATATCAAAGAAGGGACTTTGGGACATTAAAGATCAAGTGCTGGCCAATGAGATTCAAGATGAGTGACTGGTATTTAATTTTTACCCCAAACAATGAGACAAAATGACTATTGACTTAGAGACAGTTCTGACAAATGAGGTGGATATAGCCTAATCAATCTTAAACTGAATATAAGTATTTAATTTGCTGATGAGCTATATTTAAATCATATTTTGGTTGTAAAATCTTCAGCCCTGCAAATCTAATCACTATCTTTGATGATCTTTTTTGCTTAATGTTTATTATCTCTCATATTCATCATGATGAGCAAGTAGCTATGTATATTTTCTCCTGGATATCGTCAGTAAAATGGAGTTTTGTGTTAGAAGAGAACAAGAAAGAGTAAATCTGACCATCTAAGGTAGATGTGAAAAAGGGAATCTGGCAGCAGATAGTGGGAGGGAAATGCAGATAAAACTTTCTAAGTTTGTGTTGGCAAAGCAAACACAAATGACAGAATATTGGCATAGTTTATTCAATTTATGGTTGATAGGGTTGTAAATGATTATCAAACAATTCTGGAATACATAAGTAGGAGTCATAACCATATTCTACCATCAGTCACTGCTGGAAGTGGAATGCGGGGCTGGACGGACCAAGGGATTAGGTGAACACATCTAAGCTATTACATGTGCAGTCAACTTATTTATTTTAGAGTCTTATTTGGTATGATTGGATTTTTTACTTTTTGCTTTGTTTCCTTTAAGCAGTCAAAGATTATTGATGGAAAAAAGTTGGCTTTTTGCTTTTTCTTATTCAACATTTCTTTGAATCAGTACTGTCCTATAAACTATGGATTATTGATTTACCGGAATGACTAGTTGTTTGATTTAGGAATAAATTACAGCATGAATATAATTTCTCTTTAGTTTGCTTAATTTAATATCTTTATAGTTTTTCTTTTCATTTTTTGAAATATTTATTTGTAGAAAAGGAGACTATATGATTAACATTACATTTTTAAAACTGAATTTGTCTGAATTTTTGTTCTGTATAAAACAGGCATTTTTCCAACAAGCATATGAAAAAAAGCTCAACATCACTGATCATTAGAGAAATGCAAGTCAAAACCACAATGAGATAACATTTCAAATCAGTTAGAATAGCTATTATTAAAAAGTTAAAAAAAAAAAAAGCAGATGCTGGAGAGGTTGCAGAGAAAAAGGAATGCTTATACACTGTTGGTGGGAATGTAAGTTAGTTCAACCATTGTGGAAAACAGTGTGGCAGTTCCTCAAAGACCTAAAAACAACTGCCATTTGACCCAGTAATCCCATTACTGGATATACACCCAGAGTAATATAAATAATTCTACCATAAAGACATATGCACATGCATGTTCATTGCAGCACAATTCACAACAGCAAAGTCATGGAATCAACCTAAATATACATCAGTGGTAGACAGCATAAAGAAAATGTGGCATATATACACCATGGAAAACTATGCTGTCATTAAAAAAAAAATGAGATCATGTCCTTTGCAGGAACATGGAAGGAGCTGGAGGCCGTTATCTTTAGCAAACTAATGCAGGAACAGAAAACCAAATACCACTTGTGTGCTCACTTATAAGTAGAAGCTAAATGATGAGAACACATGGACACATAGAGGGGAACAACAGACACTGGGGCCTGTAAGAAGGTGGAGAGAGAGAATAATGAAAAATAACTCTTGAGTGCTAGGCTTCTACCTGGGTGATGAAATAATCTGTACAACAACTTTTCATGACGTGAGTTTACCTATTTAACAAACCTGCACATGTACCTCTGAACTTAAAATAAAAGTTAAAAAACAACTATTAAATTTAGTTTCAAAAAACAGGCATTTCCTCTAAATAATAGTAATGTTTGAAATGACAAAATCTGCATATCCTAGAATTAATATGTTAACGGTTGGGTTTCCTGATAAATACTACACCTAATTGTTGGGGTTTCTCAAAGCTCAGTCCTGTGACTTCTTCTCCAGTTATACATTGTTTTTAAGAGATCTCATTCAATCTCTGATTAAAAAAAATTTTTTCCCCAAACGTCTTTGCAATTTTGGTAAGATCAGCAAAACTACTGATAAGTGAACAATTAAATTGAAAAAGTAACCTATATGAAACATATCTCCAACTTTTACCTCTTTCAGTTCCAGAATTGTATACTAGTCTCCACTTTTAACAACTCTAAAAGGCAAATTTAACATGGCTAATGCCATGGCAATCCATCAACTCTTGATTTCCCTTCCTACTCATTTCCCTTTACTTTCCTCAACTAGTAAATATTACCTCCATTTACTCAGCTGCTCGGGCCATATGCCAGAGTCATCCTTGATGCCATATTGCTTTCATAACCCATATCCAATCTGTCAGCAAACCTTGTTGACACTTTAGAATATACCAAAATTTTGTCATTTCTTAACTCCACCACTGCTTCCTCAAAGAAGACAGTGTGGTCTTCACTTGGGCTACAGCAACGGACTCCTAACTGCTTTCCCTTCTTCTATTCCTCATCCCATCCTTGCCTAGTCTGTTTTGCATAGAGCATTTAGAATGATGCTTTAAAATTTTGGGTCAGATCATGTTACTTTCCTGTTTCAAGCACTTCAGTAACTTCCAGTCATAAGAATAGAATTGAGAGCATTAGTGGTGATCTACAAGTCCTGCACAATTTGGTGCCTCCATACCAGCCTTCCTACTGCTCCTGGAATACAGCAGTCAAGCTCTTGATTTGGAACCTTTGCACTTGTTTCTTCTGTCTGGGATGTTTTCCTCCAGATATTTAAATGTCTTATTCTTCTATTTCCTTGGGTCCTTCTTACTTAATCAGAGATGCTTTCCCTAATATGCACTCTAAACTAGCCCTTCTCTTTCACTCTTTATTTTCTTAACCCTTCTTCACTTTCCTCATAGCATCTGTCAGTACCTACTATTGACCAGGTGCAGTGGCTCACGCCTGTAATCTGAGCATTTTGAGAGGCCAAGGCAGGTGGATCACTTGAGGTCAGGAGTTTGAGACCAGCCCGGCCAACATAGGTGAAACCCCATTGCTACTAAAAACACAAAAATTAGCCGGGCGTGGTGACAGGCACCTGTAATGCCAGCTACTTGGGAGGCTGAGGCACGAGAATCGCTTGAACCCAGGAGGCAGAGGTTGTAGTGAGCCAAGATAGCAGCACTGCACTCTAGCCTGGGTGATGGAGTGAGGCTCTGTCTCAAAAAAAAAAAAAAAAAAAAAAAAAAGAATACCTGCTGTTGTGTTACACAATTACTTATGTATTTGTTTATTCTCTGTTCCCCCGCCTCCTTAGAATGAGGCTCATTGCCATGTTCTGGCACAGTGTAGGTACACCATCAATATTTGTTGAATAAATGAATGGTAAAGTCCAAACTTGTTTGTTTTTGGATTGTAAGTGGTTAAGTGAAAACTAGAAGAAACTAATTTGGTATTATTCTCAGCATGTGGTCTTTTCCTAGTTGTGTTTAGCTTCATATTTATCCAGGAGTAAGTGTACTTCTTGGATTAGGATATTTAGCTACAGCTGCTTATGTGTTTGACATGTAAATCTCTTTGCTTTGTTATGCCATCTGTGTGGCACAGAGGGCTGGTGGAATTGGAGAGGGATCTACATGTGCTTTGTTACTGTCCCTCAATAGTTCGGAGTAATGGCTTATGTTAGCAGTGGTTGTTTATCTAACAAACAAACAAACAAAACCCTAAATTATATTTTTAAAAAGGTTATGGTTGTTTTACACTTTTTGTATCACTTGTGGTAAAGATTGTTATGGGTTGAATTGTGCCATTTCCAAACCCCAAATTCACATATTGAAGCCCTAACCCCAGTTTCTCAGAATGTGACTGTAGTTGGAGACAGGGCCTTTGGATATAGAGGTAATTAAATTAAAATGGGGTCATTTGGGTGGGCCCTAATCCAATATGACTGGTGTCCTTATCAGAAGAGGAGATTAGGATGTACAGGGAAAGACACCATTGTTGTGTGCATACATGTGAGGGCACAGAGAGAGGACAGCCATCTGATAGCCAAGGAGCGAGGCCTCAGGAGAAACCAAACCTGTTGACACCTTGGTCTTGGACTTCTGACCTCCAGAACTGTAAGAAAATAAATTTCTGTTATTTAACCCAGGGGTCCGCAACCCCCAGGCCTCCAGTGCCAGTACCAGTTGAGTACCCCAACTGGTGCATGTCCATGGCCTGTTAGGAACTGGGCCGCACACAGCAGGAGATGACCGGTGGGTGGGTGAGCAAAAGAAACTTCATCTGTATTGACAGCCATCCCCCATCGCTTGCGTTACTGCTTGAACTCTGCCTCCTGTCAGATCAGCAGCGGCATTAGATTCTCATGGGAAAGTGAACCTTATTATGACGTAGGTTGCCTACTCCTTATGAGAATCTAATGCCCGATGATCTGCCACTGTCTCCCATCACCCCCAAATGGGACTGTCTAGTTGTGGGAAAACAAGCTCAAGGCTCCCACTGATTCTACATTATGGTGAATTGTATAGTTATTTCATATATATTACAATGTAATAACAATATAAAGTACACGATAAATGTAATCCACTTGAATCATCCTGAAACTGAGAGGTGAAGCCAGCTGGACTTCCTGGGTCAAGTAGGGACTTGGAGAACTTTTTTGTCTTACGAAGGGATTGTAAAATGCACCAATCAGTGCTCTGTAGCTAGCTAGAGGTTTGTAAAATGCACCAATCAGTGCTCCGTAAAAACACACTAATCAGCACTCTATAGCTAGCTGGAGGTTTGTAAAATGCACCAATCAGCACTCTGTAAAATGGACCAATCAACACTCTGTAAAGGACCAATCAGCAGGACATGGGCAGGGACAAATAAGGGAATAAAAGCTGGCCACTTCAGCCAGTAGTGGCAACCTGGTAGGGTCCCCTTCCTTGCTGTGGAAGCGTTGTTCTTTCACTCTTCAAAATAAATCTTACTACTGCTCACTCTTTGGGTCTGTGCCATCTTTAAGAGCTGCAACACTCACTGTGAAGGTCTGTGGCTCCATTCTTGAAGTCAGCGAGACCACGAACCCACCAGAAGGAACCAACTCTGGGCAAAAAAACATCTACCCCCACCCCACCCCTGGGTCTGTGGAAAAGTTGTCTTCCATAAAACAGGTCTCTGGTACCAAAAAGGTTGGGGACCCCTGGCTTAAGCCACCCAGTCTGTGGTATTTTGTTATGGCAGCCCTAGAAAACTAACAAAAGGATTGAAAAAAGTGAAAAAATCAGTAATAAAAAGAATGTGCCAGCTCTTTTTATTTGTAGTTTGAAAATGAATTATGTAACATGTCTTTTTTGGGGGGCAAAAAAGACTGAATATAATATACTTGATTCTAGATCACACTGAACTGATCAGACCCCAACTAAACTAGACAAGAGATATGGCAGAAAATCCCACATTAAGGACTTCCTTTTAATGAAAGCTGCTATGTGCTATCACTAAACTTTAATTTTGCTGTAGCAACCCATTCTTTTGGTAATCTCGTATGAATCACTGAACATTGTGACTCTTGATTTAAAGGCTTCTAAAATGTATGGTTTCATTCTTTTTTTTTCATCCAGTCAACCACTGTTCGTTTATTTTTCACAGTACGCTGGCTCTGTGTTTTCAGGATGAGTCAAGCATGGCCCCTGTCCTTATTGAGTTCGTGGTAGAGCAGCGGAGGCAATATGTTAACAGCTAATTACAGGACAGTATAATGAGTGATGCAAGAGCTACGAACAAGGAGCTGTGAGGGGAAGGAGTCACCCCAGGTTGAGGTTGCTGAACATTTCCTGTTCTGAGCCTAACAAGTAGCTTGTGGGCAGATTCCACAGATAGAAGATGAGAATGAAAAGTTAGTCAGGAGTGAGATCAAAATTGCATTAAAAGCTATGCTGAAGAGTTTGGACTTTGCTTGTAGGCAGCAGGTAGCCTACAGGTAGTGCAAGTATGACAGATTTGCATTTTCAAGAGACGGCTCTAGTGGGAATGTAGGGCTGGTGCAGAGGCAGTGAGACCTCTCAGGAGAGGCTTCATGAAAGATTCAGTGAGGGCAGAATCATTGCACACACTTTTCATAACGATAGATTGGTGAATGGGGCAGAGAATGATGCCCTGTTTCTGTGTCATGGATGACAAGGACTTGGAGAGGAAGATGAGAGAGAGAGTAGCCCAGATGACCTCTGGGTTTCTGTTTCAGGTTAGAGGTGTTAGCCACTGAGGTAAAACATACAGATGGTGGAGAGGCAGGTTGATGGGCAAAGGCTTCTCTACTTTGGGCATGCTGTGTTTTCATTTTCTATCACCTATTACATTAAATATTAACTCTTTCTTTGACTTTTATAACTTTTTATTTGAGATGCAACCTATTTCTTGGCCTTCTCACCCTATTGCTTGTGTTTACCCCACAGTTTGCTAAGTTTGACTATCCGCTACTTTCAGACAAAATAAATTTTTTTCTCTGCCCCTTTGCACACAATTTTCTTTCCCTGGCTTACATACCTCCCTTCTATCTCTTCTGGTAGAAAATTATCTGTTCTTAAAGGCTCTTCTTGGAAGTCCTACTTAATCCTTGTGAATGTTTGCAATTTTGGCAGCACTTTCTTTGTACTTATATAAGTATAAACAGTTATCATTCTGCCTTTTATAGTGCAACTAGTTGTGTGTTTCTGTTATCGCCATATTGGAGCTTATTCATATTTATTTTCTGAATGCCTAGGGTATTATTTTGAACAAAATATAAGTGTTTATTGGCTTGAAAGGAGCTAAAAGAAGATTGAACTTGGTTTGGGGGGGTGTTTAATGTTATCTAGAGGCATTTTTTGGGTTCTGAACCCTTTAATCTTCCTCTGTACTTTTGTTAATTCAGTAAGGGTTGTTTTGGTAGAAGTGAAAGAATAGTTGAAATTATCAATGACTTGAAGAAGGGACGCCCCCTCTCCTCCCCGAGACTGGTTTGTACCTTTTACTTTGAAAGATCACAGTTTTTACTTATCTATAGGCAGTTTTATTTTTCTACCCTTCTAATTTCTTTCAGAACCCTGTTGAAGTTTTAGCTAATTAACATAGCTTAAATGTCTTATACTTTATTTCATACATCAAAATTAACTCAAGGGAACAAAAGTAGCCCTGAAGGCTCCTGTGAGCTATTGGAGGAGGGTTGAAATTCAAAGTCTTTTAGCCAATAAACAAGAAAAGAGATGGCTGTTAACATGGCCTTTTTGTGGTACAATGAGAGTAGAATTTAAAAAAATCAGAACTATATTGGGAAGGAACAAGGTTATAGAATATAATTGTGTTACCTAAGTTGGCATTAAAAAAGACATTTCACGGCCGGGTGCGGTGGCTCACGCCTGTAATCCCAGCACTTTGGGAGGCCGAGGCGGGCGTATCATGAGGTCAGGAGATCGAGACCATCCTGGCTAACACGGTGAAACCCTGTCTCTACTAAAAAATACAAAAAAAATTAGCCGGGCGTGGTGGCGGGTGCCTGTATTCCTGGCTACTTGGGAGGCTGAGGCAGGAGAATGGTGCGAACATGGGAGGCGGAGCTTGCAGTGAGGCGAGATCACGCCACTGCACTCCAGCCTGGGCGACAGAGTGAGACTCCGTCTCAAAAAAAAAAAAAAGACATTTCACAAAGCTAGTACCTGAGATACTAAAGTAATTGTTGCGCTGATACAACAAATGAAAGTAAGTTACAACGTATTCTACAGTGTTCATATTGTGTGCTAGTGTGGCTCTATATAATGACAGTTGATGGCTTGGTTCATTAAGCTTATCAATTTAATTTTCAGCATCTTTAGAGCATTTAGAGAAGCACACCTAAATTTGGAAAGTCTATAAAAACCTTTTTTATACTCTTAATTTTAATATATAAATATTTTTACACACCATTGAAAATATGTCCGGTTTTGTGGAATGTTAAACTTGCAGAATTAATAGAGTGGGAATTTCTTCTTTATAAATTACTTGAAATATTTAATTTAGCACCATTCCCATGGAAGTTCCTTCCTGTATCTACGATGAAGGTGTGTCTTTATAGCCTAGCACAGATTTACAGACTAAAGAAAGTAAGCAAACCTAAGCTCTCTAATGCTGCAAGCTTGGAGATTTTCTATATGAGAGGGACCCCTAAAGTCTGAGAAAGGGGGGAATGGGAGGGTTTTGTATCTGTGACAAAAGGTAAAGTTAGCAAGACATGGGCTTAAACCCTACATTAGAATCATCTTCATTCCAAGTTGTTCCAATTAAACTTCCTTACAGAAATATAACTGATTTAGTACTGAAAAAGAAAATGAGGACACAGGATTTATTTTACAGGATAACTTGAAAGCTAATTTTACTGGTTGCTGGTATTCCTTCAAGAGGTGGGAGACCTTTTCAAATAGCACCCTCCTATCCTCCCCCTTGGTGAGAATCATCTGCTATGGTGAGTCAGTCACTGATAGGAGTAAGTTAAATCTCTTAGGTGAGTTAGGGTTAAAAAAAATAGTTTCAGCTTTCTTTTTTTCTACAGGATTGCCAAGCCATATTTACTTTCTGAAATAAAAGGAATCATTGAAAACCTCACTTGATTTTAGTTTAATCAATATCAAATAACTGTATTGGAGTATTTTAAAAGAAGACGTAGGTACAAACAACTTATAAAAGTGAATAACTTGCAAGTTGCAATTGCCTTTTTTGATGGAAGCATGATGTTCTTATACAATGTTCTTTTCACATTTCTTACTTCTCTGGCATTTATTATAAGGAACAAAGCATTTCTGGAACGCTCATTTTAATTTCAAAGCCCAGGCTATTCTATGGAAAACATTTGGTGCATGGAGGATCTGAACAATAGAGGAGGAATGTGCAGTGGGAAGCATCATGAATTGCAGCACTTAAAATACATTCCGAGGGAACACTTCAGACAATGATACTTATTCTTTGTTTTAAACAAAGATTTTAAACTAGTAGTTATAATTTGTCTTAATCTGGACAAATACCTTTCAACTCTCAATATATAAATTAGACTGTCAAGAGTGAGATATTTGCCTTTTGGAATTTGTGAAAACCCATGTAATAAATCAGGCTTATTATTATTCTTATATAATCCATGGTGAAGACACATGATCTTATTTAGCTGCTTGTAAAGCATATGGAGTGAGCTTTGCTAACTGTCACATTTAGCATGGGGGGCCCCAAGAGCAAGATAAACTTAGATCCAGAGAGAATACCTTTGTTAAAGATTCCCATAACCAATTTTCTGCACCTACATGGGGAACAAACTAGAAAATATACATGAAATGCCAACAAATATTTGTGTCATACATATAATGCATTTTACAAAATACTTTACCTTATTTGACCTTCCCCAGTCTTGTAGGATAACAATGATTGTTTTTATTTTCTAAGAGAGGAAACAAAGGCCTGCCACAAGACATTCCACTCTGGGTGATGAACATGGAAATAAAGCAAATTAGAATGAAACAGAGGATCTATTGGGTAAGGGGAGGAGGGTAGGAGGGCAGATGAAAATGATTTTCATCCACATATTTCCCCCATAACTTATTAAGTTTTTTTTTTAGTTCATCGATAAAAACTGGGTCCAGATATCCAAGTAAACAAGCATCGAATGCTCCATAAACAAACAACAACCAAAATCTCTAGGGGCTACTGAGCAGGAAGCATTTTGTAGTTTGCTGTCAAAGATGTAATGCATGATTATTATGAGCCTCCACTGTTTCATGACATGCAGCAGCTTAGCTTTCAATAGGAGTTTCAGGTCTTCTATTTTAAATATTAGATACAAGTTGTTTTTTTCCTTTCTCTCATTCCTCTACGATGGTGATTTTAAAGCTTTGTTTATAAAAATTTAATCCAAAACTTGTAATTGTGATCCAAGATTTAATTAAGAAATGGGTGTTTTTTGTTTTTTTTTTTTTTGAGATAGAGTTTTGCCCTTGTTGCCCAGGCAGGAGTGCAATGGCATGATCTCGGCTCACCACAACCTCTGGCTCCCGGGTTCAAACGATTCTCCTGCCTCAGCCTCCTGAGTAGCTGGGATTACAGGCATGCGCCACCATGCTCGGCTAATTTTGTATTTTTAGTAGAGATGGGGTTTATCCATGTTGGTCAGGTTGGTCTTGAACTCCTGACCTCAGGTGATCCACCTATCTCGGCCTCCCAAAGTGCTGGGATTACGGGTATGAGCCACTGCCCCTGGCCAGAAATGGGTGCTTTTTAATAATGTAATTCAGTATGATGTTTTTGTTTCCAAATACAGAAGCTTAATTTTTGTCTTCAAATAATGTTCTTATTATGAGTTTGTTCTTGTATTTGTTAAGATTCATTTCTTTCTTTTTTTTCTCAAGCTTTATTAAATTAAAATTGGCAAATAAAATTTATATATATTTATGGTGTACCCTGTGATGTTTTGATATATGTATACATTGTAAAATGATTAAATCAAGCTAATTAACACATTTCTCACTTCATATACTTGCGGTGAGGAGTTTGTTCAAGTTTTACTACTGGAAGAATGCTCTAGAAGGCTGTGTATGTGTGTATTGTTTTAATTACAGAAACTTCATATAAAAAATACAGAACTTTGATAAAACAGTCAAAAATGAGAGTAGAAAATTATGTATCTCCAAAATATCAAATAATTATAAAATAAAATTTATACCACTTTTTAGCCAGCAATCTACATTAAGAGGGAGCCAAAAATAATTATAATTAAGTCAGTATTAGTCTATTTAGGCTGAGAATAGAGATAACTAATATTAGGAGAGGGAGAAACATTCTGAATCATATAGAACAGTGGTTGCCTCAGGGGACGAAGTCCAAATCCTTACTATGACCTACTTTCTTGCCCTTTGTAACCTCTCAGATCTGTCTTCTACCCTTTCCCCTAACTCATTTGGCCTCTCAAACAGGTCTCACTCAAAGTCCCCTATCAAGAGGCCTTTCCTGACCACCCCGATCCCCACTCTCTCTCACTCTATTCCCTCCCCCAACTTTATTTTTCCGCAAAACATTTACTGAACCTTGCATTTTTTATTTGTTTATATGTTTATTGTATGCTGCCGATATTAAGAATGTAAACTCCATGAAAGCATGAAATGCATTTCTTTTCCATCATCCAGAACAATGTAAAAAATAGGTGTTCAGTAAATATTTAACATAGAAATGATTTGATGACCGGGGTAGTTGAAGAGAGGACATTTTAATGTCTGTATTTTGAAATTCAGTCGCTAAGACTGTCACTTCCTTCCTTCCTTCCTATTTTTAGTTGGGAACTCCACGGTGGCTGCTGTTGCTGTTCTTGGTGCCATGACTTGACTTTTGTAGGTGTACCGACAGCACTGGAAATGAGTCATGTTACTATGAAATACAGTTGACCTTTGAACAACACTGGTTTGAACTATGCAGGTTCACTTTTAATCGGATTTTTTTTCAATAAAATTACATCAAGTGTGCCTGCCTCTCCTGCCTTCCCTTCCACCTCCTCCATCTCTTCTGCCTCTTAAACCCCCAAGGCAGCAAGACCAACCCTCCTCTTCTTCCTCTTCCTAGGAATATGAATATGATGAGGATGAAGACCTTTTTGATGATCCACTTCTACTTGTTGATTTATTTAATTATGTTTTCTCTTCCTTATGATTTTCTTAATAACAACACTATCGTCTCTCTAGCTCATCTTATTGTAGGAATATAGTTATATAGTACATAGAGATACAAAATCTGTGTTAATTGACTATTTATGTTATCAGGCTTCTGGTCAACAGTAGGCTATTCGTAGTTATGTTTTTGAGGAGTTCAAAGTTATACTCAGATTTTCAACTGCACGGTGGGTTGGCACCCCTAACCCTTGAGTTGCTCAAGGGTCAACTGTACTGTCTTTTGTTTTGGTCTGTAATATCCCAGGACTGTGTTCTCCTTAACAATTTGTCAATTTAGTACTTTGTATTTTTCCAATTTTAGGTTACCACACTTGTAAACTGTCCCCAGAACCCTTCCAGCAGGAAAAAAGGACGTTCGAAAAGAGCCAGTGTCCTTCTGGCTTCTGTGGAGGAAGCAACTTGGAATTTATTAGACAAGGGAGAGAAGATTGCCCAGGAAGCTACAGTTTTAAAGGATGAGCTTACGGCTTCACTTGAGGAAGTTCGCAAAGAAAGTGAGTACTCCAGTCCTGGTCAGGAGCAAACTGCATATCTTTAGGGTGTTAGTCACCAAATTAGATTTGTGAGTGTTTTGTTTTTGTTGGCTCCAGTTTTTTAGTCTTTTGCAGAGCTGTGAGGCGCTAGCTGTGGGAGGCAGAGTGGCTCATTAGACAGCTCCAAGGCTCAGTCCCACTCCAGGCTCTTCTTTTTAGTTGCTCGGTCCCCCCAGGCATTCCTCTTCCTCCCCCGCCTTGCCATAGCTTTTCCATAATAAACAAAGAGAAGAGTACCCTTTTTTGGTCTTAGAATATAGTGAGAAATGACTAATGAAGCTGAAGATTTATTTGTCTATACATAAATAAATTATGAAGTTCCTTGTAAACAGTTGGGAAATAGAAGTTTCAGACCTGACCATCTCAGAAGTACATTTTTAACTTTGCAAATTTCTGGAGGTTTAGATTTCCTAAACTTTTTAAAAAATGCTTTGCATAAAATATGCATGAGCCAAGTTGCTGCTTTGTTAGTATTACATAATAAAAGCATATATTTCATCTTTTTGAGATCTTTACTTATGATAATACAGCAATTTTCTAATGAATATAAGTCTCAACTGTAGGATAGTTTTAAAATAATTGCTGAATATTCTTTGGTTAGTGGAATGATTTCATATATATCAGCTTTCTGCAAGTATCTATTTTGGGAGGAAAAGGAAAGTTAAATTTTCTTGTTCAGCTTTGTAAAAGAGACTTGGGATTTTTAAATATTTTTCTCCCTCAACCCCCCAACATAAATTTAAGAAAATCAGGAAGCCTTTGCTAATTAAATAATTAAAATGAATATACTAGTAACAATAAGCTTTATGTCACATGTATGATATAGAGGATTTTAAAAAAATTTTTGGCTGAGCGCGGTGGCCCATGCCTGTAATCCCAGCACTTTGGGAGGCCAAGGCAGGTGGATCACCTGAGGTCAGGAGTTCAAGACCAGTCTGGCCAACATGGTGAAACCCCATCTCTACTAAAAACACAAAAATTAGCTGGGTGTGGTGGCAGGCGCCTGTAAACTTGGGAGTCTGAAGCAGGAGAATTGCTTGAACTTGGGAGGCAGAGGTTGCAGTGAGCTGAGATCGCGCCATTGCACTCCAGCCTGGGGGACAAGAGTGAGACTTCGTCTCAAAAAAAAAAATTTTATATTTATGTGAATTTGTTTTTAAAATAAATTTTATTGTGTATATTTAAGGTATACAACATGATGTTATGAAATACATATAAATAGTAAAATGGTTACTATAATAAAGTAAATTGACATATTCATAATCTCACAGTTACCCATTTTTTTTGTGTGTGTAGCAAGAGCATCTAAATCTACTCACTTAGTAAAAATCCTGAATACAGCATTATTAACTATAGTCTTCATGTTGTGTACTAGATTTCTAGAGCTCATTCTTCATAACCACAACTTTGTATCCTTTGATCTGCACTGGCCCATTTCCTCACTCCTGCCCCCCAGCCCCTGGTAGATACTGTTTTATTCTCTGTCTCTGTCTGTATGACTTTCTTAAACAAAGATTCTACATGTAAGTGAGATCCTGCAATAGTTTTCTTTCTATGTCTAGCTTATTTCACTTAGCGTGGTGTTCTCCAATTTCATCCATGTTGTGACAAATGGCAGGATCTCCTTTTTTCCTTTGTATATATAGACCAATTTCTTTATCGATTCATCTATTGATGGATGCTTAGGTTGTTTTCATCTCTTGACTATTGTGAATAATGATACAGTGAATATGGGAGTGCAGACATCTTTATGAAGTGGTGATTTCCTTTACTTCAGTGTTATACCCAGAAGAGGGATTGCTAGCTCTTAATGGTAGTTCTATTTCTAATTTCTTTAGGAACCTCCATACTGTTTTCCAAAATGGCTACACTTTGTTATATATGTTATCTACAATTTATGTTTTATAGGTATTCTTCAGACAATAAATAGAAAACATAATGTGCAAGATAATTTGAAATATATTTGTTGTTTTTCCCTGCTCCCTTCCAACTGAGACCCTCTCTTTGTCCTTGTTCTTGATCATCATCTTAGTCACCAAGCCAGTGTAGACTCTTCCTTTCATTCCACCCTCTCTTCCAATTAATGTCTAAGTTCAATGGACTTCTAAAAACTTTTCTAAAACTTTTATTTTAGGTTCAGGGTACATATGCAGGTTTGTCATATTGGTGTCATGGGGGTTTGGTGTACATATTCTTTCATCAGTCAGGTTCAGTGAATTTTTTCTCCTTGTTGTCTCTCAGATCTGTTCCTTCTTCTCTATTCCTAACATTGCTTCATGAATTCAGGATTATTGCATTAGCCTTCCTCCATAGTAAAATCAAATAGATCTTTTAAAAATGAAAATATGCTCATTTTACTTCTCTGCTTAAAATCATTTTTAGTAGCTGTTGGAGGATCAGGGGACTATCTTTTTCAATAAAGTTCAAACTTTTAAACCTACCTCCCAAAGCATTTCATGATTTGGCTTCTACCATTATCTTGCACCTCTTTCCTGTGACTGCTCCTCCCTCATATGTTCCTCCAAACAGGAACTCGCAGTTTCTTGAATGTTCCATGTTGCTTCATGCCTCTGTGCATGTGTTAGCAGTTACAGTCATACCTTACTTAACAATGGGGACATATTCTGAGAAGTGCATCCATATGCCATTTTGTCATTGTGTGAACATCATAGAGTGTACTTACACAAACTTAGATGGCATAGTCTACAACACACCTAAGCATCCTAGGCTACAAACTTGTACAGCATGTTACTATACTGAATGCTGCAGGCAATTATTAATATAACATAGCGGTAAGTATTTGTATATCTAAACATAGAAAAGGCACAGTAAAAATGTGGTATAAAAAATTAAAAAATGGTACACCTGTGTAGGGCACATACCATGAATGGAACTTGCAGGACTGGAAGTTGCTCTGAGTGAGTCAGGGAGTGGTGAATGCCTAGGACATTACTGTATATCACTGTAGACTTTATAAATACTGTACACTTAGGCTACCCTAAATTTATTTAAAAATATTTTTCCTTCTTCAATAATAAGTTAGCCGTAGCTTACTGCAACTTTTTAACTTTATAAACTTAAAAAATTTTTAACTTTTTGACTCTTTTGTGGTAATACTTAGATTAAAACACATTGTACAGCTGCACAATAATATTTTCTTTTTTATGTCCTTATTCTATAAGTTTTTTTCTATTTTACATTTTTAATTTTTTTTTTACCATTTAAAGTTTTTTTTACTAAAATCTAAGACACAAATACACACATTAGCCTAGGCCTACACAGAATCAGGGCTATCAATATCACTGCCTTCCACTTTCATATCTTGTCCCACTGAAAGGTCTTCAGGGGCAATAACACGCATGGGAATTTTCATCTCCTGTGATAACAATGCCTTCTTCTGGAAGTGTTACCAAAACCCACAGGCGTTGCACTACAATGTTACTATGGCTATGAGGTCACTAGGCAATAGGAGTTTTTCGACTCTACTGTATTCCTATGGGACCACCATCATGTACGCATCTGTTGTTGACCAAAATGTTGTTATGCAAAACATGACCATATTCCCGTCACTTGGATTGCCTTTCTAATTCAGCCAGTTCTTGCTCATGTAGCAAAGCTGAGCCCAGGTCATCTTTTCCAGGAAGTGTTTACTGACCCCGGATGCTGATTTAGATGACTGTCTTCCGTGTCCTTACAGACTCTGAACACCTCTCGTTCATGACACTAACCACCCCATACAGTAAACATTGATGTACTTGTTTAGTAAATTGTGACTGTTAGTTAATTTACTGAGCGTGGCAGGTACCAGGTGTTATTTGATTACCAATGCCTGACACATCACAGACACCTGTTAAACGTTTGTTAAATAAATTTAAAAGTTGAAGCATCCTTTTGTCACTTTATATTATAAAATTTTATATAGTCTTATCTTTGCTTTTAAGGAAAATTAACTCTCATAAGTATAGTTTCTCTGTTGATTCTTTGGTAAGGGATATGAGCCCTATCCTGACATTGTTTCTGTAGGCAAATGTGATCTATTTGACAACATAGTTTCCATAAACTGTCTGATAATAAGTGTGTAAGACATCAGTCATTCTCAGAAGGGAACAATAATTGCCATGAGATGGTATTTGCCTTTGTTTTTAAGTAAGTTAATCTTTTTAGCTCAAAAAAAAAGATGTTATTTTAAAGAGAAGTTCTCAAAGAGAAGTCTTGATTTTAGGATTATGCTGTACAGGATATATCCTTCACTGTGTTCTATTATAATGTGTGAAATACCTCTACATGTCATATGCTGTATACACAACAGATTCATTTGGTTAAAGATCACCAAGTGCTTTACTATGTGATTTATTTGACAAACTGCCAAAATGAGCTACTGCCAGTGACTTCAGTGTGGGAGGAAAGCAATGCAATGGCACATCGTTCTGGAATTTGGGGAACAGCCAATGATTATCCTGTGGATAGTAGGGATAGTGACAGTGAGAGCATTGTTTCCAAAAGCTTGGAAGGAATTTTAAGCTCAGTGGTGGGGTTGGAGTATAAGGAGAATGGATTCTGATCCAATAAACTCTACAAAATACTGGAAACAAATTTTAAGTAGTTTCCTGCCTTCAGTTTTTTTTTTTTAGAGGTATTTGTCCAGTGGCGTAAGGTGAAGGACTAATGAAGAGCAACTAATAAGGTTAAAGTATTTGGAAAAGTGAAAATATATTGAGAGTACAGATAGCTTTATTATATATTTATTGACTTATTTTTAAGAATTTTGAGACCAATTTAGAAAACTTTTCCTTCCAATAAAGACATACTATAATTTATATAGCCTTACTACAAGATTCTGTTTTATTGCTTTCAGTGGCTTTATTTACAGACTTGAAGTGATAAATAATGTGGGCATTTTGGTTACCTAAAGAACTTGCCCATGAAAGGTGAAACATGGGTAGTATAAGGGAGAGATGGTGAAAGGAAAGGTAGTATGTGGGTAGAAGTGTAGAGATTCAGCAGAGGTGGTTCACATTGTAAGTAATTACTTA
Organism: Pongo abelii; assembly: GCF_028885655.2. Classification (NCBI taxonomy): domain Eukaryota; kingdom Metazoa; phylum Chordata; class Mammalia; order Primates; family Hominidae; genus Pongo; species Pongo abelii. Next base: position 76,641,695 of record NC_071993.2, read on the forward strand.
AAGTTACTCATGATCTTATAGCTTACTCCTACACTACCAATACAATGGCAAAGTATTAAATTTGACATTTTCTTTAAATAGTTTTAGAATATTCGTATAGCAGTTACCCAGGAATTAGTTAAGAGTTATTTATAATGTCTAGATTACATGTTTTGCCTGTAGCATATATACTACCTTTATATAGTTTCTATTACCCTAAAATCTCTAGACATTGCTTCTAAGCCGGGGGTCCCCAACCCTGGGTCGTGGACCGGTACTGGTCCATGGCTTATTGGGAACCAGGCCGTACAGCAGGAGGTGAGTGACAGGCAAGTGAGCATTACTGCCTAAGCTCCACCTCCAGACAGATCAGCTGCGGCATTAGATTCTCATAGGAGTGTGAGCCCTATTGTGAACAGCGCATGTGAGGGATCTAGTTTGCGTGCTCTTTATGAGACTAACGCCTGATGATGTGAAGTGGAATGGTTTCATCCTGAAACCATCCCCATTCCCCCCACCCACCATCTGTGGAAAAATTATATTCCATGAAACCAGTTTCTGGTGCCAAAATGGTTGGAGACAACTGTTCTAAGCCACACAAGTGGTTATTTTTAATGGTTTAAATGGTTTATTGAAGAATAACATGTATACAGGAAGGTGCACACATTATCTCTAACAAAATACATATCCACATAGTGAACACACTCATGTAATCTCCACCCACATCTAGAAATAGAATATTATTAGAACCCTAAGAGGGCCCCTTGTCCCCCCTACCAGCTACTACTCTCTCACTATCCTGACTTCTAACACCATAGGTTAGTTTTGCCTCTTTTTGAACTTTAAATACTGAGACTATACAGTATGTTGTATTTTGTGTCTGATTTCTTTTGCTTAATGTTGTATGTCTGTGAGAGCTCACCATGTTCATTCATTCATTGATAATAGACCATAATTTATCTATCCATTCTATTGCTGATGAACATTTGAATTATTTCTGGTTTTTTCTTTAATGAGCATTGCTATTATATACCCATTTGTGCATTACTTTCAGTGCGTTAATGTAGACATTCTTTTGGACTAATACCTAGGAATGAAATTTCTGGGTCATAAGGTATACATATGCCCAGCTTTAGTAGATATTACCAAACAGCTTTCCAAAGTGAATTTTCTAATATGAGTTCCAACTGCTCCACATTCTTGTGAACTTGGTGTTAGCAAGTGTCAGTGTTTTTAATTCAAATGTATGTAGTGGTATTATATTGTAGTTTTAATTTGTATTTCTGTGATAACTTTTTATATGTTCTAGATATGAGTCCTTTTGTTAGTTGTAGGTATTACAAATATCTTCTCCCTTTCATAATATTAACCATTTTTTAATATTCAGAAGTTCTTAATTTAAATAAATTCCAAATTATTATTTTGTTCCTTTATGGGTAGAGAATTTTATGTTCTGTTAAAAAAAACTTTGTTAACATAACTACTTCAAAGTCAAGAAGCTATTTTCTTATGTTACTATCTGGAAGCTTTATTGTTTTACAATCTACCTGGGAATAAATTTTTATGAATTGTGTGAGTTAGAGGTCATGTTTTTTTTAAAATACAGAAATTTAATTGCTCCAGTACCATTTATAAGCATTTAGATGTTTAGTTTTTCCAGTACCACTTATTGAAAAAACTATTTTTTTCTTTTGAATTACTCTTTCACCTTTGTTGAAAACCAGTTGACCATATATGTATGGGTCTACTTAGGTGCTCTTATATGAATATGAATCTTTGATTTATATATCTATTCTTACACCAATGCCACAATAGTCCTAATTACTGTACCTCATAGTAATTGAAATACAAATTATTTTGATTAGGTTATTCTAGGTGCCTTGAACCTCATAGAAATTTTAGAATTAGCTTGTCAATTTTTACAAAAAAGTCCACTGAGATTTTGGTTAGGACTAGATTAGATCTATGGATCAATTTGTGCTGAACTGACATTTTAACAGTGATGAGTCTTCTGATTAAAAACATGGTATATATCTCTACATTTATTTTGGATACAAATCTTGCACATATTTTATTAAATTTGTCCCCAAGTATTTCATGTCTTCTGATATTTTAAATGGTACTTTATAACATTTAATTTAAATATATCACAATAATTCTTTCTGTCCTCTCCAGTCTATTTTAAAATCCATCCAGTGAACTTTTTTTTTACTTTAGTTCCTGAATTTTCATTTGTTTTTTGAAAATAGTTTCCATTCCTGAAATTTCCTATCTTTTCATCCATTAGGACTAGTCTCTATTAAAATCTATTTATGATAGTTGCATTACACCCTTTATTTGCTGACTACAACTGGGTTTTGTTTCTGTTGACTGATTTTTCTTTTACTATGGGTGACATTTTCCTGTTTCTTCATATGATAGTAAGTTTTGGTTATATACTTGACAGTATAGAAAATAGACTATAAGTATTTTGGATTCTCGTTTGGGTAAAATGGTAGAGATGGAAAAAGAAAGAGATGTTTTGGATTCTTTTATTTTCCTTGGAAGAGTGTTGAGTTTTATTTCAGCAGGTGGTTAAATTACTGATGAATAACCAGGAGTTTGTGTAGCCTTTTTAACAGGTTGATTTGGTTTTTATTCTTACAGAGAATTCTTAGTCCTGGGACATAGTCTTTTATTCTATAGTGTGGCCTTGGTGGAGGAGTTTCAGTGGACAGTTTGATGTGTTTACAAAACCCATCTAACTTGCAGGATTCAAACTTTAAACTCTGTTGTTTCTGAAATGAAATGGGCAGCAATTGAAATCACAGCACAGATTTTTATTTTTATTTTTTTTCCTTATGAGTTTTGCTTTCTATTGGGTTCTTCAGCATCTCCCCAATTTTAGAAAAATTGATGTGTACCTTCAGGGCTCCCCAGTCTGTAGTTTTCTCTTTTATGAGATTTTTTTACCTTCAGTTTTTACTCATTCTGTCCTTTCCCAGACTCTGTCCTGTGACATCTTAAGTCAGTAAGATAGTAGCTTTCTACTTGAGTTCTAACTGCCCTATGCTGTCCCACTGGAGAGTGTACTTACAGGAAATGCCATATAAATGTAACTCTCAACCAGTATGGTTTCTAGTATTTCAAGAGTCAAATTCTCTCCAGTTTCTTTTTTGCTTTCTGTCCTTATCAGGTGCCTTGAAATAGTTGTTTTGGGAGGAGCCAAGATAGCTGACTACAGGGATCAGGAAGAGCTTCTCCCACCAAGAGACCACACTGTCAAAATCAGCACATTCTGAACAGTACTTCGGAAGGAAGGCATTGAAAGTGGTTGGAAGGAGAATGCAGATCCTGGGCTGAAGGGGGAGGAAGTTGGGAACCCTGCATGGGGTTGCCAAGCACCAGGACTCAGTTAAATAGGCATAGAGTGGCCTGCTCTCACCAGGGACCTCAGGATTCCTAGGTGCAGGAGACCCCATGATCCCCATAGATGTTTGAACTGTCAAGGAGAGCTGTTTGGAGAGCTGGCAAAGACAGGAATCCAGCCTGCATGGAACCCAGAAGGTTTGGAACAAGAATGATCACAGTGGCACATGGCCAGGGATGCCCATCCCCCAAGGCTTGCCATACTCCTCTAGGTGGTTTTGGCCTTTCTTGACTGTCAGATCTAGACAGAACAGGGCTATCTAACTGTAGGGTGGAACCAGTCTGATGAGTGCTCCTCTGTCTGCCCAGCCTCTCCCAAGGTCTCTGTCTGGCTGCATCCACTTGCAGTACAGCCTCAGACGCCCAGCTGATATGCTTTCCTGTAGCCACCACCATAACTCTTTGACTGGTAGATCCAATATAACTGTCAGATAACTTTTGCAGATGGGCCCTCACCAGTGTGCACCCCCTCACAGCTTCCCCCCACCACTTGGCTGGTGTGCATTCACCTGCAGCCTCGTCCTATAAACCTTGCCACTGCCACCCTGGTGCCACTGGAGCACATGTGCATGCACAGCCCCCACTGCCCTACCACTGCCCTGTTGCTGCAGGTGCGCACATGTGAGCATGAACCCCACTGACACTACCCTGATGAAGGGCTTTTGCCAGCACCCTCCATCAGAGTGTTGTTGCCAGTGGACCGGGAAAATCTTGGTCCTTCCAGTGTAGCAGGTGCTTAACCTCGAGGGGCCAGAGAACAAAGCTGTGGGCTTGGTCCCAGCCCCCACAGGGTTAGAGCATGCAGCACAGAAGTGATGAGCTGAATCTTGACCTTCTGAAATCATCTAGAAACGAAGCCAGTTGACCAAATCCAACTTATACCACAGTCAAACCTCCAAGGGCATCAAAGAATATAAAAGCAAAAAGCTCGATCCAAAGGAGAGCAACCTCAAAGATTAAGGGAACATCAACCCACACAGATGAGAAAGAACCAGTGTAAGAACTCTGGCCACTCTAAAAGCCAGTGTATTCTTACCTCCAAATGACTGCACTAGCTCACCAGCAGTGGTTTTTAACCAGACTGAAATGGCTGAAATGACAGCATAGAATTCAGAATTTGGATGGCAAGAAAGATTATCAAGATTTGGGAGAAAGTTGAAACCCAATCCAAGGAATCTAAGGAATCCAGTCAAATGATTCAAGAGCTGAAAGATAAAAGCCATTTTAAGAAAGAACCAAACTGATCTGATAGAGCTGAAAGACTCACCAAAAGAATTTTATAATATAACTGGAAGTATTAAAAGCAGAATAGATCAAGCTGAGGAAGGAATCTCAGAGCTTGAAGGCTGGTTCTTTGAATCAAATCAGTCAGATAAAAATAAAGGAAAAAGACAAAAAAGGACAAAACCTCTGAGAAATATGGGATTATGTAAAGAGACCAAATCTATGACTCATTGGCATCCCTGAAAGAGAGGGAAAGAGAGAACGCCTTGGAAAACATATTTGAGGATATTGTCCACAAAAATTTCCCCAACCTCTGTAAAGAAGTTGACATTCAGATTCAGGAAATTCAGAGAACCCGTGTGACATACTATACAAGATGACTATCCCCAAGACACATAATTATCATTCTCCAAGGCAAATGCCAAAGAAACAGTATTACAGGCATCTAGAGAGAAGGGGCAGGTCATCTACAAAGGGAATCCCATCAGGCTAATAGTGGATCTTTCAGCAGAAACCCTAGAATCTGGAAGAGACTACAGGCCTATATTCAGCATCCTTAATCCTTGAAGAAAAGAAATTCCAACCAGGAAGTTCATATTCAGCCAAACTAAGCTTCATAAGCAAAGGAGGAATAAAACCCTTTTTAGAAAAGCAAATGCTAAGGGAATTTGTTACCACTAGACCTGTCTTTCAAGAGGTCCTTAAAACCCATTTACACCTAGTGTTCCATCACTGGGACAATAAGCTTATGGGAATTATTTATCTCCTACTGCTCAAGGTCATCACCAAGGTCTGATTGCAAAAATTAAAAAAATTGCAACCTCAGGTATAAATGGGTTAAGGGAGTGCTAAACATGGAAACAAAAGACTATTATCAGTCACCACAAAACACTTAAGTACATAGATCCAATGCACTATAAAGCAACTACATAAACACCAGCTAACAACATGATGGCAGGATCAAATCTGCACATATCAATGTTAACCATAAATGTAAATGGGTTAAATGCCCCACTTAAAAGGCATAGAGAAGTAAGTTGGATAAAGAAGCAGGACCCAACTGCATGCTGTCTTCAAGAGACCCATCTCACCTACAGTGACACCCATAGGTTCAAAATAAAGGGATGGAGAAAGATCTACCAAGCAAATGGAAAGCAAAAAAGAGCTGAGGTTGATATTTTTTATTTCAGACAAGTCAGACTTTAAACCAGCAATGATGAAAAAAGACAAAGAATGGCATTTCATAATGATAAAGGGTTCAATTCAACAAGAAGACTTAACTATTCTAAAAATGTATGTACTCAACACTAGAGCATCCAGATTAATAAAACAAGTTCTTACAGACCTATAAAGATAGATAACCACACTATAATAGTGGGATACTTCAACACCCTACTGACAGAATTAGACAGACCATGGAGGCAGAAAACTAACAAAGATATTCAAAACCTAAACTCAACACTTGACCAAATAGACCTAACACATCTACAGAAGACTCCACCCAACCACAGAATATACATTCTTCTCATCTGCACATGGCACATACTCTAAAATCAACCAAATGCTCAGCTATAAAGCAATTTTCAACAAATTCAAAGAAACTGAAATCATACCAACCACATTCTAGGACCTCAGTGCAATAGAAATAGAAATAAACACCAAGATGGTCTCTCAAAACCATACAATGACATGAAAATTAAACAACGTGCTCCCGAATGACTTTTGGGTAAACAATAAAATTAAGAGAGAAATCAAGAAATACTTTGGAATAAATGAAAACAAAGATACAATGTACCAGAATCTCTGGGACACAGCTAAAGCAGTGTTAAGAGGAAAGTTTATAGCACCAAATGCCCACATCAAAAAGGCAGAAGGCTCTCAAATTGACAATCTAAATCTTAGCTAGAGGAACTAGAAAAGCAAGAGAAAACCAACCTCAAAGGTAATGGAAGAAAAGAAATAACCAAAATCAGAGCTGAACTGAATAAAATTGAGACGTAAAACACATTTTGGTGTGTATATATATGATAAAATTCTACTCAGACATAAAAGGAACAAATTAATGACATTCACAACAACTTGGATGGAGCTGGAGACTATTATTCCATTTCAGGAATGGAAAACCAAACATTGTGTGTTCTCATTCACAAGTGGGAGCTGAGCTATGATGAGGCAAAGGCATAAGAATGATACAATAGATTATGGGGACTCATTGGAAAGGGTGGGAGGTGGGGTGAGGGATAAAAAACTACAAATTGGGTACAGTGTATACTGCTTGAGTGATGGGTGCACCAAAATCTCATAGATCACCACTAAAGAACTTACTCACGGCCGGGTGTGGTGGCTCACACCTGTAATCCCAGCTCTCAGGGAGGCAAGAGGAGGGAGGATAGCTTGAGCCCAGGAGTTCGAGACCTGCCTGGGCAATATAGCGAGACCCCGTTCTCCAGAAAAAGGAAAAAAAACAAAAACAAAAACAAAAACAAAAGACAGAACTTACTCACGTAACCAAATACCACCTGTTCCCCCAAAACTCATGGAAATAATTTGTTTTTAAAAATAAAAAATCAGTGAAACCTAAAGTTTGTTTTTTGAAAGAAGAAATAAGATTGATAGACTACTACCTAGATTAAGAAAAAAAAATAGAGAAGATCCAAATAAACACAATCAGAAATAACAATGGGGACATTACCATCAACCTCACAGAAGTATAAAAAACCCTCAGAGACTATTATGAACACCTCTATGCACACAAACTAGAAAACCTAGAAGAAATTGATAAATTTCCAGAAACATACAAGCTCCCAAGAATGAACCAGGAAGAAATTGAAACCCTGAACAGATCAATAATGAGTTCTGAAATTGAATCAGTAATAAAAAAGTCCCTGCTAATCAGAAAAAGCCCTGGACCAGATGAATTCACAACTAAATTCTACCAGACATATAAAGAAGAGCTGGTACCCGTCATTCTGAAACTATTCAAAAAATCGAGGAGGAGGGATTCCTCCCTGATTCTATGAGGTCAGCAACACTCTGACACCAAAACCTGGCAGAGACACAATGATAAAAGAAAACTTCAGGCCAATATACCTCATGAACATAGATGCAAAAAGCCTCAACAAAGTACAAGCAAACTGAATTCAGCAGCACATCAAAAAGCTAATTCATGACAATCAAATAGGCCTTATCCCTGGGATGCAAGTTCCATTCAACATATACAAGTCAATAAATGTGATTAATCACATAAACAGAACTAAAAGACAACACACGATCATCTCAATAGATACAGAAAAGGCCTTCAATAAAATTCAACATCCTTTCAGTTTAAAAACCCTCAACAAACTAGGCATCAAAGGTACATACCTCAAAATAATAAAAGCCATCTATGACAAAGTCACAGTCAGCACCATATGAATAGGCAAAAGCTGGAAGCATTCTCCTTGAGAATTGGAGCAAGACAAGGATGCCCACCCTCATCACTCCTATTCAACATAGTACTGGAAGTCCTAGCCAGAACAATCAGTCAAGAGAAAGAAAAAAAATGTATCCAAGTAGGAAGAGAGGAATTCAACCTATCTTTCTTTGCAGACGATTTGAGCCTATACTTAGAAAACTGCATCATCTCTGCCCAGAGGCTCCTAGACCTGATAAACAATTTTAGGAAACTTTCAGGCTACAAAATCAATATACAAAAATCAGCAGCATTTCTATACACCAATAACATCCAAGCAAAGAGCCAAATCAAGAATACAATCCATTCACAATAGCCACAAAAAGTACAAAATACCTATGAATACAGCTAATCAGGGAGGTGAAAGGTCTTTACAAGGAGAACTAGAAAATGCTGCTGAAAGAAATCAGACATGACACAAATAAATGGAAAAACATTCCATGCTCATGGATCAGAAGAATCAATATTGTTAAAATGGCCATACTGCCTAAAGCAATTTACATATATATCCAAAAGAAAATAAATCATTCTACCAAAAAGACACATACACTCATGTGTTCACTGCAGCACTATTTACAATAGCAATAACATGGAATCAACCCAGGTGCCCATCAATGGTGGATTGGATAAAGAAAATGTACCATGTATACACCATAGACTACTATGCAGCCATAAAAAAGAATGAAGTCATGTCCTTTGCAGCAACATGGATGCAGCTGGAGGCCATTATCCTGAGTGAATGAACACAGGAACAGAGAACCAAATATCACATCTTCTCACTTATACTTGGGAGCTAAACATTGGGTACATAATGACACAAAGAAGGGAATAATAGACATTGGGGCCTACTTAAAGGTGGAGAGTAGGAGAAGGGTTAGGATTGAACAACTACTTACCAGGTACTGTGCTTACTACCTGGGTGATGAAATAATTTGTACCCCAAACCCAGTGACATGCAGTTTACTGATGTAACAAATCTGCACATGTACCCCCGAACCTAAAATAAATGTTGGAAGGAAAAAAAGTTAAAAAAAGTAGTTGGTTTATATATTTTGTCTGTTATTTGTGAAAGGATTAGTCATTTGTATTCTATCTTATTATTGCTAGCAGTGGACACTGCCACTTTCAATTTTGAGTTTATTTTTTCCTCTGAGTAAATAATTTTAAGTTGGAAATCAGTTCTTTTTTTCTTTTTTAAAGCAAGTTGGAGAGGTTATTCTTTTGCCTCTGGTTCCATTGTTGCTACTGACAAATTAACTATAAGTCATTTTGCAACTTCTTTGAAGGTACTGTGCCTTTTTTCTCTGACTTGTTTAAAAAATTGTTTAAATCTTTTGTTTTTAGAAATATTGTGGCTTTTTTGCTCCCATAGTTCGGCGAGTGGGAGAGAGTGGTGTCCAGCAGCTTCTTCTCTCCCTTTGTTTGGTGAGTGGGAGGGAATGTTACAGCAGTTTTACTCCTGCTGCCCCCAGCTTGGTGAGGAGGAATGTTACAGCTATTTTGCTCCAGCAGTTCAGCAAATTCTTGTCCTGAGACCAAGAGGAATAAGGTACATGGACACTGGAGATTGAGTAAGACGAAGTAAAATTTTATTGAGTGACAGAAAACTCTCATCCATGAGAGGGGTCCTGAAAGTGAGTAAGGATGTGAGGCTGAGTCTGGGGTTTTTATGGGCTTAGAATGGGGGACTGCATGCTGATAGGTCCTTGAGTGGTCTTGGAAAATGCACTATTCAATTGGTTAAAAGACATCATTCAGAAGGAACCAGTTGAGAGAGAGGGGGTAAGATAGGGATGAAAGTTCTCACTCCGGTCGTGGACTCTATGCCGAACTGGCAGTTTGATTTTCAGGTTTTAGACTGTCCTTTGCTTGAAGGTTGGGTTTCACTGGGGACCCATCCCTGTCTGCAGAGGAATTTGTCTGTCTCCTATTGCTATCAGTAATATTATTATAATATGTTTTCGTGTGGTTTTCTTGGTATTTATCGTGCTAGGGGTTTATAGCACTTGTAAGTCTATGGTTTGATGTCTTTCATTTATTTTGGAGAATTCTTGATCATTTTCTCTTCAAATATCCCTTTTCTTCTTCTCTTACATGTCTTTTCAAATTGTGATTAAGCATTTAATATTTTTTCATCATGTCTCATAGGTCTCTTATGCTCTTTTCTGTATTTTGTACATTTGTTTTTCTCTTCATGCTTCTATCTGGACATTTTCTATTAACATATTATGGTTAATAATCCTGTGTTTAGCTATGTCTATGTGACATTGAATCCAACTGTTTCAATCTTTATTATATTACTTGGTTCAAGAATTTCCACTTAATAGGTTTTTACAAATTATAATTTCCTGCTGAAATTTTCATCATGATATAATTTTTCTTGATCATCTCAATTATACTTAATATCCATATCTAATTTGTGTAATATGGCTCTCTTGTAGGTTTGTTCTTATTGTCTGTTTTTCCTTTCGGTTTCTTAAGTATCCAATATTGTCTTTTGATATGTTGGATAATTTTTGATTGGATGCTGGATATTGTGTATTAAAATTATAGAATTAATTTTTAAAGTTTGGTAAAGTCCCATTTAAAATGTGGAATGTTGGCTAGACATTTCTTCCTAGGTAGGCCCAGAACTCCAGTTTTACTTTCCTGACTTGCTGAGAAAAGGCTTCAAATTATTTGCCCAGTTCCTCCAATCAGCTACAACATTCTTTTGACTTCTCTGTTGTTCAATCTCTCTACCACTTGGCTTCTCATAACTGTAGACAAAAAGTCAACTCCAGGTAGACTTAGAATCTAAATGTCAAAAACAATTTTAAATACTCTTTAAAAAATAAGAGTTTTTTTAAGCTTTGGGAGTAGAGCAAGATTTGTTAAACATGAAACAAAAAGCTATGAAAAGACATACATTTTACTAGCTCAAAGTTAACTAGTTTAAAATTTACTAATTCAAATCTTACTAGTTCAAAATTAAGAACTTTGTTCTGTCAAAAATTTTTTAAAGAAAATGGAAAGGTACGCTTAGAGAAGATATTCGTATAAACCCAACAAGGGATTTGTAACAAGAACATATAGCGAACCTTCACAAATCAATAAGAAAAGCAAAATGAACAAAAGGAAAATGGCCCAAAAAGAATTTCACAGAAGAGTATACACATGACATCAATAAGAATATAAAGAGATGTCTGTCCTCATTAGTGAGATAGATATGCAAATGAGGTATCATTTTATGCAATTCAACTGGCAAAAATTAAAAAGTCTGACAATACCATATGTTAGAAAGACTTCGAAGCAATAGGATCTTTTAAACATTGCTTGTGGGAATGTAAATTGGTACAACTACTTTGAAAAACAGTTTTGGTATGTCACTTTTGTCAAATGCCAAAGTTCCGTATATGCATGGCTGTGTTTCTGGACTCAGATCAATTGCATTTCTGGTGGTGGTGGTGTATAGAAATGCAATAGACTTTTTAAAGACAGGTACTTGATGAGATGTTATCTCTGAAATGAAACATTTGAATGGTAATTTTAAAAAGCAGAAAACATTTGAATTATGCAAACACACATGGCCTGTCCCTTTGGGATCCCCTAGGATAGTAAAGCCTTAGTACTTTGTTTGGCTTATGTGAGTAACCAATTTTGCAAAAGTGATGTAATGTAGTATATGATACTTGCTGCTTATACATGATATTGCAAAGAACAGAGTATTGTAACAGATAATTAATATACTTTGTATTCATAAACATTTAGGAATATTTTTTCTAAGATAGAGAAAAATGTATACAGCATAGTCAGCATAGTGATACATAATCTGTTATTATGGTAGCTGGGATAACTTGACTTTGAGATTTTTTTAACATCATGAATTGTCTTTCAGAATAAATTCTAGAGACAAATAGTAAGCAAAAATATTATTTAGTTTTGTTGTTGGGGAAAAAGATAACTAATGATCTGTGTGTAACAAGTCTTAAAGATTTGTCAGTCAAATTTAGAGTTATAGAGCAAACTTGGTTGAAATTTACTTGAAAGGTGACTTAGTAGTACTGTGAGATCCCCACAGAGGGTAAGGTTCCCAGTTATCCAGGTTTTAGCTTTTGCTTTCAACTACTAAAAACTTTTCACATGGAATTATAGATTTTAATTACAATAGAAAAGGCATTCTCTTGTTTTTTCATTAATGCTTTGATGAATATAAAAAGAACAGGAAAAAATAGTGGAATATAAAATAAGCCTGGCTCAGCATTTGTTTTAATCGGAATTAAAATATGAGTTTATAATGAGATAGAAAGATTATGGAAAGGAAGTGATAAGTCAGTATAACAGTGGGTGTTGTTAGGAGAGAAAGAAGAGGATCATGAAAGAAACTATTTATACTATTTTCCTATGCCTTTTTCCTATTAATTTGCAAACATTTATTGAATGTCTGCTGTTTACCTATTTTGGTTAAATATTTAGTGCCTATATTTGGTACTATTTTGGGCCCTGGGTATATAAAAATAAATAAGATATATCCTGAGCACCCAGAGTATATTGGGAAAAATAGATATGCAAATAGCTGTAATAATGTCTGATAAATGACACTGTAATGGTATGAACAAAGGCTGTGGAAGCACATAGGAAAAAGCAATCAAATAGTGTTTCCAAATAGTGTTTCCAAAGTTCTTTCATTTTCCATTATTAAGTAGGGGAAAGTGAATCTCCCTCATATGAATACAGATAAGTATTATCTGTATACTATCTGTCTTTCCCCAGAGCCTAACATTTCTTTCTCTCTTTTAAAAATAATTATTTATTGAAACCTTTTTGTGGGCCAGGCTCTGTTATATATGCTGGGCTCGCAAAAGTCAACTAGATAGATAAGGCTTGCCCTCGCTGAGCTGAATAACATTTTAGTGGGAGGCAGACAGGAAAAAAGTAAAGAGATTTGCTTTTAAATCTTAAAGTGTATAGATTCTTTTTCCTTGAAACGCTTAAAAATGATATTAGTATAAAATAGTTTTCTCATTACATTTAGAAATCTAAATGTGTTAGATTTTTAGAAATCTAACACATTTTTAGATTCCTAGTAAAATAAAATGAGTATAATGGTTCCTTAACTTATAAGTGGATACTTAACTTAAAATTTCAAGAGTGTTCAGGGAAAGATTAAGGTTCAACTTTTTATATACTACTCAGAGAAGCCAGGATGCCTACAAAGGTGGAGCACAGCACTAATCAAACCCATGCATACTTTAATGCTTAGCCCGCCACTACTACCACTAAAGCCTGAAGACAGGTCTATCTGCCAATCCAGTCCCCTCCCATAAATTCAATACAGTCTCCACTAATAACTGTACCCTAACATATCAAGGAAACCACAGATACCACTAATGTTTATAGCCAAAGAAGTCATACTTCACTACTGCACACACACACAAGCAAAGCCAAAGGGCCCCACCCAAGCAATATAAGAGACACAGCTTCAGGAAGAAGAAGCACCCTCCATGAAAAAAAGTAAATTCAAAAATAGAAACAACTGTTACACCAGATGTGGAGATATCAATGTAAAGATTCAGGAAACCTAAACCTAAAGGAACATAATAATTCTACAGCAATAGATCTTAACAAAAAAGAAATTATCAGAATCCCAGATGAAGAATTCAAAATAATGATTTTAAAGAAGCTCAATGAGATGCAAGAAACATCTGAAACCAATGTAAAGAAATCAGGAAAACAATTCAGAATATGAATGAGAAATCAAGGAGACAGATATTAAATAAGAAACAGAAATTCTGGAACTGAAGAATTTATTGATGGAAATAGAAAATGTATTCAAAAGCTTCCACAATAGACTAGACTAAGCAGAAAAAATAATTTCAGAACTGGAAGACAAATTTTTAAAAATAATCCAGTCAGACAAAAATGTATAAAAAATGTGAAAAAGAATGAACAAAGCCTCTGAGAAGTTTGGTACAACATAAAGTAACTGAATTTACGAATTATTGGTGTTCATAAGGGCAAAAAGGGATCAAAAGGTTTAGAAAGCCCATTTAATGAAATAATAGATGAAAACTTCTCAAGTATAGCAGGAGATTTAGATATCCAGATACAGGAAACTCAGTGATCCCCAAACAAATACAATGCAAAAAGGACTTTGCTATGGCACATTATAATCAGACTGTCTAAAGCCAAAGTGAAAGGCAAATTCTAAAACAGGAAGAGAAAAGCCCCTAGTCACAACAGAAACTCCATCAAACTATCAGTGGCCTTCTCAGCAGAAACTTTACAAGCCAGAAGAGAATTGCATGATATATTCAAAGTGCTGAAAGAAAACAACTATCAGCCAATAATTCTATATCCAGCAAGATTAACCCTCATAAATGAAGGAGAAATAAACACTTTCCAGACAAGCAGATGCTAAGAGAATTCATCACCACCAGACCAGACCTACAAGAAATTCCCAAGGGAATCCTGAACTTAGGCTGAGCATGGTGGCTCCAATCTATGATCCCAGCACTTTGGGAAGCCTAAGCAGTAGCATCACTTGAGTACAGGATTTCAAGACCAGCCTGGGCAACATAGTGAGACTCTGGCTCTACACACACACACGCACACACACACACACACACACACATTAGCTGGGTGTCATGGTGCATGCCTCTAGTCCTAGCTACTTGGGAGGCTGAAGTGGGAGGATCACTTGAGCCTGGGAGGTAGAGGCTGCAGTGAGTTGTGATCAGGCCACTGCACTCCAGTCTGGACAACAGAGCCACAGCCTGTCTCACACAAAAAAGAGAGTACTAAACTTGAGAGCAAAAGGACATTTACCATCATGAAAAACATTCAAAAGTGTAAGTCATTGGTAAAGCAAGCTCACAAAGGAGGAAGAGAAAGAAATAAAATGGAACCACTACAGAATTACACCAAACCACAATGATAAATAATAAGAGAAAAAGAAGGGTACAAATAATTTTTTAAAAAACTAGAAAACAATTAACAATATGACAGAAAAAATCCCTTACATATCAATAATAACTTTGAACATAAATGGACTACCTGCTCCACTTAAATATGTAGACTGGCTGAATTGATTTAAAAAAGATCTAAGCATATGCTGCTTATAAGAAACTTACTTGAAAAGACACATATAGACTAAAAATAGGGATGGGGTGGGGAGATATTCCACAAAACAGAAACCAAAGCAAGAGGAGTACTTGCATCAGATAAAACAGAATTTAAGTCAAAAACCATAAAAAAGACAAGATCATTATATAATGATAAAGGGATCAATTCAGGAAGAGAATAGAACAATTCTAAATACATGCATCCAATCCTGGAGCACCCATATTCATAAAACAAATATGACTAGATCTAAACAGAGATAGACAGCAATATGGTAATAGTAGGGGACTTCAACACCCTACTCCTGGCATTACACAGATTATTGAGATAGAGAATCAATAAAGAAAAGTTGAACTTTAGGCCAAATGGACCTGACAGACATTTACAGAACACTCTACCCAACAACTGGAGAATACACATTCTTTACATTAGCAAATGGAATGTTCTCCAAGATAGACCATATATTAGGCCACAGAACAGTCTCAACAAATGAAAAAAAATTGAAATCATATCAAGTATCTTCTCAGACCATAGTGGAATAGAACTAAAATCAATACCAAGAGGAACTTTGGAAAGTATACAGACACATGGAAATTAAACATTATGCTCCTGAATGACCACTGGGTCAATGAAGAAATTATGATGGAAATAAAAATTTTTTTGAAACAAATGAAAATTAAAACACAACATACCAAAATCTGTGAGATACAGAAAAAGCAGTGCTGAGAGGGAAGTTTATGGCATTAAATACCTACATCATAAAAGTAGAAAGATTACAAATTTATAATCTAATAACACCTCAAGGAACTAGAAAAGTAAAAACAAACCAAACCCCAAATTAGCAGGAAAAAAATAACAAAAATCAGAGTAGAATTAAATGAAATAGAGACTAAAAAAAATACAAAGGATCAACAAAACCAAAAGTTGGTTTTTTGAAAAGATAAACAAAATTGATAAACTGTTAGCTAGACCAACCAAGAAGAGAGAATACTCACATAAAATCAGAAATTAGAATGAAGAGATTACAACTGATAACTACAGAAATACAAATGGTCATCAGAGACGATTATAAACATTGATATACTCACACACTAGAAAACCTAGAAGAAATGGAAAAATTCCTGGAAACATACCACCTGCCAAGATTGAACCAGGAAAGAATAGAAAACCTGAACAGACCAAAAATTAGTAGCAATATTGAATTAGTAATAAAAAAAAATCTCCCCCAAAAGAAAAGCCCAGGACCAGATGGGTTCACAGCTGCATTGTACCAAATATACAAAGCACTAATTCTAATCCTCCTGAAACTTTTACAAAAAATTGAGGAGGAAGGAATTCTCCGTAACTCATTCTTTGAGGCCAGCATTATTCTGATACCTAAACCAGAGAGTGACACATATAAAAGAAAACAGATCATTATCCCTGATGAACAGAGATGCAAAAATCCTGAACAAAATTCTAGCAAACTGAACCCAACAGCACATTAAAAATATATTACACTGGATTGAGGGTTCCAAGATAGCCAAACAGGAACAGCTCCAGTCTACAGCTCCCAGCGTGAGTGATGCAGAAGATGGGTGATTTCTGCATTTCCAACTGAGGTACCAGGTTCATCTCACTGGGGCTTGTTGGACAGTGGGTGCAGCCCATGGAGTGTGAGCTGAAGCAGGGCTGGGCATCGCCTAACCTGGGAAGTGCAAGGGCTCAGGGAATTCCGTTTCCTAGCCAAGGAAAGCTGTGACAGAAGGTACCTGGAAAATCAGGACATGCCCACCTGAATACTGCGATTTTCCAATGGTCTTAGCAAACGGCACACCAGGAGCTTATATCCTGCGCCTGGCAGGATAATGATCTATCTAAGAAAGAAATCAAGAAGTAAATCTTATTTACAATAGCTACAAAAAGATATGTAGAAATAAATTTAAACAAGGAGGTAAAAGATCTCTACAAGGAACACTAGAATTCACAGATAAGAAATTGTAGATGACACAAAACAAATGGAAAAACATCACATACTCATGGATCAAAATAATTGGTATTGTTAAAATGAACATACTGCCCAAAGCAATCTACAAGTTCAATGCAATCCTTATTAAAATACTAATATCATTTTTACAGGATTAGAAAAAACAATCCTAAAATTCATACAGAACCAAAAAACAGCCCAAAGAGTCAAAGCAATCCTGAGCAAAAAGAACAGAATAGCTATTATTTTTTTTCCCGCACAGTTCACTGATGTATAGAATGGCTATTATTAAAAGGAAAAAAAATAACAGATGTTGACGAGGTTGTGGAGAAAAGAAAACTCTTATATTCTGTTGGTAGAAATATAAATTAGTACAGCCTCTATGTAAAACTGTATGGAGATTTCTCAAAGAACTAAAAATAGAACTACCATTGCATCCAGCCACCCACTACTGAATATCTACCCAAATGAAGTCAATATATAAAAAAGATACCTTCACTTGTATGTTTATTACAGCACTATTTACAATAGCAAAAATATGCAATCAACCTCAGTGTCCATCAATAGATGAATGGATAAAGAAAATGTAGTGTATATATATATATATATATATATACACACACACACACACACACATATATATATACAATGGAATACTATTCAGCCATAAAAAGAATGAAATATGTCTTTTGCAGTAAATTGGATAGAACTGGGGGTCATTATCTTAAGTGAAACAAGCCAGGGACAAAAAGACAAATATTGCATGCTTTCATAAGTGGATGCTAAAAAATGTGGATAAATGAATGTAGAAAGTGGAATGATTAATAATGGAGACTTGGAAGGGTGAGAGGGTTGGAGCGGAGAGGATAGTGAGAAATTGGTTAATGAGTACAATGTACATTACCTGGGTTATGAATACCTTGAAAGCCCTGACTTAACCACTATGTAATCTATGCAAGTAATAAAATTACAGGTGTACCCCATATATTTGTACAAAGAAAAATCTGTATCCTTTCATGTGAATTATCTGGAGCTTGAATGTGCAGTCTAATGTCTATAGCCTCATTAGTTATGCCTACCAGAGGTAGCAATTCCAAACAGATACCACAGGCTTCATGTTCATGTATGTTTATTGGGAGAGGTCTTGCAAATTATTGGAAGCTTGCCACTGCTAAACTGCTTCCCATCTATTTTTAATTGTAGGCCTCCACCAAGGTCAAGAGTCAGTTGGAGGGCTAGGAAGATTAATGAGGAGTTTTCGAATCTATCAGAAGCTAACTATAGCTCTCCTTCCTAAATATGGGGTTATGGTATTTTGTATTAAAAGAAATGCTATGGTATTTAGTATATTAATGCAGAAGCCTCCCAGCTGCATGTTTGTAGAGCTTAGGCCTGCAGTAGCTGACAACTTGCCCCACTTGGCATGGCTCATGAATATTTCTGTCAGGGTAGTGGATGTAGCTAGAAACTAGGGGACTTTCTCTCTCCCTGGCTGAGTAGTAAACTTTGTGTTAAAAAATGTTCACATACCTCATGTGCATAACATATGTATTTGTGTATTTTTTTCTATTTATCCCTCTTTCTACATTTTCATAGTTCTTCATCTCAATGTTTGCAAGACTCCAGGTTACAGACTGTTTTTTTTGTAGTAGGAATTAGGAGTCAGGGCTTACTACCATCCATATTAGTCAGAGAAAACCATTACTTCCAGAAACGATTATTCTTGGAAAGTGGCATCCTGGAAGTGTAATTAATCTTCCTATCAGTATACTTAGGTACTTAAACAACAAATGGCATTATAGAATTTTCAATATTGAACATTTAAAATGTTACCTATCTTCTCCCTGATCGTTCCAGTATATATATATATGTGTGTGTGTATATATAGTACAGTATATATATACTGTACATATATATGTTCGTTGCATATATGTGCGTGTGTATATATATAGTACAGTACGTATTTCCTTGCACGCACACACACACACACACATATATATGCATATTTATATGCACACACACACATATATATATGCAAGGAAATAAATTTTGTCCTAGGGAACTAGAGATTAGAAAAATTTTTACTGGTGTCCATTTTGGGTCACCTGTATTGAAAGAGCTTTTGGAACTCAGCTATATTGAATATTTATTTATAAAAGAAAATAGCAGTTCAATTTTTATTAACGATTCCTAAGTAACTGGTCAGCTCCATCTACTTGTTCGACAATGTTGCAGTTAGGACTTAGGTGAAATGTTTGGTATTTACCACCAATTGCTCACAGCCTATATATGGTTTCAAAGGCAAAAGCTGCTGCCCTCATTACTTCCATCTCTTACTATGTTGGTGTTGTGTGCATTTAACTGTTATTATAACTTAACAATGTCCTTAGATAAGCATTAAGACACAAATGCAATATTCTTTTCAACTTGGTATAGCATGCTTCAGGAGATGCAGTTCATTCTTCATTTGAAAGAGAATGATGAACTCTTGTTCTAACACATTTTAACATGCATGCATTGTGTCCTGTAGCTGGCAGAATGTTTATGGAAACATTTCCATTGAAGACTGATGAGATAATTAGCTACATTGCTTGTAAACTACTAATTGCTAAAAAACGTTCAACATGGTATTCCATAGCGTTCACTTGAAAAATCTTCAGCAGACTTTTCTTTTAGTGCATTTGATATTTTCAGCAAACTCCTCAGTGTCAACCATTATGAGGTGTGTGGATGATTGGGAAGTACTTAATATGTGTGCATAGCCATTCCAATTTGAGTTACTTGATATGCTGGACATATAGACAAGCTGATTTAAGAAATAACAGTAATTCCAGTTTTGAAAGTATGAGAAATTCTGTAAGCTGTGTACCATTTACTTTGAAGTATAATTCAAAGGTGGGAGCAAAGATTTAATGCATGTTAACAGGTTGATTTGTAAGTAATGAGTCCTAGAAACTAAAATGTGGCCTGAAATCTCAGCTGGTAAAGAGTTTGAAATCAAAGGTGTGATTCTTATATTAGCCATGGCTCTGCTCTCCTCCACAGCTAGAGCGATGGCACTACAGTGTAGCCATTTCATAAATGTGTGCAAAGGTAACAGAGTGACCTAAAGTTTATGTTCACAGAAGACGGTCTGAAAATTATTGTTGTGTTGCACATTCTAGCATTAAACAGTGCATTAAGCTGTTGCAGTTGCTCAGGGTGAGGAATAAAAATCTTAAGAATTTCTGTCCTTGACTCTTCTCATCCCTTTCTTAAGTTGCAAAAGAAGTGGTGTTCCTTTTTGCTCTTTAAAACTAATCTTTCCAGTCATTACCTGGATCTTAGCTCATCCCTTCTCTTCTCTTGAGAGACTTTTATTCTACAATTATCTTTTTTTTTCTCTAGCATGTTCATTTACCTTCCTTTTCATTAGTTCTTTCTTCACACAGATTAGCTTGCCCCTGCTTTACAACTGGCAAATATTCAATAACAATTCCATTTTCTTTTAGTTTACTCTTTTCTTAAACTCCTAATCTTGTTTTACCTGACCTGTTCTGCTTGGTGTATTTGTTGTTTAATATGATTACTTTTGCACAATTTAAATTTTCTTCAACTCCTGTGCTGCATTCAACATTTATTTACTCCTGAAACTTTCTACCTTTCTTTTAGAATGTTATACATGAAATTCTTCTATTACTTCCGCACATCGTCTTTCTCTTTTCTCATTGACTTCTTCCTCTTGTCTCTTTTTTTAGTGTTAGTCTTGGTCCTCTCTGTCACTTCTTGTCTCCTTTCCTGGGAGAGCTTCTTCATTCTCATGATTTGAGTTACAGTTGCTATATAGACAACTTTTAGTTCTCATGTAAAGTTCCACTGCCAAATTCTAAGTGCTTCTCAATAATTTTTCTACATTAATACATAGATAATCATACTCATCTCACTCCCACAAGTAATGGCCACTCTTGGGAATGTTCAACATACTAGTTGAAACTGTTCATTTCTTCCCCAGTGAGTAGTGACACATACTGTGGACAACATTACTACTGTAACCTTTTACTTGGTGGTTCCACTTGGCTGTTTTGGTGTTACATACTCACCATGTATAAACTGAACTCACCATCTTCCTCACAAGCTCTTTACAAACTTTGCTATCTCTAGTGTTATCTGACTTGAACTCTCAGCATATTTGACATAGTTGATTATTTTCTATTTTTGAAATACTGTTTCCTTGACTAATGGAGCACTACCAGTCCTGGTTTCTTTTCATATCTTTGGTAATTTCTTTTCAATCTCCTTTTCGGTTCATGATTTTCAAACTGGTCATCCAGTGCTGGAACTCCTCAAAGCTGGTTCATTGTGTGGGATAGATGGAAAGTGAAGTTGGAAATAAACTTGGAATGATAAATTTGGAATAAACCTTGGAGATCCTTCAATGGCAAGATAAGGGTGCTGGGGCATCCTTACGAAATTTTTTAGTTAAACAGTAACAGGACTAAGTCTATGTTTTAGGAAGATTTATCTGGCATTAATATGTAGAAGATAGGTTACATCTCCACAGTGCCTCTCTAATATTAATGATGATAATAATAACTACAATAATGCTGATTTGTATTTATGTGTCTTGATGAGATAATGCACATAAGGCAAATAAGGAGACTCAAATCTACAAAGAAAAAATGATTTGCCTAGAGCTAAGTGGTTAGTTATTCACAGATTTGGGATTGCCTTTCAAGTTTTATACTAAAGAAATATTTGTTGACTATTTGATAATTGTGTATCTCCATTTCCCTTTATTTTTTTCTGTCATTTAATATATGTTACTCTGGTCACTCTAAGTATCTTTGAAATTGCTTGAGAATAATTCTCTCATACACCCTCAAACTGTGATCCTTGGAAATCAAGTGTTTCTAGAAATGTTAAGAACTCTTCTGTAAGAAAAACATTAAGTAAATTCATAAAACTCAATTAAAAATTCTAAGTATGGGTTCATTACTAGATAACTTCTTAAAATGCTGAATTGTATTGCAAATCTCTGCGAGTAGATTATAATAGACTATAGTTTATATAGGTTGGGTGCCCAAGTAGCAGAACCTAAGATGGAGGTTCCTGTGCAACTGATTTACTGGAGTCCTGTCAAGTGAAATCTACAAGGGGGTGAGGGAAGCAGGAGAGGGCAGAGAAGAAGCTGAGAGAAGTTGAACTAAAGCTTGCACTGTACGGGATGGCAAACATTGACTGCATGTGGCCGCTGAGCACTTGAAATGTGTATAGTGTGACTGAGGATCTGAATTTTTAATTTTATCTAATTGTAATTTAAATTTTAAAAACCAATACTTCATTCAGCTATTGAAAAACTTTAAAGTATGAGTATGTGAATCAACTTTTTTGACTATAAGTTTTTATGACATCTAAATACAGATCAAGTATTTCTGATGAAAATTTAGTATCTGAATTCTGATGTTTTATAAGGGTAAAATACATAATGGATTTCAAATACTTTGTATGGGAATATGTAAACTATGTCAATAATTTTTTTATATTGATTGCATGTTGAAATGATATATTTAAGATATGTTGGATTAATCAAAATACAGTTTTAAAACCAATTCTATTTACTTAAATTTTTTTTGTAAATGTTAATAATTTTTAAAATATGACTACCAAAATATTTAAAAGCACATATGTGGCTCACATTAGCTTTTCTACTGGAAAGTGCTGAGCTAAAGTATAGCTCTAACTGATCCCATAGGAGGTCTGGAGAGTGAATGGCACCAGAATGATCTCCCCTTAAGGCAATGGGTCAGTCTTTTGTGTCCCAGGGTCAGCCAGTCATTGGTTGATCCTTTATCCCCTCAAAGCATAACTTCCAGGCCTAATGCAGTTTGGAATTTTCGAGAGATTCTTTCATAAACTTTACCACCAGCCTGTTGTGTGCTATATTGGATTTGTTGAGACCACCATACAATCAGTAAGTCTCAAAGGATGGAAATCACCAAATTCCATTGATTTTCTATGTAATATTTTATTTCCTAAGATGTCTGCCTTTCTCAGGCAGTTAAGCATGAAACTCACTACACAGAAATAGCAACATTTAGCATATCTGTTTTGATGCTTGTTTCTGAGTTACCTAAGTGCTAAACAACTATCAATAATTTTGATTTCTCTTGAGAGAGCCTTCTAGATTAGGTGCCCCAAGGAGAATTTTATGATTGAAAGCTATGCTGGGCTCCAGTAGCTCATGCCTGTAATGCCAGTACTTTGGGAGGCCAAGGCAGATGAATCACTTGAGTCCAGGAGTTCAAGACCAGCTTGGGCAACATGGCAAAACCTTGTTTCTACAAAAAGTACAAAAAGTTAGCTTGGCATGGTGGTGCACACCTATAGTCCCAGCTACTCGGGAGGCTGAGGTGGGAGGATCACTTGAGCCCGAGAGGTTGAGGCTGCAGTGAGCCGTGATTGTACCACTGTGCTCCAGTCTGGGTGACAGAGTGAGACCCTGTGTCAAAAATAAAAGTAAAAAAATAAATAGAATAAAAGCTATGCTGCTCTTCTATGCCTTTTAGATCAATGTGATGATCATGACGTCATTAGGAATTGGTGTATAGACAATGATGGGATTAGGATACAGTCAATTCTTTGGCATTCAAAGAAATGGGAGAAGCCCAGTGCCACTACGACCACCCCCCCCCAAACAAATTTCCTCAAAACCAGAGATAAAGTTTATTTGTTTTCTCTTAGTTTGCAAGCATGCAGCCTGGACAGAAAAGGAAGCAAGTGTAAAACTTGCTTGGAAAAAGGTGGCTGATAAGTCTTGAGGTACATGGAAGAGACAACATTCCATAGCTTCTGTTTTCTTTTTTCACCCCCTTGAAACAGACTATGAGACAGAGAACAGGTGCCATCTCCCTGTCTTATGTGAAGTGACAGGATTGAACACATATTCCCGGGAATATCTCAGCACTCTTAAAAAATAATTTCAGAAACATTTGTAAAAACTGAAAAGAAGAATAAAACACTGGCATATGAGATGAAGACAGAATGTTAGATATACTACAGAAAATCAAGTATTATATTAGATAAGAAATTTGAAAGTCAAGTCCTTCCCTTCCCTTCCCTTCTCTTCCCTTCCCTTCCCTTCCCTTCCCTTCCTCTCTCCCTCCCTCCCTTCCTCCCTCCTTCCCTCTCTCCTTCCCTCCCTCTATCCTTCCCTTCCCTCAACAATTAATACATTATCACAATTAAAAATATATTGTACTATGTATCAAATGCTGATAATCTCATTAAAAATAAGTTCTGATTACTGACTTCAAGGAACTTCAATATAACTTAGTTTTAGGAAAGTAAATGAGAATAATTATAGCAGATGAAAATGTTCAAGATGTTATAGTACCTTTAAATATAAAAGTGTTAAGAGAGTACATGTGGAATGGTCAGAATGAAGAAGGCTAATTGATAATTTTCCAGGAGCTGAAGTTCAGTTCAGATCTATAAAAATTTTAGATCAAAATATGCATATCATAAAACATTAAACAGAGCAGAAGAGCTTATGATGAAAAGCAATAATCTTTTGCCCTGCTCCTTGCTACTTTCAATCCAACACCCGAGGAAAAACCTCCTTTGCTTCCAGTCCCATAACCTGGAGGAAGCAGGTTTGATTTTAGATCTTCTGGTGCTTACTTCATAACTTTAAGTCATATGCTTATAACTCTTTTCCTTGATTGATTTATTTAAGGCATTATCCATTTACTCCCTGTCATGAAATATGAAAGTTTTGTTCCCCTACCTCTGTGTCCTTACTTTACCCTTTCTTCCTTCCAATGTTTGATAATTTGAATTATTTTTTGTTTTATTATTATCCCTCTGTTTTGTATTCTATCACTTTTAATTAGTGTCCTGACCACTCTTTGTGTATAGTAAGACTAACAGCACCCATTCCACTTCCTCCCCCTTTACTTCTGCATTCCACCTTTGCCTTCTGTTTTCTGTCACTTCAAATTTTATTCTTACATTGACAAGGTTGCTAACTCTTTTTTTTTTTTTTTGAGATGGAGTCTCGCACTTTCACCCAGGCTGGAGTGCAGTGGTACGATCTCTGCTCACCACAACCTCTGCCTCCTGGGTTCAAGCTATTCTCGTGCCTCAGCCTTCTGAGAATCTGGGACTACAGGCACCTGCCGCCATGCCCGGCCAATTTTTGTATTTTTAGTAGAGATGGGGTTTCACCGTGTTGGCCAGGCTGGTCTCAAACTCCTGACCTCAGGTGATCCGCCTGCCTCGGCCTCCCAAAGTGTTGGGATTACAGGCATGAGCCACCAAGCCTGACCAAGGTTGTTAACATTTTAATTCTGGTATGCAACCATAATGAAGTCATCTGCATTTGTTCGTTAGCTAATAGTAAAAGTTGAAAATCACAGTGCACCATTAATGTTATTGTGACTGTATACATTTTATTTAGTATAGGGTGATGTAGGATACTGAAATCATATCTTCTTCTCCAAGGACCCAATGTCACAACCCCTGGGCCACTCAAAGGGGAATGATTTATGATGAAGGTCAAATAGATTCTCTTTTCTATTGCTTAAAGTTGTGCTACACTGATCTAGTTCATGTTTGGGTTATGCGTTTCCTATGTATATTTTTTGTTTTCTCTGGAGGTTCTGAATCTTGATCATAGCCTAAATTTCATCTCTCTTTCAATCATAATAACTATTTTGTGAAGTCTTCTTTTTTTTTCCCCCATAGAGATATTTCTTCTGAAACCGTATGTCTTCCTTTCAATTGTGTGTAAACTTGGCTATCATTTTGAGACATCTCTGGATTAGGCACACCATTTTATTTATCCTATGTCTTTCCCTTTCTGGCATTTTCCCTCTTTCTTGCCATAAAACAGCTTTGAAACTCTGTCAGAATATGGAGGGCTTTTCTCTGGGGCCATACTCCCCAGATAATTTCCTCAAATTATGTTGTGAAAAAAAGCCCTCATTTTATGACTTGGGGTTAAGTGTTGAGCTGTTGGCAAACAGTAATAGAGAAAGTGACAGGGAGCACAGCATTTCACATATAGGAATTCAAGTGATCACCTCAGTTTTCAGACCCACTGCTCATTTCTGCCGTGTATCATACTTGCCAACTCCAAGCCAGAGATTCTTTGGATACTAGTGGGCAGAGTGACTCTGACATCCTCTGCAGACTCCTCATATCATATTTTAAACTGTAGCTTTCTCTTCTTGTTTTCATCTGTCAACACCCTTCCATTAGCTTTCCTTCTTCAGAAGGCTCTCAGCTACTGTTGGCTCCCCTTAACAATCTTGTTATGGTTTTATTCCTTTGCTGTAGTTTCTCTATTTCTGTCTCTGTGAAGTCTGGAGAAAGACTTGATTAAAAGAGCTCGGGGTGCCATTTTGAAAAGACTGATAGAACCAGTGGACCTCCTAGTCAAGGGAATGGTCTGAGCAAAGATAGGTTAGTAGAGTTAAAAGGATTATGGTAAATAGTTAACCTGAAACAGAGAATGAATCAAGTGAAAGTAAACACTTTAGGACTTGCTGATTCAAAGTTGAACCCACCCTTAGACAGAAAAGATTGCATTGATATGTGAGGAATCAGGGAGCAACCTTAAGTTCTTAAGCAGCCAAGTGTTATTATAAATAGAGTTTAGCAGGCTGGGCTTAGTTATTTAAAAGCACGAAGCTTCTGAAGGCCATTTCCTGGGCAGGTTTCTGTAAAAAGTAAACAGTTGTTTACTTTTACATTTCAGGTTTAATTTTAAGCCTTGAACTTGAGAGTCATTTGACCTAAGTAAATAGATGAATTATCTAAAGTATCTGGGAATTTATTTAACTACTTTAAATGGCCACATATAAATATAATGAGAGGAGGCAATATTGTATAGTTGTTAATAGTTTTCCTTACCTCCTCTACTATAATCATTGTATAAAATCTAAAGTTTTTAGTTCCATGAGTGATACATGGTAAGCTTTCAATAATTAGTAATTATAAGAGTGTTCTCTTGCATTCAGATAGTTTCATGCTGTTTCAGAACACTTTGACATATATCAATGGCAAGATCTTTATAGCAATCTCAGTGAAGAACAGAATTGATATTAACAGCCTAATTTTAAGCACGGTAGAATTGAGAGAAAGGGGGGTGGGTGGAAGAGGTGTCAAACATGACACAGTTTTAAAAGTGTTTTAAGCAGTATAATAGTTTTAATAAGGTA
Organism: Pongo abelii; assembly: GCF_028885655.2. NCBI lineage: Eukaryota > Metazoa > Chordata > Mammalia > Primates > Hominidae > Pongo > Pongo abelii. The sequence continues at coordinate 76,669,026 of NC_071993.2, forward strand.
ATATTCACTTGACCTATTCCAGCTCCTTTCTAGTGGAGTATATTTGGGAGGGACCATACTACAGAGGTTGGAAAGATAAAAAATACATTTCCAAGGCTCTTCTTGCATCTGGGAATATGACTCAGGTTCTGCAAAAAAGATGCATACCTGTGAGACTTGGAAGGATGGGGTAAGCAGTATGAGAGTGGCCATGTTTAGAAAGGTTGGAAAGATAAAAAAATACGTTTCCAAGACTCTTCTTGCATCTGGCAATATGGCTTAGGTTCTGCAAAAAAGATGCATACCTGTGAAACTTGGAAGGATGAGGTAATCAGTATGAGAGTGGCCGTGTTTAGAGAGATAGGGTCTTGTTGCAATCTAGTGGCAGAAGCATTTGTTCTTTTAGGGCAGCCCTGACAGAGTTTCTCAGGCCCAGTTCCTAGTATCATAGGTGTTGAGTGATGAGTGGTTGAGTGATGAGTGATGAGTAGTACAGTAGTAGTGGGGTTTCTACCTAAAATAGAACTATGGTGGTATTAGAAGTTTTTCTTGGTTGATGTTCCTGCCTTAATATCATTCAAACCTGGCTTTTCTGGGACTTGCAGAAATTCTGTAAACAACCCAATAACCCTGAACAAATTCCTTTACCTTTAAATTAGTTAGAATAGATTCTGTTATTTGAAGCTAAGATCCCTTTCAGATACATATGCCAAGACCAGATTTGTCTCTCAGGAGTATACTCACATTAACTAAGATCATGAAGCTGAGATGTAAAATCAGGACTTATTTTAAATTTATAATGAAAAAGTTATGCAAAACAAAGTACACCCACACAACCAATATGTTCTCTCACTGTAGATGGACCAATATAGGCAACATAAATAATAATCAGAAGATTTCTTAGTGAGCATAGAGATAGAACAAAGGAAGCTGGATGAATTGAATGCTTAATGGTGAAAGTTAAAAATCATCAGATTCATCTATCCTTTCTGTAGAGATAATCTTACCAATGGGGTTCTACTATGTATGGTTTATTATATAAAGCTCTTACTCTGTTGGAAACTGTTTGGATGAATATCACCAACTTTCGTTCTTCCATGGTTGACACAGTCCCTTTTTGATTGATAATTCCTTTTTCTAGATATACCAAAGCTTTTAATTAATTTATAGTCAAGGTTAGCCATTGACTGAAGCCCGGGATCCATTCTGTTACTTTAAGATGACTGGTCACAGTGCAATCAAACTAGAACTCAGGATTAAGAAACTCACTCAAAACTGCTCAACTACATGGAAACTGAACAACCTGCGCCTGAATGACTACTGGGTACATAACAAAATGAAGGCAGAAATAAAGATGTTCTGTGAAACCAATGAGAACAAAGACACAACATACCAGAACCTCTGGGACAAATTTAAAGCAGTGTGTAGGGGGAAATTTATAGCACTAAATGCCCACAAGAGAAAGCAGGAAAGATCTAAAATTGACACCCTAACATCACAATTAAAAGAACTAGAGAAGCAAGAGCAAACAAATTCAAAAGCTAGCAGAAGGCAAGAAATAACTAAGATCAGAGCAGAACTGAAGGAGAGAGAGACACAAAAAACCCTTCAAAAAATCAATGAATCCAGGAGCTGGTTTTTTGAAAAGATCAACAAAATTGATAGACTGCTATGAAGACTAATAAAGAAGAAAAGAGAGAAAAATCAAATAGATGAAATAAAAAATGATAAAGGGGATATCAACACCAATCCCACAGAGATACAAACTACCATCAGAGAATACTATAAACACCTCTATGCAAATAAACTAGAAAATCTAGAAGAAATGGATAAATTCCTCGACACATACACCCTCCCAAGACTAAACCAGGAAGATGTTGAATCCCTGAATAGACCAATAACAGGCTCTGAAATTGAGGCAATAATTAAGAGCCTACCAAACAAAAAGAGTCCAGGACCAGATGGATTCACACCTGAATTCTACCAGAGGTACAAAGAGGAGCTGGTACTATTCCTTCTGAAACTATTCCAATCAATAGAAAAAGAAGGAATCCTCCTTGACTCATTTTATGAGGCCAGCATCATCCTGATACCAAAGCCTGGCAGAGACACAACAGAAAAAGAGAATTTTAGACCAATAACCCTGATGAACATCAATGCAAAAATCCCCAATAAGATACTGGCAAACTGAATCCAGCAGCACATCAAAAAGCTTACCCACCATGATTAAGTGGGCTTCATCCCTGGGATGCAGGGCTGGTTCAACATATGCAAATCAATAAATGTAATCCATCATATAAACAGAACCAAAGACAAAAACCACACAATTATCTTAATAGATGCAGAAAAGGCCTTTGACAAAATTCAACAGCCCTTCATGCTAAAAACTCTCAATGAATTAGGTATTGATGGAATGTATCTCAAAATAATAAGAGCTATTTATGACAAACCCACAGCCAATATCATACTGAATGGGCAAAAACTGGAAGCATTCCCTTTGAAAACTGGCACAAGACAGGGATGACCTCTCTCACCACTCCTATTCAACATAGTGTTGGAAGTTCTGGCCAGAGCAATCAGGCAGGAGAAAGAAATAAAGGGTATTCAATTAGGAAAAGAGGAAGTCAAATTGTCCCTGTTTGCAGATGACATGAGTGTATATTTAGAAAACCCCATCATCTCAGCCCAAAATCTCCTTAAGCTGATAAGCAACTTCAGCAAAGTCTCAGGATAAAAAATCAATCTGCAAAAATCACAAGCATTCCTATATACCAGTAACAGACAAACAGAGAGCCAAATCATGAGTGAACTCCCATTCACAATTGCTTCAAAGAGAATAAAATACCTGGGAATCTAACTTACAAGACATGTGAAGGACCTCTTCAAGGAGAACTACAAACCACTGCTCAATGAAATAAAAGAGGACTCAAACAAATGGAAGAACATTCCATGCTCATGGATAGGAAGAATCAATATCGTGAAAATGGCCATACTGCCCAAGGTAATTTATAGATTCAATGCCATCCCCATCAAGCTTCCAATGACTTTCTTCACAGAATTGGAAAAAACTACTTTAAAGTTCATATGGAACCAAAAAAGAGCCTGCATTGCCAAGACAATCCTAAGCCAAAAGAACAAAGCTGGAGACATCACGCTACCTGACTTCAAACTGCACTGCAAGACTACAGTAACCAAAACAACATGGTACTGATACCAAAACAGAGATATAGATCAATGGAACAGAACAGAGCCCTCAGAAATAAACCACACATGTACAATGTTCTGATCTTTGACAAACCTGACAAAAACAAGAAATAGGGAAAGGATTCCCTATCTAATAAATGGTGCTGGGAAAACTGGCTAGCCATATGTAGAAAGCTGAAACTGGATCCCTTCCTTACACCTTATACAAAAATTAATTCAAGATAGATTAAAGACTTACATGTTAGACCTAAAACCATAAAAACCCTAGAAGAAAACCTAGGGAATACCATTCAGGACATAGGCATGCACAAGGACTTCCATGTCTAAAACATCAAAAGCAATGGCAAAAAAAGTCAAAATTGACAAATGGGATCTAATTAAACTAAAGAGCTTCTGCACAGCAAAAGAAACTACCATCAGAGTGAACAGGCAACCTATAGAATGGGAGAAAATTTTTGCAATCTACCCATCTGACAAAGGGCTAATATCCAGAATCTACAAAGAACTTAAACAAATTTACAAGAAAAAAATCAAACAACCCCATCAAAAAGTGGGTGAAGGATATGAACAGACGCTTCTCAAAAGAAGACATTTATGCAGCCAACAGACACATGAAAAAATGCTCATCATCACTGGCTGTCAGAGAAATGCAAATCAAAACCACAATGAGATACCATCTCACACTACTTAGAATGGTGATCATTAAAAAGTCAGGAAACAACAGGTGCTGGAGAGGATGTGGAGAAATAGGAACACTTTTACACTGTTGGTGGGGCTGTAAACTAGTACAACCATTGTGGAATACAGTGTGGCAATTCCTCAAGGATCTAGAACCGGAAACACCATTTGACCCAGCCATCCCATTACTGGGTATATATCCAAAGGATTATAAATCATGCTGCTACAAAGACACATGCACACGTATGTTTATTGTGGCACTATTCACAATAGCAAAGACTTGGAACCAACCCAAATGTCCATCAGTGATAGACTGGATTAAGAAAATGTGGCACATATGCCCCACAGAATACTATGCAGCCATAAAAAAGGATGGGTTGTTGTCCTTTGTAGGACATGGATGAAGCTGGAAACCATCATTCTGAGCAAAGTATCGCAAGGACAGAAAACCAAACACTGTGTGTTCTCACTCATAGGTGGTCAATGAACAATAACACTTGGACACAGGGTGGGGAACACCACACACTGGGGCCTGTCATGGGGTGGGGGGAAGGGGGAGGGATAGCATTAGGAGATATACCTCATGTAAATGGTGAGTTAATGGGTGCAGCACACCAACATGGCACATGTACACATATGTAACAAACCTGCACGTTGTGCACATGTACCCTAGAACTTAAAGTATAATTAAAAAAAAAAAAGAAAAGAAAAAAAAAGATGACTGGTCATTTGACCCTCAAAATATAATTCATTTCTATCCTATTCTTGAATGTGAGAAGAAAATTCTTTTTCTTTTTTTGTATATCTCTTCCATCCATTGTGTAGGTGATGACTGCAGTTTAATTCCCAGAGAATAATCTTATTTCCCATATTTTTAAGTGCCATTCGTCAAATGCTGCTAATAAGTAAAATGCAGGTTTCTTAATGTCCAGATTACTATTATTTCTCCCACACTAATAGGAGACGCTTTGGCCTAAAGACTCTGTCAGTTAATTAGTAATATTTTAAAAGGATAGTGACTCAAGATGTTTTTCCAGGATCACAGCTTATGAACTCATTTCTAATAAAAGAAGCATTTAGAGAGAATGACTTGACTTCAAAGTACCAGTTAGTATGTGTAAACCTAGGTAAAATGAATTAAATTTTGTATATAATATATTATTATGAAATATAGATTTAAGGGGTATAGTTACAAACGATTTTTAGGAGCTAATGTGTCTAAGTGCCTGAGGGTCTATTATGGAAAGAAAGGAGTTGTTGAACTTTATTGAAGAGCATGTTCTTTACAGCAAAACTGTTTTTATCACACACACATTCCATATTAAATTCCTGCTCAAATTGAAATCACAGTTGAAAGACAAAACTAAAAGGTGCACCAGTGCCCCCAAATCAGTGAAAATTTAAGATCACAGAACAAGAGAAGTTTCTGGCAGTGAAAGAGATTGGGTGGTAAAAAAATGGGGTTAAAAAAGGGCCAAAGAAAAAAAATTGATGAAGAATCCACTGAAAATAGTATTGCATCCATTAATGATAGACTGGATGAAGAAAATGTGGTCCATATACATCATGGAATACTATGCAGCCATGAAAAGAAATGAGATCATGTCCTTTGCAGGGACATGAATGGAATTGGAAGTCATTATCCTCAGCAAACTAATGCAGGAACAGAAAACCAAACACTGCATGTTCTCACATATAAGTGGGAGCTGAGTGATGAGAACACATGGGCACAAGGCGGGAACAACACACACTGGGTCCTGTCAGGGGTGGGGTTGGGGAGGGAGAGCATCAGGAATAATTGATAATGGATGCTGGGCTTAATACTTAGGTGATGGGATGATCTATGCAGCGAACCACCACGGCACATGTTTACCTAAAACTGTCCTGGCCTGCCACTCCCCAGTCCTGTGCCTATAAAAACCCCCGAGACTCTAGCAGGCAGACACACAAGCGGCTGGACGTGGAGAGAAACACATCTTGGTGGAGGAATACACAAGCAGCTGAACATTGAGAGGGCGTTGAAACCTGTACACATCCTGCACATGTACCCCTGAACTTAAAAGCTGAAGAAAAAAATAGTATTGCATGAAAATTATGTAATCATTATTCTAAGTTGGCTCAAGGATTTGGCTGGTTCAGGTCTAGCCTCTAACAACGTAAAAAAAAAACCTATAAGAAACTATAAAATAAGGAATGATTGTACTCAAATATGCATGGACCTGTAATATCAAATGCATCCTTGAATTGTCGTATTGTATTCTTGAATGTGCATTGTTGTCCTTTTCTGTGTGCTAGCACATTATATGAGATAATACTTCTCATTTTTCTTTGCTTTTGGACACTAGCGGCTATCAATGAGATCTCCTGTTTTATCTTCCTCATCAAATATTCAGTCTATACTGATAATCCAAAAGAAGGAATTAGCAACTCTTATTTGCCCTTACTTGCTTCACCGTTTCCTCCTTATATTCCAAAATTTTTCATTGCTTCTTTTTTACCCAATATTTTTGACCTCTTCTTTTCTCTTTAGTCTATGGCATTTACCCAGTTTAATAAATACCAGTTTCAAACATCCCTGAGGGAGGCACTTGGAAGTGAGAGTTTCTATTGATAGTCCAGTGGTTATGGACAGTTGAACCCCTAAAATAGTGTGATTGATAGTGAAACGGGAGAAGTTCGCTTATCTTCCTCAGGGGGTGTGTGATGGGAGTGTGGCTCGCTTCTTCAGTGCCCCGCTGCTCAAACCACTAGGGGAGCATACAGACGGGCAGGCTGTGGGGCTCCAACTCCACAACAGTGTCTAGGGGTGAATGTTTACAGCTCTGAAGCCCCAGTGGGCATGTGTTACAGGGTGCTCTTTTAGTTTAGCCATCCGTAGACGGCTTGTGTTAGCTCAATTAGACCCCTGCCTTATCTCAAGGGCAGGGCTTTTTGTATCCTGGGGTTCTTGCCTTGGTGTACCAGAAGAATTGGATCACACATGGGCTTGGAGAAGAGTTCAAGCTTTTATTGAGTGGAAGTAGCTCTCAGCAGGTGAGGGAGACAGAAGAGAGATGGTTTCCCCTAGAAAACTGCCTGACGTTTCTCTGACTGCCCAGTAAAACTCCACGTCGTTCCACTGGTCGATGGCCTGCGGGTCTGCTCTTGATGTGCTCTTCACGTCCAACCACTTGTGTCTTCTTCCACCGATCTGTTCCTCTCAACGCCCTCTCAATGTTCAGCTGCTTGTGTATTCCTCCACCAAGATGTGTTTCTCTCCACGTGCAGCCGCTTGTGTGTCTGCCTGCTAGAGTCTCGGGGGTTTTTATAGGCACAGGACTGGGGAGTGGCAGCCCAGGACAGTCTTGGGAAATGCAACATTTGGGTGCAAAGGCAGGAGTGCCTGTCCTCACCTAGGTCTGTGGGCACAGGCCTGGAGGTGGAGCCCTCGCCGCGAACCACACCCTCCTCTATCCAGCTCTTCCCTGCCTCCCCTGTCAATAGCAAGCTGAGATTTATGATGGACTGAGACACTAAAGTTTGCTGAAGCTCCATGGGAAATTCTTCTGGAAGTTTCATGGGAGTAGCCTTGATTTTGACATGATAAATCTTCACACTAAAATATATAAAATATGAACCCAGCAGTGAGGATACTTTTGCCTTTTAAGAACTCCATGTTTATTTAGTATGTTTCTCTGAGAACTACAGGCTTTCACCTATTTTCTTTATTGTGTTTCCATAATCTTTGTGTTTGCATAATAAGGATATTGATACTAAAAAATTATGTGACTTGCTCAGGATTTCATTGAAAGGTAGCGAACAAGGTAGATGAGCTGGCTGTTGACTCCTGCAGTATAGTTTTTCACTATTATGCTTTGGGGTGAGGAGAAAATTCATACCTCTTTTTGGTATTACGCTGGGAGCATTATTTAGAGCTGGCTGAGTATTCTTCGGGTAACTATTTAACTGAGGCATAAGGGAAATTCCTGAGATGCTAAAATTATTAGATATATGAATACTGAAGCTGAAAGACTGCTGGGTCAAATTTTATTCTTTTAAGGGATAAACTCAACTTTATGTTGTTGGGATTTTCAGGCAAGGTCCATGTATTCAGCTTAAGATATGAAAGCCAACTAAAGAATTTTTGAAAAAGAATTTTTAGGGCCACATTTATATATATCAAAATGGAGACCCTTGTTAGTTGTATGAACTTTTTAAAAATAAAGTGCTTTTTAAAAAAACAGATTATGAATTTTATTAGTTCATTTATTTCAGATGAGGGATCAGCAAACAGTCTCTGTAAAAGGCCAGAAAGTAAATATTTTTTTTTTTCTTTTTTTTTCTTTTATTATTATTATTATTATTATTATTATACTTTAGGTTTTATGGTACATGTGCGCAATGTGCAGGTAAGTTACATATGTATACATGTGCCATGCTGGTGCGCTGCACCCACCAACTCGTCATCTAGCATTAGGTATATCTCCCAATGCTATCCCTCCCCCCTCCCCCCACCCCACAACAGTCCCCAGAGTGTGATGTTCCCCTTCCTGTGTCCATGTGTTCTCATTGTTCAATTCCCACCTATGAGTGAGAATATGCGGTGTTTGGTTTTTTGTTCTTGCGATAGTTTACTGAGAATGATGATTTCCAATTTCATCCATGTCCCTACAAAGGACGTGAACTCATCATTTTTTATGGCTGCATAGTATTCCATGGTGTATATGTGCCACATTTTCTTAATCCAGTCTATCATTGTTGGACATTTGGGTTGGTTCCAAGTCTTTGCTATTGTGAATAATGCCGCAATAAACATACGTGTGCATGTGTCTTTATAGCAGCATGATTTATAGTCCTTTGGGTATATACCCAGTAATGGGATGGCTGGGTCGAATGGAATTTCTAGTTCTAGATCCCTGAGGAATCGCCACACTGACTTCCACAAGGGTTGAACTAGTTTACAGTCCCACCAACAGTGTAAAAGTGTTCCTATTTCTCCACATCCTCTCCAGCACCTGTTGTTTCCTGACTTTTGAATGATTGCCATTCTAACTGGTGTGAGATGGTATCTCATTGTGGTTTTGATTTGCATTTCTCTGATGGCCAGTGATGGTGAGCATTTTTTCATGTGTTTTTTGGCTGCATCAATGTCTTCTTTTGAGAAGTGTCTGTTCATGTCCTTCGCCCACTTTTTGATGGGGTTGTTTGTTTTTTTCTTGTAAATTTGTTGGAGTTCATTGTAGATTCTGGATATTAGCCCTTTGTCAGATGAGTAGGTTGTGAAAATTTTCTCCCATTTTGTAGGTTGCCTGTTCACTCTGATGGTAGTTTCTTTTGCTGTGCAGAAGCTCTTGAGTTTAATTAGATCCCATTTGTCAATGTTGGCTTTTGTTGCCATTGCTTTCGGTGTTTTAGACATGAAGTCCTTGCCCATGCCTATGTCCTGAATGGTAATGCCTAGGTTTTCTTCTAGGGTTTTTATGGTTTTAGGTCTAACATTTAAGTCTTTAATCCATCTTGAATTGATTTTTGCATAAGGTGTAAGGAAGGGATCCAGTTTCAGCTTTCTACATATGGCTAGCCAGTTTTCCCAGCACCATTTATTAAAATAGGGAATCCTTTCCCCATTTCTTGTTTTTCTCAGGTTTGTCAAAGATCAGATACTTGTAGATATGTGGCATTATTTCTGACGGCTCTGTTCTGTTCCATTGATCTATATCTCTGTTTTGGTACCAGTACCATGCTGTTTTGGTTACTGTAGCCTTGTAGTATAGTTTGAAGTCAGGTAGTGTGATGCCTCCAGCTTTGTTCTTTTGGCTTAGGATTGACTTGGCGATGCGGGCTCTTTTTTGGTTCCATATGAACTTTAAAGTAGTTTTTTCCAATTCTGTGAAGAAAGTCATTGGTAGCTTGATGGGGATGGCATTGAATCTAGAAAGTAAATATTTCAGGCTTTGTGGGCCATACGTTGTTGCAAGTATTTAACTCTGTCTGTTGAAGAATGAAAATAGCTATAGAAATATATAAGCAATAAACAAAAAGGCATGGTTCCAATAAAGCTTTATTTATGTATACTGAAATTTACATTTTATATAATTTTTCATGTCATAAAATATTATTCTTTTGATTTTTTCCCAACCTTTAAAAATATAAAAAACATTCATAGCTTGTAGGCTGCACATAAACAGGGCAGGCTGAATTTGGCTTGTTTCCATAGTTTGCTGACTCTGTCTGAAGTAAAGGAACTAAGAATCCAAGGAGTTTCAAAAATATTTGACCTCTTACTTGTTAAGAATCTCAAGTTTCTCAGACTGAATGTATCATTGGTGGGAAAAGTAAAAAGAAAGGACAATTAAAGCTACTGTTAATTTTTGTGCAAAAGACAACTAATATTTATAGCTCAGAGTTTGCTTTTAGCTACATAATGAGCTCTATGGGGTCTCTAGGGATTTCCGAGAGAGATGCATTCTGCTCAGGGTTTTGGGCCAGCATGGTAAACAAGATCGGCACCCTCTACCCCCACCCTTTTAATGAACTTGATATTCCCCCCGAGGATAGAAGTTAGCTGCAATGTATGTAAATGTTACTTTTCTACTGCTTCATTATAATAATTACTCACTACTTTTTACAGTTATTAAAGTGACAGTTTCCAGTACACATACATACACATTGATTTTTTTTTTGGTCCCCTCTACAGGTATGTTTTTAGCCTTGTGTTTTTGACTACACAAGAAATGTGCCTATTTTTAAATAATTAAAAAAAAACTTATTCAAAGGTCCTTACTAAAACCTCTGTACATCTTTAATTATGCTTTAATAGTTTAGTTTATATTTATGATAGAATGTCATTTTATGTGCTTATTGACCATTTGTATTTTTTCTTTGGAGAAATGTCTATTTAGACTCTTCGCCTATTTTAAAAACAGGATTGTCTTTTTATTATTAAGTAGTAAGTTGTTTTTTTTAAATAGATTCTGGATATAAGCCCCTTATTGGATATAGGGTTTACAAACATTTTCTTCCATTCTGTGGGTTGTCATTTTACCTTCTTAATGATTTTTTTTGGAGTCCAAAAGGTTTAAGTTTTGGTTGTCCAATTCATCAATATTTTTATTGCTTGTACTTTTGGTGTCATATATAAGACATTGTTGCCTAACTCAAGATTATAAAGTTGTATTCCTGTTTTTTTTTCCTAAGAGTTTTATAGTTTTAGCTCTTGCACGTAGGTCTATGATCTACCTTGAATTAACTTTTATGTGTGGTATGAGATAGAGGTCCATATTTAGGTTTTTTTTTTTTTTTTGTGTGTGTGTGTGTGTGTATATATATCTAATTGTCCCAGCACCATTGTTGAAAAGACTATTACTTTCCCACTGAAGTTTCTTGGCCCCTTTGTTGAAAACCAACTCACCATAAACGTAAGGGTTTATTTCTGAGACAGCAATTCTATTGGTTATTATAGCTTCCTAGTAAGTTTTGAAATTGGGAAGTGTGATTTCTATAACTTTGCCCCTCTTTTTCAAGATTGTTTTGGCTATTCTGGGTCCCTTGCATTTCTGTATGAATTTTAGGATCAGCTGGTCAATTTCTTCGAAAGAGCCAGCAAGGATTTTGTTAAAAGTGTTAGTCCATTTTTGCATTGCTATAAAGGAACACCTGAGACTGGGTAATTTATAAAGAAAAGAGATTTAGTTGGCTCATGGTTCTGCAGGTTGTACACGAAGCATAGCACCAACATCTGCTTCTGGTGAGGGCCTCAGGAAGCTTCCAATCATGGTGGAAGGCAAAGGCGGAGCTAGCATGTCACATGACAAGAGTGGGAGCAAGAGGAGTGGGAGGTCCCAGACTCTTTTAAACAACCAGATCTCATGGGAACTGAGCAAGAACTCACTTGTTATCATGAGGACAGCACCAAGACATTCATAAGGGATGCACCCTCACGACCCAAACACCTCCCACTGGGTCCCACCTCCAACACTAGGGATTACATTTCAACATGAGATTTGGAGGGGATAAACATCTAGCCATATCAGTCAGGGATTATTGTGAATCTGTGGACCAATATGGGGAGTATTGCTATCTTAACAATATTAAGTCTTCTAATCCATGAGCATGAGATGTGATCATTTATTTAGGTCTTCTTTAATTTGTCAGCAATGTTTTGCAGTTTTCAGTGTACAAGTCTTACACTTCTTTGTTAAATTTATTCCTAAATGTTTTATTCTTTGGATGCTCTTGTGAATGGAATGTATTTACTTTTGTAATGGTTCAGAATCCTGGATGTTTATCTTCACTACATTTTTATGCTCCTTTGGGTTTGACTCTGTACTTTCAGTATGTACAGTTAGCCACATTGACTTCCTTGCAAGTTTTGTGTGAGCTTGTGAACTAAGGCTTTATAATGGGGCCCTAAAATAACTTCTGTCATTTCTACATAAGGAGCATATCAATAGGGCCAAATTTGACCTTATTGATTAACAGCTGTAGTACTCTGAATGGGGTGATATATGAAAGAATAAATTTGTTAAATATTTATTGCTCTGATCACAGCTGTGGGACTTGAATTTCTAGTAAGGTGAAGCCTGAATTCTACTTTATTACTTAACCTCTTGATGAATAGAACTTAATTGAGGCTGATTAGAAGTGATAATTGATAATTGGTAATTTCATTTTAAAATGATTGAGTGATCCTTTGATGTAGTCACTCTTGTTTTTCATTTTTTTCAGAGAACTTTTAAATCATACATAAAATATTGAAATCTAGGAATTGTGCATATGAAGAATTATTATATTTGTATTTTTTGGGGGGGAGGTGCTATGGAATTATGTCTTAATATAATTTAAGGTAGGTGTATCTGAAGATGCTGACATTTAAAACCAAACTGAAGAATCTTCTCATTGAAGTGGTTCACTTTCCTATTTGAGGGTACCTGGTAGAGACCATGTTATAATCGCTGTTGTATACCCCATAGTGCTTTGCATATTTTAGTGCTCAATAGTTGATATATGAATGAATGAACTGTTTGTAAGGGTTAGGTATCATTTATTAAAAATTAACTTTCAACTTCAAAGCACTAGAATGAGATTTTTTTAGCAGATGTCAAAAAAGCAAAGATATCAATTTTTGCTAATTCATCATAGTGTAATGTAAGTGTATTCGTGGCTAAGCTTACTATATTTAGCCATAAAAGGAAATATTAGAAAAAAACGATGTTAACTTTAGTCAGAAATCTTAGTTATAAGGCTTATTTTTTCACCTCAAAAGAATTAAATTTACATCAAGAATAATATAAAAGTGTTTATTGGTGGGTGGCATATCAGTCAATAGGTTGTTGGGAAAGAAATTCAATAGAGAGTAATTATGGGCAGCTATTTCAGCTCAAAGTTTAAACATTTAATTAAGTTATAAATCCATACTATTTTCTTTTTATTGATTGGTTTACAATATGGATTGCTTTGTTCCTTTGTCAGTTTGTTTTGTAAACCACTTTAGGTATATGAAACTTCTAACACCAGGAGATGATAATAATGTTGTAGGAATATATTTTGTATATTTTATTATCTTAAAATTATTGTCAAATTTAGCTCAGTGGGGTGGCTCATGGCTGTAATCCTAGCATTTGAGAGGCTGAGGAGGGAGGATCACTTGAGGCCAGGAGTTCTAGACCAGCTTGGGCAGCATAATGAGACCCTATCTCTATAAGAGATACAAAAAATTGATTGGGTTTGGTGATGCATACCTGTAGTCTCAGCTCCTTGGAAGGCTGAGGCAGGAGGATTGCTTGAGCCCAGGAGTTTGAGACTGCAGTGAGCTAAGATTACCCCTGTACTCCAGCCTAGGTGACAAAGTGAGAGCCTGCATAGAAAAAAAATTGTCAAATTTAAATATGACATGAAATTAATTGGTCAATTTTTTGAAAATTAAAAAATTTCATTTTTCTTTGAAATTCTGAAGGGATGTTTAGCTCTATTTAAAAATCTTCCTTAATATTGAACTTTATTTAGGTGCATAGTTTAGAGATACATTGTACAAAATATTTTGCTCATAAAAAGATATAAAAAAGTTTTAAATTAGGAGTTGTGTACTTTTACATATAAGTATAAAATTAAAGTTTGACTAAATGTGACTGAAAGTTATTACAGTGTTTTAAAATATAGTAGATAATTTTTGCTTCAAGATACATTTATTCTCATTATTAGAAGTAAAAAGTTCATTAGTTATACACGCACAAACACACAACTTAAATATTTTATTTTATATTAAAGGGTATAACATGAATGTTATCCAATCTCTTTCATGGTTTGTTGATTGCATCTTATATAGTAGTTTTGATCGAAACCACAACCAAACTATATTGACTAAGATTTCCAGTTTTGGTGTCTTCATGGAAGAAAACTTAATGACACTTGGGAAGCTACCTAACTGCAGAATCTTTCTTGATCTTTTATAATCCTTTTCCTTGCCTTGCCCTGCTCCAACTTTTACCATTTTTTGCTTCCACATCCAAATTAACAACATTTTTAGCAACTCGTCTTTACTGAATGTCTCCAAAGCATTAAAAATTAGTTTTTAAAGAATTAATAGATATTTTTTACACTTATATTTGATAGGTTTATATAGTTAATAAAACTATATAATTATAATTACAACTCACATGAAAATATTGGGGAGCAAGACTTTTCAACTTCTTGATCAACTTCAATTATTGGAAGCAGAAGGTCTTCAGTATATTTTACATACCAGAAAGGAGATATCATTAATATGTTGCTGAGAGGAATAAAAAGTTTATTAATCTAGAGAAGTGGTTAAGAGGAGGTCTTTTAAGACAGCTTTTACTATATCCTATCTATGATGTTGGGAGATGTTTCTATTACTTTTATAGAAACTAGCCCCATCAAATTTTATGTTTTATAAAACATTTTATATAATTTTACCAACATGGCACATATATACATATGTAACAAACCTGCACGTTGTGCACATGTACCCTAGAACTTAAAGTATAATAATTAAAAAAACAGATTAGTTATGTAAAAAAAATTTTTTTAATAGAATCAGCCCAATCAAAGTATTTCCCAGGTTATTTTGAGAGTTCCCAATGGTTCAGGGCTCAGTGACTGGCTGCTCATGTCCTTCCATTTTCATTAAATCATTATGCTGGTCTGCTGTTGCCTTTACCTGGCTATCTCTCTTCTCTGATGCATGAATGCTGCTGGTCTTGAAATTGGGAATTCTGCTTTCTCTGAATTGCTTTGTTAGAAGGCACTAGGGCAATGTTCAGTCTAAGGCTAATTCTTCCCCACTATTGAGGCAAGACTCTTCTTTCTATTCTATCCAATGTCCCATGAGTTATGAAGTTTTCCAGTCTGGTGGTTGGACAAGCATTATTCCCAGTCCTGTGTGAGTGGCAAGTACAGTTACCTCAAATCCTTTTGGGTGGTTCTTTCCCTAGCCTTGGGTGGTTTCCTCCAGTATATGGGTTGATCAGTATTCAGCTGAATACTCAAGAGGGAGCGTGTGCAGATTATCAGTGTTCTTTCCCTGTGTATCTCTTCTCTTTATCATTCTCTATTCTGTTTTATACGTTTCCTGCCTTGATCTTCCAGGACTCTCAGCTTTGTCTTCCCAGCTCAGAGAGTTTGCCAGGCTCTGCCTTGGTTCCCCTTCCTGTATCATGGCCTGGAAAGTCTCTCATGGTGGTAAGCTGGGGCTATCAAAGGGCTCATCCTGTTTTTTTTTTGGTCCATTTCTCAGGGATTACTGTCCTTCATTGCCTAACATCCAGTGCCTTATAACCATTTTTGCATTTATTTGGTCTATTTTTTGGTTTCAGGTAGGATAGGAATCTGGTCTCTGTTACTCTGCCTTGGCTGGAAGCAAATTATAACTTTTAATAAGACTTTACTGAGTTCGAAGACAATAAAATGGAAATAAGACATAGCCAATAGTTTACAATAGCAACCATATGCAGCCACATTCCTAGTCTATAACCCTGCCATAGCACCCAACCTTGGGTCCACACAGCAGTGGCTAGCTTTGCTGCCCTTCTACCTGCCATGATAAGGTTTTCTTTTATCGTACAAAACGTGTTTGCTCCTAGTAGTCAAACTATCTTCAACATTTTAAAGGAGAGTCTTTACTATTTTTTTTTTAACATCAGTGTAAGTTTAGGATTGAATTGAGGTCATCCTCCTCTCTTCCCTGCCAAATAAAATAATTGTCTGCTAAAAAGTTAAATTCAAGCTTCTACCTCTTCAGAGTTTTCAAATTCAAAATGGCAGTTTCCCAACCAAAAACAAATAAAACCAAACCCTGAATGTTTAGTCTCAGTCTGTGAACCCCATTATATATTGAATCAATGAGTATGTACTAATGCATATTATATGTGTATGATATAAACCTTTTACCATGATGTATTTGTATCACTTGGCCCGATGCATATATTAGAAATCTTAACTGAATAATAAACTTAATGTTAAGTAAAAGTTGGGGAAATTTTTTATCTTTAGTACCTGCCCCTTTTCATTTTGGTTATTCTCTTTTTCCTCTGGATATTTTTCTTATACTATGTTTTCCTTGACTTTTAAGTTTATAATCAATATAAGGACTTTTAGAAAGTAGAATTATACTTTTAAATGAAGCAAAGGAACTTGTAAAATAACCATATAGGAAGCTTTATAAAATAAAGAATATTTTGTAATATGTGTATTTGGCCAAGAATTTTTTTGTATTTCTGGAGTTTATTTATTTGATCATATAAAAAGTTTATAGGCCAGATTTTTGTATATTCAGAAATTTTCATCTCTTACACTTATATAGGTGTGTAAAAGTTACCTCTATAGATATTTGTAGACTATATAATCTAGTACCTAGGCATTTCATAACAGATTTTTTTTTTAACGATTAAAAAAAATCCTGTTTTTAGGAAAGGAACTAAATGGACTCAGTAGAAAGAAGTTTTCTAAACCTAGTTCTTGTGGCATTTTCAAGACCTTTAGTAAATTATTTTTATGTATAGAGTGAGATTTCTTGACGAAAAAATGTAGTTATTTTTATTTGTATGTATTTTGAAAGTGAAATTTCCTATTCAGCAAACTTCAAATTAAAAGCATTAGAAGCAAGATTGGGAATGATATTTCAAAAGAGTAGACTCTCCACATGTAGACTTTATAAAACATAGATGCTAATATTCTAGATGGAAAGGAAATTTGTACCTTTTTTTCTATTTAATTAGGAAAATAACCATTTTCTCCTGTCAGAAATCAATATGACAGTGAACTGGCTAAATTCTATAAACCAGCTGTCGTTATCAATACCTTATCAATAGTTGGAACATGTTTCTTTTACCTAGAACATTCCTTTGTATATCTTCTGACACCTCAGGCAGAGGTAGGTCCTCCTCTGTGTCTCTTGGTACTTTGTACAGGCCTGTACCAGAAACCTGTATCAGTGTTTGTTGACTTTCACTTGACTCTGAACTTCTTGGGCTGCAAAAAAACTGTTTCATACTGATATCTATATCCTGGATACCTAGGATACAGCTGTTTTATAGATATGTTTATCAAATAAAAGTTGAATAATGTTCATTCACATATTCATTTGGCAGTATATAGTCAATGTATTGAATATATGCAACAGAGTAGGCACTATTCTAGATCCTGGAAATGCTGTGGTGACCAGGGCCAATGCAGCTCTTGCACTTACTAGTTTTAGGATCCAGAAGAAAAGACAGGTTTTGAAACAATTTGTTATAATAAATTATGATGAAGATTATGGTAGAAAGCATAGAATTTTATTGTAAGACCTCTCTTAGTAATGGGGGGGCGGTCCAAGCGTCCCATAGGAAGTGACGTTTAACTTAGGACCAGAGTGTGGGTTGAAACCAGCTGAAAGGGTTAGGAATATTGGAGAAATTAGGGATAAGTCCAGCAATAAGAATTTAAGTTATAGCATCTTTATTAATGTATTTTGGGAGTGACTTTTCTCTTCCCAACAGAGCTACCTGACTGGCTTTTTATATTCCTTTAACAAAGACAAGAATATAATAATTGTTTAAATGATCTCTTTCTGAATATGGCTGTCCAACCAGTTGTTCAACATTCCAACATTTTTAGAGTCAAAAATACGTAATTTTTTGATATATATTTAGTTTTAGTATGTGAAGTCAAAGACAGTATTCTAAAAAGGCTATTATAACTTTCCAACTCAGAATCACAACAAGAAAAAATTAATCTTTTTTTGCAGGCATTCATCTGCTCTCCAAATTTTTGAGGTCAGTTTAACTTTTCACAGTCTCGTAGCAGCAATTCTGACTTGCAGAGAAGCACATGAAAATCACCCACTTATTGGTATTAAAAATTTACCATCTCTATTAGAAATTTCCCCCAAAGTAACAGTTAATCTTTGTTGAGTGCTTTCCATGTTTAAATACTGTGCTAAATATACTATATGAACTATCTCATCTAAGCATCCAAGAAACACTGTGAGATAAGTCATATTTTTACCCCTTTCCTATAGATAAGGACATTGAAGGCATTTACTGTCCAAGTTCCCAGAACTAGAGGGGAATATAAGAATTTGATCTCAGAAGTGTCTAGAGTCCTACTTCCTAACTTGGTATTGCTAAAGAGATCTAAATGAGACATACTAACATGTTGAGACAGTTTCAGACCCTCCTCACAAGTTTTGTCTATTACAAGAAACAGTATTCTTTATTTCATTTAATAAAATAACTGACTCAATTTTCTTTATGTTAAGGTCCATGAGTCAATGAAAACTAAAATATTTATGGATGTAATCCATAAATGGATAAGACAGACCCTTTCGTATATTTTTGATGGGATGACTGTATTTTGGAGAATTTTGGGGCAATATATAACGAAACTTAAAATTCATTTGCCCCTTGACTCAGGAATTCTACTTTTAGGAATTTATCCTAAAGCTAAACTTGTTCATGCATGTAAAGATATATGTCCTGGACGTTCTTTATAGTATTATATGAAATAGGAAAAAGTTGGAAATGACTTATGTGTTCAATAGGGGCCTGGTAAAATAAGTTACAGTGTATCAATGAAATATAACTTATGTACTCTTATTTAATACTCATAAAATAGTAGGTATTATTATTTTATATTATTAAAAAAAGAAGAAAACGAAGAGTAATGATGTTAAGTGACTTGATTAAGATACTAGGACAGAGACATTGAAGCAGTCTGGCTCCAGAGTACACACTGTTAATTACTGTGCTATATTGCTTCCTGGTCATCTGTTTCCCAGTATGAAAGGAAAATAAATTGATAAGCAAAAAGAAGAAATTATAGAAAATCTCTCTAGTAGGATACTACTTGTTAAAGGCTCTATATTTTTCTATTTTCTTCTTATAACATATAAAATGTTTTCTTATAAAATCTGTCTTTATAAAACATATATTTGTATATATGAATGTATATGAATATATTCATAAAACATATACATATATAAAACATAAGTATACATTTATGTATATAAAACATATATGTATCTATATATACTTATACACATAAATCATACATTCATGGAAAAATTTCTGGACAGATATACAAGAGCTGAATAGTTGGTGCTTTGGGGGATTAGTTTGGAGACTTTTAAAATTTTTACTTGATGTTCTTTAGTGTGGTAAATTATTTAAAAGTAGTGGACATGTATTATAGTACTTTTATAATAAAAACAAGTTTAGATTTAAAAACTTAAAAAATAGTGGATGTGGTCATTATCAATCATGTTACTGGATGGGAGTAAAGAGAGATTTTTATTAAATATTTTCATTTTATACCCTTTTGAACTGGGAACTTAAAACAATGAAAGAATACATACTTCTTTTATAATAAAATATATTTTAAATGAAAAGGCATTAAAAATAGTGGACACAATATTCTCTAACAATGATGCACTATGAAGTACTATTTCTGTGACTAAATTTAGGATATAGTTTATTCATTATATTGATAGTTTAGAATAAATTTGCCTATGTTAAACTTTTATCAGGGAGCTGCAGTCTTATTGTCTTAAAGACTACCTCTTTTCTAACATCCATTGATTTGGAAAGTAACTCAATAAAGATTTACCTTGTTTTTATAAGAAGGATTGTTTATGATTGAAGCTTTAGTAATAAAACCTTTTACAAGAAACGAGATTCAGCAAATGCAGAAGTTGACAGCAATTTTACTAGATGTTCCTAGTCAGTTGAGCACAATTTTCTTGCAGGAAAATGATATCATGCTTCTTAATTCCAAAATATTTGTGAAAAACAAATGTTAATTTGAAACTGCATTGTTTATTGAGAGAGAAAATTGTCAACTGACAATATTTTTATATTATGCTTAGTCTTGGAATTTACTTGGAATTAGGTTAGCTGATAAATTCTGAAATAGGCACAGTTGAAACTTAAAGTATAACTTATTTGGGGTTGTATTTTTCAGGTGAAGCTCTGAAAGTATCAGCTGAGAGATTTACAGATGACCCCTGTTTTCTCCCAAAAAGGGAGGCTGTGGTTCAAGCTGCCCGTGCCTTGCTGGCTGCAGTGACAAGACTCCTTATCCTTGCGGACATGATTGATGTCATGTGCCTCTTGCAACATGTGTCAGCTGTAAGTAAAAGATGGCTTAGTTTACCTTGGCATTGTCTTCACTTCTAATTTCATTCTCTGAACCTGGCGTCGATCCTAGTGCATCTTGGCTTCACTCTCATTTCTTAACATCACCCCTTCAGAAGCAGACTAGACTGGGTTGTGAAGACTAATGTATATCTCAAAATAAGGAAGCCAGAGTTAGTTCTAAAGCCAATGGGAAATTAAACAGGAGATGGCTTGCTTATAAGGAAATGGCTAGGAAAAGTTCTAGACTTTTGATCATTTAGATAACTATGCTCTCAATAAATAAATAACATAAGTACATAGATAATATATAATAAACATATGAGTAAAAATGACTTGAGAAATAGAAACCTTAAAGTTTAAGACATTTGGAAATTTATCCTGGTTTGTAAATGGATTCTACTTTGCCATGTCCTCTTGATTCAGGATAAAGAGTGCACGTTTACAGGTAACCTGTGATGTCTGTAGTAATCCATTAGGAAAATGTAGACATGTATTTAATATGAGTAAATAATGTATGTTAACTAGGAGGATATATAGTTAGCAAGATATCCTGAATGCTTTATTTTGTCAGACAAACCCACTTAGCACATTTTTAGTAGAAAGAGAATTTTATTAAAGCCTGTTTTCAGAGTTTGACCAAATCATTAGTAGTGTTCAGATGAAAAGGTTGCAAATAACCCTTTTTATATCTGTTGTATTTTCTGCTTGAAATAGGACCCTTATACTCTGTCTATAAATACATCTGCATTTTCATAAAGTGTCTGTGATTTAATATAACTATTAAGTAAACAATGGTCTTATTTGATTAACCTTCTTGTCAAAATCATTTTCTCTAACTGCTAAGCTAAACCTTTCTTTGCATCTTTCTTTTTCTTTTCTTTCTTTCTTTTTTTTCTTTTTTTGAGACAGAGTCTCCCACTGTCGCCTGGGTTGGAGTGCAGTGGTGATCTCGGCTCACTGCAATCTCTGCCTTCCGGGTTCATGCAATTCTTCGGCCTTAGCCTCCCGAATATCGGGATTACAGGCACACACCACCATGCCTGGCTAATTTTTTGTATTATTTATTTTTAGTAGAGACGGGGTTTCACTATGTTGGCCAGGCTGGGCTCGAACTCCTGACCTCGTTATCCTCCCACCTTGGCCTCCCAAAGTGCTGAGATTACAGGTGTGAGCCAATGCACCCGGCCACATCTTTCTTGTATTCACTATTGCTTATTTTAACGCTAGAGTGACCCTCTCTGTGTACTTTCATTTTTTTCTTTTGATAATTTTATTACTGTAAAAACAGCAATTCAATACCTTTTTTTTTTTTTTTTTTTAGTTTAAGTAGCTTTTTAGGAAAGGGAATTGCTCTCATCACCAGCAGCTGTTTACTAGAAGATTTGTAGGTGATATAATTGAGCAAAGTTTCTGTTACTTGCTTCTTGGTTTGTTGAATAACCACAGACAAATTACTGAACTGATAGTTTTATTACAGTAAAAAGAGCAATTCAATCTTTTTTTTTAGTTTAAGTAGCTTTTTAGGAAATTGTTCTCATCACCAGCAGCTGTTTACTAGTGGATTTGTAGGTGACATAATTGAGCAAAGGTTTCTGTTACTTGCTTCTTGGTTTGTTTAATAACCACAGACAAATTACTGAACATTTCTGAGATTCATTTATCTCATATTTGAATACAGACACTAACAAATGCTGTAAACAAGAAATGGGTACAAAAGATGAAGTGGCAGGTAATTCCTAGTTCCAATGACCCAATAATTCCTATTTTAGACTCTAGATTTGTTGAGATAGGGCAGAATGCAGGGCTTTTGTAAGGTGAAAACTGCTACCTTCATAACCAATTAGGAGGTAACTGTATATAAAGAATAAAACCACCTTCACTGCCATTTTAATTGAGTGTCCACTAGGAGTTAGGCACAGAGGTAGGTAATTCACATACATCATACCATGCAAATGAAGCAGGATGGCATTGTAGATCAAACAAAAGCAAAGTACCTCTTGCAGTAAAAATTATAGTTAATATTTATTGGGTTTTTATAATGTGCCAAACACTGTGCTGGATTATTTCCTTTAATTCAATTCTTATAACAGCCCTATGATCATGATTTCTACTTAACAAATGAGAAAGCTGAGGCACATTGAATTTAAGTAACTTGCTCAAGGCAACAGGAAAGAATTAAAACTTTTGGAACTTACTACTCTAATGGTTAGAACAGCTTTAACTACAAACAGCTTCTAAAAGTTTAGGCAAATTCATGGACCTACAACCAGTTATTAAAGTAAGTTAGATATACCAGAAGGTGTTTTAAATTCTAACCATCCTCTTTCACACTTGGTGCCTTGTTAGAGCCTGAATTTCAACTGGATTATATGTCACATATAAGTATGTATAGTAAAACAATGATATGTTATGAAAAAGGAAGTGGCATCTTATCAAAGAGAAGGGAACATCTTTTGTGGTAAATCGTGATAGTTTTTCATGGTTTCATCCTCATGAAAAGTTTATATATGAATCATATTATCAACTCAATTCTTTCAAGACTTCATGTAGAATGAAAAACACTAAACTGTTTCTGAGATCATCAGGATTAGAATTATTTAGCCCAACATTTCCCCAAAAGTATTCTGTAGAGCATGTTTTGAAAATATGGAACAGGAAAAAAGTTGTTTCTTTTTGTAATGATCAATGTTGCACATAGAAATTCCCATGAATGTTTTGATGCACATTAGCGCATTAAAATTGTTGAGAAATACTGCCACGAAGAAGCCTGTTTAACTCTGCTTAACTCAGAATTTCCCAAATGTTTTTGACCCCAGAACTCTTCCATAGTATATTAATCCTGGAAATTTCTGAAACCATACTTTGGGAAATATCAGTTTGGAATTTTTCTAATAATGTTTATGACAATATTAGCTTCTACTTGGAATCAAAAGAATCATAGTGGAGAAACTTCAGTGCCCTTACAGTTTAATATTTTATCTGAAGTAGAAAGACTGTCTGATAATATGCAACATATGCAACTGCCTGACAATAGATGATCACTAACAATGATAACAATCTCAATTTTCTGAGACAGTGAAGCTGATTTTGGACATTTCTAATTGTTGGAGACAAATTTCTCAAACTGAGCTTAAAACTGCCTCCCTGCTATTTCAAACAGCGCGTCTAGTTTTGCTTTCTGGAGCAACACAGAATCAAGGCAATAGAAAAGGCTCTTTTCAAATAACTGATGATTACTCTTAGGACTTACCTATGTCTCCCCTTTTCTAGGCTAAAAATTTTTTGACTTTTGGATGTTCCTTATATGGTAGTTTCAGACCACTCTAAATACCATAGAATTTCTATATATTTTTCAAATTGGCTTACATTTCTTTGTATGACTTTTAGTTTCCTGCTGAAATTTTCAGTCTTTATTTTGATCTACTCGACATGGTGAGCAGAACTGTCTGATCCTCACGGTTTGAGAACTCCAGTGTTTGGACCCCTTCGGTGCCTGCTTCTGCTATCATTTTCCTTGCTTTTACTCATGGTGTCTTGTCTTATAATGTGAATGGCTATTTTTGATTGGATACTGAACATCACCTCTTCTGAAACCCATTTCAGGAAATTTCTCACTGCCTTATTAGCTCTTTGATATTTTTAAGATGAATTGTTTTTATCATCAAACCGTATTTGCTTCCTTCAGCAGAGGATCAGGCTGAATTTCTAATTTGCCATTACAAGAAATAGAAGTCCCCCAAATCATCTCTGTAAATCCTTTTCTATGCATTCTAGATTGTAGTTAACTTCCATAAAATGTTGAAATCAATGTATTGAAATCAAAACAAACTCTCTGATGTGAACAATCCATGATATAAATGGACAACTACATCCCTGATTTAATGTCTAACATGATCTTACCTATCACAGTAGCCTTGTCATGTTGGTTCATATTGATTTTGAAAGCAATTACAACCTCCAACTCTCTGAGCTCAAACTACTCCTAATCCAGGTCTTCCTCCTCTGATACTAGTTTTTTTTTTTTTTAATTACGTAAAGGTAGAAGTTGCATTTATATTCATTGAACTTTATCTTATTAATTCTAGCTTTTTGTTACAGTCCATCAAGATCCTTTGACTCTCGATTTTGTCTTCCTTTCCTAACCTGATATCATTTTCAAATTTATTCATGAAAAAATGTTTAATGACATGGAAAACAGTATTATATCTTTCTTTTAGATAATACCAATCAAATATGAACACCCTTTGAGTAAAGTTGTTGAAATGAGCTTCAAGCTTGCTTCATTGGGCTGCTGTATAAACCATGCTTCTTTATTTCATTTTCAAGCACTTCTTGAAAGACCTTCTTGAAATCAAGATATATTGTTTGTGGCATTGTGGATTTATCAGTCTAGTAATCCCAGTTATAAAGGAAATGAAGTTAGTTTGGCATGACTTACTTTTAATGACCCAGTAAGAGCTCTAAGTGACCATTGCTTGCCTGCTTTTATTTCTTTTCTCTTTTGTTCTGACCTTCATTTTTTTAATTACTTATAATCCACTTAATTATGATGCAAAACCACTTGTTGCTGGGTTCTTCTTGCTCTTAAGATCTCAATATAATTAGTTTAAACCCTCATTCTGTGTCCTATCAAATATAATGTTCTCCCCCAAATTTCTGCAAATTCCTTGGGAGCTCATATTTTTAGGGTCAACTCTGTCTCCAAGGTTTTGCTTCCACTGAATTATTTTCATTTATAGATTGTCTTTCTGTCTCTATTCTACATTATGTTCACCCAGAATCTGGAGTTGGCCTTTTCCCCTTGCACGAATAGACGCACAGATACACACATTCTCCAACCCTACCAGAGTAGGCCAGAATATATGAATATAGTAAATCTTACAGAAACTTACAGGAAGGTGGAAGAGAGGGATATCTATATTGCAACAACATATTCTAAATGGCTTCATTTGTATGTTCGAAATCTTCAAGATCTTATTGATAGCAACTCCATCTCATTGCCCTTCCACATTTTTTCTCTAGCTATTTTCCCTCAAACTTCTAAATTGTGTTCATTGGAATTCAGTAAAGATAGTTATCTCTCTAGCACTCGACTTGGCCCCTGCTTATTTCTGTCCTTAAGATATCACTACCCACCTTAAATTACTCCTTAAGGTATTTTCTTCAGTATAGGTAGTGCCCTTCCTAAGAAGCATTCTGTAGTCAGCCACCACACTCCCCAATCCTACTATATAATAATCTATTATGGATTTTTGGTGGGAGGAGGGTATCCACTTTAAAGATATGAATTTCTCCTGGGCACACACTTTTTTTCCCCCAAAACAGAGGACTGCCTTTTTATTTCTTCCCCTTATTTTGCATGTAATGGACCAAGGCCTGCCTTTCTTCTCCTCCTGTGTTTACTATTTCATTCAGGCTTCGGGACTTTTTTTTTTTTTTTCCCTCCTGACACTTATACAAGTTCCTGTTACATTTTCTGTTTTTGTTCTTTATTTTATAGCATTAAAGAATTCCTCTGAGCTCACAATTTTTTTTAAGTGGCCTTACTCTTATTTTCCTTCTTATGACTTTTCCTACATAACAGATTTTTTTTTCAATCCTGTTGAAGTATATTTCCTTTTAGATGTCAGATAAATGAGATGTTACTCTCTTTTAATAGCGTGTATCTATATATTTCTTGATTTTGTAAAGCTTTCTTATTTCTATTAAATTATACTCTTTCCACTGAGACTGCCCCAGGAGAAGCAATTACAATAGAACATTTACAAGGACATAGTCTGAGACCACCAACTAGTGTAAACATGGGTCACTGAGCAACCGAAAATGGACAAGTACTGCCAAATTAAATAATCAAGGATTCCTGACATGGCACTTTTAAATGTGTCTAGTTCCTTAAGGAAATGTGTGTGTTCTTTTGGGGAAAACAGGTCCAAATGAAAGGTAATAGGGGACAGAGGAAAAAAATGCTGATATTTCCATATTTCATCAATTGTAGAAACTTGGAAAGGTATTTTGGCTCTATTGTCACCATTGTTTATAAATTTTTTATAGGAATTTAAGTTAAAATGTTTATCTCTTTGATACTGTTCAAGTGTTTCAGACTTTTTTGTACCATTTGTTCTTCTTAGGATTCCACATCTTGTTTTATTGGCATCTGGATTTCTTTTTCTTTTCTTTTTTTTTTGAGACAGAGATTTGCTCTTTTTGCACACCTGGAGTGCAATGGCGCGGTCTTGGCTCACTGAAACCTCCACCTCCTAGGTTCAAGTGATTCTCCTGCCTCAGCCTCCCCAGTAGCTGGGATTACAGGTGTGCACCACCATGCCAGGCTAATTTTTGTATTTTTAGTAAAGACAGTGTTTTGCCATGTTGACCAGGCTGGTCTCAAACTCCTGACCTTGGGTGATCTGCCCACCTTGGCCTCCCAAAGTGCTGGGATTACAGGTGTCAGCCACCGTGCCCACCTTGGCATCTGGATTTCTAAGGGTCAATTTTATTTGGAAGAAAATAGGTTTGGATGGCTTCTGCTTACTGGGTCAGGACATTGTGGGAAGAAAACATGGCTTTTGGCAGCGTGGAGACCTTGCTTGAATCCTGGCTGTGTTGTTGATTAGCTGGGTGATTTTGGGAAAGTTAAAAATCTGTGAGCTTTGGTTTCTTCTTCTGAGTTATGGGGAGAATAAAACTTATTCCAAATACCTTGAAAGGGTTTTGTGAAGACTGAATGATATATGACATAAATTACTTGGCAAGAACTAGGTGTAAGTTCTCTTTCACCTTCTTTCCCTGTCCCATCTTTCTCCTCCATGGTATCTTGCTCCCACTTTTTGGCCCTTGGAGTGAAATGTTGTACTTATTCCTAAAAATGAAGGGAAATTTGACTATTGAGTTGAACTAACTTTTCTAACTTTTTCCATTTATCATACCATAGTCAGGTTTTACTTGTTTTGGGAATGTTGATCCCTTTGGATTAGGTAAATGGGTCCAGAATTTAACAACTTTTGTCAAATGTATATTTAACATTTGCTACATAATTTTATAAAGAATTTGTGGACAAACAATAATTCTGACTATGACGAATATTTATATTGACAGAAAAATCACATTCCCATGTTGGCAGCTGAGACTCTTTGAGGCCACCCTCTATTTAAAAGGCAGATATGTACCAACAAAAAGATTTTCTAAAGCCTTTTATTATTGAAGATATCAGCAGCTGATAAAGGGAAAATTACTATATAATTAAGAGCTGTTAGAAGCTATGTATATTTTGTGGAAGATCTTATGCAAAATATGTAAAAGTATATTAAGATATAAAGAAAAAGAGCAAGTCAAGACTGGTATTTAAGATGTGTATTAGTCTGTTTTCATGCTGCTGATAAAGACATACTTGATACTGAGCAATTTACAAAAGAAAGAGATTTAATGGACTTACAGTTCCACGTGGATTCCATGTGGATTCCATGATTGTGAGGGGAGGCCTCACAATCATGGCAGAAGGCAAGGAGGAGCAAGTCACATCTTATGTGGATGGCAGCAGGCAAAGAGAGAGCTCGTGGAGGGAAACTCCTGTTTTTAAAACCATCAGATCTCCTGAGACTCATTCACTATCACGAGAACAGTGCAGGAAAGACCTGGCCCTGTAATTCAATCACCTCCCACCCGGTTCCTCCCAAGACATGTGGGAATTGTGGGAGTTACAATTCAAGATGAGATTTGGGTGGGGACACATCCAACCTATTCATTCTGTCCCCTGGCCCCTCCCAAATCTCATGTCCTCACATTTCAAAACTAATCATGCCTTCTCAACATTCCCCCAAAGTCTTAATTCATGTCAGCATTAACTCAAAAGTCCACAGTTCAACATCTCATCTAAGACAAGGCAAGTCCCTTCTGCCTATGAGCCTGTAAAATCAAAAGCAAGTTAGTTACTTCCTAGATACAATGAGGGTACAGGCATTGGGTAAATACAGCTGTTACAAATGGGACAAATTGGTCAAAACAAAGGGGCTGCAGGCCCCATGCAAGTCCACAATCCATCATGGCAGTCAAATCTTAAAGCTCCAAAATGATCTCCTTTGACTCCATGTCTCACATCCAGATCACACTGATGGAAGAGGTGGGTTCCCATGGTCTTGGGCAGCTCTCCCCCTGTGGCTTTGCAGGATACAGCCTTCCTCCTGGCTGTGTTCATGGGTTGCCATTGAGTGTCTGTGGCTTTTCCAGGTGCACAGTGCAAGCTGTCAGTGGAGCTATCATTCTAGGGTGGTTCTGGAGGACAGTGGCCCTCTTCTCACAGCTCCACTAGGCGGTGCCCCAGTAGGTACTCTGTGTAGGGGCTCCAACCCCACATTTCCCTTCCACACTTCCTAACAGAGGTTCTCCATGAGAGCCCTGCCCCTGCAGCAGACTTCTACATGGACATCCAAGTGTTTCCATAAATTCTCTAAAATCTAGGCAGAGGTTCCCAAACCTCAATTCTTGACTTCTGTGCGCTTGCAGGCTCAATACCACATGGAAGCTGGCAAGGCTTCAGAAGCTGCGTTCTGAAGCCACGGCCCAAGCTCGACATTGGCCCCTTTCAGCCACGGCTGGAGCAGCTGGGACAAAGGGCTCCAAGTCCCTAGGCTGCACACAGCATGAGGACCTTGGGCTTGGCCCGTGAAACTGCTTTTTCCTCTTAGGCTTCCTGGCCTGTGATGGGAGGGGCTGCTGTGAAGTCCTCTGACATGCCCTGGAGACATTTTCCCATTGTCTTGGGGATTAATATTTGGCTCCTCATTACTTATGCAAATTTCTGCAGCTGGCTTGGATTTTTCCTCAGAAAATGTGATTTTCTTTTCTATCACATTGTCAAGTTGCAAATTTTCCAAACTTTATGCTCTGCTTCCCTTATAAAACTGAATGCCTTTAACAGTACCCAAGTCACCTCTTGAATGCTTTGCTGCTTAGAAGTTCCTTAAACCAGATACTCTAAATCATCTCTCTCAAGTTCAAAGTTCCACAAATCTCTAGGGCAGGGGCAAAATGCCACCAATCTCTTTGCTAAAACATAACAAGAGTCACCTTTGCTCCAGTTCCCAACAAGTTCCTTGTTTCCAGCTGAGACCACCTCAGCCTGGGCTTTATTGCCCATATGCTTATCAGCATTTTGGGCAAAGCCATTCAACAAGTCTCTAGGAAGTTCCAAACCTTCCCACATTTTCATGTCTTCTTCTGAGCCCTCCAAACTGTTCCAACCCCTGCCTGTTACCCAGTTCCCAAGTTGCTTCCACATTTTCAGGTATCTACAGCAGCACCCCACTCTACTGGTACCAATTTACTGTATTAGTCTGTTTTCATGCTGATAATAAAGACATACCTGAGACTGGGCAATTTACAAAAGAAGGAGGTTTAATGGACTTACAGTTCCACCTTGCTGGGGAGGCTACATAATCATGCTGGAAGCAAGGAGGAGCAAGTCACATCTGATGTGGATGGCGGCAGGCAAAGAGAGAGCTTGTGTAGGGAAACTCCCATTTTTAAAACCATCAGATCTCGTGACACTCATTCACTATCACGAGAACAGTGTAGGAAAGACCTGCCCCCATAATTCAATCACCTCCCACCGGGTTCCTCCCATGACATGTGGGAATTGTGGGAGTTACAATTCAAGATGAGATTTGGGTGGGAACACAGCCAAACCACATCAAGATATAAGAGGAGAAATTAGGAATAGAGACAAATAGGGCATACTTGCTGGATTTGTCATGAATTTCCTACTGGAAATTTTAGGGAAGAAGAAATTTTTTTTTCAAACATATTTTTTAAATTTTATTTTTAATTAATATAGATACATAATAGTTGTACTTATTTATGGGGTACATGTGATATTTTGATAAAAGCATATAATGTGTAATGATCAAATCAGGGTAATTGGAATATCCATCACCTCAAGCATTTATCGTTTCTTTGTGTTAGGAACATTCTGATTCTACTCTTTTAGTTATTTTGAAATATGTGATAAGTTATTGTTAACTATGGTTTTTCTATTGTGTTACCAAACACCAGATTTTTTTCCATCTAACTTTATTGTTATATCCATTAACCATCCCTTCTATATCCCCCTATTTTGACAAGTAAAAATTATATATATTTATGGTATATAACATGATGTTTTAATACATGTATACATTCTGGAATCGCTAACTCAAGCTACTTAATGTATATGCATTACCTTTTATACTTATCAATTTTTGGTAGTGAGAACACTTAAAATTTACTCTAGCAATTTTCATATATATAATTTATTGGTATTAACTGCAGCCACCATGATGTACAATAGATCTCTTGAGATTATTCCTCCTGTTTAATTGAAATTTTATGACCTTTGACCATACAAATTTAAACCATGTAAAATTTTCATTTTTTAAGAAGGAATCAGCATCTTTCCAGTTATCTCTGATTTGATTAATTAATGAATTACCTCAGCAAATGGTTATTTTTGTGTGCTTACTTTGTGGCAGTCACCATCACTCTAGTATGTGCTAGGGATTCAAATTTCTAAAAATACCATTATGATCCTGCTCTCTTGGAATTTACAGACTAGATAAAAAGTAAATTTACAATATGTTATTATGGTAGAGGTTGGTACAAAGTATTATGGAGGTTGGAATTGTATTAAGAGAGGGTATGTTGAATGACTATTATGTGGCTGAGTTTGGAGAGTTGACTAGAGAAAGAAGGTAGTGGAGCAGAGGGCATTTTACCTGCAGAAGAGGATATATGCTGAAAGGCTTGTAATAGTCCTGAATGGTTGAGATGAAGGGTGAACTGTGTGGGAGGAACAAGAGTTGAAGCTGGAGAGGTAGGCATAGATCTAATTTGAAAGGTCTATGTGCTAAGTTACAAAGTTTGAACTATAGTCCGAAAGCTAAGGGGAAACCATGAAGGAATTTTAAGCAGGGTAATGATGAGG
Source organism: Pongo abelii (assembly GCF_028885655.2). NCBI lineage: Eukaryota > Metazoa > Chordata > Mammalia > Primates > Hominidae > Pongo > Pongo abelii. Next base: position 76,700,454 of record NC_071993.2, read on the forward strand.
GGACTTCACAAAGTTCATAGAAAAATGGAATTAAAAGAAAAAAATAAAAAATATAAACTTTGTTTCTCATCATAAACTCCATCAAGTTGAAGACACTTTTGTAAACTAGCCACTTAGTTCATCCCTAAAGAACTGAATGTCCTGGAATTTAACCGTGCCAATGCAGTCTTTTTTACATTATTAACTGAAGAAATATGAGTGCCCTTTAAATATTTTTTGAGATTTGGAAACAAAAAGAGTCAGAAGGAGCCAAACTAGGATTGTAAGGTGGATACCTAATGATTTTATATTGAAACTTGCAAAATTGCCTTTGTTTAATGAGAGGAATGAGCAGAATGAGCAGGAGCATTGTGGTGGAGAAGGACTCTGGTGAAGCTTTCCCAGTGTTTTTCTGCTAAAGCTTTGGCTAGCTTTCTCAAAAGACTCTCATAATAAACACATACTATCATTCCATGGCCTGCCAGAAAATCAACAAGCAAAATTATCTGAGCATCTTAAAAAACTATTGCATGATCTTTGCTCTTGACTAGCTTGCTTTTGCATTGACAGGACCACTTCCATCTCTTGGTAGATATTGCTTTGATTGTGTTCAGTCTTCAGGATCATACTGGTAAATCCACATTCGTCTTTTGTTACATTTCTCCAAAGGAATACTTAAGGAGCTTGATGAAATTAAAATTGTTAAAACATTTCATTGAAAGCTCTGGTCTTATCTGCAATTGATCTATGTGCAACAATTTTGGCATTCATCCAGGGGAAACTTTGCTCAACTGAAAATTTTCAGTCAGAATTGTGTAAGCTGAACCAGTTCAGATGTCTATGATGTTGGCTATTGCTTCTGGTGTTAATTGTTGGTCCTCTTCAATTAGGACACAAACAAGATTAATTTTTTCCTTGCAAATTGATGTGGATGGTCTGCTGCTGTGGGTTTTGTCTTCAACATCATCTTGACCCTTCTCAAAATGGGTTATCCATTTGTAAACTGCTGATTTCTTTGGGGACATTGCCCATAAACTTTTTATTTTATTTTATTTTATCTTATCTTTGAGATGAAGTCTTGTTCTGTCACCCAGGCTGGAGTGCAGCGGTGTGATCTCGGTTCACTGCAACCTCTGCCTCCTGGGCTCAAGCAATTCTCTTGCCTCAGCCTCCCAAGTAACTGGGATTATAGGCGCATGCCACCACACCTGGCTAATTTTTGTATTTTTAATAGAGATGGGATTTCACCATGTTGGCCAGGCTGGTCTCGAACTCCTGACCTCAAGTGATCTGCCAGCCTCGGCCTCCCAAAGTGCTGAGATTACAGCGTGAGCCACTGCGCCTGGCCAAACTTTTCATAAAGCATCAATGATTTCATCATTTTTCCACCCAAGCCTCACCATAAATGTGATGTTTCTCACAGTGTCAAGCCCAGTGCTTTGCACAGTGATGCTGCTCTATAAACAATTATTGAATGACCCTTTTGTTCAGTCCTTGTTCACTACTGAAATGTGTCATGAGCTTAATGACAATGGTCTTTTCAATTTTATAGAACTTTTAAGTTTATAAAGCAGTAACCTATAAAGCTAGATTGTAAAATCTGTTAGGGTAAGAGTTGTTTCTCTTTTGTTTTCCTCTGTTTCTTACATGCCTGGTATGTTGCTCATTGATAAATATTTGTTGAATGAATGTCTTTTATTTTTCCTCAACTGATTTCACAACAAGTGAGTGAAGTAGGCAGGCAAAGACAATTTGTCCTGTTATAGATAACACAATCAAAACTGGAATAGTAATGACTTGTCCAAAGTGATGCAGTTATTAAATGGCATAGCAAGGACCTGAACCTCAGACCTCAAGGCCAGTGTGCCTTCACCTACATAGAACTATTTCTAATTTAGATCTCAAGCCCAATTTTGCTGTATGTTCTTAACTTTTATAGTCATTCCTTACAGCAAAAAAAAAAAAAAAAAAAGTCATTTGAGATATGTATGTGAGCTTTAATTTTTTGCTTCAGTTGTAAACTTCCTTTTAATGAGTGGTATTATCATCTTGTAAGTTCATTTGCAAAATATGTATGAAAGTCAATGGATTAAGTTCAGAAACATTAAATAATTTTTCTCTGTAATACTTTATTTTTGATTGCTCTGTGGTTGCCATATTTAAGTAAGGTAGATTAGCCATTTCTTATGCTTAAAACAATTTCTTTTTACTCTAAGTATTAATATTTATAGAGCATCAATATATTATTTTTTTGACTATTCTTTCCTTCTGCTTTAGTCTCCAGAAACTTTTGGCATTGTTTTAAACAGATGATTTAGGGATACTAAGATCACACTTGGTGATATAATGCTTTTCATCAGGCACTTACTGTATACCCTTTTGTACACATAACACTGCGGGTATGGGATTTCTTTTCATGTTACAGGTAGCACCCAGCACCTCGTATAAATGCATGAAATATTAAATAAGAAAACATGATGACTGTGGAGCTGGCTCTTGTTTTGGAGCAATGCTACTTGATGTTTTTAAATTATGGGAATTAGTAGGCTGCTGGAGCTCTAGAGTTATTTGAATCAATCGATCTGATTACAAAAGGAAGCCAGGGCGTTGGCAGTGAGGGAGAGGAAAACTTTATTTGCCAGAGCCTTGGCTGCATTTTTTTTTTCCTGCTGTTTCAGCCTATTTCTTCGTGTCTTTCTCAAATTACTCCACGAATCTACATAATTTACATGAACTCATTGGATACATAATTTGTATAGAACATTGGCTTAGATTTATTTATATATGTATTGTCAGAAAAAATGTATCTGGGAAAAGGGACTGCTGAGACAAAGTAGACATTTCCCTGTTGCCTTTTCTATGCTTCTCTTTCTTGCAAAACAATTTGTCAGCTATTTTAATGTGAGATGAGCAATTATAGTTTCTGCTGTTTTATTTGATGGATTACTATTATTATTTCTGAGCAGAAATAATTTGATGAGAAAACACACTCTGGGAGTGTTGACAGTGCTTACTTTTCCAGCAAGTGCTGGGCTTAGGGGTATTGTTTTCCTCTACCCATTCTTATCTTGTATGTCCAAGGTTTGTTTTGGGTTTAGTCTAATTCACTGAGCTTTTTAAAGTTTGAGTTTGGTTTATAATGAGTTAAAAAAAAACACAGGATAAATTCAAGTTTCAACAAATTATTCTGGGGTTTTTGGCTCATTTTAAATTCCCACTCAAAACTATGAATAAGTAAAATCCAGGAGTATTAAAAATCTCTTCAATTAATTGTGCTTCCTTTCCCCAACTTGTCTCCAACTGGGAGATCATTTATTTGGAGAAATAATCAATATAAGAAAATTATCATGTACTGAACAAATATAGAAAATCCTGGAGGTTTGTTTCAATGATTAACCATTGTGACCTATTAGAAAAATCTTCAAGCCAAGTGAATACTCTTTAAAACCTAGGCCTCAGCCTAACTTTTATCTTCTGTACTTCAGCATCATTTGGAAAGTAAGATTATTGCTTTCACTCTTTAGTATCTTTAAGCATACATGTGTGCAGGTGGGAATGGGGTGTGTTTAATAGGGAGCTAAGCCAGAGCTATACCACAGGTTTCATATGACCTTTCCTTGACAATTAATTATTGTTGTAAGTAAAAAAACTGCTTAAATGAATGAAATTATCATGGTTTTACAGTATTTTGAACTCTTTATTATCAATAAATGGAGGATGTAATTCCTGATAAAAAAAAGTTCAAGCTGAAATCTCCATATTATACAAACTTCGACCTATAGTTTAAACATTCTTGTAATGATGTATTGTTACTGGATTTTCTCCATTTCTCCTTTGGCCATGGGCATATTACCGGAAGTGTTGGTTTTCTGTGTTTCTTATTTTGAACACTCCTTACAAGTGTGTTTGCTCTAAAGTCCCCATTTGGAGTTATATAATGTTTACAGAGATAAATATGAAGAAGAAATATTTTAAGAAGTAGAGCTAATATTTCTTAGGGAAGACAAAGTGCAGGCACTAAAACATGCTTTAGAGTTAAATGGATTTGTCAGTAAAATAGCTTGTATTAATTAAATCATAGATAAAATTACTTAAATTTTTTAGAATCTTAGATAAGGTTTTATTTTGATTTGAACATAGTGAGAATGAACCAAGAAATGGGCAAGGCACAGAAATGATTATACAATATGATAAATATTTCATATAAAGGTCATTAAAATTATGTTGAAAGGAACTTGTTTATTGTTATAAGTGGGGGAAAATGAACTGATTTTGGCTGTTTTTAATATGTTGCGTAGAATTGGTTTCCATGTCAGACTCTTGAAAGACTTCCTGTCCTTTGGGGCCCAACTCAAATTGTCTTATGTCTTCTATGTCGTCTGAGTCCCTCAGTCAGTATCAGTGAGTTTTCTGAGTTTTCACCAATGTTACCTTTATCTCTCTTTTTCTGCACTCTCTTTACTACCTTGCCTTGTGTTAGAGTTAAGGATAGAGTAGAAAGAACATGACTGTTGTAATAAAAACCCAGTTCAATCAAACTTTCTGAAACCCAGTTTACTCAATTGTAGAATGTGAAGAGAAATAGGAACTCCTGTGGTTCTTGTGAAGATTAAATTGGAAAGCATAAAGTACCTGGGGCTGAGTGGGCACTCAGTAAGTGTCAGTGTCCGTCTCATTTCCGAATTTCATGTCTAGTTTCTCCAGTGGTCTAAGTTCCTTCAGGGCAGGAAATGTCTTTTATATTCATAGTGCCTTGTGCATAGTAGGTTCTAAATGATTATTTGTTGAATTTAATTTACTGTCCTGTCATGGAAGCTTAGCACTGTTATTTCCCGTTTCTTTTCCCTCTGTCACCTTGGATTGAGATAAACATGTTGCTTTCATGAAATTAGGGATTTAATTCAGTAGAATGCCATTTTAATATGACTTAGTTCATAGAGTTTGATATAGTAAGGGTCAAATCATTTCCCTGGAAACTTAATTCTATTCTATAAAATCTTATTAGCCTGTCTCATGGCATCATAGTCACAGTGGAGTTCTGGTGTGTTTAAGATGGTCAAGTATCTGTAGAAATCTGTCTAATGGCACAGAGGGAGAATATGGGAAATAAATGACATAAAGAGAGCAAATGCAAATGTCTTGCAAATTACATTACTCGACATTTTCAATCACTAACCCTCCAAAGTATGTTCTAATTTACTAAAACAATCCAAGAATCCAATTTCTTGTGAGCTTCCTTTGCTCAATTATTAGTAGCAGACAGTATTCTGTGGTTCGTTGCAATTTTTCACCTTTGTATTTATCTAGTATCTGATTTAAAAAGAATGGGAGCATTCTGATTCAGCAGAACTGATCAGAACTCTCTTTCTGATCATAACTCACCTGCTCATAGCTCATCTGTGTTATAGAGCAGAAATGAATAAATGTTTGCTGAACATGCCACATATGCTTTGATCATCAAAATGTTAAGTTTTCCTTCCTTCTCAAAATACAAGCTCTGAGAGATCTTTCTTGCTGAAGTTTGTTGGGTGACCTATTCTGCATAGATATTATTATAGAGGCAAGCCAGATCCCATGCCATTATAGCAAAATATCATGTAAGCAACTACATTTTCATAAATTTGTTTGTTTCCATGATTGAAATGTGAGCACTCTTTAATGCTTCCTCCCTATGATTTGAAATTATACATTCACAGTGCTTTTTAAAAAATTTTAAAGCAGAAGTGTATCCTAAAAGATGAACTTTCTTTTTTATTTTTTTTTAAATGAAGTATGCTCTTTTGTTAGAATGAGGACTCAACAGGCTTCTCATGCATGCAATAACATTGGTTATACTTAGAATATGGTTTATAACTTCGTGTGTCCCTAATTATTTCATTGAAAGATAATTAGCTAGCATTTGTTATCACTGTATTATGAATGGGAGAAACTGAGGCTCATTATCGACTCTGTGTTAGCAAGTTGAGAATTTGAGAAAAACCTGCTGCTATGCTAATGATCTGCTTTTGTTTTCAATTTCAGTTTCAAAGAACATTTGAGTCTCTCAAAAATGTTGCCAACAAATCTGACCTCCAGAAAACCTACCAGAAGCTTGGGAAGGAGCTGGAAAATTTGGATTATTTAGCCTTCAAACGTCAGCAGGTAGGAGTCAGAGCTCTCCTTGGTGGAGGAGATGAACACTTTAGGCTTCCTGCCATCCTGCCTGTCAGAGGTGCAGGTGTGTCTGAGGAAACTTATCTTCTAATGGTTAGAGCAGAAACAGGTTGTGCTGTGCTGATCTGCTGTGTTCATATGGCTTCCCACAGTGTTCAATGTGGTCCTTGCTTTTAGATGTGTACTTTAGGGGTTTACACATGTGTCCTTATACCTCTCTTAAAGAAAATTCCTGCTGGTTTGTGAAAAATCCAACTACTCTTTGACTAGGGACGCTTCAGAGGCATAAAGGGAATCTCTATAATGGCTTGGCCAGTTGGCTTTTATATTTGACCCGGAGAGAAAAATCACCTGAAGACCAGGATAAGGTTGTGGGTGTACATGCAACATTAAGGAAAATAGTCATAAATATGCCGAAATATGAATTGATCTTTAGTTTTCTTTGATCTTTGAAGATGAGTAATTTGCTAAGTGTGGAAGATTGAAGGAAAATTTACTTTTCAAATACAAGGTTTTTATTGCCTCCTTTTGTAGGCCCCAAGATAAATAGAGAGCTGAAATAAACTTTTATAGGGTTTGTTTTAGAATTGGTACTTTATAACCGAATATTCATCGTGATTAAATGCTGTGTGTTTTGGAGACACTGCCACAGTAGCTCGCTAGGCTGGATCTGCTCCAGTTTCTTCACAGCCACTAGGTGTCAGTGTTGTCAAGCTTTTACTTCCACCAACGGTTTATTCCGATCAGAACAGCCAGTTAGACGTTTAAATGAGGTTGCATGAAATTGCTCCATGATGGATAGCGTCTAGAAAAATGACTAAATGTCTGACTTGCATGGCAAGGCCTCGAGTCGATCACTTGAGAGACTTTCCTCTTAGCATAGCAAAGGGTGTGGCATTCTCACCATTCATTGCCTAATTCACAAGTTTTGGATCCTTTTGGATGAAGGTTTTCAAAGCAGAATTTTCTATATTTAGTTAAATCTCATTAAGTCAACATGATATGGTCTAGAATTATTGGGCCAAAAAGAGAATTGTGTTCTAGGTATTGCTCTATCACAGATGTTACATGGACATTTAACCTTTCTATGGCCCTATTTTCCTAGGGGTTATATTTGTTTTATAGAATGTTCCAGGGCAAATACATTCTTTTTGCAGACACATTAATTTACATGAAAAAGGATACAATGTCCATTTAAGTTTTGTTTTTTTAACAAAATTAATGATGGTCTAGGTATTAGCACTTGATGGTTTCTGAGTGCTACTACGACAAACCCCAGAGGATGCTGCTTAGCATTCACACCAGAGTCACTCCTCTGGCCTATGCAATTTTTAGTACAGTTTTGTTTCCAAAACCATATTTTACCATGGAGGGGTATTTGAGCTGGCAGGCGGTAGTCACTATACTCTTCTGTTATCGTTTCTCATTAACACATTTTCAGTGATTGGATTCTTTTATTAGCTAATTGTGAATTTGGAAGAAGGTAAATACCTCAAGGGCAGAAGGGTAGAACTCTGGGAGAATGGCATTGAGGATAGATGGGTAAATTATATGTGCATAAAGAAAAGATGAGCACATGGAGTGTATACATATATGCATGTATAAATCATCTATACTATTTATTAAATGAAAAGCATATGGCACATGGTATGATTTAAACATTTATAAATTAAATCTTTAAATGCTTATAACAATACAGTGAGGTGGCTTTTGTTAGCACCATTTTACAGATGAGAAAACTGTTAAGGAAGTTAAGTAACATGCCTAACTAAGGTCAGGGAGCTAATAAGGCATGAAACTGGGCTTCAAATCTAAATCAAGTCTGACTTCAAACCTGGAGTGTTATGTCTTCTTGATGGGCAGGGTCAAAGGGTCAGAACATCAGCTCTTCTCTAGCTTGGTGGGATTTATCTTTTATCTCACATTCTATTCCTTTAAAGCTCCAAAACCCGATTAAGCACATGCCAGAAAGTGTTTTTCTTCTAATGGAAAAGATTCAGGCCTCTGTAAAATTGCCAGTTTAGCAGAAAGTTTCCTCTTTATAAGGCAGTATTCTTTGTATTAGAGAATTAGTCATGGTTTGTTCCCTGGTCCAACCATATTTATCATTCCGCACTGGGACAGAACATAAGCTCCATAAGGACAGGGCCTTGTCTGTCACCTTTAATGCTGTATCCTCTCCAGTGCTGTGCTCATAACGGTATCTGACTCATGGCAAATCCTCAGTAAATATTATTGGTAGTGTTGTTGCTGTGAACAAAGAACCATGCCAAAAGGTTTGACCTCAGATTATAGGCAATTAAAATCAATGTGCTTTGCTACATATTTAAAATTCAAAAGAGCATAAGCCTTTGGTTTCCTGGATACCAAGGGCTGAGAGATTATCCCTTGCCCCTATGTATTATTGAGGTTTCCTCCTAACATATTTTATTCTTCTATCCATTTTTTAAAACAAACAGAAAATGCCAGTGTTAACTCTGAATTATGGATGTCCAATGAATTGACTATAATTATTTTATTGGAGTCATCCATTAGGTTTTATTTTCTGTCCCCTTCTATGATATTTTTAACATCATCTTTGAGAGATTTCTTTCTCGGCACAAGATAGACTACTGGAGTACTTTGCTCCATTCTCTCACTTCTGTTTTTCTGAGGTTACTGTGCTTTCTTTCCTAGGTCTGAACTTAGTATTTATTTATTTAAAAGAGCGAGTGCCTGCACATCAGCTATTCCTTGGGTCAGGGCACAACATCTCTACATTTTCCTACTTTCAAAAAGACTAATGTTGAAATAGCTTTGATTGGAAAAGGTGTGAGAGGAGGCTGTGATAGGTGGGGGTGGGTTTACCGGGATGAGTCAGCCTGAAGTAAACGGATGACAAAGCAGGATTAACCAGAGAATCTGGACACTCTTTTGGTTCTTACTATCGAAAGGCAGGTACAGTCTTGGAGTTTATCTGCTTGGACTGCTTGGTTTTCATCCTTCTAGTTGGTGTGACATAGGAATGGTAATAGCAAGTTCCAGCTATTATACTGATCCCAGATTTATGTATTAATTTGAGTGCTTATTAATCAAGAGGTTTCCTTAGAGCTTTCGTTTTGTGGAGTAAAACAAAATAAGGTTTGATAATGTGGACTCTAATGTAATTCATTTCTCTCTTTATCTACCCTTCAAACTTATAATTACATTATAAAACACATCCATTTCCAGAGGCTTCTGAAATCTTTAGATATAAATTAAAGTTGACATTATTGAGTTGAACATTATATAGACTAAAGAACATTTACACATTGATATAAAAATATGTAAAATTAAATTATTGTACTTCAGACCTACATGCATGTTGGAACACATCACGTATCTGATTCTTGTCTCTCTGATCAAGGCATGCTATTCTTGCCTTCTGACCTGTGCACAAGGTTTATATAACTTCGTATTTAGAATGTACAGCCCGTTTCATTTTACATATTTAAATCATTCTTTAAAGTCAAACTGAAGTCTAGCCTCCCTCATAACACTTCCTCCTGTGACCTCTAGTCAATATAACTCTTCACTCTTTGCCATTCTTAGCTTTTATCTGTGTCATACAATTTAACATCTGATTGATGATATACTCATTGAGAATCCATGTAGTACAGTGATTAGAGTGTCAGCTTTGTAGTTACCCAAACCTGGTTAGACTGTTTGTACTGGATACCTGAGTTTCTTTTTAAAAAGCAACGGAAAAATAACCCCTAACTTAAACAGCTTGCTTTGAGGAAACAATATATCAAGTATAAAGTAAGTCCTATAAAATATGTATAAAGGACTTAACATTGCACCTGACATGTGTTTAGTATAATTGGTAGCTATTATATGTTTTGTGTTATTCTCATAAGCCATTTTCTTAAATAGGTTGTAAGTTCCATAAGGATATGGATATGTTCTTTATTTTGTATACTTCTGTGCTGTACATAGGGTCCAGCACTGTTCTGAACATATGGGATAGAATGTTTTTGGACATGCATAGTCTAGCAGTTGGTGATCTATGTAACAAAAAGAACATGCTGACACCTCTCAAGAAGGGAGCTGCAACATTTGGTTCTAATATGTTTCTAAGGTGGTATCTCTTGATGGGCAGTTAAAGTACTGAGGACTTGTACTATGACAATCTGTTGGGGGAAGTAGGTTCAGTGTTCTGGCTAACGTCCAGTTCAGGTTAACAATACATTCTATATATCCAAACTTCCCTTATGCTTCAGGTATTGTTCAGCACATGGTACTTTGTTAGTGATGATGCTTAGGAGTGAACAACTGCTTTTTATTCTTTTACTAAACTGGGTGTGTGACCCCTTTTAGGTAATTGCAAAGCCAGAAGCGTACATAATACCTTGTAGGATAAAAATTGAAATTAAAACAAACCTTTATTAAAAAGAAGAAAAATAAAAATAAGTTAGATAAAATTTATTTGATAAAAATGACTGCGGGTTAATATTTTTCAATTGAAAAATAAAATTCTACTTGTTATCTCTTATCTTTTTCATGATAGCCATCCTAACAGGTGTGCAAGACAAGAGATAACAGAAGTCAGTGATGATGTGAAGAAAAGGAAACCTTTGCACATTGTTGGGAATGTAAATTGGTACAGTCATTTTGGAAAAAGTATAGAGGTTGCTAAAAAAATATGAAATAGAGCTATCATAAGACCTGTCAATCTTACTTTTGGGTATATATCCAAAGAAAATGGAATCAGTATCTTGAAGAGACAGCTGCACTCCCACGTTCATTGCAGCATTATTCACAACAGCCAAGATATGGAAACAACGTAAGCGTCTGTTGACAGATGAATAAAGAAAATGTGGTATACATATATGCAATGAAATATTATTTAGCCTTAAAAAGGAAGGAAATCCTGCCTTTCCAATAGTATGGTTGAACCTGGAAGACATTTTGCTAAGCAAAATAATCCAGACACAGAAATACACATGCTGTATGGTCTTACTTATATGTGGAATCTAAAAATGTCAAACTCAGAGAAGCAGAGGGTAGAGGAGCGGTTTCCAGGGATTGGTGGGTAGAGGAAATTAGTAGATATTGATCAAAGGGTACACATTTTCACTTATAAGATGAACAAGTTCTGGGGACCTAATAAACAGCACGAGTGATGATAGATGTGTTAATTTGATGGTGGTGATCATTATACAATGTGTATATATCTCTCAAATCATCTTGTTGCACACTTTGAATATATTCAATCTTTGTCAATCGAATATTTCAAAACAAAAAAATAAAATTCTAGATAGATAATGACTGACCACATAGAAAATACTCTTAGGCTTACCCTGGGAACTTGAGAACTCTGACGATACAAGACAACAATGTAGGGATCCTGTGGAAGAAATGCTTAGAAAATGAAACTAAATAGTGGTAGGCTTGTGGTTGTACTATAGCATATAGAGAAGAAAAAGTTGATGAATTCCAATAATATCCTTCAATCATGTAAGGACTTATAGCTAGAAAAATGTAATGAATCAGCTAGAATAATATTGCCCTGAGAATTGCTTATCTGCAAGGACCTTATAAGGTAGGAACTAACTTTCCATTGGGGCTAACATTAAAATGGAGTTGTAAATATATCTTCTTTAAGACCTTTAAAAATAAAGACCAACCCGACCAACATGGTGAAACCCGGTCTCTACTAAAAATACAAAAAATTAGCTGGGCATGGTGGCGGGCACCTGTAATCACAGCTACTCGGGAGGCTGAGGCAGGAGAATCATTTGAATCCAGGAGGCAGAGGTTGCAGTGAGCCGAGATCACGCCATTGCACTCCAGCCTGGGTGACAAGAGCAAAACTCCATGTCAAAAAATAAATAAATCAATAAAATAAAAGATAAAGAACATGTGTATCTGGAATTGTTTAGATGCAGTCTAAGGAAGGGTGTAAGTGGGAGCTGGACTGAATGAGTACTAAGGGGAGGTGCTAAGCTTCTAGAGCAATAGTTCTATACCCATGGATTAACTTCAGTGACCTTTGTAAGATGAAGTATGTTAATTGCTCAATTGGGAGAAGATTCTTTTTTTCCTTCTTCTGTAATTAATCTAACTGTCTTGAAAGAATTCTGATTGAATTATTCCTTTTAAGGGTAAGTGAACCAAGGACTGCTATACTAAAATATTCATGTCTGTCTTAGGTGGTATTCTATTTCTTATTTACCAGATCAAATAAAACGATTATTTATGCCATTTATAAACCTGTTTCTGAAGATTTCAAAGCATTTCAGACATCATTTAAAAATTTATTGCACGGGTATAAAAAATGTTGAATTATTAAACAGTGTGCTAAGTTCAAACCAACCCAAACATATTCTATCCACTACTTACGCAATTTCATTTTTATTCAATTGTACATAGTTGTTTGTCCCAAAGGAGAAAAGAATGTGATGTTACATTTACTCTTTAGTTTTCTGATATAGAGAAAAGAAGGTTGGATGCATCATGCAAGGTCATCCTGAGTCAGTAACAAATTCAGAATTAATATTCACATTTCCTAATTTCCAGCTTTTTGCAATTGCTGTTTGATCATTTTCACTACTTCATAAACTACAGATCTTTATAGGGTGATTTGTTTTTCTATAGTTACAGTCTGAAGAAAAAATCTTATGGATTTTTTAATGTAAGAAACTTGCCTTTATTTTAAAATGAATGATTAAAATGATGCATATTATACATTTGTCCTCCTTCTAAAATTTGATTTCCACATTCGATAGTTAATGGCCATGATAACTAAGTGTCTTCTATTAAATTAGCAAAGTGAAAACATTATAGAGACATCTTTTAATTCCTAAGGTTTGCTATTCAGTTTCCGTCTATTGTCTCTGGGGCTCAGTTTATTGGTGGCACTTAGGTAGAAAGCTGTTGAGTCAAGTGTTAGCTGATTTTCATGCACCAGAGAAGATTTATTAATTTTTACAAGGTTGTTTGCTATACAGTAGTTTGCCTTGTGGGCAGCTTATAGCTACTTTATAGTGGGGAATGTTTATTGAAATAGTTAATTCTTTGTTATGGGTTGTTTCAAAATTTACAATGCTGATAGGAATTCCAGAGATGGCAAAAAAAAAACAAAAACCCAAAACCAAACAAACAAACAAAGAACAACTTCAGTGTTTGCATCAATATGGTGCTTATTTGTGCATGTCTTATATTGACATACCTAAGTCCACAAGGTTGTCAATAAAAGTTGGTATTGAGGAGAAATAATAGACAAGTTAACTCTGAAAATGTCTTCTCTAGTCTATTTTGCACTTTGAAAGTGGTCTGTGCATGAAAAGAAGGTAATCTTTCACTACTAAGATTGTGACTTTTGATGGTTTAAGATGCAAATTACAGAGGCTATGCTATACTAGAGAACCTTAAACCAAGTAAAGAATCTTTAGAATTCATCTAACCTAACTCTTTTATTTATTTTATTTTTTATGTTTGAGACAATCTTGCTCTGTCACCCAGGCTAGAGTGCAGTGGCACAATCTCAGCTCACTGCAACCTCTGCCTCCCGGGTTCAAGTGATTCTCTTGCCTCAGCCTCCCAGGTAGCTGGAATTACAGGCATCCACCACCATGCCCAGCTAATTTTTTGTATTTTTCGTAGAGACAGGGTTTCACCATGTTGCCCAGGCTGGTCTTGAACTCGATTCACCCATCTCAGCCTCCCAAAGTGCAAGGATTGGAGGCATGAACTATTGTGCCTGGCCCCAACTGTTTTATTTTAAAGATGAGAAAAATGAGTTGCAAGGAGATTAAATATTAGCCACATACTTTGCTAATGACAAGAGTTGGGACAATAACAGGAAATGATATATTCTCACAACCTTTGGTTCTTTGGTGAGCCCTCTGTTGATCCTTGGTATCTGGTTTGTATCCTGAAACCAAGAGAGGACCTACAGTATGAAAAACATTCTTTTCCTGTTTGAAAAGCTGCATGATGCTGAGATTGGACTGGCTGCAGAAATCTCTTCTAATGTTAAAACAAAGCCAGGGCATTCAGTTTATTTTACTGGGGTTCATGGTTTGGGAGGCCTTGCTTATATATGGCTATAATGACAGGTTCTGATGGCAGCCTTTGTGGAAGTGAGCCCCATTCTCTCCAGGAAAAAACATACTTCTGCTACCTCCTATGTCTTGAGGAGGATTTCCTTTGCTGGACCCTTGCTAGGTGGTCGAGTAGTGACATTCTTTCCTCTATTCAGGGACATGTGGAATAGAGGAGTCCCTCATAGTCCCCTTAATAAAAGATGTGGGTGCAGTCTTCTCTAAAATGCAAGCCTCCAGCCACTCTACATTTCCACTTTCCTACTCAAGAAGAAAGGAGTGAATTTCTTTGAGTGTTCACAGAAATGTACAACAAAGGACTGAAATAGGGATGCAGCACAATTGACTTTTCAGTGAAGTCCACTTCTTTCTGATTATGCTTGTCCTCCAGGTGGGAGTTCTGCTCTTTCAGATTGAGCCCTAGGAATCTGAAGTAGAACAGAATTTTCTACCAGGATGAAAGGAGTACCAGAAAGGGTATGGACTTTCTTGAGTCTGTAGGAACCTTGTTGCATTGGGACTATGGAATAATCCAGGAAATTGGGTTTCATATCAAACTGCAGGAACAACAAAGATGCTTTTAACATTTATCTATACATGCGAATATACTGTATTAGGCAGTGAGGTGCCAGTAAATGAAAATAATTCAGTAGTGCCTTTTTAAAAATTTTAAATTTTTAAATATTTATTTATTTATTTATTTTTGAGACAGACTCTCGCCCTGTTGCCAGGCTGGAGTCAGTGACGCAATCTTGGCTCACTGCAATCTCTGCCTCCCAGGTTCAGGCAATTCTCCTGCCTCAGCTTCCTGAGTAGCTGGGACTACAGGCACGTGCCATCACGCCCGGCTAATTTTTGTATTTTTAGTAGAGACGGGGTTTCACCATGTTGGCCAGGATGGTATCGATCTCTTGACCTTGTGATCCACCTGCCTCGGCCTCTCAAAGTGCTGGAATTACAGGCGTGAGCCACCGCGCCTGGCCCTTTTTTTTTCTTAAAAAAAAAGAAGAAAATGCAATAATATTACAACACTGTAGACAAAGGAAAGACTTATAAGCATCATCTGGTTCAACCACTTTATCATGGATACACAAATAATACAGAAAGTACATCATTTTGTAGTTTTCTACTGCAATGGAATTTTGATTTATTGACAATTTCTAGAATCCTGTATCGTCTAAACCTTTAAAGTATATCCTAGGCACTTAGGTTGTTTCTATACCTTGACTATCATGAATAATGCTGCAATGAACATGAGAGTGCAGATACCTCTTCCAAATACTGATTTCATTTCCTTTGTATATATACTCAGAAGTGGGATTGCTGGATCATGTAGTAGTTCTATTTTTTTAAAATATATTTTAGGAACCTTCATACTACTGTTCATAGTGGCTGTACCAATTTACATTCCCACCAAGGTTCCCATTTCTCTACAAGCGTTCCCATTTCTGATCACACTCACCAACACTTGTTATCTTTTGTTTTTGGGTAGTAGCCATCCTATCAAGTGTGAGGTGATATCTTATTTTGTTTTGATTTGCATTACTCTGATAATTAGTGATGTGAGCACCTTTTTATATATCTATTGGCCATTTGTATGTCTTTCTTTGAAAAATTTCTATTTAGAGATGCAACAAAAAATGATAAAGGGGATATCACCACTGATCCCATAGAAATAAAAACTACCATCAGAGAATACTATAAACACCTCTATGCAAATAAACTAGAAAATCTAGAAGAAATGGATAAATTCCGGGACACATACACCCTCCCAAGACTAAACCAGGAAGAAGTTGAATCTCTGAATAGACCAATAAAAGGCTCTGAAATTGAGGCAATAATTAATAGCCTACCAACCAAAAAAAGTCTAGGATCAGACAGATTCACAGCCGAATTCTACCAGAGGTACAAAGAGGAGCTGGTACCATTCCTTCTGAAACTATTCCAATCAACAGAAAAAGAGAGAATCCTCCCTAACTCATTTTATGAGGCCAGCATCATCCTGATACCAAAGGCTGGCAGAGACACAACAAAAAAAGAGAGTTTTAGACCAATATCCCTGATAAACATCGATGAGAAAATCCTCAATAAAATACTGGTGAACCGAATCCAGCAGTGCATCAAAAAGCTTAGCCACCACAATCAAGTAGGCTTCATCCCTGGGATGAAAGGCTGG
Source organism: Pongo abelii (assembly GCF_028885655.2). Classification (NCBI taxonomy): domain Eukaryota; kingdom Metazoa; phylum Chordata; class Mammalia; order Primates; family Hominidae; genus Pongo; species Pongo abelii. Next base: position 76,716,828 of record NC_071993.2, read on the forward strand.
TTCAACATATGCAAATCAATAAAAGAATCCATCACATAAACAGAACCAACTACTAAAACCACATGATTATCTCAATAGATGCAGAAAAGGCCTTCAACAAAATTCAACAGCCTTCATGCTAAAAACTCTCAATAAACTAGGTATTGATGGAATGTATCTCAAAATAATAAGAGCTATTTATGACAAACCCATAGCCAATATCATACTGAATGGGCAAAAACTGGAAGCATTCATTCCTTCTGAAAACTGGCACAAGACAGGGATGCCATCTCTCACCACTCCTGTTCCACATAGTGTTGGAAGTTCTGGCCAGGGCAATCAGACAAGAGAAAGAAGTAAAGGGTATTCAATTAGGAAAAGAGGAAGTCAAATTGTCCCTGTTTGCAGATGACATGATTGTTTATTTAGAAAACCCCATCGTCTCAGCCCAAAATCTCCTTAAGCTGATAAAAAACTTCAGCAAAGTCTCAGGATACAAAATCAATGTGCAAAAATCACAAGCATTCCTATACACCAATAATAGACAAACAGAGACCCAAATCATGAGTGAACTTCCATTCACAATTACTACAAAGAGGATAAAATTCCTAGGGATCCAACTTACAAGGGATGTGAAGGAACTCTTCAAGGAGAACTACAAACCACTGCTGAACGAAATAAAAGAGGACACAAACAAATGGAAGAACATTCCATGCTCATGGATAGGAAGAATCAATATCATGAAAATGGCCATATTGCCCAAGGTAATTTATAGATTCAATACCATCCCCATCAAGCTACCAATGACTTTCCTCACAGAATTGGAAAAAACTAATTTAAATTTCATACAGAACCAAAAAAGAGCTTGTAGTGCCAAGACAATTCTAAGTAAAAAGAACAAAACTGGAAACATAATGCTACCTGACTTCAAACTATACTACAAGGCTACAGTAACCAAAACAGCATGGTACTGGTACCAAAACAGATATATAGACCAATGGAACAGAACAGAGGCCTCAGAAATAACACCACACATCTACAACCATCTGATCTTTGACAAACCTGACCAAAAAAAAAAAGAAATGGAGAAAGGATTCCCTATTTAGTAAATGGTGCTGGGAAAACTGGCTAGCCATATGTAGAAAGCTGAAACTGGATCCCTTCCTTACACCTTATACAAAAATTAATTCAAGATGAATTAAAGACTTCAATGTTAGACCTAAAACCATAAGAACTCTAGAAGAAAACCTAGGTAATACCATTCAGGACATAGGCATGGGCAAAAACTTCATTACCAAAACACCCAAAGCAATGGCAACAAAAGCCAAGATAGACAAACGGGATCTAATTAAACTAAAGAGCTTCTGCACAGCAAAAGAAACTACCATCAGAGTGAACAGGCAACCTACAGAATGGGAAAAAATTTTTGCAATCTATCCATTTAACAAAGGGCTAATATCCAGAATCTACAAAGAAGTTAAACAAATTTACAAGAAAAAATCAACCCCATCAAAAAGTGGGGAAAGGATATGAACAGACACTTCTCAAAAGAAGACATTTATGCAGCCAACAGACACATGAAAAAATGCTCATCATCATTGGTTATCACAGAAATGCAAATCAAAGTCACAATGAGATACCATCTCATGCCAGTTAGAATGGCAGTCATTAAAAAGTCAGGAAACAACAGATGCTGGAGAGGATGTGCAGAAATAGGAATGCTTTTACACTGTTGGTGGGAGTGTAAATTATTTCAACCATTGTGGAAGACAGTGTGGCAATTCCTCAAGGGTCTAGAAGCAGAAATACCATTTGATCCATCAACCCCATTACTGGGTATATATCCAATGGATTATAAATCATGCTACTATAAAGACACATGCACACATATGTTTATTGCAGCACTATTCACAATAGCAAAGACTTGGAACCAACCCAAATATTCATCAGTGATAGACTGGATTAAGAAAATGTGGCATATATACACCATGGAATACTATGCAGCCATAAGAAAGGATGAGTTCATGTCCTTTGCAGGGACATGGATGAAGCTGGAAACCATTATCCTCAGCAAACTATCACAAGGACAGAAAACCAAACACCACATGTTCTCACTCATAGGTGGGAATTGAACAGTGGGAACACTTGGACACAGGGCAGGGAACATCACACACCGAGGCCTGTCGGTGGGTGGAGGGCTGGGGGAGGGATAGCATTAGGAGAAATACCTAATGTAAATGACGAGTTGATGGGTGCAGCAAACCAACATGGCACATGTATACCTATGTAACAAACGTGCACATTGTGCACATGTGCCCTAGAACTTAAAGGATTAAAAAAAAAGAAACATGTCTATTTAGTTCGGGCACAGTGGCTCACACCTGTAATCTCAGCACTTTGGGAGGCTGAGACAGGCGGATCACCTGAGGTCAAGAGTTCAAGACCAGCCTGGCCAACATGGTGAAACCCCGTCTCTACTGAAAATACAAAAATTAGCCGGGCGGGGTGGCAGGTGCCTGTAATCCCTGCTACACGGGAGGCTGAGGCAAGAGAATTGCTTGAACCCACAAAGCAGAGGTTGCAGTGAGCTGAGATCATGCCATTGCACTCCAGCCTGGGGGACAAGAGTGAGACTTAGGTCTCAAAAAAAAAATGTGTATTTAGGTATTTTGCCCATTTTTAATTAGGTTATTTGTGGGTTGTTTCTTTTCTTTCCTTTTTTTTTTTTTTTTTTTTTTGCTTTTGAGTTAAATGACTTCCTTATAGATTTTCAATACTAACCTCTTATTGGATGTATGGTCTGCAAACATTTTATTTCATTCCATAGGTTACTATTTCATTTTGTTAATCATTTCCATTTCTGTGCAGAAACTTTTTAGTTTGTTATAATTTCACTTATTTATTTTTGCCTTTGTTGCTGGTACTTATGGCGTCATATTTAAAAAAATTGTGAAAACTAATGTCACAGAGCATTTCCCCTTTGTTTTCTTATAGTAGTTTTATGGTTTCAGGGCTTATGTTTACAGCTTTAATCCATTTTGAGTTAAATTTTGTTTATGATGTAGGATAAAAATAAATTTGTTTTTTGGTATGTGGATATTCAATTTTCCCAACCTCACTTATTGAAGAGACTATCTTTTCTATGTTGTGTATTTTTGGCAACTTTTCACTATTGAGCGTAACACTAACTGTGGGCTTGTGAAATATGGCCTTTATTGTGTTGAAATACATTCCTTCTGCCAGGCACAGTGGCTCACACCTGTAATCCCAGCACTTTGGGAGGCTGAGGTGGGTGGATCACTTGAGGTCAGGAGTCTGAGACCAGCCTGGCCAACATGGAAAAACCCTGTTTCTGATAAAATACAAATATTAGCAGGTGTGGTGGTGTGGGCCTGTAATCCCAGCTATTCGGGAGTATGAGGAAGGAAAATTGCTTGAACCTGGGAGGTGGAGATTGTAATGAGCTACGATTGCGCCACTGTACTCCAGCCTGGGTGATAGAGCAAGACTCCATCACAAACAAACAAACAACAAAAAAAGGAAATACATTCCTTCTATATCTAATTTGTTGAGAGGTTTTTATCATGAAAGTATGTTGAATTTTGTTAAATTCTTTCTCTGCATCTATTGAGTTGTTTACATGATTTTTGTTCTCTATTCTGTTAATGTGGTGTACCACTTGATCATGGTGAATGATCTTTTAAAGCTTGTTAGTATTTTGTTGAGGAGTTTTGCGTGTTTGTGCATCAGGAATATTGGCCTGTAATTTTCTTTTCTTGTAGCCTCCTTGTCTGGCTTTGGTGTCAGGGTAATGTTGGCCTCATAAAATGAGTTTGTAGTATTCCTTCCTCTTCAGTTTTTTGGAATAATTTGAGAATTGGTATTATTTCTTCTTTAAATTTTATTTGAATTCAGCAGTGAAGTCATCAGGTCCTGGGCTTTCCTTTGATGAGACTTTTTAATTATTGATTTAATTTTTTCTTTCTTTCTTTCTTTTTTTTTTTTTTTGAGATGGAGTCTCCCTTTGTAGCCCAGGCTGGAAGTGCAGTGACATGATCTCAGTTCACTGCAACCTCTGCCTCCTGAGTCCTGATTCAAGCAATTCTCCTGCCTCAGCCTCCTGAGTAGCTGGGATTACAGGTGTGTGCCACCATGCCTAGCTAATTTTTGTATTTTTAGTAGAGACGGGGCTTCACTATGTTGGCCAGGCTGGTCTTGAACTCTTGACGTCGTGATCCACCTGTCTCAGCCTCCCAAAGTGCTGGGATTACAGGTGTGAGCCACTGCACCCGGCCTTGTTTTAAGTTTCTTACTTATTATTGGTCTATTCAGATTTTCCATTTCTTCATGATTTTATCTTGGTAGTTTTTATGTGTCTAGGAATTTATCCATTTCTTCTAAGTTATCCAATTTTTTGCCATATAATAGTTCACAGGAGTCTTTTTTAATTCTTAGTATTTCTGTGATATCACTTCTAATGTTTCCTCTTTTATTTCTGGTTTTATCTGAGTCTCCATTCTTTTTTTGTTAGTCTAGCTAAAGAAATTGAATATGGGAACAGCTGAGACTAAGGTACAGGGAGCTGAAGAAGAGTAAAAATGTGATACTTTAGCTCTGGAGTGTCCTCTGTGACTTGGCCAAACTGATCATGGGACTGTCTGGTATTGACTCAGCAGCATTTGTTCCGGAAAAGCAAGCTTAGTCACATATTTACTATATAACTAGTAAAAATTATAATCTCAAATACACTCATATTAAATTTGTGTATCCAAGCTGTACATCTCTACCTGTGTTCACAATCAGAAGACATCACAATGACTGTTACAGTGTCTTTGTCAGGCAAAAAGACTACTGCTTCAACTACAGCTGTTTTGTTAATAGTAGTGCTGGGAGCATGCCTAGGGCACTATTGGCTAAAATTCAAAGGAAATGTTGAGGATGCCTAGCTGAGACCAACAGTTCAGCTTACAGCAGAGCTTTAAACAGGCACACACCAGTCATGCAGCCTTTTGTAGACGTTAAGCTCTCTGTTAGGGGCTGATTACCTGAGGGCTAATTTAATATGTAATGAGAAGTTTAGTTTGTTCTTTTTTTTTTTTTTTAAGGCATACTTATTTTTGCTCTCTAAACTATCATGTTTGGACAATTTCATGTTTGCTATTTAGGAAGAAGCTAATCAGCTTTTATACCCTATCTCATGCTCCAAATGTGACAGCAGTAGAAACACTTATACTGAAATACATCTAGGTGAGGGAAAATGTCACCAGAAGATGGAGTAGTGTTGCTGGTTTGCTCCATATTTAGTTCAATGATTTAGAAGAGTATGTGTATGTACAGGTTTACTTTCATACACTCTAGTTTCAAATGACAGAATATATAAATTAATTGATATTCTTCAGAGTCAACATTAAATTTTAGATTGGATGTCTTTAAATTTTTAACAATGTAAATAGCTTTTCTCTCTTCTGTGGTCAACTGACAGTTGCATTCATTGACCAAATAAACTGTATTTAGCTTAACATTTTTAGTATCACTTATGGGATTTTAGTAAGATGCCACAATATGAACTTGTAATATTGTATTTTTTAACTGTATTATTACAAACCTGATTTTAAATCATTTTTTTCTATTTTAGTTACAGCATTAATACAGGCTAAAATTCTCTATATAAATTCTGCTCATATTAGTATAGCACCTGGTAGCACTACAGTTCAGTATTTATCATCTACTCCATTATAAAACCTTTGTTCTAAAAGAGCTGTAAAAGCCTATTAGATGTATACACAATTAAGTAGGTAATGATCTGTGGTTGCATCCACACAGCATTAACAGCTGACTTGTGACTGATTTTCGAAGTGAGGTGCTGATTGTTGATACGGAGTACTTATTGGATGAAAATGTTTAGAATATTTTGAAGAATTATTTTTGTGCTTTGAAGTTTAAGTTACATATTTTGTTTTAACCTTACTGTTTGCTTAATGAAGAAATTATAATATTTCCTCCCTCTCATTTTGATATTGGTATTTATCTCTATTGTTCTAAGCTTCCCATCCAAACATTGGGAGTTACTGAAGTCCTTCTTGGTACTTTTGGTGCAGAATGTAATGGTCCACCACATGTGTCATTACTGATAGTGATACATTTATATCTTCATGTTAAATTTGCATTTTTAAAATTAAAGGTAACTGAATTTTGGTCATTTTCCCAACTTTAATGTTAAAGTCATTAAGAATAGTTATGATATTTTTGAAAGTTTGATAATGATCATCTGTGAATTTAGAGAAACTAAATATGGGAGATTATTCTGGTAAGTATCCAATTTCAGGCTTCTTTGTCAGTGTTTGAACCTAAGCTAAATGCTCATGTTTTTAGGACAAAGGCATTGCTTCTCACCTTGGGTCAGAGCAGCAAGTCCTGGGAATATGATGCAGCATTATGTGAATAAACAGAAGTTTTGGTAAGCAGCAGTGTATAATTTGTTAAGAAAAAAATCAGACAGGAAGTTTTTGTTGGCCTTTTGCCCATTCTAATATAAACATACATCTATACCATATATTAAGATTGGGCATAGTGAAGATCAAATTCATTTAACAACTGGGGGAATTTATTTTACCTGGGATGGGAAACATTAAATCCAAAGATGAAACGGAAGCAAAAAAATTAAGTGTACCTGAACTTTATTTTAAATTTAGAGGAAGCTGTCTTTTTGGAATCTCTTTGAAATCTATCAGGAAACATTTTTGTCTTAAAAACAGAGAGTAAATAACTCTGGGTTTAAGATATCTAACATGTTTGACCTTTGTTATGCTAAAATAATGGGCTAGAATTGGATCCATAAAAAAAATGATGGGATGTTTATCCAGGGAAGGAATCTTAAGTTAGACTTGGTATTAAGCAATGTGTGATAAGTAAGGTACCACTTGTGAACATGTGGTTGGTGCTCATGAGTAACTTGTATCAGTCACCATGCAAGGCCAAACACCTGGCCTAGTGCATATAGAGAACGTCTTGGCATCTTTGTTACTCTATTTTTTTTTCTTTCTTCTATGTTCTTCTAATGAATGTTACTTTGGTTTTTTGTTGTTTTTTTTTTTTGGAGATGGAGTCTCACTCTGTTGCCCAGGCTGGAGTGCAGTGGCGTGATTTCAGCTCACTGCAAGCTCTGCCTTCTAGGTTCTCGCCATTCTCCTGCCTCAGCCTCCAGAGTAGCTGGGACTACAGGTGCCTGCCATCACGCCCGGCCAATTTTTTTGTATTTTTAGTACAGACGGGGTTTCACTGTGTTAGCCAGGATGGTCTTGATCTCCAGACCTCGTGATCCACCCGCCTTAGCCTCCTAAAGTGCTGGGACTACAGGCATGAGCCTCGGCGCCGGCCTGTTTTTTTTTTTGTTTTTTGTTTTTTTGAGACGGAGTCTTGCTCTGTTGCCCAGGCTGGAGTATAGTGGCATGATCTTGGCTCACTGCAAGCTCCACCTTCTGGGTTCACACCATTCTCCTGCCTCAGCCTCCCAAGTAGCTGGGACTACAGGCACCCACCACCATGCCCGGCTAATTTTTTGTATTTTTAGTAGAGACGGGGTTTCACCGTGTTAGCCAGGATGGTCTCGATCTCCTAACCTTGTAATCCGCCCGCCTTGGCCTCCCAAAGTGCTGGGATTACAGTCATGAGCCACTGCGCCTGGCTGAATGTTACTCTGTTTTTAAGCAGTTTTGGAAAAGTTTATTTCTTACTCTTGATGTAAGAGCTGTGCACAGTGCTGCTATAAAAAGTTAGTAATTTTTTAATGTCAGTAGGGGATCAATTTGAGAGAAGACTAAACTTGAGAATATCTAAGAATGTTGGCGTATATGGAATAGATGTTATCACCCTACATTTTTAAGGTCTTTTTTGCATACATTCTATATGTAATATAAGGTCAGTGAACACACTCTAAGATCAAGCTCTTATAGTAGACTGAGAAACTTGGCAACACTGAAGAACAATTGTGAGTATTTTTAGATTAAGTGAATGACACTACAAATATTGTTTTTAAGATATCTGGCATTAAGGCTTATTTATTGTGAAAATCATTAAACGGAAGAGAGAAATCACACACCAGAATAATACAAAAAATAGTTAAGATAGACATATAGGGGCAAGAGGGCTGAATAGGGACAGCTCTGGTCTGCAGCTCCCAGCAAAATCAATGCAGAAGGTGGGTGATTTCTGCATTTCCAACTGAGGTACCTGGCTCATCTCATTGGGACTGGTTAGACAGTGAGTGCAGCCCACAGAGGGTGAGCCAAAGCAGGGTGGAGCGTTGCTTCACCCGGGAAGTGCAAAGGGTTGGGAAACTACCTTCCCTAGCCAAGGGAAGCCGTGAGGGACTGCTGTGAGGAACGGTGCATTCTGGCACAGACACTATGCTTTTCCCATGGTCTTTGCAACTTGCAGACCAGGAGATTCCCTTGAGTGCCTATGCTACCAAGGCCCTGGGTTTCAAGCACAAAACTGGGAGGTCATTTGGGCAGACACCGAGCTAGCTGCAGGAATTTTGTTTCATACCCCAGTGCCACCTGGAATGCCAGCGAGTCAGAACCGTTTGCTCCCCTGGAAAGGGGCTGAAGCCAGTGAGCCAAGTGGTGTAGCTCAGCGGATCCCACCCCAACAGAGCCCAACAAGCTAAGATCCACTGGCTTGAAATTCTTACTGCCAGCAGAGCAGTCTGAAGTCAAACTGGGACACTCGAGCTTGGTGCGGGGAGGGATGTCCACCATTACTGAGGCTTGAGTAGGCAGTTTTCCCCTCACAATGTAAACAAAGCTGTGGGAATTTCGAACTGAGTGGAGCCCACCGCAGCTCAGCAAAGCCGCTGTAGCCAAACTGCCTCTCTAGATTCCTCCTCTCTGGTCAGGCATCTCTGAAAGAAAGGCAGCAGCCCCAGTCAGGGGCTTATAGATAAAATACCCATCTCCCTGGGACAGAGCACCTGGGGGAAGGGGTGGCTGTGGGCACAGATTCAGCAGACTGAAACATTCCTGTCTGCCAGCTCTGAAGAGAGTAGCAGCTCTCCCAGCACAGCACTTGAGCTCTGCTAAGGGTCAGACTGCCTCCTCAAGTGGGTTCCTGACCCCTATGCCTCCTGACTGGGAGACATTTCCCAGCAGGAGTTGACAGACACCTCATACATGAGAGCTCTGGCTGGCATCTGGCAGATGCCCCTCTGGGATGAAGCTTCCAGAGGAAGGAACAGGGAGCAATCTTTGCTGTTCTGCAGCCTCCGCTGGTGATTCCCAGGCAAACAGGGTCTGGAGTGGACCTCCAGCAAACACCAGAAGCACTGCAGGAGAGGGGCCTGACCATTAGAAGGAAAACTAACAAACAGAAAGGAATAGCATCAACATCAACAAAAAGGACATCCACACAAAAACCCCATCCGAAGGTCACCAGCATCAAAGACCAATAAAGGTATATAAATCCATGAAGATGAGGAAAAAACCAGCACAAAAAGACTGAAAATTCCAAAAATCAGAATGCCTCTTTCCTTCAAAGGACCACAACTCTTCACCAGCAAGGGAACAAAACTGGACAGAGTATAAGTTTGACGAATTGATAGAAGTAGGCTTCAGAAGGTGGATAGTAACAAACTCCTCTGAGGTAAGGAGGATACTCTAACCCAATGCAAGGAAGCTAAGAACCTTGAAAAAAGGTTAGAGGAATTGCTAACTAGAATAACCAGTTTAGAGGAGAACATAAATGACCTGATGGAGCTGAAAAACACAGCATGAAAACTTCATGAAGCATACACAAGGATCAATAACTGAATCGATCAAGTGGAAGAAAGGATATACCAGAGATTGAAGATCAACTTAATGAAATAAAGCATGAAGACAAGATTAGAGAAAAAAGAATGAAAAGGAATGAACAAAGCCTCCAAGAAATATGGGACTATGTGAAAAGACCAAACCTAAGTTTGATTGGTATACCTGAAAGTGATGGGGAGAATGAAACCAAGTTGGAAAACACTCTTCAGGATACGAACCAGGAGAACTTCCTCAACCTAGCAAGACAGGCCAACATTCAAATTCAGGATATACAGAGAACACCACAAAGATACTTCTTGAGAAAAGCAACCCCAAGACACATAATCGTCAGATTCATCAAGGTTGAAATGAAGGAAAAAATGTTAAGGGCAGCCAGAGAGAAAGGTCGGGTTACTCGCAAAGGGAAGCCCATCAGACTAACAGTGGATCTCTCTGCAGAAACCCTACAAGCCAGAATAGAGTGGGGGCCAATATTCAACATTATTAAAGAAAAGAATTTTCAACCCAGAATTTCATATCCAGCCAAATTAAGCTTCATCAGTGAAGGAGAAATAAAATCCTTTAGAGACAAAAAATGCTGAGAGATTTTGTCACCACCAGGCCTGCCTTACAGGAGCTTCCAAAGGAAGCACTAATATGGAAAGGAAAAACTGGTACCAGCCACTGCAAAAACATACCAAATTGTAAAGACCATCGGCACTATGAAGAAACTGCGTCAACTAATGGGGAAAATAACCAGCTAGCATCATAATGACAGGATCAAATTGACACATAACAATATTAACCTTAAGTGTAAAAGGGCTAAATACCCCAATTAAAAGACACAGACTGGCAAATTGGATAAAGAGTCAAGACCCATCAGTGTGCTGTATTCAGGAGACCCATCTCACGTGCAGAGGCACACATAGTGTGCTGTATTCAGGAGACCCATCTCATGTGCAGAGACACACATTCCTCAAGGATGGAGGAATATTTACCAAACAAATGTAAAGCAAAAAAAGCAGGGTTTGCAATTCTAGTCTCTGATAAAACAGACTTTAAACCAACAAAGATAAAAAAAGACAAATAAAGGTATTACATAATGGTAAAGTGATCAATGCAACAAGAAGAGCTAACTATCCTAAGTATATACGCACCCAATACAGGAGCACCCAGATTCATAAAACAAGTTTTTAGAGCCTTACAAAGAGACTTAGACTCCCACACAATAATAGTGGGAGACTTTAACACCCCACTGTCAATATTAGATCAACAAGACAGAAAATTAACAAGGATGTTCAGGACTTGAGCTCAGCTCTGGAACAAACAGACCTAATAGACATCTATAGAACTCTCCACCCCAGATCAACAGAATATACATTCCTCTCAGCACCACATCACACTTATTCTAAAATTGACCACATAATTGGAAGTAAAACACTCCTCAGCAAATGCAAGAGAACAGAAATCATAACAGTCTCTCAGACTATAGTGCAATCAAATTAGAACTCAGGTTTAAGAGATTCACTCAACTGCACAACTATGAGGAAACTGAAAAACCTGCTCCTGAATGACTACTGGGTAAATAATGAAAATAAGGCAGAAATAAATAAATTCTTTGAAACCAATGAGAACAAAGACACAACATACAAGAATCCCTGGGACACAGCTAAAGCAGTGTGTAGAGGGAAATTTATAGCCCTAAATGCCCACAGGAGAAAGTGGGAAAGATCTAAAATTGACACCCTAACATCACAATTAAAAGAACTAGAGAAGCAAGAGCAAACAAATTCAAAAGCTAGCAGAAGACAAGAAATAACTAAGATGAGAGCAGAACTGAAGGAGATACAGACATCAAAAACCCTTCCAAAAATCAATGAATCCAGGAGTTGGTTTTTTGAAAAGATTAACAAAATAGACTGCTAGCCAGACTAATAAAGAAGAAAAGAGAGAAGAATCAAATAGACACAATAAAAAATGATAAAGGGATATCACCACCGATCCCACAGAAATACAAACTACCATCAGAGAATACTATAAACCCCTCTACACAAATAAACTAGAAAATCTAGAAGAAATGGATAAATTCCTCGACACATACACCCTCCCAACACTAAACCAGGAAGAAGTCGAATCCCTGAATACACCAGTAACAAGTTCTGAAATTGAGACAGTAATTAATAGCCTACCAACCAAAAAAAGCCCAGGACCAGACGGATTCACAGCTGAATTCTACCAGAGGTCCAAAGAGGAGCTGGTACTATTCCTTCTGAAACTATTCCAAACAATAGAAAAAGAAGGAATCCTCCCTAACTCATTTTATGAGGCCAACATCATCCTGATACCAAAACCTGGCAGAGACACAACAAAAAAGAAAATTTCAGGCCAATATCCCTGATGAACATCAATACAAAAATCCTCAATAAGATACTGGCAAACTGAATCCAGCAGCACATCAAAAAGCTTATCCACCATGATCAAGTCGGCTTCATACCTGGGATGCAAGGCTGGTTCAACATATGTAAATCAATAAACGTAATTCATCACCTAAACAGAACCAATGACAAAACCCATGAATATCTCAATTGATGCAGAAAAGGCCTTTGATAAAATTCAACACCACTTCATGCTAATAACCCTCAATAAACTAGGTATTGATGGAACGTATCTCAAAATAGTAAGAGCTATTTATGACAAACCAACAGCCAACGTCATACTGAATGGACAAAGACTGGAAGCATTCCCTTTAAAAACTGGCACAAGACAAGGATGCCCTCTCTCACCACTCCTATTCAACAGAGTATTGGAAGTTCTGGCCAGGGCAATCAGGCAAGAGAAAGAAAGGGTATTCAAACAGGAAGAGAGGAAGTCAAATTGTCTCTATTTGCAGATGACATGATTGTATATTTAGAAAACCCCATTGTCTCAGGTCAAACTCTCCTTAAGCTGATAAGCAACTTCAGCAAAGTCTCAGGATACAAAATCAATGTACAAAAATCACAAGCATTCCTATATGCCAATAACAGGCAAACAGAGAGCCAAATCATGAGTGAACTCCCATTCACAATTTCTACAAAGTGAATAAAATACCTAGGAATACAACTTACAAGGGATGTGAAAGACCTCTTCAAGGAGAGCTACAAACCACTGCTCAAGAAAATAAGAGAGGACACAAACAAATGGAAAAACATTTCATGCTCTTGGATAGGAGAAATCAATATCATGAAAATGGCCATACTGCCCAAAGTAATTTATAGATTCAATGCCATCCCCATCAAGCTACCACTGACTTTCTTCACAGAATTAGAAAAAACTAGTTTAAATTTCATACAGAACCAAAAAAGAGCTTGCATAGCCAAGACAATCCTAAGCAAAAAGAACAAAGCTGGAAGCATCATGCTACCTGACTTCAAACTATACTACAAGGCTACAGTAACCAAAACAGCATGGTACTGGTACCAAAACAGATATATAGACCAATGGAACAGAACAGAGCCCTTAGAAATAACACCACACATCTACAACCATCTGATCTTTGACAAACCTGACAAAAACAAGCAATGGGGAAAGGATTTTATGTTTAATAAATGGTGTTGGGAAAACTGGCTAGCCATATGCAGAAAACTGAAACTGGACCCCTTCCTTACACCTTAAACAAAAATTAACTTAAGATGGATTAAAGACTTAAATGTTAGACCTAAAACCATAGAAACCCTAGAAGAAAACCTAGGCAATACCATTCAGGACATAGGCATGGGCAAAGACTTTGTGACTAAAACACCCAAAGCAATGGCAACAAAAGCCAAAATTGACAAATGAGATCTAATTTGAACTAAAGAGCTTCTGCTCAGCAAAAGAAACTATCATCAGAGTGAACAGGCAACCTACTGAATGGGAGAAGATTTTTGCAGTCTATCCATCTGACAAAGGGCTAACATCCAGAATCTACAAGGAACTTAAATAAATTTACAAGAAACAAACAAACAACCCCATCAAAACGTGGGTGAAGGATATGAACAGACATTTCTCAAAAGAAGACATTTATGCAGCCAAGAAACACATTCAAAAAAGCTCATCATCAGTGGTCATTAGAGAAATGCAAATCAAAACCACAATGAGATACCATCTCATGCCAGTTAGAATGACTATCTTTAAAAAGTTAGGAAACAACAGATGCTAGAGAGGACGTGGAGAAATAGGAAGGCTTTTACACTGTTGATGGATGTGTAAACTAGTTCAACCATTGTGGAAGACAGAGTGGCAATTCCTCAAGGATGTAGAACCAGAAATACCATTGGACCCAGCAATCCCATTACTAGGTATATATCCAAAGGATTATAAATCATTCTACTATAAAGACACATGCACACATATGTTTATTGGAGCATGTTCACAATAGCAAAGACTGGTAATCAACCCAAATGCCTATCAATGATAGACTGGATAAAGAAAATGTGGCACATATATACCATGGAACACTATGCAGCCATAAAAAAGGATGAGTTCACGTCCTTTGTAGGGACATGGATGAAGCTGGAAACTGTTATTCTCAGCAAACTATCACAGAGATAGAAAAACAAACACTGCATGTTGTCACTCATAAGTGGGAATTGAACAATGAGAATACATGGGCACAGAGAGGGGAACATCACACACTGGGGCCTGTCAGTGGGTGGGGGGCTAGGGGAGGGATAGCATTAGGAGAAATACCTAATGTAGATGATGGATTGAAGGGTGTGGCAAACCACCATGGCACGTGTATACCTATTTAACAAACCTGCACTTTCTGCATATATATCCCAGAACTTAAAGTGTAATTTTTTTAAAAAAAGATAGACACATAGTTTATGCCAGAAAAATATAAAAGTTAAGATAGCTTATAAAAGGTTGAGTGTGTATTACCTAGAACTTCTCTGAAAACAGTAAGTGTTTATCATTGGAATTATAGACAACAGATATTATATATGGCTTATGATTATTAATGAAAAATACAATTTGTATTTCTTACTTGCTATATCTCCTTGTGAACTGTATTCCAAAATTGATGGAATTAGGACAGCACTACAAATTTATTTCATTATATGATGTTATAAGCAATTAAAGTTTTATTCATATGAGATAACCATGCTCTCAAAATCATAACTAATTTCATATTCAGTTACCTATATGAAATCCTTCTTAATCATTCTCTAAAACTGGGTTGTACAAGAGGTTCTCTTGGGCCAGTGCTGGAGTAGACAACAGAGGGTGAGAACCTCCTTTTGAAAAGGAAGAAAAATTATCATGCAATAATTTGGAAGGTTTGGATTTTTTTAAAAAGGCAAGTACATTAAAAAATAATGAGATAGTGTAGTAAATTATGAAAGGTTGGGAACGTGGCTTCAGTAAAGGCAGAAAGTACTTTATTATTATTTTTAAATCTATCTTTCTCCTAACCATAAACATAAGACATATATTCATGAATACAACCCCCACCAGTGTGTGAGGCCAGTCTATTGAAAATAAAAAGGCACGTAGGAGTCTGTCACACCGCAAGATGAAAGCTGTGTTCTTTAGGCATGGATATCGTTTTGTTTTAGAGGGTTGTAAAAAATAATAGAATTATAAAGAAAGTCAATTTATGGAAAGAAGGTAGACTCTTCCTGCATTATGTAAATACTTTCTACTAGGGTGCTCGATATAAGAAATATACTATGCAGCATTTCACTTTCACAGAAAATATGTGATGATTATTCACATAATAACAGGAACTTTTAGAGCATGTGAATATTTGTTTATGAATTATTGACAGAGAGGTTGGAATGTTAGGAGATAGTGCCTACTGGACATTGTTTAGTAATACAGATTTTCCATCTCTGAAGCTGTGGAAGTGCCTACTATACAGGTTAGGTCTTTGATTTACTTAATTCTTACAATAATCATATAATGGGAATATTATTATAAGGTTTTTGACCTGAGCCCTGAACTGATAGGTGAAAGCAGGTTACATTTTGATAATGTCCCATTTTGATAGGCCTGTTGGTCCTAGTCCCTACCACTGCCATTCTCCCTAGTTTACTGTGACAGTCACTAATATAGAACTCCTAATGCTTAATGTGCAGGCAGTGGGATTGTCTGGTAGGAGCGCCACTGGCATTGTTTAACCAGGAGAGGGTAGATGAGCACATTGTAATCATAAGAGGAAAGGGAATCCTGGGTTGGGGAACCAGTGGACTAGAGGGCACAAGGTGGCTGCTAAAGGATTATTAAGAAGGGAGATTGTTATAGTAAAGTTAGATTTCAGGGTAATATGAAATCAGGGATACTTTCCTAGAGTCAAAATGCAAGACTGTGGTAGAGTCTTACTTTGAGACACTAATCATATAATATTTTTTCAATTTTCTCCCCTATTGGGCCACTCACACAGGACATAAGTTTCAAATCAGGCCTAAGTAATAAAAAATGGCAAATTCTTGATATTTTGGAAGGAGAGACAATAGGCATAACCAAGTTGTTATACCACCTCTTCCATGCCACCTCTTCTGTGCCTCCTGAGCAAATACCCTCCAACTTGGGGAGAAGAGGAGAGTTGGATAGGAATAGAATAAACTTAGACATGGCTTGTTTTTGTGCTGGTCTACCACTACTGTCTGCCACTACCCGCCTATTCCTCCAGGGTAGGAGACATGATAGAATTTACTGCAATGAAATTTGGGAGATCTGAGATGGCCAGTGAATCTCAGGCCCTGTATGGACCTATGACTCTAAAAAATGCTTCTAGGAGTCTTAGGGAAACGGAGAGAATGTTTCTGCCATGTTGTAACCTTGGAGTCTTTTCAGTTCTGGGATAGTGTATAGGGGCATCAGAAATTTTGTCTTAGGTCCAGAGTGTGGGTAGAAGTCAGTGGAGAGAGGGTGTCAGGGAGCTTGATCACATGGAGGAGAGCAGGGGAAGCAGGCCTCAGGCAGGAAACATTGTAATTTTGGAAATATACAGAGATTTAGATGACGGTGAGTGTGTGTGGGTACAGCACTTTATCATCTACTTTGACTTTTGTACTCCACTTCTGCCATAGCCAGGTGGGAGACAAGCTGTTGCTTTGGTTAGGGTTGCCAGATAAAATAATACAGGATGCCTAGTTAATTTTGAATTTCATATCAATGATGAATAATTTTCTAGTAGAATTATGTCTCAAATATTGCATGGGGCACACTTATGCTAATAAAAATATTTATTCTTTTTGAAAATGAAATTTAATTGGGAATGTTTTACTTGCTAAATCTGGCAACACAACTCTTTGGTGCCCTGAGCCAGTGAAGGAATCAAACTACCTTGTGCTTTATCAATCTTTGAAGTTTGACAACAGGTGGGTGCCCCACAACAGGTGTTAATATTACATTTCGTAGAAGAAGTAATTCTTAGTTCATCTTGATGGGTTAGTCTGTCTTTCTGAGGCAGCCCAATTAGGCCAAATAGAATGGAAAATATTTAATCCCTAGAAAATTGCGAGAGTGTAACCTATTTAGTAGCTTGTTCTAGAACACACAAATAGTAAATGGCAGCATCAGGTTTTTCCAGGTCCAAATGGCCTCCACAATACACATTCAAAATTTAAAAAGCTCCTCAGGAACATATTTATTGTGTAAAGAAAGGTGCTCTTAAAAACTGGGTGGTAGGTAGCTGCTGCTATGTTCTATAATGTACTCTTGTGTTATGGTCAGGCCTACAAAAGAAACCTTACAAGTCTTTCCCAGGAAACATCCTTTTGAAATTAATTGAATTATTTTAAAGAAATAATGAGATATTACTTCTTTTTAACTTGGCATTTTATTCAAAGGATGTTTCTGAAATTAAACCAGTGGGAGTTTAACCAAAATAGTACAGTGACACAATGATGCCATTTAGAAGAATGTTGTGCTGAGTTAAATAGCTCTAATTATCAGCAACTTTCAAATCATAAAGCAATTAAAAAAACCCTCAGTTTTCTTCTTCAGTGGAATCCATAGTGATTGTATGAAGCATTTCATCTGGTTTGGATAGTTGGGTTTCAGCATCTATTTTGAGATCCCAGAGTCACAAAAAGTATCCTATCCTTAAACTTAGTTTTCTCTTGTGTCCAGAATAATCCTGTATTCTGAATCCCATTTTCTTCTGTCCCCTGAGGACCTTCCTTTATAGGAAGTTGTATTTTTGTCTTTACTGTCAACTTTTCATTTTTTTCTATTCATTTTTCCTTTTCAGCATATTAACCTGTTAAAGTTTGATCGAAACGACATGACGATGCTGGCAACAACAGCAGCAACAATGGTAACCTTCATTCAAAGCAATACCCCATCCAGTGACAGTCCTGTCGTTCTTCTTTTCCTCATGCTAAGTTTCTGAAAGATTTTAGGTGCACTGACCTGCTTACTAACTACATCTGTTTTTGGACATAAGCGAGGGAGTCGAATGTTTCCTGGAGCTAGTTTTGTTAACTGGTGTTCTATTTCCATTAAGTATCAGATGCCACAAAAATTCCAGTTAACCATGAAAATAAATAAAAAGAAATGTTAATATATACTTTAAAAAATACATGTTAAGCATATAAAATCAAACTCTTTTTTTTTTTTTTTTGAGACGGAGTCTCGCTCTTTCGCCCAGGCTGGAGTGCAGTGAGGCGATCTCTGCTCACTGCAAGCTCCGCCTCCCGGGTTCACGCCATTCTCCTGCCTCAGCCTCAGCTGGGACTACAGGCGCGTGCCACCATGCCCAGCTATTTTTTTGTATTTTTTAGTAAAGACGGGATTTCACCATGTTAGCCAGGATGGTCTCGATCTCCTGACCTCGTGATCCACCCGCCTCGGCCTCCCAAAGTGCTGGGATTACAGGCGTGAGCCACCGCACCTGGCCTAAAATCAGACTCTTAACATAAAAGCTATGCTGTACAAATATTACTTTTGCGAGCTTTTTTTTTTTTTTTCCTACAAGTTGAGCTAGGTGAAGCTTCTGAAAACAGGAAATCAAAGAAATCTGGCCTGAAAGGCACACCCCGCCTTTCAAAAACAACAAAACAAAACTACCTTTAGAAAGCACAGGCATTTTTATAGCTTCAAGGATCTTCAAAATGCAGCTAAAATTCAAGATTTAGGGCAATCTGTTATTAACATTTTTGTTCATTCAATGAACATGAAATACTCCCAACAGCTTTAAAATTGTTAATTGTAGAGGAGGGGAGGTTTCCATGATCTTTTTTTTTCTATGATTCCTTCCTCTTTTATTTCAATATGAGCCAGCTTAGTTGCCTCCTTGTGACCAGCTCAACAGCCCTGCCAGCGGACTCAGTGAAGGCATGGTTTTATTAGCAGTTGTTGGGTGGATGTAAGTATCACTATAGTTATTACTGTGGATGTTTTAATTATGTGCTTGCTAATCTGTCCTTAGCACTTGCTGTTCCCTCTTCTTGGAATGCTTTTACCCTAGAGCTCACAGGACGATTCCTTCTTATCATTCAGGGTTCAGCTTAAATATCACTTCCTTACAGTGGATTTCTCTGATTAATCTAATGTAGACTTTCACCTCTTCATAGCAGTTATCACTGGAGGAAATTATCTTGCACATTTGATCTTTAAGTTGTTTATTGCCTGGCTTCTCCATTGGGATATAAGCACATTGTCTCTCTTGATATGAAGTGGCACTCAATAAACACTTGTTGGAGAAATGAATGATATGAAAGTTTAACTATATAAGTGAGTCAGAAGTCAAACATTTCTAAGGAGAGGTTTGTATATACTATTTTTTATTAACTTGAGTTTTCACTTCTCAGTAATCTAGTTTCTGCCTTTCAGTTGCACAAACAGTGTTATTATGATCACTTATCCAGTTGACATTTTTCAGACCTTTTAACTTCAACTGTTCTTTTTTCTTGTAAATCTTAATTTTCTTTTTTTTTCTCCCAATTTTTCTCCTACATGTCTGGACACTTCCCAGTTCCTCTCAGAGTAAATGTTGATATTGCCCAGAATATAACTTGCTCTTCCTTTTCTCTCCTTCTCATTTTTCTTTTTTTCCCCTACACCCTCTGTATACTCTATAGAGTAAAATCATATACACCCACGGACTCAATAACTGCCTTTAATCTGACAATTGGATGATTGCCGTACTTTATTTCTACCCCATATATTTCTCTTCAATTCAAGATTTTATCCAGTTACTTAATGAGGTGTTCAAGCTCAAGATGTCCAAAATTTAAACATATTATATATCATATATTGTAAATACATTTTTATATACATTTAATATATTATCTTTTCTTTCCTCCATTCCTATACTTTTTTTCCACTTATATTCCTTGTTGGTGAATGCCTGCTAACTGGTTATCTTGCATTCAAATTCACCCCTTTCTAATTCAGCTTAAATATTATTACTGGAAGGATTATTTTAAAATGAAAATCTGAGCATATCCTCAAGTAAAAATCCTTCAATGGTTCTGGTTCTCTGTTGCCTTTAGAATGAAATCTAAGTTGTATAAGACAACTGTGACCCTTTATTTTCCCAGAGCTTTGTTTTCAGCCATATCAGAGTATTTTCCGTTCTTTGAATACATCACATTTCTTCTGACTTCATGCCTTTGCATATACTGTTACGTCTGCATGATTATTTTCCTCCTGGAATTTTCTGATCTGGCTCTTACTTGTACTTCAGTTGCATATGTGATGGCTCCTAATTTGGAGGTAGATACTACTTTATGGTGTTTCGAAAGCATTTCCTGTATACCTTTATCCCATCACTTGTCATACTGTATGTGTTTCTCCTTCTACTGTAATAAGCTCCTTGAAGTCATAGAGAACGTTTCCTCTCTATTCCCCAACAACTAGGACAGTGCCAGGGACAAAGTTGATTTTTAGTGTTGTAATGAATGGTTGCCAAATGAACTATGGTTGCACAGTTTTGTGTATATCTATATTCTTATTTCTATCTATATCTATCTGTAATTTTGGTGAAAGTCTTCATAATCTTTTGAGGCTGTTTGATTCACTTTGGAATATTATGCTACTATTTTACTTTGATTCACTATTGGTTTTTTTGAGGGGATATTTTCAACTGAGTTTTTAAAATTTTTATTTCTGTTTTCCTGTCGTATTAGTTTTTTTTTCTTTTTAGAATACTTGTAGGTTGCTTAAGCCTCAGCAATTCTGTGATGGTTTGGGATGGTTTACAAGATCCCTGGTTAGAATTCTTCTGTTAAGCTTGTAAAAGATAGTTTATTTCCTGGGTAGCTTTCTTCAATTAAGAAAAATTCTTTTGTCTTACTGGATTCTGATTTTCCCTTTCTTATTTCTTCTTATGTTCACTGTGTAGTTTCCAGAGTGCTTCTCCATTCCTTTGTTACCCTTCTCTCTCCAAAGGCCTTTCTAAGACCACCTCTTAGAGACCCACATACTCATTCCTCCTTCTAGTAGGCTCTGATCTACCAGGACTCTTTTTCCATTATTTTTGCAAGGAGAGTGGAATTTCTCTTTATAGCTGTGATTTTAGATCAATTTTAAATTTCATTGCTAGGTTCTCTCTTCTGTTTTCAGTATGATTCTCCTCCATCTCCCCCCACCCCTCCACTCTGGCCCCATCCTGCCCTTGTTCCCCAGGTAGGCTTGCACCAGGAGTGTGAGAAATTCCATGCTAAGAGTTGGTGTTAATTTTTTATTCACATGTAATTTGAAATCTAGGTTGTTCTCTCTTTTCTAGTTATGCTGAGAGCATAGGTTTTCTGTAGTTTTATTTATTTTTTATTTTTATTTTTGGAGTATGTGCTGGGAGATTCAGACTTAAGCAGCTGCCATCACCTTGGCTATCCAGAATTCTATCATAAATGTTTAAAGGGATTGAAAAACAATGTTTTACTTATCTCTTGGTAAAATAATTTATTTTCTTTCTTTGAAACAAATGATTTGAGATGTTTCCCAAAATTGTTGTGACATTTCTGTTTGGCTACATAAATTGTCTACAGCATCAATTTAAGAAACAAAGTGCTTAACATTAAGAGAAATAGAGAGAAGATGAGATTTCGCATCAGTTTCACTCTTGGACAAATTCAGATTAGAACATGGGCAATGGAAAGCAAATTAGGGCCTTCAAAATTTATGACCAGTGGGAAAATACATGAGAATAAAATTACATCAAGATTGGTGCTTTGTGTTAAAGATACCTGTGATGAGTCTTCTTTTCAAGAGGAATGAAATGACCTAGATACAAAAAGACAAATATTACATGATCTCACTTAAATGTGGAACCCAAAACAACTTTATCTAGTTACTTAATGGGCTTTTCAAGCTCAACATGTCCAAAATTTAAATGAAGGAATGAATATATATATATATACACACACACACAATGTGTATATATATATAAAATAATGTATTATAAATATACTTAAGTATATATAAATTTAATATATTTTTATTTCCTAATTTTCTCCATTTCTACCCTTTCTTTCCACTCTATTTCCTGCCTTAGTGAATGCCTGCTAATTGGTTTTCTTGCATTCAGTCCTAGGAGCAATAGTGAGAGCTAGGCAGTTTTAAAACAATTTGGCACTTCATTTCCATGATATTGATTTTTTTCCAGATACTTATCTAAGCCCCTGAGAAGGTGGGCCAAGGTGCTCTTCTTGGCTTCTTTCCATGCTTAAATGTTTGGTTACTGTCAAAAGAGCAAAGAGCACGTGCTTTTAGTGAATACATGCTCAAATGAAAAATGACAAGTTGCAACTTAGGTTGAGAAGTAATGATTCATTTTTCTCAACCAAAAAGACTAATTTGTTTTTGTGGGTGGTGGTGCAGAGGTGGCTTGGGTGAGGAGTGGGGGAAATTACTTACTTTTAACCAGCACTTGGCATTATGAAATGCATTTCCAGTAATTAAATGAAAACACATTTCACTTTGAATTGAGTCTGAATAATTTACTACTGCAAGTGAAATTTAAATCTTAGGTACATAAAGAAAAGACTCCCAGGGAAATCTGTAAAAGATGCATTAACAGGGATATAGAAATAATTGTTCTATAAAAAGGAATTTAGTTTGGTTTTTTACCTATGTGATACTTGCTGTACTGATATATGTTAGGGAAAAATAATCAAGTAGTATAAAAAATCAGCTGATCCAGTTGAGCGTGGTGGCTCACGCCTATAATCCCAGTACTTTGGGAGGCTGAGGCTGGCGAATCACCTGAGCTCAGGAGTTTGAGACCAGCCTGGGCAACACGGCAAAGCCACCTCTCTACTAAAAATACAAGAATTAGCCAGATGCGGTGACCAGCCTGGGTAACATGGCAAAACCCTGTCTCTACTAAAAATACAAAAATTAACTGGACGCGGTGGCATGCGCCTGTAGTCCCAGCTACTCAGGAGGCTGAGACAGGAGAATTGCTTGAGCCTGGGAGCCAGAGGTTGCAGTGAGCTGAGATTGTGCCATTGCACTCCAGCCTAGGCAACAGAAGGGACTTTGTCTTTAAAAAAAAAAAAAAAAAAAAAAAGAGGCCAGGCACTTTGGCTCACACCTGTAATCCCTGAACCCGAGTTGGACGGATCACCTGAGGTCAGGAGTTTGAGACCAGCCTGGCCAACATGATGAAACCCCATCTCTACTAAAAATACAAAAAATTAGGTGAGTGTGGTGGCGTGTGCCTGTAATCCCAGCTACTCAGGGGGCTGAGGCAGGAAAATCACTTGACCTGGGAGGCCGAGGTTGCAGTGAGCCAAGATTGCGCCACTGCACTCCAGCCTGGGCAACAAGAGCAAAACTCCGTCTCAAAAAGAAAAAAGAAATCAGCTGATGCAAGGGATCTCTGACCCATAGAGTCTTGCCCATTTCATACTTGTCTTTCTGGTTCTTGGAGAGCCATTTGTTTCTTTTCAGTGTCTTCATTTCTTGCTTTCAAAAGTTAATTATTTTGGTATATTTCCTGAATACCATCCTTGTATCCCTGTACTGTTCTAGCCAGGTGCTTAATTTTTTATTTCCTGTCTTTCCCTTCCTCTCCTCCCCAAACACTCTGTTACCCCATGCTGTCCCTTGTTGCCCAAGAACCTCCAATTTAGAAACTCAATGAGGGTCTGTATGTATGATTTCTTAACATCTACCTCCCTCACAAACATACTTAGATGCATGAATCCCTATTAAATTGTTAGACAGTGTGAGCGGGATGCTCTCCTTCTGTCCTAAGCTTAAGGTTTCTAGAGATTCTCTCACGTCTGTCCTCGTATTTCAGAGTTTCCTCGTCCATAGAACTCTGAGAGCAACAAGTTTTATGCTCTTGTGCCTTCCCATTAGACATCCTGTGGTACCTAGGGGTGAGGATGGTCAAGAGAGAAGCTGGCAGTCACCACTGTCTTGGTGAGGTGTGTGAGAGTGCTAAAGCAGGTTGAAATGGGACTCGGGGCTCTGCTCCTCCTGCAGGAATGGAACAACCTGCTGGACTCTTTATCAGTTATATGTACAGCTCTTCACACTGCCTATAGCCGTGTTCCCAAGAATCCAGGTTACAACTCTAGATTTTCAGAGCTCATCCTCTTTTCCTCCATGGGGAACCACCCAGGTTGTGAGGTGGCTTAATTTTAGATTTTAAAGACAAATGTTCCTGAAAATAGTCCTTGATTGCCCCAGTTGATTTTACATTCTTTTTTCCCCTACCATCAAAATCAGGTGTAGGGAGCCCCCTTTATGTTCCAGTGACTATTTGATTTGAGTGACTCAGCCAGAAGTTGATAGAGGACACACACATACACACTCTTCCATGGGTTTCCTGCTGTAAAGGCCAGCTGCCTCTCAGCCAGCAAAAGCTTAATCAATGCACAGGAGGTGATCCTAGGATGATCAGGAGCCTTGGCAGCCAGTGGAGGAGACATTTTTTGCCAAGGGGGATGTCTTACTGTCAAAACCTGTAACAGTTATGCCTTGGATGATTGGTGTTATCTAGCTGTTAACTGAACTATGCACAGAAAACTGACACTTCTGCAGGCTTTTTTGGTGTTGCTATTTCCTCCTGGATCCAAGTGCTGGAGCAGCTCTTCAGTGCTTAGTGCAGTCACTAGCATCTTGGTTCCTCTGAAGCGTTGGGCAGAATGGGGAGCATTGCCTGGGATACTGATGGGGCTACATCATGGCTGGGGGTGCCAGGTAATCATTTGGGATGATAGGTTTAGTTAAATACTTTTTGGATTGGTATCAATATTACTGGAAATTTGTATTTTTTTTCTACAACTAAAATAAGATTGGAGAACTTGGAAGAAAGTAGTAAAATGACTAAAGGGTGAGAAAACATGATTCGTTAGAAAGAAAATGAATTTACTTAACCCTTAGAAGGGAAAGGTAAGAAGAGACTCAATAATTCTTCATATATAAAAGAAAGGAATTTCTCTTAAGTTAGGAAATGGCTATTATCTATTTCCACGAATGAAGAACAAAATCAGAGGACAAAGCTCTTATTCAGGTGTAAATATGCTTGAGCGCAGCTAGCAGTTATTTGGTACTTTCTCTATCTCAGGTTATGCTAATCACTTTACTTATTATTTCCTGTAATCCTTGAACTACTTTTACAGTAATCTTACTGTTTTTGTCATTCTATGAATGAGAAAACTGAGGCACTTTAAACTTGGGGACCTATCAAAGTATGGTAGGGAAGCAGAAATTGAATGTAGATACAAATACTAGATGTGAAAGTCACAGGTAAGAAATGAAGCAAAAATACAGGAATTAGGAAGACACAGTGAAGCAAAAGTAGTGGTTAAATATCTAGACTATCAAGAACTAGAAGATCCATTGGAATTGAGTAGTGGGTGAAGGGTGGAGGGTCATGAACCCATATAGTAAAAGAAGATGGTGAAGATCAGAATCCAGATAAGTGGTCTGTTTATCAGATATGAAGTGACATGTATAAAAAGACCTTAATTCTGGAGGCAAACTTCAACTTCATCCAGCACGCCTATGTATTTCTGGCCAAAGTAGATTCTTGTTCCCAGGGCATGGACAGTCTAAAAAATGGAACAGGTGAATGAGTGTGAAGAAGACTCCTTCTTTGCCTCATCAATCAACACTTTTGTCTTCATAGCTTAAGTTGTAACATCTATGTCACCAATAACTTATCTTTTAAAATTCCCTTAGGTTTGGATTGCTTTTTAGCAGCTTTATAACATAAAAGGCTTCTAATTAGGAATTTTTAAATAGCAGAATATATGGCATTATTTATATCCCTGTAGGGAAAATATGAATTTCACTGAAACAAAAGAAAACCAACAAAGAAGTGTTTCCTATCAGATGATCACTGTTGGCTTTAAAAGGAAGAGACCTCTAGTTGACTTAGTTGAAGGAAAGCTTTTCTGAGTGGAATCAGACCAAAGCTGAGGCCTTTTATGTTTCTTGTGCTTTGGCTAGGTATGTCATTAGCCTCTGTCTCTGACTGAAAGTGCTGCAGTGAAGCCACATACTCCTGTTCAAAGGGGAGATTAACACTTGTTACTAGTAGAAAACAAAAAGCCAAGGATGAGAAAGTAAAATTGGGTTTAATTTCTATCATCACTGGGTCTAACTTCCACTGTGTTATCACCACCTAACTTGGGCACTGCTGCTCTTGCTGTGACCTTAAATGGGTCAACAGAGTCACTAGGGAGGTTTTTATCTTTCTTTCTGTTTTAATTTTAATTTTAGATTCAAGGGGTATATATGCAGGTTTGTACATGTACATGGTTATATTGCAAGCTGCTAAGCACGGGCTAAGATTCATCCTGTGACCCAGGTAGTGGGCATAGTACACAATAGGTAGTTTTTCAGCCATTACTCCTCTTCTTCCTCTAACCTCTAGAAGTTCCCAATGTCCCCACCTCTACTAGTCCCCAAGAAAGCTTGTTGCTATCGTTATGCCCATGAGTATCCAATGTTTAGCTCCCACTTATAAATGAGAACGTGTGGTATTTGGTTTTCTGTTTCTGTGTTAATTTGCATAATATAATGGCCTCCAGCTGCATCCATGTTGCTGCAGAGGACACAACTTCAATCATTTTTGTGGCTGCATAGTATTCCGTGGTCTATATGTACCGTGTCTTCTTTATCCAGTCCACCATTGATGGGCATCTACATTGATTCCATGTCTTTGCTATTGTGAATGGTGCTGTGATGAACATATAAGTGCATGTGTCTTTTTGGTAGAATGATTTATTTTCTTTTGGTTATATACTCAGTAGTGGAATTGCTGGGGCAAATGATAGTCCTGTTTTTAGTTCTTTCAGAAATCTCCAAACTCCTTTCCACAGGAGTTGAACTAATTTACATTCCCACCAACAATATATAAGCATCCCCTTTTTCTCCATAGCCTTACCAGCATCTGTTGTTTTTTTGACTTTTTCATAATAGCCATTGATTTTTCATAATAGCCATTCTGACTGTGAGGTGGTGTCCCATTGTGGTTTTATTTTGCATTATCCGATGAATAGTGATGTGGAGCATTGTTTCATATGTTTGTTGGCCACCTGTATGTCTTCTTTTGAGAAGTGTCTGTTCATGTCCTTTGCTCACTTTTTAATGGGGTTATTTGGTTTTTGCTTATCTAATTGTTTAAGTTTCTTATAAATTCTAGATATTAGACCTTTGTCAGATGCCTAGCTTGTGAATATTTTCTCCCATTCTGTAGATTGTCAGTCTGCAATGTTGATAATTTTCTTTGCAGAAGCTCTTCTGTTTAATTAGATCCCACTTCTCACTTTTTTTTTTGGTAATTGGTTTTGAGGATTTAGTGATAAATTATTTCCCAAAGTCAATGTCCAGAATGGTGTTTCCTCGGGAATCCTATAGTTTGAGGTCTTACCTTTAAATATTTAATCCATTTTGAGTTAATTTTTATATGTGGTTAAAGAGAAGTGTCTGGTTTCATTCTTCTGCATATGACTAGTCAGCTGTCCCGGCACTGTTTATTGAATAGGGAATCCTTTCCCCATTGCTTGTTATTGTAAACTTTGTCAAATGGATGCAGGTGTGTAGCTTTGATTCTGGGCTCTCTCTTCTGTTACATTGGTCTATGTGTCTGTTTTTGTACTAATACCATGCCCTTTTGGTTACTGTAGCCTTAGAGTACAGTTTGAAGTTGGGTAATGTGATGCCTCTGGCTTTATTCTATTTGTTTAGGATTGTTTTGGCTATTCAAATTCTTTTTTGGTTCCATTTGAATTTTAAAATACTCTTTTTCTCATCCTGTGAAAAATGTCATTGGTAGTTTGATTAGGAATATTGTTGAATCTGTAGATTGCTTTGGGCAGTATGGCCATTTCAATAATATTGATTTCTTCCTATCCATGAGCATGGAATGTTTTCCCATTTGTTTGTGTTGTCTGTGATTTCTTTGAGCAGTGTTTTGTAGTTCTCCTTGTAGAGATCTTTCTTTCACCTCCTTGGTTAGAAGTAGACCTACGTTTTTTGTTTTTCTTTTGGTGGGGTGGGGCAATTGTAAATGTGATTGCTTTCTTGATTAGACTCTCAGCTTGAACGTTATTGGTATATAGTACTGCTACTGATTTTTGTACTTTGATTTTGTATCCTGACACTTTACTGAAGTTGTTTATCTGTTTCAGGAGCCTTTAGATAGAGTCTTTAGGGTTTTCTAGATGTAGAATCATATTGTCAGTGAAGAGAGATCATTTGAATTCTTTTTTTCCTGTGTGGATGCCTTTTATTTCTTTCCTTGCCTCATTGTTTCAGCTAGAACTTCCAGTACTATGTTGAAGATGAGTAGTGAGAGTGGGCATCTTTGTCTTGTTTCAGCTCTCCAGGGGAGTGCTTCCAGCTTTTGCTCATTCAGTATGATGTTGGCTGTGGGTTTATCATAGATGGTTCTTATTATTTTGAGGTCTCTTCCTTCAACATGTACAAAAAAAAAATGTGATTCACCACATAAAAAGAATTAAAACCAAAACCATGTGATCATCTTGATGGACACAGAAAAACCTTTTAATAAAATCTAACATCCCTTCATGATAAAAAACTCCTAACAAACTAGGCCTAGTTTTATTTTTTTGTGTATGTTGAACCAATGTTGTGTCCCTAGAATAAAGCTTACATGATTATGGTGAATTAACTTTTTGATGTGCTACTGGATCCAGTTTGCTAGTATTGTTGCCAAGACCAGCTTGGTCATGGAGACCCCAACCCAGTGGTGTTAGAGGAATTAAGACAAAGACAAAGAAATAGAGTGCAAAGTGGGAATCAGGGAGCTAACAGCCTTCAGAGCTGAGAGCCTCAAACAGAGTTTGACCCACCTATTTATTGACAATAAGCCAGTGATAAGCATTGTTTCTATAGGTTATAGATTAGCTAAAAGCATTCCTTACAGGAAACAAAGGGACAGGCTCTGGCTTGTTATCTGCAGCAGGAACATGTCTTTAAGGCGCAGATTGCTCATGCTATTGTTAGTGGTTTAGGAACGCCTTGAGTGGTTTTCTGCCCTGGGTGGGCCAGGTGTTCCTTGTCCTCATTCCGGTAAACCGGCAACCTCCAGCATGGGCATCATAGCCATCAAGAGCATGTCACAGAGATTTTGTTCATGGCCAGTTTCTCATGGCCTGTTTATGGCCAGGCTTGAGGCCTGTTCCTAGCAATTGTGTTGAGGATTTTTACATCTGTGTTCATCAGGGATATTGGCCTGTAGTTTTCTTATTTTTTTGTGTCTTTGCCAGGTTTTGGTATCAGGCTGATGCTGCTTTTGTAGCATGAGTTAGAAAAGAGTCCTATCCCTTCTCCTCAATTTTTTAGAATAGTTTCAGTAGGATTGCTATAAACTCTTCTTTGTACATCTGGTGGAATTTTGACTGTAAATTCTTCTGGTCCAGAGCTTTTTTTTTGGTTGGTGCGCTTTGTATTACTGGTTCAATTTTGGAACTTGTTATTGGTCTGTCCAGGGTTTCAATCTCTTCCTGATTCAATCATGTTAGGTTGTTTCCAGAAATTTATCCATTTCCTTTAGATTTTCTAGTTTATGTGCATTGAGGTGTTCATAATAGTCTCTGAGGATCTTTTGTATTTCTGTGGGATTGGTAGTAATGTCATCTTTGTCATTTTGGATTGCACTTGTTTGGATCTTCTTTCTTTTTTCTTTGTTAATCTAGCTAGTGGTCTATTGATCTTGTTTATCCTTGCAAAAAACCAACTTTTGATTTCACTGATCCTTTATATGTATTTTGGGGTCTCAATTTCATTTAGTTCTGCTTTGATTTTGGTTGTTTCTTTCATTCTGCTAGCTTTGGGGTTAGTTTGTTCCAGTTTTTCCAGTTCCTCTAGGTGCCATGTTAGATGGTTAATTTAAGATCTCTCTAAATTCCTGAGGTAGGCATTTAGTATTATAAATTAACATTGCTTTTGCTGCATCCCCAAAATTTTGGATGTTGTGTCTCTGTTTTTATTAAATAATTTTTTTATTTCTGCCTTAATTTTGTTGTTTACCCAAAAGTCATTTAGAAGCAAATTGTTTAATTTTAATGTACTTGTGTGGTTTTGAGAGGTCTTCTTGGTATTAATTTCTATTTTTATTCCACTGTGCCCTGAGAGTATGGTTGGTATGATTTTCATTTTTTTGAACTTATTGAGACTTGATTTATTGCTGAGCATGTGGTCAATCTCAGAGTATGTTCCACGTACAGGTGAGAAGAATGTATTATATATTCTGTGGCTGTTGAGTGGAATATTCTGTAGATGTATATTAAATCCAGTTGGTCAAGCGTCAATCTCAAGTCCAGAATTTCTTAGTTGGTGCCTCAATGATCTGCCTAATTTTGTCAGTGCAATGTTGAAGTCCCTCACTAGTATTATATGGCTAAGTCTTTTGGTAGGTCTAGAAGTACTTGTTTTATAAATCTAGGTGCTCTAATGTTGAGTCTGTATATATTTAGGATATTTAAGTCTTGTTGAATTGAACCTTTTATCATTATGTAATACCCTTCTTTGTCTTCTTTTACTGTAGTTGGTTTAAAGATTCTTTTATCTGATAAAAGAATAGCAACTCCTGATCTTTTTTTGTTTTCTGTTTACGTGATAGATCTTTTCCCAAGTCATTACTTCGTAGCCTATGGGTGTCATTATGTGTGTGTGAGTGATAGGTCTTGTTTTTTTTTTAATTCAACTTGCCGATTTGTGCCTTTTAAGTGGGGGTGTTTAGACTGTTTACATTCAAGGTTAATGTTGATATATGAGGTTTTGATCTTATCAAAGTTGTTACCTGGCTGTTTTGTAGTTTCTATTGTGTGGTTGCTTTATGGGTTCTGTGGGCTATTTATTTAAGTGTGTTTTTGTGGTAGCAGTTATTGTTCTTTCATTTCCATGTTTAGGACTCCCTTAAGGATCTCTTGTAAGACTCCTGTAGTGGTAATGAATTCCCTTAGTGCTTGCTTGTCTGGACAAGATTTTATTTTTTCTTTCACTTATGAAGATTAATTTAGTGGGATATGAAATTCTTGGTTGGAATTTCATTTTAGAATGCTGAAAATGGGCTCCCAATCTCTCCTGGCTTATAAGTTTTCTGCTGAGAAGTCTGCTGTTAGCCTGATGGGATTCGCCTTCATGTGATCTGATGTTTTTTCCCAGCTGCCTTTAAGATTTTTTTTATAACATTGACCTTGAGTAGTCACCAGACTATTCATCTTGCTAGAGATGTCTAGCTCTCTAGCATGATTAGGCAAATATTCTTGAATTATTCTCTCAAATATGCTTTCCAGGTTGTTTACTTTTTCTCCTCTCACAGAAATTTTGATAATTCATAGTTTTGGTCGCTTTACATAATTCCCTAATTCTCAATGACTTTGTTCATTTTTAAAAATAGTTTTTTCTTATTTTTGTCTGATTGAGTTAATTCAAAAAGACCCATCTTCAAGCTCTGAAATTCTTTCTTCATGTTGATCTTGGCAATTGATAAAGCTTTCAACTGTATTTTGAAATTTCTTAAGTGAGTTTTCAATTCCAGAAGCTCTGACTGATTTATTTTTAAGATGTTTATCTCTTTCCTCATGTCCTTCATTGCTTTAGCACTTTCTTTGTGTTGATTTTCAACTTTGTCTTCCATCTCATTGAACTTATTTGCAATTTGTGCTTTGAATTTTTTATCTGTAACTTCTATGTTTCCATTTTGGTTAGGTATCATTGCTGGAGAGCTAGTGTGATCTTTTAGTGGTGTTGCTTCATCCAGGTTTTTCATGGTGCCAGAATTCTTTAGCTGGTTCCTTCTCATCTGTAGTCACTGGCATTTCTAATTTTTGTAATTATTTTCTTGCAGGTAGGATATTTTCTTTGCTTTCTTTCCTTGTAATATTGTTTTCTCTCCCTTTCCCTTTCCCCCCTTCCTAGGAAGTGTGACTGTAGACAATGATTGGTAGTCTTTTGGCTTTTCTGTTATAGCCCTATGCACTATAGGGCTGCACTTTACTGGCAGGTTTTGTATTGGGCTACGCAGGTTTTATATTGGGCTGTGCAGTTTGACCTACAAGCTGGCTATGGTCAGTGCAGCTGGGTATATACTTGATCATTGTTTACTGGGAGAAGCTCTCTGTTGCTTCAGGCAATGGGCTAATTCATGGAGTGCACAGTGGTCTGAGCTCCCTGCTTTGCTCCGGGGGGTGGGGTGGGAGCAAGATGGATGGGGCCATACTGGGTAGGCCCCCCCTACAGATTTCCTGATGGCAGGTACGAGGATCTGGAGGTACAAGGGAGAATGTAATGAGCATCCACCGAGAGGTGTGCCTAGGTGTTGAGACGGAAACCTCCTTGGATCCAAGTTGTCTGCACAGGGAGAGAGGGAGCAGCCTAAGCTCTTAGTCCGGGAAAGTGAGTGTTCTAGATTCCTTGAGATCTGCCTGGGTGTGGAGTGTAAAGGGCCCTGCTGCACCACACAGTCTCTGCACAGGAAGGGTCGGGCAGCTCAGGCTGTTAAATCAGGTTAACAGGTGCTCTGACTGCCTGGAGGTATCACTGGCATGGGACAGAGAGGGCCCTACTTCAACATAATCTCTGCACAGCAAGGGTGAGGCAGCTCAGGATGCTGAGTAGGTGAGCAGGTACTCTGAATGCCTGGAGATCTGCTTGAGGGTGGAGTGGAGAGGCGCTCCCCTGTACCTGAAACTCTGCACAGGAGGGTGGGGTGGCTCAGGCTGTAACTGTGTGAGCAAGTGCTTTGGATGCCTGGAGATATGCATGGGTATGGAGTACATAGGGCCCCACTATACCATGATCTATGCTCAGGAAGGGTAGGGTAGCTCAGGCTGTTGATCTGGGTGAGTGGGTTCTTCAAACACCTGGGGATCTGAAGTTTAATCAGCATGGTGCAAAGAAGGCTCAGATGCACTACGATCTCTTTGCAGGAAGGGTGGGGCAGCTCAGGCTGCCGTTCCAGGCAAGCAAGTGCTTCAATGCCTGGAGATATGCCTGGGTATGGATTGGAAAGGGCCTTGCTGCATCATGATCTTTGTGCAGGAAGGGTGGGGTAGCTCAGGCTGGAGGAGTGGGTGCTCCGACTGCCTGGAGATCTGTCTGAGAGTGGGGTGGAGAGGGACCCACTGTACCACTCTCTCTGCATAAGAAGAGTGGGTGTCTCTGGCTGCTGAACTAGCAGAGAGTGCCCCCTGATGGCTGGATTTTTGCACAGGACTAATGGGATGGCTCAGGCTGTCAATCCAGGTGAGCGGGTGCTTTAGTGCCTGGAGATTTGCCTGGGCATGGAGCAGTACCACGGTTTCTGCGCTGTACCGTGGTTTCTGCATAGGAAGGGTGGGTGGGGACGACTCAGGCTGTAGTCTAGGTGAGCAAGTGCACTCGAGGGTTTAAATTTTATAGGCCAAGTTGCCACCTGAGCCTCAATTTCAAAAGAACTTTGTGTAACAAATGTGACATCATTTCTGGGTATTCAGTTAAATATGGAAAAGATACACATTTTGAATATAATGATTACAATCCTCTAGCCATCATCCTGGCCCTGGCCCTCTTCATCACTGCAGCTATCTTCTGTATCTTTGCTTTAATATTTTCCTTCAACTCAATCTCATATATGACTACTAGGCTAATTTTCCTAACATAATATTTTGTCATGTTCCCCCATTCTAAAGAAACGATAGTGATTCCTTACCTCCGTTCAGATCAAATCCAAACTTCTTCTGATCTTTGAAAATCCAATGGAAGCTTTTATTCATTGCTTTCATCTGTATGTATTGAACTTTCACCGTTCAATAACTCATGATAATTAATATAAAGTCATGATAATGAATAATCAAAATTACAGAAATCTTTGAAATTAAGAGTTTCAGATAAGTGACTATTTCTAATATTGGAAGTTAACGTTTTTTGTTGTTTTTGACTGGAATCTTAAAAATTAAATACCTCTACATATCCATGCTTTTTAATTTAAATTATTTATATTCACTGAAGTACTATAGGGATATAGTCTTTGGTAATTTGGTATCTTAAACCCATCATCTTCCCTACCTTCTTCCTAGGTATGCTGTGTTTTTTGAAGGAGGAAGCCATAGGTAGCAATTTTTTTATGACAGATTTTTTTGAGGTATAATTTGCATACAGCAAAATTAACTGTTTGTTTTATACAGGTCTATGAGTTTTGAAAATGCATACTGTTGTGTATCTACCACCACAATAAAAATATAGAACAGTTCTACCACCCACAAAATTCACTTCTGTCCCTCGTGGTTAACTCCTCTTCCTGATATCTGGCAATGATTGCTTTGTTTGCTATCCTTGTAGTTTTGTCTTTTTTCAGAATGTTACGTAAATGGAGTCATGTAATAATGTAGCTGTTTGTGTGTGGCTTCTTTCACTTAGCATAATGCATTTAGGATTCATCCAGTTGTGTGTATCAGTAGTTTATTTATTTTTATGGCTGAATAATATATGGCTGTATCACAATTTGCTTCTCTATTCATTAGCTGAAGGATATTTGAGTTGTTTGCAATTTTTGATTATGATGAAAAAAGCTGCCATAAAAAATCATGCTCTGATTTTTACATGAATGTAAGTTTTCATTTTACTTGGGTAAATATCCAGGAGTAGGATTTCTAGGTCATATGGTAGCATATAATTAACTTTATAAGAAATTGCCGAAATGTTTTTCAGAGTGGCTGTACCTTTTTGCATTCCCAGCAGCAGTGGATAAGAGTTTCAGTTGCTCTGTATCCTCACAGGAATTTTGTAGTAAGATTTTTAAAAAATGTTTTCAATTTTAGCTACTTTTACAAGAATTTAGTGGTATCTCATTGTGGTTTTAATTTGTACTTCCCTAATGACTATGTTAATAATCTTTTCATGTGCTTATTTGCCTTCCATAGATCTTTTTTTTAGTGAAGTATCTGTTAAAGTCTTTTGCCTTTTTTTAGGGGAGGTGTATTAGTATGCTAGATGGCCATAATAAAAGAACTCAGATTGGGTGGCTGAAACAGCAGAAATTTTTATCTTCACAGTTCTGGAGGCTAGGAGTCTAAGATAAAGGAGTCAACAAGTTTGGTTTCTTCCAAAGCCTTAGCTTGCAGGCAGTCACCTTTTAGCTGTATCCTCACATGGTTTTTCCTCTGTGTACACACATTCCTGGTGACTCTGTGTGTTCAAATTTTCTCTTCTTATAAGGACAGCGGTCGTATTGGATTAGGGTCCACCCTAATGGCCTCATTTTAATGTAATTACCTTTTTAAAGGCCTTATCTCAAAATACAGTCACATTCTGGTATTCAGGACCCCCCATGGATACCAAAATCGTGGATACTCAAGTCCTTTATATAAAATGGCATAGTATTTGCATATACCTGAAGTATATAGACAAAGACAGAGAAATTTTGGCAGAGTTAAAGCATTTTCCATATAAGACCAATTACAATGATTTGTTTGGTTACAGATTGTTATATTCCAAGGAAGTTTACTTTATTACTCCATGAGGAGGGGTAAAGATCTGAGGGAATCTTATCTCTGTTGCCATGTGGCCTTCCTAATTATTAATATTTACAGGAAAAAAAGTCAGAAGTTGCAGCTGCATATGCCATGTGACTCAGGCTACATAGCTACATTCCTCTCAAGGCTCAGAATAATATAAAGTTCCAATAGATTTAAATTTGAATTATTTAATTTCACATAGCCTATACACATCCTCCCATATAGAGTTTAAATCATCTCTAGATTACGTATTATACCTATAAAATGTAAATGCTATGTAAATAGTTGTTATATCATTTTTAAAATTTGCATTATTTTAAATTGTTGTATTGTTATTTTTTATTTTTAAGTTTTTTTCCAATGTTTTTGATCTGCAGTTGGTTCAGTCTGTGGGTTTGGAATCTGTGAATATGTAGGGTCCCCTATATTTACAGTGTAATTTAATGAGCCTCTTAAGTTATGCAAAGGTATACTTAGACTCTAGTCTTGGATGGAAAGTGATAGCTAATTGCTCTGCATAATAAAGTAGTAGGCTGAACATGGATATCTGACATGAAATATTATTAGTTTCATAATCTGTGTTGCTATGTATTTCTCTGTTATCACTAATATTTAGTACAAATGTTATGGATTTTTTTTAGTCAAGTCTGGAGAATAGTAGAGGAGGTGTGGTGGAGACATATAGCGTTAGCATGTATGAAAAGCATAGCAAGTATAGAAGACAGTGAGTGAGAATTCCATGAGAGGTGTCCTGAGAGTGTAAAGCTCCTGGGAATCCTTGAAAATCCTGGAAAGCATGTATGATGAGGGCTTGAGACATTTTATCTGGATATTAAAGAAAAGGATGATCTTAGCCAGATTATAATAGTTAGGCATTTCATCATGTAATAATAGTCTTCACTTCATACATTGTTCATTCATTTTATCATACATCCAACATTAATTTGTTGTACTGTTTTACAAGGTTACAACATTTAAAGATAGCATTCAAGTATTCATGAAGCTAGGTATAGGAGGAGAGAGAAACATGAGCAAGTGATTGCCTTATGTAGTGATAATTCAGTAAACATGTACAGCTATGGAGAAAGGTCAAAGGGGAACGTGATCAACTCCATTTGGGGAAAGGGTCATGAAGGGCTTTACATTTTGAAGGTGGAGATGTTGCAAGGTGAAATCCAGAATTGGGGCTCAACTCAGAAGGCCAAGTGGATCCTTGGCTTTGGCTTTGTGCAGGAAAGAATTCAAGAGTGAGCCAACAGAGAGAAATAAAAGCAAGTTTATTGGAAGAAAAAAGGAACAAAAGGAAGGCTACTCCATAGGCAGAGCACCCTATCCCCCCAGTCCCAGGCTTCTCATTGGTTATAATTGTGGTTATTTCTTGATTATGTATGCTTACTAAGCGGTGGATTATGCATGAGTTTTCTGGGAAAGGAGCAGGGAGCTCCCAGAACGGTGGTTTTCTCCCCTATCCAGACCATACAGGGTTAACTTTTGGGCATTGCCATGACATTTGTCATGGCACTGGAGGGAGTGTTTTTTAGCATGCTCATGCATTATAATTAGCGTATAACGAGCAGTGAAGGTAACTGGAGACGGCTTTCATTGCCATTTTGGTTCTAGCTGGTTTTGGCCAGTTTCTTTCACTGTCTCTTGTTTTACCAGTGGTGTCTTGTGACCTGTTGTCTTGAAAACTAGTCCTGCTGCATTTTTATCTGAGATAGAACTGATAAGAGGGGAAATATAATTCTATGTATAGAGTGATTAGTATTCATATCTTTGTGTAAAAGCACAGAGATACGAAATATAGGTGCAAGTCCAGGAAGTACGAATACTTTAATATGGCTGGAGTGTAGGCTGCTGTAAATCAAACTTCTCTCAAAAGTTTGTGAGTTCCTTTATGAGTGAATCTATGCGGTGAAACTTACACATTTGCCACATTGCCTAGCAATTACTAAATAACTAAATAATCATTGAATCAAGTTTTGTGATGATTTTGGAAAGTATTCTTATTGTGAGGTTATAATTTTTGGTACGATTTGATTTAAGAAAGACAGAATTTTTTTACTTTGTTTTAGCCAAGAGTTTGTAGGAGACTAAAGAGCAGTGGTTTCCATCATTGATCTGTGTATCTTATAGTTGATTATTGTTTTATATTTGTAGCAAACATTCTCATTCTTTTTGCAGAAAGACCCTAGAACAGTTTCTGGCCCTTAATAGTTACATAATAAATATTTCACTGACTAAAATGTCTTTCTTTTCACAGAGACAAAAGCATACATAATTAAGGCCAAAATTTATGTGGTCTCATCTTTGGCAAGATGCAGGCATGTCTAAAAACATCCACTCCCGATTTAACTTTCACTTTGCCCCTCTTGTACCAAACCTGTTTTCTCTTTTTCTTACTATCCTCAACAAGAAGGATTTGCAACTCTTATTAGGGGAATTCACTTTTTTTTTTCTTCAGTTTCTGAAGAGTTAAACAGAATTAAATGTTCTTGTAACGAAATTTTCAAAAGAGGAACTTGTGATTGGGAAGGAATTACTGAATCCATAAAGTAAAAGCTGTAGACGATAGTCTAGCACCACTGCTTCAGCAGAAGTTTAAGCCATTGAAGTTCAGATTTAGCTTCATAATAGATGCTTGCTTTGTAAGCTTAGTACATCCTTATGTTCTGATATTCCAAGAGAAATGGAAACTTTTTGCTGGTGCAGTGGTTTTCAACTAGGGGCAGTTTTACCCTAGAGGGGACATTTGGCAATCTTTGGACAAATTTTTGGTTGTTACATTGTGTTGAAAAGGGGAAGTGAGTGCTATTGGTATCTAGTGTGTAGAAGCCAGGGATGTGAAAACATCTTGCAGTGCAAAAGATAACCCCCACAACACAGAATTACTTGTTAAGACAAAAAGTCTTGGCCGGGTGCAGTGGCTCACACCGCTAATTGCCCCCCCTCCCCGCGCTTTGGGAGGCTGAGGCAGGAAGATCACTTGAGCCCCAGGGCTTTGAGAGTAGCCTGGCCGACATGGTGAAACCTGGTCTCTACAAAAAATACAATAAATAAATAAATAAATAAATAAATAAATAAATAAATAAATAAGACAAAAATTAGCTGGGTGTGGTGGCACATGCCTGTAGTCTCAGCTACTCAGGAGGTTGAGGTGAGAGGATCACTTTATCCTGGGAGGTCAAGACTGCAGTGAACTGTGACCATACCACTGGACTCCAGCCTGGGCAACAGAGCAAGACCCTGTGTCAAAGAAAAGAAAAAGACAAAAAATCTTAAACCAAAGTTTTTTCTGGCCCCAAAAACTCAATAGTGCTGGGGTTGAGGAATTCTGTGTTAAAGTAACACAGAATTGGGTCACAGTTATAGTCTCATTGGGGTGTGTGTGTGTGTGTGTGTGTGTTGCAAACTTGCCAAATAACACAAATTCTAGTCTGTTGAATATGGAAACCTCACTTGTTTAAGGCAGTCTGTATGTCTAGACAAGATCCAAGTGATCTATCAAATGTATAATGTGCCTTTAAAAAAATAAACTCAGATACATATTTACCTAAAAGGCTGGATTGACTTTGAGAAGCTGATTTTAAAAAGAACTTTTGTAGGAAATCGGTATGTTGAAGAGATATCTGTACTCTTATTTTTATTGCAGCACTGTTTACAATAGCTAAGATTTGGAAGCAACCTAAGTGTCCATCAACAGATGAATGGATAAAGAAAATGTGGTACTTATACACAATGGAGTACTATTCAGCCATAAAAAAGAATGAGATCCTGTCATTTGCAAAACATGGTTGGGACTGGAGGTCATTATGTTAAGTGAAATAAACCAGGCACAGAAAGACAAACATCACATGTTCTCACTTATTTGTGAGATCTAAAAATCAAAACAACTGAACTCATGAAGATAGAGAGCAAGAGAACGGTTACCAGAGGTTGGGAAGGATAGTAGGAGGGTGGCAGGGGAGGTGAGGATGGTTAGTAGGTACAAAAAATTAGTTAGAAAGAATGAATAAGACCTAGTATTTGATACCACAACAGGGTGATTATAGTCAATAATAATTTAATTGTACATTTAAAAATAACTAAAAGAGTATAATTGGATTGTTTGTAACATAGAGGATATATACTTGAGGGGATGGATGCCCTATTTTACATGATGTGATTATAATGCATTACATGCCTGTATCAAAACATCTTTTGTACCCCATAAATATATACACCTACTATGTACCCACAAAAATTAAAATTAAAAATTAAAGAACATCACTTTTCTTTTTTTAAAATTTTTTATTATACTTTAAGTTCTGGGGTACATGTGCAGAATGTGCAGGTTTATTACATAGATATACATGTGCCATGGTGGTTTGCTGCATCCATTCACCCATCATCGACATTAGGTATTTCTCCTAATGCTATCCCTCTTCTAGCCCCCCATCCCCCGACAGGCCCTGGTGTATGATGTTCCCCTCCCTGTGTCCATGTGTTCTCATTGTTTAACTCCCACTTATGAGTGAGAACATGCGGTGTTT
The DNA here is from genome assembly GCF_028885655.2 of Pongo abelii. Taxonomy (NCBI): domain Eukaryota; kingdom Metazoa; phylum Chordata; class Mammalia; order Primates; family Hominidae; genus Pongo; species Pongo abelii. The sequence continues at coordinate 76,757,025 of NC_071993.2, forward strand.
GGTTTTCTGTTTTCTTGTGTTTGTTTTCTGAGAATGATGGTTTCCAGCTTCATCCATGTCCCTGTGAAGGACATGAACTTATCCTTAAAAAAACCCCCTTTTCCTAAACATACATATGTTTTTCAGAGGTTGAACAAAGCAGCTTCAAAAAGGATTAAATTGATTTCAACTTTAGGGGGATTTATGTGTCCTTCATAAGAGATTCTTACATTTCTATTATTTTATTTAGTATATTTTTAAGGGTGTTAGGACTTTGAAAGTACGGAGAAAAATTAGGAAATCAGAATGATTTTGGATAGAATGAATAACACTGTAGGTCTCCTTTTAGTAACTCTCACGAAATTTTTCAATGCTTTTTAAAGCTTTAAGTGAACAGAAAAGACTGTTTTTTGTTCTTAGAGTTTTCAGCTCACAAAATTTTCAAAAAATTAGCATTGGTCCCAGGTACACTCTTCCAACCCTTTCTTATTTCCCAACTACCTCTGACAGTAGACAGTAAGATGTACGCATCTGCCTCAAAGCAGTGAACTTAAGCTTAACTTCCTTATACCAATGCAAGTTCTTATCAAAACAAATGAAAATAAAAATAGGAGAAGTGATTGTTTTAGGTAAGCTGTCATTTGCTGTTGTGACAAAGAAACCCCCTCATTTCAGTGGGAGCATTCACAATAAAATTTTTTTTCCTCAGTCACCTAATAATCCAATGTGTGTGTTCCCGGTTGCTGGGCAGCTTTCATCTACCTGGCATTTCAGGGATCCAGGAATAAAAAGCTGATTCCATTGTGTGGCTTCTGTATCATCTGCCTGTAACCAGTAAAAGGGGAAAGGGAGAAAAATCCCTACCTGCTTCTTAATAGCACCAGCAGAAAACGGCATATATCACTTACGTTCACATGTTCTTTTGATGAGAACTAGTTAGAAGGCTTGTACACAGATGTGAGGGGGCCTGAGTGCCTCCAAGCTACATCTCTGTACCCTGGAGGGGCAGACCATGCTACATAAGATTTGTTCAGTTTTTTAAAGGCTTCTATACTGACACTCTTTGGCTGAATATATGTGGTCACATGTCTACAATGGTGGTGCATACACTAAATATTTTTTAAAAACATTTAAATTATATTTCGTCTTTTCCTTTTTTTTTTTTTTTAAAGAAACAGGGTCTTGCTATGCTGCTCAAGCTGGCCTCAGACTCCTAGGCTGAAGCAATCCTCCCCCATCAGCCTCCTGAGTAGCTGGGACTACAGGCATAAACCACCATGACTGGCCTGTTCCCTACTTTATTAACATAGAGGGGAACAACACACACTGGGGCCTATCAGAAGGTGGCAGGTGGGAGGAGGGAGAGGATCAGGAAAAACAACTAGTGGGTGCTCGGCTGAATACCTGGGTGATGAAATAATCTGTACAACAAACTCCCATGACACAAGTTTACCAATGTATTAATAACAAACCCACGTGTGTACCCCTGAACTTAAAATTAAAGTTAAAAAAAAAGAAAGTTGGAGGCTAGGCACAGTGGCTCATGCCTATAATGCTAACACTTTGGGAGGCCGAGGCTGGCAGATTGCTTGAGCCCAGGAGTTTGAGACCAGCCTGGGCAACATGGCAAGACCCAGTCTCTACAAAAAATACAAAAATTAGCCAGGCATGGTGGGGCACACCTGTAGTCTCAGATACTCAGGAGGGTGAGGTGGGAGGATCACTTGAGCCCAGGAGGTCAAGGCTGCAGTGAGCCATGATTGCACCACTGTACTCCAGCCTAAGTGACAGAGTGAGGCCCCATCTCAAAAAATAAATAAATAAATAAATAAAAATAAATAAAATAAAACAAAAGAAAGAAACTTACAGTCACACTAGTCACAGAGTCATGAGTTACAACCTAGAGAGTCAACCGTAGAGCCTATGTTTTTAAACACATGGTCTCTAAGATGTTAGATTAAATGAGTATTTAGAATGAAAATATATTATTCAATAAATGGGAATCAGGTGGTTATCATTTTAGGTGTAAAGGGTGTATGAAATGATGCGTAGGGGATAGATAACAAAGGATTTTTTTAAAAAAAGCAATATTTGAATGGCATGAAAGTCTATTAGAGAATGAAGTCTAAAAGTAGGGAAAATTGTGAAGGACTAAGATCATCCAAACTTATGTAGGGCTAATATCATAATATTTCAAATTTAGTGTGGTTATTGGGCATGAAAAAAGCTGGAAGATTCTGTCACTATTTGGTTTACCAAGACAATAATGTGTAGTCAAAAGCTTAACTAGCCATGCTCAGACTATAGATTTTTAATGATTAAAGTAGTTTTTCCCTCTGAAATTTTAAAATGTGAAACTTTGTTACTATGAGATTTGGTTCCAGTTCAACAATTTTCTTTTTCTTTTTTTTTGAGAGATCTCACTCTGTCTCCCAGGCTGAAGTGCAGTGGTGTGATCATAGCTCACTGCAGTCTTGAACTCTTGGGCTCATGCGATCCTCCCACCTCAGCCTCCCTAGCCACTGGGACTATAGATGTGTGCTACTGTGCCCAGCAACATTTTTCTTTTTGTTCAGTGTGCCCTTTGGTTTTCTCTCTGCTCCCTCGTTATTCCACATTGAAATTTAGGGAGCATCTATTGATTGCTACCTTAATTGTGGATCTTCACCATAACATAGCTATGATCTTTTAAAGTGCTTGTAGATTAGAGTCTGGTATTAAGTTATGATGAAGAATCAGTGGGAAAGTGGTACAAATCCAGAAAGACAAACAACTGTTTGTCATATGTAAGAAACAATTTTATAGGCATGTGTTGGCTACCATCAGATATTATTTGGATTTTCAAACACCGCTTGACATCTCATAGTTTGTGATATTTCTCTACCCTCATTTCCCCGGAAGCTCATTTTGTCCCGCTTTGGATATAGCAAACCCATATTTTACTCTTGCCATCTTCTTTGGCTTTGTTCACACATGAATGTACAGCCAACACTGAAATTCTTCCTAGGGAGAAAAATATGTCTCAGTTTTTGGCTCTGCATATCTGATTATCCTAAAAGCAATGGTAGCACCTAAACTTTTCTATAGTAGAACGATTATAATTAAGTAGAAAGAGAAGAAAACAATTCATTATACCACAGTATTCATACTTCATTGTTATATTTGATTATTTGACTGAATATAGAAAGCTATTGCTGGGTTAATCTCACAAAAAAACTTGTTGTATTGTTTTCCAACTCTATTTTATTATTTTGTGGCACAACTTTGAACATATTTAGATTGCTTACATTTTAAAAAAGAATCTGGGCATATTTCCCCTATGAGATACCATTAATAAAGCATCACATATAATTAGAAAAAATAGCATTGTACAGATGAAGAGAGAAAATTTTTTTTTGGCAGAAACAAATTATGGTGCATATTAGTATGTCTTTAGATCCAAAGAACATTTGATAATTGTGTACAATTAACTCCAAAATAAGTTTTGATTCTTCTTTGGAAGCATATATAGAATTTTAGATACAAACTAAAATGGTAAATAAAAAGTAACCTGACAGGTAGAAAACATACCTGCAGGAATTCTATAGAGATAAAACCATACAAGTGAAAATACTATACAAATTGAAACAAAAATATGACTTTGGGAGGAGAGGAATTGTTCTCAGTTGACAAGGTAAATGGCAGTGTCTTTCGATGTGGGGGAAGATAACTAAATGCTTGATTTTCATGTGGTTATTGTTAATTTTTTGTGTATGTGCAGTACAGAGGCTGTTTTTCACCTTCTCCAAATAAAAGAACATTCTACAGTCTCCTCTGTGTTTTATTTTCTTGTTTATTTTTCTGATAGGCAGTAGTTCTCTCCCCTGGGTGCTGAGTTGACCTCCATGTGAGTTATAACCATAGCTGGGGACAAGGGCATACAGTATTATCAAGGATAATTGTTTCATGGTACATCTTTCCCTGAAGGCTGTGGACCCTTTTTTGAAATGTGCTCTTTACTTGAAACCTCTATTATTTATTTGTTTGTTTTGGATTTTTTCCTTTGAATAGCAGGCATCATAAATTGATAAAACTTTACTAGAAAAATTGATTCTAGCCTCATCGTTTTCCTCTCTTTTCCTTTCCTTTCCTCATCTAAAATCTAGAATATACAAACTCTCTTATTGTGAAATACTTGGGGAGGGCAGCTTTGAAACCATCTTTCTATTGCATGAGAGTATTATAGCTGGTATTTTGAGTTGGGCGATTAAGGCTGAAAATGGTTTTGTTGTTAGACTGGAGAATGAGAGTAATAGAATTACTTTAAAAAATAAAATTCTATGTAAAAACAGGGTCCTTTTATAAATAGAATGCAACATTTTTCAGATATCAAAAGTTACTGCTTATAATGAAACCACATGCATAAGGCTTTATTATTTAAAATGATGCAAAATGTCACTGAATCTTTCCAGCTTGAAACTAAAATGCTTCCATGGCACTTGACAGAAGCAACACTAATTCTCAATTACCCATCTATGGTTATGAGAGACAGCAAAACCACAAGCTATTGCCTTCATAAAGCATTAAAAATCTTTTAGGCATTTGTTACTGTTCCTTTCCCATCAAACTTTTCTCCCCTGAAGCTTCTAAGAAGGAAGAATACTGAATGATCTGTACTTTCTTTCTTTTTCTTTTTTTTTTTTCTTACCTACAGTTTTGAAGAGGATGATAAGAAATGGTCAACGTGGAAGGTTTTAGGTAAAACAAAAACAAAAGTCCGGAATTTTATACATCCTGAATAATCATTCCCTGGGTTCTTTCTTGGGGACAAAGTGTCCTTTTTCTTTATAGAATCATTTCAAACTCCTTTTTTTGTTAAAAGGCCCACAAATTGCTGAAAGGCACTTACTGCAAAAAGGGATGCATGGATATCTTTTTGTCCTTTAGCTTTAATGAATTATATATTTAGTATATGTACAAAGTACCCCAAAAGGTCTGCTGGGCTCTTCAAAGAGGTCTAATACTCAGCCACTACTTTCAAGAAACATACAGCCTGTCTGCTGTTCCAATAAAATGACACCAGCAGCAGCAACACAACCAACACAAGTTGGATGAGTAAATAGCATGTGATAAGGGCCGCAGGAGTGATATGAACAATAGCTTTTATTTGAAATGTCACAAGAAAGATAATTGCTGCAGACTAAAGGGATCAAGATACTTTTTGTTCGCAAGTTATTATTTTTGTTTCTGGACCTTGACGAATATAAAAAATTTGAATTGGTGAAGAAGATAGGGGAGCGAAAGGCTGCTATAGTGGGGAAAACATGAGGAAAAGAATTAAGAAGGAAATATCCAAGGGCAAGCATGAATAGATCAGTTTATGGGATGATTTCTGTAAAAGAGAAGAGGAATATAACATGAGAAAATCAGTTGGAGCCAGATTATGGAACGTTTTAAATAATAGGATCGAGTTTCAATGTTTTGTTATAGGTAATAGAAATGCTTGAAGGATTTCGAGCTGGAAAATGGCATACACAACAGTATTTTAGAATGATTCATCTGATGGCTATGAACTGGGGTTAGAGCATTCATAGGAGCATAATTGAGGATCATGAGAAGGGGTAGAAGGAGGTAGGAAGGGAGGGAAGGACTTTTGTATCTAAACTAGGAATTGGCAATTAACAGCCTATCAGCCAAATACAGATCTCTGTTTGTTTTTGTAAATAAAATTTTATTAGAATGCAGCCATGCTCATTATAAAAAATGTACTGTCTATGGCTGTGTTTGTGCTTCATTGAAGAGTTGAATATTCACAAGAGAGACTATATGGCCCGCGAAGCCTATAGAGAAAATTTACTAACCCCTGTCTGAAATTATTAGGTAATTCAAGATAAATCATTTAAATAAACCTTATTTATAGTTGTAGATGCTGGTTTGGTAACAAAAGGCTCCCAGAAAACCAGATCTTTTATGTATTAGATTAAATTGAGCACATGTATGGAGATGAATGTGCATTGCTCCCTTCTCCAGAGGACATGACTATAATCATGGATTCCTTTTATCTTGCCTTTGTGTCATTTAAGTTCAGCTAGAAAGGCGATGTCCTTTTTGAGCTGATAACCTGATATGAGTTTGTGTGGTCAGTTTTTTTAGATGGTCTTTGGGTATAGGGTCTAGACATCAAGCAAATGAAATCAAGGGTAAATTTTGGTTTCTTTTGCCAAGAAAACTGATGGTGATTGTTCCCACTTAGCTGAAGCATCCTGATAATGATAAAAACAAACTACTCAGATTTACTGAGCAATTACAATATATTGGATGCCGTGCCCATTGCTTCATTTGTATTATGTAAAATAATCCTTACAGAGGTCGGGTGTGGTGGCTCACGCCTATAATCCCAGCACTTTGGTAGGTCGAGGTGGGCAGATCAGCTGAGGTTAGGAGTTTTGAGACCAGCCTGGCCAACATGGTTAAACCCTGTCTCTACTGAATATACAAAAATTAGCCAGGTGTGGTGGTACACACCTGTAATTCCAGCTACTCAGGAGGGTGAGGCAGGAGAATTGCTTGAACCTGGGAGGTAGCGGTTGCAGTGAGCCGACGTCATGTGACTGCACTCCAGCCTGGGTGACAGAGCGAGGCTCCATCTCAAAAAAAAAAAAAAAAAAAAAAAAGAAAAAAAGAAAAAAAAAACCTTGCAGAAATCTTATGATGTAAATTTTAAAAATTATCTTCTCTTGATGGAAAAGAAATCTGTGTGTTAGTGAGATTCCATAGCAATCCCTAGGTCAATAGCTGACAATTAGCAAAGCTAGGATTTGAACACAGGTATAATAAAAATCTACTAGAATATCTGTTTATCTCACCTTCTCAGAGCACCATATCTTCCCTTTACTCATTGTTAGAGGAGTGGTTTCTAGCAGACACCTTGTTATTATGTGAGCTTCATTCTAGTCACAATAGATTGGTCCAGGGATGCATGTCAGAGCCAGATTCAAGCTGAACCAATCAGAGTCTTGCCCTGGGATTTTGTATCAGACACTAAACTTTCTGCTTCTTTCTATCCCTTTTTGAAGAGGGGAAGTATGCAAATCTGTGATGCCATTTTCCCAGGCACTAGAAGGTGCCCTTTCGTTGTCTTGCTTGTTAAATGTTTTTTAAATGAAAAACACACTTACAGATTCAGATAACTGTGAGTGTTTTTAACAGGCAAGACAAAGATGGTAAGGAGTTTCAAAGAGTGTGTTAATCGAGGATATTAATTACCCGAATGTTGAGTATTAACAAGGTGCTGACTTACAGCATCTCCTGCTGTGGAAGAGGAGTCAGAGAAGGCATCTGTCAATGAATTCAGTGCAGGAAATAGCAACCACTCTAGGTATTTTCACTTGGAATTGAGGGAACAGAGAGAATTAGGTGCTTATAACACCTGCTAGAATGGCTGGGGCAGTGGAAGCCAGAAGGGATATCATGAAACTGAGATCCAGAGCTGAGATTCAGAGGTCAGGAAGCTGCTACCACCAACATATTACAACAACTTCCTTTCATACCTACAAAACTGGTGACTACAAATATAATGAGGAATTTGGCTAATACAAACATAAGTAGATGTGACTAAAAACAAAATCGTTTCTTTTCTGGAGTTGATTGATGGCCATCTAGATTTCTTCTGTGAATTCATACTTCTTATGTGAAAAAATAATGAAAGGTTAATCAGAGCTTCTCTTTCTAGGACTGGCCATCTCCTAATGCATCATGTTGTTTGTGTTGCTGGATGTTTAATGAAACATACATGATGTTTTTAAGACAGAATGGCCAATGATATAAATATTAGATTAATGATATAAAGCCTGGAGGTTAATTGACTAGGAAAGACTTGCATTAAATAGAGCTCAAAGAGAAATAGAGATTTTATGATTTCTTTATGTCTTATGATTTCTTTCTCTGGCAAAATTTTGAAGTAATTGTGATTCTTCTGTGGTCATTTTATACAACCTTTTTGCTTCCCTATTTATTTCTTTTTGGTGATTCAGAAAATTGCAAATAGTGAGATTGTCCTAAGTGTGGTCATATAAATAAATCTGATTGAAAAATATAGGTTGTATATTGAACACTGACAATTTTTCACTTTTCTTTATCTTACTGTAGTTCCTTTTCATAGACTACAAGCTAAGTAGGTCAGTAATGGGGAGTTTGGGGCACATTGCTGATAGAGGCATAAGACAGGTACTTGGGATATCCTTCTAAGATCCTGGAATACAATTTTCATGGTTAGTGGCACTCCAAATGTTCTACTCTGAAGACTCACTGAAAAAGAGAAATAACCTAATATATCACTGTTCTCTCAATGTCCTCTTGGGATATTTCTCTCTATAGTGTGTTCATTCTATTCTACCAAGCCAAATGTTCAGGAAAGTGCTTGTTTCTAGACCATAGCTTGAGAATTGCTGTTCTAGGAAGAGCTTGCCTCTTTTCCTAGTAACTTTTAGTGAGACAGAATGCCTGATAATTTTTAGTATCCAAGTAGTGTAAATTCTGTAAATTCAGCACGTTTAATCTAAATTACTCACTGATCTTGCTTTCAACGCCAGCTTCACACATCACCAACTCACAAATCATATAAAGTACAATAGGAATGGATATTCACATGACAGAACATTATTACCTTGTAATTTACTGTATAGTATTGGGAGATTTAGACTGTCTTTTATCAGAGACCTTCTAACCTGGACACAATATATTTTCATTTCTCTTTGTTCTCCTTTTTTTGGTTAGTATCTTCTTTTATGATTAATATTACCTCCATAATGAAATTTGTATTGGAAAAATAAATGGCCTTTTTAAAATCTTTTTTTTTTCCCTACTCCCTGTAATCAAAAAGAATGACAGAAGAGTCTCAGGACCCTTGACAGCAAAATAAATAAATAAATGTAAAGAAAATCTTAAAACAGATTACTATCATAGAAAAGTAATACAATGAAAAAGTAAGCTATTTATGCTGTTTCCTTTTGAAATAATAATCTACAAGTCTTGAAAACTTCTCAAATAATTTTTACTAATTGCAGTATGTCTCTTTTTTTGAGATCGGTAGATAGAAAAGCTGGATTGTCAACTACAAAAAATCACTTGGGCAAATTTATTTAATTTTTAAAAAATTCTCTTAAACCAAACAAGCCAGACTTCGGCAAATTTAAACAATGTGCTGCCATTACACACTTTACATATTACCAATATTAGTCAGTTACACAACTGGTTTCCACACCCAGGGACTATGTCCTGGAAATAACGTCAATTCATCTGGGTTCAGGTCCAACCAGTGGCCGTATATCTGGAAGTCAAAGCTCTAATTCAACAGTTAGAATGAAAACAAAGCCATAGGAAAGTGCTTTCTTCATTCTTTGCCAATCTCCTGGACAGTGTTAAGTATATAAACCTATGTTGAATATGTACAGTGTTTAAAGAATATTGGTATGAAGGAATACCATGTCATTAGCCTGCCTAGAGCACTCACATGCCTTAATCTTATTATTGGGTAAAATCAGGGAATTATAAAAATGTTTGTGAAGGATAAAGAATGTACGAGTTATGATAACAATGTGAGAAAAGCATGTCATAAAAATGGAAGTTAATATACAATGTTTCAAGAGAGAAAAGGAATATATCAGATTCACTTTGGAGCATGCTTGGTTTTAGTGTAGATCTCTTGGAGCATGCTTGGCTGTAATGTAGATTCTTCAGGTTCAGAGATGGAAGTATAAGAAGTAGTGTTATATTGTGGTAGGGCAAAGCTAAGGCATTTAATCTTTGCTAAGAGATAAAAGATAATTTTAAGGCATATGTCAAAAGAGTAATTTACTTACATGGTGGTTTTAAAAAGTGATGACGACATTTTGCTTTTGCTCCATGACATGAGACAAGTACAGTTTATGATCTGAGATAGTGAAACTAGTTTTCAGGACATGTCACAGACAGTCATGAATTCAAAATCTTATTCATGTCCAACAGAAGTGTTACTATGAAGGAGAGAAAATAGAGAAGACTTATAAAACATTCATCAAAGAAAAAATACATGGCTTGAAAAGATGAAAATATCCTATTTGAAGCAGAAGAAGCTTAAGTTGGTTTTCACGTATCCACTTTCCTGCAAAACATACTAACGGTGGCTGACCACATGGGCAGAAATGAGACACTGATATTATCCTACCCTATCTCCACTACTAATGCAAAGCCTGATATTCGGACATGATGTGAATACATCAGCCTTGGATTTGCATGCTCTACCAATTTCTGATTACATGAGAAGTTGCACTGTAGATCATTGTCATTTCTTCTAGACTCATACTAATTGGGGGAAAGGATTCTATTATTTGGGTGAAAATATTGAGTGTATTAGGGCAAGGACAGTGAGTTTCTAGTGATGGCACTGTTATAGGTATATACTGAACATGGAATATATGGTTAAAACAGACATAGTGCTCAATATTCATATATTAATAGTGGTGCTCTTTTCTCACAAATTTGTTCTATTCTAGGCTTCACCTTCTTAAAACTATTGTTTGATGCTATTGCCATGGTGTGTACTTTCCTTCTTTTAGCACCATTGCTAGGGAGTTGGAGAATAAGTGTTGTTTGAGGAAGTCACATGAGAAATAATCCACGTTCTTGGGGATTGATATGGTTTCGCTTTTTGTCCCCACCCAAATCTAATCTTGAATTGTAATCCCCACACGTTAAGGGAGGAACCTGGTGGGAAGTGATTCGATTATGGGGGCAGTTTCCTCCATGCTGTTCTCATGATAAGTGAGTGAATTCTTGAGATCTGATGGTTTCATAAACCTCTTTTTGTATTTTTAGTAGAGATGGGGGTTTCATCATGTTGGCCAGGTAGGTCTCGAACTCCTGGCCTCAGTGATCTGACCGCTTCGGCCTTCCATGAGCCATCGTGCCTAGCCTGTCCTCTTCTAGAAGAGGACTCCTTTTCTCCATTCCCTTGAGATTCATCACTGTTAGAATCTTCTTTTCTACTTCCAGAAGTTTCACACTGGAATATCAACTCTTGTAGTCATAAAAGAGCTTGTTCCTGCCCCAGAATCCCACAGGCAACATAGAATAATCCTAATGGTACTACAGGTATTCTTGTACAAGCTATGCTGCCTACTAATTGTAGACCTTGCGCAAGTTACTCTTTGTTCTGGTCTTGTTTCCCTCATTTATAAAATGAAGTGATTGGAATAGAGGATTTATTATGTGTCTTTTAATTCTAATACTATGATTCTTGACAGTATGGAAGCTCTGCTGGAGTTGATGTAACTGGTTAATTGGGTCATCCAAGAAGAAGATGCTCATACAGTATCAGATATGCAAGAGATTTATTAGAGGAAGATTTCTGATGGTAAATGAGGGAGGGAAGCTGGGGAGGCTGAGAAAACTATTATTTTTTGGACTCATACTACATGCCAATTGCTTTATATACATTATGGCATATAATTCTCACACTCTATATGATGGTGTGGTAGCATAACAATGGCCTCCCCAACCCCCAAGATTTCTATGCTCTAATTCTGTACTATAAATATGAAATGTGTTACATGGCAAACGGAATTAGGATGGCAGAGGGAATTAAAGTTGCCAATCAATTGACCTTAAAATATGGAGATGATCCTGGATTACCTGGGTGGGTCCGGTGTAATCACAAGGATCTTTAAACATGGAAGAGAGAGGCAGGAGAGAGATGGCAGCATGAGAAAGACTTGGCCCCATGTTGCTGGCTTTGAGGATAGAGAAATGGGGTCATGAGCCAAGGATGTGTGTGGCCTGCTGAAGCTGGAAAAGGCAGAGAAATAGATTCTTCCTTAAAGCCTCCAGAAGGAACGCAGTCCTACTGACACCTTGATTTTAGCCCATGTTGCCTAATTCGGACTTCTTACATCCAGAACTGTAAAATGATAATTTGTGTTGTTTTCAGCAGCCAAATTTGTGATAATTTGTTAGAGCATCAATATAAAACTGTTAGAAATTTAGAAATGGATATTTTTTATTCTGATTTGATGAATGAAAGAACTGTGTCTTAGAGCAGTTAAGTAAGATTCTTATGGTCACAGGTCTAGTTAAAGGCAGAGGATTCAAATTCAGATTTATTTCCAAAGCCTGCACTCTATTTAGTGTGTGGACTTCCACTGTTACTTGGAATCCCTCAGGTGTCCTTGGCAGGTCCTGGGCTCAAGACTTTCTTGCCTGTCTTAGTGGGCCATCCTCGTGTTTTTCCTAGCTGAGTGCCTTGCTTGGTTATGCAAAGCATCTTCAGCTCTTCTTGGCCATAACTTTGGCTTTGGGGATTGCTGTCCATACCTTTTCATCCAGGACCTTGGAAATGTCCACAGTTATTCTTGAAACTTCAGTGCTGCTGACAGTCAGGGGAAAAATCCTGTTCACAGAGTATTTCTTATATTAGCTATCCTTCCTTTCTATCTAATCTTATAAATCCTGCTTTCCACCTCTATCCACTCTCTGAAACACTGCAACTGGCTTGGCCTGGATGCTTACTTTCCATTTTCTTCAAAAAACATGAGGTGGAGTCTGAATAGGGAATAATCCAGGATATGTTTTTTTGTTTGTTTGTTTGTTTGGAGGGGGCTCGCTTTCTGCTAGAGTTGGCTCACAGTCTATTTTCAGGGCAGTAGTCACCTTGGTTACATTGCTCTGAACATCTTTCATTTATTTTACAGGTTAAAAAGTTTTCTGAACTAGACTACGCATTTAGCCATCCTTTATAAGAATTTTGTCATTGAGAATGTGTGTTATAAATTATACATAACAGATATGACAGCAGTTTAAAACACAATTTGATTATAAGTTGGGGCCTGACAGTATTTTTAGTCAATTAAAGAATTAGACTACATAGCAATTGTTGACTACATTGCTCATGTTCATACAGAGAAAGAATATTACCATTTGAACCCTAAAGGGTGGTTTTGACCCTGTCTCTTGAGCAAAAAATCAGATGGCTTAAATAAATCAGTTTAGTTCTATTTGTTTTATGAGCTGTACAGCAGTTAAAGCCCAAGTTTAATGACTTGTTTCACATATTTTCCCATAAGTCTTTCTTGGAAACCAAAGACATCCAGAGTTATGATGGGTTATCAGAAAAAGGGAGGACAAGGTTCATTATTCTAGAAATATTACTATCCATAGGAGTGTACAACAGTTGAGGATTTAACTATTTTGATGGTTACTTTGTACTAAATGGACTAACATATAATTCAGGTCTTGTCGCAAATGAAAAATTGTTCCCATGGTAAGAATTGAGATAAGAGCCTCTTAATTCTCTTTGGTACATTTTATCTTCCTGTATTATTACACTTATTAGCTTGGTTATTTTTCTAAAAATCTGGATTAGTTTAGGATCTAATTCTCCTTTTCCATTTTGATTTGTTGGGTCATTTTATTGTAGAATATATATAAAATTATGCATGGCTTGATTTTCTTAAATAAACTTTTAATTTTAGAATGGTTTTAGATTTACAGAAAAATTACAGATAGTACAGAAGAGTTCTTGTATACCTTTCTTGCAGTTTCTTCTATTGTAACCTTGTATTACTGTGATACATTTGTCACAACCAGTAAACCAACATTGATATGTTATTGCTAACTAAACTCTACATTTTATTCAGATTTCCTTAATTTTTTCTTTAATGTCTTTTCTGTGCCAGGATTCAGTGTTACATGTAATCCTCATGTCTCCACATTCTGCTCTGTGACAGTCTTTCAGACCTTGACAGTTTCAGGAATACTGGTCTGGTCAGGCATTTTGTAGAATGGCCCTTAATTGGGATTTGTCTGAACATTTTCCTTAGGATTAGGCTGGGGTTTGGGTTTTGGGGAGGATGACCACAAAGGTAAAGTGACATTCTCTGACATTATATAAAGGGGACATTCTGTTGACATGACTTATCAATGATGATATTAACTTTGATCACTGACCAATGTAGTGTTTGCCAGGTTTTTCCACTGCAAGGTTACTTCCTCACCCTGTCCCTTCCCCTTCCTACTCTCCTGTTTGGAAGTAAGTCACTAATGCAGTCCACACTCAAGGTAGGGAGATTTAAGCTCCTCTTCCTGGAGGGGGAGTATCTGTTGGAATTCTTCAGTATCCCAACAACTGGAATTTTATTTTTCTTTTATTTGATGATTTATTTGATTTTATTTGATTATTTGATTATTTATTTTATTTATGATGACTTGATATTGATTTCTTGCACAGTTCTATTTTTTCCTTCTCAAATACAATATGATAGAGAAGATAAGGCATGCCTATTTTAAAAGCTACCCTATTTTATTGTATCTAAGATGCCATCACTTGGAAGACATATCCTAATTTGAGAAATGTGAACATGTGGGAAAATGTGCATGTTAAAATTGATGCCATGCAGTATAATAGAAAGTACCATCGAATCATCTGGAGGACAGTTTCACAAATTCCTTTAGAAAGAATTTTTATTAACTGTATCATGAAGAAATTCTTTCTTAAATCTTGGATGCAGTGATTTAAGGTAATTTTTTCCTGTTTCATAAAATTGGAAACATCACCTAAATTTAAATCAGTTTGAAATTCTTTATATGCATAATAAACTAAAGTAGATTTTAGGGTCATATCTTTATTTTGTAATTCTCTAAACTGTGTTTTGCACAAAATAGATTGAGTTATATTTTTTTTATGAGATTAGAATGGTACAAAAGGTTTTGTCTTTTCAATGTAAATTGAGTATAGTTCTCTGTTAGTTATTCCACTTTCCTTAATACCTTTTATTTTCTTTTGTTTGGCTCATTTTCTTATACATTGATTCCATTGGTAGAGGTTCATAAAATGTTAGAGTTGAACATCTTTAGAAATGATCTAATTCACTCCTCATTTAATAAGGCCCATAAGAGACTTGGCATAGGTTGTCAGCTAGCAAGAACAAAGTGAGATTGGAATGTAGAACTTTTCATGCGAGGCCAGCATTTTCCCCCACTATACAACAATGCTTCATTTTTATTTGACTCGGAAATTTCACTGTAAATCAGCATCCTATGTTTTGAAATAGACTTTTGCATATGGGAAAAGCTAGATTGCTTTAGTTCTTCTTTTCTCTTTGACTTTGGCCTAAGCTTTCCAATACAGCCAGAAAAATTTTCCCTGTATAACTTGTTTTCAGCATGTTTATCATATAGAGGAAACATAAGCTCAGTTGTGAATTGAACTTACTTACATATGTATTTCTTAAATAACCACGAGAATTCTGATCCATCTCCTGTCTATTGAAGGTACCAATAGCTTCAATAGATGTTAAAAAGTCACTTGGATCAAGTTTAAAAGATGTTGTATTAGTAATGTACCTGAAAACTAAAGGCTAGGCAGCCTGAAAGTGTTCGAGAGTCTTAAGAGAATGTATTCATCTTTAATATAGTGATTCTGCCTGATAAAGAAATAGATGTTTTCCTCTGTAGATTTCATATGATGTTATCTCATATCCAATGCATATTTTATTTATATTGTTTACATACAAAGGAAATTCTTTTTCTGTGTGTATGGGTTTCAGAGAAATAAAATAAAATGAAGTGAGTAAAAATAACAGTGTCTGTTGTTTTTAAGTATACATATGGCTTTGATGGTTTCTATCCACATTGTCAAGAAACAGTAATCATATTGCTCCAGGATTGATCACTTTTGCATTTAGGGGATTGGACTTAAACATTTAAATTCCAAATTAACAAAAGGAAACTTTACATAATACTGTTCACAATTTTGTTTTGACAGCCATGCTATATTTATCACAACAAAGCCTTGGAATCTTGCAGATTTTTCTCTTCCTCTCTTATTCACATTTTTACAGATAACAGACTGTTCTGCATTTATTAATGAAGCTTGCTCTGAAGTAGTTGCCTTGTTTTCTTTTCTTTTCCAAATGGATGCATCATCTGGTTTGACAGAATTGGAATTTGGGAAAGTGAAGTTTGTTTTCCATGCTGGAAATACCTTGCAGTGTCCTTGTTGATCTAGATCTGACTAATGTTTTACTATAAGTTTGCAACAACAATTGTAGCAAGGACAAAAGCAAAAGTTAAACCTTGGAATGTTTCCCACAAAGTTAGTACCTTATATTTTCAGAAATAGCACGGCCAAGTTGACCCTTTGACAACATTTTTTCCCTAATGCATATTCAAGGATTTCTATGTGTCTACTTAATAGAATTCTTTATATAACCCATGTTTCTCTAGGCCTTACCAGCTAGGAGTACATCATAAATGTCATGACAAAAATGTCTTTGTATATCTATTGTGGGATTTTCATGTCTTTCATATGTGTTCATAAGGTTAGCACTGGCCATACAATCACTGTTTTCTCTCCACTTGGTAACTGGCTGCATGGCCCTAGCTCTCAAGCTGATGATCAGTGGAGGCAGCTGGCCCAGTGCCCAGACTGTAGTGCTCCTACATAACTGGCTGCCTCCCTCTCTATCTGGTAACATGGCCCCCACTCTTTCTCCACTGGGTAAATGTCAAAGTAACACACTGCCAGCCACATGTTGAAGTGTGGCTAATACCCTCCACTACTATTTGTGCCAAGTTGTGTTCACCAGTTCCTTTTAGAGATTTCGCTGATATGATTATATAATTTTAAATTTGCCATTATATTTTAGTCTTCTCCTCCCAACTACCCCCTGACCCCTGACTCCTAGGCTTCAGCTGACTCTAAGGACAATTTTAACAACACATTATTGTGCTATTTCAAAATCAGTCCTCACTTGGAAACTATTATCTGTGTTCCTGCCTATCCTTTTCTTCAAGACAAGTTTCATTAAGCAAAGAGAACCCTCCACTCCTCCTAGACATGTCTGAATTTTCAAAGCATGCACCACAACCATTGAAAAACTTTTCCTGCCTTAAGCACTCTTGTTTTTGGAGGCTTCAATCACTTCATAGCAAATGTAT
This sequence comes from Pongo abelii, assembly GCF_028885655.2. Lineage (NCBI taxonomy): Eukaryota > Metazoa > Chordata > Mammalia > Primates > Hominidae > Pongo > Pongo abelii. The sequence goes on from NC_071993.2 coordinate 76,773,954, forward strand.
TAAAATATACTTACAATGCAACCCAACATTAAATGTAGTTTTTGATATAGAAAAATTTGGAAATATTTTTATAAATGTACTTTGAAATTTAATATCTTACAAGTAATGTTTAATTCATGTGTTGTGATTCTTGCCCACACATAAATACTATTTAATTTAAATTAGATGTTAGGTACCATTAGGAATTCTTTTGTAGTAAGATAAACTAATATGCAAACTTTTTAAATATAATGAATTGTTTATAATAGCATAATTTAAAGTTAATTGAGTCTCATAATACATTTTGCAGGTAATTACGTTATTCATTTTTACTTTCTTTTTATATTTTGATATCAATAATAGTTTTTCACAGGGTATTGCAAACATTATATTTCCCCCAAATGCATCTATAATGCCTAGTAAATTAACAACACCCTGGAATTTGTATTTGCTTTGGATACTTTAAACTGTTGTTTATATGATCTTCCCTTTTTTTCTCCCTACTCCTTCCTTCCTTCCTTCCTTCCTCCTTCCCTTCCTCCCTCCCTCCCTCCCATCCCTCTCTCCCTCTTCCTATTCTTCCTTCCTTATTTCCTTTGGAACCCTAACTATGTGTTTGCACATAGTTATCACAACATGGATCATTGTACACTGTGTATGGGATTACTTCACCTGTTTGGATATTGTATATAAAAGGAAAAGTGATGAAGAATAAAATATAGGCCTTTATGTAGCAGCACTGAATGAATAAAATGGTAAAATATAAAGTAAGGAAAATAGAGATTTCCTGTGGTTTTCTTACCCTTCCATAAGGCAGGGCATAGAAAAGCTGGAAACTGAGAATGTGTGAAAGTTAGAACAGAAGATGCAGCAATGAAGTATCAAATTCTAGTTGAAAAGCAAGGGCACAGTTGAAGAGCAAAATGGAGGCTAATTATTGGCTGCCAGGAAGCATCAAACCGAGAGTTCAGTGGACTGGATACCAGAAGCAGAATCTAAGATAAGAGCCAGAACCTGCTTCATATGTCTTTTTGCTAGATGTATTTCCTCTTTCATGAGTTGTCTGTTTTTGACCTTTGCTCACTTATCTTTTGGGATTTTAGTGTTTCTGTTATCTGCTTGTTTGATCTCTTTATTCAACATATTAAGCTAGATCTGTGATGTTTACAACAAAAACTTTTTCTCATAATTGGTTTTTTTTTTTTACCATGGGTTTCTAACATCACATCTTTCTAGTCTTTTTACATTTATCTTTATAGTTTCCTAGTCTATTTTCTCCTGCTATAACAGAATACCACAGACTGCGTAATTTATAAAGTAAACATATTTATTTGGCTTGTGATTCTGGTGGCTGGGAAGTCCAAGATCAAGGGGCTATATCTAATGAGGGTCATCCCATAGAAGAAGGCAGAAGGGTGGAAGGGTGGAAGTGAGTACCCTAGATGAAGAGAAAGTGGGGGCCAAACTTATCCTTTATCAAGAGCCCACTCCTGAGATAACTAACTCACTCCTGCAAAGTTGGTATTAAACCACTCATGAGGATGGAGCCTTCATGGCCTGATTACCTCATAAAGGCCCTACCTCTTAATACTGTTACAATGGCAATTTAAGTTTCTAACACATGAACTTTGGGGACACTTTCAAACCATAGCAGGTTCTAAGTCTAGAAAGGCCATCTATAGATATATAGATATTATATCTAAAAGAAATAAATATATATTTATAAATTACATACAATTTATATATCTAGAATAAAGTCTTTTTTTCATAAAGTTGTCTATGATTGAATCTTTAACTTTTTTTTTAAACTTTTATTTTAGGTTCAGCGTACATGTGCAGGTTTTTTATATAGATAAATTTGTGTCACAGTGGTTTGTTGTACAGATTATTTCAGCACCCAGGTATTAAGCCTAGTACCCAATAGTTATTTTTTCTGATTCTCTCCCTCCTCCTACTCTCTACCCTCAAATAGGCTCCAGTGTCTGTCATTCCTCTCTTTGTGTCCATGAGTTCTTATCCTTTAGCTCCCACTTGTAAGTGAGAACATGTGGTATTTGATTTTCGATTTCTGCATTAGTTTGCTAAGGATAATGACCTCCAGCTCCATCTATGTCCCTTCAAAAGACATGATCTCATTCTTTTTTGTAGCTGCATAGTATTGAATGGTGTATATGTACCATATTTTCTTTATCCAGCCTACCACTGATGGGCATTTAGGTTGTTTGTGAATTGTGCTGCAGTGAACATTCATGTGTATATGTCTTTATGGTAGAATGATTTATATTAATCTGGGCATATATCCAGTAATGGGATTGCTGGGTCAAATGGTAGTTCTGTTTTTAGGTCTTTGAGGAATCGCCACACTGTGTTCCACAATGGTTGAACTAATTTACACTCCCATCAACAATATATGTGTTCCCTTTTTACCACAACTTGACCAGCATGTGTTATTTTATGACTTTTAAATAATAACCATCCTGACTAGTGTGAGATGGCATCTCATTGTGGTTTTGATTTGCATTTCTCTAATGATCAGTGATATTGAGCTTTTTTTCATATGCTTGTTGGCCACATGTTATGTCTTCTCTTGAAAAATGTCTGTTCATGTCTTTTGTCCACTTTTTAATGGGGTTATTTGTTTTTTCTTGTAAATTTGTTTAAGTTTCTTATAGATGCTGGATATCAGACCTTAGTTAGATGCATAGTTTGCAACATTTTTCTCCTATTATTTCGGTTGTCTGTTTATTGATACTTTCGTTTGCTGTGCAGAAGCTCTTTAGTTTAATTAGATCCCATTTGTCAATTTTTGCTTTTGTTGTGATTGCTTTAGGCATCTTCGTCATGAAATCATTGCTGGTTCCTATGTTCAGAATGGTATTGGCTAGCTTGTCTTCAGGGGTTTTATAGTTTTGGATTTTACATTTAAGTCTTTAATTCATCTTGAGTTGATTTTTGTATATGGTGTAAGGAAGGGGTCCAGTTTCAATCTTTAGCATATGGCTAGACAGTTATCCCAGCACCATTTATTGAATAGGGAGTCCTTTCTCCATTGCTTGTTTTTGTCAGATTTGTCAAAGATCTCATAGTTGTAGGTATACAGCATTATTTCTGGGCTAGGTGTCTCTTTTTGTAAGAGTACCATGCTGTTTTGTTACTATAGCCCTGTAGTATAGTTTGAAATTGGGTAATGTGATGCCTCCAGTTTTGTTCTTTTTGCTTAGCATTGCCTTGGCTATTTGGGCTCTTGTTTGGTTCCATATGAATTTTAAAATAGTTTTCTCTAGTTCTGTAAAGAATGTTATTGGTAGTTTGGTAAGAATAGCATTGAATCTGTAAATTGCTTTGGGCAGATTGGCCCATTTTAATGACATTGATTCTTTCTATCCATGAGCATGGAATGTTTTTCCATTTGTTTCTGTTTTCTCACATTTCTTTGAGTGGTGTTTTGTAATTCTCATTTTAGAGATCTTTCTCCTCCCTTGTTAGCTGTATTCCTAGGTTTTTAATTTGTTTTGTGGCAATTGTAAATGAGATTTGGCTGATTTGGCTTTCGGCTTGACTGTTGTTGGTATATAGTAATGGTAGTGATTTTTGTATATTGGTTTTGTATCCTGAAACTTTGCTGAAGTTGTTTATCAGCTGAAGGACCTTTTGGTCTGAGACTATGAGGTTTGCTAGATATAGAATCATGTCATCTGCCACCTATAGATATATAAATATTATTATATTTAATATATGTTTAGAAATTAAAATAATATATATTTCTAAATTGTATAACAATTATATATCTATAATAAGTGGTAACTTTTTATCAAGTTTTTGATAAGAAATTCTATGCGAGTTAAAGAGTTAAAGATGGAATCTTTAAGAATTCCATCTTAATTCAATCTTAAAGAATCTTTAAGATTCCATCTTTAACTCTTTAACTCGCATAGAATTTCTTTTAGTATAAAATACACACAAGATGCTCAAATTATTTTTTCTTTAAACGCATAATCAATTATCCCAAAAGCATTTATTAAATGATACATTTTATTATTCTTCATTCATTCATTCTTCTTTGATTAGGACTGTCTTTTAAATCATGAATAAGTTCTCTCTATTTTAGGCTAGCTATCCTGTTTTATTAATCTACTTTTATATCTGTAGCACTTTGTTTTATTATTATAGCTTTAGGATGCTTAATCTCTTTCTTTTTAGAATTATCTTACCTGCTTAATTTTCCAGATGAATTTTAGAATTATTCTATCACTTTCTGAACAAATTGCATTGGAGTTTTGATTGGAGTTGCATAAATCTATAAATGAATTTGATAGAATTTCTTATCTTTAATTTGTCTTCATACACAGGAACATTTATTCATATATTCTAATATTTCACTTTTCATTATTAAAAACCAGTCCCTTTCCCTGCTCTCCTCCCTCATTATTTGATTAGTGAGGTAAGACCATACGAATCATATGAATTGGTGCATGAAGATGACAACTCTTTGCTGTCCATCACAAATTTGCAGTTATTTTGAAAGCAGGGGTGACAAGAAGCACTAAGCTATCATAAATTCTTGCTCAGGTGTTTCTGTAGCCAAAAGCTCAGCTCTTTTATAGCTCCAGCCATACAGAGTTGCACTTTCTGCAAAGTTAAGTGGCTCATTCTAACAGCACTTTATTTGAATCTCTTTTGCTTTATATAATTAACAATAATTTATTCATTGAACTAACATTGAAAGAGCTCTTCCTTTGTGCCAGACTCTTATCTAGGCCCTGGAAATATAAGAGGTGGATGAAACAGGAAAAGTCTCTGCTCTTGGGGAGATTTTATCCTGGTCAGAGAAGACAGATAATGAGCAAGTAAACAAACACATACACATCAGGCAGTTATAAGAGCTATGAGGATGAATAAAGACAGGTAAAGTAAGAGTGTGATGACTAAGGGGTGTTGTTTGATACAAGGTGGTCAGGGATAATCTTTCTTTGAAAGTGACATTGAGCAGAGACCTGAATACATGGAAGGAAATGGGCCAAACAGATATGGGTGGTGGTGGTGGGGAATGTTCTAGACTGAGGGGATATGTGCAGAACAAAGGTGGAGGCTTTTCTTTGAAGGAACAAGGAGCAAGGAGAAGAGTGGTAGTATTTGGGGAAATATAATTAAAAACAAAATCTTCTTCCAACCCAGATATGCTCTCCACAAAGGTAGTTGAGAAAGAAAACACTTTTATCATTGAATAAGCATTAAACTAGATTGTGATGCATATCATAGGCAATCTACTAAGAGATTTCAAAGAAAAAAATCTCATTCTTTTACATAGCCAAGCAGATACAATCTATTACATGCATGTTTTAAGATAAACAATAACTAGTCCTCAAGGAAGACAACTTCCCAGCACCATTTGCCACACATAGCTTATGCTAGATTCACCTGGTAATTGAAGTGACCATCAATGTTAGCTAATTGGCATTAGCCAGAGGGAAACCAACTTCTCATTTTTTTTATTGTTTTTTATTTTTTGAGATGGAGTCTCTCTCTGTCACCCAGGCTGGAGTGCAGTGGTGCGGTCTCGGCTCACTGCAAGCTCCGCCTCCTGGGTTCACGCCATTCTCCTGCCTCAGCCTACCAAGTAGCTGGGACTACAGGCGCCCGCCACCATGCCCGGCTAATATTTTGTATTTTTAGGACAGACGGGGTTTCACCGTGTTAGCCAGGATGGTCTCAATCTCCTGACCTCATCATCCGCCCTCCTCGGCCTCCCAAAGTGCTGGGATTACAGCCGTGAGCCACCATGCCCGGTCTAGGATGTAGTTTTGCAATGTGGAACAAAATGCCTACCTAAGTTGGGCTATTATCCTTCCACAAAAACTGGGAGATAGGGCTCCTATCTCCCTTGATGTCTATATTCAAAGAGATGGCTCCAAGGTTTTTGAGAGAGACATTCCTTGGTCATGAAACTGGTAAGAGTCATATCTAGATTTCAAAAGAATTTATATACATTTCAAAGCGAGAAGAAAGTACTTACAAGTTTTCTAAAGTAAATGCTGTAAGAAGAGATGAGGAGGGTCTCTTATTTTCAACAGGGAAAATTAAGCCTTTTAAAAATTTTGTATTTGTCCTTACATAGATGATAAGTGAGAGAAGGAAACAGACCTTATGAACAGTGGTCAGCACTTTAGATTTTACTCAGAGTAAGATGAGGATCCTGAGAAGTTTTGAGCAGAGGAATGACACATTCCTTTGGGGTTTTAGAAGCAAACCCTATCTGCTGCATTGAGAGTTCGCTCTAGGAGAGCTCAGGTGGAGGTTGTAGTTTTTGAAAGTTCTGTCAGAGGTGGACTGGGGAGTAGAGGTGGGAGTGAAGGAGAGCACAGTATAGATTTTAAGGGATACAGTGGAAGGGTTTAGATGTTAGAAGGGGTGTAGGCTTAAGTTAAATGAGGAGATGTACAAAGCTCACAAATGACTGATTTGGTTCAAAATACAGGCCTTTTTCTTCATATTTGCCTTCCCTTGCATTCCATATTGTAAGGTGCTTGAGGGCAGAGACTGTATCTTGCGTTTGTTGAATGAAAGATTAACTTGCCATCTATGCTTTAATACTATGTGAGGGAATAGGTCAGTGTGTCAACTGGTATGTGCTTTTTTTCTTTTCTCTCTGATGTTTATTGAGCATCTGTCATGTACCAAACACTAGGACAAAATGAAGCTTTCTCTGCCCTCAGGAAGCTCACTGTCTACTTGAGATAGATGAGTAAATGGGTTATTTCAGTGCAAGATGATAAATTCTATGACGGCTGTATGCAGTAATTTGCTGAAATAAAATTTATATGTAATCCCATAATTCTATATCTCAAGCATAAATTTCTATTGATGATCCTATTATTATTCAAAGAATACCTGCTTAAACTCAGCCTACCTTTGGCTGCCGAATAGTGGTATTGCTTTAAGAACCAAAGACCTCTCTGCTATGGTTAGAATATGTCTCCCAAAAAGCATGTGTTGGAAATCTAATCCCCAGTACAACAGTTTGGAAGGTAGGGCCTAATAGGAGGTGATTAGGTCATGAGGGCTCTGCCTTCTTAAATGGATTAATGTTGTTATCATGGAAATGGGTTGCAGTAGGTTTGTTATCTTGGGAGTGGGGCAAAGGGCAAAGAAAGGGTTCACCCCTCTCTTTTCTTTTCTTGTGTTTCTTATAGGCAACAGATCAACAGGTCTTTTTTTTTTAATCCATTTAGCTACTCTACGTCATTTGATTGCAGAGTTTAGTTCATTTATATTCAATAATATTATTGATAAGCAAGAACTTATGCCTGTTATTTTGTTATTTGTTTTCTGGTTGTTTTGTTGTTTTCCTTTTTTCCCTATGAAGGTGCTTTTCTTTGGTGTTATGATTTAATTTCTTGCTTTTTATTTTTTTGTGTATTTGTTGTATGTTTTCTTCAATTTGAGGTTACCATTAAGCTTGCAAGTTTTCTTGTTTTTGATGTGTCTTTGCTGGTCTGCTTTTGGTGTCAGGGTAATACTAGCCTCATGGAATGAGTTTGGAAGTACTCCCTCCTCCTTTATTTTTCAGAGTAGTTTGAGCAGAATTGGTATTAGTTTTTTTTTTCCTGATTATTTGTTCTTCATAAACTATATTGTAGTAATTAGTTCTTCTTTAAATGTTTGGTAGGATTCAGCAGTGAAGCCATAGGTCCTGAGCCTTTGTTTGCTGGATGACACTTTATTATGGCTTGGATCTCTTTGCTTATTATTGGTCTCTTCAGGTTTTGGATTTCTTTGTGGTTCAATCTTGGTAGGTTGTATGTGTCTAGAAATTTTTCCATTTCCTTTAGATTTTCCAATTTGTTGGCATATAGTTGCTCATAGTAGCTACTAATTATCCTTTGAATTTCTGTGGTATCAGTTGTAACATCTCTTTTTTTCCATCTCTGATTTTATTTATTTGGATTTTCTCTCCTTTTTTCTTAGTTATTCTGGCTAAAAGTTTGTCAATTTTGTTTAGGCTTTCAAAAAACTAACTTTTCATTTCATCGATCTTTTGTATTGTTTTCTTCATTTCAATTTCACTTATTTCTGCTCTGATCATTATTACTTCTTTTCTTCTACTAATTTTGGGTTTGGTTTGCTCTGGCTTTTTTAGGTCTTTAAAATTCATCATTAGGTTATTTATTTGAAGTTTTTCTTCTTTTTTGATGTAGGCATTTATAGGTATGAACTTGCCTCCTGGAGCTACTTTCACTGTGTTTTACAGGTTTTGGTATGTTGTGTTTCCATTGTCATTTGTTTCAAGAAATCTGTAAATTTTCTTCTTAATTTTTTCATTGACCCACTAGTCATTCAGGAGTATATTGTTTAATTTTCATATGTTTGTATAGTTTCCAAAATTCCTCCTGTTATTGGTTTCTAGTTTTATTCCATTGTGGCCAGAAGAGATCCTTGATATTATTTTAATTTCTTGAATATCTTAAGACTTGTTTTGTGACCTAACATATGATCTGTCCTTGAGAATGATCCTTGTGCTGAAGAAAATAATGTGTATTCTGCAGCCATTGAAATGTTCTGTAAATTTCTATGAAGTCCATTTGTTCTATAGCGCAGATTAAATATTACGTTTCTTTGTTGATTTTCTGTCTGGAAGATCTGTCCAATTCTGAAATGAAAGTAGGGTGTTAAAGTCTCTAGTTGTTATTATATTGCGGTTTACCTGTCTCTTTAGCTCTAATGATGTATATATACGGGTGCTTTATCATTGGGTGCATATATATTTACAATTGTTATATCTTCTTGCTGAATTGACCCTTTACCATGCTGAATTGACCTTTATAATGATTTTTTTTGTCTCTTTGTTTGGTTTTTGTCTTGAAATCTATTATGTCTGATGAAAGTATAGCTACTCCTTTTTTTGGGGGGGGGGTTCATTCAGATAGAATATCTTTTATCATTCCTTTATTTTCAGTCTATGTGTATCTTTGTAAGTGAAGCGTGTTTCTTGTAGGCAACAGATCATTGGGTCGCTCTCTTTTTTTAAATCTGTTTAGCCACTCTGTGACATTTGATTGCAGAGTTTAGTCCATTTACATTCAATATTATTATTGATAAGTAAGGACTTATTGTTATTTTGTTACTTGTTTTCTGGTTGTTCTGTGGTCTTCTCTTTCTTTTTTCCCCATGAAGGTGATTTTCTTTGGTGGTATGATTTAATTTACTGCTTTTTATTTTCTTGTGTATTTGTTGTATGTTTTTTCAATTTGAGGTTACCATGAAGTTTGCAAATACTATCTTATAACCCGTTATTTTATACTGATAACAACTTAACACTGATTGCATAAACAAGAAAACAAAAATAAAACTAATAAAAACTCTACACTTTAACTTCATCTCCCTGCTTTTTATCATTTGGTTGTTTCTCTTAGGTCTTATTGCACTGCTTATGCCTTATTGCACTGCTTATGCTTTGAATAGTTGTTGTAGTAATTATTTTTGATTGGTTCATCATTAGTTTTTGTACTTAATAGTAGTTTACACACCACAATTACAGCATTATAATAGTCTGTGTTTTTCTGTATGCTTGCAATTAACAGTGAGTTTTGTACCTTCAGATGACTTCTTATGATGATGAATATCCTTTTCTTTCTGATTGAAGAGATCCGTTTAGTATTTCTTGTAGGATAGATCTGGTCTTGATGAAATTCCTCAGCTTTTCTTTGTCCAGGAAAGTATTTCTCCTTCATGCTTGAAGGACATTTTCACAGTATATACTATTCTAGAGTAAAAGTTTTTTTCCTTCAGCACTTTAAATATGTAATACCACTCTCTCCTGGCCTATAAAGTTACCACTGAAGCGTCTGCTGCCAGATATATTGGAGCTCCATTGTATGTGATTTATTTCTTTTCTTTTGGTGCTTTTAGGATCTTTTCTTTATCCTTGAACTTTGGGAGTTTCGTTATTAAATGCTTTAAGGTAGTCTTTGGGTTAAATATGCTTGGTGTTCTATGGTCTTCTTGTATTTGAATGTTGATATCTTTCTATGGGTTTGGGCAGTTCTCTGATACTGTATTTTTGGATAAACTTTCTATCACTATCTCTTTTTCTACCTCCTCTTTAAGACCAATAATTCTTAGATTTGCCCTTTTGAGGCTATTTTCTAGATCTTGAAGGCATGCTACATTGCTTTTTACTCTTTTTTCTTTTGTCTTCTCTCACTGTATATTTTCTTATAGTCTGTCTTCAAGCTCACTTATTCTTTCTTCTGATTGATCAGTTCTGCTATTAAGGTATTCTGATGCATTATTCAGTTTATCAATTGCATTTTTTAACTCCAGAATTTCTGCTTGCTTCTTTTTATTATTTAAATCTCTTTGTTAAATTTATCTGATGGAATTCTGAATTCCTTCTCCATGTTATCTTGAATTTCTTTGAGTTTCCTTAAAGCAGCTTTTTGAATTCTCTCTCTTAAAGGTCACCTATCTCTGTGTCTCCAGGATTAGTTCCTGGTGCCTTATTTAGTTTGTTTGGTGAGGTCATGTTTTCTTGGATGGTATTGATGCTTGTGGGTATTTGTCAGTGTCTGGGCATTGAAGAGTTAGGTATTTATTGTAGTGTTCACAGTCTGGGCTTGTTTGTGCCCATCTTTCTTGGAAAGGCTTCCCAGGTATTTGAAGGGATTTGGGCCCCAGGCCCAATAATGCTGTGGTTCCTGCAAACTTGTAGTGGTGCAGTCTTGGTGATCTTGTATAGAATCTAGAATAGTTTTCTGGATTACTAGGCAGAGACTCTTGTTCTCTTCCCTTACTTTCTCTCAAACAAATGGACCTTCTCTCTCTGTGCTGAACTGCCTGCATCTGGGGATGGGGTAACACAATCCCCACTGTGGCCACCAATACTGGGACTACACAGGTCAGACCTGAAGCCAGGACAGCACTGGGTCTCACCCAAGGCTTACTGTAATCACTAACTGGCTACTGACTAGCTCATTCTAGGGTTCTACAGTCAGTAGGTTGGGAAGCCAGCTAGGTTTATGTCCTTCCCTTCAGAGTGGAAAGTTCTCCTGGGTCTTGAGTAGGTTCAGAGATGCTGTCTAGGAGCCAGGGATTCTAGTAAAAAAACCTTAGAAATCTGCCTTGCGTTCTCTTTTACTGCATCTGAGCTTGCCCTCAAACCACAAGACAAAGTCCTTCCCACTCTTCCCTCCACTTTCCACAGGTAGAGCTGTCTCTTTCCATGGCCACCACCACCACCACGGGCGACAGGAGTTACTTCCAGGCCACTGCTGATGTTCACTTAAAGCCAAAGGGCTCTTCTGTCAGCTTGTGGTGAATGCTGCCAGGCCTGGAAGTCACCCTTAAGGGATGTGGGCTCCCGTCTGGCCCAGGGTAAGTCCAGAAATTCTGTTTAAGAACCTAGGCCTGGACTCAGGGACCCCAAGTGTCAGCTTGATACTCTACCTCACTGTGGCTGAGTTGGTACCTAATGTGCAAGAAAAAGTCCCCTTTACATTTCCCCATGCTTTTCTCAGGCAGAAAGAGTTTTTCACCATAGTCCCCACAGCTGGGAATATTCTGCATCTCCCCTAAAGCCAGCCTGTCTCAGAGTTTCACCCAAGGCCCATGGCATATTACCTGGATATTGCCTTTGGTTGTTCGGGGCCCAAGGGCTCCTTAGTCAGATGATGAATCCTGCCAGGACTTGGTCTTTCCCTTCAAGGTAGCAGGTTCCCTTCTGGGAAGGTTCCCAGGGTGTGTTGAGAAATGTTGCCCAGGAGCTAGGGACTGGAATGGGGGTCTGATATGGTTTGGTTCTGTGTCCCCATTTAAATATCATGTTTAATTGTAATCCTCCTTGTTGGAGGTGGGGGGCCTAGTGGGAGGTGATTGGATTATGAGGACAGTTTCTTATGGTTTATCACCATCCCCCTTGGTGCTGTTGTCACGATAGTGAGTGAGTTCTCATCAGGTCTGGTTGTTTAAAAGTGTGTAGCACCTTCCCCCTCTCTCTCTTGCTCTTGCTCTGGCCATGTAAGATGTGCTTGCTTCCCCTTTGCCTTTTGCCATGATTGTAAGTTTCCTGAGACCTCCTCATGAGCTGAACAGATGCCGGCATCGTGTTTCCTGTACAGCCTGCAGAATCATGAGCCAGTTAAACCTCTTTTCTTTATAAAATTTTCAGCCTCAGGTATTTCTTTATCACAATGCAAGAACAGACTCATACAGGGCCTCAGGACTCTGCCTGATGACCTATCCTGTTGTGGGTGAGCTGGTATTCTAGATGCAAGACAAAGTCCTCTTTGCTATTTGCTTTCCTCTCCTGAAGCAGAAGGAGTCACTTTCATTTCTGCGAGCTGGGCTGCCTGGGCTTGTGGGAGGAGTAGAACAAACACCCCCTTTTTCACTCTGTCCCTAGGTCATGTGCCACCCTAGTCCACTGGCTCTAAGCTCAGCAGTAGGAGGAATTTCAGTCCTTGTGTCATAGACTGCCTTTAAAGCTTACCAAGGACCCCAGAGCTCTTTGTCCACAGTGGTGATGTTTGTCAAGAAACTCAAGTTCTGACCACTGGGATGAGTGATTCCCCTCTGGCTAGGGCTTGTCCAAATGTTCCCTTTTTGGGCAGGAGCTGGCTAAGCCCAGCATGGCTTTGCTCTCTGCTGTGACAGGGCATAAGTTCAATCTTCCTTCAAGGCAGCAAGTGCCCCAGCCACTGTGCTCTTCCACACCCTTGTGCACAGATTCTCTCTCCGTGCCAGGTGGTCACTGCCTGGAGATTGGGGAGGGGTGGCACCAGCAGTTCAAGGCTGTCTTTCCTACCCTCTTCAGTGCTTCTTTCAGCAATATGAAGTTAAAACCCGGTGCTGTGATTGCTTACCTGAATTTTTGTTTTTATGTCAGTGCTTTTTTGTGTGTAGTTAGTTGTTAAAATTTGGTATTCCTGCTGGAGGGACGATTGATGGTGGCTTCTATTTGGCCATCTTGCTCCTCCCTTGAATATTTAATTTTAGATGCTAGTGATGTTGTAAGGAGTTTCACTGTCAGGATCTGATGCTGAGGCCGATAAGGTCTATGTACTGCCTTCACGGAGCAGATGTTTAGAGAGAACCTGCTGTGTGTCAGATACTGTCCTGAGAGATTTCAGCAGTGAATGAAATGCTCAAAAATTTCTGCCCTCATGAAACTTATACTTTATTGATAGTTTTGGCAGCCTTGCCTCTTGTATGTTGACATACAATTTTTATTCTTTTAGGAGGGGTGGTGGGAACATTCCCATCATGCCCAAACTGCCAAGTACCTGTTATGCCAGTAAGTGGGAAAAACAACTTGGCTATGAGTCAGTAGTGCTCCCTGACCCTTTCCTCTTATTTATTTTCCTCCAAGCCATTATTTGTTGCCCTTTCAAATGCAGTCTTTTTCTTTTTTTTTTTTAGCAAGTTTAAATCTTTTATTTCATATTTCTCCAGAAAAAGTAATTATAAGCTTATTCTACCATTTTTATACCAAAACTCTACCATTTTTATAATTATTTTATCTTAATTTATTTTCCTCCAAGCCATTATTTGTTGCCCTTTCAAATTCAGTCTTTTTCTTTAGCAAATTTAAATCTTTTATTTCATATTTCTCCAGAAAAAGTAATTATAGGCTTATTTTACCATTTTTATACCCAGTCAGAAAGTTACCTAAAACGGCTCTTTTTTCCTATTTTCATTTCATTCCAGAAAAAAGTTATAAAACTAATGACCACATCAACCTTAAAAATATCTAAGAATATTCAAGTTCTATTTCTTTTTTTCTTACTAAGAAATTGATAAAAGAAAGACAAAGTGAAAAGTTTACATAGGTTGTAGTTACATAGGTTGTAGTTCCTACATGATTAGATCATTTCTAAAATTAGTTTTTTTGTGTGTAATTTTTATATTTTGAAATTTTTATTTTGAAATTTTATTTATTAAGTTTATTGGGATATTTATTAAATTTATTGGGGTACAGGTGGTATTTGGTTACATGAGTAAGTTCTTTAGTGGTGATTTGTGAGATTTTGGTGCACCCATCACCTAAGCAATATACACTGCACCATATTTGTAGTGTTTTATCCCTTACCCCACTCCCAGTCTTCCCCTCAGGTCCCCAAAGTCCATTGTATCATTCTTATGCCTCTGGGTCCTTATCACTTACCTCCCACATATCAGTGAGAACATATGATGTTTGGTTTTCCATCCCTGAGTTACTTCACTTAGAATAATAGTCTCCAATCTCATCCAGGTAGCTGCAAATGCTGTTAATTCATTCCTTTTTATGGCTGCATAGTATTCCATCTATGCATTTACCACAGTTTCTTTAGCCACTCATTGATTGATGGGCATTTGCATTGGTTCCACGATTTTGCAGTTGTGAATTGTGCTGCTGTAAACATGCATGTGCAAGTATCTTTTCGAATAATGACTTCTTTTTCTCTGGGTAGATACCCATTAGTTGGATTGCTGGATCAAATGGTAGTTCTACTTTCAGTTCTTTAAGAAATCTCCACACTGTTTTCCATAGTGGCTGTACTAGTTTACATTTCCACCAGCAGTGTAGAAGTGTTCCCTGATCACCGCATCCATGCCAACATCTACTGTTTTTTGATTTTTTGCTTATGGCCATTCTTACAGGAGTAAGATGGTATCGCCTTGTGGTTTTGATTTGCATTTCCCTGGTAATTAGTTATGTTGAGCATTTTTTCATATGTTTGTTGGCCATCTGTGTATCTTCTTTTGAGAATTGTCTTTTCATGCCTTTAGCCCACTTTTTGATGGGATTGTTTATTTTTTTCTTATTGATTTGTTTGAATTCATTGTAGGTTCTGGATATTAGTCCTTTATCAGATGTATAGATTGTGAAGATTTTCTCCCACTCTGTGGTTTGTTTGTTTACTCTGCTGACTGTTCCTTTTGCTGTGCAGAAGCTCTTTAGTCTGATTAGGTCCCAGCTATTTATCTTTGTTTTTATTGCATTTGCTTTTGGGTTCTTGGTAATGAAATCCTTGCCTAAGCCAGTGTCTAGAAGGGTTTTCTAATGTTATCTTCTATAATTTTAATAGTTTCAGGTCTTAGGTGTAAGTCCTTAATCCATCTTGAGTTGATTTTTTATGAGGTGAGAGATTAGGATCCAGTTTCATTATCCTACATGTGTCTAGCCAATTATCCTAGCACCATTTGTTGAAAAGGGTGTCCTCTCTTCACTTCATGTTTTTGTTTGCTTTGTTGAAGATCAGTTGGCTGTAAGTATTTGGGTTTATTTCTGGGTTCTCTATTCTGTTCCATTAGTCTATGTGTCTATTTTTATACCAGTACCATGCTGTTTTGGTGACTATGGCCTTATAGTATAGTTTGAAATCAGGTAGTGTGATGTGTCCAGATTTGTTCTTTTTGCTTTGTCTTGCTTTGGCTATGCAGGCTCTTTTTTGGTTCCATATGAATTTTAGAATTGTTTTTTCTAACTCTGTGAAGAATGATGGTGGTATTTTGATAGGGAATGCATTGAATTTGTGGATTGTCTTTGGCAGTATGGTCATTTTCACAGTATTGATTCTACCCCTCCATGATCATGGGATGTTTTTCCATTTGTTTGTGTTGTCTACGATTTCTTTCAGCAGTGTTTTGTAGTTTTCCTTGTAGAGGTCTTTCAACTGCTTTGTTAGGTATATTCCTAAGTATTTTATTTTTTTGGCAGCTATTGTAAAAGGGGTTGAGTTCTTGATTTGATTATCTGCTTAGTTGCTGTTAGTATATAGAAGAGCTACTGATTGGTGTACATGAATCTTGTATCAAGAAACTGCTGAATTCTTGTATCAGTTCTAGGAGCTTTCTGGAAGAGTCTTTAGGGTTTTCAAGGTAAACAATCATATTGTTAGCAAACAGTGACAGTTTGACTTCCTCTTTATTGATTTGGATTCCCTTCATTTTTTTCTCTTGTCTGATTGCTCTCGCTAGGACTTCCAGTACTATGTTGAAGAGGAGCGGTGAGAGTGGGCCTATTCCTGTTCTCAGAGAGAATGCTTTCAACTTTTCCTTATTCAGTATTATATTGGCTGTGGGTTTGTCATAGATGGCTTTTATTACATTAAGATATGTTCAAATTCAGTCTTTAAGAGTAAAATGTGAAAGCGGATGTATGGCTGTTTGAGTTTGTCTATGTGCTGAACAGTATGAATGTGGGTTTACTTCAGAGCTGTTGCCAGAAAGGAGCAGTAATTACACTTGAAATTACTATTGAAATTGGGCTTAAAACTTAATAGAAAAAGAAGCCTTTATGTCTGAGCACTAGTTACAAATAAAAGGCAATGAGAGAAAGGAAAAGCTAGGAACATTTGAATACATAACAAAAAAAATGCTTTATTTGTAAATTGTAGAACATGGAGCAGATTCCTATAGCAATATATTGGAACAATAGGAATAACATCACACTGCTTCAGAGGCTACCTGTATATACATCTACTCCTTTATTATTGCTAAGGTTACTTTCTGATTTCACAGGTACTCAGGTGATTGAAGATAGAGGGAATGTGGGTTTAGATATGAAACAGTAATACTTTCAAATCTGGGAGGCAGCAACAAGGCTCTCCTATGTACTCACTATGCGGACTTGGTAAGTCATGACCTTCATCAAACTCAGGTTCCTTATCAGAAAAATGAAGAAGTGAATCGGGTGCTTTTTAGGATTCCGTATAGGTTTCAGCTTTAAATTTCCATGATGTCGCTTGGGTTTTAGTGTGAATATAGTTGAGCTGCTGGCAGTACATATTTTAGGCAATTCTTTGAGTCTCATTGAGCAATTTCTTTATTAGAATGGACTTAAACATATACACACAGACACACACATATATGGATATGTAGCACCTCCTGAGTTTTTCTAGTCATTAAATTCCATTCAGAAAATAATAGGGGATGCTTTCTGGATTTAAATAGATTTAATCTGGACACTGTTAAGATGTGTACCTTGTGAAGCTTTCTGTTTTCCTAAAGGAAAAATAATCGTAGTATTCATTAAGCACCCATACTTTAAGTACTATTGATGGCATTATTAGTATTCTAGAAACTGTGATAGGGGCTTATGGACCTTGTCCTATTTAGTACTAATGACAACCTTACAAGATAGATACTATTATTGCCAACTTCAAATGAGGACATTGAGATGGAGAGTTGAGGTAACTTACCCAAGGCTACTCAGCTTGCAAGTTAACGGAAACACTTAGGATTCAAATTAAGGTCTGACTCATTCCAAAGCTGTGGCTCTTTTGTTCTTTTAGGTTTTAGGAATATATTAAAAAATAGTCAAAAGCCTGTCTTGAAGGAGTTTCAGATTAATAGAGGAGACAAGAAAGACTAATATATGGTTCAATATGAAAATGTCACTGAAATGTCAAAATTATAAAAGTGTATTGAGGAGATTGTACCAAGGCTAGACAGAAATCTTAGAGGTGAGAAAGGGTGTGTTGGAGAGGGAAGTACTAGAAATCCAGGCAGTTCTGACTGCCTAGTACTTAGTAGATGTAGGAATATAAACTTCAGGAAAATAATTTCTTGAACAATTCATTTTTAGAGAGGTGGTATGGCTAGGGTTGATTCATGTTTGTCCACTTAAAGCTGTTGTGCGAAGTGATGTCTAAGGAATATATGATGATGGCACGGACAAGAACTTTCACTTGTTTATTCACTTGTTCATTTATTCATTCATTTTATTTATTCAATACATTTTCATTATATATTCATCCAATATATATTTTCATACATATTAATTTGATACATTCAATACATTGAATTCTTACTGTAAATGTTTAATGTGTTCAATAAAGACAATACAAAGAAACACAGGCATACCTCGTTTTATTGTGCTTTGCTTTATTGCACTTTGCAGATACTGCATTTTTTACAGATAGAAGGTTTGTGGCAACCCTGTGTTGAGCAAGTGTATCAGCTCCATTTTCCCAACAACGTGTGGTCACTTCCTGTCTGTGTCACATTTTGGTAATTCTTGCAATATTTCAAAATTTTTCATTATTATTACATTTTTATGGTGATTTGTGATCAGTGCTCACTGATGTTACTACTGTAATTGTTTTGGGGACCAAAAACCAAGCCCATTTGAGATGGTGAACTTAACAAATGCTGTATGTGTTCTGACTGCTCTGCTAACCAGCCTTTCCCCATCTGTGTCTCTCTCCTTGGGCCTCCCTATTACCTGAAGTACAAAATTATTGAAATTAGGTCATTTAATAATCCTACAATTGCCTCAAAGTGTTCAAATGAAAGGAAGAGTTGCATGTCTCTCACTTTGAGTAAAAAGCTAAAAATAGTTAAGATCAGTGAGGAAGGTATGTCAAAATCTAAGACAGGCTGAAAGCTGGGCCTCTTGTGCCAAACAGCCAAGTTGTGAAGGCAAAGGAAAAGTTCATGAAGGATATTAAAAATGCATTCTATCAAAGATTTAAAAAATAATACCAGTGCTACACATACTCTTCTAGAAAAATTGAAGAAAAAACTCCCCAAATCAGTCTACAAAGTCAGCATTACCCTGATGCCAAAATCAGGCAGAAACATTGCAAGAAAGAAAAACTATACCTCTCATGAACATTGTCATGGGCTGAATGGTGACCCCCAAAAAGATAAATTCATGTCCTAATCCCCAGAATCTGTGAATAGTACCTTATATGGCAAAAGAGTGAATGTTACTTTATATGGTAAATGACGTGATCACATTATAAGGATCTCATGAGGATGAGGTTATCCTGGATGATCTGGTTGGGATCTAAATGCAATCATATGTATTTTATATGAAAAAGGCAGAGAGAGTTTTGGCACAGGCACATAGAGGAGAAAGTGATGTGAAGACAGAAGCAAAGACCGGAGTGATAGCACCACAGGCCAAGGAACACCTGGAACCACCAGGAGCTGGAAAAGGCAAAGAAGAGATTCTCTCTTACAGCATCTCTCTATAGGATGTGCAGCCTTGTTCACACCTTGATTTTGGATTCATGGCCTCTAAAACTGTGAGAGAATAAATCTACATTGTTTTAAGCTACAAAGGTTGTAGCAATTTGATTTAGCAGCCTTAGGAAACTAATAGAAACATAGGTACTAAAGTTTTTAACAGAAACATATATGAAATTTTTAATGTAAGTGTACATTTTCTATTTTATTAATTTCTAATTTTATCTTTATTATTTCTTTCTTATTGGTTTATTTTGGCTTTAACTTGATTTTTTTCTAGTTTTAAAGGTAGGAGCTTAGTTAATTGGTTCCAGGCCATTTTAATTTTCTAATATAGGCATTTAGAGATATAAATTTTCCTTTAAACACTGCATTAGTTGCATCCTGCAAGTTTGAAATGCTGTGTTTCATTTTTATTCAGTTCAAAATATTTTTAATTTCATTTTTTGAATCTAAGTTATTATAGGTTGAATATGTGGGTTGGAGGAGAAGGTGGAGTTCAGATGGTGCCCAGGTTTCTAATTAAGACAGTAGTGGTGCCATAACTGGAATACGAACACTGGAGGAGAAACATGTTTTGGGGAATGATATTCCATTTTGAATTATGGGATTAAAGTCCCTATGAGATAGTGCCTCCATTTTTGGAAAGGCTCCTATTTGATTAATTTCATTTTAAGCCATGTGGGTTCATTTTCAATCTTATTTATATTCCTTTAAAAAATTAACACTTCTAGTTGAAGATATGTGGCGTTATTTCTGAGGGCTCATATCTACAACTATCTGATCTTTGACAAACCTGAGAAAAACGAACAGTGGGGAAAGGATTCCTTATTTAATAAATGGTGCTGGGAAAACTGGCTAGCCATATGCAGAAAGCTGAAACTGGATCCCTTCCTTACACCTTATACAAAAATTAATTCAAGACGGATTAAAGACTTAAACATTAGACCTAAAACCACAAAAACCCTAGAAGAAAACCTAGGCATTACCATTCAGGACATAGGCATGGGCAAGGACTTCATGTCTAAAACACCGAAAGCAATGGCAACAAAAGCCAACATTGACAAATGGGATCTAATTCAACTAAAGAGCTTCTGCACAGCAAAAGAAACTACCATCAGAGTGAACAGGCAACCTACAAAATGGGAGAAAATTTTCACAACCTACTCATCTGACAAAGGGCTAATATCCAGAATCTACAATGAACTCCAACAAATTTACAAGAAAAAAACAAACAACCCCATCAAAAAGTGGGCAAAGGACATGAACAGACACTTCTCAAAAGAAGACATTTATGCAGCCAAAAAACACATGAAAAAATGCTCACCATCACTGGCCATCAGAGAAATGCAAATCAAAACCACAATGAGATACCATCTCACACCAGTTGGAATGGCAGTCATTAAAAAGTCAGGAAACAACAGGTGCTGGAGAGGATGTGGAGAAATAGGAACACTTTTACACTGTTGGTGGCACTGTAAACTAGTTCAACCATTGTGGAAGTCAGTGTGGCGATTCCTCAGGGATCTAGAACTAGAAATACCATTTGACCCAGCCATCCCATTACTGGGTATATACCCAAAGGACTATAAATCATGCTGCTATAAAGACACATGCAGACGTATGTTTATTGTGGCTGTATTCACAATAGTAAAGACTTGGAACCAACCCAAATGTCCAACAATGATAGACTGGATTAAGAAAATGTGGCACATGTACACCATGGAATACTATGCAGCCGTAAAAAAGGATGAGTTCATGTCCTTTGTAGGGACATGGATGAAATTGGAAATCATCATTCGCAGTAAACTATCGCAAGAACAAAAAACCAAACACCGTGTATTCTCACTCATAGGTTGGAATTGAACAATGAGAACACATGGACACAGGAAGGGGAACATCACACTCTGGGGACTGTTGTGGGGTGGGGGGAGGGGGGAGGGATAGTATTAGGGGATATACCTAATGCTAAATGACAAGTTAATAGGTGTAGCACACCAGCATGGCACATGTATACATATGTAACTAACCTGCACATTGTGCACATGTACCCTAAAACTTAAAGTATAATCATAATAAAAAAAATTAACACTTCTAACCCTGTGTCTCTTAAACAAGAGGAGATTTATTCATCTTGGTTTAATGGGTATTTAATACAATAAGAATGCTGTACATGATACCCAGGAGAGTCCATTTTGGGTTATTTCATATTCTCAGTGTACCCTTCAGGCTGCGTCCTCTTGTCATTTGCTGCATTTTGTACCCATATCTACATGGTTAAAAGAATAGGATCTGGGGCCAGACTACCTGGATTGAATTGTATTTCTGCCATACAAGCTGTGAGAACTGCTTGCTCATCTGTAAAATTAGGATAACATTGGTACCTATCTCATGGGGTTTGTTAGAAGGACTAAATAAGTCCCTATTCTTAAAGCATTTAGAAGAGTACCTGAAACAGAACCAGTAAAGGTAGTTCATGAGCAGGTACTCTGATTTTGAGATATGTTAAGTCTGCAGTCAAAGACCCTGAAAACTGCAAAGGGATCTTTTTTCCAAGACAAGTTTAGAGTTCCTAGGGAATAAAGCTGCACTGATAACTACCATCCTTTTCCATTTCAGGCATGGGATGTACTTGTTCCTTCAGTTGCTGACATCAGAAGAAAAATTAACATAGTCCATTAGTGGTTGACTTCAACTGATATCCAAAGGTGAAAATACCTATGACAGTTTGAGAAAGATGATAGGCAGGAGCAACAGGACAATAGCCTTTCCTTAATGGTTGAATTCATGCTTAATGCCATTTACCCATTTTGTTAACTTAAGGAGCTATCTGAAGTTTCAGTTATAAACAAACTCAGAGGAATTTAGCAAGAATGACAAATTTATTTATCTTTGCTAAAGATAATATCTTTAGGCTGGGGACAAAAGATGATTTTCTTGCCCACTTGGAGAACAGTTTTCTTTTTAGGCGAAGTGTATGAGGGTGTATGTGTGTGTGTGTGTGTGTGTGTGTGTGTGTGTAGTTATGTTTGAGTCATGCTCATTCATTAAAAGAGGACCGTTTTTTCCAGCCCATAATTGCATATACAGTATTTTAATCTTTCATTAGACCCTAAGCTGCATTAAAGGATGTTTCACACCTGTTTACTGTTGTCTAATGCTTGATATGTCTAGCACATACCAAGTTTTAATAACTATTTTTGAATAAATGAATGACCTGGACCTGAGTATACATGAAAGAGGCGATCATAACCATTTTCCTATTATCTCCTTTCATCTCCCTTGTATTAGGAAAGTAAAAAAAAATTCTGGGCACTATTAAATATATCATTTCCTTCTACTATTAAATATAAAATTGCCCTTTGGAGTAGAAGTTCCTAATCACAATAATAAGATCCCATACTTCTTTTAACGGGAAGAGATTTTAGAGGACATCTAGTCCAATTCAACCTCCACCATTAACACATGTGAAAATGGACACTAGGGGAGTTGAAGTGATACTGCCTTGATTACACAGCTGGTAAATTTATATCCAAGACTACAGTCCAGGTCTTCAGATTTCTAATCTAGCACTTTTCTAGGAACCAACTGTGCTCCTTGAGCTGAATTGGGTAATTGTGAATTGTTTACTTCTGCGGCTAAAGCAACAGATAAAGGACATTGTATTTTTGGTCATATTTGGAATATTTAAGAGTAGGAGGACTATAGAGATGGGAGCCAAGTAGCATTGCTTGAAAATGAAATATAAAGGATTTGGACAAGAGATTTGGCAGAGCAAACCAAGAGAAAGTAATATACTCTTCTCACCAAAAATAAATTTTATGGAGAACTATCAATGGAAGTCTTTTTCCTTTATCAGTTAATTCTTGGTAATTCCCTCAATTGATGATTCTTTGGTTTCTATCAAGTGGGAGAGACAGAGATCTTTTTTTCTCAGCACATTTTTTTCTCTCTTTTAAGTGCTAACCAAAAAAACAAGTGCATCCAAATTGATAGGCTTACTAACTTTGAGAGAACATTTATAATTGGTTTTCTCAGGAGAATAGTCTTCTAGATAATTGCCTTACCAGTATGGAGTGGAGAGATGCTGGATTGGGCTCTGATAGACAATTTGCTTTATCAAAAAGGCCTCGACATGTAGAAAAAAACCTACACAATTGATCAGGCAAAAATAAGGGATTTGGATGTTTTTATACTTTTTCTTGATGTTGCCTTTGGTTTCTCTGTTTCTAGCAAATACAAATGGAAATAAATAATGATCAGACTATTTTGGAATGTTGCTGAGTTCTACTAGCTAATAATGAGTTCTATTTAGCTAACTATATACAACACAAATAAATGCCTGTATTTCTTACTTTGGGGAATCATTAATCTCTTCTAATTGTCCTTAAAATTATTAAGAAAACAGAACTCTGGGTCTTTATACACTTATTCATTGATAGCATTGCACCACCACTATTATAGTCAAATTGTAATTTGTTATTTCTATTCAGGCTCTTTGACTTTTATAAAAAAGATGTAAAATATATAAGAATATGGGAGAAATATGGATGCAAACTAAATCATTTTATTCTTAATCTTTTTAAATGAAAGCATGTGAGAAAAGTTTGAAGGGTTAATTCTGATAATTTTAGGGCTTTTATTTGTAAGGTGGGGCCAAAGTTCTAGTAGGTAACTTAATACCAGACAAACACAAATAAAAAACTAATTCGTAGAGTTAATGTGTGATTGCCATATCCAAGTAAGGATAAAAACAAACATCATAATCAAGTTCTGGAAGAAGTATATTATTTGAGGTTTGCAGGAATAAAGAAAGTGTCACTGTATTAGTGTATTAGGGTTCTCTTAGAGGGACAGAACTAATAGGATATATATAAAAGGGAGTTTATTAAGTATTAACTTACACGATCACAAGGTCCTGTCTGCAAGCTGAGGAGCAAGGAGAGCCATTCTGAGTTCCAATACTGAAGAACTTGGAGTCCGATGTTCAAGGGCAGGAAGCATCCAGCATGGGAGAAATATGTAGGCTGGGAGGCTAGCCCCATCTCTCCCCTTTTCACATTTTTCTGCCTGCTTTATATTCATTGGAAGCTGATTAGATTGTGCCCACCAGATTAAGGGTGGATCTGCCTTCCCCAGCCCAGTGACTCAAAGGTTAATCTCTTTTGGCGACACCTACACAGACAAATCCAGGATTAATAATCTGTATCCCTCAATCCAATGAAGTTGACACTCAGTATTAACCATCACAGTCACTTATGTTTGGAATGAAACTACTTTAGTAATTAACTCATCTCCCCGGGTATTTGTCCATTTATTATGCTATGTTATAATGCTAATATTTCCCTTTACAACTACAATTATTCTAGTTGTGTTCCTGGAAAAACCTATTAAAGTATTTTCTTAATTAATTTGCATGTCTCTAATTCTATTAGTAAGGCCCATTTTAAAATGATTTGTCCATTTACGTGTCTTCAACTCATTAATGATATATAAATAATTTCCTTTTATTGTACATTATTATAGTAGAAAAATGTTTTAAATACTAAAATTACTCCAAAATTATAAAGGTAAACTATGGAATTTGATAAGAGCATTTAATTCATCATATTTACCTAGGATGCCAATTGTTATTTCTGAAATACTACATATGTGCTGTCAAGTCAAGGGATATTCAATATCTTATATCCATATGAAGGCTGTTCATGAATGTTTATGTTAATTGTTTTGAATTCTTACTTGGATATAATATAATTTAAAATTGGGTCCTATTTTCCTCTTAACCCTTGTTCTCAAAAGAGTGGACTGAATTTCTATGGGAGACCTGAGGGGGAAGAAGACTTTTCATGGGAAAATTTTTTCTCTAGAAGCAGGGAGATGAAAGGTGGACCTTGAGACCTCACTGTTCACTAAGCTGTCTCCCTCTATTAAACTAACAGAACTAGAGCTAACCAACTGGGAGGTTTTCTATAAGCATCATTATTTTCTTCAAGTCCAGCCATCTTTTGTTCCCAGAATCATCCCCATGCATACTGAACTCTGGTGAGGACAGCCTTCAACAGGTGGTGTCAAAGCTCAGCTGGGAATGGATTTGAATCCTCAGACCCCCAGCTCACTGTCTAGTTTTTTGCCCTGGTCATTTTATTGATTTATAAAAATGAGACTTTGCACTTAACAGAGTTAAATATTTTGGATCTTAGTTTACTTTATATAAGAATTATATATATATTCATATACACATAATATGTATGAGAAAAGTATCTACATCCACGGTTTAAGTTGAGAGGAAAAATAATCTCGAGAAGGCAGTGAGCTTTCTCGGCAGTAATATGAGTTTTTTAAATTTTTACAAAGAGAAGGGGCCAAAACATGTCATAATTTTGTTTAAGGCAAGAATATCTAATTGCTATTTAGTGATATCAAACAATATGATATATTTAATCACAACATTACACTTTTTAGTACTCCCTTCCCCTGGCATATCTCCCTCCAGGAAGATTCTCCAGGAATATAGGAACTTATTTGGGGCTTTGACTCAGAGTGGATTTTCTAGGACAGTTGTATATGGAGCAGATCTCCTCACTCTTGGGAGTGAGGACTGTTGGAGAAACTATCCATACTGTGTGCCCAGTCACCCCTCTTTTATTTAGCCTTTTATAGAAGCAAAATTGGTAGATCTTTTAAACATCCCCCAAAAGATACCTAGTACCCATAAAGAATCAGATAGAATCATTAATGACATACAGTAATTTTGTTAAAGCTCATCAAGTGAAACCATCTGGTTTCTGTTCATTTAATAAATGAAAAATTAATTACCACGCACTAAGTTAAATAATAAGAAATGAAAACTCATCTTCAAAATTAAGTTCACTGTCTCTTGATGACTGAATCTGGAAAAAATACTGTTTCTTCCTGTACATTGAAAATTTTCAGCATGTATCATAAATGCACTAAGTAGTTAGCTATTTAAATTGCATCTTTATTTCAAGATTTCCTTACAAGTTGCTACTACTTAACAACTTTCTTTTTTTTTTAAATCATACTTTAAGTTCTAGGGTACATGTGCACAACATACAGGTTTGTTACATAGGTATACATGTGCCATGTTGGTTTGCTGCACCCATCAACTCGTCATTTACATTAGGTATTTCTCCTAATGCTATCCCTCCCCCAGCCTCCCACCTCCTGACAGGCCCCGGTGTGTGATGTTCCCCGCTCTGTGTCCAAGTGTTCTCATTGTTCAATTCCCATCTATGAGTGAGAACATGAGGTGTTTGGTTTTCTGTCCTTGTGATAGTTTGCTCAGAATGATGGTTTCCAGCTTCATCCATGTCCTTGCAAAGGACATGAACTCATCCTTTACCAACTTTCTACTATTTCTTCTATTACAACTTACTACTATTACAAACAGCATCTTTTGCTTTAATTTTATGTATTTCCTATCTACAGTTCATGAGGAACTGTTAGTAAGTTGCACTTGGAAATCAGAAATAGTTTTCCCGTTTGCTTCTAGGTTCTCTTTCAATCCCTCTTTCCTGCTACCACCATAGTTATCAGCCAGACATATTTGTTTGCTCCATTTCTTTGCTTCAAAAGAGTTGTTGGTTCCACATTGCTAGCAGGATAAAGTCATAATAATTTCATTATTCTAGAATATAAATCTCTTCATATGTTAGTTCAAGGTCATTTTCTGCTTCTTCTACTCATTTGTTCTATGTTTTTTCTACCCACTTGGGACTTCTTGCTGATCTCTGAACATTTCGTGCACTGGAACACTCGTGTGTGTTTCATGCTTTATGACTTTTAAGAAAAGGGCTATGCAATAAACAGAGGGTGACCCTGGTTCTCAAATAAGCCAAGGTCTCTAGTCTTCAAGGCCCTTCCCAGAAACAGGATGTCTCTCTGCAGCATGGAGGAGTATATGAGGTAAGAATGTTGTGGTTGGAAAGCACCATAGGCTGATAATTTTCACTCCACGAAAAGCAACAAAAACGGTCATAACACCTCTTTCCATCCCCCTTCTCTATAAGAATGGTGATGCATGGCCACAGTGGCCCAGCTGCGAGTAGCAAAAGACCCCTCTGTGATTCATCTCATTATGGAGTGAGTGATATCAGCTTTGAGATTTTGCACCATTTGGGCACTTGAAGAACCCTACCTTCAGACAGCGGGCTGAGGCAAAGCAGCTAATATATGGATATTGCTTGCCACCATATTTGATAGCAAATAAAGGAAAAGTAAATTCCTAGTGGCTATACCCTGCTTCTGCAGGGTTTTTTTTTCCTCGTCAAAAAACAGATGAAGAGAAAAAGCATTCCAGTTCTGCGGAACCAAGAATGTACTATATTCTTTGTATGGAATTAATAATTTCCTATTTTCTTCGTGATCACACATCTCTTTTTGAAACTTTCTTCCTTCCTGTCGTTGAGAGTGCCTCTCTGCTGCATTGTGCTCCAGCAGCTCTTTTGTGTATACTTCTGTTACAGAGGTTTCATATTATACCATTGCTGTTTGTACACCTGTCTCCTTCACTAAACTATATCTCATCCATTTGGGTATGTCTAGCACCTACGTGGCTGAGTATAAGCCTTCAATAAATATTGAATGAATGAAAGACACCACAAAATGAGCAAAAATAAGTTAATTAAGACATCTTTTAGTTTTGCTGTGCTGTTAAATTTTTCTTGTATTTCACAGGTAGAAGCAAAGTAACTTTTATTACATGTAATTTATTTCAATTTAACATTTAGGGAGTACTTTAGAAGCATTATACTAAGTGCTTTGAGTGACACACTGATATCTAAGCACCCAATTAATTCTGAAAACATTTCTAGTATGCACTTTTTAAAAGTAGTACTAGGGACTGAATGAATTTGGATTAAATTAAATGTTTTTTGAGTATTTTCAAAAGAAGTGGGAAAGTTAGCAGACCTATGTATTCATTTAACAAACATTGACTGAGCACCAACTATGGACCAGGTTTGATGCCTGGGTAACAAAGATTGACAACATCATCAAACACGATCTCTGTTCACGGAACTTACAATTTAGTAGATGAGCATAATTAGACAAATAAATATAGAAATAATTGTTTAGAGAGTTAAGTGCTAGGAAGAAAATTATTGAGTATAATGATGATTCTATTTTTTCTGTCTTGGAAAGAAATAGTACTTAGAAATTGTTTGCCTCAAAATATAAAAAAGAAAGGTTTTTGGAAAAGTTATCTAGGGTACCTTGAAGCCTTAGCAAATGTTATATAATCAGAATCCTTCAGTTATCTTTAAAGGTATTAATAAATGAAATGCTATAGAAACCATATTGATAAGAAGAATGAATTAACTTATTTATTTTCTATTGAAATTTTTATTTATGGTTTTGTAGGAAAAGCAAAAACTCATATGTAAATATCAACATTAAAAAGAGAATGATCATACATCCTTAGGTCCCCAGCAGTTTCTGTCATATCTGGCTTTCGTTTCATTTTTAGTGCTGTTTTGTTACAATGACAAGAGGATTGAATTGAAAGCCTGTTGAAGAATTTTATTATCTTTTAAAATCTATTGTCAAAGACAGTTGGGGTTGAATGCTTGGTGCTAAATGTCAACAGTAATATGAGATGTATAGAAGCAGGGACCCCTTTGTCTGTTCATTTAGACATCCTCATCAGTTGCACACCTACAGATAATGGGTGAAGGTGAGAGACAGTAACAGAACAGCTCATTAGGGCTGACTGTGTTAATTGACATTTGACCCACATTTTGTAGGTCCTGGTAATTTTTTGAGTATTTATTGATTCTTTCTCCTGACTAGAACAGCATTTATGCTTTCATAATAAAAAGATCCAGAAAGAGCTACGTTTGAAATTTAGAATATATTTCTAAGGGAAGATGATATGCTCATTCTCTATCAGTTATTATTTTGAGGCACTTTCATTTTTGATAACAATAGTAACTTGTAAAGATTGAAGAGTCCCTGACCTTCATTTATTTAGCAAACATTGATTGAGCACACTATGTGCCTAGTCCTTTTCTTGGCACTGCCTGTATAGGTGGGGCCCTGTTCTATGAATCTGAGAGAATAATACACTCCGTCATCAATCATCAATAATGTTAACTTTGTCTCATGTATTACTATTGTGTTGTTGATTCATTTCTTTTTGTGGTATGTTTGGTGGGGGGAAGGTTGCTATAAGAAAATAAAATGAATATTCTAGTTCTCATTTTGAATTTGATTTAAAACTGAAAAGTCTTTAGTGTCTATCTTTTTGAATTAGATACATCTTTGTCTTCAGAAAACAACCCAAAGTAGCTGTTGTTTTCCTCTGAGTTGGCTCTGTTCTCAGGCTGACTTCTCTATGAGGTAGCAAAGCGAGCTCCCTGAAACCTTAGGCTGCCATTGTTCTTTTTATTAGCTGATAATTACCCTCTTTCTTCTATGTCAATATCTCTAATTCTTATTGGCTCTGCCTGGGTCATGTAAAATCTTGGGACGAGATGTTCTGATTGGTCAATTGAGGTTGTGTGCTATTCTTAGGAGAGAAAGATAAGGTGAAAATATTGACAGCCTTTATAGTCGTATGAAGTGATGAAAGGGCAGAGTGCTAACTGGGGGTTGGGGAGGGAGGAAAGAGGTGCTGTTTCCTGAAGAAGGACTAAGAGATGCTAGCAGGTAAAACAACAGATGTCTACCACAAATATATGCAAAGCCTAATTGTTTGGGTGACTTATTTAAAGAAACTTCCTAAATATATTCAAATAAATCTAGATTTTCATATCACTTTGCATAATAAATTTACCAAAGAGCATAAAATCTAAGAGTATATTGGAAATCACCTCTATTTAAAAGATCAGAATACCTTTTCTTGTTTGTTTAATTACTAGGCCTTTTAGAAAGAACACTCCTCTATTCTCTTTGACAGATTAAAATTTTGGGGGAGTGTATTAGTTTGTTCTCACACTCCTAGAAAGAACTACCTGAGACTGGGTAACTTATGAAGAAAAGAGGTTGAATGGACTCACAGTTCCACAGGCTGTACAGGAAGCATGGCTGAGAGGCCTCAGGAAAGTTACAGTCATGGCAAAAGTTGAAGAGGAAGCAAGCACATCTTACCATGGTGGAGCAGGAGAAAGAGCGAAGGAGAATGTGCCCACATGTTTAGCCATCAGTTCTAGTGAGAATTCACTCACTATCATGAGAACAGCAAGGGGGAAATCCACCCCCATGATCCAGTCACCTCCCACCAGGCCCCTCCTCTAATTTGACATGAGATTTGGGTGAGGAGACAAATCTAAACTATATCGGGGGTAACTTCATTTCAGTTTAACTTAAAATTACAAAAAAGTTGGAGAAATAGTACAAGAAGCTCTTGTTTACCCATACACATTTTACTCAGATTCATTAATTGTTTACAATGTATATCATTTACTTTCTCATTCTCTCTCTCTTCCTTCTGGACTTTTTGAGAGTAAGTTGGAGACACCCTGCCCCTTTACCCTTACATACATTATTGTATATTTTCTAAGAACAAGGACACTGTGTTGAGTAATCTCAATATAGTTCTCAAAATCAGGAAATTTAACATTGATATAATATTATCTAGTTTAGAGTCCACACATATTCAAATTTTGTCAGTTGTCCCCAGATTGTGTCTATTTATTTTTCACAGTCCAGGATCCATTCCAGGGTCATGCATTGTACTGAATTTTTTTCCCTTAGTTTCATTTAATGTGGAAAATTTTCTCAGTTTGTCTTGTGTTTGTGTTTTTAGTTTGTCTGATGTTTTCATGATTAAATTCAGACTATCTATTTTTGATAACAATAGCACAAAGTGATATTGTGTTCTCAGTGTGAGCATGATGTTGGTTGTCCCAATATTAGTGATATTATACACACATACATATACATACATCTATATTTCTATGTGTGTATATATTTTCAAAACAATGAGTTTATTCTAATGCCACCAATACTAGTACATTCGTTTGTTTATATCAGTATTTTTTTAAGTTTATATAACATGCAGAATACCTTATCAGTCATTCTGGAGAATTCAGAAAGTAGAAGAAAATATCTGTATCAGAAAAGTCTTATTAATCTGATTAGCTTCTTTCATTTCGTGATGAAAAACATAATTTATTAAAATTTGTAAGAAATCTAAGAAGAAATCATTATTCAGATTTATTGTTCAGGAAACCCAAGGAAGGATTGTGTAAATTGAGAGCTTAATGTACCTGAAAACCCAAAGCCCATGATGTGTAGAGAGGTGTTCATGGTCCCCATGTGACAATGGGAAAGGTGCCCTTGTGGGTAGTCTTCTGAAGCTGATTTATTATTCTATCTGAGATATGTTTACTTGTACATACAATCTATGAGGATGTTAGAGCAGATGCAGGTTGGTCTACAAAACAAAAACAAAAAATAACAACAAAAACACCCTGAATTACTGGGTTGTAGTAAGAAATTAACTTTGTGAGTTATCCATGGAATTGTAATCATAAGGAAAATCTCCACAGCTGAATCCATGATGGATATTTTCTATTTTATACTGACATTTCTCACATCCTGCAACCTGATCCTGCAACCTGCAAAATAGCAGACATATTTCAAATTATTTAGTTCTTTCACTTTGGTTTTAGTGAAAGATCATGTCTTTGTCAATCTAGGAGGCATGCTCTGTAGATTTTATTGATGTCTTTTGATTCAGATAAATGAGGAGAATTCAACTTCTTCCTTTCCCGTTCCCTAGACTTTAGTGAAGTGGAGATGTCTGATGATGTTCTAAAATGATAAGATGAAGGTGATGTTATTTCATTATAAAGAAGAGGCCTTTAACACGTACCTTGTATCTGTGGCATACTCATTATTTTATTGTAAGTAAATTTGAATTATTTTCTTTAAAACAACAACAACAACAAAACTATTAAGTTTGATAAAAGACACTCTTTACTTCAACTGAGACTCATTAACTCCTGAACTTTATACGTATTAACTCCGTCATCAATAATAAGAAGAAAGTGAACTATTTTACCATTTGGTTTAATAACATATAACAATACTTTGTGCTCTAAGAAAATAAATAAAGATAATACTACTTTGCTCAGGAAAAATAACTGAAGATAATAACAATAAAATAAGAAAGGATAATAGTAATGAGGAAAATAAAGATAATACTCTGTGCTCTGAGAAAGTAAATAAAATAAATATAATGATGTGAGCTAACTCATATACTACTGATTATGTGCCAGGAAACACCATAAGTGTGTTACATGTATTAGCCCATTGAACCCTCATAAAATCCCTCTGATATAGGTACTAATATTCTTCCTAGTTTCAGATGTGGTTCAGAGAGGTTAAAGTACTCTCCAATGTCATGCAGCTGGAAAAGGCAGAGCTGGGATTTGAACCCAGAGAATCTGTCTTGTGAGTCCAGGATCATAATAAATTGTCTCTATTCAGTTACCAGTTATGCTAACTTATTGCTGCAAAGTTTTTGTATTATATGTTAAAATTATTTATAATTTAGAAATATTGAAAGATAACATTTTAATTATAATAAAAAATGATACTATCATGCATAATTCACTTAACAACCATTTGTTAGTTCTTTTTGATAGTTTTAGAGGATTGAAATAAAAAACCACACAGATAGATTTAAATGTTTTTTCATTAGTAAAAATAAAATGCTGTTAGCTTATTAGCTGATGTTGGCTTTTAAAATGTCCCGTTTAGCACTTTTGGGAGGCCGAGGCACAAAGTCAGGAGTTCGAGAACAGCCTGGCCAATAAGGTGAAACCCCGTCTCTACTAAAAATACAAAAATTAGCCAGGCATGGTGGTGGGCACCTGTAGTCCCAGCTACTCAGGTGGCTGAGGTGGGAGAATCCCTTGAACTTGGGAGGCGGAGGTTGCAGTGAGCCAAGATCTTGCCACTGCACTCCAGCCTGGGCGACAGAGCGAGACTCCATCTCAAAAAAAAAAAAAACCAAAATCCTGTTTAACTCTGGAAGAACACTAGTGCATCAGATATGTGACTAATTTAAGAAAATGGACTATGTGAATATAGCTACTGTACTGGTGTTTTAAAAAAAGAATAAATTTTAATCATAGCTCTTGAGTATCTAGGTTGGCACGTATGTTCCCTGGCAAGGGAAAGATTCAAATTACATTAGTTTCTAAATTTCTGAAGACCAACTGTTTTGCTAATATTCATTTACATCCACCACAGATATGAGAAAGTGCTTTAATTTATTTGTAATTGATGACAGAATTACTCTAGAGGCATATGTAGAAAATTGGAAAAAACAATAAACACTGTATAGATTACTAGAGGGTGAAGTGGGCTGGGTGGGTTAAAAAGTTACCTATCAGGCACTATGCTCACTACCAGGGTGACGAGATCCATACTCCAAACCTCAACATCATGCAATATTCCCAGATAACAAATCTGCACATGAACCCCCTGTATCTAAAATAAAAGTTGAAATTAAAAATAAATTTAAAAATAAGAAAATTGGAAGAAAAAAATCTCCTTTTGGTTTTAAGACAAGGGTAATGCATGTTATTGTATAATTATATGATTTGTTTAAGATTTATTTTATTAAATGTCTTCATTGTTCCATTTTTTCTTTTTTAAGTGTTTCTCAGATTTTAATGTACACATGAACCACCTGAGGATCTTGTTTAATTCAGTCACCATGGTAGAGGTGGAATAATTTACCAATCACTGGAGCCCATGGGCACAGTTTATGAAGAACCTCACAATTACTATCGGAAACAAAGTCAATATAGCAAGAATCCTGAAAAATATAAATATGCATACTGTTTTTTCTTTTGTAAAAAAAATTTATTTTAATTGACAAATAAACATTATGTATATTTATCATGTGAATGATATTTTAAAATATGTACACATTGTGAAATAGTTCAATTGAGTGAATCAATATATTCATTACCTCATATATTTATCATTTTTTTTTGTGGTGAGAACACTTAAGATCTATTCTCTTAACAACTTCCAAGAATACAATACGTTGTTATTCTGTTGTAATACTTCCTTGCATGGATATTCTACTACATGTTTTACAATAGATTTCTTGAACTTATTCCTTCCATCTAATTGAAATTTTATATTCTTTGACCAATAATGCCCCTGACCCTGGTAACTAGCATTCTACTCTCTACTTGTATGAGTTCAACTTTTTTTAGATTCTACATATGTCAGATCATGTGGTATTTCTCTTACTGTGCCTGACATATCACTTAAGATAACATGCTTGAAGTTCACCCATGTTGTTGCAAATGACAATATTGTCTTTTTTTTTTTTTACAGTGAAATAGTATTCAATTGTGTGTGTATACCCCAGTTTCTTTATCTATTTATTTATGTGTTGATAGATACAGGTTGATTCCTTATCTTGGCTGTTGTGAATAAGGCCACAATAAACATCGGAATGCAGATCTCTTTGACAAAAAGTTATATATACCCAGAAATGGGATTTCTGGATCATATTGTAGTTCTGTTTTTACGATTTTGAGAAAACTTCATACTATTTCTTATAATAGTTGCACTAATTTACATTTGAATGAACAATGTGCAAGGTGAATTGGTCAGTTTGAAACTTTTCTATATGATATTTAGTGTCATGTTACTGTTAATAACTGTCTCTTGCTTTCCAAAATAATAAAGGAATAAAAGACATTATTTCATTTTTCTTTGATGAACAAAGGTTGCACTATGGTGAAGAATGTGAGGGCATAATTCTTCTGAGGTTCATCCATGTTGTAGCATGTATCAGTACTTCATTCTTTCTTATTGCCAAGTAATACTTCTGTGTATGGATATTCTACTCCATGCTGCTTATCCATTTACCAGTTGATGGACATTTGGGTTGTTTCCACTTTTGGGCTCTTATGAAAAATGTTGCTATGAACAGTGTGTAAAAGTTTTGTGTGGGCATATGCTTTAATATTGAATTATACTTCTGCCAATATGTCAATAAAATTTGATTTTATTCACAATATGTAAGAATTTAAATGGAGAGATATAAATATAAAAAATTTAACATATTTTCCTCATATTTATACAGTGGATGGGTTCGAAATTGGATTTAACCCAATCCAAACTGGATTTAATCCAATTTAAATTGGATTTAAATTTTGGATTTATATATGAATGAAACATTATATTTACAACATGTGACAACCCTATCTTTTGTCTTAGAGTTATTTCCTTTCTTTCGTTTTATTGAATAAAATAAGCTGGCTTTCTATAAGGACTTTTAGGGTAGATCCACTCTGAAAACTTAGACCCTGATAATACTTTCTCCCACCCCAGGCACTTTTACTTTTTATTATTGTTATTATTTAATTTCAACTTTTAGATACAGGGGGTACATGTGCAGATTTGTTACATGGGAATATTGCATGATGCCGAGGTTTGGGTTATAGATCCCGTCCACTGTTGTAGTGAGCCTAGTACCTGGTAGGTAGCTTTTTAACCCAATATCTCCTGCCTTCCACCCTCTAGGAGTCCACAATGTCTATTTTTCCCATATTGATGTCCATGTGTGCACAAGGCTTAGCTCCCACTTATAAGTGCAAACGTGGTATTTGGTTGTATGTTCCTGCATTAATTTGCTTAGGATTATGACCTCCAAGGGCTCCATCCATGTTGCTGCAAAAGTCACATTTTCATTTTTTTTTTTATGGCTACACAGTATTCCATGGTGTATATGTACTATTTTTTCTTCATCCAGTCTACCATTGATGGGCACCTGGGTTGATTCCATGTCTTTGCTATTGTGACTAGCACAGTGATGAATGTACAAGTACATGTGTCTTTTTGGTAGAATGATTTATTTTCTTTTGAGTATATACCCAGTAATGGGATTGCTGGGTCTAATGGTAGCTATGTTTTAAATTATTTGAGAAATCTCCCGACTGCTTTCCAGTGGCCGTACTAATTACATTCCCACCAGCAGAGTATAAGCATTTCCTTTTCTCTGCAGCCACTGCATCTGTTGTTTTTTCGACTCTTTCATAATAGCCATCCTGACTGGTGTGAGGTAGAATTTCATTGTGGTTTTGACTTGCATTTCTCTGATAATTAGTGATGTGGAGTATTTTTTCATATGTTTATTGACCACTCATCCTCTTTTGAGAAGTGTCTGTTCATGTCCTTTGTCCACTTGTTTTTTTTTTGTATTTTGAGACAGAGTCTCTCTCTGTCACCCAGGTTGTAGTGCAGCGGCGCGATCTCGGCTCACTGCAAGCTCCGCCCCCGAGGTTCACGCCATTCTCTTGCCTCGGTCTCCCAAGTAGCCGGGACTACAGGCGCCCGCCACCATGCCCGGCTAATTTTTTGTATTTTTAGTAGAGACAGGGTTTTACCGTGTTAGCCAGGATGGTCTCGATCTCCTGACCTCGTGAACCACCCGCCTCGGCCTCCCAAAGTGCTGGGATTACAGGCGTGAGCCACCACGCCCGGCCATTTATCCACTTTTTAATGGGGTTATTTTCTGCTTGTTATTTATTTTTTACTATAGATTCCGGATATTAGGCTTTGTTGGATGCCTTGTTTGCAAATATCTTGTATCATTCTATAGGTTGTCTTTTTGCTCTGTTCATAGTTTTTTTTTTGCCATGCAGAAGCTCTTTAGTTTAATTAGTTCTCACTATATTTTTGTTTTTATTGCAGTTGCATTTGGGGACTTAGCCATAAATTCTTTGCCAAGGCCAATGTTGAGAAGACTATTTCCTGGGTTTTCTTCTAGGATTTTTATAGTTTGAGGATTCACATTTAAATCTTTAATCCATTTTGAGTTCATTCTTGTATGTGGTAAAAAGTTTGGGCCCAGCTTCAGTCTTCTGTATATGGCTAGCCAGTTATCCCAGCACCATTTATTGAAT
The DNA here is from genome assembly GCF_028885655.2 of Pongo abelii. Classification (NCBI taxonomy): domain Eukaryota; kingdom Metazoa; phylum Chordata; class Mammalia; order Primates; family Hominidae; genus Pongo; species Pongo abelii. The sequence continues at coordinate 76,810,790 of NC_071993.2, forward strand.
AGGGAGTCCTTTCCCCATTGCTTATTTTTGTCAGCCTTGTTAAATATCAGATAGTTGTAGGTATGTGGCTTTATTTCTGGGTTCTCTAACCTGTTCAGTGGGTCTGTGTTTCTATTTTTGTACCAATACCATGCTGTTTTGATTACCATATCCTTGTAGTACAGTTTCATGTTGGGTAGTGTAATGTCTCTGTCTTTTTTCCTTTTGCTTAGTATTGTTTTGGCTATTCACACTCTTTTGTGGTTCCATATGAATTTTAAAATAGTGTTTTCTAATTCTGTAAACAGTGACAGTAGTTTGACAGGAATAGCATTAACTCTGTAAATTGCTTTAGGCAGTATGGTCATTTTAACAATATTGATTCTTTCAATTCATGAGTATGGAATGTTTGTCCATTTATTTGCATTATCACTGATTTCTTTCACCAATGTTTTGTTGTTCTCCTTATAGAGATCTTTCACCTGGTTAGCTGTATTCCTAGATACTTCATTTTATTTGTGGCTATTATAAATGGAATTGTGTTCTAGATTTTACTCTCAGCCTGGATGTTGCTGGTGTATAGAAATGATACTGATTTTTGTACATTGATTTTGTCCTGGAACTTTGCTAAAGTTGCTTATTAATTCTTGGAACCTTTTAGCAGTCTTTAGGGTTTTCTAGGTATAAAATTATACTGTCAGCGAAAAGAGTTTGACTTCTTCTTTTCCTCTTCAAATTCCTTTTATTTCTTTCTCTTGCCTGGTTGATCTGGCAACGACTTCCAGTACTATGTTGAAGAGAAGTGGTGAAAGTAGGCAGCCCTGTCTTGTTCTAGTTCTCAAGGCAAATATTTCCATCATTTGCCTATTCAGTCTGATGTTGGCTGTGGGTTTGCCTGGATGGCTCTTATTATTTTGAGGTATGTTCCTTTGTTTATTGAGGGTTTTTATCATGAAGGAATGTTGAATTTTATCAAAAGGTTTTTCTGCATCTATTGAGATGATCCTATAGTTTTTGCTCTTGATTCTATTTGTGTGGTGAATCATATTTGTTGATTTGCAACTTATGCAACAAATGCAAATCAACAAATGTGATTTCAGTATTGAATCCGAAGAATAAAGCCTACTTGATTGTGGTGTATTAACTTTTTGATGTGCTGCTAGATTCAATTTGCTAGTATTTGTTGAGGATTTTTGCATCTGTGTTTATGAGGGATACTAGTCTGAAGTTTATTGTTGTTGTTGTATCTCTGCCTGATTTTGGTATCAGGCTGATGCTTGTGTTATAGAATGAGTTAGGGAGGAGCCCCTGCTCCTCAGTTTTTTGGAATAGCATCAGTAGGATTAGTATCAGTTCTTGTTTGTATGTCTGGTAGAATTGGGATGTGAATTCACTTGGTCCAGGGCTTTTTTTGCTTGGTAGGTTCTTTATTATTGATTCAATTTCAGAAGTTGAAATTGGTCTATTCAGAGTTTCAATTTCTTCATGATTCAATCTTTGGAGATTGTGTGCTTCCAGGAATTTATCCATTTCCTTTAGATTTTCGAATTTGTGTGCCTAGAGTGGTTCATAGTAGTCTCTGAGGATCTTTTGTATTTCTGTGGGATCAGTTGTAATATTTGTGTTGTTTCTGATTTTGCTTATTTGGATAGTCTCTTTCTTTTTCTTTGTTGATCTAGTTAGTGAGTCTACCAGTCTTAGTTTTTCGAAGAACCAACTCTTGGTTTCATTGATCTTTTGTATGGGTTATTGCATCTCAATTTCATTAAGATCTTCTTTAATTTTAGTTATTTCTTTTCTTTTGCTAGCTTTGGGGTTGGTTTGTTCTCTTTCTTTCTTGTTCCTTTAGGTGCAAAGTTAGTTTGTTAATTTGAGACCTTTCTAACTTCTTGATGAAGGCTTTTAGGACTATTAATTTTCCTCTTAACACTGCTTTGGCTATATCTCAGAGATTTTGGTAGGTTGTGTTTCTATTTTCATTAACTTCAAATAATTTTTTAAATTTCTGCCTTAATTTCTATGTTAACCCAGCAGTTATTCAGGAATAAGTTACTTACTTTCCATTTATTTGTGTAATTTTGAGAGATCATTTTGGTATTGATGTCTATTTTTATTACACTGTGGTTTGAGAGTATACTTGGTATAGTTTCAATTTCTTTCTGAATTTATTGAGGCCTGCTTTATGACTGAGCATGTGGTTGATCTTTGAATATGTTCTGTGTGCAGATGAGAAGAATGCATATTCTGTGGTTGTTGGATGGAGTGCTTTATAGGCCCATTTGGTCAAGTGTTGAGTTGAAGTCCAGAGTTTCTTTGTTAGTTTTGTGCTTTGATGATCTTATGTTGTCAGTAGGGTGTTGAAGTCTCCCACTATTATTGTGCGGTTGTTTAAATGTTTTCGTAGGCCAAGAAGAAGTTGTTTTCTAAATCTCAGTGCTCCAAAGTTGGGTGTGTATATATTTAGTATAGTTAAGTCTTCTTGATGGACTGTATCCTTTATTGTTATGCAATGCCCTTCATTGTCCTTAATTTTTATGTGTTTAAAGTCTGTTTTATCTGATGAATGAATGAATGACAAGTGAATGATAATGAATGAATGAAGAATGAATGATGAAAGATGAAGAATGAAAATTGAATGATGAAGAATGAACGAATGATGAGGAATGGTGACACTTGCTCTTTTTTGTTTTCTGTTTGCATGGTAGATCTTACTGCATGCTTTTATGTTGAGTTTGTGGGTGTCATTACATGCAAGATGGGTCTCTTGAAAACAACAGATTGGATGGGTCTTGTCTTTTTATCCAGCCTGCCACTCTGTGTCTTTTGAGTGGGCTGTTTAGCCCATTTACATTCAAGGTTATTATTGATATGTGTGATTTTGATTCTATCATTGTATTGTTAGCTGGTTCTTGTGTAGTTGCTTTATAGTGCCTGTGAGCTATATGCTTAAGTGTGCATTTGTGGTGGCAGGTGTCATTCTTTTGAATTCATGTTTAGAACTCCCTTAAGGACCTCTTGAAAGGCTACCCTAGTTTAAATGTAGTCCCTCAGCATTTGCTTGTCAGAGAAGCATCTTGTTTCTCCTTCAGTTATGAAGCTTAGTTTGGTAGGATATAAAATTTTTGGTTGGAATTCCCTTCCTTTAAGGACACTGAAAATAGGCCCCTAATCTCTTCTGGCTTGTAAGGTTTTTTCTGAGAAATCTGCTTCTAGCCTGGTGGGATTCCCTCTGTAGGTGACCTGCACCTTCTCTCTAGCTGCCTTTTAGATTTCTTCTTTTGCATTGATCTTGGTGATTCTGATGACTATGTGACTCGGGTATGGTCGTCTTATATAGTATCTGGCTGAGATTCTCTGTATTTCTTGGATTTGCATGTCAATGTCTGTAGTGACACTAGAGAAGTTTTCATGACTGTGTCCTCAAATGTATTTTACAAGTTGCTTATTCTCTCTCCTTATCTCTTGGGAATGCTGATGAATCATAGATTTGGTCTCTTTACATAATCCCATATTTCTCAGATGTTTTGTTCATTTTTTCTTTTTGTTAAATTTTATTAAAATTCTATTCAAATTGCTAATGAATGCATGAAACAAGAAGGCAAAGACATGCATGTAGTCAGACTTAGGTCATAATTAAAAATTACACTTTCTCAGAAAAGTGTTGGAATATAAATTTAAATACATAAAATATACTTGATGTTTTAGGAAAAATATTTAGAAGGATGTTGCATTTACCAACTCAATGGAGTGTACTTTGTGCCCTTCCAAATTAAACAAATTGCTGTCAAGTGTTTACAAAATCACTTATGTTCTAAAGAACATTGACACACAAGGCAGAAGTTAATTACAGAAAGAATTTTACCTACCATTTTGGTCTCAGAAAGACTTCTTTGCACAGATTCAACAGATTTATTTTTTTTATCACCAAAGTTAAGAATAAGAATTAAATGACAGCCAGTGCTGGTAAGATTGATTTCTATCAATTCGTTACAACTTTAAATGCAAGACAGAAATATTTTGCACAACCACCACTCCAGTTATCCCTCAGATATGGAGCTCTAAGTTTGATGTTAGTTGGAAAGTCAAATCAGAAATAGAAGGCCTAGTTCTCCTGTCAAACTCAAACCCTGACACTCCCACAAAAAAGGAAAACTGTTATATTTGCCAGAGTATCATTTTATTCTATTTAATATTGTCTTACAATTGAAATTTCAAGTTTCAAGGCAGAAAACTGTGCATTGATCTACAGTTGTCATAGAGTTTTCTAGAAGCACCAGACATTCCCCCAACTCAGATACACAATCCAATGAATATTCTTCTTAGTTGTGGACAAAACAGAAATATAACAGGGTACAGATCCTCATTTGGAATGGGCTGCTACACAGAGCCAAGTTACTAAAAACTATGACCATAAAAAGGAATTGAGTCAATGACCTAGAAATGCCTATAAGCAAATCCCTTGAACCACTCGGTTTTGGTCATATTAAATTAACCTTTGAGTAAATTCGGCCTTTTAAAATTTTTACTTGACAAAAATTGTATATATTTATGGCATACAACATGATGTTTTGAAATATGTAGACATTGTGGAATGATTGATTATATCAAGCTAATTAGCATACACATGACCTCATATACTTTTCATTTTTTTGTAATGAGAACACTTAAAATCTGCTGTCTTTGGAAATTTAAGGTATACAACTCATTGCCATTAACTGTGGTCCTCATGTACATTTCTTGAACTTATTCTTCATGTCTAACTGAAATTTTGTATCCTTTCACCAGCATTTTTCTGGGTAACCCATCTCCTCACTCCCAGCCTCTGTTAACCACTATTTTTACTCTGCTTCTATGAGTTTGACTTTTTTGGATTCCACATGTAAGTTTGATCATGCAATATTTGTCTTTCTGTGCCTGGCTAATTTTTTGTAACATAATGTTCTCCGGACTCATCAATGTTGTGGCAAATCAAAAGCTTTCCTTTGTTTTTAAGGCTGAACAGGTTCCCCCTGTGTATATATACCACATTTTCTTTATCTACTCATCTGTGGATGGACACTTAGGTTGATTTTATGTCTTGGCTGCAGTGAACATAGGGGAGCAGAAATCTCTTTGAAATACTGATTCATTTACTTTGGGTATATACCTAGTAGTGGAATATACTTTATTACATATTAGGATTGCTGGATCATATGGTAGTTTTATTTTTTTATTTTTTTATGTTTTTATTTTTTGGTGGGGGGAAGCATCATCCATAAGGCTGTACTAATTTACATTCTGACCAACAGTGTGGAAGAGTTCCCTTTTCTCTGTACTCTTGCCAACACTATTTTTTATATTTCCAACTTTTATTTTAAGTTCAGGGGTACATGTACAGGTTGTACAGATTTGTTACATAGGTAAATATGTGCCATGGTGGTTTGCTCCACAGATCATTCCATCACCCAGGTGTTAAGCCCAGCATCCACTAGCTATTCTTCCTCATCCTCTCCCTCCTCCCACCCCTTGCCCTTTGACAGGACCCGGTATGTGTTTTTCCTCCCATGTGTCTATGTGTTATTATCATTTAGCTCCCACTTCTAAGTGAAAATTTGGTGTTTGGTTTTCAGTTCCTGTGTTGGTTTGCTAAGGATAATGGCCTCCAACTCTATCCATGTCCCTGCAAGTGACATGATCTCATTCCTTTTTATGGCTGCATAGTATTCCATTGTGTATATGTACCACATTTTTTAATCCAGTCTATCTTTGATGGACATTTATGTTGATTCTATATCTTTTCTATTGTGAATAGTGCTGCAGTAAACATATGTGTGCATGAGTCTTATTACAGAATGATTTGTATTCCTTTGTGTATGTACTCAGTAATGGGATTGCTGGGTTCAGTGGTATTTTTGTCTTTAGGTCTTTGAGGAATTGCCACACTGTCTTCCACAATGGTTGAACTAATTTTCACTCTTACCAACAGTGTATAAGTGTTCCTCCTTCTCCACGACCTCTCCAGCATCTGTTATTTTTTTGACTTTTTAACAGTAGCCATTCTGACTGGTGTGAGATGGTATCTCATTGTGGCTTTGATTTGCATTTCTTTTTAAAAAATATTTGTCCTCCAACTTTTATTTTAAGTTCCAGGGTACATGTGCAAGATTTGCAGGTTTGTTACATAGGTAAACATTTGCCTTGATGGTTTGCTGCACAATCAACCCAACACTTAGGTATTAAGCCCAGAATCCCTTAGCTATTCTTCCTGATGCTTTCCCTCCCCCCACCCCACCCCCACCCCAACTGCCTCCAGTGTGTATTATTCCCCTCAATGTGTTCATGTGTTCTCATCATTCACCTCCTACTTATAAGTGAGAGCATATGGTGTTTCGTTTTCTGTTCCTGCATTAGTTTGCTGAGGATAACAGCTTCCAGCTCCGTCCATGTTCCTGCAAAGGACACGATCTTGTTCCTTTTTATGGCTGCATAGTATTCCGTAGTGTATGTGTACTATATTTTCTTTATCCAGTCTATCATTGATGGGCATTTGGGTTAATTCCATATCTTTGCTATTATGAATAGTGCTGCAATGAACATACACATGCATGTATCTTTATAATAGAATGATTTATATTCCTTTGGGAATATAACCAGTAATGGGATTGCTGGGTCAAATGGTAGTTCTGCCTCTAGATCTCTGAGGAATCACCACACTGTCTTCCACAATGGTTAAACTAACTTACACTCCCACCAATAGTGTAAAAGCATTCCTATTTCTCTGCAATGTCGCCAGCATCTGTTGTTTCTGGACTTTTTAATAGTCGCCATTATGATTGGCGTGAGATGGTATTTCATTGTGGTTTTGATTTGCATTTCTCTACTGATCAGTGATGTTGAGCTTTTTTTCATATGTTTGTTGGCCACATGCATGTATGTCTTCTTTTGAGAAGTGTCTGTTCAGTCCTTTGCCTACTTTATAATGGCTTTTTTTTTTTTTTTGGTAAATTTAAGTTCCTTTTAAATGCTGGATATTAGACCTTTGTCAGACACATAGTTTGCAAAAATTTTCTCCCATTCTGTAGGTTATCTGTTCACTTGATGATAGTTTCTTTTACTGTGCAGAAGCTCTTTAGTTTAATTAGATCTCATTTGTCAATTTTTGCTTTTGTTGCAGTTGTTTTTGGCATCTTCATCATGAAATCTTTGCCTTTGCCTATGTCCTGAATAGTACTGCCTAGGTTTTCTTCTAGGGTTTTTATAATTTTGTGTTTTACATTAAAGTCTTTAATCCTTCTTGAGTTGATTTTTATATATAGTGTAAGGAAAGGGTCTAGTTTTAATTTTCTACATAGGGTTAGCCAGTTCTCCCAGAACCATTTATTAAATAGGGAATTCTTTCCCCATTCCTTATTTTTGTCAGGTTTGTTGAATATCAGATGGTTGCAGGTGTGCAGTCTTATTTCTGGGTTCTCTCTATTCTGTTCCATTGGTCTATGTGTCTGTTCAGGTACCAGTACTGTGCTGTTTTGGTTACTGTAGCCCTGTAGTAGAGTTTGAAGTCAGGGAATGTGATACCTCTAGTTTTGTTCTTTTTGCTTAGGATTGGCTATTCGAGTTGTATTTTGGTTCCATATTAATTTTAACATATTTTATTCTATTTCTGTAAAGAATGTTAATGGTAGCTTGATGGGAATAGCATTGAATCTATAAATTACTTTGGACAGTGTGGCCATTTTCACAACATAGATTCTTCCCATTCATTAGCATGGAATGATTTTCCATTTGTTTGTGTCATCTCTGATTTCTTTGAACAGTGGTTTGTAGTTCTCCTTGAAGAGGTCCTTCACTTCTGTGTTAGCTCTATTCCTAGGTATTTTATTCTCATTGCGGCAACTGTGAATGGGAGTTCATTTATGATTTGTTTCTCTACTTGCCTGTTGTTGAATGATTTCCCATTTGTTTGTGTCATCTCTGATTTCTTTGAGCAGTGGTTTGTAGTTCTTCTTGAAGAGGTCCTTCACTTCCCTGTTAGCTGTATTCCTAGGTACTTTATTCTCATTGTGGCAATTGTGAATGCGAGTTCATTTATGATTTGGCTCTCTACTTGCCTGCTGTTGTTCCACAGGAATGGTAGTGATTTTCGCACATTGATTTTTGTATCCTAAGACTTTGCTGAAGTTGCTTATCAGCTTAAGAAGCTTTTGGGGTGAGACAGTGGGGTTTTCTAGATACGCAATTATGTCACCTACAAACGAAGAGAGTTTGACTTCCTCCTTTCCTATTTGAATACACATTATTTCTTTTTCTTGCCTGATTGCCCTGGTCAGAACTTCCAATACTATGTTGACTAGGAGTGGTAAGAGAGGGCATCCTTGTCTTGTGCCAGTTTTTAAGGCGAATGCTTCCAGCTTTTGCCCATTCCGTATATTGGCTGTGGGTTTGTCATATATGGCTCTTATTATTTAGAGGTATGTTCCTTCAAAACCTAGTTTATTGAGAGCTTTTTACATGAAAGGATGCTAATTTTTACCAAAGGCCTTTCCTGCATCTGTCGAGATAATCATGTGTTTTTTGTTTTTAGTTCTGTTTATGTGATAAATCACATTTATAGATTTGTGTATGTTGAATGAACCTTGCATTCCAGGGATGAAGCCTACTTAATCATGGTAGATAAACTTTTTGATGTGCTGCTAGATTCAGTTTGCCAGGATTTTGTTGAGGATTTTTGGTATCAATGTTTATCAAGGATATTGGCCTGAAGTTTTCTTTTTTGTTATATCTCTGCCAGATGTTAGTATCAGGATGATGCTGGCCTCATAGAATGGGTTATGGGGGAGTCCCTGCTTTTCAATTGTTTGGAATAGTTTCAATAGGAATGGTACCAGCTCTTTCTTTGTACCTTTGGTAGAGTTAAGCTGTGAATCCATCTGGTTGTGGGCTTTTTTTGGTTGATAGGCTATTCATTACTGATTTGATTTCAGAGCTTGTTGTTGAGCTGTTCAGGGACTCAGTTTCTTCCTGGTTCAGTCTTGGGAGGGTGTATGTGTCCAGGGATTTGTCCATTTCTTCTAGATTTTCAATTTATGTGCATAGAGGTGTTCATAACATACTCTCATGGTTGTTTTTATTTCTGTGGGTCAGTGGTAATATCCTCCATGTCATTTCTGATTGTGTTTATTTGAATTTTCTCTCTTTTCTTTTTTATTAGTCTAGTTAGCAGTCTATTTTATTAATTTTTTTCAGAAAATTAGCTTCTGGATTTTTGATCTTTTGAATGGTTTTTCATGTTTCTGTCTCCTTTAGTTTAGGTCTGCTTTTGGTTATTTATTGTCTTCGGCTAGCTTTGGTATTTGTTCACTCTTGGTTTCCTAGCTCTTTTAGTTGTGATGTTAGGTTGTTAATTTTAGATCTTTTTAACATTTTGATGTGGGAGTTTAGTGCTGTAAGTTTCCCTCTTAACACTGCATTAACTGGGTTCCAGAGATTTTGGTATGTTGCATTTTTGTTCTCATTAATTTCAAGATTTCTGCGTTAATTTTATTATTTACCCAACAGTTATTCAGGAACAGGTTATTCAATTTCCATGTAATTTTGTGGTGTAGTAATTTGTTTTCATGCTGCTATGAAGAAATACCCCAGGCTGGGTAATTTATAGAGAAAAGAGGTTTAATTGACCCACAGTTCCACATGGCTGGGGAGGCCTCAGGAAACTTACAGTCATGGCAGAAGGGGAAGCAAGCATGTTCTTTTTCACAAGGTGGCAGGAGAGAGAAGTACCAGCAGGGGAAGTGTCAGATTCTTATAAAACCATCAGCTCCCCTGAGAACTCACTCACTATCATGAGAACAGCATGGAGGAAACTGCCCCCATGTTCTGATTACCTCCCACCAGGTTCCTCCCATGAGAAGTGGAGATTTTGGGAAGTACAATTCAAGTTGAGATTTTGGTGGGAGCACAGCCAAAGCATATTATGTGGGTTTGAATGAATTTCTTAATCTTGATTTCTAATTTGATTGCACTGTGGTCTGAGAGATTGTTCATTATGATTTCAGTTCTTTTACATTTGCTGAGGAGTGTTTTACTTCTGATTATGTGACCAATTTTAGAGTAAGCGATGTGTGGCAATGAGGAGAAGAATGTATATTCTGTTGTTTTGGGGTGTAGAGTTCTATAGATGTCTGTCAGTTCCACTTGATCCAGAGTTGAGTTCAGGTCCTGAATATTTTTGTTAATTTTCTGTCTTGATGATCTAGATATTAGAAAAATACTGTCAGTGGGGTTTTAAAGTCTCCCACTATTATTGTGTGGGAGTCTAAGTCTCTTTGAAGGTCTCTAAGATCTTGCTTTATGAATCTGGGCATTCCTGTTTTGGGTGCACATATATTTAGGACAGTTAGCTATTCTTGTTGAATTGAACCCTTTATCATTATGTAATACCCTTTGTCTTTTTTGATATTTTTTGGTTTAAAGTCGTTTTTTGTTAGATGCTAGGATTGCAACCCCTGCTTTTTACTGTTTTCTATTTGGTTGGTAAATTTTCCTCCATCCCTTTATTTTTAGCTTGTGTGTGTTTTTGCATGTGAGATGGGTCTCTTGAAGACAGCTTACCAGTGGGTCTTAGTTCTTTATCCAGCTTTTTACTCTGTGTCTTTTAATTGGAGCATTTAAAGTTAATACTGTTATGTATGGATTTGATCCTGTGATCATGATGCTAGCTGTTTATTTTGCAGTCTTGTTTATGTAATTGCTTTATAATGTCACTGGTCTGTATACTTCAGTGTATTTTTGTAGAGGCTGGCAACAGTTTTTCCTTTTTATATTTAGTGCTTCCTTCAGGAGCTTTTATAAAGCAGGTCTGGTGGTAACAAATTCCCTCAGGATTTGCTTGTCTGAAAAGGATCTTATTTCTTCTACTACGAAGCTTAGTTTGGCTAGATATGTAATTCTACATTGGAATTTCTTTTCTTTAAAAATGTTGAATATTGTCCCCCAATCTCTTCTGGCTTGCATGGTTTCTGCTGAGAGGTCCACTGTTAGTCCAATGGGCTTCCCTTTGTAGGTGGCCTCGCCTTTCTTTCCAGTGGCCTTTAACATTTTTTATTTCATTTTGACCTTGGAGGATCTGATGATTACATGTTTTGGGGACGATCTTCTTGTGGAGTAAGTATCTTACTGGGGTTCTCTGCATTTTCTGAATTTGAATGTTGGCCTCTGTAGGTAGGTTGGGGAAGTTCTCCTGGATGACATCCTGAATTATGTTATCCAAAATGGTCCCATTCTCCTCACCTTTTTCAGGTACCCCAGTCAGTCATAGATTCAGTCTCTTTACATAATCCCATATTTCTCGGAGGTTTTGTTTATTCCTTTTCATTGTTTTTCTCTATTTTTGTCTGCCTGTGTTATTCAGAATGACATTCTTCAAGCTCTGAGATTCTTTCCTCTGCTTGGCCTATTCCGCTATTAATACTTGTGATTGCATCGCGAAGTTCTTGTCGTGTTTTTTTTCAGCTCTAGCAGGTTGGTTATATTCCTCTCTATACTGGCTATTTTGGCTGTCAGCTCCTGCATTGTTTTATCATGATTCTTAGCTTCCTTGCATTGAGTTGCAAAGTGCTCCTTTAGCTCAGTGAAGTTCATTTTTTAAATCCACATTTGGAAGCCTATTTCTATCATTTCAGCCATCTCAGCCTCAGTCCAGTTCTAAACCCCTGCTGGAGAGGTGTTGTGGTCATTTAGAGGAAAGGGAGCATCCTAGATTTTTGAGTTTTCAGTGTTTTTGTGCTGATTCTTTCTCATCTTTGTTGGCTTATCTACCTTTGATCTTTGAGGTTGTTGACCTTTGGATGGGTTTTTGTTGTTGTTGTTCTTGTTGTTTTGCTTGTTTTTTCTTTGAACAGTCTGACCACTTTTCTGTAGGGCTGCTCTGATTTGCTGGGCAGCAGCTTCAGCCCCTAGTCACCTCAGTTTTTTCAGTACCTGGAGGTATTACCGGTGAAGGCTGCAAAACAGCGAAGATGGCAGCCTACCCCTTTCTCTCAGAGCTCTGTCCCAGAGAAGTACTGACCTGTTGCCTGCCTGAATGCACCTGTAGGATGTGGCTGGAAACCCTGTTTTGGAGGTCTCACCCAGTCAGGAGGAATGGGATCAGGGAACTCCTTAAAGAAGCAGCCTTCCTGCATTTTTGTAGAGCAGCTGTGCTGTGTTTGGCTTCCCTTAACCCCCATATAGGTTTGCACTTTCCAAGGCCCACAGGTTGGACTGGGTGAGATGCCCAAACAGCAAAGGAGGCAGCCCACCTGGCCCCCTGGGCACTCCATCACAGGGAGAAATTAGAACTTTCTCAGCCATAGAACATGGGTGGGGGTGGTTGGAGGCCCTGGTTGGGAAGACCTGCCCAGCAAGGAGGAATGGATTGGGGTTCTATTTAAAGAAGCAGTCTGACCACACCTTGACAAAACAGCCATGCGTTGCTGGGGACCCATCTCTGCCTCTATTGGCTTGGACTCTCCAAAGCCTACAGGCTGGAATGGCAGCTCATCCCTCCCCACTGGGCACTCCAGCCAAGGGAGAGATCAGAGCTCTTTCCTAGAATATGGGCAGGGGTGGCTGGAGGTCTCACTTAAAGAAGTAGTCTGGCCACATTTTCATAAAGCAGCTGTGCTGTGCTGGGGGTCCCTTACTTGTCCGGACTGTTTGGACTCTCCACAGCCCACAGACTTGAACGGCTGAGTTGTCCAAATAACAAAGGTGGCAGCCCACCCCTTTCCCTGGCAGCTGCATTCCATCTCAGGCAGGCACTACCCTGTTGCTGGTGGCTGACTGAAGTTCCAAGCCAGTGGGTCTTATTTTGTGAGGTGCTTTGGAAGTGGGGCCCACAGATGGACGCTGTTCAGCTCCCTGGATTCGGCCCGCTTTCTAGGGGTATGTATGGACCTCCCGCCTTGACTGAGTTGTAGTCACCTTTGCCAGGGATCCTGTGGCAGGGGTATGTAAATCTCCTGGGTCTCTGTGCATACCTGAGTGGTTGCCCTGCTGAGACTCCACACAGCTCTGTGTATCTGACCCAAGGTCCTGGTGGAGTGGGTTTATGAGGGGATCTCCTGATCTGAGGGTTACAAAAATCCATAGGAGAAATGTGGTTTCCTGGGGTGGCACATTCACTTACCACTTCCTTGGCTGGGGTGGGGGGTTCCCTGGAAGTGGCTTTGCATCACTTCCAGGTGGGCTGTCATCCTGCCCTGCTTTTCTCTGTTTTCTGTGGATTGGTTATTTCCCTGATCAGTCCCAGTGCGAATACCTGGATATTTCAGTTGAAGGTGCTGTATTTACTCACTGCTTTTCTTCCTCTCTATGAGTGCCATGCACCATAGCTACTTCTAATTGGATGTCTCGGCCCACTCTCTGCTGTTCATCTTTCTCAATTCTCTTTTCTGTATTTTTGTCTGACTGTGCTAATTGAAAGAATTGTTCTTTGAGCTCTCAGATTCTTTCCTCAGCTTGGTCTATTCTGCTGTTAATACTTCCAATTATATTATGTAATTTTTGTAGTGAATTTTTCAGCTCAAGAAATTAAGTTTTTGTCTCTCTTTAAGTGAGAATTTCACCTTTCAGCCCTTGAATCATTTTACTGGATTGCTTGGCTTCCTTGGATTGAGTTTCAACTTTCTTCTTGATCTCAATGAGCTTCTTTGCCATCCATATTTTAAATTCTGTGTCTGTCATTTCAGATAATTCAGACCGGTTAAGAAACATTTCTGGGGAGCTAGTGGGCTCATTTGGAGGTAAGGGAGCAATGTGGCTTTTTGAATTGCCAGAGTTCTTATGCTGATTCTTTCTCATCTGGGAGGGATGGTATTCTTTTATTTGTGGTGTAAGTTGAGTGTACTTTGTTGGCTTTGTTTCTGAAAGTTTTTAGAGGATTAAGGCTCTGTACGGTGTCTTTGTTGTAGAATTCTTACTCTTGGTTTTGCAAGGGCAGGATTAGTAAAGCGATTTTGGTGTTGTAGTTTGGGCTACAATCTAGTAGATGGTCCTTGAGAGCAATGGGCAGTAGATAGGCTTCTACTCAGCCTTGTGGTTCCTTTGTCTATGTTAACATTTACAGCTGTGTTCTGCAGTGCAAGGGGAAATAGATGACCCCCTCATCAGGTCTGCTTGTGGACCTTGGGGGAGCCACATCCAATCACTAGCACTGTACCTTCGATTTTGTTGTTGTTTTTATTAGGTCTTTGGGGCCACGGGGCTCCCTTAGGGAGAGATCTGGTATGGAAATAACCCATATCCTTACTGGACCAATCCCCTTCCCCAGGTACCTTTCCAGTTTGGAAATCAGCCTTAGCATTCAGGCATTCCACATTGGGTGCCTAACTTCCTTCCTCTTCAGTCTCTGGGACTGCATCTTTTCTTCATCCACATTTGGTAGTTTCTCTCTGAAGATTTGTTCAAATTATGTTGGTGTATATGAAATTGTGGTCTCTTTCTGTGGGAGCGGTAATTTCTGACTGTATCTAGTCCCAATCTGTATTTTAAAAGTATGGCAAGTTTTGAATTTTCAGTATATGCTGAAACTGGGTGGTTTTTAAAGAGCAGAAATTTATTTCTCATAGTTCTGGAGGCTCAGGAGTTCAAGATCAAGGCACTGACAGGTGTGATCTTGTGAGGGCTGCTTTTGCTTCCAAGCTGATGCCCTGTTGCTGTCCTAATGTGGTGGGAGGTGGAAGGGGAAAAGGGACACTTTTATGATGTCATTTATTTTAATGTGATCACCAGTCATCAGTATTTTTTGTTTTGTTTTGTTTACTTTTTGTGTTCTCCTAGGAATAGCCTATATGAAAATTTTATATCTGAAGTATACACAACACTTAGTCCAGGATCATATTATTAGATAAGCACTCACATTTGAGGATGACAACAAAGATTTTTAATTGATAGAGTTTCTTATTTTAGTTGTAAATTTCTCTGTAATTTAATTCTAATATTCTTTTCTAAATGGTTTTAAATTTAGCCTTATGGTTTAGTGTATTAGAAGCAAAGTCCAATAAAATTACATCTTTATAATATCCTGTAAGACATTAAATTACATATTATTAATTCCACTTTTGAAAAGTAATTAGGATCTAATAACTGCCAATAGCAATTGCATATATTCACTAAAATTTACTTGTTTGTGTATATAATTTGGGGGTTATTTTCAAAAATTATGTGGTTTGCAGTGGATTATTTATTAGCACTTAAAATTTTCCACATGAAAAATAAGCCTTTGATAACCAAACAAAGGGGTATGATCTCACTATCATCTTTTTCCTAAAGTATTTATTCCAGAGTGAATATCAGGATGCCCATTTGTAGGGAGACAAGATCTATCTGAAATTATTTTCCCGTGAATTGCTCATTTTTATTGTTCTCATAATCAACACAAGATGTTAAAATAAATGTATTTGTAAACTTATTTCTTATTTCATAATACATCTGTAACATTTATTTAAAAGTAAATCTATTTAAAATATTGGAGAATCATTTGTTATACTTTGTCACGGTACTTTGACATGTTTATGGATGATAGATTGTTAGATGTGGGAACAATATAGTTACAAATGACAAGCACTCACAACAGAGTAAAATTCTTATTGGCATCTTGAAGGTTTTGGTATATGTATTCAAGTATTCAAGAGTTTCTGTGATTTAAAATATTGTAATTAAATTGAACAATGAGAACACATGGACACAGGAAGGGGAACATCACACACCAGGGACTGTTGTGGGGTGGGGGGAGGGGGGAGGGATAGCATTAGGAGATATACCTAATGCTAAATGTCAAGTTAATGGGTGCAGCACACCAACATGGCACATGTATACATATGTAAAAAACCTGCATGTTGTGCACATGTACCCTAAAACTTAAAGTATAATAAAAAAATTGTAATTAAAATATAACTATAGAAATTCTTCCACTTTTCTGACTATGTAGTAGATGCAGAATTCATGAATGTGTACTTGATCTATGGTACTCAAGTATTTTGGGAGATACAAAAGTTTAAAACAGTCTTGGTTACCATAATGCTTATAGTTATTTGAGACTTATGAAAATTATCAGAAACACAAGACAAACTTTGGTAAGTACCCTAATGGAGGAAAAGATCTCCAACAGTTGACAGAATCAGGGAAGTCTGAACTAAGGACATAGGATGTGAGTTGGGTGGTAAAGATCAGATATTATTTTAACAAGGAGAAATGGAGTGTGTTCTACCTAGAAAAAACCTTGGGAGATGTTGTAAAAGTGAGAAAGCATAAAATGCCCAGTATATTTGGATTACATGACAGAAAACGGTGTTGAAAGAGTCAGCATGGGACAGAGCATGGAGTGTTTTCAATGCCTTAGCCAAAAACTGCAAATTTTATTTGATTACTAATGAAATGATTTACAATTTTGATCAGAGTCTAGGGGATTTAATGTGACAATTGTATATTGATTCATTTAATGAAAAAATGCTGATAAAATGCTATAAAATTAATAATATTGGTTTTAAAATTTGAGCAAAGGTGGTACTTGTCTGTCACTCTAACAAATTCATTTATAGTTGACCCTTGAACAACAAGGATTTGAACTGTGCAGGTCCATTTATATGTAGATTTTAAAAAATAAAAGCTACATGGAGGGTGCCTGTCTCTCTTGCCTCCCTTTCTACCTCCTCCATCTCTTCTGCCTCTGCCCCCACTGAGACAGCAAGACCCACCCTTTCTCTTTCTCCTCCTCCTCAGCCTACTCAGTGTGAAGACAGCAAGGATGAAGACCTTCATGATGATCCACTTCCACTTAATGAATAGTGTATTCGTTCTGTTCTCATGTTGCTAATAAAGACATACCTGAGACTGGGTAATTTATGTAGGAAAGAGGCTTAATTGACTCACAGTTCAGCATGGCTGGAAGGCCTCAGGAAACTTACAATCACGGCAGAAGGGGAAGCAAACAGGTCCTTCTTCACATGGTGACAGGAAGGAGGAGTGCCATGCTGTCCCCCTTTTGGGGAAAAGCCTCTTATAAAACCATCAGATCTCATGAGAACTCACTCACTATCATGAGAACAACAGTGTGGAGGTAACCACCCACATGATTCAATTACCTCCCACCAGGTACACCCCCATGACACGTGGGTATTATGGGAACTAAAATTCAAGATGAGATTTGGGTAGGGCCACAGCCAAACCATATCATTCCACCCCTGGCTCCTCCAAAATCTTGTGTCATCACATTTTAAAACACAATCATGCCTTCCTAACAGTCCCCCAAAGTCTTAACTCATTCCAGCATTAACCCAAAATTACAAGTCCAAAGTTTCATCTGAGATAAGGCAAGTCCCTACCACCTATGAGCCTATAAAATCAAAAGCAAGTTAGTTACTTCCTAGATACAATGGGGGTACAGGTGTTGAGTAAATACACCCATTCCAAGTGGGCAAAATTGGTCAAAACAAAGGGGCTACAGGCCCCATGCAAGTCCAAAATCCAATAGGGCAGTCATTAAACCGTAAAGTTCCAAAATGGTCTTTGACTTGGCATGTCTCACATCTAGGGTACACTGACACAAGAGATGGGCTCCCATGGCCTTGGGCAGCTCTGCTCCTGTGGCTTTTCAGGGTATAGCAACCCTCCTGGCTACTTTCATGGGCTGGCATTGAGTGTCTGCTGCTTTTCCAGCCACAAGCTATTAGCAGATCTACCATTCTGGGGTCTGGAGGACAGTGGTCCTCTTCCCACAACTCCATTCGACAGTGCCCCAGTGGAGATTCTGTGTAGGGGCTCCCACACCACATTTCCCTTTCACACTCCTAGCAGAGGTTCTCCATGAGGGCTCTGCCCCTGCAACAAACTTCTGCCTGGACATCCAAGCATTTCCATACATCCTCTGAAATCTAGGCAGAGGTTCCTAAAACTCAGTTTTTGACTTCTGTGCACCCACAGGCTCAACACCATGTGGAAGCTGCCAAGGCTTGGGGCTTGCACCCTCTGAAGCCATAGCCTGAGCTGTACCTTGACCCCTTTTAGCCATGTCTGGAGCAGCTGGGATGCAGGGCACCAAGTCCCAAGTCTGCACACAGCAGGGGGGCCCTGGGCTCTGCCCATGAAATCATTATTTTCTCCTAGGCCTCCAGGCCTGTAATGGGAGGGGCTGCTGTGAAGGTCTCTGACATGCCCTGGAGACATTTTAGCCATTGTCTTGGTGATTACATTTGGCCTTGTTACTTATGCAAGTTTCTGCAGCAGGCTTGAATTTCTCCCCAGAAAATGGGCTTTTCTTTTCTATTGCATCCTCAGGCTGCAAATTTTCCAAACTTTTATGCTCTGCTTCCTCTTGAATGCTTTGTCACTTAGAAATTTATTCTGCCAGATACCCTAAATTATCTCTCTCAAGTTCAAAGTTCCACCAAGTCTCTAGGGCAGGGGCGAAATGCTGCCAGTTTCTTTGCTACAGAATAACAAGAGTCACCTTAGTTCCAGTTCCCAAAAAGTTCCTCCTCTCCACCTGAGATCACCTCAGTCTGGACTTTATTGTCCATATCACTATCAGCATTTTGGTCAAAGCTGCTCAACAAATCTCTAGGAAGTTCCAAACTTTCCCACACCTTCCTGTCTTCTGAGCTCTCCTAGTCTCTAGGATGTTCCAAACTTCCCCACATTTTCATGTTTTCTTCTGAGCCCTCTAAACTGTTCCAACCTCTGCTTGTTACCCAGTTCCAAAGTTGCTTCCATATTTTTGGGTGTCTTTACAGCAGCACCTCACTCTCTGTGGTACCAATATACTGTATTAGTCCATTCTCATGCTGGTAATAAAGACATATCTGAGACTGGGTAATTTATAAAGGAAAGAGGTTTAATTGACTCACAGTTCAGAATGGCTGGGGAGGCCTCAGGAAACTTACAACATGGCGAAGGGGAAGCAAACATGGTGCCAGGAAGGAGAATTCCAATCAAAAGTGGGGAAAGCCCCTTATAAAACCATCAGCTCTTGTGAGAACTCACTCCTTCTTGTGAGAACTCACTCACTCACAATAACAGCAGCATGGGGGTAACTGCCCCCATGATTCAATTACCTCCCACCGTGTCCCTCCCATGACACATGGGGATTATGGGAACTACAATTCAAGATGAGATTTGGGTGGGGACAGAGCCAAACCATATCAAATAATAAATATGTTTTCCCTTTTTTATGATTGTTTTAACAACATTTTCTTTTTTTTAGCTTGCTTTATAACATACAATATGTTTGTTAATTGTTTATGTTATTGGTAAGGCTTCTGATCAATAGTAGACATTCCTGTTAAATTTTGGGGAAGTTGAAAGTTATATGCAGCTGAAAATCTGTGTGGGGTTTGACACTCGTAACTCCCATGTTGTTCAGTGGTCATCTGTACATTGATTTTGATGCTTATAATAAAACATGATCAAATTACATAGCTGGAATGATAATTTTACCAATATGATAATTTTGATGATGATACCGTATTAGTAATGATAATATCTATTGAATTTAGTCAAATGTCAGAAGCATCTTAATATTTTATTTGAATGTTCTTTTTCATAGTGTCATCATCAAATAAATTATAAGTTTAAACATATAATCCTATTTTTCTAGATTCATGTTGAGTTTCAACTTTGTGTCTTCCTAGGATATATTCTGTTTCCTTTCTGAATAATTGAAGTTTACAAGTTGATGTTTTTATTTGTCTTCAGATAGTTTTGTGATTATTTCGTTTTGGTTACAGTAATCATCTAAAGAAATTTTTATGTCATTTTAAATTTTCAGTGATCTTTCTTTAAAAATATACTCTGCTTTTATTTTACAAACATACATTTAAAGTGGTTTTTAAATGTTAATTTAATATTTACTGTTAATAATACTAAAAAATATACATAGATAGGCAGCTTAATATATTGGAAAGAGCTCTGAAATGGAAACCAAAACTTGTGGCTTTGCCATTAAACTAGTTGTTGCCTTGAGGTCACCCTGAAAGCCTCTACTTTCTTGTTGGTAAAATAGGGAAATAATTCTATCCACATAGGTTGTTGGGGGATTAAATTGGATAGTGGGATTAATGGAAATGTTCAAAAATCTTAACTATTGTTGTTATGTAATGTTATCGTTTAGAACATATGTTGTTATAATCTGAAAATGTTTCCTACTATTCGCATTCTGAAATTTGTTCCATTATGCTTCTGTCTAGTTCTGTTTGTACTTTTCCAATATAGATATTGCTAAGTTTAAAGGAAAGTGCTGGATCTAAATTTTCTACCACTTCCCTGCCTGCTGCTGTCAGCACCATAGTGTTGATGTTTTGTGTTAACACTGTGAAGGGAATGTATGAGAATAATTAGTTTTGTGTTGCTTATATTAGAGCTGGTTATCTTAATTCTTGCTTGGTGGGAGGTGTGTTCCTTGCCATCATTTGGCTCCTGGCCCACAGCTTTAAATTATGTGGAGGAGAAAATGATTATAAATGGCTCCTTCCTGTGGTGTCCCTTACAGTTTTTCTCCTAACAGAAAGTCTCTTAGTTTTTTCTCATCAGTTTCTCCTTGTGTTGGAGTCTAAAGTGATGTCCCATCTGCTGGTCAAGCTGCAAAGCAATTCTTTTAAGCATCATTAGCCTATGGTTAAGAATTAGATTCCTTTTTTTAAGAATAAATTTTAATTGGTTATGGTTTTTACTGAAATGAGTTGATTAGATGTGTAGAGAAACTGCTATAATTTTTTCATGTTTAAGGGAAAGCCAATAAAATATATTTGAGGAGAAAGTGTACTTAAGAATTATTTAACATAAATTTGGTGGGGGAAAATCTGCAAATGTAAAAATCAGGATTAAAATATGATGCTTTCAATGTTTCTTTTTGTTGATGGTGAATAACTGATATAGTATATCATGTTTTTGACATCTTTGGGCATATAAGCCAAATTTTATAGAATTTTTGATTTATATTCTTATGAGAGCTTTTCAATTTATCAGTTCTTTGCTTATGATGTGCCTGCTGAGCATGAAAGGCACTTTTGAGCTATGTAGTAATAAAAAAAAAAAATGCCACAAATACATTGGCCCAGGGGATAGGCTTTCTGTAAGAATGACCTGAATAACTACAGTTGCTGTAAACTATTTTTATGGATATTTGATGCTCCCTCCATGTATTTTTGTTTGAATTAGTAATCAGATTGGTATTTTACTAACATCCTGGAGGTGAGAATTGTCATTCTAATACAGGTATTATAATGCAATATCTGGCTGGGTCATACTGGATCAGAATGACCTTAGCCAGTATTGTGCAGAAATGTTGTAAGATTTTGGAGAATTACTCTTTCTTTGTAAAAAGGTAACTCTGTGGCAGGTGTAGTGCTAAGATTCTTAAGGGGTATTTCAAAGCAAGCATGCCTCTTATAGCTGTCTATGCTATCTTTCATTTTATGAAAGATTTTATGTATTTTACAATACGGATGTCAGCTGCTGTTTTACAGCATTGCCCACTTCCCATGCTGATTTAACTAATGGGCTTCTTGTTACAGATCAGAACTTTAGATGATTTAAAGAAGGATAGGAAGGTAGGACGGAGGTTTTGGAATGAGGTCTGAACAAATACTTAACTTTTGTGAGAATTGTATGTGCCTTCACCTGCTTTTGATCAGACTTGAATTAACCAAAAAGGAACTTGTGGTTTGCTTTGTTATTAACATTATGTGGAACTCATGTTAATGTGCATGGCCAGCTTTCTTAAGGTAATTATCAGTCATGTAATCATTAAGTGACAGACACTATTTCCTACTTTTATCATTCTCAGTATTTCAGTCATAAGTAAATGAAACCCCTCATTTTTCATGTTCTGGCACTATTCTCAAAACATATACAAAGGCCATTGGGATTAAAGTATAAGACTTTTTTCTATCTTTTTCCTTTAAGATGATCTTCCTCAGTGCTCTGTTTTTCTTTCCTTTTGTTCACTTCCCCCTAGGATCTATTGTCACAGTCTTTTTTTCTGCTGATGTTTAATGAAGGCTTTCAACTCAGTTCAAACAAGTGTTGAAGTCAGATCTTAGGTAAAAGAATGTGAGAAACGCCCATTTTACCATCTGAGGAGAGGGTAGGAAGGGTGGTATGTGGTATGTTAGAGGGGCAGAAGGAGATGGACATGGAGGGGGTGAGTAGCCTGAGACCTGTGAGTCATGTAAGGTCTGTATAAAGAAAAATTTCTGCTCAGAAGAATTCCAAGTAGTTGAAAACAGGACTGAACGTAAATAAATGAGATGAAATTCAATGTGTAATTATAAAAAGTAAGAACTCCTTATGCTTTTGTCAGACTGTCCAAATAAGTTACTGCATATTTTTAGAAGCACATTCCCTATGGTGCATGGCAATGTAAAGAATTCAGAATCAGGTCTAACCCTATACCTAATTTATGAATAAATTTTATTTGGAAGTTAGAATATTGCCATATACTTATATTGTATGTTATAGTTTCTGAGTGCCTTTTTATGCATTTCATTTTTAGATGCTCGAAACAATGTGCAGACATAAGCAGATAAGCTGATGGTATTTCCATTTTGTATATTATTTAAATGTCCCTTTACTGCACTGTATGCGCCCAGGAGGTCACATTAATATTAAAGCTCCCATGCACAGGCTGGTAGCTTCCACTTGCATGACTGTGAAACTTCTTCTGTCCTCCAACACTCCCCAGGTTTTTTTTTTTTTGAGATCCTTCAGGGTATATCCCCACCAGGCACTGTGGGACCACACTGGCTGCCAAACCCTCTGTAGGAATGTAGTTCCTGGACACAGCTGTCTTGCTCTGATGATGCTGTTGCTTTGTGCTCAGAGTGCTCAAGTTTCATGTGCAGCCTTGGTTTAGGAGAATGAAGTGGGGAAGAGAAAAAAAAGGGTGAAGATTTGGATAATTCTCCTATATATGATTCCTTCTTCCTTTAAACTAGTGTTTTTAACTATACACATATAGATATTTTTACAATCAAGGGTAACAATGGTGCAAACTTTATTCTATTAGAGTTTGTGAAGAAGGCTGAAAACCATTACTTTGATGAATGTGTGATCACTGAAAGATTCTGGGTCTCAATAGAGATTAAGGGCACCTCAAAAACTATATTAGGTAGAAGTGTTCTTTTTGGTTCAAGTTTCCTTATTATGCTTTTTCTAGTTTCTGAAAGAAAACTTCTGAGGTTTAAAAAAATTAAAAAGTCCCATTCTTGCATAGGTGAATTCTGGACAGAAGGAGAAGTCCCTTGTCAACCACAAGTGTGCAGATGGCTGGAGCCACAGGAGGCCCTGGGATGCCATTATTCTATACGGAGGTCATTAGACTATAAGCTGCATAAAGCAAGCCATCTCATGTCCCTTTTTTGGTAGCATTCACATTGAAAGAAGCAACAAAGTAGCATGTAAAATAACTGAAAAGAAATTCAAATCTTTACCACTTTTTCTTATCAAAATAGGCCTTTTTTTGGTGGCATTCACATTGAAAGAAGCAACAAAATAGCATCAAAAATAATTGAAAAGAAATTCAAATCTTTACCACTTTTTCTTATCAAATAGGCAAAGGGGAATAATTGCATAATACTAAGTGAGGCTTTCTTAAATATTTTTTCCTCATTCTCTCATTTTTACAATCTTCTATATGTGGCAGCTACCTAATTTCTTCCTCTCATTCCATGCTCTATTTCTAAGCTCTCAGAAAGCTTTTTCTCTAAACTGAGTCATACGGGCTTCCTATATTTGTCCCCTTTCTTCACTGGTTCAGAGTTTTATTAAACAGTTCCACCTAGCCTTAGGGACCTGTTTCAGTTTTCTGCTCCCCTGGAACTTTGAGCCTGCACAATGGAAGAAGACCTGGGAATTTATCAAACAAACAAGAATCTGTTATTTTAGTGGGTGGGGTGTGTGTAAGTAGTGGGAATCTGGAAGAATGCAAACGTATAACTCAGTACCTTTTCTTTTATTCCTGGAACAAGAAAAACCATGTCTATGAAGATAATGCATATATTTAGTGGATGAAGCATGAAAATAGTTGTTTATTAGGTCACATATTTTTAAAAGAGGTTTGGATAAATTAAAACATCTTAATTCCAAGGATATCATATATTCCTTAAGCAATGAGAAAAATACCTTTGGAATTGTAAATTCAATAAGTGATAAGTTTTCTTATTTCAGGTAGGTTGCTAGAAAGAAAGGAGCCAAATTTGCGGCCACCACAGTGATGTATAGCGAGCTTACTTTGTCTTTACCTTTATTTTTTTTAACCAACTTTAAATTTATGCTAATTTGTATTTTATGTATCCTTATAAAACACTTTATATCCTTTCTGGCACCAGGTGATATATACATATATAAGTAATGATAAGGAGCAAAACAGTAATGTTTCTCACGCTAGTGTAGATTTATCTTAATGCTATACAATCTAATGGTGTAAACGGTAAGGAATCTATTAGTGGCCCTTAGTATAAGAGCATTAACCCTGGCTTAGAAAATAAATCAAGAAAGCTGGTTTGATATTAAGTGGAACATGATTTCCTCAGTAGTCTGAAGGAAAAAGTTAAAAAACAACTACAGATTATTTTTACTTCTATGTTACCTACATCAAAGATTCTAATAAACGTCGCTGTTTAATGTTAGAAGTGGGTTATTTTCACCTTATTCATCATATACAATGTTTTGCATGCAGCTGCCATATAATAGAAGCTCAATATTATATCTACTGACTCATTCTATATTTAAATTTATTGTTAACTAATCACTGAATTCCAAGATATGCCTAGCATAGCTCTAGTTAGGTTAGTGAGGTAAAGTGGACTGTAAACACCTTAAAAATCAAGGACCGCATTCTAGTTGTGATTCTGAGTCTACACTACATTTTAAGTTGGTCTTTGGTACTACATAAATGGTAAGTTAGTACTTGTTGTGAGACTACATTATGTAGTGGTGAGAATCTTAATATGCAGCTAGGCAAATGAGTTCAAGTCCCAACTCCACTACTTACTGGTATATTCTCATCTTTCTGAGCTTTAGTTTCCTCAGCTGTAAGATGGGTGTGGCAAAACTTTCTTACCACGACTGTTGTGAAGATTAAATAGCATTATGCATGTAATGCCTTGTTTGCAGTGCTTGCCACAAGGCAG
Source organism: Pongo abelii (assembly GCF_028885655.2). Classification (NCBI taxonomy): domain Eukaryota; kingdom Metazoa; phylum Chordata; class Mammalia; order Primates; family Hominidae; genus Pongo; species Pongo abelii. The sequence goes on from NC_071993.2 coordinate 76,835,911, forward strand.
GTCCCGTGGCTTTTTCATCTTCCTGTTGAATAAATGAATAAATAGATGAATGAGAACATTATACTTCCTGTTTAGAAATTTGTCTTAAACAAATCACCTAGTACATTAACAATTAATTGTTCTTAATTTTTAATGAGAATTTATTAATAGAGATTATATAATATGTATAATATGTAACATTAAAGCTAAGTAATGAAAACAGTTCCAAGACTTACATTAAGTCAGGCCTTTGATAAACACTGCACTAACAACTTATGGAGTGATGTAGTTTGGAAGTTTTGCCCCTTCAAAATCCCATGTTGAAATGTGACCTTCAAAGTTGGAGGTGGGCCTAGTGGTAGGGTTTGGGTCTTGGGGACTGATGGCTCATAAATGGCTTGATAAAGTCTTTGTGGTAATGAATGAATTCTTACTGTATGAGTTTACATGAAATCTGACTGTTTAAGAAAGCCTGGAACCCCCTCCTCTCTCTTGTTCCCGCTTTCATCATGTGATATGCTGGCTCCCCCTTTACCTTCTGCTATGGGTAAAATCTTCCTGGGCCTCACCAGAAGCCCTGCAGAATGAGCCAAATAAACCATGAGTCAAATAAACCTCTTTTCTTTATAAATTACCCAGCCTCAGGTTATTTCCTTTATAACAATGCAAATAGATGAACACAGGGAGGCATATACACATACATGTATAAATGTATGTATAGCAAGAAACAAATGGGTCCACTTATAGCAGATGATGAGAGCTGTGTTGTCAAGAAGATCATAACAATTAATGAAACCTTAATTTTAGTAGTTCCTACAAACACAATTTTTCTAATATAATTTCTATCACATGAACCTTTGTTAGTTGATTTTTAGTTGATTTTTATTTTAATTCTGCTTATTTTATCCATGTATTTATCCTACATTGTTTTAAAGTTTTTTGAAAATTGATAGGATAAAGTATAAATTGATAAAAATGAATACAATTTTGTTAAAATTTTTGTTTAGTGTGCCATGTGAATGCTGTGCCTTAGCAGGGCTTAGTGCTTTGGGTTCCGTACTGGTAGGCATCCTTTGCTTATGGAAGTTATTGCACTGTTCTTAGTAGACATTTCAAGAATTCAGTAGATAAAACATCCTGGAAAACTTGAGAGACTTGGATAGCTGACAGAAACCTCCATTTCTTAACTATATTTAGTTAAAAATAATTAAAAAGTTAGAATGAAAGAAACTAACATTGAATTCTCATAAACTGTTAGTCGAACAACTTCTGTGGAAAAAAATCTTTTTGATTATCTATTTTTCATTGAACATGGTTTAAGTAAACTGATATAATTTTAAGTATTAGTCACCAAAGAACTTCCAATGTACATGTAAGTAAAATGAATATGCTCAGAGCTGGATAGTGATATTGTTTCAGTTGATCACACTGGACTGGAAAAAAAAAGAAAGAAAACAAGGCAGCAGGGCAATGATTGATAGACAGGGCTTCACCTGTCAGAAAGGGCTGGAGGTGCTATGTCTGAGTGAGCGTTTTCAATTCTAGAAAGAACTTAATGCCTGAGTTCCTCCTTTGAAAGTGCCTATATAGAAATGGAGTATCTGTAGACTGTACATATGTTGTATATGTAATTTCCATGGGCAGAGAGTACACAGATAACAGGAACTTCTTTGAAGTTAAAATGTACTATTTTTTATATGAAAGAGGGTCAGGGGAAGGTGGTGGTATGAGGAGAGGGTGGTACATTTAGCTCAAGCTTTGTGTCAGATCTTCCAGTTAACCTCCTTAAATTTTTAGAGCTACATAAAGTAGCTTTTGACTTTGCTTCATTGGAAATAATTACAATGCACGAAGGAAGGGAAACACATCTGAACAGATCATTAAACTTCTTTTTTTATTTTCAGAGGGCTGTGGTGAGCACGTAGTTCTTGATATGGAACACAAAATAGAGTCTTTTGGATTAGAATATGTGGGACAGTAACACATACTGGAAAGATGTTAAGAAGATTGAATTTATAGAGCATGTTTTTACTACTAAATTGTTTTGTGGCCTTAGGAAAGTCTGGGTTTTAGTCTCCTTACACGCTGTTTCATTTTGAAACCTAAAAGTTATATGAAAGTCTTTAATTTTATTATGCAGATGTTTCCCCTTGACTTTTCAGTGTTTTTATGGCCAGCAAATGGGAATATTGATTTGTGTACTTAAAATACTTTAGAGATGTTCAGTTCATATCTGTAGACTATTCTGAAACAGGGAAGGGAGTTATTTCATAAGATGGTGAGCTCTTGGTTCAAGGAGATACCCAATCAGCAGAGAGACAGTCATCAGGACTGTGGTAATGGAGCTTGAGTTCAAGGTAATAGATTTGTTATATGGTACCTGAAGCCCTTGAGGTTTTAGGATTCTAATTCTTGGTATTATATTTCTCTTAATGCTCTCTGCTAACCGATTTTAGTCACTAAAAAGTTACAAAGTGAAATAGAAAAATGAAGACAAAAGTAACTTCTTAAAGATTTCCTTCCAAGATTGCAAATAAGGAATTTGCTCTGTTTATAGTAGTTGCTCTCTCCCTTACTCAAATCATATCAATTCTCTAAGACCAGTCTCTGGCCTCCACTTCTTCATGAAACCCTTCTTTTGTATTCCTACTGTTTTTGTCTTCCCTATTTGCCCTTAGTACTCATTAGCAAATGTGGAAGCATCTGTGCATATAGCATATGTACCACTCATTTAGACAGTTGAGTATATCAAACTTTCTCTTAGTTGTAAAAGATACTGATCCTTTAGTCTTTCATGAGTACAGGTCATGCCACATACTGTGTCCTCCCTATTACCTCTGATATTTTAGGTACTAACTCAATGCATATTTGTTGAATTAACTTTTATACACAGCCCATGAAAGGAGCCACCTATGCACCTATGCCTCTTGGAAGATTACAGTTAATCTCCAGGCATATTCTTTTATTTATTGAATAATCTTTCATGAAAAGGTTTTACTTGAATTTTCATTCCCATTTCATTGGTTATAGTATGTTCTCTCTTTTCAGAATTTCTAAGTGGAATGAAAAATTTCATATTGCTCACACTGTACCTTAGATTTTCTTAGACTTTAGAACTTTATCTGATCCATTTTGAATGAAAATATGATCTTTCAAAAATTAGTTTCTAAGACCTCTCAGATGCCTCTTATTTCATCTTGAGCAAAATACAAAAGAACATTGCCTTACATAGAAATTAGATTTGTTTGATAACAGACATAATGCCCCTACTGTAAGTGTTCTGTTTGCTCTCCAGACTAATTCTATGCTCTACTCGTGGTTTAGGATTTTCACCTCATTGTACTCTAAAGTCTTGGGTTTCCTATTCTAGATCAGATGGCTTGTATTCAGTGTGGACCTGTCACCTATTGATCCTATTTAAAAAATTACCAAGAGCCTTTAAAGTATAAACTTGTTTGCTTTACCTTTGGGAAAAGCAATGTGACATTCATGTTCGCATGATACTTTCTAAATATATTTTTAGTCCATTTTCCCCACCAAGGGTTATATGCCATATTCTTGTTTATATTTAGCTATATTACTATCTTTGTATAATGCCTTTCAATTTATAAACACTTTCATAAGGATCATAGCATATAATGATCATAGCTGCCCTGTGAACTAGGCAAGGAAGTTATATCACCTTCGTTTTGTAGAAGATGAATCTGAGGCTTAAGGATTTTAAGAGACTTGTCCAAGCTGGGGGCTAGAGCTGAAACACAGGCATCCTGACCCCTACTTCTATGCTATTTTCACTATACAATGTGGTCTTTGGATGAGTATTAAAAAATAAAAGACAGAATTATGCTCATGGCAACTTTGTAATAATGTAATATTATGTTTTAAACAGACAAATATTTTAAGACATATGTAGTATTTTCCACAAAAGGTTAAATCTTGTATTTAGAATTCCTAGACATAGATTTTTAGATACCTTTTAAATGGTTGATGCAGTTAGGTACATAAATACAGTGAAGAAGCTCTGCATTTGTCAGTGTAGACAAATGACAATTGAAAATGACAAATGGCAACAGAAATGTATCAGGTGCCCATTATTTGACGTGTATCTCATAATTGTTCAGTTATCTAGCCAAAGTCCAAAATGCTTCAATGGAATTGCCCTTATATGTTACTTATTATGATAGCAACTAAATAAATTCTAAAGGGCATAAAATGATATATTAAATAAAAAATGTGGTATATATACACCATTGTGTATGTATTCCGTTAACACTATTCAGCCATAAAAAGAATGAAATCCTGTCATTCACAGCAACATGGTTGGAACTGGAGGACATTGTTAAGTGAAATAAGTCAGGAACAGAGAGTGAAAAACTGCATGTTCTCAGTCATACGTGGATGAGGGACGTTCCAAACATGTCAAGGTTATGAAAGAAAACGAAAGACGGAGACTGTCTTTCTCACAGATTTCTCACAGACCTGAGGAGACAAAAGAACGTGACCACAAAATGTTTCATAACATCTTTGATTGGACCCTGAAACAGAATAAGGACGTCCATTAAAAAAAGAATGCTAATATCCAGAATCTACAATGAACTCAAACAAATTTACAAGAAAAAAACAAACAACCCCATCAAAATGTGGGCAAAGGACATGAACAGACACTTCTCAAAAGAAGACATTTATGCAGCCAAAAAACACATGAAAAAATGCTCACCATCACTGGCCATCAGAGAAATGCAAATCAAAACCACAATGAGATACCATCTCACACCAGTTAAAATGGCAATCATTAAAAAGTCAGGAAACAACAGGTGCTGGAGAGGATGTGGAGAAATAGGAACACTTTTACACTGTTGGTGGGACTGTAAACTAGTTCAACCATTGTGGAAGACAGTGTGGCGATTCCTCAGGGATCTAGAACTAGAAATACCATTTGACCCAGCCATCCCATTACTGGGTATATACCCAAAGGGCTATAAATCATGCTGCTATAAAGACACATGCACAAGTATGTTTATTGCGGCACTATTCACAATAGCAAAGACTTGGAACCAACCCAAATGTCCAACAATGATAGACTGGATTAAGAAAATGTGGCACACACCATGGAATACTATGCAGCCGTAAAAAATGATGAGTTCATGTCCTTTGTAGGGACATGGATGAAATTGGAAATCATCATTCTCAGTAAACTATCGCAAGAACAAAAAACCAAACACCGCATATTCTCACTCGTAGGTGGGAATTGAACGATGAGAACACATGGACACAGGAAGGGGAACATCACACTCTGGGGACTGTTGTGGGGTGGGGGGAGGGGGGAGGGATAGCATTAGGAGATATACCTAATGCTAGATGATGAGTTAGTGGGTGCAGCGCACCAGCGTGGCGCATGTATACATATGTAACTAACCTGCACATTGTGCACATGTACCCTAAAACTTGAAGTATAATAATAATTTAAAAAAAAAAAGAATGGTAGAACTCTAATAAAGTCTGACATTTGTTAATAGTGTTCTATATAAATATTCGTTTCTTAGTTTTGATAACCATACCTGGTTATGTAGGATGTTAACATTAGTGATGTTAACATTTGAGAAAGCTGGGTAATAGATATACAGAAACTCTCTGTGTCGTTATGGCAACTCTTTTGTAAGTCTAAAGTTACTTCAAAATAACAAGTTAAAATTTTAAAAATTCTTGAAATGTTTAAAATCTTTTGTTATATTACGTATCCCAGTTTGAGGTTTGGAACAAATATCACTATAATTGTACAAAACATTAAAACATAAAAAAAAGTAAAAAGTAGAATATAGGACACTAGGGTCTGAGAAGGGTAGGGGGAAGAAGGTGATAGAGATTTGTTAAAGGGTACAAAATTAAAGCTAGAAGCCTTGTTTTGTGGCATGCGCCTGTAGTCCCAGTTACTTGGGAGGCTGAAGTGTGGGGGTGGCTTGAACCCAGGAGTTCAAGGCTGCAGTGAGCTATGATTGTACTACTACTCCAGCCTGGGTGACAGAGCAAGACTGTCTCTTAAAAAAAAAGTTAGAGCAAGATAGGAGGAATAAGTTCTGGTGTTCTCTAGCACTGTAGGATGACTATAATTAACAATAATATATTATGTAGTTTCAAACTCCTAGAAGGAAGAAATTGAATGTTCCCAACACAAAGAAATGACAAATGTTTTAGATGGTAGATATGCTAATTACCCTGATCTGATCACCATACATTATATGCATTGAAACATCACTATGTACTCCATAAATATATATAATTATTATGTGTCAATGAAAAATTTTTAAAAATAAGCTCTTTTTATAGAGAAAGAATAGTTAGAGCAAAAACATCTCAGAATTCAGCAACCTGCAAAAAATTTAAAACAATTTATCCCCAAATTTCCAGACCCTGTACTTTAAATCAGTCGTTGAATATTAGTGTAAAAGAAATTTTATTTGGAAAGTATTAGGATGAGAAATTCAAGTTTATAACAGAAAAGTACTTCATAGAATTTCCCTCTAGAGAAGGAAATGCTAAACTGAAAAGACCTAGGAGATTTCAACTAGTCCCTACTCTTAACTTATTCTGACAAATTTTCCTATTGGTGACTTCTCATTCTCTCCTTAATATACATCTTCTTTCTTCTCCCTAATGCTGCTACATACACGTTCTACTTTCTAGTACAGAAGGTTTTCTTTTTAACAGCAATCTCAGAGGTTAAATCTTATTAGATCCGTTTGAAAATCTGAATATATTACATCTACTGGGGATTACATAAAATTTAGCAGGGTCTACATTGTTACTGTACCAAACAGAAATCCAAACTAAAGTATGTTAAACTGGTTAGGATATATTCATCCCTAGAGGAAGAGAGCACTTTTATCTGTGCACTGGAATGCAAACATGCCTTTTTCATTTTAAATATAAGTCAAATAATCTTGAATTTATACCACTTGCTTAGATGGCGCTGAGCAGATTCAAAAGGCATCATAGCTATGGGCTCTAACATATGTCTTTGAGCTTTGACGTGTATTGACTTTCTCATATCCAGGCTGTAATATCTCTGAAGTGCCCTGGCAGGTTAGTTAGGAATGGCTTTTCCTGCAGCAATTGAGATCGTTCTCTGTAATTAAACTACTTTTCCAAGAGTTCCCTTAAGAGGGTTTCCAAGATTTTTCACGATGTTAGTCTCTGGTTGAAAGCTTTTTAGTTTGTCTCTCACTCTGCTATGAAAGAGGGATACTTGGCTTACTAGTTTCTTTTGTTTACATCCTAACTTAATATCTAACCATAGCATAACATAAAGCTGAATGTGTGAACAGTGGGTCAATTAAAGAAGAAAGCACCACTTTTTAAATGACGTTGTCCACAGAGCATCGGTGAGCTGTATGAATCAGATTTGTAGTCCTTACGTACCTATTCTTTCATCTCTACCAAGGAGGAAATCCCAGAAATCAACTGTTTGATGAGGACTTATTTATTATTTAGTATTCATCTTAATTCATGTGAGAGGATATTGACTATAAGGTAGGCTCTATTAACTGATTAACCTAAGACCAATTTCCAATCCCCTTCTCTTTTGCCAGACTCCACTATAAAGTCTAAGGAAGCTGAGTGTTTACTAGTCCAGCCTCCCTTGCAGGCAGTGAGGGTTAAGTGACTTTCCTGACCTCCCTTGAAGGTAGTTCTGTCCACTAAGGTGTTAGATTTTGCTTTCCTGATGAAAGACATAGATGTGGCTAGTACTACTGCTTTCTCCCTGTCTTAGTCCATTTGGTCTGCTGTAACAAAATGCCACAAACTAGGTAGCTTATACACAACTGGAGTTTATTTTTCACAGTTCTGGAGTCTGAGAAGTTTAAGATCAAGGCACTGGTATATTTGGCAGCTGGTGAGGGCCTACTTTCTCATAGACAGTGCCTTCTTGCTCTGTTCTCTCAAGGTAGAAGGTAAATGGGTTCCCTTTGGCCTCTTTTATAAGAGCACTGATCCTATTCATAAGGGTTCCACCTTCTTGAACTAATCACCTCCCAAAAGGTCCCACCTTCTAATATCATCACTATGAGCGTTAGCCTATGAGTTCTTGAAGCTGTTCTGTTGTTGGCAGCCACCCTTATGAATTTGTTTTCAGAAAATTAAACTACTATTTATTTCAGGTTTTGTTAGCCAGAAGGATTCCTAATTAATATATGACAGTCATTGACCACCTTCAATGAAGTAGAGAAGAATCCTTTTCATTAGGACAGGGTTTCTTAACCTTGGCACTATTGACATTTAGTGTTGAATAATTATTGTGGGAGATGTCCTCTGCATTGCAGGTTTTTTTTTTTTTGAGACGGAGTCTTGCTCTATTGCCCAGGGTGGAGTGCTCTTGGCTCACTGCAACTTCTGCCTCCCGAGTTGAAGCGATTCTCTTGCCTCAGCTTTCTGAGTAGCTGGGATTACAGTAACATGCCATCACGCCCAGCTGGGCTAATTTTTTTGTATTTTTAGCAGAGACAGGGTTTTGCCATGTTGGCTAGGCTGGTCTCGAACTCCTGACCTCAGGTGATCTGTCCACCTCGGCTTCCCAAAGTCCTGGGATTACAGGAGTGAGCCACTGCGCCCGGCCCATTGCAGGTTTTTAAGAGCATCCCTGGCCTTTACTTATTGTGATACCCAATAATTTATCCAGATATTGCTGAATGTTATATAGGAAAAGTAGGCATGCATTATCTAGTTCAACTCCTGTGTTCACCATTAAAAACTTGTCACAGGTCTAGTTAGTGGTAGAGTTAGGATAAGAAACTAGATCCTCTGATGTCTCTGTGCTCTTCTCACAATCATGGCAAGATCAAGCATACACTAAAATAATTTAAATAATTTGGGCAGGATAATAAATAGTATCTTCAACTTTTAGTATGTCGATGTCAAACATGTCTTAGGGCTATGTGCTTCCTGGAGTTGTATCATTACATGATTAGTCTATTTATGTCCTAACTTGATATCTAAATATTTACATTTTGTGTAAATGTAAATATTGTGTTCTTAAGAGATGTATATTTGTATATTAAACTAAATAAGTTGTATATTTGGTGTTCTATAATGTAGAATTTTTTGCTTTAATGAAATTATTAAAAATAGTTTTAAGACAAGCCAAGCAAATTTTCTCTTCAAGTAGCTTATGTTGACTGTTTCTTCTCCCTGAGGCCCTCTTCCCTTAGCTAACCATATAGGTTGCTGCTTTACTTCCTTCAAGTCCCTGTTCAAAAGTCACCTCACTAGACATTATTTACCTGTAACAAAATATCTCATGTACCCCATAAATATATACACCTAATATGTACCAATAAAAATTATAAATTAATGAAATAAAATACAGTGGATTTAAAGCAAAAAAGTCTCATTAGAGATATAGTATCATATAGCCCAATATAAAAGAAGTAAATCTGATGAATAAGATCTGATGAATAAGAATATGAATAACTCTTCCTTATGGAAAAGTTGGTTAATATTTATTTATTTATTCATTCGTTCATTCATTTATTCAATTTTTTATTTTGAAAGATGGAAATCTTACGTAACTTTCAAGGTTCAACTGATGGATAATCAGAGAAACAAAATTCTAGAACAGAGTTGGGCAAACTACAGCCCTTGGACCAAATCTGGCTGGCTACCTCTTGTTATAAATAATATTTTATTAGAACACAGTCACACCCACTTGTTTACTTATTATCTGTGGCTGCTTTTGTACCATAAAAGCAGAGTTGAGTAATTGTGACAGAGACCATATGGCCAACAAACCTTAAAATATTTAGTATCTGGCTCTTTATAGAAAAATTTTGCTGAAACCTACTCTAGAGCTGTAAGGAAATCTAGACATAATTTACCACAGTCGTCTCAAATTTTTTAAAATTTGAGCACTTCTATCAAAAAAATAAGTTTTACAAAAGTTCTACCATTTGCTAGGAACCATTTGAGGCACTGGAGATAAACATAAACATTACATTAAACATTACAACTAAGTGCCTGACCCCATGGGGCATAGCATATAGTTTTCTGGGGAGAGAGATATATAAACAGATCAGAAAAATTATATATGAAATTTACAGTGAAGTTTCCCTTGACTTCTCTGCCCTCATCTATACAACCCCACCCATCCATCAGGGTAATCAGAATTATGTGTTTCTTATGTATCTTTCCAGAGACTCTTTATATATATAAGAAAACATAAATATAGATTCTTATTACCCCATCATTTTACAGAAGAGTAACAACTATACAACTCCTCTATAGCTTGCTTTTTTTTCACTTAACATTGTGGGAGATCTTTTTCACTTAACAAGTGGAGATCTTGGTGCAGAGCTGAGTTCAATTCCTGGATATCCTTGTTAACTTTCTGTCTCATCGATCTGTCTAATGTGACAGTGGGGTGTTAAAGTCTCCCATTATTATTGTTTGGGAGTCTAAGTCTCTTTGTAGGTCTCTAAGGACTTGCTTTATGAATCTGTGTGCTCCTGTATTGGGTGCATATATATTTAGGATAGTTAGCTCTTCTTGTTGAATTGATCCCTTTACCATTATGTAATGGCCTTCTTTGTCTCTTTTGATCTTTGTTGGTTTAAAGTCTGTTTTATCAGAGACTAGGATTGCAACCCCTGCTTTTTTTTGTTTTCTGTTTGCTTGGTAGATCTTCCTCCATCCCTTTATTTTGAGCCTATGTTGTCTCTGCATGTGAGATGGGTTTCCTGAATACAGCACACTGATGGGTCTTGACTCTTTATCCAATTTGCCAGTCTGTGTCTTTAACTGGAGCATTTAGCCCATTTACATTTAATGTTAATATTGTTATGTGTGAATTTGATCCTGTCATTATGATGTTAGTTGGTTATTTTGCTCATTAGTTGATGCAGTTTCTTCCTAGCATGGATGGTCTTTACAATTTGGCATGTTTTTGCAGTGGCTGGTACCGGTTGTTCCTTTCCATGTTTAGTGCTTCCTTTAGGAGCTCTTTTAGGGCAGGCCTGTTGGTGACAAAATCTTTCAGCATTTGCTTGTCTGTAAAGGATTTTATTTCTCCTTCACTTATGAAGCTTAGTTTGGCTGGATGTGAAATTCTGGGTTGAAAATTCTTTTCTTTAAGAATGTTGAATAGTGGCCCCCACTCTCTTCTGGCTTGTAGAGCTTCTGCCAAGAGATCCGCTGTTAGTCTGATGGGCTTCCCTTTGTGGGTAACCCGACCTTTCTCTCCAGCTGCCCTTACCATTTTATCCTTCATTTCAACTTTGGTGAATCTGACAATTATGTGTCTTGGAGTTGCTCTTCTCGAGGAGTATCTTTGTGGCGTTCTCTGTATTTCCTGAATTTGAATGTTGGCCTGCCTTGCTAGGTTGGGGAAGTTCTCCTGGATAATATCCTGCAGAGTGTTTTCCAACTTGGTTCCATTCTCCCCGTCACTTTCAGGTACACCAATCAGACGTAGATTTGGTCTTTTCATATAGTCCCCTATTTCTTGGAGGCTTTGTTTGTTTCCTTTTCTTTTTTTCTCTAAACTACTCTTCTCGCTTCATTTCATAATTCAAGATGGATTAAAGACTTAAATGTTAGACCTAAAACCATAAAAACCCTAGAAGAAAACCTAGGCATTACCATTCAGAACATAGGCATGGGCAAGGACTTCATGTCTAAAACATCAAAAGCAATGGCAACAAAAGCCAAAATTGACAAATGGGATCTAATTAAACTAAAGAGCTTCTGCACAGCAAAAGAAACTACCATCAGAGTGAACAGGCAACCTACAGAATGGGAGAAAATTTTCACAACCTACTCATCTGACAAAGGGCTAATATCCAGAATCTACAATGAACTCCAACAAATTTACAAGAAAAAAACAAACAACCCCATCAAAAAGTGGGTGAAGGACATGAACAGACACTTCTCAAAAGAAGACTTTATGCAGCCAAAAAACACATGAAAAAATGCTCACCATCACTGGCCATCAGAGAAATGCAAATCAAAACCACAGTGAGATACCATCTCACACCAGTTAGAATGGCAATCATTCAAAAGTCAGGAAACAACAGGTGCTGGAGAGGATGTGGAGAAATAGGAACACTTTTACACTGTTGGTGGGACTGTAAACTAATTCAACCATTGTGGAAGACAGTGTGGTGATTCCTCAGGGATCTAGAACTAGAAATACCATTTGACCCAGCCATCCCATTATTGGGTATATACCCAAAGGACTATAAATCATGCTGCTATAAAGACACATGCACAAGTATGTTTATTGCGGCACTATTCACAATAGCAAGGACTTGGAACCAACCCAAGTGTCCAACAATGATAGACTGGATTAAGAAAATGTGGCACATATACACCATGGAATACTATGCAGCCATAAAAAAGGATGAGTTCATGTCCTAGGGACATGGATGAAGCTGGAAACCATCATTCTCAGCAAACTATCGCAAGGACAAAAAACCAAATACCGTATGTTCTCACTCATTGGTGGGAATTGAACAATGAGAACACTTAGACACAGGAAAGGGAACATCACACTCTGGAGACTGTTGTGGGGTGGGGGGAGAGGGGAGCGATAGCATTAGGAGATATACCTAATGTAAATGACGAGTTAATGGGTGCAGCACACCAACTTGGCACATGTATACATATGTAATAAAACTGCACGTTGTGCACATGTACCCTAGAACTTAAAGTATAATAAAAAATATATATATAAAAAAAGAAAAATGGGAAGAAAAAAAGGAACAATTTCTTGCTGTAAAACTTCCTTTTAATATGTATAGGATTATATTTTATGTAATGAAAACAAGTTTCATCTATTTTTTCTCTGAAATAGTGATTAGTTGAAAACATTATATGTACATATACACACAAATACACAGTTCTCCTTATCCACAGAAAATATGTCATATGTCACATTAAAGAGCAAATATACCAAATAGTGAGTTATTATGCCTTTGATAAGTAGACAATCATAGTAAACAGAGTTTAGTTATAAGGAACTATGAAGGGAAATTAACAATATGCATTCCTAACCTAGAGATGTAAAATGTATGACCAGGACCCCCAAATTATGAAACTATACTATTGTAAGATTTCTTAGCTATTTGTTATTATCCACATGCAAACACATGCCTGCAAGTACTTGTAAACTATCAAATAAACCATGATCAAATTTAGAAAAATACTTTAGATTTTTCAAATTTACCTGGAAATAACATACATGGTAAAAGCAGAGTATAGATAATCACTTCAAATAAACAAAATATCAGAAACAAATTATATATCAAAATGAATTGATGTGAGTCACATAAACAAGTTTTGTGAAAAAATAAAATGATGAAACCTGAAAAAAAAAAAAAACAAGTGGAGATCTTTCCACATCGGTATATAGAGATCTGCCTTATTTTTTGTAACAGCTTTATAGTATTCAATTATATAGATGTACCAAAATTTGTTTGACCAGTCCTTTATTGATGGACATTTTAATGATTTTCAATCTTTTGCCATTACACAGAATAATGTAAGTAATAGCTATATATATATATACATACATACATATATACATATATACATACACATATGTATGTAGACACACCTACACATGCATATATACAACTTCATAGGCATGCAAGTGTTATTTGTAGGATAAATTCTCAGAAGTGAAACTTTGGGGTTAAAGGGCATATGCATTTGTAATTTGTACAGATATTGCCAAAGTGTCCTCCAAAAGGGTGGTACTGATTTACATTCTCATAGTGTATGAGAATACCTGCATGCTGAAGCCTAACTAACAGTGTCTTTAACTTTGGTTGTTTTTCTAAGCTGATAGGCAAAAGATATTATCTAGTGTTATTTTAATTTGCATTTTTTATTAGAAACGTTAAGCATCTTTATCTGCACATATGCATATCTGTTCACATTCTTTACCCATTTTCTTTTGAGTTATTGGACTTCTTTTGCTTACTGATTTTTAGGAGCTTTTAAAATATTGAGTAGATTAACTCTTTGTAGTATGACTTGCAATTACTCTTTTTCCAGATTATTGTCTTTTGAATTTGCTTGTGTATTTTTGCCATGGAGAAGATTTTAATTGTTGTCAGATTTATACATTTTTTTCTTTTATTGACTCAGTCATAATTCGCTCCTAGGCCCAAGGTTAAAAAGGAATTATCACATGGTTGCACTTTCTACAAGCAAATCTTTTATCTATTTAGAATATATGCATCTGGAATATAATGATATAATGCGAGGTATGGATTCAATCTTATTTAATTTTTTCTGGATGTTTATCCAGTTTTTCCAACAGCATGTCTTGGCTAGCAAGTCTCCTAACCTGTTTGAGATGTCACTTTTTTCACAGAATACATTCATTTATGTATTTGAATTGATTTTTGGATTTTTAATTCTTTCTATTCATCTTACAGCATCAGTATTTTAATACCAAGGGTTTAAAAATAGATTTATTGAGGTTTAATATATGTAATGCATTATACATACATATTTTAGTGACAGGGTTTTTCTGTGTTGCCCAGGCTACCTTCTAGCTTTTAGGCTCCAAAGATCCCCCTGCCTCAGCCCCTAAAGTAGAGTGCATACATTTTAAGTGTACAATTTGATGAGTTTTGAAATATGTCGATGGTGAAACCATCACCATAGTCGAGACAGTAAATGTACCAATCTCTCCCTAAAGTTTTCTCTTGCCCCTTTGCAATCTTTCCCTTTTCTCCCTCCTGTGTCTCTCTTCCTCCCCTCCACAGGTAACCACTGATCTGCTTTATGTCACTGTAGATTAATTTACATTTCTGGAATTTTATAGACATGGAATTATATAACATGTGCTCTTTTTGCATAGCTTTTTTTCACTCAGCATAATTATTTTGAGATTCATCATGTTGTTGTGTTTATCAATAGTTTTAAATATTGTGAAATAGTATTCCATTGTATGGATACCATTATTCATTTATTTATTTACCTGCTGATAGATGCTTGGGTTGTTTCCAGTTTTAGGCTATTACGAGTACAACTGTCATAAACATTCATGTGTTTAAGTCTTTGTGTAGACAGACATTTTGATTTATCTTGAGCAAATATCTAGGAGTGCAGTGGCTTAGTCACATGGTAGATGTATTTTTATGTTTTTGAGAAATCATCAAACTGTTTTCCAAGGGAGTTGTGCCATTTTATATTCCCACTATCTGTGTATGAGAGTTTAAGTGGTCCACATCTTTGCCAATAGTCAGCCTTTTAAATTTCAGCCATTCTAGTGAGCATGTAGCAATATCTCAATTTCGTTTTAACTTCTATTTCCTTAATAACTAATGATGTTAAACATCTCACGTGCTTATTTGCCATCTCTACATCTTCTTTGGTGAGATGCCTGTTAGGTTCAATCTTTTGTTTGTCCTTCTATCAAGTTGTAAAACTTCTTTAATTATTCTAGGTATAAGTCCTTTGTGGGACATTTATTTTTCTAATATTTTCTCCCAGTCTGTGGTGTACTTTTTCATTCATTTTTTTTGGAGCCCTGTAAGCCCTTTTCCCACCAACTTCTATTTTAGATTCAAGGGGTACATGTGCAGGTTTTTTACAAGGGTGTATTGTGTGATGCTGAGATTTGGGATACAATTAAACCTATCACCCACATACTGAGCATAGTACCCAATGATTAGTTTTTCAACACTTTCCTTTCTCCCTTTTTCCACACTCTTGTTGTCACCATTTTTATGCCCATGTGTATCCAATATTTAGTTCCCACTTATAAGTGAGAACATACAGTATCTGGTTTTCTGTTTCTGCATTAGTTCACTTAGGATATTGGCTTCCAGCTGCAGCCATATTGGTGCAAAACACAAGACTTCATTATTTTTTATGGGCATGCTGTATTCCATGCTGTATTCGACATTTTCTTTATCCAATTCACTTTTGACGGGCACCTAGGTTGATTCCATGTCTTTGCTATTGTGAATAGTGCTGTGATGAAGATCTGGGTGTGTGTGTCTTTTTGGTAGAATGATTAATTGTCCTTTGGATATATCCCTAGTATTGGGATTGCTGTTCAAATGGTAATTCTATTTTTAGTACTTTGATAAATCTCTAAACTGTGTTTCACAGTGGCTAAACTAATTTGCATTCCCTCAAGCAGTTTATAGGCATTTACTTTTCTCTGCAGCCTTCACCAACATCTGATTTTTTTTTGACTTTTTATTAATAGACATTCTGACTTGTGTGAGATGGTATCTCATGGTTTTAATTAATGATGTTGAATATTTTTTTCGTATGTTTGGTGGCCACTTGTATGTCTTCTTTTGAGAAGTGTCTGTTAATGTTCGTTCCTTGTCCACTTTTTAATGGGGTTATTTGTTTTTCCTTGTTGAATTTTCTAAGTTCCTTATAGAGTCTGGATATTAGACCATTGTTGGATACCTAGTTTGTGAATATTATCACCCACTCTGTAGGTTGTCTTTTTATTCTGTTGATAGTTTCTTTTGCTTTGCAGAAGCACTTTAGTTTAATTAGGTCCCACTTTTTCATTTTTGTTGCAATTGCAGGACTTAGCCATAAATTCTTTTCCAAGGCTGATGTCTAAAAAAGCATTTCCTAGCTTTTCATCTAGAATTTTTTTAGTTTTAGGTTTTGCATTTAAGTCTGCAATCCACCTTTTTTTTTAACTTTTTGAAAATTTTTAACCTAAACAACAAATTTCTCACAGTTTTAGAGGATAGTTTAATCCATCTTGAGTTAATGTTTGTATATAGTTAGAGGTAGGGGTCCAGTTTTATTCTTCTGCATATGGATAGCCAGTTATCTCAGCATCATTTATTGAATAGGGAGTAGGGAGTTCTTTCCCCATTGTATGTTTTCATCAACTTTGTCAAAGATCAGATGGTTGTAGGTATGCGGCTTTATTTCTGTTCTCTATTCTGTCCCATTAATCTATGTGTCTTTTTTTTTTTTTTTTTTGGATGAAGTTTCACTCTTGTCACCCAGGCTGGAGTGCAGTGGCAGGATTCCTGCTCACTGCAACCTCCACCTCCCGGGTGCAAGCAATTCTCCTGCCTCACCCTCCCAAGTAGCTGGGATTGGAGGCATGTGCTACCACTCCCGGTTAATTTTTGTATTTTTAGTAGAGACGGGGTTTCACCATATTGGCCAGGCTGGTCTCAAACTCCTGACCTCAGGTGACTATGTGTCTTTTTTTTTTCTGAATATCAGTGAATTTCTTTTGTTTATTTTATTTTATTTTTTATACTTTAAGTTCTGGGTACATGTGCACAAGATGCAGATTTGTTACATAGGTATACATGTGCCATGCTGGTTTGCTGCACCCATCAACTCGTCATTTACATTAGGTATCTCTCCTAATGCTGTCCTTCCCCCAGCCCCCCAACCCCTGACAGGCCCTGGTGTGTGTGATGTTCACCGCCTTGTGTCCATGTGTTCTCATTGTTCAACTCCCACCTATGAGTGAGAACATGAGGTGTTTGGTTTTCTGTCCTTGTGATAGTTGACTTAGAATGACGATTTCCAGCTTCATCCATGTCCCTGCAAAGGACATGAACTCAGTATTCCATGGTGTGTATGTGCCACATTTTCTTAATCCAGTCTATCATTGGTGGACATTTGGGTTGGGTCCAAGTCTTTGCTATTGTGAATAGTGCCGCAATAAACATACGTGTGCATGCGTCTTTGTAGTAGCATGATTTATAATCCTTTGGGTATATACCCAGTAATGGGATGGCTGGGTCAAATGGTATTTCTAGTTCTAGGTCCTTGAGGAATTGCCACACTGTCTCCCACAATAGTTGAACTAATTTACACTCCCATCAACAGTGTAAAAGCGTTCCTATTTCTCTACATCCTCTCCAGCATCTGTTGTTTCCTGACTTTTTAATGATTGCCATTCTAACTGGTGTGAGATGGTATCTCATCATAGTTTTGATTTTCATTTCTCTGATGACCAGTGATGATGAGCATTTTTTCATGTGTCTGTTGGCTGCATAAATGTCTTCTTTTGAGAAGCGTCTGTCATATCCTTTGCCCACTTTCTGATGGGGTTGTTTGTTTTTTTTCTTGTAAATTTGTTTAAGTTCTTTTTAGATTCTGGATATTAGCCCTTTGTCACATGGGTAGATTGCAAAATTTTTCTCCCGTTCTGTGGGTTGCCTGTTCACTCTGATGGTAGTTTCTTTTGCTGTGCAGAAGCTCTTTAGTTTAATTAGTTTAATTAAGCCCATTTGTCTATTTTGGCTTTTGTTGTCATTGCTTTTGGTGTTTTAGCCATGAAGCCTTTGCCCATGCCTATGTCCTGAATGGTATTGCCTAGGTTTTCTTCTAGGGTTTTTATGGTGTTAGGTCTTACATTTAAGTCTTTGCTCCATCTTGAGTTAATTTTTGTATAAGGTGTAAGGAAGGGATCTTGTTTCAGCTTTCTCATATGGTTAGCCAGTTTTTCCAGCACCATTTATTAAACAGGGAATCCTTTCCCCATTTCTTGTTTTTGTCAGGTTTGTCAAAGATCAGATGGTTGTAGATGTGCAGTATTATTTCTGAGGCCTCTGTTCTGTTGCGTTGGTCTATATATCTATTTTTGTAGCAGTACCATGCTGTTTTGGTTACTGTAGCCTTGTAGTATAGTTCGAAGTCAGGTAGTGTGATGCCTCCAGCTTTGTTCTTTTTGCTTAGGATTGGCTTGGCTATGTGGGCTCTTGTTTGGTTCCATATGAACTTTAAAGTAGGTTTTTCCAATTCTATGAAGAAAGTCAGTGGTAGCTTGATGGGGATGGCATTGAATCTATAAATTAGCTTGGGCAGTATGGCCATTTTCATGATATTGATTCTTCCTATCCATGAGCAAGGAATGTTTTTCCATTTGTTTGTGTCCTCTTTTATTTTGTTGGGCAGTGGTTTGTAGTTCTTGAAGAGGTCCTTCACATCACTTTAAGTTGGATTCCTAGATTTTATTCTCTTTGTAGTAATTGTGAATGGGAGTTCACTCATGATTTGGCTCTCTGTTTGTCTGTTACTGGTGTATAGGAATGCTTGTGATTTTTGCACATTGATTTTGTATCCTGAGACTTTGCTGAAGTATCCTAATCGAATACCCTTTATTTCTTTCTCCTGCCTAATTACCCTGGCCAGAACTTCCAACACTATGTTGAATAGGAGTGGTGAGAGAGGAGGGCATCCTTGTCTTGTGTCAGTTTTCAAAGGGAATACTTTCAGTTTTTGCCATTCAGTATGATATTGGCTGTGGGTTTGTGATAGGTAGCTCTTATTATTTTGAGATACATTCCATCAATACCTAGTTTATTGAGAGTTTTTGGCATAAAGGGCTGTCGAATTTTGTTGAAGGCCTTTTCAGCATCTATTGAGATAATCATGTGGTTTTTGTCATTGGTTCTGTTTATGTGATGGATTACATTTATTGATTTGCATGTGTTGAACCAGCCTTGCATCCCAGAGGTGAAGCCGACTTGATCATGGTGGATAAGCTGTTTGATGTGCTGCTGGATTGGGTTTGTCAGTATTTTATGGAGGACTTTTGCATCGATGTTCATCAGGCATATTTGTCTAAAATTCTCTTTTTTTGTTGTGTCTCTGCCAAGCTTTGGTACCAGGATGATGCTGGCCTCATAAAATGAGTTAGGGAGGATTCCCTCTTTTTTCTATTGGTTGGAAATAGTTTAAGAAGGAATGGTACCAACTCTTCTTTGTACCTCTGGTAGAGTTTGGCTGTGAATCCGTCTGGTCCTGGACTTTTTTTGATTGGTAGGCTATTAATTATTGTCTGAATTTCAGAGCCTATTATTGATCTAGTCAGAGATTCAACTTCTTCCTGGTTTAGTCTTGGGAGAGTGTATGTGTCCAGGAATTTATCCATTTTTTTCTAGATTTTCTAGTTTATTTGCATAGAAGTGTTTATAGTATTCTCTGATGGTAGTTTCTATTTCTGTGGGATCAGTGGTGATATCCCCTTTATTATTATATTATTTTTATTGTGTCTATTTGATTCTTGTCTCTTTTCTTCTTTATTAGTCTTGCTAGCAGTCTATCTATTTTGTTGATCTTTTTGAAAAAACCAGCTCCTGGATTCATTGATTTTTTTAAGGAGGTGTGTGTGTGTGTGTCTATCTCTTTCAGTCCTGCTCTGATCTTAGTTATTTGTTGCCTTCTGCTAGCTTTTGAATTTGTCTGTTTTTATACTGGTACCATGTTGTTTTGGTTACTGTAGCCTTGTAGTATAGTTTGAAGTTATGTAGTGTGATGCCTCTGGTTTTGTTCTTTTTGCTTAGGATTGCTTTGGCTATTTGGGCTCTTTTTTGGTTTTATATGTTTCAGAATTTTTTTTTCTAATTCTGTGAAAAACGATGGTAGTTTGATAGGAATAGCATTGAATGTGTAGATTGCTTTGGGCAATATGGCCATTTTAGTGATACTGATTCTTCCTATCAATGAGCAGGGAATTTTTTTTATTTTTATTTTGTGTCATCTCTGGTTTATTTGAAAGAGTGTTTTGTAGATCTCCTTGTAGAGATCTTTTACCTCCTTGGTTAGATGTATTCTTAGGTCTTTTATTTTTGTGTGTGGATATTGTATTAATAAATAAGATTGTGTTCTTGATTTGGATGTCAACTTGAGTGTTATTGGTGAATAGAAATGTTATTGATTTTAATACATTGATTTTGTATTCTGAAACTTTGCTGAAGTTGTTTATCTGTTATAGAAACCTTTTGGCAGAGACTTCAGGGTTTTCTAAGTATAGAATCATATCATCTCTGAAGAGAGAGAGTTTGATTTTTTTTTTTCTATTTGAATGCCTTTTATTTCTTTTTCTTGCCTGAACGTTCTAGCTAGAACTTCCAGTACTGTGTTGAAAATGAGTAGTGAGAGTGGGCATCTTTTTCTTGTTTCAGTTCTTAAGGGGGAATGCTTCCAGCTTTTGCTCATTCAGTATGATGTTGGCTGTGGGTTTGTCATAGATGACTATTATTATTTTGAGATATGCTCATTAGGTTTTTTAACATGACGTGATTTTGGATTTTGGCAAAATCTTTTTTTGCATCTATTAAGATGTTATATGGTTATTTTTTAAATTCTGTTTATATGGTAAATCACATTTATTGATTTGCATGTATTGAAATACTGTTGCATTATTGGAATGAAGCTTACTTGATCATGGTGAAATAACTTTTTGATGTGCTGCTGAATTCGGTTTGCTAGTATTTTGTTGGGGATTTTTGCATCCATGTTCATTAGGGATGTTGGCCTGTAGTTTTCTTTTTTCATCCTGTCTTTGTCAGGTTTTGGTATTATGATGATGTTGCTGGCTTTGAACAATGAGTTAGGGAGAAGTTTCTCCTCCTCTGTTTTTTCGAATAGTTTCAGTAGGATTGGTAACAGCTCTTTTTTGTATCCCTGGTAGAATTCAGCTGTAAATCCATCTGGTTCAGGGCTTTTATTGGTTGGTAGAATTTTTATTACTGATTCGATTTTGGAACTTGTTATTGGTCAGGTCAGAGTTTTAATTTCTTCCTGTTTCAATCTTGGGAAGTTGTGTGTTTCCAGGAACGTATTCATTTCCTCTAGGTTTTCTAGTTTGTGTGCATAGATCGCGTTCATAATAGTTTCCGAGGATCTTTTGTATTTCTGTGAGATTGGTTATAATGTCACCATTGCCATTTTTTATTGTGTTTATTGGATCTTCTTCCTTTTTTCTTTGTTTCTAACTAGCAGTGTATGGATCTTGTTTATTGTTTTGAAGACCAACTTTTGGTTTTGTTGATGCTTTTTGTGGATTTTCACTTTTCAATTCCATTCAGGTTTGCTCTGATTTTAGATATTTATATTTTCTGTTAGCTTTGAGTTAGTTTGTTCTTGTTTTTTCTAGTTCCCATAGTTGCAATGTTAGATTGTTAATTTGAGATCTTTCTAACTTTTTGATGTAGGCATATTGCACTCTAAACTTTCCTCTTAACACTGCTTTTGCTGCATCCCACAGATTTTGGTATGTTGTATCTCTGTTTTCATTAATTTCCAATAATTTTCTATTTTTTGCCTTGATTTTGTTGTTTACCCAAAAGTCAAAAGTTATCCAGGAACAAGTTGTCTAATTTTAATGTAATTGTGTGGTTTTGGGATATTTAATTGGTATTGATTTGTTTTTATTGCACTGTGGCCCAAGAGTATGGTTGGTATGTTTCATTCTTTAAAGTTATTTGAGACTTGCTTTATGGCTGAGCATGTGATCAATCTTGCAGTATGTTCTGTGTGCAGATGAGAAGAATGTATATTCTGTGGTTGATGAGTGGAGTATTCTGTAGATGTTTGTTAGATCCAGTTAGTCAAGTGTCAAATTTAAGTCCATACTTTCTTTGTTAGAGTTCTGCCTCAGTGATCTGTCTAATGCTGTCAGTGGTGTGTTGAAGTCCTCCTCTATTATGTGACTATCTAAGTCTTTTTGTAGGTCTATAGGCAGTTATGTTCTGAGTCTGGGTGCTCTGATGTTGGGTGCATAGATATTTTAGATAGTTAAGTCTTCTTGTTGAATTGAACACTTTATCATTATGTAATACCCTTCTTTGTTCTTTTTTTTTTTTTTTTTACTGTAGATGGTTTAAAGTCTGTTTTATCTTATAAAAGAATATCAATCACTGCTCTTTTTTGTTTTCCATTTGTGTGATAGACTGATATAGTTTGGATATGTGTTCCTATCCAAATCTCATGTTGAATTGTAATCCCCAGTGTTGGAGGTGGGGCCTGGTGAGTGGAGAATGGATCATGGGTGTGGATTTCTCATGAAAGGTTTAGTACCATTCCCTTGGTACTGTCTTTGCAATAGTGAGTGAGTTATCATGAGATTGATTGTTTAAAAGTGTGTAGCACCTCCCCCTTTCTGCTGTTGCTCCTGCCATATAAGATGCCTGCTTCCCCTTTGCCTTCTGCCATGATTGGAAGCTCCCTGAGACCTCCCCAGAAGCAGAAGCTGCTATGCTTCCTGTACAGTCTGCAGAACTGTAAGTTAATTAAACCTCTTTTATTTATAAATTGCCCAGTCTCAGGTATTCTTTATAGCAATGTGAGAACCGACTAATACATAGATGCTTCTCCATCCCTTTACTTTGCCCCTACGGCTGTTATGTGTGATTGGTCTCTTGAAGAGAGAAGACATTTGGTTCTTGTTTTTTTTGTTTGTTTGTTTTTATCCTGCTTGCTCTCTAGGCCTTTTAGATAGGGCATCTATATCATTTACATTCAAGATTAATATTGACATGTGAGGTTTTGATCCTGTCATGATATTATTAGCCTGTAGCTTTGTATTCTCAATTGCGTTGTTTCTTTATAGGGTCTGTGGGCTCTGTACTTACATATGTTTTTATGGTAGCGGGTGTTGTTCTTTCTTTTCTGTGTTTAGGGCTCCCTTAAAGATCTCATTTACAGCCGGGCTAGTAGTAATAAATTCCCTTAGTGTTTGCTTGTCCAGAAAAGATTTTATTTCTCCTGCACTGTGAAGCTTAATTTGGTGGGATTTGAAATTCTTGGTTGGAATTTCATTTCTTTAGGGATGCCGAAAATAGGCTCCCAATTTTTTCTTGCTTGAAAAGTAGAAACCTACTGAGAAGTCTGCTGTTAGCCTGCTGGGGTTGCCTTTTGAAGTAATCTGACCCTTTTTTCTAGCTACCTTTTTGATTTTTCCTTCTTTGTTGACTTAGGAAAGTCTGATTACAAAATGTCTTCAGAATGATCTTCGTGTTTAGCATTTCACAGGGGTTCTCTGAGTTTCTTGGGGTTGCATGTTGACCTCTCTAGCGAGACTTGGGAAATTTTCCTGGACTAGGTACTCAAATATGTTTCAAAGTTTCTTACTCTCCTCTCTCAAGAAAGCCAATGAGTCATAGATTTGGTCTCTACAAAATCCCACATTTCTTTGAGGCTTTGTTCATCAAAAAATTTTTTTCTTTATTTTTGTCTGACTAAGCTCTGAAATTCTTTCCTCAGTTTGGTCTAGTCTGTTATTAAAGCTTCCAACTGTATTTTGAAATTTCTGCAGTAAAATTTTCAATTCTATAAGTTCAGTTTGGTTCTTTCTTAAAATGACTATGTCATCCTTCAACTCTTAGATCATTTTACTTGCTTCCTTGGATTGAGTTTCAACTTTCTCTTGAATCTGATTGAGCTTCCTACCCATCCAGATTCTGAATTCTATGTCTGTCATTTCCACATTTCAATCTAGTTAGGGTGTATTGCTGGGGAGGTAGTATGATCATTTGAAGGTAAGGAACCACTCTGACTTTTTGAATTACCAGAGTCATCGCACTGATTTCTTCTCACCTGAGAGGGCTAGTGTTTCTTTGTTTTTTTCTTTTTTTTTTTTAAAGTTGATGTCATTTGAATGGGCCTTTTTGTTTTTGTACTTTTTTCACTTGAGGGTTTGACTGTATATAGTCAATTGGTCTTTTTTCTAGGTGCTTTCAGAGAACCAAGGCTCTGTATGGGTTTGTTCATTGTGATTAGTTTTGCTGCATTGGGTTTCACAGGTGATGCATATTTATGGAATTTATTTATGTTTTCGTGGTGTCATCTAGGCTGCATTCTATTAGTTGGTGCTTAAGAGTAAGGGCTAGCAGATAGGATCTTACTCAGCCGTGCACGTCTCTTATATTTCATTCTGTTCACAGCAGTGTTCTGGGGAGGAGAAGACAAGGGGGTGGGTGCAAGTGATGACCCCCTTACCAAATCCATTCTGGGGCCTTGGGGGAGCCCTCTCTAATCACTGCTGCAGTGCCTGCATTTCCTTGGCCCCAAGGGGTTCCCTGGTGGGCTGCACCTCCTTCTCTTTTGGGGGAAGCCTGAGCTGAAGGTTAGACCACCAGTAGACTTGCAACTCTCTGATGACCCACTGGTCCTCTGTGCCTGGCAGAGTCAGAATGGGTTGTGGGGTATGTCTACGGGTGGTCTGTTGATGCAGTAGGTCAAATGTAGAAGATACCTGAGCAGGGCAATTTCCACTGCCAATTCAAACATCTTTGGAGGTTATGGGATTTCTTATAGCTAGGATTCCAGAATCCTTGTAGCTAGGTCTCCAGAGGTCCCCAGAATTCCTTAAGTCACCCCTTCTTTAAGGGCCTATGCAGGACTAGGAGCTGGTTCTGGCACTCAGGGACTCTATGTTGGCTTCCTAGCTTCCTCCTTCTTCAAACTGGGTGTCTGTGGTTCTTCTTTGTCAACTTTCAGTGTTTCCTCTCAAAAGATCTGTGCAACGTGTGATGGTTTACCCCATATTTTGTTTTTTCCTTGGTGAGGCAGATGTTTCCTGGCTGTGTCTAGTTGGCCATCTGGTCCAAGATCCCCTTTTCATTTTTGTAATAGTGTCTTTTGAGAAGCAAAATGTTTTAGTGTTGATGAAGTCCAGTTTGGTTTTCTTTTATAGTTTTGTGCCCTGCTTAAAATATCTTTGCCAGACCCAACATCACTAAAATTTTCTTCTATGTTTTCTTCTAGGAGTTAAAGTATTAACTCTAAAATTTAACAGGTCTGTGACCCATTTTGAATTAATTTTTGTCTATCGTGAGGTCTAAGTGTGGAGATTTTTTTTTTTTGCATATGGTTAGTCATTCTTCCAGCACGACTTATTGAAAATATTATCCTTTTCTCATCAAATTGCTTTGCTCTTTTGTTGAAAATTAATTGTTCATATATATCCAGGTTTATTTCTGGACTCTGTATTTTGCTCCATTAATTTATGTGTCTATATTCAACCCAAAAATGTGTTGCAGTGATTACTGAGGCTTTATGTTGAATTCTGAAGTCAGACAGTTCAAGTTCTTGGACTTTTAAAATTAACTTTTTAGCATTGTTTTGGCTCTTCTTTTTTTCTCATTTAATGTATGGTGGTGCTCATACCCTCACCCCTTTATTGTTCTTTGTAATAGCTTTCCTTGCTATTCTTGCATGCTTACTATTTATGAGAATTTTGGGGTCAGCTACTTTGTTCAAAAATAAAAGAATAACATCAAAAGTCCCCCAAACCAACTGTTGTATTTTTATTGTGATGGTTTTATATTTATAAATTATCTTAAGAAGAATTGACATATTTATGATGTTGTGTTTTTCTAGCTGATGTAATTTCATTTTCTGAAGTCTTCTTTTGTGTTTTCAGTTACGTTGTTAGGTTTTCTTCCTATAGATCTTACATACTTTCTATTAAGTTTACTCTAATGTCTTTCCTGCTATTGTAAATGGCATATTTTATTGAATATATGAAGCCTTGTGCTTTCTCTGAATTAATATGCATCATGATATTGTAGTAAATTCTCATATTGTTTACAGTATTTTTTTTAGTTGATTCTCTTGGGTTTTCCAGATATATTTTATCTTCTGGGAGATATAACATCATGTTTGATGTAAATTAAATGATCCATAATTGAGAAAAATAGTGTTGATACAATGAGAGAGAAGAGGAATAGAGTAATGCATTTCAGACAGTGAGGAGAATTAAAAGTTAGGATACATGTGGAGAGGTTTTCTTAGATAAGAGCTTGGATAGTTTACACTAGTGGGTGTATGAATGCCAGGCTGCTAGATATGGTGGTGTGTATCTGTGAATATGTTTCATCTGTTATAGTGAGGATGGTAGAGAAAATGTTGGAGGTTTGAGGAAAGAGACGTTAAACAGTTGTGTAGGAGAATGAATTGACTGCAGAAATGCATAAAAGATCACTGGGAAGAACTGAAGCCCCATTGAAGATTATCATTATGAATTTAAAGTGAAACCAGTAAGGATGGGGTGTAATCTTCTCAGCCCATGTTTAGATATTTGGGTTCAAGTGTGTGGAAAGCTGTATTTAGTCAGAGTATAAGTTTTACCAGGTTGATTAAACAAGGGAAGAGAGGGCCACCAGGGAGCTGATTGTAATGATGGACCATGGAATCTAAGCTAAGTAAGGAGGCAATGTAACTAGGACACAAGGAGATAAAATACAGCAAAAAGTTGATTAAGGATTTTTATCAAAGAATGAGAGGGTGTGAGCTGGAAAAATGGGAAGTAATATTTTGGAACTGGATACTTGGAGTTGAGGTCATGGAGGGGTTGCTGTTATTGATAATAAAAAAGAGGTCCAGATCACCATGAAATGGCTGAGGACAAGCTCATTGAAGTTTAAGATTTAAGGATCTGAGGATTGAGGGTACTGGGAGATTCAGTTATGTGGAAATGACAGGGGCAAATGATAAAATCATAATCAAAATCTTGTAGCAGTTATAGAAACTGAAGTTAACTGCAACCAGTAGTAGTAAAAGTTGTCTAATTTGATGGCATGAGTTACAAGGCTGGATTTTTGGAGGGAGGTAGAAGGGACACAGTTTTCTACAATGATGAGGAAGTAGGACAGTGATAGTTGGAATATGAGAGAGAAAATAGCCATCATTTGTGGACCCTACAGGGGAAGAGAGTCCTTGGGGAATAACTGGCTTTTATTTACAGCAAAGAGGTGGAGGCAGTATTTAGGAGGAGGTAGAACATGAGGGACTTTGTGTTCTCCAGAGGACATAGTGTAATGGGCTCTGAACTTGGGAAGATAGGGTGAAATTAAGGATGCATAGACCAGAGACCTAGTAGTGAGGGAAAACCCAGGAACTTTGGGTTTCCTGTGGTGATAAGGAGCTTGATGGAATTTTTCTTGATGGTCTTTAAAGTTGTAAGGCTATGAGTGTTGTGGAGACAGATATAGAACTTTGATGCTCTCTAACTCCTGTAGATGATGGTGTGGAGGCTGGGAGAAGGGCAGTGTGACTTGGAGAATAAGGTCTGGGATTCCCTCTTGACTATGAATTATGTGCATGTACTACTGACCTAATACAGATTGTACACAATGCAATGTATATAGGGAATAATGGGATAAAGGTGAAGTAATCAACATTTTTAAACAATTTGAAAATGACGATAGCTTTGTATTATCATTACATAATATCTCAAGGCATTCTATATACTTAAAGCTACCTTGACTTTTAATGATGGTGGATGAATGTTCATATTTTAATATTATGAAAAGGTTTTTTTTTTTGCCTGACTTCTTGTCAGGCTGATTTACTCAGGAATGATGAAGAACTCACCATAGGAGCAGAAGTTACAGCTCCATCTTTTTTTTTGTGCTTACATTATTTGTATAGTCATCAATTATTATCAATCATCAATTATTTGTGTAATCGTGAATTCTATGATTCTTTGCAAGAATTTTTTTCTTTCTTTTTTGTTTTGTAGGGTTAGTTTAAATAAAACTAGGTAATGTATTCAGTAAATCCACTACTCATGACTACACACACTATGATACTTTGCAACCTGATGAAAGCTAGGAGATGAGTAAGTGTTTCACCAACAACTACTTCCTTCTACCTATCTCATGAAATCTGCCTGTCTTGTTTACAGTTGATATAGGGACAGGGAAGGGGGTCAGTGTAATTTCTTTTTAAAATATCAATAAAGTTTAATTTCTTTCTGTTTTTGATAAAAATAAGTACAAGTAGAAGTTCTGATATTTTCTTCTCACATCACAATGGCATACCCCACTTTGACAACCATTGACAAAGTGGTGGTGTTATTGTTAATAATAAAACAGAAATAAATAAATCAATGTTAATCTTAAGCTATCATTTGGACAATAGCAAAGTATTAATTTGGAAGGGATTAAATTTTTTTCCATGGTAGGTTTATGGGTCTAGAATTTTCATGGTCTTGCATTATCACTTGCACATAGGTGTAGGAAACCCTTCATTCCTTTCCAAATAAGAAATAGATACCCTAGGTTGTTATTAGCAAAGGTTTCAGGGAAAGGTCATATCATCACCCAAATTTAAAATATTTGCTTTATTATAAGACCAGCAATTAAATGGGACCTACCCATTGTTGTTAATATTCAAATACAGTTTTAAAGAAAAACCATAACTTTTTTGCTGCACATACTTTTCCAAGCCTAATTTTGTAAGATTTTTCCTTATTAATATGCATACTTTTGCTTGGATGCAATTGCATTCCCTAGATGTATTGTTTGTTTCGTAAGTAACATAGTTTGTGAATATTAATTAGATTGTAGAATAAATCTATTGTTTATTGCTGAAGGGGTCTTTTGGCTTCCTACCACCTGAAAACCTTTAAATCTACAGCAATGAGATTTTTTAGTATCTCTTCTCTTACTAGTTTTATTCTCCTCTTTAAAAAATAAAAAATGTAAATGAATAATTCAAGTTACAAACATACATACAAATGGGTAATTCAGCCAAGATATTTGCAGCATTTATCCTTGCAAGTTGAAGGTACTTATCACTTTAGTTGCTAGGTGCCCAGACAAAGGATGTTAAAAATAATGAACTCAGCAATAAATTTTTCTTAATCTGAGATCTGCAGCAACCTTGTTGGGTTATTTTGGAGAATGTAAGATGCTATACAGGCAGTTGGTCAATTTATCTCCCAGGCCCCTTGGCTAACCCAGCTGGGTAGATCATGTCCTTTGTCTTCTTTGTTTTATACTGTGCATTAACTAGCTCTTAAAGCAGGTATCCAGTGCTCAGAAAGCAAGACTTTTGTAATGTTCCTAGTAATGAGAAATGTTTGTCTTAGAAAGCTAGCCTTGTGCCAATTGTTAATGTTAGAAGTTTGGAGGAGAGTCAGAATTGGGACCAAGAATGGAGGCAGAGTGGGCTACTGTTTGAAAGATTTAACTGAAAATGCAAGGACTGCAATTTACCTTTCAAACCTGAAGTTTGGGCTCTTCATTAGAGACATTGCAGCCTCATTGGTGGGCAGTGGCTGAGACTTATTTTTCCAATGAAAATACCTTCCTCTACATTCCAGTCTTTAGTGATGACTCTCTTGGTAAATTCCTTGGAAATTGTTACATTCATCCATTCACTCGCACATTCATCTACTTACTTAACAAATATTTATTGAGTTCTATGCACTGTTCTTGATGCTGGAACTATTTTTAAAAATCATGGTACCTGACCTCAGGCATCATAAAGCTTATCCCATCATCACACTCCTTTCATTTTTGGCACCTAAGAAGTGACTTTAATCATTTAATGTATATATCTTGTTTTCTCAGCTCCTTGTAACAATTCTCAGTTGTTGAAAATGATGATTTGCTTGTCAAGGGGGGCATTCTAAGTAGACATCAAATTTAACTATTGAATTAACTAGCAATCTTTAAGACTATGTAACTTGCATAACAGGATGAGTTCAATGGTACTTTTAAAACACAATAATAAACTGTGAAATGCTGCACTGAATTAAAGTTTAGGGAGTTCTTGCAGTTACTATAATGCAGAGGTTGTTGCCCAGCTGTACAGTTGAGTACCTTGGAGATGTGCTGCTTCTTCTCTCTCTCTTTTTGTAGTCCATGCCCCACAGTAGATCAATGAAAACAGAATCTCAGAGTGGTGCCCCCGAATTTTAGCATGCAGCGGGATTGAGAATCAGTCTTGTATGGCACCTAATCTCAAGAATAATCATGCAAAGTAGCAGTTCCTATCATCTACATTTTGTGGAAGTAAACACTGGCATTCAGACAGGTGAATATGTCGTCTAAAGCTACAGAGCTAGTAAGTGGCGGAAGCAGGATCTGAGCCCAGATCTAGCTATAAAACCTTTCCCATTTTGGAAACAGTGCTGGCCCTCAAAGATGTGACACTTAGGTTTTCCTTCCCACTGTTTTGTTTTTAACATTTTCTAATGATTTGTTTTCTGCTAGTTGGCCATTGTGTACACACCTGGAATTAATATCTGTGATGGATAGAATAAAAAGGATGAAGGAAAAAAGATGCTACTTTCGGTGACGGATAGAGTGGAAAGGATAGAAAGGAGAGAGGAAAGAAAGTGCTACTGGGTTCTTCTCTGTTAGGGCTAGTAGTTTCAGGGAAGGGCTTGAAGACACAGGATATAGTAGGAGTTCCATTATTTCAGAATGCTTACTTTTACTTGTTTAATCCATTGTGAGAGTATTGGAGCAATAGTTACATTTCGTAGTAACAGTGAATTGGAATTATGTGTTAGATATGATCACTGCTAACATACAGGAAAAATGGAACCTTCATACCTTTGTATCTTAATTTTAAGTAATGTAGTTAGCCACAGTGAATTAGCATGAGGCATGAGACCTTTTTTTTTTTTTCTTTTGCATGAGGGGATCTTAGGTTTCAGTAAGGAATAATACTACTTGGAACTTTTCCACTTTCTGGAAAGGGAGACTTTAGATTATTATTCCTTTGTCCTGTGGGAATTTCATCACCTGGAGGATTATTTCAAGTCAAGGAATAAATACATCAGCACAGGTATGCCTTGCTCAGTGTTTTCAAAACTGTCATGGAAGATGGTGGTGGTAAATATAAAAGGAATGGCCTCTTCAAACCATGCAGCTTTCTATTTGCTCCTGTTATCATTTTAATCATCTGAAGGCAGATTTAGGGGGTCCCAGGATCTGGTTGATGTCCTTTTTGTTAGGACTCAGACAATCACTTTTTCCCCTGGTTGTCCCTGTACCCGATCACACTTCTATCATCACACTTATTGCATGGAAGTATATTTGTTTATTACATGTCTCTATCCCCTGCTAGTTTGTGCAGTCTTTAAAGGCAAATATTGTGTTATTTTCAGTTTGTTTACCTAATGCCTAGCACAGTGCTTGGCATATATTAAATGCTTAATACACGTTTAGTGAATTTAATTGCATTTGTTTTTTGATGATCATTTTCAGGAAATGGAATGTTAAGCCTGACTTCTGGTTAATATTAAATCATTTTCTCTAACAGAGTGTGTCAGAGTGTTTCAGAGAGTGCATTAAAATCCCAGCAGTTATCTTCCCAGGCCACCACTTTTCCTCTTGTTAGGAAACAGTATTTATCATAGTAAATAGCCCATTTGAGGTGGTTCATCCAGGCTTTAGTACCAAATTTAACATAACAGGAAGTCACAAATTCCCTTTTGGCTAGAAAGGAGTTTGACAGCTTCTCTCAGAAAAATAACTTTGCATTAATTTACTCCGCTTTATTCACGAAAGGTATAAAAATCTATAAACATTTTATAGCTATTCAGAGGTGGTAAACAACATGCTGGCCAACTACTTATGCTTTTAATAAGCATGTTTTATGCCTTGTATATAATTTTTGAAAAATTATAGCTTGGTTTTTTGTTTAAATACTCAGTTACATTATCTTATTTGTAGATGGTGCTTTGTGAAATGTTTCAGTGGTTTATAACGTTTAGAAAATGTGAAACTTCTGCCGTATGCTTGCTTGTAGAAGAGATTTTTTATTTGAAAGTGTAGTTTTAATTCATATACAGTAAAATTGACTTTTTTGGTGTATATTTCTATGAGTTTTGGAAAATAGGTAGAGTTATGTAACCATTACCACAGTTAAGATAAAGAACAATTTCAATACACCTCCTCTAATATTCTCTTATCTTCTCCCTTTGAAGTCAAATCTTCCCCATACCTTTAACACCTGACACCCACTCATCTGTTTTGCCTGTTCCAGAATGTTATATGAATGAGTGGAATCATACAATATCTAGCCTATTGAGTCTGACTTCTTTCACTTAGCATAAAGCATTTGAGATTCATCCTTTTGTTACGTGTATCAATAGTTTGTTTATTGTTGGATACTATTTCACACTATGGGTGTATCACCATTTTTAAAAACACGTGTCTATTTGAGGGGAATGCAGGTTATTTACAGCTTTTGGTAATTATGAATAACGCTTATATATATATATATACTTTTTTTCACATACAGATTTTTTTTTTTTGTATGAATAGACGTTTTCACTTGGGTAAATACCTAGAAGTAGGATTTCTGGATAATATGCTAAATATATGTTTAACTTTATAAGAAACTGGAAAACTGTTTTTCACAGGGCTATGCCATTTTCCATTCTCAGCAACCTATGAGAGCTCCAGTTGCTTTACATCCTCACTAACATCTGGCATTGTTTGTTTTATTTAGTCATTCTATTAGGCAAATAGTGGTGTAAAGATGTTTCTCAGTCATCTTTGGGTAATTTTCTTTGTTGTTGGTGGTGGGTTTTTTATTACATAATTTTTTTTTTTTTTTTTTTGCTAACCATTTGGTCATCATTCACACAGATCTTTATGGTTATAATCTTAAAAACTTAAGTTTAGTGCTGGTATTCCAAGCTACTGCTTTAGTCCATTTATTAAGGAAACACATAGTGCTATGAGAAAGTATAAATATTATTGTGGATTAGGACTGAACTTCTACTAACTAACATTAAATGAAAGCAACAAGTTTCCCCTCCTCCAACTATCTTTCTCTCCTGTACATTGTCCCCAGCAATCCAGTCTTTCTATAATGGTGCTTTCTTCATGGCATCATTTGTTCATGACCCTTTACTGATTCTCTCACAACCATGGTATGGTCTAGTAGTTAAGGGCAGAGACTCTGACATTCACTAGGCATGGTTTTATTCTCAGCTCTGCCACATGCTAGCTGAGTGACCTTGACAGATTAATATAGCTAAACCTCAGTTTGTCATTTTCAAATAGGTCATGATAAGACCTAAATAAAACATTTTGTGCAAATGGTCAGGGCTCAATACATTCCCAAAATTGGTAATTAAATTACCATCTGCAACAGGACTCATCTTATCTGACTAGCCTTGTCTGTCACAGTTCATCATCACAAATCTTCTGACATAATTAAGCTGATATACTGAGTGCCCTGATACCTTACCTTAATCCTCCTGTGTAGGGGTTCCCACTTAAGTGTGATTAATCCATGTCTGAGTATGGATGTTGAACAACTGTGTAGGTCATAAGGAGTTGCTTTGCCTGGGAGCTCTAGGCTGAGGCTGGAGGAAAGCAATTAGCAAAGCCTACTGGAAGATAACCTGGAATAGCCATTACAGCATGCTTCTTTGTCGTTTTATTTTTTGTGTTATTTTATTGTTGTAAAACATTTAACATGAGATCTACTTTCAACAAATTTTTAAGTGTGCAATATAGTATTGATAACTATAGGTACAGTGTTGTACAGCAGATCTCTAGAACTTATTTATCTTGATTAATTGAAACTTTACTCCCCTTGATTATCAACTTCCCTTTTTCTTCTCCCTTAAGTCCCTGGCAATCACCATTCCATTCTTTGAGTCTATGAATTTAACTGTTTTTGATACTTCTTATAGTTGGAATCATGCAGTATTTGTCCTTTGATGACTGGCTTTTTTCACTTAGCACAGTTTCCTCAAAGTCATCTCAGGTGTCATATATTGCAGAATTTCCTTCTTTTTAAAGGCTGAATAATATTCCATTGTGTATAGATACCACATTTTCTTTATTCATTCATTTGTTGATGGACATTTAGATTGTGTCCACATTTTAGCTATTGTAGACAGTGCTGCAATGAACCTGGGAGTGCTAATTGCTCTTTGAAGTCCTGATCTCAATCCTTTTGGATAAATACCCAGAGTGGGATTGCTGAGTCATATGGTAGTTCTATTTTTAATTTTTAAAAGAACCTTCATGTTGTTTTCCATAGCAGCCATACCATTTTGCATTTCCACTGACAGTGTGCAAAGGTTCCAGTTTCTCCATATTCTTGACAACACTTATCTTTCATCTTTTTGATAATAGCCATTCTAACAGGTGTGAGATGACATCTCATTGTGGTTGAGATTTGTATTTCCTTGATGGTTAATGATGTTGAGTATATTTTCACATGGATACTGTGACATAGTCTGTTCAAGTTTTTGCCCCATTTAAAAAATTGGGTTATTAGTCTTTTTGCTGTTGAGTTGTGGGAGTTCGTTATATATTTTAGGAATTATCTCCTTACCAGATATATGGTGATATGGTTTGGATGTTTTGTCCCCTCGAAATCTCATGTTGAAATGTGACCTCCAATGTTGGAGATTGGCCTAATGGGAGGTGTTTGGGTCAT
Source organism: Pongo abelii (assembly GCF_028885655.2). NCBI lineage: Eukaryota > Metazoa > Chordata > Mammalia > Primates > Hominidae > Pongo > Pongo abelii. Next base: position 76,870,840 of record NC_071993.2, read on the forward strand.
GGGGAAAGATCCCTCATGAAAATCTTGGTGCTGTCTTTGCAGTAACAAGTGAGTTCTCATTCTGTGAATTCATGTGAGATCTGGTTGTTTAAAAGTGCCTGGCACCTCCTCCCTCTGTCTCTTGCTCTCTCTCTTATCATGTGAAACACAGCCTCCCCCTTTCCCTTCCGCCATTGTTGGAAGCTTCTTGAGGCCCTCACTGGGAGCAGATGCTGGTGCCATGCTTTGTGTACAGCCTGCAGAACAGTGAGCCAAAATAAGCCTCTTTTCTTTATAAATTACCCTGTCTCAGGTATTCCTTTATGGCAATGCAGAATGGACTAATACATATGGTTTGTAAACATTTCCTCCTATTCTGTAGGTTGCATTTTCACCCTGTCAATTGTTTCCTTTGCTGTGCAGAAGCTTTCTCCTTTGATGTGGGCTCATTTGTTTATTTTTGCTTTTGTTGCTTGTGTTTTTGATGAGATATTCATGAAATCATTGCCAAGACCAAGGTCATGAAGATTTTCCACTATGTTTTCTTCTAGAAGTTTTATAGTTTCAGGTCTTATGTTTGTCTTTAATCTACTTTGAGTTGAATTTTATGTATGGTGTAAGGGTTCAATTTCATGTTTTTGCATATGGATATGAGTTTTTACACCATTTGTTGAAGAGACTATCCTTTCCCCATTGTGTATTTTTGGCACCCTTGTTGAAGATCAGTTGACCTTTGGCATGCTGCTTGTTTTTTATATTGACATTTCTGGTTTGGTGAAGCAGAGTACAGGTAGTGCTGAAGAAGTTGTTTTCATGAGTGTAGTGTTGGTGTTTAGTTGAAAAAACAAATGCCACAGAATGTGGAAGAGAAGCTTCCATTGTATTTGGTTTTTGTGTTTTTTTTTTTTTTCAGGAAAACACTAAATTTTACTTTCTATCTGATGCATCATATAAATTCTTTTCTGTGAGTAGTCTCTTGAGTGGATTCTATTGACTCAAAAAACCCCAGATTTTTCTGGATATACCTCAAAACCTAAATTACCTTTGTACACTAACATTTACTAAAAAATTGATAAGAGCAACATGTTAAATATTAAAACTAAGAGTACTCAACTTGACTATCCATCCTAACTTTCACAGAATTTACTTCTGAGTTCAGCAGACTCAAATTCTACAAGAATACAGTTTGTTTCATTCATCAACATATATCCAGCACCTAACATAGTAGTACATGGCACAGAGTGGGTGTTCAACAAATATTTGTCAATGATTGAACAAATTTTTTTACAGCAAGTGAAAAAAGTGACTTTAAATAATGGCAAGAGAATACTGTTTCATTATGCAACAATAGGAGCTTTTGTAAAAATTCTGGGGTTACTGGCTGGGCACAGTGTCTCATGCCTGTAATCCCAGCACTTTGGGAGGCTGAGGTGGGAAAATGGCTTTGAGCTCAGGAGTTCCAGACCAGCCTGGGCAATATGGTGAAACCCCATCTCTACAAAAAACAAAACAAAACAAAACCCAAATTAGCTGGGCATTGGTGGCTCATGCCCATAGTCCTAGCTACTTGGGAGGCTGAGGCTAGAGAATCGCTTGAGCCTGGGAAGCAGAAGTTGCAGTGAGCTGAGATCTCTAGCCTGGGAGACAGAATGAGACCCTGTCTCAAAAAAAAAAAAAAATTCTAGGATTACTTATTATAAGTAGATCAAGAATTAGATAAAATAACTTCTTCCAATAATAAAAAAAATTCTCATAATTTTAACTCATTAGAGTGATTTTGACTCAGGGAGGACTGCAGGAAATAGAATGCCTCTGTGGTCCCTTGGAGGCAGGCAGCTCTTTGAGTACCACATCTGCTGTCTCAAGCTGAGGGCACCAGCAGGAGGGACAATGATGTGGCATTGATATCAGTGGGAAAGGGTTTCTAAATGTAAGTTCATGAGGGAATGATCTTGACACTCTTTAAGGCTTCACAGAAATTCTTCAGGAAGGAGACCTGACATTAGATAGTTGAGGGAAGAAATTTGGGTTATTTCTGTTAATGAACTCTCATCTATTGCCACAAGATTAGAAAGGCCTGCAGAAACTCACTTATAACTAGAAGTTTCTCTCTCCATATTTTCTACTTGTCCATATACAGTGTGCCCTTTAAGGTCCAAGCCTCATCTGTTCTAATAAGGTCCATTTATTCATTAATTTAATTTAAAGCACCTAAGGAAAAAAAAAACTTTTACTCTAGAATAGTATATCTGGTGAAAACATCCTTCAGACATGAAAGAGAAATAAAAACATTCCCAGACAAACAAAAGCTGAGAGATTTCACCAACACCAGACCTGTCCTGCAAGAAATGGAAAAGAGAGTACTTCAATTAGAAAGAAAAGTATATTAATGAGCAATAAGAAATCACCTGAAGGTCCAAGACTCATTGATAATAGTAAGTACACAGAAATACAGATAATATAACACTGTAATTGCGGTACGTAAACTACTCTTAAGTGGAAAGACTAAATGATGAGCCAATAAAAATAATAACTACAAAACTTTTAAAGACATAGATAGTACAATAAGGTATAAATAGAAACAAAAAAGTTAAAAAGCGAGAGAACAAAGTATAGAGTTTTTATTAGTTTTCTTTTTGTTTGTTTGTTTCTTTCTACAAACAATTTAAGTAGTTATCAGGCTAAAATAATAGGTTATAAGATAGTATTTGCAAGCCTCATGGAAACCTCAAACCAAAAATATACAATGGATACAATCAGAAAATAAAAAACAAGAAACTAAACATTACCAGAGAAAATACCTTCATTAAAAGGAAGGCATGAAGGGAAGAAAGAAGGAAGAGAAGACCACAAAACAACCAGAAAACAAACAACAAAATGGCAGGAGTAAGTCCTTTTTTACCAATAATAACATTGAATGTAAATGGACTAAACTCTCCAATCGAAAGACATTGAGTGGCTGAATGGATAAAAAAATAAGACCCATTGATCTGTTCCTTACAAAAAACACACTTCACCTATAAAGACACAGATAGACTAAAAATAAAGGGATCGGAAAAGATATTCCATGCAAATGGAAAGTAAAAAAGAGCAGAAGTAGACACATTTATATCAGACAAAACAGATTTCAAGGCAAAAACAATAAGAAGAGACAAAGAAAGTCACTATATAATGATAAAGGCATCAATCCAGCAAGAGGATATAACAATTTTAAATATATGTACACCCAACACTGAAGCACCCAGATATATAAAGCAAATATTATTAGAGCTAAAGAGAGAGGCCCCTAATAATAGCTGGAGACTTCAACACCCCACTTTCAGCATTGAACAGATCTACCAGACAGAAAATCAACAAAGAAACATTGGACTTAATCTGCACTATGAACCAAATGGATCTAGTAGATATTTACAGAACATTTCATCCAATGAATATACATTCTTTCCTTCAGCGCATGGATTATTCTCAAGGATAGACCATGTGTTAGGTCACAAAACAAGTCTTACAACATTCAAAAGAATTGAAATAATATCAAGCATCTTCTCTGACCACAAGAAATAAAACTACAAACCAATAACGTGAGGAATTTTGGAAACTATACAAATAAATGGAAATTAAACAACATGCTCTGGAATGACCACTGGGTCAATGAAGAAATTGAGAAGGAAATTGAAAAATTTTTTGAAACAAATAATAATGGAAACACAACATACCAAAACCTGTGGAATGCAGTAAAATCAGTACCAGGAGGGAAGTTTATATCTATAAATGTCTATATCAAAAAAGAAAAAAACTTCAAATAAATAACCTAATGAGGAATTTTAAAGAACTGGAAAAGTGAGAGAAAATGCAAACCCCACATTAGTAGAAGAAAATATAAATAAAGTTTAGAGCAGAAATAAATGAAATTGAAATGAAAACAATATAAAAGATCAATGAAACAAAAAGTTGGTGTTTTAAAAGGTTAAACAAAATTGACAAACCTTTAGCCAGACTAAGAAAAAGGAGAGAAGATCCAAATAAATAAAATCACATATGAAAAAGGGGGACATACAGCTGATACCACAGAAATTCAAAGGATCATTAGTGGCTACTATGAGCAAGTATAAGCTAATAAAGTGAAACAATCTAGAAGAAATGGAAAAATTCCTAAACACATACAACCTATCAAGATTGAACCATGAAGAAATAAAAAACCTGAACAGATCAATACCAAGTGACAAGATTGAAGCTGTAATAAAAGTCTCCTAGTAAAGAAAAGCCCAGACCCAGTGGCTTTACCGCTGAATCCTGGTAAACATTTAAAGAAGAACTAATACCAATGCTAGTAAAAATATTCCAAAAAATAGAGGAGGAGGGAAAAATTCCAAACTCACTCTTTGAGGCCCTGATATCAAAAACCAGACAAAGACACATCACAAAAAAAAAAAAAAAAAGAGAGAAAGAAAACTACAGGCCAATATCTCTGATGAATATTGATGCAAAAATCCTCAACAAAATACTAGCAAACCAAATTCAACAATTAATTAAAAAGGTCATTCATCATGAATTTTATCCCTGGGATGCAAGGATGGTTCAACATACATGAAACAATCAATGTGATATATCATATCAACAGAATGAAGGACAAAAATCATACGTTCATTTCAATTGGAATTGATGCTGAAAAAGCATTTCATAAAATTTAACATCTTTTCATGATAAAAACCCTAAAAAACCTGGGTATAGAATGAACATACTTCAACATAATAAAAACTATAGTATTATACTATAGTAAAATGTAATATAATTAATGTAATATAATAAAATATAAAAATATAAAATATATAATATAATAAAAGCTGTAGTGTTATACTAGCTGGGGATCTGTCATATAGAATGGAGAAAAAACTGAAAGCCTTTCCACTAAGATCTGGAACACACAAGGATGCTCTCCCACCACTGTTATTCAACATAGTACTGGAAGTCCTAGATAGAGCAATCAGACAAGAGAAAAAATAAAGAGCACCCAATTGGAAAAGAAGTGAAATTATCCTTGTTTGCAGATTATATCATCTTATATTTGGAAAAATCTAAATATTCTACCAAAAAACTATTAGAACTGATAAACAAATTCAGTAAAGTTGCAGGATACAAAATCAACATACAAAAATCAGTAGCATTTCTATATGCCAACCGTGAACAATATGAAAAACTATTAAAATGTAATCCCATTTACAATAGCCACAAATAAAATTAAATACCTAGAAATTAACTTAACCAAAGAAGTGAAAGATCTTTATAGTGAAAACTATAAAACACCCATGAAAGAAATTGAAGAGGACACCAAAAAATGGAAAGATATTCCATGTTCATGGATTGGAAAAAATAAATATTGTTAAAATGTCCATACAACCTAAAGTAATCTGTATATTTAATGCAATCCCTATTAAAACACCAATGACATTCTTCACAGAAATAGAAAAAAACTATCCTAAAATTTATATGGGCTGGGCGCGGTGGCTCACACCTGTAATCCCAGCACTTTGGGAGGCCAAGGCGGGGAGATCACTTGAGGTCAGGAGTTCAAGACCAGCCTGGCCAACATGGTGAAACCCTGTCTCTACTAAAAATACAAAAATTAGCTGGGTATGGTGGTGCACCTGTAATCCCAGCTACTCAGAAGCCTGAGGCACAAGAATCGCTTGAACGTGGGAGGCAGAGGTTGCAGTGAGCCAAGATCGTGCCACTGTACTCTAGCCTGGGTGATAGAGCAAGAGTCAGTCTCAAAGGAAAAGAAAATTATATGGAACCACAAAAAAGCCAGAACAGCCAAAGCCATCAAAAAAAAAAAAAAAAAAAAAAAGAACAAAACTGGAGAAATTATATTACCTAACTTCAAATTTACTACAGAGCTATAGTAACCAATACTGCATGGTACTGGCATAAAAACAGACACACAGGCCAATGGAACAGAATAAAGAATCCAGAAACCACACCTACAGTGAACTCATTTTCGACAAAGGTGCCAAGAACATACACTGGCGAAAAAAGACAGTCTCTTCAATAAATGCTGCTGGGAAAACTGGATATCCATATACAGAAGAATGAAACTAGACCCCTATCTCTTCCATATACAAAAATCAAATAAAAATGGATTGAATATTTAAATCTAAGATCTCAAACTATGAAACTACTACAGAAAACATTGGAGAAGATCTCCAGGACATTGGAGTGGGCAAAGATTCCTTGAGTAACACCCCACAATTACAGGCACCCAAAACAAAACAGGACAAATGGGATCACGTCAAGTTGCAAATCATTTACTCAGCTAAAGATACAAACAACAGGCCGGGTGCGGTGGCTCACGCCTGTAATCCCAGCACTTTGGGAGGCCGAGGTGGGTGGATCACAAGGTCAGGAAATTGAGACCACCCTGGCTTAACATGGTGAAACCCTATCTCTACTAAAAATACAAAAAATTAGCCGGGCATGGTGGTGGGTGCCTGTAGTCCCAGCTATTCGGGAGGCTGAGGCAGGAGAATGGCGTGAACCCGGGAGGCGGAGCTTGCCCTGAGCCACGACCGCGCCATTCCACTCCAGCCTGGGAGACAGAGCGAGACTCAGTCTAAAAAAAAAAAAAAAAAAAAAAAAAAAAAAAGAAGAAAAATAAGTAAATTAAAAGAATAAAAAATATATACTGGGAAAATACAAATCAAAAGAAAACTGGAATAGCTATGTTAATATCAAAATAAATGGAGTTTGAGGCAAAAAAAGACATAAATGGCAAAAAGGCATATGGAAGGTGCTAAATATCATTGCTCATCAGAAAAATGCAAAGCAAGACTATAATTATACATCATCTCACCCTAGTTAAAATGGCTTATACCCAAAAGACAGGCAATAACAAATGCTAATGAGGATATGGAGAAAAGGGAGTCATTGTACACTCTTGGTGGGATTATAAATTAGTACAACCATTGTAGAGAACAGTTTTGAGGTTCCTCAAAAACTAAAAATGGAGCTACCAAATGATGCAGCAATCCCATTGCTAGGTATATGCCCCAAAGAAAGGAAATCAATATATTGAAGAGATATCTGGACTCCTATGTTTGTTGCAATACTGTTCACAATAGACAAAATTTGGAAGCAACTTAAGTGTCCATCAACAGATGAATGGATAAAGAAAATGTGGTACATATACACAGTGGAGTACTATTTGGCCATAAAAAAGAATAAGATCCTGTCATTTGGAACCACATGGATGGAACTGGAGATCATTAAGTTTAGTGAAATAAGCAAGGCACAGAAAGACAAACATTGCATGTTCTCACTTATTTGTGGGATCTAAAAATCAAAACAATTGAACTCATGTAGATGGAGAGTAGAATGTGGTTACCAGAGGCTGGGAAGGGTAGTTGTGGGGAGGTGGCGCAGAGATGGGAATGGTAAATGGGTACAAAAAAAAATAGAAAGAATGAATAAGATCTACTATTTGACAACACAACAGAGTGACTATAGTCAATAATAATATAATTATACATTCTGAAATAACTAAAAGAATGTAATTTGATTGTAACATAAAGGATAAATGCTTGAGGAGATTGATACCCCATCCTCTGTGATGTGATTATTATGCTTTCCATGCCTGTATCAAAATGCCTCATGTACCCCATAAATATTTATACCACTATGTACCCAAAAAATTAAAAATTGAAAAAATAAATAAAAACCTATATGTCTTATTTCAATAACTAGATTGTAAAATCCTCAAGGACTTCATACTCCTTTGTCTTGCCATCCCTGTTTACTCTGTCTACGCTTCTACTTCCTCCATCCCTTTAATATGTAGTAAAAGTTGAAAAAAATGCACTATTCAGTTTCCATTGACACCAAAAATAAATATCAAACTTGACAATATCCACTAGATGTTTTTCTTCCTTTTCAAAGTGTAATACTATATTCGTCAGAACATTTCATTCTATCTAAAAAGCTACTTATTTTAAGCCACATCTTATGTAAAATTGCTCAACAACTTGATACATTCAATTAGAGTAGAAGTTCTGGGGAAACAGCAATAGCAACTTGAAAGTTGAATTTACTCCTTGATCCATGGGCTACAGAATGGATGTTATGTTAGCAAGCATGAAAAATCCATTTATTTCCTTGTATATCTCTATCAGAGCTCTTGGGTGCCAGGTGCATTGTCAAAGAACTGTAATATTTTGAAAGGAATCTTTTTTTCTGAGCAGTAGGTCTCCACAGTGAGCTTAAAATATTCGGTACACCATGCCATAAACAAATGTGCTGTCATCTAGGCTTTGTTACATTTATAAAGCACAGGCAGAGTAGATTTAGCGTAGTTCTTAAGGGCCCTAGGATTTTCAGAATGGTAAATGAACATTGGCTTCAATTAAGTTGATGACTTTAAGAGTCATCAGCTGCATTAGCCCCAACAAGTGAGTCCACCTGTCCTTTGAAGCTTTGAAACCAAGCATTGACTTTTTCCTTTCTAGCTTTTTGAAAGTCCTAGATGGAATCTTCTTCCACTAAAAGGGTGTTTTGTCTACACTGAAAATCTGTTGTTTAGTGTAGCCACTTTCATCAATTATATGGGCTAATCTCCTGGATAACATGCTGCAGCTTCTCCCTTAGCACCTGCTGCTTCACCTTGAACTTTTATGTTATGAAGGAAACTTCTTTCCTTAAATCTCATGAACCAACCTCTGCGAGCTTCAAACTTTTCTCCTGAAGCTTCCTTACTTCTCTGAGCCTTCATAGAATTGAAAAGAGGTAGGTCTTGCTCTGGGTTAGGTTTTGGCTGAAGGAAATGTTTAGCTTTTGGTTGAAAGTGAGAGACTTACTACCGTTTCTTTCATTTGAACACTTAGAGTCATTGTAGGATTATTAATTGGCCTAATTTCAACATTGTATCTCAAGGAAAAAAAGCGCTAGGAGAAGGAGAGATGGAGGAGGTGGGAACAACTGGTTATTGGAGCAGCCAGAACACATAAAACATTGAGTAATTAAGTTCACTTTCTTTTATGGGTGCTGTTCATGGTGCCCCACAACAATTACGATGGTAACATAGATCACAGATCACTGTAACAGATATAATAATAATGAAGAAGTTTGAAATATTGTGGGAATTACCAAAATGTGACACAGAGACAGGAAGTGAGCACATGGTGTTGGAAAAATAGCACTTGACACTGAGTTGCCACAAACCTTAAATTTGTAAAAAAAAAAAAAAAAAAACACTATTTGTGAAGTGCCATAAAGTGAGGCACAGTAAAACCAGGTTATATACACACATATACACACAGTAAGTTCTCACTTAATGTTGTCAATAGGTTCTTGGAGACTACAACTTTAAGCAAAATGATATATAATAAAACCAACTTTACCTTAGGCTAATTTACATAAACAAGCAGTAAGTTCCTACAGCATGTTTGTCATAGAAATATCACCAAACTTCTAAGTAAAGACTCAAAACACTTTTAATATTAAACATTGAAATAAATGTGAGCCAAACATACATTCAAGAAAGATTAATAAAAACAAGTAAGATAATTATTTACCCAAGTTTTGGTGAATCAGTGAGTGATAGTAGTAGTGGTGGTGAGTTGAATCAAGGAATAAATGTTTGCAATGTGAGAATTATAAGGAGCACCTCCTATCACCACACCGTTCAAAAATAAACAATAAATATGGCAGGCTTGCTGAGCACTTTTGGACCCCACTGTTTGGTGTCATGCATTCGTATGTTTAACATTTTGCACATTTTATTTTACAATAATTTATATTCATTCATTTTCTAACCTGCTTATTCCTGTTCAGGGTTGTGGGTGGCTGGTGCCTATCCTGGCAGGTCAGGGTGCAAGGCAGGAACCAGCCCTTGACAGGACTCCATTCCATTGCAGCCTCACTCATACACACACTCCCACACTCACTCCAACTTGGACATTGTGGATACAATTAATCTAATGTGCACATCTTTGGGATATGGGAGGAAACTGGTGTCCCACGAGAAAACTCAAACAGACGGGGAGAATGTGGAAACCTCATACTGACAGTGGCTCTGGCTGGAAGTAGATTTTTTTTTCTCATCAACATGTGTGTGTGTATGTGTGTGTGTGTATACTACTGAGGAAACAGTGTCATGAAGTTATTTTCAATATAGAAATCATTTTATAGATAATCTATACAACCAAGCTGTTTTTTAAAGAATTTGGACTGTTTTTGTGCACAGAAAACTCAAGAGTGTACATTTAACCCAGGTTAGTGGCAAATTCTTTAGCCTTTGCCTTTTCTAGCTTGGCAATGCAAGCCACGGATTTTGGACCCAGGACGTTGCCTCCTCAGTGATGACAGATGTCATTATATCTGACCTTGTAGTTAGTACTGATAGCTTTCACCAGCTTAGCCAGACCTCCTTTGTCTTCTGAGTTAACATGTGTGAAGGCCACAGTGGCACAAGTATTCCTGTGGACTGGATGTCTTTTAGGCTTGCCTTCTCTTGATAATGCAGTAAGCAACTCCCGTCTTAGGATACAGGGCCAGCCCTCAGCAATCAGCTTGATGGAACCCACATCATGTGCAGTCACTACCATCTGAGCCTTCTTGTTTTCTACCAAGGTGGTGACAGTGTTAACCGTTTCTCAAAGGACAGGTGTTATCTTAATGGGAACATCTCTTTGCCAGCAGCTTTCTTCTTCTCTTGCTTTGTCTCTGCTGTGTACTTATGGGTCAGTTTCAGCATTTGAGTAGCTGTTTGGCAGTCCAAAGCCTAGGTGAACTGGTTAATTGCAGGAGGCACTTTCAGCCACTCATAGAGGATAGCTTTTGCTAATGCAGCCAGATGTAGTGGGGCCCTTTGACAAAGCAAGTGAGGTTCCTTTTGAGATGGATGTGCTGTCCAATGCCAAAATTCTTAGACCTTTTCTCAAACAGGGGATTCACCACCTTGTTGGCCTTCTGTTTCTTTATGAGAAGGGACTAGAGCCACCTTCTCTGCCTTGGACTTCTTTCCTTTCAGCAGCTTGGGTGGCTGGAGGAAGCAACAAGACCAAACATTTTGTATAAAGGATCTTATGATATTTTATTGTAAAAAATCCTTTATAGACTGTAACTAAAGGAAATCCTAGTGGTCCTTTGGGTCAAATAAGGAAAATATATTGCATATGTACAGCTATTTCCTCAATGTCCTTATGGAAGACTTAGCAAATCACCCATGACACTCTACTTTTGTCCAGAATCAGCCTCATAATCCTTCTTAACACAGTGCTTCAGCCAGCCATTATCAGTTGATTGTAATTGATGTGAGAGATGAAAGTAAGTGCCATGTATAATCTAGTCGACCTCTCATTTTTCACATGAGGCAATTGAGGCCCAAAGAGGCCAAGGACCTTAAAGGACAGTGTGATAGCTGAAATTAGAGCTGATGTTCCCAGATTTTAGTTTCAATGTTCTTTTTACTCCATCGTGTACTCAGTGAGCAAACAAAATAGCATGGGTATGAAATTTCCATGCCCTCTTAGAATCAGCCTTATTCAATTTTCTAATCTTCAGGTTTCTGATTTATTGCTATTATTATCTGACCTGTCCACAGTCTTTTTAAATGGGGACAAAAAAGTACAGTTCCTTGAAGAGCATTTAAATCCAACCCAGCATAAAATCAGCCCACAGAATATATGAGCTGTTGATGATAAATATTATGTATGTAAAACTGCAGTTACCATAAAAATACAGCAAGAAATCTTAACATCCCAATGTAACTGTAAATCTAATAACAGCAATAACAGAATTTCTTAGAGAAAAAAGCTGCATTGGCCTGTTGTTATTTTTGATCCTAGCTTATTATCTGGGTCAACTGGGAGGTTTTTAGGAACATCAGCCATTTCAGTCTTAGTTCTATTTGGTCATCAGAAGCTTATGATGACCTAGTGCAGTGAAGGAAGCACTAATATACATAACTGATTGTTTCCTCTTTCTTTAATTCCATGAATACTTGAAGAACAAAGGAAATGAACATGCTAGGAATCTGCATTTGAAAGTAGTCATGCTTACACTTTTCATTGCAGTACGCTTTGATAAAGTATGTATTCTTCCTGATCTTTACTATCTAAAACTGGATCCTCCTCCTTCCTTTCTACATTTTTGTTATGTATTGACTGTGTGAATCATAGGGGACCTTCATATAATCCAGTGTGTAGAGACTTGACATAAAGTGTCATATAAAGAATGCAGGGGCATTCACGTGCTATAGCTTGGAGCTAAATTAAATTACAGGTAGGAAAAAGCTTTCAGAGGTGAGTGTAATGCTTACTAAGTGTTTGCAAGCTTTCAAAAAACAGTTCCAGAGTTAGAGCTGTAGGAGAAAAACCTTCTCATTGAGAGTGGACAGTCTACTCCAAATCATAGGCTATGAAATTAGGGAAAATTGCTTTTAAAAAATGTGTAAAGAAAAAGAGATAGATGTAGGCTAACAGGATAAACTGAGCTTGAGTAGATCTTGAGGAAGCTTAGGGCAGTTTACCTGATTTCATTCTGCATCAACAGAACAGGTAAGTGTTGTTTAGGTCAACATTTCTCAAAAAATGGGTTCTGTATCCATGAACCATCTGCTTATTTAAAAATGTAGATCAATAGTTCCTAATGGAGGAGTCAGATATCTTACAGAAATCTATCTCTACAGTTCACAGAAGTAGTTTTATGCTTTAGTTCTCAAGCACTGGAGCTCTGTTATGAGGAACAAAGTTTCCTAATTCACCTTCTTTAAGTGAATTTTTAGGTTTGCCATTTAGGTTCCCAAATTCAGGCCTGTTGAAGCCCAGTTACCATTTTTCAACACTAAAAAGAATAGGAAAATGCCCTTTTGTTTCACTTTATAAAGTATCAAAAGTATGAATCAGAAAATCATTTTACTTTGGAACAAAGATTTTCTAGGAAATTTAATCTTTTATTATTCAAGATAATTCAACCAAACACTTAGAGCCAATTTTAAATATTTTGTCTACATCTCATTAGACTAATGCACTTTTCTTCCTTTTATTTTTCTAGACTTAATCACACAGATTCCTATAAGTAATTAGGTTTTTTATTCTTTCTAAACTCTTTATCTTAGCACTTCATTCATTCAGTCATGACATAGTAATGTTTGTGGAATCCCAGTTGCTTTTATTGAGAATGGCTATATATTCTCTCATTAAGTAATTATTTTTCTTTATGTTTAATAAGGGAGAAAGTAGCCCATTGCCTCAGATTCAGGAGTAAAGATGAAATTCACTGGGAAGACATTATATTTGAAATTTTCCTTAGGGTTCCTCTTCACTGTGTGAATTCAGTTTTAGTGATAAAGCCTAAAAGTTCTCAACATCTCTAAAAATATTATCCTTCTTACTCTAAAGCATGTGGAAAAAGTTGGCTTTGGAGAAGTTATGTTTGGCTAGGAAAGACACTATATCTCATCTCAAGAATGTTAACACATATATATTCATCTCACTCTGCTACCAAGGAAGGGAAAGATGTTCAGATGGCCACATCACTTGAATAACTGAGTGATAGAACTGCCTTCTAGGTCACTGTTCCAAATCTGAACTAGCCCATTCTGTCCCTCCCCCAATTGGAGGAGAATCCTTTGTTGATTCTCACAATACTATGACTAGACAACATTTGGGAGCAAAAATAAAATTAATATGCTTCTAAATAGCCTTAAATGAATTGTTTTGTCTTTGTGATAATTCCCTGTGGCTTTATGCTTGTGATTTCCTGCTGCCTGCAAGTGATGTTGGAAAATGGAAACACAGCAGTTTATTCACTTTTCTTTATCCTGCATTTCTCAAGCTTGGACTTTGGCAGTTGAAGTAAGATAATCATTTCGTGCCATAAAAGAAGAAAAACAGTTTGCCAACAGGAGCCTAAATTTAACATTAGAAGACTGGGAAATATGGAAGAGAGGTGATATCCCAGCAACACTACTCCAACACAGTAATCTGGCAGTTTCTCTATTCCCAATTTATTTTTAAAAAACAATGTCACTTTTGTCAGTAAAGACTTAAAAGCAATTTTGAATGCGTGTGGGAAAAAAAATACCCAGAAAATTTCCCCCTAAACCTGATTTTTATTGCTTGATTTGTGGTTTAAAGTATTTTCATAATATTATAAGTAAAGGTGGTTTCAGCAAGTATGAATTCCACCATCTTGTCCACAGGATTAGTGGGGAGGGATTTTGAATTCAGATCTTAGCTTTGGTGCTGGATGCCTTTAACAAAGACATTGCCATAATTGCTTTTTCTTTATCCATATTTTACTTCTCTTTGGCAGGGTGAAATATCAGTTTATCCCAGGTATTGTCTGAGGAAGGTTTGGGGAGTGATCTGTGTGTTTAGATTTTCTGCCTAACTTTATTAATGTGGTATGAATAAGGAGCATTTTTTTTGAGAAAATGACACTTTATACAAGTCAGTTCCTCTCTACTTTCTTTATGAATGGTACTGGGGTGGCAGCAGGACTCACCGTGAAAACTGTAGTGGTAACTCTCTGTTCTTCTGACTGCCTCCCATGATCCTGTGTAGGAAGTTATTAAGCCTGTAGTTAGGTTACTTCCATTTCCTTTCGACTAAGTTGATATAATGATAGTAATATATGCTGAGCTTATCTTTCAGTGTGTCAGTCACTGTGCCAATAGCTTTATATGTACGAACTGATTAATCTTGACAGCTCCTAGGAGTAGATCTTACTGTTATCTCCATTTCACAGATGAGGACCCATTGGAGACTGTATTCAAATCCAAGCAGTTTAAATATAGAAATATTTAAGAGTTGCTTCATGCTGCCTCCTACAGCATGGCTGGGCAAAATAGACAGAACATTCAGAAATTTGAGTTTTGGGAAACATACAGGAGAGTGATGTGGCAGTGAGATATTGCCTCCAATATGAATTGTCCTTGTCTTCTAAAAACAGAATCCTGCTAAATTAATGACCAATAGTAATAGCTGCTATACCTCCCAGTTTCCCTTGCAGCTATAATTATGCTTTGAGATGCGATTAAGATTAATGACATATAAGTGAAATTTTTATTGGGTAACTTTTGCAAACTTCCATAAAAGTTAGTCTACCTGCACACTTTGGCTCTATCCTACTGCCTGGAATGTGGATGTCATGGTTGGAACTCTAGCTGGCATCTTGGACTATGAGGATAAGGCCATACCTAAGGTGGTGGAGTGAGAAGTTGGAAGAAGCCTGAGTTCCTAGCTATTTTATAAAGCAGAACCACTACATCAGCTCAGGAGCACTTTACCTCCAGACTTTTTTGTGAAAGCGAAGTAAACTTCTGTCTCATTTGATGTCTCATTTGAAGCACTGTGATTTTGAGTGTCTTTAATTTGCAGCTAATTGCTCATTTCATACCTACTTAACAATGTGGATTGTAAGTAGCTTCACTATTTGTGCATAGCAGGCCCTCCATAAATATTTGTTGATTTGAGTTTTTTATCTCTTCCCATTTTAATATTTAGAATCATCTATTTGAGTTACTTTATAAGAAAAGTGACCATATGTATGTATATTCTACATTCAAAATCATGCTGTAAGTGTAAAATAATTGGGCAACAGGGCCTGAATGGTTTTCCTTTTTTCTTAAAGTAATGAGGAAGATCCAAATATTAGAATAAAACTTACAAGTATCAAGGTAAAACTCCCTTGCCACATCCATGTAGCAACTAAATGTACTTTAAGTATGTTACTATGTATTACCATTTGACTTTTATTTGATTTTATTTTTGAGACAGGGTCTCACTTTGTCACCCGGGCTAGAGTGCAGTGGCATCATCTCAGCTGACTGCAGCCTCGACCTCCTGGGTTGAAGCGATCCTCCTGCCTCAGCACTCCAAGTAGCTGGGTCTACAGCCATGCATCACTATGCCCAGCTAATTTTCGCATTTTTAGTAGAGATGGGTTTTCCCATGTTGTCCAGGCTGGTCTTGAACTCCTGAGCTCAAGCAGTCCACCCACCTTGGTCTCCCAAAATGCTAGGATTATAGGCATGAGCCCTTCCACCCAGCCCATTTGCTATTTTATATTAAACATTAGATCAGTGGGGTGGGATCAATGGATAAATCAATTAGAAAGAGTGATTACTGGAAAAATCACTTATGGGTTTATCTGGATGTTACAAATCAGAATTCTGATATTTAACATTATACTACATTTATGGTACAATGAAAAAGTACATGTGTGTATGTATGTTTATATTGAAAAAGTTTCAAAACCAAGTAAGTCCTACAATATCCTATTAATCATAAAAAAAGAAAAAGAATTGGTGGGGGACAAGATGGCCAACTAGATGCAGGCAGGTGGAATGGCTCTCATGAAGGGACTCAGATGACTGGCACACTCCTAACAGATCTTCAGAGATAAAGGCACTAAGAATGGACAGAGGAAAGACGCAAAAGCTGGGCTGAAGGGTGAGAAAGCTGGGAACGCTACATGGGGCTACAGTACACCCACACTCATTCCTGGCCCCCAATGGCTCTGGGGGAACAGGTGAGTTGCACTGGGAAGGAGCAACCTGCTCTTGCCACAGGCCTCTGGAACCCTGGCAGGAGGAGACCCCTTGACCACTATGGACACTCTAGATGGCAAGGAGAGCTGCTTAGAGAAGGGGTAGGGGCAGCAGCCAGCTGATGTGGAGCCCAAAGGGTTTGGTGCAGGAGTAGGGGAAGTGTCAGTCCTGAACTCTGCAGGGTGGTCTTGCCCATCAGACGAGGCCAGTCTGACCTGAGAACCCCTTGGTCTGCTGTCCTTTCCCAGAGCCCCAGCCTGGCTACACCCACTTGCAGAGCAGCCTCGGGTGCCCTGGGGTCCCACATCATAGCTTCTGCACTGGCAGATTGTGCCTGATTGGTAGAGAACTCCAGCAGGATGGCCCCTACAACCACGCAACAACCCCCATGCTCCCTCCCATACTGCAACTTTCTTTAGGCCTAAGGCAACTCCCCACATTGCTTTGCTGGCACGTGTCTTTGGAGGTGGGTTTTGCTTTTCTTGACCTGATGGTGTGTGCAGTCTACCCTTCCTCCCCCCACTGACCTCTGTTGCAGACAGAGTCTTGGTGGGCACAGAGTCAGCCAGCCCTGCCCCCGCCAGTGCTCTGCCCTTATGCTAACACTCCACAGAGAACAGTGGATCCTCCCATGCCCTGAGCAACACTCCTGCTTGCGAGGCATAGAGACCTATGCACCCAGACCTGCACCCATCAGTGTCTCACTCCTGAGCCAAAACACCACCTTCAGGGTGACCACACACACAGTCACCAGCGGAGGCCCCCCAGCTGCATTGCCTTTGCCACTGTGGTGAACACTTGCAGGGAAGCAGGCACCCTGGCACCTGCCACCCACTATGCCACAGCTGCCGCTACTGCTGCTACTGGCACTTGTGAGCAAGAATGGATCTCACTGTTACTGCACTCTGAAACACTTTGGCTGACACCACCCATTGGAGTGTAGTGACCAGTGGTCTGGGAGCACCTCATTCTCACCCACCCCCCCAGTGAAGTGGAGTGGATTGCTAACCTCAAGGAGCCAGAGAACAAAGTTGGGACTCAATACAAGTCCTCCAGAGTTACAGCATGCAGTCCAGGAGTTGGGAGCTAAGCATTGGCCCTGTAAAATCTTCCAGAAATGAAGGCAATTAGCTGAATTCACTTTATACCACAATCAAACTTCGAGGTCATCAAATAGGATAAAAGAAAAAAAACAACCATCCAAAGGGCAGCAGTTGTGAAGATTGAAGGAAGGTAAGTCCACAAAGATGAGAAGGAATCAGCACAAGAACGCTGATAACTCAAAAAGCCAGAGTACCTTCTTTGCTCCAGATGACCACATCACCTCCCCAGCAAGGGTTCTGAACTGGATTGAGATGGCTGAAATGACAGAAATAGAATTCAGAATATGGATAGGAATAAAGATCATTGAGCTACAGGAGTATATTGAAACCCAATCCAATGAAGCTAAAAATCATGATAAAATGATGTAGGAGCTGACAGTCAAAATAGCCAGCCTAGAAAAGAATCTAACTGGCTGATAGAGCTGAAAAACACACTACAAGAATTTCATAATGCAATCACAAGTATTAATAGCAGAATAGAACAAGTGGAGGAAAGAATCCCAGAGCTTGAAAACTGGCTTTCTGAAATAAGACAGTCAGACAAGAATAGAGAAAAAAGAATGAAAAGGAACAAACAAAACCTCCAAGAAATATGGGATTATGTAAAGAGACCACATCTATGACTCATTGGTGTCCCTGAAAGAGATGGGGAAAATGGAACCAACTTGGAAAATATATTTCCAGAGGAGAACTTCCCCAGCCTAGCTAAAGAGGCCAATATTCAAATTCAGGAAATGCAGAGAACCTGTAAGATACTTCACAAGAAGATCATTCTCAAGACATAATCATCAGATTCTCTCCATGCTTGAAATGAAAGAAAAAGTGTTAAAGGCAGCTAGAGAGAAAGGTCAGGTGACCTACAAAGGGAAGCCCATCAGATTAACAGTGGACCTTTCAGCAGAAACCATACAAGCCAGAGGAAATTGGGGGCCAATATTCAACATTCTTAAAGAAAAGAAATTTCAGCCCAGAAATTCTTATCCGGCCAAACTAAGCTTCATAAATGAAGGAGAAATAAGATCCTTTTCAGACAAGCAAATGCTGAGGGAAATTGTTACCATCAACTACTTTACAAGAACTCTTAAAGGAAGCACTAAATATGGAAAGGAAAGACTGTTATCAGCCACTACAAAAACACACTGAAGTACACAGACAAGTGACACTATAAAGCAACTACCTAAACAAGTCTGCAAAACAACCAGATAACGTCATGATGACATGATCAAATCCACACATATCAGTACTAACCTTGAATGTAAATGGCTTAAATGCCCCAATTAAAAGACACAGAGTGGCAAGTTAGATAAAGAACCAAAAATCATTAGTATGCTGTCTTCAAGAGACCCATCTCACATGCAGAGACACACATAAATTCAAAATAAAGGGATAGAGAAAAATATACCAAGCAAATGGAAAACAGATTAAAGCAGGGGTTGCAATCCTAGTGTCTGACAAAACAGATGTTAAGCCAGCCAACAAAGATCAAAAAAGGCAAAGAAGGGCATTACATAATGGTAAAGGGCTCAAGTCAACAAGAAGATCCTAAATACCTATGTGCCCAACCCAGGAGCACCCAGATTCATAAAGCAAGTTCTTAGAGACCTTCAAGGAATCTTACATTCCCACACAATAATAGGGGGAGACTTTAACACCCCACTAACAATATTAGCCAGATCATCAAGACAGAAAATTAACAAAGATATTCAGGACCTGAACTCAGCTCTGGATCAAATGTACCCACTAAATATATACAGAACTCTCCACCCCAAAACAACAGATTATACATTCTTCTCATGACCACATGGCACACATTGTAAAATTGATCACATAATCAGAAGTAAAACACTTCTCTTCAAAATGCAAAAGAACTGAAATCATAACATACAATGTTATGGACTATAGTGTAATAAAATGAGAAATCAAGACTAACAAATTCACTCAAAGCCATATAATTGCATGGAAATTGAATAACCTCCTAAATGACTTTTGAGTAAATAGTGAAATTAAGGTAGAAACTAAGAAGTTCTTTGAAACCAGTGAGAACAAAGATACAACATACCAGAATCTTTGAGATACAGCTAAGGCAGTGTTGAAAGGGAAATTTATAGCACTAAATGCCCACATCAAAAAGTTAGAAAGATGTCAAGTTAACAACCTAACACCACAACTAAAAGAACTAGAGAACCCAGAGCAAACAAATCCCAAAGCTAGCAGAAGACAAGAAATAACCAAAATCAGAGCTGAACTTAAGGAGATTGAGACACAAAAAAGCATTTAAAAGATCAACGAATCCAGGAACCATTTCTTTGAAAAAATTAATAAAATAGACCACTAGCTAGACTAATAAAGAAGAAAAGAGAGAAGATTCAAATAAACATAATCAGAAACAACAAAGAGACATTACCACTGACCCCACAGAAATACAAATAACAATCAGAGAGTATTATGAAGACCTCTATGCACATAAACTAGAGAGTCTGGAAGAAATAGATAAATTCCTGGACACATACAACCTCCCAAGACTGAACCAGGAAGAAACTGAATCTCTGAATTGATCAATAATGAGTTCTGAAATTGAGCAGTAATAAATAGCCTATCAACCAAAAAAGCCAAGGACCAGGTGGATTCATAGCTGAATTCTACCACATGTACAAGGAAGAGCTGGTACCATTCCTGCTGAAACTATTCCAAACGAAAGTGAGAAGGAGGGTCTCCTTCCTACCTCATCTATGAGGCCAGCATCATCCTGATACCAAAATCTGGCAAGACAAAAAAAAAAAAAAAAAAAGAAAAGAAAATTTCAGACTAATATCCTTGAAAAACATTGATGCAAAAATCCTCAACAAAATGCTGATAAACTAAATCCAGCAGCACATCAAAAATATTATCCACCACAATCGATTAGGCTTTATCCCTAGAATGCAAGGTTGGTTCAATGTATGCAAATCAATAAATGTGATTCATCACATAACAGAACTAAAAAGAAAAGCCACATGATTATCTTAATAGATGCAGAAAAGGCTTTTTGATAAATTCAACATTCCTTCATGTTAAAAACACTCAATAAACTAGGTATTGAAGGAACATACCTTAAATTAATAAGAGCCATCTATGACAAACTCATTCAGTCAACATCATACTGATGGGCAAAAGCTAGAAACATTTCTAGCATTTCCCATTGAAAACCAGCACAAGACAAGGATGCCTTCTCTCACCAATCCTATTCAACATAGTATTGGAAGTCCTGGCCAGGGCAATCAGGCAGGAGACAGAAAATAAGAGCATCCAAATAAAAAGAGAGGAAGTCAAACTATCCCTTTTTTGCAGACGACATCATCCTATAACTAGAAAACTTCATCATCTCAGCCCAAAAGCTTCTTAACCTGATAAGCAACTTCAACAATTTTGCAACAAAGTCTCAGGATGCAAAATCAATGTGCAAAAATTACTAATGTTTCTATATACCAACAACAATCAAGCTGAGAATCAAATCAGGAACATAATCTCATTCACAGGTGTCACACACAAAAAAGATAAAATAAAACACCACAGAATACAGCTAACCAGGGAGGTGAAAGGTCTCTACAAGGAGAACTATAAAACACTGCTCAAAGAAATGAGAGATTACACAAACAAATGGAAAAACATTCTATGCTCATGGACAGGAAGAGTTAATGTTGTTAAAATGGCCATACTTCCCAAAGTGATTTAGAGATTTTATGCTATTTCTATTAAACTACCATTGAAACACTTCACAGAACTATTTTAAAATTCATATGGAGCCAAAAAAGAGCCTAGATAGACAAGACAATCCTAAGCAGAAAGAACAAAGCTGGAAGCATCACGCTACCTGACTTCAAATTATACTACAAGGCTGCAGTAACCAAAACAGCATGGTACTGGTACAAGAACAGACACATAGACCAGTGGAACAGAATAGAGAACCCAGAAGTAAGGCCACACACCTCAACTATCTGATCTTCAACAAGGCTGACAAAAACAAGCAATAGAGAAAGGATTCCCTATTCAATAAGTGGTGCTGAGATAACTGGCTAGCCATATGCTAAGATTGAAACTGGACCCCTTCCTTACACCATATATAAAAATCAACTCAAGATGGATTAAAGATTTAAATGTAAAACCAAAAACTATAAAAACCCTGAAGAGAAAGTAGTCAATACCATTCTGTACGTAGGCATGGGCAATGATTTAATGACAAAGACACCAAAAGCAATTGCAACAAAAGCAAAAATTGAAAAATGGGACCTAATTAAATTAAAGAGCTTCTGCACAGAAAAGGAAGCTATCAAAAGAGTCAACAGACAACCTAAAGAATGGGAGACAATTTTAGCAAACTATGCATCTGTCGAAGGTCTAACATCCAACATTTATAAGGAGCTTAAACAAATTTACAAGAAAAAAACAACCCCATTAAAAAGTGGGCAAATGACATGAACAGACATTTTGCAAAATAAGACATACATGTGGCCAAGAATCATATGAAAAAAAGCTTAAAATCACTGATCATTAAAGAAATGCAAATCAAAACCACAATGAGGTATCATCTCACACCAGTCAGAATGGCTATTATTAAAAAGTCCAAATATAATAGATGTTGGTGAGGTTGTAGAGAAAAAGAAATGTTTATAAACTGTTTGTGGGATAAATTACTTCAACCATTGTGGAAGATGGTGTGGTGATTTCTCAAAGACCTAAAGACAGAAATATCATTTGATCCAGCGATTCCAATACTGGGTATATACTGAAAGGAATATAAATTATTCTATTATAAAGATGCATGCACTTGTGTGCTAATTGCAGCACTAATCACGATAGCAAAGACATGGAATCAACCTAAATGCCTATGAATGGTAGACTGGATAAAGAAAATGTGGTACATATACACCATGGAATACCATGCAGCTATAAAAAATGTGATCATGTCCTATGCGGGAACATGGATAGAGCTGGAGGCCGTTATTCTTAGCAAACTAAAGCAGAAACAGCAAACAAAATACCACATGTTCTCACTTATAAGTGGGAGCTAAATGATGAGAACACATGGACACATAGAAGGGAACAATACACATTGGGCCTATTGAAAGGTGGGTGGTGGGAGGAGGGAGAGGATCCGGAAAAATAACTATTGGGTACTGAACTTAATACCTGGGTGATGAAATAATCTGTACAAAAACCCTCATGATACAAGTTTACCTATATAACAAACCTGCACATGTACCCTGAACTTAAAATAAAAGTTAAATAAAAAAAAAAGAAAAAGAAACACAAGTGTGTTCCATTGAACACATGTATGAGACTTCTTAAATGCCTGTTTAAAATTTGTAATGTTATAATTTTATAAAAGGTCTGTTTTTTTTTCAAGTATAAGCATGGACTTTTCTCCCCATGCTGAAACCCAAGTGAAAAATGACACAGTATCTTGGACTAGGACCTTGTCAGTGTGTAAGAAAAGGTTGGACAGATTTGTGATCTGTGTGGCACACACACTAGGCCTGGCTGATGGATTTGATGTGGGGTGTATATGGAGGGAGGTGAAAAATAAATATTAACATGACACAAATATTCCATCTGAGCAAATGAGTAGATGGAGGGGCTGCTTATAGGGATGGAAGAAGTTGAAGAGAAGCAGATCCAAGGTGTGTGGTAGGGTGAAACAGTTCAATTTTGCATACAAGTTTGCAATGCCTGTGAGACATCCAAAAACAGAAATCAAGTTGTATATGTGAGTTTGAATTTAAGAGGAGAGGTGTGGACTCGAGATTTAAAATTTGGAGTTTCAGCTTAGAGATGATATTTAAAGTTATGACAGCATTTGAGATCATCTAGAGAGAAAGTTTAGGATAAGGTAAGAAGAGGGCTCTGAAACCAGTCTCATGAATGTAATAAGAAATCTACATGGTATGTTCAAAAGATTAGGGTCTGTGTTGGGATCTGATGTGGATTTCTCTCCCTGTGGTTGCTGCTGATCTGCCTGTTGTGACCCATCCCATTGGTCTAGGATGGCACTTAATCATGCAGAGTCCTGACTGAAGATATGGGCTGTTTAAGTCATAAGTAGGAATGAAGAGTAGAATCACATAAATGCTTCCATCGAAGAACTGATGACATGGGAATTCCAGAGGCTCCTTCTAGAGATACATAGAATTCAGTGTGTAAAGAAGTTAGAATGTTTCTTTCTGCATCTTTAATATTTCTTTAATCTATCTTCTCTTAGGTACTTTGAGACTAGCTTAAAAATTAATTATTGATTGCACTTTGCAACTATAAACATGGGGATTGGTGATTGAATGATTAGTGCTTATCTTCTCTCTTTGAAATTGGCTACCTTTGAGGTTTTACAGTTTTTAACAATATCATGATAGGATCATATGTTAAGTGCAGTTAGTGTTGGGCCACAAAGAACTTTTTCTGCAAAGAAATCAAGATTCTTACAGGTTTTAATGGAACCAAAAGCGTTGTGTGGGGTGGAGGAGGAGGGAGGATGGTTTAGAGAAGAAGCTATTGCTAAGTAATTTAGTGATAAAAGTTGCAAAAATTGAATAAAGACTTAGAATCTATTTTAACAGCTAAAATAACTACTTTAGGATTTGTTAATTAAAAACAGCAGAAATGTTTCCTTCCAATCTGAATTCTCTTCTTTTAATTCACTAAGGGTCTGCTTTTGTAATCTCCCCCAAATTCTGTAATATGCCCAGACTTACTATAGAAAGTAATTAAGACCTGTATGATTTGTACTGAGGCTATAATCAGTGTGTAGCCCAGTGTCTTGCACACATTTATTCATTTCACTAACATTTATTGAATACCTACCAGGCATGCTTATTAATTTCACTAGCATTTATTGAACTCCTACTATGCCCCCATAACAGAACCTACTCATATGCTCCCTTTGAGTACCCAGCATGAAATTTAGTTCTGTGAGCATTATGTCTGCAAGTGGGCAACTTTCTTGCCAAAATAAATATATTGGCCAGTATTTCTTGCTACCAGAAAAGATTAAATATTTTTAAATGTAGGCTTGCACCCAAGCTGCTGGTTATCTCTATTGTAATATTGCTGACATGAGAGTGCTTCGCACATTGTTTTTTGATTCTGACAGGATTCAGCTAACATTAATAACAACTCTTTCTTCCTCTCCCCTCCCTCATATGTTCTGCACATATTAAAAGATTGGCTCTGTTCTCAGAGTTGGCTTTTTCTAATTTCCTTTTTAAAATTTCTTTGACTTTACATGTTTTTCATTTTTAAAGGAGGCCGTGAGACTCCCTGTACATTAACTTGGCTCAGAAGATTACTGAGCTTCAAAAGTCTGGCTTTAAGAGGCTTTCCCAAATCTAATTTTGAAGCTATGGTATCCAAGAAAAATGGAAACCTCATATTTCCATCAAGGGCTCATGTGTAGCCAGGGTTTTTACCAAGTTTACAACATGCCGTCACACTTAATTCTGAGGACACGTGCCTAGTTTGGCCAACTAAAACATATACAATTCCTTCTACTTTTCCGTAAATGTAAGCATTTTCAGGAAGAGAAACTAGTTCAGAGACAGATCTTCTTGCTTATATATATATATATATATATTTTTTTTTTTTTTTTTTTTTTTTTGAGACTGAGTCTCGCTCTTGTCACCCAGGCTGGAGTGCAGTGGAGCAATCTCGGCTCACTGGAACCTCCACCTCCCAGGTTCAAGTGATTCTCCTGCCTTAGCCTCCAAAGTAGCTGGGATTATAGGCACCCGCCACCATGCCTGGCTATTTTTTGTATTTTCAGTAGAGACGGAGTTTTACGTTGTTGGCCAGGCTGGTCTTAAACTCCTGACTTCAAGTGATCCGCCTGCCTAGGCTTCCCAAAGTGTTGAGATTACAGGTGTGAGCCACTGCACCTGGCCATTGCTTAGAATTTTGAATCTTCAGATTATAAGGAGAGCATCTTGGAAAGGAGTCCTTACCAGTATCAATCATTAGCACTTTTTTTGGGGAGCTCCATTAACTTTCTTAAATTAATTGCAAAATTTTGCATGTATTTATTTAATAAATATTAATCAAGCACCTTTTATGTGCTAGGCATAATTCATGAGTAAATTTTATAGTGTGCTACCGGGTTGGGGTTAGCGGAGATTACCCCTGGTCCCTATGACTTGCTAGGAGGACTCACAGGACTTGCGTATGGTTTTACTCACGGCTATGATTTATCACAGTGAAGAGATATTGGGCGAGATCCACAAAGAGAAAAGGCAAAAGAAACAAAGTCTGGGAAAGACTAAGTTACACACTTCCTTTAGTGAAGTCACACAGGATACACTTAATTTTCCATCAATGAGTTGTGACAACATATATGAAACGTTGTCTACCAGTACAGTTTATTGGAGACTCAGTGCTCAGGGTTTTTATTGGGGGCTGATCACACAGCACCTTCCCTCTGCCTAGCACATACTAAATTTGTACACTGGCCAAAGGAAAGCAGATGTTCAGCATAAACTACATTGTTTGCACAAACACTTAGGTATAGTGAGCTACTCTTACCAGTTCTAGGCATGTGGAAACCCTCCTGAAACCCAAGTTTCTAGATGCCAGCCAAGGACCAACCTTTTAAGCCTTCCTTTTGAAGGGTAGCAGTTAGGTCTGCTATGTTAACTTTTTTGTGCACAGGTAGATTATGACAAGTGCATTGGGGAAAATAATTTTACAGCAAGGAGCAAGGGCTAGTAAAGCTGGAAAGCGATGTGGTCTGCAATTTTAAATAAGGTGATTAGAGTAAGCTTCACTGGGAAGGCAACATTTGAGCAAAGGCTCGGAGGTAAAAAAAGAATATTCCAGGTGAGGAGAACAGTCAATGCAATTACCCTAAGTTGATAGCCTGCTTGTCATGTTTGAGAAAGAGCAAGGAGGCCAATGTAGCTGGAGCAGAGTGAACATGGAGATGAAGGTGGAGAATTAGGGTTTGGGGAGAGGACTGCTGACCATACCATATGGGACCTTGTAGAACATTGTTAGTTCTTTGGTTTATGCATGTGTGCATTTTACTGGGGAAAGATCCTTTAGTTTTCGTTTCTTTTGATTCTGTGAGCCCCCAACATCCACTAACTGCAGATCTAGGGTAACTTCCACCATTTTACAGGTGGAAAACTAAGCCCTAAGTGATGACAGGTAGCTTGCTTAAGGTCATGTGATCTTCAATGGGAGAATGGGGGATAAAATGTAGAATGTTAATGTTTCAATCTTTCCGTCAAGATTAGGAGAATCCTAATTATTAATGTAGTTGATAATAAATGGATGCCACACTGCTTCAGGATAGTTCAGGCAGAATGTGTTCAATTATTTGTTTTGGTTTAGAATAGAAAGGGACTGGGGTGCCTAATCCTGAGTAAGTGGGGGGTAAAACAAGTAGTAAATACCTAATAGGCATTTTCTCCTACATATTAGAATGTCTGATAATTCAATTAAATGTCTTTACACCTCACGTCTATCCGTTATGTAAAAAAAAAAAAAAATGGTTTTCATTGCCTGTTAAGCCATCCCTCTTTTGCCCCCATTATGAATATATTTAAACAAAGAAAAAGTTTATTAAGCTGTCTCCTGATTTTAAAGAGATTCAACTGCAGTTTTTCACAAGGGCTATAAAAATAAACTAAAGCTAACTTTAAAGTTAACTTCTCTCATTGGCAACTCTGCAACAGTCACACCGAGAAGGTCTAGTTGAAAAGGGTGAAACATGGCCAAAGCGTACCTACTGAACACAGATCCAGAAAGTAGTATGTTTGACCTTAAAACCCCTGATGATGGCCAGGCGCGGTGGCTCACGCCTGTAATCCCAGCCCTTTGGGAGGCCGAGGAGGGCGGATCAGGAGTTCAGGAGATTGACACCATCCTGGCTAACATGGTGAAACCCTGTCTCTACTAAAAATACAAAAAATTAGCCGGGCATGGTGGTGGCCGCCTGTAGTCCTAGCTACTTGGGAGGCTGAGGCAGGAGAATCGCTTGAACCAGGAAGGCGGAGGTTGCAGTGAGCCGAGATCGCGTCACTGCACTCCAGCCTGGTGACAGGGCGAGACTCAATCTCAAAAAAAAAGAACAATGAGAACACGTGGACACAGGAAGGGGAACATCACACACTGGGGACTGTTGTGGGGTGGGGGGAGGGGGGAAGGATAGCATTAGGCGATATACCTAATGCTAAATGACGAGTTAATGGGTGCAGCACACCAATATGGCACATGTATACATATGTAACAAACCTGCACGTTGTGCACATGTACCCTAAAACTTAAAGTATAATAATAATAAAATTTAAAAAAAGAAACAAAAAAAGAAAAAAACAAAACAAAACAAAACCCAATGATATGTGCTGCTTATGAAATCAACAAATAATTGCTATCTAATTTTTTCTTTCAAAAGAACATTATGCTGAAAAGAAGATCTACAGTTTTTGAAACATTTACTGCTTTTAAGCATAAAGAAATGAAATGTTGGATGCAAATAGATCGGTGGTATATGTGTGCTAAAGTGCTAAAGGTACAATTTGGGTGACAGCTACGGAAGGGAATTTAATAATGCCTTTTACTATTTTGAAAGCCAGAATAAAAAGTAAAAGAAACCCTTTAGAATAAATTTTGAAAGGTTAAGTTCAGAGCTACTTAATTATTATGTGGATTTGGAAGTATAGGCATTTAAAAAATACTTTATATTTTCAAGGGGGAAAATCATTAATCACCTCCTCTGAATGTGAGGAGGTAAAACATGGCTTATGCTATTTTACAGATAAAAAAATTTCTGTCCATTAAGCAGTATTTCCATATTGCCGTCTTTAGGGTGGTTGCTGTTAAATACTTTATGCTATATTATCTCAACCAATAATGCAATGAATGGCTCTGTCATGGCTAGATGACATAAAACCAAAATTATCTATTACTGTTGAAGAGATAAGATCAATGTCATACCCAAAAAAGCAAGATCTTGAGGTCTTTCCCTCTGAGCTTTGATCCCTTCCATGTATTTTGAACTGTAAAAGGCCTTGCTTTTGTTGATGGTGGTGGTAGTGGGAGTTACTAGATGTAACTATTAGAATATTTCTGTTTGTACTAAGGCCCTTGACAAAAAATTTAATAGTTTTTGTTATAAAATGATGTGATTATTATAAAATTTAAACAACTCAGAAAAATAAGAAGGCAGAAAAACACTCCAAATTCCACTTTCCAGAAATAACCATTCTCAGCATTTGAACATCTTTCCAGACATTTCTCAGTGTGTCTATATTGAGCAAAATATAGCTAGATGTAATTTTAGGAAAATGGGATCACAGTATACATGGCATTTTAAATACCAAGTATTAATTTACTTTTACTTGAATTTAACATAAGAAAGAGAGATTGAAATAAAACTGGAGGAGCTGTTGATTTCACTCAGATAAATATTTCATTACCATAAATGATATAGCCAATTTACAAATCCCATTATCACTATTCAAAAAGAATAAACTCAGTCTAAGAGTTTGAAATTAACATATTTTTTCTTTCAAGTAAGACTTCATTTTTTAGGAGTCAATTTCAATTGTTTTCTATTCTAATGTAATGATGGTCATAGGAACAGAGCATGTTTGAAAGTTATGTAGAGGCTTGTAGAGCACAAAGTTAACATATTAAAGCAGTGCAATCACTAGTGATTTTCTATAAAAGATGAAAAAATAACAAACGTATTTTTTAACAGATCCCCTCCCCCTCCTCTGATTTTTGATATCTTATTCTTTATACATCGATTTATTACATTTTTTGTCTGTTCTGTAACTGTAGTTATTAAAGCTATTTAATAACGTGTTCCTTTTTCCATTTAAAAATAGATTTTGTGCTCAACACCAGCTCTATTACTGTTATTTTGATATTACTGAGTTTGTTTGTTTGAATGGTTTGATTTTGTGGTAATCACAAAATTTGATTTGTGATAATCGGGAATTTGTTAAGGAGGCACTTGTAAGTGCTTTTTACTAAGCACTTACAAAGTGCTTAATTTTACTAAGTTCTTAATATATTTGAGATGGCCTATCAGTTTAGTTTATAGTTATCTGTAGTTTATAGTTAAAGGACAACTTTGCTGAATATAAAATTCTTAGTTACCCCTCCCCCTTACTGAGATACTTTAGATATTATTATGGTCACTTCTTCAATGGACAGATTAATGGGGGGGTGGAGGTAAATTTCTGCTAAGTTGTCAATCAATTTGCTGAATAACCAACTCACCCAATTTAATGATCAGTGGTAATATTTTGGGGTAAGGAAAAGATGGGGAGTTTACTTTGGGTATGAATTTTGAATGCCTGTTAGGCAACAAAATGAAGATGCTAAGTGGTAGAGAGGTTGGGCTGAAGATACATACTTGAGGTAGACAGAATAAAGATGGCAATTATGACATGGAACTGGATGATAGTACAGATGGAGAAAAGAAAAGGTCTGAGGACTGGGCACTGTGTGTGTACTCCAGCAGTTAGATGTCAGAAGAATGAGGAGGAATAGCAATGGAAACTGAGAAGGAACTTCATTAAGCTGGTAAGAACACTACTTGAAATCTCAAGGACAAAGTGACCAGCTGTGTCAAATGCTGCCAAGAAGACTGAAACTTGAACATTGGAATGGGCCACTTAGAAGTCATTTGGGTCCCTGATAAAAATCAATGTAGCAGGCAAACTACTGATAAACCTTCTTAGAGAAGAAAAATATAATCTTACATATAATTATAGAAAATACTTTTTAAACAATAATAAATGATAGTCAACTCTAACAATAAATTTGGACATTAGCAATTTTATCCATATGCCATAGTACTTCCTGTGTCATAATGTCTTCCTTTGATAATAATTTTATGAACAAATGAATCCAAAACAAAACCCTTTTATGAGCAGGAGAAAGGAGTGAGAGCAGAAATGCAAAACATTTTCC
The DNA here is from genome assembly GCF_028885655.2 of Pongo abelii. Lineage (NCBI taxonomy): Eukaryota > Metazoa > Chordata > Mammalia > Primates > Hominidae > Pongo > Pongo abelii. The sequence continues at coordinate 76,901,410 of NC_071993.2, forward strand.
TCTTGTTGAGTATTTGTTGCCTTCAGGGAATAAGACTTCAGAGCAGGTTGGGGAATATTGTTTATATTTTCTGCATTTATCTCTGTATTGTTTGTTACTGCAATTTACTTGTATTATTTTCATAGTTAAAATTATATACTAAAATAAAAAATAAACTATGTGATAAACATAAAATATCAATAGTGGCAATATGTGACACATGAATGATTCCTTCTCTTGTCCTGAGCCCATGGCTTTAATGTTACCTGAGAGTTGTGGGAGTCTTTCCTTTGAATTCCATACTTGACCTCAGAATCTATTGACACAGTTTTATAGATAGTCATAAGAAAATGACTGCCGTTAGTCTTGAAACTGATTTCCTAGCCATAGTATAGATGATTTCTTTCTTTTTAGTTTAGGCTTTCTAATTATTCATTTTAGTTATTAAATGCCTATACTATGCATTAAATTACACTAAGAGGAACTCTACTTGGAGGAACTAATGGTCTATGATTCAAATTATGTGCATCTTCTTTTTGGGATTCAGTAGAAGCCCAAATACTTGTTGTTTATCTTAAAAGTGATATTATTCCAGGTTCTGTCTGTGTGACATTCTCTTTTGCTAACTCTATGCACTCTCTCTAGGCTTTTACACCTGTTTCAGGAATCCTGAATCAGTACCTCTATTCCAGACCTCTTTTTCTGTTTGGCATCCTTGTATCCAAGTCAACATGTCTAATATAGAACTTCTTGTCTTTCCTACCTAGTATGACCCTCTTCTTTTATATGCTGTTTGACCTTGTTTAAGCAAAGCCATTTTGCCTAAGGTAGTGAATCTAATTGATGCATAAGTCTTGATTTTATTGCTTGTTTACTTCTCTTGTCCTTTTCTTTTCTACATATTTGTTGCTACTATCTTGGTTAGACTTTCTCTACCTCTCACCTATACTTTTGTAGCAGTCTCCTGCCTCAGGTCTCATACGCTCCACTAATTGGCTTTGCCACACAAGTGATTTTTCTCTAGCACAAATTACATAATATCAATCCTATTAAAATTATTCAGTAACTCTCTGTTGCCTTCATTAGAGTCACATCACTGGTGATTTCACGTGCCTTGTATACTTCAGTGATTTGCCCAACTTGGAGAAAATGCTAAAGTTTATTTATTATTATTATTATTATTATTTTTTTTTTGAGACAGTCTCGCTCTGTCACCCAGGCTGGAGTGCAGTGGCGTGATCTCAGCTCACTGCAAGCTCTGCCTCCTGGGTTCACACCATTCTCCTGCCTTAGCCTCCTGAGTAGCTGGGACTACAGGAGCCCTCCACCATGCCTTTTTTTTTTTTTGTATTTTTAGTAGAGACGGGGTTTCACCGTGTTAGCCATGATGGTCTTGATCTCCTGACCTCATGATCCACCTGCCTTGGCCTCCCAAAGTGCTAGGACTAGGATTACCTAAAGTTTATTTTTTAGGAAGTACAGACTTCAATAATTTATAATGGCCACAGTTATTGGTAGTTTAGCAGTGGTAATTTACTATCAATAACAGCTTATAATAGATGTGCATTTATTGGTGAATTGGCTTAAATTCCTTACTTTACCCTTCAGTAAAGTAAGGAATGAACATGAAGGTAGTAATATAGGGGTAATCTTGAACAGACTCTAATTTAAGTTTAAAAAGTAAGTAAATTATTCACAAATTATGGTACTTTGACTTTTATTTCTAACAAATTTCTTGTGACATACTTCATAAATGATTGTCTATTATCATGGTTAGCAAAAGCTGGGTTTTAGATCAAAGTCCAGACTTTTTACAACAAACAAAACCCTCCGTGATTCAGGCCAGTCATTTATTTATTCACATATCCACCCACCTGTCCATCTATTTGTCAAATATTTGTTGAGCACCCAGTATATCCTAGAAAATTGTTACGGTCCAGGGACACGCTAATGAACAAAACACAGGTTTTACTGTCACAGAATCAATGGCTGTCATCCTCAGACTTCTAAGGCTGGTCTTTGCTATGTACATGTCCAGTCTCCTCTTCTCCCCCTTATTATTTCCAGCGAGACTGACTATTTATGATTCCCTTGATGCATTGAACTATTTTTTTTTGTTGGCTTACTTTCCTCCCTCCGTCTAGATTTTCTCAATATGGTGATCACTCAGCTTTACTGTCACTTCTCTGTTCCTTGTTTCTGAATAGGACCTCCTTTGAAAGCCAAATTTCTTTTAAATGTAATTTAAGACCAGGTGCAGTGGCTCACGCCTATAATCTCAGCACTTTGGGAGGCTGAAGCAGGCAGATCACGAGGTCAGGAGTTCAAGACCAGCCTGGCCAACATGGTGATACCCCGTCTCTACTAAAAATTCAAAAATTAGCTGGGCATGGTGGTGCATGCCTGTAATCTCAGCTACTTGCAAGTCTGAGGCAGGAGAATTGCTTGAACCCCGGAGGCAGAGGCTGCAGTGAGCCGAGATTGTGCCACTGCACCCCAGCCTGGGCAACAGAGCGAGACTCTGTCTCAAAAAAAAAAAAAAGTAATTTAAATATATATATATTTTTTCACAAGCCTTGCAGACTTAACACTTTAAAAAATCAGCTCGGTGTGGTGTGATTGTAGTGAGGTGAGATGGTGCGTGTGCATGTGTGTGTGTTTGTGTGTGTGTGTGTGACTAAAAAGTGGATATAATTGATGGATTTAGTGATCCAATGTGGTAGAAAGAATGTTGGGGTTGGGATACTAGGGGAAATGAATTGGAAAAATGGGAGGCTTTAAAAACATAAGCTTCAATATTCAATAAAATTTACTCTTCTAGAACACATTGTTCCTAAAGATTATGGGATAGTTTTATGCTTTCCTTGCTTTATTTATTCGTGCAAGTTTCTTTTTAGCAGCCTTTCTGGTGTTCTCTTTCTTCTACACACTTAAATATATGTCTGCGAATGTGCTTTACTACACATTTAATTTTTAAAATCAACTTTATTGAGGTATAATTAGCATACAATAAAATGCACCCATTTTAATGGTTGATTGAGTTTTGAGAAATGTAGCCATTCAGGTAACCACCATCATAATTGAAATATAAGATTTCTATCACTCTAGAAATTTCTCTCTGCCTTTTTATAGGCAAGCTCCCTTCTCAATCCCCAGCCACAGGCAACCACAGATCTGCTTTTGGTCACTATCAATTAGTTTTTCAGGTATTTGGTTTTAATACCATTTTTCTGGTTTAAAGTTACCTATTTGATTCCCAGTCCCCCTCCTTCCATGATCCTTTATAGAGCTTGGAAGCTGCTCTCATTCTTCCTTTATCTGTCTCACTTTTTTTGCTTATTTTTCCAATACCCCTCACTCCTCTTGTTTCATTCTTCCTCTTCAAATACCATTATTAATTCATTTTCTGCTATATAAGTCTACTGTAGACTTTGGCCACAAGTGGTTGCCTAAAAGGCTTCAGTTTTTTCCAGAGTCAAAATCTTTTCACCTCCAAATTTCAATAGTAACACCTCTTTTAAGGCTCAGAAGGTACAGAATAAACCTCATAAATTATAATTTTGTAAATTCCTTTATACTAGTTACCTTCTCTGTGGCACCTGGATATTGTGTATGCAACTGGGGAAAAGTAAAACAAAAGATGACAGTTAAGCTCACTTTCACAAATTATCTTTATTATAAGATACACTAATTTATAATAACTAGGAGTAAGAATAAAGTGGTTGATATGCTTTGGTTATGTCCCCTGTGTCCCTACCCAAGTCTCATCTTGAATTATAGTTTCCATAATCCCCATGTGTGGTGGGAGGGACCCGGTGGGAGGTATTGAATCATGGGGGCAGTTACCCTCATGCTGTTCTTGTGCCAGTCCATGACTTCTTACAAGATTGATGGTTTTATAAGGGGCTTTTCCCCTGCTTTGCTTTCACTTCTCTCTCCTGTCACCATGTGAAGAAGGATGTGTTTGCTTTGCCTTCTGCCATGATTGTAAGTTTCCTGAGGCCTTCCCAGCCATGTGAAACTGTGAGTCAATTAAACTTCTTTCCTTTATAAATTGCCCAGTCTCAGGTATGTCCTTATAGCAGCATGAGAATGGACTAATATGGTAATATTAAAACATTTAAAAATTGTGAGCAGATTTGGGGAATGAATGAGTCTGTGTTGATTTTTTCCTCTTACAAATTTAATATCTCAGAAAACTTTGCTTTTAAAAAGAAGTTTTGTGTGTGTGTGTGTGTGTGTGAAGGACATCACAGCTGGTTTTAGTGCCGTTTACTTTCCTTGTTTTATTTATGGAAGTAGGAGGGAATTACTTAGGGGTAATAATTTAAGGCTATTTCAGTTGGCATTTAATTGGGTTTAGATGTCGAAAGATGCATAGAGCTAGATACTTAAATAGAGGGTTTACAGTGGTAAAATAGACTAGGAGAACAATCTTATGAACTTTGCAATATGCTTTCCTACTTAAATATCTTCCAAGGTGTGAGCCTTTAAGCTTTCCCTTCCCTTATCGCCACCTACTTATTTAACCCTTCTATCACTCTGAACTGTGCAAAAAATAACATTCTTGGTTATTTATTTATTCTGAGTAAAGTATAGCTTTATTCTGCCTAAGACACTTCACGTAATTTCCTCTGGAGCTTGTTTGGGTAAATAGAAACATCTATTTAGTTGCTCCTTTAATATCTACTTTTGGTGGCAATTTTTTTTCAAGGAAGGATACGTTTGCAGGCTAACAGTTCTTGGTACAGAACAATGTTGCACTGACATTTTCAGAATACTGTCGGGAGTATAATGCTGCTCCTTTTGGCCAGCAATGGTGTGATTAATAAGGTTAGCATTTCATTTTTTTGTTCTATTTGGGATTTCTGAAGAAGTCGTGGATTAATTTAGAACTACTTATTATAATCATGGTATGTTGATCAATAGTAAGTTGACCCTGTTTGCTGCTGTTTTCATCACAGTTCCTGTTCTGCAACAGATCAGTCAAAACAACATAATAATGACTTCTTTCTGACTGTATTTCTGTGACCAGCTGCACACAAACACGCATGTACACATCAACACACACACCTGTATACACACACTTATTCTTATTAGCTCCCTTCATTTCTCTCTTTGTGCCTCTTCTGTTGTCTCCCAGGCTTCTCATCCATGTCCATATCATTTTTTCTCCTTAATTCTCTTTTATCTTACAATCATACTTCCACCTCCCATACCTTTTCCTACAGAGTGAAATGTAGGGAAGGTTTATGAAGCTCTTTAGACTTGCCACAAACATCAGTCAGGAGATGCTGTAAGATGACATAGTATTTCACTTGATGATGGTGAGTGAGTAGTATAATATTTTTACTTGGTAAATTTATGTAAGCAAGCACTCAAGAAAAAGTTTGTGCATATTTTTTTCAAACTGAGTCACAATAAAGGAAGTGAGAGATTTTGTGGCTCTTGTGAGAGCCACAAAAAATAGAGTGCATTAATCATGTTACATAAAAAGACAATAAGAAGCAAAGTTGAAATGTTAAACTTTTTGAGTTGAGTCATAATTGTAATGGTGCTATTTATCTTCAAAGTTTTTCACAAAATGAAGTAACATCCTTTCTGTAGTCACAATTATATGAGCACCTTTCAAAGATGTTGGAATTAAGGTTGAGGTTAAAAAGTCACTTCAGACCAAGAGTAGAAGTAAACTTTTTGAGAATTAAAATTCCTAATCAGAAAAAAAAAAAGTTTTGAAGTAGAAATTTGTACCTCTGATTCTGGTTTTGCCTTTGCCTCTAAATAGCTGTGTCATTTTTGACAGGTCTCTCAGTTCCTAGTGACTGACTTCCTGGCTCCCAATATCCTTAACTTTCAAATGAGGGATTGGATTAACTGGGTCTCTCTAAGTGAACTTTAGTACTTAAATAGTTTGATTGAATCCTAGAATTCTTTCTATCCTTTGAATATTATGCTCAGTCCTCTTAACTGGAATGTTTAATTAATGAAGTCTTTCCATACTCATTATACATATACCACTTAACATTTAGGCTAGAAAAAAATGTCTCAAAGATGTATGTATTAGTCTATTTTCATACTGCTATGAAGAAATGCCCAAGATGGGGTAATTTATAAAGAAAGAGAGATTTAATGGACTCACAGTTCCACAGGCTGGGGAAGTCTTACAATCACGGTGGAAGGTGAAGGAGGAGCAAAGTCATGTCTTACATGGCGGCAGGCAAGAGAGCATGTGCAGGGGTACTGCCCTTTATAAAACTATCAGATCTCATTAGACTTATTCACTATCACGAGAACAGCAAGGAAAAAACTCACTCCCATGATTCAATTACTTCCCACCAGGTCCCTCCGATGACACATGGGTATTATGGGAGCTACAACTCGAGATTTGGGTGGGGACACAGCTAAGCCATATCAATGTAATTCTGTAATTTAGTCTCTTGAATGTTGAAAGGATGATCTAGTAAGTATGTAGGCCAAAAGAGGGGAAGGAATGATAATTAAATGCTGTAATGCACTAGTTTCACAATTTCCTGTCATAGAGAACATGAATGATTGGAGTTTTATGAGAACATATGTAGGGTAGAGTAGCAGAATCTCACAGGACCTTCTGGGAATGGGGACCAGATAATGTTATTCCTCTTAGTGGTAGTTTCATGGATCTTGACTCTAGCACTCTACCATTAATAAGACTCTTTCTTTTTGTGTGTTAATTCCTAATTCCACTGGTTAATTTCATCCATATTTTTCCTTTATAGGTCCAGAGTGATGAAATCAGATTTGCCTAGCCACTTACCACTTCCACCCATTGTACAGAATTTAATGTACATGAGAAGTAATATACTAGTCACCTAATGGCCACTTTGAGATGCTTAGAGCACAGTCTGAGGTTTAGGGGTATAGGTTGTACACTCACTCTTAGAAAGAGGTGATAGGCAAAGCAGGACTCAATATCTGATACTGACATATCTAGAATACTGAGTTTAACCACTGTAGCTTTTCAAGGATGTTCTTCAAAATAAGCATGATGTTTTCCTTCATGAAATTAGACTAGACACGCACTGAATGGGTCTCTGATACTAGTGCCATGGTTTATATGAATGGGATACTCAGTTGCTGAGGTAAAAACAACCAACCAACCAACCACCCAACCAAACAATTAATCAGTAACATGTTGTATAGAAGGCAGAGATTCAGGACTGCAAAGGCTTTTCATGCCATCTGTTGGAACTCAGTATATGATGATATGCTATGACTTTTAATCAATTAGCATTACTGCCAGTATAATTTGATCAATTATTAGATACTGCTTTCCGCTAGTTGACAAGTTGATTTCCTTTACTTTTCTATAAGACACTGAAGAGAGAACTGAAAATGTGGCAACAGAACCCATTTGCATTTTTTTGCGTTTATTAATTATTTAATCAACATAATAAAAGATATTTTTTTCCATACTTTCCTGATGAGGAAAATGAAGTCTAAAAATACTAAGCAACTTGTTGACAGCCATGTGTCTGTTAAAGCATAATGCCAGAGTTTGAATTCAGGTAGATTGTTTCCAGAACCTGCAGTCACCCACAATGCATAACTTTCCCTTCTTGATTTTTACATTTTTTTGTATCTTCCTTCCTTTTTATCTCCTGCTCTGAGTCTTTGATAGGTTCTCTCTGTGTGCAAAATGTTTACTTTCACTTCCCATGAACACTTACATTAAAGTGGAAACAGTGTTTCCTCTGGAATACTCTTCCCAGGAAAGCCAGATATGCGAAGGGTTTTACTTTGGATGGATGGGATCTAGAAGTCAGGTAAAATCCTTAATCCTTGCATTTTTTAAAAAAAATTCCACCAGCGGAGGGCTCTAGAGAGGCTCAGAGCCAAAGCTATCAAGAAAATGGTCCAATGCAGTGTGATGGTCTGGGGTTGTGGGAGACTGATGGAGAAGAAACTCTGAGGAGCTTTTAGCTGGTAAAATATCATCAGCACGAGCATGCTGATCTTTCCTCTTTTTCTGGCCACTCGTTGCCATTTTTGAAACTTCCTCTGTAAAACTTCTTTCCAACTCTTGTTCCTGAGGTTTATGGTCCAGGTTTTGTTAATTAAGGTCCCTGGATGTCTTCTTTAGCTATGTGTCACCATTTAAAGATGTCAGGCAGTGTGTACCTGAGAGTTTTCTTTGATTTAGTAAAGAGCTCTTCTTCAATCACCTGTCTTGCAACTTGCATAACTTTATTGGAATATTGTTCATGCTTTTGGGAGTTTATCCCAACATATTATTTAAAAGACATTTTGTATCAGTAGTATCTCTTACTCAATACACCCCAATGTCTGGTATAAGAAGAACACAATCCTATTCTTCCCAAACTTTATCTTTTATTAGCTCGTTCTGATGAAGGTTCCAGTTCCTCCCATCTAAAAAAATTAAAAGGCCACCACTTTCCCTGGGCTCTATAAATTTTTTTTGCTATAACTTTTTTCTATCCCTGACTGTTAAACTTTTTTAAAAGAGAAAGTTGCACTTGCTTTATCTATTTCTTCACCTCCTATTTTCTCCTCACTTCACTAATTTGACTTGTAGTTCCACCCCACTTCTGAAACTCCTCTGGCAAATTTCACTGACTTCTTACTTGTCAAGCACACTGATTCTTTTTCAGACCTCATTTACTCAACCTATACCATAGACCAATCTCTCCTCAAACCCTTGCTTTGGGTGTGAAATGCCATAATAGTTTTTCTTGTGTTTTCTGATCGTTCTGTTTTGGTCACCTTTGCTTGTTTTTCTTTCTGAGCTCAGTCCTGTATTAGCATCCACTGATATCTCTTCTAGCTACTCAACCAGATAGTCACCAGGTCCTATTGAGTCTAATTCTGTAATCTCTCAAATGGAGGCACTTCCCTCCACTTTCACATCTACCAGTCTAGTGCAGGTTCATCCTTTTTTCTTTTTTTAACTGTAATGGTATCCTAACTTATCTCCCCACTTCTAGTCTTACCCCTCCAATGTAGCTTTGTTTTTTTTTTTTTCTTACAATTCACATTATGACCTTTTAAAAAGGAAAATATTACTCTTCAACTCCCCAATTTAAAATTCTTCCATGATTCTCTATAGATTTTAGTATAGTTCTTAGCATAGGATACAAGACCCTTCTTTATTTGTCCCCTACATACCTATCTAGACTTTTCCTGTTCACTTTTCACCTTTTACTTTGATACCTCACATTGTCTCTCTATTTTTTTTTTTTTTTTTTTTGAGATGGAGTCTCGCTCTGTCTCCCAGGCTGAAGTGCAGTGGCGCGATCTTGGCTCACTGCAAGCTCAGCCTCCCAGGTTCACGCCATTCTCCTGCCTCAGCCTCCCAAATAGCTGGGACTACAGGCGCCCGCCACCACGCCCGGCTAATTTTTTCTATTTTTAGTAGAGACAGGGTTTCACTGTGTTAGCAAGGATGGTCTCGATCTCCTTACCTCGCGATCTGCCCGCCTCGGCCTCCCAAAGTGCTGGGATTACAGGCATGAGCCACTGCACCCGGCCTAATACCTCACATTTTCTAATGCCTTTATACCTTTTTATATATAGCTTCTTCTTTGTACCTCCTCCTCTTCCCTTATCCTCACTCCTTCTCCTTGACTTACTGTACTCTTTAGGTCATAGTTCTGGGATGTCTCCTCCAGAAAGCCTTTCTCTGATCACAGAGTCTAGAGTACATAACCTGCTTTGTACCTTGATGAAATACTAATAACTATAACTACCTGCTTATTTTTTGTTTCCCTTTGAAGGCAGAGGACAATTTTCCTTTTTCCTTTGAGTCAATAGCAACTAGCATAACGTCAGACACATAGCAGGTACCAAGTAATGATTGGGAGAGATTGGTTAGCTGATCCTTCCAACACTTCAAAAGATACACCTTTTATTTTATTTGGTAGAAAAAAACCAAAAATAATTGTAAATACGTTTCTTTCATTTCAGAGAAAGCCAAGAGGTAATTTTTTTTTAATTAATGTATTTATTATTATTATACTTTAGGTTTTAGGGTACATGTGCGCAATGTGCAGGTTAGTTACATATGTATACATGTGCCATGCTCGTGCGCTGCACCCACTAACTCGTCATCTAGCATTAGATATATCTCCCAGTGCTATCCCTCCCCCCTCCCCTCACCCCACAACAGTCCCCAGAGTGTGATGATCCCCTTCCTGTGTCCATGTGTTCTCATTGTTCAATTCCCACCTATGAGTGAGAATATGCGGTGTTTGGTTTTTTGTTCTTGCGATAGTTTACTGAGAATGATGATTTCCAATTTCATCCATGTTCCTACAAAGGACATGAACTCATCATTTTTTATGGCTGCATAGTATTCCATGGTGTATATGTGCCACATTTTCTTAATCCAGTCTATCATTGTTGGACATTTGGGTTGGTTCCAAGTCTTTGCTATTGTGAATAATGCCACAATAAACATATGTGTGCATGTGTCTTTATAGCAGCATGATTTATAGTCCTTTGGGTATATGCCCAGTAATGGGATGGCTGGGTCAAATGGAATTTCTAGTTCTAGATCCGTGAGGAATTGCCACACTGACTTCCACAAGGGTTGAACTAGTTTACAGTCCCACCAACAGTGTAAAAGTGTTCCTATTTCTCCACATCCTCTCCGGCACCTGTTGTTTCCTGACTTTTTAATGATTGCCATTCTAACTGGTGTGAGATGGTATCTCACTGTGGTTTTGATTTGCATTTCTCTGATGGCCAGTGATGGTGAGCATTTTTTCATGTGTTTTTTGGCTGCATAAATGTCTTCTTTTGAGAAGTGTCTGTTCATGTCCTTAGCCCACTTTTTGATGGGGTTGTTTGTTTTTTTCTTGTAAATTTGTTTGAGTTCATTGTAGATTCTGGATATTATCCCTTTGTCAGATGAGTAGGTTGTGAAAATTTTCTCCCATTTTGTAGGTTGCCTGTTCACTCTGATGGTAGTTTCTTTTGCTGTGCAGAAGCTCTTTAGTTTAATGAGATCCCATTTGTCAATTTTGGCTTTTGTTGCCATTGCTTTTGGTGTTTTAGACATGAAGTCCTTGCCCATGCCTATGTCCTGAATGGTAATGCCTAGGTTTTCTTCTAGGGTTTTTATGGTTTTAGGTCTAACATGTAAGTCTTTAATCCATCTTGAATTAATTTTTGTATAAGGTGTAAGGAAGGGATCCAGTTTCAGCTTTCTACATATGGCTAGCCAGTTTTCCCAGGACCATTTATTAAATAGGGAATCCTTTCCCTATTGCTTGTTTTTCTCAGGTTTGTCAAAGATCAGATAGTTGTAGATATGCGGCGTTATTTCCGAGGGCTCTGTTCTCTTCCATTGGTCTATATCTCTGTTTTGGTACCAGTACCATGCTGTTTTGGTTACTGTAGCCTTGTAGTATAGTTTGAAGTCAGGTAGTGTGATGCCTCCAGCTTTGTTCTTTTGGCTTAGGATTGACTTGGCGATGCGGGCTCTTTTTTGTTTCCATATGAACTTTGAAGTAGTTTTTTCCAATTCTGTGAAGAAAATCATTGGTAGCTTGATGGGGATGGCATTGAATCTGTAAATTACCTTGGGCAGTATGGCCATTTTCACGATATTGATTCTTCCTACCCATGAGCATGGAATGTTCTTCCATTTGTTTGTATCCTCTTTTATTTCCTTGAGTAGTGGTTTGTAGTTCTCCTTGAAGAGGTCCTTCACGTCCCTTGTAAGTTGGATCCCTAGGTATTTTATTCTCTTTGAAGCAATCGTGAATGGGAGTTCACTCATGATTTGGCTCTCTGTTTGTCTGTTGTTGGTGTATAAGAATGCTTGTGATTTTTGCACATTGATTTTGTATCCTGAGACTTTGCTGAAGTTGCTTATCAGCTTAAGGAGATTTTGGGCTGAGACAATGGGGTTTTCTAGATATACAATAATGTCGTCTGCAAACAGGGACAATTTGACTTCCTCTTTTCCTAATTGAATACCCTTTATTTCCTTCTCCTGCCTAATTGCCCTGGCCAGAACTTCCAACACTATGTTGAATAGGAGTGGTGAGAGAGGGCATCCCTGTCTTGTGCCAGTTTTCAAAGGGAATGCTTCCAGTTTTTGCCCATTCAGTATGATATTGGCTGTGGGTTTGTCATAGATAGCTCTTATTATTTTGAGATACGTCCCATCAATACCTCATTTATTGAGAGTTTTTAGCATGAAGGTTGTTGAATTTTGTCAAAGGCCTTTTCTGCATCTATTGAGATAATCAGGTGGTTTTTGTCTTTGGTTCTGTTTATATGCTGGATTACATTTATTGATTTGCGTATATTGAACCAGCCTTGCATCCCAGGGATGAAGCCCACTTGATCATGGTGGATAAGCTTTTGGATGTGCTGCTGGATTCTGTTTGCCAGTATTTTATTGAGGATTTTTGCATCAATGTTCATCAAGGATATTGTTCTAAAATTCTCTTTTTTGGTTGTGTCTCTGCCCGGCTTTGGTATCAGGATGATGCTGGCCTCGTAAAATGAGTTAGGGAGGATTCCCTCTTTTTCTATTGATTGGAATAGTTTCAGAAGGAATGGTACCAGTTCCTCCTTGTACCTCTGGTAGAATTTGGCTGTGAATCCATCTGGTCCTGGACTTTTTTTGGTTGGTAAGCTATTGATTATTGCCACAATTTCAGCTCCTGTTATTGGTCTATTCAGAGATTCAACTTCTTCCTGGTTTAGTCTTGGGAGAGTATATGTGTCGAGGAATTTATCCATTTCTTCTAAATTTTCTAGTTTATTTGCGTAGAGGTGTTTGTAGTATTCTCTGATGGTAGTTTGTATTTCTGTGGGATCGGTGGTGATATCCCCTTTATCATTTTTTATTGCATCTATTTGATTCTTCTCTTTTTCTTTATTAATCTTGCTAGCAGTCTATCAATTTTGTTGATCCTTTCAAAAAACCAGCTCCTGGATTCATTAATTTTTTGAATAGTTTTTTGTGTCTCTATTTCCTTCAGTTCTGCTCTGATTTTAGTTATTTCTTGCCTTCTGCTAGCTTTTGAATGTGTTTGCTCTTGCTTTTCTAGTTCTTTTAATTGTGATGTTAGGGTGTCAATTTTGGATCTTTCCTGCTTTCTCTTGTGGGCATTTAGTGCTATAAATTTCCCTCTACACACTGCTTTGAATGCATCCCAGAGGTTCTGGTATGTTGTGTCTTGGTTCTCGTTGGTTTCAAAGAACATCTTTATTTCTGCCTTCATTTCGTTATGTACCCAGTAGTCATTCAGGAGCAGGTTGTTCAGTTTCCATGTAGTTGAGCGGTTTTGAGTGAGATTCTTAATCCTGAGTTCTAGCTTGATTGCACTGTGGTCTGAGAGACAGTTTGTTATAATTTCTGTTCTTTTACATTTACTGAGTAGAGCTTTACTTCCAACTATGTGTTCAATTTTGGAATACGTGTGGTGTGGTGCTGAAAAAAATGTATATTCTGTTGAATTCGGGTGGAGACTTCTGTAGATGTCTATTAGGTCTGCTTGGTGCAGAGCTGAGTTCAATTCCTGGGTATCCTTGTTGACTTTCTGTCTCGTTGATCTGTCTAATGTTGACAGTGGGGTGTTAAAGTCTCCCATTATTAATGGGTGGGAGTCTAAGTCTCTTTGTAGGTCACTCAGGACTTGCTTTATGAATCTGGGTGCTCTTGTATTGGGTGCATGTATATTTAGGATAGTTAGCTCTTCTTGTTGAATTGATCCCTTTACCATTATGTAATGGCCTTCTTTGTCTCTTTTGATCTTTGTTGGTTTAAAGTCTGTTTTATCAGAGACTAGGATTGCAACCCTTGCCTTTTTTTGTTTTCCATTTGCTTGGTAGATCTTCCTCCATCCTTTTACTTTGAGACTATGTGTGTCTCTGCACGTGAGATGGGTTTCCTGAATACAGCACACTGATGGGTCTTGAGTCTTTATCCAATTTGCCAGTCTGTGTCTTTTAATTGGAGCATTTAGTCCATTTACATTTAAAGTTAATATTGATATGTGTGAATTTGATCCTGTCATTATGATGTTAGCTGGTTATTTTGCTTGTTAGTTGATGCAGTCTCTTCCTAGTCTCGATGGTCCTTACATTTTGGCATGATTTTGCAGTGGCTGGTACCAGTTGTGCCTTTCCATGTTTAGTGCTTCCTTCAGGAACTCTTTTAGGGCAGGCCTGGTGTTGACAAAATCTCTCAGCATTTGCTTGTCTGTAAAGTATTTTATTTCTCCTTCACTTATGAAGCTTAGTTTGGCTGGATATGAAATTCTGGGTTGAAAATTCTTTTCTTTAAGAATGTTGAATATTGTCCCCCACTCTCTTCTGGCTTGTAGAGTTTCTGCTGAGAGATCTGCTGTTATTCTGATGGGCTTCCCTTTGAGGGTAACCCGACCTTTCTCTCTGGCTGCCCTTACCATTTTTTCCTTCATTTCAACTTTGTTGAATCTGACAATTATGTGTCTTGGAGTTGCTCTTCTTGAGGAGTGTCTTTGTGGCATTCTCTGTATTTCCTGAATCTGAATGTTGGCCTGCCTTGCTAGATTGGGGAAGTTCTCCTGGATAATATCCTGCAGAGTGTTTTCCAACTTGGTTCCATTCTCCCCGTCACTTTCAGGTATACCAATCAGACGTAGATTTGGTCTTTTCACATAGTCCCATATTTCTTGGAGGCTTTGCTCATTTCTTTTTATTCTTTTTTCTCTAAACTTCCCTTCTCGCTTCATTTCATTCATCTTCCATCGCTGATATCCTTTCTTCCATTTGATCGCATCGGCTCCTGAGGCTTCTGCGTTCTTCAGGTAGTTCTCAAGCCTTGGTTTTCAGCTCCATCAGCTCCTTTAAGCACTTCTCTGTATTGGTTATTCTAGTTATACATTCTTCTAAATTTTTTTCATAGTTTTCAACTTCTTTGCCTTTGGTTTGAATATCCTCCCATAGCTCGGAGTAATTTGATCGTCTGAAGCCTTCTTCTCTCAGCTCATCAAGGTCATTCTCCGTCCAGCTTTGTTCCGTTGCTGGTGAGGAACTGCGTGCGTTCCTTTGGAGGAGGAGAGGCGCTCTGCTTTTTAGAGTTTCCAGTTTTTTTGCTCTGTTTTTTCCCCATCTTTGTGGTTTTATCTACTTTTGGTCTTTGATGATGGTGATGTACAGATGGGTTTTTGGTGTGGATGTCCTTTCTGTTTGTTAGTTTTCCTTCTAACAGACAGGACCCTCAGCTGCAGGTCTGTTGGAGTACCTGGCCAGCCGTGTGGGGTATCAGTCTGCCCCTGCTAGGGGGTGCCTCCCAGTTAGGCTGCTTGGGGGTCAGGGGTCAGGAACCCACTTGAGGAGGCAGTCAGCCCGTTCTCAGATCTCCAGCTGCGTGCTGGGATAACCACTGCTCTCCTCAAAGCTATCAGACAGGGACATTTAAGTCTGCAGAGGTTACTGCTGTCTTTTTGTTTGTCTGTGCCCTGCCCCCAGAGGTGGAGCCTACAGAGGCAGGCAGGCCTCCTTGAGCTGTGGTGGGCTCCACCCAGTTCGAGCTTCCCAGCTGCTTTGTTTACCTAAGCAAGCCTGGGCAATGGCGGGCGCCCCTCCCCCAGCCTCGCTGCCGCCTTGCAGTTTGATCTCAGACTGCTGTGCTAGCAATCAGCGAGACTCCATGGGCGTAGGACCCTCTGAGTCAGGTGCGGGATACAATCTCCTGGTGCACCCTTTTTTAAGCCCGTCGGAAAAGCGCAGTATTCGGGTGGGAGTGACCCGATTTTTCAAGTGCGTCTGTCACCCCTTTCTTTGACTAGGAAAGGGAACTCCCTGACCCCTTGCGCTTCCCGAGTGAGGCAATGCCTCGCCCTTCTTCGGCTCGCGCATGGTGCGGACACCCACTGACCTGCGCCCACTGTCTGGCACTCCCTAGTGAGATGAACACGGTACCTCAGATGGAAATGCAGAAATCACCCGTCTTCTGCCTCGCTCACACTGGGAGCTGTAGACCGGAGCTGTTCCTATTAGGCCATCTTGGCTCCTCCTCCTCAAGAGGTAAATTTGCAGGACACATTTGAGGGACACATTTGTAATAATCAGATAATATTTATTTCAGTCTTACTTTTATTTTCTAACAAAGCTCAGTTTAAAACAATTTTCTGCTGACTGTCCAGAATCCTTTCTATTTCAATTTATCAGTGTTGTGAAAGATGAAACATTGATGAGAATGTGTGTGGTAAAGCAGTCTATAATTATAAACAAGGCTTCTTATTTTTGTGTATGTAACTTGTCCTGTATAGTGAAGTGCTTATGGAGAGATGGGTTTGACAAGGATGGCTGAGACTTCACATTCAGACAAATTCTGAATAGATGGATACAAGTATTGTATAATAGAAATAGATTGAGATGGGCACAGTGAAGTGGTGCTGTCTAAAAGTCAATAATGGGGATGCAGACCCTTAATTTTGCCCAACTGCACATTATGTATGTTTACATCTCAAGCATCAAGGCAATGTGAATGTTAAAGGGTAGTATAGAACTAAGAACAAGGAGGAGGTTAGAGCAGTTTGTCTAACTGAAGGCAAGAGTGAGCCCAAAATGGTACACAAGATTAAATGCAAATAAAGAAATATAGTTTATAAAAGCGAAAGGAATTAAGTAGGTCAGTAGGTTGTAGCTTGTGGGTGAATGGAGCTTAGATTATGGCATTCAGAAGAGGGAAGGGTTCTGATATGAACAGAAATTCTAGGAGAATTCAGTGACAGGTTAGATCCTCACTTAGTGTGCAGCATTGAAACGAGGAGAGACTTAAATATCTAAATAGGGGAAAAGGAGGTGATTATAAAATGAATAATAGTAACAATCCCTGACATTTCTTTAATATCTACAATATACTGTATTATAGGGAACAAGACAAGGGGTTGGTCACTAACCATAAAAGAACTTTCTTATTGGAATCTAGTTATTAGCTTAAATATTAAATGACCATTCCTGAGAAACCATTCTTGCCATGGAAATCGCAAAATATTTTAAATTTCTAGCTTCCTCAAATAAATGTTTTGGAGTTTTATCAAAACTTGGGTGTGTTCACAAAAGCAAATTAGGCCTGCATGCTGGATCTCCTCTATTTGCTCCTTCAGATACATCTTTCTTCTTCAGCCTGGAAGACTGTAATGTACAACATTATCTGGTTCCCTCGCCTTCTAGATTCTGGTTGAGTTTGGCCACTTGGGAGTCCAGGTTGACAATTGGAGGAAGGGAGAAAATGAGATTGGGTTATTTATTATATTATCCCCTTGTTGTGGGGTTTCCTAGGGTAGGCTGGGTCTCCTGACCAAAGGTCACTGATTCTCTCAAGGTGGTTCTCTCTCTATGGCTTTCTCTGGTTTCAAATACAAATCTGTTCTCTTGTCTCTTTGCACCTAGGATTGGTAACAGCTTCACAGCTATTAGCACTTGGTTACTGCATTATACCTTATATCAGTGGTTCTCAAACGTTGGTGTACATTAGAATCGCCTGGACGAGTTTGTTACAATACAGATTGTTAGGCCTCACTCCCAGGATTTCTGATTTAATAGGTCTCAGGTGAGGTCCCAAATTTGCATTTCTGACAGGTTCCCAGGTGATGTTGGTGCTGCTGGCTCAGAGACCACATTTAAAGAGCCTATGTTTTCCTTGTCCCTTGCCTATAGCTTTATTAAATTGTCCTTTTATTCAGTCCTTTTTCAATTATTCTAATTTGGTTATACCGTCTGTTTAATGCTGGCACCCTGCCTAGTACTCTTTCCCACTTTACCAAAAATGTTCCTAGTCAACAGAACCAAAAATGAAATTCTGGAATTAGTTTTGTCATGTATTCAAAGTGTACAGTGGAGGAAAATGAGACATGGGCAGTTTATGGCAGGAGGTGGCATTATAATTACTCAGATTAACACTGGTGGTAACATGGGGATGAAGTGTACATGGAAGATAGATTATTGGAGGTCAAGTGGCTGTGGTTCTTAATTGTATGTCAGTGATAACTTATTTATTTTAACAGTTTATTTTATTTTAATTGACAAAAATTGTTTATATTTATTGTATACAACATTGTATTTTTAAATATGTATACATTGCAGAATGGCTCAGTCAAGCGAATTGATACATGCATTACCTCACATACTTATCATTTTTGTGGTGAGAACACTTAAAATCTATTTTCTTATTGATTTACATAATACAATACATTCTTATTAATTGTAGTCACCATATTGTACAATAGATCTCTTGAACTTATTCTTCCTATTGAACTGAAATTTTGAATTGTTTAACCAACATCTCCCCAATCCCCCATTCCTTCAGCCCCTGGTAACTACCATTGTACTCTCTACTTCTATGAGTTCAACTTTTTTAGATTCCACATATAAATGAGATCATTTGGTATTTGTCTTTCTGTGCCCTGGCTTATTTCACCTAACATAATGTCCTCCAGGTTCACCCTATTGTTGCAAATGAAAGGATTTTCTTTCTTTCTTTCTTTTTTTTTTTTTGAGACGGAATCTCGCTCTGTCGCCCAGGCTGGAGTGCAGTGGCGCGATCTCAGCTCACTGCAAGCTCCACCTCCCGGGTTCACACCATTCTCCTGCCTCAGCCTCCCGAGTAGCTGGGACTACAGGCACCTGCCACGACGCCCGGCTAATTTTTGTGTATTTTTAGTAGAGATGAGGTGTCACCGTGTTAGCCAGGATGGTCTCCATCTCGGGACCTCGTGATCCACCCGTCTTGGCCTCCCAAAGTGCTGGGATTACAGACGTGAGCCACCACGCCCAGCCAGGATTTTCTTATGTTTAAAGGCAAAATTGCATTCGTTGTGTATATATACCACTTTTTCTTCGTTTATCTGTTGATGGACACTTAGGTTGATTCAATATCTTGGCTATTGTGAATAGTGCTGCAATGAACATGGGAGTGCAGATATTTCTTTGACATGCTGATTTCATTTCTTTTGAATATATACCCAGTAGTGGGATTGCTGATGATATGATAGCTCTATTTTTAGTTTTTTGAGGACTCTCCATACTGTTTTCTATAATGGCTGTACTAATTGACCTTCCCACCACACTGTACAAGGGTTGCCTTTTCTCCACATTCTCTCCTATACTTATCTTCCATCTTTTTGATAAAAACCATTCTAACAGGTATGAGGTGAGATGTCTCATTGTGGTTTTAAATAATTGTAAAGATTGTGGAGTCCCTGGCTGCTTCTTATGACTCTCAGGAAGTTAAATAGGAAAAAGGAGTAATTTAAAAACTAGGCACATACAATTAAGGACATGTGTGGGCAAACGAAGCTCTCCACTGCAGACTTGAAAGAGTTTCCCATCTCTTCCAGATTCAGACCAGGTATGGCTGAGGAGCCTCTGGCCCTAAATCTAACTCCTCCTGGCTCACTAAGGGATTTGGCTACTCAGTGCATAAAAGTATTTTACTTTTGCTACAAAACATACCATAACATCATGTTGTATACCTTAAATTTATACAATAAAATTTATTTTAAATCATAAATAAGAAATATTATACATAAAAAAATTTTACCTGTCTCACAGGCAGATGCTGATTAACCTCAGGACCAATCTTTGCTGCCTCTTATTGACTCAACATAGCCCAGATGGGGAGGTACAAGGCCTGGTCCAGGAGAAACAGTTTATACACTGAAAGAGGTCAAGAAGGTCAAGACCCCACCAGTCTGTATTGGCATACATGGGGAGTGAATGCTAATGTCCATCAGGCTAAATTGTTAACATTGGTGTACTCACCTGGAATTTAGGGTTTAATATGTTGGTCTGAGCACTTGGGAGAGGCATTAATAGTCTATGAATATATTAATTGAAGCCTGAACTCAATGATGACCTATAGTCAATAAGGTAGAAATGTTTGAGATTACCTGACCTACTCTAGAGGAAGGAATTCACAGGCTTAGGGAAATGGAAATGCTAGAATGGATCAGCCAACTCCTAACCGTACTCCCTAGGAAGGCCAGAGGATGCTCTTTTGATGAAAGCACTATAATATGCATTGGTGAGGGGGATAACAGCATTGTTAAATAGCTCTGTTGTTGCTGTCCTCTGTAGGAAGGAGATGACTGTACGTTATGCCATAATGGAACTGAGTTTCCTGATCCAGTAGGATTCATGACAGTTTAAGAGTGATGGAGACCAGCTGGTGGCCCTTAATCATTACAAACCAGGTGTTTGAAATTACAACAAGCCACAGGGATGGAGTTTTGACTTGTAAGGATCTATGGGAATGATTTTCTTTGCTGTATTTTTCGTTGGAGGAGTGGTTTTCTAACCTCACTGTGTGTCAGACTCACGTTGGGGGCTTGCTAAAACCCAGGTTGCTGGGCCCCAACTCCAGAATTTCTAATTCAATAGGTCTGAAGTGGAGTCTAAAAATTTTTATTTCTAACAAATTCCTAGGTAATGCTGATGCTGCTGGCCTGGACATGACACTTTGAGAACCACTAATCTAAGGCAATAGCTAACTGATGATGTAGTTCTAAGAATGAAATACATGTGCAGCATTCCAATGTACTGCCTTACATGTATAGTCAGAAAAATTCTGCCTTGTGTCAAGTCTTGTGGGCAGAAACAATTTAACTTAGTGTTTTCAGATGTATGCCAATTTATATATTAGGTCCTTTCAATTGAGGAAAAGGTCAGGTCTCTTTGTAAAAGGGCCTTGCAATGTAGCAATGGCTGTATATTTTGCATTTTTTCCAAGCCGTCTCTAAACATATTTCTATAATAATAGAGGAGGAAACTGTGTGGTCCTGATTTCTGGATGAATCTTTATGGCATACTGAGACCAGTTGTAATTGGATAGGTGCTGCACTAAAACCCCATACGGGGATGACCCTGAAAGCCAGCGGGAAAGAGAAATCTTCACAATATGAAGAATCCTACAGCCTTCTCCCAGGGTGACTTTACACTGGAGAAAAGGAAATAATACTCAGAACTTCTGAGTTATTTGATTCTGGCTTTAAATTCATACTGATCCCCAGAGACTCTAAATGCCACCATAGTATTTAAAAGTCAGAGTAGAGATTTACGTAGATCTTGATCATATTCTAAATCTAACAGCATTTCTTAGTCCCAGAATATATAATGAGAATAGATATAATTAGTAACTAGTGGAATCAACACGTTGGTTTCTTGATCCGTGTAATGAAGGCTATTATGATAAGAAAGGGCCAAGCAGAAGCTCCTGGAATGACATTTTTCACCTAGCTGAGGTAGTAAACCAAAAGTAACATCACATTCATGAGGGAATGTCAGAGATTAGTACCACCATAAAACATATAACTGAGGTGGGCGGATCATGAGGTGAAGAGATCCAGACCATCCTGGCCAACATGGTGAAACCCTATCTCTACTAAAAATACAAAAATTAGCTGGGTGTGGTGGCACGTGCTTGTAGTCCCAGATACTTGGGAGGCTGAGACAGGAAAATCACATGAACCCAGGAGATCGCACCACTGCACTCGAGCCTGGCAACAGAGCAAGACTTCATTTCAAAAAAAAAAAAAAAATGCGATATATGAAGAGTGACTATTCCTACTACATATTTGTTTAATTTGACTGTTTGGCTGATGCAAAACATATGGGTCATGGAGCATAAGAGTATATTTTTGCAGACTTAAGTAGGTTGTGAGGCTATTTGCACATATTGTTCCAGTTGTGCAACATTTATGGGAACTAACTAGCACAGCCCTTTAGAAGTTGTTTTATTTTCCATTAACATTGATATGAAAAAATCAGAAGTAGTTTGCATTTACATGGCAGGGACAACAGTATATCTTTACAGGTTTACCATAAGTAACACGCAGCTGATCACTCTTAAAATCTAGAGGGACTTTGGTTTCTTTTATACCCAATAGAACATCAAATATACTATTAAATTGTTAGTGTTATGCTAATTCGGCCTAACAGGCAGGAAGAAGCAAGTACTATAGTAACTTTAGTTAGATATATGCATGTCAGAGTATGGGAGATAAATCCTGTAAAATTTGAAGGGCTTACCACATCAGTGAAGTTTCTAGGATTAGAGTGACACTAAAGCAGGCTATTCTAAAGTGAAAAACAGATGATTGAACCTTAACCTTGAACCCCATCCACCATCAAGCACAATGCTTGGTGAGACACTTCGGATTTTGAATGCAATACGTATTACCTTTGGATGGGCTACTGCTGACCATTTACTGGATAAATGCTAAGGCTGGCAGTTTGAATGAATCCAGGAGAAAGGAAGGTCTCTGCATTAGGTCCTTAGGTCCTGTCTGCATTACAGCCTATCTATAAGATGGTCTCAGCTGTTATCCTTGAAAAACTCCTGGAGTAAAAATCATCTGTGACTTAACTTCCGATATGATACAATTTGGGATTCCCATGTGACTCAGATGAAGCCAACTTAAAAAGTACTTGTACATCTTACCATTCCAGTGACTACTATGCCTCATTAATTTTATGGCCCAGCAGACTCAATGTACTAGAAATGTATGCGATAGACAGAGATACTATTTGGAGTTTCTAGAAAAAGCCTCAAAGGAGAATCATGGCCAGATTTCTTATCTGCCAACAACTATTTTCCATTTAAAAAGCAGTTTTTCTGGCTTGCTTCTGGACCCTACATGACCACAGGATGCAAAGTATGTGACCTGACCTGTCCATAATGAACAAGGTGTTATTGAATCCAGTGAACCTTAAAATAGGATGTGCGTAAGAGCATTCCAGTAGAAATCAGATGTGGCATATTAAGAGCAGCCTGAGAGACCCAGAATGCCCACCAAGTAAACTGCACAAGCAGGTGATTTACACTCCCATGGTACTTGATTCTACTATTTCTCTGCCTCTTCTTCAGTTCATATCTATGGCTTCGTGGGGAATTTCCTATGATACGTTAACAGAGAAGGAAAATATGTGGTCCATTTATGGATGGATTGCATAGTATACTGAAACCAGCTGTAGGGGATAGGTGTAACCTATGCAGGGAGGACCGTGAAAGACAGTGGGAAGGGAAATCCTTCCAGTGGACTGAACTCTGAGCACTACATCTAGTTGTTAATTTCCTATAGAAGTAAAGATGTCCTAAGGTATCAATATACAGTAATTCATGGATGGTGCCTAGCAAACTGACTGGCTGGTCAGGGAGTTGGAAAGAAAATATTTGTGAAGTTGGTGACAAAGAGGATCTGAAGGACACCTCTTGGAACTGTCATGGAGTGTGAGGATATTCTTGTCTCACATTAATGCCTACCAAAGAGATTCACAGTAAATGGGACACTCAGTTTTTAGGTGGTCAAATGACTCAGTCTGTGAATGTCAGTCAAGTTTTTCCAGCTACTCTGTTGCTTGGTCAAAGAGTCCATGTACAATATGGCTGTGATGACTGACTAGAGGTCATACAAAGCTCAACAATATGAGTTTTTCCTCTACAAAGCTGATCTGACTTCAACAAGTTGCTGACTATCAAATTTGCTAGGATCAGGGACCAGCACTGAACTCTTTTTTTTTTTTTTTTTTTTTTTTTGAGATGGCGTTTCATTCTTGTTGCCCGGGCTGGAGTGCAATGGTGCAGTCTCGGCTCACTGCAACCTCTGCCTCCCGTGTTCAAGCAATTCTCCTGCCTCAGCCTCCCAGGTAGCTGGGATTACAGGTGCCTGCCACTATGCCTGGCTAATTTTTGTATTTTTAGTAGAGACGGGGTTTCACCACATTGACCAGGCTGGTCTCAAACTCCTGACCTCAGGTGATACACCTGCCTCGGCCTCCCAAAGTGCTGGGATTACAGGCATAAGCTGCCACGCCCAGCCCAGCACTGAACCCTTGATACAGCATCATTGGTCATCCAACTACCAAGTGACAACTGGATTGCATTAAACCCCTTTCAACCTGGAGGAGGCCATGCTTTGTCCTCACAAAGAAAGATGCAAAGTGCAAATATTGATTTGCCTTTTCTTACAGTGCTTCTAAAATCACTGCCATTTTTGGACTTATAAAATATTTTATCCATCTCCATGGTATACCCATAAAATCACCTTCAATTAACAGAACTTTTTATGGCATTAGTGATTTCAAGCCCACAGAATTTACTGGGTTTACTGTATGTATACCATTCAGAAACAGCTGGCTTTGTAGAATGATGTTCTGACCTCTTAAATGCTTAGCCATAGAGCTAGGTAGGCGATAATACTCTGTTAGGCTATGATGCTGTACTGCATTGTGGTGTTTGCCTTAAATGAGCATCTAATAATATTTTAGAGAGAAAAGGAAAAAAATGCTATAATTTCAACTGTGTTTGCTTCCTCCAGAAACCTCTTTGCTGAGATAATATAAATTTTGGGTTAAAAATAATATCTTACAGGGTCATTGCTTACTCACACTTCATCTTTGTCAGAAATTCTTGTTAGACTAAGACATTTAACTTTGATCACCCTGAAAAATTCATGATATCCATAATGTCTACTATGGACCCTCCCTTAGATGTGACACTGCAATGAACTGCACATCTTGAGCATCTGTAGGTAGTGGCCCTGCATGTGTATGGTACATTACAGTTTTCAAAGCCTGTTGCATAGCATTTTGTGTCAGCATCTGAGATGAATGTGATAAATAGTATAATAAACAAGATTTAACAGAATAAAATATTTGCATCACAGGTGTATGTCTTCTAATTTAAGGTGATTTTATTCAACTCTTATTCTTCTTACTCCAGCTAATTAAAACCCACATTGACACTTTTAGGCATTGAGCAGCAACCCCAGGTGTTGGCTTGACTGCCTGATTTTATTGATTTCATTTGTTTGTGGCTTTAGCTGTGAGTGGCTGGGTACATTAGAACCTGGTATGGAATCTGCCACTATAGGAATTGAAGACTTTATTTACTTTTAATAGCTGCATTATGGCCTATATATAAGCAGGTCTCAGCTATTATCCTTGAAAAACTCCTGGAGTAAGAATGTTCTCTGACCTAACTTCCCATATGATTCAATTTGGGATTCCCATGTGATTCCCATGTGACTCAAATGAAGCAACTTAGAAAGTACCTGTATATCTTACCACACCCGTGAGTGTATTTCCTTAGCTGCTAATGCTCTTCTATTCCAGTAAAAATGACTTTATACTTTTACAATTTCTGATCTTTGTGTTGTCATGAATTAATTTTTAAAAAATCCTGCTTTCTTTCTGAGACCTTTAAGAAAGAATTTTCTTTTGAGTATTTTCATTTTTATTTCAAGAGAACAATTTAAAATATGTTTTCTCACAGATAGTAGGCATTTAATTAGTGATCATGAACTACTTACTGCGTTATATGCCAAAATTACATTAAAGAAGGGGTAATTAGTGATAGAAGCCAATGCCAAATAAATACAGAAATTCCATTCTACTGAAGTCCACTTCATGGGGGCAGGATGTGTTTTTAGTATTAGCATCTTTGGGGTGAATTATGATGTTGTTGAAGGCATTTAATTCAATGAATACTCATTTTTATTGCATCACTTTTTACCAATACTGGTAAAGTAACAGAACATTCTATTCCTTTAATTTGCCTGAGCAATATATCATAGTCATAAGCAAGAATTAGAACTGCACCTACCAATTACTGAACAAAAATTAGGGCTGTGAATAATCACAACACCTCGGTCTAGGCAGATGACCTCATCTGCTTATTTTCCTACCACGTATAACAAAATAATGGTTGGTAAAGGATATTAACAGCTGTTTTAATTTGAAATTAAACTTTTATAAATCAAATCAGTACTTCCCCCCAATAAAAGAGATCACTGAGATTGATTTAACTGTCAGTGTCTTAAATCTTTTTAACTCCTGTCTCAGTGGGAGAACTGGGGAGTCACATTTTTAGAATTCCTTTACTTGGTGCAAATTTCAGGTGCATGATAAATTTGTTTATTTGATTTGACAATATACGTAGCTTTGTAGTCATTATTCTTCTTCTTAAAAATCAAAACATTTTATTTGTAAAAATGTTACCTGAATTGATAGTGTGATTTAAAAAAAAATCAAATTAAGAATAATCTGTGGAGCAGAAGGGAACATATTATTGAGAAGGTTAACTTGGTGTAGCTGAATACATTTTAAGTTTGAAATTCTTGAATGATTGTATGTATGTAATTACCCTGAAATTGTAGCAACACATAGTCTTTTTCCCCACCTATATCTTGTGTCTGTTGGTATATTTACTCGAGTATTAGATTTCCTTATATATATTTGGGTCTCTAAATACTCATTGATTTATTTTTTTCAGCAAACAGTTATTGAGTGCCACTGAGTGCCAAACACTGTGCTAACACTCGAAAAGGGAGGTGTTGGGGGCAATGAATAAGACCTCATCCTCTTTGTAGGATGAAAAAGCCTTTCAAATAGAATCTATAACTTTGACTGGTATTAGATAAGCCTTTGGAGATTCTTTAGTGACTGCAGTTTGTTTACCATGCTCAGAGCCAACTGAACCTAGAGCATTTAAAATGTGTAATTTATCATATGTTTATTGCGGCACTATTCACAATAGCAAAGACTTGGAACCAACCCAAATGTCCAACAATGATAGACTGGATTAAGAAAATGTGGCACATATACACCATGGAATACTATGCAGCCATAAAAAATGATGAGTTCATGTCCTTTGTAGGGACATGGATGAAGCTGGAAACCATCATTCTCAGCAAACTATTGCAAGGACAAAAAACCAAACACCGCATGTTCTCACTCATAGGTGGGAGTTGAATAATGAGAACACGTGGACACAGGAAGGGGGACATCACACACCAGGGCCTGTTGTGGGGTGGGGGGAGGGGGAGGGATAGCATTAGGAGATGTACCTAATGTTAAATGATGAGTTAATGGGTGCAGCACACCAACAAGGCACATGTATACATATGTAACTAACCTGCACGTTGTGCATGTGTACCCTAAAACTTAAAGTATAATAAAAAAATGTGTAATTTAGAAGGAGGAGAAAATTTAATATGTACATTCATAACATGTTCCAGTCATAAGTAATCCTTAATACTTTGAACTACTTAGAAATCTGATATAGTGTCTAGTAAGGAATTGTATACCATAGGAGAATATTTATTAAATGAAACAAAATTATTTAAATTCTGCCCTGTAATAGAAATTGACATTCATGGATGGACACAATTTAAGCTGATTTTTATCTGTAAGCTTTATAGATTTTTCCTTTACTAGGGATCCTTCCAACTACCTTCTAAGAGGACCTTTGGAGATGTTTTCCTCAAAACATTAGGTTGAAAAAGTCTAATCTACTTATAAAAAAGAAAGTCTACTTGATCAAGCTTAGCAACTTCATTTTCAGGAATAACTTTTCTATGTAACCTGATATCAACAAGGAAATAGGTAGTATTTATAACTTCTTTCCATTTAGAGAACTGCTGATGGTTCTGTTTTATTGACTCTTCTTAATCTACTAATTCTCTGTAGGAATTTATATGATTCAATAGCCTAAACTAGAATGGTTTATTTATCTACTATTGGACAAAGAGGAAAAAGTTTCAAGTGCTGATAGTTACCAAACTTCCAAATCCCTGTGAGCCCGTTAGAGTTACCAGAAAACATTAATTATGATACATGGTGAGCACACAGGACTTTCAGCGTTAAACACATCTCAAACCACAATGATTTGTTCTTATTTAATATTGCCAATCAGAAATGTTGCTCTTTGAAAGTCATTACTATTTTTACTTGAATCTAAAATGTATTAACAGCTTTATGGCTTTTTATTAACTGATTATTAAGTAAAACTAAAGCTTTCAAAGTTTTCATTATTACAAACGTTGATAAAATTGTTCTGTCCCTTAGAGTATGGTTTCATTATAGCAGTTCAAAGAAAAAAGCCAAGTAGGAGTTTATAGATATAAAAATGGGAGGGGGACTAATTATGGAATCTGAAAAAGTGAAATGATGTGGTATCATTTGACATTTAAATTTGAGAAGTAGATCAGTATATTACAATCATTGCGCTTACTGTTTTACATGAAATTGTGGAGAATTGTCTGGATTCCCACTTTACTTTGTTGGGACTCGGAAAAAAAATACCTCAGAATGAAGGTCTCAGAAGCAAAAGCTTCTTTGACTTTCTCCTGCCCTCCTGTCTCTCGCCCCATTCGCCTATATCCAGCCATAGAAATGAGAATCCCTCTTTCCCAAGGCATGTCGTAGAAACTTGAACTTCTTTTCCCTAAAGCCCCCCATAACACCTAAAAATATTACTCAAACTTTCTCTCTGCCCTGCTGTGTAAAAACTGGCCATAAATAAATTATCTGACATTGTTTTACTGTAGGTCTTAAGACCCCCACCCGCCATTCAAGAGAGAGTCCTGCCCCATACCCAGAAGGAGGAAATGCATGCTCAGAGAGGCCAAGAAGAATCTAGACAGACCTTCCCCACTCAACCTATTAGCATTAGGTAGTAAATTTTTTGTCCAATCTTGTTTGAGTATGGCTGTTCATACTTTGTTGAACTGAAGCATATAAATGGATACTTTTCCCTGCATCTTTGGGTTTTCATTCTGAAGGCTCTCATGTACACATTAAATACATTTGTATGCCTTTTCTGTAATTAATTTGCCTTTTGTGAGTTGATTTTTCCATGAACCTTTAGAGGCTAAAGGAGTTTTCCCTTGGTCCCTACAACTTTTATTTTTCATTTTTCATAGAAAGCTGTGTTAACATTAGTAAATCATGTGAAGAGGTTACAGTAATATGCAAAGCTTTCTTTTTGTGTGTGAGTGGTGGTGTGGCCTTTTAAACAATCTTTAGATATTTATAGTAGATGGTTACATAGTAAAACGAACCCCAGTGAATCAGCTGCTTAGACTATGAAGTATTGTGTAAGGAGATAACAAACTACTTGGGTGCTCACAATGGTAGACGTACATGAGCTTCTGAACAAGTCACAGGAAATGAGAAAAGATGAACTTAAAATAAATCACTTGTTAGAGACAACAATGAGAAATGCTAGAGAGAGAAATGCTTTGTAAACAGGTGGGTGAGCAAGTGCTGTGGAGACCTATAGAAAATCAGTGGACCAGGATAGATTATTCATCTTTCACACCAAGCTCACAATTTTAGCCACTCAATAGGTTAACTATCTCTTCTGTGTCCTTGTACCATAGATCACACTGTTAACACCAGCTGTGTCACTCTTAGTGGGGTTATTTTTATTTGCCATAACTAGCATAGTTTGGGAGCTCACCATGTCCCAAGCATTATACATGTATTATTTTCTTTTACATATGTTATTTCATTTTCTCCTTACAGCTATTTCATGAGGCAGGTGTCAATATCTCCATTTATAGAAGGGGAGACTGAGACTTGGAGGGATCAATTTATTATATAGCCAAAAATGGCCAGAGAGCAATGTGAATCCTTGTGCATCTGACTCCAGAGTCCATCCTTTTCAACCTTATGTTTTTCTATCATCTGTAACATTACCTATTACATTACATAAGAAAGGGTAAACAAATAAGCAAACTCAACATCACACACACATCAATTAGTGTGTGACAGACTGAACATGGATTAGCAGAATCTTCTTTTAATTTCCGAGACATGTATGAGGTAGAATATTTTAAGATGTATAGCTGTGAGGGGTTGCAGAACTAGTCTTGGAGGTACATCAGAGTGCTTAATTGATATTGTTAGCCATTTGCTCTACATATTTGTTAACAATTTGCTGTATTTTGAACTATCTTACTGTATGTCTGTCATAGTTCTTGGAGGAAGCTCTGGAGTCAGACATCTTTGGGTCAAAGATCTGGTTATCCTGCTAGTAATGTAACTTTGGTCACATTTCTTACCTCTTGTTGCCTCAGTTTTCCTGGTTGGAAATGGGGACACATGTAGCATCTACTTTATGAGGTGTTTGTGAAGATTCAAAGTGATAATACACACAAAATACTTAGAACATACCCTGGCACATAGAAGAGTTGCATAAATATTAGCCATGATTTTTATGATTTTGCATATCTTATTAAATTCTCAATTGTCTCAGGCTATGTTGATGAAAGTCACAGTATTTCTACACCTTTAAGACACGAATAACTTTTAGGCTATAATACAAGACAGTCATGCAAATAAGCATATGTGCTCATGAATGTTTGTGGCTAATTTGTTTAAATTCTCTTTACATAACAGATTAGGATTTGTGGTGCTACATGCCACACAAGTTGTGTAGGTCTCCAATAAACCAAAATAAAATAAAAAAAGCATATATTACTCCATCCCTTAACACTGTAAGCAGGGACTCACTGGAGCTGCTAGCATTTATATATCGTATGAAGGATACCACAGTTCTAAAGACTGCTAATAGAGATTCTAAAGACTTTGGTGAGGCATGGTAGCTCACACCTGTAATCCCAGCACTTTGGAAGGCCAAGGCAGGAGGATTACTTGAGGCCAGGAATTTGAGGCCAGTTTGGGCAACACAGTGAGACCCTGTCTCTACAAATTTTTTTTTTAAATTAGCCTGGCATGGTGGTATGTGTCTGCAGTCCTATGTAGTTAGGAGGCTGAGGTGGGAGGATCCCTTGAACCCAGGAGTTTGAGGCTTCAGTGAGCCACTCCACTCCATCATGCGAGACAGATTGAGACACTGTCTTTAAAATAAGTAAATAAATAAATCCATCCATCAACTATCCATCTGTCCATCCATCCATCCATCCATCCATCCATCCATCCATCTATCCATCCATCCATCCATCCATCCATCCTTCCTTTGTTGGATCCATGTTACCTGCTTAAGAAATGACAGGCAATCAAAAGATAATTGATTAGTTTCTCAAGCACCAATAATAATTTAGTATGTTTTTCCCTTTGTCTCTAGAACCTTGAAATACATGTACTGAACATGTGTTAGATGATTATTCCTAGATTTGCCTTCTTTGTGGTAAGAGATCTTTAGAATTTTGGGATATGAGAGGGCCAAATGTTTGATTAGTGGCTTTCCTTTTATTTTCTTCCTGTCCTCTGACAATCATTTGTTTTGACACTTAGACCTTGGATGTAATTACCCTGATCCTAGTTTCATCTGTACAAGAGCAAAAATGATACCTCTTTTAATGCCTTTTTTTGAGGATTTACTAAGATAATTTATGTGAAGTTCTGGCATATAACGATGTTTGATGTACTTTAAAACTTAGGCTATTTGCGACTGGTGCTTTCTTTCTCTCCTCTCTCCTCTTTTTACATCTAAGGTTTTTAACTGGTTTTCTGCCTAATAATCCTGACTCATATAGTACAGTACTCTCCAAAGTTGAATACCCAGAAGGCATGCACAGTGATCCAGTGGAGCATCTGAAAAATATTAGAAATTCTACTGATAATTACTTGTTATCTAAGTAAAAAACAAAGTTTAGTAATTATTTAACATAAAGGCTGAGATTAGAACTTATATATAATGTATAAATACATATATTATGTATGAATGCTGAAGCTTTTCTAAAGAGTGCTTGATAAAAAATTTGTACGTCATTGATCTGTTCTTTATTTATTTAGAGACAGGATCTCACTCTGTTGCCAGGATGGAGTGCAGTGGTGCAATCATAGCTCACTATAACCTTGAACTCCTGGGTTCATGCAATCCTCCTGCCCTGGCCTTTCATGTAGCTAGGACTACATTACTAAATTTACCTATCATTTAGTACCTGAATGAAGCTTTATGGGTGACAGACAGAGGATTTTGGAAAAACTTTCTGAAAACTTTCTTTGGGTCCAGAATTTGAGCAGGTCACGAGGAGGTAATCTTATTACAGGTGCCAAAGTACAATGTCACTCAGTGTTAGTGCTTGGATCTTTTGATTTTTTGCAGTTTATTGTGGTGTAGCTTCAGTGTAGTTTTAGCATAGTTTTATTGTTGTTATTGTTAAAGAAAGAACTATGTTGCGGAAGCTGGTTTGTTCCACATGTTCTGTTAAGGTTGCAATCTTATTTGAAGAGAAAAAAATGCACAGATAATATGCAGTACAAATTCATTGTTTGTATTATGATTAGCAGTTGACAAGATATCCATCTTATAAACTGAATAAGTTCTGTTTAAATTGGTTGCATTGGTAATTAATGAAAAGTGGTGCTAGGCTACTTGTTGGGATTTGTATTCTAAGAAGATTTTCTTTAATTTTGAAGCAAACTGATAGAAGTTCACGCAGACGTCATCTGTGCTTCTGTTGTTGGGACTCAAAGATGTGTAGTAGAAAGATTTTTCATCAAGCTTAACTTTACTTAATGATTAAAGCAATTTTTGCAAAACCGTGTGCTACAGGAGAAATCTGTATTCTTGTTGGATTTCAAAGACATTTTACAATACTACTTCCACTTGCACAAGGGAAAAAATTTTACAGAATAGTAAGCTATTTGTTTTGAGGATCGGACTAATCAATTTCAGTGATTATAAACTTCTGGTCTTCACATTGATGGGTTATGTAATAGTGTTGAAACTGTGCATATTAACAATACATGAAATGGTTTTAAATGTCTTTTATGAACAGTGTCAATTAGAGAAGGGGCTAAATTAACTTTGACTGCAAAAGCTCATATTTTGATGGCAAAGATGCTCTTCTACTCTCAGTAAAAGTTGTTCTTTTTACTGACTCAAAGTCTATTTGGTACTCTTTTAAGATTAAAACTACACCCCTAATTATATAATCAGGGAGAGTACTAGAGTGATTATAACTACATGTTTTTCTGCAATCTTTGAACACAATATCAAATGCTGGTGTTCTGAGTAGTCTGTTTCCAAATATCCAAGTTTAGACTGGACCAAGAATATATGTTAGAAAACATGTCTGATGAGTGTTTCAAGGCTGGTCACATCATCTGATTGCATTTGGAGGACGCACATTGGCTTGGGCTGTGAGCTGTGTATGAATGGCTACAAGAAGAAAAATCCTTCTATAAATTCAAGTCATTTATATGCAGTCAGTGTGAGAAACATGTGCATAAGGAGTACCTTTTATGCTGAACATACACAATAGTTCCAGAGGATTGTCTTTATAATACATCATACTATATGCAAAGATATTTAGAAAATATTTGCACGAAAGTGATGGCAAAACCATTGACTGGTCTGGAATGGGTTTGGCTATCACAAAGACAATCTATAAGAATGTTTTCTCTTTTCTTTTTTTTTCAAGATGAAGTCTCACTCTGTTGCCCAGGCTGGAGTGCAGTGGTGGGATCTTGGCTCACTGCAACCTCCGCCTCCCGGGTTCAAGTGATTCTTCTGCCTCAGCTTCCCAAGTAGCTGGGACTGCAGGCATGCACCACCATGCCTGGCTAATTTTTGTATTTTTAGTAGAGATGGGGTTTTGCCTTATTGGCCAGGCTGGTCTCGAACTCCTGACCTCATGATCCACCCGCCTCCGCCTCCCAAAGTGCTGGGATTATAAGCACGAGCCACTGCGCTCGGCCCCAGGATGTTTTTTCATGTTCCAGTCACCATGGAGTCGCTCAGCAGAAGCTCTTGCTTCTAGGGGGATTTCAGAGGAAGTGCCAAGAAATTGTGCTCAAGAATCTGTCCAGGTTTGCAGCTAGGGTAAGGGTTTCTTTCAGTAGAGCTGCAAAGTCAAAGCAGAAATAATTCTCAGGCTTGTGAAATGCCTTAAGTTGAGACAGCTAGTATTTTTATATCAACTCTAGATTAATATTCTGTTCTTTTAACATTTTGTAGTTCTGTGTTGTAGAATTTTAAGTCAGAAGTTAATGCAGAGTTAATTTTACAGACATGAAAATTTGTATCATGAAGGCCTTCCCATTTCTTGAATGTTTTTCTTTTGCTACTAAGTACAACAGGAGAAAAATTAGGTGATTTTTTTGGGTACCAATTTTAAGTTTGGTAAGAATGGAAAGATGCTTAAATAATAGGTAACTTTAAGTAAGTAATTGCAGAGGGGGCAGATAAAAGGCACCATTCATCAAGTGTCAACTATGTCCCAGCTATTTAGCTAAGTGCTTTACATGAGCTATGTAATGTAATCCTCACATTAACCCTATGAGGTAGGTAATATTGTCTCCATTTTACATAGGAGGAAACTGACCATCCAGAGAAATTAACAGATTTTAAAAATGTCCTACAACTAGTAAATGACAGAACTGGGATTTGAACTAAGAGCTCCAGGCTCTAAAGCACATGTTCACTTTTTAGTGTTTTACTTCCCACACATGGTCATTTAAAATGGCATTATTTAGTCATAGATTGAATACAGCTGTCATGAGAAATCAGCTTGTTCTGTGTGAGGGTAAGAGTCACTAAGGATTATTTGCTGGTTTCTTTAAATTGACTTGGAGAGCTAAGTCTCTAGGAGAAGACAGATGTCTTCATTTACTACCTGGAAGGATAAATGTTGCCACACTTGCACAAACATATTGTATTGCTAGAAACCAGCATACACATTTGATGTGGAATGAAAATACACTCTTTGTTTGGCCCAGCTCATTAATTTTAAAATGCCTAGAGCCCAAAGCAGCCCCAAACAGCTGGAATACTACCTGCTATTCCAAAATAGGCACTAAAATCCTCTCTCTATTTATAAAAAATCAAACTGCTCTCTTTTCTTAACAAGCTTTGTCAGTGAAAAAGGAACCAAAACTGATTGCCTGGTGTTTTTTCTTACTTTGCATTGAGTCTTGCATTATATTGCTGTTGTGATGAAATCTGAAGTATACACAAAAATCAAACACATTTCCTGCCTGTAGGAACCTTTGTAAAAAACAAACATTAATTATATAAAAACATATTCCTAGGCCACACAATATTAATTTTAAATAATTGAGTCAGTACAAACATGTTTTTGTATTTTATATAGAATGGATTTTCTCTTTTCCTTTCTATGTACTTTCCTCTTTACAAAACAAGAGTTACTTTAAAAATTCATTGTAATTCTTTAGACTGCCTCCTCTGGATATTCCATTTTTGATGCCTATTTGAGAATTTATTCATTTATGCAGTGTGAAGTTGTGCAAAGAGCAGTAGACTGAGTGTCATTGGCCCAACTTATAGTTTTATCTTGTGAGGAGTAGTGTCTAGCCCAGTGCCTGATGTATTGTAGGCACTTCTTAGATGCCCACTGATTTTTTGTAAAATATCTGCTAGCTTAGTGACTTTGGGCAGTTCTCTAGCCATCTATTTCCTTATTTTAAATATGTAACGTTTACAGATGATTTCTAGGGGCCCATAGCTAGCTCTGCAATGCTGTAAAGGAGGAAAAACAATTTTCTCCTCTACCTTTCATTAGTTATTAGTTGGGACTTCTAAATGTCTAATTTCTAATGTTTAAAAGACATTAACATGAGAACAGCATCTTCTAAAACTTCTAATGTCTAAAAGACATTAACATGAGAACAGCAAACAGAAGTTTAATAACATGTGTACTTTCTATATACATGATAGCTCAGAGAAATGAGTAAATATCTATTTGGAGTAAGTCTTAAAGAAGTCACAAATTCCAGGAACATGAAGATAATGGGTGAGGCAGCCAGTCAGGAGCAAAAATGCTTTTAAACAATTACCCCTGGGCATAGGTGCCACCCCCAGGGAGTGAGGGGATGACTATAGTCTTATGTCTCTCCAGGCTTGATAAATTTTGTATTCCTCATATAGCTTAGACTTCTCTGAGCTATTTTTCTTTTTTCAATATTTTTAACATTCACTATAGAACTTGTTAAGCCAAATATGTCCACTGGGAATGCTAGAAGTTTATTCCAATGTTTTCTCCATTGGTTATAACATTTTAAGGAAAGTTACTCTTTTGGAATGAGGTTTTTATAGTTAGGTTATGATCCAAGTGCAAATATTACCCTGATAACTTTATAGCCATCACTTGGCTTAGATAAAAAAATGATGATACATTCAGCCTGATCAAATACCTTGTTAATTAGACTTTGTTCAATTAAATTTCTCCCAAAGGGTACATTTGCCATTATTAAAACATTATTATTTTTTTTTTACTTACTCACTGTAAGTACAAATAAAAATATTCAAAATATATTTAAGTATGTGAATTACCATGGAATTACTGTTACTTCTTTCTAAGATGTTGATTTTGAACAAAATAATACTAATTTGGTTGCATGAATTCTTTTGTCTTCATTGAAAAGTCAATTACTTTAAAGATGCTTCTTTGTTCTCCGTTAAATCAATTCACTCCTAAATGTAATTCAAAAGCATGGCCCCAGGGGAGTACTTTTGAAATGGCAGAGTGGGGACATCTGAAAATTCACTCCTTAAAAGCAATGAGAACACTGGCAAAAATGGTCAAAATAACTTTTTCAGAACTCTGGAAATTAAGGCTTGCAACAAGAAAAATGGCAGAATTGATATAAGAACAATGATTTTTGTGGTATTTTAATTTACCCTATTTCCATCTCGCTCTCTCTAGGATCACAATAGCCTTGTTTAGGGGGAAAGGGAGAGCATCCCCCCTTTGCCCACCCCAGCCCTCTGAAGGTTTGCTGAAAAATCACTAACGTGAGGCAGATTGATTAATAGGAGAAAAGGCATACACATTTATTCAATGTGTATACACAGTGGCTTTCAGAATTAAGACAAAGATACATTATCCGTTTTTAGGCTTAGATTCAATGAAGTATGGACATACCTGTAGAAATATGATTGTTCAAAAGGATATTGTTAGTGGTGGCGAGTCCAAACAGGTCCACAGCAACCTTCGATTCTTGCCTCCTCTGAAGAAAGAATTTGACCGAGGGGCATAAGGCAGAGTGAGAGAACCAGACAAGTTTTGGAGGAGGAGTGAAAGTTTATTAAAAAGTTTTAGAGCAGGAATGAAAGGAAGTAAAGTACATTTAGAAGAGGGCCAAGTGGGTGACTTGAGAGATCAAGTATGTGATTTGACCTTTGACTTAGGATTTTATATGTTTCATTAGCATGCTTCTGGGGTCTGCATCTCTGCATCTCTTATATCCTGATTCTTCCTTGGGGTGGGCCATCCAGATGCACAGTGACCTACTAGGACTTTGGAGGGGCTGAATGCACAGTGTGTTTACTGAAGTTGTACATATAGTCACTTGAGATGTTTTTTCCTTACCAACTGAGTGTTCCTAGGGGAAGGTCATCTGTCATTTTGCCTCTTAGGGTGCATGCTTGAGCCCACTCACCCAACTCCTGAGATCTTATTGGGAAGCTGCTGATTACCAGTTTCAGATGTTTTCTGTCTATTGGGAGACTGCCTTTTCCTGGCACTGGCTGCGACCAATTATTATTTTAGCAAGACTGTATAACAACCACCTTACCATCACCTGATGGTTGCCTGACATTCCTGGTGAAGAAGCAGTGGACCCTCTCCTACCATGCTCGTATCTCACTAACTACCTTCTATAACAATATGATCTAGTGTTAAAAAACTGAGTGGGGAAACCCAGCAAGTCCTGTCTGTCTAGATTCTTCTTGTCCTCTCTGTGCAGCAGTCCTTCCTTCTGGGTGTGGGATGGGGCCCCCTCTGGAATGTCAAACAAAATAGATTAGATAATTTCTTTATGGCCTGTTTTTACATAGACTATTTTTAGTTTCTAAGGCTGGCTTTTGGGAAAAGGGGTCCTGCTTTCTATGACCCACCTTGGGGAAGAGAGATTCTAGTTTCCATGGCTAGCCTTGCGGGAGAATGGGACTGAGAGACAGGCGTGCAGGAGAAGGTCAAAGTAAAATGTTTGCTTTTCAGCTACTGCTAAGGCCTTCATTTTGAGGCATTGTTTTCTGAGCCCCAATCTTGAAAGTCAGTAGTCACACAACCATGGTAGCTGTGAAAGCCACAGCTGAGCAGCCACTGAAAAAAGAAGAATGGATTTCGAGCTGCCTCAAAAGCTCCATACCCCTGAGACAATTTCATAAATTGTAAAACTGTGTTTATTGCTTTATAATGTTTAAAGATGTAATTGTATCAAATAATGTAAGAGCAAAACGTAAAATGTGAGAAAAGAAAACATAAAAGTAGACTTAGGTTACCATGGGTTAAGCAATTGTTTTTAGATATGAAGATCTGCTTCCTTCTCCTTTTCCTTTACTTATTTATGCCTGGATAAATATTACTTCCCTTGAGAAGCCTTTTCCTATGAATTGCATTCTCTGCATCCTACTCAAATTTGTGTTCCCATGGGAGTATACCTACAGGAAAACATTCATCATGATGTTATATTGTTTATATTAGTGCCTTTGAATCTCTCTCCACAGCTAGGCTTAGGAACATTTTTGTATGTTCAAGACTAGCAGTGTCTGACATATAGTAGGGATTCAATATACAGTTATAAAATTTTAAAATAAATT
This sequence comes from Pongo abelii, assembly GCF_028885655.2. NCBI lineage: Eukaryota > Metazoa > Chordata > Mammalia > Primates > Hominidae > Pongo > Pongo abelii. The sequence goes on from NC_071993.2 coordinate 76,939,712, forward strand.
TTGGACCAAGTTGCTTAGGGAATAGGGTAGAATTACTTCTAATAGAAAGTATAAGTTAAAAAATAATATTTATTATGATAGTCTTATTTTCTGTTTACTTTAAATGATAATGTGAAATCATTATTTGTGTAATAGGACATATTGGTGTTATCATTAAAATGAAACTTCGCAGTTTTCTATTGGCCACAATGATTGGCAACTCTCTCTGCGTTGTCGTATGGACCTATCATGAGGTTTTCTATGTAGAGAGTAGTCAATATTTATTTGATGGATCAGTGAATGAATGAATGAATTCATCCTATGAAAGCATAATCCAAGGATCTTTTCCTTAGAAATCATTATCATTCTTGTTACATTGAAAATGTCCTCTAAAAAGTAAGATAAATTGAATTTGATTCATTTGGCTGGTGGGATATTTATATTCAGAACTAAAGTGAATTGATTACATATCAATTATCCATGATTAATAATATAATACAAGTGATTGTCCCATTAGACATTTTTTCATGCTATATGACATAAAGGACAGTAACAATCTGTGAAATTGAAGTATCTTGGAAAATTAATTTTTATTCCAAATAAACTTAACTAATAAGGAGTCCCTACTGAATTATAAATATTTAAAGATATCTGCAAATTATAAACCATCATATATATTAGAAAAAAATTAGTCTGAGTAGAGAAGCAGTGCTGTGCATTTTTTTCCTGACTTATTGGGCTCCTTTTAAGCTTTGCAATCAAATAAATTTCTCTAGTCACTCAGAAGTGTAAATAAAGAGCACTCAGCATGTTGATATATTTTACATTTAGTGAAGGTGCTGCAGAAGGAAAACAAAAGGACTTGCAACTGAATCAAAGTGATGAAATGTAGTGGATTACATAGATCAGGCAATAAATAAACTATTGACCAGAGTATGTTCAAGTGAACATTTTTATTAGAAAATAACTTTGAAAATGCTAAACAAGTCTTTATTTCTGCTATTGGTCTTATTTAGTTAAATCTTGCTATTTGATTAAATCATTTTTGAGGTGAAAAATATTTGACTGTCCTCTCATTTTTTTTTTCAAAAGTATAAAGATCATGACCTAAAATCAGTAATAGGAGAAAAAATAAAGACAGAATGGTGGAGGGAGGATAATGATGAAAATGTCAAAGGTAAAAATGTGTAGAATTGCTATGTTTTGTGGGAAAGCCTACTTTCCCTCTGAAGATTTGATGATTGACACATTTTGCCAAAATAAACTGACAATAGACAGATTAACGGGCAAAAAAGACACAAAAGTTTATTATTGTGCACATACATGGATATGAGAGTCCCACAGATATAAGACTCAAAGAAACAGACAGACAGTTGAAGCTTATATACCCTCTTCATTGGGGAAGGGAAATGGAGGAAATATAGGCAATTTTGAGGGATTGTAAATGACTTTTAGGGAAATTGAATGGTCCCAGTGATAGATGCAGGAGGCAGATAAGGGAACCTGCACAGGGTCTTGCCTGGGCATGCCTGCAATGCACTGGGGGCCTATGTGCACACTGGGAGAATGGGATGGAGTCACCAAGAATTCACACCTTATGCAGGGGCAGGAGCCGGGCCTTTTCAGCTTGTGTGTGGTAACCTGGTATTCAGTCTGTGAAGTGGGAGCCTGTTGACAGGACCCCCTCACCTGTTTGCTGAGAGCTTTCTTTTTGCCCAATGAACTCTGCTCTCCTTACCTTTCAATGTATCTGTGTGCCTAATTTTTCCTGGTTGTGAGACAAGAACCTGGACTTTACCCGAACTAAGGAGCAAAAAAATCCTGCATCACCAGGAGACAGAAATTAGCTTGCAAATGGTTCTCTTTGGCATTTGAATGAGCTTTAGAGACAGACACTATTTTCTGACAAAGTCCATCCAGTTTTGGTTACATTCGTTAGTCTTCTTTCCTGCCATAAATAATTAAATTTCAGGGGGTGGGACAAAAGACAATTCTGTGCCTTTTGGAAAAGCTCAGATAAAGGAATTTGAGAGAGAGGGTTCCACTCTGTGCTTGAAGTGAGAAACAGGAGATCAGAAAGTCCTTGGTTCTGAGGCTGCTTATGAGGCCTTTTGATATCCTTTAATTTAAAAGAACTCAGCATGCCAAAGCACCATACTTTGGGGTATTGTTCTCTGAACTCCTACAATTTCTATGGTAAGGCCTATTATTTAATATATTTTTCTATAATTGTGTAATAGATATGATTTTTGGTAACTTTTATGAAGTAATGATAGATGTCATCTGTTTTTATCAATAAATGAAATTTTCTCTGTCCGTTTCTTTCATTTTCTCAGTTTTTTCTCCTCCACCTCCCCTAGTAAACCTTATCAGTTTGGAGTAGTTGAAAGAGCACTGAGTCAAAAGCCTTGATTTTATATCTGGCTGTGACTGGAACTAGCTGGGTGGCTTTAGGAGGTTAGATTTTGTGAAAGGAAAATAAAAACTCAGGACCCCAATTCACTATGCCAAAAGGAAAAAGTTAAGCTGAAGGCTGAGTCAGCCGCCTTTCCTTTTGTTCCTAAGCAGATAGCTACAGATAAAAGGTTAAATATCTCCCCGTAGCTACATAGTGTTCACCTTAACTTATGTAAAGTGCCAATTTACTAAGCACAAGACAAATACCTAATTGACTATTACCCTATCTGCCCCTTTCCTCTTGCAGTGTGTGTATTTCTATACCCTCCCTCCTTCCCCTCCAGCCTGCTTTCCCCCTTTACATATTGAAGCCCTCAAGTTCATCTTTGGAGAAAGACAGACCGCAGACTGTTTCTGTAATTTTATGTTTATTTCTTAATAAGGGTATGTCCTTAACCCTGGCAAAATAAACTTCCAAATTGGTTGAGACCTGTCTCAGACACACTTTGGTTTACAAATGAATGATTTTATGGCTCTCTCCAGGTTCAAAATGTTATTGTTATGTATGTATACTAATAGACTAATGATGGGTTAATGGTTATGTGTCCTTAGTCTTTCGAAGGCTTGGTGTTGCTTAGACTCTAGGTTTTATGACTGACTCAATGTATTTGGGGTGCAGTAAATGTCACTTATTTAGTATGGATCCCATATGTCAGTTTTTCTGATTACTGCTCCATGGGTAAACAACTCAGGACTCAACACCACCTTTGCATTCTCCAGAAAAAATTTACCCACGCCTAAAGCATCAGTAAGTAATGTTGATTGTGCTGAATGTTATTTTGGAGGTGAGGACTGAGATCTGATTTTATCTTGCCCAAATTCCTTTCTAAGGGGTCTGGGGAGTCATGCCCTACAAACCATAAATTCTCATCAGATGGGTTTTATTTAACCCTGTATATCATGGCTTACTTTCCAATCTGACTATAGCATAACAAGGGAAAAAATCAAAATGTTTTACCCCAAAATATATTTCCTTGCCATACCTTGAAATTGACCTGCAAAGACTGTGGGTAAAATCCACATTCTACAGAGAATCTCCTTCCCCCTTTGTTTTCCTTCCTTTCTTTCTAGATCCAGGAGGCAGTCAACTGAAAGGCAGGTACCTTTTTAGGTCTGATAAGAAACATTGTACAATCTGCTCTTTCTCTGAAGTCTGCTATCTGAGAGATTCCTCTGCACAATACAACTTGGTCTCCACAATCCTTTATCTTAACCTGAACATTTCCCTTCCACTAATCCCCAGTCTTCAGATAAACTCAACTAATTTTCAACCAGAAAATGTTTAAATTTACCTATAGCCTGGAAGCCCCTGCTTTGAGTTGTCCCGCCTTTCTGAACCAAACCAATGTATTTCTTAAATGTGTTTGATTGATGCCTCATGCCTCCCTAAAATATGTAAAACCAAGCTGTACCCTGACCACCTTGGGCACATGTTCTCTGGACCTCCCAAGGGCTGTGTCACGGGCCATGGTCACTCATATTTGGCTCAGAATAAATCTCTTAAAATGTTTTACAGACTTTGATTCTTTTCATCATCAAAGGAAAGCTTTTACCTTGCACATTCCATAACAACAGTAAAATCTTTGTTATACCTGTACGTTCTCCAGAAATCATCTTTGTTCTCCTGTTCCTGGAAAGGGGTCCCAATCCAGACCCCAAGAGAGGATTCTTGGACCTTGTGCAAGAAAGAATTAGGGCGAGTCCATAAAGTACAGTGAAAGCAAGTTTACTGGGAAAGCAAAGGAATAAAAGAATGGCGGTCCATAGGCAGGGCAGCAGTTTGGACTGCTCTATTGATAATACTTATAGTTGTTTCTTCATTATATGCTAAACAAGGGGTGGATTATTCATAAGTTTTCTGGGAAAGGGGTGGGCAATTCCCAGAACTGAGGGTTCCTTCTCTTTTTAAACCAGACAGTGTAACTTCCTGACATTACTATGGCATTTGTAAACTGTCATGACACTGGTGGGAGTGTCTTTTAGCATGCTAATGCATTATAATTAGCATATAATGAAAAGTGAGGACAACCAGAGGTCACTTTTGATGCCATCTTCGTTTTGGTAGGTTTTGGCCAGCTTCTTTACCCCAATCTGTTTTATCAGCAAAGTCTTTGTGACCTGTATCTTGTGCCAACTTCCCATCTCATCCTGTGACTAAGAATGCCTAACCTCCTGGGAATGCAGACCAGTAGGTCTCAGCCTTATTTTACCCAGCCCCTATTTAAGATGAAGTTGCTCTGGTTCAAAGGCCTCTGACACTACCATGCTGCCAAGGAGATTCTTTACACTTTAGTCTTCTCAAGACTAAGAAGCATTCATCTTTCCCAACTTCTGACTACCTTTCCTCTAGGTTATCGTTATCCAACTTTAGGTTTCTTTTCCCTCTATTTTACCTAATAATCTCCTATCTTTATTCAAACTGCATACAACCACCCATCAATGTGCTCAGCCAATAAAGGACCTTTCTGGTGTACTGGGAGCCAGTTGCATCAGAAAGCAGTGGGCATTGAACAAATAACCACAGGGATTGCCATGGTAGAAATAGTCATCTCATGTAGGATTATGAGTTTAAGAGTTCAAGATAATTTGACACAATAAAGTGGAGTGATGATCAGCATATTCTTCTTAATTATATGAATTGCCACTTGAAAGCATGAATTAGAAAAAAGGTAACATTTTAAAGTAGTATCTTGGAAGACCTTGGATGCCTGTAAACTTAGAAGTTTGATTAGAAAAGTATTAATGAATAAGGAATGATCAACCACTCTGGGCCAGCCTTAACATTTTGGTGATGTCTTCTTCAAGATGAACATATGTTATAAAACACTAGTTATATTATAATATATATATGTATATATAGATTTATAATTAGAACCATAATGTATATATAGGCTTCTTAAACTTTTATTATAGAATATTTGTAACATTATCAAAAGTAGAAAAAATAATGTAATGAAACTTTGTGTCCCAATACCCAACTTCAGTAATTATCAATTCACGATCCATCTAGTTTCATCTCTGTCACACCCACTTCATTCCCCTCACATATTATTTTGAAGCAAATGGCAATCATTATGTCATTTCATCTGCAAATGTATCAACTATATATAATTTTATATAGTTTACTTTCTCTTTGTATTTTATATATCACACATTGCCCCATAGAATTAATTTAAAAATACAAATACAATGGATGCATAATATTATCTTGTGTGGATATACTATAATTTATTTAACAATAGCTGTACTTTTGGATGGTTTGTTTCTGAATTTTAATATTACCAACAATACTGCACTGAGAATCTTTTCCCATAAATACTTATTTCAGTATCTGATTGCTTTCTTTGCGTAGAATTTTAGAAAGGCAACAATAAGTATATTAAACTTATTTGAAGCCTACTGCAACAACTTCTGACTGGTGACTATACTTCAATTTTCAACACCTGGTTTGAAAAGTAAACAGGCAAACTCAACAAGGTAATTTTTATACTCTCCAATCAGACAAAAACATTGTTTCAGGAATTTGTTATAATGGATAGGCTGTCCTAAATTGTTCCATAATCCATTAAAATTAATTGTAAAATTTTGAGGATGATGTTTGCAGATTTAATTTGCAACTAGTGACAATGAATGGCCAGTCTTGGTAAGTCTGTATTTTGGTGATATTCTTATGAAGCCCTGTTAGTATTATCTGAACATTTTTAAAGTTTCCTGAAACATATTACAGTTCATTTTATATGATCACTCTAAATATTTATAATGTAAAACCCAGAAGTGATTTTCCAACATGCTCAGTGTCATTCGGATTCTTATTAAGGTTCTGAGCTAGTTTTCTGATCTATAAATTAAGAAGACTAAGAAGAAGTGGAAAAAATCAGAAGACAATAAATGGAAATTAGTGAAGGGCTAGAAAGCAGGATCAGTAAAGATGGCTAAAGAAATTGTGTTGATTTAACCTGAAATGGAGAAAGCTCAGGAATATATGTGAATTACAGAAGATAGTTCTTAGGACAGTTTATAATGTGATACCTGCATCCTAAGCAATGTAAACACCAATGGGAAAGTTCCAGTTTGGTTCCACTTTTTTTGAATTTAGAGGTACTCTTTTATTTTATTTGAATTTATTAATCTTGATTGTTTTCCGTTTCATTAATTTCTGATTTTATCCTTATTATTTCTTTCTTTCAGGGTTTACTGTTATTCTTTTTTCAATTTCTTGGGTTTTTTATACGCTTAGCACATTCATTGTCAGTCATTTTAAAAAAATAATTTCTAACACAAATATTTAAGGCTCTTTATTTTTCTCCAGGTAATATGTAGCTGTTGTAGTTTGATCAGAGTTTCTCATCTATTATCTAATTTACATAAAGACATTTTCTTTGATCCTAATGTTATTTTGGCTGAGAGTTCTACCTCCAAAGCCATGCTGTCAAGGACCACAGCTGAGCTCCACCACTTATGTGTGCACATGTGTGGTTATTTAGCACCTTGTTTATTCTCTTTCTGCCTCAATTTGCTCATCTATGAAACAGGGATGATAATAGCAGTACCTACCTTATATAGTTGTTACAAGGATTAAAAGTGCTAACATATTTAAAATACTCAGAAGAGTGCCCACCACTTAGCAAGGACCATATGCGTTGCTACTATTATTTCTTTGGAACATTTTTACTGACTTCTAATGTATTATCATTATGGTCAGAAAATGTGGGTTGTATAATATTGATTCTTCATATTGAGATTTGCTTTTCTTTCTGGCTTAGTGGGTGGTCAGTAGTGTAAATGTCTCATGAATGCTTTAATCAGAATATATTTTCTATTGGATATATCTAATGATTCTATATTTGTTCATTAAATTAAATAATAATCATGTTGTTCAAATCTGATTCTTACTGATATTTTGTCAGTAAAATTTTTATTTTATTGAGACAGAGTCTAGCTCTGTCCCTCAGCCTGGAGTGCCATGACATGATCGTGGCTTTGACCTCCTGGGCTCAAGGAATCCTCTTATCTCAGCCTCCGAGTAGCTGGGAATACAGGCACACACCACCGTGCTCAGCTAATTTTTTTGTATTTTTGTAGAAATAGAGTTTTGCCCTATTGCCTAGGCTGGTCTTGAACTCCTGGGCTCAAGCAATCCACTGGTCTCAGCCTCCTAAAGTGCTATGATTGCAGGTGTGAGCCACTGTGCCAGGCCATCTCCTTAATTTTTAACTACCAAAAGATATGTGGTATAATCTCTCATGGTGATCATAAATTTGCCAACATGTCTTCATAATTCAGTCAACTATTGTTTCAAATATTTGTGATTATGCTATTGAGGTCGTGGAACTCAAGAATTGTAATTATTTCCTGGTAAATATTCCTATTGTCTTTATCCGATGACCCTTGTATACTAGTAACTCTTATTGGCCTAAACATCTTTTTTGGTCTGATATAAAAATAGTATTTCCTTTATTCTTAACTTATTCAACATTCTTTTATTTAGTATCTGCTTTGTAACTCTTCTTCCATTTCTTTTATTTGAATCTTTCTATAGTTTTCTCTTGAAACAGCATGAAGCTGAATTAAGAAAAGTTCTGAGAATCTCTTTGTTCAGTTTAATTATTTTACTCTAATTTATGCTTATCAATAGATTGATTTCTGTTTTCTGCTTTTAATTTATAGTTATTTTCCTATATTTTTGTTTTATAGTAAATTTATGGCAAAACTTTCATTTAAATGCCTAAATCTTAAGTGTACATATTCTGCGTTTTGATGAATACCAACATCCCTGTAATCCATCACCTCAGATAGTTTCAAGTTCCTTTATCCCTCTTCTGAGCCAGGAGTGCCTCCCACACTAGACAACCACTCTTCTCACCTTTTCCACCCTTCATTAGTTTTGCCTGTTCTCATTACTTTACATTAATGGAATCACACAGTGCATTCTGTTTTGTGTAAGTTGTCTTTCACTTGATGTGACATTTTTAATATTTATCTATGTCATTATATATACCAGTAGTTTGTTTCTTTTTATAGGAGAGTAGTAATATACCACAATTGTTTATACATTTCTCTATTTTTTGACACCTGGGAATTTTTAAGTTTTGGTTATTATAAATAAAGGTGCTATTTACATCCACGCACAAGGCTTTCTGTGGAACATACTTTTATTTCTCTTAAATGAATAAGAATGAAATTATTTGGTCATAGGATAGATATATTTTCAGTTTTATAAGAAACAGTCAGACTCTTTCCTGAAGGAGTTTTATCATTTTACTCTCTGACTGACTAATGTATAAGAGTTCTGGTTGCTGGAACTTCAGCTTTTGGCAGATGTGTATTGACATCTAATGGTGGTTTAATTTGCATTCCCCTAATGAATATAATTTTGAGTATCTTCTCATGTGATTAATGGCCACTTATATGTCTTTCTTTGTAAGTGTCTGTTAACATAGTTTGCCCATTTTTAAATTGGGTTGTTTGTCTTATTATTGAGTTGTCTTTTTATCTTTTCCTGCTTTCTATTGAATTGTAAGCACTTTCATATATGGTTTTAGTCATTTCTCACAAAAACCTTGGGAAATAGATATAATTATTTCCATTTTAGGTATGAGGAATAAGTTATGATGGTTATGTGACTTCTCCATAGTCTCATGAGTAATAAATGGTAGAACTCTGATACAGGATGGCTAGGATCAAAACTGTGTAATTGTAACTACTATATTATGCTACAAATAATAAGTAATATGGGACTTTATGTGAGAGAGGGAACCCATGTGAGCTGAGATGATTAAAGAAAATAAGTGGAAATGATAGATTTTGATGAGTGACAGATGAGTGGTAAATAATTATTTATCAAGTAATGGTATTGTGTTGTGGGATATAGAGGTTTGTAAAAATACCTCCATGCAAAGGATAGTCATGCACTTACATGGAGTAATAATAGAGAGATCAATCAGAAAATGTCCTCAAAATTATAAGATTATTTGAGGCCAGGAACTTTAACAAGTAATTATCAAGATGCTTTAGTGCATTGCAAATTATGAGAACTAAAACTTTCTTCCCTATTCTTTGAACATTATTTTGTATTCTCTTCTGCTAAAATGGTTTGGTTTCCACAACAATGAATTAATAAAGTATTAATTTTGCTTAAGATTTTTATTTAATGGGCATTTTATTTATTTATTATTATTTTTTGAGACAGGGTCTTACTCTGTCACTCAGGCTGGAGTGCAGTGGTACAATCATAGCTGACTACAGCCTCCAACTATTGGGCTCAAGTGATCCTCCCATCTCAGCCTCCCGAGTAACTGGGACTACAGGCACGCACCACCACTCCCAGCTAATTTTTGTATTTTTTTGTAGAGACAAGGTTTCTCGATATTGCCCAGGCTGGTCTTGAACTCCTAGGCTCAAGTGATCCATCTGCCTCAGCCTCCCAAAGTGCTAGGATTACAAGCATGAACAACCATGCCCAACCTTAATGGACATTTAAAAAAATTGGGTGCTACCAGTCTTGAAATAAGTTGGGTTGAGTTTGGAACCACAGGGTATTTTAACTTGAGAAATTAGGGCAACTTCAGAATTATAGAATAGTTAAGTATAGTAGTGCATTTAAAGTTAGCTCAGTTCAGTCGATGAACTCCTAAGAGAGAATCCAGAAAAGATACAAAGTTGTGACAGAGGTATAGGGAAGAGAATCACATAAATATATACAGTTTAGTGGGCCATAAACAATGTTACTTGTTTTATTTTTGTATATTTAGTAGTAGACCTCTATTCCTAGTTTAAGGCAGTGTAAGAATGTCTGCTGTGCAATTAAGCCATCTGGTTGGTGGTTTACGCTGTGAACTAGTAAGCTGCATAACTTGAGAGAAATACAGATAAGTAGATAAGTCCTCCAGTTATCTGAATGACTCTTACTTCACATAAACTAGTGTGTCCTTTTTAAACTCTTCAACCTTATGGACACTTTAGGGCTTGGATTCTTTGTCAATCTTTGCTTACTTCTACTATTGGATGCCTATTATTTTTTTCCCTGGCATTTTGCTAAATGAGTTTATATCCTATGTGGTTGTGAGTGTTCTAAAACTGAGTTCAGATTAATGACAATTGACAGAGAGGAGGCCTTGTTTGGGCTCCAAGCTATCTGATTTTAAAATAAAGTGATTAGAAGAGTGTAGTTGTATTAGTCCGTTCTCACATTGCTATGAAGAAATACCTGAGACTGGGTAATTTGTAAAGGAAAGAGGTTTAATTGACTCACAGTTCCACATTGCTGGGGAGTCCTCAGGAAACTTACAATCACGGCAGAACACAAAGGGGAAGCAGGCAACTTCTTCACAGGGGTGCAGGACAGAGTTGAGTGCTGTGAAAGTGGGGAAGAGCCCCTTATAAAACCATTAGATCTCCTGAGAACTCACTCACTATTACAAGAACAGCATGGGGGAACCATCCCCATGATTCGATTACTCCACCTGGTCTCTCCCTTGACACAGGAGGATTATTGGGATTACAATTCAAAATGAGATTTGGGTGGGGACGCAAAGCCTAACCATAGCAGTAGTGTAGGAAAAGAAAGATTGACAGGCATCAATTAAGAATAACCTCACCTATTCCTTTTGTTTCCAGTGGAAGAGAAATTGGCAGGCAGATAAAGCCGCCTGTTCGTTCACTCATGCATATTCCTATCACAGCATTTTTATAATATTGGAATTACAGTCCACTAGATTGCATGATTTGGAGAGTAACACAAATTGGTTTTTGTTAATCATTGTTTTAGGAACTCTTAGATTTCTGAATCTGATATAGGTTCATTTGAAAATAGGTTCAAATTTTGACATATTGTCAAATTTCTACATATAGGTCACAGTAATTACCATGTGGAGACTTAAGAATTTTTCTTTGTTGTTATTATCAAGGTAGTATGGCTTCTTTATGAATTAGCGTCACATATAAAAACTCAAAACAATGGTAGATTTGTGAGCAAAATTAGCGATTAGCCACTTCCTTGTATTGACTTTAATAGAAGTTGCAAAAGGGTAATTTGGTTGCTTACACAAAAGCTAATATTGCTTTAGTGACTGCAGCTTTCTATTTCTGGAGTTCACTTATACAGAGCACATTTTTACTGCTTGTATTATTCGTTAGGAAGCTTAAGACAGCCCTTATATTAAACTTTAAATACTCCCTCTCCAAAAGTTTATCCAAGAACTAGAATGGTGAACTTAATCTCTGCAACTTTGCAATTAGTGTATTAACTTAAGTACTATTTTTGGTATCACTGTGCTCTGCAAGTCATCTGGTTAACGTGTTTCCTTTTGTAGGATTTTACCAGAGCATAGTAATTGGAACACAAAATAAACATTAACAGACTTTTCTTTGTGCTTGCGTTTGGTTATAAGGAAAAGTTTTTTTCTTTGTGGCTTTTATCCTTTTAAAAATTGCTTCTTAAAATAAGAGGAATTATCTTTATTTTAAAAGAGCAACATGTCAAGATGTGAATAGATGTGCCTATCCTAATAGATTCTCTAGAAAGATAATGTTTAATTTTTGTAGAAGTGTATACTCTGAAAAAGGGACAAATCAGGTTCTGTATTTTCAGCTTTTTTTTTTTTTTTTTTTGACAAATACTGGTGGTGTAAATTATCCAGCTGTTCTTCCTCTGTATGGATTTTGTGGTACTCAGAATGATTTATAGGTCTAGAGTGCAGCTGCTGAAAGTCATTTATTCTCAGTTCTGTATTAAATCCATCATATACAAATGCATTAGCATTCAGTACAGACCTCAAAGGCATAAGATATTTTTTTCCCTTCTGAGTTGTTGTCCTACAAATGTTTGTAGGATATGCCAAAACAGCATCAGAAAATTATTGGTTTGATATGCACTTTTAGCAGTGCTGCTTTTAGCGTTCCTATTTAGAGTAGTTGAAATCCACTCATTTATTGATATAAAAGGAACAGTCAAAATGAGTCTTCCTGTCAACATTAACAGATTGGTAATACTAGGACTTCAACTTGATCTGCTCATTTGCTGCTCCTGCCATATGTCTACTAATCTGATATGTTCACCATTTCAGAAACTTAATTATTTGCATTTTTTTGGAGGAGCACTTGTTTGGAAATAAGTAAGGGAAATTTTCACATTTACTCTGTTTTTTCGTTTCTTCTTAAAGACATCTATTCCTCCTTTAGATGGACAGGAGCTATTCTGATTAATAATATAAACATAGAGTTTACAGAGCTCAATGCATGTGTTGCTTGCTTATGACTTCTCTAAAACACCTTCATGGTGTTCACAAAATATTGAAGCACATTTGAAATGTACACAGTGCTTGAGAACGATAATAATCCTCAAAATGTATGTCTAGCTATTTATTCAGAGAATATGATTTTCTCGTTATTATCTATTAATATAAAATAAAACATAGCTTTCATCCCTTCCCTTTTAATCCTTCTCATATACATTTCTAGACTAATTTTTTAAACAATAAATCTAGACAAGCCGCTTGTTCATAAAAAATCTTTAATGACTCCAACCTTTCTGTTATATGAATTATAAGAAGGTTAACCTGACTCTCAAGGAGCCCCATGATCTTCCCCCAGACTATTTACTTTATTTATTTTTTACTACTCCCCTGAATCCACCTTATGTTCCAGCCAAAATGAATGATTTTCTGCACTCACATGTGCCATACTGTCCTTCTCTCATGCTTTGTGATACTATTTTACTCTCAGATAATTCTCTGTCTGGATTCAGATGTTCAAATCCTATTTCCAATGACCATGGTTCTCTGAATGATAAGGATTTTCCTTTAACCATCTCTTTTGGACATTTTTTTTATTTTTAGTAGTTATTATTGCATGGCTTATATTCCTTGGAAGATTATAAACGCAATTAAAGATTGAGATATTTTAACTTTTATCCCCAACAAAGCCTAGGGCAATGTCATTTGCATATACAGTAGCTGTTTAATTAATATTTGTTGTATTTAACTGGAATCTGTTGTTAATAAAATACTGGTTTAACTGAAAATTGAACTCAAAATGTTTAATGGTTGTTGAGAATGCCTCTGAGATGTGCATTGTGCAGTCTAAGTATGGAACTGCGTATTAAAAGTAATTTACACTTTATAATAATTGAGGTTCTTAAAGAACCCAATGTGACCTTATTAAAAAGTCTCATTTTGAAAAACAAAAAAGGCCATAGAGGGACCCACAGCTTTTTTGTTTGTTTGTTCAGAGGCTGGGTCTCCATCTGTTGCCCAGTGAAGTGGTGTGATCATAGCTTCCTGCAGCCTCGAACTCCTGGGCTCATGCAATCCTCCTGCCTTAGTGGCCAAGTAGCTGTCACTACAGGCATGAGCTGCCACTAACGGCTGATTATTTATTTATTTATTTATTTATTTATTTTATTTTTGTAGAGATGGGAGTCTTTCTATGTTACCTAGGCTGGTATCAAACTCCTGGCCTCAATCAATTCTCCTGCCTTCGCCTCCCAAAATACTGACTTTACAAGCATGAGCCACCATGCTTGGCCACTGTTAAATGATTGATTCTACCAGGAGATAAACCAGTATTGAGTACTTTATTTCTCATATGAGTTTGTTTTCTGATGATTTGACCCACTATGCCAAAACCAAATTCCACTTATTCACAAATTTCAATTATTTCAGATTATTCATTTTCTCTTAGAAAATTTTAATTTTTTAAATTTTATCAAATTATTGTGTGCTTAACCCCTCTTCACTTCCCAATTATTTTCCAGAGACCACTGTTTTAAAATTCTTGGCTCTTTCTTCTGATATTTAACTCAGTATTTGTAAAAGATAAGAGTAAACTGCTGTTTTCATTAAATTTTCACTTTTACCAAAATAGTACATATAATAAATCAAATAATGCTATAATAAAAAATAGCTGTCCCATGTTCCAGCCTGTCTCCCAGTTCTCATGCCTCAGAGGCAACTATTTTAAATCTTTTAATTATTTCTTCTAGTATTTATAATCATATTTCTAAATATCACACAGTATACTGTTTTTCTTGATGTTTCAAGGTTAGATCTTTATTGATTTCCTTTTGAAGAAGATTATAATTTTTGGGAGGCCGAGGTGGGTGGATCACGAGGTCAGAAGATCGAGACAATCCTGGCTAACACAGTGAAACCCCGTCTCTACTAAAAAATACACAAAAATTAGCCGGGCATGGTGGTGGGCACCTGTAGTCCCAGCTACTCGGGAGGCTGAGGCAGGAGGATGGCGTGAACCTGGGAGGCGGAGCTTGCAGTGAGCCAAGATCATGCCACTGCACTCCAGCCTGGGCAACAGAGCGAGACTCCATCTCAAAAAAAAAAAAAGATTATAATTTAATTTTCATATCACTTTTACATGCACACACACACACACACACACACACAGAACTTCTTCCTATCTTTTCAGTAGAGTTATTTCGTATTTTTATTTCAGCCAGTATGAAGTGATTATGCTATCATTACTATGTAAATATTTTTTACTCTGAATCACATAGTGTAAAATGGCTACAGTTTGTTCTTATATTTCTTTTCGTTTTATCCAGAGTTAAGAATTGTTTGTGTTTTAATTTCTTCGTTTTCTATGTGCCTACTAATTTGGGTCAGTCTTTTAAAATAAAATCCAAAGCCCTGTCAATGTGATCAAACCTGTTGTAATTGTCAGGATAGACCAGATTATCTGAAGTAAAAAAACATGCCCAGAATTTCAAAAGCTTTCAACAACAAAAGTTTAATTCTATTAAAGTTAATATTATTTTTAATTGATAAATCATAATTGTATTACATTTATAGCACAGAATTTGATGTTTTGGATGTATGTATACAGTGTGGAATGATTAAATAAAATTAGTTAGCATATCCATTACCTCACTATTTAACTTTTTTTGTGTGGTGATACATTTGAAGTTTACTCTCTTAGTTATTTTGAACTATGCAATATGTTGTTTTTGACTGTAGTCACCCTGCTTTGACATAGATCTTAAAGTGTATTCTTCCTGTCTAGCTGAAACTTTGTACCCTTTGAAAAGCAACTCCTCATTTCCTAGTTACCCATCTCCACAAAGTTAATTCCTTATCATGATAGTTACTCACTGTGGGTCAGCTACAGATATGTCCACATCATCTTCCTTTGAAGATTCAAAATGCTGGAATCTAATATTCAATATTAGATTATATCAGTAGTCTAGATTATATCATATTCTAGATTATATCAATAGTCTAGGTTATATCATATTCTAGATTATATCAATATTCTAACTGCTGTCTAGAATATTGCCAATCTTGTGCCAGAGGGGGGAAAATGCCAACCGCATGCTCGCTCTAAGGTTTCGGTGAAACATCACATTCAAACGCATTTCATTGCCCAAAGGAAATCAATAGCAAATAGCCAGCCATGGAGGGGACAGGGGGGGATACCCTCCCCTCTGAGAGGGGTAGAACATATATATTTTTTTGAACAAAAATACAGTTCACTGCATGCATAAGATGAAGTGTAAGTTGAATTGTTTAGTGTTCTTTCTTGTCTTTTGCTTTTTCATTTTCCGTAGTATCCTGTCCTTATTTTAAGATTGTAATCTTAATCATTTACCTTTCTGAGGATTCTGATAAAATTTTTTGATGACTTTTTTCTGTTTCTAGCATATATTAGTTTCTTCCAGTTTTAATTTTCTTTTCTCTGTTTATTTTGGTCTCTCTTTTTATTGAAATCTTTCATGAAATGTTTGGTGTTTCTTGGGTGTCAGTCTAGGTTTGAATGAAGCATTAAAAAGCTGATTTGCAGATCTGTTTCTAGGCCTTGTCGATTGACCTGTTTCATTTTGGAATCTCCAGGGTGTTAGGACCTAGCACTTTGCTGGAGAACCTCAAGCCTGAGAATAAAGGTATTTTTCTCTGCGGCAGGTCAGTTTTTCCAAGGAAGTAATCTTTGATTCCTTACATGTGTGGAAGATGCCTGGTTTCCGGGTTTTTGCACATGAAGAGATAGAGGCTGAGGAGGAGGTGTTTCATAACTCAACACATGGATGTTTAATTAATCCACTTTTTTTCCTTGCTCTCCACAGTACCTGATGTCTCTGAGTGTTGAGCTACTCCAGTTAAATTTATCCCATGGAAAATGTGGTATTCTCTTGGTGCTTGTATCTAGTGCAGGGAGTAGGAGAGAGGTGTGTGTGGGCATTTTGTACCCCACAGAAACAGACTTTAAACCCCGAACCTCCTTAAGGGTTCTGTGAAGTGAATCAGCTCTCTTCTTATCTTTATTCCCCTTTTAAAGTTATAGCTTCCCCTCCCGGCTAAGTAAGTTATCCATCTTTCGTTAGAACCCTCCTTGCAAATATGCTGAAAATCTCATTCAGTTAGGCCTTTTACTTGTTTTGTATGTGTCTATTGCTCTTTCACCATTTTAGGGAAGTCTTGGGGAAAGAGAAGATATAAAAAATGTATGATCAAGTCATCATAAATCTGTTGATAGAATTTCAAAGTAACGGAATATGAGCCTTCAACCGATCATGGCTGGGACTTTGTGATAGAAACTATAAGGATGAATGATTGAGTTTGATTATTTTAAAAGATGGAAATGTGGAGAAAGTTGTCACAGTTCCAGAAATAGGACAGACAAGGACTTATACTAGGTATGGCAAGTAGAACAGATGAGCTGGTGTACAGGGTTTGCCAGGCTGGGAACACAACTTAGAGAGCTTTCAAAGCTAGGTTGTGTATTTTGATGTTTTTATAGCATAAGAAAATCCTATTAAAGTAGTGACTGATTTCAAAAATTTACCCTTATCTAATTGTTACCTTCAAAACACTAGAATTGGATTTTTCATAGTCTTTTTTCAATGCCTTCATATTTACTTATTTTGGAAATGCTGAATTACGGCATCATGCAGTGGAAAGTTTATCCAACTTTTGAGCAATTTGGGATGTATATTGTACTTTGTTATTAAGTTACTTTTAGTCCTCAGTAGGTCAGTTTTTCAGAGGATGAACCTCTATCTCTAACATTTCATGAATCTAGGAAGTTATGGTATCTATAATGAGAAGAAGAGAGGAGAAAACAAACACATAAAAGATGAAGCTAGACAGGTGGGAATCTAAATCTAAAATTTGCAGAATAGAGGAATTCCCCAAAGACCAGGCATTTAATGCCTGTTCCAATTTTGTAGCTCTTATGAATTTTGGAAATGTGCTGAGGCCTTGGAGGCAGTGATTTGAATTTGAATCATGTTTATCCTACTTTCTAACTGGGCATGTTACTTACCTCCTTTGAGTCTTAGTTTCCTAACTATAAATAGGTGAAATAGTACCTCATATAGCTGTTTGGAGATATAGTGAGACAGTATACCTGCAACATAGTAAGCCCTTAATAGTTATTATTATAACTTTGAAAAAAATTAATAGTGAATTTTGCAAAGGGAATCTGAGGCACAAACAACAATGACTTAGGAGTCTGGCAGGCTTTAGTTTGAATCCCACTTCTGGTCTTTCCTACCGCCAGGGCTTTGGACTAGTTACCCTTTCTGAGCTGCTGCTTCTTAAAAATGGGTATATCTGGATCAAGTATACTAAATGAGATAAAACATGTCAAGTCCCTAACCCATCATGTGTCCTTAATAAACTATAGCATATTATTCATTTTTGATATTTCCTTAATATAAAATATTGTAAAATAATATAACTTCAATGCTAGTTCAAATGTTACTCTTTTTTTTTTAAAGAAACTTTCTTTCAGATACACACACAGCAGTAAAAAAGCTGACGTTATCAAACTGCTTTATTGTCTGACACTTTTTTTTATTACAATTCAGTCCCAGTAGCTTTGTGACTTAAATGTAAATTTTATCTCATCAGCATTGCCTCATTTATTGGAATTGAAGTTCTCCTTCCCAGGGGTAGGTGTCCTTTTTGGCTCTGATTTGCTAGTTCTTCACCAGCGACAGCAGAATTCTCATTACCCTTGGTCCTGCCAGAAGTGGAAGTGTGTGAATCAGTTGGCATTTTATAGAATTTCACATCTGGTACTTCTTCTTTTTTAGTTTGCATATCCTTTCCCTGGCATAGAAGGAAGGGTTAGGAACAACACCCTTACCAAGATGAAGCAGGGAGGCTGGAGAGTGGAAGATCGAGGCCTTCTGGTATCACTTTAAATCCTTTCTTGAAGGGTGAGGTGTTTTTCCTTTTTTATAATGAAGAGGTGCTTGTAACAAATGATGACAACCATCTGCCCTTGTTAATATACCCCTTGGACTGTCATATCAAAGGAAAAGATTCTGCACAATTCTTCATGCCACAAATCAATGCATTGGTAGCCTTTTCTCCACCTCTGACTTATATCTCTCAGAACGGGGCCAAGACATACAGGAAAGTTGTTGAAAGTGATGTTTATGATGCCATAATAAAAAGATCCCAGATCACAATAGTACTAGGTCTGAAATCACTGCAGTTCCATCAGGTTATAAACTGGAGTGTTGTTTTGGGCTTCTGGGGATGATGAAGTCGATGGCTGAAACCAGAACTCATTTGTAAAAGAAAGGTACCAGGGCCTTGCAGTGATGATTGACTAGTTTGAATAAATACTCCAGCCACTGCTTGTTATATTATCTTGGGTTTCTTGCCATCTGGACCTGCTAACCTATAGAGACTTAGTTTTCTCCAAGTGCTGTGTTATGGCATCAAGTTTTATCCCCTTCTCCCTACTAAGTAGTCCCTATATGCATGTAAGATGTTAATTACTTGAACTTATACAGTTCTTCCGTTTGAAATATTTTCTCACTGAAGACTGATTGAAAACTCCCTGGAGTCTGTCATTTCAGAATGAGCCGTAATTTACTGGAACTCTTGCCTTTGCTGATTAGCGGTGCTATTTTTCACTTCCCCTTTGTGTTATTTTGCATTCTCATTTTTAACATTATCTCTTTGTTTTTGTGAAATAATTTTTTTCCTGACAAGTTTTAAATCAATTTGGGTTTTATATTGTTGTTTAATTTGTTCCCCTTTTTGTCTCTAGTAGGGATTTTTCCCCCCCAAAGATCCATAGACAGCCTTTTGTGAAATCACAGAGGGAGTATGAGCTGTTTTTCAAAAAAACTGTTTAAGGCGGTTTCGGTTTTTATGATTTGTGAAAATACAGACTTCTCTGACTTGCACAGATCCTAGACCTCTCACATTCTAGACTGCCTTTGTAGGATATCCTTATAATTTAGTATTCCATCCTGGAGTGCTATTTCTGACTAATATAAGCTGGGGAATCTCATGGTCACTAGTAATAAGCTTCCCTCCCCTTTCAAACTCTGCATTAGTACCTCCAGGGGTCAGCTGCAGAGCCAGTTTATCTTCTCCTTGCGTGGATGTTCTGCTTCATGACTTTTGAAAATAGTCACAGAAAAGTCAAGAAAATCACCCCTTTTGATCCTGCATATAAAATTATTTTTATGATGTAGCAGATAATAGGTTGGATGATGTATCTTATTATTTATTGTGGGAACTAAATTACCTGAATGCCAATATAGGATTCATCCTATTATATGTGAAAACTTATGGCTTATAATATTAATTATGCCTTTTCTCTTCTCTCTTTCTCTTTTTCCATTTATTTTTAGTCTAAAAAGTATGAGATCATTGAAATATTGAATGAGATTGAGCAATTTATATTTAATATTATTGTACAATATTATACCATGCATTATTAAAGTGTATTGAGTATTATATTTAAATGAGATAGTATACATAGAACAGTTCTCAACACATAGTCAGTGCTACATTTGCATTAGTATTAGTTGATTTTAAAAAACATACACAGAACCCCGTATAGCAGAACTCTGTATAGCAGAACCCCATGTAGCTACATACATGAAGAAAAAAATCCCCAACATGAACTAGAGGCAGCATCACTGAAAATGAGACATTTTTCTCTGATTTCTCTTTTCTGAATTGTTTTTCTGGACCAATTACCCCTTGCTGACCATGCTGACTACTATAGTTTTGAGATTTTATACTAAATAGAGACAATAAAAATATTTTGAATAAATGTGTGTATTTGAAATGACAGCCCCTTTGAGCTATAAAAATGATTCAGGGAACAGCCGTGGATTTTTAAAGTTGCTCTATATTCGTAAATCTGGTGATGTTATGCAATGTGGTTCTAAGCCAGAATTAATGAGAAAGCATACCTCTATTTCCTCCTTACTCTACTTGATTATGCATTATATAATCAGTTTTCACATTAAGATGCCTTAATTTGTTAGTCATCGCAAAATGCCTCACTCTTGGCAACCACAGTGTTGGTATTTCTGACATACAGTTTCCCAAATGTTGTTTTTGTAGACCATTCATATATTTTTCAAGTTTCATGGTTAATTTTAAGATCTTTTAACTCCTTGAACTCAGTTAAATTGCAGGTGGTGTGCTGAGCACTTCTGTCTCTCTTGATTTTAAAGCTTGGCTTTGAATTGGGTTTGGGAAGATTCAGGATACCTTTTGTGTTCATTTGGTAATCTCATTATTTTAACTCATCTGCTTGCCAATTTAAACTGGGTTTGTATGCATAAATAAATAAATGGAGTTGTCAGGGTCAGCCCTAAGCAAATTTTGGAGCACAGGAAACCCTCTGCTTATTAAAAATCAGTCCCCAAGATGACTTATAGACAGGCTGATCACATGAATGACCACTGAGGCTTTCTATCAGAGCACTTGATAACTTCACTTTCTTTTGTCAACGAAATGGATTTAGCAGTGAAAGTCGCTGGGTGTGGTGGCTCACGCCTGTAACCCTAGCACTTTGGGAGGCCAAGGTGGGCGGATCACCTGAGGTCAGGAGTTCGAGACCAGCCCAATCAACATGGAGAAACCCCATCTCTACTAAAAATAAAAAAATTAGCCGGGTGTGGTAGCACATGCCTGTACTCCCAGCTACGCAGGAGGCTGAGGCAAGAGAATCACTTCAACCCAGGAGGCAGAGGTTGCAATGAGCCGAGATTGAGCCACTGCACTCCAGGCTGGGCAACAAGAGCGAAACTCCTCCTCAAAAAAAAAAACAAAACAAAAAAAACGAAACAAAACAAAAAAAAACCAGGGAAAGTCACGTAACATGTTATGATTCAATGTTATTTATACCTGCAATGCTTGAATTTCAAGGACGGCGTTATTAGTAGGACACTTCTTGCCTAATGGATTGGATCTATAGAAGAATGAATTTCTAGGTGTTGATTGTGAGAGATATTTTGGAGTGAGGAGACTTCCTGGGCACTTAAATAACAGCTACTACATTTTTTTCTGCGTTTAAGGGAGTCCCTAAAATTATTTTGTGGAGAAACTATTTTATATTTGTTGCCAAATTTCTTCATTAAGACTACTTACAAAGAGAAGGCTAATTATAAAGGAACAGCAAATGTCATAGTGTTTTGAATCCTTTTCATACATAGGACTTCCATTCTGCACTGTGGCTACTTTGGGTCCTCTTCTGAGTGTAGCATCTTCTGAGTTTCTGTTCCTCAGAGGCTAGGTTCTTGCCCACTCTTTCCTTCTCCATTATCATGCTGAATGAGAAACACCTAACCTCTGTGGTCCCACTCCCTCCAGATGATGGCTCTTATTTAGGAAAAGATGCCGTTATTGGGTTCATTTGTTATTTAGCACAGCGCTAATGTATATAAAATAAGCTGAGCAAATACGTGTTACTTGATTAGTTTCTTCTTTAGGATACTGGCATCTAGTAAAGGACTGCTGAAGAAATTGTGCTTTAATCCAAGGTAATGGATTATACTAACATATAGTATATATTGTATGATAATTATATTTTGATGATGAAACTACATGCCCTAGGCAGAACAGTAGAGGAGGTGTGTTTGGGAAAGGGGCCCTTCCAACACTATCCCAATTACACTTTACAGGAAACTGCCTGTGCTACTTATGAAGCTACTTCATTTGACTAATAGTAGGAAAGAGGCAGAATCAGAGAGCAAGGTCACCTGGTATTCTGCAGCTGAGAAACTGAGAATATGTTTGCCAATTAGGCAAAAACATAGAGGGTCATGGGAGTTAGAAGCAAGGAAGTGGGAACATGAAGTGGCGCAAAAATAGTCATGAAGTAGACAGCAGGCAGCAACCTCAGGGACGTATATTTTACAGTGTAAGTGCTCTCACATGCATATTATCTTATTATCATCTTTCCGAACTCTCCTTGTGATAAGTATTATTCACTCTGTAAAGTGATCCAAGCTTCTGCGTAAATGATTAGCTCAGGTCTTGTTAACTTACTGGGAAGTTGGTGAGCCAAGATTGTATTCAGCTCTTTTAATGCTAAATGATTGTTTGTTTTTGCATTATATAACTTCAGGGTCAGTGTTGAGATTTGATGTTTTAGATTTATGTTCAGAGCTTTAAGGCTGATAAAAAAGATGTTGTAAAGATATGTCTCCAATCTATAAAAATATGGAGAGACAACTAAGAGATACACTCAAAGATTGATTATCTTGGGTTTCACTCTGCAGAATGGGTTTAGGTTCTGCAGACTGGGAACTTGTGTTGTAGTAGTAAGTAGTTAAAAGCTAAAATGTGAGCATTTAAAATTATGTTTTGGAGAATATAGTTGTCCCTCCGAATCCACTGGTTTCCCATCTGCAGATTCAACCAGATTTCCCCAACTGTTGAAAATACATGGGGAAAAAGAGCACAACACAACAATAAAAATAATAAAAAATATAGTATAACAATTATTTACATAGTAGTTACATTATATTAGGTATTATGTGTAATCTAGAGATGATTTAAAGGATATGAGAAGAGGTGTGTAGGTTTGCTACAAATACTATGCTATTTTATATAAGAGACTTGAGCATCTGAGAATTCTGGTATCAGTGGGGATCCTAGAACCAATGCCCCACTGGTACGAAGGACAAACATATTCTTTAGGGAATATTTGAACACCTGTAATCCTGAAACAATACTTGGCTTGAAAAATAGCATATTTAAATTACATATTGATGCAATGAATGTTTTTACACTGAGAAAGTGACTAATTTTTAAGATTCATTCAACCTTTGGGGTTTCAGTTTTCATGGAAAGGGATAAAATAAAGTAGACATCGCTTAAGGGTAAAAAAAATCACAGTTGAAAGATAGATCTTATTTTGTGTTCTTACTACAATAAAATAAAATTTTCAAAGTTGTGGGTTAAACAAAATGCCGTGAAAGTTCTCTAGGTATTCGCTTTTGGAAAACTATAAATTGTTACTTTAAGAAAATTTGGGTATTATGACAAGTACTTTTAAGAAAAATCATTGTGGCCGGGCGCCGTGGCTCAAGCCTGTAATCCCAGCACTTTGGGAGGTCATGGCGAGTGGATTACCTGAGGTCAGGAGTTCAAGACCAGCCTGACCAATATGGTGAAATTCTGTCTCTACTAAAATTACAAAAATTAGCTGGGTTTGGTGGCATGCACCTGTAGTCCCAGCTACTCGGGAGGCTGAGGCAGGAGAATTGCTCGAACCCAGGAGGCAGAGGTTGCAGTGAACCAAAATCAAGCCACTGCTCTCCAGCCTGGGCAACAGAGTGAGACTCCGTCTCAAACAAACAAACAAACAAAGGATAATCATTGTTGAAATGAGCAAGGAAATTCAGATTTTTGAAGAGGGATTGCATATGTAGAAGGAACAAGGAAAGGACTTATCCTTGTTAATCTGAAACCCAGGTGACTGGCAGATTGTCTGACACACACATTAGGCCCTTAATAAATGTTGGGAGTATAAATGATTTAATGAACTCTTGGGCAAGAAGTCAGTTTTGTTAAACTTTGTGATGATGTAAGGAGAGTCTAAACAGCTATTACTTTTCAGCTTCTGGAAGTCATACCTGAACACTTCATGTTTTTCAGAAAACCTTTCAGATATATTCACAAAAATTTACACAAAACCTCAATTCCTTATTCTGTTTTATATTATCTGTAATATTATTTTTCATTATTGTTTTTAATTAAAGAAAAAATTTGGTTTTTCTTATCCAACTTGTCTAAAAAAACCAAAACAAAAACGAAGCAAGACAAAACAAGACCAAAAAACCATGCACGAAACACTAGTCCACCCACTGTTTAAGAGAACTTTGTACTTGCGTTTTGCGGAGCAGAGTCAGTGTACTGGAGCATAATTATTATATACAAAATCTCACTAAGTAGAACATTAAAGTTATAAATATAAAAGAAGCACAAGCCAAGAAACACAAGATATCACACTGTAATATTTCCCGCATTATATGTAATAAGGCATTCATGTAGGAATATAATTAGAAACAAGAACACTGCTCAGGTATAATGTAAGAAAATTAATGTGGCAATGAAAACATTAGCTTTTGCCTTTCCTAGTTTAAACTGCAATTTGTGCTTTCAGCATTGCACTCCAGGAGTCTTTACATACTTTATTCTCCAGATTATTTTTTGAGTTAGAAAATCACAAACCCTGTCTTTATCTCCCCAAGAGCCTGCTTGTTCTTAAAACAACAGGCTCAGAATTATAGCTATGCAATTATCTCTCACACATTGGTCTTAAATGCCCAGCTGTGTAAACATCACATGATGATTCAAGAAACTCTTTAGATAACTATTGTTCGATATTGTTTTATAGTTATAAAATGATTACCTGCTATCAGAATTCTAAAATTATAAACATGTTTATAGCTGGAAACTGGTGAAATGTTTGAATTATGAGTAAGCAAGTGTTTCTATAAGCATAAAATCTTAGCAAAGATGCATTTTTTTTATTTAAAGGAAGACATCGATAAACAGTTTGCATTTTGCAATTTTAATTTTTTTTATTTAAACTTTTTCTTAACTATTTAAATTGATTTTGTTCTAAAAGTTTCACTAAAAAAAGTACCACTGGTATTTTTAATGTCCATGATACTGAAGTTTTTGCAGTTTTCCTCCCTGTATTGCTGTGCTACCTCCCTTTTTGATCTTAAATGATCTTAATTAAAGCTTAGGGTGAATATTTTATGTTGTGTTCTGTTTCTCCTTCCTGGTGGGAAATAAATGTCTAACATCACTCAGAGACTTTTCAAAGCAATGTTAAATCCCCAGATAATTCACTCCAAGAAAATCTAGATCATCCCATCTTATGTCATTTAATCGAATGTAAGGATAAAGAGACTTTAGGGAAAAAGCAGTCATTTTTATTGGGTAATCTTTCAGATAAACCATCCGGTAATGATCAAATTCACGTGTCCCATCATTTTATGCAAACAAGGAGCTGAAGCGATGTGGTTTTTATAGTCTATATTGTTATTTTAATAATGAAAATAAATTTAATGCCCTAATATTTTTGGACATCAAGACAGATCAAAAGAAGGCATTTGGTAAGGCAGTGAAATTATTAAGTAAACAGTTCAGACTGAAGCGTAATCTTGGTATACAATCAAGATAATAAGACATTGCTTCACTAGCATCAAGAGCAAGCTTCCTAGTTCGGTGAACAATCAATGAAGTTAGAAAAAATGCATTTATGCTAAATTAAAGAAAGAGCAAGGCAAGAGAAAGGTGTGGCAAATAATATTTTCCTAATGGTTAAGCTAATTGGCTTAAATCTCTAAGCTTCAAAGGTCTTAGTGTAATCTAGTCCAGTTTGGTGATAGAGAAAATAATACAATTTAAGGGTCTAAGAATTTTAAAGGAGAGAAATCCGTTTTTTTTTGCTGCTGTTCCTATTGTCTCTTTTATCTGTTATATATACTCTATATCTATTATATTTAAGTGATTATTTCTCTGGTGGTGCTGGTTTTCAGTGGTAAGAATTCACTAAGAAAAAAATCGCACGGTGTATTGCAAGAATTAGAAGAGTGTTTTCTGCTGGTTGATAGCTGAATGACATTAAATAAGCCATTGTTTTCTTAGATTATTCATTTATGTAATGAGCACAATATAATGGGATCAAATGAGAAAACGTACACAAAGCTAAAACACTGTGAACCTCTAGTAGGAGGTTTTCAGTTCTTATTGGAAAGTCTAACAGTCTAGCAGTTACATGGGCTCTGGAGCTAAAATACTTTGATTAAATCTCACCTTCACTGCTTATCAGTGTTTTAACTTGAACAGTTAATATGTTTGCATGTCAGTTTCTTTATAAAATGAAGACAATAATTTGCTTCATAGGGTTATTAGAAGGATTAAAGTATTTAATAGCTATAAAGCAGGTATAGCAGTAAGCACCGTTAATAAGCACTATACACAGAGCCAATTAGCGTCTGTGCTTATGTAATACATAGAATAAACACAGGTCTTAGGATTGTTGGAATCTTAAGTTGTGTAATTTTCCTTCTGCATATTATTTGATTAAGATACAATTAGAGAATTTTGGAGTTGTAATAGATTTTAGAAATTATTGTAGTTTTATCTATCTATTTATTTATTTATTTTTGAGATGGAGTTTCATTCTTGTTGCCCAGGCTGGAGTGCAATGGCGCTATCTTGGCTCACTGCAACCTCTGCCTCCCTGGTTCAAGTGATTCTCCTGCCTCAGCCCCCTGAGTAGCTGGGATTACAGGTGCGCACCGCCATGCCTGGCTAATTTTGTATTTTTAGTAGAGACATGGTTTCTCCCTGTTGGTCAGACTGGTCTTGACTTCCTGATCTCAGGTGATCCACCCGCCTCAGCCTCCCAAAGTGCTGGGATTACAGTCGTGAGCCACCATGCCCGGCCAGAAATTATTGTAGTTTTATAGCATAGAAACAATCACACAAAAATTTTAGTGACACTTCAAAATTTAGGCGAAATGCATCATTAGGCGATTTCATTGTTGTAAAGCAGCATAGAGTGTACTTATACAAACCTAGAAGGTTTAGCCTACTACCCACCTACGTTACATGGTATAGCCTGTTGCTACTAGGCTACAAACCTGTACAGCATGTTACTTACTAAATACTATAGGGAATTGTAACACAATGGTATTTATTTACTTAAGCATATCTAAACATACAAAAGGTAAAAATATATGATATTATGATCTTACAGGACCACCATTGTATATGTGGTTTGTCGTTGACTAAAATGTTATTATGTTGTACATGATGATATTAGAATAGTGAGCTTGAGAGACGTGTTTATAGAAGTAGCATTACGTTGGGCTCAGAGTATAGATTTAGATCAGAAAGACCTAGGTTCCAGTGTCATCTGTAGTAGCAATCCTATTACCTTGGATGAGTTATGATCCTTCTGTGTTTCTGTTATTGTCAATAAGAATAGTGATAATGATTCCCACTTCACAGGGAAGGGAAAATACCTTGAACCTTACCATCTATATAGCAGACACTTGATACATGTTAGTTTTTATTTATCCCTCTCTCTTACTTCTTCCTCTTTTCTTTTTTTAGGGGGCTTTTCTTAGCTGCAATTTGTTCATGTTTCTAATTAATTTATAAGTCACTGCATATTTTGAACTAAAGTGAGTCTCGGGGGCCACTTTGGGGCATTTCTTTTATGAGCCCAACTCTGAATGTCTTCTTTTTTCTGCCAGTATTTTCCATATGAAAGGTAGCAGGATGGTGAATCCTGAAAAGGACAACAGAGGAACTTGTAAATATTTAGAGCATATAATTGAAAATAAATTGATAAGAAAGGAAAACTGTATTGCAGTTTAAATAAACTCTCTCTCTATGCATGAATCATAGAAGGAAGGGAAAGCACCTAGAATACTGCCATTTATATAGTGGACACACAGTACATATTTTTCATAGTTCATTCCTGGTATACTGGATCCTGAGTCTGAATAGCCAGTCAGGAAGGAACTATGGATATTTGAGTGGCCCTCATATTGCATTACCTTCTGGGCCTCCTGGGCCCATGAAACCCAGAATTTGGCCTTGGTATAGTGCTTTGTTCTGCCGGTCATGGTTCATCATCATCATCGTTTTTCATTTATGATTTTGTTTGGTGTTGCTGCATTGGAGTAAACTGCAGGGAACAGCTACAATGTCCCATGGTATTGGCATTGCCAGTTACCTCCTGACTCTGCATTCTCTACTCCCAACAGTTGAATCCCCTGATGGCCTCCATTATATACTTATGCCATTCCCAGGACTTGACTTAAGTATAGGAGAGGGAAAGAGAGAGTGAGAACATTTAAATCATCTCACTCATCTTCCACATCCTAGTCTTTGAACTATAGATTAACCCCTTGCAGCCCTATTTAACTCTCCACATTTTCCTTGTATCTTTCTACTTGCGTGGTCTAAAAATACAGTAATTTCCCTTTATCTGAGGTTTCAGTTACCCACAGTCAACTGTGATCTGAAAATATTAAATGAAAAATCTAGAAATAAATAATTTATGAGTTTTGAATTAAACATTGTTCTGCATAACATTTTGAAATCTTGTGCTCTCTTGCTCAGTCCTGCTGAGATGTGAATGATCTTTTCCTCTAGCACATCTATGCTGTATACTATCTGCCCGTTAGTCACTTAGTAGCCCTCTCGGTTATCAGGTTGACTATCATGGTATTGCAGCATTTGTGTGTAAGTAATCCTTATTTTGCTTAACATGGCCCCAAAGCACAAGAGTAGTGATGCTGGTGGTTGGGATATGCCAAAGAGAACCCATAAAAGTTGTTCCTTTAAGTGCAAAATTGAAATTTCTTGAATTAGTAAGGAAAAAAATATTGTATGCTGAGGTTGCTCTATGGTAAGAATGAATCTTCTATCCATTAAATTGTGAAGAAGGAGAGAGAAATTCTAGTCTGGTTGTCATACCTCGAACTGCAAACTTTACAGATACAGTGCATAATAAGTGATTAATTAGATGGAAAATGCATTAAATTTGTCGGTGAAAGACATAAACAGAAAATGTGTTCTGATTGACGGCATGTTGCACCAGAAAGCATTGAGTTTATATGAGAATTTCAGCAAGGAGTCTCCTGAAACAAGTGACACCAAGCCATTTATTTCAAGTAAAGGATGGTTAAACATGATTCAGGAATACACATCAATAGTAGCCTAATGGTATGTCACAATGCCTATGTAATTCACCTCACTTCATGTCATCCTGTGGGCATCATATAAACTCAAATCATTACAAGAAGAAGGGTGAGTACAGTATGATAAGGTATTTTGAGACAGAAAGAGTTAGAGAACACATTCACATAAGTTTTATTACAGTGCATTGTTATACTTGTTCTATTTTATTATTAGTTATTGTTGCTGATTTCTACTGTGCCTAATTTATAAATTAAAATTTATCATAGGTATGTATGTATAGGAAAAAACAGTACATATAGGGTTTGTTATTATCCAGGGTTTTAGGCATCCACTGAGGGTCTTGGAGCATATCTTTTGCAGATAAGGGGGGATGACTGTACTGCCTCCTTCAACCTCAGACAATAGATAAGCTTCTAATTCTCCACATAATAGCTACCTTACTCCTTAGGTCTTTTTTTTTTCTTTTTTTTTGAGACAGTGTTTCACTCTGTTGCTCTGTTGCCCAAGTTAGAGGGCAGTGGCACGATCTCTGCTCACTGCAACCTCCATCTCCTGGGTTCAAACAATTCTCCTACCTCAGCCTCCCAAGTAGCAGGGACTACGGGCACACACCACCGTGCCCGGTTAATTTTTGTGTTTTTTGGTAGAGATGGAGTTTCACCATGTTGGCCAGGCTGGTCTCAAACTCCTGAACTCAAGTGATTCACTTGCCTTGGCCTCCCAAAGTGCTGGGATTACAGGTGTGAGCCATCACCTCCTTAGGTCTTGATTCTGTTTCTAAACATCTGAGGCCACTAGTGATGATCTTGTGGAAAATAGTTTCCTGATGCTGGATACCATGTCTCTCTGTGTTTACGTTAATGCTGCCCCTCCCTCTCTTCTTCAAATCTTGAATTCCTTATTGTTGTGACCTGACCATATGATGGCAAATTCTAGAAGGGGCTTTATTTGTAATTTATATTGAGATTATTTTCTGTTGACGAACATGACCTGGCCTATTTAAGTGCTTTAAACCAGCAGTTTTCCACCCCCGTCCCTTGATCTTGATTTCCTCTTCTTCCTCATTGGTTCTGAGCTGCCAAAGTATTAGCAGCCTTCAAGTCTGAGTTTTACTATTAGGACAGGCTGCCCCTTCACTCCTCTTTCTAATGACATATGTATGGGTATGTCTTTGTCTTTATTTCTAACCACTCTATTAAGGCATAATTCACATAGCATAACATTCACTATTTAAATTATACAATTCAATAGTTTTTAGTATAGTTACAGAGATGTATGACAATCAATATATAACCTAATTTTAGACCATTTTCATTACCTCCAAAAGCAGCCCTGTACCCATTAGCAGTCACTCCTGCCCCCAACCCCCAGATAACCACTAATCTGCTTTCTGTCTCTATAGATTTGCCTATTCTAGAGAAATTTCATAGAAACTAACTCATACCATGTGGCCTTTTGTGATTGTCTTCTTTGACTTAGCATAATGTTTTCAAGATTCATCCTTGTTGTTGCATGTGTCAGTACTATATCCCCTTTCATTGACAAATAATATTTTGTTTTGTGGATATACTCTATTTTGCTTACCTGTTCATCAGTTGATGAACATTGAGGTTGTTTCTACTTTTTGGCTATTATGAAGAATGCTGCCATAAACATTCATGTACAAGTTTTTACGTGGACATATGTTTTCATTTCTCTTGATTACATACTGAAGAGAGGAATTACTGGGTGGTATGATAATTCTATGTATGACTAACATTTTGAGGAACTGCCAGGCTGTTTTCCAAAGTGGCTGTACCATTTTACAGTCAGCCTAGGAATGAGTGAAAGTTTTAATTCCTCCACATCCTTGCCAACAAGTGTTATTGATTATAGGCATTTTTATTATAGCCATCTTAGTGGGTGTGAAGTGGTATCTCACTGTGGTTTTATTTGCATTTCTCTGATGGCTACTGATGTTGAATATCTTTCATGCATTTGTGATCTATTTGTATAGAGATGGCCCTCCATATGCGCTGGTTCCACATTCACAGATTCAACCAACAGTGGCTTAAATATACAGTCATCCCTCTTTATACATGAGGAACGAGTTCCAGGACCCTCAGGTGTACCCAAATACTCAAGTCTTGAAATCTGCCCTGCGGAACCCATGTGTATAAAAACTTGGCCCTCTGTGGCTGGGCGCGGTGGCTCACGCCTGTAATTCTAGCACTTTGGGAGGCCGAGGTGAGTGGATCATGAGGTCAAGAGATGAGACCATCCTGGCTAACACAGTGAAACCCCATCTCTACTAAAAATACAAAAAATTAGCTGGGCGTGGTGGCAGGCCCCTGTAGTCCCAGCTACTCGGGTTGCTGAGACAGGAGAATGATGTGAACTTGGGAGGTGGAGCTGGCAGTGAGCCCAGACCGTGCCACTGCACTCCAGCCTGGGTGACAGAGCGAGACTCCATCTCAAAAAAAAAAAAAAAAAGTTGGCCCTCTGTATACTTAGGTTTCATATCCCACAAATCCTGTATTTTGGATCCATGTTTGGTTGAAAAAAATCTGTGTAAGTGGACCTATGCAGCTCAAACCCATGCTGTTCAGGGGTCAACTGAATCTGAATAGAAAATAAAAATGCAACAATAGAAATAATACAAATTAAAAATACAGTATAACAACTATTTACATGGCATTTACACTGTGTTAAGTATTGTAAGTACAGCAGGTCCTCCAATAATGTTGTTTCATCCAATGTTGGTACCTAGCTGGGACCACTAACTGTGTGAAGTATGCGTGTTCTACCCATGTCTGTGTGGGTTTTTCCTGGGTCTCCAGTTTTCTCCCACATCCTAAAGATGTGCATGTTAGGTAAACTGGTGAATCTAAATTGTCACAGTATGAGTGAGTGTGGGTATGTGTGTGACTGAGCCCTGTGTACAATGGAACGGTATCCTGTCCAGAGTTGGTTCCCACCTTGCACCTAGAGCTGCCATGATAGGCTCTGTCACCTGCCACCTTTAATGATAGTAATTGGGTAAATACTTACCTTAATCTTTCTTAAATGTATTTGTGGCTCACATTTATTTCCATGTTTAATATTAGAAATGTTTTGGTCTTTATTTACAAGCTCGGTAATACATGCAGTAGAAAGTTAATCCTTGTTTATATCAATTAGCCTATAGTAAATTGATTTTGTTACATCGTTTTGCTTAAAGTCACAGTTCCCAAGAACCGATCAAAAATGTTAAGTGAGGATTTGATATAATCTAGAGATGATTTAAAGCATATGATAGGATGTGATGTATGTAAATACTATACCATTTTATGTTAAGAACTTGAATATCATAGATTTTGGTTTCCATGAGGGTCCTGGAACCAACAGCCTGTAGGTACTGTGGGATGACTGTATTGTCTTTGGAGTAATGTCTATGCAGACTCTTTGCCCATTTTTTAATGAGTAATTGTTTATTATTGAGTTTTTATAGCTCTTTATATATTCCAGATATATGACACATCATATATATAATTTGCAAAAATTTTCTATTATTCTGTATATTGTCTTTTTACTTTATAGTACTCTTTGATAAGCAAAATTTTTTAGTTTTCATGAAATGTGATTTATCTGTTTTTTCTTTTGCTGTTTGTGCTTTTGTTGTCCTATCTAATAAATGAGCATCTAATCCAAAATCACAAAGATTTACTCCTGTTTTCTTCTAAGTGTTTTATATTTTTAGCTCTTATATTAAAACTCATTTATGCCTGAGGTTGCAATTTTTTGAATTTTTGCAATCATACCTTGGCAATGACCTTGAGCAGTAGGATATAAATAACTCCCACATACTTAGCATTCCAATAATGGAACACTACGCATAAATAGGTTGAGACAGGCATAAATGGTCTGTGATCCATTTTGTTAATTTTCTGTATGGTGTGAGGTAGGAGTCCAGTTTTTTTCTTTTGCATGTATATATCCAATTGTTGCCCAGATGTGGTGGCTCATGCCTGTAATTCCAGCACTTCAGGAGGCTGAGGCAGGTAGATTGCTTGAGCCCAGGAGTTTGCGGCCAGCCTAGGAAGCATGGTGAAACCCCGTCTCTCTACCAAAATAAAAACAAAAGCAAAAACTAGCCAAGTGTGGTGGTGCATGCCTGTAGTCCCAGCTCTTTGGGGGGCTGAGGTGGGAGAATCACCTGAGCCCAGGAGGTCCAGGCTACAGTGAGCCAAGATTGTGCCACTGCACTCCAGCCTAGGTGACTAAGCGAGACCCTGTCTCAAAACAAACAAAGAAAACAAAAACTGAAACAAAAAACAAGAAAAAAAATCCAGTTGCCCCCGCACCATTTGTTGAAAAGATTGTTCTTTTTTTCTTTGACACAGGGTCTCACTCTTGCCTATGCTGGAGTGCAGTGACACAATCAGGGCTCACTGCAGTTTCAACCCCCAGAAGTTTAGGTGGTCCTCCTGCCACACACCACACCCACCTTCATCCCCAAGTAGCTAGGACTACAGGCACGTGCCACCACACCCAGCTAATTTTTGTATTTTTAATTAAGATGCGGTTTTGCCATGATGCCCAGGCTGGTTTTGAACTCAAGTGATCCACCTGCCGTGAGCTTCCCAAAGTGTTGGGATTACAGGCGTGAGCCACTGTGCGAGGCCTGAAAAGAGTATCCTTTCTCTGTTGAGTTGTCATGGTACCCTTGTTGAAAATCAATTGACAATAAATTGAAAGATTTAATTTTGGACTCTGATGTCTATTACATTGATCTATATGTCTGTCTTTATGATTGTAACACACTGTCTTATAGTTTTGTAGTAGGTTTTGAAACTGGGAATTCTTTTTAAAAGAATTATTAATGTTTAATTGATATGTATGTATAATAGTTGTACATATTTTTGGGGTTCAGGTGGTATTTTGATACAAGCATATAATGTGTAATGATCAAATTAGGGGAATTCTTCCAACATTGCTCTTTGTTTCAAGATAATTTTGGCTATTCTGAGTCCCTTACATTTTCATATGAATTTTAGGATTGTTTGTCAACTTCTGCAAAAACACAGTTGGAATTTTGATAGAAATTGCATTAAATTTATAGTTCAAATTGGGGAATAATGTCATCATAAAAATATTGTTTTCTAATCCATGACATGGAATGTCTTTAAATTTATTTATGTCTTGCCTAATTCATTTCAATGATGTTTTGTAGTTTTCAGTATACTTATCTTGTATTTCTTTTGTTAAATTTTTTACTAAGTTTTTTATGTTTTGATGCTATTTTAAGTGGAATTGTTTTCTTAATTTCAGTTTGAGATTTTTCACTGCAAGTGTCTATAAGTACAACTGATTTTTGCCTATTGATCTTGCCTTTTGTGAACTGTATCAATCTTATTTATTAGCTCTACTGTTTTCAGCGGGGAGGGTACTCCTTAGGATTTTTAACACATAAGATTATGGCATCTGCAAAGAGAGGTAGTTTTATTTCTCCTTTTCTAATCTGTAGGCCTTTTATTTCTTTGGCTTCCTTAAATTATTTGACTAGAACTAGTGCAATGTCGGATAGAACTAGTGAAAGGGGACATCCTTGTTTAGTTTTTTATTTTAAGGAGGAAGGCATTCAGTTTTTCACTATTAATTATGATTTTAGCTGTGGTTGAAGATTTATTTATGTATTTTTTACTGAAATTGACTGTCTCTGAGTATGCATTCTTTACATATCGAATAGTGAATAAAAATGAGAATGTAAGTACCACTCACATTGAGATAGCAAAAGCTGGAGAACCTTGAGGAACATAAGCTGGACAATTAGACAACTGGTGAGGTCCTGCCATTTTCCTTGCGCATTCTGCTTGTAAGAGAGGTGTGACTGAAGAGAGCTGAGTCTTCCTAGAAAGCAATTTTTCCCTATTTAATATAGGAACAGTTATACTCGAGTAACTTATCATTTAAGATCCATGTCTCATACCTTTAAGTGTCCCATGAATTTGGGTAATGCTCAAAATTTACTGTTGAACTGTAGTAACTCTGAATCAGTTATCGTTGCTGTAAATTTATAAGATATTCTGTGATGTTTAGTAGCAAAGGTAGCCTTATGTTTCATTTGTACTACGGGGGTCACTGTGATATGTTTAGTCATAAAGTCATCTTGATGGCAATAAAGGAACCAAAGGGCTCTTGCTAACTCTGGTATGCTATATAGAATGAATTTTTGAATGGTTTATTTCTATATTAGAGGCAAACACCAACCTTCTGGGGTTGTCCACATTCCAGCATCTTGCATCTGTTGTATTTATGATAGAAACAAGAGAGGAAAAAAAAGAGTATTTAGTCATCTGCTGATTCCATTTGGTGCTAAACACATACTTCTCTCTAGAGTGCAAGAATGCTAATTTATTTTATGTACCAGGGTGGATTGAAGCCATTCCTAGAGACATGAATATTTAAATTGGCAACAACTAAACAGTGAATACTCTGCATATAGATGATTCATGCTCTGCGTACAGTTCTTGAGTAAGGCAAAATCATTATTAATTAGGGATCTGGATTTTAAATACAACTTGCCATCTAATTGGCAGTCATACGCAGTTGACCTTTCAACAGCAGCCATTGTGTTTTGGGTTCAGAAGCTTTCTATATGAATTCTGGCAAACATGAAAGATGACCTAAGTAGAATATACAACCAAATCCTAAGATATGCAGGTGAATGTTCTAAGATTTGCCTCTAGAATGAGAGCCAAAAGGGAGCAGGAAGTTTATGCTATTTCTGTGCTCTTTATCTGTCTTCCTTGTTGTAACTAGATAATTCTCTGGTTTTTTTTTTTTGGAGACAGAGTCTCACACTGTTGCCCAGGCTGGAGGGCAGTGGTACAATATCGGCTCACTGCAACCTCCGCTTCCCAGGTTCAAGAAATTCTCCTGCCTCAGCCTCTCGAGTAGCTGGGACTACAGGTACACGCCACCACGCCCAGCTAATTTTTGCATTTTTAGTAGAGATGGAGTTTCACATTGTTGGCCAGGATGGTCTCAATCTCCTGACTTCGTGATCCACCCACCTCAGCCTTCCAAAGCACTGGGATTACAGGCATGAGCCACTAGCGCCTGGCCAATTCTCTGGTATTTTATTGCCATATGATAGGATAACTTTTTGCATGTGTGATCAGTAAAATATGTCGAATTAATTGAAAATTCTTAATTTGGGTTGCTGTTCATTCATTCATGAAGTAACTATTTATCACCTCTTATGTACCTTCATGGAGCTTACATTCCACTGGATAAGACAGAAAACAAACATGATAAATAAATGTAGTGTATATTAGTGACAAATAGTACAGAGAAAATAAAGCAATGAAGGGAAATATGGCATATTGAGGTTGGAATTGTTGATTGAACTTTTAGATAGGGTGACCAGGGGAGGTCTCACTGGAAAGTTTATTTTTGAGGAAAGAATTGAAAGAAGTTAGAGAGTCATGGATCTAGAAGAGCATGCCAGCCATGGGAAAGCCTAATGTAGGGATGTGACTGGCTTCTTGGTTAAGCAGCAAGGAGGTCCATGGAGCTGGTCAGGGTAAGCAAGGAGAGTACTGGGAGTGGGGTCACAGAGATACATAGAATGGTCTGAGCCAAGCAGTGACATGATAAGTTGTAGAGGTAATAAGAGGTCACATTTTTCATAAATGAAGGTAAAACTGATGGGATTTTCTGAGAGACTGGATGTGGGATATGAGAGATGGGGAGAAGCTTAAAGATGACAAAAAAGTGTTTGGCACTGGCAATTAGAATTGCTGTTAACTGAACTGTTAAATACCATAAGAATAGTGGGCTGAGGGGCACTATCAGGAGCTCAAATTTTGATACAGAATGTCTGAGATGCCTACTAGCAAGCCAACTGACTTTCATACCAGTTTTCTGGGCTAGCTTTTACCTAGTACATTTAGAAATGTGCATCTTCCTCTCTCTGAAGCATTTCTTAAGCTTTTCATGCTTTTCCTTATAATCCCTATGGTAATTATTATCTATTTCACCAATTTTAGCCAAATTTATTATTTTAGCATATCATTATCTAACAATTTCTGGAGAACAGAGGACTGCAGAGCTGGGTACTTGATTTTACTTGGTATTTCTATTTCCTCACAGCTCTAAGCACAATTCCACTACATAAATACTTGTTGAAATCAGTTTTTCAGAATACCCCAAATTTAGCAAGATTATCAACCTAAGTTACCTCTGTTTTCCTTGAGCAGATGAATCTAGTTATTGGTTAATATAGGGAGCACTAATTTAACTTTCTGAAAAGCATGTCAAGTGTGAGACATCTTTATCTGCATTCTGCTCAGTCTTGTTTCTGTTGGGGAATGTGTTAGAAATTAGGTATATTTTAGAACATCCTGAGAGTCAAAGCAATAGGTTCTGAAAGACACACCTTCCTATAAGTGATTAAAAACAGTCATCACTGGTTTTTTAAGAGGCTTAGGCCAGAACACTTTGAAGACTAGTTCATAAACAAATCTACTTAGCCTAGTCAGGGACGATTAGAAAACATGTCCATTCTAGACTGAGCATATCTGAGCGTTTTTGCAGTTGTGATTTCCTTTTACAAAATTGAAATTTTTATTTCATGGAAAAGTAAATTATTTTACGGCAGTGACCCTCAAGGTTTTCTCATTACTTTAAAGTGGTGAGAGGTGTTATTAATTCATTGGTTACTCTCAGCTAGTTCCTATGCAAGGCCTAGTGGATGGAGGAATGAAGACATCACTTTGGCCTCAGGAGGAACTCATGATTTGGTGAGAGACACAGATGTGTCAACAAATAGTTACAGCAAAGAGTAATAGTTTAAAATATCTGCTAGACTAGTGCTGTATAAAGGGGGCACATGAGTGAAGTCTGTGTGTGATAGAATGTAAGAATCCACGATGACTTAAAAGATGAATAGTCATTTCCTAGGAGGTGCAGGGGAGACTGGAACATAGCTCGTGCAAAGGCACCAGTGGAACATCATGGATTCTATGTATCTGGAGAAAAGAGTGACCGTGACAGGAGTAGTAGGAAGTAAGACTAGAGAGAGAAGCCAGAGAAACATGCTTGTCTATAACAAAAAATATGAGTTTTCTTACTTGTGGATTAACCATCACTAGAAAATTTTAAATTGGAGGAGTGATGACCAGATTTAAGTTTTAAAGAGTTTCCTCTGATGGTATGACAGAGAAAAGATTGGTCAAAAAGTTCTGTCTTACTAAATATTTCTGTAGTCTCTCATCTCCCTTGTGTTCACAAGCACTTCTTTAATTTTATCCCTAATTATTTCTCCTCTAGACTAGTGCTACTAGTGAGGAACAGAGCAAGGGTGTATATTGGAGAAATAGTTAATGAGTGTAATAATAGACCTTACCTAAAGGTGGGGGTTGGGGGGTTGGAAAAGTCACAGATATTCCTCACGTTTCTTTTTGATCAGCTGAGTATTAGGGCCATGCAGATGGAATGCTGGAGAGAAACATATGGGGAGTGGGAGTGT
Organism: Pongo abelii; assembly: GCF_028885655.2. NCBI lineage: Eukaryota > Metazoa > Chordata > Mammalia > Primates > Hominidae > Pongo > Pongo abelii. The sequence continues at coordinate 76,978,601 of NC_071993.2, forward strand.
AGGAAACACAATGGGCTCAACTTTGGACGTGTTTGAGACTCAACTTGAGATATGCAGCTGGAACTTAGAAGAGAGGTAAACACCTCTCAGTTTAAATTTAGGTTGCTGTCATCTAAGAAAACAGGGGAGAAATATTGTAAAGAGGGAATATGGCTAATAGTTTGTTGCATAGAGAGATATCAAATAAGAAAATGCTGGAAAAGTCTTTGGCATTAAATCATTTAACTTCATTAATACCCTAAAAGGTAGGAATTGTTCACATTTTGTAGCTGAAGTAAGGTTAATTATTCTGCCTGAAATCTCCTGCTATTGGAGTGTTTTTGCACTGGGATTCTAACCTCAAAGCTTATGCTATTTCCATTAAAATGAGGCAGACTTCCTGCCTTGGAGTTACTCCTTATTCAGTCCTTTTGGCTTATTGTAGGCTCATCAGGCCCAGAGACATGCATTTCCTATCTTTCTGAGGTCTTCCAAGGTCAGGCACATATATTGCATGAATGCACAGCATGGCGACTGCATTAATAAGGCTCACAGAAACATCTGTGCTAGTATATTAGATTCAGGGATTCTTTTGGTTTGGCCAATTGGATCTGAATGTGTTTAAATCAGGGCAGATACAGTACAGTGTGCCAAGGCCTCACCACTCCCTATTTACTTTCATCTGCCCTATTCACGCTTCCTGCTTAAACATTTGAGTTTGTAGTCTTAGCTTTAAAGTCACACCTTATAGCAGGCATTTCAAGCTATTTGAATTAAACTAAAAAGCAAAACACTTTTTCCTGAGGGAAAATCAACCATTAATCTACAAATATGCCATATTTAGAATGTTTCCTTCATCAAAGTTAGATTGAAATATTCAAGATGATACTTAATAGTTTCATTCTTTCTCCACATATCTGACTTATATTTTTGAGCATTCTAAATGACCTTATGGACCACACTTTAATTTTTAATCTTGTAGTTTTGACCTGAGGTTTTTGTATCAGCCTTGTTCTAAAACTGAATTAAGGAAAATGTTTCTAACTTAGTTGTATTAGTTACGACAATTCTTTGTCAGGAAGATATGCCTGAAACATATATTCTCTGTTGGGTAACTGCAGATGGGCAGAGTTAAAGGAAAGTTTTTTTGACAGGCTTTAGGAGCAGATGTAGGAGCTACTGACAACAAATAGAAATAGCGTTGAGTAGAAAGAGTGTTGAGACAGGAGCCAGTCTTGGATGCTCTTCCTAGTGGGGCCATTAAATGAGAAAGTGATTAGAGAGTACTTGAATATAGGAAGCATCGTAGCTGCTTGGTAAATGTTGGCTTTCTGGAAAAAATCACCATCACCACTTTTTATTAATATGTGTGTGCGTTTTGACAAATGTCCATTTCTTCTTTTGACAACAAGGGATACCACTTTTTATGACTTCTCATAGAACTCCTTGTGGAAGAATGGCTGGAAATATGTTGAACAGAATAAATCACTACACAAATGTAATGAATTATTAACTAGGAAGTTGGGTCAACATCCCTGGGCTTGGACCCTATTTGATCTAAGTGATTCTATTTGCTCTTTGAGATGCACCATAATGTTCAGGAAACAAGTGGTCTGTTTCTCACAAGAAAGCTTAAATAGGAAAGAATTGTAAGGATAACAATATTTATTGATTTTTGACTAAATTAAAAAATTCAACTTTACTTTTATAATTGTTAATTATGCTTTAGAGGAAAAATTTTCCAACCTACAGATTTTTTTTTTTTTTTTTTTTTGAAACAGTCTTACTCTGTCACCCAGGCTAGAGGGCAGTGGCGTGATCTTGGCTTACCACAACCTCTGTCTCCAAGGTTCAAGTGATTCTTATGCCTCAGCCTCCCGAGTAGCTGGGATTACTGGTGTACACCACCATGCCCAACTAATTTTTGTATTTTTTTAGTAGAGATGGGGTTTCACCATGTTGGCCAGGCTGGTCTTGAACTCCTGACCTCAGGTGATCCACCTGCCTCAGCCTTCCAAAGTGCTGGGATTGTAGGCGTGAGCCATCACCCCTGGCCCTGACCTATGGATATTTGACTCTTCTTGATAGATTAAATGATGACACATATGCACCAATGGAAAGAATGCATTAAGTACAGCCACTGAATTTTGCTAAAATAGCCCATAACTTTTCTGTTTTACTGTGTATTCCTTTTACTTTTTAATCATGTGGCAGATGGCTTCAGATGCCATTTATTTTGAGATATAAATTCTAGGCAAACAATAGACAAATGTAATGCATATTGTATTTGCTTCAGATGAACAGGAAATGAACATAGTGCATTTTTGAACTTTACACACACACACGTGCACACACACACCTACATTTTCTTGACTGACACAGTAGTCCGCATTAGAATTAAGTGATAATGTTTTCTTCCGAGGTTTCTTTGGAGTTACTAATATTCACCTTGGTGTATTTCAGTTACCCAAGGTATGCATTAATGGCCTAGAATGCACACCTTGGGAGATATCTTAATACTATTATGATATGGTTTCTCAGTTTCCTATTTGAATTTGAAGAATTCTTTTATTTTCTCTTTTATTGAATCTGTCATATTTCTATGAAATGACAAATGGGAAATAAGGATAGAAAAGTAGTAAGGGCCTCTCTCTGCTCCTTAAAGATGCTTTTATTGTAAAATCTTGCATTTTTTTAATTTTAATTTTTCTTCTCAAAACTTTCTTTTACCTGAAGCCTGCTATTGTTTCACCATCTTATATCCTTCAGCTCAGTTAAGACTAAGTTTCCATTTCCTAATTTAGGTTGGCCAAAAACATTAAATTAGCAGGTGTTTGTGTTATTTTGTTTCCTATTAGAACATGAAGCTGCCCAATGACCAGTGAAGCAATTGGTATGCAGCATCTTGGCAGAGAGAAGACTGGAGACAGAAGCCAACCCATAATGGAATCCAAATAGCAAAGTATACATGGGCTTTTCTGCTGCACATCTTAATCTCAAACAAACAAAACCTCTTTTTATAAGCTCCCTTTCCTTCCCTTATCAGAGTGGTTTTGTCAGCTTCAGAAACCTCATTTAAACACCTGGAAGAGAAACTCAGTAATTTGCATGTAGTTCTGCTTTGTTGAGCAGAGTATATGCTGAGCTATTCCATGTGGGCAGGAATGTAGCTTTGTAATGAAGTTTTCTTTGATTCTCAGAAATGCAGGTTTGTCCAACGGTTCATGGAATCAATTGCTGTGAAAACCTCTTAGGTTTGCTTTTTCTGATGGTCAGGCTACAGGAGCTTTCTCTTCTTATTTTTATATTTCAGACTTTTTTTTCTTTTTTAAAAATATGAGCCCTCAAAGTGGATACAGGATTCTTACAGATGGACAGAATATCTAATTTTCTCATTCTTCCCTTAATGACATGGGTAATGTGACACCATAGCCAGTCCATAGCTAGTTTATACCAGTGTCCTTTGCCAAAAGAATGCTCACACTGTGGATATTGGCTTTACTTTTTTGTTTTTCGTTTCCTTGATTTTATGTGAAGCTTTTTAAATTAAAGTATAACATACATTCAGAAAAATGCATAGTGCAAAATAAACAGTTCAATGAATTTTTCCAAACTAAACACATCGGTGTAACTAGCACCCAGGACAAGAAATAGAAAATTACCAGAAACTGAAAGATTCCTCCTCCCTGTTTAGTCTCTAATCACCCCCTCAACAATAACCACTATTTTGATTATTAAAATGATAGGTTACTTTTGCCTGAGTATGAACTTCACATAGATGGAATTAAAAAATACATACTCTTTTATGTCTTGCTTTTTTTACATTGTCGCATGTAGCTGTGTTTTTTTCTTTTTCATTACTCTGGGTTGTGTCCAGGTCAGGACTATTACAGACAGTGCTGGTATGGAACATTTTTGCCTGTGTCTTTAGATGGACATAGGAACATATTTCCATATGTGTGTATCCTCTCCTAGGAATGAACTAGCTGGGTAACAGGGCATGCATATACTCAGCTTCAGTAAATACTATCAAATAGTTTTCCAAAGTAGTTGTACCAATGGCTTCACTAACATTTAATGTGAAGATAGGTATAGTTTAATTTTGCTCTTCAGCTTTCTGTGGCATTGCCATGCATAAATTTATTCAAACTCTCTGGATTAAAGTATATTTTCCCCATGTTTTATTTCTTGGAGTAATCATATCTGGAGTTTCTGTCTCCTTTTGAGCATATTAACTTCCTCTGGCTTAATTCTTATTCATTTGTCTGTTTCCTTAACAAAAATGTATTAAACTCCTAATATGTGCTATATACTACTAGATAATGAGATATAAAATAAGTAAGCCATAGTACTTGCATTCAAGAGAATTATAATGAAGTAGTGAAGACAGAAGTATGAACAGATATAATTTATTTTACTCAAATCTAAAAAGCTACTTCTATGACCTAGTATCTCCAGATTTAAGTAAAGAAACCCATTAACAAGTTATCAAGTTCATTCATGATTTACAGATGTTTTTATCATGCGTTTTCCAGTAAAAATTTCCCCTTTCCAAGGTGAACAGACCTCATATTTTTAAGCTCTCCAGAAACAGAAGTCATTCTGTTCAAAATTGCTTTTAAAGAAAAATCATTTGTTATCTTAAGGTATGATGACCATGATTACCCGCAGTAGTTTAGATTCTACCTCTGTAGCCTGCATGCATTTTCCAGCCTATTTAAAAATATTTTTAATTGAAAATTCTTTTTTTAGTTTAGTATTTGCTGATACCCTTCTTGCTAATATAAATATATATTTGGCCTTTTGGGCTAGCACATAAAATTACTGGGTTGATATACTCAAGGAACAATTTACGATGACTCCTAGATTCTTCTCCTTATTGTAATATTCACCCTGGATGCAGGTCCTGTAGCCTTCACACACATGGCTTTAGCTCCCAACTGTGAGCTGGTGTTTCACATATCTCTATTTCTGGCCCAGACTCTCCTCTGAATTCTAGATTCATGTGTAATGTATTTTCATTTGGATCTTGTGCTGATATATTACATTTGGCAGATGACAACATGTACTTCACCTTTTTCTTCCAAGCACATTCTTCTCTCTGTATTCTCATTGTGGTGAATGCATCACCACTTACACAATTGCTGAAACAATTCTCTAGATGCTTTCAAATACCTTCCCTTCCCTACTCCCATCTAGATATACCAAAATCCTACCATTTGTACCTCCTAAAAGTTTCCTGGATCTATCCCACTATAGCCTAGCAATAGTGTTCAGGCACTTATTGTCTCTTTCCCAGATCTGGATTATTGCCTGGTCTCTCTGACTGCAATTTCATTCTCTCCAATCCACTCAAAAACCCATTGCCAGAGCAATCTTTGTAAATACACATCTGAGCTTGTTGCTTTCAGAGTTCTTTAGCAGAGCGCGTGAAATGTCTCTTGCCTACCTTTTTCTGCTTGATTCATCACCATTCATGCTTAGGTTTCCTGTATTTGTCATATCGCCTGCAGTGACCCACACCTTCCTCACCTTTTCATGCTTCAGGCCTTTCCACATGCTCTTTTGTTCTGCATTGCTCATAGGGATAGCTTCTTTTTTTTTCCGTTATACTTAGGCAATGTTTGAATTTTTTAATTTTAATTTAAAAAAATTTCCATAAGTTATTGGGGAACAGGTGGTATTTGGTTACATGAGTAAGTTCTTTGGTGGTGACTTGTGAACTTTCAGTGCACCCATCATCTGAGCAGTATACACTGTGCCATATTTATAGTCTTTTATCCCTTCCCCCAATTCCACACCTCCCCACCCCAAGTCCCCAAAGTCCATTATATCACTTTTATGCCTTTGTGTCCTCATAGCTTAGCTCCCACATATCAGTGAGAACATATGATGTTTGGTTTTCCATTCCTGAGTTACTTCACTTAGAATAATAGTGTCCAATCTCATCCAGGTCGCTGCAAATGCTATTAATTCATTCCTTTTTATGGCTGAGTAGTATTCCATTGTATACATATATATACCATAGTTTCTTTATCCACTCATTGATTGATGGGCATTTGGGTTGGTTCCACAATTTTCCAATTGTGAATTATCCTGCTGTAAACATATGTGTGTAAGTATCTTTTTGATGTAATGACTTCTTTTCCTCTGGGGTAGATACCTAGTAGTGGGATTGCTGGATCAAATGGTAGTTCTACCTTTAGTTCTTTAAGGAATCTCCACCCTGTTTTCCGTAGTGGCTGCTAGTTTACATTCCCACAAGCAGTGTAGAAATGTTCCCTGATCGCTGCATCCACGCCAACATCTACTATTTTTTTTATTTTTTGATTATGACTATTCTTGCAGGAGTAAGGTGGTATCACCTTGTGGTTTTGATTTGTATTTCCCTGATCATTAGTGATGTTGTTCATTTTTTCATATGTTTGTCGGCCATTTGTATATCTTCTTTTGAGAATTGTCTATTCATGTCCTTAGCCCACTTTTTGATGGGATTTTTGTTTTTTTCTTATTGATTTGTTTGAGTTCATTGTAGATTCTGGATATTAGTCCTTTGTCAGATTACAGATTGTGAAGATTTTCTCCCATTCTGTGGATTGTCTGTTTATTCTGCTTACTGTTCCTTTTGCCATGCAAAAGCTCTTTAGTTTAATTAAGTCCCAACTATTTATCTTTGCATTTGCTTTTGGGTTCTTGGTGACAAAATCCTTGCCTAAGCCAATGTTATCTTGTAGAATTTTTATGATTTCAGGTCCTTAATCCATCCATCTTGAGTTGATTTTTGTATAAGGTGAGAGATGAGGATTCAGTTTCATTCTCCTACATGTGGCTAGTCAGTTATCCCAGCATCATTTGTTGAAAAGGGTGTCCTTTCCTCACTTTGTGTTTTTGTTTGCTTTGTCAAAGATCAGTTGCCTGTAAGTATTTGGGTTTATTTCTGGGTTCTCTATTCTGTTCCATTGGTCTATGTGCCTATTTTTATACCAGTACCACGCTGTTTTCATGTTTATGGCCTTATAGTATAGTTTGAAATTGGTGGTGTGATGCCTCCAGATTTGTTCTTTTTGCTTAGTCTTGCTTTGGCTATGCAGGCTCTTTTTTGGTTCCATATGAATTTTAGAATTGCTTTTTCTAATCCTGTGAAGAATGATGGTAGTATTTTGATGGGGATTGCATTAAATTTGTAGATTGCTTTTGGCAGTATGTTTATTTTCACAATATTGATTCTACCCATCCATGAGCACGGGATGTGTTTCCATTTGTTTTGTCTGTGATTCTTTCAGCAGTGTTTTGTAGTTTTCCTTGTAGAGGTCTTTCGACTCTTTGTTAGGTACATTCCTAGGTATTTTATTTTATTTTATTTTTTGCAGCAATTGTAAAAGGGGTTGAGTTCTTGATTTGATTCTCCACTTGGTCACTGTTGGTGTATAGAAGAGCTACTGATTTGTGTATATTAATCTTGTATCTGGAAACTTTGCTGCATTCTTGTATCATTCTAGGAGCTTTCTGGAGGAGTATTTAGGGCTTTCAAGGTAAATGATCATATCATCAGTAAATAGTGACAGCTTGACTTCCTCTTTACCAATTTGGATGCCCTTTATTTCTTTCTCTTGTCTGATTGCTCTGGCTAGGACTTCCAGTACTATGTTGCAGACGAGTGGTGAGAGTGGCCATCCTTGTCTTGTTCCAGTTCTCAGAGGGAATGCTTTCAACTTTTCCCCATTCAGTATAATGTTGGCTGTGGGTTTGTCATAGATGGCTTTTATTCCATTGAGGTATGTCCCTTGTATGCCGATTTTCCTGATAATTTTAATTATAAATGGATCCTGGATTTTGTCAAATGCTTTTTCTGCATCTGTTAAGATGATCATGTGATTTTTGTTTTTAATTCTGTTTATGTGGTGTATCACATTTATTGACTTGCATATGTTAAACCATCCCTGCATCCCTGGTATGAAACCCACTTGAGCATGGTGGATTATCTTTTTGATATGTTTTTGGTTTCAGTTAACTAGTATTTTGTTAAGGATTTTAGCATCTATATTCATCAGGGATATCGGTCCATAATTTTCTTTTTTGTTTATGTCCTTTCCTGGTTCTGGTGTTAGGGCGATGCTGGCTTCATAGAATGCATTAGGGAGGGTTCCTTCTTTCTCTGTCTTGTGGAATAGTGTCAAAAGGATTGGTATCAATTCTTTGAATGTCTGGAAGAATTCTGCTGTGAGTCCATCTGGTCCTGGATTTTTTTGTTGGTAATTTATTAATTACTATTTCAATCTCGCTGCTTGTTATTGGTCTGTTCAGGGTATCTAATTCTTACTGATTTAAGCTAGGAGGGTTGTATTTTTCCAGGAATTTATCCATCTTTTCTAGGTTTCTAGTTTATCTGCATAAAGGTGTTCACAGTAGCCTTGAATGATCTTTTGTATTTCAGTGGTGTCAGTTGTAATATCTCCTGTTTCTTTTTCTTTTTTTTTTTTTTTGAGATGGAGTTTCACTCTTGTTGCCCAGGCTGGAGTGCAGTGGCGCAATCTCAGCCCACTGCAACCTCCGCCTTCCGGTTTCAAGCGATTCTCCTGCCTCAGCCTCCCAAGTAGCTGGGATTACAGGTGCCTGCCACCACGCCCTGCTAATTTTTGTATTTTTAGTAGAGATGGGGTTTTACCATGTTGGCCAAGCTGGTCTCAAACTCCTGACCTTGTAATCTGCCCACCTCAGTCTCCCAAAGTGCTGGGATTACAGGCGTGAGCCACCGTGCCTGGCCTATCTCTTGTTTCTTAATTAGGTTATTTAGATTTTCGCTCTTCTTTTCTTGGTTAGTCTTGCTAACCAATTTTATTTATCTTTTCAAAAAAACTAACTTTTTGTTTCATTTATCTTCTGTTTTCATTTTGTTTCAATTTCATTTAGTTCTGCTCTAATCTTGGTTATTTCCTTTCTTCTGCTGGGTTTGGGTTTGGTTGGTTCTTGTTTCTCTAGTTTCTTGAGGTGTGGCCGTAGAGTGTCAGTTTGTGCTCTTTCAGTCTTTTTGGTGTAGGCGTTTAGGGCTATGAACTTTCCTCTTAGCACCGCCTTTGCTGTATCCCAGAGGTTTTTGTTCAGTTTGAAGAATTTTTAAATTTCCATCTTGATTTCATTTTTGACCCAATGCTAATTCAGGAGCACGTTATTTAATTTCCATGTGTTTGCATGGTTTTGAAGGTTCCTTTTGGAGTTGATTTCCAGTTTTTTCCCACTGTGGTCTGAGAGAGTGCTTGATATAATTTCAATTTTCTTAAATTTATTGAGGCTCATTTTATGGCCTATCATATAGTCTATCTTGGAGAAAGTTCCATGTGCTGTTGAATAGAATGTGTATTTTGTGGTTGTTGGATGAAATGTTCTGTATATATCTGTTAAGTTCATTTGTTCCAAGGTATAATTTAAATCAATTGTTCCTTTGTTGACTTTTTGTCTTGATGACTTGTCTAGTGCTGTCAGTAGAGTATTGAAGTCCCCCAGTATTATTGTGTTGCTGTCTATCTCATTGCTTAGGTCTATTAGTAATTGTTTTATAAATTTGGGAGCTCCAGTGTTGCAATATGTTTAGGATTGTGATATTGTCCTGTTGGACAAGGCCTTTTATCATTATATAATGTCCCTCTTTGTCGCTTTTAGCTGCTGTTGCTTTAAGTTTGTTTTGTCTGATATAAGAATAGCTACCCCTTTGGCCAGGTGTGGTGGCTCAGGCCTTTAATCCCAGCACTTTGGGAGGCCAAGGTGGGCGGATCACCTGAGGTTGGGAGTTCGAGACCAACCTGACCAACATGGAGAAACCCCGGCTCTACTAAAAATACAAAATTAGCCAGGCATGGTGGTGCAGGCATGTAATCCTAGCTACTTGGGAGGCTTAGGCAGGAGAATCACTTGAACCCAGGAGGCAGAGGTTGCGGTGAGCTGAGATTGCGCCATTGCACTCCATCCTGGGCAACAAGAGCGAAACTCCATCTCAAAAAAAAAAAAAAAAAAAAAAAAAAAAAGCTACCTTTGCTTGCTTTTGGTGTCCATTTGCATGAAACACCTTTTTCCACCCTTTTAAATTTATGTGAGTCTTTACATGTTAGGTGAGTCTTCTGAAGGCAGCAGATGGTTGGTTGGTGAGTTCTTATGCGTTCTGTGGTTCTATATCTTTTAAGTGGAGCATTTTAGCCATTTACATTCAGTGTTAGTATTGAGATGTGAGGTACCATTGCATTCATCATGCTATTTGTTGTCTATGTACTTTGGTTTTTTGTTTTTGCTTTTTAACTTGATTTTTGTTTTATAGGTCCTGTGTGATTTCTGCTTTAAAGAGGTTCTGTTTTGATGTGTTTCTAGGATTTGTTTCAAGATTTAGAGCTTCTTATTAGCAGTTCTTTTAGTGGTGGCTTGGTAATGGCAAATTCTCTTAGCATTTGTTTGTCTGAAAAAGACTATCTTTCCTTCATATATGATGCTTAGTTTCGCTGGATACAAAATTCTTGGCTGATAATTGTTTTGTTTGACAAGGCTGAAGATAGGGTCCCAATTGCTTCTTGCTTGTAGGGTTTCTGGTGAGAAATCTGCTGTTAATATGATAGGTTTTCCTTTGTAGGTTACCTGGTGCTTCTGTCTCACAGCTCTTAAGATTCTTTCCTTTATCTTAACTTCGGATAACCTGATGACAATGTGTCTAGGAGACGATCTTTTCAGGCTGAATTTCCCAGGTGTTCTTTGTGCTTCTTGTAATTGGATGTCTAGGTCTCTAGCAAGGCTGGGGAAGTTTTCCTTGATTATTCCCCCAAATATGTTTTCCAAGCTTTTAGGATTCTCCCCTTCCTCTGGAACATCAATTATTCTTAGGTTTGGTCATTTAACATAATCCTAGACTTCTTGGAGACTTTGTTCATATTTTCTTATTCTTTTTTGTTTGTCTTTGTTGGATTGGGTTAATTTGAAGACCTGTCTTTGAGCTCTGGATTTCTTTCTTCTACTTGTTCAATTCTATTCCTGAGACTTTCCAGAGCTTCTTGCATTACTAAAGTGTGTCCAATGTTTCCTGAATTTGTGGTTGTTTTTTCTTTAAGCTATCTATTTCCTTGAATATTTCTCCCTTCACTTCTTGTATTGTTTTTTGGATTTCCTTGCATTAGGTTTCACCTTTCTCTGGTCCCTCCCTGATTAACTTAATAACTAACCTCCTGAATTCTTTTTCAGGTAAATCAGGGATTTCTTCTTGGTTTGGATCCATTGCTGGTGAGCTAGTGTGCTTTTTGGGGGTGCTAAAGAGCCTTGTTTTGTCATATTACCAGATTTTTTTCTTCTGGTTCCTTCTTATTTGTGTAGGTTCTGTTAGAGGGAAGGTCTAGGGCTGAAGGCTGTTTTTCAGATTCTTTTGTCCCAAGGGGTGTTCCCTTGATGTAGTACTCTCCCGCTTTTCCTATGGGTGTGGCTTCCTGTGAGCTGAACTGCAATGACTGTTGTCTCTCTTCTGGGTCTAGCCACCCAGCAGGTCTGCCCTGCTCTGGGCTGGTACTGGGAGTTATCTGCACAGAGTCCTGTGATGTGAACCATATATGGGTCTCTCAGCCGTGGATACCAGTTCCTGTTCTGGTGGAGGTGGCAGTGGGGTGCAGTGGACTCCGTGAGGGTTCTTAGCTTTGGTGGTTTAATGCTCTATTTTTGTGCTGGTTGGCCTCCTGCCAGGAGATGGCGTTTTGCAGAGAGCATCAGCTGTGGTAGTATGGAGAGGAACTGGCAGTGTGCAGCGTCCTAGAACTACCAAGATTATATGCCCTTTGTCTTCAGCTACCAGGGTGGATAGGGAAGGACCATCAAGTAGGGACAGAGCTAGGTGTGTCTGAGCTCAGACTCTCCTTGGGTGGGTCTTGCTGTGGCTGCTGTAGGGAGTGGGAGTGAGGTTCCCAGGTCAATGGAGTTGTGCACCTAAGAGGATTATGGCTGCCTCTCCTGAGTCATCCAGGTTGTCAGGGAAGTGGGGGAAAGCCAGCAATCACAGGCCTCACCCAGCTCCCACGCAAACCAAAGGGCTGGTCTCACTCCCACCATGCCCCCAAACAGCCCCGAGTCTGTTTCCAGGTGGTGGGCAAGCTGGGCTTGAGAACTTGCCCCAGGCTACCTGCCTGCCACCTTCAAATGAAAACGGCCTGGTTCTTCCCCAATGCTGTGGAGTCTGCATACTGGATTCACACCCTCCCTCAAGTTCTGGCCATGAGGCTTCTCACCCTGTTCAAATTGTTACGAAGTTCAGCTGGAATTTTCCTTCTCCCTGTGATGCTTCCCCCTCCCCCCACCCCTGTTTCTCTGGCTGCCCTCCCAGTGGATCCCTGTGGTGCCAGGCAGGAATGGCCTGACTGGGGACCCAGCGAGCTCCCAGGACTTTCTGCTGCTTCCTCTCTATATTTTTTTTTGCTTGGCTCTTTAAATTGACTCAGCTCCAGGTAAGATCAGAAATTTCTCCCGCAAACAGACCTTCAGTTGCCCCAGTGGGGGTGTGTATTCAGGAGAGGAGGCTCTCCCTTTCCCACTTCCACAATTGGGGCATTCACAGTATTTGAGGTGTCTCCCAGATTTTGCAGGAGCAGTCCGCTTCCTTCAAAGGGTCTATGGGTTCTCCCTCATAGGGATAACTTCTACTCACTGTTTAAGATTCACCTTCTCTGAAATCCCGCCACTTATGACAACTTGGATGTACCTGAAGGACATTACACTAAGTCAAATAAGCCAGACACAGAAAGATAAATATTGTATGATTGTATTTATATGTGGAATCGAAACAAGTCAAACTCATAGAAGCAGTTTTACCATAGTTGACAGGGGTTGGCATGTGGGGGAAATGGGGACATGTTGGTCAAAGGGTATAAACTTTCAATTATAAGATGAGTAAGTTCTAGGGACCTAACTCACAGCATGGTGAAGATAGTTAATAATAATGTATTGCTTACTTGAAATTTGCTAAGAGAGTAGATCTTACATGTTCTCACAGCACATACAAACGCAAAGGGTAACTGTGTGGTGATAGATATATTGATTAATATGATTGTGGTAATCATTACACAATGTATATGTATATGAAAGCATCATATTGTACACCTTGAATCTACACAATTTTTATTTGTTAATTATACCTCAATAAAGCTGGAAAAAAGATTCACATTCTCTGAGAAATTTTATTTAATCCCTTCAAACTGAGAGACTGTCCTCTATGCTGTGGGTAACTCTATTTTAGTTCCCATGTAAATGTGTTTATTTGTCTCCCCTCCTGATCTTTATCTTTGCATTTCTAACATTTAGCACACGGCCTTGATGCAAAGTCGAGGCTCAGCATAGGAGAGGCTCAACATAGTACAGGTTGAAAGAATGGTTGAATTAATTAACTGATAGCTTAAAGCCCTCCACTTGTATTTTTTAAAATAATATTCCTAAATATATTTTGTTCTCTTGCCAGGGTTAAAACTCATATGTTACTTCTCTACCCACTTGCACAGACTTGTAAGGTCTTTTTAAATCCCATCTGTGTGTTTCTTCGTCAGCTGGAAACATTTAATGTCTTCTTAACTTGGAAATCTCCTGTGAGCTTTCTTCTGGAGCATTTAAAAAAAGATTATAAATAAGTATCAATCCTTGAGGAGATGAATTCTTTATACTTCTCCATCCAAAGAAATCCCTGATTAACTTTACTATTTAATTCCTATTTTGACCTTATGTAAAATTTTAGGGTAAATGGACAACCAAGAACCTTTGAACCTATGGTATCATCGGTTAAACTAAAACAACTACAAACACCACTACCACAACATACATTTAGGAGGTGACAGTCATTAATTTCTCTTTTATCTGTGTGCCTATTTACTACATTAAGTTTATCATGCTTGATGTCCTTTGGGAGAAATGGTCATGCCTTCTCAGTTTTCCTTACATAAACTCGGCAACCTGCCCCTTTCCCCCTGTCCACTGCTATAACGTTATATTTGTTATGTTCACTGATCTAGTCCTTTTTCGCAGGCGTCAAGGACTTGCTATTTGGGCTCATGGATTCTGTAATTGCCTTGGGCAGAGATGACAAAGCATAGGCTCCAAATTCAAAATACATTTGTATTTTTAACATTTCAAAGTCCCCATGGCATTAAAGTTACTACAATTTACCGTCAGATTACACATTGCTACCATTAGAGCAAAAGAAATAATTTTAACTTTAGCTTCTTGGTTACAATCTATGTTCAAGTTTTTCACCTTTCAGAAACAACCTAAACCTTGACACTGTCCTTCTAAATAAAGAAGCATAATGTATAGGTCACTTCAGAGAAAATTATGTATTAAGTTGTGATTGTACAGTAATATCAGAGAATTTGCTTTACTTCTTTCTTAATATTTATACTTTCAATTATTACTCATCTGAGGAGCTGTGCATCCTTTCTAGACATTAAACTATTTATCCTCTAAGTTACACTGATGACTGTAGGTAGAGCTTGTGTAACGTTGTGGGAAATACGAAAATCACTAAGATTATCACAGTACAAAAACAGTACACCAAGTTTGACAGATGTAAGGAATAAAACAATTCCATATTCTTTCTACACCTTTTCTCTATTTTCCACTTATATTCCATTTCTGATGTGCTATGTACTCAATCTTGTGAGAGGGTCGGCAGAAGTATCATTATCCCATTTTTACAGATAGACAGACACCGAAAGAGATGAGTTACCCAGCTCATAGTGCTAATGACAGAACTAAAACTAAAACCCAGACCACATATACAAGTGGGAAATCATAGCAAGCCAAGAAAACCATAGAGTGTCTTTTCTTGGGTAATTAGTGAGGATGAACAGTGGGTTGTTAGCTACTTCTAACTGTCCTCCCTACATTTTGTAATGAAGTTAATCTCTCCAAAGACTGAGTGAAGTAGCAGACAGTGTTTATTTTCAGAAGGGAAGAAACTAAAAATATAGTAGCACAAGCCATTTATTAACCTCAGGCAACATTATTCCCAGAGTAGCACAGCCTTGTGAAAAAGGCATAAGGTTAGCAATCAGTAGACTTAGGTTTAGATCTCAGTTCCTTTACTAGTTTCTATCTCCTTGCACCAAACACCTGTTTAGTTAAAATAGGACTAATAATAGCAGCCTCATTCCCTCAAAGAGTATTGTGATGATCAGTAAGATACTATATAGAAGCACTTTATAAGCTACATGATAATATACAAATACAAGTCCTCATTCTGTGTAGCAAATAAGAAATTTTTCCACTTTGGGAGGCCGAGGCGGGCGGATCACAAGGTCAGAAGATCGAGACCATCCTGGCTAGCATGGTGAAACCCTGTCCCTATTAAAAATACAAAAAATTAGCTGGGTGTGGTGGCGGGTGCCTGTAGTCTCAGCTACTTGGGAGGCTGAGGCAGGAGAACAGCATGAACCCGGGAGGTGGAGCTTGTAGTGAGCCTAGATCACGCCACTCTACTCCAGCCTGGGTGACAGAGCGCGACTCTGTCAAAAAAAAAAAAAAAAAAAAAATTTTTCCTATGTAGGAAATAATGTCACATAGTTTTTAGGATAAGGGCTTGGAAGTTATACTGACATGGGTTACAATACAAGAAATACCACCATCTAGCTCTGCCACTTGGCTAAGAAACTTAGTCTCTTGAAACCTTAGTGTTTTGAGTTTTAAAATGGGAATAATCACATCTCTCATGAGTTTTTATAAAGATTATATGAAATGTTGTATATGAAGTGAATGAACTATTGTAAATGTCCCTTGAATTAGTTTTTTTTAACTTAAGCTTTTATTTGGGAATAATTTTAGATTTACAGAAAAGTTGCAAAGGTGGTACAGAGTTCCCATTTACCTTTTTTCCAGTTTTCTGCATTGTTAATACTGTATGTTACATTTGTCACTACAAAGAAATGGATACCGATGCATTGCTATTAACTATTAATAATGGTTATTTGGATTTCAGCAGTTTTTCATGAATGTTTTTTCTGTTCCAGGATCTAATCCTCAGTACCACACTGCGTTTAGTTTTGTCTCCCCAATCTTCTCTGTTCTGTGACAGTTTGTCAGTCCATCTCCTGTTTTTCATGATGTTAATGGTCTTGAGGAATACTGCCCAGGTGTCATTTAGGATGTTCACCAATCTCATTTTGTTTGTTGCTTTTCTCATGATTAGACTGGAATTATGGGTTCCTGGAGGGAATACCACAGAAATGGCATACTTTTCTTGTCACAGTATATCAAGGGGTACATGATATCCATGTGATATCACTGATTATGTTAAATTTCATCACCTGGTTAAGGTAGGGCTTGCCAGATTTTTTTCTTGTATCTTGAGCTAGTTCTGATCGCCTATCACATAGACAGGGCATTCTCTTTCCTCTCTTCCCTCTGATGTAATGCTATTCATTTACATTTACTGCAAATTGTCATCTCTGATGAAATACCTTCTCTGACCATTCAACCTAAAGCAGCTTTCTCCTTTCAAGTCAATCTCTATGACACTTCACTTTTGTGTTTTCTTCATAGCATTTGTCACCTGAAATCATCTTGTATATTTGTTTATTTAGTTTATTGTTTGTCTGTAGGCCCTTTCTCCCCAAAAGAAAGAAGAACAAGGTCCTTGTAGGATTTTTTTCATATCTGTACACTGGAGTCTAGCACAAGGGCTAGAATATGCTAAGTGCTCAGTAACTAATTGTTGAATAAATATCAAAGAAAGAATGATATAGGATTGATTTATTAGTATTTCTGAATAAGAAAAATAGCTGAATTGTGGGAGGTTTCATTTAGTGTTCTTAACTCAATTGGTTTAATTTTAACGGAGAGGTTAAATGCAATTATCAACATCTATGGAATGAGGTAATCAGCATCCTTGTAATTCAAGCTCCCTTGTAATGCACTTAATAATGTGAGTGCCAGAGTATTTTAGCTACTTATAAGTGTGTCCAGAATTGGTGGGTTCTTGGTCTCACTGACTTCAAGAATGAAGCCGCGGACCCTCGCAGTGAGTGTTATAGCTCTTAAGGTGGCGCGTCTGGAGTTTGTTCCTTCTGATGTTCGGACATGTTCAGAGTTTCTTTCTTCTGGTGGGTTCATGGTCTCACTGACTCAGGAGTGAAGCTGCAGACCTTCGTGGTGAGTGTTACAGCTCTTAGGGCAGCGCGTCTGGAGTTGTTTGTTCCTCCCGGTGGGCTCGTGGTCTCGCTGGCTTCAGGAGTGACGCTGCAGACCTTCGCGGTGAGTGTTACAGCTCATAAAAGCAGCGTGGACCCAAAGAGTGAGCAGTAGCAAGATGTATTGCAAAGAGCGAAAGAACAAAGCTTCCACAGTGTGGAAGGGGACCCGAGCAGGTTGCCGCTGCTGGCTCGGGCAGCCTGATTTTATTCTCTTATCTGGCCCCACCCACGTCCTGCTGATTGGTAGAGCCGAGTGGTCTGTTTTGACAGGGGTGCTGATTGGTGCATTTACAATCCCTGAGCTAGACATAAAGGTTCTCCACGTCCCCATCAGATTAGTTAGATACAGAGTATGGACACAAAGGTTCTCCAAGGCCCCACCAGAGCAGCTAGATACAGAGTGTTGATTGGTGCACTCACAAGCCCTGAGCTAGACACAGGGTGCTGATTGGTGTGTTTACAAACCTTGAGCTAGATACAGAGTGCCGATTGGTGTATTTACAATCCCTGAGCTAGACATAAAGGTTCTCCACGTCCCCATCAGATTAGTTAGATACAGAGTGTCGATTGGTGCATTCACAAACCCTGAGCTAGACACAGGGTGCTGATTGGTGTGTTTACAAACCTTGAGCTAGATACAGAGTGCCGATTGGTATATTTACAATCCCTGAGCTAGACATAAAGGTTCTCCATGTCCCCATGAGATTAGTTAGATACAGAGTGTCGATTGGTGCATTCACAAACCCTGAGCTAGACACAGGGTGCTGATTGGTGTATTTACAAGCCTTGAGCTAGATACAGAGTGCCGATTGGTGTATTTACAATCCCTGAGCTAGACATAAAGGTTTTCCAAGGCCCCACCAGACTCAGGAACCCAGCTGGCTTCACCCAGTGGATCCAGCACCAGGGCTGCAGGTAGAGCTGCCTGCCAGTCCCACACCATGCGGTGGCACTCCTCAGCCCTTGGGTGGTTGATGGGACTAGGCGCGGTGGAGCAGAGGGCGGCACTCGTCGGGGAGGCTGGGCTGCACAGGAACCCACGGAGGCGGGGGAAGGCTCAGGCATGGCGGGCTGCAGTCCTGAGGCCTGCCCCATGGGAAGGCAGCTAAGGCCTGGTGAGAAATCGAGCACAGCACCGGTGGGCTGGCACTGCTGTGGGACCCAGTACACCCTCTGCAGCCGCTGGCCCGGGTGCTAAGCCCCTCATTGCCTGGGGCCGGCAGGGCCGGCTGGCTGCTCTGAGTGCGGGGCCCGCCAAGCCCACGCCCACCCGAAACTCCAGCTGGCCTGCAAGCCCCGCAGGCAGCCCCGGTTCCTGCTCGCGCCTCTCCCTCCACACCTCCCTGCAAGCTGAGGGAGTGGGCTCTGGCCCGGCCTTGGCCAGCCCATAAAGGGGCTCCCACAGTTCAGCGGTGCGCTGAAGGGCTCCTCAAGTGCCACCAAAGTGGGAGCCCAGGCAGAGGAGGCGCCGAGAGCGAGAGAGGGCTGTGAGGACTGCCAGCATGCTGTCACCTCTCATAAGGATTTGACTGACAAGGACTTGACTGAATAGTAATAGATCTTTACACATCTGCACTACTGGGATCTTTACTCGTTAACTGTGTCATTGTTTATACTGCAGAATTTTTAACAGAACCTGAAAGAATGTAGAAATAATAGATGCCCTTGATTATAACTTATAGCTGACTTTTTGATGTCTATTATATTTTCATTTATACTTACAAAAAATGAAGCTTTTTAATTTAAGTCTTTCTCCCATAACCCATTGTAAGATACCACTCTTTTTATTTACCTTCTCAGGACTTAAAATCTCCAAATCAGAGGGATGAAATTGCAGGAGCCCGAGCTTCATTGAAGGAGAACTCTCCCCTCTTGCATTCAATTTGTTCAGCTTGTTTGGAGCATTCTGATGTTGCTTCCCTCAAAGCAAGCAAAGACACAGTTTGTGAAGAAATTCAGAATGCTCTCAATGTAATTTCAAATGCTTCGCAAGGGATCCAGAATATGGCAACCCCACCAGAACCTCAGGCAGCAACCCTGGGAAGTGCCCTTGATGAGCTGGAGGTAAGTTGGGAGAAAGATAAAGTGTGATCTGATGTCCCAATACAGTAATAATAATAATAAAACAGAAGAAGATCCACATGTTAGTGTTTAGAGCATGAGAAAATAAAAAATCCAGATTAGTCTCTATCACCTTCTTGAGTCTTCCAAAGAATTCATTAACAGGAAAGTACTGTTGGTAAACTTCTGACTCCTGTACATCTCTGCCAAGGAATCCAATGAATTTGAAGTGGGATTGTTAATTAGATCGAAATGATGACTTTGTTTTATGTAGATCTACTTATGAAGCATAAGATTTATTCACTCCACAAATACTTATTGGCATTACTGTTCTATGTGCTTGGGACATATCTGATCACTTCCCTTGACAAATTTTTACATTTTAGCAGGTGATTATAGGCAAGAAATAATAAACATTGTAGAGAACAAAATTGTATAGTATGTTACATTGAGAAGGTGAGATAATGCCAAAGCCTTGAAAGAGTTCAGGAATTGGGCAGATGAGGATCTAGAGCAAAGGCTTGAAGGTATATGCCCTGTGTTTAAGTGACAACATAAAAACCAGGGTGTCTAGGTGAAGACAGCAAAGTGATGAATAGTAGGAGCTAAGGTTAGAGAACCAACCATTTAGGACTGTGTATGCCTTTAAGGACTTTGGCTTTTACTCCAAGTTAAATGGGAATACACTGAAAGGTTTTAAGCAAAGGTGTGACATGCTGCGACTTGCGTCTTAAAAGGACTATGATGGTTGCATAAGGAACATAGACTGAAGGAGAACAATGAGAGGAACTGAAAAACCAGGCTGGAGGCTATTGTAGTAACCCAGGTTCCATTTATACACTTTACATGAACCACCTCATGTTTTAGTTTAGACTAGAGTGGTGTTGGTGGACATCAGTGCTAAATTTTGTAAGTAGAGTCAACTGAATTTTGATAGAATGGATGTGGGACATGAATGAAAGGAAGGAGTCATGGCTAGTGTTGTAGGCTGGGTCCTCCAGAATCACACACAGAATGGAGTTTGGAAAACAAGGTGTTACATTTGGGAAGGAAAGAGGGAAGGAGCAGGACTGGATAGAGGAAGAAGTCTACCTGAGAGCTAGACCCACAAAGCCTAGGCCAATCAGCAGGGAGCTCTGGTGAGAGCATTGCCCTCCAGAGTTTACCTTGTCAGGCAGAAATGGGCAGGCCTGTATGTCTCTTCCAGTCACTGGATGCAGGTTACTCTACCCTGGGAAGGGTATGACCTTTAGGGGCCTGAAACACTCTATATACATACTGAATATGTATTACTTTTGTGCCATGACAAGGCTGGAAAAAATTATAAGTTGAACCATTGTTAAGTCAATTCGGGGACCATCTGTAGTCTGTATTTGGGGAGTGCCGAGTGTGATACATTGAAATTTGTTAGAGTAGATAGATAGGATCATACAGGTTGAGCATCCCTTATCTGAAATGCTTGGGATCAGAAGTGGTTTGGATTTTGGAATTTTTTGGATTTTGGAATATTTGCATATACCTAATGAATTATCTTGGGAATGAGATTGATGTGTAAACACGAAATTCATTTATATTTCATATATACCCTATACACATAGCCTGAAGGTAATTTTATACAACATTTTAAATAATTTTGTGCATGAAATGATGTTTTGACGACATTTTAACTGCTGTGTCCGGAATTGGTGGGTTCTTGGTCTCACTGACTTCAAGAATGAAGCCGCGGACCCTTGAGGTGAGTGTTACAGCTCTTAAGGTGGCGTGTCTGGAGTTTGTTCCTTCTGATGTTCGGATGTGTTCGGAGTTTCTTTCTTCTGGTGCGTTTGTGGTCTCGCTGGCTCAGGAGTGAAGCTGCAGACCTTTGCGGTGAGTGTTACAGTTCTTAAGGCGGCGTGTCTGGAGTTGTTTGTTCCTCCCGGTGGGCTCGTGGTCTCGCTGGCTTCAGGAGTGAAGCTGCAGACCGTCGCGGTGAGTGTTACAGCTCATAAAAGCAGTGTGGACCCAAAGAGTGAGCAGTAGCAAGATTTATTGCAAAGAGCGAAGGAAAAAAGCTTCCACAGTGTGGAAGGGGACCGGAGTGGGTTGCCACTGCTGGCTAGGGCAGCCTGATTTTATTCTTATCTGGCCCCACCCACATCCTGCTGATTGGTAGAGCCGAGTGGCCTGTTTTGACAGGACACTGATTGGTGCATTTAGAATCCCTGAGCTAGATACAAATGTTCTCCATGACCCCATCAGATTAGTTAGATACAGAGTTTCCACTCACAGGTTCTCCAAGGCCCCACCAGAGCAGCTAGATACAGAGTGTTGATTGGTGCACTCACAAGCCCTGAGCTAGACACAGGGTGCTGATTGGTGTGTTTACAAACCTTGAGCTAGATACAGAGTGCTGATTGGTGTATTCACAATCCCTGAGCTAGACATAAAAGTTCTCCAAGGCCCCACCAGAGCAGCTAGATACAGAGTGTCGATTGGTGCACTCACAAACCCTGAGCTAGACACAGGGTGCTGATTGGTGTATTTACAAACCTTGAGCTAGATACAGAGTGCTGATTGGTGTATTTACAATCCCTGAGCTAGACATAAAGGTTCTCCAAGGCCCCACCAGACTCAGGAGCCCAACAGGCTTCACCCAGTGGATCCGGCATTGGGGCTGCAGGTAGAGCTGCCTGCCAGTCCTGCGCCATGAGCTCGCACTCCTCAGCCCTTGGGTGATGGATGGGACTGGGCGTGGTGGAGCAAGGGCGGCGCTCCTGGGGGAGGCTAGGGCTGCACAGGAGCCGACGGAGGCGAGGGAGGCTCAGGCATGGCTGGCTGCAGTCCTGAGGCCTGCCCCACGGGAAGGCAGCTAAGGCCTGGCAAGAAATTGAGTGCACCGCCGGTGGGCTGGCACTGCTGTGGGACCCAGTACACCCTCCGCAGCCGCTGGCCCGGGTGCTAAGTCCCTCATTGCCCGGGGCTGGCAGGAGCTGCCGGCCGGCTGCTCCGAGTGCGGGGCCCCCGAAGCCCACGCCCACCCGGCACTCCTGCTGGCCTGCAAGCGCCGCGCTCAGCCCGGGTTCCTACTCACACCTCTCCCTCCACACCTCTCTGCAAGCTGAGGGAGCCGGCTCTGGCCTTGGCCAGCCCAGAAAGGGGCCCCCACAGTGCAGCGGTGGGCTGAAGGGCTCCTCAAGTGCCACCAAAGTGGGAGCCCAGGCAGAGGAGGCGCCAAGAGTGAGCGAGGGCTTTGAGGACTGCCAGCACGCTGTCATCTCTCACTGCGATCTGTCACATGAAGTTAGATGCTGAATTTTCCCCTAGTGCCATCACATTGGCATTCAGAAAGTTTTAGATTTTGGAGCATTTTGGATTTCAGATTTTTAGATTAGCAACGCTCAACCTGTATTGCACATTTTTCACAGTACTAAACAGAATTGTGTCAGGGAATGCTCCCATAAGAGCTCCAGTTTATCTCAGACAATGTATTCCATATTTTAGGATTATAGAAGAAGACATTTCCAAATTGTTCCTCCTTCTGAGACCTCTTTTCTCATTTTAGTTGAAAGTGACTGCCACAGGCAGAAAATGGCAGTGGTTGGAGAGGAGGAGAAAGTGTGCGTGTTGTGTGTGTAACTTCAATGGGAGTGGGTATAGGCAGGGCAATAGAGTGTTCTGTTAAGAAAGGCAGACTCACTTGTTCTTCATGAGGCGGGAGGGGGTCCAAAAGATATTTCTCTGAGATCCTAATGAGGATTCTAAACTGTCTGAACAACCTTTGAAATTTAGTTCTAGTCAAAGGTACAGATGCACAAACTAGTAAAAAATGCCTAAGTTTTCTATATTTTTTATATCCAAGTTACAAATAGCTGCTGCAGCTGTCTGAACTAGATAAAGCAGAATTTATTGAGCATTTAACCTTTTTTAATGATTTGGTAAATTAAATGGTTGCATTTTTCATTATTTACAGGAAGCTGTATTGGTAAAAGATCCAAAATAACCTTTGCTCTATTTTGCTCCTGCAAATATAATACTATGAAGTAAATTGATGTAGTAAATACTCTGTTGGGAGCAAGTCTCATTAATGTTTATAGTGTGGAATGTATCAGAGTGCTTACTCAACAACCATGCTGAAGCTTTTGTTAAATTTTTCATTCTGGCCCTTGGCTGGGTGTGAGTATGAAACCTGAAATTTATGAGTGGAGAAAATAGAAGTTGAATTGGAACACCATACTGGCTAAATCAATTGATTTATTGGAAAGGCCAATGTGAATTATAGGGGTTTTCTTCTGTATTTGTGGCTGAATGAGAGTTGAGAAGTGTTGAATTGTGGATTAAGAGAGTTTTGAAAATGTTATGAAGCAAGAAACTTTGCCAATAAAAATTGCTTTGAAAATTCCAAGTCCGTTAAGACATATTTTCTCCTGTGAGAAGGGAAAAAGCAGCTGTTGTCATTGTGGTATACAAGAACTAATCTGAATTCTCATGCAATAAAGATGATAACAAATGATATGTATGTATATTTTCTTATTTTCAGAGAGCTGTCATATTCACTTTTTTAAACTTTTTTACATATTCATGTATCATCATTCATATAGTCATTGTTTACTGTTATATCTCCAGCACCTAGAATAATGCCGTAAATGTAGTAAGTGCTAGGTAAATATCAATGAATGCATGAATGAATGAATGCAATAATATGGCATGCCATTTTGTGATTTTGCAGTGAAGAGCATTTTTTCCTCAACCTTATTTTTTTCTCCTTCCTCTGACTGAAAGTGGTTGTATTTGGGGGTATATGGCTCTACTTTAACTTTTAACCAGGCCATGAATTTATAGTGATGGAAACTACCAGAAGCACATGTAAGTGATATGCTGCTCAGAATCTTTTCTGTGGTAAGGCAGCACAAAGAGAAAAATCTTTATATATATTCTCTTCTCTCAGCAGCTGTCCAGCCTTAGTCAGAGTTCCCTGTTACTTCCAAGATACTCTGTCTTTTACTAAGGGTAATAATTTTGGGGAAGATACTCCTCATGTTCTTACATTTTCACCTGTTAGGAGAAAACAGGATCTCTGTTAGTCAGATTAGCATTTAGAAGCTAAAGAAGAAATGGATATCACTGGTATCTAGAAGCACATTAATATGATTTTAAAAAATGGTTTGGTTTCTAGGTATATAGTGAACTATAAGAACTAAAAGAGATGAAGAAAATATTTTTATATACATAAATAATCTGATAACTGAATTATGGAAATTATTTGAGGCTGATACAAAAAGCACAAATTCCAAACTAGTGAGCCAACACCAGCATTGTGCTGGGGGATGGGGGAACTGATTTTCAATTATGGCCTGGAGCTTGAATCTTGAAAGACTATGAACTGAAGACAAAAGATAAATTCTGTATCCTGCCAACTGGAAAGTCCCATAAGATACATTTGCATGTTACTGGGAATCTTTAAAATTTGACAACCTTGTTGGAGAAATGAAAGGAACACTGACCTGAATAACAGGAGATGTTGGGAGAACTTGACTAGCATAGCCTTGGCTCTGGGAAGCTCAGAAAAAAGGAACAGAATCCATGTTGGAATTTTCTGGCCATAGGCCTGTCCTTATCTGGACTTTGGGTCAGCATTCATATTATCTGTGTAGCCTCTAAAACCCTGTCCAAAAATCTAACTTAAAATTGCCTTATCCTGGCAATACCTCCAGAGATCTGCCAGAAGTAAACTCAAATTCTTTCTGCACTTTATACACAGCTTTCAAAAAATTCTCATACGTTTCCAAGGAAGATGGTTTTCACAAGATACACAAATAAGCCATCTTGAGTAACTTCATAGAATGAACAAACTACAGAATCAGGTCTGCAAACACTGTAGATATTGAAATTATAAGGTACTGAAAAAAGTTAGTATTTTAATATACATTATTCCCTAATGAATATGTTGATGAAACAAAAGACTGTCAGAATTGACCAGGCAGAGCTGTCTGAAATGAAAAACATAATGATGAAAAATTCAATGGTTAGGCAAAACAGGTGATTAGGTTAGAGAATTGGTGATCTGAAAGATATTTGAAGAGGTTACTTTGAGTTTCCCACGGAAAGACACAGAAGTAAAAAGTATTTTTTGAAAAGCGGTCAAGATATATGCCATGACAAGTTCTAAAATATTTTAATATAAAATTCAGAAGAGAGAGAAGTATAAAACAGATAATGAGAATTTCCTAGAACTGATGGAAGTCACCATTCTCTATAGCTAAGAAGCCCAGTAAATCCCAAGCAAGGTATATTTAAAGAAACCTGTATTTACACATATCATAGTGAAACTGAAGAACACCAAAGACCAAAAGAATATTTTTAAATGAAAATAGGAAAAAAAAGAGTTACCTGTGAATGATGACTGATTACCTGTGAATGATAGCCGAGTTCTTAAACATGAATGTTACAAGATAGCAAATCATTCTCAGAGAAAATAACTTTTAACCTTGAGTTCAGTACGTGATACTGCTATTTTTCAAGACAAAAGATAAATATATTGTTACCCAGTCCCAAACATGAATAGTTAGTTTATTGTCAACAACTTTTCACTGAAGAAATTGTTAAAGAAAAATAAAAAATTATCCTATAATAAGGGTGCAAATGCAAGAATTTGTAAGCAGAGGAAATGGTAAACATAAGGGTTTATTACTGCTTACATATTACTTTTTATAAATTATTAATAACTATGTATACTTTGTATAATTAAAATTGTAGAATGATTGTGTCTGGAAACAGTGTATAATTAGGATGGATAGAATCATAGTTAAATGTTCTAGGGTCTTTATATATTTTTTGGGGAAGGATAAAAATATTGACTTATATTAGGCATTTATCTTAATAAGCATGTTAAAATGTCTAGAGTAACTACTAAAAATGTGTAGTCATAGACTGTATAGTTGCCAAATATGGAAAAGGAAAAATGCAATGAGAAAATAAGAAACTCGGTTTGTCCAAAAGAAGAAAAAAATGGAGGAGAAAACACTGTGGAACAAGAAGGATGTACACACAGTAGAAAATATAATAAAATAAATCCAAATATTCTTGGAATCATAATAAATATAAAAAGAAAACCTAAACTCTCCAAAGACAAAAGACTGACAGCTTAGAATATAAAACAAAATCTAGCTATATGCTGTTTATAAAAAGCACATCTAAAACTTAAGAATCAAGATAGTTTGAAAGTCAGAGGATAAAATGATATCCAACAAATTCTAACTGAAGAAAGCTGGTATAGCTATATCAATACTAGTAAAAATGCTAATGACAGTTACTATCTACTGATAGGATAAATTCACCAGGATGTTGTAACACATTCTTTTCAAGGACACATGGAAAATTAACAAAAATTGACTGCATACTGAGTCAATGATTTTCGAAGCACTAGTATTATACAGGCCACCTAGAAATGTATTTAGGTAAATAAGTGAAATTACCCTACTATTTGGAATCTTTTTTGAAAACCATATCTGTATAACTACTGGGTCATGAATAAATTATAATTGAAAGTAAAAAGTACTTATAACTGAGAAATAATGATAATGTGTAATAACAACAAAACTTGAGCGGTATAGCTAAAGGGAGTACATAGAAGGAAATTTCTCACCTATACATGCTTATATTAGTTAAGAAGAAAGCTGGATATTAAGGAGCTAAGTTTCCACTTGGAGTTTGAAACAGACAATATAAAAAACCCAGAAGGAAAAAGTTAATAAAGATAAGAACAGAAATTAATTAAATCACAAACAAAGATACAGTAGAGAAGATCAACAAAGCCAAAAGTATATTATTTGTAAAGACCAATAAAATTGACAAACTACTGGTGAGATAAATTAGGAATACTGAAAGCAGACAAAAAACAGCATGTAAGAGTGAAAGTCAGAAGAGGAGTCATAACTACAGGGTTATGACTAAATACTAAAAATTATAAATACTAAAACACTAAAAGAATATTATGAACAAATTTATACTGATAAAAATGAAAATTTGGATGAAATGGAAAAATTCCTAAGAAAATATAAATTAACAAAATTGACTCAAGTACAGACAATATGAATGAAATAATTAAATAGAATTAGTAGTTAACAGTTTTTACTGAAAGCAAATAGGAGGCTCAGATAGTTTGATAGAATACTATAAACCCATCCAGGAATATGTAAATGTATTGCTACAGCAGTGTCCTGAGAATAGCAAAAAAACAAACAAACAAACAAAAAAAATAGCTCTCCAATCCATTACGTGAAATTGGTGAAGCAAGTGTGAAACGATACTACACAGGTCAGATAAGTAAGGAACTTCACATACCAATCTAATTTATGAAATTAGATGCAAAAATTCCAAACAAAATGTGAATAAACTGTTTAGCACTAGATAAAAAAGTCATTATGACAAAGTTGAATTTATTCCAGGAATGTAATGTTAGTTCAACATTAGAACATTTACTGATGGTATTCACCTCATTAACAAGTTAAAAGAGAAAAACTATATAATAATCTCAGTAGATACAGAAAACATTTTAAAAATTCAATATAATTTATTTAAAACTTCTAGAAAGCTAGGAACAGAAGTGACTTTTCTTGATAAAGGGTTTCTGTAAAATTCTACAGTAAACTTCATAGTTAAATTTGAGTAATTAAAAACACTCCCTTTAAACTTAGACATGAGGCCATAATGAATAAAAATGAGTAAATTATAGTAATACATATCAATATGAATGATACCAAAACAAAAAGCTTTACCATAAAAGAGCAAGCCATATAAGAATTCATACAGCATTTTTACTTTTATATAAATGCTCACACAAGCAAAACTAAACAACATATTTCTAGTGGTAAAGACATATCTAGTAAGATATAAAGAGAAGGAAGAGAATGATTTATGCAAAATTGAGGAGTGGAGGAGTGGGGAGAAAGAGGTTGCATACACACATCAGGAGCTTTGAAGCTACTGAGCATATTGTTTTTCTGAAGCTGGGTTGGTAGATGGATGTGTGTTGTATTATTCTTTATTCATACATTCTCTTATGTTTGAGGTAGTTAATAATGAAATTGAATAAAGTGTGTTAAAATGGGTGGTAAATCTGAGAATAAGTGCTACAACAATGCGCTGTTTATATTTAACAAATATTTATTAAATCTATTTTCTGTGTAATTAATGTCTGTGTGAACCCTTGTGCTAGGTACTGGCTCAATACAAATTTAAGGTACTAGCATCTTACATTTGTACTATTTAGGGTGTTTATCTGCACATTTTATTAATAGCATCAAATTGCTTCGTAGAGCACATAGGTCAGGAGTTATCGTGTACTTTATAGAGGAGCAAACTACTCTTCTGTCAGGTTGTGTAACTTGTACAAAGTCACATAAACAGGAATTAGAAGAGTTATAACTTGAACGCATATTTCGTGAGCCCTCCCAACAATTGCTCTTTCCAGATAATGCTCTTGGGACAAATGATGGACACTGTTGGAATACAATTAGGTCTTGAGTTTAATACATTTACTTGTTTATGCATCTGTCTTTGCTATTGGATGAGTTCTATGAGTAGAGGAATAATGCCTTATCCATATTTATATTGTCACCTCCTGGCAAGGTGCCAGGTACATAGTAATTGCTTAAAACATATTTATTGAAAAAGCAATGAATTGTTGGTATTTCAGAACCTGGTGTGAGGTTTTAATGCATCTAATAAATATTTACCCAATAAAAGAAGGACAACATCTCCTTTATCTTGATGATTAAATAAAACACATGGATAGTAATGATTATTAGACCTTGTTTGCTCTTGGCTTCTTGGGACTCTTAGACCCCATGAGGTACATGGCATTATAGATCGTGTTCAAGGTTTGCTATTATATAGACCCGATGTCAAGCTTGGAGAAAACTCTGGTAGCCAGTTATAGTAATTTTTTTTTTCTCCAAAACTTGAAAAAACCAAAATGAATCCAGAGCAAATTTTTAAAAACAAATTCTTATAAAATGTTTGTATCATGAGTCTCATGACCATCAGTTAATTATCAGTATTTATTAGGTACTTGTTCTCTATTTCCACATTGTCATGTGCTTCATGGGAGCTAGAAAAGAAGTAAAAATAAAAAGCCTCCAATCCTAAACATTGCATATTCAGGAGATAAGAATACCATAAATCAAGCAATAAAAGCTAGCACAACACTTCCTTTAGATCCTCACTCACGTGACACAGGTTGGGCTTTCTTGGATGCAGATTCCTTGATGATGTTTACTTTTAGTGTTAGTTTAGCGTTAACTAGGGACCATACTTGTGAGCACTGCAAAATGAGAAAAGGCATGAAGGAAAAATAAATATGAGAGCTGATGAAGGGATTGTGTAATAGGAGTGGATAATTCACACTGACTACTGATTGAAATTTATAGAGGACCTCAAAATAGAACAGTTTTTATTTTTGTTTATTATTTTTTATTGAGCCCCCCCATATGCAGTATTTTATGGAAGGTTGATTTGATGTATAGAACTTCACACACAACAGAGAGCCCATATCTTTCAAATAGCTATGGAAAAATTGATCCAAAATGGATCCACAAAAATGGAGCAAAGGCTACAAAGAAAACCTCAATAAAAGAGTCACCACAAAAAAGTATGTGAGGTGATGGACATGTTAATTAGCTTGATTCAGTCATTCCTCAGTGCATACATATATCAAAGCATCAGGTTGTATTCCACAGATATTTACAAAAAAGAGGCAATAGATGAATGACATTAGGAACATGTGTCTTCTTTTTTTTAGTTTGAATTTTAAAAATCTGAATTTTTATTTTCTTCTCTGTAAAGAATTTTCTTTTTAGCAGTTAAAACTACTATTTAATTATTTACTAGATTCTGCTTTTATTTTTATTTTTATTTTGAGATGGAGTCTCACTCTGTCACCCGGGCTGGAGTGCAGTGACACAATCTCAGCTCATTGCAATCTCCGCCTCCTAGGTTCGAGCAATTCTCCTGCCTCAGCCTCCAGAGTAACTGGGACTACAGGTGCATGCCATCATGCCTGGCTAATTTTTTGTATTTTTAGTAGTGACAGGGTTTCACCATGTTAGCCAGGATGGTGTCGATCTCCTGACCTTGTGATCTGCCTGCTTTGCCCTCCCAAAGTGCTGGGATTACAGGCGTGAGCCACCGTGCCTGGCCTGCTTTTATTTTTATTAACTTATATTTTCTAATATCTTAGGTTAATTTGCTGATCTTTTATAATATCTTGAATACATTTGTTGAGTTAATTTTTAGTCTCTCTTTTTCTGTTTTTCTTACTTGGTTTTTTTCTTTTGTAAACTCGTTCATGGTGTCAGTTTTCCTCTGAACACCTATGTTTAATAAGCAGTACTTTTATCTGTATTTTAAAAAATAGGTGTTAGTTTTAAGTTAGTTTTTTTTTTTTTTTTTTTTTGCCTTATACTACTAGAAGTGTGTTTTAAAAATGTTAAAATTGGTTTCTGGTGTTTTAAAATTGTTTTTTGTTTGTTTTTGTCATCCTTTAAAATTAATTTCTAGTTTTACTGAATTTTGGTCAGAAAATATAGGTTTTATTTTGGAAAATGTTTGGAATTTTTTGGGGGGAACACTGAAATTTTTTGTGGCTTAATTCATGTTTTGAAAGTTGTATTTATATATATTTGAAAAAATTGTGTATTCTCTCTTTGGGAGGAAGTTTTAAAAATCCATAATTGTAATAAATAAATTGTCTTCATTCTTACTCCTGTTTTCTATTTCACCTGTTTGAGAGAAGTGAGTTGAAGTCTTTCACATTACAGCAAAATACCATTTTCTCCTTGTATTTCTAGTGGTATTTTGTTCCATACATTTAAAAACCTATGTTAGGCCGGCACGGTGGCTCATGCTTATAATCCCAGCACTTTGTGAGGCCAAGGCGGGTGGATCACCTGAGGTTAGGAGGTCGAGACCAGCCTGGCCAACATGGTGAAACCTCGTCTCTACTGAAAATACAAAAATTAGCCGGACACGGTGGCGTGTGCCTGTAAACCCAGCTACTTGGGAAGCTGAGGCAAGATAATCTCTTGAACTCAGGAGGCGGAGGTTGCAGTGAGCCGAGATGGCGCCACTGCACTCTAGCCTGGTGACAGAGTGAGACTCTGTCTTAACAACAACAACAAAAAATAACAATACCCTTATATTATTAGATTTAGAAGTTTTCTTGATTCCTATGACTTCTGGTGGAAGGTATCTTTTATTACTAAAAAATGTTCCTCTTTATTTTAATAGTGTCTGCTCTGATTCAATTTGTCTGGTATTAATATTGATATTCTTGGCTTCCTTTTTATTAGCATTTTCCTGGTGTATCTTTGACAATAATTTTATTCATGTCTAGATTAATTAATTTCATAAGGAATACATGAATTTATTCTTATAAAATAATTATACAATTATGGAAATAAAGAAAAAAGTTAATGTCTCTTTTCACTTCCCCTCAATTCAATTCTTATTGCCAGTGATAGCTGCAATTAAGGACTTGGTATATATTTTCCAGACCCTTTTCTAGGCAGAGACACATTTTCTTTTCTCTTCTGAAACTCTTATTAAGATGAATGTTGGTCTGTCTGGATGAGTCTTGTGGCTTTTAATTTTTGTCTCGTACTTTGCATATCCTTTCCATTCTGTGAGAATTTTTGGCTTTCTTTTCTGGTCACTGATTTTGATGTTAGCTATTTTCATTCTGCTCTTTAAGCCTTCAACTGTCTAGTTTTTATTTTTGCAATACCATTTTAAATTTCCAAGAATACCGGTGGTGTTTTCTGTGGCTTTTTTTTTTTTTTTTTTTTTTTTGAGACAGAGTCTTGCTCTGTCACCCAGGCTGAAGTGGTGGCGCGATCTCGGCTCACTGCAACCTCTGCCTCCCAGGTTCAAGCAAGTCTCTGCCTCAGCTTCCCGAGTAGCTGAGATTACAGGTGCCTGCCACCAGGCCCTGCTAATTTGTGTGTGTGTGTGTGTTTTTAGTAGAGACGTGGTTTCACCATCTTGGCCAGGCTGGTCTTGGACTCCTGACCTCGTGATCCACCCACCTCAGCCTCCCAAAGTGCTAGGATTACAGGCATGAGCCACCGCGCCTGGCCTGGCTGTTCTTATAGCTATGATAAACATTTAAATCTCTTTTAGAATATTAATCATACTAATTATGTTTCCTTAAGTTCTTCTGTTTGTTGAGTTTGGGGACTCTAATTCTGTTGATGTTTCTCAAATGTTTGGTGATTAACCACTGGCATTAGAATCACTTTGGGTGCTAGTTAAAAGTGAAGATTTCTGTTCCCCAATTTAGACATACTCTGATGATGAGGTCATGAATCATTTTCAAAAACAAGCCTTCCCAGGTGATCCTTAAGCACACTAAATGTTCCAAACCATTAATCTAGATTATACAGTATTATTAGCTGCTGTATATTTTTCAGTTAGACTGAGTATTCGGGTAATCTTGCAGGTTTGTAAGATTGTAAGGTTCTGATTCTAGGAGTGCTAGGTCAAGTCGTTATACTGGAGGGAGGGCAATATGGAGATGTAGGTGGGCCTTTAGAACATGGAAAGCAAATAGTTTATCTTCTTGGAGCAGAAGCTTCTTGTCTCTTGTGGTAGACTTGCCTAGTTTTTCTGGTAGCAGAACTCATCCTGAGTTCTGTTACAATTCCCACAGAGGTTCTTAAGCTAGAGTTCATGGGGATTCATATGTAGAATTCAGGGTGTCTGTGGACTTGGATGAGAAAAAAAATGGTTCTTTATCTTATAAAGTTCTATCTGAAATTTATCACTTTAGTTATTAATATTACTAAATACAAACCACAGTGCATATGATACCTAAGACTTTGTCACCTATAGAAATTACAGATATTTTCATACCACATTATGTCATGTATGCTTATCACTATGTCTGAATTGTGAGAGTTATTAGGCTCACTGCTAGATCTCATTATTTCATGTTAATATAATGACTAAAAAATTATATCTGTCAATGGAATTGATTTCCGTTTAAAATTGTATCTGTTATTTTTATGCATTACAATTTTTGTTTTGTTTTGTTATGAGATGAAGTCTCGCTCTTATCACCCAGGCTGGAGTGCAATGGTGCAGTCTCGGCTCACTGCAACCTCCGCCTCCCGAGTTCAAGTGATTCTCCTGCCTCATCCTCCTGAGTAGCTGGTATTGCAAGCACCTGCCACCACACCCAGCTAATTTTCATATTTTTAGTAGAGACGGGGTTTCACCATGTTGGCCTAGCTGGTCTCGAACTCCCGACCTCAAGTAATCCATCTGCCTCAGCCTCCCAAAGTGCTGGGATTACAGGCGTGAGTTGTTTTGAGAAGGGGTTTTAGTTTTTATGGGATATTGGCTTGATTGTTCTGCCCTTTAATTACTTCGCAGACAATATGTTCAGTCTCTAAAGTCTGATTCTAGAGTCCTGTTGGAAACTCTTAAAATTTTTTTTTGAAGGTCTTTTCTTCCCTAAGTGGAAGTGGTTTTTGTTGAGTTTTTGCTAATAGCCTGTTCTTTGTTTTTCTTCCTCCCTCGCTCTTCTTTCCTTCCTTTCCCTTCTTCTTCCACAATTTCCCTCCTTATTCTTTATTTTCTTAATTGGTTCCTTTCATTTTATTGAGAAGTTAAAACATTTGCACATTTACATATTTAAATGATACAATAATCTCCAGTTAGTTTTGGGGAAATATAATTTAAAACAATATATCCTGCCAACCCAGGACACCCTTCACAAAGGAAAACTATTTTATAATTGATAAGCATTAAACCAGAATGTGATATATACCACAGGCAATCAGCTAAAGAAATGCAGAAACATAAAGAAATCTCAATGTTTTATATGGCTTAGGAGACACAACCCATTAGATACATGTTCTCAAGATAAATGATAACTATTCCTCAAGTAAGGGGACTTGACAGTACCATTTGCATACGTAGTTCATCCTAAACTCACCTGGTAATTTGAATGACTGTCTCTGTTCACTAATTGCCTTTATCCAAAGGAACTTTTTATATCTTTTTGACAGAAGACAAGTTTGTAACTTGGAGCCAGGCACCCACCAAAGTTAGGCTCCTGCCTTCCCACAGAAACTGGGAGATAGGGACGCTACCTTCTTTGATGATTATATTTAAAAGAGATGGTTTCCAGGCCCTTGAGAAAGACATTCTCCCAAGATTCTTTTCATCCTTGGGTTGAAAAGCTGGTGAGAAGCTTATTTCGCTTTTAAGAAGATTTACATACATTTCAAAGGGCAGAGAAAGACTCACCATGACAAGTTTTCTAAAGTAAATGGTAATGTGTCTTTCCCTTTTTTCCTAGGAAAATTATATTTTGCTTTTTTTAAGATCTGTATTTATCCTCACCTTTTCCTCAGAAACAAGTATTTTAAACCATTTTTTGGTGTTTTAGTCCAGAGATGTTCTGTATATACAAGTGTGAGTATAACTGAGGGGTAAATTGTTAGCACAGTACCTGTTCTATAAATGTTTGTTGAATCCACACTTCACTCTGTTCTCAAGCCTCCTGTAACCTAGCAAGAAGCAAACAGGAAAGGCTTTATGGAAAGGAAATTGAGCTAGGCCTTGAAGGATGGGAGATTTTGATAGAATGTTTAATGACTTTTCACAGTTATCTAAAAGGGGGTTTACAAAACTCTGATGGCTATAAATATATGAGAGTTTGCAATTTTGGTGGGTAAATAAGAACTAAATAAGATTATTTACTAGTAAGAGGCCCCTTATCTGCCAGAAAACCTTCATACAGGAACATACCATTAAGGATAAATAGCAGAACAGAATTAAAGTTGGTCTTACTTGGGACCGAAACCACCTTTGCAAAAAATAAAACATGAGAAAATTATGACATGAAAGAGACCCGATATAACCAACCCCTATCATGCCTTTAACCTCCAAACTGACCTTAATTATTCTGGGCCAGGGCCAAGCTAACTTTGGGAGAAATTTAGTTTATAGTTTAAATGTTAATAACCCTTCCCCCAAACTAAACTGCCTTTGTAAAGCTAATAAAAGACCACCAGGTTAGGAAGAGATGAGGATCCTGAATTCTGCTAAGGTGTAGACATAAACAGTTACCAGCCATTATTCTGGAGGTCACAAGATTTGCAACTCCCCCAATTACTCCCGCAGATAACATCACTATTATAGAGCCTAAGATTGACCTTTTGAGATATCTTTTCAGGTTTTTACATTTCTGAGGACAGTCTACCCCTGCCCATCTGTCCTGTGGCCCCACCCAAACTGACTCCTTGTCCCACCAAACTATCCTTGAAAAACCGTAGCCTCTGAATTTTCAAGGAGATTGATTTGGTAATAACTCCATCTCCCACATGGCATAGCTGACCTCGTGTCTATTAAAATCTTTATTGCAATGTGTGGTCTTAGTGAATTGGCTTTGTGCAGTGGGCAGGAAGAACCCATTGGGTGGTTTCCGGACTGTCATGTCAGTTTGATAAATCAGTAGATCAACATACTTTGTTTTAGATCACATAAATTCAGCTTTCTTATTAGTAGCTGTATTAGTCTGTTCTTGCACTGCTATGAATACCTGAGACTGGGAAATTTATAAAGAAAACAGGTTTAATTGGCTCACAGTTCTGCAGGCTGTACAGGAAGCACGAGAGCTTCTGGGGAGCCTCAGGAAACTTTCAATCATGGTGGAAGGTGAAGGAGAAATAGGTATGTCTTACATGGCTGCAGCAGGAGGAAGAGAGAGGGAGAGGAGGTGCTATACACTTTCAAACAAGCAGATCTCATGAAAACTCACTCACTTTATAGTACCAAGGGGAGATGGTGCTAAACCATTCATGAGAACTCTGCCTCCATGATCTAATCACCTCCCGCCAAGCCTCTCCTCCAACATTAGTGGTTACATTTTGACATGAGATTTGGGGTGGGGACATGCGTATCCAAACCATATCAATAGGAATCAAGACATTTCGTAGTACATATCTGGGAAAAAAATACTTTTAGGTCTAAGAGATTTGCTTTATCATTTCCTTGTAATAAAAGCCCATTTCCTTCTTAGGAAAGTTGCATTCCTAAGTTCATATTTTCCTCTTTTAAAGAGAGGGCTAATATCACTCCTTTTCTGTATTACCAGCCATATTCCAGCAGTCACAAGATTTGCAACTCCCTCAATTACTCCTGCAGGTAACATCACTATACCTTTTCTGTAGTAATGAAATGGGAATTTCCAGCCCAAGCTCATTAATACTGTATTACAGTATCTGCAATAGGTGAGAAGATAATCTGGCTTGGAAACCGGATTTTGAGGAACCATACTGAATGCCAAGCTAAGAATTTGGACTTTGTTAATGAGGAATATTTTGTCATGGAAGGGACACTCAAACAGGTATTGTGGAAGATTAATCAGTAATGAGGTGTAGATTACTTTGCACGGTTTAATGGAAGCAAGAAAAATCAAGATATTTTTATAATATTTCAGGTAAAGTGTAATAAAAACCCAAAGTAAAGGAGTTGGAATGGAAAGGAGTGGGAAAGGTATGAAAAAAGAACTGACAGTTGTAGTGACTGGAAGTGGCCCAAGATGGCTTAGATATCCAATGGATCTATGCTTGGAAGAATGGTGACATCATATCTTCAGTGAGAGGGCATATTAGTCTGTTCTCACAATGTTAATAAAGACATACCTGAGACTGGATAATTTATAAAGGAAAGAGGTTTAATTGATTCACATTTCCACATGGCTAGGGAGGCCTCACAATCATGGTGGAAGGCAAATGAAGAGCAAAGTTACTTCTTACATGGTGCCAGGCAAGAGAGCTTGTTCAGGGGAACTCCCTTTTATAAAACCATCAGATCTCGTGAGACTTATTCACTACCAGGAGAACAGTATGGGGGAAACTGTCCCCATGATTCATTTATCTTCACTTGGCCCTGTCCTTGACACATGGGGATTATTACAATTCAAGGTGATATTTGGATGGGGACACAGTCAAACCATATCAGAGGATGAACTGAATTGGGAGAAGTAAGATAGGAAATGGAACAAGGGAGACAGCCAAAACGAAAGAGATACAAGCTTCTAAGTATTCAAATACCTTTTTCTGGAGTTAGTTTTAGGAGGTAAATCATTTTAACACAAGTATACATGGTATGTAAACTAAAATAAGCAATTAAGTATTTCCATAAGTATTCCTTAAAGAATGTTAGTTAAAATTATTCCAAGTTCAGAAGATTATCTAGCTTTTTTTAAAGCAGATATGTCCAGAGTTCCCTTTTTATACGGCTGTAGGTACCGTCACAATAATATAATAAAAATTTGTTTTGGAAGGTTACATTTACTATGTAAAGTGATATTACAGTTTTCTTTTGTTTCTACCACCTGGTGCAAACTTTCTGTCTGGCATGATCCGTCTGTTGGATAAAGCACTTCGTGCAAAATGGAATGGTGTTTATTTTAGACATGTTCTCAGAGTGAGGTGAAATCAAGAAAAGAGAAGTAGCCTATGAGAATTATTAATTCTTACATTAAAAATTAGTAAAACATAATTTTTATTAGTTTTTATTAGTTTGGTCATGCGAATTCCAGCTTTAATTTAGAGGAATCTGTTTTTACTCTTATCAAGAGATGGAGGGTAGTAAGTTGTAGAGTTCCTTGTTTTAAGATACAGTTTGATAAAATGTGGTTAGTAGTGTAGATCATAGTATATAGTATTTTGCTTTGTAGGGTGCTGATTATGGCTTTATTACGGAGAACATTGTTCAGTGGCCATGCTGTTCCTAGAGTGAGCGCTTATGGCTTTTGTTACTGTCAGGTGTTCACTGCTAAGTTTAAGATTTAGGGTTTTCCAAATCTAGCCATGGATCTATAATTTACAGGCTTTATTTTCATACTTTTGTATTTACAGTAAGATTTGGAAAGGCAAGAAGGGTATCGGGCAATTATTTTTTGAAACTGAATTGAACTTTATGTTATGAATAGAACCTCAAAGCTTGTTTTCTGAGACCAATCAAAAAGGAAAAAGAAGTCTTTGTAAATTCTAAAAAGAAATTTTTGATGAAGATACTATTGACTTTGAAGAAAATATTGCCAACATATTAGTTTTTATAATAAACGTGATTAACATTTAAAAGAAATGGCAAAAATGTCTTATGTTTTCTTTGACAAATCCAGGGCTCTCTTCATG
Source organism: Pongo abelii (assembly GCF_028885655.2). Lineage (NCBI taxonomy): Eukaryota > Metazoa > Chordata > Mammalia > Primates > Hominidae > Pongo > Pongo abelii. Next base: position 77,017,014 of record NC_071993.2, read on the forward strand.
GGTGTGTCTCACAGATAGAAGGATCTCATATTTGGTTTAATTACCTGAGGTTGCTATATTAAAATTCTGAATATATTTTGAACAAGGTGCCTTATACTTCCCCATTGCACTGAGCCTTCCAAATCACATAGCTGGTCGTGGATGAATCTTTTGGCTTCTTTCAGGTTGACTTGGACTCTGCTTAGTTCCCATCACCTGATAAGAACTCGACTTTAAACATGTGAAATGGAGGATATAATTACAATTAAAGTAAAGCCTGATAATTTAGGTTGATTATTGACATCTAATCAGTTTGGACTAAATGCAAGTTATATGTTCACAAAAATCTCAGCTTCGTTAGCCACAAATGACCACTTGAAGTTAAATGAATAATTTAGTAGGCAGGATCCAAAACAGCAAAGCCTAAAAGCCTCAGAGCAAAAGGAAGAAATGGAAAGCAAAGAATAGACATAAGGTGCCTGCCAACACTCTGACTCCTCTCCAAGCCTACTATAAGCCAATCAATTGGCATATGTCATGCCCTGAAGATGGAAAAGCAATATGTACAAATATATACTGTACAGATGCATGGATCTGCTATGCAGCTGCTGGAGGTTATATTTGTTAAGCAGCCTGACAATATCCATGAGTTTTGAAAAAAGATAGTTGCATTATGGGAGGTAGACTAATCTTATTTGTTTCACGTGGAAACCATGCTGTCTCTAATAGGCATAGTGGCTTGCTTCTTCAATGCCTAGAATGAGTCTGACAATATTTTTTTCCTCACATTACTATCTTAGTCATGTGAGTGTTGAGTCAGTCTTATAGACAGGGAGGGAGGCCCAATGCAGAGTAGGAACTCCGGTGATGGATGAAGCAATGTAATAAATAGATACAGCCAAACAGATGAGTGACCCAGAGACAGAGAGAGCATCCGTTGGGGTCAATTGACCCTTTGATGAGAAAACAGGAGGAAACATGTACCGAGACACATCAAACTGAAGGTAGTGAGAATAGTCTGTTTTAGTTGATATTTTCTAATACTTAGGAATTTCTAAGTCTTAATATTTCTAACTTAAATATAGGGCTTAAAATATTTGTAACAAGGTATAATGTGTATGGTGTTCACATTATGGTTGTTTTTGTGAAACGGAATGAAAAGTGCATGCGTGACTGTCTTTTGGGCTTTGGGGGCATGCGTGACTGTCTTTTGGGCTTTGGGGAGTTAATGAGGAAAGGGCAGTAGGCTGAGCAGTATTGCCTACCTGGTATATGACTTGTGGGCATCTTTGCGGGTCATGGCTTGAGCTTGGGAAGGCATTAAAGAATTTTGAGTTGATACAGACTCCTACTCCTGGCCTTCCTGGTATGGGTTGATTTGGAGATGGGATCACTCTACCTCATTCAGGCAGGCTACAATTTACCAAGGAGCCTCCTTGGAACCACCCATGTTTAGAGGGATAACTTTTGGTGCTGATGCAGAGGCAGTATCAACCAAGAATCTTGGTTCTATAGGAATTTTGTGCCTTCTTTAGGGAGTATTAAACTGCCCTTCTTTATTTTAAAAGTCCTTAAATTGAGAAGTTGGATTCTCTTCTCTTTTTATCAATAGTAAGAATTTCTATTTTTTAATTCATGCATTCCTGAGCATATTTTGAAGTTTCTACATACTTTCCCCCCACCAGATCTTCAAATATGGAATAGCAGGCAAGGTCACAAGTAAGTTAATTTAAAAACCCTTTAAATTTAATCATTTCTCATCCAGGGTACAGAAAAAATTCAGCCCATTTCTTCCTATATTAGTTTTCATCAGGACCCAATATATCTCTCCTGTTAGCTACTGTGATATGTGCCCCTGCTTGTCTCTCTAGATAAAGCACTCCTTCTCAGAGATTTTGGCCTTCATATTCAATTGCTTTTCCTGTCTGCAAAGAAAAGGGACAAAGTATTCTTACCATACTTTTGCTTGGTATTCGTAGTAGTTAACTAGTGTTTTATAATATCCTGATAAGAAAAGTCTGGAATGGTGTTCAGTGATGGGATTTTTCTTGATGGCATTATGTATTGTTAAATTTAAAGGATATAGTTTATGCTCTTTAATAGCACATCCCACTGCATAAGATCAATATCTACTTAAAAAATAGTCTAGTTATGTAGATGATACTATTCTTTCAACATTAATTTCATTCTGAATGTTGTTTTGCATCCCATTTGCCAAAGCTATGTGAATATTGTAAAGTTCAGGAAGGGACATGCTGAACACCTGCACTTTATAAAAATACAAAAACCTTCACGTCTATAATCCCATCACTTTGGAAGGCCGAGGCGGGTGGAATATGAGGTCAGGAGATCGAGACCATCCTGGCTAACATGGTGAAACCCTGTCTCTACTAAAAATACAAAAAATTAGCCAGGCGTGGTGGCATGTGCCTGTAGTCCCAGCTACTCGGGAGGCTCAGGCAGAAGAATCGCTTGAACTCAGGAGGCGAAGGTTGCAGAGAGCCAAGAATGCGCCACTGCATTCCAGCCTGGGCAACAGAGTGAGACTCCATCTGGAAAAACAACAACAACAACAACCAAAAAAAACAAAAAAAACTTGTAGCCATTTAAAATTTTCTATAGTGATGAAAGCTGGATTTTTATTTGGCAAAGTTGTCAGGTACCTCCAAAGTTATCCCTTTATCACTTAAATGTTCTTTTGAATCATGAAACACAGAAACGTATTGGTTTTATTACTTCCAGTGTGAATGACACAAGAGCATTTAGCAAACTGTTTCTTTACTTTCGCTTTCTTTTTTTGTGACTTTCTCTCTTTTCCCAATTCCTCCTCTTCTATCCTGTCAGTCCCCTTCTCAACTCTCCTTCCATCCCCTTTTCTCTTTCCCTTCCCCCTTTACTTTATTTTTTTTAAATCTCCCTCCTCTTTCTCTCCTTCCTTTCTCCTCCTCCATCTCCCCCTCCTCCTTATATTGCACATGTTCTTGTTCCTTAATAGGATGAAAAATGTAAATCATATTGATAAAGCACCAAGGGAAAAAATAAGGCTCTTTGGTAAAAATTTTAAAGACTATAAATATCAAAGCATAACAGAAGGAATGATCTTGGTTTAACATTTTTCTGACCAACTTTTGAGTGTGTCATTACATAACTAGCAAAGCAAAAAGATCTGAACAGTGTAAAATGCATGAACAGTTGATTTTTTCTACAGGTGTTCTCTATTTGGAAAGGATATTAAGCCAGGGACTGACATTTTCAGTCTTGCATCGACACCCTGTAAGAACAGCACCAGCAACATCCTTCATTAATCAAAAGAGAAGGATATAAAAGACAGCAGAATGAATTAAACTGTAAAATAGATGAATGTTGCCTTTGATCGTCCTTTCCATTTTCCTTCTCAGAATTCTTTTTTCTCAGAGTATCTTTTCCCTCTCTTCCCATTGATGCTCAGTATCTCTATATCCTAGCCACGTAAGACTTGCTTCTTGTCCTTCCACACTGTGACTCATATTCTCTGGTGCTGCCTCTTTTTCAGTCTAACTCATTCTCGACTAGTCGTTAGGGACAAGGACCTGATAAAGTAAGGCCTTAGTGACTAGCAACAGCTTAAACTTTTATCCTTCACCAGTGCTTTCTCCAAAGATACCCACTTGCTTAGGGAAATAGTGCTTTTAATCACAATCAATCAACCATCAACCACCTAGGTACCTAAAGGATATCACAACATATCATGACATAATCATATGGAAAATACAATGAAAATCAACTTTAAGAGCTGTGCTGTTCAGTATGGTAGCCACTACTCACATGTGGCTTTTCAATTTAAAATTAAATTAATCATAATTAAATAAACTAAAAATTCAGTTTCTTACTTGTACTATCCAAATTTCAGATGTTGAGTAGCTACTGTGTTGACCACTGTAGATACAGAAAATTTTCATCAACATAGATTGCTCTTTTAGACAGTACTCCAGAGTGTACTTTAGAATCAATACAGTTTCTTTGCAATTTGTTACCAAGACAATGTAGCTTTATGGAGACTCCAAAATGATGATTTTGTGGCACTTATAGGCTAATACGTCCTAAAGTAAAATTTTAAACACAATGACTAGAGCAATTTTTTTTCTTAAGCCCTAGTTAACTGGAAAATGACTTAGAAACATTTGAGTTAATTTCTATTTAGCTGGATATTAAACTCCAGGAAAAGAGCAGATTTTTAACTCTTTTCATGCCAAGAACATCTTTAGTTGGTTGTAATTTCAAAATGTTCAGAATACCCACAATCCTTAAACAGCAGTGCTCTAGAGAATATGGGGAAGACCTCAGGGACCACATCAAGAACATCTGAAGGATGCTGTTATTGAGAAACTGTCACCACCCAGCAGTCATTTTCACACTCATCGTTGTTAAGGAATTCTACAGCAGATATGACTTTGAGAATTTTACAGTTGCAAGGTAAGACTGCACCATATCAGCTACTTTTTTTTAATGCTCTGCTGTGCACAATTCACCCATGAATCCAGGGCTTGTACTTAACCTGCTATTTCTCCCAAAGGACATAATTATTGACAGAAGTGAAAGGTAGAATCAAACAGAAATAGAGCACGATTGGGATTACTTATTTTTTCCACTTGCCCCCTGTGTACCTTTTCTTTTCTTCTTTGTCGATGAATTGTTTTCTGGGAGAACTCCACAGGAATAACAATTGACATAAAGCTCGGAAATGACAGGAACTATTCAAATGTTTGTTTAAATTTTGCAGATTTGTAGTCATTTAGGCTCAGAATCATAAGCCTCATGGACATAGAAGGTGGGACACACTTGATGTTACTGAGAAATTAAGATTTAATATACTTAAAAATATTGGGGCCTATACTTTAGTTTTAATAACAATCTTACTGTGTATAAAGATCATCTGTATTTTCTCTAAGTTCAGTGTAGCAGAATAAGTTAATCACCATTGCGTCTATATTTTTAGGATTTTTTATGCATTTTAAATACACACCATGTAAAACACAAACGTGTAAACACATATTTCCAAACAGATAATCACACAAGGGCTCTTTCATTAATATATATTGCCTCAGTCTATAATATTATGGTAAGATGAATTCAATATAATATTCAATATCACAACAAAATCAACAGATTCCTGGAGGTGCTTATGTTACTATTCTTTTATACAGAGGTTGTGAAAATAGGAGAATCCTTCAAAGTTTGTCATATTATTGATATAAAAAGATAAAAAACTGAAAGAATTCACGATGTGTGGTGCTGTGCATAGGCTGGTTTGCTTAACTGACAGAAATATGCCTAGGAGAAGACGTTACTGCCTTAGGTGAAATGAGTGAAATCAGATGAGTGAAATTTTTATCACTGTTCTGGTTTAACCATCATTACAGTGTTAGGGCTATTTAAAAGATCTATGTTCATTAGTTACAAGATTTTTAAAGGAGTCTGTATGTATTATATTTAATTGATAAGTATATTGAGTATCTCTAAAATATTTTCTTTTTTTCTGTTGTGCTAATTGATACACAACAAAATGCAAGTTATGTACTCTTTGACTTACTATAGCTAAGTATGTATTTAAATTTGTATGTGTAGATTAAACTAAAGTACCAAAGTACTATAAATAATTTGTATTGACCATCTTGCTAATTTAGTTTATTGTTCACATTTTGCCTTCTTAAAAAATTGTTTTATATCTAAAGCTTCTATTCTTTAGATTAAGTGGAAATGCATTAAAACAAGAAATATACTAGACAAAAGGGAGTCTATGAGCTCTCTCAATAGCATTTTCTGTTGGTAATCATAAGGAAAAATTTCATTCCATTTTTATCACTCATTCTGAAGATTGATAATGTAGTTGCTTGAGAAACATTACTTATGCTGTGTGCTTATTATTTCTGCTGCTCTCAACGTGAAGCATAGCATGTGTTTTTGTGAAGAATGTTGGTACTTGATTATAATCGTAGCTGCATCTTGTTTGATAGGCAATTTCACTTTGGGGAATAGGTGTAAGAATTTTAGTATTTTCAGTGTAAATCAGGTCAATCCCATCAGAGAATACAGAGTGTGTGAATGATGAATAGCATTTATTCCATCATGTTATTAAAATACAGAGAACTTTTTCCAACCAAAATATTGATGTTGTGCTTCAGCTTGTTTAAGACTGTGTATAAGTTCTACATGTCCTGGTAAGGCATGGTCACAGCCTTGTTCAGAATCTGGAATATATTGGATGATTAATGAATATTGGTGGAATGATACACATTGGTATGGTATATTGGAGTGTTCTGTTTAGGAAAAGCTGCTTCCTTCATGTGGGTCTATGGCTTTATTCATCAGGTATAGATGGTAGTGCATTTAAATGCAAAAAATAACATTAGCAAGGAAACCGCTGAGGTGGAGCCTACCCACCCCCCCCCCGCCCCAATATTAAAACATGTTATAAAGCTACATTAACCAAAGTGCTATATGGTAGGTGTAGGTTTTATTTTCCTCATTCTACCAGGGATGGAATAAAGGCTTCAGCAGTTTAAACCACTTTCCCAATGTGAGTAGGGGGCCAAAATTCATGTTCAGTTTTTCTGACTCCAGAGCTCCACTGAAAAAGAGAGCCGTGGTATTTTAGGTCATATGTCTTTATTTTCTTCTAATTTTTTTAAAGATAAGTATCCATATTTATTTCATTAGTAAAAACTTTTTCATAATTTACGTTTTGAGTAGCATTATGAATTAATGGCTCCCCAGACTCAACATGTCCAAATAATACTCAATTTATCAGGAACTAAATAGTAGGAGCCCCTTTAAATGGACTGGACTCCTTGGTTCTTTTGCTATCATCCCTGCTAATTTTAAGTGATTTTGGTTAGTGGCCATCAGATATTCCAGACATATTTTGATTCTTCCCATCCTAAGATATAAAATCAGCAACCTTACATGGAGTACAGATTCCTTATAGGGAAAATTAGTATTAAATAAAAGGCTTTCAGCCTTTTAGTATTAAAGGCTAGAAGACTTTTCTGTAATATTAATTTTTTTCTTACTTTTAAGACTTTTTTTAGAGCAGTTTTAGATTCACAGCAAAATTGAGAGAAACATACAGAGATTCCCCCCATTGTGTTCTGATCCCCTGCTCCTACACATGCATGGCCTCCCCATTATCAGTATCCCCCAAATGTGGTGCATTTGTTACAACTGATGAACTAAACTGACACGTTGTTATCACCCACAATCCCTAGTTTATGTTAGAGTTCGCTCTTGGTGTTGTACATTCTGTGGGCTTGGAAAAACGTGTAATAAAATTCATCCACCATTAGTATCATGTAGAGTATTTTTACTACTTTAAAAATCCTCTGTTCTCTGCCTGTTCCTCCATCCCTCCTTGCTAATTGCTGGCAACCACTGACTTCTTACTGTCTCCATAGTTTTTCCCTTTTTAGAATGTCATATACTGTAGTTGGAATTACATAGGATGCAGTATTTTCATATTGGATTCTTTCATGTAGTAATATGCATTTAAGTTTCCTCTATGTCTTTTTGTGGCTTGGTATCTCATTTCTTTTTGGTGCTGAGTAATATTCCATTGTCTGGATGTACCACAGTTTATACATTTACCTACTAAAGGACCTCTTGGTTGCTTCCAAGTTTTGGAAATTATGAATAAAGCTGCTATAAACATCCATGTGAAGGTTTTTGTGTGTACATGTTTTTGACTACTTTGGGCAAATACCAAGAAGTGCAATTGCTGGGTTATATTGTAAAGTATGTTTAGTTTGTTTTTCAAACAACCACATTAAAAAGTGGGCAAAGGACATGAACAGACACATTTCAAAAGAAGGCATACATGTAGCCAACAAACATAGTTTTAAAAAAGCTCAGCTTCACTGATCTTAGAGAAATGCAAATCTAAACCACAATGAGATGTCATCTCACACCAGTCAGAATGGCTAGTATCAAAAAGTAAAAAAATAACAGATGTTGGCGAGGTTGTGGAGCAAAGGGAACACTTATACACTGCTAGTAGGAGCCTAAATTAGTTCAACCATTGTGGAAAGTAGTGTGTCAATTCCTCAATACCTAAAAACAGAAATTCATTTTGACCCAAAGGAATATAAATCCTTCTGTCATAAAGATACATGCACACATATGTTCATTGCAGCACTATTCACAATAGCAAAGACATGGAATCAAACTAAATGCCCACCAATTATAGGCTGGATAAAGAAAATCTCATATATCATGGAATACTATGCAGCCATAAAAAGAGTGAGATTATGTCCTTTGCAGGAATATAGATGGAGCTGGAGGCCATTATTCTAAGCAAACTGAAGCAGTAACAGAAAACCAAATACTGCATTCTTTCATTTATAAGTGGGAGCTAAATGATGAGAACACATAAAGGGAAACAACAGACACTGGTGCCTAATAGAGGGTGGAGGGTGGGAGGAGGGAGAGGTTCAGGAAAATAATGAATGGGTACTAGGCTTAATACCTGGTGACAAAATAATCTGTATAACAAACCCTCATGACACAAGTTTACCTATATAACTAACCTGCATAGGTACCCCGACTTAAAAGGTTTAAAAAAATTATGTTTAGTTTTTAAAATTTGAATTAAAACAATTTTAAATATTCAATTGACACAGAATGTATATATTAAAGGTATACAATGTGATGATTTGATATACATGTGCATTGTGTAATGATTACCCCAATCATATTAATTAACATATCAATTACCATCTACGTTGTACATTAGATCCCCAGAACTTGTTTATCTTATAACTGAAAGTTTGCCCCCATTGGTCAACATCTCCCCGTTTCCCACACCCTCTCGTCCTTGGCAACTGCTGCTTCACTCTGTTTTTGTGATTTATGTACAACCAAAACAGTTTGATTTTACATATAAGTGATATCATATTGTATTTGTCTTTCTGTGTTTGGCTTATTTCACTTAGCAAAATGCTCTCCAGGTTCATCCACAAATGGCAAGATTTCCTTTATTTCTTATGGCTGAATACTATTCTATTGTAAGTGGTTGTATATATACATATATATGACCATTTCTTTATTCATTCATTCATCTGCAGACACTTAGGTAGTTGCCATGTTTTGGCTATTGTGATAATGATGGAATGAATGTGGGAGTGCAGATGTCTTTCAAGCTACTTAGTTCCTTCAGATATAAATTCAGAAGTGGAATTGCTAGATCTTATGGTAGTTGTATTTTTAATTTTTGAGGAATCTCCCCACTTTTTTTCCATAATGACTGTATCAATTTACATTCCCACCAACAGTGTGCAAAAGTTCCCTTTTCTCCACATCCTCTCAAATATTATCTCTTGTCTTTTTAATAATATCCATCCTAACAGGTGTGAGGTAGTATCTCGTGGTTTTGAGTTGCGTTTCCCTCGATGATCAGTGCTATTGAAGATCTTTTAATGCACTATTGGCCTTTTGTATGTTTTCTTTTTCAGAAATGTATATTCAGCGCCTTTACTTATTTTTAATTGGATTATTATTATTATTATATTGTTATTGAGTGGTATGACTTCTTACTATATTTTAGATATTAACTCCTTATTGAATACATGGTCTACAAATATTTTCTCCCATTCTTTGTGTGTTGCCTTTTCATTTTGTTGGTTGTTTGCTTTGCTTTGCAGAAGATTTTTTGCAGAAGAAGATTTTTATAAGTAGTCCCACTTAAATCTTTTTGCTTTTGTTGCATGTGCTTTTGGTGTCATCTAAAAAGACATTGTCGAGACCAATGTCAAGAATCTTTTACCCTATGTTTTCTTCTAGGAGTGTCACAGTTTCAGGTATTACAGTTATGTCTTTTATCCATTTCAAGTTAATTTTTGTGAGTGGTGTAGATAAGGGTCCAATTTTATTTTATTTTTGTATGTAAATATTCAGTTTTCCCAGCACCATTTATTGAAGAGACTATTCTTTCCCCATTGTGCTTTTATAGAATATTAGTTGACTGTATATGTATGGGTTTATTCCTGGGCTTTTAATTCTATTCAAATGGTGTTTGTGTATGTTTTTATACTAGTACTATTCTGTTTTGATTGCTATAGCTTTGTAATATACTTTGAAATCAGGAAGTGTGATCCCTCCAGTTTTGTTCTTAAGATTGCTTTGGCTATTTGTGGTCTTTTGTGGGTTTATATGAATGTTAGGATTGTTTTTTCTATTTCTTTGAAGAATACTGTTAGAATTTTGACATAGATTGTTTTGACTCTATAGATCACTTTGGGTAATACAGACATTTAACAGTACTAATTATTTTGATCCATGAACATCAGGGTACTTTTTCATTTGCTTGTGTCTTCAATTTTTTTCATCAATGCCTTGTAATTTTTAATGTAACCACAGATCTTTCATATCTGTGGTTAAATTTGTTTCTAAGTGGTTTATATTTTTGATGCTAATATACATTGCATTGTTTTCTTTCTTTTTCAGATAGTTTGTTGTTAGCATACAGAAATGCAACTGATTTTTGTACTTTGGTTTTGTATCCTGCAACTTTATTGAATTTGTTTACTAGTTATAATAGGTTTTTGGTTGAGTCTTTGGGTTTTCTATACATAATATTATATAATCTGCAAACAGAGAAAATTTTACTTCTTTTTTTCCTAATTTGTATGCCTTTTATTTCTTTTTCTTGCTTAATTGCTCTGGATAGGACTTCCAGGAATATATTAAGTAGAAATGGTGAGAGTGGGAGAATATGTTTAATTTTATAAGAAACTGCCAAACTGTTTTTCAAAGTGGCTTTATCACTTTGCATTCCTATCAGCAGTGAATGAGAGTTTTTATTACTCCACAGTCTTGCCAGCATTTGGTGTTGTCAGTGTCCTGGAATTTGGCCATTCTAATAGATGTGTAGTGGTATCTCATTACTGTTTTACTTTGCATCTCCCTTATGACTTATGCTTATTTTCATATGCTTATTTTCTATCTGTATATATGTTTAAGTGAATTATCTGTTAAGGTCATTGGCCTATTTTTAAAAATCAGGCTATTTATTTATAGTTGAGTTTTAAGAATCCTTCATATGTTTTGGATAATATCGTTTATCAGATACGCCTTTTACAAATATTTTCTCCCAGTCTGTGGCTTATTTTTTCACTCTCTTGATGTCTTTATTTTTTAAAGGACATATATTAGCCAAACATATTTGTAATAGTTTGAACAGTGTAAACCCAACATAATAAAATAGAAATTCTTACAACTGATTAATTTAAAAATAATATTATATTCATTTTGGTAAATAAAGAAAGCATTTTGTCTATTTGGTTCCAAAATAATTAGTTGATTAATACTTGACTCTAAAAGAGTAAAAAATGTTTGGTCCATAATTATCTTTTTTAAAATTTAAGAATTTGAATTTTTAATTACTTTGTATTTTTATAAGTAATATGAAATGAAGCCTAGTTATTAAAAAATTAAAACTTTACTACCCCAGTTTGGGTTCTTGTCTCATCCTCCCCCCAAAATAATAATTGCTATGGTATTGGTATGTTTCCTTTAGACCTTTTCCTAGGCTCTCATATACACATATGCACTCAGAGATAATACAAAGTTGTTGTGTGCTTGTTTTAAAAATATATATGATATCATTTATATATATCATCCTGCCACTTTTGTTTTTTATTTTATCATATATTCTGGCAATTTTTCAAGCTATTGTATATAGATTCATCCCACATTGTTCACTCAAATACATGTAGAGCTATGATCTCAGTCTTCTCAAAATGTAGCAATTATTTCTGTTTGTAGAGGACATAGAGTTTTCTTTCACTATAGGTCACATTGATTAAAATAATCCTTATAAGTTATTTTCTGAAAGATAGCCTTTAGGCTACAACCAAAAAGAAAAATGATCAGCAATGCCTATGTAAACTACATATTCTCCATTAAATGATTTAATATAAGACATTCCCCACATCACTATTTGAATTGGTTCTCATACTTCCATCCTGTGGGTGGTATACATCTTTTGTATTTTAAAATATTGATGTGTGCAATTTATTTTAATTTTAATCATTCTTTCATAGTGTCAGATTTTTCAAAACTCCTATAGATGGATGAAATATCCATTCTTCTGGTTTCACAGATCCCTTCCCTACCTTTGACGCCGTTTTTTTGTTTACTCAGATGTAAAGTACCTGTCTTCTCTTTGGCTTGTTTTCAAGTTTCAGTCTTTCTGCTTTTAGCTCTATACTTATAATGCTGATGCCTGTTCAGGTAGACTTGATAACATAAAATCTGGATAAGATCACATCCAGACTGTTTTTTAGCAGTTCATTTAAAATTTTTTAAATTAATGAATAAAAATTATATATATTTGTGGTGTATAACATTATGTTTTGAAATACATATACATTATACAGTGGCTAAATCAAAGTAATTAACATATGCACTACCTCACATACTTTTTTTTGTGGTGAGAACACTTAATATCTACTCTCAGCAATTTTCAAGTATACAGTACATTATTATTAACTATAGTTACCAAGTTATGCAATAGATTTCTTGAGTTTATTCCTCCCATCAAACTAAAATTTTGAATCTTTTGACCAGCATCTTCTGAATCCTGTCCCTGCCCCCTAGCCCCTGGTAACCACCACTCCACTCTATGTCTGAGTTAGATTCTTTTCGATTTTACATGTAAGTGAGATCATGTGGTATTTGTATTTCTGTGCATGGCTTATTTCACATAACATAATGTCTTCTAGGCTTATCCATGTTGCTGCAAATGACAGAATTTTCTGGTTTTTGTTGTTGTTGTTGTTTGTTTGTTTGTTTGACAGGGTCTTGCTCTGTCACCCAGGCTGGAGTGTAGCAGCATGCTCACGGCTCACCACAACCTCGACTTCTTTGGCTCAAGGAATTCTCCCACCTCAGCCTCCCTACTAGCTGGAACTACAGGCATGCGCCACCACACCTGGCTAATTTTTGTATATTTTGTAGAGATGAGGTTTTGCCGTGTTGCCCAGGCTGGTCTCGAACTCCTGGACTCAAACCAGCCACCCACCTCAGCCTCCCAAAATGCTGCAATTATAGGCATGACTCATTGCACCCTGCAGATTTTTTTCTTTTTAAAGGCTGAATAGTATTCCATTGCATATGTACTACATTTTCTTTATCCATTTGGCCATTAGTAGACAATTAGGGTGATTCCATATCTTCACTATTATGAATAATGGTGCAGTGAACATGAGAGTACAGATATCCCTTTGATATACTGATTTCATTTCCTTTGGATATATACACAGTAGTGGGATTGCTGATTATACGATAGTTCTATTTTCAATTTTTTAAGGAACCTCCAGCTATTTTTCATGATAGCTGTATCAATTTATATTTCTACCAGCAGTGTACAAGGATTCCTGTTTCCTCTACATCTTTGCCATCAAGATTACCTATAGCTTTCAATTCCATGTTCTATGGATCGGAATCCCTCCCTAAGAATTCTGTGAATGACTGGTTTGCCAGGCTCAAATGATCCTCCCACCTCAGCCTCTCGAGTAGCTGGGAATACAGGGATGTGCCACCTTGCCCAGCTAATTTTTATATTTTTTTGTAGAGATGGGTTTCACTATGTTGCCCAGGCTGATGTTGAACTCCTGGGCTCAAGCAATCGGCCCATCTATGCCTCCCAAATTGCTGGGATTACAGGGGTGAGCCACTGTGCCTAGCCCTGCTTTGCCTTTAACCATTTTGATTCTGCATTTAATTGTCCAGACTTACGCCTGGTCAATCTGTGCTTAACTAGCTACTCTTTTTATTTATACAACACATCCACATTGTAGTTATGTATTTTTGTGATTTTTTTTTTTTGGTTAATAGTGTTAAGTTCTGAGATGTGAGCCCTGTGAGGAGGGCAGGGACGCTCACCATTCTGTTACCAATTCCTAGCACAGTACCTGGCACAGAGTAGGCTCTTTAAGAGACTCAGAATGTAAGGAAGGAATAGTTGAAGAGTACTTGGGGTTTGTGATGAGGAGAAGATAGCCTTGAAAATAAAGGGGAAGGCTGGGCACAGTGGCTCACACTTATAATTCCAGCACTGTGGGAGGTCAAGGCAGGTGGATTGCCTGAACTCAGGAGTTTGAAACCAGCCTGGGCAACATGGTGAAACCCCATCTCTACAAAAATTACAAAAAACTAGCTGGGTGGGGTGGCACACACCTGTGATTCCAGTTACTGTGGAGCCTGAGTTGGGAAGATCACCTGAGCTGGGGAGGTCAAGGCTGCAGTGAGCCATCATTGCACAACTGCACTCCAGCCTGGGTGGACAGAGTGAGACATTCCTCAAATTTTTTTCAAAAAAGAAAGAAACAAAGGGGAGATAAGAGAAAGAGAAAGAGAGAGAGATAAAGAGAGGGAAAGAAAATGATGAGAGAGAAAGACTATGTCTTCCTTGAAGACAAGGAGGAGAAGAAATGAGTGGAAAAACATAATGAGATTCAGGTGAATGAAGAAGTTTGCCAGGTGGTCTCATCTCAGTTTCCCCAGAGTAGTAGAAAGTGTATGGATTTGGTAGTTATATAAAATTGGATTTGAATCCTATATCTTCTCTTTTAAGGGGATTATTAGACAACTTACTTAATCTTGTTCACTCTCAGTTTTCAAATGTATAAATTAATGATGATAATACCCCACAAAATGGTTGGTAATGATTAAATAAGATAACAAAAGCAGCATTGCATGGTAGTTATAGCATGGAACTGGAAGTAGACGGATTTGGGCAGACTCTTTCCTCCGCTACTTACTAGCTGAGTGATCTTGGGCAAGTTACTTAAAGTCTTTAATTTTGAAAAGAAGTGGTAGGAAGAAAAATAAGGAATAAATTTATTAATCAAATAAATTATAAGCTATCCAGAAAGAGATAAAAATATAGAGGATGATATCAATACAAATATATTTGTTTATAGCTATGGCCCAGGATTCAAACCCAGGCTATCTGCATCTAAGACCTGGGTTCTAAATTTCTAGCTATACTTACTCTTTTAAACGAAATAATATAATAGAAGAATATGGAGTTGGGACTCTTAATTACATTTAAAAAATAATGTCTGTCAGCAATCAAAGTATTATTAAGGAGGTAAGTATACATTGAGTGGAACCTTAAAAAAGGAAAAATATTTTCTATTTCAATGGAGTGGCATCCTGAAAAAACAACATCCTATTGATTGTCTTTCATGGGATTAATGCCATGAAACACACTGAAATGCTGTTTTAACATAGCTATGGTGCATCAGAAGAGGTAAAAACTTATTTCAGTTGGTCTTAAACAAATCCAGTGCCATTTCACAGGACATTCGATTTACTTTAAAAAATTCTTGCCTTTTTATTGATTCGGTGACAAGGTTAGTGAAAACTTTAGTAGGTTGGAATAGTAGGACAGTTGTTTCAGGCAAAATCAAGAGCCCTGCCTATAGGTGTCAGATGTCAGGACAGACAATGGTTTGAGTTCAGATGAGCTTGAAGAATCAGAAGTCTTAAAAGTCAAGCATGTAAAATTCCAAATGCTGAGATAGTTTGAGGAATGAACCTGCAGAGCAGAAGCTAGAGTGAACTTAATTCTACAATATAGGCTATTTACTAACATGAAATCACAGCTAGAACACGGCAAAAAAGCCAGAACTGCCAAAAATCATGGCAGTTTTTTCTTGCAGTACTTACAACAGATTTGAAATGTAATCAGGTTTTTCCTCTCGTCACAATGCTGGAGACATATTCACTGTTTCTATCACATCTTCTAATTACATTAGAGCAATTAAAGAGCAATTCTATTGCCTGCATAGTCTTTTCTTAATGATGCCACACTGGAGGTACATTTCCAAAAAGGTTTTAAATGGTTTAATTTTTTTTTTTTTTTTTTTTGTGAGACGGAGTCTTGCTCTGTAGCCTAGGCTGGAGTACATTGGCGTGATCTCGGCTCACTGCAACTTCTGCCTCCCGGGTCCCGGTTCAAGCAATTCTCCTGCTTCAGCCTCCCAAGTAGCTGGGATTACAGACACATGCCACCATGCCTAGCTAATTTTTGTATTTTTAGTAGAGACAGGGTTTCACCATGTTGGCCAGGCTGGTCTTGAACTCTGACCTTGTGATCCACCCACCTCAACCTCCCAAAATGCTGGGATTACAGGCGTGAGCCACCACGCCTGGCCTAAATGGTTTAATTTTTGTTATGAAACATTGGAGTGGAAAGTTTGTACTAAATGAGTGAGCCAAAGAAAGATGTGGTAAAAGTGGCAAATGAAATAAGGAGGAAGACTTAGATGAATGAAGCCTTAACTGATGGCCAACCCCATTGTAGGGATTATGGTTTTATCAAAAATAATATCTACTGGGTAAAGAAAAAGAAATGTTAAATTTGCTTTTTGTAAAGTTAATTTCCTTTCATGTTTTTAAAATTTTTTTTTGCCCATGTAAGACAGAAAAATGGAGAGACTCAATAGAGGCATAGAAAAATAGGAAGAAAAGGCTGGGCGTGGTGGCTCACACCTGTAATCCCAGCACTTTGAGAGGCCGAGGCAGGCAGATCATGTGGTCAAGAGATTGAGACCATCTTGGCCAACATGGTGAAACCCTCTCTCTACTAAAAATACAAAAATTAGCTGGATGTGGTGACGTGCGCCTGTAGTCCCAGCTACTTGGCAGGCTGAGGCAGGAGAGTCGCTTGAACTTGGGAGGCAGAGGTTGCAGTGAGCCGAGATCGCGCTACTGCACTCAAGCCTGGTGACAGAGCGAGACTCTGTCTAAAAAACAAAAAAAGAAAAGAAAAAAAGAAAAATAGGATGAAAAGAGTCAGGAAAGGGAGAATTCTCCTGCATGCTTTTAAGATATTTAACCAATTTTATATCAGATCTATATTCTAGTTTACATTTTACATTATATAAGGGGCCTTCAAAAAGTTCACCAAGAATGTGTATTATAAAAAAACTGTGCATGAATTTCAACATTTTTTCCACCAAAATAAACTCATACTAATTTGTTGTAACATGTCTGAATGGGATTTATTTTGAGGCATTGAGATAGATAAAACATCAGTTTGAAGAACCTCTATCAGCAATGTGAATTCTGATAAAAATGAAGCAAGAACAAACATCAAATATATGGTAAAGATTGGGCAAAAGAATGGTGAAATCATTGATGCTTTAGAAAAGGTTTATAGGGACAATGCCTCAAAGAAATCATCAGTTTACAAGTGGATAACTCATTTTAGTAAGGGATGAGATGATGTCAAATATGAAGCTCAAGGTGGCAGAACATCCACATCAATTTGTGAGGAAAAAATTAATCTTGTTCATGTCTTAATTGAAAAGGACTGCCAATTAACAGCACAAACAATAGCCAACACCATAGACATCTCAATTGCTTCAGCTTATACAGTTCTGACTAACATATTAAAGTTGAGCCAACTTTCTACTTGAGGAGTGTCAAAAATGTTGCTCCGGGAGAAGCTGCAGATAAGAGCAGAGCTTTCAATAGAAATTTTTTAAACAATTGATATCAAGATCCTGAAGCATTTCTCCAAAGAAATGTAAAAGGAGGTGGAACATGGCTTTACCAGTACGATCCCTAAGGCACAGCACAGTCAAAGCAATGGCTACCAAGAGGCGGAAGTAATCGAGTCGAAGCAAAATTGGACCAGTCAAGAGCAAAGTTCATGGCAATAGTGTTTGGGATTCTCAAGACATTTTGTCTGTTAACTTGCTGGGAGGCCGAAGAATGATAACTACCTATTCTAAGAGAGTTTTAAGAAAGTTGGCCAAAGCGTTAGCAGAAAAATGCTCAGGAAAGCTTCACCAGAGTGTCCTTCTCCACCACAATAATACTCGTGCTTATTCCTCTTATTAAACAGGGCAATTTTGCAAGAGTTTGCTTGGGAAATTATTAGGCTTCCACGTTACAGTCCCGATTTGGCTCCTTCTGACTCCTTTTTGTTTCCTAATCTTAAAAAAATTGTAAAGGACTCCTATTTTTCTTCAGTTAATAGTGTAAAAAAGATTGCATTGACATAGTTAAATTCCCAGAACCTTCAGTTCTTTAGAGGTGGACTAAATAGCCGGTATCATCACTTGCATAAATTTCTTGAACTTGATGGAGCTTATGTTGGGAAATAAAGTTTGCATTTTTTATTTTTATATTTTAACTCCACTTTTTACGTGAACTTTTTGGAGTCCTCTCACGTTTTATTTTTTATTTATTTTTTATTATACTTCAAGTTTTAGGGTACATGTGCACAACATGCAGGTTAGTTACATATGTATACATGTGCCACATTGGTGTGCTGCACCCATTAACTTGTCATTTACATTAGGTGTACCTCCCAATGCTATCCCTCCCCCCTGCCCCCACCCCACAACAGTCCCCAAAGTGTGATGTTCCCCTTCCTGTGTCCATGTGTTCTCATTGTTCAATTCCCATCTATGAGTGAGAACATGCTGTGTTTGGTTTTTTGTCCTTGCAATAGTTTGCTGAGAATGATGGTTTCCAGCTTCATCCATGTCCCTACAAAGGACATGAACTCATCATTTTTTATGGCTGCATAGTATTCCATGGTGTATATGTGCCACATTTTCTTAATCCAGTCTATCATTGTTGGACATTTGGGTTGGTTCCAAGTCTTTGCTATTGTGAATAGTGCCGCAATAAACATACGTGTGCATGTGTCTTTATAGCAGCATATTTTATAATCCTTTGGGTATATACCCAGTAATGGGATGGCTGGGTCAAATGGTATTTCTAGTTCTAGATCCCTGAGGAATCACCACACTGACTTCCACAAGGGTTGAACTAGTTTACAGTCCCACCAAGAGTGTAAAAGTGTTCCTATTTCTCCACATCCTCTCCAGCACCTGTTGTTTCCTGCCTTTTTAATGATCGCCATTCTAACTGGTGTGAGATGGTATCTCATTGTGGTTTTGATTTGCATTTCTCTGATGGCCCGTGATGATGAGCATTTTTTGATGTGCCTGTTAGCTGCATAAATGTCTTCTTTTGAGAAGTGTCTGTTCATATCTTTCACCCACTTGTTGATGGGATTGTTTGTTTTTTTCTTGTAAATTTGTTTGAGTTCATTGTAGATTCTGGATATTAGCCCTTTGTCAGACGAGTAGGTTGCAAACATTTTCTCCCATTTTGTAGGTTGCCTGTTCACTCTGATGGTAGTTTCTTTTGCTGTGCAGAAGCTCTTTAGTTTAATTAGATCCCATTTGTCAATTTTGCCTTTTGTTGCCATTGCTTTTGGTGTTTTAGACATGAAGTCCTTGCCCATGCCTATGTCCTGAATGGTATTGCCTAGGTTTTTTTCTAGGGTTTTTATGGTTTTAGGTCTAACATTTAAGTCTTTAATCCATCTTGAATTAATTTTTGTATAATGTGTAAGGAAGGGATCCAGTTTCAGCTTTCTACATATGGCTAGCCAGTT
Source organism: Pongo abelii (assembly GCF_028885655.2). Lineage (NCBI taxonomy): Eukaryota > Metazoa > Chordata > Mammalia > Primates > Hominidae > Pongo > Pongo abelii. The sequence continues at coordinate 77,036,452 of NC_071993.2, forward strand.
TTCCCAGCACCATTTATTAAATAGGGAATCCTTTCCCCATTGCTTGTTTTTCTCAGGTTTGTCAAAGATCAGATAGTTGTAGATACGTGACATTATTTCTGAGGGCTCTGTTCTGTTCCGTTGGTCTATATCTCTGTTTTGGTAGCAGTACCGTGCTGTTTTGGTTACTGTAGCCTTGTAGTATAGTTTGAAGTCAGGTAGCGTGATGCCTCTAGCTTTGTTCTTTTGGCTTAGGATTGACTTGGCAATGCGGGCTCTTTTTTGGTTCTATGTGAACTTTAAAGTAGTTTTTTCCAATTCTGTGAAGAAAGTCATTGGTAGCTTGATGGGGATGGCATTGAATCTATAAATGACCTTGGGCAGTATGGCCATTTTCACGATATTGATTCTTCCTACCCATGAGCATGGAATGTTCTTCCGTTTGTTTGTATCCTCTTTTATTTCATTGAGCAGTGGTTTGTAGTTCTCCTGGAAGAGGTCCTTCACGTCCCTTGTAAGTTGGATTCCTAGGTATTTTATTCTCTTTGAAGCAATTGTGAATGGGAGTTCACTCATGTCTCAGGATTAAGAAACTCACTCAAAACCCCTCACATTTTATAGTAAGAGAATATTACACAGTGCTATTTTTTTAAAAAATTGTTTTAAAATTATTTCTTTTTCTGTAATAATTTTCTCTTCCTAGCTTGACTCTACAGTTGTGGCTTTTAAAATTGTATCCTGGCTACTTTCAATCCCCAAATATTTATAAGAATGTAATGTAACACAATGATAAGTATAAGATTTTATATATAAACACACACACATATACTTACTTATTTACATACTTACACATGTCTACCTATATAAAATACATATACATATCTATAATCTTATACATAAGATTATACACTAGGAAGATCTTATAATATCTTCACACTGTGTGTTTGTGTGTAGATTCACACTGACACTTTCACACTCTGAAGATCATTATGTGATTGCATTTCATGTTAAGGGTTCTTCAGAGAGCTTTTATTCTACACTATCTCTTTCTTCAGTTCTCACGTTATGCCCAATCTTGGAAAGACTTCCTCTCTTGGAGTATTTTAATAAAAGACCCTTAGAGCAGCATATACCCTCCATCTTTTCTTAAAGAGGCTGTAGATTATCTTGACTCCTATTACCTGAAGATATGTCTAATGGAAACCTTAAAAATACCGTGTCAGGTTCTAATAGCTGGAAATAGCTGGAAGGTATAATAGATCAAGAGGAAGAAGCAATTTTGTTTTAAATTAAATAATTAAAATTCAGAGTTTACTTTGATATGTTAGTGTTAAAGTTAACTAAAGTTTATGATTTAAAGTGAGGCGTAATGAAAATAATATTAAATCTGGTATTGAAAGACCTGGATACTTGTCTGAACATCACTATTTATTTGCTCTATGACCTTGGGTAAGACAGCCTTTCAGCCTCACTCATCATCAGCTGAAATGTGTGGTTATTAATACATTGCTGCCTACTTCCTCATGGTGCTGTCAGGATGAGATGCATGAAAATATTGTATAAACAGTGCAGTCTATAAAAGTTACTATTGTAAATAACAGTTAATATGCTCCAGTCAGTGTATTAAGCATTTATATCATTCTTACAACAGTTTTACAACACACGCAACATTAATATTCTGCTTTTATAGATCAAGAGGTTGAGGCTCAGCAAGTGTAAGACACCTGCATGAGGGAGAAAGGTAAGATTTGAATCCAGGTCTGTCTGAGGCTAGAACAAAAGCTCATAATTGCATCACTTTCATTATTTATCAGAATAATAATCACTACATAGCATTATGTGTGAAACAGCCAAGGCAGTAAAACATAGTTCTCTTTATTATCACATCTGAATTCTAAATGCAAAAACAAAATAACATTTGTTTTTCATAAAAGTGAAGTGCCATGGAGCTCTAACCATACAAATGTGTTCTTCTCTTAGAATTTAATTGTCCTGAATCCACTCACAGTGACTGAGGAGGAAATACGACCATCACTAGAGAAACGCCTTGAAGCCATTATCAGTGGGGCTGCTCTGCTAGCGGATTCTTCATGCACGAGGGACTTCCACCGAGAGCGGATTATCGCAGAATGCAACGCCATTCGCCAGGCTCTTCAGGATCTGCTTTCAGAGTACATGAACAATGTAGGTGACTGGTTTGCCTTCCCATCCCTAGCCCCTCTTCCTTTGTACTTTGAATATAGGCTGAGATACTTTCCGTGTACAAAATAGGATAAATTACAAATGAGTATGTGATTTTACATGGGTTGATTTTCTAAGTGAGTTCTACGTGGTTATTTAAAGGGAACAACAATCCTGGGAGTTTCTAGGGATGAAATCAGAACCAGGGGGGTATTTACAGGTGATTGTTTTGTTTGTGGAAGTATCTCACTATTAGTTGAAGAAGGGAATCAGGATTGGAGAAAGGAAACGAGAGTTGCACGTCAATTTAAGAAATATAAAGAAGATAAAGAGAGGGGCAGATTGCTCAGGATCAAGTTGGTGAATAATGAAAGGCCATTAGAAGTTAGTATCCAATAAAAGTGATGTTACAGGGATCATGAGCTATGTTTGAAGGTGTGTAAAGAGCCCATGCAGGTTGTTATGTTTTTTTGTTGTTGTTGTTTTATGGAGATAGACAGGGTCTTGTTCTGTTGCCCAGGCTCAAGTGCAGTTGGGCAATCACAGCTAATGGCAGCCTCGAACTCCTGGGCTCACATGATCCTTCTACCTCAGACTCCCAAGTAGCTGGGACTACAAGTGTGTTACCATGCCCAGCTAATTTTTGTAATTTTTGTAGAGATGGGGTTTTGCCATAATGCCCAGACTGGTCTCGAACTCCTGGGCTCAAGTGACCCTCCCACCCTGGCCTCCCAAAGTGCTGGAATTACAGGCACCCACGCAGTTTTGGGAGCTCTTAATCTTTTTCAAATGTGACAGCGTCTAGTTTTTTTTTGAAGTTTTAGCTATCAGAAATATTGTAAATGTCTAAATTTAGGGCAAAAATATTTGTTTCAAAGTCCATTTTGTTTCATTGTATATATACATATATATGAAATATATATCTCTTCATCTATGGAATGTCTATAACTATTGTTCCCCTCAAATCTTGGTAATATTTATAAAGTGAGGAGAAAAATCTTGAATATATTCTCAATTATATATTGATTATGAAGATTCCTTAAATAATAGAGCTAAACAAAATGAAAATTATAATAGGAATATTTTGTTCATCTGCATTATTCTAAATAGAAGAATTCAAGATTCATGTAGATATGGTTGAGAATGATTAGTTACGAAGGGTATGACTTTTCAGGTATGAATTTAAGATATTTGAGACTGTTCAATATAAGTACTTTATGTGAATAATTGAAATGCACTAAAATTATTTGGTGCATTTTGAGGACCCTTCAACACATTTGATGTATCTTCATACTCTTAATATTTGATGACTTTGGTTCCTGACCAGAAATCTCTCACCTGTCAATAAATCAAATTTGTAAGGTAGATTTCTTTAATAAGAAAATTTTAGTATTGTCATGTCCTGCTAGAATGCCTGAAGCTAGAATATCCCCATTTTTAGCATATAATATATTCTTAAAGATTTTTCAAGGTAATTCATCAGTCATAAAAAACTCAGAAGATAATACTGTATTGAAATGCCTTCTTTCATGATCTGTAAACTGTTACTATTATTATTCTCATCTTTACAGATAAAATATAGTAAAGTTATATATACATTTAGTTTTCCTAGAAATTATAAAATTATAAGTTCAATTTCTCTAAAATAGAAAGTTATTTTCTTCTTTATCGGTACAAATTCAGATATATATACATGTGCACACTTACCCACATACATAGGTAAGGTTGGCCACGTAATTTGTGGGGCCTAGTACAAAATGAAAATGTGAGGCTTCTTGTTCAAAAAGCAGGAGAAAGGAACTGTAGCTTTCTTACACAGTCTCTCATGACCTATGAAAGGTTATTTTTATTTGCTATTTAATGTTAGATTTCTAGAGTATAGAGGTACTTATAAAGTGACTGCAGACCCTCACAGGCACCTGTGGCTCCACCAAATGACCCTGACCCACCCCAGGGTGTGCCAAGGCCCCCACAAGGAATAAAGGGTGGTAGTAATCACTGGGTGGGAGAACAGGTGGCTGAGGACCTATCCCAGGAAGTCACTCGGAGGCAGGACTGCGTATGAGCCAAGACATGTGCTTCATTGCCGCATTGGACTACACAGATTAAAAGGTAAAATTGTTAAAAATTTCAAGACTGTGGTAGCAGAGCATGAAAACCCAAGCCTGGGACCCCTGTCTAAAATTGGAATCCTATGTGCAGTATTAGGTCCCTGAAGCTGGCCCTGTATATAATAAACACATATCACATCAAAATAGTGGTGATTTTATGGTTTTCTTAAACTGAGCAAATTGGACTGAACTAATGAATATTGTAATTAAGTAGCAGGAACCAACCTGGGAAACTGTGGAGTGTATTATCATATCTCATCCCCAGGTTTACTGTCACTCCAGGTTTCTGTCACAAATAATGCTTCTTTATAGCTGTTGCATCAGTTGTAATGAAAGGGAATGCATTTTTCTGGAACTAGCTGAACTCAAACCTTGCTCAGCATTTGCTCAAAGACTTGGGATGGCTCTAATACTTAAGTCCTCATCTTTCTATTTTAAGGAATACTGTGTCTCCTTTGGTGGACCCAGTTGTTTTTCAGATCAGTCAGTAGCTTTTGTAATTGAGCTGTGCTGATGGAGTAAATGCTTAATGATAAGCATGAAAACTGAAAGTGATTAATTCATCAAAACCTGTGAGTCTTTTAGGTGAAGGGGACTTCAGAAATTGGCTTAAATTTTGCAAATCCGTTGCGTCCAGCTAGAGCAGTTCAGCAGTGAGAAATGAATGCAGCTTATGTTTGTCTCAGGCTCAGTCCGCACAACCATATGACTCCTCTGAGTCTAAATAAATTCACTTCCTTAAACAGATGGGCAAGTTTGATCATTTTTTAAAATGGAATCTCAACGTTCAGTAAGTTCAATGTCTTGTCACATTAAGAAGAAATTAGTAAGAAATGAGACGAGATGGGTCTATAACGGACAAAACAGACAACCACTTAACACTATTGATTATGTATGTTTGCCCTAATATATACTGTCCTGTTAAATTTATATGAGTGGATACATAGTATATATGTTTGGTTAGTTTTCTATTGTTGCTGTAGCAAATTACCACACACTTAGTGTCTTAAACCACACAAATTTCTATCTTTCAGCTCTGTAATCAAAAGTCTGACCTGTGCTTCACTGGAGTAAAAATCAAATTGTTGGAGGAATGCATTATTTTCTGGAGTCTCTAGGGAAGAGTCCATTATTTTTGCCTTTTCCAGTTTCTAGAGGTCACCCTCATTCCTTAGGTCATGGCCCTCTGCCTCCATCTTCCAAGCCAGGAATGTCATGTTTCTCTGACCCTGCTTCCAACCTCACATCTCTTTCTCTGACCACACCTTGGAAAGATGATTTTCTTTTTAGGACTCATGTGATTAGTGGGAGCCACCCAGATTATCCAGGATAATCCTCCCATCTGAAGGCCCTTAACCTTAATTACATCTGCAAAATCCCTCTTGCCATGTCAGGTAACATATTCACACGTTCTGGGAATTTGAATGTGGACATCTCTGGGAGACTCACAACATTATATCAATACTAGTCTTCCCTAGTCTCTTCGGCGGAATCATTATCAATCCTTTCATTTCGAACCCATTATAGACAGCATCCCTCACACACTTTAAGCTCTGTGCAGGCAGATCACATGTCTGTTTTGTTTAGTTTTATCTCAAGCCTCAGGCACAATGCATAGAATTTAGAAAAAGCTGAATTGTATTTTTGAATGAAAGAATGAATGAAATGATTGCATATTGTATATGCCACGTAATGGAGAAACAGCCTCTCTGACATTAACTGAAATGAGTTTCAAGCATCTACTACATTTATACAATGGACTGCCTGTTATAAAAGGTCTTATTTTGCAAAGCATTAAATCTCTTCTGGAAATCAATGTAAATATCCAGAAATAAATTCTTTTTTATCTTAATCTCTGCATTTGGATCCACATCCAGCCGTATTCTAGAACAGGATTTTTATTCATTAAAAATACACTCCAGGAAACATTTAGGATCAGAGAAAATATAGCTTTTATCTTTTAAAACTTAGGGATATATATTTCTAAGATACTTCTGCTGATTTTGTTATATCTCTATGATTGGTTAGACCTAGTTCATCTTCTCTGATCTATAACATAATTAAGGAATTTTTTCATAAATGGGGCAGAGCAACGAGGCCCTGTGAAAAAGGAATGATCTTCAGGAAATCAATTATTTTTACATGGTGATCTTTCTGTAATTGGTGAAAATAGAATTGTAGGTAGGCAGCCATCATGTTTGAGTCCTAAGATAACACCAAGCATGGATATTTTTCTGGGGGTGGGTTGAAATCATATTGTTGTAGTTGGGTTGGATGTGTTAGATAGGTGACGTATAATTATTAGTACAGTTAATATTCAGGTGATACATGACTATAGGGGATTATTAGAATTGAGTGAGAGATAATGCTGCTAGAGTAAACAAGTGAGGCCTGAGCTCCATGCAGGAACTAATTTGCATTTCTGGACCTCTCATCCACCCACCTTTTTCTTCTCTTGGTGCTTTATGTGGAAGAACATTGTTGGTTCTCATTACATATTTGTTGAGTGAATAAAGAATCAAATGGACTGGCTTTGTTATTCAGAAACCTACTTTATTGTGTGTCTTGAGTTTAATGCATTCCATGTCTTGGGAAATTCTGAAAATTCATATAAAGCCTACAGGCAAAGAGATGTTATGGAATTTTTCCTTTCGTATAGGACCTCCATCTCACTCCTGAATATGCATTTTGGAAATAATTCCAGCTTTAATTAATTAATTTATTTTTATTTCCTGTGATGATATGGTAAAACAGTTGAGAGGAACTATATGCAATGGCTTTTTGAATACAAGAGACAGGTTAGAATTAAAATTCTAAAAATGTAAAGGCAGCTTTCAGCCTATGTTTTTCCTTCTTTCCCTCCCTCCCTCCCTCCCTCCCTCCCTCCCTCTCTCTCCCTCTGTCCCTCCTTTCTTCCCTTCCTCCCTGCCTTCTTTCCTTCCTTCCTTTTTTCCTTTTTTTGGCATGGACTGCATATGAGGAGTGTCATTATCAGCTCAAGTGTACTGTACTAGATGCTTTACATTTTTATATTCTTAACAGTTTTCATTATTCTGTAGTGGTAACTGATTTTTGAGTGGTTGATTTGGTTGGAGACAATGTTTTTCAGTTTATAGGTATCTGGATAACTTAAAAGAAATAAATAGTATCCTATATAGGTCTGTGCAAGAGTGGATATGCCAAAAACAGAGATATCAACCAAGGTTAGATTAATTAGAGCATGAAGTCAAAGTCCAAGAAGATATAAAGGAATCGTCACAGTGAAAAAGGCTGGATTCAGATACTGAAGCTGGAATATAGGAGCTGATAATTCAACAAGCTGGGAGTTGAGAGAAATAATAAATAGTGGGGATCTGGTTAAGTTGGCAAAAATGGTTTTTTTTTCTCTGATTTCTTTTCTGTGCCTAAATTAAGGACTAAATATTAGACAGGTATTTAAATATGTGAATTGTTTTGGAAATAACTTCATTGTTTCAGCTATTACTTTTCTGAGCTGCTCTGGGTTCCTAGTCTTATTCTTCTACTAAATGTTCCTTAATTACATGGATGACTGTTAAATAATGATTCCAAATCCTTCTTGACAAGTTAAGTTTGGTGTCATGTAAATCTGGCATAGACTGTCCACTTTGGGGTTTAAGAGGAGCTTGTGCAGTGCTCATTGGGGAAAAGGAGGCATCTGGGTTCCTCTATTGAGGAAACAGACTATTCTCATATATCTTTTCTTTGTGCTCTAATGTACTAATCTCTCTTAATAATCCAAATTAATTGTGAGAATCCTACAGAAATGCAAGCTATGTGATTGCGGAACTAGTAAGAAAAGCTGAAATATAAAAAGTAGGCAGCCATTTTTATCTTTTTTAATAAAAGGGAAACCAATCAGATAGAGCCAGAGCACAGGAGGAGAATGAAATAATTTTTGTAAAATAAAAATAAAGTAATGGAGAATATTCCAAAGTGTCGAGATTTAAGTCTTGCAGAGACCAATCAATACAGAGGCGAAATGCAGAGAGCAATACAGAGGTGAAAGTCCCTAAAGGTTACATCCTCTTGGCCAGAGAGCCTAAAGCCTGAGAGCCCTTTGTCATTTGCCTTCCAGCAGAGGCAGCCATGATTTCTAATATCTGTGGGGTAGGTCAGTCATTCACTTTGTGGACTGCTCCAATTGATACTTTCCCAAGAAGTGGGTTCCTTTACTCCCTAGTGTTTAGGCATTCCTCATATATTAGAAGTTCCTGCTATGGTTTTTTAACATTAAACTTTACTCAGAGTTGTTTGCTACATAAAAATAAAACTAGGTCAAATAGTAGAAATGACAGAAATATAGTAAGAATCAAGAATCCTGGCATGAAGTATTAGTTCTAACTTGGACGAAATATAAGGGTCCTGAGCCTAGCATAGTTCCTAGGTGGGAGCTGACAGTAGAATGAAGAGTGATTGTTGTCTTAGATCATGTACACTAGAACAGACTCGAAGGTAAATTTGAGTACAAAAAAGTTTTGTTGGGACGTTCTTTCAGAAAATAAACACATAAGGAAGTGAGAAAGGCAGATTGGCAGAGAAGCCAACTTACAATGGAAATCTTAGCTGTCCTATGGGGAGTGTTGGAGCTGGGATGGCCTTTCAGAATTGTTTCATATTGAAATGGAGGAATGGACCCTTAGAATTCCTGCAACTGTCAATCATGATGGCACATCATCATAGGAGCTGTGTAACTGGATGAGGCAGGTTCCTGCAACTGAGGACTGTTCCCAGTGAGGAAAAGAGATGTGAGCCATTACAGCTGGTATTTCCAGCTGAAAAGGGAATCCCTTATAAAGGAAATCTGGGTGAAGCACCACATTATTCACTACAACAGTTAATAGCAAAAATCAAAAGGTTGTTTTTATAGCCCTTGAACAATGAAATATTAGCCTGTGTTAGCAGCTGTTGTCAGAGTATTTGGCTTCACAGAGAATTTAATTTACTATTGGTAATGTTCAGAAAATTATTAGGAGAAGCATGTAATTTGTTATCCAAACCGGGATACTTTTTTTTTTTGGAGATGGGGTCTGGCTCTGTCACCCAGGCTGGAGTGCAGTGACGTAATCTTGGCTCACTGCAACCTCCGCCTCCCAGGTTCAAGTGGTTCTCCTGCCTCAGCCTTTCGAGTAGCTGGGACTACAGGTGTGTGCCACCACAGCTGGCTAATTTTTGTATTTTTTAGTAGAGACAGGGTTTCACCACATTGGCCAAGCTGGTCTTGAACTCCTGACCTCAGATGATCTGCCTGCCTTGGCCTCCCAAAGTGCTGGGATTACAGGCGTGAGCCACCGCACCCGGCCAAAGCTGGGTTACTTCTGAGAGACAAAGATTCATAAAATGGTCAACAGACCCTAATTGATCGACAAAAGGCATCTCAAGCAAACTGAGAGGTATGGCCACCTAGAAACTATATGACTATATGACTATAGTGTGTGTGTATGTATGTATGTATTATACATATGTATATATATAATAAATACAAGAATACATATGATGGATTTTCAGAGAGATTTAACACATTTTACTGACAGATTCTGTATGGGCTATAACAGATAGCTAAACTGTAAAATTTAAACTAAAATGCTATTGGTGTTACTGCAATTTCTAGTTACATAATTCTTCTATAAACATTGTGCTAAGAAGTGGTGGTTTCAAAGTACAAACAATTGCAGCCTTAGTTGTCAAGGAGAATCAGACAAACAAGTATGTGAAATGGAACATGATAAAAACTGTAATACTGATGAATGCTAAGTACAATAAGAGCATCAAGTAATAAGTGGTTAACTCCCCTGGGATGGATCAGGCTTCAGGGGAGATAAAAAAGGTCTTAAGCTAGCTTTTGAAGGAGAAGTAGGTACTCATCAGACAGTTGAGGGAGTTGGGAATTCCAGAAAGGGGTAAGAGCCTGTGCAAAGGCACAGAGCAGGAATCACGTAGGTTGTTTGCTGTGGGAAATGTATGAAGTTCAGTTTGGAGGAAATGTAGAGGGAAGAAAGAAAGGAAGGATATGAGACTAAGCACTGGCCATTAGTTTGCAAATGTGTTTCTTTTAAATATTTGATAAACTCCCAATTTTTTTCCTTCTAAAACAAGCTGAATTTTTATTTTTGCCTATTTTTCTTCAGTGTTAATCAGTTATGAGTCCCTCATATCATCTTGGCTGTCTTATATTCATAAATCAATTTCTATTGAAAATATTAATTTATTAATTTATTTATTTTTATTTTTATTTTTTGGCAGGGTCTTGCTCTCTTACCCAGGCTGCTAGAGGGCAGTGATGTGATCACAGCTCACTGCAGCTTTGACCTTCCAGGCTCAAGTCATCCTCCCACTACAGCCTCCTGAGTAGCTGGGACTGTAGGTGTGCACTACCAGGCCTGGTCAATTTTTTTTTTTTTTTTTGAGACACAGTTTCACTGTTGTTGCCCAGGCTGGAGTGCAATGGCGTGATCTTGGCTCATCGCACCCTCCACCTCCCAGGTTCAAGCAATTCTCCTACCTCAGCCTCCTGAGTAGCTGGGATTACAGGCATGCGCCACCACACCCGGCTAATTTTGTGTTTTCAGTAGAGACAGGGTTTCTCCATGTTGGTCAGGGTGGTCTCGAACTCCCAGCCTCAGGTGATCCGCCTGTCTCAGCCTCCCAAAGTGCTGGGATTATAGGCGTGAGCCACTGCGCCTGGCCTAGAAATACCAAAATATTTACTTTGAATATGCTTATATGTCTCACATAAGATTTAGCATGAAGCAATTAAAATGCCTGAAAACCATTTAATGGTACAAAAACAATGACCTTTTGTGGTACTATATACTGGAAAATATGATTTAGTTTATTTTATTAGCCAGCACTATCTTATGGAAATATTATGCAAACTACAATAATATGTGAGCCAAATAGATAATTTTAAATTTTCTAGTAGCTACATACAGTAAAAGGAACAGGTGAAATTAATTTTAGTTAAGTCAGTGTATGCAAAATATCATCATTTCAACATACAATCAATATAAACATCATAATGAGATATCTTACATTCTGTTTTAGTTATAAATCCTTGAAATTTGATGTGTATTTTACATTTATAGTATAGCTGGACTAACCATATTTCATGTTCAATAGCGACATGTGGCCAGTGGCTGCCATAGTAGACAGCATAGCACTATGCAGAATTGCTTTCTCCATCATAGTGTTTGTGGTTCTTTTAATCTTTTTTTAGATACAGGGGTACATGTGAAGGTTTATTACATAGGTAAACTTGTATCATGGGAGTTTGTTATTTAATCACCCAAGTATTAAGCATGGTACCCAGTAGTTATCTTTTCTGCTCCTCTCCCTTTTCCCACTCTCCACCCTCAAGAAGAGCCCAATGTTTGTTTTCTTCTTTGTGTTTATAAGTTCTTGTCATTTAGCTCCCACTTATAAGTGAGAATAAGTGGTATTTGGTTTTCTGTTTCTCTGTTAGTTTACTAAGGATAATAGCCTCCAGCTCCATCCATGTTCCAACAAAAGACACAATCTCATTCTTTTTTATAGCTACATAGTATTCCATGGTGAATATGTGCCTTGTTTTCTTCATCAAATCTGTCATTGATGGGCATTTAGTTTGATTCCATGTTTTTGCTATTGTGAAAAGTGCTGCAATGAACATTCGTGTGCGTGTGTCTTTATGATAGAATGATCTATATTCCTTTGGGTATGTACCCAGTAATGGGATTGCTGGGTTGAATGGCAGTTCTGCTTTTAGTTCTTTGAGGAATTACCATGCTGCTTTCCACAATGGCTGAATTAGCTTACACTCCTACCAACAGTATATAAGTGCTTCCTTTTCTCTGCAACCTTGCCAGCATCTGTTATTTTTTGACTTTTTAGTAATAGCCATTTTGACTGGTGTGAGATGGTATCTCACTGTGGTTTTGATTTGCGTTTCTCTAATGATCAGTGATATTGAGCTTTTCTTTATGTGCTAGTTGGCCACATGTATGTCTTCTTTTGAAAAGTATGTTCATATCCTTTACCCACTTTTTAATGGGGTTGTTTTTCTTTTGTAAATTTGTTTAAGTCTCTTATAGATGCTTATAAGTTTCTTATATTAGACCTTTGTCAGATGCATAGTTTGCAAATATTTTCTCCCATCTATAGGTTGTCTATTTACTCTGTTGATAGTTTCCTTTGCTGTGTGGAAGCTCTTAAGTTTAATCAAATTTTGCTTTTGTTGCAATTGCTTTTGGTGTCTTTGTCCTGACATCTTTGCTCATTCCTATGTCCAGGATGGTATTTCCTAGGTTTTCTTCCAGTGTTTTTATAGTTTTGGATTTTACGTTTAAGTCTTTAATTCATCTTGACTTGATTTTTGTATATAGTGTAAGGAAGGGGTCCAGAGTCAATCATCTGTGCATGGCTAGCCAATTATCCCAGCATCACTTATTGAATAGGGAGTCTTTTCCCAATTGTTATTTTTTGTCAGCTTTGTCAAAAGATCAGATGGTCGTAGATGTGTGGCCTTATTTCTGGGTCTCTGTTCTGTTCTGTTGGTTTACGTGTCTTTTTCTGTACGATGCTGTTTTGATAACTGTGTTCTGTAGTATAGTTTGAAGTTGGGTAATGTGATGCCTCCAGCTTTGTTCTTTTTGCTTAGGATTGCCTTGGCTATTCAGGTTCATTTTGGTTCCAAATGAATTTTAAAATCATTTTCTCTAGTTCTGTAAAGAATGTCATTGGTAGTTTGATAGGATAGCAATGAATATGTAAATTGCTTAGGGCAGTATGGCCATTTTAATGATATTGATTCTTCCTATCTATGAGCATGGGATGTTTTTCCATTTGTTTGTGTCTTCACTGATTTCTTTGAGCAGCATTTTGTAATTCTTGTTATAGAGATCTTTCACCTTTCTGGTAAGCTGTGTTCATAAGTATTTTAGTCTTTTTGTGGCAATTGTGAATCAGATTGCCTTTATGATTTTTCTCTCAGTTTGGCTGTTATTGGTGTGTAGGAATGCTAGTGATTTTTGTAAGTCAATTTTGTTTACTAAAATTTTGCTAAAGTTGTTTATCAGCTGAAGGAGCTTTTGAGCTAAGACTATGGGTATGGGGTTTTCTACATATAGAATCATGTCATCTGCTAACAGAAATAGTTTGACTTCCTCTCTTCCTATTTGGATGCCCTTTATTTCTTTCTCTTGCCTGATTGCTTTGGTTTAGACTTCTAATATGATGTTGAATAGAAGTGGCAAGAGAGCAGTCTTGTCTTGTGCCAGTTTTCAAGGGAGAATGCTTGCAGCTTTTGCCCTTTCAGTATAATGTTGGCTGTAGGTTTGTCACAGATGACTCTTACTATTTTGATGTATGTTCCTTCAATACTTAGCTTATTGGAAGTTTTTAACATGAACAGGTGTTGAATTTTATCAAAAGCCTTTTCTGTGGCTATTGAGATAATAGTGGTTTTTGTCTTTAGTTCTTTTTATGTGATGAGTCATATTTATTGCTTTGTGTATGTTGAACCAACCTTGCATTCTGGGGATGAAGTCTACTTGATCATGGTGGATTATCTTTTTGATGTGCTGCTGGATTTGGTTTGCCAGTATTTTGTTGAGGGCTTTTGTCTTGATATTCATCAAGGATATAGCTCTGAAGTTTTCTTTTTTTGTTGTGTCTCTGCTAGGTTTTGGTATCCAGATGATACTGGCCTTGTAGAATGAGTTGGGGAAAATTTCCTCCTCCTGAATTTTAAGGAATAGTCTCTGTAGGAATGGTACCAGCTCTTCTTTGTACATCTGGTATTAATAGAATTTGGCTACATCATGATGTTTTTAATGTCGGATAACCTTTTTTTATTTTGAGATGGAGTCTCACTCTGTTGCCCAGGCTGGATTGCAGTGACACCATCTCAGCTCAACATGGGGTTTCACCATGTTGGCCAGGGTGGTCTGGAGCTCCTGACCTCAGGTGATTTACCTGCCTTGGCCTTCCAAACTGTTGGGATTATAGGCATGAGCCACTACACTCTATATTTTTATAACTTTAAAAATACTACTGTTGGGGTAATAAAAGAAAGGAGAGAGAATATTTAGGTCAGGGATATCTAGAGCTACCTCATCATGCTGTCATTCCTAGGGTTATCCAGTAAAATAAGCAAGTGGCATTTTATACTTGTATATTGGAAAGGAAAGAAATTTTCTGTATGTCATAGATTATATTCTCTAATGATAGCTACAACAATATTTCACATTTTGCAAATTCTCCTCTGGCATGACTTTGCTTTTCCTCCATCATGAAGATAGAGTTTAATACTCTTCTTCTTGAATCTTGGCTGGACTTAATACTTGGTTGACCAACTAAATATGGCAGAAGTAACATTCTAGGACTTCTGAGGCTAGATCATAAAAAGCCTTTTAGCTTTCACCTGATTGTTTTGGAGTGCTCAACTTTGAGACATTTCCCCTCAGAATGTAATTTCTAGGCTGTATGAAGTCCAGCCTACACAGAGAGATCACAACTAGGTAGGCACTCTGGTTGATAGAGCTACATTCCTAGCCAAAAGCCCACATTAACTGCCAGCACTGTAAATATGGTATCTTGTACGTCCAGCCTATTCAAAATTTTATATGGTTCCTGCTGCAGCCAAACTTTGACTGCAGCTGCACAGAAACCTGATGTGTCAAATCTCAGCTGAGCCCAGTCAAACCTCAGAACCATAAGAAAGAATAAAAAGTTGTGCCTTTTTTTTTTTTTTGAGATGGAGTCTCGCTCTGTCACCCAGGCTGGAGTGCAATGGCATGATCTTGGCTCACTGCAACCTCTCCCTCCTGGGTTCAAGTGATTCTCCTTCCTCAGCCCCCTGAGTAGCTGGGACTACAGGTGTGTGCCACCACGCCTGGCTAATTTTTATATTTTTAGTAGAAACAGGGTTTTGCCATGTTGGCCAGGCTGGTCTTGAACTCCTGACCTCAGATGATCCACCTGCCTCGGCCTCCCAGAGTTCTGGGATTACAGGCGTGAGCCACCGCGCCCGGCCAGAAGTTGTTGCTTTTTAAACACTAGGTTTTGCAATGGCTTCTTACACAATAATAGATAATCATAATACTATACAATTTTTTAGGTTGAGACTTGACTTTGAGAAGAACATAAAGGATCTGAATTACCCTAACAACAAATGTAGGGAATAGCCTAGAAGGTACAGAGGATGAGTTAGACTGTCTCCTTAGCCATAGTGGTCAAGAGTTGTTAGTTACAGCTTTATTAGAAAGAATCAAAAACTGATATTAGTAGGTAGAAAGATGTAGAGAAAATTATTAATGGATTCTATTACAAAGAATAGATTTAATTAATCCCTGCAAATCTTTCATGTTCTTTAAGTCTTGGGTTAAAAATTAAACCAGTGTATATAAATTAAACCCTTTTAACAGAGATCTGAAGTGGGTGAACCTTATCTAATTATAAGGGTAAAGATTCTAGGGTCCAGTGTGAAAAAAATCCAAGAAACCTAGGTAAGTTACACTCTTGCAGAATTCCATTTTAATGAGTTTAGTTGTGTCTGAATGCATTTATGCTATAATGATATTGGTAATTGCATTTAAGAATGACTTTGAAACTTTTTCAGGTGACCCACAATTGATATTTCTAAAATGTGCATTATGATCACCTGCCCTCTTTAGCAGTATAAATTAGAATCATTGAATACCTAGTGATTATATAATTTATGCTGTGGAATAGTCACAGGCAAATGTTTATTTAGCCTCTTGCAGTTTCTAAGTCTCCCTTCCTCCTTGGCAATTTTAAGTGTAGTACTGGGGGCTCAGAAGAAAAGGAATATGCAAAGAAAATACAAAGTTGGCAAGATGGTTAGTATGGCAGTTGGCTTACAACTGGGAAGAGAAAAATAATTTTTGTTTGGTGCATAGCAGAGATATGATAATCACTATTTGTGATAATTATGTTGTCTTTTGTAGAAACAAGCTCTTTCTAATTTGTCAACTCCTTTAGAAGTATTGACTGTTCATTTTATTTAGTTTCTGACTTTTATATTAAACCTAACACTTGTAAAAATAAAACGGAATCTACTTGATAACTGCTTTTAATTTTAATTCGTCTGTTCATGCTATATGGGAAAGCCTATCCATCTTCTCTCATTTTTGTCACAGGAATACCTCTGAAAGACTAGAAACTAAACTTAAAAAAAAAAACTTTTAATTTTGAAATAATTAAAGATTCAAAGGAAGTAGCAAAGACAGCACAGAGAGGTTCTTTGTACCCTTTGCCCAGTTTCCTATATAGGTTGCATCATGTGTAACTATATAGCAAGATATCAAAACAAGGACATTGACATATCGACATAAATTATGTATATAGTTTTATCACATATATGGGTTTGTGTAATCACCAACACAAAAACGATACAGAAATATTCCATCACTACAAATATCTCCCTTGTGCTACCACTTTCCAATAACACCTGCCCCTCCCTACCCCTCCCACCTGCCCCTGCCCCGTGCCTAACCCCCGGCAAATGCAAATCTATTCTCCATTCCTATAATTTTGTTATTATACAGTGTTTTATAAATGGAATTACACAGTGTAGGACCTTTTGAGATTGGCTTTTTTAAAACTCAGCATAATGCCTTAGAGATCCATCCAAGTTGGATATATTGATAGTTTATTCTTTTTTATTGCTAATTAGTATTCCATGGTAGGATATACCATTGTTTATACATTTGACTATGGTAGAACATTCTGTTTTTTCCAGTTTGGGGCTATTACAAATAATGCTTCTATGAACAATTGGGTACAGATTTTTGTGTGGTCATAAATTTTAATTTCTCTAAGAGAAACACCCACAAGTGTGATTGCTAGGTTATGGTATGTGATGCATAGTTTTTAGTAAACTGCCAAACTATTTTCCAGAGCAATTTTACATTCCCTCCAGCAATGTATCTAGTTATTCAACACTCTGACCAACATTTGATATTTTCACTATTTTTTATTTTAGATATTCTAATCAGTGTGTAGTGATATTATGATCTTCATTCTAATAGCCAGTGATATCAAACATCTTTTCATGTGTTTATTTGCTGTCTGTACATACTCTTCAGTGAAATGACTCACCATGTTTTTTGCCTATTTTCTAATAGGATTTTTTGTATAGTAGTTTACTGTTAATTATTAAGAGTTGTTTATATGTTCTATATATGAGACCTTTTCAGATATTAGTTTTGTAAATATTTTCTTGCAGTTTGTAGCTAATGAAGTAAGCTTTATCTATTTTTTTCTTTTATGTGTCATGCTTTTTGTGTCTAAGAATGGTTCACCAAGTTCTAGGTCCAAAATTTCTTTTCTGCTTTTTTCTAAAAGTTTTATATTTTACATTTGATTTTGTATTTATGATCCATTCTGAGTTAACTTTTTATGAAGTGTGAGACTTTTCTCAAAGTTCCTACTTTTTGCCTGTTGATATCCAGTTGCTCTAGCACTATTTGTTCCTCCATTTGATTATTTCTGCATATTTGTGAAAAATCAATTTGCTGTACTTGTGTATGGCTATTTCTAGTTTCATGATTCTATTTTATTGGGCTGTTTGTTTATTCCTTGGCCAATATCACAAAGCATTGACTACTGTAGCTATATAATAAGTCTTGAAATCACTTAGAGTTATTCCTATTAATCTCCTATTTCAAAGTTGTTTTTAGCTATCCTAGCTACTTTGTCATTCCATGTATATTTTACAATAATTTTTAATGTCTAAAAATTTTTTCTTAGATTTTATAAGAATTACAAAAACTTGTATATCAATTTAGGAGAATTGACATATTTACTGTGTTGTCTTCCAGTTCATGAACACAGGATGTGTCTCCATTCAATTAGATCTTTGATTTCTTTCATCAGCATTTTGCAGTTTTCAGTATAGAAGTCATATACATGTTTTATTAGACTTATACCTAATTGTTTCATTTTTCAGGTATTATAAATGTTATTATATTTTTAATTTTAATTATCACCTGTTATTGTTAGTATATACAAGTAAAATCGATTTTTGTATGTTTATCTTATATCCTGTAACCCTCCTGAAATCACTTAGTAGTTCAGGAATTGTTATTATTGTCATTTTGGTGGATTCCTTGGGATTTTCTACATAGAAAATTACGTCATGTATAGATAGTAGGAATAGTTTTATTTCTTCCTTTTAAATCTGTGTGTCTTTTATTTAATTTTCATGTCTTACTGCACCGATTAGAACTTCCAGAAATATGGTGCGTAAGTGTGGTGAGAGCTGATATCCTTGCTTTGTTGCCTATTTTAGGGGAAAGCCTTCAGTCTTTTGCCATTAAATACAATGTTAGTTTTAGATCTCTTTTTGATAGATTTTTAAAAATCAAGTTATGGAAGTTCTTCTCTGTTTCTAGATTTTGGAGAGTTTGTGTGATAAATGGGTGTTGAATTTTGTCAGATAAATGCCTTTTCTGCATCAATTTACATAATCATATGATTTTTCTTGTTTAGTTTGTTAATATGGTAGATTACGTTGATTTTCAAATATCAAACTAGCCTTGCATCCCTGGAATAAATCTTACTTGGTCATGGTATACAATTCATTTTACATATGGATGAATTCTATTTGTTAATATTTTATTAGAAATATTTTCATCTCTACTAATGAAGAGTATTAATTAGCAGTTTTCTTATAATATCTTTGTTTTTGGTATCATGGTAGTAATAAAAGTGATTGGAAAGTACTCTGTCTTTTTCTATCTTCTGGAAAGGTTGGGTAGAACAGGTGTTATATATGTTTAAATATTTGGCAGTGTTCTCCTGGGAAACCATCTGGGGATGGAGATTTCTTTTCCAGGAGTTTTTATATTACGAATTCCACTTCCTTAATAATTATAGAGCTATTTAAATTATCTGTTGCATATTGAGTTAGTTGTGATAGCTTTTGCTTTTGAAGGAATTGGTTTATTTCATCTAACTTGTCAAACTTATATGTTAAAGTTGTTTGTATAATCTCTTATTGTGCTTTGATGCCTGTAGGATATTTCCTTGTTTAATTCCTGGTCTTAAAAATTTGTATCTTCTCTTTTATTTTTGTTAATTTTTCTAGAATTTTAACATTTTATCTTGATAGTTTCAAAGAACAGCTTTTTTATTTCATTGAATTTCTCAGTTTTCATTTTCAATTTTATTTGTGCTCTTTATTATTTTCTTCTTTCTGCTTACTTTGGGTGTATTTCATGCTTTCTAGATTTTTGAGATAGAAGATTAGATTACTGATTTGAGGTATTTTCTGTTTCTCTGCCTCTTTTTTTAAAAACTCAAGGCCAGTGAGAGCTGGAATGTTTTCTCTTTTGCAGATTTTCCTGTTGTCTTTCAATAATCAATTTTCTATTTTGATTTGATTGTGCACAGAGAACACACTCTTTGTGACTTAATTTTTTTTACATATATTGAGGCTTATTTTATGGCCCAGGATATGGTCTATCTTAATATAGTTTAATGGGCACTTAAAAATAATACGTATTTCCTTATTGTCCTTTGCTGCCTGTAGGATATTTCTTTGTCCCATTCCTGGTCTTGGGAATTTGTTGAAAAATTTAAAACAAATTTGAAAACTTGAAAAACTTAAAAATAATGTTGTTCGGTAAGGTGTTCTATAAAATGTTGACTAGAATCTGTTGGTTGATGGTATTGTTGAATTTTTCTGTATCCTAGCTGATTTTCTGTCTAGTTGTTCTTATATTGTTGAGAGAAGGATGTTGAAGTCTACAACTATAATTGTAAATTTGTCCACTCTTCTGTTCAGCTTTGTCAGTTTTTGCTTCATCTATATTTATAGCTCTGTTGTTAAGTACATGCGCATTTAGGCTAGCTATGTCTTCTTGAAGGATTGACTCTTAATATTATGTAATGTCTGCCTCTCTCCTGAGTAATTTTCTGTCTTTGCAGTCTTCTTTACTGGATATTAATAAAGCTACTTTCTTTTGATTAATGTTTGCATGGTTTATCTTTTTCCACCCTTTTACTTTTAATATACCTGTATCATGATGTGTGAAGTAAGTTTCTTAAAGATAGCATGTAGCTGGGTTAGGTCTTTAATCTGTTCTGCTAACCTCTGTCTTTTAATTGGTATATTTAGACCATGTATATTAAAGTAATTATTGATGTGGTAAGGATTATGTCTAATCTATCTACTTATCCATCTAATTTGTTTTCTGTTTGTTCTCTCTGTTTTTAACTTATTTTTCCTGACTTTTTGTCAGTTACTTGAATATACTTTAGATTCTTTTTTGATGTGTCTATAGTGTTTTTGAGTATATATCTTTATATAGCTACTTTAGTAGTTTATCAAGGTATGACATTCTATACACATAATTATCATAATTTAATAAAGTTGGCATTTTACCAGTTTGAGGAAAATGTAGAACCCTTTATGTAATTTTATCTCATTTATTATATAAATGTATTAAGTATTTGTTTTATATATATTGAGAAACACCTAAGACTGTTTTAATTTTTGCTTCAACTATCAAACATAATTTAGAAAACTCAAGAAAGAAGTGTATTTTTACTTTTTTGTTATTTCTTCTCTCTTGATCTTCAGAGACTACTTTTATTTATTTTAATTTGTTTATTGTGATAAAAACACTCAATAAGAGAACTACAATCTTAACAAATTTTTAAGTGAACAATATATCAAATGAAAGCTAGAGGCATAATGTTGGACAACATATCTCTATAACTTAATTGTTTTGCATTTATACCTGTTGAATGGCAACTTTCCATTTCTCCCTCCCCCATCCTCTAGCACCCACCATTCTACTCTCTGCTTCTCTGTGTTTGACTATTTCATATGCCTCGTGTAAGTGGTATGATGCAGTATTTGTTCTTCTGTGACTAGCTTATTTCACTTAGCATAATGTTCTCAAGAATTCATTCATGTTGTCACAGTGCAAGATTTCCTTGTTTTTCAATACAGAATAATATTTCATTGTATGTATATACCACATATTTTTTATCCATTCACCTGGTGATGAACATTTAGGTTGTTTAAACATCTTGGATATTGTAAATAATGATGCCATGAGGCCGAGCACAGTGGCTCACACCTGTAATCCCAGCACTTTGAGAGGCTGAGGCAGGGAGATCTCTTGAGCCCAGGAGTTTAAGACCATCCTGGGGAACATGGGAAAACCCCATTTCTACAAAAAACATAAAAATTAACTGGGTGTGGTGGCACACCCCTGTGGTCCCAGCTCTAGGGAGGCTGAGGTGGGAGCATTGTTTGAGCCCAAGTGGTCGAGGCTGCAGTGAGCCATGATTGCATCACTGCACTCCAGCCTGGGGGACAGAGCAAGACCCTGTCTCAAAAAAAAAAAACAAACCATGTGATGAATATGAGAGTGCATATATCTCTTCCAGCTACTTTTTATCTTCTTCATGTATAAACCCAAACGTGGGATTGCTGGATCATATAGTATTTTTATTTTTAATTTTTTTGAGGAAATGCCATGCTGCTTTCCATAGCTGTGACATCATTTTACATTTATATCAATAGTGTACAAGCATTCCTTTTCCTTCACATCCTCCTCATATTTGTGATTTTTTTTTGTTTATTGATAATAGCTTTCCTAACAGATATAAGGTAATATCTCTTGGTTTTGATTTGCATTTTCTTGACGATTAGTGATGTTGCACATTTTTTCATATACTACTGAGCATCTGTATGTTTTCTCTTGAGAAATGTCTATTCGGGTCCTTTGCCATTTTTTTTAATTGGGTTATTTGTTTTCTTGCTATTGAGCTGCTTGAATTACTGATCTGTTTTAGATATTAACTCCTTATCAGATAGATGTATGATTTGCAAATGTTTCCTTCCATTCTATAGGTTGTGTCTTCTCTCTCAATTGTTGCCTTTGATGTGTAGAAAATTTTTAGATTAATATAATCCTTCTTTTCTATTTTTGCTTTTGTTGCTCATGCTTTTGGAGTCATATCCAAGAAATTATTGCCAATCCAATGTCATGAAGTTTTTCCCCTATTTTTTTCTAAGAATTTTACAGTTTCAGGTCTTATGTTTAAGTCTTTAATCCATTTTGAGATGATTTTTGTATATATTGTAAGGTAAAGGTCCAAATTAATTCTTTTGTATATGGATATTCAGTTTTCCCAGCATCATTTGTTGAAGGAACTACCTTTTCCCCATTCTGTATTCTTGACACCCTAGTTGAAGATTAGTTGACTTTATACATGTAGATTTTAAAAACATTTTTAATTTCATTTTTAATTGATAAATAACATGTGGATTCATTTCTGGGCTCTCTATTCTGTTCCATTGGTCTGTATGTCTGTCTTTATGTTAGTACCATACTGTCTTAATTAGTGTAGCTTTGTAATATTTTTTGGAATCCTGAAGTATGATTCCTTTGTAGCAGGACAAGCCGCAGACAAAACCTCTCAGACACTGAGTTATAGAAGGAAGGGCTTTATTCAGCTGGGAGCATCGGCAAGCTACTGCCTTAAAATCCGAGCTCCCCAAGTGAGCAATTCCTGTCCCTTTTAAGGGCTCACAACTCTACGGATTTCACATGAAAGGGTTGTGATTGATTTGAGCAAGCAAGGAGTATGTGACAGGGGCTGCATGCACCAGTGGTCAGAGAGAAACAGAACAGGGCATGGAGTTTCACAATGTTCTTCTATACAATGTCTGGAATCTGTGAATAACATCGATTTTTAAGTTATGAGTTGATTTTTAACTACTGGGTTTAGGCCAGGCAGGCCCAGGCCTGATTTCAGGCCTGGCGCCGGGCTGCCTGTCTTTGGTTTTACTTCCTTGTTGTTTTTTTTTTTAAACAGGTACTGAGTGTAAAACAATATAAAACAATATGAGAGGGTCTCTCTCTTCCCTCATTTCCCCCCTTTGAGGCTCTCACTTTTTTATTAGTAGGAGTTCTCACTTTTATTTTTGTTACTTATTTTTTTTTTGTAATAGATTGATAGTGATTTATATAGTACACTTGTGCTGAAGCATTTTCGTGAACTAAGATAGCGATGAAGCCTTTTATCATTTGAAGAAGTACAGGTAGCAAGCAAGGAAGCAGTAAGTAGGTTCTTATTACTATTATAACTTTTATTATAAGAGTTTTAAGTTCCCTTAGTGCTGGGAACTAATTTTTAAACTTGGCTTCAGGGTCGAATTTGTGCTACACTTGTACAGGCACATGTGTCAGTTTTAGTCATATTTTTAACTATGTCTTTAACTACTTGCCTTTGATTATCTATGTGTAGACAGTAATTAGTAAGGTTAAATTTCTTATAAAACTCTCTTTCAGCTGCTAGCAAGTAGTCAAGAGCCCATCTATTTTGATAGATAGCATTTCTTATCTGAGTTTTTTGCTGGGCCAGAATAGTCAAGGCTTGAATGGTTTTATTAGTGATGATTTCTAAAACAGCTTGCAACTGTATGATTCGGTTGAGCATGTAAATGGGGGTCCAGTATCCCCATGAGCCATCTTGTGTCTAAGTGCCAGGCCTATAGTATTATATAATTTTTTTTTTTGGAGGTCATTTATCATCTTTCCAATTACCTATGGCTATGCTTCGTTTTTCACGGGAAGCATAGACAGGGAAGCCCAGGAGTTTGCCTGTTTTTATGGGCAGTAGGAAGAAAGATGGTTTAATAGTGCCAATAACACAACTACCTGTCCACTGGTTAGGCAGCTTAGTGTAGGCTCTATGTCTACATACTCAGTATAACCTGGTGGGGGCAGTCCAGTCCTGGTGGAATTCTGGGTGGGCCCAGACAGTCTGCAACCTTGGAAATTTACTGAAAGGATCTCTTTCCATGTAATTGGAACTCCACCATGTAACTGTTTTTTTGTGGTGCCATTATACAGTTTTTGTCCCAGACAGCTAAGTCATCCTACAGAATGAATGAATTCTTTCCTTTTTCTAGCTATGCAATATTGTTCAATAATTGAGACTTTTAGAACCTAGAGATGATCAGGGTGATTTTTTTGGGCCGGGAATTAATCAGGAACTGGGTGTGTAGGCACTAATTCTTGGGCTTCTTATGGCCATTGATCTCTTATTACAGTTTCTCTACAAACATAACATGAAGTGACATTTAGAGACTGGGCTACATGCTCGGCTAATTGCAAAAACAAATTTCTGGTTTTTCCTGGAGTCGCTGGTACTGGCACATTTAGTTCATCATAGAAAGTCTGAAATACTGGTTCTGGAGAGAGTTTACAAACCTCCTCTTTTACTAAGATATTAACTGTAGGACCTAGTCTTTTCCTATTGATGCCCGGAGATATGTGTTCTCCTATTTTCCACCTTGGGTTTAAGGGATTTGTAATTATTAATTTCAAGGGGTTGTAGCTTCCACTCGTACAGGAGGGGCTGCCTTCTCCCTTTTGGAACTAAACAGGACCTTTTTCACCTTTTTTAAAGTAGTCTAGATGACACAAGACCAGTAATTACACACGTTTGCACATGAGCTTAATTCATGGCAGATATACTTATTTGTATGTTGATTTTGTACTCTGCAACTTTACTGATATGTTTTGTTGGTTCTAACACTGGTGTGTTTGTATGTGTGTGTGTTTGCATGTGTGTAGTCTTTATAATTTCCTTCATGTAAGATTATGTCATCTTCAGAGACAATTTAACTTCTTCCTTTTAAATTTGGATGCTATGTATTTCTTTTTCTTGCCTAATTGCTCTAACTAGGACTTATAGTACTATGTTTTACAGAAGTCAAAAACTGTACTAAGAGAGAAAGGAGGACATTATATAATGATAATTTCATACGCGTCTGTGTAAAGGGACCACCAAACAGGCTTTGTGTGAGCAATAAAGCTTTTAATCTCCTGGGTGCAGGCGGGCTGAGTCCGAAAAGAGAGTCAGGGAAGGGAGATAAGGGTGGGGCCATTTTATAGGATTTGGGTAGATAAAGGAAAATTACAGTTAAAGGGGAGTTGTTCTCTGGCGGGCAGAGTGGGGGTCACAAGGTGCTCAGTGGGGGAGCTTTTTGAGCCAGGATGAGCCAGGAAGAGCCAGGAAAAGGACTTTCACAAGGTAATGTCATCGCTTAAGGCAAGGACCGGCCATTTTCACTTCCTTTGTGGTGGAATATCATCAGTTAAGGCAAGGACCAGCCATTTACACTTCTTTTGTGGTGGAATATCATCAGTTAAGGCGGGGCAGGGCATATTCACTTCTTTTGTGATTCTTCAGTTACTTCAGGCCATCTGGGTGTATATGTGCAAGTCACAGGGGGATGCGATGGCTTGGCTTGGGTTCAGAGGCCTGACAGATAAAAGGGTTGATTCATTAGGAAGATACAGCAATTATAAATATAGGTACCCAACATCAGAGCACCTAAGTATGTAAAGCAAATAGTAACAGAACTGAAGGAAAAGCTAGATAGCAATATAATATAATAGTAGGATATTTTACTATCCTACTTTCAATATGAGTAGAACATACAGACAAAATATCAATAAGGAAGCAGCAGACTTGAGCAATACTTTAGACTTAATGCAACTAAAAAACATGGACAGAACATTCCATCAAAAACAACAGAATATACATTCTTCTCAAATGCACACAGAATATTATCCAGGATAAACTACATGTTAGGTTACAAAACAAGTATCAACAAATTTAAGGAGATTGAAATCTTACCAAGCATTTTTTTTTATGACCACTGTTGAATGAAACTAAATATTAAATATTAATAGCAGAAGAAAAACTGGAAAATTCACAAAAATGTTGAAATTAAACAATATACTCTTGAATAAACAACAAGTTAAAGAATAAATCTAAAGCAATTGAAAATATTTTGAGACTAATGAAATTGAAAACAAAGCACACCAAAGCTCATGGAATGCAGCAAAACCAGTACTAAGAGGGAAGTTTACATGACTGTTGACATTCAAAAAGAAGAAAGATTTTAAGTAAACAATCTAACTTTGCATCTCAAAGAAGTAGAAAAAGAAGAACAAATTAAGCCCAAAGTTAGTAGAAGGAAAGAAATGGTAAAGATTAGAGCAAAAATAAATACAAGAGAACATAGAAAAATAATAGAAAAAAAATCATTGAAACTAAGAGATGGTTTCTTTGAAAAGATACAAAATTGGCAAGCCACTAGTGAAAGTAAGAGAAAAAAAGACTCAAATAAAATTATGAATGACAGAGGAGACATGACAGCTGGTACAACAGAAATAGAAAGGATCTTAAAAGACTGCTGTGAACAATTCTACACTAACAAATTGGATAACCTAGAAGAAATGGCTGAATGTCTAGAAACATACAACTTACCAAGAGTGAATCATGAACAAATAAAAAATCTGAACATATATGTAACTAGTATAGAGATTGAATCAGTAATCAAAAACTTTCCAACAAAGAAAAGCCCAAGATCAGATAGCTTCACTGGTGAATTCTACTAGATACTTAAAGAAGAATTAATACCAATCCTTCTCAAGCTCTTCTAAAAATTGAAGAGAAGGGAACACTTCTGAATGCAATAACAAATGACCTAGGGATGACAAACTTTGGAAGGCAGCTGTGCTAACGATTATACCACCAATGCAGGATGCCAAACTTAGTAAGTTTTACTTTATGCTAGAAAAACTTAGAAAAAAAGTATTGGTAAAGAAGATGGAATCCAATTGTGGATAAAACAATTATAACACAATCTGTATTTTCATCTGTAAAATGAATAAACAACATACCCCAATCTACATAATAGGATTATTTGGTAACTAAAAGAAGAATGAATGTAAAAAACACACACACACATATATTAACGCAAACATATATACATGGTATATACATGTATATTTTAAATCATACATTAATGAAATATTACTTATATCTTGGTAATTATTAATGATAACTAACATTTCTTTGGCCTGTACTAGATAATTTACTTATTGTCATGTAATCATTACAACAATTCTCTAAGTAGCTAGTTAAAATGCTAACTTTAGAGGTAAAAGAATTAACAATCACTTTGTAGTTGAATTAATGATGGCACCAAGGCAGCCTGACTCTAGAGCTTCTGCTGTTTACCTCTCTTCCTTAGTATCCAGTTAATTCATTCATTTGATAAATATTTATTGAGCTTCTGTTATGCACCTGGCATTGTAAAAGGTGCTGAAGATATATTAATGAACTAAAGAGACATGCTTCTTGTTCTTGGGAAGCCAACAGCCTACTGGTAGCATAGACATAAATAGTAGTCCTCTAAATTAATATATAATTACAAATGGAGTAGAAATGAAAGAAATATACAGGGTGCTAAAAAATAGAAACAATTTGAATTTAAAGGGAAAGAGGTGATGTAGAAAACCTCTCTATGTTAGAGGCCAAAAGGATAAGGTAGATGTTATCCAGGAGAAGTAGGAGGTGAAGATGAAAAAACACATTCCTAAAAACATAACAGTTTATGCAGACATCCTCCTGGGGAAAAGAGCTCAGTGCCCATGAATTCTGGAAAGAACTGAGTGGCTTCAGTTCAGAGATTGAGGGGGCATATAGTGTTAGATGAGACTGGGAGGCAGGTAGGCAAGGTAGGGGTCATGCTGGGCCATACAGCTCATATGAACATTTTGGGACATTAAACTGAGTGCAGTGGCTATAGGATTGGAGGGGTGAAGAATGAAAGGGGGACCTCTGCAAAAGCTGTGTAGCGGGTTTGTATAATGAAAAAGTAGGATTAATGACTTCTATGGTTGTCCATTTGAGCTAAAAAATTCATGTGTTTTATTCTAATCTTCAAGCATCCAAGGGTTTTTCCTTTTCTCACAGTAAATTGATTTAATCTTTGTAGTGCTAGCAACTCAAAGGCAAAGCTCTTATTGGATTTATAATCCAATGAGAAATATAGCCCTCACATAGGTGTCTGACTTAATGACTCCTGCTGAGGTTGAATTGTGAGATGCTATCCATCTCCTCTCTGAAATATGAATTCTAGTTTAGCGGAATTCGTTGTCCTTAGGGAGTTGGTAATATCACCTTTGGTATGACTTAAAAAAAAGCCCATTAACGATATATTTTAAGATGAAAAGTAATAGAATGCAGGTTATTCATATATTTATTTTCAGCTTGATAGCTGAAATTACATGCTAACATTTTACTCTTATCATAAAAGTTATAAAACATTCCTAAATTAACTTATGTATAGGCTTGTTTAAAGTTTAAATAAAATATTGAAATGTATTTATATTTTAAAATACTTATACATTGGATGTAGTTGGTAAAACAAAGTTTTCTTAATTGAGAATTCTGTTTAAATTTGGCTGCTGTTTAACAAATGATTATATTTTGTAAGAAATTACCTTTCTCCCTTAAAGGTGGTTGACAAAATAAAATGGTTGGCAAATATAATCTACTTTTTGTTCCTTGAATACTTTTACATTGCATTTTCCTTCTTATCTCTGATAAGAAACTCTAAAATCCATAATTTTTAAATAATATACCTATGAAAAAAAGGAACATTTTGAAAGTGAGAAAATATTCCATACTTTATGTCATAAAATACAAAGCAACTTCATTTTGAGTAACAGCTTAATTAGTTCAATAAAGAATATTGTGTTTTGCTAGCAAATTAAGGTAAAACATACTTTACTCCACCACCTCTTGAAGCCAGGAGTAAAATAAAATATAGAAATCTACTCTAAATTCATACTAATAATTCTGGTGTTTTGAATTTGACAAAGTGGAGGTTAGAAAGATCACTGCTGTTGGAGAACTCTGAATTTAAATTCTAACTCTGATACCTTCTCTATGCCCTGAGGCAAATTTCACAACCTTTCTGAAATTCCAGTTTCTTACCTGAAAAAAGGAATAATATAATTACCTGGTCAGATTGTTTTGATGATGACATGAGATAAAGTATATAAAATTGTGATTTTTCAATCCTGGCTGCACATTATTATCACGTGAGAGGCTTAAAAATTTCTCAAGTGAAGGCCCCCACCTTTGACCAATTAAATCTGAATCTCTGGAGGATACACTCATGAATCAAAATGTTTTGTAAAAAGATTCCTGACCAGGCATGGTGGCTCATGCCTGTAATCCCAGCACTTTGGGAGGTCAAGGTGGGTGGATCACCTGAGATCTGGAGTTCGAGACCAACCTGGCCAACATGGTGAAACCCCGTCTCTACTAAAAATGCAAAAATTAGCCGGGTGTGGTGGTGGGCACCTGTAATCCCAGCTACTCGGGAGGCTGAGGCAGGAGAATCGCTTGAACCTGGGAGGCAGAGGTTGCAGTGAGCTGATATCACACCACTATACTCCATCCTGGGCAACAGAGCAAGACCCTGTCTCAAAAAAAAAGAAAAGATTCCTGGGCAATTTTAGTATGTAGTGTGAATTGAAAACTGGTAATATAAAAGCATCAGCACAGTACCTCACCTATGGTAGGCATGTAATAAATGTTAGTTTCATTCTCTTCCTCATATAAGTTAGTTGTCTTCAATTTATAAAAAACTTAGATTCCTTCTGGAAAGACAGCTATAAGCTATATAGAAGGTTTACTGAAAGATAAGAAAAAGTATAATCATTCTCTTTGGCAAAGTATAACAAGTAGAAGCTATTTTGTGGGTAATTATAAATAGTCCCTTTCTTTATAGTTAGATATTGAAATTTAATTTAGCTTACCCTATATCAACAGAGATTTAATTAAAAATGTGTAATTATAATACTGGGAGGCATTGATGAATATGGCCATTTATCCATTTGAAAATGCTTAAGTTTTATGATAAGCTTTAGAATTCTTTGTCATTTCTTAAGTCACCATCTTTATATGCATTTTATCTAATTGCATTATGAAATAAATCCACATTTATAGATTACTAATTATGACACTAAACATAATGTATGCTTTTCCCAATTTATTGATTTCTATCAATGGTGTTATCTTTCTCCCAGTGTAACAGGCACATAATTTTCAGGTCAACTTTGATTCATCTTCTCATATTTCTTAAATATAAAAAAGTACCTAATTTGGCAGTTTCTTCTTATTCTGTATGTAGTTCAATATTTTTCAAACTTGATGATATGAAGACCTGATCTTTCAGTGAGGTGTGACTGGGAGCCATTAGACAAGAGAGGTAGATGATGAGGCTGAAGGGAAGTCTCCAAGTTCACTCCCTGCCTCCACTTCAAACAGCAACTCTACTCTCTTAGTCATGTGTTAGAGTTTGGTGTACAATTTCACTTTTCAAAAGTTTGACAAACACTGATTTAGATTATAAACTCTTACAATGTGGAGCTAAATTAAAGACTACATCAAGGAAAACAACAATTGTCAACTAGTGGCTTCAGACTTTCTCTTGGGGAGGGCAGAATAGGGGGAAACTGGAGAAGAAAGGAACAACAGAAGGGATGACACAGCGTGTCATCCCCTGGGGGGAGTGGCTGGAATGGCCTATAAGAACAAGAGTTTTTAATGGATAATCTTAAGTTTGCATTCTATCATGTATATTTCCTTCCTCAAAACTTCAAACACTAAGTTTTATTTTGTGTGAGTCATGGAAAAGAGCTGACTTGTACATATGGATGCTGCTCTGCAGAATGCTGTGATACTCCGTAAACTGAACTGCTTTGATAGAAGCTGCAGCTTAGCTCCCTGAGCATGTAAGCCTATGGTGATTTACAGAAACCTTGGGGAGCACATCAGGCTTTATATAAGCCATGGAAAGGGAATTTGAAGGACTTATTTTCCAGGGTAAAAAAGGATACACAATATTACTGATTATTCTGAGGTTATATGAGGAAGATGAAGCTTGTTTTGTTCCTGATTATCTGACTTGATGTCTTGTTTTTTTGTTTATAAACCTCATTAAAGTGATTGGGCACTTTTCCACTTTTCCATATGATACCTGGTGTCATGTTATTGTTAACTCTTTCTCTTGCTTTTCAAAATAATAAAGGAATAAATACATTACCTTTTTTTTTTATTCACTGTAAGTTTGCACAGTGCTGGAAAATTTGATGGCATACTTCTCTTGTGGTTCTACATACAGATGAAAATTAAACAAAAAGGCATATTGACATTTAAGGATTCTCTTTAATGTTCTGTATTCCTGATTGAATTATTTTGAGGGAGATACCCGAAGGAAGGCCTTTCTTTTCACCTTATAAGAAAAACAAGCACTATTGGAAACATGGTCTTGAAAAAAAAATTTTTAAGTAATTTTTAGTTTTAGGAGGAAATGAAGAAAAATATTTGTGTGAAGACAGACTTGGGAATTAGCCATCTGTGCATCATGGGAAAAAATTCCATTATCTATTGAAGAAGAGTTTTTTTGAAGATGTGTGTAGAGCTGGAACTCGGGGTGGGGACATACCTCTTACTATCCATTTATGAACTTAAAAAAAAGGCTAGCCATGTAGATTGAGAATGAAGTCTTCCAAGTAAATCTTTTAAAAAATTCTCCCCTCATACCAAATCTCAAAATAAGGATGATAAATCTGTTAAACATGATGTGTTTTTGGCCTCCTTACATCTCCCCATGATGAGTGCATACAGATAATGGAATCTGTCCATGTCTTAATACCCTATTTATCACTGACTTTGGGCTAGTAAACTCTCACAAGTTTTGTGTTATACAGCATCATTGAAAAGAGAATGTTCTTACAGCTGTTGAAGACTTCTAATAATCTCAACTCTGATATTGTTGTGATTCTTTTTGACTATATTTTCTGGTTTAGAACCTTAAATTTGAAATGGCATTATAATCGGATTCATTCTCCGTTGGAGAATCTCCAAGAATGTTACTAACATGATCTTTGTGGAATAAAGGGCATTTACATTAAAGTGGAGATGAATATTTTGTTCCTCAAACAAATGAACTACTTGGTATTTAAGCAAATGGCCAAAATAAAGTCATATTCTGATTAAAATTAGTGTTTCTGTACATGCTGATTCATTCATATTTATTTATTTTCTACATACAGCACATGTCTTAAGTATATTCAAGGTAATTCATTTCAGACAAATTAAAAGTAGATATTGAAGTACCTTATATGTGATGTTTGCAAATCAAAATTCCATGGAATTTCCAAATACACATTTAAGCATTAATAAGTTTAGCTTATTAAAGAGAAATTGCTTGATATTCCAAGTTTAACAATTAAAAATAATTTTTATCCTGAGATTAAGTAACATTAAGCACTGGAGATAAATTATTTGTGTACATAATTGACCTTAAGTAAATTGATCTTTTATAACCTTTCTATACTCAGTGGTTTTGGTAAGCTCTTTTAGATAATTTGATTTAGGGAAGTGATTTTCAATAAATGTACATTGAAATCTTCTGATTTGTAAGATTTGTGAATAGTGTGAATTATTTATTAAAATTCTAAATAAGAATGCCTCATTATTTGTTGTTTTATAATTCTCAAACTCGAAAAACATCAAAATGCCAGGGTATGTTGATTGATATTGTGTTACACTCAAATTGGACTAAGAAAGTTTGATCAGGGCAGGAGCTGCATTCTTTGAATATTGACTATGGACCAGGCACTGAGCTATGCATTTTATATACTTTTATTTATTTGGTGTTCTCAGAGAACTTCTGGACTCTAGCATTTACTCTGTGATGTTGGACAAGCTACTTACCATGTTCACATGCAAATCAGGAGATCAACTCTTAGTTTAGAAGTTTTATATTACCACCTTTCTTTTGACTTTCTTTTTGGTTTTTGAGATGAAGTCTCACTCTGTTGCCCAGGCTGGAGTGCAGTGGCGCAATCTTGGCTCACTGCAAGCTCCACCTCCTGGGTTCACGCCATTTTCCTGCCTCAGCCTCCCGAGTAGCTGGGACTACAAGGCGCCCGCCATCACACCCGGCTAACTTTTTATATTTTTAGTAGAGACGGGGTTTCACCGTGTTAGCCAGGATGGTCTCAATCTCCTGACCTCATGATCTGACCTCCTCGGCCTCCCAAAGTGCTGGGATTACAGGCGTGAGCCACCGTGCCCGGCCTCTTTTGACTTTCTGCTCAAACTGTCCCCTTACTTACACTTGAAGAAGACAAGAACTGCATTTTCCAAGCCATGATTGTTCCTGGTACCTAGTAGTAGTAGTAGATGAGTGATGTTCACAAGCTATATTAATGTGTAAAATAAGTAAGCATCATGACTGCCTGAGAGTAAACTGGGAATATTCAGTAAATTTTGTGTTGGGCGTTTACTTTGAAAAACATATTTTATGTCAGGCCCCTGCTTTTCTTGCCTTTCACATTACCTGAGTGTCGTTAACAATGGTCAGAGTGGAGGCCTGAATTAAAATGTTGAATTTAGCCATAAGACAATTTATACTTTGAAGATTAGATTTAAGCTTTATTTTTCATTATTTAATATGCTGAAGATAAGAGGAGCCAAAATGGGAAATATGAAAAATTTGGCTTAAATGTATAAACTCTCACAAACCCAGTTCTTACAGCTATGACGGTAGTCCTATTGTGGATTTACTCCATTTCTTGGCAGTAATTCTTACTGCAAGCTTTATTACAAATTACCTATAAATTGCTATGTGTTTAGATCACTTTCATTTTTATGTAGATTTCACTTTGGGTCAAATTTACTCTCACATGTAAGAAGAGGGCAGTGCACTGGATGAGGAAATTTTGATGTGATATGTTTGTCAGTAAATGCATCTTATCTGAATATTTTCATTTCTCTATACTTATTGGGTATTAAAGATATTTTTCTGAAGAAGGAATTACAGTAAGGACAAGCCTGCATTTTCAGGCAAGCTAGGATTTAAATTGGGAGAATCAAAGTCATTCCATTATAACCCTATGATCTGGTAAAGAGAAACTCATACTTCCATCTGTTCTAATTTATGTGAGGTATCTAGATGATCATATTACTTCCCTCTACGAGACACTGGTAACAGAGAGTCAGCCTTTTCCTGCTGCACTGGCTTGGGCACACATGGAGAGGTATATTAGTTCATTCAGGAGGACCTCAAGGAGGTTGATGGATATTCAGGAAATATATTTCCTCTTCCTAAGGCTGGATTTGTTTTTAGAAGGATGGCTGTATGCAATGAGAATGGCAGTTTATTTGTTCTGGAAATAATTTATTTTTGGGTTTTTGTGTGTATATATGTCCTAAATCCAATTTTTCCCCAGTGGGATCTTCTTTATTTTTCTAGTTCATATATAGCTTTTATAAGCAAGTGATAATTAATGGAACAGACATTTTAGTTGTTGTTGAATCCTTTCCAGTTCTCGTCCCATCATAAGGGCCAGCTTCAGATGCTGTTAGGTCCTAATAACTTCCTGGTGATAACCATGTGGCCCACCCATCCCACTAATTTCTGCTTTTATTCTGAAGTTATTGAAGAAACAAGAGTAATTCTTGTATATATTTTTGATGCTTACCTAATAAGATACTAGGCTTGGAAGAAATGCAAATAATGTCTAAATGTTCAATCCATACAGCTTCAATATTAGCAAACAGCTATGAAAGTAATGTTTACACATTTTTTTCACATTTTTGTAATTTTGAATTCAACGTTGAACCAAA
Organism: Pongo abelii; assembly: GCF_028885655.2. NCBI lineage: Eukaryota > Metazoa > Chordata > Mammalia > Primates > Hominidae > Pongo > Pongo abelii. The sequence goes on from NC_071993.2 coordinate 77,071,281, forward strand.
ATTTCCTGGGACTAGAAAAAAAAGAGCCTGATTATGAGAAAAGAGCAAAACAACAGAAGAAAAATACAATTGTAGTGTAAAATGTACTATTTTGATTTGAAAGTTTACACGTGTACTGACGACCGGGGCACAATCTGAATATTGCAATACAAAAATACCTTGCTTTTCTCATTTATCTCAGTTTATTCTTAAAGGTGTTCATCAATTACTGTTAGATCTAGCAGGCTATTTGAAGAGCTATTACTGTATTTTGACCCTGGAAGAAAAGAATACATTTTGTGCTTTAGTGAAATATTTATTTTATGTGGTCGATAAACACTACTTATAGAGTATTTACTCAGTACCAGTTACTGTTTTAGAAACTTTATACATCTTTTAATTCTCATAACCATTCTATGAGATAGGTGTTATTATTATCATCCCAGGCTTTTAGATGAGAAAATGGGCACAGAGGTTAAATAACTTGTACAAATTCACCAAGTAGTCTGGTCCAGAACTTAAAACTTCAGGCTATTTTGCCTCTCAGTGCTGCATTCATTCTAATCTGCTTAAGTTGTATTCATTTAAAAGACTACAAATTGCAATTTGAACAGGGTCAATTTATGATTTTTTAAACTTAGCAAGGAGAAAGATTTAAATGTAGAAAGAGATGGATGTACAGTCGTGTGTTGCTTAACAGTGGGGATGTTTTGAGAAATGTGTCCTTTGGCAATTTTGTCATTGTGTGAACATTATAGAGGGGACTTACACAAACCTGCATGGTATAGCCTACTACTACACACCCAGGCTATATGGTATAGCCTATTGGGCCTAGGCTACAAACCTGTACAGCATGTTACTGTAGATACTGTAGGCAATGGTAACATAATGTTAACTGTTTATATGTCTAGATATAGGCCCAGTAAAAATGTTACTATAATCTATGGAACCAGAGTTGTATATGTGGTCCATTGTTGACTATAAAACACTGTTATGCCATGCCTGACTGTATATAAATTATAGTACATGAAGTTTCCAGAAATTTCTGGATGTTTTTTCTTTAATATTTTGGGAAATGACCCAGATTGCCTAAGAGATGCCTATGCAAGCGTCTCTCTTAAATCCCACCAATTCTGTACTTACCTTTATACAGAATGAACATTATTTGCCCATAATTGAGAGTCCCAAATGATTACTAACTGGCTCTCTTTTTTGAACAATTTCATTTATTCTCTGAGATGGGTTTATGTGAGTGCTATAATATGTGTGGCTATAATATGCATGAACAGTGTTGTGTATATATTTTTGTAAAAATGTTTGTCTAGATTCCTGAAGCAAAGAGAATATGAGTATGCTCACATTTGAATCTCTTTGCTACTCTCCCAGAGGCAGAGGTATATAGATAGACACTTAAAATATTCTCAATTAGTTTGGAAAATTAGCACTTAGACAATTTCTATGTACCTATAGGTTATCAAACTATGGATATGTTCTTAAAAATGTTGCAATTCACAGAGAGCTAAGCACTTAATGCAGAGAAGAATAATGAAAGGTTTGCTTTTCCTAAGTCTTGTTCTTCATTTAATGCTTTTGAGCCAAGTCATTTCAACATTATTTTAATGCAAATTTCAAGAAAGTATCTGATGAGTGTGTGTGTGTGGAGGGGTGCTGGGGTAGAGGTGTTGGTTGGAAGGTGCAGTACATGGATCCATAGATGATGATTCAGTACAATACCCAGTAATTCACACTTGGAACACCTGACAACAATTGAAATATATTAGGCCAAGGAAGAAATTTTTTCTCCTAGAAAACTTTCTCCGAAGTGGCATTTTTCCTAACCTTCAAGGTAGAATAAATGCTCAATATGGTAAAAACCAAGAACTGCAAATAAATATTAGAGATATTTGCTGACTAAACATCTAGCTTTTTGCACATGTGGTAACTTTGTTCCTATTATTATTACCTTAGGATAATAGTGAAAAATATTTCAAATATATATTTATAATAGATATCATATGAAAAAATAATATCAGGCCGGGTGCAGTGGCTCATGCCTGTAATCCCAGCACTTTGGGAGGCCAAGGCAGGTGGATACGAGGTCAGGAGTTCTAGAACAGCCTGGCCAATGTGGTGGAACCCCGTTTCTACTAAAAATACAAAAATTAGCCGGGCATGGGGGCGTGCACCTGTAGTCCCAGTTACTCAGGAGGCTGAGGCAGAAGAGTCACTTGAACCCAGGAGGCGAAGGTTGCAGTGAGCCAAGATTGCGCCACTGCACTCCAGCCTGGGTGACAAACTGAGACTCTGTCTCAAAAAAGAAAAACAAAAAACTAAAAATAATTAAAAAATAATAATGTCAGCTTAGTTCCTTTATTACCAAGGTTTCTCCACCTACTACCCCATCAAACAACTGTTTTCGGTTAACTGATTCAGGAATTGGGAAAAAGTCTGCCAGTGCCATTTTTCTGACAGCATGTACTCATTTCTTGTTTCTGTGTTACACTTTGGAAATTATCAGAATATTTTAAACTTTATTAGTATTATATATGTTAAGGTGTTCTGTGACCAGTGATCTCTGATGTTATTATTGTAATTATTTTGGGGCACCATGAAACATGCCCAAGGGGGACAGTAAACTTAATTGATAAATGTTGTGTGTGTTCTGACTGCTCCACAGAACAGCCATTCCTCTAGCTTTCTCCTTCTCCTTGAACCTCCTTATTCCTTGTGAAACAACAATATTGAAATTAGGCCAATCAATAACCCTACAGTGGCCTCTAAGTGTTCAATGAAAGGAAGAGCCGCATGTCTCTTTAAATCAAAAGCTAGAAATGCTGAAGTTTAGTGAGGAAGGCATGTTGAAAGCTTATGCAGGCCAAAAGCTAGGCCTCTTGTACCAAAAAGCTAGCTAATTTGTGAATGCAAAGGAAAAGTTCTTGAAAGAAATTTAAAGTGTTATTCCAGTGAACATGCAAATGATTAAAAAAAGAAAACAGCTTTACTGCTGTTGTAAGGTTTTAGTGGTCTGGATAGAAGATCAAACCAACCACAAAGCCTAATCCAGAGCAAGAACGTAACCCTCTTCAATTTTGTGAAGACTGAGAGAGAGAAGGAAGCTGCCCAAGAAAAGTCTGAAGCCCGCAGTGTTTGTTTCATGTAAGGAAATAAGTCATCGCTATAACATAAAAGTGTAGGGTAAACCAGCAAGTACTGATGTAAAAGCTGTAGTAAGTTATTTAGAAGATGTAGATAAGATCATTGATGAAGGTGGCTACACTAAACTACAGATTTTCAATGTGGCTACACTAAACTACAGATTTTCAAGGTAGATAAAACAGTCTTCTGTTGGAAGAAGATGTCATCTAGGACTTTCATAACTAGAAAGGAGAAGTCAATGCCTATCCTCAAAGCTCCAAAGGACAGGCTAACTCTTTTGTTAGATGCTAATGTAGCTGGTGACTTTAACTTGAAACCAATGCTCATTAACTCTTCTGAAAATTTCGGGACCCTTGAATTATGCTAAACCCACACTGTCCTCTATAAATGAAACAACAAAGCCTAGATAGCAGCATGTCTGTTTACTGCATGGTGTACTAAATATTTTAAACCCAGTGTTGAAACCTGCTCAGAACAAAAGATTCCTTTCAAAATATTGCTCATTGACAATGCACCTGGTCACCCAAGAGCTCTGATGGAGATGCACAAAGAAATAAACGGAGTTTTCATACTTTCTAACACAACATCCATTCTATAGCCCATGGGTCAAGGAATAATTCCAACTTTCAAGTCTTATTTTTTAAGAAATACATTTTGTAAGGCGATACTCGCCATAGATGGTGATTCCTTTAATAGATCTGGGAAAAGTAAATGGAAAATCTTTTGGAAAAAATTCACCATTTTCGATGCCACTAAGAACATTTGTGATTCATGGAAGGAAGTCAAAATATCAACATTATCAGGAGTTTGGAAGAAGTTGATTCCAACCCTCATGAGTAACTTTGAGGGTTTCAAGACTTCAGTGGAGGAAGATACTGCAAATTAAAGCAGGGGAGGAATAGCAAGATAACTGAGTTAGAAATGGAGCCTGAAGATGGGACCAAATTGCTGCATTTTCATGACGTAGTTATCATGGATTAGAAGTGGCTTCTATGGATGAGAAAGTGGTTTCTTGAGATGAACTCTATTCCCAGTGAAGATGCTGTGAACATGGTTAAATGACAACAAAGGATTTAGAATATTCAGTAAACTTAGTTGAAAAAACAGTGGCAGGGTTTGAGAGGATTGACTCCAATTTTGAAAGAAGTGCTACAGTGAGTAAAACACTGTCAAACAGCCTCAATACTACAGATGCTTTTTTTTTTTTAGACAGAGCCTTGCTCTGTCACCCAGGCTGGAGTGTAGTGAGTGGTGTGATTTCGGCTCACTACAGCCTCCACCTTCCGAGTTCAAGCAATTCTTCTGTCCCAGCCTCTCGAGTAGCTGGGATTACAGTCGCCCGCCACCATGCTTGGCTTAGATGCGGTTTTGCCATGTTGGCTAGGCTGGTTTCGAACTCCTGACCTCAGGTGATCCACCTGCCTTGGCCTTTGACTCAAAGTGCTGGGATTACAGGCATGAGCCACCGCGCCCAGCCCAGATAAATCTTTTGTGAAAGGAAGAGTCAATCAATGCAGCAAACTCCATTGTTGTTTCATTTTCAAAAATTGCCACAGCCACCCCTAACCTTCAGCAACCACCATCCTGGTCAGTCAGCAGCCATTAACATCAAGGCAAGAACCACCACCATCAAAAAGATTTCAACTCACTAAAGGCTCAGATGATTGTTAGCATTTTTTAGAGAGAGATACATATATATTTGAGACGGAGTCTTGCTCTGTCTCCAGGCTGGAGTGCAGTGGCACGATCTCAGCTTACTGCAACTTCTGTCTCCTGGGTTCAAGCGATTCCCCTGCCTCAGCATCCCAAATAACTGGGATTACAGGCACATGCCACCACACCTGGCTAATTTTTTGTATCTTACTAGAGGCGGGGTTTCACCGTGTTGGCCAAGATGGTCTTGATCTCCTGACCTTGTGATCCACCCGCCTCGGCCTCCCAAAGTGCTGGGATTACAGGTGTGAGCCACTGCACCCGGCCTTTAGCAATATTTTTAAATTAAGGTATGTACTTTTTTTTTAGCATAATGCTCTGTACACTTAATAGGCTACAGTACTATAGAGTAAATGTAATTTTTACATGCACTGGGAAACCAAAAAAATCCATGTGACTTGCTTTATTGTGATATTTGCTTTATTGTGATGGTCTGATACGAAACCTACGATATCTCTGAGGAATGCCTGTATTTTTTAACCCAGCAGGTTCACTCATTGTAATAGGAAAAAACAAAAGTTGATATATACACACATGTATTTTTCATGTAAGTGTGTACTAATACACATTAAAAATTTTTTTTTTTTTTGGAAGGAAACCCAGGGAGACAGAACTGTGGAGGAGAAGAGAATATACCTTTTACTAACCTTGACTGTGTTCTACTTTCTAAAAAAGTCAATAAGCAGTTATCTGAGCAAAGGGATTATGGATATAGTTTTTGTTCTCCAATAATATTTCTTTTTTTTCCTCTCATCTGCCCCCAACTACGTCCTAATAAATGTTATTTTTCTCTTGGTATAGAAAACACTTTTTTTTCATTTTCATAAAGAAAATTTTGTTGAAGAGATTAATCTTCCATTTCCAGAAAATGAGTTTGTTTTTATAAATCAAGCATATGGAAAAATTGCATCAAGCTATTGCTGTAGGTAATGCACTGAATTACCAGCCTCTTATCATTTTGGTATATTTTATACCAGAAAATTCACAACTATGCAGCTGTTTATTAAACTGTAAATTGGCTTGAGGCCTGGGTTTATGTGCCTCTAAAATCTATAAATAAGAAAAAAAAGCCCTAGATATATTTTAGAATATATAAAATGCTTTCCAGTTAATTTGGTGTTTTATATAAATTTTATCTATATTTATAGTCGTGACCTTATATATCCCATAAAAACAGGGAAGAAAATCAAGACTAAGGCAGCTGCATTTATATTTTTGGTGAATGTTCCATAGAAAGAAAATAGCTGCTTTTGCCCTGAGTCTTAGACGCCAAGTTGATATCAGTAATTTAGGACCATTTTCAGACAAAAATGGCCCTCACTATGGCTACTCTGTTGAACCCAGCATGTCTTCTCAGTTCTACATTTTTCAGAGGCTGAACTCTATTCCAAGGGGGTAATTTTGACTTGGTCATTGTCACATAATGCGGGTATTACCGTACATGACCACACTTCCCAGGGATAATGGCACAGCTGGGCTGCCAATTGGGCTTAGAAGAATGACGTCAGGTTTATTTTGCTGCCAGCAATCCTAGGAGGACAAAACTTGCTTTGGTTGGAAAGATAGAATAGTAATAGATATTTTGTAGTTATATATAGCACTTGCTTGTAAAAAAAAATCTTAGAGTGCCTTTGCAAGCATTAATTGGCATTCCTCTTAGGTTGATAAGTGTTATTACATGGTGTACATTTAAAGATTTTTTATGGTAATATATAGAGCTGGATAATTAGACTATGGTTAAATGACAGAGCTAACTACAAAAACAAGTAGTTAAATTCCTTTTTCTGGCTCTGATCACCAAATATTATCTTTGAGACGGCAAGGGAGCATGCCTGTACATTGAGGTGGTGTCCTATTTTAACTCCTTCAAAGCAGAAACTGTTTTTCTTAATTTCTTAGCTCTTGATTCTCCTCTCAAGCATGGGATCATTTTAATAGCATTTCTATGTACATTCCTCATTCTCTTTATGTCTTTCTTGGCATATGATCAACACCTCACCCATTAAACAGGCCTAAAGATGCAATGTAATGTAGCAATGCTGTCTTGTAAGAAAGCACTGTTCATGCAGGCTACTGTGGTGGCTGTTTGAAGGCCCTCTCTCACCAGGGAAAGGAATAACAAAAGAACTGGTATATCCCCCTTCACGTGGCACATAAAACCAAATAGGACTTGACCTGTCCTTAGAATATTAGTATTTATAGTACCAAAAAGGACTTTGTTTTACCATTTTCACTAATATCACAGTCTTTGTTATTGGGCCATGTTGAAGTTTAAAAATAAACGTGTTTGCTTTTCATACATTTTAGCTGTCTTTTAAATTATACTTGTTTTTCTTCCAACTTATAGGGCATCTTGCTTTGTACATATAATTAGTAGATCTGGATTCAGAAGTCTTTTTATTAAAAAAAAATTATTTTAAATTTTAGTCATGTATATATATCTGGGATATAGGCAAATAATTTATAAACCAGTTATATGTAATTATTAATATAAATCGAATGCTTCTTCTGTGTTAGAGCTGGACTATTAATGCAGCCCATTTTGCTATCCTAATACAAAATACTCATAAATAGTGGCAATTTGTTTAAACTCTCAGATGGATTTAAATCTTTAAATATGTTATTAACCGTAACACTCAAGAAGAGAATTTTATAAAATTGACCTACAAATAAAACCATCTTATAGAGAAGTGATGACTTACCAATTTTAAGATATTTTCTTTTTATGGCTATTTCAATAGCAATTTGAATGAATAAATGTAGATATGTGTTGTCTGTATATATTAAGCTAGAAATAAGGGTTGTTTTCAAAGGTAAGAAATAAAACATCCCATCAATCCTACTGCATTTCGTTAGTAAGAGATTTTCCTAATATATTTTCACTTGGAGACTTCTAAAAAATTGCTCAAAGAATTAAAGCACTCTACAGACAGATCAAAGTTGCAAGTGTCTAATGTAGACTTAGAAATCCCATAATGTTCATTAGGAAACATTAATACTTCTCAGAGATTTCCCTTTGAGTTAATGGAAGCTTTCTATTGGGACGAAAGTTTAAGCATTACATTTTTTTCTGATCTTTTAAATTCTGTACCATAGTGATACACTGTTTTATAAACACAGTGATTATAAAATTATTTATAGCCTTATTTCAATATTCACTAAACTATGGATTTATATTTGGCTTTTAAATCTATTACATTTTTTAGGTTGGGCGCAGTGGCTCACACCTGTAATTCCAGCACTTTGGAAGGCTGAGGCGGGCAGATCACCTGAGGCCAGGAGTTTGAGACCAGCCAGGTCAACAGGGTGAAACCCTGTCTCTACTAAAAATATAAAAATTAGCTGGGCGTGGTGGTGGGCGCCTGTAATCCCAGCTACTCAGGAGGCTGAGGCAGGAGAATTGCTTGAATCCGGGAAGGGGAGAGGTTGCAGTAACTCCATCTTAAAACTCCATCTTAAAAAATAAAAATAGACCTGGTATGGTGGCTCATGCCTGTAATCCCAGCACTTTGGGAGGCCGAGGGGAGCGGATCACGAGGTCAGAAAAGCGAGACCATCCTGGCTAACACAGTGAAACCCCGTCTGTACTAAAAATACAAAAAAAAAAAAAATTAGCCGGGCGTGGTGGCACGTGCCTGTAGTCCTAGCTATTCGGGAGGCTGAAGCAGGAGAAGCGCTTGAACCTGGGAGGCGGAGATTGCAGTGAGCCGAGATCGCGCCACTGCACTCCAGTCTGGGCGACAGAGCAAGACTCTGTCGCAATAAATAAATAGAATCAATTAAATGTTTTAATCTGAATTTGAAATATTGTGAAAAAGTATAATGTCAAATTTAAAAATCACATATGTATCTTTTATTTTCATACTGTAGCTTTTTTATTGTACCTGAAAATCTTTAAGAGTATGATTTTATTTCATATTTATATTAAACAGATTTATGTCTGCTAAATATATAAGAGCTTTCTTTCTAAGATCTGTGCTCATTTCTGTTTTCCAAGGAAAATAATTTTAAAGTGCCCTGTCCACTCTCCCTACCCCTATAGATGGATGACTTAGGAAATTTCATTTCTGTAAAATCTCTAGGATATCCCACAGAGGAAAATGCATGGATGCTGGTGGACACCAAGATATACATACAAAACAATAACAATAAGGCAACTATTTTTTTTCAAAAAACCCAGAAAGTTGGGTTGGGTGCTCATTCATGGGCAAATCATCTGAGAAGCCGGCAGCTGCCATTTGAACCCTCTGGTTGAAAGGAATAATTTTTAGAGGAGGAGTGCTGTATGACAAGACAATGTCTACTTTAAATAGCTTTATTTTAATGAGCATGTATGTGAGTTGTGTCAGGGACAGCGCTGGGCACTTAATAGCCATTGTTTCAGAAGAGAGAAAATAAACAAATGCTAAAACTGATTAAGGAATATTTGATATAGCAGTTTAGATAAGTTAGATGCTCAGGCAGCGGTTTCAATTCTGTTTCAGAGGACAGGGATCTACTTATTTAGTTTGCTACAAATTATGATCTACTGAAGAGTATGATTTATAAATGAGAAATGTTATTTTTGTTAAATCCTGGGAAAGTTTATTTCTGATATCCATTTATGTTGTTCTTTGAAGACTACCTGAAGGGGTCCACTGCTGGCTTCTTTGTTTATGGGACATATGTACTGTGTTTCCTAGTTCTGAATCTTCATTAATTCAAGACTTCTCATGGATTTTAACAGTTTTACTTCCACTCCAGATTTCACACACACACACACACTCACACCCATACATATATAAATCTAATGTTTCTTCTTGGAGGTGCATCTCAAAGGGAAAAAATAAACAATCATGAATTTTGAAGTCTCTTCCTGTTATAATATACAATATTTATTTTATAAGCAAATGGCCATGCCTGGAGGATGGCATATCCCAAGAAAGGACACAATTTTGTGCATAAGCTTGAACTTTAGGACCTTGTATTCTGGGGTTATATTTTATTATATATTTAAATAAATATGTAAAATAAATTACATACTAAATTCTATTATTTACAGTCTAGTGATGCATGTCATGGTAACTCATATAAGCCCTCCTTTTTAATAGACATATAATCACTACATTGGCAGGGCTAGGGTGGAGGATGGAATAATACCGTTTAAACTCTTTTTTTTAAAAGGATTTAATTAAACATATTTATTCCTCTGCAGGTGGCTTTACCAAGCCTACACAATTTCAGGACTGCTGTTAGTTCATGCTATTCGGTGGCTATGACAAAGGAACATTATGTGGAGAGAAAAGATGTATGTGTGTCTTCAAAATTGGTTGTGAGAATGAGACAATTTTGAGGTGGCTAAGGTCAAATGGGTTTTGTGCTATGATTTGTTACAAAACTAAAACTTTTTCTGACTTGCATATATAGGAGCAGAATTTCTCAACCTTATTGTGTGCCTCTGATACGAAATTGAGAAACCTATAGGAAAACACTTTGTTAGATGACAAATCATGCTTCCAAGTGTAAAGGTCAATAGTTTTTAAGATTACTAAAATTAACAAAATTAAAACATGATAGGCTCAATCTATTTGTGGAACTGTGTAAGAGCAATCCAAGATATTTGATATTTTTTTCATACAGAAAATGCAACAAAATCATTTTCTTATAACAAAGGCAATATATAAACAATATATAAACTTTTATTACAATAGCTAACATACTTTTCCATCTATCTTTAGACTGTTGTGATAACCCTCAGAACGATCATCTCTGCCAAATGCCATTCACGCAACACTTACTGTTACTGCTGTAGGCCTGTTGACCTGGGCATCTGTCTTTCTGAATGTTTTGGGTCTGTCCTCCTGCCTCTCCTCATCCAACCCTTGATCTTCAGCCACAGCTACCCAGAGGAGCAAGTATGAAATGGTGGGAAGACTGTTTCTACTCTAATGTTGGAGTTTAGCTTGGAGTCACTTCTTGCCTGGTCCTTTTTATATGCCCCCTACTCTCTCAACTAAAAATGAACTAATACTCATCATCTTCTCTTCTTTCTTCTCTGGGTGAGAGATGTCATCCCTGTAATTTTGGTATTTACATCCAAATACTTAGGGCAATTTGGCTTTTACTCTTCCTTCCCCCTGCTAGGGTGATTTCTTTCTATATTCTCACCCTGGCAAGATTTCTTGTGCTAGGTTCATAGATTCAAGTTTCTGTTTTGAGGAAGTTCAGTATAGTTGGAGGAAGCTTATGTTACCTTCAAATTGAAAGACTTTTCCTAGAGTATTTTTCCTTGATTTTGTTTAACGTAGGAATACTAGTTGAAAATATGGCCAAAAGCTGGTGGGAGATAGAAAATGCAAACTTCTCTCTCTGTCTCTTTCTCTCTCTCTTCTTCTGTCTTTCTCTTTTTCTAGTATTGTTGTAATTAGAATATTGCAATCATTCTTTTATTTTCTCTTGTGTGCACTATTGTTTACCTGCTTCTCCTTTGGAAATTTACTTTCTAAGGAGAAATTAACTTTCTAAAAATTCTAATTACATAGAAATTTAATTAAAAATATAGTATAACTATTGTTTATTTCCTGAAAGCAGGAATAAATAAAGGTAGCAGCAACACTCCCTGCTTTTTAGGATTTGTAGCTTTGGAAGCACACACATAAATCATTATACCATATGAGATAATATAATTACATAATAGTGGTATAAGGAAAATAGAAATGACCCTAAAAATAGAAAATATAAGGGATAATGGAATATGTAATGACTGATAAAAAACCAACCAAACAAAAAAGCCCAGATGAACAGATAACCAAACAAAAATACCCTCTCAAATCAGAACAGCAGTGTTGTTTAGCAGAAAAGTTAAAAGCCTAAAAGGAATATGATTGAACGCTAAATGATTAAAAAATAAAGGAAAAGTTAAAATGACCTTGTTCCCCAAATCTTGTGTATGAATACTAGAATATTCTATAACCATTATGTGGACTTTAAAAGAAGTATTCATGATTCAAGAAGAAAGATAAACTGCTTTGCTTCTTAAGTGGTTCTTGAAACTTGTTATGCAAATACATAGTAAAGTAGGAACATATAATTGGGTCAAAAGAAATTTGAATGAGTTAATTTTTTTATTATTTATAAGGAAAATTGAGATATTTGTGAGATTGAGACTAGTGTGAGATTTAAGTCAATGCTTTTGGTGTTGGTATGTGGAGGGCATATATAATCATCTTACCCTTCCAAAACATGTACATCCATTAGTTTTTTTGTTTTTGTTTTTTTGACACATGATCTCACTCTGTCATCCAGGCTGGAGTGCAGTGGTGCAATCATAGTTCACTGCAACCTTGAATTCCTGGGCTCAAGTAATCCTCCTGCCTCAGCCTCCTGAGTAGCTGGGACTACAGGTGTGTACCATCATACCCCTTTAATTATTTTATTTTATTTTAATTTTTTAGTAGAGATGAGGTCTCACTGTTTTGCCCTGGCTGACCTTGAAACAATCCTTTCAACCTTGGTCTCCCAAAGTACTGGGATTTCAGGCATGAGCCACTGTGACCCACCTGTATGTCCATTGTTGTTACTGCATATATCTGGTCAGGTCTGTTGTGACACAAAAGATTTACTCTCATTGTGAAGCAGGGATTATGCTCAGCTGAAAGACTATATTTTTGTTATGTCAGAGATACAAGGAAACACATGAAATTGGTACCACCATTCTTTTATTCCCTGCCATCTGTGTCAACCTTACAAAATACAAGCTCCAGGAGTCACCCATATTCATTAATGAACTTACCATTATACTATTTCATTCTCTGTATCTCTAGATATTTCTTCCCTTTGTTTTTCATCTCCCAACCCTTCCCATAATTCTCCAGAACCATATCAACTCAAAAACAAACCAGAACACCTTAAGGAACATTCCCCCTCTATCTTTTTTCTATTAATTAAAAGATAGCTCTCTCCTGCTACCATATGGAATGGTGTCTGCTTATGTTCTCATCTTCTAGGAATCACGGGTCTCAGTGGTGGTAGTGGGCAATCACTCACCTTGCCTTTTACTTCTGTGTCTACAGAGTGACTCCTCTCTGTCATATAAAAATCCTTCTTTCCTTGGAGCTCATAACTTCTGGATATCCCATATTCTGAACTAACCACTCCTCAGCAGTTATTAGAGGTTAGAAGACTGTAGGATGATGACTCAGCCTTAGTTTAAAGTTGCTTTTAATTTGTCCTATCACCAAACTAGCAAACAAAGAGTGCAAGCTAGGATCCAAGCTAGATAAAACTGAATGGATGCAGATATCTAGGATACAAGCTTAATAAAACTGAATGGATGCAGGTTTCCAGTCTCCTTGCTCTCTTGATGGGTGCTCAAAGTTCAGGGTCAATGTAACAAGCAGGAATTGAGGAATCCACCAACTCCAGTTTCCCAGAACTTTGCTTTTAATGAGAGTGTCTGTGAGAGTGGCCCCATAAAATCTCCAGCATCAATCGTATTATTTTATGAGGAAATTCATTCATGATATGCTGCAGTAATATACATTCTTTTTTTGTGTTCTTCACCCATCATGGTGCCAACCTGTAGCAGAGCTCATCATGGGATACTCCATTTATCAGTCTCGTTATCACTTCTCCACATTTTTCAATGATTATGGAATTAACTAATAGATTGTTCCATTCAAGTTTAGCTGTCAGGTGAATGACTTCTGTGTCTACCTGAATCACCCCATCCACCATCTAGTCTCAGAATTCTTTAATTTACTTACTTCAAGTAATCTTTGCTCCATTTTTCCCTGACAGCCTTCTCACATTGAGCAGTTGGTGTGTTATTCTGGAAAGAGTATATGCTTTGGAATTACACAGGCTAGAGTTTATATCCCAGTTCGGCTACTGACTAACTGTGTAACATTGGGCAAATCATGTAACTTGACTCATACTTAGTCTTTTCATCTATAAAAATAATGAATCAAGCTGAGTGTAGTGGCTCACATCTGTAATCTCAGCAACTCAGAAGGTTGAGGTAAGAGTATCACTTGAGTCCAATAGTTTGAGACCAGTCTGGGCAATATAGCAAGATCTTGTCTCTCTAAATAAATTAAGAAAATCATTATCAAATGAGATGGCATATGTAAAATGCCAAGCACAATGCCTGCAGATGCTCAAAAATGCAAGTTTCAGCTTTCCTTCATATGGTTACATGTTAGGTCTTTTCCATGTGTTAGAATTTTCAGTCTCTGAAATCTTAAACTCCAAGACGTACCTTCTTATTCTTTGAGTTGATCTGCTGCATTTACTCTTCAAATTAATTAGAGTTTTAATCTCCTGATTCTTTCATTTTTTTCCCCTAAGCCTGTTAATCCCTTCTTCTAACTACATTTTTTCTCTATGTGCCATAGTTCTCAGGAATGGATACTCCCTAGGCATGCAGCTCCCTCCATTCCTTTGCTCCTTTGTATTTCTGCACCATGACTTTGTAAAGCTTCAACTTTAAATCAATCCAACCATTTACCTTCTGTGTTTCTCTACTATTGTTGCTATATATATATCTACCATTGTGTATATATCTATCTATCTATCATTGTGTATATATATCTCTCTCTCTACCATTGTGTGTGTATATATATATATCTACCATTGTGTGTATATATATATATGGTATACATATATATATAATATATATACATACCATATAATATATAAATATTATACCATATTATATTATACCATATAATACCATATTTTATATTTATACCATATTTATACCATATAATACCATATATTTATATATAATACCATATATTATACCATATAATACCATATAATATATAATACCATGTAATATATATATATACCATATATACCATATATATATACACACACACAATGGTAGAGATATATATATATGTATATATGTATATATATCAGGCAATATGCTCTAGCTAAGGCTATAGAACACTATGCATTTAGGTATCAAGAATATATATATCCTTTTCTTGCTTTTTAATTTTTTCTCTTTTATTGATATACAGTATTTTACCTATTTATGGAGTACATATGAGTTTTTGCTACATTCATAGAATGTGTCATGATCAAGTTAGGGTATTTGAGGTCTCCATCACCTGAGTGTTTATCATTTTTATGTGTTGGTATCATTTCAAGTCCTCTCTTCTAGTTACTTTAAAATATACATAATATTGTTGTTATGTATAGTCACTGTAGTCTGCAATCAAATATTAGAACATATTTTTTTCCATCTAACTGTATGTGTGTGCCCACAACCAACCTCTCTTCATACCCCCTCACCCCCACTCACCCGTCCCAATCTCTGGTATTTATGGTCCTTTTTTCTATGTCCCTGAGATCAAGTTTTTTAGCTCTCACATATGAGTGGGAACATGTGGCATTTGTCTTTCTGTGCCTGGCTTATTTCACTTAACATAATGACCTCAAGTTCCATACATGTTACTGTGAATAACATGATTTTCTTTTATGGCTGAATAATATTCCATTGCATATATATACCACATTTTCTTTATCCATTCGTCTGTTGATGGGCACTTAGGTTGGTTCCTTGCCTAATATATTTTATGTGTCCTTGATAACCTTCTTTTCCATTTCTCTCAAATCTTCACTAACCACCTCAATTTGTAACCCATATCCCTCTCATTTACTTTGAGTTGATAGTCTTTACTAAAATATTAATGGAAAGGATCGTCAATTCTTGTACCTCTCCTTGACTTCTTGTACATCTACATATACTTTTTATATCCATGATTAACTTTCTCTTTCATCTCCCTGGAAACGCGATCTCTTAATTTACACCAGGTTTTATAGTTGTCCAGCAAAGACCACTTTCCATTTTCTTTCTTGATACCTAAGTGCATATAACCTACTGACTCTTAGATTTCTACTTAATCTCATAGATGCCTCCATATGCCTAAAATTCAGCAGATGATCTCCATTTTGTCACCTCAATCCTAATCTTATTCTCATATTATCATCTCACTTAATGATTTGCAATGTATTTAGCACCCAAGCTAGAAACATAAGAGTCATATTAGATTTCTGTCTTTTCCTCAAATGCTGTATCCTATTGGCCTATCAGATCTATTGTCTTAATTTTGCTCTATCCTCGTCTGTCTATTCACACTGATGCTATCTTAGATCACATTTTCATCATATCTTATGCAGAATACTGCAAATAGCATCCCATTTTCTACCTCTAATCTCAGTTTCTTCCAATCATTGGCCTTCACAGTTTCTATTCTTTCTGTAATGGAAATATGAGTATGATACTCCTTACTTAAAATGCTTTCTGAATCCCCATTCTAACTTAAACTCTTTCTCATGGTATTAGGCCCACTGTGATCTGGCCTTCCTTTTCTTCAGCTGCATTTTCTTTCATTTATTCTCATTTAACCTGGGTCCCAGCCACGCATAATTTCAGTGAGTTTAATGCTGTTGCATGTCTACAAGCCACATGTTTTTTTCCTCTGCTCAGGACTTCCTGGGATTATTTTTAAATAATTTTTGAGCACCTCTTATATGCCCAGCTCTGTGATAAATCCTCTTCTAGGTGCTGATAACACACAAAAAATGACAAAGATTGATCTCTGACATTGGGAGGCATGGAGACACACACTGAAGAATGAGTAATTTTATGTAGCATCACTGCAGTGGGAACCAAGCCTCCTTTGTTCACCAATAGTCTACCAACACCCGGCATAATGACTGCTACATAGTACCTGATAAAAACATAATGTGTTTTAATAATAATAATAACACAATAGCTATTACTTATATAGTTGTTTATTTGTTCCAGGTATTGTTTAAATGGTTTTACATATATTACCTTGCTTAATAACCAAAACAACCCTATGGAGTATATGCTATTATTGTCTCCATTTTACAAGTGAAAGAGAGGCATATAGAGGATAAGCTGCTTGAATAAATTGTATCATATAAACACATCCTCAGAGTACAATGGAGACACCAAAGAAAGGTACCTAACCCAACCCTCTTGGCTCAGAAAAGGCTTCCTAGAGCATTCTAGGCAAATGAAAGAGCATAACGAGGAGACATGGGAGAGCATAGTGTGTTCTGAGTTCTGAGTTGGTAAGGGTAAAGTAGGAAGGGAAGAAGAGTGAAAAATAATGCCCAGAGGTATTGCAAGTATAAGCAGGAGAAGGTAAAAAATGGAGCCAAGTTTCTTTAATTTTTTGAATCAATTACTCTAGACTCTGCATGCCCTATATTTATCTTTGTCCCATCCTTGATTCATTTCCTCACCTTCTTGAATGACTTGCCTTCTTGATGCCTGTCCAAAATGCCAGAAGTTAATGCAATTCAAGCAGAGGAAGAAAGCATATCCAATGTCTGTATTACTGTCATTGCTTCCATTTGTATATAGTGCTGTGTTGGATATCGTCTACCAGGTCCTCATCTTCTGCTGTGGGACAGGTTCCAGGCCAGGACCCATTGATGCTCCAAGCTCAGATCACAGGATTATAAACCGTTCTAGTTCCCATTTCCATGCTCAACATAATTATGCTAAAATGTATTAATTTAGAAAGGCTTCCAACATAAGCTACAGAATGTATTGAAAAGATCTCTTCAACAAATTCTTAGGCCCTTGTATTGAGTATGTTTCTTCAGCTTTACACTCTTATCTGTCACAGGTCCATTTCAGAAGGTTTATCTAATTTTAAATTTTGGGAATTATGATCTGGAGTCTTAGTAATTTCTCAGAGTGACTTCTAATGTGAGTCTATCCAGTATCTCCCCATTGACCAGCTTTGCCTAAATGGTGTTAGGGTCAGCAACCTTTTGAGACAGCAAAAGTTATGGGTTACTCTTTCCTCACCTCCCTTATAGAGGGTGGCTTCTCCCTGCCTGCCCTATAAGTGGATCTAGATCACAAAGAGCCTCATCATACAAACCAAGGAGATTGGGTTTCATCTAGTTGATGGGAAAGAGACATTGAAGGCTTAAGGCACCATGATGTTCTGGTCAGGTTTTAGAAAGATGGCACTCTTAGTAGTGGAAGGAGGATCATAGAGGAGCAACACTAAGGCAGGAACCCTCCTGAGGAGGCCTCCTTTAAAGGAGTGTTTCTTTAAAGGAATGGTGATGGGTGCTTGAACAAGGATGATGTTGGAAGTGGGGTAGATTTCAAAGACAGTGTCCTTCATGTGCTTTTAATTTCTGTTCTTTGAAGAAATTCTCTTTTTCATTTTATATATCAGAAAATATCTAAGTATGCTTCTATATGGATCCTAGATAACTCTCTTCTAGTCAAGATTTATTTTTCAGAATAAGTGAGAAATACCAGGCAAGAATGATTCTTTACAGATGGTTCCTTAACTGTCATAATCATGGTGGCCACATATTTCAGTAGCGCAGTGATTGACTACAGATTGTAATCAGTGGATGTTTGCTAAATGTTTGAATGAGTGAGGTCTCAACCAAGGTTTTCTACTTCTTAAAATATTTAAAGACTTCACTTAGCACTTTTGTTTCTATTGTGTTTTCATACAGGGCATAAGGAAGTAAAGAAATGTAAGTAGTGAAATTTACTATCCAGTAAATAACAAGTGCTTGTTTGATTGTAAAATCCTAGTATTCAACGTTTTTCTCATCTCTATAATAGTAATGATTCATGTGTCATTATTGTATGCATTTCAAAGCTTCTTATGTAAACGTGGGGAAATCCTATTTGACTCTGCATCTGAGTTTTAATTGCACATTATACTTGATTTAATTCATAACTGTTTGTGGCTAATAAGCTATAGTGTCAGAACTATTGTT
Organism: Pongo abelii; assembly: GCF_028885655.2. Lineage (NCBI taxonomy): Eukaryota > Metazoa > Chordata > Mammalia > Primates > Hominidae > Pongo > Pongo abelii. Next base: position 77,089,914 of record NC_071993.2, read on the forward strand.
AACTTAAAAGTAAGTGACTAGAGAAAATTAACAGCTAAATTATAAAGTCATTTCAGGATTTGAGATACTTTTAAACTTAGAGGAATAAGTACATTTAGCAAGCAAAGTGGTAACATTTGAAATGAAATGGTTAATGTTCCAAGGCAATTGGGATGATAAACACATCTTGTTAGTTTCTAATTTAATGAACATGGTTCCACTGAAAAAATCTGAAAATTTTTTATTATGAAATACTGTCACAGGCATAGTACAGAGGCATAGTACAGAGGCAAGTGCTATGTAGAGATTAATACAAAATGTCACAGTCCCTTCCCTCACAGGGGTGACAGTCCAAAGAAGATAGAGTGCTTTATATCAAAGGGTTTCAAATGAGTGAGCAGTCTAATTTTCACAGTTCTTTTTTCCTCCCTTATATTTGCAGTCTTTTATAATTCATATGGTCAGAAGTATTTTTAAATTAATGTACATTTTTAATTTACACTTTTTCATGATCAGCCTAGTTCCAGCTTGTATTTATTTTCTATGTTTAGAAGGAAAAGGAAAAAAATATTACTAGATGTAGTTATTTCACCATTAAATGAGGAATTGTATTTTTTTCTTTTACTTTTTAAAAAGTCTTAAATACTTGAGGCATTAAGGTTTTTGTTTCCCTCAAATAGGTGTTTATAAAAAATATTTTATGCTCAGGACACCTATTTATTTTCATGTGGACACCTTCTGAGGCAAGCATTACTTGGAGAATTATTGATTTCTACCTCACTTAATGCCCAAACCTTTGCCAAAGTAATACTGAGGAAGAAATTGGAAAAATTAAACTTGATTGTTTTAAAATCTTGTCAAAGGGGTAAAGCTGTTAAAGGAACAAAAGGAAAATATTTCTACCCAAGTAGCTCTGTATAGTGCAGGCTGCAAAGTGCTTGTGATCGAGAATATTGCAGGTAGGCTACTAGTTTTGTTAACCTGGGGAAGAATATTTCATGGTTATTCTTAAAAAAAAAAGGATCAGATTATTTTGGAATTATTGTTTCCCAATTGAGAGATGTAGAAATTAAATAAATTACTTTTAAAGGTAGAAATAGAATTGGGCTTTCTATGAAGCACTGATTTTAGAAAAACCATACATCCTTTTGGAATAATCTTTTTTTAGGTAAGATTAACATTTAAAATTGTAAACTGAGTCTGCTTTACTCAGTCTGTAACTTTAAATGTTAATCTTATCTAAAATGTCTTCACAGAAACACCCAGAACAATACTTGACTGAGTATCTGGGCACCTTGTGGCCAGTCAAGTTGACACATAAAATTAACCATCACAAGGTTAAATGTGAATTTTATAAAACTTGAAGATTAATTAGATATAGGAGATGATGAAGAGGAGGCGTCAAGAATGACTCCCAAGTTTTGACCTTGAGCTATTGGTTAGTGTCATTTGCTAAGTTGAGGACATGTGAGGAAAAACATGGGTAGTAAAGATGTGGGGTAATGAATGTGAATGATTAAACCCAAGCTCTTTTTGATACTCATGCATGTACATGCACGCGCACACGCGCGCACACACACACACACACACACACAGAATTATAAAGTCTCTGATCACAATCTCAAGTTCTTTCCTACCAAGTTTGAATAATAACTCTAAGTCAGAGTGTAGAAGAAATGTTTATTACTTGTTACAGATATAATGTAAAAAATGAGTGAGGGTGAGATTAGGTCCTAAGGAGAGATTGAAAAGGAGCTTGACTGTACCTGGTACGGATGTACCTAGACAGGAATCTCAGTACTTCCCACACAATGTTATTTTCATTATATTCTCAAAGTTATGACTCAGATGTTGGGGAGTGATATGAAGTCTGATTGTTTTGTTGGCATTGCAGAAGATCAAACCACATCTCTGATTATGGGGTCATGTTTTCCTGGAAAGAATGGATATTCCACTCTCAATCATCTTAATGCAAGGTCAGTGCTAGAGAAGGAAAGAAGACTTGGGACATGTAGCTTAAATCCTGGAATGATGATGTTCATTTTATGTAAGTGAAGGTGATTAGTAGGGCTTAAGAATGGTCTTTCTCCTATTAAGCACAAACTTTGGAACTCCTTTTATTATTTATGTACTGAATTATTATTGTTTTCATTAGCTTTAAAAATGAAGTGTATAATAAGTCAATAATTCTCCAAAGTATGTCAGTATCTCTCCACTTATAAAAAATTAGGGAAAGAGTAACCAAATAGAACTAGATAGAATAGAATCTACAGTGGAGTTGTATCATAAATATTTATTTACATGGGTTAAAATCTAAATACAAATATACAAAATACATCAAAATAAAGCAAGAAAATAATTATTTGTTCATGAGGAAATAAAGAAATATATAGAAATGAGTGTTCAGTGTTTACTCACTTGAGTTGTCAGGCAGAAAATATATGCTGTAGTTGTATTAAAAGGTTTGATGGAATCCGGTGGAGAATTCTGCTAGACAGGCTTCTGCACAGAAGAAAAAAACAAAAACAAAATCCGAAAACTCCCAAACAGTGCATAGTCTGGTTCCACATTTACTTGGTTGTCATTATGTGGCTTCCCAGAACACCTGTCTAGTTAAACCATCCAGCAAGGCTCAGAGTGTCTCATTGTTACATTAGGTTACATTTGGTACAACGGTTACATTTTGGACAAAGGTGAATTCACCCCAATGTGTATAGATCTTGTTAGGAGGTTTCTCAACCACCACCTATCTCTCAGCCACACTTTGAAAGTAGAGTTTAGTCAGCATATATTTGCCTTGTGGCTGAGATATGTTGAACAAAGTGCTGGCATGAAGATTTTCTTTGAAATGGAATCTGAGTAACAATTATAATTTTGTATCTTTTTCTTTTTCTTTCTTTTTTTGTTTTTTGAGACAGAGTCTTGCTCTGTCGCTCTGTTGCCCAGGCTGGAGTGCAGTGGCACAATCTTGGCTCACTGCAACCTCCGCCTCCCGGGATCAAGCGATTCTCCCGCCTCAGTCTCCCGAGTAGCTGGGATTACAGGCACGCGCCGCCACGCCCAGCTGATTTTTGTATTTTTAGTAGAGACAAGGTTTCACCATGTTGGCCAGGCTGGTCTTGAACTCCTTACCTTGTGATCCGCCCACCTTGGCCTCCCAAAGTGCTGGGATTACAGGTGTGAGTCACCACGCCTGGCCTAATTTTGTATTCTTATAAATAATTTTATCTGTTTTATTTGTCTATCATTCTGAAGCTATGTCAGAGATTCCTTACTATTTTAAGCTGTCCTGAAACCTCTCATGAAAGATATTTAATAAAATTAGTATTTCTTCTCTTTTCCACAATGTCTTTTTTGCTGAAAGACACTTTTGTTTTTCTTTGCTGTGAAAGGCATTTCATGATATGATTGATCCACAGGAAAACATTGCACTGTATTCAGAGGTTAGATTCCAGAATTAACAGAACATGAAAAACCAAGCATAAAGTACTCTTAAAAGGGGCATATTGGGGATCAATATACTATGTCTCAGTAAGTTCAATAGCCAGTTTTTTCTAGTTGAGCATCAGAAATACTTGACTTTTTTTCAAGGGTTGTGATATATGATAAGACATATCTTCAAATATTGTAATCACCCTCAACAGGGCTACTTGTGCTTATGAGGGCATGGTGGATTAACACTTCTCATTTCACACTCTTTCCAGGCCATACAAATTGGCAGATGAATTTTTGGCATTATTGCTTTCTTCTTAACTTACATAATTGAAGTTGTGTAAGTTATATGCGTTTACGATACAACCCCACTGTAGATTCTATTCTCTCCAGTTCTATTTGGTTAATCTTTCCCTAAATTTTTATAAGTGGAGATACTGACATAGTCTGGAGAAAAGTTTTGTAGTCAAGCAATAAATGTTTAATATTCATAGATGTAAGTTTGAGGAATGGTATAAATTTATTCTAGGATACACTTTTAGGCTTTAGGGACACTAAAATATTTGGAAAGAATATCAATTGCTAATGATTCATTTTTTTATAAAATGAATTTTTTAAAAAATGAGATTTGGGGGAATAAAGTATTTTCCTGGGCCCATTCTTACTACATTATAATAAGTATATTTTAGACAAATGACAGTCACACTCAGGTCACTGAAATCAGTATTTTAATTTTATTCATCATCACTGGGAAAATGCCAAGTTCCTGAGCTTTGCTAATGTCATAGGACTTTCAACTGTGGTTATTTTGGTTTCCTTACATATTCTATAGTGACTATTGAAACAAGGTATTAAATATTTACAACATAAAAGTAGTAATATTTATTTCTATTCTAGTTTGTGAAACAAACAGGTAAAAGCAACAATCAATATTTTCTTCTGTAGCTCATAACTTACCTTGATTCCTATGAGGCACTGCAGTTCCAGCAGAGCTCTGGTCATTGATTACAGACTCACCTGGCTTAACTTGAAAAATGATTTTTCCCAAGCTCCTGTCTGAGAGGCCTAATTCAGTCTTTGTAGATATAAAATTATTACTGCCCCTTTAGCCATGAATGCCAACATTATTGGTGGTAATCTTTGGTTAGTATGTTAGTATATGTCAGAATAACAAAACTGTGAAAACATGTTGGCAAATCATTTCATGTGACTTTGTGACATTATGTGAAGAAAAAGACATTTTGCATTTAATATTTCATGATTAATTTAAGTAAGTTTTGAATAGTCTATAAATGAATTATCTTGATTTAGGAATGATGAATTTATTATAGCTTAATATACCTGTAAAAATATGTAATAAATTCTGTTATTTTGGCAGCCTTTACTGTAAAATTTGGAACACTAAATGGATTATTTCTCTGTAGACTACAGATCTTCCTTTTGACATAGCTAGTCAATTCACCGTGAATCAGTTCTGATAATACGTTATGCACCCATGACAATTGGTTATTCTCCATGTGACAAATGTAATCTAGAAATTGATTTTTTTTGTAATATTTTTCCCATATAGATTTGTTCATGATTGGGAGTAAAGAGTGTTTACATAGAACCTTCCACATTCATTTATAGACTACACACACACACACACACACACACACACACATACACACACACCGCTAACATACCTCTACACGCAGGAGGAGAGAGAACTAGAGAAAGGGAGAGGATTGGCTCCCATTAATCATAATTAAGTGTAAGTAACAGCTGTGATCTTGAGTAGCATTTCATATTTTTAAAATTTGAAACGTTATGTCAATTTTGGAATTGAGAGGTCTGAACATTTTATAGTATCACTTCTTATTTTTGGAGCAATGATTTTCTGTTTTCAGCGTGCATCAGAATCCCCTTTATGTAGAAACACAGATATCTGGGCCCCACCCTTAGAGTTCCTGGGCTGGGGCCTCAGAATTTGGATTTCTAACTAATTTTCAGGTGATGCTGGTCTGAAGTTTACACTTTGTGTCCACACGTGTGTGTATGTGTATATGTGTAATTGACAGAAGATTTGATGCTAGATTCTAGTTTTTCTCTCCTTGTCCTCAGGGCTGTGTTTAGTATCCTTAAGATAGCATATTTGTAGTGTTAGAAACAGTATAAACTATTTGGTGGAAATACTGGAGTAGAAAGAAGAAAGCATTCTAATGCATTACATTATCTGATTAATTCAAGATTACAAGGACCAAAATTTTTGATTTCCTTCTTTGACACTGAAGATCTTTTTGATGTATGTGTGATGCTTTACTTTCTCAGTAAGTACACCATTCTATGAAAATTTACTTTACCTTTTATAATTGAACATTTTGCAATGCTCCAAGGTTGTTACTTCAAGGTAGAATTTTATTGTGTACAATTTTAGATTTAGTAGTGTAGATGGGTTAAAGAAAATGTGTTCAGATATCTGGCAGCATTTTGTTGTGGCTGTTAATGATTTAAAGTAAAAAGTTTATTGTTATAAGACAAAATAAAATTAAATAATGGTGTTAATAAACTAGAGCTGTTATCGTAATTGTATTATGCTGCAGTGGTGAATTGACTCTGCTATTTTTGTAGCTATGCACATAGAATAGATACTATTTAGTTGGGATGAATTAACTGGCCGTTCATTGGAATAATTTTTTTCCAGTACTCGCATACATCAAGCAGATACTCAACAAATATTTGTTAAACAAATTAAATGCAGAGACCTGGTCTCTAGGACTGTAGCTTATCAGTTTTATTCAGGAATGCTGGGTAAGGAGAGGGAGCTTTTTGCCTACTTATAATTTCAGCCTCTATACTTGGTTCATCAGAATGCATGGTGCTCATTCACTGATTTACAGGAGTGTTTTTTGATTACATATGGGCTGCACATACTCTGATACTCTAACAGCTGAGCCTTTCCAAATTGTATTTAATAGTATGGATTTGGGGTTGAAATTAGACTGGAATACACTAATACCTACCACTGCTGATACTGCAGCAGCCCTATTTTTTTCCTTTCCTTTAGAGTAACAACAAACAACAATCAATTTGTCTTGGTAGAAGTGCTTATTTTTATTAATGTGGCTTTTTTAAAAAGAGATGTACAATTCTGACACATTAGGTAGGAATATTGATGGTAATATATCCTGTATATGGCCTCATCAGACTGATGCTCCTGTAACTCACGTTGCCTTTTCTTATTATTGAAAAATCTTTCCCTTTCAGGCAAGGGAGTATTAAAATCCTAAGTAGGAAGGGATCTGTTCTGCCCTCTATTTGGCTCACAAAGACATCTCTTAATGCTTTTTAAATCTGGAAACAAATAATCTAGAGAGTCAAAATAAGTAATAATGCTCCTTTATTTTGATATGCAGCATTTGTTACTGTATTAGTTATGAACGAGATAGATTCATCCACACCAAAGACCAAATTATATGTTTTAAAAAAGAAAATAGACTTTGCAAATGGACACATCTTCCCCCGCCCCATGCAGATAATAATCCATTTTATAAATTAATGGCTAATGAGATTTTTGTTCTTTTGACTGTATTCAGCATGCATTTGGTGTACTTTAGGTTACTATTACTAACATTTCTTCTAGGTCTTTCATAATTTATTTTTACTTTTATTCTATTTAAGACTTTGTTATATTATTGTAAATCTTTTTTTGGACAAAGGGTAAAGACAAAGTTAGAAAATAAAAAATTAAAAATACCTTTTTTAAAAAAATGAATAATGTACATTTTCTTAAAAAGGTATATATACTATTCATAACAAGTGGCTTACTGCATTTAGGTTTTCATATGTAGAGTCTGCTTGCTTATCCTTTCCCTTAGGAAAGACGCTATCTATAGCCCTTACGTGGTCTCTTAATTGACAGTCTAGAACTCATCCTCATCCCAACTGAATCTCCCTTCTTCACATCCTAGACTGGCATTCTAGGAAATTGCCAACAAGTTGGCCAAATCTGGCCCTCAGCTTTTTTTTTTTTTTTGCTCAGAATAATGTTGGCTAAGAGCGTGCTGCACAATTAAATTAGTTCCTAACATTTGAAAATTAGAGATTTCACATAAAAAATTCAGATTTTTTACCTCTCTAGAGAACCTGGAAGATATGGACCTATATCCCTGTTTAGCAGCAGTTCTCTGGAGATCAGTGGTAGTTGTCCCTTTTAGATGGGACAAGAGCTTACCTCAGTTTACACTGCTCTCTATTGTTTTGCAGACATTGAGGCTGCTGGTCAATTGACATTAGCACTTGCCTGTTTATTTTTTCATGCCCAGTACTTGCTTGACCCTCTGAACGCCTGAGGTTGTGAATGTTTTTTTGGAACTTACGTGTACTGTGGCCAGCACCGCAGGGCACTGAAAGTTATCCTATACTACTCAATAGTGTGTTCCAAACATGATACTTTCAACTAAAATAGTTTATCTTGCAGCCATTATCTTAGAGGAATGAATCTAACGGCTAGGAGTTTCAGATTACATGGTCTATGTAGGAGGTATATAGAGGCTAACCATCTCTTTGGATGCCATTGTCTCACCCATGCACTGGGTAATCTGCCATTACCATTTACAATTTGACTCCCTTGATGCTCTATCAAATTGTTTTTGTTCACGATTTATTCTGGTGTCTATCAGTGAGTACATGTCCAAAGCTTCTGTCATTTCCATAAACTTCTTACAAAGCTGATAACTACAACAATGCTTACACTGAGACACTGTTAACAAGAAGAGCCAAAATTTCATCCATTGGTTGGTCAAAAATAATCTGCAACATGGAAGATGGTTTTTATGTAGCTTTATGACAGAATTGACCAGTTGGGAGAGTTCAGATAAACTATTATTAGTTTAAAAATTTAGAACAGAGTAAGATTTAAAGTGTTATTCAAGGGAATGCTTTTATAAAGGTTTTGGAATCTTGCTCAGTGAATATCATTGGTGTGGTAAAATTGAAAGAGATACAATGGCAATAGAGACTTAGAAGAAATTATTTCTGAAATATTTAAAATCCCAGTTCCTGTTTGAAACCTGGGAAGGGATAACTACCAGCAATGGGCATGCTTTATTTATACCTTAATGGTACAATATTGCAACTCACCTTCACCAACATCAGTTCTTTCTCCATGTAGTAGAATAACAACTAAAATGCAGTCTCTGTGTTTAGGGAAGACTTATGCATTATAAAACAGGATAACTTTTCTTTGTACGGTAAAGGAATCTCATCAGTCTGCATGTTCCTATAATATTCATCAAGAAAATGGGCAATAAACAAGATATATACAGTAGGTGAGATGTTTTTGTTGGCTTTTCTCTTTTGTAACTCTCCTTGTCATGCAGGAGGGTGCCCTGAAATATTGAGTCTTTTATTTTCTGGAAAGTGTTCAATTTTCTTGACTACTCTATTTGGGGATCAGAAATTTCATTTCAGAGGGTTTTCAAATGCCACATAACTTCTTGTGAAATGCAAAGTATTTTAAGATTTTGAAGCCATGGTATAGAAGAGCATTAATGGTCATTCAGGATACTTTTTCTCCCTTTAACTTGCTATTTGACCTTGAAGAGTCTATGTGTATGATAAAATCAATATATATATCTTGTTTCACCAAAGGAAGCTTATAGAGTCTAATGCCGTGTAGTTTGGATAAGATGGTTGCTTTCCCTTGTAGTATAAAGTGATAATTTTTGATCAAACTAACAAGTCATTCACTTGATTCAGGATAGAAATATAATACACAATAGATTATGTCATTTAATAATAATTGCCTGACATTTAAAAACTGGAATTCAGTAAAAGCTGATTAAATTTATTTAATTATTATGTCATTATGGATTTGCAGATCTGACTTCTCTTTGTAATTCAGCACAAAATTCTGCATCCCTCTTGTGTGCTATTTCATAGTTTTAGGTCTTATTCAGATTTTTTGGTTTTACCATGACAAATCTCTTTATCTACAACTAAGATATGGAAATGTTCTCATTTTTAGAAACACTATTTGGTTATTTTAGAATTATCTGATTTGCAGTGGTGGATTCTTCCTGCCTTTTTGTCTGCCTAGGAAACCTAAGGCAGGAAATACTTGCAGTATTTCATAATCAAGGAACACTCTGAAATGTCCTTTAAAAATAAATATGATGTGTCATATACCTTAGAGAATGAGTTTACTCCCCCAGAGATGGAATTAAATTTGCTGATGTTTAAAAATACCAGCATGATTGATAGACTCTTTGCATTTGACCACCTGTTAATGAATTCTCATTCACTACTTGTTTTCCCTTACTAAAATTATATTTAAATCACACTGCACAAAAACCCATAGATACTAAAAGATTTAGAAAGAAAAATTAACAGAATTGTCACACCTCTGATAAGTGAATTGTTCTCAAATTGTAATTTTATATTTTAAATAGATAATTCCAGACCCTCTGGTAAATCTCATTAGTAAGTATGTTTGAGGTTCTAACAGAGGTTCATTGTTTACTTAATTGCTGAAAATTTGCTTTTTGCTGCAAATCCTTGGCTTTAATTAATGAGTTTTTGTGTGTATGTTTTTTCATCTCCGGTAGTAGTATGTCCAATGATGTAGAGAAGATGTATAGCTCAAACAATGGTTAACGTCTAAGTTTCCTTTTAACACTGAGATTCTGAAAGTCTGTGAATTCTTATGTGATCATGGGTATATTACTCTAGATGTTTATATCTGAAATTTGCAGGTGGACATAAATAGAGAATAGAGATGTTTTACCAAATCTTCCAAAAAAAGAAAAAGAAAAATTCTCACTCTCAGTACTTCACACATATCTTCATTCTGTCAGTGGATTTGCTGGTTGGTTATTTTGTAGAGCTAATATGAAAACACGTTGATGTTTTCATTAGTATTTGGCTTTACTCTAGTTATATTGGCCTACTTTCTTAGTCCCAAACAGTCCAGAAATCGTATTTTTCTCTAAAATTTGGAGAAGTATCTAAGTTATATTTCATATGAGAAAATTTACCTCAGGGGTCATAATATTTTTTCTGGTACAAAAGATAAATGGCAGTGGAAAATGATGCTTTGGTTAAAAATTTTATTATATATTTCTACATAAACAGTTCTGATTCTTATTAATTTTCATATATTTCAAATTATGATATAATTGATGACATTTATGTGTAGTTTATATGGACTAGGATTGAGAAATGCTTAGTTCATGGGAGGGGAGACACGGCTTTCTAAGTTCTTTAATAGGGCAGGCTCCAAATATTTTTATTAATATCATTTTTATTCTATTACTACTGTGCTTGAGATAAATTAGGCACTCAGAAAATATTTTGGAATGAATGAATTATAACTGAAATGATGCTACATTTAAGTTTTCCTTCTATGCACAATAATTAACTTTGGGATAAGGGGAGGATATAATAGAGTTCATGCTATTATTGAATAGTGTTATGCCATCTTTCTTGTGAAAAGGGATGACTTTTAATTTTTCTAAAGCTTTGAGATCTTCAACATAAAAGTTAATATCAATGAAATCCTTTAGAACAGAGCAAAGCAGAAGTGAGAAGGGCATGTCCTTGTAAGTTTTATTCCTGCCTGAGAGGCATCTGGGAATGCCAGTGAATGGATATTGGAGAGGAATGCATGATAATGGAAAACTATTTAGAAAATCACCAGCTAAGACATCAGATAATCCTAGCATGTGGTTTGGGAAACCACACTCTTTTCCAACAGTGCCATTCAATAGAGCAAGTCTCTGGTGTGTAGAAATTTTCAGCAATAATTATTGATTTAGATAATTCTTTTGCATTATTCTTTATTCCAACCTTGATTGAGTATGCTTTTTTTCCTGAAGTGCTGTTTACTGGACAGATGTCTTAGATGGGCCCACTGTTGCCTGAAAGGCAATAACTATTTCAGTTAGCTATTAGCATGCTAAGAAAACTCGGGTAATTCCACCCACTTCACATTAATTTGCTCTTGTTGGTTATTTGCTGTAATGTGTTAAATAATTGCTCTTGAATCGGTCATGAAAAGCAGTCATTTACCCGTTTGATTGCTATAAATAACTATGAAGTCATCCAAATGTGCTTCCATATTATTCGGAACTCTTCTAAGTCATTAATAAATATATTGAACACCTGTGCTAGCACTGATCCCTGAGGCACCTCATTATTAACCTAATTGCACAGCTTCATGATATTTCATTTAACCTTGATTTTACTATCAAACTTTTTTCAAACCAAGACATTTCAAAATAATAATAAAACTTTACCTTTTATCTTGTGATCACCATGGCTTTATAACTGAATTTGCACATTTAAAAAAATCTGAATGAAATACTTGAATGTTCATTTTTTTAAAAAAGTTCAAACAAAATATTTATACACTTGTCTCCCAGCTATTTTCTGAAATTCGACTTGTTTACAGTCTTCATTGTTTTTCTTCATCAGCTATTTTTAATACGTTAGGATAAAGAAACAATAATTCTATAGTCACAGTATTGTGGTTTTGGATACAATTCTTTTTGTGAGTCCCAACTCCTCAATGCCATTTTATTGCTAGCTGGTACCTCCATCAAACTGGAGCAGGAAAGGAAAAAGGAGATGGAATATTGGCTGACATTGCTATTCATCAGTGAAGCTATCGCCAAGTGAAGAATGAGGTTTGAACCTTCTGGTTTAAATCATCCTTATGGAGTATAGTTTTTTTTTTTTTTTTTTAAATATTGGAGCCAGAAGGGACTCTGAGGATCACATGGTTAAATTTCCCTTATTTTTCAGATAAAGAAGCAGAATCCCAAAGAAGTGAGCTGACACTGATGAAGGTCAAATTGATCAGACCCAGGGCTCTTTTTCTCTATTGTTCAATTCATGACAGCCTGGCTTAGGTTTTCATCATCTTTGTTTCTTACTACCAATAATTAAAATTTTCTGTCTTATTTATTCTGATAATTTTGAGATGAATCACATTTAAGCCTCTTTTAGACCATCAGCTATATCTAATTTATTTTTTAAATCTCTAATAGTGTCTTGAATATAGTAAGTTCTCAATAAATATTATTGAATGCATGAATAAATCTAGAAGCATGCTGTTTAGTAGACTCAACAATATGTACATATATATGCATATACATGTGTGTTTATATACATGTTAAGTAATGGCTATAGAATTTTTAGTTTTTATTTTACTTATCTCATAGATCTACGTAAATCACTTAAATAAAATCATAAAGCATATTTTATTTATTATATATATATATTTTTTCAAAACTGACTTCCAGATAGTTAGGTGCTACGATCCTTAGATTTATTTCAACTGGCTGTTCTAATTAAACTGAGTTGTTCTGTGATGTTGACTGTAGCCTTTATATAAACTTTATCTAATATCACTTGCTCTCAAACTCTCAAATTCAACCAAATTCCCTCACAGATACCTGAGCTATTTTGGAGAGTATAGGCAAAATTCTACATACAAGAAGGGCCCTTCTACAAAAACTAAGGGCAGAGAAGCCAAGATTCTTATTGAAATTGGTTCCCAGGCTCCCTACCTCCCAAGGGAGTCATTACTAGAGAAGCTTCTGTATTTACCTATTTTATATATCTATCTTACTTTATTTTTGATAGTAACATTTGAAAATCATTGAAATGCTATTCATTGCTTTTGGAAGGTCACCACGCAAATCAAATGGTCAACATTCTATCATCTGAATAAGTCACTCCTTAGAAGAATTTTAAATGCCTTTGAGGTGCATTATGTATTTCAGGTTCATGATTCATCTGCTTTGGGGAAAAGTATTATTTCCTGGCACATGTTCAAATGCTATAATTTAAGACATTTATAGTAAATTATTATACCACTGCCGCAAATGCAATTGATATGACCCCAGGAGTTATGCCTGGGGAATAGTTGACTCATCTAGTTGGATCTGGCTGATTGTTCTTTAGCAAGCTAGAGAAAAATAAAAAAAAAAAAGAAAGAAAAAATAACTCTTTAAATTTTTTTGTCAAATACCTATGAAGCATAGAAATACTGAGCAGAAATGTAACTTAAAGAAATAATGTAAATGAGCAAGCAGAGAGGATCAAATTGCTAAACTTCTTTAGAGGTATCTATTTAAATATTTGGCCTAGGAAGTGTCAGATGAATTGTTGTTACAAAACAACTAAAGAGCAGCTCTGACCTAAAAGAGAGCCCCTTTCTGCTTGTAGGATCTGAAGACCCAACTTTTGCCCTCTCTCCCCACCCTCTTAACCGTTTCCTATCACAAATTTCTTTAAAAGTATTGGTGTAAATCTGTTATTGAAAATCGTAACATCTACAGCATGCTTCCAGAATCTGTCTATCTCATTTTTATTTCCCTCATGGTCTTTTTCATGATCACCTGGGTGATTATAGTCATCTTGTTTGCACCGTTGTTAGATTAATTGCTTCCATGAGGCTTTTGCATGAGGCATAGACAGTTAGTGTTGACATAATCTTGAAGTTAGTCAAATATTAGCCCAGAGATGGAATCTGTGGTGTGTAGGGACCAAAGTGGCTCCAAGAGATATGGCCTGAGCTTGTGAAAGAACTGTGGAGGTTCTGAGCTGACACAAATGGCATACAACAAGACATGCTATATAGGATTCTTAGATACATAATCCCGTTTCTGGGGTATCCAAATTTAAATTTTCCCACACTCTTCCTGGGGTCTTCTTGATCAGGTTGACCCAAAGCTGCATTAAACTCCACATGATTCATGCTTCAGACCCAAGCCAAGATCTGAGATTTTTTTTAAAAAAAGAGGTAATTGAATTATACCCTTCAGGGCTGATTCTTAGCAGAGGAAAATCACAGAAGGTTGTATCCTCTCCAGGACACCTTCCCCACATGCTACACACACACACACACACACACACACACACACACCTTTGAGAACCATCACCACGGCGATTTATTAATAGTGTGTTATATCTTTAAGTACTTAGGATTAGAAAAAAAATTAAGAACTACTGATTAAAATTTCTTATTTAATTTTAGGTGTGTGCTGGTAGTTATGTAGGTGCAGTTACATCCATATTTATAGTATAACAAAAGTTGATGGCAGCAGGAAAAACAATAAAAAAATCTACAGAGACTCTGGAATAAATGCATTTTGTATGGACTAGCTTTAATATTAATAATTCAATTAAATTAGATTTTTACTCATATTTTTATATTGCTTAGATTTGTAAATTAATTTCACTCTATTAAGGAGACATCTCTGTTTTTACATTTCCATTTTACTCTTTGAACAGAATTGAAATATAATCCAGAACCTTGTCTAAGAATATTTTTAAAATGTAAATATAGGGGCCTTATATTCCAAAATTTTAACTTATTAAATATACCAATTATAGATATATAATTAGTACATTGGTATGAATTCAGTCTTTAATTTTCAAAGAAAGTTGGTGACATAGGAATTATATAATAATTGGGAACAGAATTTAATATTTTGATATACATTACTTTTTTTCCTTTTCTTGCATCTAATATCTTTTTTGACTTTTTTTTTTTGAGTTCTCCCCCTGTCACCCAGACTGAGGTGCGGTGGTGTGATCATAGCTCACTGGAGCCTCAAACTCCTGGGCTCCAGTGATCCTCTCACCCCAGCCTCCTGAGTAGCTGGGACTACAGGTGTGTACCACCATGCCCAGCTAATTTTTTAAAAAACTTTTTGTAGAGATGGGGATCTCACTATGTTGCTCAGGCTGGAAAAATTCTTTTTAAGTATTTTCTAAATGTAAGCTAAAAGTCTATAGGTTATCATTAAATGATTTGTACCTTGTTTTGTTCACAAAGTTAGCCAAATTCCACCTTGTAGATAATAAGCCATGATAATTATATCCAAACATTTATTCTTCTACCTTCTCTGATAGCCTAAATCTCTTTTTCTGAGCTGCCTGTCTGCCCCTCCAATGCCAGCCCAGTAAGCTATTATCATACCACTGTACTCCAGCCTGGGTGGCAGAATAAGGTCCTGTCTCTTAAAAACAAAAATTGTTGAGAAATTCATTTCTAACCCTTGCTGACTCTTTTGAAAATAAACCTCGTTGGACTCTAATCGATCACCTGAGAATATGTTTCTATTAGTGAAGAAAGTCTTGAAATGTTATCTCCTATTTTGCTTAGTGATCTTTATGTCTGAACAACAGCATATGAGAAGAGTGGCGTGCTGTGTGAGTGTGTATCTGTGGGTTTTTCCACACATCTTATATGTAAATTGCAAATAAAGGAACTAAAATTTTAAAGATGAGTCAGGAATGAGATAATGGTACGTGGGCATGATGTTAGGAAGAAAAAAATTAGCATCCGAAAGTTAAGATAATGCCACCATTTCAGTAAAAATTAAAAAAAAAATTCTTTTAAGGAATAGTATCTCTGGTTTATTTCCTCATTTCTACCTTTTACTTCTCTCTAAATAACTTCAGAGAACATATTACAAAAGACATATGATGTAAGATTAACAAAACAGGATTAGAAAAAGTATATAAAAAGTATTTACAAAGGAGAAAGCTGGGACACTCCATGGGAATCTTAACATGGTCACCATGATAGCGATTGTAACCCAGTTCTGGGTTTCTGAGCAAAGGTATAGAGAAGACAGGATGTGTTACAGGCCTCTAGTACTCACTGGGGATGAAGCATAACCATTTCCCAAGGGAATCTTTTTTCCAGACCTAGCTCTGAAGTACATTACTCACATGTTTTTTTAAAAAATGATGTTCCATAATGTGATGGATGTATTTTTCAAAAAGAGTTTTGATTAAATATAGAAGAAAATCCCTGAAGGCTTTTTCCTATATAAACCTGTAGTGCAGATTGAGGGCAGAGTCCAGTGCATATACAGTGTTATGCAGCAAAACATACAAATTGTTGAATGTAACCCTGCAAAATTAATTACAGTGTTAGAATTGGAACATTCAAGGGAAATGTTCCTCTCTGCTCTGAAATTTAGAAAAAAAAAAAAGAAAGAAAAACGAATGAAGTCTTCTTGCCTTGACTCTTAAGACCAAGAATTTTTTTCTCTGAAATACAAATCAGCTTCCATTATCTTACTTTATCCATTCTGCTTACCTTTATCTCAGAAGGAAAACAAGGTAAACTTGACTAAATAAGTGCTGACAAGATTCACTTTATAGTGATTACATAAATGTATTCTGAAGCTACTTAAAATTCATATTTCAGACTCTAGCTACATACACTTAAGATATGGATAAATTCCACCAGGCAAAAAGACAAAAAATTGAAAGGAAAAAAGAGACAAGGGAACCAAGTCAGTAAAAACATTTTAATTACACCCCAAGCCAAAGGAACATTAAAATTAAGAGAAAGCCTGGAAAAGAAGAAATTTTTATGGAAGCATATGATTTTAGATCAGGTATAAAATAAGACAGTTATATCCATAATATATTGAAAAGGGTGGAACATGAAGGTGTATTATCATAGTGACCAGTTATAAATAAATCAGTTGTTCATTATTTCCATTGAGAGAACAAACTGACGACAACATCTATTCAATGTGTGAATGATTCATTTAATAGCTTTTCATGCCTCATTTCTGACACTTTTTTTGGGAGGCTAAAAATACTGAAGTGATTGAAATACACTGTGCTAGAGTGACTTGTACATAATTTGTTACTAACTGGTACTTTTATTTCTAAATGATGATTTTTTTCACCCCATAATGAAATAGCTTAAATGCTACTTCTTCAGGATTTGCTATGATGAGAAACTTACTATTGGAATTTCCTAATCAGTAACAGGTAAATTAGATGGATACTTTGCGTGTATTAAATTATAGTGGTATCCTGGGGAGACTGACGTGTTATCTGTTGATACCACGACTCTGGAGAGAAATGGGAATATCCTGTAGTGGATTTCTTTTTATCTTGCCATCTATTATAATAATATTATATTAAGTATATGGAATACCCTCCAATAGATAACTTTCTAACACATATTGGTTCGACAAAAATAATCTTGATATATTTTAATTTTTTTAGCAATTGTCCTTAACAAGCTTTTGGACCTTTCGTAGAATACCACACATAAACAGTCACGTAAAACCAAGACCTTCATTATTCAAGGGATTGGTGAAAGTCCTAAATTGAGCCACAGGCAAAGAGCTGTTCTTATGAAAAATGTCAAAGGATTTTTTAAAGAGGAGATTCGGCCTTATGTGAATTTTCTTAACCTCTAGCATATTCAATCTATTGAAAAAAAGAAAGACTTACTTTGGAACCTAGGTTTGGTTGTCAGGTCTGGCACTGAGTGAACTATAATCTTATTTATGGTATTTGGTGAGCTATTAGCACTCTATAATGTTGTATAATTGGACATTTCATTTTTCAAGATAAATTAATGTAAGCTTTTCCTCTTCCAGTCTTGTCACTCACATTGTGTTGGCACATATGTGTATGTCATATGCTATATAAAACTCAAACTGAGAAGGAAATACTGAAGAAGACATAAACGTGAAGAGGAGAGGAAGAGTAAAATAAGCAGAGTAATACATTATTCTCCCTGTGGTTGATTTAGGACCCTGCAGCTCTAACTGTTCTTCGCTTACTCCCTCACCAAGTTCACCTGTGATCTGTCCTAATGGAATGGAGAAATTTAAGATGCATTTATTCCACTAATTCAAAGGGATGAAAACTTATTTAGGTTAAGTCTTACCTCCTTAGAACCATCTCATTATAAGTGTAAGACCCTAATTTAATTTTTAATCTATTTCTTCTCTTTTCCTTATTTTCTTTTTTTAAAAATTATAACAGATATTTTCAAGGCAGGATTTTGAGTAATTAATTTATAGCAAATGTAATATACACTGGGCAGTTCAACAAAAGTAATAAAATATGGCCTGTCTTCTTGTCATCATTAGCCTAAAATGTTTAATTATGCAGATGTTTTAATTAAAAAATTGTCACAGGTTCTTGCAAAGTAGGTGGGGTACAAACCTGAAAAGGAAAGGTAGAGATCATCTAAGGCTTGTATTTCAGCTATTGTTATACCTTATGAACCTGGAATTTTCAATCAGCAGATGGAGATTTAATAGTATTTCTTAAAGCCTTTCTGGAAACTGTCCAATTGTCCAATTACTTGCCGTCATCATTCCATGCTGCTCCCCTTCTAGTCCACTCAGGAGTGTAAATGTCAATATTTCACGCTAATCTTAACAGTCCCAGAGCCCCATGAAATAAAAAGGCATATTGATTATTTTTTGTAAGCCAAGTGGAGTTTCCCAGACTAGATTTTGAGCCTCTTAATTGGAATACAGAACAATTTTGAAACTTAAAAAATCTAAAGTTTGTTATAATTTAATTTATAGTCACTAACAAATTATAGACTCTACACATATAAAAATAAATTCAAAACATTCACATTAAGGATGTTTTGGATATTTAATAGAAGTAGTTGTTGTCTAATGAGTTCAGTTTTACAGGCTCATTTACTACTACATAGCATGTACCACCCTGTAGAAAACTATCTAGAGTGAAAATTTATATTTTTGAGAAATAATTATTTGAATACAGTATACATTTTATACATTGGGGATTCTCATGGCTGCCTTTGCCATACTGCACACTCTTCATAATCCTCAAGAGTATTTTAGAATATTAGGCACAATTCCCTTGGCATTCATTAAAACAGCATTATTCATGATAACTTTCTTCGAGTTAATACGGATATGTTCTGAAATTCTAAAATTAAAATATATTCATTTTCTTTTTCTTTCTTTTTCTTTTCTTTTTGAGATGAAGTCTCTCTCTGTTGCCTAGGCTGGAGTGCAGTGGCGTGATCTCGGCTCACTGCAAGCTCTGCCTCCTGGGTTCACCCCATTCTCCTGCCTCAGCCTCCCGAGTAGCTGGGACTAGAGGCGCAGGCCACTGCGCCCAGCCAATTTTTGTATTTTTAGTAGAGGCGGGGTTTCACCATGTTGGCCAGGATGGTCTGGATCTCTTGACCTCGTGATCTACCCACCTCGGCCTCCCAAAGTGCTGGGATTACAGGCGTGAGCCACCACGCCTGGCCTTCATTTTCTTAAGTAGGAAAATCAGAAAACTATGCCTTGAACTGGTTGCTGAATTCACTAATACTACTTTGGTTCATCTTAATGCAAAGTGCATTCTTGAAAATTTAAATTAAAAAGTGCCATAAGCACAAAATAAATATTGGAATCCTTTGAAAGTAATGGTATTCTCATAAAGAGAAGTGTTTGTTAAGGAAAGAAATACTTATTTAAAGAAGCAAAGAGTCAGTGGTACCAAGCAACTTCCAAAACAACTGTGCTTATTGGTATATCAGGCAAATTCACCACCTTAGTAATTTTTTCCCTACTTTTTAAATGAAATATTTGATAGTAATAGAACAAAAGACAAAAAACTCTACATATAACCTAATTCTCATTCATTTTCATATCAGTCTTATGCCATAACCTGTAGGTGATGAAAATTTAAATTGCACAGCCCAATATACATTTTCTATATGTTGTCACATATTCCTGAAGTTAGAAATTATATTATAGGCTTTTTAACCCACATAGGTAGCATTTTAATGGACATTTTTACAAACAAAACAAAACAGAAAACTTCTGACAGTACATTCAATTTATTTATTAATTACTTTAAGTTTATTCAATAAAATTGCATATTTTTTATTTATCATGGAATAGCTAAATTAAATCCTTTTCATTTGAGGATTAATTTGAAAAGATTGTGGGAAGGGGTAATTTTTTCAAAATTTTATTTGACATATATACTAGAAAAAACTGAGTAGCTATATGGGGAGAATACTAGACTCAGAAACTATTAGAGTCCCAGTTTTCCAGATGATAATACCCACAGACATCTAAAGACTTCTAAATTTTAGTTAGGAGCTGGATGTGGAGCCTGTAGACAGACCTGAGTTTTATAAATGGCAAACCTAAAGTTTCTCAAGTAGCATTTACTCCGTGAGGCCTTTTCTGATTTTCAGCAAACCCAATCATTTCACAGCATCATGTACAGACTTCATTTTTAGAAATATCACATTGAGTCACAATTATTTATTCACTATAAGCATTTGATCACTGTGTCTCACATCACAGTCACTGGAATACCATAATAAAAATGAATAAATGCTTATTTTATTGATTTGAATTAAAAATATCAAAATATCATTATGTAGTATAAAATATATAGAAGACAAGACACATTGAACAAATACCCGTGGATGAAAATTTGTACCTACCAAATAAACACAGAGGTAACTGTAAATTAATAGTCCAAGTGATGAGCAGAATTCGATGAACAGAATATTTCTCAACTTTAAAAAATTCAAAAAAACTAAAGTAGCTTTTGTATCATGTTTCAGATTAGAAATATATATATTTGATTGTACTTTTTAAATGACAACTTTATTGACAATTATTTGTACTTTTAAGGCAGAAATAATTCTGCATATTCCTAAATGTCAGTGCATTCATAAATTAAAAATATTTCACTCTAGTGAAAAATAATTATAAGTAAATGTACATTCTAGTACTGGTCTGTTTGCAGGACTTTTCCTTATTTCAGCTAAAGATAGGCCTCTTGTCCCATGGCCAGGAAAATTCAGGTTCACAGACAATTTGAATGGTGAGTAAGACAGGGTTTTATTGGGTGAAAAGGAAGAAAAGGGGGAAACAGGGACTCTCCGCAAGGCCAGAGTCCCTGCTAGAGCACTTCCTGCTTGGCCGCTTGAATCCCAGGTTCCACACAGGAAGAGGAGGGGCCAGGCTCTTCCTTGCTGCAAATGGACTGGAACCTCTGTGTGACTGCACCCGAGTGCACGTTCCCAGTGAGCAGACCTGTTTGGAGTTTTGCCAGGGACCCCCTCACACCTGACTGTCTCACTATCACCTAAATGATTTTGATCATGGTCTTTAATAATATTCTACTGTAGTTTCTTTGTTTGTAAAATGTAGCAATCAAAAATGATTTTTATTTTTACTCTTTGAAATACAAATTTCTGTTAATATTCACCAGTACTAACATAAAGACTAAAAAGTTTGAAAAGAAAAAGTCAATCAATCTAAAGGCTGTGTTTTCATTTGTGCCAAACAGTATTTTGACGGAGGATGTTACAATTATTATCTTCTAAAAAGTTGTTTGATTTAATTCACATAATTATTTGAAATTAATGCTGTTGCCTGGATCAGTGTTCAAAATGTTTTATGAACATTTTATTGAACTGACATAACATTTTAAACAAAGGATTAATATGCTTTTCCCCCACCTCAAAGAAGATAAAACAGGAATGTAAAGAGAATTAGAGTTCAGAAAAATGTGGGAAATATGTAGGCTTGCCTAGAAAGCCCAAGAGATTTAATGTGGCTAGAGTAAAATTTGGCTCTGAACTTTTAGGCAATCAGGACAAAAATTGAGCCCGGTCTTTCTCTTCCATAGAAGCATGAATCTAACAAATCCTATTGGAATAATAGATGTCAGTAAATACAAATATAATATTCTCCCTTCACTGCCGTCTCATCTTTGTCTTGCCCATCTGAATACTGCTAGTTTTAAGTTCTATGTCATTTATCACTTTTGCCTTGAGATATTCCCAACAAACGTATTAACTTTGATTTTATCTCCTCCTAACTGCTGTTTACAATTGCAGGTATTAAACTTAGTTCTTGAATTTTATTTCTGTTGAATATGAATGTCTTTTCTCTTTGCTAAGACTGTAAGTCCCTTGGGGACAGGGACTATATAATACACTCATGTATCTCTAAAATTTTCTTACCTTCCAATAGGCATATATTAGGTATGTAATAAACACGTCAATTATATTGAAAAAATGTCTTCAGTGATAGCCTTAAATAGGTAGAATTTTGAACTTAACATTGGGGTCTATACAGTGGACCTTAAATGAGCAGTTATAGGGGTCAGTTTTTCAATATAGCAGTCAACTGGATTTGAATCCTTGCTGCACAGTTTAATAGCTATATGTTATATAATTGCTTTGTTCATCTGTTTCTTATCTTTTTAAGGGAAAAACAATAGTATCTACTTCATAGGATTATTATTAATTCTGTTTGCCATATTAATGTTGACTGAATGAATGAACACCTGTAAAATGCTTAGAAAAGTAAACATCCAGTAAGTGTTAGTTGTTATTTTGTCTTAAAGTGCTTGGCATTAAGCCATTCTTTCTGAAAATAAATGGACATTCTTTGTGGTAATTATAGAACACGATCAGTTGTCTGAGAACTGTCCTCAGAAAGCAAAAGTATATGACAACAAAACCATGTTTTCATTACGGACAATAGTATTTATATTCTCAGTGGCAGAAAAGCATACAGTTATCTGAAAACCATATCAGATTATTAAGTTAAAGAGAAGTGGCCTCAAACTACATTTCAGTTTTATATTACATAAAATGTTTATCTGTTAGAAGGCTCTTCTTTCAATCTTCCTGTGGTAGTACCAATGTGCCATATCCAGTTCACACATTTTATCCCATAACTGGATCCAAAGGCAAGGGAAAAGCCTCTAAGGGCTACAACCCCAATTATGTAATTCTTCCACAAAATGATGAAGTGTAACAAGGGTTCGTTGTTAAATAGCTGCGTGTCAAAGCCAACGTTGGCTCAAGAAACTCAGGTTTGAAGTTTGTTAAAGAGGAAACTGGCAGGGAGTTTTGAAGGATGTCCAATACACTGAACTTAAGTTTCCATCACATCCAAAGGTGAAAAAATGTTGACATCACAAGGATCTCAAGCTTTTCTCCAGATAACATGCAAGTTCAGAGATGTTCAGTGTCTTTCCCTAGACCTCTCTGGTGTAAGTGTAGTCAGACTAGAGCTGGTATGGGCTCTCAGGCTTTTGTCTCAAGGCAATAATTTTCTTATTTTATAAATGAATATAAAATAATACCTGTAGAGAGGACTTTAAAAATCACATTTCCAGCTCCCCATTGTGGTGGCCATTCCACTCTGATAATTGCCTTAGGGTAGAACAGAAAAACAGCGGTGACCAATCTTTCACCACATTTTCATCAGACTGTTTAGGGCATTATATTTATGGATCTGCAATTGAATGCAAATATATCATTGATGTAAAACAGCAAGAATAGATGGAGTATATTTAAAATTCATTTCTCAACATCAGATTT
Source organism: Pongo abelii (assembly GCF_028885655.2). Taxonomy (NCBI): domain Eukaryota; kingdom Metazoa; phylum Chordata; class Mammalia; order Primates; family Hominidae; genus Pongo; species Pongo abelii. The sequence continues at coordinate 77,113,486 of NC_071993.2, forward strand.
TGACTAGGTGTTTGTGAATTAATGTAATTACTCATATGGTTGAAGCAGCAATTCAGAGTTTATAGTTTTGGACTATTTCAAATTTGACCTTGGAAAGATCATGTAGCATTTAGTTTAAATCTTTTTCTCTGTCTATTCAGTTTCTCTCTAGAGAAATAATAGAAATAGTTCTTGGACTAATTTTTATTCTTAATAGTCTCTCTTTTGGTAGAATTAATTCCATCTATCTATCATCTATCTATCCATCTATCTATCTATCATCTTATATGTATGCCATCACAAATACCACATTTCTCTTATATCCCCAATATCCATGTTAGCCTTTATGATGACTTGATGGCATAAATGTTATTGTAAATTTTAATAATGGGTCTTGGTTTTTAAAGTTACTTGCAGATTATTTAATAATAAATCACATTCCCTTCACTTACCTTGGTATGTGTTATTTTTGTCTTCTTTGTTGTTTTTTTACTACATCTTCAACCCAGATACCAGGAGCATCTTTGTTGTCCACAATCAGAATTATTCTAGATATTTCAGATAACATTTCTGTATGGTGGTAATGGTGCCAGAATGAGAAGACACAATGTTATTAGATCCAGGGTGCTAGAATTTCTTTCTTTGCTGGATTTATTGTTTTAAATTTATAGCCTAGTTTTTATCACAGTTATAGACGTGATCATTTTTAGTAGGAGGCATGACTTACAGAGTGCTTTACTGGCTCTTGAATGCTGTGTGTGTTATAGAAGTATGTTTTTCATGGATGTTATATGTTCAGATCCTATGATGGAGTAAAATGCGAATGTAATTAAACCAATGGGATTACTTGCACTTGTGGAGTTCAGGGAGAGAGAGAAGAGATAACTCAGTGCCTTAATAAAAAGCTCCTGAGACACTAATGGAGTCGAGAGACTAAGAATCATTTGTGAATAGCTGAGACTGAGGAAAATGTTTTTCAAGATGTGAGTTTAAAAATAAGTTTCAAAAAATAATTTTATTTGTCTATCTCCACATAGTAATGAAACAATGAAATGATATTTATTTTATATTTAAACTACATATTACATTCTGAGTAGGACAAGTAGAGTCTGCCTTGTTATAAAGGTTATCTTTCAGCCTCTTTTGACATAGTATGCTTCCAGATCCCATATCGTCTGTGTAAGTTATAATACTCCTATAAGGAATATTGCCATTTAAAATCACTCACAGGAAATATTCTGTAGCCCAAGCCATGTCATTGCTACAGTTTGTGACTGTAGATTATTGGTGTTTTTCTCCACCTTGTCATTTGTACTTGGTGACTTTATTGACCATTCATCCACATACTTTTTGCTAAAATTGGCAACCTCACCTCTTTTTTTAGGCCAGTTGAAGGTTATATTATTGATATTTCTTTATCAATTTTGGCTGTAAATTTGTAAAAGAGCCAAGATGATTGGAAATAAAAATATGACATCAATATTCAGGGGTATTTATGTTTTGAAGGATTTTTCTTTCAAATGTCTACTCTTTTTAGGAAACCATGTATAAAACTTCAAGAAAATATTGTTTTTTTTTTTTTTTTTTTCCATTAGGCTGCTGGTTTAGGATATTGAAGGAAGTCTCTACACAGTGTAAGATAATTTTTCTATTTGGAAATAGGCAAATTCTTTTTCTGCTGTGTTCAACACCCCCCCATTAATATATATAAGCCTCATTATATTGATTATAATCTCTTCTCACTTTTGAAATTGTGCTATGATGGGGGTAGGAGCACATCCTTAGAGCCTAACAAATCTAGATTTGAATCTTCAACTCCACTGTGTGAGCCTTGGCAAGTTATATAATTACTATGAGCCTTATTTTCCTTTCTTTAAAATAGTGGTTATACTTCTTTCCTAAAATTATTTAAAAATGAGACAAGGAGGGCATAGTGCCTGATACATCATAATTTACTTCCTGCCTTTCTCCCCACTTCCAGCTTTTCAGTTGTTATATTCATGGGTGCAACTAACAAGTAACTAACCCAGCTGCCTTAAGACTGTTTTCAGATATGCCTCTCGAAAGAGTTAATGGGGAATAAAATCTATAAACAACAGTCTATCAGGAAGCAACCTGAGCATTTTATGTATAGTTGTCTTTTGGTATGCTTTCCTCAGTCAAGAAAAATGTTCAGTCAGGCTTAGAAAACTAGATTCACATTGATATGGGAAAGCACAAGAATTCACAATTTTACATTAGAATAGAAAGTAATTGAATGATTTGGGAAAAGTAAGTTCATTTGAGCAATATTTTTCAAAACTTAGCATGCATTAGTATCACCTGAGTCATGTCTTAATGCATATTTTGGGATCCATCCCAGTGATTCTGATTCAGTAAATCTAGTATTGACACAAGGGATTTGGAGTCAAATTGACCTCTTAATAGTAACTTCAAGGATATAATAGGTGGCAAATAAATATAGGTGGCAAATAAAGGTGGCAAATAAAATTATTTGTCAAATTTATCCATCCATGTTGTCTTACTACTATTTACCATATAAATCCAGATAAAGTCAGTAAGTGGAAATGACTGAAACTGCTCATATCGACCAACTCAAAACCTGGAGTCAGACCATCATTTCCTATAGACTGAGGCAAAGACTGTCTTGCAGAACCTTTAAACCATGCAGTACGAGTGTGCTGTGTTATAATAACACAAGATATATGGAAATCAATTTAAAAAAGATAAATTAGCGGGTAATATTTTAGATTAAAAAACAATTTCAAGGTTCCTTTATCACAAGGTCTCTTGATACATTTGAAATATTATTTGATTTACACAAAACAAATTTTCACTCACCTTTTCAGGAAGACAAATATCATGTAACACAAAATTTATAAATGAGAGCTAGGAGGAAGAAACTTAGTAGCCTAAGTCCTAGATGGCTGAGGCACTCTGCTGCTGTAAGATCACTGTCCTTCATAGAATAAAAAAGTCAATGGTGGACTTTTTAAAATGTGAATTTTACGCTAAATAAATTAAATGTAAGTTGCCTCGTGTGTCACAATAAAACTATAATGCAAGTCATGAGAGACCTTCAAAAAAGACTCACCACTGCTTTGATGTGTGCGTGTGTGTGTTTGCTTGGTTTTAAAATTTCAAACATTTCTTTCCCATTAATGTTGATGATAAAATGAAGCCCAGTTGTTGATTGTCCAGGTACCCTACCTTTGGGGTAAATCAGAATTTTGAAAGCATTGCTCCTGGGTCCTTTGCACTTGGCGCCTCCCTATTTAGGGACAGTTGGGGAAAATTGGGAAGGTCATGGGAGGAGTTGGAAGCTCTTTCTTATTGCAAGACCAATTCATCTGCACCTTGAGACTTTTTGATGAATTAGGAGATTGTTATATTACCCAGCATTAAAAACTGTTAAGAGCTGTGCCAATATAAGATGTTATTATATCTATTCTGGAAATTTTTCACCTTTTCTCCTGAGGCCATGCTCTTTCACATGCTCTGACATACCCAGAACATCTGCATTTCTTTTATACAGTTTAATAACAACAATTCACATCAGGTATTGGTTTTCATGCATTCAGTTTCTTATTTTGAGTGTTTAGTTTGAGAGTTGATATCTGTCTTCCAGTCAGGAACAATCAAAAACAAATATATTTTTACTCTCATATACAATAGTTTTATTTTAGAAAATATTTTTTGCAAAAAGATTTTACTATTTCTAAGCAGTCTGTGGAGTCAAAGAGATCTGAGTTCAAAATAGGATTATGTGATTAGTCTTGAGTGTTAAATTTGGGAATGTTTTCTTTCCTTGTAAAAATGTAATTTGTATTAAAAATCTGTGTAGTTTCATGGTTTTCCAAAACATTCAGGAGGGACTAGAAATAGAGACTTGACAAAAATGAGTTGATCAGTAAAATATATTATTCGCAAGTTAGCATATATTTTAGGTTCTATACATCAATTTGGATAAATTATATTTTATTTTTCTTATAAGGAGAATGGAGAAAATTGTTCTCTATTATTACAAGTAAAAAAAATTTCATGGTTTAAGAAGAAATCTTGCCAAAAGAAAAAAAGAAAAAGAATTTTATATAAGTCTTCCCAATTAGCTCCGAATTGAACATGTGTTCAGTTGACAAAGTGTTGAACATGTGTTCAACCCTCTACTATGGATCTCTTTTATAATTATGCAGTCTCAATTTAGAAGGTCTTTGGTTTTTTTCCTTGGGGTTTCTTTCCTTGTGCTTCCTTGATTTTATGTCTGTACCTTGGGGCCTACATGCATCCACATCTTGGGAGCATCTGTTCTGCACATTCACAAACGAACTTGTATGTTAAGAAATATGTGACTTGTTAAACTTTTTGAACAGAGTTTTAATGTGAGAGCCCAGAGTAGAACACAGAAATAATTCAGTTAGCTAATATTTTACAGATGGAGAATGGAATTAAAATAGGGATTACTAAACAACATGTCAAATATACATATATATATATTCTTTCATTCTATCCATTATCTCTGGAAGTTCTCTGGCTCTGATCAGAGAAAGAAATCTTTTAGTACAGTGGAAAGACTAACAGCCTGTAAATTTTGAGAATAATTCAACTGCACCAATTATTGGCCCTGTGTTTTGGGGTGAGGGCTCAACTTCTTTGAGATTAACGTGTCTTCATAGGGTTGTTATGAAGACAAAATGAGATAATTCATGTAAAATGTGGTTTGTGAACTTCAAAACACTGCATAACTTTATGGTTTGCTGCAGCTGCTGGCTGTTATTGTAACCATGTTGGGTCAAACTCTCCATTTTTCAACTCCAAACATAAGTAAACATTTCAGTTGTTTAAATCGGTGAGGAATAGACAGGAAGAGAGACATAGGAATGGGGGTTAGAAGGAGGAAATGGGAGATTATCGAATGCTGGAAAAGATGGATTAGAAATGCAAGTTTTAGACAAAAACTGAAATAAATTGGAAATATGTGATAAAGATTCCAGATACAGTCTTTCAGATTGTCACCACCCTCACCCTTAACCTGGACATGGCAGAATAAAAATTAAGCAAAAATAATAATAATAATCATCCAGCATTTTTTTTTCTTGTTAAAGACCCTTTTGGTTGAATTTAAAGATGAGAAGTCTCAAAATTCCTGGCTTATTTGGTGTAGCTTAGGGCCTTGGTTGCACAGAGCTGTGGTTCCAAGGTGATTGCTTCTATTTATAGTTGTTCACTTTAGATGAATTGAAAATATTTAAGAAAGAAAGTGGTTTCCTTCAGGAAATCAAGGGCATACACTTGTAAGACTCCTTGGAACCTTAACATTTCTAAAAATCATTATCAATTTGAATGTGTCTAGAAATAGGTTTATTAGCAGATAAACCTATTTATTAACAAATATGTTAATTTGTGCTTGTTTACACAAATTAATACTTCCTTTTCTATCTTTGCAAGGACAACTTCTAATGAGAAAACTTGCAAATGACATTTTGGTTTACCTAATAAATAAAATTTTGCATTGATTTTAGACTCATGAATCATAGCTTTACAACCCTTTATAAATTTGCTAATGACGTAAAGCCAAATTTCAATGTAGAGAATTAAGAATAAGAATAATACATTGCAAGGAAATTAGAAAATGGAAAACATAAAGATTAAAATTAGACTTAAAATGACAAAAATTTTTGAATAGCAAATAATTTATGCAAAATATGTTACCAAATCTGGGATGCTAAATAGTTGACACAAGTACTGTGTTTGACATTTAGTTTCATTTGAATTAGTAATAGAATTTGCTTCTTCCAACATTTACATCTTTTTTCTTTCTGACTTTATATATTTTCAACAAAAATTTGCTCCACAGTTTTTAAGTTCATTCTTCTTGAAGCTGCTTTTAAATTTGCTGTGACAAACCTGCATAAAACTAGATTTTATAGATATAATTTCTTTGGAAGAGATAAAAATTTAAAAGTTTGACATTGTTTTCAATTATTCTTTTCTTCACTGTTTTGATTGACCCATGTTAGACTGATGTATTGTCAATCTACTTTTGACGGCATGAATATAAAATGACAACATAAAAAGCGCTTCTAGTGCAACAGTAATTGAAACTTGCAGTTTTCCATTAAAAAAAAAACACAAGAATGCATGATTACTATTGATAAAGTAACAATATTTTCAAACAATAACCTATGTCAAGCAAACAGCACAAACAAATTGATTATTTCAGCTTCTGAAGACTCAGGTTTTCTTAATTTGATTTGAATTAACTTTATAATACAATTGTATAATCAGTATATGATCTGGGCTGGTGTCAAATTTCTGAGTTATTTCTTTGATAATTTGGAGGTGAATCCCATTATGGATAGCAATATAAACAATTTAGAACATATTAAGGATGTTTACAGTCTACTTGAGTGATAAAGTTCTCCACCATGGCTCATATCTATATTGAATGAGCTGTACATGTTTAAAATTCTTCCTCAGGAGAGAAATGATGTAGTGCACAATGCAAAAAAAATTCATATGTTTCCTTTGAAATGTTTCCAAAATACTGGTCTCACAGTTCTAAATAAAAAAGTTGTCTTAAGAACCAGGCACATTTTGCACTGACTGATGGTTACTTTTAGGTAAACCGCTATGGGTTAATTAGGATAAAAATTGCTACTGTACAATTATTATGCACTATACTGCCACCTTGGCCTGAAAATAATGAGATGTAACAAAAGTTTTTATTTGTCACTGGCAGCTGCACCTTTTAACTGTATCATAAAGTCTGTTGCTGTGGTTACAGCCTTTGTTTCCAGTGATGTTTTGTCCATGCTTTCCCCCAACCCTTAACAATGGTTACTCAAAAGAATGAAATAATGAGTCATTCATTCGGAAATATGTTAAAATATCCCTCTTTATCATTACATTTCACTGCTTAGAAACTAGGCTGTAATTCAAGGCAACAGTTAAGTCTGAGAACTGTTAAAAAAATCTTTGATTTTTTTTCATTTTTAAGAAAAACCTGCCTATGTAATTGAAGAACCTCTTACAAGTCTGAACAATTAAATCCTTTTTGGTTAATGTATTATTTCTGGAACAAGTAGATAAAATTCTACGCAGTAAGCATAATAAAAATCGTGCATGTTTCGCACAGCACAGAATTTTAGAGTCAAGGTTTCTGGGCACAAAAAGCAGTAACAAAACAGTCCTTACAAAACTGAGTAACTCTGAATAACACAAGAAATAATTTTTGTTAATTTAAAATTTTAGAAACTGAAATGTGTAAAGTTTTTAAAGTAAAATGTAATTAAATTATGGTACTGTACATACCAGTTGTTTCTACAATTGAAACTTTACAATATGAAAAATACATTAGCTTTGTACAGTTTTTACAGGTAGGTAGGATGAGTTTTGAAAAAAAAAGATTCTTTTATTTTTCAGGGTCATACTCTGTTTAAGTCAAAAAATACTGCACAACTTAGCTAGTTACAAAGTGTAGACTTAAAACAATTCATGTCTTCTTTATTTCATGAATCAATCTTGGATTTTTTGTTTATTTGAACAGGGGATTTTTGTGTTTTGTTTTGTTTTTAGAGTCCACAATGAACACATCTTCCTCATTTTGTCCTTGAGGTTACAAAGTTTGGTAGCAACCCCTGGCTACCAGTGATCTCAGTTAAGCTAGCTGCTGTTTATGGTCACTGATTCGGCCAGCTGTTGTGATTGTGCTCAGGTCCAGCTCAGTCTCTAGTTGTGTTTCCATCGTATCTTCCTGTGCATTCGTTTCAAAGGACTTATGGGAGAGAAGTTCATGATGCACCCCACAGTAACTTATTGTGGGCTGGTCGTATGCCAGAAAGGTTGACACATTCATTGATAAAGGTATCTGGGGAAAAATGACATGAGAAAAGTCAGTTATAAAAATATAGACAACTTTAGGGGAAAGATTTAGAGACTGAAGTGCTGACCTGACTAACCTCCATGGTTATTATATCTGTGGCCCAGGTGTCCCCACATTATCCCGCTAATGCCCCCTATTCTCATATAGTGAGATCAGTGCGACAGTTTTAAATCCTGGGATGAAACTGCTTAATTCTTTACTAGAAGATTCAGATAAGTAGTAGCCTACATGGTCTGAAAATGATAAAAGATTTATTGGAACAGTCAGAAAATTGCTTTCCCTAACTGGGAAAATAATTGTGTTTTTAGAACTGATAAACACTATTATTATTAGTGTTAATTATCCTATTATTTGGTTAGGATACAATAGAACAAGAGTGATTCTCAAACTTTAACATTCACGAAAATCACCACCCACTTCTTTAACTAGTCAACCCCGTGCCACCCAAGTTTTTCATCCAGTAGGTCTGGGATAGGTCCTGGAATCCACATTTCTTACAAGTTCCTATATGATGCTGGACTATTAATCCACACACCACCCTTCGATAACCATTGCAGAAGAGAATTATCTAGACAAGCCATTCTGGCTATTCTTACCCATAACTTCTTACTATTTATTTTATCATAAAGATTCCTTAAAATATTAATGTCTGTAGTTTGGTCCATATATCTAAAATTTAGATGAGCATAGAGAATTCCCAGGAAAAATCTATGGTTCCTATGAGGGTCCAAAAAGCATCAAAGGATGATGCTAGTTTGAAGGAACCAGTACTATACATGAGGAAGGGACTCCCTTGCCAACTAAAGAAAGCAAGTTCTAAAGGTGAGGGAAAAAGCAAGCATGACCATAGTGCGAAGAAGGGAAACACATGTTACAGACAAAGGGGAGCCTGAAATGTAATCAGATATCAAAGTCTAGAGATATTTCCTATTTCTTTTTCAATAAGATAAAAACTTGTCCTAAAAAGTAGGCAGATTTCAGGAACCTTCAGTCCTGATCTTGGTTTAATATCCTAATTACTAATTCATGCTGTTGAATTCTCTGGAGGATAAAAGCTTCTGCCATTCTTGTTTGGTGAACAGATAGAATGTATATTTGTTTGAGCACATCAGACTAAATTCCTTTCTGATCTTAGCTGAGATTAGAGTCCAAAGCTAAGAGAAATAGAAGGCCTAGGTATTATTTTTTTTATTAACTGCATCTTTACATTCTTTCCGCTTCTCTCCATGCGTTAGAACCATCTTTGCCCCTTCTGTTTCCATCCCTACAGTTCTACTTACATGTATTTCTACTTCAGTGAAAATTCCTGGAGCAAATATTAGCTTTTATCTCTTTAATAAAAGTAATCAAAAAATAAAAAATAAAACTAATCACTTCTTTTAAGATTATTTGCTTATAATATGAATATTTCAGCATATGAAATATATAGAGCTTAGTTCTTAGAGAGAGAAATATAATCCAGTTCATTAAATGAAATTCCAGAGTAACACTTCCTATTTATGTGGATTCTTAAGATTTAAAACATGAAGTTATCTGATGCGTGAATGAAAGATATCATACACTTTAAAAAATGGTCAAGGTGACTGAAAGATCGTAAAGAAAATGCTTAAGAATAAAATAGAATACTTCCATTTAAAATAAATAAGAATCTTGTTGTCACAGATGAAATAGCCCAGATAACTAAAATATATTTTTATGTAAAAGTAAATGTGCAGCATGAATAGATTTGAGTTATAGAAGAGAACAAAAATAGAACTGTTACTGGGTACACGAGTTTTACATTATCCTCTGGGAAATTAGTGCTCTGTAATGTGTTATGGGTCATATGTCTGTAGGATTTTATATACTTGTTCTTATTCATCATGGAAACTTAAGCCTCATATATGCAGAATCATTTCTGGCTTACTTGGAATTAACTCTACTGTGAATAATTTGTAATTTCTATGGTCATGATTTATGAAAAATAATAAACCATGATACATTTATTCTGTGTGTGTGTTTGTGTGTGCACACACAATTTCCTGCTTGATTTAACGTATCGAGGCTACTGACTGGTATGCAGAGTGCAAGTCCTAATTTGAACCATTATCAATTAAATAGCTTTCCGATGATCTGTTTTAAAAATCCCACATATTATTTTCTTTAGTGAGTTTCTTACAGTTGGGTATGTCTTATTTTGAAATACCTTATGCCATGATTATACTGTTTCAATATAAATACACATTTTTTCACATTTTAATATTTCTGAAATTAGGATGGAACTTATAAGCAATGTGAATGTTCAACATATATCATTTCCATGTAATTGAGAGTGCATTTTAAAGTTGATTCTATCTTATTAAGAATAAAATAACATAGTAAGATGTATCACTAAGTAGAATGTAACAGCTAGCTATTTCTGAATACAGCATCACAGTAGATTTTTCCCAGGTTGACCTAAATGATTTTGAAAATTTAAGAGAGTTAGCATTGGATATATACCCATGTGTATATATAGGGGTACACACATACAGATACATATATAATATATAAACATATATGTATATACACATGTATGTATAAAATTAAAGCCAATTACTTGTAGTTTCAAAATCATTTAAATCAGGTATGGAAAATGCAAATTTTGGTGATACATCGGTTTTGGACCACTTTTACATACTCATGACATTTATATAAGATTCATGTAAATATAGTATACATACCTATGGATATATACATGATATGGTATATGTATGCACATGTGTGTACATTTACTCAAATTTTTCAAATTGTGTTCAGGTAAGTCTTTGTTGAATTATGAATATTTTGCACTGACAATTTTATTGGAATGTCAAGTAAGATAATTTTTTAATATATAAAATATTTGGTTAAATTTAAGTCATTTCTTCCTCAATTTTTAATTTCTAAGTATTTTATACAGATGTAGTACAAGGTATGTTTATTCTTTTGTGGCTAATCAGATGGATAAAAATTATTGAAGCTGTATGATATATGAGGCACCATGCTTGACAATATGAAGAACCTAAATATCCGTGGAAGGACCAAGTGATTTAGGTATAGAATATGGTCAGTAATTTTCTTTTTAATTATACACTGTTCCCCCAATTACTATAAATAATAATTCACTAGATATTTACATCAAATACAATTGCTATCATGTATTTTAAAATATGTAGAATGAAAATAAATTTTACTTAAATTTAAAAGACCTAGTTCACTGTTTAATGAGATGACACTAAAAGGCTGTGCTATCTGGAAATACTTATTTCGTTAGAATATACATGTAGGATATCCATTTAGGAATCCAATGATTCCTAAATGTAATAAAAATAAAAATAGTCTCTATTATCTAAATTTGTAACGGAGGGATATTTTTGCTTCTAATTATTTATAATGAGAAAATTATTCTTTGTCAGAGCAAGTCTTCCTCATGAAAAATATTACATATATTGTTTGTAATATCTTTTCTTCTCTATATCAACATCATATGTTGATTACTTTCTCAGTGTAGGGTATTAGATTTTTATGTAAGTTAATTCAAGTAGGAAGTCAGATGCTGAGTGCAACACATTTTCTCCTCAAGTAGCAGTGCACTACCTGCTGCCTGACATCACGGTATTGCCTTAAGAGGTATTCTTTGGTTCTTCCATGAAGAGATTATCTGTCCCTTTCAAATTATAGTCAGTTGTTTGAGAATATGGCAAATGACAATTTGTGATAGTGCCATAATTTGAAAAAGGAGTGTGACTAGGATGAAACCTATTTATGTTTCAAATAAACTAAATCTAAAATGATAAGAAATTAAAATCTGCATATGGTATTTTTCACACCAGGGTAAACACCTGATGCAGAGGTTTGGGCAACGACTGTGAATTCAGCAATCTTTTGGGGTGGGGGGTGAGTTTCAGTTTTGTTGGGAGGGTATGTCCTTGCACCAAAAAATGACTGGTCGCTGGGTAGTAATGGAGAGGCTACCAGCTGGCATTAAAAAAACAAATCTGTTTGACTCAACCTTGTAGATCCCTTCCTGTCACCAACTCACAGTAAATTCCATTCTCTTCACATAACCATCAAGTGACCTTGGGTCCTTTTATTCTTTTCTTTTTTTCACAGTAACCTCTCTCTATTTCTCCATTTTTGCCTAATTTTTATTAACAAGGCCTCTCCTGTGATTAGGGTGTTCAACAGTACAGTCCCAATTTATGCTTATTGTCCCATTTTGACAATAAATGACTTAGTCAACCTACCTGAACATTAGCCAAATACATTATTTCATAAAATAAACAGTTACCCTAGGTGTCTGAACTAGCTAGTTGGAATAGGCTCAGGGAAGGGCAATAGGAAATTTAAATCTAATAAGGCATTTGCTACTCCAGATCTTTTGTTGGAAGGCTCTATTTAAAGTGTCCATAGAATCTTTTTGTCATATCTTTATGAGAATTAAGTTTCTTTCTATGAATTTACCCTGCTAAACTCCTATTTATCATTACTTCTGGTTTCTTTTAATCCTCTAAATCACCATTTTCCAAGAAAGGTAATTATTCTTAAGGCTATGAACTGTGGAGATTCAGGGGTATAAAAACTTACTCTCTAGAAAGCATTATCATGTATACTCTTAGCTAAGAAAATCATTATATGCTATTGTAATAATGAGTAGTAGTAGTTGACCCATTATTTAGGAAATTCCCTTAGGAAAAATTTCGATTCTGCTAAACTAGTAGTGTCTTGACATCAATGATATTTGCCCTAGCAGTAATTTTCCAGTGATGTGCCAAGTCTCATATCACTGTCTTGTATCAACATCACTGCTATGTACCTTTCACATAAAAAGTACAAAGTTAGATGATTAAAAATAACTAATTACTAATGGTATTTTTCCCATTCATATGTAATATTTGAGTTTGTGATTATAAAGGATAAGAATAGTTTTTTAAAGTTTCTAAGTTGTGATTAAGTAAAAGTAATAATTTTTACCACATATTAACTATGTAAGTAATATCTAGGTATATTTGTACAAATATCTGTGTATATGTATGAACATTCATATGAATTTCTCATAATTAGTTGGTTAAGGTCACTCAAGAATCTCTTCTGTTGGATAGAAAAGATTATTTTTAAAGTACAAAATACTCTGAAGAACAGAAAATGACAGTCTTCTTTTGTGAAGGAATAACAAAAAGGCTATGTTTTCCTTCTCTAGAATTCTCTCTCTAGTTTGCTTGGTAAGTGTTATCTCTGAATAGAGATTTTAGTAAGTATAAATATTTCTACTGATTGAGAGAATTCTCATGCTCTCCTCATATATTACAGGGGAAATCTTCCCATTTTTGTAAGACTGAATGTTATCTAGTAAGTTTTCTAACTCTCTAGGTTGTTGAAAAGATGATATTTTAGGGTTTTTGTAAATATCATTTTTGATCATCTGCATACAGTGAAAGAAACAGACTTCTTAATGAAGAAATTCAGTTTTTTGCATGTAGCCCTTATCACTATCAAGATGTTTTTCTGCATTTTATCTTGAAATTCAGAGGCGTATTATCTTCCTTTTATTTTTCATCTACTAAACTTAGGGGGTTTTCAGTTGAGTTTATTTCTACCTACTAACATATAAAATAAGAAATAGGCATTTCAGTCTTCTTCTAGTTAATGATATTTCTCTAATTTGTCTTTAAATTTGTTTCAAACTGAGCTCATTATCTCTGAATACAAACTGGTTCCTCTTCCCTGGTCCCTATTTTGTTCTAGGGAACACTTCTTAGATTAAGTCAGCTTAATCTACTCATTGTCCATCTACTTGGACTCCCTGCCTCTTGTTCCAAATGCCCCATGATTTGCCAGTTACTTTCTTGACATCAATGACAGGCACACACATCTGTCATCTCTGTTACCACTATCTCGGCTCAAAGTATCATTACCTTTTTCACCTTAGTGACTATGCCTGGTCTCCCTAATCTGTAGAATTGCCAGTAAAACTGGGCATTTATAAATTTATCCTGGAGGAAATTAGCTATATTTTTAATTTAAATGTAAGCAATATGTAGAAAATAGTAAATACTTTCTTCTTTTGTTTTCCTTTTTTTGGGGGGTGGTCATGTCTAAAGCATTATTCTTTGTCTTTGGAAAGAAGTGGGATTTAAAGTATACTTTATTCTGGGAAATTAGCATCCTTAAATATATTATTTACATATATTCCTTAAATATATACATGTATATATTTATGCATGTATGTTTGTGTATGTATCACACTGTCTTAAAATTCTCAGTTTACTTAAAGGAATGTTTTGATTTCTAAAAAATACACTTGCTGATGACTTTATTCTTGTTCATTTTGATGCCTCTACTTTCTGTTTCATTTATATAAGCTGATTTTCATAACTAGCTTTGGGTTTTGCTAAGGTATGCGCAATTTGATGTGTGTTTGGAGATTGGCTAGCAACATTTATTTTGTCCTATCAAGCTTGACCTTTATATACAGGCTGGTAGTTTTACTTAGAGTCAAAATAGAAAGCTGTCCCTTTGGTATTATTTGAGTAATATTAAGAAACTCTTGATTGAAAATACCTTTTCTACCGGCTTGACTCCCAGCTTGAACATTTTGTCACTAATCACTATTCTAATCACTATTTTGGTTTCTAAGTGTTGAGGCAGTTGATAAAATGTAAGTGCTATATGAGATAAATAGTGTAAGCAATTATCACACTGCAGCTTGGGTCCCTGGCAGTGTCAGGGACGGCCTAGATGTTACCTCAGGTTCTACCTTAGTTTCTTTAGGATTTCTGCAGCTGTTACTCTGCCTAGCCACCTGGAGAAGCTGTGGGCATTTGTTGCATCTGTCAGTTGATGCATGGCCTGCACACGTCTGTAATATCCTCTTCATTATTTTCATTCATTAAGCATTTACTATGTAGCATGGGTACTATACTACATGCTGGACAGAGGTTGCCTATTTTAAGCCTTCTAAGACTAACAGTTAAGAAAAGGAAGACTTAGATAGTTTAAATAATTTGTATAAAGTCACTCGTCTAGTGAGTTGCCTATGTAGTTGCCTGCCTTCTTAACCACTACATTTTGTTGCCTGTCACTCTAATTCTTACTGGCCTTAGAACCTAGAGAGCTGAACACAATATAGGCATCTGATTCTCTGTAACACTAATTCTCAACATTTAGGTCTTATTTCCATTAGTGTGAACATTAAGATTTCCTATGTTTATACTGTAGTTTTATGATGCTTCTTTGCACATTGGGTCTTCAGGAAAGAAGCGTAGTTTATGATGGATTTAAGATGTGGGTAAGATAGTGACAGCTCAAAATCAGAGTTCTCTGCTTCTTACTACACTCATATTGACCAATACAAGGCATAGAAAAAAGAGTCCAATCTCGAAAACACTCAAGACTGGGACAGGAACCTTAAGTATACTCTTGGATACATATATGTGTAAAAATGTTCAGGAAGACCTTTGGGGTTTTTAAAGTTAGATCCCTGTGTTGACTTAGAAATTGGCAGATATTTTCCAATTAAAATATGTTAGCTTTTCTTTTTAACAAAATGTGCAAAAAGAAACTTGAATTAATTTGTAGTTTGATTATTTTGTTTCATATGAGACCATACTTGTCTTGAATTTTTTCTTTATGTAAAACATAGCTAGGCAGGTGCTGCAGAAGTACAGGACTGGGAAATGGAGAACAAACATGATGAAGACACAATTTCTGCTCTCTGGCAAAATTATAGGCTTGTGAAAGAGATGGACAAATGGTGCAAGATAGTAAAGGAAGGCAATGGATGGGGGGCCTAGGAGATAAATACAGTACATGTGTTTCTGCCTACACACAGACACACACACACACACACACACACACACGTATATACACATATGTATACTCTGATTGGCTGATTCGACTAACTATATCATTCATCCTTTATGTGTGTCAAATGAGGTAGCTATCTTTTTTCTTTGAAAATAATGTTGTTTTTGAGATTTATTGGCAAGAGTCCATATTGCTGAGAAGTGATTCAATATTTACTTTATGGACTCTCCCACAGAGATAATATACTTTACTTTGAAACTGATTTATTTGTTCGAAGAGCAATCTATCTCCTGGAACTCTTTAGCATTCCAATGGTTAATTGGTGTTAGTACAACAGGCTGTTGGATCATTAATTTTAATTATCTTGATTCTACTAGTAAATTATTTTTTAAGAAAGCACTTTCAAGAAGCACATAATTAAGAGCCTGAACTTATGTTGTCTATCTTTAAATTTAAAAACCTAACATTTGAAAATACCTTTACAATTCTTAAATGTAATCCAGGCCCTGGTACTTAATTTTTATATTTTCTTAAGAGCTAAATTGCCAACTAAAGTAACAATTACTATTCTGAGGTCACAAGTACAGTCCTCCCTCAGTATCCATGGGGGATTGGCTCTAGGACTCCCGATAGCAAAACCTATGGGGGGGGTCCCTTAGGTTTATATAAGTCCCTTATACAAAGTGGTGTGTAGTACTTACATTTAACCTACACACATCCTGCCATATATTTAAAATCACCTGTAGATTACTCATAATACCTAATACAATGTATATGCTATCTATGTAGTCATTATACTGTATTGTTCTATTTGTATTAATTTTCATTGTATTGTTATTTTTTATTGTTTGTTTTTCTCTTGTATATTTTCAGTTTGCAGTTAGTTGAGTTTATGGATGTAGAACCTGTGGATATGGAGGGCTGATAGTATAGGATAATAAGGCAGGAACACAATATAAATTTGCAAATTTTCAAGTGTCTGTAACTTGAGAATAATGAGAGACAAAATATTGTTTGCAGGAACATAATGACAATTCTTTTAGTGGTATTTGTGCAAAAACATTATAGTGAAATCCTGCAGAGTTAAAATATAAAGTGAAAAAAAAATTAAGAGTTCTATTTGAAAGGTCACAGTTCTCCTTGCATCAAAGTGCATTTAAAGTAAGGAAAAAACATTCTGAATTTTGGTAGCTTTATGGGTGTCTTGCAAATTTGTCTTTCAGTAATGACCCTAGTCCATCTAAGTAACAGGGAGAGTCTTACATAATGCAGGCACCTTTTATCTTTGCAATAAAAAATCTTAACTATTTAAATAATGTGGCCACTTTTGAATATATTTTGTGTTTTATGAAGCATTTTGTTTCAGTTTTGCAAGAAAAAAATATGGATTGGATATGTGCATTGTTTTTATAAATTCACATGCTAATGTCTACAAAACCAAAGAGAAATATTCATTCATTAATTTATTCACTCATTCCTTCAATGAAGGTTTGCTGAATGCCTTCTCTGGGCCATATGCCAAGTTCTTGTCCTGAAGGGTTCTGGATGGAACATAAGCCATTCCAATACATGCCTAGCAAGCAGAAGAAAGAGGATTCCATGTAGGAAAAGCATTTCTTATCTCCCCATTTGGCATCTCTCAATTTTTCACTCATTCACTCACTCACTTACTCTCTCACTCTTGTTCTTGCTTTCTTTCTCTTTAAATTATCATGTTATTTCCACATGATATTATTGTATGTCTGTTTTTAGATTATGTCTTTATTTGCACAGATCTTTTATCTCATATTAGACCATAACCTTTTTGAGCACAAGAATCTATGACTAATCATATTTCTCCATGCCTTATATTGTCTCACATGATTCCTTAAACTTATTAAGCACTATATGTGTATTTATTGAATGAATGAATACTTGAATGAATGAAATAAAAGAGTAAGGATTAGTTAATATAGTCTGAGAAGAAATCACAAACCTCCATCCCCTGGTGACTGGGCTTTATAGGAACTATATGACTGAGATAATCTATTAAAATCGAATTATGTAAGGATCCAGGCCATTATGACATTAGCTTAGAGGTAGAGGGCTAAAATGAGTGAGCAGAAATCCACACTAATGATGAGGCACATGGCACTGCATTATGATGTTTGAGATCCACTTTATTTTTTGTTTGATTTTAATTATTTAAAAATCCTTTATTATTTTTATTTAAAACTTTATTTTAAACTTATTTTAATATATTTATATTAGAGAAGGTATGAATTGTATATCTAAATGTATAAAACTTTTTAAAAGAATATTAAAAATAAGATAATCATCCCTTAATTTGGTGATTTTCCCCCTATAAATTGCAAAATGTTATGTCTACACTTTATCATCTAATAACTTCCACAATATCTGTGTTTTTCAAACTCTTTAGTGCTTCCTGGAAGCACTGCTCATGATCTCCAGGAGTTTGATGCATCTGCCAAATTAGCTTTTCCACTAATGGACTCTGCCCTGGACCCTTCTGTGTTAACCTGTTTTATTTTTGTAGTGCCAATGAAAAGTGATGTTTCTCTTTTACTGAGGCAAAGCAAAATGCCCCAAAGTGTGTTCATTTACATGTAAATCTTTCTGCACAGCCCAGTGCCTGCTAAATTGGTACTATTACCAGGTAAAGTGATGAGACCTAAATTGAAACTATGGCTCAAAAGCCTCTCTAATCTTGGTGCTGTGTTTCCAAATCCGTTTCTTCATACTGCTGTGCAATGAGGTACGGTTGCTAATCAGTATGAAAACATCTCATTCTTCTTTTCCTTTGTTTAATCCCCTTGGAAATTGTAGTCACGACTGTCCACTGGAGGGTCTTATAATAACGCTACATCAGTTAATGTTTTTGGTCTAGGTTTATATAAGTATGGCAGAATGAAAATTACATTATATTAAAATTATAAAGCAAACAAACTTATAACAGATACTAGTGTTTGGAATTGTTATAGAAGCAACTGGTGGAAAGAACTTTCCATATCTATGACTGATAGGGTATTCTGGTCTCATAGAGAGGCTCTATATGTGATTTCCCTGAACACTGGCATTTATGTTTGTGTGTGTGTCTCATGACTTCTAATAGCCCACTTGCTTTCCAACTGGCATTTTCTTCCTTACTATATTAAGGTAGTCTTCACATTCTTTATAAAACAGACTATGTTTTTGACATGCCTGATCTAAAAATAGTTTGTCCTGCTTTGGCAGGACTTGGATATTGCAGAGGAGCAATTCAGGATTTGCTGAACCCAAGCAGCTGACATCCAAACAGGCTTTCAAATGATGTGATTACTTACTGATAAGCATTGAATTTCTCTTCAACTTCATTACTAAATTAATTGAGACTTTGGTTGAGATTATCTCCCAACTAAATGAAGTGATATTCTGTATGTATCTGCCAGGTTGCATAAAAATCTTGCACCTGTTTTAGTTCAAGTAACATTTTTTAAAGAAAATCCTTCAGATGAGTTTCATTTTATAGGGATGAGGTCTTGCTATGAATGTCTTCAAAATTTATATTTATATCCACAGAAGTATGAAAAAATATATGCTGTTTCTTCCACTCTTCATCCATTTATCTATCCATCTATCCACTAATTCATTTATCCATATCATATCCATCCATCGTTATTGAATATCCTAGAGATCTCGGGTGAATGAAACCAATTCCCTGATTTTACAAGCAAGCCATTTTAAACACCATGTTCCTAGGGTGGAATTATGTGTAGAATATGACGGGAGTGGAGGGAAAGATCTTCTGCTGTTACTGTGAGGCTTTATATAGATAATGTCATGTTTAAGCTGGCCAGGTTGGTCTTATTTATATATTGTTGCTATTTCATTGATATTAACATCATCTATCTCTCTAGATTGTAAATTCAATAGAGAATAAAGACTTCTCAAGGTTTGTGCAGGCTTGCGTATTAGTAAAAGTTTGAAAATTCTTGAGAGTGGAAAGACTAGCAGGGAACTGAACAGATTATAACCAAGTTTATGTATTTACATTTGTAATGAAAATATCATAATAAGGGATGAGTTAATATGTAAAGGTAAACTAATTCATTATTTCAAATTTTTATATGACACAAACATAAACTTTAAAAAGTAAGTCTGACAATACAGCTATTATTATTATGCAATAAAATACTTCTTGTTGATATTTTAATAAAGATCAACTTCTAAATTTTATTAGCACACATAGATTATATGAGGGTGACTAACGTTGACTGATTGGAGGTAATGTTGGAGGGTAATGTGGTGAGTAGCTCTTCTCAGTGTCTTACCTATGTTTTTTACTTTTAGTCCCTCATTTTTTTTTCACAGTTACATCTAGCATTTACAAATTAGGGTCCATTTTTTTTTTTACTTTATTTCATAGGATGTAGTATTTCTTTTGTTTCTTATAAACAAGAAGACTAGTCGTATTTTTGATTACTATTATGTGATCAGCCACATATATATGTAGATAATTTTCTTTCAACTATGGCTTTGATCAAAACAAGTTAAAAAATAAACTACATAAAAAATGTGAGGTGTTATTCTTGATAGTGTATCTTGTCTCATTAACAATGTAATTATTTGGTTTTCACTCACAGTTCAAAGTAGATATGGAATGCAATTAAAAATTAAAACTAATTCAGACCGTATTTGGACAGTAAATTTGAAGCTCAAGGTTAAGATCTTCAGTATCATTAGGATACCCTACTTAGAGAATATGTTTTAACTCCTTTGACATGTTTTGATATTTATAACATACAAGGCACAAATATAACAATATGAAGGAGTTTTATGTAATTATTTTAAACTGGTTTTCTTATTATTAGATCCTATCATTTATCCTGCTAATCTATAACCTGAATGATATAAAATCAACAATGAAGGAAAGGATGAACTTTCATTTATAAACATAGTCTAGGCAGATTTTTTATGTGATATAGCCTTCTCTATGAAAAAGCTTAATCTTATGCTTTTATGAGTAATAGCAATAATTTATTATTTCTCATTCTATTTACTCTGTTATTTAAGTGTCCATTATAAAAGTTATCAAAGTATCTGTTATCCATGTAGTAAGATTGGAAAGGCAGGACTGATCATGAATCTTGTAAAAATATATGGTTAAGGAAATCTAATGTAGGATCAGGAAGTTTTCTAATCTAAAGGGTGAAAATGATTTTTTCTCATGGCTGAGGATGTTCTCCTGTGAATGAAATTTAGAGTAGGATTATAAACAATATTTACGTTAATATATATTTTAATATTTGGTTCTCCACTTCAGATTTAGCTTTAAAATGTATTCATGGTGTTGTGATAGTCAATTAGATAATATAAAAATTTTTAACTTGGTCGTGGTTAGTGACTGTTTCCCAAAAGGAGCGTATTTGGTATTTTCTTCCTATTATTTTTCCTTCTCTGTAAGTATCTGTGGAATTCTCACTCCAGGTGTAGATTTTTGCCAACCATTTGAGGATAACTCAAGGAACAATACATATGAGGGCAGATTGCCTAAATCTCTGAGCTTCCATTATCGTTCTGAATATATGCATACCAAGTTAAAAGTGATAAGTGAATTTGAGATTAGTTATAAATATAGGTGTTTTAATATATCATATTTTGTGCTTGTTTAGAAGGAAACACTGGAGCTCCTGATCCTACCTTCTCCCTGAAAAGTGTTGCAAAGCAAGGCACCTCTTCTTTGAACTGGCATTGACCTTGGAAACCATTATATTTCTAGCTGAATTGACTGTGTCCCTCTCCCTTCCTAATAGAGAACTGATTAGATTTTTCGTACCTTTATTTTTATTCTCTTCATATGCTTTTTAATTTTGCTTTGATTACTTACATTTTAATAAAATACTTGTAGCTTTTGCAAGTAAATCAGACTCTTAAAAAGTATGTAATGGGAACCATCCCAATGTTTATGGGGAGAACTAATGTATTTTGAATGCCTTGGCTGTTTATTTTAGTGATTTCTTAATTATTTATTAAGGGATGTGAAACTGAGACATATATGTATCATTGATAGGGTAGAGGGAAAGCCACATGGTTGCTTAATACATGCATAAGTTCTTATTGTGAAACTGCTATCACTGTCTAGTATCTGAATAATTCTTAGCTTCTTCTCAAGGAAAATTAAAATGTACAAATTCTGAAAAACAAAAACAATTCACATATTACTCAAATGTAGTTAAAATTAGCACGTTGTTGAAATGTGTTGAGGTAGACAACGAAACATTTAACACAGTGGGATCGGGTTATTCTGCTTTAGTGGGGGTGGCCAGGAAGATAGGACTATACTTTTTTTTTTTGCACTGAGACAAATTTCCTAGATGGTAGCCCCAAGAAAGAACATTGAATAACTTATTGGAACTGTTTCCTAATCATTATATTGATTGCTTGGTCTTCATAGTGTATTAAATGAAAAGGCAGCTATTTGGCTTATATTTGTGTTATGGTGCTAAGCCTGCACTTTAGACACTTTCTTTTTACTTGAGGACATTAGCAATGTGGTTTCGAAGAAAGGAAGTTTTTTTTTTTTCTCAGATTAGGTAGACCTATGGATATTTAAAGGGATTCAAAGTTTAAAAGGCTAAGTAATGAAGGTCTTTATACCAGGATGCTTAGTGGTCCCCTGATCACACTTGCCCCTCCTGACCCTTAGGTGAACACCTGCTTTATTGTGAGAACACACAGGTGGCTTCTGGTAGAACTCATGACTATAGCAGAAATGGCTGTCTGGTTCAGCAATCCAGTTAATGCCTCATGAGCACTTAATTTCCTTGATGTAGTTAATATAGGAGGTGGGTGGCTTCTAGTCAACAAAATCTGGTTAATTGCTTGACTCATAATATTGT
Source organism: Pongo abelii (assembly GCF_028885655.2). Lineage (NCBI taxonomy): Eukaryota > Metazoa > Chordata > Mammalia > Primates > Hominidae > Pongo > Pongo abelii. Next base: position 77,136,031 of record NC_071993.2, read on the forward strand.
GGTCCATCCCCCAGACTACCCAGTTTAGAACATGCCTCCAACCAGTTTCATGACTGATATCTAATCCTTAGGATCTCTTTTAACATTCATATTCAGAAATCCTCTTCTCTATGCTGATGCAGAAGTACTTTATTTTATCTTTAGAAAAAAGGATGTATCTTTCAGAGAAAGGGCCCTTCTTGGAAATAACATATTCCTATCTAATTCCTGCAGGGTTTCCTTTTTTCTCCTGCGGGCCAGCTGTGTTATTCAAAGACCTTAGTGCTTTCCTAGGAGGCTTGTGAAGTAATTGAGAATTTGGTAGGAAAGAAAGTGATTCTCAACTTCTTACTATAGTAAATGCATTTCTAGAGATTACGGCCTTAAGTATAGCCCTTTGCAAAATCTGCTTGGGGGTTTAGGGTTTTAAACTTATGCCAGGAGTGATATTGATTAGGCATTTTCTGCCTTGCCTATTAGCTCTTCCTTCTGCTCAGTGCTAGCGAAATCACAATTTGTGCCATGAAAATCACCAAGGCAATAAATCTAGCACTTATGACTTCAATGCATTATTGAGAAGAAAGCACAGATGGACTACAAGGGAGCAAGCAGTGGTTAAAACCAACCAATATATTTGATAATTAATAAATGTAACGGGGGAAATGAACAGCAAATGAAGGAGTAGCAGATCCAATTTTTAACTAAAATGTAATATAAAAATTCTCTGTTTTTTAATTTTAAAAAATCCTCTCTATAGCATTGAAAGAAAATTGGTTCTTGAGAATGCTGACTGCAATCTGCATCAACTTTGGGTCCAGCTTAAACTTCTAACAAAGGTAGCCTAGGTACTCCTATTTTGTGAACATTAAGTTTCAGGAACTGTGTTATGTGCTGGTAATTCAAAGATAAAGCATGAATACTGTTTTCAAGGAGCTCTAAGTCTTTAATAGGGATCCATGCATATAAACATAACTAGTGAGTAAACTAGTGAATAAACAGGGCTATATACTGGCTGCAGAGGAGGGCATGATCACCTCTGCTGGGCTAGGATCAGGAAAGACCTCAGAGGGGAGACTCTTGAGCTGAGTCTTGAAGGAAGACAAGGAGCTCGTTCAGAGAAAAGTAGGAAGACTGTTCTAGGCAGAAGCGCAGAGGCATGAGACAGCATAGCTGGTCCAGGAGACTAGAACTACTCAAAATGGCAGGAGCAAAGAATGTAGATGGAGCAACAGTGACAGGTATACATATGAGAATACAGGCATAGCAAAATGGTAGGCGAGAGATGATGAGAGCCTGAAGTCAGATACTAGCAATGAGGGTGGAAACAATGGGTCAATTTACATCATTTATTAGATTGGTGACCTTGGACAAGTTAATTAACCTCTCTGAGCCACAATATTGGCGCTGTTAAATGGATATAATAATCTGCATCTTACAGTTTTGTTGTTAGTACTAGAGAAAATATATTTGTGTTTCCTGAAATAGTAAGTTCTCAATAAGTGAAAGAGATGATTATATTACTACTGATTGATTGAAAAACTCCTCATGTCCTCTCTTTTTCTACATATTTCACTGCTTGTCACTCTCATATCACTGTTCAATATATACCTGAAATGAGCTTAGAGAATTAAGCATTTTAAATGCCCTGCCAACAGTCATTTCTCCAATAATTATTACTGTTGCCACATTAATCTATATTTGAGATGTAATCAAATTGATATGCTCAAAAATTTATAAGCTCTGTCTGTCAGAACTGAAGGAAGGAGAGAGAAACATTTAGACATTATTAAAATTGTTGGCTTATTATTGGAAAGCATCACAGTTTAAGTGCCAAATATCCAACTAGGGTAAATATAAGGGACTGAGGATTCTAATATAGGATGCTGATTTATTGTTTAGCTTTAGGTAAGTTACTTCACCTTTTCTTTTTCTTTTTTTTTTTTTTTTTTGAGACAGAGTCTCGCTCTGTCGCCCAGGCTGGAGTGTAGTGGCCAGATCTCGGCTCACTGCAAGCTCCGCCTCCCGGGTTCATGCCATTCTCCTGCTTCAGCCTCCCGAGTAGCTGGGACCACAGGCGCCCGCCACCACGCCTGGCTAATTTTTTGTATTTTTAGTAGAGATGGGGTTTCACCGTATTAGCCAGGATGGTCTCGATCTCCTGACCTCGTGATCCGCCCCCCTCAGCCTCTCAAAGTGCTGGGATTACAGGCGTGAGCCACCATGCCCGGCCGTTACTTCACCTTTTCTATGCACATCTGTAAGATGACGAAGATGATGCCTATTGAATAAATCCAATAAGCAAGCTTAAGCATAGGAATGATAAATAATAAAACATAAATTTCCTCTCTGAGGAGAAAAAAAATAATCTCACGTCAGTAGATGTATTGCGATGCTGGGACTTAACATTCTAAGTGGGAATTATATGCAGAATTCAGTTTTTTCATTAACATCAGTTTATTTAAATGTGTTCCTGACTTCCATAATTTTGTTCCATTCTTTGGTAGTTTTGTTTTACGTTGTAGACAGCAGATTCTCTGTGAAAGGCAGAAATTTACCTGCTGATGCTTCTCTTTCCACCCCCATAAGATACTGTAAAATAAATGGAAAAATACCATTTCAAAACCTAATCCAGCAGAAAATGGCTCTAACCTGCAAAACAATCCAGTAGTTCATGTAAAGGGAATAATTTTCTTTCTTGAGAAAAGGGAACTTTTTTAACGAAATACAAGCACTTGTGGCTGTCACCCCTTCTGGTTCTTCTTGCCATGCCCTCCCTGCCTCTCTGGATCCCAGCAAGAGGCAGGTTAAATTCTGTGTGCTGTAGGAAGACTTTGGAGAGAACAAAACAAAACCAAAACCTTGTACAACTACCCTCCCCTAACTACAGCAATTTTTTATTTTACTCCTCTCTTGACACTTCTTACATGCTGCTGTGTGTTAGTGACTATCTTTGTGTGTGTGTGTGTGTGTGTGTGTGTGTTTTGTTTTTTTGAGATGGAGTCTTGCTGTGCCACCCAGGCTAGAGTTCAGTGGTACGATCTCGGCTCACTGCAACATCTGCCTCCCGGGTTCAAGAGATTCTCCTGCCTCAGCCTCCTGAGCAGCTGGGATTACAGGCACCCGCCACCACGCCTGGCTAATTTTTGTATTTTTAGTAGAGATGGGGTTTCATTATATTGGCCAGGCTGGTCTTGAACTCCTGACCTTGTGATCTGCCCACCTTGGCCTCCCAACGTGCTGGGATTATAGGCGTGACCCACCGCGCTGGGCCGTGACTATCTTATGTTATGTTTTATCTTCCTAATTGTAACACAGATGCTTAATTATAATACTTTGCCTTTTCTATTGTTTCCTCTGATCCTCGGGAGATATTTGCGAATTTATTGGCTTTATTGGGGTTTTCTAAACCTAGAAATAAATGTTTTATGTAGATTGCTCATCTTTTAGATATTATATCTAGGAACTGCCCTATCGCTGTGTTCCTTCTGCAACTGTGGCAGAGAAATGGCAGCAAGCCAAGCCATGGCTTACATGGCCATGATGTCTGTATTTATGATAGTTTCTTAAATTCCTAGGACTCTTCCCCTTGTTCTATAACACAGAGTTTCTTTGCACAGCATGTGCTCATAAGTTAACCTTGCATACATCCCCACACAAAAAATACAGCCAGCAGAACATCAGAGAAACCAAAAGGGGAACGCAAATCTTGTCTCTGAAACTTATAAATATGGATTATTCCTGGTCCTCCCAGATATTATGAATTATTGGTGGCTTGAAATTCATAGTGTACATTCTAGTTGAAGTGGATTAAGAGGGTCTTAGAAATTGTATCCAAACTTCAGAAAACTCTTAATGGGAGCCAAATTATGCCAGTGTTCTAAGTCACATAATCAAATGAAGTGGTCTACTGCATTGCATTGGCATATTCTGTCTCTCTCTGCTTTTGCATTGTCAAAATTACAGGTGTCCTGCTAACCTTGCTCTGAATTTTGAGAATTGTGATGTTAAGAAGACATCAGAGGGCCGGGTGCGGCGACTCACATCTGTAATCTCAGCATGTTGGGGGGCCGAGGTGGGCAGATCACGAGGTCAGGAGATCGAGACCATCCTGGCTCACACGGTGAAACCCCGTCTCTACTAAAAATACAAAGAATTAGCTGGGTGTGGTGGTGGGTGCCTGTAATCCCAGCTACTTGGGAGGCTGAAGCAGGAGAATTGCTTGAACCCAGGGGGCGGAGGTTGCAGTGAGTTGAGATCTCACCACTGCACTCCAGCCTGGGCAACAGAGCGAGACTCCTTCTCAAATAATAATAATAAAAAAAAAGGTATCAGAAAAAAATTTATAAATCATAATAATTGCCTTGACTTTGTTTTCCTAAATAATTTAAGGGGAGTAACATTTTGTTGGTCCCTCTCTAAAATATTTTTCTTTCTGATCATTTTCTTTCTCATTTCCTTACAGAACAAATATTCACACACATAAACTTTAGAGCAATTGTGCTTTAGGGCTTTTGACACTGTACCTTGGCCAGTTAGTAGGCACTATAGTGCTACAGTCTTGGAAGTACACATTAAGTCTTTCCAGAACTTGAACTGGGGGAAGGTCACTCTTCATGCCCATTTGAGGATGTTTACTGAGATCAAGCAAAGAACCTAAAAGTGGTGTTCTTTTATTTGGAAGTACATTTTAAGTCTTTCCAGAACTTGAATTGGGGGAAGGTCACTCTTCATGCCCATTTGAGGATGTTTACTGAGATCAAGCAAAGAAACTAAAAGTGGTGTTCTTTTATTTGGAGACTTTCAGAATACCTTTGTTAGAGGTTATTACTCCTGAGAGAGAGCTGTTAAGCTGACTGAAGTTTGGGTAACTGGGATTGAGTTGGTCCAAGTATGACCCTGGTCTGTGGTCTAGTTAGTATATATCCTGCTAGCTCAGAATTATCCAAAGTAACAGATAGTTATACATAAAATTGAACTTTCTAAGCTGTTGGTGAGATTTGTGTTGTAAATCACTCATATTCTCTCTCTCTCCCCTTCCCTTCCTCCTCTATTAATCTAGAAATATAGAAATCTAGATAAAAAGATTTCGATCTTTCTTTATTAATTTTGTCTCTTATTAGTAATTTTATCTCTTTTCTTTATTAATTCATGCATTTAATAAATGATCACTGAGTATGTATAATATGCCACCTACTGTCTTAGGTGCTAGTGAGATGCGCGAATAAATAGAAATAGATATTATCATAAGGGGATACACATTAGACAATAGTTATACAAATATAAGATTACAAATTTTGATGTTGGTTACAGAGGAAAAATACAGGGAAGCAGTCTTTCAGGGTGTTGCATCATAGAAGATTTTCCTAAGAAAGTTTCACAAGAGTTGAGATGAATGAATCAAGTAGAAAGTGGGAGGAAGCATGCTTCAAGCCAAGGTAACGCTGTGCAAAGGATGAGAGGCAGGCGGGGGACAGAGAATCCAGAATGGTTGGACTGGAGATTACAGGGATATGGCAGGATGGGGGAGTGGGGCAAAGGGACTGGGTCAGGTTGGACTCAAAAAGCCATCAGGGCCACTAGTTCCTTGTAGGCCATTTTATAAATTTTTAGGGATTTTGAAGGATTTAGACTTTATCATAAAGCCAGTGGAAGCCAATGCAGGATTTAAGCACGAGAGTGATAAGAACTGATTTGCACTGACAAAAGTTCATTCTGGAGATGAGGGACAACGAAGGGCCAGAGCGAACATGTGCAAAGCTGTTCAAAGGCTACTGGAAGATCCATGAGAGAAGCAAGATGGCAGTGTGGATGCAGGGAGTGGCCACAGAGATGGAGGAAATTTAGCAGGTTTCAGGAGTGATTGAGGTAGAGGATCAGGATTTGCTGAAGGGATTAGGAGGTCTCAGAGGAATGTTTAGATTTCTGGATGCACAAATATCTTCATGTTGGGGGCATTCCCTGAAACAAGAGACAATGCAAGTTGCTTTGGCGGTGAGTTTGGTGTTAGATGTGATAAAGACGAGGAGATTTTAATATAGTCTAATGGAGATGTCATGGAGGTACTTTGTTCAATTCTAGAGCTTGAGAGAGGTTTGGGCCAGAGGAATTAGTATGACAAACAGAGGATATGTCAATTGATTTTATTGCAGTAGAGCATTTTTCTAAAGGTAAGTTGAACATTCCTTTTGAAAGTTTCTCTTAGTTTATGTTGTAGTATTTTTATTTTCCCCCTTACCTAAATTTACAAATTCAGTCCCCTGTACCATGTTTGGTTACCTGGAATTTCATTCTATCCAATATTATTTTCATGCCTTATTTATCTTTGGTTTGAATGTAATATGACATTGAAACCTGTTATTTGTATTCAATTTTTAAAGAAACGCTTTTAGATTTTAAAAGTCAGGCTTCTCTATGTCCTCAAATGAATCTGACTTACTTTATAAGAAGAAGGGCTTGGCATTCTGATGGAGTCCTGGAAATAGATTCTTGGAGACACAGCTATGTGTTGGTCTTCCTACATTTGTCTCTGTGATTGTGGATTATGATGCAGATGGACTTTGCTCCTTTCCCCTGCGCTATGCAGCAAAGTGACCTTGAGCAAGCTGCCAGCCCTACTGGGTCATGATTACTCATATTTTGAGGAGAGGATTGAAGTAACATGATCTCTGAAGTTCATTTTAGCCTTAAGATTCAATGAAAAGTTAGCATTAATCCTAGGAAAATAGTTAGAGATAAGGATGGAGGGGTGCAGTTATTTTAAGTGCTGGAAAAGTTGTAGCTCTCTGGAGGAACTGAATCTTCTGAAATTATTCACTTTGTAATACAGGGGAGCCTAAAAGGTCCACCCTCCCATCTTTCTACATATGCTTAAAGGCAGTTAAATTGCTGCTAAAAATGTGAAATGGAGGTGTGAAGATTTCTGGAGGCAATTAAGTAGTTCTGCATTTCACTGGTAAATTCTATCATTCTTAAAAAAAGAGAGATAGAGGTTTATATAAAAATGGAGAAAAAGGAAATTGCATGTGCAGATGTAAAATACCATCTGTGCTTCTGGATTCTTTCCATGCTCCACACCTTCATTGAAAGAAATTGTTGATTGAAAGCTCAGATTTTGCTGGCTAGTTATAAAAGCTTCCTGTGTTGCTTATCATGCATTTTAAAAATAGATGGCTTTGAATGTGTGAGTTAATTTTTAACCTCATTTGCCGAGGCCTCCTAACTCCAGAAGCATGCTTTTAGTGAACCCACAGTTCAGTTCATATTCAATGCAATTAATAGTAGTGGGCACTTACAAGGTGCCAAACTTCAGAATGTCATAGCTTCCTTTTCCTCCTAGTGGTAGGTTGGGCCCATCTGATTTCCTAGACTGGAGCACTTCGTCTATATCTTACTTTGAGAAAATATTAAACATTGGCAGAACTGCAAGTATGTAGTCTCATGAAGTTGGAGAATCTTGTCTTAGGTATTTCCAACTTCACCTTTCTTATCTCTTTTCCATCTTAATAGTGGCAGGTGTCCTACTTGTGCCCAGACCCAAGTCAACTCTGCTCTCATTTACCTCTTACAATGAATTTAAGTAAAACGGGCATCTCTCTCAGGGTAACTCTTTTCCTAATGGTGGAATGAAATGCTTGTTCTTGTTAATACAGTTTTAAATGTAACCATTGCTTTACCTACTTACGGATAAAGTAGGCTTTGATTTTTTTTTTTAATTTAAGATTTCTGACCATTATATTTTTCTTTAAAATTGTTCAGTTAAGAGCATTTTAAATAGTAGTGTGTGAGTGTGTGTGTGTGTGTGTGCAGAAATCCTTAGAAGTGACACAAACAACCAAATTTGTATCCCTCTTCTCTGAGCCTTAGTAACTACAAATGTATCTGAATTGTTCAGGTACCAAACAGCTCTAGGAAACAAACTTACTATTAGAAGCTGAAGATAGCTATTTCAAATGCCAAATGCATCTTTAAGTAACTAAAGAGAGAGAATCAATTACACAGATATTGCTTAATATGCAAAAGGGAGGTAGAGAGCTATCCATTTTCAGCATGAAGTCTGTGTGTTAAATATAGACAATTTTAATAGGTAGCTTGATTCTCAACTTTGTGCTTTTCATACATAAATGAATTATAATTCATAATATACATACATAAATGAATTATGTTATGTTCATAATATTAAGAATGTATTTTGTGGTTTTATATACATGTCTTTAGCAGGCATAAGACAGAACCTACACACATTTCTCTTTGAATAATAGAAATGTCTATTCTTAGAAGGACATTTTCTCTAGATAAATTTGTATGGTAAGAGTTAAAGTGGGCTGGGCGCGGTGGCTCACGCCTGTAATCCCAGCACTTTGGGAGCCCGAGGTGGGTGGATCACAAGGTCAGAAGATCGAGACCATCCTGGCTAACATGGTGAAACCCCATCTCTACTAAAAATACAAAAAATTAGCCAGGCGTGGTGGCGGGCGCCTGTAGTCCCAGCTACTCGGGAGGCTGAGGCAGGAGAATGGTGTGAACCCGGGAGGCGGAGCTTGCAGTGAGCCGAGATGGCGCCACTGCACTCCAGCCTGGGCCACAGAGCGAGACTCCGTCTCAAAAAAACAAAACAAAACAAAACAAAAAAAGAGTTAAAGTGGCGGCCGGGCACGGTGGCTCATGCCTGTAATCTCAGCACTTTGGGGGGCCAAGGTGGGCGGATCATGAGTTCGAGAGATCAAGACCATCCTGGCTAAATGGTGAAACCCCGTTTCTATTAAAAGTACAAAAATTAGCTGGTCATGATGGCATGCGCCTATAGTCCCAGCTACTTGGGAGGCTGAGGCAGAAGGATCTCTTCAGTTCGGGAGGAGGTTGTAGTGAGCCAAGATCGCGCTACTGCACTCCAGCCTGGCGACAGAGCGAGACTCTGTCTCAAAAAAAAAAAAAAAAAAAAAAAAAAAAAAAAAAAATAGAGTTAAAGTGGCTACTTGGCATTATTTTGATAATTCAGTAGGTCTGAGTGTAGCTGTGCGAAATAAGTATCTGTATCCAAACCTAGAAACTCTGCCATTAATTACATTTTGTTATTGGTCAAAAGTTACTTAACATTTTCCGAGTTAACTCATCAGTAAAATGTGATTGAATTGTGAGAATGAATTCAGGTAATCGTGAAACAAAGACTTAGAAAGGATCACAATGTTCTTTTCATTATGCTTAGCATTTTTCATGAGCCTTTATTAATTTTGGAAGCTTTCATTTTTTTTGATTTCTATTTTGTATAGTTGCTTATCTGTCTTTGATTTTTTTCCTCATTTATTTATTTATTTTTATTTTATTATTATTATACTTTAAGTTTCAGGGTACATGTGCACAATGTGCAGGTTAGTTACATATATATACATGTGCCATGCTGGTGTGCTGCACCCATTAACTCGTCATTTAGCATTAGGTATATCTCCTAAAGCTATCCCTCCCCCCTCCCCCCACCCCACAACAGTCCCCGAAGTGTGATGTTCCCCTTCCTGTGTCCATGTGTTCTCATTGTTCAATTCCCACCTATGAGTGAGAACATGCGGTGTTTGGTTTTTTGTTCTTGCTATAGTTTACTGAGAATGATGATTTCCAATTTCATCCATGTCCCTACAAAGGACATGAACTCATCCTTTTTTATGGCTGCATAGTATTCCATGGTATATATGTGCCACATTTTCTTAATCCAGTCTATCATTGTTGGACATTTGGGTTGGTTCCAAGTCTTTGCTATTGTGAATAGTGCCGAAATAAACATACGTGTGCATGTGTCTTTATAGCAGAATGATTTAATAGTCCTTTGGATATATACCCAGTAATGGGATGGCTGGGTCAAATGGTATTTCTAGTTCTGAATCCCTGAGGAATCGCCACACTGACTTTGATTTTTTTTGATCTTTTGTTCATGTGCTTTTAAAAACACCTCACCAGATAACTTGTTTTGTATCTCTATTTTTTTGTGTGTGATTCTCTCATTTTTTTCTCTTTATTTTGTATCTCTATTTTTTTAAATATGACTCTCTCATTTTTTCTCTTTATTGGACTTAATCATAGCATCTAGGATTTTTGTTCATACTTGCTTAAGAGGGATGTTGACAAACCAGGGTTTTTACTGAAGATGATGATCAGGATGGCAAAGGATTTAAATATAAAATATAAGTTTAGAATTTGGTGATATTTAGACTGAAGGAAAAACATATTTAAGGGAGATAATCTTAAATAGATGTAAAAAAGCAATATGGATGAAGGTAAAATATTGTTCCAGATTTCAAAATTTAGACAATTAGTGGAAAATATGGGAGAGTCAATTCTGTGACAATAGAGTTTTAAAAACTAATTAGAGCTATTAAAATGTAATAGCTTTGATTTTCAAGTAGGTCATAGGACCAGTTTTTCTGTACAAACCAAATAAATTAGATACAGTTCCTAGAGCTGTGGAAACAACAAGGACTAAAAGAACGAAAATTTCAGAAGGGAAAATTATTCCAAGGCACACATGTATTCATTTCCCTGAGGGCATTTGCTTATTCTGAGTGTGGTCTGAGGATTGGACTTGGCCTAGGCAGAAGGTGTCTTTCGGGAGTAAGAAAAGTTAGCAAAACTTTTGGTGATACTGCAAGGCTGGGACAAACTGGAGACTTGAGGGATCTAAAACACACAGCTTTCTCCAAGGGATGTTTGCTGTGTTCTGAGGCTGCATAGGAAGCCAAAGGCTAGGCTAAAAGCTTCTAAAAGGCAGAGCTTCCAAAAGGCAGTAGAATTTTAGTAGGAAATAAACAAACAAAAGGACTTGGCAGCCTGGAGACACCAAACTCAAACATACCATTGAACTCTTTTTGAAGATATTTACCAAATTTTGTAGCTGTTTGGGCCCTAAGATAAAGAAATGAGCTGAAAACTTCTGAAAGAGAACTTTTTCAGGGCCCAGAAGATAAACATATACCAGGCTTTCAATCAAAATCCAGGGAGTGTCATGGCTTACAAGTATAGATAAACAAGGGGAAGACTACATTCCACTAAAACTGCAATCTAGCCCCAACCCAGCTGAGTCCTTGGTTGGCTTGAGACGTCCAGCCTCTCTCTCTTTTGCTTAATATTGAAAGTGAGAAACCTGCTCTGGTGGAAGATATCATTTGGAATTCTGTAGTTCTTCTACAACTAATTTCTGTCATATAATAAAAGAGTAAGTAGACATACAAATAGGTGAAACTACATGACAAATAATCAAAAGAAAAAGTATACATTTGAAGCAGATACATAGATGATCCAGATATTACAGGTAACTGGCAAGGACTTAAAAGGTGGACTAAAAAAAGTGAAGGAATAGAAAATTCTATTAGAGGAGTGGGACACATAGAAAATAATCAAACAGGTTGGGCATGGTGGCTTATGCCTATAATCCCAGCACTTTGGGAGGCTAAGGTAGAAGGATCACTTGAGGCCAGCAGTTCGAGACCAGCCTGACTAACATAGCAAAAAGCTGTCTCTACTAAAAATACAAAAAATTAGCTGGGCTTGGTGGTGCATGTCTGTAATCCCAGCTACTCAAGAGGCTGAAGCATGAGAATCACTTGAACCTGGGAGGCAGAGATTGCAGTAAGCTGAGATCGTGCATTGCACTCCTACCTGAGCAACCGAATGAGACTCTGTCTCAAAAAAATAATTAATAAAAATAATAATCAAACACATATTCTTGAACTGAAACAAAAAAAAGTCCTACCTCTATCTGAAATTAAGAGTTTGCTAGAGACATATGATAAATTGGGCACAGTATAATACGAGTTTAGTGAACTGAAAAAATACTCAAAGCATAGAAAGAAAAAGGGAAAAATTAGATACTGTGTAAATGGTATTTGTGTTATGCTAATTTTTTTAAACATTCGTAAAAATGAAGTCCCAAAGGAGAGGAGAGAATACAGGGGGAGATGCATTTTTTGAGGAGTTAAGGCCAGGAATTTTCTAAACTTTTGGAAAGACCGCCACACACAGATTCAAGAAGTTTGGCAAAATTGAAGCAGGATAAATACAATAAAAATATTCATAGAGACATTTTGGTAAAACTGCTGAAAACCAGATTACAAGATCTTAAATGAAGTCAAAGAAACAAACAAACAGAAAACTTTAAAGAGCTCTAAGTACAAGATTGAGAATTGACTTAACGAAAGAAGTGAGAAGATAAATGAAATGTAGTGCTGAGAGAAGAAAACTGCAAACCTACAATTCTGTAACTAACACAAATATATCTATCAAAAACACGGAAACAAAGACATTTTCTGACCAAAAAAAAGAAAAAAACCCAAAATACAAAAACAGAGAGTTAATCAGTATGAGGCCTGCACTAAAAGGAATACCAAAGGGAATTGTTGTAAGTAGAAGAATGACCCTAAATAGAACCTTGGAAATATCTGAGTGATTGAAGAATGCTGGAGAGTATAAATGCATTTTATACAAATGAATGTGAACTATATTGAACAATAAGAGTGATGCTTTGTGAAATTTAAAATACATACAGAATAATATGTGACAGCAATACCATTAAAAAAGTTAAGAAGTGATAAGTGAAGTTTAAAACTTCTAGGTTTAGCAATTCTGGGAAGATAGTAAAAATAATAATTATATAGAACCAACTCAAGAATGCATGTTGTAATTCCTCAGGTAAACACTAAAAGAACAGTAAAAGAAAGTGTGGTTAACATGTTACTACAAATAAATAAATGGATGTTTGATTAATGCAGAGAAAAGTTATGAGAAAAAAAGATGTAGTAAACAGGGCAACTAGGTAGGAAATACAGGAAAACATAGCAGAAAAATCTTTGTATCCCTGGAGTAGGCAAGGATTTTTTTTTTCTTTTCTTTCTGCAACCTCCGCCTCCCGAGTTCAAGCGATTCCCCTGCCTCAGCCTCCCAAGCAGCTGGGAATACAGGCACGTGCCACCATGCCCAGCTAATTTTCTGTATTTTACTAGAGATGGGGTTTCACCATGTTGGCCAAGATGGTCTCGATCTCCCGAGCTTGTTATCCACCTGCCCTGGCCTCCCAAAGTGCTGGGATTACAGGCATGAGCCACTGCTCCCGGCTGCAAGGATTTCTTAATCAGGACACAAACATAAAAGAAAATATATATAGAGAGATTGGTTTATATTAAAACTAAGAACTTTTGTTCATCAAAACATACCATTAAGAGAATGAAAAGACATTCACAGAGTGGGAGAAGATATTCTTAATACATACATCTGACAAATGACTCATTCAGATTACATAATGAACTCCTACAAAATAAAAAGGATAAAGACAAAAGACAATCCAATAAAAAAGTGAGTAAAGGTCTTGAACAGACACTTCACATAAGAGGATATCCAAATTGTCAATATATATGTGAAAAAGAACTTCATCAGTCATTATACTAATGCAAATTAAGTCAAAGTGTGATAATACTATGCACTGACAAGAATGACTAAAGTGAAAAAGGTGGAAAATATGTGTTGGTCAACGATGTACAGCAATGGAAGTTCTCATGGTCTGCTGGTGGCTGTATAAATGGAAACATCTTTGGAAAAATTTTGAGGGCATCTACAATGCATATCCCATGACCCAGTAATTCTACTTCTAGATATACATGCAGGAGAAATATGTACACATGTTAACCAAAAGTTGTGCAAAAGTGTTCATAGCAGCCCTTTTTGTAATAGTGCCAAAACAGAAATGCTCATCAATGGAACCTTAGGTAAAAAGAAATCTGAATATTCATACAGTAGAAGTATACAGTTGTGAGACTGAATGAATATCAGCCATGTATAACAATGAGTAAATCTCATAAACATAATGTTGAGTGAGACACAACATTCAGACACAACAGAGTATATACTCAGTGATTCTATTTATAACCATTTCAAAAACAGACAGAACTAATCTATGTATTTAGGTCAGGATAGTGTTTACTCTGGGCAGGGACTGGGTGGGGTGGGGTGGGGTGGGGTGGGGTGGGCTGCTGTACTGCTTGTAATACCTGTTTCTTAGTTTAGATATTGCTTACATAGATGTATTCAGTTTATGAATATTCACCATCATGATATGTGTACATATAATATATATAAAATCTTATACTTCAAAAACAAGTTAATTACAATGAGCATTTTTTGAGTTAATAAGCTTCCTATTCTTGGAAATATTCAAATAAAGAAGTTGGATGATTACATGTAAGGGAGACTTTGGAAGGGATTTCTGCATTGGGGTAAAAGAAATACAATAGATGATTATCCAAACTCTTTTTAATTCTGAGATTCTCTAATTTTTTAAAAAAAGGGTATACTTTGATCATTCATCTGCATATTTTTCTTTTTTCTTTACTAATCAAGTTTGAGACTATAGCCTACTTTCACTGTTGCCAGTTTACCTCCCATTTCCTCTTAAACTCATACCACTTCTTTTTTCTTCTTCTTTTTCTTTTTCTGTTTCTTTCATATATATTTTTACATATATATATTTTTTCCTGTCTTGCTCTGTTGCCCAGAGTGGAGTTCAGTGGCGATCTGAGCTGCAACCTGTACCTCCTGAGTTCAAGTGATTCTCCTGCCTCAGCCTCCTGAGTAGCTGGGATTACAGGTACCTGCCACCAGGCCCAGCTAATTTCTGTATTTTTAGTAGAGACAGGGTTTCACCATGTTGGCCAGGCTGGTCTTGAACTCCTGACCTCAGGTGATCTCCCTGCCTTGGCCTCCCAAAGTGCTGGGATTACAGGCGTGAGCCACAATGCCTGGTCCAAACTCATACCACTTCTTAATCACTGACCACTCTAGGAACAAATCTGATGGATTACTTTAGTCTTTTTCTAACATATTTGGGTCATTTGCTGTTGATAACTCATTTTCTTAAAACTCTCTCCCCTCAGTTTTTCTGATGTCACTCTCATTTTCTTCTTGTCTTTTTTTCCTCTGATAATTACTAAAATATAAGAACTTTCCAAAGTTCTGTTCTTGACCTGCTTCTGACACTATAAAATTCTTTGTGTGATTTTAACCACTTTAAGACCTCACTCACTATTCACCTGTTGTTAAGTTTCAAATCTGTGTCTCTAAACTCAGAACTCTCCAGGGTTCTAGTCTTACATATTCAACTGCTTAACAGACAGATCCATCGAATGTCCCCCAACGTAACGCATGCAAGACTGAATTTCTACCTTTCCCCCAAACCTTGTCATCTTTTATTATTCCCTTTACCTGGAAATAGTGTCACCATCTATATCTGTTTTATGCAGCCTGGGAGCTATTTCGAACTCTCCAATCCTTCCCTTTCCTCTTTCAACATCCAGTCACTTCCCAGGTCCAATCCACCTTCTTTTCTAATATTATATATCCTTCCCCCCTTCTCTTCTATTTTCCACTGACTCAGCTTAGTTTAGCTCTCATTATTTCTCTAAATAGTTTCCAAAAAGATTTGTCTTCTAATTTGATACTCAGCTGATACATTCTGCACAATGAACCCAGCATTTATTTCTCTTACTAGGATGTTCTTTAATTCTTCACTCGGTGATTGATTACCTACTCATTTGACACTTGGTTTAAATGTGGGTTTCCCTGTGAAGCCAGGACAAACCTTTACCCAACCTGCCAGATTGAATTGACAACTCCTTCCTTTGTGTTGCCAATGCACCCTGTACATACTTTCAGCCAAGCATTTGTCATATTTCATTGCATTTATTCATGAGACTGGGAGTATGTCTTATTTATCCTGTTGTATCCAGCACACAGTGTGCCCAGATTGAATGAATAAAATAATGAATGAATGACTGCATGAATGAATGAATAGGATAATTGAACTTAGTCTGAATCTATGTTTTCCAGTTTCTTATTTTGAATCACCTAAGAGCTTGTTAATAATACTGACTCTTAGCTGTTACCTAGGATGTACTCTAAGGAAAAAGCTAGGAGATTCTTTTTATTAGATAAGCTTGGGGAACATTAGTCTAAATTATTATCTTAATTTATTTACTTATCTTTCAAATAGTCAGCATTTTTATGCACATATTTCTGATCTGAAACCTGCCAAACTTTGTGGACTAATCACTGGTCCTGAAATGAATTATGGAAATGTTATTATAGGGACAAAGTAATTATCTTTGCAGCATTAGATAAGGGAAAAAGTGAATATGAGCAAATCATTTTTGGTGGGGGAGGGTTAGTAACTTTTTGCTTAGTATATGGTTTATTGCTCAATAAATATTAAACATGCAGTATTAAATTAAAGGGGTTACTGAATTATTCCATTTGTCATAAAATGATTCTAATATGAACAGACAAATATATAAATATACACACATACTTAAAAATTGTTTCACTTCTGTGGTATATTTCTCCATATAGTTTGCTAAGATTTATTATATGACATACTTGTGTCATATGTGGTTTTTATTCACATTTATGAATACATAATGACTTTCTGGGAAAAATATATCCAGATCACACAAATATACTCAAAGCATTTTCATTCAGAAGTGGTTGCCACTTTTAAATCTGAGATTCTCTGAATTGGCACATAACTGCCTATAAAAACATAAATTTTACTCTGTTAAATTAAGAGACAGGATTCACTTTAAAGAGGGTTTGTTATTCAGCCAAATAAATACTGCTCATGTCCAAACTTCCATATTAATTTACCATTACCCTTCATTTTAAAATTAAATTAAAGGCAGATTTTTAATATAACATCACTATTTACATTTCCTTCTACTAGATGGTAAGCTAGAAGAGATGAGTCTAAGTACTACATATAATATCGAATATTTTAGTTCACAAACAAAACTTTCCAAAATGAAGAATATAAAGAGTAGAAGGCAGAAAGGAAGAGGGATAATATTTGTTTAACAATTATTCAAGATGAGATAGCCACATTAGGATTTTTTATTATTTAGTGATGTGGGGTTTCAGTGTAGCTGCAGAGGTTGTCTGTCTAGACTTGATATTTCGGCTTCTATAATGGTTGGTGTGTATGTACCTTTTTTTTTTTTTGGTCAAGAACTGCATGACTAACTGTATCTTAAAAAGCAAGGGACTTGGCCAGGCGCGGTGGCTCATGCCTACAATTCTAGCACTTTGGGAGGCCGAGGCAGGTGGATCATGAGGTCAAGAGATTGAGATCATCCTGGCCAACATGGTGCCACCCTGTCTCTACTAAAATTACAAAAATTAGCTTGATGTGGTGGCGTACACCTGTAGTCCCAGTTACTTGGGAGGCTGAGGCAGGAGAATCTCTTGGACTCGGGAGGCAGAGGTTGCAGTGAGCTGAGGTGGTGCCACTGCACTCTAGCCTGGGCGACGGAGCAAGACTCTGTCTCAAAAAAAAAAAAAAAAAAAAGAGAGTGACTTCAGTGGGCACAGCAGTGTGCTATAGGGAAACGAGCACTGGTGATGGTATTGAGAAAGTTAGATCTCGCCTCAGCTCCCTCATGATCCCCAGATGATGGAGAGAACTAAAAGTTTCACACAGACCCTAAATAACCTCATAGATCATCAGTTCTCTAAAATGAGCAATTATTAGTTCTAATAATATTTTGTCAAAATATGACAATCATAGTTGATATCTGTATTCTTGGTGGCATATTTTTTTTTGAATGGCAGTCTGCTCGAGGGTGGTATTTCCTTTTCACACTTAACTTGTCTATATCCCTCTTGTAGTTGAGGTCCTACTGAATTATGTCAAAGACAAACCCCAAAATCTCACTGGTTTAGCATAACTTGCACATGTGAAATTCAAAACTGGTGTTCCTGGTCAGTAAGAGGCTTTCCATTTGGTCATTCACATATATGCCTCCTTTATCTTGTGGCTTAGTTTTTTATCTAGGAGCTTGGAGTTCTCTTCCCGTGGCTCATGCTTGGGGAAAGGGCATGGAGGACAAGGCGCTGGAGAATTTTATTGGCCAAGACTGGAAATATCCCACCACTTCCTTCATGTTAGAATGCAGTCATATTGCCATTTCTAACTGTAAAGGAGAGTGGGAAGCTCATACTTCGTGTGGGCCCAGGAAGAAGATGGAACAGATGTGGTGGGAAGCCAGCTAGTTTCTGTCATAATACTTTTCGATATTTATTTTATTTTCTCTGTCACAAGATTAGAATAATCTACTAATTTTATGTAAAGGGTTGAGAAAATAATCAATGCCGTTATACCTTTATTAATTATAAAGCCTCCTCATTTTCTTAATATCTTTTTATTGTTATCACAACTCTGTGAAGATAGGAATTATTAACCTTGATTTTTAAATGATGAAACAGAGACTCAAAGGAGTTGCCCAAGGCCATAGAGCATGTGTATGGTCAACGTGGGATTTGAAACTGTGTCTCCCAATGTATGTCAAATACCCTTTTCTTCTAGGAAAAAATAAATACATACAGTTTATCAGGTGTGAGAGGGAACCATGGTGCCTTGAATTTCTTACCTCATGTCATAGGATCATGGGCATTGCTCTGTTTTGGGGATGTCACATGTCTACTGAGGCTTCATGGGACTTGCTATGTAGGACCCTAAGTGTTGGTGGCATATGGAGGCTGTGGAAATTATATGGCTCTTTTATAACTCCAAGGAAGGTCTGGGCAGTTACATGCATTTTCTTTATCGAAAGTTCTTCTTGCCTCATATAACTTTTTTCTCCTCAGAACTAGCTTAAAGGTACCTGCAAATACGTACATATAAATTTCCCAGAGAATTCATCTGTCCCTCTGACTGAAAAGAAGTTACCACATCTAATGTATGTGAAGTAAAAGTGAGATTGAAATTACTGTCATCTTCCATACCTAACTCAAGAATATTATACACTTAAATTTCAATTAATACCTCACACAGTTCATCTTAACTGAATTTCTGACTCCCCATGTAACTGAGCAAAACAAACCCTTAAGAAATATTTTTCTTTGCCTTCTGTGAATAACCTTATTGACATGGACAGAAATTAAAACACAAATGATAACTAACGGGAAAAGTCAAAACTATTTGGTTCTAATTATAATGTTATAGAGAAAGCTTGCTGACTAATAATTCAGTGTCTGTAGATGATGTAAAATTTATTGTGAACTTAAACATCCTTTAATTCTTTTTATAATAATTTATTCTAAAATACATAAATTTATGAAAATTCTATAGATTTTGGTAATTTCAGTTACACTAATACTAGCAATAAATATGCTCTGCATATTTTTTGTGGAGCTTCAAGGGATGGATCATTGTAGAAAATGAAATTAAACCTAAGAAGAATGCTAATACATAGTGTAGCTTCAGACAAAGGGCAGACTCAGTAACCCAAGACTTCAGAGATTACACCATCATATTGAAATATGTGGAATTTTAACAATTCACATGTTCTAATGATGTAAGATGAAAGATAAGTAGTTATCATATTCATGAAAAAAACAAGTTGATAGACTAACACATCTGGGAAGATGACTCAAGGGCTAACTAGAAATAAGTGCACTATTAAGTGAAAAGCTGAAGCATCAGGTATATTGTACCTGATTTTGCCAAAGCACACATGCATAGGGGAGATGACTTTAAAATTCCATCTAACTGACTGTGTTACTTTTGTTGTGTTGATTAGTTGACGAGTGTGTGTGTGCAGAAGGTAAATGCACCCATAAATATATCAAATCAGTTTCCTTCTAGAGGAGGCCAGAGTATTTGATTGATTGCTAGCATCATCCTTTTAGAATTTTCTACCTTTTTAAAGTCTTTGTGGGATTCAACAACTTAGAGATCTTCTCCAAGCCACCTCTCAATAGAAATTTCTACCGATAAGAGAGTATATAAGAGTTTATATAGAGTACAGGTAACCCTCATTTGGCTCATGCCAATTATCTGTGTGACTTTATACATATTAGGTGTCTAAGTATTTATTCTTGAAAGAGCATTGGTCAGTGGGTAAAGCCATGTCATATGCATTATCTAAAACTAAGGCAGGTATTCACTGGTCCCAGTCCTTTCATTGGTGCCACTTCATATCTGACAGTGATAACCTCTCCATTTAAACTTGGTAGGTCCTCTATTACCTGCCTGTTCCTGCCAGCTGGAGTGATCTCTTGACCCTGCCTCACTATTGGAACTCAGAGTACTCATAACCTTTTCTTTAATGAATTTAACTCCTTGATTGAGACCCCTAACTTTTTAAAGGAATACGTTTTTATCACATTCAGCTTTATCTAGTTTGATTCTCAGTTTTGTCCTGTCTCAGGGTATATTGTTTCCCAAAATCATTTAATGCAACAAATGTGAACTAATACATCTTTTAAAAATTGGGCATGTGATCTTGCATCAGAGTTATTATAAAGCACTTCTTACTAGGCATTGCTTTAAGGCTGTCTTGAGCATCCACACCTGGTAACTGTTTTTCTTGTAAGCCTGAATTAAAATAAGTTTTCCTGGTAGTCTGATAATGGTTCTTATTGGACATACTGCATCGGTCAGGGTTTGGTTAGGAAAATAGAAGCCACACTTAATATTTCAAGTCAGAAGTAATTAACTTTAGGAAATTAGGTGCTTACATAGCACTGGAAAGCCTAAAAGACAACAATCAGAAAAAAAAAAAAAAACGATTAACTCTCAGCATATGAGAGAGCTGAAAAAACTACAGGAAATTGCTGCTGATCTTGGCTACCTGGGCGCTGAAGTTGGTGATTTTCAGAAGCCCACACAAACTTTAGGTCTGACACCTGCCTTCCAGCTGTTGTTGGAGGAAAATTAATTTTTCTTTCTCATCTGCCTTCCAAATCTTTTGCAAGTGTACCTCATTAGCAGAATCAAATTTGGAACCATGCTGGTAAGAAATTCTGGAAGTGTAGCTTCCAGGCAATGCATGGAAAAGTGTATAAAGGGGCAGAGATAATGCAGAATTGATGAGACAATTCAGAACATTGGCAAAGCAGAATGTTAGATAAATATTGAGGTCATCCAGATGTTTCCCCCACCCAATTTTTATATTTTGTGTTCTAAGTTTACCTGCCTTAATGCCCCATATCTACACGCAGACACACAGACACACACACACTTTCAACCAAAAAGAATGGCTAGAAAAATATTGAAATACAATGAATGCACTTAATTTTTAAAGTTTATCACCTGCATACTTAAGAGATAATGCTAAAGCATGAGTCATCATTGACATTTAGCACCACTAATTTTAAACCTATGCAGATTATTGCTTTGAGGAATAGCACTGCTGGCATGTACAGAAGAGAAGACATTTTCAGTAAGAGATTTTCCTTATAGGAGCTTATATGCTATAAGTTACAGTAAAGAATATGGGCTTTTGATCACACTGAGTAAGGTTTAGTACATGAGTGACTTTAAACAATTTACTCTCTCTGGGTTTTAACATTATTATCTATAAAATGGGGATACAAATATCATCCACCTGCCTCAAACTTTGTTATATGATCCTAAGAGATAATGTATATATATAAAGTGGTTCATATTACTGAGTTCTTAAAGATATTATTACCTCCCCTTCCTATCAGTTCTTCAATGTTCTTTCTAAGGGTTATACTCTGGTTTTGGGGAAGTAGGTTGAAAAATGTGTGGGTGGCTATTTCCTAAGATTGATTTTTTTTTACAGTAAATAAGCTTTCTTATAAATTTTCTAATACTTTGCACCAATTCTATAAAACTCTGCATGAATCTAGAACATAACTTGATTCTTTATCAGTAATCTTAAATATTCTCCCTCTCATCTGCTTATCTGTCAATGAGGAATTTGTTTTGTAATGAAGCTGTCCTTTCTTATTAAGGATTAAGCTAGAATGCATCAAATATTCAGAAACAAAGATACATATTAGAATATGCACACGACTGCTGAAATGTCATTTCTCTTTCATCATCACTTTTATGTTGACCAAATGTGAAGACAGGTAAAAGGAATCACTTCTGTTAAACATCCTTTCTCTTCTGCTAAAACATTGCTACAGTTCACAGGTAGCCTTCCTATTGGCCCTTATATTCATTTTTTGATATACATGTTAAGGGACAAGGGAAGTGCAGCCTCCACTCCAGCTGAAGGTGCAGAACAGAGATAAGAAGAGCCAAATGGTATAGAGAGAAGCAGGAGAGAGAAAAATAAAAACCCAGGACATGGGGAGTTAAAAGTAAAGGAACTCTGATATCACATCTAAAAATTACTTTGCTGATGAACCAAACGTTTCTATTTTGTAAATAGTGGTGTCATAATGTAGTTGACATATTGGTGTAGCAATATCCACCTGATGTAACTTCTTAGGGAGGCAAAGGAAGGACAATAAGCTAATACTTGGGGAGACTAAAGGTAAAATGCTTTCATTCAGTTCAGCTTCTCTGAGTCTTGGTAGTTATTAATATGCCAGGTATCATAGAGAAAGCAAGGCGATAACTCTCTCAAAGCTTTGTTATTTTTTGCTATTCTGCTTTTCCCCAAACCATTAATTTTTAGCCTTAGTTTTTTTATTGATTGAATAGAATTAATGAATTTTTATTTCAAGTGTATTAAAATAAAATTTCATTGAGTCACTAAGGAAGGTTCCCATGACCCTTTGAGGTTATTTTGACAGGTTACTTCTGGATGCCTTTTTCTTCATTCACACAGCTTTAGTTTGTTGTACCAGTCAAGATAGGCTAGTCTATGCTGCACTATCAAAAACAATTTAAAAAACTAGTTAAAGTCATAACTTAATAAAACAAAAACGTATTTCTTTTTCATGTCGTATATGTACACAACCATTTGTACTGGGAGACCCACCTAGTTTTAAGGACCATAGTCACTCAGGAGCCTAGGCTGACAGAGGCACCACAGTTTTCTAGCTACATCATCTGGAGTGATGCCTAGACTCCTCACTGGCCATGGTAGAAGAAGAGAGACAGGAACCCATGGTAAAGAAAGATGGGTAAAGAAAGAGAAACTGCCAACCGCACATGAGATTTTTGCTACCTTAACCCAGAAGTGACACAAATCCTTTCCACTAGTGCCCATGAACTAGAATGTGTTATCTGGTGCCGCCTAACTGCAAAGTTACTGGGATATTTAGAAAACGAACTGGAATATTTGATGTGCATGGCTATTTCTGCCACAATTGGAAACATTTACTTTTATGTACTTGAGTATAAATTAAAATTTCATGAAAGTGCTTCAATACTAGAACATATTTTCATATACTATAGCTTGTCTTCTGTTTAGTCACTTGGCAATTAATTGTATACATTTACAGAATTTTTTAAAAAAGACTTTTCTTTGAGACAAGGTCTCTGTCACCAGGCTGGAGTACAGTGGCACAATCTCGGCTCACTGCAGCCTCTACCTCCCAGGCCCAATTGATCCTCCCATCTCAGCCTCCCAAGTAGCTGAGACTACAGGCGCGTGTCATCACACCCAGCTAATTTTATGTATTTTTTTGTGGAGATGGGGTTTCGCCATGTTGCCCAGGCTGGTCTCGAAATCCTAGGCTCAAGTGATCCACCTGCCCTGGCATCCCAAAGTGCTGGGATTACAGGTGTGAGTCATCGTGCCTGGCCTAAAAAAGACATTTTTATCATCGTGCCTCACCTAAAAAAGACATTCTTATTAGTGCTAATTTTATCTCCCTCAACATATTTGTAGAATCTTAGAAACAGAGTCTTCTATTTTTTGGTGTCCCTATGGCACCTTAAATATTTACATATCTTCATTGCAAAATGACTTAATAGCAAAATGAAGACATACATGCTATTATATATGCAAATATACATTAGTATAAAGAAAAGTCATGGACTCCTAATTTTGAGACATTAACATAGCTAAACTGAAAGGTTCATTATGCATTTTCAGATTTTTCTCCATTCTGATTCCTTATTCATGAAGACCAAGTTTGGATGTTCACAGAAACCATCACTTGACCATCAGAAGACAGATTTACTTTCTCAAGGACAGAACAAAGTGACTATGACAACTTTAAAAAAAGGAAATCATTTAAAAATCCTTTAAGACTCAGTCATTTTCCAAATGGCACCAAATATACTTTTTCTTTGATGACATATCATCCTTATTAAAAATTTTCTATGGCTTAATTTCATGTTGCCTTCGACCTAAATTCATTCTTGCCATCAAGTGTCTCTTACAATCTGTCTGTGCCCAAATACCCCTCCAGTTTTTGCAATTAATTAACAGTTTTCAATTCTTTATTTACTCCTCATTTTCTTAAACCTCATTGGTCTTAAAATATTATTTTGCTTTTTCTCTGCTGAAATAGAAGTCTCTACCATTTTTGACATCACTAACATGATGTCAATTCATTTAGCTAATTCAAATCAAGGTTCTATGTATTTATTTTTGGAAAATGGTGATTTGGCTCATTAATGTTATAATGTGACCAACTTGAGGGCATTTAGAAAGTGCATGTTATGTTACCTTGTTACTAGAACTCTGAGATTAGACTGCATGGAGACCAAGATAATTGTCACTAAAGGATTAGATTCTCAAGACTAAGTGGATCAATCCTTTGTGAGAAATGTCCTTCTTAGAAGGCTGCATTAGCAGAATTTAAAGACTAAATGAGGGAAAACAAAATTTTTAAATTTCTTGCCTTTGTTTGGTGATTTATGGCTTACAATGTCCTTGACGCCTGCCTGGAAGATAGGCAGGCCTAGTCGTACTAAGTATCTTCATTTTACAATCTTAGAAATTCCTATGTGTCTAAGAATCACTAGAAAACAGCCTAGAACTCAGATTTTCTGGTTTGTAGACGCTCTGTGATGCAGACATTACAAGTCTAGTCACGATTCCTTAGATACACAACAGGTGACCCTTGCAAAAAGGGAAATAGCTTGCACTACTTGTATACTGTGGTTATCCTTCATGTTTCTACATCAGCATGTTCCCTAAACTTATAGAACGTGCTCTCTGGGCTTCTGCGCACAGAAAAAAAAGGGGCCTTGCAGGGCATTGGAGAATGTGAATGATACCTTGTGAGGAGGGATATAGTTCATGGGCCAGTCACTCAGTTCTGAATATAGTGGAGAAAGGGCCAAAGATATTTCTTTAAAAATGCCGTAATGTACTTCAAATGTTGTTTACTGCTAATTTACTGCTGTTGTTTGAAAGTAGTGATTTACAGCCAGAAATTGTACCTGTGGTAGACTTTAAAAAAGAATAAGAATTATAAAATTTCTCTTGAAACCAATGTAATCATAAAGAAAAAAATATGATATCTGACAAAAGCCTAGAACAAAGTTCTCTAGTAAGAATGATGTGATAGATTAAGACCAAGTACAGTATCTGCATAATCCCAGAATACTTTTGTAAGTTGTTGCAATGTAGTGGTTGGGGGTGTTTCATGAGATGCTGTGATTAGAAATGTGATCACAAAATAATTTCCTAAGATTGTAGGAACTGTAATTTGAGGTATAAAATATATTACTGCATTGGATATAATAGTGAAGAGACACCAGCATGCAAGAAAAGATTAGTTGAAAGACATGACAGGTCTTGGGGACACTGTACTTTTCTAGGTTTGTCTATAATATGGGGAACTTTGGGCAATCACTTATCTTTCCTGCTGATTGCCTATCATTCTGGAATTATAGGAAATCACTTCTGCAAAGTGATATCCTTGACAGCATTACCTTCTTTGAAGTCTTCTTTGTAAGAACTGATTTGTGGGGTAGAGTATGAACTCTCACACTTTGGCTTGAATCTTTGGTGGTTGTTTTCCTCAAGGGATGGCAAAGAGACTGAGACAGTGTGAAAGGATGAATAGCTGAGAGAATAGTGAGAGTAGGAGAGAGAGCGAACAAGAAGCTCATCGTGGTGGTGGTGGTAAAATGGTGATCAGGACAGGGCTGAGGACCCAGTTCAGCAAACTTACAACTTTCCTGAGGGTGCTTCTTGAAGTAAACCAACCTCGTGTTGCTGGGTCAGTATTCTCAGTCTTAAAAAAGAAGTATATCCTGCCATTTGAGACAAAATGGATGAACCTAGAAGACATTATACTAAGTGAAATAAGCCAGACACAGAAAGAAAACTACTGCATGGTCCCACTTATATGTGCAATCTAAGAAATTGAATACACAGAAGCACAGAGTAGAAGGGTAGGTAGCAGGGGCCCCAGAGCGAGAGAAATGGAGAGATGTTGGTCAAGGGGTACAAACTAGTAGTTATGAATATGCTCTGGAGACCATGCAGTGACTATAGTTAGTAATAACTTAGAGTATACTTGACATATGCTAAGAAAGTGGAACCTAAGTATTCTCAGCACACACACACACAGTATGTGACATAATAGATATATTAATTGATTGTGTCAATCATTTCACAATTTATATGTATATCAAAACATCACATTGTATGCCTTGAATATAAACTCTTTCTATTTGTCAATTATATCTCAATAAAAGTGAAAAAGAAGATTTCCCGAAATTGAAAGACAATGTTTTAGATCAGCTAACTTTTCTAACCAATTCGACTAGAGAAGAAGCCAATCCAAGAGGAGGCAGAATTGCTAATGTAGTGCTTAGTGACTGTAACTAATTAGAGAACTTAATTAAGCTGTCAAGAAGGAATAAAGATAATCAGTCTCAGTCAATTCCCACTCTTGTGCACCCAGGAGCATGAGCAAATTCACTCAGGCCACCACATAATCCTTGCTCTCTCACTTGATATTGATGTAACCTCATATGCACCTTCCCGAGGTGATGCAGGTTATACAAGTAAATGACACACTTTGTCTTTTGTTTCATCCTGCTCTAGCAGATTTATTCATATCATAGTTGTCATATAACATATTTGAACTTGCTACTTTAATTATAGCTCTTGAGATCATAGTGATTGAAAGTTACTGTATAATGTAATTTTGTGGGTGGAGGACTGTTGGGTTTGTGTTTATTTTTCTGTCACCACTTAATTTGGAATGCCCTTGTTGTTATCCTTAGGAATGTGGATATTTTAGAAAGTTTGTGAGTGTCCTTTGATGCTATTCAAACCTGTCCTTTGATGCTTAAGAAGTACAGCGTTTACAGATACAGATCAGGAGTGAATCTTGGTTTCACAAGCCCGAAGCTTATACAATTTGAGAGACCCTCATGAAGAAAAATAATGCAAAATTGTGAACATAAAATTAGATGCAAAAATGGGTAGTACGAGCATTCCTGTAACCCAGTCCTACATTGGGAAGACTAACAATGACCAACTATGCATAGAAGTAACTGCAAGCCAGAGAAATATTGCCTCACCCAAACCAAAGGAATTCCCAAACATATTTTCCTTAACCAGGTCCTAGTGGGTCCACAGGCACTCCAGTTCTTGAATTAGAACTTGTATACCAACCATATTTTATTAAAGCTCAGTTAATCAACTCTTATGAGATATAAATTCCATGAATGGGAGACAGTATGTATTTCAGGCTGTAGGAAGACTACCCTTTTATTTTCTCAGAGGACATAAAAACATGACATTGTTCTTTCCAATGCTTTACAAGCATTCTTAATCTCCACCTCAACAGTATAATATACATATATTATAAGTGGCAAAAGAACATAAGAGGTGAGGCAAGAGTACAGTATTATGCTCGTGAGGAAACACATTATCATCAGTGTAAATAAAACCTGAAAATATTCCTCCTTGACCAGAATTCCCAGTCAATAACTAAATCTATATTCATGATGGATTATACAACAGCCATTTACAGTGGCAATTTATCATTAGGGATATGGAGGTTGTTGGGGAAATTTAAGACACCCCTGATATCCTTATGGCTTTTAAGAACCTTTGAGGTACATCTTTTATCCTCTGCCCACTGTTAGCTCTGAGGTCTGAAATTCCCAAGCCTCACTCCCACAAAAATACCAGCAAATTCTTACAAAGAACAAAGCCCATGGTAAGTGATATCCTATTCATCTTTTCTGAAGCATTGTCTGCCTTCAAAATATTGTATTGATTATATTTTGGGTCATGTTAAGTTTTTATTGCTTAGAAAATTTTCCATAACTTTCTAGCCTGCAAATGGCATTGTCTCCTTTCCAGAGCTGCAGTTTTCCTTTTTCATTATCTTAGTCTGTTTAGTTAAAACAACACCTACCTATTTGCTTTGTTAATTATCCCTTTGGAGCAGGAAATGTGTAAAGTTCTGTTGTGAATCTCTGTCCATGATTGCTTTCTGTGTCTGTAGTTTGACTGCTCTCTTTGTACTCTAGCCTCATAAAATCTTTGCTTAATGAATTTGTTCCAATAGTATGAAAACTCAATGGGAAATTATGAGAAGTTTTAATACTTGTACTAATGGTGACACCTGTGGAAGGGATAAAAAACAAACTTATGTTCCATGTGGGATGCCACATTTTATGTGGAAAGTTGAGATGCAAAGAGCCTATACAGCTGTCTCAAAGATACATAGGTAGGAAGTAGTAGAGGTGGAATTTGGACCCAGGATGTGCTGACTCTAAAATATGTCGTCTTTCATTTTCACTATTTCTATTTGATGAAACAAAAACTGCAATGTCCTGGTTAATGAGTCTCTTTATAATGAAGTCAGCTATATTTTATTTTTAATTAAGATTTTTGGAAGAAAGTTATTGTATAAACTAAGGGGGTTGGCATATATGTTAGATTTAACATTATAATGACAGTCATTTGTAAAACATTCCCTATAGTTGCTATAATGTACTAACAGGATTTCTTGGGAAATGTTGGACTCCCTACCTCACAACTACTCAAAAGAAGTATTGGTGAACAGTTTGGGTTACTGAGTTGGTACCATTAAGAGAGATAAGATCTCTCCCCAAAGACACCTGGAAAATTGAGAAGTGTTGTACTTCGATTGTACAGAAACAAGGGTAAGTGGTGCCAGATCTCATTCTTAGTGCCTCTCCCACTTTGTGACATTGTTTCTGTCTCCCACCATTCGAAATACTGCATCATATTGAACATGGAAGGAAGAGTGGTAAGAAAGGAATCATATGAGCATTGCCCTTTTCTATTAGGGAACCAATAAGGCATTAATAGCCAAGCATTTACTTTAAAAAGTTGCCATTGTTGAACCCATATTAGTGTATTTTCGGGGAACTTCATGCTATAATGAAGCATTAGGCCAGAGATTGAAGAAGCTCAGATTGACTTGGTGGATCAATGGTGTGATCCTGTTGTCCTCATTGGTCACTTAGCTTTGTGTAACACAAGAGCTTACCCTTAAAGGAACCTATAGGTCACATCTCTGCTTTTGTTACATTTCAGTACTTTTATTCTACATATTTCTTCCTGATGTTCTGGGGTAAATTTTTATATCTCCACATTGTTGACAAATTTATATTATTGGGGTACAGCCTTTTTATTTATAAAGTTTATTTTAATAACCAGGAGGCACTGACTGAACTTGAAGTACCTCCTGAATTATCACTGCCTTCTTATGCAAATATGTGGAACTATAAAGGAGCCATGGATACTAAGCTGCTTACTTTTGAAACTGTAAATACTAAGTGTCTATAATCTGCAAAGATGGACAGAATTAAGGAAACTGGTCAGTGGGCTCTTTTAGAGATATCGTGTAGGGGAGGGAGTTACTTTTCCTAAGATATATGGATGACATAATGTCATTAGGGAAGGTTAGCCAGAGTCTCATTGACCATTTGGGAGGTAATCATGACAATATAGCCCTTTCTAGCACAAGTCATAGATATACAAGTCATGCTCATTTGCATCTGTGGTCCTTGGATTTTGTTTTGGCTTCAAAAGATTCATCTCAATTGGGAAAATGAGTCAATTCCATCTTGCAATTCCTTTAGCAGAATTCTTTTCATACTCCTTTTCTCCATTGCTTACCACCATTTATTTTTTCATTTGTTTTTGCCCTTCAAGGACTATTATTTAGTTCCTCAAAGATATTGACTGGTAGTATTTCCAGGAAATTTACAGTTTAGAAAAGGATCCTCAAAGAGCAAAAAGTGCTTCAGATGAAAACAAATGAATTTATGCTGTTTGTGTGATAGATAATGGAGGAACTATTTTGAATGCTAACTCTATTTCAAGCTTCTTCAAATGATATGCATATAGATACTGACTGATGGGCAGCCTGGCAAATAGAATCTAAAATTCTTAGTATTTGGTTTTGAGTACATTATAAAAATGTTCTGCAAGTCTGCCAGAAAATAAGAATTACTAGAGATACTCTTAAAAAATTCCAGCTTCTTCTGTCTCACCTCAGATCAATGGAATCAGATTTTTCTAGTAATGTCCTGTGAATTTGTATTTGTATTTGTATAGTGTTCTAAGATTAGCATATTTGGAAAACACTGCATCCTAGTGTGTAGGTAGCCTTATTTTCTCATGCTTGTACTAAAGTTAATTGTGCGAAGGTTGACCAAACCTTAATATTCTAAAAGATGGTTGGTTCCCAGAAAACAGAACACTATGATAAAGTAATTATATTACCATTACAAAGCAGTATTACAAAGTTCTTCATGTTTTAGGGGATGGTGTATCTCTAGCTTTTGTGTGTGTGATAGACTAAATTTCTATACCTGCTCTTTAATGTTATTTTTCTTTACAACTTAAACACATAGTCAGTGTAAGTACAATGAACATACTTTGAGGTAAATGGTTTGCCTCTTTAGGTGTGCCAAATGAGTACTATTATTGCTTCATCTGTATTATATTTAGAATTTACGAAACTTACATTTAGGACTAATATAAACATTTATTTTTTGTTTTTTGTTTTCATTCAGCAGAATCAATAAAACTTAAAAAAAAGAGAAAGGATTTGTAAGCTTTTTTTGTTTGTTTATTTGTTTGTTTGTTTTTGTAGTAAAACTTGTTGGCTGGCAGGATATACCATTATGTAAAAACTTACCATTTAGTTGTTAGCATCTTCTCCCTCCTCCTTTCTCCTCATCCTCTTAATAGAGATTCCCTAAGCATATTTTAGAACCTTTGATGGGGCAGTTTGGGACAATGCCACAGACTGGAAGAATGGGATCTGTTAGCATAAGAAATACAAATATTTATGATAATGCTGTCTTTCTTGATCACCATGTGCTCTCTGCTGTGGTGTTTTGCACTGTGAGACTTGGGGAAATATTATTTGGATTAGAATAATTTCTATTTGTGAAGCCCACTTCGTTCTAGGCCTAAGAGGGGACAGCCTAGTGAAGCCCATGGAATAGACAGTAAGGCATTGGCCGCTTAGTGCTTTTAATGAGAGAGAGAGAGAGAGAGAGTGCTGAGTGGGTGTGAGGATTCTTCTGTGTTATCCCACCTTGATCATCTGTGCTGAGTAGGAAGAGGCAGTGCTTTGCAGTCAGAATTTTCTCAGAGTTAAAAATAATTGACTTTTTGGCTGGTACTACAGATAAGGTAGAGGACCTAGCAGGGAAAGAAACCCCAATGCTTGTAACTAGGTAAGCTGGTTTCTTTATCTAAAAAATAGACTGTCAATGACCCCTCCAAACAAAATCCCATTTAAAAGTTTGTAGGTTAGGCCAGGCGTGGTGGCTCACGCCTGTAATCCCAGCACTTTGGGAGGCTGAGGTGGGCGGGTCACCTGAGGTCAGGAGTTTGAGACCAGCCTGGCCAACATGGTGAAACCCCATCTCTACTAAAACTACAAAAATTAGCTGGCTGTAGTGGTGTATGCCTGTAGTCCCAGCTATTTGGGCGGCTGAGGCAGGAGAATCACTTGAACCCCTGAGGCAGAGGTTGCAGTGAGCCGAGATGGTGCCACTGCACTCCAGCCTGGGAGAGAGAGTGAGACTCCATCTCAAAAAAAAAAATTGGTAGGATAGACTACAATGTGTATAACTTCACTCCTCTTGTATAAAGATGTGTGGGCCAAGTGCAGTGGCTCATGCCTGTAATCCCAACACTTTGGGAGGCTGAGGTGGACAGATCATGAGGTCAAAAGATCAAGACCATCTTGGGTCATGAGGTCAAAAGATCGAGACCATCTCCTGATCAAGGCAGGAGAATCGCTTGAACCTGGAAGGCGGAGGTTGCAGTGAGCCGAGATTGCACCTCTGCACTCCAGCCTGGATGACAGGGTGAGACTCCGTCACAAGAAAAGAAAAAAGTTGTGTAAGGAAATTGGATAGCATTTCTTGGCTTATTAGCTGTTAAAATGTCCAAGGGAAAATAGATCAATTGAAATATCTTTTGGTGGCTACTAACTTCCCTTTCCATAGATAAGACATAGAGTACAATTGTGAAGGCATTTAAGGTTAGGTGTAGGAGAATTCATATTAAATTTTAAGGCTGTTGAATTGGGAGAAAATTTGGAAGTAATTTAGTTCACATCTTCATTTTCCAGAGACAGACTGAGAACTAGAGGAATAATAATTCACCTAGGTAATGAGATCTCACTCCTGCCAGGGCAGAATCTCCACTATGATTTTGGCTTTGTGGCATTGCTTGTATCTCTGTCTTTATTTTATTGGTTAATTTGTATCTGTAAATATTTTATCTTCCCATATTGTAAGGTTCTTGAAAACAGAAACTGTGTCTTATATTTCTTTGTAACTGTCCTGAGAGTTCAATAACTAAATGTTTGTTGTTGTGGGGGCTGATTTGTGGGACTCCCCAACCTCTGCAAATAATGTGATTTGTGCTGTCACCATGGCAAATAAAGAATAATTTTTGCTATGTATGTAAGTAATCCAAACAAAACTTTGCATAAATATTTTAAGAAACTGAAATATCAGAATAGATGAGCCATTGAATAAAAATCAACATCAATCACAACCTACCTCATTTTAAATAAGCTACAAATCGAAGTAAATAATTTGATGCGAGTGGTCATTTCTGCTTTCAGTCTGAGAGGAAGTCAGTAAATTCCTTTTGCTGTTACAAAAGTAGTTTAAATTCCATGCAGGAAACGAGTCTGGGCAATCACATCAGCCTCAGCGTACCAAAGAGCCTAGAGAGACAGCAGAACAATGTCTCCCACTCGAGCTACAGAGCGAAGGTGGTCTTAGGTTTTGCTGCAATAACTGGAAGGTTAAATTTAATTTTCAGTCAGAGCCTGCTGTTTAAGCTCCCTGTCTGTTCTGCAATCTAAGCTGAACGGGTGCTTTTTTTTCCTTTTCTAATATTCTTAAGTCATTTAGAGAAATCTAATACTTATATTTTCAAATTACATCAGCTTAGCTAA
This sequence comes from Pongo abelii, assembly GCF_028885655.2. Taxonomy (NCBI): domain Eukaryota; kingdom Metazoa; phylum Chordata; class Mammalia; order Primates; family Hominidae; genus Pongo; species Pongo abelii. Next base: position 77,169,130 of record NC_071993.2, read on the forward strand.
AGATATATTTTCCTGTCTATAAAATTCAGTTGCAAAAAGAAAAAGTAGACTGAACGCTCAAGAAAGGGAGAGCAGGAGGCCTAGAATATGTAAATTGTTTGATATTTGACAAATCAATTACTGTGTGTGGTGTGATATGCAAATTAAGAATAATGCTTTACTCTTATCTGCATTGCAGATTCTTCAGGGCATGTTCTACATGCATTCTGCATGCAGTATGTGCAACACAGCATCAAAGTTTAGTGCAAGAAATCCGGGCAATGGAAGTCAGAGGAAGGAAATGTATATTAGTTTTATATCTTTATGTGAAATTTGTGCATGCCTAGCCACAGTGAATGAATTGGTGAGATCAGCGTCTACTAACTTATAAATGGATACTGCATTAAATAATAAATTTAAAGATAAGTTATGAATAATACATCCCTTAGTTCTGAACACATTTAGGGATTTCTAAATATGAAACATAGCATATGCTAAGACTAATGCTTAGAATAACATACACTAATACAAAATGTGTGCATATATATTACTATATTTATAATATATATAAAACACATGCACATACCTACATTTAATCTTTGACCTTTGTTCTATTTGTGCTACTACACAGAATCTGTGCAGTGGTAATTTTTGTGTATACACTGAGGCTGAATAGGCAGTTTTCTATGTAGAAAATTTGTACTTGTCAGGTACTGTTTTCTTCCTAAAATTCTACCCCTGAAAATTCAGGTCTGTTGGTTCAATGGTTGTTTTAGTTTTGTTGTTTATTTTCCCTTTTTTGTTCAAGTTAAACACAAAGCAACCTGGTGAAATAAACCCTTGAAGTTTTATCATCTCAACCTTGGTGGAATTAATTATCAGTAAACTGGGTGAGTAAATTTTTGTAGTAGGAAATATGTATATTCTTAGAGTCAAGGATATATTTTGATTATAGAATAATTATACTGATAGTTGTGTGTGGCTTAGAAATTCAGTTTACATTTTGTATGTAGTTCATAAATAACTGCTTATTGGATAATGGGGTTTGAAATTTAATGCTTTTCTCCTGACATTGGGGTTCTGTTGAGCCTTCATCATTAGTTGAATTGGTTGATTAATAATAGACCTCTTACCTTATCAGGCACGGTCTACATGATTAATATGGAAATAATTGACCCTGCCTCCTGTTTTTACCATCATCATCTTTTCTTGTCCTATTTTCCTCTAAATGATGCTATCTCACTTAGTATACTACCGTTATCCTGCATGGAATAATTACTGATTTTGTTCCACAGACCACAAGTTATAAATGTCATTTTTTTCTGACTGGTGTTTTTAACATAAGAAGAGTACAAAAAAAAACCAAACACAGTTATCATCATAAATTTTTGCTATAAAATAACTATGTTAAAAGAAAATAAAATTAAGGAATAACTAAGAATAACTAAGGAATAACTAAGTATAAAATTAAGGAATAACTAGTTGTATGAGTGAAACTTCAGCAGGATAATAAAGTTTTATAAAAAAGGAGGAGAACTGCTTTAGAACATGCGATGAGCTGGGATCAGTGAGACATCATGTTACTATTACGTTATGAGATATAATACTTGGAAATTAATATTTTCAGTTATTGTCATTTTGGCGTTTTCTGTTGTCTACCTCACTTTGCTCATTTTATCATGTACCTGTTTTTGAACTTTGATCCTGGAAATTTACTGTGAGAGCTATGTAGTGCCTCATAGGGTTTTCTGCAGCTCTCAAAAAAAAAGGTATCCCAATTTTCAAAGGAATAAGTGATTTTCATTCTTTGAGTGTTGTGATAATGTATATAATAGTCCTTAAGATATTTTAATATTTTTCCCGTTAGTAACTTGCAGTATATTGGGGAGCTGTGCAATATTTCCTGTATTCCTATTTTGCATATATTATTGCTTTTGTACCTCACAGTGAATGAAAATCATCATTCTTTATATTTATGTTAGGTGCAAGAACAATAAGAGGTTTCCTTGGTGTTGATCATCATGTAATGAATTTATCTATATACTGGCTTTGTTTTCTCAAGAACATTATTAATTACTAAAGCCATGCAAAATCACAGACTGGCTTTTAAATACGTTTAACAATATTCCTTGATATGCTAGAAAGTGGGCAGAATTTTCTTCCTCATTTATATAAATGATTTTTCATGAGTAGGGTCTTCCTGGTTAATCCTACTGTTATTTTTGTTTGTACCTCATGAACATGGCAGGGGATGAACAGAGGTAGGAAAGGGAGGAAGACCGTGAAGGGAAGATGTTTCTTTTTATAAAATAAATTATTTTATTTTTTGTTCTAGACTATTTAGAGAGGTGGTCACTTCTCATAGCAAATTTCTAAGTTTTTCATTCTTAGAAAGAACTTGTGATACTTTTGTTGACAATTTAATATTCCCCTTGCTCAATCTCACTTTCCCACTTCAGACAGCTTATCTGGTAATCCAAGATTATCTTTTAACACTTGGTAGGTGTTAGGGCCATTTTTGTTTTTTTTTTTGTTTTTAGAATGAAATTGAGCTAAGAGCAGGAAAACTGGTTGAAACTTTTATTTTTAGAAGGATATGTTACCATGGAATAAGGAATAAGGGGAAAGCCACCTGTTAATGCTAGAAAATGAAATCTTAATTTAATTTAATTTAATGTAATAGCTTTTACACTAATTATTTTAGTATGTGAAAGCTGATGGGTATTTATTTCATAAATATATGTGAATTTATTTCATAAATATATAGTAGCAACTTGCTGAATCTTTGACACCATCTATTGCCTATATGAGAGCCTGAAACGATGAAGGTAAAGGTAGAAGAACCGAATTTGGTAGATAAGTGGTCAGACAAGAAGCACACGTTTCTGCCTCTTTTCTCCTTGTGACAGGCTGGTTTAAATATAATGCAGTAACACTTTTACTTTCCCTCCAACTCCTTTCCTTAATGTTTTTCTTTCACACTTAGCACTATCCTTTCATTGTTCTCTCTTGTTTTTTATCTTTCCTCCTGGAGTTAACATTATTTAACAGACACAGTCTCCTCCTAGGGGCACAGGGAATTTCTGGAAAGAAGAGGAGCATATTTGTCTTTAATCTCACTAGTCAATACCTTTCCCAATAAGCATTCTTTATTGGCATTTTACACATCTAGAGACTCCACCACTCCAATAAGTCTCCAGAAAAAATGTTAAAACAATTTCAGCAGGAAGGATTGAAGCATTGTACTAGAGATTCTATATATTGGGATGGGAGAAGATAAGTGTACTGTCTGAGTACTGTCTTCATTGTCCTCTGTTTAAACTCATCTCTGGATAAGCAGAAGCAAGGAATCAGATACAGGCAGTGCTCCTGGACCCTGAATATATGTTCCAAACATATTGCAAACATTAGACTATTTCTTTTCTACCCTCTGTACCCTCTTTCTCAATTGGTAATTATTTCTTCTTTACCCACTACTGACCTCTTCTTCTTTTTTTTCTTTTTTTTATTATACTTTAAGTTTTAGGGTACATGTGCACAATGTGCAGGTTAGTTACATACGTATACATGTGCCATGCTGGTGTGCTGCACCCATTAACTCATCATTTAGCATTAGGTATATCTCCTGATGCTATCCCTCCCCCCTCCCCCCACCCCACAACTGTCCCCAGAGTGTGATGTTCCCCTTCCTGTGTCCATGTGTTCTCATTGTTCAATTTCCATCTATGAGTGAGAACATGCGGTGTTTGGCTTTTTGTCCTTGCGATAGTTTACTGAGAATGATGATTTCCAATTTCATCCATGTCCCTACAAAGGACATGAACTCATCATTTTTTATGGCTGCATAGTATTCCATGGTGTATATGTGCCACATTTTCTTAATCCAGTGACCTCTTCTTCTTTAAGTCATCAATATAAAAGGAAGGCAGTGCCCAAATTTTCTTTGGACCCTTAATTCCTATCTACTCACCCAAAAAGTCCTGTTGAAAGCTTCGATTGTGGGCCATGCATTCAGGGCAAGATATCCTGCCAGGCTCTGAGTCCCTGCTTTTATTATTCAGAACTAGATTTTAGAGAGAAGGATAATAGTAACAATATGCTCAGTTAATACATTTATCTTCTCCTATCCCAATGTATAGTATCCCTAGTACCATGCTTCCAATCTTTTCTGCTGAAATTATGTTTTTTTTTCCTGAAGTCTTATTATGGTGGTGAAGATTATAGATTATAAAATGTCGATAATTGATGCTGAGAAAAAGGTATTGACCAGTGGGATGAAAGACAGATAGATTCCCTTTCTTTCCAGGAATCCCCTTGTTTTTCTAGGAAGATATCGTGGCAATGTCTATTAGCTTGCAGTTAATTGAGGTCAGCCTGGATTAGAAGTCCTATGTGTTGATAATGCCTGTTTCAGTTACTCTGGTAGAGATAACTGAGTGATCAAAAGCTGTTTGCTCACATCTGTGCTCATATGCTGAAACTTGAAACCTGGCATATTTGATTTATGGTAGCAACATGGCCCTGAGATAAGAATTGTATAAATATAAGGTAAATTAAGGAGAAAATAGGGCAGATGATAGGCTAATAAAATGACACGGGGTCTTTAAATTGAAACCCCATTAACTATATTATAATTCTACATTCTAATATGAAATGGATAATAGAGGTAGTTATGTGGATGACCGAGTCCAGACTGCCTTTTCTGGGATTAGCCATGTGAATATTTAAGCATAGCTATTGTATTTCGTAAGGCAATCTGAAATTTGTTGTATTTCTTTTTCAATTTTATTTTATGTAATGATACACTACCATTACAGAAATTCAATGGATCAAACATGACGTGGTTATACTTAAGAGAGAAAAAAAGAAATCTGACCTACTCAAGAAGTTCCTGTGCATTTTTCTTCCAGTAAATCTTTTTACAGCTTATTATTTGGGGGACCAAGTTAAAGGAAAAGTCACTATGTTAGGAGTCGGGAAGGCTTCACTGGAGCTACCACTAACTAGCAATGTGATATAGAGTAATTCATTGAAACTTTCTCCAGTTCGGTTTCTCCTCTTTAAAAAAAAACAGAGGGGGGCCTTGGTTGGTCTCGGATAGTCGGTCCCCCGCCATCCCCGCCTGCGGGCCGCCCCACCCCGCGCCAGGACTAGGGTCCAGTGCAGAGTGCCGCTAGTCCTGGGAAACGGGGTGCGGCTGGAAAGGCAGCCGCCCCCTCGCCCGTCACACAATGCAAGTTCTTGGGTAACCTGGCGCTAAACCAGCTAAACCATTCGTAGACTACCTGCTTCTGGGTCAGGGTTTCCTACGTAGCAGAACAGCTCCCTCGCTGCAATCTATTGAAAGTCAGCCCTCGCAAACCAAGGGTTTGTAAAACAACAACAACAACAGACAAACAAACGAAAAACAACAAAAATAAAATGAATAAATTTTTTTTTAAAAAAGGAGGTATTTGGTGATCTCCAGGGTTTCTGCCAATTTCAATCTCCTGTGGTTCTTTAAAGTATATCATGGACTCCTTGGGAACAAAGATGGTTTCTTATCTATGTTTATACTCTACTGTCACAAAACACATATTTAATAAATGTTGGTAGAATAATCTCAAGAGCTAAGAATACCACCACAAGTCTAGGAAAGACATACAAAACATTTTGTATTTTGTTGTATGTTTCAGTATTTACTATATGTAAGCATTAACTAGGTAGCATCACGTATCTGGTAGTCTTTAATATGTATTTATTTCTTTGATATTTGGCATCTATAAACTTGTTCAAAAGCTATGCTGTTGGGAACCTGGGGGGATTAACATTTATTGAGCGTCTCCTAGATGTGGTCAGGCATTAGGCAAGGTTTTAAATATCAAATCTTATTTACTTTTCACAGCTTCCTGACGAGGTAAGTCCAATTATCTCTGTTTTTCCCAGGGGGAAATAGAGGCACTAAGAAGGTAAGAAACTTATCTGAGGTCATAAAGCTAGAAAGTGGCAGAGCTGAGGTTACTCAGATTTGGATTCAGTTTTTTCTTGGCTCCAAAGACGGCGATCTTTCCACTGTGCTAGGCTGAATCATGCTTTTTGCTGAGCAAAATATCTATTATGTTACTTTATCCTTATAACATCCCTAAGAGTTCTTTTAAAAAAAGGTGCAAGTCATTAAAAATAGAAGTTATCTTAGCTTTTGTATTTATTTCACAACTTAATATAATATGAGTTGTGTCAATCAGAATAAGACAAAGCCTGTCTCTGGGCCAGAGGGATAGCCATCACTTCTTATAATGAGCACTCACAGAGATTAGCTCAATGGAGAATCTGGGAAACTTTCCAGATAGCATCAAATGTGATCTTTCTAACATTGCATTTAAATTTTAGACAATCCATTTTGACTCCCTTTGTCCTCTTCTTAAAAGCAAGTTTTTATTAATTTTTGACAAGTTAATGCTACTCTCTATTTCCATATTATAGTGCTAGGTAATTTTAAAATCCTATGAGAAATAAACATTAAACATTTTGGAAATATCCCCTTCCCCCTCATTAAATTGTTAAATAATAAATTATTTGGATTAGGCTATAATCAACTGGATTTCTGATCTCCTTGCAAATGAGTTTTGCCTGCTATGTTGCAGCCATATTTTTTCTTTAATATTACATGTTCTCACTTATAAGTGAGAGCTAGCCATGGGGTACATGTGAACATAAAAATGGGAACAATAGACACTGACGACTAGTAGTGGGGAAAGAGGGAGGAAGGAAGGGCTGAAAAACTACCTGGGTTTACTACCTGGGTGATGGGATCATTTGTGTCCCCAAACCTCAGCATCACACAGTGTATCAATGTAACAAACCTGTCCATGTACCCCCTGAATCTAAAATAGAGGTTGAAATTTTTGAAAGTTTTTTTAAAAAGATTATTTTTGCATTAAAATTCTCCAATTGTCAGATTGCCTACAAAACAGAATGTTGGGCATCATAGAAGTAAACAGAAAAAGAAGTAGTCTTCACTGTATCATCATTATCCTGTGCTATTGAGTTGGTGTGCATAAAACCTAATCAGTTTGACTGAAACTGTCAAAGAACAAAGCACAAATACCAATGATAGATGAAAAGACATGTAAAGATGGATGATTCCTTTTTAGGAGCAGTGGGAGATTAAAGGGTAGGCATTAATGCAAGAATTGGTGTTAACTGTTCTTTAAAAAAAAATCATTGTTAATGATCTGGCAGACTGAATGATCAGCACATCAATGACTGAGGAAAGATGTGAGATCCAGAGTGTTACAGCATCACATTAGGCAGACAAATCATTGAAATAAATCCTATGCTAGAAGAAATTGGAAGAGCTAAATGACATGCGGCTTAGGAGGAAAACCTACTCCCTCAGAAAAGATTTTCTTAGATCATTTCTTTCTGTGGAACACATAAAGGGTTTCAGTAGCATGTTTTGGCTAATTGAGCAGACCACTATTATTGCTGTGGTTCTGTAATCATTTTGCTAGAGAACATAGGATAATAAATCTCTAGTGATCAGAGACTATATGAATGATGTAGAACCCTCAGGCCATTTTCATACCATTCATCATCTGTGGGATGTTGCCATATCTGGTGTTCTTGGCACACTTCAAGTATATGAGCTATAGGGAGAAAAGTTGGAAGTGGACCCAAATCTTATTGCACAGAAAAAAAAAAAAAAGAAAGAAAGAAAGTGAGCCTTGAGGCATGAAATCTCCCAAGAGCTGGCCCTCACACCTGCAGGTAATTTTGTATCTGTATTTCCTGACTTGCTTCCTCCTATTTAACACTGCTTCTTCCACTTTGCTTTTGTACTATTCCACCGGTTGCTGATTCCTCAGGTATGGAGACCTAGCTGCTGAGTTTTCACTTGTTTGGCTCCTCTTTTATAGCATTCGAATATATTCAAATTTGTTACAGGAAATATAGTTAAACCCTCTGGTCTGTTCCCCTTTAACTACCTCCTATTCCTCACATTTCCACTGGAACTAAATTAACTCTGGTTGACTATCTAATCATTGACAACTGAAACCATGGACTTCTTTGTTCTGAATCCAGCAAACATTTTCAGTCCTACTCTTCCTTCTTTTTCTATGGCAATCAAACTTGCTGACCACCTCTTTTTTTTCCTCTAATAGTTTCCCCACTCTTACCTTTCCTCACCCTACTTGACTTTTCCTCCTTTCCTTCTCTTCCATGACTTCCTTTCTCCTCCTAGCTTCTGACAGTATTGTGTATTCATCAAGCCCTTTTCTTACCTTATATGTTCTTGCCCAGACTATTTGATCCACTGCCACACTCTAACTATGTCTTATACATGTATGACTCCAAATCTCTCTCCTGAGCTCCAGATCTAAAAATCTACATGCTTAGAAGACATGGAAAACTCAAATAATGTGATGCTCTTGTTATTTCCCAATGATATAATTATCCAACTGCTTATCCAAACCAGAAACTTGGGAGTCAAATCCTGTTTTTTATTCATGTCTCACATGCAACTGATAGTCAGCTCTGTCTGTCCTGCCTCTCAAATGTCATTCTTCTATGATTCTCTATCACAGGGCTGCCCATTTGGGTTCAGGATTCCATTGCTCATCCCCTGCACTATTGAAATTACCCTCAAATTGGCCTTCTAACATCCAGGTTTGTTCTTTTTAATGTATACATAAAACACATTTTAGAATTTCTGTCCAAAAATCCTCTTCTTTCATAGTTTTCTCCTGTTTATTAAAAAGTCTAAATTCTGAATTTACCACATAGGCCTTTTTTTGTCTCTCAGCCTCAGCTCTGCTCACATCTTTTATCCCTTCACACGTACTTTAAGGTCACTTCAATTTTATCAAACTACTATATTTGCCCAATGTGTCCTTCTGTTTCAACCTCACAAACTTTTTGATACCCCAGCACAATTGCTTTTATGAATGTGATCCCAATCCCATAGGGGGAGAATGAATCATTACAGCCTTATTTCCTATTGTAACCTGAATACAATATATCAGCTATAGCACTTTATTGTCATTCTTTCCTTACTGAATTCTAAGCAACTGGAGGATAGAATATTATCTTATTTATCTATGAGTCATCAAGGCCTAGCTCGTGGTAAGAACTCAATTTTATTGAGTTGAATGAAAGAATTGATGAATGTATTAATAGACACATGCAAATTTTAATGCTTTAGAGGTATGAGGTAACCGAAAAGCATGAGTTTGAAAATGGCAAGACAGCTGGAATTTAATTTCCATAGCTTTTATGAGCCAGTCAATTACTATACTTGTTTTCCAAACTGTGTCTGAAAACTATTTCATGAAAGGAGAAAAAGAGGACTGGAAGAAAGCTTTAGGAATATGAGAATTGATGGTGATTACCTTTCCAATATCTTTTCTGGTGATATTTGCAACATAGGTATACAATTAATACTAATGAATGTTCAGATCACTTTTGGCATTCACTAAGTAGTCTCTATTATTTATAGTAACAAAACAGGTATCATGAAGGCCCCTTGGGCAGCTTTGGGAGCCTTAACTCTCCATTAGGCTGGAAGCATAGTTCAACATTCAAGCGCTAGTTGGTTCACATTCTAACACTAGCTCATCACATCTCAGAAAATCTATTCTGACAAGTTTGATTTTCTTCAGTACTATTTGCTCTGGCAGAACATGATCAGGAACCATTTTTGGCTGAATTCCCTAGTTCTCAGTGAGACAACTAACATACCTTAGCATCTCTATGGACCAAATAACACTAATCTTATTATCAGTACAATTCTAAGTGTTTTCTTTGTGTATATAAAAAGATCTGCTTTTTCTCCTACTGTAATATTTCTAAATCTAAAAAAAAGGATAAAATGCTTATATCACCTTATTAGTGGCATAAATGTTTGCCACTTAAAAAGGATTGCAAGCTCCTTGAAGGGTCAGTCAAGGTCTTTTTTTATCTTTGTCTCTTTGGTGTATGTCATAGTTGTTCAATGAATGTTTGCTAGGTTGAACTGATGTGTGCTTATAATTTAACATCATGTGGTATAATTTTAAAAATACCACAGAGAATGGATTCTGCTTTTACGCTGATATTTCAGGATGCATTTTTTCCTGACATCTTGGTTAACCTTTTTATTACTGCATCTAGTGAAGATTCTCAGGGGTCTTAATTTACATCACCATCAATGTCATCATCTTAATAATGTCACCATTGTTATACCGTTTAAAAATTATAGTCACATATTTTTTCTAATCCATCTAGAAAAAAAATCCATCTTATATTTTCAGAAGAATCCATAAGAACTAAGGGAGAGGGGATGAGAGAGAAGGGTAGAAGCAGTGTGCTGGCTCATCTTTTTCATGGCATTCTCAAATCCAGTTTGTGATGACAAGTTGGGTACTTTGCATCCAAATTGTTTGACCTTTGTGCAGTGGCTCCCATTATCAACTGGGGAACCAGCACAATTTTTACCTAGTTACTACTGAGGGTGTTCTCTCTCCATCACAAAATTTCATGCTATTTATCTGTGAGAAAATGCCTGAGGACTTTCACACAGTAAAGCATCTTATCTGGAACCCTTAGGATCAGATGTAGACCAAGCAAATGTCAAGTTCACAGAGAACACCTGTGTCTTCAGAACATTAAAGGGCACCATTAGAGCTTGTTTCCCTTCCCTTAACATGCACATTTTTGGCATAAGTTGGGGCTGAATAATGTTGTCATAGCAAATACTGCTAGAATGATAGCTGTACTCATTACACTACCAAAAAAAAGAGAGAGATGAATGGGTGTGGAGTGTCACTAACCCTTCTCATGACCAGCACATGGAGAGGACAGGACAGGGTGACATTCCTGAGGAACTGGCAACCCCCAGACAGCTAATATGCTTTATGACAGATTGGTGGGTTGGCTATCTTCAAAGCTTCTAAGACATATAAATTCAGATTGAGGTCATAGGTATTCAGATTAATCTGTAACGGTCTTGGAAGATTAATATATAACATAGCAATCAATAATTATCTTTTAAACAAAACAGTGCTGATTTCTGAAGCAGTGGACTAAGCAAGTAGATCTAAACAATCTACTTGCTTGTTTCGATTTTGCAGGTGCATGTTTGGGATGGTTCTTAATCCTGATTTACTTAACTGTTTACAAAATGCTGGTGTTCTGTCATGATTTTTAATTTTTCTGGTCCCTTTACTAATTTTCACCTCTAACATCTAGATATTAGTTCTCTATGATGCTGAGCTAGTTATCTAATAATTATTTTTTAAACAAAAAAATTATCAACAACTCTCCTAATAAATTATTCTGCATCACCCATAGGTAAATAAAGGCATAATTTAAAAATTATTATATACTTGGATTAATTGACAACATATACTTGATTTGAAGTTCTGAACATTCGAATGTACTTGTAAGAGCAGGCTTTTCTAATACTAGGCTTTATCTGCTGCACAGGGAAATGTTTGTCTCCAGAAAAAAACTTCTTAGAATAAATAACTTATTTTAGCATTTATGTTAACTGGAAATATAATTTCATAAGGTATAATATTCAGGATTTCTAACAGCTGCTACAGTTCTATACATCTGCTACACTTGGTATAACCTGTAATTTTCCTCGAGTTACAATTTGTGAAGTTGTAATTTTGGTTATAATGTTAAGTATGGTAACAGTATAGCTTATGGTTTCATAATAATCTCAGTGTGAGGCATTTGTTCATGTATTACTATAGAGCAAATGACAGGTAGAAACAGTAAAAATAAAGGAGAACATATCTGCTGATATAGCAACCTCAAGTCCTTTCTAACAAGAATTTTCTACTCTTTGGATTCCAATTCTTGATTATGCCTGAAAAATTAATATCTGTCATGAATCTTATCAAAAGACTATTTTTTAATATATGCTACAAGTTATCTGGATTTTATAGGTAATTTGTTCCTTTCTACTAAATTTATATGTATTATTATAACATAATATATAAAGACATATTGATGTTTTCATTTTATGCATTTACTTTTAAAGATTTTAACTATCAGACAATATAAAGAGAGACATTTAAAAAATATCTTGTATTGAACTCCTGGTTCTGCCAATGACCTGACTAATGATTTTGGATGGTTAACCCTGTTAACTGTTTCACCTTAAGAATTGATAGGAAAATTTTGTAAGCAATTCTCGGTTGACAAGTACTTGGATGAAAGACCAGATAACAAAAATATACTAGCTGCTATTATACACATTTAATGTGTTCTTCAAAGCATTGAGCTTCCACTGATTTTATAATCCATTGAAATTTCCATGATATCAGAATATATATCAACCTCATTTTCATAAATGAGTTGTCCTTTTCCTGAGCTCACACAGTAGCCTAGGATTTTCTAATTAATGGACGTATATTTTCATCTTCTTATAATATGTATTTTTGTTTCTTTGTAGCACTGCTATTTCTCTCCTCATAAATGATATTAATTGACATGTAGTGACTTAAGTAAACTAAAATATTAAAAGCACATTGAAGTGACTACATTTGAAGGACTGAAGGAAATAATTTTACGATATATTTTTATCTTAGGAGGATAGATTTTTTTAGGATGGCTAATCAACAACAACAATAAAATAATACAATATATTTTAAATTCAGGAGAATTATCTAACTGAATCTCAGATAGTCTTTATAAATTTAATAACTTGCTCTGAAATGCTTGCTCTACAATACTCATATAAACAGTCTTATTAAATCAAAATAAATAATCACATCAAGTTTGCCACTACAGGTGGACACAGTCAACAATATTATTAGATGTAAAATCTCTCCTCTCTGATGGCTTACATGAATTTTTTTTTTCTGTTTATTCATGTTAATCCCCTCAATGAACAATTCTTTCTCTGCCTCCTGCTTGAATGTTGGTATTCCTGGGTTTCTGTCCTGGACCTTCTTTTAAATCTATCAACCTCTCTGGGTTTCCATAATATCAACTATCAGCTAATCATAATTTGCCAATATGTCTAAAATTGTCCTAAGCTGAACTCACTGACTGTAACTACCATCCATGTATTTGTTCAAGTTAAAAATTGGGAGTTATTCTTGATTCCTCCTCCTCTCACACCACCTACACCTATTTAGTCATAAAGTCCTGTCAATACTCCATTCTAAAAATGGATTGTAACTTTCTACTTAGTTCCTCACCCTCTGTTAGTGTCTTAGTTCAGGTTTTCATCATTTTTCACAGCTTTCTAATTCATCTCCCTGCATCCAGTCATGCTTCATTCAAATCTCTTCTACATGTGAATCTACCTGAAATGCAGATATGATGATCACTACTCTACCTAAACATCTTATATAGTTTCCCTTACCTAAAAGCTAAAGAAAAGATATTTTAATAATTAATACTTATCTCTGCCACTTGAGAGACATTTCTTTGAGGTTTGGAATTATGTTTTTTTTTCTTTTTTCTTTTTTTTTAGATTTCCATTGTTGCCACATAGTGTTGCCACATAGTAACTGCTGAATATGATTTTGCTGAGTTCATGAAAGAAGAGAAAGGATGGCATTAAACTAAACGATTAAATATCTCTAAACTAACAATTTTTACTGATGCTTACTGACACATTACTTACAAGTAAACATCATTTAAAAATTACCTATTACTATTAGTCGAGATGTGTGAACATCTCTCTACTTGTTTAATGAGTCAAATGTAAAGTCCTTACAATAAACTCCAAGATCCTCACCCAGTCAAACGCCTCTCTTCCTTGCTCACTTCGCTCCAACCATTTGGTCTCCAGGTAGCCCCGGAACACCCAAGGCCTCTGTACTTAATGACTAGATCTCCTGCATCTCAAATAGATGAATGAGTCACTCCCTTTGGGTTGTCAATCAAATATCATCTCCTCCTATTTAAAACAACTACCCTTTCCTTCCTCTTTTATGCATTATTATTTTTTCTCTTACACAATTTTTATCCAATGTTTTATATATTTTGCTTTTATCCTACTTTAATATTCATTTCCCAGAGTTAGAATTATATGTGTTTTGAGGGAAGAAACTTTAGTCTCTGCTCACTGTTGTATCTCTAGAATTGAAAAAAGATAATATTTATTGCATAAATAAACAAATGAATGGGCACATCCTCGATATTTATCCTTTAAAAAGTATACTGTTAAAAATAAAACCCCTGGCCAGGTGCAGTGGCTCCCAGTACTTTGGGAGGCCAGGGTGAAATGATCACTTGAGCTTAAGATTTTGATACTAGCCTGGGCAACATAGAGACCTTGTCTCTACCAAAAATTTTTTTAAAAAGCTGCCACCACGCCTGGCTAATTTTTGTATTTTTAGTAGAGATGGGGTTTCACCATGTTGGCCAGGCTGATCTCAAACTCCTGAGCTAATGATTTGCCCGCCTCAGCCTTCCAAAGTGCTGGGGTTACAGGTGTCGCTACTTGGGAGGCTGAGGCAGGAGAATTGCTTGAAACCGAAGACAGAGGTTGCAGTGAGCCGAGATCGCGCCACTGCACTCCAGCCTGGGCAACAAGAGCAAAACTCTGTCTCAAAAAAAAAGCTGGGTGTGGTGGAGGATCTCTTGAGCCCAGGAGGTTGAGGTTGCAATGAGCCATGGTCATGCCACTGTACTCCAGCCTGGGTAATAGAGAGAGACTCTGTCTCAAAATAAGATAAAATAAAATAAAATAAATCCCCAAATTATGCAAAACAATTATAATAGAGACTATCTCTACTAAGGTCTAACATCTCTAATAGAAATAAGGTCATGCCTAAAGAGGTTAGAAGATGCAAATTCAGTAGCCTTGCTGTTAACATAATTGCTCTAATTCTGTATCCATGTTTTATTTAAGCATTGTTTTTGTCAAAAAAGAAAAGCAAGAAAAGTTGTCTAGTTCTAGTTTTCAGAAAGGAGAAAGTGAAGGCATAACTTGAATTAAAATTCTAATGTTGGCTATTAAATAGGGAATATAGAATAATGTACAGGACAGTTTCTTTGTAAAATGCAGATGCATGCTTCGGCTATGGATTTTTTTAAAGCAAACGTTGATAAAAGCTATAAGAATAACATTAAAGCTCAATACAGTGAAAGCATTTTTGTGATGTACTCAGCTGATGTGGTTCAGGTCTATTGCCTAATTTGATTGAAAGATTGAATTTTGAGTACTGAGGGAGGTGAACTGATAGCATATCTTGGGCTTTTTAAGTTTTCCTTATATTTCTGCTTCTCTTGTCAAAGCTTCTGATAGGATTTTTGGAGTTGTGTGTCAAAAAGTTCTCCGAGTTAGAATTTACTGATTCACATTAAAAAACAAGTAAACTTTCTCCTATATTCTTTACTTTCTCCCTGATCCCCAGCTTCAAAATTAAAAAAAAATACCAACATCTACAAGAGCAACAACTTCAAAAGAACTTAACTTTAAATAAAGCATATAAATATAAAGTCATTCCAAACTCCTTAGCTTCAGTTTTGGTCCCTTCTGAACCACTCTCAACATTATATTTTGACAACAGTAAATATGATAATGTTATATGCAATTCTTAAGAAATCTAGTGACTTGCAGCATATTTTTAAATCATAGTTTTACTTAATTTGACAATATATTTATATATAGATACTCTATATGCAGAGCACTATGCTATACATATCTATATATTCATATGGGTAAGGAACTTGTACCTGGTATCAGCAAGGAATAGGACAGTCTAGCAGGGGTAATATGCACAGATAATTCAATACAGGTGAATATTAGATTGGGCTATGTGGAGCTATCAGTATTCATAAAATACAGTGAGCACTTCTAACTGGTGACCTCAATAAGAGCTTCTTGAAATAAGTGACTTCTGAACCGGGCCTTCCAAGAGTTCCTAGTATAGACACAGGTGGGCATATTTCAGGCAGTAAGAAGGCCAGAAGAAATAGCATTGCCAAGAGATATGGCAACAAGATCAAATGGTAAGCAGGGAACTGCAAATAGATATATTTTATTAGGCTGGAGTGCATCTGAAGCAAATGGTAGGGGGCAAGACTGGTCTGGTAGGTTGGGGGTCAAATTGTAAACAGTATTTAATATTACATGAAAGAGATTTACTTATTATACAGCCACTAGAGAGTCAGTTTTTGCATCTGAGTAGGAGGGTGGTGATGTGGTTAAATAAGTTCATTTGAGAAAGATTAGGTGTAAGGAGAGCAGAACACATGTCCATTCTTGTAATTTATTTGTAGGTTATTAGTAAAGACCTGAATTTGGATGATGGCATTGAAGGAGTGGAAAGGATAATATAAACATGTTAATGGAGGGCAGGAGATTGAAATGATGACAATACCCAGGAACCAGAAAGGGAGAGCCTAAGACACTAGAGAGTATAGGCACTGGACACTAGAAGATGTGATAGATCATAAACCAACATAGACGTATTGCAAGAAGGAATATCAGCTTCTTGAGGGCAACCAGAACATTTTATTGGGCATTGTATCCTCATCACTTACAAGTGTGAGGCACATAAAAGGCACTTGATTTGTGCTTGTTGAATGACTGAATAAATGATTGCTTGGCAAATGATTACATAGAATAAGCTACAGTGTGGTTAAAGAAAGTGATCCTGGTTGCCTTGGCAACCAGGCAAAGGATAGTACGGGATGGTAAAGGATAGGAAACTAGTCCATTGGCACTAGTTAGGTAATTAAAAGCACTGGTTTGGCTGAAGTTCTAACAATGTGTCAGCTTATTTTTCCCTTTAAGAAGCAGTATAGGCCGGGCGTGGTGGCTCACGCCTGTAATCTCAGCACTTTGGGAGGCTGAGGCAGGCGGATCTCTTGAGGTAAGGAATTCGAGACCAGCCTGGCCAACATGGTGAAACCCGGTCTCTATTAAAAATACAAAAATTAGCTGGGTGTGGTAGTGCAAGCCTGTAATCCCAGCTATTAGGGAGGCTGAGTGAGGCAGAATTGCTTGAAACCGGGAGGCAAAGGTTGCAGTGAGCTGAGATCCCACCACTGCACTCCAGCCTGGGCGACAGAGTGAGACTCTGTCCAAAAAAAAAAAAAAAAAGAAACAGTATACAGTAAAAGTTACTTATGCAGATTCTAGAAGTGGGCTACTTGGGTTTGAATCTGAGCTCCACCATTTAGGATCTGTCTGTACCTCAGTGTTCTTCTCTTTAAAATGGGGAAAATAATGGTACTAACTTCATAGGGTTGTTGTGAGGATTAAATGAGTTATAATATGTAGTTAGAACAGTGCTTGGCACATATTAGGCACTATGTGTGTTATAAGTAGTAGAAGTGAACTATGTCTATTGCACTCAACTTTTATTTACATCGTGTATTGGTACAGTATACAGTAATGGTTTTCGGGTGAATTTTTTCTGACCAAGTATTGATGCATAGATAATAATCTGATTTGGGGAACTCTTCAAAAATTTC
Organism: Pongo abelii; assembly: GCF_028885655.2. Lineage (NCBI taxonomy): Eukaryota > Metazoa > Chordata > Mammalia > Primates > Hominidae > Pongo > Pongo abelii. The sequence goes on from NC_071993.2 coordinate 77,186,521, forward strand.
CTCAAAAATTGATGGGAGAGAAGCATCGAGATTTGTGTTGCATAACTGTGCTATGAGCCACAGTTTGATGGAAGATGTGCACATGTGGAAATATGGTTAAGACCTGAGATATAATGCTGTTGAATGCTGGAAAGCACCCTCACATAACACTTTGCCTCAGAGAGAAAGCCTTATACAAATAGAACTTGATTTCAAAATAGCTCAAAATTCAAGAGGACTTGAAGATCATATATCTGAAAGCAATGATCTCTAAAATTAAAATCAGTCTGTTTCCTTCAATTTATTTTTGTTAAAATAGTTCTTTTAAAAATTTCGAGTTTCCAAAAGCCTCCTGGAAAAAAATAGCTGTTATCTTTGTTCCTTTAGGCATTGATAAAAGTACTGTAAAATAATTCAAGTAAAAATGAAGGTGCTTTAGTTCAAAGGAATTTCAAAAGCCAGCCATTCTGAATCACTTCAGATTCCATGGTGTGCTGAAAATTAAATAGAAAATGTCATTATGCAGTACCAAAACCTTAGTTGTTTTAATATACAGCTGAAAAGCTTTTATGTTAGTAACTGAGAGCCAAGGATTCAGTGTGGTCTGATAGGGGAGCTAATTGAACTGAGAACACATAAAAAAAGGAAAATTGCTTTTGTTGGTTTTACACATCAAAGACATTTTAATATTTGGCTTCTTTTACACAGGATATTATATAATGAAGCTAGAAGCCTTAAACATGATACAGATTAAATTTGAATAATGTTCTATTAACTACCTTTGAATTTCAAGTGAAAAATTGTAACTGTAGAAAAAACATCAATAACATCGGTCTGATGCTTAATAACCTGGCAGTATGTGAGGCAAACATAAAAGAAATCTGTAGAGAGTATTTTTACCTGATTTGTGATATCTTCTCATTAACTATAGCAGGACCTCCACAAACCCCACCCATATTCTTTTTTTCCTCCTCTTAAATTTTGTAAAATGAACTCATACTTTGGAAATCAACCCATTAAATATGATTTTATTGGAGGTGAAATGGGCTATTGAGGAAAGTAGACAAATTTACTTTACTTGATTTCTTTCTAAGGATGGTTTTCATATGTCAGTTACCTCTGCATAAGTAACCCTTGTTCCGGAAACAAACAAAAAAAAGCAATGAAGCACAATATAAAAAATGTCAGTTCTGGAGTCAAAGTAGAGGACTTAAATCTTGGCTGATAACCAGTTGCTAGTTGTGTGTCCATGGGCAAGTTGTATATTTTGTCTAGGCCTCAGGTTCTCACATATAAAATGGAAACAAACCTTGTGGGAAAATGGTGAAGATTTCACGAGCTAAAATATGAAATGTACATGACCTAACTCGTTTTACTGGAAAAGAAGGCAGACAAATTATGCATGGCCATAAACCATTTTATATACACCATGTTTTTGTTAGAACTCAGATTTCTAGAATTCCAAGATTAAAAAGTAATTGCTAAAGTTATTGTTACTATTGATAAAGACTGGAATTAGAATGCCATTATTGCATGGGGATAAGCATGTTTTATGGCCTGGCAAAAGAGGCTGCTCAAAATGACCTCTGATCTGTCCTTCTTGATTCAGGATTTTATGATCTTGTGACATTGCAGAACTCTAAGAACAGAGTAATTCACACTCATTTCTTAGATCTTTAACACAAGAATTACATTATCTTTGAGTGGAAACTAAGGTCCTAGTCTTCTCAGAGTGAGTATTTCAATTTGTTAATTCTGACAGTTTTGTTACCAGGTTGACGGGCATATTTCAAACCTCCAACACTTAAGTTCTAATAACTTGACTTCTGTAAAAGTGCTGTTACATTATGTCCTCTTAAAGGTCCTAAGTAGTCCCTGTCAGTCTTTTAGTGACATTACTTAGCAGTATTCCTTTTTAATTATCAGGAAAATGATAAATTTTCTTGAAAATCTTTGAAGTGAGCTCATGTTAATTCAATACATTAGTGATAAGAACAATGTATAGTAGAAAGGGATAATGTAGCCAGAAGTGAAGACGAAGAATGATATTCTTAGATCTGACACTGATTTTTTCTATCATCTGCAAACCACTTGACTTCTTGCATTTTTTCCCTTCTCTGTTACTGAAAAATTTAAAACGTGTGAATTTCTACCTCATTTGATATTGAACAGTTTTGCTAGGAAAGGACCTAGACAAATGTATTGTTATATATAGACATATATATCAATTTATATAAATCAGAGGGTTTTATTTATACCTGGAATAATATAACTTTATTAAGTAAAGGTTACTTTTGAAGTCATCTAGTTTAAACTCTTTATAAACGTGAAAACAGAAGTCAAGTATGATGGGGTAAAATGTGTGTTCAGAGGCTGTGTGTGACACAGCTAAGTTATTTATTTATTTATTTATTTATTTTGAGATGGAGTTTCGCTCTTGTTGCCCAGGCTGGAGTGCAGCGATGCAATCTCAGCTCACTGCAACCTCCACCTCTCGGGTTCAAGCAATTCTCCTTCCTCAACCACCTGAGTAGCTGGGATTACAGGTGCCTGCCACCACACCTGGCTAATTTTTGTATTTTTAGTAGAGACAGGGTTTCACCATATTGGCAAGGATGGTCTCAAACTCCTGACCTCGTGATCTGCCCACCTCGGCCTCCCAAAGTGCTGGGATTATAGGCGTGAGCCGCCACATCTGACCGGTATTTTTTTGATATTCTGGATTAAATTATCTCTTCTACCTCAGCTTCATTATCTCTATGGAGAAATAATAATGGTGATAAACAAATATATCGATCTATATAATATCTTCATAAAAATATGCAAAATCAGATATTTATCTTCATAAAAATATATAAAATTATTATATACAATATGTAAAAATCACTCCTTTGGGGCACTTCAGTATTAATTTATGTATGTATATAATTTTGTGTGGGTGTGAATATATTATACGCACATAATGTATAAATATAGTTCAAGATTAATTCCTTAATTCACAACAGGGCCTAAATTTTTAACTGGTGAGCTATTTAAATATTTCATTAATTTTATAATTGAGAGGGTTTTTAAAAGTGCTTCAAAAGTTTATAAATTAAATGATAGCAAATGAAGATTGCTTTAGAACTCGACTTCAAATGTTTCTTAACTTTAAACATTGTTTAACAGAGCACCATTATGTAGAGCAGAATGCTTTAAAGTGAAGCTGCTAAGCGTAAAAATGCAATAAATGAATGTCTGACTTCCCTTGTAAACCATCCAACTGGTGCTTTAGCATAAGCTTATTTGTTATTAATTTAGCTAAACTTTGAAAACAGATTATTTTGATGATTAAAATACACCTTCTATATGATTATTACAAGATTGTTTTTTAGAAAAAAATTAATTTTATTTGCCTATCAGGGTGTTTGAAATATAGGGCACAAATATCTTAATGCATTTATGAAGGATTTGGAATATGTTTGGATAGGTCAGTGTTGTCTGACAGAACTTTGGCCAACCATGGGGCTGTTCTATATCTGGGTTGTCCAATGCAGTGTCCAGTAGCCACTCGTGGCTATTTAGAATGGTTTTTAGTGTCATTGAGGAACTGTGCTTTTAATTTTAATTAAAGTTAAATAGGTACATTTAACCTATTGGACTAGTAGCCACTAGGTTAGTGGCTACCCTATTGGACATCACACTTATTGATTGGTTTTTGATATAGAATCACAGAGTTAAAAGTTAATTTGTAAAATATCTTTTGCTTTACGCTTTAGTAGAGCCACACTTAAGTCTTTTGGGAAAATTAAAATTTATTTTTAAAGGCAATGAGAAAAAGCCATCCCAAACCTCTCTTTTGTAACCTACATAAGTTTTAAATAATACAATGTTAAAACTCACTTGTGACATTCAAAATCTTAAGTGCTATAGCTTAAATAATGTTTGTGTTTGTGTGTATACTTGACTCAAGTAGATGAATACCTACTGGTTATCATGCTTTTCCTAAGAGAGTAACTAAACCAACCCTCAACCATGCCCAAATGCTGACTGCTTTAACCTCTCTTTATAGGTCTTCCCCATTTATCAATCAACCTGCTCTGAACCAGCTCCAAAATATCCATGACCCTATTTGCTTACAAATTTGCTTAATATCCTCCAAATGGATTTGGGATTTGTTTTAATTGTTTAGTTGAAACCTCTTATTTCAACTGTAAATTCATGTTTTATTTAAGAATATTTGGTACATGAGTGAACCTTTTCAAATAGCTGCTAATATTTAGCTTATGGAGTAATGGCCTGGGTAGAAGTCACCAGCTAATAAAAGAGGTGATTATGCTGAACAGTAGAGAGATATTAAGAAAGATCAGCAAAGCACACCTTTTGAACTCACCGTAATGTGCTCTTACATCCACATATACTCCTGGGCTAGTCTAATGTTATTAATGGAAAGCACAGAGAAAACACTTAGTGGGGAGTTGTGATATGATTGCTGTTGATTTTTGAGGCACTCTAATTTCTAAGTATGTGGTACAATAAAAAGTTGAGTTTTGCCTTGTGCTTGCACCAAAATGTTAAAATGACTCATTAATTTTGATATTTTGATACTAAAATACTAATAGTCTACCCAGGGACTTCCTATCTTCCTAATATAATTACTTGTAGAATGCTTGGGAGGAAACCTCAAAAATGCTAAAATTACTTCACTAGCCTGCTTCCATTTTTCCTAGAAGACCTTAATTGTTTTAGATTTTAAATGTTCTAAATAGTTTGCTAAATATTAAGGGAAAATAAACTCCAAGAATTTTTTTTTTTTTTTTTAAAGTAGAACTAGCTTGTATCAGTTATCTCTGACTTCCTTCTTGGCCTGGAAAATTCTCATTCCACATGCTGTTTGACATAACAACATTCTATTTTCAAAATGTCTGCTCAATTTCATTGACTACTTGCCTAAAGTCTTTACTTCCTAGTTTGCCAGATGCCATCCACTCTCAAGTGCTACCTTCTAGATTTTTTTTTTTTTTTAAATAAAGACTGATTGTCAAACCCTAAATTTTTAGGTTGAGAAATGTTAAATACTGGAAGTCATGCAAGCTGTGGATGATAGGTACTCTCTAAATCTATTCTGTAGCTTCCCAGTCAATCCATAAAATTGTTGCCATAAAGACAAAATTTAATTTATCTGCCTGTGCCATTACATTAAATAACAAAACAAAATAACAACAACAACAAACAATGAAAACCACAAAACTGAAGAAATAAGAGTGGATGGGAAACTCCAGTGAAAAGAAAAGGTTGGGCTCCATATAAAGTTGTCCAACGCAGTGCAGCATACACTCACCAGTAGAGAAAAGCAAAATGTCTCAGGATCAGAAGAATAAATGAATATAACAGTGTGACCTTGGATAGTTCCCTCTGAACTTCAGCTGGTCTTTTTCACATATGAAATACAGTTAATACCAACTACCTTACTTGCTTTACAGGGTTGTTATGAGGGTCATGTGAGAAAACAGATGGAGATTTTATAAACAAAAAAGTACTATACAAATATAAAGTGATATTGTCATCATTATGACATTAAGAGCTTATCATTCAGAAGCAAACAGCAAATATGTATCAGTGTAAATTTTAAAGTTTTAAAAGGAAAAAATGAATATACTCTTTGTAGGTACTCTGGTGGACATATTATATGTCCTAGGCAATCTCAGAAATACCTATGGACAATTATATGAAAATGTCAGCCGGGCACGGTGGCTCATGCCTGTAATCCCAGCACTTTGGGAGGCCGGTGGATGACAAGGTCAAGAGATCGAGACCATCCTGGCCAACATGGTGAAACCCCGTCTCTACTAAAAATACAAAAAATTAGCTGGGCATGGTGGCGTGCACGTTTAGTCTCAGCTACTCAGAAGGCTGAGGCAGGAGAATCGCTTGAACCCAGGAAGCAGAGGTTGCAGTGAGCCGAGATCACACCATTGCACTCCAGCCTGGGTGACAGAGCAAGACTGTGTATCAAAAAAAAAAAAAAAGTCATGAAAGAAAAAAAGGCAAGTCATTATCATTGACAGAAATATATGTATTTAATATTTTCTAAGTGAGTCATTAAAGTAATCCAGGAATACCAATTTTAGAAGAATGTCAGTTGAATGTCAGATGTAAAACTTTCAGTGAGTTCCACAAGGGGAATTAAAAAGATCTAGATGACTCATTCAGCTCTATCCTCCTTTTCCTCCTCTCGTCCTTCCTTTCCTCATCTCTCCTCCTTTTGTTTTCTTCCTTTACTTCCTACGCTCCTTTCCCTCTTCTGTCTTCTCACCTTACTGGGCACTCACTCTATCAGCAGAATTCTAGAGATGCTATAAGGGATATGAAAGAAGTAGAAGGCAAAAATCTACGCTCTTAGGGAGTTTTCAGATTTGGCTGAGTCCTTTGAAATTATTTGTGAATTGGTAAAAGAAGATGTTTTATTATCATTTATTTTCTGAGAACCCAGAATTAACTGTGTCTTATACAGAACAATAAAGAAGGCATGATCCCTCTTCTAAATGGTTTCTATTTTAATGTGATCTTAAATTACAACCTCTCAGAGTTAAGGAGATATATGAGGAAAATAAGCTTTGTAGATTTTAGGTTTCTGAACTCTTTTAATTAACACATGAGAAGAGTTTGTTTCATTTTTCATACATCTCTCCTTATGTCAGTCAACTCTTTGAACAACTAAGAACCAGACAGAAGAGGTTTTAAATGAACGTTAATCATGGGCATTAATATACTTTTTCTTCACTGGTTGCTCAAACTGAAAAAGACGCTTTATGAAGAAATTGGTTTCCTCCCAGGGTTTAAGCTCCTTTTCCTTCAATATGAATGTTCAGAAGACTGTTCTTTCTTGAGAGATAATTTTGACTAACATATAAGGAGCTATTTGAAGGCATCTTCCTCTTGAATGTCTTCCCTCTTAGCTTTATGAAGATTTAAAACTTTTCCATATTACTTATATAACACTGCTTTCTTTTGTTTTGTTATATTATTTTGTGTTTTATTTTAAATAGTATTTAATAGAATTCATTAGTTCTATTGATAGCATGTGTATTTACAAAATGTTCCAAAAATATTAATACATCTTCTTAAAACTCTATGTGAATCTGGATTGCCAGATGGTCATCAGTATTTGAGTAAAAATTAAGAACATATGTTAACAGGCATTATAACTTGTCTGGATTTTCAAAATGTAACTAAAAACAATACTTGTTGTTGTTGTGTAATGATATAGTACTTAAGAGAGGATTTCAACTTGCTATATAGATTTTAAAAATATTCTTCCTCCAGGGGTTAAAGAAAAAGGTCAGAAACCGAACTATTCTCAGTAACATTAAAATAATAAGATGCAAAATACATTTTCACCCTTTTAATAAACTTGCTTTTATTATTATATAGGAAGGCTGGAATTTCTGAGTGATTGGTAATCTGTGATCTTATTTTCCTAAGCATTGTACTTAGGAGAGAACAAGTATATTAAAAAATTATATAGGGGAGGTAAAAAGTTTGATATGTGGCCTTTACAAAACCTTTTTTTTAGTTTGGGGAGAGGAGATTTTTTTTTTTTTGCATGGGCTTACAAAATAGGCTTATGAGCTAATCAAACAACTTAAAAATGCAAATATACCAGAATTTAGTTAACTGAATGAGTCTTTGGTAATTACTTTCAGTGCCAATTGGTGGGTGATACTGAAAAATATTTCTTGTGGTTTATTTTCTTTCCTTCTTTCCTTCCTTCCTTCCTTCCTTCTTTCCTTCCTTCCTTCCTCCCTCCCTCCCTCCCTCCCTTCCTTCCTTCCTTCCTTCTTCCTTTTTTTTTGACAGAGTTTTGCTCTTGTTGCCCAGGCTGGAGTGTGCAATGGCGTGATCTCGGCTCACCGCAACCTCCGCCTCCTGGGTTCAAGTGATTCTCCTGCCTCAGCCTCCCGAGTAGCTGAGGTTTCAGTCATGGGCCACCACACCTGGCTAATTTTGTATTTTTAGTAGAGACAGGGTTTCTTCTTGTTGGTCAGGCTGGTCTCAAACTCCCGACCTCAGGTGATCCGCCCGCCTCGGCCTCCTAGAGTGCTGGGATTTACAGGCGTGAGCCACCCCACCCGGCCTCTTGTGGTTTCTTTTAAAATTCATTAATATTGGTTATAAATAACTTTTGAGCAAGTTAAAATATTTAAAGCAACATCAATGACATGCCAAAGAATGTTTAGTAGGCTCTGAAGGTCCTTCCAAATAAATAATTTACCAATATCTGAGCAATAACAAGATCAATGAACCAATTATCTATTTTTCTAAGGTAACTTTTTGGTGGTTACACCCATTTGCATATGTGGCTCATTTTGTTGTTTCCTTCAAAGTTAGGAAAATGATTTTATAGCACAACTCCAAAACATAATGACTTCGAAGCATATATTAACGTGGTCTTATGGTAGGCCAAATAATGCCCTCCACCCACCAAAGATGTTTATTTCCTAATCACCAGAACCTGCAACTATGTTACCTTACACAGCAAAAGAGATTTTGCAGAATGATTAAGGATTCTGAGATAGGGAAATGATACTGGATTATCCAGGTGGGCTCAATGATGTACTTGCAAAGGTCCTTATAAGAGGGAGGCAGGAAGGTCATGGTAAGAGAGAAAAAATATAAAGACAGAAGCAGTAAAGTCAGACTCTAAAAGAACACAATGAGATGACTGAAGCAGCTAGAGAGGAGAAAAATTTGAAGATGCCACGTTGCTGGCTTTGAAGATGGAGGAAGGATCCAGGAGCCAAGGAGTGTAGTAGTCTTTAGAAGCTAGAGAGGCAAGGAAACATATTTTCCCCTAGAACCTCTGGAGGGAACACAGTCCTGCTAACTTGACTTTAGCTCAGTGAGGCTGATTTTGGACTTCTGACCTCCAGAAGATAGTAAACTTGTGTTGTTTTAAACCACTAAATTTGTGGTAATATGTTATAGTAGCAAGAGGAAACTAATATAGACTTTGAGGTTTAGAAATTGAGTAATAATCCAAAATAATCATAGAAATTATCTAGCCCAACTTCTTACCCATGAATTTCATAGTAACACCATCCAAGTATTGAGTGTCATTCTACCTAAAGTTACACAATCTGTAGCAAAATTGTAAAAATCCTGTATCCTAACCTTGCAGTCTTATATGCTTTCTTGTATATTGTGTTAAGTAAAATCCCATTCATGTTTTAGCAATTTATATTCTATGTAATTTTTCCCTGATATCTTTGTAAGAAGATTAGTAGTTCTGAAATAGATCAATACATATTGACCCAATTTTTCTCCATAGATTCTAATGACAGTATAGAGACAGGAATTAGCATTCCCACTTTAGGTCTTTCCAAGCTGAGGATCATCACCTTGTCTGACAGCATTAGACTTCGCTTGGGTATGAGAAGTGGAAAAATCATGTATTATCATAGATCCCTTAAGTTAGAGCTATTCTATTAAATAATCATCTCTAGGGGTAGATTTTACTCATCGTTATCTATAGAAGATCCATGAATAAGCCTGGTGGATTGTCAGGGGTTGGAATTATTGCTGAAGTTTGAAGACCATGAAGGAATGTCTTATTCTACTCTACATAGAATCTTTTCAGCAGTTTCACATTCCCTGGGTCTCTATCTTCTGTGGCCTATTCACTGTAGATTACCTAGAGAATTGATCTTGATACTATCTTAAGTTTACCATACCATCTTTTCCTTTATTTGACTGTTCTGGGTTCTTTGTATTTCCACATAAATATTAGAATCTACTTGTCAATTTCTACAAAAAGTCTATCTGGATTTTGATTGGCATTGAATTAGATACATAGCTCAATTGGGGAAAAGTGACATTAGAAAATATTGAGTATTCCAATCACTGACCATATTATACCTCTCCATTTATTTCAGTCTTTTTTAAATTTCATTCAGAAAATTTTGTTTTCAGTTTATTTATTTATTTTTTTAGACACAGTCTCGCTTTCTTGCCTAGGCTGGAGTGCAATGACGCAATCTCAGCTCACTGCAACTTCTGCCTCCCGGGTTCAAGCTATTCTCCTTCTTCAGCCTCCTGAGTAGCTGGGATTACAGGCATGCACCACCACGCCTGGCTAATTTTTTTGTATTTTTAGTAGAGACAGGGTTTCACTGTGTTAGCCAGGGTGGTCTTGATCTCCTGACCTCGTGATCCGCCTGCCTCTGCCTCCCAAAGTGCTGGGATTAAAGGTGTAAGCCACCGTGCCCAGGCTTCAGTGTATATTTAACATTTGTCATTATTTGTGGTTGGTAAAAAATAGTATACTTACCTTTGTATATTGACTTTGTACACTGCAACCTTACTAAATTCACTTTTTTGAAGGCATAGTTACAATTCACCACCTTCCTGCCATTTCCTTTGTCATCTTTGAAAATTTTATTCTTATTAGTCTGTGAAAACTACTTTTCTAGGGTCATCTTGGAGTAGCCAACTTCTATAATCTTTTCCAAATTTTCCTTTTCTACTTCTCTATAATATGTGGATAACTTGTTCCTTCATAGAACACACACACGCACACACAGACACACACACACACACACACAGAGGCATGTGTGTACAAAAAGCTTTTTCTCAGTTGCCATGGCAGTATGCTAACATGGATCTCTAACACTGACTATTCATTTCCAGAGTGCTTCTGTAGCTCTTTTGAATTTCCTATCTTTTATATTGGAAGTGTTGCTCCATGTTCTTTCCAAAGTTGTCTTCTCTTCTTGTTCTACATCCTTAAATTTGATATATTTTTTTCCCACTCCTTTGGCTTCAAGCTACTTCAGGGAAGGTCCAAGTTCCTATTTTAGCACTGATATTTCTTCAGAAATACACTTCGTATTTCCAAATGCATAGGAAAGGTCTATTGCAACTTAACAATTAGAGCAGAACTTGTTTGCTTTAACCGGCATGAATAAACCTTTTTAGTTTACTTAAATTCTCTGACTATTCTACCAGGCTCTTAGCCTCTAAGTCTGCATCCTTCCTTTCATTCATCCCTTCAAACTCCTAGTACTTCACTCCTGTTTATTTCTACCATGTTTCCCTTTATGGTACTTCCTTTCATTTGGATTGCAGTTGTCCTAATTCAGCATCTCATTAATGCTTTAAATTACTTATTGTGCACATTTTAAGAAGTCCAGAAATCTTAAGAGGAAATTTTTTAGTATCTCAACTTTTAATTTTTTGTGCACTTTTGCCATTTTTTTCAGAATATATATTTACATTTTAATTGCAGTCATAGCATAGATACAATTTTATTCCGTTTTTACATGTTTCTCATATCACTACATAACTTTCATGATTATAGTTTTGATAGCTACATAACAACCCATCAAATTTTTTATTGTAATTTTTGTTAGAAATCTAGGATTTTTTAATTTTTTTACTATCACAAATAACATGACAGTGACTCTTTGTATGAACGGTATTTAAAATTTTATATTTTCAGTAAAATATATATTAGTTTCATATGACTTTTAAAATATCAAATTTCTTTCCAAAAGTATTATTTACTGATTTATTCACTGATTATATGCAAGTGCTGCTTACATTTTCACTTCACAATTATTGTTTAAATTTTTGGCTAATTTTAAAGGTGTGAAAGGGTACTATATTCTGTATATATCTTGGCTTAATAATTGACGAAGTTGAGCTTTTTTTTTTCCAGTATTGTGTTGGATAATTGAACTTCTTTTCTGATCTTGATACTTTTGCCTAAATTACTTTCAATAGCCTAACTGGCCTTCCTCTTCCATCACATTTTATCTCCTCCTGTCAGAGTAATTGTTACAAAATGTATGTAATCAACCCACTGCAAAAATGAAACAAAGAGAAGTTTTAATACCTGTTAACTGTCAAGTAAGGGCAAACTCTTCAGTTGGTATCTCAGATTTTCCATAGTCAAGGCTTAACTAGCCTTCTAGCCTTTTCTGACACTATCTTCCAGGTAGTGTAAGTGTTAGCCACAATGTCATACTCTTATTCCTGAGGCCCCTTATTTTCCTCTTTCATGCATTAGTCACTCTCATCCCTTCATCTTAAGCCCCTCTGTTCCAACCCTACTAATTAGGAAACCATCAAATACTGCATCTTTCTGAAACTTACATGGTCATTCCATTAGAATTAATCTAGTTTGTATTTTCATTATGCCTTATTAAAACCCAAGTTTTAGTGCTTATTCTCCCCTTAAATAAATTTTGATGTCCAAATCTGAATTTTCCATTCCATTTTAAGTTCGTCGAAGTAAGGGGCTGTCCTTAAGCAATCTTTGATTCTCTACAGTGCCCAATACAGTGGATAAGACATAACAAAATTTAGTAAATATTTGTTGAATTGTTTGAATTCATAAACTTAGGACTATTGTGAAACTTATAGAGGGGATAAATCGTTAGACCCTGTAAGTGAACAGAGATGAATCCTACATAGCTTTACTTACAATTGAGATAAGTTACAATATCCCTGCTGTCATCCATTCATAAGAGAAGATAATAAAAGCTCAGAAGGGACATATTATTAAGAATGGTTATGAATATAAAGAAGCCCTTGTGCTCTTAATAATATAATTTAACATGAGGCTGTATATTTGAGCTCTTGTCAACCCCTTGCTTCCCCTCCCACATAACACTTCTTTACTTATTTGCTTCATTTGTTAGGATGATATTTTAAAGACTGGCTTAGATCGAGGTGGCTCAGCCATTTAATTTCATTAAGCTATGATTATAAAAAATACTATAATTCTGTCCATTCATTGATTTTGACAACATGTTTTTTATTGTAAGGCGATTTGGGACTGTGCTGTAAGAGAAGGTGACCTTGGTAGAATCTAAACTACTGTACTTCTTGACACAGTGAGGGAGAGCGGTGATATTGGTATTAACACAATTATGTTGTTAAATGCATCACAGGTGAGGTATTTAAAGCAAATTAAACAAGTGATGTTCTTATTTCATAAATACATTTAATCTCATGCTTGGCTGTTTTTATGATAGAATTACAGCAATGGAGAAAATTAGGCAAGAATGGAAGAGGAACAGATTTGTTCATAAACGGACGCTTAGAATTTGAACTTAAAGTGAGTAAGGAGCATCAAAAGTCAAATAGGACAAACAGGGGAGATGGTATTCATGGAGACAAAGGATTAACTAAGGTTATTTTAGGACTATTTATATGGAAGGAATGACATTACGTAGGGAGACCTCGACAGGAGTCCTGACTTTGAGCCCCAGCTATATCAATGACTCACACTGTGTAACGAACAAATTACTCAACCTCTTTGTACTCCATATTTCTTATTTATAAAGTGTACATAATTTTATATACTATAAAGTTCTTGCAAGAATCAATTAGAAAAGGGGCAAGAGGCCAGGTACGGTGGCTCATGCCTGTAATCCCAGCACTTTAAGAGGCCGAGGCAGGGGGATCACCTGAGGTCGGGAGTTTGTGACCAGCCTGACCAATGTGAAGAAACCCTGTCTCTACTAAAAACACAAAATTAGCCAGGCATGGTGGCACATGCCTGTAATCCCAGCCACTTGGGAGGCTGAGGCAGGAGAATAGCTTGGACCTGGAAGGCGGAGGTTGTGGTGAGCCAAGATCACACCATTACACTCCAGCCTGGGCAACAGAGCAAGACTATATCTCAAAACAAAATAATAATAAAATAAAAAAAAATAAGAAAAGTGGCAAGAATAGTTTCAAATGTGAAGTAACCCATATTTATGAGGTAGTATTGATATCATGTTTTAAAAACCTTATCGTCCTACCATATTTGAACTTGATTCATTATATTTATGAGGTAGTATTGATATCATGTTTTAAAAACCTTATCATCCTACCATATTTGAACTTGATTCATTAATTAACTCAGAAAATATTTAGTAAGCGCAGGCACTGTATTCATTAGGTATGTAATAGTGAATGGAACAGAAGATCTAATTTCTGCTTTCGAGATACTTATGATCTAATAAGGGTCACTAGTTAATAAACTGATACTGAAAATTAGAGTTTGTCTTAATAGTTTCCATTTAACCCATTTGCCAGATTAGCTAGTGTTTTCCATTTCATCTGCAAAACACATTGACTGGCGTCTCTTGTACACTGAATGTCTGGGTAGTAATAATATCTAATATTTATACACAACACTTAACACCTTCCATGAACTGTTTTAAGTGCGTTGCTCAAATTAACTCCTTTAATCTTCACAACAAAACCTTAATTAATGTCATTCTCATTTTGCATATGAGGAAACTGAGGCACAGAATGGTTAAGTGGCTTGTCCATGGTTAAAAAGTCTAGTAGGTACTGGATCAGGATTCACACCCAGGCATTCTGGCTCCAGAGCGCATAGACTTAATCACTGGGTAACAACACTAGCAGGTCTGTCTATTACTGCTCTCACCAGTTGAATTGAAACCTTATTCAAAGGTCATCTGTATTTGTTCCCAAACATGTTTATAACAGTTGTACTAGTTTTTTAATGTAATTTAATCAAATATCATGTAACATATTAGAAATGCAAAATACAAATATGGTTTTGTACATTTATAACCAATTTGAATATGCTGATAAGACTTAAGGGAAGTTGCCTTTAAAAAGTTGGGTGAAAAAAATCAGGAATCAGGAATCAAATCAGAAATGGGTGAAAGCTAAGAGTAAAGTACCTCATAAAACATAGATGTTTACTGTAGTTGGCCTCATATGCCTTTATGCTCTCATTTTAAGTAAAAATAAATGAAAGTGAAAAATACAGAAAAGTACATATTTATAGTGAGTGAATCACTACCAAAATACAAAGTCTTGGCCCTACTGTAAACCCTTGAAAAGTGAATTAATATTTATATATTTTAAGTTAAAATATATGTTTAATATATATCCACAGGCCAGGCATGGTGGCTCATACCTGTAATCCCAGCACTTTGGGAGGCCAAGGTGGGCAGATCACTTGAGGTCAGGAGTTTGAGACCAGCCTTGCCAACATGGTGAAACCCCATCTCAACTTAAAAAATACAAAAATCAGCTGGGCATGGTGGCACACCCCTGTAGTCCCGGCTACTTGGGAGGCTGAGGCAGGAGAATCGCTTGAACCCTGGAGGCGGAGGTTGCAGTGAGCCGAGATTGGGCCACTATACTCCAGCCTGGGTGACAGAGTGAGACTCCATCTCAAAATAAAATTGTACACATAAAATTGTACACACACACACACACACACACATAGATGATTTTTGTGATATCATATTTTTTCAACTTTTTTGATTAACCTACTAACTGACCTATAAGAAAAAAATATTTTCAAACACCTCCACATCCAAACATTAGAACTATGGCTGGTGTTGTAGGTAGAGCCATATGAGTTTCTGTTACTGCAAGAGGGTGAATCACAGTATATTTCTTAAAGGCCGAACCATAGAGGATGGATTGTGGATCCCAGTGTGGTACACAAAAGATAGATTGTGGATGCCAGCATGGTACGTGGAGGACTAATCGTGGCTCACAGAGTAGATTTCTTTTTGTTCCACATGATCAACTCAGTTCTTCTTTCCAGGGCAACAGGATGTGGTAGAAAGAATCCTAGATTCTAATCAGAAACAGCCTTTCTCTATGTCAGTGTGTCTTGGTAACTAACCCAACCTCACTGTGTTCTTGGGAACTAACCTAAACTCTTTCAGCCTAGTTTAATTGAAGTTGGCAGTTTCGGTAATGTTTTTAGATCTAACATAGCCCTCAATGAATATTAGTTAAATGGACCTGAAAACACTTTGGAAATCACAAAATATTAAATCCCATATTTTCATACTATGAATATATTGTTTGCTCAGTTATTGTTACATCTATTTTATTATACAATGATTAGCTATAAATCTGTGAGCTCCGTGAGATTCCAGATCTTGGCTCATTAATTTTTGTACAGACACCTGCACCTAGCCAAGGGTCTAGGTTCTTCTTGTATATAGAAGGTATTCAGTAGATACAATTTATGTGAACTAATTAGAAATCCCCTATTTTGAAACAGACATTTTGATGGTAAAATATATTTTGATAGGATATAAAATATTCATATCATTCCAGTTTTAGATGTTGTTATAGAGGTGTTTTTCTTCTTACTTTCTCAAAGTCTGCTAAAAATATCGAAGAAGTCAAAAAAGAGGGAAAATATTGTCAACTTCAAGAAAGCAAGGAAGCCTCACAACTGCAATGATACAAATTACAAAGTCCATATATTAAATATTGAAATAGATAATCAAACCCACTAAGAGATGTTGACTCAGACATTATCAATAGGTGCCTTTCCCCCAAAAATGTTTGGTAGTTTTTGATTAAAGAGAGCTTAGTTTCTGTGTGATACATAAGAAAAATAGAGAATAACCATGTAGAAATCCCGCCTGAGACTCTAGAATGATAGGGAAGGGAAGCCTCAGAGGGACTTCCTGCCAACAACCTCATTCTATTCTCTACCACTTTGTCTTTCAGCCCAGGCAGTCTGTCAAAGAAGGTGGAAGAAGTAGGTGGTACACTGCTGTAGGGAAACTTGCTGTGATCCATGCAAACTCCTTAAATAAAACAAACAAACAAAAAGAAATGAGGGAAGAACTACTTTCAATGTTAAGAAAATAAAATATTTGGAAAGAAGATGTTTGAGTTCGTAAGCTGAAATAGTGGCTGCCAACTTCCTCAGTACATTTCCAGCTATCCCCTTCCTCTTCCCCTCCCCATTGTACTACTTGATCAGTTGCTATCTCATTCAAAGAGGAGTAGCGATCAGAAAGGGAACAGTGGATAAATTCATGCATAAAACTACCATTTTCTGTTTCACACATGGAGAAGAAAACAAGCAAATAAATGACACAAGTGTATATCACAACAAGTACGTATTCTAAAAATAGGGTTCAGAAAGGAGACAGATGAATTCAAAGAAGAGAGTATACAGCAATAAAAGCAGTGAAAACAGAACAAGAGTTCAGTAAAAAATGAAAATGGAAATGAAAAAAATGACAGAAATAAAATAGATACTGGAAGCAACACAAATAGAATAAACTTGATTGAAAACAAAGTCACAAGCATAAATACTAGGTTTGAAAAAAATCTGACAAAATGAAATGTGTATGAACAGTGTGAAGTTTTTATAATGAAGAAAGATACGGAAGACAGGGAAAAGAGAGACAACATGTACATAATTGGTGATCCTAAGAATAGGGAACAGAAAAAAATGAATCAATAAAAATACAAAAATAAAAAGAAGAAAATTGTTACAAAGATTTGAATCTTCAAATTGAAGTTCATACTCTGTTCTAGGACAATTTTATATAGAACAATGAATACTAACAGATATTTTAAACTGTTTCCTGAACGCCAAGGATAAATATTCAACCAGATGAACATTTATGGAAAAGATACCAGCTACATGTAAGGGGAATAAAGGTTGGCTTTCAATTTCCACGTAATATGAGAAGCCAGAGAAGCAATTTCTACACAATTCTGAAGGAGGGGAAGTATGACTCAAGTTTTATTTTCAGTCAAATATAATATCAACAGAAAGACATTCTGAAACAAAACTTAGACAATATAGAACCCTGGAGCTCTTCTTTAAACACACGTGCATGCACATACATGATGAGTCAACATCAGTAGCTCAAGAATGGAGGAACTCTGATTTAAGATGGTTAGCATCAAATCTATCTATGGATAAAAAATAACAGTTTTAGAAATTATAATTAGAGAATAGCATATAAATGGTATAAACTATGATAATGAAAGCATGTTAATGAAAATGATTAATATGTGAAAAGGTAATATTGGAAGAGGTATCAGTTAATTTCCTTAACTACATAGCATGGGGTTAATAGCTATTACCTAATGTTGAAATAGAGGATTCTAACCTCTTAAAGTTTTTCCATTTTTTACCTCAACTTTGGAGTGCCCTTGTAGAAAAGAAAACATGTTTTGGGTTTAAGAAACATTTACCTGAATTTCAGTTTTTAGTTCAAACTTTCTTTAGTCAAATTAAAGGAAATGAAAATATAACATTTAAATATTAAAATGTCATATATAATTTGATTTCATTTTTTTCAAAATTAAGGCTTCTGTATGTATACAACTCTCTGACCATTTTTCTACCTTAGTAAACATTTAGCTATGTCTGGAATGTTGTTTACTTAGTAGTAGAGATGGCTGTTTTTTTTCTGATAAATAGAATTTGGATTACCTAAAGTGAAACTTTCTGAAACTTCTCTCTATTACTTGAAGTTTTTATATAGGACATATATCATCTCAATGAAATAGTCATTATTTTAAAAAATTACAGCCTTACCATCTCTTCTGTAGAATTTTTTTTTTCATTAGCTACTAAAGAAAGTCTTTGGCAAATACATTATAAATTTTGGAGTTGAAGTACAAAATAAAAGATATTATAGGAACAGTATCTTCCCCAATATTTTAATCTAAAAACTAATTTTGTCTGGAAGAATACATTTCAAGAATGCATATGTTACAAACAGGCACCACCTGGGGTTCCCAGATAAAGATATTTCTTAATTTATATATTCCATAACCTCACAGGTTATACAATTAGGAAGTATACAGTAGTTAATTAAAGCTGTAAATAGAAGCCAAGATTCCCTTCAACAAAACAGCATGACATAAATTACAATTTTTGTGTAAACCTATTACCACTGCTGCATCAATTCTATAAGGGATCTATGTAAGCCTACTGTGGTTATAAATTTAAGAAAATCACTTGTACACCTGTGAAGCACTAAAGCATGCATGGTGAAGAATGGTAGGAAAAGAAATACTTTTTCTAGTGAAATGAGTAGTGCACAATAGTGATCGACTTCTATAATGAACCAAAATACAAACTAATCATCTTGATTCTTTGCTTTAAGGGGAAAAAAGGTTATTTTTTACACTCCCCCTTTTGTCTCTGTCCTTCATCACTTGTTTTTAGAGACAAATTCTCTGGAGTGTTTACAAAACAGCAGTCCTGGGAAAGCCTGATTTAGTGGGTTTTTAGACCCTGGGGCTCTGGGGTACCTTTTCACACCCCAAATGGCACACTGGGAAGACTAGATATCAGAGATCTATCTACATCCTTGTGAGAGTGAGCCTGTATCCTTTCTGTATTCACCAGTAATGACCTTAAAATTCATGCAAATCAGAAGTGCACATTTGGAAAAAAACTATTTCAGGATGTTATATCAGAGTAACTGTCAGCCTCTTTAAAGGAAAATTTTGATTATACTGGGCTGCTTTACCTGCCTATTACCTTCCTTCAAATTAATTATTCCTCAGATTTAACTGTATGGTATTAATACTTTTAATACTTTTGTATCTAGAAAAGGAAGTAATCTGTACTCATAGCCATCAAAAAGTATAACTGTGCTTTTAGGAGTACTGTGTTTGCCGAGGTCATGGTATAGTTCAGTATAAAGTGTTTTAATGTGACTTTTTGCACAGCGCGTGAATGGACTTTGAAATAGCATTGCATGTCTGAGAATTCTGTCTCTTTAAATTGTCTGCTTTGCTTGTTGGAAATGATAACAATGATTGTTTAAAGGCATTATTAATTTTTTTAGTTTTAACAAATCCTAATAAAGGAAAACATATCTATTAAAAACTGAAATAACTACTCACTGAAATAAACAGCAAACATTACAGATATAAAACTTTAATTTTGAATAGTAGATAATTTTATTAAACTAAGAGAGGCAACTTAATAGAGTATTAAGGACAGACACCAGATGCAGATGACAGATCTGAATTTGAGTCATGTTCTTACACCCATTAGCATTTTTGACTTTAGTCTTTTCACCTAACTTCTCTGAGCCTTAATTTCTCCATGTAGAAAATGAAAGATGATGTCTTTCCTATCTCATTTAGGATTGCTGTAATAGAATAATATGTATAACAGTATTGCTTAAAGAATATTACTTAGTGGCCATTGCAGTGCATAAGAACTGGTAAGATGCCTTACCTGGAAAATATAAAGGAAAAGTGTTGGTTTTTTTAAATCATGAAAAGATAAGATTGAAAATGGCATGTCTTTGCTGCTAATTAATGATTGCTTTATGTTCATGGAGCTATAACATTTTTCCCACCTGCAGAACATATTATAGTAAGCTCTAGTTATATTTTCTAGGATCGCTTTTAATAAAAGTTTAACAAACACTCGTGAATTCCAACCAAAAATCTTGATCATTTTACAGAAGTGTATATCCAAAACCACCGTGAAGCTGGAAATACGTTAAAGACATGATTACATTTGTCCAAGTTAAGAGGACAACCAATGAAGGCACAATGGACAGGGTTCTTTAGGCATGTTGGGTATAAATTGTGATAATTTTTATCTTGCTAGGGTTCCTAAGGACAAACAAGTAGGTTTTATGTTTTCTAAGATGAAAAAGAACAATGATGCTTTTTGAAATAAAGCTTTGGAGAAAGTCTGCAGAATAACAAAGGTTTTCATCATTCTAAAATCATAAAGGCAAACATTTATAATTTCCTCACAATTGTGAGCTATAACAATTTATATTATATCAAATAATTTTTAAATGAAAAATCAACCTAAAGGGAAAAGGGGAGAAGATACTATAGAGAGGACTGACCTGTAGGTGGGCATCTAGGAGATCTGGCACCAAGGTGGTGGCGTTTGTATTCTCTCTGGGTTTCACTTCTCTACCCATAAAATAAATGGGTTGGACTAGATGATCCCTTTCAGCTCTGAAATTCTGTGACCTTGTGACATTCTTCATACGCTGTGACATAGGAAGTGCATCACACACTGTAGGGTTTTCCCCTTCTGTCAGTACAGTGCACTGCACAGTGGATAAGAATGTAGACTCCAGAGCCAGAGAGAGTTGTGTTTGACTTGTATCTATGGAGCTTGTGATTTTTGGCAAGTTACCATAATTTCTTTAAGTTTCTGTTTCCTCATATATTAAACCTAAAGATGATGCCTATAGAGTTCTTGAAATGACAGAGGAGGTAATGTTGGTCAAAACCATGGATAGGTACCCCTGGGGCTCCACAGTGGGTTTCAAGGGCAGGTGTTTATGAGCCCAGGTTCTGGGGCCTGATGGTCTGGGACTGAATTCCACCTCTGCCACATGCAACCTGTAGGTCCTTGGGCAAATTACTTCCTCAAGTTCTGCTTCCATTTTCTCTTCTGTATGTGTGGTTGATGATAATACCTACCTCCTAGGGTTGTTATGAAGATTAAATTAGTTCATACATATAAAGTGCTTAGAAAAGTACCTGGTACATGTAAGCACTCTATATATTTGCTATCGTCATTATTATCATCATCATTATTAAAGTTGCACATAGCTTAGGGTGAACTTGGTGCATCATCTTTAAATTTTAATTCTACTAAAAATTTTAGGGAAAAAAATACTCATTTATATTATCACCAACATGTACATGTTATGGAATAGAAGGAAAGTTTCCATAAATATTGACAATAAAGTTTAACTTTAACTCCAAAAAGACAATGCAGCACTGTAAAGCACTTTCTGGCTTTCTAATTGCACTCTATGGGTAAATTTCTGTTTTTTTCACTAGCAATTGTGTATTATACTGAATTTGTAACCTTCTAAATAATTTATTATTAAAAACAGAACAGACTAGCCTTTTTTTGTTGTTGTTGAGACGGACTCTTGCTCTGTCCCAGGCTGGAGTGCAGTGGCACGATCTTGGCTCACTGCAACCTCCATCTGCTGGGTTCAAGCAATTTTCCTGCCTCAGCCTCCCGAGTAGCTGGGACTACAGGCACATACACCACACCCGGCTAATTTATTTATTTATTTTTTGTATTTTTAGTAGAGACAGGGTTTCACCGTGTTAGCCAGAATGGTCTTAATCCCTTGACTTTGTGATCTGTCCGCCTTGGCCTCCCAAAGTGCTGGGATTACAGGTGTGAGCCACCGCGCCTGGCCTATGTTGACATAGTTGACAAACAATCTTCATTTCAGTTTAATAATATGAGATTTTATAGATTTATGTTGTAGTTTCTCTATTATATTATAGTTGTCTAAGATTCATGGTAAATGTGTTTTTGAAAATGTTAATTCAATTATTAGGTTTAGAAGAAATAATGTTAACCATAAAGGAGTATAATTTGACAAATATTTAATTACTATCTACAAATATGTCAAACTCTGCTGAGAACTGGGCATACAAAGATGGATATGCTCAAATCCTTTCTGTTGAGGAGTTCAGCATTTGGGGTATGGCAGACACTGTTGGTTGGCTGAGTCGAAAGCTCTTGCTAACACTCTTCTTTCTTGCATGGCTATACAAAAGCATTGGAAAATTCCTAGCAGCTACTGATATGTGAGCAGAAACTTGCTGGAAGTGATAGTGGTGGTGGGGGTGGTAAAGATGCTTCTGTTTTCTTATTAAAAGAGGATGACTGTGGCGAGTGCTCCCCCCACTCTTCTTGCCTTGAGCACAGATCTAATACCTACAGGATAGCAGCCATCTGGGGACTATGAGGTGATAAGCCAAAAATAATTGGAGAGATATTAGGCATCATTAAGTCAGCAATCCAACATTAGGTGCCACTACTTCCTGACTTTTTATTTTCAAAGGTAAATGATAAACCCTTTTATATTTTAAAATATATATTTTAAAACATTGTTGGATTTGCTGTTACTGTATCCAAAGATTATTCTAACTAATGTGGGAAGGAGGTATATTTGCCTACATACAATTATGGGACATGTTTGTTGCTATAACTATAATAATAACTTTTCTAAAGAACAATATGTATTTATAAATGATATGTGTAATCTTATGCTCTAGTGCATGTGCTTGTGTGTGTGTGTGTGTGTGTGTGTGTGTGTTTATTTTCCTTGTAAAGCCATAGTACTAGTTAGAGTATGATAAATAGTTCTCCAAAAGCAAGAGTCACAATCTTGAAGGTTCTAAAGAGCCCTGACTCAGAAGGAAGAGATATATAGTAATGGAAGGTCATAGGAACAAGTTTGAATCCCTAAAGCCTCCAGGAGAGGTAGCTGAAGAAGAATCTATATTAGAATGACAGAGTTCTTACTTATATCCAAGTTTCAGAACCAGAGAATGCCAGAGATGAAGAGGAGTGAAGAAGGAAGAAGAGACAGTACGTACAAACCATAACGTAGAAAGTCTCTGATGTAAAAGGATTTGTTTTTAGCCACACACTCCAGATGGAGAAGTGTGACCTGGGAAAAGGAAATAAGAGATTTGGTGACAGAAGAATGGAGTAAAAAGGTCTAGCAAGAGAAACAAGAGACCGCAAACTGTTCCTGTTTTTTCTCTCAATCTACAACCATCAAATAGAAAGGATACTAAAGAGATAATAACACAACAAAGAGCTGTATAAAAAAAATCACAAGAGAAATTTCCCCAAAAACATTGGAAGATTAGGATAAAAATTACCCATTCGCTCAGGGAAATTATACTAGATATGATACAGGCAAGCAAACCAACCAACAAACAAAAAGCCTGAAAAAATATCTGTGAGAATCAAAGTGGAGGTTTAGTGAAAAACAGGTGAAAGAGGTTATGTATATCAGGAGAAAAATGGGAGAGAAACACGAAAGCATTCATAGACAAAAATATTAGAAGCAATAACAACAAGTGGAATAAATGTGACTGAAAACCAAGTTAGGAATATGGAGAAAAGCTTTGAAAAAAATCCCATAAGATTTAGTTCAAATGCACAAAAACACAACATTTATTATGGGAAGATGAAAGATGTGGAAAAGAAAAACAAAGGGATCCAATATAAATATAATTTTTATTCTTGAATATTAAAATAGTAGAAGATAAATTCCTGAAATAAAGACTTACATATGATTTTAATGGCATTCTGTATCATGGTAAGGTTAATAAATATTAAAGATAATGAACACATGTATGTGTTTATTCAGCATGAATATCAAGTCACATGGAAGGGAGAAAAATGAGGTTAGTTTTCCCACAGGTTTATTAAATACTAAAATCCTATAGAATTATGTGTAAAAATTCTGAGTACAAGAAAGTATAACCCAAGGTTTTATACCCACTCAAGTTCTCTTTTAAATATAAATTCAAATGCACAAACATTTTCAAGCCCATAAGAAGTTACATAAAATAGTATAAACCCTCATTAAGGAAAATTAAAACAAGAAAACACTGAAAAACAATAAGGTAAACAAAGACTTAAAAAGACTCTTATGCACTGGGGCCTTCTGTCTTATTTTGCTCTTTTGAATCCTGAGGCTACCACTTGTGAATATGCCTGAGCTAGCCTACTGGAGGATGAAAGACTACATGGAGCAGAGATGTGCTATCCTAGCTGGGGCTTCTAAATCCAACAAGCTTGTAAGAGCCAGACAAATGAATGGGGCTATCCTAGACCATCAAGCCCCTACAAAACTGGCAGATGACCTCAGAGATGTGCCCGGCCAGCCCAGATGAGAATTGCCTTGCTAACTCACACAATTATGAACAAATACATTATTGTTCTTATAAGTAAAAAAAAATTGAATAGCCACCCTGTAAAAACAAAACCAAACAAAAAAGCTATAGTGATTTTCAGCCTACTAAGAGGTGAATCAAGACAAAGAATTCAGGTATGGAGGGATTCCAACTAAAAAACTGAAAATCTTTAATCAATGTAAATTCAGAATGAAAATTAAAAACCACGGGCACTATGGTTATTGAATAAAATAGAAACTATGAATGAACAATGAAAATAATAATAAAATCAAATTGATGGAAGTTAGGCTAAAACATTAATATGTTCATTTCTTCAGCTTTTGTAGCAAGTAATGGTCCCAACTTTTTAATGCATAAGTTTTTCCTGAACTCATCAATATTTTATTACACAATACATTTTGGAGTGTTAAGAAACATTTATCTCTACTGCAGGATAAAGATGGGCATTAAAAAAAAAACAAGAAAAAAGAAACATTTATCTCTTTTTTTTAGTAAATTCATTAATCTCATTTAAAGTTCTTATACTGTGATTAATTCAAGTATAGCTATATTTAATATGGTACATATATTTAATATAGTGTGGGTAGCTTGAGTCCATTTTAATAAAACTGCTTTTCAGTTCCTATCCACATTACGTGTTGTCCTTTCTTCCTTTGTAGCTGCCTTTGTATATATTTTTATCAAAATATCTGAAATAATGGCTATTTTGAGGTGAATGGTTTTTATGTTACATGTACCTTTTGAGTTGCTTGACAATTTTTTGAAGATTTTTTAAGAATACTATTTTTATCAATATATTCAGTATGGAATAGAACCTTTCTACTATACTTATTTGTAATAAATTACAGATTTTAAAATGGTGGGAAATGTTGAGTGGTCTTTGAAAGCTGTAACATTTACAGGGAAACATTGGCAAGGGTTTCAGAAAAAAGTCTTTGCCTTATGTTTTCAGGTTTTCTCTTTTACCGCATATCATTTTAAGATTTTAGATTCCAAGTTTGACCTAATTAAAGTTTCAGTGGCAGTTGAACAGCCTACAGTGTGAAAGTCCTGCTTGTCAAATATTTTATCTCTTATTTTAGAAATGAAAAAAAAATCATGATAAATGTACATTTAAGGGCTATTTTATGTTAAAAAAAAAAAAGAGTCAGATTGAAGCCAATAAGAAGTTGGTCAAGGGTAATTTAAAAATCAAGAAATTATTTTAAAGTTAGCTACCTTAATTTCAATATCCAAATAGTGGGAGAGGAAAAAGAGCCAATTTGTTAATTCCTTGGAAATACATGGTGAGTCACATTCTAATTTCAGTTCAATGTGTTGATGCTAAATGGGGACTGACACCCAAGAATTTGAAGGTAAAATTTGGTTTAGGAGTCACACAGGCATAATTGACAATGCTCTTGAACCTACAGTGAAGAACCAATAAGCAATACATAATTTTTAAGACTGTAAGCTGGGTGTGGTGGCTCACGCCTGTAATCCCAGCACTTTGGGAGGCTGAGCAGGGTGGATCATTTGAGGTCAGGAGTTCAAGACCAGCCTGGCCAGCATGGTGAAACCCCATCTGTACTAAAAATACAAAAAAATTAGCTGGACGTGGTGGCACATGACTGTAATCCCAGCTACTTGGGAGGCTGAGGCAGGGAAGTGGAGGTTGCAGTGAACCCTTGAACCCGGGAAGTGGAGGTTGCAGTGAGCTGAGATTTTGCCCCTGCACTCCAGCCTGGGCAACAGAGCGAGACTCCATCTCAAAAGAAAAAAAAAAATTTAAGACTCTAATTTTGAGGAAATAAAGAGAACAAATATATCAAACAGAATTTGAGCATTCAAAGATATTTATTTTAAATATTTTACCATTAAAATGTTTACATCTTATTGTGTGCTGATGGCATCATAATTACTCAAGTTTTAAATGAATTTAAATTTTTATTATGTAATTTGTAAACTTTATAATACATAATTCTGAATCTCTTAAATAATTTAGAGTTCTACTTTAGCGGGTAGAGGTTGAAGTTATAAAAGAATAGAAAACCTCTGGGGGATTTGTCCCGGGAAAAAGCTAAGTTTTTGGAAATAGAAGTTGAATAAACTACAAAGAAAATGAAGATAAAATTACTCTTTTCAAGATGTAGAGTAGTATATCCACAGCACAGAAAAGGGGAGAGAGAAAGAGAAGGGGTGGAGGGGGATAGATTCTAGCTTCGACTTTTGCAAAGTTTATTATCAATTTGGTAAGACAGATATTTTAAGAAGCTTAAGCATACGTCTTTATCACACCACTTAATAGTTAAGTGGTGTGATATAGAGAAGAGAGTATAGCTTTGGAATCAGGCAGAAGTAAACTTAAATCCTGACTCTGCCACTTCCTGTCTCTGTGACTTTGTGGCTTCGCTTTATGCGACTCAGTTTCCCTGCAAGAAACAGGCACAGGAGTGCTCACCTTGCAAGAAAGTTGCAAAGTTGTTTGTAAAGTACCCGGCAATGTACTGTTCAACAGGTGGTCGATAATTACTGTAATAATAGAATAATGAGAGAAGATGCTGAATAATTTCGAAATAAATAATCAACAAGAAAATCATGGAGTAGGCTGGGTGCGATGGCTCATGCTTGTAATCCCAGCACTTTGGGAGACCAAGGCAGGTGGGTCACCTGAGAACAGGAGTTCGAGACCAGCCTAGCCAACATGGTGAAACCCTGCCTCTACTAAAAATAGAAAAATTAGCCAGGCATGGTGGCATGCACCTGTAATCCCAGTTACTTGGGAGGCTGAGGCAGGAGAATCACTTGAACCTGGGAGGTGGAGGTTGCAGTGAGTCAAGATCATACCATTGCACTCCAGCCTGGGCAACAGAGCAAGACTCCATCTCAAAAAAAAAAAAAAAAAAAAAAAAAGAGATGGAGTAAAATAAACAAAAGCATTACTTTTACTTTTGCTTGTTACATTTAGAGATTAATTGCGATTTGAGACCACATACCTTTTTTTCCGATTCATCAGACATATTCACCTTTGCCCCCTCTTCCCTTATCTATTCCTTTCTTCAGCAATAACACTGGGAAGTCACTAGGTCTACAAAACTCCCTCCCATATAAAACCTATGGCCTCTGTGATCACAGGCACAATGAACAGGTGAAGAAAGAAATAATTTTGAATTAGGAAATACAATGAAGGAAATGAACTAGGAACTGAGATAGAGAAAGTCTGCTTGGGGGAAGTGATTTAGATAAAGTGTATTTAGATCAGGTGTTTTTTCCCCTTCAATTATGCCTCTTCCACATTGATTAGGAGGTTGGTAAAGATGTGAAAATTAGTAAGGGGCAGGGTTTTAATCAAAGGTCATCATTTTCTATTGAACAGCACCATTGTCTGGCTTTGGAAATCATTTTCTTTAAATGGAATTTAAAAAAAAGCAGTAAAATGTCAAGAAACCACTTTTTAATTTATTATCCAGGTATAAAAGCATTTCTCTCCATTGGAAAAAAATAATCCATAGGAAAAGGAGCTTGTAGGAAAAACACCAATACCACATTGTGTACTATTTCCTGTTATTGTGATTATCTCTATAAAACTACCTTGAGGCTTTGGCGAGAAAATAGTAACAAATTCAGTCTTCCTAATTTTGTCCTTTTCTTTGGGGGTGATACAGCCTAACAACAAAATCTGTTCTTAAAATACTGTGCTCTACTAGAGTTATTTCCCTTTTGGCTGGAGGAAGTGCTGGCTTTGTCAGACTGAACATAGTTGTATATATTTAAACAAAGCATCAGAAACAAGAAACTTGCAGAGTTCCTGAAACCAGCAATTATTTTATAAAGATAATGAGTAGCAAATAATTGACATGATATAAGTTAAAAAGGCATTTATCGGTGAGTATACTAGTCTTTTGAAAGCAGTATTTGTTAGACTAAGGATTTCAACTACCTGCCGATGCCATCAGTTATCTTGACTTATTGTAGGATTAGTTCTGTAGTCCTCTATTAGAACAGATCAAGGTTACGGCAATAATGATGGTTTCCACTGAAAAAAAAAGCCACAAATATCTTGTGTTTCAAAATTTCTGTGATCAGCATTTTTGAGGGAAGAAGCATTATGGGAAGAAAAAGCTGACAGAGATGAAGTATCAGACACCATGCCGTGGGGCTGTCCTTACATGTGTCATCATTTTAACAGGGAAGCAAGATACATTTCTCTCCTTTTCTCATCCTCATCATTACCATTTAATTTTTTGATTCACATGAATATCGATAGGTGGCTTGTGGCTTTTGTCCATGTTTTGACTTTCTTTAAAGACAGGAAGAAATTTTATAAAGAGTCAGACTTTTAAAGCAAAAATATTTCTCTGAAACTTTTTTGTAGAAATCAAAATTCGGGTCTTCTTCTCAATTCAATGACCCTGTTAATTAAGTATTTGTCACTACTCAAATACATGGCTGATACACAGCCCTGGCTCAACAGCCAGATCTTGGCAGGTGGCTTTTTTTTTTTTTTTTTTTTTTTTTAAACATCAAAAGGCAGGTAAGTTATTTATGTTAGGTGAGAAAACTGGTTTGATTCAATGTCCACAAATATTACCTCCACTCAATATTTGTAATTGTTGCTTCAGAATATAAGTCCTTTGAGTATAGAAATTCCAGACCTGATATAGAACTTACTCATGCAATAAGAAACATGTGCAAGGTATAGTCTCACAGTTTATTCTCTTCCGTTTTATGCTGCACTTTGGCTGATGCATTGCAAATGTATGTTAAAATCAACCATCCTCTGCTAGAGGTAACTCATGAATCTATTAACAAAATTAACCTCTCAATTTGTATTGATTTCTCCAGTTAACTGGCCAGAATCTAACTAGTCTCTAGAGGAATAGGACCCGGGCAGTCAAATTCTGCATGAAGACAGGGACACCCAAATATTTGCCACTAGTTATATGTTAATAAGACTCACTTGAAAAAGTAATATGAAATAGGTTTCATGGTTAAGTAAATTTTGCAATTGCATGAGTTAAATGTAGATAAAATATTCCTTTACTTCAGGACTTATAAGAGCCTTCAATATATGAATAGATTAGGAGAATCCTAAGGATTGGGAATATAGTATGCAGAGTTTCCCAAAAGTATTGGATCTTGGAACCTCTCCGCACTCTGATTTTTTTGAGAAATATCCCCTAAGACTGAAATACTTGGAACATACTTTGGGAAATATTGGTGTAGGGCTTGAAGACTTTGTACAGTATGTGAAGCTCTTTTAATACCAGGAATAGTTCAAGATTACTCAGTATTAGGGTTAAACCAGAAGACACCAAAGAAAGGAGATTGGCCAAAATGGTCAGGAAGTCATGGACATTAATTTTGTTTATTTCCCAATATTATTAGTCATAAGCATAGGCACTGTGGCTGAATAATTGGGGCAGTCTGATTCAGCAAGCATCCTGGTAAGGAATGAAGTCACTGTGGCGGGATGCATAGATTATTTCAATGGAAAGGGGCATTGTAATTATGTTTGAGTGTTGTAGCTAAAAGACTGCATATGTTAGTGGCCTATGAACACAACCATGGCATTATAAATAGTATCATAATTACCGTGAAAGCAATACTGCATCTGATGAATGTATTTTATTTGGCAGCCACAAGTCTTATGAAGAGTATATTTTAGGTAATGAAAACTTGAGCCTCGGTATGTTTAGAATAATAATGATACTAAGTTTTTATCCTTTCCTAGTCTAGTTTATTAAAAAATTGTTTTTGTTTATATGAAGACATTCATAATCAAATACATGCTAAATAAAACCTAATTGTGTTTATTTAACCCAGCAATTATATATGAAATATGGCTAGTGACTCTGGAATTAAAAAAAAATTCTGCTTGGTAACTTAGTACTATATTAGCCTGATTTTTGGAAACAAGTTTTATAAACAAGTAGGCATCCTGAAATAAATGGCCCAGTACCCAGCTAGCCATTAGAGCCATTAAACACAGCTCTGAGATAATTTACCTGTGTTCATTGTGTCAAAGAAGTAATTTAGATGGTCATAAATAAACATTTTCAAAGGAATTTTTTTCTTTTTGTTTTCTGCTCCTCAACCATAAGCACCAGTTAAATTAAAGTAGCTGCTATCTATGGCTTAGATTTAGATTCAACCTTGTAGAAAGCATTACTTTTCATATCATTAAATTGTTTCAGCTAAACATTAAAAACATTTCTCACTTTTACAGAAAGCCTTTCTATATGTATAGAATGTAAACAATGATCCTAGATGATTTGCACTACTCTGAGAGTTAGTAGTTATTTGAAGTTATTTGTCCACTGAGGGCTTTGGCAAAGGCGAGGGCAGTTTGATATATGAGTAGAATATTATAGATAAGAAATAATTACTTATTGTTTTGAAAAAGCTTCCCATTCGACTCTGTTTAAGAGAATATGAGGAAAATTCAAAAAGGGGAAATTAGTGAATTGAATCCATTTCAAGTCAGAGAGCTTAGAGATCATTGAATCCAACCATCTCATTTTTTTAGGTGAAGAAACTGAGCTCCTAAAAGTTAATAAAGCTTGAGTATGGTCAGTCAACCAGACGGTGACCTCCTCGGAACGTAGGTCTTCAGACTCTAAGACTCATACCCATTTCTGCACCCTCTGCTTCCTCAATGTCTATTTCCCAGCCATGGTGAAGCCCTGACTGAAAAAGAAATGCCTGGTTGTAGCAAATGTAGTTTTAGGAATGAGCAAGCTCCTCGGTAATGATGACAAGGCTAAACAGAAAGAAAAGGAAGACATACAATCAGTAGAAATTGGTGGGTTTCTTTTCCTATAGCACCCTTGTTTTTCACATGCTTTGAGATATTGTGAGTGTGCCTTTTGAGTCCTTGATGTGTGCCTGACAGGATGTATGTAAATCACAGTTTTGTAAATTGCATTATGAATACAATTAGGATCCACTAAAGTTGTCTTGTGGTAACTTTCTTTATAAAATTATTCTTTTTGAGTATTAAATACTAAATTTATCTGTTGGTAATTCTACATAGTAATGATATATTAGAAGGTTTTAAAAAATAATTAGAAAGTTTTACTTCAAGCTGGTGAAAAATTCTGTATTCCTCTAAATTTTTCTCACCTGTCTGTGCCCCCCATTCCCATTTCCCCATCCTTCTGTCCCCCACCCCTGTCTTCAGCTCCTACTTCACCTTTTTGGTTTTAGGTAAATTTCCATGAGTACCTAGCATTCTAGAAGTGAACTCACAGCCCAGATTTTATGATTTTATTATTAGTTTATTTAATTTTTTTTTTTTTTTTTTTTTAGACAGGGTCTCTCTCTGTCGTCAGGCTGGAGTGCAGTGGCTCCATCTCCGTTCACTGCAACCTCCGAGTCACTGGTTCAAGTGATTCTTCTGCCTCACCCTCCCGAGTAGCTGAGATTACAGGCACGTGCCACCACCCCTAGCTAATTTTTGTATTTTTAGTAGAGACAGGGTTTCAACATGTTGGCCATTATGGTCTCGATCTCCTGACCTCGTGATCCACCCGCCTCAGCCTCCCAAAGTGCTGGGATTACAGGCGTGAGCCACCGCACCTGGCCTATTTAATTTTTATAGTCCTTTCTTGGACTATTCCTTCCTATCTTCTCTCTCTACTTTCGCATTTTATTTTTTAAACTCAACAGAAGAGTTTGAAAGCTGCTGAGTCAGCCCTTGGTCACTTTCCAGCCTGTTGTTCATGAGTAATTGACTTTGGCTAGACATACCAAAATTAAATTCTCAGATTGCCTTAGCTTTTACAGAATTGCACTGGCATTCTTCTCCACTCTTCATAATGCACTCCCCATAGAATTTTATTGTAATTGTCAGGTGTGGGGTGAGGGAGGACTTGTATTCATACTAATTGACTTTATATCAAGATTTCTTCTATTGAATTCATATATCTAATTCAGTTTAATTGAATGTAAAGACTCCTGTAATAGGAGGCAGCAGATCTGACTCCTGTTTCCTGGGTAAATTATATAAGTTCATGGTTTCTTTATAGATACAGAGGTTGGAGGAGGTGATTGGTGTAATTTTTAGCTTGTTGTAATTTTGTGATTACTGAACTGGCCTTAAGCCCAGTTAAGTGGAAGACGTTGTGTAAGTAGGTGTTGTCTCTCATAGAACAAACTAGGTAGCAGTTAACATCATCACAATAAGCAGGTCAGTTTCATTTCTCCTGCATTTAACCTTCTGGTGCCAATTCGCCATCAACTTTCCTTATCAGCTATCTTGTCTATTGGGCCAGCAAGAGTAAGGGCAGCCTTTTCTTACCTCAATCACTCACCAATTATTTATGTAAGAGGATTTTAGAAATCTGTTTCAAATGGTTTTACTTCTGCAGCACTTAGTAATTTATCTAAAGATTCTTGTAAATGTTTCTCTTGAGCTCATATAGCAATCTTAAAAGCCATCCTCAGGAAACCAGATCTAGTCATCTGGAAGGCCCTATATTTTTACAATAGGGCCTTCCAGAGTTGTTAGAAATATGGAGAAAATGCTATCATGACCATTTCCATGTATACTAAAGCTTCAGTAGTTTTAATTGTGAAAAACAGCTATCCCATAAATTGAAGTGTTAGTAAGACAAATGGATGCATTGTATTAAAGCTGACAGAGCAGTGACTGGGAAAATCTAGTCACTGATCTAAAGCCAACACAACAAATCAGATGACCTTCAATGACTTTTAATTACAATTTCTGAATACATTTCTGTTATTAGAAAAACATTTTAGGAAAATAAGACTAGAATTAGTATACAAATCAGAAAAATTGATGGTCAAGTAATCTCTCTGTCAGTGATATAAAATTCAACTAAGATAAATTGATAAAATACAGTAAAATTGCCAATTGCTTTTGCATAAAGACTTATGAAATGTACATTATTCATTTCTGCTTTCTATCTAAATTAAGGCCTATTTCATCCAAAACTAACCCAGATCTAGTTTATGTTTCCAGAAGCACCATTTATAGAATGGCATTTAATAGGATTTCTTTTGTGACCTAAAAGGGATGCATGCTGTCTGATCACCTCTATAGTTAGAAAAGAGAGACAATAGTGATTGAAGCTAGAAGAATGGATTTTATAGCATAATCATGTTCTGATCCATACAAGATGACAACAGCCCAGTTTTCTATGTAGTACAAATTGATGATATTAATTTAATTATTAGATGCTTACCTCTCCTTGATTATATATTTTTTTCAGGAATCCCAAGTTTTTTCTTGAAAATGTTAGGTAGAAGGCCTGTGATAATTTCAGATTTCAGTGTCGATTTAGCAATGCCCATTTTTAATTAATCGATTTACATTGTCATTCAGTCACAGGTCTTTTAACTGATACCTTTTAAAGCATAAAATCATGTTTAAATTCTTGAAATAACTGAAGTCTTGATGAAATATTTGAGTGTAAACCATCAATTGAAAATGATAAATAAAAGTAGTACAAATATCTTTAATTTTGAAATATGAGGGTTTTCTGTGTTTCTATAGTGTTCCAATTTTATTAACTTTTGCCCTATGTTCCGTTTTCTTTATAACTAAAATAGTGATAAATACATTTCTAATTTAATTGTCTTATATTCACAGAAGTTCTGAGTGATACTCAATTTTTGGTGTTGATCGAGTTTTTTTTATGTATATGTTCAGTTTTAAAGCTTATTATATATTTAAGTAGAATGTGTGTCCTCTAATTGTAGGGTCCATGGTTTTACATATATCCATCGGAACAAACATTTTAGTTGCGTTATTTATATCTCCTACAATCCACTAATGCCTTTTGCTGCCTGATGTATCAGTTATAAGAAAAGTGTATTGAAATCTCCCATTATTGTTGATCTGTGACAATTGCTCTTTCTAATCTCAATTTTACTTTGTATATTCTGGACAATGTTATTACTCACATATGAGTTTGGAATTACTATATTTTTTGCTGATTCCTTCTTTATTGTTCCGTAGAAACTTCTTTATTTCCAATGTGCCTTTTTTGCCCCTCTACAAGTGTCTCACTTTCTTTTGTTCATTGTCATTCTTCATCTTTTTATTTTCAACTTTTCTGTGTCATTGTATTTTATTTGTGTGTCTTGCAAAAAGCATAAAAATGTAATTTGCAATATCTGTCCTTTACTTGACAAATTTAGTCCCTTTGTATTTATTGGGTTATTGATATATTTTGATTTATGTCTACATTTTATTTTGTGCTATGCTTTTACATTAACTATGCTTCTTGTGCTTTAAAAAATATTGTTCTATCTTCTATTTTGAATTTTATTCCTGCAACTAGTACTAAAACAACAGTGTATGCTAAGTAAACATAGAGTAAGGAGGCACTTACTTCTGCTTATAGAAAAAGAATTGTAGCACTGGAGTATATGGGAAGATAGATGAGACATAAATCTAGTGAGATATGCAAAGGCTGTGCTAAAATGCCATGTTAGGAATTTGGTTTGCATCTTATTTATGTAGGGGAATGGCATCAGCCATCTCATTTTAGAAATATAATTACAATTGTTGTAGAAGAATGAACTGGAATGGGGGAGAAATGAGGGGATGAAACTGAGGCTGGTGGGCAGGGAGGCCAATTAGACAATCACTACAATAATCCAAGTGATGAATGATGAAGCAGTGGTAGTGAACTTGAAGAGAAACAAATAGATTTGCAACATATTCAGGAGGAAGAGTCAATAGGTCTTAATCACCAATTAGGAGTGTGAGGATGGAGTGGAATGGATGACTGTAGGCTTCTGGCTTGGGTGATTTTGTGGATAGTTGAGCCACTAATTAAGAAGAGAATAGGAAATAGCAACAAATTTGAGGACTTCCTCTGCCTGGGGAACATTTCTCTTATAGATTGTTATGACGGAATAAGGTATAAGATTATTTAATGAGGTATTTAGATGACAAACTTGCTTGGGAAGAAATGTGATAGAACAGAGAGATGGTTTCCTAATAATGAGGGGAAGAACATCCAGAACCCTGAATTTAGGAAAACAGTGTATAGGAGTATTTAGTTATATGAATACATATTAAGAGATAGGTTTACTAAATAGCAGGGATCTAAAAGTTTTACCAGAGCTTATGAACAGACAAGAATTTGGTTTAAACTGTTCTAGATATGCCTTTGAAATGTTATTGTTTTATCAATTGTTAGATTAAATCATGCTTAAAGTGCTAGTTTTAAAATCAAATCTAATTGAAACAATTTAACACAGGCAAATTAATTTTTACAAACAAGAAAGAATTTGTGGTCATTTGGTAATAAACAAGTATTTCCTGCTCAGATTGTATCAGTCACATTCATTTTTATAAGAGATTGTATCAGTCACATTCATTTTTATAAGACCTCTGCCTATGAATAGGATATGTGAGTCACAACTATGGAAAATTAGGCCTCTGAAATGCTGAAATAATACAAAGGGTTGTTTTGCCAAACACTTGACACTAAGCAAAGATGAAAAAGCTGTTTGATGTGCACATCATCTTCTGCTCTTATTCTTGCCACCACATCTAAAAGTTTTGGGAACTGTTTGACTCTCTGTTAGTATTAATATAAACAGATCTATAACTGCTATCCAGGCAGCTAAATGTCTGTCTTATTCTTGATTATCTTTTGCACTTAATCCAAGATAAAATATTAAACCTCTTGATTTAATGTCACAAACCAGTAGTACTCACAAAGCTGAATTACAGACTGTCAACAGGTGGATAATTGCTGAACATTTACAGATGTTAGTTCACGTGGAATTGTTTAGAATTATTATGTTTAACAGTGTAATTGTAGAGCAAAATTTCAAATGCTACTTTAGATAATATTTTTGCACATACCCTTAGAAATTTTTTTCCAATAAGTTGAGCAAGCAGAAAACTGCATAGGCTCTAATTAACTCAAACATGTAAGTGATTGACACAAACATGCTTTTTTTTTTTTTTTTTTTGGAGAGACGGAGTCTCACTCTGTCACCCAGGCTGAGTGCAGTGGTGCGATCTTGACTCACTGCAACCTCTACCTGCTGGGTTTAAGCAATTCTCCTGCCTCAGCCTCCTGAGTAGCTGGGACTACAGGCACACACCAACATGCCCAGCTAGTTTCTTGTGTATTTTAGTAGAGACAGGGTTTCACCATATTGCCCAGGCTGGTCTCAAACTCCTGAGCTCAGGCAATTTGCCCGTCTCGGCCTCCCAAAGTGGTAGGATTACAGGCGTGAGCCACTGCACCCAGCCCAAACATGCATTATTAAATAAGCTTATCTTTGAGATATATTAATGGCACTCTTGCTCTTTTTACTTTGTTGCACAGCTACTAAGTTAGATAGGTAATTGCTTTGGTTCAAGATGCGTTAAAATTTTTAATGCATTTGTTAACATCTCTAGTTATATAATATCAGTCTCCTTGAAACCATTAAACTTCATTTATCAACAGAGCTTTGAGACCTACTTGTGCAATGAAGTAGCTTAGGCAATAGAGAGTAAGATGAACCACAGTTCATTCCTAAGTAGTTTTCAGTTTAGTAGGAGAATATTACAAAATATGTAAATAAGTAGGTAAAATAAAGCGTACTAAAATAATTTACAAGTGATTGTGTAGGATATAGTAGTAAGGTAATGTGAAAATAATTTATGTTTATAGGGTACAATAGTGTAATAAACCACTGAATACAATGTCTAATGCAATATCAGTACTCCATAAATATTAGTTCTTATTAGATTTATGAAACGAAGATGGAAGTGTATATTTTCCTCTGGATTTCAGGAAGGTTTGCAGAGGCAAGTAATGCTTGCATTAGACCTTAAGAATGAGTAGAAATTAATCAGGTTAAAGGCAAGTAGGGGAGAGGATTTGAAGATCTTTTAAGCAAAAGGAGCAGTGTAAGCAAAGCTACAAATTAGTGAGACTGAGTCTGAGTCTTAGTAGTCTGGTGTGGATAGGTAGCAGATGAAGAAAGAACCTGAACTTAATAAAAATATATAGAGATGTAGACAAGAGCCAGGGAATAACGTTAAGGATTTGTAATTTATCCTGCAAGAATATTGGTAACCTTTGAAAGGTATTAAACAGGTATGGGTAATTTTATCTGCTTTGTGTTTTAAAAAGATCACTTGGTGAATGTTTGGAGAATGGATTAAAAGAGGTACATCTAGAAGCAGGGGGTCCTGCTAGCTGACTGCTACCATGGGCCATGTAAGAGATGATGAGGACTTGAACCAAGGCTATGGCAGTGGGTATGAAGAAGAGGAAAAGGATGAGATCCTGTGTAATTCCCAGGACTTGGCAACCAATTTGATATGAGAAGTAAGAGAGAGGAAAAAGTGTCTTCAGTGACACCCAAGGTTCTGTCATAGAGGCCTGGGTGGATGGTGGTTCTATTCACTGAGAGAGAAATACAAAAGGAGGAGAGTATGGAAATCATGGGTTATGTTTAAGATTATGGAGTATGCATTATTTCTGTGACATTCAAGCAATGACACCTCAGAGGAATTGGAAACATGGGTCTGTTGCTCAAGTGACACATCTTGGGCTAGAGATCTAGATTTAGGAGTATTTAGCATATACTTGGAATGAGAAGGCATGAACTCTGGGAAATACCAGGACAGAAGTAGAAGGAAGATAGACCTTGTGGAGCGTTCCATCTTGGCAGTGTGTTGTGGTATTAGCTGAGCCCATGTTTTCCACTTGTTGCATTTGGGTTTCCTACTTTTACATTTCATATTGTAACATTTGGTAGATTTTAAATAACTTGTACAAATGTATGGAAATTCTCAAAGGACTGATGTTTTGTAAAACTTCTTCGCAATAATTATTAGACATACAAAGCCCTGCAGCTGTATTCTATAAATAGTATTGAATATAGTGAAATAGTTATCAGGCTATTCCTTATCTTAATCATAACTTGAAATGTTGAAAAGTCATGATTTTGTCAGCAATTTTCACAGTGTCAGATCTGCCCATCTTGAGAGTA
The DNA here is from genome assembly GCF_028885655.2 of Pongo abelii. Taxonomy (NCBI): domain Eukaryota; kingdom Metazoa; phylum Chordata; class Mammalia; order Primates; family Hominidae; genus Pongo; species Pongo abelii. The sequence continues at coordinate 77,224,945 of NC_071993.2, forward strand.
AAGAATTGAAATAATGAACCTTAGGTATCCTTGGTACTTAATGCTATTTTTGTATCATTTGCTATTGTAATATTACTTCAACTGCTTTTTTCCTACTTTAGAAGTTCAGCATGATGCAAAACTAGGAATTGCAGATATTTGGTAATTGAGGGATGAAATAGGAATGTTCTTGTGCTTTTAAAGAGACTCACACTGAGCTTCATTCCATTTTTTAAGTGAGCTAATTTGTTCCACACTGTACCTAATTTAGAAGCAAATTTCGAAGTTATTAGCTAAAGGTGTGATTAACAAAGGCCAGGCAAACCCATTTTTAACTACATTAAATGTCCGTATAAAGCTTGGAGAGCATTTTCCTTTCTTCCTTCTTTCTTTTCATCTTTTCCTTTTAACCACTGGAGTACCTGGGTAGTTGTTCCTTTACATTACTTACTGGTTTTTATACAAGGGACCTTCTATAAGAATATAGTGATGGCAACTCTCTTACTACATGAATTCTACCTATTTCTAGGAGCTTAACTTGGTTAAGATAGTTTGACCTGGCATGATTAATATTTACAAATGGAAAATTAAACCTTTTACTTCAGTTTTTATTCAGTCTGTTCACCAAGTTACATTGTCTTGCTATATCTGGCAATGTACTTGGTGCTATCAGAAGACAAAAAGTTAAAACGTTTGCCCAAAGAGCTTAGTCTAAATATTGGGAGAAACAAGAAAAAATTTGTCTAAGAATAAATCGGATAAGAAGAAATTATAAAGCTTAGACGAAGGACATAAAAGAAGACCTAACCACATTTGCAAAACAAAATATATTTATTAGAATAACAAAGGTCATACATATTTTTATTTTCTCCACATAATCCGAAATACAGGCTCAATGAAAGATGGAGGTTTTATCTGTTTTTTTTTTTCATATATGTACCATTAGTGCAAGAGCATAATAGGTACTCAATAAACATTTGTTGAAGAATGTTATCTGAAAATTCACTCAAAAATCACATTATAAAATTTGGATGGAACCAGACAAATTAATTCTAAAATTTATAGATTCATAGTTGGAAGGAAAAGGGTCCAAAATGGTGTTGAAGAAGCCTAATGAAATGCTAAGGCCCGTCTTGCCAGAATGCAATAGATTGCTATTTCCAAAGATGATCACAACACTATTTTCCTTCCCAGGTACTTTTTAGCAATGTGACATTGCCACTCCCCCGTCAAGAAGTGCGGTCTACTTTACCTTCTTTTAATCAACTTGTAGGAATAGAATAAGGCAGAGGTGGCTTTGAGTGATGTGTGAGGCTAGACTTTAAGACATCTGCAATTTCTGCCTTTGCTTTTTGGAATATTTCTTCTTAAATCCCATCTGTCATGCTTTCCAAAGCTCAAATAGCCACATAGAGATACCCACATGGAGAAAAACAAAGGCTTTAGTTGAAAACCCCAGCTGAGCTCCCATTTGTCAGCTAGCACTGTGGTAGTCAACCATGTGAATGACGCTATTTTGGACCTCGTGATTGTCCAGTGCCTGGGCTGATACCGTGGGAAACGGAATTTTATGGCTGCCCACAAAATCATGGAAAATAATGATTTTTTAGAAAACCTCCACTGTTTTGTTTTGCAGCAATAAATAACTGAAACACCAATACAAAAAACTTATAAAGCTATAACAATTAAAACAGTATAATAATAGTACCGGGATACAAAAATGGTCAAATTGAATAGGATAGAAAGCCTCAAAGCAATCCTCCCTCATAAGATCCTTGTTGTATCACTAAAAAGGCATTAAAATTGAGAAGAAGGAAGGACTAGTGGATTAATTAATAAATGAGAAGTATCCATAAGGAAAAATTAAAATTAGATTCTTGCTTCACATCATGAAAAAATGCAAACAACAGATTGATTAAAGACTTAAATGTGATCAACAAAATGTGAAAACTGTGATAAGAACATTTAAGAAAATAGTTCTATAACTCTGGGATAAAACTTTTTCATCCAAGGCATTAAGTGTTAAATGAAAAAACTGATACATTTATTCATTAGAATTTAAATTTCTGTTGCCATTTAAAAAAAGTAAAGGACAAGCCACAAACTGGAAGGACATATTGGTAATGCATAGAACTAGAATTGACAAAGAATTTTTATTCAGATAATACTAAGAACTCCTAGGAACAAGAAGAAGGAGGAAGAGGAGTGGAGGAGGAGGAGGAGGAGGAAGAAGAATAGGAAAAGGAGAAGGAGGCAGAAGCTCAAAGGAACAACAAATAGGCAAAGTATATAAACAGTCAATTTACAGAAGTGCAAAACCAAAGGACAAATAAACATGTAAAAAGATGCTTAGCTTCACCAGTGATTAGGGAAATAAAAATTAAATCAATAATAAGATTGCATCTCAAAGCCATTAGATGATAAAAATTAAAGCATAACAATACATATGTCTAGGAGGTACAGAAACTGAAACTTTCATTCACTGCTGGCTGGAATGTAAATTGATATTAGTTCTTTGGAGAGCAATTTGGCAACATCTGGTAAGGCTGAGGAAGTCCATATCCTAATTGTCAACGTTCACAAAGAGACATACAAGGATGTTTGCTGCAGAATGACTGGATCAAATCAACCCTGGGACTTATACAGTGAAAGAAGACCCAAGAAAGAACACTGAAAGGGGAGGTATGAAGGTTAATGGCCAACAGGAGTGGTGAATAGATGGCCTTCTTTTCTAGAATGAGATTTCATTGGTATAAAATAATCATAACTGATTAAATGAAAGTATTTGATATTATTCTGGCATATATACAGAAGAGACTAGAAAACTAGAAAATATCCTACATGTGATATACTTTATGAAGTTTAAAAAGCACAGAGTTCTGGCAAATGTTACTAATGATGAATAAAACATTTTGTTTTCTGGTGCATGCCTCTAATCCCAGCTATTCAGGAGGCTGAGACAAGAGACTCACTTGAACCCAGGAGGCGAAGGTTGCAGTGAGCCAAGATCGCGCCATTGCACTCCAGCCTGGGCAACAAGAGCGAAACTCCATCTCAAAAACTAAATAAATAATTTGTTTTCATTTAGTCTACAAAATGTTTTTATTTGTTAGTGTCACTTTATAATGTTCAAATATACCCTTTTAAATTACTTCAAAAATCAAAATCAATAGAGATAAAACATGATGGTGTTACTTGCGATTTACTGTTAATATAATTTTCTAAGATAGGCTATTTATGTTGATAAAATATCCTTTAATTTTAAAAAAGGATTATTTTAAATATTATTTCAGAAAAGCAAACTAATTCTTGGACATTGGCACTTAGAAATATATGTCTTGATAAGTAATGTGCAGATCATTTAAATAACTTACCTCAAATTATACTAATTTCAAATATGAAAATTTAGAAAACCTGTCATAATGACATTTTTACTTCTCTGAATGTTTGAAAAGTTGGAAAAACTCCAAAGTGCTGCTCATTTACAAAACCCCTATGTTGTCTGTTTTTAGAATATCTATTCTTCGAGGTCAGAGGTTATTTTCTAAAGGTTCTCCTGCAGCGTGTCTTGTAAGACTTGTACCACTAGCAAATACATTTCCATCATTAGCAGATATTTGTATCACCAAAATGTTCAATAAATGCCATCATGATTACTCAAAAACTGTTAAATGTTCATAGGAATAATGATGCTTTGTTTGCCTCACCATTCAAAACAAATTAACTAGAGTTCTACTTGGTCTACTGAAATTGACATGCTAAAGATGCCCATTATACTAGTGAAATTTTACTTCCTTGAATAGGATATCTGTATTGGTAAAGGACAGATTTTGGTTACATAATTCAATTTATGAACATTATCATGTAGTGAGACATAAAATTCCAGATTATCCAAATGAATCTCAACAGGTTCAATGTTAGCTTTGCTATAAACATCCATTATCCATGTGGTGTAGAGAAAAGGACACTTATCTGGTCCACACTGGCTCCTAACTTGCTGAGTCATCTTGAGTAACATTTGCCCTCTTTATTTCTCAGTTACCTTGAATGCTAAATGTGGGTATTAGACTAGAACTAGATGATTTCTAGTTTTTTCCATGATTCTGTAGGCATCCATGTACAAAAAAATCTAAATAGGTTCCATCTGCAAACATCCCTGGAATAATATGGTGATTAGAAATTCCATATGCAAAATATGTTCAATAATGGGTGGGTTGAGCCTCTGTGCATCTTTCTTATTTAAATGGAAACATGGATGCGGTTAATTCAGAATAGAGGAGAAGAACTGTGGTAGCTTCAAAGGATAGTACTACAATTTCAGAGTCCCTTCACCAGGCCACAGCACTACAGTGTTGAGTGGCTGCTGTGGATATTGGGAGGCAATGGGACACAATGGCCCCACTTCATTACTTTTGCCATGGAAGAGAACCTGACTTGGTTCATGAAGCAGATTCAACTGAGCAAGAGAAAGAATCTGATAATAGCTTAATGATGTCTACTGACAAGCTTGAGTATAAACTCTTAAAGAAAATGAAGACTTCTCCAACCACCATCTCATAGTGAAATGAACTTTTTATCTGTTTTATGCAAGGATTATTGTTGCATTTTTCTTTGTATAATATATATGTGCCTGAAAATGTGTGTATAAACTAAGACATTGAGGTGGCTATCTTAATTTTTTAATAAAGTTCAACAAATATTTCTTGAACACTAAATGCCAGGAACTGTGGTAAGTCCTATTGCCACTAAATAATCATAGAGTAACTTCTGTTCTTTGAGATCTTCTACTCTAGTGGATAATAAAAGCACTCAAGTCTGTTTCCTGGATGAGCTCAGACCAGCAGCCAAGTATGATAATCCTCTGTGCCATGAAAATGAATTTTCTGAGGAAATTCATTCAAAAACCAATGTAGAAGTAAATTCTTTTAAAATTTAAATAAGTAGTCTTATTATGTAAAGACTGTTATGTTAGGTAAGCTATTCACTCATATATAGAAAATATTCTTTCAGTATATATATACACATCTCTTTACCCACTCCTTTTGTTTGTTAGCTAACATGGATATTTGAGTTCATACATGTATCAGGCTAATCCCACATGACCAAACATATATGACAATCAAACCATAGTGTGGCATCTGCAGCACTCATTTTATTCCACAATGAAATAAAAATGAATTCAGCTATTTTTAAGTAGTCTAATTCTGTTATACCTACAAATATAATCAAGAAGCAAGATTTTGGAACAATATTTTTCAATAAATTTTCCTCTGCCGCAATGCTTGTTTCTGTGGACTTTTAGGGAATAAGCTGACGTATATTAAATATCTGAAAACTGTATGCTGTATTCTAAAATAACAGTTGATTAATTCAAGAGTTAAATATTGACCCCTAGGAGGGCCCTCTGCTACAGTCAATGGGAGAAAGAAGAGGAATAAGGTCTTGGCATTACCTTCAAAGAGGTTTTACTCCAAATCAGATTCTTCATTTCTTGCTGCTAGACAAGAGCCATCCAAGTAAAACAGATACAATTTCCAGGAAATTCAGGAAATTAAAAAAAAAAAAAACACTTTTTCTTGCTATGAGAGGTAACGAGGCTGATAAAGGAGAGGTAGTAAAGGGAATTTTTTTTTTTAAGTGAGAGGAAACATTGAGGACCAAAGCCCAGGAAACACCTGGATGTGTAAGGAAATGAAGAGGAAGATGATCCTTCAGTGAGTAGTGGAGCAAATAGGGGAACCTGGTGTATTTAAGTGTGTGTGTGTGTAGGGTGGAGAGAAACAGGGAGGAGGGCAGAGTTTGAGGAAAGAGGTTTATAACGATCTGTTGATTGTAAGTATTGTTATTAGGAAACAAGACTAAGTAGGAAAAAAATTGCACCCGTCTCCTTTCTTCTTAGCTGTGGTCTCATTTTAGTTTCTAGTATTGAGAGGTGACCTAATCAGACTGCAGAATGTTCTGGAAGGTTTTAAACATGAACCGTTGGTTATGGCAATCAGAAGCACTGACCTAACATAGTATATCATAACGAAAATATCAGCTTCTTCACCATACTATATAAAATACTGCATGCTGGTCTAAAAATAGATTTACATTCAGAATAAAATTGTCAAAATGACTGCTAAATAAAAAACACACAATACCCAGAAGTTGGAGCTTTTCAACTCAGTAAGAATGACTGAGTTTGTGGAATGTCAGTAAAAGATATTTACTTTAACTTTATATGCGTATCTGTGTAATAGCTAGAAAATCATTGTATTGGCTTAAATGTTGCTTTGATGGATTTCTACCAAAATCATAATCTCTGTTAAATTAGTAAATTCCAAATGAGCTAAATTCAAATAAACAGAAAACTTGAATATAATCTTCTCAATGATCCTGTGAGGTAGTATTATTTTGGGGATCATTTTTAAATCAATGAAGATACTTGAGTTTGAAGATTAGGAAACCTGATCCAAGTTTATGATGCCAGGAAGTTACAAAGGAATTGGAAATTTGAGTTTAGTTTCTGTCTTCAAAGCCTGTGTTTCTTCATGATACTACACAGTCTCTGCCATCCTAAAGACTAATAAATTATTGACAAAAAGACTAAATTATATTAAATAAAGTTTTGATACTAAAGCATATGATTATATTCTAATTCCTTATTATTTGGTAACCCATGTTTGTTATGTTAGAAATGTTTTTAAAAGACCATTTGAAAAATATGAAAACCCGATTTTTTAAAACCTTCTGCATAAAAAGGAGTTCCTTTAATTCATAGTAAACTAACTTAAATTGTAAAGCCACTGCTTAAATCTTAAATCTGGATCAAAATCCATCTTTGCAAAATTTATCCAAATTTAGTTATCATGAGCTAAATTCACAGAAATGAAGTAGTTCATAATTTTTGTTTTGCCGGCATCTTACCTTATGTTCATATTCTGTGTGTAAAGTGTAATGGTAAGTCTTTGAATGGCAAAATGGTGTTCCAAAGTTAACTACAAAAAGTTTAAGGACCAGACATTTTCTCAATGTTTCATGGCAATGAGACAGTAGTAACTGGATGAATTTTCATGGCAATGAGGTAAATAACAACTGGATGAGCCTCTCTTTTTCAGAGTCAACTGGAAAACAAATTAAACAAACAAATAACAAAGTCTTTCTGAGCATCTTGGATTGCTAAGACCCCAAACCTCAGCATCTCTTTTCTCCTTTCTGATTCTTCAGCCCTACATTCTATCATCAAGAAATCATTTCACCTCTACTGTCAAATACAAGTCCACAGACTATGATCACTTCTCCCATCTCTCATCTGAATCAACGTGATACTCTTATAACTGTCTCTCTAATTCTGCCTTGCTCCCCTGTTACAATGTGAGTCAGGTCATGTCATGTGCCACTCTGTGGCCACCTGTTTCATTCAGAGAAAAAGTTAAGTCCTTACAACATACTCTGCTTGCCTCTCCCTTAGTCCTGCCCTGTGTCCATGTTTCAAAACCTACGCACGTGGCTCTAGACAACTTTGCCTGCTTGCTCTCCTCTAAAATGCTAAAAGGACTTCACTTTGGGACTTCTGCACTTGCTATTCTTTCTGTCCAGATAATCTTGTATATCTGCTTGGTTTCTTCTTCTTGCTTCTTTCGGATCTTGGCTCATATATCAGCTTATTAGTGAGGCCCATTCTGACGATGTGACCTTGACTCTTTATTCAAATATAAACTTCGTGATGACAGTGATTTTTGGCTATTTGGTGCACTGCTGTATTCACAGTGCCTAGTGTAATGCCATAGTAGGTGTTCAATAAACATCTGTTAAATTAATAGATTAATTGATGGAGAAATGATTGACTATCATATGTGTTATTTAACTGCCATGTTAACTGCAAATAGGTAGTATGATCTCCCTTTTGCTAGATATGATAAATCAACCTGATTAGCCTGATAGCCATGGAGTTGTAAAAGTTGACTTACAAGATATAGTAGACTATAGTTGATTCATTCTAAAATTCTTGTCAGGTAAAATGAGGTATCATTTTGTATCATTCTCCTATAAACTACAGGGTATTTCCTCATGAATGATTAGTTTTTTCAATGTATTGTTTTTAATCACAGAGGTCTCGCTACTTTATTTTATTTTAGTTTAGTTCAGTTTTTTGAGATGGAGTCTTGCTCTGTCGCTCAGGCTGGAGTGCAGTGGTGCGATCTTGGCTTACTGCAACCTCTGCCTACTGGGTTCAAGCGATTCTCCTGTCTCAGCCTCCAGAGTAGCTGGGACTACAGGCACGTGCCACCATGCATGGCTAATTTTTGTATTTTTAGGAGAGATGGGGTTTCACCATGTTGACCAGGCTGTCTCGAACTCGTGGCCTCAAGTGATCTGCCTGCCTCGGCCTCTCAAAATGTTGGGATTACAGGTATGAGCCACCACGCCCAACAGTCTTGCTATTTTAATTAATCCAGCAAGAACTTATATCTAACGTATACAGGCACTGGTTTAATCTCTGGGACATACTGATTAACCAGACAGGCATATCTGGAATTTATAGTTAGTTAAACAGATGCACAAACTAAAAAGAAAATATTGAAACTGTAAGTACAATGCAAATAATTAAAAGAAGGAATGTGGGGCCAGGCGCAGTGGCTCACGCCTGTAATCCCACCACTTTTGGAGGCCGAGGCCAGAGGATCACGAGGTCAGGAGATCGAGACCATCCTGGCCAACATGGTGAAACCCCGTCTCTACTAAAAATACAAAAATTAGCTGGGTGTGGTGGCGAGCACCTGTAATCCCAGATACTCGGGAGGCTGAGGCTTGAACCCAGGAGGTGGAGGTTGCAGTGACCTGAGATCACAGTACTGCACTCCAGTGTGGTGATAGAGTGAGACTCTGTCTCAAAAAACAAACAAGCAAACAAACAAAAAAAAACAGAAGGAATATGGTAGGAAGTGACTAGGGGCAACGGGATTGGGTACTTGATGATCATTTTCACCTGTCCCTCATGGTCTCTTTGCCCTTCTCCACTCTGCTTTCCACTCCAGAAGACCAAACTTTATGGACTGTGTCATTGGTCTGCCTTACTACTGGCCTCTGGTAGTGTTTGACTGATGGAAACCATCTGCAGAGGATTTGAGAACCAGGGGAGGAGGAGGGCTGAGTATACTTTCCCCTGGTTCCTCCCCGCCAGCTCCCCACTGATTGGCAGTGTTTTTCTTTACCTAAGGCCAGGTTCCCGTTGGGCACCCTTCCCCTATATTTTCATGTTCTGAGCTGTAGGAACTGTTTCTTCCTTTTTTCTCTCACCCTTGGTAACCACTCCTCCCTGGCTCTTGTAGTACAGAATTCTGCATTATATGTGCTATCATATTATTAAACTTTATAACAATAAATAATCACTATATTACTATAAATCACCCCTTTACTAAATAAACTGTATGAGTACCTGATTTGTTTTTTACTCACCCATGATCGATAAAGGTGGTAGGAAATACCTCTGTGATGAAGTATTAGATAATGTTAGTCTTGCAGAAGGCAGCCATAAGGAAAATATCTAGGAAGGAACATTCTAGACAACGGAAAAATCTGAGACAAAGAAACAAAGGCAGGGATGAGCTCTGTACATTTGTAGAACTGAAATATTTTGGCTCAACAGTAGTGAAGAAGAGAGAGGATTGCAGGAAATGAGGGTGGGATCTAGGCAGGTGCCTACCTTGAATTAATGCTCTTATTGTACTTAAAAAAAAAAAAAAAGCACCAAAACAGAGCAAGAAATGTGTGTCAGTAAAAGGCAGTGTTTTATGTGTCATGTCTTTACCTAATTCTGTTTATTTGTGAGTTTTGTGAAAGTGAAAGGAAAATTACCAAAAATAAATTATTTAAATTTTCATTTTCCTTTATTTGTAGCAGATTTTCTTAAGTCATTTAAGTGTGACTTTAGTCATCAAGTACATACAAGAAAAAAAGCATAAAGGAATGAAAATTAAGAGGGTAAAACTTCTGCAGGCTATATTTACTATTTACCCTGATAATATTAAAAGGAATCATGAACGCATTGAGAAGTATTTTGAAGATCAAGTTTATGTAGCAGTTTATTTTTTAATCTATCCTCATGGCTTTGTTGTGTTTGTGAGACAAAATGACTTCCTAACAAACTCAGATTTTATTTCCTTAGTGTTACTTCTAGTAATTACCCTCTCTCTCATATTTACATTTGGTCAATTTTATCTGCTTCCTCTATGCAAGAAAAAATTAACTTCTTAGACTTTTAACCTTCCTTCTTGTTCCCCCATCACTCTGAAAGAACGTCATCATTCGTTGAAATATTTTCATTTCTGGTAAATACATTATTTTGACTTAAAAAGTGTTTTTTTTGGTAGCAGACGACTCCTAGAATAGTACCTGGCATGTGTTAGGTGCTCAATAACTATTTACTGATGGAATGGACACAGGCTCTAGTGTAAACAGATGAGACTTCATAATGTCACTTACCACATGGCACTCAGGAGATATTTAGCCTACCTAAGCCTCGATTATCATCAACTATAAAATTGAGATAATTATAGTATCTACCATTTATGGTTGTTCTAAGAATTAAATGACATAGTGCATGCAAAGGACTTAGCATAGAGCCTATCACCTAGCAAGTGCTAAAACATTAGCTATTATTTTTAACATTAATTATTTTTCAACCCTAGAATGGTACATTTTTAACAGGTGGTACATTTTAACAGTAAAATTTTAGCAGAATGTATTTATCCCCCACTTTGCATTTTGTCCTAAAAACTGTATCATGGGATAATTTATTTTGCTGTGAAGAAAGACTAAACTATCTATGCCTCCCTCCACCTGAGGTCATTTCTGAAGCTGTTGGCATTGGGCCAGGGGTTGAGTGGCAGAATAAACTCCTTATCAATTTTCTTATTTTTGATGTTGTACAAAATAAATAGCTCAATAAAAACTCCAGTTTAGATGTTACCACGGTTGGGAAGAAAAGGGCAGTGGCTACCTATTAAGAACCACAATCACAAATGCAGTCCTTCTGTATTTTATATCCTTGGTCAGGTGGGTTTCTCGTTCTTTTCCTTGTTTGCTCCATCTGGAGATGCCTGGGCACCCGTACAAAACTCACTAGTGCCTAAAGACAGACACATTAGTTGGGGCTGCCCCTGCTTCAGATACCAGGAAGAGATTTGTTGGCATGATGCACCAGGGTCTTAAGCCAGCTCCTGATTCTTTGCTGATGCTGAGATGAAGAACATGGCTGGGAGGGGGCTAGGATGGAATGAAATCTGTGGCAGCCAAAGCCTCCATTTGTCTTTCTGCCGAGTGTGCTAAGCTGTAGACACTGCAGTGTTTTCAAAAATAATAAAAAAAAAAATTTGCTCATTAGTTTTTAAGTCCTGCTGACTTTGTGAAATCAATATAGCACATTGTAATTGATTTATGAAATCAAAAAACCCATGCTTGACCAGGAAGTTCGGCAGTCGCTGCTCTCAGCAACCTGCCCTTCTGCTCATTAGTGGACTTCCTTTAGTGCTGCCTGAGCTGAGGGCACCTTCAGAGCTGGAAGGCTCAAGCCCTCTGCAGACAGTCTGCTTAAGATGTAGCTTGCATTGTGTCCCTGGGGTCTCATGCTTCTCCCCTTCTTCCTACCACGTCAGCTGAAGGACTTCAGCTTCTCTCTTAGGGTCCCTAATGTTCTCATAATGTCTTACTGGAAAGGCAAGACTCCATTCATACCTGTCTTTTGACATTTTAATCTATTTGCTACTTTTCTTTTCTCTCACCTTTTATTCTTCCTTAACTTGTCTTATTACTTAGCTTATCTTTTGCCATCTGACCTTATCTATTCATTGATCTCTTTTATTCTATTTTATATAACCTCACAAGGTGAACAATTTTTTTCTATTTCAATTGCCTTTGTCTAATTTCAGTACCTACTGTTTTTTCTTAAGACAATATTTTATACCTCTTCCTGCCAAAGCCTGCTGTAATTATGTTTGTATGCCACCTTTAAAAAATTAAAGTAACTGCTATATGCTAGACATTGTCCTGGGTGCTTTACATCAAATTATGTTCTCAATAAGTGTGTAAGGAATGCATTATCCTTGGTTAGAGGTGAAAAAACTGAGATTTAGAGAAGTTAGTAACTTGCTTGAGTCACCCAACTACTGAGGAGCAAGGCTGGTATTTGAAACTAATTCTGTTTGACTCCAAAGCCTGTGTTTCTTTTTTCCAGTACAAAATGATTATTCCAATTGGCCTCTGTTTTACATTAAATGCTTAACTAGCAAAATCTAGCTCTTGGCTGCCCTTAAAGGGGCTCATTCTCTTTAGTGCCATTCTTCCAAATAACTCTGCTGTTCAAACTGCCAGAATGCAAATGTATTTATTTTAAGATCTTGGTCTATGCTAGCATATTGGATAGCTTATCCTTTTTCATGGAATTCTCGTCTATCTAATGTTATGTGTATGGAGCCCCTTGCTTCATCATTAAAGGTGAGGGAAGTGTTCTCATATTGTCAAAAGTCACCAAGAGCAATCTCATAACCTAGAAAAATGGACAGATAGCTGAGCCAAATAGGCAGCCTTTGGGAGCTTCCTGTGGATTTCATTTTCCCTTTGTTCTTTTGATGCAACTTTGGGAGCAAGTAAGTGGGAAAATTATAGAACACTGTAGCAGCAGGAAGGTGATGCAATGTGCTCGATGTCCTCACTTCTTAAGTCGTTGAAGGAACCTGTAGTTTCTCCATACAGGTACTGTATGTTTCAGGTAAGTGCTATGCCATGTTCATAATGCATGAGTTTGCAATGAGTTAATAGGTTCCATCCATTTGAAGTCTTGCATAATATTGCAGTAGGATTGGGCATTACTGCCATTCAATATGTGCAATATTGTACTAAAAATTAACCACAGATGCCATATTAAAACAGCTGCAGATTTAGATTTAGCTACAGAAGGAAGAAAATGTGCTATGGAAGTTGGCCAGAAGTGCAATGGAAATATGCTGTAAATGAGGAGGAGGAGAAAGATATTGAGGTTAAAGTGCCAAAAAAAAAAAAATAGAAATGGAAATGGGGATGGGTAAGTCATATGGTTAGTGGCAATTCAAAGGGACTCAAAATCCAGAAGAGTGCAGAATGCAGGGTGACTTATGCCTGAGTGAGCTGATGAAGTTTTAAAGCAGGAGGTCAAATCAGAACAATATTTAGAGATATAGATGAAGGTGTAAACAAAACAGCTATAAGTGTAATCATTCATTTTTAGGATGCTTAACTATAGTCAGGATATTGATTTAGGAATAAACTACTAGAAAAACTGGATGTGGCTGGGTGCGGTGGCTCACGCCTGTAATCCCAGCACTTTGGGGGGCCAAGGCAGGCGGATCACATGAGGTCAGTGGTTCGAGACCAGCCTGACCAACATGGAGAACTCCCTCTCTAGTAAAAATACAAAATTAGCCAGGCATGGTGGAGCATGCCTGTAATCCCAGCTACTAGGGAGGCTGAGGCAAGAGAATTGCTTGAACCCGGGAGGTGGAGGTTGGGGTGAGCCAAAATCACACCATTGCACTCCAGCCTGGGCAACAAGAGTGAAACTCTGTCTCAAAAATAAATAAATAAAAAGGAAAGAAAAAGAAAAACTGTGGATGCTTGAAGTGATCAATGTGTGAGAAGAAAGTTCTGGTGTACAGGGAGTCATAGCAATTCCAGACCATTACAAAATTCAAGATTATCTTGAACACTCTTGTACATGAAGGCTGTCCTCTGACAATGGACCCTTGTGAGATTGACGATTCCCATTTTGGAGAAAAGTGTTGGAGGGTTCAGTTGGCACAATTTTGTACTGAAAACTGAAGTGACAAAATTTTATTTCAACAGAATTGCGGGCTTGCAAGAATCTTATTAACTGTAGGGCCATCTGCCTCGTTGCTACTCATTTGGCTCATTTAATCACAGGTGGGTAGGAAGGTCTCAATAGTTTTGGTTCCCGTTCAATTCTAATTTTTGCTTGGGAAACAGAAGGAAGGTCTCAATAGTTTTGGTTCCCGTTCAATTCTGATTTTTGCTTGGGAAACAGAAAAGGCCAGTGATAGCTGTGGCAGTGCCAGGGTTCTCTTTGCTCTGTGTGAGCCAGAAGATGGCTTCCCTATGTAGTTTGCTGCTAACAGAGCAAGCAGACAGTAAGCATTTCCTCGCCCTAGTGTTTGGCTGCTGAAAGAATTATCTCTGTTGACTTGTGGTATACTTGGCTTAGGAGAAGAGACAAGGAACACAGTGGTCTCTAAATTAGTAGTTGACTTATCGGGGAGGAAAGACTGGTTATTGACTGCCATAGGTCAGTTAAAGCACCTGACATTTACCTATAACTTGTGTCTGCCTTCCTGGCTCAGAAATGAAATATAAACGAATTTGATTAGTAACCAGGAAATACAGTTAGTGCTTTACAAGTTATTAGGTACGTTCTAGGCCTCTAAACATTTTAGGGAAAAAAGTGCCTCCAGTGCCAATGCATAACCTTGTTTTCCTTCCTCTTCTTTTGAACACAAAAGAGTAAAAACTTGATGGAACACCCTGGTGTTCCAACAGTACTTGAGGAAAGTAAAGCAAAGCAAAACACAACAAAATACAAAAACAGGCTTTTTCTATTTTGTTTTACTTTGTTTTTCAGTCTAGTGTTTCAAATCCAGGAAATGTCAGTTCTTTCAAAGGACCTTTTCTCCATAGAATAAAATTTTGGGAAATTTTTTAAATGCTGTAGTTCTATTCTGATAGTGATAAAGTAGATTATAGCTAACATTTATTGGGCACTCAATGTGTGCACAACAGTACTCTGTATCTCACCTATACAATCTTATTCATCCCCACAAACGTCTATGTTCTAAGTTCTGTTTATGCTCCCCATTTTACTGATGTGGCAATTGAGGGATAGAATAGTTAACAAATTCTTCCAGGTCGCATGGCCAGAAGTGTGGCAGAGTCATTATCAAAGCCCCCAAGTTAGTGCCTGAGTCTGCACCCTGGGCCGAAGTTTTCCAGCTTCTGTGATACAGAATTTTATGCCAGAAACTCTTACATTACTAAATTTTTCACTTTCTTTTAATATAAAGAGATATAAAAATGAGGAAAACTTCCATAGGTGTTCTAATACTGTGAGCAAATTAAAACTCAATTGGATACTATTTTCATAAATACATGTATGCTTATCTCACTTTAGGATGAACCAATTCTAAAAGTCCTACTTAAGAAATAGTTATGACCAGGCATGGAGGCTCATGCCTGTAATCCCAGCACTTCGGGAGGCCAAGGCAGGCAGATCACTTGGGGTCAGGAGTCTGAGACCAGCCTGGCCAACATGGTGAAACACTATCTCTACTAAAAACAAAAATTAAATTAGCCAGGTGTGGTGGTGGGTGCCTGTAATCCCAGCTACTCAGGAGGCTGAGGCAGGAGAATCTCTTGAGCCCAGGAGGCAGAGGTTGCAGCAAGACAAGATTGCACCACTGCACTCCAGCCTGGGTGGCAGAACAAGACTGTCTCAAAAAAAAAAAAAAAAAAAATAGGAAATAGGTATGTGAGGAGTGGCTATTTAACAAGGGACTTGTCGCTAGCCAAGATTTAGTAATGGCTTCCTTCAAATAATAGGCTTTGTGAAATTTACATAAAATGCAGTTCATAATAATTCAGGGTAAGCAATAATTTAGGACCACATTTGTTGCATATGTCAAGCCTTGCTTTCATGCTACTTTTTATTTAATTAAATAAAAATCCTTTATAAAATAATGTGACAGGTTTAGTAAATGTATTCACTGGAACTTTATGAATTGCAAATTTTTATTTGCTAGTTAGAGTTTCTTTCAGCTTTGTTTTTTTCTCTCTTTTTAAAAACTGTGGTAAGAAAACTTAACATAAGATCTACTCCCTTAAAAATATTAAGTACACAATACTATATATATATATATATTTTGAGAAGGAGTCTCACTCTGTCATCCAGGCTGGAGTGCAGTGGTGTGATCTAGACTTACTGCAACCTCCACCTCCCAGGTTCAAGTGATTCTCCTGCCTCAGCCTCCTGAGTAGCTGGGATTACAGGCGCCCACCACTACGCCCAGCTAATTTTTTGTATTTTTAGTAGAGACAGGATTTTGCCATGTTGGCCAGGCTGGTCTCGAACTCCTGACCTCAAGTAATCCACCTGCCTTGGCCTCCCAAAATGCTGGGATTACAGGTGTAAGCCCCTGCACCTGGCCCACAATACAATATTGTTAACTCTAGGCACTATGTTGTGCAGCAGATCTCTGGAATTTATTCATCTTGCATAACTGAAATTTTATGCCTGTTGAACAGCAACTCCCCATTCTCTTAATTATCTAGGATCATATTTTCAGGAACGTCATCGCATATATATATATGTGCAAATTTATTTCACTCATGATGTTATACAAAAGTATAGATTTCTATATACAACCTTGATTATTCCACACTTAGGAATAAAAGTTTGACTATGTGTCATTTTTCCTAAAATATGTTTTGGTTCCATAAGTATTAAGTAAGGATACTTACATTTATAAACTATTTTGTATTGTTTCCAAATGAAAGCACAAGTGATCCAGACATATAGGAGGCTATAAAGCACGACATATCTTTAGTGACAATTGGAAGTAAGAATTATGGACAAAAACTATCCACCCAACTCAGAAAAGAGAATCCTGTTTCCTTTACTTTGCTATGGCAAAAAGTTGACTCCTTTATCTAACAATAGTAGATAGCTATCTGAAGATTTGTTTAACCTTTAAAACATACAAGGCCCAGCTTACATCTACAAATTTAGAGCACATTTGGAAGCTCTTTAGATAGGAATGCTGAAGTACCTCTGGCTTTCTATTTTACATGTGACAGTGAAGCATAGAAAATTGTTCCTTCTGTGAGCTCTTAACAGAGGCCACTCTTGTAGTTTCTAAAGTTTTATTGCTAAGCTTAGGCTCAGGGTCGTATCACATGATCTTTATACATTTTTTTTTTTTTTTTTTTGAGACAGAGTTTCACTCTGTCGCCAGGCTGGAGTGCAGTGGCGTGATCTGGGCTCACTGCAACCTCTGCTTCCTAGGTTCAAGCAATCCTCCTGCCTCAGCCTCCTGAGTAGCTGGGACTACAGGTAACCGCCACCACACCCAGCTAATTTTTTGTTTTTAGTAGAGACGGGGTTTCACCATGTTGGCCAGGATGGTCTCGATCTCTTGACTTCGTGATCCACCTGCCTCAGCCTCCCAAAGTGCTAGGATTACAGGTCTAAGCCACTGGGCCCAGTCGAGCTTTATATATTCTATCCATTATAGGTCCTTTAAACAAATCTTGCCATTTCAAGCCTTAATCTATTTTCCCATTGATTTATATTAGGTCATTATTTTAGACAATGGAACTATCAACCATTGGCTAATTCTCCTGGAAGCATTTGGACATATAAAATTACATTGATTTTCACCTGAAATGCCCAATAAACTCTCCCGTACTAGAAATTTAAATTTTGATTCATTTCAGTAACCAAATGATAAGCACATCAAAGTAGTTATTTGGAAAGCAATCACTGCCTTTAGACAAAAACAAGAGCAAAAACAAAAACGTGGGTATCTCCTAAGAGGCCTGTGACTTGTTATACATTTTGCCAATAAAATCATCATTTACATGAAATTTAAAGACTTACTCTAGATGAAATGAATAATGAGAAAAAGGCACTAAGTTCAGAGAATAACATTGTATTGACGAAGAAAGTAAATAGATCAGTGTGGCAGAAAAGTCATGAAAATAAGATTAGAAAAGTAAGTTTGATTAGTATTGAAAAGGGCCAAAAATGCCAAACTTGGGAATGTGACCATTTTTCTTTAGGGAAGTCACTGTAGATTTTTAGGAAGAGATGATGTCATTACAGTTATATTATATGAAGACATCTTTCAACACTTTGTAGGGTAGGCTAGTAATGAGGCTATTGGAGTAATCTATAGAAAAATAGATGAAGGCAAGAATAGGAGTAGTGGTGAGAAAAATGGAAAGGTCATGTGGGTTCCAGAGTCAAGAGGATGTTTGACATGTTTTTCTTTGTCTGAAATGTTCTTCTCTACTTTTTCTGCCTTACCAGTTCCTTAATTTCAGGTCTCAGCTGAAATATCCCTTTTAGAGGGGTATCGTCCCTGATTCCCTCTATTAGTGCCGCCATTCCATTTCTATGCTCTCCAACACTGTTTCTCACCTGCACTATTAGAAATACTTATAATTATTTCATGAGTTATTTTAAATTATTTTTAAAGTCCTTCTCACCAGACCATATGTTTTACAAAGGCAGGAACAATGTTTGTTTTATTAATACAATGCTACTAGCACCTAACAGTAAGTATTCAACAAAATTTTGTGGACTAACTGACCTATTATTGGGCCTTTTATACAGGGAAATTAAAGAGGGCGAGTTGGTAGAAAAGAGTCAACTCCGGTTTTTAACTGCAGTAGCATGTTAAGCAGTTATTGGTCTATAATTTATGCTTAGAATAAATGACTTTTATATATTTTCCTATAAGGAGGTATTGATATACTGATTGAAGAAGACCAAGATTTTTGGTCAGATAGAAAATGACAAGTCTTAATGGAGTTTAAAATACCAAAATATCATGTGTTAACTTAGAAAAACAGACAGAGAGGAGTATTAAATAGAGGAAACAGCCAAGAATAAAGAGCAGAAATACTGTGTCCACTCTGCAGATAGGACGAACTTAGCTTGATGGAGAACCAGATAAACTTGTGGATGAACCGGCTCAATGCCACCACTAATACTGAAAAGTTATACACAAACCACTAAGCCAAGCACTCTGTACATGACAATCATAGACTCATAGAATTGGATAGTGCAAGAGAAGTCAAAGACAGACCGCTTCCCAATTCTCGATCTGATTTGCAATATCCAGCCAAATAGTTGCCAAGCTTTTCCTGAAATCCTCAAGAAAGGGAAACCTTTCCAACTTCTTTTTACTTACACCAATAGCTGATGATTCAGAAGCCAATCTGAACAGGGAACATTTAATCAAATCATAACTAGGTCAAGTACATCCTTACCTACAATGCTTAAGGATCTGCTTTAATACTTTTCAAAAGACAGCAGTATGCATGTTGTGCATACTACTCACGGATAGTACTTATTACTATTAATTATATGTGAATACCTTTATTAGAAAATATGAGAGCTGTATATTTTCTAAGTGTTCCCTCTTATCAAATAATTCAGTTATTGAGCTAGCTATCAATTGCAGAATCACATGATAGTTTGCTTAGATTGAAGCAGGCTTTTTGAAATGATGAAATGCTGATTTTAAATGGGACTAAAGAACAACCCTTTCGGTCAGCTACAAAATGGCAAGTCTTAATGGAGTCTAAAATACCAGATTACTCATCTCCGCTTCATCAAGAGCTACCTTTGATTCCAGGCCTATTGTTTCAGAATTGCATCTGTGGATTTTAGAACTATTCTTGACTTAGAGCTTGTGCTGAGCTGGACTGGAATACTTTTTTTTTCCTTAAAAAAAAGTATTATTAAGAATGCTTAGAATTCAATATGAAGAAAAACAACTCAACTAAATATAGATGAAAGTCTTCAACAGACACTTCAGAAAAAAAAATACAAATGGTTGGTAAGCACATGAAAAGATGTGCAATGTCATTAGTCATTAGGGAAATTAAAAATAAAACCACAATGAGAATATGACTTCCTGCTCATTAAAATGACAAAACAAAAACAAAAAGTCACATATTAAGTGTTGTATTAGTAGATGATATGAACCAATGAAACTCTTATACATTACTGATGGGAATGTGAAATGGAATAACCACTTTGAAGAACAGTTTAGGAGATTCTTTAAAAAGGTAAGCATTCACTTACACTACGAACCAGCAATTGCAATTCTAAATATTTACCCAGGAGAAATAAAAACATATGTTGGCGAATGACTTGTATATAAATGTTTACATCAGCTTAATTCACAATAGTCAAAAACTGGAGGCAACCTAAATGTCCATCAACACCAATAGGTGAATGCTTAAAGTGTGCTGTATAGGAATACACAGGGGAGTATTACTCAGCAATTAAAATGAATGAACTGCTAAGAAGCACTTTTTTAGATTACTCCTTTCTTCTTAAGGAACAACTTATCCTCCAGCCTATGTCATCAGAAGCTCTGAATCAGAAGTAGGCCTAAACTTGTAATGAGCAAAAGAAAGCAAGAAACAAAAACCTACATTGAATGATTTCATTTGTATCAAGCTCAAAATTAGGCAAAATTAATCTGTGGTGATAGAGACAGATCAGTGGCTATCTGGTAGGGTGTAAGAAGACTGACTACAGAGAGACTTAGGGCAACCTTTTTAGTGATAGAAATTTTCTTATATCTTGATTTGTGTGGTGGTTACACTGGTGTATACAGTTGGTAAAACCTATTAAACCATATACTTTAAGTGTGTATTTTGTTTTATGAAAATTATATTTCAAAAAAGTTGATTAAAAATAAAGAAATAAGGCTGGGCGCGGTGGTTCACACCTGTAATCCCAGTACTTTGGGAGGCCGAGGGGGATAAATCATGAGGTCAGGAGTTCAAGACCAGCCTGGCCAACATGGTGAAACCCCATTTCTAGTAAAAATACAAAAAATTAGCTGGGCATGGTGGTGGGTGCCTGTAATCCCAGCTACTGGGAAGGCTGAAGCAGGAGAATCACTTGAACCTGGGAGATGGAGGTTGCAGTGAGCCCAGATCGCACCACTGTACTCCAGCTGGGGTGACAGTGTGAGACTCCGTCTTGAAACAAAATAAGTAATTTAACAGTCTAACAAAATTATTTGAGAGTATATTTAATTTAGCACTTTAAAAAATAAATTATATATTGCTAATTATAAATGAGAATGTTACTAAAACAAACTTAGAAGAGCATACTTAAAAGGCTTCTATGTAGAATTGCTTGGTTACCAAAAGTTTAGTTACGATGAAATTAATGCTTCCAAGCTTACAGATACTTTATTGTTCAATTTAGTTCAGATTGTTCTTGTCATTTGTTAATACAAATTATTGAGAATTCATTGTAATATTGATGTTAGTGTCATATCAAAAATGCGGAAAGTCCTAGTACAATGAATATTATGAAATGTTCTTCTAATTGTCAATTTTCTTTTTCAAAACTCATACATTATAGTCTTTACTCAATACTGTTTTATTTCAATTGGAAACTGACATTTTTCGATATTTATAAGAGATTTAAAATTATTTTTCATAAATATGTAGATTACCAGACTATGAAATCAATTTGAACAATTAGAAAAAGAACTGTTCATTTGATCTTAGCGAAAAGGCTGAGAAGCAATAAAAAAAGAACCATCTTTAACCCTCCTCAAGTGTATTACTATTATAGCATATTTTGTAAACATTATTTAAAACTGCTTGTGGTTGACTTAGTTTTTAATACTGACATTTCTGAAATGTTATTTCTCTCTACTGTATTTATTTATCCTACTTTTTAATCTATGAAACTTGTCAACGTGGTGAAACCCCATCTCTACTAAAAATACAAAAAATTAGCCGGGCATGGTGACAGGCGCCTGTAATTCCAGCTACTCAGAAGGCTGAGGCACAAGAATCATTTGAACCCAGGAGGTGGAGGTTGCAGTGAGCCAAGATTGCACCACTGCACTCCAGCCTGGGTGACAGAGCCAGACTCCATTTCATACAAAAAAAAAATCTATTTGATAGAACCTTTAAATTGTATCTATATAAAGCTTTTAATATTATGGGTTTGCTTATGTTCATGTCTTACTTAGAAAAAGCAATTTATGAAATAAATTTTTATCAACTGAAGTAATAAAACAATCTGGATGGGCCTGTTAATGACAAAGTTAACTATTCTCCGAGAGCAAATGGACCAAAAATACCATTTATGCTGAAGTAAGAGGAAAATAATGATTTTTAAGTTAATAAAATGTATTCTGCAAGGCACAGTGGTGCGTGCCTTAGGTCCAGCTACTCAGGAGGCTGAGGCAGGAGGACTGCTTGAGCCCAATAGTTTGAGGCAAGCCTGGGCAACATAAACCTCATTTCATCTCTAAAAAAATGTATTCTATGATGCTATATATAGTATAATAAATTTTGAGCTGATTGTGTCATGTGGGTAAAGGAGTTGAACTCTGAAGCCGAATAATGAAGGAGGGAGAAAACTTTAGCCTGTAAGAGAAAGAAATCTTTGTTCATTCCAGTGAAACTGGAAAACCACAATAAATTGACTATATGTTGTTAATATGATATTCTATCATGAGGAGTAGGTGTGCTATGGCAACACTAAACAAAGCTTAAAAGCTCAGTGGAGTGTAGAGTTCAAGATATTATAAAGACTGTTAAAGACCATAGATTCAAGGATAATGAGGAAAATTTTCAAGAGTCATGGGGGTTAATTAGAGAAAATTTAATTTTCATTTCCTGAAACAAATATTACAGAATGGAATATACTGAAGTACATTAGCATGTTTTAAAAAAAAAGAATATGCTCTGACCTTGTTGAAAAAAAATGATTTTGGCTGAGAAATGAGAAATATTAAAGAGAAAAACCTATTGTTAATTTATAATAATAGTAGAGATGACAGGGTCTCTTGTAATTAAAATAAATTATGTTTATGGTATATTTTCTCTTTGTTGGGCACTATTGCCAGGAACTGCCTGCAAATTCAGTGAGGTAGGAGTGGTTTATACCCTTACCTGTTCTTACCAACACAGTTATAATGATGACATTTGTCATTTATTGAGTGTTTACTCTAAGTGGTCACTCTACTCGGTGCATTACATAAAGTAATCCTCATAGTAAAGGAGTGAACTATACTCCTGGTTTTATAGGCTTAAAGAAGATGAAAACTGGCACAAAGCCATACAAATTATAGAGTACAATTGGGATTTAAGCACAGTCTTATGCTTATTCTAACACTGTTTATGTATGTATGCATTTATTTATTTTTTTAAGATGGAGTCTCTCTCTGTTGCCCAGGCTGGAGTGCAGTGGCACGATCTCGGCTCACTGCAACCTCCGCCTCCCGGGTTCAAGCGATTCTTCTGCCTCAGCCTCCTGAGTAGCTGGAATTACAGGTGCACACAACCATGCCCAGCTAATTTTTGTATTTTTAGTAGAGACGGGGTTTCACCATGTTGGTCAGGCTGGTCTTGAACTCCTGACCTCGTGATCTGCCTGCCTCGGTCTCCCAAAGTCCTGGGATTACAGGCGTGAGCCACCACACCCAGCCTTTTTTTAACTTCACTATCCTGTCTCATTGCTGCTCAGTGTAATTAAAGGCCAAATTGATACATTTTCATTTTTTTTCCTTTAAGATGATGGAAAGGGGAAAAAGAGCAAATAATGCAAATACTCATAGAAAGGCAAATAAACTTGCATGAAAAGAAGAAAGGAAAGAAAACAACTGAAATCCTGGCACAATTAATAGATAACGTCTTTCTATTTCACTTGGTTGAGGGAATTTTCTTGCTTGAACATTGAGAATTCTTGAGCTCTGTATTATCTTGAAAAACAGAAGGACTACCAAGAGGAAATAATACACAGAGGATGGTGTTACCATGTATATACTGTCTCTTTTTTGGTATAATTCAAATATCACTTGGGCAATCATTTGTTATCTTTTGAAATAGTTCTGCCTGGAGATAAGGAAAGGAAAGATTTTTGGCTTTCTAAGATATCATTTTGGGGCTATGTGAAAATAGTGTCATTATGTAGATGCAGATTTTCTGGTTATGTTTCATGGATATTTGAGGTCACAGTCATCTCTAAATTTCTATACCTTTCTCTTTGAAATGTATTTTCTTGGCATTATTAGAATTTATGTAAAAATAAGTAGGTGATAAAAATTTCTCTAATAGAAGAATTGTATCCACCCCCCACCCAAGAATATAGACCTTTTGTGGAGTATTTCTGGCTACCAGTTACCTCACTGAACTCAAATGTAATATTACCATGGCTGTCTGGGAAGGAAAGAATAATTGTTACATATCTGCTGTATATTGAGAAGAAGCTGACTGTGTATGCAGGAAATATATGGATGACTTCCTAAGAGATAGTGCTGTAAAACCAAAGTGAAAATACAACAGAGTAACTGTAAAGAAATTCCAATAGCCATCCTTATGACTCACAGACTATAAACTTTTGTGGATGCTTGAATCTAATACCTTCATACCACAACTGACCCTGCTATAGTTTAGAGCTTCTAACTTTCATGTAATCAAAGTGTCTGTATTTTTGTGTGGGTTTAAAGATGTGGCTGTCCATGAGTGCCCCAGGGATTTTTTACAGGTTACAATGATTTCGCAGTTGTTGAAATAGGTGCCACTCATTAAACCTATGGAACTAGCCTTGACTCCAAGTCAGTTCTAGCCTTATAGTACTTAATAATAATAATGTGGGAGAAATCTCTGAGGTAGGTCAGTACTGTTACTCTCATGTTCATGTAGTAATCCTGAGGTTCATAAACTTTCATGCTGTTTCACTAAGATGTTTCTGATAGGAGTTACAGATGCTATCCATGGTGTGGAAATATAGAGGGTCTCTAGGGTCAGGAAACCTTATGAATGTTGTGAGAGGCAGCTTTTCTCCTCTAATGTGAGACAGCTCACACGAAAGAAATACAAATAGTTAATAAACAAAAAAAAAAATTCAATCTCACCAGCAATCAAGTTTGAAGTATATCAGCTTTGACCTATCAAATTGTAAAAGAGATCTTAAAATTTCTAGTTTGAAGTATCATGGAATAAAAATTTTCATAACTACTGGGAGCAGTTATAATACAAATTATCATGAAAACAGTGTGGTGCTATGGATCAAAAATGCTAAATCTGTCGTTTTGATGCAGCAATTTGGCATATAAAAATGTATCCCGAGGAAATAATCCAAGATACAATCAAAGTTTTATGGATAAAGCTGCTTAAAATTTTCCCCCCAACTTTTTGATATTATACATTATTCAAATGTGCATCAATAGCATAATAATTCAATTATTGCACATTCATTTTATGGAACAATATGAGGCCATTAAAACTCATGATTTTGAAGAAGTTTTAATGACATGGAAATGTTCACAATGTAATGATAAGTTACAAAAATAAGACATAAAATTGATATACAGTATCATTTCACATTTGTAAATATAAATTCCTGTGCATAGATGTATGAATGTTTGCTGGTGGTTTTATCTGTCTATTAATATTATGTTACATTTTCTTATTAATATTTGATTTTTAAAAATATTCTGCAATGATTATATTTGCCTTTGCAGTCAGAAAATAAAGCAATGGATGTTATTTTAAAAGAAATAGCTCATAAAGTAAATATATATATTTACATATAATATTTATTTATTTATTTATTTATTTTGAGATGGAGTCTCATTCTGTTGCCCAGGCTGGAGTGCAGTGGTGTGTTCTCAGCTCACTGGAACCTCCGCTTCCTGGGTTCAAGCAATTCTCCTGCGTCAGCCTCCCCAGTAGCTAGGATTACAGGCACATGCCACCACACCCAGCTAATTTTTGTATTTTTGGTAGAGACAGGGTTTCACCATGTTGGCCAGGCTCGTCTTGAACTCCTGACCTCAAGTAATCTGCCCACCTTGGCCTCCTAAAGTGCTGGGATTACAGGTGTGAGCCACCATGCCCGGCCAAATATATTTATTTAAATTTAACCTATTAAAAATGTAACTTTTAGACTCAATATGGTGCTGTATACCCAGTTTCATAGTCACTTATTTATTCTTCTTTTAATGAATATGTATTGAGTATCTTTTCTGTGTTAGGTGCTGTTTTAGGCACTGAGGAGACAACCTTTTTGTTTGCAGAAACTCCTGATTCCAATCGCTTCTAACCATTTTTTTTAGATATGAACTTTCTTCATATCCAGTTTCTTCATTTTGTCTTTCCTGAATGTGGTTCTAGAATTGTATTTTCTCTAGTTTAAATTCATCTTGTCTCTTTTTTTTTAGTTTTTTTCCCTTAATGTCAAACTAATATGTATGTATATTTATTTTCGATGTATTTTATATATATATCATATTTATTTAGATATATACTCTAAAATAGTGTGTGATATTCCTTGCTTGCCATACTGTAGAATCAAACTGCCTCTTGGTATTGTTTTGGAAACTGTTTTTAAAAATTAAAACTATACCAAAATCCACAGCCAGCAACATACTCTTATTTGATGACGTAGAGATGGTATTTTGCTCTTGAGTAATTCTGTCTAATAAATTCTGTGGATTTTGTTGGCAAGTTTTTTCTAGAAACAGATTGGATCTTTCAGGCTCAGCAGTCATGGGGCAAAGAACTACTTCGAAGTGGTAACTTCATGCTCAGAGTATAAATTTCTTTTCTTTTAGTATAGACTTAGACTTTTATATAAAGAGGACAAATCCAATTAGTAGCTGTTAAAAAACCCATTCATCAAAAAGCATTCCTAAATGTTTGAAACACACTGAATCATAGATTTTATTACTATTCAGTAGTACAATGACTTCCTCCCTTCTAAGAACCTATTAACTACTCATTGTTGTAGAATTGAACCTTTCGAGGGGGTATATTCTTTCTTAACAGGATTTCGTGAAATATAATGATAATTTAAATCCACTAAACAGATTATTTTTCTCACTGGCACTCTTATGTTTCACACCTCAGAATATTCTTAAGACTTCATTTTTAGAATCTTCATTTTTAAAAATTCTTGATAAATGTTAGAAAATGTGTCAGTTTTTATTTGATCTGGGAAAATTATTTTAATGGACTGTTTTACATAGTCCCGCCTCATATGGTTGTATCATTTGCATACTGCTTACAGGTAAAGAGGGTGCAGATGCAAGTAGTGGTTGAAATCTTGTAGTGCTGAGGGAAAGATGCCATTTTCCAATGCAGTTAACCAGATGGGACCATTATTGATTAAGTAATTGTAATTCATATGCATGCTGTGTGTATATATATATATGCATGTGTGTATATATATGTATATGCACACATATGTAGACATATGTATATCTACATATATCTACATGTCTATCTATATATATATATGTCTATATCCATATCTATATCTATCTATACCTATAGCTATACCTATCCACTAGCAGATGACCTGGTCTTATATAAGACAATGTTTTAATTGTTAACAAATGGAAGGTCATGGTTTATGTCAAGGCTAATGTATGCGTGTATGTGCATGTACACATAAGAAAAATCTCACATTTCCAGAAAAATAGTCTATTTTTTGCTATAACCATTGTTTCATTAGCAGAACTATCAACGTTCCTAATGGAGTGTTAATAATCACTTGCTTATAGTGGTACCAGGTTCTGTGTTATACTTAATATTTCTTTTTGCGCTATGAACTTAATATTTTAAGAAAATTGCAATAGCATATATCAAATGTAAGATAGGCCATGATATCCAAATACAAAAAATTTCTCTTCTAATTATCCCATTTAGTTGAATTTGAAACGGGGAATGAATTCAGGAAAGTATGGGAAAAGCTACTAAATATGTCTTAAATAAGCTATAGTTCTGTGTTGGGTAACACAGAGATATGGAGATGTGAGAGCACACTGATTCACGTTGTTTTTTTCCATATTTATTTTCTTCTTACATATTTAGAACCCTGCTAAGTTCTAAATATGGTTTGCCTATCAATCAGTGATCACCCCAAAACTTGCGGTTTTTATTCTTATGTTAATGTTTGTAGAAGAACATCTTATTTTGGTTAATTGTAGCCCCTGCTTCCCCCTTGCCGTAAATTAGGTGTGTGATCTATTAAATTTTTAACACTAAAACTGACCCACAGTTGGCTATGTTAAAAAGCTTCTTTGAATCTGATAGCTCATTTTTAGCTATTTCTTTGAATAATCTGAAAGGTATATCCTGAAAAAAAAATATATTACATAGCCGAGTTAACCCAGCTGCATGTTAATTCTTTAAAATGATAAATATATGACATTTGGTTATTTTAAAAAGTAACAACATCAAATAAATTAATTTTTCATTTCATTTTACAAAGTCTTTTAGGATTAGTTAGATGATGCTAAAATTCTGTACATCAAAAATGAGAATAAGACTTTTTTACTTAAAAGATTAATCTAACTGGCTACACATAATTTAAAAGGAACTTATTTTTCTTAAATTCTGACCGAAAATAGGGAAAATTGTTTTCGTTTATTAATGCTGATGGTTAAAATATGTAACATTTATTGAGGTCTTCTGTCAGAAGCTTCACTATTTCTCAAAATGGCACTATAAAATAATAACTATTGTTATCCCAATTTTACAAATTAGGAAACGGAGGTACAGGCCTCTCAAGTAATATGTCAAAGTGAAGGAAACAAAAGACTCAAATCTTAAGTCCTGACTACAGTTATATACACTGCCTTTATGGTACTGAGCTATATTAATTTCAGGCCCCTCTCCAGACTTATATAGTGCTTGCAAAGCAAACAACAGGCTTTGGAAATTGCCAAGGAGGATGGATTTCTCTCAAAATTGTTTTATAACCATAGGAAGGCACATTTCATGGAATCATTATTTTCACTTAACATAGAAAAAAAAATCTGCATGCTGAAAGTACTGTTCTACCCTCCTATATCAAGTATCCTTTGAAACATACGCGGCCTTTGACTGAGCAAAGAAATAAAAGAAGATGGAAGGAGAGAGAAAAATTCAGGGAAAGGCTTTGGTACAGTTTTGCTTTGGGACAATCAGTAACCGTTTTCTCTACATGGAAGTTCGTTAGACATTTTGGGAACTGTCTTGCCCTCCTGGGAAATATTTAGTTTGGTTTAACTACACAAAAAAACAGCTTTTTTTTTTCTTTTTTGAGACGGAGTCTTGCTCTGTCACCAGGCTGGAGTGCAGTGGTGCGATCTCGGCTCACTGCAACCTCTGCCTCCCCAGTTCAAGGGATTCCCCTGCCTCAGCCTCCTGAGTAGCTGGGACTATAGGCACCCGCCACCACACCTGGCTAATTTTTGTATTTTTAGTAGAGACGGGGTTTCACCGTGTTGGCCAAGATCGTCTGGATCTCTTGACCTCATGATCCACCTGCCTTGGCCTCCCAAAGTGTTGAGATTACAGGCATGAGCCACCGCGCCGAGCCAAAAAAAAACAAAAAACAAAAACAACCAAAAAACCCCAGCTTTTTAAACACAACCCAGAGGAGACTAGTACCTAAATCCAGGGCATTGTCTGCCTTCCATCGTGGCTCCCAGCTGTCTTTTTGGCATGGGACAAAGAACAGGGCTTGACCCACAGTTGGCCCTCACAGAGTGGAAGCCAGCAGAACAAAGGCAGGAAGTTTTAGGAGGGAAATATTTGCGTGTTTGCTTTAATTCAAGAGTGGAACGTGGCAATCTTATTGCAGAATTCATCTTATTTTATTGCTTTTTAATAGCTTTAAATTTTCTATTATTCCAAAATGTAACTTTTGTGTAAAATGTTTCTAAACACAGGTTTTTTACATTAGTCAGGGTTTAATTTTGAGCTCTGACTTGAACTTGACTTTTCTGTGAGCGATGAAGCTCAGCCCTTGCAAAGCTGGATAGGTTTGCTGTCTACATCTCATCTGCTTTATCTCCTCCCTTTTCCCTGCTACTCCCATGCTGCCTCATCAGTTTTAGGGAGGGATCATGAAATTCTGTAAGAGAAGAAAACCAAGTGCAGGCTGTAGGTATAATTGGTGACTCAGTCCTGTGACGGTCATCAAAGGTGTCAGTTCCTCCGTAGTGAATCAACCATCACCTGACAGATACATTTAATGTTTAAATGTCATGATGAAAGTGCCCAAGAGCCCCACTGGTCTAAAGTGAGGTTTCTCCCGGGCTGAGCACATTCCTTAGGAAATAGGAATCCTGGTCCCTAATTTATGAATATTTACAATTGCTATCAGCTGATGAACATTTTATCTATTTTCTTGCCTTCTCCCAAGACAATACTTTTGTGCCAGTTTAAAAATATATACAATTTTAAAGTATGAGAGAAAAAAAGGTAGAGTGATTTATGAAAAAGCACACTGCTTCTAAGTCTATCTTTCCCACTAATGTAAACATCTAGATTGAAATGCAGAAAAAAAAAAATACAAAAATTAGCTGGGCATGGTGGTGCGTGCCTGTAAACCCAGCCACTTGGGAGGCTGAGACAGGAGAATTGCTTGCTTGAACCAGGGAGTTGGAAGTTGCAGTGAACCGAGATTGCACCACTGCACTCCAGCCTGGCAACAGAGCAAGACTCCATCTAAAAAAAAAAAAAAATGATATCTATGCACTAATAAAACAACAAATCCTTGAGAATGGGGCAACGCCACTTTCTAGCCCAAATTCTGCTTGGCTTTGTCACCTTCCATTTCAGATGATAACGTCTCACCCTGCTCTTTCTCATGAATAGAGTCTTGGTCTCCTTCTATTTTGGGACCTGTTTTCTACATGCCATCTATACCTTACCCTGAAAAGGGATCTAAATATCATTTTTGTGGGAACTGTCAGGGTTAGGGTGAACCCAGTAAACCTCTCTACCCAAACTACCACCGCAGGTGATCACTTCATCTGATCACAGTCTTTCCAATCCTGTTCTTATATTTGTTTGACCATTTTTAAGTACACTATTATTTGCTCACATCTACTTGGAAAGTAATCGGCTTGTCAAGAGGAATGATGAAAGGATCACCTTTTTCAAGTGCCCAGGAACTTTGTGCATATAATTTCATTTAAGATGCATTAATCATATAATCACATTTTCCATACTACAAGCAAATAACTGAGGCTTATAGAGGTAAATAATTTCCCAGTGCTACACAGCTCACAAGTTGCAGAGGTGGAGTTCAAAGCTAAGTCTGTTTGTGTCAAAGTGCTTGCTCTTCCATGGCGTAATGAAGCATCTCCTTGTGGATGCACTGTCCCATGTGGTTGTCAGCCACTAGTTAGTTTTTACAGTATTTCTATAGCAAATACTGTAAGCACTAGCTTTGTTTTATGTCAAGCATCACATTTAAAATAATTTTGGTTAATTTACAGAGTATGATATAGTTTTGGCAAGTAGAAGTATGTGTGAGTCTTACTGCAATGGATAAATGTGCTAGACTTCCTGGAAGATAAGATTCCAAAGAACCCCTTCATTCATTCATTCAGTCAACAACTACTTATTGAATTCCTGCCTTATGCCAGGCACTGGGGAGAGATCTGTGAACATATCAGGCAAAAATCTCAGCCTTTATGGGATGTATTGTCCGGCAAGACAGATAAACAAATGAATAAAATAAGTACTATATTATATGGCGATAATTGCTTTGGAGAACAGTAAAATAAGGAGAAACAATTCTAAAAGCCATTTTAAGTAGGGGGTATCATGAAGGCCTTATTGAAGGGACATTCGAATAAAGACTTAGAGGAGGTGGGCCAGGCACAGTGGCTCATGCCTGTAATCCCAGCACTTTGGGAGGCCGAGGCAGGCAGATCACAAGAACAGGAGATCGAGAACATCCTGGCCAACATGGTGAAATCCCATCTCTACTAAAAATAGAAAAAAAATTATCTGGGTGTGGTGGCACGTGCCTGTAATCCCAGCTAGTCAGGAGGCTGAGGCAGGAGAATCGCTTGAACCCGGGAGATGGAGATTGCAGTGAGCAGAGATCACACTACTGTACTCCAGCCTAGCAACAGAGCGAGACTCTGTCTCAAAAAAACAAAAACAAAAACAAAAACAAAAAACAAAAAACAAAAAAAACTTAGAGGAGTTGAGGAGGCGGACATTTGGGGCAAGAGTATTATAGGCAGAAGGAGGTGCAAGTATGGAGGCCATGAGGAAGTTCTCTTCCTGTAATAAGCCAAAGAGAGACTAGTGGGTGATAAGGTCAGTGAGAAAATGTATATTGTATGAAATTCTGTTAGGCCTTGAGGCATTGTAATTACTTTGCCTTTCATGATGAGGAAATGGGGGATGCCATTAGAGGGTTTTGATCAGGAAAGTGACTGCTATGAGTTATGTTTTAGATGATCACTCTAGCCCACATTTTGAAATGAGGTGAAGGTGGAAGCCTTACTTCAATAAACCAAGACAGGAATAACAGTGGCTTAAACCAGAGTAGTGGCAATATGGTTAGTAAAATGAGAGACTTAAGTTACATTTAGAGCGTGGAGTCTTCTAATCATAGAATTTAGTGATGAGTTGGAAGTGGCTTTGAGAGAGAAGGGAAAGCATCAAGAATGACTTCAAACATTTGGCCTCCATATGCCATTAACTGGACTGGAGAATATTAGAGGAGGAGGTTTAGTGGGGAGGGAGTGGAGGTGAAGATCAGGATAGTCACTTTGCATGTATTAAGTTTGAAATGTCTATTAAGCCTTTGAAGTATCCTCAAGGAGTAATAGACATTTCAAACTTAATATATGCAAATATTGTATAGATAATAGGATATACAAATCTAGAATTCAGGGGAGAGATCAAGGCTATGGATATAAATCTGGAGTCATCTTCATTTGTCTGTATCAATAGTATTGACGAAATCACTAAAGGAGTAAATTGACACACAAAAGAGAAGGTCCAAGGACTAACCTGGGATACCCCAACATTAAGAGGTTGGTAAGATGAAATGGAAAAGAGAACTTCACAAGAGAGTCCCAGTGAGGTCGGAAGAAAATCACCAGTGAGTGGCACGCTTGAATGTAATGAAGATGGTAGGTTAAGGAGGAGAATGTGATCAACTGTGTCAAATAGTGCTGACAGTTCAAGTAAGAGGAGGATGGACAACTGACGTTAGACTGAGCAATGTGGAGTTTATTGATGGCCTTAAGGGGAGCAGTTTTGGTAGAATTGTGGAGCAAAACTTTTGGAGTGAGTAAGAGAGAGAATGAGATGAACTGGAGATCAGAGAGTATACACAACAATAGAAATCACCAATATTATCATAATAGACTACAGGTATTATAGCTAGCTTTAAAGATAATGTTTATGTTCGTAACTTTTTTTGAAATGATGGCAGTTTCTAGACTTGCTAGACCTTGCTATCGAACATTTTATGAATTAGCTTATCTATTACTGTATCACTAATTTGTGTTTTTAATATTGTGATAACTATGTCAAGTTAATTGAAGTTATTTACAGTCCTATATTTTTATTTATGCATTTAAAAACATTGTTCTCAGAAAGGATCCCTTGTGATTAACTAGTAGTCCTTACCAAAAAACTTAAGAACCATTCCCATTTTAGGGTCACTCTCAAGATTTCTATAGATCCTTTCCTTCTCCTATGCTTTATCAACACTGTCACTATTCCTAACCCTACCATCCCCCCTTTTCTAAGGGCAGTCACAAAGTGGAATTAAAACTAAAGTTGCTATCCACCATAGATCCTATGCCATTCTGTTCTGTTCTGTATTTCCCCCTTAAAATTTTAATTTGGAATGTTATGCTATGAAGAGATGCTTGCAAATTTAAATGAACCTTCCAATAACTTTCAGAATGTCAAAGATGGAATATGTTCACAATATTTGATTCAATTAACAAATGCCTTCTGTTTTTCTCTCTTTTCTGTTGTAGTCATTTATGAATAATTAACTTGTATTTTCATGCTACATATTATCTGAGAAAAGATCATTGTAATTAGTAATTAGTTCTCTAATCTAAAACTTTTTGAAGTTCTTAACTACTTCTGTTTTGTTGTAGGGTCTCAAATGAGGCAAATTGAAAAATTCAATCAGACTTAGTTGGTATTTTCCATACAACATCTGGTTTGACAGCTAGATGTGTAGTCAAGCTTATAAATCAAAATGAAGCTGAGTTGGAAGTGATATAGAAATGCAAAAATGCTCCATGATTTTTGTAGGAGATTTGTGATCATTTTTAATGTTAATGTAATTGAACAAAAAATGAACTGCTGTATTTTAAATTCTACACATTTTCATTGTGAAAATGGTTTTATTGTAATCACTTTATGAAAAATAAAGTTATCTGCAGAGAGAGAAGGCAGAGAGCTGGAGGAAAGAGGAGAGAAAGAAATATTTTTAGGGAGTCTGCTAGCAAAGAAAAAAAAATTTCAAATAGCTATGAGGGTCAACATGGGAAACTTACATACCTGGCTTGAAGAGACTTCTGAAAGGAAACAATTATAAACTCAGTACAGACTAGCCTTGTAGCAGGATCTGTTGTTTGAGGTGTTGCCAACTCATGCTTAGAAACTTAGACATAGGAGTATAGATGTGGAGGGAGTCTTGAGATTGGAGACCTTGCCAAATGGCTTTGGTAGAAGAAGATGGGGCTAAGAAAGAGAAAAGAAAGATAGCAGTTTGTGTCAGCAAAGTTTCTTACTCCTGAGTTTCTGGTTGGATAGAGAGAAAATTAAAGAAAGAAAGGTGTGCTAAGAAATTAGGACGAGCTTAAGAAATTAGAGATTGTAATGAGGGACAAGTAT
Source organism: Pongo abelii (assembly GCF_028885655.2). Taxonomy (NCBI): domain Eukaryota; kingdom Metazoa; phylum Chordata; class Mammalia; order Primates; family Hominidae; genus Pongo; species Pongo abelii. The sequence goes on from NC_071993.2 coordinate 77,259,391, forward strand.
GTTCAGTTGCACTGAGAGCAGAATGGGGGCATTGGCACAAATAAGGTTGTGGAATGTTAGACCTGAAAGTAGTTGTAGAAATCGTCTACTTTCACCACTTCATTTTCCAGATTTCCCAGAGAGGTTAATTCTCTTTCCCAAGCTCATGGAAATAACCAGGGGCAGAGCCCTTAGAACTCAGGGGACTGAACTCTGAACCTTTGCATATTTTTGTTCTCTTGGCCCAATTGCCGCAGAAGTGGAAAGAATGATAATCCTGACTCCTTTTCATAAAATAAATGATTTAAAGAAACATCTCATTATTTTTATTGGGCATGAGGATTGAAACAGGAATAAAAATAGAAATCCTGTCTTGGTTTCTAGCTCAAAGAGTTCCCTGATCATCAATCCAGGCATTCCCTGAGAATGCTACCATTATCACTAAAGATTTGGGAACATGAAATTCTATAGAGAGGAAGAGGTTTTGAAGAGAATAAAAGATTGTCAAAAAGTTGAATCTGCTGCATTAGGACACTAAGCCAACTTCTGCTGTAAGCTTTTGCCGTGAGTCTGAGGGTGTAAAATAGCAGCAGACTGAAGATAGTAATTATAACTTTTTTCAACATCTACCCTGTGGATACCAGCGCTTGGCAGGACCTATGCAATAGGGATGTGTATAATTAAGAGAGAAGGGTCTGTAGAAAGGCTGTGGGGAGGAGATAATTCATTTACGCTCTCTCTCCCTATGTCCGAATAGAAGCATAACTACTTGGACAAGTTAAATGATATCTGACCTATAAAGGGAACTTTTATGAACCTCCCATTTATCACGTATCTTGAAAGTGCATTTTAAACCTCAAACCTTAGCTCTCCCCATTTTAATTCCCTTCTTTCTTCTTTGAGCAGCCATATTTGGAGAATCTCAAAATGCAAGAGTGTGAGAATCAAAATTAGGATAGTTTGCCCCAGGAGTAGTAGGATAGTGAGAGTTCCTTTGTCAAATTTGGCTCTGGTGCTGGAATTTTAACATGTGTTATTGGCTCTGGGGATTATGTTCTGGTTCCGGCTGAGTGAAAGCTTGCTTTGCTTTTGTTTTCTGTAAGTATTTAATAAAATGGCAGGATTCGCTTACTTGCTTATTGAATTCTTTTGCATGGGAAACATGCAAATTCTGAACCCAGCTGCACATTTGTGACAAAGAGATAGCTAATAATCTGAGCTATATGCTATTTTTTTTTAAAAAAAGCTTTTTTATTTTTCTACAAGGGCAGAACTATAGTACACAAAGTTAAGCCTTTTAGAGACTGAGTTTAAATCTGCTTTCTATTAATAGCTTTCAAGAGTTTTTCTAAATAACCTTCAGGCACAGGCAGTTTTTTTTTTTGGAAGAAAGCAGGTGGAGGAAAAAAAGACATGTGGTTTGTTAACCAATAAATGCTAAGTTGCTAAATCTTCCTGTTTCAAATAAATCAGTTGGGCCAATTAGAATATTTATTTTCTTCCTTTCTCTTTTATTCAATATTCACAAATGATACTAGAAATGGAATAAACTCCTGAGATTATCTGGCTCAGATTCTTAATGTTCTGGAAGCTGGTACTAAAGGCCAGCAAGGATAAATGATCAAAATTGCGTAGTTTGTGTGTTCAATAACTGCTTTTGGCCCCTCTAGTTCTATGTACCCTTCCTCTGTACCCTGCTCCAGGCCACAGAGGCTCACCTTTATGAAATGCTTCGGAGGGCCCTCTCACGGCTTCTGGTTGCATTTGGCCATATGTAGGGTTCATATGCATAAGTCCAGGTGGCAGAAGGAGAGAGAAAGGACAACTCTAATTTCTCTGGCTCCCTTCAGGCCTAGCTTAGTAGTGGCTGCAATGCTGGTGACCATCTCCTGTAAGCACACTTTTCAGCAGTTCTAGCAAATTTTCTGCCTTGTCTTCTGCCTTAGGATGGTGATGCCATCCTGCTGATGCTGTCCCCATGTTTCACCACCCTTGCCATCTCCCCCTAAGTTGGCCTACATTTTTGCAAAGGTTTGCTGGATTAACTTTCTTGAGTCACTCCTTTTGAGTGTATCATCTGTTTCCTGACAGAATCCAGACTGGCACAGCTCTGGTAAGCACCAGTGCTGGGACTGGGACCCAGGACTCTTTACCCTATTGTAATGTCCTTCCCACTATGCCCAAGACTACAGGAAAACTTTGTAATCTTCCTTCAGGATCAAACATATATATATATGTATACATATATATGCATATATATATGTATATATATACACACACACATTCTGGATACATTTCTTCTAAAGTATTTTTTACTTGTCTCTCATTTCTACTGTGGAATAAATGTATTCTTTCATTTTAATAAATGAGCAAATAGTAAATTTAGGAAAAAATGATAATAAAAGATTACATCTCACTTTTTTTGATTTACTTGGTGAAGCCAGACTGTGGGAGATATCTTTGATAAAGTTGGTCCTATTGACCAAGAAAAAAAACATTACACTAAAGACTTCACATAACTTGTCTATTCTGTTTCCCATCAGGAGATGGTTTGTTAGGAAATGTGTGATAGATACATGTCATGAATTTAATTTAGACAGAGCTAGGTAGCATTATGGCTGTTTGTCCACTTTTCCCTTTTGAATTATCTTCTACGTTCCTTAGTTTTATTACCACTACTTTTCTTTCCCCAAAGCAAAGCCATTAGGCATTCTTTTTGCTGTGCACTTATTACATAATTTCCCCGAAAACTTCTAAACTCTTTCTGTCCTGTAGGAGGATGGGGCCCTTGCCTGATCTCCTAAGGGTTAGGATTAAACAGAATATTGGTTACTGTTGAGCCTGTCACTGCATCAGTTTTCTGGCTCCTCTTAGAGTGTGATTTGCCAAATTCAGTTGAAGTCAGTTAAGCAACCACTTTGGAAAAATACAGATGCATTTTAAACACAGTCAGAGTACTGAGATTTACTCTGCAGGAAAACAGAGCAACAGGTAAAAATAATAAGAGGAATTAATTTCACTCTGAAATAACAGCATTATGCCTTTTGACTATTGACTTTTTGCAGAGAACATTTCACTGGAGGGAACTGACAGCTCTTACCAGCTGCCTGCAAAGCTTGCCTCTTCCTTGCTAAGGAGTAGAAATAATATAATTATTGTTTATTGCCTGGATGACAATAACTTGCAAAGATTCTCAGCCCAAACTCTGCAAGCCAGTTAACTCTGGATATCAGTTGGTTTTACAGGGTCAATACATTAACAAGATAGCAAGCAATGCCTACTCATTAAGGCTCAATTTACTCTCACTTCCCTTGGGAAGAATCCCCTTTGCTCCCAAAACTCTTACCAGTGGTTTTCAAACCTTACTAAGCTTGAGAATCATTTGCTGGGTCTGGCTTATTGAAACGCATCATAGATTTGCACAAGACAGCCACCGGCCTATCCATTGCCTTTGTGTTAATTAGAAAAAGAGGAACTCTTTGGGCAGATGCAGCCCCCACATGTAGGAAATAAGAAGGCTAACAAGCAAGAAGGTTCTTCTTCCTTGGGCGGTCAGGTACCTTTACAAAATGCACAAGAACAAAACCAAATGCCATAGCTCTAGGGTCTTAATATTTTTGTCAGCTTCCGCAGAATTCCCTTAGAGGCTCTGCAAGTTAGATTTGAGCACCCCTTTCCAGCAGAGCACTACTCCATGACCAGAATGACTAAATTCTGCCTAAGCAAATTTCCAAATGCCATGTTGTAGCGTCACTAGAGAAAGATACCCCCCAGTCAGATCTTGGTGATGAAAGTGAGACACAGTGGGCTCCAAGAATTTGAAATCCCTCATCTGTGAAGGCAGAAATACTAGGAGAATGGGTAATGTTTATACCATCAACGAAGAAACTCTTGTAACCTAGGGTTTTCAAATTACAGAAGAGGAAGAACAATGGAGGCTGATCTCCAATTTGTGACAGTCTAGATAGGTTTCCTCAGTCTTGCTCTTATAAGTTCTAATTCCCAGAAGTCATGCAGTTGTGTGTCTATCCATACATCCATTCGTCCAACATTTATTGAGTATCTACTCTGTGCCAGCTGTTATGAGAGGCAATGAGGAAAACTGGAATTAATGTAGACTTTGGAGCCAAACAGATACGTGCCTAAATTCTGTCTCCCTCGACTTCTTAGATGCATACTCTCATGCAAGATGATTAACTTTACTGAACTGGCATTGTCATTTGGAATGTATTTTATCACCTACATCATAGGGTGATTGTGAGAATAAGATATGCATTTCTATAGTGCCTACTGGGCTTGGTACACAGTGAATAATCAGTAATTGATGGATATTATTCAGAGGCATGATACAGTGATACCACAAAATAATCATTATCTTTTTCTTCCTATTCTCTATTGATGATCTATGTATATAACATCCATTTTCCTGTCTTATATTGTACATGACTCAGAATAAAATGGATCTTTTCAGGGAAACAGTACTCAGAGTAAGATTAGAAAATACCAAAGGCATCTAGGAAAAGTTTCTTACTTTTCAGAGGTTAGAGGAAGTCTTCCTACTATTTTGTTGTTTACCACGTATTATATGATAGAAATTTGGAAAGACTTTGATAATGATATATATGTTAATGTGCTCCAATGTTTTCCAAAGCATGTTTACATCTAGTATCTTGGTACTTTTCCTAATTGAGATCTGAGCTTATTACTTCCATTTTATATATGAGAAAACTGCACAAAATTACATTACAAGCCAATGACAGTGTTTAGGCCAGAATCCACAGCTCCAGATCTAGTCCAGTAATTTCTTTACTCGTAGCCCAAGGCCTATAATAATCAGCCTTTTGCGGGAAGGCCTTGAACAATTCAGCAATTAAAAAAGAAAAAGTAGCAGTCGATTCTGCCAAGGAAGGGTATACCTGGGCTGTGATAGTTTCTCAGGAAATCAGTTAACATTTTGAGGCCTGCTAGCACATTGGATTTTAATCCAAATTTATCTAAAAATAATTTTCAATTGACTTGAAACCACATTTTCCTTCTGTTGACAATTCGACATAATTTTAACTGAAGCTAAGTTTGTGTATTCATATTCATCCATGGGGCAAGACCAGTGCCTACAGTTTGCCCTAAGAGGTCAGCATTAATATTGTAATCCATTGCAGGACTGTAGTGCACAACATGCTCTCCTGTACATGGTAGCCTTGCCTTTGCCTGAATGTTGTCACATTATTTTTGCTATTTTAAAGGTTTTTATTTCTCCTTTGCAGTCACTGAGGAGGCCTGCAAAAGGAGCTCAAGAAGCAGCAACCTTGATTTTTAAATTAGTTTAACTAGACATAGAACAAATTTAAGATAAGTTTCAAATATATGGTTTACAACATGATTCACATTTGTCTGTCAAATACTATATGGTTACATTCAATTTATAAAAGCAGATACTGAAATGTATTAAGAAAAATCTATATATTTCAAATTTCATACTAGAAACTTTATTTTAAATAAATATTTTATGTTTAGAAGAGGCTGGATTTACTGACTAGTAGAGGCATTGATTTTATTTTTGACCAGCATTTTAAGTTAGGAATTATGATGTACATATCCAGAATGGAAGTAACAGCTAGTATTTGCCAGCACTTACTATGCACCAGCTGTGTTCTAATTATTTTGTATTTCAAAACTTCTGTAATAGTCTTAACAACCTTTTGAGATAGATCTTATTATTATCCTGATTTTATAGCAGAGGAAATGAAGGTTCAGAATGGGTGGGTTATTTTTCCAAGGTCACATAGCTCTTCTGATTGAGATTTGAACTGACGAGTGTCTCTAGAACCTGGCCTACAAAGCCTTGGGCTAATTTTTTTAAAAATAAAACTTATATCATCTAATATTATCTTAGGAGGACAATGTCAGCATGTCATAAAACATGTCAGAAGTACAATCTGGATGATATCTATTTTAAGTTTCAAAGATAAAATTATTATGTAGGAAATAGATGAAATTATCTAAGCAATATTTATTTATTTTATTATTTTTATAAGGTAATGTATCTTTGAAGTTTATAGCTATCTTAGAAAAAAACAAAACCCATGAGTCATAACTAACTATAGTGTGCCAGTAAGACTGTTTTAAGCAAAGAGTCTTTCTGGAAGAACATGATGGTATGACTTATTCTTTGTTGGGAAAGTACAGAAAAAAAATGTAATGTAATCATCACCATTTGATCAAAATATGGAAAATCTTAAAATAAACCTCCTTGATTCATGTATTCATTTTCAACTCTCTCATTTCAGACAACTGGCAGTGAGCATTTACTAGGGAAATTTTTGTCTTTAATAACTTGAATTATTGGTGGGTGCACATTCAAAGACAATTAATGATTTCCTTCTCCATAAGAATTACTTTTCTGTGATATCAGAAACGATATAGTGGATTGATTTGTGTGTTGCTTACACAAAAGTCAGAAAGATCTTGAGGGAACTAAGTTATGAGCCCATCAGCGAGGCTCAACTGGGTCAGGTTTGTGATTAAGATAACCGAGGTCAGACCTGAATAGAAACTTCCACTTGGTTTTGCTGGTTGGTTTCTCTGTACACTAGAGTTGTTTCTCAGTAGGCTGTTCTCTTCAGTGGAAGGTAAAGAACATAGTGGGAACCATATTAATAGCTCCAGGTTTTTGAAAACTACTTGGAGGTCTTCTGTGGAAGTATTTCAAAGGAGACCCTGTGTTCTGAACGGCTGTATCACTTCTGTGCTGGCTTTTGACTCTTAGGTCAGCTAACCAGGGAAGAACCTGTTTTTGGATCAGGCTTACCTTAAAATTGTTGAAATTATATAATAAATTACAAGCAGGGCTAATTTTCAAAATATTTAACAACTAGTAGGACATAAGCACTAACCAAGCAGAAGAGTCCCTGGCTGTAAATAATGGGTACATTCATAATAATTGCAAGTCAGATCATAAAGGAAAATAGATTTTCAGAGAGATTCTCAATTTCCCTGACTACGGCAATATCCACTTAGAATTAATTGATTTATCTTCTATAATGGCCCATTATTGCTTAAGTAGTACATCATCGTGATGCACTTGCATGTGTGCCTGCGTCCACACACACACATAAATACACACACAGTTAATTTTTCCAAAAGGTATGATATCCTAATGTCATCAAATGAAAAACAAAACGGTATACCCTGAATCGTCTCCAAGGCCCTTCGTAGCTTAAAAAATTTACTTTCTGGCTGCTACAGATGTGTTGCTTATGTCTTTTGTCTCTGAAGGTTTGATTTTACCTCCTGATGAGCTGTTGAAAGGTAGTAGCTCTTAGATTAAGTGTAAAAGTGACATCTGTCTCTTTTCAAAGCCTCAGAACTTTTGTATGCATCTGGGAAGCTTTGTCCCCTGCATAGTTTCAATTACAATGAGTATTCTTTTCATTTTGGATCTTAGCAAAGACTTTTGCCACTGTGTGGCTGTGTGACAGCTGCTCACCCTGCCAGTGGTGGCTGACGTGATTTCTGCACCTGTCTTATGCTTAAAAATATTGGGGGGAGAAAATGGACCCAGCATGCTGGAAAATATTGACCTGTTTCCCATATTATGCTTAGCTGCTGAAAGTCACGGATCTGGAATGAGAGGAAAGCCAGCCAATTTGTCAAGGTCACTAGCTCCCTCCCTGAAATGTGCTCTGTTTATCTAAAGAGTTCTGAGACAGGGTCTTATGTCCATTAAAGATGAAGGTTCACTGTTATTTTAGGGCTGGACTTGGAGATGGGCTCTCTGAAAAATGTAAACAACTTCATCAGGCCAGGTGAGATGAGCATCTCTGTATGCATCCCCTACCTCCACTTTCTGTCCTCTAGATCCCTTCCCAGTGTAGTATTAAATGTTTCACATGCTAAAATAAATATTCAGAACAAACAGCAGGTCAAGTAATCCAGTTTCCTTTTTGGGAAAAAAATAAATCACATTCAGGATTAATGGAGAGGAGCAAAAGCCAACAGCGTGGTTAAGAACTTGGATTCAGGAGCAAGAAAGACTTGGGTTCAAATTCCATTTCCTGCCCTATCTCTGTGATCTTCAGTATATTCCTTAAAATTTCTATGCCTCAGTCTCCCTATCCGGAATATGAGTAAACAGTACCTATCTCATAGATTTGTCATAAGAATTAAATACGTTAAGGGACACATTATTGCAATGCCTCAAACATAGTAAGCCATTTAAAAGATATGGTGTTGGCTGGGCATGGTGGCTCATGCCTGTAATCCCAGCACTCTGGGAGGCAGAGGCGGATGGATCATCTGAGGTCAGGAGTTCGAAACCAGCCTGGCCAACATGGTGAAACCCCGTCTCTACTAAAAATACAAAAATTAGCTGGGGGTGGTGGCGCATGCCTATAATCCCAGCTACTCAGGAGGCTGAGGCAGGAGAATCTCTTGAACCCGGGAGGCAGAGGTTGCAGTGAACCAAGATCGCGCCACTCCAGCACTCCAGCCTGGGTGACAGAGCGCGACTCTGTCTTAAAAAAAAAAAAAGAGACAGAGAGTGTGTGTGTGTGTGTGTGTGTGTGTGTGTGTGTGTGTATTTAATGTTAAAGAAAAAGCTGGCAATAGGCTTGTGATATGTACAGTGCAGCAAGGCAAAACGACTTGTCTTGTATTTAAATAAGCATACCATCTATTCAGAGGAAATCTAGCATTCAGTGGGAGTTTCTGCATAGTGACAAGAGAGGTGCTGAATCCGACAGATCAGAATTCAAATTGTGTCTCATGTGATTACACCTCAATTTCTTTACCTATAAAATGGGTTAAGACCAAACTCCCTGCACTGTGCAAAGCCTCTAAAATCTCTCTCTATGCTCCTTACACAGTGTGGCCCTTATATGAACTCATGCTTTTTTGTTTTTGTAAGGATTAAACAGTTGCAGCTGAGTAACTGTTTGGCATGTAGCTACTAAGATTGCTTATAATTCAGGAGTAATTTTATACTTCATAGGATGATGCTTTTATATTTCTAATGGTTCTTTTGCTGTATGGAGCCATTCACATAACTGAAAATGGTAAACATTTATTAAAAATATATAAAATATATTAAGTGCAATGTTTAATGATATGAACTAAATCTCAAATATCATGCATATTTTGACAAAGATAGGGAAATAAGGATCTTTTGTTTAATATACTAGAGTCTCAGTGAGACTCTCACAAGTGTGACATTCATGTATTCACATATGATTCTTTAAACGACATTTATTAAACATATAGTATATCTCAAAGCCTGCCTTAAGCATGTTTAGGATACAAAAAAAAGTAAGATTTTTTCCTCCCTGTAAAATTTCCCTGAAAGGAAGATAATTATAGATATAAGTAAATATAATTCAAGTTAGAAAATTTTAATGGCTGTAGAAGTAAAATAATAATAATATAAAATTAGAGTTGAATGGGGAAGAAAAATGCTTTTGGTTGTATCAGAAAATAGTTTATGTAAGAGTTAAATTTGGTTATAAAATATAATTTGTCAAAAAGCAATGTTCCAGGCAGAAGAAACAATTTGAGCAAATTAGAGATAGACTCTGAAGGAGACGTTCAAAGAATGGTAAATCGTGGTTTTCTTGGAGCATATTGGTATTAAGAGTAATTGCATAGAGAAACAGAAAGACTGGGTTGAGCCCAGATTGTGTTAAGTCATGGGGAGATGTTAGAAGTTTCTGAGCTGTGAAGTGACAAGTTTTCTATTTAATGTCTGGCTTTAGGCCCGTGATTCTGAACCACTCAGAAATCTAGAGCTTTTCTATTTCATAGTTACAGTATCCATTCCTCTCTGCACACATTGTTAGAATCACAAAACATGTGAGAAAGCTATCCTTTTATGTGTGCATTGGGAACACAAGCCCTGTGAAGTTGGAGGCTGCTGCCTGTGTCTCGCAAGTCTGCTGGTATTTGCCAAGCATAAGAAAATGGACTTTAATTTTCACACACTATAAGCATTTGAAACATACATAGTGGTACTCCAATCACATTTAATCCTATACTCACTGCAGAATGGATGTTTTCAACCTAACAGGTCCTAATTTTCATATTGGCCATAGTGACTTTTTTTTTTTTTTGAGATGGAGTTTTGCTCTTGTTGCCCAGGATGGAGTCCAATGGCACGATCTTGGCTCACTGCAACCTCCGCCTCCTGGGTTCAAGCAATTCTCCTGCCTCAGCCTCCCAAGTAGCTGAGATTACAGGCATGTGCCAACACGCCAGGCTAATTTTGTATTTTTTTAGTAGAGACGTGGTTTCTCCATGTTGGTCAGGCTGGTCTCCAACTCCCCACCTCAGGTGATCCACCTGCCTCGGCCTCCCAAAGTGCTGGGATTACAGGCATGAGCCCACCACACCTGGTCTGGCCATAGTGATTTTTAAAGGGGATGTTTATCATAATATTTCCACAACTGATAGTTTCTCAGTAAATTTATTATTGATTTGGCAAAATATATATTTGAATAAATACTAATCATAGAAATTTGACTGCATTCTTTCATATTGCTGAATGGCTCCATTGAATAACTTAGGAATGTTATCAATGTAGATTATAAATTTTTGCTAATGTTTGACAATAAATTTGTTATATTTGTTTGCAGGATTACATGCTTCTTCCAGAGTCTCCTAATCAAATAGCTTTAACAGCAAAGAAAAACAGAACACAATTATAATTTATCTGATCTGGAATTATGTCTTTGTTCTCAAAATTAATACAAAGCCTAATTAAGAGATCCACACTTGACACCTTCTCCTCCCTCTTTTTTACTGAAAACAACATTTCACTGAAGTATTGTATTGGACTGCTTTATGTTATGATTTATGGATTCACATTGAGTTTCTGGGATTTTTTTTTACTTCATTTTAATAGCAGGATCATAGGAATGAAGGGAGCAAATAACAGATTGTTATCATTTAATATGTTCAATTTCATCAGTTTGTGTGATTGCATATGTGGGTTACCAGTCCAGGATGGAACACCCCCATGTCATTGTGGCATTCTTCCTGTAGATATAAATTTTATAATGAAAATGAGTCATGCTATATCTTATGGTTAAGCTCCATAAATCAATGACTCTTAAATAAATAATACATTAATAAAATCTTCCCAAGTAGATCTTTAATTGAGAGCATTGAAAATAAGAATTGGCCAGTAGTCACGAAGTATCACATAACACATGTAGTAACATGTCTGCTCTCTTAAAAACGCATCTCCATGTTGTTGTGCAAGTGCATTTGTCTTTTATCCTATCCTTGATCTATATATTTCCTAGACATTCTCCCCGTTCTGTCCATTTTGCTTGTTGGAAAATATCTTTGGTCAATGCATTCAGAAAAGCTTTGTTAAAACTTTATTTGTACATGGTACTACATTATACGATGCCTCAACTACCAGGTTTTTCAGTCTGTCTGATCACAGTTCACCAAGTGGGCATAATTTGAGAACTTCGAGAAGAGCCCTCTCCCTAAAATATACGGTCATGCACTACATAACAATATTTTGGCCAATGAGGGACTACATATGTGATGGTGATCCCACAAGTTATTATATTGTGTTTTTATCCTACCTTTTCTATGTTTAGATATGTGTAGCTACACAAATACCATTGTTTACAAATGCCTACAGTATTCTATATAGTAACATGCTATACAAGTAAGTTCCTAGCCTAAGAGCAATAGCCTATACCATATAGCCTAGGTGTGTAGTAGACTATCATCTAGGTTTATGTAAGTACACTCTGTGATGTTCACACAATGACAAAATTGCCTAATGATGCATTTCTCAGAACCTATTCCTGTCGCTGAGAGCCACGTGACTGCATAATTCTCTCTTGGCCAGCCTAACTTAGTGTCAGTGATTAAAATTTTTTCTTTAAGAAATAGTATATTTTATTGAATTAATCTGTATTTTCCCTAAATTTATCAAGATTAAAAAAAGAAAAAGAAATATTTGAAAACAGAACAAAAGAAAAAGTATGTGAAACCAAGGGTGAGAAAAGTAGGGCAAAAATACAAATTATAAAGTCCTAGAAACTTATTAGTCTCTGGAAACTTATTAGTGTTTGTCTCTGATGCTTTTTTATATTTTCAGTAGGGGAGAGGGAGACAGAGTGAGAGAGGGTGGGGGAAACAAAGAGGGCAGGCTCAGTTGCTTAAATAACAACATATTTTAAAATAAAGTTATGTAGAAGCAGCAGAACCATTCCCCTTTCCCCATGGACGCTCATAAAGAAAATACCTTGTGATATAGTGAAATGGTAATTTCAATAATGTTCTAATAGTAAAACCAGCGTTGAGTGTGATAGCTCTGTTTCTTAGAGTCCTTTAATATAGTGGGACCTCATAACAACTCAAGAAATGCATCTGTACAAGAGACCCCATTAGAGAGTAATCAGAGAGTAATTGGTCCTCTAAGTTACAACAATGTCCTGGGGCCATACCTTGGAAAGATAAAGATTTAGGCATGAACACCTTGGTGTAAAGTAGTTTATCCAAGTGTTTTTTAAATACAATCTTTAGAGTAGGGTTGGCTTTCTAATCGAAGGCCAGAGATAGAAAGAAGGCTCCCCTGGAGAGATTAAGTAAAAGTCAGGGATTTGGGGCTGAAAACAAGGGCAACTTAAAAAGATGATTACCTCAGTGTCCTTCTTGGAGCTGGTTGTGTACATGGCTAGATTTTAAAAGTGCAAAATATTCTAAGATTAAGATTTACTAGCGCCAAGAAAAGAGACTGTAGGAAATTTTTCATTAGCAATTCCTAAGTCATTCATGCTGTGGAATACATGAGAAAAGAAGTTTATCAAGAACTTCCAAGTACATATGTAGATCCATCATTTGAATAAGAGGGGGGTTAATTCTATGTGTGTGCCTGGGTGTGGTGGGGAGAGAAAATGGGGAGGGACAGAGATGAGAAATGTGTAGTTCTACAACTACACTCAAGAATATAGATGAATCTTATAAAACATGATGTCAAATGAGAAATAAGTGAGACTCAAAGGTACATGCTTTATGATTGCATTTATGTAAAGTATCAAAACAGATAAAGCTACCCTATGCTGTTACAGGTAACAGTAGTGGTTACCTTGGGGATGGGAATAGTGATTGGAAGAACTAGAGGGGGCTTTGAAGCACTGCTGATGTGTTCTGTTTCTTGATCTGTGTGCAGACAACATGTGTGTGCTCAGTTATTCATCGAGCTGTACTTGACCATATATGCACTTTTCTCTATGTATATTATATGCCAACAAAAAGTTTTTGTTTAAACTATACAAATGTCTCTCACATATTAAAATATTGCCAACTTAATTATGCTGCTGCTATCCTTTCTCAACTTTCCAGCATGCAGGTCAAAATGTGATCACTATTTCCAAAGAACAAGATAATTATCATCGGATTCCAATTCTTTCCCTCTCTATTTTCTCACAGAATTAATTATCCAACAGAGTGCAGGCACACTTCATTTTATTGTACTGCATTTTATTGCACTTTGCAGATATTATGATTTTTACAAACTGAAGTTTTGTGGCAACCCTGTTTCAAGCAAGTCTATGAGCTCTATTTTTCAACAGCATGTGCTCATTTCATGTCTCTGTGTTACATTTTGTTAATTATTGCCACATCTTTAAACATTTTCATGATTATTGTATCTATTATGGTGATCTGTGATCCATGATCTTTGATGTTACTACTGTAATTGTTTTGGGGTCCTGCAAACTACAACCATAGAATCTGACAAACTTAATCAATAAATATGTCCCGACCGCTTCACTGACCAGCCATTCTCCATTTCCCTCCCTTACTGTGGGCCTCCCTATTCCCTGAGACACACCAAAGTTGAAATTTCACCTACTAATAACCCTACAGTGATCTCTAAGTGTTCAAGTAAAAGAGAGTCACATTTATCTCACTTGAAATCAAAAGATAAAAATGATAAAGCTTAATGAGGAAGGCATATTGAAAGCTGAAATAGGTTGAAAGCTAGGCCTCTTTTGCCAAACAGCTAGCCAAGTTCAAGGAAAAGTTCTTGAAGAAAATGAAAAGTGCTACTCCAGTGAACACATGAATGATAAGAAACCAAAACAGACTTATTGCTGATATGGAGAAAATTTTAGTGGTCTGGAGAGAAGATCAAACCATCCACAACATTCCCTTTAAGTCAAAGCCTAATCCAGAGTAAAGCCCTAGATCCTTTCAATTCTACAAAGGCTGAAAGAAGGGAGGACGCTGCAGAAGAAAAGGTTGAAGGTAGAAGAGGTTGGTTCATGAGGTTTACGGAAAGAAGCCATCTTCATAACATAAAAGTTCAAAGTAAAACAGCACAACACTTGAAGTGCAAGTGATGATGTAAAAACTGCAGCAAGTTATTCAGAAGATCTAGCTAAGATAGTTGATGAAGGTGGTTACACTATACAACAGAACTTTAACTTACACTAAATAATCTTCTAGTGGAAAAAGATGCCATCTAGGACCCCCATAGCTAGAGAGGAGAAGTCAATGCCTGGCCTCAAAGCTCCAAAGGACAAGCTGAGTCTCTTGTTAGAGGCTAGTGCAGCTGGTGACTTTAAGTTGAAGCCAGTGCTCATTTACCATTCTGAAAATCCTGGGGCCCTTAAGAATGATGCTAAATCAACTCTGCCTGTGCTGTGTAAATGGAACAGCAAAGCCTGTATGATAGCACATGTGTTTATAGCATGGTTTACTGGACATTTTAAGCCTCCTGTTGAGTCCTAGTGCTAAAAAAAGATTCCTTTCAAAGTATTACTGCTCATTGATAGTGCATCTGATCACCCAAGAGCTCTGATGGACACGTACGTGGAGATTAATGTTGTTTTCATGCCTGCTAACAAAGCATCCATTCTGCAGCCTATGAATCAGGGAATAATTTTGACTTTCAAATAGTATTATTTAAGAAATACCTTTTATAAGTCTCTTGCTGTCTTGGATGATAATTCCTTTGATGGATCTGGGCAAAGTAAATTGAAAACCTTTAAAGTAAGAGTCACCATTCTAAATGTTGCTAAGAACATTCGTGATTCATGAGAGGAGGTCAAAACATCAACATTAATAGGAGTTAGGAAGAAGTTGATTCCAACCCTCACGGATGACTTTGAGAGGTTCAAGACTTCAGTGGAGGAAGTAACTGAAGATGTGGTGGAAATAGCAGGGGAACTAGAATTAGAGATGGAGTGTGAAGATGGAACGGAATTGCTGCAACCTCAGGATCAAACTTGAATGGATGAGGAGTTGCTGCTTATGGATGAACAGAGAAAGTTGTCTCTTGAGATAAAATCTTCTCCTGGTGAAGATGTTGTGAATATTGTTGAAATAATAACAAATGATTTAGAATATTCCATAAACTTATAAACTTATTTGATGAAGCAGTGGCAGAGTTTGAGAGGATTGCCTTCAATTTTGAAAGAAGTTCTACTGTGAATAAAATGCTGTCAAACGACACCATGTGCTATAGAGGTCTTTCATGAAAGAGTCAACCAATGCAGCAGACATCCTTGTTATCTTATTTTCAGAAATTGCCACAATCACCTCAACTTTCAGCAACCACCACCCTGATCTGTCTGCAGCCATCAACATCAAGGAAAGACCCTACACCAGCAAAAAAGATTATGACTCTCTAAAGGATCAGATGATCATGAGCACTCTTTAGCAATAAAGTATTTTTAAATTACAAGCACATTGTTTCTTTGACATAGTGCTACTGCACACTTAATAGACTACAGTACAGCATAAACATAGCTTTCATATTCACTAGGAAACCAAAAAATCTGTGTGACTCATTTTATTGCGATATGCACTTTATGGTGGGGTTCTGGAACCAAACCTGAAATATCTCTGAGGTATGCCTGTATTTGTTTTCCCCTGCTGTACAAAAGTACAAAACTATGTTTAAGTAGCATGTTTAATTCTTGATGCCATTATTACCACATAACAGCTTTATATTGTTATACAAAATATCTCACCGTGAGGGTTTCTCAAGGCTGTGCTTAGTGTTAACTGGAAGCCAATGCTAATACTGAAAAAAAAAAGGGTGGGGGAGCTAGATTTGGGATCAGGGTCTAGATAGGCTTCCCAGGATTTCAGGAAAAAAATTCAGAACAGGAAAGAGCATCTTGAAGATATACCATAAAAAGATGGTATTTTTGAGTAGTATAGTCAGTTTCTAATTTAAGAGTAATTTCTCTGTCACATATGTTAAAGTGTAAAAAAAAAAATCTAATAAGATTTAACACTTCAAAGTCATTAACTAACTAATTAACTAATGAATCCACACAACAGCTCTATGAGGTTTGTGCTAAATATCTATCATTTCACAGATCTTGTGTCATTTAGAAACTCTTCTAGCTTTTTTCGTATTTGCTCTTTTCAAAGTCTTTAAAAAGAACGAATTATTTTCATGTCTCCAGTGAAGGACATGTATCAAATTTGTCTCTTGAGAAAATCCAATGCTTTGTGAAGTAAATTTCCAAAGCCAGTCAAATAACTCAGTGCTTTACCTATTAATATGACTCCAAATTTCTGATATCCCTTGCCCTGAGAAGCTATTTTGTTTGCCCTGAGAAGAAAGAAAAATCAACCTATGTGCCTGCACATAATAGGTGTTCAATAAGTGCCCATTGGAATTCTTCCTTTGTAACTCTTTGATTAATTTGCTTTTGCTTAATTTAGCCATCATTTCACAGACTCTACTGGAATTTTTTAAAACATAAATATTGATACTGTGTTTTCTTCCTTTAAATGCCTAAATTATTTCACACTAGAAATGTAATGGTTACTAAGTTATCAGGCCATTTTGGTTTACTGTAATAACAATAGCATGTTCTCTTGAGTGCTGAGTATGGGAAGGTGTGATATGTCCATGTTTGGGGTAGAGAAAGGAAAGAGAGAGTGAGAAAGTGAGGAGGGAGACAGAAGGGAGAGAGACACATGCACACACACACAGACACACACACACACATACACAGAGAGAGAGAGAGAGAGAGACATTATGGCAATGTTTTAAAGAGAGATTTGTAGGATAATGGAACCAATTCCTCAAGTAATGTTTATGAAATGGAAATGATGTTGAATTACTAGAAAAAACACAATACTAACAACAGAATTTTTCTGTGTTGCTGAACAACATTGTTACAGAAGAATACTTAATAGAGCAAGTCCATTAAAGGATATTAATAACGGGCTTGCAAATTGCTGGTAGATCCTTTTCAGGTTTGATTTAATAATGATTGGTAAGCATCAAGGACATTTAATCATTTTTGATATATTGCAGACTTGGCAATTTATGTGTTTAATGTGAGAATTTCCACTTCACCACTTGAATCAACTTGCTGCATTGTGAAAATATCTAGCAAACGACAGGAGAAAACTAACTTTTACTGACACCTGCTGTGCCTGCAAACATATGTTATCTCAATTTATCCTCAAAATTGTGCTGGGACATGAAGTATTGTTCCCATTTACAGATGAGGAAACTGATACCATGCCGTGCTACCAGGCTAACCAAAACTGCACCCCAGGTTTATTTAACTTCAGGTCTAGTGGATTCGAAGTCTACGATCTCCCTCCTACACCATGAAATAAAAGTAAGTCTTCCACGAACAGACTTAATTTGAAAACCTTTAAAACTCTGCCGGACCATCTATCTTAAAGTGTTTTTTTCAGGTAATCGTCTGTATATGCTGATGTACTGATATAATAAAAACTTGGATATAAGAACCTCTTTTGTCATTTTTTGCTTTTGTCTTCTAAGATGTCATTTGTGTGCTCTCTCTTTCAGCCACACTCAGCTCACGCGGCTTGAATTCTGGCTGGCATGGGCAGTGCGGTCAAGGCTGCAGCTGTTAGCATCCCCTCCTCCCATGCTCATCATGAGTTCTGCAAATGAGCCCTGCAGACTGATATTGCGTTCTGCAGTTTATTTGACAAATAGCTTTTGTGGCCTTTGATTTTTTTTTCAGATCACTTATAAATTCTAGCAACAGACAGGTTGTTTGTCAGATTCACATTCCATACATTTGAAAGGAAAGAGGTGAAGATTCCTGCGTTCGAAGTGGACTCTAACCTTAAGATTTATTTGTAAATTTTACTTAAAATTACCTTGAGAAGAACCTAAGATATTCTCCTGGCAGTGCCTAGTTGCAAATTATTTCTATCCTTATGTCATGAATCTTGATAATGTCTTTTAAAATGCACTCGAGAAATGTATTTTGTGTTTATAGTGCTGGATTTTAGTGAGTCAAATTGTGTTCAGGCAGTATGTTTGCCTCTTCACGTTCTGTGTGACACTGGAGTAAAATGGAGACTTCGGTCATTCAGCTGCAGGCTCTAAGAAAGTCTGTTGTAACTGTGCATTTTAATTAACCGACTCAGCTGAGGAAATATTGTCTCTCTACTGTGGTGTAGCTGTCTGCCTTGTAAAGTACCTCCCTGGATAAACAGAGGACTTTTATTTCTTAAACTGCCTTTCCCCCATCGTCTTTAAGAGTATGTTGGGCTTTCTCTTTTTTATTAAATTACAGGTGGAGAAGGTTTAATTAACTCTAAAATGATTCTTCACAAACTCAGTTGCATTTTTTTACAACACTTTGAGCTACGATATAGTTACTGCAGGCTGCATACTGTTATTGGAGCACACAGAAACATTTAGAAACCTAAATCTGTTTTGTCATATTACCAGAGATGGCATCTGCACTTGGGTACAGTTGAAATACAAATTGAAGGTCAGATAGGTTTTTTTTTTTTTTTAAACCAATCAGTGGGCTACTGTGAACTGAGCTAACAAAATGGGAATAATTTAGCCATTGATTACTTTTGTACAACACACTGCTGGATCTTAAAACTGAGTTGAATATGAGGAGATAGTCATAGTTCAAGGAGTTATATGCAAATTTGACCTCTGGAAATATAATTTGTGGGTTTCGTATTTAAAGCTGCTGAGTACATTTTGTCAGAAACTTCTTGCTTCTATGATTAATTATAGATTAGTTAACCACTGGGCTTCTTTTATTCAGTCATCATGAGACACTCTATGCAAAATATACATATATTTTTTAAGAGACATGGTCTTGCTCTGTTGCTCAGGCTGGAGTGCAGTGGTGCAATCATCGCTCACTGTATCCCCCCTGGGCTTAAGCAGTCCTCCCACCTCAGCTTCCAAGCATGTGCCATCACACATTTTTTTTTCATTTTTTGTAATTTTTTTTTCATTTTTTGTAGAGATGAGGGCTTGCTATGTTTCCAAACTGGTCTTGAGAGCTCAAGTGATCCTCCTTGCCTTGGCCTCCCAAAGTGCTGGGACTATAGGCACGAGCCACCCACTACACCCAGCCTATGTGGAATTTTTGAATCTAAAGTAGATTAATGCAAATTTCAGAACAATGGTTTTCCATCTTTTCAAACTATGCGTTCTGGAGCCCAGGATTACCTAAGTTGGACCAAGCAGATTCCAGAACTGAAAGCAAAAACAAATACAAAACCTAACTACTTATTTTACTTGTTCCTCTTTAAAAAGAATGAAAACAAAGAAGAATTGAAAAAAAATTAAGTAACCACTGGGTGTATCTTAAGCAAGAGGGATATAGGGGTAAAAAAATGATGCAGTGACCACATTGAAACCATGGAATGGATAACAAAGAGAGAACTTGAGGATTGCAGTTCTTGGAAGATTGTTACAAGTACAATGAAATTCGTTTGGGATTTCAAATAGAAGGTAAAAAAAAAAATGGACTGCAAGGTTCTTAAAAGTCCTTATACCTACAAGTTTTTATAACTAAAGTGAAGATTTATTTCAATTTGTTTATCACATATGTTCCAAAAAGGAATCCACTCTGTGGATGACAAAGTTTACCATGGTCCAGAGGCTGACACATACTTCACATGAAAAGGGATATGGATGGTCTTAAGTCTGCCCTACCTTACAAATCCTAATTAAAATGCAACTTAAAATATATTAGGGAGGAGGTCATTTTTATTTCTAAAATTAAACTATGATTTACAAAATTATAGTTCTTCATTTATAGGCCCAAACAAAAGAGTTGAATACAAACAGAATTTTTCCCTCCTTTTACATTAAATTATTAGATGGTGTCATTTTAATTATTGCTTTCATGAGAGACAAAACTATTAGTATTTTCCTTTTAACTCAGTCTGAAGGCATATATCCAAGTTGTATGGATTGACTTAAAAGTTGGATAGAAAGAAAAATTGAAAGAAATTTTAAGTGGAGATGAGAAAGAGAAAAAGAAATTTAGTGCAAAGGAATAAAGGAATGAACAGAAGGGAGGAAAGGAGAGACTCAGAAAAGGGAAGATGCTTCAGTTCTGTATGATCTAACATGCCTTCTGCACGGTCAGCATTTAGGAGGTAAAAAAGATGAGCATTACTACTTGTCAGCTTCTGAGTGTTGGAGGCCTCCAGTAGAGTAGTTACTTTGGAAATGTGTAAAGTCAGAGGCCAAGACCTAGTTTCTGTCATAGCGTAGGGTGTTCCCTTGGTGTGGGTAAGAGAGGAGAGGCCTCAGAATGCAACTAAAGCTGAATCCTTGCAGAACTGGGGCTGAGATAAGGAGACATCCAAGCTAAAGAGCAAAGGACCTTTCTCAGGAGGATGTGGACAGGGAGAGATCACAAATGTAAGGCTTTTAAACAAACGTTGACTACCCAGCCTCTACAAAAATGAAGGCGTATTCACAGCTAGACTTAAATATTATTTCTTTGTCTCAATTTTTCATAGCTCTTATTCCCTTTAACATATCCCTCCAAATGTTCATAGCTTTGGTAACTATCACAGGAAAAAATGATTCGTAGATTATTCACAACACACAAGCAATTTAAATCAGAACACGATCCTTTAAAACTGTATTTTCCTAAGAATACGATTAACCTTTGAACAATATGGGTTTGAGCTGCATGAGTCTACTTACACGTGGATTATCTTCCGACTCTGCCACCCTGAGACAGCAAGACCAACCGCTTCTCTATCTCCTTCTCCTCAGCCTACTCAACATGAAGATGCTAAGGATGAAGACCTTTAGGATTATCCATTTCGCTTAATGAATAATAAATATATTTTCTTTTCCTTATGATTTTCTTAATAATATTTTCATTTTTCTAGCTTACTTTATTATAAAATACAGAATAAGATACATATAACATATAAAATATGGGTTAATTGACTCTATATTATCAGTAAGGCTTCTGGTCAACAATATGCTATTAGTAGTTCTGGGGGAGTAAAATATTATACGGATTTTTGACTGTATGTGAGTGTTTTTTCCCTCAACCCTCAGATTGTTTAGTGGTCAACTATAATTTTTGAAGCCTGTTAAATGGTAAATGAAAAGAGTGTATATAGTGAAAAAGTGTATATTAAATTAAAACTAAAAAAAGTTTTTATGACTACATAAAGAAATATAAGGTTGATACAATTAAGTTTCCATAGAGTTGAAATGTTTACTGTAGATTGTTTGCAAAAATAACTTTATAATAATGACCAGGAAATCAATTCAACAACATCTATCATGCATAAAAGACTGTATAAGCCACCATTGGAAGAAGAAAGAAAAGAAGAGACTAACCATTTCCTTAAAACGTGATACAAACCCATTAATAACTCTAACATAAGGTAGACTGTGATGCAGTCTCTGGGAGAGGGCAAAAAAGCAGAAAAGAGGGAAGGAAAGATTAATAAGACATCTGGAGTGAGCAGAATTTGATCTATTCTGGAAAGGCTCAGAAATTGACTGGAGGACTTGGGAGGGAGGAAGGGCATTTCTCACAAAGGAAATTGCTTGATCAAAAGCACAGAGATTGGGAAGCATGGGCTACTTTGAGAACCTGCCTGTGGTAGAGCATGGGAAAGGGTAGGGCAATAAAGGTGGATGTAGTTGGGCTTTGTTGGGAGGCTGAGGACATTGGTTTTATGTACCACCGTCACTCTTCAGTATTAACTACGTGCCCAGATGCCCTTGAGCTTATGGAAATTTAGATTCTATTTCCTGGAAGTCCACCAGGAGTCTGTTATTCAAAATAAAAGTAGGTAGTGTAATATGACTTTCAAAGCACATTGTGGTACTGAGATTTTTAGCAATTGGAATTAATGAAGGGAAGGAGAAAGTATTATGTGCCAACCTTTGTATTAAATGATTTTATCTACATCATCTCATTGAATCTTCATAGGATCTTTATGAGTATTAGATTATATATGAAATGTACCAGGAAAAATATTTAACAAATGCTAACTCTTTGCCTTCTTGCAACAATCCCATGATAACTACATTGTTTTACACATTTTTATTAGGATGACGATGTTGAGACTCAAGGTTTCACAGTTACTAAAATCCCAGAAACAGAATTCAAACTGGATCCATAGTCCAAATTCTTTCTGGTATACAAAGTTGTCTCTCCATGAAAGAAATCTAAGGAGAAAGACTTTGTATAATGGCGATTCACTGAAAAAAAAATTCTCAAATATAGTTTATTGAATGAAACATGGATTATTTACCCTGCCTCCGCTGCTTTGGAAAGGCCCAAACTCATGTTTGAGAAAAATACTGAGGAATCTATACAGGATGATTTCAGAGTGCTTTACAAAGTTCTTTGCCTCAAGAAGCACTTTGCCCAACCCTGCTGGCTACGCCTGCTCTTAATATATAACTTTCTTACCTTTAGCTGAAGGCTTTTATCTCTATTTAAAGGTGAGTGCCCTTGGAAGGGACAGTAATCCTACTCTCGCTCTGGGAGCAGATATTTGATAAGGCATAAGAAATCAAGAAATCTCTGGGCACCACTGGATGGAGGAATTTCAATATGGATACTACTTCCAAATAGAGAAAATACATGGAAATGGGATGCTGAGAAGACACAAGGCAGATATCTCAGACTTGACTAGATTGTGCTGTAGAGTTAAATCTAGTCCATCTGTCCGATGACTCCAACCATGAAACTGACCCTGTGACTTTCTGACAGGATCAACATTTGATTGGGAATTCTAGAAAAACAGGCAAGGCAGTGTACTCAAAGAATTAAGAAAAGATCTGCAGGCAGAAAACAACAGAGAAACAAAACAGAACAACCAAAAAACAAACAAACAAACAAACAAAAAACACCAGGAAAACCTATTAGAAATAGGAAAATATAAGGAATGTCGGGCTTAAATTTAAGAATGTGATGGCGAACTTAGAGGAGGGTAAATTAGCTTTCAAGAAAGTGAATTACAGGATCTCCATCATTTGGGATTTTTTTTAACATTAAGAAATGTATAATGTGAGCTTTTGGCTATTTAGAAATCTACTTTGACTTTCTCTTTTCGTCTATATCTAGCTTAATGCTCTTGCATTTTAGTGTAAAGTAATAAAGACCCAACACATCTGTGTGTGTTAGACCATAAAAGTGACCAGAGTAAAGCCCATAAAAATATATGTAGATTTTTACATTTTATTACTTAGTTCTCCCTGTAAAAGTCCAAAAGACTAAACACTTGCTGCTTTTTAATGAATGACATGAGATAGGCTGGAGTGAGTGCCACAGGCTGAAGGAACACTATACTGGCAGATTAGACTTTAACTAGCAGAGGGATGTTCTAATGGTAAATCATTGGAAATTGTTTCTTAAAGGGATCTGGAGATGTGTGATTTGGCTTTGAGAAGCCTCTTGTGGGTGGGGTATAAATTATTTTAGAGCAGTCCTATAAAGAAGTGAAAATGTATAGGATTAATGAGTGAAACTTACAGGAAGACAGACTCAATATAAAGGGCTCTGTTCTTGTATTTTAAGGAAAACTATCTGAGTTTACAAAAGGCATAAAATGCTTTTTATCAAATTATTAGATAATATGTACAAATTCCTGGTACATAATAAGGACTCAATTATACCCAAATATATTCACATTATAGGAAAAATATTCACCTAATAGGAAAATAGTATTTATTTTTTCTAGGCATGTACAACATGTCTACCATGGTGGAAATACAAATATGTATGTAATATGTCCTCTGCCATATTAGAAAGATCTTTAAATATTCCATTTTAATCATAATTCAGTGATGTTACCTAACCCTCTATTGGAGGCAGTACACAAACCAAGTATTTATAACTTTCACATTAAAATTTTGAATACATTAGGCAAAATCCCTTTCATAAATTGACAAGTATATGCCAACACTAATCTCAAAGTGCTGAATTTTAAACTTCTTGGAGAGTTTTCACTATGGTGAACTTCCTAGAGTTTTCACCGTTATAACTATTTTCACTGTTGTACTTTAGAGAGGTTTCACTTTTGTAATCTTATCACACATTTATCAGAATTTTAAAAGCTACTCTACTTCTTCAATATCAACATGATGCATTCTACAAGTTTCCTTTAAAGCTCTTGTGAGATTCTGGTTGACTGCATCCAAGATTAATGAGGGAAACTTATAGGAAGACAGTCAATATGAGGGCCCTGTTGGTAAGCATATTCTTTCTTTTAGAAAGTACGTAGATCAATATTAATGACAAGGAGCACTTTTTTAGCTACATGAGGGCCACCCAGTTGAAGCTATGAACACCACTCAATGTAGCATAGCCTCATGATACTGTAGCTTCACTGTCTGACGACATTTTCATTCTACTCCCACTTCATTAATAAGCTTTAGCACCAAGAATGCTGAATAAGGATTTACATTTAATTGAAGTCATTTCCTCCTTACTGACAAAATGTATTTTCCACCCTGCATAGATGTAATTGATGTGATGAAATGTCAACAAAAATTGCCTTTGCTAAATGTAGTATTTGCCTTACTATTTTATATGCCAGGCCAAAAAAACTATATTTTACCCTTGAGAAGACAAAATTCTGATTATTGGAAAGAGTGTTTCTGATTGGTGAAATATAGTTGAGTACCCCTATACATAAAGTCCTATATTTTGTTTTCTAGGAGTTAGCTAATTAAGAAGGAAAACAGTAAGCTTTAATACTTTGTAAGACTATAATTCAACTATATATCCTATTTTTTCAATTGAAAATCATAATATACTGTAGAGGTGTTTTATAGATTGTAGAGGAAAGAGAAGTGTCAGCCAGCTTTAAATTTGTTTTATGTCCTAATATTTAATGCAAGTGTGTAACTTTTCTTTTGGAGATAATGCTGCTCTTTTGAGCAGAATGACTGAATTGTGTTGGTTTATAAAAGACATTTTTTGGTGATATAGGAATTACAGACTCTTTCAAATAAGGAGAACAATTTAAGAGTGAGAGAAAGGAATAAATGAGAATCCTGATTGGGAGAAGTGGGAGCCCTTAAAAATAAAAAGAAAACATGGAGAATTGTTAATAAAGTTATTAATTATCATTACAACATTTGCTGGAAAGGATAAGATAGAAGCTCTTTTTATTTTCTTTTTTTTCAATAAAATGGATTATTATTGCTTATAGAAGTTCTGTTGTTAGAAAGTATAATTGTAAAATACATTGTACTTGCTTAGTCTTATATCATGTCCCAGATATTCCTGTTCTCTCTGTGTTCCTAGAATTTTCCTCACATGTTCAGGATCCCTAAATCAAGAGCATCCATTCGTGACCCTATGAAGTTAAAATGTCAGAAAACTCACAACTGCTTCCCCACCTGAAAAACCATCATCCTCTCTCTGATCTTTAGATATGCCATAGGAACTCAGTTGTCAAAGAGGAACAGTCTGTGTCTTCTTAAATTACAAACATTTTGAAAATACACCTGCTACTTCATATTGGTAAGAGCAGCTACATCCAGCGGAGGAAGCTTTTGGTCATTCTTTGATGAATTAATGATGTAATTTTGCATAAGCAATGACATAAAAGAAAGTCCCTGTACATTTATGCCCCTTTTTATCCAGTGATTTTTCAATAATTATAATTGATAAAGTCAATAGTAATTTCTATACTAAGAGGAGATCTTGGGCACAGTCTTCCACTGGAGTGGCCAGGGGAGAAACATCAGAGCAGATATCATGTGACCGATAACTGGAATGTGTGCTAATCCTACAGTAACATGTTATATGCAATTACTTTTTGCTCAATAATGATGTCATGTTGCCATATAAACATTATATTGATCCAGTGTAAAATCAACAAGGATTGAACACAATGATACTAGAAAGGGAGTGGACAGGTAAACGTCCTGATTGAAAGCACTTGCTATAGTTACCTGATTTGAAATACAAGTAGAATTTTCAATGCATTTGATAAGTATTTGTTTTAGTGTTCCCTGGTTGGTGTCTTTATGTCGGTTGTACATTGTGATAATCAGTATAAAAATCATAGACTTAGATAACATGAGGTGGAAGAAGCTGTGCCTATGTGAAAACAGGAAGTCAAAGACGATGTTCTAGACTTGTAATGATGTAAAATGGGCTTGGGGTTCTGTAACATGGAGGTTACTGATTTCTTTTTGGCTCATGCCAAACATAGAACAACAAACCCCACTCAGTATCTCACTAAGGGCTTTTTGAAAAGAAGAGGTAGTTGCCATTTTAGAGTTTACAAAGTACTTTTCACATTTCGTCCTCCCTATAACCATTAGCAGTCAATAGTACACATCTGTTTTACATATGAGAAACTTCAAGTTCAGAAAAGCCAGGAAATGTACCTGCGATGACTTGATTATCAAGTGTCAAAGGAACTTGAATTTAGGTCTTAATTTCTAAGGCCCATATTCTAACATGCCTGGCTGTGATATTTTCCTCAAATGAAAAAGAATCATAAATTATTGTTATTTATATTTTATTGGTGGTATTAACTATCCAAAATCATCACCAACTTTTGGAGGCTAAAAGAATTTGGGTCCAATTCTGTAGGCTATTATGATTAAGAAAGCAGTGACTTTCACCTGTGTATTATTATTATTTCTTTAATTCGTTTTTAATTAGAGCTATTTGATACAAACTATTTAACATCCATCCATTTTATTTCTCTTAAAACTTATGTCATTCAAATTTACCTGTATATTCTTTTGTGCTCATTGTTTCCCCCAACTGCCTCTGATTTTTAGTGTAGGTAGCTAGGAGAATACAACAATAGCAAAACTCCATGGGTTAGCTACAGATCTGGATTCTAATGAGAATCCAGAGCAAAAAGGAATAGATGAAGCAACACAGTTTCTGAATTTTTTATTTCTCATGGCTCGATTCTTACTTGCCATGTCTGGAACTCACTTTATCTCAGGCTTCATGACCTGATGCTTGTTTCTGATGCAGTCTAATCCACACTTTAAATAAATGATTTGAGTTCTCATTTTGGTAAATGTCAAGGGAAGAAGAGATATTTCATGCACCTACAGCATCCTAAAACCTCTTGCCAAATCCATGAATCTGACTCTGCATTATCCTTCCCCAGAAGGAGAGCATAATTTCATTATCCATGAATCATCACCTCTTAGACTGTAACATCATTGTCAGAGAGCCTAATAGAACCAGTGTTCAGCTGGCTGAAAAGGGGGAGGGAGGGAGAAAGCGCTGAGGCAAAGCACAGGTCACTGGCACAATCAGCAAACTGGAGAGTTCTAAGGCCGGAAGGGGAGGCCCCCCTCCTTTGACACCTTTGACATATCCACTGACCAGTAAATAACTGATGCTGACTCTTTTAATATAATATTAAAATTTGTTTTTCCTACCTAAATTACATGTATCTTGCTGATGAAAAATATTAACCCCTTTAATAAAAATATCAAAATGTTTAGCCAGCATCGATGAGTATAAACACTTTAAAATATTTCTTATCTATTCTTATTGCGTTATTACTAGCTTTTCATCTTTGGACACTTATTTCTAGTCTTCAGTACCAATTCCATGGCCTCTGTTCCAGCATTACTATAAAAGTCAAAATGAAAAGTATAACATTCAAAAATTACATTATAATTATATTTCCCAGGGAAATGAATTAAATAAAATTCAAATCTGATTTACTAGTCAAAAAACATGTTGTAAACCACGTTTACATAAGGATTCAGGATAAAAAGCTAAAATGTGTGACTAGCTGTGGTTAGTCTAATCAGCCACTAGAGGTCACTGCTGCTCCATAGAAAGACAACTTACTGCCTGTCTGCTTAGGTAGTTCACTCACCAAATCAAGTAAAAAATTGTTTAAATTCTTTGAAAAGATGTAATGTCAACATCCTTGGAAAATACAAACTCATTTCAATGGAATATATCTTGCATAAGTATTGCTTACAAGACTGTGGCACTGGGACTATTTAACTACATGCTGTGGTAGCACTATGTGTACCGGGGTTAATAAAAATGGAAAAAAACTCACACGCAGTTTAGAGACTAAATCCCATTTCTTCTCTGTTTTGGTAAAGCAAAGTATTCTGTGTTCTGTTGTATAGTTCAACAGGTCAGGCTTTTTTTTTTTTTTTTTTTTAAACTGTTGTCACCTTTGAGGGAAGTCCAATATTTTATGTAAATATGTACTACAAAAATAAATATCAATCACATTTCTCTAATCTGCATGAACTTGAAATACTAATACAAATAGATTTATGATATGTAGTCCAGAAAGTACCATGGGATGGAGGTGAGGCAACAACCTTTGAGCAGGAGACTGGCAGTTGGCGTTTTAAAATTTACAGTGGTAAACTAGTTATTAAATCTACAAGAATTATATATCTGTGCTCAGAAGACACTGAGAACTACAGAAGATTCATTCTCAAAGAGTGAGGAGGAAGAAAGAACTTTTTTCCCATAATTTCATGTCCCAAATCAAAATGAGTTTTACCACCTAAGGGATTTTATTTTCGTTCTTATCTATTATTATGTTTATTAGTAAAGTTAGGCATTAAAAAGTGACCAGCTTTCAAAATATTGGTGATTCATTTATTGTTATATCATATTTTATATACCAAGTAGCTGAATTTTAGAAATGCTTTTCAATATAGCAAGCATATTTTATATATACTAGTAGCACCACAGCATCGAGAATTTGCAATAATTCAAAAATATAAGTATTCCTTGCCTAAATATATTTTGTATTCATCACAAGTAAGGCAGAAGGTTAAGTGAAAAAGAATAGAAATGGGATTCTTCACTTTAAGACTGCATTTCACTAATACAAACATCTTTAGTATAGATAAAAATGAGGCTAGCCAAAGAAAATTTCTTTTTAAGATGGAATATGTATTTACTGATGCTTTATGAAAAATGTAAAGTTACAACTTCAGTAAAAAACATCACAGTAAGCTCAGTCATCCAGTAAGCTGTGAGGAAGTATCTGCATTATTAATCCATTGGTAATATGTGACTTTTTGTCATGAATACATGTATATTCAACAATTATTCATGGGTAAACATTGTAGCTATGATGTTTTTCTGAAGTGGCATCTATTGTAAGATTTAATCAATATCAAAGTACCTTGAGAAATTCACTTTAAATATTTTTCTTTATTGCTTATAAAAGTATGATTTTAATAATCTGGCATCCTTAAAATTTTATTTTATGGTGACTTGCCTAGATTTTTCCTCTCAGCATATGAAAAACCCCCAAACAATAAAAAAAATTTAGTAAAAATAGCCATTCACTTTTTCTTTGTTGCTGCAGTGATTCTGTTTTCAGAGATGAGGGACATGGTTAAAGATGTAGGGGTTGGCAAGCCAAAGTAAATGAAACAGCCTCAATGTTGCAGTTCCTGATATTTGCTTCTATAATAGAACTGTTCATTTTGGAGGATGAAGGAGAATACAGACTAAATATATCTTTCTAAAAACCTTCATTGACTGTGGTTCAAGTTACTCAAATACGGAGGCTATGATATTCGTGCTGCAGTCAATAAACTTTCACCAATGACATAAAAACATGCATGCAGCTTGCAGATTGCCAGCAGGGTCTGTACAGAATTGTACTGATGGATGAGTTCACAATACAGATGAACACAGGGACACTGTAATGTCAGCAATAGAAAAGCAACAGAGAACTGTCATAGTGTTGGTCTTTTTTCCTCTAAGATTCATTTTATACATTTATTAAGGTGTTATCAAAATCATCCTTTCCAATGAGGCTGTGGGTGGAAGGCATGTCTTGGAATGTGTTCTCTTTACACATCTGAATGAAGTGTCTGTCATTAGGGGACTGGTGTGTGCAGGACATGTAATGGAACACAACAGGGCAGCCTGACAAATCCTGAACAGAACAGGACAGAGCTAAGGATTCTGCTAACTACATTAGGGTCTTTGAAAAAACTGGAAAGAGAAATTCTGGTAAGCTCTCAACCACATGCCTGTAGCAAGCTGCTTTCCCATTCGCGAACCTTATCTGAAAACTCCCTAACTAACGTGAGGTGTGGTGGAGAAATCTGGCTTCTCAATGCTGTTTCATTTATTTATTTATGAAACATACAGGCTAGAAGAAATTGACAGTGAAACCTCTAGTCTGATTTTACAGAGATGGGTTTCAGAGACAAGGCTGAGTCGAAAACTTTACATTTTTGTCATCTCCTCACATTTTGCAGTTGTCTGCTTGCAGCATTTTAACCCTTCGTCACTTTGTCCCTGTGCTTGCCTTACTGTAATTCAGACACCTCTGGAAACTGCTGAGGGTGCTGCTTTAACCTAGCACCATCTTTTGATAGTTTCCTGCAATTTTCTTTTTTAAGTCAGGCATTGGTTTAAAGGCTCTGCCTGTCTATAAAATGTTCCCATAACTGAGTCATCTCCAAGAATCAGCTCAAGCTCCGAGCACCTGGAATCATTCACCTCTTTCCTTGATTTGCCAGTGAGGTGCAAACGTTCTATAACTGTAGATTTGGTCCCACCAGGAGGCTAACAGCGGATGTGGGGGATTACTTATGAAAGAAGTTTTATCTTAAAACAAATGCGACATTAATCAAATCAATAAAGGGTCTTATATAATAGGTATTATATTAAACCGGAGTTCAAGCTTCACATTGATTGTGGTATTTAAATTTCAATGGGTTGATTATGTATGAGAGGAAAATGACCAGTATTATGAATGCACTAAAAGGGACAGAGAAGGATCTTGCCAGCAAAGTGAGAAGGAGAGAGAAGGGGAGGGGGGGCATTGCGTTCCCTTGATAGTCACCAGGGTTCAATAAAGCACCACTTATTTCCCAGCTTTTAAGAGCTCTTTTTATCACAATGGTTCATACCTCACACTCCCTGGATCCCGATTTGTTATAGGTGCAGGGTCCCGTCCCATTCAGCAGCATCTCGCTGGTCTCCGTGTTGGAGGGTTTATAATCTACATAAAATTCCTGGGTGCTGGGATTCATTTGCTTTAGGGACTGTCTTTTCTTTTTCCTGTGCCTTCGCATGAGGGAGCGCTGCTGCAGCTGCTTCATGCTCGCAGGGTACCGCTTCCATGACACGTAGATAACCAGCAGGATGACGAGCACGGACAGGAAAAGCGCCACGCTCCCTGCGATGATTTTATGGAAAGAGATGTGCTCGGCGTCAGCATCGGTCTCTGGGCCGGGCTCTGTGGCTCCCACCGTCGGGGGCAAAGGGGGTTTGCTCTCATGCTTCGGCCTGGGGAGCTTGGGCTTAAACGTCGGCTTTGGGAGAGCCCTGGCCAGATCAAACCTCTCTGTAGTACTTTTGCCACAGATGCTGTAGTTCTTCACTGCATCGATCACATTTACTCCTTGCAGCTCTTTGGGACTGGCACAGATAATTGTATTCTCCCTTAGACCTTTAAAACTTTTCAGCCAGTTTACAAGGGAGCAAATATTTCTGCTGCATTCCCATATATTCCCAGCAAGACTGATGTCATTGAGGGATATCCAAGAATCCAAAATCTCTTGACCAATAAATGTGAGCTTGTTGGAATCCAGGTTGAGGCGCTGCAGATTCGGGACACACTGGAAAACACTGGGTCCACTGAAAGCTTCGATCTCATTGCCTGATAAATCAAGCCTTTGTAAGGAGCTCCAGGTCCAGGACATGGTCTGTCCTATGACACTGATTTTATTCCACTGCAAGTAAAGGTTCTGAAGGCTGACCAACCTTGGAAAAAGGGCCAGGTTGAGCTTGGAAAACTGATTGTGCTCCAGGTGAAGTTCTTTGAGTCTGATCATGCCAGCAAAGACATTCCTGGCTAAACTTCGGATCCGGTTATATCCCAGGTCCAAAAGTTCCAGGTTGCGGCAGTCTTGGAATATTCGCACAGGGATGGTTCTCAGGGAGTTAGACCGTAAATGTAAACTCAGCAGCTTCCGCAAGCCCCGAAACTGTTCAGATCCCAGAGAATGCAGCTGATTATAGGACAGATCCAAGTTCCGTAAATTTGTCACAGGTCTGAAGGTATTGTTAAGAAAATAGGAGATTCTATTGGAACTAAGAATCAGCTCTTTGAGTCTGCGTATTCCATTAAAAGCATTTTCGTCAATATTGCTGATATGGTTATGGTCAAGGTATAGCCAGGTGAGCTGGTTGAGCCCTTTAAATTGATTATACTTAAGTTTTTGAAGGCTGTTATAGCGAAGGGACAAACCTAAGCAACCAGCAGATATACTTGAGGGTATCTCCTGTAATTTCTGAGATTCACAATATACCATTTTGCCTTCACACCTACAGCCCTTAGGGCATCCTCGTTCGGCAGAAGAAAGCATTGTCAGTAAGACAGTGGGGGCTATAACCAGTGCTACAGCTGATCCGCTCAGTAGCCTAATTACATTGAAACCTGGAAATAAAAACAACTTAGAAAAGTTATCCCCCCAAAAAAGAATTAATCTTTAATCAAGCAAAAATAGGCATATATTTTTCATTTTTAAAAATTTAAATCTAGATAACATTTAACATCACATATTATCTCTTTGTAATTATAGAGAATTGTCTTTAGTGTTTTGTTTTTTTAAATAGTTAGACAAGGAAACGTGCCACTAAGCAAATAAATTCATAATCTTAGAGCAGAGCAAGGTAATCTCTAAAATAATTAAGGCAGAATTATTACACACACTAGAGGTTTTTTGTTTTTTTTTTAAGAAGGAAAGAAGAAAAATGACAAAACATACCCATCCTTTGTATTGTTCAAAGGTCGTCCTTAGGTCTTTTGCTTTGGCTTAGGGGCCAGTTGCATGACAGCCCCTGTCAGCTGCACTGTAGTGAGTCAGGGCTCGCTGACACCCAGGAAGAAAAATTGGACCCCTTGGGAGATGGACCGATTTTGGAACATTATTCTTTGCCAGCCACGCGGAACACTCCAAGAACAAATAAATCCCAACACCGCATTCTTAGCAAAACATCAAAATCTTCCTAGGTAATAGGATCTTCATGGATATTACGTTTTTGCATCTTTACAGTTTTTTGGGGGGTGGGGAGGGGGCGGTTAAAAAAAAAAAAAACTGGCTCCTACAATTTCTTCTTATCGAAAAACATGATGTATTCCTCCAGGCAATGTGGGGCTACCTGAGCTGCCACATCTGTATTCCATAGCCCAGCAGTTCCCGTGGTGAGCACCCAGTTCAGCCACAGAGCTGCGTTGGAGCCCAGAAGGCAGGAGAGCCCCGTACCGCGCACACGCTCAGCTCACTTCTGCAGACTGTCATTCTGAAAGCTGCTCGGACTGTTGCTTTGGTTTCAGTGAATGCAGTCTTATGTAAAGCTGCCCCCAGTGGTGAAGAACATTATGGGCATGTGCAGAAATGTCTCTCTTTTATCTTGCAAATGAGCAGGCTCTCTGCTGGAAAATGAATGATTCTTTTGGGTGGCTCAGTAGGAACTGAATGGTCACCGTGATCAATAACTAGCAACAGTTTCTGTGATTTCCAAGTCTTGTTTTACAATTTGGCAACGTCTTTATTGTCTGTGTCCACCTAATTGCTAAACATGTGCTGCCCAGAGTTTTTCTGGAGCTTGACATTAAGTTCACAGACCGAACGTCAATTTTTCTTAACCTCAATGCAGGCTTTAAACTGAAATTTATAAAATGAATTATTGAGCTTTTCACAGAGAAGCATTAACTGCCTGCCCATTTGACCTCTTGGAGTCACAGTGATTATATTATGCAAGGTGTCTCAGGATGTTAGAACACAAACATTTTGGAATAGAGGGGATGACTGATGACAAATGAATTAATGTGTCCAATAGCCTTTCCGGTTTTCTCACAGACGATATAATTGATTTTATGGCTATGGTTTCGTTTGTTGTTTTGGTTGTTGTAATTTTCTTTTAATTAGAAGGGAAATAAACCATTTTTAGTGTTAGTATACGAATCAAGAGATCATTTGGTTCATACTTTATTGATGTTGCTGCTATTTATTACACTAATAATATTTATGGAGCACTTTCTAAGTGCTTTAAATGGGCTATGTTGTTTTCTCTTTAAACAATAGTATGATGTGGGTCCTATTATAACCTCTCTTTTAAAGCTGAGGAAACAGACTTGGAGAGGTAACTTTCTCAAGGTCATACAGCAAGCAAGTGGTAGAGTTGAGCTTCAGAAGCAAGTCATTCTTATGCTGAACCACTAACCACTAGATGATCCTGTTCAACAACATTGTTATCTTCATTTAAAAAAGAAGTCAGTGAAAATGAAGCCGATTAAAGGATTGGGGCAAGGAAGCTGCGATCAGCAAATTCTTGCTTGTTCTATTAGAATTGTCTAAATTTCTTTTGGTCTGAGGTTCCTAAAGAAGTATAAAAACTAAGGCAGGGCAGTTTAATGATTAACAGCATAGATTTTTTCACCTAGATTCCAACTCCTGGCTACAATTTACCAGCTATGTAACCTTAAGCGCGTTACTTACCTTCCCTATGCCTCAGTTTTCTCATCTGCAAAATGGGTATAAAAACAAAAACTCACTTCATGTTTTGAGACATGTTTTGAGAATTAAGTCATTTTAATATCTGTATGTTACTTAGAACAGTGTGTTGCATGCAATAAGCCTGTGTAAGATATTTGAATAATATTAACTTTATTTGTACTTGCTAAGATTACGTACTGAATATTGACTATACTGACCTTCATTAACTCACAAAGAACAACTTTAGTGAGCATTTTTAAATATTGTACATGGTGGATTTCTGAGATTTACTCAGTCTTGCCTTCTTTGATGAGATAACTTCCTTTATGTTCATCATCTGAACTTTATCTTTAAAATAAATCTTTTGGTTCTGTGGACCATAACTAATAATGTTTGATTCTTTTCATCTCCAAAGTAGAACATAATAACATCTGCCATGTAGAGGCATTTTATTTAAAAATAAATAATAAAAAAAAATTTATTCTGGAAAAATAATCTAAAAAAAAATAGAAAGTCCATCACTTAGGCTTAATTGATAATATTAATTTGTTTAAAAAAAAATGGTATTCTTGAAAAAGTTTGCCTTGTTATTTTTTGTTAGGTGAACTGTCTGTGGAAAACCATGGAGAGCTTTCACATTCTCCAAGGATGAGATGTTAGATAAAGGCTAGTAATGACAATCAAAAGGGGTCCTACAGATACAGTACAATGGATATTACCAATTCCTTGGGCAGTATGTTCTTAATAGGGCAGTGCTTTCCCCCAGAGTTACCTAAGCTGTGAATGTACATGAAACATCCAGTGAGTTTCTTAAAAAGATAGACTTCCCAATCCCTCCCCCAGTATACTCATTCTAGGGGGATGGAAGAGTGTGTGCTTTTCAATAGTCTCTGATGAAATAAGTTTAAGAAACTCACTGTGAAGGAATGATTAAAAATAATATTTTCTCCTAGTAGGAAGAGAGGGTTTGCACACTTATAATACTGAGATGTTAGTTCCATGAGGAAAAAGACAATGTTTTGCCTACTTCATTTTTCCTAATATCTACAACAGCACTTGGCACATTGCAGATATGCAATAAATAGTTATTGAAAAAATATGTTTTTATAGCAGTCACAAGTACACTGGATATAGTATAACTGATTATGTAATGTTCAACATTTGTACATGGGATTGAGTCCTGAAAATTTCCTCAGTCAGTGAGACTGGAAACAATTTTGGAGAAAGTATTCTTAAAGGAGGTATATACAAAGACAAAGACAGAAACTAGAAAGTGAGAAAACTTAGTTGATCAGAAAGTGATCTGTACTTTTCACAGAGATATCTCTTGTCTTCATAGTTAAACTACAAATTTCATGAGAACAGTAAATATGCTTTTGACTATTCCCCTTTGCACAGTACAGAAGGGTAATACTGAACCCTTATCATTTAATATCCCAAATGGGCTTGACAACTTGTATCTCTCAAAAACAGACTAATGGGAATTATATTGATAGCTTCTCTCTCACACCTCTGTTGCTTGAAAGGCTCTGAGTTTTCCCCTCACTCTCCCAGGTAGTCACTGAGACATCTGTTTTGCCCAAGAGCTGCAGAGAGCCACTCCAAGAGGCTGGAGGACCCATTAACTTTGTGCTTCTTGCTCATCATACTTTGCTTCCCAGTGACAGAAGAACAGAGGAACCCACTGAGAATGTGGGCTCTCACTTTGCTTTTCCTGGGATAAATCTTCTTGAATTATTTACGGTGAATATTATTCTCTGCTGTGTTACACATGTTGCTCATAGTTTTCAGACATTTTTCTGTTATCTTGGTTCCTGATCTTATCTTACTGCATAGTTCTGACTTTACACCTACCCTTTGGATCTTATGATTGATATTTAGTCTTAATACTAACAACTGAGGGTACAAAATATTAGAATGAATAAATAAGACCTAGTATTGGCTAGCACAATGGGGTGACTATAGTCAATAATGAATTAATTGTACATTTAAAAATGACTAAAAGTATAATTGGATTGTTTTTTATACAAAGGGTAAATGCTTAAGGGCATGGATACCGCATTTACCCTTATGTGATTATTACACATTGCATGCCTATATCAAAACGTCTCATGTACCCCATAAACATATACACTTACTATGTACCCACAAAAATAAAAAATAAAAATAAAACAAAACTATATGATAGGAATGATGTGCTACAATAAAAATTGCTTTGGTAGCAATATATTGATTGACAAGGAAAAATGTTCATAATAAAATAATATTAAGGAAAAAAACACTGACCTCTTTCTCAACAGTAATCAGTAGCCACTCTTTGACTGAGTCAGCCTCCAGGAACTGTGTATGGCCCCTACCTTGGCACAACCCCTTAAGTCGGCATCACAACCAGGTCCGATCTGGTTCAGGATAATAAATTGTTTGAAGAGGGAAGATTATCCATGAGGCTAGTTGAGAAATCCAAAACAAAATAATGTGATTCTAAGCCACACTGAATACTTGAGGCTGCAGAAATTACTGCAAAGACATAGAGTAGTCCCTCAAGAGAAAAAGAAAAGACTGTGTTCTAAAAGATTTTAGTAATTTGCCTGTATACTTTTTAAATGTTTTTTTCTCCTTTTACTTGTCAAATATAGTGAGCTGATTATTTCTGATTTGCCTTTCAGCGAAGCAAAATTATACTGCATTATGTATTTAGAAACTAGCAACTTCTTTTGCACTTAATATCACATACAGAACAAACTGTTAACTACCTGACAAGTTAAATATCCCCAATGCATCTAGGGCCTTAATGATTTATACGATTATAAAAATAGTGCCATATATCTAAAGACTTTTTATTTTATTGTGTTTATCGGACTTCAAATAGCTAA
Organism: Pongo abelii; assembly: GCF_028885655.2. Classification (NCBI taxonomy): domain Eukaryota; kingdom Metazoa; phylum Chordata; class Mammalia; order Primates; family Hominidae; genus Pongo; species Pongo abelii. The sequence goes on from NC_071993.2 coordinate 77,296,978, forward strand.
ACATATTTTGTTTAAATTGGGTAAATAAATCATATCTCAGTTTGGCAATACTGCCAAATTTCAGTCCAATATGAAACTGAGTTGCCAGATATAAACTTAGAAATTCATAACTGAAAGAGGCTGTACTGATATCTTAACAGTTGTTGACTTCAGATATTTTATTTATTTAAAAAATATTTAATTTGAATAACCATTATGTGCTAAACACTGTTCCAGACACTGGGAATACATCTGTGTGCAAAATAAAGGCCTATGCCCTTCTGAAGATTACATTCTAAAGGGATAAGAGAGACAATTAAAAATAAACATATACAATATATTAGTAGGTCATATGTACTATGAAAAAAAAGAAAAATATAAGGAAGATTGGAAGTGCAAGGTATGAGGTGGGTTGAGTTTTAAATAGGATGGTTAGGGCCATTAAGAAACTGGCCTGAGCAAACCTTGAAGGATATGAGCTTGTGATACTTAAATGTATATATGGGGAGTGGCCAGTGCAAAGGCCTAACGTGGAAGCAGATCATGTGTTCCATGAACAAACAAGGAGGCCAATGAGTCTAGAATGAGAGATCAGGTGATAGAACAATTGGAGATGGAGGTCATGGAGGGCTTTGGATGACATTGTAAGAATACTGGCTTTATTATGGAGAAAACAGGGAGCTAACTGGAGATTTTTGTGCAGAGTTAATATGTGATCAAATTACTATTAAAAGGATCACTGCTGTGCATTGAATGTTTTCATTTACCCTCCGCAAAATCCATATATTGAAACCCCAATTCCCAATGTGATGGTATTTGGAGATAGAGCCTTTGTGAGGTAATTATGTCATGGTATTGGAGCCCTCGTGACAGATCAGTGGGATTATAAGGATAAAAAGAGACAGAAGTGAGAGAGCTTGCTTCTTCTCTCTCTCTGCTACAAGAGAAGGCAGCTATTAAGAAGCCAGAAATCAGGCTGTCTTTGACATCAGGTCTTCTGGTACCTTCATTTTGGACTTTCCAGCCATTAGAACTGTGAGAAATAAATGCTTACTGTTTAAACCACCCAGGATATAGTATTTTTGTTATAGAAGCACAGACTGACTGAGATGATCACTCTTAGCAGGGGACACAGTAACGAGACTACCATATCAATCCAGGAGATAGATGATGGTGCTTGGGCCAGGGTGTTAGCAGTGGAAGTGGTGAGCATTGGTTAGATTCTGGATATATTTAAAATAAAATCAACAGAACTTTTCTAAGGAAATAGAAGTGGAGGTATGAAATAAAGATGGAAATTAAAGATGGTTCATTTTTATTGGCTAAGCAACCCTAGGGACGGTGAAGCCATAACTTTTTGTGGGTCAAATTTTGTGAACAAGACCAAGAGTTTAACACATTTGGATTAAATCTGGATTTGGCTCTCACTTTTCTTCACTTTTATGAGACTTTAGTTCTTGAAAATATTTCTTAATCTTAAGCCTCAAAGCACCATGATGTATTTTTAAATATTTTAAAGGTATTTTTTGAACAGAAAGTTATGAAATGATTTGCAAAATTAGCCCCCAAACAATAGCAAATGGATTTCCATTCAAATGACCTAGACAGAGGCAACGTCTTTGCATATGGCCTTGGAAAGCAGTAGAGCCAAAAGATTTGATGAAAATTCAAATAGAAGATTGCATAAAAACTAGGTAAGGAAACATTTGGACTCAACAGATGTACTGTTTATTGCATATGTCAGTTGACATTTGGAATTTGGAGCTGATTCTGTGCAAACTTCTTAGGGTCTCAGTTTGCTCATCTGCAAAATGGGACACATAAAACCTGATTTATAAACTTTTAAGGATTTTTTACTTAGGAATCATTTTCATGATTTATTTGTAAGTACGTTGTACAATATTTATAAAGTGTTACAGATATTTCTGGAATCAGAATATCTACGACAAAGTTAATTTTCCCTTGATTCTGTATAGGTTCGGTGGCCATGAGCATATATTAAGGGTTATCAAGGGTCATCAACATGACCAAGGGCATGCCAGAATTTACTAATATTATAGGAAACATTCCTCAGTATTTCTTTTCTACTAATTTTAATACCACAAGCATTTATTATACAGAATACACCATTGATATTCTGTGTATTTGCTTATAAAGTGCTTTCACCAATAGATGCATTTGATTTAGCTTTTGTAAAGAGTTTAATGTTTGTGACCCAACAATATATCAGGGTTGTCAGAATGCCAATGTAGAGTTTCCTACAGATGTGAAAATAATTTTCTTCATTTCTAGTTAGAATACTCATATGCATGTCTACATTTGTAATTATATCCAGATCTTCATCAGAGCATTAACACTTCCCTGAAATATCCTTGATTTCCATCTGCTTGCTTTAAGGGCTCCATTAAAAACCCTGTCTGGTCACATATGATTATGATTGAATATCTCTGACTTTGATAAATAAATAAAGAATATTCCATGTCTGACCATTAAAATGGTCTCTCAGTGTCTTTCTGGAAAAAGACAAATTAAATGAATGAGACATTACAAGGTTATCCAACATGTCTCCCTCCCATTCACCTGAAGATACATTTATGCAGCAGCATCAATCCATATTCTCAGTTTTTATTGCATTCCTCACTGTCATCTCCTGCAAAGGTAGTCCTAAGGTAAATATGGGAATACGGAAATCTAGCCAACACTATAACCTTCAGTGGCAGACTTCTGAAGGCTGAAAAGACTATATGACTTCAAGGAAATACTTTTTTTTCTTCCTTTCAGTTGGAAAGGTAAAGCATACACAAAAGTAGAGAGGCTAGTAAAATAAATATCAACTCCAAAAATTATTACTATTTTGCTGATTTTATTTCGTCAATACACCTTTTCCCACGTAAGTGCAATATTTTTTTCTTTCTGGAGTATTTTAAAAGCAAATCTTCAACATATGTCTTGTTTTCTTTTTTTTTTGGTTTTGAGACAGAGTCTCGCTGTGTCACCCAGGCTGGAGTGCAGTGGCACGATCCCGGCTCACTGCAACCTCTGCCTCCGGGGTTGAAGTGATTCTCAGGCCTCAGCCTCCTGGGTAGCTGGGACTACAGGTGCGTAGCACCACGCCCAGCTAATTTCTTGTATTTTTAGTAGAGACAGGGTTTCACTGTGTTAGCCAGGATGGTCTCAATCTCCTGACCTTGTGATCTGCCCGCCTCAGCCTCCCAAAGTGCTGCGATTACAGGCGTGAGCCACCGCACCCAGCCAACATATGTCTTTATAATCTCTCTCTCTCTATTTATCTATCTACACACACACACATTTCAGTATGCATTTCCATCTAATAGCCTTTTAATTTAACCATCTAGCATTATTATACCTAACAAAATTAACAAGTTCTTCAAGTAGGTTTGTTTGTATCAAGATCTTAGAAAAAGCTCACACATTGCATTTATTTTTGATGTATTTGAAGTCTCTTTCATTTTGTAATGCCATTGATTTGTTGGATGCCAGGTCATTTGGACCGTAGCTTGTTCCACATTCTGCATTTGGTGGTTTTCCCATTGTAGCCTCTAACTTGCACAGAGTCAGTTTTCATGGCGTGTATGTTTAACAAGAGTCTATTCGTTAATTTGAGCAGAATATCCAGCCCCAAAGTGGATATTTGGGGCATCTATTCATTCTTGGTGGCAGTTTAAGATTTGAAGAACTTTTGAGTAATACAGGACTTAGAGCTTAGAGCAAAGTTGTACTTCTACTTTGTGGTATTTATGCCATCAGATAATTCAGTAATGCATTAAATGGGAAGTTTGAGAACTTTGTTGGTTAACATTCATATCACCAGGATTTCTGTTCTTCACATCCCATCACAATTGCCTTTTTGCCCTTAGTCAGCAACAGCAATTATTTGTTGTTGGTACTTGCTAAACAAATCTGCTAATTTTTGTATTGCCGTTGAAGTGTTCCTCTAACTGAGGCACAAAAAATTCTTATCAAGAGGATAGCAATCAAAATTCATTTGTAGTCACTTGAGCTGAGAGAAATCAGTTTTCTAGCTTTTCTTTCAGAACAAATTCCATCAAGAAACGTGTGGCACCAGAGTCACATTGTGAAACGTCTAGTTTTATATATATTCCTAAATTTCCTATATTTTCTCACAGTGGAGAAAAGACTTTTAGAGGGACTATAAGAACCTCTTAACCAAATTTATACCTTAATATTTGATGTTTTACTTTGCATCTATGACTGCGCTTTGAATGTAAAGTCAGTCAGTGTTCTTTAAATGGTATCATAACATTTTGCTATATCCACTTCACATATATTCTGATGTAACAAGAGTTTTTGAAGAAAATTTCATATTGTATTTTTAAAGCATTGTATATAATAGTTTCAACTGGATACACTGGTATGTTTTAAAATTTGACTTCCTGGCAATTATATCAGCATTAGGAATTAAATTCCCCAGTCACCAGGAGGAGAAAGATAATAGACAATCTTGATTTTGATAAAGAAGCAGCTATGCCATAAGTTGGTTTTATTTTTGTTTCTGAAACAATGTCTGATTTAAAAACATTTTTATTTTAGGGCCCAGATCTGAAAGATATTAAACTTCTGACAAATGAGAATCCCTGCATAGTGTACAATTAAGTAGCAGAGAACAGAAGTCTGTGGGTCCTTATATTACTCTAAAATATGTCAGCCTATATGTCAAACTGGAGGATCCTTCCTTATACTGTTAGTACTCGGTAGCTGTGGCCATTCCCAGTTGAACCGTTCCCTTAAGAATGTTGGGGAATGCTTAGGATACTCTTGCGACTAACAGCAGAGCCCCCATGTGGCAAAATTGTAACTCGAGCAAAAATTTACTTAGTCCCTGGTAGCAAATGCTACAGATCCTTAATAAAAATAAAATTAACTTGTTTATTCAATGAGTATTTATTAAACTCTTACACTGTTCTTTGTGCTGGGGTTACAGTAGTGAATAAGACAAAGTGCCTTCCACCGGAGGACTTCTTGCATTCTTGTTGATGAGATGGTAAAAAAATAAAAATAGCTACACACTACAATGTCAACTAGTAATAAGTGCTGTGAAGAAGACTAACAAGGATAAGGGCAATGACCATTTGATACTGTGGCCAGAAAAATCCCTTTCTGAGTTGTTGACATTGGAGAGCAAGTAGGGAGCAACTCACATAATCCTGTCACCTTAGATGTAATCTCCTTTTGGGTTTTCATTGGCCACCATTAAAAAGGAAAAGAAAATTGTTTTTTTATATACTCCACACTTCTGACACCAGAGTGTGGAGTTTTTCCATACCAACTAATTCTCCAACTCTCTGGACATCAACTGAGTGTCCTACAATTCAATTTCCCCCCAGCACCTCCTTACCTCTTCCTTACTGATTTTCTTTCATTTCCACTTTGTCTCAGGTGCCTGTGGTGACCCAGTTCTTTTTTCCACTTATCAACAAATGAATCCTATGGTATTAGCTGATAATGGCTTATAGTATTAGCTTTCTCAGGATTCTTGAAATTTAATAGGTGAGTCTGAGAAATGGAAAGTATTAAGGAAGCACAGAGAACTGCATTTTATGCACATACTATAGCTTAAAAAGCAAATAGGAGAAAAGCCCTGTATTAAAAACATTCATCCTTGCTCTTCCCTCTCAATTTCTTACCAATTACTCTTTTTAGGTGCAATCATTTTATTTTAGCTACTATTTAATTCTTATATTTTTGAATTTTGTTGATATTTTAATTTCTTGCTATTTTAACTGAGGATTCAGTATCATTTACTCTCCCTGCTTCCCATGTTAATATGTTATTATTACAGTATTAAATAAATAGGCGATATGACTCACAATCACTGTGTAAACAAAGACACTGATGAATTAAGTGGTGTACTAGACTATGTTGCCATTCTCATTCAGCGTTTTGCTTTTCTTGCAGTTTAAGGATTGTTCCTATTTTCTTTCTCTCTCTACCTCTTTTACATTTGCTGTTTTGTCTGTATCTAGGGCTTGTTGTTTGTCCCAACATTTAAAAATATATGTCAAGGGCTGGGCACAGTAGCTCACACCTGTAATCCCAGCCCACTTTGGGAGGCCAAGGTGAGCAGATCACCAGGTCAAGAGACTGAGACCATCCTGGCCAACATGGTGAAATCCCATCTCTACTAAAAATACAAAAATTATCTGGGCGTGGTGGCAGGCGCCTGTAGTCCCAGCTACTCAGGACATTGAGGCAGGAGAATTGCTTGAACTCAGGAGGCACAGGTTGCAGTGAGCTAAGACTGCACCACAGCACTCCAGCCTGGCTACAGAGCAAGGCTCCATCTAAAAAAAAAAAAATATGTATATATGTATATATGTGTGTGTGTACATATATACATATGTGTGTGTATATATGTGTGTGTATATATATATATATTATATATATGTCAAATGCCGAAGCTTTCCAAACACTCAAGCAATTCAGATAATCCCATTTGCCTGCAGCACTCCATTTCTTGGCTCCAATATCCAATTCTAGCTATGTACCTAGTACTTCACCGTTTTCCAGAACAGGTTCCCTATTTCCTGGATTCCATGTATTTATTTTCTTAGTTTACCACTCATTTTGTTGAAGCACCTTCCACTAATAGATTTTTAGGAAAGGGTGCATGTGAAATAAGAATTTCATGTCTAAGTTTTTTAGTACAGTATTACTGATTGATAGATTGCTGTAATATAATTCTGGGTGGTAAATAATTTTCCTTCAGAATCTTTGAGGCATTGAATTACTGTCTTCCCCTACCACTCTCACTGTAGAGAATCAGACAATATTCTGATTCTTATTTCTTTGTGTATGATCTATTTTTTTCCTCTGTATGATACTTTCTTCCCACCTGGTATTTGGAAATTGTATACAGATACACTTTGGTTCGTGCTTTTTTTTTTTTTTCATTAGTTGTTGGGTACTCAGTGAGCTTTTTGAATATGGAGACATGTCCTTCAGTTCTATACAAATGTACTGTATGTTTCAAAAAATGATCTGTCCTCATTTTTCTTTGTTCTCTGTCTCTGAAACTTCTATTGGACAAATTTTGGATTTCCTGGATTGAACCTTTGGTTTTTCTTTCCTATTTTCCATCTCTTTATCTCTTTCCATCCTACAGAGTAATGTCTATGCTTTATGATCCAATATTTTATTTATTTATTACAAATTTTGACCAGATGTCAGAAGATTATGGCACAATCCAATCCAGCAATGATACCACTGGGTCAAGCAATATAACTAAAATTAAGTTTTTGTAAATAAAGAAATATTCATGTGCATTCTTTTATGCATTGTCTATGGTTGTCTTCAAGCTACAATGGCAGAGTTGAGAGATGGCAAATCCTGCAACTTAGAATATTTATTATGCGGCCTTTTACAGAAACAGTTTGCTGATCCTCCAACTCCCATCCTAATTTAGGTGATCATATTGGTTATCTCCATGAGCTCTTTTTAAGTTGTCTTTTTGCCCCTTCTTCATAGCATACTGTTACTCTCATGGATGTGCCATTTTTTCTCACTGTGAGGATATTATTTGTAGTTTTTTTTTTTTTTTTTTGGTGGTATATTGCTTGCTGCGGTGCCACTACTTCCTCTGAGGTAATTTAGCCAGTTTGTGTTGGCCCATTTCATGTTGGAGGCATTTCTCAACTGTTAAGATTCTTCTGTGTTCATTCATATTAATGAGTGAATCACTAAAAACTGATAGAAACTACCCTGCCGGAGGGCGGATCATGAGGTCAGGAGATCGAGACCATCCCAGCTAACATGGTGAAACCCTGTCTCTACTAAAAATACAAAAAATTCTCCGGCCATGGTGGCGGGTGCCTGTAGTCCCAGCTACTGGGGAGGCTGAGGCAGGAGAATGGCATCCACCTGGGAGGCAGAGTTTGCAGTGAGCCAAGATCGTGCCACTGCACTCCAGCCTGGGGGACAGAGTGAGACTCTGTCTCAAAAAAAAAAAAAGAAGGTACCCTGCCAATGGGCAAGGTTTCGGTGGTGGATTTTGTGTTAGCAAGATTAGACAGAGAGCTTGCTTCAGGTACATGTATGTAGACTCCACCCCCCACACCCCCAGAGAAGACTGCCAACCGCTCCTACATGGAAGATGTGAACCTGCTACCAGTGTTCTGGGGGCAAGGCAGGGAAAGGGTGCTGGGTGCCCCAAGTTCAACATGTACATTCTCATTTTAGTTTTAGGTTGTCAGTCCCAAGCCTCACTGCTATGCCTAGTATACTTCAATGTAGCTTTTCAGGTTTGAATTTGCCAGAAAATAAACTCTTTTCTGTTAGAGGGATGGGGTAGTCTTTTGATTGCTTGGGGTAAAGACCGAAATCTGGCAGTTGATCTCGCTCCGTGAAGATCAGTCCTCATCTTTTTTGTGACCCCTACTTCTGGTGCTTCTCATGACTTTTATGGCATGACATAAGGTCCGCCTTCAGTAAGCACTTAGACTGTAGCTGCCTTGACTCTACCATGTATTCTGTTCTCCAAAAATTTGCAGAAATTGTTTGTTCATTCTTCTTTTCTCTTTATCCTCATTTGTATTCATTTGTCATTGCTTGAGTTTTGATGTGAAAGAGACAATAAAAGCATGCGATCAATCTGCCATGTTTCAGATATGGATTTCTCATGACAGATTTCAGGCATGGCAGATGATACTAGAAGGATGCCATATAAATTAAGACTATAGCCCAAGGTTGAAAATGGGAGCTGAAGATCTTTGTAAAAGTGAGATGCTGTCCTCCTTTGTTATCCATATCCCCCAATCTATTTTGCACTAGTGTCATTATAAGGTCTCTTACTATGTACGCATTTCTTTTTTTTTTTTTTTTTTTTTTTTTTTTTTGAGGCGGAGTCTGGCTCTTTCGCCCAGGCAGGACTGCAGTGGCGCTATCTCGGCTCACTGCAAGCTCCGCCTCCCGGGTTCACGCCATTCTCCTGCCTCAGCCTCCCTAGTAGCTGGGACTACAGGCGCCTGCCACATCGCCTGGCTAATTTTTTGTATTTTTAGTAGAGACAGGGTTTCACCGTGTTAACCAAGGTGGTCTCGATCTCCTGACCTCGTGATCCGCCCGCCTCGGCCTCCCAAAGTGCTGGGATTACAGGCATGAGCCATCGTGCCCGGCCTATGTACGCATTTCTTAATACAACTTTTAAGTTAGAAGAAGCTTGGATATATTGTATTTACTTGTGTCTTCCTTGGCTGTATAGTTCGTTAAGGGTGTCTGCCATTATTTCATTTACTCTACTGTGGGTGTGATTAAAATGTTCCCCCATTTGTTCATTTATTTATGAATTTTGAATCATCACTTTGATGAGGTTTCTCCCACATCCTCCTTTTAGCCTAGACCAACCTGCTAATATCAGCAAGCCCAGCAGCCTCCAAAAATGCTAGGAAAAAATATTTTTTACTACCGTTCTTGGGGGTTATGTCTTACTATAGATATTGAGGGAATATATTTGGTGGAAATAGGATGACTCTTCCTGGTGTTGTGTTCATGCACACTAAATTTTCTTTGGCATCTCATACTTTGTATTTATTATAACTTTGCAAACTTAAATGTTTTCAATATCTTACAGGTATTTAATTTTCGTGAGCCCAATGTTTCTTCTAAAAAAAAGAACTTCTATTTTTTAATGAAATAGAATGGAATTTTATGTAAACTTTTAAAAGAAACAAACTATACCCTATTGGTATCTGTATTTATTTTCCTATTGTTTTGTGTCAAAATTTTGTTTTTAATTATTATCATTTATACTTTGGAATACTTTGCTATTTTCAAATTTGTATTTGTTATTTTATAGTAAAAAACTAGAAAACCTGAATTTGATACATATGTATATGGTTCTGGTGGTGGCGTGGTGTATGAAGGTGAGTGTGTGTTTACAACTCTAGGAAGTAGAGGTTTACAAGTAAATTTAAATTTCAAATAGGCAACCAGTTATGTATAATCCAAGTCTGTATCTTCTGATGACGCAGTATGGGCCTGTATGCAAAATCTGGTAATAGTAATATAAAATTTCTTCTCTTCATTGGCTATAGTTGAGGCCAGACTTTTTCTAAAGCCTACATTGATTCTATATTTTTTCTCTTTATAGTATTTAGTTAAAGTCATGAAAATATTTTTGATTTAGTGTATTCAATTTTTAATCATTGTGTTTTCCTTTTGAAATACTCTAGGTTTCTGCCTAGAGAAACCAAAACAGTTAAACATGTCATTATATGTTCAGGCCATTAGTCCTGATTCTTAGGCTTTATATATTTTCTATGGGTAGTTCTAAACGACTTGAGAGGTTTTACATAATTTCAAGTGGCTTACAAGCTTTGCAAGTTAAACTTGGAAAATATTGTAGTAATACCAAGTAGTAGTGACATAAAGGCTTAAGAGACTCACACAATTGGGATTTTGAGATTATTTTGTCCAATTCACATTTTACAGATTTAACAATATAGACCAGAGAGATGAAGTAACTGGTTCAATTAATATACGACACAGATACAAGACTTTGAGTAGAGCCTAGATCCTTTGAGATTAGTCTATTTCTTATAATCATTCTGTCTTCTTTGAAGTCAAATCAATGTTTTTGTACAATGTGAAAAACAGTAGTTGACACTTTATCTAACTTTTTTCCTAACCTCATATAGATTTAACTAGACAACTAGGACTTAAAATCTGTTTTGTTAAATAGAAAGGAAACAAACAAGTCTTCAATTATTCTCTAAGTTTGTTTTCTTTGCATTATAATAGTGATATACATTTATTATAAAACATATGAACCATGATTTCACCATCCAAAGGTAATCCGTACTAATATTGGAAACTATACAAATTTTTTATTAACTTGAATTTAATGCATGGCATTCTTTGCTATGGGCAAAACAATTCTTTTAAGTTCCTCCTACTTTTGGAAATGTATAGAACAGTCTTTATTAATGTTGAATTATACAGACTTTCCCTTAAGTAACTGAAACGTGCATAATTGGCTCTGAAAAGGAAAGAAATTACTAATATTCTAGCACACATAATCTATCTTCCACATGGCTAGCATAATATTTTAAGTAGAAAGTTATTCCCCTTCAAGTAATAAGGTAAACAAAAGAATTATTGCTTCCTTCTTGTTTGAAATTTGGTTAGGCCTCAGTGGAATGGCTCAAAGGGCAACTTCAGAATGGTCTTACTCCTTTCCCAATATACTATCTAAAATTGCTTACATTGTTGTCTTCTTTAAATCCCATGAATAGCTCACTGTGACCTCTGGTTAAATAGCGACTCATTGTCATGACACACAAGGTTGTCATTTCATTTATACTTTTGTTAAAGGCAAACAACTGGTTTTCAAGAAGAGCAGAAACCAAATTGGAGAGGGATCCATAGCTTCATTTCAGTGATCTGCCACTTTGCTTTTCTCCACGTCACCTGTCTTGTGTTCACCTCTGTTCTGCCTCACAGCTCTAGCTTATTCATGGTTTTTGCTTGCCATGGAGTTGGCTTTACATGTTATCTTCAATGCCTACATGCTACCTTGTGACTGTCTTAGTTGTACTGAAAATCAGTTCATTCTTTTGATAGTTTTCTGTTTAAAATTCTAGAGAAGAAAATTCTGATTTTTTTTCCATGCCATCTTATAGGTTGCTATCTGGCTTATGAGTTGGCTGTTCTAGGAAAAGGTTATCACCCTAAGTTTCCATCAGATGTGATGGTTAAGGGTAGTGATAAAGTTGGTAGAGTCATATTGTATAAGACTTGGCAGATGCTTTAAGTGAGGCCATGAAGGACAAAGAATTCAACTTGATACAAAGATTATTTACCATCTGGCTTAAATCTACCCTTTTGTCATTACTTGCACTTACTAACGAAGATGCTGTGCTACTTGCAATACAGCCACACTGTAAGTATTTATTATTTATTATTCCCTGAACAAGCCATTTTCTAGCCGACTTTAAATCACTGTTTATGCTGCTCTCTCTTATTGGAATAGTCTTCCTTTAGTTTTTATTTGATGAAATCTTCTATAAGATGTATCTAAAACATAATCTTCATAAACATTTTCTAGGGATTTTGGTGACTTCCTCATAAGCACTTTTATAAACCATTTATACATGCCATATAAATGCATAGTATTAAATTGTTTATTTGCCCTTTTCCCCATAGACTATTCTTTAAATTCAGGGATTGTGGTGTTTCATTCATTTCTGAATTCTACTCTTAACAGATAATGGATACTCAATATATGTGTGTTGAAAAGAAAACATTAAGATGATGCAGAAGTAGCTGCTCCTAATGTCTATATCATTATCATAATTATGGTTCTCTGGGAATACCTGTAGTTGATTCACAAATCTGTGTTACCCAAGATGTGATAAGTGCAAGCAGAAAGTATGTACTAAGCATGAAACTCACTCAAAATTTGGGCCAATTAACCAGAGTACTGGTGTATTTTTCACCATTTGGTCTCTATTTGACTAAGAAGTGTTGCAGATGGATTTTTATTGCTCTCTTATTTGCTTCCAATCTGAGTAACTGGTTGGAGGAAATTTCCTGTTCTGAAGGAAATTTCATTTGTGTCCAAAGGTAGTGATTTATTTATTTTTTTTTCGAGATGGAGTTTTGGTCTTGTTGCCCAGGCTGGAGTAATGGCGCAATCTTGGCTCACCACAACCTCCACCTCCGGGTTCAAGCAATTCTCCTGCATCAGCCACCCGAGTAGATGGGATTACAGGCATGTGCCACCATGCCCTGCTAATTTTTGTATTTTTAGTAGAGACGGGGTTTCTCTGTGTTGGCTGGTCTCGAACTCCCAGCCTCAGGTGATCCACCTGCCTTGGCCTCCTAAATTGCAGGGAATACAGGAGCGAGCCACCGCGCCCGGCTGGTAGTGATCTTGTATTCACTCCTGATTTGGGGTCAACATGTGCAGGGGCAATTTGGGAACAATTCCTTATTTGGAGCTGTTTACTCTTCCTGTTTCTTACCTCTAGTATTATCGCAAGTGGCTTCCTAGCTTAAGTAGGCTTTCAATGAGGACGTTATTGGAAATACCTGTAGCCTAAATAAATAAATAAAAACTTGCCAACAATACTGTGTCAAGAAGGCTGGCTTTAAAATCCAGCTTGAAGAAGTCTCATTTAAATGACTGTTTGTAATCTGGTCCTCATATGTCTACCATGTGCTACTTCCCATTCTAGGTGCTGAAGAATTAAGAGAAAAGATACAGTTCCACACTTGTGGCATTTACAATCTATTCTAGCACATCATAAACACTTGTTACAATGTGTGTAGGGAGTGCTAGCATGAAAAAAGCACAGGGTGCTTTGTGACTCCATAAAAATGGCACTATCCAGACTCAACTTACAGGGTTTGCGAAACCTGAATTAAGTGCCAGCAAAGCAAAACTACTATGATAAAAATGATTTTTTTTTTAAAAAAAACAATGATTAATCTAGCCATAGCAGCAGCTAGAATACTCTCTTATTCATTTTATAAGTTCTCAGTTTATGCTCAATAAAGGTGGTTGACACAAGTTAGGAAACTTAACCTAAGTAGTATTCAGCATGACCAGGACCTCTTAGAGAACATCCATAACATATTGGACAGTGAAAAACCACTTCATAGTGTCTTTGGTAGTCTGCACCAGCCTTTCATTCTGAACATTCGGTAAAACAGGTGAAATGCAATGGTGTCAGCTTTGATGAGATCCTTGTCCACAAATACCCTAACTTGACTGAAACAAATGTGAGCCTGTTGTCAGAAATAATTGTGTCTGGCAGCCTGTATGCTACAAGAAACTGGCATGGAGTCATATTGTCATCCTAGAGGCTTGAGGTAGAAGTGAAAGACTTGATGTCACTGTGAGAAGCAGTAAACTAAAGGGCAAAGTTTTCATCTCATAACAAGATCAATGTGAAGTCCTGTTCCAACTTTTTTGGTCTTTTCCCACTGGAAAATTAGGTGTCTTACTCAGTTATGCCAAGTAGCCTGGCATGTGGCATGTACTAACTTCCTTTAGACTTTTCAATATCAGAATTGATTTGAGGCCATCAGATAGAACTTCTAGCCAAGACTTTCAAAATTCCAAGATGTGCTATGTGTAGTGAAGCCAAGATAATGTCTTCTGAAATCATAATGTAACTTCTCTACAAAAGACATCCCTCATGTTAAGAAAATTCATATGGATGTTTTGAGATTGGCTTTAATTTTTTTGGTCAGTTCCTATGATAGGCTTCACCATATTTGCTTTATGACAAGGGACAGTCTGGGTTTCTTTTAATTTAATTACCTTATTTCATCAGTTTGAAAATAAGAATCAAGGAAGCCTTCACTTATCTAACCTTCCAGTGGTAGTGGCACATATATTTTGATATCTGTTGGGGTAGATATTCCCAACTACTTGATATCGATGATGTTCTCTGAACTATAATTGATGGTAGAGTGAATAGAAACTTAAATCATTGTGCAAACTCATCAGGTATATAAATCTGAAAGTTCCTAACATGGGATATTGAGAGCTAGAAGTCTGGCAGGAACTTAATACAAGTTTTTCTTTGCTTTAAGATGGAAACCCTCTCAAAATAAGGATTTCAGGAAGCAACTGAAAGGATATCAACCCTTTCAATACAGTTGTCAGCACATATTTTTCAAAGAGAGGAGAAAAAGAAGTATTTATTTGTAGATTATGGATTGTCTACCTGAAATATCTAAGAGACTCAAGTGAAAAGTTATTAGTACCAGAAAAAGAGTATAACAACTAGGAAAATTACGAAGTAAGTATACAAAAGCAATTGCTTCATATTTGTTTTCAATCTGCTTATTGTTACTAAAACATGAAAAGACTTACAAATTAGTGAAATTGAAAAAATCTTACAAATTATAACTTACATCTGAGTAAGCTTAAGAAATGTGCACAATTCATACCTGGAAAATAGAAATGAAAGTGGTGATGCTAATGACAAGAAAAATGTTATTGAGGGACAGAAGGAACAGAGATACATTTTTGAATTGAAAGAATCAATAGCTTAAATTAGTCTGTGTATAAATTCAATGCAGCCTGATCAAAACCTCAGTAGGATTTTTTTGTATCTAATTCTATATTTTAATATTTTTTATTGTTTAGCATTCTGTTATGTAAATTTCCAAACATACACAAAAGTCAAGAGAATAATTAATGGACTTCCCTGTATGTGTCGCTCAGGCTTAGTGTCAGCAGTTACTACTAGCATAAAGCCAGAGTTTATTTATTTATACTCCCAGTTATACCCCACCCTCGTGGATCATCTTGAAGCAAATCTCAAACATCATATAATTCATCTCAGTGTAACTCTAAAAGAGACAAACTAAAAAAAAAAATGCTATAATGCTATCATTCTACTTTAAAAAGGGAGCAAAAATTTGATGACTTCGAATCAAATACCAGTCAACACCGAATTCAATATGCACACACAAACACAAACACACACACATACTGTCAGTTTTTGAAACAAGATCAAAAGTAGTTGCTCATATTGTATCCAAAAATTAATTGTAGATTAATATAAGTCTACAATTCCTTTAAACTTGAAAGAGTGGTGCAGACTACCAAAAGACACTCTGAAGTGGACCTTTGAAGATACTTTTGAAGACAGACTTTCTCTTCTCTCTGTTTTCCACTTGTACTCTATTTGTTAAAGAAACTGGGTTATTTGTCCTATAAAATTTCCCACTTTTGGATGTTGTTGAGTGCATCTCCATGATATGGCTTAAAATTTTCCTCTGATCCTTCGCTTCCTGTAAGCTATTTCTAGGCATAGAGGTTTGATCAGATCCAGGTTTGTTGTTTTGGCAAGAATACTTCATTCAAGATGCTGAGTCCTTTCTACTGCATTCTATCAGGAAGCCCATAATATCTAATATCTCTTTGTTATGGTGTTAAGATTGATCTTTAGATTTAAGTGTGGTTGGCCTGACTCACCCATTATCAAGTTCCCTGTCAACTATTCATCTAATGCTTTAGTAGTCACTGATGATTATTACATAGATCTATTTGTTCAACAGAGATTGTAAAATAGTAATATTCTGTTATTCCTTTTTCGTTTATTAGCCAGAATTCTTAAGTTTTTATTAAAATATATTTATTATGGTAAGAACCCTTAACATGAGATCTACTTCTTAACAAAATTTTAAGTGCACAAAACAGTATTATTAACTATAGGCACAATGTTGTACACAGATCTGTAGAATTTATTTATCTTTTATAAATGAATCTTTATAGCCATTAAAAAGCAATTTTCTCTTTCCTCCTCACCCAGTGCCTGGCAACCACCATTTACTCTCTGTTTCTATGAATTTGACTATTTTAGATGCCTCATATAAGTGAAATTATGTATTTGTCCTTCCATGACTGGCTTATTTCACTTAGCATAATGCATGTAGCAAAATTTCCTTCTGTTTTTAGGCCAAACACTACTCCACCATTATGTGTATACACCATGTTTTTCTTTATCTAGTCATGATAAATGGGCAATTAGGTTCTTGTTATATCTTGACTATTATGAATACTGCTGCAATTAACATGGGAGGGCAGATATCTCTTCAAGATCTTGATTTCAATTTTTTTAAAATTATGCTTTAAGTTCTAGGGTACATGTGTACAACGTGCAGGTTTGTTACATAGGCATACATGTGGCATGTTGGCTTGCTGCACCCATCAACTCGTCATTTACATTCAGTATTTCTCCTAATGCTATCCCTTCTCCAGCCCCCCAACCCCCAACAGGCCCCAGTGTGTGATGTTCCCTGCCCTGTGTCCATGTGTTCTTATTGTTCAGTTCCCACCTATGAGTGAGAACATGTGGTGTTTGGTTTTCTGTCCTTGTGATAGTTTGCTGAGAATGATGGTTTCCAGCATCATCGACGTCCCTGCAAAGGACATGAACTCATATTTCTTATGGCGTCATGGTATTCCATGGTGTATATGTGCCACATTTTCTTAATCCAATCTATCATTGATGGACATTTGGGTTGGCTCCAAGTCTTTGCTATTGAGAATAGTGTCGCAATAAATGCACGTGTGCATGTGTCTTTATAGTAGCATGATTTATAATCCTTTGGGTATATACCCAGTAATGGGATCACTGGGTCAAATGGTATTTCTACTTCTAGATCCTTGAGGAATTGCCACACCGTCTTCCATAATGGTTGAATTAACTTACACTCCCATCAACTGTGTAAAAGCCTTCCTATTTCTCCACATCCTTTCCAGCATCTGTTGTTTCCTGACTTTTTAATGATCACCATTCTAACTGGCATGAGATGGTATCTCATTGCGGTTTTGATTTGCATTTATCTGATGACCAGTGATGATGAGCATTTTTTCAAGTGTGTGCTGGCTGCTGCATAAATGTCTTCTTTTGAGAAGTGTCTGTTCATATCCTTTGCCCACTTTTTGATGGGGTTGTTTGTTTTTTCTTGTAAATTTGTTTGAGTTCTTTGTAGATTCTGGATATAAGCCCTTTGTCAGATGGGTAGATTGTAAAAATTTTCTCCCATTCTGTAGCTTGCCTGTTCGCTCTGATGATAGTTTCTTTTGCTGTGCAGAAGGTCTTTAGTTTAATTAGATCCCATTTGTCTATTTTGGCTTTTGTTGCTATTGCTTTTGGTGTTTTAGTCATGAAGTCTTTGCCCATGCCTATGTCCTGAATGGTATTGCCTAGGTTTTCTTCTAGGGTTTTTGGGGTTTTAGGTCTTACATTTAAGCCTTTAATCTATCTTGAATTAATTTTTGTATAAGGTGTAAGGAAGGGATCCAGTTTCAGCTTTCTACATATGGCTAGCCAGTTTTCCCAGCACCATTTATTAAATAGGGAATCCTTTCCCCATTTCTTGTTTTTGTTAGGTTTGTCAAAGATCAGATGGTTGTAGATGTGTTATTTCTCAGGCCTCTGTTCTGTTCCATTGGTCTATATATCTGTTTTGGTAGCAGTACCATGCTGTTTTGGTTACTGTAGCCTTGGAGTATAGTTTGAATTCAGGTAGTGTGATACCTTGTTCTTTTTGCTTAGGATTATCTTGGCTATGCAGGCTCCTTTTTGGTTCTATATGAACTTTACAGTAGTTTTTTCCAATTCTGTGAAGAAAGTCATTGGTAGCTTGATGGAGATGGCTTTGAATCTGTAAATTACCTTGGGCAGTATGGCCATTTTCATGATATAAATTCTTCCTATCCATGAGCGTGGAATGTTCTTCCATTTGTTTGTGTCCTCTTTTATTTCACTGAGCAGTGGTTTGTAGTTCTCCTTGAAGAGGTCCTTCACATCCCTTGTAAGTTGGATTCCTAGGTATTTTATTCTCTTGGTAGCAATTGTGAATGAGAGTTCACTCATGATTTGGCTCTCTGTTGGTCTGTTATTGGTGTATGGGAATGCTTGTGATTTTTGCACATTGATTTTGTATCCTGAGACTTTGCTGAAGTTGCTTATCAGCTTAAGGATATTTTGGGCTGAGACAATGGGGTTTTCTAAATATATAATCATGTCATCTGCAAACAGGGACAATTTGACTTCCTCTTTTCCTAACTGAATACCCTTTATTTCATTCTCTTGCCTAATTGCCCTGGCCAGAACTTCCAACACTATGTTGAATAGGAGTGGTGAGAGAGGTCATCCTTTTCTTGTGCCAGTTTTCAAAGGGAATGCTTCCAGTTTTTGTCCATTCAGTGTGATATTGGCTGTGGGTTTGTCATAAATAGCTCTTATTATTTTGAGATACATTCCATCAATACCTAGTTTATTGAGAGTTTTTAGCAGGAAGGGCTATTGAATTTCATCGAAGGCCTTTTCTGTGTCTATTCAGATAATTGTGTGGTTTTTGTCGTTGGTTCTGTTTATGTGATGGATTATGTTTATTGATTTGTGTATGTTGAACCAGCCTTGAATCTCAGGGATGAAGCCGACTTGATCATGGTGGATAAGCTTTTTGATGTGCTGCTGGATTCGGTTTGCCAGTATTTTATTGAGGATTTTTGCATCAATGTTCATCAGGGATATTGGTCTAAAATTCCCTTTTTTTGTTGTGTGTCTGCCAGGCTTTGGTATCAGTATGATGCTGGCCTCATAAAATGGGTTAGGGAGGATTCCCTCTTTTTCTATTGATTTAAATAGTTTCAGAAGGAATGGTATCAGCTCCTCTTTGTACCTCTGGTAGAATTTGTCTGTGAATCTGTCTGGTCCTGGACTTTTTTTCGTTGGTGTGCTATTAATTATTGCCTCAATTGCAGAACCTGCTATTGGTGTATTCAGAGATTTAACTTCTTCTTAGTTTAGTCTTGGGAGGGTGTATGTATCCAGGAATTTATCCATTTCTTCTAGATTTTCTAGTTTATTTGCATAGAGGTGTTATAGTGTTCTCTGGTAGTTTGTATTTCTGTGGGATCGGTGGTGATATCCACTTTATCATTTTTTTATTGCATCTATTTGAGTCTTCTCTCTTTTCTTCTTTATTAGTCTTGATAGCGGTCTATCAATTTTGTTGATTTTTTCAAAAAACCAGCTCCTGGATTCATTGATTTTTTGAAGGGTTTTGTGTGTCTCTATCTCCTTCAGTTCTGTTCTGATCTTAGTTATTTTTAGCCTTCTGCTAGCTTTTGAATTTGTTTGCTCTTGCTTCTCTGGTTCTTTTAATTTTGATGTTAGGGTGTCAATTTTATATCTTTCTTGCTTTCTCTTGTGGGCATTTAGTGCTATAAATTTCCATCTACATACTGCTTTAAATGTGTCCCAAAATTCTGGTACATTGTGTCTTTGTTCTCATTGGTTTTAAAGAACATCTTTATTTCTGCCTTCATTTCGTTATTTACCCAGTAGTCATTCAGGAGCAGGTTGCTCAGTTTCCATGTAGTTTCCATGTAGTTCCATGTAGAAGTTAATCCTGAGTTCTAATTTGATTGCACTGTGGTCTGAGAGACAGTTTGTTGTGATTTCTGTTCTTTTACATTTGCTGAGGAGTGTTTTACTTCCAATTATGTGGTCAATTTTATAATAAGTACAATGTGGTGCTGAGAAGAATGTATATTCTGTTGATTTGGGGTGGAGAGTTCTGTAGATGTCTAATAGGTCCGCTCGGGGGTGCAGAACTGAGTCCAAATCACGAATATCCTTGTTAGCCTTCTGTCTCATTGATCTGTCTAATATTGACAGAGGTGTGTTAAAGTCTCCCATTATTATTGTGTGGGAGTCTAAGTCTCTTTGTAGATCTCTACAGACTTGCTTTATGAATCTGGGTGCTCCTGTATTGGGTGCATACGTATTTAGGATAGTTAGCTCTTCTTGTTGAATTGATCCCTTTACCATTATGTAATGGCCTTCTTTGTCTCTTTTGATCTTTGTTGGTTTAAAGTCTGTTTTATCAGAGACTAGGATTGCAACCCCTGCTTTTTTTTGGCTTTCCATTTGCTTGGTAGACATTCCTCCATCCCTTTATTTTGAGCCTATGTGTGTCTCTGCACATGAGGTAGGTCTCCTGAATACAGCACACTGATTGGTCTTGCCTCTATCCAATTTGCCAGTCTGTGTCTTTTAATTGGGGCATTTAACCCATTTACATTTAAGGTTAATTTTGTTATGTGTGAATTTGATCCTGTCATTATGATGTTAGCTGGCTATTTTACCTGTTAATTGATGTAGTTTCTTCATAGCACCTATGGTCTTTAGAATTTGGCATGTTTTTGCAGTGGCTGGTACTGGTTGTTCCTTTCCATGTTTAGTGCTTCCTTCAGGAGCTCTTGTAAGGCAGGCCTGGTGGTGACAAAATCTCTCAGCATTTGCTTATCTGTAAAGGATTTTATTTCTCCTTCACTTATGAATCGTAGTTTGGCTTGATATGAAATTCTGTGTTGAAAATTATTTTCTTTAAATGTTGAGTATCGGCCCCCACTCTCTTTTGGCTTGTAGGGTTTCTGCCGAGAGATCCACTGTTAGTTTGATGGGCTTCCTTTTGTGGGTAACCCGACCTTTCTCTCTGGCTGCCCTTAACATTTTCTCTTTTATTTCAACCTTGGTGAATCTGACAAGTATGTGTCTTGCAGTTGCTCTTCTCGAGGAGTATCTTTGTGGCATTCTCTGTATTTCCTGAATGTGAATGTTGGCCTGCCTTGCTAGGTTGGGGAAGTTTTCCTGGATAATATCCTGAAGAGTGTTTTCTAATTTGGTTCCATTCTCCCTGTCACTTTCAGGTACACCAATCAGATGTAGATTTGGTCTTTTCACATAGTCCCATATTTCTTGGAGACTTTGTTCATTTCTTTTTACTCCTTTTTCTCTAATCTTGTCTTCTTGCTTTTTTTCATTAATTTGATCTTCAATCACTGATATCCCTTCTTCCACTTGATCGAATTGGCTACTGAAGCTTGTGCCTGTGTCATGAAGTTCTCATGCCATGGTTTTCAGCTCCATCAGGCCATTGAGGGTCTTCTCTACACTGTTTATTCTAGTTAGCCATTCATCTAACCTTTTTTCAATGTTTTTAGCTTCCTTGCCATGGGTTAGAACATGCTTTTTTAGCTCAGAGACGTTTGTTATTACCGACTTTCTGAAGCCTACTTCTGTCAACTTGTCAATGTCATTCTCTGTCCAGCTTTCTTCCATTGCTGCCAAGGAGCTGTGATCCTTTGAGGGAGAAGAGGCGCTCTGTTTTTTGAAATTTTCTGCTTTTCTGTTCTGGTTTCTCCCCATTTTTGTGGTTTTATCTACCTTTGGTCTTTGACATTGGTGACCTGAAGATGGGGTTTTATTGGGGATGTCCTTTTTGTTAATGTTGATGCTATTCCTTTCTGTTTGTTAGTTTTCCTTGTAACAGTCAGGCCCCTCAGCTGCAGGTCTGTTGGAGTTTGCTGGAGGTCCACTCTGGTCCCTTTTGCCTGGGTTTCACCAGTGGAGGCTGCAGAACAGCAAATGTTGCAGAACAGCAGCTACTACTCCCTGATCCTTCCTCTGGAAGCTTTGTCCCAGACGGGCAGCCACTTGCATGAGTTGTCTGTCGGCCCCTACTGGGAGGTGCCTCCCAGTCAGGCTACACAGAGTCAGGGATCCACTTGAGGAGGCAATCTGTCTGTTCTCAGAGCTCAAACACTGTGCTGGGAGAACCCCTGCTCTCTTCAGAGCTGTCACACAGGGGCCTTTAAGTCTGAAGTTGTCTGCTGCCTTTTGTTGAGCTATGCCCTGCCCACAGAGGTGGAGTCTATAGAGGCAGTAGGCCTTGTTGAGCTCTGGTGGGCTCCGCCCAGTTTGAGCTTCCTGGCTGCTTTGTTTACCTACTCAAGCCTCAGCAATGGCAGAGGCTTCTCCCCCCGCCAGGCTGCAGCCTCACAGGTTGATCTCAGATGGCTCTGCTAGCAGTGAGCAAGGCTCCATGTGCGTGCGACCTGCTGAGCCAGACATGGGAGGGAATCGCCTGGTCTGCCAGTTGCTAAGACCATTGAAAAGCACAGCATTTGGGTGGAAGTGTACTATTTTTCCAGGTACAGTCTGTCATGGCTTCCCTTGTCTAGGAAAGGGAAATCCTCCAAACCCTTGCACTTCCTGGGTGAGGCAATGCCCTGCCCTACTTTGGCTCACCCTCCGTGGGCTGCACCCACTGTCCAACCAGTCCCAATGAGATGAACTAGGTACCTCTGTTGGAAATGCAGGTCTGTGTCGATCTTGCTGGGAGCTTCCGACCGGAGCTGTTCCTATTTGGCCATCTTGGAAGTGACCATCTTGATTTCAATTCTTTTGAATATATTCCCAGAAGTGGGATTGCTTGATCATGTGGTAATTCTGTTTTTATTTTTTGAGGAATCTCCATACCGTTTTCCACAAAAGCTGTGTCATTTTACATTCTCATTAACAGTGGACAAAGGTTCCAGGTTCTCCATATCTTTGCTGACATTTGAGTTGTTGTTATATTTTTCTATAATAGCCATCCTAGCAGGTGTGTGGTGATACCTCATAATTTTGATTTGCATTTCCCTTATAGTTAGTGAAGTTACTGTTTGATATAACCTATTTGCCATGTTTATGTGTTCTTTGAAGAAATGTCTATTGAAGTCCTTTGCCCATTTTTAATTGGATAATTTAGTTTTCTGCTGTTGAATTGTAGGGGTTCCTCATATATTTTGGATATTAATCTCTTATCAGATATGTGATTTGTAAATATTTTCTCTCATTCCATAGATTACCTTTTCGTTCTGTTTATTGTTTTCTATGCAGTACAGAAGCTTTTAAGCTTGATGTAGTCCCAGTCATCTAATTTTGCTTTTGTTGTGTGAGCTTCTGGTATCATATCCAAGAGATCATTGCCAAGCCCAGTGTCATGAAACTTTCCCATTATATTTTCTTCTAGGAGTTTTACATTGCCAGATTTTACATGTAAATCTGTAATCTATTTTGAGTTGATTTTTGTGTCTAGTGTGTGGTAAGTTAGTGTGAGGTAAGGATCCAGTTTTGTTCTTTGCATGTGGATATCCAGTTTCCTCAAGATTATTTATTGAAGATGCTGTCTTTCCTCACTGTGTATTTTTTGGCACCCATGTTAAGTATATGTGTGTGGTATTATTTCTGAATGCTCTATTCTGTTCCATTGGTCTGTCTGGTTTTTTTTTTGTTTGCTTGTTTGTTGCCAGCACCATACTGTTTTGACTACTATAGCTTTGTAGTATATTTTGAAGTCAGGAAATATGATGCCTCAATCTTTGTTCTTCTCTCTCAAAATTGCTTTAGCTGTACAGATACGTTGTAGTTCCATATGAATTTTAGGATTTTTTGTCTGAAATCCATGATTCTACAAAGAACAACCTTACTATATTATGTGCGTATTTATATTGAGTCACATTTTGTACAGAGAAGGCAGAAATAATGCAAGCTACTCTTTCTAATGATAAGTGATTGGTTCTCTAAAATTCTCTAGATATGACCATTGAGTTGTTTTTAAATGTCATTATGACTGCATAGATTTTGTGATATTTGATATTTTTCAATCCATTGCAGTTATTGTTCCTTATGATGTTCAGTTTATCTCATTTGCCAATAGGAATTCTTTCACTTTTGCTCCTGAGTCCTTTTGATATGATTCCACTAGTCATTAGCACATTTTCACTTTCTGGTAGGACAAATTAGCCTCTTCTCTTATATTTTCTGTCCTGACCAGGACATAACTATATCAGTAAGGCACCTTGGTTCCTTTTGTGTCCACAGTCCAGGTACTGGAAATGTTCATTTCTCATTTAGTCGATGTTTCTAGGTCTTTTCTGAAAAGAAGTTTTGAAAGAGAAATATTTTGCATGTTTATGTTGATATTTTTATACTTCCAATTTAAGTTTGAGTTTATAGGTTTTTGTTTTCAATTTTAATTCATATGTTTATCTCTTTTCTCTTAAACTAAAAGTGTTATTTTATATGATTCTATATATGCAACAATTTAATAGTATTCTAAGAGTAACTCATATTATTAACAATTTGATGAATAAAAATGATTTAAGATTTCCTTGCATTTTTCATTATCCTTAGAAAATACCCACCAGGAGTATACAATCAAGTTATTGGTTTTCGCCTTTTAAAATAATTTGTTGTTGGTTAAACTACCAATCCATACACAATTATATTCCCTTTTTAAATTTTCTTTTAATTTTTATGAATTACTGTTTTAGTTTGAATTAATTTTGTTTAATAATTATTTGAAACATTTTCATGTTTCTAAAGTCAAAACCTCAAAGTAAAGCACATTCGGAGAAGTGTAACTTATCTTGTTTGCTTTACTTTGTCCCTTTTCTTCCTATGGATATCACCACTTTTATTAATTTTTGGTTTAAAATATATATATGTACACACATACACACACACATCTTTATATATTCCTATCCCCTTTCTTTGATAAAAGGTAGCATACTGTATATGCTTAAACACTTTGCTTATTTTCATAGGAATAATATATTGTAACAATATTTAGTAATATTTCTCATTTTTTTCACACAAAGCAGACATTTCAAGCATGTGACCTATCAGAATTCAGGATGGGTAATCTCATTCATTCATTCAATAAACTTTCGCTGAGAACTCAATAAAAGTAGGGGTGATGTTCTTGGATACTAAGATTAATACACCACAGCTTCTGTCAGAATGGAACTTCAGATGCAGTAGCAGAGAATGCACTTAAACCAAGGATTGCGCCTCAATGGTAAGGACTAATGGAGGTGAGCATGGGGTGCTCCTGCAGGAGCCCAACAAGGAACACAAAACTCAAGAGTGAGAGGCCTTGAGCCGACTCCTACAGAATGGTCAGAAGTTAACCAGGTTAAAGGTGGAAACAGGAAGGTTCAGGCAGAGGGAAAGGCATACAAGAAGTCCCATGGATGATGAAATGACAGCATGGACGCTAGCAAGAGGAGGCTAGAGAAACAGATGAGGAAGGCCATGACTGGCGAAGTCATTGTACTATGGGTGTGGCCTGGAAGATTCTCACTGGCCCAGAAAGGGAAAAAAAGGAACCTTTTAGGTAGGAGTTAGGTTTTATAAAAACCACTCTTCATTCAGTTATTTACCAGCATTATTTAAGAAGTGATCTGTAGTCCATGTTACTGTCAGTCAGGTTCTTAAATATCAGAACACAGCCTGTTGGATACACCATAAAATTTGCAGCCTTTAATAAAATATCATTATTAGTGTAAATAAACAAAAACAAACAAAGCTGTGGCCCAATTATCCATCATCTGGCTAACCACACCCCCTAAACTTGTTATATAATCTAGAAATTTGAAAGAAACAAAATATGAATTCTGTTTTATAGAGTCCATTAGCTTACTTAAATAACAGAGTTATAGCCATTTAGGGCTAGAAGGAAGGATATATTCAGTTGTAAGGCACAAGAAAGTCATGGCAGTCTTTGTGGAGCACTATGCAGTATTTACCTTTGAATTTTAGAATAAATATCAGATCTTGTGCTAAACTTGTTCCTATTGTATGCATCGTTTATGGCAACTATTTTATTTTGTTTTATTTTCTTGAGATGGAGTTTCACTCTTGTTGCCCAGGCTGGAGTGCAATGGCACAATCTCGGCTCACCACAACCTCCACCTCCTGGGTTCAAGCGATGATTCTCCTGCCTCAGCCTCCCAAGTAGCTTGGATTACAGGCATGTGCCACCATGCCCAGCTAATTTTGTGTGTTCTTTTTTTTTTTTTTTTTTTTTTGTAGAGACAGGGTTTCTCCATGTTGGTTAGGCTGGTCTCGAACTTCTGACCTCAGGTGATTCTCCCACCTTGGCCTCCCAAAGTGCTGGGATTATAGGCATGAGCCACCATGCCTGGCCCAACTATTGTTTACGTGGTGCTTAGGTCTGTACTGTTCTAGTGCTTTATGTGTATTACTTCCATTAATCCTCCTGACTTCTTTATAAAGAAGCACTTGTATTATCCTCATTTTATAAACGAGGAAACTGAGGCATAAAGAAATGGACTGTATCAATTATAGGTGGTGAATGGTAGGGATTCACATGTAGGCAGTCTGACTCCAGGGTGGGTGCCGATAATTGTAATAGCATACCACGTCTCTCTCCTGGAATATAAAAGAAAGAAAGAAGCTGAAAGATAAGAAAAGTGAAGATAATATGTGAAAGAACATTTTATATTAAGAAATTTTTAATATTAACATTTTCCTGCTTAGTGAACAAATCTTTCTTGATTTTACTGATAATCCATTTTTGATCTACTTCATAAAAGTTTGAGTATTCTTAAAGGCATTGGTTGAAGATCCATTGATACCCAATGTTTGACAGATGAGGTACCTGCAGTCTTGCAAGATACAGTGACACAGCTGGTTTGTAACAAAAAGGCTGCAATTCATGCCTCCTGTCTCACACAATAAAGTGTGAGAATTGGGGCATAGCTTTTGGGACTTTGAGACCCAAAGTAACCAGAGGTCACTCCGAAAGGATTATATTTAATTCTAATTCTAGACCCTTCTACGCTCTAAAGAAGTGAAAGATGGAATTGAGGATGCATCTTCTTCAGGGGCTACATTTCCAAGTAGGACACTGTCTTTTTTTTGTTTGTTTGTTTATTTGTTTCACTTTTTCTCTATAGCTCTCGCCAATGGCACAATTATATATAAATATAGCTGCTCATTGTATTACTTCCAATTTTATTGTGAATTTCTTCATTTTTCAATATTGAAAATGCTCTGATCATTTTCTAAACTCCTTGCAAATGAAAAGCCTACTATATATACATAAATTACAGTATTAGTATCTACAAAAACTTGCTTCAAGGGAAACAAGATTTTTTGATTTGGTCTCACAGCTACTTGGTTTTAATTACGCATAAATAAAGCCCAAACTGCATAGTCCTATGTCTTTCCTTTCTTTGTTGAGCTTGTTGTGCTTTGAAAAAATCTAAAATGTAATCAGTGATACATATTATCAGAAATATAATTGCAAATGTCTTAATTAAAATACACATTCACACAAATATGGGGAATAAGAAAATTAATTTTTCAGTAAGTTCATAAATAGACTTCTATACTAAAATGTTTTATTGTTTTTTTAACATCTGGTTACAAAAATATTTTGCTTATGCTATATTACATTGCCCTTATTTTATATCTTTAAGTTCTTTCGTCTTTTAGATATCTTTTAAAATCTACTCAATGAAGAAACAAGCTTGAGTCAGATATTTTGTAATATTTTGACATATTTAAGAGAAAGGAAGAGAGAGGGAAGCTTGTAAAATAAAGACATATAAGAAGACATAAGAACAAGCAACTTAAAGAAACAGAAAATCAGAGTTCTGGATAGACTTTAGAGTTATAATGTGGATAGAATATGGTTTCCGGTATTGTTCCCTGTCATGAGTTCTCTTCAAACTCCTTTACCTGTAAAACTCTGCTCCAGTTATTAACCATCTCTGCAACTCAGCTTTCTTTTTTTTTTTTTTAATTCTAAAAATGAACATGTATAAATTACTTCTGAAGTTGTTTTGAGAACATGTGATGCCATCTAATAAATTCATGGATAAACACCTAATTAATATTTTTGTTTTATTTGTGTATATTTTGTTATACACATGATTTAAGGTAACATGCAATAACTTTTTTCTTTCTGTTATGATTTATTCTGCAAAAATAAATTTGTAGATGATACCAGCTGATTCAGAAAATTTTAAAAACACATATATTAAACACCTATTGCTTTTCTTACAGCATTAGATACAAAAAACATAAGGATGAGAAAAATAGTGCTGCTATTGCAAAGAACTTGTAAACTTTTTCTGCTGACCTCTGGCAGAAGGACTTCTTTGGACTCAGTCTTGATTATCTATGTTCTTTTAGGTAGTATCCACGACAAATCAAAAGGACTTAGTATGTAGCCTTACAGCAGAATAATTTGAGTATTTCATTCAGTACTGAAAGGATTCATCTTGCATTGAATTTGAGTACGTTAGGTTTCCCTCATATTTTTCCCCTATTGATTTGATGGACAGAGTAAACAATTCTCTAATCTTATCTCATAAATCTTATTTTTCTTAGTCTTTGTCATCAACAAACACTTGTAAGTAGCTAGTAAGTGTAAGTCACTGTAATTAAATGTTTTTGTTTTTTTTTTTGAAATTCTGTTGTTTACAGTATTCTCTTGGCCTGTCTCCCCTAGAAAGTTTGTACCTTAATCTATGCTTTAGACTGAGTTTATTGAATTTCTTTTACTGGCAATTCTCTGGTTGTTAGAGAGATTACACATAATTATTTAGATCCTTCTAGAAGAACTCAGAGGGCCAAAATTAACCATTCCTGTTAATACAGCTTCTCTCTGGGGAATCACTTGTTAGTTTACTTAGTTATTCTTTTATGTAAGCGGTTAATCAGTGCAAGCAATGAAAATGTATAGGGCATCTTGGCTGCTTTCTGCATTTCAAAATATTTTTGATGTCTTTTCAGATCTCCTTATAGAGAGCTTTGTAATGCCTTTCTGCAACAGAGAACTGCATGCGCGAACCCAAGGGTCAAGCCTTTTCTAATGTAAAGTTAATGCCATTGCTTCATGAGCTAAGATCATTTATAAAACTCACAGCAGAGCAGATTCATCTGTTACCATGTATAGTAACATCTCAAAGAGACAACTAAACATGACAGTTGAGGGGATTTGCAAGTGAAAGAGAAAAACATGAGCAGAGTTGAGAGCCATATAATTATGCTCATTCACACTGTGACTAGTTTTAAAGTGATTTATTCAAAATGGTTACCAGTGTACTCTTAGTCACCTTCTTTCTTGACTATGTGCTAATTCTGATTTTGGCATTTGTCTATAGAATATATTTGTTCTTCCTCTTGAAAGGGAACTGTGCTACATTTTCAGTAGTGTTTAAATCCGTTGATCATATTTTGCAATTATTCCATAACATTAGTTATTTGAATTTCAAGTTGCAGTGTTCTTAGAGAAAGCTTAATATCTTCATTATACATACAGTCATGGCTAGCTAATTAGCATCATGAATGCTGAAGTTTAACCCTGGATGCCACTATTTCTGACTTCAAGAATATATTGGATTTTCTCACTTTAAAAAGTTTAGAAGGAAAAATATCATTGTTGAATTCTACTTCTTGGTTATTTCAAATAGGAAGCCCTCTGTAAAAGTGTCCAGACTTACTATAAATGAATTATAGTTCTCATCTATTGGTTTATAAATAAAAGCATCCTTGAATGTTTTCCAAAAGAGTAATGCGATTTACAATATAGTTAATGAAAATTAAGCTATATTGGTTTTCTGGGAGGGAAATTGCACTACATAATTAATTTTAAAAATCACTGTTTATTTATTCAGTTTATTGGGAAACAAGAAACAGGTTCAAAATAATGAAGCTAAAGGAACACATTGCATTTTGACATCGTCCCTAATTAAAAGTTCAGTGTTTTGAAGGCAATTTCGTTTTGTTTGTGCTGCCATTTTGGTTGCCATTGTACTTAAAGCTTTCCTTCTCCTTTCTTATATAGGGGTTCTCAGCTTTTAAATAAAAGATGTAAAGGAATTATGGTTATTTCTGTTTTCAGAATAAGTGTCTAAAATTTTAATAATTTTAACACTTTTGTTTTGGTTTTTTATTTAGTGATTATTATGCAATAGGCAAAACCATAGATCAGTATAAATAAGACAGGTAAAGTGATTTGCAGAAGATTACATGTTTGGCAATGGCAGACTAAAATGCGGCTTCTAGATATCCAGTCTAGTATTTTTTCCGTTATCTGAACTTATGGTGCCTTGTGATTCCTTGATTTGTGAAATTTCAGAAAATAGGCATTATGAGATTTCTAGCCCAGAGGCTGTACAGGAATGGTAACTTCTTTATTTGAGTGGTGACTTAGCCTAAGCTTTATATACATACAATCACACTCTACATTTGTAAAACATTCCATAGTTTTAAAAATTCTCTCTCATTCTCTCCTTTCCAACTTATCTTTCCCTCTCTTTCTTTCTTGCTTTCACTGTTTCAGAAAGTGAGAACTTTCTCTGAAATCTGAAATCTACATACAAGAAAATAAAATGAAATCATGGAAAAGGTACAGAAGCAGCTTATGACATCTACAAGGGAGATGGCTAGTTTTTTTAGGATAAAACAAATTGACTGATTATCCTTATAGTGAAGACAAAGTTTGAAGTTTTTCAGAATGTGATTAAAAATGATGAATGATATAATCAAAATACCCTTCAAAATTCTGTTTTAGAAATTTGTGTAAAAAAGTTTGACTTTCTTTGAATGAGGCCTTCCATAGTGAGAGTTGCTTTATGAGAGCTATCAGACCCTCATCATGAGCTTAAATTGACTCAGACTGACTTCTACAGAAATGCCTAACCTGCATTTCTTTCAATTTCCCTTCATCCTTTCAATGTCTTCCAAGCTGTATGATTCACCTTAATATGTAAAAATAAAGTAAAATATATTTGTTTCTACATAATGGTCTCGATGTTAACATCTTTGATGCACAATCGAAATAAAAGCTCAAACAG
The DNA here is from genome assembly GCF_028885655.2 of Pongo abelii. Lineage (NCBI taxonomy): Eukaryota > Metazoa > Chordata > Mammalia > Primates > Hominidae > Pongo > Pongo abelii. Next base: position 77,327,978 of record NC_071993.2, read on the forward strand.
AAATACTGATTACAGTGGGGTAAATAGCTTACCAGAATTATTCTTATCTGGTCCTAAGATTTGGATTGGAGATATGGTAATACTTCCACTCACAAGTCCGTGAGGAAAGGATGGGAGGGGAAGGTTTGGGGTTTTAATATGAACTATTCCTTAGGTTGGAGACGAGCCTGGGGACTGGCCAGAGGTCTCTTCTAGAATTGAGGTGGGTGGGGCACACAAATGGCTCTTATCCTGCCCCTGCTCCTTCTCTCTGTGCTCTGAATTTCACACCTTGACTCCTTCAAAGGACTTTACTTCAGTCCTTCAGTGGTGGCATCGTCCCTGCATCACCATTCTCTTTCTCCCTACTAAATCATTCTTAATAGTTCACCAAGATTTTTCAAAATCTTTCTTCTTAAAAAGAGAACAGCCTAAAGCCTTCTCTTGGACCTTCCTTAAACCACAACTGCTCATCTCCGTTCTTTCTATAATAACCTTTTTGATGTTTTGTCGGTATCCATCAACGCTAATTCCTCATACACCATTCACTCTTCAACCCACTTCAATCTCTTTTTACCCCCATTGCACCCTTGAAATTGTTCTTGTTGAAGATCTCCATGCTACCAAATCTAGTGTCCTGCTTTGCCTTAATCTTACCCCATCTCTCACCAGTATCAGTACAATTGCCTACTTTCTCTGTTGAACCACTCTTCTTTCTTGCCTTCCTAGCCATCATGCACTTAAAAGAAATGTTATCATGTTCTCCTCCTTCTTTGCTACTATTTTTTTTTTTTTGATTCTGAAATCTTTGAATGCCTCAGAGCCTCTCCTCTTTTCCTACGTTCACTTGCATACTTCTCTACTTAGGTAATATTATTCCATTCCATGAGCCTGAAACCGCCTGTAGGTTGATGATTCTCAAGTTTATATTAACTGCCAAGCCTTCAACCCTGAGGTCCAGATATATTTATTTATCTATCTATTCTGCATCTCCACTGAGATGTCTAAAGATTGTTTCAAACCTTATATGTCCAAAATAGAAATTTTGCTTTTCAAATTATCACTTAAATCTGTGGTTCTGGCAGGGCACGGTGGCTCACGCCTGTAATCCCAGCACTTTGGGAGGCCAAGGCGGGTGGATCACCTGAGGTCAGGAGTTCAAGACCAGCCTAGCCAACATGGTGAAACCCCATTTCTACTAAAAATACAAAAATTAGCTGGGCCTGGTGGCATGAGCCTGTAATCCCAACTACTTGGGAGGCTGAGGCAGGAGAATCGCTGGAACCCAGGAGGCAGAGGCTTCAGTGAGCCGATATTGTACCACTGCACTCCAGCCTTGGGGACAGAGCAAGACTCTGTCTCAAAAAAAAAAAGTCTGTGGTTCCCCTGATCTTCCCCATCTCTCTCAGCTTTTCTTCTTCTCAAGCCAAAAACACAAAAGCCCTTTTTGATTTCTTCCTCTCATTCACTTATTTCATACCTTACGCATCATAAAATCTTATAGTTCTGCCTCTAAAATTCAGCTCCAATCTTGCTGTTTCTTATTCTTGCAAGTACCTGCTACCCTACACATACAATCCACTTACGAGCCATGGTCATCTTTTTTTCTTTTTTTAATAGACTTTATTTTTTAGATTAATTATAAGTTCACAGCAAAATCGAATGGAAGATGGATTTGCCACATACACACTGCACTCACACATGCACAGCCTCCCCCATTGCCAACATCCCTACCAGAGTGTTACGCTTGTTACAATTGCTGAACCTATATTGACATATCACCCAGAGCCCACAGTTTACATTAGTAGTAACTCTTGGTGTTGTACACTCTGTGGGTTTGGACAAATTTATAATGACATGTATCTGCAATTACAATATCATACCAAGTAGTGTCACTGCTCTAAGAATCTTATGTGCCCCACCTATTCATCCCTCTCTCCTACCCAAGCTCTGGCATCTGCTGGATGTATTTATAGTTTCACTACCTTCATAATTTTGTATTTCCAAGAACGTTATAGTTGGAATCATACAGTATGAAGCCTTTTCAGGTTGCCTTCTTTCACTTAGTAATATGCATTTAAGTCTCTTCCATGTCTTTTCATGGCTGGATAGCTCATTTCATTTAGCACTCAACAATATTCCATTGTCTGGATATACCCCAGTTTATTTATCTATTTGCTAAGTGAAGGACATCTTGGTTGCTTCCAGATTTTGGCAAGTATAAATAAAGTTGCTGTACACATCCGTGTGTAGGTTTTAGTGTAGACATAAATTTTCAACTCCTTTGGGGCAAATACCAAGGATCGCAGTAGCTGGATTGTATGGTGAGAGTATGTATAATTTCCTTAAAGTGTCAAACTGTTCTCCAAAGCGGCTGTACCATTTTGTATCCCCATCAGCAATGAATGAGAGTTCCTGCTGTTCCACATCCTTGCCAGCATTTGGTGTTATAGTGTTTTGGATTTTAACCATTCTAGTAGGTGTGTAGTGGTATCTTGTTTTAATTTGCATTTCTCTATGAGGTTGTGAAGCATCTTTTCCATAGTAATCTTTTAGGAAAATCATTTTCCTCCTTAAAATTTGTTATTTACTCCCCATTGCTTTAAAAAAAATGAAAAACAACCATGATCTGAAAGGCCTGCATGATCTGGTACCTGTATAGCTTAGTCATCTAGGTATATCTTGTTGCTATAACAAATTACCACATCCTGGTGGCTTAAAACAACACAAATTTATTTTCTTACAGTTTGGTATGTCAGAAGTTCAGCATGGACATCACTAGGCTAGAATCAAGGTGTCAGGCTTCCTTTCTGGAGGTTCCAGGGGAGAATCTGTTTCCTTACTCTTAAAGTGTTGGCAGAATTCAGTTCCAAGTGGTTGTGGGACTGATGTCTTTATTTCCTTGCTAGGTGACATCCAGGCCACTCTCAGCTTCTTGAGGCCTTTATCTAGTCCTTGCACATGGGCCACTACAGTTCAGAACCAGCAATTAGGCATCTTATACACTTCAGGCTGTTGTCTCTCTGACTACTCTTCTATAGTCACATCTTTCTCTGACCACAGCCTGGGAAGCGTCTCCACTTTTAAGAACTCCCATGATCAAAATGGGCCCTCTATATAACCCAGGGTAATTTTCTCTCTTTGTGTCTATACCGTTAGTCACATCTGCGCAGTCCTTTTGGTATGAATTTAAAGGTTCCTACAGACATGAGCATCTCTGGAGGGCTGTTATTCTGCCTAGCACACATCTCATGTAACCTTGAACTCCAGCCTCCAGGGAGAGTAGCCTCCTTCCTGTCCTCAAATCTGTAAAGCACTCCACTACCTCAGAGAATTTGCATTTCCTGGGCCTTCCTCCTAGGATCTTTTCCTCTGGTTCTGTGCATGACAGCTGACTTAGTTAGGGTTGGTTCTAAAAGTAAGTCAGATTAAACCCATAGGGATTCAGGGAGTTGAAGTTACAAGGATTTGGGGATGACAGAAGCTATAGACAAAAGATTCGATCTGACAAGTATGATAGTAATAACTTTACTCACTCCTATCTGTTTGGGCTGTTGGTCTCTAGTTCTCGGGTACATTGGCCCTAATGAATTATTAAGGTTGGAGAAAGTTTTGGAGACATTATTTTTTTCCTGCAACTGACATTCACTCTTGCTTTGCAGGTAAGAAAATAATTACATAAGAGTTTAACAAAGGTAATCATGAAACTTCATTTTTTCATTGCTTTTCTTCTTTAATACTAGGCTTTTTCTTTTAGCATAAAGAAAAAATTTTAAAACTGAATCACGTACTCAAAGAAAGAGGGCATTACTACTGAGAAAGAGTGAGAGCACCATTCATTTTTTGGATACCAGTTTGTTTTAAAGTGTATATTGCTGAGTTGCTAAGGATTCTTTCCCAAATAATAATGAGCTCCTAATTGTTAGGCTTTATCTGTTTGCATGGAGAGTGAGCAAATATATATTGTATAACTGTTAACTAGCAAACCAGTAGAGCATATAGAATGAAGCAAGTGGTGTGACAGCTCTCCTGGTGTGATGAAACTCCACAGACATCCATCACCTCATGTTTGAAGACACAGCACAGTTCTTAGAAATGTCATTGCTATTTACAACTCAATATTAGTTTGAGACTGGTAAATCAATCAGTCAATCAAAATCTCTCCTTTTAAAACAGTACCATTTTTTTAAAAGAGACAAATTGGCTTCAGGATTGATTTGGAGTTTGATGGACTGAAGAAAAAAAACTTTTCCCCATTTATATTCTGAGAAATGTAAGCCTTGCATTTAATTCTGTTGCTTCACACTGAGTAAGGAAAATGGTGTATCTCAGGACACATTCTGACGTAATAACAATGAAATGGGCCAGTCTGAAATGGGGTAAGAACTGGAATTCAGGAAATGGGATGCAGGTATGGAACGGGATTAGACATGAGACAGAATTCCAGCCTTTCTGGAAAAATCTAGCTCCTGTCAACTAGCACTTGTTAAGGCTATTGATTGGCTGAGGATGTTGGCAGAAAAGTGAATTAGATGGTCCTGGAGGTAGAATTCATAACATGTTGATGGAAAATCTATAAGCGTATAACAGTGAAAAACAGAACTTCATGAGTCCTTGGAGGTAAGCATGTAGGCAGAATGAGGGAGTACCTTGTTTCTGAGGGTCTAAAGCATGTAGTTCAACATAAGAGTCCCAGTATCAGGGATGTGATGAAGGTAGACATTGGGATTGGAGACAGAGTGAAGATACCTGAATACAAAACCACAGGACCATTAGGTTGATTTCATGCTCAGTCACAGATCACGGAGCCAGAGCTTCTTTAGTCTATCCTGCCTGAGGTCACAAATGGGTTTCTCACAATAAGAGACCAGGTCTGTTGAGCTTATAAGTGGGCTCAGGACCCCAGTCACAGGGTTATGGAAAAATGATTCCAGAGCATTCTCCAAAATTTATGGCACTCCTATTTATTTATTTTACTAATTTTTCTCTCATTCACCACTCCAATCCTACTTTTAAACCCATTTTTATCCCTTTCTCTTCTCTCCTTTGGTTCTTGGCAAAAGGACTTAGAGGCTATAAGGTTATGGCGGCAGTAAGGAAAATATTGCAACAAAGGGAACCATTTTGGGAAGTCCTGACATAGACATTTCTATACATTTTTGAAAGGGGATATTTTACAAATAATTATTAAATGAAGAAAGTCAGTTGGGCAGTTATCCAGGTGGGCAAACAGAGATTGGATTATCAGTAACTGATGTGATAAATTCATTTTCTTAAGGAAACAAAGGCCTTTTATAGCGTTAACTGCAATGCCAGAGGTGTGTTACAAAGAATTTTCTCAAATTATTTTCTTGTTTTTCTATTATCCTTTATTCAGCAGGAGTTTATTTTATTTTTCATCTTTCTTGTGATTTTTAAGATATGTACTGAATGCACAAGAGGGCTAAAATACAACTTTATCTTGGTCTAGAGACTTGTCACCCAGCTGGTAGTTTTATTGTAAGAACAGTTACCTGGGGAGGTGATTTACTGGTACGAATAAAGGTAGTGTATACTATTATCTTCCCAGTGTTTCTCTAACAGACTCATTAGAGCATGGTATATGGAATTCAGTGGGGACTTGAGTTCTGAATCTGGACATTCCCTAACTGAAACCCTAAATAAGGAAGAGCGAATAATGGAATCTCAAAGATCTATATCTGTAGTAGGATATGGTTGCTCATTAAGATATAAATACCATTTTGATGTAAGATAAATAGGCAAAGGGATGTTACATATAACTCTTAGCCTCACATTAATATAGTCCATATTAATAACATCATACTCTCACAAACCACCTTATTGAACTATGTAAAATAGCAAAAGGACTTTAAAAGTCCTGCTGAATATAATATGTCCAAATAGAACTATTTCTGAATCCACAACTATTACAGAAACAAGCTTTGCTGCAAATGATTTTGACTTTCCTGACTTATCTTTCCATACAATGAGGGATGTCTTTTGAGTCTCTCTGATACAGTAGTCACATCTTGCCAGTGAGTAAATTGTAAATTACTTGACTTTGGATGATGCATTATTGCTTCAGGTTCTTGGGTGCCCTTTGGTACATCACATACAGTGCTGTCAAGCTCTGTAATAACCTGGGAAAATGAATTTGCCCTCAAATCAGTATTTCTTTCCTTTGCAAAAGAGCTATTGTAAATAACTTATGACCCTTCTTGCTCTTACTTTACCCCAACCCCTTCTCATATTTTATGTCTTACCTACTACCACACTGGTGTCGCCTGGGTGTTCAGGATTGCCCACTCTAATGCATCATTGAATTGCATAATCTTGAGCTTTTATTATCTTCCTCCCTCAGTTTCTTGCCCCTCTGTATTGGTTATCTATTGCAATGTAACAGATTGCACTGAAACTTAGTAACTTCAAATAACATATTTATTATCTCACAGTTTCTGTGAGATAGGAATTCTGAAGCAACTTAGCTCTGGTTCTGGGTCAGGATCTCTCAGGAAGTTGCTGTCAAGACATTGACTGGGGCTGTGTTTATGTGAAGTGTTGACTGGGACTGGAAGATCTGCTTCCAAGATGGCTGATTCACATGGTTGTTGGCAGGAGGCCCCAGTCCTTTGTCACATGGGTCTCTCCATGGGGTTTGCAAAATATCCTTTTGATAGGCCAGCTGGCTTTTCCCAGAGTGAGTGATGCCTTTTATCACCTAGGCTTGAAAATCATACAATTCCTCCATATTCTCTTCATTGGTAGCAAGTCACTAAATACAGCTCACACACACAGGGAAGAAAATTAAGCTCCACTCTTGAAGGGAGGTGCATCAAAGAATTGATGTGCATATTTTAAAACCACCTGCTATGGTTTTGGTCTTTTTCCCCTTTAAACTTCATATAAAATTTGATCCTTAGTGTTGGAGGTGGGACCTAATAGGAAGTATTTGGATCATGGAGGCAGACCTCTCATGAATAGATTAATGCCCTTCCTCACTTTATTAGTTTCCATTAGTTGTTAAAAAGAGCCTGGCACCTCCCCCTCTCTCATGCTTCCTCTTTCACCATGTGATTTCTGCCTATGCAGGCTCCCCTTCACCTTCTGCCACAAGTGGAAGCAACCTGAGGCCTTCACCAGATGCAGATGCTCAGTCTTGAACTTTCAAGCCTTCAGAATCATGAGTCAAATGAACTTTTTTTAAAAAAATAAATTACTCAGCCTCAGATATTCCTTTTTAGAAACACAAAATGAACTAAGACACCACCGTATCTTACATACTGCACCCTTGCCTTCAATTCACGTCTCTCACATCTTCTGACCTCAGCTGATGATATAACTGCTAACTAAACTAAAATAATTAGGAGTAGTTGTGTTAAAATATTTAGCTCCTTTGGGCAACATAGTATAAAAATGAAAAAAGAGCAGGCAGTCATTTTATATCCTGGCTCTGCCATTTAATAATTAAGGACTTTGGGAAAATTATTTAACCTTTATAACACTCCCTTTAATCAACCATAATACGGGCATTTTGGTATCTACCTTGCAGGATGTAATGCAGAGCAGAGGTCATACATGTAAGGCACTGAAGACAGCATTTTAGCTGCAACAGGTGTGTGATAATTTGTAGTTGTAATAACAATAACACTTAATTATTGCTGTAGGCTTTGCATTATATTTGGGACTTCTGGTGACCTTGGCATAACTTTCTCAATGGTAGGAATCACTGTGGCAGATGGATGTGAAGCGACATTTTTATCAGAGCTCTCCTCAGTCCAAAGACTTGCTTTCATCCCCCACTCAGCCTGTCCTTCCATGATCTCTGCCCTGAGGCTTCAGTACATCTTAGTGAAAATGTCAGTCCACGTAAGGTCCTGGATCTGAGCACTCGCTGTACCACCTATGAGCTGGTGGCCTTAGGCAAACTTTCCAAGCTTTGTAAGTCATCTTTTCTCATATATATATTTAGGAATACTTATTTCTTTCTTGCAGTACAGTGAATCAACATTGTCTCTACAACTGATACTTCATTCTTTTGTTCAAGGCAGTAGTTCTAAAACATGGCTGTACATTGCAATCTCCAGGAGCTCTTAAAAAATTCCTGAGGCCTGGTCCCACCCCAGAGATTCTGATTTAATTGATCTAGGGGCCAGATGGTGCCCACACATCTGGGGTTTTTAAAAACCTCCTAGGTATTCCTAATATGTTAAGAACTGCTTATTAGATTAATAATTTTATCTCCTACAACAGTTGTGAAAGCAATTAGACCAAAGTTAAAATAGTCTAAATACAATTATTTACATCCTATGTTTCCATGCTTTTGTGCTTTCATCTTTTTCCCCTTGATAAATTATTTCACTTCTCTCAATATATATTTGATTCATTTGTTCTGTAGCTTCTAATTTTATTATTCTTTCTTTGCTCAAACCCCAAACTCTCCTTTGTGCTGATGTTATATATTCTACTTTTTGAAGCAATAAGAAAGGAATAAGCAAGTACAGATTCACAGTGTTGCTTGTAAGTAGAATATTCTTCCAGTAGGAGAAATGATACCATGTTGTTTTGGTGGAAGTATGTAAGCATCTTTCGTGCTCTGTAAGAACCGTCAATGCATGGTGCCATTGGCACACTGGACTGTGTATTGGCAATGGTGCACATAGCAGATGGGGTTGAGTGTAGGCAGTCAAGTGTTCAAGTTCTATCTCTGAATTGACTAATGGTTTTGATGGCCGAAATTCAAGGCCAAAGCACTGGGATGCCAGTCTTTGTGTTGTATTGAGTGTCTGCAATTAAAGCTATGGGACTGTTCCCTTTCTGCTCTAACTCAAATTTAATTAATTTTGAATTAAAACAAATAGTTCCCATGACCACATGAGGTACATCTTGGGTTTGCCTGATCAGGATTAGTGTAATGAAGTCTCCACCCTTTCATTATCCCCCACAACAGACCCCTAAGAAGCTGATTTAAAATGCTATCCAAAGTGGCAAGTTGCTGCTAAATATTTTGATATGTATAGGGCATTTTCATATCCATGTCCTATGTAGAGAATCTGTAGGTGTCCTCTTGGAAAATGCCGGTGACCTAATGTAGCATAGAATCAGCATGAGTATTTGGCACTCCTCCACAACTCGAGAAGGTCATTTGTCAGGGCTTTCTGAACTATGTCAGGCTAGGTCCTGGTCTAAAATAAAGATATAGTATAAAATGTAGTTTGCAGTTTGAAGTTTGTCATCGTACATTACCTGGTTATTGTTCTCAGAATTAGCTCTATTAGTTAAAGAAAAGCTCAGTCCTAGTGTATCATGAATTTAGTTTCCAAGATCATGAATTTAGTTTCCATGTGAGTTATTTAGCTGTATTCTATTGCATTATCACAGATTGCTCTTTTAATCCTGTTAGAGGCTTTGTGAGCATCTTCTCTTTTGAAAAAGAGAGTTCTGATCAGTGTCATTGCAGCCCCCTCTACTAGAATATTGTAAAGCCCATACCCAAGGGCCCACACCCAAGAATGACAACAGCACATTAGATGACAAGCACCCCAAACCTAAAGTTATTATTTATTTGAATATGTTTCTGGGTACAGATGAAGTGCTCTTGGCTTCTAGTAGAATCATGTTGTATGGTGTGAGTCCTCAATTGATCACTGAAGCCAAGGCCTTTGTAGGCTGAATTTTTGTGAGGTTGTCCACTGTGATAAGAATAATCCAGCACACAGGGTATTCAGCTACATCATGACAGAGGACACAGCTTTGCTAGCTTTTGCCTGAATAAATTGCACTGAATTACTCGTAGACTTTATAGATTGTATATAATTGCTTGTTTGTTCTGCATTTTCTATGTTGGAAGACCATTTAACTCAGATTATTTGGCTTTGTGTGTGAACACCAGTACATTATCTTGAGTAATGTTGGAACTGAGTTCATATAAACTGTTTCTTATGTTGTTTTCATCCTACTTCCTTCCTTTTAGAGACTCCAAGAGTAGAAACATCCATGGGTACTGGAATTGGGTAATTAGAATGATTTGGAAAAACCTGCCAGTAGGTCACCCAGGATGCTGCCTGATAGTGTCTGACAGCTGACGTAGAGTGTGAACTGAGTGGCAGGATGAAACTCTGCTTGCTTAATTCAACATTCTCCATGGCTAGCCCTGTGCTGACACATGCAGATGAATGTCTTATAGCATTTTCCTTCTTATCTACTTTAATTCTATCATTATATAGTTAGAAAACTGAAAGAACTTTCTTGAGAGTTGTAAGGCTGTAACTTCAGGGTTATGTGTAGTTCTACTTAGCTTCCAATTTAGCATTTTAGGAAAACTGCTATTATAGCAAACGGCTGCTATTTGCTATGAGCAAAAGAAATTCTGAATTTTGTCAATGATTTAATTAATATTATGATTAAAAAACCCACAGTTAATCTAATGAAACACAAATGGAGAAAAAAAAGTGTCATTGCTTTCATTGCCTAGCAGGTGTTCTCTAAATGTGATGTGTTAGTGCCATTTTTTAAGTCACTGGCAAATTCTAGCTGCTGTCTATTTTTAGTTTTATTTCCAAGACTAGGGTCATCAAAGTCCCTGAGCACAGCTATAAATTCTGACACAGTTATCTTTGTATTAGTAGGAAGAGATTAGGCTATGTTTGAGCAACAGACCCTGAAACATTAATAGCTTAACATACACAAGTCTAGTTTTTGCTCGTGCAAAGTCAGCTGCCTGTCCACCAGCTCTCCAGGGTAGCTCTCTTTATGCAGTGACTTGGGGAATACACTCTGATCCCGTCTTGTGGCTCTTTAGTCTTAAATGTGGCTTTTAGTTCCCTGTGACATGGAAAAGAAAGAGACCTAAAGAGCTTGAACCTACTTTTTTGCTTATAGCTCATAGTCCAGAGCTAACTAGGGAATGTGTGTCCAGGTAAATGAGGATGAAAGGGGACCTGTTAAACACAGAGCATTATCACGACCATACTTTCAGTTCATTCTCTTCACTTTCATTCCCTGGACTTCATCACTTCATGTTCAGTTGCCTGCAGTTGTCTGCATACTGTCTTCCTGGTTTTGGTCTCTGACATCTATAGCACATTCTGAATGTTGCTGCCAGAACAATCTTCTTTAAACACTGCTTTATATCAGTTCTTTGCGGCAACATCTTCAACCGTCCTTCCTCCACCATTGATTATGTATACTCTCTACATTTCCCAGTATGTGTCAGGTAAGACTTTATTGTTTGGCTCCAGGCTACATTTCTAAGCTTATCCCTATGCATCTATCTCCAACATGAACACTCAACTTGAATTCCCAACTCCAGCATTAAACTCATGCTTTTCTAAACATGCATTGCCCAAGTCTACCTCTGCATCATAATTTTCACTCTGCCTTCTGTCTCTATCTATTCCTGAGTGTTCCTAGTGCAGGAGTCCAAGATAATTGCTCTATCTCTGCGGTATGCTCATTCTATCTATTATTTGTGTCATTCAGCTGGCATTCCTGACTCTTATCATTACTTAACTCTTTGTGGGTATTTGTCTTATCTCTTCTACTAGGTCACTTGCAGAACAGGTGCTATATATACTCTTGTACATCCTAAAGATCTCTGGAAGATGCTAAATACACAGTAGTGTGTGGTAAGATTTATTGAGAAGAATAGATGCCTGAATGATTGACTAGGTATTCTTAATTTGCTTTATATGATCCATAAGCTTTGGTTCCTTATAAAGTTAATGTTAACATTATGATGGGATTTATACTTTTATTTTGAGTGTGAGGTCTGTGGCTTAGAAGTCTTAAGATGAATATTGTGACTCCTAGTGATACTATCTTTGCTTGGTTTTTATAAACAGAGCTTTAAAGTCTTTTCATTAATGGCCCAGGCAAGTTCATGGTTCATAGTAGTAAATGTTGGTGCTGTATTATGCTTTAAATCAATGTCTTAATACCATGATTAGGAAGGGGCTACACAGGTAACAGCACAAGCCTTTGGAGCCAGACAGTTGTGGGTTCAAATCCTAGAACCTGCAACTAGTGGCTCTGTGGCTTTGGGGACTTGGCTGTCTTGAATGTGTTTCTGTAAAATGGTAAGAATAACTACCTCTATCACAGAATTGTTGAGATGATGAAACAACAAAGTCTACAAGACACTCATCACAGTGCCTGACAGCTACTGCTCAAAAATAGTTAATTTACCACTCACATTATTTAAGAAAATATAAATATCACTTTATTGGTTTGTACAAAGTCACATTTATCTTTCTGTAGTTTCTTTGCAAAACAGGCAGGTGGATGAATCTATTCACAAAGGGGGCTCTATCCAAAATAATTTTGGCAGTAGGTGCCCCACCAAAACTCACATGCTAGGGCCACTGTACAGGTATGAAAAAGCCACCTCTACTGGTCCAGTAGGGTGTTGAACCTGTTCCCTGTGGTGACTGCAGGCCCAGCCTGAGTTATGAGAGATATGGTTTATTGCGGGAGGAGACTGTGATGTGACGACCTTGACCACAGTTGCTCCTAGAATCAGGTAGGGTCATAATGGCTATTGACAGGCAGAGGGCAGCTCCATTTAGAACATCAAAATAAATGGTAAGAAAAAGTAAGAAAAGGAAGACACTTTGGTTCATGCCCAGTCTTGTTTTGTTATGCTTCCTAGCAGATCAGCTGAATGAGAATTTAATTCATTGTGAATACTGGCAGGGTGCTGGGGAAAAATGGAATTTACAAACATTTTGAATTACCGTGAAGCTTGTGAAATTGTATGCACTGCTCTGTTTCATATGTTTTCATGGGTGTGATGCCTCGTTTCAATAGGGGGAGTTGAGGCTGCAAATAGTGGGGGTTGAGGCTGCTGTGAGCAGGATTTGGAACTCTATTATATTCTAAAACATTTAACAGATTTATCTGAGTTTTAAGGGACGAAAAACTTCAACAAGTATACAGAGAAAAATGTGGAAGATAGGATTTGATACCAAGTCCAAAATGCCCATTCATGGAAAAAAATGAAGGGACAATGGAAGTGGTGAGTGGTGATACTTTCTTCCTTTAATGTATCCAAGCTTTTGCTTTCCTTTCCTGACTTCTGAAAACCGAGTGCCTGGCAAGAACTACCAATGATTTATTGAAACTACATTTTCCTTACCCACCATAGAAACAAATCATTTCTGTAGTGGGTAAATTATACAAAGCACTAGTGCCTTAGCGACTTTAACGGTTTAGACTTTCAAATTTAGTATTTCTAAATTTTGAACATTATAAATCCCTATAAATCTGGATTATAAACAAACTTTCCTTGTCTCTGGGTTAGATCTGGGTACAAAAATAGAATCCATTTTCTTGCATTTTGGGTAGGATCTAAAATTACTCTCCTAAGGTTGGAGTTTCCTATTTTTCTAAATCAAGACAAGAATAGAGGATATGGAATAAAAAGGGGTGATTCTAAACTGAGTTCAAAAAGTCAGTAATTGAGAATGGTCATGAGGCCTGAAATAGGAAAGCTGGATTTATTTTCTTAAAAAGACTTCCTCATTGCTTCCCTAGGAGCAATGTAAATAGCCATCTCATAGATAAATGGTGAGAGAATCTTATCAGGCTTCTAACTTCTCACTTTTCCTGACTCCAGTGCAAGCATTGATAGGTGACAGTTCATGAGATAGTAATAAAAGGCAGCAGGCATTGGTGAAAGAGACGCTGGAGCCAGCATCAGAGCTGGAGTTAATCCCTGGCCCCAGTCCACTTCAAGAAAATATAATTCAGGTGAGAAGCAGTGTGCTTGCTGTGCAAAAGAATAGTTTCAAGAGATGCTTCCTAGGTCTTCCCTATTAAACCCTCACCATACCCTGATCCATCTATTTAGAAACTCTGAGGTTGGCATTGCCTTTTGGGGCTTGGCCAATCTATTGGTTAGGAATTGCTAAGAATAGGCCAGAACACAGTGCCCAAACCCTTACCATACTGAGGTCCAGGCTGGGGTCACGAAAGGAACACAGGCAGGATTTCTTATCAAAACAAGCTGGCCAACCATGAAGTAGGAGTGAGAGGAGGGAAAGACAGGTGCCAGGTGATGCAGAGGTAAGAAAGTCAGGCAACTCAGTCCATTTCTCAGTCCTGAGCATCTTCAGAGAAAGGCAGAGAGCAATACTGCTTTTTGAATTATGTGACTCGGGGCTTCCCAGGTAACTCGCTCTAGTCTTTAAAAGAGCAAAACAAACAAAAATTCTTCTTGAGGAAAGCAAAGCTTTATGCAGAGAACCTAATAAGAATCTCCAGAGTTTGCATGTCACAGAACAACTGTTTATAAGTTACCTTCTTCCTCCTTACCTGTGCCTGGGGACTTTTCTTTCTTGTCTTTTTCCTCTTGTTCCTATTTCTGTTCCCTTGCTCCTGCTTGCTTGCCCTTCTTTGTATTTCTTTACACCTGGCAGCAACCATACTCTTTCTTGATCCTGCTAAGGTTAAACGTTGTTAGGGCCGAATTTAGAATTTCTCTAATTTAAAAAAAATTCTAATAAGGCCCAGATTTCAATCATGGCTGCAGGTGAGTTGAAGACTATAACATATTCTAAAATTTGATTTGCATGGATATAAATGTGTATAAGGATATATTCACATTACATTCTTGAAAAAAGTCATTCTAATGAATTATTGAAAGAATTAGGTCAAATAAGGATTGCATGTTGTGTAGGCAGATGCATTTTAAAATTAAACAGTGACTTTTAGAAGTATCTGGTGACTCTTCAATAATACCTGGTTTTCCAAACAAAATTAAAACGAAGGCTTTCTTTCAAATGTTCTTTATCTCAATTTCATTTAATTTCCTAGGAGAGTTAGTGATTTGCCTAGCACTTTTTGTTTTGTTGTTTAGCCTAATATATGCTCAGTTTTCTGTTTAACTAGTTTGTTGTTGTTGCTTTTCTTTTCCGACAAGTTTTCAGAGTGGAATTCTTAGAAATGCTTAGTGAAACTACCCTATGGCCCATTTTACCAACTATCAGATCTTTCCCTAAAGACATAACAGTAAGGAAAATAGGAAAATATTTCCTATTTCTTCTGGAAGAAGGCAGATATTTATTACGTATTCTGCTTAGTAATATCACTCCCTTAAGAGACTGAGGGCATGGTCTCAATTTTTCTTAAACAAGTCTTGGGCCTGCTTGATGTAACCTTTGGGGATTTAACACGTCAGCCAATGAGCCACAGACCACAAATCTGTAGGCACCCGACACTGAAAAACAGCTAAGCATTTATACTGTACATAAAACTTTGAATGTGCTCTTATGCTCTAAGGACTCTTTTAATCCATAGGGTGTCTTAGCTATGATGGTGGTCTCTGAGCCAGTGGATGATTGCTTCTTTTTACTACTCTTTCTCCACAATAATTGCATGAATCGGATTGTCATGCCATAAGCACGGGAATAGGATACTTAACTGAGAATAATATCTCAAATGACATTTAAATGTTTTGCTCTATGAGATTGGATTAGCAGATTTACTATATTTTATTTTAAAGCTTTTTATTATGTTACTGTATTATTGAATAACTACCTTCCATATGGTCCAATAATAATTAAGATGTTGGATTGATAGATTGAATCAGCAAGAGGCTTAAAGCAAGTGAGGCTTAACCTATTTTGGTAGTTTTGATCACATTTCTCATGCCATTTAAATACTATTAAATGATTTGGAACTGGTTGACTGATATTTTCCCTGTTTTCTGCTATTTACTTTCTTCTATTTTTTTTAAAAAAAATAACAGTGATTAAAAGCAAAAGTGACAAAATGGACACTGGTAATTCATTCAGTGTGATGAGAATCCACGAATAGGACCCAAGTTTATTTTTCAGCTATAGCCTTTTGGGACAGTTATGTAACCACTATGTTCCTGGCCCTTCCTCATGTCTGCAGCTTCTCAACCTGCTCCTCTCCTATTTGTTCTCCACACGAAACTTCTCCCACATCTTTCTTCCCACCACTGGACTTTGTGTAATTTGTTTCTTCTGCTTTGGACATTCTTTCCTATCCTCATTACCTTCCAAATTCGTCATCAGCACCACTTGTCCAGCAATCGATTGCTGATCTCCCTGGCTGCATCTAATCCACCTATGATAGGATCTCATTGCAGACTGCACTTGTCCTTCATAGCACTGTGGCAGCTGCAGTTTCAGGTTTGTTTGTGTGAACCTTGGCGAAAGTATTTCTTCCTACTAGACTGTAAGCCAAATGAAGGCAAAAGTAGGAATAGTGTCTGTTTCTAGTTCCCTAGCATGGATTCCAGCACAGAGTTTTACATATTTGTTGAATGAATAACATAAGTGAATGAATAAACACAGCAGGTAAAGAAAGGTATAATTTTTGTTTGTTTTTAAGAGACAGAACCTTGTCAGTCTAGTACTTCACTTGGTCAAATACCTCTTTTGGTAGAAAAGAAAATTATATAGATTGGTATATAGCAGGATGAATTCAGTTTAAAGAAAAAACGTGAAATTCAGTAGAAATAGTCTTTAAATTCTAAACAGAGAAATTGAAACGAAGTTATATTCATACTGCATGTGGTTATAGTTTTTTCTTACGTATATTGATGTATACATGTTTAAATATAATACCTTTACTTAACCATCTACTGTATACAGGCAATCAACTGGATGTTAGAGGGGAAACAAATAGCTAATATCTTTGCATAGGTACTGCAGTAGGTACTGTCACATATTTTATTACATTTATTTCTATAACAGTTCTTTTCTTTCAAAATGACTCAGAGAGATTAATAACATTCCAAATATGACAAAACTTGTAAGAGGTTCAATTGGGAATTGTTCCTTTTTGCAGCCCTGTGAATACACCTAATGGTCCTCCAATTATGGAGGCGGTAGTTGGCCAGAGTTTCCAGCTGCTCACCTCTGATGTTCATCACTATGTTTGTACCCTGGCCATGCTCTCTGAGGGCAGTTCACAGACAATGACTGAGCACAGCAGGAGTTCTAAGGTACACTTGTTCCTGAGACTCATGGACCCCCCTCATTGAATGACTGTGACTTGAGGACTCCCAAATGGCTTTATTAACCTTCTTTAGAATGTGAATTCTAGGAAGCTCCCACCCAAACGTCCCTCACTGTCTCTGCATCAGACTTGCATCTGGTAGCTCTGCTAGCTTTCCTACCCTGCTCAAAATGTTTACATGTTTAATCCTGTGTTGGCATCTGATTCTTGGAGAATCCAGACTAAACTCATCCTTTCATCAAGAAGCCCCTGAGAAGAGAAGGAAATAAATAACAACTTAGCCATAAGTTCTTTGCTAAGATCCATGTCAAGAAAGATATTTCCTAGGTTTTCTTCTAGATTTTTAATAGCATGAAGTCTTACCTTTAACTCTTTAATCCATCTTGAGTTAATTTTTGTGTGTGGTGAAAAGTAGGGCTCCAGTTTCATTATTCTGCCTATGGCTAGCCAGTTATCCTAGCACCATTTGTTGAATGGGGGGGTCCTTTCTCCGTTGCTTATTTTTGTTGAATATGTTGAAGATCAGATGGTTGTAGTTATGTGGCTTTATTTCTGGGTTCTTTGAAACAAGCAAAAACCAAATTACTCCATTAAAAAATGGACAGAGGACAAGAACAGACACTTCTCAAAAGAGGACTTACGAGATGCCAACAAACATGAAAAAAAAAGTTCATTGTCACTAAACATCAGAGAAATGCAAATCAAAACCACAATGAGACACCATCTCACACCAGTCAGAATGGCTATTATTAAAAAGTAAAAAAAACAAAAAGCAAAAAACAAAAAAAAAACAGATGCTGTTGAGGCTGCAGAGAAAAGGAAGTGCTTATACACTGTTGGTGGCAATATAAATTAGTTCAGCCACTGTGGAAAGCAGTTTGGAGATTTCTTAAAGAACTTAAAGCAGAACTACCATTTGAACCAGCAATTTCATGACTGGGTATATATACCCAAAGGGATCATTCTACCAAAAACATACGTGCACTAATCTGTTCATCACAGCACTATTCACAATAGCAAAAACATGAAATCAACCTAGGTGTGCATCCATGGTGAATTGGATAAAGAAAATGTGGTACATATACATCGTGAAATACTATGTAGCTATAAGAAACAATGAAATTGTGCCTTTTGCAGCATTACGGATGCAGCTGGAGGCCATTATCTTAAGCGAATTAACACAGGAACAGAAAACCAAATATCACATGTTCTCACTTGTAAGTGGGAGCTAAACACTGAGTGTACATGGACATAAAGATGGCAACAGTAGACACTGAGGACTGCTAGACAGGGAAGGGAAGGAAGGGAGTATGGGCTGAAAAACTACCTATGGGTACTATGCTCACTGTCTCAGTGACAGGAATATCCACACCCTAGATGTCAGCATCACACAATCTACCCATGTAACAAACCTTCACGTGTACCACCTGAATCAAAAATAAAAGTTGAAATTATTATTATTATTATTATTATTATTTTTGAGACGGGGTCTCGTTCTGTCACCCAGGCTAGAGTGCAGTGGCACAATCTTGGCTCACTGTAACCTCCACCTTCAGGGTTTAAGTGATTCTCCTGCCTCAGCCTCCTGAGTAGCTGGGATTACAGGCACCCGCCACCATGCCCAGCTAATTTTTGTATTTTTAGTAGAGACGGGGTTTCACCATGATGGCCAGGCTGGTTTTGAACTCCTGAGCTCAGGCAGTCCACCTGCCTCGGCCTCCCAAAATACTAGGATTACAGGTGTGAGCCACTGCACCCAGCGAAAATTATTTTTTTTGAAAAATAACATAAACTCTAGAATTAGAAAGATCTCGATTTGAGTCCTGATGTTTATAATTAATAGCTGTGTGAAATTAAGAAAGTTTTTAACCTCTGTGAGTCTTGCTTCCTCATACATAAAATGTGGTTAACAACACCTGCAGCATGGATTAAATAAGATTATTTATGCAAAGAGCAAAAACAAAAAATAAATTGCTTCTCCAAATAAGCAAAGATCATGAAGATTAGGATTTGGGCATTTTAATGGATGTTTAGTTCCCAGGTGGACAGACATTTTAAAAGTATGTTAGAGAGGGTTTTGTTATAAAATCACCTATTTTCATTGGGCTACAAAATGAATTTGGCTGATAGTGTTTCAATAGAGAATATAGTCTCAGAATTTATACCTTGTGCAGTGCTAATATAGATAATACTATAGTTGTGTGCAAAATTTATTGGCCAGAATATTTTTGTCCAGTAAAGATGAAGATTAATTTGACTGAGTCAGAAATACTTGCATGAAATTTATCGTATAAAATTATGAGATAGTCACATAGTCAAAGAAAATTATCTTTTTAAACTCTGGCATTTATGATTATTTCAAAATCCCTAATAGATGCCAGTTATTGATGAGTTCTCCCCTCTGACATTTATCATTCTGTGGTTGTTCAGTGTAAAGATTCCAGAACAGTACGTGTACTTCAACAGTACTTCGTTTGGTAAGTTTGTCACTTTTATCTCCAAATTTTGATGGGAATTCTTTGTCCATATGAACTTAATATTATAAAAACATATTGTTGAGTACATTTTTTTTTTTTTTTTTGAGACAGAGTTTCGCTCTTGTTGCCCAGGCTGGAGTGCAATGGTGCGATCTCAGCTCACCGCAACCTCTGCCTCCCAGGTGCAAGAGATTCTCCTGCCTCAGCCTCCTGAGTAGCTGGGATTACAGGCACCCACCACCATGCCCATCTAATTTTTTGTGTGTTTTTAGTAGAGACAGGGTTTCTCCAGGTTGGTCAGGCTGGTCTCGAACTCCCGACCTCAGGTGATCCTCCCGCCTTAGCCTCCCAAAGTGCTGGGATTACAGGCATGAGCCACCACGCCCAGCCTAAATTTCTTTGTATAAAGCAGAGTGATAGCTTAAATCAGAGAATACAAATTACCTGATGATGCTCTCCTGGTGTTTATATGATTTTCTTCAACATAAGATGGTCAGCTTTATTCGCCCTCTGCTTTCTGCCAATGAGTTTTACAGAAGTAATTTGGCTCTCTAAACAAGCAGTCAAGGAAACAAACAAACAAACACATGAACAAAACCAGCAGAGCAAAACAAACCAACAACAAAGCCCTGTTTCTAAAATACAATTCATAATAGTTTTATTGAAATGTAGAAGTCAGCAGCTTCTGCCTTCAGTCCACAGTGCATCAACTGGTTTCCCTTGAACTTTTGCATAGTGGTTTTTTAGCTCTGTGTAGACTCCTCAGGACAATGGTGAGGGTGTTCCAAACAAAAGCACTTCTGACTTTGTTGTTGAATTTAGGTATGAGAATCTATGGTCAAAGGGCCCTACAAAGAAAATCATAAACAAATGTGCAGCAAAGGAAAACATTTGAACTGCACATTTACAATAATGGCTTCTGATACACTTAGTAACTCTTGAGTGGGAGTTAGGCATCAGTGTGTGGAGTAACAATAGGAATAATCAATGAACAGAGGAGAGATGTTGAAATTAGATTGAGCAGAAAAACATGGCTAAAGCTTAGAATGTTCACCAATATTATGAAGTCCAAAAATTCTTCAATTTCACATTGAAGAATATGAAATTTGTTCACAGCATTTGGGGTGATACTGAATTTGACTGAATATTTAATAAGCGGGTAAAGTTAGCACACAAGTGAATATGTTTGCAATATATTTTGCCTTTATTTGTTTTTCTCATAGGACAAAGGAAATTGAATTATATTAGATTGTGTAGGATAATGTATGCTATTGTAAATTCCCAAGTTTTGCAGTAAATTTAACATTACAATAAAATATTGTCCATTAATAGCCATAGCAAAACATCCGTTGATATAGTTTACTGCATCATTGCGTTTTTGCAAATCTGAAGTGGAGAATAGGATAGTAATGACTAGCATCAGAAATTGTTGCTAATTTCCTAATTTGCATAATGTATCTCTAACAAACTGGATTGTCAGTTTATAGGAGACACCAAATGTTCATATAATGAAGTTTAAAAAAAAATTATCAGCTGAAACATGGCCTAGTTGCTTGGCCAAGCTGGGTGGTACGATGTTTCCTTGGGATACTGCCATGGTAAACCCTATAAATATTTTAAACCCTTTTAATTGGAATTATCAAATGTTAACCTGACAGTAGTATGTTAGAAGTGAATATAGTGTTGTGAAATATTAGTAGTCTTGATTTTTAAATCAATATTTTATGATTGCAGGTAAGTTAAAGAAAAAAGACTAATATAGCAACATTGCTTTGAGGTCTATGTGTGGTACATGGTTCCTGACACTTCTAACATTTCTAAAATGCCTTGGGTTACACTCAGCTATTATACTTGGCAAACAGGATGAATGCCAACACAAAGAGAAGTTTGACTTTATTCAAGATGATAAACTTAGCCTCTCACACCTCTGTATGTACTTGTTCTCTAATCTGCCTCCAGAATCAATATAAATGCTTTTATTCATTCCCCAAATAATCTCTAACCTGACCCCAGTTTGTCTCCTCTACTACTTACCTCCTGCACCAGCCTTCTGATTGTTCTTTTATTTTATTTATTAATTTAATTTAATGTATTGAGACAAAGTCTCACTCTATTACCCAGGCTGCAGTGCAGTGGCATGATCTTGGCTCACTGCAACCTCCCCCTCCCGGGTTCAAGTGATTCTCATGTCTCAGCCTCCTGAGTAGCTGGGATTACAGGTGTGCACCACCACAATGGGCTAATTTTTGTATTTTAATACAGATGAGGTTTCACCATGTTGTTCAGGCTGGTCTTGAAACACAAGAGCCTCGGCCTCCCAAAGTGCTGAGTTGCAGGTGTGACCACCACACCCAGCCCTGATTGTGCTTTTAAATTAACTATATCTGGTCTCATCACAGCCATGTAGCTCATGCAGTTTCTCTTGCCATCTCATCCCTGTTCTAATATTTGAGGACATGACAAAAAATATAAATCAGGCAGACCATAATTATATAATGTTTTTATTGGCTTATACAGCACTTAATTGTTTGAGTTAATTGACACTATTTAAAAAGTCAGTATTTGTTACATGTCAAACTAGAATTCTAGATTCTCTTGAAAAATTTGGTAACACTGTAGGTACCTTCCTACCCAGCAATATTCAGCTGACTTTGATAGGCATTTGAGTTTGCAACCTGTGAATTTACATTTTGTCCCTTATTTAAGGCCCATGGTATTTCATTCTCTCCAGAAAAGTTTTTCTGTTTCTTCTAGCATTTTAAAACTCCTATGAGCTAATTATCTCTAACTTTTATTTAGCTTTTAGCACTAATGCTTCATAGTGTCAAGTGCATTTTGTGTGCCATTTTGTCTCCTCTATGCTCATAGTAAATTTTTTGAAGGTAGGCGCTTTGTCTGATTTTTTTTTTTTTTTTTTTGAGACAGAGTCTCATTCTGTTGCCCAAGCTGGAGTGCAATGGTTTGATATTGACTCACTGCAACCTCTGCCTTCTGGGTTCAGGCGATTCTCCTGCCTCAGCCCCCTGAGTAGCTGGGATTACAGGCACCCACCCCTATGCCCGGCTAATTTTTGTATTTTTAGTAGAGATGGGGTTTCACCATGTTGGCCATGCTGGTCTCGAGCTCAATCCCAAGTGATCCATCTGCCTCAGACTCCCAAAGTGCTGGGATTACAGACGTGACCAACTGTGCCTGGCCTTGTTTGACCCTTTGTGTCAACACACAGAGCCTAGGACAGCGCAGCTCTGCTCTGCCAGTGTTTGTCTATTAATTACAGTTTTTTTTTTTTATTTTTGCAACAGAGTTTTGCTCTTGTTGCACAGGCTGGAGTGTAATGGCGCGATCTCAGCTCACTGCAACCTCTGCCTCCCGGGTTTCAGCAATTCTTCAGCCTCAGCCTCCCGAGTAACTGGGATTATAGGCGCTAGCCACCACACCCCCATGCCTGGCTATGTTTTGTATTTTTAGTAGAGATGGGGTTTTACCATGTTGGTCAGGGTGGTCTTGAACTCCTGACCTCAGGTGATCCACCTGCCTCGGCCTCCCAAAGTGCTGGGATTACAGGCATGAGCCAACATGCCCGGCTAATTACAGTTTTATATAGCAATCATTATTATTATCATAAATACTCAAATACCTTCAGTGTATCTAGTAGACCCACTCCTTAATGAAAGTACATTCTAATATTAAAAACATTCAAATTTAGAGCAGAAAAATATTTGGCATTTTGCAATTCTTCCTACTAAGTTAAATTTTTTTTTTTTTTGGTAGTGCCTTGGCTTAATCTGTAATGGTAAAAAGTTTTTGTGTGGCAGATACTTGAAGAGAATGACAATTGGAACTATTCTTTTTAAATGTAAA
The DNA here is from genome assembly GCF_028885655.2 of Pongo abelii. Classification (NCBI taxonomy): domain Eukaryota; kingdom Metazoa; phylum Chordata; class Mammalia; order Primates; family Hominidae; genus Pongo; species Pongo abelii. Next base: position 77,351,281 of record NC_071993.2, read on the forward strand.
TGTGTATTTGTACATTGAAAAATATTGATTTTAAGAGATATAGTAGACTCATATTGCATGTTCAGAGTATTTTATTTATTTTGTTCATTCATACTTGCTTTTTGTTCCCAATAACGACATGGTGAGGCTTGAACTTAGACGTGAGAGCTATTTTTTATTTCAGTCTTGGCTAGAAGAGCAATCTACCTCAGAAAATAGAGGAGAGGAGTCAGGTGCTTTGTGTTCTTCCTCTCTGTACCCTCATCCTCTGAAGCCAAAGTTACATTCCATAAAAATAACACAGAATGTGAGAGCTAATAGAGCCTTAGTTTATCCTTCTTTCTATCTCCCCCTGGAATGTCCTGGGCAGTGCCTTATTTCCCATTTGCAAATGCGAGGACAATATGCAATTAAGGGCTTCAACCTTGTCATTGGTTTGGAGTTAGCCATTAATAACTTTCTGTGAATTATTCAATAGAAACAAAGTAAAAGCATGTCTACCCTGTGGAACCTCAGGACAGAAACCCAGAGGAGCATTTACTTAATAACAAAATGCTAATACACATGTAGTTTTAGAGTTGTTTCAAAGAGAAAACTTTCATGCTGAAGATAATGAAAATGTATATAGTTATTGTATTATTCTGTTTTCACACTGCTGATGAAGACATACCTGAGACTGGGTAATTTATAAAAAAAAGAAGTTTAATGGACTTACAGTTCCACGTGGCTAGGGAGGCTTCACAATCATGGCAGAAGGTGAAAGGCACATCTTACATGGCAGCAGACAAGAGAGAAAATGAGAGCCAAGGGAAAGGAGGAACCCCTTATAAAACCATCAGATCTCATGAGACTTATTCACCACCATGAGAGCAGTATGGGGGAAACCACATCCATGATTCAATTATCTCACATCAGGTTCCTCCCACAACATGTGGGAATTATGGGAGCTACAATTTAAGATGAGTATGGGAGAGGACACAGCCAAACCATATCAGTCATGTTAGTTTTCCGTCTATCAGCTATTCTTTTTCTTTTTTTCTTTTTCCTTTCACTAGTGTTTGAGTTAGGATAATTTTGCTATAAATGAAATTTCATCATTTGAACAGTTCTGCCATGGGAGTGCCAGAAAATTTATAATACCTTGTGGCTCCTACCCAATACCCTATAATTACCATTCAGTGTGAGTTCTTGGTAGATATGTACATAACACATTTTATATTTTGTAGAGCCAAATAAAATACGTGTTTCAAATATTAAGTCTCTATTTTGCAATAAGGTATTCAACCAGTTGTCATTAGGTCAACATTCATTGTATATCCACACAATAGATGAGGAGACAATTACTTATTTTTGTAAAATGGTCAAAAGTTGCACAAAATAAAAGCCTCCAAAAAGCTAGATGTTGAGCAATTATGATGATGTGTAGGCAACATTGTAAGCTCTAGGGGGGATGCAAAGGTGAAGACCTAATCTCTTTCTTCAAAGATCTCATGATCAAGGGAAGAAGATAAAAAACAAAAGCAGATCATTGAAAACACAGTCCTATGAGTGCTGAACTGAGCATCCTCTTGGTATAGAAGGACAAGACCCTGCACTGACAGGCAGGAGTCCTGAGGTTAGGCTGTGTCCTGCTGTTAACTAGCTTTGTGACTATGTGAAGTAACTTAACTAGCTTTGTGACTATGTGAAGTCAGTCAAATTCCCAGGACATCATTTTCTCAAGGTGTAGTGTTAGGTGGATATGAACTAGATAACCTTTATATTTATTTTAATTTCTTTGATTTTTCTGCATTTCTGTGATTCCATATTTAGGTATAGGCAATTAAGAGTATAGGTAAGAATGTATAAAGCTATAAATGAAATTAACACATTACAAATCAATAATATTAAGGGCAAAAGCAAAACATAAATTTTATTTTTCCTAAAACCACCTGAAAAAATACGTATTACATATTACTTTTATTCAAATGTTCAACTTATGGTGTATTTTAATAATATATCATCTCTATGCAGAATCACTGTCAAATTTTCCCCTTAAGAATATAATCTTCTCTTTGCTATCTAGTGATTTGAGCTAAAAATAAATATTGTTAAAATCAATACTAAATAATGTGGATAGCTGAAAATGAAAAAGGAAATATCTTGTGTGAATACATCTTCTGTGAATTTTTTCATTACGTTTATATATTTTATATAATATAATTGCATATGGCAATTATTTGATTACATAAATTGTGCCAAGAACATAATTAAGTATAATTATGAAAATATGAAAATTATATGCATGAAGTGGCTAATTAAAATTTATTTCAAGGAATCGAGAATATTCAGCAAGAAAAAAGACATTAATGAAACATTGTGGTTGTGATAAAAGCACACATACTAGAAATTACTGTTCAGGACTGAGTCTCTGATTATTTACTGACAAAATGCTGGCACCTGTGTATTTATGTCTTTTTAACATGATGATAGAAATACCTACTCTGACCATATTTCTACTATGTAGCTTGTATAAACTATGGTCAATGAAAATTTGCCTGGAGTAAAATGATACTTCCTTTCGGAACTGCACTCACACACACACACACACACACACACACACACACACACACACCATGCCTGTTAAATGATAGCATTCATAAATGTTAGACTCATAAAGAACATTAACAATCTACTTCAATATCTGTATTTTATAAGTATGGAAAAATGATGTCTTAAGAGGTTAAATGATTTTTTTTTTGGTGTCATACCAAGAGTTGCATAATTGGGACCCTCAATCCTTTTCTCTTTCCAATATTTTATGGTTTTTCTCTAAAATATGCCACTCTAACCGCTGAGGAGAAAAAGCAAAACAATTTCATTATACTATAAAATACCTAAATGTATACAATTCCATATTTTAATATAACAATCATTTTTATAACAGACATTTTATATTGCATTTTCATGGGCATAAAAAGATATATATGTATTTTAGGTTTTCTATGTATATTAGGAAGCTATTTAATTTATCTAAGTCTACATAAAATATCTAAAAGCAAGTCTATGTTAATGAGCACTCCATAACAGAATTTGAATATGAGAAGTTCTATTGCAGTGTTTGCAATGTTGCAAAATAGAAACTTTTTTTTTCTAGATAATGAAACCAAAATAAATTATTTCAGATCAACATACAAAATAGGGATGACTAGCTAGGTCAAATTTCAATTAATGTTAGCATACAAAATATAATTATCAGAATAATTTCTTTAGTGCGTGTTAACATGATATCCTAGCTCATTTTGTTTGCTATAACAGAAGCCCACAGACCAGGTAATTTATACAGAAAAGAAATTTACTTCTGATAGTTCTGGAGGATGGGAGAACTAATATCAAGGTGCTGTGCTCTGATGACGGCCTTCTTACTGTGTCATTACATGGGAAGTTGGAAGGGGAGGAGAGTACAAGAGAAGGTGAGCAAGAGGGGGCAAAATTTACATTGATAACAAACCCACTCTCATGATAACTAACTAATTCCCATGGTAACTAACCAACTCCTGTGATAACAACATTAATCCTTTCGTCAGATCTCTCCTGACCTAATCCCATTTTATTAGGCCCCATCTCCCAACACTGTTGCATTGGACATTAAGTTTCCAACACATGATCTTTGGGAAATGTATTCCAACCATAGCATATGAGCTATCTGCCTATTAGATCTATATAATCTAAAAACAATAATGGCATAGAAAATCATGCACATTAATCACATACTTGAATAACCTTAATATGACTCATGAAATAGGTAAAGCAGCTTATGATGGTAGAATTTTGGTAGAAATTGACACAAAATAAACAGAAAAGCTGTTAATTACCTCAATGCCATTTCTACATATGACTGAATTCTGTGATAAACTATATTTTGTTAGGTGCTCTGTGCATTATGAAACATTTCTTACCAACTATGTGAGATGACCCCCATTTCTGAAGAAATCTTCTATGTCCACACCAGATCACTAGGAGGTCTCCTCCTAGTGACACAATTAGACACCCTGTTGCTAAATTTCACTCTCAACTTCTGACTAACATGCCTGATTGCTTATTCAACCTCCCCACTTGCTTGTCCGTACATTTCTCAAAATAAAATGCTCTAAAGCTGAACTTCAAATTAGCCCTGCAAATCAGCTCAAGCCTTTCCCATCTCAGAAACTGAAAAATCTATTCCTCCAGTTTTGGCCCAAGGACAAAAGGCCTGTGAGATAATTTTCAACTTATTTCATTTTCTCCAGCTCCTCATCAGCAAATCCTGTTGGCTCAATCTTCAAATGTATATGGACTTTCTCTAATTTTCACCACATCTACCACTACCTCCATAGTAAAAGCCACAAATTTGTCTCTTGCCTGGATTATTGCAAAAGCTTCTTAGCTACTCTCCCTGATTTTATCCCTGTCCCATCCCACTGCAGTCTGACCATGCCATATAGCGGATGATTTTTTAAATAGTAAGTAGAACATACTACTCCTAAGCTTCTGTATTAGTCAGCGTTCTTCAGAGAAACAGAACTAATAGGATGAATACATATATTATATATTGTATTATATATATGTATGTATGTATATGTGTGTGTGTGTGTGTGTGTGTGTGTGTAAAGAATTGGCTCATGTGATTATGGAGACTAATTTACAAGAACTGCAGGTGAGTCAGCAAGATGGAGTCCCAAGAGAGTCAATGATGTCCTTCCAGTCTGAGTCCAAAGGTTTAAGAACAAGAAAAATGGATGTGTCATTGCAGTCTCAAGGATGGCTGGCTTGCAGCTCAAGCGGAGCTGAGGTTTCAGTTTGAGTTCAAAGGCAGGAGAAAGCCACTGTCTCAATTCACAGGTAGTCAGGAGACAAAAGTTTTCCTTACTTTGGGAAAGGGCAGACTTTTGTTATTTAAGCCTTCAACTGATTGGTTATGGCCCACCCATCTTAGGGAAGTCAATCTGCTTTATGCAATTTACCAATTCAAATATGAATCTCGGCCAGTAACCCACCTTCACAGAAATGCTCAGAATGATATTTGATCAAACAGCTGGGAACCATTGTTCTAGTCACATTAACATGTAAAATTAACCATGTCAGCTCCAAACCTCTCGAATTTCATCTTTTACTACAGTCCTCCACTCCTTTTCTGCTCCAGTAATTCTGTCTTTCTTGCTTCTCATTTTTTCCCAGCACACTTTGGTCTTCAAACTTTGTTTGCTTTTTTCTCTCTCTAGAATGGTCTTCTCTTTGATAATGACTTTCTTGCTACCTTCAAGTCTCTGTTCCATATCCCCTCCACAAACAGGCCTTTGTTGACCCTCATTCTAGAGTAGTATCCCCTACCCTAATCACTGTCTGTATCCATTAATGTATGTTATTTTTATTCATACCTCATATTTTTATCTGACATACAGTAAATCCTCACTTAACATCACTGATAAGTTCTTAGAAACTGTAACTTTAGGCAACATACATATAATGAAAACCAGTTTTATCACAAGCTAATTGATATAAACAGGAGTTAGGATTTTAAGCATATTTCTGGTCACAAAAACATCACCAAACTTCTTTTTGTTTTTTTCTTTTTGAGACAGTGTCTCACTCTGTTGCCCAGGTTGGAGTGCAGTGGCGTGATCTCGGCTCACTGCAAACTCCACCTCCTGGCTTCAAGTGATTCTCCTGCCTCAGCCTCCCAAGCAGCTGGGACTATAGCATGTGCCACCACACCTGGCTAATTTTTGTATTTTTAATAGAGATGGTTTTTCACCATATCAGTCTGGCTGATCTTGAACTCCTGACCTCAGGTCATCCGCCTTCCTTGGCCTCCCAAAGTGCTGGGATTACAGGTGTGACCCACAGTGCCTGGCTAACATCACCAAACTTCTAAAGAAATACCCACACCACTTCTAATATTAAACATCGAAATAAATGTGAGCTGTACATACATTTAAGAAATATTAAAGAAACAAGTAAGATAATTATTTACCCAAATTTCGGTGAATCAGTGAGTGATGGTGGTCAAGTGGTGGTAGGTTAAATCAAGGAATAAATGTCTGAAAAGTGAAAATTGTAAGAAGCACCTCCTACCACCATACAGTTCAAAAACAAACAACAAATATGATGGGCCTCAGTAAGCACTTTTGTGCCACATCATTTGTTTTTGTAAAGTTGTATGATTATCACATAATTTATGAATTTTCACAATATGTATCCATCTATCCGTCCATTCATTTACTCATTTTTCAACCTGCTTATTCTAGTTCAGGATCTGAGATGGCTGGAGTGTCACCCAGCAGCTCAGGCACAAGGCAGGAGGCAGCCCAGGACAGGACCCCATTCCATTACATGCAGGGCTCACTCACACACACCCATGCTCATTCATACGGGGACAGTTTTAATATGTCAGTGAACTGTATGTGCACAGCTTTGGGATGTGGGAGGAAACTGGTGTACCCAGAGAAAACACATGCAGACATGGGAAGAACGTGCAGACTCCACACAGATAGTGGTCCCAGTGGGAAGTTCCTTATCAATGTTGTAACAAAACAATGTTGACCAAGAACAATGTTATTCAAGGATCTACTGTAATTCATATTTGTTTATTGTTGTTTTTAATGAAAGTTCTTTTAGGGCAGTGACTGCCTTTACTCATCATAGCACCCTCAGTATTCATCATAGTATCCTAAAACAGTGTCTAGGACAACATTTTATTGTATGAATAACTTTAAAGGAATCATTTGTATATGAATGTTTAAGAAGACATGACTGCAGTGAATTCCCTGAGACCACATTTACAGGGTATCCCTGGCCTCCCCCATGAGAGAGGAGAAGGCTATTAAGTGAACCAGCAAGATAATTAGAATCGGATCATTGAGTTCTTCCCTGGGCTATGAGGTGGGCCATTTATCCAGCTTGAATGGTTTCTGTGAAAGCAGCAGATAGGGTTTACAATGTGGTTACATTGAGGCATATATGAGTTTGAATATTTACAGAAGATTTATTGGAGAGGAAAGCTGGATAGATGCAATCCTAGACTGTGCCTATAAAAATTTCATGTACTCTCAGGGTAAACAAATAATTTATATAACCACAACGGGAGAGGATTAGAGACAGTTTAATGGTTGTGATTGTCTTATGTATAGTAAATATTGCAATGGCATAGATACTCATAAAAAGGTGAGGGCCGCTTATACACAGGAACAGAGAAACATTGCTTAGAAAACACAAGCACCTGAGTAGACACCTGTCAAAACAAGAGCCATTAGGGAGACTGCTGGTAGCATTTTAATACCCCCAATTACTTCTGCTGACTATAGAATTTGCCATCTGTTATATTTTTGAATGAGGTTGGTCCTTACAAGTGCTGTCAATATATTAAGATTTAATAAGGAAGTCCCAAAATCCAGGCCTCCATGTTGGAGATAAACTTTGATATTTTTGTAGGTTTTTCGATGTTTTTACAAGAAGCAAGTAATTTTTCTCCTTCGCTATTAGATTTCAGGAGAAAAGGCATTTCTTGCTTTTGGTAAGAAATTCTGCCAGATTATTTCTAAAGTCCATTCAAATTGTAAGAAGTCAATTCTTTTAGATTATCTCTAAAGTGCCTTCAAATTCTAAGAAGCTATGGGTCCTTTGGGATTTTCTTACTACACACTCCTCAGTCTCCATATTCCTCAGCATACTTCAACATTCGCTATTATACATTTGAATATAAAAGTATTTTTCTGTAAAATTATTAGTAAATTTAACATCATAACAATGATTGATGAATCACCCCACAAAATGTTATTGTAGGACTATTGAAACATGAAATAACTTTTTAAAAGATCTCTATGTATGGGGTCTAGATAAAACACAATCTGGAATGCAGTTTTTCAAAATGGTTGAACTCAAAGCAGAACATAAGAAATAAGCAAAATCAGAGCTGAACTGAAGGAAATTGAGACGTGAAAAACCATACAAAAGATCAACAAATCCAGGAGTTTGTTATTCGAAAGAATAGATAACATAGACCACTAGCTATACTAATAAAGAAAAAGAGAGGCTATCCAACTAAACACAAGCAGAACTGACAAAGGGACATTACCACTGACCCCACAGAAGAACAAAAAACTGCAAATACCTCTATGCACACAAGCTAGAAATGGATAAATTTTTGGAAACATACAAACTCCTAAGATTGAACCAGGGAGAAACTGAATCCCTGAACAGATCAATAATGACCTCCAAAATTGAATAATTAACAAAAAGCCTACCAACCAGAAAAAGCGCAGGACCAGATGAATTCACAGCTGAATTGTACCCAATGTATATATAAAAAAGCTGCTACTATTCCTACTAAAACTGTTTCAAAATATTGAGGCGAGGAGAATCCTCTCTAATTCATTCTATGAGACCAGCCTCATCCTGGTACCAAAACCTGGCAGAGACCCAACAACAAAAAAACTTAAAGCCAATATCCTTGATGAACATAGATGCAAAAATCCTCAACAAAATACTAGCAAACCAAACCCAACAACAAATCAAAAAGCTATTCGACCATGATCAAGTAGGCATTATCCCTGGGATGCAAGGTTGGTTCAACATATGCAAATCAATAAATATGATTCATCACATAAACAGAGATAAAGACAAATACCACAGAATCATCTCAGTAGATGCAGAAAAGGTTTTTGATACAATTTAACATCTTTTCATGTTAAAAATCCTCAATAAACTAGGCATTGGAGGAACATACTTCAAAATTATAAGAGCCCCAAAAAAACCCACAGCCAACGTCATACTGAATGGGCAAAAGCTAGAAACATTTCCCTTGAAAACTGGAACAAGACAAGGATGCCCTCTCTCACCACTCCTACTCAACATAGTACTGAAAGTTCTAGCCAGACCAGTCAGGCAAGAGCAACAAATTAAAGGCATCCAAATAGAAAGAGAGGAAGTCCAACTATCCCTGTTTGCAGACAATATGATTAAATCCCACAGTGTCTTCCCAGAAGCTTCTTGATCTGATTAACAACTTCAGCAGTTTCAGCATATAAAATCAATGTACAAAAATCACTAACATTACTATACACCAACACGAGCCAAGCTGAAAGGCAAATCAAGAATGAAATTTTGAATTAGTAGCCACAAAACAATAAAATACCTAGGAATACAGCAAACCACAGAGGCGAAAGATATCTACAATAAGAATTAAAAAACACTTATTAAAGAAATCAAAGATGACATAAGCAAATGGAAAAACATCCCATGCTCATGAATAGGAAGAATGAATATTGTTAAAATGGTCATACTTCCCAAAGCAATTTACAGATTTAATGCTATTCCTATCGAACTACCAAAAACATTCTTCACAGAATTACAAAAAACTATTTTAAAATTCATATGGAACAAAAAAAAGAGTCCAAATAGCCAAGGCAGTACTAAGCATAAAGAACAAAGCTGGAGGCATCACATTACCTGATTTCAAATTATACTACAAGGCTACAGTAACCAAAACAGCATGGTACTGGTACAAAAATGGTCACATAGACTAATGGAACAGAATAGAGAGCCCAGAAATAAGGGTGCACACCTACAACCATTTGATCTTTGACAAAATGAACAAAAACAAGCAATGAGGTAAGGACTCCCTTAATAAATTGTGCTAGAATAACTGGCTAGCCATATGCAGAAGATTGAAACTGGACCCTTTCCTTATACCATATACAAAAATCAACTCAAGATGGATTAAGACTTAAATGGAAAACTTAAAACTACAAAAACCCTGGCTGATAACCTAGGAAATGCCATTCTGAACATAGTCCCTGGCAAAAATTTTCGTGATAAAAATGCCAAAAGCAATTGCAACAAAATCAAAAATTGACAAATGGGATCTAATTAAACTAAAGAGCTTCTGCACAGCAAAAGAAACTATCAAAAGAGTAAACAGACAACCTACAGGATAGGAGAAAATATTTTCAGGCTTCGCATCTGACGAAAGTCTAATATTCAGAATCTATAAGGAACTTAAACAAATTTATAAGCAGAAAACAACCCCATAAAACATGGGCAAAGGACATGAACAGACACTTTTCAAAAGAAGACATATATGTAGCCAACAAGCATATGAAGAAATGCTCAACATTACTAATCATTAGAGAATTGCAAATCAAAACCACAATGACTTACCATCTCATACCAGTCAGAATGGCTATTATTTAAAAAGTAAAAAAATAACAGTTACTGGTGAGGCTGTAGGGGAAAGGGAATACTTATACACTGCTGATGAGAATTTAGTTGAGTCACTGTGGGAAGTAGTTTGGTGATTTCTCAAGAAACTAAAAACAGAATTACCATTTAATCCAACAATCTCATTATTGGTTACATACCCAAAGGAATATAAATTGTTCTACCATAAAGACACATGCACACATCGTAGCACTATTCACAATAGCAAAGACGTGGAATCAACCTAAACACCCATCAATGGCAGACTGGATAAAGAAAATGTGGTACATATACAGCATGGAATACTATGCAGTCATAAAAGAAAATATCGTGTCCTTTGCCACAACATGGATGGAGCTGGTGACCATTATTCTAAACAAACACAGGAACAGAAAACCAAATACCACACATTCTCACTTACAGGTGGGAACTAAACATTAAAGACATATGGACAGAATGAAGGGGACAACAGACACCAGGGTATACTCTAGGGTGGTGGGTGAGGATTTAGAACCTACCTATCTGGTACTATGCTTATTACCTGGGTGACAAAATGATCTGTACCTCAAACCCCTGAAACATGCAATTTATTCACGTAACAAACCTGCATGTGTACCACTGAACTCAAAATAAAAGTTAAAAAAATGAAAACAGGTGGTTGACCACTACTCTAATATTATTGATAATATTATTGATAAGGCTAAAGACATGTGTTACTAGTCTTGCACTTACCCTCGCATGTGTTGGTTCATGATGTTAATTTTTAGGGGTAGCTGATTACTTACTATAACCCTTAAGAACATGGCACATGTATACATATGTAACTAACCTGCACATTGCGCACATGTACCATAAAACCTAAAGTATAATAATAATTTAAAAAAAATAAAAAAAGAAAAAAGAAAGAACATGATGTGAACGTTTAGCTCTTTTAATGCAAGATAGCTTTTGAAAAAGAAAACAAGGATCAAAATATAAATATTTTAATTATTGCTACTTGGTACCTATCTTATATTGTTTTTCATCTTGTCACTTTGATCTAGTGGGGAATGGTAATAATATGAGTCAGTGATATTATTCACCATTCAATAAACTTTGATTTGGCCTTGATTGTGTTGGGTCCTGCTTGGTGCTAAATGGGTCTTTGGATAAACAGGAGACTATGGCAGAGAAAGGCCATCTAGAAAAGTGACCTTCACTAGTGTAGCAGAGTGAAAATAACTCTTAAGTTATGATCATAAAATATATTTTGCTGGACTTATCATACTTATCATATTAATTGTAACAACTTGTATCTAGAGCAATAGTAGCTCTCAGCTCTGGGTATGCTTGAGAAATCCTTGGGAATCTTTTATAAAGTACTATGCCCAGGCTCCAGGGATAGAGATCTTGATTTAATTGTTCTGTGGTAAAGCCTAGTTATGCCACCATTTACAAAGATCACTAGATAATTTTAATGGGCAGTCCCAGTTGAAAACACTAGCTAACTCTCCAACTGCTTTAGTTTCCAAATAGTTCCTAGTTTCAGAAACTGCTAACCTTGTGGTACTTTCCATAGTGAGTGTGATAACTTCTTACAGCATTATCTAAAACTTTTAACCTATTATTCAATATAATATTGACACAATAATAGCTATTATTTGTTAGACATTTATAATGTGCCAGACATTGTGTTTTAAAATGTGCATATATTTTTTTTTATCTTTACAAGGACCTTGCAAGTTAGGTAATATTTCTAGACATTAGAAGAGACTTAGAGGTTAAGTAAAGTACTCTAGTATACTCAGCCAGTATCCAGGACCATAATTCTAACCTATATCTGTCTGAGTCCAACACTTCCTTCCAGACTGCGCTATCTTTGTGTTCTCATGCTATGTCTCTAGATTTGACTGTAACTTGCTCCACTTTACACATCCAAGCCTATGGACAAACAAATGACATTTTCTTCTTTACCCACACACATCTACCACATTCTTACCTGTCATTTGCATACCTGTCAGTTTGTGAAATGCCCTTGTCAGTCAATTGAATTTACTCTTCTTAACCATTTTTTAAGGTACAGCTCAAATGCAGCCTCACCAATAAATTCCTCCTGGAGCTTCCCAGTTGGAAGTAATGGCTTCTCCCTCTGACCTTCCAAAATATCTTATCTGCACCTCTCTTAGGTGCACTGAGCATTTTTTACCTCACCGTTATTTGTACATATATATATATATGATTAATACTTTTACTTGTTTATCGGATCCTAGAGATCATAGTTATGTCTGATTCATCTTTTTATTCTGTATAACACTTCACATAGTACCTAGTTCATTATGAAAGCAGAAACATATTTGCCAAAGGAATAGTATGCAGTGAATGAAGAAAGCATAAACAATTTGATGAAGGTCACCTAACAAATCTGTACCTGGGACAGGAAAATAACTCAATTGCACATGTAATGTGAGATGTTCTTCAAAACATGCCTATTTTTGGAAATATCTTTATTTTGTGTGAAATAATTTGATCCCTAAATGTGTCAACTTTTTAAAGGGATTTTATGGATGGTTTGATTTTATATGCAAAACAAGGAAGTAAGTGACCAATAAATAAGAAATGAGGGCATTTCTCTGTTCCTGGTCATTTACTTTAGCAACTGGAAAGAGAATAGAAAAGTGCATTTACATGCGATGGTGTGGGATGATAGCATAATCGCAAATGGTTAACTATAGCGGTTTTTTAAACCTCTGCTTTTCAAGTTTATGCAAAAGAATTTCACATTCAGTGCAATTAGGATGCACTTAGCAGATCTACAACTTGTAATCATTAAGGGAACACTAATACATGTAGCATACTTAGTAGAAATTATGTACTTTTCTCAATATCTAGAAGAAACAATGCTCAGATAGCCTCTAATAGCAAAGCAGAGAGAAAAATAAAACGATTGCTTGGGATGTCCTTGGTGGTTCTGCAGAACTTTTTTGTCTTAACATTTGTTTAGAAAGTCATTCTGATTCCCACAAAGAGTGATTTTATTCTATTTGCTTTAGATATCACCACTTTGTACTTATTAGAGATTACACAGTCCAGTGAGTTTTTTCTGACCAATGGGTTGTTACTTTCAGGTCACATCTGGTATGTAGTATCTTGCTCATTGGTTTGTGTTAAAATTATAACACTAAATATTGTGGTGGAAAATTTGTTTTAAGTTAGTGTTATTGAATTTATGACTTTTAAGTTGAGTATGTGCTTGCATGTTCTGGGAATATATATAACTTGAACGTAAAATGTTCAAATTGACCAATTGCACATAAAAGAGAGTTATCTGGAATTAATTTTTCATTTTGCAAAGCTTAATTACTTTGTATTTCCTTCTCAGAAATTATAGATAAGAACTTTCTTTTTCCCTAACAGGCCGGATAATAAATATTTTAGCCTTTGTGAGCCGTATACTCTCTGCTGCAAGTACTGCATGGCATGAAACCAGCCACAGACAATAGATAAATGAAAGAGCATGGCCATGGTTCAATAAAACTTTATTTATGGACAATAAAATTTGAGTTGCATATAGTGCTCCTGTATCATAAAATAGTATATTTTTAAATTTTATTCAACTCTTTAAAAATGTGAAAACCATTTCTAGCTCATGAACCGTACAAAAACAGGTGGCAGGCCAGATTTGGCCATATGGTCAACCAGACATGGTCAAACATAATTGGCTGACCTCTGTCTTAAACTCTAACTATAGCTCTCAAAGCTGCTTTTTATTTTCTTAAGAGAATTATGACTAGTGGTGAATTTTTGAAATGTTACAAGGGATGAGGAGTTAAATTAACAAAAACATTACTGCTAATGCAATGCTTCAAAAACCCAGCGTGAAATTTTTTTCAATTCATAAAAACAAATTTTACCAATATCAGGAGTCTTTTATTTTAAAAATGAGATTTATATGTAAACTCCCAAGTACACTTATGTTTTACAATACTACTACAAGTATTGGTAAATTTAGATGATCAATTTCACTATTGAGTATATGTGTTAGAAAATATGCCACAGTATATTCTGCAAGATTAATACATTTTAACATTCTTCATGCATCTCCCCAGTGTTTAGCTTATATTATGTCACTGCAAAAGGAGATGATACCATTCAAATATTGCTATCAGTTCATGAATAACAATATTTATCCTTTTGAGAATATTCAACTTTTTGTTCCTGTACCTATTGCCTTTTGAAAGACTAGTTCTTGGCATTTATGTTTTATTCTTGAATATACTTCCAAACACAAGTATATTGCTTTCTTTTAGATTTGTACTTCACAAAGACCTAATTGTCTAGCACTAACATAATAACAAATATTTGTATAATCACAGATTATACCATACTGAGAAATATGAGGGGTGTCAGAGAAATGTCCTTCCATCAGATTGTTTATATTCAAGTTGATATCCATGTCAGCCATTGGATTTCAGTAATAACATATGACATCAAGAAATAGTAGAAGGTACCTGTACCATAAAATAAAATATAATCAAGTACTATACTTTTTGCATGACCATTTGAATTGAGCTTTTTTATCATAATGTTCAATTGAACCCATTCAAAATGTAAATGAGTAAGTTTGCAAGGAATCGTTTGACCTTTATTGTGACACTGTATTCCTGTGCTCCACCTTGGCTTGGAACCTCATCCTCATTCCTCAGCCAGTTGTCAAGCCATACTTCATCCCATTGTTGTCTTTGATTCAGATTTCAACTGCCCAGTTGATCAAGCATGGGGTGATGGTCAAGCATGGGGCAAGACTTGAGCAGTCAGTAAATGTATCTATTGCACTCATTAATTGGTGTATTAGTACATTCTTGCACTGCTATAAAAAATAACGGAGACTGGGTAATTTATAAAGAAAAGAGGTTTAACTGGCTCATAGTTCTGCAGGCTGTACAGGAAACATGGCACTGGACATCTGCTCAGCTTCTGATAAGGCCATGGCAGAAGGCAAAGGGGAAGCTGGCATGTCACATGGCATGTGTGTGTGCGTGTGTGTGTGTGTGTGTGTGAGAGAGAGAGAGAGGTGGGTGAGGATGCCACACACTTAAACAGCCAGATCTCATGAGAACTCACTACATGAGTAGAGCACCACGGTGATGGTGCTAAACCATTCATGAGAAACCACCCCCCAATCCAACCACTTCCCACCAGGCCCCACCTCCAATACTGGAGATTATAATTCAACATGAGATTAGGGAGGGGACAAATATCCAAATATCTATCTATATCACTTGACAATTTAAAAAAAAAGTGTTCTTCCAGTTTGTGAGTCCTATGTGGTTGAATGCCAAATTACTGGGCCAAGTAGTAAGAGCTGTGATTTCAAAGGAAGCAGAAGGAAGGCTTCAAGGTAGGTGGATATGGATGCATTCAAAGAGTGATGGGCATTTCTGGTGAGATGAGTGAGGAAAATCTCAGAAGGAAGGATGCTCATAAAGTGTTTGGGGAACAGTGAATGGATGAGCCTAACTTCACAGAGAGGAGGGCTCAGATAGGCAATAGTAGGAGAGGAAATCAGAAAGGATCTTCCAAGCCGGGTTATCAGTGAAGGTTGTCTTTGCCAGGATGAGAGGAGTCTGGGCTTTCTTTCATGGGGCATTAAATGTCATGCAAAGTTTTTGGTAGAGAGGGTGATGATGAAAACAGGGTATAATAGTTTAGAAAAATAATTTAAAATCCCTGAAATGGGCTTAGAAAGTGTGATTTAACTGATTGATTGTTGCTACAATGGCAACGTATTTCTGTTCATTAATCTGAAGGAAATATCAGGCTACATTTGGAGGCAGAAAATAGAACTGTTGGATTCAGAGACTTGGTCACCTGAAACTAAACCAGAAAGCAAGATTTATTTTTGAAATGTTCTGATCTCCTTAAAATAAGGCAAGCTTGATAAGATTTTAATTTTCAGCTTTGATTTTAATTAAGTGTGCTTTCTTATATTTCACATACTCTACCCAGCTTGAAAAAAAATGGTTGTCTTATTATTTAAGAATAGTAGTCAAAATACAATGGTATTAAAAAATGATCAAATAAAAAAATCATATAGGATACACTACCACACACAAGCATACTCCTAAATCTGAGGCCACACAGCAGTATGCATTGGTTAACAAAACACATCCTAGCATGATTAAGGCATATAGAATAGCAAGGCTTTTTGCCCTATAAAAGGGTTCATTAAAATTTAGATTTTTTAAAAAAGAAAAACTCACCAACTCTTAAATTTGAAGAGTAAAATGAAAGCTGTTGATTCTATACGTGTCTCTCCCCACCTTCACATTCTTATGTATCCCACAGGCACGTAGCAGTTATGAATGCAAGTATAAACATGCTATCAGATATTGCTTATTTTCATTAAATTTCAGATTCAAAACTGATACTCTGAAATAAGATAAAGATTTAAAACCACAGGGAAACAGGAAAGGATCTTACCAGATTTTTCATTTTTATTTATTCTTTTAAAAATAACTTTGGACAACATTTCTTCCCCTATGTTGTTGTTTTTCTTCTTTATTTCTTGATTAACTCTTTAGTTAGAATAGTAGCTAAATGCATTTTGCATAGTTTAGGAATGCGGATCATGTGTAAATTTTTACATTGACTTTCCCCATGTGTCTGGTTTGATTTATATTACTCAGTGCAAAAAAACATGCTCTCATATCTTCAAATTTCCATACACAGCTTTTACTCGTGGCTATGTAAGGATTTTGAAAGTTAAAAATTTAGGCTTTCAAAAGATTTCAAAGTCTACATTCAGTAAATCTTAGCAGTCAGATTGGTTTCCCAGGGCTGTAGTAACAAAGTACTACAAACTTGGTGGCTTAAAACCACAGCTATCTTTTCCTCTGAGTTCGGAGGCCCGAAGTCTGAAATTAAGGTATCTGCAGGACCATGCTGCTGCTTCTGACAGTTCTAGGAACGAATTCTTCCTTGACCCTCCCTAGCTTCTGGCGGCTTCCACCTCTGCCTCCGACTTTACATGGCCTTCTTCTCTGTGTCTGTATGTCTCTCTGTTTCCTCTCCTCTGCTTATGAGTAAACTAGTCACTGGATTTAGGACCCACTCCAATCCAGTATGACCTCATCTAGATTCTTACTTTGATTGATTAAAGCTACAACACAGTATTTCTGAATAAAGTCACATTCCAATGTTCCAGGTTGACATGAATTTTGGGGCACACTATTCAATCTACTATACCAGCTTAAAAATTTTTGACACCTTATTCAAATTTACCAAATAGGAAACAAACGTAAGGGAACAACAAGAAAAAATTTAAAAGCACATTAATGATTTGATGACCATATTATAGGATTTGCTACAATTTTCTTGCTTTTCCTAATTTCCTGTTTCCCGATGGCTTGTCAGCCTGATTATTTCTCAGTTACTGGAAAAATTTGCATATCTTGAACAAGCAACTAGACTCCACCAAAGCATTACAAAAGAAATTACGGTTTTTGACCTTTTCTCCTCATAAATGAGGCGTTCCATTACAAATGCGTCTGCTTTTTGACTTCTTCACTTGAAGGTATGTAAATGCATAATGCTAAAATAAATAAAAAGAACAGATGGCAGGACCTTAAAGATCAAATTAGTTTTGTATCCATCTGGAATTTGCGGATGGCTTCATTATTTCCTTCTAATTCGTTCATTCTTTCCTCAATTCTCTGGCAGGGGATTTTATGCACAATTGTGCAATATAAATATCTGAGGGTAATAATAAAATATGATTCAGTTATGAAAGAAAATCTGAAAATAATTCTGTGGAACTCTAACAGCACTGTTGTCATTATAGTTACATTTGGTGGTTTTCCCGAATTAATATTGCAGCATAGATACTCCTCAAGGACACATGAAAATATCTATTTGGTGTCCAAGGTGTTTCAACTTACCTACTGTTCTGATATGTTAAGTTTCAAATGTATCTTCAGCAAGTACTAAATTACTGTACATTAACTTTAACAATGTCAACATGTTCTGTTTTATTAGCCTGATGTGAATTCTGTGTAAGCTCATAAGGTGAAATATATTTTATCTGCAAGAATTTGGTGTTTGTTTTCACGGCAGCATTTTTTAAACAATATTCAAGGGCCACTGGGAGAGTTTGGGATATTTCCATTGGTAATGATGCAAAGTGGACTTTAAATGAGGTTATGTCTCTGATTCTGTATTTCTCATTTTTCAGGAGTGAACATAAGAAACAATGGGAATGTGCCCTTCACTGTCAGACAAGTGGGAGGATCCAGTGCCCTCTGTCTCATATCACTAAAACCATGTACAGGGCCTGACTAGATCATTCCTGTTTCAAATTAAAAGATGCTTATCGGCAAACTTGAATGTGCCTGGGCGTAAAATTAGGTTTGTGGCTCATTAAATTATGCGTAACTATCTCAAAAAATCTTGCCCATGTATGATTTCCATTTTGTTATTACCCCACAGAAGAACCACAGTTCCCTATTGAAAATCATTCGCCTGAGTCTAAACTCTTCCATTTGGCTCTTAAATATATCTACCCTAATCTCATCTATGATAATCCACTGCTGTTTCTCTCATTTTTACAATCCAGATCCTCTGCCATGTTCTTCTCCACACATACCATGTTCATCCTACACATCATTTTCATTTCCTCCCCTAATCTCAGCTTGCATTGCCTCCTTACCTGGGTTTTCTCTCCATCTATCTCATCTGTAGTAACACAGCTCAAGTCTCTCTCTAAGACATTTATTATCAGCTGTCTCAGTTTTCAACAAATTACATTATCTATTAATTCCTAGTACATTTTAGAATTGATAAAATAGTGTGTGGAAAAGTGTGACATAATGGCGCTATTATTCACTGTTTTACATTTATACCCTTACCAACTCAAAATAAAATTTATACACGCAGGACATAAGTACTGAGCACTTTTTATATCTCCTGCAGAATCTGGTACCATTTTGCACTAAGGTAAATGAATAAGAAAAATTTAGATATATTTGTTATTAGACCCAGCATTACTATAAGGATTTCACATATCCTAATATATTCTTCACAGCCAACTTCTGAGATGAGTATTATTTTAATGATGAGGAATTGAAGCACTTGGGTAAAGCAATTCAAAGGAACTCAAAAGATCAAACCATTCAAATGCAAACAGTTTGGCTACAAAGGCTATACTTTTAGCATTTATATACCTCAAGATAGTAGATGGTCATTGAGTATTTAGTTGACTGACATAAATTAAGATACTCTATACATTCAAAATATAGTTGGTCACCATGTTTTCTGTATAATTTTATTTCTGGCTTCCTGTCAATTTGGAATGATAGATATAGCCCTGAAAAGGCTTCCAGGCAATGTGGCAGAGTAAGTTCACACCATGACAAGAATGCTGTGTTTCAAATATAGAAAATAGAGTCATATAAAAAGAAAACACAAAAACTCATTGCTACTTTCAAAAATGAAATAACATCTCTATGGACTTGAAATAGAACATAAACATAAAATGTTAGGCAAGACCGAAGTCATCGACTAGTGGGGCACACTTCTGGAAGCAGCCTAGAAACTGGCTCCCTTGTGGATGTAGGGAATTAAAATATTTCATGCAAGATGGACCACTAGATTCAAGCTCACTATTCAAAGTCAAAAGCTGCTGTAAGAATCTGTTGTTTGTGAATGGGGGAAAACATGATTCTGAAAGCTGAGCAGGGACTACTGCTTATTGTAAACTGCTAGCTCTGAGAGAAGAAAACTTACCAATAGGGATTTCAGACCAGGACTACAACAAAGCCACTCCCTGGCTCTGTAACTGGATTTATAATATTCCTGGTATCACCTCAGGACAGATACTACAAATGGCTATGACCTGATTTGAGACTGACAGGCTACTGAAGGGTGGATTGGAGGAATCTGCAAGGTAAAATTCCAGAAATCCATTCCTAAAAAGAGAGTCACAGTATTAACACTTGAAAATAAATTTATTTCTTTTTTTCATAGCTATACTGAGGTATAACTGACAAATGAAATTTGTGTGTGTATATATATGTGTATATATACACACACATATGGTATATAATGTGATGTTTTGATATATGTATATATTGTGAAATGATTGTACAATCAAACATATCTATCACCTCATTGTGTGTGTGTGTGTGTGTGTGTGTGTGTGTGTGTGGTGAGAACATTTACAATCTGTTCTCTTAGCAAATTTCAAGTATACAATATGGTATTATTAACTACAGTCACCACGCTATACATTAGATCTCCAAAACTTATTTATCTTGCTTAATTGAAACTTTATGCCCATTGATAAGCAACTGTACATTTATTTCCCCCATCCCTTAGCCCCTGGCAACCATCACTATACTCTGCTTCTATGAGTTTGACTTTTTAGATTTTATGTATAAGTGAGATCATGCAATATTTGTGTTTCTGGGCCTGGTTTATTTCATTTAGCATAATGTCTGCCAGGTTCATCTCTGTTGCAAAAGGCAGGATTTCCCTTTTTTTTGAGACAGAGTATTTCTCTGTCACCCAGGCTGGAGTGCAGTGGCACAATCTCGGCTCCCTGCAACCTCCACCTCCCGGGTTCAAGCGATTCTCCTGCCTTGACCTCCCGAGTAGCTGGGACTATAGGCACATGCCACCATGCCCTGCTAAATTTGTGTATTTTTAGTAGAGACAGGGTTTCACCATGTTGTCCAGGCTGGTCACAAACTCCTGAGCTCAAGTGATCTGCCAGCTTCGGCCTCCCAAAGTGCTGGGATTACTGGTATTAGCCACTGCTTACAGCCAGGATTTCCTTTCCTTAGGTTGAATAATATTTTATTGTGTGTGTACACCTATATACATACATATGTGTGTGTGTGTGTGTGTATATATATATGTATATATATATATCTCACCTTTTTAGTTTTTTTTTTTTTTTTTTTTTTTTTTTTTGAGACAGAGTTTCGCTCTTGTTGCCCAGGCTGGAGTGCAATGGCACGATCTCGGCTCACCGCAACCTCTCCCTCCCGGGTTCAAGCGATTCTCCTGCCTCAGCCTCACGAGTAGCTGGGATTACAGGCGCCTGCCACCACGCCAGGCTAATTTTGTATTTTTAGTAGAGATGGGGTTTCTCCATGTTGGTCAGGCTGGTCTCGAACTCCCGACCTCAGGTGATCCACCTACCTTGGCCTCCCAAAGTGCTGGGATTACGGGTGTGAGCCACCACGCCCAGCCTATATATCACATTTTTATGTATCAGTTTTAGTCCATTACCGTATCTTTGCCAACACTTGGTATCTTTTGCCTTTTTGACAATAGCCATTCTAACAGGTGTGAGGTGATATCTGCTGTGCATTTCCCTGATGACTAGTGATGTCTAGCACCTTTCATGTACCTGTTGGGCACGTTTATGTCTTCTGTGGAGAAATGTCGATTCAGGTTATATTCAGTGCATACATTTGTTCTTTCTTTCTTCTCATTGCCTAGTATGCCATCCTTTATTTCTCCATGTCAGTGCGAAGTCTACCCATTTCTCAAAGCCTCTTTCATGTCTTATTTCCTAAAGAAAGTGTGTTCTCTATTGTTGGTATAATTTGTATTCTTCATTACAAATTGTTTGTGATCTTTAGACTTGCATGATTTGTGGTCCTACAAAATAAATGTAAATATTATCTTATAAACCTTTACTTGTTCTCATTCCACCCCTTTCTATACCACCCAACATATTCTTCCTATTTGAAACCAGGTTTATTATAAATGAAATATACCAATTAGAAGGAAGGACACTTAACCATTCAAAAGTTAGGGCCATAGTAGAGGGTTATCTTTAAACAAATATTGCAAACAAGTGTTTGTGAGAGAATATCAATTTTGTCCCTGTTCTACTACCAGAGAGGGGGCTATTGCATTGTAAATCATCAACTCTGTCATGTAATGTAATGAAAAGAAACAGCATGAAAATGTTCTCACTGACACACATGGGTTGATTCATGAAACAATTTTTTCATAACTCTTAGGTTACTGACTGACTCCTTAATATAAATCTTTCTGAAGATTCCACAAAGGACTAGCTAATCACTGAGTGAAGAAGAGCCTTTACATGAGCCAAATTCCCAAGATTGAAACAAGAAATGTTACATGTATGTAAAAACCAGTGACATAAAGACAATAATTTGCAAGCAAGGTCCAAGGAACTCTGGGGATTTCATAGAATGCTGTGAGGCTAAGTTGTGTTCCCAGCCATTAATTTTACAAGTCTCACCAATCAATAGGCTACTCTATTACCAAATAATGACTAATGCTAAACAGAAACATGAAAAGGATACACTACTTTCACTCAGGTGTTGACTAAGAATAACCAAAGAATAGACCATCCCCTGTAATTGAACTGCCTAATGAATATTATTTGGAAAAACCATAAACTACTCAAAAAGAACAAGAGTAGTCATTGGGATTTAAGAAAGAGCCTTAATTATTTTAAATAGTGCAATCTAAGGGTACACAGTAAATTCTTATTTAGAAGAAATCTAATCTAATTAGAAGAATTTATGCCTAAATTCAAACAGTAGTACTTGGAAATATTACTAGCCAGCTATACAAGCTTGGTATTTTCCGACAAGAGGCAAAACAGGGCTCTCTGG
The DNA here is from genome assembly GCF_028885655.2 of Pongo abelii. NCBI lineage: Eukaryota > Metazoa > Chordata > Mammalia > Primates > Hominidae > Pongo > Pongo abelii. The sequence continues at coordinate 77,374,110 of NC_071993.2, forward strand.
ATCCAGACATCTATAGCTATAATAGAGATATTATTGTTCTCCAATAAATGCCCTATTGGGTATCAATTATTTGTCAAACAAAGAAATAAAAGAAACTGTTTGGTTACTCTTCATCTTCCATTAGTGAATATAGAATATTTTAGGTTCTGTTTCTGAATGAAAATGCTGATAAATACTACACTTCCTTTCTCACCAAATCAACATTCCAAAAGCAATTCATGAAATGAGAAAGGAATGAAAAAATTGCCTGAAGACCCGGTTGGTTGAAAAGAATGAGAAATAAAAGGGTCATGTCTTTCTCCATCAGTAAGTAATTTCTGATTCTGAAGTTAGGCATTTAAAAAACATTCCCAAATTCTCTTCTCCTTTGGTTTTCGTGATTCTGCCTCATCAAGATGCTCTCCCTACTCTGTCAAGTTCCTCTGTTGTCTCTTTCCTAGATGACTTTCTGTTGCCTTGTAGTCACATTCTTTCTGCATATCCTCAGAAGTCTGCTCTTTCCCATCAAAGAAATCCATTTCATGGCTTAATCTCATCATCTGTTTGAGTGATGATTCACAAAGTACAGTGCACCCCTGGTGTTTATCAGGCACATCTCACATTTTCTGTCCCATCTTTTGCTCCTGATTCTTATACTTGGATGCCTTTACACATATGCAAATGCTTTCCAGTTGTTCATCTCAAACTTTGCCTGCTTCATAAAGAAATATGCAGTTTGCCTTTGGAGCGACAGGGATCTGGGTTTGAATCCTAAGAACTACTGATCCCCTGTGATCATGAGCCTGTAAACCCCCCTGAGCTTGGTTTTCTCATTTATAAAGTGAAGATGTCAGGTGTTGGAACCTCTTTCAATCCCTTCATGAGCTACTGTATTGTATTCCTTGCTTTCTGTTTCTCTGCCAATCTACTTCCACGTCCTTTTGCTTACACAGGATATCGATTTTCCAACCTCTGTCTCTGTCTAGGGGAGAGAGTTCTGGAAAATCCTTTTGGTCTGTTTAGTCTGGGAGAGAAATATCTGTACACTAAGTGACTCTTTGCTCTGGATTTGACTAGCCCCTCTTTCATGAGGTCTTGTTTTGGTGCACCTTCTTTTAGCCAAGCCCTTCCTGGTTTGAGCCAGCCCTATCAAAATCTCTTAGGGCAGGCAGCACTCAGGGAGCCATAATTCAGTCTCTTCAACCTCAGTGTTTTCATCCCTTTCATGGAAGGGTCATCTTCTCTTTCCCTACTAGGTTTTTGAAGAGTTAACCCTGCATATAACAATTTCCCAAATTTCTGATGCCCTTAGCTATAATGCAAAAATTCTACTTAGAATAAAATCACAACAGTGATCCTACTACATTTCAAACTGCCAGTTAGGCCTACAAACCACCCCTTCCTCATTAATCACACATCACTTCATATATTTATATATCATCATGCCCACCTGCAGCCCTTAGTTAGCAAAACCAATTAAGTTCTTCTCTACTTGCTTTGTGGCTACTTAACCACACTGACCAGTTTAGATTTCAGCAAATTTTAATTTTCCCCATCTTACTTTCCTCTTGGGTTACTGGCATTGATTCATCATGTGATTCTGTTCTCTTCTACTTCTCAGTACGAGGCAGTTAATCTTTCAGATTGGTTTCTTCCTGATTCTTCATGCCTATTTCTTATTCTGGCCTTTCGTTGTTTTTCCTTTTTGTAGTCATTCTTTCCATCTGATTGTGTCTATATCTTTCATTACAATACTAATATATTATTTGAAAGGTTGATGTGTAGATTAAGAAAGCAGCAGCAGGGCATGGTTTCTTACACCTGTAATCCCAGCACTTTGGGAGGCTGAGGCAGGAGGATTGCTTGAGCCCTGAGGTTCAAGACCAGCCTGGGCAACATAGAGAGATTGCAGCTCTCCAAAAAAAAAGAAAAAAAAAATTTAGCCAGGTTTGGTGTGCGTGCTGTGGTCCCAACTACTTGGGAAAGTGAGTTGGGAGGATTGCTTGAGCCAAGAAGTTGAGGCTGCAGTGAGCAGCCTCTGCACTCCAGCCTTAGTGACAGGTGAGACCCTGTATCAGAAAAAAAAAAAGTAGCCTGTGGGAAATTCTTTCTTGCCACAGAGGTATAGTCTTTCCTACCTTTGACCCTCATAGATCATTTTTTCATATCCCTCTTATGGCAGTTGTTAGTATACTTTATATTTGTTTGTGTAAGTGCTTAATTGTGTGTTCAAAAAAATGTATTACCCATACATTCTACTAGCCCATTTACGAACCTAGCACTTGTTAGCCCTTAGTGCATGATTATTGATTTGAAATGCTTTATTCACTCATTACATAGAGAATGCTTTGATTCAACAAAATACTTCTATGAATGGTTGCATAGACAGACTTAATTCATAAGTCCCCCTGTTTTGCTGAGCCATCCCTCACTCTGGGAAATAAGGGTTGACTACCTAATGCTATTTTTATTGTAATCTTGACATTTGAAACCAATGACCAATATATCAACATTCTTATAATTTATTTAATGCAGCTACTTTTCCCAAAATAAGTTCATTTAACATAAGCATTGTCAAACATCCCTCATTTGAATGAATTGGAAGGAAAGCTAATTAAATTGGTGAATACTTGTTTTAGTTTTAATCCCTTTAAGAATATATAAAAACTGCAACTATTATAACTCCTCAGACACTGTGTAGTGGAGTTTTAATTAATAGATAAGGATGATCTCTAATTAGCTCATCAAAATACTTTAAACAGTGTCAACCCTACATATACTGCAGTTACACCGTTTGTAAATAAATAGACTCTTCTAAAGCACTTAAAGACCAGTTTGCATTCTTAGGAGAGTAGAGGTGCCCTCAACCTTTTTCATTATGTGGTTAATTTATTTATTCATGCTTCTCTTCTTTTAATAGGGAAAACAAGGAAAAAAAGCAATCTAACATAAGTTTGATTATCTCAGTCAACGTTCTGACCCGTTCCAAGTCAGTATAGTTCAAATTAATGTGGTTTCCTGAATATATATCATAGAACAGGTAACATACATGATTGTAGAATGACAAAATTAGAAAGAAACCTTCCTTTCAGATCAGTTATTCTAACCATCTCATTTTACAGATGAGGAAGAAATGGATTTACTCTATAGTTCCTATGGTTAGTCATGGGCTAAGCCATGCTTCTCTTTGGCTATTCATAAGTCTTAATTCTGTGCTTTGTGGAAACAAACAAGCAACAAAATAGGACGGAGAGAGAGAGAGAACAAATGTGAAATTGAAGATGTATCTTAATTTTTAAAAAAGATAACAGCCTTGACTATTATTTTGATATACAGACCTTAGGAAATCTACATTGAAAGCAAATAAATTAGAATTTCAAATTCATGTATTGAATGAAAATAGGGTACTGTTATTCTGCAAAAGATATGACACATCACTTTCAAGACTTCATTCACTCATCCAACATTGACTAGGTTTCATTGTGTTTCTCTGATTTTACAAAGTTTCAGGTACATCAGGTGCTGAGAATACAAAGCAAATAAAATATAGGTGATATGATAGAGGTTTGCAAAGGGTCTAAATGCAGTACTGAGGAAGGACTTCCAACCTATACTGAGGTGTGTGTGTGTGTGTGTGTGTGTGTGTGTGTGTGTGAGAGAGAGAGAGAGAGAGAGAGAGAGAGAGAGAGAGAGATGGCTTCCTGGAAGAATAAATGCTGGATCTAAGTCCTTAAGTTAAGGGTAAGCCAGAGTCTGCCTGACATTATCCATAATGTGAAGGAAATAACAGTTGAAAAAATATTCCATCTAATTCAGTCAGTCTACTCTGGTCTGGGATCATTTGCCCCTTGTTGGGCAGTGAGGGCTTCTTGCATTTCAGCATGAACAATAATATTGCAGCCAGAATGCTTTTTAAGTAATTCTTCATCCTTAGCTTCTCAAGTGGGCATCACCTGGCCTATTTGGGATTAGTTTTTGAAGCCACATAAAATCTTTCAAATTCAGATAACTTGAGGGATTTTCATTACCAGGGCTAATTAATGGGTGAAGACCTACCACCCCAAATCGGATACTTCAAACATCTAAATTTCACAGACAACTATGAATGGGCAGTGTAGGTTCCTGGTTAGAGCTGATATCATCAAAAGTCCTGGATATCACTAAGGAATAAAGTGTACAAATTATTAAGACAGGAAAACATGATCTTGTGTTTATTTATATGTGGATTATATCTGCCTGTTATAATTTGTTCTCTTTTTCTGTCCATATGTCTCTTTATTTTGATTTTCCAGTTTGTGTTTTTCTGAATGTTCTTTTCTGAGATGTTTGAGGATATTAGGAGATTGACATCTGAACATTCATCGTTATTGCTTTCACATTTCACACTTTTTGCTGTGTGAATATCATGGAAGAGTTGTCTATGTATAATTTTTGGGGGACATTAAGTACTATTTTGGATTCCAGACTAGATAGAACAGATAAAAATTTTTATTATTGTGAAGTTTTTGTGTCTTTTTGCTTTGATAAGAGATTTATTGGATTGTATTTCACTAGGTTGCATGGTTAGTAATTCTGTATACTTTTATGCCTTCTCTGTAAGATACTCATATTCATGTCATATGTCAGCTAAGAACTAGAATTTTTGCCATCCTGTTTTTCATTTTCTAGGTTATGATCTTTCTTTGGTCACATTTCTGACAGCTACCCCTTCTCTCCTTTCCAATCACCAGTATAAACCCATAGTTCAAACATCATCAAGTAGGTAATCAGCAGTGGTCACTGACAAATGTCACAGAATAAAGAGAATCAGATTTGAAAGGCTCAGCTCCAAAAAGCAAACCAAGGTTCAGCCACTCATTTAAAACCTTCTGTGGACCTGTGGCATTATCACGGACCATTCTATTTGATACTTTCACAACTTTCAACTATTTTAAATATCAGACTTCTCTGTTCTTTCAGAACTTACTCTTGATCCTGTTTTTTTTTTTTTTTTTTATAAGTATGAGTGTATTGGCATACATTGATAACATAGGGTACAAAAGTCTTCTCCAAAGAAAAACAGAAGGGAGAATGAAATAGTGATAGGCTTTGGGGCTACCCAGGGACTTAGAGATCATCCTGTCCAACTTCTTATAAGCACCAGCCTGAAATAGTTCAGTGATTAGTCTGAGATAATAGATTAGTTACTTTTTCCTGCTGGTTCCAGAATACAGACTTGCATTTTGCTCAGTGTTTATTCAGCGAAGTTTTAGTGCTTCTACATCAATGCATTCAGTTTAACAAAAATGTATTAAGTAGGTTCTATGCACCAGGAATTGATAATACAGCAGTGTAAAACACAGCAGCTCAGCACATTTCCTCTCCTAGAGAACTGTAAAGGCTAGTCCTGGGGGCAGGTGGGCAAATGTATTATACATATGCTGCCCAAGCCTATGATAGTTATCTCTAACTGATGAAGGCATTTTATTTATTTATTTATTTGCTGAATTTAGATGTGACTTCACCATCTTCCCCAACACAGCTCTTCAGGCATCCACTATTTATCTATGAGAATTGTCAAGTACATTAAAACCTATTTATCATCAAAGCACTAATAGTTTTCTTAAAGAATTAGCTTCTAGAAGACAAAATACTGTAACAGTAGTACTAATAATAGATAACATTTATTATTGTTGTAGGTTCTAAACACATAATTACTGAAGCAAAATTGTTTATACATGAATCATCTAACATTATCTCAGTGTGTTCTGAACTGTGGAAAACATGGCTTTCTATGATATCCACTGTTGTGAGTGCTCCTCTGTAATTGATTAATGGTCTCACTCCCTCTCCCTAGTCTGTGGTTCTTGGCCTGCTTCCTGTTCTATTAAATCATGCATCACAAAAGACTGCAACTTTTGAGTTTTATCCTAGAATCATAAACAAACCACTCAGGCCTTATTTGCTTGATAGTTTATTTTGAAAAATGCCTTATTGCCTTAGGTGATGCAGTGAATGAGGGAGAAGGCAAATAATGAAGACTCTTCAGATTTAGACCTGTACCGTCACTGGGGTTTGAAATGAGAGAAAGGAGGAACTCAGGTGGGTTTGAAAGCTATGAATACGGAAGAATCCGTAGACAGAGACATGGACAAGTGGCAGCAGAGAATTAGGGATATTTATAGTCCTTGATGACTGTGTATGCAATGGTATGTACATGGCATATAATAGTATGTATCTTGGAATTCAGTTACTATTTGTCCTCAATGGGACCACCAAAAAAGCTAAGTTCTTGGGACATACCTTTCCCTAAATCTTTGGAAAAGGAGAGAAAGAGAGAGGCAGAACGAATGGAAGCTTAATGTGGGCTGCTGACAGGAAACCCATTTTGCAAAACTGCTTCTTCTTGAACGGCAATTGAATCAACTTACTGTTATCAAGCTTTAAGTGAATGGGTACTTGCAGTTGCCAAAATTGAATAGGAAATGCTTTAATTTTGTTCTGGCTGTGGTCCAACAACAAGAGAGACTTTTCAAGCATGGAATTATGGAGCTGTGCTGAATGACTCCAAGTGAACTCTCTGGTAGGTTAAGCTCTTCAGGAAGGGATCACTGCTTGCTGATGGCAAGTTGGTGAAAGGGGTGGCTGAAAGCTTGGGAAATCTGGTGTTGGTAAACGATACATGGACATATTATCTTTGTCCCCTAGTACCAGATGAAAATGTGGGTCAACAGTAACTACTTTAATTAGCATGTAGAGAAAATTGTTGTTCAAATGGAGTGTCACATTATCCTTTGCCAAAAGGCTTGTGATGGTTATTCTGTTGTTCGTAGTGGTGAAACTTTCAGATGTTGCTTATTCGGTAATAATATTGGCTGGGATTCAAGGTCAGGAGACTCTCTTGATAAGTAAATTTAAGGCAAGAGAATGTCTTAAAGGTAACTGTTTTGCTGATCCACTTTTTTTTTCTCTGGACATTGATCAGGAATTTTTTTACCTTCACAAATCAAGTAAGACCTGAAGCAGATTTCACTTTTACAGTCACCTTTTGATTATTCAAAGGCTAGTTATCCAGTGTATGACTAAGGATTCTGGCTAGAATTTCTGACAAGACTGGATGATTGGCCAGTTGTGGCAGCATTAATTGCATTTAGAAAAATGATACGTGGGGGTAAGGAAGATGTCATGATTTCACCGAGGCAACACAGAACTTTTTACAGAATACATAGAATTTTATATAGAATAGTTTAGTAGAGGTTCAAATGGAAAGGAAAGAGGAATCTGTTTTTTTCCTTTCATCTTTTCTTATTGGAACTTATTTAAAATTTCTGAGTGTTTCACTCTAACAGCATGCATTCCATATTTAAAAAAGAAACTGGGTTATTTGCTACATGCCACATAGTGGGTTTGTCACATTTGATATCTGAGCTCTTCCTCAGATGGAATCACTTATATTTTACTTTAGGAGCCCCACTGCAGGACTCACCTGGTAATACAGCTTCTATATTTTGCCATCTACTTTTATGCTATCCTGTTTTCTAGTGGACAGTCTGCTGCCGAAACCATTCCCAAATCAAGTTCTGAGTGTTGGATACTCAGGATGATGGAGCTCCATTTGGGGAAATTTACTAAGAGTTTTATTGTGAGAAATGGATCTTCACATGACTCTCCTGCTAAAGGGTCAGTGACTCACCAAACAAGGAAGCAGAATTAAGATGGAGCATCTGTTTGACTCAGCAAATTCCTACTTTCAGGGGACCTTGGAATTTAAACAGTGTGATGCTGCAGGTTTTGCACATATCAGGTCCAGAGAAATGTGGAGTGGCTACAGAGGTGCACTGGAGCTGGCTAGCAAACATGGACTGTGTACACCTCTACCTAACTCTCAGCTCAGTGTCATCATGTTGTAGCTTAATAAAGATCATGGTTGAAATATTTACTACAGAATTGGCAAATGCTACAAATCATTGACTACTTTTTGTTTTCTTCCTGGAAAGCCAGTTGTTAAACATTTACCAGCACACCAGTGGTCCAGTGTACCTAAAACATTAATTTGTTTTAATTGTTTTTTTTTCTCTAGCACAGGTGTTGTCAAAATGTGCTCCTTGGATCAGCAGTATCAGCATCACCTAGGAGCTTGTTAGAAATGCAAATTATCTGGCCTCACCCCTAGCCTACTGAATCACCCTCTTGGGGTAGGTCTCAGGATTCCCCTTTAACAAGCCCTCCCTCCTAGGTGAATTTGATGTATGCTAAGATATGATAACCACTGCTCTAAGAGCTAGGTGATTGAGGGAGGAGAAACTATGTTTAATTAACTGTATCATGACCATAATTGAATGATTAATTACCTCATACCTGTCCCATTGTACTTATTAAGCTTTCAGAGATACTTCCTCAACGGATTGCTAATTATAGCACACACAGTGGGTGGTGGTGGGGGCGTGTCAAAAGTATCACTTCCAGGGTTCATAGCAGATGGAAACACACCATTCATCATCCAGTATTAACTTTCTTTGTCTGAAGGCACTTCCAAAGGGCAAGTGATATCAGTAAATATGATAACAGGACTACTATATTTTTAGCTGGGCTAAGAGTCAGAATCCCCTAGAGGGTTTGCTAAACTATAGATTGCTGGGCTCCAGGCCTAAAGTTTCCCATTCCTTGGGTCTGACTGGGGCCTGAGAATTTGCATTTCTAAACAAGTTCCCAGGTGATGATCATGCTGCTGGTCCAGGCGCCACTCTTGGAGACACTGCTCTAGAACATCTTGAATTATCTGCTTTGGTGTGAATTCAGCTTCTCAGCTTTTTGTTCTCTCTTATTACATTTAGCTTGACTGTAATTTTTTCTTAAGGAGGGTACAGGTCACATCATATGGGGCATGATTTTTAATGTGCAGGAACCTGCTGAGCCCTCCATTTACTGTCAAGAAATTATTCAGAGTCATAATGCACTTTGTCATTTGTCTTCCTTGTCTTACTAAGTTTTTACAGACTTAGTACTTTGCTATTGTGTCAGATGAAACTCAGATGCTTCCTCACTGCAATGTCTAGGGCCTTATGATTCACACCTTTAAATGCCATCAGATAATTCGCCAGGTTGAACAGGGTGTTTCCCCTTTTCTTTGAATAGAATTTACTTATTTTCTTTGAATAGGATAACTTAATGCACCTGAGTTGCATCCTTGTCTTATTGTACTCTCCACAACAGAATAAGAGCTCTTTCTAGTGCATGAAAAGCACAGTTTAAAGTGTTCAGTGGTTTGAACTGTGGTCTATGGTGAAAAGATTTAAAAGATTTTCATGAGAGCTCTAGCAGGCCTTGCATGCCTTGTTGTTGAGCTCAACTGGGAAATCTGCAACTTTTTTCATGAACGCTTAGAATGCAGCATTTGAATATGAGTGGTTCATGCTGTTATTTGACTGTTTCATTTCTTAAAGTCATATCTTCAAATAACTTGTGTTCTCTGCTAAATTGGAGTGCAAAGATTTTAGATTAAGACCACTCAGTGACTTAATCTTGGGTAGGTCACTGAATTTGCTGTATCTCCCTTTTCTCATCTATAAAATGGAAATGATGGCATCTCTACTGTTTATTTCATATAACTATTGTGAGGATCACAATGATATCTATGAAAGTATTTTGTCAATTCTAAAATCCTGTGTAACTGTGAAGTGTTATTGTTAATGCCCCTTGTAATACTCAGCACAGTCAGGATACAGAGTGGACCCTTAGGACATAATATCTTGCACGTGTGTGTGTGTAGCAGGGTGTCTTTTATAGATCTGTGAAAGCCAACACTCAAAACAGCATCTGATTATCTGCTTAATAGCTAACCTGATGATTGTATGTGAGTACACATAATAGGTACAAAAGCTGGCTATTAGCTGGACTGTAGAAGGCAGAAAAGTTGGGGATTGGCTGCAGCCCTTAAAACCTATATTGGCATTCTCTATCTAGGAACCAGGGAGACATACCAAGGAGCTGAGTGTGTCATTGAAAGAACATGGGAACAATACACCCTATTGTTGGTCTTTGATAAGGTACCTTCCCAATGACATTTTGGTGGGAAAACTAGGCTCTTTTTCTTGACAGTAAAGGCCTACTTATTGGGACAAAGGGCAGGATGGGTAAAAGCTTCTTAGGTATTCAAAATAGAAAAATGGCAAGCTGGTACATGTGTGTGTATTTACAATATTTGAAACAGGATTCGTGAAATCCTATTAGTCCATCTTGAGAAAACACATAGAAGGGGAGCCTTTCTCTTCCTGTTGGGCTCTCATGGTGTTCAGAAAATTGGATATGTAGTTCACTTGAGATTTTGTAGTACAGTACTGAAATTCATCTCAGTCATGTATTTGACAGTTACCTACACTATCCAGATGAAATCACATAAAAGTGTTGGAGCAAGTGTCTAGGGACACACTACTTCAATACATATTAGCTTGTTGATGGTGAGTAAGTCAATGAACTTCTCTGAAACTTAGTTTCCTAATCTACAAAACAGAAATAATAAACCCTGACTTGTTTACTTTCTCTGAGTTTCAGATGAAATAATGTGCATAAAATACTTTGTCAACTAAAAAACATCCTAGAAATGTAATATTTTGTTTTTAAACGCTTATTCTATAAGGATTTGCATATAGTCAATGCAACTGTGTTTATTATAGAGTTATAAACAGGATAGAAAAATGTGGATTGGATGAAAAAAATCTTTAGGTGGATTCAATGCCTACTGAACAGTCACATGAAGTAGATCTTGATTCATGCATTAAGCCTCCTGGCAGACTGGCTAGCAGCAGCTCTGCTCTCCCTATTCAGTGTCCTCACTGTGACCTGAATGAAGACACACAAGTCATGCTCTTTAGATTCTGCAATGATTCAGACCTCAGAGGACTACCTAACAACATGAATGGCAGATCCAAAATTCAATTTGATCTTAAAAGGCAGAAACAATGATCTGAAAGCACCAAGATAAAATATAACATGGATATAAATAAAATTCTTCTTTTAGAGTAAAAATAATCTATCACACAAATTCAGGAAGGGGGTGAACTGCCTTGGAGGAAGTTGATATGAGACCATCTGGGGTTTTTAGGTGTCTACAAGCTCAAATAGAATGTGATGCATTTGCTTTGAAGAAAAAAAATTTCTGAATAGAAAAATATGGCTGCTTCCTCCAGTGATCTAGCGCTCAGAAATCTAGCTACTGAGTCAGGGGATTAGAGCTCTGGTCCTCACTCTGCCAATGTCTCATGGTGTGACCTTGCTAGGGTCATTTCATGTCTCTTAGCTTCAGTTTTTCTGACCTTTAAAATGAGAAGTTTAGGCTGAGTTATTTCTAGATTGCTGCTAGCTAGAAGAATCTGTGACTTTGAGTTGGGTCATAAAAAAACCTTTTCTTCCTTTTTTTTTTTTTTTTTTTGAAAATTGATATATCCACAACTAGTAGGAAGACAAACTGATTACAGGAGAATAATTGAGAACTAAAATTATAACATGGGTATATCTTTTTATTTTCTCAGTGATTGTGGCATTTAATTTAATTTTGTTGGCTTAGCCAATGACCTCCTCAAAAACAATATATTTTTCAACTTATTTTTCTTAACTGGTGTGCCTTAAGAACTTTTTCTGGAACTTCAAATTTTCCTGTAACTTTCAGGTACAAATCCCAGCAGGGTCCATCTGGCTCACTTTCCTTCTAAGACAGATAAATTGAGCTGTATGTGCTTTTACAGTGTGTGATCTTAGATATCTACATGAGACTTTCAAAAATTAAGGCCCTGTCTACTGCTTATAGACATATACAGGGTCTCGGACCTCTCTTTGTAAGAATAACAATTTATCTTCAAAACTATGGAGTCATTTTTTCTGCCAAAATGAGTGTAGTTTCTTCCTGACTTATAAAATATTATGTCTTTGATATGAACTTTAATTGAGCAGTGAATTACTTAGTGGTTTGCAGTGCCTCTGGGTGTTAGAATGTGCCGGGTTTTTCAGGATGGATGGCTATGTACATAGGTATTTTGTTCAGTGTTTAGAGCACCTCACCAAATTCATTCCTTTCCTTATGTTATTTGTTGATAAAGGATTTGCTCTATATTCCATACAATTGAATTCCTTGTCTTCTTTTATCTGCTTGCCTTATCCTCATTAGTTTTTGAAAGCTTGAACTATGTCTTAAATTGAATGAATTAATCAGAATATCTCATCCCTGAAGATATCAGATAAAAGAGAATTCATCATATTAAAGACATTGTGCTAGAAAAATAGTGGATTGTTGTCATGCTTCTCTCCCTTCTTCCCTCATTCCCATTCCTCTCTCCTCTGCTTTCCTGCATCTCATGCTCCTTCCCCTTTTTCTTTGGTTTCTTCTCTGCACAACTCTTTATTGAATTGCTACTGCTAGGTAGGCTGAGGATTTACTATCTAGTAAAATATCTGCTGCTTTCATGGTGTGTATAGTCTAGGAGAGGAATCAAACCAGTAAACAATTGAAGTGCCGACTGGTAGAGAGACAGCTCAGTAATGAAAGCCAGAGAAAGCATCCCAGAAAAGATTTCAAACCTGAGAAGTAGGGGTGGATTAAGAGTTAGTGGAGTGAAAGCTTGGATTGGGCATAGGAAATGTTCTAGACAGAGAGCAAGCATATGGTAAAGTCTTGAGATGGGAAAAAGCATAGCACAATTAAGACATTTTAAAAGTCAGAACGAGTGAAGCCTGGCACACAAGGGAAGATGGCCAGAAATGGGATTGAAGGAGCACAAGCTTACAAAGCCCTTGTGGCTTATGGATCCAAAGAGCATCAGAGAATCACTGGGGAGTTTAAAGAAATAAAATAACATGATCAGGTTTTCATTTTTTAAAGACCATTGTTTTTTCTGCAGATTAGATACCTATTTGGAAGGACATAAGATTGATTGTTGCAGTAGTCCAGGTGGAAGAGGATGATGCTGATGCATTGGATCTGGGGAGTATTGAAAAGGCTATTTCATGGGAGTAAAGCTTTGGAATCATTCTTTGTTTCACTTTCAGGTAACTGTCTTTAAAGCTGTCATTTAAAAAACATATAAAACAAAAATTCTTTTTTTCCCCTTTTTTATGACTTTTTGAGGACATAAAGGTTGCTTAAAGAAGAAATTAGTAGGCCAGGCGCGGTGGCTTACGCCTGTAATCCCAGCACTTTGGGAGGCCGAGGCGGGCGGATCACGAGGTCAGGAGATACAGACCATCCTGGCTAACACGGTGAAACCCCGTCTGTACTAAAAATACAAAAAATTAGCCGGGCGTGATGGCGGGCGCCTGTAGTCCCAGCTACTCGGGAGGCTGAGGCAGGAGAACGGCGTAAACCCAGGAGGCGGAGCTTGCGGTGAGCCGAGATCGCACCACTGCACTCCAGCCTGGGTGACAGAGCTAGACTCCGACTGAAAAAAAAAAAAAAAAAAAAAAGAGAAATTAGTAGTTGTGAGGGGTTGAGGTGTTTAGAATAGATTTCTCGATGCTGCATTGGTTTGCGCTGAAGAAGGAGCACGAGTAGAAGCAGAGTGGGAGCTCTGAATTTAAACCCAACTTTTGCTACTAATTGAGCTCTGGGACTACAGGTAAATAACTTAACCTCTGTCAGTACTTCTTTCAATTCTAATCTTCCATTATTCTATGGGTGCTCCCATAAGAAAACTCTAGGAAAGAAAAGCCTTCGGATATTTGTTTGCATTTTAAATATCTTAATACTGTTTTAATCCTTATTGGTACACATATTGAAATTCTAGATTCAACAAGTGAGAAGTTTTGCTAACAGTATTGTGAATCAGAAACTACAAAAGTATTAATCTGGTATTAGAAATCAGGCTGTTTTTCTATCTTGCATACTTGCTTATAGACATGAGAGATTTTGAGGTCTGTGAAATATAAGCCAGAGAAACTTAACTTTTGAGAATGGAAATCTTTAGAGGTGAGACATGAGGTTAATGTATAGAGTGGTTTCCAAACTTGGGTCCACTAGTAGTGCCCATTTGGTCACATAAAAATCCCCTGTGGGCGGGCGCCTGTGGTCCCAGCTACTCGGGAGGCTGAGGCAGGAGAATGGCGTGAACCCGGGAGGCGGAGCTTGCAGGAGCCCAGATCGCACCACTGCACTCCAGCCTGGGGGACAGAGAGAGACTCCGTCTCAACAACAACAACAACAACAACAACAAATCCCCTGGGGAGCTTGGTAAAAATACACTTCCCTGGCCTATCCTCATAGTTTCTGATCAGTAGGTGGTGGTGTAAGGCTAATAGGAGTGGGTGCCGTAGTCTAAGGCAGTGTTTCCCAAAGTGAGGTTCATGAAATTGCACTAGTCCTTTTTTTTTTTCCAAAATGTTAATTGGAAAAGTGTTTAGAGGTAAAGTATATTTGAGAAACACTGTATAATATAATGTCTTTTTTTTTTTTTTTGAGACAGAGTCTCACTCCATCACCCAGGCTGAAGTGCAGTGGTGTGACCTTGGCTCCCTGCAACCTCTGCCTCCTGGGTTTAAGCAATTCTTGTGCCTCAGCCTCCACAGTAGCTGGGATTACAGGTGTGTGCCACCATGCCCGGCTAATTTTTGTACTTTTAGTAGAGAGAGATGGGGTTTTGCCATGTTGGTCAGGCTGGTCTCACTCATGACCTAAAGTGATCCACCCACCTCAGCCTCCCAAAGTGCTGGCATTACAGGTATGAGCCACTGCACCCAGCCTATAATGTCTTTTATAGATTAATGTATTAGCATATTAGAAATTCTGAGATATCCTACGTGAAAGAAAGAGTTAAACTTTATTCCTGTGTTCCTCTGACTCATTTGGCCCTCAACCGCTTTTACTGGAATATCTATTAACAGCCCTTAGAACTGGCATTCCATAAAGGGAGTTTACAAAGTGTTGTACCAGAGTCATTTTTTCTAGCTATTGACATGGAGTGGCCCAAAGATATCCATCCTTTATTGTTTAAGCAAAGACACACCTTTGTGGAATTACTGAGGGAACATAGATGAATACTTTGGCCGCAAAACAGGCAGGTTTATTTTGTCAACAAGCTACCTGGCTGTCACGTGGGTTGTGTGTATTGCACTGCATGCCTTTTCACATATGAATGGCACCTCCATACAGCTGTGCAGTCATAGTATGCAATCTGGCAAGCCCTCTGTGGCTGCTCTGTCTGACCTGTATGGGGGCTGACCCTGTAACTCTGGTTTCACTAGAATGAGGAATCAATCGTGTGAATTATCTTGGGCAGATTATGACTCTCCAAATGGTAGGTCCCTAATAATTTGTCTGGAATAGTGCAGTGAAAAATAGTTGCGTTTTAATAAAATGATGAAGCTGTTTCCATAAGCAATACACTAACACTTAAGTGTTTTAAAATGAGTGTATCTTTATTTGTTGTCCTCAGAAGAAGCTGATCTTCATCATTAGATATACCATTGGCTGAAATGTGGTTCCTTCATCATTTACCAACAATTTCTTAATAACCATGTGGCAAGCAACGTACTGGGCACTGGGGAAACAAAGGAAAAAAGAATGGTTTCTGCTTTTCAAGTAGAGCAGTTTAAGGGAAATTGCCACGTACACAGATGGTTATAATACATTGTGGTAATAGTTACCATGGAGGTAAATGCAAGGGGCAATTGGAGCATAAAGAATAAAGTACTTAAGTTGGCCTAGGGGAATTAGGAAAGATTTCACAGAAAAAACTAGTTTGGTTTAGTCTGGCTTCTGATTTTTCTTCTGAAACCCTATGCTGACTCTGCTATTCAATTACCAGGAGATAGTCTAGATTTTGCTGCCTTGCATATGCTCATGTGCTTTTCCAAAATAAATTGTGTTTATGTAATAATTTTTACCTTTTCTCCTCACTCATCATTTCCATCTTGATATTACTTTGAATTATACCCCCCACAATAGTGTTAGTTTCAGCTGAGTGTTCACATTTCTGGTACAAGCTAATAGAATTTTTCATTTGCTTTTGCTTTGCAGATGTTGAACACATGGCTCTTAAGCATGGCATTATTCTTATAAGGATGACAGGCTTCAAACATTTTGATTAGTACCTCAATTTTACCCACTTCTCCATTTTGAAGTGAGCCTGTGTTTTATATCATCTCAGTTTCATCTCTTACAAAGCTCTAGTATTCAGAAAGGCAATTTCTTTCACCACTTTTATATCTACCAAGTTACTGTGAGACTTTTAGAAAGGTTTGATAGCTTTTACTTTCAGAAATGGAATACTTTACTTAATTTGTCAAAGAGCTCAAAGACATACACCTGTATTGGGAATAAATACACATTGCCTGTTTGCAATATCTTGCATCCATATACCATTTTGTAGTTTGTATTTTACCTGCATCATTTTTATGTAACTCTCACAATGCCATTTGAAATATGAGGAAACTCGATCTTAGTGAGGTTTAGTGAGTTATTCCAGATAATATAACTAGTCATGTTTGAGTCAGTGATAGAACCAGGACTCAAACAGACTCTGGTTTCCAATTACGAGACTTTTTCCACTATATTGCATAGCAGGACAATATTGCTATGTGCTGGGTATAAAGGGAAGCTGAAGATGAAGAAATAGAGTGTTTGGTAAAGCAAATTCAGAATTGAAAGTATCATTGTTAATGATTTGAGTGGAAGAGATCATGCAGGGCATGAGAAAAAGCAAACAAGTTAATAAACATGTCTAATATGGGAGGTAAGTATGGTAAAGGAGGGCAAGAAGGTGGAGCTGATTTGGTGTTTGATGAAGCAACACTATAGCCAGCAGGACAAGTTAAAACAAAAGGAGTAAAAATTGCAAAAGGACACAAGTCAGCAGTGGAGGAAAAGAAAGGGGGCTTCTGAATGCGGGATAGACGTGGATAGGAAGCTGGCCAAGGAGACTGAGAATAGTAGATAGCCTGCAGCTGGAGTCTGTGCCACCTTTATTCTGAGGTTGTGGTCTCTTACGCACCAATTCTCCGTAGCCAAGGTTGATGCTGCAGGTGCTGGTCAAGGAGAAATGTTCAGTAAAGATATAGTCAATTTTTGAAAAATCAGAAGTAACTTGGTACAGTACAGCCACACAAGTCATGTCACTGTCTCCAGATGAAAGAGCCAGGCTGGAGGCTGGGAGTGGGACAGTAATTGGAAAGTGGTTGAAGGGTTTAGGTTAAATTTGTTTAGGATTCTGTGAAAAGCCAGATAAAATGACTACTCCATGACATATAATTGGCATTATACCATAAGCAGTGATCTAATGTGTTCATTTTCTAAAACTGCAATCACTTTGAAGTTACCAGGATACAATCACAGTGAGAGACAGTTTTTCAGTTTTTAGTAGATTAATGAGCTAAAATATATATCTCAAACTACTTAAAATCAGAGAATACTCGTACTATTTCTCAAGTACTCATGTAATAGTTCAAACATTAAAATTGTTTGGAGCTTACTTTTGGCTTAAACCTCAGAAAATAGTACAAATCTCTATTATCTTACAGTAATTATAATAAATAAATGTATAAATAAATAATAAATTAGAAAACAAACATTCTAGGCTGGGCAACATGGCAAACACCCGTTCCTATTAAAATACACACATTAGCCAGACGTGATGGTGTGAGCCTGTAGTCCCAACTACTCAGGAGGCTGAAGTGAAAGGATCACTTGAGCTTGGGAGGTTGAGGCTGCAGTGAACTGTGATCCTACCACTGCACTCTAGCCTGGGCGACAGGGCAAGACCATGTCGTAAACAAATAAGCAAACACAAACAAACCAAACATTCAATCACATAGACATGTTTAGCAGCTTTATTGCTCTATCATTGACATAGGGTAAATTGCACATACTAAATGGGTACAATTTTGGTAAGATTGACATATGTCTATCAAAAAGAACTGACAACACCATCAAGAAACATACTGAACACCCCTAAATTTTCCTAGTGCCCTTTTGTAGCCCCTTCCTTTTGAAGGAACAAATGAAAGTTCCTTTCACTCCTCCCCTAAAAATCCATTCTAAATGACACTTGGATAAGAAGGAATTAGGTTGACCACTATAAGCAATTTTATATATACATGTTGAACTAAAAAAGTAGACAGTAAGAATTCAGAGAAGGAAGATTTCAGGAGAATACAGGAGTGTTTTGAAACAATTCTTAGGGCCTGGGGAGCTTGAATTCGATCTGGAACAGGCAGAATGATTTGGGAGAGTATTTTGGCTTTGGGGTAAGGGATGACAAAGCGAAGCCAGAAATGAGGGCTCCACAATCCTGGGACAGTGAGATGACTTCTCTGACCCAAACAGAGGCAGTGTTCTGATGACCTGTAGAAAAGAGAGTTCGGCTAGCTTGTGGAAGATCTTAAATGAGGCTGAGTGTAGATTTAAGATAAAAAGGAACAATTGAAGACTTTTGTTTTTAACTATGGAAAGTGATTTAATTCGTTCATTTATTCATTAATTCAAAAGGCCAGGTGCGGTGGTTCATGCCTGTAGTCTCAGCACTTTGGGAGGCTGAGGTGGGTAGATCACTTGAGGTCTGGAGTTCGAGACCAGCCTGGCCAACATAAAGCAAAACTCCATGTCTACTAAAAATACCAAAATTAGCCAGGTGTGGTGGCGCACAGCTATAATCCCAGCTACTTGGGAGGCTGAGGCAGGAGAATCGCTTGAACCGGGAGGAGGAGGTTGCAGTGAGCTGAGATTGTACCACTGCACTCCAGCCTGGGCGACAGAGCAAGAATCCATCTCAAAAAAAAAAAATATATATATATATATATAAGTATATATACATTTTTATTTATATAATATATATTAATTGTCATTTATATAAATATATATCTTAAAATATGTATGTATTTTTTAAAAATATATACTATTTGACACTATATGTCAAGCATTGTTCTAAGTGCTTATGAATGTGCTTTTAATATGTGGCCATATGGAAGGGCACACCCTGGCTTGTGTGTGAGTGTGTGTGTAATTTGTTTTTCTAAATAATTTTTGTTTTGAAAATTTAGATTTACAGAAAAGTTGCAGGAATCTTACAAAGAGTTCTTGTATACATTTCACCCAGTTTCCCCCATTGTTAACATCTTATACACCTATGGTACATTTGTCAAAATTAAGAAACTGGCATTAGCACATTAATGTTAACCAAACTCCACACTTCATTTGGATTTTCTTAAGTCTTTACCTAATGCCCCTTTTCTGTCCCAGGATCCCGTTATGGGATTTAGTCACCATGTCTCCTTAGGTTCTTTAGACTGTGATGGTTTCTCAGGCTGTCCTTGTTTTTGATGACCTTGATGGTTTTGAAGAGTACTGGTTAGATATTTTATAGAATGTCTTTCAATTTGGGTTTGTCTGATGTTTCCCACATACTGTCTGCTTTTGAAGAAACAAATGGAAGTTCCATCCACAATTTAAAAAAAGGTCATTTTATTAATTTTATGCTTGGATTATATAGCTCTTTAATCTTTTCGGAACAGTAAGCCTCATATTCCCTTCAAATCATGTTCAAGGTATCTATTTCCTTACCTATTCATTTTGGGTATCATACTTAACCATTTCAGCCTACCAGGGTTTCCTGTAAAGAAATGCTTTCTCTTAAATGAGTAGAGATTTGAATGACCGATTCCAGGAAATCCTTCTGAGATAGCCATCATTCAGTCACCTGTGTACTTATAGCTTCAATAACAGAGGCTAAAATGCTTAGCTGTATTCTAGTCCATGACTTGAATCAGCACATGGCTTTGCTTGAATGTTTTATAAGTTTCTAGCTGCTATATCACAGATTAGTGCACTGGAATGACAAAGTACAGTCTTAGCCAACACAGGCCACTGTGCCATTTTCTTATATACTCTCAAACCCTCTCATGAATTGAAACACCTAAAGTTGAGCAAAGACATGCTGAAAAGAAACCCATACGTGGTTTCTTTAACATAACATTTCTTAACCATTAAGAAATGGACTCTGGCCCACTCTTTAGAAAAAAAAAAAAAAAAGAGTATGGCATATTTATAGGGTTCTTCTTTCTTTGGGATAAATGAAAGAACATTCACATTTTTTCCTTTCTTTTCCCTTTCTATCTGTTACATAAATTTGAATTCAATCTGAGCTTTAAGACCCTTGGAGGGAATATGGTAACTCTCCAATATTTTACCCATGGATGGTGTATGCTTAGGTTTGATTCTGGCCCCTCTGGTTATTAGCAGTGTGTCATTGAGTCTGTCAGTTAGCCTGTCCTAAGCCTTGCTATTTTGATCCATAAATTTAGGTAATAATATCTACTTCCTAAATTCAATTTGAGAATCAATTGGGATAAAGCATATAAAGTGCCCAGCACAGTGTCTAGCACAAAACTCACTCAATAAACATTAATTATTCTTATTATTGTTATTTTTAATACTTAGTATGATAAACTAATTAAGAAAAAACTGGATGCATTGGCCACGATTCTAATAACAGCAGCTGATGTTTCCGACTCTCCTCACTGCTTTGCATCCTGCTCAGACATTCCTATGCTCAGTGTCTCCCTGCTCCAGCCTCCAGCTGCCTGACCACTAGCCCATCAGAACTCTACATTCATCCTCCTTGTAGAAGAAGAATGGCTGCTTCCACAGTTAGTAAATAGGAAATAATTGTTTAAGAATATTTTTTTAATTCACATAAAACATCTGTTTGAGTTAGGAAATTAATAACAAAAGGATTTTGCATTCAGAATTTTGTCTTGGTGATGACATGGAATTTATGAACAAATAAAATTTTAAAGAATTTCAGGTTTTGTTTTATTTTTTAAAGAAACCAGCTTGAGTTAATGTCTACCATTGGCATTCTCTCAGAGTCACTGCTCAGTTCTTACCACCAGCTAGGAATGTGGACAAGCTGTTAATATATGGATTTTCCAGACTTCTAAACACAGTTCTGCATTAGTTGGAGGCTCTGAGAGACTGGTCTGGGACTGTGCTACTACCAGAATTGTTGCAGGCCCCCTGCCAGGACTCACAAATCCCAGCTTTGCAGGGTGGTAATTGTAGTTGTCTTCTCAGTATGCCGTACCATAGAGCCTTTCTTGTTCTGTCTGTTACTTCCTCAATTAAAAAACATAGCTTTCTTTGTGCTGGCCTGTGGATCAGATGCTCAGAGCAGCAGGAAGAAGATAATCTTACACCTAAAAAAATGTAAAGGTTCCTTACTTACTGAATCAATCAGTAGAGCCTGCTCTGCCCAGCCAAAGTAGCAGTTTCATTCCTGGCAGGTCTTACTAGCAGAGGGATAGTTCAAGAATCCTTATCCACAAGTATTTGTTTGTTCTCTTTCCCTTTCTCCCCATAAGAAGTAAAAGCAGTAACTTTCTTTAATAGGATCTGTGCCCTCTCATTAGAAATAGTGAAGACTGATAATAATCTACTGTTGAAAGCGTTTAACTACAGGTTACTGGAAGTGTCGCCAGAACTTTATTTCACATGGCATTGCAGAATTCTAGGACGCATAAGTGGTATAACAGAGTTTTAGAAAGCTAATAATATATACAGGAGAATGGGTGTGCTTCATTAATTGTACTTGTAAATATTGAAAATTAATGGGTTTCCAAAGAAAATATTCCTCTGAAAGTATCCAGAAAATCAGGAATAGTGGTTAGTCACAACTCTTGTGCCAATCCTGATTGATCAATAGCGGCTCCCTGGGACACTGTGATGAGGATTCTGAAGGCCCATTCTAATTCCAGTTAAAAATGCCATGATTGATTAACAATGCTTGCCGTGGTCATGGAACAAGGAAATGACATCTTATATATTAAATATTTGTCATCCATAGAATCACCATTTATGCTAGGCCAAAGCATGATGCTATAATTATTTATATTGCTAAAATATATAATATAAACATATTACATACTTTATATATTATATATTGACGTAAATATAAACAACATGCAATATTTATGCATAAATTTTATATATAATGTATGTAATTTTATATAACATAATTATATACTTTATATAATGTAAACAATAATATATTAATAATGATGTTGTTAATTACATAGTATGGAAAATTTAAACAGTGTGCTTCAAAAAATATTCAGGACAAAATTTAAATTACAGAAACAAATACTCTGCTCATTTATTTGTTCAGCCACAAGTTGTTTAGCAACTTCTGTGTGCTCAGTGCTGTGGATCTAGAGCTAAATAAGTTCTTGTGTCTGTCTTGAAGGTGCTTTGGTTGACTAGAGCAAATGGTGTGGAAACCATTGCAAAGACCTAATAAATACAATAATAAAAGCATATACTAGCAGACTGAGTGTTCACAGAAAAGAAGAAGCAATTAACCCTGTATAAGTTCATGAGGAATCTTCAAAGAGGTGACAACATGGTGTCATTCCTGTCTCTAGAAATAATGCTAAACATTTAGGAATCGTTTGCTCTTATGACTCAAAACAACCCTGTTGAAAATGGATAGTGCTCTTTAGTATGTAATAAAGATCAGTGGGTTAGGATGCTGTTGGTTTTCTATTATTGCAAATTGATTCCCCTGTGAATTTTCAGCTGTGGTGAACTCTTGAATACCTGGATTCCTCAGTTTATATCTTTTCTACCACTTTTTTCACATCAACTCCTATTAAATTCCACTGCTTTGTTTTATATTGATCTCCGTTGTCCAAACTGTTGTACTCACTCAGATATTTATAGCCAGAATATGCCCATAAAGACAAGGGACCTGCTGGCAAAGCATTATGCATTTGGAAATAATTTGACATACCATACCTTGTATGGGCTTCTGGGTTTTCAAATTGGTTAAACTGTCAAATCTATATCTTTCTTTGCTTTAAAATGTCAAGCATATCTAATTACAATTTTTTTCAAATACGTCATAATCACAAAATTTACAAGGAACCTATATTCATAAATAGACCTAGATGTTTGCGTATTGTTGTCTA
Organism: Pongo abelii; assembly: GCF_028885655.2. Classification (NCBI taxonomy): domain Eukaryota; kingdom Metazoa; phylum Chordata; class Mammalia; order Primates; family Hominidae; genus Pongo; species Pongo abelii. The sequence goes on from NC_071993.2 coordinate 77,397,009, forward strand.
TGGATATGAGTACACATATGTACACAGGTTTAAATTTGCTTCAGATATGTCCGTAATTAACTCTCTCTAAGCAATCACGTATGCTGTTAATATTTTAAAACATGTTGTAGTGGATGGAGATGGACTAATAAGTTAATGATGATGGAACTGAGGCAAAATATAAAGGGGTGTCTTGTAAGAAAGACTAACACTTTTGTATATACCAGAGGGAGCTTTTGTCCAATATTTGAATTTTTATTTTTAAGATTTACTATTTCTAGAAGACTTTTTTATATATAAATTAACCTTATTTTGGTCATAATCAGAAGTTATAAACTAGTTTTATAAATTTTAACCACAGATTATGATTTTTTCTGATTGTAGAAGTAATTAAAAAATTTGAAATAGAAAACCATAGCATAGAAAGTAGAAACCACTCACGATCCCGTCACCAATATACAACTAACATGGGCACTTTTTTTCTTTTCTACTTTCACTTCCTTTTTGGAGTATGTTAGCACATACTTTTCTCTCAGTCTTTTCAGCCATTCAACAAATATTTATTAAGCACCTCATAATGTCCATGACATATGTATATATCTGTGTATGTGTACATGCTTGTCATTTATTTTTACTTGAGCTGTAATTCATATACCATAAAATTCATCACATTAAATTATATAATTCAGTAGTTTTTAATATATTCACAAAATTGTGCAGCTATGATCATTATCTAATACTAGTATATTTTCGTCACCTCAAAAAGAAACCCTCTAATAATTACCAGTCACTTCAATTTCTTCCCCTCAACCCCTACCAGCCGCTAATCCACTTTCTGTACTTTATAGGTTTGCCTATTCTGGGCATTTCTATAAATAGAAAACGTAGCTTTTGTGACCAGCTTCTTTCATTTAGCATAATGTTTTCAAGGTTTATCCATGATGTGTAGCAGAAATCATTATTTCATTCAATTTTTATGATGGAATAATATTATATTGTATGAATATGCTGTAATTTTTAATTCACTCGTCAATTAAAGACATTTGGGTCGTTTCCACTTTTTTTTTTTTTTTGCTATTATCACTAATGCTGCTATGAACATTTATGTACAAGTTTTTGTGTGTACTCATTTTCAGTTCTTTTTTGTACATACCTAGGAATAGAATTGCTGGATGAGCTGGTAACTATATGAATAACATTTTAAGGAATTGCCAGACTGTTTTCCCCAGTGGCTGCACAATTTTACATTCCCATCAGTGATGTGCAAGGGTTCCCATTTCCCACATCCTGGCCAACCCTTTTTATTTCTGTGTTTTAAATTATAGTTATCTTAGTGGTTGTGAAATGATATGTCATTGTGGTTTTCATTTGCGTTTCTCTAATGACAATTGATACTGAGTATCTGTTTGTATTGACATACAAATGTATGTCTGGAAAAATGTTTATTCAAATCCTTTGCCTATATTTTAATTGGGTTATTCTTTTAAATAGTTGAGTTGTAATATTGCTTTATATATTTTGTATACTAGACCCTTATCGGATATATGACTTGCAAATATTTTTTCTTCCATTTTGTGTGTTTTTTTCAATTTCTTGATTGGGTTCTTTGAAGCACATTTTGAAAAGTGCTTCATTTTGATGAAGTCCAGTATACCTATTTATTTTTCGCTGCTTGTACTTTTGATGTCATGCCTAAGAAACTATTTACTAATCCAAAGCCAAGAGATTTATACTTAATGTTTTCTTATAAATATTTTATAGTTTCACTAGTTACCTTTAGATCTTTGATTCATTTTAAGTTAGGTTTTGTATATGGGGTAAGATAGAGATCCAACATCATTCTTTTGCATGTGGATATCCAGTTGTCCCGGACCCATTTGTTGAAAATAATGTTTTTCACATTTGAATTATCTTGGTACTCTTCTAAATATCAATTGACTATAGATGTATGGGTTTATTTTTGGACTCTCCCATCTATTCTATTGATCTATTTGATCCATTATGCCAATGCTACTCCAACTTTTTTTTTTTTTTAAGACAAGAGTTTCCCTCTGTTGCCCAGGCTGGAGTGTGATGGTGTGATTTCAACTCATTGCAACCTCTGCCTCCCTGGCTCAAGAGATTCTCATGCCTCAGCCTCCTGAGTAGCTGGGATTACAGGCACGCACTACCATGCCCTGCTAATTTTTGTGTTTTTAGTAGAGACGGGGTTTCGCCATGTTGGCCAGGCTGGTCTCAAACTCCTGGCCTCAAGTGATCCGCCTACCTTGGCCTCCCAAAGTGCTGGGATTATGGCGGTGAGCCTAACTTTTTTTCTAAGATTATCTTGAGTATTCCGAGTCCCTTGCTTTTCCATATGAATATTATGACCAACTTGCCAATTTCTGAAAACAAAACAAAACCCACAAAACACAGCTGGAATTTTGAAAGAGATTGCATTAAATTTGTGACCAATTTGGATATTGTTGACATCATGACAATATTAATTCTTCCAATCCATTCCCCAGAATGTCTTTCCATTTATTTAAAACTTCTTTAGGTTATTTCAGTGATGTTTTGTAGGCAGTATACAAGTCTTGAACTTCTTTTGTTAAATTTGTTTCTATTTTACCTTTTATGCCATTGTAAGTGGAATTTTAATTTCATATTCAGATTGTTCAAGTGTATAGATATAGAGATGATTTTCACATATTGATCTTACATCCTGCAACCTTGCAGAATTTGTTATCATAAGTAGTTTGTCTGTATTCTTTAGGATTTCCTATATGAAAAATTATTTCATTTTAAAGTAAAGATAACTTCAGTTATTTTCCAAAGTAGACTATTTTTATTTATATTTCTTGTCTAATTACCCCAATTAGAATTCCAGCACAATGTTAAGTCAAAGTGATGAGAATAGACATTCTTGTCAGGTTCCTGATCTTAGGGAAAGACTTTCAGTGTTCACCATTAAGTATGTTCTCAGTTGTGAGGTTTTTGTAGATACTATTTATCAGATTGAGAAAGTAGTCTTCTATTCCTAGACTGCTTTTTTTTTGGTTAATAATAAAAGAGTGTTGGATTATTTTCTGTGCCTATTAAGATGATCATGTGGTTTTGGTTCATTATTCTATTCATATAGTTTATTGGATTGATTGAGTTTCATATGTTGAAATGGTCTTGCCTTCCTGGAATGAAATCCCACTTGGTCATATATATAAGCTTTTTGTGTGTTTCTGGAAACAGTTTGCTAACATTTTGTTGATGGTTTTTGTACTTATATTCTAAAGGATGTTTATCTGTAGTTTTCTTTTTTCATGGTGTCTTTAGTTTTATTGTCAATGTAATGCTGGCCTCAAGAAATAAGTTGGAAGTGTTTTGTCCTCCTTTCTTTTTTGGAATTCTGTTGTGAAGAATTAGTATTAATTTTTTGAATATTTGGAAGAATTGAGCAGTAAATTTATCTGATCCTGAGATTTTCTTTGTCAGTAATTATTTATTTATTAATTCAGTCTCTTCACTTGTTATAGCTTTATTCATTTGCCTATTGCTCCCTGAGTGTAGCTAGTTTCTAGGAATTGTCTGTTTCGTATAGGTTACCTAATTTGTTGGCATGTAGTTGTTCATACTGTTTCCTTATAATATTTAAACATTTTCTGTTAAGTCAATAGTAATGTCCATGCTTTCATTCCTGATTTTGGTAATTTGAGAATTCTCTCTTTTTTGTTGTTGTTGGCCAGTCTAACTAGAAATTTGTCAACTTTGTTATCTTTTCAAAGGAACAATTTTTGGTTTTGTTGACTTTTATCTGTAGGTTTTGTATCCTCTTTTATCATTTATTTCTAGTTTAATTATTATTACTTTCTTGATTTGGGTTTAGTTTGCTCTTCTTTTGCTAACTTATTTTTTAAAAAATTTGGATGTGTTTTTTGTTTTATTTTATTTCAGTAGATTTTTGGGGAACATGTGGTGATTGGTTACATGAATAATTTCTTCTGTGGTGATTTCTGAGATTTTGGTGCATCCATCACCTGAGCAGTGTACACTGTACCCTAAGGTAAAATGTTCTGTTATTGATATGAGATCTTATTTGTTTTCTAACATAAGCATTTACAGTTACAGCTGTCCCTTTAAGAACTGCTTTAGGTGCATCCCATAAATTCTGGTATGTTGTATTTTTGCTTTAATATATCTCAAAATATTTTTTAATGTCTCTTGATATTTATTCTTGTCCAACTGGCAATTTATGATTGTTTTGAATTTCCACATATTTGTGAATTTCCCAATGTTTCTTCTGTTATTGATTTCTAATTTAATTCCATCATAGATGGAGGATGTACTTTGTATTATTTAAATCCTTTTAAGTTAATTGAGGCTTTTTCACTGCCTAACATATGGTTTATTCTGGAGAATGTTTCATGTGAATTTGGGAAGAATGTACAATCAACTATTTTTAGATGGAGTGTTCTATAAATATCTATTAGGTGTAGTTGGCTTATAGTGTTGTTCAAGTCTTCTATTTCCTTGTTTCTCTTCTGTTTAGTTCTTCTATTATTTATTAGATGTGAGGTATTAAAGCTTCCAACTGGTATTGTTGAAATTTCTATTTGTTCTTTCAATACTGTCAGTTTTTCCTCATGTGTTCTGGGGCTCTGTTTGCATGGTATTTCTTTTTCTATCCTTTTACTTTCAATCTATTGGTGTCTTTGAATGTATGTGTCTCTTTTATAAACAGCATGTTGTATTATTTAAAAAAATCCGTTAGATCGATTTTTGCCTTTTAATTGGAGTGTTTAACCCGTTTACATTTCATGTGAATACTGATAAGGCAGAATATACATCTGCCAATTTGATATTTGTTTTCTATGTCTTACATATTTTGTGCTCCTCCATTCCTCCATTTTACTTTGCTTTTTTTTGTATTAAATATGTATTTTCTAGTGTACTGTTATAATTTTCTTTTACTGTATTTTCAGAGTTATGTTTATAGTGGTTGCCTTGGAAATTACAATTAACACATTACATTATAGAAATTTAATTCAAATTAATAGCAACTTAATTATAACAGAGCACAAAACTTTGCTCCTCTATAGATTCATTTTCCCCCAGTCCTTTGTGCATGCCTATCAACACGGATTGGTAGTTATCACTTTATGTACTTGTTTTAAAACACAAAGAAAATTAGTTACAAACAAAAATATAGCTATACTGTGTATTATATTTATTTATGTAGTTAACTTTTACTGGTGCTCTTTATTTCTTCATCTGAATTCAAGTTACTGTCTTATGTCCTTTTATTTCAGCCTGGAAATTGCCCCTTGGTATTTGCTGTAGGGCTAGCAACCAATTGTCTCACTTTTTCTTTTCCTGAGAATGTCATTTCTGCTTCATTTTTTGAAGGATAGTTTTGCCACGTTTCGATTATGTGGCAGTTTTTAAATTAATTTTAGCAGTTTAAATATATTTCCAAACTTACATTTACAAGGTTTTTGGATTGCCTTTTTTTTGCCCTAACTCTTATTTACCACCTCAATCAACAAAGATGGTATACCCAGGGGAAGACACTGTTCACATGGGCTGACATTTCAAATCATGTCAAATAAAGAGAATATTTGAATATGAAAGATTCAAATATTTCAAATCATGTCAAACAAAGAGAATATGAAAGATAAGTCTTCCCAAGAACCACTACACAAGTCAAACAATAATAGTTCTTGAGGAATGGGGCCTTGAGGGAACTTTAGCCCCATCATTCCCCTTTGGTGGCTGCCAGGCTACTGATTCTCACCAGGGAAGTGAGTTGTTTGTTTTCAAGGCTGCCACAGAACTGGGGATGAAGGGAGGGGATGGGAATAGGAAAAGTTCATATACCACAAAATTTGCTGTTCTTACTGAAATTCAACTGTTTTTCTAGAATACACACTCCCCAGATTTTGATGCAAGTCTTTGATTAATTTCTAGAGTTTTCAAAAAGTTAATTGTGATGATTTTGCTGTGTTTTATGAGAAGATTCTTGGAGATTCTTATTCTACCATTTTAAAGATTTTCATCATTTCATTTTTGTATATAAAACATTAATTTGGGTGAAAGTTTAAAAAATGTTGGCGAATACGGTGAAACCCTGTCTCTACTAAAAATACAAAAATTAGCCAGGCATGGTGGCAAGCGCCTGTAGTCCCAACTACTCGGGAGGCTGAGGCAGGAGAATCCACTTGAACCCAGGAGGCGGAGGTTGCAGTGAGCCAAGATCGTGCCGCTGCACTCCAGCCTGGGCAACAGAGAGAGACTCCATCTCAAAAAAAAAAAAAAAAAAAAAAGAATGCTAACCTTTATATGTTACAAAAGTTCAAATATTTGCTTCAGATTTTCATTTGTCTTTAAGCTTTATTTATTTATTTATTTAATTTGAGATGGAGTCTCTCTCTGTCACCTAGGCTGGAGTACAGTGGTGCGATCTCAGCTCACTGCAACCTCTGCCTGCCAGGCTAAAGCAACACTCCCACCTCAGCCCCTCAAATAACTGAGAGTACAGGTGCATGTGCTAGCATACCTGGCTAATTTTTGTATTTTTAGTAGAGACAAGGTTTTGCCATATTGGCCAGCCTAGTCTCGAACTTGACCTCAAATGATCTGCCTGCTTTGGCCTCACAAAGTGCTGGGATTACAGGTGTGATCCACTGCGCCCAGCTGAGCCACTGCACCCGGCCTGTCTTTATGCGTTTTAAAATATTGTTAAATGAATGATATTTATATAAATTCTTCATCATAGGCTTGACCCCTAAATGAAACGCTAAAGGGAATTTCTAGTTCTTATTAACTTTTCATTCTCAGTCTCTAGTTTCCTCTGTCTTGCAAATTTCTCAGAAATTGATGTTTCTTTTTATTTTCTTTCCTCCTTTACTTTACACATTCTGCTGGGAATAATGTCACCCACCCCAGTGGCTTTCACTTTCCCTAAATTGTTACTGCCTCTGACATTTCTATACCGGGCCCCAATACCTTTCCTGGGCTTTTGCCCCATATATCCAGTTGCCTCAATGGCACCATCATCCACCCAGTCTCTTGGTTTAGCAACCTTATAAGTCATCCTTGAGAATTTTCCCCATCTAATTTGTCTTCAGTCTTATTGAATATATTTTCTAGCAGCTCTACAATCTATACTACACATCTTTGTCTCCAATGTCACTGCCATAATTTAGGCTTTCTTCATGTCACATGAGAGCTTCTTGTGTGAATTTTTTGCCTCTACATTTCACATTTCTCTGTCTCTGTCTCCTTTCAAACACACACACACACGCCCTTCCCCCAAATAATCTTTTTCTAAGGCAAATCTGATTCTGCTCCTTCCAACTTTATACTTAGAATCTTTTAAAAGGTGATTTTTATTTTAGAATTCTTTTACTCTCTCTCATCAGACTATGATCCCTTCAAGGGCAGGAGCCATATTTTATTAATTTTCTGGAAAGATTCATTCCCAGTAAAGTATTTGGAATACAATAGAAACATAATTAACTTTTAATGAGTGAATAACCAGTAATTTCCAGAAAAATTTTATTGAATTTATTAAATAATTACATATGAATTTCTTCTTTTCATCAAAGCTATTATTTTATGCTGAATGGAATAATTCATGGAGCTGATTTATTAAAGCAGCATTGTGAGTTAAACTTTCCTAACTCTAGTAGAAGATCAGGTGGCTGACAAGCATGACTTAAAACATAGATAACCTATCATTTCACAAATTGAGTAGACACCTGTTTTCACCAAATGAGATACCAAAATGCTTTTAGTGATAATGAATAGGAGGAGAAAAAGACACTTGTATGTTTTATTAGACAAGATCCCAAAGACGCAGCTGACAGGATAAAATGCAGCAATTTGAGTGTGGATTTTGCAGAGAAAGCTGTCTTAGATTAAGACATAAAACATAGATATTACATGAGCAACTCTCTCAGAAGACAAGCACATTGAATATTCCAAAACTCTGAACATGATGTACCTGCAAACATTTTATCCTTTCCCCTTCTCATTAAGCAAACAAAATTTGTAGTAGCCAGTCTGCACTTTATGTTCTTTGGGTGAGAAGCTACAAAACTGAACTATGAACAATTATAAGGTGTTAACAGAACCTACTAATTCAAGGAACAGACAAAAATAACTGCTGCTTGGGTTTCAACAAAATAGTGAAAGAAAACAAAGGTTATGTAATGTTCAAGAGGATATGTACAACTGATGATTGATATCCTTATTTCGTTACATCAGTGAGATATATCCAGTGAAAAATTGTGGAGATAAAAAAATTGTGATAAATTTGCATTTATACATCTAGAATTTCTGAACTGGCTTTTCACGCAAACCATTGTTAGTGATGAAGAAAGAAAGCCAGAGAAATAAAAGGACTTTCCTGAGATAGCAAGTTGGAAATATAAGCTCCTTAATAATAATAATATCTAATATTTTTAATGTTCCCAAAAATATTCTAAGCACTTTTTATGTATTAATTTATTTAATTCTCACCTTATGAAGTAGATACTACAATTACTCCATTTTACAAGGAGGAAACTGAGGTATGTAAGGTTGAATAACATACCGAAAGTCATGAAATTAATAAATTGTCAAGCTGGAATTCAAACTTATACAGCCTAAGCCAGTTCATAAATGGTTAACCATTGTATTATGTTGTCTTTCACTCTCTCTTGCTTAATGAATTAGGATTTAGCATTATTTGTCATAGCAGAATACTATGTAATTGTATTTGTGTCAACAAAATACCAGATTTCTATGAGCACTCACTATTTAGCAATCAAAAGTAAGACATCTTTCTAAGATATGTTTATACATAATTTATAGATATTTTCCTTTCACAGAACTACAATCTGACTCCCTTTATCCTCAATGTATTATTGATTTTAGTACTGGCATGGATTTTACTCCGGTTTCATTTGCCTTATTATCCTTGGCAAGTTACTTCATTTCTCCACTTAAACTACTTGTTTTATCTTAGTAAGGAGAGAATTTTCCCATGTTGGTACATGGTAAGGCTGACTACAGTGAGATAGAAAAAACCAGGAGCAGCTGGGACATAAAACTAGATCATCTCAATAAAGTAAAGCTGCTAGAAGAGGTAAATTCATCTCAGGAAGCAGGAGCTCAAATGTGAATAGTATGGCCACTGAAAATACTCATGAATGAAACCGATAGTATCTCAGAAACTTAATACAGAGTCTTGGTTATCTTAATCTAAGATAAATCTTAAAGTGCTCTGCTATCAGGGACATAAACAGGCAATCAGATTCAGAAGGTCTGTCTGCTAGTAGCAGAGCTTCAATTTCCTCATATTAACATGGGAATGACAGTTTCTATCTTGCTTGGTTATTGAGAGAATTAAAAAATGTATTAAAACAATCATGCACAATTCCTAGCACATAGTATAAATTTCAGTTGTTCTCAACTGAGAGCATTTGTAAATCAGTGAGGGCATTTTTGATTATTCCAATGACCTAGGACTAGTATTGGATTTTTGTGAGTGGGAGCCAGAGGCGCTAAATATTCTGCAATGTCCAGACTAATTCTATACAGCTAAGAACTCTTCCATTCAAACTACCTTTACTCCATTTTGAAACCCAGTAGGGGAAGCTAAAGAATTATAGTGATTTTATTACTATGCATTCTGCCATATGGATTAAAATTCCTTAAATTTCTCTTGCGTAAATTCAGGATTGGCTCTTCATTCCATGATCTGTGATTCTATTTCTTTTCTTTTCAACTGGCCTCTAAGTGTTGAAGACAATTATTCTCTTTTGTTTCTCTTCTCTAACCTAAACATCTAAGTTCCTGCAGCTGTGTTGCTAGTCCTCCCAGGATCTGGAACATCTTGAAAATCTTATGTCCTCTTGTTGTCAGAGTCCTCACCACACTGGTTGCGTTATCTAGACTCATTCTAATTTTTCACTGTTTCTTTTAAAATGCACATCCTGATTTTAGTGCAAGTACACTACATGGAATAGTGCTTGTACAGTATACTGTGAACTTACTGTTGACTTTGACCTTTAGTTTTTAACTTGCAAATCAGCACCTACATTGATAATTTCAATTTGCATTTATCTAAAGTTTCACTATATACACTGAAACCCAAATGAGTCTCCGCATGGTGCAATATACTCTGCTTAATACTTAGGATGTAGAGATGAAATGAAGACAGGGAGGAAGATGACTAATATAATAGTCTAAGAGTAACTCATTCTATGAGAGTGGGACTCGAGAGATTTCTTGGAAAGAAGGACACAAGTTATAGTGAAGAGGCTTGTGGGGAGGAACACATAGGCAGGAGGCTGATTAGCTATGGGGTAGAGGTCATGGGCAACTACAGAGGGGCATTGAAGACCACCATGAATGTGGAGGGCATGCTAACATACTTGCTGTTACTACAGTATTCATTGGTTACACAGATCTTACTTATGAGAAAACATTGAAGGATTTTAAGTAACAAAATGCTATACTCAGTTTCTAGCTGAAGTGTTGGAGTTATTTTAGGGGATGTGGGAGCAACATGGGAAACCACAAACCCAATAAGAAATCTGTGGGAAAAGAGATAGAGATATTGAGAGCCTAAAATAAGTCAATGGATGGGAGATCTGAAATTGAGAAATGCTTCTGAAGTGGAATCAGCAGAATGTGGGGACAGATTGGATGTGGGGTTCAGAGAAAAAGAGTGATCTAAGATGACTTCAGTGTTCCAGCTGGCTGGAGGGTGCTATCTTCCAGAAAGCTAGGGAATGTGGGAAAGAAGTGGCTTTAGGGATGTGGGGGAACTGATGTGCTTGCCAGAACTACTGCTAAGCCAGAACATCTTCATACTATATTTGTATATTTAGATGTTGGAACTATAACTTTCACTACTCTGCTTAAAATAGGCTATATTCTGTGGATAGGTAATTCACAATTAATAATGTATCAATATTATTCATTATACTAAAAGAGAATTATAGAGCAAAATCCTATAAATTTAGAAACAGAGACATGAAAAACATTTGATAAAAATCTGCAATTCAATCCTAGCACTTTGGGAGGCCGAGGCGGGTGGATCACCTGGGGTCAGGAGTTCGAGACCAGCCTGGCCAACATGGTGAAACCCCGTCTCTACTAAAAATACAAAAATTAGCCGAGCATGGTAGCAGTCACCTGTAATCCCAGCTACTCGTGAGGCTGAGTCAGGAGAATCTCTTGAACCCAGGAGGCGGAGGTTGCAGTGAGCCGAGATCGTGCCATTGTACCCCAGCCTGGAGGACAAGGGTGAGACTTTGTCTCAAAAAAAAAAAAAAAAAGACCAGCAATTCTAGGTAAAAACATAAATTAAATGGGAATAGAAAAAATTTTCCTAAATGTGCCAAAGACCGTCTAACTAATCAAAACCATCATATAATATTAAGAAATACTGAAGGTTGATCCTTTAATATAAGACACAAATCAAGGATGCTTTCTATCAGCGTGATTATTCTATATCATTCAGCATTTCTAGTGAATCACTTAAGTAAATGGAATAAGCTGTGCAAATATTGGAAAAAGGAATTAATCATCATTACTTAAAGGTGATTCAATGGTAAATCTAAACAATTCATTTCAAATCTGTTAAAAGAACAAAAATGAATATTTTGTGAGGATCCCAGATACAAGAAAAATACGTTAAAGTAAAAAGTTAGTAATGGAAAAAAAATCTGTTCATATTAGCAATAAAAATATAGAATACCTAGGAATACTTTTAGTAAAAATGATGTAAACCTATATTTAAAAAATTATTTAATAGATAAAATAAAAAATTAAGTAACTGGAAATAAATGCTCTGTTCCTAGATAAGAAGACTTAATATCATAATGATGTCATTTCTTGCCAGATAGATGTATGTATTTAATGATTCCAGTCAAATTGCCTGCTTTTGTTTAAACACAAACACACATACCACATCATACAACAATTTTAAAGTTCATATAGAGAACAAGTGTTTGAGAATTTCCAAATGATGTCAGTGAGCTTTAAGAAAGAAAGATTTTGTAAGTTCAAAGAAGAAAATGATAACGACACTGAGAGTCTTCATATAATACATAGTCGTGGAGGTAACTAATGCTAACAACCATCTGCTGTAACAGCCCAAGGTATAATATCTGCAAGAAGTAATTTGGTTTCAATAAAGCAACATCTTCTATTAATTGAAATATACACTTGAAGATTCATTTTAAAGTTTTGATTATATTTATCATTGGATTTTTTCATAATTTTAAATGACCAATAAGCAAATAATTCATTCTAAATTTTGATGGCCATTAAGTAAAATAAGCGTTATTGGAACACAAGCACTGAGACACTGTGATAATGGATCTGATAATCAAAATGACTGCTAAGTAACTATTGGATTGGTAGCATATACAGTGTGGAAATGCTGGGCAAAGGAATGACTCATGTCCTGAGTGGGACAGACCAGAATGGCACAAGATGTCATCACACAATTTAAAACTTATGAATTGTTCATTTTTCACTTGAGATTTTCAGAATACTGTTGACCTTGAGTAACTGAATCTTTGGAAAGTAAAACCTCAGATAAGGGGAACTACCATATGTTTAACTTTTTAAGTAACTGCCAAACCACTCCCCAAGGTACAGATGTACCATTTTGTATCTACACTAGCAGTGTATCAGAGTCTCAGGTGCTTTACCTACTTGCCAACACTCAGTATGGTCAGATATATCTTTTTAGCAGTGTGCTTTTGCTCACTGAACACAATATTCCATGTGTGGTCTAAACAAAATTGTCCAATTAAATTTACAAAACATTCTTGCTAAATGGTATGCCCTGGTCTAACTACTTTGCCAGGGACATATCCTTCTTTATTGTAGGTAATATACATCTTTGGATGCAGCCTGAGTAAAATGGAGTTGACTTCTTAGCAGTCACAGCACACTGCTTAACCACATTGAACTTACTGTCCAATAAAATCTCTAGGTCTATTCTTTTACATTTTTGCTGATGAGACATGCCTTTTTTATCCTCAGTTTAAGCGGTTCATTTCATAAACATATTATATTTAATATACTTCAAAAGAGAAGTTCCAGTGGCTTATCATGAGAACTCCAAATACAATAAAATAACTAAATGAAGCATACTGAGGCTAGAACCAAGCAAGCAAGAGTGGTGAGACCACACTAATAGAAAACCTAGACTAAGGGAAACTCCTGAAAATGAGTTTGTTGATAGCATGAGTCAAAATGGATTAAACAAGTTATATAGCTCTTATTAACAAATGCAAGAAAACTTATCAGAGGATATAAAAACTCAAGCTTTTTTTCTTTTTTTTTTTTTTTTTTTTTTTTTAGTTTTTTTTTTTTTGTTTTTTTTTTTCTTTTATTATTATTATTATTATACTTTAGGTTTTATGGTACATGTGCACAATGTGCAGGTAAGTTACATATGTATACATGTGCCATGCTGGTGCGCTGCACCCACCAACTCGTCATCTAGCATTAGGTATATCTCCCAGTGCTCAAGCTTTTTTTCTAATTCAGCTCTCTGAGGAAGAAACTGAGGCCTGGGGAAGAGAACTTTTTAACTCTGAATTTTGTATTTTGTAAATTTTTATTTTGGAAAATAGATCCAGAGATCTCACTCGTAGTGAGGGAAAATAGTTTTGAGCTAATAGACACTGGTCTAATTACTCAATTTAGTTAGACATTCGTTTTCCAAGTACAGGTGTTACCCACACAAAGGGTGGGTTCAGTTGCTTGTCAGATGACAGTCCAATCAATGACCACAATCAAGGAGGATTTAACAAGGATATTTTATTACTTGCAACAAACGAAGAGGACACCAGGATAGTTCCCAAAGTAGTGCCTTCTTGAGTAATGGTGAAAACAGGGCTTTTATTGGGTTGGTTAGCTGAGGTTGGAGTAAAGGCTGCGCTGGCACAGTCACCAGTCATGCTTCAACATACGTCGCTTATGTAGAAAATGGAGAATAAGGTCCTCCCTGGGCAGAGATTTTAGTACAGTAGTGAGGGGAGTTCACCAAAATTCATCATCTCAGGTATCTCTGGATCCAAGCAGTTTTGGTACTTCTGAGGCTGAACTTTTTTTGAAGCAGGAGCTCAAGGTTACAAGTGAGTACAAGTGAGTAATTTTTCATAGTGCACACCCAAAACTCAGAGAAACCGGGTTACACAGGTACAAACTTTTGGCTTCATAATTGATGAATACCAACCTAAGACTTCCAAGGTCAGAATATACTTTGTAAGTATTCATGAGAATTATCTTTGTATCCTTTCTGCCTACATTGATTAGCGTTTGTCATTTTGATTAGCTTTCATCCTAGCCTCTATGTTTTGCAGTCCCCTCTCATCTGTTTACCTGTGTTTTACTGGTTTGGTTTCTATCAACATAGATGCCTCTGTCAATTTCCTGAAATGTTTATCTATAAACTCTAAGAAGCTATGATTGTACAAAATACTTGCCAAATATATATATGTATGTTTATGTATACATACCACATGGAGTATATATATACACACACACACACACATACATATATATATATATACCACATTCTCTGTAAGTAGAGATGGATATATTTCCATCTATATTGATGAATATATTTCCATCTATATTTATAGAGAATGTCATCTCAGGAAAGTCTTAGCCTTCCGTTGAGTATATCTGCATATGGAATCCTGGCACAGTGTTTGGTCCTGTGAGAAAAGTTACAATAGTCAATTTGGGTCCCTTCACCCACTTTCGTTCCTTATAAACTAAAACTTTGGTAAGTAAGCCAAAACAATTTTTAACACAATTTTGAGAAATCTTTCTACAATATGCCTTGTCTTTAAGTTACAACATAGTATAGTGATTAAGAGCTTGGATTTGGTTCTGCCACTCAATGTGTGATCTTTAAAGACTCTTATTTACCTCTCTAAACCTCAGTTTCCTCATTGTTATATGGCATTGATAGAAATTTCAACTACCTCTTAGGATTGTTGCCATTATTAAATGAGTATGTACATATATACACACACACACACACACACACACACACACACACCCACCAATATCTGACACGCAGTAAATACTATGTGCTTAGAAATTATTTATATCATGCTCTAACTTCAGTATTTAATGCTTTTTAAATTTCCCTTCTCTCTTTTGCTTCCTTATTTCCCCAAAGCACTCATATAATCAAATAGCTATTTATCTGATAGTTTATCATTGAGCATTTTACGTTACTATATTAGAATGACCTTTTTCCCAACTAATTTTCCATTTTATTGCTTTGAAATAGTTCAAATTACCCTTATGAATAGTATGAAAGGAGTATCATCTAATCCATTCAAATTAGAAAATGAAATGTAAATGTGAAAGCTGAAAAAACTTTCTTGGCACTTTGTATCACAGGAACTTGATCGATAAATACTTTTCTAGCTGCTCACACTGTCCCTGTTACATTTCATTCTCTCAGCCTCCTGGTACAAAAACACAGATGTACATTTCTTTTCCTGGAAAAATAAATATTATAACTCTTTCGAAACATTATCTCCTGCTGAGGATGATGACTATTTAAAGGAACCAACTCTTTAGAACCTCAGCTCGTACTTTCTGACTGTTATCTGGATCTAATGATTCCTTTTACAATTTGAGCTTATAGATGAATCTATAAAAGAGAGAGCTTGAATTTTCTGAGAAAAATAGACATCTCAGAAAATCCTTCCTTATGTTTTACTCCTCCCCATAAATTACCATTATTATTTACTTGTATAATCAAGAATACAATTGAAGGATAATATATATATGTATAAATATATATGTATATATATATGTGTATATATATGGAATCTGGAGACAGAAAGTGAAAAAAATCATTAACACATAATTAAATTCAGTCTTCAAACAAATGAGATTTTTAACTGAATATTCTTTTTCTTTTTTTTTTTTTAAGGAATAAAACTGAACATTAGCTGTGTCAGGAGTCCCTAAGACTGCTCCTAGGTTTGATGATTTGCAAGGAGGACTCACAGGACTCAGCATATAGTTGTACACATGGCTATGATTTATTATAGCGAAGAGACACAAAGCAAACTCAGCAAAGGGAAAAGATGAAAGTGACAAAGATTAGAAGAATCCAGTCTCAAGCTTCCAGAGGTCATCTCCCAGTGGAGTCATACAGGACATGTTTAATTCCTCCAGCAACAAATTGTGACGACACGTGTGAAATGTTATCACCAGGGAATCTTGGCTGAGCATAGAAGTCCGAAGTTTCTATTGGGAGCTAATCATGTAATCACCCTCTGCTGAGCACATACATAAGTCAGGGAGGAAAATAGGTATTCAACATAAAGCATATTATTTGCACAAACATTTAGGCACTGTGAACTACTCTTATCAATTGGGGAAAATTTTGTATCAATATAGGGAACTGTTTACTCTTCAAGCTCCCAAGTTCCAGTCAAGGGCCAGCCTTGCTAACATGCCTTTATAAGAAAAGCAGCCTCACTCCTGCTGTGTTAACTCTTTTCTAAACAGGAGCTAAATAGAGCCAATTTCTAACTCCAAAAAATCTCTAAAAATTGAGCTTTAATGACAACTACAATGCAATGGGATTAGGTCTGAAAATAACTGGGGAGAGCAATATAGATTTTATGTTACAGGTGTTTAATGAACATTCATCTATTCAGTGCCCCTTTAGAAAAAATAGTGCCATTATATCCTCCAGCTAGTATTTTAGGAAAGGAATGATCATCTTTTCACTAGTCTTCTCAGAGATTGTTCAAAGAAAACAAGCAAAATAAAGTGTATATTGTAGACATAAAAGGCAAATAAGGGACATGTGGGGTGCAGGAGAGAGGGTTTGAGGTGTCATTCTCATCATTAGGAAAGCAGAACACAGAGTTTTCCCAGAAGTGACACTGAGCAAGGATACAGATGCGCGGATGTAGGGGTGATGCTGGAGTTCACTAATGAGGCACTGGGGCAGCTGGAGAGACCAGGACCAATGTCACAAAGCCAAACCATTTAATAAACAAAATAAAACAGTATATAAAACCTAGACTAACTGCTTGAAGCATAAAACCAGCAAGTTTTGGGTTGGTCAAGTTTCAGTATTCTGGAAACCAGTTTAAGAGCTTGAAGTATATTATTTCTTTTTCAGGGGGTGAACCACACACAGATAGGTGTCATACACAGAGCCAATTATAGTAGGCAGTATTCTGGGGAAAAACAATAAACTAGACAGCTAGTGGAGGTAAAAAAATACACTTTTGTCTGATCATATTCACAAATGTCAGTGGCAACAGATGAAAACCAAAAACAATACATGCACACCACTGCTTAAATTAAAAAAAAAAAAAACGACTGGCATCTTTTAATTGTAACTGCTTTAGTTTGTATATCAGTGTCATAATGAAGGTAAAAAATTGTTGGCAAGTTAAATGCAATCATTATTAGTGCCTATTTTGTTTTTAAATGGAAGATTTAAGAGGTAGTTAATCCTACTTAGTGATTAAGAGAATGGATTTTGGAATCAGAAAGAGCTGAAAATTAAAAGCTTAAAATTAACTTCATTCAGTACACTAGCTTTGTGATTATTGATGGGCAATAAACTTCTCTATGCTTCAGTTGCTCATCTGTAAAATGGGAATTATGGTGAAAATTAAATGAGGTATTTATGCAAGGTGCTTGTCTCTGCCTGCAATAAGTGTCTATTCAATAAATGGTTCATGTTGTTATTGTTGCTATATAGATTGTAGGATCTGTAGCTATGGTCCGTACCCTTAAGGACTATATATGGTGAGAGACATGCAAATAAACTCTGAAAATATACAAGTGTAGTGATAAATGCTGGTATGAAGTGCAGAATTGAACAGAGGTGGGAGGTATTAACTTTGCCTGAGAGAAGGAAGGGCTTTGGAAAGGAAGTGAGGTCACTGCCGAGTCCTAGAAATTCGAAGTGAGAGTTGTGTAGGTGGAGAAAGAGGAAAAGGACATTCCAAGCAAACAGAATTCATGTGCTAATGTAAGTTTGGGGAATTGTAAGTAGCTGATGATAGCGGATTGTAAAATATGAGAGTTAGAGGTGGGAAAAGAGACACAAATCCAGAACCAAACCAAATGGATTAATAATTGCCCTGCCTGAAAATAAAAAGTAAATTATCTATTGTAAGAAGATAAAAACGATGCAACACCTTTGCATTTTTGAAATTGAGATATGTTTAGATTAAATGCAGAGATCTTAAATGTTACAGTTTGACGTGTTTTGAAAAATATGTACATGGGTGTAACTCCTATTTCTAAAAAAAAATGAATATTTCCAATATACCATTAAGTTCACTGGGCCCCCTTGCAGTCAAATCTTATACACCACAACCCCTCAGATGATCAGGGTTCAGATTTCTTTGAACATAAATCAGTTTTACCCATTTAGAGATTCATCTAGGTGTGTAAGTCTTTTCTCATTGAGAAAAAGATTTTAAATTCCTCCACATTCGTGGCTATATCAATCATTGGAGCATTTTAATTACTGGCTAATATTGTTTTGAATGAATATACAGCAAATGTATCCATTCTCATGCTGAAGGGCATTTGAGTTTTTTTTTTTTTTCAGTTTGGAGCTATTATGATTCAGATGGCTATGAATATTTTTGTAGAATTCTTTTTGATATATATTTTAATATTCTTGGACACATGCTGGGTAGAATTATCTGGCTATACACATGTATTTATTCCTGTAAGAATTGACAAATCTTTTTTCAAAGACGTGGTACCATCTAACACTCCCACCAGCAATGTAAGAGAGTTCCAAATTGTTCCACATCCTTGCCAACGTTTGGTACGGTCAGTCTTTTTAATTTTAGCCATTCTAGTGGGTGTTGAAATGGTATTCAGTTCTGTAATGATATTTGATGTTGAGTAATTTTTCATGTGTTTATTGGTCATTTGCGTATCTTCTTTTTATGGTTTTTATTTGTCCTATTATTGTGTTGAAAGAGGAAGTTATATATTCTGCTTGCAAGTCCTTTGTTAGATATATGTATTGCGAATAATATTTCTCAATTTGTGTCATGCTTATTCATATTCTTATCTTTCTAGAAGTAATTTAATTTGTCATTTTTAAGTAGTTCTTTATCATATCCAAAAAATCTTTGCCCTCTCCAATACTGTAAACATGTTATGTTTTCTTCAAGAAGCTCTTTGCTCGTAGGTTTTACAGTTATGGACAGTTTTAAACTAATTTTTGTTTGTGGTATTAAAAAGGGACTGAGGTTCATTTAAAAAATATGGTTATCTGGTTTCTCTAGCACCACATATTGAAGACTTTTTTTTCCTATTAATTTCTCTGAAGGCTTTGTAAATATTTATTAACCATGTAAATATGAATCTCTTTCTGGATTATCTTCTCTTTCATTGATGTACTTATTTATACTTTTGCTAATAGGAAATTTTCTTAATTACTGTAGTTTTATAGGAAGTCTTGAAATCAGGTTCTATTATTCTTTCACTTTATTCTCTTTTGAGATTCTTTTGTCCATCCTAGATTCTTTGCATTTCTACATAAAATTAGAATTGGCTTGTCAATTTCTGAAATAAAAGCCTGCTGGATTTTAATTGTGATTGTATTGAATCCATTGATTAATCTTGGCAGATTGGAAAATGTAACAATATTTACATTTTCAATACATGCATAGGGCATAGGGATCTATTTATTTGACTGCTTTACTTTGTCTCAAAAATATTTCATAGTTTTCAGAGTAAAGTTTTATACTTTTTATTACATTTACCTTTGTGTATTTTATAATTTTATAATAGCATTGTATTTAAATTCAATTATCCATTTGCTTATTGGTGTTGTATAAAAATATAATTTAATGTTGACCTTGCAGCCTATGATCTGGCTAAACTTACTAGTTATAACATTTTGAAGATTAATTTCACGTGATTTTACTTTGTTGTCTGTAAATTCCATTATCCGTTTGCTTATTTTTATTATATAAAAATATAATTTATTATTGAACTTGTAGCCTGTGATCTGGCTAACTTACTAGTTATAATATTTTGATGATTAATTTCACGTGATTTTACTTTGTTGTCTGTAAATCACGTTGTGTGAGACATTTTTTCTTTGTACTTTATATTTATTTCCCCCTAATATTTTTGCCTTGCCTCATTGGATTGACTAAGACCTCCAGCTTATTATTGAATAGAGGTGTGGAGAATGGATATTCTTGTCTTGCTTACAGTCTTAGAAGAAAGAACATTTGATGTTAGCTTATAGATTTATCTTTGGCTAAGGAAATTTACTTCTATTCCTAGTTTGCTGAGAGGTTTTGTCATGAATAGGTATTGTATTTTCTCTAGTGCCTTTTCTGCATATATTGAGATCATATAATTATTTGTCTTTTTCTATTAAGGTGGAGAGTTGTATTGATTTCTGGGTGTTAAATCTTGCATTCTGAGATATAGCTTACTGCGTATTATCCATTTTATATGGGCTGAATATGATTTGCTAATATTTTATCAAACGTTCTTGTATGTATAATTATGAAAGACATTGTTCTGTAATTTTCTTATTTCATAACAACTTAGTGGTCCTTTGTATATTTTTTAGAGATTTGCATAAGATTAGTATGACTTCTTTAAATTTTGGATAGAATTAACTAGTGGAGCCAGTTAAGCCTAGAACTTTTTTTTGTATGTGAAAGATTATATTTTGTTTAGGAATGTTTTGCATCTGTTTTCATAAATAAGACTTACGGTATCTTTTGTTGTTGTTTTGGTGCCATTTTTGTCAAATTTTCTTGAATAGGCTTATGCTAGCAAGTAGGATGAATGGGGAAGCTTTTCCATTTTTATTTGTTTCAGCATAATTTATATTGTATGGAATTTCAAAAAACTATTGTTTCTTAAAAGTTTAGAATAAATCACCCATTAAGCCATGTGAGCTTAAAGTCCATTAAGAATAACTTGAAAACCTTTTGGTTATTTCACTGATTATTAGCCCATTTAGGGCAATTTGTCTTTAATCAACTGGTAATATTTTTTACATAAAATGATTCTTTTTTTTTCAAATTTTAAAATTGCATAGACAGAGTCACATATAATGTTAGACTACTTAAAATTATCCAACTCTTTCTATTTTCTGAAAGAAATTCAGAGCCTGAGGATTATATAGTATATAAAACTTGTAAGACAATGTATAAATCTATGTAGGATTAAAGTTATGAAGGACTTAATGGGGGTAACTTCAAAATATCTTTATTCATGTCTTTATATAGTTCTTATATAGTTGTAGTTTCCTTATTGTTCTCTACTTTTTAATGAGAAAATTGTGTTATATTCTTGTAGACATTTTTAAATTTCAATACCTTCAAATTTATTAGGAATATTTGAAAATTTCTATATTTTATTTATCTCATCAGTTTCTTTTGCCTTATTTTGTTTATGTATTTTTTTCATAGATAAGTGTCTCAAATATTTGCCTGTTTCATTGTTTTTTATCTAAAGAAGTGTTCTTGAATTTTTCAATTCTGCTGTCTTGATTTTTAAAGTATTGCTGTATTTTATAAATCCTATAATTCCATGGATAAGCTAGGTCATTAACTCAAATACCACTAAGAAAGAAAACAAAACACTGCCAAATAAGCATCTTCTAATCACTTAGGCTTTTGATATTAATTTATCAAAAGAGCTCTTTTGAGTAATTGAACATATTGTGTTATCATTTATTAGTGTTGTATATATAACAAAGAGGAAAATATAAGCAGAGTACATGGGTTAAATTATTACTAGAATGATTTATATTCAATCTAACTCTTCTAAATGTCTTTTTGATTTGTACATGTGTTTTTTTCATCCAGATCATGCTGTATACCATCAAAAACACTGATGATTCAACTTTACTTAAAGACCTTTGTTTAGTATTTTCTATAATGTGTGATATCTAGAACTAATTCTCTGAACTTTTATCTTAGAATGACTTTTTCTCTTATTTTTGAAAGGTATTTTCTCTGGGCGTTGAATTCTTGTTTGGCAGGATTTTTTTTTTCTTTAAGTACTTTAAAGGTGTTCAACATTTATATTGTTATTTCCATAAAGGTAATGTGTCTTTTTCTCTGGCTGCTTTTAAGATTTTATCTTTATCATTGCTTTAGAATAATCACACTAGAAAGTTCTTAGTTCTGTTTCCTTTGAATTTATCCTAGATGGGGCTCACTGAGATTTTTGAATCTGTGTGCTTTTTCCTTTCTTCGGGTGTGGAAAATTATCAGCCATTATTTCTTCAAATATTGCTTCAGTTTCATTTTCTCTACACTCTCCTTTTGGGATTCTTATTAACTTATGTTAAATGTTTTGACCATGTCCTACATTTCTCTAATGCTTGTCTCTACCTTCTTCCCTCTCCTCACCACAATGCTTCAGTTTAAATATTTTTCATTGACTTTTCTTCAGATTTACTAATTTTGTATTCTTCTATGTCCAGTACTGTTAGTTCTGTCCAATAATAAGTTCTTAACTTCAGATATTGTATTTTTCAGTTTTAAAATATCTATCTGATAAATGATTAATTCTAATTTTCTGTGGAAATACTCTATGTTTTCATACATTTTGTCTCTCTATTACTCATTTTTATTGAAATATTAATCAGAGCTCTTTTGAAGTCCTTGTCTGTTAACTTCATTATTTAGAAAATGTCTGGGCCTATATGTATTGTCTATTTTAGTTTTTATTAGTCACACTTTTATACTCCTTTACATGACTATTTATTTTTTATTGTAAGCTATTCATAGTGGATCATATATTGTAGAAGCTCTGGATTGTTTTAATTTCATTTCAGGACTGTTGAGGTTTGTTCTGACAGTGAATTAAGTCACTGGCAGATCATTTTGATTCTGTCAAAGCTTGGGTTAGGTCCCATTTGTAATTTTTAAGCCATGAAGTTTTTTCTTTCCTTTTTACTCTACATGAAAGGAAAGCTCTCTCATAGTTTGGTGTTTACCAAGAAACAGTGTGTATATATTACTTTGAATTATACTCTCTTTACTTGTATGCTGGCCGAATCACCCTTCAGTTCTATAGATGATGACAGATTGATGCATAAGGTTTATAGAAAAATTGTAGTTGTCTAGCAGGTTTTTATCTCATATGTCTTTTATCTCATATGTCTTAATAGGACTGAAATGTTACTTTTTACCTCTACCTTGGAGACTTGAACAGGTAACGTACATGGTGAAAAGACTCCAATACTCACTATATACTGATACTAGAATCATTTTTTCACCACTTCACTAATCAAAGTTTACCTGTATGCACCTCAGCTCCTAGAATTGAATGCACTATTTCCAAGTTCTTCCCTTTTCTACCCATTTTTTTTCTGGGATTTGGAGTTTCCAATTAGATTTCAAATGAACTAAGATTGGTCTGAAATGAGTTATACAGCCATTTACCTACCTAAAATAGTGGTATTGGCAAAAAACTCCAGAGTTTCCCAAACTTCCATCACTTTTACACCATTTTCACAATTTTTTCCCACCTTTAAACACCACCTGTGCTATAATTTGCCTAGTATCTTTCTTTACAGAAACTTTAAATCAATTAACTTTTTTTAAGCTATCCTCATCCTAACTATTAATAGTTAATAAATCTAAACAGGTTACTAGTTCTAAATATATTAACTGCAAGATATTGTTATAGATATTAGTAATAATATTGTTATCAATTTTCAACTTAAAGTATGTTTTCATGGGTATTTTAGTAAACACTTAGAGGAGACTGAATAATATGTGTTAGCTAAATGAGATTTGGCACTTCTAAGCTTTTGATCTTCATTGATTTTCATCTAAATCTTCATTTAATTCATGGAGACTTGAGCAATTTTTGAAAGTTCCAACCTGTAGGTGGATAGCTCTGCTGAGCTAATTGTAAGACATATCATGAAGAAAGTAGATAGAGTATATAATGAAAATAGTCTCCTTGTGGTAAGATATTGTCAAAGGCCAATCTAGATGCATATATGGAGAAATTTATAATAATTTACAAGTGCTCTAGTCCCTGGTTTATTGACATTATGAAATTGGAAGGAATGTTAAATGAGATAGGAAATAGGAATTCATCATATTTTACATGCCCAAATAATTGTTATGTTAATTTTGAGCTTAACTCAATTTGTAGACTGAAAAAAAAATTGACTGCGGAACAACCCTGCCTCTGTCTCTTCAAATAGAAATGGAATAAGTAACCTGAGGCCTAGGGCAAGGACAATCACAGACACTTTAGAGAGAGCAAGCTCCAACCTCGGCTTTTAAAATGTAGCTCTCCTTTAAAAACAGCAAAATCACGTGCACAGCTACTGACAGTATCAATATGTGTTACTGGCTTTGCACCAAATTCGAAGTCAGAATGGCACTGTTCTTTTCCACCTTCACCTAGGGGAAAAAGTTATTAAGGAGGAGCAGAAAAAGGGACATTGAATGGTTCTTGGTTAAACCATTGGAAAGCACTTAGTTTCCTTTGTTTTGCCATTTATTCATGCACAATAGTGTTAGTATTTACATGTGGGTTTTTTTTAACTGTTGAATTCATTGAGGCAGTGAACTCTATCTTGCGGGGCTGCTAGTGTGGTGGAAATGTAGGATTGCCATCCTGGGAACCATAGTTTAAGCACCACATTGGCATCAACTAGCTGAAGGTATTTTGCACCATGCAAGTGTTAGTTGATGTATTTTTCAGCTTTAAGAAATATGTACTCTCTGTAGTAGACCTTTAGTTGAGTCTGAGGAATTGGGAATAAACACCAAGAGTAAATAAAGAAAACATAATCACTTGACGCACTTTTGTTGTCAACAAATTGACTTCTCTTTGCTTTTCAGTAGGAAAAAAAAAAACAAATTTACAAGCCCTGCTTATTGTAGTTTTCTTCTTGAAATTGTGTCAATAGGCTCTAAATGCAAAGAATAACTTGTGTGTTTCAAGACTAGAAATATAAACTGAAAGATAATTATGAAGGATAAAAATAATAATAATGAAAAACCTTCACAGCTCAGAACATGTGTGTACTTAGGCTAAAGTATTGATATTCCCCTGGAGTGATCACTAGATCATCTTGCTGAGATCAGTTTTAGTTTGTTACATGTCTTATAATTTCAGAAGCTTTTGTGCTTTTGGACACAGCTGAGGTTTATTCACTTATTTATTTATTCATTATTTATTTATTCACTTATTTATTTATTCATTATTTGTTAATACCTACTTGGTCTTTCTGACTGCTCTCTTTTAGATTTGCATTCATACAGGCATAATTTATTTTGAGCTTATACTGAGTTTCACTTTATTGCACTTTGGTGATATGGTGGTTTTTACAAATCGAAGGTTTGTGGAAATCCTGATTTGGGCAAGTACTATTTTTTTCAACAGCATAAACTCGTTTCATGCCTCTGTTTCATATTTTGGTAATTCTTTTAATATTTTAAATTTTTAAATTATTTTTATATCTGTTATAGTGGTCTGTGATCAGCGATCTTTGATTTTACTATTGTTATTGTTTTAGGGGGCCACAAACTGCGCCCATATAAGATGGTTAAATTAAGCGATAAGTGTGTGTATTCTGACTGCTCCTCCAACTGGTGTTCCCCAATCTCTGTCCTTCTCCTAGAGCCTTGCTGTTCCCTGAGACACAGAAATACTGAATTAGGTCAATTAATAACCATGCAGTGGCCTCTAAGTGTTCAAGTAAAAGGAGGAGTAAAACATCTGTTTCTTTAAATCAAAAGCTGGAAATGATTAAGCTTAGTGGGGATGACATATCAAAAGCCAAGACAGGCCAAACGCTATGCCTTTTTCACCAGTTAGCCAAGTTGTGAATGCAAAGGAAATGTTCTTTTAGGAGCTCTTCCAGTTCTGCTCCAGTGAACACATGAATGATAAGAAAGCAAAACAACCTTATTGCTGATACGAGGACAGTTTTAGTGGTCTGGCTAAAAGATCAAACCAGCCACAACATTCCCATAAGCTAAAGCCTAATCTACTGCAAGGCCCTAACTGTCTGATTTTATGAAAGCTGAGAAATGTGAGGATGGTGTAGAAGAAAAGTTGGAAGGTAGCGAAAGTTGGTTCATGAGGTTTAAGGAAAGAAGCCAGCTACATAACATGAAAGTGCCAGGTGAAGCAGCAAGTGCTAATGTAGAAGCTGCAGCAAGTTATCCAGAAGGTATAGCTAAGATGATTGATGAAGTAGTTACACTTAACAACATATTTTCAATTTAGACAAAATAGTTTCGTGGAAGAAGATGCCGTCTAGGACTTTCATAGCCAAAGAGGAGTAGTCAATGCCTGGCTTTAAATCTTCAAAGGACAAGCTCACTCTGTTGTTGGTGGCTAGAGCAGCTGGTGACTTTAAGTTGAAACCAGTGCTCATTTACCATTCCAAAAATCCTAGGACCCTGAAGAATTATGCTAAGCCTACTCTGCCTGTGTTCTGTAAGTGGAACAACAAAGTCTAGATGACTGCAAATGTGTTTATGTTGCCATTTACTGAACATTTTAAGCTCACTATTGACACCTGAAGCTCAGAAAAAGATTCCTTTTCAAATTATTACTGTTAACAAAGCATCTAGTCACCCAAGAACTCTGTTAGAGATTTACAAGGTGATGAATGTTGTTTTCATGCCTGGTAACACAACATCCCTTCTGTAACCCATGGATCAAGGAGTAATTTTGAATTTCAAGTCTTACTATTTAATAAATATATTTCATAAGGCTGTAGCTACCATGGGTGATAACTGGTCACCTGAGCAAAGTTAATTGAAAACTTTCTGGAACGGATTCACTATTTTAGATGCCATTAAGAACATTCATGATTCATGAGAGGAGGTCAAAATATCAACATTATATTAGGCATTTGGAAAAAGTTGATTCCAAACCTCATGGATGAGTTCAAGGGCTTCAAGACTTCAATGGTGAAAGTAACTGAGGATGTGGTGGAAATAGCAAGAAAACTAGAATTAGAAGTAGAGCCTGAAGATGTGACTGAATTATAACAATCTTAGGATAAAACTTTGACAGATGAGGAGCTGCTTCTCATGAATGAACAAAGGAAGTTGTTTTGGGAAATGAAATCGATTCCTGGTGAAGATGCTTTGAACACTGTGGAAATGACAAGAAAGGATTTAGAATGTCCTACAACACTAATTGGTAAAGCAGACACATGGTTTGAGAGGATTGACTCCAGTTTTGAAAGATGTTCTACCGCTAGTAAAAAACTCTCAAATATCTACAGGGAACTCTTTCTTGAAAGGAAGAGTCAACTGATGCAGGAGACTTCCTAGTTATCTTATATTCAGAAGCTGCTATGGCCACCCAACCTTTAGCAACCACCACCCTGATCAGTCAGCAGCCATCAACATTGAGGCAAGACCCTCCATCAGCAAAAAGGTTTTGACTTGCTGAAGGCTCATATGACTGTTAGCATTTTTTAGCAATAAATATGTTTAAATTAAGGTATGTACATTTTTTAGATATAATGCTGTTGCACACTGAAGAGACTATAGTATAGTAGAGTGCTGTTGCATACTTAAGAGGCTAAAGTATTGTGTAAACATAACTTTTATATGCATTGAGAAACCAAAAAACCCATGTGACTTGCTTTATTGCAGTATTTCTTTTACTGTGTTGGTATGGAACTGAACCCGAATATCTTTGAGGTATTCCTGTACTTGATTTTTATCTATGACATTTTCCCAACTTGTTAAGTAAAGGATGGTGGTTGTTTAAGGCCCCACATTTGAAGCATCTTACTCGAGTTTTGTGGGATATTATTTACATTTTGAATTCTCTTTTCATGTTGCCTCTGTGTCTGTCTAAACCATGCCCTAGTTCCGCTTTAACCAGCCTTTTCGGGATCTATTTCTGGCCAGGTAATTTAATCTTAAATGCTTAGTATTAAAACATACTAGTCTGTAATTAAGTGGAAGCCTCAGCAGAAGGTGAGTGGGAAAGTTTGATCTTCAGTGACTCAAAATTCCAAATTTGCTTGTGTATTGCTATATTTGTGACTAATAGCTAATGAGAAAACCAAGCTGATAGAATTCCAGTATGAAGAAAGGCCAAGGATGTGATCCCAATACAAGGAATAAATAGAATTGTTCTTTATGTAGTTGCAGAATTATTACTGTACTGACACAACAATGCAGCAGATATCATAAGTCTATTTAAGAGACATCTCAATAACAGCTCAAGTTAAAAAAAAGTTACAATAAAATGTTTAAAAATACTTATAAACATTTAAAATATATAGTGTATAGTAAAGTGTAATGAATGTGAACTCCACCACTTATGAAAACATTGTAATATATCTGACTATAAAGGTAAATAATAATATTCAATTTCAGAGTGGCTACTAAACTAGATAAAATACATATACAGAGGAATAGCATAGTTCCTGGTGTATAATAGATACTGGACAGGTAGGTAATTATTATTTAGACAAGTTTATTTTAAGCAAAAAAAATATTGGAAGCCAGTTTCATGGTAGGAATTTCAGGATATAAAGTTGCAGTGGCTCACGCCTGTAATCCTAGCACTTTGGGAGGCTGAGGTGGGCAGATCACTTGAGCCCAGAAGTTCAACATCAGCCTGGCAACATAGCACAAGCCCATCTCTATAAAAAATAGAAAAAAATTATCTGGGTGTGGTGATTTGCACCTGTAGTCCCAGCTACTCAGGAGGCTAAGGTGGGAGGATCACCTGCACCTGGGAAGGTCGAGGCTGCAGTGAGCTGTGATCATTGCACTCCAGTCTGGGTGACAGAGTGAAGACTCTGTCTTAAAACAACAAACAAGAAAATGAAACAAAAACCTACTCCCCCCAAAAACCTTATTACACCCGTGGATTACCACTGGACATCCAACACAAATAGATTACAAACCTAATTCTCATACTAGCCCTATCATTACCTAGCTATTTAATTTTGGTAAGTTTCTGACTTAGTTTCAACATTTATAAAACAAAGTGATTTCTGTTCATATTTCATAAGATTTTTTTTGTCTCTCATACTTTACTGGCCAATAAAAAGCCATAATTGAAAACCCTTCAACATCTCTGTAAAATTCTAGAAAAGGTAATTACCTAAATAGAGTGGCTTTTAGTCAAACTCCTGTCCAGACATAGGTGATGAGGCAATCTTTAGACGTTTGTTTTAGAATACTATAATTACTGCTGATAATATCATCCCTGATTTTCCCTAATATTACAGCTACTACTCCAGCATAGATTTTGATATTTTAAAAACAGAAAGGTTGTACATGTTGCCAAGTGGTAATTGACTTTTGATTCTTGGCATTCACAACATTAAGTGGATTGTATGGGTTTGTGTGCCAGAACTCAAAGCCAAAAGCAAAAGAACAGAAAATGCTGGGTATCTGAACAGTGTTGGATTTAGATTGGAGTATTCCACTTACTCTACATCCTTGCTACTCAAACTGTGGTCTGTGTACCTGCTGTGTGAGTACCACCTGGGAGCTTGTGGGTGATAGAGAATTTTAGGCCCCACCTAGACATAAATAATTAGAATCGACATTTTAACAAGCTCTTCTAGGAGATTCTTATGCAAATTAAGATTTGAGAAATAATATTCTAGGACACTTAAAAAATATGCTTTATCTGAATTATTGATGCTGAATCACAAATGGAAAATAATGAAATATGAGGAATATTAGTAGACATCATGACGATAGTTGTTCTTACAAATAATTGTTAACTTCAAATGTCTTTTCTAACCTCAAGACAGGACCAAATGTAGATTACCCATTTTCAGAAAAAAAATAATTCTTTTACAAGGTAAATGTTAGAGGAGGTTATAATTTTTTAGACAGTAAGATATTTTAAATCAGCATGTGGCATATTAAAGCTATTCATGCAAATGATGAAATACTTTCTGTAGGTAAATGTGTCATCATGACTTATAATTTATGAGTCTTTTAAAATTATTTTACAAAATAGTTCTATAGAAGTGGTGTTATTCCTCATATGATGTTATATCTTTTCAGTGAAATATTATACACTTTGCAGTTGTACAAGTTATACATATACGGATTATAGTGCATAAGTATAGTATATAACCCAACGATATAGAAATGAGCTTTGATAAGACAGTATCTTTCACAAGCTACCGCTAACTCTGATGAGAAAACCTTGATTGTAAGGAGGCCTATATAAAAATACTCAGTATTCTTTTAAAAACAAGTAATTAATTCACTAACTGATTCAGTACTTAATTATGAAGGCTTCTGAGTTTCTGGCATATGCCACATGCTGGGGGTGAGGAGAGCAGTGAATAAAAGCAGATTTATTCCTCTTCCTTGCTAGTATTGTCATATCTACTGGGGGAGAGATGCATTAATCAATTAATTACAAAAAATGAGTTTATCATTACAAGCTGTGTTAAGCATTTGTAAGTGCTTAGTTTGGGAAGGCTTTCTGGCAGAAGTGGCATTGGAATTGAGATTGGAAGAATGAATAGGAAATAACCAGGATAAGAATATAGGAGGCAAAGAACGGGAAAATAATTCCAAATTGAGGGATCAGTATGACCAGAGCCCTGTGGAGAAGGGAATGACATGTTTAAGTATCTGGAAAGCCATAATGGTTGGAACACAAAGAGTAAAGAGAAGAGGTGGCTTGAGATGGAGCTGGAGAGATGGTTAGGCAGAGGCCAGATCATACAGGAGCTTTAGGATGTGTTAAGGATTTGACTCCCTGTTTAAACTCCTTCAAAGGGAAGCCGTTAAGGGGTTTTAAATGGAGTTTTAAACAGAGGAGCATATTGTAAATAGAGGGGTTATGACGCAAAGATAAATTCTTATTATTTATTTGTTTATTTTACGATCACACTGGCTGTAGAGTGGGGGCTAGGACATTGGCTTGAACACTGGGAGGGTAAAAAGTAACAGGTAGGCCAATTAGGGAATAATGAGAGTAGTTTAAGCAATAAAGAATTAAGGTAATGGTGATGGTAAAGGTAAAAGTGAATGGATTCTAGAAGTAAATAAGAGGTTTTGATGTACAATTGGAGGGATAAGCAGGTGTTCGGGCAACTTCTAGATTTTGGGCTTATGGCACTTCACGGCTGACAGTGAGGGGATCCACGTTTTGGTGGGAAGGTCATGAGTTTGGTTTTGACATGAAGATATTCTTTGGTCCAAATCCTGTTAGGATGATCAAAATATGTGGTTGGAATGACCAATCCTGTATCCTAAGATGAGAATAATATACTCATATAATAAGATTAGTTATGGCATACCACAAAAATATAATTACCAGTAATTAATGAGGCCATTGAAAGCATTCAGTAAAATGATGTTTATAGGCTACTTAGTCCAGGCCTTGGCACATTGTAAGTAAACCATTAACATTTGATATTATTGTTGTTTATATTATTGATACTCTTTAGCGTTTGTCTCTCATATTCTCTGCAACATATTGGCTACACCTTTACTTGTTAATTGAGAAATGATTTTTTTGAGACAGAATCTCGTTCTGTCGCCCAGGCTGTAGTGCAGTGGTGCAATCTCGGCTCACTGTTATCTCAGCTCACTGAAACCTCTGCCTCAAGCAATTCTCCTGCCTCAGTCTCCCGAGTAGCTGGGATTACAGATGTGCACCACCACACCTGGGTAGTTTTTGTATTTTTTAGTAGAGACAGGGTTTCACTATGTTGACCAGGCTGGTCTCGAACTCCTGACCTCAGGTGATCCACCCGCCTGGGCGCCCCAAAGTGCTGGCATTACAATCATGAGCCACCACACCCAGCCAGAAATAATATTTTTATCTGTTAGCTTTCTTTAACTTGAGTATTTTCAGTCTATAGAGTCATAGTCCTGGAGATAGGGAATTTTCTTTTCATTGAGACACCTCCTAATTGAGGCACAAGGTTTAAAAAGAACACCCCGTTATGCCTTGCGTGTCGTCTGTGTCAATTTTAATATATTTTCCCTTCACTCCTCCATCAGCAATTGCTCAGAGAGAGTACTGTTGAGCTAACATTCAGCATCCTGCCCTACCTGAACACTGATTTCTTAAATACGTACTTTTCTACGGATGATACTCAAATAGATCCTATCTTGCTGCCCTTAGCTCCCGAATGCCCCTTGCCCATGCGGGGGAGTGCTGGTGCTCAGGCGCTTCTGCACTTCTGTTTGTTAAATATTTTGAATATCACTATCCCCACCTCACATTACTATTTAACTACTTCATACACAATATCCGCCTATACTCACATGGAAAATATTCTATTAATTATAGTACCTAGAACCCACAAGAATCAATATCTTCTGTTCTTCCACAAGTTATTATATATAAAAAAAGATCTTGGTCAAATGGAGTATATGTGTACATTGATTTAGCAGCAGTAACAGTAATTTCATGAATTTGGTAAATTTTCATGAATTTAGATGTCATTAATTTATACATCTTGGCTTTCATTTCTTTTGATAAGAACAAAGGTGGCCGGGCGCAGTGGCTCACACCTGTAATCCCAGCACTTTGGGAGGCTGAGGGGGGTGGATTATCTGAGGTCAGGAATTCAAGACCAGCCTGGCCAACATGGTGAAACCCTGTCTCTACCAAAAATATAAAAATTAGCCGGGCGTGGTGATGCATGCCTGTAATCCCTGCTACTCAGGAGGCTGAGTCAGGAGAAGCACTTGAACCCAGGAGGCAGAGGTTGCAGTGAGCCAAGATCGCACCACTGCACTTCAGCCTCAGTGACAAGAGTGAGACTTAAAAAACAACAACAAAAACAAAACAAAACAACAAAAAAACACAAAGGTTTAATAAGCAGATAAATAGAGCAAAAATATGTTTTATTTATAAAATGGCAGGAGAAAAATATTTTTTCATGTACTTGTAACACTTGTAGCAATGCACTTGTTATTAACAAAAGATTTTACTAAATTAAAACCATGCTTATTAGACATGATTCTTCCTATTTAATAAAGTGCCTTAAAAAATCCATCAAGTACCTATCTCTCAATCTGCAACTATTCTGGATCCCCAAATGTCATGTCTGTGGTTGTATAATCTAGATTCTCACCAGATTGACTGGCACCCCCTTAAACCATATGCAAGAAAGTCAAGTTTCATTTTATAATGTATATGAGTGAGTGTGAAAGGGTCCTGAGTAAACTATTTGAGCCTGTTCCTTCAGTGCTCGCCAGTATGGTTCTTCAACGCAGTACTTGTATTTCTCTGTTCTTTCTTTTTAACCTGTAATGTTCTTGCTGCATAACGTTAAATCTGTATTTTATGTCCTATGATTTCTAGCTAGCTCATTTAGCTCCGTTTCCCTGAGGTTGATGGAAGGAGGAGTTAATATCCTCAGCTTTCTAACAGCAGACATTGAAAAAGATCACGCTTGTCTCAAATGTTACTGGCTCTCTGAGCCACACTGCAAGAAATATTACAGGCAACAGATAGTTTCATTTTCAATTTAGACACCCATTATTTGATGTTTACAGGCCATTCCTAATTCTGAGTCCAGAATTTATGGTTTGTTCTGGCGATTATCATCACAGCAATCTCCTGCAACTGGGCTGTGCTTCATCGGGAGCTTCGTGCTGCTGTATCAGTCCTCCCTGGCGCCTGGAACTGATATATAGCACCCTGTCCAAATCACCCTGCTCAGAGAGGCTTAGTTTATGGCTCTCCAAATGCCCATCTTTTCTGATGGGTACGTCAGTTTGCACCCACTCAGTGAGGGGGGAACGTTGACCCTTGGGAAGGAGGGTGGTGGTCATTAAACAAATAAAAGTCTCACACTTAAGATTCTGAACCCCTCTGAATCAAACTAGATGATATCATTGATGAAGTTAAATTTACTGAGTTTTGTTTGGTGCTAATTAATAATGAAACATAGATGTTTCCTAATTTGACTTGTAAACCTAAGATGAAGAACAGCATATATATTTATTGAAAACACAGTAAAATAGTGGGAGTAACTGCTTTGGATACATAAGTGCATTTCAAATGGTTATTTTATAGATTCTTTTTGCATAGACAGTATTTAGTTTTGTCTCTCAGATACCTGGGTGTTCTCCAGGCTCTGTTCGATAACATTAATTAAAGCTTACTGAATTACTTTAGAAATCTCTCCACATTGATTGTAGAAGAATCACTCACTAAATCTGCATTTTTGCAAGGATGTGGTGAAACATGTATCTATTATAAGTCCTGTAACCAGAATGATACTTCATTTTAAATCTTGCTGGTTGAAATGAAAACAAGAATATCTTTTGCTACCAATTCCTACCTACTTTTGTGCTTTAGTTGTGGCTTGTCACTTGCCTCTCCTCCCCTTCGAACTACAGGAACTAGAACTGACAAAACTAGACGAGGGGATAGGTCTTGGTCATAAAAGGGCTTGCTACTCCTTCCTCCCTACATTAAAGATAACTTACTTAGCACTTCCTGGAGAGGAGAGAGAGACAGAGGCAGAAGGAGAAAGAGAAAAGCCTAATAGAGATAAGGCTGTGAATAAGTCGTCTCCAACTTCTGTCCAACTTCACCCCCTAAGTAAGTTGTGCTACCCAGACAGACCAGCGAACCAGGGGGTATTCCTCTAATAATATTTTCTCTTAGGGAGTAAAATAAAAATGCTCTTTCCTGTAGGGAAATACCACCAAGAGGGAATGAACATCACCAATAGTAACATTTAGTACATAGTGATCAGATCTGATCGAGACGTCAACACATCTGTTTCTACACGCCATCTTACGGAA
This sequence comes from Pongo abelii, assembly GCF_028885655.2. Taxonomy (NCBI): domain Eukaryota; kingdom Metazoa; phylum Chordata; class Mammalia; order Primates; family Hominidae; genus Pongo; species Pongo abelii. The sequence goes on from NC_071993.2 coordinate 77,431,757, forward strand.
AAGGAAACTGAGACCCACAGAAACTGTGTGATTTGCTTAAGTTCACACATCTAGGAAGTGGAAAAGTTAGGAATGGGAATCGCCTCTCCTCTGACTCACTAAATAGAGGTTTTTATTTTTTCTCCACATCAGTATTTTGCAGGAAAAAAGGAACTTAGAAAGATGTACTTGGAATTAGTCTTAGGAATATCACTTTGAATAGAGAAGGATTTTCTTTGAAGTTGCATTGTGAATTTTAAATTTGCATCATCCTGTGATCAGGGCTCTGAGTGAGTCTGAGACAGCGCTGTAGAGCTGGACTTTGCCCTTAGGTCGTCCTCCTTTTCATGCCCTTCTTTCCACTTAACTGACTTGAACACCACTCTCAGGCCTGCCCTCTGAGAATGGTCAATATTCTACATATTTCTTAACAAACTCTCTTCTTTCTACTATATTTTCCCCCAATAATGCATATTTCATATGTGGGATGTTTCCAAGGTAGCTTTTGGAATTTAAAACTAAAATAACTAAGATGTTTAAAAAACAGGTAAAATGAAGCTATTATATTTTTGTTTCTTGTCCCGTTGATTTTATACAGTTAGGTAAATTATTCCCTTCATCCTGGCTGAAAAGTCAATCAATGCCCAAACTTTTCTAGTTACCTTCAGTCTTTTGTGCCAATCCCTCTCTTCTAATCAATAACTAGAATATAACTGTCAAAACTTATACCTTGATTTAAATTGGGCTGATTTTCCACAGCTTAGACCTATTGTAGGTAGGAAACCAGCAGTTGAAAGAGAACTTAATTGCTTTTTCATTATTTTTCTCCCCTTTTCCGTGGTAGAAGCAAGAGGAGGAAGGAGAGGTGAAGGGAACATAAAAGTTATTTCTAGCTCTCAGGTTGCTGAAGGCTGACTTGTCCAATAAACTTGCTATATCAGTTAGGGTCCCAGCAAGAGAAAAAAAAACAGTGCCCCAAGCTGGTAATTTGAGGAGAGTATATTAAAGGGCCTATTTATATAGTTATGAACAAGGCTTGAGGGACTCAATAAGGGATAGAGCAAGACCCTAGGCCTGCAACTACAGGGAGCTCTGCCCACTCCCAGGCCTGTAGGATCAAGGGGAGGGAGTGGGTCATAGAACAAGACAGGGTGGCTGTAGGAAGAAGGCTTCTGACAGGAGTTGTGGTCTTCAGTAGACAGACACAACCAACTTACAGCAACTACCTGGAATGGCAACAAGAAAATAAATCTTTCAACCCCACTCTCCTCCCTGCCTATCCCTTGCTTTGCACAAACTCACCTGAAAACCTGGAACAATCTTTGTGATATCTGGGGGTTGGGGGCAGAGAGTGTGCTGAAAAAAGGTGATGAGTGGATCCAAAGGGGCAAATGGAAAAAATCTGGCACAGATAAAATATTAGCCAGGATTCTCCAGAGAAACAGAACCGATAGGATACATATATACATATATAAGAGGAGATTTATTATGGGAATTGGCTTACATGATTATAAAGGTGAGGAAGTATCATGATCCGCTGTATGCAAGCTGGAGAACTCAGGAAGCCGATGGTATAATTCAGTCCCCATCTGAGGGCCAGAGAACCAGGGGAGCCAATGGTGTAACTCCCAGTCCAAGGCCAAAGGCTTAATACAAGGCCAGGGGGTGAGGGAGGGTGCTGGCATAAGTCCTGATGTCTGAAAGCCTGAGAACCAGGAGAGCTCTGAGGGCAGGAGAAGAGGCATGTCACAGCTGGAGAAGAGAGAGCAAAATTGTCCTTCCTCTGTCTTTTTGTTCTATCCAGCCCCTCAACAGATTAGATGATGCCTGTTCATCTTGGTGGAGGCATTTTATTCTTTACTGGGTCTACTTATCCAGATGCGAATTTTATTCTGAAAACAGCTACAGAAATACCCAGAAATAATGTTTTACCAGTTACCTAGGTATCTTTTAACCCAATCAAGTTGATGTCACAGGTGATTTTGAGGGTTCCTTGGAGGTCTGCATCTGACCTGCAGTTCACTTAATGTGAGTGATATCTTCTTCTGTAGCTGACTGCTTATTTATGAAATCCAGATGTTTCTATAACTCCTTGTAGCTTTTCTCTATTTTACTGATCTAGGCAATAGCCTTGGACAAAACAAACAAACAAAAACAAGATGACCCCAGACCAGCTCTCTTTAGCATAGGGCCTGTATCTGGATCATGAAAAATGCTCAAATATTGGAATTCATTCACCTCTCTTTCTGCTTATTCATCAGCAAGCAGCCAACCTCCTTTCACTAGTTGGATTTCTTGGGAGAGAGTTCACAAGTGCCCACTGAATCTCAGCTGCCAGGGACTTTGCTTTTAAATGTTCCATTGAAGTCTCTCTTTCTAGACTATGGAGTGAGAAAGTAGGGAGGAGAATGGGAATTCCAGATTCTTTGTATAAATCCTCTCCAATAAACCTTCCCTAATCTCCACACGTTTTGACCTTTATACATTTATTATGGATGTGAGGTTTTATTCAGAGCCAAGTAGTGGTTTTTGATTATTTCTTTTGAAAATCATTATCTTGGTCTGGCACAGAAATGAGGAATGCCCTATATGTATTTAGTTAAAGCTAAAGTTTTTTAATGAAATAAAGAAGAATGGAAATTTTCAAATATTAGATGGAGATTTTCAAATATTAGAATCTGGCAATGGAAGAAAAAAGGGAGAGACTATCTTTGAGTAGAAGCCACTGGTGCCTCTCAAGTAATGCCATATAGATCTGTGTTTCTTCTGACAGTATATAAGTTAGATCCTGTTTATGAGATTTTTAAAAATTTAAGATGTCTGCACAAATCAAGTTTTATAACAAATAATATTTTCAATAGGCTAAAAGGACTTGCTATAAAAGAATATATTTATGCATCCTATTGTAAAGAAAATTATTACGTATTAATTTATCTTGAAGGAAAAATTTTTATATGCCAAGTTTCTTTAAAGTGGAGGCTTTAATTTAACTTTCTCGCATGCTTTAGAATATGAAACTCTTCACGTTATGAACCTTGAAAGTGCTAATTGAGGAAAGAAATGATAGAAAATATTTATGTTAATCAGCAAAGAATACATCAATTGTATTCTTATGTTATGGTGTTAAAAATAAACATGTCTGCAAGACACAGATTACAGTTCACAGTGAAAGTGAAAACAATAACCAGAATCGTGGAAGTCTATCTGTTCTAAGTTTCATAGACTTTCCATAGCCATATGTAAAGGCTATGGAAATACTTTGACAGTCTATTATTCAAACGCCATAAAGCTCACTGTTGGCTGAAGTTTGACATACTGAGTATTATTAAACTATGAAAACCTGGCTTGGGAAACAGAGTAGGAATTAGACTTAAGATACTGGAGGAATGGCAGACAATAAAATTGCCAGAAAACAGTGATTCTATTTAAAAGCGGGAAAATAATTTATTTGGTCTATGTGTATAATGCTATATCATTGCTTATTAGACTCTGGTAGTGGTTTTGAGTATTGTAGACAAAGTCGTTGCCATATGAGCTCACAGGAGCTCACAGTATAATCGACAGCATAAAATATTGCATTTCTCCACGTTCGTACAGACGCTTTTATATTAGCATCACAGCTGCTTTCTTCAGGGGTAGGCACTTTTCTAAAGCTGGCTGCTGGATCAGGCATCACAAAACCAAAAGGGTTTCTAGAATGAGTCAGATCTTACTCCAGATCCTCTGATGGTGACTCAGTAAAAAAGTTTTGGAATTAAAATATCAGTAAAGACATAATGTGCAATTTAATCATTAATAGATATTGGAGGATTTATGAACTTCGGCCTAGATATCTATATTTCAGATATATGATTGACTCTTCATGGAAACACCTTTAAAAGAGAAAGTCATAGTTTATATTGATACCTGTGAGTAACATCTCCAGAAAAATGATTTGATTTTCTTTTTGTAGTGCAAACCCATGAATGTTTACTTCATGTTTGGTGAATATCGGTTAAAATTCTGTATTCTGGCATGAGTATCTCTGGTCTGAGAACACAGGCAACAAGCTGGAGTGTAGTGTTCTCAGTACTTAATTAGTTGTTTAGTAGACTAGACACCAACAGAGAACTCTAATGCAACACACTATTAGAGTTCAGAGGAACCCTAAAGATCATTTAGTGTAATGGCCTCCTTTTATACATGCTAAGGACATTTGAGACTGAGGACAAGAGAGGTGATTCATCCTAGTTAAGGTCAACCAGAGAGCTTATTTTAGAAACCCCATTTTCTGATTCACAGGTTAGATTTTTATCCTTATACCAAGTTTATATTGTACTACTTATAGGTAATAATAACAGCAGTCTTTGAATAAAAACACTGATTTAATAAAATATTTGATAACTAATAGGATGGATATTATTTTTGTTAAAACTACAAACACTGAATGTATTAATAATATAGCTTGAATATTACTTATTAGTAGAAGTATGGTTAACCATTCTTCATTTATTCATTTTACCCACATCCATTAATTGAGTTTCAGGTATTGTAGTAGATACAAATGACAGATTTAAGAAGTGTCAGTGTAAAAGATGAGGCAGAGTATAAATAAAAGATAACAAAAAGTCTCACAGATATAGTGGAAATATATAAAGAGATTAATGAAAAAACAAATGAGATGATTTGTAATTTTTAATTTTTATAGCAAAATTGAGGAGAGTCAGAAAAGATGATACAGAGAATGAGACAATTGAGCTGAGTCTCAGATTATGAATTAAGAATTTTCCTGTTGAACAAGAAGAGGTGGGGGCATTCCAGGACAAGGTTGGTGTTTGAAAACGCACAGGGAAATCAGCCAGTTGGTTTAGTTCAAGAAACCCAAGTGTGACATTGGTAACACCAATGATATGTCTAATAATAACTGCTAACATTTCTTGAGCCCTTACTATTTGCCAGCTTTGTATACCCTTTATCCTTTTATTCCTTACAAAAACTTTGTAATATAGTTTTTATATTATCTCCATTTTATAGGCAAAGAAACTAAGACTTTGAGGATTAAGTCACTTGTTCAAAGACATAAAGCTGTCAGGTGATGGAGCTGATTTGAATACAATTTCAACTGGCTTCACAAACTTATATTCTGCTCATTATATTTTATAAATACTTTTATAAAGCTTACATAACAGATATATTGGGTTTAAGTTACGGTGGCTTCAAGTTGTCATGGTATGGTGGCTTAAGTCTGAGATGGGACACAGCTCTACCTGACACACAATTTACTATGTGTCCTCCAGAGGCAGGACATTTAAATTTACTGAACCTCAGTGTCTTCACATACAAACGTGTGTAGAGTTATTGTGAACAGCAGTTGAGACAGTATGTGTAAAGTACTTATTATATGTGGTAGACATTTGACACAATGTTGTTTCCCCCTCACTGATTTCCAGACCTACCCCAGCAGGCATCTACATGGGGATGGCATCTTACTTTCCCAAACAATACAAAAGTTCAAGACATTTGTAGTCTTCATCCTACTTCCTCTGTTAGCTAAATCATTCTATTCTTATATGGTTAATTTTTAAAAACCTCATTTCAAAACTCAGAGTTAATTTTTGGCTTGTTTTAGTTGTATTTTCACATTATAGACCTTATTTCCGAAAGATCATTTAGCATGCCCCATCAGGTGTCTTCCTGACATGCCATTCAGTACAGTGGTATTCTAGAAGGAGAGATTTCATTTTTCTTTCTTATGCTTGTCTGTTTGTGTGTCTTTCATGCCTGAAAAATGTAGACTAGAATCCGTGTCTGTGCTATGTGCTAAGCATAAACTATTTTTCAAGCAATTTCTTTAGAGAAGAACTAAGTTTAAGGGTATCATATTTCATCTTTTACCACGAAATAAAGATTTCCCATTAAAAGGAAAATGCATCATTTTAAAAGGTGGAATAAAATGCCACACATTTACAAGACAAAAATAAAACATAACAACAACAACAACAACAAACAACAAAAAACATTTTCCTGCTGTTTGAATTCCACACAGGGCTCCTCTGTACTGATTTTCATTCGACTGTGAATTAGATAAATTTTTATTTGCTTTAAACCTCATCTCTTAGTGTTTGAGGCTTCATAGTTTATAGAGTGAGCATCATGGCCTCCCTATTTCAAATGTCTCCTTTTATTTTCAGCTTCATATTACACATACATGTTTTGGCATATTTTCTTTTTTTTTTTTTTTTTTTTTCTTTTATTATTATTATTATTATTATTATTATTATACTTTAGGTTTTATGGTACATGTGCGCAATGTGCAGGTAAGTTACATATGTATACATGTGCCATGCTGGTGCGCTGCACCCACCAACTCGTCATCTAGCATTAGGTATATCTCCCAATGCTATCCCTCCCCCCTCCCCCCACCCTGGCTGTTTATGCAAGAAATTGTGCAATAAAAGTAACATATTATTCTATAATTCTTCCTTTTAGAGAACATGGCCCTTTCATAGAATTTTAAAGTTGGAAAGGAATATAGAAACAATTTGGGGCAAACATTCATTTTATGGGTTTGGAAATTAAGGCCCAGAAACGTAATGGGATCTGCCAAAACCTTATCCAGTCTTCCATTTCTCTATGTATTTAACAAATAACTGTTGAGCCCCTACTATGTGCAAAGCACTGTGCTAGATCCTTTGAGGGACAAAATATATGTAAGAGATTTTTATATTTCAAGGATCATACCATCTAGTGAGAAAGACACATTCAGGTAAGTAATTAAGTATAGGACAGATACTAATGAAATGAGCTCTTTATGAGCCCTTCAGCAGTTCCCAGACTGAAATCATCCTTGTGTTGACCTGGCTTTCTCTTTGAAATGACAATTTCAGTTCACAGCTCCATCATCTAGCCAGTTGTCACTGCTGGAAACCAGGACATCAGCCTAGATTGTTCTCTTTCCTTCACCTGCCAGCATCTGCCAGTCATCCTCCTACCCAGGTTACTCATACAGAGTCCTTAAGTCTGTTGTTTTTCTTTATCCTGCCTGCCATTGCATTAGTTTCAACACTGTTCATCTCTCTGTGGACTATTACTGTGACCATTTAATGCTTCTATTTCTGTTTGTCATCTCCTCAAATCCATTGTGCAGACTCCACAGCCAGTTTGATATAATGGACTGATTGTATCATTCATTTCCTTAACTTCTATGACTCCCAGTTGTCTATAGGGTTAACCTCATTTCTTGGCATAGCAAAGACCTCCAGGATCAGGCCTCTCCTAACACTTTTACTAATAACCAAATAATCTTTAAGGACCTTTACCTTTGCTCAGGCTATACCTGTCCCTGATAAGCTTTTTCTCTTCTCTTCACCTGGCTGACTTTTATATATCCTTTAATACTCAGTTGTTACCTACTCAAGAATCCTTCCTTCATCATTAATGAGAGTGCTGCTCTCATCAATCCATGTGTTATCCTAGGTACCTCTATAAACTACTGTGTTTATGTCTATCACTAGATTTGTGCACCTGAAAGGCAGCGACTAGTTCTTAGTATGGTGTCCAGCATATAGTAGATGATAAAGATTTGTTGACTATGTTGAACTATTTATTAAACCAACTGTTATAAAAGAAGTATAAGAACTATAAGAAAGTATCATGGAAGAGAGTCATTAATTGCAAATGAGAAGATCAACAAAGGCTCTATGTAAAATTTAGTAACTGAGTTATACCTTGAAAGAGGTCCATAACCAGGCCAGGTGCAGTGGCTCATGCCTGTAATCCCAGCACTTTGGGAGGCCAAGGCAGGCGGATCACCTGAGGTCAGGAGTTCAAGACCAGCTTGGCCAACATGGTGAAAACCCATCTCTACTAAAAGTACAAAAAAAAATAAGCCAGGCATGGTGGTGGGCACCTGTAATCCCAGCTACTCAGGAGGCTAAGGCAGGAGAATCACTTGAACCCAGGAGGCATAGGTTGCAGTGAGCCAAGATGGCACCACTGCACTCTAGCCTGGGCAACAGAACAAAACATTTGGAAAGAAAGAAAGAGAAAGAAAAGAAAGAAAATAAAGAAGGAAGGAAGGAAGGAGTCCATAACAAGAAAAGTAAGAGACAAGAAATGAAAAGAGAGGTATTTATACAAGCAGAGTTCTTGAGTTGTAATCATATTGCAGAGAATAGAAAAGACCCATTAAGGTGTCTTATTAGTGGTTAAGTAAATATTGAAGTAGATTATATGAGGCTTTGAACACAATGATCAAGACTTTGTTCTTAATTTCATCAGTAGGGATACAGTGAGGGGTTTTAGAGCAAAGGAGGGAACTAATTAGACCTTATGTTTCTCCACTAGGGAGTAAGCACTTTGAGGGTTGGGATTTTTTGGTTGTCTATTTCTTATTTACTATTTTATTTTATTTATTTTTATTTATATGTTTTTTGAGATGGAGTCTTGCTCTGTTGCCAGGCTGGAGTGCAGTGGCGCGATCTCGGCTCACTGCAACTTCCGCCTCCTGGGTTCAAGCAATTCTCCTGCCTCAGCCTCGCAAGTAGTTGGGATTACAGATGTGCACCACCATGCCCAGCTAATTTTTGTATGTTTAGTAGAGATGGTGTTTCACCATGTTGGCCAGGCTGGTCTTGAACTCCTGACCTCAGGTGATCCACCTGCCTTGGCCTCACAAAGTGCTGGGATTATAGGCATGAACCACCGCACTCGGCCCAGAATTTTTTTTTTTAATAAAGTCTTTCTTGGCAGTTTGTTTACAGATGAAGAATGTGACTGCTTTCCCTATACAGTGCTGACCTGTGCCATGTGAGTGTCTATCTGCCTGACACTCCACTGTAAGTGGTCCCTTTTCCATTAGCAGGGATTTGCTGACTTAGTGATGGCTTCTGTCAAGGATTTCTTTAAGGAGCAGTCTCTTTTCTGAGCACTGGGGATATAGGAAGGTTCTGACTGTTATCTGCGGTTGTATTTTAATATCCTGCCCTTTCCACCTCTTGTCTCAGAACACAGAATTCACCTTTAGTCCGAGCTCATTGATGATTTGTTAAGGCTTTGAAAAAAGAAGGAATGAGGGCCTTTAAACAGGACGGGGCTATTTCTCCTTGCCTTATTTATTTTTATGCTATGCAAAAGGAATAAAGAGGCATAAAGTGGCTTGACTGAAGCCAAATAAAACTAGATAAATAGAGCAAGGATCCAATCAAAAGCAGGAGGTGAAAAAGAAGAAAGGTGATGGTGGTTGGGGATAGGGGATTGAGGGAGAAAAAAGCAAGAAGGGAGACCTTTAAACTTCCTGTCTTGATAGGGACTGTTTATTATTACCTAGACAAGAAATGTCTTTGACCCAGTGAAACATTTTAAACTAGGGTTAAGCTCTGGGTAGAAATTAGGGAATAATTTTTATAGTTCCTATTGAATTTCTTTGTGCTGTCACCTCCTGTCATCCTTTATTTAAAGTTTGGTATGCTTCTGCTGCTAGCTCTGAGAAAGCTGACATCTTTTAGTTGTTCTGATGAATCACACCACAGAAGCTAGCGGGTTTTTACAGCCAACACAACAGGAGTCTCCCATATTATTACTGATACTGTGTGTGTGTGTGTGTGTGTGTGTGTGTGTGTGTGCATGTATGTGTGTGTGTGTGTGTGTGTAGGAGGTCTCTTTGTCTGTCCCACTTCTGCCTCTTTTTTATTATCTCTGCTTTCATGAAGTGGAAAGCGATACAACCAAGAGCAAACACTGCATGAAACTAGAGAATAAGGGCTGGGTTATTTAGGCAAAATTAGAAACTGTCTGAGAGCTCATTGTGTATCTGTTTATGCCATTGTCCTATATAGTCATGAGTTAGCTCTTCATAATTCCCCACTGCTGGCATAGAGAATGCTGGGTAGGAGCTGTGAAGGTAGCCACAACTTTCATCTGTGTAATTGCTGCCATTGCTCTGATATCCAGAATGTTATTAGTGCTCATAGAAATAACCTGACCAAATCTCTCCTATTTCCCTTTTCTTACTTCTCTCTTCCCTAGACAGAGTTTCCATGGTGTACACATTCCACAATCTCTTTATAAGAAACTAAAACATGGTAAAGACTTACTGGCCTTCTACTATGTCTCCCTATAGGAGGCAGCTGGACATATGTGGTGCCAATTTTTGGCTGTCACAGTGCGCCAGATTTGGTATTGAATTTAGCAGACCTGGGTCCACGAATGCCAGATATCTTGCAGTGTATCGAATGATCTCCAATGATGGTCATTTTTCACACTTTAAATATCAGTAACACTGCTGCTGGGAAAATATAGGTTGACCTGAGGTTGAGGTAGATACCAGCAACCTGAGCTCATAGAGAACTTTAGCTGTACCTTGAGGGCTAAATGCTAAAATCTCTTCCAGAGTCTCTAGAATGACACCTTCCTGGAAAACAGTAGGCCTCTAATCAAACTATGTTGTGTTTTGAATTAAATTGTTCATTTATAATCTAGTCAACTCTGTTCAATAAGTCCTACGTAAGTTACTATCAGGAATAGAAAAAAAATTAAGATATATTTGCTAATATCAAGATTCTAACAGTATCATAAGGGGGATGCACATAAATAAAATGATTATATTGAAAAATACTCAAAATGCTGTTGGAAAAAGGAAAAGTGAGAGTTTACTTTTGAGCAGGGTTGTTGGAAGAACTCCCTGTAGAAACCAGTGAGGAGTAGATAGGACTTAAGTAGGTGTTGTTTTAGAAGATGATCTCTGAAATCAAAGGTACATTACATGTAAGAACTGGGGAGAAGAGACAGAAAATTATAGGAATATTGCTACTGTAAAGGAGAGTATATAGCAGTATGTAAGAGTAAAAAAGTAGGTTAGGACAGAGTATAGAGAGTTTTTGAATTTCTTGTTAGGGAGTCCACTGCAGGGTATGGGTTTATGTATGAGTTTAGTCATTGGGGAAAGTGTCAGACATGATTCCTCGTGGCTTATACTTGGCCTCAGTGTCCTTTTTCATTGAGTTCGTGCTGCAACCCCCTTCAGTTATCAGCTGCTTAAACTTGCCTTCCTGATTTTCAAGGTCTCCTCTCAAGAGCCCTTTTCAGTTTATTAATTTAAACAGCAGCAGTTTTCCTAGAGGTGAATCACATAATGATTTTTCCAATCTCTTTTATGTGAGATATCACTGCAAAAAGTATGATTAGATTTAATCCAGTTGTCTTGCACAAAAATAATATGTAGAAAATACCAACCAAGGTGACTCTCTATGTGCTTAATAGCCTAAAGATTTAGGTTAAGGATATAACAGAGAGCTGTTCTGCTCAAAGAATAAAAAGGTGTTGCACAAATTATCTTAAAGGGCCAAAAACAGCGTCCAGTTCTTACTTGAAACAATTTGTTCTTGGAATATTGTCAGCTAAAATTGTGGTCAACTTTTGCAAATTGTATGAATTTGCACTGCATATTTTATTTAGTGTTTAGCAAAACTCCAATATGGCTCTGCATAACTTACACAATACACCATGGAAATGACTTTAGAAACTCCCACAGAAGTTGACAAATTGGGCCTCTAATACTTTTAAGCTAATTGCATACTTAGTGATTTAAGATTTGACTTGTTAAAAATGAAGATCAGAGTTTCATGAAGATAATGCTCTGCCTACTGTCACAATGAATACAACCTAACTCCGTATCAGAAATATTACAGAAGCATAAAGATGAAAATAATGTTAGCTTTAATCACCATTCTACTTAGTCTTAAGTGAAATGCTCATGAATCATATGTAATATAGCAGTTTTGAAACCTATTCTTGAATTTCAAGCTGTTATTTTCAGGAAATTTAGGAAGCAAATTGCTAAGTGATAAAGATTAATTGATACCGTTGCTTATGTCATTTTTTCTTCTTTGCAGGCTGGAAAAAAAGAAAGGAGTAATACCCTGAATATTGCTTTAGACAACATGTGTAAGAAGACAAGAGACCTTCGCAGACAGGTGAGGGAAGAGAGAGAGATATGGAGTCAGAAACTTAGGGGCTAAATGAAACTGTTATTCATTGCAGGCATATTTATTTCTTGTTTTGTTCCTTTCAAATTAATTTAGAATAGTAAAAAGAAGAATAAATATATACTTTCCACATTTATATATTCATACCTCAAATGTTTTTTGTGGCAAACACAAAGCAGAGAAAGAATGTGTGCCTTATCAGACAGAATTACATTCAAATTCTGGTTCTGTCCTCGTCTGTTGTGAGATCTTGGGCACATATTTCAGCTCTCTGAGCTTCTTTGAACCTATAAAATGAAATTAATAATATGCAATAGGGCTGTGAGGAATCAATAAATTGCATGTAAGTGCCTGACCCATAGCAAGTTTTTAGGGAATGTTGATCAATTGATTCTATTACATCAGAGTTCATCATCCAAATGCTTAAATCCAAATGCTTAACTAGTAAGTAATTCAGAGACCCTACCCATTCCTCCTTCCATTTTTTTTCATGATACTTCAAAAATTAGTTTTTGTAAAAGTTAAGGCTTCTTTTTAACCTTAAGTCATCAGGAACATGGGATTAGAAAGAATTTCATTAAACAATTTATAAGTCTAGATTTATGCCACAAGTTAAACATTTTTCCAGAAATAAGAAGATTTAGCTATTTTCAAAGACATTTGCTCTTCATTCCTTTCCTCTGTTCAATAACCAGAGTTCTTTCTCATGTAGAACTTTAACTTAGTCATCATTAACTCATCAAAAGGGAGAAAAAGCTTTTCAACTATGAGCTTTTAAAGCAATATATTATCGTAGTTTAATGGCAAGATTTAGTAAAATGGCTAAGCAATCTTTTAATTTGGACATAGATTTGGAAATGGAATAAATAGAGATCTCCAGCCAGTTAATAATAGCTGCGTAAAAACATAATGTTCAAGTCTGTGAAAATCTCAGTTTCTCAACTTTGTGCCCTTAATGTGAATTCTGTTTCTACCATTAACACTTGTAATCATGGAATGTAAGAGTCAGAAGGAACTTAGCACAACTTGTCTTACGATGCAAATGAGAAAGCAGGCCAGTGTGGTGAGGTGACCTGCCTAAGAGGATGGGGCACTGAGTCAGAACCTGTACCAGGACTCAGAAATTTATATCCTCAGAACCATCCTCCCCTTTCGTGGAATGATCCCTACTCTCCATCGTCTTCAGGATTTCTACCCCATCTGCTTCACCTAGGACTCAGAAAAGTTGTTTCTATGAGCTCTCAATGATTGTGTCTCTCGTTCGTGTCTTTTCCCTCTATATTGCCTTCAACAACATTATGCATAAAGAGCTAATCTACATTTATACTTCTAAAGGTTTTAGAATTATTATTTTTCTAAATAAAGTCAAGAAAATGCAATTACTTGTGTGTGGAATTACCAGATTTAGCAAATAAAAGCACAAGGCACCCAGTTAAATTTGAATTTCAGATGAACAACAAACATGGTTTAGTATAATTATGTCCCAAATATTGTATGGTACATACTTATATTTGAAAAGTTGTTAATCTGAAATTCAAATGTAACTGAGCATCTTGTATTTTATATTGCAATCCTACTTGTATTTCCACATCACTACCATCAGTGAGATATAGAAATAGCAGTGGGGATTACTAATACTGTTCTTCATAGTAAAAAGATACTCCCATCTTGTAGAAAACTGCTGTGCTCTGAAGGTATTAACATGCTGTATGGTTTCACAGGTTAACATCTCCATTGTTTCAATTTTCTATCAGTGTTTAACAAACCACCACAAACAATAGCAACCATATTTGCATCTCACGATGTCTTGGGTTGGCTGGGTGTCAGCAGGGCCATTTTCCGTACTGTTTTCACTTGTGGTTTTCCACATAGTGGCAGTCAAATGGCAACTGTGGCTAGATTTGGGACTTGATGTTTGGAACGTCAGTGCTTCTTCCTGTTCCCTCTCTCGATATGGTGCCTAATGTTTTAGGGCCCCTCCATGTGGCTTCAATCTCTAGCAGGGTAGCCTAGGTCTCTTTCATGCTGTTTCAAGTTGCCAAGAAAAGGGAGATGGAAGCTGACAATCATTCTTAATGCCTTAGCTCCAAAGTCAGAGAATGCTATTTCCTCTATAATCTGTAAGTCAAAAACAGTCAAAAACCCTGTCCAAGTTCAATAAGAGTAGGCAGAAGCTCTATCTGTTGTAGGAGAAGTGGTATGTGTGTACAGGAATGGATGGAATTGTTAGAAGCTGTCTTTGAACACCTCCATGATCTTCCGTTTTGATAAAGTTAGTTGCTATGATTCTTTCTCATTATCCTCACTTACCCTCCCCCTAGTACTTTATTTTTCATCCTGATGTTTACATTTTTGGTAGAAGTCACAGTTAATTAAAACAGCAATATAAGTTATCTCTACTTCTTATTCTTAAGAAGTTTATCCAACAGTTGTTGTAAGCATCTCACATATAGTTCTTCTCACAGGAAAGAGAAAGCACTGCCCTTAAAATGTTTTTCTTTGGAGTATTTAATGTTCATCGTTTGCTTTAGAACTGGTTTTATCTTTTAAAAAATTTTTTTTAGTAAAAAATAAGCAGAGCCCATCTTCCTGCCCATTCATCCTTATCCCCTTTCTTAACCATGGCCTTTCTATCAGTAATGCAGAAACATTTCAGCTTCAGTTCAGAGGGTGATTGGATTTCTTCCAAGAGGAATGACAGAGATTGCTTAGAAATATCTGAGGAGAAGCAAATTATAGATTTGAGGACATCAAGTTGGAATGTTCTAGGAGGCAAGAGTATTTATTTGTTTCAATCTTCTTCCTCTGTGACTTTCTTGCCTGTTTTACTAGAGAACAAAGACAAATGTTCTTGGCATGGTGTTCTAGGTTCTCTGTGATTTGGCCCTGACTTAATCCCCATTATTCTTAATGTTCCTTTTCCTTCAGCTCTCCTTCTCAGTGTTGTGTCCTCCTCATCACACCAACACGTTAACCTGTTTTCTTTTCTCTCTCTCCCTTTTTTTTTTTTGTTTGAGACAGAGTCTCATTGTACCGCCTAGGCTGGAGTGCAGTGGTGTGATCTCGGCTCATTGCAACCTCCGCCTCCCAGGTTCAGGCGATTCTCCTGCCTCAGCCTCCTGAGTAGCTGGGATTACAGATGCACGCCACCACACCTTGCTACTTTTTTGTATTTTTAGTAGAGACAGGGTTTCACCATGTTGGCCAGGCTGGTCTCGAACTCCTGACCTCATGATCTGCCCACCTCGGCCTCCCAAAGTGCTGGGATTACAGGTGTGAGCCACCACGCCTGGCCCACATTAACCTGTTTTCTGATGAAAGAATCTACTTGTTATTTACCAGAATATGCATCACCTCCCGCTCAAATACAATTGCATCTTTGTACATATGACTTGTACAGCTTGATGCCTTCCCCATTCAGTCTCCTTACACACACCCCCAACTCATAAGCAACTAAATTCCAGAGTAGTGTAAATGCTATTGCTTCCATGAAACCTTTGCTGTTTTCACCAGCTGGAATGGACCTTTTTCTTCCTGGAACACTTACAGCATGTGCATTTCTATTACAGCATGATTATATTCTTCTATTTTTTTCTTTTGTAATGAGTTTTCTTCCCACTGCATTTTAAGTCCTTATAATAATAGTTATGACAACATCTCTCATTTACTAAATGCTTTGCAAAGCTCTCTACCAAGCATATTCATTACATTATTGATTTTTATTCCTAAAACAATAAATAATGCCATGGTATTGTTATCTTTGTCCCCCAAAATGAGTTAACATAGCAAGCTAAGTGATATGTCACCCAGCTAAGTGATAGAGACACAGTTCTAGCCCAGGTCCATCCAACCCCAGCCCATATGTGTCATCACCACACCAGGGGCTAGGGATTATGGTCTATTCACTTTCAGAACCTCCCAGTGCCTAATACACTGATTTTACCATCATATATTATTTTCTTTATTATTTGTTTTAAATGCCTTTTTAAAGTTAAATTTTCTTCTTTCTTTAGCCTCCTTTTCCATCATTCATTTGAAAACTGTATACCTATTGCAACTCTCTCAGTAAAAGGAGGAAGACTTTTTAAACATCCTTTATTAAAAAAATTTAAGCAACAAATATATCTTATTTCTATTTTACTATACATACTAAAAAATATATTTGATTTCACTAAAGGCAGGCTAAAATTTGTATTTGTGTATATTAAGAAAAAATGTCTTTTATTTCATAAATATCAAAGTAAAGATGAAGTATGTCCAATGGGATTTTGGTAAAAGCAGACAAAACAAAAACTTGATGAATTCTTTAGTTGCTGAGTTTCTGAATTGTTAGGATCATCTCTCTTCCGTGTTGCATAGTACCAGTTCACCACTCAGAAAAAAATACGTAGGCTTTTATACTTCCTGGTCATCATCCTGATCATCAAATAACATTACGTATCCAGAAGAGACAAGTTTCACTAAATGTACATAGTACATATACAGTGAAATAATTATTAGTTGATTTAATTCCAAGCTTTGAAAATCACATTTTGCTATTTGATTTAAATTAAAATGGCTTTTAATTTAAAATATTTATTAAAATTTAAATACTGTTAATTTATTAAAATTTAATACAATATTTTAATTTAAAATATTTTAGTCTAAATGTGTTTTTCTGTTTCCCTGAGGATGATTCCTTTCTGAAACACTTTCTCCCCTTTCCATTCCCCTTCCCCTCACAATTTCATTCTTTCTGTTCCTTCATTTGGTGGGGATGGTGGGGCTTTTTTAGATTTTTCACACAGGGCTTTCACTTTGGGCTCAATTGTAGAGATATATATTATTTTGAGATCCCAAACCACTTACATCAGTAGGAAACAGAAAAATTGATGTCTCAAAACCTTTTATTAAACTGTAGTGAGAAAAGATGAAAAGCACCTCAGTTTGGTTTTAACATCTTTCATGCCTGGCCACAAACAGGTATTTATTGAAAGTATGTACCTGTAATTCCTATTGGCCTCCCACTAACTTCAGATTTTAGTGCTTTGGCTTCCATTTCTATATTGGCATATTGGATTCTTCTTTAAACTTTTTGTGTATCACCCAACTGAAAGGAAGGCATTGTACCACTGGGCAGGAAAATAATATGGAAATAAATAAAATAGAGGCTACTTTGCTATTATATGTAGGTATATATGACTATACAATTTAATGAAAACAATCCCATATGAATACGTCAGAACATATAACAAAAATTGCTTAGCATAACATTCTAGTCCTTTCACATCTTGTCCCTACCTACATTTCTAGTCCTGTCTCATAATAATTCCTCTTTTACAGTGAGTATAATTCAGGGCATGGCAGAACAAAACCCGGTGATGTACAGAGCCAAGGTAGTAGAGTATAATTAGCAATGAGTAGTTTACATAAGACATTGGAGTCTCTTACTTGGTGCGTGATCAAACAACATTAATACCAGACAAAGGTACCTGTTTAGATGGGTTTTCCTGAAAGCAGTCACTAAAACTAGGACCTTAGTGCAGGTCATTTATTTAGGAGGTGATTCCTGGAAGCAAGTGTTATAGAACATGAAAAGCGAGGCAGGGAAAGAGGAAATGATATGCTATTGAGATTGCTGCTGTAGGCAATGAGAGCTTGAGGATCTCTGAGAACTAACAGAATGTTTCCCAGAATTGTCTGACTAATGGATGGAGGCTAGGAATTTTATGCAGTAGTTCCTGTCCCCATAGGTTGAGGGTTTCTCCCAGTGGTGTGGACGCTGAAGAACTTCCAGGCAGTGTTTATGCTGGGTTGAGAATTTTGCAGAGACTTGGAACAGCCCCTGAGACAGAATAACAAAGAGACACAAGGAAGGCACACAAGAAGCATGGAATGTCTTCAGAGGATGTGGAACTGTTCCCCCCAGCAAAAGCTGAAATCAGAGATAGATCCAGAGGATGAGATATAAGGCACCAAAAGTCTATAATGTAGTTCATAATAGTGAAGGTAAAGGATCAGGAACCAGCAAGTTAGACAGGGACTGGTGAGAATATTGTGGGTTGGTTGAATTAGTTACACTTTGTTTTTTGCATGGGTTAAGATGATTTCAGTGGGAGAGATACCTCCCTGCCTCTGACCATGTGCTAGCTCCTAAAGGTTTCATTCACATCCAGCTCAAGTCACTGATTTCTGGGCATTTCCTTCTGTCATGGGACGAAAAGATGACAAAAGTTGGCACGATGTGAGACAATAGTTCTTTTTCACCTCTTATTCTTGCTTTGGCAATAAATCAATATGTATTTCCAGCAAAGCAAAGGGGAGTAATAAGACTTTTTGGCTATAGTTGCAGATGGGAAATTATAGTGAAGTCTTTATATGAAAAACAGTCACTCTTTAAACGTATATCTCAGAATAGTAAATACCAAGTCTTGCTTCTTCATGTCACAATCAAATTATTAAAAACAGGAGTTTATACTCACTGTCTTTTTACTGCCTTATCTCTCATTCACTCTTCAAACCATAGCAATAGGACTCTTCAGCCCACTTTTCCACTGAAACTGCTCTTACCAAGTTTATCAATAACCTCTTAGTATTCAAGCCCAAGGGACAAGTCTCATTCCTTTTTTTTTAGTTTAATTTATCTTTAAAATTTGACTCTAATTTTTTTTGCTGTCAGTCTCTGAGTTTTTCTTTATTGTAATGTTTAATGTATTTTGTAATATTCACTCTTCTACTAGATTATAAGGGATCATGAATTTCCATCTTAACATTTCCTTCAATACCTTTCTCTTGGTAGAAAGGTGAGGAAATGGTTTCCAGAAATGTTTACTGAATTGAATGAAATCATTTACACAGAAGAGAAGATTTAACAAGTCCATGTTGTGAATATTATAGTTATGTTTGGTAGGATAACTACATTTGAAGAGCATTAACACAGAGATATAATTGAAAGTTTGTCTTAGTTGTGGGTAATTTGTCTCTTTGTTTCTTAGCTATTATCTCAGTCTCTTTTTAGGCCCTACTCTTTAATCATGACTCCTGTAAATGGTAGTGTTTCCTAAGAGGTCCTTTGTGGGTCTCCTCACTCTATACTGTCTCATCCACACTCTCCGCTTGAGTTAGTTCCCATATGCTGGCCCTTCATGGCATATCTCTAGTGTAGATTTCATCTGAGCTTTCCTTCTACGTGTTTCAATTAGAATGAAAGAAGAAAAGAATAATCTACATGTCCTAATTATGAATGAAAGAAGAAAAGAATAAAGGGGAGGATAATCATTAAAAAATGCCCCCACTCTGAGAAATTAGAAGGAATCTCTACTTTTCTCTTCAGTATCTGAAACTTATACAACCTGTAGTTCCCAGCTCAAATAAATTCGTGACCTTATGCCTGACTTCCCTGGTGTACTTCCTATAGACAGCAAACACATTATTCATTCAGTTAAGGTCTCCCCTTTGCCTTGTAACCCCTTAGCACTCTATACTTTGCCCTAATAAGTGCTCAGTAAATATTAATTAGTTGCCACTAGTAATTTGCCTTTCTGCATACTAAGCAGAATCCTTCCTTGGGGATCTTCCTGAAGCCTTTCTTAAATTGATAGTCAGAAAATTTCACAATGCTTCTGAGCAAGCTCACTATTTTGGGCAGAGATATTTTTCTTCCAGAAACCTGTAATTATTATGGATTTATTATTCTATGATCATTATAGAAGACAGTACTTTCTATGTAGCTCTATCATTCAGCTCTCCCCAAATGTATTACTATTCATTCCCAAGTAATCTAAAACTAGACTAAGTGTCTGTTGGTTTAAAAAAATACTCTAAAATATAACTTTCACAGAAAAATTACATTTTTCTGTCTGATAGCTATTTATCTTTTTGTTTTATTGTACAGAGGTTATTAAACTATACGAAGGGGTTGACTCAAAAACCTTTGGGCCCATTTATAGTCGTTGACATTGTTAATGAAACATTTCAGGATATTATGATTTTTTTTTTTTTTGTGGGGGGAAGCAGATGGAGTCTCACTCTGTCGGCCGGGCTAGAATGCAGTGGTGTGATCTCAGCTCACTGCAACCTCCTCCTCCTGGGTTCAAGTGATTTTCCTGCCTCAGCCACCCAAGTAGCTGGGAGTACAGGTGCCTGCCACTATGCCCAGCTAATTTTTTTATTTTTAGTAGAGACAGGGTTTTACCATTTTGGCCAGGCTGTTCTCGAACTTCTGACCTCGTGATTTGCCTGCCTTGGCCTCCCAAAGTGCTGGGACTACAGGCATAAGCCACTGTGTCCGGCCCGATATTATGATCTTTAAAGACTTGGTATTATATAAATACAATGAATTAATTTTTCAGTGCAGTTTTAAATCTCAGAAAATATCTGCTGACTAGAGTAATTGCCTAATTGTCATTAATAAGCTTACATGTAATCCAATTTAAAAGAACTAATTGTAGCAGAATGTTATAGTTGTTTAATAATTTAAGGTGTGAGGGCAAGAACAATTAATGCAAATGGGGAAAATTGGACATCAAACTCATTTATTATTCTTCTTGCTCTATTAATCTGTTATCAACTGGCATAATCGGTGATCTAACTTGGCTTAATTACTATGAAGTCTACAATTTAGCTAATCAAAATTTATCATCAGTTCCTCCAACAAGGTAGAAAACATTCTATAATTTGTAATTATGAAAATACAAGATGTACAATGTTATTTGTACACACACATAAATATTCTAATAGCACAATTTCTTTGAGCAAAAAAGAAAGTATTACCATTTTTAATCTGACTTCTGGGTTAAATACAACTTAAGAAAAATTACTTTTGAGAGGAAAGGAACTATTGCTAGATGACTTTTTTTTTTTTTTTTGCCTGGATATTTTTTTTTTTAGTTTCTTAAGGGATATTCTTATATATCCTTAAGTATTGTGATTTTAGGAATTGCGCAAAAATGAATAAAATGAGTTGTGTAACTACTGAGATTGTAAGAAAAGGAAACACAGTGAACTATTTCGTGGGAAAAAAAACCCTGTATTTTTCATTTCTTCTCAGCTCCGCAAGGCTATTATAGATCATGTGTCAGACTCTTTCTTGGATACGACAGTCCCTCTTTTGGTTCTCATTGAAGCTGCTAAGAATGGCCGGGAAAAGGAAATAAAAGAATATGCTGCGATATTTCATGAACACACCAGCAGGCTTGTAGAGGTAAGCATGCTAGAACTGTAACTCACTAAAGTCCAGGAGAATGAGGCTCCCATTCTCCGTTTATGGTTGATTTGTACCCATATAAAAACTTTTGACACCATGTTACAAATACAGCAGAGTCTGGCCAAAGTGATATGAAGGTGTATATGTCCGATGGTATAGATCACTCCACATTGGCTTGTCTTATTTTTTTAATGCATATTTTATTAGAGCTTCACAAAGGAACTGGCTAAATGCAGATACTTTGATTTATCCTTACAAATATTTTCTTCCCATTCTGACTTGAAAGTATCAAATACTCTATCACATTATTTTATTATTTCTCTGCCATCTTTTTGTAGCTGCATTACTCTGTCAGCCTTTCAAGTCATATTTAACTATGTAGCATGACTACAGAACAAGAATATAGGAATATACAGGGTAGAGATATCCAGGAATAAGTAAGTAGGGGTAGTGAATTGCCTCATGTCCCCACAGGGGCAAAAGAAGACAATAGTTTCCTCTGCTTGGAAACTAGAGACACAGGAATGCACCATGATTTTTGGAGCAGGATAGCATATTGCTGAAGGGGCTGTGAAGCGCTGATAGCTTCCCAGGAGAGAGATAATAGAACTTACTGTATTATGGATATCAATAACACAAGTATATTTTAGAGACAGCCTGAATGGAGGAATTTCTAATACAAATAAGATGACAGTATTCACAAGGCCACAAACCAGTGGCAAGAAGTGGGAAATGTTATTTACTAGATCCATAGAGCTGAGATGATATTCAGTATGGCTCATACTCATCAGCATGGCTGCACCAGTTGTTTATGGCTGGTGTCTACTCTGGTTGTCAGTGGCCATGCCATATGGATTATTAAATGTTTTGACTGCCACACCTTCCTATACCAGTCATGAATTCTGTGGTGAAATATGTTTTTGTGGCCCAAATGCTTGTAAATCGTCTGTCTAATAATCAGCACATGAATTAGAATCACACCATTCAATATAACATCTACTGAAAAAGAGAACTTTCCTAACATCTTTAACGTGGATCCACGGGGAGGAGGTTTCCAATGCAGCTAGCATTTGCACTGTAAACTCTCCGGATCTCAATCTCCAGAACTAGAAAATGAAAGGAGTGGATGAATACATGATTACTACAATTTTTGTAGCCCAAAACCGTTCCACCTTCAACTTTGAAATCTCCTTTGAATTTCCCAAGAACTCTGTTAGATATGGCAAGTGTTACAATTTCAATTGGCCTTAGATGTAAATAAAGATATAAAACCCAAACCAAGCTAATTAGAGTTGGAGCCAATTTCCAGGTTATTAAACTAAATGAGGGGTTGACTCAAAAACCTTTGGGCCACTTCATAGTCATTGACATTGTTAATGAAACATTTCAGGATAATTTTTAATTAATTGAATTATTTATTATTTATCCGCTTTTATTTATTCCTTCATCTACACATTCCAGAAAGATTTATTAACTGTACACACAAAAGAATGTTAAAAGTAAGGGAGGAAAGCAATGGGAACAGGTTGTAAAAGACATAACTAAGCATAGTCCCTGACAGTCATAAAAGTGTTATCTAAAAATGTGTTCTCTAAGCTGAAGATACACCAAATTATGAAAACAACTTCTTTTTATGAAATCCTCTGAAAGCAAAACTTGGTTTATGCTGACAAAATTGAATTCCTCTTCCTGTTTCTCAGTTTAGTTTTTTGATGAAGAAAGGTGCCTTGGTCGAACAATTTTAGGAAGATAAGTACTATCTATAGCTCCTCTTGGAAAATTTACATTCTTGAAAAATCCTGAAGCAAAGAGACCTCTTTAATTTAATTTAAACAAATTAAATCAGCTTATCTCTTTTTCTTTCATGGCACGTTACTAAGACACTACCTTCGAGGAACACTTGGGAATGCTACCTTATACCAAATGATGGTTTACTGTTATGTAGACACAGCTCTAAGAATTTGTTTTAAAGTTTAAGAATTTTGGAAATTCTGCATTCCATGTAAATTTTGAAAGAATAAAATCTTTTGGAATTATGAACTATTGGGAGACTGAAACTGGATCTCATTTAACTCGACATGTTACCTTAACACATTATAATGAGATTATATGAGGTTTGGGGTGATATTTGAGTTCTGGTTTTCACTCTGATAATGCTTAGAAGTTTTGGTCTAAGTCACTTTCATTTCCGATGAGCTTTTACTATATAACAAACCATCCTGAAATTTAAAGCAACTATTTGTTATCTCTCACTAATCTATGGGTTGACTGGGAAGAGCTGGGCAATTTTTGCTTAAGGTTTCTCATGTGATTGCTGTCAGATACGGGCAGGGAATGGAGCCTGCCGAAGGTTGGCCTAGTCCAGACTTGCTAAATGGCATATTCACATGACTGGAAGTGCGTTAACGGTCAGCTGGGGGCCTAGCTGTGGTTGTCGACTGGTGCATCAATACATGGCTTCTTCATGTAGCTTCAGCTTTTCACAGCATGGTGGTTGAGTTCTGAGATGAGAAGTCCCAAATGCAAGCAAGAATTAGGAAGCTGAAGTTGTCATTTGTATTCTATTGGTCAAACCAATTACAGAGCCTGCCCAGACCCAGGAAAAGGGAGCAGTGAGACTACATTTCTCAATAGAAGGAATAGCAAAGTATTTGTGGCCACTACTCTTCTCAGAGTGTCATTTGCTTTATCTATAAAATGAAAGTTAGACAGGATAATATCTAAGGTCATTCCAAGTTTCTTAAATTCTATGATGTAACAATTTTTTTTCAACTGAGAGACTTACAGACTTATAGTTTCCTATAACAGGAGAAAATAAAAATGATTTTTAGGCATACTGCTTGCACACTAGGTTGCTTCTCTCTCTCTCTTTCTCTCTTTCTCTCTCTCTCCCTCTCTCTGTGTGTGTGTGTGTGTGTGTGTGTGTGTTTATCTCATGAAGAAGAAGAAAAAGTACTGCGTTTATCTCCCAGAAAAATCTTTTTTTGAAAGGATCTTCGTAACCAAAGCAACAGAGAAAATCATCATTATTTCATTAATTTACTACAAACATTGAGACAGAAGTGTCTATGATAGACTCCTGGAAAACAGGAGACCCTAAATATATCAGTTTCAGAAGACAATGTGAGTTCTCCCTGTATAGACTATTTGCCAATCCCCCACTTCCTTGCTCCCTACCACCCCACCCCACAGACATGCACATACACTCATCTTATTCCCAAGTTGGGCAATTTGACGTAGCAGGGCAGAAAGTCTTACATTCTAAATGACTTTGAGAAAAAGCTATGATCAACATGTCTGTGTTTTGATACCTCAACCATGTTTGTCAGAGAAATCTAAAATCAGTGAACATGTTGAAGTAAGACCTAAATGAGAAAAAAGCCCATATTTAAAGATTTCTATCAAGTCTTTGAAGAAAACCTCCACGCTGTTAAAGGAACTCTTTAAATAATGGTTAACATGTAACTTTTACAAAAAGATAGTAAAAAGTAGGACTAAACACAAAGCAGAAAATGAAATATTAAAAAAAATGTGGGTAATAATTTGAAAAACAAGAAGATCTGGGGAATTCGAAAAAACAAACGGGAATGAGGAGGACAGTGGCCGATGAATTTGGTCTGAACATGCCTGTTCCTTGGTGGTGACACATCTGAGGTGTCCCACTATACTAATAATACAGGAGGAGACCTCAGATGTGTCACATCTATTATTGTAGTTTACTATAAAACGATCATGGGTAATGATGGTTATAAAACCCTGGGTAGTGCCAGTAACTGAAGAATCTAGATCTTTGTGGCTAATTTTATCTTAGTTATGCTGAACTGAGTATCTATTATGCAAACTTTTCCTACTTTGAGCATCCAGTTACTCTGTGTTCTTGGATCCACAGAACCACAGTGGGGAAGGATAAGAAGTAGTCAGGAGTATTTTAGAAGTCATCTTCACATAGTGATTAGCAATGAATGACAAATGTGTTCAATTAATGACAAATGTGTTCATATCCTCCCCAGTACTTTGATCTCACCTTGTTGGTGATTTAGGGCACCATTATCTCTACTGGCTTCTGCCAATAAAATCTATTGAACAGGAAGATAAAAATATGAAATTTAGCTTAAAAATAAAAATATTCATTAGTTCTACAGAGGATTATTGCTTTGAGGCTCCTCTGATAGCAAAGTCTATACAGCTCATGCCCAATAAATCCATATTGAATGAAGGAAAACATTCATAGTACCAATTAATTTTAATTTATTTTTCTTCCTAAAATATTGACTTTGTGGAGTCTAGTAACTGGACTTGAAATATATGTCTGAGCTCAGTTATAAAGCAGAGAAGCTCCCTTCTCTACTGCATATAAGTACTTAAAATTAATTCTTCACAGTGATTTTAGTAAATGCCATTACCATTAATTATCAAAAGCAGACTCTATAGACTCTGTTCCAGAGCTCCCTCATAAAAAGTTTCTGACAATTCAATAACATCTTTCAAGCCCTTTGCTATCTCAGAGATATAGTTTCTAACCTTAAAGTGGTAATATAACTGTTATTCAGAGGAATGCCATTACATTCAATAAATGCATTAATTATTATTATAAAGGCTATTATGATTAAATGGCTATCATTTAATGTTTCTCTAAAATCAATTTTGAAAAATTTCACTCTTTTTTTTGAATTATATTATATTTGTTTTCTGCAAGTCAGTTCATGCTGAGCACTACAATCACTAACCCCCAACGAAAACAGTGAAATCTCCAGTTACCCTATGGATTTTATCATATTAGTTATTAAATATGACAGTATTAATGATCTAGGCCTGAAATTTTTCTATAAATTAAAGAATTTTCTCTATGTGGAAAGCCAGGTTTGTCGGTGCTTTGACTTACTCATCAAAAATTCATCTATCTTTATGCACCTTATTTTAGTGAGTTTCATGGGAGCCTTTCATCAGAAAGGAAAAAGTGGGTGGACATTTAATTATAATACTTCCCTACCACCTACAAAGCTGATTGTTCCCACTCGCAAAATGGTAAGCCCAATTTAGCAAAGCCCCGGTGCCAAGACAGAAGGCTTTAGGGGGGACTCTTGCTGTTTGCAAGAAGTGCTGATTGCTATGAGCTCTACTAATTTCTTTGCTTTTTGACAGAATGCTGTTCAAGTTTCACACATTGCTTTAATTGGTCATCTGTTATCAAATAAGGATATGTTTGATTATAAATAAATACAGCTTTTCCAGTCCCCTTCCATTCTTCCTTCTTCTTTCCCTCAAAAAAAAATATAAAAGAAAAAGAACAAACCCATACTTAACACTTGTACACAAACCAACAACTGTTCTAAGTGAGCATCTTGGCAGCTCTCCTGTTTTGGTAGGGAAGGGATGCTATAGGCGGGAATGCTTTTACTTATGTGGAACAGAGCACACCGGTGTGACTGCCCACTCCCTTGGTTATAAACTGCTCAGCATCTTAGTCCTTTTACTGTTAAAAAGATGTGGCTGAACATGACCCTTAAAAGCCTAACCTGAATGCACAGTGAGTTCCTTTCCATGTTGTAGTGATTTCTTTATAAATTTTCCACTTACAGTCTTTGGAATATAAGAAAAGGGTAATGATTCATTTATAGAAAAGTAAGAGCCTTCCCACAGTCAAGTATAGATATTTTCAAATGGAATGTTAGTGTCTTAGAATTCTGAGAAAAGAGAAAACTATATGGGATTATAGTAGTTTGGGAATTTGGCAAGAAGTAAACAATAAGTTGAACCTTGAAAACTAGGCAGGCATTGGATTTGAAAAACAAACAAACAAACAAAAAACTCCAAGTAGAGATAACAGCATGAATAAAGGCACAGTGCTCATTCCTGTGTTCCAGGAATACTGTAGAAAGGAAATCTAGATAGCTAAGTTGGCAGGAGCATGAGATGGGATAGAGGCAGTTGAAGCCTTAAATATTTGATTATCAGGCTGCACAGGTTAGACTTCATCTTGTATAGCTGGCAGTAATATATCTGGATAACTGTGGTAGCTACTCACCAGGAAAGGGACTTAAGGGAAGTCATATTTTAGTAGAGCCTGTTTGTGGACTATTTTGCCTCTGGATACAAAAATTTCTAACCTTTAACAATTGATTCTAATCTCACAAACATAGATTGCATTTAAAATAAACTGCATTTAACCCTAACTTATTATCATACATAAAAGAGAGAGAATAGAACTAGTTTTAATAATGAATTTGAAACAGAAAAGCAAGTGCCCCAGGACTTAACAGCACTAGGTTAAGGCTGGCCAATAGGAATTGAAAGAAATTACATGTATAGTTTTAAATTTTCTAGGATTCACACTAAAAAGAGTAAAACACTAAACAGGTAAACTGATTTTAATATGTTTCATTTAATTCAATATACCCCAAACACTATAATTTCAATATAATCAATATAAAACCATTAATGAGCTATTTTATATTTCTTTTTATGCTAAGACTTAAAATCTGGGATATATTTTATATTTAAATCCCATCTTAATCTACCCTGGCCACATTTTAAGTGCTCAATAGCCACATGGCTGGTGGCCAGATATCAGACAGTGCAGTTCTAGGTAGATAATGAGAAAGTTGAGAGCAGAAGTGTCTTTATTCATTAATTTAATACATATGTCTTTAAAGCCTATTGTGACCATATACTGTGCTGGACCCTGGACATACTGTCTAGAACCTTTGTTTTTGTTTCTTAGTGTGACATTTAGTAAGTGCAGTGTTCAATAAATGTTGAATGAATTATTGAATAAACGAACATCTATTAACCCTATAGAAAATCTTGAAATGTGGGTAACAACATGATTTATTGAGTAAAGTATGAAATATGGAGACAGACTTGGGTTTGAATCCTGGCTAGGTGTTCTTAGGAAAAACACTTAATATCTCTTATATCTGCTTTGTAAAAGAAGTGTTCCATTGCAACATGAAGAAAGTAGTATCCAATGAATACCAATGCATGAAAGTACCAAATGCCACACAGTGTGGACATCATCTTTCAGGAAACATTTGTCTTCCCTTTCCTCTCTAAATTTTTTTTTTTCAAAAATCTTGCCTGAAAAGAGATCACCTGAATCTTCAGATAGCTCTGACAAGCAGTGAAATTTTCCTTTTGAAAATTTCACTTCATAAGGTAATTTTCAAATGTATATGTTGTTGGACCCTTGTATCCAACTTTCAGTTTCAGATAGAATTGTTTTTCAGCAACATTAATAGGTCAAAAGTTGTCATGTGCAAAATTCTCTGCTAAAATTATGTACCCAAATTTCTTTTGTTGTCGTTTGTTTGTTTGAAGCAAGTCTCACCCTCTGTCACCCAGGCTGGAGTGCAGTGACGTGATCTAGGTTCATGGAAACCTCCGCCTCCTGGATGCAAGAGATTCTCCTGCCTCAGCCTCCCAAGTAGCTGGGATTACAGGTGCTCGCCACCACACATGGCTAATTTTTGTATTTTTAGTAGAGATGAGGTTTCACCATGTTGACCAGGCTGGTCTCAAACTCCTGACTTCAGGTGATCTGCCTGCCTCAACTTCCCAAAGTGATGGGATTACAGGCGTGAGCCACCACGCCTGGCCCAAAGTTTTGATATACAATTAATTGGTGTGTGAAACTTCTCTGAACTTGAAAACTTCCCCAAATTGACCTTCAACATGTTATTTGGTCAAGAGGTAACAAGCAAACATGCTAACTGACAACTAGCTGAAGAATAATCCCAGTCTTGAAACCAAACTTTGTTTTAATCATCAGCCTGATCATGCACTTTGGGGATGATCTGTTCTTTTTAATCAATTCACTATTCCACTCAATTAAACACAAGCATAATGAGTCCCTACGGTGTGCTCTTTAGGGCTTACATATACTGAACCCTGCTGGTTAAAGCCTTATTCCATTTTTGTCTTTTGTATTTTAAAATGAATGAGTTCTACTCCCATGCTGAAGTGCTTTTAACAAATCACTAAACTTTGGAATTCAGTTTCATTATCTATAAATGGAAGATGTGAGATTAAAATAATTTTCTCCATTCCTGGCATTCAAGGTTCTAAAAACCAGAGGAGAGAGTTCTTTTATTTGTTTCATACGTGTAGGTAATTTGATGGTGAATGGAAGAGGCTAGTTAACCAGACATATTGCAGGAGTGGTTATTTTATGGCTTTTATAGGATGAAAATAACTTTAAAAATAATAAAAAGAAAAGAAAAGGGAAGAAAATAAAGGAAAACAAATAAAATATTTAGTAATCTGTGCCAAAATCATGCAAAATACTTTACACTCATTACCTCATTATATCAATGCTCACAATGGTGGAGATAAATACTATTATTACCATTTTGCTGATAAGGAAACCCTAGCTGAGAGAAATTAAGTAACTCACTTAAGATCACACAGCTAATATATGGAAGAGTAGATATCAGCTCAGTTCTATCAATGCTAGAGATTAAAGGGATAAAGATAGCATAATAAATTTAAAAGTAGAAAGTGAGCCCAAGTTTTATATGTTTAATTATTTAAATGAAGAGAAGAGAAACCTTTCTGACCTGCTATTGAGTACATCAGGCTGCAAAAATTCTGAGTTGATTAGATTTCTTCTTATTCCACCTTCCTTAATTAGAGAAGCAGAGAGCTGGGAAGCCCACACTTCTGCCTGTAAAATCTGCGTGCAGTCATTCTTTCTAACTCTTAAGTAACTGCTTAGCTGTTGCTTAGTGATTAGCCTGGGACACAAGACCTAAGAAAATCAGTCATCGTCTTTTAATGAGAAAGTACAAGTAGTCCGTTTGTAATTTGATTGGAACCATTTTGTCTTTTAACCAGTGCTATGTATACCAGTTAGCTTCCTTACTTAATCCTCGATAGGCTATTGAGTTCCTAATAGAAGTATAGAATCAAAGGGCATTTTGTTATGAATGTTCTTCCCAATCTAAAATGCATTTAGAGTTGCCACTCCCTATCACTCAGCCCCCTCTCAGCCCTAAGGTGGAGACAGAAAATTCAAATGCTTACAGTAGGTTACCAAGAAGTAATGAGTGAAAGAAAGGGCTCAGTAGCATGAGGCTGTGCTGAAATAATGAGTATA
Source organism: Pongo abelii (assembly GCF_028885655.2). Lineage (NCBI taxonomy): Eukaryota > Metazoa > Chordata > Mammalia > Primates > Hominidae > Pongo > Pongo abelii. Next base: position 77,461,977 of record NC_071993.2, read on the forward strand.
CACTCAGTCTAAAGGGGTTGGCCTCTACTCGTCCCCAGTCAATTATTGCTGTGCATGAATGCAGGCCTAGTGTTGACAGACATTCACATTTCTCAAAAGAACTAAGAAATATGGATTTCAATGTAAAAGCCTGTTTATTTCGAAGTGTAGAAAGCTAAATCAATTTAAAGCAAAATTAAAGCAAAAAACACAATCCCATCGCTTATGACAATACATAATGCCAAGAATCACTAGTTATGCGATTTCTGCTTTAGGGTCAAGTTTTGAAAAGACAAGGCTCAACAAGATGGATTTTTGTTAAAGATGTTGATAAGATCTAGAGGACGTTATTTTGGTGAGAATCAGGTCTTGCAACTATCTAGTAAAATACAGGAAGGGAACTTGGTTTAGGGAAGTGGGTTCCTCCCAGCTTTCTTTCCTGTAGTGATTTATCTTGAATTAGGAGGTCAATTGAAGTGGATTAGAGAAACACAGAGGAGACCAGCTGTTTCCCCTTATCTCCTCTGCTGCTTGCAAGCAATGTTAGGGTAGAGGTCAGGAGAGAGGAAGGGGGACCTTGCCAAAGGATTATTCATGTGTATGTTAGAGCTAGTTAAATCTGTAGCTGTGTATACCCAGAAAGTTCCTTTCATGAGAAAAGTAACTAGGCTTGGTGATTTCTGCAAGATGGAAATGTTAGATTTGATGCTTTTTAAGAAATGCTCCCATCACTAAAAAACAAAGTCAAATTTACTCTGTCTGAATTGCATTGATCGCTTTGTCTAAAGTATATGCAACTTGAGGAGATCTGAGTTTTCAAAATCACTTTGACATTTTTATGAAATTGTATATGGCATTCCAATATAAAAGTGAAACATCCTTAGAGAGTTTCACTTTGGTGCTTTGAATCAGCCTAGTGACTGTGTACTACAAATTATCTCTTTTCCTCTCCTCTTTTTTCACTCTAATGTCCTCCTCTCATTATTTTATTCCAGCTATTGGTCTAGTCAGGTCATTGTGTCAAAAGAGAATTATCTATGTTGCTTTAAATTTTTCTTAGCTAGCAATGTGATGTTTAAAGTTTGCATTATGCTTGCAAAAGGCCAAATGTTCTTCAAATAAATTTAAAAATAAAACAGAAGCACTGCTGGTGCTAGAGATTCAATCACAATCAGAGGAAATATACTCTGCCTTTTTGAATCCTAGCATTTAGGAGGAGCTAAATAAAAGTAAATGGCAATTGTGTATGGTTGTAATAACTGATGAACTACTGGGTCCTATGGGAACTTATATGCAGATTGAGTTAGTTTAGGATTAAGCATTCCAAATTTGAGAAGTAGGCTTCTAAACTATGAAGCGAAGAGAATTTAGGGGTTAAAAGTTGAATTAGGAAAAGGAGATGAGAATAGAGGGAAAGTTTAGAGACAGGACTGGCAATGTTTAGACTGAGGAATGAGTATAGATTTCTATCTGTAAATAAATATTTGTTTCTCTAGTAGACACCCAGAAGTGAATTTACTCAGTCATAAGGCACATGCATTCCCACTAAAAATGTATAAGAATTCTAGTTGCTGTACACCCTTGCCAATATTTCATATTGATAATTTTTGTGTGTGTTCTGTTTTCTGCTATTTTTAATATGTATGTAGTATTATCTCATAATGCTTTAACTTGCATTTCCCTAATTACAAATGATATCAGTTATCTTTTTTGAGATATCTATTATCGAGATATAAGTCATGTGCTATACAATTCACTCATTTTGATTGTTTCCAATATTCCACAGAGTTGTGCAACTATCACTACAATCAATTTTAAAACATTTTTTCTATCTCCCTCAAACTAGGTAACTATTAATCTACTATTAATCTATCAAGCTATTAATCTACTTTCAAGCCCTACTTTCTATCTCTACACATTTTCTTATTCTGGACATTAAATATAAAGGAACCATACAATATGTGGTCTTTATGGCTTGTTTTTCACTTGGCGTAATGTTTTCAAGGTTCATCTATGTGTAGCATGCATCAGTACTTCATTCCTGCTTATGCCCAGTTCTGATGTATACTGTTGTGTACTGCATTTCATTCTCTGTTCATATGTTGGTGAACATCTGCGTCATTTCCACTTTTTTGGGTGTTACGAATAATTCTGATGAACATGTATATACTAGTTTGTGTGTAGATATACTATTTCATTTCTCTTGGGTATATATGTAGGAGTGGCATTTCTGGGTTTTGGTCATATGAAAACTCTATGTTTAACAGTTTGAGAAACCATTAAACTGTTTTTCAGTGGTGCCAGGCTCTACCATTTTACATTCTCATCTGTAGTGTATGAAGGCTTCAGTTCTCCACATGCCAACAGTTGTTACTATTTGCCTTTGATTATAGCCATCATCGTGGGAGTGAAGTGGCTTTTCTCTATATTTTCCTGTTGGCGAATGATGTTGAATAGCTTGTCATGTGCTTATTGCTCATCTGTATACCTTTTTAATAGAAATATCTGCTTGGATCCTTTGCCCATTTTTATGAATTCTAGATGTAACCCCCTTATCAGATATATGATTCGCAAAATTTTTCTTCCATGGTGTGGGTTCTCTTTTCTCTTTTTTGATGGTATCCTCTGAAGCATGAAGGTTTTACATTTTGATTAAATGCAGCTTATCTATTTTTTTCTTTTGTCATTTGTGCATTTGGTTTCATATCTAAGAAGTCATTGCCTAATCCAAGTTCATAAAGATTTATTTTTATATTTTCTTCCATGAGTTTTATACTTTTAGCTCTCACACTTAGGTGTTTGATCTATTTTCAGTTATTTTTCGTACATGGTGTCAGCTCATTTCTTGAAAAGACACTTATTTTTCAATTACATTGCTATAAATAAATCAACTATAAATGTGAAGGTTTATTTCAAGATTCAATTCTATTCCATTGATCTATATGTCAACCTTTAAGCCAGTACCACTCTATCTTGATTACTTTATCTTCGTAGTAAGATTTAAAACCAGAAAGTATGAATCCTCCAGTATCGTTCTTCTTTTTATTAAGGTTGTTTGGCTTTTATAGATCCCTGTATTTCTATATGAATCTTAGGATAAACTTGTAATTTATTCAATGACAATCTGAAATTTTTATGGGGATTGCATTGAATCTGTAGATCAGTTTGGGAGTATTTCCATCTTAACAATATTATGTCTTCTGATCCATGAACATGGGATATCTTTCTACTTATTTAGATCTCCTTTAATATTTTTCAACAATGTTTTGTAGTTTTCAGTCTGCACTTATTTCATTAAATTTATTCAGTAAATTTTATTATCAATAAATTTTATTCTATTTGATGCTATTGTAAATGGAATTGTTCCTTAATTTCATTTTCAGATTTTTTTATTGCAGTGTATTGAAATATAATTTGTTATTTGTGTGTGTGTGTGTATATATATATTTTTTTTCTTTTTTTTTTTGAGATGGAGTTTCATTCTTTTTGCCCAGGCTAGAGTGCAATGGTGCAATCTCAGCTCACTGCAACTTCTGCCTCCCAGGTTCAAGCGATTCTTCTGCCTCAGCCTCCTGAGTAGCTGGGATTACAGGTACACACCACCACACCCAACTAATTTTGTATTTTTAGTAGAGACAGGGTTTCACCATGTTGGCCAGACTGGTCTTGAACTCCTGACCTCAGGTGACCTTCCCACTTCCGCCTCCCAAAGTGCTGGGATTACAGGTGTGAGCCACTGTGCCTGGCCTGTTATTTGTGTATTAATTTTGAATCTTGCAACCTTGCTGAACTTTTTAGCTCTAATTTTTGCTGAGTCAATGTGTGTTCCATGAAAGGGCTGTATATACAAAGCATCCCCCAAAGGCTAACAGTGAAGAAAGCAAAGAGTGAGGCAGACAAATCTAGATTATAGGAAAATAGTGATTTATTGGGAGAACTTACAAATGGAAGCATGTCTTACGCAGCTGCAAGACAGGTAGGTCTCTGCACCACAACCCCCTAGTCCCAGGGCTTGAATTTGGGGAAAAAGTGTGTGTGCTCCAGAAGGAATGAGTAGGTAGCTATGGACCTCATAGCCCATGATGTATGCAACACCATCAAGGGTTGTTTTGGAGGAAAGGGAAAACTTACAGTTAATAGGTATTTCTATATAAAAAGTAATACATCAGCTAGACATCTTGGAGGCATTTCTAGACTTAGGGTTAGTCATGAGTCACATGGCAGATTAGCATTTAAATAGAGTCACTCTTGTTCATACAGTGTGTGTGTGTGTGTGTGTGTGTGTGTGTATTCCTTAGGATTTTCTATATACAAGATCATGTCATCTGAGAATATAGCTATACTTCTTTCTTTCTGAAGTGGATATCTTTTATTTTATTTTCAAGCCCTATTATCTTATTTTGTATTGTTTAAAAGCTGTTTATGTATTTAGAATGCAAGTTTTTTATTATTTATGGGATTTATAAATATGTTCTCTATTTCTATGGCTTGTTTTTCTAATCTCTTCAGAGTATCTTGTCCATGGCAGAACATTTAATTTCAATGAAATAAAATTTATTAAATTTACTATATATGGATTATGCTTTTATGATTTATATAAGAAACTTTTGCCTAATCCAGAATTACGAAGACTTTCTTCTATGTTTCTCTGGAAGTCTGATAATTTTAGGGTTTGCATTAATTATCGTATATTAGTTAATTAGTGGTGTGAAATAAGGGGTCAAAGTTTACTTATTTATTGCATATGGATGTCTAATTGTTTCAGCATTATTTGCTGAAAAGATTATCATTTGTCTATTAAATCATGTTTGTACCTTTGTGAAATATCTATTGGTCTATATGTGTGGGTATGCCTCTGGTCTCTGTGTTCTGTTTCATTGATCTATGTGTCTACCGTTTATTCAAGATTGTCTTTAAAACTGTAACTTTATAGTAAGTTATGAAATCAAGTGTTGTCAGTCCTCTTTCTTCTTCATTAAGAAAATTGTTTTGGCTACTCTATTTCTTTAGTTTTTCCATGTAAATTTTAGTATAAACCTATCAGCACCTACAGAACTATTGTTAAGATTAAGATAGAAATCATATTGAATCCTTATATTAGTTTACAAAGGATTGAGATCTTAACAGTATTGAGTTCTCCAATCCACAAACATGGTATATCTCTCCAATTATTCAGGCCTCCTTTGATTTTTTTAAATCAGTGTTTTGTAGTTTTTAGCATTCAAACATTTTTAATTGCTAAAAAATTTGCCACCTATTTTTATACTATATAAATCCATTGTAAGCTTTTTAACTTATTTTGTTAGTTTATGGATTTTTCTTTTTTGTGTGTAGTATACTTAAAAGAAATTTTAGGAAAGTTGCCCATTAAATTAACTGATTTGATGTATAAACTAATTTAATTAAGAAATGTGATGCTGCTTTTAAATTCAAAACTTGTTAGAACCTTGGAAGGCAGTACAGTCTAACGTAGTAGGAAAGAGCATAGAGTCAAACAAATACTGATTTCAATACCATGTGAATCTGAGCAACTTAGCCCATCATTCTCTCATTAGGAAGATGAAGACAATGTCTATGGACAGCACACCTATTCATTTACTGGGACAATCCAATGAGGTAGTACAAATAATATTACAAAAAATATAAACCTAAAAAGTCCTAGGTTGGGAAAAAGAAATTAAACTGTCTTTGTTTGTAGATGACATGATTATCTATGTCAAAAATCCAAAAGCATTGACTAAAAAACTCTTTCTGGAACTAATAAGTGATTGTAGAAAGATTGCAGGATATATGATTAATATACAAAAGTCAATTGCTTTCCTATATACTAGCAACAAACAAGTGGACAAGTGGAATTTTTTTTTTTTTTTTCCCAAGACAGTCTCACTCTGTCACCCAGGTTGCAGTGCAGTGGCACAATCTCGGCTCACTGCAACCTCTGCCTCCTGGGTTCAAGTGATTCTTCTGCCTCAGCCTCCTGAGTAGGTGGGATTACAGGCACGCACCCCCACGCCCGGCTAATTTTTGTATTTTTAGTAGAGACGGGGTTTCACCATATTGGCCAGGCTGGTCTCGAACGCCTGACCTTGTGATCCGCCCGCCTCGGCCTCCCAAAGTGCTGGGATTATAGGCATGAGCCACCGTGCCCAGCCTGGAATTTTAAATTAAAAACATATTATCATTTACATTAACACCCTCAAAAATGAAATACTTAGGTATAAATTTAAAATGAGGAAAACTACAAACCTCTGATGAAAGATATTTTAAAAGTCTAAATAAAGGAGATACTCCATATTTGTGGACAGGAAAACTCAGTATTGTCAAACATGTCACTTCTTCACAACTTTATAGATTCAATGCAATCTCAATACAAATCCTAGCAAGTTATTTTATGGACATTGACAAATTACTTCTAATTTTTTAATAATTGACAAATTACTTCTAAAGTTTATATGAACAGGTAAACGACATGGAATAGCCAACTCAGTATTGAAAGAGAAGTACAACGTTGGAGGACTGACATTACCTGCCTTCAGGCCTTATTGTAAAGCTATAATGATTGAACCAGTATGGTATTTGTACAAAAAAGGTAAATAGATAAATAGTATAGAATAGAGAGCATAGAAATAGACCCAGATAAAGATAGTCCACCAACATTTGACAAAGGAGCAAAAGCATTACAGTGGAGAAAAGAGAGTTTTTCAGAAACGATGCTGAAACAACTGGACATCCAAATGTGGAAAAATGAATCTTTACACATCCCAACACCCTGCTCAAAAATTAACTCAAAATGGGTCATAGACTTAAATGTAAACTGCAAAACCATAAACCTTTTACAAGATAACATAGGAGAAAATCTAGATGATTTTGAGAATGGCAACAACTTTTTAGATACAACATCAAAGTCATGATCAATGAAGGAAACAATTGATATGCTGGATTTCATTAAAATAAAAACAATCTGTTCTTCAAAAGATAATATGAAGAGAATAAGAAAACAAAGCTACACACAGGAATAATAGATTTGAAATACATAGATTTGATAAAAGACTATTATCATCCAAAATGTACAAAGAACTCTTAAAACTCAACAATAAGAAAACAACCAAACTGAAAAATGAACCAAAGGCCTGAACAAATCTCTAACCAAAGAAGATATACAGATGTCCAATAAGCATATGAAAAGATGTTCAACATCATATATCATTGAGGAATTGCCAACTAAAACAACAAGATATTATTACACATCTAATAAAATGGCCAAAATCCAAGATACTGGCAATACCAAGTGTTGGTGAGGATGCTGAGCAAGAAGCATTGTCATTCATTGCTGGTGGGAATGCAAAATGGTACAGCCACTTCGGAAGACAGTTTGGCAGTTTCTTACAAAACTAAGCATACTGTTACCATAAGACCCAGCAATCACACTCCTTGATATTTACCCAAGGGATTTGAAAACTTATGTCCACACTAGAACCTCCACGTGGATGTTCATAGAAGCTTTATTCATAATTACCAAAACATGAAAGCAATCAAGATGTCCTTCAGTAGGTGAATGAATAAACAAACTGGGGTATATTCAGACAATGGGAATATTGCTCAACACTGAAAAAAATGAGCTACTAAGCCATGAAAAGACATGGAAGAAACTGAAATGCATAGTCACTAAGTGAAAAAAGCCAATCTGAAAGGATACATCCTATCTGATTCCACAGTATGACATTTGGAAAAGGCAAAGCTACGTGGACAGTAAAAGATTACTGGTTGCCAGGGGTTAGTGAAGAGGGAGAGGTGAGGAGGTAGAGCACAGAAGATTTTTAGGGCAGTGAAACTATTTTGTAGCATACTGCAACGGTGGATACATGTTATTATTGTCAGTCCCTATACAATGTACAACACCAGGAGAATACCTTTCTTTCTTTTTCTTTTTCTTTTTTTTTTTTTGAGATGGAGTCTCCCTCTGTTGCCCAGGCTGGAGTGCGGTGGCACAATCTCAGCTCACTGCAACCTCTGCCTCCCGGGTTCAAGTGATTCTCCTGTCTCAGCCTCCCAAGTAGCTGGGACTACAGGTGCCTGCCACCATGGCCAGCTAATTTTGTATTTTTTTTTTTTTTAGAAGAGACGGGATTTCACTATGTTGGCCAGATAGTCTCGAACTCCTGACCTCAGGTGATCTGCCCACCTCGGCCTCCCAAAGTGCTGGGATTACAGGTGTGAGCCACCGTGCCTAACCTAGGAGAAAATCTTTATGTAAACTATGGGCTTTGGGTGATAATGAAGTATCAGTGTTCATTGATTGTAACAAATGCACTGCTGTGGTGCAAGATATAGAAAGAGGGGAATATTGTCTGTGTGTGAGGACAGAGGTGTATGGGAACTCTCTGTACTTTCTGCTTAATTTTTCTGAGCACCTAAAATTGCTCTAAAAATAAATTGACTTAATTAATTATTTTATTAATTATTAATCGGTTTATTCATTTAACAAATCTCAGGTAAAATGAACATCTGGTGGGATAAAAGAAATGCTGAGACAATGTCCCATTTAAAAATATCTTTTATTAGTGAAAATTTTAATTTATCTCTGATCAACAGTTAAATAATATGATTTAAGCATTTTTGTTTAAACATAGAAACTCCAGGATATTAATTATATAGGAGCTGCAGTACATCTGTCAGCTAGCAGCATGTCAGCTATAAAATATACCTAGGAAAGCAGCCACAAGAGGACATTCACACTCAAATTAGCAGATTTATCTGATTTCAAAAATGGAACAATTTTTAACTACATTGGCAAGGAGCAGAACAGAAACATGAAAGCAGTAGTATCATTTTTAAAAAAGATAACCTTGAAGTCAGTGAAAATGTCTGCGGAATTGCTTTTTCAACACAGAGACACACAAATGGATCTCACATTTTTGTTTTCAGAACTTTGAAGGTTATTAATCTCCAGATTCGAACATTTTTGTTATCAAACTTTTTCAATTTCCAAAGCCCCTTTGCAGTTAGATTCCCTCGTATAGGTTTGGCATGAGATGGTGCTGATACCTTTGATGCCAGAGTCAATGAGCTCTGTGGTAAGGACTGACAGCAGGAAGCACAGACACCAGCTTTCTTTAAGAAATGGACTGTCACTGTCAATTCTGCTGTGTAGAAGTCTGGACTCTTGTCAGTATGAACCTTCCATTTGACCTATGAGTTCATGCCAGTGGAGAAAAAAAACCCCTCAATGTGGACGTAATTGTATTATTTTTATGATTGTTATAAACCTTTTTTAGAAAGCAAGAGGAAGATAAATGAGGAAAAGCATAGGGATCACCCAGGATTTATCTATTTCTTTGCTTGTTTCTAGGATACCTTCCTCCCTAAGAACTGGAGCAGAACAGCCCACACCAGAGTAGTTATTCATCACAGGCCCAGGTGTCTCTGCTTTTGGAGTCCTGTTTTCTAAATCCCCCAGTATATGAAAACCACATTTCCATGACCAACCCACATGTAATTTCTGGAATTTGTGGTCAGTCTTAGACATTTTCTGTGGGGAGCTAATAAAGATTAGATCTGAGTTGTGACTGGCAGGTAGCTAAGTGATGTGCATAGGTCAGTTTTCCATAATTCAATTTATGTTCAGAAAACTCACAGCTATAAAGCTACCTGCTGCATTAAAACAGGATTGTAGTGATGCAGTGAGAGTGTGACCTGCAGGCAGTTTTACCAGAGCTAGAGAAGTCTCAAGATTTCCATGGTGTGATCATTATTTAAAGGCAGACTTCCTACTCACAAGTGTGGCTACTATTAACCATTTAGTCTTGAAGAATTTCAAATTTATTTATTATTTTCCTAAGAGTAGGAAGGAGTTATTTTGACCTTGTTAACAGATTGAGTGCCTTTTCTATCCAAGATATGAACACACAGTAAAACATTAAAAAGCATTAAGGCCTGAGACAATATATACTTTCTAAGCTTGTAAGCAACATTTAAGTGAAATAAAGTCAAAACATTTGAATTAGGTTCTATTCCTGGCTCTGTCACTTGACTTTGGCTATTATGCCTTTGTATAAAATACATTTCACCAGCATTTTATTTCTGTTATGCTTTTAATCTCCATTATATTGATGAAAAGACCTTTTTTTTTTCTCTTGGAAAACATCTTGAGATTATTGACTAAAAATGTATAAAGTATGCCGTGAATAATCCCTACTCATTCCTAATCACAGTTCCATGACACTGCATTCCTTTGTGCATATGTGTGTGCACGCACACACACACACACACACTCACACTGCATCCGTTTTTGGCAACATATAAAAGGAATATTTTTAAAGTTGTGGGTGCAGACTTTTTAGGATTGACTCTATTGGAAGAAAAATGGTTGTGCAAAATTTGATACTTATGGGGAGTCAAGGGACTCTCACCTTCATCTCTCTCTCTCTTTACCACAATTTTTGTGTAGAGAGACATAGAAGGTATCCACTTATAGTTACCTATTGTAGTGAGTAAACCTCTTTGTGATTCCATTTCCTCAAATGCAGAATGGGGACAATACCACTTTACATAGTATTTGCGAAGCTAAAATGACATAGCTAATGTGCGAGGACTTAGAAAAGGAAAAAAAAATGCTATGCAAATAATACTTGTAGTAATATTAATAGCTATCCTGTGTAAATGCTTTTGCATGCCAGACTATGTTACAGGCTTTATCTCAGTTAGATATTATTTGCCAAATTTTATAGAATGTTAAGAATGGTGAATCAGCTTTTTGACATCACACTGTTAGAAGATAGTAGAGCTAGAATTTGTACCCAGGTCTAAATGGATTCAAAGTCCATAATCTTTTGTTTTCTATTATACCTTTCATAAAATATTTCTCTTTGTCTTCACTAATAATTTTTACCTTGAAATTTGTTTTCCTAATATTGTCTAGTATTATTTGTTAGCATTTGCTCCCAATGGCAAAACCAAGTTTGTTACGTCTGATTGGACAGAAGACAGCCAGAGAGATGGAAAAGCTTAACAGACCTTCTAGTTTGCATTTTTTTTTTCATTTGGCAAATAAGAAAATTAAGGAACATGCCGATGGCATATAGTTAGTTGGTGGAAGGTTAACTGACTACCAGATATCTCAATTGTAAATACCATTAATATGACTCATTATCTAATGCCTTATCATGGATAATATTGTGTGTCTTTTCTTCCCAGCTATGTTATCAGCACTTAAAATAATGGCTGTCTGTGGGCCGGGTGTGGTGGCTCACGCCTGTAATCCCAGCACTTTGGGAGGCTGAGGCGGGTGGATCATGAGGTCAGGAGATCGAGACCATCCTGGCTAACATGGTGAAACCCCATCTCTACTAAAAATACAAAAAAAAAAAAAAAAAGCCAAGTGTGGTGGCATGTGCCTGTAGTCCCAGCTACTCGGGAGGCTGAGGCAGGAGAATGGTGTAAACCCAGGAGTTGGAGCTTGCAGTGAGCCGAGATAGCGCCACTGCACTCCAACCTGGGCGACAGAGTGAGACTCTGTCTCAAAAAAAAAAATAATAATAATAATGGCTGTCTGCATTATATAACATTAGATCCTCCATGTATGGGACATATAGTAGCCATTCTACAATTAATTAAATGATTTAATAAGTGCAGACACTTATGGAGCACATCCTTTATCAGTGGGCCTGGCTTTTAAGGGATGGTGAGCAGAAACTTTAGTCCTTTAGATATTCTGCACACCTTGACAATGTAGTTTTAAATGGTAGAGTTAATACCAGCAGATAAGCTTGTTCTTTGGTTTGATTTTTACCAAGTTTACTGGTTGGCCTTGGGAAATCACAGAATAACTAAATATAAGTTAATCTGGACTTTTAACATCAAGTTTTAAAATATTTAGAACCTATGTGGATACTTCTGCTATGCCAGACCTGAACAGGCATTACACTTGAAGCTAACAAATAACATGTTAACATGATGCAGTGTAAAGAGAGCTCCAGACCTTGTTGTGACTGAAAACTAAGAATGTGATGACAGCATGGTGGATGAGAGCTGAGAAGTGCTGGGGGTGGAGCTGGCTGTGAACAGGTGACTGAGTTTGTGCCAATCCATATAAAATAACGAATCCACAGTCTTAAATTGTGACTCTTAGCTTTTAAAGAGCTTTTGTGTTAGTGTAGTTAAAACAATTTAGCACCTTGAAATCAAGTAAGATATTTCAAAGGTCATTAAACAATCACTTTTGGGTGCTGACTTCTGAAATATTTTATTGCAATTTATTCCTCAACATAAAAACCCTAGAACTCCTAAAGATATAGTGATTATGCCTCAGATTCAGGAGTTTCATTTATTGATACACAAAAGAGGCTTAATTGCACTGATTATTTTTCTCTATGCCATTTGGTAAGCATTTTATTTTAGGGGTATGGATTAGACAATAATCCTTATGAAGCGGTATTTGAGATTTTAAACTAAGCAAATTAGCCAATTATATAATAACATTATCCTGAAATAAAGTCAAATATTTAAAATATAAATGCAAGGCAAACAACTTTTCTCTACTAACCCCTAAGAAGCCAGTGATCATTAGATAATATCTAGAAATAGGTGATATGGAGCAGTGGGAATAGAGTTGTCCTGAATCACAAAACAAATATCCTGTCCTAACCCCAATGCTCTCATTAACTAGTTGAGTGATCTTGATAAAATGTTAACCTTTTCATTAAAAATATGGAAGTTGATGATCTATAAGGTGCTTCTAACACTAAAACAAAAACAAAACTTAATTCTTTGATCCAAATTAGAATGTCATGTGCAAAAGACATAGAGTCCTTAATTATTTGAAGAAACAGTATTTTTGTCCAATTCAAAGGAATAAAAACTATACTAAGAAGAGCTAAATAGACAAACAAACCTTAACAAATTGATCGTATCAGTTCTTGGTGCATCCAGATTATTTGAAAAAACCTAATAAGTGATCCAAATTTCCTTTTTCAGCATGGATTTGGATCATTTTAGAAGCTCATAGGTCTGAGAGCGTGCATTTGCTCTGTCATAGTAGTCAGTTTTTTGCAGACTAAAGCCCTGCCACCTGCAGTTTACATTCATCCTTCCCTCTTTCTGCTTTTCCTCCTCTTCCTCCTTCTTTCCTTTTTTTTTTTTTTTTTTTTTTTGAAATGGAGTCTTACTCTGTCACCAGGCTGGAGTGCAGTGGTGCTATCTCAGCTCACTGCAACCTCTGACTCCCTGGTTCAAGTGATTCTCCTGCCTCAGCCTCCCAAGTAGCTGGGACCACAGGCACATGCCACCATGCCCAGCTAATTTTTGTATTTTTAGCAGAGATGGGGTTTCACCATGTTGGCCAGGATGGTCCGGATCTCTTGACCTCGTGATCCACCCACCTCGGCCTCCCAAAGTGCTGGGATTACAGGCATGAGCCACCACACCCGACCTCCTCCTCCTGCTTTCTATGGATCTCATTTCTACTCTTTCTGAATGCATTCTTCCTATACAGTTTTCTCCTTTATCAATAACTAGAAGTACCTCACACCAGACATGTTACAATCCAATTAGGTGGATTATAGTTTTCCTTAAAGCAGAAATAGGCAAGTCACGTCTGTTCAAGAATATACTCTAGTATCTCCCCAAAATGGCTTTAAAGTATCAATCTCAGATAAACCCAGATAAAGTCTCATATTTTCAGAAAATATTTGCAATATCTCATATTAAGGATTAATTTACATATAAGCAAATGTCTATATCTAGGTAAAAAGTCATATGCTGTTGACTTTATTAATTTTATTTGCAGAGGGTAAATTTGTATGATCTTTTCCTCTAATTGAAGGGGTTTTTCCTCTTTAGAGATTAGGTACTATTCTGTATCTACATGGATACAATGATGCCTATTCACCTTTTAGATGTCTGAAAGAATATTATAAGTTTATCCCTGTAAAATACGTGTATCTTACATGTCTATTATAATCAGCCAGTGGGGAGGTGTTTGGGGTCAGCCAGGCATGTTGGTGCTCCTGTGATCATACCATGAAGGTAAATGCATTCTTGGTTTGTGTGTTGGAAAATCTTGGATCTTATGTCCCATAATTTAAATGTATACCACTTTACTCCATATCAATGAAAATAAGTTAGAGGTTTGGTCTTTCAGGTTGTTATTCAAAAAAAATCATGTGTAAATGGTAGAAAACCAAACCTACTAACTGAGCAGTATAGTTAAAAGGTAAGATGTTTACATATTAAAATATTCCATTACTAGAGATACTGACTCATGAGCAGGTAAAAATGTCAAACAAATAAACAAAAATTGAGAACACCAGAAGAGGACGCTTTGTCTTAATAATTAGATATCTTCCTAATGTATGAGAGAATCCTGGTGTATCGGGTGAAATTCACTCCTAATATTTCACATAGGTTCTTTTCTGTTTTCCCTAAGTGTCGGCCGGTCTGAGAAGTAAAGGGACAGAGTACGAAAGGAGAAATTTTAAAGCTGGGTGTCCGGGGGAAACATCACATGTCGACAGGTTCTGTGATGCCCCCTAAGCCATAAAACCAGCAAGTTTGTATTAGTGATTTTCAAAAGGGGAGGGAGTGTACGAATAGGGTGTGGCTCACAGAGATCACATGCTTTCCAAGGTAATAAGATATCACAAGGCAAATGGAGGCAGGGCGAGATCACAGGACCACAGAACCGGGGTGAAATTAAAATTGCTAATGAAGTTTTGGGCACACATTGTCATTGATAACATCTTATCAGGAGACAGGGTTTGAGAGCAGACAACTGGTCTGACCAAAATTTATTAGGGAGTAATTTCCTCATCCTAATAAGCCTGGGAGCACTACGGGAGACTGGGGCTTATTTCATCCCACAGCTATGACCATAAAAGACAGCGATTCCCAAAGCAGCCATTTCAGAGGCCTCCCCTCAGGGACGCATTGTCTTTCTCAGGGATGTTCCTTGGTGAGAAAAAGAATTCAGTGATATTTCTCCCATTTGCTTTTGAAGGAAGAGAAATATGGCTCTGCTCTGCCCAGCTCACCGGCAGTCAGAGTTTAAGGTTATCTCTCTTGTTCCCTGAACATTGCTGTTATTCTGTTCTTTTTTCAAGGTGCCCAGATTTCATACTGTTCACACATGCTCTACAAACAATTTGTGCAGTTAACGCAATCATCACAGGGTCCTGAAGCGACATTCATCCTCCTCAGTTTACGAAGATGACGGGATTAAGAGATTAAAGTAAAGACAGGCATAGGAAATCACAAGGGTATTGATTGGGGAAGTGATAAGTGTCCATGAAATCTTCACAATTTATGTTCAGAGATTGCAGTAAAGACAGGTGTAAGAAATTATAAAAGTGTTAATTTGGGGAACTAATAAATGTCCATGAAATCTTCACAATTTATGTTCTTCTACCATAGCTTCAGCTGGTCCCTCCGTTCAGGGTCCCTGACTTCCTGCAATGCTGGTGAACATGCAGTAGAACCCAGCAGAGGCCAAACGCTCATCCAACCTGTTGTAGAGAAGGAACCCATGCATTGTGTAGTGAATTGTATTAGTCTATCCTGAAGGTCTCTTCAGCTCTGAAAATCTGAATTTGTGTTTTCCCAGCCCTCAGTTTACATGACTTGTAAATTGAAATTACCCATCTCAGCCCAGCCTTATATAAATCACTCTGTGAGGCCTCCCCTCACTCTTCCTGGTATCAAATGTTTTTTTCCAGGGTACTCACAAAGTACTTTGGTAACGTCTTTAGACTTTGTATTTTGACTTACCTGCCCCCTACGCAATGATACATCTGTGTTTTCCTGGCTTTGGGAATTTGCTTGTATCATCTCTTCCCTTCCACCTAGCCATTGATCCACCATCATAACTCAAAAAAAGCCTTCTTTACTTTCAGTTCAAGTGCCAGAAGCCTTCCTTTATCTGCACCACAAGGCATTGCTTTCACTTCTGAAATCTACTAAGATATCATTAAAAAAATCTAATCATAATTTATCTTTGTTTATAGCCATAGCCTCCAAACCTAAAATGCATAAGAATCACCTAAAGGATTTATAAAATAGTGTATTTGGAATGGTTGTTTAAACAAAAATTCTGTTTCACTAGGTGATTCCATGAATCTGCATTTCTAACAAATCCACAAGTGATACCTATGATGTTCATGGGCCACACTTTGAGAACAATGGCACAGTCTAGATTGTAAGCTTTTCAAAGTTCAAGGCAAGATTGCTTTTCCTCTCCATATTATGTATCAGCTTCAAAGAGAGATTTCAGCTTCAAAATCCCTTGCTCTAGGAAGTGTTCTATGAATGAAGGGCTAAACAAGGTCAAGTGGAATTTAATCATACTTATCTTCTAACTCATGAAACTACTATAGTGATAATTTTGTAATGGCAGAAAGAGAGGCAAGTCAATTGCAAAAGGAGCTTCTGTTTGTGTCTATGAGAATAATAATACATTTGAAAAAGAAACAGCATTTTCACACAGAGAAAAGCAAACTGTAGAAAGCAAAAGAGAAATGAACAGAGCTTATTTTATTCCACTTAAATGGAACTGCCATGTGCTGGAAAATCTAAATTTTTTAATTCCAAAGAGAATTAGGAAAAAGAGACTAATGCAATATATAAAAGAAAAATAATTTGACAAAATTGAATATTACAGTGTAATCACATAAAGGTAGTCTGAAAATGTCTTTCTGTGGAGTTGAAACATAAAATCTTCTAAACCTAGGGAGCATAAACCCCAGAGCCTCACAGATGCTGTGCCAGTGTGGGACTCCTGTGTTTGTTATATTTTGCATCGTCATTCAGAAACTGTTCTTACAATAGCCCCAGTCTAATTTCTTTCATTGTTAAAGTACATGGTGGTATTCTTGCTGATTGAGTAAAGTCTCACCATGTCTGGCCACTCTTAGGGAAACAACTTTCAAGATATTAACAGGACTAAACATTAATATTATTTTCTTTTTAATAAAAGCCCCAGCTCTTTTTTAATAACCCAAAGCAAGAAAGAGAAAGAGAAACACAGTGACCCACAATTCTGCTCTCAAGACATGATTCCCCAAATGATCTGAATCTGGCCAGCCAGGAACAAATACCTTTCCTACACCATTCCCATGTTATCTTGCACGTGCTTAATGTAGTCTCAGGAGGGCTTTGTTCTTCATTTTTTAATACCCACAGCCAGAAATTAGAATTTTTCTTTGTATAACCTTTAGCAAGTCTCTCAGATATATATGTATACACATATGTATATATTTTATGTATATGTTTGTGTCTACACACACACACACACACACACACAAACACACACATATGTACTTTCCCCAATCAGACTTAGTTCAATTTTTGTATTAGGAAATTTTTATTTAATCCCCCATTAAAAACAAGTTTATTCCAGACATAGTGGCCAGTACGATTACAAATTAAATAGTCTTAACAATGTACTTTTAATGGTTCTATTAGACAATGAAACACATGTCATTTCCAACTAGCTTTTAAATAGCTATCTGTATATAAGATGATCTTAAAAAGAAATCTAATAGTAAAATGCATAAATAATGTAAATAAATATATATAAACATAACATATTTTAACTAAATCACTAGCTGTGGATGCTTAATACACCTTTCCTTACATGCTCGTGGGATATCTGTGAAAATACACACTGATACAATGTTAAAAAATATTTCAATCTGTGATTGAGCTCCCTTGGAAGAATTGCTGTAAATTAGGGATTCTGAAATTTGGTGCCCAGAGCAGCAGCATCAGCATCACCTGGGACTTATTGGAAATGCAAATTATCAGGATCCACCTCAGTCCTATTAAATTAGATGGTCTGGGAGTATGACAGCAATCTGTTTTGTTTTATTTTTACAAGTCCTCCAGGTGATTCTGATGGACACTGCAGTTTGAGAACAATTGCTCTAAATACAGTAGAGATGGAGTGGATCCAGAAGTGATTAGAATGGGTGGGAGATGTCTTTCATTCATCCCCACTCTGGATCTTTTGTTCAGAGATTTATAATCTCTGTGTATATCCAGAGAAATTAGTGATAATCCCAGGTCTATGGGTGACTGAGATGACTGAAATTTATTTTGTATCCTCCTTTACATCCCCCACCCACATCACTGTCTTTCTTTCTCTATTATGGAGATTGCAACTTCCATATAGCATGTTCAGAGGTGAAAAGGGTTGGGAAAACCACACAACACATTTGTAAAGCAAATTATAAGTAGAACTGTAAAATATCAGTAGCGTGGGAAATAAAGAGAAGAAAATAATTTCAGGCTGCTTAAAATTATCCAGAAATAAATACACCTATTCTACTGCAAGGATTAGGGAAACAGGAGATGATACAATCTCACTTAATCTGGGTTTCATTGACAAGATAAGAAAAGGAATATCTGGATGTACACAGGGAAATAGTGATGGAGATTAAAATGAATACATACACTTATTTACATGAAACATATATATGGGTAAAGATCCCCTTGTTCGAATCGATGAAGACCAAACTCTTTCTACAGAAAGAGCTAATAACGTAAGAAAAATTTGATGTCCTAACATTGCAAACAGAAGTAATTATTTTAGAAACATATTTTTTCTAGAATGTATATTTGCTTTTTCAATAAAGAACCAGAAAAGACAAATTCACTAAAGAAGAGATTAAAGATAATACAAAGTTGTCATTTGCAGAGATACAGCTTGTGAGCATAAAAAATCTGGGATGAGAAGGAGAATTAGAAAGAATACGTTAAACTGATAAAAGTATTCATTGGAGGTGGTAAAAACAGAATCAGCTAACTATGAAATCCAGTCAGTGACTTAAAGAACAACTTTGAAAAGTACATTAAGAATGCAGATCAATCAAAAACATAATAGATATCAAGGAAAGAAAACAAAGATGCAATTTGTAGATAGCTGACAATCCTTGGGAATTAAGCCAAAACAAACTGACCAAAAAGAATAATCAAAGTCATAATAAAACAGCTATTATAGAATTTATAAGATTTTGGCTTTGTAAGTTTAAAAGGATCACTATGTTTCATGGAAAGCTGGTGAAAAAGACCTATGCCTAGAATATACTGTTAGATTTTTAAAATGTCAATAACAAAGTCATATCCTTTAGTGCAGGGAAGAGAAGGATGTTACTTAAAAGCACAAATTTTGGCTGGGCACGGTGGCTCATGCCTGTAATACCAGCACTTTGGGAGGCCCAGGCGGGCGGATCACAAGGTCACGAGAATCGAGACTATCCTGGCCAACATGGTGAAACCCCATCTCTACTAAAAATACAAAAATTAGCTAGGTGTGGTGGCACATGCCTGTAATCCCAGCTACTCAGGAGTTGAAGCAGGAGAATCGCTTGAACCAGGGAGTCAGAGGTTGCGGTGAGCCACGATCACGCCAGTGCCCTCGAGCCTGGTGACAGAGTGAGACTCCATCTCAAAAAAAAAAAAAAAAGTACAACTTTTAAGTTAGATTCAAAGTTTGCAACATAATAAATGCTAGAAGAAGTCACTTATATGGAGTCTCACAGGGAAAAAAATTGCATTTCAATATTTATAAATTTAGCCATGTTGTCATTTCTATGTGAAGACATTCTTGAAATTGTAAAGGATTCAAAACATATATCATTGATGAATCATTTTTGAATAATCCTGCTTGAAAATATGCTCCAATAAAATGAAAAATGAGAATGTGGCAACTAAGAAATAGAGAATTAAATAACATATATACAGTGGTGTGGGCATGATTCCAGTTCAACATAAAGATTTTAAAAAACTTTTGCAACACTAGCCATGGAATATATTGCAAACGTTAAAAAAAATCCCAGAGAATAAATATATGGAAAGTTTTGCCATTAAACAGTCATAATCAACAACTGTAACTTCAAAATATCTTGTCAAATACTGAAAATTTAAGTGAACTAGAAATAAAAAATTATTTTACACTAGTCGTGTGTATTGGGGGATGAAACATGCACAGGCCAATGTTTTTGTATTTTTCATAAATTTGTTAATCAGAGGAAATGGTTTAAGAATGCACTTAAAAATTTAGGAGGATATGAATGTTTTGGTTTTGTATCACTGAAGAAAATTAAAGCACACAGTGCAGAGATAAAGTGAATCTTACCAGTCATCATAATCAAGGCACATAGATTTATATCCCAAATTAAATTCAAATATTCAGATTAAGTTTAAAACATTTAAAGTGTTATTAAAAATCAAATGTTTTTCAACTATTTACCAAAGCAGTTTTAAAATGTCACATTGTAAGCCATAAAAGCAACCTAAATCTATTTGAAAACTCAAAAATGGTAAGACCACATCTCTCTGAAAACACTGCAAGAATACTGTAAATGAATAATATGGATTAAATGATAAAAGCACACAGATAGAAATTTTAAAATATATATTGTAAGTATATGTTAGGTCAAATAGGAAATAATAACTATAATTTCATACTTTTAAGAATGTTTTAACATAAAATTATTAAATTTTTGGCACATTTACAAAGCTGTACACAGTGGCATAATTTTAGCCTTATTATTAATAAACAGGTAAGATGGAGCATAAAGAAGGGGTTCAATTTATTATGATAGAAAAAATAATATAAAATTGCATTAGTTGACTGGGCACGGTGGATCACTCCTGTAATGCCAGCACACTGGGAGGCCGAGGCAGGCAGATTGCCTGAGCTCAGGAGTTTGAGACCAGCCTGAGCAACATGGTGAAACCCAGTCTCTACTAAAATTAAAAAAAAAAAAATTAGCCGGGTGTGGTGGCATGCGCATGTAGTCCCAGCTACTTGGGAGGCTGAGGCAGGAGAATTGCTTGAACCCGGGAGGCGGAAGTTGCAGTGAGTCAAGATGGCACCACTGCACTGCAGCCTGGGTGACAGGGCGAGACTCCGTCTAAAAAGAAAAAAATGTATTCGTCACTTTTCACTATGTCTTCCTCCGTGACAGTACAGAATCTCAATGGCTGCAATAAATGTTTGTTTCCCAGCAAGTTGAATAAGAGATGCTGGGTTGTCGTTGGGTGCTGTGGCTCAACTGCACTCTGCAGGTTGTACTGATGTCTGCTTTATGCATTTTTCTATTTCTGGGATGCTGACTGAAGGATCAGTCCCCAAATGGGAAGCATGTTCCCAAGGCAAGGGTAAGAACACAAGACACATGGAGAGGGACACATGGAATGCTCCGTAAAGCCCCTATTTGGATGTGACACAACTTCTTTTCTACCTAAATCTTATTAAAGCAACTCTCATGGTCAGGCCTAGGTCAGTGCAGCCAAGGAATTTACTCTGCCTACAGTGAACCATGGCGAGAGTGAGAGCTAAGGAAGAATTATGAAGAAATAACAATTTCTTCTTTAATATCCTCTTCAATTAAAAAAGTAGAAGAAAATGGAAGAAAGACAATGATGGAGATAAAAGCAAGAATTTATTTATTAGAAGAAAGATATCAGAAGAGTTGATAAGTTAATCAACTCTGGTTATTTCAAACAAAACAAGACTGACCCACAGTGAATCAAATAGTAAGAGTAAATATATATAAAGTTATAAATGTTATAAATTAAAATGGAAATACATTAAGAATAACTTTTTAAAATAAGGAAATACTATGTAAAATTAAATCTTAGTATGTTTGAAGGTCTCAGAAGCCTTTTTTCTGAGAAAATATACATTACCTAAATTGAGCCAGAAAGTAAAAACATTCTTAATGTACCATTAGTCAGTAGTATCAAAATGTTAGTTACCTCTAAATAAGAATTTGGCCCCAAAGTATTTAGGGTTTTTAAAAGAATTATTCCCATGCTATAGAATTTGTTGTAAGACATGCAAAAATATGGAAAGCTACCAATTGATTTATTTTTCCCAACATAATCCTTATAAAAAGCCTGACAAAGATAACAAAAAGGTAATAATTATAGAATTTTTTATTATAGATAGGAAAATTCAATATTAAGGTGAATCAAGAAAACATTTAGAAAACTTTCACTGTTGCCTAGTCTGTTAT
Organism: Pongo abelii; assembly: GCF_028885655.2. Classification (NCBI taxonomy): domain Eukaryota; kingdom Metazoa; phylum Chordata; class Mammalia; order Primates; family Hominidae; genus Pongo; species Pongo abelii. The sequence continues at coordinate 77,483,969 of NC_071993.2, forward strand.
ACAGAATAACTTACTTTAATAATATATAATCAAAAAATATTGTTATATCAATAAAAGATAAAAAAGATATTTAATCAAAAAATGCTGACAATATTGAACATCTTATCTATAAAACAAATTCATAAGAACTTTTTGCAAAGCTAGCCACTGAATATATTGCAAATGCCTTAAAAAAATTCTGTAATGTAATAAAATTTCTTTTTTTTTTTTTGAGACAGAGTCTTCCTTTTTTTGAGACAGTGTTGCCCAGGCTGGAGTGCAGTGGCACAGTCTCAGCTCACTGCAACCTCCAGCTCTCGAGTTGAAGAGATTCTCCTGCCTCAGCCTCCTGAGTAGCTGGAATTACAGGTGCCTGCCATCACGCCTGGCTAATTTTTTGTATTTTTAGTAGAGACAGTTTCACCATGTTGGCCAGGCTGGTCTCAAACTCCTGACCTCGTGATCAACCTGCCTTGGCCTCCCAGAGCACTGGGACTACAGGTGTGAGCCACCGTGCCTGGCTGTAATAAAATTCATAATGTAATGCATTTTTTTACATTTAAAGTCAGAGTTTTATATAACTAATCGTTTCTGGCTTTAAATGTAAAAATAGTTCTCCACCAGCACCACCAACAAAATACTTTTGAGAAATTTAGAAATAAAAAGGGTATTTTCTTAACATGCTGAAAAATATCAATATTATATTAACAACTAATAGTTCAGATTCCCATTATTATTATTATTTTATATAGTTCTGGAAGTTTGGCTTCTGTGATAAGAGTGGAAATAAGGAAGATAATTACTGGAGAAGAAAAACAACTTAAAAGGTGTTTTTTAGATTATATGTTTAGAGACAGAGAAGAAAAGAGAGAGAAGAAAATTAACCATTTTTGGAATTAGTAATAAAATTCAATAAGTAAAAGAAGTTTCTTAAAAAAGTCAATAGTTTTTTTTAAGGAATGACAAGAAATATGTGGATCTTTGAGACAAATACCATGGAAATTTACCAGAACTGAATAATAAGAATTGAATAAGAAATATTGGTTAACATCTTGATATAAGAAATACACCACAATTAGTTATATAAAACTTGTACTTTTTGGTAAAACAGGTCATAAATAAAATTAAAACTAATTATATCTGGGAAAATACTTGCAATAAATGTGGCCAATATAAAGTTCATATTTTTAATATGTACAGCACTCTTAGAAATTATTTTTTAAAGATTACCTAATAGTTTTATCATGGTTTATATTACACACAATAAGCCATTGAAAAGAAACCTCAAAGATAGGCAAAAAATTTAGCAACAACTTAATAGAAAATAGATATAAAGAAGCTTTTCACAAATCACCATACTTTAGTTACAAATACAGAGAAAATCTTAGGCATGTAATCATTTTCCTAACTCATTAGAAAATTATATATACATCTGAGTAAGCTGTGCATTATGTATATACCTGAGTGAGGTTAAGTAAGCATTTTTTTAAAATGGAGTATAATTTGTTTCAATCTTTTGGAAATGCCCTTTAACAATACAAATTAAGCAAATAAAAAATATATACATATATATTTGTGTGTGTTCATGTATACATATGTACTTTAAAATAAAAAAATACATATTTATTCTTTGACTCAACACTTCTCCTAGGAAAGTGTTATCTGAAAAGTTGATCATCTTAATTATAATCTGCAGTGAAGAAAACAATAAGAAAAATCATAATATGTTATAAATTATGGAATATGCTTCCACTAAATGTTTTATGAAAAGTTTGCATTAACACTTAGCACAAATTTAAAAAACAATATAATTACAACTTTTTTTTTTTCAACTACATACAAGAGAAAAAGAGAGAAACAAAATTTGAAAGAAAATTTTAAAAATGTTAGCAGTTTTTGCTTTGGGAGAGAAAGAAGCTATTTGTTTTTTCTTCTTTTATTTCTAAATTTTCTTTAAAGAGCATATCTTACTTGAATATAATAAAAAAGAATATATTTTAAAAAGGTATGACTTGACCAGGTGTGGTGGCTGACACTTGTAATCCCAGCACTTTGGGAGGCTGAGGCAGGCAGGTCACTTGAGGTCAGGAGTTCAAGACCAGCCTGTTCAACATGGTGAAACCTCGTCTCTACTAAAAATCCAAAAATTAGCTGGGCGCGGTGGCTGGTGCCTGTAATCCCAGCTACTCAGGAGGCTGAGGCATTAGAATCACTTGAACCTGGGAGGTGGAGGTTGCAGTGAGCTGAGATCATGTCACTGCACTCCAGCCTGGGCAACAGAGTGAGAATCTGTCTAAAAAAAAAAAAAAAAAAGTATGACTTTGTTTAGGGGATAAAGTTTGGCTGTGTCCCCACCCAAATCGCATCTTGAATTGTATTTTCCATAATCCCCATGGGTCATGGGAGGGACCCAGTGGGAGTTAATTGAATCATGGAGGCAGTTACCCCCATGCTCCTGTTCTCATAATAGTGACTGAATTCTCATGAGATCTGATGGTTGTATAAGGAGATTTTCCCTCTTTGCCTGGCACTTCTCCTTCCTGCCACTATGTGAAGAAGGACCTGTTTGCTTCTCCTTCCACCGTGACTGTAAGTTTTCTAGGCCTCCCCAGCCATGCTGAACTGTGAGTCGACTAAACCTCTTTTCTTTATAAATGAACCAGTCTCGAGTATGTTGTTATTACCAGTGTGAGAACAGACTAATCAGGGTACAAAGCCAGGTGGATGGCTTTTCCAAGGAGAACACTCTGTAGTGCTAAATTAGAAGGAAATTGTTCCTCCTTTGCTAAAACTATCTTTATGTCAATTTACAGAGAGAGAGAGATCTAGCTTTTTCTCTGTTTTGTTGCCCACCTCCAAGCTCACAGTAGGCTGCTCAGTGTATTTCCTGAATAAATGAATAAACACCCAGTCTAGCTGACTCAAATCTGTAGGATATGTTGCATGGACAACCTCTCCAAGCCCTCTACTGGCATAGCAAAGGAAGAGAATAACCTGGGCAAACTGAGTCAATTATTTCCACTGAAGTTAAATCTAGATGTTACAAACAGCTGTTATGAACTTTATTTAAATTTAATCTGGTAGCAGTGCTTTTATTACTATTAGTTTGAGCATAAGAGCTAATTTTCTGAACTTTTCAAATCACTTTGAAGGGAAGATTTTCTCTTTTTTACCAAACACTGTTACATTTAAGGTCATGTCGTGTGAATCCTAGCCAGGCAGGAAAGCTCAGAGCTCAGGAGCTATTCATTAGTATTCTTTAGTTTGGAATGTCATCTTGAAACTCCACTTTCCTAATATAAATTAACCTCAATAAACCATTGTTGGTAGCAAAGTGTTAAATATGTTCACTTTTTCCCCTTTCCCATAGCAAAAGCACGTGTAATACACCATGATAAAGTGATTGGATAATTATTGTTTTAGCTAGGGAAAGTGAAATTTATGTTTTACTCTGCTTCAGAAAGCTACGTTAAAAATTTCTCATCAAAATGTTTTCTCAATATTCATATAAATTTGAAGAGTTTTGCAAAACAAAAATGTGGTTGTAGGTCCTTAGCTATTAACAGCTTTTGCAGCAGTTTACAGATAAAATGGAAATGAGAGACTTACATGCCAGAGTTATGCTTAAATTTCCGAGGAAAGAAGGAAGTAGGGAAGACACAAAAAGAAGGAAGGGAGGGAGGGAAGGAGGGAATAAAGAAAAAGCATGCCACTGGGAAAGTCACCCATATTCGCTGAAGTTTGCTTTGACTTAAATGTGCTAATTGAACTAAGCCAAAATGTCTTGTCTCCCAATTCATTAGCAATATTGTAATTAAAAGAGCACCTCCAGTTCTAGAGGGTAATGACCTTTTTAATTGAACTTGGGGATTCAGATTGCTGTTGAATAGTAGTGAATTTAAATGCTGAATTCAAACGCCAAATTTTCTTCTGGTAAATGTACAATTAGGAATCAAATGTGAATTCCCCTAGCAATTTGCTCCTGTTTTTATATATGGCCTTCCTTGGATTTCAGAGGAAGACTGAATCTATTGAACAATTTATTGTGTGTTTGGCCCTTGACTGATCCACAATAATTGATTCTCCAAAAGAAATGTTGTCACATAATTGGAAAATACTTAAATTTTGTAAAATATTACCTTAAAACAATCACTTTGTACTTTCCTAGGGCTTCTTGTTATCTCTATGTTTAGATAAACATGCATTTTTGCATAGTTTTCATCAGAGTAGTTTTTAGGGTCAAATGCTAAACTACAGAAACAAACAAATAAAGTAAGATTCAATAGCTCAGACAGGATAGAAGTGTATTTTTCTCACATAACAGTTGCAAATGAGTATTCTGGGTTAGCACTGCCTTCCTTCCCCATAGTCACTCAAGGTCTTATTCTGGTAGTATCTCTGCCTTGTTCACCATGTGATATCAAAGATCACTCTGGTTCTTATTATTCCAGCTCATAGGAAGAGATCAGGGGAATGTGAAAAGACAGGACTGGTCTTTTTTTAAATTTTAAGTTCAGGGGTACATGTGCAAAATGTATAGGTTTGTTACATAGATAAACATGTGTCATGGTAGTTTGCTGCACAGATCATCTCATCATCTAGGTAGTAAGCCCAGAATGCATCAACTGTTCTTCTTGATGCACTCCCTGTCCCCACCCCATACCGACAGGCTCCAGTGTGTGTTGTTCCCTCCAACTATGTGTCCATGTGTTCTCATCATTCAGCTCCCACTTATAAGTGAGAACATGCAGTGTTTAGTTTTCTGTTCCTTCGTTAGTTTGCTGAGGATAATGGCTTTTAACTCCATCCATGTCCCTGCAAATGATCTCATTCCTTTTTATGGCTGCATAGTATTCCATGGTATATATGTATCACATTTTCTTTATCCAGTCTATCATTAACAGGCATTTAGGTTGATTCCATGTCTTTGTTATTATGACTCATGCTGCAATGAATATATGAATACATGTATCTTTATAATAGAATGATTTTTTTTTTTTTTTCAGACGGAGTCTCGCTCTGTCGCCCAGGCTGGAGTGCAGTGGCGCAATCTCGGCTCACTGCAAGCTCCGCCTCCTGGGTTCACGCCATTCACCTGCCTCAGCCTCCCCAGTAGCTGGGACTACAGGCGCCCACCACTATGCCTGGCTAATTTTTTTGTATTTTTAGTAAGACAGGGTTTCACCACATTAGCCAGGATGGTCTCGATCTCCTGACCTCATGATCCGCCCACCTCGGCCTCCCAAAGTGCTGGGATTACAGGCATGAGCCACCACGCCTGGCCTATAATAGAATGATTTCTAAATTTTTTAAATTTCCTTAGGTTTTGGGGGAATACGTGGTGTTTGGTTACATAAGTAAGTTCTTTTGTGGTGTTTTTGTGAGATGTTGGTGCACTCATCACCCAAACAATATACACTGTATCCAATTTGTAGTCTTTTATCTCTCGCCCCCTTCCACCCTTTCCCCTGAGTCCCCAAAGTTCACTGTATCATTCTTATGCCTTTGCATCCTCATAGCTTAGCTCCCACTTATAAGTGAGAACATACAATGTTTGGTTTTCCATTCCTGAGTTACTTCACTTAGAATAATGATCTCCAATTCCATCCACATTGCTGTGAACATAATAGAATAATTTATATTTCTTTGGGCATATACCCAGTAATGGGATTGCTGGGTCAAATGGTATTTCTGCCTCTAGATCTTTGAGGAATTGCCACACTGTCTTCCACAATTGTTGAACTAATTTGCACTCTCACCTGCAGTGTAAAAATGTTCCTTTTTCTCCGTAACCTCGCCAGCATCTGTTGTTTTTTGACTTTTTAATAATAGCTGTTCTGACTGGCATGAGATGGTATTTCTTTGTGGTTTTGATTTGCATTTCTCTAATGATCAGTGATGTTGAGCTGTTTTTCATATGTTTGTTGGCTCCATGTATGTCTTCTTTTGACAAATGTCTGTTCATGTCCACTTTTTATAGTACTGGTACAAGAACAGACACGTAGACCAATGGAACAGAATAGATAACTCAGAAATAAGACCACACACTTACAACCATCTAATCTTAGACAAACTTGACAAAAACAAGTAATGGGGAAAGGACTCCTTATTTAATAAATCATGCTGAGAGTGCTGGCTAGTCATATGCAGAAAATTGAAGCTGGACACCTTCCTTATACCATATACAAAAATTAACTCAAGATCTATTAAAAACTTAAATAAGGCTGGATGACGTGGCTCATGCCTGTAATCTCAGCACTTTGGGAGGCCCAGGTGGGCAGATCACTTGAGGTCAGGAGTTCGAGATCAGCCTGGCAAACATGGTGAAACCCTATCTTTACTAAAAATACCAAAATTAGCCGGGCATGGTGGCGCACACCTGTAATTCCAGCTATGCGAGAGCCAGAGGCATGAGAATCACTGAACGTGGGAAACAGAAGTTGCAGTGACAGAGGCTGCACTACTGCACTACAGCCTGGGTGACGGAGTGAGACTCTGCGAAAAAAAAAAAAAAAGACTTAAGTGAAAAACCCAAAACTGCAAAACTGTTAATATAAAAACACTAGAAGAAAATTAGGCAATACCATTCAGGACATAGGCACAGGGCAAAGATTTCATGGTGAAAACACCCAAAGCAATTGCAACAAAAGCAAAAATTGACAAATGAGATCTAAGTAAACTGAAGAGCTTCTACACAGCAAAATAAACTATCATCAGAGTAAACAGATAACCTACAGAATGGGAGAAAATTTTTGCAATCTATCCATCTGACAAAGGTCTAATATCCAGAGTGTACAGGGAACTTAAATGTACAAGAAAAATACAGGGCTGGTCTTAAGGGTATCAGTGTCACACATTATTTCTGCTTACCTTCTGAAATTAGCCACATGATTCCTTCTATCTACAAGCTAGACTGGGAAATGTGGTGTTTCTGGTAGCCACTTGCAAAAGCTACACATCTGTTACCAGTAATGAAGGAAAAACTAGATTTTATGGATAGCAAATGGCTTTGTCAGTATGTATATTCAATATTGTCTTCTTTCTCATGTAACATTATTTCGTAAACAATACGCCCTTCATTTAATGAGGGATATGATGTAAGCATCCTACCACTTTTAATTCCAAAATTTCATCACATTAATAAAGTTTTAAATTAAAAATTTGGCTTTTTATACCCTAAATGAATCCACAAACATCTCCTTTATCACATTTGAATTAAAACCTTTGCATTTGTATATAAAACCTTACACCATAATCTACTAAATTTTATAAAAAAAAAATCTCTATTACTTGATGTGCATTTGTTCCTAGACAACTGGGCTATTGGTTTCACAAATCATTTTCTAACATACTGTAAATTTTTCTGATATACAGTGGATGAGTTCACAACATTAGTTAAAGCTACTGCTGAATTCAACATTCCACTCATTAATTTACTAAAACTTCTATTTTTAGCTATGTACTACTTCTCTATTAGATTTATCCTACCAGTTGAATTTTTAAAGGAATAACTTCTCCAAAAGAAATATTTCTTTAATTATTGATATCAAAGAATGGGACAACTGTTTTATTGTATATGATCATTATCATAGTATCCTCTGAAAGTGTATAACTAACCTATACATCTAGCCAAGAAAGATGTTCTTGTTTAATGAAATATGATCTACATTGAGTTTTACCAATATTACTTATTTTTCCCCTTGACTAGTTTAAAAGAGTAATAAATTAAACTATACACTTTAATAGGGAGATAGACTAATTTTTCAAATATTAGTCAATTTTTACCTACTCTTGTAGATATAACTGTTGCTATTCTTGATATTTTTTCCTAGGCAAACTTTTTTTTAATGTTTGTGTCACAAGATCTTCAGATTTAGAGTTGAAAGGAATCCTGAAAGTAATCTAATTTTAATTCTGAAGCTTGACTTTTCTCTTTCATATTCTTCCAAGTGGTTATTTAGCCTTTGCGTAAACGATTTCTAGGATAGGAAAATTATTGTCTCCCATAACACTCAATTCCATCTTTGAACATCTTTGACATATGACTGTTAGAATTAGTTCTTGTTACACATCTATGAACCTTAAAGCATTATGCTAGTGCTTTTAAACATGTTCTCTTAGGTAATCCTTATACCAGCCTTATCGTTGACATGATTTATAGTTTGGAAAAATAAGCTTAAAGAGGTTTTATATTTAGCGTCACATTGCTACTTGATTGAAGGTGAAATTTTCTACTGGATTTATCAGCTCATATGTCCATGCTTTTTTCAATGAGAAGAATTGTCTTTACTTACATATGAAAAAAATCTGTCTTCCCAACAGGCTACTGGGCTACTGGTTTTCAAACGTACAGTGGATGAGTTCACAGCATGAGTTAAACATCAGTTACTCTATGTTTAAAGTTCTTCCTGGCAACAACTCTTGAAATATTTGAAGTCAGCCCTCATGTATTCCATATGCTCCCTCTTCTCTGAGGCGAATTTTATAGTCCCTTCAAATGGTTACTTTTAGCTCTTACATTGTCTGAGACACTCTTGTCTAAATGCTTTCCAGTTTATTTTTTGGTAATACCACTCCAAGTGATGTTCAAAATAGAATGTAGTATTCTTGGATTGGCCAGACTAGCAAACTGTAACATGAGATTACCATCTCAATTGTTATAGGAACTTTATTAATGTAGTCCTATTGAATTAGCTTTGCAAACCACGTTGTAGCATTCATTTCTGTTAAGTTTAAGGTTGGCATATAATTTTATATATTAATAAGTTGGTGAGATATTGGCTTTACATTTTGAATTATATCATACTTATTCTTTCTAATTTCCTGTTTTATCCTTTGAAAAGAACCCATGAAATTCTTTGGCCACTCTGATTTTTGTGTCCTGAAATTTGCATGTCATTGCAATGAAAAAGAATCAAAGTATGGCTGCACTAAAAGGAGAGTATTTCTAAAATATAAAGCACTTTGCAAAAGCACTCAACATACGTTATTTCTAGCTCTTATAACTACATTATAATTGTGGGTATTAGCATACATATTTTACTCATTACAATTTAGTAATTTGTTCAAGACCATAAAGAAAGAAGTTTAGAGGAGATGAATCCACCCATATCTGTTTTGTTTTTCCTGCAATGTCATAATGATATTGATAAGTATATGTTATCCTAAAGGACTAACTAATCAGAAATAGATTATAGAAAAGACTTAGTGATATCTCTAGTATTAGGTCAACTTCAAAGGGTCTTATGCAACACTTGTGCTAAAAGTGAGAGGGGTGAAAATCATTGTATTACAATATCTGAAACAAATATGCCTGTGATTTGTGAAACAAGTGAGGTTTGCTTTCCATATCCAAGTTTGGACCATTGCTTCATGCATCCAAAACCAGATAGATCAACATTACATTATCATGTACTTCGTATAGCTCAAACATATTTGAATCTTCATATCTGCCATGGTGACCAACTGTCTGTGTTTGTCTGGGAAGGTTTCAAAAGTGGAATAACTGGGCAATGTTGTTATGCCAGTGTAGAATTGCTAGTGGATATTTACTCTTGATTCTAAGTTGACAGAGGGCATTAAAGCTCTACTTTACAGCACTTTAGCAATGATACATGGGTTTATTGTGTTCATCAACTTAATTTACTGGAAAATCAGATACCTGGTCTTAACCTCCTTGACTCTGCTTAAAGGTAAACCCCTTAATTTTTTCTTCCCCACATCAGCAATCCAGGTCTATAGCAGATGGTTTGTAAATGAGTTGTAGTCTCTAGAAACAAGGCAAAGATCACCTAAAGCATATTAGTGCTAGATCTTTTAATATTTCTTTCTCCAGATTTTTAGATCTTAAGACAGAAAATAGCCTACAGTTGGCCCTTAGTATCTATGGGTTCCATATCCATGTATTTAACCAACTACAGATGAAAAATGTGGTTAGGCCTATAGTAGTTGTGTGTGTACCGAACATGTAAAAACTTTTCCTTTCTTGTCATTATTCCCTATACAATGCAGAGTACGAATAACAACTATTTGCATAGCATATACATTGAGTTATAAATTATAAGTAATCTAGATATGATTTAACGTAAATAGGAGGATGTGCATAGGTTTTATGCAAATACTACATCATTTTATATCAGAGACTTCAGCATCCATGAATTTTGGTGTCCATGGGGGTGCTGGAACCAGTCCCCACATTGAAACAGAGTAATGACTGTATATTTCTTCAAATCCGTTTACAATACTGAGAACAGTGCTCAGGATATAGTAGGTTACATATACACATATTTGTTGATTACAGGTTTAACTTTCTAATTTATTGGTCTCAAAAGTAGTGAGATAAAATATTGAAACAATGATGATGCAAATTAGCCAAAAGGTGATAGGGATTTTCACACATAATTTTAACTTCTCTTTCCAAAGTATGTTGAGAGTTTTTATCCTAAATGTATATAGTGTCAACACATACATATATACACAAATTATTCAATGAAGCTTTTAAATTTTGAGATGATTTCCCCTTATCACTTAGCACATTTCTTCTCACTGTCAACTGGTATGTGCTAAGGGAATGCAAATTAACTGTATTATTAATTTAAGTAAGACATAATTAGTAAGGCAAATCTTCTGCCAAAAACCACATAACACATTCCAGGGCCAAATATAAATGAGCTATGATTAGCCTGCTGTTCCTCTTTATTAGTTCAGATTAATGGTGTATTCCCCGTGGGCATAAAGATGCACAACCATGTGTTTTCTAAGGGTCTTAGGACCATTTGTTAACTGCAATGGGAACTTCACATCTCACTATCTTGTGAGGACTTCCTGGTATTTAATCAATGTGAGAAAGGAGGACAAGTATCAATTGATTAAAAAGCATGAATAGGGTTTGTAAGCAGAACATTTAATGAGCTAACTAAATTTCTCTACCAGTCAATAGCAAACATGGGCTCCCTTCATGCAAGTACTTCATCGTTTCTTCTCCTGCCTGGTACCATTATCCAGACTGTGAATAGCATTGTTGTCAGAGAGCACTTTCAGAAACATTCTTGACTAGAGGAAACACAGGGAATAGCAATCCATTAATGAAGCAGATTCACATTGATTAATTACATTCTACTTCCTCTGTTCAGGCCTGTAGCACAGCTCCAGGAGGAGAAAAAATATGATGAAAGAAAGAGAAAAGCTCTCAAATTAAATTTTCAAGTCTGATTTATGAGACTCCTCTGAAAATCTAGTTTTTTCTAATTTCAATTATTTGTTTCTCTGCTTCCCTGACAAGACTGTTCTAACACTGCCTGGATTTTGGCTTGTTGCCTGCCTCATTCCTTTCTTGGCTTGTTCTCATTACAGCACTTTTGCCTGACAGGACTGAAGACCCTTGAAACTGGGAATCCAGACTATATAGAGCAAAACCTATTGCTGGCAATGGGCAGTTAAGAGACAACACAGGCTATTAACTGATGCTGTTGTTTTCTGGTAGCCATTGAGGGGCACTGCATGTGTGCCATTATTCACAATCAGGGTCACCATTCTAGTCCCTGCTGGGATTCATTTTTATCAAGAACAAGTAAGTAAGATGACTATAGAATGTGCTGTGCAGTGAACTGGCATTTAGGATTTTTTTTTGATGAACTTAGTCCTTCCTAATTGTGTTTTGTGGCTATAAGGCCAAGTGATTTAGGCCCGTATGTGTGCACAAGGGTACAATTTGGAGTGTTAACTGTAGTGCTATTGCTTCCATTTGTAGAGGATTATAGGATTTAGAAAAATAGGCCCTTGGGTAGGATGGTAGCAGCATCCTCCATTAATAGCCATAAAAGTCAGGAATACTTCAAAAACATTTCAAAAGATAAAAATGAGAAAACATATGTTACTAGAAACAACTATCATGTATCTCATAACCTGCATAAAGAGAGAAACATTAACAGCTAATTTTATATTCAAATATTATAAAGTTGTGGTCTGCAGAGTCAGCTCCTTTCTCTCCCCTCCTCTCCCTTTTCTTTATTCTTTCTTGCTAGGCAGAGGCAGGGTAAAAAGAAAATCCATAAAAACCAACAAGGTGGCTAAGAAGCTAGAATGGTAGAGCAGAAAAGACTTCTTTCCTGAATGATAGAGCAGAAAAGACTTCATTTCTGAATGATAGAACAGAAAAGGCCAGAATCACCTGGCCTCACACTGTGATTGGACAGAAGGGACACTGACTTTCCTGGAATCACTTGAGTCTCAATCCTAAACAAGGACTGTGATGCCAAGTCTCTGTCTACTCAAGAGCCACACTTCCCCCGCCCACCCCCGCCACAACCCCAGGACAGATCTGATTCTTATTACTCTAGAGTTGCTTGACACTTCTTATAAGTTTACCGTTGTGCCTATGAGCAAAGACTTAAAATGAAGACAGTCCTAGAGAAGTACCCTCAGGAATATACTGTTGATGTCAGAGCTTTAGAACCACAAATTTGGTTGGAGGGTCAATGGAAAAAGTGAACACAGATGCAGAGTGTAAAAGCAAGTACTAAAAGTGTGTTTGTGTGTGTGGCGGGGTGGGGGGAGGGAGTTGATAAACCTGCCTTTGTATGGAAGAAATCACATTTGGCCTGAGTCTCCCAGTGGATGTCACTTCTTTTAACTTGTAGGTTTACTTACACTCAGGAAAATCTAGTCTCCCAAATTGCCTGGGAAGCTAGCACCAATGCTCTGTTTACGAAAACATCAACCACAGTTTAGCATTTTTTTTTTTTTTTTTTTGAGACAGAGTCTTACTCTGTCGCCCAGGCTGGAGTGCAGTGACGCAATCTAGGCTCACTGCAAGCTCCGCCTCCCAGGTTCACATCATTCTCCTGCCTCAGCCTCCTCAGTAGCTGGGACTACAGGCACCCGCCACCACACCCGGCTAATTTTTTGTATTTTTAGTAGAGACAGGGTTTCACCATGCTACCCAGGATGGTCTTGATCTCCTGACCTCATGATCCACCTGCCTCAGCCTCCCAAAGTGCTGGGATTACAGGCATAAGCCACCGTGACCAGGCTTTAGCATTTTAATTGAAAGAAAAGACAGCTGATAAATACAACCTGGTTATATTATAATACCCTCTAAGTGCTATAATATGCTTCTTCTCTCAGTACCCTAATGTCACTCATGATCCATGCTCTTGAAACAGCATGACATAATATCAGGAACATTGAGTTTGGAGTAGAATATCTCTGTTGCACCACTTATGGTTTTTAAAGGTTTTTTTCCTCCTAATCTGTAAAATGGGTATGACATCATGAGGATTAACAGTGATGCCCAAAAAGTGCCTATCACAGTGCTTGACCTTACTGGGGATTCAATAAATAAGAGCAGATATTACATTTGTTGCTATTGTTTTGTTATTAACAGTAGCGATGAAGAGCCCTCTTGTTGCTCCCACCTTCTGTTTTTATGGTCTCCCAAACATTCCCCAGCAGGGCAGCCTCTCTTGCTCCCTTCTGGCTGATGTATTTTCTTAGCAACCCAGAATATCCATCATTCTTACCAGGCAACTGGATGAAGTTCCTCTCTGGTTTGCCTGGTTATCACAGCTTCCTCAGCTGAGCCTTCAGTGAGGAATCATGATCCCTCTTTAGAACACTAGTTTCCAAATTTTAGAATTATTTATGCCCATTAGTAAAATGATGTTGAGGCTATACTCCTAATAAATGTTTCTTTATTTATAAATAATACATATGCACTACAATACTAATAAGTAAAACAAAGAAATTTTATAAAAATTGGAATGGAAACGTTGCATTCAGTTGTTTTCTTATATGTTGTCATGGCTCATCTTGCACACCTTCTGTGGTGCACAGCTTGAAAAGCTTTGCTCAAGAGGTTTATCATGTTTTTGTAAATTAGACTGTCTTGCCCATAACCAAGTACCTCAGTCATCTTCCAGAAAATGCCTTCCACACCCTTGGGTCTCTTTCCGTGAGGAAATCCCATAGCCTCTCTCTGCAGTATCTGAACTCTCACTCTAGCCCTCATGCTGGCCCTCTAACCCAGTGCTTCTGAATTTTGTCTGTACATGTGATTCACCTGGGGACCAGTCCAAAAAGTCTGTGGCCCCATCTCAAACCAATTAAATAAAAATATTTATGGGTTTGCCCCGAGGCTGTGAAGGGCCTCTTTTGTTTAGCCCAGTGAGCTGTTGGACTGGAGTAGGAAACCATTTACCATAGGTCCTGATCAACACTCCCATTCTGGGAAGTTGGGGCCTCAGAGGCTACTGGAGAGCAGGTCTTTTTGTTTTTTTTTCTTTTCTTTTCTTTTTTTTGAGACAGAGTCTCTCCACCCAGGCTGGAGTGCAGTGGCGTGATCTCGGCTCACTGCAACCTCTGCCTCCAAGTTCAAGCAATTCTCCTGCCTCAGCCTCCCAAGTAGCTCAGATTACAGGTGCCCACCACCACACCCAACTATTTTTTTGTATTTTTAGTAGAGATGGGGGTTCACCATGTTGGCCAGGCTGATATCGAACTCCTGACCTCAGGTGATCCACCCGCCTGAGTCTCCCAAAGTGCTTTAATTATAGGCGTGAGCCACTGTTTCCGGCCTAGAGCAGGTCTCCTTTGCCTACCTTCCTTCTGTTTTCCTCAGTCACATTAGAGAGAGAAGGGTCTTCCTCTAAATCCCATTCTAGAGAAGGCAGTTTTTTTCCAGGACCAGCCAAACCTGCACAGCAATGGCCCTATCAACTTGTTGCAAATGAAAGGATGAGTTGACCTTATCTTTCTAAAGTTGAAGTTTTGCTTTACTCTCCACCTGTTTATAAAGCAAGCTTGGGAGTCAACCAAATAGAGTGGATGATTGGCAGGAGGAAGGGAGGAAGGCATAAAAGGTGACTGCCTTCACCTTCTTACCTTCAAATAGCCCCTTCACCTTCTTACCTTCAGAATAGCCCTTCTATTTATCTCTTTTCTCCCTTCTTCTCTCTTTCATTTTTTTTTAACTGAAGGTGAGATAAGGAGAGAGAAGGTCTTTCCAATATTTTCCTTAGCATCATGAGACATCCCAAATCAGAGTGAAATAAATATTTAATTACCTGGAGTGCATGGGATAGGGTATTCTTCTTTAAGCTTGTATTTATATTTGTATGTATGCATTCATGCATGTATGTTAGGAACTGCTAACATACATGTATGTTAGGAACTGCTAAAGTGGAAGGTAAAGTTTTCCTTCCACTTTACCCTTTTCTTTCACTTGCTACTTTGCCCCTGCTTGTGAAAAAGCTTTCTAAAAGCCTGAGTCCATATTCCCGTCTGAGAGGTGAGTTGAAATGCAGGCATCTAGATGAATATCAAATTATACTGGTGTTTAGCTGCTACCATTGAGGCCAAAAAACATATCTCCCCTCTCCCACAGCAAAGTCCCTCTCTGCCATCTCAAGAAGATCTCTGAGGCATATATTTGCATAGGAACAAAGTGACTCAAATATGTTTCTCTGACTTCCTCACAATGGTCTCTTGCCCACAAACCATATAAGGCCACTGCAGGCATGCTGCTGCAGTTATATTCGAGATGATCGTGCTTCTGGTTACCCTGGTCTCTTTGCAATATTTCTGGCCATAGCAATTTTTCTGGGGTGGTACCCTTGATGCCGCATGTGCAGAAGCTGCTACACGGTGGATACTGTGTACTGGATCCTGGATACTGGATCAAAGAGTATTTACTGCAGGCTGATACTAAAATTGTTTGCTCATTAATTTGTTGAAATAATTGAGTATATCTTTTGCTCCTAAAAAGTAGAACACATGTTATCAGATGATAGCTTAGGGTCAAAAAGTTCAAATGGCTTGTCAAAGGTAACATACGTGGTCATAATGGCACTAAATGGAGGGCCAACCATGGTAAAATAGTAGTATTAAACACAGCATATAGAGAGATCAACAGAGCTCAACAGACAAATAAACCATATAAATCAGATGCTCTGTATGTGTCTATTGATACACCAGGCATTGTACTAGAGACACTATTAAAAACACTATTAAGATATAGATTTTATAATCAAAAGAGTCTTAGAATCTGATCAAGAAGACAGACCCACAAGAAAACGATAAAAATGCAATGAAATAAACATTGAAAATAGAGGAAAAATAAAGTTCTTAAGATCACAGGACACTTAAATTGGCTTAAGGAGTCAAAGTGCAAAGATCTTTGCACAGCATATTTGGAGAACATTGAGTGATTTGATACAATGAAGCCAAAGTATAAGTGCAGAACGGATAGCACAGATCACGGAAGATGGTAGTACATAGAAAGCAATGTAAATTAATGACATTCCACCACACACAGACTTTCTATGTTACTTTAGTGGTAAATGTGTTGCACAAAAAGGGAAAATAAAGTTATTTGAAATGATTTTAACAAACAATTGTCAGTGACTTAACAATCAATTGTCAAATCAATTGTTAAAATGGTGTTAATCAATTGTTATGTGATTTTCATTTAACAAGTATTCATTGATCACCTGCTATGACAAGCACTGTGTTTGGCCTTTGGGGTACATCGGTGAACAAAATGAATGAAAGTCACTGTCCTCACACAGCTTACATTCTCTTTATTATAAGTTTATTTTATTATATTATTAATGATATTATTTTACATTATATTATTATATTTAATTATATTATAATAATTATAGTTTTATTATAAATTTACTTACTATAAATTACTATATATACAAACATGTATTGCTACACAGTTTCTTATATAATGGGGAGCATACTGTATTTTTTGGACAATTTAAGAAATATTCAGTGTTAATTTTGAGTAAAATAGGTCTTTTGCATCTTTTTCCTTAAAATTTAATTCTAAGATTTGACTCCACTGTAGCCAATTAACAATGGAGAACTATTAAGAAATTACATGCAAATGAAATAATATTTGCATTTTGGGAAGAGGACGCAAGCAGTGAAGTTGTTTGATAGGTGATGCCTGAGACTAACACCGGGGAAACTCATTAGGCTGCCATTGTGTGAAAAATAATTCAGTAAAATAGGACAATAAGGCAATTGCAACATTTAGGATTATTGAGACAGACAGAAAGAGTTTAGAATCATTCCTAGGATTCTGCATTAGATAATGCTCTGATGAGTAACAGAAAACAAAAAAGGTTAATACAGGTGAAAGTACTTTTATATCCCTTCATTTCACATTCACAGAAACTACAAAAGTTTGGTGCCAATGTAGCTGTACAACTTGTTGGCTTTTGTTTTCTTCATAACTTTAAAAGATCTTTTGGTTCTGTCTGTAATATATAATCATGCCTTAAAGCTGATTACAATTTTCACTGTTAAAAAGATTCACACTTTGGCTACCTTTTCATTTATTACTCACAACCGCACACTGGGTTCATAAGGGCAGAGGTAGAAGCCGTGGCTGAGTAGCCAGAGAATCTAGTGCTGCTGTCAGCAAATTGAATTATCAGCATTCTCAAGGAAATCACCTGCTGGCTTATTAAAGTTAATTGCTTGCAGGTATCAAGTTCCTTAGCCAGAGCTTTCAAAGTCGCTGTGAGAGAGGTGATTAAGACTGTGCTGGGAGCTTGGCAAAGCTGGATGAGTACCATCTCATGGGGTATCTTAGCTTCAAGGAGACTGCTTCCTACGTCCACATTGTTTGTTTCTCCTTGCTCTTCCACCATCCCCTACTCCTGTCCCCACCACATGCCAACTTATCCAGGTAATGTGTTAATTTTGATTCTCTAACCTTTGACAGACATGTATTGAACGTTTATTTCCAGCCTCAAAAAGCACTCTGATAAATAACACAGCCTCTGCACACAAGGAACTTCCAGTCTAGAATAGGAGACAGACTTTTAAACCTATGATTATAATACTATGCCATAAATTCTAGAAACCGTGGTTTGTCCAACATACTATACGAAGGTATAAAGATAAGGTATATAGTACATATATATGTTTACATTTTCTTTATCTGCCTTTGGGGACTGGGATAAAAGAAGATGGAAATATTTGCCTGTATCAGTAGGGGTCCTCCAAAAGGAATTGGCTTACGTGGTGGGGGCTGGCAGGTCTGAAATCTATAGCGTAGGTTTTATATAAACTCAGGCAAGAGTTGATGTTGCAGTATTAGATCTGATATTTGTAGGGCAGGTTGGCAGGCTGGAAACTCAGGCAGGATTTCTATGTTAGTCTTAAGGCAGAATCCCTTATTTGAGGGATATCTCAGTTATCTGTTTTTTTGTTTCTGTTTTTATCTTTTGCTCTTATGGCTTCCAACTTACTGGGTGAAGCCCACCTACATTATCAAGGGTAAACTCTTTAATCAAAGTCAATTGATTAAGAAATGCTCACCACGTCTGTAAAATACCTTCACAGAAACATTTAGATTAATATTTGACCAGACAGCTGGGCACCAAAGCCTGACCAAGTTTTTTTGCTTTGATAGACCAAAGTCGGGTGACACACTGCAAATGTATAGAAGTTCCAACTCCAAGATATATTGAAATTATTCCCTAGGATAGCACCTTAAAACTCAACCTTACTCCCAGGGTAAAGACATCAAACACCTAGGTAGTGCCATGCTTAGATCCAGGAAAGAAAGGTCTTTGTCCTGGGCCCCATGCATTAGAGGGCCCCACATATGACAAAAACAGAAACATAAATGCCTCTGTTACCTCACTTCTGGCCTACAGCACTGGCTCAGTGCAATCTGTAACTCTAAACATTCACTCTCATGGTTAATATTATTCGGGCTACTGGAAAATTCTTCTCCACATTTTTTCTTACATCCTAGTAGCAAAAAGATAACAAAGCTCAAATGCCGTGAACATTTGCATTTTGAACTGCTGTCAACATGAGAGATGAACATCTTATTTTGCAGCAGGTGGGTGGGGTGGGCTAGCATTTGAGCACTATAGAGAAAATATACATAAATTATTTTCAGATTCTTCCTTGTGGAATGAACACACCAAATCATTGCAGAATCGAGGATTGTTTTCCTAGGTAGAGCTGAACATCCATTTTCTTGTATCTGTTCATGTTTCATTGGCAGATCTGAAAGTCCGGACAAATTAGCATAGCATTTGTACATGCTAAGTATATTTTGGATTATTAAATAAACCATAGTACTCCTACATTTGTCTATATGTAGGGTTAAAGAAAATATGTATGAAGTGTGCTACCAATTCTTCATATTGGCAAGCAAATGGATAGTGGATGCTCAATGTTAAATGAGACAAAATTAAATGAGAACATGTCAGCTTTAATGAAATACTCTGAAATTAAAATGTGATATTCCTTATATGCATTTCAGTTTTTGACTTAATAGATAATTTGAATATTTAAGAAAGAATTATGAAAACAAAAATAATTTTATTTTTGTTTTTATATTTAATTTTTAATGAAATATATTTGAATTTTCTAACTTCAATACAGTTTCATTTTATTTTAAATCCTTTGGCTCATCACTGTCAGGAAATTAAAAATCTTGACCATAGCAATATAATTTTGATGAAATAAAGGGGAGAAATATAAATTTTATGGAATACATGTGTGTTTATGAATTAAGCTGGTTTCGTTTTATTACTTACCTAAACATTGCTATCTCATCAAGAGAATGCCCAGGTATGCTATCAAATATTGCATTTAATATCTTTGATATTTTGCCAGCTTTTAGTTATCTAAAAACTATTGCCTTACATAATACTTTTCATTTGTCATTAAAAATTATATATTTAAGGCAGCACAATGATAGAACATATTTTATTAAAGTTTCTTAGTTTTTAAATAACTTTTAAATATTTAAACATGTGGTATGTGGGCCTCCCTTTCTACTATTGCTTTGGGTCCTGCGTATCAGGAGTGGGCTCACCAATAGACAATTGGGACAACATCTAGGAGGGGGCATTAACATCCTCAAGGAGCCATAACTATTCCAAGAGATGGATGACAATCTTTAACTTGTGAACTAGGGGTGGGAGGATGTGAGGTGGGATAAGCAGTGCCCTTTCTATTTTTTTCTATGCCTCCTTGCCCAGTAAACAGACTTTCTTTCTTTTTAAAGAGCTGGAGGTATAAAAATTTAATTTGGGAAAATTATGTAGGTGGACCTGGAAGAAGTGGAATAGGCTGTAAGTAAGTTATTGAAATTAGCCCTCAGAAATCATTCTGAGAAAGGGGACATTTGAGCTTGATCTGGAAAGATGAATAGAACCCCTCCAGGTGGATGAATTGTGTGTGGGAAGAGGTGCACTAGGAAAAGGCAAAAAGGCAGAAAAAGCAGGTTGCTTCACAATATTTCAAAACATTCATATGACTAAAACACTGGGTGGGAAGGAGAAAATGGAAAGAGAAGGGCTGAAATATGAGAACAGAAAGGTTATTACACGTCTTCCCAAGAACTTGGCTTTTATCCTTCAGAAGAGACTCACTAAAGAAGTTTTAAGCAAGCAAATGACATGATTGGTTTTGCCTTTTAAAAATATGACTTTAGAACCTTGGTTTTCAAATTTTAAAATGCATGATAATCACTTCGAGGGCTTGTTGAAACACAGATGGCTGGGCCCCACCTCCAGAGCTTCTGACTCAGTAGTTCTGGGGTGGAACCCAAGAATTTGCATTTCTAACAACTCCTGAGTGATGTGATGCTGCTGATACGGGAACCATACTTTAAGAAGCACTGCTCAAAAAAGCAGAGGTGGATGGTGAATGGTTTAGAAAGATGAATCTACAGAAAGTAGACAAGATAGGGGATTACTGCAATAAAGCAGGGAAAAATAAAGAGAGTTTTATGGAAGCAGTGATGAAGGGTCTAAATAAGAGTTTTAAGAAACAGTACCTAACTGAATTCGCAAGGTCTGGATAAGGAAGACATAAATGTTGAGGATAACTCTGTATCTGGCTTCTTTGTTTTTGAATGTATGAAAGAGCCCAGGTCTGTAATCTAGAGAAAGAGAGAAAGAGAATGGATTTCCATTTTAATTGTAGTCATTGGCATAAAGGTGCAATTTAATTGAATATCACGCAACAACTGGATTACTGAACTTTGGGTGTGCTGAACCAAAGAGGGAAAGTTCTTTACTTACAGAATATACTAGCTCTGTTAGGAAAAGTTTGAGGTACATATAGTTAATACGCTAATGTTATTTATCAATAACAGTCAATACACCATCACGATTCGATCATTTTGGGTGTGGTTAAAGATTGTTCTCCTCTTTGGAGAGTGCCTCAAGCCTTTAACTTAATTATTCTCTTACAAGGTAGATCTGTCAGAATGGGTATTTTTACTTCATTATATTCTATCATGTGATTTTTCTCTGTAGTATGTCTTTATACTTTAAAAAATTATTTTAGGCCTAGTAAAATTAATATTACTGTCTTTAACAGGGGGCAGGATGCATGTTCATCCTTAATATTTGAATGAACAAGGGCAAGAGTATAAAAGAAGGTGTCCCCTTCCATATGTTGAAATATGTAAATACGTGAAACTTATAAACCAAGCCAACAAGCTCTTAAAGAAAATATGTTCTGTTCTTTTACCTTCATAAATAGACCTAAATAACTAAATTTTCAAAATATATGGAAGGCTATGCCTTTTATATAATTTAAACTTCGCAAAACATCAAAGATGGCTGGATTTGCTTATTCTGCATCTCTGGGATTTTGGTTGATGAGCCTGTGGTGATTATACATGTCATAAAATGCAGATAGACATGGTTCCTACATATTAATTCCATTATATTTCTTACATTATTTTAGCGAAATTACCAAGTAGGTTACTATAGTAAATTTTTACATAATTCATATTCTATTGACAGTAATGATTTAAAGGATTAAACTATAAAACATAATTGTAGTCTAGTGCTCAAAATGTAAGCATGGTTGTATCAAAAATGTCTCCTCAATAAAATACAAAATTACAAAGTTAGAAATGTTTACTTATTTTCTAAAAGGCTTTGCCAATATAACTTTTAAAAAGATGGTGCAAATTGGCCAGTCATGGTGGCTCATGCCTGTATCCCAGCACTTTGGGAGGCTGAGGTGGGCGGATCACAAGGTCAGGAGATCGAGACCATCCTGGCTAACATGGTGAAACCCCATCTCTACTAAAAAATACAAAAAAATAATTAGCTGGGTGTCATGGTGGGCGCCTGTAGTCCCAGCTACTCAGGAGGCTGAGGCAGGAGAATGGTGTGAACCTGGGAGGTGGAACTTGCAGTGAGCCGAGATTGCGCCACTGCACTCCATCCTGGGTAACAGAGTGAGACTCTGTCTCAAAAAAAAAAAAAAAAAAAAATACAAATTATGATTAATGCATACCCACACTCAAAATTGATTTACTTAAACTGACAGATTTAAAAATTGTCTAAATCATTAATTTATAGTGTTTAGAATTCATTGCTTATATAAATATTTGATGTCGCACTTCAAGAATGATGTTTAGACCTATTATATATAAACATGTTTAAAAGTGATATAAATTGTTTAATATTGCAAAATATTCCTCAATCACCATGTGAAACTACTGTGACTATTGTAGGAACTGCTAAAATAAAGGATTAGAACAAGAAAAGAAAATAAATACTCTGTATACCTGGAACATAATACCAAATGCAAGAAAATATTGCATTCATCTGAGAACATGATTTAACGAGTTCATTAATTTATCTTTTTCTTTTCTCTCAATACTTCCATTGCACATAGTCTCTTCACAGTGGGAAACAATGTCCTTCTTGAATCCAGACAGTAACACAACACACAAACCTTCACCTTATTTGGGCACATTCCCTTTTTTATTTTAAGACTTTAAAGAAATGGGCAACAAATGTGGGGAAATATTTCCCCAGGACCTTAATGTTGGAAGCTTATATTTAACACACAAGAATGCTATTTCATATGGCAATGACAGGACATAATGGAAGGTTTTCAGTGTCAAGTATCAATACTATTACTGTAGATACTTTAAAAGAGAAAAATACTAAATTATAACTTTCTTTTTGTCAGCACACTCCATTCGACTCCTTTCTCCTCTACAAGGTTTGATCTCTTAGAAATAACTTGTTTGATGGATGAAGTGCTCTCAGTAGTTGTTCAAATTATAGAAATCAAATACATTCCTTACATTAAAGTACAGAAAGTCCCTAAGGAGGCTGGAGCTGAGAGTAGCGGGGAGGTTAGAGGCATTGACCTGAAAGAGGAGTGTGTAACAAGGAGGAGACATTAACCAGCTATCTAGAGGGGACTGTGTGAAGAAAGAAGGGTATCCTAGTCTGTTAAGGCTGCTTTTAGCAAAATACCATAGACTGGCTGGTTTATAAACAGCAGAAATATATTTCTCACAGTTCTGGAGGCTGGGAAGTCCAAGATCAAAGCATCAGCAGATTCAGTATCTCGGAAAGGCCCATTCTTCATAGACAGCCTTTTTCCTGTAACCTTACATGGTAGAAGGGGATGAGGAGTCTTTCCGTGGCCTCTTTTATAAGGGCATCAATCCCA
The DNA here is from genome assembly GCF_028885655.2 of Pongo abelii. Taxonomy (NCBI): domain Eukaryota; kingdom Metazoa; phylum Chordata; class Mammalia; order Primates; family Hominidae; genus Pongo; species Pongo abelii. Next base: position 77,507,426 of record NC_071993.2, read on the forward strand.
TTCCCGAGGGCTTCACCCTCATGACTTAATCTGCCCAAAGTCCCCACCTTCTAATACCATCATCTCAAGGATTAGGATTTCAGCATATGAATTTTGGGGGACACAAACATTCAGACTGTAGCAGAGGAGAAGGGGGAAAGGATGAATGTAGGTGGATGGAGATTGGGAAAGAAGGAAGAAGAGAAGAAAGATAAATGGAGAAGGGTGTGAGAAACATGGAGATTAGGAATTTGTAATGTGTGTTTAAAAAATAGCAAGGAGTACAGTGTCACAGGAAGGAAGTGAGCAAAGGAGAGAGTAATAGCAGCTGAGGACAGAGAGGTATCAGGGGACCAGATGAAATGGGGCTTTGCAAGCATAATGAGTACCCTGAATGATATGGGATGTTACTGGAGGGTTTTATAGGGAGGAGTGACTTGAGTTTTAAATGATGTTTCAGATATGATTTGGGAATAGAATATAGGTGGACAAGGCTTGTATGAGGAAGATTCTGGGTTACTCTGAGTTTAGTCCAGACATAACAGCGAGAATGAGACTCTGTGGTGGACCTGGAAGATGCCAGAACAGTTTTTATTGCTGTACTGTGACAGTGTTGCCAGGATATAATCTATTAGTAGGGAACCAGCAACCCAACACTGCGAATTGAGCTTCCAACTCTAGGTGACATTTTCATTAATTTCTTTAATTAAGATCTTTATTGCTCACAGTGAGGACAAAAACCAAACAACAAAAAAAGGCCTGCCAGGAACCATACTCTAAAACACTTAAAATACCAATCTGCTAAATATTGTCATATAAAAGAAATCCTCTGGTTAGAGTTACTTTGGGAACCAAAACTGAAAAGGAATGAAGCCACAGTGATTAGGAGAGATGGGAAGTGAGGCAATTGCAGGAACCAAGGTGAGGGCCCTGCTATTGAGTATTGCCAGAGGAAATGATTTGAAAAGATTTTGGAACTTATTTCTGTCTGTTGAGAAGGAGAAATAAGATATGGGCGGGCACAGGCATTAGAGAGACCCAGATCATAGCAGCCTGCTAGCTTTGTGGTTCTCAACCCTCCTGTGTGGAACTAAAGCTCTAGTTACCTTGAGGGTTTCAGAGAGAGGTTAGAGAAGTCCCTAGAGCATAAGGAGGACCCCTTACTTAAGGTCTTAGTATACTAGTAACACAGAAGCACCCAGCTTTCCCAGAACTACCAGAGACACTACCTTGAGAGTGGTTCCTAGATGTTAAGTAAAGACATAGGAAATAAGTATAGGCATATGAATAATTCTATGCTCACCACTGTTGTTACTGTCATGTAGACACATTATAAAGGTATGAGCTTATTTGTGGTGTAGTCTAGCATAGGTAGCTGAATGTGAGACGTCTTTTCTATTTGTATCAGAGGAAATGTAAAATAAAATCATTCAGCATGAAAATGTGTTGGTCAATTTTCAGCAAGGTTTTCTTATGCTACTATAGAGCTCCAAAGGAAAGAAACACACTCCGGTGTGCCATAGCGTTAGTAAGCCAATGAAAGTTGACAGTATATTCAAATGTCTCTTGCTGTGTGTGTGTGTGTGTGTGTGTGTGTGAGAGAGAGAGAGAGAGAGCGTGAGAGCGATTAAGAGAGAGACTGATTAGACATTTATTAATAACTTCTCCATATTTTATATTCAGAAAAAATTGCTAATCACTTTCAGCTAAAGTTAAACCATTCCTAAAATGGTGACTAACTACCTTCTTGAATAATATCGAAATATCAGAACCAGCTGATGTGGGATAACAGCTCTTTGGGACAATACATTCTTACTCAATATGCAGGCTACATGTTTGCCTATCGTTTAATTCCTCCCTCTTTACTCATCGAGAATTTTAAAATCCTGTATTCTAAACTACCTAGGGGAAATAACTGATATAATTTTGAAGTACATATTTTTGGATATTCCCTGTCTTTATTGTGAATCTCAGCTTGTATCACATGTTTACTATTTAGCATTTGAGCATCTGCAGAGAACTGAGCACCATCCTTCACTTTCTAAGATTTGCAGCACATATGTGGCTAATAAATATGAAGCTGGATGATATAAACAACTCCATTGGCTCTGTTTCAGCTCTACCACTGTCAGACCTTGACAAGACAGCATTAGGAAAATTTGTTTTTGGTGTAAAGGAGGTTCTTGCTAGGTTTTGCCTAGCAAAAATGGGAGCAGTCAGAAAAGATGGCTGGGGCTGAGGCTTGAGGAAGGCAAAGAGTAAAAACTTCAGCCAAATATTCTAAATAGTAAAAACACAAGAAAGGTAAGAACTTTTGAAAGTAAGGGTTGGGTGTAGTGGCTCACTCCTGTAATCCCAGCACTTTGAGAGGCCGAGACGAGCAGATCACTGAGGTCAGGACTTCGAGACCAGCCTGGCCAACATGGTGAAACCCTGTCTCTACTAAAATTTACAAAAAATTAGCCAGGTGTGGTGGCACACACCTATAATCCCAGCTACTCAGGAGGCTGAGACATGAGAAACACTTGAACCCAGGAGGTGAAGTTTGCAGTAAGCCGAGATCACGCCATTGCACTCCAGCCTGGATGACAGAGTGAGACTCTGTCTCAAGAAAACAAAAAAAGAAAAAAGAAAAGCCCACCAAGTTATCCTAACTTAGGTTGTTCAATGGGTAAAGAAGCAACACAGAGAAGCACAAGGAAGACAAAAGCAGACTGAATAATGGGACATATGAATGAGGGACACCTAGGAAGGTACATTATTAGAGAGTTCAAGTACTTAAATTCATATATTTCATGATATATAGCTGTTTTTTAAATGTTTCAATTAAAATTTCTGAAGTTTCTGAAGCTAAAGGTCATGATGAGTTTATGTTCTTTATCTTGCTGAAGTTTCTTACTTTTTTTTTTTTTTTTTTTGGTTCTTGTTCACGGTGAAAGGCTGAAAAAGTTTCTTGAAGAGACTAATTGTGTATTCTAGGTCCTGTATTGCTTGACTATTGCACAATACATGTTCTAACAAATCAGTTTGAGATTTGTGTCAATTGGTAGAAAATAGGATTATGTTCACTCACCAAAAATGTATTTGAGAGTAGGTTTCCACACTGCCTAGCTCAGATGGCTAACTCTGAATCATTTGATCTATAACTAGAAAAAACTGCATAAACTGCTAACACATTTTTAAAGATTCTACAGCAAGGCATGGATGAAATTAGTAGTATATTTAAAAGATGTTTTATAGATAGAAAGTGCTAAATGAATAAAGAGGTGGTATTATTTGCAACATACCTGATGCAAACAGAATTACAAAACTGTAATTGTAACAAGCGCATGACAAAGTTTTAAGATTTGTTTCAATGTTGAATTATAAATATCTCAGTTTAATTCTTGCCTCAAACTATATTTAAAATTACAACTTTTAATATATCTTAAAATATATTTGAATATATGTCTAGAATATATATTGAATTATCACAGAGATAACTTTAGGAAAAAAATTATTAAAGAGATTTATATATAATTATGAATGCTTTAGGAGACACATATAAATTTTTCTAAATTCAGCTTAGCTTATCATTGTGAAATCTTTATTTCTTCATTATCACAAAGATAGGCTAATTCTTCATTATCACAAAGATAATGAAATTATCTTCATTAAAGATAATTTCGTGTACTCTAAACAATCTAGGCCATTCCATCATTCTGGCAGTGGAGCATATCATTAATGATAGATAAAAGTTGAGAAACCAAATGTTCTATCAGTTAGAAAAATATTTTCTCAAAAGGAAAAAGCCCAACTTTTGGGTTATCTAGTGTCTTGACTCTTTTAAATTTCATTCATGATTATAAATAGTTTTAAATATTTTAAATACGTATCAACCATGTGATTGCCCTTATAGAAGAGTAAGGAAACCTTGAAGAAATGATTCTGCTGTGACCTTGAGATGCCTGCAGAAAAAGAAGTGGAATGTGTGAAGACACTGTCTTCCACACTGGATTTGCCAGTGACTGCTGTTGCCCTAAACGCATCTTTTTGTGTTTCTGGATCTCAATTCTCACATCTGTTTATGAGAGTGTTTGCCAGATGGCGTCTAAGAACCCTTCCAGTTTCAACATTCTATGTCGCTACAGTTGGCCTTGATCTCAAAGGATGGACACACTGACACATCTAATTTATTTTTATGAGTATTTTATTAGGGGCAAAAGCAAAGTATAGTGTTATTAGCTTCTTTCTTAATTCCTAATAGTTAGCATTTCAAATCTCATAATTGTATATTTCTTACTACAACAGTGAAATTTACACATTAGGGTTCTGATTTGGTTAAAGAATGTTTGGAAGGCTCATAATCAGCCATGTTTGTTGGTATTGTACATATTCACACCTCTTAATATGTATTTCATATTTTACAAGCCCAAGGGGTCTTAAAGAGCAGGCATTGAAATGACCGTGTGTTACCTACATATAAGAACATATATACTAGTTGATCTCATTTCAATTCTTGTTTGTAATAAACAACACCAACTTTTAATATAATTCATACTTTTGTAATCAATATAAGTGAGTGGAGAAGTAATGAGGAATAAGTATTTTTGTTTAATGGCAGTCATAAACCCAGGTATTCAAAAAATAGAGGTTTTTTTCTTGAAATAATTTCTGGTTTGAGACAGAATGGCAAAAACTAAACCTTAGCCATTTGGCAGCTCTCTAATTTATGGGGTTTTCCATATTGCCAAGGGTTGACGACCTTTATGCTTCCATTTCATCTGACATTTGCTGAGACTCATTATCCTTTCTAGTCATTCACCCATGCAAGTTGCTACTGAATCAATACTTGTTCCTGTCTACAAGTCCTATCTCAGCTATGTCAAGGCCCCTTTTGGAAGATGGGAGTCATGTTCCTGTGCCACATCCAAGCACAGGAAATTCTGTGGACAGTTTTGGGTCCATCCAAGGAGACACAGAACCCTGAAACAGACACAGAGCAAACCATTCTACCCTGAGATCTTATTTCCTGATATTCTAGGTTTTCACAAGCTCATATAAGGTTGTGTATACGGTTCTGCTGCTGTGTTTATGAATTTGATCTAGAGGAAATGAGGCCTGGGAGAGTGCAAATGCCAGATCCTTCCTGGTCTTTACAGGGCCTAGACTTTTTCTCACTAAAAGCTTCTAGTGTATATCACTTGGTGAGGTGATAAGTATAGAATAAAAGCTCACTGGAGTTGGGGAAAAGAGAAAATGCAAGACAGAAAAATAGAAAAGAAAAAACACGGGTTGATATTTCAAAATTATTATCCCACCACACAATGATTAACTCTCTATAAATGGCATCTATTTCCATGGTAGTGCTGAATTCCCTGGATAAGGAAGCAGAGGCTAGAGTAGTCAGTGAAACCTTACAACCTTATGAGGGATTTCTGCATTGCCTGGATGGTGAGACATGATGAACTTTGAGGTCTCTTCTGGCTCTAAATTCAGTGATACTCAGTAAAAATATTATTTGAGAGAGCTATATCTTTCCTGAAATTTCATGACAGCTCTCTGGCCTCTTGTTATGGGCTGAATTGTATCTCTTCCTTCCTCCTCCTCATTCATATGCTGAAGCCCTAACTCCTAGCACCTTCCGTGGAATGAGAGGGCATTTGGAGATAGGGTCCTACAAGGGATAATTAAGACAAAATGAGACTTCTAGGATGGGACTTTACCTAACATGACTAGTGTCCTTGTAAGAAGAGGATATTTGGGCACACAGAGATTCCAGGAATGTGTGTTAGCTCAGAGGAAAGGCCATGCAAAGACAGAGCAAGAAGGCAGCCACCCGCAAGCAAAGGCAAGAGGCCTCAGAAGAAACTAGACTGCCAACACCTTGATTTTGGACTTTTAGCCTCTAGAACTAAGAGAAACTAAATTTATGTTGTTTAAGCTACATCCAGTCAGTGGTGTTTTGTTTTGGCAGCACTGGCAAGCCAGTGCTGTTTACTGTTTACATCCATAGTAGTTGCCTGGTTAGTTAACACCAGCTGACACATGAAATACGGTTTTGAAATAGGTAGCTTGCTTTTCTACCACCTTGTCACTTATTATCCATGTCAAGAAATTGGTACTCTGAGTTAGTTTCTTTTCTATTAATGTTAAATGAAGTGTTTCTATTAAATCTCTAGTCCAAGGATGTAATCTTAAGGATATTTGGCACTCCCAACATGTTAGAATCAATAGGAAAGACATTTATGGATTCCTACAATTAAGATGAGCAGTCAGGGAATAATTCAGGAAATCTTATTTAATTTCTACCTTGCTAGATACTATACATGATACACAGAGTGTAAGAGGGAGCCCTGCCCTCAAAGATTTTATGATCCAGTTGCTAAGACAAAAAAAAATTAAAATGTAATTATTACAAAAGACTGTAAAAGTGGCCATACCTAAAATGCACTGTGACCATCATTGCCTAGATATTAATTTTATAAGCTGTTCTTTCTCTATACATTGTGTACAAAGTGGGTGTAGGCTAAATCAATATGAATGCAGCTTTTATAGATATTAATAAGATTATCTAATAGTAAATTTTTCTAACTGAAGTTTGTTTTACTGATTGAAAAATACCTTCCAAATATTTTTATCTGGGAACTCTAAAATAAAGAAGGAATTTTTAAAGGGTGGCTTATTTTTTCTTTAAACATCATTAAATGCTTAAATTGGACACATAAGTATTCTTATTATTTTAAACATTCTCTTCTGTCTTTTTAATATTGATATCTTTCTTAATCTTCTTGTGTGTCTCTTATATTCTCTGCTAATTCTGTTAACTGTACACATCATAGTATTTTGCAATGTCTCTTTCCTACTAATGTTTTTGTATTTCCAGTCTTGGTTCTCCTTCCTACAAATTTCACACTTTATTCTACCGAAACACTCTCTCATTCCTGTGGCTTCAAATAATTTTTTCCTTATGGTGTGGACATTTACAGACAAACTGAAACTTCTCTTTTATTTAAGCTGTTGTGACCCCCTCCCCCTTTTCATATGGACGGCATGGCAGGAAGAACTATGTATGCATTTATTCCTCATAATTCAGTATTAAGTTTTAGGGTAAAGGATTATCTTTCTACCAGTGTTATCAGGAAGACAATAGCCTAAAAAGCAAGCTGACATTTTCCTTCCTGTTTCCATCAGTTTAAACAACAGATTATTTTTAACCATTCTTATTTAACTGATTGAGGCAGTAAGGGCTTCTGTGTGTTTTTTTAATCCACTGCTGTTTGGTGTGTTTATGTACACAGTCAATAATATGCTCAGAAATGAGAGAAATCTCTGGAGACAGAAAATGTTCATTCAGAAGATGGGCTAAAAGTGGGCCTTGCAAGACTTGCATAGGAAGAGTAGTGGGGGCCATATGGTTCAATTAAAAAAAATAAGATAAGCTATCTTTTGACAAAAATGAGTAGATTAATTGCATGAAAGCTGCATTTAAGAGCGAGTATAAATATTTGTTGAATGGAAGGAAGGAAGAAAAGGAAGAAGGAATGGATGAAGGATGGAAGGAGACAGAGTGATGCCAAGGGAGGACAACTGGTTTATTTGGATAGACTGAAGAATTTCTATTGTTTTTTGTAGGCAGTAGTAAACCTGGGGATATTCTTGTTTCTTTTGCACACTGATGATGTATGAAATACTGTTCTAGAGGCTGAAGAGGTTTACCACAATAATTTAAAATGTCACAACATGAAGTACGGTCAGGGACTGATAACAGAGGAAGGATAATACACTACTTGCGTAAAGATTTAACTGAGAAGATGTATTTGCTATAAAGTGATGTCAAAGATGACTGGTTTGAAAATACTTGTGTCTAGGAGAAATGTGTTGCTTAGGATTAGAAGCGATGCCTGTTTTATGGAGAAAAATGAATATTTTTGTTTCAAACAAGAGGTAGGAAGATATAGTTGGGCTAGAAATGAATAAAGGCTAAGACAAAAATCAGTGTAACCATGGGTACTATTTAGTACAGCCAGTATTCTTAAAAGGATCAAAAAAGAACATGATAAAAAGTAAAAGTGCAAATAGAATAAAAGAAGATAATTTGTTAAAGGAAGGGATATTATGCTTCCAAAAAAAGATGGAGTAATAAACAAATACACAATTATATTTAGAGATGTCAACACCTCAATCTCAATAATTGATAGAACATTCAAACCAAAATATTAGTTAAGGATGTAGATGACTTAAATGGCATCATTATCAATTTAATCCAGCTAACATTTATATCTTCCCACAAAGAAAATTTGAAGCCCAGATGGCTTCACTGATGAATTCTACCAAACATTTAAGTAAGAAATAGTATCAATTACAAATTATATACAATTATTTTTCAAAAAATTGAGCAGAGAAACTACTTCCCAACTCGATCTCTGAGGCTAACACTATCCTGATGCTAAAACCAAAGACATTATAAAAAATTAATAAATACATGGATCAACATGAATATAGATGCAAAAATTTATTTTTAAAATGTGGGCAAATCTAATTCAACGTATCTAAAAGCTTAACATATCCTAATGAAATAGGATTTATCCTAAGAATACTAGGTTAGTTAACATTAAAACAAATCAATGTAAGGATACCATAGTAACAAATTAAAAAAGAAAACCATATGATTATCCCAACAGACAAAAATATGACCAAATTCAACTCAAGTAAAAACTAGGAATGGAAAGAAACTTCTTCAACTTGATAAGAGGGGTCTATAAAAAGCAAACATCATTAGAGCAGAAAGACTGGATACTTTAAGATCAAAGATAAGACAAGGATGTTCACTCTTACCACTTCTGTTCAGCATTACACCAGATGCTTTAGCCAGTGGACTAAGGAAAGCAATAAATGAATGAATGAATGAATGAATGAATGAATGAATGACATCCAGATTGGAAAGGAAGAAGTAAAACTTTACAGATGACATGAGATCATTTACGTAGAAAATATGATGGAATCTACTAGTACAGGTTGAGCATCGCTAATCTGAAAATCCAAGATGCTTTTTGGAACACCTACATAATACCACAAGTGGAAAATTCTATACGTGACTTCATGTGACAGGTGTAGTCAAAAGGGCTCTGAGCACACAGTTTATTCAGCATCCCTAAGGGGAAAAAGACCCTCCCAGACCCCTTCACCTATGAAATATATCTTTCTTAAGTACCCAGATTCCTCCACCCCCACTATGCAAGCACACTCATAAAGGGTAATAAAATGGCACATATGCAGGCCAAACACACCAATGGCAGGTTTCCAATAATGTGTCACATGGGGCCAAGACCTACATGCATTACTGTGTTTTTATTTTCTTATTCTCTGCTCTATGGTGTAAAGATTATTAAAAATATTAAAAACTCCTGCAGTTCCCTCTGTGATATCAGTATTGGGTAACAATGATAAGAAAAAGAAGCATTTATGTTTCTCTACAGCACAGAAAGTCAAACTGTTGAAGAAGAAGAAACTGGACAGTGGTGGAAGTTGAAATGTTCTATGGAAGAGTATAGTGTTGATTACCATATATGACCTGAAGAAACAGAAGGATAAACTGTTGAAGTTTTATACTGAAAGTGATGAATAGAAGTCAATGAAAAATGGAAAAACTGTATACAGCTACCAATAAAAATATTGATTGTGTATTTAAATAGTGGATCCGTTACCATTGCAGTGGACACTTGTCACTTAATGGAATACGAATCAGGAGACAAGCAAAGATCTATAATGATGAAATGAATATTGAAGGGAACCATGAGTATTCAACAGGCTGGCTGCAGAAAATGAAGAAAAACTATGACATTACATTTTTAAAGATTTGTAGTGATAAAGCATCTTCTAGTCATGTAGTAGTGGAAAAATTCATTAACAAATTTGCCAGAGTCATTGCTGATGAAAATCTGATGCCAGAACTAGTCTATAGTGCTAATGAAACATCACTGTTTTGGTACTGTTGCCCCAGAATGACACTGACAACAGCTAATGAGGTAGCCCCTACAAAAATTAAGGATGCCAAGGACAATAACTGTGCTGGCATGTGCTAATGCAGTAGGCATACAGAAGTATAAACTTGTTCTGAAAGGCAAAAGCTTGCATCCTCACTGTTTTCAAGGAGTGAATTTCTCAGCAGTCCACTATTATGTTAACAAAAAGGTATGAATCACCAGGGACATGTTTTCTGATTGGTTTCACAAACATTTTATACCAGAGGCTCAAGGTTACTGCAAGGAAGCTGGATTGGATGACAACTGTAAGATTTTTGTTATTCCTTAACAACATTTCTGCTCATCCTTCAGCTGAAATTTTCATCAAAAATAATGCTTATGCCATATACTTTTCCCCAAATGTGACTTCATTAATTCAGTAATGTGACCAAAGTATCCTTAGATTGATGAAGAATAAATATAAAAACACTTTCTTGAATGTCATGCCAGCACCAGTGAAGAGAGGTGTGGGTGTGGAAGGTTTCTAGAAGGAGTTTAGCATGAAGGGTGCTGTTTGTACCATTGCTAACACTTGGAACGCAGTGACTGAAGACACAGTAGTACATTCCTGGCACAATCACTGTGACTATATTCAGTGATCTTGATGAACAAGGTGGTGACTTTGAAGAATTCTATGGGCCACTGAGAAAAAAAGATGGTGTCTGACCTCCTTACATACACAAAAAAATATAATTTCAGAGTCTTTCCCTAGGCTAGCAGAAGTAAATATCAAAGAACTTGATTATTTTTAACATCAATAATGAGATTCCAATTCTTCATTGACTGATGGGGAAATAGTCCATATGGTTTTGAATCAAGTTGATTGTGATAATAGTGATGATTAAAATTACGTTGTTAACACTGAAGAAAAAGTTCCTATGGACAAGGTAAAAATGTGTGATGGGCTTATTGAAGGACTACAGCACTGTGCATTTATAACAGAACAAGAAATCATGTCAGTTTATAAAGCCAAAGAGAGACGACGACGACGACAACGACGATGGCTGCTACTACTACTACTTATTCTTATTCTTTTTTTTTTTTGAGGTGGAGTTTCACTCTTGTTGCCCAGGCTGGAGTGCAGTGGCATGATCTCGGCTCACTGCAACCTCCACTTCCCAAGTTCAAGCGATTCTCCTGCCTCAGCCTCCTGAGTAGCTGGGATTACAGGCACCCACCACCATGCCCGGCTAATTTTTTGTATTTTTAGTAGAGATGGGGTTTCACCATGTTGGCCAGGCTAGTCTCAAACTCCTGACCTCAGGTGATCCACCCATGCTCATGCCTGTACTCCCAAAGAGAGACTTCTAAGACAAAACCCACTGTTAATGAGGCAAGATGACTCTGAAGGAAAAATTTTTAAAAGCCATCCACAAAATGCCTCTTCATCCCTAGAGGACTCACTTCCTGGTCCTTCAACTGTTTTGGTTTTTTTTTTCTCTCACTTAAAAAAAAAAAAATCAGCATACAGTAACCTATTAATCAAAACACAGCATCATAGGTGGAGACTGAAAGTCTGCCATTGTTGGTTGTTGCTGCTGTTCAACAGCTGATATGGGAATTCTGGTGATGCTACTGTGCTGCTTAATTACCCTAGACACATTTTTTTTTTTTTTACTGTATTAATGGCATGCCATAATGTTTACAGATAAGTATTTATGTGTAAATAAGTTAAGAAAATTGACGCTTATCAGTAACTTGTAAATTCAAAATCAATAATGATGGTGATGCCAAACAACCACAGATGGCTCATATGGGTGGCCGAGATGGTGACACTTTTGCTTTCTGATGATTTAAAGTGTACAATTTTTTTCATTAACAAAATTACTAAAATATTATATAATGTTGCCTTCAGTCTATGTGTATAAGGTGCATATAAAACATAAATGAATTTTGTGTTTAGACATGGGCCCCATCTCCAAGATATCTCATTATGCATATGCAAACATTCCAAAATTAAAAAACAAGACCAGAAACACTTGTGATTCCAAGTGTATTGGATAGGGTTACTCAACCTCTACTACTTACTAGAACTAAAAACTGAGCTTTGCAAGGTTTCAGGATATAAGGATACATGTAAACATCAGCAGTATTTACATGTATCATTAAGGGTAATTCAAATTAGTTGAAATAGTAAAACCTTTTACAATAATATCAAGAATATGAAATATGTCTATAAAAAATTAACAAGACTTGTACACAAAATTTATAAAACAGTGCCAAGAGAAATTAAGGAAGACCTAAATAAATGCAGGTTATGATGTTAAACTGTACAGTGTTGAAACTGTAACAGTGTTAAAATGGTCTTCTCAATTGATCTGTAGATTTAATGGAATCAAAATCAACATCCCAGCATTCATTTGGCTAGTAATTGAAAAACTGTTTCTGAAACTTATATGCAAAGGACCTAGAATAGTCAAAACAACTTTGAAAAAAGGCAAAATTTGGGGACTAAGACTGCCTGATTTCAAAACTCATTATAAAACTGTGGTTATCAAGATAGTGTAGTGTTAAAGGAAACTCAGAAAAATAGATAAATAGAAATGACTAGAGTCCATAAAGATCTACATGGATGTGGACAACTGATAACCAAAGTTCAAAGGCAATTCAGTGGGCAAAGGATAATCATTTCAACAAATGGTGCTGGAACAACTGGTTAATAATATAAAAAATTCAATCAATAACCTCCTACCAAAAACTTTATCAAATTGTACACTCACTTGAAATATGGGATGTTTATTTTATGTCAGTTGTAACTCAATAAAGCTGTTAAAAATAGTTGGAAAGTATGAGAGAGAAAGGAAAAAAGGGACAAAATGTAAAATGCTATTTATTAGCTACACCATGTGCTATATAAGCAGATTATATTACTTTCTTCCAATGGGAGAATATACAGCTCCTGCTATAGAATAAAATTATGTATTCTAGATCACAGGAACAAATTAGCCAAATACTGTTCCTAGTTTTTAATGCTCATTTTGCAAGGTGCAAAACTGCAAGGCACATCTTACAAAATGAATAATTTAGACTAGGGCATAACTTCACTCTTATAATTAATTTAGAATGATGGACATACTTAAATAGCATTTTTCAAAAAATAGAAAAATTCTAAAATTAATGTGGAATTACAAAAGACCCTGAATAGCCAAAACAATCTTGAGAAAGAAAAATAAAGTTGGAGGTATGACATTCCCTAATGTCAAGTTATACTACAAAGTAATAGTAACCAAACACTGTGTTACTGGCATAAAAACAGATGCGTGGACCAATAGAACAAAATAAAAAGCCCAGAAATAAACCCAAGCTTATAAAGGCAACTAATTTTCAGCAAGGCTAGCAAGAAGACACGATGGAGAGAGGGTAGTATCTTCAATAATTGGTGTTGCGAAAACTGGATATCCACAGGCAAAGAGTGGAACTGGACCCTTATCTACACCATATATAAAAATTAAGTCAAAATGAATTCAATACCTAACCATAAGAGTTGAAACTCTAAAACTACTGAAAGAAAACAAGGGAAAAAATTCTCGATATTGTCCTTCATAATGATATTTTGGACATCACACCAAAAGCACAGGCACTGAAAGCAAAATTAAACAATTGGGACTATAAAAAGCTTTTGTATAGCAAAATCATCAGAATAAAAAGACAAACTATAGGTTGGAAAAATATTTGCAAACTATCTGACAAGGGGTTAATAATCTCCAAAATATATAAGAAACTCACACAATAGCAAAAAACAAAAATAACAAAACTAAATAACCTGATTTTTAAAAAAATGACCAAAGTGGGCCAGCCGTGGTGGCTCATGCCTGTAATCCCAGCAGTTTGGGAGGCCGAGGCAGGCAGATCACCTGAGGTCGGGAGTTTGAGACCAGCCTGACCAAGATGGAGAAACCCCATCTCTACTAAAAATACAAAATTAGCCTGCGTGGTGGCACATTCCTGTAATTCCAGCTACTCGGAAGGCTGAGGCAGGAGAATCGCTTGAACCTAGGAGGCAAAGGTTGTGGTGAGCCGAGATCGTGACTTTGCCCTTCAGCCCGGGCAACAAGAGCAAAACTCAGTTTCAAAAAAAAAAAAAAAAAGGTAAATATCGTTGAGCACTCATAATTATTAAAATATGCATATGTATGTGCGTACCTATGTATATGTGCACATGTACATATGTGTATGTATTTATTTAAAAAATGACCAAAGTACTTGAATAGACATTTTTCTAAACAAGGCATAAAAATAGCCAACGGGTATATGAAAAGGTGCTCAATATCACTAATGAGAGAAATGCAAATCAAACCAAAATGAGATATCACCTCACACCTATTAAGATGGCTGTTATATAAAAAAAAAAAAGAAAAGAAAAACACCAAGAGATAACAAGTGTTGGTGAGAGTGTGAAGAAAAGGGAACCCTGGTACAATGTTGCTGATAATGGAAATTGGTACAGTTATGAAAAAATGTATGGAGCTTCCCCAAAAATTAAAAATAGACCTACCATATGATCCAACCATCCCTTTTCTGGGTATATATCCAGAGGAAATGAAATCAGTACCTTGAAAAGATATCTGCACTCCCACATTCATTGCAACCGTATCCACAATATACAAGATACGGAATCAACCTAAATGTCTGTTCCGGTGAATGGAGAAGGTTGAAATACAGATATGAAATACAGATGTGATTGTTTATGTGTATCTGTGTGTATGTGTAAAGGTACATATATATAGACATACACAAATATAAAGTATGAAATGTATATTCTGCTACTCAGGCCAGTCCTGTTACTTTTTATTTGATTTCAGAACAAAAGGAATTTTTTAAATGATCCAGTAGAATAATAATACTTTTGTTAGTGTCCTCATATCTTGATATTCTCAGATATTAGGACATTGCTTGAAGCATAAATCTTGATGAGTTTCTTGGATGTTTGGCTTCATCTCTTGTGCTTTTTCTTTTTAGCTAATGTAATCATACATTTAATGTAATAGCCCTATCTCTAAGTTGCTGTCCCCCACGTTTTATCTCTCAGTAATACAGGCTTTTGGGCCTGATATCAGTACAGAGCTATTTATTATTTCAGGATTTCATTTTGTCATAAGATTTTGCATCTTATGTGAACTATTTTTTGCATTTCTGGACGATTTCTTCTGTTACTTCAATATTATCTCGTGAGTGTGATACACTTGTGTTACTGATGAGGATTATGAATCTTAAGCATGAGTCTGCCCACTCCACCACCATATGAAATACCACTTAACATTTTTTTTGTAATCAGTGCCACAGGCCTTTTAGAGCTCACTTCTGATACCACCTGCAGGTATTTTGGGTAAGTGATAGATGGAAGGAATAAGCGCACGCACATTGTAAGATTGAATTAAGTTCCTGCCTACATTTTCCAAGAATGTAGTCTCATCAGAAGTGGAATGGCCATGTGAACAGAAGCAGATGCATGATTTCTCAGAATAACTGCTTGTGGCACACACTAAGAAAAATGCTTCACCAGATATGGAAAGCTCAATTCTTGCTAGGTCACTTCGCTTTTTTTGCATGAAACTTACATCTGGAAGATTTTATATTAAGAACATACGTGCATCTGTTTAAGGGAATGTTTACATTTACTGAGTTCTGGTTCTTGAAGCAAACTATCAGCAAGACCCATTATGGCATGGGTAAAAAGGCAGAGCTTGTTTCCATACATCTCTAAAAGGAAATATTCCTGTTTACAGATTTTTTTCATATTCAGAAGGCCTGTTTCCTTGGAATGGCAGTCAGAATAGTCACCTGAAACCCAACAGTGAGTTATGTTCTAAAAGAATAAATGGTTCATAGAGATGAAAATATTGTTTTGAGACCACCATTGGCCTGAGTCAGTGTAGCAATACTTATGAGGTGATTGGAACCAAAGATGATATGCTAGCACAGTTTATACACTATAGCTCTCTTATGCAGCTTTAGTTTATTGCTCATGATACTCATTCACGAATTCTTGAAAATTGCTTCAAAGAGGTAGTCGCAGGACAATGTTTTTTCGTGTACTGGGAATGGAACTTAAAAAAGTGTAATAAGTTTTAATTTATACCCATTTTGAAACTCATAGACAAGCTCATTGAGCATTTTTAAAGCTTGTGATCATCTGAAGTATTGCAATTCCAAACTGTCAACTCTGTAAGGTACTGTTTTTTGCCATTTGTCCTGAAACTACTCCTTTGGTGTAGTTTATGATGTAGTTTTTCAGTGTTTGGTGAATAAACCTATATTTTAATATATATACACACATATACATACATATATAATCCATATATTTTGTTTATGAGTGTTTGTGTATATAAATTTTTTTCTCAAGGTTTATTGGAGGTTTGTATGTGTGTGTGTATGTGTACTGTGTGTTTGCTTTTCCTAGCATTTATTCTTCTAGACTCCAATACAATTTCCCAAATCTTCATTTGTCTAATGAAGGTAAGTTTTGCTTTCTGATAGATATCTATGTATCTATATATATAGATATATATATCTGATATATATACACACATAAATACACATATGTATATATACATATATATTTCTATATAAAAGTAATAAAAGTGGTAAAAGATTAAATTTCTTCTAAGAGGAAGAGTTTCTTGTTTCCTTTTTTAAATGCAGTGAATGAAATCTGAGATTCTCCAGGTGTATTTTGTGGATGGGCAGTTGCTTCCTAACAATTCCACCTAGGCATCTTGGGAGATTGAGCATTCAAAAATCACTGAGAAATTTGTAGTTTAATTGACCTAAGCAGAGAGAAATCTGGCCCATAGAGAACATTTTATTTTATTTTATTTATGTATTTCTTTCTTTCTTTAGAGACAGTATCTCATTCTGTGGCATGATTAGAGCTCACTGCCACCTCAACCTCCTGGGATCATGTGATCCTCCTGCCTCAGCCTCCTGAGTAGCTGGGACTACAGACGCACACCACCATGCTTGGATAATTCTTTATTTTATTTTATTTTTATAGAGACAGAGTTTCACTTTATTACCCAGGCTAATCTTGAACTACTGACCCCAAATAATCCTCCTGCCTGGGCCTCCCAAAGTGTTGGGATTACAGGCATGAGCCACTGTATCTGCCCCAGAAATATTTTAGATGATTAAGAGGCTTTCTTATTTCAACTGGAATTAGCAATATTTTTTTCCTCATAACTATTTCCTTTGTCTAGAGGAATATGCCTAAAATTTCACTTGGTGATGGGATCATAGCAGGGAATAACCTAACAGTTGGGAGAGTAAGTTAGTTCACTTTAGAGGCATTCTCATATTTATTACATTATTACATACCAGGAGGTATTTATGACATATTATTTAAATACATATTGCCAACTTGAAGGTTTAAATCATGGATAGTCTATAATGAGATAATGTTTTCAGTTTTGTATCTCCTCATGTGAGTATACACCTATCAGGAAGGCTGGAAAACGATGAAGTAAATAGCATCTCTTTATTTTAAAATGAAAGAAACCAGTTACTGAAACACTGATGACATCTAAAAAAGGTTAGAAAATTCACAAAATATTACTCTTTGCACTTAAAAGTGATGTTAAATTCATATAACTATTGGTTTTTCTGCTAAAAGTGTGATTTACATTTTGATAAAGTCATTTGCTTTGCTGTACCTGACATCTCAAATACGTTGCATACCTGTTAGTAATCCTCAGGTCGTTGTTCAGAGGTGCCCATACTCTATGTAAGTGAGAATGCCATACCAACTCCTTAATGACTTGAACTTCTGGCAAAGATGCTGTTCTATTTTGGAATATGGATACCTGAAATCTAGTTAGAAAAATACATTTTTATTGCCCCCCCACTCACATCTCTTTCACCCAGTTTTTAGATGGGCTAAGTTATCTCCATTAGTTTTGGACCACACAAAAAGACTCCAGGATTTTCAATGCAGTGGGTCTCTTGAGAATTGGAAACTTCTGCTGTTTCATGCTAAAAATTAGTCATGAATTTTTAAGCAGAAATCTAGCTTCTAAGATCAGATGGCCCAATAACAATATTAAAGAAATATTTTTATTTTTGTCTTCTTGTATCTTCCTGTCTCAACAAACCTGTAACAGGATCACTTCTTTCCTTGCAACAACTTCTGGGAATGACTTTTATTGTGAATATAGAACAATTTTCAACCAACTACTAGGCTGCTGGGAGAAGCTGTGTCCTTTTTTATGTGTATCACAGAGGGTATTCGAAGATAATAATAGATTCTACACATTGTGCTAGCAATGTGACTATTACATATACTTTCTCATTTCATTTAAGTTTAAACCTCTCATTTTCCCTGGGAAGTAGAAATTTCTATTTCCATTTTAGAAGCGAGGGAGCTAAGGTCCAAGTTTCAGTGGAGAGAAAACTAAGGCTCCATGTTGCCCAAAGAAACAAATACTTCCTAAAGAGCAGAACCCAGATTTGCCTGACTCCAAAGGTTCCCAGCCTTTCTTGTTTTATTTCCCAGCCATGATGTCTGGGAGTCAGGAGGCAAACATGCTTGTACCTGCATTTCCCTTTTGGGGAGGACTAAATGACGTATCAGCTTTACATAGCAATCTATTGAATGTGCTTCTTTGAAAAGGAAAAGAAATCCCTTGAAATATCTCTGGCATTATTTCAATGACATTGAAGTGTCAGAACATTTTGGGATAACAAAGTGGTCAATTCCTTTAGGTGCCATAGAGCTTTCAGCAGTTGTATATTTTATAGTTAGTAAATAGCCAAATGTATTTCTTTGCTTCTGTTCAAAATGAAATCACCTTAATAAAGAAATCTTTTACTGAAGCAATCTGGGCACATTAATAATAAATGGATTCTGAAAGAAATTTAGTATAATTTCTGAGGAGGCACAAGAGGAAATACCAAATTTAAAAATGGCATTTTCCATTTGTATAAGTGGAATAAGTAATAACAGTAATAAAAATGTATTCTTCCGCTATTGTTCTCAGCTGCCATTGTGCTTTTCTGTTTGTGATCCCTTGGAATTCACAGATGTAGATTATGGTATGCTATTGTTTGATGGAAGAGGCAAATTATGCCCTGCGAGCACCTAATCTACCTGTTTTTGTATATCCTGCAACCTATGAATTATTTTTACATATTTTTAAAAGTTAGAAAAAAATTAAAAGATGTGACATATAAAAATAATGTAAAATTCAAATTTAAGTATCCGTAAATAAAATTATATTAGAATTCAGTCTGCACCCAAGTCCTTCCCATGATCTATTTCTAGAGCCACCATTGATGAAGCTTCATTCAACGTATACCCAAATACACACATATACATGCATACTCACAGTTACACACCTCTTATTCTTTATTTTTGAGGCATAGTTTATTAAGTTTAAGACTCCTTTGTCTAATTTCCCTTTTCCAAATTTCCCTGGGCCTAATACTCATCAGCTTTGTCCTTTTGTTCTCTGCAGTTTCATTGCTATCCTCTTTGTTCTATTTTCAAAAATTTCCCAAAATATTAAAATAAGTGTGGAGAAAGCAGATCTGTAGGATTTTGCCTTCTCTGTGTCTTTTCTATCTTGTTTGTGGGACTAGATCACAAGTATTAGAAATACTGTGAAATCCCAGCTGCACTGAGGTATTTTCTTCTCATTTTCCCTCTCTCTCCCTTGTAGTCTTACTGCATTCTCCTTTATTGGTCTTCTCATTACTTTTCAATATCAGCAGTTACTGTCTTATTATTTCATTGAATCCGCTTGTTATTTATGATTTAGAAGATTATTGGACTCCTCATTAAGGAGATATCAAAATTGTCTATTTAAATGTCTCCAAGGACTCTTGGGCTACTAGAAAACTGACCATAATATTTTAATATAATATAATTAATATCACCTCTTTAAATTTTCTTTTGTTCATGTTAATAGCAAGTGACTCTTAACAAATAATTCGGATTGTTCCAAAAGTTTGTTTAAGCCACACTTACATAAATATGATTATGACATGGTAAAATATTTGAAATAAAGGCAATACAAGGCAATTTCTCATTAATTAATACTTTCCTTTGATTACCTGATTTTGGAGAGAGCTTTATGGGACAGCTGTCTAGGCCAACAAACTCATTAAAATGACCTAGGCCATTTGTTGAAAGTCTTGATACCCAGTTCTGCTTCAATTCAGTATGTTTCAAAAAAAATTTTAATACCACTGCTTACTCTGCCTATTTCAGAAGCAGCTCTAACCTTCATTCCTTCTCTGCCCTAAGTGTCTCAGGCTTGTCCCAAGTTCTCCTAATTTTGGATGATTAATGGATTCATTGACTCGTCGATTCATGGATACACACACGTGCACACATACACACACAGGGGATTTCAATAATAATTGATTCACTGCTGTGTGTCAAGTATTCTTCTAGGTATTTGGGGGTATTAAAATACGCATTGGTCACTGCTCTTTTTTTTTTGAGACGGAGTCTTGCTCTGTGGCCCAGGCTGGCGCAATCTCGGCTCACTGCAAGCTCCGCCTCCCGGGTTCACGCCATTCTCCTGCCTCAGCCTCCTCAGTAGCTGGGATTACAGGTACCCGCCACCACGCCCGGCTAATTTTTTTTTTCGTATTTTTTAGTAGAGACGGGGTTTCACCGTGTTAGCCAGGATGGTCTCGATCTCCTGACCTCGTGATCCGCCCCCTCGCCCTCCAAAGTGCTGGGATTACAGGCGTGAGCCACCGCGCCCGGCCAGTCCCTGCTCTTATGGGGCTTTAATTTTAGAAAATAAAGTTAATAAAGTCAAACAATAAATGAACAAAAAATCTTCTGCCGAGGTGAAGAAAATAAAGCAGTCTAGTTGATAGAAAGTAACTGGTGAATTGGCTTCTGTAGATAGTGTCAGAGAAGATGTCACTCTGAGGAAGTGACATCATTCGTTCTTTGACCTAACTGAGGAGAAGGACTAGTTACGGGAATGTTGGGGGCTAAGGGTGGCAGAACATTCCAGGAAAGAGGAACAACCCATGCAAAAATCCGGTGGGATGAAAACAAGCATGGCGACTTTGAGGTCCGCAGGAAGGCGGTGTGACTAGAAAATCTTTATTATAATAATAAAGGTGATAATAAAGGACATAGGCAGGGGAAACATTTGGATTTTATTCTAAAACCTAAGGGAAGCTCTTGATTGCTTTTGATCAGAAGGGTGATGTGATTTTATGACATAGTGGACATGATCTTTTTTTTTTTTTCTTCACGGAAACACTTGAGTCATCTTTTATACTCTCCTGCCATGTAAATCCCGTTTCCTTCTAGCCTTGTCTACCAGGGAAGAAGTCAAAATGCAAGAGTAGGAATATTCTTTTAGATTTTATATATTTTTACTTTAATTCTACCATATGTTTTTTCTTTCTAGGATCTTTTACCCTCAAAACAGCTTCTCATTTGGTGTTTGACACAATCTCTCTTCCTTTCTTCTTCCAAGCTCAGCAAATCTAAAAACTTCAACACAGTTAAGTAAGTTGTCCTACAAACTCTATAGTATAATTGACCTCAATATTATTTTTTCCAACAACCACTAAATTATGGAATATATGAAATGCCTCCCAAAAGAAAATATTATCTTTCATTAGAATATAGAGTCCAGAAGATAATCACCATCTTCCATATGTTCTGAATCCTAAAATCTGACTTAAGTGGTGTGTGTGGGGTGTGTGTGTGTGTGTGTGTGTGTGTGTGTGTGTGTATGAATCAATACAGGTGATAAGGACCGGAGTTTTTAAGGTGAGAAAAAAGGTAGAAGAAATAATTTAGAACAGTTCATATCCTGCTTGGCCCTTTCCTCAGGCCTCTTCATTTTATCACCTGTTTGTAATTCATCCTACAATTATTTTACTATGTCCTTGTTTATTTATTCTAGGGATTTACTTAGTATTATAAGATATGTATTAGTAAACAAAACAAAGATTTCTACAGTTATGGAGCTTATATTCTAACAGAATAGGGGAAAATATTATTTACAGGTATTTCTTAAAATGCTCTTATCATATTAGGATGGGTATGTACCCATGAAATTCGCTGAGAAGAAATGGAAGGCATCAAGAAGATAAAGAAGAAGCCTTCAATATCAAGGTCTTTTGTAATTTTCTTGGTGAAGGACAACACATATGTCTTGAGTGTTTCCACTTTGAAATTTATCACCTTTTTTGCCTCCTTCCTGCATCATTTATGTATATATTTTTCCATTCTTTTTGCCATATTATTATATAGATAGGAAATGAATGTACCCTTTTTCCCTTCTTCTTAGTTGATACATACTCATTTGGTACATACATATTTCTTTTAATTCTATATTCATTACATTGTACCAAACAATACATATTTATTGGGAACCTATTAAGTATAAAGTATGTCATTTATATCAAAGATATCATCAAGTTCTTTGAGCTTAAAATTTTTTATTGATTTTAATATAGGATGTAATACTCTGTAATTTAAAAAATTATCTTTAATTCAGTTGGTACTAATTATGTTGTGACAAAAAAACAAAAAGCAAAACTCAAACTAAAGCAAATCACAGAGCTTTATTGGTTTGTGCTTCATGAAATTTCAGTCTCCATACAGGTATTTTTTCAGGGATTCAAATGATATTGTCATTATCTGGTTTCTCTCTCTCAGCTCTGCTTTTTGCTATGTTGGTTTAATACTCCAAATATACATTGTATTTTCCTGTTGCTTCAAGAACACTCTTTCCATTTACCTCATCTCTGGTCCCAGGAGAAGACATGTCATTCACGCCACTTAAATCTGTGTATCCTATTTCTATGTCTGCAATCATTGGTTCAAAGAGAGGCCTATAGCCTGATCAAAGCAAACTAGAAAGAAGCAGACTTTTCCTAGGACAATAGAGAGAAGAAAAGAAAAATAGCTTCTTATTTATTTATTGCTGAAATTTGAAAATGGGAAGAAATATATATTTTTTGAGACAGGGTCTCACTCTGTCACCCAGGCAGAGGTGCAGTAGTGCAATCACAGCTCACTGCAGACTCAACCTGCAAGACTCAAGTGATTCTCCTACCTCAGCCTCCCAAGGAGCTGGGCTGACAGGTGTGTCATTAGGCTCAGCTAGTTTTCATACTTTTTGTAGAGATGGGGTTTTGCCATGTTGCCCAGGCTGCTGAAGAGTATTCTTGGAGCAATAAGGAATTACTACGTATACCTCGAGAATTAAATAAACATAGCATGAGGCAGAGCTGAGATATGTAGAAAAAACAAATACTGAGGATACCATTTGAGTCCCTGGAGCAAGATCTGCATGCTGACTGAATTTGTGTGGAAGACAAGCCAATCAATTCCTGTATTGGTGTAAGCTAGTTTGAGTTGGTTCTTGTCATAGCATAAACTGTGCATATGGAAATAAAGATACAAAAATTATAAGTGTTATATATGTAGATCAAAAGATTTTAAACTCAAAGTCTTATAAAACTATGAAAATTTAGAGTTGAGAGGGATTTTCTGCATCTCTATATCTAATCCCCTCTATTTATTGTCAAGCAAACGAAGAATAAGTGAAGTTGAATAATTTAACATCTCAGAAAGTGCCAAGATGAGGAGACAAACCTAAATGTCGTGGCTTCTAGCTCTCTGCTTCTTCCAGGACCCCACACTTTAATTCTGGTAAAGAGAGAAGCCTACACATATATAAAAATTGTTCATGGTCATTTTTAATATCTTGTTTACAGTGGCAAACTTTTTAAAAAAATTATAGTTCTTGGCCTGGTGCGGTGGCTCACGCCTGTAATCCTAGCACTTTGGGAGGCCGAGGTGGGCGGATCACGAGGTCAGGAGATAGAGACCATCCTGGCTAACATGGTGAAACCCCGTCTCTACTAAAAATACAAAAAGTTAGCCGGGCGTGGTGGCAGGTGCCTGTAGTCCCAGCTACTCGGGAGGCTGAGGCAGGAGAATGGCGAGAATCCGGGAGGCGGAGCTTACAGTGAACCGAGATAGCGCCACTGCTCTCTGGCCTGGGCAAAAGAGCGAGACTCCATCTCAAAAAAAAAAAAAAAAAAAAAAAAAAAAAAGTATATATATATATATATATATATGTATATATATAGTTCTTCTAAGAATGCCTTATAACTTGCTTTGGTTTTCATCTGAATATTTTCTATTATTCATTTTCTTTTAGAAACCTTCCATTTTTATATGTAGCAAATGCAATAATTCAAACCAATAGCTTGCAAAATTTGAACTATTAGCTGTGATAGATCTATGAATTGCATATTGGTTACAGTTTTTTTTCCACTTATTTTTAAAATAAATGCCAACAAAGACAATAAGATAATTTTTTAAGAATCATCACGTTTATTTCTACATAATTACTAATAAATAGGAGTTCATCTTCATCCACATATATAGTAAGGACTTCTCCAGTGTCAGCATTCTATTTTCAGCATCAATAGCATATGTAGCCTCCAGAATCATGCACGTGTTTTTAATTTTATCTCGGACTTCCAAGAAATGTCTATAAGTAACATTCCTGAGAGAGAAAGACCTCCTAAATCTATGTCCTACAAATACTTTGTCAGAAAAATTTAATATACTAACAGAGTTTTATCACTTCTCCTGAGAAGTTTAAGGAGACGGCTCGTTTTTTTGGCCTTCGTTATAAGAAAGCAGTTAAATGTTAATTAATTGAAGAAAAAGACTGCTGAAAAAGAAAGCACTAAGCCTATTATAGAAATGAATCTTATTTTTCTTCCAAGTGCTTTATAATTAAAAGGAAACTCAGTAGAAAAGAAGCTTAAGCAATAACAGTAATATTAATAAAATATTGATTTTTAGAAAATTGCTTTTATGCTAAGAATGATTAGGTCCCTTTTTACCCCATAATATACTTCTCAGATGATTTTAGTTTAGCACATGTATTCTCAAGCTTGGTATTATTGAATCTTGGCTAGATAATTCTCTGTTGTGGAGGGCTGCCCTGTGCATTGTAGGATATGTAGCAGTATCCCTGGACTCCACTTTCTAGATGCCAGTAGCACCACCCTTCCCCTGTGGTGACAAGCCAGATAACCCCAATATCCCTGACAAAATTTATCCTCCTCCCCCTCCCCAACTGAGAACTGCTGGTTTAGAAATTGCAAAAGTGGGACAGAATTACAGAGAGGTCAACTTATTGTAAGTTAGATAATTAGTCATTGACACACCTACTTTTAGGAGCCATGTCTCACACCTCCAGCCCCTGAAATAAACTTTACCATTGACCAAAATCCCATCTTTTTTGTATACATCAGGTCATTGTGTAGGTTCAATTTCAAAGCATTGATGCCTTTTCTTGTCTATCCTACCTTTGCAATTTTGCTGGGGGTTTTGTCTGATTATCGTGGCCTTTCGGGGTATCGTACATCCCCCTGCCTACCTCACACTTCCTATCTTTCTTCAAACCAGCCCAAAATACAAAATGATTGCTTTTGTTTAGATCGGCTGTCATTCAAGATTTTGCCAAGTGTGACAATTCAGCAGTTCCCTCAAACTTGAATGAGTTGTACTTGAAAGGGAAAATATGCTCTCATAGTGTGATGCTTATTAAACAGTATTAAAGCTTTGATTGAGCATTCCCATGGTGATGACTTGCATAGCACATTACTGCATTTTTGCCTGTCAAACATTAAATATGGATAAGATCTGCAGTGTCATTTGGTTCACTTTGCTACTACTGAAGCATTGCTTCTCTGTAATACATGCTGGCCCACTGTTCCCAGTCCAATTTAAACTATAAGTAATGATGGTGTATTTCTACTTCCTTTGGGAAAGCATTACAAAGTTTAATTTACTGTTTCCTAACAACTTGTAATAGTATCAGTAGTTAACGTTCTAGAATTTTGATAGTGAAACTTTCTGCTAGTCTACTTTCTTCCTCAGAGGTGAACATTTTAATATCATAAGAAGGTTTTTCATACATCCCAGCTTTATTCCCAAAGACTATAGAATACTTCTAAAGTTTGGCTATTTCTAGTCCACCACCATCTTTTCCTCCACACAGTTGTTTGAATATATTTGACAGTCTAATACTTTATAGCACCTGCTACTTCAAAGCACACACTGATATCACCTTACTTGATTTTTATAAGATCATTTTGGGGATAGGCAGGTCAGTATCCAAGCTTTATTTGACAGATGGATATATGAAAGCTCATAGGGGTTAAATAATTGTCCTCAGTCACTAACATTTATGTACAACTTTAAGATCTGGCAGTGATTGATCCATACTCATTGCATTTGCTCCACAACCTATGAAATGAGGAGGGCAGGTATGAGTATTTTCATGACCTCCATTTTCCAGAAAAGAAAACTGAGGCACAGAAAAGTGAAGTGACAGAGCAAATGCTTGTTGGCCCTCAATTTAGGTATTTTGACTCACATTTAAATGTATTCTTTAATGTTGCTTTTCTTTGTTTTGTTTGCATAATTATTTACCTCTTCCTTTTGTTATTGAAAGGGCTTCACCATGAAATATTCCCAGATAACAAACCTGTACATGTAACCCCTGAATCTAAAATAAAACCTGAAAAAGAAAAGAGAAAGAAAAAAAAATAAATTTTAGCAGAAATAAAAAAAAGAAAGCCTCCACCTAGAAAATGAGTATTTTACTGGAATTCACAGATAATAAAATACAGTGATTGAGAGAATCTCCTGCAAAAATAATTTGCTCAATTTGATTTGTTGTTTGTGTACCAAACATGTAGTATTAGATTAATTCTTGCTCTCTATGTTTGTCTTTTTTCTCAGTCGTCCTTCCATCCATATTTTAATCTGTAGCCATCCAGGTCAGTTTTGAGGAGATGGCCTCTATGTTTGTGTTGCATTAATTCTTATACAACAAGATTTCTTTATTTTCTTTTAATTTTTACCTTTAATTCTTATTATTATGCATTGTATAACCCCCAAATGAAAAGATTAATTGGTTTGGGGAAAGCTCAAGAAATACTAGTTTTGACAGAGTCTGAGGTCATTCCAAAGCTCTCCCAATACAGAAAACGAGGCAGACCCTCTTAGATTTTACACATTTCACGAAGTCTTATATCACAAGTGGGAAAATAGATAATTCTGGAGGAATTTGTATCAAAGCTGAAAAGCTGACATATTATTTGAAACTTAATAGGATCAAACCTCCTTCCAGCACAGTTAGGGATTGGGCTTTTGCAGGTGCTACTGACACTCACTACAAAGGACCTGACACGCCCGCAGGTTGCTAGCTGCAGTGGCCTTGTACTAGTGTGCTGCTGTGCTACTGTGGAGAAAATTGCCATTTTGACTGTGATCAAAACACAATCCTTTTGGTTATCAAATATCCAGCAATAAATTTCCATTAAAATCCAAGCTCTGTAAAGCCTTCTTCGGGGGAAATAAAAACAAACCCCCAAAAAGATATCTTGTATACATGAAAAGAAAAAATCAGTTTTAGGTTAAAATCAGTCTTAGAGGAATAGGAAAAGAGGAAATTTTTAAAGAAACCCCTGAGGTTCCTCTTCCAAATATTGGCAAACATTCAATCTTATTTAGAATGTTGCATTGTCTAGCAAAATGAAGGATATAGTACATCAAATCCTTATTAAATCTTGTAGCAGCTAATATGGTAAAAGTCCTTTTGCTACAAGAGCCTAAGGTGATTGAAGAGGGAGGTAGTAACCAACCACTTTATTTAGGCCAGGACTCCGATATTGTTTTGTTTTGTTTTTTAATATGGTTTGCTGGATAAATTCATTTTCAGACCACCTATTCCAATCTGATTTTTTAAGAGTCAGTAAAGGTATGTTCGATTTTATTTTCTAAAATATACCCTCTTATTTTGAATCTAATGAGCTGTTTCCAGTTTGGATCCCCAGGTATATTCTGTGAGGTTGTTGGAATTTTGAGCTGCCAACTTAGGACCAAGTGAGTTGAAGCAGTTGTTGAATGGTGACTCCAGCACACTGATGGCAGACTGAGTCAGGGTAATATGCAGTCGCTCTCCAAAGTCCTATTCTAGAGGCCCAGAAACAATTTCTTTCTTACATAATGAACAAATGGGTAATTCTTCTAGAAAGCACTCTTATGACATATTTCAAACATCACATCACATCTGATACGTCAGTCAATAAATATGCATCCAAATGCTTTTCTCCAGCCATGGCACAAACTGTTTCATCAGTGAAGTTGCACAAAGTTTATGTAGACACTGGAGATCACCTCTGTGCCATATATATAGCTTATGCTACATATAAGGCTACATATTATCTCAGTCCCCAAGAGTTGTATTTGCCAAGAGTAGAGATAAGAAAAAATTCCTTCAATGCTCTCCTGTCTACCTTTTTAGCTTCCTCTCTCATCATTCTCTCTGCCTTATTATTATCATTGTTGCCATGCTAAATTGCTTATATTTCTTTGCATACAAAGCTCATTCTTACCTTGGTAGCTTTGTTCATGCTACATATCCATCTGTTTGGAAGTGTTTCTGTTCCTACCCTGTCTCCCATCTTGTCTGAATCATTCCTAAGTATCCTTTAAGACTCAGTCCTCCATGACTTTAGTTCAGAAAGTTATTGACTATTGAAGAAACAAATGAATGCATCTTGAAGAAAGTTGTGGACATTAAATAGTGGAAAGGCAGATGTGGACATACCACTCTAGTTTGGGAGATAAAATACATCCCATATCCCAAGTATTATAGATGAATACCTGAAGGAAATGTCGCCGTTCATTCATACATACCAATCCACATGGGCTGTCCACATGAATGACAGAATTTTGCCATTCTTCTTCCTTTGAATTGCCTTTCCTCTACTCTTCTTTGTTATTATACTATCACTTTACATTGATGGATATAATAATTGTGTAAGTATTATTTTTTATTCACTATGGGGATGTGATTAAGAATAAGGCTTACTGGCCAGGTGTGGTGGCTGATGTCTGTAATCCCAGCACTTTGGGAAGCTGAGGCAGGCAGATCACGAGGTCAGGAGATTGAGACCATCCTGGCTAACACAGTGAAACCCCGTCTCCACTAAAAAAAAAAAAAAATTAGTCGGGCATGGTGGCATGTGCCTCTAGTCCCAGCTACTCGGGAGGCTAGGCTAAGGCAGGACAATCGCTTGAACCCGGGAGGCGGAGGGTGCAGTAAGCCAAGATCAAGCCACTGCACTCCAGCCTGGTAACAGAGAATCCGTGTCAAAAAAAAGACATTGCTCACCATTAATATGGTGAATGCTCTTCTTATGAGGACCTTTAGGAGAAATTTTTCTCAGCTCACAGTAACATAAATAATTCTGTTTTGGAGAAATTGGTTTACTTTTATTGTATGAGTATTAAATATGTAACTTGCAATTTCGTCACCCTTTGCATTGCTGCTTGAAAGTGTAGTGTCAGAGTGTGATCCAGAGATCAGTAAATGGTATCAAGTAGTTTGCATGTTGTGTGTAAGTCACAGTCCAGCTTTATCTTCATTGCTGTACCTCATTGGCCCTTTAGCTTATTTTTCCCACTTGCGTTTTTATTTAGTAAAAAAGAGTATATTTTTATACAATGCCTATTAAGGAAAACATACAGGTGATAAAAATGAAGAATACTTCTGGGGTAAAATCAAATCTATTGGAGTGGAATGAACTTCCTCAGGCAAGGCATGCTGAAGTAATCACACCCATCTCAAGCCTTCAGTTACTGTTGATCAACTTATTTTCTCTAGTCCAGACCCAACTTCTAACTACAGACTCCTGTTTCTACCTCCCAACGGACTTCTCCATATAAACATTCTGCAGACACCTTGAATTTAATTTATTTAAATCTGAATTCTTGTTTATTACACTCTCATCTTCTATTTACACTAGCGTTTTTCTCTTTCAGGGAATGAAATCACCAATCTCCCAATTGCTCAAGCTAGTATCCTCAAAATCATTCATCATTCATTCATTCATTCATCTGTGATTCATAGCCAGTAATTCTGCCTTCTTGGTGTGCTTCAAATCTGTCTCAGATTGAAATGGCTTTGCATTCCTGTCTGCTACTGACTTAGTCTAGGATTTCATGATTTCTCATTTGAATTATTAGATGAACACCTTGGCACTACCAGATCCACCCTGCTCACCACCTAGATATCCTACATAATGCTGCTAGAGTGATCTTTTAAAAACAAAACATTGACCATAGTACACCCTTACTTAAAACCTTTTAATGAGTCACCAGTGTGCTCAGGATAAATCCAGAATCCTTAGGGAAATATACAAGAAGCTTCATGACCTGGTGGTCCCTCCTTCTCCAGCCTTTAAACATTACTTTACATGCACTGCTCTCCCAGATTCTTTGCCTTTCTCCTACCAAACACATAAAACTGACACACATTGACACACATGCATGCACACACACACACTGTCATACACACATTTTTCCCCCCTTAGTTAATTAGAACACTCTTGATCAAAGAGGAGTCGACTCTTTGGAAAGAATGTACTTCTAGACCAAACATGTAGCAATAAAGGAAGTGAAGAACTGCAAGTAATAGTTCAGTGAGCTGACTGAGCCTCTTTAATATTACAGCCAGATCACCAGATAGTCATGACTCAAGAAATAGCCCCAAAAGAGTTCTTCTAAGAAGTCTTATGTGACCCTTCCTGTCTAACTTTGACTTTTGTCATTGCCCCTTCTGCATTCCCCTGTTGTGATTCTTCATATAACATACTTATAAACATTGAATTGCTCTAGACAACTTAAGGGCATGGACCATATATGTATATATGTGTATCCATGTGTGCATGTGTGTGTGTATATGGCAGGGACCAAATAATTATAATTTTATCCTCTTCTATTTGTAAGTGCTTAATAGATAAGCTTTGAGTACCCATTAAATGCAGTAAGGATCTTGAAAAGACTGCAGATAGGGAATAGGGGAAAGGCTAGTGAAGGCTTTCTGAGTCAGGATAATTATGAGAGCAGAAAAGCATAGATGAGGGAACTAGTAGGTTAGGTAGCAGATGGCCTAGGTTCTAGTGGTAAGTAGTCCTACAGGCTCTCCCTCCTTTTTATCCTTGTTGTTCAGGGAACATAAGTAATCACAAGTCACAAGGGAAAGCATATTTTGTTGTCGTTGTCATTATTATTTACAATCTTTCATTGCATTTCGAGGAAGATGGACCTTTAGATTGAGTTCTGTTTATAGTGCTGAATGCAATGGCAAGTGAGATTGTATGGTTTTGGCAGGAGGAGTTGAGGCAGAATGGACATAGGGATATCTGTTTTTTATATAGAAAATTTTAAGATTATAGCTGGAAGGAACCTTAGAATAGTTGTTACTCAAAGTTTGACCTATGGTCCAGTTCTGGTCAGTCCATTACAATGACCGAAGTTGATAGGAAGATTTAAAAATCTTTTGTATTAGTCTATTCTCACACTGCTAATAAAGACATACCAAAGACTGGGTAATTTATAAAGGAAAGAAGTTTAATGGACCTTATAAAGGAAAGAGGTTCCACATGGCTGGGGAGGCTTATAATCATGGAAGAAGGGAAATGAGAAGCAAAAGTACATCTTACATGGCAGCAAGTAAGAGAGCTTGTGTAGGGGAACTCCCCTTTATAAAACCATCAGATCTCATGAGACTTATTCACTATCATGAAAATAGCATGGGAAAGCTCTGCCCACATGATTCAATTACCTCCCACTGGGTCCCTCCCATGACATGTGCGAATTATGGGTGCTACAATTCAAGATGAGATTTGGGTGGGGACACAGCCATACCATATCATCTTTATAGCAACTTGAAGGAGTATTTTTATATCTATTGAGTCTGATAAAAAAAAAAGTGGGCTTCTATTTTGTATACATTTATTTTTTATTTCATTTTTGTATGATTTTTAAAAGGAGGTGGTTCATAGCAGATTGGAAATTACAAAGTGCTAGTTCTTCACTACAGATAGTTACAGAAGCACTCCTTTAGTGTGTATGTTTTTTTAGTAACACTTAAATAATCTGCTGAACAGTTTCCCCTATAATTTGAGTTTCCTGCCAGATCCTCTGAAGCTCCTACGTCGACCCCAGAATAAAGGGCTCCTGATCTGGCTCAAACCAGTCATTTACAAACAGGAAACCAATGCTAGAGAAGTCAAGTAATCTATCCACAATACCATAGTAAAGTAGAACCCAACTTAGTTTCCTTCCATTCCACTAAATTAATGTATTTCTTCCTACTTCCAAATACCCCATTTCTGACCACTCAGTACCACCAGAATGTGGCTTGGGTTTCTGCTTATCAAGATTTGTAACATACTAGACTGTGCCATGAGACTTTGAGGGAGATTCACCTGCTCTGCCCACTTGTTTAAGATGACATGCAACACATTTATGACATTGTAGAAAAATGAAGGCATGTGGGCCAGCCTGTGATGCCAGAATGTTTATTAACTGTTGACTCTAAACTCCATTCTTGCTGTAGCTTGCTTTTTTGAATAAATCATCTCTTGACTGAATATTTTATTTGTATAAATTGCCTTTAATTTCAAATAGATCCTGGTGGTAGTACGTGGAAAATATGGCATTACTAACAAATGTGTTTTATTTTGTTTTCATCCTCCTGAGTCCTAGGACCATAGCTGGTTGTAAGAGGGAGAAAGAGAGAGAGGCTGGCTATGAGAAGTGGTTTATCTGAAGTTTAAAATCTAATGTAGGAGAAAATCTGCAGTCACAAATGAAAGTATCCCAGGCAGAGAGAGGGTAAATTTGGCTTTCCTGTCATGCATGATTGATGCTTTCCCTTTATCACTCTAGCTCATGTATCCTAGAATTTTTTTCTCTCCTGCTGCCACAGTCATAATTAATGATTAAGGTACAGTAACTAGCATAATACCTGGCTATTAATTTCAGGAAGTAGATTGGGGTGCATAGCATTTGACCTCACAGATGCTCAGGAGGAGTCTGTACAGCTTCCTTCATTGCATAAAGTTGAATACCTTTCTCTATCCCAGCAGCCATTTTGATAGCCTGCCTACACAGAACAAGCCAGTTTAACCTCTTTCTCTGTCACCGTTTTTTTTTCTTTTTTTTCCCAGTCCATTTCACAACCTGGAAGGAATAAGATAAATTGCAGTTTGTGTGTGTGTGTGTGTGTGTGTGTGTGTGTGTTTTAAAGGTTTTAACTCTAACATGTATAAATTCCCATTATTTATCTTAACAGAAAATAAGTCCTCCGTTGTACAAAAGCTTTCTTCCAATGATTTAGACATGACTGGTTTTATGTAAACAATAATTCTGAGACCTTGCACCTCTCTTTGGTCCTTTTGATTTTATATAGTCAGGTTGTGACTTCTGTGTTTCCAGATTCAAATTCCTGGGTGGCATAGCCTTTGCTTTCTCCAGATAGTATCTCCCAAATATTCTGTCATAGGCACAGGGATTGAAATCTTGTTTTCATATATTAGGCTGAAGATAATATAATTAGGAAGGCAAATAGTAACCCAAACAGTCACATAATGGTATCTGTCCCAATAAAAATGATTCAGGCTGGATGTCTCTTTTGAGTTGTTCACATAACCACTCTTGACCATAAGCACAGAAATTTTGAGATGAACTAAAAGTAAATCTTACTAATTAAGTGGCCAGAGGTTGGAGAAAGTAGGAAAATAACATAGTTCTCAATTTAATTAAATTCAGATTGCAAGTAATTTTAATCATGTTGACAGCTATTTACTTTGCATCATTTTAGTTAAATAAGCAACTTAACATGACATTACATAGAATCTGTTCCTCGACTAACTCAACTGCCATAAAAATAATGAATATTTTGGTTATTTTCAAGATCCGAAATATAATTTCCAGCTTTAGGATGGGAAGTTAAACCAACTCATTTTTTTTCTTCCCTTTGTATCTTAACCCCATGAAAATGACTAAAGAAGCACAAAATGAGCAAAAAAGTATGTAGCAATACTAGAAAATAGGAAGGGTAACATCAAGCAAGCATACTCTTTCAGTAATTTATTTAAAAAGCAAAAAAAAAAAAGAAGCAGCAGATGGATCAGGTTTACTCAAGGAGCTGACAATGGCTTTTGTTTTGCTCACTATAAACCAGGTAAGGAAGCCCTGTGAGGCAAGTAGACAGTCTCTGCAGCAGAAAACTGTGGGAATCTTATGCTTGGGAAGCTGTAGCATTATTTAACCCCCATTTGAAAGAGTGGGAATGTCAGAGAGAATCACACAGTAGGCCCTCTAGGATTTAGTAGAGCTCTGCAGAGAGAAGATGCTTCTCTCTGCAGAGCTTGGTGCTTCTTCCACTTGGTGTCATCAGCATTCTAAATGCAGTTGGAGCTTTTCCTACCCACTTTAACTTTGTTTTTTCTCTTTGAAACAGATGTATCAGGTTCATTTCCAGCATATGCACCTGGGAATAAATCAACCTTTCTGTTCCTCTTTATGCCCTGAACACAGCAATTTCATGACATCAAAGGTGGCCTAAGCAGAGGGAGCCCGTATCAACCACTAGGATGGGCAATCTAACGCTGAACACATACATACGAACAGATAATAAAGTATTACCCGTCATTGGAGAGAATAGGGAGAAAGCTGGGAATTAGAACAAATGAAATATAGATATTACAGGTAGCCAAAAGATAATGATTTAGAATTCTAATTGATGTCCTCATTGATATTTGGGAGGTTTTTTTTTTTTTCTTCACTCTGTAAAAGAGCAAACACACTGCTATGCAAAGGAGCAATAGGGTAATATTACTGAAGGTTATTGCACATTATCTCTATGTGGTGAGAAAACTGAGGCATAGTTAATATACCTTGTCCAAGGTAAAATAGCTAGTAAAGTGCTAACCCAAGGCTCTAGAAAGACCTAAATCCAGTACCTATAACCTTAATTACACTACACACTGAATACCAAGGACTTAGAAACTGAAAAGAAGATGACCATTGTTTTAAAGAAATAATAAAAGAACAACAACAAAAAAACCCAAAAGCAAATAAAAACCCTTACTAGGAAAAGAAAAGAGCATAACAGCTATCAATAAAAATCAGAAGCAAACCCAAGGAGTTATCCCATACATCAGATTTTAAAAGAAGTTAGAAAATCTCAGCAAATATTAGAGAATTTTGGCACTAACATCCAATACATAAAATCTTATAAGAATAGACAGAATTGATTGAGGAGAAACAATAGTCACAGGAGAAGATACTCTCTTGAGCTAAAGACTTGAGGCCTCAGACCGAAAAAAAAGTTAACAAGTGCTGAGTTAGTATAGTGATAATGAAAGAAGGCTCACATCTAGACATTATTGTGAGATTTCTAAATTTCGATAATAAAAAGAAAAACCTATACACTTCCTGGTAGAATGTAAAAATGTTTGTTTACAAAGGCAAGAATCAAATTGGCATTGAACTTCTAATTTGACACTCTAAATATGCCAGACAGTGTGCTCAGAAAATTCTTAATAAAAGCAAAAATAAAAATAAAAATAAAAGCTCCTGTTTATTTTATTCAGATGTCTTTTGATGTTTCTTTGAAATGATGAATATAATAAGGTCCATATCTAATCTTCATTGCCTTTAAGATTATGTAGTATATCCTTTGATGATGTGGCTGTATTTGGTATATCTAATCATAGGAATTTAATTATTCATAAATTGGAAGCTTAAATATATCATTTTCCACCAATAAAGATATTCTTAATAAACAAGTGTCTAGGAGTTTTGTATCTTAAACCAAAAGAAAAATTTCAGTATTGGAGCAAGCCTCATGTATTAAAGTGTTATTTTATTTGTGGTCATTACTTTTACAATGTTGTAATGTAGATGATTTCTTTTGTTTGTTTGGAAATGTAACATAGAACCACTTACAATTTAGCAATACTTAATGAATCTTTTATTCTTTTCCCAATATTTTTTAGCTACATCAACTTCAAAGTCAAGTTTATAATTTCATTAATGTATGCAATATGTCTATATGGTGATTTAATGAACAAAAATCTTTAACAAAGAGATAAGCATTATGGAATACATAAACAAAGGTGGTATGCAATCTGACTAAAGTGGTGCTAAATGATGATAAATTCTGTTTTCAAATATTTTTCATGCTATTTGTTATCAGCTGTGGACATTTAATGCCTCATTAGCAATAGATTGAATCAGTACTTTAGAATCTATCCTTGGCAGTAGTAAATGCCCATTATATTCAATTATAATACATGCTGATGTGGAAAGAAGTTGAAATAGAAATGGAATTTAAGGTCCAGATCTGGATTTGCAACTAACATCCATATGGCTTTGAGAAAATTATTCAAATATTTAGAAAAATAAAATAATTGTATTATATATTAAAATTTTCTTCTAAGCCTAAAATTCTGAGACCCTCAGAATATAGACTGAATGAAAGAAGGCTGATCAATCTTAAGAGCTTTTTGGATCTAAACTGCTACTCCTTAAGGAACTCTTCTAAGCTTTCTTTTTTTTTTAAATTTAATTTAATTAATTAATTTATTTATTTTTATTTATTATTGTTATACTTTAGGTATATCTCCCAATGCTATCCCTCCCCCCTCCCCCCACCCCACAACAGTCCCCAGAGTGTGATATTTCCCTTCCTGTGTCCATGTGTTCTCATTGTTCACTTCCCACCTATGAGTGAGAATATGCGGTGTTTGGTTCTTTGTTCTTGTGATAGTTTACTGAGAATGTTTACTGAGTTTACTGAGAATGTTTACTGATAGTTTACTGAGAATGTTTACTGAGATAGTTTACTGTGAATAGTTACTGAGATGATTTCCAATTTCATCCTGCAAAGGACATGAACTCATCATTTTTTATGGCTGCATAGTATTCCACGGTGTATATGTGCCACATTTTCTTAATCCAGTCTATCATTGTTGGACATTTGGGTTGGTTCCAGGTCTTTGCTATTGTGAATAATGCCGCAATAAACATATGTGTGCATGTGTCTTTATAGCAGCATGATTTACAGTCCTTTGGGTATATACCCAGTAATAGGATGGCTGGGTCAAATGGTATTTCTAGTTCTAGATCCCTGAGGAATTGCCACACTGACTTCCACAATGGTTGAACTAGTTTACAGTCCCACCAACAGTGTAAAAGTGTTCCTATTTCTCCACATCCTCTCCAGCACCTGTTGTTTCCTGATTTTTTAATGATTGCCATTCTAACTGGTGTGAGATGGTATCTCATTGTGGTTTTGATTTGCATTACTCTGATGGCCAGTGATGGTGAGCATTTTTTCATGTGTTTTTTGGCTGCATAAATGTCTTCTTTTGAGAAGTGTCTGTTCATGTCCTTTGCCCACTTTTTGATGGGGTTGTTTGTGTTTTTCTTGTAAATTTGTTGGAGTTGATTGTAGATTCTGGATATTAGCCCTTTGTCAGATGAGTAGGTTGCGAAAATTTTCTCCCATTTTGTAGGTTGCCTGTTCACTCTGATGGTAGTTTCTTTTGCTGTGCAGAAGCTCTTTAGTTTAATTAGATCCCATTTGTCAATTTTGGCTTTTGTTGCCATTGCTTTTGGTGTTTTAGACATGAAGTCCTTGCGCATGCCTATGTCCTGAATGGTAATGCCTAGGTTTTCTTCTAGGGTTTTTATGGTTTTAGGTCTAACATTTAAGTCTTTAATCCATCTTGAATTGATTTTTGTATAAGGTGTAAGAAAGGGATCCAGTTTCAGCTTTCTACATATGGCTAGCCAGTTTTCCCAGCACCATTTATTAAATAGGGAATCTTTCCCCATTTCTTGTTTTTGTCAGGTTTGTCAAAGATCAGATAGTTCTAGATATGTGGTGTTATTTCTGAGGGCTCTGTTCTGTTCCATTGATCTACATCTCTGTTTTGGTACCAGTACCATGCTGTTTTGGTTCCTGTAGCCTTGTAGTATAGTTTGAAGTCCGGTAGTGTGATGCCTCCAGCTTTGTTCTTTTGGCTTAGGATTGACTTGGCGATGCGGGCTCTTTTTTGGTTCCATATGAACTTTAAAGTAGTTTTTTCCAATTCTGTGAAGAAAGTCATTGGTAGCTTGATGGGGATGGCATTGAATCTATAAATTACCTTGGGCAGTATGGCCATTTTCACGATATTGATTCTTCCTACCCATGAGCATGGAATGTTCTTCCATTTGTTTGTATCCTCTTTTATTTCCTTGAGCAGTGGTTTGTAGTTCTCCTTGAAGAGGTTCTTTACATCCCTTGTAAGTTGGATTCCAAGGTATTTTATTCTCTTTGAAGCAATTGTGAATGGGAGTTCACTCATAATTTGGCTCTCTGTTTGTCTGTTGTTGATGTATAAGAATGCTTGTGATTTTTGTACATTGATTTTGTATCATGAGACTTTGCTGAAGTTGCTTATCAGCTTAAGGAGATTTTGGGCTGAGACAATGGGGTTTTCTAGATATACCATCATGCCGTCTGCAAACAGGGACAATTTGACTTCCTCTTTTCCTAATTGAATACCCTTTATTTCCTTCTCCTGCCTAATTGCCCTGGCCAGAAATTCCAACACTATGTTGAATAGGAGTGGTAAGAGAGGGCATCCCTGTCTTGTGCCAGTTTTCAAAGGGAATGCTTCCAGTTTTTGCCCATTCAGTATGATATTGGCTGTGGGTTTGTCATAGATAGCTCTTATTATTTTGAGATACATCCCATCAATACCTAATTTATTGAGAGTTTTTAGCATGAAGGGTTGTTGAATTTTGTCAAAGGCCTTTTCTGCATCTATTGAGATAATCATGTGGTTTTTGTCTTTGGTTCTGTTTATATGCTGGATTACATTTATTGATTTGCGTATATTGAACCAGCCTTGCATCCCAGGGATGAAGCCCACTTGATCATGATGGATAAGCTTTTTGATGTGCTGCTGGATTCGGTTTGCCAGTAATTTTATTGAGGATGTTTGCATCAATGTTCATCAAGGATATTGGTCTAAAATTCTCTTTTTTGGTTGTGTCTCTGCCAGGCTTTGGTATCAGGATGATGCTGGCCTCATAAAATGAGTTAGGGAGGATTCCCTCTTTTTCTATTGATTGGAATAGTTTCAGAAGGAATGGTACCAGTTCCTCCTTGTACCTCTGGTAGAATTTGGCTGTGAATCCATCTGGTCCTGGACTCTTTTTGGTTGGTAAGCTATTGATTATTGCCACAATTTCAGCTCCCGTTATTGGTCTATTCAGAGATTCAACTTCTTCCTGGTTTAGTCTTGGGAGAGTGTATGTGTTGAGGAATTTATCCATTTCTTCTAGATTTTCTAGTTTATTTGCATAGAGGTGTTTGTAATATTCTCTGATGGTAGT
Organism: Pongo abelii; assembly: GCF_028885655.2. NCBI lineage: Eukaryota > Metazoa > Chordata > Mammalia > Primates > Hominidae > Pongo > Pongo abelii. The sequence goes on from NC_071993.2 coordinate 77,546,678, forward strand.
TTGTATTTCTGTGGGATCGGTGGTGATATCCCCTTTATCATTTTTTATTGCATCTATTTGATTCCTCTCTCTTTTTTTCTTTATTAGTCTTGCTAGTGGTCTATCAATTTTGTTGATCCTTTCAAAAAACCAGCTCCTGGATTCATTAATTTCTTGAAGGGTTTTTTGTGTCTCTATTTCTTTCAGTTCTGCTCTGATTTTAGTCATTTCTTGCCTTCTGCTAGCTTTTGAATGTGTTTGCTCTTGCTTTTCTAGTTCTTTTAATTGTGATGTTAGGGTGTCAATTTTGGATCTTTCCTGCTTTCTCTTGTGGGCATTTAGTGCTATAAATTTCCCTCTACACACTGCTTTGAATGCATCCCAGAGATTCTGGTATGTTGTGTCTTGGTTCTCGTTGGTTTCAAAGAACATCTTTATTTCTGCCTTCATTTCGTTATGTACCCAGTAGTCATTCAGGAGCAGGTTGTTCAGTTTCCACGTAGTTGAGCTGTTTTGAGTGAGATTCTTAATCCTGAGTTCTAGCTTGATTGCACTGTGATCTGAGAGATAGTTTGTTATAATTTCTGTTCTTTTACATTTGCTGAGGAGAGCTTTACTTACAAGTATGTGTTCAATTTTGAAATAGGTGTGGTGTGGTGCTGAAAAAAATGTATATTCTGTTGATTTGGGGTGGAGAGTTCTGTAGATGTCTATTAGGTCTGCTTGGTGCAGAGCTGAGTTCAATTCCTGGGTATCCTTGTTGACTTTCTGTCTCGTTGATCTGTCTAATGTTGACAGTGGGGTGTTAAAGTCTCCCATTATTAATGTGTGGGAGTCTAAGTCTCTTTGTAGGTCACTCAGGACTTGCTTTATGAATCTGGGTGCTCCTGTATTGGGTGCATATATATTTAGGATAGTTAGCTCTTCTTGTTGAATTGATCCCTTTACCATTATGTAATGGCCTTCTTTGTCTCTTTTGATCTTTGTTGGTTTAAAGTCTATTTTATCTGAGACTAGGATTGCAACCCCTACCTTTTTTTGCTTTCCATTTCCTTGGTAGATCTTCCTCCATCCTTTTATTTTGAGTCTATGTGTATCTCTGCACGTGAGATGGGTTTCCTGAATACAGCACACTGATGGGTCATGACTCTTTATCCAATTTGCTAGTCTGTGTCTTTTAATTGGAGCATTTAGTCCATTTACATTTAATGTTAATATTGTTATGTGTGAATTTGATCCTGTCATTATGATGTTAGCTGGTTATTTTGCTTGTTAGTTGATGCAGTCTCTTCCTAGTCTCGATGTTCTTTACATTTTGGCATGATTTTGCAGCGGCTGGTACCGGTTGTGCCTTTCCATGTTTAGTGCTTCCTTCAGGAGCTCTTTTAGGGCAGGCCTGGTGGTGACAAAATCTCTCAGCATTTGCTTGTCTCTAAAGGATTTTATTTCTCCTTCACTTATGAAGCTTAGTTTGGCTGGATATGAAATTCTGGGTTGAAAATTCTTTTCTTTAAGAGTGTTGAATATTGGCCCCCACTCTCTTCTGGCTTGCAGAGTTTCTGCCGAGAGATCCGCTGTTAGTCTGATGGGCTTCCCTTTGAGGGTAACCCGACCTTTCTCTCTGGCTGCCCTTAACATTTTTTCCTTGATTTCAACTTTGGTGAATCTGACAATTATGTGTCTTGGAGTTGCTCTTCTTGAGGAGTATCTTTGTGGCGTTCTCTGTATTTCCTGAATCTGAATGTTGGCCTGCCTTACTAGACTGGGGAAGTTCTCCTGGATAATATCCTGCAGAGTGTTTTCCAACTTGGTTCCATTCTCCCCGTCACTTTCAGGTACACCAATCAGACGTAGATTTGGTCTTTTCACATAGTCCCATATTTCTTGGAGGCTTTGCTCGTTTCTTTTTATTCTTTTTTCTCTAAACTTCCCTTCTCACTTCATTTCATTCATTTCATCTTCCATCGCTGCTAATCTTTCTTCCATTTGATCACATCGGCTTCTGAGGCTTCTGCATTCTTCACGTAGTTCTCGAGCCTTGGTTTTCAGCTCCATCAGCTCCTTTAAGCACTTCTCTGTATTGGTTATTCTAGTTATACATTCTTCTAAATTTTTTTCAAAGTTTTCAACTTCTTTGCCTTGGTTTGAATATCCTCCCGTACCTCGGAGTAATTTGATCGTCTGAAGCCTTCTTCTCTCAGCTCGTCAGAGTCATTCTCCGTCCAGCTTTGTTCCATTGCTGGTGAGGAACTGCGTTCCTTTGGAGGAGGAGAGGCGCTCTGCTTTTTAGAGTTTCCAGTTTTTCTGCTCTGTTTTTTCCCCATCTTTGTGGTTTTATCTACTTTTGGTCTTTGATGATGGTGATGTACAGATGGGTTTTTGGTGTGGATGTCCTTTCTGTTTGTTAGTTTTCCTTCTAACAGACAGGACCCTCAGCTCCAGGTCTGTTGGAGTTTGCTAGAGGTCCACTCCAGACCCTGTTTGCCTGGGTGTCAGCAGCGGTGGCTGCAGAACTGCAGATTTACATGAACTGCGAATGCTGCTGTCTGATTGTTCCTCTGGAAGTTTTGTCTCAGAGGAGTACCCGGCTATGTGAGGTGTCAGTCTGGCCTACTGGGGGGTGCCTCACAGTTAGGCTGCTCGGGGATCAGGGGTCAGGGACCCACTTGAGGAGGCAGTCTGCCTGTTCTCAGATCTCCAGCTGCGTGCTCTCTTCAAAGCTGTCAGACAGGGACATTTAAGTCTGCAGAGGTTACTGCTGTCTTTTTGTTGGTCTGTGCCCTGCCCCCAGAGGTGGAGCCTACAGAGGCAGGCAGGCCTCCTTGAGCTGTGGTGGGCTCCACCCAGTTCGAGCTTCCCGGCTGCTTTGTTTACCTAAGCAAGACTGGGCAATGGCGGGCGCCCCTCCCCCAGCCTCGCTGCCGCCTTGCAGTTTGATCTCAGACTGCTGTGCTAGCAATCAGCGAGACTCCGTGGGCGTAGGCCCCTCTGAGCCAGCTGCGGGATATAATCTCCTGGTGCGCTGTTTTTTAAGCCCGTCGGAAAAGGGCTGTATTCGGGTGGAAGTGACCCGATTTTCCAGGTGCCGTCTGTCACTCCTTTCTTTGACCAGGAAAGGGAAGTCCCTGACCCCTTGTGCTTCCTGAGTGAGGCAATGCCTGGCCCTTCTTCGGCTCGCGCACGGTGCGCGCACCCACTGACCTGCGCCCACTGTCTGGCACTCCCTAGTGAGATGAACCTGGTACCTCAGATGGAAATGCAGAAATCACCCGTCTTCTGCGTCGCTCATGCTGGGAGCTGTAGACCGGAGCTGTTCCTATTCGGCCATCTTGGCTCCTCTCCCTCTTCTAAGCTTTCTTGAGCTTAAATCAAAAATAGTTTAACTCAGTTGATTATACAGCACTTGGTATTAAGATAGTGGGTATTGCGCAGGTGGGTGGAGAAAAGCAGATGTGATGGAGGGTCTCTGTGGGTATGTGGAAGTAAAGAGGTAATTTATGTCTCCTCTCCCACCATAACCAAATACCTTGTAGGAACCAGAGATACTGTGTTATTTTTCCATAGCTTTCCTTTGAGTGTCTGTTTTAATAAAACTGTGAGTGACAATGTTGTAAAAAAGAGTCTTAAGGAAATTTTGATACATATCCCCCAAAGCATTGATAGCACCTCAACTTCGACACCTCATGATACTATTTTCATGTTTTTTCCCTAATTTTTATTACTTTCAGTAGGAAAGTGGCTTTCTTGTTCAATTTAAATCAGTGAGTCAAAAGGAAGGATGGCTTGGGGTTGCTAGTGTTTGTTTGCAAGACTATGAACTCCGTAAGAGCAGAAAATTTTATAATTTTAAAATTCAACTCTTATATCTTCTTCACATAGAGCCTATAATTTTGTTAGGTACTCACTATTTTTTTTTTTTTTTGATAAAAAATGAATGACCAAGGTGAATGGCCAGGATGAGGGATATATCAATAGCATCTTTGTAGCGGTGAAAACATAGCTAGCCAGTAGGAGTACAGAGCTAATTGCTGGAGTTCTGTAGGGATTCTTCAGCCCCTTCCTCCATTCTCTCTGTTGATCAACTGACTTGACTACAGGTCAGTTCTACTGAGGCCAAGGCTGTTTGACTCTATGTCCTAATGCTGACAGGTTTGAAGAGTTGAGGTCTTTGTTTGTCAGTCTAGAGCCTAACATTGGACATCACTTCAAGAATAATAACCAACATTTATTTAGCCCATACCAACTATGAAGCATTTACATGACTTTACATATATTTACTTGTATGTATTATCCTATTTTATCCTCACAGCAACCCTGGGAGTGATGTGTACTATTCTGATCCCTGTTTTACAGAAGGAAGCTGAGGCATAGAGAGGCAGAATAATTTGCCTCAAGCCATTCAGATAAAGTGACAAATGGGATTGAAATCTAGGTAGTCTGATTTCAGAGTCCTGTGATCTTAATCATTTCCTTTTACTATCTGGTTTATCAGCTGAATATATGTAACTGTGTGAAACTCACATTGCCACTCATGTGGAGGTCAGTGACTAAAAACATTTTCATTACAATTATTATAACTATTTAGGGTTTAACAAGAAAAGTAACAGAAAATTCAAAAGTACTTCAAAATCGGCCATTTTCATTCTTTCAAATATGTTCTGATTCCACAGTAAGCAAATTCACACCAAGAATTTGGAGCATTAGAATTATTTTTTAATTTAACTGACTATCTTCATTTAATTGGTATTTTTAAAAATTGGTTTTCTCTTTCTTGGGTAATGCATAAATCTTCAAAGGAGTAACCTAATGCACTCCAATTCAAATATTAATAAAATGATTTCAATAAATGGTTTTCAGCAATTGTACAAAATATGGATCAAATAGCTTTTGTGATATTGTTATTGCATCATATTTTAACTATAAAAATGCAATTAATGCTCTTATAGCATATTTTATGGGGTTAATTTCCAGAAGAATTACAGTTAAACTAATGTTTCTCTAGTAAATACTTAGGAATAATTGAATTTGCAATTTGGTTCTTAATTTATACTGATAATTGCTTCCTACAAAAAGACATCTCTAATTGTAATCAAAGAATATCCTCTCTCCTTTGTTTAAACAGCTTCTCCCAAGAAATCCAAGTCCTGTTTTAAAACACAAAACAACTCAAACAAAAGCATTCTTAATGGAAACTTCTAATAGAAAAGCTTTATCATTAGCCATGAAGTTATCCACTTGAGTAATCAAATAATATTTAAGAAAGCTTCATTTAGAGAAATTTTATGTTTCATAGATTGAGAAATATAAATCAAACTGCCAATTTCTGGTTGGCAGTTCTCTTTGAATCTGGTGGGCACACTCTGTGGTAGACAGAATTCAGATGTCTCTGCAAGATTCCCATTCCTGGTTATAATCAAATACTAACCTAGGTAATGTTGTGAAGGAATTTTGAATATGAAACTAATATTACTAATCATTGACGTTTAAAGAAAAAGGAGATTAGCCTAGATTATCCAGGTGAGATCAATGTAATCACATGAGCCCTTTAAGGGCAGAATCAGAGAGCAGAAAATCAGTTGGTGAGGGGAGCCTAGAAGAGAAGAGGTAGAAGGGGAGGTCAGAAGGATTTAAAATGTGAGAAGGACACAACCTATAGTTGCTGCCTTTAAGATGGAGGAAGGGGACCCTGAGTCAAGGAAAGTGACTGATCTCTGGAAGTTAAGACCCATCCCTGGAGAACAGCCCCAAGGAAATGGGGATGTCAGTTCTGTGGTAGCATGGAACTGAATTCAGCCACTGACCTGATGGGCGTGGAAGTACGTTCTTTGCTCAGACCTTCAAATAAGAGCCCAGGCTGGCCAACAACTGGATTTGGACCTTTTAGACCTCAGCAATCAGCTGAAGCCAGCCAGATTTCTGACCTATAGAACTGAGAACAAATACATTTTTGTCGTGGTAAGCTGTTGGGTTTGTGGTAATTTCTTATGGCAACAATAGCAAACTAATGCGTATCCCCCCCATAGTGGACATATTCCTCTCATAATGTTGCCATAACTGTCAGAAACAACTGAAAGAAGACCTTAAAGAATGTTTAGGGAAAGGGAGATTTCTATACTATGAATCTCAAATGTTCCTTGTTCAATTTTTTTTTTCAATTCTCCATATTGGATCAGCTTTGATTTAGAAGAAATCTCAAAGTTTATTCTATTTTTCATGCAATTGTTTTTAACCCCCCTTCCTCCCCTCACCCTCACTGCCTCACTGTGTTGCTGACAGCATTTATGAACCTCAGCATTCTGTACCTCTAAGGGCTGTAAGATTGCAGCAGAATAAACTCTATTTAATTAACTATACATTGACAGTATTTTAAAGATGAATCCTCTCTTTACCTCCTCAATAGATTTTATCAAAGCTTGGAAGATTCATGCTCAAAGGGACTGCAATATGCAGAGCCCTCTGTGAAAGGAGTGTTCCTGTCCCATCCTCCACCCAGTGTTCCCTTTCCTTAACTGAAAACAGCTACCAGTAAGGAGGAGCTGTGGGTAAACATGGCAGTTGAATGGAGAAATGGAAACTTTAGGGTTTTTTTTAACTTTAGATTTCTTTTTTTTTTTTTTTGACAGAAGTCTCGCTCTGTCACCCAGGCTGGAGTACAGTGGTGTGATCTCGGCTCACTGCAACCTTCGCCTCCTGCTTCAAGTGATTCTTGTGCCTCAGCCTCCCGAGTAGCTGGGACTACTGGGACTACAGGCGCACACCACCATGCCTGGCTAATTTTGTATTTTTAGTAGAGATGGGGTTTCACCATGTTGGCCAGGATGGTCTCGAACTCCTGACCTCAAGTGATCCATTAGCCTCGGCCTCCCAAAGTTCTGGGATTACAAACGTGAGCCACCGCGCTCGGTCAACTTTAGATTTCTTTTAACATGATCTGCTATGACAAACAAACAACTTATTATAATATGAAATATTTTAGATACACAAAAAGGCCTTGAGAATAATGAATGAACACCTGTGTTAACACCAAGCATACAACATATTATAAAAATAATTGAGGCTTAATTTGTTCTCTGCCCTCTCTCAGATTATTTAATGTTATTTCAAGTAATTGAGTTGTATAAGAGATTTAGAATATTGGAACATATATATTCAGTATATGGATAATATCCAAGCTATAAAAATATACCACCATCAAATAGCATACAAATGGCTCATTTAGATAATTTGGTAATCCAGTTTTTATCCAAGTAGTCAGTGTGTTTTTAATGTAGTCAAAATGTCTAATTTGAGAACTTTGCACAATGAGATATATATATATAGAATATATATATGAGATATTTTATTATTTATTTATTTTTGAGACAGGGCCTGACTCTGTCGCCCAGGCTGGAGTGCAGTGGTGCAATCTCAGCTCACTGCAAACTCCACCTCCCAGGTTTAAGCGATTCTCATGCCTCAGCCTCCCAAATAGCTGGGATTACAGACGTGCACCACCCTGCCCGGTTAATTTTTGTATTATTAGTAGAGACGGGTTTTGCCATGTTGGCCAGGCTGGTCTCAAACTTCTGGCCTCAAGTGATCCGCCCACCTCGACCTCCCAAAGTGCTGGGATTACAGACATGAGCCACTGCATCCGGCCAATATATTTTATATATAAGATTATATATCTTTGAATATATATGTGTATGTATGTATATATGTGGATGTGTATCTCACACACACACACACACACACAAACATATATGAGAGTTGGGAAAAAAGTTTTAGGAACCCATCCTGATAAGTATATCTGCTTTCAAATGATTTTAATTTGTGAAAATGGAAACAGCCTCCTCATTCTAAAGAAACATGACCTTGTAATCCTACTTTTTGCAGACATATTTCTCTTTTATGTTTCCTATTATATTCCTCTATATAGTTTCCTTTTCCATCATCAGTTCTTAATTTCCTTATTACTTAGCAAAAACGTTATTTCTTAGTGATAAATTAGTAAATTGAGTGTTGGAAAGAAACTCTTTTAATATACCCTTATTAGAAGAAAGCATTTAACTCTTTTAATATACCCTTATTAGAAGCAAGCATTTAAAACAATCTGTAAACCTGGGCTAGGGTGTGAGTGAATGATTCATGATCCTTTCATCAATTTGATTTGATAGTGAGTAGTCTGTTATTAGTAAATCAAACAATTTATTTTTATCGTCTTCTGTGATACTTTAATGGGCAGCTATGGGCACTATAAGAGTATATGCTTCAACCCTGGGAGTTTATAATCTTTTTTTGAAAAGTTAAGGCATATGCCCATGAAAACAAACAGAGCAAGAGCCAACTAGATGTAACTGACAAATACTGTTACAGGGAGAAATGCAGTCAATAGAATGTTTAAGCTGTGCTGGGAAGAGATGTCTGTACAGACTACTAAAAAGAGCCTCTTAAGTATAGAGAAATTGGAGTAGTAATGAGAGTGAGCCAGCACAGAATTATTACAGAAAAACAAAAAACTAAATCTTGCTTCTTTGTTCACTTGGCTTACTAGGCTGTTAGAAAGTATACTAGAGCCACGCAATCTGGATTTCGGTGAGACACTTGACATTCTTTCTCAGAGTGTACAAATAAAAAAAAATAGAAAACTATGGATTTTATGTAAGGAAATGTACAGTTAGTAACATTAATACTTGGATGAAGAAATGTTAGTGAAAACATACTGCTGAAACTTTAACACAGAATGGAAAAGTTGTGTGCGGGACAATATTCTCAGCCCTGTTCTCTTAACGTTGTTTCTGCAAATTACTCGCATGAGAAATCAAGGTGATAGGAGATAAAATTTGCAAATAATCAGAGCTTCAGAAAATAATGAATGTATTACATTCCAAAATATCTGGACAGGCAGGAATAGATAAAACCTAACAAGGGCAATTTTATCAGAAATAAATTTAACCTTGTGCTCTTATAGTAACAAAATTAGGCAAAAGAAAAAATACTACTCTTCAAAAACAAAAACAAACCAATCATCCAACCAACCAAACACACTGGAAACCTCACGGTAGTGAAAATACCTTTCAACAGTTGTACAAGTACGATAGATAGGTAGGTAGTTTTAAGGATTGTGCTTGACTATAGCCTCAACAGGGGTTAATAGTATGATTCTCTGATAAAATAGCTAATGTGCTAGTGTGATCTTAGGCTATATCACTGTTTCTCAACCTTTTTTTAAAAACTATCATCCCTTTAAGGAGTCCCTAAAAATGTTTTTTCTGATCACTTCCGCAATGAAATTTGAATACCACAGATATTTGTTAAGTACATAACACATCTGTTAATGTACTTTATGTACATTATATGTGCTTTATACATTTAAAAAGTAAGATTTTTTTCCCCCAAGAACCAGTTTTCAGCCTCTTGGGGGTGATATCACTCCTTTTGAGAATTTATGGGCTTTATTTAATAGAGAATATTCTAGAAAGAAGAAAGAAAAATTTTGTTCTTAGCAGTCCTTACAATAATGTGTTCAATTCTGAATACCATATTTTAAGACATATTTTAAAACCTAATGGCATATAAAGGAGAACAATTAAGAAAGATAGCACAACATGAAGAAATTTTAAAGGCAAGAAATGGTTATTCTGGGGAAAATGCAAAAAAGGGGTCCTTATACCTATGTTCAAGTATATAAGAGACTCTTATATGACAAAAGTGATCAATTTTTTAACAGTTGCTTTAGGAAAACATTTTAGCTAAATATTATAAGTTATTTAATCCAAAGTATCCAAAGATGGAATAGGCTGCTTCATTAGGAGTTTTCTTTGTTACTGAAGTACTTGACCCTGTGGTGGGGAACATGGTAGAAAAAAGTCAAACCCTGAATGGACAGGATGATTTTAGCATCTCTTTCATTCCTGAAATTCTGTAATACCAGGCAGCAAATGAATTGAATCTTGAAGGAGAAGACAGAGTTAGATGTGCTCAGAGGATCTCATACTCCAAAGTAGACAGTCTGGCTTAAGAAAATACATGGAAGTCAGGGCAAACGAACTTGGCTTCTACTGTCTGCTCTGTCCAGAATTCCCTGTTTGGCCCCAACTGGTTACCAACATCCAGGGGCCTGTTTTCTCACCTGCAATGTGTTGGACTTATATTAGATTGTGTTTATCTTTTCTAGTTCTAGAAAGCTAAGATTCTGTGACTCAATTTTCTAACCTTCCCCACCAGCTCAAGCAATTCACAAAGTACTTAAAAATCATAAACCAGCTGTTTTGGCCTTTGAGTTGTCATATGTGACAAAAATATCATTTTTTGGAAAGTGTAATCTCTGAGAATAGTTTAGAAAGGTGAAGGGAAAAAAATTTATAAAACAAAAGAGGTGTTTTATGATTAAAAAGAAGTTATGATCATATAAAAATATTGCTAGTCAGGAATTTCTGACACTGTCATCTCTCCACAGCTGAGGATCTTTCATACTTTTAGAACATCAGGCCTTTAAATCCTCAGTGGACAAATGTGGCCTTACTGGCCTATGCTGGCATTGAAATAGATGGGTTGGGGAAGTTAGACAATGTTTATAAGAATCCATCAATTGACTTTTTCAGACTCATGACTGGGTAAAGATTCTCAGATATTTATGTTGTTTAAATCTAAGCCTATACAAAGAATGTCTGAAATAAAAAAGAATACAAAGACAGAGATAAAATTGTGTGACTTTTGCATTTGCAGGAATCATCATTGAAATGACAGCATACAAAGGGCTTTACTATGTAAAATACCAAAAGAGTTGTTGCTTTTGTTGTTATTATTATGTGTTGACTTGATTTCTTTGACTCTGATTCACATCCTGAAGGGTCTGGCAGAAATCCAATGCTTTTTATCCTCCATGAACCAATTCTTACACCCATTTTAGTCCAATTTTGTTCATGTTTTTCTCCTCTGAGCTGAAATAAGCTTCATTAGCTGAAAAGGTAGAACATTTATATGAAATAGTAGAAATTGGGGAAGCTGGGAGAGGGCACCATGATATGATGGCAAGAGAAGACCTTGTGTTGGCAGTGTGACCTTGGATAAGTCACTTAACCTGTCTGACCTGTTTTCTTACTTGTTATTCAGAGTAACTACATTGGCCCAGCCAATCTTTTTTACATAATTCTTTATCTGCTCTGTGTATTTGTATTAAATCACTGGGAGAGTCCTTACAAAATAGAGATATCTGGGTCCTATCCAGTTTGTAGGAAGGTCTGGATCTCTGTTTTTTTTTTTTTTTTAATTTTTTCAGGTGACTCATATTCAGCCAGGGTGGATGAGCAAAGCTTTATAATATTGTTTTAAGGACAAAATTGAATAATATTATCAAAGGATCCTGAAAGGCATTGTTTCAATGAGCATTTCCCAGTGAGAAATATCAGTGAGAGAGATTTTTTTTCCATGGGATTTTTCTTCCTAGCAACATCAGCTTCTGGGCTGATTGCTATGTTCTGCTCCCTACCGGGAAGAGTAGGAGAGACAGAACATACCTAGATGATTCCAGTCAGTTAACAGTCATGTTTCTAGATTTCAGGCTTGTCGTAGTCATGGCACCAAAGATAATGAGCCTGTATCTGTCATTTCCCAAAGGGACTGACAAGGCTCACAACTACTAGGCTAGCTTCATCCAACCCCACAACTAGATCAGAGGCCAAGATCTTCTTTTCTCTGCATGGAGATGGGACCAATATTCATGAAGGTCTCTGCCAGTAACTTACATACAGAGCTCCAAACGTTTCCTAAAATTATTCCTTTTATGGTTGGTAAATTTAGGGTCTTCAAGCTGTGCTCAATTATGTGACTTAGTTAGTGCTATAAATCTGATTGACACTTTTTAAAAAAACTATTTGAGATGTGACAGGGCAAGAGTATCAGGAGCTTTCATTTTATTATTCTATGGCAACCCTATAAATATTCATATAAAAGTGTCTGGTGGAGATTAAACTTCTGATAAGTATTCAACAGGACAGAGAATAAAGATTAACCTTTTGTATAAAAGATTAACCTTTTGTATATGATAAAAAATTAATATAAAATATAAAATTAGTACAGAAGACATTTGGCAGGATAGGTATAGGCTGAATTTGTATGTTGAAATGGCTACAGAGGTTCTAATCTTATATTAAGGGGAACAAAAGAATAACTGGCAAAAAATTTTACTTTTTAAGGTGACAAAGAGAGAAAATATAAGTAATAGCAGTCTTTGTCCAACTAGAAAAAATTCTTTGGAGACTAATGCTAATTTAAAAATGGGAAAACTATGTTTAATTCACAGTGTAACAATTTTATAAGATTTTATAAGTATGCATAGGTTTCTGCATTCTAAAGGACAATCTTTTCTTAATTTTGCTCTAAGTATTCACTGGTTACAAGACTTTAACTTGGTGTACAGAATTGAACTCTGATTAACTTTTTAGAGTCATGTTCTGATTGATTCAGTGATTCTTTCAACACTAGCAATAGAAAACAAGAGATAAAAATCTCAATCTTCTTAGAAGTTAGTTTCCAGTAGAGTGGGAGAGAAAGGCAACAAACTGGAGAGATACAAAATAACTGCTTTTATTCATTTGTAATGTGTCAGGTGGTCTTAAGCCTAGGTGAAAAGCAAAGTGGGAAAGGCATAATTGGGTTACTGGTGAGGAATTTTTTTTTTTTTTTTTTTTTTTTGTAAAAAGCAAAAACCTTTTTAAGTGGACATTTTTGCATAGAAGTAAGAAACTAAGTGAGAAAGTCATGAAAATATCCTGGACAAATTTGGAGAAGGATGGTCCCAAAGAGTGGGAAGAGTAAATTCTGAGGTATGTGAAAGGGACATAAGGGGAACGGTGCATTGGTTTGGGAGTTGATGGTCATGATTGGGGAGGGGCCAGCTTTTAGGCCATTGTAAAGACATTGTTAATTATTCTGAAAAAAGGGGGAATCATTAGAGGTTTTAGATGGAGAAGTAACATGATCTGACCTTTTAACAGATCATTCTGGCTGTTGTATGGAGAATAGATTATAGTAAGATAAGACTGGTACTTTATTATAACAGCCCTAGGAAACTCAAACAGCAATTAAGGTGAGGACTAAGAATGTGTCATTGGATTCAGCTCCCGGAGGTCAGTGGTGAATTAGACAGAAGCAATTTCAGTGAAGAAGGGTCAAAATCTTGACTGGAGTGGGTTCAAGAAAGGAAAGACCATAGAATGAATTGAAAGTAGTAAGTAGGTAAATATTTTAAGCAGGATTTATGTGAAGGAGGAAACAAATAAATGAAATTATACTTGAAGGTAGATATGAGACCAAAGGAGGCATTTTTCTCCTTCCTTTCCCTGCTTTTTCCCTCCTCCCCTCCTTCTCTCTCTCTTTCTCTCTCAGATGAAAATATTGCTACATGATTGAATGCTGATGGAAATAATCTATTAGAGAAGATAAATTTGAGGATCTTGAAGGAGGGAAGCAGACAACAATTGTAGTAGAAATACACCTAAGAGGCAAAAGGAGATGGGATCTGGTGCTTAAGAGGAAGGACTGGCCTTAGGACTGAGACAGAAAGGACAGAGGAAGGAAGGACATGGGCATAGACTGGGAGAGTGAATAGATGTTAAGAAAGTAAGGAGAAGAGCTCTTCCAGTTGCTTCTATTTGTTAATGAAAGGGGAAGAAAGTTTACCTACAAAAACAAAAGAAAATGGTAGGGTTGTTGCATATTTAAGAGGAGAAGAAAAGTTAGGAGATGGTCATCTAGGACAGTGGGGAAGTTCCAGAGAAATGTAGTAGGATTGCAGGTGTATGCTAAACGCCCTCTTAAAGTTAGTGATTATGAATTCAGAGAGACCAGTAAGCAAATTGTATATGTTTTGTCACTGCAAGAATGTATGTCTTAATTAATTGATTAATGTTGTTAAGGATACCAATGTCTCCATTGTTTTAAGAAAAGTTAATTTAGCAGCAGAATTTTAGTAGAATGTATTTTCCCCATGAATTAGAGTTGCCAGATAAAATAGAGAAGACTCTGTTAGATTTGAATTTTAGATAAGCAACAATTCGTTTTTAAGCATATGTTTTCTACTTTCTAAAGTTCTCGGATTTAATACCTGCAAATGTAGAGGTCACTTGAGGCGTCCAGAACTTTTTAATTTTATAATGTGTATGGATGGTGAGCAGTGCACCAGTTTTTGAACCAGACTTTTTGAAGCTGCGTGAAATTTTTACAAACTAACTTGTGAGCTGAATTGTAATTCTGCCAAAAGTTGATTCAACTGTTTAACATTTTCACTAAAAATTAATAAGAAATGTTGAGGCACTTAAATCTCTTACCTTGCTGCTTTTGCCATCTCTCTGGGAACATTTACCCTGTTGGCAGACTCTCAGCAATTTTACATTAATCTCTTCAGTGATAAAGGCTGCATTAACAACCTTCAGGCTACTAAAAGTTAGCCCTCGAGCAATAGTGTACATTGTACATAGTTGTTGGTTTTTTATTTTGTTTTTGTTTTGTTTTGTTTTGGTGCACTTAAAACCGTGGAGACCAAGAGGGGATATGAGAGTAGAGATCAATCCTTTATACCTCAAGACTTACTTCTTCTGCCTTATGAAGTTGTTTTTAACTAATATAAATGTTTTAAGAGGATTAAAAAAGAAAATGACATTTGATATGGGTTGGCTGTGTCCTCACCAAAATCTCAACTGGAGTTGTATCTCCCAGAATCCCCACGTGTTGTGGGAGGGATTTGAATCATAGGGGGCGGTCTTTCCCATGCTATTCTCGTGATAGCGTATAAGTCTCACAAGAACCGATGGGTTTATCAGGGGTTTCTGCTTTTGCTTCTTCCCCATTTTCTCTTGCCACCACCATTTAAGAAGTGCCTTTTGCCTCCCGCCATGATTCTGAGGCCTCCCAGCCATGTGGAACTATAAGTCCAATTAAGCTTCTTTTTCTTCCCAGTCTCAGGCATGTCTTTATCAGCAGTATGAAAATGGACTAATACAATATTAGATTCTAAAATTGGCAGAATTGAAAATAGTGATATGAATGGTCTAATATGACTGATCCAATTGTTTAGTATCAAAAATATATATTTCAGTTGGCTTATGAATAATAATTATAGCTATAATTTATTCAGTATTTACTATGTACTAGGCACTGTACTGAGCACTTAACATACCAAACTCTAACAAAAACACACTAAGAACTCATTAATTCACTCAACCAATATTAGTTGCCCTAGGCCTTGGGAAAATATTGAATAAAATATACAGAAATCCCTGATCCCATGGAGCTTACATTTTAATGGGCAAAAGTCAATGAATAAGAAATAAATATATTAGATGGTGATAAGTGTTTTGGAGAGAAAATAAAGCAGGAAATGGGGATATGGGATAACAAGAGTAGAGATCAATTTTAAATAGGGAGGTGAAGGAAGACGTCTCTGAGGTTTGAGCAAAAACCTGAAAAGAATTAAAGAAGCGATACATGTTATCAGCTGAGGAAAAATCATACTAGGGAGAATAAATAGCAAGTTAAAATTCCTGGGTGAAAAGCATACCTTCTATGTTGAAGGAATTTATGATAAATTTTGTATGCATTCATACTTTCTTATCAGGGACCTTTTGTAACCAACCATGTATTTATGAGATGACAAGTTGGTCACTGATTCTTGCAAGGCTCAATCCCATAACTTTGTCTCACTAGCACAACTCTAAGAACTACAGCAGTATGAAATTTGTTCCTAAAGAAATAGGGATGTCCCACCTAATCTTAGAGTTATCATAAGTTAAGAGGTTGGAGGCATATCACAAATTAGGCTATCTTATCTGCCTCATGGATCAAAAACCAGTCAGTTAAAAGACTATCAAGTAATATTTTAGTGATTTCACAGAAGAACCACACTGGCATCTTGAGGTACACAAGTAGAAACAGCGCAAAGCCCCTTTCTCCATTCTTTTAGTCAATGAGCAGTCACCAGTTGTATGAGCAAATGGGCAGGGAAGATCTTGGAACCCATGTGCATAGGTTAATTCCCTATTCTCTCTTAGATTGAGGAATAGGCTGGGCACAGTGGCTCATGCTTGTAATACCAGCAATTTGGGAGACTAAGGCAGAAGGATCTTTTGAGGCCAGGAGTTTGAGACCATCCTGGACAACTTAGTGAGACCCTGTCACTATGAAAAAAAAAAAAAAACAGGAATATTGTCAATATTGTCATAATGATATTTTGACTCCTAGATCCTAGAAGTACTCTATTTTCATTAAATCTCCTAGGGTCTTAGTCTATTTGGGCTGCTATAAAACAATACCATAAAGTGGGTCGCTTATAAACAGCAGAAGCTTATTTCTTACAGTTCTGGAGGCTGGGAAGTCTAAGATCAAACCTCAGGCAGATTTGATGTCTGGTGAGGGCCCGCTTTCTGGTTCATAGATAATACTTTCTAACTGTGTCCTCACATGGCAGAAGAGATAAACTTGCTCCCTTGGGACTCTTTCATAAAGCCACTAAACCCATTCATGAGGGCTCTGCTCTCATTAACCAGCCACCTCCCAAAGGTCCCATCTCCTAATACCATCACCTTGGGGGTTAGGATTTAAACATGTGAATATTTGTAAAAAACAAACATTCAGACCATAGCAGCTCCACTTTAGGCATTTAAATATTTCTTGTAAGTACACAATATGTCTTTCTAAGTCTTTTCTAACAATAGCCTGTTAGAAAATATAATAGAAGCAAAGATCTCAGTTACAAAACTCAGCTCCTTCTAAACAAAACTTAAGCTCCTTCTAAAAATCTTTGTATGGTTCTCTTCCTCACTTATACAGATCTCTCCTCAGTTACCTCCTCAGCGAGACCTTCTCTCCCCATCTAAATACCTAGTCAGTTTCTATCTTATTATTGTGCTTCATTTTTTATTTGAGCATTGTATATCTGAAGTTAAATTGAACTATATGTGTGTGTGTGTGTGTGTGTGTGTTTTCTTAATTATTTTTTGTCTCCCTAACTAAAATGTAAAGTGCTTAAGGTATGGAAAATTTTCTTGTTCAATGATATAGCCCCAGTTCTTAGAAGAGTTTCAGGTACATCATAAGCATTTAATAAATATTCATTCAGTGAATACATGTTGAATGAGTGAATAAATGAATGACTATGACTGAGAAGAAAAAAACTGCTGGGCATGGTGGCTTACACTTATAATCCCAGCACTTTGGGAGGCTGAAGCAGGGGTATCACTTGAGGAGTTCGAGACCAGCCTGGCCAACATGACAAAACCCTGCCTCTACTAAAATTACAAAAATTAGCCAGGTTTGGTGGTGGGTGCCTGTAGTCCCAGCTACTCAGGTGGCTGAGGCATGAGAATCGCTTGAACCCGTGAGGCACAGGTTGCAGTCAACTGTGGTCAGGCCACTGCACTCCAACCTGGGCAACAGAGTGAGACCCTGTCTCCAAAAAATATTTTAGAAAAGACAGAGAAGGCCAGGCTGCAGGCAGATGATTAGGCTACCTTCCATTTGTCACACCTCTTCTTTTCTCAGCTTTTTACTTCTTTTGTGTTTGTATACAAACTCTCCAATGCTGGCACTTGACAGTAGCCTCACTCATTGGCTTTGTCAAAAAGATGTGATAACACAGAACATTGACCTCCTCTCATATATTTTCACTGAGGCAGAATAATTCCCCCACTGAGTTGTTCAGGAATTTTAAAAGGTAGTTTATTCTCTCATATCTTTTTAGTTACATAATCTTGATTATCACATCACTTAAATTTTTATTTATTTATTTTTTTCTTAATTGCTCATTCCAGAAATAGTGTCTCATAAAAACAAGATTTTAGAGTTGGAAAGGATTTTAGAGAGTATCCAATCTAGCTCTTGATTTTCAAATGAAGAAATGGATGCAGAGAGAGACAGGGAGAGAGAGAGAGAGAATTTTCTAGTCATTGACAAGTGATGGAAATCAGACTCAAGTCCAGGTCTCCCAGACAAGTTACTAGAGTACTAGAGTTGGGTGAAAGTTGTGAAAACAATAACAGCAAAAACAATAAAGTAGCAATGTTTCTCTCCCTGTTCATCAGACAGATTAATGTAAATTGAAAGGGACACACATCTCCACATCTCCATGGTGAGTATCCACATCTCCATCTTTGTTTTACACTATAGCTACTCACTGCCAAAATTGCTGATTGGGTTTGCTTCCAACAATCAGCAAAAAAAGTACAAGGACCTAAGTGTAAATATTTCAGCTGTGATATTGCCATGTTCGATTTCCCTCTCAAAATTCTTAATAACCAGGGTTTAATTGCATGACTGCCTTCCCATACGATAGCTTTGTAATAATTTGAAGCAAAAAGTAAAACTATCTGATTTTCAGGTAGCAAAATTGCGGAGGTATTTTAAACAATATTTAGTGACTAAGATTGCTGTATGTTATTGAAAAATGGGTGGAAATCTATTCTCAATTAATAAAATAAAAATTATAAAGCAGCAGGCATGCAGTAGTTTACAAAGATGAAAGTGTGTAAGTACATTGCTCAGTAATATAGGGTCTGATTTGAGAGAAATTGCAAAGACGACAGCTGTTGAAGAAGACAAATCAAGGAGAGAAGTCCCTGAAATAAAGAGTCAGGAATTTGTCATTTGCTTCGGATTGGATGGTGTAAACTTTACTGTACATATTAGTGGCTGCATGTGATGCCCATGGATCATAATGGATTGGGATGTGTATTGTTTTTAACTGTGGCATCCTAACATTCTACACAAACAGGTAAACAAACAATACCACATTGAAGAACAGGAGCAAGAACACAGTAAGGTTGCTATAAGATTAAAGAATGAGATCTGCTTTATAAAGAAAGGCTCTCTAAGGCAAGTCAGGATCAAAACTTAAAATTTGCTATCTAAAACCTGTAGAGAATATTAATCTTTTCAATAAATCGGGCAGCAAAATCAAGGTTACAATGTCAAATAAAATATGGCATGAACCTTCTTTTGGCATCAGGTCCAAGCAGAGACCATCTTAACTTCTTAACATGCAGCTTCCTCGTGCCATTCTCTTAAGAGAGAGAGAAAATAAAATCTTCTCATTAAAACTGGCACTGCATCAGAAACACTGACCTCTACACAGAGAAAAACTTCAAATTTTCTTATTTGAGCTCTCTGCATGAAAGTGCAAGAGTATGAAGCGTGGGGACATATGGATTATCTTTTCTTTTTTTAAAGTTTTAAAAATGATAATTTTGGCAGGAAACAGTTTTACAATTGTCAGAAGAATATTTTTTCTTACTCTTGGGAAGGGGCTACATTGCAAAAAAAACAAAAACAAAAACAAAAAACAAAAAACAACAACAAAAACACTCTCTCCTTTCCTCTCTCTTCCCCCCAACATCTGAATTTATTATAGCCCTCGAAGCAATTGAAAAGCCCAGGTCTAGCAGTCCTGGCAGAGCATTATGTCTTATCTGTTATATCCAAATATTGTCATGACATGGATCCAAGTGCTTCATGTATCTGCCAACGTGCTTACTCTGGGGAGAAAATAAAAAAGTAAATGTTTATTGGGGTTAATAAAATGCACACTAGAGGCAGACTTTCAGTGTTAGAATGGGTGTTGAACTTTACATAAACTAGCAAGTCCTCTCTCACCTATGTATAAAGTCCTTCCTGACATCCCTTTCTGGGCTCAAACTTCTTGGTCACTGGAACTTCACTTTCTGAAGCTGCTCCTTCTACTTCACCTGTATTTCTCATGGCTACAAAAAGTATTCTTTCCAGATGAAATCTACTTCATTGCAGCTTCTGCATATTAGTTTTAGTATTGCTCCCTGAAGGAACATAATATAAAACTCTAATTCCTTTTCCATATAGCAACTACTTAAGTATTGAAGCAATCGTTATTTGCTGCTGCCTGTCTTATTTAGGCAAATATCCTCAATTATCTAATTCTTCCTTATATTGCATAGATCCTTTGCTGTCCTGCTCACTTTTCTCTGGACATGCATTGGATTCATTGTTTAAAACTCTGCACTTTGTAGCTGGTTGACCTTGGGAAAATTACTCAACTTCTTTGTGCTGTGGTTTTCTCACTAGAACACTGAAAATAATAACAGTATTTACTGGCCGTGTACTAAAATTTATGTAAAACATTTAAATAAAAGATTCAGTAAGTAGTCAATATACGTTTACTACTACTTCTTCTATTAGTCCTGTGACAGATATGAGCCACGTCTTCCATATTGAATCTGCTCTTCTGTAAGTCCCAACATTTTGGTGGATGGAATTGAGCCTGAAGTTAGTTAATACTTGTATATACTTTCTGCCATTTACCTATCACTGCTCCTAAAATTGTGCACTTATCCAACTTAAGATGAGTTTTGAGGCTTCAATGCTCTTTGGCAATTCTTCTGTAATTCCTAGTTATCTCCCTCAGTGTCTCTGCAGTGCTTTCACTCACTTCACCCTCTCAAACCTAAAATCCTGCCATTCCTTCCTTACTATCAGAATTGTCCTCCTACTTTGCTGAGAAAATTGAAGCCACTAGACTAGAGATGCATCCTTATCCTATCACCAGACTTTTAATCATACGGCATTCATTCCATGTTTTCTTCCTTTCTGCCCATTATACTGGAATATTCCCTCCTGGCAGGGCAAAGCATGAGTGAATCTTTCCACCTGCCTTGCTTCTATCCCAGATACCTTGTTGTATTTTAATAATTATAATTTCTCATTTGTTTAGCATCACCATCTTTCTCTCTTATAGATTCTCTTCATCAAAGTAAAATGTTCACATTTCTGTCTTCTTAAAAAAATAACTGTTAAGGTTTAGTACTAGATTATATATATGTTACTTTTCAAAAAAGAAAAGTGAAAAATCTTTTTAATTGTGCAAATATCTTTAAAGAGGTAACCATTCTGATTTCTACTTTCTAAACCTTAAGTAATTTTTTTAAATGACAAATAAAATTGTGTTTATTTATCATGTACAACATGATGTTTTAAAATATGTATACATTGTGGAAAGGCTGAATCCAGATAATTAACATGCATTGCTTCACATACTTAACATTTTTTTTGTGGTAAGAACACAAAATACTTACTAAGCAATTTTCAGGAATACAGTTCTATTAACTCCACTCACCGGGTTGTACAATAGATCTCTTGAACATATTCATCTTATCCAGCTGTAATGTTGTATCCTTTGACCATTATCTTCCCAACTCCACCCCATCCCACAGCCCTCGTTAACCACCATTCCACTCTTTGCTTCTATGATTTCAACTTTTTTAGATTTCACATATAAGTTAGATCACGTGGTATAAATCTTTCCAAGCCTGTCATTTCACTTACTAATGTCCCTCAGGTGGATCCATGTCATCTCAAATGACAGGATTTCCTTCTTATTTAAGACTAAATGGTATTTCATTGTGTGCATATGCCATATTTTCTTTAGCCATTCATATGTTGACAAACATTTAGTTTGATTCCGTATTTTGGCTATTGTGAATAATGCTGTGAGGAACATGGGAATGCAGGCAATCTCTTTGACATACTAATTTCATACCATTTGGACATATATCCAGAAGTGGGATTAAAAGATCATATTGTAGTGGTATTTTCAAAATTTTCTGAAAAACCTCTATACTATTTTCCATATGGCTGTACTAATTTCCATTCCCACCAGGAGTGTACAAAAGTTCCCTTTCCTCCACATCCTTTCCAATACTTATCTTTGGTCCTTTTGATAATAGCCATTGTAACAGGTATAAGGTGATATCTCATTGCAGTTTTAATTTACATTTCCTTAATGGTTAGTGAAGTTGAACAGTTTTTCATATACATGTTGGCCAGTGTGTATGACTTCTTTGGAGAAATGTCTATTCAGATATTTTGCCTATTTTTTAAATTGGGTTATTTGGGTTTTTTTCTATTGAGGAGTTTCACATACATTTTGGGTATTAACTCCTTATCAGATATATGGTTTACAAATATTTTCTTCCATTCCATAGGTTGTCTCTTCACTCTGTTAATTATTTCCTTGGCTGTGAAGAAACTTTTTAGCATAATGTAATCCCATTTGTCTGTTTTCACTTTTGTTGCCTTTGCTTTTGAGATCATATCCAAAAAATCATTGCCCAGACTTATGTCATGGAGATTTTCCTCTATGTTTTCTTCTAGTACTTTTACAGTTTCAGATATTGCTTGATTTACATCTTTAATCCATTTTGAGTTGATTTTTACATATGGTGTGAGAAAAGGGTCTAATATCATCTTCTGCATGTAGATATCCAGTTTCCCCAACAAAATTTATTGAAGAGACTATCTTTTCCACATTTTCTATTCTTGGTGCCCTCATCAGAGATTAGTTGATCATATATACATGGGTTCATTTTTGGACTCTCTATTCCATTGGTCTTTGTGTATGTTTTTATGCCAGTACCACACTGTTTTGATTACTATAGCTTTGTAGTATATTTTGAAATCAGAGAATGTGATACCTCTGATTGTGTTATTTTGGCTCAAGATTGCTTTGGCTCTTCAGCATCTTTTGTGCTTGCATATGAATTTTGGGATTTTTTTTCTATTTCTATGAAAAGTGACATTGGCCTTTTAATACAGATTACATTGAATATGTAGACTGCTTGGAATAATACAGACATTTTAAACAATATAAACTCATTTAATCATTGAACATGGGATAACTCTACTTGTGTCTTCTTCAATTTCTTTTATCTATGTATCAGAGTTTTCAATCCACAGGTCTTTTACCTCCTTGTTTAAATTTATTTCTGCATATTTTATTGCTTTTGTAGCTATTATAAATGGGATAGTTTTCTTGATTTCTTTTTTGGAGAGTTTGTTGTTAGTCTGTAGAAATACTACTGATTTTTGTATGTTGATGTTGTATCCTGCAACTTTCTGAATGTATCAGTTTTAAGAGTAGTTTAGTGAGGTCACTAATTTTTTCTATTTATAAGATCATGTACTCTGCAAAGAGGGGCAATTTGACTTCCTCTTTTCCAATCTGGATACCATTTATTTTTCTTTTGCCTAATTGCTCTGGCTAGGACTTCCAGCACTTCAGTTAGACAGAACCAAAAAGAACAGAAATCCTTGTCTTATTCCTAATCTTAGAGGCATCGAGTATGATATTAGCCATGGATTTGTCATATATGGAATTTACTGTGTTAAGGTACATTCCTTCTATATCTAATTTTTTGAGAATTATTATTACAAAAGGATATTGAATTTTGTTAAATGCTTTTTTCATCTATGGAGATGATCACATTTTTCTGTCCTTTATTCTGTTAATGTGGTGTATCACATTTCTGGATTAGCTTATATTCAACCACACCTGCATCTCTGGAATAAATCCTGCTTGATCATGATGAATGTTCCTCTAAATGTACTGATGAATTTGGTTTGCTAGTATTTTGTTGAGGATATTTGTATCTATGTTCACCAGGAATATTGGCATGTAATTTTATTTTTTTGTAGTGTCCTTTTATGGATTTGGTATAGTGGTAATGCTAACCTCATGAAATTAGTTTGGAGGTATTTCTTCTTCAATGTTTTTCAGAAGAGTTTGAGAAGGATTGGAATTAATTCTTCTTTAAATGTTTGATAAAATTAAGCAGTGGAACCATCTGGTCCTGGGTTTTCTTTGATTGGAGACTTTTTATTACTGATTTAATCTTACTCACTATGAGTTTGTTTGGATTTTCTCTTTCTTTGTGATTCAATCTGGGTGGGTGATATCTCTCTAGAAATTTACCCATTTCTTCTAGGTTATTCAATTATTGAAATATAATGATTCATAATAGTGTCTTATACTCTTTTGCATTACTGTGGTATCAGTTGTAATGTCCCCTCCTTCATTCATAATGTTATTTGAGTCTTTCTCTTTTTTATTAGTCTACTTAAAGATTTGTCCATTTTGATTAACTTCCAAAAAGCCACTTTTGTTGATTTTTTTCTATCATTTTCTCAGTCACTATTTCAGTTATTTCTGCTCTGATTTTTATTATTTCCTTTCTTCTGCTAACTTTGGGCTTATTATTATTTTTTTTTTAGTTCCTGGAGGTGTAACATTAGTTTGTCTATTTGGGATCTTCCTTGTTTTTATTATGGGTGCCTATTGCTATAAACTTCCATCTTAGAACTGCTTTTGCTGCATCTCATTGAGAGGTCACAACATGCTAGCAGCCCTCACTCGCTCTCGCGGCCTCCTTGGCCTTGGCATCCACTCTGACAGCCATTTGAGGAGCCCTTTAGCCGCTGCACTGTGGGAGCCCCTCTCTGGGCTGGCCGAGGCCAGAGCTGGCTCCGTTTGCTTGCCCCAAGGTGTAGAGGGAGAGGTGCGGGCGGGAACCAGCGCTGCTGCGCGCCGTGATCGCCGACCAGCGTGAGTTCCAGCTGGGCGTGGGCTCGGCGGGCCCGCACTTGGAGAGGCAGGCCAGCAGCGCCACCCCAGGGCAGTGAGGGGCTTAGCACCCGGGCCAGCAGGTGCAGAGGGTGCGCCGAGTCCCCCAGCAGTGCCAGCCAGCCGGCGCTGCGCTCGAATTCTCGCAGGGCCTCAGCCACCTCCCCGTGGGGCAGGGCTTGGGGCCTGCAGCCCACCATGCAGGAGCCTCCCCTGCAAGGCCCGAGCCTCCCTGTGGGCTCCCCCAAGGCCCGAGCCTCCCTGATGGGCGCCACCCCCTGTTCCTGGGAGCCCAGTCCCATTGACAACCCAAGGGCTGAGGAGTGCGGGTGCCTGGCCTGGGACTGGCAGGCAGCACCACCCAGAGCACAGGCAGGGGATGCACTAGAGGAAGCCAGCTGGGCTCCTGAGTTGGGTGGGGACTTGGAGAACTTTTATGTCTAGCTGGGGGATTGTATATGCACCAATCAGCACTCTGCGTCTAGCTCAGGGTTTGTGGATGCACCAATCAGCACTCTGTACCTAGCTAATCTGGTGGGGACTTGGAGAACTTTTATGTCTAGCTAGAGGATTATAAATGCACCAATCAGCACTCTGTGTCTAACTAAAGGATTGTAAACGCACCAGTCAGCACTCTGTGTCTAGCTCAAGGTTTGTAAATGTACCAATCAGTGCTCTGTGTCTAGCTAATCTAGTGGGGACTTGGAGAACTTTTGTGTCTATCTAAAGGATTGTAAATGCACCAATCAGCACTCTGTATCTAGCTCAAGGTTTGTAAATGCACCAATCAGCACCCTGTCAAAATGGACCAATCAGCTCTCTGTAAAGTGGGCCAATGCACAGGATGTGGGTGGGGTCAGATAAGGGAATAAAAGCAGGCTGCCAGGAGCCCGCAGTGGCAACCTGCTCCGGCGTCCTTCCGCACTGTGGAAGCTTTGTTCTTTGTGGAAGCTTTGGGTCCACACCGCCTTTATGAGCTGTAACACTCACTGTGAAGGTCTGCAGCTTCACTCCTGAAGCCAGCGAGACCACAAACCCACCAGGAGGGATGAACAACTCTGGACCGGAAGAACGAACAACTCGAGACCCGCGGCCTTTAAGGGCTGTAACACTCACCACAAAGGTCTGTAGCTTCATTCCTGAAGCCAGCGAGACCACGAACCCACCAGAAAGAAGAAACTCTGGACACATCTGAACATCTGAAGGAAATCTGAACATCTGAAGGAACAAACTCCAGACACACCATCTTGAAGAACTGTAACACTCACCGAGAGGGTCTGCGGCTTCATTCTTAAAGTCAGCGAAACCAAGAACCCACCAATTCCGGACACATCATGAGTTTTGGTGTTTTGTGTTTCTCTTTTCACTTATCTCAAAATAGTTTTTAATTTCTCTTTTACTTTCTTTTTTGATTTGTTGGTAGTTAAATAGCATATTGTTTAAGTTTCATATATTTGTGAAGTTTTTGAAATTTTTCCAATTAACTGATTTCTGATTTCTTACCATTATGATCAGAAAAAATACTTGATGTGATTACATCTTTTCAAATTTTTTAAGAGTTGTTTTGCCAATATTTCTGTGCTACACCCAGGTTCTGTAATCTCTCACATGGTTTCTTAAGTTCTTGTGAATGACCTAACATATGATCTACCCTGAAGAATGTTCTGTGTGTGTTTGAGAAAAAAGTATATTCTGCTGCTGCTTAATGGGAATGTTCTGTATATGTCTGTTGGGTCTATTTGGTCTAAAGTATAGTTTTAATCTGATGTTTACTTATTGATATTTTTTCTGGATAATTTTTTCATTGCTGAAAGTGGGATATTTGAGTCCCCTGCTATTGAGACCAGGAGTGCTAACCAGCTGGGGCCTGAGGCCTGGGACTGCATGGGATGTTTTAGCTTCGGGTTTGTCTGAAACCTGGGGTGAGCCTGAAGCCTGAGTCTGTGGGGTTCAACCTGGAGGCTGGGTCCCAGGGTGCTGGCCTGATGACTAGGGCTTCAAGGGCCAGCCTGGTGCTGGGGTGGGTTTGAAGCCAGGAGCCATGGGAGCCAGTCTTGTGCTGGAGACAATCTAAAGTCTGAGAGTGGGTCAGGCCTATGTCAGGCCTGGTCCTGGATCAGGCCTCTGCCTACATCTGTGATGTCTGGTTCTGACCAAGGGCCAGGGCTGGTAGGGCTTACCCGATACTGGGGCTGATCCAGATCCTAGGGCTGCTGGGGTCAGCCTGGCAGTGGGGCAGGCCCAGAGATTGAGTCTATCGAGCAGGCATGGATCCCAGGACTGTGGGAGCTATCCAATAATCCAGGTGGGCCTGGAAGCTTAGTCTGCAGCTATCATCCTGGAGTCTGGGGCCATGGGTGCCTGCGTGAAACTGGGTTTTGCTGGAGCAGGCCCAGTGTTGGGTTCTACAGTAAGTCTGGTGCTCACTTTCCTTCCCATAAGGGGTGGGTATTGCTGTCTGTGTCCGTGCCGTATACAGTTTGTGAAGCGGCTTCACAGGTGATGTAAAACTGTCCTTCTTACCTTTATCAGTGTGTCTTTCTTATTTCTGTGCTCCACTCAGCTTCTGTAATCTCTCACATGGTTTCTTTAGCTCTTGGGAACTTTTGTTGGTGCATGGATATTTTTTGTTCAAATTAATGTTTCTCTGTGGGGATAAGCACTGGAAAGTTCTCTTCCACACCTTTTCTAATTCTTATTTCTACTTTTTTTTTTTTTTTTTTTTTGAGACAGAGTCTCGCTCTTTCACCCAGGCCGTAGTGCAGTGGCGCTATCTCGGCTCACTAGAAGCTCCGCCTCCTGGGTTCTCACCATTCTCCTGCCTCAGCCTCCCGAGTAGCTGGGGCTACAGGTGCCCGCCACCACGCCCGGCTAATTTTTTGTATTTTTAGTAGAGATGGGGTTTCACCGTGTTAGCCAGGATGGTCTTGATCTCCCGACCTCGTGATCTGCCTGCCTCGGCCTCCCAAAGTGCTGGGATTACAGGCGTGAACCACTTTTTATTTTACCTCCCATCTACTCCTTAATTCACTATAATCAAACTTCAGCCCCATTCTCCATTGAAATCATGGCAACATTTGCAAGTATTGTTCAATCATTCCTTCTTTAAACACTCTTTTCTCCTGGCACCAATTATGCCACACTCTCCTGATTTTCCTTTTACCTCTCTGGCCATTTCCTATGAATCTACTTTGTGGGTGTTTTTCTACTGCCTATGTTAGCGTTCCTTTAAAGTCTGCCCTAGATATTCTTCTCCTAAAGAGAATTCTACACACCCTCCCAGAACAAGCTTATCTCTTTCTTTGCCTTAACAACCCAGCTATATGCAGATGGATCTGAAATACATATCTCCCATCTGTAATGATTTTTCTCCGGAATTTCCAACCTGTATATAAACCACTATGTAATATATATACCCAAAATCAACATATCTAAAGGAGAACTTCTGTCTTCTAATTCCACTGCCACACCTGTACTTTTTTTCTCCATTACCTCTCAGTGAATTGTATTTATGTTCAGCTGGTTTCCCAAACAAAAGTCTGGGGATCATCTTTGATTTTTTTACAATCATTTTTTCTTGTATGTAGCTAGAATATTACTTATAATGTGTAAATCTTAATTTGTCAATGTTCTTCAGAAAACTTTTTAGTGGCTCCCCATTACTGTTCATATAAATTAAGGATCACTTGTCCCCAGTCTTTAGGTAGGATTCGCATATTTGACTCTTTTTTAGAGATCATGGCTACAATTCACAGCTATCTTGGGCAAATTCCTTCTGTATAATGGCATATGAATCATTAAGTCAAGATGATATGGAACTCCATGATATTAATTTTTTTCTTTTTGATGTTTGTTTAATCCTCTTAAAAACACTCATTCACCATGGCGGGCCAGAGTGATTTCCCACAGAGTCATTTTCCTAATGCCCTTTTGATGGGCATCAGCCACTGTAGGCAACACAGGGTCCCTTACCCCAAACCAGTGGAATCAGAATCCCTGGGGAAGGGACACAAGTGGAAGGCTTTTGTAAAAGTTCTTCTGGTGATGCTAATGAGCTGTCAGGGTTTAAAACCTCTGGTTGAGAGCTGTTAGGCCAACAGAGGATACATAAAAGCAGGGTCAATGGGATGGAAACATGGAAGTTAAACAGACATGGAGGAATCATATCAAAGATAATATTCTTTCACCCTTTGTAGTGTTAGGTGCTCCAAATTTTTATAAGGGGCTTGCATCTTTGGGAATGGCTAGGGAGGGTTCAACTTAGCTCTCCAAACAATCTATAGGCAGTTTATCTCTTTACTTTTTCTCCGAGCTCATTATCATTCTAGCACTGAATTTCTTTTTTAATAGCATATGCTTCTCCTTTCTTCTTCTTTTAAAAAACATATATAAGGAGTTCTTTTTGTCTGGGCACGGTGGCTCACGCCTGTAATCCCAGCACTTGGGGAGACCAAGGCGGGTGGATCACGAGGTCAGAAGATTGAGACCATCCTGGCTAACAAGGTGAAATGCCCTCTCTACTAAAAATACAAAAAAAAAAAAAACTTAGCTGGGCATGGTGGCAGGTGCCTGTAGTCCCAACTACTCGGGAGGCTGAGGCAGAAGAATGGCCTGAACCCAGGAGGCGGAGCTTGCAGTGAGCCAAGATCACACCACTGCACTCCAGCCTGGGCGACAGAGCGAGACTCTGTCTCAAAAAAAAAAAAAAAAAAAAGAGATCTTTTTATAACTCTCTGTCTCTACTATTCTTCAAAATTACTTAAATGTTGTAATTTTGTAAAGACTTTTGTAGTCTTCTTTTCCCCAAATACAGTTAATTAATAACTCCAGCCTTCCTGTTCCCAAAGCATTTTAAACAATTACCTATTCATAGTTACTTTCCTGTATTTTGATTTTTTGGTTTGCATATCACTTTTTCACTCTGGACTATGGGACCCTGAAAGCAAGAAGCTCATAATAAATTAATGACGGAATGATTAGATGAACAGATGATGTATACTTTGACTCTCCTGGCTTGTAGTGTATGAACACTTTACATGTTTATTTTTGGTTTTACAATGTCCATTCATTCTTTTACCAAACATGATTGAGCACAACTTGTGTGTTAAGGCCTGTGCAAGGCACTTATTTCATCTGAATTTTGTCCATTTACATATAAGCTTCTCATGGAGTCTGAGGTGCAGCCACATTCTTTTTCTTTTTTTTTCTTTTTTGCTTAAGATCACAGAATTATTATTGATAGCCTTCAAACCCTCTCAAAGTGTCAGAATAAGAGGTCATTAATTATACCCATTTTTCTCTGAAGTTTTTAGAATCTATCACGACCACATATCTGGGCTACTATAAACTCTAAAATTTACAAGGTAATTTTGTTCAGAGTTTCCACTACTTCAGTCAAAAATGCTTTTGGATTGGTTAGCACAGGATTTGAAAAGCACTTCTCTTGTGACTGCTTTTCCATCTGAACAAGACTTGCCAAGGATGCCGTATGTTGATGGGAATCCCAGTGAGTGAATGATTGAAGCTCAGGTTGCTGCTCTGTACTGCTTTGGTTCTAACTGTGGAGTCTCTATCAGGGAAGCCTCATCCCTTTTCTCAATCTTACCTGGCAATTTAGAGTATACCTTAATAATGTAATTTATTTTCATCTCTCCTTCACCTTTAAAAGTATATGGTTTTAGGAGATTACCAATACAAGATGTATGTATTTCCATACAGGCATATCTTTATTGACAATCTTCTACTCCCTACCCCTTCCACCTCCCCCAAAAAAGGTCAGCACTACTATAATAAAGTTGACACTTCTATTGCTATGACTGAGTTATCGTTTTGCTCCCGTAACATTCTGTGATGACTACATAGTTAAAGTTAACTCTGTGCTATAATCTCATTTCTTGTTTCTGTCCTATCCATTGTGCTGGAATGCTCATGCCTATCCACACGTCCACATATATGGTTCAAGTGGATATTCTATTTTTTCACATCAATTTTTTTCATATTGTATTAGTTTGTTAGTCTTCCTCCAATGCCAGAACATTGTCTGCCTTTGCTCTGTTATCCTAGAACATTTCTGTTTCTTTCTTTAATTTCATTATAGTTCCCAAAAGGATTTATATGCAATTTCTTCAAAATACTGGCAAGTTTTTGGAAATATAAATGCATGTGGTCTAAATTTACAATGAATAGCAAAAATAGTTAAATAATAAAAAGAGGTAAATAAAGTGGGAAAATTACTCTCCCTGATATTAAGTTTTACACTATAGCTTCAATAATCAAAGCAGTGTGACATTGCCAGAGAATAGACACATTGATCAATGGACCAGAACAGGGTGGTGATCCCCAGCCTTTTTGGGACCAGGGACCAGTTTCATGGAAGACAGTTTTTCCACGGATTGTGAGTGGAGGTGGGGGTGTTTTCAAGATGAAACTGTCCCACCTCAGATCATCAGGCATTAGAGTCTCATAAGGGTTGTGCAACCTAGATTTCTTGCATGTGCTGTTCACAATAGGGTTGGAGCTCCTATGAGAATCTAATGCCATCGCTGATCTGACGGAAGGCAAAGCTCGGGCATAAGTTCACTTGCTGCTTCTGCTGTGTGGCTTGGTTCCTGATAGGCCACAGACTGGTAGTTGTCTGTGGCCCAGGGGTTGGCAAGCCCTGGAATAGGGGACCCAGAAATATCCCCACACAAAAATCTGTATATTCAACCCATTTTTGACAAAGATGCAAAACCAATTTAATATAAGAAAGATAGCATTTTCCACAAATGGTGTTGGAGCAATTTGACACCTATAGGCAGCAAAATGAGGTCCGAGCTAAGTCTCACACTGTACACAAAAATAAACTCAAAATGGATCAGAGACAAAGGTAAAATATAAAAAAAATTATAATATAAATATAAAATGTTTAGAACAAAATAAGAAAAAATATTTGGGATCTAGGGCTAGGCAGAGTTCTTGATACCACAATCATGAAGTGTAAATTTAAAAAAATTGATGAATTAGACTTCATCAAAATTTAAAATGCTAACTTTGTGAAAGCCGTGTGAGAAGAATAAAATTACAAGCTAAAGAATGGGAGAACATATTTGTTTTGTACATATATACCGTGGAATACTACTCAGCAATAAAAAGGAATAAACTGTTGATAAACACCTTAGGTTGAATAAGTCTCCAAGAATTATGTTATAAAAAAAATCCCAAAAGATTACATACCATATAATTCCACTTATATAACATTTTGAAATAATAAAATTTAGAAATGGAGAATAGTTAGTGGCTGTGTGGGGGCACTGAGCTAGCAGGAGGATGTGAGATTGTGAAGGAGGGAGATGGATATGGTTATAAAAAGGCAACATGAATACTCTTGTGGTGTGGGAACTGTTCAGCATCTAGACTATGGTGGTGAATCCATGAACCTACACAGGTGACAAAATTGTATAGACTTATTGCACACCCACCCATACCACACTAAGAAAAATTAATACAAGCAAAACTGGAGAAAGATAAATAAGATTAGTGGGTTATATCAGTGTCAAGACCCTGAAAATATAGTCTTACAAAATGTTACCACAGGGGGATAATGCGCAAAGTTTACAAGGGATGTCTCTATATTATTTTTTATAACTGCATGTGAATTTGTAATTATCTCAATAAAGAACCCAACTAAAATTTATTTCAGACATTTACATAATGTCTAATATATTGTGTATGTGTATATATATATATATTTGGGGGGATCTGGGGGTTTGAATCAAGTAGGAGACTTGGTCTCAAAATATATATGTGTAAAATATAAAATATATATGTAAAGTATACTATATATGTAAAATGTTATAAATAATATATGTAAAGTATTATTTTATATATATATATATAGAGAGAGAGACCAGGTCTCTTATTCTGTCACTCAGGCTAGTGTGCAGTAGCATGATCATGGCTTACTGAAGCCTCAACCTCCCAAGTTCAACCAATCCTCCCACCTTAACCCCGCCCAGTAGCTAGGACTACAGGCATGTGCCACCATGCCTGGCTAATTTTTGTATTTTTTGTAGAGATGGGGGCTTGTCATATTGCCCAGGCTGGTCTCGAACTCCCAGGATCAAGCGATCTGCTTGTCTTGGTCCGTGAAAGTGCTGGGATTATAGGCATTAGCCTCCATGCCTGTCCTATTTTGTCAGCACACTATAATACTGCTGTTTTCTTTTTGTGGCACAGCTGAAATGTTCTCTACTAGAGCTGTTACACATTTTGTACTTTCTTCTTTGTGTAAAACTTATTTGAATGAATCATGATTTCGGAATAAAATAAATATTTGGAAATAGAAAAATATACCTAACAAAGGTAGAATGAAGAGAAGGGATATGTGTCTTTTATAAAATGGTCAATTTTGAATTTGTGAGGACAGACACAAATATTTGTAATTGTTAATGAAGTGAATTAGTAACCTTTGGTTTGCAGCAGAGAAAGCTTAGAATGAAGTAGCTGTTGAACCCCTTTATGTGTTACAACAGATGAAAAATAGAGCAAGGGACCATGGGGAATTATCAACGAGTTATAAAAGAAGATGATTGATGTTTATGCTAGATACCTATTTCATCAGAATAGTTGAGGTTAGTAATGATATTAACTCTACTAGAAATAAGAAGATCCCATAGGTAGTCTTCCATTTAGAGTTTATGATGCCAATATAGCTATGCTCACAAAAATTTCAGGTTCTAAAATAAATGTTGACACGGAGTAGATTTTGTTAAGGAATGAAGATTTT
This sequence comes from Pongo abelii, assembly GCF_028885655.2. Taxonomy (NCBI): domain Eukaryota; kingdom Metazoa; phylum Chordata; class Mammalia; order Primates; family Hominidae; genus Pongo; species Pongo abelii. The sequence goes on from NC_071993.2 coordinate 77,579,821, forward strand.
AAGTAGATTAATATCATGCTCCCAGTCACAAACATGGTCTACAATTACCCAGCAGAGCCAAGTTGCTATTTTCATGTTCAAGATACATTGAATTCAGATCAGTGTACAATTAAATAAGAAAATATTTTCTACTTGGAAATAAAATTTAGTTTAAAGGATAATGTGGACTTCTGATTGCTGTTGACAAGATTTACAAGTTTAGATTGTAAATTATGTGATAAATGTTTTAAGTCACTAAACTGTGAGATGATTTGTTATTCTCTGTTAGCTAACTGGAGCACCTACATTTAAGTTTGTTATAATCTGATATTTGTTATCATGTGACCTCTCTGTATCTATCTCCATCATCTATCTATATATGTGTATCTATGTATCTATGTATCTCTTTCCCTTTCAAGACTTTCCTTTACATGGAAGATTTGAAAAGGTCTTTTTAGTGGTCTGCTTAAAGAGTTGGTCTAGAAACAGGTACTTTCACAATAATCGCTAGAACTTGACTGGAAATGCCCCTAGGATTCTAAAGCAGAGCCTTCAACAGTTAAGATGTTGACTTTTTCATGTTAAAGAAGAAATCTTGCAAGGATGTCACTGCAAAAATAATAAATTAAGTACTTAATGGTATGCTAATAAACTTTTCTTTGCCCCTTATTCTCTAATTTATGTACACAAAAGCTTATTGGTAACTGTAGGCTTTCAAAATATTTGGAGAATGTTTATTGTATATATATTTTTGAAAATGGCGGGCATTTATATTTATTACCTTGTTTGGAAATATTTCTAGCCAAGGGAATAGTAAAGCTCTGGTAAACACACAGGTGCTTGTATAGCAGTTATAGTACACTGAATAACAGTGATAGGTTAAACACATTGTATCAAATTGAAAAGTGGAGATATGCCAATGACAGATATCTTGGCAGCAATTCATACTCCGCAACACTCACACAACTGGTGTGTAGGGTGAGTAATTTTCTACCTGACCTGCTGATTTTCTTTGAATATATTCAAGTACTGCTTAAATGACCTAGTCATGTTTTCTGGTTGGAGGGAATGTAAGATTTGATATCAGGTTGTGTGTGTGTGTGTGTGTGTGTGTGTGTGTGTGTGTGTATGTGTGTGTGTTTTAAAGAAATATCAACATTTTAATTGCAGAATTTTCTGAAGAAAGTGAGAATTTCAATTATCTACTATTTCAGGCTGGTTGGCAGTTTAACTTTCATATGAGAAGTTAGGGATAGATGAGCCTGACCCAAAGAACATCTAGAAGTAAGCTAATTTCTCGACCTTTGTTTCATTTTATCCACATATCATGGCATTGAATTGTGACTATCTGCTGCCTGTTCACTTATAATGGTTCTTTTGCACAGAAGAAGGCAGCAGGCTCAGATAAGTTCTGTATTCTCAAACCTTACCTTAGAATTGCCATTTTTACGATTGTATTCATAATTTCACATGTGTTCTGCTGTAGCTTTGGGTTTTTTGTTTTGTTTTGTTTTTCATTTACAGAGTCCCTAGCAAGAAATGAGAAGCCTGCTGGCTATAAGAAATATTTCGCATACATTTTGAAGTACTTTTAACAAGGAGACAGCAAGGCAGACCATTATTTGCTAGATGCAGTTACAGCTGCTTGGACTGATGAACAATTCTAGGGCAGGGGTCCTGGATTCTAACACCTGACAAATTAATATTAAGATGTTTCTCTCTCAATGCAAGTTTTTTATCACAATGAAAAAGAGCAGTAAGCACATACTAAATATGTTTTAAATAAAGTAATAAACTTGTCTTCAGTTTCCAAGTTAAACTGTATTTCAAAATACAAACTAACAAAGATAACACACAGCTGTTCCTGTCATCTAACGGTGCATAATAAATCATCCCAAATTTTGGTGACTTAAGACAACAATCATGTATTATCTCTTATAGTTTCTGTGGTTAGGAGCAGTCACAAGCCCTTACCCAGATTCAATGGAAAGAGTGTAGACCCATTTTAGGGAGATTATGTGGGTTGAGACATATATTAGTGTGGCCATTTTTAGAAAATGCAATATGCTACAACATGGAAATTTCTTTTTCTACAAAGAAGTGTCACAAGATTGGTGGCTTCATTGGCTATATGTAGGTATATCTATGTGTGCTGGAATTTATATCTTTAAATTTAATATGGCATAAAAAGTATTTCTCAACAACTTCATTTTTCAAAGGAATTATTGCAATGACTATAATTTTCCTTCCTAAGGATAGACCATAACTTAACACTTATATGACAGTTTCATTTTTTTGCTGTTATAAACAACACTGTACTACATATATACATATACTTCTAGATAGAGTGGTTCCTTAATTGTATCACTTGGGATTGCATTTGGCTGCAAGTAACAATCAATTTAAAAATGATTTTTGTTTTTTTCTCCCATGTCAAAAAGTTGAGGGGTTGGTGATTGCTGGCATGCATTCATTTGCTCAATGATGTTTCCAAGGATCTTTTGTATCCTTGGTATGTCCGCTTTTATCTTTATAGTTTTAAGATTATGTCTGCCCTCTGGGTATTTTGTCTACATCCCAGGTGGGAGGAGAACAAAGGGGAAAAAGTCAAAGGAATATATTCTAGTGGATCTTGACTACTAATGGTGGGGGAAAAAATTCTTCCCTGGGGAACTGTGCCTAATCTCATTGGCACATGGTTCAACCTAGCAATAAAGGAGACCGAAAAAATGAGTATTCTGTTTGCTGGGTATTATGATTTTCTTAAGTTGGCTCCCCTGTAAATATACTTTGATATGGATAGTTCTATCCTGAAGATTTATTGGGGAGTAATCTTCAGAGATAAGCCTGTAATGAAGGGAGAAAGGTAGGATTGGGTAGAAGAAGCAGCTGGCTTGCAATGAATGTGGTTGCAACTGAAACCTTACCTGAACTCTTGGGGACTCTGGAGCTCAGGTGACCTTTCAGAATTGTCACATGTAGAGGCAAGGGGCCTATGCCTTTGTAATCCTAACTCACTCCGTCATTAATTGTGAGCTTCCCCTGGGAAGAGACATTGCCTTGGGGAAGGTAGTTTCCTACAGCCTAGGACAGTTCCTAGTGAAGGACTATGCCATGAGCGGTCAATAGCAGTTATCCCCAGCAGCTGGAAGATGGATGTATCCAATATGAAGAGGGGATATGGCCAGAGCTCTATGATATGCAATAGAGGGGAGAAAAGACAAAGGAAAGAGGAGTTGAGAGTAGGCATTGGGTGAGTTTATCTGCCACACTGAAAATGTGTATTTTGTGTATTTACTCTTTTATATTTAACTGTGTTTTCCAAAACTTTTAAATTAAGCACATATTCCTTTTGAAATCATAAGACTTCTGAACACTTAAAGTAAAATATATCTGCATATATGTAGATATACAGACAGAGAGAGAGAGAGGTGCACAGTTCATCCGTACTATAATTGTAGAAGAGAAACAAGTCTTTTTTTTAACTTACCCAGGGATTTAAAATGACTACAGTAATGAATTAAAAGTGACATATATGAAGTAAAATCTTTGACTTGGTAAATTTATTCGTGTTATTTTTGCTTTACATGCATATTTATTTAAACATAAAAGGACACACAGTATTAGAATGATTCTTGTTACAGATTATGTCTTTTTAAGGTAGTTATGAACTCCCAAAGCACAGTGTTGCATAGTGACTTCTAAATAAATACTTCAAGTTTTATCTTTTTACTGGAGAATATGAAAGAGTGGAGAGTTAGAAGGATTTAAAGTTATATTATTGAGTCATACTCTAAAATATGTGATGTGTTTCCACTAACTGGACATATTTGAGGGGACCACAAATATGAATCCCTTTGGGTTAGTCATCTTCATGGAAGATAAGTAAAATATAAGATAACAGTAAATAAAGTTCATTCTGTCTGGATTCCAATATCTATACTGCCATTTCTCCTTTTTTCAAATCATACTGCTTCATATATTCATAGCGCAACCTCTACTTCATCAGCACCTGCTAACAGAGCAAGGATAAATATGAATACTTTATTGGACCCACTAATAAAAATGGCCACTGTAACTAGGATGCGGATCCCGAAATAATAAAATGTTTTTTGTTTTTTTTTTCAAAACTGTCTTAAATACTCACTGTAACTCCTAATATTTAACTGGAGAACCAATTATAATTGATTTCTTTTTCTATGGTTCAACTAACGTACCATAGCATTTTAGGCTTTTCCCTCATGAATTTGTGGCTCCCAAAACAGTGATTTTGGGTACACTTACTGCATTATAGCAAAATATTCTATTCAATTTACTAAACGTAGATATAAAACTAGCCCCTGGCTCATAGACTCTATTTCCAAAGCAACAGGAAATGAATTATTCACCAACAGAGAAAGCACATAAATATATCTTTAAAGTGCAAAGATTAAAAAAAATTATTTGTTATGTTTTATTTACCACAGAGACAGTGATGTGAAAAGAGCAGAATGAGAGGAAAAGTATGAGGGATTTTGTATTCTGCAAGTTGGGATAACTAGTGAGAAGGGAAAGAAACTATGTGACGAGAATAACGAATGGGCCGGGGAGAAAAGAGAAAAGAATGATAGTTCAGAGCCCAGAAATCAATAAAGATAGGTCAACTGTGATGCCTGGAGATACCAGAAAGGACCAGCTGTGATCACAGCAGTACATTAATTATGTAGAGACTGAATTCAGTTTCAGAGAAGGGAAGATGATGGGGTGGGCATTGAAAAAAGAGGATGTGGAAGATGAATGGAGGAAGACAACAGGGACTGGCATTAGTCTATTTATGGGAAAAGAGAGAGCAACAGATTTTAGCCTATTAATTTCAAGTGAATGGATTAAGCCTATTAATTTCAATTGAATATAATTGCCTACCCCTGCCCAGAAGTCCACTTCTAGAGTTGGGGTGGTGGAGGGGTGGGCGGCGGCAGGAGGATATTATATTAAAGTACGCTTCTAGAGGATGCAGGGAAAATACATTCATTTGAAATTAATAGGCTTAATAGAATGTGCTGGGAAAGAGGAAATCACCAATTGCACTTGAGTTGCCAGCAACCCTTAGAGATGTCTGAAAAGCAAATTTAAAAACAAGTCACTTGCAGGAACAGTTTCTAGTTCTTAATAAGATAATTCAGAATTTGAGACAAAATTATGAACAAAGGTTGCAAGAGGGATTTTGCTAAGCTAAAAACCCTTGCAGAGAACGCCTAGAATGGCATTGCTTAGATTTAAGCTTTTTCTTGGAAATGTGAGAAGTGGCGCAGCTGACAGTCTTGTCTTGTTCTTCCAGTGGTGGAAGGTGATAATGAGCCATCAGGGTCCAAAGGGTAGGCTGTTAGAAGGAAGACAAACACTGTGCCTGGACAAACAGCATAATTATCCCTCAAGTAATCCAGCCATGGTTGTGGTTTTATGCAGGGATGGCAGCTGCCCATTACTGCTAATTAACCAACAAGGTGTGGGTGTGCTTTCCAAAGACTGGCAGCCAGGGGCAGGAGGGATCCACAGTAGTCAGAGGCTGAAGGTGAGGGTAGGACTCTAACTTCTGTGATGAAAAATGAACTGGGCTTTTATAGGCATTCCCTGTTTCTGGCTACTGAGCATCCAGGACGCTTTGTACTCTGTGTCCCAAGGGAGAGGTGCTCATTAAGGTTACCATCTCATAGGCGAGAAAGCTCAGCCTCTGCCCTCAAGAGCTGGGGAAGGAAGCAGCCTGTCTCCTGACTTCTGGAACAAAACTGCATACACTGAGCAAAGCCAGAATGCTGTGGGATTTCTTTCTTCAGAGGCTGAGCCTGACAAGGGTTTGAAAGGCTCCAGGTGCAGTGCAAGCAAGCCAGCCTTCTGAAACAGGGTCAAAAACTGGACTGGTTGATGGCAAATGCCCTCCAACTCCTGCGACTCAGACTCAGAGCCTTGGAGCAATGCTGGTGAGAATCCAGGCCTGGCTGGTGCAGCCATGTAGTGCCATGTGGCTGATGTACATGGAGCTACCTTGAATGCAGCATCGCTTTCTTGAATTTTGATTTAAGTTTCATGTCACTTGACATAAGAATTGAAAACAACTAAATGCATAGGAAGTATTGTAATAAGGATAGAAATAAAATAACATACAATGTAACTTTCAGTATTTGCAATAACAGTTTTCATTAGACCATTCACTATTTCTTAAAGAGAATCTGTATTTAAACCAAACATTTCTGATTTATCCAAAAATCTTCTGATACTGGGATTTATTAATATTAAAACTTCTATGTTTTCTATCAACACATTTTTATATGACAGTCTTATTTTTAGAGTTTTAAAAAACAATTCAATTGATATATAGGAACTGTCTTTCTTTAAGACTTTTTAAAACTATCCAGCTAACATTTTTTAAAGCTTCACTGCATTATCTCCTTATTATGAAGCCCATCAGCATTTAGTGTTTTACTCATTTAGCATAGTATACACTGTCATTTAAATGTTTTCATTATTAATAGCTCTAAATGTTTTATGTATTTACATCTAAATCTCTCATTTCTTGAAGTATGGCAACTACTTTTTCCCCAATTTCTCTTCTTTTTCTTTCAGTGCCTAGAACATTCCTGATAGATAATAAATATTTGTGGATTTTGTTTTTGTCTTTAGGCCTCTGTAAAGAGATCAATCATAAATATGTATAGAGAAGACAATGCGAAAAATATTTTATTTGCAATGTTGGGTTAAATGTATTCAACAGAAACTTTAAGAACCCACTGCTTGCAATATCTTAGAACCAAAAAGAAGAGTAAGATGGTTTCTGTCTTCAGGGATTTCACAATTTAACCTTGTGCAAATAGAATTAATATGTTGGTTTGCTCTAATTATGGAAGGTTAGTATACAAGATCCCTCCTTATTCCTCCCTCCTCCCTTCTAGAGCTACTAGGAACCATAAATAATATATATTTAAAAAAATTACTAAGATTACACTGCAAGTGTCTTATCCTATCCTCTAGTAATGGCCACTACTCACAGTATGTGTCCAGTATTTCAGTGTGCTGTAGAGGTACAGGGGTAGTTAAGATTAAACCTGTAATAACTTATGCACCTGCTAACGTTAAAGGGCCTAAATCTTTTATTTTCTTTCAATTCTATTTTACATAATTAGCTATACTTCATTTTTATCATATAATTAAATGCAGAACACATTCAAGGAGCCCTCATGAGATTCAGGGACCCAAGAATGGGGATATGAAATCATAGTATTTAATAATAGTACATACACATATTTGTAAATTTTGCTCGGACTTCATATATACATACACAAATGTGCTTGCCTCACTTCTACTCCACACACAGACACACACACACGCACACACACACAGTGTTCTTCCAATTTGTCTTACTCATTATTGGCAATTTATACTCAGAGACAAGGGGCTCTCTCTGGGATTATAATTATGGTAAATTTCAAAGCTTCTTTGCCTATTTCCTTCAAAGTCGTAATAAATAGATGCCTACAGGAAAAAATAGTTTCACAGATTATTGTTATGATATCTTCCAAGATAGAAGTTGCCAGATGATTGATTGCCTACTGTCATTCTACTAAGAGACCCATTCTTTTGTGAAAGTAAGGAATTAATCTGGGTGTGTATTTCGTGATTAGTTAGGGAATCAGGTGATATTGATGGTCTCATCCACATCCAGGAAGTTTACACAATTGCAATTCAATTAACTTTGTCCTATGCAACACCTTCTGTTCCCATGATAGCATTTGAACAGTGCAATATGTACAAAACATGTTGATTCAGAATTAGACTCACTGAAAACTTTATATTGGCTTTAATATATTGTATCTCTCTTTAAGAAAATCCCTTCTCTTTCTGCCATGTAAGAAATCAGGTCACTGGTCATAAAATTGCTTTGAAATTTGACAGCAATTTCAATGATAATGAAAGCTAATTATAGCATTGTTTTGACATCTACCCTTTCCACAATGATCCTATTAATAAATACTTATTAGACCTGCATGCTTCATATTTATGCTTGACCTCAGCTGACAACAAAGTATAACACTAGTTCAGGAAACAACACTTAATCCTGTCTTTAATTTATAGTTTAGATTTGTTTCATCTCTTTGGTACTTAAATATATTTTATTTGTACTGTTTATTATATTAAATATACTAGGCAGGTGACACATACTTTTATCCTTTGAGTGGTGATTCTGAGGTGAATAATAGCTTAATTTAGAGAGGGACCTTGAATAAACTATCTAGCTGGTTTTACCATTATAATTTACATCACACAGCAATATGAGATGTGTGTGTCCATTTACAGTTATGTATTGTTCCAAACTAAAAGGGAAATATATTTGACAAAATGGGACTCTTAGAGCAGTCTACATTGCAGGCTTCAATTTGAGCTATGTAACATACATTTCTCATAATTTATTGGAAGCAATAATACTGTAACAGCCAAATATGTTTGAGTTTGTGTGTATGTGTGTTTTCATCTCAATTGCTTCTTTCGTGATGGCACATTCTGACACAGCATACTGATACCTCTTTTTCAGAACAATGTTGACATATGTCCACTTAGACAAATGAATATCTTCAACTTTAACGACTTATTTGAGAGGGACAAGAATTTCAGACACAAATTTGAATAGAATTGGAGGTGTGAGTAAGATAGGAAAAAGAAAGAAATGTAGGACCATATTATAATTATTCAATCATAAGAATCATTACCTTATATCTGCTGCAGACACACAAACACACACACACCATGCACAGAGTACCTTTCCAAACATGTTGAATTTAAATTCATTATTAAGATCAATATTGGCTGGTCTGATTTTGTCATTGATAATAAGCTTTAATTGACTTGTTTTTGTGCCATTATTTGACATTGAGACAAGGTAAAACCAGTGCCTTGTTTCCCTACTGTGAATTCTCATTTTTATGAATCATCATTTTAAATATAACAGCATATGAGACCATGAAAACTATTTTCTGCTTAGCAGCATTTTTTTCTATGTAATCATTATATATGTGTATTTTCTGGAAACCTTATTTATAAATGGTTCTGTATCTTCAGGCTTTGCAATAAGTGTCATGAATAATACAATTCTCTTGATTGGTATTAAAAATTCACATACAGTATAGACAGGTTTTATTCTCTTCAAAATGATTCATTTTTATTATAATAAGCCAAATTATAAATTATTAAGAATATAGAAAAGGAAAGTTGAAATTACCTTGATTTTTACTCCTCGGAGATCATCACAATTGCCATTTTGGGGAGGATCATTTTGGATATCACATTTCCATATGCATACACAAAACCTTACCATCTTTCATAAATGAGATTATTACATGTGCTGTTTTACTTGTCATTGGTGTGTTCCCATGTCAATACATATAGAACTATTTCATCAATCACTTTTTTTTGTAAATTAGAAAACTAATTTCACTGTTAATATAGTGAAAAATATACTTGGAAAAACTTCAGTCAATATAGAAACATAGTTAAAAGGGGATACTTCTCTTCATAGCGATAGTAATCCTACCTTCTATCCCATACATAACTCAAATTAACAGTGGGAATTATCACTGTAGACATTATACTTTGCATTTATACATAATTTTAAGTAAATAATTTTTTTTTTAGACAGAGTCTTGCTCTGTTGCCCAGGCAGGAGTGCAGTGGCACGATCTCAGCTCACTGCAAGCTCCGCCTTCTGGGTTCATGCCATTCTCCTGCCTTAGCCTCTCAAGTAGCTGGGACTACAGGTGCCTGCCACCACACCCAGCTAATTTTTTGTATTTTTAGTAGAGATGGGATTTCACCATGTTAGCCAGGATGGTCTTGATCTCCTGACCTTGTGATCCACCTGCCTTGGCCTCCCAAAGTGCTGGGATTACAGGTGTGAGCCACTGCACCCGGTCCTGTAAGTAAATAATTTTAAATAGAATCATATTTTCCATTCTGCAGTATCTCACTTAAAATTGTATACTTGAGATATTTTACAGCAGCATAACATTTTATTATTTTTACAGAATCATAATATTATGTAATTTATTCTCCACTGTTAAATATTTAGATTCATTTTCACTTTTACAAATAAAGTTTTCACGTGGCTGTGAGTCTGTTCACATATGCAAGTATTTATGAACGTCAGATTACATTAAATTGAATTGCTACAGTTCTGAACATTTTAAATTTTCATAGATGAAACTAAATTGCTCTCTGAAAAGTTGGCCATTTACCTTCCAGTTGTGTCCCCATATTCTCAGCAGTATTGGATGATATCAAACTTTTTATATATTTCCGATCTGATGAGCAAAAAACGTGATTTTCTTGCTTTAGTTGCATATCCTGCCTAGTAAGAGGTAGACTGAGAATCTTTTCATGTATTTATTAGTCATATTTCATATGTAAAGTCTCTATTTAAATATTTTGTCCATTTTTAATGGCCTTTTTTCCTTATTAATACTTAGGAGCTATTTATACCTATAGATAATAATTTTTATTATCAAATATAAAAACAAATTTTTGCATATCTTTTGCATTTTAACTTTATTTTCAATATTTTGACATTTAAAAATTTTTATGTAGTAATATATTCTAGTCTTTTTACATAATTGCACTTTTTTCCTGAAAGTAGATAGCAGGAAATTGGGCCATCACCAATATTTTTTCCCATTACCCTGAAAAACACTAAATTTTTGTGTTTTTAATTACTGGCACATAATACTTTTCTTCATTCTTTTTCTTTTTTTTTTAAGATGAAGTTTCATTCTTGTCACCCAGGCTGGAATGCAATGACGTGATCTCGGCTCACTTCAACCTCTGCCTCCCAGGTTCAAGCGATTCTCCTGCCTCAGCCTCCCAAGTAGCTGGGATTACAGGCATGTGCCACCAAGCCTGGCTAATTTTTGTATTTTTTAGTAGAGACAGGGTTGCACCGTGATGGCCAGGCTGGTCTCAAACTCTTGACCTCAGGAGATTCGCCCACCTCAGCCTCCCAAAGTGCTGGGATTACAGACGTGAGCCACCGCACCCAGCCCATTCCCCTTTTTTATAAAATTTATTTGCCAGCCTTTCACATATTCTTCCAGATGCACATTAAAATTTACCTAAGTTCAGTATAGCTCTATAAATTTAATAGACAAATTTTGTGAGAGATAACGTTATATTTTGCAATACTGAGTTTTTCCATCCAGGAATCTGATATTTCTCACTATTCATTCCATTCTTTTTTTACATCATTAAGTAAAATTTAATACATATATAGATATGCACGCATATCTATAATTGTGCTTATTTCAATAGATATATACTGCTATGAAATTTATAATATTTAGTTACTATAACAACAAATTTTGTCATGAAAACTTTTATAATATATAGAAAAATATATTATTCATCTCACATTCATTCTGCATGAAGAAGTTTTACCGAATACTCAATAATAATAACAGTTTTCAGATAATCTTGTATTCCCTAGGTAGACAATTTTGAGACCTAGGAATAAATATAGTTATTGTTAACAATATTTGCATCTATTGCTTTTTTTATTCATTTAGATTTACTAGAACCTTGAGTAAAATATTGATTAACCTCATTTATAGTGGGAATGCTTATCTTAATCTTGACTTTTGAGCATGACACTTGCTGGAAATTTCTGGATTTTGTTTTAGATTAAGGATTATTCTTCCTATTCATAGATTGCTAAGGTTTTGAGTTTGTTTTTTAGTGTAGTTTTGCTTTGTTTTAATCAGAATAGGCATAAACCTGTCATCAATGTTTTTTAAAAATCTATTTATATCTTGTTCAACAAGGAATTTCAGTGTTAGATCTCTTAATCATGAGTCATTTGTTCATTCTGGGAATAAATAACATTGTCTTGCTTTATTATTATTTTTTATTACAAAGTTGAATTAAATTGGCTAATATTTCATCTACAAATTCATGTTTAAATTAATAGGAACGTTGCCTGATAGCTCTTCTCCTTTGTCTAATTTCTGTCTAATTTTGTTATCAGTTACATAAGCAGTAAAACAAAATTATTGAAATGGAAAGAGGTCTAGAAATGAAGTCAATCTGTTTCTCATCTTATAGATGGATGACCAAAGACAGAGAGGTAAAGCAAAACTAATATCAGAGACCGGATTGTGTGATTGAGGATTCATAAAATTTGGGAAGCAGCTTGAGATGCAAAATTCAAGAGAATATGAATTTCCTAAGTAATAATTTTTCTCCATGTAACACTCTTACTACAGTCATCTCTATGAAGTTCACCTACCTCTAGCTTCTTATAGTATTTGGAATCAGAGTTTTAGTCTTTGATCCTTTCACATGTCCCTTTAAATAGATTGTGCTTGTTGGGATTCACTTTCATTGATTTTGACTTCTATGATTTCCCTGACAGTTCCCAGCCCGCATAATAGGTGCATAATCAATATTTGTTAGTTGATGAAATTGTTTCCCTGCACTTTGCTATGTGCTTTTACAGCATAGTTACATTAGTTAAATATTCTACAGAACCCATAATTCATAATCATTTCTTATTACTATCAAGGGAAGCAGAGCAGCCCTGCTTCACTAGGAGAAAGAGAAGGGCTGACTTGTTAGCCAGCGGTTACTCGGGTGCCAACATGGGATCACAGCTCTTTCTAGCTCTTTCTGCAATTATCAGAAGCAGAGCATATATTACATTCTGAAATAGACAATGAAGCTCTTGGATTTGTCGATGGAAGTTACTGTGCCTCTTTCCATCTGCCACACTTCCCAGCATTTGGCATCCAGCTTGGGCCCTTTAAGAGTTACTTTGCTTGATTAAAAATAAATAAATTAAAAGCTAAATTGGGACCTATTCCATAGTTCCAAATTTGGTATCTTAAGTGAAGGTAAAACTTGAAAGAAGCTGCCCCCCAAGCCTTGTTAAGGATGATGGCCAGACTAGAAGAAAAACAAGTACTTTTCTTGAAAGTCCAGTTGTCTAAGCCTTTGTAGAATATTGCAAATGAATTTCAAAGGAAAAATTTCATTCTTCTTTATTTCTTGTCCTGAATTTCTGCTGCTGACTCCTCCCTTCAAACCCATTTTTCTTTCATTTGTCATCTCATGTTCATCAAGAAGACGATACATTCTCAAGCATACTGATTCAGGCATTCATGCATTCATTCACTCCCCGAAGAACTATTTATAGATTGTCTACTGTGTGTCAGGTACTGGCACTGTAGGCTGAATGATGAGCAAATACAGGTGTGGTCCCTGCTTTTATAAATCTGGGGAAATGTATGCTAAACAAGTAATCTCCCCAGTGAATATATAATTACAAACTGAGAATCATGCTTGGAAGGAAAAATCTGACTTAGGTGGGCAGAGGTTTCAGGTATTCTGTATGGAGGTGGAGGACAGTGTTGGTGAAAAACTTTCCAAAGAATTACTTTTGAGCAGAGATCTGATGGATAGCAGTTAAGCAAGTATAAGTGGTGTGAAGGTGGCTGTGAAAAGGGAGGAGGAGAGCATTCCAGCCAACAGAGAACAGTACAGATGTTTTCTGGCAGAAGCAAGCATTGATACATAAAAGTACATTGATATAGCTGAAGCTAAGAGACAACAAGAACTACACATGATGACTCTTGGGCCAGACTGCAAGATGTAGTAGGGATGGGGGTATGATGTGGGGATGGGAAGGTGATGATGAGGAAACCAAATTTGCATTTGAAAAGATTTGTTGGCTGCAATGTGAACATATTGTAGAGAAAGAACATTTGCTGACAACAAAAGCTAAAACTGGAAACAAGAATAAAATAAATAAAACTGATCAAAATCTTAACTAGGGTAGAGGACAGCAAAAGCATAGGTTGGTGCAAAAGTAATTGCAGTTTCTGCCATTGCAAAAACCGCAATCACTTTTGCACCAACCTAATACATGATTTGAGATATTACTGAGAGTTAAAATGTTTTAAAATGGATAGATGGGAGAATGAGAGAGTATTATCCAGGCAACCTGTAACTGTCTGCCTTGAGTCATAAGACTCATGGGGTTACTTTACCTCATACACAGTCCTCTGTTCATGTCAGACTAGTTTAACCACCATCATTTGACTTGAACACTCTAGGAATGATTAGCATGGTTGTCTCTGTGGCTGAATTGGATATTTTCAGGGATAACCTACTTGACCTGTCAGCATTTGATATATGATATCGTCCTCTTGAAACCTTTTCTTCTCCTGGTCTCCATGACATCACAGTATCATGGGCAACCTTTCTTATCTCTGGCCACTTTTTCTAAGACTCATTGAAGGAGTAACCTCATGTTTCTGCCTAATAAATATTAATATCTTATATATCTCCAAGAACTTTTTCTCCTCACATAATAATATCTAATTACCATCAATAAACTAGTAACATCTTAATTAATATCTCCACTGTAGACCCCCTCTTAACTACACATCTAACTATATGTAGTTTATGTCTTCTTATGTATCTCAGTGGCAACTCAAACTCAAAGTATCTAGTTCAACTCTTGCTATCTCCCACCAACCTGAAGAACTTCTAGTGTTCCATCTATCAGTGATTTGGCTAGTGACTTTGTAGTTTTGCTACTTACTACTGTGTCCAAGGGGCATAGACACCATTTTTCCTTCTTCATGCTTCTTCACAAGCTTTTATGAACTGCCATTCATTTCTAAATTCAGAAAGAAACCCAAGTCTCCTTTGCCAATACAAGTTAAAAATAAATAACCCATTTCAGGTAGATTATTTCCACACCCATATTCAAAGTTTTTCTCTGTTTATTTGTATCTTTGCTACAGATTTGTCTAATCTTGATGTTTCCAATGAATATACACAGTCAGACTGAAATCCACTTGGGGCAGTTAAGTTTAATAACCTAAGGACTTTCTTTTCTCAAGTGTTTCCCCCCATAACCTAAAGCAATAATTCTTACCTTTATATTCATATGGTACAGAATTAGGATCATTTTTATTGGGAAGGAGTGGAAGAAAGGACACAGCTCCCAATGAACAAATTAAGTTGTACAGAGGACTTTAAAAAATAGAATTCACCAAATGTGTTAATTTCAGACACAATAGACAGTAATTTATATTAACAATGATTCAGTTCCAGATAGAGATAAATTATTATTTTTATTTATTTACATAGATGAAATGCTATTTTTGGGGTATTTAACTTGATGGGAAAATATTTTTAAAAAGAGTATATCATCATCTTTACCCTCAAGGAGCTCACCATCTGATAGATACATAAATGAGCTTAGAGAGAAGGAGAATTTGCTATAATGCAAGAGTGTGGGAAGATAAAGATACGGATCCTGGGCATCTGAAAAGAGTTTGTGGAAGAGACAATATTTGATCCAGGCCTTGAAGTATAGGTATGATTTTCAAAGAGTATGTGAGGGGTAGTTTTCAAACAGAATGAACAGCTTGCTGAAAGATAAACTCAAAAATGATAAATTATTTTCTTCAAGAATTAGATGTTCTCTTGTACCTGATATGTAACATGTTCTAATAGACATTGAAGAATTAGATTGTCAAAGAAAGACACTTATCTGTATGTGCAGGAACTGAAATGACTGTCTCCTTCCTTGCAATTGTCCCTGACACTAGTACATGCAGGCTGACTAAACCCAGAGGCAGGCATTTAATAAGAAGTTGCCTTTCACAGAAATAATTATGGTTATACATTACGAGCTTTCAACTTTGCTGAAAGTATCCATCTGAGATTAGTACATTCTTAGGGTATAAGTTTCTGGCTCAGTACTTACTAAGAATTGTGGTTCTCTGGTTGTATGCAAAGGAAAATAAATTTGGCTTACTTAAAAAGAAAATAAAAGACTTTATGGAAGACATAAGGTAATGCACATAAATCAAAATGAAAGAAGGCTAAGATTCGACAGAACAAAGAGTGATTCAGGGCTGTAGGTGGCACTAGTAAGTGAGGGATATGCCCAGGCTAGACCTAGGGGAGGACCAGGATCCTTGATTGACAGTCGTACCAAGACTTTACACTGGTTAGAAAAAGAACTGCTCTCCGAGGGAAATCAGTGTTATTACCAAAAGGAGGAATGGATTTTGGATGGAAGGTCAGAATATCCCCTACACTTGATTTTCTTATTTTAATTTTTAACCTTTTCTCTATTTCTCAAGTAGAAGTTTAAGTCATTATTTCTTGCCTCTAATTTGTGAAGCTTTCTATTAAACTTCCTACGCTATCCCACACATGTTCAGGTCATTCTTTTTTAGACTTTCACCTCAGTACATTTATCTTCGGGAAAGACTGTCTATTCAAACAAATAAAAATTAACCAAAATCCTAGTATGTATCTGTGTGTTGTCATGTGTGTATTGTTGTTGTTGTTGTTGTTGTTGTGTGTGTGTATGTGTTGGGGATGGGGGAGGTGGTATATCAGAATCACCTGGGAGAACTTTTAAAAAATCTAATTATACAGTCCTTACACCTCTGACTTCCGTGCATATACACACTTAATATACCAGAATATCTTGACAGAAGGGAATTGGACTTTTCTTTTTAATAGCTATTTACTGGTGATTCTATTACTCTTACCATCTCTCTTATCCCACAAGTTGAGAACTATTGATTTGGATATTTTGTAGGCCCCATTTTATTTCCATTATTGAATATATTTGCCATTCTGGATTCTAGAACAACTAGGAGAAAGTTGTTGAGAGAAATATTTCATCTCCTTATAAAGAAGAACTTTATAACTTGTGTAACTTTGTAACTTTGGGCTGTCCTGCAATGGGACTAGACTGCCCTGCAAGACAATAAATTCTCTGCCTCTGGAAGTATTTACACAAGAGTTGCATGACCAATTGCCAGATGGGAAAATGCATGAAAATGAGACAGTGACCTTTCTCCCCCATTGAGAGCTAGGACACGTGGTGACATGATATTACAATTAACTATGTGAACAATATATAAACAATGAATGTATGACAATGAAAATCTCAGCAAACATCAAGGTTTGCTTCGTGTTCTGGAGAGATCATATTACAGGTAAATACCTGTGTGGGAACTTCTCAGTGGCAGACTGAATGATATGTGATAAGCGGCTGTCCAAATAGTGTACTCATTCCTAACAATGATTCCATTTCAGTTTTCAAAGATGACTGAGAACACTACCAGTGCTCCTGAGATTTCAGATAAAACTTAATACTAGAACGTTAAAACATACCATGCTCTGATAGTCAATATATTTAAAATAGAATATCTTTACCAGATTAGAACAAAGTAATGACGAAAAGCAGACTTAACCTATAGTATGGTAGATCTTTTTTAAAGGGTCATTGAGAAAATTTTCCATCTCAAAATATCTGTTTTATTGCTGTCCCTGGCTCTACCACTGGTGACTCATTCTTTTGTGTCAAGCATGATCATCCTCCTGACCTTGATAGAGAGTGAGGGACAGGACAAGCCTAGGTGTCAGGATTCTACAAGGCCAGGCTCCACAACAGGGAGTTTCTCACCTGAAACTATGGGTTAGGGAGTGAAGGATACTATGTTCTCTGCTGAGTGAAAGAAAAGACTCAAAGTCCAGCAAACGGAAATCATGACAGAAACATACTAACTAGTATACAGAACTGGAACTAGGGACCAGTGGCATGGCACATGGCTGTAATCCTAGCACTTTGGGAGACTGAGGCAGATGGATTGCTTGAGCTCAGGAGGTCGAAACCAGCTTAGCCAACATGGCAAAACCCCGTCTCTACAAAAAATACAAAAATTAGCCAGGTGTGGTGGTGCGCACCTGTAGTCCCAGCTACTTGAGGGGCTGTGGTGGGAGGATCGTTTGAGCCCAGGAGGCGGAGGTTGCAGTGAGCCTAGATAGAGCCACTGCACTCCAGCCTGGGTGACATAGTGAGACTCGGTCTCTAAATAAATAAATAAATAAAATGAACTTGAACTAGGAATCAGAAAGAAGGGAACAAACATCAACATGATTGTTCAGTTGAGGAATTATCTGGCTAGGCATTTGCATCTACAATGTTTTTTAGAGCCCAAATAGGGCAATAAGGTCAGCCATGTTTAAAGGGCCTAGAATATACCATACATTTTAGAGGGCAGAAGGAATGGTGGGAAGGAAAGAGCTGCAAGAGAGGGATGCTAATACAAAACTTCACTCTCCTCTCATAACAAGACACGTATCCCTGTTTGAAGACTTCTTGTTTGCTTTTAAATTATTACAATATTGGTAATTATTTTAAGGATGTAATTTAATCTTTCATAAAAATGAAAGAACATTTTGTCCCAGGTTTTTCTTTTCAATAACTGTGTAAATTTAAATAACTACCTTTCGTCCTGTTTATTTAAGATAATTTAGATTCTGCTTTTTGTAGACTTGGTTAAGGATGTAGCAAAATATCCATAAAAAGTCTGGTCAATCATTTCAATGCCAGAATGCTTTTCAAGACTTTCTTCAGGGTAGCAAAAAGGACACACACATATTGCTAGTTAATAGTCACCCTGCCATTGGTTGGTTTGAGTATGTTTCATCCCCCTGCTTAATTTTGTTTTCTTATTTATACAATATAGGATTAGGGAGTGGGGTTAAATGTCACAAAATGGTGACCTGTGAACTAAAGTAAGCCAACAGACTGTTAGTTTGGCTAAGATATTGAGTTTTTCCTTTCATTTGTCTCGTTTTAATGAATGCCTTTCAGTAGGGCATACATAATCATTTTGTTTGGGGACCCACAACCCCAGCCTACCACTGAGTTCAATCTAGACTCAATGTTTGTATCCCATCCCTGCATGGCTCTTGAAAGCATTTGAGTTTGTGGCTCTTGGGTCAGACATATTGTTAAATTTCTTTAGGCTCCTAAGGCTTTAATTCTACAAAACCTCTGAGAGTATGAAATTTCTTTTTTTCTTTTCTTTTTCTTTCCATTAGTTGAGAGATAGATTAAATGGAAGGCAATTCATACATAGTGAGGGCCACCAGGCTTCAGACTCTCCCCATACATTATCTCGTTTAATTCTCACAGCATCCCAGTGAGGTAGTCATTATCATACTCATTTTATAGGTGACAAAACAAGGTCAAATAATTTAATATCTTGCTCATGATCAGAAGCTTATTAACTGTAGGAACTGGGTTCAAACCCAAATCTGTTTCTCTCCAAAAACTCCCTATATCCTTGTTTCCCTCAGTGAGCAGAAACATTCTACAGAGATCTTATGAATACTAACAAAGCTTTGCCCAGATTTTGCCCAGATACACAAAGGATATCAAATGTCCAAATATCTAAAACCATTTTTACAGAACATCTTATTTGCAGGCTGTATTCTTTGACCAGCAGGGAATTACATTTCTACTGTTCTTGGGAACATGCTTGACTAAAGAGCCATGCAGAATTTAGGAAGAATCATCATTAGAATAAATTTGGCTTTCATTCACACACTGATGTAATGTTAAAAAATACATCATAAAATCATTCAAATTTGAAATGTAAAGATATTTTATTTCTAACACTTTTCTGTTTTGTCACAGATACTACGTATCTTAAAATTCAACCTTGTTTGTACAAAATAGCACTAAAACTGAACATGACTTGAAATATACTCTATTACCTAGAAACTTTATTTGACAGAACAGTTCTGGTAAGGAGAAGTTCAGGTATGTGCAGGCATAGAATACATGAAGACAAAAAGAGTGTTAGTATGATGACTGAGCAGAAACCTTTGAGTAGAAAACACAACTTTCAGTTGTGTTGTATTTTCATTAGAGGGTTGTATAAAATTAATTCTGCTAATATAGACACAAATTGTGTTTAACATAATTTTCATACTATGTCAGTCACTTAATTGGCTTTTAATAAGCCTGGTGGCCAGCAAATATCCAGAAGAAGAATGTATATTTTCAAAAGGAAAAAGAAGAAAATGAAGATATATTAAATATAAGTAAGTAAAGTAAAAGAGTATCTACATAGGGGCAGTTTTTTTATAATTTCTAAGCTTCGGGTTAACCAGCATTCTTATAATTTGACCACATTGAGCCAATGATTTTTATTTTTATTTTTATTTTTTTACTTTAAACAAACAGTGCTCAAATTTACAGGTCAATATTTTTTGCAAATGCAATGTGAATTAATATAATACAAATTAAAGCAATTAGACTGTTAAGCTTCACTTTTAGTGATTGGGGTTTGGGGAGTGGAAAGGGGCACAGAAACTGTTGCCCTTTTCAAATAACTCACAAATGTGCTAATTATGTGTCAGATATGAAAGTTGAGGCATTGTGACCTTCAAGTCAGCAAAAGACCTTTTCAAGTAAGCCATCCCCATGTACATTAATAAAGTGAGCAATGCCCTTCCACAGTTAAATAATGTATGGCTGTTATTTCATTGTATATGAATGAAAACCAAGGAGTTATTTCACTATTGGCATATTAAAAGAAATGTTATAAAAAAGCAAAGACTGTAAATCCATTTAAATAACATTTTGTGGTACTCTTAAAATAGTGATCCAAAGTCATATGTTGTTTGTGGCTAATGCATGCATGTGGCTAATGCGTGGTTTCTCTGCAACTGGATGTATTTTAGATCTTAGCAGGAAAAACTGCAATGTTAAAGTATAAAACAACTGAGAGATATTTTAAAAGTTAGAAAAATTATTGTTAGGTAAAGTGTCTCCTTGCAATGATAAAGACAATGATATATTTTGTAGATGAGAGAAAACATTGCCTCTGTCCATAAGCCTTACTGTGTTAGTAAGTAGAATGTTGAACAAGAGTGGGGTTCAGAGGAAGGAAAAATAACCTCTCACTCTTTATTATGGCTGTTTCATGGTCTGAAGAAAGTATTTGTAAACCTTGGATTTGGGTCATGGACACAATGGTAATTAAAAGAGCGCTCATTTTGTTGGAAGAAAATGTAAATTTCAAAAGCAATAATATAAGAGAAATTTGGGGTCACTAATGCTTGAATCAAATGCACTGCAGGAATGTCAAACGGTGCCCATGAAGTTGTAGTGGAAAATCAAGAGCAGGAAGAAGTTAATTATCTTGTATTTGTTCAGCTTTGTAGTATATTTGATGCAAACAAAACGTATAAAGATACAGTCATACTTAATGCAACTTAAATATGAGTAATAGACCTCTGGGAAATAATAAACCAATTACAAATTTAAAATAAATCACAATCATATGCGATTCCAAAAACCTATTAGCATTCAATCCATAGGTAAACTTTTGTTTTTCCAGTTTCATAATAGCTTCTTATTGTGGGTTAGATGTTTATACCAAAAGACTGTATAGGGTTTACTGATTTGCTCACTAGTCTCTCCTTCTCATTTTAAACAATTATCTAGGTCCTTCTATTGTTATTTGCTTTAATAGATTCTCTGAATTCTTTCATAAAATAGATACCAGTGATGATTTTGAGAATGTTATTTGTCATTGAGATTCTCAATGAATGTGTACACGTTCTTGTTCAGTATAAGTGTTGCTGCATTTCCTTGATAATCTAAAATAATTTCCATTATTTTGGATTGTATTTAAGGTGGCAAATCTTGCTTGTTCCATGTCAACAAATGAAGATGGAATTAAAATTGTCAAAATTGCAGCCAATCATTTGGAAACCTTGTGTCCACAGGTATGATAACTAAGTTACTGTCTTTTTGTGTGTAAAATTATATATAATTCCTAATGCTTTTATGCATATGAAATACACTTTTTTTTTTTTTTTTTTTTTGAGACCAGGTCTCACTCTGTTGCCCAGGCTGGAATGCAGTGGCGTGACCTCAGCTCACTGCAACCTCTGCGTCCTGAGTAGCTGGGATTACAGGCATGTGCCACCATGCCTGGCTAATTTCTGTATTTTTAGTAGAGACGGGGTTTCACCATGTTGGCCAGGCTGGTCTTGAACTCCTGACCTCAAGTGATCTGCCCACCTCGGCCTCCCAAAGTGCTGGGATTACAGGCGTGAGCCACCGTGCCTGACCAAAATGTTTGTTTGAAGTATGGAAGACTGAATTGTCCTAAGGTGATTCTTAAAAAGAGAGTAGAGAAAAAGACTGACATTCTTTAAGTGGCCATATTGGAATCTCCTGAGGCAAGGGTGCTTTGTCCAAATGATTTGATTTATTTTTAGTAATTATTTATTTTGAAATTTCAAATCAGCTGAAAGGATTGACTCTTTTTTTCTTTTATCAAAGAAGGTATGGGTTTGAAAAAAGTTAAGAAATATTTTCTTGTCAGTAATTCAGATGTTTCTTAAAATCTGAAGAGTGATACACTTTTAGGGAATTATTTCTACATGACAAATGGTTTTGAAGCCATGAATCAAGATACACATAGAGCAATTTTAAACACTCTTATCTGAGAAGAAGCAGGATATAATATGGATACTTCCTAATAAAGACCACAAATGTTATAAGGATGAGAAATATAACAGAGATTAGGGACTTTAAGTCTCTGGACATCTCCTGAGATTCTCAGTCTACAAAAAGTAGGGCATGTGTTAAATTCTTGATTTGCCTTGCTGACAATTTCATCTCGAAGAATATTAAGGAAACTGTGAAGGAAACTGCTTCTTTGGACTTAGTGTTGATTAACAAGTAAGAACAAGCTGGAAAAGTGGGATCTAGAGGACCTGCAGCTGAGATCTCCCAACTGATGTCAATTTTCTATGAAACTCCAGAGGGAACAGAATACTGCAACGAGGTCTCTAAAGTAGTTGAATGAAATATACTCCCATCAACACTCTTTAAGTGTTCTCATCTCTGCACATTGTGAATAATGCTCAAGGTTATCACTTTTTAAAATGCCTTTTCAATCTGAAGAGTATTAAGTATCTCTCGTTGGTTTTAATGTGTAATTTTCTGATTCCTAGTGAGAACATTCTTTTTGCAAATATTTATTGACTATTTGGCTTTCTAATTTGGTGACTTGCTTATATCCTTTTCCAATTTTCCAATTTTAGTTGGGTTGTCTTTTTTGTAATTAATTTGCTTAGGTTTATTAAAAATATCTCTGTTGCCCATGTCTTTTGACATATTTTTAAATAATTTTTCAGTCACAGAAGATTTTAAGAACTTTAATGTAAACATATGATTTATCTTTTAATTATTTAAATATATAGTTATGGAGCACCTACTGTGTGTCCTGGTTTGTGGTTTTGTGCCTTGTTAAGACATTCTACCAACAAATATGTCACATATTTCCCACATTTTGTTGTTAAAAGAGTAAAGTATTATTATTCAACATACAGATATTTATTCCCTCTGAAATATATTTTTATGTCTAACATGAGGTGGAGATCATTTCATTTAGTAGTGTTGACATTTGGGCCACCATCATATATTAAATAGTTGATCCTTTCTCAATTACTGTGAAATTCCACCATTGTTTCACACACATCCCATAAGGACTTATAAATATTTCCGTTGTCTAATATATATTTGTATACACATGTTCATATATACTTATAAACATAAATACACGTACACATGTACAAGTTTATATAAACATTATATTATGTTTGCACTTGGTAATTCCCCAGTGTTCTTTTCCCATACGGCCATATGGACAACTTCTTTTATGTTCAGTTTACGAGGACTCAGCTTAAATACCATCTTCTCAGAGATCAATCTCCCTTCTCCCTAAATCACTCCTCCAGCTATGACTTATTATGTTACCATATTTATTTATTTTAGAGTCTATATCACAACCTGAAGTTATATTTTATATTGTTACCTTTATTATATGTATTACACACTCACACAGAAAGTTCATGAAGTCAATGATTTGATCTCCCTTATTCACTATTAATATCCCCTGTACCTAGCAGAAATAAAATATATATTGGATGTTCAATAAATATTTGTTCAGTGTATAAATCAGTGAGAAGGTTGCTATAATGATAAATCATTCTATATTCATAGAGGGCAGGGATGATTTTGGCAACAACCTCTTGATATTTTTCTTAATATGATGTGTCTTATTTTTAATAAGATGAAGAAAAGACAGTATAATTACTTTGAGCTGTAACTGATAGAAAAAAGTCCTTTACAGTGGCTATTTTATGCATAGATACTGACCAAGGATGAGATCTGAATTCATAGGCTACATTGATTTTAAAGTGAGTCAGGTAAGTCCTGGGTCAGGAGGAGCTGATAGGGTGGCCCTGAATTTCTATTTGTTAAGTACAATTGAATTCACCTAGCTTTCAGTGAATTGAGTTGTTCTGGTTCTTACTGTGTACAAAGGACTACAACTGTAAAGCTTTGCCCAGTTATAGGTATCACCCTTCAAAAAAGATTTGTCACTTTGAGCATACTTAGCAGAGGTATTTGAAATAGTGACATGAGTTGAAACTATATCATATGAACACCTCAGAAAAGCAATAGGGAATTTTTAGCCAGGAAAAGACCTGGAGAAACACAATCACTCTCATTATATCTTTAAAGGACTATGATGTGAATGACTTGTTCTGAAGGGCCCCAAGGGGCAGAATACAACCTATGAGCAGATGTTAGAAGAATGCAAATTTTATCTCAATATAGAGATGAGTTTTTTTAACAGAGCTATCCTGACAGGAATTGGACTTTATTGAGAACACAGGATTTGGAGTTTCTCAACACTACACACATTTAACACAAGGAGAGTGACTAGTTGACCAAGGTATTTTATGGGGCCACAAACAAACCTTGGGTGAAAAGTGGGTCTAGAAGCCTTTTGAAACCCAATCCTGAGATCCTCTAATGGATCTGTCTGTTTTATGAAAGAGAGAAATGTGGTCTGGATGATTGCCGGAGTACTACAGGTGTGTGAACAGTTATACTCAACCTGGTGGAAGGATAAAGCCATCTATAGGGCTTAATCCTTGCTCCACTTTAACAAGTGACTTGGAAGAATACTGAAAAAGTAAACATTTTATATTTGTGTAAGGCACAAAACTGAGAAAGGTAGAATGGTCTAATGTTTGAAAACTCATAAGCTGAAATTAAATAAGGGCAAATATAAAGTCAGGGCCTTAGCTTAAATACAACCTATTGCACGAACGTATAGTGAAACTATTGCACATCAAAAGCATGTGGGTCATCAGGAGTTGAGAGGGACATTTGCTCTCTTGTTCAGTGAATTTCAAACTTGGATCTATGAAAGCATTGTCATGGTCTATAGCAAAAGTAGCTCAGTGTAGTTAGCTTTTTTCCATATAATGAAATTTATTCAACTTTTCATTCTCAGGTTTTATATTTACTACTTTATATTTATCAGAAATATTTGATTTATGAAATAATAAAGTAGATAATAGTTTTTTTACATTTTTATTTTTGGCAAAAAATAAATTATCAATAAATAAAAAGTATTTTTTTACTTTACTAATAAAAAAATAAAAATATACCCTCCCTATGTCAGTTCCTTCTCCTTCCTGTGTCTCTTTCTTCTTTGAAAAATATCTGTGGCCTGAAAAGTCCAGAAAGTTAAAAGTACTAATTTAGGTGACTTAACAGTATAAGTCAGTAGCATGATATGGGGACTGACTTATAGTGTTGAAATAATTGATCTTTTTATAGTGTAAGTGTGATCATTGGATTTTCATGCTCATGTGTGACACATGCCTCCCTCAAACCTTGTTATGACACTAGCACATTATTGGTATGACATGAAAAATAAAATAAAATGATTATGATACTTAGCTTGTGAAATAGAAGGAAATTTTCAATATACTTGGCACAGGAATGTCCACATCAAGAATTTCATGCTGAGTCCTGGGCCCATAGTTTAAAGGATAGGCAGAAAAAGAATAAGTTGTTTTAAGCCATAGTGAGCTATCACCTCGTTACTGGAAGTGTTTAAACAAAAGCAAAATAGGGTATACCTTGACAAAAATATTGGAGAGATAATTTCATTATTGAGAAGTGCAAGAATGAGATCCTCTTAAGTGTTCTTTCCATAAATAAGATTCACTAATTAACAAAAATCATGATGAAAACCTGGGGTATTTTCCCTGTGGTGAACACACATTCAATTAGGCAGACCCTCCTAAGTACTTAGATTTTCCAGAATCACAAGAGAGAAATGTGGTTCTAAAATATGTTGTTCTAAAATAAGTCAAGTTTTCCAATCACTGTCTAGTTTGAGTCACTATGTAGTCCTGCTTTGTTATAGCTATCTGTTGCTCTCACCAAGTAGTATCCAATGACCTGACAGGGCTAAAACAGATTCCAAAGATGCCTAATTTATTTTCAGTGATGTGGTTGGGTATAAAGAGATAATATTTTTATAAGTTGTTACTGAAAATCTATAATTTCTAAAAGAGGTGTATATTGGGTGTGTTGATAAGTAGGGAAGAAAGTCAAGATTGCCCTAGAGAAGCATGTGAAATATAAAAAGAACAAAGTATTTGGGCTAGGACATGCACTGGAGATCACTTGTATTCATATTTTAGCATGGAAAGCCATAAACTGCATGAGGATAGGAATTTTTGTTCCACTGATATTTCCTAAGAATAATGCTTGACACATAGTAGGTACTCGGTACATTTTTGCTGAGTGAATGATTATACCTCAATGACCTTTTTCGGACTATATTCATTGGCAGATAAATGCTGGAAGCCATTGCTATTCTCCTTCCTTTTTTGTTTTCTGGGAGTGTAGAAACTCCCAATTTCTAATCAAAGTGATAAAAGTCCCAGTATGACACTTTGTCTGTTGAAGTATCAGTCATGTGAAGTGACTGGCATTATCTCTCTCTGCATGGACAGGACTATTTTGTAAAAACAGCAACTTGTTCTGATTAAGTTATGATGTATTTAGTACACACTTCAGTAAGGGCATTAGACTATTTCTTTCAAATGGAAAACTATGTGCTTATTTGTATGGGTTTTTTATTTGTTTTTCTGATAGAGAAGTTGTCATATCTGCGAACTGAAAGCACTTAATTTTCTAAGTATCAAGCTTTGGGGAAGCAAATATATTTTCTTTCATCTACTGTTGATGATGATGATGGAGGTTTTGTTTGCAATGAAACAATATAGGACCCAAATATTCCATGTAAAATGACCATATTCTTTAAGAATCATGTAAGAGCCATATCAGGCCTTTTATAATTTATGCCTAATTTATTTCTTTTCACTTTAGAGAATGGCACAAAATGCTCTTAAGACTTTGGAAACAAACAGTCGTGTCATAATGTAAAAAAGACTTAAATGAGGTGATTTTATTTTTAAAAAGCTTATAATAATTGAGTGGTGTATCCTCAAGACTGACTAGGGTGATTTCAAATGTAAGTTTAGTACCAGTTTCTTTCTAGTGATGATGAGGTATCTATGTGGGGAGAGAGTGCATGGGTGCAGCTATGAGCACAGCTACTAAGACTGGAAATAAATGTCTGTGCCTTTGTCCTATCACTGCTCTGTATCTTGTTACAATTACACAGCCACTTTCTTCCACCTACTCCAAGGATCTCTTCATTCAACAAATACTTACAGACCACCTACTGGGAGCATCCATGAAGCTAGGGTGAGGCAGGGGCAGGGGGTGGGGATTTAGGGGGTATTCAATGGAGCAGTTCTGAGAAATACGAATTTTAAGGCCTAAGTTTTATTAGAAGGAAAATATGGAGGTGGTGTGTCCTGGCAGAAGAAACAGAATTTGCGGAGGAGAAGTCATGGCCATCAAACTCAAGTGGGGAAGTGGGGTAAAAAATTAGATAATGACTTTAAAGTACATAGCCTAGAATAAGCATGGTTTCACATGCCGGCCAAGGCAAGAATCTCAGAATGAATTACAAACCAAAGTGTTTACAGCCTCATTTATAATCATGGTGTGTGCTGTGATATTAAGCACATCAACATAAGGGATCTGTGCTGGCCTGGACAACGTTCTTCTAGTCATGGAGGAAAATAAAGATAGAGCCTGCTGACATTAAGTTTATAATCAAAATTGAAAATTTATTATCCAGATAGAAAGGAAGTGGTGTTTGGGAGGAATCGGTGGAAATGGCATGAAAATTGGATTCATGTCAGGGAACACAGTGAGAGCCCACAGAAAAATGTCATTTTCCATGGGCCTTAAAGGAGAAGCAAGATTTGCACATTTGGGAAAATATGAAAAGGGCATTCTAGGCAGCGGAGATGGAAAAACATATAATAGAAATTGAAAAAAGTAAGCAATTGAGTCTGTCTAAGCCACGTTGTTTCTTTACAGGAGGCGCCCTTGGATTTTGGGTGGAACAATTCTTTGTTGTGTGATACAGTCACAGTGGTGGAGCTCAACCTTTTCTGGGGAGGCCAGAAAGCTCAGAATCAGCACTAAAACACAACTTCCACCTCCCCCAGACCAGTCTTTCTAATAACCAAAAGTGCCTTCACACATTTCCATAAACCTCCTAGTAAAGTGATGTTGCCCCACTTAAAAACCAGTGGGAGGGCATAGTCCGTGGAAAGGTAAGTTGTAGCCCTTAGTGCCAAGTGAAGGGGTTTAGATTGGTTTCATAGATTTGGTTTAGTTACTACAGGTACTACAGGTTTTGAGTAGGAGAGTGACATCATCACAGCTGTGCTTTCGGAAGATTGATTTGAAAATGCTGTGTCAACTGAATGGGAAAAGGGAGAGGCATGACCCGCTAAAAGATGATTGAATATTACATGCAGAAGTCAGGATCTGAATAAGAGATGTAGGAATAAGAATTTTTAAGATGGGACAAATTGCAAATGGACAATATAAATTGATCAGAAATTGAAAACAAATTAGATGATTGTGATGATGGAGGTGAAAGGGAATGAATTTGAGGTTTATAGCCTAGTACCTGGGAAAACAGTGGTTATATTAGAAGAAATTGGAAAAAAAATTAAGAAAGGGACACTTTAGGACAGAAATGAATATATTTAAGTTACTACCGGAAGATCCAGGTTGAGATGATAGAAAACAAAACTACAAGAACTTGAGATGTCACCACCAGATTATGGTAGCCATTCATATAGATGTGATGATTAGAACCATAAATGTGGGATGAGATTGCTAAAGAGCAAAATAAAAATAAAAGAATCAAAGGCATAACCTTAAGAAAACACATCTGGGAGAGAAAAGGAAGAGGAACCCGAAAAAGAACAATGAGCAAATTAAGAGGAAAGTCAGGGAAGTGTGGCTTGCTGGAAGCCTAGCAAATGGGAGCATTTCAGCACAGTGATCAGCAAAGCCAGATACTCCAGTGAAGTCCAGAGGGATGAGTACTGACAATTTGGAAATTAGGAAGTGAGCAGTCATCTTAACCAAAGAATAGTTTCAGCAGCATTGCGGGAAACGAGGAGAGGGCAGGGGCCAGAAACCACATCCCTAGATTTTTTCCCCCTTAAATTGAAAAGTAAACCTAATTGTGGAAAAGAGAATCACTGGGAAGCTCCACCTTGCAGACTTTTACCATAAAGTCCTACCATACTTTTTACTATCAGTTATTTTTTTCTTTATTTGTGTGTTTATTAATTGGTATATCATAGTTATATATATTTTGGGGGTACGTATGATATTTGGATACATAAACAATGTGTAATAATCAAATCAGTGTAATTGGGAATGTTCAGCACCTCAAATATTTATCCTTTTTTTTGTGTTGGAGACTACAATTCTTCCCTTCTAGCTATTTGAAGCATATAATAAGTTATTGTCAATTATAATTTTCCTACTGTACTATCTAATACCTGAACTTACTTTTTCTATCTAACTATTTTTGTACCCATTAACCAACTTCTCTTCACTGCCCCTTCTTCTGTTTCTGGCCTCTGGTAACCACCGTTCTACCTCCATGAGATCCACAGTTTTAGTAAGAACATGCAATATTTGTCTTTCCGTGCCTAGCTTGTTTTACCTAACATAATGACCTCCAGTTCAATCTGTATTGCTGCAAAAGACAGGATTTCATTTTTTGTGGCTGAATAATATTCCATTGTATGTGTGCATGTATATATACACACATATGCCACATGCCACATGTTTTTTATTTATTCATATGTTAATGAACACAGGTTGATTCCATATTTTGGCTATTGTGAACAGTGCTGCAATAAACATGGGAGTACAGATAACTCTTTAACATATTGATTTCCATTATTTGGGGGTATATACCCAGCACTGGGATTGCTGGATCATATGGTACCTCTATTTTTAGTTTTTTGAGAAACCTCCATACAGTTTTCCATATTTGCTGTATGACTTTATATTCCCACCAACAGTGTACGAGCATTTCCCTTTCTCCACATCCTTGCTAGTGTTATTTTTTTGTTCTTTTAATAATAGCTATTCTAACTGGCCTGAGATTATATCTCATTGGGGTTTGATTTGAATTTCCTTGATAACTAGTAATGTTGAACATTCTTATGTCTTCTTTTGAGAAATGTTTATTCAGGTCTTCGGGACATTTTTTTTTCCCCCAACATGTCTAAATAAACTGTTATTGAAACACAGCCATGTGAGTTCCTTTATGTATTGTCTAGGGGTGCTTTCATACAACAAGGAAAGAGACCATCCACCTAACCTAAAATAGTTACTATCTGGCCTTTTTAAAAAAACTTTTAAGTTCAGGGGTACATGTGCAGGTTTGTTATGTAGGGTAAGCTCATGTCACGGGGCCTGAAGCATTTGCTCCGGGACCATAGCCCCACGGGTATTTTTACACACAAACTAGGGGCTATTCAAAAGATACACATGAAGTCTATTCCTGGAGATTATTTTGTCACCCAGGTATTAAGCCTAGTACCCATTAGTTATTTTCCCTGATTCCTCTTCCTCCTCCCACCCTCTACTCTCCAGCAGGCACCAGTGTATTGTTTCCCTCTATGTGTCCATCTGTGTTCCTCATTTAGCTCCCACTTATAAGTAAGAACATGCAGTATTTGGCTTTCTGTTACATGTTAGTTTGCTAAGAATAATGGCCTCCAGCTCCATCCATGTTACTGCAAAGGACATGATCTCATTCTTTTTTATGGCTGCAGAGTATTCCATGGTGTATATGTACCGCATTTTCTTTATGCAGTCTACCAATTGATGGACATGTGGGTTGATTCCTTGTCTTTGCTATGGTGAATAGTGCTGCAATGAACATACACATACGTGTGTCTTTATGATAGAATGACTTATATTCCTTTGGTTATATAGCCATCACTAGGATTGCTGGGTCAAATGGTATTTCTGAATTTAGGTCTTTGAGGATTCGCCATGCTGTTTTCCACATGGTTGAAATAATTTACACTCCCACCAACAGTGTATAAGTTGTTCCTTTTTCTCTGCAACCTTGCTAGCATCTGTTATTTTTTTACTTTTTAGTAATAGCCAGTCTGACTGGTGTGAGATGGCATCTGATTGTGGTTTTGATTTGTATTTCTCTAATGATAGGTGATGTTGAGCATTCTGCATATTTTTTTGGCCACATGTATGTCTTCTTTAGAAAAGTGTTCATGTACCTTGCCCACTTTTTAATGGGGTTGCTTTTTTTTTTTCTTGTAAGCTTGTATAAGTTTCTTATACATTCTAGATAATAGACCTTTGGCTGGGTGGGATGGCTGACAACTGTAATCCCAGCACATTGGGAGGCCAAGGAGGGCAGATCACTTGAGGTCAGGAGTTTAAAACCAGCCTGGCCAAAATGGTGAAACTTCATCTCTACTAAAAATACAAAAAAAATTTAGCCAGGCATGGTGGCATATACTTGTGGTCCCAGCTTCTTGGGAGGCTGAGGTGGGAGGATCACTTGAACCTGAGAGGTGGAGGTTACAGTGAGCTGAGATCGCACCACTGCAGTCCAGCCTGGGCGACACAGCAAGACTCTGTCTCAAAAAAAGAAAAAAAAAAGATAATAGACCTTTGTCAGATGCATAGTTTGCAGAATTTATCTCCCATTCTGTAAGTTTTCTGTTATACTCTGTTGAATGTTTCTTCTGTTGTGTGGAAGCTCTTTAGTTTAATTATATCCCAATTGTCAATTTTATCTTTTGTTGTAATTGCTTTTAGTGTCTTTGTCATGAAATCTTGGCCGATTCCGGTGTCCAACATGGTATTGCCTAGGTTGTCTTCCAGGGTTTTTATTGGTTGGGGTTTTACATTTAAATGTTTAATGCATTTTGAATTAATTTTTGTGTATGGTGTAAGGAAGGGGTCCAGTTTCAACCTTCTGCATATGGCTAGCCAGTTATCTCAGCACCATTTATTGAATAGGGAATCCTTTCCCATTGCTTGTTTTTTGTCAGTTTTTTGAAGATCAGATGGTTGCAGGTGTGCAGCCTTATTTCTGGATACTCTATTCTATTCCATTGGTCCCTGTTTTTATTTTGGTGTGCTGTTTTGTTTACTGTAGTGCTGTAGTATAGTTTGAAGCTAGTAGCATGATGCCTCCAGCTTTACTTTTTTTACATAGGATTGTCTTGGCTATTCGGGCTCTTTTTGTTCCATATGAATTTTAAAATTTTTTTTTATAGTTGTGTGAAGAGTGCCATTGGTAGTTTAATAGGAATAGTGTTGAATCTATAAATTGCTTTGGGCAGTATGGTCATTTTAAAAATTTTGATTCTTCCTATTCATGAGCATGGGATGTTTCTCCATTTGTTTGTGTCATCTCTGATTTCTTTGAGCAGTGTTTTGTAATTCTTATTGTAGAGACCTTTCACCTCCTTGATTACCTGTATTCCCAGATATTTTATTCTTTCTGTGGCAATTGTGGATGGGATTGCATTTCTGATTTGGCTCTTGACTTGACTATTGTTGATGTATAGGAATGGTAGTGATTTGTGTACATTAATTTTATATCCTGAGACTTTGCTGAAGTTTTTTTATCAGCTTAAGTTTTTGAGCTGAGACTGTGGGATTTTCTAGATATAGGATCATGTCATCTGTAAACAGGAATAACTTGACTTTCCCTCTTCCTGTTTACATGCCCTTCATTTATTTCTCTTCCCTGATTGCTCTGGCCAGGACTTCCAATACTATGTTGGATAAGGAATGGTGAGACAGTGCATCCTTATCCTGCGCTGGTTTTCAAGGAAGTGCTTCCAGCTTTTGCCCATTCAGTTTAATGCTGACTGTGTGTTTGTCATAGATGACTGTTATTATTTTGAAGTATGTTTTCTCAATACCTAGTTTATTGAACGTGTTTAACATAAAAGTGATACTAAATTTTATTGAAAGCCTTTTCTGCATCTATTGAGATAATCATGTGGTTTTTGTCTTTAGTTTGCTTATATGATAAATCACATGTATTGATTTGAATCAACCTTGCATCCCAGGCATGAAGCCTCCTTGATCGTGGTGCATTTGCTTTTTGATGTGCTGCTGGATTCAGTTTGCAGGTATTTTGTTGAGGATTTCTGCATCAAAATTCATCAAAGATATTGGCCTGAAGTTTCTTTTCTTTCTTTTTTTTTTTTTTTTCTGGTTGTCTCTGCCTGGTTTTGGTATCAGGATGATGGTAGCCTCATAGAATGAGTTAGAAGGAGTCCATTCTCCTCAATTTTTTGGAATAGTTTCAGGAGGAATTATATCAGCTTTTCTTTGGACATCTGGTAAAATTAGGTTGTGAATCTATCTGGTCCTGCATTTTCTTCAGTTTGTGGGCTATTTATTACTGATTCAATTACGGAGCTCATTATTAGTCTGTTCACGGATTCAGTTACTTCCTGGCTCTGTCTTGGCAGGGTGTCTGTGTCCAGGAATTTATCCACATCTTTTAGATTTTCTAGTTTATGTGCATAGAGGTGGTTGTAGTGTTTTCTGATGATTATTGTATTTCTGTGGGGTCAGCGGTAATATCCCCTTTGTCATTTTTAATCGTGTTTATTTGGATGTTCTCTCCTTTCTTCTTTAATAGTCTAGCTAGAGGTCTATCTAACTTATTAATTTTTTCAAAAAACCAACTCCTGGGTTCGTTGATCTTTTGAATTCTTTTTGGTGTCTCAGTCTCCTTCAATTCAGCTCTGATTTGGGCTGATTTGTTTCTTTTCTTCTGCTAGCTTTATGTTTGGTTTTCTGTTGGTTCCCTACTTCTTTTAGTTGTGATGTTAGGTTGTTAACTTGAGATCTTTCTAACTTTTTGATGTGGACATTTATTGCTATAAATTTTCCTCTTAATACTGTCTTAGCTGTGTCCCAGAGATGCTGGTATGTGGTATCTTTTTTTCTCATTACTTTCAAAGAACTTGTTGATTTCTGCCTTAATTTCATTATTTACCCAAAAGCCATTCAGGAGTAGGTTATTCTTGTAATGAATTTCCATGTAATTATATGGTTTTGAGTGAATTTCTTAGGCTTGATTTCTAATTTGATTGTGCTGTAGTTTGAGAGAGTGATTGTTATGATTTCAGTTATTTTGCATTTGCTGAGGAGTGTGTTATGTCTGATTATATGATTTATTTCACGGTATGTGCCATGTGGTGATGAGAAGAATGTATTCTCTCTTGCTTTTGGTTGGAGTGTTCTGTAGATGTCTCTGAGGTCTATTTGATCCAGTGCTGAGTTCAGGTCCTGAAAATCTTTGTTAATTTTCTGCCTCAATGATCTAATACTGTCAGTGAGGTGTTGAAGTCTCCCAGTATTATTGTGTGGGAGCCTAAGACTCTGAAGGTCTCAAAGAACTTGCTTTTATGAATCTGGATGCCTCTGTGATGGGTGCATATATATTCAGGATAGTGAGGTCTTCTTGTTGTATTTAACCCTTTACTATTATATAATGTCCTTCTTTGTCTTTTTTGATCTTTGGTTTAAAGTCTGTTTTATCTGAAATTAGGATTGCAACCTCCCTTTTTTCTGTTTTGCATTTGTTTGGTAAATTTTTCTCCATTCCTTTATTTTGAGCCTATGGGTGTCATTGCATGTGAAATTGGTCTTGGTTCTTTATTCAGCTTGCCCCTCTGTGTTTAATTGGGGCATTTAGCCCATTTACATTTAAGGTTAGTATTGGTATGTGTGGATTTGATCTTGTCATCATAATGTTAGGTGGTTAGCATGCAAACTTGTTTGTGTGGTTGCTTTATAGTGTTACTGGTCTGTATACTTAAGTGTGTTTTTGTAGTGGTTGGTAACAGTCTTTCCACATTTAGTGCTTCCTTCAGGAGCTCTTGTAAGGCAGGTCTGATGGCAACAAATTCCATCAGTATTTGCTTGTGTGAAAAGGATCTTATTTCCATCTCAATTATGAAGCTTAGTTTGGCTGGATACGAAACTCTGGGTTGAGATTTCGTTTCTATAAGAATGTTGAATATTGGCCCCCAATCTCTTCTGGCTTGTAGGGTTTCTGCTGAAAGGTCCACTATTAGTCTGACGGGCTTCCCTTTGTAGGTTACCTGGCCTTTCTCTCTAGCAGCTTTAACATTTTTTCTTTCATTTCAACCTTGAAGAATCTGATGATTATATGTCTTGGAGTGATCTTCTTGTGAAGTATCTTACTGGGGTTCTTCTCATTTCCTGAATTTGAATGTTGGCCTCTCTAGCTAGGTTGGAGAAGTTCTCATGGATGATATCCTGAAATATGTTTTCCAAGTTGCTTATACTCTTTCTATCTCTTTCAGGGACACCAATGAGTCATAGATTTTGTTTCTTTACATAATCTCATATTTCTCCTAGGTTTTATTAATTTCTTTTCATTCTTTTTTCTCTATTCTTTTCTGACTGTCTTATTTCAGAAAGCCAGTCTTTAGCCTCTGAGATTCTTTCCTCAACTTGGTCTATTCTACGATTAATACTTGTGATGACATTATGAAATTCTTGTAGTGTGCTTTTCAGCTCTATCAGGTTGCTTACGTTCTTTTCTATACTGGCTATTTTCTCTGTCCGTTTCTGTTGTTTTATTCTGATTCTTAACTTCCTGGGATTAGGCGTCAATGTACTCCTGCATCTTAATGATCTTTGTTCCTATCCATATTCTAAATTCTATTTCTCTCATTTCCACCATCTCAGCCCAGTTCAGAACCCCTTCTGGAGAAGTGATGCAGTCATTTTTAGGACAAAAGGCACTTCGGCTTTTTGAGTTGTTGGAGTTCTTGTGTTGGTTGTTTCTCATCTTTGTGGACTAATGTTTCTTCAGTCATTGAAGTTGTTGACCTTCGGATTTTTTTATTTTTTTTATTTTTTTTTTTGCTTTTATCCTATTTGATGACCCTGAGGGTTTGATTATGCTATGAAGTGAATTCTGCCAACTGGCTTTGTTTATGGAATATTTTAGAGAGTGAACACTTAGCTCAGTAGCTGGGTGCTGTAACTCTGGGGGAGTGGTATGGTGACCTGACAGTGTTCTTTGGCTCCTTGAGGTTAGAAATCTGCTACACTAGGGGGCCGAGGTACTCCCAGAATGCTGGTCAGTACTCTCTGATGGGTGGTGTCAGCCAAAGCATTTCGTAGTGTGGTGACAGCAGGATCTGTCTTCGTTCGCGTATGTCAGCAGCAGTGGCAGCCACAGCATGGCAGGGTGCACGCTCATCGGCTGCAGCAGGGTGCTAATGGGTGTCAGCATACCTGCCTCCATGCGGACATTCACCACAGTGGTGGAGGCATGACTCATGGGAACGGGGGGCCCCTGCTGGCGAATGTGCATGCAGTCACATTGGTGGTGGTGTTAGCATGGGGATTATTGCCCATTTTTTAATTGGATTTTTTGTTTTTGTTTTTGTTCTTTGTTTTTGCTACTGAGCTGCTTGAGTTCCTTATATGTTCTGATTATTAATCCCCTGATGGATGGATAGTTTTTAAATATTTTCTGCCATTCTGTAAGTTGTCTCCTTACTTTGTTAATTGTTTTCTTTGCTATGCAGAAGCTTTTTTAACTTGATATGATCCCATTGGTCTATTTTTGCTTTTTTCACCTTTGCTTTTGAGGTCTTACCTAAAAAAATCTTTGCCCATACCACTGTCCTATAATGTTTTCCTAATATTGTCTTCTAGAAGCTTCATAGTTTCGGATCTTATGTTTATGTTTTTAATCGATTCTTATTTGATTTTTATATATGGTGAAAGATGGGAATCTACTCTTATTCTTCTGCATATGAATATCCAATATTCTTAGCACCATTTATTAAAGAGACTGTCTTTCCCTGATGTATGCTTTTGGTACCCTTGTCAAAAATCAGTTGGCTGTAATAGTGTGGGTTTATTTCTGTATTCTCTATTCTGTTCCATTGTTCTATATGCCTTTTTTCATGCTAGTACCATATTGTTTTAGTTACTATAGCTTTGTAGTACAATTGAAAACCATGTAGTATGATGTCGAGCTTTGCATTTTTTACTGAGGATTGCTTTAACTATTCAGTCTTTTGTGTCCATACACATTTTAGGATTTTTTTGTAATTACCTGAAGAATATCATTAATATTTGATAGGATTCTACTGAATCTGTAGATCACTTTAGGTAGTAGACACATTTTGATAATATTCTTCAAATCCATGAACACAGACTATGTTTCCATTTTTTTGTGTCCTCTTCAATTTATTTCATCAGTGTTTTACAGTTTTCTTTGCAAAGACCTTTCACTTCCTCATTAAATTTATTCCTATGTGTGATATATATTTTTAGCTATTGTAAATGTTACTGCTTTCTTGTTTTTTATTTTCAGATTGATCACTGTTAGTTTGCAGACACACTATTAATTTTTGGATCTTGGTTTTGTATCCTGCAGCTTTGCTAAATTTATTGATCTATTCTAAGAATTTTTTGGTAAAGTAGGCCTTTCTAAATATAAAATCATGCTATATACAAACAAGGATAATTTGACTTTCTTCCTTTTTAATTTGGATGTTCTTTCTTTCTTTCTTTTGCCTAGTTGCCATGACTAGAACTTCCAGTACTATGTTGGATAAAATTGGCAAAAGTGGGCCAGATCTTAGTGAAAAGGCTTACAGTTTTCCCCATTCACTATGATTGCTATAGGTTTGTCACATACGGCCTTTATTGTGTTGAGGTATATTTCTTCTAGACAAAATTTGTTGAAGGTTTTTATCATAAAGGGATATGAAATTTTATCAAAAGCTTTTTCAGTATCTATTGAAAGGATCATAGGGTTTTTGTCCTTGATTCTGCTGATATGCTGTATCACATTTTTTGATTTGCACATGTTGAAAGATTCTTGCATCCCTGGGATGAATCCTACTTGGTCATGGTGAATGAACCTTTTAATGTATTGTTGATTTTTGTTTGCTAATATTTTGTTGAAAATTTTTGCATCTATGTGTGTCAGATATATTGGTCTGTGGTTTCCTTTTTTTGTTGAATCTGTCTGGTGTTGGTATCAGGGTAATTTTTCGATATTGCCTTTTGTCTTCAGAATCTACATAGTGCAGTAGGTTTTTAAGCAATTCTAACAGCATTTTCTAAAGTATGTTTTTATACAGTGAACTCAAGCTTGTGGAGCTAAATATTAGTATGAGCTCTCACTGATTATTAATAAGTAAGTAAATAAGATATCCTGGACTTGTAGGTGGTTCACACTTAGATTAACCTTAAATACATAAACAGATTTTTTTAAAAAGCTTTAAAACTTAAGAAACTTTTATGTAATTCAGAAGGTAATGTTAGTGCTGAAAAATATTTTGTTCGTAACATTATTTTTAAATGTCATTTTAAATGTGAGGCTGAAATGAAATGTCATTTGTAGCAGGATGTTTAACCAAATGGAGAATGTCTGACGATTTCTCCCCAGAACCTTGTCTTGAGGGTTAATATGAAAATTACCCATGCCCATAGATCCTAAGAACTTCTATACCCAGTCATGACAAGTTTTCCAACCAAAAGACCTTATACAAGTCTAAGCAATCATTCATCCTCTTCCTTGTACTACAATCAAGATTACAAATTATAGTTGTATAACTGAAAGTCTCTGGACTCTCATTTTATGTGTCGTAACTGACAATGCTAGTGTCCCCTACATCCTAATTTAGATTTAGAGAGGTTTTCTGCATTCTTTTCAAGAAGAGAGTATTCTAACTTCATATCTACACTGAACCAAAAGTTTAGGACTGGCAGTTCACTCCCGGTTTCCTGGAGTATATAAGCTGGTTGGGGCAATGATCTGGGAAAGGTAGTGTTAAAAAGCAATGAAACAGACTTAAGCATAAGTGTCACTAAGTCTATTATATGTACACCAATAGTCATTATTTTTTCATCCTATACTTTCTATTTTTTTCCGTTCTAAGGCTGCATTTGTTAGCAATACTCTATAAAATAAGATTTGTCATTTTGGATTACCCAAGGAGAATGGGACAAGGATAATTTAAAACAAGGATCATTTAAAACAATCTAAGTAGTCCTACCGTTACAGATGGTTAGTATAACAGAGAGTGTGCAGAAACTGGGTCCATCTAGGGAGCTGAAACAGAACTACATTGAGATCCAGAAGCTATAAGGTAACTGCTCCATAGAAAGAATGAACTGGTTTTGGGGAACTTGAGAGTCAAATGTTGTTTCCAGTAATTAGCAAGGTATCAATATGATATTGCATAGTTTATTATTTTAAAAATAACTAATCTGTTATGCTTATGCAGAAATAAAATAACTGTACTTATAGCACAACAAAATTCTACTTTTTGCCTAATGGAGGGCAACATGAGTTAGATATCTCACAAAATAAACTATACTTTTTTTTCAATTTCTCAATTTCTGCTCGTTGAAAGCTACATTAAACTCATGAATCTGCTTTTGAACATGTAGATACCTTCTGGGCATGCTATGGTTGTGCGCTTGGTAAGAAAGTTTATAGAGGAAAAGATGACCTCTTCTCATGCATCTGAGATCTGGCAGGTACTTTCCTAGAGCTACCATATTTAATTCTTGCAATGGTCTTGTGACATACATATTATTGGGCTCATTTTATTATAAAGAAGAAGAAATTCAGAGATTTTAGGTGACTACTCCAAAGTTAAAGAACCAAAAAAAAAAAAAATAAATGCTTTAGAATTTGAACACTAATAATTTTCTTGGCTTTAGAATTATTTCATCAGTCAGAGTTAATTTACTCATAACTTTGTAATTCTCCAAAGAACATAGACTTTTCTACTACCCCTTGCTATAAAAGACGTGATAAAGAAAATATCCCAGGAATCTTACTTTTCAACATTTAAGTCTGCAATACTTTTGACTGTCATATATTTAGGGCTTGCTAT
This sequence comes from Pongo abelii, assembly GCF_028885655.2. Lineage (NCBI taxonomy): Eukaryota > Metazoa > Chordata > Mammalia > Primates > Hominidae > Pongo > Pongo abelii. The sequence continues at coordinate 77,619,913 of NC_071993.2, forward strand.
TTCATAATTGAAGGCCTTAGCTCCATTAGAAAGGATGTCAATATTACTTGACATTTATGTATCACTTTATTATTAAAGCAGGCTTTACAATTTCTGTATCATACTTGGTAAGGTTTGATACCAAGAGAGATTTTGGGGGTTCTGTAAGATTACACAGCAAAGAGGGGGAGGAAGTTAAAATACAGTTCTTGCCAAATCATTTAACATCCTTATTTACTTAACAGGAACTCTCTGAGGTAAAAAATGATGGATCAGTGTGTTATGCAATTTTGGCATAATATTTTCAAAAATCTAGTAGTCAAAGCTTTTGACTAAAAATTAAAAGGCTGATTTTTATGGGTGGTGTCTGGGTATAAAAGTGTATATTTCAAGGTGTTAGAGCAATACATGGTCTCTTGAACACACACGAGTGATACTGGAAAAAACAATTTGACTGAATTTAAAAAATTGCATTATTTCAAGGTATATGTTCTTATTTTCTTTTTTTTATTTTTATTTATTTTTTATTATTATTATTATTATTATACTTTAGGCTCTATGGTACATGTGCGCAACGTGCAGGTAAGTTACATATGTATACATGTGCCATGCTGGTGCGCTGCACCCACCAACTCGTCATCTAGCATTAGGTATATCTCCCAATGCTATCCCTCCCCCCTCCCCCCACCCCACAACAGTCCCCGAAGTGTGATGTTCCACTTCCTGTGTCCATGTGTTCTCATTGTTCAATTCCCACCTATGAGTGAGAATATGCGGTGTTTGGTTTTTTGTTCTTGCGATAGTTTACTGAGAATGATGATTTCCAATTTCATCCATGTCCCTACAAAGGACATGAACTCATCATTTTTTATGGCTGCATAGTATTCCATGGTGTATATGTGCCACATTTTCTTAATCCAGTCTATCATTGTTGGACATTTGGGTTGGTTCCAAGTCTTTGCTATTGTGAATAATGCCGCAATAAACATACGTGTGCATGTGTCTTTATAGCAGCATGATTTATAGTCCTTTGGGTATATGCCCAGTAATGGGATGGCTGGGTCAAATGGAATTTCTAGTTCTAGATCCGTGAGGAATCGCCACACTGACTTCCACAATCGTTGAACTAGTTTACAGTCCCACCAACAGTGTAAAAGTGTTCGTATTTCTCCACATCCTCTCCAGCACCTGTTGTTTCCTGACTTTTGAATGATCGCCATTCTAACTGGTGTGAGATGGTATCTCATTGTGGTTTTGATTTGCATTTCTCTGATGGCCAGTGATGATGAGCATTTTTTCATGTGTTTTTTGGCTGCATAAATGTCTTCTTTTGAGAAGTGTCTGTTCATGTCCTTCGCCCACTTTTTGATGGGGTTGTTTGTTTTTTTCTTGTAAATTTGTTTGAGTTCATTGTAGATTCTGGATATTAGCCCTTTGTCAGATGAGTAGGTTGTGAAAATTTTCTCCCATTTTGTAGGTTGCCTGTTCACTCTGATGGTAGTTTCCTTTGCTGTGCAGAAGCTCTTTAGTTTAATTAGATCCCATTTGTCAATTTTGGCTTTTGTTGCCATTGCTTTTGGTGTTTTAGACATGAAGTCCTTGCCCATGCCTATGTCCTGAATGGTAATGCCTAGGTTTTCTTCTAGGGTTTTTATGGTTTTAGGTCTAACATTTAAGTCTTTAATCCATCTTGAATTGATTTTTGTATAAGGTGTAAGGAAGGGATCCAGTTTCAGCTTTCTACATATGGCTAGCCAGTTTTCCCAGCACCATTTATTAAATAGGGAATCCTTTCCCCATTTCCTGTTTTTGTCAGGTTTGTCAAAGATCAGATAGTTGTAGATATGCGGCATTATTTCTGACGGCTCTGTTCTGTTCCATTGATCTATATCTCTGTTTTGGTACCAGTACCATGCTGTTTTGGTTACTGTAGCCTTGTAGTATAGTTTGAAGTCAGGTAGTGTGATGCCTCCAGCTTTGTTCTTTTGGCTTAGGATTGACTTGGTGATGCGGGCTCTTTTTTGGTTCCATATGAACTTTAAAGTAGTTTTTTCCAATTCTGTGAAGAAAGTCATTGGTAGCTTGATGGGAATGGCATTGAATAATATTTTGTATTAAAACTTTCTGCTTAGGATCCAGGGCAATATACTTAATTTTTAAAGAATTTACTATCATGAAAAACCATTTTTCTGAATATCGGATCTTTAATCAGTTAAATAAATTATATAACTTAATGTGTTCCTCTTTAGGTTGTTATTACAGGTGAGTTCAAAATAAATTTGAGGTTCTATCTCAGCAACTGTATTAGCCTGGTTGTTAAATTTGCTTCTTTTGTCTACTTTGTTTTTTACCGTTTATTTCCATATCAACAATGACTTTGTACTATCTCAAGTCATTTTTCTAATCTGGCAAGTTATTAGCTAGAAATGAATAAATGAATAAGAAGTGAACATTTCCCAAAGACTTTAGCTCTAGGTTACATAGTGACCTAAGAGAATGTACACTTACTCTGTCTCACATATAGGTGCTATTGAATATTTTTGGTGGTGATGTTGAAAATATTTGAATTATGTTGGTGGTAAGCGGAGGCCAGAGAGTTACTTAATATGTGGACTGGCATAGTGTAAGTCTGGAAGGAACTGTGGTGAACAGTTTATTTGCTTATGGTGCAGTTTCTTTTGAAGGACTTAAAGCAAGCACTGGAACTCATTTCCTAAGACACTTTGAGGTCACTCATTCCCACCAAATTAAAAAAAAAAAAGTAGAAGAAGAAAAGAAAAACACCTGTAATGAGTTTTCAGAGGCTTATATGGTGTTACTGTATTTTTTCAGAATGTATTGTTGTGTAACAAGAAATATTTCATGGGTAATCCAAAGTATAGGAGTTCTGGGATAGAAAAGCAAACTCTAGCATGGGGGCAGCCTTGGAGAAATGGGCCAAAAATTGAAGGGAATATTACAGCCATGACTGCAAAACTGCCTGTAAGCATTCCAGAAATAATTCATGGTTGTGCTCTTAAGCGAATATTTAAGTTTATGGCCTGTGCCTATGAACCAAGCTTTGTGGATGTTAATAAAGAGTTGACAGCTATCTTTCCATTGAAGTCTTTGCCTCTGTGAGTGGAATATACTGTCAACTACCAATAAATAATAATCATTATTTCAGTTTCTGCTAGATGCTGCCTAGAAATCATGGAATTCAAAGGCAAGTGTTTGAAAGCCTGAACAAAAGAACTTGTTGCAGTTCTTTGTAGCTTTTCTCAAGAAAGAGCTTTTATAACAAATGTGTATATGCAAGGGTTTATTTCTGGGGTCTCTAATCTATTCCATTGGTTTATGTGTCTGTTTTTATGCCAGTACCATATTGTTTTGATTACTATACCTTTGTGATGTAATTTCAAAATCAGGGAGTGTGATGCCTCTAGATTTGTTCTTCTTGCATAAAATTGCTTTGGTTATTTGGTGTATTTTGTGGTTCCATATGACTTACATTTTTTTTCTCTTTCTGTAAAAAATGCCATTGGGATTCTGATAAAGATTGCAGTGAATTTATAGATCACTTAGGGTAGTACAAACATTTCAACAATATTAATTCTTCCGATCGTTGAACACAGATATCTTTCCATTTCTTTATATCTTCTTAAATTTCTTTCATCAATTTTTTCTAGTTTTTAGTTTCCAGATCTTTCATCTTTCCAGTTCGATTCATTCCTAAGTATTTTGTTCTTTATGTAGCTATTGTAAATATAATTATTCTCTTGATTTGTAGTTCATCATTAGTGTATAGATACTCAACTGATTTTTAGTATGTTTTGAATCCTGCAACTTTACTGAATTTGCCTATTAGTTCTAACAGTTTTTGGTGGAGTTTTTATAGTTTTCTATATATAAGACCATGTTGTCTACAAACAAGAACAATTTGACTTCCTCATTTCCAATTTGGATGCCAATTATTTCTTTCTTTTGTCTAGTTGCTCTGGGTAAGACTTCCTGTACAATGTTGGATAGAACTGATGAGAACGGGCATCCTTCTCTTATTCCTGATCTTAGAGTAAAAGCTTTCAAATTTTCATTGAGTATGATGTTAGCTGTGGATTTGTCATACATGGACTTTACTGTGTTGAGGTACATTCCCTCTATACCTAGTTTGTTGAGAGTTTTTATCACAAAACAATGTCAAATATTATCAAATGCTTTTTTCTTCATCTATTGAGATGGTATGTTTTTCTGTCCTTCATTTTGTAAATGCGATGTATTACATTTACAGATTTATGTATTCTTGAATTCCTGGGATAAATCCCACTTCTTCATGTTGAGTATTCCTTTTAATGTGCTATTAAATTTGGTTTGCTAGTAATTTTTGAGGATTTTTGCATCTACATTTATCAGGGATATTGACCTGTGATTTTTTTTTTCTAATGGTGTCTAATAGTGGTGTAATGGTGTTTAATATTTTCATATATTTAATGTTGCTAATTAACTTTCTTTTGTTTCAACTAAAATATTAAATAACTCCCATTTCTTGTAAGGTAGATCTAATGGTGGTGAAGTTTCTCAGATTTTGCTTTTCTGGAAAAGCCTTTATCTTTTATTTCTTGGAAGGATGGCTTTTCCAAGTAAAGTATTATTGATTGACAGATTTTTTTGTCTTTCAGTACCTGGAGTATATCATCTGCACTCTCCTGCGCCTGCAAGTTTTCTGCACAAAAATCCACTGATAATCTCATGAGGGTTCCTTTGTATGCGACAAGTTGTTTTTCTATTTCTGTGTTCAGAGTTTCTTGTAACTGGTTTTTATTTTTTATTTGTTATTTTTAAAAATTTTAATAAATATATATATGTATAAAATAAAATGCCATGTTGACCAGGCTGATCTTTAACTCCTGGGCTCAAGTGATCCTCCTGCCTCAGCCTACCAAAGTGCTGAGATTACAGACATGGGTGTCATTCAGTTTTAATAATATGATTATAATGTGTCCCAGTGAATAATATGATTATAATGTGTCCCAGTGAAGGTTTTTTTAATGAATTCTTTGGGCTTCATAGACCTGGTGTTCATTTTACTCCCCAGATTGGAAAGACTTCTGTTACGATTTCTTTAAATATGCTTTCTGCCCTTTTCTCTGCTGCTTATGGGGCTCCCATAATGCATCTATCAGTTTGCTTGAGGGAATCCCATAATTCCCATAGGCTTTCTTCATTCTTTTTCATTTCTTTATTTCTGTGACTGAAGAATTTTAAATGATCTGTCTTTGAATTCACTGGTTCTTTTTTCTGCTTGAGTCTGCTATTGAAGCTTACTATTATATTTTTTCATTTCATTAATTTTATTCTTCTGCAGAATTTGTCTTGTTCTTTTTTATTAATATGTTTCCATCTTTTTGTTGAACTTCTCATTTTGTTCATGTATTGTTTTCTTGATTTTATTTAAGTGTCTATCTGTGTTCTCTGGTGGTTCACTGTGCTTCTTTAAAACAGTTATTTTGAATTCTTTGTTAGACAATTGTTAGATGTCTGTTTCCTTGGGATTAGTCACTGGAACTTTATTTTGTTCCTTTGTGGTGTTGCGTTTCTTTGATTCTTTGTGGTTCTTGAAGCTGTTTGATGGTGTCTTCACATTTGAAGAAGGAGTCATCTCCTTCAGTGTTTACTGTCTGACACTGGGAAAGAAAAACCTTGACCAGTCAGCCCCGTTAGAGATTTTGGGGGTCTTTCAGACCTTTTTGTATGTAGAGGCACCCACTCTATTCCTCTTTTCTCTTCAAAGAGGTAAGTATTTAGATTTTGTATATTCTCTTGATCGTGCAAAGCCAGGCTTGTTGCTAAGAGACTCTCACTTATTTTCCTTAAGACAGTGTCCTGAATTGTTTAGTATAGTATGACTCCTCCCAATCCAGCAGAGTCAAGCCAGCTGCTGATATTTGCTTGCCGTCTTTGGGAGCTTGCACATGCTGTCTTGCAAAGGCTTGGATGTTTTTTCTGTGGGTGAGCATAGAGTACCATATGTAGTAGAGAGCAGGGCTCTAACCATTTTAGTTGAGGAGCATGGAATCCTGGGAATACATATCAGTTAGTTGGAGGAGTCCACAGGGGTCGTGGGTAGAGATCCTAGTGGAGACCATCATGAACCAGCCAGTGGGATTTATGGCCATTTGTTGAGATATTCATACAGGCTACCACGGCCCCTACCCCTTTTCCCTGTTCCTAGTGTCCCCAAGATTATTTCATTTTTCTAATCCCCTTGGTATTCTCGGTGGGATGAGACAGAAGTGGGTCTCCTTGGAAGGAAGGAAGCTGCTCCCACTTTTCTTCATGAGAGAAATTGTAGGATGAGGGTTAGTTGAGTTATGAGTCACCATATCTTGCTGCACTTGAAAAACGAGTCAAAAGTCAACAAGGAGACTGGGCATGGTAGCTCTCATCTGTAATTTCAGCACTTTGGGAAGTCGAGGATGACTTGAGGAGGATGACTTGAGGCCAGGAGTTTAAGACCAGTCTGTGCAACACAGTTAAACCCGTCTCTACAAAAAAAAAAAAAAAAAAAAAAAAAAAAAAAAAAAAAATTAAAAAATTAGCTAAGTACAGTGGTGCACTCCTGTAGTCCCATCTTGTCAAGAGGCTAAGGTGGGAGGATCATTTGAGCCCAGGAGTTTGAGGCTGCAGTGAGACACGATCCTGCTACTTCCCTCCGGCCTGGGCAACAGATTAAGACTGTCTCTTTTAAAAAATAAATCAACAGGCCAGGTGCAGTGGCTGACACCTATAATCCCAGCACTTTGGGAGGCTGAGGCAGGCAGATGACCTGAGGTCAGGAGTTTGAGACCAGCCTGGCTAACATGGTGAAACCCCGTTTCTACTAAAAATACAAAAATTATCTGGATGCAGCAGCATTTGCCTATAATACCCAGGAGGCTGAGGTAGGAGAATTGCTGGAACCCGGGAGTTAGAGGCTGCAGTGAGCCAAGAACGCGCCACTGCACTCCAGCCTGGGTGACAGAGCAGGACTCTGTCTCAAATAATAATAATGATAAATAAGATAAATCAATCAATCAACAATGAATATTTAACAGCAATAACTATAAAGTCTACATTCAAACTAAATGCATCTTTTATGGGTCTCTCTTGGCACTTGGTGACATAGGTAAAGTGAAATTGTTTTTCATGTGCTTTTAATGCATCTATTCTTGGAGTTTGGTTGTTGTTGTTGTTCCACCGTGATGCTGGAACAGTGGAATCTTAGTTGGATTCTTGAGCTCACGTAAAGGTATTTTTGACTATGGGTGTTTGTTAAAATTGGTGTTTCTTCTGGGGGTTGAGGGCTGGGACCTCCAGTTCCACAATCTTGCTGATATCACTGAAACGAGATAATTGTGGATAATAATTGCTAACATGCATGTAGCTCTTATATGTGCCAGACACAGTTATAAATAATTTGTATATATTAACTCATTTAATCCTTACAATAAACTTATATGGCACATATTTTTATGTATACATTTTTAAAGATAAGGAAAGTGAAGTACAAAAGATTCTTGTAACTTGCCTAATTTAGAGAAAGAAGCTCAGGAGTTAAGATTCATACTTAGATGATCTGGCTTTATAATCCATACTGTTGCCTACCATACTACATGCTACCATATCAGGAAAATCAGATAAATTATGAAATAGAAAGGGACTGTGTGCAAAAAACAAAAATGCTTGCTATAGATGGTGACATTTGAGTTGATAGTTTTATAGCATAAAGGAACAAACCATGTAAAATTCTAGGAGAAGAGCTTTTCAGGCAGAAGAAACAAATTCAAAAGCATCCAGATGGGATGACTGCATCTTTGAATGAAGAGATGCAGAGTTGAGTAGGGAATAGGGAAGATAGGGCAAGGACCAGATCATGTAGGGCTATGCTTTGGAAGGCAATTTCATTCTAAGGGTACTGCAGTGAAACAGGGAGAATTTAATCAGATCCATGATGGCTGTAGGACAAATGGATTATAAGGGAACAAGATGGAAGTAGGAAGCTATTGAAATTGTCTGGGAAAGAATCATAGTGGACTAACCAAAGGTGGTGGTTGTGGAAACAGTGAAACTTGTCACATTGAGAAAATGTTTTGGAAAGAGTGGGTAATAGGAATTAGTGGATGTAGAATGTGATAAAAGGGCATGATGAGGTGTAGACTCTCCAGGGTTCCAGGTCAGAGCATCAGAGTGGATATGTTGCCATTTACTAAGCTGGGAAAGATTTGCGGAGATGTCATGAGGTACAGGGGAGAAACAAATTCCGTTTGGTCAATATTGTTTCAGATACCCAAATGGAAGTGTCAGGTGGCAGAGATATTTCTACTTTGAAGTTCAGAGAAGAACTTTAGGCAGGAAAACGGAGTCATTAACATTTTGATATTTAAAACCATTGGATGGGATATGGATAATATAACATAGAGGGAGGATTCAGCCATCAGAAAAGGAAAGCAATGAAGACTAGTTCAAAATTTGGCTATCAGGGCAGGAGTAATCTACAGAAAACAACTGAGAATGAATAGCCAAAGAAGGAAAAAGAGAATCACGAGATTGTGGATAGTGGAACACTAAGGAAATAGTTTCAAGAAGGATATGTTTAACCTATGGCAATTCCTGCTTGAGACCTTAAGTATGATGATAACTTGGGACTGCTTTTTGGATTTTGGTCACAAACAGAAGTAATAAAAACACTTTGATTCAATGTGACTTTGGCAATTATGGCTCTGTATGCTAATTAAATTTCTAAATAAGGTGGCTTAAGGGACACTTAAAGTAGTGATATTCAAAGTGTGGTCCCCAGACCAGGAGTATCAGCATCACCTGGAAACTTAGAAATGCAAATATTGAGGCCCTACCCTAGATCTACTGAAACAGAAACTTTGGTGATGTGGTCCAATTGTGTTTGATCATCATCCAGCTGATTCTGATGCAAACTACAGATTCACCTGGAGCCAGTGGTGTGCGTGAGTGGCCTAGTAGAGAGTCTGGGGAGCAGAATGTGCACTTTTCTTCACAACTCTATGTTACCAGTGACTTGAAACTGGCCATAGTGGGAGTACAGAAATCAGAAAAGTCAGAAATCTTCAACGTTACGGATTAGTTCTGTTCTCACCCTGCCCTGCCACCATCACCAACACACCAGTATCGGTGAATTCAGTATGTCTAAGCAAGATCCTATGAACTGGCTTTTCTAATAAATTCTTACATGATGCTGATGCAATGGTCAAAGTCCCACACATTGAAAATTATCAAAACTAAATTTGTTTTATTCCATAATATGGCTCAAATGTTCTTTCCTTTCCCTCTTATAAATTTCTTGGCGGCATGATTCTGAAAATTATTACTGAATTTGCCTTTTTCTTCATTCTCTATAATGGGTAAATTCAGAAGTCACAACTTTTACTCTGTTATCATTACCATTATTTCAAACTAGATTTTCATTGCTTCTGGCCTCTATTATTACAGTAGCTTACCTCCTACCTCCATGAAAGTCTTCTCTAACTTATATGCCTAATATATTTATCCTGTGTAGACACTTTGGTGTCTCCCTCCTCTTTCCACCAAACCTTGACATAAAGTTATCCAGCGGCTACTATTGCTTTCTGCATCAATTCCCATCTCCTTTTATTGTTTTAAAACCCAGCACAAATTACCATTCTTCAACCCACACTAACATATATCCATCCCTTCATCTTTTAAATTTACCAGTTATATATCCATGTCTCAGCTTTTGCTTATAACTCTGTAGAGGACTGGCCTATGTTTATTTAATTCTATATGTTTTGACTCCCCATATACATTCTATCTGTCATATACATTCTGATACAATGATATATTTTATCAATGTGGTCTTCAATTATATATTTGTGGCCAGGATGGAAAAGTGGAGGTTGGATGTTAGTACAATTGGGGAACATTGTAGGAGGTTAACACAAAGGGTTTCTGTAAGTAGGTAAATTTTATCCTGAAGGAGATTCTGAACTTGCTTATGTCCTTTTCAAATATTTTTTGAAGAAAGGAAAATAATCTGACATTTATGGGACTTCTGTTTCCTAAAAACTGTGATAAACATTTTTTTCATGATCTTATTTTATTTGTATGCTCACAACAATCCTATGAAAAGTATTATTGTACAGGTCTGTTGAAAAACCAGATATCTAATTTATTAAATTTGTGGTTAATGTAAATTCAGGAGGAAAAGCTAATGTTATGGATGGTTGAGTCATGAGTCACCATTTTTTTTGCCAAGCTAGAAGAATGATTCAGAAATCAACAAGGAACATTTAACAGCAATAACTGTAAAGTCTACATTCAAATTAAATTCATCGTTTATAAGTTCTTACAAATTTGCTTGACTGCAATTCATGGGAGAGGTCAAATAAAACTTGCTAAAACTCATTATGAGCTGATAGAGTTATATACGGGCAATAAAACTAACATACTCTTATTCTGTAGTTAAAGAAATATAGTGTTCAGATCAAGAAAAAGATTTTTTTCCTGTGTCTTATTAACTTGCCAATGCTTATTTGGAGTATTGTATTATTTCTGAATATTATATTTAGGGGGATTTTAACAAAGTATAGAGCAAAAAAATGATGAATATCAGGATGGCATCATTATCATTGCTGACAGGATAAAGAGAGAATACTATGTGGGAATATTATTGCTGTATTAAAATTCTACCACATGAAAGGGATGAAACAGCTGAGAGTTAGCTAAAGATGGGTGGATAGCTAGAGATAAAAGAGGGGTAAGTTTCAGGTCAATGTCAAGAGCATCTCTTCTAGAGTCAGAGCAGCCAACAGATGAATGGGTTGCTTTAAGAACAGTGATCAAGTAAAGCAGTTTCCATCATTAAAGATTTTGAGATTTTATTATCTCTCTCTCATGTTGCCTTCAGGCTGCTCTTATTCAAAATGATATCTTTTCCTTCTGATATGTAATTGCGCTGATAGACCATATTTAATTATGAAGGTACTTAATTGCTCTTTATTTCATGTGCGTTGATAATATTCCCAACAATCTTCCTTCCACTGAAAGTCCCCAAGGGGGAAAAATATGTTTTATATACCACTCAGTACTATTCTGAACACATAGCTGGAGTTCAATAAACACTTGTTGACTGATTGGTAATTTTCCAACCTGCTGAGGCTGCTCTCTTTTGCAAGGGCAATTATAAATATTTCTAGGAGCCAACTCAAGTTCTTAAAATGATACAGATGATGTTCTGTTCTTTCCCGCTTCAATAGCAATCACACTACAGAAACCAGTGTCAGCAAAATGGGACAAAACTGTTGTTTTGATTTTCTTAATAAGAGAAGACAGGAAAATAATTATCATTTAAAACCACTCCCACTCAGTAAACCGTATTAAATTGTACTCTGTGTGAAAAACTAAGTCCCTGTGTTTATAGATTCCACAAACAACTTAGATGCTTCAGATATATTAGCAATGCCATCTCTTTTTATATCTGCACATATATAAGCCATTTTTCTCTCTCTATTAATCAAATGCATTATCAGTTAGGAGGATATTTTATGGCCTTTATAATTATAATTTTTCTAATATTGTTTTTTCTCCCTCTTTAGAACTACTGAGAAGTATTTTTTCTCCCTCTAGAAATAAAGCAAACTATAACTAATTTTAACATTATCCTCACATGTTACATGACTATGTTAAAATATAAATGCCATAGCAATTTTAATAACTGAAATTACTCTCACTGAATCAAATGTAAGGCTGGCTTTCTGATTCATGGTCCTTATTTTTCTCATTGTTGTATATTTTCCTAATTCACTTTTTAGACGATTTTAACAGAATCATAATCAGATTTGTATCTAGATGGATGTATGTTGCTTTAATTATACACTTTGATAAATGGTAGGATAATCTGAATTTCACTTTTGTCTCAAAATGAAATATGTAACATGTATTTTGCTGGTATCCAGTTGTCTGGTACGGGTGATTTCATATTTCATGTATGTCAAACCAAGAAAGAGCAGTGGGCTTCCAGTCTGGAAATGGGTGCTCTAGTCTTCTTTCACTAATTAATGATGTGACTTTAAGCAAGTCACCTGAACCTTAAACTCTCAGATTCTTCAGTCCCTCCTTCGTAAGTGGGTGGATTTGGACTAGACGTCTAATATTCCTTCTAGATTTAATATTCTATTTCAGGAAGCCTTCAACTTTGTTTATACCTGTAAAACATACTTTAAACACATAACAGATATTTTACATAATAATTTGATTGAAACAATACCATTGAATTAGCAGTTCATAAACTTCAATATTATTTAAACATATTTTAGGCTACCAAACTTTTTTTCAAAAAATCTTACTCCTTTCAATATTTCTTTATACTCCTTAAGAGCAAAGTAATTTATTTTTTTCTACTTTATTGTTAAAAAAATAACACAGTTAAGGCAGCATTTATGATAGGAATCACAAAAACAATTCATATATCACAGTACACTGAGCCCACTGGCTTTTTTCCCATTGAAATGTGTGGGATGGTCCTTCCTTTTATCTGATTAACACTGTTTTTAAGTGAACTTATGTAAGGGAAAAAGCAATGGAAACAAATGATAAGTCAAAGCATGTTAAATCATATGTTTTAGAACAGATTAAACAGCTGCCATTATTTCTGTTAATATGAACACATCTCAACTTGTATGCCATTTCTTAAGACTGTATATTCCACTCTTGAAAATTGTAAAAAGGAATAGGTGCTTTTATCACTGATGAATTAAACCCAGTCAAATATGTGCACTGATTTTCTAACCCAAGGGAGGGGAAGCTCCTTGATGTTGATGCACAATGATATGTAGAGGAACAACCATGGGTGTTTATAGTAAAGAGAAAATGTTAATGTAGAAAACACTGTTGGTTTTTCCCATGTCTATTTCACTTTCTCAGTTTCATGGGGCAGGGGCAGGTACTGATTAACCCAAACCAACTCTCTTATTGGGCATGGATATATATTGCCACAATCAAAGTGAAATAGAAGAATTTCATTAGCTAGTTAGGGAACTTCCCATCCCTTTCATCCCTCTTTCTTTTTTCTGCTTCCCCTCTCCTCTATTTATCCCCATCTTCTCCTTGATCCCCCTCTCTCTGGATGTGATGTGACCAAGGACCCTTATAAACCTAGGAATCACTGGAAGCCCCCTTATAACTATAAAAGAAACCAACTTCAGGACAAAATGAAACTCAGAAAACACAATGTAAATCAAGGGAAAAGAAAAATAAGATACATTTTAAATGACATTGTTGAGCTGTCGGATCTATCCTTAAGAAACAAAACTAGAATTTTTCTATTACCTGAGTTAACAAATGTATTTAAATACTAGTCTGTTTGAGTTAAATTTTGGGTTTTTTTAACCAAAGGCACTTTAACTGATGTTGGCTTCAGTCAGAGACCTTCTTTTATCTCCACTGTACTCCCACTAGCAATATCCTGGCAATATCCTTATAATTAGGTTCAATTTTAATGAATTTTTGCCTTGTCCATCCTCAAAAGTCCAACTCCTCCTTCGTGCCTTAGATTACCCAAGATTTCATGCACCTAATATTGATGCTCAAGAAATTTCTTGTCTTTTATTCACATCCAAATATGCTGGTATTCTTCCTTTTCTTCGTGTCTGACTTTTGGATTATGAGAGTGATAGGGTAATTAGATAAATGAAATAGGGTGGATATGCTAACTAGTCTTCAAATGCATACTCTAGCCTATAAAGGAAAGCCTATCAGACTAATAGCAGACTTCTCAAATAATGTAACAGACCCCCCAAATGATGTCACATAGAAGCATGCTAAGTTGCAGGTGTTTTAAGAATTGTGTTAACCAAAAATCTGGCCTATGTGTTATTTAAAATGGCCCAGTGGTTTGGAGGCATTGTTAGCATGCCTTTCCCACTTGGAAAGACAAAATAATGTGCAGAGATTCACACTGTGCGCTTCTTTCTAAGAAACAACACAGGAACTTAACAGAAAAACTGAAAGAAACTACAGACCCTTTGAAAGAAGAAGCAGCAGCCTACACTGTGAACCAGATGGAAAACTGTGAGTCTCCAGAGTGTGAGAGGGGGAGAGAATGCCACCGTGACACACACTCCCACCGGAGAGCTGGGCAATTCAGGCCATGGAGGGAGGTCTTAACACTATCCAGTGCTGGAGCTGATTTAGCAAGTGATGGGGTGAGAAGAAGCAGTATCAGGATGCATATTGCCTGCACTCACACTCCAGGAAGGACAGAGGGAAGCCATTCCTGATCCTACCTCACAGGGGACCTCACAGAAGTCTACCAGCTAACTCAAGCTGCAGTCACAGGTTGAGAGAAGCTCTTATCTGAGATATGAGATTATAACCTTGAGTGAGGATAAACCCTGTTGGCCAGAACTGAGGGGCAAGTGGTAAGTTTGCTATAGCCATGGGCGCAGGAGCTGGGCACTCCTGCTTCACAGGTAGACCAGAAGGGGTGCGGCCTGAAAGCTGTGGTTTCACTGGTCTCCACTGGGAAGGCTTATGGCATGGGGCAGTTTTTAGTTCTAAGTACAGGCTACCTGGAACCCAGCCTGCTGCTTTTAGCGAACATTATGAGTGGGATACATGCCTTGCCAAGTACATGGGAGCTGAGTGGGGCTTACTGCTGCTTGCTAACCCCTGCATCCCATGAGGATTCTTCTGTGCAACAGAGGCAGCTGTGCTACTCCCTGAAAAATTACCCCGGTAGCCAAGAAATTGACTTATGATCCTCAATGGGGCCACTGCTTGTGCTTGCATGTGGGGAGCCAGAGCAAGGAGTTGCTTGACCTAGCCCATACCCAGCTTTGCCCCTCCACCTGCCCTGGTAGCACAGTGCAATGTACAGGGATGTTTGGGATCTCCATGGCCCTACCCATTACCTGAGACACAGAAGTACCTCCCCTGAGTGACATAAAGCAAGCACAAATTCTACCACTACCTCCACAGCTGGTGCTTTTCTACAAGCCATGACCTACTGGCTGGAGGCCAACCGGCACAGTCCATTAAAACATCTGCAGAAACAATAACCCAGCACTCAGGAAGCCAAAAACTTTTATGCAACCTCAGCTATTGCCATTGCCAATATCACCTTAGCTAAACAGGAGATCTTCAGTCTGTCTATGTGCCCAATACATTACTACTTCAGCTGGCATTTGAGAAAACCAAAACACTAAAGCTATTTATAACCAAGAAAATCTCAGAGTCTGTGTCACTCCCCACCCACCCCCATCAGAGGTAATGCTGGCACCTGGTGCTGGGAAACTAGAGGACAGGTCACATCACTGGATCCCTTGCAGACATTCTCCAATACAGCCCGAATTGTGGCAGCCCCACTGGACAGCTAGACCTAGAGGAGCAGTAGAATTCAGAATATCCTGGCTTTCAGGGACTACTATTTTTTGGGGGAAAGAGTAGTGAACCACATTAAGGGAGCATCCCATGGTATAAAAGAAAGCAGACCATGGACCTTGAGTCCCTTAACTTCCCACTTGTGAGAAGTTTCTTTCGGGAGAGACACAAGTGCAGTGCTGGGCTCAGTGGGGAAAGTCTGCAGCTCTACCCCAACAGTCAAACAGAACTCATGAAAGGTTTGAGAAGATGATTTCTTTTTCCCCTCACCCAACACTGAAGACAGCTGGGGCTTCTCTCATGGGAGCTCAGCATGGATGCATCTGTAGACAGACTTTCTGGAACACTTCAAGGTAACTATCCCACAGGAAGTGTGCCATCCAGGTTGAGACTTACACAAGAGGTAGAGCTACAACCCTTCTCTAGAGGGAACATCAGCATTCTTGCAGATAAAAAGAGGTAGCTGTTTGATCTGAAAAGCTAGAACACCAGGTCAGGAGTGTGACTGGGAGGTGGATTGCTTTCCTGCTTTGCCTGGAAGGAGAGCTGGGGTGGCTCCCTCACTTCCCCCTGAAAAGACCTCAGTGTATTTCACGGAGAGCTTTGCCAGCTGCCTCTGTCAAGGCTGGGACTTCTTCCAATCATTGGATATTGCATTTACCCACCTGCTTTAGCCACAACCTGTGTTTATCTGTGGGCACCTCCTACTGGCCTGAAGCCTGAACTACTCAACCCAGTGAATAAAATGCTGGAAGAAAAACTTTTAAAAGTGCACACCACTGGGGAACAAAATAAGCTTTATGAGACCTCTGCCATTCCAGCCCCTTAGGAGACAGTGAACCTACTCACACACCCAGCCCATTGCCACTACAACCGGCATCTGAGAAAGACACTTCACAACGATTCTCTATAACCAAGGAATTCATACAGTCTTTGCCACTTGAAACCACCCAGAGCTGAAACTAAGTGTAAATAAACTATAAATGTTAAAGTCACATCTTCAAGGAGGAAATTTTTTTAAACCCAATTGAATCAAAAAACTAATTTTAAAATAATTAGAAGAAATAGCCTACACAAATGAGAAGGAACCACAAAAACAATTCTGGAAACATAAAAAACATTTGAGTTGTTCTATGACAACTCAAAAAAATCACACTAACTCTCCAGCAGTGGGTCCAAATCAAGATGAAATCGTTGAAATACCAGATAAAGAGTTCAAAAAGTTGATTATTATGTTAATCAAGGAGACACAAGAGAAAGTTGAAAACCAACATAAAATACCAGATAAAGAATCAACAAAGTTGATTATTAAGTTAACGTAAAGTTGAAAACCAACATAATTTTTTTTAAATTCAGGACATGAATGAAAACTTTTCTAAAGAGATGGATATTTTAAAGGAAAGCCAATCAGAACTTCTATGAAAGAATACACATTTTGGGAACTACAAAATGCAGTGAAAAGCTTTTAAAATAGATTAGACCAAGCAGAAGAAAGAATTTCAGAACTCAAAAACAAGGATTTCAAATTAACCCAATCAGCACAGCAAAAATAAACAAAGAAGAATTAAAAGAAGAAGGAAAGTCTCAAGAAATATGTGGATTATATAAAATGGCCCAACATAAGAATTGTAGATATTCCTGAGGGAGAAAAATGTAGCAAAAATTTCAAAAGCCTATTTGAGGAAAAATTTCCAGGGAGGAAAACTTCCCTGGACTTGCTAGTGACATAGACATCCAAATATAAGAAGGTCAGAGAACTCCTGAGAGACTCATTGCAAAAACAAAACATCACTAAGGCATATACTCACCAGCCTATCTAAAGTCAACATGAAGGAAAAAATTCTAAGAGCAGTAAAATAAAAGCATCAGGTAACCTATAACAGAAAACCAATCATACTAACTGCAGACTTATCAGCAGAAACCTTATAAGCCAGATGGAATTGGGATCCTATCTTTAGTCTCCTGAACAGAATGACTGTTGGTCAAGAATTTAGTGTCCAGCAAAACTCTTTCATAGATAAAGGAGAAATAGTTTTTCTCAGACAAGTAAATGGTGAAGGAATTTGTCAATACTAAACCAGCTCTATGAGAAATGCTAAATAGAATTCTAAATCTTGAAACAAGTTGTTGTTACTCACCAGAATAAATACTCCTGAAAGCATAAAATTCACAGGGTTTATAAAACAATAACAATATGAAGAAAACAAAATCACTAAGTAATAATCAATATGATGACCAGAACAGTACCTCACATCTCAATGTTTAATGTAAATGGTCTAAATGCTCCACTTTTAAAAGAAGCACACTGACAGAATGGATTTTTAAAATTTGCAAGCCAAATAGATACCTGCTATCTTCAGAAGACATACCTCAAATGTAAGGATTCTTATAGATTCAAGCTAATGGTGTGAGAAAAGACATTTCTTGCAAATGGAAACCAAAAGCAAGCAGGAGTAGCTATTCTTAAAACAAATAAAATAGACTTTAGAGCAACAATATTAAAAAAAGACAAAGAAGGTCACTATGTGATTAAAATAGGATAAATTCAACAAGAAGATATAACATTTCTAAATTTATATGCACCGAACTCTAGAGCTTACAGATTCATAAGGCAATTCCTACCAGGTCTAAAAAAGAAAATACATAGTAACACAATAATAGTGGGAGTCATCAACACTCCTCTAACAGCACTAGAGAGATCATCAAAGCAGACAGTCAACAAAGAAACACTAGACTTAAATTGCAGTCTAGAAAAAATGAGCCTAACAAATATTTACAGAACATTCTACCCAAGAACTGCAGAATATACATTCTTCTCATCAGCACGTGGAAGATTCTCCAAGATAGATTATATGATAGGTCACTAAATAAGTTCAATAAATCTTTAAAAATCAAAATCATATTAAGTTTCTTGTCAGACCACGGTAAAATAAAACTAGGAATCAATTCCAAAAGGAACCCTCAAAACTATACAAATACATAGAAATTAAACAATCTACTCCTGAATGATTTTTGGGTTAACAATGACATTAAGGTGGAAATTTGAAAAATTTTTGAAATGAATAACAACAGTGACACAAGTTATCAAAACCTCTGGGATACAGCAAAAGCAAAGCTAAGAGGAAAGTTTATAGTGCAAAATGCCAACATCAATAATTCTGAAAAGATCACAAATTGACAGCCTAACAATACACCTGAAGGAACCAGAGAAATAAGAAAAAAACACACCTAAAGCTAGCAGAAGAAAAGGAATAATAAAGATCAGAGCAGAACTAAATAAAATTGAAACAAAAAAATCCAAAAGAACAATGAAACAAAAAGTAGCTTCTTTGAAAAGATAAAATTGTTAGAACACTGGGTAGATTAAAACCAAGACAAGAAGAGAGAAGATCCAAATAAGACTAATTATAAATGAAAATGGAGATATTACAACTGATACTACAGATATACAAAAGATCATTTGGGACTACTGTGAAGAGCTCTATGAACACAAACTAGAAAATTCAGAGGAAATGGATTAATTCCTGGAAACATACAACCCCTGCTAGCTTGAATCAGGAAGAACTAGAAATCCTGAACAGGCCAATAAGAAGCAGTGAGATTTAATCAGTAATTTAGAAAAACAACAACAACAAAAACCAAAACACTGCAAACAAACAAAAACAGTCCAAGGCCAAATGAATTCACTGCCAAATTCTACCAGACATCCAAAGAATTGGTACTAATTCGATTGAATCTATTCCAAAAGATTGAGAAGAAGAGAATCCTCCCTAATACGTTCTACAAGCCCAGTATCACCCTGGTACCAAAGCAAAGACTTAACAAAAAAAGAAAACTACAGACCAAATCTCTGATGAATATAGATGCAAAAATGCTCAACAAAATAGTAGCAAACCAAATCCAACAGCGCATCAAAAAAACAATCCACTATATTCACATGGGTTTCACTTTAGGGATGCCGAGATGGTTTAACAAATTCAAGGGAATAAATGTGATTCATCACATAAACAGAATTTTTTAAAATAAATACATGATTATTTCTATAGATGCAGAAAAAGCATTCAATAAAATCCAGCGTGACTTTATGATAAAAACCCTCAACAAACTAGACATAGAAGAAACATACCTCTAAATAATAAAAGCTATATATTCCAAACCCATAGCCAACATCATACTGAATGAGAAAAGGTTCAAAGTATTTCCCCTATTAACTGAAATAAGACGAGGATGCCGACTTTTATCCCTTCTATTCAACATAGTATAGGAAATCCTAGCCAGAGCAATCAGACAAGAGAAATAAATAAAGGGCATTCGATTTGTGAAACATGGAGTCAAATTATCTTTGTTTGCCAATGATATGGTCTTAAATCTAGAAAACCCTAAGGACTCTTCCAAAAGACTCTTAGATCTGGTAAATGAATTCAGCAAAATCTCATTACAAAACCAATGTGCATAAATCAGTATCACTGCTATACATCAACAACAACCAAGCTGAGAATCAAATAAAAAACTCAATCCCTTTTACAGTAGCTATAAAAAGATAAAATATGCTAGAACATACTTAACCAAGGAGGTGTAGTATCTCTATAAGAAAAATAAAACACTGCTGAAAGAAATTGTAGATGACAAAAGCAAATGGAAATACATTCTTTGCTCATGTGTTAGAAGAATCAATATCATGAAAATGACCATACACTCTAAAGCAATCTACAGATTCAATGCAATTTCTATCAAATTACCAACACTATTTTTTACAGAATTAGAAAAATCAATCCTAAAATTCATGTGGAACTAAAAAATAGCCCAAATAGTCAAAGCAACCTAAACAAAAAGAACGAATTTGGAGACATCACATTACCTAACTTGAAATTTTACTACAAGGCTAAAGTAACCAAATCAGCATGGTACTGGTATAAAAGTAGATCAATGGAACATAATAGAGATCTCAGAAGTAAAGCCAAATACTTAAAACCAACTGATCTTTGATAAAACATACAAAAACATAAATCAGGGAAAGGACATTCTATTCAATAAAGGGTGCTAGAAAAATTGCATAGTCACATGTAGAAGAAAGACACTGGATCTCTGTCTCTCACTAGATACAAAAATTAGCTTTACCTTGACTAAAGACCTAAAGCTAAGACCTGAAACCATAAAAGATCTAGAAGAGTACCTAGGAAAAACTCTTCTGGACACCAGCATAGGCAAATAATTTATAACTAAGACCCCTAAAAGCAAATTCAACAAAACAAAAATAATGAATAGGACTCAAACTAAAAAGCTTCTGCACAGAAAAATAAATAATCATTACAGTAAACAGACAACTTAAAAAACTGAAATGTGGATAAAAACATGAATAGATATTTCTCAAAAGAAAATATACAAATGGTCAAAAAACATATGAATAAATGCTCAACATCACTAATTGTCAAGGAAATGCAAATTAAAACCACAATGTATACCACCTTACCCGAGCCAGAATAACCATTAATAAAAAGTCAAAAACAAAAACAAAAACAAAAATACCCCAAAAGATGCTCAGGTGGATGTGGTGAAAGAGGAACACTTATATGCTGCTGGTGGAAATACAAATTAGTACAACCTCTATGGAAAAGAGTATGGAGATTTCTCAAAGCTAAAAGTAGATCTACCATTTGATCCAGGAATCCCACTACTGGGTATCTACCCAAAAGAAAAGTAATGAATGTATCAAAGAGATGCCTGTGTGCATATGTTTGTTGCAGCACAATTCACAATTGCAAAGATATGCAGTCAACCTAAATGTCCATTAACTGATGAATGGATAAAGAAAATGTGATGTGTGTATGTCACGGAATACTACTCAGCCATAAAAAGAATGGAATAATGTATTTTGTGGCAACTTGGTTGGAACTAGAGGCCATTATTCTAAGTGAAGTAACTCAGGAATTGAAAACCAGATACTGTAGGTTCTCTCTTATAAGTGGGAGCTAAGCTATGGGTATGCAAAGGCATACCAAGTGGTATAACAGACATCAAAGACTTAAAAGGGGTGAGGGAGTAAAGAATGAAAAACTACCTATTGAGTACAATATGCACTATTCAGATAATGGGTGCACTAATATCCTAGACTTCACCATTATACAATTCATCTGTGTAACTAAGAACCACTTTTACCCCTAAAGATTACCCTCACCAGACAGTAATGAGGCAACCCTCTTCTTCCTCTGCCAAAGCAGTTTCAGAAAAAGCCAACTAAAGCAGAAATGTGATCCAGAATTTTAAATATGATCCATAGTCTTTTAACATAATAACCAAAATGTCTCCATTTCATTCAAAAATCACTTGTCATATCAAGAACCAGGAAGATCTCAAGCTGAATAAAAAACAAATTTAATAGATGACAGAGATGTTAGAATTATCTGACAAAGATTTCAAAGTAGCCATCATAAAAATGAATGAACAATCATAAACATCCCTGAACAAATGAAAAAATATCACCTATTTCAAAATTGGTTGAAGAGAAGATTTGGAATGTTCCCAACACAAAGAAATGATAAATGTTTGAGATAATCAACATTCAAATTACCTAGATTTTATTATACATTGTATGCTCATATCAAGCTATCACATGTACCCCATTAATATGTACAATTATGTAGCCATAAAAATTAAAAATAAAAATAAGCAAAGGGGAAGAATGTCGCCAAAGAAGAATAAAAAAATAGAATGTTACAGCAAAGAAATCAAAGAAGAATGAAATAGAAATGTTAGAACTAAAAATATTAACCAATAAAATAATAATTTAAAAAGTCAACATATGGGCTCAATAGCTGAATGGAGGAGACAGAGAAAAGAACCAGTCAATTGAAAAATAATACAAATAGAAATTACACAATCTAAACAATAGGGACAAAATAGACGTTAAAGAAAACAGAAACAAAACACAACCTCAGAAATGTATGGGACCATAATGCAAACCCCAAACATGATAAGCCCAAAGAAATCCACATGAAATCACACCATAGACAAACTTCTGAAAATTAAAGACAAATGTTTAAAGCAGTCAGAAATAAATATCACATTCTCTATGGAAAAAAGAATGTTCAGATGACACTGGATCTCTCATCAGAAACCAGGGAAGCCAGCAAAAATTACAGTAGTTTTGAAGTGCTGAAAGAAAAAATTTTGTCAACTCAGGATCCTATACCCAGTAACAAATACTCTTCAGAAATAAAGGAGAAATCAAGAAATTCTCAGAGATGAAGGAAAAAGAAAATAATTTGACACCAGCAGACCTACATTAAAAGAATGACTATCTTGGTTGAAATATCAACAATGCAAAAACTTGTATTATTTACTCTGTGGCCTGAAATATTATTGAAGGCTTTGCTATGGATAAAAACAAAACAAAATGATAAAAACAATACCTCTAAGTCTGTAATATTCTGCCAAACTAAAGATCATACTTTAGAGTTATAGTGGTAGGAGCTGAAGTATCCACTTTAATGGTCTCTTTCAAATTGGATAGATCATGGTATTTTAAAAGTCACACATGTCAGTTTGCATTTATAATCCATTCATAATCTGATGGCATGTACTGCCCAAGAAAATACTACTGATTCTTCTGTAATACTTGATGTAAGAACTTCTTTTGTAATTTAACTGAGCTATAACTTGACAAATTAGGTTTGTGACTATTTAGGGAAATAATAAATTAATAACTAGATTAATGAGAAGAACCTAATAAATGCAATCAGAAATGAAAAATGTGACTTTACAGGTGATCTCAAAGAAATACAAAAAATCCTCAGAGACTATTATGAACAGCTGTATGCACGCAAACTGGGAAACCTAAAAGAAATGGATAAATTCCTGGAAATACACCCTCCCAAGAACTGGGAGGAAATTAAAATCCTGAACAGACCAATAATCAGTTCTGAAATTGAATCAGTAATAAAAAGCCTACCAACCAAAAAAAAAGGCCTAGAGCAGATGGATTCACAGCTGAATTCTACCAGACATACAAAAAACAGCTAGTACTAATCCTACTGAAATTATTCCAAAAAATTGAGAAGGGATTCTCTAGCTTATTCTTTGAAGCCAGCATCATTCTGATACCAAAACATGACAGAGACATAACAAAAAAAAAAAAAAAGAGAAATATCAGGCCAATATCCCCAATGAACAGAGATTCAAAATTTTCTCAATGAAGTACTAGTAAACTGAATCTAACAGCACATCAAAAAGTTAATTTACCGTGATCAAGTAGGCTTTATTCCTGGGATGCAAGGTTGGTTTAACATAGGCAAATCAGTACATGTGATTCACCACATAAACAGAATTACTAACAAAAACCACATCATTATCTCAATAGGCACAGAAATAGCCTTTGATAAAGTTGAACATTACTTCATGCTGAAAACCCTCAAGAAACTAGGCATCAATAGAACATATCTCTAAATAATAAGAGGTATTTATGAGAAACCCATAGCCAACATCATAGCAATTAGGTGAAAGCTGGAAGCATTCCCCTTGAGAACTGAAATAAGACAAGGATGCCCACACTCACCATTCCTGTTCAATATAGCAATGGAGATCCTAGCCAGAGTAATCAGGTAAGACAAAGAAATAAAAGGCATCCAAATAGAGAGGAAGTCTAACTCACTCTTTGCAGACAACATGACTCTGCGTAGAAAACCCCATAGATTCTGCCAGAAGGCTTCTAGAACTGATAATTGACCTTAGTAAAGTTTCAGAGTATAAAATCTATGTGCAAAAATCAGTAGCATTTCTATACACCAATAATATCCAAGCTCACAATGAAATTATGAACACAGTGTCACTTACAAAAGCTATAAAAAGAATAAAATACCTAGGAATACAGCTTACTAAGGACGTTAAAGAACGTTGCAGAGAGAATTACAAAACATTGCTGAGAGAAATCAGAGACAATGCAAACACATGGAAAAATATTCTTCCTATTCCATGGATAGGAAGAATCAGAATTGTTAAAATGACCATACTGCCAAAAGCAATTTACATATTAGATGCTATTCCTATCAAAGTACCAATACATTTTTCACAGAATTAGAAAAAGTTATTCTAAAATTCATATGGAATCAAAAAAGAGACTGAATCACCAAAGCAAGCCTAAGCAAAAAGAACAAAGCCAGAGGCATCACACTACCTGACTTAAAACTATACTACAAGGCTACAGTAACCAAAACAGCATGATTCAGGTACAAAAACAGGCAGACTGATAGAACAGGTTAGAGAACCCTGAAATAAAGCCACAAACCTACAACCTCCTGTCCTTTAGCAGAGTTGATGATAACAAGCAATGGGGAAGGGACCCTCTAGTCAATAAATGGTGCTGGGATCACTGGCTAGCCATATACAGAAGATTGAAACTGAACCCCTTCCTTTCACCATATACCCAAATTAACTCAAGATGGATTAAAAACTTAAAAGTAAGACCTAAAACAATAAAAACCCTAGAAGAAAACTTAGGAAATACCATTCTGGACATGGGCCTTTGCAAAGAATTTATGACTAAGTTCCCAAAAGCAATTGCAACAAAAACAAAAATTGACAAGTAGGACCTAATTAACTTAAAGAGCTTTTGCACAATAAAAGAAACTATTAATAGAATAAACAGACAACCTACAGAATGGGAGAAAATGTTAGCAAATTATGCATCTGACAAAGGTCTATTTTCCAGAATCTTTAAGGAACTTAAATCAGTAAACAAAAATGTATTAATTGCATTTAAAAGTGGGCAAAGGACAAGAAGAGACACTTCTCAAAAAAAGACATACATGTGGCCAACAAATACATGAAAAAATGTTCATTATGACTAATCACTAGAGAAATTTAATTTCAAACTATGAGATACTATCTCACACCAGTCAGAATAGCTATTATTAAAAAGTTAAGAAACAACAGATGCTGTTTAAGCTGCAGAGAATAGGGAACGCTTGTACACTGCTGGTAGGAATGTAAGTTAGTTCAGCCACTGTGGATAGCAGTATGGAGATTTCTCAAAGAACTTGAAACAGAACTATCATTTGACCCAACAATTCCACTATTGGGTATACACCCAAAGGAAAATAAATCATTCTACCAAAAAGATGCATGCACTCATATGTTCATCACAATGCTATTCACAATAGCGAAGACATGGAATCAACCAAGATGCCCATTGATAGTGGACCAGATAAAGAAGTTGTGGTACATATAGACCACAGAATACTGCACAGCCATAAAAAAGAATGAAATCATGTTCTTTGCAGCAACGTGAAATGTTGCTGGAGGTCATTTTCCTAAGCAAACTAGTGCAGGAACAGACAACCAAATTCCACGTTTTCACTTACAAATGGAAGCTCAACATTGAATATAAATGGACACAAAGATAGGAGCAAAGACTCTGGAGACTGCTTCATTGGGGAGGGAGGCGGGGCGGGGTATGGATTGGAAGGCTACCTGTTATGTACTATGATCACTACCTTGGTGATGGGCTCATTCATATATCAAGCCTTAGTGACACGCAATTTGCCCATGTAACAAGCCTGCATGTGTAACCACTAAACCTAGAATAAAGTAGAAACCAATAGTAATAATAATTAAAAAACCAGCTGGGATGTTTATAAAATTCAGGTTCCTGGGCACCACCCCAGACTTAATTGAATCAGAATCTTAGGTGAGATGACACTAAAACTGTGTTCTTAACAAACTCCCCGGTGATTCTTATCCATGCGGAAGATTGAGATTCACATCATTACATTGTACAAGATATCTTTATTAATGCCACCATCTGTAGGCGAAGTGGGAGTGACTTCTCTCATCAATGGGCACACTGCTTTGTGCTGGGTTTCCTCCCGTACCTCTCTGTCTTTTCTAATGGAATTCCTTTGCATGCAGCAGCCTAGCACCTCTTACTAGATCATGTGTCCAGCTGAACTTTACTTAACAGCCAAACACACAGTTATTTTCACAACAATATTTTCAGGCTGTGTATTAAGCCTAGTTCAAAGCACCAGAGCACTTGATTTCACAGCTGTGATCACAGGTATTAAAGAACAGATGTATTGATTTGTGGGGCACCCATTTTTCATTGTCTTTTGATGTCCTTGTCCACAAGGCAGAATGGCAAGAGGCTTAGAAATCTAACCATGTACTGGTTATGTTGCGTTCGCTTTGAGCCTATATCCTCATTGAAAATAGCTGCTGAACTCAAGAGTTATTATGAAGACTCCTGGAGAGAAGGCAGAATGGAATAAATGGGAAGAGCACAGGCTTTGGAGTTCAGAGAGAGCTGGTGAGAATGCCACCTCTGTCTCCCACCAGCTGTAGGATATGGGGCAAGTTATTTTACCTCTCTAAGCTTCATCTTCAAAATGAGACTAATAATAGTCCCTTGACCAGCATTGTCAAGATTAATTGAAATGATCCAGATACATGGTGAGTGCTCAATAAATTGCAAGTATCATTTTCAGTTTAGGGAAAGAACTAGGCACAGTGCCAGGGATGCAAGGCATTTTTTCCTCTTATAATTTAAATCTTCTGAGCAGACTTATCAGCTGTGCAGCCGTAAAGTGAATTTTAGAGGTACACAGACCTGGGACCAATTCCTGCCCTAGTATTTCTTACCTCTGTGACTTTGGCACAAGTTGTTTAAATTTTTGAGCCTCATTTTTTGTTTTTTAAATAAAGGAAATAGTAGTTATATTTACCCCACAGAACTAGCATGAGACTCTAAAGTAGTATAGCTCACCTTTTTCTCTCCCCTCCTCCCATGCCTCTCTTCCCGAGGAAAGAGATACTGGCTAGGATGGTGCACGGGTTTACAGTCAAATTCCGGTTAATGAAGTTGCTATTCAATTTGTCACTAAATCATGATTGCATTTTTTCGAATAATATAGCTAGAAGACTCCAGTCCTCTTGACTTAGATCAAGATGTGTTATTTTTTATGTAACCAGTTTACCATTTTTTCTAGGTTCTTGAATAGACAATCACACCCGTAGTTAAGTGGCTCCTTGGGACATCCAACCCATACAAGATGGCCAACATTAAAAGAATGGATGCAGTTAATATAGACTCCAGTTGAATCTGGAATGTAGACTAAGAATCCTCTTTTGAGCATTGGCTATGGCATGAGCATCCTTGCACCCATGCGGTGCGTTTCTGTCTTTAGAGAGGAAAACTGTAGTAAAAAACTGTTACACTTACAGGAAGCTCAAAGTAATCATGGAAAATTATATTTCCTAAGTGTTTTGTACTTTAATACTCAGATTACAGCTTGTTTGAGGTAGCAACGTTTAAAGAGGGAAAAAAACAAACAAACCTTTGTTTAGATCCCTTTTCAATATGTTTTCTTTTCAAATCAATCAGGAAATGTTTTTGAATAACAGATAAGTGATTTACAACTCAACCAAAAAAAATTATTCACATGTAAAGAACGTATTTCCTAGTTTTTTCTTATTCTAATTTCTTCTTTTTAAATTCTCTTATTTTTGCTTTTTTCATTGGTAGTTTTGATTCCATTTCTCCCTAATATTTCAGTGAGCTATTATTTCTTTACAAAAACATGGTAGAACCTTTGCTGACCTTTCATATCTTTCTGGATTTTTCAGTGATAATTGAATAAAACATAGTAATAATTATTACATTATTGCTTTCTTCTTGCCTGTGCCGTTTATGGTCATTGTTTTTCCTTTTTTCTTCCTTCGTCCCCTGCCTCCACTGCACCCTGGATTATCAGATTATCACCCTACTATGATGGCATTTCTGAGTTAAATTACCCTTAGTAAGACAGCAAATGGGTAGAAATTAAAATGAATATATTAATACTAATTTCATCTGTGTCAACTATCTGCACAGTCTTGTAAGCAGACATGATAGCTTTTTCAGTAAATTATTGCTGTTTGAAAAGGATCATAGATAATCTCGGTAACCTCAACACACTTTCAAATTCCTGAAATGGCATTTATTTCAATTGTGTTTTAGGTGTACATTAAACATTTTTACTATTTATCTATAAAGTACATCAGCAGTACAGCTTTTCAAAGGATGATGATATTCTCTGCATATTGCTGATAGTGATCCAATGCCCAAAGGCGTGCTAAAAAAAAGTAACATGAATTAGAAAATAATAGTGTTGTCCATTGCTAAAAAAATTGTTTTGGTTATATAGAAGAATATAATTAATGCCTAATTCATTATAAGTAAGAAATATTCTAAGATACTAAATGACTAACCAGTTTTCTTTTAATTGAAAGCAGGGGGTATTAAATAGAAAGGGCATTTTTATTTCTGCTCATATTCATCTTGCTGAAAATTGTGGATTCTGGGAAGGCAAAAATGAATAGGCAATTCAATAGAATAAGCCATAGAGAATAATTTCTCATATGTATTTGTTATATAATGATTTTGTTAAACTTCAGTAAAATTTTGTGAAGCACTTTGTGTGAAACACTTAGAATTTTTCCTATAATCCTGGAGTGTTACAGTTATTAATTTTAAACAGAAAATGCTATCTCTTTTCTCGTTAATGGGAGGAGACAGCTGTGTTACCTGAAGCTATGGGCTGCGAGCAATCCTGGTAGTCAATCACATCATTCATAATATGTTGGGATTGTGCTTCTGGCATTTGCTTATTCAGAAATAATGCATATCATTAGAATTTTTCACTGTGATTGCATTTTTAGTTGATATATTCTGCTAGGCCTAACACTGAAATACAGTTGTCCAGAACATCAGTGTTCCCCAAATTTTGAGAAAAATATATCACACTTTAGTGAACCAGGAGGTTTATATTTCATGTGAACCCGAGCCACAGAAAATAATTCTCTTTTCTTTAAACAATGTCAAGATATAAGCCATTTCCCCTAGATGCACTGTTTCCATTACTCTACCTAGGAATGTAGTATTAGTCCAGTGCACAGATACTTGTAATCAGAGCCCCAGCATTCCATTTGTCATTAGGGGAAACACAAGGAAAACTGTACAATTTGGACTCCGAACATCTGATAACCAGATGGCAGGTTAGCCTCAATGTAGTGCAAATATTGTCTGTTTGCAAGACTGATATTTGCACACACGTCTTTGGCAGATGATGGTAAAGCATTGCACAGAAGAAGCATGTGTCCTGAGTCACACAGCACACAGAAGGAAACATCTTCCTCAAGTCTATTTTCTCTCCTCTCTTTGCAAAGACTGATGGATTCTTTTAAATACAAAGATATTTTGAGAAAGGTTTTGAAAGTTAAATGTGGAGATAAGTGGCCTCCAATCTGTGAAGTTTTCTTTATCTTTTTTCCTCCCCAGTTAAAATTCAAACTTAGAATTTCTCACTCATCTAGGTTATTTTGGTTTATTTCATGTTTTTTTTTTTTTTTTTTGAGTCCTGGCCTAAATGCGATTAGCCGCACAGAATGTGATTATCAATCATATTCAAGTCCCTCAGCATAAGGTGTATGTATAGATAGGTAGATGTAGAGATAGACATATAGTTTGTCTACGTATGTATGCCTGTTTGTGTGTATATGTTTGCTTAGATTCATATTCGGATTTTTTTTTTTTTTTAAGACAGAGTCTCCTCTGTCAACCAGGCTGGTATACAGTGGTGCGATTTTGGCTCAGTGTAACCTCCACCTCCCGGGTTTAAGGGATTCTCCTGCTTCAGCCTCCCTAGTAGATGGGATTACAGGCACGTGCCCCCACACCCAGCTATTTTTTGTATTTTTAGTAGAGACGGGGTTTCACCTTGTTGGCTAGGCTGGTCTTGAACTCCTGACCTCAAGTGATCCACCTGCCTCAACCCCTCAAAGTGCTGAGATTACAGGCATAAGCCACCGCTCCCGGCCTCATATCTGGATTTTTTTCATACTCTGCTCATGGGAGACTGTGTAGCACAATGAAAAGATGTCCGTAAGTTTTGGAATCTCTGGAGGCAAATATGTATAGTGGTTAAGAACATGGACTCTAAAATCAAAATTGCCTCATAAATATGTACAACTAGTATGAATACACACTAATTAATTGTTTAATTTTTTAAAAAAATGCCTCAGTGATTCTATACAAATTAATCATCTGCATTGTGCCTCGGCTGCTTCATCTGTGACATGACAATGACATAGGGTCATTATAGATTTATCTCATTTAACTCCATAACAAGGTTGTTATGGGTCATTACAGATTTATCTCATTGTTAACAAGGTTGCTATGGGGTTAAATGAGATAAATATATAATGACCCTATTATCTATAAAGTTCTTATAAGAGGGACTCTTGTATAATAAATACTGTATAAATGTTACTTTTCTTTTTGTTCATTAATCTGCCGTATGTATACTACCTTGTACCCAAAAGACTTAGGGTGATAATTTTAAAACACTGAATAAATACGTGTTTTCTTGAACTGGGCTTAGTTATGAGTCAGAGGTCCATAACTGCTCAGCCATGTGCCTTTGAGTAAGCCACTTAACTCTTCAAAGCCAATTTCCTCATCCATGAAATGGGGCAGTAATTGCTGCCCTGTTTTCCTCACAGGATTATTATGTAGACGAAGTGAAACAATTTCTATGAAAGTATGGGTTTAGCTGGAAATGCAACACAGATAGTTGTAATGCTATTTTTTAATCTGCAAAAGGGAATGTGATAACCAATTCAGGCTTTCACTTCTTCTGGTCTAGCAGGCATGATAATACACCTACACATATGACTATATTAAAGGTAGAAACTGCTAATGTATCAGAAAGTTCCAGAACAAATGCTTCGATACAACTTAAAATCTAATGAAATTGTTTCTCCTTCTAGAAATAATGGAAAGTGAATAAATACACACTAGTCAAGCCTTAGTATATGCTTTGAAGTAATTTTTAAAATTGTTAGTTACCTTGATTACTATCTTGCTTAAATAATATGTTTCATCTGGAACCAGATCAAATCAACTGGGAACATGTACCAAAACCTAGAAGAATCTCAGCACTTTGACAGATTTTATTTCTTGGTGTATTAGGAGAACATCAGGACATTTTTTTGAGAGCTCCTTGCTCAAAACTGTCTTCATCTTAGGAAATTAACAATGTATGCTCACAGACATTTCACTCAAGGCATTTTGTTCAGCTAGTAAATATTGTTTTTTCTTCTTTCTTTCAGAGGATAAAGGATATGTCTCATCAGTTTATGTGGTTTAAAAAACATTTCCATTAGATAATATAAAATTTTGTCTAGAATTCAAGTGGGATGTCTTTATTTTTTTAATTTTTAAATTATTTATTTATTTATTTATTTATTTTAATTTTGCTCCATCTGAAACCTGTGTGAAATCAAGTGGTTTTTAAAAGTCAAGTTAGCTGGTTTATTCTGATGTGTTAGGTCTTTAAAAATTCATATTTTGTCGGCTGGGTGCAGTGGCTCACGCGGGCCGAGGTGGGCGGATCATGAGGTCAAGAGATCAAGACCATCCTGGCCAACATGATGAAACCCCGACTCTACTAAAAATTTAAAAAATTAGCTAAGCGTGGTGGCGCGTGCCTGTAATCCCATCTACTGGGAAGGCTGAAGTAGGAGAATCGTCTGAAGCCGGGAGGCAGAGGTTGCAGTGAGCTGAGATTGCACCACTGCACTCCAGCCTGGGCGACAGAGCGAGACTCTGTCAAAAAAAAATAATAATAAAATAAAATCATATTTTTGAAAGGTATAAGAAAAACTAGCATCTATTGCCTTTAAGATTTTCTGTGGGATTT
Source organism: Pongo abelii (assembly GCF_028885655.2). Taxonomy (NCBI): domain Eukaryota; kingdom Metazoa; phylum Chordata; class Mammalia; order Primates; family Hominidae; genus Pongo; species Pongo abelii. Next base: position 77,652,006 of record NC_071993.2, read on the forward strand.
AGGTCTCAGGGTAATGTGGAGAGACGCTGAATCCACACAGAGCTGAAACTTCTAACCGAAGTGTTCTTAAAAGGGTCCATTGGACTGCTTTCAGTAACATCTCTCCTGTCTATACCAGAATGGCTTCTCTTACACCTCATTTTGGAAAGGCAAGAGATGAGAGTCATTCTTAATGGCTGCATAGATAAGTGTTAGACCAAAGAAAAGTGTGTGGCTCAGAGGTTGCAGGCAACTTCCCTATGCTCACTCTCCTTTCAGAGTATTGCCCTTCAAAAGAAAGGAAACATTTAACAAATATCTACCTATATTATTTTTATTAGTAATGGCTCTGCCTTGAATCAACTCGTTGAATACTGTTTTATTACTGAAATGACTTTTACACCACCCACTCCTGATATTGCTCATAATATCTTACTGAGGTACTTTCAGATATCACATCAAGCATGGGTGATTTTTAGCCATAAACAATTGTCAGTGTAGATAATAGCTGACTGTACAAGGCTGATATATTTGAGGCCTCAAAGCCATCATGTTTAATATCCAGAAGTGCATTCTCTGGGACCCAACAGGATGCTAACACCTATCATCAAAGTTCATGTTCTGAGAATAATAATGTCTTATTATAATTTTTGAATAAATATGTCCTGCTTATTAATTAAAATTGTTCTGTGCACAAAACATATTATTACTGTTTTCCTCCAGCTAATGAGTCATAGTACTGAGATGATTATTTTTGAGATTAATTATTTTAAAATATTGCAAAGTGTATCTGTTGCATATTATGCTCCATCTACAGAATTCTGTTATATTTGAGTAAATTTTAGATAAAGTCCATAAAAGAATACAATACTCTTTTTATATGGGTCATTATCTCTTATTAACCTTGATAATGTTTGTCCCAATGAAAGAAAGTAGACGAGGGTAAGGAAGACTAAATTGCAAAGCAAAAGGCTGGCACAGCTAAGAAATATTGGCTGAATATTTTCCATTTGTCCCTCGACATCCCCTTTCTCTCCTCCTATGGTCCTAGGAGAACATCGATGGGGCAGACTCCTTTGCTCTCTGGCTTCTGGTTGGGTAAGGCTAATGAGAGGCACTGGGAGGAGATTAGAGGCCAGGAGCAAAATGATGTGTCTGGCTTTTATTCTCTAGCTTCTTCCTGACAAAGCCACAGTTTATCAGAGCGCATATTCCTTTCCAAGGCCACAGCTCCTGCAGATCCTTTGCTATAGTCAGAGTTCTTTCTGGATTTCAGTTACTTCTCCCTTCCTCCTCCTCATTCCTTTAGGATGTAGAGATAGGAAGCAAAGGCTTTCTCTGCTGCTAGCCCTGGCAGACTTCGCTTCCCAGGTTGGTTTCCTTTGTCATTCTGCCCCATGTATGTAAATTGTCCTGTTATCAGTTTCTCTTTGTTTACTATTCCTAGTATTCCATGTGTTTCTGCTAACATCTGATTTGGTACAAGCAGAAGAGTGCAAAGAAGATACCAGAGTTGCAGCCAGCATTGCTGGATTTGAACTTTGGTTCTATTGCTCCCTAGCTTTATGATAGCAGGCAAACCCCTTACCCTTCTGGGACTGCAGTCTCTTTAACTGTGCAATGGAAGGTGGTGAACCCAATTCTGAGCTCTAAAAATGTTATGTTCTGTATGCAGCTCAGGAAGTAGAAGTGGCCACCCCCAAGATATATCCTTTATAAATTATTCAGTCATTTCCGGAAGGGGGAGTGAAATAAAGACACCCTAGGGGTATTGGTGTCAGAACTTAGTTAATGTCATCCATGAATTTAGGGGATATAACTCATACATTGAAATTGCCTTATTTTCATATTTCTCTGGTGTTTTCTCATTTTGGATATAAATGTTATCGAAATAGAGATATAATCCTTGTCAGTTCTGTTGAAAGGACACTGTCTACAATCAGGTTGGACTCTAATTGATTTTCAACGAAGCACTCTCAGCTACTACTTCAGTTAGGCACCAGTTTGGCTATAATAGATGATTTTTTAAGGTCCTTAATAGATTTCTGTTTGAAAAAAAAGTCAAGCATCACTTCTTGGCTAATATCTTCTTTATGCTCCCTTTTGTCTGTTCTTCTGTTAGAAGCTACCTACTACCTGCTTTTTCTTGATTGTCTTGTTGCAAGGTGAAGGAAAACTGAGAGAAGCAAATGAAAGTAAAGCCATAGTAATTACTGTAAATGTGAAGTATACGTGTTTGAACACAATCTCTATATTTTAGTGTAGTTGTGCCAACTACTGGATGGCGCTGCAACTGTGTCAGTTATAACATTTTCAGGACCCAGAGTAGTCAGCAGAGCAAATGAAGTTTATTGTTGTAACTTGTAGAACTGCTGTGCTGGGGCACTGAGTCTCTGAGCTGGAAAAAATCATCAACCAAGATGGATGGATGCCAGCTCAGAGATGAGGAGGGTAAAGATTGAACATGGTTGAGTGGCAATGACCTGAAAGAGGGATGTGTGAAAACAATATCTTAGTAAAATGGCAGGATGATAAATTTGTTTTTAGTGAAGCCCTTCACTGTTAAGGGAAATTAAATCTTCCTCTCTCTCTCTCTTTTATTTTTATTTTATTTTTTTCCTGAGACAGAGACTTGCTCTGTCACTCAGGCTAGAGTGCAGAGATGCAATAATGATTCACTGCAGTCTCTACTTCCTGGGCTTAAATGATCCTCCTGCCTCAGCCTCCTGAATAGCTAGGACTACAGGCATGTACCACCATGCCCAGCTAATTATCTTATTTTTCATAGAGACAGGGTCTCACTATGTTGCCCAGGCTGGTCTTAAACTCCTGGGCTCAAGCAATTCTCCTGCCTTGGCCCCCAAATTGCTGGAATTACATCTGTGATCCACCTCACCAGGCCAGGGAAATGAAGACTTGATAGACTATTGGAGCTCTTAGTTTCTGGAGAATGTGTAATATACAGAAACATCATCTCTTTCTCCATAGGCTCCCATGCCATCCTCTGTCATTGCACCTTCCACTATTTATTCTAATCATAGGATTCCTCGCCTGTGTCTGTCAACTGCCTGTGAGTTCCCTTTTCATAATATTGAGTGATAGTGATATTGAAAAATGAACTTTAGACTTCAAAAGCCACCTAAACCCCTCCCCTCTCCTCCCTCCTCCCTCCACCTCCTCTTCCCTCCCTCCCTTTCCCCTCCTCCCTCCCTCCCTTCCTTCCTTCCTTCCTTCCTTCCTTCTCCTTCCCCTCCCCTCCCTCTTCCCCCTACCCCCTCCCCTTCCCTTTGTCCGTTATCTCCCACCTCCTCTCTCTCCCACTCTCCCCCTTGCTCTTGCCCTCACCCTAGCCCACTCCTTCCCACCTCTCCACCTCTCTTTTTCTCTCCTTCTCTTTGTGTTTTACAAATTCAGAAAAGTAGTAAAGCAGAAATCTATGGTGTTTCTGTAGCTTAAAGTTATTTGCTAATGTCCACATTCAGTGACAACTTATGGCAGTTTATTTCAAATCTCAGCTTTGGAAAGAAATTCACCTTGGTTTCTCTTTTGACATTTTTGGATGATTAGCCAGACTCCTACTCAGGAGTCACAGGAACCTGGTAACAGGGGTTGCCTTTTGGAGCATGAAGAGGACAAGGAGACAGCAATGGGAAGGAGATTCACATTGTACTGCATATACTTGGTTCTGTTATTATTTTTCTTACCATGTGTCAACTAGTCAAAAACATTTTCATTCAACTCAAAAATAAATACTCCCACTCAATTCATGAAAATTGCTTTTGCATTTGATTTTGAATTGTTTGAATACTTCAAATGTGATTATTTCAATTATGTAAACTAAGCTGCGTTTCAATCTGGGCACAGACTTATCATCAAAATGTTCCTGTTGAGAAGAACCAGTTTCTCTTCTTTAAATTTCAAGCAGTTTTATATTTATTGTCATGATCTAGGACACTAGTGATAATCATCCCTGATTCCTCTCTTTGCCACTCCCCCATCAGTCACCAAATCCTGGGGATTTGAATATGTGCAACTCGTGTCTTTCTTCATTTCTCTAAGTCCTATCACTGTTCCATTTTGGGACTTCATTATCTCTTGGAGAGAATACTGAAACATTCATTTAATGCCTGCAGGCTCTACTCTTAGTTACCAGTCCTCCGCATTGCAGCCAAAGCTAACTTTTAAAAACAGCCCTGATTATGTTTTCCTCCCACTGAAAGTCAATAAATAAAATTTAGTGTTTCCTACTCTCCACAGGACAATGTCCATGAATCCCTTAGCATTCTGGTTTCAACCTACTCATCCTGACCTTGGGATTTCTTTCAACATTTATTTACCTGATTTCTTTTTTTCTTTTCAGTCGCTGCTAATATGTCAGATACAGTACTAGGTGCTGGGATATAATGAAGAGCAACACCAGATAGATCTCTTTTCTCCTGATGTTTTCTGCCCATGTGGGAGAGGGAGCAAACAATCAAATAATGCAAATGTTTATTCACAAGGAGAGATCAGTGCAATGAGAGGAAGGAGCTCAGAGTTCGGAAAGCCTATACCTGAGAGACCCGACATGTTCTTGGGGCTCCAAAAAACTTTCCTGAGTTCATGTTGCTAAAACAGAGATCTGGAGAATGAATTGCAGCAACCTCAGGCGCGACTCCACGCTAGCTGCAACAGACAACCTGCCATCCTTCAACCTGCTGTGAGTTTTCCTCACCCTCTGCCTCACGTTTTCCCACTTCATTTGATGTTCAGTAGAAGTCTATTTAATTATCTTTCCCCTATCCTTCCCTTTATGGAGTATTAATTAAGATCCATCTCACATATTACTTCTAAGTGCAGCCTCCCTGACATTGCTAATGGCCTCTGTTCTTGAACCGCATAGCCCTCATCTCTCAGTTCCCACATCATTTTGTATAAATTAGCTATTACTTGGCATCTATCTCCTTGTTACCCACACATTTTACTTATTTCTCTCTCCATCTCTTATGTATCCTTTGTATTCCCAGAACTTAAAATGGTGCTAGAACAGTAAAAACTCAGTATCTCCATTGGATCAAGTAGTACCTAACAACAAATTGGTGAAGTGATTGTTTTATAGGTGCTGTCAATTTTATTGGCTTTAGATAATAAATATTTACAGATTGTGTCTTTCTTTTTTACAATGTCATTACTCCAAGAAGCTCCCGGTATAAGGAAGGGAAATATTTCAATTATTGTTTTATGACTCAGTAATTTGAAACTTGGAATGCATTTTCCCAAAGGGAAGGAAGGTAGAATGGTATTTTTCATTCCTGTATATGCATATGAAAGGCAGAGCTGCCCAGTGGAAATAGCCAAAGATACATAGGTTCTAATGCTATTTCTGACTTTTACTAGCTTTATGACTTGAGCAAGTGCCTTAACTGAAGAGCAACTCCTTTCTTTCACTTGAAAAAATAAAATACAAATAACCCTTCCCCCACTAATTTATTGTAAACATTGAATAAGTAGCATCCATAAATTGCCTAGCTCAAATAATTCAAGCTCAGTATTATATGTTAGTTCTCTTCCTTGTCCCTTCCTCTCCTTTTATGTCCTTCAAGGTAAAGGCATTTTTGGTAACTTTGTCGGGATATGATAGCATAAGCAGGTTACTGAGAATGAGAGAGTCCGTGCTTTTCAAGTCCCCTCAAAATCAGAAAGAGAAGACCTCAGCATTCACATGTGACTCACTTGTTGACTCACTTAACAAACGATCTAGCACTCCTTATATGCCAACCAGTAGTTAAGCAATAGGACAATCAAATCCCAATGGCATCATCACTTTCCATTTGCAGAGAGGCTTGGAGAAGCTAGGGGAAGAGAATTATAATCTGGATGAAGCGGGCCCATGAGGTGAACAGGGAAGAGTAGCCATCGAGACCATAGCCCTGCTGAAACCTGTATGACACTGAAGCCTTTCCTGGTTGTCTGGCCATTGTACATCCGCTTATTATGGGTCCTGGCTAGAGGCAAGGTCTGTAGTATGTCACAGGCACAGCAATAAGGACCTTGCTCATCATTTAACTCTGCTTTTCAGTTCTGGAAACATGAACATAGCACCAAGTAGACAACTTTTGGCGAAGTCTTTTCCTTATTATAAGTGCATAAAACTGTATCAATTATTCCTATAAAGGAGACTATCATGAACCCAAAATGTCTGCGACAGGTCTCAGTCAATGGAGAAAGTTTGTTTTGCCAAGGTTAAGGACGTGCCCTTGACACAGCCTCAGGATGTCCTGACAACATGTGCCCAAGGTGGTGGAGGCACAGCTTGGTTTTATACATTTTCGGGAGACATGAGACATCAATCAATATATATAAGATGTACATTGGTTTGGTCTGGAAAAGCAGGATAACTCAAAGAGGGGAGATGGCTTCCAGGTCATAGGTAGATAAGAGACATTCTTTTGAGTTTCTGATTATCCTTTCACTGAATACACAATTTATAGGAATAGTCACTTATGTCTTAGTCTGGCTTCGTGAAACAATAGGGCAAAGGAAGCAATCAGATGTGCATTTGTCTCATTTGAGCAAAGGGATGACTTAGTTCTGTCTGTCCTTTGTCCACGAGGAATTTCCTTGTGGGCAAATTGTGAGGGGGGTATGTAGACCTTTTATGTTTGTAAGTATCTTATGTAGGAATGGAATGGGAGGAGGGTTTGCCCAACATGGTTCCCAGCTTGACTTTTCTCTTTGGTTTAGTGATTTTGGGGGCCCCAAGATTTATTTTTCTTTCTCATATGAAACAACTAGCAAAGAGATTATGTAATTATATCTTTAAAAAATCTTTTTTTCTGTAATGGAACAACTTTTTCTTTTAATCTTTTTAAGTGAATTGCAAAATGACAGCATATTTTCAGCAAAGAAAACCAAATCAGGATTTGGTATGCCTGTATTCATAGAGAAAAAGAAGCCTTTGGTAAAAACAATTACCTTTAATTCTTCTGTAATTTGCAAAATAAAGGAGAAATGGCTATTTCATTTGATTTGTTTCTCTTTTTGTAAAACAGTGCTCCGATCTGAAACAGCTGTGGTGACTAGTGTATGTGTATGACTGATGTTTACTAATGATAGAGATTTGAAAGAAAAAAGCAGTGGTTATTCTATACTGCATTATTTAATATAATTATTAACTTTGCAATTACAAAGATACTACAGTCTATAGAACACTAAGGGAAGTTGAGTGCTATGTGGTCACCTGCTGTTCCTTGGCAGTGACAGTTCTACACTGACACATAAAAAGCAACAGGAGGTGATGATGTATTCACGAAGCCATCCGCCCTTAAAATGTGTATGTGGGTCAGGCTTATATTACACATTTTCAAGAAAAATTATTTTACTGTTCCTGAAATGCAATAAAAGTGATCATTAATAGGAGTTATGCTATGTTGGAGTTAGGATGAACTGTAATTGGTTTTATTGAACAAATAGTGTAAAGATATTTCCAGTGAAATGCTTTAAACTTCTTAGAACAAAATATTTATATACTTAAAAGTATTATTTTATAAAATAATAAATATAGTTATTAGACTATTTTACAATCAATAAACTAAAAGAGATCCTAAAATTACCTTTGATCTGTACATATTAGCATAATCAATGACAACCACAAAAATGAAACAGCATATTCTATGCTCAGACCACTAGGCAAGGCTTTTATCTACCTGACATCACTTAATGTAGTCTTAAATATTGAGTAATCGAGGTTAGTAAAATTGCTTGTGCTTTTGGTGGCTTTCTTTTAAAATTTTCCTCACATGATTGTATTATAGGCTCTCAAAGAGTAAAGGTTACAGGACAACTTAGCATTACTTAAAGGAGATAAACGTGCTGTTGGAAAAGTAAAGCTGGACTTGGGAGTTAGAAATCCTAGCTGGGCTAACTGCTTGGGTGTGTGAACATCAGCCAGCTGGCTTAACCTATCTGAGCTCAGTTTCTTCTTTTTGAAATGAGGATAATAATGTTTACATTTATATGAGTAAAATAAGGATTAAAGAGAATGTAGATAAAATAAATTTGTCAGTTACCTTATATATGAAAACAAAGTCAAGCTGTTAGCTGAAGTTTTCCTTGAACAATGAGATTTCAGTAAAATTGACATGTTCTAGCGCCAACATTCTGTGAGATGCACAATGTCCTATGTCTTTGCTAATATGTGTGCATGTGTGTATAAATTTTTACAAAACTCCAGGCCTTAGGTTTTCATAGTAATTTCTGACTCCTACTTCTATTCATTGAACTTCTAATCATACTTAGCTCTTACCTCTCACCTGTTACCTTCTCTCTTCTCTGAGCCATCTCATATGTGGTACTCAATCCCTTATCTTTGATCTCCCCCTCCCAAACCATCCTCACGATGTATATTGCCAACCTGACTAAAGGTTATTGACAATATAGAGCAATTCAAATCATGTAGGATAATGTAAAATTTAAGATCATGCAAACAACAAAAAACTGGGTGTGAAAATCCCTATTCTCATAAATCCTATGGTCATTCTCATGCTAAAAATTTCTCAAAAGTTTCCATTAGGTAAAGTTTTTAAAGCCCTGCAGCATTTTCCTTTGCTTATTTAGTCTGTTCATCCAGGTCCACAATCTCCTTGCTTCCTGTTTTGAACATCTCCTCTCATCAGAGTCCTTTAAGTTCCTCTCTTATGATACTGAGTATCATCCAACCCTGGTCTCATCTTTGCAAACTCTAATTCTCCTTTATTCCCTTGGTTAGATCCTTCTTACCCAATCACTTTACATAGAACTTGGTTTTATTGCATACCAGCCAAGTGATGTTGGGCAAGTTTATTAATGTATCCAATAAAAATGTGAAAAATAGTCCTGTGATATGTCTTTCCTGTGAGCATTAATTAAGACAATATATGTAAGGTAATAAGTATAGTGTCTGGCACACGATAAACATTTAATAATAATTGTTAGATGTAACATAAATTCACAAATACAGTTTTTCCAGTATGTTTTGCCCATTGTCTTGCCCCCTCAGTCCATTTGTGCATTGTGTGTCAAAGGAACAAAAAGAATTTTAAATATGAAGTACATTGATAAATTTCAGGATTCTACTCCTCTTGGTTTTAGATAAAATTCCTGTAAAACTCTGTTTTATAACTTGTTAATATTTAACTTGTAGTGATGTTTCTGGCATTTTCTTTTTCTTGAGTTTAAAGTTTTTTATTTTTTATTTTTTTAAAGAGTCACCTTGTCTTAGTTTGGGCTGTTATAACAAATTACCTTAGGCCGGCTGGCTTAAACAACAAAAGTTTATTTCCCACAGTTCTACAGGCTGGGAAGTTTAAGATCAAGGTGTTGGTAGATCCAATGTCTCAAGAGGGTCCACTTATTGGTTTACAAATGGCTGTGTTCTTGCTAGTTTCTCACACGGTCAAGAACAGAGTCAGAGAGAGAGGAAGAGAGAGAGCAGGCAAGCTCTCTCATTTCTTTTTTTATAGAAGCACGAATCCCATTTATGAAGGCTCCAACCTCATGCCCTTTCAAAGGCCCCACCTCCAAATACTATCACATTAGGGATTAGATTTCAACATATGAATTTTGGAGGACACATTCAGTTCATACCATACTCCATTATAGATCAAGACTGAGAATATAATGAAGTTTTTGGACTAATGAATTTATAAACTAATATCCATTTAGCTTTGCAAATAGGCTAGGACACAAAGCTGTAGGTTCCAAAATAATAAAAGTACAAAAAAGTCATGATAATACAATAGCAATGGTGTAGCTGTGAGCTCTTGATATCTGTGTTGCAACGCCTTCTGCAATAACCATACATTGCAAGATATAGAGACAATTTTCTTACTCGTTTAGCTTTGGTATCAGTGGAATAATAGCTACTAAAGTATTTATTGTACATCTATTATGAATCAAGTGCTTTGTAGGCAATTCAATTATGACAACAGTGCCATGAGGTAGGTTATTGTTTTACAGATAAGAAAACCAAGACTCAAAAAGTTATAAAATTTGCTCACATTTCCATTTCCAAATTCAAAACCTGAATAATCTGACTACAAAACCAAAAATCTTCCTGCCGTGTTTTGCTTAGAAGATGGAACATAAGGAGTTTTTATTATGACCAGCTTAATAAAAAGTAGAAATATTAGGGAATAATTCTCATTGTTGAGTTTAAACTTTTAACAAAGATGAAAAGCGTATTATGGCTTTTTTCTCTAACCATCATTTCTGAGAAATCCCTGTGAGTCATGCAATCCCTTCCTCTCTCCATTCTTCCCACACGTCTTTATTTCGTGCCTACTGTGTGTCGAGCGCCAGATTAAGCACTAGGATACAATGATGAACAGAAATAGATTATGATGTAGAAGTGGAGACAGACACTTCCCAAATATTATTTCAGTGAAAGTAAAATTGCATAAGAGAAACACTAAAAATGAATTACTATGTAGTATTATAAGAGCTTAAAAGGGGGTGGCGTGGGATGGAGAGATGTTCATTTGGTCAAGAGGGTAGAAGAGGATCACTGAGGAATTGGTGGTTTAAATTGTGCTCTAAAAGATGAGTACATGCTAACCCAGTAAATGAGGAAAGAACATTTCAGACCCAGAGATGAGCATGTATAAAAGTCTGTCGTGATACCCGAGCGGGGGGTGCATGGTGGCATAAGAAACTGAAAGAAACTCAATGTTGTACACCAAATTCTCCATGAAGCAGAATCTCAGCTGCTAATTGGAGTTGGGTGTTGGGGGTGTTCCTGTGTATTGTAGGATGTTTAGCAGCATCCCTGACCTCTGCTTACTAGATGCTAAAGGCAAATACCCAACCCAGAGTTGATACAATTTAAAAAAGCTGCAAACATTGCAAAATGTCCTCTGGAAGAAGGCAATATTGTGCCTCATTGAGAACAAGTGAGGAAAAAAATGGTGTAGGTTAGGGTAGGAGGGGTGGGTAAAAACCAGATCATGCCTGGCCTTGTAGCCATGTCTAGGCCTTTTGTCCTTATTTTTAAGAAAGGGAGCAAGAAGACCAGATTTGTGTTAAAAGTGTCAGAGTGACTGCAGAATAGAAACAGAGTGGAGAAGGGTCCGATTGGCTGCAAGGAGAAGGAGAATAGCTAGAAGGAGATGATTTGAATAGGTAATAACTAATATTTGTAGGGAGGTTCTGGTGCAAATGAAAAATGAAAATAGATATGAGAGATATTTGGGTTGGATATAAGAACCTGAAGGAAAAGGAGGTGTCACAGATGAATCCTTAGTTTTGCTCACATAGATAGATGATGATGCCATTTACTGATTTATGAAACAGATGTGAAGAGTGAAGACCATGTTGCTTTTTAGTGACTTTTCTAAAATTAGGGTGAAATATAAAAAGACATTTGGATTTGGATCAGCAGCTCCAAGAGAGACTGATAGAATTGTTTAGTGAGATTTGAATAGATACTAATTAAAACTGTGAATGTGAAATTGGATGTTTTCTCTACCCTGAAAGAGGTTTTAGTCATAACCAGTAATTTCCCCCACAGCAGTTTCAACTCCTTTTCAGACTCTTGCTGACAGGTGTACCATAAACATTGATGAATTTGTCGTATATTTAAAATATTTATCCATCTTATTCCAATAATGAAATAGACACACATCAGTACACACAAACATACTTGTGCACACCCACAAGGTGTGAAAAATAACGAAGTAGAAACTATCAATATCAGGGCATTTTGGCCTTTATTTTCATGTAGGAATTTATGCAATATGTGATACCTAGTTATTATAAGACAAAAGTACTACTTAAATTTTTCATCTAGAATACTGCAGGCCATCAGTGAATCCTGGAAAAGTGTAAAAGATTTCCAATACCCAATATACCTCTTTAAAGAGTAAAAGTTATTTTTTTCCGTTTCCCCAAAAGAAAATGATAATATGAACAAAATCTTGGCAAGAGTAGGAAAGAAAGACATTTAAATTAAAACCATTATTCATATAGAAAAGTAGAAGTGCTTTGGCTTTTTGTAAAAGATTGGAGTTGGCAACCGGCAACCAGAGAGATGGCTCTTACAAGCATAACTGAAGGCTTTGTGTCTGACAGCAGGACCTGAGAGGTCAAGGCCGGAAACCTAGTTGCTTTGGCCAAATGTACCTGCAGCCTTTTCCAAATGATGGCATGTGCTTATCCATATCCCAGGCTTCCCCAGTGCTTATTCTCTCATTTTATACCTTCTATTCACAGTTCTCTGGCAGTCTTCAGTATCACTGACCATGTCATTTTCAAGGGTAAGGAGTATAATTGTCCTTGAAGGTCATAATTATTTTAAATATATATAGTGGAAATACCTCCACAGACTCAACTACTAGTGAACTGTTATATCTAATGACTATTTCTACAAGAATTTAATCACCAGAAATAAATGAAACATATAAAACCAACTCAAAATTGATAACAGGAAAAAAGTGATTTAAAAATATTTTTAATAAAAATCAGATAATTAGAATATTGTAAGGCTTAGTGTCTTATGAAAAAGAAAGACTAAGAACATTTCGTTCATAATCAGGAAAAGGAGTAGCTCAACAATTCTGAAAACCAAGTAAGGAGATAAATATAGGAACTCCAGTTGTGGAAGTATACTAATGTGTGAGCAGCCAGAAATGACGAAGTCCTGTCTATTACTTCACTTAGGCATTGTGAGCAATCAGATGGGATGTTGAGAGAAACAAAAACCCTACCGTTGCAGAAAATTCCCTTGGAAATGGTAAAATTCACTCATTATTCTGTCTTTGTCATCATTTCAACAAACCCTCACTGAAGCATGCTTAATATATTCACAGTGTTTTTGACCAGAGACTGAACATGGTATATACCAATTTTTGTGTTATCATATCAGAGCATGTATGGAATAGTTAATGATAACACCATTATCGTCACCTTTGTGAATGATACATGCGAAATTGATAATGGTCATTTATTTATGAGTCATTTAGTCAACAACTCTATTGGGCCTTGTTTATGGTGTCATCTGTATTTCAGAGAACTTATAGAAAATTGATATGCTAGAAATAACGGTGGATATTGTTTTTGCCATTTTGTAGCATATATGCCTTCTCCCAATAGGCACACATGGTAAGCACATTGTTTAATTCAACAAAAAATAAAGAATGTATGTTCTTTCAGATGCTTAGTTCTGAATTGAGCAAGTCATGAAAGCAATACTTAATAAGTACCTAGTAGCCATAAAAGATGTCACTATGAAAATGAAAAAAAAAATCCCAGTTGTGTTTATTATTTTAAATGTTAACACTTTTTATTTTTTCATAAATTTGTATCTATTTAAGGTGTACAGCATGACATTTTGATATACATAATGAATTGATTACTGCAGTCAAGCGAATTCACAGATCTTTCTCTTCAGATAGTTACTGTTGGTTTTCACGCTGGGAGCACTTGAAATCTATTCTCTCAGCAAATTTTTGGAATAAAATACAGTATTATTAATTATAGTCATCATGCTGAACATTAGATCGCTAGACCTATTCAGCTTATATAACTACAACCTTGTACCCTTTGACCAATATTCCCCTATTTCCCCCACCTTTCTACCCCTGATAACCAGCTTTCCACTCCTTGGCTTCTATGTATTTGACATTTTTAGATTTTACATATAAGTGGATCATGCAGTATTTTGCTTTCTGTATATGTCTTCGTTCACTCAGCTTAATGTCCTTCAAGTTCATTCATGTTGTTGAAAATAGCAGAATCTCCCTTATTAAGGCTAAATAATATTTCATTGTGTATATATATGATATATGTACATATATATCATAATTTCCTTATATGCATTCACGTATACTTAGGTCATTTCCGTATCTTGGCTGTTGTGAATAAAGTTGCAATAAACATAGGGGTACAGATATCTCTTCAAGATATTGATTTCAATTTCTTTGGATATATACCAAAAGAGGGATTGCCAGATCATATGGTAGTTCTATTTTTAATTTTTTGATGAACTTCCATATTCTTTTCCATAATGGCTGTACCAATTTCCATTCCCACTAACGGTGTGGAAGGGCTCACTTTTCTCCTCACCCTTGCCAACACTTATAATCTTTCACTTTTTGTATAATAGTCATCCTTACAGGTGTGAGATATCATCTCATTGTGGTTTTGATTTGCATCCTGATTATCAGTGATGTCAAGCACCTTTACATACACCTGGTGGCCATTTTTATGCGTTTTTGGGAAAATGTCTATTTGGTTGCTTTTGCTTTTGTTTATTTTTTATTTTTGCTATTGAGTTATGCAAATTCCTTGTATATTTTGGATATTAGCCCCTTATCAGATGCCTAGTTTGCAAATATTTTTCTTCCATTTCATAGGTTGCCTTTTCATTTGATTGCTCTTTTTTTTTTTTTCTGTGCAGAAGTTATTTAATTTGATATAGTTCCACTTGCTTATTTGTGCTTTTGTTTGCTGTAGTGTCCAAAAGTTATTTCCACGGTCAATGTCAGGGAGCCATCTTTAAGCTTCTTGATGTAATTTTTGTTATATTTGATGTTAAAGCCACCAAGAAAATAGGATATTAGACTTTTGATTATGTTGATAGTAGACTAGGTAATTTGGGCTAAACTTCTCATGAAGAGAACTAAAATAGCTGGAGAAAATATTGCTTAAAATATCACCTTAAAAGCATCAAAATGCTCACAGAACAGTGAAGAAGGCCTGGGCTAAGATCTAGGTTAAAATGGAAATCAGAAGGTAGTCCAGTCATTTTGGTCACTTTTGGCCTGAGGTACCAGATAGAATACGGAATGCACAGTTACACTTGAATTTCATATAACAGTGATTATTTTTAAAGTATTAAGTATGTCCCAAATATTGCATGGGACATTCTCACACTTACAATTATTTAAGTTTTACCTTAAATGTAAATGTAACTGGGCATTCTGTTTTTTTTTAACGTTTAGCAACCTTAATCTAAGGGCATTTGCAGTTCTGAAGAAGCAGTTAAGAGGATGGACAGAACTTTTGGCAACATCTCAAGAATTTGAAGCAAAAGTCTAAGTAAGGAACTGCCAAAGGGAAGATCACCACAACTTTGTTTTGTGTTGTTTTTTGGCTGGGACCTTGAAGAACTACACGTAAGAATAAAAGTGAAGCAAAATGAAACCAAACTACACTAACTAGAACCCCTTTTCAAGTCATTTGAGAAATCATGAAAATTTCAAACCCTGAAATTGGACTAAAACAGTCATGTGTTAATAATGCCCAGGACACCATGAAAATCCCTTAAATGGAATCATCATCCCAGGTCTCAAATTAGTTCTACAATTGTTGTTTAACTAATATCCAACATATAATCAGAGAGCCAAGTATGCAATAAGACTAAAATCATAGGAACAAAAAATACAGAGAAAAAATGACCAAAAAGTAGAAGAACAGGGACACCAGATATTAACAGTATCAGTGAGAGACTGAAAAAATGAAGAAAGGAGGAAGACAGGAAGGAAAAAAGGAAGAAAGAAGGAAGAAGCCTATATTATTCTGTTAATGAGATAAAAAGACCAAATACGGAAGCTGTAATTTATAGAAAGTGATATACTACATTTACTACATTTTTCAAAAGAACCAAATAGAAATCCTAGAAGGGCAAAAATAGCTGAAAATGATAACTCAATGAATGGGCTAAATAGAATATTATATACTGGTAAAAAGAACTGGGAAATAGGCGGCATGGTATTCTCCAGAAAAAAAAATGCAAAGATAGAAAGGATTGGAATGCAAAAGAAAGAGTAACAGCTATTAAAGATAGAAAAAGGTCTGGCATATTTGCCATTGGAATCTCTAGAAGGAGGAAAGAGAGAATTAGGCAAAAAGAAATTTTTTAAAATTATGACTAAGAATTATCCCAAACTGATAGCAGATAATAGATTCAAAGAGTCTAAAAAAATTTCAAGGTGGATAAATAAAAATGTATCCCTATTTTGACATATCACTGATATACTGTATAAAGCCAAATCAAAAATAAGAAATGTGTATTCAGGGGGAAAAAGGCAACTACTTATTAACAAAAACAATGGGAAGCTGAAACATGTTTTTATAATATATTCAATCTGTTGAAAGAAAATAATTTCCAATGTATATTTACATATCTCAAGAAAATATTCTTCCAGATGGAGGATTAACAGTTTCAGAAAGAAAATAAGAAAACTCACCACCAGGAGACAAGCACAAAGGAAAATTGTAAAGTGTTTTCAGACAGAAGAAAAATGACTCTGTGTGGGAAAAAAATGAGGAGTAACAAATAAGAAGTAGGTAAATGAGCACTGACACAATAAAATAATAATAATGTCTTGCTAAATTTAAATTATAAGTTGAATAAAATATATGACAAAAATAGCCTGTAATTCAGCTTGGCAAAACATAGGATTAAGTGATTGAAGGTCCTTTTATTATTCAAAAGGAGAGTAAAAGTATTGTTCATCATGGCTGGGTGCAGTGGCTCACGCCTGTAATCCCAGTACTTTGGGAGGCCGAGGCGGGCGGATCATGAGGTCAGGAGATCAAGACCATCCTGGCTCACACGGTGAAACCCCGTCTCTACTAAAAATACAAAAAATTAGCCGGGCGTGGTGGCGGGTGCCTGTAGTCCCAGCTACTCAGGAGGCTGAGGCAGGAGAATGGTGTGAACCCAGGAGATGGAGCTTGCAGTGAGCCCAGATTGTGCCACTGCACTCCAGGCTGGGCGACAGAGTGAGATTCCGTCTCAAAAAAAAAAAAAAAAAGTATTGTTCATCATTAGACATTGATGAATAATTCATGTTGTCATTTCTAGGGTAATCGCTGAAAAAAAAATGATATGCTTCATTTCCAAACATACTGTGGAAAACAATGTTCAATAATAACAATGATCAACCAAAAGGAAGCAACAAATAAATATATATTTGGTAGGACAAATATAGAATATAAAGTATATGCCAACATGTTAAATTTGAATTCAGCCATGCCGTAATTCCACCAAATATAAATGGATTAAAAAATGAGTCATATAGCAAAGTTTCTCAGACTCATTTTTTAAAAGATAAAAACCATACTACTTATATTTACAACATGAGAATAAAGAATTTTCAAAATAAAAGGATTACAAAATATATACCATGCAAATATTAAGCAAATTAATTACAGTGTACTGCTAGTAATTAGAGAAAATAGAATTTAAGGCAGCAAAATAAATGAATAAATAACCAATATCAGAGAAAATAGACTTCGTTGCATAAAAACATATTAATGTCAAAGAAAATTGATTTTAGTGCAAAAAATAATCACTAAGCATATTTTTAAAATACTTTTCAACTATCAGAGAAAATAGATTTTAGAACAGAATTTTTATTATTATTATTGTTATCATACTTTAAGTTTTAGGGTACATGTGCACAACGTGCAGGTTTGTTACGTATGTATACATATGCCATGTAACAGAATTTTTTTTTTTTACCAAATATCAAAGAAAATAGGCTAAGGGGAAAAAATGAAAAATGTGGACAGAGAAGCTATATTAATATCAGAGAAGATAGACTTCAAGGAAAAAAATAATGAGGCTAGAAATAGTCACTTCATAAAGATAAAGGTTTAATTTTTCAGAGATATATAAAAAATTTTAGTGCACCTAATGAGTCCTTTCAAAAAGAAAAATTATACTCCAACCTCTGAAATAAACACATATACAAAATCCCTAGGAAAAAATACAAAATATCGGAATCTAGAACCATTAGAAAATAGCAGTTTTAGTTTTGGCATGGTGATGTAAGCTCACTAGAGACCATATATCTCATGGATCAGAACTGAATATGCTGACAAAATGCAAAAATGACTACCTGACTTTAATTGGAAAAGCAGAAAAAGCATGTCAACTTTGGAGGAGAGTACAGACTTGGAGAAACAATTTTACAGGGTTGATTTTCCTGTTGTGTGCATGTGTGTGTTTGAAATGCTCTCCTGTGGATTGCTCCCCAAAGTAGGCCCAGTTGTAAAGCATCACACAGATAGTGGATAGGCTAAAACTCCAATGCAACTCTCATGTTTCTGTCCAGAGAACCAAAAAGAAAAGCTCCAGAAGGCTGGAGAGTGAGGGGAAATCCCAGCATAGAGAAAGTCTGATAAGAAGATTCCCTAATCCTGGCCAGGTGCGGTGGCTCACGCCTATAATCCCAGCACCTTGGGAGGCCAAGGCGGGTGGATCACGAGGTCAGGAGATCGAGACTATCCTGGCTAATACGATGAAAACCCTGTCTCTCCTAAAAATACAAAAAATTAGCCGGGCGTGGTGGCACATGCCTGTAATCCCAGCTACTCAAGAGGCTGAGGCAGGAAAATCGTTTGAACCCAGGAGGCAGATGTGGCAGTGAGCCAAGATCGGCGCCACTGCACTCCAGCCTAGGCGACAGAGCAAGACTCTGTCTCAAAAAAAAAAAAAAAAAAAAAAAAGGAAAGGAAAAGATTCCCTAATCCCGTGAATGAACCTGTACAATTTTCAGGATCACCATGAGCTATACATATATGGATAGCTCCAAAACAGTAAATCAAACCTACTGAGAACTAAACTTAAATTTAAACCCTATCATTCTCAGAAGGTAAAACAGTACTTACAAATGGAACTTGAGTTGAATCTTACTAAAACAAAAATATCAACATTCTTCAGAGTATTACAAGATCCACATGTTACAGAGTATTTTATCAAACACATACAAGATATAATTCCAAAGTTGATAATTTATGAGACAATATCAAAAGGAATTACTAATGTAACAATATAAGAAAGAAGAGAGTGACTGGAGCAGAAGTTGAGGAAATAGTGGCCTTTATTTTTTTGAATTGATGGAAGTCTTAAGTTTATAGCATCAAGAAGCTCAGCAAACCTCAAACAGTATAACCAAAGAAAACCATAGACACATCATAAACCCCTAAAACCTTCAAAACAGCTAGAGAAAACTGATATGTATATTACTTACAGGAATGCAGTGATTTGAATAAGATTTTTCTGATGAGAATGTCTCATCAGAAAAAATGAAGGTCAGAAGACAGGGAAACAACATTTTAAAGAATAGAACTGTCAAGCCATAATTTTATATCCACTAAAAATATCATTCAGGAAGGGAGGTAAAATAAAAATTGAGAAAAATTGTTACCTTCCAGATCTGCCCTAAACATTGGCTAACAAAAGGCTAAAGGAAAGGGAAAGATGCCAAAGTGATATTTGGACCTTCCAGCATGTCTTGAGAACAATTGGAAAGGATAAATATTAGAGTAATTGCAGAAAACAGAGTTATTTTTCTCTTTAAATTCACTTAATAAAGAAAAAATAATTATCTGGTGGGGTTTTCAATGTATATAAAAGTGATAAAGTATAACCTAAAATTCAATGGGGCAAAAGGATTTATAAAGTAGCAGCATTTCTACATTTTATATTAACTAATACAATATTAACTCTTAGTAAACCATGACAGCTTAGATATGCATATTGTAATCTCTAGAACAAACTGAAAAAAAAATCAGAGATTTATAAGCAGAAAATCAACAGATTAAAAAAAGTCAGCCAGTAGACAGAAATTACAATGAGATAATAAAAATATTCAAATAACCAAAAGAAAACAGAGAAGTGGGAATAGAGGAACAACAAAATAATAATAAAATGGTAGATCTAAAATTATCCACATCAGTAATTACACTGAGTGCTGATGATGTAAACTAGTAGTTGGCAAAATTTCTCTTAGAGGGCCAAAGAGTAAATATTTTCATCTTGCAGGCCATATGGTGTCTGTCTCAGCTAATCACCTTCGCATGAAAGCAGTCATGGAAAATATGTAAATGAATGGTCACGGTTGTGTCCAATTTAAAACGATTTTTGCTAAATTAGGTGGCTGGCCTGTGGGTCTATTTTGCATATCCCTTGCCTAAGCATTCCAATGAAAGGATAGAGAATGCCAAAGTTGATAAAATAAAATAAGATTTTACTATAAGCTACTTCAAGTATAAAGATACAGATCTATAAAGACAGACTGAAGGCAAGTAAAAAGAAAATGATATATCATGGAATCTGTAAACATAAGAAGGATTGAGGGGATAGTTTAGTATCAGTTAAAGTAGACTTCAAGACAAAGTGTATAATGAGAGATTGTAAAAATTTTATCATGATAAAAGAGGCATTCATCAGGAAGACATAACATTTATAAAGGTATATGTGCCTAATAATAGGCCTCAATTTATGGAGCATAAATTGATAGAATTTAAGAGATAGACAATTTCATAATTGTAGTAAATTTAACACCTCTACATCAGCAATAAATAGAACATTTAGACAAAAATCAATGAAGACATTAAAGATATGTCTTTATCTTATTAGTATAATAGAGTAGTATATGCAACTGGAAAATATACATTCTCGCACATGTGCATAGTGTATAAACCAAATTAGATCCTATGCCAGGCCATAAATCAGTCTCAATAAATTAAAAAAGAATCATACAAGGTGTGCTCTCTGACCACAATATAATTAAAGTAGAAATCAAAGTAGATATCTAAGAAAACACCCTATATCTATAAATTAAACAGCACACTTCTAAATAATTCATGAATTAAAACAAAATTACAAGATAATTAGAAAATGTTTTAAACTGAATGACATGGAAAAGATAAAATATTACAATTTGTAGGAAAAGCTAAGGTAATGCTTAGCAGCAAATTCATAGCTTTAAGTGCTTATATTAGAAAAGGAGAACAATCTAAAACTAAAGGCCTAAGATTTTGCCTTAACAAGGTGAAAGTAAGTTAGCAAGTAAGCAGATAAAAGAAAACAGTGAAGACAAAAGTAGAAATCAATGAAATAGAAAACAGATGAGAAAGGGAACAGCTCACTTTGAAGAGACCAACAAAACTGACAAAATTCTAACTATTCGGATCAATAATAAAAAGGATAATCAATATCAGGAATAGAAAAGGGGTTATTACAAAAAATCTTATAGTGGTGATGGTTTCACTGGTTAATTCAATTAGACATTCAAAGAAGAAAGGCGGCTGGGAGTGGTGGCTCACGTCTGTAATCCCAGCACTTTGGTGGAGGCGGAGGCAGTTGGATCAAGAGGTCAGGAGATCGAGAACATCCTGGCTAACAAGGTGAAACCCTATCTCTACTAAAAAATACAAAAAATTAGCTGGGCGTGTGGCGGGTGCCTGTACTGTAGTCCCACCTACTTGGGAGGCTGAGGTAGGAGAATGGCGTGAACCTGGGAACCGGAGCTTGCAGTGGGCCAAGATTGCGCCACTGCTCTCCAGCCTGGGCAACAGAGCAAGACTCCGTCTCAAAAAAAAAAAAAAAAAAAAAAAAAGGAAGAAAGGCAAGTCATATTTTAAGCCAGAATAATTTTAATAGCAAAACCTTTCCATTATAAAAATTACAGAGAAATATTCTTCATGAATATGAATGCAAAAAAATCCTTAATAAATATTAGCAAAAAAATCCAATAGTATATAAAAGGATAATATGTTATGACCAACTAGAAACATTTAAAAATGCATTATAAGAAAGATACATATTTTTCAGGAATGCAAAGTTGTTGTAACACTCAAAAATCAATTGTTGTAATTGATTTTTAATTGATTTAATTAAACTTATGAATTTACAAAATACTAAAATATTGGATGATCATTTGAATACACGCAGAAAAATATCTGCCAAAATCAGAATTTTAGCCAATTAGGAATCAATGGAAAATGTTCACAGCTGATAAATGACATCTGACCAAAAAAATCTATAACATCTAATGGAATAATGATACTTGAAAGCTTTCCTTTGGAATTGGAAATAAAATAAAGATGTTTACAATCACACTTTTCTATTGTCCTAGAGATTCTAATTGAGGATGAAATATGGGAAAAAGAACAGAAAGAGGAAGAATTGGAAATAATTTAATGTAGAGAAAATACAATGCAAAGATAAATTATCATACTTAATAAGTGAGTTAGCCAGTTTCTGGATACAGTGTCAGTATTTTAAAAAATCAATTGCAATTCTATGTACTAGAAAAAAGATATAAGCAATGAAGTTTTATAAATTATAATATATTCAATACTATCAAAAATATCAAATACAGCCAGGCATGGTGTCTCACACCTGTAATCCCAGCACTTTGGGAGGCCGAGGTGGACGGATCACCTGAGGTTGGGAGTTTGAGACCAGCCTGACCAACATGGAGAAACCCCATCTCTACTAAAAATACAAAATGGGAGCCGGACATGGTGGCACGTGCCTGTAATCCCAACTACTGGGGAGGCTGAGGCAGGAGAATCACTTGAACCTAGGAGGTGGAGGTTGTGGTGAGCCAAAATCCCACCATTGCACTCCAGCCTGAGCAACAAGACTGAAACTCCATCTTAAAAAAAAAAAAAAATCAAATACTAAGAAATGATGTAACAAAAAGTTATGCAAAACCTGTATGCAGAAAACCAAAAATCATAATTGAAAGAAACATGTGTGAAGACCGAAATCTATATCTGTATTTCTCCATCTATCTATGGTCATGTTTATGGATTGTAAGACCAAATATTTTAAAGCTTGCAAATAACCTTAGGCTGACCTATAAATTTAATGCAATACCAACCAAAATCTTTAAAATATTTATTTATGAACTTCACAAATTAATAAGAAGTTTCATATAGAAAAATCAGGCTGGGTGCAGTGGCTCATGCCTGTAATCCCAGCACTTTGGGAGGCCAAGGCGGGTGGATTACGAGGTCAGGAGCTCGAGACCATCCCGGCTAACATGGTGAAACCCCGTCTCTACTAAAAATACAAACAATTAGCTGGGTGTGGTAGCGGGCGCCTGTAGTCCCAGCTACTTGGGAGGCTGAGGCAGAAGAATGGCGTCAACCTGGGAGGTGGAGCTTGCAGTGAGCCGAGAATGCGCCACTGGACTCCAGCCTGGGCAACAGAGCAAGACTCCATCTCAAAAAAAAAAAAAAAATGAAAAATCAAAGGAACAAGAATAAGTTATATACTCATTTAAAAGATTAGATTAATCATTAGTGCTGTCTATCCAATATTTTATTTTCTTCTCCTGGTTGAGGTGATGAGTGGTCATGTGATGTGTTTTGTTAATGAAATATGAAAGTGACATTTGTGACTCCTGGCTAGAAGATTTAAGAGCCAATAAATAATTCACCACACTCTATCAACTTCCCTCTGCTAAGGTAATTAGCAATATGTGCAAGAGAGTAGTTGTTCAATCAGTCTGGGCTCCAGAATTAGGAGAAATCAAGTATATTCTCCAGACAACCCAAAATGGACAACTAGAGAGAGCAAGAAAAACAAAACAAAAAGCTCTGTTGTTATAAGTCGCTGCAATTTAAAATTCTTTGTTATTGCAGTATAATCTACTCTGACAGAAACAAAGTGTAACATGGAAGGAATTACTCCATGGGACGTATTAAGTCTGTAAAAATAAAGTAATTAAGACCATGAATATGGTTTGGGTGTGTCCCCACCCAAAATCTCATATTGAATTGTAATCCCCATGATCCCCGTAATTTCCACGTGTCAAGAGTGGGACCAGTTAGAGATAATTGTATCATGAGGGTGGCCTCCCCCATGCTGTCCTCATGACAGTGAGTGATTTCACAAGATCTGATAGTTTTATAAGCACCTGGCATTTCCCCTGCTTGCACTTATTCACATCTACTGCCTGATGCCTAGTGAAGAAGGTGCCTTGCTTCCCCTTCACCTTCCACCATATTTGTAAGTTTCTTGAGGCTTCCCCAACCATGCGAGTCAATTAAACCTCTTTCCTTTATAAATTACCCAGTCTTGGGCAGTTATTTATACCAGTATGAAAACAGACTGATACAACCATGTTGTACTGAATCAAGGATAAACAAAAGGAATAAAAATACAGAAATTTACATTTATTATTATGATTATTATGATGATGATTAGATGCTACACAAGTGGGGAAAACATATTCTTTTCAGTAAATGATACTGTGACAATTACATGCGTGTGAAAGTAAATGAAATTTGAGTTCTCCCTCATACCTTGCATGTAAACCAATTCCATGTGGATTAGTAACTTAAAAGTGAAAGCAAAAACATATGTTTTTAGAAGATAGTGTAGAATATCTTCATAAGCTTGGGATATGAAAAAGTTTTAATAGGAAATGAGAGTAGTAAACATAAAAATAAACAGGAAATAATTATACTGCACTAAAACTAAGGACCTGTGTTTATCAAAATACATCCATAATAGAGTGAAAATATAAGCCTTCACATGGAAAAATATATTTGCAAAATACTTAACTGACAATGAGTTTATATCCAGAAGATAAATATATTATATTTAAATATATAATATATAATGTACATATATAATTTTATGCAGATATAAAACAAATGTATATGTTTGTAGGTATAGATATATAAAATATACAAAGACAGAACCTAACCACTTGGGAATGGGCAAGTGACTTAAATATACTAATAACAAATGACAAAACCCAAATGTCTAATGAACATATAGAAAACAGTCTAATCTCTTTAGTTATTGGTAACTCCAAATAAAAAACACAACTGTATTCTCTCCAGAATGGCTATAATTTAAAAGATTGACAATACCAAGTGGTGAAGATGTGAAATATCAAGAATACTCATATGTTGCTGGGAGACTACATCAGTATGGACACTTTAGAAACATGTTTAGCATTGTCTTCTAAAATGAAAAGTTAATACACTCTATGACCCAACCATTCCACTCCCAGACACATACTCTGAAGACATTCATGCATATAGGAATCAGAAAATATAGAGAAAATATTAGTGGCAGCATTAATTGTAATTTCCTAGAAGCAATCCAAATGTTTGACAGTAGGATGGATTTGTGTTATATTTATATAATGAAAAAAGGAACAACAAAATAAATGATTTATAGCTACATATAGCAATCTGGATGAATCTCACAAGTGTAATGTTGACTAAAATAAGCAAGAAATAAAGTTGCTGTTTTTATGAATTTCAGAAAGAAATAAAATTATAGTGTTCAGAAAGGCATGTCTATGCAGTAACATTAAAAAGAAAAATTATGATATAAGGGTGTGTAATTTATGATAATATTCTTTTCCACAACTTGGGTATTGGTTATAATTATTTGTAAAGCTATACATTCTGTTTTATAGACTTTTAATTTTTGTTTTATTTAACCATATGAAAGCTTAAAAGAAGAAGATAAAATATCCTACCCATTCAACTTTAGTATTCCTTCTGCATATTTAAGATTCATATATAAGTGTATTTTGTCAAGTCACTGTGAGAGAGTTCTACTATAGGGTGATTAATTACAGGAACAACAGTCCTCATCTTTTATGATTTCTAACTAGAAGATAATGGTTTGTTACATAAATCTTTTCCCAAACCAGTAGAAGGACAGTAGAACACTGTTGGTTTATTTGGTCCTAGACACATTTAAAATAATGAAAAGTACACAATATGCATTATCTTTTCCATGAAATGCAAGAAAGTTCTTAGTATTATTTGACAACACATTCTGTAATATTTTACAAAGCTTTCTTCTGATAGCTTTTGTTTACTAGAGTGTGGGCTTAAGATAAAAGCAAAGCAAAACACAATTATCCTATAGATATAAATTGAGTGCTGACTTCATTTTTCCCGAGGTGGTAACTTATTTGCTCAAATGGTACGACTATATGGTCATACAAGTTTAAGGCACAGAATAATCAGGAAATTTATTAATTTGAACCTAGGATATATTACTAAAAACACATAAATTTCTTATATTTTCTGTAAAAGCAATCTCAGTTCACATTTATTAAAATACTCATCTAGCTTGGTTTTTGGACTATATCCTCATCAAACGATGGTAATAGGAAATGAACCAAAGTGACATCTGTAGTCTCAGAAACTTAAAGTTTGCTTGCAATGATTAGTTTTCCTTTCCCAACCCTCTGAAATAAGGTCTTCTCAAGCTTTAGGATGTGTTCAACATTAAGTCTTCAGTTAAGACATCTTGCCTGTATTGGAAGAGAAGGGATTTTATAGGTTAATAGGCTGCATGGTATAAGGTGGGAGAGGGTAATTTACTAGGAGGCTAATACATTTACTGGGAAATTGGCCATACTGTATCTGTCATAGTTAGCAGATTAAAATATTTAATGCCAAAGGGGACATTATAGCCGATGAAGCCTTGAGTCACATTACTGTGTGAAGTAAATTCTAAAATACTATTCAGTCTTCTGCATTAACTTGTTTCAAAGGCTGAAGCAGTAAATAAAATTACTAATGGAGCTGGCAGATAGATAGGTCATCCATTTAGCTCAAAAGGAGATAGATTAAATAAAGAAAAATGCTGAAGAACAAATATATATATATACATCTCAAGAAGGATTAGCTAAATTCAGAAAAAGCATAATTTAGCAATTTTAATACATTCACCTATTTCACTGTATACAGTGGGAGTAGAAACTTTAAAAAATTAACTCACAATGGTGAATTGGATGTTGTTACAAGCTATTCACAGCTTTCCTTACAATCAAAATAAGATTCAGAGATGAACAGAGGTCCTAATAGGAAAGATTTTGAATCAGCTCTAAGAGAGCTTCATTTTTTTCTACTATTTTTAGAAATGTAATTCATTAAAAAATACAAAAATTTTAAAACAGAAATTTCTTGTAATTTCTCTACCAGAAATAATGATGATGAATAATATTTGGTGTATAACCTTTCAGCTTCTTCTGTGTAGTTAGTTGTCTCTATAAAATATATCACATATATTTTTAATTTATTCTTTTCTTCACTTAAAATAACTTAAACCCCTTTCCATGTTATTAAATATTGTTTAATGTAATTTTTCATGGCTGCATAGCATTTTATTAAAAACCTGCATTCTGGGTGGGTGTGGTAGCTCATGCCTGTAATCCCAGCACTTTGGGAGGCCGAGGCGGGTGGATCATGAGGTCAGGAGTTTGAGACCAGCCTGGTCAAGATGGTGAAACCTGTCTCTTCTAAAAATACAAAAATTAGCCAGGATCAGTGGTGGGGACCTGTAATCCCAGCTACTTGGGAGGCTGAGACAGGAGAATTGCTTGAACCTGGGAGGCAGGGATTGCAGTGAGCCAAGATTGCACCACTGAACTCTAGCCTGGGCAACAGAGCAAGAAAAAACAAACGAACAAACAAAAAAATTCTGCATTCTAATTTACTTAGTGGATATACATTTTGGTAATTTACTATATAGTGTTTATTTATTAAAAAATACTGTAGCCTTTTTAAGTTAAATTTCAATGTTTACCTTAGTTATTTCATTAGAATACATTTCTAAAAGTAGAATTTCTATTTTAAAGTCTGCAAATTTCAAGTTTTTTTTTTTAATATATATATATTTTTATTATACTTTAAGTTCTAGGGTACATGTGCACAATGTGCAGGTTTGTTACATATGTATACATGTGCCACGTTGGTGTGCTGCACCCATTAACTCATCATTTACATTAGGTATATCTCCTAATGCTATCCCTCCCCCCTCCCCCAACCCCACAACAGGTCCTGATGTGTGATGTTCCCCTTCCTGTGTCCAAGTGTTCTCATTGTTCAATTCTCACCTATGAGTGAGAACATGCGGTGTTTGGTTTTTTGTCCTTGTGATAGTTTGCTGAGAATGATGGTTTCCAGCTTCATCCATGTCCGTACAAAGGACATGAACTCATCATTTTTTATGGCTGCATAGTATTCCATGGTGTATATGTGCCACATTTTCTTAATCCAGTCTATCATTGTTGGACATTTGGGTTGGTTCCAAGTCTTTGCTATTGTGAATAATGCTGCAATAAACATACGTGTGCATGTGTCTTTATAGCATCATGATTTATATTCCTTTGGGTATATACCCAGTAATGGGATGGCTGGGTCAAATGGTATTTCTAGTTCTAGATCCCTGAGGAATCGCCACACTGACTTCCACAAGGGTTGAACTAGTTTACAGTCCCACCAACAGTGTAAAAGTGTTCCTATTTCTCCACAACCTCTCCAGCACCTGTTGTTTCCTGTCTTTTTAATGATTGCCATTCTAACTGGTGTGAGATGATATCTCATTGTGGTTTTGATTTGCATTTCTCTGATGGCCAGTGATGATGAGCATTTTTTCATGTGTCTTTTGGCTGCATAAATGTCTTCTTTTAAGGAGTGTCTGTTAATATCCTTTGCCCACTTTTTGATGGGGTTTTTTTTTCTTGTAAATTTGTTTGAGCTCTTTGTAGATTCTGGATATTAGCTCTTTGTCAGATGAGTAGATTGCAAAAATTTTCTCCCATTCTGTAGATTGCCTGTTCACTCTGATGATAGTTTCTTTTGCTGTGCAAAAGCTCTTTAGTTTATGCAAATTTCAAGTTTTAAATGCGCATTGCAAAACACTTTACAGACATATGGAAGTTTCTTAAATTAGTCTTTGACAGCTATTTAATAGCATAAATCTCTTAAGTGTTGTAAAGTTAGAATCCACTGAGTAGTAAGGGGAAGAATGCAGAGACTTCTCTCTTGGGGTAAGCACATGTTTCACAATCTAACAGTTTATCTATTAGAAAAAATAAATTTTGACTTTGTAGAATGTCAAGACCAGACCACTTTCAAGTTTTAGTATCATACAATATCTAAAGAAACATGCATTATAGAGAAAAGCTTGGATGATTTCTGTAGAACATTTTACCTAACAATACATTAAAATCCTTTAATAGATTAGTAAAGGAATTGGTGAGAGATGCATTCAATATAGGAACTTTACTTCTTATACTGAGAAAGATTTTAATCATATATGGAAGTAACTCAGATGAAGGGAAGAAATGGAAGGCTAATCAGAACTTTACTTGACAGGAAAAAAAATTGTTGGCGTTCTAATACAGGAATATTCTTGCAAATGATCCAGAAGAGAAAGTGCAGAATGAAAACACCAGGGAGATGCCAAATTGATGTAATTAAATTTGAGGAAGTATTTAGAGCTCTGGAAGACTGGGCAGAAATGAAACAAGTCAGATTCCTTTGGTATAAATACAATGTTGGTTTAAGAGAAAATAATTGAAGCCACACCTATACAATGATGAGATTTGAACAGGGGATAACAAAAGAGAGGCACCTGAGCATCCCTGTAGATTCTCCATTGAAATCACCAAATTGTTGCAGACAAATGGGCTAAAAAAGTTCATTATTATTAACAGGGTTTTTTTCTTTTTGAGAGAAAAAAACTCAAAGCAGGTTATCAGATGCCACAAATATTCCATGTAGATCTGATTGCTATACTTTGACTTTTTTTAAAGTGGATATGGAAAAGACTTAGGTAAAGTTAAGGAATGTAATGAGTTGGAAGAATTTACACATGAAGACCATCCCTTTTAAAAGATAAAGCCTGAGAAGGAACAACATCTAATTTCATACAGTCTTGAAAGGTCTGTAAAAGGTAGATACAGGCTTATCAATTCATGGACTAGAACTTGGAATGCAGCGGTTCTTTTGTCAGCCCTCACCTAAACCCAACCCTGGCTCTCCCAAATTTCTGATAACCTTAAACTAGGTGCCTGGCTCTGTACTGGAAAGGAAGAAAGGAAGAAAGGAAGAAAGGGAGAAAGGAAGAAAGAGAGGAAGGGAAGGGAAGGGAAGGGAGGGGAGGGGAGGGGAGGGGACCTAAAGATACTGCTTTTTATGCTCACGTTTATGGTAGTTTACATGAAAAAATGGCTCAACTTTATTTCTGCACTTTAGGACATCCAGGCTAAGAGTTTTCAGTTTTTGACTCATTACAGAAACTGTTTTGTTTCTTTTCTGTCCAAGGTAGCAGATACATGTGGCAAGTCTCTCTCAATCAGTGGCCAAGTGGTCCTCCTGTACTGTCCCTCAGTTTCTGCTGATTTCACAGATAACCATCTAACTTTCTGAGAAGTTAACTCCTCTAAACTAGAAACTTCCAAAGTGAATTTCATGTACAACAAACTGCCTATATTTCAAGTGAGACTGTTTCAACTGTATCAGCTATCTAGTCATTTTGTTGGGATGCTATTTTTCATAGACAGAGAATGAGTTTTTTACATAGATACCTCATATTTAAGTACTTTCTATAAAATGTCCTGCCATCCCAAATAGATTACATATTCTATTTCAGGGATCATGGCTTGTACTTATATTCCCAATGTTTATAACAGTAGGGATGTAATACCTCTTCTTATTATTGTTATTTATGATGATAATGTTTGGTGATAACAAACAAAAGAAGGTCAGCTTTCTGAGATAGAGATAAAATGAGTGAATCCATTTTCTGAGTTAGGGAGGGAAGACAACATTTAATAAACATTGACCAGGACTATTATAGGTATTTTACCTAAGTAATTTTATCCCTTTAAGGTAGTACTTTTAAATATTTAATGTGCCTATGAATAACCTGGGGTTCTTCTATAATGCAGGTTCTGATTCAGTAGGTCTGGGGTAGAACCTGAGATTCTGCATGTCTGCATGTCTAACAAGCTCCCAGGTGATGCTGATGTTTTTTGTAAAGGAAAAAATTTAAAATCTCAGGAACCCTAAACTTCTTATGCAAAAAGGAGAATGAAGCCTGTCCTGCCACACCCTCTTCCAAATGAATAGCTGTCACTAACATTATTCTTTAGCCAGATCCCCATGGGAAGGTAAAAGGCCTTAAGCATCTAAAAGGACTGTCCCTATAGATCATTCAAAAGTAAAATTTTTGCTGGCCTCTCATATAAACAAGGGAATGCCAAGTGTAATTTTAGGGCTACAGTGTAAGTCTAGCTCTTAAAACTAAAGTCTGTTGGATTTCACACTGATAAAGACCAGTATGAGCTTATCTTCCCAGGTGCAAGATAAGTCCTCCACCTACCCAGAGATATCTGCATAATTTCTTCTTCCTTTACTCTCTTTTTCTTTTCAAACATTCATTTATCTTATGTAGATGTAGATTTACTGGGCACTAACCCAAGTCTCATGGGAATGTAGCCATTTGCCTTCCTGCTCACCTGCCCGTCTTTCTACCTGCCTTCTCCCACTTTAAGGAAATTTATAAATACCCACATAAAACCTCTTTGGAAAAACAAAAGTGTCTGTGGCTCCTATTTTTCCGGATGTACACTATAGCTGGCTAATAAACCTTGATGATTGAGACTCATTTCCAATGTCGTATTAGTCAGCAGATGACACTTTGAGCAACAAGGTTTTAAGCAACTCTATGAGTAATATAATTATGACAATAACAGCAATGATGACAACAATAGTCATTTAACATACACCATATTACTTGAACGGAAGTTCTACAGGTTAGGTAAGATAGATGGTAATGTGTGAACAAATGATACTGATAAGTTAGAAAATCATAAAATAATAAAGCTAGGGAAAATTTTTTAAAAACACCATTATGAAAATCAGTTAAACCTGATACATTAACTGTCTCTGAAAATGCTCCTTTTCTGTTCAGCGAATCTCTAGCTAGGATAGAATTTGTTTACAATAAGACAGTATTATGACAGAAGATATTTATCTTTTCTTTAAATCCACAGCAGTTCCTATCAACAGACTACTTAAAAGCAGCAGTTTTTCTCATGCTTTCAATGGTTAGTCTATC
Organism: Pongo abelii; assembly: GCF_028885655.2. NCBI lineage: Eukaryota > Metazoa > Chordata > Mammalia > Primates > Hominidae > Pongo > Pongo abelii. Next base: position 77,683,639 of record NC_071993.2, read on the forward strand.
TAACAGCATATGTAAGTGACCTTTTGATAATTATTTAAAAGGTTCGTCAGTAAAGTCTCAAATGCCTGATTCAGGAGAGTCACGTATCTGCTCTGGAAGCACTCAAGCTGAACTGTCAGAAAGGCAGGCACTTTCTTTTTGGTTATGTTTGTTGCAATGCTGCTGTATTTTTAAATTTGCCACAGGAAGGACTTCTAAAGTTCAAATTCCATAGATCCAAAGGCACTAAATATACCAGCACCTAACAGCAGATTTACAAGCACTAACCTCTGGAAACATATCTTCCCCAGAAAAAGCAAGTCTGCCTTTGCTGAGTCCAAGAAAACCAATTACCGGAAAGACTCTGAGACCACCACCTGAAAATGCTGGAATAGAGGCTTCTGCTGATTTTTATGACAAAAATATTTTTTTGATCACTAGCTGAACATCACCCTTATCTGCTCTCCTGTGCACATCAATTAAATGAAGAGGGAAGGAAAAAGGAAAATAAAAGGTTGTGTTATTAAAGAGTAGCCAGTGAGGAACTGGTTGTTTTCAGGCAATGAGGCCATAGTGTCTTAGAAGACCCTTAAGCAGACAGTCCCTGAGAAACAGTGTGTTATCCAATGTTAAGAAAATATCTGTGATTGATTCTTTACTACTTCATGATAGGGAAGTTATTATGCCATGTAGTGATGGTGTGGAGGGTGTTTTTGGAAGATAACTTTGTGATATGCTCTGAGGAATGACAGATCTTTTATCCTTTCAATACAGTAAAAGTTCTTAAAGAAAAACCTGGGAATTATGGAGATCTTTTTTTTTTTCTGCTTTGAGGAGAATATTAACCCATTTTTGCTGATTTTAGTAACTTCACGGAGAAGTTTTTTAAAAAATTTCATGTGAATGGGGGTCTCACTATATTGCCCAGGCTGGTCTCAAATCCTGGTCTCAAGTGATCCTCCAGCCTTGGCTTCCCAAAGTATTAAGGCTATAGGAGTGAGCACTGCGCCTGGCTAAGACTCCATTCTTAAAGCATTGTGAATGTTTTTATTGTTATAATTTATTTATAACAGTATAAAATATAAATTAAAAATAAAATTATAACAATTTATTTATAATTATTATAAATAAATTTATAATTTAATAAATAAATAATTCCCTTTCCTTGAGTGACAAGGGAAATGGTTGGGGTCATACAAGTTTGCCTTGAGTTTATCTCACGTAAACATCGATAAACTAAGAAAAGTCTAATTTCAATGGAGGATTTTCCAGGGTTAATGAATGAAGTCACCTCATGGACTGGGTTCTGTGTAATCACCCATCTTGTGTTTGTATTCAAACATATTGAACCTTGAATGTGAGTGAACTCTATGTCTTCTGACATAAAGATGTGGTCTGGTCTTTGTGACTGTAATTGCAATCCTGACCATTAGTGTCTATGACTTGTTTAAGTTAATAACCAGTTTTTGTGCAGGAGCTGATTGCCACCTTTTCTTTTATGCTGCAAACTTGTTTTTATAACCATTTGTCAAACTGAAGAAACCACTCAAGTTGTTTGGAAAGAGGAAACAATTTCTGTAAGGGAAAAAATTCTGCCATATACAACTAAATGAGCCACCCGTAGTTATACATTTTATGTAAGTCTTTTTTTTCAGTAAAAACTGTGTTTGACAGAAAATGCTTTCCTTCTAATTTAACCTCGGGCTTTTTATGCTGTTTCACAGTTGACCCAGAAGAGTGAAGCTTATTTTCACCGCGTAAATGTCACTTTAAACATTTTAGGATACATAAAATTCCTTCCTATATACCCAGTTGTATAATAGAAGAGAGAGAGTTTGAAAGAAAGAGAGAGGTACAAAGAACTACAGTGTATAATTTAATGCAACGCTCAATGAAGAATAAGTACCTATGAAATAAACTTAGGTTCAATTACCAATAATCTACTCTATCATCCATTTTTTTCTCATCACGTTACTTTCAGGTTACTGTTGTAGGTTTTCTACCTTTAACTTCTCTGTTAAAGGCATTAGTATCTGCATAAGTACCAAAATTTAAGAACCCCTATTTCTTTCTCTTATTTGACTAGTCTTCAGTATTTGATCCTATTGACCACGATCTTCTTGTTGAGATTATTACTACTCTGAACATTTCCTTTTGGATGCATTTCTTTATTTGCCTACATTCATGAATATTGGAATTACTTTCTTTCTTTTTTTTTTTTTTTTTTTTTTTTGAGACAGAGTCTTGCTCTGTTGCCCAGGCTGGAGTGCAGCGGTGTGATCTCGGCTCATTGCAATCTCTGCCTCTGGGGTTCAAGTGACTCCCCTGCCTCTGCTTCCTGAGTAGCTGGGATTACAGGTGCACACCACCATGCCCAGCTACTTTTTGCATTTTTAGTAGAGATGGAGTTCCGCCACGTTGGCCAGGCTGGTCTTGAACTCCTGACCTGAGGTGATCTGCCCACCTTGGCCTCCCAAAGTGCTGGAATTACAGGTGTGAGCCACAAGGATTACCTTTTTTAATTTCTCTCTCTCTCTCTCATGTCATTTCACCTCCTGGTACTGAATCCATCACCCTGTTTCAACGGGGTGATGACTGTATATAGCTCTCTATGTCGATGACTCTAAAAATCTATTTTTCTTCCCCAGATTTTGTTTCTGATATCTATGTATCTATGTATCTCAACATAGATTTGCTGCAATATTTTAATTTCATCATGTCTATAACTCAACTAATAATTTTGCTCGCCCAAACCATATCTTTTGTGTTCTTTATTTTCATCACTGAAATAATCATTAATTAAATCATCAAGCCATAAATTTGAGACTGTCCTTGATTCCTTCATAATTCTTATCTCTCACATTCAACTGGTCATGATTCTATGGATTCTACATGTTAATTATCCCTCAAATCCTGCTTTCACAGCTGCTGTAGCCTCAGCTGACTATGGAGAAATACAGACTTCTCCCTCCCCATCCCTCACTACAGGGCTGAAAATGAGACTAGAAAATTGAAGGCAGCTATAGTGTCTGATATGTTAGAAGACTCAGTCATCATGGAAATTATGCTTGGCCTGCATTATGGAGTGCATCCAGTTCTTCCTAACCCATTACATAGAATGACATTAGCTCTTCAAATAGACCCTGCCAGATGCTAAAAGCCATTGTAGGTTTGTCACCTATATTTCCCCAGAGATAATTCCCTCTTATTCATAGCTTTGTGTCCTACTACTCAATCTAATTTACATAGTCCAACTCCCAGGAAACAGTAGTACCTTATTCCTGGTTCTATACATAGCCCAGTGAATTCAAGTCTGTAATTAAAAACCACAGCCGTGTTTATCTCTTACAAGGCATGTTACAGCTCAACCTGCCCTGAACAAAATAAATAACACTTTAAATTAAAAATTGCAGATCTATGCTCAACAAAGAGCAGCTCTTTTCCAGTGTATATTATTGATTATGTTTTCCTTTGGTAATTTTTGTCTATCAACTAACTCATTTTGTAACTGGTAATTCAGGGTCTTTTTCCCCCTTAAGAAGTAAACTCACAAAGTGAGTCTGACTGAATGTAGGCCGTAGCTTCTTTAATATGTAATTATTACAATAAATAGTGCATCACTGCAGTACTTTGCATGCGCTAGTGAATATGCTTCAGCAATTAAGGATTCCAGGTCCTGGAGAATGAAATAAACATTAGCAATTTTTGCAATCTGTTGAGGCCAAGAGGAATTCTCCAATAGAGTAGTAAATTTTAAATGGTAATGTTTATAATTATTTAATGAGAAAACATTTATTTTTCCATTTCCAGAATGAAAAAGATGTTCTTTCCAAACTTTAATACTTCATAACTTTAGAAAATAAGTTAGAAAATAAATAGTTTAATTTTAATATAGTAATTCCTGAAGTTCATATAGTTAATTTATGTTCTCTAATCACTCCCAATGATCTTTGCTATTCAGTAATACTATAATTTATTAAATTATTATAAATGATATAATTTACTGAATAATTTTATGTATTACCAATTTGACAGATTAAAAGAAAAAGATACAAAGATTGGGTTGCCCAAACTATAGACAAAGCTTCTAATTTAAGAAAGACACTATCCTGTTCTCAGGGAATTTTATTTCTCTTTTATATATATAAACATAAATGTATGATTTTTATATATATATATAAAAAATGTATGATTTATATATATATGATTTTTATAAAATCCTATCCTAGTTGGGAAAATCCAATATTCCCTTTTAATAGTAGCATCTGACTATTTTTATTATACTCTATTTTTAATCTACCACCTATATTGGTAATAAAGAACTTTGTTTCAGGTCAATTTAAATAGATTATAGAGCTTTTCTTACCCTAAATGTGTGGTAGAATTGCTACAGCATTTCTAAATGGCCTTTCCAGCTTGAATTCATTCTTATTTTCCTGTTCTGACCTCTAACTACCCAAGTAATATAATTAAAATCTGAAGAAATAGCAAAATGGTCAGTCTTTGAGCATAGCAGTTCCATGGGGGAAATGATACTTTAATGTTTACCTTTCGCTAACTCCAGACTCACTAGAGTTGAGCACAGGATGGATCAACAAGGAAAGCCTGGTGATTCACTTGGAATAATCTTTAGAATAGCTTAATATGGATATTTGATGAACACTTTGCTGTTGAATGTGCACTTTAGTAGTGGCCCTATTTTTTGTGGCTGCAGAATTATAAATAAAATAAAATTATACATACATTAAAAATGTTTTTAACTCTTTTGTAAGGATGGGGTCTTGCTATGTTGCCCAGGCTGGTCTTGAACTCCTGTCCTCAAGCCGTTTTTCCACCTGGACCTCCCAAAGCACTAGGATTATAGGCGTGAACCTCCATACCTGACCGTATAGACATATTTTCATCACCATAGCTACTGGTATAAGAGTTCGCTGTAGGGATAGACTTGATCACTTGGGAAAAGCCCTTAATAAATTTGTAGGCCTGCAAAGTAGAAGGAGACTTAGACTGGAGCCCCGGTTACATGGGAAGAGGGATTCTATTTGGCACTTTCCTCGTACCCTGGGGAAATAACATAAAGACATTAAGATCACTGCTTTTTTATAACAATGGAAAGTAGAGATTAGTCATTAATCAGATGATCACTCTAATGAACATCTCATTAATGAGAAGAGATAGTGAGATCAATACTCACCCTAGATGGAACCTGACCTAGATTTGATAAAGTTTGAGATATTGAGATAAATACTCACCCATAACAATCCAGGAACCTGACCTAGATTTGATACATTTGAGAGAGTGAGATAAATGCTCACCCATGACAATCTAGGAAACTGACCTAGATTTAATAAAGTTTTCGTGAGAAAATAATGCTTTAGGTGAGCCCTACTGGATAAATTGGAGTTACCTAACAAGAGGTAAATCCCTACAGAAAGAAAAGCATAGACAAATGCCCCTAGACAAGGAAGAGTGGAAAGCGAGGGGGGCTGATAGGAAATAATGCTAGAGAAATAAACGGAGGCCAAATATTTCAGGGCCTTAGGCTATATTAAGTATTTTGACTTTGATCCTATGATAAAAGAGGAGGCAGGAACTTTGTGAAATTAGTAATTTGGAAATATCACTTTGTAGAGAGTGGCTAGGAACAGAACTAAAGCTACCTCAGTTGTCACTGAGAGATAATGATCGCATAGAGTGGGGTTGCGGCAGTGGACATAATATCTTGGAGATCAAAATACTAGGTCAAGGATATTAATAAAATTTCTAGGAACCCATCAGAAGGAGAGAGAAGGAGAGCAGGCAAGAGCATGAACAATGAGAGAGGAATGAGAAAAAGAAGTCAACCCTAACTGTTTCAACCCTATTTATACCTTGTACTCATATTTTCTTAACATGCCCTTGCAACTCAGGGAAAATATTGCTTACATAGATTTCATATACGTGTTGTCCTTTATTGACTATTTATGCATGACTTTTCTCCCTTAGAACACTTAAAGTGAAATATTTTCTGAGTTTCTCCTGTCTTATGCTTTCTAACTTAGATAAATGGTAGACACAGAGCAAAAATCCTTTGACAATTAAGAAAGTTAAATTTCTTAATGTTATGTGAACTCTTGTTAGTGCTAAAACCAAAGCTGAATCCAAGTCTACAAAGAATATGTCTAATCCCAAGCAGTCAGGCATTTCAAATACATGCCTTTTTTGTTTTTTCTTTTTGAGACGGAGTCTCGCTCTGTCACCCAGGCTGGAGTACAGTGGCGCGATCTCGAATCACTGCAAGCTCCGCCTCCCGAGTTCATGCCATTCTCCTGCCTCAGCTTCCCCAGTAGCTGGGACTTCAGACGCCTGCAGCCACTCCCGGCTAATTTTTTGTATTTTTAGTAGAGACGGGGTTTCACCGTGTTAGCCAGGATGGTTTTGATCTCGTGACCTTGTGATCCGCCCACCTCAGCCTCCTAAAGTGCTGGGATTACAGGTGTGAGCCACTGCGCCAGGCCTTTTTTTTTCTTTTTAACTTTTGCCAACCTCTTATATGAAACACACTTTGGCAATTAATGAATAGCTTACATTTTGACTTTATGTCTATATGAAATTTGATGGTACATTAAAGAGAAACTTTGTAGATGTTTCTGACATAAAATTCTTTTTAAAAAAGGAGATTTGGCAAAAATATTAAATTCATTTTAAATTTCTCCAATTGAACTGAAATGATTTGGGAGATAGTACCAATTTTTTTCCACTCCAAATTCTAAACTTATTAAATCTCTGAGTAGCAAATTATAATGGATAAAAAAATCTCTGTTGTCTATGTTTATTTTTTCATCATTGCCAGTTAAAGTATTTTTATTACTTTAAACTGTAATATGTGTTATTGGTATCAGATAGTTTTAAGGCAATTTTTCTCTTATTTTAGTTTTATGTTACAGGAAAACCCTAAAAAATTGTGTGTAGATTCAATTATTCTTATTTATATTTATTTAACTCAGACTTGGAATATTAAAATGATTGTTGAGTTCAACAAAATTATAAATTCTGTGTGTATATATACTTGTGTAAATAGTATTCTTTTAAATCCCTAAAGCATTCTTGTATTTTATTCTCAAATTATAGAAGCAATCATTTGTAAATTAGCTGGGCATGGTGGCAGGTGCCTGTCATCCAAGCTACTCAGGAGGCTGAGGCAGGAGCATTGCTTGAATTTTTGGGACTGCACCACTGCTCTCCAGCCTGGGCGACAGAGCAAGCCTCCATCTCACAAAAACAAACAAACAAACAAACAAAAAAAACCATAATCTAATTTAATTCTACCAACAACCTTTGTAACAAGCATTTTAATGATCATTACAGATTAGGAAATTGAGGCTCAGAGAGTAAGCAATTTGTCTAAAACTGCACAAAACTAAGTAATGGAGCTGGATTAAAATGGGAGTCCTCACTCCAAATTCTATGTTTATTAGTCTACGACACCACGTATTGGTGATTTTGTTTTATCATCACAAACAATGCATTTTATATCCTTTTCCTCTTTACTTATTTAATTTGGAAGGTTATCCAATCTTAATATTTAGTATAAAAGACAGTAAAATAAATGTTTTGATTTTCATGTGGAATTATTGCCTTTTACAGACCTCCCGGGAGCATTATTTTTCCCACTTATTACATTTTCCATAACCGAAATAGTCCTAGGTTGAACTTTTCCTCTTCAGCAGTATGTTTTATGAGATACGAAAATTTATACTGGCATATGCTTTCACAGAAAGCTCTATCCTCCCAGAAATAAACTTTGTCCCCTTCTCTTCTTAAAAAAATACTTTTAACCCCTGGAATAGGATAGCTTGGTTTCTTGTACGTTTATCCAAGGCAAATGAGAGTCTTGTGAGAAGTTTCCATGTGAGTGATCCCATCATGCAGGGATCATCCCTTCATGGAGTAAGAAGATTACAAAAAAGTTGTGAGGCCAAAGTTGAATGCAGTTTCATTAATTGTAAACCTGGAGTCCATGGCAGGTTAGGTCTCCTCAGCACCACATCCTCCCCTACTCTGAAATGCTTTTATCATTTAACATAAAGTTCTGACTATGGAGATTCATGGTGGGAAGTATTGCATGCCATAATTTGAAGTGTAAAGGTAATTTGCCATAGATGAAGTATAATATGAGAGCAGGTAAAATAGAAAAAGCTATCAAAATAAAGAAATGTGGAAAAACTACATAGAAAGTGAGAAATATTTGGTAGTAGTAGAACATCATTTAAGCAACTGAGAAAAGGATTAACAGAGTTAGAGCATTGAATTCGATGCCATTACTCCAGTTGCTAGAATTCTGAAATTATGATGATGTTACCAATTTAAGTGGATGTTACATAAATTCACCTCACATACAACCTTAGATATATTTGAGGCATCATATATCTAGTTATTTTAATTTTCTCTACTTGCCATGACACTGGGGTAATCAGACCTATAGGTACTACATATAAATCATCTTTTTAATCCACAAAGTGCTTTTGTTATATTAACTAAAATTTTTAAGATTATTTGTATCAATGCCAATATTGAACTATCTCTGGGAAAAATTAAATTACGTAGATTTATTTTCACATTTTAAGTAATTGTTTTTAGAAATCTTTCAAGAGAAGTGTATACATCAGCATTAAATCAAATGTTAAAATCTGAGGAACCTCTGAGGCATGGACTAATTCAAACCCTGTCTCCACACCCCACCCCAGTGTACACATACCTGTATTTCTTGGAAAATAGATCCTGGAGAGGTAATATGACATTTTTTATGGACGTAAAATCAGTTTAAAGCAAAGTAAAACTTTAACTTGAGCCTCTTGGCTTCCAACCTAGAGTTTCTTCTACAATTTTGGGCAAGTTATTTCATCTCTTTGTGCCTCCATTGTCTGGTCAGCACATTGGAGATACTGATAAGATCTTTCTCAGGGGATGAAAAACAATACAAATCAAGTAATTAGAAACATGCCCGGCACATTGCAGATCCTCAGTAATGTTATTTTTATAACTACTACACTATTCTTCCATTTTTACACATATAGTAAAAGCAAAATAACTTTTTTGAAGAAAACCATTGTCACATCAAAAGGAAGGTGAAGGGAAAGAAGTCATTTTTCTCTGTAAAGAATAAAAATATTGCAGTTGAATATGTGTTCATTTTATCATTTCAGAAGATAGGTTTTTTAATTAAAAAAACAAAAACTGTTTGGCCAGGCTCTGTGGCTCACGCCTGTAATCCCAGCACTTTGGGAGGCCAAGGCGGGTGGATCACCTGAGGTCAGGAGTTCAAGACCAGCCTGCCCAACATGGTGAAACCCCATATCTACTAAAAATACAAACAAAATTAGCCAGGCACTGTGGCATGCCTCTGTAATCTCAGCTACTCAGGAGGCTGAGGCGGAGAATTGCTTGAATCTGGGAAGTGGAGGTTGCAGTGAGCCAAGATCGCACCATTGCATTCTAGTCTGGTTGATAAGAGCAAAAATTCTGTCTCAAAAAAATTATAATAAATAAATAATACATTGATTGTGATAGGCCAGGCTGTGTGGAGCCTAAAGTATACACAGTTTTGAGGGCCTTAAGAAAAAGTGAATATTTATTTAGAAAACAAAAACCAACTAGATACTAATTTTATTTTATTTTTTTATTTATTTTATTTTTAATTTTATTATTATTATACTTTAAGTTTTAGGGTACATGTGCACAATGTGCAGGTTAGTTACATATGTATACATGTGCCATGCTGGTATGCTGCACCTATTAACTCGTCATTTAGCATTAGGTATATCTCCTAAAGCTATCCCTCCCCTCTTCCCCCACCCCACAACAGTCCCCAGAGTGTGATGTTCCCCTTCCTGCGTCCATGTGTTCTCATTGTTCAGTTCCCACCTATGAGTGAGAATATGCGGTGTTTGGTTTTTTGTTCTTGCCATAGTTTACTGAGAATGATGATTTCCAATTTCATCCATGTCCCTACAAAGGACATGAACTCATCATTTTTTATGGCTGCATAGTATTCCATGGTGTATATGTGCCACATTTTCTTAATCCAGTCTATCATTGTTGGACATTTGGGTTGGTTCCAAGTCTTTGCTATTGTGAATAGTGCCACAATAAACATACGTGTGCATGTGTCTTTATAGCAGCATGATTTATAATCCTTTGGGTATATACCCAGTAATGGGATGGCTGGGTCAAATGGAATTTCTAGTTCTAGATCCCTGAGGAATCGCCACACTGACTTCCACAAGGGTTGAACTAGTTTACAGTCCCACCAACAGTGTAAAAGTGTTCCTATTTCTCCACATCCTCTCCAGCACCCGTTGTTTCCTGACTTTTTAATGATTGCCATTCTAACTGGTATGAGATGGTATCTCATTGTGGTTTTGATTTGCATTTCTCTGATGGCCAGTGATGGTGAGCATTTTTTCATGTGTTTTTTGGCTGCATAAATGTCTTCTTTTGAGGAGTGTCTGTTCATGTCCTTCGCCCACTTTTTGATGGGGTTGTTTGTTTTTTCTTGTAAATTTGTTTGAGTTCATTGTAGATTCTGGATATTAGCCCTTTGTCAGATGAGTAGGTTGCGAAAATTTTCTCCCATTTTGTAGGTTGCCTGTTCACTCTGATAGTAGTTTCTTTTGCTGTGCAGAAGCTCTTTAGTTTAATTAGATCCCATTTGTCAATTTTAAAATGCTGTCAAATATCAAAATGTAGCAAAATCCAGAAAAATAATACATTTGTATAAATGATGTGTCAAATACACCCTCATAAACCTTTTTTCTTTTCTTTTTTTCTGTCTTTATTTCACTGCACACTCTTGATCACCTCTAAAATGACAAGGTATTTTGTAATGTCACTTTCTATGTAGAAACTGTGAAGATAATTCAGTCTTTGTTTTAGCATAGTTTGTTTGGGGGTGTTTCAGAAAGGAGAGCACATATAATTAGGACAGTCAAAGTCTCTACTGGTTCTATCATGATCCGATGTCAATACCACAAGTATTAAGGTAGTAAAAAATATAGGGAAGTGACTGTAAAACACCTGAAATTACCCACTAAACACAAACTAAATGTATCATCAACTCAACTTCCCCTTAGCTGGATCCCAAAACTATTTGTGGCAGGTTTTACTTGAATAAAGGACAGTGTGAACACGTTTCTAGAGTCTCTTATCGGTCTTAGAAGGCATCTGTACAAATGAGATGCCTGTAAATACAAGCTTCTAATACCTAGAGGGATACAAAGAAAATCTTGAGACAGTCTGAAAATCCTAAATATTCTCAATGTAGCTTAGATGTTCAAGGGTTTCCCAAGGTAAATGAGTTTAGAATGTAGTAACAGTAGTCTATCTGATTTAATAGAAAGATAATGAGGAAGCTTAGCCTAAAGCATGTTGAAGTCTCGGCCATATATACTCGTAGAAATGGGGACAAGCCTAAAGAAGATAGAATGGGACCAGCTGAAGCTAACTAAACTGGCTTTGGTCTGGGGTGCCAGACAACCTAATGCACAGGGTCTAACAGGAGCTAATTTGGATAGGCCTCTATGAGGAAAGAGAAATGAGGATCAAACACAGCCTTATCAGCAAGCATGGGCAGGGAATGTCTTTGGAATAACAGAAGCCAGATTTAAAAAGGAGGCTGCTGAGTGCTTTCAGCAGTTCCTTGGAGCTCTATGTACTCCTCCTATAACCTCAATCAATCCAATTAATTCCTTTCTTATTACTTGCCTGACAAAATCCAACTTTAAACGAATAAAAAAACTTATATTTTTTTTGGTGGTATCCAAATTGGGAAGGAAGAAATAAAATTATCACTGTTCAATGATGACATACTCTTATATTTAGAAAATCCGGAAGATTATACACACACTAATCTTAAAGCTAATAACAGAATTCAGTAGAATACAAAAGCAACACACAAAAATCAGTGTGTCTTTACATACGAACAATGAACAATCTGAAAAGGGAATTGAGAAAACAATTTCACTTAATAATAGCATCATACGAAATGAAATGCGTAGGAATAAGCTTAACGAAAGAGGTGAAAGACGTTTACTTGAATGTCTTTTCCTTTGTAGTTTTTGCTGAAAACTGCAAAATATTGCTGAAAGAAATTAAAGAAGACATAAAAAGCAGAAAAGACATCATATGTTCATGGGTTATAAAATTTAATATTATGAAGATGATAATACTAACCAAAGCAATCTACCAGTTCAATGTAATCCCTATCAAAATACCAACAATGCATTTTGCACATATAGAAAAAAACACATCCTCAATTTCATATGGAATCTCAAGGGACCCTGAGCAGCCAAAATAATCTTGAAAAATAAGAACAAAGTTGGAGGCCTCACACTTCCTAATTTCAAAATTCATTACAAACTGCAATAATCAAATCAGTGTGATACAGACATATAGATCAATGGCATAGAATAGATATCCCAGAAATAAACCCTGGCATTTATGGTCAAATGATTTTTGACAAGGCTTCTCAGATAATTCTATGGGTAAAGGATAGTCTTTTCAACAATTGGTGCTGGGAAAACTTAAGTACATGGCAACGAATGAAGTTTGCCCCTTACCTTGCACCATATACAAAAATTAACTCAAAATGAATCAAAGACTTAAACATAGTGGCTAAAAATATAGAACTCTTAGAAGAAAACATAGAGTGACACTTTGTGACATCCGATTTGGCAATGTGCATATGACACCAAAAGCACAAAAAATGGAAAAAAAAAATTGGACTTCATCAAAATTTCAAACTTCTGTATATCAGAGGACATTAGCAAGAGAGGGAAGAGGCAACCCAAAGAGTGGGAGAAAATATTTACAAATCGTATATATGATCAGAGATTAATAACCAGAATATGTAAAGGACTCCCAAAACTCAACAATAAAAAGCAATTTAAAAATGGGCAAAATACGTGAATAGACATTTATCCAAAGAAGATAAGCAGTTGGTCAATAAGCACATCAAAAGATGTTCAGCATCATTAATCATTAGGGAAATGCAAACATAACCTCAATGAGATGCCACTTCACACCCGTTAGGATGGTTGGGATTAAAAGAAAAAACAAAAGAGGAAATAAGTTTTGGCCAGGATATGAAAAAATAGGAACTCTTGGGCATTGCAGATATGAATATAAAATGGTGCAACTTCTGTGGAAAACAATGTGGCCACTTCATAAATTAAATTTAAAATTGTCAGGCTTTGCACAGTGGCTCACGCCTGGAATCCCAGCACTTTGGGAGGCTGAGGCCAGTAGATCACCTGAGCTCAGGAGTTCTAGACCAACCTGGGCAACATGGCAAAACCTTGTCTCTATCAAAAATACAAAAAGTTATCTGAGTATGGTGGTGTGCATTTGTGGTCCCAGCTACTTGGGAGGCTGAGGGTGGGAGGATCGCTTGAGCCTGAGAGATAGAAGTTGCTGTGAGCTGAGATCGAGCTGCCACACTCCAGCATAGGTGACAGAGTGAGACCCCTTTTTAAAAAAATTGTCATATAATCCAGCAATTCCGCTTCTGGGCATATACCCCAAATAATTGCAAGCCAAGACTTGAGCAGGTATTTGTACAACAATGGTCATAACAGCATTATTCACAACAGCCAAAATATGGAAACAACCCAATGTCCACTGACAGATGAATGGGTGAGCAAAACATAGTATGTACATACAGTAGAATATTATTTAATCTTAAAAAGTAATGAAATTCTGATGCATACTACAACTTGAATAAACCTTGAAAATATTATGTTAAGGGAAATAAGCCAGACACAAAAGAACAAATGTTGTATAATTCCACTTATATGAAGTATCTAGAATAGTCAACAAAAGAGGTAGAAAGTATAATAGAGCTTACTAGGTACTAGGGGGAAGGAAGAATGGGAAGCTATTGTTTAATGAGTACAGAATTTCAGTTTGAGGTGCTAAAAAGTTCTGGAGATGGATAGTTGCACAGCTATGTGAATGTACTTAATGCCACTGAATTTTATAAATGGTTAACTTAGTGAATTTTATATATATTTTTTCTCTCTCTCTCTTTCACATGCACACACACACACACACACACACACACACACACTCTCTCTCTCTCTCTCTCTCTCTTTTGTTTTTCTTTACACCAGGCATTGTAATGTTTCTTTCAGTGATGGCTTTATGGTTTTAAGGATCATCACTAACTCATAGCATCATAAATTAGTATAATATTGTTATAGAAGATAGTACAGTGTGGCAATTAAGAGCATGAAGTCTAGGTCAAGTTGACAACTTCTCCTTAATAACTTGGTAACCTTACCTGAAAATGGAGATGAGAACACCTACCTACCTCATTGTGGTGTAAAAATTAGGTTAAAAAAATTAGGTGAATATGTAGAAAGTGTTTGGAACAGTGGTGCATGGTGCAAAGTATGGACTTTGTTAGTATTTTATTATTATCGTTATTAGTATTTTTGTGGCCTTGTAATCCAAAATAGGATACTCTCAAAAACAGTCAACTCCTAGTTCTGTTTTTTTTTCTTTTCTCTGAGTATCATTTTCTCTCTGTTGATGTTATTGACTCTCTTGATATATTTTCCCCATTCTCCTCTTGCCACCCACTGGCTTATTTTACTCCACACTTTGCTTTTGCCTGTTTATTTTTGTCTTTCTATTTTCTTTCTTTCTTTCTTTTTTTTTTCTTTTTTTTTTTTTTTTGAAATGGAGTTTTGCTCTTATTGCCCAGGCTGGAGTGCAATGGTGCAATCTCCACTCACAACAACCTCCGCTTCCCGGGTTCAAGCAATTCTCCTGCCTCAGCCTCCCAAGTAGCTGGGATTGCAGGCATGTACCACCACACCCAGCTAATTTTGTATTTTCAGTAGAGAGGAAGTTTCTCCATGTTGGTCAGGCTGGTCTCGAACTCCTGATCTCAGGAGATCCACCTGCCTCAGCCTCCCAAAGTGCTGGGATTACAGGCGTGAGCCACTGCACCTGGCCTATTTTTTTCTTTTTAAACATCATAGGTTCAGTCTATTTACAGTTTCTTTCTTCCTTACACTTTGGCCCTAGTTTCCTTGTAGCCTCAGCTCCATTGGCCCCCTCTGGTTCTGATTTTATAAGATGGCTGCTCTTTACAGAAACTTTCAGCTTTGATCTTGACTGCTAACTAATGATTTCTCCATAAATTCTAGTTCAAATTTTCAAGATTGATTAACACAACACAACTTTTTATGTCAAGCCTCATAACCAATCACCAGCCAGCCAACAGATTAACTCTTCTTGAATTGGGTACCTGCCTATGACCTAAATAGTGTTGAAGAGGGAGAAAATAATACCAAACCTGCCCCCCTGTGGCTGCCCTCTCAGTGTGGGCTGCGAGCAGAATAGTTTCTCTTAGGGGCAGTGTATAAGTATAGCATTTATGGTAATTAACACGTTTAGTACACCAAGAAGCAAAGATGAATAATACATAGTCCCTCCTATGATGGAGCTCATTACCCAGGAATAGACATGTGTACGAGCAATCATGCAATAGAATAACTATTTATTTATATGGACAAAATATTCTTTAAACACAAAGGAGAAAACAATTCAGTTTGCTGGGTATAGGGAATGGGACAGGCTTCACAGTATGTGGTGATATTTCCAAGGATATGTTAAGTATAAAAAATGTTTCCTGAGACAGAGTAGAGCAGAAAAAGGGATGGAGCAAGGGCATTAAGGCAGATTCAGCTCTAAAAACAGTCACAGAGGTACAAAGATGAGTGGCGTGATAAGGAAATGGAGCTAAAAACCGTGGCTGGAACAAAGACTAAAATGAGTAAGATTATTACAGCAGAGTGAACTGTAGGTAAGGACCAACCTGTGGATGGTTTTAGACTATGAATTACTGAAAAGAAATATGATTTTTGTTTTTAGTCAACTAGGATTTTATCAAAGGTTATCAGCAAGTGGGGGGCATGATCACTTCGGCATTTGAGAAAGAAATGTGTTTGCATTAAGGAGAATGTCTCCGAGCAAATAGAGACTGGAAGTAGAAACCTACAAGGCTACTAGAATGGCCCAGTTAAGATATAATAAGGCCTGAACTTAAAAGAGACTCTTTCAAAGGTAAACTGACAGACTAGATAATTATCAGGGTCAAGTGACTGACATGTAAATATTTCAACCATAATTTAAAGAAACAAAATGCCTCAGAAAGCAACACAATTCATTTAAAAAAAAGCTTTAGTTTTACATGAAGAAGATTTAAGAATGGTTATTTTATTTTCTCTAGATATATGGCTAAAATTCTAGGAGTGTGACATTGGGATAAACATTTTTCTGCCTTAAAGAGGGTTGGAAGAATTCTTCTGAATTGTGTCTTCTTTTAGATTTAAGCTAAATATCAGAAGAGTCAAGTAGGATAAAGCTTCCTCATAGTGTGCAGTGTTGAATCAGATAAATTGGATCAGCAGCAGAACTGGAAATATTCTTATAAAATGTAGCCTGTCTTATATTCATAACTTCATATCTCCACTGAGGGTTTTACACCAGTACTTTAAAAGTATACTTTGCTGTGAAGGTGTAATTTCATTACAACCACATGTGTACATAGCTGTCCAATTGCAAGAACAATGAAACACCAGGGACCAGAGCCATTGCAGTATACACAAAGGTACATCGTAAGTTAATAGGTTAATAAAACTCTAAGACTGAAGTCAAGGCATACTGCATAGTAGTTATTTCTAAAGTTATTGTGTTTCCTTAAAATTTAATATGTTCCTCTTTTATAGAAAAGAAACAAAAAAAGGGGATTTAAATATATTATTCTCAGGCAACTAATTTTTTCCATCTTCTACCTCCAATAATGTGGTGACAGGAAGTGACTTAAGGTACAGTCTTTGGGATATTCAGTAGAAAAAGCTTCTTTTTATTGTCATTGTATGAGAGGTCTTCAAAACGTTTACTGAAAATGTGTTTTATGAAAAAAAATTATGCATAGAATTCAACATTTTTGCACCAAAATAAACTTGTACTAACTTGTGATAATGTGTGTGGACAGGATCTAGTTTGATGGGTTAAAAATCAGAGACATCAGTTTGAAAAGAGCCCTGTATTAGTCTGTTCTACTGCTGCTAATAAAGACAGAACTGAGACTGGGTAATCTATAAAGGAAAGAGGTTTAATTGACCCACAGCTCCACAGGGCTGGGGATGCCTCAGAAAACTCACAATCATGGCAGAAGGGGATGCAAACATGTCCTTCTTTATGTGGCGGCAGGAAGGAGA
Organism: Pongo abelii; assembly: GCF_028885655.2. Lineage (NCBI taxonomy): Eukaryota > Metazoa > Chordata > Mammalia > Primates > Hominidae > Pongo > Pongo abelii. The sequence goes on from NC_071993.2 coordinate 77,700,888, forward strand.
AGTGCTCAGCAAAAGCAGAAAACCCCCTTATGAAACTATCAGATCTCGTGAGAACTCAACTGACTATCATAAGAACAGCATGGAGGTAACCGCCCTCATGATTCAAGTACCTCCCACCAGGTCCCTCCCATGACATATGGGAATTATGAGAACTACAATTCAAGATGAGATTTGAGTGGAGACACAGCCAAACTATATCAAACCCCTATGAAAGGCAACATAAACTCTGCTAAAACTGAAAAACAAACATCATATTTATGGCGAAGTTTGAGTGGAAGAATGATGAAATCATTGATGCTTTACAAAATATTCATAGAGACAATGCCCCAAATAAATCATCAGTTTACAAACTGATAACTCATTTTAACAAGAGATGAGATGATGTTGAAGATGAAGCTCACAGAAGCAGCCCATCCACATCCATTTGTGATTAAAAAAAATTTATATTATTCATGCTCTAATTGAAGGAAACCAGTGATTAATAGCACAAGCAATAGCCAACATCATAGACATCTTAATTGGTTCAGTTTACACAATTCTGACTAAAAAATTAAAGTTGAACAAAGATTCCACTCAATGAGTATCCAAACCATTGTGCTTAGGTCAGCTGCAGACGACAGCAGAGCGTTCGATGGAATTTTTAAATAAGTGGGACCAAGATCCTGAATTACTTCTTTGAAGAATTGTAACAGGAGATGAAACACGGCTTTACAAGTACAATTCTGAAGACATCATAATCAAAGCAATGGCTACTGAGGGTTGGAAGTGATCCAGTCAAAGCAAAAATAGACCAGTCAAGAACAAGGGTTATGGCAACAGTTTTTTGATATGCTAACGTCATTTTACTTAATGACTTCCTGGAGGTCCAAAGAATGATAACATCTGCTTACTATGAGAGTGATTTGAGAAAATTAGCCAAAACTTTAACAGAAATATGCCCAAGAATGTGTCAACAGAGTGTCCTTCTTCACCATTACAGTGCTTCTGCTCATTTCTCTCCTGAAACAAGGGCAATATTTCAGGAATATCCATGAGAAATCACTGGGTATTCAGCTTACAGTCCTAATTTGGTTCTTTCTGATTTCTTTTTGTTTACTAATTTGAAAAAAAAAATCTGTTTAAGGCATCCATTTCTCACCAGTTAATAATGTAAAAAAGACTGGATTGACATATTTAAATTCCAGAATCATCAGTTCTTTAAGGATAGATTAAATGCCTGATATCATCACTTAGAAAAGTGTCTTGAACTTGATGGAGCTTATGGTAACAAAGTTTATATTTAAAACACTCACTCTGCAATAATAGAGGGAGTAGGAAAATTTTAAAAATAAAAATTATTATTTATACCTATATAGTTTATACTAATAAATATAAAACATTTTGTACTTTTCAATATAAACTGTATATATATGGAGACATTTTACTGTTTTTCCTATTGTGGATGATGAATGTATTTAACCATAATTTAATTTAAATAATCTAATTTTAATACACAATGTATTTAAAGAAATCACTGAGTAAACATTCTACATCTTTACAGATTTTTTTAAATTCCATTTTTTATGTTTAATACGAATGAATATAGTTTATTTTATTGTTTTAATATTTTTTATTTATTTTATATATTTAGGAATTATAAGTGCAGATTTCTTACATGAATATATTGCATAGTGGTGAAGTGTGGGCTTTTAGTGTGCCTATCACCCAAATAGTGAACATTGCAACCAATAGGTAATTTTTTCAATCCTTATCTTTATAGATTATTAATGCTGCACTTGCTTTGGCTGCAAGACCCAAAAGTCAAGTGGTCAAAAACACCATGGAAATGTACAAGCGTACATGGGAAAATCATATACATGTCCTCACTGAAGCCGTAGATGACATTACAAGCATTGATGACTTCCTTGCTGTATCTGGTATGTTTTTATTCTTTTAATTTGTTTATTTTCTCTTGTCAATTTTATAAAATAGGATAATAATGGGACAGGCATGGTGGCTCACTACTGTAATGCCAACACTTTGGGAAGCCGAGGCAGGTGGATTACTTGAGGTCAGGAGTTTGAGACCAGCCTGGCCAACATGGTGAAACCCCCGCTCTACTAAAAATACAAAAATTAGCTGGGCGTCATGGCTGACGTCTGTAATCCCAGCTACTCAGGAGGCTGAGGCAGGAGAATTGCTTGAACCCAAGAGGCAGAGATTGCAGTGAGCTGAGATCATGCCACCACACTCCAGCCTGGGCAACAGAGCTAGACTCTATCTCAAAAAAAAAAAAAAAAAAGAATACTAAATAAGATTAATTTTATTTAATACAGTAAACATTTAATTGATTGTATTTCTGGATGCAATATGTTGCTATGTATTAGCAGCAGTTATGTCATCCATGGTCAACTCTGGGATTATGAGCCTCATCTCTTGTAATCTTTTTAAAATTAATAATTTACACTGAGTCTGTAAAAGAAACTCCTATTCATGGCCAAAACATATTAGAAAATAATACCTAGAATCTTAGGTTTTTCCTAGATTTTCAAATAAATCCTGATTTCCCTGCACTTCTTTTCCAACCAAATTTTTCTCCCCTCAGGGAAAAAAATATATTAATGAGAAAACATCATTAATTTGTAATGTGTGAACCGCAAAATCTGAGACAGATCTCGGTCAATTTGGGAAGTTTATTTTGCCAAAGTTCAGAACATGCACCCATGACACAGCCTCAGAAGTTCCTGACAACATGTGCCCAAGGTGATCAGAGCACAGCTTAGTTTTATACATTTTAGGGATTCATGAGACATCAATCAACATATGTAAGATGAACAAAGTTTCAGTCTAGAAATGTGGAACAAATTGAAGCAAAAGTGGGACAAGTAGGAACGGGAAGGGGGCTTCCAGGTCACAGGTAGATAAGAGACAAATGGTTGCAATCTTTTGAGTTTCTGATTAGCTTTTCCAAAGGAGGCAATCTGATATGCATTTATCTCACTGAGCAGAGAGATGACTTTGAATAGAATGGGAGGCAGGTTTGTCCTAAGCGGTTCCCAGTTTGACTTTTCCCTTTGGCTTAGTAATTTTGGGGCTCCAAGATGTATTTTCCTTTCACAGATGCAATATGATAATTCAACAACCATTATATGTATTTGACAGTGCTAATCTAAAGAATTAAACAAACAAGTCTAAATATCTAACTACAACAGAGAAGCTTGAGATTCCATGTGAAGCCCAGATTATTCTCTCATCACAAGTTAGAATAATATCCCAGAAGATTGTGAAGATACTCTTATAAATCAATATCCTCAGAAGCATAATTCGTTTTGTTTGCATTGTAAGAACAAAGAACTGAACACATTTTCGTCTTTTTTATTCTCTCAAAAAGTAATCCTCTCTCTAAAATAAATTATATATATATTTTTCCTTTTTTGTAAGAGAAGGATTTTCTTGGATTGTGATAATATTCTTTCTTATAAAATGCAAATTCTCATGAATATCCAACTTCATTTTTTAAAGTTACCTGATTTGGTCCAGTCTAACCTATTGACTTCATTACTTTCATGTATGTATACATTCTCATAATGAAAAATTATTCCAGAAACCAGCTATATTTTCATGATACATCAGTGAAAATGAAATGTATGCTAATTACATATTTTTAAACTACTTTATTTTTATAGAATCAAAATCTTTGAAAATATAGAAAATGTATGGGAAAAAAATTAATGGCCTTTGATTCCACTACTCAGGAATAATAATCACTGCTAACTGATTTTTTTTTCCTTTCACCATTTTTCTAATATATATTTATATTTTCAAATGAGTATCATGCATATATATATGCATATTTATGTTACTTGCCTTTTTACACATATTTGGCTGCATATTTCTGCATGATTGTATATTATTCAAGAACTTATTCATTTATGTGCTCTTCTGTTAACATTTAGATAAACAATAATTTTAATTATTATGAACAATGTTAAGCATATTTTTGTCTATTTGCTATCTCCTTCATATAGACTTTGCAAAGTAAATTCAATCAACACCTTATATTGGAAAATCCTTTTGTAATTTGATTGTTAAATAGTAGGTTCTGTTTCTCGGTTCTTTTGGTTAAAAGGCAAAGGAACCTACTTACATTCATCAATGTAGAGGTAGTTTAACATAGTAATACTGATAGCACATAGGGAGAATACTCTGGACATGCAACAACGGGAACCATAATTTGCCAATCTTTGCATGATTAGAGCTGGGGGAGGCCTGGGATCCAGGGATATTATAGGTCCTTAAAGCAGGAATTAATAGTTTTTCCCTTTAGTGCTAGATTAACCTGATATACCGATATTCTGGATCTGCTTCTTTTCATGGACAACTTAAGCAGTTCAAAACATAAACAAGAAACAGGAAACTCATGTAAAGGTTACTTAAATAACAAAAACCCTTCCTTATCTCATATACCTAGATGTTTGATATACTTGGCTTTAGGGTTACTAGCCCTAGCAAACAGAGGACTTGGGTAGGAGCAGTTAAGCTATGTGGAGAGGGATATTTTAATGGCTAACATTATTTAGAATTGTCCGTACAGGAGGATAATAAAAAGTAGACTGATGGTTAATATGTTTAATTATTATTTTTAAATTCTGTACAGAAAACGCACATTATTTTCTATGCCCAGGGTGGACTGCTCATAATTTTCTACATTTTGGATGCCCTGGTTGGTAGTATTTCTGTTACAGGAAAGGGGTCCCATTCTAGACCTCAAGAGAGGGTTCTTGGATCTTGTGCAAGAAAAAATTGGGGGCAAGTCTGCAATGCAAAGTGAAAGCAAGTTTATTAAGAAAGTAAAGAAATGAAAGAATGGGTACTCCATTAGCAGAGCAGCCCTGAGAGCTGCTGGTTGCCCATTTTTATGGTTATTTCTTGATGATATGCTAAACAAGGGGTGGATTATTCATGCCTCCCCCTTTTAGACCATATAGGGTAACTTCCTGACGTTGCCATGGCGTTTGTAAATTGTCATGGGGCTGATGGCAGTGTAGTAGTGAGGATGACCAGAGGTCACTCTTGTGACCATCTTGGTTTTGGTAGGATTTAACTGGCTTCTTTACTGCAAACTATTTTATCAGCAAGGTCTTTATGACCTATATCTTGTGCTGACCTCCTATCTCATCCTGTCACATAGAATGCATTAACTGTCTGGGAATGCAGCCCAGTAGGTTTCAAACTCATTTTACCAACTCCTATCCAAGATGGAGTTGTTATGGTTCACATGCCTCTGACAGTTCAAGGTTATTTTATATATTTATTTATTTATTTATTTAATTATTTTGAGACAGAGTCTCTCTGTGTCACCCAGGCTCGAGTGCACTGGTGCGATCTTTGCTCACTGCAACCTCCGCCTCCTGGATTCAAGCAATTCTCCTGCCTCAGCCTCCCGAGTAGCTGGGATTACAGGCATGTGCCACCACACCTGGCTAATTTTTTTGATTTTTAGTAGAGATGGAGTTTCACCATATTGGCCAGGCTGGTCTCGAACTCCTGACCTTGTGATCCACCCAACTCGACCTCTCAAAGTGCTGGGATTATAGGTGTGAGCCACTGCGCCCGGCCCAGTTCAAGGTTATTAATATGTAAGCATCTCTGAATTCTGTTCATGTTCCCTCTTGGTTGCATCTTAAAGCATTACATCTCCAAGCATTACACAATACCATTTAAAACAGAAAAAGAAGCTGGCTTGCAGCTTTAACTTTAGAGAAAAAAGTCTTTCCCAGATGATTTTCATCAGTTTCTCTTACTTGTCATAGGTCAAAACTTGGTTCCTCTCTCAATCTTGAGCCAATCACTGGCAAAAGAAAATCAGATTTCCAAGATGAGTTTAGAGAGTGCTGATAAGTGATTAACAACTGACTAGAAGCCGGAGGGAGTGGTAGTCATAATTTGTAGCATTTGTTTATTTCTGTGGCATAAATACTCCCACCTTTGCAGGTTTTAAACTACCAATGTGATGTCACTGAACTCTGAGTTGGTACGAAATGCATAGAATCGGCTCTTGTGAGCTGGTAGAAACAGGTTCTAATTGAACACTAGGCTTAGACCGGCCACAATTTAACCTTTATTACTAGTCACTTACTACACAAACAAAATCAGAGATTTGTTAGTAAAAAAAGAGAAATGGCCATTAAACAGACAACCAGACATGTTTGCCTAAAATACTGAGTGGTTTCCACTGCTCTCTCAAGTTTCTGTGCCTTCATAAACTTACCTTATATTAGTTTAGCCATGATTCTTTACCAGTGATCTTTTTGTAACATCATAATTTTTCAACATCTGCTCCCACAGATTATGGCATCTTCTCTCAGAATTTTCCCAGTCGTACAAAAGAGAAAGAATATAGCTGGCCCTCTGGATATTTTTAGTACCAGCCTAGATGCTGTAGGTCCAAAATAAGACCAATGAATAGATGGGTTACCTTTTTTTTTTTTTCCAGATGGCTAATCGTAGTTCAAATAGCTGTGATGAGAATTGCCACAATCTTGCATCTTCTGTGGGGGACAGATTTTCTTAGAAAAGTTACAGATGTGTTTAATAGCAAATAACTTATCTGGTACTTGTGAAGAATGATTGCTATGGCTTGGCTATGTCCCCACCCAAATCTCATCTTGAATTATAGTTTCCATAATTCCCACATGTTGTGGGAGGGACCCCATAGAGATAATTGAATCACAGGGGCAGTTTCCCCCATCCTATTCTTGCGATAGTGAGGTTAGTTCTCACAAGATCTGATGGTTTTATAAAGGCTTCTTCCTTCACTGGGCTCTCGTTCTCCTTCCTGCCATGATGTGAAAAAGGATGTGTTTGCTTCCCCTTCCACCATGATTGTAAGTTTCCTGAGGCCTCCCTAGCCATGTGGAACTGTGAGTCAATTAAACCTCTTTTCTTTATAAATGACCCAGTCCTGGGAAGTTCTTTAGAGCAGCATGAGAATGGACTAATACAATGATCTTTTAGAGTAATATGTTGTTTTGTATTCAGAGACTTCTGGTTCATCTTTTTTTCAGGTAGATCAATTGACAAGTACGGGTATCTGTGTTGTGAATTACTTAGAGAAAATTTTACTTTCAAGTTTTTTATAAGCATTTAACCTCTCATGGGCTTTCTTTCAGGAGTCAATACTAATACTATATATATATATATATATACACATGTATATATATACACATGTATATATATACACATGTATATATATACACATGTATATATATACATATGTATATATATACGTATATATATACATATATACGTATATACATATATACATATATACATATATACTATATATACATATATATATATACATATATATATATAGAGAGAGAGAGAGAGACAGAGAGAGAGGGAGAGACTATTTTCCAGATAGATAGATAGATAGATAGATAGATAGATAGATAGATAGATATAGGGAATAAGGGTCCAAAACAGATTTCCATTTTCTTCTGAATCATTTGTGAAAACTTGTGAATTCTCAGAATATCAGCTGTCTACATTAAAATATAAATAAAAATAAAAATTTAAAATCAGTAGTAAAGGACTCTTAGACTTTAAACTATTTTTTTGTTATTAGCCCAGAGGAAGATCACATGTGGTAAAATATTTACTTATAATTATGTTTTAGTATGATTCAATGGTCCAATATTGACTAAAGATTCTTGAAATAAGGGTATCTCTAATGACAAATGTCTACTGTTTATCCATTGCAGTTATATATTTAAAACTGAAAGTTTTTCAATGATCATTTAAAAATTGTTCATACCATCAACAAATGTCTCATGATAGTTAAACATATATTTTCAGAGGTCAGTTTGCATAAACTGACTCATCGTGAGCTACAAACTTTGATAGAAGGGATGAATGATTTGGACCGTAAGAACTATTCAACAATTACTAAGAACTGATTCAATATAAGGGTTTGTAAAAATACAATCTTTCTTTTATTTATTCCTTCATTTATTTATTTAATATTCCATAATTATGAGTGCTAAATCCTATGAAATTTACTGGAGATTGAACAATGAGTAAAAGGTAGTGGAAGAGATTACTTGCAAAAGAACTGTGACAGTGGAGATCAAATGAGGATTGGTGGAAGCAATTGACAATGGATTTTGAATTTTCTGAGAAACAGATTGACCACTTCTAAATTAGAATTAGCAATGTTATTCTCTTATTGTGGAGTGTTCTGATTATAATATCACATTGACCTTGAGTGAACTGTAGTATTGAAGGATAGTTGAAGATGTGCTTTATTCTATATTTTAAATTTTTCTTAAATATGTTCACTTTTCCCCCATATTCACTGCTACTACGCCAGTTCAAGTAACTTTCTTTTCCCTAAGTTGCTGCAGAATCTTAATAGGACCTCTTACTTCCATAGTTTTGCCTGAAGTCTCTTAATAGGTATTTGCTGAATGTATAAAAGTATTTATTCCCATTTTAAATTCTGTGTCTACATTAATTTTTCAAATTCATTTCTTCTTAATTCCTTTAATGTGTTTAGCCCCAGGATTAATATTTAAAAAAGTCTTCAAATTACGAAAAAATAACTTTCAGCATTAATCATCACAGTGTTCTTTGACCTTGGCTTAGTAACACAAAGGTAACTTTCAATGCCATCAAAAATGCACTAACAGGTGTCACCACCAGACTACATCCTGCCCTGGGGCCTAATTGCTGCTGCATCTCCGCATCACAGGTGCACAGCCTACATCCCCCCACACCTTCCCAGAAGGTTGCAGTGTTACATTACCAGCTGAACCCAGTGATGCCACAGGGTCCCTGTTACCTGAGCCCACACAGAGACCTAAATCCCAGGGAACAGGCAGTCCTGCACATCAGGGAGGCTTTCCCCAAGACATAGAAATCCAAAGCACATGCTTCCAAGAGCCTGAGAGCCACCTTCCCTGATGACAGTGACCTTGTTCCCTGTAGCAGTTGGGCCATTATGTGCCTGCGCACAATGCCCAGGGGCCTGAGGACCAGCTTGCTTGTGACCCACTGCCATGAGCACTGATCCCCAAATGTGCCACTTAGGGCTTAAGGACTGCCCTGTCTGGGATGTGCCACCATCACAACCCAGCAAACTTGGCCCAGCAACAACAGGGCCACTATGTACCTTTTGTGTACCACCCAGGATCCTGAGAACTGGTCCATGCAACGCGTACCACCAGAGGTGCCTGTGTAGTTTCCAGGGATCCAAGGACTGGCTTGCCTGGAGGCCCCATCTCCAGTAAAGTCACATCACAGCTTTCAGGAACAACCAGAGCATAAGACACTGAAGCCATAGATACAACTGATTTGACTAATGCTGAAGAAATCATATGGTGACTACAGTACTGCATTCTCCCAGAAACAAAGCCAAAGCACCCTACCCAAGTTTAACAATAGACTAGATAAAGCAAAAGAAATAATTTGTGATCTTGAAGACAGATCTTTTGAAATGAGCAAATTAGGCAAAAGGAAAAAAAAAAGAATAAAAATGAAAAAAGTTTACATGACATATGGGATATCACTATGCAAACAAATATTCTATTCATATTTTAGAAATTCCAGAAGGAAAAGCAGTGAGAAAAAATATAGGCCACTTATTTAATGAAACAATAGCTGAAAAGCTTCCAACTCTTGGGAGATAATCATCTAGATATAGGGAGCTCAAATGTTCCCAAATCGATTAAATCCAAAAAGGTCTTCTCTGAGGCACATGATAGTCAAATTGTCAAAACAAAGACAAAAAGGGAATTCCAAAAATATCCAAAGAAAGCATCAAGTCACATATGAGGGTATCTTCATCCGACTAACAGCAGATTTCTCAGAAGAAACTTACAAGCTAGGAGAGGACAGGATGATATATTCAGATTGCTGGAATAAAAAAAAGAAAAAACTTTCAACTAAGAATACTATAAACCATAAAGCTATTCTTTAGAAATGAAGGAGATATAACATTTTCCCAGACATACAAAGACTGAGGGAATTAATCACCATTAAACTGAGCCTAGAAGAAATGCTTAAGGGACTCCAACCTCTGAAAGCGAAAGGATATTATCTATCAATTAAGCAAAAGCAGATATGTGTCTGTATCATTGGTAGATGTTACCTATCAATTAAGGAAAAATATGAAAGCATACAACTCACTGGTAAAGCAGATACGCAAATGAGAAAAAGAAAGGAATAAAATTTTATCACTACAGAAAACCACCAAACCACAAAAGTAATGAAAGAATAAAGGAGCTAAGGCTATAAAGAGCAATTACAAAATAACTAACAAAATGACAAGAATAAGTCCTCATCTTATCAATAACAACCTTAAATGTAAACAGTTTAAATTCCCTAATTAAAACACACGTATACATGTGTAACTAACCTGCACATTGTGCACATGTACCCTGAAACTTAAAGTATAATAATAATAAAATCAATTAAAAAATGTATATATAAACTGGCTGAATTAAAAAACTGAGACCCAACTATTTGCTGCTTATGAAACTCACTTCTCATTTAAAAACACACATAGACTATAACAAAACAGATTAAACAAGATATTCGCTGCAAATGGAAACAAAAATTGTGCAAAAATAGCAATACTTACATCAGACAAAATAGACTTTTATTAAAAATAAAAAGATGAAAAGACACAGAGGTCATTATATAGTGATTAAAAAATCAATGCAGCAAGAGGAAAGAACAATTGTTAATATATATCCACCCAACACCAGAGCACTCAGATATGTAGGGCAAATATTATTATAGTTAAAGAGAGAGATAGAGACACCAATGTAATAATAGTTGAGAACTTTAACAGCTCACCCTCCCCTCCCTCAGCATTGCACAGCTAATCTATACAGAAAGTCAACAAAGAAACATTGTACTTAAGCTTCATTTTATACTAAATGAACCTAATAGACATTTACAAAACATTTTTTCCAATGGCTACAAAATGCACATTCTTATCATCAGCAGATGGAACATTCTCTAGGATAGACCCTATGTTAGGCCCAAAACAACTCTAAATAATTTTTTCAAAAATGCAATTATACCATGTATTCTCAGATTTCAGTGGAATATAATTAGAAATCAATAACAAGAGGAACATTGGAAACTGTAAAAATACATAAAAAGTAAACAACATTCTCCTGAATGATAAATGAGTTAATGAAGAAATTAAGAGGGAAATTTTAAATACTTATTGAAAGAAATGAAAACAGAAACACAACATACCAAAAAAACCTATGGAACACAGAAAAATTAGTACAAGAGGGAAGTTTAAAGGAATAAACACCTATATCAAAAAAAAAGATTTCAAATAACCTAGTGATACACCTCAAAAAATAGAAAAGCAAGAACATACCAAACCCAAAGTTAATAGAGGAAAATAAATAATAAAGATCAGCACAGAATGAAACAAATTAGAGGCAAAAAAGCAAACAAAAGATTCGTGAAAAAGTTTGTTTTTGAAAAGTAAACCAAATCAACAAACTATTATATAGATTAGGAAAAAGACCTAAATAAATAATATCAAAAATGAACAATGAGATATTACAACTGACACCACAAAAATACAGAGGATCATTAGAGACTGTTAGGAACAACTATACACCAACAAATTAAAAAACCTGAAGGAAATGGATACATTCCTAGACACAAGTATAAAATACCAAGATTGAACCAAAAACGAACAGAATCAAACAGACCAATAACAAATAAGAAGATTAAATGAGTAACAAAAAGTCTCTCAAAAAAGCAAAGTCCAAGACCAAATGGATTCACTAATGAATTCTAGCAAACTTTTAAATAACTAACACCATTTTTTCTCAAACTATTCCAAAAAATGGAGGATTAAGAAATTCTTCCCAATTAATTCTATGAAGCTAGCATTACCCTGATGACAAAACCAGACAAGGGCACAACAAAAAAAGAAAACTATAAGCCAATATGTCTGATGAAGATAGATTTAAACACCCTCAACCAAATACTAGGAAATTGAACCCAACAGCACATCAAAAACATAATGAACCTAATCAAGTAGAATTTATTCCAAAGATACAAGGATAGTTCAATATATGCAAATCAATAAATGTAATGCATCAAATTAATAATATAAAATTTAAAAAACATATTATCTCAATAGACAGAAAAATCATTTAATAAAATTCATCATCCCTTTATGATAAAAAAAACTCTTAACAAATTAGGAATAGAGGGAATATACCTCAACACAATAAAGACCATATATGACAAACCCATGGCTAACATTTTACTGAATGAAGAAATACTGGAATCTTTTTCTCTAAGAACTGGAACAAGACAAGGGTGCTCACTTTCACTACTCTTATTCAACATAGTACTAGAAGTCCTAGCCCATAGCAATTAGGAAAAAGAAAGTAAGAAATTGCCATCCACATTGGAAAAGAGGAAGTCAAATTGTCCCTCTTTGCAAACAACATATTCTCATAAATAGAAAAATGTAATGACTGCCAAAATACTCTTAAAACTGGCAAATGTATTCATTAAAATTTCAGGATAAAAAAATCAACATACAAAAATAATTAGTATTTTATATACCAGTAATGAACTAGGTGAAAAAGAATTTAAAAATGCAATCCTACTTGCAGTAGCTACAAAAAAAGACACTTAGAAATAAATTTAACCAAGGTGAAAGATGTCTACAATGAAAACTACAAGGCACTGATGAAAGAAATAGAAGAGGATAAAAAGAAATTGAAAAACATTCCATGCTCCTGGACTGAAAGAATTAATATTGTTAAAATGACCATTTCACCCAAGGCAGTCTACAGATTCAGTGCAATCCTTATCAAAATAACAATGACATTCCTTACAGAAATGAAAAAACATCCTAAAATTGTCTGGAACCACAAATGACCCCAAATACCCAATGCAATACCAAGCCAAAAGGGTAAAACTGGAGATAGTACACTACCTGACTTCAAAATATAATACACAGTAATAGTAACAAAAACAACATGGTATGGGTATAAAAACAGACACACAGACCAATGGAATAAGATAGAGAACCCAGAAATACATCTATATATTTACAGTCAACTCATTTTCAACAAAGATGTCAAGAATATACATTGAAAAAAAATGACACTGTCGTCAACACATGGTGCTCTGAAAACTGGGTATTCATATGCAGAAGATTGAAACTAGAAGACCATCTCTCACTATATTAAAAAATCAACTCAAAGTGGATTAGAATTAAATATCAGACTGAGACTATAAAACTAGTAGAAAAAGGTAAAGGAAATGTCGCAGGACATTGATCCAGGCAAAGAATTTATGGTTAAGACCACAAAAACAGAAATAGACAAATAAGACTATATAAAACTACAAAGCTTCTACACAGCAAATGAAACAGTCAACAGAGTTAAGTTACAACCTACAGAATGAGAGAAGATATTTAAAAACTATTCATCTGGTAAGGGACTACTATCCGTGATACATAATGAACTCAAACAGCTCAACAGCACAGAAACAAATACTCTAATTTAAAAATGAGCGATTTATCTGGACATCGTTTCTCAAAGGAAGGCATACAAATAGCCAATAAATATATGCAAAAATGCTCAAAATCACTAATCATCAGGGAAATGCAAATCAAAACCACAATGAGGTATCATCTCACACCAGTCAGAATTGCTATTATCAAAAAGACAAAAATAAATAACAAACGCTGGTGATGATGCAGAAGAAATGGAACTCTTATATACTGTTGGTGGGAATATAAACTAGTATAGCCACTATGGAGAAGAGTGTGGAGGTTCCTCAAAAAAACTGCAAACAGAACTTCCATATGATCTAGCAATCTCACTACTGGGAATCTATCCCAAAGAAGGGAAATCATTGTATTAAAGAAATATCTGCAACCCCATGTATATTGCAGCACTATTCATAATAGCGAAGATATGGAATAAACCTACGTGTTCAACAACAGGTTGAATTGATAAAGAAAATGTGGTGTATATACACATGGAATACCAGTCAGCCATAAAGGATAATTAAATCCTGTCATTCACTGTAACATGCATAGAACTGGATGACATTAAGTGAAATAAGAGGAAAATAAAGTCAAACACCATATCTTCTCACTCAGATATGGAAGCTTTAAAAAAGGAAAAAATCCACAATTAAAGTAGTGTAAAATTATATATAACAAAGTCCCAGAAGTTTATACATTATAAAAGTGGCAAGTATCAAAATTGTGGCTTATATAGGGAAGCTGTTGCACCAGGAGTGTGGCAACAGAAGTCTTTAAGACCATACTCAAACTGAAAGCAACTTTAAAAACAAGAGCTGCAAGTGTTATCAGGAGTTTTCAGCAAAGTATTTAAAATAGTCAAAAACCGAGCAGTTAAAAAGTACCTTCTGAAGTGAACGCCGTTTCTAAATGGGATCCCAATGCCTGGTGGGAGAGGCAGCCTCACTCTACCATGCAGGCTGGACAAAGGTCCCAGCCCTGAAGTCTTAGACTCTGAGAGTCACAAAATTGTTTAAAAAAAAAAACAAAAAAAAACAAGAAACAAACAAAAAAAAGAGCTGCTCCTGCACCACCACACTCTTAATTGGACAAAGATTGGATCAGATTGTAAGAATTTATTATGCTCAACATCACTAATGTAATTTTAATAGTTATTTAAGAAACAAACCCAAGAAACTCTTCCCCAGAATCTAGATGAAAGGAAAAGATTTTTAAAAAAATGCTAACAAGGATGTGGAGTAAGGGGAATTCTTATGTACTGTTAGTGGAAATGTTAATTAGTGCAGCTATTATGGAAAATACTATTGAGGTTTCTCAAAATGCTAAAAACAGAATCATCATATGATTTAGCAGTCCCACTACTGGGTATTTATCCAAAGGAAAGGAAGTCAGCATAGCAAAGAGATATCTGTACTGCCATGTTTATTACAGCACTATTCTCAATAGCCAGGGTATGGAATCAACCTAAATGTCCATTAACAGATGAATAAATAAAGAAAATGTAATATATATATACACAACAGAATATTGTTCAGCTATTTAAAAAATGAAATATTGTCATTGGTAACATGGATGAGCCTGGAGGACATTATGTTAAGTAAAATAAGTCAGACGTGGAAAGATAAATATTGCATGTTCTCACTCACATGTAGGAGCAAAACAATGAGCTCATGGAAGTAGAGAGTAGAACTATGGTTATTACAGGCTGGGAACAGTAAGGGAGAAGGAGGATAGAGGGAGGTTGGTCAATGCATATAAAGTTCCAGCTAGATAAGAAGAATATGTTTTAGTGTTGTATGGCACTGTAGGGTGAATATAGTTAATAATTTATTGTATATGTTCAAAAAGCTAGAAGAGAGGATTTTGAATGTTCTCATTAAACAAATGATAATGACTTGAGGTGACGAATATTTTAATTACCCTGAATTTATAATTACACACTGTATACATGTATCTGTCGCTTGGTACCCCATAAATATGTTTCATTTATTATGTGTCAAGTAAAATTGAAAGGAAAAAAAGAGAAAAATGAAAAAAATATAATAACAAAAGCCTTTTTGTCCATGACATCATAGTGAGCATGACCTTTCGCTTCTACAAAGTTTTAATCTAAATTTGACAAAGAAAAAGGAAAATAAATTGATTTTCCATTTTCTTTCATAAGCTGATGCCAAAAAACACATAATAATGTTAGCAAGAGAAAAATGTTAAATTTACTGCATCAGAACTAAGCACTATTAAATCTCAATATGATATTTATTTAATAGGAATTGGGATAAAAGATGACCAATATAGTATGTATCTATGCAAATATTAATTATACAATATAATTATAACCAATTTCCTATTACCATACATTGTACTTATACATTATTCTTCAACTTATACCTTGTCAAAATTTAGTTTGATTAAAAGCATCAAGCCATGAAGTGGTTCAATACAAATATATCTTTTAAATTGGAGATTGTTAATCATTTCCTGAAAAAATGATTTTGATAAAATTAAACTGAGTATCTGTTATGTGCAAGACAGTATGCTGGGGAATGAAAGAAAATACAAAGAAGAAAAATACACAGAATTTGCTTTGAGGGAACTCACAATCTGGTGTACATGAATCAGATTTCAAAAGAATTATATTTGTCACGTAAATAAAATCTTTTACAATTAATGCTGCTGTACCGTCAGGATACTGGGGAAATATTTTTAAAGAAACAGCTGTTCAGCTGGATTATTGAATTGAACCTTTAGAAAATTGGAAAAGCATCCCATAAAGAGGGAAAAACTGTGAAAATTCATGGTGGGTTTGAGGGACAGCAAGTTGGCCAGTATAAAAGAAGCATGACTACATCAGGATTGGTACTGAGCTTAAAAAGTCAACAGATGGCTTCATATAGGGTCCTGAACTTCCATAGGAAAAGGCAAGTGCTGTAGTTTGGACATTCGACCCCTCCGAATATTACGTTGAAGCTGGATCCCCAATGTTGAATGCAGTGCCTAATGGGAGGTGTTTAGGCCTTGGATGTGGATCCTTCATGAACAGCTTGGAGCAATCCTCTTGGTAATGAGTGAATTCTCACTCTATTTATTCCTGCAAGGGCTGGTTGTTTGAAAGAGCCTGGCACCCCACACCCTTTGCTTCCTCCCTTACCAAGTAATCTCTACATGCTGGCTCCCCATCACCTTCTGCCATGAGTGGAAGCAGCCTGAAGCCCTCACCAGAAGTAGGTGCTGGTGCCATGCTTCTTATACAGTCTGCAGAATTGTGAACCAAATAAACCTCTTTTCTTTATAGATTACCCAGTTTTGGGTATTCCTTTATAGCAACACAAACAGTCTAAGACAGTAAGCCATCTGAAATTTTAAATAGTAACATTGTATACTTTATCAGTTTTTAGAACACCAACTCCAGATGCCAACTTCTTGTAGAAGTAAGTGATGTAGTGCTAAATAATCCTTAATGGCTCTTAGAAATTAAATTAAATCCAATATAAAACAGGTGTTCTCTCCTTTTCTCCATTCTATCTCCAAAAAATGAAAGCACATGACTGACACATTCAAGATGTTACAATAGGAAGGTGAGAACCAGCTTGATAACTGCATCCTACCTCAAGCCGAATAACCTAGGTTTCCATTTACCGAGAAAAGAAGCTCTTCCTCGTCAGGATAGGCCAGTGATGACTTGCAGCCAGGATCTTCTATAACATTGGCTAAAATTAAGAGATAGTGATTTCATAGCTGTAAGATTTTTTCCCCCTGAATCATCTGTGACTACATTTTCATGTGACAGTATATGGTTCAGGGATAATTGTGGAAACTGAAGAGAAATGTACACATGGCTTTATGTAGGTCATGGTGAAAGACAGAGAGAAAGTGTGTATTCAGAAATGATTGAATAGGCTTCCCCAAAGTAATCCATTATTGTTTCATTGGTAATTATGTTTTGAATTACTGCCTGTACTTACATGACTGAAGAGTAGTTTGGACATGTGAACTGGAATTTATCACACATCATTTCATGTACTAACAGGTAAGTTCACTTAAGGGGCTTTCATTTGAATAAACAATAAGTAGACTTCAGGACTGTTCTTTGAATATTATGACTTAGATCTTTAGAAAAGCCATAACTGGGAGTCCTTTTTTGACTGTCTTAATAAGTCAGATTTGAAAATTTTTGCTATAACTTTAAGGTATAGCTAGAGTAATGATTAATAATCTTACTGATTAAATAGCCCTAAGGATTTGCATTTTAGACTTGCATAACAATATAATAGTTTCTAAATACTTCAGATGCATGTGCTATGTACTGACAAAGGCTGTGAATGATAAAATATACTGTTTATAAACAATTTGCTTAAAATTGTCTCAGTGAGTGTATATGCATTATTAATAAACCATATTATTTTCAATAGCCAGATATATTGGCAAACACTTTCAACAAAGAAATAGAGAGTCAAAGGAAGTCTCACAATTTTATGTGTATTTAGTTATTTAGGGGTGTATCTCAACTCTAACCACCTATAATCAGTATAAATTGGATGAGGAAAAATCGTTAATATGGTGAATCCTTTAGGATATTTTATAGACGAGATGAAGGATTACAGGGAAAGTTTCTCCTTGCCACACGGCACGTTCCTATCTACCAATGAGCCCAAGACATGTTCCTGGGCATTGTGAGAGAACAAAGATTTCAGCTAGAGCTGGTGAGAACACCATCAATCTTGCTATCCAAGTGGGTCTAGATGGGAAATTTGAAAACAAGAATCATGTATCTGATCTTACGAGTTTTTGTTGCAATAGACTTAGGGATTTAGAAAGCATCCTGGGGAATTTTAACAAACCAGTAAAAACCTTTGCTTGGAGTATGGCTCCAGAGCCTGTGCTGTGAACAAGTTCTATGTGTTTTTAAAATGCATCTAAGAGTTACATTGTCCTGAAAAGTCTAACTCATAGAAGCAGGGAGTAAAATAGTGGTTACCAAGGACTGCTGGTAGGGGAAGAGGACTGGGGAGATGTTGGTTAAAGGATACAAAATTTCAGTTAAACAGGAGGAATAAGTTCAAGAGATCTATTATACAACAAGCTGACTATAGTTAATAGCAATATATTGTCAGTTTGAAAATCGCTGAGAGAACAAGTAAATGTTCTCACTACAAAAAAATGATTAAGTACGTAAGGTGATGTGTATGTTAATTAGCTTGATTTAGCCATTCCATAATGTATACATATTTCAAAACATCACGTTGTATACCACAAATATATACAACTAATATTTGTTAATTAAGAAAGAAATAATTTTAAAAGAAAAATAATTATGTTCTTACAAAGTGCCTATCATTCTTACTAAAGTTTCACCAGCAAAGTAATTCTTATAGATTTGACAGCAAGATAGTGAATTTTCTCTTTAGAGACTATGTGGAACATAGAAAAAGAAAAATGTGGGCCAGGCGCAATGGCTCACTCCTGTAATCCTAGCACTTTGAGAGGCCGTGGCAGGAGGATCACAATGTCAGGAGTTCAAGACCAGCCTGGGCAACATGGTGAAACCTCGTCTCTACTAAAAATACAAAAATTAGCCAGGCATGGTGGCATGTGCCTGTAATCCCAGCTACTCAGGAGGCTGAGGCGGGAGAATTGCTTGAACCCAGGAGGCAGAGGTTACCGTGAGCTGAGATCACACCACTGCACTCCAGCCTTGGTGACAGAGCAAGACTCCATCTTAAAAAAAAAAAAAATCTATTTGGAGGAAGTTATGTATGCTTGAAGATAGATAATTCTGTCATTTCCTACAAAAATCTATGCTATTTGGGAAATAACCACTCAGACTCTCTAAATGCCTCTTTGAAAATGTTAATTATATAATTTATTCATTCATGTACTCATTCATTAACAAATATTTGGTGAGCACCTACTAGGTGATAGGACTGTTTTAAAGATAGAACACCCAGTAGAATAGACAAAACTCTCTGCATCCTTAGAGCTCACATTCTTTTACAATTGGAAGAATTGAATAAATTATATATTTTAAATGTTTTGAATAGTGTCTAGGACATATTGAGTGGCCTTGTAAAAGATAACCGTTATTACTAACATTATTGGCAGGCCAGTGTTAAAATTTAAACCAGTATGAGAAAGATAAATCTCTTTAAGGAGCACTTTTGTTCAACCTATCCCAATAATAGACTATATAGTTAACCAAAATAACTGAAGAATTATCTTAAGAGCTAGGGTGCATGACTATCAGATATTAAAAAGTAAAAAAAAATCTGATAATTTCAATTATTAGATGTTATATACTTAAAAGAGTATGCTCATACAATACTTCTGGGAACGTAAATTGTTACAATCTCTGTGAAGAGCAAAATAACAATATGTGGTACCTGGGTTATGTTACCACAAATCCCCCCTACGTTTATTGAGGAAACTTGTGCACA
The DNA here is from genome assembly GCF_028885655.2 of Pongo abelii. Classification (NCBI taxonomy): domain Eukaryota; kingdom Metazoa; phylum Chordata; class Mammalia; order Primates; family Hominidae; genus Pongo; species Pongo abelii. The sequence goes on from NC_071993.2 coordinate 77,720,853, forward strand.
TATTCATAAGGAAAACCTGGTACAAGTATGATCGTTATAGAGTTTTTTTTCCAATCAATGGGGAAATGAGTAAATAGCAGCAAACATAGTAGTTAAGACAAATGAGCTAGTTTCATATGTTAAAAGGAGAAATTTTCAAAGCAATATTGAGTGGATGAGCAAGTTTTATGGACAGCAGGATGTCATAAATGCCGTGTGTATCAAATACATAACAGTGATTAACTTTAGAAAGGGAGGGATGAGACTGAGGAAGAGTTCATATAGGACTTCAGTGTTATCTACAATGCTTTATCCTTTAAAAATTAGAGCAAAATCCAATGGAAAAAATAGTGCATGTTATTATTGAGGTAGATAGATTATTTTCTATATTTTATGATCTCTACTTTTCTTAAACATTTATAGATGTCAGGGTGCAAAGCCAGGTGACATAGATGAGTCTGTGCCTGGGGAACAGAGAGATCATGCCAGACCAACACATATCAGTACCTGAAACTCACCTAAGAATTGTGATCATCCTATATTCTTTCACTTGACTGTGAATCTCAGTAATACAGTTTAAAAAATGCTTTGTGAAAATGAAAAATACCTAAATCTTTATCACCCAGGGTCAGACTCTAATAGAATAATACTTTCTGAAGTTTTATGTCATTTTTCATTCCAGTTTTGTTGGTGAGTGTGAGGAAAGGATAGCTAGATTAAAAAAAAATACTTCTATTCTGAAATATTTCAAGCATCCATAAAAGATTAGAGCATATAGAATCACAATGTAATCTTACGGTGAAGTCTGAGTCTTAACTTTTCTCATACTTGTTATTACATATATAATTGATGTCCCCTGTGTAACCTTTCTCAGGATTTTACAATTTTTCTTTTTTGGTACTAAAGATTTTGATGAAAGCGTATGCCTCTTCATAAGCAAATCTGCATGACAGACATTTTCCATCTATTGGAGTAGGAGATTTAGGGCATCAAAATAATCAGAATCTCCCTCAGGCAATACAATATTCTTACTCTGAGTATATGAAAACTCAAAGCTAAAGCTGAAAAGTTTCTCACAGGAGCATGACAACAAGATTTAAATGATATTCTGTTCTGCCATCTTTATAGCAATCTTGATAGTATCGGAGGAATGAATGCCTTTGAAGCCAAGTGCCCGGTGAACACTTTCCTGTTGACAAGTTAATCATTTATTGTGTCAGTCAACAAGTACTTATTGAGCAATTACTCTTCACTCTAGAGATGTAATGGTGGATAAAGCCTACTGGACTTATTCACGAGAGATCTATAGTCTAATGGGGGAAACAAGCCCTCACCTGATAATCACAGTATGTTAAAATAGGTTCTGTTGGGAAAGACACCAAGGCTATCTTTCTATCAGCAAAGTAATTCTGTGACAACCAGTCTTTGAAATCTCATCATTCTTCATTGTTACTTGAATTTGTAATCACTATTTCATATATTGGCATTTAGTAGCTCATTATAAAGACTTACATGACAATTCAAATAAGATGCAAAACATAATCCATGTTCACTGTGATAGATATCATTCATCTCTATAGTAATTACAGATGTATAATATCAAATTTCAATCTGGTTCTTCATAAGTTTTTAAAATGTGTAATTACCAGGAATTTATAAATAAGTTAACACTTTACATTAATTTATAAATAATTTTGCAAATGCTTGTTTCCTCTGTCAGATTTTCTTGTAGGGAATCGGTGGCTTTGAGATTTCAGGCTTTCATCACATTAGGGCAGTAACTGCCACATGCTAACAGTAGACTATAACTATTAAAATTCTAAACCAGAAAAAAATGATACATTTGACGCTTCAAAAAAATGTAAGTCGTAATTATAAATATTGACTTTAAAATATTCACTGACATCCAGACCAACTACCCTACAATCCCCCATAACGTTATAATTTAATCAACTTCAGAGACTTTCAGTTGTAGGTGAAACATAGTTTTCAGGTACAGTTGTAATATGTGGAAAATGGTCATCGGAGGAAAGAAAAAAAAGTCCTTTTTGTGTATCTAAATAATGTGATATGGCAACATCAAATTCCCATGCCATGATTTAATATTTACTTGCAAATATGCATTCACTGTCTTGATAGTGATTTATGTACTTTATGTTTCATACCTAAATCACATATAAATACTCTTTACCTAACTATATGGGAAATTTCATTAAGGTAGAGATATTCAGCCTTGGCCTTGTGACTTGACCCTTTCTTCTTAAACTAGATCAGGAAATCTACTTATTTAAAATTCTGTAAGGTGTTTTCGACCATTGAATTTTAAGCTAACAACATATTCAAAGTATATAAAACTACCATGGAATAATTAAAACTTATCTAGGGTAGTAAGCCAATTATTATTTTATTATCTTCTGTCTATCATACTTAGCAAAAACATGTGTGGTGACTGGATTAATTAAAGTACTTTATTAAAGCATGATATATATTTATACTATCACCATTTCACTAAATACATTTATAATTTTCTTGTATCAGTTTTTTTGGTTTGAATAGCTGATTTTTTTATGGATTTATAATAAATAGTGTATGTGTGAGTTTTGTTTTTTACTTTTGTTTATGGCTTTTAAAATCTTTTTTTCTTAAGAAATGCAACTATTGGCCGGGCGCGGTGGCTCACACCTGTAATCCTAGCACTTTGGGAGGCCAAGGCAGGTGGATCATGAGGTCAGGAGTTTGAGACCAGCCTGGCCAACATGGTGAAACCCTATCTCTACCAAAAATACAAAAATGAGCCAGGCACGGTAGCGGGCACCTGTAATCCCAGCTACTTGAGAGGCTGAGGCAGGTGAATCGCTTGAACCTGGGAGGCAGAGTTTGCAGTGAGCGGAGATCACGCCACTGCACTCCAGCCTGGGCAACAAAGTGAGACTCTGTCAAAAAAAAAAAAGGAAATGCAACTATTAATGTGTGGAACCATTTATCCCCGGATCTCTAGGAGTTCCATAGATATTTTCTCATTTATTGCTCCACCTGGAAGGAATTTGGCTAGTATAATCACACTTAATATTAACTGTCACAGAGAATTCCTTAATTTCTCAAATTCTCTAAGACAACAAATAATAAAGGTGTTAGTATTATATATCCTTTAGTCTGGTCAGCCTATTGTTCTCTATTAAAAATTGATTTTCCCTGTCATCCCAGGAGTTCAAGGTTAGCCTGAGCTACATAGGGAGACCCTGTGTCAAAAAAAAAATTTTTTTCCTCTCAAATTAATTTCTGTATCTTTTTTAATGTCAAAATATGGAGGCCATGTTTAGATCATAATTCTAAGTTTTTCCATCTGGAAACTTTCTAAATCAGGAAAAATATTTACCTGACTGTTAAGCCTAGTTTTTTATTTGTTACTTATTCAGCTGTTAAGTCAAATAATGAACAAAAGCTGATGTCCCTTCCTCTTTGGCTGTCCATGCAAACACAGCTGGATAATTTTGCATGATTTGATAAGGCAATATAAAAATCCTTTTGACCTAGATTATATATGGTTTTGGTGGTAAATGAGGCTCTTTCCTCTCCCACCAGAAGTTAGTTAGATTCTAGAAGAAAATTTACATGTGGGAATGGGTAGGGGGAAACAAGCAAAACATCAGATTAGTAAAAATTGAAGTCAAAGAAAGAGAAGAACCGACAACTGTGGATTTGTACAGATGGTTAGGTTTTACCTAGGTTTTACCACGTGCTTTACACGATATATAGTATACCGCAGATGCCTAATAAACATTTATTTAATTAAATCTGTTTTACTCAAATAAACTCGTATATGATTTTTACAGGAGTAACGTCCAAAGTGATCAAGGGCAAAATTTACTCTGTTTATATTTCAGAGCCGCCCAACATAGGCTTTAAAGCAAAGCCAGATGTATGTATGTAGCATAACTATTCTAGTTAGACTGCAAAAATTAAGCACAACTATGCAACGTGATTTTCTCCTTGGTATAGTACTGTTTCCAAATCAAGACTTCTTCTAGCTGTGTAATTGCATAGAATGATCACTCTGCACCTTTCACCAATGTAAAAGATGAAGCTCATTTCCCACAGTGCTAAAGGTTTATGTGCCAAGATCTTTATTACCTAATGTAAAATCTGACGTGTTTTAAATTTGATTTTGTAATTCAGTGAACTCAAAATTTTCTGCTTAATTAAGCAGTAACAAGTGATATGAAATCTGGGATTTATATGTCTTTCAAACATTTTCTGACATGAACCTAAATTATTGCCATAATAGTAGAGGAGAAAAACTTGAATGTGCCATTGGATAAGTTGTATGAACAAAAGGAAAATCCTTTACTTTTGCCACACTGTTAATATAACCTGGCTGAGCACCACTGAATTGTCATATGTTTTAGGTAGTAAGTAAATATTAAGTTTATCTGCCAGTGACCCACATGTAAGAAGTCATAAGGAAGTATATATTTATTATAATTCCATAAAAATTCACTATTTTCCCCTCTATAAATATTAAAACAGTATTTTGTATAGGTTCCTTACTATTATCGTATGCTCTTTTAAAACAGAAGTAATCAAACTTGAGATTTTGTTGCCAATGTCAGAAATATGATTTACTTATCAAGCAGGACTAAGAATAATGTGTTAGGCAGCTAAACTTAGGTTGTACTCCATGGTGATAAAATATCACATTTCTACTTAAAAAAAATCTCAGTGACATTTTATTACAGGAAAGAATTTAAAATACTATTGTATCGCATAAATTTGGGAACTGACTCTCTGAACAAAGAGCTATAAGCGTAGATTTTTGATAGATAGATTTCCTAAAAGGACAATCCAATCGCTAGTGGACTTTTATTATCTATGTCTTCTTCTGGCTTATGATTGGTACATTCTAATTTTCTCCCTATTTTATTTGTTTTGAAAAATTGTATGTTGGAAGATGGTGGAGAATTATTTTATTTGTCTGGTTATTGGCCTATGGTGTATTTTACATTGAAAACTGAAGAAAACATGATTTTCTATTTCTGCTTTTCTATCAGCAATCAAATGATCTTTATTGTCTTAAATACAAAATATGACATGTCAATCAGAGTACAGTTTGATTATAATTAAATGAAACCTTAGCCCTATACAGTGCTCTTTTCTAATCACGTTTTTTCCTATCCTTTCCACTATAGTTATCTCAATATGGTGAAATGAATTATAATTAAACGAAAAATTGGCCCTATACAGTGTTTTCTTCTAATTTGTTGTTTCCTATCTTTTTCGTTATATTTATCTCAATATGCCGAAATCTCGTCCTAGAAAACCACTTTCTCCATTAAACCTTTCTTAATTATCCAATCATTTTCTATGTTTTATATAGGTTGATGCAAATTTAATTGCGGTTTTTGTAATCAAAATGATGACAAAAACTGCAACTACTTTTGCACCATCCTAATAATTTTGACTGTGCACTATAATTTTTATCACTTTCTGCCTTCTATGATAGTTATTTTTATATATTTTCTTCTCTATTAAATTGAAAGTCCTGGAGGGCAAGAATGCTTTATTATGTGCTGAATTATGTCTCCCCCCAAATTTATATGTCGACATCGTAACCCCCTGTAACTCAGAATGTGACTGTATTTGTAAACAGGGTCTTTAAAGAGGTAATTAAGTTAAAATGAGGTCATTAGGATGAGCCTCAATACAATATAACTGATGTCCTTGCAAGAAGAGGGAATTAGAATACAGACATGTATTGAGGGAAATCCTGTGAAGACACAGGGAGAAGATAGCCATCTGTCAGTCAAGGAGAGAGACCTCAGAGAAAACAAACTCTGTCAACACCTTAATCTCAGACTTCTAGCCTCCAGAAATGTGAGAAAATAAATTTTTGTTGTTTAAGCCAAATCAGTCAGTGATACTGTGTTGTGAATGCACTAACACACTAGTATAGCTATTATTCACCATTGTTCTGAACGACCTAGCACAGTACCTTATATCCAGTACTGCTTCAATAAAGGTCGTTAAATTGATTTCCTTTGTAGTGTGTTCACTGTCAACTAAAAATTTTGTTTCAGTGAAGTAGGAGAACACTAAGACAATTCCTTCTTTGATCCTTTACACTGAATAAATAAGTAGCAACCATGCTATAATTATCAAGCTTTCATTCCCATCATTACTTCTTTATTGTCCCTCAAACTTGAATTTATTTGTGACAACTTTTAAATTGCGTAAGAATCTTCTGGTTTATGTAATGTCTACTTAATTTAATTCTCGTATGGATCATGTGATAATATTTCTATATTTTTTCTTAATTCTAGTAATGAGATAGTGATTATAGCATTTAATCAAACTGGAAATAATTATATTGTCACACTTTATGTAGATATATCATTTTAAAATATAACTTTTAGAACGTTATTTTATTTTGTGTACCCAATAGTTCAGTCATTTCCTTATGACACCTATTAATCAGATTATACTACGGAATTTTAAAAAATCAAGGTTCACATTTTGGTATTAGAAGGATTTTCATGTTCGATATGGTGATACTAAAACCTGTTTCCTTAGAGTAAAAGGTTTTCATCATGCAATATATGACACATGACATATATTGCTCAGCTAAATGTTCAATTAACTGAAGGAGAATGTGAAAATGATGTAGAAAATAAAAATAATATCCTTTTATCTATCACTCTATGCTAATATGGTTGTTAGGACATTTCCTTAGATTGTTGTCATTACTGCCTGGTGGAAATAGTTTCTATAAACGAGCTAAACAAAATGCCTTCCAGGCCAGGCGTGGTGGCTTACACCTGTAATCCCAGCGCTTTGGGAGGCCAAGGCAGGCAGATCACTTGAGGTCAGGAATTCAGGATCAGCCTGGCCAACATGGTGAAACCCTGTCTCTACTAAAAATGCAAAAATTAGCTTGGTGTTGTGGTGCATGCCTGTAATCCCAGCTACTCAGGAGGCTGAGGCAGGAGAATCACTTGAACCTGGGAGACAGAGGTTACAGTAAGCCAAGATCACACCACTGCACTCCAGGCTGGGTGAAAGAGTGAGTGAAACTCTGTCTCAAAACAACAACAACAACAACAACAACACCCCAAAAATGACTTCCAGTATGTTTTTCCTTTTTCTACAATAAAGCTTAGCTAAACTTCCCAATTACGTAGATACTTTTATGTTACGATATTGATTAGTGAGCTGTAAGGAATCACAGCTATGTCATTGATTACTACATTGATCTTTGTGTCTCCAGATACTAACAAAATATATAAACAATCGATTTTTTTTTTCCGTTAGCCATAGTTCCTTTAAGTTAATGCCTCTTTGATTACACCAAGTTCAAGTCTATATCTCATTATGGCTATATGTGATCTTTAAAATAAAGTTTAATATCAGCTTTCTTTACATTTATTAACCTGGTCGTTTTCAGATAAAATTTGGTTTCTTTTCTCTCCTCATATAAAACAATCCCGGAGTTTGGCTGCTAAGGCGGTGGGATGTATAAAGAACACTGAGAGTTTATGGGCTAGCCAAAGAATAATTTTATTCTTCCAAGTCATAGTGGTTTATGCATATGCCATGCTACTGTGGTGAATATGTTAATATACTGATAAATAGACACATTTAACTAGAGGCTGATGGGGTGTGCAATGGCAAATATTTGGTACCGATTGGTAGGTTGGTGATACAACATAAAATGTGGGTACCATTCACCCATTCCCCTCTGCATTTTCTGCATTCAACACGCAATGAGGGGGAGCTGTAGTCCCTCAACGGGCAAGGGAAATCACAGTCTATCATGTGTGCTCCCTCACCAACTATTTGGCCTTGGGAAAATTGCTTAACATCCTTTGATTCCTTCTTCTGTAAAATGGGAGTGATAATTCCTAAGTGACAGGATAATTTTTGAAATGTAATAGACAGTGGTTGTGAAAGTGCATAACAGAGTGACTGTGGCATAGAATCCTCCCAATGGTATTGGTTGACTCTAAATCAAAATTATTTAAAAATAAATGGCTTGACCCCTTTTCCATTCTGTAGAGTCATTACATTTCCTATGTCCTAACCTTCCAATCTCTCAACAATTTCTATGTCAGATAAGACAATTTCTCTTCCTCTATCTTCTACTCCTTTGCTGCCACCAGTCTTAAGAGTTTGGAAGACATTACTGTAGGTGGCCTATTACCCAATGTCATACTTCTTTGCTAATGCAAGCACAAAACTTAGACACAATCTTGTGAATATTTTTAGTAGAAATAGAAGAATGATAAGCCATAGCTTCTACAAGGGAAGTTTATGATATTGGAAATTTTACTATGTTTGCTACTGTCTCTGTGAGAGTATGGAATGAACAGGGTCTAATACCCTGGAATACCACCTGGCAGTATCTGCTACGAACTACTTTAATCTTCAATTGGTTAATCGGACCAAGTTTTCTTTTCTGGATTTTTAAAATGCTGGATTTCTATTGAGCAACAAATGATGTCTTCAGGTCTCCGTGAAGGGACTTTTTGCATTAATAATACTGTAGTTTGGCCAGGCACGGTGGCTCACGCCTGTAATCCCAGCACTTTGGGAGGTCGAGGCAGGTGGGTCACCTGAGGTCAGGAGTTCGAGACCAGCCTGGCCAACATGGCGAAACCCCGTTTCTACTAAAAATACAAAAATTAGCTGGGCGTGGTGGCACGTGCCTGTAGTCCTGGCTACTCGGGAGGCTGAGGCAGGAGAATCGTTTGAACCCGGGAGGCGGAGGTTGCAGTGAGCTGAGATGGTGCCACTGCACTCCAGCCTGGGTGACACAGCAAGACTCAGTCTCAAAAAAAACAAAAAAAGGCCAGGCACGGTGGCTCACACCTGTAATCCCAGCACTTTGGGAGGCTGAGGCGGGCAGATCGTGAGGTCAGGAGATTGAGACCATCCTGGCTAACACGGTGAAACCCCGTCTCTACTAAGAAGACAAAAAATTAGCCGGGCGTGGTGGCAGGTGCCTGTAATTCCAGCTACTTGGGAGGCTGAGGAGGGAGAATGGCGTGAACCTGGGAGGCAGAGCTTGCAGTGACCGGAGATCATGCCACTGAACTCCATCCAGCCTGAGCGACAGAGCAAGACTTAGTCTCAAAAAAAAAAAAAAAAAAATACTGTAGTTAAATGTGTAGCCAACCCTTCTCCCCAAAAACAACAAAAAAATTAAAAGTTCCAGATAGATTTGAAAGTTCACAAACAGACTCCTAAAGAATTAAATGACAAGGGAGATTTAAACTACCACTTTCTTAACCTTTTAAGCATATTCTTTGGGGGAGTAGATGGATGTAGGTTCAAGAGGATTTTTACAGCTCTTATGAATTTAGAAAGCTATTAAAAGCTCCTCTTTTCAGTGCGTTGCCTTTGTTGCAAATCATCCATCTCTTTGGTCTGTCCTGCATTGTGGTTTTGCAAAAGAAATGCAACTGACATTACAAAGCTGTTTTATATACTGCAGCACACTGTATTATTATTAATTGAAGAAGAAAACATGCTTTGGTTAGAAGATTAGTTTCCTGTTTTGTAATTGTATCACCATTGATCTTTTAATTGTTCCAGATGAATATTTCATCTCCTTGTCTCATTCCTGTCTCCTTATTCTTTGTAAATTTGATCTAGCCATTAGTAATATTCTCACTACATTTCCCTAGATATGATCTGTGCTTTTCAATTCAATTTGATATGTTCACAGTAGTTTTCAATTCCTTTTTCAACACAATTCATAAAACTCCCCATTCATGTCAAAGAAGAACAAGGAAGGGATAAACCCAACTGTTTAGGCCAGATAGTGAGAAATCAGATGACAGGAAAAAAACGCAGAACCATTCAACTCCTATTTTGTTTCTTCCTTCTCTATCAAGGAGAATGATCTTTAAACTAGATGGAGTATGATAACTATGCTTAAGGGAATCAAAGCCCAATTGGTGGTATAGTAAAAGTACCTGCTGCTTTAAATGACTTCAAGCCTTTAGGCTAGACAAATCACATCCCAGAATTCTGAGAGAACTGGAAGATGTTGATGTAGAACTATTTTCAGTTATTTTTGCAGAACCACAGGGAATAACAATGGTGCTGGAGAACTGAAGAGAAAATCCACTTCCTGTTGTCCAAAAAATGGGGAAAATATAAGTGATTGCTATCATTGTTGAACTTCAATAAACTTCCACAATAGAAGTTTAAATCATTGATGAGCATAAACAGCAAAGAAGGTGGTGACCTGGGCAACATAGCAAGACCCTGTCTCTACAAAAAAAAAAAAAAAAAAAAAAATCAGCTGGGCCTTGTGGCATGCGCCTGTAGTCCCAGCTACTCAGGAGGCTGAGGTGGGAGAACTGCTTGAGCCCAGGAGTTGAAGATTACAGTGAGCTATGATTGCACCACTGCACTGTAGCCTGGGTGACAGAGTGAGATACTGTCTCAAAACAAAAACAAAAAGCATAAAGAAGATGATGAATTCACTAGAAATTGGGCCTCCTATAATAAGTGTATTTTTTTCTCTGGGTTTCTAGATTAAGAGATGAAGGGAATTATGCGAAAAAGGATGGTGTGTAGAGGATTACAATGTGTTAGGTATAGTTAAGATTTTCTTGTGGGAAACATTGAGAAAAGTAGGAAATGGGAGTTTGTAACAAATCAATTTCTGTTTGAGGAAAGGAGACTAAAACACATGAAACGTCTAGGGAACCACTGAAGTGTTCATATGTACAGAGGGACAATAAGAACAATCCCTGGTGGATTGATTAGGAAACATTAAAAAAAGAGAGGGAGAATTTGAAATGATGGATAGATGCTACTCAAAAGACTAAAATGGGGATGAAGAAAAAGGATATCCAAAACAAAGAGAGTGACATCATGGCCACTAATGGTACTTATGACACACTTCCTTGCCCTTATGTGTGTTCACATCTTATTGTAAGAGTGTCAGTCTAACAAAGGGAAGCACTTTTTCTAATCCTTTTAATTACTCTATTTATAACAAAATTAGCCTGCCTGATTTTGAAATTGCCTACCTTTTGAAATCCTATTTTAATTCCTTTTACCTCCTTCAGATACAAAAAGACAAATTTTTCCCTAATCCATTTAAGGATGTCTATTTACCAAAAGAGCAGGCAAAACGATTCTGAAATAAAAAGGACTTCATATAGGAGATCTGAAATTAGTACTAAATTCTCATGGGCAAATATGTAGGGTTTTTTCAGAGAATATTAATTTTAAAAATAAAATGGTCATTACATTTAATTCTGTGCATTTCTTTGGGAATAAATAAATATGTTAAAAGTTCACAGGCTTCTTCCACTCCATCTGGAGAAATTTTGAAAGAAATTTTATAAACTGTTTCAGCTGGATTATATGGTTCTGGAGAACAAGAAATGTTACCTTTTTCTTCTTGTATTTTCTACAATACCTTATAACCTATCTTTGTTTGCAATAGGCCCTTATCAAATATGTGTAGAATGAATAAAACATGATATGCTATTATAGGCTGAGACTAAAAGATCTATCCCTAACAATAGTGGTGTACAATTTTTTATGGGGGAGATGGATTGAGAGCAACATAAATATCTATATAAAATAGATTAAAGTGCAGCGGCTATGGTTGAGTTTCTAGATGTCTAAGGTCCTGAAACAGCTCTTCAATTGCATTTCTTCTCTGTTACCCTCAGCCATTTACTTAGGGGCCTAAAGGGCTTTGAGGAATTTCAAGATATCAGTAACATAAGATTTGGAGAATTGTATCATGTCGGACAAGCTGGATTAAAGGATTGGTAGCAAATAATGAAACATGTCAGCAGCTTAAAATGAAAAGTGAAAAGGTTTATTTCTCACTACATCGTATATTCGTTGTTCATTGGAGGTCAGCAAGGGGTGTCAGCATGTATTAGTCACACAGAGACCCATACTGATGAAGACTATATCTTGAAACCTGCTTCCTCATGCATAGAGGCCGGGGAAAGAGAAGATGCGAACTACACACATGCTTTTGCTAGGAATTGCTATTTTGGCTACATTTAATTTCCCATGGCCCTGCTACCACATGAGTTCAAGTGGGCAGAGAAATTTCATCTGAGAGAACTGACACATTTGAGAACTGCCCTAATGATACCATAGAAATATTCCCCAAATCTCCTGTTGCCTCACTAATAAATTATCTCTGGTTCATGAACTTATATAAATTATCTGTTAATAGGGTTACAGATTTAACCTGTATAAGATCATAGAAAAATAAGCTCATGCATTGCTTACACTATCTTTAAATAGTCTTCTTTTTATATGTTGGAAGATATCTGTTTCAGGTTAAAAGGCTTCAAGCATTACAAATTGAGAGAACAAGTTCTTGTCTCTTCTTCATCGTATTTATTTTTAAAGATTGATGTCATATTGCTCCTCAACTTTTGTCTTACAAACTTGAAATGATGTGTATTAAACAAATGTGACATACTTGCTATGTGAAAAATATTATGAAAAAATATTATATAATTCATTCTAGTAGGGTAAATAGCTAAAATTCAGAAAATATAAAATTAAGAAGTTAAATGGTAAAGGCTTCAGAGGTTATGGCTGTGTCCAAAGTCAGAAAAGAGACCCCACAAAATGAGGCACCAAAGATAGTCTAGAATTTGAATAGGTATGTTTATCCATATAAATGTGTTAAACAAAGGGGTCATCCATTTTTCTAATTCCCACTTGATAGAAACTATTGAAATAAATTGGCTTCACTCTATGCTGACAATAATATGCCTTCGCCAATGTTGTTTACTCAAAAAATGGAAACGAGCATTCCCTATGCCCAGAGTGTTGCGGGTATTTTTCAATAAATAGAAGGCCTTTTGGCCAAGTTTTCCAAGTTTTTGGGACAAGTTGGACCAGTAGGTGATGGTAGTCTACGTCTGACTTTTATAATCTCTTGCCCCAGCATCCTGTAATTGCCAGTCATTAACAAAGAATCCAATGGGTTTGGAGACTCTGGCTCCTTCCTGAAGTATCTAGTTGAACCTCAGCACAGCAAAGTTCTTCATAACTTGCATGAGATAAGTATACCTAAAGCCTCATGAAAGAGTAAAGGAGAGGGAAGGCTTCATTTAGGAAGCTTCTTTAGCTGTGTGTGTGTTTGTGTGTGTGTGCATGCACAAGTGTGTGTGTGCATGTGCAAGTGTGTGTGTGCATGTGCAAGTGTGTGTGTGTACACAATGTTGGGGAGTATCAAGAGGAAGAAATAGTGACTAGTTTTTATTCTTTATGCATTAAATTTCCTCCTCTTTATAATTTCTATAATTCTTCCAGTTGGCCATTCCTTGATTTTTTCTTCTTCCATGATATCTATTTTCATGAGTTACAACCCCAAAACACACAGAATACTTGAGCTATTTAATTGTCCTTCAATCAATTCCTAACGTCCTTTTATCCAAGGAATATTTTGAAATGTAACTGAAACTCTCTCATGAACTGTTTATGGACAAGAGATGAATTGACAGCTGCTTTTACTCTGTCCCATTGATTGTTTATAAAGCTAGGTTAATAGCTTGTGAGTAAAATTTTGATAATCTGAGCTCTGGATTTTTTCAAACTCTCAAGTAGATACCAGTCAGTTCTGATGAGTGATCTAAACTTGGTTCGTCAATGCACCCTGTATATGTAGTACTCTTTGATTCACTACGTCTGTCTTCTCGGCTCCAAAGATCAAATTAATTTTTCCTGGGTAAACCACAATGACTGAAATCCCTCTCCTCTTCACCTTTCAACAGGAACTTCACTTACTTCTCAATGATTTATAATCCATTATTCCCTATCTACCCTTTTATCTTTGACACACCAAAAAAAACAAAAAACAAAAAACTACTTTTATAGATCATATGTCCTTGCATGTAAAGTTCTTAAAATGTTTTTTAGATCTTCTTAATTTTATCTTTTCCCCTACCTTGCTCTAGGCTTTTTTGGAGAGACATGATCAATTAAAAAAAGTCTCTAGCTCCTATGATGGTTCATATGACCTCTTCCCATGTGCCAGTTATCCATATATAATTTATTAGACAGCTGTTTAAAAATATTTGTATTATTATGATGCCTATAACTTAATTTGAAAAACTTCAACTTAAAGACAGTGATATTTAAGTATAAATGGTTTATGCTGCACTGTAGGGACAATCATTTGGTTAATCAGGAATTCACACTGGCGTTCTAATCAGGAAATGCTCACTCCATAGGGACTACTAATAGCCATTCCATTATCATTATCTTTGATCAACACCAAAGGCAATTACAGTTAGCAAAATGAAAGAAGTGGGTTTTCATTGGTGAAATTAGTGGCCTGTTTATTAGTATAATGGATTTTAGAAGTGGGCTCTCACTGGTAAAATAAGTGGAATTCAAGGTATATAGATTAGTTAGACTATCACCAAGATAGCCTTGCCTAGGCTTTATCTCTAACCCATCTGTGTCCACGCATGAAGGAGATTTCTAGGTTCTTATTGCTAACTATGAAGGTAATGAAATCATTTATTTGGAATATTGCTATAGTTATTTCAAGTGATTTATCATACAAGGTATGGTCTAATTGTGTCAAAAGACAGAGATCTGTGAATTTGTCAATTTATAGAAAGATTGTATAAGTGACTTTTGCTTGCTTGCTTGCTAATAAATATTAATAAGTATGTAGAGGGGTGGCAGAATTCGAAGGGAAACTTTTTAAAGTATAATTTTGTGTCAGAGCTATGGGAGGACCAGCACAGACTTTGACTGCTGATGGCAGTGATTTTCTACCCATATACACAAATACTTCTGTTGGATGAGGCTGGTTTACGGCACTTACCTTGCTAATTCCTGGTAAAATGTTTCTGAAGATTTTCCAGACGGATTTTGAGACAGTCACCAAGCTTTTTAAAGAGTATTTACCAAAATCTCTTTTCAGATATTTCTTAAGTAAATTTAACGTTTACTTTAGTTTCTTCTTATCAAAATAAATTTGAACACACTGGTGAAGAATAATTTGTGATGTTTAACTGTAGGCAGGAGATTGCAAGGTTTTTTGTTTTGTTTTGTTTTTAAATATTTAATTGACAAACAATAAATTGTATATATTCAGGATTTAAAGCATGGTGATTTGATAACATGTCAGGGTTTAAAGCATGATGATTTGATAACATGTAGATGTGAACTGATTACCACAATCAAATTAATTAATATATTCATTACCACCCGTAATTAGCATTTGTGCCAGGCGGCTGGGGAGTGGGGACACTTAAAATCTGCCCTTTTAGGCCGGGCGCGGTGGCTCACGCCTGTAATCCCAGCACTTTGGGAACCCGAAACGGGCGGATCACGAGGTCGGGAGATCGAGACCATCCTGGCTAATACGGTGAAACCCCGTCACTACTAAAAATACAAAAAATTAGCTGGGTGTGTTGGCGGGCGCCTGTAGTCCCAGCTACTTGGGAGGCTGAGGCAGGAGAATAGCGTGAACCCGGGAGGCGGAGCTTGCAATGAGCCGAGATCCTGCCACCGCACTCCAGCCTGGGCGAAAGAGCAAGACTCGGTCTCAAAAAAAAAAAAAAAAAGCTGCCCTTTTATTAAATTTCAAGTAAACAACACAGTATTATTACTATCGTCACCATGCTGTACATTAAATTCCCTGAACTTATTCATCTTATAACAGAAAGTTTATGCCCTTTGGGCAACACCTCATTTCCTTTACCCCATCCCATGGCAATCACTGTTCTATTCTCTGCTTCTATGAATTAGACTTTTTTAGATTCCACGTATAAATGAGATCATACAATATTTGCCTTTCTGTGCCTAGCTTCTGTCACTTAGCATAATGTATTTCAGGTCTGCGTATGTTGTCATATACGGCAGGATTTTCTTTTTTTAAGACTGATATTTCATTTTGTGTGTGTGTGTGTGTGTGTGTGTGTGTGTATTTGTTCATCCACGCATCTATTGATGAGTGGTTGTATCCATATCTTGGCTTCTGTGAGTAACACTGCAATGAGCATGGGAGCTCAGATTTCTCTTTGAGATACTGATTTTAATTCCTTTGGTTATATACCCAGAAGTAGGATTGTGGGATAATATATTAGTTCTATTTTTAGTTTTTTTGACTTCTATACTGTTTTCCGTAATGGCTGTAGCACTTTACGTTCCCACGAACAGTGTACAAAGCCTCCCTTTTTTCCATGGCCGTGCCAATACTTCTTATCTCTTGTCTTTTTGGTAACAGCCATCCTAATAGGTGTAAGGTAATATCTTATCGTGGCTTTGATCTGCATTTCCTTAATTAGTGACGTTGAGCATTCTGTCATATATCTGTTAGCCATTTGTCTTCTTTTGAGAAATGCCCATTCATTTTTTGTACATTTTAAAAATTGTCTTATTTGTATTTTGCTATTGAGTTCAATGAGTTCATTATGTAATTTGGATATCTGCTCCTTAACAGATGTATGATATGAAAATATTTTCTTTCATTCCACAGTTGTCTCTTCACTCTGTTGTTTCCTTGCTGTACAAATGATTTTCAGTTTGATGTAATCCCATTTTTATATTTTCGCTTTTGCTGCCTATACTTTTGGGGTTATATCTGAAAAATTACTGCCTAAGCTAACACCATAGAGCTTTCTCCTGTGTTAGTTTTAAAGTTTCAGATCCTAACTTTAAGTCTTTAATCCATTCAAAGTTGATTTTTGTGTATGGTGTGAGAGAAGGGCCTAATTGTATTCTTCTGCAGTTTTATCAGTGCCATTTGTTAGAAAGACTGTTCTTTCCCCATTGTGTGTTCTTGACACCTTTGTTGAAAGTCAATTGACTGTAAATGCACGGATTTATTCCTGGGCTCTCTTTTCTGTTCCATGTGTTTTTATGCCAACCGTGCTGTTTTGGTTACTATGGCTTTGTAGTATATCTTGAAGTCAGATAGTGTGATGCCTCTAGGTTTGTTATTTTACTCAGGATTCTTTTGGCTATTCATGGTCTTTTGTGGATCTGTGTCAATTTTAGGATTGCTTTTTCTATTTCTGTGAAAAATACCATTGGAATTTGTATAGAAATTGCATGGAATCTATAGATTATTTTGAGTAGTATGGATATTTTAATAATATGAATTCTTCTAATTCATGTATATGGTATATATTCCCATTTATTTGTGTCTTTTTCAATTTATTTCATCAATGTTTTATAATTTTTAGTAAACAGATCTTTCACCTCCCTGGTCAAATATATTTCTAAGTATGTTACTCTTTAGGATGCTGTTGAAATGACATTGTTTTCTTAATTTATCTTTTGGATAGTTCCCTGTTAGTGGAGAGAAACACAACTAATTTTTGTATATTGATTTCGTATCCTGTAACTTTACTGAATTTGTTTTTTATTTCTAAGAGGTTGTTTTTGAGTGTGAAAAATTTAGGGCTTTCCATATATAAAATCATGTTATCTATAAACAGTAATATTTTAACTTCTTCCTTTTAAAATCTGATACCTTTTTTTAAAAAAAAAATTTCTTGCCTGATTGCCTTAAGTACAACTTCCAGTACTATGTTTAATAGAATTGGCAAAAGTGTACACACTTTTCTTATTCCTGATTGTAGAGGAGAAGCTTTCAGCTTGTCATCATTGATTATGGGGTTTGTGGGCTTCTTATATATGGCCTATATTATGTTGTGGTACATTCCTCCTATACATAATTTGCTGAGTATTTTTATCATGAAAAGATGTTGAATTTTGTCAGTGATTTTCTGTATTTATTGAGATAATCATATAGTTTTTGTTTTCCATTCTGTTAATGTGGTGTAGCACATTCATTCATTGACACAGGTTGAACCATCCTTGCATCCCAGAGATAAACCCCACTTTATCATAGCACATGATCCTTTCAATTAGCTTTTGAAATCAGTTTACTAGTATTTTGTTGAGGATTTTTATATGTATATTTATCAAGAATATTGGCCTATATATGTTTTTTTCTTGCAGTGCCCTTTTCTGACTTTGTTATGTGGGTAATGCTAGCCTTGTAAAATGAGTTTGGAAGTTTTCTTTATTATTCAGTTTTTGGAAGAGTTTGAGAAGGATCAGAATTAATTCTTCTCTAAATGTTTGGTAGGAATTCACCCATGAAGCTGTCTGGTCCTTAGCTTTTCTTTTTTGGGAGGTTTTTGATTACTGATTTAAAGGAGTTGCAGTTCATCATGTTCATGTTGTGGTCACTATCACTCAGGTTTTATTTATATAGTTTTTCTGATTCCCAATAAGGGTTATTTTTGAACCAATCCCATGTTTTCTGATTGCATATCTTTCTCTGTTTTATACTTTTTGCATTATCATGTTGCTTCTCAGAAGAGACTACACTATGTCCATGCATATTTTCAGACACTCCTTTATTCTTTCTCTTTTTCTCTTTTTTATATCCTAAAATATGTGAGTTTCAAATATGTAAAATAAAAAATGAAATTTTGTAAACCATTGCATTCTCTTATACTCTTTGGCTATTTTTAAAACTTTCAACTGAAATTACTTCCTCAAAGAAAATTTGGAACAGTTTTATTTGTTTGAATATTTTGAAAAAAAAATGTCTAGCAGTGTAGTTTGCTTCTTGAAGAAGTAAAATAAACTGAAATATTTTAAAATGATACTTCATGCTTTTCCTTTCCAAGTATAAGAACACAAAATTTTGGACACAGATTCTTTTCTAAGTTCCAGGAGCTTTGGTTCAATTAGCAACATGGTTTTTGTTTATCTGTTTATTTTATTTTGTTTAACTTGGTCTCCAAGGGTGCTAATATACTTGTAGCAACCACAAGGAAAATAGAGTAATATTACTTCCTTGGAGAGGTAGTTCTCATTTTTTACCTTTTTCATCATTTAATAAACTAAAGTGGGGAAAATGTATTGTAGTACAGTATGACGAGGAATTTAGAGTAGTCTTTAATATCATAGTGACTTTTTCAGATAGATCTTATTAAAGTTTTTTTCTCTTCTTTTAAGTTAATCTAATTCTTGGCAATGGAAACTAGTGATCATTAGCCCCATCTGATTTGGTCTTAAAGATTTATAAGGGTGAGTGGGGATGAGAATTGCCATTAGTGTTAGAGTAATTTCAGGGACAAATTAACCTATTCCTGATCTATAGCAATATGCAAGAATTCCGTGAACTGCAGAGTTCCTCCAATAAACCAGTGTCTATGTCTCCAATATCATGTACGTTACATCTCTATCTCTCAAAGCTGAATAGAGGTGTAGGAGGTAAAGACAACAAATAAAGACCCTTTTTAAAATTTTACTCTTTTATCAACCAGACTAAAATGTCAGAGAACCTATTTTTGAGAATGTAGTTGATAATTTTTTAATAAGTAAAACTTAGTTAAATGAAGATTGCCAGAGGATGAATATTTTTATTTTGCCCTCAATTCTATGTAATGCCAAGCTGCAGCTCATGGCCACAAATCATATATGTACATCTATAATAATGATAAAAAAATAGCTAAGTTTTCTTGGCCACTTCATCTGTGTTGGGTGCGATGCTAATTACTTTATCAAAATCAGGATATTTAATTCTCTCAGGAGTTCAAATGAACATTCCTGTTTTCCACAATCTTGAGTTGAAGAGACTGCTTCTCCAAAATATTAATTAATTTGCCCAAGGATATACAATAATAAGTAGGGAAGACTTTGCATTCAAGCTGTGCAAATTCAGAATCTGTCCTCTTAACTATTAGAATATCCATCAAGTCTGTTGAAAAATATAGTTAGCCTCCAAGTCTTCCCCCAGCTACTGCTGAGTGTTTCTGACAGTGCTGTCTCATTGGCTTAGGAAAAAGTCCTTCTTTAACTCCAGCCTCTCCTGTGCTCCACACTGGATGCTGGTCATCATGAGAGTGCTATTCCATTGGGCTTAGCTTTCCTGGGATTTCCATCAACTTAGGATGAAACAACCCCTGGACCATGCCCTCCTCCTTAATTCTCACATTGCACAAAGGAAAGTGGAACAAAAGCCTTTTTGTCTGTGTTTAAATATCATCAACAATCCCAACTGAGCTGTGTTTTTATACCAAATCCTACTAATTTATTTACAATTTCTTCAGTTGACTGAAAACAAAAAATTAAAAACTAGGCCTGTACATTTGCTGAAGTTTTTGACTACTGTGTCCATTTTCCTGTGAAAAATGTTCACACAAGAACACGTATATATTTACTTAAAAAAAAGCAATAGTATACAGGTAAACTGAATTGTTAGTGCATACTTTGTATAAAGGAAATATTATCTTAAGAATATTATTATTATAATATCTTGGTTTAACGCATCAGCTCAGAAATCTCCTACTTAAAAGCAGTGCGGCCAGTGACAAACTGAAATTCCCCTAAGCTTTGGTTTCTTCATCTGTCCAATGTCTATACAAACTGTGGAGGCATAGTGTCATGATTAAGTGAGGCATTTTATTTAAAGCCTCAGTAAAATGCCCTACACTTAGTAAGCCTTAGTTATTAGAGGTACTGGTAGTTAAAGATAGTCATACTCAATTTACATTTAGAAAACAAAACAGTTAAGTTTTCAGTCAGAAGTTCGTGTTACATTGTTTTTGGTTTTTCTCCAAAAACAATGAATACTTGTTTTCAATATGATATGCTCAACTGTGTTGGTTTTCCAGCACAAAGAGACAGTCTGCGTTAGACATAAAATTAAGTTCCAGTCTTAGACGTTAAAAATTGTTAGCAATTTTTTATTTTGAAGTTCTTTCAAACTATTAACAAAAATCCTACTTTCAGCTAGAATATGTCTTCCTCCCCCAATACATACAAAAATATACACATAAATTTATACCTAATTTGAATGAAAAATAACATCCCTATTGATATTTATTTTCTCATGTCTCTTTCTTTTTTCTTTCAAGGATGTAAAAACTATCGTCCTCATGTCTTTCTATCATGGGTATACAAATATGTGTGTTGCTGTGCTGTCTAAAGATAAAATGTGTACGTGGACCAACACATGTCGTTCCTACCATGTCATGATTATATAACAACTATTACTTATTATTATTAGTGTTTGATATTTCAGTGCAAGAAACAAGGGAGTAAGGTTTTTGCTTTGTTTCTGTATACCCAATACCTAAAACAGCATATACTTATAATAATTAGTAAGTATTTGTTGAATGAATGGATGAATAATGAATTTGTTCATTTATTTTTTAGTTTTGTCAATAACATCTGATTTTTAAATAATCTACAGCTAATCAAATTGATGGGAAACTTGCATTAAAAAACTGTAAAGTGTATTTTATTTTTAAATACCCTCTCACTGCTATGAATTTTTAATACAGTAACCCTGAATTCATAGTGAAAATTGCTCTCTCACAAACACACATATACTCATATATACAGACATATACCTTTACACCTACCAATTTATACATGTAAACTTTGTGAATTGCATTGAATTTTTTCTATGATCTCTTCTAATTTTGGTGTTCTCCTTTATTTACTCACTGTGTATGCTTTGAGAATAGTTTTTAATCTATGAATTTGTTAGAAGTCAGTTTTCATTCATGAATTAGTATCAAATTCAAAGGTTTATGACATGCCTCTGCAATAATACTTAAGTATACTTAGAAAATATTTAAATTAGGCCAGGCATGGTGGCTCACGCCTGTAATCCCAGCACTTTGGGAGGCTGAGGTGGGTGGATCACGAGGTCGGGAGATCGAGACCATTGTGGCTAACACAGTGAAACTCCATCTCTACTAAAAAATACAAAACATTAGCCGGTAGTGGTGGCACACACCTGTAGTCCCAGCTACTGAGAAGGCTGAGGCAGGAGAATCGGCTGAACCTGTGAGACAGAGGTTGCAGTGAGCCGAGATCACGCCACTGCACTCCCGACTGGGTGACAGAGCGAGACTTTGTCTCAGAAAATAAATAAATAAATAAATAAATAAATAAATAAATAAATAAATAATTTTGCCAACATCTGAAAATTATGTAATATCATTGAAGTGATTGTAAAGTCTCTGATCACAGAGGCCAAGTTTCTGTTTTATAATGACATATATCCAGTGCCTATTTGTCGAGTGAATGAATAATTAAAAGAGCAAACGAAAAGTACTGAAAGAAATACACCGACACAGAAATACATGATTGATTAGAGCAGCTAGGAACATCAAAGTTAGCAAATAAATAATTTTACTTCTTTTCATAATTTCCAAGAAAAGTATAAATCTTACAACTTAAATAAGTAAGTCATAGTTAGGAACATGCTGTTTTATCTTGCCACCTCCAGAATTATACTTTGAAAATGACTACAACTGTGAGATATATAGCTAAATGAGCTATAGAAATAGAGAAGAAATTGAATTTCTCTAGTTTATTTACTCAAACAAGGAGTAAATAGCTTTGGAAATGAAAACTGTCTTGAAACAGATCTAGTTTCCATTTGGGATTGTTTTCTAAATCAGCTTCAGTTTTAGCCTGTCATTTCCAGACTGATATTAGATTTCAGTTCATTAGCTTTACTTAATAATTTGCATAATCTTGGCTGAGTTGAAAGTTCTGGTGTGTGTGTGTGTGTGTGTGTGTGTGTGTCTGTGTGTGTGAATGCTTTGTTATTTTTAATTATCTTGTGGTGAAGTGTTTCTCTTGATCTCTTGATGAGAATGTGCAGAAAGATGTTAGATTGGTATAAGTATTTTGTAGGGCACATAAAACACAAACCAGATAACAAATTCAGCTAAAGTATTTTGAAAAAGAATAAACAATATTCAAAAATGATGCAGAGTTAAAAACACACCTAAAAAACACTGTCATAATAAGCATGCCTTTCCTTGTTTCCATACCCTTGTCTTACCACAACACTTACAATATAGTATGGGATCAACATATGTGTTGAATTTTATTTAATTTCAAAGTACTTATAATTCACAATTGTAATACACTAAGAAAATATAATGATTTGTGACTAAGTGGTGCTGGTAGAGACATTTAAAAAATAAATGGACTAATAGACCATGTTATATGATTATAATATTTAATATTGTAAAGATGTCACATTTCCAAAAATTTATATATTGATTTAAAGCATTTTAAATTAATATCACAATATGTTTTTGATTTGTGTGTGAAAAGTGATTGGCTTATTCTAAGATTTTATATGAAAGTACAAAGAGTCAATAAAAGCCAAAAAGTTCTTGAGGAAGAACAAGAATTTGAACATATTTGCCCTACCAGCCAGCATGACATTTAGTATTTAAGGAAGTGTGGTACTGGCATACAAATTGAGGATATAGACTTTGATATGAATATAGATAATGAAAGAGAATTAAGAGCCAGTATATAGATACAAGTATATGTAGAGACTTATAGATAATAGAGGTGGTTCTTATGAGATGTTGGGAAAGGGTAGGCTTTACAATCAATGATTCTAGAAATATTAAAAAATGTAACTAGATGCAAATCTCAAAAACTGTACAAAAACCAATTCCACATAAAGATCTAAATAAAGAAACAAAATCTATATAATATTAGGAAATAAAAAAGGTGAATATCTTTATGACCTTGGGTTAGGAAAAAAAAATTCTTAACCAGACATAAGAATTATTATCTATAAGGGGGAAAATGGTAAATTCATCTACCTTAAAATTGAAAAATTCTGTTTAGCAAGAAATCACAGGTGTACAGCTATGAATTATATATAAAAATCTGCAAAATACCAATTACTAAATATTATCATTATTCTGCATGTCTGGGAGTGCAGTAGATGGGCCAGTGGATGTTGGTTGAGGAATAAAATGACATAGATATTTCTAAATAATTATATATTTCATGAAATTTATTTTAATTACATTATATTTGCAACATTACTAATTACACTGTTGAAATAAAATTGTAATAGCATTAAGCTTTATTACTAATAATGATCTAAAGGATTAAAAGCATGATTACTTTCCAAATTTTAAAAAATTGGCTATATTTTTTCATCAAAAATTTAAATTTCATATACAGTGAAATTTGTTTACATATGAAATTAGTTTACACATGTTTAAAATAATATATTCTTTAAAATATTTCAATTATTTATTCAATTAAAAAATACCAATTATGTATTTCAACATTTTCAATAAAAATTATCTTAATAAAGCTGAACATGCTTAATATTCTTGAACATTTTATTAAATCTGATTAAATATTTTCAAGTGTAAAATCTGTTTGCAATTCGGATGTTTAGTGTCCATCTCATTGTCAGTGTAAAGATATACTTCACACATACTACCAATAGACACTCACATGTACATAAATTTAAGATTAAGGTCCATTATTTAATACTGTAAGATCATTCTTAGCCTGCATGTGTAAATCTTGGGCATACTGCACAACTTTTTGAATACCTAGGAACAACAAATTGGAACATAGAACAAAGAATAAAACTGCATGCTGGAGCATTGCTGGAAAATAATGCTGCATTATGTAAGAATCTATTGCATTATTGCTACTTGAAAGGAAGATTTGACTATTTGATTAATTTGTTTCTTCTTTTACCTAAATGCTTTATCTATTCAAACACTTTATGAACTCAGAAGCAGGTCTGACTCACACAAGTCTTGATGGCATTCAAAATTAACTACCTTTTGTTTCAAGAAGTTAAGGCAAGATATGAGAAGTATTTCCGTGGGGCCTGATGATGTTACTTATGAGAGTGAATGTTTAAAGTTAGGAGTTGCACTATAGCAGCTGTGAATGTAGATCCTGGTTGAGAATTGCCCATAATTTATCTAACAAATATTTTATGTGAGTATTTGTGATATGAAGGGCCTCCTGATGTGTGAAGTTATAGTTTGTATTGCCCTAAGATCCAGGCAAGAAATGCTTCTGCAGACCTATAAAGATAACTATAAACTATAACTTCCCCTCCATCAACACATTCCTTTGTGTTTGCTGGAGTTGATGGGGTTGTAGAATGCATTCATATTGCAATACGATATGTGTTTCTGTACTCTCCTGCCATGAGTTTGAGTGAATTTTCAGAGTGCGTGGTAGAAATATTCCTGGAAGGCATTTCTACATCATTCGTTGAAATTACTGTCAACCACATAAGTAGAACTCACTAAACGTAAACTTAATGCATTCCCAAATTTACTTCCTCTAAGCCAGATTCTGTCAAAAACAATGTTCTGTCCAATTCTTGCATGATAGATACATCAACATTTTAAAAGCTCTGAAATATTATATAAAAGATGCAAAAGATAAACCCAAATACAAACAAGATTTCAAAAATTTCGTCAAACTATTGATAAGGCCCAGAAATGCCATTTTAATTGAAATGTTCTAAATTGAAATAATACAAAGGAAAATTTGTAGAAATAAAAATTGATATATATCAAATATATTATCTTTCATCATCTTGACTTTTATTGGTTAAATAACAGAGAATACTGACATTAATGTCATAGATTATGAAATATAATTTATAAAGATGAATGATAAAATCAACAAAAAGTTATCTGCAAGCCAATTGTAATAAAATATCAGACTATATCAAAGCAGGAATTTATTTGGAGAAAGTTAAATAACAATATAAATAATGGATACATTTTGAATGTTTGATAGTCAGTGACAAGGAATGTGACTTAGGAGGACATGAGAAAAATATCTAGATTTCTTGCTAATTTGACACCAAACACGAATATCAATGAAATAACACAAAGAAAAATATGCCACTCTAAGGAGTCATTGATATCAAACCAGTTAGAGAATAATCGATTCTAAGGATGCTTAAGATTAGACATAGCAGAAGATAGCTTCAAATGTTCTGATATTTTTCAGCTCATTTATGACAGAACTTGGTAGAGAGGTTTTATATAACATTGTGAATTATAAAGTGAAGACGAAATATATTTTTCTGCAGTATGTTATAAAATAATACATATTAAAAATAAAAAGTAAATAGTTTTCATTATTTAACAAATAAGATAAATATGTAACAAAAGTAAACACTAATGGAAACAAGTTTTAATCAACTATTTTAGAAAAAACTCGATTGCCTTTTAATTATCTCAGTACAAAATTTGGGAAATCAGTTTTGAAGGAAAAGCCAAGAAGAATGCTGTTGCAAAAATGTAATAGAATATACTATAGAAATCTGTTGTCAGTTGTATTCTGTCTCTCACTTTTTAATTTTATTTTCAGTTTCAGGGTACATGTGCAGAATGTGCAGTTTTGGTACATAGGTAAACATGTGCCATGGTGGTTTGTCACACCTGTCAACCCATCACCTAAATATTAAGCCTAGCATTCATTAGCTATTTTTTCTGATGCTCTCCCTCCCCACATCCCCCCTTCCTGCTGATAAGACTCATGTGTCATTCCCCTCCCTGTGTCCATGTGTTCTCATTGTTCAGCTCCCACTTGTGAGTGAGAACAAGTGGTGTTCGGTTTTCTGTTCCTGCCTTGGTTTACTAAGGATAATGGCTTCCACCTCCATCCATGTCCCAGCAAAGAATGTTAGCTCATTCCTTTGTATTGCTGTATAGTATTCCATGATGTATATGTGCCACATTTTCTTTATCCAGTCTATCATTGATGGCATTTGGGTTGATTCCATGTCTTTTCTGTTGTGAATAGTGCTGCAATGAACATATGCATGCATGTATCTTTATAATAGAATGATTTATATTTCTTAGAGTATATACCCAGTAATGGGATTGCTGGGTCAAATAGTGTTTTTTGTCCTAGGTCTTTGAGGAATTGCCACAATGTCTTCCACAATGTTTGAACTAATTTACATTTCCATCAACTGTGTAAAAGCATTACTATCTTTCCACAGCCTCACCAGCATCTTGTGTTTCTTGACTTTTTAATGATTGCCATTCTGACTGGTGTGAGATGATATCTCATTGTAGTTTAGATTTGCATTTCTCTAATGATCAGTGATATTGAACTTTTCTTCATATGTTTTTTGGCCACATGAACATCTTTTTTTGAGAAGTATCTGTTCATGTCCTTTGCTCACTTTTTAATGGGTTCATTGATGAGATATAATTAAACTAAGTATCTTCTGCACAGCAAAATAAATTATCATCAGAGCAACAGACAACCTACAGAATGGGAAAAAATTTTTGCAACCTATCCATCTGAGAAAGGTCTAATATCCAGAGTCTATAAGAAACTTAAACAAATGTACAAGAGAAAAAATAAATGACCCCAATATCATAAAGCATTTCCCCTATGTTTTCTACTAGTAGTTTTATATTTTGGGGCTCCTAAATTTAAGTCTTTAATCCATTTTGAGCTGATTTTGTATATGGTAAAAGATAAGAGCTTAGTTTCATTCTTCTGTATGTGGATATCCAGTTTTCCCAGTATTGTTTATTGAAGAGACTGTACTTTTCCAAATGCCTTATGACTTTGGTTTGGTCAAGAATTCAAAAGCACAGACAACAAAAACAAATCAACAACTTAAGTTACATGAAACTAGAAGACATGGGTATCCAAGTCTCTTCTACAGCAGTGGAAATAGTCAAGAGAATAAGGAGACAACGTACAGAATGAGAGTAAATGTCTGCAAACTGCACTTGTGACGAGGGGTTAATATCCAGAAAATATAAGGAACTCACTGAACTCAGTAGCAAAAAACAAAACAAAACGAAACAATCTAATTAAAAATTGAGCAAAGGATCTGGAAAGAGTTTTTCCAAAAGAAGACATACAAATCACCAACAGGTACATGAAAAAATGTTTGGCATCACTAATCATCAGGGAAATTCAGTCAAAACTACAATTAGATACCACTTCACCTCAGAGTGGTTATTATCGAAAAGACAAAAAATGACAAATGCTGGTATGGATGCAGAGAAAGGAGAACACTTACATACTGTTAATGAGAATCTAAATTAGTATGGCCATTATGAAAAACAGAATGTAAGTCTCTCAAAAAATTAGAAATACAGCTATGGGATGATTCATCATTTCCACTATTGGGTATATATCCAAACGAAAAAAAATCAATGTTAAAGATATCTGCACTCCCATGTTTATTGCAACACCATTCACAATAGCCAAGATTTAGAATCAAGCTAACTGTCCATCAGTGGATGAATGGGTAAAGAAAATGTGTTATACATACACAGTTGGATACTATTCAGCCATTCAAAAAATGAAATATTGTCATTTGCAAAATCATGAATGAATCTGGAAGATAAAGTGAAACAAGCCAGTCACAGAAAGACAAATACTGCATGATCTCACTCATATGTGAAATCTAAAGAAGTTTATCTCATAGACATAGTGTTTGCCAGAGGCTAGGGAGTGTAGAGGGGAAGGAATCAATAAAGAGACATTCATCAGTGGCTACAAAGTTACAGTTAGATAGACAGAATAACTTCTGTTCTATTGCACAGAAGGGTGACTATGATTAACTATATTGAATTGCACATTTCAAAATAGCTAGAAGAGAGGATTTTGAAAGTTGTATTAGTCCATTCTCACACTGCTATAACATCCCATTACTGGGTATATACCCAAAGGATTATAAATCATGCTGCTATGAAGACACATGCACACGTATGTTTATTGTGGCACTACTCACAATAGCAAAGACTTGGAACCAACCCAAATGTCCAACAATGATAGACTGGATTAAGAAAATGTGGCACATATACACCATGGAATACTATGCAGCCATAAAAAATGATGAGTTCACGTCCTTTGTAGGGACATGGATGAAGCTGGAAACCATCATTGTCAGCAAACTATCGCAAGGACAAAAAACCAAACACCGCATGTTGTCACTCATAGATGGGAATTGAACAATGAGAACACTTGGACACAGGAAAGGGAACATCACACACCAGGGCCTGTTGTGGAGTGGGGGGAGAGGGGAGGGATAGCATTAGGAGATATACCTAATGTAAATGACGAGTTAATGGGTGCAGCACACCAACTTGGCACATGTATACATATGTAACAAACCTGCACGTTGTGCACATGTACCCTAAAACTTAAAGTATAATAATAAAAAAAGAAAGAAATACCTGAGACTGGATAATTTATAAAGGAAAGAGGTTTAATTGACTCACAGTTTCACATGGTTGAAAGGTCTCAGAAGACTACAATCGTGGCAGAAGGCAAAGGGGGAAGCAAGGACCTTCTTCACATGTTGGCAGGAGAGAGAAGCACGAAGAGCAAAGCAGGAAGAACCTCTTATAAAACCATCAGATCTCATGATAACTCACTCACTATCACAAGAACAGCATGGGAGAACTGCCCCCATGATCCAGTCACCTCCCATCAGGTCTCTCCCTAGACATGTGGGGATTATAGGGATTAGAATTCAAGATGAGATTTGACTGGGGACACAAAGCCTAAGCATATAAAATGTTCTCACCACAAAGAAATGATAAATGTATAAAGTGTTGGCTAGGCTAATACTCTCATTTTATTATTACACAATATATATGTGTATCAAAACAGCTCACTGTACTCCATAAATATCTACAATTTGTATGTTAATTAAATAAATAAATACCAAAAACATGGAGAAAGTTTGCAAAGTGGGAGGCAAGTGTCAGATCTCTTTTCTACCAATGTCATTTTATAAAACTTTTTTTTATCTCTTAGGCTATATGAATGACTGCATAACATATTGAGATAGTGTTGAAGTTGGTTTGACGTTAAACAGCTGAGGTAAAATTAAATGAGTTACTACCACACTATATTTTTGTGTTTTGAAGGAATTACTGTAGATTTCTAAAACAACTTACCTACTACCAGCAGGAACTTTCATACTGGAATAATTAGATTATTTCATATAAATATTTCAAAATGTTTTATAACATCTCTGAAACACTAGACTTTTTGAGTTTTTATAGTTAATTTTAATAATTCAGAGGTATCTGAATTATAACAAATTGTGAGACTTTATCTCAATTTTGTTATTGTAGAGAACTTTAAAAGTCTATTTTTATAAGAAAATTTAATACATAAATATAACTTTAAAAATATATTGGCATATGCCAAGAAGTGCTACTCAATAAAAAACCTCTAAAATAAAATGAGAAAACCAGCCACAGTCCCCAAATATGGCTTTAACCTTTGTTTTCTCATTCATGCATCTACTAGTACAGCAGATTCTTATATCCCTGATTTTCCTCCCCCCTTCACCATATGGCTGATCATCTGTTATATGATAATACAGAATGTTCCAGAGTCTACAGGGGAGATGTCTTTGCTGTAGAACACACTGCCCAAATCTCAACAAACCTGGATGAAATGGCTCTTCCTGTGTAAATCACACTTTTCTCTCCTAAAAAAAACAAATCTAAATTCATTCTAATTTGTTCTGTTCACTAGAATAAAAGCACCCTTCTTTCTGCCAAGGTACTTGGCCAATTTCAAGCTTCTATGATGTGTGTATAGGCTAGCATCTTATTCTTTCTTTAGCTTTTCTCATGTGATTGAGAGATTAGTTAAAAGCCCATGGAGGATGCTTTTAAAATACTAAACAATCTGCTGTTTTGCCCATAATGAACTAAATAGCAAATGCTTATAATACTTTTACGCACGTCAGTGTGAAATTAAGCAAGAAACAAAAGTCTAACCCATAAAAGATTTGGAATATATTCAAATTGAGTGTATGAGCATTTTCAGCAACCAATATATATTTGTAAGTTTTGGGGGGTTTTGTTTGAGTTAAGTAGATAGCGATCTTGAGTATAATCAGTGTAAGGACAGCATGGGAAAGCATTTTATTTATCATCCAGAATTGAATAGTCAAACAACAATAAAAACAACCAAAATTAAAAATAACTTCTGACCATGTCTTAAGTTGGAGCATTTTCACGGTGGAGCCGACATTTATATATGATGTCACTATGTAAGCATATGTTGTTAATTAAATTATAATAAATTATTTAATGTATTCAGTTTTATAGATGACTGAAGAACATTCAGCAGTGAAATAAAAAGCTGTATTTAATTTGTTGGCATGAAAATTGTTGATGTGAAATAAAACAAAACAAAAAAGACTCATATCCACACAGAAAATTAATGGAAAATTAACTTAGAAAAGGATTTTGCAATATTTTAACTGTGCTAAAAAGAAGACAAAAACATCTCAATATGCTGAAGAACTTTTGAAAACTTTAAGTTAGAAATCAAAACAGTCTTGAGATATTTGAAGGAATGCCTACTATAGCTATATTCTTTATGAATCATTGTAAAAATATGAAAGATATAATAATACTAGATATGCATTGATATATGTTGTAAGACATAGATACACATTGTAAAAATATGATAGACATAATACTAGAAATAAAGTGTCAAATTATTAGAAGCATTCTAGAATTTTTAATTCACTTTATAATTACAAAAAAGGCTACTTTTTTCAATGACAGTTTTCAAGGAACAGAGAACCATGGACAATAAACAATGGGGGATGTTGCATATTTCCAATGCCATTTCCTCTCCAGAATTTATCATTATTAGCAGTTTGATGATGACCATTTTTTCTCCTATTTTATCTGGATCCTTAAATTTTCAGATGGAAGAATAATAAACAATCCATTTTAAGCTGGTAAAAGTTAAGTTGACGGCAAGCTTCTCTCACTTTTTTCTTCCAGTACAGGTTTCTTGAAATTGTCTTGCTCAGACTTTAGTCCTTCAGATATACATATTTTTTTTACCTCCTGCAGTCTATTCTTTTCAAGAGAATTAATGACATTTTAATTACTAAATGTTCAGTGCTGGTTTCCACCTCCCTTTCACATCGACACGGCTGACTAGTGACCTTTCTTGCTTTCTCTCCTTCATTCTGCATGATTCTAGGCTCTCTTGGCTTTCTTCCTACTTCTACCTACTTCTCTGTCTCTTTTGCTGGCTTGTCCAACTCTAATATATTCTTCCTTTTTCTTTGTTAGTCTACCCATTCTCCTTGAGTAATATAATTAATGCCTCAGGTTTCCACCAAAATCCATGTTTATAACTGCTTTAGAATGCTTCATTCAAATGCTTCAATCTTGGATGATTCCAACTATCCACTTTTCCATGTCTAGAGCCAGGTGGCCAAGAGATTCAAGAGACAAAACACAACAGGCAGATTGACGTCACTATAAATTAATACTTGCCAATCTCATTTGAACCTCATCTTATCTAAAAATCCTATAGATAATTTGTCTATTCTGATCGTGTTGACTCCTTGCAATTACAATTTCAAACCTTCTCCACTGTCTTCAAACTTCCTGTTCGTGCGTTCCCCTTTCATGTTTGCCAGATGGCCTTGTCTCTTAATTTACAGATTTAAAACAACAGCAAACAGCAACATGCTCAATAAAATCTAGCACTTATAATATATTCTGCATTCTTCCAGTTCCAACAGAGGAATTGTTGTTCCTCCTATCCAAAGCCCACGTCTCCAGCTTACTCTGGTCCTGTTTCTTCCTGTCTTCTCAAAAATCTTACTTTATTCATTATATTTTTATATTTCATGTGTGTTTCACTACTTAAAGTGGATCATTCTCAAAATATTTTAAACATGCACAAGTCTCTCTCACTGAAACAAAATTTCCTTTAGATGTAAGCTATCTCATTGTCTTTCTCCTTTTATTTTATAGTCAAACTTCATAGAAGAAAAGATACTACCCTCATTTCCTCTCTTCCTGTTTTATGTTTTCAGTTAAGTCTGGTATCTGCCTCCATTCAGTGCTACCCTGCTTTTAAACTCATCTCCAGATTTTATTGATTCTACTTCCTAGATATCTTTCTCTTATGTTCACTTCTCTCATTTTTTACTATCATCATAGTTAAAGCTTCCATTATCCTTCACCTTAATCACAATAATAGCCCTCAGCTGGTGCACCTACATCCATTTTTGCTTATCTGTATTTCCATGTCTGTAGTGCAGAGTATACTAAAATGCAGATTTGAACTTCTCATTCACAGACTTCAGTCTCACCTCTTTATGCACCCCTTGCACTCTCTGCTTAATATAATTTGATATCTCACTATTTTTAATGATAAATAACATACATTTAACATAGTTTGCAAGCAATTTCAGGATCCAATATCCTACTATACTTCCATATTTTTCTTGTGCCACTCTTGTTCTCGGGTTACAACAAAAAAAAATCATTTACTTCCACAAGACTCCAAAAATGCTCCTACTTTAGGACCTCTGCTCATTCTCTACCCTTTGTCTCAGAGATCTCTTCTCCCACCTTCCAGCTTCTGTTCATCTTTTATATCTCAAGCTTTTCAAATATTCTGCACTCATTGAAAATTCTTTGACAGCTTCCAGTAATGTTTTTTCATACTTTACAAACCTATGTTTGTGTTACTATTTAAGTGTTTTCCTTCTTGAATATGTGAGCCCCAAAAGTCAGAGACTGTTTCTAGTTTTGTTCACCATTGTATTCCCTGTGTCAAGTACAATACCTGGCATAAACTATTTAATAAATAGTAAATGAATTAATAGATGCCACCATGCATTTGTGCATTGGATCCAGGTTTTTATTGACTCTCCTTTCATTTATATTTCTTTTTTACTGTTTTATTTATTTTTTAAAGTTTTATGCAAAGCATATTCATTACAGTACTATTTATAATAGTGAAACAAAATATATATCAAAAATATGGGAAGATTAAATTATGGTAGATTTATACTTACAGTCATAAAATATGCATATAAAACTGTTGAAAAAAATACCAAAAAATTCAGCTGTGATTATCTCTGGACTGTGGCATTATAAGTGCTTCTTATTATTTATTTTTCAGCTTTATTAAGGTATAATTGGCAAATATATTTTTTATATTTACAGTATATAACATGATGTTTGATATATGTATACATTGTAAAATACTTATTACAGTCAAGCTAATTCACATATACATTACTTCACATAGTTATTATTTTCATGTGTGCGCTGAGAACAGTTATGATTTCTCTCTTAGCAAATTTGAAAGATATAGTACAGTGTTATTAATTACAGCCACCATGCTGCACATTAGATCTCCAGAACTTCTTTATGCTACCTAAATGAAACTTTGTGCACCTTGACCAGCATTTTCCCATTTCCCCCACCCATGACTCCCTTTTAAATTTTAAATTGATGTACGTATCAAACTTTTAAAAAATCTGTCTAAATAACATTAATATGTAGTTCAGGAAATACTCTATCCTTTAAAAGATGCCTCGTTGTATGTACTGTTTCTACACAGAATCCTGCAACAATTTAGTCAGATAACCAATTGGTGTAATCTCTCTGTACACTGACTTTTTGAAATACGTCGCAATTAATTCCTTTTTCTTTTGGGAGTTCTGAGATCATAGATTTTGGATATTTCAACATCTTTACTGATTCTATCACTGTTTAAAGAATTTAACTAAGTGACCTAAAAATGCTCCTTTGGACAGCTAACAACAAACAAGAATTTCTTGATTTGCTTCAAAGTTAAAATCGCTATTTTCTCTATTACAGTATGATAGTTACACCTTTCTAAATGCTTGTTGATTAATGTCTAGTAACAAATGCGTTTTATAAATTTAAGGGTCCGTTACTTACTATTACACTACAGAAGACCCTCCTACTACTATTAAATTTTCTAGTTGGGGAAAAAAAAGAAAATATGTACATTAACAGAGACTAATAATTACTTTTGCTTTTCAACCACTATGGAGGTGGTATTTAAGTTTACACTCATATCACCAAAGTAAAATGATGCTTCCAGGTTCAAATAACTTAATGCTAATTTCACTTACCATACGCTGTGATACAAAGTCCAAGAGCAGGACAATCTAAGTTCTGATTTCACTTCTCTGCTATTGTTTTTTCTAAACCCTTTTATGCGGGTTGGCTTCATCTGAATAGCTATTAGCATGATGGTTATAGTAATTCTGATATCACACATACACAACAAAAGTTTTCAGAGGGAGAAAAGAGTTGCCTTATTTTGTGCCTCTCCCTAAGAACCTGGGCATGGTCTCCTCTCTCCTTAATGAGAACTGTAGCACTTGCCCATTCTTAAACCAGTCACTGGCAAGGAAAAGGGGACTGCCATTTTTTGTCTTGGCAAGTCAGATCATACTCCCTGGGAGTGGGTAAGAGATACGGTTTGTAGCACAGCATATTGGAGGATATTAGATATCTGCACAAAAATCAGTCATTGCATAGCAAGGAGCAAGGGGAGGATGTTGGGTGGTCAGTCAAGAATTATTTGTTACAACCAGCATGAATTCACTCATTAATTCTTCATGGAGGACCTACTGTCTTGTGTTTTAAGTGCTGTAATGAGTCAGTGCATGAACACACACCAAAGGGCCCAATCACCACCGGAGGGATCAAAAAAGACTTTCCCAAAAGAAGCACTGCCTTGACTGAGACCTAAATTCTAAGTAGGAGTTAAAGGAACATAGAGTTGATAAAGAACGCTATAGACATAAAACACAATGAGAAAGAAGATTCTGCCAATTCTGACATTTATTCCTTCAGTTTGTAAAAATATCTACTGCATGCCTACTGTGTGCTATGTCAGATTCCAGTCTTGAGATTAGAGTCCCTGCCATTTAGGATTTACAGTGAGAGAAACAGTCAATCAACAGGTAAACGAAAAATAATATAATGTCAATTAGTAATGAATGCCATGAAGAAGAAGCAGGCAAAGAGCCAAACAGCAATGGGAGGTGACACTTTACATCTATGCTTTTCAAGCACTGACATGCACATGAATCACCTGGGATATTACTAATATGTAGATTTTGATTCAGTAAGTCTAGGATAAGATCTGTGATAGATTCTTCATTTTTAATAAGCTCCTGGGCCATGTCAATGCTACTAGCTCATAAATCCCACTTGTGTTTTGAGAATTTAGAGTGAGAGTTGAACAGAGACCTCAGTGAAATGAAAGAGTTTGCTCTTGCTGGGGAAGGAAATTCCACAGGAGAGGGTTACATGCAAAAGCTCAACATAGAAACTGACCCAGAAGGTCAGTGTAGCTGGACACAATGAGTGAGGGGGGAAATGGTAGTAAACTAAGTCACAGGGGTCTCCAGCAGTCAGATCATGAGGAATTTATAGTTCATGTTATGGATTTTCAATGACTCACTGTGATGAGAGGTCATTGCAGGGATGAAAGTATATTGGTCAGAGTTCTCCAGGGAAACAGAACCAATAGATTGTGTGTGTGTGTGTGTGTGTGTGTGTGTGTGTATAGGTGGGTGAGTGTATGTGTGTGGGTGGGTGTAGGTGGGTGGAGAGAGAGGAAAATTTATTTTAAGGGATTGACTTGTACAATTTTAGAGACTGGCAAGCCCAGAATATGCAGGGTAGGCTGGCAGCCTAAGACCCAGGGAAGAGTTGATGTTGCAGCTCCAGTGTGAAGGCAGGCTTTTGGCCAAAAATTTCTCTTCTTTGGGGATGTCAGTCATTTTTCTAGAGCCTTCAATTTATTGGATAAGGCTCATTCACATCATGGAGGGTTATCTGTTTTACTCAAGTGTACTGATTTAAAAACTAACCTCAATTTAAAAATAACTTCACAGCAACATCCAGACATGTTTAGCCAAATATCTGAGTCCTGTGGCATAAAATTAATCATCACAAAGGACATGTAGATATGTTGTCTCATTGTACTATCTCCATTCAATAAATTTTGGTCACATCTATAAAGTATTTGGGTGAAACTATATGATTTCTAATATTCCTCTCAGTTTTAAAATATCACAATTCTATGGGATCCCTATTAGATAATCTCTTGGACCATGTGCAGATTGAACAAAATTCTGGTTAGGAACCACACTAATGCTCAGTGATGTTCTGAGTATCCATTTGATGTTTTCTTTGCCAGTCAGGAGATGGCAGGTCATCAGGGTCATGTAGCAGTTCAGTCCAGAATGCACAGGATGTGCTTCCTGAGTCTGATTCTCAACCAGTAGACCAGTGACATGAGATTTGGCTGTAAAAATTAACTTGCCTCAGCATTGCAGAGGCAAGGAAGTAAAAATTTGCCCTCATGTACAGTAAGATTGAAAAACACGCTTCAGTGCAGGGCTTAACCAGATTCTCACTGCAATGTATCCTAATGGGACTTTCTACTGTGATATAGAAATTTTATGGCATGGGTCAAAATGCTGGGTAATTTCTGAAAGATAGACCTAATGTATTTTGTCACATCAAAAATGATCCTAAGTCTGAACACTTATTCAAACACTTGAAAATTTTATAACCAACTACAAGTCTCAGAAGACATTTTCTTCCCTTTAAGGACACTCACAGTGATCCCCCAAAAGGGAGATTTCATGGTGTACCACTCATTAAGTTTGGTGATCAGTCACTGTTACACTAAATCTTAAAATGAGTTGTCACACACTATGTTCTGTGTGTGGTTAAGTTTTACAATGTATCTATTGGGACATTTTGTTAGCTCCTAACAGGCAATTTATTTGTGTTATAGCTGTAGCTTTAAAATCTGTTTTAATCATTAGGCAGTCTCTTGTTTCTGAAATTTTGCTATCATTTGTCTGTGTCCGCACCCTATTTCATTTATTCTCATTACTAATTACCATATGGAACCAAGGAAGAAAATCAGCATTACCACTTTACAAGTTCATATTTGTAATCTGGCTGAATAGAGAGATTATGTTTAAAAGTTGAGATCTTATTGTTTTTTTAATGAGGCTGGCCACCAACTTCAGAAAAATTCTCCATTCCGATTAGCCTATAAGAGACAAATTGTTAATTCCAGTTTAATAATCTTATTTTCCTAAGGTGTTTTTGTTTTATGTTTTTTCATTTTTTGAGACAGTCTCACTCTGTCACATAGGCTGAAGTGCAGTGGCGTGATCTCAGCTCACTGCAACCTCCATCTCCCAGGTTCAAGTGATTCTTATACTTCAGCCTTCCAAGTAGCTGGAATTACAGGCACGCACCACCACACCCAGCTAATTTTTGTATTTTTAATAGAGACGGGGTTTCACCATGTTGGCCAGGCTGGTCTCGAACTCCTGACCTCTAGTGATCCACCCACCTCTACCTCACAAAGTGCTGGGATTATAGGTGTGAGCCTCCATGCCCAACCCTATTTTCCTGTTTGACAGAAAATTTTTGATTTTGTAACTGCCTGAGATACAGTTGCTCCCTGTGGAGGAGGAAATAGCAACTATGTCAGGGGAATAAAGACTCACAGAGAGAAGCAAGTATGAGTGACAATATTGTGGAAAAGATTGAGTTGGTCCAGTGGCATTAAACCCAGCAGGAGGAAGAGTAGTTGCTGAATAACAACTACATTTAGATTCTTTAGTTGAAAAATTTAGACTTATTATGATCTTACTGGAAATAATTTTAGTTGAAATTTTCAATTGTAAAATAATACATGTTCATTGGAAAAACTGAAACAAAGTTTGAAGTTCCCTAGGGATTTATTTCATGGAATTTTGCCTAACGAACCTACTTTCTCTTTCCCATAACTCTTGGGAGTATCTAAAATAGAGATATTAATAAAGTCATTTAATTTAAAAAGTAATAAGTAAGTTTTAATCAAATGCTAAGAATACAATTTGTAGATGGAACCTGAGTGGTCCTGTGACCAAGCTATTAAATATCTATTCCTCTTCCCTACTGTCTTTGAAACTTGTTTCTTTCTTATGCTTATTTGTTTAAAAAAAAAAAAATTGGAAAGTGGCTGCTCCCTCTGTTCAGACCACACGGTTTGCCTCTTTTTCTAGAGCATCATTCTATGTTCTGACTTTAAGCTCTCCCAAAGCCTACATTAGACCTATTTTTGACGAGGCTGCAGCAAGGGAGGGAATGGCTGATTCTCCTGATCTGCCCTATCAGTATAGGGGATTATTTCATTTCTTTCTAGATTAGAGGGTATACATGAGTCTCATAACTTTTGTAGCTTACTTTAGTCAAGGAAATGATTTTTCATATATTATTGTTTTTCTGGTAATTTCTATGGAGTTTTAGTGGTAAAGTTTTCTGCATGTTATTCTACTGACAACTTAGCCCAGAGTGATCTATTTGGGAAGTTTCTCAATTTTGTCTTAGTCTGTTTGCATTGCTATAAAGGAATACGTGAGAGCATGTAATTTATAAAGAAAGAGGTTTAATTAGCGGATAATTCTGCAGGCTGTACAAGAAGCATGGCACTGATATCTGCATTTGGTGAGGGCCTCAGGCTGCCCCCACTCGTGGAGGAAGGTGAAGGGGAGCAGGTGTCACATGGTGAAAGAAAGGGAGAGAGATGCCAGCCTCTTTTTAACAATCCGTTCTCAAAGGAACTAACAGACCAAGAGCTCAGTCTTTACCTTGAGAAGGGCACCAGGCCATTCATGAAGGTTCTGTCCCCATGACTCAACACCTCCCACTAGGCCCGACCTCCAACATTGGACATCAAATTTCAACAAGAGATTTTTCAGTGGATAACCAGCTAAACTAGGTCAAATTTGAAAGAATATCATTTCAACTATATCATTTAGAAGTAATAGCAATGCAGAAAAGAAGATGAACACGGAAGCTAGAAGAATTTTGATAGGAAATATCAATTTAATAAACTGCCTTTCGTTCATTCCTCCTCCAAGAATGTAAATGAATTATTTCATTTTGAACTTTAATTTTAGACAGCTATCCTTAAAAACACTTCAGAAAATAAAAAGGTTTATAGGAGATAAATGTTACTTTTAAGTTAAAAAAATCACTTAAATTTTCTAATGATACTGTGAACTGAGACAGTTCATATCCTGATTCTTCCATTTCAAGTTATGTAACACCTTGATGAAACTACTCCATCATTAAATATCAGTTTCCTCATAAATGAAATATACTATTAGTATCTATATTATAAAGTTGTTTTGACATTGAAATGCAAGAATTTATGTAAGATTGTAAGATGCTTAACATATGCACTGGGAGCTAATAAGTACTCAAGAAATGTTGTATTGTTATTTTTAGTATCATTGTCAAATAAATGCTGACTTGATATTGAACTATATTCCTATGACAAAATAGGTAATAAATAGAGGAAAGAATGATATTAATAAATGGAATAGGAAGAAGATGAAGGAATGCAAGTATGTAGGCAAACTAATTAGATTAAAATTATAATGATATTACTTGTGGGAGGGAAATGGCAGGCAATTTTATACACTAAGAATAAAAAAAGGTTATTGAAATTCATATGTAAAGGTAAAAGACTACAAATTAATCTGTGCTTCCAAGAAAAAGCAAACTAAATCTTATAAAGAATTGTGTAACATAACGTTGAATCCTCTTTTCCACCCCAACTTTATTTAAGGCTTTTCTTGTCAATAAGTAGCATGTGAAACCAGTTTGCCCCATTTCTGCTCCTTTATAAGTACACGTTTTGAGGGGTAAAAAGGTTATCTATATGGAGGGAATTTATATAAAATAAGCCTTTATCTTTTTCTAGAATTAATAATTTGGAGACACACGGCCGGGTGTGGTGGCTCATGCCTGTAATCCTGGCACTTTGAGGGGCTGAGGTGGGTGTATCACAAGGTAGGAGTTCGAGACCAGCCTGGCCAACATGATGAAACCTGTCTCTATCAAAAATATAGAAAATTAGCTGGGTGTGGTGGCGCACACCTGTAATCCCAGCTACTCGGGAGGCTGAGGCAGGATAATTGCTTGAACCTGGGAGGCGGAGTTTGCAGTGAGCCAAGATCACACCACTGTACTCCAGCCTGGGTGACAGAGCGAGACTCCATCTCAAAAAAAAAAAAAAAAAAAAAAAATGGAGACATACAAGGATATTACCTCAGCAGTAGAAGGAAGAGAAGAGCACTCTTTGAAATGAGGAAATATTTGCAGTACTCTTGAAATATTACTAACATATTCCACTTTATATATATATATATATAATGTGAGTGCAAACTGAAGCTCTACATGTGAAATAATGATATCTCCTTATTATATAAGATGCTGATCATAAGCCTCGACACCTAATAATCCCTTAAGAAGTGTCCCGCCAAGAGTCTTATTGACGCACTGCCCAAGCAGCAGGGATGGATCCTAAACTACTTCAGTCCTCTTCTACTCATCAGTTGTTAATTTCATAGGAAATATATGACCTAATCACTCAGAAACATACTTCCAGTTCACTTTTTACTTCTTTTTATTATGCAATTTATAATAGCCATGAATAAATGGACTGTTTTAAAATAATATGCTACATATAAGTTTTTACTGCCCATGCAATTCAAATATCTGTAACTTCTTTACCCTGAGGAGTCACCCTTCCCTTTAGGGCTCATCTAGCATGGTCTGACTATATATAACTCATCTATTATGAGTACACAATGCTCAGTCTTTATCAGATACCCTCCAAAAATATTTCCAGTGATTCCTGGGGAAATGCGCACATCCTACAAGCATGTCTACTTTGTACTTGTATTCTCTTGTCCCTTCCCTCAACTCCAGGCTCCTCTAATGACCAGTTTTTACCAGACTATAATTATTTTCCCATGCTACAACTTCTCTGTCTTCATTACTTCAATCATAAGTACAGCTCAAAGCAGACTCTAACATTGAACACATTTTTGTGTTTTTTCTTTTTTCCTAAAAGACTGAGAAAAACTTAAGGAATTAAAAAATCTACAAGAATAATGTTTTAAGCCAATAAGCATAACAGTAGTCTAAAACAAGCCTTTATTACAAAAAGTGAACTTTCTTGAGAGAAAAAAAAGATTTGTGAGTTCCAAGGAGCCAGAGTTTTAACTATAAGTAATAAAGCAAGAAAGAATGCAGAATTTGATTTCAGAATAGTTTTTCCACCACTCAGGAAGAAGATGAAATTTTAACTAGTTGGTAAGTGAGAGATGATACCAGAGATTTTATGGGCTTCCATGCTGCCTAAGACCTTCAGAAAGTCCTAATTCTCAGTCTCTCTATGGGCTGCAGCATGGGAAGAGGAAAGTCATCAGAAACACTGGAGAGAAAATGCAAGAAAAGGACTTGCAGGGATGTGTGTGCTATAGAAAGTTAGGAGGGGTAGGAGGGTGGGGGGGAAAAAACCTTCTAGAACAAGCATGGTTCCCTGGCTTTAGATTACCCATAGCCAAGAAGTCTAAACCAATGTAACTCGAGTGCAGTCCACCCATCAGCAACTTACATGAACTGTTTTATTTTTTAACTAGTTCATTATTAGAATGTGTCAGAATATAGATCAATGCACCAGTTAATTTGTGAAAAAAGTCTTGCTATCAGGTAAAGTAAACAGTACAGTAAGTGCTGTACTTAATTTACATTCTGGCACAAGTTTCTCAGCCTGAGGGCAGCATTAAATTAAACTGTTTAAAAAAATTGGACAGAAGGACATGAGTGAAGGCTTGTTGTACCAGCTATTAAACTAAACATAAAAGC
Organism: Pongo abelii; assembly: GCF_028885655.2. Classification (NCBI taxonomy): domain Eukaryota; kingdom Metazoa; phylum Chordata; class Mammalia; order Primates; family Hominidae; genus Pongo; species Pongo abelii. The sequence goes on from NC_071993.2 coordinate 77,763,200, forward strand.
CATCATAATTAAAACAGTATAGTACTGACACAAAAATAATCAAATAGATCTATGGAAAACAGTACAGCACATATAATCAGGTACATTTGGAATAGGAATTTTAAGTAGCATTTTGGATAATTCTGGAAAAATATTTATTTGTTTTGACAATTGGCTGTCTATTTTGGCAGAAAAAAATGTTAGATCTGTCATTTATGTCATAACAAAAAGTGAATTCCATTTAAAATAAAGAATTAAAATTTTGTTTCAATGACAATAGAAGAAATTTAAAAAAAAAAATAAATAATTACTAAATGCAGTCATTCATTACATGATAGTGTTTAAGTCAATGATGGAACATATATATGACAATGATCCCATAAGATTATAAAACTTTATTTTTACTGTACCTTTTCTATGTTTTCATATGTTTAAATCCATAAACACCCTGTGTTACAGTTGCCTCCAGTATTTAGTATAGCAACATGCTATGCAGGTTTTAGCCTAGAAGCAATAGGCTATACCATCCAGGTTTGTGTAAGTACACACTATGATGTTTGCACAATGACAAAATCACCTAACAACACATTTCTCAGGATGTATTCCCACCATTAAGTGATGCATGGCTGTTATTTTGTTTTTAAAGAAAAGAAAATAGAGTATTGGTGAGGATGTCGAGAAACTGAAACCCTTGTGTATTGCCAGTGGGAATGAAAAATAGTACAGCCACTGTGAAAAACAGCATAGATTACCATCTGATCAGAAATTTTACTTCTAGGTATATGATTGATCATTGAATAATTCAGGGGTTAGGAGTGTTGACCCGTGTGCAGTCGAAAATCTGAATATAACTTTCAACTCCCTCAAAACTTAGCTACACATACCCACTGTTGACTGGAATCTTTACTGATAGCAGCCATTTAACACATATTTTGTATGTTGTATGTATTATATACTGTGTTCTTAAAGAAAGCTAGAGAAAAGAAAATGTTATTAAAATAATAAGAAAGAACATATATGTACTACTCATTAAATGGAAATGAAGTATCAAAAGTCTTCATCTTTGTTGTCTTCATATTGAGTAGGCTAAGGAGGAGGACAAAGATGAGGAGCTGGTCTTGCTGTCTCTGGGAGAAGATGAGGAAGTGGAAAGGGAGGCAGGAGAGACAGGAATGGTCAGTGTAAGTTTTATTGAAAAATATCTGCATATAAGTGGACTCATGCAGTTCAGATCCATGTTGTTCAAGGGCCAACTGTGTGAGCAAAATAATTGGAAGCCAGGACACAAACAGATATTTGCACACCAATGTTCACAGCAGCATTATGTACAATATCCAAAAGACTATCACAGCCCAAATGCTCTTCACAGGATGAATGGTTAAACAAAATATGGCTTATCATACAATGGACTATTATTCAGCTTTTAAAAAGAATAAAATTCTGATTGCTTCAACATGAATAAACATTGAAGACATTATGCTAAGTGAAATAAACCAGACACAAAAGGACAAATATTGTCTGATTCTACTAATAAGACACACCTAGAATAGTTAAATCCATAGAGGCAGAAAGTAGAATAGTGGTCACCAGGATCTAGGGCGGGGAGAATGGAAAGTTGTTGCTTAATGGGTACCGAGTTTTAGTTTAGGATGATGAAAAAGTTCTGAAGAGGAATAGAAATGATGGTTGCAAAACAATGTGAATGCACTTAATACCACTGAAGTGTACACATCCAAATGACTTGCATGATACATTTTGTGTTATGTATATTTTACCTCAATAGACAAAAGAAAATATAAGATTAACACTTTTAAAAAGTGAAGAAATTATATTAAATGAAATACAAATCTAGAATTTACAACACAGTGATTTCATTCATGGTGTTGAGTATATCAATAATTCTTTCCTTTTTAGAGCTGAGTAGTATGCCATGATATGAATGTACCAAAATTTGTTCATACACCTGTTGAAAGACATTTGGATTGTTTACAGTTTGTGTGATTATAATAGAGCTATTACAAATATTGACATACAATTTTTTTGTGTGATCAACATTTTTCACTCCCTAAGGTCTCTCTAATCCCAGGAGAGAGGTTTCTGGGCTTATGATAAATATCTGCCCCGCATGTCTCTAGAGAGGCTATTTGGCCAAGGCTTAACTACAGCTGATCTAAGTTTTGGTAAAATGCTCTGAGATATTCCTGGAACATGAGAGTGTGGCAGGTTTTGAAGAGCAATTACAAGACCGTTTTCTACCCCCTCTACCTATCTTCCAAGGAGGCTGCCATGAGACAGTTACTCATCACTTCATGGGTTTTGAAGAGGCCTGAGGCTTTCTGCCTCTCTGTTATTTGGGCACAACTGCAAAGTATAAAGCTGCTTATCTGCAAGATGCGATTGGATCCTCAGCAGCAGGTTGCTCCCACTACTGATGATACATCATCACATTATTTGCTATTTTTGTTTCAGTGTCATCCTTTGAGATAAGGGGCTTTTGTACCTGGCATTTTTGCTCATTTTATTTTGCTAAGTAATAAACTGTCTAAATATAACATAAGCCTTTTTTTTTTTCTACCAGTCAAATGTGTCAGGCTTTGATTGCCAGAACTTTGGCTTGTTTTCGTTTTTCAGCAATTATGAATGGAGCTGTGTTTATATTCATGTACATATCTTTTTCTGAACATAAATTTTATTTTTCTAAAGTAAATTCCCAGGAATAGTATTGCTGAAGCATATGGGAAGTGTAAACAAGAGAGTGCCCAACAGCAATGTAGGAGTATTCTAGTCACTGCACATTCTCACCAGCCTTTTGATATTATCATGAATTTTTAAATTGAGTTGTTTGTTTTCTTTTTATTGAGTTTTGAGAGTGTTTTATATATTCTGGATACAAGTTCTGTGTTAGACATGTGGTTTGAAAATATTTTCTCCAATTTTGAAGTTTAGCTTTTCATTTTCCTAATAGTGTCTTTTGAAAAGCAAAAGTTTTACATTTTGACAAAATCTAACTGATCTGTTTTTAAATTATTGATTGTGCTTTTGCTATTATCTCTAAGAACTCTTAGACTAACACCAAGTTGTAAAGGTTTTTTTGGGTTTTTTTTCGATTTTTTGAGACAGGGTCTCAATTTGATGCCTAGGCTGGAGTGGGGTGGTACAATCAAAGCTCATTCCAGACACGACATCTTGGGCTCAAGAGATCCTCCCACCTCAGCCTCCCAAGTAGCTGGGACTACCGGTGCATGCCACCACACCCAGCTAATTTTTTAAAATTTTGTAGAGATGGGTTTTCACTATGTTACCCAGGCTGGTCTTGAACTCCTGGGCTCAAGCAGTCCTCACACATTGGCCTGCCAAAGTGCTAGGATTACAGACATGAGCCACCACCCCTGGCTGATTTTTTTCAAAAATTTCCATGGCTTTTCATTTCATATTTACATCATAATGTTTTTTGAGTTAAATTTTGGATAAAGTGAGGTTTAGGTCAGATTGTTGTTGTTGTTGTTGTTTTGTTTGTGCTTTTTTTTTTTTTTTTTTTTTGAGATGGAGTCTTGCTCTGTTGCCTAGGCTGTAGTGCAGTGGCGTGATCTAGGCTCACCACAACTTCTGCCTCCCAGGTTCAAGTGATCCTTCTGCCTCAGCCTCCTGAGTAGCTGGGATTACAGTCATGTGCCACTACGCCCAGCTAATTTTTTTGTGTTTTTTTAGTAGAGATGGGATTTCACCATGTTGGCCAGGCTGGTCTCAAACTCCAGGTCAGGTTGTTTTAACTGCATATAAATGTTCAAGTTTTCCAACATCATTTGTTGCAAAGACTATCCTTTCCCCATTGGATTGTTTTGCACAAAATTCACTTGGCCATATATTTCTAGACCATCTTCTGCTTTATTGATCAGCTGGTCTATACCACATTGTCTTGATAACAGTAGCTTTACAGTAAATTTTAAATTTAGGTAGGGTGATTCCTCCAATTTTATTCTTCTTTTTCAAAACCCTTTCAGCTATGATAATTCCTTTGAATTTCCATATTAATCTTCAAATTGGCTTATCTATATCTATAAAGTTCTGCTGGGATTTTGTTTGGAATTTCAATAAATCTAAATTTGGGAAGAACTTGCATTTTACTATGTTGAGTCTTTCAATCTATGAACATCATATGTCTCAATTTATTTGGCCCTTTGATATCTTTTAATCAGCATTTGTTGTTTTCTGCATACAGATTCTGCACATTTTGCCAGATTTATACCAAATTTTTGAGGTGTTGTAAATGGTATTTCTTTTAAACTCTCAGTTTATAGTTACATTCATATTGTGCAGAAATAAAATTGTTTTGTTTTATGTTGATCTTGTATCCTGTTGATGCAGGGCAGGTGAGCCCCCAAATTGGGGCTTAGTCCAGAAGGGTTCTTGACTTTGCTCAGAAGATAATTCAAGAGTGAACTAGTGGTGAAAGAAAGCCTGTTTATTGAAGTGTCAGTGTACCGCAGAGTGACAGCTCCTTGTGGAGCAGCACTAACCCAGAGCCTGAGCATCCACAGTAGCAGCATATGGACTATTGGCTAGCAGTATTTATACCCACTTTTAATTACATGCATGTTAAGGAGTGGGTTACTCAGAACTCTCTAGAAAAGGGCCAGTAACTTCTGGGTGTTGCTGGGCATTTGTAAACTGTCAGGGCACTGGTGGGAGTGTCTTATGCTGATGAGCAGTGGGGACACCTAGAGGTTGGTTCTTGCTGGTTTCTTCACTTCATCCTGTTGAGACCAGGAATAAGTCCTGCTGGTCTCCTACCTCACTATAACCTTGCTACACTGCATTGGATTGACGAGTCTTTTGTGGATTTCTTGGGATTTCTATGTAGATGATCATATCACTTGTAAATAGGGACGGTTATATTTCTTCATTTTAAGTTTTTATTTCTTATATTTTAAAATTGTTATTGTAGTAGTTAGAATTTCTAGCGCAAGATTGAATGGGAGAAGTTAGAGTGAATGTCCTTGCCTTGTTCCCAATCTTAAGAGAAAAGCCAATATTCTTTTATCATTAAATATGATATTAGTCACAGGTTTTTCTTAGATGTTCTTCACCAGGTTGAGGATGTTCCTTACTATTCCTACTTTGCTGAGAGTTTCTATCATGAATGAACACTGAATTTTACATATTTTTTTCTGAAAAAAGAAATAATTATTACATTTTTCATTAGACTATTAATACAGATTTCATTGATGCTGAAATATTGGCCAGACTTGTACCCCTAGAATAAATCCCATTTGGTTGTGGTACAGACATACATACACACATGCTAATATATGATGTTTATATTTTTTATCCTCTTCCTCCTCTCTTCCACCTTTTCCCCCTTTCTTCCCCTCCTCTCCCTCCTCCCCCTCCTCCCCTTCCTCTCCCTCCTCTCCTTCCTCTCCTTCCTCCTCCTTTCTCTTCATTTTTATACTATCTTTGGCTTTGATATCAGTGTAATGCTGGTCTCATAAAATGAATTGGAAAGTGTTACCTCTTCTATTTTTTGGAGGAGATTTTGTAGAATTGGCGTTACTTCTAAATGTTTGGTAGAAACTAACAATGACATCATCACCAAAGATGACATTTTTGAGAAGATTTAAATTATGAATTCAAGTCCCTTCATGGTTTTAAAAATATTCAGAGTATATATTTCTTCTTAATTGAATTTTGGTAATCTGTGTCTTTAAAGTATTTGGTTCTTTTTATTTAAGAAGTAAAATTATGGCCATAAAATTGTTCTAGTTTTCTCTCAGTATCCTCTTAATGCCTATGATGCTATGGTGATAATTCCCTATTTCATTCATATTATTGTAATTTGACTTTCTCCTTTTTTTGTGACAATCTGGCTAGAGTTTTATCAATTTTAGTGGCATTTAAAAGACTTTTCAGTTTTATTGCTGCAGTAATACGTTACAGTCTTAATGGTTTAAAATAATACACATTTATTATCTTACAGTTCTGCAGTCTAGAAGTCTGGTTACACTGGACTAAATCAAGGTGTCAGCAAGGCGGTGTTCCTTCCTAGAGACTGTAGGGGGGAATCTATTTCCTTTTCCCACTTTTGTGAGCTCCTTGGCTCTTGGCCTCTTTCCTCCATCATCCAAACCAACAATGATTGGTTGAGTTCTTCTCACAACTCATCACGCTGACCTACTCTTCTGCCTCTCTCTTTCACCTGTGATGACTATGGATCCATCCAGATAATTCAGGATAATCTCCCTATCTTGAGGTCCTTAACTTAATCACATCTGCAAATCCTTTTTTGCCATGTAAGGTAACATATTCACAGGTCCTGAGGATGACAATCTGGGTATCTTTGGAGCCATTATTCTGCCTACTAAAGTATCTACAGATATTTAATATTATATTAAGAGTCTTTGTTTACCTTCTATGGAGAATGCTTATATTGTTGTTTTATCAGGCAATCAACATGCTTAAGTTCAGTTGATAATTCCATTTAGCATCCTATTGTCTGTGGTCCCAATGTCCGTTCAATTTTTAAAGCTTTTGCTGTGTTATTCCAATGTGTCCAATGTCAGTGGTTATTAGGCTCTGACCTGAGAGGTGGTCTGTTCCTTCGATTAGGCTGATTACATTTAGATCCACATAAGCATGGTTTGGAGTTGATGCCAGGGGTTCACAATCAATATTGCAGTGTCATTTTCCCCAGCACTTCTTTCTCCCTCATCTTCCTATTTCTGATGGTTCCCTGGCCCTGGCCAGATCTCCAGCCAAAAAGCTGGGGCTTTAATTACCTGGTTCTGCTAAGGACTTTCACAACTGATGCCGAGTGGCAGTGTAATTGCCCAATGGGTTTATCTTGTCTGCTGCCCAGAAAAGCTGCTCTACTGAGACAGTGTTATTGCAATACAGAGTTTAATAAACATAGAGCTAGCTAAACAAGAGACCAGAGTTTTATTATTCAAGTCAGCCTCCCTGAAAATTTGGAGGCTCAGATTTTTTTTTTTCTTTTTTGAGACAGAGTCTCCTTCTGTCGCCCAGGCTGCAGTACAGTGGCATGATCTCGGCTCACTGCAACCTCTGCCTCCCAGGTTCAAGTAATTCTCCTGCCTACACTTCCCAAGCAGCTGGGACTACAGGCTCATGCCACCACGCCTGGCAATTTTTTTGTATTTTTAGTAGAGACAAGGTTTCACCGTGTTAGCCAGGATGGTCTCAATCTCCTGATCCCGTGATCTGCCTGCCTCAGCCTCTGAAAGTGTTGGGATTACAGGCATATGCCACTGCGCCCAGCCAGAGGCTCGGATTTTTAAGAGTAGTTTGGCAGGCACGGGGCTAGGGGATGGGGAATGCTGATTAGTTGGCTCAGGGATGAAATTATAGGCAGTCAAAGCTAGTCTTCTTGCATGGAGTCAGTTCCTGGGTGGGGGCCATGAGACCAGGTAAGTTGGTTTACCAGTCTGGGTGGCACCACCTGGTGCATCAGAAGGCAGGGCCTAAAAAATACCTCAACAATCAACCTTAAGTTTTACAATAGTAATGTTATTCACAGGAACAGAGAAGTTATGAATCTTGTGGCCTCTGGCTGCATGATTCCTGAGAAATAATTTCTAATCTTATGGCTACTTTGTTAGTTTTATAAAGGAATTCTGATCTCCAAGCAATGAGGGGTTTTGTTCAAGAAGGAGCTGTTACCATCTTTGTTCCAAAGTTAGGCCATAAACTAAATTTCTCCCATAGTTAGCTTGGCCTATACCCAGGAATGAGCAAGGGCAGCTTGGGGGTTAGAAGCAAGATGGAGTCACTTAGTTCAGATTTATTTCACTGTCATAATTTTTGTAAAGGCAATTTCACCAGGAAGACACAAGAGAAATAAAAGTAATATAGGTTCATCCCACCCTCTTGGGGTCACAGATTTATTATCATTACTAGGTTTCAGGCTGCCTTGACAAAAAGTCTAATGGGAAAAATACAGTACACAAAATAATATAAATGGGATATGAATAGAATATAAAGAATGCCAATTTCACATAAATATACTAATATGAAATTTCTCAATGCTACTGAAGTTGAAAATAAAAATATAGAAGAAATGTAACTATCATACAAACCCATCCGGCAATTACACTGCCACTTGGCCTCAGTTGTAAAAGTCCTTAGCAAAAGGCTTTTTGGCTGGAGAACTGGCCAGGGAACCATCAGAAATAGGAAGATGAGGGAGAAGAAATTGCTGGGGAAAATGAGATGAGAGCGAGTGAGATGTGAGTGCAGTTCAAATTTGGAAGCAGAATCAGAAATTTTAAACTACCCTGTGGACCATGCTTACAGATAACATCCTTGAAAGCATGAAGAGTTTGGCCCTGTCGGGATGCTTAGGAAGTAGGAGTTAGTATTTGCTTTATGACGTGGTAAAAAGATTGAAAGTTTTTGGATTGGCTAGCAGCCAAAATTTTTATATTTTAATTTTTGAGTAGTTTCTTATAAAAATGGATAATCCCAATTTTAACTCACACAATTATGTATCTAGGAGTCCAAAAAATCAGTCTTGTCTTAAAGTCTTAAAATACTTAAAACTACTTAAAATATTTAAAACTGAAAATACTACTTAACATACTTAAAAACCTTAAAAAATGTAAAACTAATAATGAAAATATTATTTTCATTAATTATCCTTATGCTTTACACTTGATTAACAAATTGCTTTGAATCTAGACCATTTTTATATAGCATCTGAAAGATACGTTTTTATCTCCTAACTTGTTTTCTTACCTTCTAAAACAGGTCTCTCTTATTTCTCTCCAGTGTTACATTTATTTGTCTGTCTCAATCTCTGTATCCTGCTCTCCTTGTCCATAAAATGGGGATAATTATAATAACATTTACCTTATTGTATTGTTAACATGATTAAATAAAACGACATGTGTCAAGTACAAAAAGTGTCTTGCACATAGTAACTGTTCACTAAATATTTGTTATAGCTACTTATGTGATCATCTTGTCTTAACTCACACAACTACAACTACCACTATTAATCATTATTGCAATCAAGTATTGGTTAGATTTACTTAAAGACTATCACATGAAGGCAATCTACTAAATGTGAGTGTGTGTGTATGTGTGTGTGCACATGTTATTGAATCCACTCAAAAGCTATAGACGATATCTACTATTGTTAAGTTCCATTTATATTGGAGGAAACTGAGATACAGAGAGAACAAATAGCCGGCCCATGATCACAATTTTGGCAAATGCTAAAACTGGAAAAATGTTTGTAGTCTTATGTTACTTTATCTTCAAAAAGGTTAGACTTGTGCCTTGAAGAGTGAGTTGGGGTTAAAGTAATTGGGTTAATCAGAAATCTTTACAAATCTATTTCAGCAACATTTACTTGAAAAAGAAGAAATAATAAGTTGGAGCAAAGTAACTTCTCTAGCTTGTGAGGAAATGAGGCAGCATTTTAAATATTGCTACAGCAGGGTCTAAAGTTTAGCACAATTTTCTTCTATTGCTATTTCTTCTTTGAGATGTGATATCAGTGGAGCAAGATTTTTCTTTTAAGTGTAAATATTCTAGGGAACATTTTCTTACCTATTGTAAAATGCAATTTCTTGTTATATTCTGTGATGTTCTTTGATACCATCCTTACCTTCTTATTTACTGTGAAATGAATACAACGTTATTTCTGAAAAAGCTGAAATGTAAAATGCTTAGTGTTTTGCTGTATGGTGACCCCTTAACATCAGTATAGTAAAGTGAGATCTAAAGCCTTACTATATTATACAAGGGAAACAGAACAACAAACTGATATTTATATAGATTAGATTCACTTTCAGTTTACAGGTTATTTCTCCAAGCTGTATTTATGTTAATATGCCAAACAAAATGTTTTCATTTTCTGGAAAAAATACCAAAACTCTTCTAGCATGTGAATTAAACATAACTGCAAAATATCAAATGAGAAAATAAATTTAAATTACATGAGTTTCTAAAAATGGCTTATCCTTTTCACATGTTTGGCTGGCATTTTTTAGACAATTATCTGGGGTAAGTGGGGATGTTAACTGCTTTCATTACTCTCTAAACTGCAGAATGGAAGTTAGGAGTGATAGAAGATTTCACTTTTTGATGGTCATTTAAAAAAATAATTATTGAAACAATTACCTCAGAAAAAAAAGATTATGAACTTAGACTAAGATCTCTGATGGAGAATATGATAACTTAATTTTATTCCCCAGTAGGCAATCTGAAAATAAAAGCCAATATTATGTTCTATTGATAAATGAAACCCATTTTGAAGTTAGAATTTTCAGTATTTTACTGTCATTTGTCAATCCAGTACATGCATTTTCATGTAGAAGATCAAAAGAAATGCATGTATTCTTGCTAGAAAAATGGCCGATTAATATTCTTTATTATGTGGTATTATTTTAAAAGACATATTGCCGGACTCTGAGTCATTAAATGGTTTTTCTAAGATGATGGTGTTCTCCAGAATCCAGATTTTCTGGATGAGTGCCCTTTGGTAATGCAGTAGTTACTACCTTTTGCTGAAGGTTATAATTTACAGAAGCCAAAAAATCATAGCCTTTCCTGGAATTGAAAAAGCTTTCCAAAGACACTCATTTGAAATATTTTACTTAACATTATTTATGAAGCTAAAATTAACTATAAAAAAGCACTTTTAATTTCAATTGTTGAAATGCCAAAAATTAAACAATTGGAAAACAAAATGACAATTTGTTTCATATAATTTTGACCACATTATAATGTCTGTAAAGGATCCAGCACCGTGCCTGTGGTATTTGACGTGTTCGTTCCCTTACTCTTCTCCCATCTTGTTTCTTTATTGGTTGGTATTTACATACATTGCAGGTTTCCAATCAGCACTAAGAAACACTAAAACATGGATAATGCAATTTTCAGTGATTTTTCCCATAATCTGTGGATTCAATACTCAATGTAGATGCATGTCCCCCCAGCACCTTTAATTTCTAATTTATATCTCTCATCTCTCATTTTACTTGGCATTATTCCTCGTTTTTTTTAAGCATTCTCATTTTATTGGGCATATATTTTCTAGGATTTTTACATTTTTTTTTACATAATTACTCCAGTGGGTGTCATTATTTCTTCATTACTTTCTAATGACTAAAATTTCTAATTCTAACTTTTTTAAAAATGTGAACTAGTAAATCTTTCAAAAAGAAAGAGACATATATGGATTTACTCTCAGCCAGTCTCATCTGATTATTGTGGGTTCTGCCAAATCTGAGGAACATAAAAGCAGATTAAATGAGGGTAGATCAAAAGGTCATTAAAGTTTAATTTTAGTTGTCTTTCATTCTTATTGTGTTGAGGAAGTAGGGGAATAAGGCTATTTTTTTTCTATTCATCAATTCAACTTTCTTTGGTGCAAACAATATGAGAAAAAACTTACTTGTTTCATATAAGTGAATCTGTTTTATGTTGTAATCTATTAACATAGAATTCGGCCTTTAGGTTTGTAAAGTAAAATGCCAAGGAATTTGAACTGCTCCAAAATACATTTACAGTTATTTTAATCGAGAATATTTTATGTAGGTTTTATTGTAAAAGGTTGAGGTCAAGAGCTTTGGAAGAACTTTAGGGGAAAAAAAACCTAACCCATATTATACAGCCATCCCTCCGTATCCATGGGGGGTTGGTTTCAGGACCTTCTGCAGATGCCAAAGTCCACAGATGCTCAAGTTCCTTGTATAAAACATTGTACTATTGGCATATAACCTATGCATATCTCCCTGTATACTTTAAATTGCTATAGGGTTACTTATAATAACTAATATACTCTAAATGCTATGTAAATAGTTATAGTGTATTTTTTAGGAAATAGTTACAAGAAAAATGTCTGTACATGTTCAATACAGAAGCAACCACGGATGCAGAACCCCAGGAGAAAGAGGGTTGACTGTATAGGTTTTCAAACAATGTACTATTAATATTTTACCTACTATTCCAGTAGTTTCAATGTGAATAATTATGGAAAGGATGGATGAAGTAAATGTAATTTTTTTCTGCAAGAGTTTCTATTTTAGATAGCAGTGAACAAGTCTAAACCTCTTTCTCTTATATTTTGCTTTACCAAAGATCTCCAGAAATCAGAAGTCTAGACTTACCTCTAAGTTGGCAAATACACAGCCATGAATCTACTCTTTGTATACATTAGATTGCCATCCACCCAAATGTTATCTATTCCCAACTGTATGTATATTGAACATTTGCACGCAGTGTTTTTATATTCTGGAAAAATATGAGAATGTTTTGAAAGCATAAAATGGATATGTCTGCAAGAGAGTAAACGAAGAAAAATTAAAGATCAGACTTTCTAAAAGCAATCTGTTCTTTACAAATGTTTGCATTATGTAATTCACACAAATAACTGGAATTGGAAGAGTTCTTAATTATTTAGTCTTGGAATAGCAAAGCAATATTTATAACTCTTGCTTAAAAATTACTTCATATTTATTTGCAAGACTAATTTCAAAATAAATTGAAAATATAATTTTATTAATTTTACCTATCTAAATTTGTATAAATGGCCTTCCTTTCCCTTTTATCCAGAGAAATTTTTATTTATTCTTTATATTTCAATTTAAGCATTATTTCTTCAGGAAAGCAACTTACCAGCCTTGAACAGATCAATCTGTCATAACATTTTTATCTTTCTTTTTTGTCAATTGTCACATTACAATTTTACTCTTTCTTGTATTAGCAAGCACCATGAGAAAAGCAACCATTAGTGTTAATTTTTTAACATTATTTTAAAATTATTAAATTTTTTGTAAAGACAGGGTCTTGCTGTGTTGCTAAGGCTGGTCTCAAACTCCTGGCCTCAAACAGTGCTCCCACCTTGGCCTCCCAGGTGTTGAGACTGCAGGTGTGAGCCATGGCACCCAACCCTAATATTTATTAATTACTGTGTTTTTTGTGCCTGGCTTGGTGCCAGATCAATATATAGTAGGAACTCACTTATAGTTATTAATAAATGAGAAAAATAGAATAAAATCTTGATATAAAAATCACATTGTTGGAATTTATACAGAAACATCTACTTAGAGAAACAGACATGTTTGGAGGGAACAAACAATAACAAATGTTTATTTAGCACTTATTCTGTGCCAGGCCCTAATCTAAGCCCTTTATTTATATTTATTCAACTCATAAACAAGAAAATTGTACACAAGAAAGTTGAGTAACTCATTTAATGTCATAGAGCTAGTCAGATGAGGGTGCCCCAGGATTTAAACCTACATAATCTGGCTCCAGATTTGATACTTTTAACTATAACCCTATTCTCAGGTTTCAAACAAGAATATTGTATATATTTTCAAACAAGAATAGTGAAGTGGTTAAAAGCATATAATCTGGAGTCAGATAGGTAGTACATAGTTATAAAAGTCACTAGAGATTGGTCATTTTAATCATCATAAGAGCTAGAAGCCCTGGGGAAAATTTGACAGATTTTATTTTGTCAGCATTTAAAACTTGATATGAACAAGATAACATAAACATTAAGTGAAAAGATAAGCTGCAGACATAGAGAAAATACCATGCATACAGCACGTATGGTGTTTAAAGTGTTTCAGGTTTTATATACAAAATATTACAAATCAATAAAAAAATTTCACTAGAAAAGTAGGCAAATCTGAAATAGAAAATGAATATATTAAGAAATGCCCTGATTTACATAAATAGACATATATATGCTCAACTGTACTAATAATCAAAGAAAAATTGATTATATTACAAAGATATCATTTTTCCTGACAGTCACACTGAGCCCATTTTGGCTCGCATTAATTTCACCTTCAAATATCTAAAGTGGAGATATAATTGCAAAAGCTATGTGAACAATAATATTTATTGGAATACTGTTTTAATAGCCCAAGCTGGCAATAACATAAATGCTATCAATATGAGAAATTGATAACAGAGTATGGTTCTGAGACATTAAGAAGCTTGTCTGAGGTTATAAAGGATTGTGATATTCAATTACACATTCATTTGATTTTATAGGAAAGAAATAAAAAGGCTTTGTGATTTAATGGGAAGAATATTAATTCTTATTTTAGTTGTAATACAGATTTTCTTTGAGGTATTGACCAGCTTCTACTTCTAAAAACCTGTGATTTGATTTTTTTGTTGACATTTTATAAACAGCCCTTGTATATGATCTAATAGTCCTTCATAACCTAGTGTAACATATTGATGAACTCCTTTATTGTTGAGGTAAAAATTAATCTATTTTGTGATTTTTAGTTTTCCCTCCAGAGACCTAATTTAAACCATTTATATAATTACTATTTTGATTTATTTGCCAGATATTGCTCTGTAATAGTCTATTATGCTAGATCTAATATGTAACATACATGCTATATAAAAAGTTATATTATTACCATTTTTATTTGCTTCATTTTTCATTTGGTTAATTATTTTATTTATCATAAGGAATCCTTGAGATCACAAGTCAGAGAATCTGAAAACCAAAATCTACAGAAATATGCACATGCTAGCCTCTATATCATAATCCTCAGGAAACAACTACCCTCTACAAAATTTGTGATTACAATTCAAATCTTTATTTTTTATCATGCTAACCTATCAGTTTTTTTAATGTGTATTCTTCATAGAATCATTGTTGTGATGATGGAAATAGTATCCTTTTTTTAAGAAAAAGATTAGAAAATATCAATTTATAATCTCATTATACAAACACAAATAGTACTATTTGATATATTGTACTTTCTCTATGAAGTATTTCTTTATAAGTATTTTATCTTATAAAGTTATAATTAGATTACAACCATTATATTAAAAATGTGTATCATGAGGAATAGAAGATGGCTGAATAGGAACAGCTCCAGTCTTCAGCTCCCACGGAGACCAATGCAGAAGGCGGGTGATTTCTGCATTTCCAACTGAGATACCTGACTCATCTCATTGGTACTGGTTACACAGTGGGTGCAGCCCCTGGAGGGTGACCCGAAGCAGGGTGGGGCATCACCTCACCTGGGAAGTGCAAGGGGTCAGGTAACTCCTTCCCCTAGCCAAGGGAAGCCATGAGGGACTGTGCCTTGGGTGCACTCTGGCCCATATACTTTGCTTTTCCCATGGTCTTTGCAACCTACAGACCAGGAGATTCCCTTGGGTGCCTACACTACCAAGGCCCTAGATTTCAAGCACAAAACTGGGCAGCTGTTTGGGCAGACACTGAGCTAGCTGCAGGAGTTTTTTTTCATACCTCAGTGGTACCTGGAATGCTAGCAAGACAGAACCATTCACTGCCCTGGAAAGGAGGCTGAAGCCAGGGAGTCAAGTGGTCTAGCTCAGCAGATCCCACCCCCATGGAGGCCAACAAGCTAAGATCCACTGGCTTGAAATTCTCGCTGTCAGCACAGGAGTCTAAAGTTGACCTGGGATGCTCCAGCTTGGTTGGGGGAGAGGCATCCACCATTACTGAGGCTTGAATAGGCAGTTTTTCCCTCACAGTATAAACAAAGCCACTTGGAAGTTTGAACTAGGTGGGGCCCACCAAAGTGCAGCAAAGCCTCTGTAGCCAGACTGCCTCTCTAGATTCCTTCTCCCTGGGCAAGGCATCTCTGAAAGAAAGGCAGAAGCCACAGTCAGGGGCTTATAAATAAAACTCTCATCTCACTGGGACAGAGCACCTGGGGGAAGGGGCAGCTGTGGGCACAGCTTCAGCAGACTTAAACATTTCTGTCTACTGGCTCTGAAGAGAGCAGTGGATCTCCCAGCACAGCGCTTGAGCTCTGCTAAGGGACAAAATTCCTCCTCAAGTGGGTCCCTGACCCCGGTGCCTCCTGACTGGGAAACACCTCCCAGCAGGGGTCAACAGACACTTCATACAGGAGAGCTCTGGCTGGCATCTGGCGGGTGCCCCTCTGGAATGAAGCTTCCAGAGGAAGGAGCAGGCAGCACTCTTTGCTGTTCTGCAGCCTCCACTGGTGATACGCAGGCAAACGGTCTGGAGTGTACCTCCAGCAAACTCCAGGAGACCTGCAGAAGAGGGGCCTGACTGTTAGAAGGAAAACTAACAAACAGAAAGCAAATAGCATCAACATCAACAAAAAGGACACCCACGCAAAAACCCCATCCAAAGATCACTAACATCAAAGACCAAAGGTAGATAAATCCACAAAGATGAGGAAAAACCAGCTCAAAAAGGCTGAAAATTGCAAAAACCAGAACGTCTCTTCTCTTCCAAAGGATCACAACTCCTCGCCAGCAAGGGAACAAAATTAGACAGAGAATGAGTTTGACGAATTGACAGAAGTAGCCTTCAGAAGGTGGGTAATAACAAACTCCTCCAAGCAAAAGCAGCATGTTCTAACCAAATTCAAGGAAGCTAAGAACCTTGATAAAAGGTTCCCCTAGGTCTCCCTAGGAACTGCTAACTGGAATAGGCAGTTTAGAGAAGAACATAAATGACCTGATGAAGCTGAAAAACACAACACGAGAACTTTGTGAGGCATACACAAGTATCAATAGCCAAATTCATCAAGTTGAAGAAAGGATATCAGAGATTGAAGATCAACTTAATGAAATAAAGCATAAAGACAAGATTGGAGAAAAAAGAATGAAAAGGAATTAACAAAGCCTCCAAGAAATATGAGACTATGTGAAAAGACCAAACCTTTTTTGATTGGTGTACCTGAAAGTAACAGGGAGATTGGAACCAAGTTGGAAAACATGCTTCAGGATATTATCCAGGAGAGCTTCCCCAACCTAGCAAGGCAGGACAACATTCAAATTCAGGAAATACAGAGAATACCACAAAGATACTCCTTGAGAAGAGCAACCCCAAGACACATAATCGTCAGATTCACCAAGGTTGGAATGAAGGAAAAAATGTTAAGAGCAGCCAGAGAGAAAGGTCGGGTTACCCATAAAGGAAAGCACATCAGACTAACAGCGGATCTCTTGGCAGAAACCCTACAAGCCAGAAGAGGGTGGGGGCCGATATTCAACATTCTTAAAGAAAATAATTTTCAACCCAAAATTTTTTATCCAGCCAAACTAAGCTTCATAAGTGAAGGAGAAATAAAATCCTGTACAGACAAACAAATGCTGAGAGATTTTGTCACCACCAGGTCTGCCTTACAACAAGAGCTCCTGAAGAAAGCACTAAACATGGCAAGGAAAAACTGGTACCAGCCACTGCAAAAACATATCAAATTGTAAAGACCATTGGCACTGTGGAGAAACTGCATCAACTAATGGGCAAAATAACCAGCTAGCATCATAATGACAGGATCAAATTCACACGTAACAATAACTTTAAGTGTAAATTGACTAAATGCCCCAATTAAAAGACACAGACTGACAAATTGGATAAAGAGTCAAGACCCATAGGTGTCCTGTATTCAGGAGACTCATCTCACATGCAAAGACACACAAAGGCTAAAAATAGTGGGATTCAGAAAGATTTACCAAGCAAATAGAAAGAAAAAAAAAAAAAAAAAAGCAGGGGTTGCAGTCCTAATCTCTGATAACCCAGACTTTAAACCAACAAAGATAAAAAAGACAAAGAAGGGCATTACATAATGGTAGAGGGATCAATGCAACAAGAAGAGTTAAATATCTTAAATATATATGCACACAATACAGGAGCATCCAGATTCATAAAGCAAGTTCTTAGAGACCTACAAAAAGACTTAGACTCCAAAGCAATAATAGTGGGAGACTTTTACAC
The DNA here is from genome assembly GCF_028885655.2 of Pongo abelii. Classification (NCBI taxonomy): domain Eukaryota; kingdom Metazoa; phylum Chordata; class Mammalia; order Primates; family Hominidae; genus Pongo; species Pongo abelii. The sequence goes on from NC_071993.2 coordinate 77,780,910, forward strand.
CCCACTGTCATATTAGACAGATCAACAAGACAGAAAATTAACAAGGATATTCAGGACGTGAACTCAGCTCATGTCCAAGTGGACCTAATAGACATCTACAGAACTCTCCACCTCAAATCAACAGAATATACATTCTTCTCAGCACCAAATCATACTTGTTCTAAAACTGACCACATAATTGAAAGTAAAACCCTCCTCAGCAAATGCAAATAAATGGAAATAATAACAAACCAGTATCTCAGACCACAGTGCAATCAAATTAGAACTCAGGATTAAGAAACTCGCTCAAAACCGCACAACTACATGGAAACTGAACAACCTGCTCCTGAATGACTACTGGGTAAATAATGAAATTAAGGCAGAAATAAATAAGTTCTTTGAAACCAATAAGAACAAAGACACAACATACCAGAATCTCTGGGACACAGCTAAAGCAGTATTTAGAGGGAAATATATAGCACTAAGTGCCCACAGGAGAAAGCAGGAAAGATCTAAATTTGATGCCCTAACATCACAATGAAAAGAACTAGAGAAGCAATAGCAAACAAATTCAAAAGCTAACAGAAGACAAGAAATAACTAAGATCAGAGCAGAACTGAAGGAGACAGAGACACAAAAAACCTTTCAAAAAATCAATGAACCCAGGAGCTGGTTTTTGGAAAAGATCAACAAAACAGATAGACCACTAGCAGAACTAATAAAGAAGAAAAGACAGAAGAATCAAATAGACACAATAAAAAGTGATAAAGGGGATATCATGACTGATCCCACAGAAATACAAACTACCATCAGAGAATACTATAGAAATACAAACTACCATCAGAGAATACTATAAACACCTCTATGTAAATAAACTAGAAAATCTTGAAGAAATGGATAAATTCCTGGACACATACACCCTCCCAAGACTAAACCAGGAAGAAGTCAAATCTCTGAACAGACCAATAAGAAGTTCTGAAATTGAGGCAGTAATTAATAGCTTACCAACCAAAAAAAAGCCCAGGACCAGACAGATTCACAGCCAAATTCTATCAGAGGTACAAAGAAGAGCTGGTACCATTCCTTCTGAAACTATTTCAAACAATAGAAAAGAGAGACTCCTCCCTAACTCATTTTATGAGGCCAGCATCATCCTGATACCAAAACCTGGCAGAAACACAACAAAAAAAGAAAATTTCAGGCCAATATCCCTGATGAACATCAATGTGAAAATTCTCAATAAAATACTGGAAAACCGAATCCAGCAGCACATCAAAAAGCTTATCCACCACAATCAAGTCAGCTTCACCCCAGGATGCAAGGATGGTTCAACATAAGCAAATCAATAAATGGAATCCGTCACATAAACAGAACCAATGAAAAAAAACACACATAATTATCTCAATAGATGCAAAAAAGGCCTTTGATAAAATTCAACACCCCTTCATGCTAAAAACTCTCAATAAACTAGGTATTGATGGAATGTATCTCAAAATAATAAGAGCTATTTATGACAAACTCACAGCCAATATCATACTGAATGGGTAAAAGCTGGAAGTATTCCCTTTGAAAACCAGCACAGGCAAGGATGCCCTCTCTCACTACTCCTATTCAACATAGTATTGGAAGTTCTGGCCGGGGCAATCAGGCAAGAGAAAAAAAATAAAGGGTATTCAAGTAGAAGGAGAGGAGGTCAAATTGTTTCTGTTTGCAGATGACGTGATTGTATATTTAGAAAACCCTGTCATCTTAGCCCCAAAATCTCCTTAGGCTGATAAGCAACTTTAGCGAAGTCTCAGGATACAAAATCAATGTGCAAAAATCTCAAGCATTTCTATACACCTATAATAGACAAACAGAGAGCCAAATCATGAGAGAACTCCTATTCACAATTGCTAGAAAGAGAATAAGATACCTAGAAATACGACTTACAAGGGATGTGAAGGACCTCTTCGAGGAGAACTACAAACCACTGCTCAAGGAAATCAGAGAGGACACAAACAAACAGAAAATCATTCCATGCTCACAGATAGGAAGAATCAATATCGTGAAAATGGCCATACTGCCCAAAGTAATTTATAGATTCAATGCTATTCCCATTAAGCTACAATTGACTTTTTTCACAGAATTAGAAAACACTACTTTAAAGTTCATATGGAACCAAAAAAGAGCCCATATAGCCAAGACAATCCTAAGCAAAAAGAACAAAGCTGGAGGCATAATGCTACCTGACTTCAAACTATACTACAAGGCTACAGTAACAAAAACAGCATGATACTGTTACCAAAACAGATATATAGACCAATGGAACAGAACAGAATCCTCAGAAATAACACCACACATCTACAGCCATCTGATGTTTGACAAACCTGACACAAACAAGCAATGGGGAAAAGATTCACTATTTAATAAATGCTGTTGGGAAAACTGGCTAGCCATGTGCAGAAAACTGAAACTGGATTCCTTCCTTACACCTTATACAAAAATTAACTCAAGATGAATTAAAGACTTAAAGGTAAGACCTAAAACCATAAAAGCCCTAGAAGAAAACCTAGGCAGTATCATTCAGGACATAGGCATGGGCAAGGACTTCATGACTAAAACACCAAAGCAATGGCAACAAAAGCCAAAATAGACAAATGGGATCTGATTAAACTAAAGAGCTTCTGCACAGCAAAGAAACTACCATCAGAGTGAACAGGCAACCTACAGAATGGGAGAAAATTTTTGCAATCTATCCATTTGACAAAGGGCTAATATCCAGAATCTACAAGGAACTTAAACAAATTTACAAGAGAAAAACAACCCCATCAAAAAGTGGGCGAAGGATATGAACAGACATTTCTCAAAAGAAGACATTTATGCAGCCAACAAACATGAAAAAAAGCTTATCAATGGTCATTAGAGAAATGCAAATCAAACCCACAATGAGATACCATCTCATGCCTGTTAGCATGGCAATCATTAAAAAGTCAGGAAAGAACATGTGCTGGAAAGGATGTGGAGAAATAGCAATACTTTTATACTGTTGGTGGTAATGTAAATTAGTTCAACCATTGTGGAAGACAATGTGGCGATTCCCCAGGGATCTAAAACCAGAAATGCCATTTGACCCAGCAATCCCATTAGTGGGTATATACCCAAAGGATTATAAATCATTCTACTATAAAAACACATGTACGCATATTTTTATTGCAGTACTATTCACAATAGCAAAGACTTGGAACCAACCCAAATGCCCATCAATGATAGACTGACTCAAGAAAATGTGGCACATATACACCATAGAATACTATGCAGCCATTAAAAAGGATGAGTTGCTGTCCTTTGCAGGGACGTGAATGAAGCTGGAAACCATCATTCTCAGCAAACTAACAAAGGAACAGAAAACCAAACACCCTATGTTCTCACTAATAAATTGGAGTTGAACAATGAAAACATATGGGCACAGGGAAGGGAACATCACATACCCTGTCAGGGGTTGGGGGCAAGGGTAGGGAATAGCATTAGGAGAAATACCTGATGTAGATGATGAGTTGATGGGTGCATCAAATCACCATGTCACAAGTATGCCTATGTAACAAACTTGCATGTTCTGCACATGTATACCAGAACTTTTTTTTTTTTTTTTTCTGTGAGACGGTCTCGCTCTGTCGCCCAGGCTGGAGTGCAGTGGCACAACCTCGGCTCACTGCAAGCTCCACCTCCCGGGTTCATGCCATTCTCCTTCCTAAGCCTCCCAAGTAGCTGGAACTACAGGCGCCTGCCACCACCACACCCGGCTAATTTTTTGTATTTTTAGTAGAGACGGTGTTTCACTGGGTTAGCCAGGATGGTCTCGATCTCCTGACCTCATGATCTGCCTGCCTTGGCCTCCTAAAGTGCTGGGATTACAGGCGTGAGCCACTGCGCCTGGCGTATGCCAGAACTTAAAGTATAATAATAATTTTAAAAAATGTGTATCGCTGTTTTACTGCCATAATATTTGTATACTAAAAGTATTGTTTCATGTTGCAATTTAATTGTGGCTTTCTTCTGGATGAGTAGGTTAGCTTTCGATACAATTTAGTTTTGTAACAATCACCTTTAAGGTTTTAAACTATACCATTAACTGAATAAATTATATTTTTCTTAACCTTTTATTGTTCTAAATTTGCTTTTTTATTATTAAATACCATGCTTCAATAAAGTATTTCTCAATATCCAGAATTATTTTACGAATTCCAAAAAATGAAGTTACTAGATCAAAACACAAACTTTTCCTTGCTTTGATATATTTTTAATAATTTAATATTGTACTAGTGTTTCTACATCCTTGCTCTAACTTGATATTAACAGGTTGAACATTCTTTAAAAATATTTCATAGATTAATACAATGATTTTTATATATATATTATACTTTAAGTTCTAGGGTCCATGTGCACAACGTGCAGGTTTGTTACATATGTATACATGTGCCATGTTGGTGTGCTGCATGCATTAACTCGTCATTTAACATTAGGTATGTCTCCTAAAGCTATCCCTCCCCACTCCCCCAACCCCACAATAGGCCCTAGTGTGTGATGTTCCCCTTCCTGTGTTCGAGTGTTCTCATTGTTCAATTCCCACCTGTGAGTGAGAACATGTGGTGTTTGGTTTTTTGTCCTTGCGATAATTTGCTAAGAATGATAGTTTCCAGTTTCATCCATGTCCCTACAAAGGACATGAACTCATCATTTTTTATGGCTGCATAGTATTCCATGGTATATATGTGCCACATTTTCGTAATCCAGTCTATCATTGATGGACATTTGCGTTGGTTCCAAGTCTTTGCTATTGTGAATAGTGCCGCAATAAACATATGTGTACATGTGTCTTTATAGCAGCATGTTTTATAATCCTATGGGTATATATCCAGTAATGGGATGGGTGGGCCAAATGGTATTTCTACTTATGGATCCCTGAGAAATCGCCACACTGTCTTCCACAATGGTTGAACTAGTTTACAGTCCCACTAACAGTGTAAAAGTGTTCCTATTTCTCCACATCCTCTCCAGCACCTGTTGTTTCCTGACTTTTTAATGATCACCATTCTAACTGGTGTGAGATGATGTCTCATTGTGGTTTTGATTTGCATTTCTCTGATAGCCAGTGATGATGAGCATTTTTTCATGTGTCTGTAGGCTGCATAAATGTCTTATTTTGAGACATGTCTGTTCATATCCTTTGCCCACTTTTTGATGGGTTTTTTTTTCTTGTACATTTGTTTGAGTTCTTTGTAGATTCTGGATATTAGCCCTTTGTCAGATGAGTAGATTGCAAAAATTTTCTCCCATTCTGTAGGTTGCCTGTTCACTCTGACGGTACTTTCTTTTGCTGTGCAGAAGCTCTTTAGTTTAATTAGATCCCATTTGTCAATTTTGGCTTTTGTTGCTGTTGCTTTTGGTGTTTTAGACATGAAGTCCTTGCCCATGCCTATGTCCTGAATGGTATTGCCTAGGTTTTCTTCTAGGGTTTTTATGGTTTTAGGTCTGACATTTAAGTCTTTAATCCATCCTGAATTAATTTGTATATAAGGTGTAAGGAAGGGATCCAGTTTCAGCTTTCTACATATGGCTAGCCAGTTTTCCCAGCACCAATTATTAAATAGGGAATCCTTTCCCCATTGCTTGTTTTTGTCAGTTTTGTCAAAGATCAGATGGTTGTAGATGTGTGGTATTATTTCTGAGGGTTCTGCTCTGTTCCATTGGTCTATATATCTGTTTTGGTAACAGTATCATGCTGTTTTGGTTACTGTAGCCTTGCAGTATAGTTTGAAGTCAGGTAGCGAGATGCCTCCACCTCTGTTCTTTTGGCTTAGGATTGACTTGGCAATGTGGGCTCTTTTTTGGTTCCATATGAACTTTAAAGTAGCTTTTTCCAATTCTGTGAAGAAAGTCATTGGTAGCTTGATGGGGATGGCATTGAATCTATAAATTACCTTGGGCACTATGGCCATTTTCATGATATTGATTCTTCCTATCCATGAGCATGGAATGTTCTTCCATTTGTTTGTATCCTCTTTTATTTCATTGAGCAGTGGTTTGTAGTTCTCCTTGAAGAGGTCCTTCACATCCCTTGTAAGTTGGATTCCTAGGTATTTTATTCTCTTTGAAGCAATTGTGAATGGGAGTTCACTCATGATTTGGCTGTTTGTCTGTTATTGTTGTATAAGAAGGCTTGTGATTTTTGCACACTGATTTTGTATCCTGAGACTTTGCTGAAGTTGCTTATCAGCTTAAGGAGATTTTGGGCTGAGACGATGGGGTTTTCTAGATATACTATCATGTCATTTGCAAACAGGGACAATTTGACTTCCTCTTTTCCTAATTGGATACCCTTTATTTCTTTCTCCTGCCTGATTACCGTGGCGAGAACTTCCAACACTATGTTGAATAGGAGTGGTGAGAGAGGGCATCCCTGTCTTGTGCCAGTTTTCAAAGGGAATGGTTCCAGTTTTTGCCCATTCAGTATGATATTGGTTGTGGGTTTGTCATAGATAGCTCTTATTATTTTGAGATATGTCCCATCAATACCTAATTTATTGAGAGTTTTTAGCATGAAGGGCTGTTGAATTTTGTCAAAGGCTTTTTCTGCATCTATCGAGATAATCATGTGGTTTTTGTCTTTGGTTCTGTTTATATGCTGGATTACGTTTATTGATTTGTGTATGTTGAACCAGTCTTGCATCCCAGGGATGAAGCTCACTTGATCATGGTCGATAAGCTTTTTGATGAGCTGCTGAATTCGGTTTGCCAGTATTTTATTGAGGATTTTTACATCGATGTTCATCAGGGATATTGGTCTAAAATTTTCTTTTTTTGTTGTGTCTCTGCCAGGCTTTGGTATCAGGATGATGCTGGCCTCGTAAAATGAGTTAGGGAGGATTCCCTCTTTTTCTGTTGATTGGAATAGTTTCAGAAGGAATGGTACCAGCTCCTCTTTGTACCTCTGGCAGAATTCGGCTGTGAATCCATCTGGTCCTGCACTTTTTTTGGTTGGTAAGCTATTAATTATTGCCTCAATTTCAGAGCCTGTTATTGGTCTATTCAGAGATTCAACTTCTTCCTGGTTTAGTCTTGGAAGGGTGTATGTGTCAAGGAATTTATCCATTTCTTCTGGATTTTCTAGTTTATTTGCATAGAGGTGTTTATAGTATTCTCTGATGGTAGTTTGTATCTCTGTGGGATCGGTGGTGATATCCCCTTTGTCATTTTTTATTGTGTCTATTTGATTCTTCTCTCTTTTTTTCTTTATTAGTCTTGCTAGAGGTCTATCAATTTTGTCGATCTTTTCAAAAAACCAGCTCCTGGATTCATTGATTTTTTGAAAGACTTTTTGTGTCTCTGTCTCCTTCAGTTCTGCTCTGATCTTAGTTATTTCTTGCCTTCTGCTAGCTTTTGAATGTGTTTGCTCTTGCTTCTCTAGTTCTTTTAATTGTGATGTTAGGGTGTCAATTTTAGATCTTTCCTGCTTTCTCTTGTGGGCATTTAGTGCTATAAATTTCCCTCTACACGCTGCTTTAAATATGTCCCAGAGATTCTAGTATGTTGTGTCTTTGTTCTCGTTGGTTTCAAAGAACATCTTTATTTCTGCCTTCATTTCGTTATGTGCCCAGTAGTCATTCAGAAACAGGTTGTTCAGTTTCCATGTAGTTGAGCGGTTTTGAGTGAGTTTCTTAATCCTGAGTTCTAGTTTGATTGCACTGTGGTCTGAGAGACAGTTTGTTATAATTTCTGTTCTTTTACATTTGCTGAGGAGTGCTTTACTTCCAACTATGTGGTCAATTTTGGAATAGATGTGGTATGGTGCTGAAAAGAATGTATATTCTGTTGATTTGGGGTGGAGAGTTCTGTAGATGTCTATTAGGTCCACTTGGTGCAGAGCTGAGTTCAGTTCCTGGATATCCTTGCTAACTTTCTGTCTTGTTGATCTGTCTAATGTTGACGGTGGGATGTTAAAGTCTCCCGTTATTATCGTGTGGGAGTCTAAGTCTCTTTGTACATCTCTAAGGACTTGCTTTATGAATCTGGGTGCTCCTGTATTGGGTGCAGATATATTTGGGATAGTTAGCTCTTCTTGTTGAATTGATCCCTTTACCATTATGTAATGGCCTTCTTTGTCTCTTTTGATCTTTGTTGGTTTAAAGTCTGTTTTATCAGAGACTAGGATTGCAACCCCTGCCTCTTTTTGTTTTCCATTTGCTTGGTAGATCTTCCTCCATTCCTTTATTTTGAGCCCATGTATGTCTCTGCACGTGAGATGGGTTTCCTGATACAGCATACTGATGGGTCTTGACTCTTTATCCAATTTGCCAGTCTGTGTCTTTTAATTGGAGCATTTAGCCCATTTATATTTAAGATTAATATTGTTATGTGTGAATTTGATCATGTTATTATGATGTTAGCTGGTTATTTTGCTCGTTAGTTGATGCAGTTTCTTCCTAGCATTGATAGTCTTTACAATTTGGCATGTTTTTGCAGTGGCTGGTACCAGTTGTTCCTTTCCATGTTTAGTGCTTCCTTCTGGAGTTCTTGTAGGGCAGGTGTGGTGTTGACAAAATCTCTCAGGATTTGCTTGTCTGTAAAGGATTTATGTCACAGTGCACATATCACTCATATGCTGAAATGGCTTATTGTTGTTCCACCTCTGTTTACAATAGTAAAAATATGGCAAATGCCTTCAAATGTCCATGTTACCAATAAAAAACTGGGTACATTTCCTCTAGTTAGATAAACACATTATACACATTGCAAAAATTCATTTGTCTAATCACGAGTCTTTCTTGAGTGCCTACTGTATAGTTTGAAGTGCCCAGATACTGACAATATAAATGTTAAGACAGTTCCAACCATAAGGAAGCTTAGGGGAAGGCTAGTACAAAATACAAATACAACTAACAGAATATAAGCCAAGATAGTACTGTGAGTTCGTATAGAAATACAAATGAAAAGTTTAAAAGAATATAAGTAGCAAGGATAAAAATCAAGAAACACATAGCAGTGAGAAGAAATTAGAACCAAAGGTATCCTGGGCTCCAATGTGGAGTTGTTGCTTGTTTTTACCTCCATGATTCAGAATTTTCTCAGTTATGGAGGGATGTTTGAGCAAAGCACACTGTATGCAACTAAAGGCTAGAGTTACAATTTTTAAAACTGGCAGTCCTGGATAGAAAAGCAAACAACATCAACAAAAGTATATACTGACAAAAGGGCCTTTGAGAGAATGACACTAAAAAGCTAAAATTTAAAGAAATTAATAGACAAAGTAAATTTAAGTGAAATATCAGAGTATTAGTTACTTGAATGATATAAATGAGGAGTTTATGAAATATATAGCACAAAGAGAGAAAACAGATTTAAAATATACATGAAAAAATAAAATATTTGGGGAAGAGATTGAGAAATTATAACATGTATCAAAGGAATCCCACAAAGAATAAGCGTTTTTTTAAAGACAGAGGAAATATGGCTGAAAATTTTGTAGAATTGAAGAGTGGGATGATCTTTCAAATCGAAAGACCACATTGAAGGCCAAACAGGATCGATAAACACAATCCTTAACTGGTTATATCATGGAATAAGCAAAGAAGTTAATGGTAAGAGGCAATTTAAAAGGTACTAGAAAGAAAAACAGATTGCTTGCATAGGAAAAAAAAAAAAAGATTGGCTTTTGGCTTCTTAAGAACAAAGCAATTAAAGGAATAACAGCTTATAAGTTTTATGTGAAAATCACTGCCAGCCTAGAAATGTACTTGTAGCTAAGCTATCCTTTAAGAGTGAAAGCAAAACAGAGACATTTTCAAATATTCAAAAAACAAGGAGTTTACAATCCACAAATACAAAGTATTTCTTCAGCAAGAAGAGTAAATTAAAAAAGAAAGCACAGTAATCAATAGCTTTTGAAAGTGTATCGGTAATATACTTCACTTCTACCTTTAAATATATCTGCAGTTTTATTTTTTAAAACAAGTTAAATTGGACAATACCTTAACAGTATAATTAAAACAATACCCGAGTAACCTATGACACAGTCATTCCAAGTATACACCCAATAGAAAGCATATATGGTCACCAAAAGACAAGTACTAGCCAAAAGTTGGAAAAAGAACAAATATGGAAATGACCATAATAGCTCTAAGTAGTAAATATTCATCAACACTTGAATTAATAAATAAACTGCCTTGCATTTACACAGTGGAATATTACCAAACAATGAAAATGAATGAAACATCAGTCATGATACAAATTATTCTCACAAACATAATGGGTTGAATAAAAAATACAAAAAATGCATTGTAGATGATTAACTGATATAAAGTACAAAAAGATAAAAACCAATTTTATGCTGGTAGAAGTCAGGATATGGTCATCCTTGGAAAAAGAGCAGTGGGTCTGGATGGGGAACGAAAGGAGCTTCTGGGGAGCTGGTAATATTCTGTGTTCTTAATCTCAGTCCTCGTTCAATATGTGTGGTTGGTTTGTGAAAATTTATAGAGCAGTACAGCTGTGAGATGTATACTTTATGAACATTGTATACATTAAACTTTGATAAAAAGCATGTGTGTGAATATATATGTGTGTGTATATGTGTGTGTGTGTGTTCATATATGTATATGAAGAATGTAGCACATTAAAACTACAAATGTATATACAGGTAAAACTAAAAATCTAGAAAAAAGAGCTTGGGAGAAGGAAGAGGAAGGTTCCATTAGTACTATACATATGCTAAGGTTCTTGTCTTATTTAGTTGGTAGGCAGGACATACTAAAATTTAATCTCTGTCAGAAATTATGCGTATCTGAGTGTGTGTACAGTTTACTGTGTACATTAAAAATGTAAGGATAAACAGAAGACTAGAAATACATTTCAAAGATATACAATTAATAAAAGGAAAAAAGAGAGCACATGAAAATCAAAGAAAGCAAGAAATAAGATCCTCCCCTAAAAAACAGTAAAGAAGGAATTCTAAACAGAACACTAAAACAAGGTCATAGAGATCAGTTCAAATATTTTCAATAATCATACTCATTGTAAATTTATTAGTTTTCTAATAAAATATTAAACGTATTATACTAGATTAAAAAAACTAACTGCTAATCTTATAGGAAAATATCTTTTAAAAAGACAGAAAAATTAAATATAGATATACTATGCAAATACTAAAACTTGTGTCAAAATATTAATTTCAGAAGAAAGAATTTAAGGCGAAAACATCTATAGAGGATTTTTTTAAATAACAATATATTTTCATAAAAAGAACAATCCACACAGAATATAATTCACAATAATTTGTAGATAGCTTCAGAACAAAGCAGAACCAACCAAATCATAGGGAGAAATAGATAAGTTCAAACTCATGATGGAAAAATGAGTTTTAATTTTTAATTTTTTATAGAGATGGGTCTTGCTATGTTGCACAGGCTGGTCTTGAACTCCTGGATTTAAGTGATCCTCCTGCCTCAGCCTCATGATAGAATATTTGAATACAATGTTATCAGAAATTGAAAGCTCAAAGAGATAAAAATTTTAAAAAGGATATGTAAGATTTGAACAAGTCATCTCAAAGTCTTAATTAATACCCCTGTAGCAAACAGAGACTATATCTTCTCTTCACACACACAGAGTGTTATGCAAGTTGACTACATATTATGTAACAAAGGAAGAAAGTCTCTTCAAGTTTTGAAAAGTGAGGTCGCTATAAACTACGTTATCTCAACACAATACAGTTAAATTAGATATCAGCGATAAAAATATGGAAAATTATGTGTGGAAACAAATTTATTTATAAATATCTAATACATAAAAGAAAAACTAATATTGAAAAATTAGAAATATATTGCAAGACAATGAGAATTCATTTCATAACCTGTGGAATGCATCTGAATGCGTCTAAATCTGCAATGACTGTGGAAATTATAGTATTAAACTTTTTAATTTAAAACTAAGAAAAAGGGACACAATTATTTAGGCATTTATCTCTGAAAACTGTGGAAAGAACAGCAGAGTTAATCTGGAAAAAGTAGAAGGAAATAAAAATAAAAAGTTGTGAAGAAATTAATGTAAAATAAACAAAAATATATGGAGTACTTAAAGCTGATTCTTTGAAAATTTAGTAAAATAAACAAAGCCCTTGCAGGACTGAATATTTTTTTTTAATACAGGGAATATTTAACTGTGAAGGAGAACTCATACTGTAAATAGAGTAGTGCATAAATAGAATTTGAGAATACTGTGAAAAACCTTAGGAATGCAGCTTCAATAAACCAGAAAATTTAGATGAAATGGACAATTTTCATGAAATAAAATATTCTTAAATAAATATACTTAATAAAATAGACAAGTAAAGTAGAAAACCTGAGTAAGTTGCCAAGTGGTCAATAAATTGAACTAGTAGTAATAACAACATTAACTCTTCCACCTTTGGCCCTGGCCAAAGACACCGGACCTGGACGTTTTTCCCAAGCAAATTCTGTAAGAGTTAAAGAAAGAGGAAAGAAACACAAAAACCAGCTCAACAGCCAAAGACAGTTTATTTTTTAGAATAAACCTGAGAGGGGCTTCTGGCAGATTTCAGTGAGGAGCATTCTCTCCTACAGACTGAGAGTATTTAAGTGTTTAGGGCAAGAGGGCTTATCACAGGCTTGGAATGTTTTTGTGTTGGGGAGAAGTTTATTGTGGGGTTGTAATGTCTCTGGTCAGAGGGCAAGTTACCTTGGGGCTAAACATCTCTCCAGGCAGAGAGGAGGTTACCTCGGGGCTGGCATGTCTCTGGTTTGGGAGGGATTTATCTTAGGGTTGGAATGTTTCTGGTTCGAGATGTCATTTGTGGTTTACGGTCATACTGACCTTAGCCATTAGGCTGATGCCCTTTGGATTTAGGTGGTTTTTGATCAAGGGGAACTTTAAAATGACAGTGCTTGTCCAAGACAGTGATGCTCCTGCTCTGTCAAATTCTACCAAACATTCAAGAAACAGATTATTCCCATATTTTACAAATTATTTTAAGACTAAATACGATATAAAGAACATGATTAAATTTGTCAGTATAATTTTAACATCCATAGCAGTCAGGAGAAGAAAAAAAAATTATAGGTCGGCTTCACATATAAACACATATGTAATATGAAATCATGAAAAACAAAGCAAATCTTATCTGACAGCATATTTTAAAGTTTTTAAAACTTTTAAACATCATGACCAAGTAGAATTATCATTCTTAACGAATATGTATAGATATATATATATATATATAGCCTGGTAGCCCTAGATTTTCTATATAGGAGAAGATGAGAATTGGAGTTGGACAGGGGGTGGCTGTAAAACCACCACCAGGTGTAGTGGTGGTTGATTAATGGATTGAAGGGGTTAAAGCTGCCCCCTTACCTCCTGAGCTATTCTTGGCATAACAAACTTCTTTTTAAAAATGAAATTTGGCTGGGAGTGGTGGCTCATGCCTGTAATTCCAGTACTTTGGTAGGCCGAGGCGAGTGGATCATTTGAGGTCAGGAGTTCAAGACCAGCCTGGCCAACATGGCAAAACCCCGTCTCTACTAAAAATACAAAAATTAACCAGGTGTGGTGGAGCGAAACTCCATCTCAAAAAAAAAAAAAATTCATCTTTCTCAAAATACAACAGCAGTTCAGTGGCTAGATTGATATGGAAAAAAGCAAAGCGATATCTGCAATGTTGAAAAATAAACATGGCATTTCTCTAGACTCAATTCATCCTACAGTTGCATGCCAGAAGAGGGGGTAGATACAATTCACTGTAAGAGTCTATCAACAATAGAAAAACAGCTTCTTGTTTTGAAAAAAAAAAATAGCTTCTTGTTTTGAAAAAGAAAGAAACCAAAAGATCATCAATGATGCATATAATAGACCTACATGAAAGACAGAATATTTATATACTTTTGTTAGAAACAAATCATGATTTGAGAATCATACATGCTCCTTTATTGTGAGACATATGGAGAAACTGGAGTGGTCATAGAAAAAAATATTAAGTGATAAAAAACTGATGATTCAATGAGACATCTGTAAGAAACTGGGCCTATTTCATTTAGCAAGAGCTACTGGGGAAATATTAATACATATTTTCAAATCTTATTAGTTTCATTTTGAGCAATTTGTGGTCAGCATTAAAAATTGCTGCAAAAGTCATTGATTGTAACTAAAGCAGAATAAGTTACTTACATACAAACTTGAGGACTATAAAATAAAGAATATATTTGTGCAATGTTTACTTCTAAGGATCCATTGAGAAATATCAACATTGAATGGTGTGTTTATAGACTGTATGAAGTCAAGACCCTAGAAATGGCAATTCGTAGGAATTTCATTTGGAAAAAATACAATCCATTTCCAAAGTATTTCTACAAAGAATTGGTATCAGCAGGATTCATTTCAACTCTGTAATTCTGAATTCTTTTTTTCTTGTGTGTGTGTGTGTGTATATATATATATATATATATATATATATATATATCTCACATTTATTATGAAGCTCTTAGAAATTTAAAAACACACATTTTTTTTTTTTTTTTTTGAGACAGAGTCTTGCTCTGTCATCCAGGCTGGAGTGTAGTGGCACAGTCTCGGCTCACTGCAACCCCTGCCTCTCGGGTTCAGCCATTTCTCTGCCTCAGTCTCCTGAGTAGCTGGACTACAGGTGTGTGCCACCAAGCCCAGCTAATTTTTGTATTTTTTTAAGTAAAGACAGGGTTTCACTATTTTGGCCAGGATGGTCTCGATCTCTTGACCTCGTTATCCGCCTCCCAAAGTGCTGGAAATACAGGTGTGAGCTACCGCATCCAGCCTAAAATTTCACTTTTTATGGATACATAATATTTTACGTATTTATTGGGTACATGTGATATTTTGTTACATGCATGGAATACACAATTATCAAGTCAAAGTTTTTGAAGTGTCCATTACTGTGAGGATTTATTATTTTTATGGGTTAGGAAGTCCTTTCTTGTAGCTACTTTGAAATATAGATTATATTTTTGTAAAGCATAGTCACTCTACTTTGCTGTCAAAATATAAAATTTATGCCTTTTATCTAATTACATGTTTGTACTTATTAACCTACCTCTCGTCACCCTCCACCACCAACCCACTCAACCTTCCCAGCTTCTAGTATCTATCATTCTTCTCTATACCATTATCAGATCAATCTTTTTAATTCCCACATATGAATGAGAATATGCAATAATTTGTCTTTCTGTGCCTGGGTTATTTCACTTAACATAATGACATCCATGTTGCTGCAAATGACAGGCTCTCATTCTTTTTATGGCTGAATAGTATTCCATTTTATACATAAACCACATTTTTTTATCCATTTGTCTGTTAATGGACACTTAGTTTGGTTCTATATCTTTGCTATTATGAATAGTGCTACAACAAACATGTGAATGCAGGAATTCCTTTGATATACCAATTTCTTTTCCTTTGAATACATACCCAGCAGTGAGATTGCTGGATCATATTGTAGTTCAGTTTTTAGTTTGTTTGAGAAATCTCCATACTGTTTGTATTTATTTATTTATTTATTTGGGACAGAGTCTTGCTGTGTCACCCAGGCTGGAGTGCAGTGGCATGCTCTTGGCTCACTGCAACCTCTGCCTCCCCAGTTCAAGTGATTCTCCTGCCTCAGCCTCCCAAGTAGCTGGTACTACAGGTGCATGCCATCATGCCCAGCTAATTTTTGTATTTTTAATAGAGATGGGGTTTCACTGTGTTAGCCAGGATGGTTTCCATCTCCTGACCTCATGATCTGCCCGCCTCAGATTCCCAAAGTGCTGGGATTACAGGCATGATCCACTGTGCCCGGCCTCCATATTGTTTTTAATAGTGGTTGTACTAATTTACATTCCCACCAAAAGGGTATGAGCATTCTCTTTTCTCCACATCCTTGTCAGCACGTGATATTTTACTGCATTTTTAATAATAGACACTCTCTGTTCAATTGGGTAGAAAAAATAAAAATTAAAAAAAATAGCCATCCTAACTAGAGTAAGATAATATTTCATTGTGGTTTTGATTTTCATATTCCTGAGGATTAGTGATGTTGAGCATTTTTCCATGTACCTGTTGGCCATTTGCATGTCTTCCTTTGGGAATTATCTATTAACGTTCTGTACCCACTTTTTACTTAATGGGATTCTTATTTTATTGTTGAATTGTTTGAGTATCTTGTATACTCTGGATATTATTCCATTATCAGATAGTTTGAAGTATTTTCTCCCATACAGGTGGTTTCTTTACTCTTGATTGTTTCCTTTGCTATGCAGAAGTTTTTGATTTTAATATAGTCTCATTTGTCTATTTTTGTTTCATTTGTCTGTGCTTTTGAGATCTTAGCCATAAAATCTTTTCCTAGACGACTGTTTGGAAGTGCATTTCCTATATTTCCTTCTAGGAGTTTTATAGTTTGTAGTTTTACACTTGAGTGTTTAATCCATCTTGAGTTTATTTTTGTGTATGGTGAGAGATAGGGGTTCAGTTTCATTCTTTTGCCTGTGGCCGTTCAATTTCCCCAGCACCCTTTATTGAAGAAAACCTCAGTTTTCCAGTGCATGTTCTTAGTGCTTTGTCAACAATCAATTGGCTATAAATATGTGGATTTATTTCTGAGTTTTGTATTCTATTCCATTTGGGTATGAGTCTATTTTTACGCCAATGCCAAGTGTTTTGGTTATTATAGCCCTGCAATGTAATTTGAAGTCAGGTAGTATGATGCCTCCAGCTTTATTATTTTTGCTCAGGATGGCTTTGGATATTCTGGTTATTTTTTGGTTTCAAATGAATTGTAGGATTATTTTTTCTATTCTGTGAAAAATGGCATTAGTATCTTCATAGGGATTGCATTGAGTCTTTAGGTTGTTTATGGAGTATGATCCTTTTAACACTATTATTTTTTTTCTGATCCATCAGCATGGGATGTCTTTACATTTGTATGTGTCCTCTTCAATTTCTTTCATCAGATTCTTATAGTTTTCCTTGTAGAGCTATTTCACCTCATAGGTTTATTCCTATGTAATTTTTTTGGTAGCTAGTGGAAATGGGATTGCCATCCTGTTCTTCTGTTTTTGTTTTCGTTTTGCTTTTCTTTTTTTTTTTTTTTTTTGCTATTTCATTATTGGTGTATAGAAATACTACTTTAAAAAAATGTTGATTTTGTATCCTGCAGTGTAACTGAATTTGTTTAACAACTCTAAGTGTTTTTTGGTGGAGTCTTTTGACTTTTCTAAATAAGAATATCATGTCATCTGCAAAGAGGGACAATTTGACTTTCTTTTTCAATTTGGATGCCTTTTCTTTCTCTTGCCTGATTACTCTGGCTAGGACTTTCAGTGCTTTGCTGATTAGGAATGGTGGAAGTACATATCCTTGTCTTCTTCCAGTTCTTAGAGAAAAGACCTCCAAACTTTTCCCCATTCAGGATAATGTTATTTGTGGATTTGACATATATGGACTTTATTTTTTGAGGCATGTTTATTCTATGCCTAGTTTGTTGAGAATTTTTTTTATCATGAAGGTATGTTGAATTTTATCAAATGATTTTTCTTTGTCTATAAGATGAGCATATGAGTTTTATCCCCTATTCTGTAGATGTTTCATGTTTATTGATTTGCACATCTTGAACATCCTTGTGTCCCTTGGGTAAATCCCACTTGATCATTGGGTATTATTTTTTTGATGTGCTGTTAAATTCAGTTTGCTAGAACTTTGTAGGGTTTTTTTGTGTTTATGTTTATCAGAGATATTGACCTACAGCTCTCTCTCTCTCTCTCTGTGTGTGTGTGTGTGTGTGTGTGTGTGTGTCCCTGTGTGGTTTTGGTATCAGAATGATACCGGCTTTATAGAATATGTTAGGAAGAAATCAGTCCCCTACAATTTTTTGGAGTAGTTTGGGAAAGATTGGTATTAGTTCTTGTTTATAGGCCTGGTAGAAGTCAGCAGTAAATCAGTCCAGCCCTGGGCTTTTCTTTGTTGGGAGACTTTTTATTACTGATTTAATTTCACTACTTGGTGTGTTCAGGTTTACTTTTTCTTCCTGATTCAATCTTGGTAAGTTGTATGTATGTTTCTAGCAATGTATCTACTTCCTCTAGATTTTCTAGTTTGTTAGTGTACAGTTTTCCATGATAGTCTCTGATGATCTTTTGTATTTCTGTTGTATCAGTTGTAATGTCTTCTTTTTTTTCTGAGTTTGTTTATTTGGGTCTTCTCTTTTCTTTGTTAGTCTAGCTAGTAGTTTTGTTTTTTTTTTTTAATGTTTTCAATTTTGTTTATACTTTCAAAAAACTAGTGTTACATTTCATTGATGCTTTTTATTGTTTTTCTAGTTTCTGATTCATTTAGTTCTGCTCTGATCTTTATTATTTCTTGCCCTCTGCTAATTTTTGGTTTGGTTCATTCTTGATTTTTCACTTTGTTGAGGTGGATTGTTAGATTATTTACTTGTAATATTTCTACTTTTGATGTAGGCAATTATTTCTATAAACGTCCCTTGTAGTACTACTTTAGCAGTATCCCACAGATTTTGATATATTTTGTGTTCATTTTCATTAGTTTCAAAATTTTTAAATTTCTTAATTGACACAATGGTTGTTCAGGGGCATGTTATTTAATTTTTGTATATTTATATAGTTTCCAAGTTTCTTTTTGGTATTGATTTCTTGTTTTATTCCACTGTGATCTGAGAAGATACTTGATACCATTTTGCTTGTTTAAAATTTGTTGAGACTTCTTTAGTGGCTCAATAGATGGTCTATTCTAGAGAATATTCTGTATAATTATGAAAATAATGTGTATTCTGCAGTTGTTGGATAAAATGTACTATAAATATCTGTTAGGTCTGTTTGTTCTAAATTCCACTCTAACTTCAATGTTTCTTTTTTGATTTTCTTTCTAGATGATCTGTCTAATGCTGAGAATAAGGTAGTAAATTCCCCCACAGTTATTGCATTGGAGTCTTTCTTTTCAGATCTAGTAATATTTCCTTTATGAATCCGGGTGTTCCAGTTTTGGGTGCATATATATTTAGAATTGTTATTTCCTCTTGCTAGATTGGTCCTTTTATCACTATTTAGTTGTCTTTGTTTACTGTTTTTGGCTTAAAGTCTGTTTTGTATGATATGAGTATAGCTACCTCTGCTCATTTTGAATTCTGTTAGAGTTATATATCTTTTTCTATTTCTTTAGTCTCAGTCTATAGGAATATTTTCAAGTAAAGTGTGTTTCTTGTAGGTGGAATGTAGTTGGATCATTTTTTTAAAATCCTTTCAGTCAGTCTATAGCTTTTAAGTGAAGAATTTAATCCATTTACGTTCAAAGTAATTATTGATATGTGAAGTTTTATTGCTGTTATTTTGTTAATTGTTTTATGGTTGGTTTGTATATTCTTTGTCCTTGAATTTTCCTCTTAATGTCTGTCATTGCGGTTGGTAGTTATCTGTAGGGATAGTATTTGAGCCCTATCTTTTTCCACATTTGCATGTTTGCTTCACCATTTTTTATACTTTTGTGTGTTTTCATGTAGATAAATGTCCTTTTGCTTCCATGTTTAGGAGTTCTTTGAGTATTTCTTGTTTGGTCAGTCTAGTGGTGATGAATTATCTTAGTTTTATATTGTCTGAGAAAGACTTTATTTCTCCTTCATTTATGAAGGATAATTTTGTTAGATATAGTATCTTAACTTGCAGTTTTTCTTTCAGCATTCTGAATACACTATCCCATTCTCTCCTGGCCTATAAGGTTTCTACTGATAAATTTTCTCTTATTCTGATGGAGGTTTCTTATAGGTGACTAGATGCTTTTCTCTTGCTTTTTTTTTTTTTTTTAAAAATTCTCTATTTTTCATGGACTTTAGAAATTTTGACTATAGTATACCATGAAGAAGAACTTTTTGCATTGTTTCTGTTTGGTGATTGCTGGGACTCTGTATCTGGATGTTTAAATCTCTTGCTAGATTTGGGAAGTTTTCATCTATTAATTCATTAAATAGGTTTTTAAACTCTCTCTTTGCCTTCTGGGATACCAATAATTTATATATTTTATCACTTTTTTTCTGTCCCATATATCATTAAGGCTTTGTTCATTCTTTTTTTAAAAAAATTTGTCTGATGGTTATTTATAAAACGCTGTCATCAAGTTGTGAAATTATTTTGTCTGCTTCATCTAGTCTATGGTTGAAGCTTTTAAATGTATTTTGTAGTTCATTCAATGATTCTTCACTTATAGGATTTCTGTTTGATTCTTTTCTATGTTATCTATCACTTTGTTAAATTTCTCATTCTTACCCTGAATTGTTTTTCTGATCCCTTTGTTTTGTTTTTTAGAATTCTCTTATATCTCACTGAAATTATTTAGAATCAATAATTGAATTTTTACTAGGATTTTATGAATTCCGTCTCCTTTGGAGCTGTCATATATTCTTGCTTTTTCATGTTTCCTGTGTCCTTACATTGATATCCATGTATCTCATGTAGCAGTTGCTTCTTCTAACTTTTTCAATTTGCTTTCATAGGGGAGGACTTTTCTTGAGGAAGAATCTATGGTGTTGGTTGGGTGGGGCACTTTGATTTCAATTCTAGGTACATGCATTAGTGTAGTCTCCCTTGATTTTTTTGGCTACACACAGTGCCGGTGATATCTGAGACTTCCTTGGTGGCTTAGGGTCCAGTTATTGAGGAAAGCTCTGGTGCAGTTTTGCTTGGGACTCAGATGTCAAGTGGACCAGTCTTTGGGCTCCTGTGGTTGCAGCAGTGGGCTGAGAGTGCCTGCTCATATGCCCCATAATGTCATACATACCAGTGTTAGTGGGTGCAGGTGGGCCAATTTTTGTTCCTTCAGGTGGCTTACTCAAAGCCCAGTAGTGGCAGCTGTGAGCTGAGCAGGTAGGTGGGTTCTTGGGTCCATGGGCAGCTAATATGGCGTAGGCAATGCGAGTGGCAGTGGTGTGACAACCCTCTAGGTCCCTTGTGGTGCATGCTGGCATTGGAAGTAACTGTAATGTTCTGGGAAGGTCAGTGTCCAGGCCTGCAGGTGGTAATTTGTGGTAGTAGCTGCTGTGTGGGTAGGCCTAACCTCAGGTCCCCGAGAGGAGTGGTCATATGTCATCAGTGGTGAACTAGACTGGGAGATTCCCTGGCCCCCAGACTGTATGCTCTGGCATGGGGATGACGGGGAAACCTGGGCTAGGCTGGCCTATCTTCAGGCCCCCAGATGGCATGTACAGGCACTGTAGTCAGGAGCAGGGTGATCCCCAAGTCATTGTGGAATGCTTGAGTGGGAGGCTATAGTAGCTGCCCAACTGGGCTCCAGGGTAGTGTGCAGTTTGTTGGGGGTGGTGCTCTAGAATGGCACCTTGCTGGCACCTCAGTCCTAAAGATGGTATCCCATACCCTGGTTGCACTTCCATCAGAGTGTAGTGGCCCAAGGTCACTTGTGCCTAAGCCCTGGGAGCAGCAGCCTAATGCTTCTCTTGCACATTAGCCTCAGCATTCCTGGGTTCCAGGACAGTGTGCAGTCTGTTGCAGGCAAAGTTCTAAAATGGCATCTTGCTGTAGTTGCTTAGGTCACAAGGAATGTGAAGGACCATGACCATATTCAAGCTTCCTCCATGGGGAGCTGCCGTAATACAATCTTCTTGCAACTCCCTATGTTAGTTTCATGGCCTGAGAGTATTGAGCACTCTCCCGTGGCTAAGACTATAGGAGTCTGTGATGAAAATGCAGGCTGCTGAGCATCTCTCACCTACCCTTTCCCTCTACTGGGGAGTCTCTCTAGGATCTCAGTCAATCCAGGCTGAGCAGGCTGCTTGCTTCCTTCTCCCATTCCTTACTTTAGATATTGCCTGTCACTATTTTGTTGGATTCCAGTGTTCTCTCTTGGATGATCTAATATCTACTGGGTATTTTAGCTTTTTTTTAGTGGAGAAAGCAAGTACAAAATGCTCCCTAGCCGGCCATCCTGAAGCCTCCCAAGGTGCCCGTTTCAAAACCCATTTTTGAACTACCTAACTAACCTACCTAACCAGAGCATTTGTTTTAAACATACTAATATATTTAAATGTTTTAATAATCCTTTTGTTTCACCAATAAACAAACAAAAAAGAAGAATAAATTTAGGAGAATAAAATAATTACTAATTCTTCTCTTAAAAGATATATCTGTAAGGAAGGAAGGAGTGGACTGATTATATCAAGTAGTAGAATTTATCTGTGAAGATTTAATGCACAGAAAATATTGTCCTATATTCTTTTCTGTATCTCCCCATTTGATATTTTAAAAGTCTTTTTTGGCAAACAAAGTGGTAGCTGTTGTTGATTGTGGATATTTAAACATGGGAAATTGTGATCAGACATAAATCTCTCAAGGAAAGACCTTGTGTCCTCTCTGTTATTAAGAATCCACATTTTCCGTTGTGGGACACTCAGCAACTGACATTTATGTCTAACCGTCTCGATAATGGATTTACATGGTTGTTTAATCTTTTAAGGAAATATTAAGACTCCTGAGATTGTATTTCCATGCCTTTATAAATCATACATTAGTGGTATTAAGATACAAGAAAATACCTTTTCAAGCTCTATTGCTTGTACCAACTAGAAAATTAATAGTTAATACCATGTTACCATATTTTGTTTTATAAAAGTGACAAAATATTGAGAGAGCTAATTCCCACCTGTTTTTAAGGCCAATTTGAGTCATTATAAATATTCAGAGACATTTCAGAACACTGTTTGAAAATATAGTAATTCTCTAACAATGTAAAACAGTTTTTCTTTGTGAGTGTGGAAATTAACTATGTAACCTTCTAGTGCAGGGCTTTTTAAACTTGAATATGATACAAATCATCTGAGAATCTTTTAAAAATGTAGGTTCTTATCCAGTAAATCTGGAGTGGTACCTGAGATTCTGGATATACAACAAGCTCTCAAGGGGTGCCGATAGTGCTGATCCATGGACCAGATATTACCAACAAGAATGGAGAGTAGAGGTTTGTAATGTAGGCTCTATGGATTAGCACCAAGACTTGTGCTAACTACATAAAACTGTATACAATGTGTGTGTGTCTGTGCATTTACAAGATAGAGTACTCATAAGTTGTATCCTGTTTCAAAGACTTGTGGCCTACTACTCTGAATTATTAGCATTTCCTCAATATGTTACTTATATTGCAATTCCTGTGATATAATCACTGAAAATTTTAGAAAACTTGACATATGTTATCTTTCTTTTGGATATTTAAAATTAATATAAAGTGTTAATCACTTCAAGAAATCCTAGAGTTATTACACCTATGTGACTTTCACCTAAGTGTTTCCTAAACTATTTGGTAATTGAATTCATTTTTTTTTTCAAGTTTTACCAGAGAATATTCCAGGAACAATAAAAAAGATACTGGCTCACATTAAATAAAAATTAGTATTTGGGGCCAGGCGCGGTGGCTAATGCCTGTAATCCCAGCACTTTGGGAGGCCGAAGTGGGCAGATCACGAGGTCGCGAGATCGAGACCATCCTGGCTAATATGGTAAAACCCCATCTCTACTACAAATACAAAAATTTAGCTGGGCATGGTGGTGGACGCCTGTAGTCCCAGCTACTTGGGAGGCTGAGAAGGAGAATGGTGTAAACCAGGGAGACGGAACTTGCAGTGAGCCGAGATCATGCCACTGCACTCCAGCCTGTGCCACAGAGCGAGACTCTGTCTCAAAAAAAAAAAAAAAAAAAAAAAAAAATTGGTATTTGGCTCTCTGATTTCCCTTCTACTACTTTTTAAGCTATCTTTCTGTGAAACTCACATTTGTTCCACCAACCTATTTAATACCTTGGCCTCTCAACCTTGTAGCCTCTTCATTTTTAATGATCTTTTTCTTCAACATTATTGTAGTCAGCCATTCCTGTGCTTATTATTCCAAATATGTTTTTCTTTTCCAGAATCCCTCTTTTAAGATTCTATTTTCTGACCACCACCTTATTATCTTTCTGATTACATATTCTCTAATCCTTCATGCCAAATTAGCTTTTTATCTTGCTGGAACATCAAATGCATGTTTTTCATTCCTCACATTTTTGTTTCCTGTCTTACTCAGCTTAGATTTCATGTTCTATTGTGATAATTACTCTTTTACTTGGATCCACAATTTTGCCATAGGAAACTTCTAGGCCCAAAGTTATACCCTTTCAAGTGATGGCTTTCATCAGTGACTGACTGAGGTGGGGATAGGTCGTCTCCTTACCCCAAATTGGTAGAATCCTTACAGGCTTCAGAGCTCCTCAGAATGTCATTTGAGGGCTCAGTGGGTCACCTTCTCTTTTTGCACAATTCCTTCCTCATTTCCTTTTGGGTGTGTTTCCTGGAGGAACTCTGCATATGGTTCTTCATATAAGAAGCTGTTTCTCAGAACCAATCTAAAATACACTCATGTAAAATTGAACTCCACCATATTTGTTGTTAGTTATTTTCCTCGTTTTATGTTATTTACAGTATTTATCACTGTCTGAAATTATAGTCCTTGTCCACTTGCTGGTTTGTTGTCATTTATTTTTAATAAAATGTAGACTCTCTTGCTTAGGAACTTTGTCTTTAATGTTCAGCACTGTGTCTCAAGCACCCACATTGTCTTTATCCAGTGGTAAACCTTGTAAATATTTGTTAAATTTATTTTTGAATTCCATATTTATATAAAAAATTACCTCATGGTAATTATCATATTCATAATTACTATATTGACAATAGTTTCTAAAAATACTTATATAATATGGTAATGATAAAAATGTTATCTCCTGATAGTGTTTATGTACCAGAAGGAAAAACAAAATCAAAGAAAAATACAAAATCAAAATAAATTAAAGGAGTATACTGAATAGCTCCGTAACAGTAAGCATTTAGATAACTTAGTCCTAAACATACCTTGCTTTATATTATTTTTCTTACATATTCTGGTCTATATTTTAAGAATCAATGATTTTACTGAAGATGTGAGGAAAAAATGTGAACACAGGACACATTATTTACTCAAGGCATACTTTGTGCCAGAAAAATAATTTTAGGCATATTAACACGTCTTTCTTAATTTTCAAACACTTTTAGCAAATAGGACATTATTATTTTCAAATTGACAGAAGAAATTGAAGTTGAGAGAAGCTAAATATTTGTTGAATGTTGAAATTCAAATTAATCTAATCACAGCTTTGCCAGTTACATATTATGCCATCTTGGGTAATTCACTTCACTCTTTAGATCTCTATACTCTTGTATACATTGAGAGGGCTCAATTGCCTTTAAGAGTTCCGCTGGTTTAAATGCTTGCTAATGGAGTAAGCTTTAAGAGACACAGGCACTTTATGACCAACACCAGGATGAGAAAGAGCCTTAGAAACACAGCACACATTCCAAACACAAACAGTACATCTCTGGCAGATGGAGCCTTGTGTCTGGTAATGGGAGAAGTAGGCAAAAGATGGGAAGATGATCTGTGATAGGGTCCTGACAAAGTTTATTTATGATTATTCTAGAAGGCAGGGGAAACCCAGTGACAGAGAACCAATATACACCTAATATGCAGAAAGGCAGAGGGACAGGTCAGGAGTGGTGGGCAATCAGTATTTAGAATCGCCTCATCTCAAGGTCTGAGGATCAGAGGTAGACTCTATTCCATAGAAACAGTTGTGCTGATAAAAGTGTGGGGTCAAGGCACAGAAGCTTAGGTTTGCTAGTACCAGGGCCTAACATCAGGGTGGGACTAGCATACTCTTTATTTGGTACTGGGTTGCAAAGTTCACCAAATAAATGCCCCTTTGGTTTTTCTAGAAGTAGGCCTGAGTAGGTACTAAAGTATGATGGAACTACTAGAGGGAAGAGAGTGAATGTTTCTATCTGAAGATTAGAATACTCTGTGAAGAGCAGGCTGGTCTGCAATCTTGACTCCACCTGAAAGATAATTATTCTACCAAAGTTTTTTTCCAAGGTCAAGGCTGATCTTTTATCTTTTTGATCTGATTATTTAAGAGCCATCCTTAAATGTATTTAGTTACGTATAAAGCTTTCCTCAATAGATTTACTGCAACATTTTATAATTAGAGCATTCATGTTAGAAAGTCCTTTTAAAAATATAGATGTATTTGTCTGGATGTTTATTGCTTGCTTTTAGCACAGATTACTTAATCAGAATAACAGTGGAGCAAGCCAGGCCACTGAAGGAGTAGAAAACACAACTGGTAGGGAGAGAGAATTGGGAAAGGTCTAGGGCACTTTGTGCTTCCTGAGTATGGGGGTTTCCCAGAGCAGAATTGGCAGTATCAGAACACTCTAAAAGACTTCCTTAGGAGAAGAATAAGGAATAAGTGAAGGTCCCTGATTGTACCTTTCTAATTCTATATAATCTGATTCTTGGTTTTAAACGTTGCATTTTAAGTTCTAGGTGTTGACCTAACTATTAAAATTATAAAAAATATTATCAATCCTGTCTTGTTTTGCATTTAATACGTAAACTAAATGTCTATTTAGTAACTTCAGCTAGAAGACAATGTGACCTATTGTATAGTTATGGTCCCACTGCCATCAGAGTATATCCGTTGAGTTCTGGGTTTCCCAAAGCATTTTCAATTTAAAATTCCACAAAATCAAACTTGATAATAGATGTCGTATTTATCATACTGCACCACTATGTTTGGCTATATTTATTTTATTATGATTATATTATCTCTTCTGGTTTCCCCACAGTAACTACTGAACCAAGAAGAATCCCAAGTTCATCTCTATCCTTCTTAAAAAGACATTTTTTTGGGAAAATTCTCTTTAGAATTAGATTGAAGAGAATGAGATGAGGTGAAGCGAAAATTCAGAAGGCATGTTAAGTAGACCAAAAACATGAAGCAAAGAGCGATCTAAATTCTCAAATCCCAAAATTTCTCTTTGACCACTTCTCATTGCTCAGACTTTCCCAGGAATTTCCCATTGAACCTACCGTCGTTAACCACATTTCTAGAGGCAGGTTAACTATTTGATTTGAAGCCATCCTTATTAGCCATATTTCTAGAGGCAGATTCACTATTTGGAATATGAGAGATAAGTACAATACCCAGAAAATGTCAATAGAAGTGGACTTGATAGAAAAATAATTTGGCTGATAGGATAACTCCAGAAATTTAATAATTTTGTTTCAGTATACTGTACCCATTAGCAAAAAAAATGCCAATGCTCTTTGAGGTTATTTCATATATTCTAGTTCAACTTAAGCCATCAGGATTCTGTCAAGAAAATGAGATATGTGTGGTTGTGGCCTGCTCATATAGAAAAAGATTAGTATGAAGAACTCTCCAATTGAAAAATATCTCTCCATTCCAGTGTATAAATTATATATTCATTTCAGCTAGGTTCTACACACTGTTCTTTTAAAATGTTTAATGTACTCATTAGACATCTGAATTACAGTCATTGACATTTTAGTGTGAATTTCTTTAATCCAAACGTTGATTGCCAAGGCTATATTCACTGAAGAGTAAAAGTATTATTGAAAGAATAAATGGAAAGTTGGAGGAATATTTATATATCAGGAAAACCTTTATGGCTGACCTAGGTAGGATACTTTGGAGAGCTTAAGGATGACTAAAATTTGGGGTTTGGAAGAAGGAACATTAAAAGATGAGATAAAGATAGAAGGATACTGAAGAGAATATTTGTCTACTTTATAATTTTAACAAGACCTTGTGTGCCAATGAGAATGATTAGGTGCCCCCTCTGTCATGTGGTGGTGGAGATTTTGTGACTAAAATATGACATATACTCTATGAAAATAAAGAAATGGTTTAATGAACTATAATTTTATATTTGAAGGAGAGAAAAAAGGCCACCATTTGGAAAATAAGAATTGTATACAAAATGGAGATTTAAAAGGTACAGCTGGATTTCCACATCCATGGGTTCCATATTTGTGCATTCAACCAACTAAGGATAAAAAATATTTGAAAATAAAAATTTTACAAATTTTCAAAAAGCAAAACTTGAATTTTCCTGTACATTGAGTACTATGTTGAATCCATGCAGATGAAGCGATGTGTAGGTATTTTATTAGGTATTATAAGTAATTTAGAGATGACTTCAAGTGTATGTGAGGATGCACATAGGTTATTTGCAAATACTATGCCATTTTACACCAGGAACTTCAGCATCTCTGGATTTTGATATCCATTGGGATTGTAGAACAAAATCCCTATTGATACCAGGAGGGACTATAATTTATGTGTTAGAACATTACTGCAAATAATGAGTGAAAACATTTAAAAATACGTAAAAGTTGGCCGGGTGCGGTTTCTCACGCCTGTAATCCCAGCACTTTGGGAGGCCAGGGCAAGTGGATCACAAGGTCAGGACATCGAGACCAGCCTGGCCAAGATGGTGAAACACCGTCTCTACTAAAAATACAAAAATTAGCCGAGCATGATGGTGGGCACCTTTAATCCCAGCTACTCGGGAGGCTGAGGCAGGAGAATCGCTTGAACCTGGGAGGCAGAGGTGGTAGTGAGCCAAGATCATGCCACTGCACTCCAGCCTGGGCGACAGAACAAGACTCTGTCTCAAAAAAAAAATATGTAAAAGTTGAGAAAGTGGTCTTTTAGCTTCAAATAAATATATATCTCATATCAAAGCCACAGCTAATTAAAGAACTAAGAAAGAAAAGGAATATTCAAATATCTGGAGTAATCTAACAAACAGCAGTGTTCAGAGTTTTAAAATTATTATTATCATCATCAGTGCTAGATACTTCTCCTGTAGTGTGTGATATTGTACAGAAACAGGCCCATTCATTTGATATTCACATAGGCTGCTTTAAAAGTGGAGTGGCAAAGTAGTAGTAAATGTCACTAAAATATAGGTTTTTTTAGATGTGTTTTGGGTCGAGTTGAGAGTACATAATAAAAATGATGAATTGACTCAAATCTTCCCTTCCTGGTTTTTTTTTTTTTTCTTTTAAGCACAGTTGTTTAAATTCCCTACAAGGTTAGAATACATGCACTTTTAAGAAAGCATTCTACGGAAAGTAATTGGGTGTTTTCCACTATCACATAAATCTGTTGGCTGGTGTTTGATATTCTTGGAAAGTCGGAGGATAGGCATTTATTAGTATCAGAGGAGCCCTTTGAAGAGAAAATTCATAGTGTTTAATAAAAGGGTAAATTAATTAGTTCTATATAAATAAAAGAAAGAAAATTTTATTCAGAAACCTTTTAAAACTTAAGAAAGCAAAACATATCGAAACGATCTGCTTTTGCTATGAGGAAGATATAAGTATGGTTATTTCACTAAATAGTCATGGAAAAATTATCTATATCATTATACTATCTATATTCTTATAATGACATAATTATACAAGAGCGACAGCATCAAGAAGTGGTTTAGAGCAAGAGCTCTTGAGTTGAATTGTCCAGATGTAATCCTAACTCTATACCACTTAATATATTGGTATTTGAACTTGGAGCCTGTTGCTTGATTACTGTTTGTCTCTATATCTTTGATAAGAATGAAGGTAATGATAATAATTATCTCTTTGTGTCATTTGGAAGATTAATGGAATTAATAATATATGAACAATGCCTTGGATGTACAAGTATTGAACATCAGCTTATTATTATAACAATAAAGACTTTTCTTCATATAGTTTTAGGTTTAAGACCCAGGCATGGATATGGAAAACAAATTCATATAAATTTTGAAAATTTCCTTGGAACACTGGAAATCCAGGCAAAAAGAAAGCTTATAGAACAAGTACATTGGACAGGAAAAAGCTTTTCAATGAACATAAAAACCCCCACAGTATTTTGTATTTCATTCTTATTCTTTGTGGTGATGATGAAGAAGAGTGCCTAAAAATGAAGAGATGAAAGAATCTCAATCATCACTTCTTCATCAAACCACTGAGTTATGTTTCATGCCCATTCTAAATGATGGTCCTCAAAAGTGGAGACAGGTCTTCTTTGGGAGTCAAGATAATGCATATAGTTAGAGAATATTCCTCAAAATTATTTTCATTAGTTCTCAGATCCCTTTTTTCATTGTCATTAACTGCCATTTAATAATATCCTTTTTTATTCTTCTTGAAGAGAGATAACACTGCTGATAGCAATTTCAGAGAAACCCATTTTTGCCTCTTTCTTTCCACTGTGTAGTGAAACTAAAGAGTTAAAATGTGTATATAGGCAGACAAGGCAGTCTGAAAGGACGCTACTTTCAAAATATGACTATTTCCACCCTGGTAGTCAGTATGGCTGAAAGGAAAAGATGTGGCAAATCCTGTTACTGATACTCTGTCCAAGGGAGTAGACTTGGATCAAATTACAAAACCGGGAGGTTTAGTTTGAAATCTGTTTTAAGAGGCAGGTTGTCAAGAAAAAGCAAGACCTTGCAAGCTAGTGCAGCATAGGACGGGAACACCAGGCATCTGAGTCAAGTACATTATGATGTATGGCTCAAATATGATATGTAGCAAAAGAATAGCAAATTGAGTTGGTAGTGTTACCCAAAGCAAACCACCAGAGGAAAAGTTCAGGAGATATTTTTGTGGTTTCAAGTTAGAAAGACGTATAGGATTCTTATATTACTCATATATAAGAGAAGAACATTGGATATAAATGAATGCAAATGGCAATGATGGGGTTCAATGTACCTCATTTTGAGACAATCTTAAAAAGGAAACACTTGAAATTAGATGCACTGTTTAAAGTTAGTTGATTACAATCATTTAGCACTCTATTTGACATATTTTTCTTGAATAATTTATTAGTTGGAATATTAACGCAATTTATTGAGAACACATTATGTTCTAGACATCAGGTCACTTATTTAATATAAATTACGTAATTTAACACCACAACCACAGGTTTTCTGTGTCAAGCAGTCTATCAAAAACTTCGATTAGATCTAAGCCAGAGCTGTGTAGCAAAGAGTGCAATCATGGTTATTTGACTCTAAACATATTTAGAGTCCAAATAAATTTATTGGAATCTGTATAAAGATGCTCATTCGTTGTCCATTATAATGTTAAACTCTGATTGATCATACTATTGAAACAGCATCCTTTAGATAGTTGCTTAACTCTTCTGTATTTCTTCCTACCAAACTCACCCTGGCCTTAGGGCAAAGGCAGGAGATGATTATACAATTCCACCAAACTCACCCTGGCTTTAGGGCATCACGCTTACTTCTCCCACATCTCCCCTCTCTTTGGAATGTTCTGCCTCTAACCATTTTTCATGGATCTAAAGCAGGGGTGTCCAATCTTTTGGCTTCCCTGGGCCACAATGGAAGAAGAAGTGTTGGGCCACACATAAAATACACTAACACTAATGATAGACGATGTGAAAAAAAAAAAAAAAATAACACAAGAAAAACCTCATAATGTTTTAAGAAAGTTTACAAATTTGTGTTGGACTACACCACATTCAAAGCTGTCCTGGACCACAGGGCTGCAGGTTGGACAAGTTTGATCTAAAGTGTCTTATTTAAACATCTTATGTGAATGTATTCATAAGTTGTTCTCTAAGATAACATTAGGCAAAGTGTTATTACTTTTATACTTATTATTTAATTTAGTATCTCTGTCTTTTAAAGGACTTTAAGCTCAAGACAGTCAGGACATTAAAAAGTACTGTTACACTTTACCTTGAAATTAGCAAAGTGCCCAGCACATAATAGAATCTCAATAAATATGTGCTGGAGTTTAGTCAATCATGTAACAGGTTCTTTCTGTCTGCTGCAGAAACAAAATCAAACTACTGAGACCACAGCATTGCAGTAGTAAACGAGTTTAATTGACCTGAAGCTAGCCTATGTAGGAGAACCTGTGCTGTTGATCAAATCAGCCTCTCTGAAGACTTGGAAGTTAGGGGTTTTTAATGGACAATTTGGTGGTCAAGGATTTAGGTTATAGGTGCTACTGATTGGTTGAGGATAAAATCATAAAGGTGTGGAAAACGGTCCTCAGGTACTGAGTCTGCCTCTGAGTGAGGCCACAAGACCAGTAAATTCAAGAGTTATGAGTCCAGTTGGGGTCAGTCTGAAAAATATTTGGAAAAAAAAAATCTGAGGTTCTACAGTAGTGATGTTATCTATAGGAGCAATTGAGAAGGTCACAAATCTTGTGACCTTTGGCCACATGACTCCTGACCAGTAAGCGATTTTAGAAACTACATCTATCTGGTGGCCTCTCAGTCTTACAAAGACAGTTTCAGTCCCCAAACAAGGAGCAGTTAGTTTTAGGGAGGGAATATTATCATTTTTGTTTCAAAGTTAAACTATAAATTCCTCTCAAAGTTAGCTTGGCTGCTGCCCAGGAATGACCAAGGACAGCTTAGAAGTCAAAAGCAAGATGGAGTCAAGTATGTCAGATTTCTCTTACTGTCATGATTTTGCAAGGGCAGTTTATTAATGAAGCGGATTACACAGTAGCTGTCTTGCAAATAACGTTTTAGGACCAAACTGGGGTCTGCTCACCCTGTGCAGTAAAACCAGGTGATATGGTTTGGCTCATCTCCACCCAAATTAAATCTTGAATGGTAATCCCCATGTGTTGAGGGAGGGACATGGTGGAAGGTGATTGGATCATGGGGGCAGTTCCCTCCATGCTGCTCTCATGATAGTGAGTCAGTTGTCATGAGATCTGATGGTTTAAAGTGTTCGGCAGTTGCCTCTGCTCCTGCCTCCGTGGAGGAAGTGCTTGCTTCTCCTTCGCCTTCCGCCATGATTTTAAGTTTCTTGAGGCCTCCCCAGCCATGTGGAACTGTGAGTCAATTAAAATTCTTCTTTATCAATTACCCAGTCACAGGTATGTCTTTATAGAGGTGTAAGAATGGACTAATATACCAGATATCTACACCAGGATAGTGATAGAAAGGCTTTCAGTACAGGGTGCCAAGCAAGGAGGACCAGGCAGCTAAGTGCCCAAATCCTGATCTTCTTGATGGGTTGCACACAAGGTTGTCTAAAGGCAGGGCTGAATGTCAGGAAAGCTGAAGATACAGGCAAAATCATAAATAATACATGGAGGTTACACATTGGTTTAGGCCTAAAAGGGTGGGATTTCTTGAAGCAGGGGCTTACAGGTCATAGGTAGATTCAACGATTTTCTTATTTGCAATTGGTTAAGGCAGAGAAATTTGTTTAAAAATTGGAGTGAGTAGAAAAATGTTAACTGGGTAGGGGGAGTGACTTTCTCCAAGGCCCTCAGGAAAAAACTTGGAACAAATATGATGATTAAAGTTCAGTCTTCACTTCCCCTTATCTGAGGTCTTCATGCCAGTGGATTCCTTAGGTGGGGGGTTCCCTGTGGGGGTCCGAGTTTCTGAAAGACAACTCAGTGACATTAAGATGTTACCATTAGTTTCTATGGGGAAAGCAAGCATCTCTGGAACTGTAACTTCCTTGGCTGTTGTTTTAGGCTACGATTATCTTCTTGCTTAACAAGTTCCTTATTTATTTCTAGGACTAACTAGGTTCCTAGAATTTCCATCCAAGAAACTCAGAATTTGCCTTTATTTCCATGATAGAGATCCATAGGCTTTTAAAAAGTGGTATCCCTGCTCTATCTCAGTAATATTTCAGGTCTCTGTTAACTGTTAATACATTGACATATGAGTAAACTGAATATAATTTGCAAAATAATTAATGAAATAAAATGTAAGAAAATGCCAATGTATAATATTGGTTCATTTGAACAACTTTTACTGAATACTTATTGTAGTCCTGACACTCTTTTTGGTACTGAACATTTAATAAATGAAGAAGACAAAGTGTTTTTCCTCAAGGAAATCACAGTCAGCAGGGAAATATACAGGTAAAGAGGGTTGAACAGCCAGAGCCTTAATAAACTCTATGCATCTAATCAATGGTTCTCATAATAAAAAGTGCAACTAATTTAATTTAATTCTTTAATATTGTATATCTGTTGGGTTAGTGATTACTTTCTTATGTTCCTTGAATTATAGGTAATATAAAATACAGCATGAAATAATAACCATTATATTGAACAAATGAATTTTATCTGAGGTATTTCACATTCATGTGAGACAAAATCAGTTATTATTTTGTCTCATGGTATTTTAATTACCTGTTTCAATGTACCTCTAAACTGAATAAACTTATAATACAGACATTGAGCATTTTCCACTTTGAGCATTTTAACCCCACTATTGGTTGAGCTATCTATTTACAACTAAATTTCTATTTACCACTAAAAAATAAAAGAGGCCGGGCATGGTGGCTCACAACTGTAATCCCAACACTTTGGGAGACTGAGGCAGGTGGATCACCTGAGGTCAGGAGTTTGAGACCAGCCTGGCCAACATGGCGAAACCCCGTCTCTACTAAAAATACAAAAATTAGCTGGGTGTGGTGGTGGGCACCTGTAATCCCAGCTACTTGGGAGGCTGAGGCAGGAGAATTGCTTGAACCTGGGAGGCGGAGGTTGCAATAAGCCGAGATCACACCACTGCATTCCAGCCTGTGTGACAGTGCAAGACTCCATCTCAAAAAAAAAAAAAGAAATGGAATAATTTAATGATGGAACCATCTTGCAAAAGTAAAATCAAAATTCAATCAATATTTGCATGCCTACTAGATGCCAGCTACTATGCTGTGTGTGTGTGTGTGTGTGTGGGTGTGTGGGGGTGTGTGTGTGTGTTTTGAGACAGAGTCTAGCTCTGTCACCAGGCTGAAGTGCAGTGGCACGATCTTGGCTCACTGCAACCTCCACTTCAGTGATTCTTGTACCTCAGCCTCTGGAGTAGCTGGGATTACAGGCACACACCACCAACCATGGTTAATTGTTTTATTTTTAGTAGAGACAAGGTTTTGCCATGTTGGCCAGGCTGGTCTTAAACTCCTGACCTCAAACAATCCCCTGCCTCAACCTCCCAGAGTGCTGGGATTATAGGAATAAGCCACTGCTCCCGGACTATATGTATATTTTTATTTAATTCTTACAAAGTCTCAGAGACTGTAAATCTTATTAACCCCATTTTATTAATGAGGAAATGCAAGTTTATGGTTAACACTATATCTAAGTTTATAGAACTAGTAAGCAGCAAAGTCAAAACAACACTCAAGGACTCTAACAATAAGACCGCATAATTTATCTATATGTTAATGCCACTCTTTATCTGATTGCTTCTCTATATTATGACATACCTGTGGTCTTTTCAGAATGATCGTAGTCCCCGTTTTCCAATTCAGAATACTCCCAGTACTTATCAGACAGTAGGTACCAGGCTTATTTCTATGTCTGTGTTGTCTTTGTATATGGCACACCCAATTATACTAGTAATACATATTCATTCATAAGGAGGTCAAAGAGTGCCTTGATTTTATATGAAGCTGTTGGAAGAGAAAATAGGTATCAAAAGTTGAATAATCAGCAATAAAATAAAATTGATACATATAGCTATCTATCTATTGAAAGAAATAAGTAAAGTGAGTCAACTCAAACATTTCCTGATGAGGCAAGTTTATATTATATCTGGGAAGAGAGGGATAAAGCTACCAGAGATTTTGTTTCCAAATTACTTATGGCATGCAGTTATGGAATTGACATGGGAGAGAGGTGGAAATAGAGCTGCCACTTATGAATATATGTATTATATGTCTATATCTATATATCTACATCTATATATATCACTCTTTCTCACACATGCCAATATTGACAGCTTGAAGTGCTTAGTGTAGGTATATTGATTTCATTTGCCATTAGGCCCCTCAGTCAATAACCCATTTATAGTATACGCTCTGCAAAGCTATCCATTGGGGCAAAAGAGCTTGACAAAGAGAATATTTAAGTTATATAAAAAGCAAATGATAAAAATTACTAATTATCTCATGTTCCAACAGATTATGTTTCTCTTTTGCCTTGGCTGCCAGAAAGCATAGTGACAAATCTGTAGGATATTAATGGTAATTCTCTTGAACCTTATGGTTGGTTTATTTGTATTCTTCTTTTCTATTTTTTATATTTTCTTTGAAAACATGTTTGATTCTTTGTTTTGTTTTCATTTTTTATCAGCTTCTTAGCTTCAGGATTATTCTCATAAATACTAAATTTAATAGGATATAAAAAGCATATGTATATATGAACACATATATGTCTGTGTGAATATGCATATGCATATGTGTATGCCTTTAGGATCTTAATTTTTTTAAGCCATTGTAAATTATTATTATATTTAGGAGTTCATCTTCAAAGTTTGCTGTTTTGACAAGGAGATAATTTTGACATAAACAACTTATAAACAAGTGGCATAAACTTAGGTTTGTTGGGACAGAGAAGTGACATTATCCATATCAAGGGATATATTCTTTCCTGGTACCTGACAGCAAATTATAAAAATTAACACTTAAAGAGCTAAACATATGTCATATAAGTCAGTTATAGAGAAAGCAGTATCACTGGAACATGATTAAATTCACTACATATAAATATTCATTGAAAATATAATGATATTAGGTCTTACACAGCAATGTTTTTTAGATGACAGCATAGATCTGTATAGTAGGATAAAGAACAAAGAAATTTTGCATTTTGGCTTTGATAGCTGATGACAGATTAAGTTTGAGAAAAATAGTCCAGTTCTTATTTAGGTCCTTTAATGTAATTTTATAATATATAGCATCTTCACTTCACACGCATACACCACAGAATAACTTATGATGGAATGTAGGGTGCCATATGCATGCATTTACTTACTCTTGACTGTCAAAGTGAAGTATTATGTTTATCATTCAGGCTATAATATTATATATCTCTTGTGGTTTTTTTCTGTTAAAATTATATTGTTCTAAGTGATCAGTTTCTTTCTTAAAACGTTGAAAATTCACTAGCGCAGAAGACAAAAGAGGCAACCAGATGCAGGAAAGGAAAATAAATCAGAGCCCATGGATACACAGCAATGAGAAAATATTCACAGTCAATTTTAACTCAGGTGTCTGGTGTGAATAATACTATAAGAAAACAAAGCTTATGTCAACATTTGAAATTGTATGAAGAAAGCAAGGGTAATTATAGTCCCCCAGATTATTATTTTACATCTAACCTTAAGCAACAGGCTAGACCTCTAACCCTAAAAATAGAAAGTGAAATAAAGAACATAGATACCAGTGAAATTACTATTTTCAGTTCAACAGACATGATTGGAAAAGGAAATAAAATCGAAGAGGCAACAAAATGAAAACTAAAGGAAAAGGAAATCAGACCAGATGTTGTGAATCTGTTTTTCATGCAGAGATGCTTAAATGCAAGGAATGGCCTTCCAGGCAAGGTTGCTGAGATAATAACACTGAATTTGTGCAAGATGGTTTGATTAGATGGTCTGACAGTGGAGGTTTAGAACTAAAAGGAGAATAAGCTGTGTAGGCTAACTGCACTCTTTGCATTTTTAAAAGAAATTTCATATCTTCATTCAAGATCTTGAATTGAATAAAAGACAAGATTATAATTTCTCTGATTTTAATTTAGTCTTAGCACTAAAAAAAATGTGTTCTGTTTCATGTCTTATCTATCTTTTCCATACTGTACCTCTCGTTTCTATCAGTGTTTTTGCTGTCATGTTACCTTTCTTCCTGACTTTATTATCACTGGCCTCATTACAGTATCTCCACTGGTTTCTCCTACTGTGATCCTTATTATATGGTTGCGTGTTCTATGCGCTACTGTCTTTCATCATATTTGAGTCCTGGCAAGAATTTCTTCTAAATACAATACCATAGATACATTACACTGATCCCATGCAATCATTGTAACTGCTGGGCATATGACTGCTATTCATGCCGATTTTCACTTTCCAAGTTTCTGTATGAGACAAAAAATTTGTTCTTGAGCACATAATTAGGAAATAAGAGAACTATTGGTGTTCCTGTCTTTAACAAGGAAGATTTTTAATTTTCATGCCACTCTTTTCATAAATCTGATCTAAACAAAACTGAAATCTTGTACACAAAGGCCACGAATTGTACTTTGCAAGTTGTGAAAGAGCCAACTAAAAATACTTAAAATGTGCAAAGAAAAGAAAGAGAATATAAACAATAAGCCATGTGATAAAATAATATTTGTAAATTGGTTATGTAACATAAAACTCTCTTAATAAAATATCTTTTACATAAATATTACTCTAGTAATAACTCTCACAGTAAGTCAATTACTTGTCTTCAAACTCTTAATAGCTGTTGTCAGCAATGCCTATTAAACATATACTTATTATTTTGATAGGAAAATTGCCCCACCCCTACTCCCACAATCACCCAGGAACTTGTAAATACGCAATAAACTTTTAAAAAATTATTTTCATAAAGACCAAGATATACACATTGTGATCAATCTGATCCCAGTGGGACAATTCATGGTACATAATGCAATGATGTACACATATGGAAAAAGTAAGTACGTCATTGGAAAAAGAAATGGTCTAGCATTGTTTACCCATGTACATTATGGCATTTATCATGTTCCTTGGAGCCATTTCTTTAGTTGCTTATTTCTATGACTAGACTGTGAGTTCTTTTAAAGCAAAGACAGTGAGTTATTTATCTTGAAATTTCTCTACACCTCACAAAATACCTTGTAGTAGGAACTCTGCAAATACTCATTAAAATGAATATATCATTATTCAATGAAAGAGATATTGAATGAGTGAATATACCATGTGAATATATATATGAGTACTAATTAAATAGAAAATATCAGTTTGGAATTACTATCATTTGGTGGGCAAAGAGAGAGAGGAAAACAATACTGGAAGAACTAAGGATGTTAAGCTTTATCTGTGGGTATCAATGTTATATTTACTTCAGCAATATATAAATGTTAATAAATGGTAGTTTGCTTAGTTCGCTAAGCCTTAGCTATAAGAGTTCTCTGTTTAATAACAATGGCTAATCAAGGATAGAGTATAATTTTAATAGTAATCTTACAATAGTAATGCATATGTATTACTGCATGCAATATTATTTTATGGAAAATATACCAATGCTTTAAAAAATAAAAACTATTCATAATGCCACTATTTATTGAAAACTACAATTAGGAGTTTGGAAATTTCCTTCCCTATATTTTTCTTAAAATGTATGTAATTATATGATATATTGTAGAGAAATAAATATACGAATTTTAAATGAAGGTCCTATTTAATAGATACATAGCCTGATTTTTTTCACTTAAAATTATGTCATAGGCATCTTATGTAATTTAATTACTTTATAAGCAAAAAGCTTATATTGGTTTGTTATATTCTATTAAATAAAGTTATTATTTGTGTTCACCAATGGCTAGTTTGCTTTATAAATTAAAATCATTGTTTCACTTCA
Organism: Pongo abelii; assembly: GCF_028885655.2. Lineage (NCBI taxonomy): Eukaryota > Metazoa > Chordata > Mammalia > Primates > Hominidae > Pongo > Pongo abelii. The sequence continues at coordinate 77,820,268 of NC_071993.2, forward strand.
ATCAGTAGCTGTGGTTTAAATTTTATTTTGACATGAATCTGTAAACTTATGTGTGCATAGAAAAGCATCTTCTTTATTAGAAATGGAATTTCTTTGAGGATGATAATTTGGGGAATGTTTACTAGAAATGGAATTGCTTGAGGGTGATAATTTGGGAACAATTATTTCCTGATCTAATTCTACCAATCCATTAACTCATCTCTTTAAAATACTTAATAACTATTCCAATGAATTGTTGGGAAGCTGTGGTTAAATTACTCATAAACATTTCTGGATCTGCTATAAACTGAGTTCATTTACAAGGTTTTAATACATGTCAGAAGCCTAAGGTGTCACTTTCATCTGGATGCCCAACTTATAATTGAGGCGAAAATATACTCTCTTAAAATTTTAATCCATGAAAATTGTACTAAGTTATTTCAATACTTTTAAAAATTAAGTTTAGTAAACTACATCATTAATTATTTTGCCTGATTACATTCCATGTATTAGGATGAAACTGGTTCAATATAACTAAAAGGAACTTTTAGTATCCCTGTTTTAATATCTAAATAAGTCTAGTTTATTCAGTTCAATTAGATTTTGGCTCCTGCATATGTTTTCAGAGTTAAATTAGAAAATTAATAGTATATAAATACATATCTTTGTATTCTATTATTTGATTGGATAGAGAAAATATGGTATATATGCATGGAATACTATGCAGCCATTAAAAAGAATGAAATCATGTATTTTTCCAGCAATATAAATGGTGCTGGAGGCCATTAATCTAAGTGAAATAACTGAGAAACAAAAAATCAAGTACCACAAGTTCTCACTTATAAGTGGGAACTAAACAATGGGTACATGTAGACATGAAGATGGAAATAACACACAATGCAAACTCCAGAAGGGGGAAGGGTAGGAGTGGGGCAAGAATTGACAAATTACCTATTGGGTACCATTTTTGCTATGTGGGTGATGAGTACGCTAGGAGCCCAAACCTCACCATTACACAAACCTGCACATGAACCCCCTGAATCTGAAATAATATAAATAAATAAATAAAAATTACAGAGAGTATCAAGAAATAGAGAACTCTTAAGAGAACAATTACTGATGCTGGTGAAATCGGGATCTTGTTCAGAGGTTACAGAATGGCTATGATTAGGATCTGTTAGAGAATCTTCTAGAAAGCTTTGTGGCAGTTTCATGGAGAAACTCCATGGAGAGGTAAATAATAAGTATAGACTTTTTGGAAATCTGAGGTAAGATGAACTGTATTGAATTCCTGAAAACATGGTACCTTTTAAGCCATATCTTTTTGCCTTGTGTTTTTTTATTAGTCTTTGTAATTTGTTGTCCAATTCCATGTAGTTTTATAGCAATTTACATATGATAAAAACAATCAGGGTGATACAGAATATTTTGTGAATGATACCGATTTGGGCATGGAAAAAGTCACACCTTGTGTTTGCTTTTAACCTCATGGGCTCCTTTGTCATACATGTGGTAAATTCAAGTTTTTAGTTATGGTTTCCTTGAAACAATTACAAATGATGCTGAAGAGAATTTGTCTCATAGAGAGGGATCTGTTCTGACAATTTTTGTGCACCTCAGAGCAAAATATAAAAGAAAAATGAATTTTAGCAAAAGAATGCTGTACTTGACTTTAAAATTAATTCATTGACTAGGAAAGTGAACTTCCCTAAGACATATATCTACTAATAGTCTTCTTCTCTTTTAATTGTTAGCCTTTTTTTCCCCACGTGGAGAGATACTGTATTTTAGAAGGTAGTAAAGATAATTGAGCTGTATATATACTTGTTATTCTGAGGGGAAAAAATAAATAAAAACTTAGTAAAATTTACCAGGTTATCAGCAACTCATTTATTCTTAATTTTATCTGTACATTTGCATTTTATGTACTTTATTTGTTTAGGGTTTCTTTTCTGCTTTATGTGTCATATACCTCTACGAGGTTATTTTAAACAGTACTGGGATTTGCTTTTCTGTGTCCAAAAGCACAGACTTTATAATTGAACACTCAAGTTGTTCTATATTTTGAACTATGAAAAAGGACTAGTACCCGATTGAATACTGACTGTTTTTTTATAAGACAATCCAGCAACAGAGGCATCCAACATTAGCATCCAGTGTGCAAGACTTGAATGGTTTTATTGCATAATATGGGAGAATTGCTCACTACTGTCTGTTCCTGCTGACAGTCCTGATGCTCAATCTGGTAGTATCCTGAAAGCTTTCTTCTTTTTTTCTTTTTTAACCCAGTGCTTTGTTATTAGATGTTAATAGGTTCTCAGTCTATGGGAGAGGAAGCAGTGGGACAATTAACATGAAAAAGCTCAGTAGTAGAGGAGTTGATGGAAAAGAGTATGGTCTGAGTGAGAATGCCTAAGGTTGTTTCACTTTTTCTGTTTGTTTATTTTGTCAGGATAAGAATGGCATAAAATGCAATAACTTAGACTTTAGCTCCTATACTAGAATAGCTAAGTAGCTAAGGCACTAAACTTCATTTGTTTATTTATTCTTCTATGGCCACCTTCCTGGTGCTATCTCTAGAATACTTGAGGTTCCCTCTAGCTATGATGGCTCCTTATTACAGATCCAGAATGTTAACATTATCAGAGCATAGTCAATGTAAGCTTTGCAGAATTAAAATTATCCTTCTGAAATGCGTAGATGATTATCTTATGCCCAATGAAAATTAATGTGAAAAGTTATAATGCATTCAGCTATGGATTATTATAGCATAAACAATCTTTTGTACCATTTCAATAAAATTTAGAAAATATTTTAAACCTATAATTTTCCCTTCCCATTATACATTTTGAATAGTTGAATAATATAATTATAGAATCACCTTATCTTGAAGTCAGATGAGACTTTAGCATTTTTATAGAAACTTAGCAGGTTAGATAAACCTAGATTTTGAGTCATGACTCAAGTTACTATAACTTTATGAACTTTGAGAACATATTTATCAGCTCAAAGGCTCCATTTTGCTTCAACTATAAAAATGAAATGTAACAGATCTATCTCTTGGAATTATTATGAGAATTAAACAAAATATTATGTATATGTTACCTAGCACAGTGCCTGGAAAAGAAGAGAGACTCAAACAGTATTTGTTAAAAACTCCAAGAAACCAGTTGACAACCAGAAGGTGTTACTGTGTGAAGGCTAGAAACTTGGGGAAAGAATAGGACCAAACTTTTTCTTAGTTATATTCTCAGAAAATTGTAGTATGTTCACAATTCCTACTTCATTGTTCGTAGACATCTGTAAATAATGTATGTAATTGAATATTTTTATTCCTATTTTAGAAGCTAAACAGTGCTTATTTAAGGTCTAAAATGGACTTGACACTGAATGTAGAATGTTTGAAGAACATCCTTTATTGTTACTATTGATGAACCAATACTGATGCATTATTATTATGTAAATTCTACAGTTTACAGTAGGCTTCACCTTGTGTTGTAAATTCTATGGATTTTGACAAATGTATATTAACATGTATTCACCACTGCAGTATTACACAGAATAGTTTTACCACCTGGAAAAATCCCCTATGCTCTGCCCATACATTCTACTCTCCCTAGGGATTTTATTGTTCCCGTAGCTTTGCCATTTCCAGAATGACATGTAATTGCAATCATACAGTATGTAGCCTTTCAGATTGACTTCTTCCATTAGCAGTATGCATTTAAATTTCCTGCATGTCTTTTCTTGGCTTGATATATCATTTTTCATCACTTTTTATACATTCCATTGGCTGAGTGTTCCAGTTTATCCATTCATCTACTGAAGAACACGTTGGTTGCATGAAAGTTTTGGCAATTAGAAATAAAACTGCTATTAAGACACATGTGCAGGTTTTGTGTGAATGTAAGTTTTAAATTTATCTGGGTAAATACCAAGGTATGGTTGCTTGATTGTATAGTAGAAGTATGTTTACTTTTGTAAGCAACTGCTGAAATTTCTTCCAAAGTGGCATTCCAAACTGTCTTCCAAAATGTCATTTTGCATTCTCTTCAGTGATGAATGAGAGTTCTTATTGCTCTACATTTTCACCAGTGTTTGGTGTTACCAATGTTTTAAATTTTAGTCATTCTAATAGATGTGCCATGTGTTGTTTTGAATTGAAATTCCTTGATGATAAATGATGTTGACCATGTTTTTGTGTCCTTATTTGTCATCTGTATGTCTTTGGTGAGGTGTCTGCTCGCATCTTTTGCTCATTTTTTAATCGAGTTGTTTTCTTATTATTGAATTTTAAGAATTATTTGTGCATCCTTGATACCAGTCCTGCATCAGATAGGTGTTTTGCAAATGTTATCTTCCAGTCTGTGGCTTTTTATTCTTTTTTTTTTTTTTTTTTTTTTTGAGATGGGGTCTCACTCTGTCACCCAGGCTGGAGTGCAGTGGAGTGATCTCTGCTCACTGGAACCTCCACCTCCCAGGTTCAAGCAATTCTTCTGCCACAACCTCCCAAGTAGCTAGGACTACAGGTGTGGACCACCACTCTTGGCTAATTTTTGTGTTTTTAAAGTAGAGACAGGTTTCACCATATTGGCCAGGATGGTCTCAAACTCCTGACCTTGTGATCTGCCCACCTCAGCCTCCCAAAGTGCTGGGATTACAGGCATGAGCCATCGTGCCCGGCATCTTTTTATTCTTTTAAGTGTCTTTTGCAGAGTAGAAGTTTTAAATTTTTATGAAGTCCAATGTATTCATTTTTTTAAAAAAATTGTTAATTATGTTTTTGGTGTTATATTTTAAGTTCTTGCCAAACCCAAGATCACCTAGAGTTTCTCCTCTGTTATCTTATAGAAGCTTTATAGTTCTGCATTTTAAATGTAGGTTTATGATTTAACATAAAATGTTTGCTTTACATCTTTTCTTCTGGATAGCACTCTAATTGAAAAATCAGTAGCTTCCAAGTCGAGGTGTACAGTCTGTGGATAATTTTCTAAATTTGAAAGCCTGAGTTTTACAAATTTAACCTGAGCATGTGTCAAAAATTTATTTTTGAGAGGCGCTAAAATGATAAGCCTTGTTTAAAAAATTTAGATAAAGAATGGCTCAATAAAATTTCTCATTTAGAAACAAAACTGGTTAATGTCCTACAGAGCAATGAAGCTGTAGCCTTTAGGATTATCTTTTCTACAAAAAATAACACTTTTTGTAACAAGAATCATTTACATGGTCATCAGATTTTTTTTTTTTTAAAGAGCATTAACTCTTACAGAGTTTTAAAATATCCTAATTGACACTAACAGCAAGTGGAACAAAGATACACACTCCTTGAGAATTAGATATTTGCCAGGTGGGCCTGATTGCAATGTCTGTTCAACAAGACATTAAAAGGACAAGCAATAGTCCATTTTTTCTATTTCCAAGCTTTTGATAAATTTCTTAACAACTTCACAAGTTGTTGCAAGAGCCTACTTAAGACATATTGAGAGAAATATGAAGCCTTCAATGACTTTCTTCTTTTTCGTGTGTGTGTGTTCTTCTATAGAATTGTGTGTGATTAAGTGCTGCAGAGTTTGTATAAGTATTGTTGATAATTGGCTTGGAAATAGCAATATTGGACTTTATTTTTCTTTCGATAATTGTCAAAAGTAAGTCAAGTAAATTCGAGCTTTCTAAAAGCGCAAGAATAAACAGCTTTCAGTGCAAAGAAACTGGGCAAATTTTGTTAAAGTTTAACAAAACTTTTGTAAAATTACCAAGTGACTACAATTTTGACTATTGTATCGGGCGGAATAAAAGACAATAAAATAAAAAGGGCTTTACTTTCTGGTTACTAGATTGTGAATCCTTTGCAGACAGGGACTGTACTTTATCTTTTATATCATCTACGTTTTCTAACATATATTAAGACTTTGGAAAGAAGAAACAGAAGAAAGGATTTAGGATGTAAAAGAGGAAGAAGGAACTTTACATTTTACATTTAACTGTATGCATACTCTGTATTCTCAAGCTAGTTTTTGCTTAGATCTTTCTGTGGGATATTATTTAATTTGAAAACCAATCATCATAGTCAAACTCTTGCCAAACAAATTTTGTAAGTAGATAGATAAGTAACAATTAACTCACACACTAATGCATTCTATTTGCTTTTTAGTTTCATGTATTTTGGGTAAATGGGAAAGAAAAATTACTGTATTCTTGTTTTTGTTTGTTGAACATTTGTGTAGTTGCCTATGTAATGTGTTTTTAATTTATAGCTATGGAGCCAGGTATGCAAAAATTGAAACTTGTTTTTTTATAATTAAATTTAGCTTAACTCTCTTAGCTCATATACACTGGGTAGCTAAACTTAATCTTGACAATTTGGAAAATTCAATCTATTTTGCGTTATAACTCAGTTTCTCTAGAAAAACTAGTTAATATCTTTTTCTCTCTTCTTCCCTTCTCTCAATCTTTTTCTTGTGTATCTAGATATCAGGGGATGAAACTGTTGATAGTGTATCATTTCTTACTTGATGGATTATAGCATAAACTCTCTTCCCCTTAAGGCTTTGCCATTGATATATTCAAAGTCCCACTTCAGGAATTAAAAGGAGAAACTTTTACCTCTCAACCAAGTCTAGCTAGCTTTTGCAAACAAAATGTGCTTCTACTTTCAGTCTGTTCTCCGAACTATAGATTTATAAAATTCTACTTTGGCTGTAGAAAGCCAATGATTTAACATTTTGTTCTCACTGAATTTTGTTTGTTTTCTACTTTCCCTGGGGCAATAGATTTGACCTTTAAATTCTGGCTTTAATTGTTGAAAACTGGCCAGGTGCAGGGGCTCACTCCAGTAATCTCAACACTTTGGGAATCTGAGGTAGGAGAATCGCTTGAGGCAAGGAGTTCGATAACAGCCTGAGCAACATAGCAAGACCCTGTCTCTATAAAAAATTAAAACAGCCAGGCATGGCAGTGAGTTCCTGCAGTTCTAGCTACTTGGGAGCCTGAGGTGGAATGATCACTTGAGCCCAAGAGTTTGAGGTTGCAATGAGCTATGATTATGGCACTGTACCCCATCCTGGGTGATAGAAGGAGACCTTATCTCTCTCTCTCTCTCTCCATACATATATATATATATGTATATATATACACACAAATATATATATACACACATATATATATATGAATGAAACTGAACAACTAGAAAAAATTATCATTTAAAAAATGCATTTCAAAATTTTATTGTGCTACACTTCCTGTGGTGACTGAAGATGGAGTTAGCCAGAGAAGCTTGCACCAAACAAAGTAACTTTTAGTAAAAGATCAGTTCCTTTATTATCCCATGTATTACTATTTTCCAACAAAATAGAAATCACCCTTTGCATCTCAAGATGGCTATAAAAATGATTGATAGAAATTGCTAATAATTCAACAATTCTCTGCTCTTAAATGAATGCATTTCAGCATTTACGCTAATACCAGGACATTCCACCCCTCACCTCAGAGCAAATGTTAAGCTGATACTCTGAAGCTGTTAAGAAAAATCTTCGCTATGTGACAATCCTTCAAAACGTAATATTCTAAATGTGCTTGTTCTATAATAACATATTCTCTTTCTTTTAACCTCATTTTTAAAATGATGCATTTGTTGAGTTCAAGTGCATCTACTTCAGAAAAAAAATAATTTGAGGAGTGAGACAAATGACTTTTGCTGTGTTTAAAGAGTAAACCCATTCCATCAGAAGCAAAGTCTAAAGAGATTCAACAGTAGGAAGTTGTATACAAGGTATTTGGCATTTTTTTCTTTCCTAAAAATTTAAAGGCTGTGTAGCTTGGCATAAAAACTCAAGCCTTCATGAAGTTCTTTTAGCCACTTAAATTCACCAGAAATATAAATAGCAGAGAAATAATCATTTTTAAGAAGTTGCTTAATATTTAGTTATTGTGCATATGTGGGAGGTACCTAACATTTTGATTTTCTTTTTCTGGCATTCTATGTTTAGAGCTTCATGCAAATAGTTGTTCCCAGCATTCTGTAAAGCATTCAGGGTAATGGGAATGTGTCACAGTAATACAAAATTTGTGAGCCTTTTCTAATTATTTTGTGCTATATTTAATCTTAGTAATTTCAAAGATCATTTACATATCTTCTCTAATATTCTTACTATAGCTGCTTTGGGTTAAGTCTGGTTATAGCTTCTTTTCAGTTATTTTATTTATTATTTTTTCGTATCATATATGTTTATATAAGACTTTTATTTCCATATCTGACCTTACCTCTATAATTCTTCAACAAGATTTAACACTATGGCCTCAGACAGGATTATTTAATTGTGAGCAATAATCGCACAACCTTCTGTAAAGCCAAACAAAAAAAGAAACAGAAAAATTCTTGCTATATTTTTATTCACTGCTTTAAATAATAAATTCTTGGGCATATAGATCATACTTTTACAGAAGAGGTGACTACTCATTCATTGTTAGTGAATATTCTTTGTATGTTTTCTCCTCTGCAAAATTCACTAGGGAAAAAATAGTTTGTACAAGCTATCATTTCATCTTTAATTAAAGAGAAATTATATAGTGTATTATATATTATTAATCTTCCAAGAACAGACATTGTTTTTTCTGTAAATATGCTTTCACTTTTATAGGACTAAGAAAATAGCTCTACAATATAAAATTGAGCACGTTAGTGAATACAGAGTAAACATGCCTTGAATACATATATGTTGCATTTGTTTAAAAAAAAAACACCTTGCCAATGTACTTGAAAATGGTAGCTTCTTTTTTTTACTATTATACTTTAATTTCTAGGGTACATGTGCACAACGTGTAGGTTTGATACATAGGTATACATGTGCCATGTTGGTTTGCTGCACCCATCAATTCATCATTTACATTAGGTATTTCTCCTAATGTTATCCCTCCCCCAGCCCCCCAGCCCCTGACAGGCCCCAGTGTGTGATGTTCCCCACCCTGTGTCCAAGTGTTCTCATTGTTCAATTCCCACCTATGAGTGGAACATGCAGTGTTTGGTTTTCTGTCCTTGTGATAGTTTGCTCAGAATGATGGTTTCCAGCTTCATCCATGTCTCTGCAAAGGACATGAACTCATCCTGTTTTATGGCTGCATAGTATTCCATGGTGTATATATGCCACATTTTCTTAATCCAGTCTATCATTGCTGGACATTTAGGTTGGTTCCAAGTCTTTGCTATTGTGAATAGTGCAGCAATAAACATACGTGTGCATGTGTCTTTATTGTAGCATGATTTATAATCCTTTGGGTATGTACCCAGTAATGGGATTGCTGGGTCAAATGGTAATTCTAGTTCTAGATCCTTGAGGAATTGCCACACTATCTTCCACAATGGTTGAACCAATTTACATACCCACCAACAGTGTAAAAGTGTTCCTGTTTCTCCACATCTTGTCCAGCATCTGTTGTTTCCTGGCTTTTTAATAACTGCCATTCTAACTGGCATGAGATGGTATCTCATTGTGGTTTTGATTTGCAGTTCTCTGACGACCAGTGATGACGAGCATTTTTTCATGTGTCCGTTGACTGCACAGATGTCTTCTTTTGAGAAGTGTCTGTTCATATCCTTTGCCCACTTTTTGATGGAGTTGTTTGTTTTTTTTTTCTAGTAAATTGGTTTGAGTTCTTTGTAAATTCTGGATATTAGCCCTTTGTCAGATAGGTAGATTGTAAAAATTTTCTCCCATTCTGTAGGTTGCCTGTTCACTCTGATGGTAGTTTCTTTTGCTGAGCAGAAGCTCTTCAGTTTAATTAGGTCCCATTTGTCTATTTTGACTTTTGTTGCCATTGTGTTTGGTGTTTTAGTAATGAAGTCCTTGCCTATGCCTACGTCCTGAATGGTATTGCCTAGGTTTTCTTCTAGGGATTTTATGGTTTTAGGCCTAACATTTAAGTCTTTAATCCATCTTGAATTAATTTTTGTACAAGGTGTAAGGAAGGGATCCAGTTTTAGCTTTCTACATATGGCTAGCCAGTTTTCCCAGCACCATTTATTAAATAGGGAATCCCTTCCTCATTTCTTGTTTTTGTCAGGTTTGTCAAAGATCAGATGGTTGTAGAAGTGTGGCATTATTTCTGAGCCTCTGTTCTGTTCCATTGGTCTATATATCTGTTTTGGTACCAGTACCATGCTGTTTCGGTTACTGTAGCCTTGTAGTATAGTTTGAAGTCAGGTAGCATGATGCCTCCAGCTTTGTTATTTTTGCTTAGGATTGTCTTGGCAATGTGAGCTCTTTTTTGGTTCCATATGAACTTTAAAGTAGTTTTTTTTCCAATTCTGTGAAGAAAGTCATTGGTAGCTTGATGGGGATGGCATTGAATCTATAAATTACCTTGAGCAGTATGGCCATTTTCACGATATTGATTCTTCCTATCCATGAGCATGGAATGTTCTTCCAATTGTTTGTGTCCTCTTTTATTTCGTTGAGCAGTGGTTTGTATTTCTCCTTGAAGTGGTCCTTCACTTCCCTTGTAAGTTGGATTCCTAGGTATTTTATTCTCTTTGTGGCAATTGTGAATGGGAGTTCACTCATAATTTGGCTCTTTGTGTTTCTGTTAATTGTGTATAGGAATGCTTGTGATTTTTGCACATTGATTTTGTATCCTGAGACCTTGCTGAAGTTGCTTATCAGCTTAAGGAGATTTTGGGCTGAGACGATGGGGTTTTCTAGATATACAATCATGTCATCTGCAAACAGGGACAGTTTGACTTCTTCTTTTCCCAATTGACTATGGGAAAAGAGCTCACACACACATAGTCAACACATGTAACATATACACAAACAGATTGGGAAAGAGAAAGACAGAAAGAGAGACATCGAAAGAGAGAGTGAGAGAGACAAAAAAGAGAGAAAGAGAATTAATGATATGTTCTGGAATTACTGAGATCTTATTGTTGTAATTGTTTTCTGGGTGTGTTTTAAGGAAATAGTCATTAAAGATATTAAGTGAGGATTCATGTGATAAAGCCAGAAGCCAGAACACTAATTCTTTTAATATACTTTCAATTTATTAGAAATATCATTGAAGATGTTTATTGATATTCCACATATTTGTGCATCTTCATTCATTAGTTTTATCTGTGAGTATTAATCATTCTATAAAGAAAGAAAATATTATTGTGCTATAATAACTTCCTGCTATCTTCATGGCCTAGTCATCTCCCATCCAAGTACTAACCAGGCCCGACCCTGCTTAGCTTCCGAGATCAGACGAGATCGGGCGCGTTCAGGGTGGTATGGCCGTAGACAATGGCCTAGTCATGTAAAGAATGGAGAGGACGAGGTCAGGAGACACTCTTCAGAGTATGCAACTTTCTCTGGAATTCATTTGTTTAAATCCATCTTTTAAAAGACTTATGTATATATAAGTTGTATAATCTGTATAATATTGCTTTCATTCACATGTAGCATTTCATCATCACATATTTTATTTTCATTTTAATCTAGAAACTGTCTTTAATTTCCACCTCTATGTCACTCTAAAATCTAATCTACTGGAACTAGAATCTAAAATAATATGCAGTCAATACAAATTTCTCTTAAAAAGGTAATATGTTATATTTCATGGATTTTGCAATTAAAGAGTAAAGGGATGTAAGCAAAATATGTCTCCAATTTTTTTGTAATTCTCAAAGTCTTCCATTTCCAATGTGCACTCTATCTGAAGTCAGAAGTTAACATAATTATAATATGCTAGATTTGTATGATTTTAAACACAGACACACACAAAAACTAATTTGATTCATTTACTTACAGAAAGCCATATCTTGGAAGATGTCAACAAGTGTATCATAGCCTTAAGAGACCAGGATGTGGATAATTTAGACCGTGCTGCGGGTGCTATCAGAGGCCGGGCAGCAAGAGTTGCTCATATCGTCACGGGTGAAATGGACAGCTACGAGCCAGGGGCTTACACGGAAGGTGTAATGAGAAATGTTAACTTCCTTACAAGTACTGGTAAGTCAGTTGCCAATAACAGCTGCAATATTTCTCTTATTTGAATCTACATAGCTATGAATATTCATACATGTGGGAAAGATTCTAGTCTGTGTTGCTTCTTTTGACATACATTGCTATACAGTGCTTGCACACTCTGGTTATGCGATTTGAAATTTATCTCTGAGAAGTAAATATATTCATTGGTGAAAAGAGGTCTTCTATAAATATATTCATTATATAAATTACCCACAGGCCTTAGTCAAAAACCACTTAGAATGTTTATTAATGCCTTATCTGTTAGGAGATATAATTAGGCTGATATGGTATTAAGTATGTGATAATCACCAAACCCTCTGTTAACTGTATCATTGATATCCCTAAGTTTTTGTTTACATTACTTAAACATAGCAAGTCTGTCCTATGTTTCCAGAGAAATGCTCTTACCTTCATCTGCAGTCTGTTTGCAAAACAGCAATTTGTTCTTGCACATAATCTTCTTTGATTGCATAAGAAATATGGAACCAGTATTTTGTGTTGGTTGCAGCACTCAAGTTTGTATTTTCGAAAAATCAGCCAGCAAGTGCTTAGTTCTTGAATCTCTCAGTAAAATGGCGTTTTAACACTATTGTTAACCTTTCTCCAAGAAACTTACAGAAGTGTCTGAATTCATATGGATTCAAAAACAGTGAGGACAATCAACTATTTTTATAAGTCATGATAGCAGAACTCCTTCCTGGGAAAACCCTTTGTGAATCTGTGAAATCCTCAGGTTAGATTTTTTACTATTGCCTCCTCACACTAGGGTGATGGTGCATCTGTGATTCCTAACATATTTGAAGTTCCAACCTTAAGTCATCGATCCTAGAGAATCATTTTTCATGTTATGCATATGGAATATGAAATTTGATATGTACATTGTTTAGCCAAAAGAGTAGAAGGGACAAGGATGAGTCATTTTTTAAATTTTTCTTTTTTATTTGAAGCCATTCCTTGAAATGAATTAAGAGAAATAAACCAACAGTTGAATAATATTCACTAGAGACTAGGTCTGAAGCACTGTGCGGCAAGGCAAGCTTAGCAAGGTTTGCAGGGAATTGATGATCAGTTTTGCTGTTTTTCTAGCAAGTTGATAAACAAAATCATTGATGAATCTTGGTGTGTAGTTTTCTTATAATCTCTTTGAAATATTTCTAAAATAATGCAATGCTAACAATGTGGTAAGGAAAGATAAAACTCTTGATATTATCAAATTTATATTTCTATATCCACTCCTCAAAGTCACTGGTATCAATAGGGCACATAGTAGTTACTTTTTCAATAAGTTGTGGCAATATATTTACTTGTTTAAAAAGATGATTGTGCTCTGGTCATTCACTATCTCTTCCCTAACTAAATTTAAGCACTCCTTTCATGTTGGTCAAAATCAAGTACAGAGTTATCTGTGTCCCTGATTTTTTTCTACCTTCTGAGAATAGAATGTAAGTAAAAGAAGAATGTAACAGGAGTTTTTTTTTAGACAAATAAAAATTTCCTATCAGGAATTGATTAGGTAAAATCTAGGAGGACTAATATTTTGCCTCTGTCTCAGTTTTATAATCATGTTAGTCTTGTGAGCATTCTTTATGATCATAATTCTGTTTGAGGCACCAGGTTTACAGTCTTATGCCACTGTTCACAATCACTCTGAAATCAGAAAATAGTGAAACAAAGTTATTTACACACTTAATTGCAAGCTTATTAATACCTCTGATTTATAATAACCTTTCTAGATAGCTAATCCATATGGCTACATTATCACATTCAGAAAAGAAAAAAATCTTTTTCCTTCTAATTAGTTGTATATAATTTTAATTAAAATTGTCTAGATAAATTATGTCCTACAACCCAAATATAATGAATATAAAATAATCCTGGGTTATTATGTATAAACAGCATCTTATTATTAGCTTAACAGTATAGTTTATGACGTCCCAATTTTGTTATTTTAGTTACTCAGAAAAATTTTGGGGTATCTTTGAAAAAGCTTTCCATTTTTGTTTATGTCTAATTCCAAACTATTCTCCAAATAGCCTTCCTTGAAATTTATGAAAAGCATGCCTTACTAAAAGGAATTCTGAGCAACAAATTAGATGAGAAAGCTAATTAGATCAGTTTGATCTTAACCAAAGCTGAAAAATGTGAAAATTTTCTTTCCCATGGAGACATTGTCTATGAAAGATACTTCCCGCTACTCTGTCCTCCAGAATTTACTAACAGGAGATGTTCATCTTTGTTTGCATCTGCTTCACATCTTGGACTTATTATTTATAAATAATTACCAAATTAAATAATTGGAAATATCATGTTTTGTGTTATGAGGCCTTAATAGTTTACTTTTTAGCATGTGAACAGTAATATCTGTGGACTGTCTTTCTCTGTGTTTCCTTTTCTTTTATACAGTCTTCAGGATCTAACCCTGCTTTCTGAAAATGACTTAATGAGGAGCTATAGTGAACTGTTGTTTATTACCGAGACTTTTCCATCTTTGCAAAGTTTGCCTTAAAGTATTGTCATAAATGATGAAATATAAGCCATACTTATCTAAATCACAAAGAATGTTTTTAGAACATAGCACCTTTGATTTTAATCAGACTTTGTAGCTCATTAGTACATTTTCAAAATTTGATAATCTTCTAAGTGTTTTCTCAGCGTTAAGCAGGGCTGACCTATTATATCTCAGGAATTTATATTGTTCACAAACTCTAGTGAAATGTAGTCAACATCTGGAATGCTACATTTCACCCAGATAGAAGCATAATATTGTAATCTTCATGTGAAATTCTTTATTACACTGCATTCATCCCTGTTACTAAGCTTCTCTTCCTGTCAGGAATTCTTAATAGAGAAGATAGAATATATTAGCTTTTTAAATAAATAATAAACCTTCTGGACTGTATTGTGAAGGCTTACAAATTATATTCTTAGTGTCAACTTCAGTTCTTTTGCACTATGTTGGGGAAAAGCCTAAACTGGAAGTGGACTGACATAGGACATTTTTGTGTGATTTATGAATGCTATAAAATTCAGGAATCAGCAGGCCCCAGAGCAGCTGTTGCAAACCTCCAACCCCCACCTAGTTTTACTGTTAGCCAGGCTCATGGACCAAAACATAACAGGCACATAAATGAATCTGACCAAGATATCCTGGTGGCATCCACTCTTGGCAACTGGCAGTGATGGCAAATACAGGTTCATTCATCAAGTATCTGATGAGGCCAAGACTGGAAAAGTGTGCATTCAGAATTCCCACCTTCTTAGAATGAACAAGTGCCATATAGTTAAATTTTTTTTTTTGTCTCAAAGGAAAATGAGACAGTTGAAAGAAATTTTGAGCCAATAAATTTTTCTAAAATTTTTTTGTAAATTGTTTACTCCAGTTTAAGCAACAGATAGAGTTTTAAGACATATTTCATTTAAAACTTAGTTTGAAAAAATTTTAATAGCAGTTGGTAACCCCTATCAATTCCCCTTCATTTAATATAGTTTACATATACATATCTTGCATTTTGTAGCTTGATTAAAACATGCTACTTTTTTTTTTTTTTTGCATTGCAGCTCTGTCCTAAAACCTTAAATAGTTATAAAAACTAAAGGTTTTAGTTCTAGCACTCCAGCAGTGTTTGAAATAGTTGAATAGTTATAAAACTATATTCAACTATAAACAGTTGAATAGTTATAAAACTATATTCAACTATAAACAGTTGAATAGTTATAAAACTATATTCAACTATAAACAGTTGAATAGTTATAAAACTATATTCAACTATAAACAGTTGAATAGTTATAAAACTATATTCAACTATAAACAGTTGAATAGTTATAAAACTATATTCAACTATAAACAGTTGAATAGTTATAAAACTATATTCAACTATAAACAGTTGAATAGTTATAAAACTATATTCAACTATAAATAGTTGAATAGTTACAAAAACTAAGGGTTTTAGTCCTCTGCAGTCCAGCAGTGTTTGAAAATTAGTAGTCTACATACTAGGTATGACTCAAAGAATTTTTATGTGGCCAGTGGAGTTTTCACCAACATAATTTTCACGGGAATTGGCTGGAGCTTAGTGGTGTCCTCTTTTTCACTGAGCCTTGGCCATGGTCTCTAATATGCCATAGTCTCTTCCATTCTCTCTCCTTATAGCCCCAGTCTTCTTCACTCAATTTACCTTCTTGAACTCTGGAGGAATTTGATTTCACCTAAAATTTTATTTCTAACTTTTTTTTTTTTTTCTTCTGATGTGGGCCAAAAGGCACCTTCCACAACACTTAAGTTAATACTTCCACAATGGCGGGGACATGACAAGATTATTAACTGCCATCACTCTCTTTTTAAATATCTCTACCCCTTGTTTCTCACATCAAATTCTATGCATATTTCCAGAAAGAGCTTATATTCATGTCCTCTAGAAACCTTTGGCAATAATGAATTCTTTCTGTTCTCGTGAACTGTAGCTCTTAAGGGACGTGCCACTCAATTACATCATCCCAGACAAGTATATGCTCTTGATGAACTCCTCAGATATACTGTCATAAAAATGGCTTTTCTGGCCTGGGTGTGGTGGCTCACACCTGTAATCCGAGCACTTTTGGAGGCCAAGGCGGGCGGATCATGAGGTCAGGAGTTCAAGACCAGCCTGGCCAACATGGTGAAACCCCGTCTCCAGAAAAAATACAAAAAAATTAGATGGGCATTGTAGCATGTGCCTGTAATCCCAGCTACTTGGGAGGCTGAGGCAGGAGAATTGCTTGAACCCAGGAGGCAGAGGTTGCAGTGAGCCGAGATCCTGCCACTGCATTCCAGCAGGGGTGACAGAGTGAGACTCCGTCTCAAAAAAAAAAAAAAAGGCTTTTCTTTCAAAATGGAATATGAGCTACAGGAGAAAAAGACACTCATATTATTTCCCTTTGAATCTTTCCCAGGGCCTACCATTGTGTCGTATGTTAGAATTAAAAAGAAAAAAAAATCAAAACCCAAAACGAAACCTCTTGAATTGAGCTTTTAAGGCTTTGCTAATTCTATCCCTGCAGTTGGAATGATTGCCTTTTCTTCTGTACTGCCCTCGTAAAATCTAATCATTCTAAACACTTTCTCAAATGCCACCACCTTTGCAAAGGAGCTTTTGATTCCCTTTCAGTTAGAATTAATTGCTCCATTATCTGTATTACTATGAGCTTGTCCTCTAGTTAATGTTTATTTCACTTTGCCTTTGATCATACTCAGCCATTTACATACAGGTTTCTCCCACTAGATTGTAATGTCCTTAAAGACAGACACCACACTTTCTTTATTTTTATTTTCCCCGGTAGCATCTACACATAGCAGAGGGGCCCAATGATCAATGATCACCAAGTCCTTCTCCAAAATTTAAATTTAAAATATACTGCAAGATTACACTGTTATACAGTCTAGTTAAGCAGGAGAATAGGTAAACAACCCCTGGAAACAGTGGGCTGTGTCAAAGGATGGGGCAGAGAAAAGATTAAGAAAGTGATTCATTACTGTCCAGAGTTAGATCTTAGCCACTTCCAGAAAACTTGGGGTCAGATTTTTAAAAGGTTCTTTAGCAAGCTTTTGAACAACAGATCATGAATATTGTGTATTCAATTACTTACAAGAACCATCACTGAACTACGTCTGTTGAAAGATCCGACTGAACCTAATTTCACTAATGCTTCCAGCAAATCCCTGTAAGGGATAGTAACTGTGCTTTCACATTTGGGAACCATTGTTGGCAAATTTCCTCCCCTTTTAGCAGTCTGAACAGGCTTTCAAATTATATCTTTTCTGCCTTTTGGATTAAACGTTAATATAACTCTTTTTTTTTTTTTAACACAATTAGAGAGCATTAACAAGAGGTTTCTGTCTGCAGATCACTTGGCTAACCTGGATAACTGTGTGTCTTCGTGTTGATAATTCTAAAGTTGGAAATTAAATTACAACTCAGCCTCTCTAAAGAAGAGTAAGATCTCATGACTGTGGAAGTGCTTCTGTTCCCATAGGAGTGTGGGACCTTAGGTAACATTATGAGCTGAAGAAAGTAGCTGTTAGAACTTCTGAGAGGAAAAACCTATTTTCTGTCCAAGGAAGACTGGATTTATATAGGACCCAGATCTAGTTAAGAGACTAAGGATCCAGTTAAAGAACTAAAATAAGAATGGCAAGATTCTTATCTTGCCATTTTAAGTAAATGAACATACAAACTTGTCAGAAAAAAGAAAGTGCTATAAAAACTGCAGTCTTCAATATGTATTGTGTGATGCAAAATCTTTTCTGACCTTTTTGACATGGTACATGGAGTAATCTAAAGTGACACTGTTGGTATAGCTTTATTTTTTAAAAAATAATATATTCTGACACATTGGTAGAAATTTTATTGTTAAACGAGGAATAATATAAAGGGCTTAAGAGTGGATATTAAAGAATCATAAAGAGGGGTTGAAATACTGCCATATCTGAAAAATGTAAAATATGTAACTGATGTGGTTTGTCTGTGTCCCCACCCAAATCTCATTTTGAACTGTAATTCTCGTAATCCTCATGTGTCAAGGGAGGGACCCAGTGGGAGGTAATTGAATCATGGGGGTGATTTCCCCTATGCTGTTCTTGTGACAGTGAGTGAGTTCTCACAAAATCTGATGGTTTTATAAGCATCTGGCATTTCCCTTTCGGGCACTCATTCTCTCTCCTGCCTCCCTGTGAAGAGGTGCCTTCTGCCATGATTATAAGTTTCCTGAGGCCTCCACAGCCACGTGGAACTATGAGTAAATTAAACCTCTTTTCTTTATAAATTAGCTAGTCTCAGGTATTTCTTCATATCAGTGTGAGACCAGTATGAGAATAGACCAATACAGTAACTTTGAGATTTTTGCTGATTGGTTAAGGACAGTGGAGATGAATTGGCATGGGCTGAAAGGAATGGAGAATTGGAAGATGAACCAGAGAATGGGAACATGCCGTGTGGTTATTCACTAGTGCAAAGATGTTCCAGAGGTCTTGTATCTTCTGTAACTCTAGAACGCCTGTGACCAGCCCCATATGGATCTTCTCCAGGGAAACAAGATATCATCTAGAAAGAGAAAGAGGTCATATCTTTCATTCTGATCCTACTTTCCCGTATTTCCATAAAATGACTAATTCAGATTTACTCTATGGATCTTTATGTGCTGAAGGCAATAGAAAAATAATTTATGTTTAAAAAGATTAGACATGAAGTATTAAGTATTAGTTTTGGTTCTGGGTTGCAAACAACTGAAATTAAGAATGGCTAAATTAGGCAGAAAAACACAGGAAGACTGGGGAACAAGAAGAAAAAACTGGCAGACTGCAAGGGACACTTCATATAGGAACCACAGTTAAAGTCATCCCAAAGAATAGCTTTTCGAAGTAACATTCCAGCCCCCTCTGAACATTTAATGCCACTAACGGTATCATAACATTATGACACTGGACCCCACAGCTGGTACATTTATTTGCTACCACATTTCAGATGGTTCTACCATTGGAATAAATGATAAAATATCCCTGCTTTTGCCTCACTTGCTTTAAACTCAACTTCCTGTGCCAGAAGCATTATCTTAGTAGAGTTTAAATCATGTGCCCACACCTTGGCTGTCAGCATGCATAGGAGTGAGTACCTGGCCTTTGAGCTTCTTTGCAGACAGTGCTCTGCCTCACACTAAGACTCTTATACTGGCATATTCCCTGCATAATAAAGGGCTTTGATGTCTGTTAGCAAAGGGGGAAGTTGGGGATGATGAGAAGCAGGAGAGGATGATTATCAACAAGGAAGCAAAAGGACCCAGAGAAAGGAAATTGAGGATTGATGCTGCCAACTTAATTGGACATCACTGGGACAATGGAACTACTTGCATCCATATTACGCAACCAAGACTATTGCCCTTCAGCAGCTTGTTGCAAAGCCAATTCTTTTAGATGGTTTATGAAACCTTTAAAACAAACATAAAAGTCTGCTTTATTTCTGGTAGATTTATTAAACAAGGTATTATGATATCACTCCAAATCTAGGTACATTCCAGGAAAGACATGCCATAGCAGAATTTATGATGTGAATATGATTCTATGGCCAAGACACTAGCTTCATAAAATAATGTTTGTTTTGCTATATGTGTAAAAGCATAAAGGAGTCTATGAAGGTTTTCAAAAAGGGGGAAAGTATACCCTTCAGTGATATACTGAGGTTTCTTCTTTCTTTAACTACAACGACAAAATTTAACAGGTCTGTATCCTAGTATTGTTCAAATGTAGATTGATACTGAATTGAACTTTATATTTTGTTTTAAATCCAACGGAATGGGTACTTTGACTTCATTAATTTTTAAGATTACTAAGTATGAGACATTCTTTGTAACAGCATAGACTAGTGTTTTCTAAGATCATAGTGTTTGAGGCTGGGCAGTGGTTCATACCTGTAATCCCAGCACTTTGGAAGGCTGAGGTGAGAGGACTGCTTGAACCCAGGTGTTCAAGATCAGCCTAGGCAACATAGTGAGACCCAGCTCTACAAGAGAAAAAAATAATAATTAAAAAATGTTAGCCAGGCATGGTGGTACACACCTTAGTCCCAAATACTTGGGAGGTTGAGGTGTGAGGATCACTTGAGCCCAGGAGTTTGAGGCTCCAGTGAGCTGTGAATGTGCCACTGCACTCCATCCTGGGGAACAGAGTGAGACCCTGTCTCTCAAAAAAATAAAATAAAATCATAATGTTTGCACAGCCACTGGGAAAAAGAAGTGGCTGCTCAAGGCCTGAGGGGATCAGGGGCTCTGCAGTTATCAAGCAGTTTTATCTCCTTGCCAGCTACCTTGAGAACTAAGGAGCTCAAGATCTGAAAGCTCCTCTCACTAACACACACCAATATGCCTCACCAGAGCTGTTAGGAGCTCTGTTCTAGACAGCTGTCTACTGGGTAACCCAACAGTTAAGTCTCTTTGAAAGAGAATTACTGTAAAATGTTTTATAAACCATAACATAGTGTATGTTTTTAAAAATGTAGACAAACTGGCAGAAGGCTTCTCTTTTCCGTTTCATCTCAAAAATCAGATTTATGAAACTAATGAAACTACTCCCTTCAGTTGTTACAAGTATCTATTTCATGTATGAATAGCCCGTAGCTGCAAAGACAGCTAATTTTACTTTTTTAGGGGTCTTTATATATAGCCAGAAAAGTCTGATTGTATATTTATTGATGTGAGCTGATAAAACTTTTATATACTCATCCGTAAAACTAAATTCGAGGTTCAGGGTCACTAAGGCTGGAGAATAAACCAAGATATTATGTCCCTTAGATTTTCTTTCCTCTAGTTTGGGAGAGAACATAAACCATGTGAATTTGAGTGTGTAAATCAGATTGCATTTCCCCTGGTGGTAAGTAATTGGTGCAGGCAGCAGAACTTAATTGACAATAGCTTTAGCCATTTCATCCCCACCCTCTTCCCAACTATGTCTTTCATGCCAATTTTTATGTGATTCCTCAGATGTAGTCCTGGTTGGGTGGGGGTGGTTACAATGGATATAATTATATTGCCACGTTTTCAAGACAAGAGCAAGTTTAGTAAATGAAGAATTAAGCATTTCTTAGGTGAGCAGTACCTATAGCTGTTGCCGAAATAAGGTATATTGCATTTATGCTATCAGACTTCATGGACGTAAAAGCAAATGCTGAAAGGGCATATTGTTGCTAAGAAAAAAACAAATTAGCAGGCCAACATTTGCAAATGACAATGTTGTCTACAAGCTTTATTAATAGATGTGAATATTTTATTCAGTGAGATCAATTAATTGTTTATCATGCATGGGTATATTCTATTTAGCTCTCTTTCACTTGGGAAAAAACTATATGTAACTAATCTACACCTTGTGCACATGTACCCTAAAGCTTAAAGTATAATAAAAAAACAAAAAAACTATAAACAGTAGATATCATAAGATTATCAATGAAGAAAGATTGCTTGACTAAAGGTGGAAAGGATATTTTAAAGATAGCCACAACTGGAAGAACAATTCTGAGAGTAGAACAAGTGGACATAGATCAGGTGTCCAGTTAACCAGCTCAGGGAGGATAGAAGTAGTTCAAATAAAGCCAAGGAGACTTTAGGCAGCTGGAAAGCCGTTTCCACTGTGTGCCAAGCCACGATTTCTGCTGACATATATTTTCACTTCACAAATCAAAATTTCTAGCTCATGGTAATTTACAGCTTCCTCTTTCATCAATTACCAAAAGAAAGTATTACTGCTTAACAATACTACACAGCAGCCTAAGGACCTGGGAAGAGATTTCTTCTCCTGAAATTAGTAACCCAGTGCTATCTTGCAAAATGTAATATATTCTGGTGATCATCCACCATTTAATTTTACTGTCTGCCAAAATCTGTAGCAGTTAAAGTTAAATGAACAATTTATATTATAAAATTCCTCTGCTGATATAGGGATTTTTAAAGGTATCATTTATTATAAACACTGCTGGCAGTATTTCTTTAAGATTCCAGATATTCTAAAGTCTAGTGTTGATTGTAGGTTATAGTAATTTAAGAAAGGTTATACACATTCCATTACCACATGCCTCAAAATGCTTATGTAAAAATAGGAATTAAAGTATGGATGTTGATAAAACATGAAATTATTTTTGAGGGAAGAAGAAGTAAGTTAAAATATTGTACTTCTCTTGCCATCTCCCCTATGTTATTTATTTATATATCCTTTAATAGCTACTTCTGTTTGTAAATCGGTATCAATGTTTTTCCATTATTTGCATTTATTAATGTATTTGCCGTATCTCCACAATTACAATCAGATAACTTTGAGTCAAGGTACTAACAATGTTTTGTTTTGTCTTTTCCATCTATTTAGGAAGCTAACACAAAAGTAAACTGAAAAGATATAACTACGCAGTCCCAGTCTAACATCCCGTTAAAATAACAGTAAAGGAACACAAAAGGGAATAAACTCATAATGGCAAATGCATGGGTATAGGATTATCATAGGGAAAAAAAAAAAGATCCAGAAGATAGAAAGCAGCTGGAAACATGGAGATAGATGAAAGAGAGTAGCAAAAGCCTCTATCTAAACTGTGCACAGGAGGGCTCTGCTGAGGAGCTGTGAGTTCCTGCTTGACTGTTGTTAGACTTCTTATCACAACACTGAGTTCTGCAAGGCAATGAAGCAATGGCTTCATGTTCATGAGAAAATTAATATGATCTTAGAATACTATATTTATCCAAATTATGTGGCCAAATAAAAACCTTTTTGTGTGCATAAGAACTCAGAAATGTAACTTGTGTAGATCCTCTGGAGAAATGACTTGAAAATGTGCTCAAACTAAACAAGAGATGAGAAAAACAGAAATAGGAAGACATGGAATGCTGAAATAGTGATGCTAACCCAGAGATGTAATGAATAAAATGACAAGTTGGCAGATGCCCAGCAGATCCAGAAGGCAATGGATCCAAACGAGAATACAAAGTCAGTGGGCTCCCAGAAAATAATAATAATAATAATAATAATAAATCTAAAAGAAGCCTTAAAAAGATTCAGAAAAACAGAATCACTAAATTAGTCACATGATAAAGAAAGCAATTCGCTATCCTTTGTAAAATGCATTACTCTACCAGTCCCCACCCAGGAGGCTTAGAATATCATGAATCTAACTATATGACCCCAAAATTTTAAAATTTGGCTTCCACTGCTATCAGCTTATGCTTAACTTTTTGTATTTGTTAATTTCGTATATCTATCATGTCTTTTGTCATTGTTAAGAAACCAGATTTTACAGTCCCACCAACAGTGTAAAAGTGTTCCTATTTCTCCACATCCTCTCCAGCACCTGTTGTTTCCTGACTTTTTAATGATTGCCATTCTAACTGGTGTGAGATGGTATCTCATTGTGGTTTTGATTTGCATTTCTCTGATAGCCAGTGATGGTGAGCATTTTTTCATGTGTTTTTTGGCTGCATCAATGTCTTCTTTTGAGAAGTGTCTGTTCATGTCCTTCGCCCACTTTTTGATGGGGTTGTTTGTTTTTTTCTTGTAAATTTGTTGGAGTTCATTGTAGATTCTGGATATTAGCCCTTTGTCAGATGAGTAGGTTGCGAAAATTTTCTCCCATTTTGTAGGTTGCCTGTTCACTCTGATGGTAGTTTCTTTTGCTGTGCAGAAGCTCTTGAGTTTAATTAGATCCCATTTGTCAATTTTGGCTTTTGTTGCCATTGCTTTTAGTGTTTTAGACATGAAGTCCTTGCCCATGCCTATGTCCTGAATGGTAATGCCTAGGTTTTCTTCTAGGGTTTTTATGGTTTTAGGTCTAACATTTAAGTCTTTAATCCATCTTGAATTGATTTTTGTATAAGGTGTAAGGAAGGGATCCAGTTTCAGCTTTCTACATATGGCTAGCCAGTTTTCAGGGACTGTAAACTAGTTCAACCCTTGTGGAAGTCAGTGTGGCGATTCCTCAGGGATCTAGAACTAGAAATTCCATTCGACCCAGCCATCCCATTACTGGGTATATACCCAAAGGACTATAAATCATGCTGCTATAAAGACACATGCACACGTATGTTTATTGCGGCATTATTCACAATAGCAAAGACTTGGAACCAACCCAAATGTCCAACAATGATAGACTGGATTAAGAAAATGTGGCACATATACACCATGGAATACTATGCAGCCATAAAAAATGATGAGTTCACGTCCTTTGTAGGGACATGGATGAAATTGGAAATCATCATTCTCAGTAAACTATCACAAGAACAAAAAACCAAACACCGCATATTCTCACTCATAGGTGGGAATTGAACAATGAGAACACATGGACACAGGAAGGGGAACATCACACTCTGGGGACTGTTGTGGGGTGGGGGGAGGGGGGAGGGATAGCATTGGGAGATATACCTAATGCTAGATGACGAGTTGGTGGGTGCAGCGCACCAGCATGGCACATGTATACATATGTAACTTACCTGCACATTGCGCACATGTACCATAAAACCTAAAGTATAATAATAATAATAATAATAATAAAAAAAAAAAAAAAGAAACCAGATTTTAGTGTCACATGGCAAATGTCTGTTATGCTGGTTTTGAATATCTATTACATATATTAAAGATATGTACGTATGTGCATATGTGTCTATATATTTACAATATTATATAGAAATATATGTATTATACATAATGTTGTAACTATGTATAGTATGTATTATATATATAACATGTCAATGATTGATTTCTTTTGTTTTAAATGATCATTTGGAAAAGAGTTATCTTACAGCTGGGCTGAAACTCTCCGTGATTACCTGGAGGTCTGACACTGACTTTTGGCCACAATAAGAAGGCGTGAACTAGTTTATATTTATAATACATTGTTTAAGTTTGAAATCACCTTGTTAGTACCAAGAGCCAGCTTGTTTACATTGTTTAGGGGTGTGTAGATTGATGGCTTACGCATGGGCTAACCAGTTACATAGCATGGCTTGGCTATGTGATCAGTGGGACGTATATCCTGAAGATTCATAATTCAGAGATGAAGCACATCCTGTGTGACAGAGAAGGGACTCTAGGTAGGTGTGCAAGTCTCCCTGGCCCGGGTGTGTGGGCTGCACATTCTTTCTTCTGCTATGTTGCATTTCTTACATTGAATAAGTCTTCTCTGAGTAGTTTCCATAGAATTTTGCAAAACCTTTCAATTATCCAACACCGTCTGTAACTGTTGTAGTTATAACTCATTTATTCTATTTAAAAAACCCACTGAAGATACTGGAACACACACACACAAAGACACACACACACACATCTACCTTAATCATACAGAGTTAAGCAAGTGGTTGCATTAGGTTTTGTTGCTAACTGCTCTGTTTTTATTTACTTTTTAAAAGGTGCTCAGTAAGCTTTTATAATTAGACCATCTCAGTTCGTTCAGGCTGCCATAACAAAATATCTTAGTCTGGGCAAGCTATAAACAACAGAAATTTATTGCTCACAGTTCTGGAGCTGGGGAAATTCAAGATCAAGGCACCAGCAGATTCAATGTCTGGTGAGGATGCATACCTCATAGATGATGTGTTCTAAGTGGTGGAAAGGACAAACAAGCTTCCTCAAGCCTCTTTTAAAAAGGCACTAATAACTGTTCATGAAGGCAGAACCATCATGACCTTCATCTTTTAAAGGCCCTACCACTTAATACTATTGCATTGGTGAATAGGTTTTAACATATGAATTTTGGGGGAACACATATGTAGACAACAGCATAGAATTTGTGCAGTCAGAATTGCTGAATCATGCTTTTTTTCTCAGAGAAATTTCCAAGCTCAAAACCCTTAGTGACTAAAGATTTATTTCGTTTAACTTACAAATTACACCTAACTGACATGCATATTATATGTCATTAGTTAATGGGCAAATCTTTCTCATGAGTACTGACTCAGCCTTTTATGGCCTTTCCTGCAACAGTGTGAGCTGTCCACCAAATTACAGCTTCCTTACTCTGCCTCCTTAAAAACTGAGAACTGCAACAGACATTATCCTCTCCATATTAGTTGTTTATGCTGCATAGCAAATCTCCCTAAAATTTAGCAAATTAAGACAACAAACATTTACTGTCTCATAATTTCTGACAGTCATGAACCTGGGAGCAGCTAAGCTAGGTGGTGTCGGTCAGGGTCTCCTGTGAGGTTGTATTCACACTGTTGGCCAGAGCTGCAGTCATCTAAGTCTCACCTGAGGCTAAAGAATCTGCTTCCAAGCTTATTAATATGTTTTTGTTGGCAGGCGGCTTCAGTTCCTCACTAAATGGGCACCTCTGTATGCTGCCTATATGTTTTCACATCATGGCACCTCAGTGTGAATGATCCAGATGAGAGAAAGAGAGAGAGAGAGAGAGAGAGAGAGCCTAAGATGCAAGCCAGCATCTTTGTATAACCCAACTTCTAAAGTGGCATACCATCACTTTTGCTGTATTCAGTTTGTTAGAAGCAAGTAGGGCATGAATACCAGGAGGCAGATATCACTGGACCATGTTACAGGCTGCCTACTACAACTTCTAAATGGCTTATACTCTGGATATGCTTCATATGGTCCCGTGTCACCAAATAGACTATACATTTTTTATTTATTGTACTTTAAGTTCTGGGTTACATGTGCAGAAGGTGCAGTTTTGTTACATAGGTATACACATGCCCTGGTGGTTTGCTGCACTCATCAACCCAACACTTACATTAGGTATTTCTACTAATGTTATCCCTCCCCTAGTCCCCCCACCCCCTGAGAGGTCCTGGTGTGTGATGTTCCCCTCCCGGTGTCCATGTGTTCTCATTGTTCAACTCCCACTTATGAATGAGAACATGCAGTGTTTGGTTTTCTGATCTTATGATAGTTTGCTGAGAATGATGGTTTCCAGCTTCATCCATGTCTCTGAAAAGGACATGAACTCATCCTTTTTTATGACTGTGTAGTATTCCATGGTGTATATGTGCCACATTTTCTTAATCCAGTCTATCATTGATGGACATTTGGGTTGGTTCCAAGAGACTACACGTTTTTAGTGCACATATCTCTTATACCCCTCCCTGTTTTCTCGCCTGACATTTAATATTGGAAACATTAGCAAAGGACCTGACATACAGTAAATGTATATATTAAATGGATGAATAATACAATGCACATCTTACCAGGGATCCTTAATAGAGTTGATTATTGATAGTATGGAATACTGTGGAAGAGGAAATCCTCTCCATTGCTAATTCATGCAACATGGTTTTATTATTTTAGAGACATAGAGGACTGTAACCATTGCCGTAAGTATCATTTTATGTGCCATGGTCATGTGGAGAAATCATTACAGAGGAAATATGGAAAAGCAAAATTCTAGATTTAGGTTTACTGTGATATAATTGTGAAAATCCCTTAAACTCTATGGGCCCCATATCTTTAAGTGCTAAAAGAGAGTTAACTAGGAGATCTTCAATGTTCCTCAGTACATCATTTTACTTAAACCTTTAAGAAATAAATTTAAGAGTCATTTGTCTACAATGCATTAATTTATTTGCTATTTGGCTGTTTTCAAATTCTCAAAATTCTACATCTTTTTAATAACCAAAGAAAAAATGTCCAAAATATAAAATAACCAAAGAAAAAATGTCCAAAATATAAAAAAGCGTTGTTTTTAATTTTTTAAAAAGATTTCTGCCAATCTTGTATATTTTTCCTTCTGGAGAACTAGATGTTTTGTCGATGTAATTTTTTTATTCAATAATTTTTTTTAAAAATTGAGATGGGATCTCACTGTGTTGCCAAAGTTGGTCTCAAACTCCTGGGCTCAAGTGATCCTCCCACCTCAGCCTCCCAAAGTTCTGGGATACCAGTCATGAGCCAGTGCAACTGGACATTTTGTCCATATTTTAAATGATTTTATTGTTGTTTTTGCTATTGTTCTAATGGTTGTAAATTAATTATTTGCTATATATATATGTATATGTAACAAGAACAATTTGTCAGGTTTGTCAAAAGAAAGAGTAGTACATAAAGACTAAGCAATTTAGTTTCTTGCGGTTTAGTAGGCAAATAATATTTGTAGATATTAAAACCAAAAGCTACATTATAATTTTAGCTCTAATACTTACCAACAATAAGTGATCTTAGGCAAATTACTTAACCAGTCTAAGCCTTAGTTCTGTCATCTGTAAAACAAGGGCAATAAAACTTATCTCTTAGAGGTTTTGTGATAATTTCCATTAAACAGTATATATAGATCTCTTGAAATGCCTGCTGCATAGTCTTAGTTCTATAAATAGCAAGTTATTAACATTATTGTTGTTATTATTGGATTGGAATATAGTAAAACAACACTTGGTTAGATTTCATGTGATTTACCTTCTGAATGAAGTGGAAATATGTTAGTGTGCAATATATAAAACGTAAATCACAGAAAACAACAATACTGAGATTTGTATTTTCTTCTCACAAAATTTTATATCTGGGGCTGTTTTCACTTCCCCTAATATGTTTTTAATTATTTTTATTATAATCTAGTGTCTTAGTTTGGGCTGCTATAACAAATTAAATGGAGTAGTGGCTTAAACAATAGAGATTTATTTCTCACAGTCTCTGGAGGCTGAAAGTCCCAGATCAGGGTGCCAGCATCATCAGCATCTGGTGAGGGCCCTCCTTCTGGCCTGCAAACAGCTGCCTTCTTGCTATCTTTACATGATGGAGAGCAGAAAGAGAAAGGAAGCAAGTTATCTAATGTCTCTCCTTATAAGGGCACTAATCCCATTATGAGGGCTCCACCTTTATGACCTAATTACCTCTCAAAGGCCCCATCTCCAAATACCATCACATTAGGGATTAGGGTTTTAACATGCATTTGAGAGGGACACAAACATCCAGTCCACAGCATCTAGGTTCACCAGTTTTGTGTCCTTTCTTCAAACTAAAATTATTTTGAAGAGAAGACACTTTTAACAATTCAAATGATAAGCAGCGAACGATATAGCAAAGGAGATTTTTTTGGCCTAATGTTTAGCAGCTTCATTCTATTGTTGAAATGTATCGCTATTACACATGCTTAAGGAATACAATGGTAGAAGAAACAGTGTATTTTATACCAAAAGAAAAATAGTGAAAGACTAAGTCATCTGATCTACGTTTATAATGAAGGAATTTATTTAAAGATGTTTTCCTTTTCAGAAATGGTCATTTTCTTAGAGAATTAAAAAGATATCAAGAACATCTAATTAATAGTTATCTTAATGACAGATGACAGTTTAATTAAATATGAAAAGCAAATTTGAAAGCATCTTAGTCTGTAAAGCTACTTCATGTATAAAAAATAAACATTTGAGAGAACTCTCAGAGCAAAGCTATCTGAGGGATTCTTTAAAGCTTCCAATTTATCAAATTACCTTTTTTTTGTGGGGCGGGGAAGAAGTCTCACTCTGTTGCCTAGGGTGGAGTGCAATGGCAGGATCTCAGCTCACTGCAACCTCCGTCTCCCACATTCAAGTGATTCTCCCACCTCAACCTCCTGAGTAGCTGGGACTACTGGCATGCGCCACCACGCCCGGCTAATTTTTTGTATTTTTTATTAGAGATAGGGTTTCAGCATGTTGGCCAGGCTGGTCTCAAACTCCTGATCTCAAGTGATCCTCCTGCCTTGGCCTCCCAAAGTGCTGGGATTACAGGCATGCGCCACCGCACCTGGCCTATCAAATTACCTTTTAATAATTTTGTGGGCTGGGCAGGGTGGCTCACGCTTTTAATCCCAGCACTTTGGGAGGCCGAGGTGGGAGGATCATGAGGTTAGGAGGTTGAGACCATCCTGCCCAACATGGTGAAACCCCGTCTCTCCTAAAATACAGAAAATTAGCCAGGCATGGTGGTGCACACCTGTAGTCCCAGCTACTTGGGAGGCTGAGGCAGGAAAATCGCTTGAACCCGGAAGGCGGAGGTTGCTGTGAGCTGAGATCGCACAATTGCACTCCAGCCTGGTGACAGAGCAAGACTCCGTCTCAAAAAAAAAAAAAAAAAAAAAAAAAAAATTGTGTATGAACCTCTGTGATACTTGCTGGAAAATATCACCAGTTTGAGCAAAACCAGTGATTTCTAACTTTTAGTGAAAGCTGCATGTGTCACAAATCTTTTCTGATATTACAAAAGCTAATAAACTCTCACTCAGAAGTATTCTCTCAATGCATTGGTGGGGTACGATTTAACACTTCATTAAAGAAAGAAACAGAAGGTAAGTGGATTATAAAGGTTAATGATGGAAACGACTACGCTCATCTCAAAAAGAATGGTTAGGTTGGGCATGGTGGCTCATACCTGTAATTCCAGCACTTTGGGAGGCTGAGGAAGGAGGATTACTTGAACCCAGGAGTTTGAGACCAGCCTGGGCAATATAGTGAGACCTCATCTCTACAAAAAATTAGAAAATCAACCAAGTGTGGTGGTGCACCCCTATAGTCACAGCTACTTGGGAGGTTTAGGTAGGAGGATCCCTTGAGCCCAGGAGGTGAAGGTTGCAGTGAGCCAAGATTGTGCCACTGCACTCCAGCCTGGGAGACAGAGCGAGACTCTATCTCAAAAAAAGAAAGAAAGAAAGAAAGATGCAGAGAGAGAGAAAGAAAAATAGAAAGAAAGAAAGAGAAAGAGAAAGAAAGAGAGAAAAGAAAGAAGGAAAGGGAAGGGAAGGGGAAGGGAAGAAGGAAGGAAAGGAAAGGAAAAAAGAAAAGGAAAGAAAGAAAGAAGGAAAGGAGGGAGGGAGGGAGGAAGGGGAGGGGCGGGGAGGAGAGGATTGTTGTTGGTTTAAAACATTATGAATTTGATGACTGGGCACAGTGGCTCATGCCTGTAATCCCAATACTTTAGGGGGCTGAGACAGAGGATTGCTTGAGCCCAGGAGTTCGAGACCAGCCTGGGCAGCATAGTGAGACCTCGTTTCTACTAAAAAAAAAAAAAAAAAAATTCAAAATTTATCTGGGTGTGAAAGTGCGTACCTATAGTCCTAGCTACTCAGGAGGCTGAGGTAGGAGGATCACTTGAGCCCAGGAGTTCAAGGATGCAATGAGCTATGATTGCACTACTGTACTCCAGCCAGGGTGATGGAGTGAGACCCCATCTCTTAAAATATAATAGAAAGAGAGAGAGAGAGAAAGAGAGAGAAAGAAATAAAGAAAGAAAGAAAGAAAAGAAGGAAGAAAGAAAAAGAGAAAGAAAAGAAAGAGAAAAAGAGAGAAAGAAAGGAAGAAAGAAAGAAACAAAGGAAAGAAAGAAAGAAAGAAAAAGAAAAAGAAAGAAAGAAAGAATACATTAGAAATAAGCCTCAGAATTGTTTCCCTGTCCCACCTGGAAAGCACATACTGGTCCAAAAAATTCAGTATAATCTGTTTTAGATTATCTCTACATTGACTTTGGAAAATTTCTAAAGTTCAGATGTCATATTCAAATACATCCTGGGTTTTTGTTCGGTAATGAGCAACATCTATTTCCCACAGAAAAATGGGGAAGACTTCACTTTAAGCCATTGCCTTTCCTATAATGAGGTTATACAAATGATTAGATATGAGAGTAACTTCTATTCATAGATTTCCTCTTTCCCAAACAGGAGGAAACCCTTATTTTCAATGTACAGATATCGAATAACGTAAAGCTACATGATAGAAGGACGAGAAATTGACTAAGAGGTTTTTTTTTTAAAAAAAAAAAGTTCAGTGTTTTTATATATAGATATAATGCTTTAAAAGTTTTCAAATGCTGAGCAAATTTAGTAAGATGAGGGCCAGGCGCAATGGCTCATGCCTGTAATCCGAGGAGTTTGGGAGGCCAAGGCAGGTGGATCAAGAGGTCAGGAGTTCGAGACCAGCCTGACCAACATGCTGAAACCCCGTCTCTACTAAAAACAAAAAAAAAATTAGCCAGGTGTGGTGGCATGCACCTGTAATCCCAGCTACTCAGGAGGCTTAGGCAGGAGAATAGCTTGAACTCGGGAGGCAGAGGTTGCAGTGAGCAGAGATCAAGCCACTGCACTGCAGCCTGGATGACAGAGGGAGACCCATCTCAAAAAAAAAAAAAAAAAAATTAGTAAGATGATTGGTACAATGGCATGCAATTACATCACAATTAGAAAATCACTTTAACCTTCATTGAACTATACTGATGCAGAAGCACTGTACCTATCAAATAATGAATAAAGACAAAATAAATAAGACATAATTCTTTTTCTCAAGAAGAATGAATGTTTGGGGGGATGACAGATGTGAACCTTTAATGCAAAACAGAACAGAGGTATGCATATATCTCCTAATCGATGCTATTGTCTGGGAATGATTTAATCCAGAAATCAGGATACTCAAATTGTAGAAAATTTGGAGTACTACCCTGGAACTAAACATTTAAGAAATTAGCGTATTAATTAGCTCTATAACATAATTGTAGGAGAATATTAATTCCTGATATTCCTAGATAATTATCAGGCCTTATTTAGGGATCACCAGCTTTTTCGTATCCACTATTATGAAATGAGAGGCTAACCAAGTCATAATTCATATTCTGAACCAATCCACATCCACTCACCCCCATCTCCTTCTATAATAAAAAAGAAAACAGTAGACTTCAATCCCTGAAAGTAAGTGCAATCTTTCCTGTTCTGTCCCTTCTTTAAGACCTCCTATCTATCAACATTTACCTGTGAGGAGCCTGTAAAACTATCTCCAGCTTCTCATCATGTAAGTGTCTGGATGCAATGCTATCCCCTATGCCATTTTAGGGTGAGAATATAATGAGGGATTATGCTCACTTTACTTGTTTCTTCAGTCAAAACTGAGTTGATATTTACTTGCAGTGAGGATACCAATAAACTAAGTGCTGAAAAGGACAGCATGATTCAAATCTTTCAGTTGTTTAACTGTGGTTGGGGATATATTAAATAGTGGGATTCTTTTATAAAACAAGGCAGGAATATGTTAAGGAACAAAATGAATAGGGGCAAAAAGAATAGATTAGAGCATAATACAAGTGTAAGTTTTATAAGTTTTGTAGGTCAGAGAAGACCAGGTAGAAGATGTAAGAACAAAAGTAGGAATCTAAACATTATTTAAATTTAAAAAGAAAGTATGTTCTTCCTGGAAAGAATGTCAAAATATTTCCATTACATTATGATGCAATTAGAGATGATTAAAATTATACTGAACTTGATTTGATCTTCTTTTGATTGAGAAAATACTTTAGGTTCTTGTAATGTTTCAGGATTATCCTTTAAGTATTGTGTCCTTGAAAGAAAAATGAGTATAAAGGTGAGTAGATTTTCCCACTAGGTCAGGCAGTTTATGTGACTAATAAGTCATACGTGAGACTGGGTAGCTTGTGGCACCAGCCCCAGTTAAAAATGGAGTAAGTATACCTTTCCCTAACTCTTCCGCTGATGTCAACTACAACATTGGACATAATACTTAAAGCAAATCTTGGAGGACTCTGTAAAGTAAATAATGGCAGACTGGAGAGGAAATCAGAGTTTGAAGGATAACCCCATACAATAATATGTTCCCTGGACTCCCCTTTTTTTCCTCATATTTCCTGGCTTAGACTCTTCTGCAGGCTGAATCTGGGAACTGCACACCAAGCATGGACAAAAAAGCTCCAAGCAAAACACTTTCTCAGGCCAGAGGACAGATAAGCAGGGGTTAGGGGTATGGGATGAAACTCATTTAACTCTCCCAGCCTTAGAAAATGCAGTTCTCTTTGGAGGTAGTGGTGGCAGCAGTTCCCCTGTTGACTGAAGAGAAATAGAAAATACAAATTATTAGTATCAAGAATGAAACAGGGTATCACTACAGAACCATGGACACTAAAAGAATAATAATAAAATACTACAAACATGTCTACGCACATACATTTAATGAACTAGATGAAATGAACCAAGTGCTTGAAGGACACGTACCTTTAAATGTCATTGAACAGACAATAAGGAGTGTTGGGGAGGGTGTGAAGAAATTGGAATCCTCATGCACTGCTGGTGGGAATACAAAATAGTACAGCTTCTCTGGAAAATTGTCAGACTGTTTTTAAACAATATACGTATGTGTTACTACTATCTGACACAGCAATTCAATTCCTATCTGTATACCTAAGAGAGATAAAAACATACATCCACACAAAAACTTACACATGCGTGCTTATAGCGGCATTATTAATAGCCCTAAAGTGAAGACAACCCAAATGGTCATCAACTGATGAATGGATAAACAAAATATAGTATATCTACACAATGGAATGTAACTGGTAATTTAAGAAATGAAGTACTCATACATACTATATAATAGTACTGATACATACTATATAATAAAGTATGATACATACTACATTATTCCAAGTATAATAATACTTGGAAACATTATACTGAGTGAAAGAAGCCAGTCAAACACTACATATTATATGATTTCTTTAATATAAAATGTTATTTCATAGCAGACAACAATAGGAAAATATATATAAGCACAGAAAGCAGATTAGTGGTTGCCTAAAGGGACTGGGGACATTTGAGAGTGATGGCTAAAGGGTGCAGAGTTTCTTTTTGGGGTGATAAACTTATTCTTAAATTGATTATGGTGATAGATACACAACTTTGTGAATATGCCAAAACACATTGAATTGTACACTTTAAAGGGTGACTCGCATGGTATGTAAATTATATCTTAAAGCTGTCAAAAAAAAGTCACTGAAGAAGATAGAGACATATTGAATGTCCTCTATCTGTTGCAGAAATTAAATTGGCAGTTTAAGATCTTTCAAGAGATAAAACTCCAGGCCTGGACTGTATCCCTGGTTAATTCTACTAAACATTGCATCATGTAAGGAATTACATTAAATATAATTTCAAAAAATTAAAAAGATGGAACACTTCTAAACTTATTTCAGTATGCCAGTAATACCCCAGGGATCAAACTAAACAAAGACATTAGAAGAAAACAAAACTACAGACCAGTATCTCTCATGAACATAGATACAAAAACCTACAATAAAATATTAGGAAATCTAACCCAGCAATATAGAGTAATAACTGTACAACCAAGTATAGTTTATCTCAAGGATGCAAGGACCATTCAAAATTCAAAAATTAATTATTGCAACCTACCATATTAACAGACTAAAAAGGAAAAATCAAATGATTATATCAAAGATGCAGAAAAAAGCATTCAACGAAGTTCCAATTTTATTCATAATAAAAATTCTCTATACATTAGAAATAGAAAGAGATTTTCCTAATTTGATAAAAGGTATCAACAAAAAGCCCACAGCTAACATCATTCTTAACAGTAAAAGAATGAATGCTTTCTTCCTAACAACAGGAACAAGACAAGGCTAGTTATTTCACTGCTCCTTTTTAACATTACATTAAAGGTTCTAGTCAGTGCAATAAGGCAAAAGAAAGATAAAAGGCCTATATATTGGAAAAGAAAAAATAAAATTTTTCTATGTGCAGATGACATGATTGTGAATTCCAAAGATCTATTATATTTCTATATGCTAGCAATGAACAATTGGAAACCAAAATTATAAAAGAATACCAGTTACCAAAACTTCAAAAATTGATATACATAAGTATAAATCTAAAAAAAAAATTGCTGCACCTATATGTTGCCAGAAACTACAAAACGCTAGTCAAAGAAATTAAAGAAGACCTTAAAAAATGGAGTGATGTATCATGTTCCATTATTGGAATATACTCAATATGATGATGATATCAATTCTTCCTAAGCTGATCTATAAACTTGTTATAATACCAGTCAAAATCCTAGCAGAATTTTTTTCCAGCTATATATAAGCTGATTCTAAAGAAAGAATTACAAAAATACATTTATGTGGAAAGACAAAGGAACCAGAATAGCCCAAAAAAACAACAACAACAACAACAACAACGAAACAAGCAAACAAATTTGTAGCATCCACTGTACCTGATTTTGAGACTTACACTATAAAACTATAGTAATTAAGAGTGATATTTGCAAAAGAGTAGACACATAGATCAATGAGGTCATTTGGAAAGTTCAGAAATCAAACAATTCTTGATGGAAATGCCAAGATAATTCAGTGGAGAAAGACTAGCCTTTTCAAGTGGTGCTGGAACAATTAGACATTGAACCTCAACCCATGCCTTACATCATATACAAAAAATGACTCAAATTAGATAACAGCTTTAAATTACAATAGAAAACTCTTAAAAGAAAATATAGGATAAATTTTTGTGACTTTGGTTTGGCATTGTTAGATACAATACCAAGTAATGACATAAAAAATTTATAATTTGATTTCATCAGAAGTTAAAAAAATCCTCTGTGAAAGACACTGTTAAGAGTGAAAAGTCATAGAGTGGGAAAGAATATTTGCATATCATATCATACTCTTCAAAAATGTTGCCTCTAGAATATATGAAACAGTGTAAAAATTCAAAAATAGTTTCCTATTCCGTAGCAAAAATAATATAATAATGGAAATTACAATAAATTGAAAGAGATATCCTATTTTATGTTTGTAAGTGCTACTGACATATTGTTCTCAAGGGTTAGAGGGAAGCATCATTCATGGAGGGTTTATAATGTATCGAAGGTACTGCTAGGTGATTTGCATTTGCCATTACATTTAATCCTGGTAACAGCCCTATGAGCATAATATTATTTTCATTTTAAAGACTTGGATAAAATAATTTTCCCTTTTTTATTATTATTATACTTTAAGTTTTAGGGTACATATGCACAATGTGCAGGTTGGTTACATATGTATACATGTGCCATGTTGGTGTACTGCATCCATTAACTCATCATTTAGCATTAGGTATATCTCCTAATGCTATCCCTCCCCGCTCCCCCCATAAAAGAAAAGAGAAACCCCTTGGCTCCCCCCACAACAGTCCCTGGAGTGTGATGTTCCCCTTCCTGTGTCCATGTGTTCTTGTTGTTCAATTCCCACCTATGAGTGAGAACATGCAGTGTTTGGTTTTTTGTCCTTGCGATAGTTTGCTGAGAATGATGATTTCCAGCTTCATTCATGTCCCTACAAAGGACATGAACTCATCATTTTTTATGGCTGCATAGTATTCCATGGTGTATATATGCCACATTTTCTTAATCCAGTCTATCATTATTGGACATTTGGGTTGGTTCCAAATCTTTGCTATTGTGAATAGTGCCGCAATAAACGTATGTGTGCAGAAAAAAAAATAAAAGAAATATGATGTGATGCAATGAGATACATCTGAAATGATTTAGAAATTTTGAAGAAAATTTTCGAGTTTGAATTTGCCTCAATTAACATATTAAACATTATTTAATATCTTGGCTTAAAAAAAATAAAAAATAATAATTTTCCCAATGTGACCCATTTAAATGGTGGATCCATGAAATAGTAAGTTCCTACAATAAAGTGGGCTTGCTACCAAAATTGGCATAAACACAGAGGCCACAGAGTACCTTTAAATGAGAGTTTCTTACACATACCAATACTCAGTAATGAGCTCTCAGTTAAGTTGTATTTCTTTTAAATCGTATATCTACTTAACCAAACTTAACTTTCTCATGACTCTCAGGTATGTTTGATGATGAACGCCACACCAGAATTAAGCCTGTCTAGCGTGTGTATTCCTGCCTGGCCTGTCTGAATATTTGATTATTCTTTAAAAATAATATTAGTTGCAGATGTCTGAGGCTATCTTTCTGGTAATTCCAAGTTAAGACTGATAAGTGTAGATCATGATGATCCTTTGAATCCCAGTACACTAGAACTAACATTTTTATAAACATACTTTCTATTTCAGTGTTTTTTCATTCAACAAATATTATTATGCATCAGGCACTATGCTGGGTGGTGAGATGCTATGATGTACAAAGTATGTATTCTTCATGAGCTCACAGTTAGTTTGGGAAGAGAGATCCCACAGTGACAGACTTAGAGTAATGAATGTCTAAGTCCTAATGGAATGAGGTTTAGAGTGACTTCCCGGGGCACATGAACTGAAAGCCTAAATCCAAAAAGGCTAAGGATGTTACCCAAGTGAAGAGGATGGCAAAAAGAGGAGGCATTTTCAACGATCCACTTACTCTAAAAGACAGATTCTCAACTACTTCTAAATATTTTGTTGCAAATAGATGACCCACCCTCAAACTCAGGTTCCTTTGAACCTGATAACTCTTTAGTTATCATAATTCAGATTTTCAAATGCTTTTGGACACATTTTTGATATCTCAAGGTAGTTCAGAACACTGTGCTTTATGAGACAGAAGAAAGCAGAGCTTGATACCTTGATGTTGTTTCAAGAGCCAGTGCTAGTTTCTTTTTTAGACACAGACTAACAAGGGACTCTTATTTATTTTTAATGTTCATAGACTTTTTTTTTTTTGAGATGGAGTCTCACTTTGTTGCCCAGGCTGGAGGGCAACGGTGCCATCTCAGCTCACTGCAACCTCCACCTCCCGGGTTCAAGTGATTCTCCCTGCCTCAGCCTCCCAAGTAGCTGGGATTACAGGCTCCTGCCACCATGCCCAGCTAATTTTTTGTGTCTTTAGTAGACGTGGGGTTTTGCCGTGTTGGCCAGGCTGGTCTCGACCTCCTGACATCAGGCTATCTGCCTGCCTCGGCCTCCCAAAGTGCTGGGATTACAAGCATGAGCCACTGCATCTGGCCGTGTTCACAGAATTTTTACAAATGTCAGAGATACTCCCATATGGATGATTATTTTTCCTCACTATTCAGATTTTTGAGATTTTGGATGTTTTTAATTCTGTGTTCTTTTTTTTTTTTTTTTTTTTTTTTTTTACTCTTTCCCCAATTGCATAGCAAAAC
Source organism: Pongo abelii (assembly GCF_028885655.2). Classification (NCBI taxonomy): domain Eukaryota; kingdom Metazoa; phylum Chordata; class Mammalia; order Primates; family Hominidae; genus Pongo; species Pongo abelii. The sequence continues at coordinate 77,859,595 of NC_071993.2, forward strand.
AAAACAAAGCAAAAAGCCTTCTCAAATATTCTAAACCCGGTTTTCGTCTCCCTAGATTTATCTCAGCAATCCCTTTCCCCTCTTAAAAAAACTATCCCTGGATTGATTAATCTCCAGTTCCTCCTTCCTGATTTTTATTTTTCTACATCAACTCCTAAAATCCAGAGGGAAACAAAATGAAACAAACTGGCTATCTTAACTTTTGCTTGGTTGCTCCCCTAGCAGGCTGAGTGGGCAGACTCGGACCAGCTGGCTGTCCTAATTTATGTGGATAACTTTACTTTCATGTTCTTTTCTGCTTGGCAGAAACACACGTCACACTAGTTCATTTTTCTTGAGGTTCTTCCTCAGGCAAAAGCTATGACTTGATTCTCTGGATATGAAAAATACAAAAACAAGACAACAATATTTTATTTTTGTGCATACCAACAGATGTCTGCCTCAACACAGTGAGTTGCGCATCCAACAGGCTAAGAAAGATGTACAAACATAGCCTTTTAAAAATATATATTTGAGCCTACTGAATTTACAATTGTGCCCATTTCTGTGGGCCCTGAAACAGTCACTGGTTTTACAATGGAAATGAATCTGATACTGTAGCAATGAAAATTAGGAAAGTACCCAACAATATATATCATGAGTCTATTCTCTTTTAATAGATTTTGTTCCAAACATTAAAAATGCTTTACTGAGGAATTTTTAATGAAATTGGGAAGTTTTCAGAGTATATTATAAAAGGATAAAAAGTAGGACACAAAAATAGAGAAGCATATATATCATTTAAAGATAAAACCGGCTACCTTTAAAATCAACATTTATTTATGATGAAATATATCATACATGAAAGACTACATGACGATAATAAAATAATCACCCATTTACCTATGGCTCAGCTTGAGAAATAAAACTTGCTTCATTTTTGGAAGCCCCTTTAGTGCCCCTCCATGACATCCTCTTCCTGCTTCACCACAGTCTGCCTCCCCAAGATAACCACCAATGAGTGCTTTTGTTTGTTTGTTTATTATTTCTTTTCTTTTAAAAATAGTTTTGCCAGATAATAATATAGTGCATAATATATAGTTTAGCTGTACATTTTTGAGATTTATAAAATGGAATTATATTGTTAAGTATCTTTACGTGACTTGCTTCTCGCTTTTCGTTTCATCCCTATCTTCACAGTTAGAACAACTCAATGGCACCTTAAGAAGTGAGAGTCTCTGTGCCAATTAGGGGAATTTCATGATAGGATTATTGGTCACATTTAATGACACGATTTATTATACAGCTCTTTTTCACTCCAAAGTATACATGGTGTTAGGCTAGATGGGTTTAGGTGAGTTCAAGGCCCTATCACAATGCAGTGCTGAGAACCACTGTTTTCCTTCATTTTTCAGACCCTATTTTTTGTATTTGCTTCCTGCTGCTAGTCCTCTTCCTCTATTATGAATGTTCTTGGAAAACTATCTCTATCTTCCTTTAAGATTTGGTTCCTCCTATCTCTACCAATTTTTCATACACATTTGTCTATGTTTTGATCACAATAGTTCATTGTGTATGTTCCTTCCCCACTAAAGAAGCTCTGCCTGTAAATCAATTTATGAAATGAGATACAAGGAGGGAGGGTAGCCCCAAAGAGCCCATGTATATCTGAGTCTTCAGTCTGACTATGCTGGGCCTTGTTACCTACTAAGTATAATGAAATATTCCTTCCATTTGATACCTTCTTGCTTGCTTGTTGAAATTCTACTATTTAAAAACCCATCCAAGTGACATCTGCTCTAGGAATCCATCTTAACTAAGTCAGAATGAAATCTTCCATGTCTTTAGTGCTTCTCCCTTTCATTCTGGCATATAGTACTTACTTCAAGAGTCTTAAAATTATTATTATTTTTATTATTATATATTGTCACCTCCTGGACAGTAAAATTAAAGTTTGGATGCATGTGAAATTGATATACTTAATGGCATATAATAGATAGTCACTAAACATTTGCTAATTTGAACTACATTTGTGTTATTTGTACTATAAAATAATTTAGATTTTCAGACCTCTTTTCCTGTAGAATTGCATATGAGAGATCTTTAATATTACATGATGAAAATTTCACACACTTAATTAGGAAATATCTTACAAAACTCATCAAACTAGGAAGTTGTCTTGACCTTCCCATACCAAATTCTCCATGCTACTAAACATGATAGTGCAAATTTTTATTGGTATTCATTTATTTTTGTAAATATCTACAATGTGATGATGTTTTTAACCATCTACTTGTGGCATACTGTAAATCTAATTCAGGAGTTGAGTTTTGCAGCATTTGATTGCAGTAAAATTATGAATCTCATTAAGCAATCATATTGTTAAATGTTCCTGAATAAATATATGATGATATTATTCAGTTTCTAACACTGACTCACAGTTTTGTTTTTTTTTTTAATATCTGCTATTTAACAATAAGTGCTCAGGAATCAGATTGTCTACATTCAAATCCCAACTTTATTCTGATATCGTAGGTAAGTTATTTAACTTCTCTCAGTCCCCAGTCTTCTCATCTGAAAAATTAGAGGAAATACTTACAGCAACCTCATGGGTTGTTGTAATAACCTTGTACGTACTAAATGAAATAGCAGGGCACTTGGCACATAGTACATTCTCCATACACAGTGATTGACGCTGGAGTGGCCATGATTATTGTATCCTCAGAAAGATTAATTTTTAGATGTGTGCCCTGAAGCAGAATGCGTTGTAGAAGCATGATTCACTGAATTCTGCCATAAATGGGAGATCAGATTGTTGGGTCTGTGCACAAAATTATAGACTTTTGTTTTTGTTTTTGTTTTATTTTCAAAGAAAATAATGATCTTTCCAAAGAATCTGGTAGAGTATATTAATTTATGTTTACTAGGAAATCACTAAAGTATGGCTGTTTACTATCAGGTTATCAGAAGATTGTTATTTAAAGACTATTTAGTGTTTAACAAAGCTCTTGGATCTTTCCCATAGGATCTGGAGGACTCCTTCTGTGGATAGACAAGGCTTTGTTTGCCTTTACAGTACACTAAGTAAAACCTCAAGAGGGGATGTGTAAATAGTGTAAAATTCAGGATACTCAAAGACCAAACTCATTCCTCCAACTTATGTTTAATATGTAAATAAACCATTCAGCTATTGGAATCTCTTGAGATGACATTGATTCTGTCATGTGTTGCCCTGAAATAAGAGGAAAATAAGCATTTTCCCAATTGACCCTTCAGCAATTTCTCCAGGCATTTTTTTTCTCAGGAGCCTCTTTCCAATTTCCCATCATTTTTCAATAAGACTTGGGAATTTCTTCCCCAGTCTTTTTTTCTGGAGCTACGTTTTGATTTATTTTGTGTTCATTGACTACGGGGTCAGGAAATGTATCTCTTGCCCTTACTCAGATAAATTCATTCAACATTCTATTTTTGATTGGGAAAAGAACATATTTCTAAGCTTTGCTTCTTGTTTGTGGACAAATGCTAAGAAGTATAATCAAAATTTCTCTTTTTCAGAGTAAATTGAATGCTTCTGTCATTTGCCTAGGCAGTGACAGCAAAAAGCAAGCTCCCTTTCCCTTCTCTGTCCTGAATTCTTCCTCTAAGACTCTTGCTTCCATGTATAGTCCTGAGTGTCTTTCAGTGGAGTAGCCCAGAATGTTCACAGAAGAGCAAATTAAGGCACTTTGAAGTATTTAACAAAAGAGGATATTGCAGTTACTTGGGCAGCAGATTCTCAACAAAATACCCAATTTATGCCTGCTATCTAGAACAATATATACTAAAATCACAGAATAATCCTTTACACTGAATAATATAACTTCATATCACCAATGTCTTACATTGCTATAATAGAGGAAATGTGATTCCTATGCAGTTGAAGAGTATTAGTAATTGTCCACTTATTTGTTTTTCTTTGGCTCTGTAAACTGCCTCTAAGGAAAACTGCAGGATCAAAGCCATTGGTGATGGGGTGACTGAAAAGCTGGGTATGTGATATTCTGAAGAGTAAATGACGAATATATTTGCTTTGGTTAGTTTTGATTAAGCCATTTAATGGTAAAGTTGCAGTTTAAGAAATGTACTTATGACCATAAAACCACCTTATTTCAGCATTATTCTTGTCCCAAAAAAAACTTTCAAACTTGTTACTGCACATGTCATACTCTCTGAATTTTGAATCCCTTTGGGTATTTTTCTCATGGAAATGATTACTTTTAAATATCATCCTGATAATTCAATTTTGTTAAGATTGCAACTGTTGCAAAACAGAAAAGTTAGCATAGTTGTGAAATTTGTGATGGCTTTGGAAAGAATAACCTGCTTTTTCTTTTCCTTCATGAGCCACTCTCTGATGATAGCTCTTTGTTTTTCTAGGTATATTTGTTAATCATTGTTGCCTATTAATATTTCAACAAAGTTCTCAGCTTAAAACAATACTCATATGTGGGTTTTTGTGGGTTAGAAATCCAGGCATGGCTTACTGTGTCCTCTGGAGTTGTGTCCTCTGATTGGAGTCTTAGAAAGCAACTGTTTGCTTTTTTTTTTTTTTTTTTTTTTTGAGATAGGGTCTCACTCTGTCACCCAGGCAAGAGTACAGTGGCAGGATCACAGCTCACTGTGGCCTCTACCTTCTGGGCTCAAGCAATCCTCCTACCTAAGCCTCCTGAATAGCTGGAACCACAGATGTGGCCACCATACCTGACTCATTTTTAAAATGTTTTGTAGAGATGGACTGTCACAAAAAATGTTGCCCCAGCTGGTCTTGAACTTCTGGCCTCAAGAAATCCTCCTGCCTTGGCCTCCCAAAGTGCTTGGATTACAGGTGTGAGCCATGGCATCCAGCCTGTTTGGCTCTCAATAAGACATAAAACTTCCTTTAACTTCAATCTTTTCATAAATAAAATGGAAATATGAAATTGTTATTACCTCAGACAATAACTGGAGAATTAAATCATTTAATGTATTGAAACTCTTATAAAATGTTTGGCCCATAGGAAATGACTTGTATATTTTTTCTATTATTTATTGAATTTGCCTGATGATTATTTTTGTTTTCTGATTTTATGATTCCATATCTCTATCTATAGACAAAGAAAGAGAAATACTGTATTAGATCACTCTAGTACATGAATTTTTTCAGGATCTAAATCTGATATTTGTTGTTTGATGCTTTTTGTGGGGCATTTTTTTTTTCTACAGAAGATTTATATTCACATCTACAGATCTCAGACCACACTAGCCCCATTCCAGGGTCCCAAGTATAATCAAGATTCTTAATCTCATCACCTCAATTTTTCCACTCAAGTCTAGATGCCCAATGTCTTTCACACTTGGTTACAACCCTTTCCCCAACCTAACACCTTCAATGAGTTTCTTTACTTACTGAGAGCCCAGAAATGTGATAAAAATAAGGTTTTATGTAAGCTATTAGGTAATTAAGTAAGTTATTAGGATCAAGTAATTAGAATTATCTGTCCCATCATACAGCTGCAAGCAAAAGCCTCTAATCCAGTCATTACTGGTCATACAAAATTTATGTTGTGAGAGCAGTTACCAAACAAGTGTTTTTAATTGTTATAAATATATTTACTATTCGGCCAGATGTGGTGGCTGACACCTGTAATCCCAGCACTTTGGGAGGCCAAGGCAGGCAGATCACAAGGTCAAAATATCAAGACCATCCAGGCCAACATGGTGAAACCTCGTCTTTAATAAAAATACAAAAATTAGCCGGGCGTGGTGGTGCATGCCTGTAGTCCCAGCTACTCAGAAGGCTGAGGCAGGAGAATTGCTTGAACCCAGGAGGCGGAGGTTGCAGTGAGCCGAGATTGTGCCACTCCACTCCAGCCTGGTGACAGGGCAAGACTCTTTCTGTCTTTCTTTCTCTCTCTCTCTCTCTCTCTCTCTCTCTATATATATATATATACACACACACATACTTACTATTCAGTTTAATTTCCTATATTACAACAAATTGAAGGATGTATTCTACATTCTTTCTAACATGAGAACAGAAGGCGATGGTTTCCAACTAAGTATTCTTTTTTTTTTTTTGAGATGGAGTCTTTCTCTGTCGCCCAGGCTGGTGTGCAGTGGTGCGATCTCGGCTCACTGCAACCTCTGTCTCCCAGGTTCAAGCAATTCTCCTGTCTCAGCCTCCCCAGTAGCTGGGACTACAGGTGCACACCACCATGCCCAGCTAAGTTTTGTATTTTTAGTAGAGAATGGGGTTTCACGATACTGGTCAGGCTGGTCTCAAACTCCTGACCTCAGGTGATCCACCCGCCTTGGCCTCCCAACGTGCTGGGATTACAGGTGTGAGCCACCACGCCATTATTTCAGATGTGGGATATTTCAAGATGATTCAGAAACTTTTTGCTGCTTTCAAAAATTTATGCATAGCTTGTCATTATAAAAAGGGACTTTTCAAAAATCATTTTGCTATTTCATGACGAACTCAACCAAATAATACTTACCCAAGTGAAATAACACCTTTATTCTTTAAAATCTTACTGAATTCCCAAGTTTCCACCTCCTTTGGGTACAGTTATTCTCAGAAATAAATTGTTTATGTTTATTTAGAGAAAAAAATTAAAACCCTTTATCTAGAGGCTTGAAAATTGTTTCAAACTGCCATCTATACTGTAATTCCCTTCCGAATGAAATGGTGGAATCATGACACAGAGGAGCAGAGTCCATCTGCCATTCACAGTGCCCGATTTAATGCTGGTCATCAAAGTCAATATGGAAATGAGCATTGTTATGTTTGAAACCTTGTTTAACATTTTTCAGAGGACACATGGCTTTGGGGTTTTTTATGATGCTATACATTTTCCAGAAGCCATTTACCAGTTCTACTGCAATGCGCCAAATTTGCTATGAACTACATTCTAGCCTTTATTATGTCTCCTGGCATCTTGCTTTGTTCCCATCACATATTGTTGTTTAGCGACAAAATTATCTTAACAGCAGCATTTGTAGTTCAGAATGCCAGCAAAATTTCTATGCCCTAAAATATAAAGACTATGCCATATTTTTTCTAATTTATGATAAACCTTTACTAAAGATAAGTCTTGTTCCTCTCTTTCCTTAGTTTCACTCTCCTCTATTTTGAAATTACCTGTGGCTTAGCTTTTTAATATGTTTCCTTAATTATTAAATTAAATATAGTTAATGAAGGACTAGAATTTTCGTATACCCTTAGGTTCCAGAAAGGAAACATTTTTTGCTTTATACTTGTGGGCAAGAAAGCATTCATGTTGAGATTTGTATACACTGGGGATTCTAGAACCAGAAAGGCCGGAATATGATAAGGCCGTGGTTATACCAACTGGCTTTCTAAATCAGATGCCTCTATTGCCAGTACCATTGGTCAGTTCGTCTGAAGGATGTTTCCTTCTATAGAAATCATAAACTTTCAGAAAGAGACTGTTTGGGTTTGGGACCATAGAGAGAAGACTTTAGAGCATAAGGGTAGTGGTATCTAATTTAGGTTTATTTAAGTAAACTAGTGGCAGGAATTTCAATTTTTGATTTTTAAAATTAGAAACATACAAAAACACAAACTACAGGCTGGGCCCAGTGGCTCACACCTGTAATCCCAGCACTTTGGTTGGCCAAAGCCGACGGATCATCTGAGGTCAGGAGTTCGAGACCAGCCTGGCCAATATAGTGAAACCCTGTCTCTACTAAAAATACAAAAATGAGCCGGGCGTGGTGGCACTTGCCTGTAATCCCAGCTACTCAGGAGGCTGAGGCAGGAGAATCATTTGAACCCAGGAGGCAGAGGTTGCAGTGAGCTGAGATCGCGCACTGCGCTCCAGCCTGGGTGACAAGAGCGAGACTCTTTCTCAGACAAACAAACAAATGAACAACAACAACAACAACAAAACCACAATGCAGTCGACCTTTTTTTTTTTTTTTTTTTGAGATGGAGTCTCGCCCCCCAGGCTGGAGTGCAATGGCGTGATCTCGGCTCACTACCACCTCTGCCTCTGGGGTTCAAGTGATTCTCCTGCCTCAGCCTCCTGAGTAGCTGAGACTACAGGCGACCACCACCACGTCTGGCTAATTTTCGTATTTTCAGTAGAGACAGGGTTTCACCATTTTGGTTAAGCTGGTCTCAAACTCCTGACCTCAGGTGAGCCGCCAGCCTCAACCTCCCAAAGGGCTGTGATTACAGGCATGAGCCACTGCACCCAGCCTACAACCAATTTTATAGAGACTTAGAAGAAGAGTAAAAATTACAGAATTTGAAGACTGAGAGGGCTTGTCTTTTTAAATTGATTTAATTGACAAATAATAATTGCACATACTTATGAGTACATAGTGATGATTCGATATATATAATGCATAGTAAAGCACAGGGTAATTAGCATATCAATCATCTCAAAGATTTATCATTTCTTTGTGTTGGGAACATTAAATATCCACCTTCTAGCTATTTGAAACTATGTATTATTGTTAACTAGAGCCATCCTAGAGTGGTGTAGAGCACTAGAACTTACTCATCCTATCTAGCTGGAATTTTGCATCCTCTAATAAATCTCTTCCTATCACTCCCTTCCCCTGACCCTTCCCAGCCCCAGTATCCTCTGTTCTTTTACTTCTATGAGATCAACTTTTTTTGTTTAACTCCCACATTTGAGTAAGAAAGTGTGGTGTTTAACTTTTTGTTCTTGGCTTATTTCACGCAGCATAATGTCCTAATCCTCCAATTCTATCCACTGTGAAAGACAGGATTTCATTCTTTTTATGGCTAAATAGTATTCCATTGTGTATATGTGTCACATTTTCTTTATTCATTCATCTGTTGTTAGACACCTAGGTTAATTTCATGTCTTGCCTGTTGTGATTAATGCCACAATAAACATGAGAGTGCAGGTGTCTCTTCGATATAATGATTTAATTTATTTTGGATAAATTACCAGTACCAGGATTGCTGGATCATCTTGTGGTTCTATTTGTAGCTTTTTGAGGAACTTCCATACCCTTCTCCATAGTGGCTGTACTAGTTTACATTCCCGCCAACAGCATATGAGTTCCTTTTTCTCCACATTGAGAGGGCTTGTCACTGTGCCAGAGACTTTAAACTCTGCCAATGACTGGTTTTGCATCTTTAGGCAAAGTGCTTAAACTTTCTGAACTTCAGTATTCATATATGTGAAATGGTGACCTCATGTTATATTTGTCGAGAATTAAATAAAATACAACAATGAAAAGATTCTTACTGCCCTTTGCACATAGTTTTCAATCAGCAAATATTCCGAATAATTCTTTACATATAGTGGTCATCGAACAAATAACATAACAAAAATAATATCTTCCAAAAATTATTGAATATTAAGGAATAAATTCAGAATATTGAAGAAGAGGAATAAAGAATCCTGTGATGTGGCTTATATCACAATAGTACCTAAAGTAGTCCATTCCTCTTGGGGAATAAATGAAGGAATTAATGAATTATATGACCGATATTTATAGCACAAAACTAATGTCTTTCCTTACACACAGATGTTTATAATGAATGTTACGTAAGAGAAGCTCTCCTTTATTGACAATAATAGTAAGCAATTGATATTTCATATGTTCTATGCAACATTGGTTTCTAAAATCTTATTGACTATGTAGAAGATAATAATATTTGCATACAAAGAATGTTTTCTCTGTCCTTCCTCATTTTTACATTAATTATAAATTTAAACCATCTAGAAATTTCATAAGTTTAAATATGTGTGACTTGGAATGCTATCATTTATAAATACACACAGTTTTCTAAATGAATAAATGGATGTATTTTTCATGTCCTCAATTATCTATTCATTTACTGCTCTTTATGAAGTTCCTGATATGTGCCAGACATTTTGTTGGGCTCTGAGGAAACAGTGATGATGACATGATCCCAGCGTTTAAAGCCAGCACATTTTACTGACATAGTCAAGAAACTTGGTTGAACACTAAATGCTAAGCACAGTTTAGACTATTTAGACTATTGCTAAAAAGAAGTGTAATTTTCTAAGACCTAGATGAGGACTAACACATGCAACTAAGAATCAGAAAACATTGAATTGGAATTAGAATATTGAAATCTGTGTGATCTTGGGTAAGTTATAAACCATCCTTGTATCTCAAACTCATTATCTGTAATTTGTTTTCAAAAATTATATATATGTGAATATATATATATATATACACACACACATAATGATACCTACTTCATGAATGTGATATGAGTATTAATCTTCCTGCTATGGTTTCTGAAGGCTTTCTATCCCATTTCCATATATTGTTCCCCTTCTGAGGATAATACCCAAAGAATAATACCAACAGTAGAAAGCAACCTCCTGACCAGCACACAGACTCAGTGGCCATCTCCAAATTTCTCGCAAATTAGGTTCATTTAACCATGCATCACTTCGAAAACCAATATGAAAAGGTAAACGCAAAAGTAATGATGCATTTTAGTGTCTGTGTGTTTACATCTGTTTTCTTAGATTTTATTCTGTGACTCAATTAAGAAGATAACCCCAAACAATTGTGCATAAAGACAAATCTAAAGTACCATTTACTATGTCCATTATTTCTGCCAACTTTAATAATAACTACTGATGAGCCTCACATTTAAGATATACAGCCTAGGTGTGTATCCAATTAGTCCTATTTCTTCTTAGAACTAAAAATACTCTTTTATTTGTAGTTTTAATAGCTTAATTTTGCTGATGTTATAATTTGAAATGAGCTTAGTCAAAGTAGCCTCTGACACCCAAAGATACTGGGTTTTGCTTTCACTGAATTTATTTAAGTCCTTTATTATCTCAAGTTACAGCATGGCAAAGAGACCATTTTATTTGCATTTAGTAAACTTTCAGAACGTGTGCAGTTTTGATAGCTTATAATTTACTAGAATGAAGGCATAAAGAAATTTGATGGTTGCTAAGATGTTTATGGTTTCTTGAAAAGAGACTGGTTTTATCATCTTGTTTCATCTTCTTTTAACTCATCCATGAGAATATTTGAATCTCAGAAAAGCATCCCTGATGATCACCATGAAAGGAGGTAAGACTCTTAGGATGATGACACTTCATGGCACTTAATCTGTATCCACCTGCCCATTATAAAGACACTTGGAGTCTGTTTCAATGTTAGACAGAGGTATGTTTCTTAATCTGATTCCATTTAGCATAATGCTAACTTCTAAAATTCTATTAAAAATACATTTTAGAGACAGGAGCATAATTTTTACTACCAACACTATATATTGAGTCTGCAGATCTGAGTTCAAATTATACCTAAAATAAAAGTAATGTTACCTTTGGATATTACTTCACCTTTTTTTCCCCACATTTTATTTATCTATTAAACAGGGGTAAGAATATCTCATCCGTATATCTCTCAGGATGGTTATAAAAATTAAAACTAATAATGTATTTAAAATTTCTTATCAAATGATAAATACGAGATATTATTTAAAACACTATCTTTAATAATATTTCATGTATTGAAATATGAATAACCATAATTACTGCAATTGCTTAATAACTGTTAAATAGGGTTAGTGGTAATGAATCTTGTTAGAATAGAATCATGTAAATAGTATAGGCTCCTGTCTTCAGCCATAGTAATATTTAAAACAAATATAGAAAATTTCTAAACATATATACACTCTATACTATCTGTCTAGTGGAGTACATAAAACAAATAAACAGCTCTACCATCTCTAAAATTAGAGTTTAGATTTTAGGTTTTTAGGTACGACCACCCAAGGGATTAGCTGTGTCTCCTTGACCTCTCTGAATCTCTGATTCTCAATTTTTATCTCTGGAACTTGACATAGAATTGGTATCTGCAATGGAAAAATTCAGTAGTGGAGTTGACACTTTACATACTGAATGTGACTTTTTGGATGCTATAATTGTTGTTTTGGAGATGTAACGACCTATATTGTAAGTCAAGAAAGCTAGTCAGGCAAGGGAAGTTGTGTTTCTTGAGTATGTGGTGACAGGCAAGAGATGACAATTTAGGCAAGCACTAAGTGTCAGCCAAGACCCACAAATATAACCCTGTCCTTTTTTATTAATATGTAACAGGTGTGTACAATCCTGGGTAACATTAGTACATGTATTATTAATTATGAAGTCAAGTGAGTATCCTGCATGAGGGATGTCTGCAAGGCTCCAGCCACTGGGCTGTATTTCAAAGATGAGATCCATGGGATTCTAGCAAGATAAATCCAGCAAAGTATGGGTATTAGAAGCAGGGAGCCACTCGAGAAATCTGACAGTAAAGAATTCAATTATTGAAATGAAGCAGAAAATTGTGACTTAATCTCATGGGTAAACCAGAAGTCTAGTTACTAGAATTAACACAAGGTCAGAGCTGGATTATCAGTAAGATTAAATCAACTCTGACCCTTCTGAGAACTGATTTTTAAAATTCCCTTTTCATTACAGGAAAGATAGGAATTGGGACATTAGACTGCAGTCAAGTAGCAGGAACTATCTGTAGCCCTGTCTGTAGAAATAAAAGGAATTTGGGGGTTAGGAAACCAAGTAGGACATGAGAATCAACCCTGGTTGAGCTCTTAAAATCTTTCCTTTACTGTCTTTATCTATCTTTCTATTTTAGCTTATAATTGTTTCTCTTTCCCAATTTCTTCTTTTAATCTTCTCAAAGAAGAAATTTCATAATTGGTGAACCTATTACCTCTGCTGATTTATAAAAGATTTCTAAGATTTAACCATCAGACTTTTATGTTTATAATATAGAAATTAAACTTTGATTTATATATTCACAAATGTGCCATATTTTTCTCTCGTTTGCTTTGGAATAAATAAATGATTTAAAAATTATTGTTCTTTTAATAGCTAGCTAAATTGTTTTACTCTAATCCCTTATTGATTCTCCCATGTGTCAGTTTGTGTCAATTACTAACAGAGATTAATTTTAAATAATCACTTACCATGTGTTGCTCACTGTGTTTAAGAATGCACGTGTTTCATATGTGTTAGCTACATTTAATTCTCTCAACAAAAATACATAGATTTTTGTTGGTAGAGCTAGATGCTAATATTATCGCCTTTACAGATGAAGATACTGAACACAATCTCATTGGTAACGTCAATTTAATTATTGTATAATAGTTCACTATGTGAATGTAGTGATTTACTTCACTATTTTTCTTAAAGAATTTAGGTATTTTGTAGTTTTTCCACTGTAAACAATGGCAAGGATTTATTTTTTAAAATTATTTTGTGCATAACATTTTCTTCTGTAGTTAAGATAATTTCCTTAGGATAAATTTTCACAGTAGAAATCCTTGGGTCAAAGGAAATAAAAATTAAAGGTCTTGATGTCTATTTTTACATTGCTTTGGACAAAGACTGTTCTAATCTGCTCAGTTCCAACTTACCTTCAGAACTGTGAAATCACAGCCACAACCTGCCTCCCTGATCTTTGTCTCATCCTTCCTTGCTCTTTTCTGTTTAGGTTTTCATTCCGTTGTTTATTCTGTGTTGATCTTATTCTTGCACGGACTCCCTAATCTCTATTAAGCTTTCAGTCACTAAGTTTTCATCTTTTTCTTCACTATCACTTAATTACTATGTTATTTCTTTAACTACTGTATGTTCCTTCGGTAACTGATAAAAAGAGACCTTTCCAAATGGTCTAAGCATTTTTGGGGGCTTATTCTGTATATCATATTCACCCATTTCAAGAATAAAAGTTAGTGATGTTTAGTATATTTACTGAGTTGTGCAACTATCTCCATAAGTCAGTTTTTGAGCATTTTCATGACCACAATAAGAACACTTATGTCTATTTGCTATTAATTCTTCCGACCTCCAGGCCCTGGCAACCGATTATCTACTTTTGGTGAGTTTAAATTTGCCTTTCTATGATATCTTATGTAATGGAATTATGCAACACGTGGTCCTTTGTGACTGGCATCTCTCACCTAACAAAATGTTTTGAGGTCCATCCTTGGTGTAGCATGTATCAAAACTTCATTCTTTTTATGGCTGAATAATCGTCCATTGTGCAGATATACCACATTTTATGTTATCTATTCTTAAATTGATGAACATTTAGGGTTATTTCTATCTTTAGGCTATTATAAATAATGCTGTTATCAACATTTCTCTACAAGTTTTTACATGAACATATACTTCATTTGTCTTAGCTATAGATACCTAGGCTATCCATAGCTTCATTTATCTTTATCTTATATAGTATCTAGAAATGAAATTGCTGGGTCATGTGGTAACTCACATATATATTCCACTTGCGGAACTGCCATACTGTTTTCCAAAGTGGCTGCACCATTTTATATTCCCATCAGTGATGTATAAGATTTCTTCATTTCTTTACATTCTTGTCAACATTTGTTATTGTCTAGATTATTTATTATGACCATCTTAGTGGCTATGAAATGACAGCTCATTAGGGTTTTAATTTGTATTGCCTTAATTACTTTTGATGTTGATTAGCTTTTCATGTGCTCATGCAACAAGTTTTTAAATCTTTTTTGAGACTGAGCCAGGGTAATGATTAAGAATCTGAAGTTTGAACATAGTCAGACCTGGTTCAAAGTCCAGTGCTTCCTCTTACCACCTTAGGAGGAACATCCTGATCACCTGAGCCACAGATTTCTTTCCCAAAAAGAGAGGCACACCATACCTGGCTCATAGCACTGTGGAGGATTAAATGATGTAATGTGTATAAAGTGGCCAGCTGATTGGACAAATGCAGTAAATAGTAGTTGCTGTTCTTCCTAATAAGTGTATCTGTACTTATCCTTTTGAGATGCTTAAAAGTAGTAATTCTCAGACTCTTTGGTCTCAGGTCTCCTTTACACTCTAAAAATTATTGAAGACTACAAAAAGCCTTTGTACACAGATTAAATTTATTGATATTTGCTGTATTAGATACTAAAACTGACAGATTTTTTAAAAATCTGTTTACAAATTAATTTTTCCAATAACTATGATAAACCCATTAGAAGTTAACATAAACAACATTTTTATGAAAAATAAATACATGTTTAGAAACAAAATATTGAGAAGAGTAGCATTGTTTTACGTTTTCCAAATCTATTTAATAATTTGGATCAATAGAAAACATCTGGGTTTTCCTATCTGCTTCTGCAGTCAATCTGTCGTACTGCACTTCATGCAGCCTCTGGAAAAAAATCCACAGTTAACTCATGAGTGCCTAAGAGTGAAAAAGGCAAATAAGGTCTTAGTATTATTATAAAAATAGTTTGACTTTACACATCTGATAGGTTCTCAAGGCCCCCTGGAGGCCCTGGACCACTCTTTGAGAAGCATTGCTATAAGATCTACGAGAGAAGTTTTCAACCCAATTAATTAGGCCCTGTTTATACTCAGCACTATATTCAGTGTGAATGATTTTGGAATTATTTTTGAAAAAAATTATTGGAAAGTAAGTATATGTGAAATTTTTGGAATATTAGCAAAGATAATCAAATTATGAAAATAAGGAATTGTAGAATGGAAAATGTTACAAAAATATTGTGTGAAGAAAGACTATTGTGGGCCACTGGGAAATTCTTGTGGGATGTTAATGAGGAATGTCTTAAACTATGCAATAATTCCTGGAGGATAAAGAGGTTATTAACTCTTTGCAATTCTTTTTACATAAGCAAAGGTTCCAAAGTTATTATTAAATGACTAGACAAATAAACAGTGGAAAAATTTTGGGTAATCAAATTTGGTAAGAAGAAATATGTGCTGGGGGTGGAGCCAAGATGGCTGAATAGGAACAGCTCCAGTCTACAGCTCCCAGCGTGAGCGACGCAGAAGACAGGTGATTTCTGCATTTCCAACTGAGATACCGGGTTCATCTTACTGAGGAGTGTCAGACAGTGGGTGCAGGACAGTGGGTGCAGTGCACCGAGCGTGAGCCGAAGCAGGGTGAGGCATCGCCTCACCTGGGAAGTGCAAGGGGTCAGGGAATTCCCTTTCCTAGACAAAGAAAGGGGTGACAGATGGCACCTGGAAAGTCGGGTCACTCCCACCCTAATACTGCACTTTTCCAACGGTCTTAGCAAACGGCACACCAGGAGATTATATCCCGCGCCTGGCCCGGAGGGTCCTACGAGCACGGAGCCTCACTCATTGCTAGCACAGCAGTCTGAGATCAAACTGCAAGGCGGCAGCATGGCTGGGGGAGGGGCGCCCACCATTGCCAAGGCTTGAGTAGGTAAACAAAGCGGCCAGGAAGCTCGAACTGGGTGGAGCCCACCGCAGCTCAAGGACGCCTGCCTGCCTCTGTAGACTCCACCTCTGGGGGCAGGGCATAGCCAAACAAAAGGCAGCAGAAACGTCTGTAGACTTAAATGTCCCTGTCTGACAGCTTTAAAGAGAGTAGTGGTTCTCCCAGCAGGCAGCTGGAGATCTGAGAACAGACAGATTGCCTCCTCAAGTGGGTCCCTGGCCCCCGAGTAGCCTAACTGGGAGGCACCCCCAAGTAGGGGCAGACTGACACCTCACATGGCCGGGTACTCCTCTGAGACAAAACTTCCAGAGGAATGATCAGGCAGCAACATTTGCTGTTCACCAATATCTGCTGTTCTGCAGCCTCCGCTGCTGATACCCAGGCAAAGAGGGTCTGGAGTGGACCTCCAGCAAAATCCAACAGACCTGCTGCTGAGGGTCCTGACTGTTAGAAGGAAAACTAACAAACAGAAAGGACATCCACACCAAAACACCATCTGTAAATCACCATCATCAAAGACCAAAGGTAGATAAAACCACAAAGATGTGGAAAAAACAGAGGAGAAAAACTGGAAACACTAAAAATCAGAGTGCCTCTCCTCCTCCAAAGGAACACGGCTCCTCATCAGCAACAGAGCAAAGCTGGACGGAGAATGACTTTGACGAGTTGAGGGAAGAAGGCTTCAGATGATCAAACTACTCCGAGCTAAAGGAGGAAGTTCTAACCCATGGCAAAGAAGTTAAAAACCTTGAAAAAAAAATTGATGAATGGCTAACTAGAATAACCAATGCAGAGAAGTCCTTAAAGGACCTGATGGAGCTGAAAATCAAGGCACGAAAACTATGTGATGAATGCACAAGCCTCAGTAGCTGATTCGATCAACTGGAAGAAAGGGTATCAGTGATGTTAAGATCAAATGAATGAAATGAAGTGAGAAGAGAAGTTTAGAGAAAAAAGAATAAAAAGAAACAAACAAAGCCTCCAAGAAATATGGGACTATGTGAAAAGACCAAATCTACGTCTGATTTGTGTACCTGAAAGTGACGAGGAGAATGGAACCAAGTTGGAAAACACTGCAAGATATTATCCAGGAGAACTTCCCCAATCTAGCAAGGCAGGCCAACATTCAAATTCAGGAAATACAGAGAATGCCACAAAGATACTCCTTGAGAAGAGCAACTCCAAGACATATAATTGTCAGATTCACCAAAGTTGAAATGAAGGAAAAAATGTTAAGGGCAGCCAGAGAGAAAGGTCAGGTTACTCACAAAGGGAAGCCCATCAGACTTACAGCCAACCTCTCGGCAGAAACTCTACAAGCCAGAAGAGAGTGGGGGCCAATAGTCAACATTCTTAAAGAAAAGAATTTTCAACCCAGAATTTCCATCCAGCCAAACTAAGCTTCATAAG
Source organism: Pongo abelii (assembly GCF_028885655.2). Lineage (NCBI taxonomy): Eukaryota > Metazoa > Chordata > Mammalia > Primates > Hominidae > Pongo > Pongo abelii. The sequence continues at coordinate 77,877,262 of NC_071993.2, forward strand.
TGAAGGAGAAATAAAATCCTTTAGAGACAAGCAAATGCTGAGAGATTTTGTCACCACCAGGCCTGCCCTAAAAGAGCTCCTGAAGGAAGCACTACGCATGCAAAGGAACAACCGGTACTAGCCACTGCAAAAACATGCCAAATTGTAAAGACCGTCAAGGCTAGGAAGAAACTGCATCAACTAACGAGCAAAATAACCAGCTAACATCACAATGACAGGATCAAATTCACACATAACAATATTAACCTTAAATGTAAATGGGCTAAATGCTCCAATTAAAAGACGTAGACTAGCAAATTGGATAAAGAGTCAAGACCCATCAGTGTGCTGTATTCAGGAAACCCAGCTCACATGCAGAGACACACATAGGCTCAAAATAAAGGAATGGAGGAAGATCTACCAAGCAAATGGAAAACAAAAAAAGGCAGGGGTTGCAATCCTAGTCTCTGATAAAACAGACTTTAAACCAACAAAGATCAAAAGAGACAAGGCCATTACATAATGGTAAACGGATCAATTCAACAAGAAGAGCTAACTATCCTAAATATATATGCACCACATACAGGAGAACCCAGATTCATAAAGCAAGTACTTGAGACCTGCAAAGAGACTTAGACTCAAGCACAATAATAATGGGAGACTTTAACACCCCACTGTCAACATTAGACAGATCAACGAGACAGAAAGTTAACAAGGATACCCAGGAACTGAACTCAGCTCTGCACCAAGCGGACCTAATAGACATCTACAGAACTCTCCACCCCAAATCAACAGAATATACATTCTTTTCAGCACCACACCACACCTGTTCCAAAATTGACCACATAGTTGGAAGTAAAGCACTCCTCAGCAAATGTAAAAGAAAAGAAATTATAACAAACTGTCTCTCAGACCACAGTGCAATCAAACTAGAACTCAGGATTAAGAAACTCACTCAGAACTGCTCAACTACATGGAAACTGAACAACCTGCTCCTGAATGACTACTGGGTACATAACGAAATGAAGGCAGAAATAAAGATGTTCTTTGAAACCAATGAGAACAAAGACACAACATACCAGAATCTCTGGGACACATTCAAAGCAGTGTGTAGAGGGAAATTTATAGCACTAAATGCCCACAAGTGAAAGCAGGAAAGATCTAAAATTGACACCCTAACACCACAATTAAAAGAGCTAGAGAAGCAAGAGCAAACACATTCAAAAGCTAGCAGAAGGCAAGAAATAACTAAGATCAGAGCAGAACCGAAGGAAACAGAGACACAAAAAACCCTTCAAAAAATCAATGAATCCAGGAGCTGGTTTTTTGAAAAGATCAACAAAATTGATAGACCAGTAGCAAGACTAATAAAGAAGAAAAGAGAGAAGAATCAAATAGACGCAATAAAAAATGACAAAGGGGATATCACCACCGATCCCACAGAAATACAAACTACCATCAGAGAATACTGTAAACACCTCCATGCAAATATAGAGAATCCAGAAGAAATGGATAAATTCCTTACACATACACCCTCCCAAGACTAAACCAGGAAGAAGTTGAATCTCTGAATAGACCAATAACAGGCTCTGAAATTGAGGCAATAATTAATAGCTTACCAACCAAAAAAAGTCCAGGACCAGATGGATTCCCAGCCGAATTCTACCAGAGGTACAAGGAGGAGCTGGTACCATTCCTTCTGAAACTATTCCAATCAATAGAAAAAGAGGGAATTCTCCCTAACTCATTTTATGAGGCCAGCATCATCCTGATACCAAAGCCTGGTGGAGACACAACAAAAAAAGAGAATTTTAGACCAATATCCCTGATGAACATCGATGTAAAAATCCTCAATAAAATACTGGTAAACCAAATCCAGCAGCATATCGAAAAGCTTATCCACCATGATCAAGTGGGCTTCATCCCTGGGATGCAAGACTGGTTCAACATACACAAATCAATAAACGTAATCCAGCATATAAACAGAACCAAAGACAAAAACCATGTGATTATCTCAATAGATGCAGAAAAGGCCTTTGACAAAATTCAGCAGCCCTTCATGCTAAAAACTCTCAATAAATTAGGTATTGATGGGACGTATCTCAAAATAATAAGAGCTATCTATGACAAACCCACAACCAATATCATACTGAATGGGCAAAAACTGGAAGCATTCTCTTTGAAAACTGGCACAAGACGGGGATGCCCTCTCTCACCACTCCTATTCAACATAGTGTTGGAAGTTCTCGCCAGGGCAATCAGGCAGGAAAAGGAAATAAAGGGTATTCAATTAGGAAAAGAAGAAGTCAAATTGTCCCTGTTTGCAGATGACATGATTGTATATCTAGAAAAACCCATCATCTCAGCCCAAAATCTCCTTAAGCTGATAGGCAACTTCAGCAAAGTCTCAGGATAAAAAATCAATGTGCAAAAATCACAAGCATTCTTATACACCAATAACAGACAAACAGAGAGCCAAATCATGAGTGAACTTCCATTCACAATTGCTTCAAAGATAATAAGATACCTAGGAATCCAAATGAAAGAGGATACAAACAAATGGAAGAACATTCCATGCTCATGGGTAGGAAGAATCAATATCGTGAAACTGGCCATACTGCCCAAGGTAATTTGTAGATTCAATGCCATCCCCATCAAGCTACCAATGACTTTCTTCACAGAATTGGAAAAAACTACTTTAAAGTTCATATGGAACCAAAAAAGAGCCGGCATTGCCAAGTCAATCCTAAGCCAAAAGAACAAAGCTGGAAGCATCACACTACTTGACTTCAAACTACAATACAATGCTACAGTAACCAAAACAGCACGGTACTGGTACCGAAACAGAGATATAGACCAATGGAACAGAACAGAGTCCTCAGAAATAATGCCGCATATCTACAACTATCTGATCTTTGACAAACCTGACAAAAACAAGCAATGGGGAAAGGATTCCCTATTTAATAAATGGTGCTGGGAAAACTGGCTAGCCATATGTAGAAAGCTGAAACTGGATCCCTTCCTTACACCTTACACAAAAATTAATTCAAGATGGATTAAAGACTTAAATGTTAGACCTAAAACCATAAAAACCCTAGAAGAAAACCTAGGCAATACCATTCAGGACATAGGCATGCGCAAGGACTTCATGTCTAAAACACCAAAAGCAACGGCAACAAAAGCCAAAACAGACAAATGGGATCTAATTAAGCTAAAGAGGTTCTGCACAGCAAAAGAAACTATCATCAGAGTGAACAGGCAACCTACAAAATGGGAGAAAATTTTTGCAATCTACTCATCTGACAAAGGGCTAATATCCAGAATCTACAATGAACTCAAACAAATTTACAAGCAAAAAACAAACAACCCCATCAAAAAGTGGGAAAGGATATGAACAGACACTTCTCAAAAGAAGACATTTATGCAGCCGAAAGACACATGAAAAAATGCTCATCATCACTGGCCATCAGAGAAATGCAAATCAAAACCACAATGAGATACCATCTCACATCAGTTAGAATGGCAATCATTAAAAAGTCAGGAAACAACAGGTGCTGGAGAGGTTGTGGAGAAATAGGAACACTTTTACACTATTGGTGGGACTGTAAACTAGTTCAACCCTTGTGGAAGTCAGTGTGGCGATTCCTCAGGGATCTAGAACTAGAAATACGATTTGACCCAGCCATCTCATTACTGGGTATATACCCAAAGGATTATAAATCATGCTGCTATAAAGACACATGCACACATATGTTTATTGCAGCACTATTCACAATAGCAGACTTGGAACCAACCCAAATGTCCAACAATGATAGACTGGATTAAGAAAATGTGGCACATATACACCATGGAATACTATGCAGCCATAAAAAATGATGAGTTCATGTCCTTTGTAGGGACATGAATGAAGCTGGAAATCATCATTCTCAGCAAACTATCACAAGGACAAAAAACCAAACACCGCATGTTCTCACATAGGTGGGAATTGAATAATGAGAACACATGGACACAGGAAGGGGGGACATCACACACTGGGGACTGTTGTGGGGTGTGGGGAGGAGGGAGGGATAGCATTAGGAGATATACCTAATGTTAAATGACGAGTTAATGGGTGCAGCACAACAACATGGCACATGTATACATATGTAACAAACCTGCGCATTGTGCACATGTACTCTAAAACTTAAAGTATGATTAAAAAAAATAAATATGTGCTTACTTCTTTTTCATATTTCACAACCGACCAGTGAATCGGCTGTTCTATATTTTATTTTTTGAGCTTGGAATCATGTCCCATTTAACCAAGCATGCAATATTTATTTGATGGTAAAGATTCAATTCTGCAACATCATATGAACGTTTCTGATGAAAAACAGCAGGAGGAATAGCTTGTAATATGGGTCCTTGTAACTCAGTAATTTAATTTACAGTCCAATTACTTGAGCTTCATGACTTACAGGGTATTATATGAAGTAAATAAAGTTTCTTCGAAATTAATTTTTCAGTCTGAAAACACTAGACACTTTTCAAGTATATTTGATATAACTCTATTTCTGTGAGGAAAAAAAGTATTAAATTGTTCTTGTCCAGGTGTGTGTGATGCACATTCACTCATTTGCCCATTGTTCAACTGTTCATTCATTCTTTCATTTGTATTTTGACATGCAATAGTACTTTTGTAGTAGGTTTTTTTTTTTTTTTTTTTTGCTTGAAACATGTTCAAGCCCTAGGGTTTCTATAGGCAGATCTAAAGACTGGTGCGCCAGGCAGTGCCACATATTATATTCCATTATAGACTGTGACAGTTAATTTTATGTGTTCATTTGAGTAGGCCACAGGGTGCCCAGGAGAAATTGTTTTGGGGTGTTACACTGTAAGGCTGAGATTTGCATTTGAATCAGTGACTCAGTATAGTAGATTGCAATGCCCACAATCACCCCTGCCAAAGTGATTGGTATCATCCAATCTATTGAGGTCCCAGAATAGAGCAAAAGGTAGAGGAAGTAAGAATTCATCCCTCTTTGGCTGGGCGCGGTGGCTCACCCCTGTAATCCCAGCAATTTAGGAGGCTGAGGTAGGTGTATCACCTGAGGTCAGGAGTTCGATACCAGCCTGGCTGATATGGTGAAACCCCATCTCTACTAATAATACAAAAATTAGCAGAGTGTGGTGGCACATACCTGTAATCCTAGCCACTCGAGAGGCTGAGGCAGGAGAATTGCTTGAATCCAGGAGGCAGAGGTTGCAGTGAGCCGAGATCGCGACATTGCACTCCAGCCTGGGCAACAAGAGTGAAACTCCTCAAAAAAAAAAATTATATATATATATATATGTGTGTATATATATATGTGTATATATATGTGTGTGTGTGTGTGTGTGTGTGTGTGTATGAATTTACCCCTCTTTTTCCTGCTTCACTGCTTGAGCTGGAACATCTCATCACATTTCTCCTGCCCTTGGACTGGAATTTACATTACTGGTTCTCCTTGGTTCTCAGGCCTTCAGATTCAGGTTAAATTACACCACCGGATTTACTGGGTCTCCAGCCTGCAGAAGGTATATCGTGGGCTTCTCAGCCTCTGTAATTGCATGGGTCATTCCTCATTTATATGCACATAAAATGGTTCTGTTTCTCTGGAGAACCTGACTAATACACAGACTTAAGTAATAAAATGGACTATGAAATTTCAGGAAAGAATTCCTGTGATCATCACGAAAGACTTCTCTATGGACAACAAGTCTGAGCTGCACTGATTTTAGAAGGAAAAGTGAGAATTTTCCCAGTAAATAAGGAGTTGAATTGACAAGGATTCAGAATGACTTATAATGGTAGAGAAGCACAATAACATCACAGCTAGGTACCCTTCAGCATGCTCAGGTGTCTTGTCTTAGCTGCCACTTGATACTACTTAATCTAACATTTAAGTATGGTGTATCCCTCGGTTTGAATCTCACATCTGCTACTTACTAGGTTTATAACTTGGGAAAATTATTTAAGCCCTGGCTTGCCATTTATAACATGACAATAATAATGCTCACCTTGAAGCTTTCTTATCAGGATTGAATACAATATGCTAAAAGCCATCAGCACAATGTGTAACACTTAGTAGGCCTACAAATAAAGGATTGTTGTCATTATTGATTCTTACCCCCTAGACACCTACCTTTGATTCTTACCCCCTAGACACCTACCTTTTGGCAGAGATCACACTTGAAATATTATTAGCATGGCACAATGTCAGTATTAAAAGAATGTCTATGTATTAAATATTAAAAGAATGATGATGTTAGATTCCCATTATTGACATTCCCTCATTAGAAATAATTTTCTTTTCCATATTTCAAATCATCTTTCCTGAGTAAGTAACTGGTATTTCTCTCATAAAATGATTGAAGGTAAGAAACAAACAGAGATAACATCTTAGTTATAATGCAAGGTGACATAATAAAATGAGAAACAAATACATAGTGTTTATAAATTGACACATAAAATGTAAATTATGGCAAATTATTCTTGATACAGTTTTAAGAAAATTTATTTAAAAGCCAATCACAATTCTTTTCACATTCTCTTTCTAAATATCAATATACACAATGGAAAAAATTTTAAAAATCATATTATAGGGTCCTAAGAATTGCACTTGAAGATTTTTAAAGGGAGAGAATAAGATTAGAGATAATATTTTCGAGGGAAAATTTATAGGGTAATTGATTCTGGAAGGCAAAATTTGAACTACAATGGCAAAGAAATATATGCCACATGTGTAATGAAATTTCAGGAATTTTTTCCCTGAAGGACATTTCTAAATTCTTTAGGTCCTTAACACCTTAATGTATCTATTTTAGCATGGATAGTGATAAAAAATTGCAATCTCAGGATCATTTTAAATGTTCCAAAAATATTTTTTGACACAGAATAAGAAAATAAAGTAAATTTTCCTATAAAATTTAGGATTTGCAATAAATGACTGTTTCCCTACTGTGAAGAACATCAGTTCCTTATGTAACACAATTTATTCACTGTATGTGTAGAAAATTGATAGCGGGAACATTCCTATTTGTCACATTCACAGTTGCTGGCTTTTAAACTTTTAATTTCTTACTGTTACTTTGCAATCAAATTTAGTGTTGTCGCTTTGAAATAAATGCTGGGTCACATTCAGTTAGTTGGATTTTGACATTGTTTTCCAGGAGTCAAGAGGTGGCTGAAGTTCCTGAGGGCCTAAAAATAGTTCTGAAACAGAAGTGTACACCCTAGGGGCTTGATTATCTTTGTGAGCATGCAGTTGTATTTTCAACACAATTAGCTGCCTAACTGTTTGACTAAACTTTTCTATGTATTTGCACATGTAAGTAATTATGACAGAATTAAAATCTGAAAAGCTCTCTGCCTACGTTGTTTTCCCTTATGAATAAGACTAAAAATACATATTGAAAAGAATTTTATTTTGTAAACTCATTCACTGAATGAACAAAATATGAAAGGATTTTTTAAAATGTATTTCTTACCCCCCAAAAAGAAAGATACTAGAGACTATGATTAAACAAAAAGAAGTTGCAACAATCTGCTGGCACCCTTTCCGGTCTGATCTCCCGCTACCCCCAATACACATGTGAATTTAATGTACATCTATTAATATGAATTTATAAATATACATTAATTTAGTGTACACTAACAATTAATGGCCATTACAGTTTATCTTTATTTATAGTTTCAGTTTATATATTTTACCCTTCAGTGTATTATTTTCCTATAACTTATGCAGCATTTTATGTACATTCACTTTTTATATGACTCATGCCTTATATACCTATACTGAACCTAACTCTGAACACATTTAATATGAGTAAGTGTACTTTTTGAATATGAATCTGCCCTTTCTACCAGTCCCATAGATGGAGGCCAGATTGTATGGTATTTATAAGTACTACCTGTGCCAAATGTCGAGTAGCATCATCTGCCTTATATGAAACTCTTATTGGTTATGTAGATGAAGGATGTGCATAAAGAGTGATGAGAGCATTGTTAAGAGTGAAGCATAACATGTAGATCAAGTATTAGTGTCCTTCACTTTACCCATTCCTGCTGTTTGATACATTCTCCTCTAAGTGTTAAAAGGATCTTCTAAGTTGCATGGTAAAGTATCTTGTAATCCAATGTTGTCATTTACACCCAAGTATTCTTTCAAAATTTTAAAGGGCACTCTGCACTTGTATTAGTTGGATTGAGCTTGTTCATTTTACAAAATTCTGACTCAGTTCTCTAAAGTTTGCATCAATTACGTTAAACAATGCAGGCTTTTAAAATTGAGTAATCATTTTTATCAGTCATTTTTTAACAGTGGCTATTTTCATGCATGGTTAAGTGTGATTTTGGCTGTTAAATCCTTCTGCTCGAATGAAATAAGTATTTTAATTCAGCAATCTGAAAATCATCAATAACAGACATTGCCTTGCCCTTTTGCTCTCCCAATTTACCTAATCAGTTCTCATTTTTTAATATGAGCACATAACTATTTCAAACAGACAATTGTCAGTCCTAGATTTAATGATCTCTAATAGCAGGACCCCATTTAGGGTCCCTTGGTAGTTCTTGTGGCTAAACAGCCTCAGAGTCAAGAAGGCATTCCTTACAACTTGGTTAGAGCTGCACTCTTTGCCTTTAGATTTGCTTGCAGGGGAGATGTAGAACAGGTGAGCATCTTCCTCAGAACAACCCTTCATTGTCTTCATTGAAAACAATTATTAAGAAGCTCATTGTTGGCCAGGTGCAGCGGCTCATGCCTATAATCCCAGCACTTTCAGAGATCAAGGCGGGAGGATCCCTTGTGCCCAGGAGTTCAAGACCAGCTTGGGCAACATAGGGAGACTCCTCGGCTCTGCAACAAAAAGAAGCACGTTATTTTTTCTGCAGGCAAGAGATGAACAACTCATCTTTACTCTTGTTTGCTAGTTTCTATTCTTTGAAATTGTAAAATCAAAACTGTCATTCAAAGTTTTGCACATAGAAGGTACCCAGCACATTTTTAATGTTTCTTTTTCTTTCACCCTTTAATGTAGAGAAAACAGTCAATACTAAACAAAAACCAATAAGCATGTAGCTGAGGGACTACAGTCATTCCTGATTATTGTAAGTGTATTTGCACTCCTGCCTTTTGTATGCCTATTCTTATTTTAATGTTTGCTTTTGGTCCCAAAATACTCATGGGGATTTCTGTGGTGATTTCTGAAATTCTTCCTCTGTGTAGCTCCCTCCTCTCTGGGACAGTGCCTCACAAATCCAGCTATCCCACTCTTGCAAATCTGACATCTTTCCACAGCTGAGGAAGACTGCCAGGCTCTGTTTGGGTTTACTTCTCTGTGATTTGGTCCAGAAAATATCTCCAATGTTTTGTTGTAAAATTATGATGTCTCAGAAGTTGTAAAATTATGACAGGGTATCTTCATTTGGCTGTGCTTGGTTCTACCTTAGTTCCTTTTGAATCTCCATATCCAGTTTAAACATGATGATAAACTAATTAAAGCAAACTGAAGGCCGACCGGCATGCATCGGGTTAAATGATGGCTTCTCAGAGCATCTTGTCATCATGAAACTGAAGAGTTCCCTGATCCCCCTTGCAGGACGTGGAACAGGGTTGTGGCTCACTTGTTCAGTTGCCACCGCTGCTCAAACCCCTTGCAGGAAGGGGAGCATGCAGACGGGCAGGTGCAGAGGCTGGGGCCAGTGCTTTGGGCTCCGGCCCTGTGGTAGTGTCTAGGGGTGGGTGCCTACAACCCCAGTGTTACAATGCTGTCTTAGCCTTGCTGTCTGCACATGGCTCTAAGTGTTAACCAGTTCAGTGGACTCTCTGCCTTTTTGCAAGGGCAGAAGGCCAGAGTGACAGCTTTCTGTATCCTCAGCTCTTGCCCAGTGTCCTGGAAGAATTGGATTACACATGGACTTGAAGGATGAATGTGAAGTTTGTTTGTTTGTTTGTTTGTTTGTTTTTTGAGATGCAGTCTCACTCTGCTGCCCAGGATGGAGTGCAGTGGCATGACCTCAGTTCACTGGAAACTCCGCCTCCCAGATTCAAGCGATTCTTCTGCCTCAGCCTCCCAAGTAGCTGGGATTACAGGTGTGTGCCACCACACCTGGCTAATTTTTGTATTTTTAGTAGAGATGGGGCTTCACCATATTGGCCAGGCTGGACTGGAACCCCTGACCTCATGATCTGCCTGCCTCAGCCTCCTAAAGTGCTGGGAATTCAAGCAAATGTGAAGTTTTATTCAGTGGTGGAGGTGACCCTCAGTGGAATGGATGGGGAGCCAGAAGTGGTGATGGAGTGGGAAGATGATCTTCCCTTGGAATTGGGCAGTTCAGCCACTAAACTCCTCTCTGACCACCCCCAGCCAAAATCCTCTCAGCACTCAGACATTCCCCCCCTCTTCTCTCTTTCTCTGCTGTGTCATTCTGCTGTTCATCTGCTTGTCTTATCTCCTCATCTGCTGGTCTGTTCTGGAGCCTGGGATACAGGATAGGGACGTGGCAGGCCAAAAGGCAACTTTTTGGGTGAGAAAACAGAAATGCCTAGTTCTCATTTAGGGCCACGGGTGTCCAGGCTTGCGAGTAGGGTCTTTGCTGGGGAACCGCCCTCTTCTTCTTCTTCTTCTTTTTTTTTTTTTTGTTTGAGATGGATTCTCCCTCTTTCACCTAGGGTGGAGTGCAATGGCACGATCTTGGCTCACTGCAACCTCCGCCTCCTGGGTTCAAGCAATTCTTCTGCCTCAGCCTCCCTGAGTAGCTAGGACTACAGGCACATGGCACCACGCCCAGCTAATTTTTTTTTTTTTTTTTTGTATTTTTAGTAGAGACAAGGTTTCACCATTTGCCCAGGCTGGTCTCGAACTCTTGACCTCAGGTGATCTGTGCCCCTTGGCCTCTCAAAGTGCTGGGATTACAGGCGTAGACTGCCCTCTTCTACCCAGTATTTCCATCTCCTGTTCATATCATCACAATTAAATGGAAGTACAAATGGCATGTTAAAAAAATATATCAAATACAACCCTTGATGATTAAGCACATTTGGTTTGAATTCATAAAATAGATACTCAGTGTGGCAGATTAATTTATTGAGACATTAATTTGTATTTTGTTCTTACTGCTATTGGAATTACATTTACCTCCTGTATCATTAAAAATAAGTTTTTTAAAAGGAACCCTGTAATGTGGTCTTTTACCTCAGAGGCCTTTGTGCTGCAGGTTTAACGCAGAAGTTACCAGATACCCATAAGCCAAATAAGTCCTGACTTTTGTTTGTTCAGGTCTGGGCTCATTTATGGGATTTATGATGCATAGTTCAGGCAGGAGTATGGGAGTGCTTGGATTTCTAGGAAAGGTGACTAACTAGAGACTTCTGAGGGCTTATACCAGACTGGTTCTAGGTCCCTGAGAGAGTAGAGGTTGAAAAGCAGCTCTCTGCTCCCTCACAGTGCCCTGGGGAGCAGTGTATCTAGTGAAAAGGGACACTAAATACCAATGTTTTGGTCTCCAGTAAGTCACCATATTTTGGCAAAAGTCTCTTTTCCTAAGGTTGACACTTAAGTGCAGCTGGCAACATATATTCAGCAGGATTTTGGTTCTTCCCAAATGTCCAGAAGGGAGATACTCCTTCTGCCGACTCCCTCCCACCAACCAGGATTTGTTCTTTTCCTGGTACTTGTTTGTTTTGCAAGGTTTTGTGTAGTCTCTTCTCTGCATTTACAGCTCAGCCAAAGATTCCAGGAAATCTGTATAGAGATTTCTGGAACTCTTTTAATACATACTGCCCTCATCTCTGGTACAATGCCCTACAAATTCCAGCCGCCTCACCTCCTCCAACTGAACTTTGATCTCTGTCTCTTCAGCTAAGTATGATTGGCATGCCCTGCTTGGGTTTCCTCTGCCCGTGTCTAAATCTAGGAAGTGCCTCCAGGCAGAAATCCTGGGCGATTGTAGGACATTCCTCATTTGTTCCACTCCTCATTGCAAACACAGTTCCTTAGTGTCTGTTTTCCAGTGCCTGAAAAGAGCTGTTGCACATATTTTTCGAGTTTTCCAATAGTTTATGGCTGGCAGGCTGATCTGCTACCAGTTATTCTCAAAGCCAGAAGCAGTAGGGTGATATTTTAAAAACAGATATAAGTGTGTGATTCCTCTACTTAGAGCTCTTCAATGGTTTTCTGCAGCACTTAGAAAAAGATTCAAAATCCTTTGTGAGGCCTGTTCTGAGTGTGTTCTGGGCCCTATCTACCAGCAGAGCTTCACCTCAGCCACTGTCATTTTCACCCACTGTTCTACCTAGTCTCACTTTCAGTGTGCCAGGGTGCCACGCACATTCCCAAATCAAGACCTTCAAATGTCAACTTGGATATAATCCATCTGACTCATGTGTCCACTCCTGAACTATTCAATTGTAGATGAGAGTGCACATCACAGCCTGGTCACTAGGACACTCGTATAGCATACGCACATTTCCTTGGCTTCAGCATAAAGAGTATTATTTGGAGCCTTTTGGTACTAGTGGACAAAGGTTAAAATACGGAGAATTTTTAAAAGTTTATTGTAAACACAGTACTTTGGCAATAGAAAAGACACTCTGAGAGTATAAAAATATGTTATATCTTTGTTTATGGAAATGATCAGTATTTTGAAATTTAAATCTTGGCATTTAAGTAGTTACCATAAAAAAGTATTCATTGCAGGTTTTCAAAAATGTATGCAACTAATTATATTTAGTAAAAGAATACATTTAAAGGAAATAATAAATAGAATTGTTGAGAATAACTTGAATGATTCTAAAACAGGCTAAGAGTTTTTTATTAGTTTCACTTTCTAATTTTATCTATAGTTCACTTTAATTACACAGTTAAGTTACTTCTTAGGATTTCCACCAAGTCCAACCCTCTTCTACCTCCAACCTTTAAATATCAGCAGCCCCCTAAGGTATAAATTTACCTTTAGTTTTTATGTTTCATTCGGTAACTTAATAGAATGGACAATCTTGATCCCAATGGAAACATGACTTTTCCAAAATTATGTTTTGCAGAAAGCTCTTCTAACATGTTATACTATTTTTTTTTCAAATCTATATCTTATTTTTTACCTATTCAACAAAGATGGTCCAACATAATTAAAAATCATTGATCAGTTTGGTAGAAGCTGGACTTGGGCTACCATGTAAAACTCAAGGGCCACTATTCATATCATAATCTATGGGAATGAGGACTCCTGAAGCTGTACAGAGCATAATCTGGCTGGCTATTTGTGATGGGCATTGGTCTGGAAGGCAAAACTATTGCATTTAAAGAGAGAGTTATTTAATTGCATGTTTGATGTCTTAATAATAATAATGGAAACATGATTTTTAAAGGCCAAATTTTGGAAGCTGTTGATAATAGCACATTTCTTGGCCAAAAGAATATTTTCTCAGCCACTTTAACAAAAGTCTAAATGAAAAGCTTCATTTGCATTACTGTTCTTTATTTCTGTCTATTCTCTCCTTTGGCAATATTTGGCAATATTTTCTCTTTTTCATGGTGTTACAAGAAGCATCTTTAAATTACTAGGTCAAAAGTATTTTTACAGATGTATTAGAAGATATGGAATATTATATATAAAAGGAAAATGTGTTTTTTTATTATCAGGAACAGAATGTCTCAGGCTGGGTTAGGGATGAGAGAACCAAGACCTGCACCAAAGTCCTAGTGATACGTAGACAGCCAACCTGTCAATGTGTCATGTTCCTCAGGGCAGCTAGTGGCCAAGGGTTGTGGAGATAACTTAAGTGACCAGGAATTGAGGAAGCTAAGGCAAGAATTTGTAAGATTCACATTCAGTTTACACTGGCTGAATGGCAATTTTGTTTCAGATGGTATGCTTGGTAACATTGACATATATTAATTAGACATTATTTAATGCCAAGATAGACATCAAAAGGAGAAATTTGCCAACCGGCTACAGGCAGGAAAAATTAGAACCAAGTAAGCAAGAAAAATAAGTGCATAAATGTGTAGGGTAAATCAAAGCCAAAGATCACAACTAGAGGGAGACTTGGGGAAATTAAAACAGCAGCCTAAAGCCAGCAGGAGAATAACTGTGACTTACCAAAAGAAAGAATCTTCAAAATGAAGATGGTAGTGATAATAATGGTCATAGCGATGGTCAACAAGACTTATATATCAGGTGCTAGACTAGGCATTTTATATGCAATGCTGCGTAAAACCTCACAACAACCCCACAATGTAGGTATAATGTAGGTTTGATGATGGGTCAGAATGTCAGCTTTATTATTGGAGCTGCATTGGAGAGTGCAATGAATTCTGTGAATCAACTTGAATCCTAATGACCTTCCTAAATAGTTTTCTCTCGGTATTAAATTCATCCACTCAACATCTACTCCTACCCACAGAAGAACAGAAACGGTGATTTTAATTCATGCCCTTTCTTAGTCTCACAAATAAATACTCTCTTCCTTTGAAGAGTGGGGGTAAGAAGCAAAATAAGTTTTTTGGTGTTTTATGTTTGTTTGTTTTCTTTTTTCTGGTTAGAAATTGCATCTGAATGCTAGTAACAGACATTCCAAACAGTGAATTAACCAATGTAATTGTTTTATTTTTGTCTAATGGCAAGAAATTTGTAGGTGTATGGTTGGTGGCATTAAAATATCAGGGCAAAGGATTTTGTGATTCTTTTAGGTTTTCCCTGGAAGCTAAGATATAGCTGCTTAAACAATTATGTTCATATTCTATGTTCTAGAAAAACAAAAGGCAAAAGGCAAAGTGTTGCAAACAAGTTTAGTTTATCCCTACATCCCATCCCCTATCTTATACAAAGAGCTTTTCTCTGCATTTCTACCCAAGGACTTCTACATACACCTTACTGACCAAGATCACATGATTATCCCTAGCTGAAAAGTAGGCTTGGTGTGTAGATTTTAACTGGGCATATTGCTTCCCTCAATTATTGGGATTCTGTTAATGTAAAGGGAGAGTAAATATTGAATCAGTAAGTAGCTCTATGGGAAATGTTACTCCAAGAGTGTTTTTCTTGAGGTGAAGTTCTCTTTTAAAAACATGAATAAAACACTAAACACTTGATTTTTTTCCCATTTGATTATAACCAAGTGATTGTTCCCATTTTTATTATTCTTTCCATTTATAGTTGTGATATCCAAGGCTCAGAAGAGCTAAGCAACTTGACCAAGTTCATACTTTATAAAAGTGGATTTATATTCAAACCTAAAATTGACTCATTTAATAACTCGATTTCTTAAGTATTTGCTAGCTCCTTTCTTTCTCTCAGGAGTAACTCAAGGGCTGGCAATGCATGAACAAGTGCTCTTAAAGTAATAGGGAAAGAGTACTGAACCACAAAAAAAAAAACAAAAAAAAACAAACAAAAAAAAACACAGTTCTGCCTTTAAGGTGCAGTGATGTGAAGTTGAAATACCACTGTGGCTCAGAAAAGTTTTATGCAAGAAGGTTCTCAAAAGATGTTTCTGGATTGTATGCATCAGAATTATTTTACCAAATATCTAGGAACAGACCCTGGTAACTGCAACACAATTAGCTTCAAAGAGCATTTACATGTGCATACTAAAACTTGGGAACCACTCAGAGAGGGTGAGATCAGTTTCATCTAAGCATGGAAGAATTTTTAGAAGAGGTGGTTAATCTAGTTGTTGGAGAATAGGGATGACCTAGAAACATGGAAATAAAGTTTCACTTAGAGGGCATGGATGTGGGCAATAGCATGGATGAGGAAAAACACGTGGCATATGGATATTGGAGAGGAAGCTTGGCGTGCACAGAGAGCTGGGAGCAATCAGATCAAACTGAAGGAAGACCAGAGTAATTGGTATCTATGGATCACAATGACAGAATACAAAGAAAGATGGGTGCACTTGTCTCAAAGACCTTCACATAGGTGGAGAGATTATTATTGACCACTGGGATTATAGAGTATGCATTATATTTAGAAGAAAATCTCACTTATCCAAATTAGTGTGCACACATATACACACATATATATATATATATATATCTCCCAGCAACTCCACCTGCAAATGATCTTACTCAGCTGATTCCACTAACTATTCATAGATGACTTGGTTGATCTAGGGACAAAGGGCAAGATAAAAACCCTGCTATCCCACTGGGCCAGCTGCAAAGGAAGCTTCATTTTGAAAATAAAGCTTCATGGGCAAAATAAATAAGGGCCTGTACAAGGAATTGGGGCTCTGCAGATTATTTTAAAACTTTCAACCAATGTTTTCAACCACATACCATAATGCTTTCCACCTCTTTCATATTTTGCTTTGTCTTTTGTCCACATAGTTGCTGGCATGCACTTATTTAATAAATATCCAACTTTATAAAATAAAAGGAGAATCTATTAGTGAATGCAATTAAATATTACTGTTATTGATTTAGTTAATGAAAATCGTTGAGAGCTTTCAGAGATCATTTTCATAACCTTGACAGAAAATTCAAATGTCCTTTCCTACAAAACACCATAGAAATAAATCACTGTGCATTCCTTTACTATTTGTGTTACTGACATTAAATCACACTAATTTGATAAAATAAATTATAAAATGTCTTTTTTTTTTTTTTTTTTTTTTTTTTTGAGGCAGAGTCTTACACTGTCACCCAGGCTGGAGTGCAGTGGAGTGATCTCAGCTCACCGCAACTTCCACCTCCCGGGTTCAAACAATTCTCCTGCCTCAGCCTCCTGAGTAGCTGGGATTATAGGTGCCTGCCACCATGCCCAGCTAATCTTTTGTATTTTTAGTAAAGACGGGGTTTCACTAGGCTGGTCTTGAACTCCTGACCTCGTGATTCACCCCCTCGGCCTCCCAAAGTGCTGGGATTACAGGTGTGAGCCACCGCACCCGGCTTAAAATTTCTTTTTATAAGTGTTTCTATGAAAATTGTATCATAAACAAACCCAAATAAATGAGGAATTATGTAGAAATGGCAAAACTTGACTAACCATGAATTTAGTTTGTGGAAAAAAAATTATTCAAAGGCATGTGCTGGCCATCAGTTAGTGAACTAAGAAGTACTCTTAGAAACGTCACCATTTTCACTGTATTTTAATGTATTAAACTTGCATTAAGTTTCCAAACTTAAAATTTGTATTTTATCTTATTGTCTAACTGATCATTAGACTATGTTAATAAAATTTCACTTACAATTGATATAAGCATGAATGTCTAGAAAAATAAAATTATATTTTGAATATAATGCGAAACTGAACTAATTTGTTTTTGAATATGTGTGCATTTTATGAACTTTCATCTATCTTATGGGTGCTTTTAAGATCACTAATTAGTCTGCTATTCAATTCTTTTTAAGTAAATGTTTTGTCTAAATTTTATTCTGCCTTCGTCATTTATTGAGAAAAGTTCATAGGTTTTGGTCTAGACAACAAGTTAAATTTATATTACTTGTTTTAAAAAATAATTATCTGTCAACTGGATAATTGAAATTTTAAATAAGTATTAGAAGTTAAATATAGCAGGTCCTTGAATAATATCATTTTGTTCAACTCCTGTTGTTATAAACAATGATGGGGGGAGAAAATCAGTTCCCACCTGGGCCACTGTCTGTGTGGAATTAGTACATTCTCCGGTGTCTATAGGGGTTTTTTCCTGGTACTCTGGTTTGCTCCCAAATCCCCAAGATGTGCACATTAGGTTAACTGGCTTGTCTACATTGTCCCAATCAGAGTGAGTGTGGGTGTGTGTTTAGTACTTGCTGTGTGTGATGGAATGGTGTCCTGTTCAGGGCTGGTTCCCTTCTTGTGCACTGAGTTTCAGGGATAGGCTCCAGCCACCCGTGACCCAGACTGGAATTAAAAAATTAATGAGTTAATTAATATATATTACTGTAAAATAAAAGTTCATAAAGTAGACAATAATCCCACAAATGCACTACATAAAATGATGCAGTACAAAAGTGCTCAGGGAGCCAACCCTGTTCATGATTGTTTTCGAACTGCATGATAGAAGAGCCCCTCTTTACAATTTTCACTTTTGCAAATATTTATTCTTAGATTTAACCCACCACGTTTACCACCACTGTCACTCACTGATTCACCAAAAATTGGGTAAACCATTATTTTATTTGTTTTTGTTTGTCTTTCTTAATGGTAAGTATAGCTCACATTTATTTCAATACTCAATATTGAAAGTCTCTTCGTCTTATTTAGAAGTTCGTTGATATTTTTGTGACCAGAAACATGTCATGGGAGCTTAGCTCTTGTTTATATCAATTAACCTTCGTTAAAATTGATTTTGTTAAAGTTGCTGTTTTCAAGAACCTATCAATAATGTTAAGTGAGGATTTCCTACAAGTTATGGTATTAAGATGAAGGGAATAAAGGGGTGACTGACTTTAAAATCTTTTCAGACTGGCTTAAGATAGTATTGTTTATTTGCCTTCATGCTTTAGATTTTTATCATGTTGTAGGAAATATGGGCTTCAGCTTTTCCAGTTCCTAAGAGAATACACTTGTTACCTTTGTTTTGAGGATGAAATATTACAGAATAATTTCTCCTTAGGTCAGAATCTCATTTAATAAGAAATTTTTAACATATTGCCTTTTATCAGCCTCATCCTTCTCTGTAACATCTGGCTTGAGAAATAAGTAAGTTGAAAATAGTCTTTGTGGTATAAATCTGAAATACCAGAAAGAATTAGCAAGTGTATATAAACAAAACCAAGTTACGATCAGTGTTCAAACCATAGCACTTATTTACACACACACACACACACACACACACACACACACACACAAGAGAAGTCAGACTTTTAGAGCCCCTTGCCTCTGGATTGGTTCAAACACAGAGCCCTTTCATACTTGTCATTCAACTCCTTTGAGACTTTTGTTGTTCATAAAATGGGTATAAGACCTTTCCTTCATGGTTGTTGTAGATACCAGAGGCAGGATATACAAAATCTGTCTTACATCTCTGGTCCGTATTTTGACCTAATATCAGTCAGCTGTCATTATTAATAATGAAATGGGACCAGGATAGAAGATACATTCTTTAGTCATCAGGGATTGTGGCGTTAGAACTGGGAATCTGGAAACCTTAGTAAAACTGGTATTTACTTAAAAATCATTTGTAGTTAAGGAGGAAAATTATTTCTAGTAGAGGGAAAAAAAGGAGCAATAAGCTATCTCAGTAAAATTTATTAATTAAGAAATAACCACGGTGTACTATTACCCTTGAAAAATGTAACCTTTGCCTCCTTCAGTTTTTTCCATATCTTCTTGGAGATGAAAAGGTAAGTCCATGAAAAAGTGAAAAAGTAACCCACCACACATCATAAGTTTCTTTCTAAGAACTGTCACTTTCCTTCTATTTTAAAGGGGACTTATTTTTGCAATGACAGACACACCTGAGTGCAAAAGCAGATGCTTAATTATGAAATGATTTTTTAAAAACTGGATTTTTACTGTTTTTTATTCTTGTGACTTTTATCCAAGTGATGCTAAAGATTGGCTTGAAATTTATAAGTATTGTGTTCAATCTTGTAAAAGACAGTTTGAACACTAAATTAATTGTTTTTATATAAATAATTATTATTGAAATGTTAGTACCTGTGAAGAAGTTCAACTCTTATTTTATTCAATCAATAATATCTCAAATTTTATAAGATATTGAAGCTCAGAGAAGTGGAAAAACTTATTGAAGATTCTATATTCTAATTGGAGGAAATTGAGATCTTGTCAAAGTATATTTGACCTTAGAGTTTTCTCTGCCATACTTCAAGAATGTCCCCTTGAGGGAAGAGAAGAAGAAAAGGAAAAAAGAATGATATTGGATCATGATAATTAGGAACTGATGGTCAATGAGAGCATAATCACACAGATGTTTTCCACACATGATATTTTAAAATTTTTAAATTAATTTTTGCTACCTATAATTAGAAAGATTTTATATACAAATCTAATTTCTAGCCTTTTTAAAAAAAGATACATTTGGCAACCTTGAGCCTTATTTCATCATGGCGTCATCACTTATGAATTAGCTAAAGCTGGGGTGGAGCTGCCTTCTTTATCTAGGACATGTAGTCTTGTGCTCAATGCTGTCCCTGGGCCAGCTTCACTCATTCATGTTATCTGTGCAGCTCCTGGGGGAGAACATGTGAGCTATGATGGAACAGGGGCCGCTGCTGAGATGTTTCCTATGACTGTGGAAGGCTAAGTAGCCTGCATACACTGGTAATCCTATGTATGTATGTATGAGTATATTTATTTTTGCTTCAATTCTCTGTTAGACCTGAAGTTTCTGGGCCAGGGAGGATGAGACAGTTTGTATGTCTCATACTCAGGAATTAAAATAGAGCAAAGAAATCTGAGGGCCTCCCATTTAACCAAATTCACCTTGTAGACAAGGGAAATATTTGAGTATTCATTATTTTTCTGACCCGTTTGCCTTCTTGTAGCTATTAGAGAATGGAGGAGTTTAAGATGTAATGAGTGAAATGTGTACCAGGCTCTGAATCAGGCTCTTATGCTTTACTGCATGTATTCATTCACTTATGTGTTGAGTGTCTTTATGTCACTGTCGTGGCAGTTGCTGGAGATAGACACCTACCCTCACAGCCCAAGGCTTGAGAGAAAGACAAATAATAAGTAATCAAGTAAAGAAGTCACTACTCATGCAAACAGTTGTAGGAACTATAGATACGTGGTCAGAGAAGGCCTCTCAGAGTGGATGACATTTAGGATGAGAGTTAAGAGGAGAAGGAGGCAGACACTGTACAAGCTGGGAGAAGAGAACTCTAGGCAGAGGATCAACAGCAGCAAAGGCCTTGGGAACACTGTTTTATCTCACAGCTTTAGAGTCTGAAAACAAAGTTAATGCAATTGCAGCCTACTTGAATAAAAGGAAGATGATATTGGCAAAGTGGACAAACCATGGTGAAGAGTTGGTAAGTTCATTGGAAACTCTCATTTAATCCTCCCCCAGACACTGTGAAACAGAAGCAAATCTTAGGCAAAAGAATCATCCAGACTGATCACTTATTAGCTATCTATCTTGGTACTGGTTTTAATCTTATTTGAGCTTCAAAGATAATAATACCCACATCATAGGACTTTTTGTCAGAACTAAAGGCTATATGCCATGCAAAGTTTTATGGGAATGTCCAGCCCATACATAGGAAGTGCTCCGTAAATGACAGGTTTTATTATTTTAAATAAGGAAGGGGGAAGACACACTCTCTCTCTTCTCAATCTAGACTCTCTTCCTTTTCCTTCGTCTGGTAATGGTAAAGTTATGATGTGTGTGATTTCATTTTAAAGTTTATCATGGTCAAGGCTTGTGTCTAAGAATTACAGCAGGTAATGTGTTTGAGCTCCCTCCTCACCTCCTCCCACCTGTAACATTAGTTCTTTCCCCTTCTTTCTTCTGTCTAACAATTGGTGGTGGTTTAAAGAATCTGCAATCCCGCCGGGCACTGTGGCTCACGCCTGTAATCCCAGCACTTTGGGAGGCCAAGGCAGGTGTATCACGAGGTCAGGAGATCAAGATCATCCTGGCCAATATGGTGAAACCCTGTCTTTACTAAAATACAGAAAATTAGCCGGGCCTGATGATGCACGCCTGTAGTCCCAGCTACTCGGGAGGCTGGGGCAGGGGAATCTCTTGAACCCGGGAGGTGGAGATTGCAGTGAGTTGATATCATGCCATCGTACTCCAACCTGGTGACAGAGTGAGACTCTGTCTAAAAAAAAAAAAAAAAAAAATCTGCAATCCATGGGCTCAGAGTTTCTAAGGTTTATAACCCTCTGATTGTTTTGACAGCCTTCATATATACTCCCCCTCAATGTATTTACACACACACACAACACAACACACACATACACACACATAAACACACATTTGTAGATTGGGAAAGGAATCATGAAGCAGCTAAAAACACTGCTCAAAAATTTCTAAGAAAGATTGTTGCAGGCAAGTTAGGCATGTACCTGATAGCTACCCCAGGCCTAACTACATAGTGAGACGTAGAAAATTTTAGGATTCGGAAACTTTGCCTTTAACTGAATGGGACCAGGAGGTGGGAAAGGAGACCAGCTACACAAGCAAGTGAGTCAGGAGAGTGTGTCGTGAATATTAAGCAGACACTTTTTAGATACTAGAGTACTAAAAAATGAGAAATATCTATTTCAATTAATTAGATGAAAATAATTATAACAATTACTAAAATAGCCTATATGTGGCTAATTATTATAACTACAAAAGCTCTTAGGCACACCCTTAATAGTGATACATAGCAGCTTTGTTTAGTTGTAAGTTTTACGTAATTACAACATTAAACTATATGTAGCTATACTTTACCTTCTGTTATTCAAGTAGCAAGTCATCTACCAAAACCCAACATTTAGAAGATAGAACATGACTTTTAAAAAGTCTTATCATCTACGTAAGGGTCAGGAGATGGGAGAAGTTAAAAATCAGGACCCTGAAATTCCCCAGGAAAGTAACTATCATCAGGGAACAACAAAAAAAAATTATTTTCCCATATTCCTTTTCCATATGCAAGAGTTCTATGCATATAGGAGCGCCATGTAGAAATTTTTAGTTGTGGTATCTTTCTGAGTCTAATATTAAAACTTCTGGCATTACTCTGTGCCTAATGTATTGCTGTATGTCACCATTGCGGGTTGAATACACATCACACACATGGTGAGGTTCTGCTGGAGCTTGCGGGTCAAGGCCCTGTCACTGTACTAAGTGAAATAAAGCACCATGCTACTGTTAGGACTGCTTATTCTTGTGGCTGTTTGGATCACTGTCATGTACTCTGTATAAGCTGATAGCTGCATATGGTTCAACCTTCTGATTCCCGTACTGACTGCTATGTCTTAAAAATGAAAAGTTTAGCCACAAAGGCTTCAGAAGCTCAGCTATTCAGCTTTGCCTTACACCTGTGATTCTCTCTAACTCTTTATGCTACTTTTAGCTAGTGCAACTTGCCATAGGAAAAAAATGCTGAAAACCTAAAATGACCATAAGAGCAACAAACTTTCTGATTTCTGTCATTCTTTTAACCAAGACAATTTTGAAGGTAGCTTTCTATGTGTTTGGATACTTGGTTCCTAATTAGTGATGTGCTCTCCGAGATCTGTAGAGCATCAGCCTTCTTTGGATATATATGCCTCAAGTATTCTACACAAGGTGGGAATATAGTTACCTTTTTCTAGTGATTCTGGGATACACTGTACCTACACTGTGATGATAGAATGTGGAGCATTATTGCATTTAGGACAACAATCTAGGAAAAAGTGAATTAATTCAACTTCCAAAAGTAAGAGTTATATATACTCACACCTATAATCCCAGCACTTTGGGAGGCCAAGGCAGGCGGATCATGAGGTCAGGAGATCGAGACCATCCTGGCTAACATGGTGAAACCCCGTCTCTACTAAAAATACAAAAAATTAGCCAGGCGTGGTGGTGGGCGCCTGTAGTCCCAGCTACATGGGAGGCTGAGGCAGGAGAATGGCGTGAACCTGGGAGGCGGAGCTTGCAGTGAGCTGAGATCACGCCACTGCACTCCAGCCTGGGAGACAGAGTCAGACTCCTCCTAAAAAAAAAAAAAAAAAAAAAAAAAAAAAGTTATATATAAACCAGTATTATTGCTCAACTGGAATATGGCCTAGAATAATGAGAAATAAATATTTGCTTTTTTATGTTACCCTCTTCAGGCATGATGAACACAGAATGAAACATTCTAGAAACTGAATTTAGCATAGCATAGATTTCCAAGGAATATAGGCCAAATTTAAAGACACACTTGATGGAATGTACCCCGTTTTCCAGACAAATTATCATCTATTATTGCCCAAATAAAGGCAACCTATAGAAATAGTTTAGGGTACAGAAATGGATGGTGGGGTACTGAACTAAATTTAGAATTAGGAGAGCTAGGCTTTGTCCATATGATGTCGGAGAAATCAACCTCTGTGGGCTTCGGATTTCTTCTCTTCTGTTAAAGGTGACGAATATCTTTATGTCAAAATCAGTTTACTATGTAAATATGTTGCAGACTAGAAAGTGGTAAAGTCATGAAAGATAGCACCAAAGGCTTAATATCTGATGTTTGCAAGAAAAAAAATGTAAAAATTATTCTAAGAAAGGCCATTGAGACTATTATTTTTTGCCTTTTTTTTTTTCTTTTTTTTTTGAGATGGAGTCTCACCCTGTCGCCCAGGCTGGAGTGCAGTGGTGTGATCTCAGCTCACTGCAACCTCCCAGGTTCATGTGATTCTCCTGCCTCAGCCTCCCGAGTAGCTGGGATTACAGACTCGCACCACCACACCTAGCTAATTTTATTTTTATTTTTATTTTTATTTATTTATTTATTTATTTTTTGTATCTTTGGTAGAGACGGGGTTTCACCATGTTGGCCAGGCTGGTCTCGAACTCCTGACTTCCTGATCCACCCACCTCGGCCTCCCAAAGTGTTGGGATTACAGGCATGAGCCACTGCACTTGGCCAAGGATATTATTTTTTGTCCCTCATTTCCCTACCTATATAAAGTTGGACTCTAACCTTTTTTTTTTTTTTTTTTTTTTTTTTGAGACAGAGTTTTGCTCTGCCACCCAGGCTGGAGTGCAGTGGCGTGATCTTGGCTCACTGCAAGCTCCGCCTCCCGAGTTCACACCATTCTCCTGCCTCAGCCTCCCAGCTAGGACTACAGGTGCCCGCCACCATGCCTGGCTAATATTTTGTATTTTTGGTAGATGGGGTTTCACCGTGTTAGCCAGGATGGTCTCGATCTCCTGACCACGTGATCTGCCCGCCTTGGCCTCCCAAAGTGCTGGGATTACAGGTATGAGCCACTGCACCCGGCCCAGAATCTAACCTTAATGATAGAATTTTGAGCTCCAGAGACGAAAAAAAAAGGCGTTATTAGAAGGGTCTATTTGTGTGTATGTCAGTGTGTGTGTCACTGTTATGATGACGCATAATGATTTCAAACACTGAGGTAAACTTTTGGTGAAAAAACTCATGAAGCATTTCAAATAAGAGCAGAGTATATATACTTCTAGGTCTCATGTTTTTACTGAGAAAGGTTCATAAACTTTACCTAAAGAGAGAAAATTTCCTCTAAAATGCCTGCATAAACACGTTTGTACAAAATAGATCATTAGTGGTTCATCTTAAGTAGATGTGGGTGATAGCCATTTTACTGTTGGTAAATGTAGGAATTTGTATAGAGAACTCTTTTTGAATTAGTTGAGAGTATGGGCCAAGTAGAAGAAATGCAAAGGCTGAAATAGCATATTAAGCAATTTGAGTTAACTTTTAGATAATTTGCCATTTCCCTTAAGTAGAGTAGGAAACAGATATTAAGGAAGAGCATATGTCAACTTCAATTTAAGAAGAAGCCAAGGTACCCTGATGAACTTCAAGTCACCCTGATTAATTTCATTTTAGAGCTTTGAAATATATAATAAAACACGAATTTTTATAGATGTTTATAATATAAGCAAATTAGCCTGTACAAGGGTTAGCCAAGAAAATTGTCTTCACTGACATAATTTGCTTTTAAAAAGATATGATAAAAATGTTTTCATGTATTGTGAAAAAATAGTGATGATTTTAAATATATGTAAGTATATCAAATATGAATGGAAACATTTTGTACTACTAGAAGCCAAAATAAAAAGATTGATTCAGAATTTCATAAGCTTGCAAAGAATTGACAAGTTTTTGTTTTCGTTTAGAAATTGCTATCTTTTTCAGATATTAATGGCTAAAAATGAAACCCTCTTTCAGGAATTTATATTCCTTACTCAAAAGTCTGAAATAAAGTCATTTGGTGTATTGGATTCAATGCAGATATACCCATTTTCAAATCTTAAACAGAAGTGAATTCTGTTTTTAAGTTTCGATATTTAATGCTTTTAATTTATTGAATCTCAAAATTTAGAAAAATATCGAATTCGCAGAACAAAGAGAAAAAGTTAAACCAAATGTGAAATATGATTATATCAAACAATGTATATTAATTTATGAACAATACCAAGAAGGAAAGGCACCCACCTTCAGGGCCTGGCTATTTTTTCTGGAACCATATAAATATTTTCATAAAATGTTATCTGATGGCACCTCAAATTTTCGTTTGCAAGAAAATGCAGGGTTATAGCAAAATGTTTAAAGCATAAAAATCCTGCCACCTACAGTATAAACAAAGATATGTTTTAGACATTATGCTTCAATGAAAACCCTGCTCAAATGAGACTTTGGTCTTGCAAATTAGTGTGTCAGTATGGCAACCCTGTCAACCTCTCTTCCAGGTATGCCTTAGGCACTAGTGCCCACTCTGGAAAACATTTAAACCAGCAGAGAGTGGCTGCTTAATGGAGCTGAGCAGCAGCCTGCATTTCTTGGCACATTTGACAAGGAAGTTCAATCTCAGTTAGTAAACCTTCTTTAAGAAACTAATGTTCTCCATTTGTGTATTTACAAAGGATATGTTTTAGACAATGTCAAAAAATGAATTATCAGGAAATAAACTAAAAATGAAACTTAAGTCTTTAGAGCAATAAAATGCGATACTTTTGATTTTTATGAAATTCATAACCAGTGTCACAGTTTGCAAATGAGAATCAACCATTTTCATTTATTCTCATCCTAAATCAAATTAAAATTTGGAGTTTGTCAATTTAAAAAAACAGCTAGTGGGAAAATAGCAAATCAGAATTTATCAGAAGATATTATGTCATCTCTCTGAATAATTAGAAGTGTTAAAGATGACTGGAGCCACTTACATATTCTGATATCAAGTTACGATATCACATAAAAGCATCTTTAGAATCGTGACTAAAAATTGACTTGTTCGTGTTTGTGGAACAAGTCTAATTTTTTAAGTTTCAATATACCTTTATTTAAAATAGTTAATGTCACACATGCAAATGATATGTAACATTTTCCAGATACTGTAATGATAAAACTTATTTTTAGTTCTTAATAATTTTTATTTTACATCATTAAAGAGTGCAGACTTCAACATGCACTCCTTTATGAATATATGAAAATCACATGTAAAAATTATTAACATAGCCATTTTACATACAGGAAGAAGGTCACATGTTTAACAGAAACTATTCTTGCTTCCTGTTCTGCTCTGTACTAGTTATATAACTTCAGATCTCTGTGTCTTCATCTATAAACTGGGAATATTAATAGTATCTAATTCAGAGGGCTCTTGTGAGGATTAAGTGAATTAATACATAAAAAATGCTTGCTGTTGTGCCTGACACGCAGGCTCAGTAACTGTTAGCTAATTTTTTTTGTTGTTAGTAATTTAGGGTCCAGAAAGAGATAAGTTAGACTTCAATTAACTTTTCTTTCAGCCTAGTTTTAAGCTCATTGCTTATTAAATCTCTTACTTTTAGAAGTATAATTGTTCTTTTTCTAGTGAGTGTCGTTCCGTGATGTACTTTTGTATGCAAAGCTTTCAGACATACAGAAAACCAGTCTTTAATTCTTTTTTTTTTTTTTTAACTCCACTATAATCCTTTGAACCAAATATTGCTATCTGTCTGGCAAGGGCAGACAAGTACACATTTTTGCAGAGCGTAAGTACTCGATGGTCGTTATGGTGAGATGATTTTATAGTACCATCTTTCAATTTTACCCTTGCATATGCCAGTATGAAATCATACAGTTTTGCCCTTTAAATCTTGTTTTATTGTTAAGTGGAGGCAGTATAAGGCAGTATGGCTTACTAGCAAAACAATAGATTAGGCACAGCCGTAAATTCTAATTTTGGCACCATCACCGATTCACTAAGCCCTTCTGTGCTGTAGCATAAAGTGCATTATTGAGAAACACCAGAGTTGAAGCTGTCATTTGGCTTTCTATATTGGCAGTAACACTAAGATACTATAAATTGGTGGCAGTTAAAAAAATAAAAGAAGACTCAGAACAGGGAAGGGCCTTATTGAATATCTAGTTAAACTGTCTGTCTTTAGATGAGGAGGCTGAGACTCACGGAAGTTACGTGATTTGCTGAAAGTCAAACTACAGAACACAAAATCCAGGTGGCTGATGGCCAGTTTTGTGATCTGTCCACTATCTGTGATTCCAGATGGAACCTTCAAAAAATTTAGTTAAGTATCTGGACACTGTGTCTATGTATTGCTTAAAATCTGAATTTTTTTTCTAACCCTTTAGGTATGTGACAGTTTTTATTATTTGCTTAGAATGTGGGATTATGTGATAATCTTTGTGTAGTAATAATTAATAAATGACATATTGGCAAAATACATTTAGTTGGGTCAGGATAGGAAAAGCCGCTGTGTGACTTTGGATACTGTTCACTCAACATTCTTGCTGAGACTTTAGATTTATAGCCCAGAATAATCAGCTGCATGGAATTGATAAGTGAGGCAAAGTGCAAGGGATAGGAGAGAGAGAATTTGCCTTTATTAAGTACTTAACTATGTGTCCACCATTGTAACAAGGGCTTTATATACATTTTTCCCTTTTAAAGAATAAGACAATCCTCTCCTGAATCTGTAGCATCAGTGTCAGAGTTGTCATTGATAATTGCTCTATAACCTCAGATGAATCTTTTAACCTACCTGGACCTTGACTTCCTTATTTGTAAAACAGGCAATACCTAAACTGTCTACTTCATGAACATGAAAGCACCTAGAAAAGTATAAGGTACCATCAGAATTTAAAATCATATATGTTTACTTTCTTTCAGTTGACTCCTTGTGCTAATTATATTTTGCTTAAGGGGATTTTGAATCAGGATGGTGGAAGAAAGGCAACACAGGATTACAGAATGAATAATGAGCCAAATGCAGAGTCCACTTGAGAAAACAGGGTTGACTGTTTGCTTCACCTTTTTTTCATTATTCTTTTCAGTTTTTCATGTGTCCCTATATGTTGGATACATTATTATCAACACTGTTTTGTACAAATTCTTTTATAGAAATCAGCAAAAGAAGCTCAAACATATGTGTGTGCATATGATCTAAAATCAATAAAACTACAATTAATGAAACAAAAGTAATACAACTAATAAGTTAAATACCTAGGGAGATAGTTTTTGTCATTCTAAGTTGGAAAGATTATGTTTATGTTGCGTTTCAGAAGAGATTCTTGGGTGGAAGCAAGAGAAATTAACTTGGCTAGCCTAAGTCAGGGCTTTTATATAGTGGGGGTTAGAAGGGGGCTGAGGATGAGTCTGCATGGGAAAGGCAGGCATGAGAAGTGCGTGTGCCACCAGGGAGAGGCAGAAGGGAGAGGAGCCAGAACCACAAATGTTCATATGACTGAAATTTTTTGTTTTGAACCTTTGAAAACTAGGAAATATATATCAAATACAAGAGTAAATATAACATATATATACTTAAAATACTACTACTAATAATAAATCAAGTAAATATCTATGTGCTTAACCTTACCATATGGCCCTCTCTCCCCACTCTTAATCACTGTTCTGAAATTTGTATTGCTCATTTTTATACCTGTTCTTATACTTTTGTTGCACACTTAATACAACATAATAGGTGTGTGTGTATGGTTTATATGTGAGTGGTGTGTGTGGATATACTTGAGTATTATATTGTTTTATTGGATCAAATTTTATTTTTTTAATCCTCTGCAACTTGCTTTTTCCACATTTTGTTTTCAAGATACAGATGCTTTACCCCATTATATAAATGTATCAAAATATATTTATTGTACTATTGATGAGCATATGGATTATTAGTGCATATATTTGTTCCTTCTCATTATCTTTTTCTCTTTCTTCTGTTACGTACAAAGCTACTCTGAACAGTTTAATTCTGGTGCCTCTGTTGCGAAAGCTTTCTAGGATACATGCTTGGGACTGAAGGACAGGGCCATAGGTTCTGTGGCTGTTCAGATTTACGAGGTCATACCAAACTGTTTTCCAATTTTCTGCTCCAACGAGGAGTGAAGGAGGAGTTCAGATGTTTAACAATCTTCTATAGACTTAGGTTTTTTGAACTGTTGGCCAATGTGTAAATGAGATATATCTAAATGATATCATGTTTTCAATTTGCATTCCTTGATTCCCTATGAGATTGAGCTTTTTTCCCCCTATATGTTTGTCACTATCTCTTTTTTTCACTTCTTTGAAATATCGGTTCAACATTGATCCGTTTTTCTTTGGGTTGTTTTTATTTTTCTGGATACTATGGGTTGTATATATTTCATCTTTTCTTAGTTTAGATTTCCTTTTCATTCTCTTTATGGTGTTATTGATAAAGAAAATATCAAGGTTTGTGGTTTTATATCCTTTGCTCTACTGAGGATTTAAAAATATTCTTCTACATTGCCCTTTAAAGTTTTCAAGTTTTGCCGCGCGTGGTGGCTCACATCTATAATCCCAGAACTTTGGGAGGCCAAGGTGGGCAGATCACGAGGTCAGGAGATCAAGACCATCCTGGCTAACACGGTGAAACCCCGTCTCTACTAAAAATACAAAAAATTAGCCAAGCGTGGTGGTGAATCGCTTGAACACGGGGACAGGAGGTTGCAGTGAGCTGAGATCGCGCCACTACACTCCAGCCTGGGTGACAGAGTGAGACTCCGTCTCTAAATAAATAAATAAATAAATAAATAAATTTGCCTTTCTCATTTAAGATCTTAACCATTTGAATTTTTTTCGTATATTGAGATGACTTTTATTTTTATTCACTTCATATGCCTAACCAATTACATAAAAACTTTTTAATAATAATTGTTTAAATAAAAGTTTTTTTACCCATAGTGATGTACAGAGCCAGATACATAATCAAGTATAAATGCATTGTCTCTGTAAAAATTTGTCTTTTGTTCCAATAGTCTATATGTCTGTCTCTATTATCTTACTGTGCATCTTAATTATTCTAAATTTAAAATGCCATGATAACTGGTAAAGAAAATTTTCATAACTATTGTTTCTTTTTTTCTTCCAGAATACACTGTTTATTCTTAACCTTTGCTCTGAGTTTGTTGTAGTTTGTCCATTTTTTTTATTTCTTTTTTCATCTTTATGCTTTTAATTAATGTGCTGGTTGCAATAACCAAGGCAACACTAAAGAGAAGTGTTGTTAATGTTTATCCTTGTTGCTATTATCCTGTTTTAAAATAAGGCTTGTAACATTTTACATTTGAATATCACATTTGCGGTACATTTTTGTGAATGTGCTATGTCAAATTAAAGATGTTCCCTTTTATTCCTAGTTTGGGTAAGAAATTATATCACAAATTCCTACCTGATTTCAATCTGTTGAGAAGCTTATATCTAATTTCCCTTTTAATCTGTAAATAAGATGAATTAGAAAATTAATGGATTACTTAATGTTAAAATAATCTTGTATTCCTGAAATGGATCTAATTGGGGCATGGAATAGTATCTTTCTTTTGTAATGATGAATTTTGCCTTGCTAAAATTTTATTAGGACTTTTGTATGTTTGTACATGAGAGACATTTGGCCTAGAATCTTTTTTTAAACTATTTATTTTAAAATAATTTTGTGTTTACAGAAGAGATTCAATGATAGTACAGATAGTAAAGTTCCCACATATCTTTCTATCGGTTTCCCTTAAAGTTAACATCTTACGTTATCATGGTACATTTGTCAAAACTAATTAATTAGCATTGGTGCAAGGCAACTGTAGACTTTGTTCAAATTTCACCAGTTTTTCTACTAATGTCTGTTTTCTGTTCCAGAATATCACATTGCATTTAGTTATCACATCTTCATAGTGTCTTTCGAAATGTGACAATTTTTCATAGTTTCTTTTACTTTATGTATATTCTTTTACAAACACAATGCTGTCATGATTACTGTAGCTTTATAGCAGGTCTTGAAGTCAGGTAGTGTCAGTCCTTTAATTTTGTCTTTCAATATTGTATCAAGTATTCTGGGTCTTTTGCTTTTCCATATTAAGTTTAGGGTCAATTGGTAGATACCCAAAATGCCTGGCTGGGATTTTGATAGGGATTGTATTAAATATTAACTTGATTGTACATCAAGTTGGGAAGGAGTGACATCTAGACCATACTGAGTCCTATCTAGGCACCGGAACTCACTCTCCATTTATATAGATCTTCTTTGAATTCTTTCATCAGAGTTCTGTAATTTTCTTCATACAGATCTTGTAAATATTATTTTTAGATTTATACTAGGTATCTCTTTTTTGGTGCTCATGTTAATGGCATTGTGTTTTTAATTTCAAATTTTAGTTTTTCATTGCTGGTATACAAGAAATCAAAAGACTTGAGTTGTGTCCTACAAGCTTGCTGTCGTTAGTTCCAGGACTTTTTAAATTGATTCTTTGCTATTTTCTGTATAGACAATCATGTCATCTACAAAGAGATTTTTAACCTTCCTTCCAAGTCTGAATGGTTTTTATTTCCTTTTATTGTCTATTACATTCACTAATGGTGAGAGTGAACATCTTGCCTTCTTCCTGATCTTAGTGGGAAGAGATCTAGTTTGTCTCCATTAAGTATGATGTTAACTGTAGGCATTTTGTGGATGTTCTTTATTAAGTTGAGAAAGGTCCCTTGTATTCCTACTTTGCTGAGAGTTCTTACTATGAGTGGGTATAGGATTTTGTCAAATGCTTTTTCTTTTAATATTATCATGTGATTTTTCTTCTTTAGCCTATTGATGTGATGGATTATAGTAATTGATTTTTGAAGGCTGAATCAGGTTTACATACCTGGGATAAATCTACTTGATTCTTAGTAGATTTATTTATAAATATTTATAATAAAATTGTTTATATACTTAAAGAATTAGTATATAATTCTTTTTATACATAATTCAATTAGTTTTGTTAACATTTTCTTAAAATTTTGGCATCTATGTTCATAAGAAATATTGATCTGTAATTTTCCTTTCTTTCATTGTCTTTGTCTGGTTTTGGTAATAGGGGAATTTTGGCCTCATAGAATGAGTTGGAAAGTATTCACTCTGCCTCCATCTTCTGGAAGAGATGGAAATAATTGGTATAATTTCCTCCTTCAGTGTTTGGTAGAATTAACCAGTGAGTCTATCTGGTCCTGATTCTTTCTGTTGTGGAAGTTTATTAATCATTGATCCAATCTCCTCAATAGCTATAAGCCTATTCATATTATCTATGTCTGTGTATATGAGTTTCAGTATATTGTATCTTTCAAGGAATTATTTATTTTACTTAGGTTATCACATTTGTGAGTATAGGGTTGTTCATGGTATTTTATTATTATCTTTTTAATGTTCATGATATCAGTTGTCATAGCCCCTTTTCATTACTGATATTAGTAATTTGTATCTTCTCTCTTTTTTTTTTAGTTAACCTGGCTACAGGCTCATCAATTTTATTGATCTTTTCAGATAACTAGCTTTTGATTTTGTTGACTTTCTTTACTGATTTTCTGCTTCCAAATTCGTTGATTTTTGCTCTAGTTTGTATAATTTTTTCTTCTGCTTAGTTTGAATTTTATTTGCTCTTTTTCTAGTTTCTTAAAGTAGAAGCTTAGGTTATAGACTTTAATTTTTTTTTTCTCATATATACCTTGCCTTGATACTTTTAAAGAGCACTGGGCAAGCATTTTGTAGAATTACCTTCAATTTGTATGTATCTAAAATGTTTATGATTTCACTGGAATTACAGATTTTAGGGAAGAATACAACACAGATGAAGTATCTTTCTCATTATCTAGTATCAGGAATCTATACAACATGACTTATAACTAGTGATATTAACTTTAATCACTTGTTTGAGACAGTACTTGCCATGTTTCTTCAGTATAAAGCTACTACTCCCTTTCCATGCTCTGTTGTTTAGAATTGAGTTACCAGGTCCAGTTTATACTCAAGTGGAAGAAAATAAATAATCCTCCTGGTGCCAGGAGTATCAAAGAATTTGCAATACAAGCACCAGGATATTTAATAAATATGGTTTGGCAAGTATTTTCATGCCATGCAAATGTACTGTTTCTCCTAATGTTTTGCCCAGTAATTTTAGCATTCATCAGTAAAAATTATATCTGTGATATTCTAATGGTGATTTTTTAAAAATTTTTTCCTCATTGTAGGGCAGGTGTGGTGGCTCACACCTGTAATCCCATCTCTTAGGGAGGCTGAGGTAGGTGAATCACGAGGTCAGGAGTTCAAGACCAGCCTGGCCAACATGGTGAAAACCCATCTCTACTAAAAATGTAAAAAATTAGCCAGGCGTGGTGGCGGGCACCCGTAGTCCCAGCTACTTGGGAGGCTGAGGCAGGAGAATTGCTTATACCTGGGAGGCAGAGGTTGCAGTGAGCCGAGATCTTGCCATTGCGCTCCAGTCTGGGCAACAGAGTGAGATTCCTTCTCAAAAAAAGAAAAAAAAAATTTCCTCATTGTATTTTACTATTTCTGGATGTATATTATTTTTATTTTTCTATTCTTAGTTGTTCAAATTTCTGAAGTCTGGAAATTACTGTGGGCCTTTTAGTAAGCATATATTCAATCTGATTTTTACTCTGTCTTCTTTATTACCTTCTCTTTTTGTCTTCCATTTCTGTTATTCTTTGTGCTTCATTCTGTGTAGTTTCTTCAAATCTGTCTTCCAATTTACATATCCCAACTATTTCTCTCTGAATGGATAGTATAGATTTACTTCATCCGATGAGTGTGATGCTTTGAAAGTTCAAGCTTTATGCAGTGAAGGCTAAATAGTTCAGATACAATTTTCCTTCCCACTCATGGTGCAGACTTTTCATCCTCTCTTTTATGCATGGTTCATTGGAATTAACCGGCTACTTTAGGCAGAGTTCTCCAGGGCAAACATCACTCTAGCACTCACTTTCTCTTCTGGGATTATATTTTTTGTAATTTCTGAGGATTTAAAAAAATTATTCTTCTATCCCCATGGTATAATTTTTTAAATGTATTTATCCAGCATTTTTAGGTTTGTGAACTCAGAAAATCTGAGGCAGGTCTCAGTTAATTTAGAAAGTTTATTTTGCCAAGGTCGAGGACCCATGCCTGTGACACAAGCTCAAGAGGTCCTAATGACATGCATCTAAGATGGTCAGAACACAGTTTGGTTTTATATATTTTAGTGAGATATGAGACATCAATCAGCATGTGTAAGATGAACATTGGTTCCATCTGGAAAGGCGGGACAACTTGAAGCAAAGGCAGGAAGACTTGCAGCAGGGAGGGGGCTTCCAGGTCATAGGCAGCTAAGAGACAAATGGTAGCATTCTTTTGAGTTTCTGATTAGCCTCTCCAAAGGGGGCAATCAGATACGCATTTATCTCATTGAGCAGAGGGATGACTTGAAATAGAATGGGAAGCAGGTTGGCCCTAAGCAGTTCCCAATTTGACTTTTCCCTTTAGATTAGTGATTTGGGGGCTCCAAGATTTATTTTCCTTTCATAGGTTTCATGTGTTGTAAATGTTTCTCTGAACAATATGTAACACTAGAGAATAATGGAAGATCCTGTATTCTTCTTTACCTTGTTGCTTCACTAGCTCAAGATTCAAAATCCTAGGAAAGACAATCTTTTTGGCTGACTAGATAACTTGCCAACTCTCTGTCTATAGATACTATGGGGAAGGAGAAGACATGATCTCTTTGGCTTAAAGAGTGAAAGGCAGGTACCATCTCCCAATAAAATATCCACGAAAGGAAAATGGTGATTTCCTGAAAGAAAATTCAGGGCTGGAAGAAAGGGTGATGGATACTGGGGAAGAGAAATGTAAGATATAGCCACTGTAACTGTCTTATCTCATCTTTAGCAATGTATTTTTTATGTGTGTATATATATGTATGTGTGTATATGGTATATATTACATATATATATAATGCACATTACAATGTATTGGGTACATTGCTAAGTAATGGGGTCAGCTATTTTATGATTATTTCATTATTTTATTCTAATAAGTTTAGTTTCCCTACAGTGTTGGTTTGAAACCATGGCTAACTTTATTACTTCCAAATGCCTTGTGTCTCCTTAATGAACCCATCTAAGTTATGGTATGTCTTCAAAATGAAAGTTTGTTTAAAGGCTTGATCTGCAAGTGTCTGCCCTTTAACCTTGCTATTTTATCAACTACCTCTATTTTGCAGAGATAAATACTCTAACACATCTTAGAGGCTGGGTTCTCCCAGTGCTGCTGCTACTTTCTTGATTTCTGCTGTGGTTGCACATACACAAACAATGAACCAGACAGGAAAAGTAGCCTCCTAACTGGTTAATTAAATATGCAATTTATTACAGATTATGGAGTTTAGTTATAGTGAAAATTCACTGAGTTGTGGCAGTCCCTGTTTCTCTCTGCCTAAATTCTGAAAGCCAGAGCGAGTACTCCTATTATACTCATCTGCTTTCAAACTCTACTTAACTACCCCATGGCTCCATCCTCGCAAGCTGGACATAAGTGCCCAAACAGTCAGTGGCTCAAACATGGCAGGAGGTTGGATGAGACCCGCAGTAGCTCCACCATAGAAATACGGGATTCTTGTTTCACTAAGTGGTTATCTGGAAAGTTGGCCTTATTGTAGAAAATGATGAAAGGTTGCAGGAGAAAAAAACATGTTGATTCTCAGGGCTTTTGCAAAAGAAACAAGTCAGATTTTCCAGCAATGTCCTCACTAATTGAGTATTGGTTGTCACCTCTGAGCTTTCCGCCCTGATGTGAGCTGTCATAATGGAGTTTTTAATCCTAAGAGTTGACGTTAAAATAATGGTATTTTAGGAAATTCATTATTCACTTGGTGAAATAATTAATAAAGAAACAGAATAATACTAATTCCAAGTAACGCTGTTTGAGTTATAGCCCTCACTTTTCTCATAAGATTATTTTGAATTTCAAAAGCCTTTAACAAATGTCTGTACTGGGTACATACCCAAAGGATTAGAAATCTTTCTACTATAAAGACACATACACATTTATGTTTATTGCAGCACTATTTACAATAGCAAAGACTTGGAACCAACCCAAATGCCTGTCAATGATAGATGGATAAAGAAAATGTGGCACATATATATACCATGAAATACTATGCAGCCATAAAAAAGAATGAGTTCATGTCCTTTGCAGAGACATGGATGAAGCTGGAAACCAGCATTCTCAGCAAACTAACATAGGAACAGAAAACCAAACACTGCATGTTCTCACTCATACGTGGGAATTGAACGATGAGAACACATGGACACAGGAAGGGGAATGTCACACACCAGGGCCTGTCCGGGGGTGGGGGGCAAGGGGAGGAAGAGCATTAGGACAAATACCTAATGCATGTGAGGCTTAAAACCTAGATGGCGGGTTGATAGATGCAGCAAACCAGCATGGCACATGTATACCTATGTAACAAACCTGCACATTCTGCACATGGATCCCAGATCTTAAAGCAAAGTAATTAAAAAAAAAAAAAAAAAGAATTCTTAAGAACAACTAAGGTGCAACCATAAGATCAAATTTGTCACTCCCTAAATTCCTTTTTCAAGAAATTGTAGTGGTTAGACAAACACTTAGGTTAAAGTTAAATAAACTATTATTCATTCGTTAACTGGCCTGTTAGTCATTACCTTCATAGTGTTCCATATTTGCCTAAATCTCCATTTCTTTTTTAGGTCATGCAGGTAAATCCTTAGGGCCAAAAAAGAACTCTTTTAGTTTTCTTGATATATTTCTTTAATCCTAGCTCATTATAGAGCCTTAATTTTTTCCTCTCATGTTGAATCTCATCTGAAAACTAGCAAACATATAAAAATAAATGTTATTTTATTAAGTCTAAATTCCTGCTTGTAAAATAAATAATAAATACATAAATTCCTGCTTTTAACTGCCATATCAGAAGACTGTCATATATGCCTCATTGTTGGCTGATCTTATAGTATCCAAATATTATCTTGCTCTTAAATTGCTACTGTTATTATCTATCTTATTTATTGGGAAATATTATTGTAAAAGTACTTTAAATATGTGATCTCTATTTGGAGTTCAAAGGGGACCCTTAATCCAACCCTTTGCCAAATGTGTTTATGTTAAATACAAAATGTGAGATATTTAGTACCCCTCTTTATCTTGCAGCTAGTAATGGTCATGACACCCGTTTCTGGATAATAAGGCATAAAGATAAGCTCTTGGGGTTTTTTGTTCCCAGATAAAGAGAGGGAGATATTGATATTGAGAGCTCTGCTCCTGCTTCCTTCCTTCCTGTCTTTGGTTGTGTGTAGACATGAAGCTTAGCTACAGTAGCTGTCTTGCAGCCATGCAGCAATAAGCCTGAGGACAAAAGTGAACACACTGAGGACTGCAGAGTGAGCACGGAAGGATCTGGATCCTTACTGATGTTGTAGAGCTGCGGGATCCACAATGACTGCTTAACTCTGCATGATTATGTAGACAATAAGAAACATCTCTTTTGAAAGCCACCTTTATCTGTGTAGTGTTTTCTGGAAGCTCAAAGCATCTTAATTTTGAGGCTGAGCATATTTGAGACTCTATAAATATAGGATAGAGGACACAAGGAAGAGACATTGCAGGAAAATGGAATGTTTCTCTCAGAAGAGAGGGCAAAAGACAGGGTACTTTTGGTCCAGATGTAAAATTTACCTTTTAAATATATATAATTACTTTTTGAAAATATATGACTAAATGTATTCTTAAACCAGTTTTCAGGAAGTTTCTTTCCATGTTTATAGTCCCATAATTTTCCCAGAAATTATTTTAAATTGTTATTTTATTTCTTATTCTGTCTCAGCATCTATGCCCGGCTTGCAAGGATGGAACCAGGGGGTAGTTATGTGGAATCTGTAGATCCATCTTTTTCAATGATTAACCTATTTCAAGGATGAACTTAAAATAAATACATTTATTTTTATCCCTAATGTGTGTATAGGGCTGGATTCCTTCCAACCCCCCACATCTACTGCCATTCTTCTCTTTCTAGTGTAAATTCACACATAAACTCATAGAATCTATATATTTCATTAATGTTTTCAATTCAGTAAAATGATGTAACATTTTCATAGTCTTGTTCAGAATTAACAAAATGTGAAATATCAATATTCAAAAGAAAGTAGACAAGAAAAAGAAAAAAAAAACAGTCATTACCATTTTTGGCATGGATTTTCAGTGGGGCAAAAATAACATGTCTGATTATTTCTCTGCTTTGTATTTAGCACATCCACCTTTTGATATTGCTCCCTAAGTAGTTCTACTTTTCTTTTTATTATTTATGTTTGCTAATCAAGCTTTCAAAGCCTTGTGGATGTGTTAAAGCTACGAGGTAAAGCATGACACAACCAACATTTTGTAAAATGTCACAACATTTAGTGAAGTAGAATCTTCTTGAAATCCATACAGATAATCCTCCCTTGGATTATAAACAGTATACAATTTCTTCTAGTTTCCAGAATCAATCAACAGGCATGATTAGTGTGTGTGCGTGTGTGTGTGTGTGTGTATATATAGATATATAGATACATAGATCTGTGTATGTGTATATATACACACACGCATGCACACACACGTGTGTGTGAGTTTATTTTGTTATTCTAACCTTAGCTATTTTTAAAACATACTTAGGGATAAATACAAAATATGATGACCATTTTAAGGAGATCTTGCTATGTGAATTGAAAACTAGAAGAGGAGACAGACTTTCGTGCTTTTGTTTAGAAGACTTCATAGTCATTTTAACATGGTGATGAATCAGAAAATGAAATTCCTTTATAATTATAATCAATTTGAGTAACAGCTGAGAAAGTACAATAGAAATCATATAGTTTTACTCTTATCCCATCAAAGTCATGAAATATTCTGACAGGGCAATTTCATCTACTTGACTCTTCCTATAAATCTTTAAAAATCTGTTTTAATAATAGGCTAATTTCCCTACCACATAAACCAAATATACTCTCAGTGGATTTGGAGTTTATCCAGAATTATGTATACTTCTTCCATTCTTGTTGAAGTAAAAATAGAAAGTGTAAAAAAAAAAAATCAGTCTTGGTTTTGATTTTGCTTAATCATTCAACACAGATATACCTTAATTATTAACTACAAAAGTTAGGTATGCATCCCCTGCATTAAGAAAGACTAAGGTAATCATCCAATACTAAAAAGTGTTATTGCCATCTCCAAAATTTTTCCTACTGAAGCCAGAGACAAGAGAGTTAATGTTAATACAAATACACCATGTTCCTTATTACAACTTCTGCAGATGACTGGGACTTCTGCCTGACAGAACGTGGGACAATTATCTTGTCCTTTGTGTTCAGAGATGATGTGCTGACAGGTTATTTCCTGAGCAGTAACTGAGATATGTGACCTGCTATCTTTACCAGGAGGGAGCCTATTTTGTAGTTGACAGCAGCAGTCACTGAGGAAAAAGTTCGACATTTGTGGCCTTGTAGCCTTTGGGTCAGCTGAGTCTGGTTTTGATTCCTTCTTCCTGGTAGGGTGTCCTGATTTCTGTTTTGTCTTGGCTTTATAAACTGACACTACCTTATTGCAAGTAATCTCTGAAGGGATTCCCTCTGTCCCAGCCCCCTACATGTGCAATCACCTACCATGTCCTACAATTACAAAATTTCAATTCTGGTGCCACTTTCTCCATCTTCTTATCAGGGAAATACACTGAGTTCCATTCTGAATGTAGATACGATCTCTGCTACTAAGCTTTCTTTGCTGGAGGTTGGTTCTGCTGTTATTGCTCAGAAAGAGCAATAACAACAGATTATGCATTTCTTAACCTACGCTTAGAATGTTTGAGTAAGATATTGCTCTTATAGTGCATTAGATAAATGCAGTTTCATTAACAAATTCTAAAAAAAAGACAAGTCTTAGGTTAAGTCTCTATTACAATGTAATAATAATGTCAATAAATATTCCCATCTTACATTTGAGCAGTAATTTTGAGTTCCACAGTCCTTTCACATACAATACAGGTATTCCTGTAGCATGACAGGTGTCACCAAAAGGATGAAGCCCCTCTTGTCTTAGAAGTCTGTGAAGCTATCAACAGAGACACATTTAATTATGACTACCAAGTTCCTCTTTCAAACTATAGGGAAATTAGCCTGATATCAAGCATGATTTGGCCTATTGCCATGGCTTCAGCTGTCGTCCCGATGCAAATGTTTACCAAATCTCTCTCTCTCTCTCTCTCTCTCGCTCTCTCTCTCTGTCCTGACTGTCTAATAGGTATCTGGACTTGAAACTTACCTGAAACTCAACGTGAATAGACTCTTATTAACCCATCGAGACCTCTTTTCCTTTTGGCTCCTTTATTACTGATAATAGTTTGCCCACTTTCTTCTAGACATCAGGATTAGTCAATACCTTAGTCATCTTGGATTTATTCCTTTGCATTACCTCCCTGCATCTAATCAGCAATAAAATCGTGAAGTTTCTATCTCAGTACCAAATGTCCCAACCTGTTCGTTTCCACTGCCAACATCCTCATTCAGATCTTTATGAACTCTTTTCTTCTAGCCTACTCTGAAACCTCCCAACTTGTCTTCCTGTTTCAGCTTTACTATTTTATACAAGACTTCTATATTCATAATGTAGAGCAATGATTTCCAATCTTTTTAGTATTACACAACCTTTTATTCCAATGAAACTGAACTTAAATATATAGAACAGATGAAAAAGTGCTGCTGTCTTTGTAACAGCGATTGAGTGGGGGAACTCACACTATTTTCAGTAGGGCTTCTCCTCACCCCCTCCTTCTTCTCTCTCTACCCACAGTGCTTCCTGAGACACTCTCATTGAAACACAGTTGAAAACCACTGTTAAAACATCTTCTCAGACAAATTAATTATGACCGGATGATAAAACTCTATTTCCAACATGCTGCAAGGAAATAGGCTTTAGAAAAAGTAAATTTAAATATGTCCTCTTGATAGAGATGATTCATTTAAAACATGATGATTAGATAATCACTATTAGATTATATGCAACTATTCCAAAGATTCTGGTTAACAATCATTGGGCTATTAGCATGATGGTTAGTTGAGGCCAGTCTAATCTCCTAGAAGAGGTCATAATCTCATGAAAGTCT
The DNA here is from genome assembly GCF_028885655.2 of Pongo abelii. NCBI lineage: Eukaryota > Metazoa > Chordata > Mammalia > Primates > Hominidae > Pongo > Pongo abelii. The sequence goes on from NC_071993.2 coordinate 77,919,328, forward strand.
AATAGAAAGGTGCTTGATTTTTTTTCTTATCAAGAATGCTGATGACCGGGCACGGTGGCTCACGCCTGTAATTTCAACACTCTGGGAGACAGAGGTGGGCAGATCACGAGGTCAGGAATTCAAGACCAGCCTGGCCAACGTGTTGAAACCGCGTCTTTACTAAAAATACAAAAAATTAGCTGGGCGTGGTGGCAGGCGCCTGTAATCCCAGCTACTTGGGAGGCTGACACAGGAGAATGGCTTGAACCCTGGAGGTGGAGGTTGCAGTGAGCCGAGATCGCACCATTGCTCTCCAGCCTCGGTGACAGAATAAAAGTTCATCTCAGGAAAAAAAAAAAAAAAAAAAAACAGAAAGAAAAAAGAAAAAAATGCTGATTAATTCACAGAAAAAGTAATGAATTACATTGTACAGGAAATTTTAAGGCAGATCAAGTATCAGATTTACTTTCTCACTACTAGTCATGTTAGAATACTACTGGAATTTTCTAAAGGCTATTAATTATCTACCAAATTAAGAATAGATTCTTTGGCTTAAAGTTTAAATTACAACTTGTTGTAATCTAACTTTTGGCTTTTTTTCCCCTGTTTTACTACACTGATAGATATTACAATCTCAACTCTACTTTTCTCATTTTAATGTCTCTGAAGCTTTATATGATTCTCTTTTGGCAGTTTTGTTATTCTGCCTTGTATTCTACAGCTAGTAGGAAACACAGGCAAATATATAACAGGTAATATATTGAAATCACATTATAAATACATAATTAAAATCTACATTTTCAGCCACCAGTAGTTCGTTATGTTCTTGTTTTATCTCAAAGAGATTGTTAACCTTTTAAAAGCTTTATAGGACAATTCTTCATTTTTAGAAGTATTTTGTGATTCATCTTTTGCTAGCTATGCAGTTCTAGACATTAATACTTAATCTGACTGAACCTTAGTTTTGTGATCATCAAAACTTATACATATCAATAAGTAAATATCTGTTGAAATGATTTTTTCCTGCAGTAAAAGAAAAACACAAAGCATAGAAGGATAGAAGGAGACAGCCTGAAAAAATGAGATCTTAGCTCATATCTGTATCTCTAGGCATCTCTAGGCATCTTGAGGATAATAGGCAAGGTAATGAGATCTTTTGAGGAGAAAGAAGTAGGTAGATTTAAGATTATTAGAATTAAAAATAACAAAATTCTTATATATACTTTCTCTCTTTACATTTTCAGGCAGCCTCATGATGATCTGGAGAATTCCAGAGGTAGAAATAATAAAATGATATGTGAGAGGTTTTCATGCCTCAAAATAAAAGGTTTTCAGAGCATTCTTGCTGACTCAGTGAATTGATGTTAGCTTTAGGTATTTTGGGTTTTATCCTTATTAATCCTCTTAACTTCAGAGCTTTGTCCATCAGTAATATACTAAATGTACTGTGTGTGCACTATTGAGGCACAGCCAAGAATTGCAGTGGCAGAGCTTTAGTGAATAGGAACAGAAAATGTTTGAGAAGCAAACTTTTCCATTGAGAGAGACCTACACGAAATGCACAGCAACTGATTGAATGATAACTTAATGATAATTCCTTTGACCTTAATGATAAAGTTAGTAGGTGCATTAATTAAAAGACAATCAATATATGTTTTACTTGTAAAACTGGGTGACTTATGATACATAGAAGTTACATCATTGAATTAATTGACCTTGTGCTAGGTAGGCATATTCACTCAATGCATAATTACTGAGCATCTACTATGTGCCAGAAACATATCTGAGAGGCTGAATCAGCAGGACATAGTGATTGATTGATTGAACATAGAGAGTGGGAGATACATGAGGAGAGAGAAGAGTAAATTTGGTGGGAGAAACTGATGATACCAAATATATGTGTTTACACATAAATGATATATATGTGTGTGTGTGTGTGTCTGTATATGCGTGTTTGTGTATACCAAATTTGGTGTGTGTATACGTGTGTGTATGTGTATATATATCTGTATGTGTTCCACATCAAATGATATATTGAGATATATATTATATTGAGATACAATATGAGATATAATACATATATATGTATATGTACACAAATGTGTTTGGTATACACACACAAACACACACATATATAGACACACATATATGAATACACATGTATATAATTTATGTGTTCACACATATAATTTGGTGTGTATATATATGCCAAATACACACACATACACACACATATATACAGACAGATATGTATTAATATATACATACACATATATATAATTTATGCATATGTATCTTCTAAGTATCTTCCCTTTATGGAACATCAAATAGGGTGACAAATAATAACAACTATTACAATAAAATTCCTTCTTTAATACAATATGGGGAGAGCACAGAGAATACTAACCTACTCTAACTGACCGAGAACTTCATCACCTTCCCTCTTCTCAGATGTAACTGGACACTTGAACAAATTCATGGTTCTTTTAGCAACAAAGTTGGTAGTGAGTACTGGGGGAGTCAACCAATTGTATCTGCTAAAAGTGATTCTCAAAAGATGATCCCTGGACTAGCAGTATTCACATCAGTTGAAAACTTGTTAAAATTTAGATTCTTCTGCAGCACTGTAGACCTATTGAACAACGAACTCCATGGGTGGGGTCTTAATGGGCCTTTCTGGTGATTCTGATGCATGGTAAAGTTTGAAAACTACTGTGTTCTAATAAAGTGTACTGAGCAAAGAATTTACTGTTTGCGCAGGACTACAGCCTTGTAAAACTTCAGAGAAAACACAATGCATATAAAATGCAATGAGAAAATGCAATCAGGGAAGAGACCCCTAATCAGGAAGTTTGATGTCAAGCCTTGACATACTACACATTACTGCTCTCACATGTGTAAACCACCAGCAAAATAACTGGTACTTAGTAAGTGATCAAATGTTTGTCTTCTCTTATCTCCGAACGATCAGATATTATGGTGGACACTGTCATATAGTTTATCATATTTTGTAATCCTGATCTGAGGCTTTCTGTCTCAGGAATAAAATGCAGCTGATACAAGTCACTTTCATTTTCACAAGAGAATATCAATTTACATCATCAGCACTTTAGTATCTAAAACAAGTGTTGGAAGTTCTTTTGCCTGATAAACCTGAATGACCATCCTTCAAGAAGTAACTCACTGTTGACATCAATTTCAAATAATTTGTGACTCACTTATGTCAAAAGCCATGTTGAGATCATTTATTCATTTATGCATTAACTTTCTCTCTAGAATTCAAATCAAGACCTATTTCTGTATGTTATATCAGGTAGGTGCAAATCAAAACTCTAGTACTTTAACTCTCTGCAGACGATAATCTGATATTGTAAAAAATAGTCTTATGAAGAATGCTTTTGCATTTTCTTAACATTATTTGTAAAGACTATTGTTCATTTTATTATTCAATAACCAATAACATAAATAAATACATGATACATTTATTCCTCTTAGTATACAGCACTGAGAAGGAAAAGTCTTTTCAAGTATATCCTGATGAAAATAGAAATTATCATTTTCATTTGAAAATTTCAAAGTGCTTAGGTTCCTTTTAGTAGGTAATATGAACCATATAACCCATTGCTTCATTTTTGCCTGGACCTCAAACAATCAATTTTATACTTAATTGCTGTACTTTAACTCTAGGATTTTTAATGTAATTATACTTCTGCTCCCTAACTTTGATTATGTGGCTCCTATTGGCCTTGTTTTAAAGCTTATTGCACACTTGACTCTTTTAAAAGCTGCTTTTAATTCACTTTTGGGGGAGATGTAGGAGAGTTATAAAAATAAATCTCGACTTCTCTTTATTCACACATCATTTTATCTATGCATCTATCCACCCAACTTTTCCTACAACTATCCTTCTTTCCTTTTATCCACCCACCTAGCCATCCAGTCATCTACCCACCCTCTCATTCATCCATTTATTCTTTTCAAATGAATTTCTGCTTGTAAACAGATATAGCCAGAGAAAGTAAATACAATGCATGTATGATTGTGAAGAAACTTATGGGATCAGAGAGTAACTATGCTAGAGTAGGAGAACTAAACCAACTTCTTCATTTTATAGAAGGGAACTTTAGTTCATTTTTTTTCTGACGTTTCATAATCATACTTTACACAGATTCAGAAAGTTTTTGGATTTCTATAACTACTTTAAACATGTTTAGCACGGTTATAAAACTTCATTTTCTTTTATAGACTTGTTTAAAATAGTGTCCGTAAACCAACATGTAGAAATTCAGCTTTAAAAAGAAAAAGAAATTGGGAGGTAAATATTTATGATAGAAGTTACTTCAGTTTCCTTAAATAGTAAGCTCCCCTACTGCATTGAAAACAGGAGTTTTCTTCATTCATTCAACAAATATTATTGAAAGTAATAATTCAGTTCACCAAACTCTCACAGTCAAAAAGTTTACAATCAATTTCTATTCAAATTTCTAGAAAAGTATCTGTTACATGAGTTAAACATGCTTATATGTTTAAGCCGTATTAATTTGGGCTCCCTGAAGTTAATATATTGGGTGTAATAGTAGAAGGATTCAAAATAAATGAATATCAAATACAGGAAAAATAAATTTATTCTTTAAAAATCTTTCTTGTTTGTTTTATTTTGAGATGGAGTCTTGCTCTTGTCACCCAGGCTGGAGTGCAATGGCCTGATCTCGACTCAGTGCAACCTCTGCCTCCTGGGTTCAAGTGATTCTCCTGCCTCAGCCTCCCAAGTAGCTGGAATTACAGGTGCCAGCCACCATGCCCAGCTAATTTTTGTATTTTTAGTGGAGATGGGGTTTCACCATGTTGGCCAGGCTAGCCTCAAACTCCAGACCTCAGGTGATCTGCCCTCCTCGGTCTCCCAAAGTGCTGGGATTACAGGCATGAGCCACCACGCCTGGCCTGTTCTTTAAAAATCTTAACCTTGTACCCCTTGCATATAGGAAGCTCTTATGCTTCAATGGGAAATGCAGCTAATGTAGGGAAAATAAAATCACAACTATCAATGAGATTGAATCCATAATCTTTTACTGTAGTATTACAAATCCTTAAAATTAATTAACAGTTTTGTTAGAATGAAATTAACAAATTGGAACTGAAATTCCAGACATTGTTAGCATATATTGCAATTAGTACAATTTCATCAGCTGTAGAATCCCATAAACTTCAAGGGATTAACACAACTAATATGGCAAAGAGATAATCTACAATTTCTCAAACCACAAGGAAAAATATGTTTTTTGTTGTTGTTTAAGTAGTCATCTATATTTATACCAAGGAAGATACATGTTGACCAATAAGGCTAAGAATTGTATCATTAGCTAGGAGCTAAAATACAATTTTGCAATAGCCCAGGGCATTTTGAGGTGCCAGAGAGGGTTACTTCAGGGGTTTTTAACTCATAGTAGTGAGATATACACAGAATCAAAGATGATACTGATATTACTCATCCAGCATTAAACCAGGGCCCTACAGAGGACAGGGGCTTCACAAATAATTGATTTGCAAATATTTGAAATAGTGCTGTCCAATAGAACTTTTCGTGATGATAGAACTGAGCTATATCTACACTATCTAATATGGTAGCCATATGTGGTGGGCTAGAGTGACTAAGGAAATAAATGTTTAATTGTATTCATTTATAGTATTTTAATATAAGGTTAAATAGCAGCGTATATCTGGTGGCCACTGTATTAAACAACACAGCTTTAGAAAATAGCAACTCAGTGGTGCACACGTTAAAAATTTTAAACATATTCATTAATTCATTTATTGCTATTTGCATTTGGTTTTAGGTTTCCTCTCCCCAACTCCCTACCCTTGTTGACTGAATTTTATTTTTTTATTGTAGAATCTTAAAAAGTTTGCAGAAGTCAAAAATGTACAAAAACTACTCTGAGACAAATCTCTCTTCTTATATCCCTTCTACCTTACTCTTAAGATTCCTTGTACATAACAAGTCTTCTTATTCCTTTGTTTATCCTTAATGTGAATCTTTTTAAAAAATGTGTGTGAAGATAGGCAAATTAAGATGTGTTTTCTTATTTCTCCTTCATTCTTGCACAAAAATAATATACGTATATATCTGTATCTACAATTTATGTTTATATCTGCATATAAAATTATGAGTTCAAGCCGACATCTTCAGTTCAGTCCAGTCCCATGGGGTTCATCTTTGTCTTACCATAGCAGTTTGTCATTCCTTAGCAGTACCTCCCTGTTTACATAGTGAGAACCCTGGCTCTCAAATATATCACATGTTTACATATTGTCTCAATACTCTCTGGGTATTCCTTACACTGCTTTTCCAACTCCACTATTTCCTCAGCCCCACTTTTGATCTTTTGGATTCACCCCTTGTTTTAAGAGTATGTGTGCCAAGTGTCTTCCTGACAGTTCATAGAAATTAAATATTCTGTGTACTTGAATGTCTGAAATAATGCCATCATTCACTTAACTGATGGATTGGTTGGATATTGAATTTCAAGTTTAAAATAAATTTTTCTTAGAATTAAGGCATTATTTTATATTTTTTCCTTTGGTATCTAGCCTTTCTCATGAAAAGTCTAATGCCAGTCTGATTTTAATATTTTACTGATAATCTTTTCTCTCTTAAAGATGGAGTTCTTCTCTTTATCCTAAGTGTCCTGCAATGTTTTGTGGGTATGTCTCAGGGTGGTTATTCTTACATCCAAGTAGTAGAACATAGTGGCTGTGGGCACAGGCTCTGAGTCTGAGTGACTAATTTTGATTTCTTATTCTACTACCTACTACTTTCCTGAGGAAACCAAGTGACCTGACAGAGTTTATACTTTGAGAGCTTCCTGTCAGGATTTTAGAAGTGGCTGAGTACAAGAAAACACATACAGTAAAGTAAGAGACATAGGAGCTTTACTAAAAGGTAGGGCAGAGGCACGGGCTCTCATTCTGTTACCCAGGCTGGACTGCAGTGGTGTGATCATAGCTCAATGAAGCCTTGAACTCCTTGGCTCAAGTGATCCTCTTGCTTCAGCCTTCCAAGTAGTAGAGACTACAGGCACATGCCACCATGCCTGCCTAAGACATAGGTGCTTTAATAAACGTATGTTTCAGGCATTAGTGTGTCCAAGAGACAGGATTTCCTAATATACTTGGAGGCAAGTGTGGGGGTGCTGATTGATGGAAGTTTCGCAGAGAAACTGACATTTAAACTGAATCTGATTTCAAATTACATGAAGGTATTAAGTTATCATATGTACCCCCCAAATATGTACATCTATTATATATCAATAAAAAATAAATTTATAAAAGTAAATAAATAAACAATAATCTGAATCTGAAGAATGGGCAGAAAGATACCAGATAGACAAGGTTGGAAAAATGGTTCTACTCTGACACATAATTATAGACAACTGTGCAAAGAGAGTTGAAGTTTGTAGAGGTAAGATCAATTCTATTTATTTTCAGCCAAGGAATCCCCAGCAATATGTGAAGGACCACCTTTATTCAACACCACTGCTCAAAGGAAGATACATTTCTCTTACTAGATGTGATCCCACCCTATAAACCTCTGTACCTTTTAAACCTCTGCACCCTTTTACTCTAGACTTCTTTCCCTGTTCCTGTAGTTCAGGATGGCCACTGCGTACTGAGCAGCATTTTGCTAACACTACAGACCTTGGAGCCCTTTTGCCTCTCTATTTTTCTTTAACTTTTTCCCTGTTGTATGTTTTTCTGAATGGTAGAAAGTGAAGAAATTAAGATTTGATCTTGAGCAATAGGATGGTGAGTGATTCTAAAAGAGGAAGATTTAACAGTCTAAACTCAAGAGTACATTTTTTAAAAAATCAAAGTAATCCCTAGTCTTAACTAGCAGAACCCAGATCCCTGGCAGAGATATTAAAAGGGAACAAGAGAATATACTCTGCAGAAAGCTAAAAAGTAAAAGATGGTATATGCCAAATATTAGGGAAGATACAGAGCAACTAGAATGTTTAGGCATTGTTGATAGGGGTAAAAATTTTTCCAACCATGTAGGATATTGTTGATGTTTACTAATGTGAAATATATGGATATACTATGGCCCAGCAAGTCTATTGATACATATATTCCCTAAAAATGTACACATATATTCACCAAAAAAATCTACTAGGATATTCATAGCACCATATATATTATAGTCCCAAACTGAAAATTATGCAAATGCCCATCACCCATAGACTGGATAAATACATTTTAGTATAATGACATGCTATACAGCAATGAGAATGAATAATTCTGTATACAACTTACATAGACATAAATTTAATGTTTAGTGAATCTTGATACAAAAAAGTATATGCAGTATGATTCTATTTGCATGAACCAAAACAGTTGCATGAACTTCTTATTCATATGCTTAATGCCACTTTCTACTATTAATTCTCTCCCAGTTAGTTAACATAACATAAATAAAAATAGTATTGATAATTTAAACATTTGAGAATTCTTACTGAGAAATGCAAAGAAAACCAAGCAATTAAAAAAAATAAAATTTATTAACAATTTAAAATAAATAAAATTTATAAAGTAGTACATAAAAGAACAAAGGTCGTCATAGAACATTATTTGGTTCAGGTCCAACTTTGAATATTTAAGTAGTCACATTTATGTAAATGATTACTGTGATGTAAACAAATTAGAAAATGATGTGAGGAAAACCATGAAAGAGCTTAATCATCATATTAAAAATTCATTGGATACACTTTTAATATACTTAAATCAGAAATATTATTTATTAATATTAACCCATTATGTAGACATATGAAGATTTTTTAAATTAAGCTACAGGGAAAGAAGAAAAGTTTCTAAGTCACTGGAGAGACTCAAAGGTGGACACTCAGGCTACTTAAATGATTAGCGTTTCATATGTAGAAAAACTACTCTGCCAGAGGGGGAAAACATAATATATCAGCTTCATGAAGCTATATCTATGTCCTTTCTCTCTAGTATTTTATTTTTTTTACTTTTTGAAGATATTCCATATATTCTTGAAAGATAGAGTAGAGTATAACACAGAGGTCAAAAGTGCTGCTCTTGTTAACCATGTGATGTGTGATAAAGGATCAGAGTAGGTCAGTACTTTGGGGCATATCATTTGAAAAATGGTGAAATCCTCACTAGTCATTGATTTGTATGATATATGATCTATGAGGTACCAAATGTATTCTTGATACATAATATTGGCTCCCTAAATATTAAATACATATGAACCACAATAATTAGCATTTATTGAATAAATGAAAAAAAAGAAGAGTATGAAGTGGTATTTGTAGAAGTCATTTATATGCTTAATGCCACTTTCTACTATTATTAATTCTCTCCCAGTTACTTAACATAACCTAAAGAAATGATGACTTAGCATTATGTGAGCTTTCAAAGGCAAATTTCTTTACCACCAGTAATTTTCAAAGATAATGGTATAATTAGAAATATTTTAATCTGGGTTTTATTAATGGTAGAAAACAATTTGGTGATATCATTTTTAGATCATTACTGTAATGAGTCTGAATTCTTTTCTGACCTATTTAATTCCATAATAATGTATCCTCACCTACTTTCAAATACACATAATAAATTTAGCAAGGATTAAGAAGGGATAAAATATTTTTGGGCTACTACCAGAGAGAAGCTCAAGGCCTAGGAGAACTTGGCTGTGTAGGTCTGTTAACTGCATTGTCAGAAAATTATCATGAATTTCCCCAGGAGCACAGCAATTCAGAAGCCCCATGGACTTTACTTATCAAAAGAAAGCAGTGCAGATTTAGGGTTCGGAGAGCAGGCTCTGTATTCTCAATTACCAGCCCATCGCTTATTAACTGTGTGACCTCAGTTTCCTCATAGGTAAATCAGGATAGTAATAGTTCCTGCCTTACAGGGCTTCTGTGAGGATTATGAGGCATGCATCTAAAATGCTTAGCACAGTGCCAAGATGAGTGAGAATGGTAGCTATTATTCTCTCTATTCTGAATAAAGTAGGAAGAGAAAGTATAGACTGTAAAAGAGTTCAGAACTGGTTCCGAATTTGGCTGTGTAAAATAGACAAGATACTTTGAAGTCGCTGGGGTATTGACCAAAAGGCTGCCTTTGTTTGATAAATCTACACTCCAAAGTTCAGAACAGCTTATCCTATCTGGCATTTCAATTGATTAGAGTGGACGTGTTTAAGGTGTCCCTCTCTTTGATCAATAATTGTATAGCATGATTGTATATTAATGTCTAAACCTCATTTTCTGAAAACCTAGGTAGATTATGGAGTAAAGACAGGTTTGTCAATTTGTTATTCTTTCTAAATTACCATAAACTGACTACTTATTTATACTCATTTTGTATTTTCTTGAAAGCATTAAAAAAATTTATTCCTAGTTTGATCCAAGCAACCATATGTCCATAGTGTAAGTAAAGTACACCCACAGCTGATGTTTAAGCTAATGAAATGAGAAATGAATTACATATCAGCGTTGAATAGTTCATTTATGCTGTTAGGGTGAGAAAGTAGTAGTTTCCATCTGTACTTCAGAAATTAAACATTTGCTTCTGAAAGATTTTATTTTAATTGGAGCTAATATTAATTTATTAGTAAAAGGCCCTTAGAGGAGTTAAAATGAAATCATTTTGCACTAATGAAAAGGCTGTGTTGTATTTTTTGTAAGATTCCTTAAATCTTTCTCACAATTACTTCACAGGGCAGTGAAAAACAGATCTTTACATGACTTTAACTTTTTCTTTTTTTGCCAAAATCTACATAGGAAGATGGTGGGAACTGTATCAATAATAGCAGATTGAAAGTATTAACAGACAGAATTAAATTATTACTGTATGGCACACTTGTTTGGTATATGAGAAAAAACATTTTTTAGTGGGGATGACTATGAATAAAGTTATGTAGCCGACAGGTCCCTACAGGTTTTGAGGACATATCTCTTTTTACTTAACTATGTCTTTGGAGTGAATAGAGCATATCACAGAGGCTAGAAGCCATTTTGTCCTGTTCTTTAGAGTAGTAGTTTTGACGGTTGGTTTGCTGTCTACTCCAGAACCTGAAGGAAATGTGAAATAACTGGACACATTTTCTTAGACATTCCCTCCTCTTTTAACACTACAAAAGTAATGATTAACTCATTAAGCAGATTTGAATGTTCCTATAAGCCTGCATAAATATATTTTTGGAGCTTTTCAGTTGTTAACAAAATCGAAATCACATTTAAATGCAAGCTGGACATGTTTCATTGTACTTACTCTTTGCTTGATTTTACATATTAATTAATTAATTCATTCATTCATTTAATCACTCAATTCATTCGATCATTTATTTACTGCATGCCAGCCTATGCACTTAGGATATAAACAAAGAAAAGCTTCAAGGAACAATTGAAAACTTGTAAACACTGTATTAACATGATGTGTTCATAAAACAACTTATTGAGTGTCCATCATTTGAGAGATACTATAATACTTAATGCTAAGAGCAGGTTCCATTCATAAGATTATACTTAAAATGAACCTGAGAATGAGCAGAATTTAGACATGGGAGGAACTATGCTGTGGACTGAAATAGTAGATGATGATGAATAGAGACAGTGGGGCTAAAAATTCTCAAAGGATTTGGGATATATTTACATAGTAGAGCAGATGGCACTTAGTAGGTATTTGGATGTAAGGAATAAAGAAGTATAGGAGGTCAGATAAAACACCTGGGTTTTTTTCCTGAATGACTCAGCACCAACATAGAATATAGTAAAGGAAAATTAGATTTCCTGGGTAGAAAGAAATGTATTTAGATTTAGATAGAATATGTTTGAGGTGTTATAAAAGATTCAGGCAGAATTTTGCCATTGTCAGTTGGATATGCAGTTCTGAAATTAACAAAAAAGGTCTAGATTAGAGAGATACTTTGAGAGTCACATCCATGTAAAAGAGAATTGTGGTTTGCAATTGTTTCTCCTAGGCAAAGTGGTATGAGTTTGTGCTCCCTCTTGCTTTGTTATCCCATCCACTGAAAGGGAGACTGTGATTTGAGGGTTTCTCAGTGCAAAGTGGTATGACTCAATAGAAGTTTCTGTTATCCCAAAAGTTACCTAGATGATAGCCATATCTCCACTCTTCAAAATGGTAATCACTAGTCACATGTATGTGTTAAGCAATTGAAATGGGATGAGTATGACTAAGGAATTGAATTTAAAATTTAAAGCTAATGAATTTAATGTTTAATAGCTATATGCAGCTGGTAGCCACCTTTTATTAGACAGTGTGCCTAGAAAACGGACAGAGAATAGGAGCATAGTGGATAATTTCAGCAGGTATGGTGGCTCAGAAGTAGGATATAGGTGATACATTTTAGCAGCTAGAGGAAAGAAAGCGCCAGATAAAATGAGTGCCCATGTATATCATTAAAATTTCCTCATATCAATAACATGGCAGGTAGAATTGCAAGAGATGGTATGCCATACATACAGATACAAATTAAATGTAGAAAAATAACATTTATTGATATTTTTATACCAGTCAAAATATTTCTATCTTCCAGGTTTAGAATTATTTCTTCTAAAAATTAATCTTCTTATCCAACATCTTCATATGGGCAAGAGGCTTCCTCACTATGATATAGTAGATTAGTTTGAGTGTAGATTCTGCATTTTGGGACTCTGAGTTCACATCTCTTGTTACACATTAACAGAATGAATCTGTGGAAGTCTTGATTTCTCTGTGTCCTAGTTGTTAAACTATTAATACTCAGTTAATACTGGGGTTATGTTAAGATTTAAATCACATTGAACACTTAGAAAAGTACCTTGAGCCTACTGAAGAGATAATAACTGTTAATATCATTAACCTTAAAAGTAAAATTGAAGAAGTGTTTTTATTTGAAACTATTTTGAAGCCTTAATTTAAAAAGATAATCCATGGATTGGCTTACTGATAGAAATATCCCTATAGTCAGTCAGTGTTTTGTTATTTTAAAGATAGTTTTCATATGAGAATGCCAATTCCTTTTCAATAATTTTTTTATTATAGAGAAAACATCTTACTAAAAGGAAGTTTACAATATTTTTACTATTTCTATAAGATAGAATTACTACTTTTAACTAAATTTTCTTCTGTTTAGCAACTCAATTGCTTTTTCTTTAAATATCTTTGTGTTTACAGTTCCAACTGTTTTACACACCAATTCCTTTTTGTAATTTCTTGTGGTTTATATTGAATAGGATGAGAAATGATTGTATGGTCCCAAGGTTTTGTAAAAAAAAGAAAATGATATAAAGGGGAAAGATAATCTTTTAAAACATTTATATAAAATTGCCTTTCTTTCCAGAAGCCTGGGGTTTAGAAAAAAAATGCCTTCAATTGTCTTTGATTCCTTTTACTTTTCAGAGATTCAAGATAATCCTGCTAAAATTTGTGTATCTCTATATTTAAAAAATACAATTAAAGATCTATTAATCAAATATTTGTTTAAAACCAAATTCTACATTTCCTGGAAACTACTGTAGAAATCCAAAAATACAAAGAGGACAATCTTCTCCTTATTCTTTATTTTAACAGTAATTCCTGAATTTGTAACACAAGTGAATGTTGCCTTGGAAGCCTTAAGCAAAAACTCGTTGAATGTGTTGGATGATAATCAATTTGTGGACATCTCAAAGAAGATCTATGATACAATTCATGATATCAGATGTTCAGTCATGATGATTCGGGTAAGTTTGCTTTTCCTTCCATTGAATTATTGCAATGTTCTTCACCATCTGGAATGCCTGGGAGGACTGCAAGAAATGCTTTATTTCTATGCTGTAATGTCAATGCTGAAATCTATTAAAACTTTAGAAGTTCATATGTATCCCCAAAGTCAGATCCACTGTCACAAACAACACTTTTACTTATGTATTTGGTTATAACTTACGCAAATGAGTGCATTTTACTGCTGCGTGTGCAGAAAAGATAGGATTTATTGGGTGCAGGATTTGTTGAGGTGTCCCTTAGCATGATCAGAAGCCAAAGAAAAACACATAAAGTAATTTGCTTTTTTATTTTTCTTGAACAAAAAGGAAAGAATCTTTCTTATCACTGTAGTGGAATTGATAGGAAAACATGGTGTTTTATGGCCAAACCCTCTCATCCTAGATCATAAAATCACAGAGTGTTCTGCAAGAAATCTCACTTGGAGTTGCCAGCAACAACAAACACTTCAAGGGTCCCAGTCTGGGAGTTGTCTGTTTGGGGACACATATTCCACCTTCCCAGGCATGAGAGCACCATTTGTTGTGGGCACACTGTATATACAGAAACCAGGATTGTTTTCCCTCAATTATTAATGCAAAGTGTTCTTTTAAATGTTACCAAAAAATGCACATTCTTTGGAAAATGCATATGTAAAGATATGGAGATACCTTATCTTAAGTGGATTCACCTGAAGACAGACTCTGAAGTAAGGATTTGTGTTATCGGTAGTCTATTTAGTAGAAAATGAGACAAAGTGAGGCAGAGAGGGGAAGAAAACCAAGAAGGTGTAATTATGAGTCACTGCAGGCAACTGGGGCTTGGGGCTTGATCCTGCTGGTAAACTCTGGGTAGTACTGCAGACTGCACCTCAGCACTTCAGAATTATCTTACCTGACATGAACAAACTGGAGATTTAGCCACCTATTCATCCTGGGTGAAAAGCTACCCTCAGAGGTGTCACCTGAGCCTCATGTTCAGGGCCAATCAAGGTTTTGTGGCCAGTGAAAGTAATTCTCAGGCAGGGTAGCAGGTGCTTGCTGTAGGAAGATTCAGTGGGACTGGTGAATATAATTTTTAAGTATGAATAGAATTCAATTTTCAAGCCTCTGGACTTAACTGTTAGTAAGTCTGTAAGATGGAAATAGAAGTGCTGAGAATATATGAGTGTAGCATCAGTAGTATTAGTATCTGATAGGCCTGAATGTCACTGGCTATACTGAGCAGTCCATAAGTCATTTGTGGACCTTGTAAAGAAAAGGGCCAGCAAATATTAGGGAGTCTGGCAGGGCAGAAGGATGCTGTGGAAGAGCTTGTAAGAGAAAGTCTAAAGGTGCCAAGACAGAGAATCTAGTACATTGAGGCTTGGGAAAACCTGAAAGCAAACCAATTACCATATCAAAGAGAAACCTCAGGATAAATACTTGTGAGCAACATACAAGTATTTCTAAGTGGTTAGAAAATTTGGCCCTGTACCAATGACTATGTCTAAACAGCAAGAAACTTTACCAATTTTCTTGTTGCAAAATTTTTATGCCTTATCTCCGTGGATTAGTGGACTAGTAATAACCCAAAACTGGGAGGTAGGTGAATCCAGAAAAGAAACATTAAAAGTGTAAAGAAGGCACATGAACTTCAGGATATAGTCTTGCCAGAGTGAAACCTCTCCATTTTCACTATCCCTGAGTGGATATTTGAGAATATAAACCAGTGAGATAGCACAGGAGAACCAGGGTAGGGAATGCATTTTTTTTCTCACTAAAGCTATCTATGGATGAAAAAGAAAATCTTATAGCTTCTCCCAGTTAGATGTTCCAGTATTTTAAAATTTCCTCATTATCAAGATAGCTTACTTACAGCAAATCAAATTATCTTGCCATTATTTTTACATATTCCTCATATACAGTGTTCCTCTGTAGGGCAGGAGAACAATTTGTTGTAATTATTAATAGCCTTTGAGAGCAGTAATTTTCTCCCATAGTCATCTCTTTTTCTTCAAGATAAATACTTCCATTTCTGTTAACTTTTTCTCATAGGAATAATTTAGTATTTTGTGTTCTTCACTAGTCCTTATTTAATTTTTAACAAAATTCTCAAATGAGACTATCAAAAATGCATTCAAATTGGTGTCTGTCCAATGTCAAATAAACTAGAAGACTTGTTCTTATGTTATTTCTACCGATATAGCCAACTGCTATTAGCCTATATTTTTTTCCATTTAAACATTATATTTATTGGATAGAGGTTGACTTCCTTTTCCTTTTTTTATCTTGTTGTTTCCTATGTATGCATCCTTTATTTTGACTTGTTCTGTTCTTGTTCTTAAGTCCTAATCCTGTTAAACTGTATATGATTCTTCATATGATTTATCAGATTGTTTTCTGGTTTGGTTGTTGAATTTATCAAGTTAGTATCAATTAGAAACATGAAATGTAGAGTCTTAGTTTCTTCAACTAAATAACTAATAAAAACATTAAATTATATTGGCCCTTTATCTGACTGTAATCCCTGCTAGAGAGATTCAGTTAAGAGCATTAGTGTTAAGAACCTTTAGCATTTGATGTTCCACGCAACTGAGAACATGTCTCTAAGTATATGGTTTGAAAGAGTGTTTTCTGAGTTTTAAGGCAGATATATTATTTCTTTAAGTACACTTTATGGTCAAAAAGATAAAGCAAATAAAATCAGAGCTGCTGTACTTGAAACCAGGGAGGAACACCCAGAGGCTCATCGTCTCTATCTCTATACCCCCAGTTCCCTAAGCAGCCTCTAGGGAAACCTCGACACAACTTCTACAGGGATTCCTTGGAAAATGATCCATAAACTTATGGACTTAATCCCTAACTGGGTTATAGGATAAAAATAAATTCTCACTTAGGTGCAAGTAAATGAAAATCTATCCCTTTTTTTCTTAAAGACTGTCCCTTTTTCACAGAAGAGAATAAACTTGATCTGGTATAATCTTCTTTTTACAAGGTCAAATTTAATGCTGGCCAATATTCTGGCCTTAGAACTGCAAAGTATTTGATCCTTTCTTCAAGGTATCTAAAAAGTGTCAACATTAAAGCAATAAATGTATAATTATACAAGCTCAGGGAGGGATAGGCTATGCTATTGAGGATATTTATAAGTGTATCAGAATCCCATTTTATGTCTGAATTTTTGTGAATACTCTTCAGTGCCTTTGAAACAATAAAATACTAACTCAAGATCAGAACTTGGCATTTTATAGGGTTTTATAAAAATATGATTATGTCTTTACTATTTTGTTTTGATCAATAATTATGCTAGCAGTTGTTTAAAATTCTAAGATAAATACTGTGACATTTAGTATTGCTATTTCCACTGGATTCAGTGTGTAGACAAGTGAGGCTATAGACTATCATACTTAGCAAACTCATAGAATAAGCAATATTAAATATTTTGATCTGTTTGATATTTAATATATATGTGTAAATTATGCAACTATTAAGAGTGCATAATATAATGGTTAAAACTAAAGCAAGAAACAAATCTTACTTAGCCTCAATTTCCTCCTTTGTAAGATAGACATGGTATTAAACCTACTTCAAAAGATTATTATGCTTACATGAGTTAATAGAAATGAAATGCTTAATAAATAATAGGCTATAATAAGAAGATAGCTACTACTACTATTATTACCACATAGAGTTAGTACTTACTAGACCTACTGAAGCTACTTAATATTTTTGTATATCTTGACGAATGTTAACTACATAAGCATGCTTGTAGAGCAACATGAAGGGCAAAGTCCTAAATCAAGAAATCTCTTCTTTTATAAGGCAATGTTTGAATAAGAGGATACTTATGCTTATTAACATCAGGTCTAAATTATAGACCGTTTAATGCAAATTATGCTTTTGAACCTATATTAGTTTAAGGTAGTATTATAATTCTGCACATAATTTTTATAGACCCCTTAAAACATGAATGAGAACTGAACTCTCAATGTTCATCTTTTTTTGGTAAAAGACATTTAACCACGAATGGAGGAAATTTTAAGAGCACATAATTGAATTGAGGGAGAGGGTAGTATAAGTGGCCCGCAGTGAAGTATCCTTATAAAAAGAAACAAGATTCAGGTAAAATTATTCCTATAACGGGCATTCAGAATGTAGATTTCACATGTTTTGTTTGTGAATTTTCATATGTGCCTTATCAAAGGCACTTCAAAAATATAGAGATACTTTCCAAAGCCAAGTGTGTAGATTTTCAGGTCCATAACTCAAGTTTGCATTTTCTGTGTTAGTTTTCTAACTCTATATATCAGGGAATAGGAACATATTTTGCATATCTGACTTGATGAAGGTTAATTTTTGAGGAAATAAAGAAAAATAAGATAAATTTACATGGCCCAGTTTACATTAATTGTTTTTACATGAATCATTTACATGGCTTCTAGAACTGGGACACAGTCCGATATACAATATCGGCTTATATAACCAGACAATCTTTAGGTCTGATTCTATTTCACCTACAGGAATGAATAGATTTATGGCTTTTCCTGGAACTAAATATAACTTTCTCAATTGAGATTACCTGCAGTGTCATGACTTCTATAAATTTCTTTCATTTTCTTCCATAACATATTTTTTTCTTCGTGGCCTTGTAGACATCTTTTCTTTTTGTGTGTTCCAGGCTGAGCTTCTGTCTATTTGAAGTTTCATACTCAAACTACTAAAGGAAACACTTTTACAATTTCAGTTAGTCACTAACCAATGTAGAATGTTATCTTATCCGATTACAATTCTCTGGAATTAAGTTTGGAAATGGGCAAATAGTGAAAGAATATTGTGTAAAATCAGAAGACCTGAGTTCAAGTCTCAGCTCTACATGTTACCGTTTATATTTTTACTTTACATGATGTCATCAGTTTCTTCCCTGCAGGGGAAAATGGAAGAACACTACTGAATTTCTACTTCTAAGTATCATTGTATGTAAAAGTAAAGGACTGAACAGTGTTTCCTGAGATGATGAAAAAAATGAGACTGTCCATGCTTCAAATGCAAATTAGGGCCAAGTGCGGTGGCTCATGCCTGTTTGGGAGGCCAAGGTGGGTGGATTGACTGAGCTCAGGAGTTGGAGAACAGCCTGGCCAACATGGTGAAACCTCATCTCTACTAAAATACAAAAAATTACCTGGGCATGGTGGTGCGTGCCTGTAGTCCCAGTTCAGGAGCTTGAGGCAGGAGAATTGCTTGAATCTGGGAGGCAGAGGTTGCAGTGAGCTGAGATCACGCCACTGCGCTCCAGACTGGGTGACAGAGCAAAATTCCATCTCCAAAAAGAAGGAAAAAAATGCAAATTAAATAAGACATGGACAATAGAGAAATACAATGATACAATGAAACTCAAAATATGTATTTCAATGTAGTAGCAACTAACAATTGGAAAATGTTGTTTTTAAAGTAGACTATATCACAGCATCCAAAATTATAAAATAAGTAATAATTTTAACAAAACAAATATAATATCTATACTCTGAAAATTATAATACAACATGAAAAAGATTAAAAACACCTAAATATCTGAAGGGATTGATCATATTCCTGAAGTTGGAGACTCAATATTAGATGTCAGTTATCCCCAGATTGACTTACAGATTGATTTATCACTGTCTTAAATTTTCAGCAGACTCTTATGAAAACCGATCATTTGAGGTGATTACTTTGGAGGATACATTTGCCAAAACTCATCAAACTGCATTTAAAGTTGTATGTAAATTAGATATTAATAAAGTTCATTAAAAAATAATCAACTCCATAGCCAACACCTCAGAAAATAGCTAATTTTAAATAGATAAAATCATACCAAATTGCAAATTAGGACTAATTAGAAAAACTTACATGGACTATTAAAAATGCTGATAT
This sequence comes from Pongo abelii, assembly GCF_028885655.2. Classification (NCBI taxonomy): domain Eukaryota; kingdom Metazoa; phylum Chordata; class Mammalia; order Primates; family Hominidae; genus Pongo; species Pongo abelii. The sequence continues at coordinate 77,938,968 of NC_071993.2, forward strand.
CTCAAATATTATAAAATTAATAATACCTTTCTACTTTATAAGTGACTGTTTGCCAAACATTTCTAATGTATGGGGGTTCTCTTTTATTTTTTATTTCTCATATATGTGAATCATTATTTACTATTTTAGATCAGCAGGTGGCATATTTTGGCCTTTGGGCCACATTTGATCCACCATATGTTTTGTATGGCCTGTGGCCTAAGAATGGTTTTAATATTTTTAAATGGTTGAAAAAATTTAAAAGAAGAATATGATATTTTGACTCATTAAAATGGTATAAAATTCTAATTTTAGTGCCCATAAAATCATATTGAAACGTGACTCAGCCATTGGTTTATATCTATGACTCTTTGTGCTACAGTGGCAAGGTTGAGGAGTTGTAAGGAGACTGTAATGGCTCACAAAGCTTAAAATATTTACTACCTGACCCTTTACAGAAAATGTTTACTAAACCTTGCCTTGGAGATTTTGTTTTAGCCTTCATGAAAATCCCACCTGGCTATTCCAAGAATCCACTCACCTTTTTATTAGTTTTCCTTTATACATCCAATCATCCCAAATATTTGAATATTAGAATTGTCTTGTCTTCGAGGTTCCTGGAGCTACACGACCACCTAGAATGACTTCTGCTAACCCTTTCTATTCACAGTCTAGGGTCCCAGGCTGTACTCTCCACCCTCCTCTACTCTTCTTTTCACCCTGATGGCTTGCCATTCATCTGGGTACTCTTTTTCTCACCCTTTCTTTTCTAGATCAAACTCTTGTTTTTTTGTTTTAATTTCCAAATTTTATGTTCATGCCCTGATGCTTTTCAAATAAAGTTGTTTAATTACCAGAACCCACCCTTCTCCAAAGGCTGCAAGGAAGTTTTTACATTCCTTTTGATATTTTTGCATTATTTGTTCAACGCATAAAATTAAATTTTAGCCTCGCCTTTGATTATTGTACGTTTTGAAATTCAATTTTTAAGGTTTATAGAATGTTGAAATTCATCAACTGTATTCTGTCATGTCATTTTGTTGTTGTTGTTGTTTCATGTTATAGAGGAGTAGACCTCCCCTTATTCATGGTTTTGATTTTCATGGTTTCAGTTATCTGTGGTCAACCACAGTCTGATAATATTAAATAAAAAATTCCAGAGTTAAACAATTTATAAGTTTTAAATTGTGCACTCTTCTGAGTAGTGTGATGAAATCTCATGCTGTTCCATTCTGTCCTGCCTGGGATGTAAATCATCCCTGTGTCCAACAGATCCATGTTGTCTATGCTCCCCTCCCATTAGTCATATAGTATCGCAGTTCTTGTGTTCAAGTAACCCTTATTTTACTTCATGATGACCCCAAAGTGTACATAGTGATGCAGGCAATTCTGATATGCCAAAGAAGCTGGAAAGTGCTTCCTTTAAGTGAAAAGGTGAAAGTTCTTGACTTAATAAGGAAAGAAAAAAAATCATATGCCAAGGTTGCAAAGATCTACAGTAAGAATGAATCTTCTGTCTGTAGGGTTGTAAAGAAGGAAAAAGAAACTAGAATTAGTTTTGCTATCACTCTTCAGACTCAAAAGTCACAGCCACAGGGTATATGATAAGTGCTTAGTTAAGATGGAAAAGTCATTAAATTTGTGGGTGGAGGACAGAAATGGAAATGTGTTCACATTGATGGCAATCAGATTCGGTACTATCGAAGGTTTCTGGCATTCACTGGAGGTATTAGAACATAACCCCTGTGGATAAGGGGGTGGGGGCAGTGTAGTATTAATTGTGTCTAAAGATTATTGGGATTACAAATGAGTTTACATAAAACAAGTATATGCTAAGTGAGTTTAAAATATAGTGACAGGATGAGTATATATATGTATGGCTTGGCTTGCACAGGACAGTACTGGATTATACCGCCTTTTACTTTTAAGTGTCCAATTTGGAGGATAAATTGGTAAGCTCACTAGTTTCTGGGTCCTGATGGTACTGCTTGAGGCCCTGTGGTGCATCATCTCCACCCACAGGGCAACAGTTCCCGGTGCTTGGCACTAATGATCATAGTTCCCTGTCAAGCCAGTTTTTCTAACCCCAGGAAACACTTTCTCTCCATAGTCCTAACGGCTATCAAATGTGCGCTTCTCCCCTTCATGCTTTTCCGATACTTTGTTGACTGTGGAGAATTTATTCAGGCACCATTTCCAATTTATTTAATGTACAAAGACTTCATAGCTTTTCATTTTTCAGTGTTAGGCAGATTTCCTAAGTTCATCTAAGTTACTCTGCTCTTCAACCTCACAGGACTCATGGAATGCCAGTTAAAACACTTTGGCCTTTCTGGAAGTAATATGACTCTTTTCTAGTGTCAGGACCAGTTTGTAAAGAAACCACCTACCAGGGGGATTCCTAAGGGAACTTCGTAAAAGGCCAATAGCAAAGTAACCTTGGTTTTATATGCAAATTTAAATCAAACCTTAGTGAAAAGAAGTCTGTAGCAGGATAAGGTAGGGAAACCTTGGAACACCTGCTGGCACTGGTCAGCAAGAAGTCTTATGCTCTCAGCACATTTAATGGCCCTCCTCTTGTGTATCCCATTTGAAGAAACTTTTGACTAAGGGAGCAGAGGTGACTAGAGTAAGAAAAAGATATTCAGGAAACGTGTTAAGCTACAAAAGCAGCGCTAGTTAGTGATCTCAGTTGCTCATGCTGAGAGAAAGATGTTCAGCTTGAAGTCGTTCTGGGAAGTGCTCTTTCACCAAAGGGTCAACACCACTGGACTGGCAGGAGAGTCCATGGTCCAATAGGACTTTGATGCAGTCTAGTCCTGCACTCAGAGAGCTCTACACAAGTGCAGCTCAGAGCTTTTGACTCAAAGTAGCTGAATATAAGGAGCCAAGCATCTCCCTTTGAAAACACCTTCAGGTGTTCAGGGGAAATGGCTAACATTGTGAATGGAAGGGTAATATGGGGAAGACAGTTACTTGCAGAATCTTAGAGTTTTTGGTTTGCTTTTTGTTAAGTGAATTATTAAATGTCATATTATTATAAACTTGTATAAGTAATTAAATAAGTTAGATTTATATTAAGTATTCAATCTAGTAAGTTCTATTATTTTGGTACAAAAGCTTGTTTTTATCCTAAAAACTCTTAAGGAATGCTAACCTCTTACTTCAAACATAAAGTTTCTCTGCATATCTACATTTCAAGAACAACTTTTGGAGAGTCGAATCAGCCTTCTGGAGAAAATAATATGGGAATACAACTTATAAAATGATGAAGTTTAGAAAACAGACTTTGATGTAGCTAATGGAGGGATACTGGAGATAACTCCAGTATCTGTAAACTAAATAATGGCGTTTCAAGGGAAAAATATTCTGGAGTCTGATAGCAAAAGTTCTCTAAGTGAATAGAGGCGCTTGAGGTCATATACTGGTAGGGAAAGTCACAGGAAGAGATTCAGGGTCTTCAGGCACCTGAATGCCTAAAGAACATTTTCTCTTACCATAGGAGAATAAAACAGCTCAATGTTTTTATACCATGGGAGCCTTTAGACTCCATAGACTTCCTTTTGTTGATGGAACAGTTATAAACAAATAAATCCCAAGAATCACTTTTTGGGCAATTTGTTAAAGAGCACTTATCCTACTACTACTCTTCCCTGCTCCCTGAGATTCAGACACATTGGCCTGCTGGCTGTTCCCCCAATTCCTCAGACAGGCCCATGCTTCTGGCATCTGTCCACTTACTGTCCTCTCTAACTGTGATGCTTTCTTCCAGGACTCTGCACAGGAGGCCTCTTCAGGTCAGCTTCATCCTTGCCTTATCCAACATCCTACACAGATCCTATATAGAGCCACATTTAAAATTGCATCTCCCACCTCAGCTACTCTTTATCTTCTTGCTCAAGTTTATGCTTGCATAGCGTTTGTCATGATCATTGACATATTACATATTTATTCATTTATTTATCTATTTTCTTTCTTCCCACAAAAGAATGTAGGCTACATGAAATAAGGACGATTCAGACCTTTAAAACAAAGTCTGTTTGGGTGCAGTGGCTTATATCTATAATCCCAGCACTTTGGAAGGCTGAAGCAGGTGGAATGGTTGAGCTCAGGAGTTTCAGACAAGCCTGGGCAACATGGTGAAACCCCCATCTCTGTAAAAAACAGAAAAATTAGCTGGGCATGGTGGTGTGTGCCTATACTCCCAGCTACTTGTGGGGCTGAGGCAGGAGGATGGCTTGACCCTGGAGGGTCAAGGCTACAGTTTCTGCCACTGCACTCCAGCCTGGGTGACAAAGTGAGACGCTGCCCCCCCCCAAAAAATGTTACAGTGTTTTGCATTAAATAAAGTGGTTGATTTGGTTTCCAAATTGGACATTTGTTCAAAATGTAATCATTAGACCCCAAGGAATTAAGGACAAGAACATGTGATGTTACTTTGTTAAATTTTATACTACAAAAATGAGGGACAGTAGAAACTACCTTGAGATATATTTTCACAAAGAATTAAATTTGTTTGATCTGTTATTTAAGATGGTTTTAAGAGTTCCAAGGATGTGTACTAAGCATTGTATTTTGTGGCCACTAATGTAATTATGAATGCACAGTACATGTCAGTTTGATGCTATTTGTCTTTGTAGAACCTTCTGTGAAGTTGGATCCATGTGGTTGTTTTAAAAGTTCTTCATTTCACCTAATGCAGGTGACAAGATTACTCTTTAAAGATGATGACAATTGTAGAACAGCCCTGATGAGACTTTCTCAGTGTATGTATTAGTTGTTGGGTTGTGGAAGAAAAAAAGATCCTAAGGATAGAGCTTGTAGAACGTGCTGGAGTGTATTTTATGCACATTATCCTCTATTATCAGTCCCTTGGTGTTATAAGCTCTAAAAAGTCACAAAATTATCTATAAATTTAATGATTAAAGTGTGTTTTATACTGTCTTATATTGCAATGTTTGGAACAGAAATCAGAAATTTAATTAAAGTCATAAAATATAGAAAGATCCCATAGCAAAAATTATTTGTAACCTTAAAAATGGCTGTAAAATACATTTTAACAATTCCATAGTGGTCTGTTTACTAAAAAATATAAAATTAAAATAAAACTAGGGATTTTTGTATATCTTTTTTTGTCTCTAAAATTAATGGTTTGGGATTAAATTCACGGCTCCCATTTACCAAAAACTTACATTGACAATGCATTTACAAATGACTAATCACTTCCAGGGGATTTTGCTTATTTAACTCTTAGAGTACAAACTTATTTTAGGTTTGCCTCCATCTTCAAGGAAATTCCCATTCTTTGGAATATCTGTGTAACCCTAGGTAAGTCATGTAGTCTTTTAACTTCAGATTTGCATTTGTAAAATGGGGATAACAAAAGTACCTACGTAAGGATGGTTCATCGGAGTTTAAAAGGGTTAATGTATGCAAATCATTTAGTAAAATTTCTAGGGCATTGTAACTGCTTAGTGAGTATTAGTTTTTGTAGTAGTTAGAATAACAAACACTACTTGCTGTAATACAACCCCCAGATCTCAGTAGCTTATTGCAATGATGGTTTATTTATCAACCTTACATTGATCTGATGCCAGCCTGTTTTCCTGAGCACGTCTCTACAAGGTAGTGATTCAATGATTCAGTATCTTTCAATCTTTTGATTTTGCCATCTGTATAAGCTGGCCTCCATGTCACTGCAGAAATAGGAGAAAGGGTAGATAATTGAATAGGAAGTTTGGTGGCCAGACCTCAATGCGATATACTTTTCTCTACATCTCATTGGACAAAATCCATCAAAAGGACCTGAATAAACTGCAAAGGAGTTGGTGAATGCCCTCTTCCTCTGTGCCTAAGAAGAAATAGGACTGATGAACACATAAACATTCCTTGTCACACTCTTTGTTCCAGTTATTATTGCTGCATAACAAATTACTCCACACATAGTGGTATAAAACAACCATCAATGTATCATGCTCTCACATTCTATGGGTCAGGAATTTAGAGAGGGCACAAACTCTTTCTTGTGCATGTCTGACATCTGGACTAAGGAATAGAAGACTGAGGAAGGCAACATTTAGCCTCTTACGGGACTTGGCTTTCTCACAGCATGGTAGCCTCTGGATAGTTGGGCTTTTTATGTGACATTTCAGGGATCCAAGAATAAGTTACAGTTAACAAAGCACACGCCATATTGCCTTTTCTATCCTAACTTTGGAAATCTTAGAGTGTCACTTCTGTCATAGTCTTGGTTACAAGCAAGTTAAGAGCCTCCCAGATTCAAAGGAGAGGAGACACGAACCCCATCTTTCAATGGAAAGAGCGTAAAGGTCAAAAGGAGCATGTGAGATGAGAAATAATATTGTATCCATCTTTAGAAAATACAGTTACCCACTTATGTCATCCTGCTCTTATTATCATAGTCATCATCATCATTATCATCATCATCATCATCATTTTCAACAATAACAGTTATTTTTAACATTAGTTATGTGACCATAAGTCAATTTAAACCATCTTTTGCTTATTAATTAGTAAAATACACCAATCCAAAGAGTCTTAAATCACTTCAGATAATCATTTGTTTAATGACAGGTAAATATTTAGAGGTATAATTAGTCAAATATTTTAGTGAATAGAACATTAAATTGCCATATTTTGATGTCTTTTATAAATATAGATGCTGCCAATTTAAGATATTAAGCTATACACAATCTTTTTGATACCCTCTCCTAAAAAAAAACCCTTTGAAATAATAATAGCTAGAAAGTATAAAACAGAACAAAAGTCTTGAGGAGGGTATGTGGAATGTGAGATTATCATGAACATGGGAAACATAAAATGAAGAAGACATCATATTGAGAAGTAATTTTCTATCCTGTACAGGATACAGACAATCACTTGAAAAATGGCTGAGTATTTTCTATCTTTTAATCACTGTGCTAGGTTTTAAGAATGCAGACATGGGTGAGTCATGATCTTTGCTATCAAGTAATTGGCATTCTCATAGAATAAAGAAGTACATAAGAAATGACAGGAATACATTGTGATAAGTAATATAATGGAAGCACATGGAATCATGTTTTAAAATACCGAGGCTTTAAATTCTGCCATGGAGAAAATTATGCAAAGATGTAGCCATTTGTTGACATTCCAGTTGGGCTTTGATGAATGAGTCAGAGTTGGGTAGTTGGAATTGTGGCTTAGCACATTTGCAAGGATACAGAGGTAAAGACAGGAGAAAGAACTACAATTCAGTGAAGGGTACCTGGACCCCAGTGTACAAGTGGAGGAGGAGTAGAAACATAAGCAGAGTTCAAATTTTTAAGAGTCTTCATGCATGTCAAAGAAACATGACCTTGCTAAATGGCAAGAGGAACAGAATTACAAGGCTTGGTATAGAGTGTTCAAAATTCATCCTGTATGGTTGGGATGGCAGCATAGTCATCCCTTTCAGTTCCTCAGTCACCTGCCTTAAGCTGCCTAATATTTAAAAATTGAGATTCTTTAAGCAAGAGAGAAGGGATAAGAAGTTATTGAGTAAACGACAAACAATCTATTACAATATATTTACTACTAAAGGAGGATAGAAATTTCAATCAAATACTAATTATACCATTTATGCCTCACTAAATGTACTGATCAAATGTAACTTTCAGGGATTTCTCTTTCTCAGGATATGGAACCTCTTTAAAAGTGACTTCAGAAGAGTGATACAGATAATACTAATAATGATACTAACAATAATAATATAAAAAAAAGTGAAGCTTGTATTTGGAACAAGTGTTTTTGTATTTGCAATGAGCTGAAGCCAAGCATATGTCAAAAGTATTTCTAACCATTTAAAATCTCAGAGGAGATTTAGGAAATCAGACTGGCAGTCAGGCATGTTCACCACTAGAGCAGCCAAGGTGAAGGGACTGAAGTGCTGTCTCACCAGTTTCAGGGACTCATTGAGTCTGTTCCAGGGTATAACATGTCTCTGATTACAGAAAATGTTGGTGTTAAATTGACAGAAGTAATTGCTAATCAAAATGCAAGTGGGAGATGTAAATGCAAAAACATATGAACTCACCAATTAATGCACAGAGAATCATTTTCTCCTTCAAATGCCTTATTTATTAAATCTGTAGCCTTACATTTAGCTTCAAAAGAACCACATCAATCAGAGAAGGCTGAAAGACAGTGTGTTAGGCTGTGGTGAGCACAGGATTAGAAATCAGAAGACCTTGATCCTGGTCTCAGCTACGTGCTATAGCAGCTCTGGAGTGCTGGGTTTCTCCCTTTGATGCATTGTTACATGGTGTTCTAATATATAAGGGAGGGGATTATCACACTTGCCTTGCTTATGGCACATTTTCAGGGCCCCTTCCTTCCTTCTTTCCTTCCTTCTTTCTTTCCTTCCTTCCTTCCTTCCTCCCTCTCTTTCTCTCCCCCCCACTCCCTTCCTCTCTCTCTTTTCCCTTCTTTTCCTCCCTCCCTCTCTCCCTCCTTCCTTTCTTTTTCTTTTATCCATTTATTGTCTTTTTATTCACTTATTTTGTTGTTTTATTGAGTACGTACTACGTGCCAATAAATCTATTGAACGCTTAGCCATATGGAGATAGATAAGACAGATAAGATTTCCATTTTCATGGAGTTTACATTTTTGTGGAAAGAGACAGGGAGTAAAGAAAGATATGGATAAAGTAGTTATGATGAGTGATAGGAAGGAAGTAGGATGATATGATGAAAAGAAAATTGGCCTAAGAGATAAATCACTTTCAGTCAAAGCAGTCTCTTCCACTCTAAGGAGACCGAATTTTAGTCAGTTAATAAGAATAAGAGTGTGGCAGCAATTTTAAAACACTGAAGGTATGTTTCAGGCAGAGAAGAGTAATTGCAAAGATGCTAAAATTTGGAAATGCTTGTTATACCTAAAGAACAGGAAGGAGGCACTGTTTCTAAAAGTTACTGAATGGAGGAGTAGAGTGGTAAGAGTTTAGAAAGGAAGACAGACAATAAGTTATTTTGACATTTTCATACATGCTAGGCTGTTTGAATTTTGTTCCAAAGCATTGATAACTATTGAAATAGCTTTAACAGGGGATGGGCATGATCCAACTTGCATTTTAAGAAGTTTCCTCTTGATTTTGTTGAATGTTGACTTCCCAAAAGACTTCCAAAAGTATGTTGATCAAGCAATACTACCACTAAGACTTAGTGCGATAAAGGAGAATACCACCTTGAAGGGAGTTACCTACATCCATGTAGCTAATTAATGTCAAAGCTGGGATTAGAATTCAGGTCTCCTGACTCCAAATTCAGTGTACTTTTGGTGTTATCACAACTAAGTAACCATAATAGGTTTGTTGGCAAATGTGTGGATAACTCAAGGTGGGGAAATTAGAGAAGCATTTTAAGGCCTGTGCTGAGTGATTTTAAAGTGTATCTTGCAAGAGAGAGAACTGGTTGGATTGTGGTGATAAGTAGATTTGGATGAGTGGACAAAATGAATTGAAGGTTTGGTAGTAAATCTTAATGAGCTTATTAGTCTTGGTAATTGGTCAGTTTAACTGTTTCAGTTTTATCTTCTAGGAGCAGGTATTTCCTGGAAAAAGCAGCTAAGTGTTGTTTTGCTTGATCTTAGTATTATTAACACAGGAACAGGAAGGTCTGCCCAGTTCCTGTCCCTGTGGGACAGAGGATTATGTCATTTTCATTTCTCACCAATCCATAGGAAGTATGTTATTGGAAATGGAGGATGCGCAAGAATAGATGTGAGGATACCAGATATGAGTCTGTTGTACTTCTCCAGGCAATAGGTAATGTTTCCATAGACTAGAGCTGCACTGTCCGTTATAGTAGTTACATGTGACTATTGAGCACTTGAACTTTGGCTATGTGAAATGAGATGTGCCATGTAAATGTATGACACACAACAAATTTTGAAAATTTATCAAGGAAAAATGACATAAAATATCTCATATATATTTATATTTTACATTGCAAATTAATGTCAGTAATGTATTTTAACCAAATATATCCAAAATATTATCACTTTGACTTGTACAAATTATTTTTAATGTGACTAGTAGCAAGTTAAAAATTACATATGTTGCTTGCATTGTATTTATATTAGTAATGCACTAGAGAGTTGCAGAAGAGGTAGACAAATTCAAAACATATTTTGGAGGTAAAATTGACTGAAATTGCTGGGAATGAATGCGGGATTGAAGGAAATTGGGAAACAAATGTGGCTTTGGGGTTTCTTGTTTTGGGGCATTGTGTGTGTGTGAAAGTAACTTACAGAGTTAAGGAAGACTTGGAGGAATCAGTTTCGGGTAGAAGTCTGATTCCAATTTAGTGGCCTTTGGACATTGAATTTGCTCATTTTATAGTTATATCAGTCATTGGGTATATGATTTTGGAACTTAGAGCATAAGTTTGACCTATGATAGGAATTGATTTTTTCTTAGGATGTAATAATATATAGACAGGGTATATTAGAGCAGAAAACATGATATAGAAGCAAACACATTTAGAATTCATGTTGAAGAGGAGGTGCTAACAAAGGAGATTGGAAAGAAATAACTGGGAAAGATAGAAAACCGAGAAACTGCTGTCTCAGAAACTAAGGCAAGTGTATATAAATTGTGTACAATATAACTTAGAAGACTTAAAAAGATAACAAGAAAATATGTTCATTGCATCTGGGAATATAGATGATCAAATAGGTAATGTATGTTTAGATATTCAGTGAATTGGTGTCAGGGTTTCCTGGAATTGATGACTAAAGCTGTAGCTGGCAAAAAGAGCTAAACACTCTAGTTGCAGGTTGAGAAAACTTCCAGCCTGTGAGGACCAGCATACTTCCATTGGGCTTAGATATAATGAGAGGATTTGGGACAGAGAGAGAGGATTAGACTTTTCCAAAATGTGCAGTGTTTAGAGAGGTTAAGCTGTTCTCTCCTTTCCCTTTGGGTTACTTTATGTTGTCCTTACAATATAATAAAGGAAAACAAAAGATATTCTGATACCCTGACAATGACTGAACCCACATTCTGTAAAGTGGTCTCTTTATACTTTATATAGGCATAAAGTGACACAATTGTAAACAGTATAGATAGTGTTATGATAAGAACTTCTAGTTGTTAATGACTCTTAGTGTGTCTCAAATCTAGCCCAGTCTTTTGTTGTTGTTGAAATATGTTATATTTTCTTGGAAAACCTCTTCTTTCTTATATCCTTATGAATATCTGCAGGTAGCCATTAGTCTTTGCCTTGTGCCTTTCTGAAAATATTTTCTTTAGATTTTTTTGGAGAGACTTGCTTTCTTCCAACATGCTCTGCAGAATGCTTCCCCCTGCTGTGTACTGTTACCCCCAATGATGGCTTTTGCCTAGCTCTCTCAGTTCTTTCTCTAATGTAAAGACAGCTCTACCTGTGTTTCCTCTTCCAACCATATGTCTATTATCATAATTAGTTTTCTTATCATAGATTCAATGAGAATAATAGTTTCAAATCACTTTGAGAAGAAAGTATTTCTGCTTGGGTCACAGCTTAAACAGATTCAGCCACGGTCTACTTCAAGGCATTTCCTGTGTGAGGCTAATGAACCTTCCTCCACTTCAGTCGTCTCTCCTGTTTATAACTTTATGTCCAGTATGTGGTAGATTACAAAGTCACATTGAAAAAAACCCTTATATACATAAAATAAATATCAGTTAATAAAAGTGTTTAAAATAATATTCCTATTATAAGAATAATACACTCTTGTTATACCAAATTAAATAATATAGGATAGTTTATGGTACAAATTTTAGCCTGACTACCCATCTAGCTCAGATTTTTCTCTTTCAGGGCTAATTCCTTCTCAATAATTTTGTATGTATCCTTTAATATCACTTTCTACATAAATCATATTCATTTATGTATATGTATCTTTGGTTTTGCAAAAAAAAAAAAAAAGACTATTCTGTGGCTGTTGTTATAAAACTTGATTTGATTTTTATAATTTTACAATAAGTCATATATTAAGTTCTCTTAGTTAAACCCCAAATAAAAGTTACTGTGGATCCATACCAACTACTGTTGACACAGTTCCTTCTTGTAAGCTTCTCCTTAGGTAGGCAAAACATGAAAGAATAAAGGGGAAAGACAAAGGCAACACACCAGAAAAAAATGAAAACAAATAGTTATTTGAAGGTTTAGATTTAAAAATATGGAAAAACCAATATAATTTTATTAATGGAACACTGTGATGCTGCAAAAGTTGAATCATCAAACCATGAAATAATAGTGCTAATTTGAGGGAAAAATTGCCTGTCTCAAAATCCTTGGAGGGCTTTCAGGCCTTCAGAAGTGAAGTGAGTTACCTACATCCACGTAGCTAATTAATGTCAAAGCTAGGATTAGAATTCAGGTCTCCTGATTCCAAATTCAGTGTACTTTTGATGTTATCACAACCAAGTAACCACAATAGGTTTTTTTGCCCAATATGTGCAAAAAGTCAATATGCTGAGACACGAGGTTGCAGCAGAGAAAGAGGTTTAATGGTTGGGCCATCAAAGGAGAAGATGGGAAGGAACCTCAAATCCATCTCCCCAGGTAGTTTGGGGCTTGGTTTTTAAGGGTTTTGGAGTGGGTCAAAGTGTGGACATTGTTACTTGGTGGAAGAGTACGGGGGAAGTCATAGGATGGGGAGAGGAAGAAACCATCTCATGTTTATTCTGTTCCTCTGTGGGGGTCTTCAAAATGGTTGTCATCAGCTGTTTCGCTGGAATTGGGGATCTGAAGAACATCTTTAAGCAATTCTTAAAGAAAAGCCTTATGATTCTGATGTCAGAGATTCTATCTATAAGAACAGTGGGAATGGGGTTACAAATATTCAGGATCTAGTGACTTTCGGTTACAAGGAAGTGGGTCAAAGTGCAGCCTGATTCATACTTACTTATAGCCATATTTCTCTCCAGAATTCTTGTTAACCCCTGAGAATGCCTTCAACCGTAGGTTCATACTAACAGAAAGACAAGCAAAACACATTATATTAATTAAACACAATTGCAATACAATGTGTTTAATACAACATATTTTATTAATTAAATGCAATTTGAAAAATATTACTTAAAGAATTGCATTTGAAATCATTGGCTAAGAATAGGAATATAACATAAGAACTGGAAAAAGAGACAAGTGACAAGTAGCTTGGAGGGAAGGTCAAATTAGTTTCTCTGTAAAAGAAGATGAGGTACGAAGAGCAAGTGAAATAATTTAAATGTATTGAATTGACTTAAGAAGTGAAGCAAAGAGAAAATGCTCTTCAGTTTAAAATAAAATTCCCAACAGAAGCTGAGAAGATCAAGTAAAGGTAAAAGTTATACCCTTGAGCTGCTAATAATGAAATCTAGCCTGAGGGAAGGAAGAGAGCACTACCTGACAGGAACTTCACATACATTCTCTCATTTTACCTTAAAGCAACCCTTGAGGAAGGGACTTGGAAAACCATTTTATGGATAGGAAAGGAAACAAATAACTTAAAATTACTCTCCCAAAGTTACTCTGATAGACACTGTTCCAACAGGGTGAAGACTCAGGTACTTTTTTGTCTTGGCCGCAAAGTCTGTCTTCATTGTGCCCCACGTACTGCCTATATTAATCAGGAAGGTGAAATGATCTCTATGTTAGATCTAGAGTTTCTGAATATGGAAGTGTGAGAGATTAATTTCAATATATATGAGCTATCCTTAAAATTTTGAAAATATAATTAAATCCAATTATAAAGATAAGATTAAGAAAAAATGATGGTTTGTAGGACATTGCATTCACTTTTACAAGTATTCTATAAGTAGAAACTTCCTGTCATTTACCTGTTCTGCTTTTTCCTGCTTTAACTCTGTTTGTTTAAAGCTTGAAGAAATTTGAGTAGGTAAGACATAGGAATTAATAGTGTAGGGACCAAAGGGAAAACTTCCCTTTTGTCCTCTGAAGGTTTACTGAAAAATCAACTGACAAATGGCGAATTAATTGGAGAAAGGGCATACAGATTTGTTAATGTGTACACAGTGAGAATCACGGAGTGATTACCTATCCCCCAAATGGGGTTTAGAAGCTTATATATCATCTTTTGAGGGTACAGAAACAATGGGAACTTAGGTCTTGGCAAAACAGGTTATAGGAGGGAGGAGAAGAGGAATTCTGTTGACAGGCAATAAATGACAACTAGGGAGAATGAATGGATTGGAGGGCAGAGACGATTAACTTTAAGATATTTCTCCTTGGAATGTGAATGAGCCTGAGAGACAGACATTATCTTGTGAAAGGGTCTATTCAAGTGTGGTTACATTTTTGGCCTTCTTTTCTGTAATAGGTAATGAGTTAATAGTAAGGAGAAGAATAAACAGTTGTTCTCCTGGTGGATCAGTACTTTAGGCAGATAAAGGGACTTCAGGCAACAACTCATCCTGTGCTTTGGGAGAGACAATGGGAAAGTGAGAGGTCAGAGAGACCTTGAGGTTTCTTCAGTTCAGCATATCAAGCATGTATTTTGGGGTATCAGTTCCTAAGCCCCAACAATAGCCAAGGAAAAAAGCAAAGCCTGAAAAGTTGCTTTTTATTAAGGTTTCTAATTGCAGCTCAATTCCTTCATTTACACTCTGATTTTGCAGGTGGGCCCCAATATAGAGAGTTGGAGTCAACATGGGTTAGAAATAGACTCTATCATAGAACTTGTCTATTTTCCCACAATTCTGATAATATTTTACACAAATACGGACATGCTTTGCAGTCAGTTATGTAATAGTCAATATAGTGAGACATTGGAGATTGCAGCAGAGAAAGTGTTTAATAATCTTAGGATAGCCACAGGAGGAGATGAGAGGAAACCTCAAATCCTATTCTCTAAAGAATCTGGAGCTAGGTATCTAGGGTTTGAAGTAGGCTGAGGTGTGGGAATCATTGAGTAGTTGAAGAGTGCAGGGTGAATGTATGTACTTTTGATAATAGGGAAGTTGAATTACTTCTAAATTCCTCAGATAAGAAGTTTTGCCTCTGGATGGCCTGCTTGATAGTCTCCAGGTGATCTTTCCTCTCCTCATTTTCTTCCTGAAAATATCTTGGTCAAATCTTTGACCCTTTGTGTTCCCCCATGCTCATGTCTACCTGCTGCCTATTACAGTCTCAAGAAACAGAAAACAGCACAGTGAAGAGGGGCCCCAGGTCTGTCTGGTTACTTCCTGTTGAAAGGGGATAGTGAGTGGATAAGTTGTATTTTTCCTTTTCTCTCTGTTGTCATGAAGGGAATGAGGATCATGAAAAACTTGTTCATGGGGAGAAGAAAGGATTCCATTAAGAGGCCCCATGTAAATGGAATTTGCTATTGCAGGCCGATATTGGGATTTCATAGTCATCTGTTGGTGGAATCGTAACCTGGATGATATAAACTTAATGAGAGCATTAAAAAGGCAGAGACCAAAGATTAAAAGAAGAATAACAAGGAATAAAAGTCCAAGTAATAGGAGAAGCCAAGTGATTTTTAGAAACCAATCAGTAGACGTTTTGGCCCAGTTGTGGTTACTTTAGGAAAGTGTGAATAGCCATGTGGCTTGTTTGAAAATTTTTTTGGACATTAGTTTTCACTTCTGTTTTTCTGCATTCCTGTACAGAAAAGAGAAGTGGAAGATGTTTTATTAATGATAGCACAGACTCCTTTTCAGCTAGGGGGTAATTAGCAGTGAAGCAAAGCCATAAGATCCCAGGAGGGGTAAAATATTTTTAAGGTTTCTTAGACTAAGAGGGCCACCACTGCTAAGGCTCTTAAGCTGGGAGGTGGGGAGGGATTCCTAGGATACTAGGTCTAAATATGCTGTAGAGTGCTTAGAGGGCCATAGATATTAGGCTCACTCTCAAAACTATCCCCCTTCATTTGTGTATATAAAAAAAGAAAGGCTTAGTCAGATCAGGTAGGGCTAAGGCTGGGGCTGAGATTAAAGCCTGTTTTTAAAGTGTTTAGAGCATGCTTCACATTATTAGTCCAGGATAGAGGTTGTTCCTCAGTTCCCTGGAGGGCTTCATATAAAGGTTTTCCTTTTAATCCAAAGGAAGGAATCCATATTCTGTAAAACCCAGCCATACCCAAAAAGGACAGAAGCTGTTGTTTAGTTCCTGGAGTTGTCGTGTTTAAGATAAGATCTTTAGGAGTGCTAGAGAGGCTCTTTGTACCGAGGGTTAAAATAAGGCCCCAAAAGTGAATGCTTTGTGTGAATATTTGTACCTTAGAAGGAGATACTTTGTACCCACAGTCAGCAAGTTTGTTTAGTACTAATACTGTATTTTTGTCTAAAACAGCCTTGTTAGGACTACAGATTAGTAGGTTATCCACATAATGGAGTAGATTGCTGTCTTGGAGAAGCTGCAGGGTAGACAGGTTTCTAGCTAGGGCCTGTCCAAAAAGGTGGAGGCTATCTCTGATTCCCTGGGGCAGAATTGTTCAAATTAAGTTATTTGCCATTCAAAAGCAAACAAAAATTGGCTATCTGATTGTACAGGAATGCAGAAAAAGACATCCTTAAGATCAAGTACAGTAAACTAAGCTGTGGTGGAGAGAGTCTGTCCAAAAAGGGTATGTGTGGTTGGGACAATAGGATGAATCAGAATAACAGCTTCATTAATAATTCTAAGGTTTGTGCTAGCTGATAGGAGCCATCTGGTTCCTTTACAGCTAAAATGAGAGAGTTGCAAGGTCAGTTGCATGGGTGCAATAATCTATGGGTTAAAAATTTTGTTGTTAGGGACTGTAACCCTTTTCATGCTTCTGGTTTCAAGAGGCATCAGGGAGTCTGAAGAACTTATTGGGAATCTTAAGTTGAATGAATGCAAGAGCGGCTGATATTGATTGACCAAGAAGCGAAGTATTCCAAACTTCAAGTGGCACTTGTTTTAGAGTTTGAGGTTATATAGACTGCAGTTGCTCTTTTAGTGAAGTGTGAGTTGATACAGCTGGAAGGTGAGGGCTTCACTGTAAATTAGCATGTAATTTTGTGTTAAGTCATGGCCTAATAATGGAACAGAGCAGCTTGGCATGACTAAAAGGAATGAGGAAAGGAATAGCCTTCCATTTTACAAGGGAGTGGCAGTGTAAAACAGCCTCCTTGGGGTTTTCCATCAATACCTGTGAGAAAAATGGAGGACTGGCACATTGGGCCATAGTAAATGTTTAAAGATGAATAACTGGCCCCTGTATCTATGAAGAGCATTATCTCTTGTTCAGCCACAATCAGATTTACTCTAGGCTTATCCATAGAGATGGAAAAGATAGGGGCTGGATGGCCTCAAGGCCCCGTCAGTCATCTAGAGGACGAATTTCAGAGGCTTGATTATAATCCAGGAATAGAGTTAGAAGAGCTTGGCCTTGACATTGCCCTCGTCCCCATTCTGCAGGACTCCCTTGTTAGGTAGGTTGATAAGGTTGTAGCTGTGACAGCTCAGAAGGAAGAGGTGCCCCACCTCATGAGGGAGAGAGAGACACTCGCTCTTCCGATGACCTTCTTATTTCTAGTGAGGACAGGCTTCCAGGGTTGGCTTGTAACCTGGAGGTTAGGAACCTTTTCTACTCTAGTGTCTTGGATTTCTGCAGCAACAACAGGTCCCCATTCTGTTAGTAGCATAGGGATGAGCCCTGGGGTTATTAGTTAATGAAAAAGAGTGTGCCAGTGCTGTCGCCATGTAATTAGGTTGGCGATGGTATTTTTTCTCCTCCAATTTACCCCCTTTTTTTTTTTTGAGACAATGTCTCACTCTTGTTGCCCAGGCCGGAGTGCAATGGCACAATTTCAGCTCACTACAACCTCTGCCTCCCGGGTTCAAGCAATTCTCCTGCCTCAGCCTCCCAAGTAGCTGGGATTACAGGCATGCGCCACCACGCCCGGCTAATTTTTGTATTTTTTAGTAGAGATAGGGTTTCTCCATGTTGGCCAGGCTGGTCTTGGACTCCCAAACTCAGGTTATCAACCCGCCTCGGCCTCCCAAAGTGCTGGCATTACAGGCATGAGCCACCGCGCCCCACCACCTTTTTTATTTTTGATATTTCCTTCCAATTATTGAAAACTGGAAAGGCTGCGTTTAATAAAGTAGGAAAAGGAGTTTGTGGGTCTTGCTCTAATTTTTGGAGTTTTTGTCTGATGTCTTTGGATGCCTGACTTAGAAAGTGTACGGCCAGAATGGATTGGCCTGCAGGGCTTTGGGGGTCTAAATTTGTATATTTTTGCATAGTGTCCAGCAGTCTAGCTTGTAAAAGGGCAGGATTCTCAGATGGCTCCTAACTGACTTCTCATAATTTAGAAAAATTAACAGGTTTTATTACGGTCTTTTTCATTCCTTCCAACAAACAAGTTATTATATAATCTCACCTGCCCCTGCCTCTGTCTGAGCCAACATTGGCGGCCTGGTGTTGCCAATTGGGTTCTGTGTCAGGGACAGTTTCTTCCCTGGCTATATTATCATCAGGATTACGAGCATGAGTTTCATCCACTCATGCTCAAACTAAAGGCATGATTTTTCTTCGCGGGAACATCAACTAGTTAATACCACAAATATATCTTGCCAGGTTAAA
Organism: Pongo abelii; assembly: GCF_028885655.2. Lineage (NCBI taxonomy): Eukaryota > Metazoa > Chordata > Mammalia > Primates > Hominidae > Pongo > Pongo abelii. The sequence goes on from NC_071993.2 coordinate 77,957,533, forward strand.
ACAAAGGAAATAGTTAGGGCCTGAAATTCTTGAATTAACTTAGAGTGCTCCTGGCTAAATGAACGCAACTGGGATGGAATTTGCAAAAGATCCAATATTGGAAAGGGGCATGAACTCGAATTTTTCCCAAATCTTCGTTTGCCACCTTGTGGACAAGCAAAACATTTTGGGGGGTTTCTGAGGACTCTGTACTAGTGGCTTATGTAACTCCTGTGCAAGTATATGAGGAGGATAAAGTATCTGTTTATAGGGAGAGGGTGATGATTGGGGGATGAAGCAGATGGAAAGGGTGTAGGTAAAGTGGGAGCAGGCTGAGGAGAGTGTGACAGGCAAATGGAAGGATCATCTAAGACATCAGAATCGGGTAGAGAAGAAGTTCTTTGGAAGAGTATGCAACAATTTTTATGTAATTTTAGGTGTCAGATAAAGCCCAAAAGACCTGAACATATGGGGTCTCTGCATATAAAAGTTTAAAGAGTTTGTGGGTCAAAATGGGACCACTTTATAAGAATGCAACCCAAGGGCAAATTGGATAGAACTGAAGAATGAGTTGAACCCATGTTGGGTTTAGATACAGCACTATAAGATCCCTGAGGTGTCTGCGAGGGATTTTGACCTCCCTTTTCCCTTTGCTTACTCTATTTGGGGGTGCCTACCATGGATAAAGGGCCTGCCCTTGCCTGGATGAGCAGTCTAGGCCTGCCCTTGTTTGAGTGGTCAGCTCAAACCTAATGTGAAGGAGAACTTGTCCATGACTTGCGATGTGAAGTCTGTGACAAAGTTGAATTCAAAATGGGGTCCACAACCAGTAGACTGTGTCTGTGCAGAGTTGATTTTGCTGCTGCTCATTTCCAAGGTACGGTTTACAGTGTTAAAGTGAAAGTGGACTTGCCACCCTTGGAAGGGGGCAATAGTAAATTTGCTTTTTTGTCTTGGCCTTTGGATAATACCAAGGAGTGCCCTCAGCCAGAAACCCTCAATTGCCAAAGAGTACTTAAGCTGGTTCACTGGTAATCCAAAAATGGAAAAGAACCCTTGCCAGTTTCTCGGCCCCAAGGGCAGAGACAGACAGATACTCCTTCTCTAGGGCTTCAGGATCCCACTGAAGAATGGCCTCGGCCAAAGACCATTGGTTTCTAAGAGTAAAGTACCAGACTGTTGAGGGAAGCAGAGAGAAAAAAGAAGGGAGAAATCCCAGTAAAGTCCCAGTATGAGTCAACGAGATGCCCGGCAGTGTGTCAGAGCCCCAGCATCAGAAAGTGGTCGACTCTCAGTTTGGCAAGAATAATTTATTGACAACAGTATAGGTTTGAAAAGGAAGGTTTTATTAGATAGAAAGCATGCTGCAGAAGAGTACAGCAAGGTACCTCAGCAAGAGAGGACTGAGTGTGAAGCGGTGGATTTTCCTTGGAGGTTTTTATGGACTTTAAAGTGGGAGCTTAAGGGTAATTTGAACCGTATTAGCCATGTAGGTCATGAGGAATGATTACATTTGTAGATATTTTGGTGCCTTGATGTCAGCAAGGGTTGCACAATGAGTTTCAATATGCATACATTCCAGAGATCTATAGAAATTCTAGTTACTTACAAAGTTTTGGGAAAAGAGCTTAGTACCAGATGCATGCTTTTGATAATAGGGAAGTCAAATTACTTCTAAATTCCTCAGATAAGGAGTTTTGCCTCTGGATGGCCTGCTTGATGGTCACTAGGTAATTTTCCTCGAGCAAGATGCCTTCATCCCTCAGGGAGTGTATTTAGTAGTGTTGTCTATCTTGGGAGGTAAGATTGCTGAGAAAAGTCTCAGGGAATAGGCTTTCTTGGACTATATAGGGAAAGCAGAGAAGGCATCTGAGGCTCCACATCGTCTTCCAAGATGAGCACTTTCAGTGGGTAATACCAAAATCCAAGTGGGAGGCAAGGCCTATAACCACAGACTGTCATCATTTGAGTGATATTTTGTCATCTATGCTGAAATCCTTCTTTTTTCCTCTTGCAACCATCAGAGATAGTTGCCCACATAGTCCCTGGAATATGCACAAGGGACTCTCTGATATCTCTAGATTTTGTTCCTTTCTGTTGGAATCACTATAAGGTCAAGTTCCTTTTTAATAATTCATGACACTTATTAACCTCCCACCCATCCAAAAAGCAAAAGAAACACACAGACACACAACGTGCACACACACAGAAACACACATACATACACCACAAACAAATATCTTGAACACCTAAAAAATGCAAAACTATTGTGAAAGAAACCTTCATAGCACCAGTACTGTGGTGCACACAGTTTAACCAGTTTGAGGTGCCTGCCTGCTACTGAGATACAGCAGTGAACTCTTCTACCGTTTCAATGAGATATCCTTCTGAGTTCTCACAGGCTATTTAACTTCCATCTAAGTCTATAATTGGAGAGTGTAGGTAAATGGAGTTAGAAGGAGTCCAGTGGCCATACAGAAGCTTGTGGTATAGTAAAATGAACCTTGAGATCTAATTAGAACATATGATCAAAGCTTGAAAAAAAGAGGGAGGGTGAAAAAACAAAGAAGAGGCCTGCAGGAGCCTTTTGAAGAGATGTATTGTCTTTCTGCATCTGCTTGGCCATTACATAGAATATTAATGTGCATTTGCACTTGGTGGTAATGATAGGGGTGTTGACATAGTTGATCAAAATTGTTCCACCAACTATGATGATGGATTGCTCCTGTCAGGACAGCCAGTTAGAAATGTCTACATCAGATGACAAAGGGAAAAATGTATCATTGATTTGAATCCAGATAATAATCTCGTCTGAAAGAAGACATGTCGCTCTTTAGACAGCAGGATAAAAAGTATGTTCTAAATGAGTAGAAATAATGGTGAAAAGAACTTTAGTCTGTGTGCAATCCACTGACTACCCTCCCTTACCCCTTTCAACTGAGACTTCAGGCAAATTACGTAAACACTTTGTATTTTCAGCTAGAAAATGCATACCTCTCTATCTCCCAAAAAGTTGTTCTCAGATTAAATAAAGATAATAAATATGAAAACAATTTAAAACAAAAATGCAAACTTAAAGGAATGTTAATATTTACCTTATGGCTGGAGCCAGAAATGTGGCCATCATCCTCTGATGGTTCCTTTTCAAATTATTCACCAAGTCCTTCCACCTCTTGACACTCAGTCATTTTGTCATTCCACTAGGCCCGCTTTACTTTATCTATAATAATTTTTATTCATTCTTGGTTCTTTGTTTGGATGCCACTTTCTTCTGCAAGAATTTTCTAAACCCAGTTTATGAATTAGGTATTCCCATATATTCACATAACACCACATACCTGCACATGATAGCATTGATTACAATGTTTATCATATTTTCTGCTGGAATTTAAGGTCCAGAGGAAACCACAGCCATGACTTTAAATCTCTTTTCTTCACTTCAGCATTATAAGACTTGACACATAGTAAATAATTAGCAGCTAGTTGTTGACTAAATAAATGCATAATTGTCTTGCTCTGAAATTAAAAATGAGAAAGAAATATAAGCAAATGTTGATTAAAAGTAATTATTTTAATTAGAAATTGACTAAAATATTTAAACATTTGATGCCTAGGCAAATAAACTTGAAAATAAGTTCTCTTCCTGAGAGGAGCAAGAGTCAGCTAAAAGAAAAAAAGAAAAAGAAAACAAAACATACATTGTCAAGCTAAGAGGCTGTATCTGATACTTTGTTTAACCATCATAGAAACATTTGGGCAATGTAAATAATATACATATCACTGTCTTTTTTACTCTCATCAACACTGCATTCTTTTCAAAGTTGCCCTTAATATATATTAAAACTTGACATATGTCTCGAAGAAGTGACTCCGTGAGATTGAATTGATGGTTTTCATATTTCATAGACTGATCTTAATAATGGTTAAGAGTATGGTCTCTAGATCAAACTGCCTGGAGTTTAAATCCTGGTTCCACCACTTAGTAGTTGTATTATGTTAGGCAAGTTGCTTAAACTCTCTGTAAGTGTTTCCTCATTTGCAAAATGGGGATGATAAATCTCCCACTGAGGATTAAATGCTCCAATGCAAGTTAAGCTCTTGGAACTCTGGCACAAAGTAAATACTTAACAGTTATTATCTTATTATTTGAACAATGTTGATATTTCTAATTTCTGAGCTATCATGTTAAATAGTGTTATTAGCATTTCTTACGTTCTAAAACCATTTTGATATAATGAAATATCATGAAACATTTATTATATAGCTGTAATATTATTATATGAGCCATATTACTATTGATATTTTCCTATTTTGTTTCAATTTGGCCTTGTGGAAATATTGGAATTTCTGGATTATGAGAGGTTGGCTCAGTGGATTTTACTCTACTATAGTTGTCTTGGTAGAAATATTCAATATTTTGATGCCAATTTAGCTATGAATAACCTATAAAAATGTAAGTCCAATCTAATTTTCAAGGAGGAATTTTTGGAAACTGATAAAATGACTAAAATTCCATCCTAACAAAGCAAAATCACCAAACATCTAAGAAAATTCAGAAAGTAAAGAATATGAGAGGCATTGTCAAGTATCAGATTTTTTTTTAATTTCAAAGGTATAATCTTAATCATTTGGTATTGCTTCATGAATACAAAGACTGATCAGTGTAAGAAAAGAGATGTCTATGGAAGAGACACTAATAAATGAATGTCTTAGGGCAGGCCACACAAGATGGCTGCTTACTACAATACTCTTTCTGGAGAGCCTCTATGTGCATGACATTTTCGGTTTCCTTCTAAGAGGTTCCTGGTGCACGGATCACTGTGTTTAGTTCCATGTGGTTCTGCAAGCGGAGCCAGGGATTATTGGAGCAGGAATCACCTCTCATTCAGTCAATCATCTGGAATAATCAATGGTCTACAAGGCAGGACAATATGAGAGTTATAGAACATACAGTACTAACATTCTCCACTTAATATGGTAACTAGTCAATTCAATCAGCTCCTCTGATGGTCTATGTGACACTCTAGAAAAGGGCCACATAGAAATAGCAGTAATATTTGAGTAGTACAGAAGCTAGAAGATAGAGAAAAAGCAGTAGTATGGCGACATTATTAGACAGAAAAAGCTAGGAAGAAGCATAAATTAATTCCAGAAGCATTTGTCATGTCAAGAGAAGAAACAATAGAAGCACAGACAAAGAGTGGTTGAGTAGCTACAGAATATTGAATTGGGTAGCAAAAGACACCACTGATAAGTATCACTGATAATAATAAAACAACAAGGTTACTATAGCTGCAGTGTATCCAGATGCTGTAAGAAATTTTGCTCCTGCCATTCAAAAAATTTCTTATTTTTAATTGTAGAGAGTACATAGTAGGTGTGATTATATATAGGGTACGTGAGATATTTTGATATAGGCATGTAATGCATAATAACCACATCATAGTAAATGGGATATCTGTCTCCTCAAGCATTTATCCTTGATGTTATAAACAAATTGTGTACTCTTGTAGTTATTTTAAAATGGACAATTACATTATTATTGACTATAGTCACTCTGTCATGCTATCAAATACTAGGTTTTATTCACTCATTCTTTCTATTTTTTGTACCCATTAACTATCCCCACTTCCCCCTAAGTCCCCGACTACTCTTCCCAGCTTCTGGTAACTGTTCTTCTACCCTCTGTCTCCATGAATTCAATTGTTTTAATTTTTAGCTCTCACAAATAAGTGAGACAAGTGAAGTCTGTCTTTTTATTCCTGACTCATTTCTTTCTATTCCTGACTCATTTCGCTTAACATAATGACCTCCCAGTTCCATCCATGTTGTTGCAAATGACAGGATCTTATTCATTTTTATGACTAAATAGTCCTCCATTGTGTATATGTACCACATTTTCTTTATCCACTCATTCAATGATGGACACTGAAGTTGCTTCCAAATCTTGCTTACTATAAATAATGCTGCAATAAATATGGTAGTGAAGTTAACACTTCAACATCCTAATTTCCTTTCCTTTGGGTATATACCTTGCAGTGGGATTGCTGGATGGTATGTTAGTTCTATTTTTAGTTTTTTTTGTTTTTTTTTGAGATGGAGTCTCGCTCTGTCACCCAGCCTGGAGTGCAGTGGTGCTATCTTGGCTCACTGCAAGCTCCACCTTATTTTTAGTATTTTGAGATTTGAGGAAACTCCAAACTGTTCTTCATAGTGGTTGTACTAATTTACATCCCCACCAACAGTGTACAAAAGTTCCCTTTTTCCACATCCTCATTAGCATTTGTTATTGCTTGTCTTTTGGATAAAAGCCATTTTAACTGGGGTGAGATGTTATCTCATTGTAGTTTTGATTTGCAGTTCTCTGATGATTGATGATGTTCAGCACCTTTTCATATTCCTGTTTGCCATTGACATTTGTATGTCTTCATTTGAGAAATATTTATTCAGATCTTTTGCCCATTTTTTGATTAGATGATTAGATTTTTTCCTATAGAGTTTTTTGAGCTACTTATATATTCTGGTTATTAATCCTTTCTCAGGGGGGTAGTTTGCAAATATTTTATCATATTCTGTGGTTGTCTCTTGACTTTGTGGATAGTTTCTTTGCTGTGCAGAAGATTTTTTAACTTGATCTGATCTCATCTGTCCTTTTATGCTTTGGTTTCTTGTGCTTGTAGGGTATTACTCAAGAAATCTTTGCCCAGACTGATGTTCTGGAGAGTTTCCTCAATGTTTTCTTTTAGTAGTTTTATAGTTTCTACTCTTAGATTTTTGTATATGGTGAGAGATAGGGGTCTAGTTTTATTCTTCTGCATGTAGATATACAGTTTTCCTAGCACCATTTTTTGAAGAGACTGTCTTTTCCCCAGTGTGTATTCTTGGCAACTTTCTTGAAAATGAGTTCACTGTAGGTGTATGGATTTTTTTCCGGGTTCTCTGTTATGTTCCATTGGTCTATGTGTCTGTTTAATGCCAGCACCATCCTCTTTTTGTTACTATAGCTTTGTAGTATTAATATAATTTGAAATCAGACAATGTGAGTCCTCCAGTTTTTGTTGATTTTCTGCCTGGAAGGTCTGTCCAATACTAAAAGTGAGGTGTTAAAGTCTCCAGCTATTATTGTATTGAGGTCTCTCTCTCTCTTTAGTGCTAAGGATATTTGCAATTTATATCTCAGTGCTCCAGTGTTTGGTACATATATATTTACAATTGCTATATCCTCTTGCTGAATTGACCCCTTTATCATTATATAATCACCTTCTTTGTTTCTTCTTACAGTTTTTGTCTTGAAATCTACTTTGTCTCATATAAGTATAGCTACTCTTACTCTTTTTTTTTGGTTTCCATTGGCATGAAATATCTTCTTTTATTCCTTTTTTTCAGTCTGTGTTTATCTTTGTAGGTGAAGTATGTTTTGTATAGGCAACAGATCATTGTGATTTTTTAAAAATCTATTCATCCACTCCATGTCTTTTTTACTGGAGAGTTTAATCCATTTACATTTAATTTTATTATTGATAAATAAGGACTTACTCCTGGTATTTTTTTTTCTGTTGTTTTATGGTTTTCTCTGTCTTCTTTTTTTCCTTCCTGCCTTCCTTTTAGTGAAGGCAATTTTCATTAGTGGTGTGATGAATTTATTGCTTTTTATTTTTGTGTATCTGTTGTATATTTTGATTTGAGGTTACTATGAGGCTTGCAAATACTATCTTATAATCCATTATTTTAAACTAATGACAACTTAAAGTTGATGGCATAAACAAACAAATGAGAAAAAAACTAATAGAGATGCTACACTTTATCTCACTGCCTTTTAACTTTTATTGTTTTTATGTATTCTTGTACTGTCTATGTCTTGAAAATATGTAATTATTATTTTTGATTGGTTCTTCATTTAGTTTTTCTATTAACTAATACATAAAATAGGAGTTTATACCCTCAAATTACAGTGTTATAATATTCTGTGTGCTTACTATTACCACTGAGTTTTGTACCTTAAGATGATTTCTTATTGCTCATTAATGTCCTTTCCTTTTAGATTGAAGAACTCCCTGTAGAATTTCTTGCAGGACAGGTCTGGTGTTGATGAAATTCCTCAGCTTTTGTTTGTCTGGGAAGCTATTTATTTCTCCTTTAGGCTTGAAGGATATTTTCACCAGTAATACTATCGTAGGGTAAAAGTTTTTTTCCTTCAACACTTTAAAGATGTCATGCCACTTTGTCCTGCCCATAAGGTTTCCACTGAAAAGCCTGCTGCCAGAAATAATGTAGCTCTCTTATATGTTATTTGTTTCTTTTCTCTTGCTGTGTTTATGATCCTTTTTTAATTTTTGGCCTTTGGGAGTTTGATTATTAAATGTGTTGAGGTATCGCACTTTCAGTTGTATTCGCATGGTGTTCTATAATCTTCTTGTACTTAAATATTGATATCTTTCTTAGATTTTGGAAGTTCTCTGAAATTATACTTTTGAATTAATTTTCTAATCCTATAGAAAGTAGTGAAGCCAGTCATGTTTGTGTCCTTCTCTTCAGGACAGCAAGTTCCCCTAAACCCCAGGCAGGTCCAGCAATGCTAGCTGTGAACCAGGGATTAGAGTCAAAACCCTTAGAAATCTACCCGATGTTCTATTTCACTGTGGCTAAGCTGGCATTCAAACCACAAGACAAAGTTCTTTCCATTCTCTACCTCCTCTTTAAACCCAATAACTCTTAGATATGGCCTTTGGAGGCTACTTTCTAGGCCTAATAGGTATGCTTCCATTTTTAATACTTTTTTTATTTTGTCTCCCCTGGTTGTGTATTTTCAAATACCCTATCTTCAAGCTCACTAATTCTTCTGCTTGATCAATTCTGCTATTAGGAGACTATGATGCATTGTTCAGTATGTCAATTGCATTTTTTCAACTCTAGAATTTCTGCTTTAGTTTTTAAATTTCAATCTCTGTTAAAATCATCTGATAGAATTCTGAATTCCTTCTCTATCATCCTGAAATTCATTGAACTTTCTCAGAATAGCTATTTTTAATTTTCTGAAAGTAATGGCAGTGGCTGCTCCAGATTGCCTGCTGTTGCCAACATGCTGGCTGCAGCAAGGAGGCATAGCCGGGGCTGCATTCTCCATGGAGCATCTGGGAGCTGGGGACAAGCAGGAGCCCTGGCCCTTGCAAGATGGGGTAGGAGCTCCCAGGGTACCCAAACTGTGCCTGCAGACTCTGACCTCCAGCTCCATAGAGTTGGCAGGAGCCCCACCCCCCAACCCTGGGTGCAGTTGCAGCTGCCCAAATCATGGCTGCAGACTCAGGCATCCCTGCACTCTTGGGGTCCCAGGAAGGCCCCCCTGCCCTCTCAGAATCAGAAGTGCCTGCTCCTGCTGCCTGGCTTTTCCCTGCTGTTGCTGTGGTGCCCACTCTGATCTTGGAGGAAAGTCAGAGCCAAGCCCAGGCACTTTGAATGACAGCAGGAGGTGGACAGATTGCTGGGTGGAAGAGGGCACATCCCTGCTGAGGCCCCACCTTCAGGCCATGGAGGGCCTGAAGGCTGGGGCCTGGGCTGCCAATCCCACGGACTGGAGTGGGAACTTGTGGTGCCTTTTCTGGGCCCACCAATGGTCGCCCATGAGCCAAATCAGTGCTCACTTCTTCCCATCTGAGGCCCATAAAAGCCCAAGTCTCAGCCAGAGGTGAGCAGACAATGGGATGACCAGCTGCAGAGAGGAGTTACCTTCTCTGCTGATAGCGGGAGATGTCGGGATGACCAGAACCTGAGAGGAACTGCCCACTTTATGGCCTCCTCTCTGCTGCGAGCTTCAGAGACTTGCAGAGACGTCAGGACTACCAGCTGTAGAGAAGAGCAACCACTCCAGGGCCTCCTCTTTTGCTGAGAGGTACAAAATGATGCCATCACCTGCCTGCAGAGAGGAGCTTCCCACTCCCGGGTCTCTTCTCTGCTTGGAGCTGAACACTCATCAGCACACCCTGGCTGCAGAAAGGAGAAAGGAGCTACTCTCTGTGGGACTTCTGTGAGCTGTTATATTGCTCAATAAAGTTCCCTTTCATCTTGCTTACCCTCCACTTGTCTGCCTACCTCATTCTTCCTGGTTGCAGGACAAGAACTTGGGAGCCACTGAATGGCAGAACTAAAAGAGCTATAACACAAACAGGGCTGAAACATGTCCCTTGTTTGCCATGTTGCAGGTGAAGTGAAGGAGAGAAGAGCTGTGGCCCCTCAGGGATCCCAGACCTGGGAGCTCCCAGAGCCAGGGCTGTGACTCCCTCTTCGGGTTCCTGTAGTTCCTTTTGTTTCCAAGCTTCCAGGCATCAATATGTTCCCAGCGCCAGCCAGGGAAGCTGCTTGCAGTGTGCCTGGTTCAACTATGCCTTGCGGAGAGCCAGGACTCATGCCAGCACCTGTAGCTGTCTGCCTCACTGCAGCAGCTGGCATGTCTGACTGAGCAGTAGCCGGACCCCACACTCACTCACCCACCCCTCACCGCTCTATGCCTGACTCACCTTTGGTAGGCATGGGATCTAGGCTGGTAACGTGAGCTGAGCACAGCCTGCCAGGCAGGGTGGGCAGAATGAGCCCAGTGCGCCCAAGCAAAACTTGGGCAAAGGCGCCACCAGGCAGAGGTTTCAGGCCAGAAAAGCAACACCCCAAAGATCCCATAACAAAAGGTCACATATCTCTGTTTCTCCAGGATTGGTCTCTGGTGTCTTATTTAGTGCATTTGGTGAAGTCATGTTTTCTTGGCTGGTCTCAATGCTTGTAAATGTTCATCTGTATCTGGGCATTTAAGTGTTAGGTATTTGTATTTATTTGGCGACCTCTGTTATTTGAATTCATGGTTTCTTTCTATAGCCATATCATTGCCCAGTTAAGTAGCTCGTGTGTGTGTCGGGGCGGGGGATGGGAGCGGGGGGATGTTTAATTGTTCTTTTCTGGCCACAGCCACATAATACTCTCACTCTGTTTGTGAATCTAACGGCTTTTGATTATTTCTCAGTTTCTCAGTTTTCTGATTTTAAATGATTTCCAGTTATATTCTCCTAAGGTCTTAATATCCTCAAAGATATGTTGTAAGACCATTTGAAGGAAATTTGTAAGATTTACTTAACTTTGTGATTGGAACAATAGCTGAGATGATTGAAAATGTCAACCTTTATTTTCCTTAATTTTTTAGCTTTTTATTTTGAGTTACTTTGAGATTCACAAACAGTTGTTAGAAAAAAATATAGAAACATACTGTGTATCATTCAGCTGTAACATCTGGCATAACTATAGCACAATATCACAATCAGAAAATCAACAGTGATACATTTCATTGACCTTACTCAATTTTGCCAGTTTTACGTTTACCCAATTGTGTATGAGCGTTTATTTTGTTTTTTTAACCCTTTTAAAAAGACAATTAATATTTAAGGTTTTGTTTGTTTGTGGTTGTTCTGATTCAACATGAATGAGTTTGCAGGGCTCATTTTTCTTCTTCTGCACCTGAGTTTCTCATTCTTATGTGTAAGGCAATCCATGGGTCACTACATGCAAAATATTGTTTTTGTCCTTATTTGTATTTGAAATCCTTATATTTCTATTTCCTAAAAATTTGTTATTTTCTCCCTGACTGAACAGTTTCTTTTCTTTTGTAAATCACAGCATTGACAAATTTTATATAATACTAAACAATGTTTTTCCATTACTTAAAAAACTTTTGAGGTTGCTTAGATTACTCTTATCACTGTTCTTTGTTTACATCATTCAATATATTTATTTACTCAAAATTCATCCTTTGGTTCTTGATGTCTGTCTTCTTTGTTATCGAAGATTTTCTCTTCATTTTTAGCTTGATGTTTTTAAGCAACATTTCCAGTTATCCCTGTTTTTCAAACTTTCCAATATTTAGAGATGTGAGGTTTCTGAGTTTGCTCCCAATCTCTATTTTTAAAACTTTATATGTTTTTGTTAGAAAAAAGGTTAACAAAGAGCATCTGTTCCTTTAATTTTGTAGTCTGTTCCTTTAATTTTGTAGTACTATAGCGCATCTGGTAACCCAGTAGGCTATTTGTTTCTTACAGGGATCTGTAGGTATTATAAAGACTATTATTTGTTTTGTCTGGCTGGTACATATTCAGAAGCCCAAAGATGAAAACATATGGATGATACAATGCTTAAGGTTAAGATAACTGTGTTTTATAAACAGAAAAAAAGTGTGATAATTTCAAATGAGCCGTTTACATAAGTTAATGTTGATGTCAGAGTTGTGATTTGCATTTCCCGATTTTGGGTCTTCATTTGAAATGTTATTGATTTATTTCCATAGGGCTTTACTTTTAGAATCCTGGAGTTTCCTAAGAAAATAGAGAGGTAGAAAGTGGCAATTATAGCCCACATTCCTACTAAGCAGCTATAAATGCAAAAATATGCTGATATATCAATTACCATTATAATAAAAATACAAAAATATAAGTTACACATTGTAAGCAATGTATTTGTTAACACTTAGGGATATCTGTAACTATAGATATGGATTAATCTATATAGCTATAGATTATTATATCTATACCATAGATATCTATACCATGTAGATCCATCTATATGGTATAGATAAAATAAATTGGCCAGAGTTTTCTACTTTAGTGTCTATAGTTTCTGTTTTTAGAATAGTGGGCAGAGGAATTTAAATTAAACACATTGGGCAAAGATAATGTGTAGGATTTTGTGTTAAGGAAAAATGCCCAATTTAACAGTTAAGTAGCCTAGTAACATACACTACAGCAACATGTCTTGTCCCAAACAATGCACATAGTTGAAAGAGAATACGAAAAAAGCAACAAACCAGTATGAATGCCACCTGAAACTCATAAGGGAAATGCTTAAAATGATCCATGTAAAACACATATGAAATATGTCCACCTCAAAGGATAATTTCGAGGTGAACTGTGAAATGCTGCTAGTGTTGTAATTATAGCCTCATTTTATTTCTGAATGATGATGAAGTGCTTTTGTTTTTGTTGATGTTGTTGTTGTTGAGAGTGCCTAATCTATTAGGCTTTTTCAACACAGTTTCTGAAAGAGACTATCGAAAGACAATTGTAGTACTAGTCCCTTGCAAAAGTGAACAGTCCACCCACTGATTTTAAGGGTAATATACCCCAGACTGGGGAGCAGAAGATTGGGCATAATCATACCTTAGCTTTTTTCAATCTCCAAAGTTAAAAGAATAAAAGCAGAAGACTAGCATACATTATATTTTAGAATTAAAATAAAATGTAATTGAATTTAATTAATTAATTATATTTTATCATTAAAATAAAATGTAATTAATTGTAAAATCAATTGATTAATTAAATGTACTTAATCAATTAATTGTAAAATAAAATTGTAATTAATTGATTAATTGATTATTGAAAACTACCATGTTTCCAATACTCTTATAAATATATTATAGTTCTTATTTCTTTTCCTTTGCCATTGCTTAACTCTTGGACCATATTATATACTGCTGATAGATGTTGTCATATATAACCCTGTATTTAATTTGTCATTTCATTTACTGAATGACATTAGAGTTTCTTTGTTGATTCTCCATTAACTATAACCTCCTCATAAATACAAACGATATTCATCTTACCAATGTATTACTGACAGTATTTTTCACATTGGAAAACAGAGGATGCTTATTTCATGGTCACATAAAACAATTATTTTTATTAAAAATTATCAAGTAATGCATGTTTATAATTGAAACATTAGAAATTATATTTTTAAAATGTAAGAATAAAATCATTTGTAGTCTTATCATCCAGAGATAACTATTTCAAGTGTTTTCTGTACAGATATATGAAAAAAAATTATATATATATATATATATTTGGAAATTTATTAGTATTCCAAAATGGGATCAGATTATACAAATTATTCTCCAATCTGTTTTTACTCCTATTTAAGTCTGCCACCCATACTCTCATTATTGCTCTCTAAGTTAGTCATTGCATGCTATTTTTACTGTGTATTTCACAAATATTATGAAGGAAAATCTTTTATTGGCTGTCTATACAACTATTTCTGGAATCTGTTAAGACAAGAAATTTGAGTTTACAGTAATTTTTTTGTGACAACCTGATAATTTCAAATAACTATTATACTGAAAATCTAGATTTCTCATAAAATAAACGTGTCTAAAACTTATCTATAAGATGACACTATAACATTATAAAATAATTACTGTCACCTTCAGCTTGTACAGTGGGTTCCTGCTCCTTAAAGATCCCTTCTTTCAGACTTGAGTTATTTAATATTTATAACCTGATGTACCCCTCTCCCCGCCTCAGTAAGATCCAAGGAAGCAGAAGTTGGGTATTCAAATTTCATCGCTTTTGCTTCCCCAATTAAAAGAATAAAAAGCAAAAACTATAGGGTGAACCTGCTTTATATTTTGGATTTGAAATAAAATGTAATTAATTGATAGATAAATCTATATTTTAAATATGGACTTGTCTTTTCCTTCAAGTAGTATGAATTTGATATTTTATATGTTGAAATAAGCATAGTTTCTATGACAATTTAGAAAAAAAATTATCATTTATAGCAAATGATTTGATTTGAAAATGCATGGAATAAATTTATTTTCTTAGACGAAACAACAGATGCAAGAATTTGGGAAAGTAACTCATTGTAATAAATGATAAACCCACTGTACCATAATGTCAAGTATCAAAGCATTGATATGGACTTTGTATGATTATTTAAAATTTTAAATTTAGTTAATACAAGACTTGACTAATGTGCTGTGCAATTTCGTAAATTACTGATACTTTGAAAAAAATGGTTATAAGACACTTTAAATGATTGGTTTATTCTCTGCCATTTTTGTGGTTGGAACTGAGTCTTAGGTAGCCCTAAAAGGCAACTTCTGAATCACCACTATTGTAGGTCATCATTGCAATTGTAATACTACATATTCACACCCCTTTTTAAAAAAAAAAAAAAATCACAAAACTCTATTACGTACTTGGTGTTCTGAGAAAAGTACAAAGCAAATGTTGAAGCCAATCATGCCTTCAAATTGCTTAGAAATATCTCTTCTATTAAATAGTCAGCATTTTGGTCTAAGGAGGATAGAATAACAAAATATATACGTCATCTTGTAAAGCCATTGCTTGATCTTAACAATTATGATTTTATTTCTTTCAAATACAACAAATACAATTCCCCTGATGTTTCAAGTAGCAAGCTACAGAATGCTATAAAAAAATTGGGAAGGCACAAACCTTTGCTAATATTGTACATTACTTTTCTATTGGTGGGTAGAAAGGAAGCCATCCTGCCTTCCATATACCTATTCAGTGGTTGAATATAAAATATCTTCCTTTTTTTATAATTGTGGATATAGATTTAGATATTTCATATTCTTGTTTTGGGTTATTATTATTATCATTAGTTTTTGAGACATGACCTTGCTCTGTTGCAGTGATGTGATCATAAGCTCATGGCAGGCTTGAACTCCTGGGCTGAAGTGATCCTCTTGCCTTAGCTTCCTGAGTAGCTAAGAATACAGGTGTGGATCACCACACCCAGCTAATCTTTTTAAGTTTTTTTTTTTTAATTTTTAGTAGAGACGTGGTCTTACTACATTGCCTAGGCTGGTCTCGAACTCTTGGGCTCAAACCGTCCTCTCTCCTTGACCTCCTAAAGTGTTGGGATTGTAGATGTGAGCCAACATGCCTGGCTGTATTTGAGGCTTTTATCAACTATATGCAGCTAGTATGTATGAAACAATAAACTTTCAAAATCAACAGCTAAACAAATCCTAAATGAATAAAAGCATGTTGGAAAGATAAACCTGGAAAAATGTTTTTTCTTTGTATCTCCTGTGTATTTTTTCTCTGAAAACCCGATAAACTGTCATAAAGTTGAAGAGGGTGGGAAAACAATTTCAGAAACAAAATATAAAATTGCTACTGATTTGATGATTTTACATTTTCCTTAAAAATTATGGATAGTTCTGACTTTAGATTTCCCAAACACAATATATTTTATAAAAACTGACAGGTGACATTACCTCTAAAAAGAAGAAATTGTGCTTCCTCAAGGAAACCTACCAAAATATCTTATAGATTAAATATTACTAAATATTTAGATAATTATGGCAGCTTCAAAATATATTCGATCTGTCTATTTCATTGCCACATAACTAGTCTCAAGTGTAGCTTTCCTGAGGATTCGTATGCTTGCTATATGTTTGTATCTTGTCATTTTTGTAATTGGTTGGTCTAATTCTGTAAGACAACTGATCTAGGAAACAAGATAAAAGTAAATAAAGAAGAGAGACTTTATTCATAAGAAAACTTGTGTTTAGTTCTGACTTATCTTTCTTTGAACTTTTCTGTATCTCATTGTCTCCATTTGCTCCTTTGTTTTTCCATTCATACTTTTCCTAATTTACAGGTATTAAGGGAAGATAAAGATACACATCTTTGTCTTCTTCTCAATGAGACTACAAACAACCCAAGGAGAGAGACTTAAAATTTCCTTTGCCTTTTCCGTAGGTAGAGTGACCTCATTTTCCAAAACCAAAAATGGGAAATGGATGTGTCAAAAGTGCTACTATGAGAAAATAGACGTGAGAAAAAATGTTTTTAGTCAAATCATCCTTAAAAAATAGGACAGATGGTCAATTCATTCAATGTATATGAGCATTCTTTGGATCTTATAGACAATGATAAATGGTCATTAAAATAAAACATAATCTGAAATCTTGCTAAATCTGGCCCTATATTTGTCAGATTAATACCTTTGTTCATTTTTATCATAACTATCTGGGTATTTGCCTTTCACACTCCAGTATCGGATATGTTCATGGTGGATTTATTTTCTTATTTACTTGCTTCCAATTTAACTAAATATGTGACCAAACTACTTAGAACTATCCAAGAAAATTCTACAAATATACTTAAAATTAGTTGACTATTCTTTGGAATGTGAAACTAGTCAATTAAAGAAGGCATTAAGTAGCTTTGAGATATAATTAGGCTATGATTATATATGGTTATTTTAAATAACAATGATGATTAATAAAATAATTTTTATATGTCAATTTATTTTATATATCAGGATAAATAATTTTACAAATCCATAAGTTGGTATTATATCTAATATGTAATAGAATATTAATATAACTATAATAAAATACATTTAATAATAAATTTATTGTTATTTGTAATACCATAGATAATACCTTTAAAAACTAAAAATTGGAAATAAAATTTTAAAGAATGAAATAAAGAAGCAGCACAATTTGATATATTGTATACTTCTTATTTTTTACTATGTAACATTACTACCAAATTTAGTGGTTTAAAACAACAATATTTATTACCTCTCATTTTCTGTGGATCAGCAGTCTGGGTATAATTTGGCTTATCCTGTCTGAGGACCTGTCACAAGACTGCATTTAAGATGTCAGCTAGGGCTGCCGTCTATCTGAAGGCTCAACAAGCGAAAGGTCTGCTTCGAAACTTACATGGTCATTGACAGAATTCAGTTCTTCTCAGGCTGTTAGAATGATTGTTGGACAGAGACTACTTTCACTTCCTTGTCATGTGTGCTGATCCAAAGAACAGGACACAGCATAGCAGATGGCTTCAACTGCAGGAACCAAATGAGAAAGTGAGAAAGAGCCTGTGAAGGAGATTAAAGTCACAGTCTTTTAGAAGGTAATCTTGGAAATACCTCTCACTTTTGCTTCATTCTGTTCATAAGAAACAAGTTAATAGTTCAAGCCTATACTCAAGAGAAGGGAGTTTTGCATAGTTGTAAATAATAAGAGGAAGAGATCTGTGGGGGCCATTTTAAAATTGAGTTACTACAACTTGCAAAATAACAGTTGATTCTCATACTTTTCACCTGCCTTAGGGATGTAGGTCACCATTTAAGGATTTCCTACTTCATGTTGTCAGTCTCAATCAAACACTTGTAACACAATTTTATAAAAATTAGATCTTTTATATCAGACATGCAACTACAAATCATATATTATATATGTGGGGTGCATAACAACCATAAAAGTTTCTCAAAGATCAATGTTCAATCATCCTTCACACACGTATCTTGAATCCAGCAATATTTTCCAGGCATGTGTGTGTTTGGCCGTATGTGAATGTGTTTGTGTGTGTGTGTGTGTATGTTCAACTCTAGGGAGCACAGGAGTCCTGCTATTTAGTAGGGGGAGACGGATTCTTGTTGAAGAAACGTACCTGATTTATGACCAAATATATGTATTCTTGGATTATTTATTTGGTAAACATTTTGTTGAAGTGTAACATACGTAAAATGAAGTGTAAAATAAAAAATATAAATGACTTTATATAAAGTGAAAACACCCATGAAAGCATTAATAGATTAAGAAGTGGAATATTATCAGTACCCCAAGAAATATACCTTGTGTGCCTACCCAGTTATTAACCTTTTAAAAAGGAGTCATTTTCCCCTATCACCACAAATTAATTTTGCCTGTTATTTTTTAGTTTTATATAAATGGAACAGAGAACATATGTACATTTTTACAACAGGTTTATTTTGTTCAAAATAGTTTGTGAAATTCAACTATGACATTTTGTTTAGTAAAGATTCATCCATTTTCCTTACTGGAAAAGCATTCTAAGTTTTTAACAATTATTAATAATGCTGCTATGAACATTCTTATACATGTGCTTTAACACACATTTAAGTACATTTTCAATTCCACCTGGGAGAAGAGTTCTTAGCTCATCACGAAGTATAACATATTTAGCTTTAGAAGATATGGCAAGTTCCAAAGTTTTATATATATGTTTAACCCACCAGAAGTGCAATAGTGTTGCTTTTTAAGTTGGTCCACATTTTGGCCAACACTCACTGATATCAGTCCTTTTAATTTTAACTGTTCTAGTCTATATGCAGTGCTTAAGCACTGTAATATGCATTTTCTTGACAAATATGGAAGTTGAGATCCATTTTATATGTTTATTGACCATATAAATTTCTATTTTGTAAAGTACCTATTTAAGACACTCATAAAGAAGTTATCTGATTTTTAAAATTGATTTATAAGACTTTTACACATTCTAAATGTTATTCATTGGTCTGATGAGTGTAATGTGAATATCTTCTTCCACTCTGTGGCTTACTGTTCACTTGGTAGCTTATTTTAGAAAAATAATTTTTATTTTAATGAAACTAGTACATCAATTAGATGTTCTGTTTATGGTTAGTGATTTTTGTGTCCTGCTTAAAATATAATTGCCAAACTTTAAGGTCGTGAAGATACTGTGTAGAAACTTTATTGTTTTTCCTTTCATATTTAAATGTATCATACACCTGAAACCGATTTTTTTTTTTTTTTTTTTTTTTTTTTTTGAGACGGAGTCTTGCTCTGTCACCCAGGCTGGAGTGCAGTGATGTGATCTCAGCTCACTACAAGTTCCACCTCCTGGGTTCACGCCATTCTCTTGCCTCAGCCTCCCCAGTAGCTGGGACTACAGGCGCACACCACCACGCCTGGCTAATTTTTGTTGTATTTTTTAGTAGAGATGGGGTTTCACCATGCTAGCCAGGATGGTCTCGATCTCCTGACCTTGTGATCCGCCCGCCTCGGCCTCCCAAAGTGCTGGGATTACAGGCGTGAGCCATTGTGCCTGGCCTGAAATTGATTTTTGACAGATGTTGTAGAAGGGAAAAGTTAAGATACAATTTTCTCCATGTGGATATTCTATAGACCTAGTAACAATTATCAAATCAATCATCTTTTCTCTTTTTACTTCAAGGTCAACTTTGTAATAAATGAAGTGATTGTATATATGTTACACTATTTCTGCTCCTGGATATATTTTTAAATTCCATGTAATGTTTGTCCTTGCACTAGTATCAGTGTATATCCTCCTCCTTTGTTCTTCCTATTCAGTATTAACTTGGTCATTTCTGGATCTTCTTTTCTACTTAAATTTTAAAATTACGTTTTAAATTTGCACAGAAAGGTCCTGGGATTTTTATGTACATTGCATTGAATTTATTGACTAACTTGAAGAGAACTGAAATCTTTAAAATATTGAATCTAAATTGTATTAGTTTTAATTTACTTAAATTTTAAAATTATTTTTAAAATTTGCACAGAAAGGTCCTGGGATTTTTATGTACATTGCATTGACTCTATTGACTAACTTGAAGAGAACTGAAATCTTTACAATATTGAACTAAACTGTATTAGTTTTCTATTGATGTATAGCAAGTTACCACAAATTTATCAGCTTAAAACAACATAAATTTATTATCTCATAGATTTTGTGGGTCCATAGTTTAGGTGCATATTGTCTGGAGTTTCTGCTCAAAGTCGAACTGGACTGAAATCAAGGCATTGGACAGTGTCTGATTTTGGGGGAAGTTATTACTCTCTTTAGGCTTAACTGAAAATGTCAACTGTATGTGATTAGAACACACTGTGGGTTGTATTTCATTAGATATTCTTGGATCTGTATCTTCTGTTTAGACTGGGAAATTAAATTTCTGTTTAGATGGTGAAACAGAATTTAATCCTTAGCAGTAGCAGTATAGCATTGAGATAGTTTATTTGGTAATACTAATTTGATCTTGTAAAATCAGAGAGTAAGGAGGAGGCGTAGAAAGAGAATGGGGGCTTTGTTTGTCAGCTAATTGTGAGACTGTCAGCTTTCTCATTGTTGGTATTCTTAAAAACACAGCTAAATCATACACATGTCTGTGGATAATTGGATAATAATTGCTAGTCTATTTAGTTTTGCATTTAGCTTCTCTAGTAAAGAGGGAGGATAAAATAAAGTAACTTTATTAATTTAAAATATATACCCATTCCCAGATATTTTATTTTGTTTTCCCTTTACCCTGAAATGAATGTGCTGACTAAAACCACTAATTACATTGTATAAAGCTATCTTAATGTATAGTGAGGGAAAACAGCATCAAAATCAGGAGCCAAGAAGTCAAGCTCCACTTGGATCAGGTTACAATCTTAAACCTCCATATTCTGGAAGGATTCCCCCTTCCCCATGAAATGTTTCAGAGGGAAAACTGCTAGATATTAGAATATTTCAAATGACTTCATCAAAGGAAAAAAAGCACTTTACAATTCAGTAAATCTTATGATTTTTTTTTCTATTACAAAATATCAAAAACGCTCTGAGGCATAGAAACTAGGGTTATATAGTATCATATATGCATATAGAGGAAATGAAGTGTCTGGCCAGGATTGTCTGCAAGCCAAGAGGAGCTTTCCACTGCAGAAAAAAGATAAGCAAGAAATCCTCAGTAGTCCACATTCCCACGATGAATACTCGCACTCCTACTAACAGGAGAGCTTCACAGCCATTGCAGGAGCTGAGTCAAGTATAGAGAGCTGCCTGGAGTCCATGCAACTGCATTGTCCCAGAAAGAAAATTCACATTGGGTCCTCTTCACCTCCAAAGACCTAAACTGCCACAGCATGGCCCCATTTTTAGAGAAGAGCCACCACCTGAGTTTATTCTTCCCTGGGGCCCAATAGCCTCTGCACCTCCATATCCCTGGGGCTTGCTGACGTTCCACCTCATCTAGCAGGAAAGCTGAAGCATCATGACAAAAGATGAACATAGTGGTGCAGCTGTAACTTTGTTACCAGAGCCCAGGCAGAGTTCTATACATCAGGGCATAAATGATCCAGCACACTGGGAAGGCAGCCCTCAGGACATAGTGACCTGACACACTCATTCCCCAGAATCCAAGAGCCACCTGCCCAGGGCTTTCCGTCACCATCAGTGATCCTGCACCATCCAAAATGGGGCCATCACAAGACTGTGCACGCTCTCCATAAACTTGAGGACTGTCCTATGAGGAGTCTGTCACCACCACAGGCAATCTTGCCCCCTCCACAGGCAACGTGACTATGCACCTCTGTGGGCTCTTCTGGAGACCAAGGACCAACCAACCTGGCATCCCTGTCTCCAGTAAAGCTCTGACACAGATTTCACAAATAATTGCAGCCTAGACCACTGATACACCCTCAGACACTGATGACATTGACTACAGCTTTAGAAATCATATAGATAATATACAACAGTGCCCACCTAGAACCTTAGCCAAAGCACTCTATCCAACCCACATTATTGAAAATATCTACAGGAAAAAGTCTTTCCCTATTAAAACTATTACATAAAATTGGAAGAAGGGACTGTCCTATAAGATCTTAAATATCAATTTAAGAACAGGAAAAACACGAAAGAGCAAAGAAACATGGCATTTTCAAAGCAACTTCATAATTCTCCAGTAACAGACCCAAATTTAAAATAATGATCTTAAGTAAACTCAGTGAGACATGAGAACACAAATAGACAATCCAAGAAAATAATAGCTTATGATCTGAAAGAGACATTTAGCAAAGAGAGATATTATTTAAAAAGATCCAACCTGAAATCTTGAAACTGAAAAATTCAATAAGTGAAATAAAAAATACAATAGAAAAACTTCAGTAGTAGAACTAAATTAAGCAGAAAAAAAATTTCTGAAGGTAAATAGAGAAATTACCCAATGAGACAAAAAAAAAGGAGAAAAGAAAAGAAAACCAGAATGAAAAAGAATGAAGAAACCCTATAGGACATAAGAGACATTATTAAGCAAATACATAGTTACATTATAGAAGTTACAGCAAGAGAAAAGATGCTAAAAGGCAGAAACCTATTTAATGAAATAATAGCTAAAAATGTCCTAAGTCTTAGAAGAGATATGGATATCCAGATTAAGAAGCTAAAAAAATTCCAAATAAATTCAACCCAAACAGGTGCCCTCTGAGGCACATTATACTGAAATTGTCCAAAGACAAGCGGAGAATCTAAAAACAGCAAGAGAAAAGCAACAAGTCACATATAAGGAAATCCCTATCAGACTAACAGAAGATTTCTCAGCAGAAACCTTACAGGCCAAGAGAGAATAGGATGATGTATTCAAAGAGTTGAAAGAAATAAAAAAAACCTGTGAGACAAGAATATTATACTCAGGAAAGCTATCCTTCAGAAATAAAAAAGAAATAGGATCTTTTTTAGACAAGCAAAAACTAAGAAAATTCATCACCACAAGACCGGCCCTACATGAATTGCATAAGAGAGCCTGACACGTGGATGTGAAAGGACAATATCTGCCATTATGAAAAAATACAAAAGTATAAAACTCACTGGTACAGCAGATGCACAAATAAGAAAGAGAAAGAAGTAAAATGATCTCACTACAGAATACCTCCATACTGCAATATTAAACAATAAGAGGCAGGGAAGAAAACAAAGGGTATACAACACAACCAGTAAACAATTAACAAAAGAACAGGAGTAAATTCTCAACATTCAGTAACATCTTTGGTAAATGGTTTAAATTATTAAATTAAAAGTTTTGCTGACTGAGCTATATAGATTTAAAAAATTGACCCAACTATATGCTGCATACAAGAAGCTCACTTTACCTGGAAATACACATGCAGACTGAAAGTCAAAGAATGGAAAAAGTTATTCCTTGTGAATGGAAACCAAAAATGAGCAGAAGTAGCTATACTTATATCAGATCAAATACTTTAAGTCAAAAAACATTAAAAGAGACAAAATTATTATATAATGATAAATAAATTCAGCAAGAAGATATCACAATTATAAGTATATATGCACCCAATACCAGAGCACACAGATATATGAAGCAAATACTATTAGAACTAATAGAAGAAATATACTCCATTACAAACAGTTGGGGACTTCAGCAACCCACTCTCAACATTGAACAGAGAGTGGACAGATTTAGACAAAAAATCAAAGAAACATTGGACTTCAACTGCAATATAGGCCAAATAGACCTAATATACAAGTAGAGAAGATTTGATGCAACAACTACAAGTACACGTTGTTCTCGTCAGCACAAAGTTAGGTCACAAAACAAATCCTAATAAATTTAAAAATAATCAAAATCATGTGAGGTATTTTTAAAAAACAACAATGAAATAAACATAGAAATTAATAACAAGAGGAACTTCAGAAACTGTACAAGTGCACTGAAGTCAAACAACATGCCCCTGAATGGTCAATTAGTTAATAAAAAATTAAGAAGAACATGAAGAAATTTCTTCAAACAAATGAAAATTGAAAGACAGCATACCAAAACCTATAAGACACAGCAAAAGCAGTAGTAATATGGAAATTTATGGCAAAAACACATCAAAAAAGAAAGATTTCAAATAAACAACCTAATGATGCATTCTGAGAAATTAGAAAAGCAAGAACAAACCAAACCCAACTTAGTAGACAGAAAGAAATAATAAAATTCAGAGCAAAAATAAACAAAACAGGCACAAAAAATACAAAAGATCAATAAAATAAAAACAACAATATAATGATAGTGTTTTGGAAAGATAATCAAAATTGAACAGTTGTTAGTGAGACAAACAAAAAAGAGAGATGACCCAAATAAATCAAAAATCATAATGCAGACATTACAACAGATACCATGGAAATATAAAGGATTACAAGAGAATATTGTGAACAACTATATGCCAATAAATTGGAAAACCTAGAGGAAATGAATAAATTTTTGGATACATCTACCTTCTAAGACTGAACCAGGAAGAATTTGAAAATCTAACCAGACCAATAATGAGTAAGGATATTAAATCAGAAATAAAAAAGTCTCCCAATAGCAACAGCACAAAGCCTAGGACCAGATGGCTTCACAGCTAAATTCTACCAAATTTTTAAAGAACTAAAATCAGTTCTCAAAATTTTGCAAAAAAGTAAAAAGGAGTACAAACTTTCTTACTATTTTATAAGGGAAACATTACCCTGATACCAAAACCAGACAAGGACACAACAATAAAAGAAATCTACAGACCAATATTTTGAATGAACATAGATGCAAATATCCTCAACAAAAAACTAACAAATTAAATCCAACAGTATATCAGAAGGATTATACGTTGCAATTAAGTGGGATTATTTTTCTAGGAATGCAATGATAGTTTAACATATGCAAGTCAATAAATGTGATACATCACAGCAACAATTGAATGATCACCTCAATAGTGGCAGAAAAAGCATTTGATAAAATTCAACATTACCTCATGAAAAAAAAAAAACACCTCTTAACAAATTAAGTATAGAAGTGTACCTCAACACAGTAAAGGCCATATATGACAAAACGACAGCTAATATTATACTGAATGGAGAAAAATGAAAGCTTTTACTTGAAAAACTGGGATAGGACAATGATGCCCACTGTCACCACTCTTATTTAACATAGCACTGGAAGTCCTAGCCAGAATAATTAGGCAAGAGAAAGGAATAAAGTGCAGCTGGGTGCAGTGGCATATTTGTGTAGTCCCAGCTACTCAGGAGGCTAGAATGAGAGGAGCAGTTGAGCTCAGGAGTTTGAAACCAGCCTGGGCTACACAGTGAGACCCTATCTCTTTAAAAAAGTATATCCAACTCAAAAAAGAGGAAGTCAAATTATCCCTATATGGAGATGACATGGTCTTATATATAGGAAAACCTAAACTCCACCAAAAAAATTCTTAGACCTGATAAATTTGGTAAATTTGCAGGAGACACAATAAATGGGCAAAAATAATTAGTCCCTCTATACACCAATAATAAACTTAGTGAAAAATAAATTAAGAAAGCAATTATGTTTATAATAGCTATAAAAATAATAAATAAAATACGTAAGAATAAATTCAACCAAGGAGTTGAAAATTCTCTACAATGAAAATTATAAAATATTGATGAAATACATTAGAGTGGACACAAATAAAATGGAAAGACATCCCATGTTCATTGATTGGAAGAATTAATATTACAAAAATGACCATACTACCCAAAGTAGCCTACAGGTTTAATGCAATTTCCATCCAAACCTAGGACATGCTTCAAAAAAAAAAATGGAAAAAAAATCCTAAAATTTGTATGGAACCACGAAAAACCTCAAATAACTAAATCAGTTCTGAGAAAAATGAATAAAGCTAGAGGCATAATAATGCTTACCTCCAAAATATACTACAAAGCTATAGTAATCAAAGCAGTGTGATACTGATATAAAAACAGACATAGACAAATGGAACAGAATAGAGAACCCAGAAATAAATCCACATATGTATAGCCAATTGATTTTTCACAAAAGTGCAAAGAATAGGCATTGGGAAAATGGCAGCCTTTTCAATAAATGGTGCTGACAAACCTGGATATCTGTAGGTAGAAGAATGAAACTAGATCTCTATCTCTCACTATATATAGAAATCAACTCAAAATGGGTGAAAACTTAAATGTAAGACACAAATCTATAACACTACTAGAAGAAAACTAGAGATATTGGCCTGGGCAAAGTTTTTGTGGTTAAGAGTTCAAAAACATAGGCTATAAAAGCAAAAATAGACCAATGGATTATATAAAGCTAAAGAGCTCCTGTGCAGCAAAGGAAACAACAGAGTGAAGAATGAAGAAGTAACTTGTAGAATGGGAGAAAATATTTGCATACTACTCATTTGACAAGGCATTAATATTAAGAACTCAAAGAAGTCAACAGCAAAATATCCAAATAATCTCATTTTTAAAATGAGCAAAATATCCGAATAGACATTTCTCAAAATAAGACATACGAGTGGCTAATAAGTATATTTAAAAATGTTCAATATCACTAATCATCAGGGGAATGCAAATTAAATCCAGAGAGATATAATTTTTCCCCAATTAGAATGGCCATTATTTAAAAAAAAATCAGAAATGTTGATGAGGATGTGGAGAGAAGGGAGCTCTTATACACTGTTGATGAGAATGTAAATTAGGACATCTATTATGAAAAATAGTATAATGTTTCTTCCAAAAATTAAAAATTTGAATACCATATGATCCAGCAATCCCATTACTTGATATTTACCCAAAGGAAATAAAGTAACTGTATCAGAAAGATATATGTATCCCCATATTTATTATAACACTATTCACTATAGTCAAGATATGGAATCAGCCTAATTGCTTATCACCAGATTAATGGATAAAGACAATATAGTTTATATACACCATGGAATACTATTCATTCATATATATATATATATATATATATATATATATATGAATAAAATGAATGAAATCCTGTCATTCTTGGAAACATGGATGAGCCTGGAGGGGATTATGTTATGCAAAATAAGTCTAGCACAGAAAGATTAATATCACATGTTCTCACTCATGTGGGAGCTAAAAAACTTGACCTTATAGAAGTAAACCGTGACAACTGTGATTATTAGAAGCTGCCATTGGTAGGAGGGAGGAAAGGATAGAGAGGTTGGTTAATGGACACAAAATTACAGCTAGATGCAATAAAGGAGGAATAGGTTATAGGGTTCTATAGCATTGTGGGGTGACTATAGTTAAGAATAATTCAATGTATATTTTCAAATAGCTAGAAGAAAGGATTTTAAATGTTCCTAGTACAAAGAAATGATAAATGTTTGAGGTCATAAATATAATTACTCTGATTTCATCATTATGCTTTGTATATATGTATTGAAATATTTTGTACGACATAAATATGTAGAATTATTATGTGTCAATTAAAAATGAAAAACAAAGGAAAAAATGAGATTGGACTTAGAAAATAAAGAAAATCACAGTTACAAACTAAATTGAGACTGCTTTTAAAAAACTGTAAGGACTATGAATTTTAGTGTATAATGCCATTTAATTGCTATATAAGTTATCTTAAAGGACCTTCTCACGTTTCTATGTTTGCTTCATATTTTAGGAAAGCCACATCCTTCCTTTTAGAGTAGACATTTCTTAGTACTTAAGGAAGCCTATTAGTTAATGTATAGATGAATTCCTTTATTTCATCTTCTTAATTATATTAGAGAAGTTAACTGGGCCAGTGAGAATTGGATCATTGTCTGACTCATCTATACCCTTCTTGTAGGAAGAAAAATTGTAAGAGAAAATTTCTACCTTAAAGCAAATATTTTAGTATCATATTCTTGTATTTCACATTGTTACTATGACAAGCAGTGTAATATTATATGACATTTCTAAATACCAAGCCTTCTGGAGAAAGTATTTTCTATTAATTGGCACTACCTGGTGTGGTGGAAAAGCGTGGGGTATAAAATGTGTCAGGCATTAGTTTGAATCTCCACTGGATAAATCTTTGTTGAACGCTTCCTACTTGTATTAGTCAGAGTTCTCCAGAGAAACAGAACCAGTAGGAGATTGTTTATACATATGAAGACTTATTATGAGAAACTGGCTCACGTGGGAGCTGATGGTGTAAATCAGTTGGAGTTTGAGGGCCTGAGAACCAGGGGAGTCAATGGAGTAAATCCTACTCCCAGAGTCTGAGAAGATGAGATGAGATGCCTCTGCTCAAACAGTGAGGTAGGAAAACTGTAGTGAATTTCCCCTTGCTTTTTACATTTTTATTTATTTTTATTTTTTTACAGACAGGGCCTCACTATGTTGCACAAGCTAGTCCTGAACTCCTGGGTTCAAGTGATCCTCCCATCTCAGCCTCCCAAAATGCTGAGATTACAGGCTTGCGCCACTGCACCCAGCCTTTTGTTGCTTTTTGTTCAACTCAGACCATTAAAGACTTAGATGATGCCCAACCACATTGTGAAGGGTAAGCTACGTAACTGAATCCACCAATTCAAATGCTAATCTCATCCAGAAACAGGCTGAAAAACACACCCAGAAAGAATATTTTATCTGGCACCCTGTGGTCAATAAAGTTGATACATAAAATTAATGATCATACCACTAAATATTAATATGGTGATCTTGGGCATGTATACCAAGCCGATAGTTGACAGGCTGGGTAACTTATACTTGTAAACCTCACTTTTCTTATCTGTAAAACAGATGAACTATGATGTTTTACCATTGTTTATTACCATTTTCAAAATTCAAAACAAACAAATACCTCTGAAAAATAGAAACGAATCTTGTAAATCATTTGGTGGTAAAGCTTGTGCAAATGAGAAGTTATTGATAGTCTTTTAAAAATCCTATTTAGTGTGAATAATCATAACTTTTGCCCTTGAACCATTAATGTAGTAGAAAAAGAAACACATGAATTAGTTTTCTAAAATCTGGAGGAATATAAATTCAATAACATGTTTTGGTCTGAAGGGCTGCTATAAAAATGTACAAATGTACAAATACTTAATTTTCATAAGTAACCCATTACCTAACATACTTAAGTAGTTTAAAAATGCTAAACTTCCTTTCTCCTGCTTGGTATTATTCTTTAGACATGTAGAGTTTTATTCCTTACTTATTTTCCCTGGTCTATATTAACTTTTCCTTATGTCCAGAAACATTACAAACAAAATATTGTCCAAAAGATGCATTTCAGGCATGTTCTTAAAGGTCAGCTTAACGAAATTATAAACATTTTGTTAAGGTTTTCTGTTTGTTTGTTTTTGGTTTTTGTATCTTAGAGCTTAGATGATAATTTGAGCACATGAACTTTGAAACCCAAATATCTAAGTATCCACACTCTAAATACACTCAATTATATAAATAAAACAAGCTTAGGACAATTATTACAAAGTAACTTTAAAAAACAGGAGCATTTGACCAGTTGAACTTTGTCTAGAAGAGAATAACCTTATAGAAAAGAATTAGTTTTATTTTTAAGTAGCTGCTTTATGAATACCTGTAACGTTTTACTGCCTGCCTTTCTTTTCTTTTCTTTTACTTTTCTTTTATTTTTTTCTCTCTCCCCCTTCTCCCTTCTTCCCTTCCCTTTCCTTCCTCCCTCCCTTCCTTCCTCCCTTCCTCCCTTCCTCTCTCTTTTCTTTCTCTTCCTCTTTCTTTCTTTCTCTTTCTTTTTCCTTCTTTCTTTCTTTCTTCTTCTTTCTTTCTTTCTCTTTCTTTCCTTTATTTTCTTCTTTCTCTCCCTTCTTTCCTTCCTTCCCAACTTAATACACAGTAAGCACTGAAATATTTTTTAATAAATGCATAAACACACGAGCGAAAAAGAAAATAACAGAATAATTTTGGGTCTATGGTCAAAATTACAGTGTTTGAGTTAAACAATATTGAAGCTAATAGTAAGTAGCTATGCAGAGAATGTGTAGACATTTGAATGAGCAATGGCCCTTTCTACACTTATCAAATACAGAATAGTAATGACTCCTGGTTATAAGCTGTGTAGGGGTGGGTGTCATTTCCATAAGATTACTCCAGAATATGAATAAAAACAAAAAGTCATGTAGAAGTAAAATCAAAGAAGAAAAGAGAAATCAGACTAAGAGAGTTAACAGAATTGATGGGTACATGAGAAAGGTAGAGACTGCTATTTTCTACCGAATCTTTCAAGACTCTGAAGAGAATACCCATAATCAATATGTTTTATGTCATCAAAGTCAACCAATTTTAATTAAAATAATAAAGATCCAATGACCCATTGATTGGACAATAACCTAAGTCATAAAAATGCAAGGCCCTTTTCTGTAATTGTACTTAAGCTAGAAGCCTCTCACCTTCTATCTCCCTTAAGGCAAATCCCAAAATGCAACTCAATTACTTCCAAGCATTGCGATTTGATTCTAAATACAAGGTCTTTGTAAAATTATACTTGACTGACAAATGTAGCAAATACCCACACTAAACATGATGACATGAGATTCCTCCCCTCCCAGCATGTTACATTGCCTTGTTAATACATTCATAATACTTGCTTTTAACTACAGCTTCTAAAATTTAACTGACCTATCATTCATTCATTCATCTAGCATTTTGTTGTTGTTTTCATTGTTAAATGGAAGTATGTTCTCAATTGCCTGAAAGCTATTACTAAGTTATATTTGGTTGAATAGGTAACACAGTGAGATTTAGTAATAGTAGTATTGAATTTAAAGTGAGTAAAATCAGAGATGGAATTGAGGCCGGCTCACTGCTGTTGAAGGGGCAGAGGAAAGAGCACTAGTTGTTAAGATCTCAGTGCAGTTCCCATGCTCTTTTGACTTAAAAATTAAGAAGCTCATTTTTTTCTGCAGGGCATCCAGAATTGATCAGAATTACAGTAACTGGCTTCTGCTAACATGACCACATATCACTTAAAAATCAGAATGCTTGTTTATGATACAGGTCACAGATACCAACTAGCTTAGAAACAAATATCAGGTAGCTAGTGAACTGTGCCTTCTCTAGGAAAATTTATGAGTTAAGCCAGGTTATAATTACATGGTGTCTTTGTGAATGTGGAATCACAACCAGATGAGCTGGTGTAATGATTTAATGTCATCAATTCTATGCAATCCTTGATAAGATTAAACACTGGCCAAATGAATTCATATTACCTGGTCAGAATATGTGCTCTCCTGAATAGTATAGGAGACACACTTACAGCTTCTTTTGTTTGGTATTTTCCTCCAAAAGTGATATGGACAGAGGGCAGGGAAATACTGGGTAGAAGAGGGCGATCCCTGGCGAGGGCCCTACCATCAAGCCTGGACCTGCGGCCCAAAGTGAGAACTTTACATCCCTGTTTTCTGGCTTGAATGTTGTCTTTTTCAAAACCACTCTGGCCCACCTCTACCCACATCCTGTACCTATAAAAATCCCAGGCTCCACTGGCAACATGTGGCAGAGAAGGAGAGAAGATAAGCAGCTTGATGTTGGTGAGAAGCAGCTTGACTTCAGAGGAATGGCTTGATGGTGGGACTGTGGAGAAGAGTTTGGCTGCCCTGAACTCCAGGGGAAGACCACCTTCCCACTCCCCTCCCTTTCCAGCTTCCCATCCTACTGAGAGCCACTTCCATCGGCAATAAAATCCCCCACATTTACCATCTTCAATTCGTTTGTGCGGCCTGATTCTTCTTGGATACTGAAAAAGAGCTCGAAATACAGAGGGCTGTCACAATGAGCTGTTAAATACTTAAGCCGTCTGTAGACAGCAAAGCTAACAGATCGTACTGTATCACACACCCTCTTGGGCTCCAGGGGTCATGGGTACTCTCCAAGACTCTGCCACGGGGCCACACAGAGTTCTGCCCCTGCTGGCGCCCAGAAGCACTCATCCCAGCCCCTGCACCCTCTCAGGGGTTGAGAACTATCAGCTGAGTAAACAAGCCAGAGGAAATTTCCTGTTTCAAAAGGATACACTTCAATATGTTAGAGATATGTTCTACAAATTATAATCACAGTTCAGTTATGCCTTTCTGAAACAATAATTCTGAGCATCTAAACTGTGTTTAAAATCACATTTTTTGGGAAAAACTCTGGTTATTTCTATGTCAGATAAATCTTACCAATGTTTCTGTGTTTGTGGATATCTTTATTCTTCTTCTTCTTATTAGTTTTTGAGACCGAGTCTCGCTCTGTTGCCCAGGCTGGAGTGCAGTGGCGTGATCTCAGCTCACTGCAACCTCTGCCTCCTGGGTTCAAGTGATTCTGCTGCCTCAGTCTCCTGAGCAGCTGGGATTAGAGGTGTGCACCACCATGCCCAGCTAATTTTTGTATTTTAGTAGAGATGAGGTTTCTCCATGTTGACCAGGCTTGTCTCAAACTCTTGACCTCAAATGATCCACCCGCCTCAGCCTCCCAAAGTCCTGGGATTACAGGTGTGAGCCACTGCACCCAGCGTTTATTCTTAAGTCTTATTAATCACAGTAGTAGTTTCCTATTGCTGCATAACAAATTACCCCAAATCATAGTGGCTTGAAAATAGGACATTTATTACCCAAAAGTTTCTGTGGATCAAGAATGCTGGAGTGGCTTAGCTGAATGATTTTATCTCAGTTGTCTCATGAGGTTTCAATCAAGGTGTTGGCTAAAGGTGCAGTTTCAAAATAGAAAATAAAAAGACTTAATCAGGACTAGGGATCTCACTCTAAGGTTTCTCATGTGGCTGTTAAGAGGAGGATTCAGTTTTTCACCATGTGGGCTACTCACATCATGTCTTTCTTTAAAGCAAGTGATGAGAGAGAGAGAGGGAACAAAATGGAAGCCACAGTTTTCTGTAACTGAATCTCAGCAGTGACACACTACACTATTACTTCAGTCATATTCTATTGGTCACATAGACTGATCCTAGTACAATATAGGAGGGACCATGACAAAAGCGTGAAACCAGGATTCAGCAATCACTGGGAGCCATTTTGGGGCCTGGATGCTACAGTTTTTCCTCTATCTGGTGATGATTCATATCCCTCCCACATTGACTTTCCCAAGGCCCCTTGCCACCCAACCCCGATACCCCACAAACCCTCATCCTATTACAGCATCAGCTTATAATCTAGAATTTCACTATATGAATCAGGACCAGTTATGATAAGTTTTCTTGGGTACAGTTCTGTAGGTAAAGCTCCAGTACTATTTATCTTGATTTATAGACCTGTAAACTCAAGAGATAAGTCATTTGTTCCCACATAACCAACATACGAAGGTGGGACAAGCATGTGAATAACCACTATAGGTATTTCTACTAATAAAGGAGAACAATGGAAGTTACAAAGGAGTCTTGATTCCTAGGAAGTTTTAAATTCAGTCAGGAAAAATTTGGAAGTTTCTTGATTAGGACTCTGTCCTGTATCTGCCCAGGAGTTATTCATCAAAGTCAAAATTCTATGAACAGTGTGTAAAAGGCTCCTTAAGATATCACTAGCAGTCTTCTCAAAATCTTTAGTGTTTATTCAGCTCCATTCATTAGGTGGTTCCAAAGCCGCTCTTACATTTTAAGTTTTTATTTTGGCATCACTGCACTTTTGTGTCAAAATACATATTTGCTGTGTATGCTTGAGTAACAAGTAACACAAAACTTAGCTTCTTAAGGAATCCAGCAGTGTCTTAGCTAGTTGAGTTTGGCTTAGGGTCTCTTAAAAGGTTACAGTTGAAGTGTTTGCTAGAGTTGTAGTCTCTGAAGGCTTAACTGGGGCTGAACGATTCACTTTCAAGTTTGCTCATGTGGTTTTTGCAGAAGGCTTCAGTTCTTTAGAGCTGAGCTCACCTATAGGGTTCCTCTCAACATGACTTCCTTCAGGCCATATGAGGAGAGACAGAGAGAAAGAGAGAGAGAGATGAAAGCCACAGTCTTTTACAACCTAATCTTGGAAGTCTGTGTCGTCACTTCTGTTTTCAACTATTGACCACACATTCTAAACGTAGAAAAATGTGGGAGGGGATTACACAAGGCTGTGAATATTGGGAGGAGGCAGGGATCGTTGGGGACCATGTTGGAAATATTGCAAGCTGGCTACTGTTCTAGAAAAAAACAGGTTCTTGTCACGTGGCCTGGAAAATTTAGGCATGCGGACACATTGCAGGGTGAGTAGGACAGGGCTTATTAGGTGAAAAGAAAAAAGGAAAGAGGAACTTTCAGCGAAGCGAGAGACTCCTGTTAGCAGGTCTCCTGCCTCACAGATTGAATCCCAGGCCACCACACAGGAACTGAAGAGGCCCGACTCCTCCCCTCTGAAAACAGCTTAAGCTTCTCCTGGCTCCATCTCCTTCCCCTAGTGCGCAGGTGGGCATTATTCAGAGAGAATCAGTCAGGAGGGGACGGGCTTCACCTGGGACCCGCAGTCTGGTTTTTCAGTCTTCAGGCTGCCCTAGGCTTGAAAGTGGAGTTTCGCCAGACCCCCGGCTGTCTCCTGTCTCTATCCCTACCACAGCCATCATGGATACTGTTTATCCAAATTTAGTAAGTACTAAAATAACTAAAATACAGTGGTTAAACATTAATCCTTTTGGGGGGAGAAAATGGCAGTTTCTTAAAAATAAACTAAATATACATTTACCATATGACCCAGCAGTCATAATTCTAGATATTTACCACAGAACAATGAAAATGTTTGTCCAGATGAAAACATTTACATGATTGTTCATAGCAAGTGTATTTGTAATAGTGAAAACTGGAAACAATCAAAATGTCCTTCAACAAATGAATGGTTAAAAGAACTGGAATATCCATCCCATACAACACTATTCATCAATAAAAAGGAACAAACTTGATACATGCCACAATTTGGATGGATCAAAGGTATTACACAAAGTTTAAAAAAGTTAATATCAGGAAGTTATATATTGTATGACTCCTTTTTTTTTTCTTTTTTTGAGATAGAGTCTCGCTCTGTCGCCCAGGCTAGAGTGCAGTGGCGTGATCTCAGCTCACTGCAACCTCCGCCTCCTGGGTTCAAGCAGTTCTCTGCCTCAGCCTCCCGAGTAGCTGGGATTACAAGCTACCATGCCCAGCTAATTTTTGTATTTTTAGTAGAGATGGCGTTTCACCATCTTGGCCAGGCTGGTCTTGAACTCCTGACCTCATGATCCACCCTCCTCGGCCTCCCAAAGTGCTGGGATTACAGGCGTGAGCCACCACGCCCAGCTGTATGACTCAATTTGTATAGGATTCTTGAAATAAAAATATAGAATAGAGAACAGATAAGTGGTTATCAGGGTTTAGAAATGGTTGGAGGAGAGTGTAGTTGTGACTGTAGAAGGATAGTATGAGGGAGATCTTCGTGATAAGGAATAGGTCTGTATTTTAGCTGTGGTGATGGTAGTTACAAGAATCTACACACAAGATAAAATGGCATGAAGCTATACACATGCACTGCACCAATGACAACTTCCTGGTATTTGTATTGTAATGTGGTTATGTACCATAGAACCATTGGAAGAAACTGGGTGAAGGGTGTAGGTTCCTCTCTGTACTATCTTGCAAATTCTTGTGAATATAATATTTAATTATTTTAAAATAAAAAGCATTTAAAAATGGCTCCTCAAGTCAGACAGACTGTGTTTACATCCCAGCTCTGTTACCTATTAACTGTGTAGCTGTGGATGCATTGCTTAACCATTTTATGTTAGTTTTTTAAAAATCCAGTTAATTTGTTATGATGCTTGGTAGTAAAAACAAAACAAAACAAAAACCTTTCATGCTGTTCTGCAATAGGTAGATCTGTGCAAATTTATCCCCAAAGTCTAAGGAGGCTAAGAGGCCAAAGGAAGAGGCTGACATATCCAGTTCCTCAGAAAGAAACATTTAATATGGATTTCCAAAGAGAAGCTCTAGTCATGGGTGACAGTGAGACATGATGGTGGATCCCCACACCATTACCTGCCAGATCCAGGTCTTAAATACCACAGTACTGTTTATCTTGATTTGTAGACCTGTAAACTAAAGATATAAGTTGTCTGTTCCCACATAACCAACATACAAAGGTGGGATTGAAGTTGACAGATTTCCCAGGGAAAAGCAAGAATGCTATGTAAATTTGCCTAAGGACAGGATTTATGGTCAAGGATGTTTGGCCTAAGGGCAGGATTTACCCTAACAACAGACAAAGTAGAACTCTGAGAGGCTTTCCCTGAACAGGGGTTAATCAAGAGTCAACATGGCAGTTTAGCATCCAAGATGGATTTGCATTAGCCTCCACATACAATGAGGCTAGTAATAAAATAACTGGAAGTAAAAGCACAGGAGTCTTGAGAGTTTGCCTTCCTTTGCTTTCTACTTCTGAAATCTGTACAGAAAGGGAGTGGAGAGGTAGTATGAGAGAAGCAGAGGGAGACAGTGAAATTCCTCCAGAAGGTAATTGTTAATGCCAATTGA
The DNA here is from genome assembly GCF_028885655.2 of Pongo abelii. Taxonomy (NCBI): domain Eukaryota; kingdom Metazoa; phylum Chordata; class Mammalia; order Primates; family Hominidae; genus Pongo; species Pongo abelii. Next base: position 77,994,118 of record NC_071993.2, read on the forward strand.
CAATGTCAAGACATGACTTGTGCCTTCCACCTTGGGCAGCATTCTTGAAATCTTTATTTTCTTTCTTGGGTGTAATCATGACATAAGCCTATGATACCTAAACTCCACTCTTCCTTCTATGGTTCTTATTTAGTGCTATTAATAATTTCATTGTATCTTATCTTAAACCTTAAATTATAGTTTTCTTTCAAATCATGAATAGCTAACAATCTCCCTACCACCATCTTAGCTTTGTGTATTAACAGTTAGTATGTATTGTTCTATTTATAAATTTTGAGTAATGACACTCCTTCCTGCTTTTGGTCTTCTAATATTGATTTGCAATGCAATGTTTTGATTTCCAGAATTCCCAGAGATGGAGTCATTGTATATTTTCATGTGTGACAGGACAGTGATACCAGAAGTGGGTAGTTTCCTCAAATACCTGCTCTTAAATCATCAGTTTCCTCATATGTAAAGTAGGAATTATAATATCTAATTTAAAGACTTGCTATAGGGATCAACTGAGGTAACTGATATAAAGGGCATAGCACATTGCTTGGGTTGGCTCAAACACTGAAAAAATGGTAACTCAATATCCCAGCATCTATTTCTTCCTCTGCTGATGTTCCCTTCAGATTTGGTCATGCACGCGTTGCTTCCTACACCGCCTCCTGGTGGCATCCAGTGTCCACAGTTGAGCCACATCTTTTGAATATTTTCACCTCTCATTGGAAACCATCATCCCTGTTATTTCTTGTTCCTTGCTCTGTGCACATGAGATTCCAATGAGGACTGAAATCAAGCCTTCCTTTTTTTTCAAGTATTAGTTTATATTTCACAATAACAGAAATTTCTGCATATCTATCTATCTATCCATCTATCTGTCTGTCTAGTCATCAACCTTGGAAGTTTTTTCAATGAGTGTCTTTTTTTTCCTAAGACTTACTCATGAGTCATGAGTCCATAGGGAATTGGGTTGAGAGCTAGTTTGAGAGAAATTCTCTATATATACTGAGAGTCTCCTCTACCCTCAGGCAGCCACCTGGCATTTTTCAATGGGGATTATGCCCATCACTTCTTTTTTACTTAGAATATCCTAGGAAGCTGCTCAGTTCCTCTAGCAAATAGACTAAAACAGCAAAGTTAGTATGTCCCTTTATGAAACCAGAAGGAAGAGTCATTTTCTTCCTCTTGTCATTTTGTGTTCAGAAAATCCACTAATTAAATATAATATATATTTTTTCTCCCTCTCTTTCCTGAAATATTTAAATTACAAGCCTTATGTAGAAAATCAGAAGCTGCTCTAACCAAATAGCTGTCTTATAAGACAGGAGACAACCTATACTTCTAGGAACAAAGAGGAATACATTTCCTTGAATTGTCTAGGCAGCCTATCTATATATAATGAAGTAAAAAGAAATTTAATATGACAATACTATTCAATATACAATTGCAAACAACATAGTAAAATATACTGAACTAAAATTTTTTGTCCTTATTGTGTGTCTTGTGAAAAATTATAATATATGCTCTTTCTCCATTTTATATGCTAGGTGGAGATGTAACCCTCTGCTTGCAGATACACAAATATTTTGTATGAAGGAAAAGCAAGCACAACTTAAGCAGGTGTGACTGCATGCTGCAGATTTCAATGGGCACCTTTTCCTTTGTTGAGCACCGAAGGGTAATGTTACCCTGAAGACAGCCAAAGAGGTAGAATAGTTGCTACCTCTGTGTGTTTGGCAGGCTGCCAGCATCCCTGGCAATGGAGCCTCTGCTGAATCTTTTTTTCTTATCACTTTTGCTCATGTTGACTGCTGAACACAATGCCTACAAACACATTCCTTTCAAAATTAACACAGCCTCCAGTGCTCCTTACAATGTTTTTGGCTACTATCAACTAAATCCCCAATTTCTGCTGATTTCATATTTTAAATGACTCTTTTAAAACAATTTCCTGAATTCCACTTTCTTGAAGCAGTTCTAAGGGAGGAAACATTTTCCTTCTAAGAAATTCAGGTATGGCTAGGGGCCAAAGCATAAAAATCTGCTTTGCGAAGCAGTAGCCTACTACCCTTTCTTACACATTAAACCCATTAATGTGAATTGAGAATTTAGGCACCCATTTCCCTCTTAAATATGTCTTACAGCTGTAGGCACTAGGAAATAATGTGAAATAAAAGGTTTGAGAGTCTCAAATTAGTTCATAGTATGTGATGGTTGAGTCCAAAACTGATTTAGGAGGCCAAGGTAGGTCAATGTTACTGATATTGGCAAGGTGGTTTCAATATTTCTTCTCATTAGCTTAGCTCATACTGTATTATAAGATAATAATGAAATATACTGGATATAATGAAAATATACTGGAGATCATCTGCTTACATCTATTTTAAGTACTAGCACAATGTTCTAACTTTTCCCTGACATAGGAAAAAATGTAGCGTAGTCAGTAATTCATCTAGCTAGTATGATATATAAATTAACCACTATTTGCTTTTAAAATATTTAAATCTATAATGCTATAGTCAGATGTATCAAAGCAAATAAAGAAATTTGGAACACTAAATGGGACATGATGTAGTGGAGATTTTTTTTTCTACATTCATCTTCAAATATGAGGATACATAATATTATAATAAACTATTTTGTCCATTTAAATGTGATCTCAATACCCTATGAAGTTATAAGTAGAAAATTCAGTATAAAGAAAATACCTTTAAATTAAAGCAAAACTACTTTAACTGTAAAACTTTGGAGAGAGAATATAGTAAATGATATTGTAATAAACGTAATACATTAGTAGGTCTTAATACAACAAATTTGTGTAACATGGGGCAAAAAGGACATTTCTTTCTTTCTTTTTGGAGACAAGAGTCTCTCTGCCACCTAGGCTCTAGTGCAGTGGCATGATCTTGGCTCACTGCAACCTCCGCCTCCAACCTCTGCCTCCCAGGTTCAAGGGATTCTCATGCCTCAGCCTCCTGCATTGCTGGGATTACAGGCATGTGCCACCACTCCTGGCTAATTTTTGTAGTTTTAGTAGAGATGGGGTTTCGCCATGTTGGCCAGGCTGGTCTCGAACTCCTGGCCTCAAGTGATCTGCCCACCTTGGCCTCCCAAAGTGCTGGGATTATAGGTGTGAGCCACCATGCTTGGCCAAAAAAGGACATTTCTTGTTTTTAGCTATCTCTTAATATTTTCCTGAAAGAAAGCTACACTGAAATGATATTAATACATAATTCAAATACTAAATTAAAAATCTTTTACAACAGCATACTATTGAAAGCATTTGCCCTCAGTTACTTTGTTGCACCCTCTTCAAAGGCATCAAAAAAAAGACTAAGCAGAAACACAACTCTGAAATATAAAAGTGATTATATTTATTAGCCAAAATAGTAAGAAAGTTAAAATAGAAATAAAACTTCTAAGGATGCTAATAAGAAATGTTTAAAAAATTAACAACAGCAAAGTAACCTGAATATTTAGGTTCTGGCTAAGAAATGGAGAGGTTTTAAAATCCTTAAAGCACACATGTATAACAGATTACTATAAGTATTATTAGGTTGAGGCATTAAGAAACAATAGTTGCTGGCTGGGTGCATTGGCTCAAGCCTGTAAACCCAGCACTTTGGGAGGCCGAGGTGGGTGGATCATGTAAGGTCAGGAGCTTGAGATCAGCCTGACCAATATGGTGAAACCCCGTCTCTACTAAAAATACAAAAATTAGCCAGGAGTGGTGGTGGGTGCCTACAACCCCAGCTACTCAGGAGGCTGAGACAGGAGAATTGCCTGCACTTGGGATGCGGAAGTTGCAACGAGCTGAGATCGCGCTACTGCATTCCAGTCTGGAGAAAAGAGTGAGACTCTGTCTCAAAAAAAGAAAAAAAAAAAAAAAAAAAAACAATAGTTGCTATGACTGCAAAGGAAATGTTAGACATGCACAAAAGTTATAATCTGAAATTGGTTCAACAATTCTTGAACCACATAATCACATCCGTAGAGAGGGACAGTAGACATGAGAGAAGGATTTTTGAAGAAAAACTTGCCTGTTGGGTCCCTCCGACTGCAACTCTGTTGTGGAGTTGGCTGGTGTTTGGTGTTCCCCATCATTGTGGACTCCCACAGTAAACTCCACCTCTTACCACCAGAAACTCTTATCCTGGTATGTTCCCCTCTTGGGCCAGCCTGTTTTTAAATGGCTCCACACTGAAGATTCTACTGCAGATATCAGGGTTGGCTTCTGGAATTCATCTCCTTTCAATATCTAGGTGAAGGGGTTGCTTTTAAACTCAAACACAGGCTTGTACTCGGTACTCACTGGCCTCTTGAGCTTTTTCAGATGTGAATTAGGCTCCAGGCCAAAGCATCCCCCAACTGCAGGTAGCTCATTCAAGCTTTTTTTGTACTTGCAGAGAAATCTTAGTTCAGGGTTAGGGAACTGCTTCCCATTCTTCCCTTTTTGTTATACTCACAGCATAACTCTCTCTGAAATAACTGCTTCAAGGATGCTGCCCATATCTGCTGTCTCCATATCTGAAGCCCTTTAGAGCTTTTGTGTGACAAAGGTTGAAGTGTAACATTACTCATATTTAGTATTTCAGTTTTTATGTGCTGCTTGAAGTCCAGCACCTCCTTTGGAACTCCACATCCATTATACGTTCATGCCTTGGCCAAAATGTCCGTTTTTGAATTCCTCAGGCTGCTGTCTCTTCCTGTGTTGACGGTGTGACTGTTGCGACTGTGCTGCCGCTTGGAAGCATTCTGGGAAGGTAGCCAGCTCCAAATTTACGTTGGTTATAAATCAGGCAATTCATTAATGGTACAGTATGACGGAATGCTCCCAAAACGTTGCTTCCCTGAGAATTACCACTTAGTCCTATAGATGCCCCCAGAGAGCTCTCTGTTTATGGGAAGTGTTGTTTCTACAATTTAAAGTCTGAGAACATTTCAGAGTATGTCAGCCACCCAAGAACCGTGGCTTTCTGTATGTACAAGGTGGCCTAGGCCCAAAGAGATGTTATAAATAATTCTATCATTTTCAGTAGATCACATTCTAAACACAATTGTAAACTACATGTGAATTATTTTGTAAACTTTATATGGCTATGTTGTTTTTTGTTGTTTACTCCATTTGCTTAGCATCGGATTTTATATATTTTAGCATACACTGATATCTTTGTTACATTACAAAAACACATATTATGCTACTTTATTTAATGCAATTTTAAGTGGTACATTAACATAAATTTAAATTTCTGTAAAAGTAAGAGTGTACCTAAATGCACACATTTATTTATATATCAATTGAAAAAAAATCTTATTGAAACAATAGATTTACCCCGGAATTATGAAATAAGCCTTGCTCTAAAGGAAGTCTTTCTCATTGCTAACTCTAATACGTTATTTACATTATGTAATAACTTGGGCCTTTTAATTTTCCTGTCAGGATTAAAAAGTAGTACTCCCTTATTTCTCAATGCAAGAACCCTGGACTCAATTGATATGCAATTATTTAGAGTAAGCAAAGACTCTAAATCAGATGCTTTTATTATCTTGTTTGCCTTACTAAATTATAGGAAGTTGTTCCACTATCATTGCCATTTTTTCCCCATATCAGCTGTGTGTTGCGATCATGCTTCTTGGCATACCTAAGCCATTTCTTCCCATATATGATACAGTTTATTTTTAATGCCTAAAGATTCCTTATCATACTTACCCTTATTTTACTCCAACTGGTTTGTGCAATATTGTTACTTTAAATGGTCAATTAAAAATTAACCCAACCTGGATATTATGTGTTAGATGCATTTTCTTATCATTCAATGTTCAGCAATATATTTACTGTGATTTTAAGATCCGAGAGCCAGAAGGGAGCACCAAGTCAGAGTAAAGCCTTCTTAGCCACTACATTTCTTCTTAGTGCTCTCTCTTGTCTCTGCCTCTATCTCTGTCTCTGCCTCTATCTCTGTCTCTCTTATTTTGCATATAAGTTGCTTGTAGGATAGACTTAAATGTTTATGTTAAACACTGTAGGAAAGGCATAAATATCAGCTACTACACATACATGTTTTAACCAAATGTGAGAAACACATGCTAAAGCTTTCCTGAGGCCACGTGGTTTACTGTCTTTTGTCCCAGATTTCTTTATAAGCAGAAACTAGCTTATTACTATAAAATATGACAATATGAAAAAATGGGCTTATCCCTGACTCCTCTGTTTTTTTCATGCTTTTCAAAACATGTCTTCTGTATCCTTGTAATCTCTGACTGCGTTTTCTACTCTATTTTGTTTATTCCATTAACTTCCTCACATTGACCTTCCTTACTGTTCCCCTAACACGCTGGCTATGATCCTGCCTTGGGGCTTTGGAACTAGCTTTTCTCTTTCCATACTCCAGATGCATGCATGACATGACCTCTCTCTCACCTTCAACTCTTTTCAAATGTCACCTTATCATTGAGATGTACCTTAGGTTCCCTATTTAAAATTGTAACTGACTCCCTTCTTGTTCTCTCCATACTTCTTACCTTGCTATAATTCTATATCATTTACTTATTTATTTGTTTGTCTTTCTCCTCACTAGAGTGTAAGCCTCAAGAGATTAAGAATTTTGTCTTTTTTCCACTGATGTATCACCAAATCTTAGAAGTGTCATGACATAAAGTAGGCCGTCTACGTATTTGTTCAATGAATAAATGTATGACTCATGGCAGAAATGATGTTATTACTTTAACTGGAAAATTATTTAATGTATTGATGTATCCAGAGCTTCTAAATGGCAGTTTAGATACAGCCAACTCATTAGAAGATGGGGATAGTATTGGAGGACTTTTAAAAAATATGCATTTGCATAAAAAATACTATATTGTATGTATACATAGTATATTTTACTATAAATATACCGTAAAATATACTCATTTTACTTGGATTGAGTCTTCTTAGGATGGTTTTGGTGGGATGCAATGGGGTGCATTGAAGTGGAGGAGACTAAAACCATCCACTCCAGTGTCCCCTGGGCCCTTTGGTGACTCGGATGGGAAAAATCCTCATGTTATTAAAACAGTGGTGCTTATGTGAGAATGTAGAGTGGGTGAAGTATATCTGGGACTGAGGGCTGGTGGTGGTTGTCATGTTTAATTATATATTTGAAACAATGTTTACATGCACTGTAAATGTAACAGAAGGCCATAAAATGTCACTTTTCAAAATGTATACTGACTTTACTTTCTACCCATTTATAAACTTTTATATAAATCTCTTCTTTTTAAGTTCCTTTCAAGCGTGTTCTTGATTTTCTTTCTCAAACTATTTTGGAAAGGTTTGTTTTTTTAAAATCTGTTCACTGAAGATGATATAAGCACCCATGGCGATGTATGTGTGGAAACTGCACAGTACTATATAAATGCTATTTATTTTAACTATTACTATTTAGTGACAATTGTATTATGGTTTAGTTAAGCTTTACCATGCTGTTTCTAGTATATTATCAGCCTAGGAATGCTGCTAAAATGATGCTAAAATCATCTGAGGTTGTCCTTTCTCTTTGTAATCTATTTCCTGTTAATATGTAAAGGGAATGGCATTGGCAGGTTTAGAATTCTTTTCATTTTTCTTTCTCATGTTTGAGTAGCTACAAAATTACTAAGTCCTGTACAATCTCCCTCTCTCTCTACTTAATTCTTACTCCAGAGATGAGAAACCAAGATCATTAGTCGTTTTTCACCTTTGCCTGAGCCTCATCTATTGCCTAGGAATCTTGAAACTATAAGTGGGTTGGAAAATTGAGCCCTGATAAAAATGTTTTTGATATTCTTTCTTCACATTTTCTTATTAAACATTATAGAGAAGTTCACTGATGCTGACAGAGTAGTTGATTTTGCCTGGAAGAAATATTGTGTTGGCAAGTACAAATTAGATCATGGTGGACTAGTTTGTGTTTTGCTGTTTCAGCTTCTGTGAATGACTACAGCACAATATTTTTTTTTATTAATGTGAATAAACAAATCAGGTAGAAAATTACCTTAAAAGTAGTGGTTTTGGCATTGCAGCACCATTTCAATTCAAATTAGCACAATAGAACAACAAGACCACATAATCATTACAAGCCCTAGTCCTTCTAAAACTCAAATTTACATATTTAGAAAGCGATTATTATATTTATAAGCTATCAGTAAAATTTTGCCTACTCCTTTTCTCACTTCTGCCATAATTAGCTTCACAATGTAAAACGCAACAGTTTTTAAAAATGTTGGAATTGTTATTTGGCAAGATAGATACTTAAATTGATGACATGTCTAGAAGATGGGCTTATTTGGGGTCTAGGAATAACATGAGAGCAAAGAATATGGCTAAGACATGGATAATGCTTAGGAAAACACTCCAGCTGTTTTACGGTTATTGCAGATATCTCAAACATGGGAGAAAAATATATTGTGTATTTTAAATACTGTTTTTCTTTGGGAAAAAGAAACACTTCTTTCTTTGGTTGCATATTATATAAAGGAAGGGTACCAATCCCATATAGCAAATATCTCTTCTATGAAGCACCAATCTCATACAGCAAAATATCTCTTCTATGAAGGACCTTGTTTTATAAAATATGATAGATAAGTTTTAAGAATGTTACCCAATTGCAGCATGACCTTTAAGGATCAAAATACATACCTTTTAGAAATATATCTATATATAGATAGGTAGATATCATTAGATAGATCATTAGATATCTATCTATCTATCTATATATTAAATAAATGATATATGAGAAAGCTTATTCTTTTTCTTCCTTTGTCTTATAATCTTTCTCTTTTAAAGTGAATTGTGTTAGATAATATTCATTTGCACTCACTGAAACATACCCAGTTCTGAGATGCTACATGGCAACTGAATGCACATGCACGTCCTCTTATCTGCCAAGAGACTGCCATTAGAAAGCATTAGAGACTACCAAGGTATAATTTTGTTTTACTAATTATATTCAAAAGTTTAGAGGAGGGAGAGAGAATATACATTTTTAATAGACAGTAATTAAAAGGCAGGCTGTTGAGGTGGGCAGATGCTGGTCAGTCTGATTCTACCCCTTAAAGCTTACAAAAGAGTAGTTAGGTTGTGATACATGCCCATGAATAAGAAACACCAGAAAATATAAGCCAATCTTTCATTTTACAAAGAAAAGCTTTTCTTAATTGGCCAGTTTAATGACAAAATCTTCTAAGACTGTAGATGATATAGCCAAATCTCTGCAAATCAGTTAACATATGGATTATATATGTTTATGTTAAATTATATAAAACCTATTAAGTGGTTTCTGATCACATTTCATGCAATGCATTCCCTTGCGTTCTTCACTGGTATCTTGAGATATCAGTAGCTTCATCTTCTCTCAGTCCTCTAAAACAGTTTGCTAGAGGATAACACTCTGAAGTACTCAAGTGTATGAATCTATGGGTCATATTATCACAGGAAAATTTATTTCACAAGTGTTGTCCCATGAAGTTAGGCCATTCCCATTCACTCATTTATTCTGTAGATATATATGCATGATCTCTGCAAGGTAGCTACTTACTCTGATAAGGCAGTCTTCAAAAGGTTTACTTGAAATTATGTCCAATAGTTAACAATTATTAGATAATATCCCAGAAATAGTTACTAAGTTGCTGTTATATTTCCTTGACTTTTTCTTTTAAATGCGTATAGGTTATCTTTACAGTTACCCCAAGCTATAATTGGTGGATTCTTCCCTAAGTATGGTGATCAAAATAAAATAACTCAGAGCACACCTAGTAAAAGGACCAAATTTCTCACTTCTCACTTCTAAGTAATATTTATGTAACAAAAGTACTTCTCTTATAGTTGAGTATATCCACTAAATTTTTATGTTTTTATTTTTTGGTCATATTAGAGGGTAATGATATTGCTGATTTTTCTGGAGTGTAACAAGGTTTAAATTGACATAATGTGGTTAGTTCAGTGCCTTTTACATAATTAGGACTTGAACTTGAACATAGCAAATAAGTGGTGACGTTTGTATTTATAAAAAGAATCACCAATTTTATATTGTTTTTTCTTTACTATTCTTAGAAGTTCTGTTAAAAGAGGTACACGTAAATAATTCCCACACATAATGGCAGGCTTTATGGATAAATGTAACATTTTATATTATTATAAGTTGGATCACAATAAATTAAAAAAATTAAAAAATGATGATGCTGGTACGCATCAATTAACATACATTTACCACATTTTAAAGTTTTATTTCAAATGTATTTATAAATGGAAATTGTATCTATAACTGTTTTTAAATTTTGGTTTACATGTTGTGTATGGAATGTTTTTCTTTTCCTACCTTGCATAAGCAATGGTGGGTTTTAGTTTTCATACAAGTTAGATTCTAGAAATCCATTCCTAAGTTAGGAGTTGAGAACTTAAGTTATAGAAGCAAAATGATTGAAGGTATTCTCTTCCATAATCTGCTCAATCCACATTATTATCAAAATAGTGGTGTGTTTAATGAAAAATTACAAAATATAGTACAGTAAGTTCTCACTGTTTCCAGCAAGTTCTTGGAAACTGCCACTTTAGCGGTTCTCAAATAATGTCGTTTTATTCAACATTGTTTTCTTACAATGTTGATGATTTTTAAAAAATGGGTGTCATCAGTTAAAGTCACTTAAAGTTGCAGTTTGCAAGAACTATGGAAGAATTTAAATAAGGACTTACTGTATTATAGAAATTAAACACAAAGGAATAAGAAATAGATATTCACGTTCAAAACTACGCCTGGAAAAAAATCAAGCTTAATTAGTGGACAGAAAAGTGCAAAACAACATTTTTTTGAACATTGTAGAGCACGCTTTCTCAGCACGTTTGTAAGCTTGACATATTGCTGATACTGACTTTTAAGACAAATTTTATCTCAAAATTTATTACTTTCTTTTTTATTGATATTGATAGATTCTTAGCTTAATTCTGTGGATTGGTAATAAAGCACAGTCTTCATTTCTGCCATTAATTATATAATAATATGTGCCATTAATTATGTATGTGTTTCTTCATTTGTCAAATGCATATTGGGCTTCTACCAGGTGCCCTGGCACATGCCAGGCACTTGAATAGGCATTAGTAATTCCAGCAGGAATAAGCTGTAGTTCCTGTACTCAGACTAGTAAGAGGAGACAGACATTAAACTGATAAATTCTACATTCTACATTCCATAGTCTTAAAGTGCTATAATAGAAGTATGAATGGATGTAAGTACAAGGGAGGAAGTGGTCACCTTTGGGTCACTAAGAGCACAGGGATACTAGTCATTTATAGGTGCCAGGAGATAGTATTAATTCCCATGATGAGATACACATCTGGAGATGAAGGCTGGGGCAGAATCTTGGAGGACATTTGTACCATGCCAAAACTTTAGAAGGTTTATCTTATAAGTGACCCAGAACCATTGAAAGGTTTGGATCAGGGAAACACTCTTGCAGGTATGTGAGCTTTAGTTCTTTAATCTGTAAAATAAAGGAGGTTAACTTGATATTTTCGGTCCCTTTTTGTTCCAAACTTTTGTGATTTATCAGTCACATTGGGTCATCATTCTGTTGAACAGTAAGGGGGAGGGGAGAGACTGAATGAGAAATTTAGATGTGTTGACTGGTTAAGTCAGCTACCAGGTAACATTGTCAACCAAAGAACACTTCACTGCTATGTGGAGTAGCCTAGAAGTGAAGAGATGAAGTAATGTGAGTAGTTCAGTTTCATTCTTTTATTTAAAACAACTATTTTAGAAGAATCTACTCCCTGTGAAAGAGCTCTTATTGAGCTTTTGGAGTGTGATGATGGTATTTACTTTTTATTCACGCTTGGTAGCTTTATTAAAAATAAAGAAGACAATGTGTCTGTAAAATTGATCATAGTCCTACCTCCAAATTTTGGCCTAGAATTTGTGGTTTTTAGATGCTGAAGATAGAGTAGTAAACGTGAAATACGTGGTCTCTACTAGAATTTATATTCTTCATGGGGTGTGTAAAGGTGAACAAGCAGTAATATGAATATAAAATAACATTCATCAGTTAGGTCTCTACAGGGAAGATAGGGTTAGCAAATAAAAATACAAAACCTTGATTTACATTTGAATTTCAGTTAATGAATAAATTATACTAAAAACATAATAAAAGTATTTTGCTTGGAAACCCTAGGTGTTCATAATTTTTCAGATGGGTTATCAAAATTAGGTAATTGTAGACATGATTTTTAATAAAATTTTCTCCTTTATTAAAGAAAAAAATTAATTATAAAAATAATGTTCAAAGCCAGAGCATCTTTCTTTGGTGATGTTTCAATATTTGAGGTTAAGCCTACGTTATAATTATGGCCCTTGTATCTTTTTTTTGTCCACTAAGATTACTCTATAATATTTCCATAATTACTCCTCTGTTTACATGGGAGTGAGAATGCTCCCTGCATTACCCAGAACATTTTGAAAACTCAGAAAAATCCTTTCAGAAAATCTGGGCTTATCACTATTCAGAAATATACTTTGTAATATACTTTGAAGCATAGCAGCATTTTGAAGTATTATTTATGGCTGTTAGTTTATACTCACAATCTTGCTCATTTTATAATTGAAATTCATTTAGTCTTTATATTGTTCTCTAAATGGGGATTGACTCAGATTCTTTACTAATTCATCTAATGTCATTAATGATTTCCTCTTTCTGTTCTGAAGCATCTTATTGACCTTTTCAAGTGTGGCCATAATGCTTGTTTCTCATTAATGGTTGGATCTTCTATCAGAAAACAGTGATGGACATAGACCTATATGGTTGATCCTGGTCCAAACACTAAAGTTTTGTTTGTAAGTTTTAATGATTTGTCCCATGAGGTGTAGCTTAGACCTCAGCAGTGGAGACCAGTAGAGACTTTATTTCCTTATATTTACATTTCTAGTCCATACAGTGTGAAAAGAACCCCACACTAAAAGGAAGAAACCTTGCTAAATTAGATTCATCTGAGAAAATCTATGAACTAATATACATTTAGTACATGATTAATGAGTAATTAATTGATTTCACCTTAAAAGAGTTTAAAATCTCACCTGTAAGACTAGCAGATGTGCCTCGGGGAGTGCTCAGAAAAGAAGATGAGAGGAAAGAGAAGTAGTATGGTAGAAGAGTCAGAGTTTCAAGGAAAGAAAATGAAAATATTGCTAGACAAACAGCACAAAATAGTCAAATAAGATTTTTTAAAAATCAATGATTTAACTAAAAGTGAAGAAAAGTTTGATTACCCAGTCTGGTAGAAGTAAGAATTTATGTTATAGGTGTTGTTAAAAGAAAAACTTGAGCAAAACTAAATTCAGAAGAGTTTAATTGAGCAAAGAATTATTTACAAATCAGGCGGCCTACTGAACCAGAATAGACTCAGAGACTCCAGCGCAGTCACATGGTAGAAGATTTATGGACAGAAAAAGGAAAAGTGAAATACAGAAATTGGAAGTTAGGTACAGAAACAGCCAGATTGGTTGTACCTTGGCATTTGCCTTATTTGAACATGATTCTAACAGTTGGCCACATTTATTTAGCCAAAACTTGGTGATTGACACAAGAGGAGGCTACCGTCTGTTTGCAATTCTAGTTCACCGTGTACTGAGAAACCGTTAGGCTGAACTTAAAACATCTAATGAGGCAACTTTAGGCTAAACTTGATTTAATAGTGTTGAGGGGAGATTGTGTGGAACTGTGAAATACAAACAATGTAGGATGTTTAAATAAAAGACAGTACATAAATGTTAAACAATGATTTGTTTAAACTTTTGCAGTAGGTGCAATAGCTTTCTTTGGTTAAAAATAGATGTCAAGGCCAGGTGTGGTGGCTCACACCGTAATCCCAGGACTTTGGGAGGCCAGGGTGGGCAGATCCCCTGAGATCAGGAGTTCAAGACCAACTTGGACAACATAGTGAAATCCCGTCTCTACTAAAAATACAAGTTAGCCGGGCATGGTGCCAGGCATCTGTAATCCCAGCTACTCAGGAGGCTGAGGCAGGAGAATCACTTGAACCCAGGAGGCGGAGGTCACAGGGAGCCGAGATCACGCCACTGCACTCTAGCCTGGGCAACAAGAGTGAAACTCCATCTCAAAAAAAAAAAAAGAAAAAAGATGGCAACAATCAAATAAGTGTAAACAACCAAAAGAGTTGTTATAACTGTGTGTTTTATAGCAAATCTAAAAGAAACAGCAGGCAAGCTTTCGAAATATAGGATATATATATTCTTCTAATAGAGAGAAATAAGGGTATTACCGTAACAAATATTTTGAAATATGGATAGAGTAGATAAAAGAAGTAACACCACACGGCTGATGTCTTCTGGTAACTTCTGCTTTTGAGAAAATAAAAGTGGGATTTTGGCTGATGGAGGAGAAGGAGTAAATATAGGCCTATTGGAGAATTCATCAGAAAAGCAATACAAAAATGAATAAAGGAATACCAATTGCTAATGAAACTCTGGTTGAAATTAGATGTCAAAATTTACAACAGGGCAGTTCTTCTGCCTTTTGCCGGTAACATTAACACCAACCAAAAAAGGTGGTAGGAAAGATTCAGGATCAACTATTAGCAACCCAGAAAACATTGGGAATGGTGATGGTGATAAAAGAGAGGGAAAAAAATCCTTAGGAAGGCAGACAGCTAGTGAAGGTAATAATGATGCAACTAAACTGAATATTTGTCTGGGTAGTGAGTGAAGAACAGTCAGAATTAAGCTAGAGAAGTAAGTGATATATAGATATTTATGTGGATAAAGTAGAAATGTATTAGGTAATGAGAATGGGATTAAAATCACATAAGAAGTTTATAGATTTTGGAGATGGAGAAATACTGAGTGATAAGTGCTGTTATGAAGTCAGGCAGTGTAGTAAGCAAGCTAAAGAAACTGAGTTTCAGGGTGTCACATGGGTTGGCAACACTGGTTTCACGGTGTCAGTAACACTGGATAATAAGAAAAATTCTAATCTAAATGCTGGGGTCATGAGAAGATAGGCTGATTTGGATTTCTTAAATCATTATTTGTAGGTGAAATGTTTTCTACAAAGTGCAACCTAAAGCAATTTGCCTTATAGCAAAATATTGCCAAAGCTTTAGCTATTAAATTATATTTTATATGCTGAGTAATGTTTAATACAACCAGATTTCAGTAAAATACTATAACCACAGGGATGTGATTCATATGCATATTTCAGAAATAGGAGGATTGAACAGAAATATAAAAGGACTGCCCGTGGTCATAAATTAGAAATTACATCAAGGAAATTTCATTGGATACATTTGCAGTGCAATTCTGAAGAGAAGTCCAGTCATTGTGATACTCTCATCCATATTTTATACTGAACTTCATCATAGAACTTAAATCTTCATTCCAAAACTGGCTAGTTCAGTATTTATTCAAACTGCTTCAGCATATTTAGTAGCTCCAGTCCTATCTCAAAATGTCCATAATCCTTGCAAGAACTGGTGGTCAGGTAATCGCTACAGCTTATTTTACTTTTGTTCATGCTTCAGAAACTGTTCATTCTGTTGACCTTGGTGGTCCTTTTTCTTCTAATTATATTCTCGCCTTTCTGCCCTTTCTCACTGGAGTTGATATGAAACACTGTTCCCCAGGTGCTTAAGCCTTCTCCTCTTCTCTCCTCTCCTCTCCTCTCCTCTCCTCTTCTCTCCTCTCCTCTCCCCTCCCCTCCCCTCCCCTCCCCTCCCCTCCCCTCCCCTCCCCTCCCCTCCCCTCCCCTCCCCTCCCCTCCTCTCCCCTCCCCTCCTCTCCTCTCCTCTCCTCTCTTCTCTTCTCCATGAAGCCACTTTCAGGCTATTGCTTGGAAACAACCCAGGCCTGATTCTCTCCAAGACAATATATGAGTGTGTGTGTATGTGTGTGTGTATGCGTGCATACATACATGTATGTATATACATGAGCTTCTTTGTCACTTAAAATTTGTAGAATGGTGTTTAAAATAAATCAATAATATGCCGTTTATCTGAACACTACTTCCTGTTCACTTGATGCCCATAGGAATTTAGTTAAAAAAGATAACTATTGGCCGTGCACGGTGGCTCACACCTGTAATCCCAGCACTTTGGGAGGCCAAGGCGGGCAGATCATGAGGTCAGGAGATTGAGACCATCCCGGCCAACACAGTAAAACCTCGTCTCTACTAAAAAAAAAAAAAAAAAAAAAATTTAGCCGGGAGTAGTGGCACATGCCTGTAATCCCAGCTAATCAGGAGGCTGAGGCAGGAGAATCACTTGAACCCGGGAGGCGGAGGTTGCAGTGAGCCGAGATCACGCCGTTGCACTCCAGCCTGGGTGGCAGAGCAAGACTTCGCCTAAAAAAACAAAACAAAACAAAACAAAACAAACAAACAAAAAGAAAGCTATTTGGTCTGAAGTGGAGTGAGACAATATGTCTGATAGTTTTTAACTCATAAAATGAAGGTAGGATAAAATTTAAAGACCATACATACATAGCACTGAGGTTTTGTTGTTCTTTCTTTCTTTTTTTTTTTTTTACTTGTTAAAATGTTTGTTAGTATGACAGTTTAAAGAGTATACACAAATGCATTCCCTTTGTGTGGTTAGAAACAAACAAACAAAAAAACAAGAGTCAACTACCAGAAAGGAAATATATTAATTTGGGTAGCTGGTATTTCTTGATAGTAGGTTGCCAACAATGTAATATGTTATATTATAATGCTTTTAATACAGTCAATCTTTGAAAATTTTTATGTAAAACCATTGATGTTTCCACTAGCTCTATGCTAACTGATTTAGTAAGAGCAGCTAGGATCACCTTTGAATCCAGCCTCCTCTGAGAAGGTAAGCCAAGGATCTAGTGCCAATTTAGAAATTCAGGCCAGAAAACAAAGTAGGGAGTCATGTTAGCATCAAGGAACATTATTCCCGTGATGGAAACAACCCTTCAGCAAAACAGGAAACCTTGTCTTGGGCCGGATAAAAGGCAGATTTGATTTTCAAGTGCTGGCTACTCACAATTATTCCTAAAGCAGTTGCAAAACTACTCTTTATCATCTTAATTATCTAGAAGCCCAGCTGAATGAAAACATATTTCTTCAAAACCTTCAAAAGGAAGAATAAGATCCAGCAATATTATGTGTTCTCACTAAAATGATAAAGACAATGCAATAATCGTGAACTTACAATGCTCACTCATAGAACTTTTGGAAAATATATTACATAAAGTACATTGTATATAATTATATATGCTATACATTTTTGGATAGATAATTTTTATTCGGTTGAGGAGGTTTCTTTTTGTTTCATATTTGCTAAGTCTTTATTATTAATGAATGTTGAATTTAATTGAAAACTATTTGGAAGATGTGTTTTTCTTTAATCTATAAATATGGTAAATTTTTTATAGATTATCTGATGTTGAATAATCTTGTATTTCCAAGAGCATTATTATTATTCACAGTCTAGCAGATTCAATTTGCTAGTAGTATTTTATTTAATATTTTTGCTGTGTACCTAAGTGATACTCATCTATGTTTTTATTTTCTTGTTTTCTTCTTGTCTGGTTTTGCTACAAGGACTACACCAATTCACCAGATTAATCAGGTAGATTCCTCTTACAATTAATCTTCCATGAAAGAATTTGCAAAACTAAGGGTTGTCCTTCCAATAGTTTCAGATGACAGATTATATGCAGATTAAACTTGGCTCTTTCTTCAGATCTCATTAAAAATGCTTTGAAAAAATATATCAACACAAGAGAATAGAATTAAGGAAAAAAGCTTTCCTTGGATGAGAGATGTCAATACAATTTGGAATATTGAAAAAATGTTTGAGCAATCCCCAAGCAGAGAGAGATAAACTGAAGTTTAATTGTCTTTACACAGGGAAACAAAAAGCGAGATAGTAAAATTTGCTTTCTCAGTCCTCAGAAGAATCAGACATACAGTTAGTCTCTATCTGAGGGACAAAAGATGAAGCCTTAATTTTCAACCCTATTTTTCTCCTCCTACAAAAAAGGAGTCACTTGCTAATGATTTTTATTCACCTTTGCCTCCTTAGAGTTATTTTCCTGTATATTTCTCTCATATATTACTTCTTCCTATCATCTCTGAATGAAATTTTTATTTTTTCAAGTTGGTAAGCATAGGTCTTTCTGTATCACCTTAAGCCTGGAGGCTTACATGAAGCTGGTGTTTGTCTCAGGAAGAACAATGCACCATAAAACTGCGGGCCCTTACTAGTCTTGCTTTTATTTCCATAATCCCTGGACCTCAAATGAAACTAAAATTCTTTGTGACATGTTTTTGAGAATTTCTCCTTAAGGACATTCTTCTTGGCTTTCACTGGGCTCTTGGTCTCTAGGAAGACAGAAATCTGATATCTTGTCCACATATTGATTTATATTACAAATTAATGGGAACATTTTATACATTAATAGAGTATACATTTTTTGCAGGTGATTATTCTCGTTGGATAAATGAAGGTATAATTGAATAATTAGAGGTTAGTTATGATAAAGTTATATGATAGAGTTATGTGTTTGTCTAGGTTTATGAGATCAAAGTAGCTGATCATTTCTTTTGCATGTATGAACCTGGAGAGCAACATGGATAGATAGATGATAGATAGATAGATAGAGAGATAGATAGATAGATAGATAGATAGACAGATAAGAGATTTGGATTGGGTTCTTAACGCATTTGTTCTATACATCAGAGTTTATAAAACAGTAACCTATGGGTTGAGTATAACTCATAAACAGATCTCTTTTTAGTCTACACTCTGTTTTGTTTTTTTGATAAGCCAATATTTAGAAATTCTCTTTTATATAAAAAAAATCTAGAGATCCAGTTTGTGGGTGATTATTCTCACTGGGAAAATGAAGGTATAGTCTTTTTGAAAAATTGGAAAGTCAGGTGACATAGACCAATATCCTTGCATGGTAGTAGTTTCCTAGAGTTGGGTAGCAGCATGCTGTCTTATGTTCTTCACACTTTCCACACTCCTCGTGATATTTTGATCACTGGATATGTGTCAGCTGTAATTTGTCCTGACTAACATACCAGGTTCAATTCATGAGCCTGCTCTGATTTACTCAGCTTCATCTGTCTGCTGGGCCCCCATTCACTAGCTCATGGAGGATCCTGGTTGCTGCTGTCACCACTGCAGCTGAATCTACCTCAGATTCTAACACTTCTGTGTGTCTTGGCTGCTACTGGGGTGAGTAACGGGCTTCCTGGTATGGCCTCCATTGCTCCGTTCTGACTGCCAGGAGCCATAATAGCTCTGGCCATCAACCTAGTCAGATTTAAAGAGGCTCTCCATTCTATTCTTACTTTAATCATGTAAAATGTCCTTCAACAGGACATGAAATTTGGTTTTCTCAGAAGCCACCTAAGGGGCCAGGTGATGTAACCTGAAAGTGAGGGAGTTCGTTCCTGAGTTAATACTAATGTGAATCAGTAAGGGAGGGAAGAAGACGTCTAGAGTTAGCAAATAAATTCCATTCCTTTACTTCCTCTGATATACAGAGGCATGGAGTTTCTGGTTGGCTTCCCTAAAGACGTGATGTCCTCTATGGCCAAGCAACCAGTTGGGTCTTTTCCTGAAGTTGTGGCCAGCTTAACCTTGACTTTGCCTCCCTTTTTATGCCTCTCTTTCCTTTCCCTGTGCTTGCTGGTTCGGGATTGCAGCTCTAAATAAAGTATTAGCACTTAAGCTTTGTCTAAGATTCTTTTCTAGGGAAAATCTGCTTGGATTCCTACTTTTCTCATTAATGTTATCTTTGCTAGTCTTTATAGATTTCCAAATGTTTAACGTTTGCTTTATATTCTCTTAAACTTTCTTTCACTATTTTTTGTCATTTTACAATACACTCTGCATATCTTTCCAATTTGGAATCTTATTATAAACCCCATTCTTTTAATAACTACATAGAATTTTTATGTAAATATTATATTATTTTGTTTTAATAATTTCCTCCTTTGAAGCATTTAGAATTCTTCTGATATGAATATTCTTGCTAAGAACACCCAGTCGCTTTGTGTATGTGTGTGTAGCTAAGAAACAATTACAGATAGATATTTTTTACACACAAATGGCAGTTCTTTAAAATATTAATTTATAGTTCACTACTGTGGCAATAGCTAACATGTGTTCACCCAGCAGGATGTTGCTTTTTCAGAATCTGTTAACATTCTGTATATATGTTCATCTTACCACAAAAATAGAACTTGTGCCCAAGGCAACATATGCAATAAAAATTAGTGGAGATATTGATAACGTTCCATTAATCTCATCCTACCTTAAGCAGCATAGAGACTTACTCCTGTTGACAGCTTTCCATTGCAATAAAGGAAAGATTGAAATAAAATGCATTCAAAGACTTGCTCAAGTTTGCTCTCTCATGTGGAAACTCCTGGACCATCTGGTTTGCTTCTGTTGCAGCACCTGGTTTATTATTGGTATTGAATAAATGTCACTACATTGCTAACTGAGACAGGGCTATTATGTACATATCTCCAAAAACTATTTGATCATAACAATACAAATGAATTAGTCTACAATAATATTCATTTTAATATTATTTACATTATCCATGATATCAGAGACTACTCATAATCTTAGCTAAATGTAAATATTGCCTTTTTATTCTTTCCTTTCCTATTTATTTGACACTGGTGGTATATCATATAGCAGCTGTAAGATTGCATTTTAGATAGTTCTGATTGATGAGAAAGTCTCAATGAACCTCTTTTCAGCAGTGTTATCTATAGAGAAAATAAAGGGTCATCTTTTTTTAAACAAAAAAGATACAAGGAAGCTCTTGATCTCTTCTCTAAATCCCAGTGATATCTAGTTGCAGTGACATCTGTAGGCTCCATTTATCAGTGGCCAATATGATCAAGCTCCTTTTAGTTTTATTAGATATTCCTTCTAAACCAAACATGTATATGCCCAAGTCTACCTAAATTATTTAATGTCATTTTAAAAGTATGCATGCAGATACAGCATGAAGTGAGGGGTCCTTGGTTATACTTCATACGGCAAATTAAATTATTTTTATGCCGAGAACAAAGTTCATTCTTTTGCATTGATTGCATAATATAAAATATACTGAGGGATTCTCTTCACCTCAGTGGTGGGGAAAAGGCAGGATAGATCCTGATTTTCAACGTAAATGTATTTAACCTGGTTCTTCCAGTGCTGGTCTAGAAAAACTAGGCTTCAGCTGGTGAATAATGTGCTGTGAGGACCCATGTCTCATGGACCACTGTATGAGGACAGAGAATAGAATGTACGTACACCATAAATAGGAGAAAAAACATATAGTCGATATTGTCCTTTTCCATATGTCTGTTTTAAATTCTTGTAATGTGTAAGTTTCACTCAATGGTAAGTTTGTTTTTTATTTATTTAATTATTTTTTGGGATGGAGTCTCTCTCTGTCACCAGGCTGGAGTGTAGTGGCATGATCTCATCTCACTGCAACCTCCACCTCCAGGGTTCAAGCGATTCTCATGCCTCAGCCTCCCAAGTAGCTAGGATTACAAATGCCTGCCACCATGCATGGCTAATTTTTGTATTTTTAGTAGAGATGGGCTTTTGCCATGTTGGCCAGGCTGGTTTCAAACTCCTGACCTCAGGTGATCTGCCTGCCTCGGCCTCCCAAAGTGCTGGGATTACACGCATAAGCCACCGCACCCAGCCTGTTTATATTTTAAATCTATCCATTTGGGCATATCAAATATTTAGTGAGAAATTTAGGCATAATTATTTTACTGAAATATTTTACAAAGAAAAATGTGCTACTTTTATGGTATTTTTGTGCTGTTTTAAAAAGTGTCTCCCAGGTCATTCATGCGGCCCAAACCTGTGGCCTCTTAATGCATTGCTCATACCTTGAAACTGTTCTCTGCATTTAGATGATCAAGTTTTGAAAATCCCTCTGGCTGTTCCATAAGCATACTGTTTCTGGAATATGCTATATTTAAATTTACATCATTTTTTTCTTTCTCTCTGAAAGAAGACATAACGAGTTTTATTATAATTATATTCACAGACTATCCAAGCGCTATTTGGCTGTGTATGGACAATATATTCTTGAGTTTAAAGACTTAGCCTTGCGGCACTTCTGTGCCCATAATTCTTACTGATTTCAATGAGTATTATACACTCACAAGAGCTATGAGATGGATTATTAGCAAACAGAGTATAGCCACGATATGTTGCCATGCTTTTTAGAAAGAAATCTGCTATGCATTGTGCTTTCATACTGGGAAGTATGAAATAAAGCCAAGCAAAAGGAATAAAGATAACTGAACGAATTACTAATAGATAATTATATTGGGAAGCCTCTATAAGGTTCACGTCTATACTATGCTATGTTGTCTAAAAATGATTTTAGACAATATAGCTTATTTTAAGTGATAATTTCTGAGACAAAAATTCTTTTAGAGTCTGTAGTTCAGCATTGGGTCTGAGCTTTGCTGATTATATATGGCTTCTTCTCCTTAAGCTGTCATTTCAACTTTCACTATGGCTGCTAGTGACCACTGGTTGCTAAATCCAATGCATAATTTTCAGTATTTGCCTTGCTTGATCTTTCCTTAGGCCCTCCATTCCTGTTGAAACAGACTATCCACTTGCTCCATGACACCACAGTCTTATGGCTTTTGTCCCAGCCATTTTATTTATTGTCAGACTCCTTTGCAGCAGCATACTTCTCTGGCAAGGATCTTTCTCTGACCAGAAAAAACCTGAAGGTTTATTCTCTGATTGAAATTATACTTGGTTTGTGTGATTATTTGATTAATTGTATCTCTTCTACTAGACATTGGTTTCTTGAGAATAAATATCATAGTTTATTCTCAGTCCCTCTTTTCATTGTACCTTCTCCCAATAGACCTTGTAAATGGCTTTCGTGAATGCTGATAAACAGGGACTCACAACTTTGTTTTTTCTAAGTAAATACTTTTCTGACTTATTTACAAACTCTATTTTCCAAAATTATTAAGGACCTGCTCATCAGACGTTATCCTATATACTGGGAATAAAACAGGTGACATAAACATATGGTCCCTGTTCTCAGGGAACAAATGTCTGGTGGAGGAGATACAATTAATCAAGTAATCACACAAACCAAGCATAATTTCAATCAGGATTAACAATTTTAAGTAAATAGAACATAAGTGTAAGGCAAAATATATGCAAAGAAATTTACTTATACCAAGCTGGGGAAATGTAAAAAAATGTTTTGGGAAAGGGGTAAAGAAATTGCAAACACCATAAAGTAGAAGAAAGAGTGTTATCCTTGAATAAATAAAGGCAGGCTAGTTTGGCTGGAGTTTAAAGCACAAGGGTAGTGAAACTAGAAATGGGAGCAAAGGTCAGACCATCCAAGGTTTTTGTAACACACGTTAAGCCCTCAAGTACTTATCTTAAAAGTACAGGAAAAATAATTTTTAATTTATTTGTACATGGTAATTTATACATATGCTTGCTTATTCTCTATAACTTCTGAGATCATTATGAACTTGTGGAGTTCACTTATCAGCTTCTTTCTTACCAAATTAAAATGACAGGAATATCAACACAGATCAAAACTTTGGAGTGATTTTTCTCAAGGCTCTTCTCATTCTGTAGCACACAAATATTTGCTGAATGTGCACATATTTGCACAAAACACATTTCTTTGTTGTAAACTGTTTTCTATGTGCACTCAACCTATAGAAAATATTTAATTCTTGGGAGTAAATTTGTATGCATGTATGTGTAGGGTGTAGTTCTGCTGGGGGAGTGCGTGAAGGTATTGCTAGAAGGAAGAGCCGTTTCAGAATTTTACCACTCTGGGGTTTTTACTGTTCAGATCTATCTTGGTTTGTTTTGTGGTCTATAACAGAATACCAAAGACTGTAATTTATAAAGAAATGAAATTTATTTCTCAGAGTTCTGGAGGCTGGAAAATCTGATATCAAGAGGCTGTCATCTGGTGAGGGCCTTTTTGCTGTGTCATCTCATGGCAGAATGCAACAGAGTGGATGGCCAGGGGGCTGAAACTCACTTAGGACAAACCCATTCCCACAAGAAAGAACCCACTCCTGTGATAATGACATTAATTCATTCATGAGGGCAAAGCCCTCAAGATCTAATCACCTCTTAAAGGTCCTACCTCTCAACACTATTGCGTTGGGGATTAAGTTTCCAAAACATGAACTTTGGGAGATATATTGAAACCATAGCAAGGGCCATTATGTATAGTCTGTCCCCAAACAAGAGTCATTTTCAGTAGCCAGAAGATAAGCCATAGATCCATGATCATGAAAGAATGTCTCAGAATCTGAGTGTCTAGGCTAAGTCAGGAATAGAGATATACATGGGTGCTACAGGAGTTTTTTTTTTTTTTTTTAAGTCATAAAGTTCACATTGAAATACAAATGTGGGGCAGTGCAATCTTTGAACAGCACTGCATAGCAGAGGCTGCTAGTAATGAAGGAAGTATACCTATGGGGCTGTAGAAAATAGATTTTAAAGTTTCTGCATGATTAAGCCTTTTTGAAGAAAGAAACCTGGTAATTGGGTTAAAGGAACCACCTTGGAAGTTAAAGGATGGTAAGATAGTGACAGGCTATTCTGGAGAGATTCACCTCCCTGAGGTATGTGTTTACATTACATGGAGGGATGAAACACAGGACCATGGAGACATTTTAAGGGTTGTAAATCCAGAAAGATTGTCTTCTTTTATTCCTGGAGACCCTTATTTCTGTTCCAAACTGTAAGAAGCCAAGAACCTAGAATCTCTCTTTTCAAGAGAATTTATTTATCCTACAGAGCAAAGGTTTTTCTACCTTTCTCAAAAATATGTGTATAAGCTCTTAGATTTAGAACCTCTGGGTCCTTCTTTGTTAGTGTCAAAATGCCCTTTTGAATGTAAAGTCCTGTCCACCTGCCTCTTCTCACATCACACTAGAAAGTATAATATTCTGACTTGATCCAGAAATCTCACTTTTTGCATTCAATATAACATGAATAATTCTGGATTAATGATCATCTTCCTCAGGGATACAATTCCCAGCAGTCTTGTGGGATATACTTTCTGAAGGTCATCTGCTAGGGAGTCATTGCTATTTACACTCAAGCTATGAAAGTGGAGGGTCCTGGTCCTTCAGAAATGTAGGCAACATCTTTTGAGAAGATGAACTTGATTTAGTCACTCAATTCTTTTTCTTTTGAACCACTGAGAGACAATGATGGGCCAGTTACTTGAGTGTGTTATCCTGCTCAGAATCAAATCCTGTTTAAGAGGTTACAGGATGAGAAGACGTAGAAAGATCAGGAGAGGTAGAATGCTACAAACGAAACATGCATAAAGGACAAGGAAAGACAGAACAGATTCAAATTCATGTTTTGCTGACTTGCATATAGGCAAATGACTCCTCAAAGATTTCTTATGAACCATGTCCAGGAGACATTAACTGAGTAGTGGTTTGTGAGGAAAGCATAATTAATCTATTGAATAGATTAATTATCTGGTCCACTCAGGCTGTAAGGCTTCCAGACTGATGTCGATGGCACTCTATATCTCAGAGTAGCAGAGCATTCTCGGGTCTGAAAGACTACTCTTCCAACAGACACACACTTTGGTTTCTATCAGTTGACTTACATGTCAGCTAAGATTCAACACTGTTCCCCTGGGCAAAGAATTCTTGTTTGACAGGTTTGTTTTTATTTCTCTGCCCCAGGACTTTGACCTTGTCATCTCATTGTATTCCTGCCTCTATGGTTTTTGATGAGAAATTGCCTATTACCGTTACTGAAGATCCTTCACATATGATAAATCACTTCTTTGCTACTGATTTCAAGATTCTTTCTTTGTTTTGGCTTTCAACAGTTTGATTACAATGTGTTACTGTGTGTCTTTTTAAATTTATCTTAACTGGAAGTTGTTGAGCTTCTTGGCTCTGTAGTTTCACATGTTTCTTCAAATTTGGAAAGTCTTTGGCCAGTATATCTTTAAAAATTATTTTCCTTTTTCTCTTTCTCCTCTCTTTGTGGGACTGCCATTTTAAGTATATTGGTGCACTCTATTCAGAAAAAAATAGGCCACAAAAATGAAAGGAAAATTTAAGACAATACCAGAAAAAAAATTACTCATTTGTAGACCTTCTCATAAAAATATTAAAGGAAGTTCTGTGGGCTGAAAAGGAGAGAATACTTGGCAGTAACACAAATTAATATAAAAATAAAGGTAATGTATAGCTAAGTATAAAAATACAGTATAAATTTATTTTTACTTGTAATTATTTTTCCTACTATGTAATTTAAAAGAAAAATGAAGAAACAATATATGTATATATGTGTGTATATATATATGTATATGTGTATGTGTGTGTGTGTGTGTGTATATATATATATATATAAAAATCTATAGTAACTAAAACAGTATGGTACTGGCTTGAAAACAGGAACATACAGCAACAGAACATAATAGAAAGCCCAGAAATAAAACTAAGCATATGTAGCCAACTCATTTTCAACAGTGGAGCCAAGAAGACACAATGGGGAAATAAATGGTATTTGGAAAACTGAATATCCATATGCAAAAGAATGAAATTGGACTCATACCATACACGAAATCAACTCAAAATAAATTAAAGACCCAAACATAAGACCTGAAACTGAAAAACTCCTAGAGAAAAGAGGAAATGCTCCTTGACATTGGTCTTAACAATGTTTTTTTTTTTTGATAGGACACCAAAAGTGTAGGCAAGAGAAGCAAACAAGTGGGAGTAAATCAAACTAAAAAGCTTCTGCACAGCAAATAGTCAACAAAATTTAAAAGCAGTATATGGATTAGGAGAAAATATTTGTGAACCATATATCTAATTGGGTGTTAATATCCAATATATATAAGGGAATTATACAACTTGATAGCAATAAAAATGAATAACCTAATTTAAAAAGTGAGCAAAGGACTTGAATAAACATTTCTCCAAAGATTTAAAATGGCTAGCAGGTATATGAAAAGGTGCTCAAGATCACTAATGATCAGGGAAATGCAAGTCAACACCACAACGAGATATTACCTCACACTTGTTAGGATGGCCTTATAAAAATATCAAGATATAAGTGTTGGTGAGGATGTGGAGAAAAGGGAACCCTGATGTAGTCCTGGTGGGAATGTAGATTAATGTAGCCATTGTGGAAAACAGTATAGCTGTTCCTTAAGAAACTAAAAATAGAACTACAATATGACCTAGCAATCTGGGAGTCATTACTTCATAATGATACCTACACTCTCCTGTTTACTGCAGCATTATTTACAATAGCCATGATATGGAAACAAAGTATTGTTACCCATTGAATAAATGGGAAAATAAATTATGGCACACGCACACGCACACACACAGAGACACACATACACACACACACACACAGTGGAATATTATTCAGCTTTAAAAAATAAGCAAGTCACCTAGAGCACATTATGCTAAGTGAAATAAGCCAAATGCAAAAAGACAAATATCACCTGATCTCACTTATGTATGGAATCTTAAAGAAAAAAAACAAGAAAGACTACAAAGAAACAGAGTAGTATAATGGTTACCAGGGGTGAGGGTGGGGAAATGGGAAGATGTAGGTTAAAGGGTACAAAATTGCAATGACGCAGGATAAATAAGTCGAGAAATCGAATGTACAACATGAGGACTATAGATAGTTAATAAAAGGTAAGTATGTTAGTACACTTGATGGTATCTTTTAGGTTTCTGAGGCACTCTGTTCATTTTCCTTTATTCTTTTTATTTCTGTTCTCAGGTTAGATAACCTCAATTGATCTATCTTCATGTTTGCTGATCGTTTTTTCTCTCTATTTAAATCTGGTTTGGGGCACCTCTAGTTAATTTTCAAGCTTAGTGATAGTATTTCTCAACTCCAAAATTTCTAGTTGGTGATTTTTTATATTTTCTGTCTCTTTATTTCTAAGTCTTTGTTTTGTGAGACTTACTTCCATAATTTTCTTTGAACATATTCAAAATTGCTTAAAGTTTTTGTTTAGTAAGTCCGATGTATGAGCTTCCTTAGGGACAGCTTCTATTCACTGCTTTTTTTTCTCCCTGTGAATGGGCCTTTATTTGTCTTTCTCATAATTCCTTATTGAAAACTAGACATCTTAAATAATATAATTTGCTAACCCTTCCTGCCTCCTTTTCCTATGATTGGTTTTTGTTGTTGCTGTTGCTGTTGCTGTTGCTGTTATTTGTTTAATGACTTTCCTGAATTAGTTCTGTAAAATTAGCATTCTTTTTATGGGTGGACACTAAACTTTCTTATTGGTTAACTTATTAGTTGGCTAAAAAATTGATAGAGATTTTCTTACAGGCTGGAACCAATAAGTCTCCCAGCTTTTGCTCAGGAGCTCAGGGTGCACGTTGTGGCACACCTTCAATTCCCAGTCAGGCTGCTTGTAACAACACTTCCTGCTTGCACAGAAGCTCAACATCATCTAGAGATGACAGCATGACAGCATAGGGCCTTCTCTAGTTTTTCTTGGGCATACACAAACTTGTAAGCATAAGTGTGGCATTTTAGATTCCCAGGATTATCACAGAGCTTTTCTAATCCACCTGTTAATAACTCATTCCTAGCTTTTCCTTTTATGTTTTGTTTGCCTTGTTGTTTTTTCCTAACTGCTGTCACCAGTTCAGCTAACCACAATACTTAACAATTGCTGCTAATTCTTTGTAGTAACTGCTTACAGGGAAACAGCTTTCTGCACTGGATAAGCTCTGACTTAGCTCAAGTAACAAGTTTTGCACATGGGATTTTCCAGGGAACAAGCCAAATAATGTTTTTGCACATAGGATTTTCCAGAAGCAAGTCAAATAATGACAGTTGCTTGGGAATTAGATTTTGGAGGAGCTCTAAATCTATTCTGCTCCCTCCAGGCATTGCTACTCTTCTGGTTTTTACTATGATTGTCGAACTGCTGGTTTTCAAGGCAATCACAGGCTTGGAGAGAGGGAGACAATATTGGGGCAAGTTAAAACATCAAAAAACTTCATGTTTTTACCAAGATTCAGTGATTATTTTTCTAATAAACATTACCTATATAATTGAAAGCTTTTGCTTAATCTCAAGAGTCCTAAAAAAGTTGAAGTTCACCATTTTTTTGCAGTGTTCTTGTTGCTTTTATGGAGAAGAAGATTTTTGGAAGTAATATTGGGATTACTGCTGCCCACAACGACACCAAGTTCTTGATAGTCTTCATTGATGATTAACATTGTTTGCACAAGTAGTTAATAACAAATGTCCTGAATGCCTTTTCTTGACTGGATAAAACCATAAAACCAGTCTTGACAATAACCTGAGTTCAGATAATTTTATTTCTTTAAATTATATTTCAGAGTGAGAATTCTTTAAATCTCTTATTAACACATGAAATGTTGATATATCTTATGATAATGCAGATGAATTTCTAATTTAATTCAATTGTAATTATCAATGTGAAACATCAAATATTTAAGAAAACGATGAAGATTTTCTTTAAGCATACACATTTTAAGCATACTTATCTTCTTAATCTCTCCTTAAGATTTAAATTATAACACTGACATCACTAGTGAATTTTTCCAAAGTTGAATTTTTACTTTAAAATTGTAAGCTTTCCAACACACACTCATCTCTCTCTCTCACACACACACACACACACACTCACATTTTATTTTGTTTTTAATTGACACGTAATAACTGTACATATTTGGTACAGTGTGATGTTTTGGTACCTATATACATTGTGTAATGATCAAATCAGTGTAATTAGCATATACATTGCCTCAAACACTTGTCAGTTCTCTATGATGAGAACATTCAAAATCTCTCTTCTAGCTATTTTGAAATATACATTATTTCAGACTATAGTTACCTTACTGTGGAATTAAACACTAGAACTTATTCCTCCTAACTATAACTTTGTACCCATTGAACATATATATTTTTATATGTGTGTATGTGTGTACATATCCATGTATATATATGTGTATGTGTATATATATAGAGTGTGTGATGAGAGAGAGATGTTTGTGTATACATATATATAAGTATACATATTCACATTGACAACATACTTTATTTGGGTTCTTATCTAAATATTAGATAAGACATTTTTAAAAATCCACAACCACCCTTCAAAAAAATCTGTAAAGTATTACCCATATATAATTTTTATTTTTTGGCTTGTAAACTTCAGACAAACTTTTTTAAATTAAATAATACATTGAGACACTCAATTTTGATCATTTCTGTAAAGCTGAAAACTTACAGGAACCTGGGACTTTGGAATTCATTAGATTCACTAATGTGGTAATATTTTAGACAAATTTTGCATAGGAGAGCAAGCTTCTCTGTGAATAAAATACATTACTGAAATCTAGATATTTTCAGACAGATTTCTGATGTGAAGTTTTATGTCTTTCTGTCATTTTTGGTGTAGTATTATTATACAGATTTTTTTCAAATGCATTGTTTTCATGAATTCATTTATAACTTTTAATAGCTCATTTCAACATTTTGTTATTTACTGAGGTACAAATAATGCTCTTTGAAGCATTTTTAAAAAGTATCCTAACTATTAAGTGGGGGTAAGGTTATATATGAATAATCTTCAATCTGCCATGAACTTTTATTTAATATTGTTCTAGATTACTGTTGTCTTTGGTATTTACCATCCTCCAACTCTATCTACTAATTGTGTTATTCAAAAGTGGTGTTTTTTTCTATTTATTTACCAAAATTGTTATTGCTAATGTAAATAAAAACCTCATTGATTAGCACATTGTTTCTAACTTAGTAATCAACTAATTTAGAAGATTCAGTAGGAAAGATAGGAGAGGTCTTATATGTTATACCCAGTCAATAGCTTATGCTAGTGGTGAGTGCTATGCACACAGTTGCATGGGGCATGACAATAATTACTTCATTCAGAAAGTTTAGAGCAAGGCCATACAAAAATACTCTTCTAGTGTATATTCAACAACAGTCTAATTCATGGCATAACAGTGTTGTTCTGCACATCAGATTTCTCTGAATACAAATATTAAAAGTAAAGAGATAAATAAAGGTGTATCTGGTGAACACTACCCATAATAATACTTATGTAGTTAGGACAAAATGCATTAGTAGGAATAAAGAGTATGAATGAATAGAGTCAATACATAATGATAAGAGGTTTGATTTGACAGGATGATATAACAGTTTTGTATCTGTACTGATGAGCACAACATTGGCTCAAAGTATACAAAGGAAATACAGAATTAAAAGATTAGGCATTGTCACGTTGTTCCAATGAGAACAATCTGAAATAATAGAGTCCAGGAAAAGACTTTCATATCTATGGAAACTTGATTTATAGTATAGAGTTAATGTTGCAAAACAATGAGGAAAGATAGACTTCTCAATAAATGATGCTGAAAAAATTGATTATTTGTGTAATAAAGGGATTTATCTCTTTCTTAGAACTGTACAACAGTAGATTCTAGATTATTTAACATTTTTAGGTTATAATATGGAACAATACCTATATTACTTCAGAGGCAGAGAAAGTTTTAATAAACAAAATATAAAATTGTATACCATAAAAATAAAATTTAGGTAAATTTAACTACATTAAAGTTAAAATTTTCTTTTTTTTGTTTTTGAGACAGAGTCTTGCTCTGCCGCCCAGGCTGGAGATCAGTGGCGCAATCTTGGCTCACTGCAACCTCTGCCTCCCAGGTTCAAGTGATTTTCCTGCCTCAGCCTCCTGAATAGCTGGGATTACAGGCGCCCACCCCCGCGCCCAGCTAATTTTTGTGTTTTTAATAGAGACAGGGTTTTGCCATGTTAGCCAGGCTGGTTTCGAACTCCTGACCTCAGGTGATCTGCCCAACACAAAGTGTTGGGATTAGAGGCGTGAGCCATAAAATTTTCTTTTATAAAAACCTCATACGCAAAATACAAGTTATAAAGTGAGAAGATATTTGCAACATATAATTGATAAAGAGGTAGTATCTAGAATATATTAAAAAAAACACCTTCAATTCAATAAGGTAAAAAGACAAACAAACTGAGAGGAGGATTGGAAAAAGCCAAAAAATTGAATAGGTTTTTCATAGAAGATGAAACACAAATGGTAATCAATGATAAAAAAGATAATTGGTATATAATTGATATCAATAAAACCCACAAAAGATTCCTTTTACTACTAACCAAAAAGAAAAAAAGTCACAATGTCAAGTGTTTACCAACCATGCCAAAAATAAATCAACATTTAGGTAAAAAGTCTAGAAAACTGCTGCATTTGTAAATCAAGAAATACGTACAAAAACATTCATAGAAACATTACTGAGAAAAACCAAAGTGTTATCCCCAACCCAATGCCCATTGGCATAGTATAGGTCAGTTTTTATTGATTTGTATAACTGAATAGTCCATAGCAGTTAAAAAGTGGAAATTGATAAGCTACACTTATATTCAGCAGTATCCATAAATCTCAGAAAAAATATTAAATGTAAAAACAAGGCTCCAAATGATATATTCAATTTAATTCCATTATACAAAGTTATACCTTCACGATAGGTTGGACTGTGTTGATTGAGGTAAAAGAAATGCACATCTCATACAGAGAAGGCAATGAATAAAAGGAGACAGAAGTTATACACAATATGGGAACACATGGGCATGGTGTGTCCACTGAACTTTATTTACAATAAAACTTTATTTACAAAAGAGATAGCCAGATTTGGCCCTTGGCTTATGTCTGTCCAAATCCTGTGCTAGGGCAAGGACTGTCTAAAGATTTGTTATGTGCTATTTTTCTTCCTGTGAGTAGTTTTTCTCCAGTTGATATAATAGCCATTTTGTGATTTTGGAATATAAATCCCCTTTCTTGATGGATTTCTTCCCTCCTCTCCGAGGAAATGTGTGAAAAATCCTCTGTGATAGTGAACATTCTGCTGGGTGAGGCCTCTGGAGCCAGACTCCCTAGTGAGAGTCCATTTCATCACAGTGTGGTTTAAAGAAAACGCACATTTAATGTGACGTTCACCTTCACGATTTTGACTCAGGGTAAGTCTGACACATAATAGAGTAAGTAATAAATAAATTTAAATTAGTATAGACCATGGTTTCAGTCTTGTGACTGACTTTGTTATTCACGAGGATGGACATTTTGCTTTCATTTTAGGATCTTAAATTATTTCTTTAAAAAAATCATCTTTTTTTTGGCATTAAGATCCTGGGAGTTTGGCCATGTTGTTAAAAAGTAGACAGATTGGAATTTCTAGTTCTAGATCCCTGAGGAATCGCCACACTGACTTCCACAAGGGTTCAACTAGTTTACAGTCCCACCAACAGTGTAAAAGTGTTCCTATTTCTCCACATCCTCTCCAGCACCTGTTGTTTCCTGACTTTTTAATGATTGCCATTCTAACTGGTGTGAGATGGTATCTCATTGTGGTTTTACCTAATGCTAGATGACGATTTGGTGGGTGCAGCGCACCAGCATGGCACATGTATACATATGTAACTTACCTGCACATTGCGCACATGTACCATAAAACCTAAAGTATAATAATAATAATAATAATAATAATAATAAAAGAAAAAAAAAAAGTAGACAGATTGAGTGGAAAAAGAAAATTCCACACATTGGAATGCCGTATTTTAAAAGTACATGGGTCTTGGCATAATCAGTTTTAGGAACCACGTGAGATGTTCTTATTTAGAAATAAATGTATTCGGCCGGGAGCGGGAGCTGTGGCTCACGCCTGTAATCCCAGTACTTTGGGAGGCCGAGGCGGGCGGATCACGAGATCAGGAGATTGAGACCATCCTGGCTAATATGGTGAAACCCCGTCTCTACTAAAAATATAAAAAAATAGCCGGGCGTGGTGGCGGGCACCTGTAGTCCCAGCTACTTGGGAGGCTGAGGCAGGGAACCCGGGAAGTGGAGCTTGCAGTGAGCCGAGATCACGCCACTGCACTACAGCCTGGGCAACAGAGCGAGACTCCGTCTCAAAAAACAAAAAAAAAAGAAAGAAATGTATCCACCAGCAAATGTATGAGCATTCTTACCTTAAATTGGAGATCATTCATGACTTTGAGGCTCCCATACTTGATTGTAAGAGATTATATTTACAAATTACAAATAAATGGGATCCCATAAAATCAAGGATTAAGTATGGAATGGGAATTGTTTTATTATTTTGCCTGTGTTTTACAAATACTTGTTAGGATGTCAACAATACAGAGTATTGGTTTGTGGATTATCATAGGACATTTTTACACAACATTAGCATTGCAAAATTATCTATATTTCCAGTTTGAACAATGTGATAGCATCCTGTTATTTCAAGTAATAACAATAAGCCTAAGGGGAAAGTAACTGGATACAACAATAATGAAAACATGCCTAATGGTTTGGGGATTTTTAAAATATTATTTATTTAAATGGCTTTAATGTAACTGATTAGTATGTCAAAGAACTATAATTTGAAGGTAGATTTAATCTCGTCTTAAGCATACCAACCCAAAAACCAAATAAATAAAAATAACAGTTGTAACAATGAAATGTGAATATTGTACACTTCACTGATGAATTTGGCTTAGTAAATACTTCTCAGGGTGTGTTCAGTGTACTTAGCCACTATGCAAATTCCATTTGCAGATATATTAATGAGCCTTTTAATAATATTGGGACTTTTGCAAATATAAGCTTTCAGGTTAGCACCCTGGAAGGAACTGAGGGTGGGAGTGTGTAGCTTTGGACAAATAACTCTAAAAATTATGCCAAGAGAATGAACATCAAAGGTCTAGCATTACCTGTCATTTCTATTAACAAAGAAAACAATAATAATAATAATGCACCAAAAGTTATTGTATTATTTGAAGGTGAACGATGTTATATTTTTATATTTTAGAGTTTAAGTTCTGAAACTGTGTTACATTTTATTTAATAACTGACAATTCCGTAAATTGGCAGCACGAATCCAAGTACTGAAGAAAATTTTATTTCATGGTTTACATTAAGTAGAAAATATACAGGTGATTGAACTAAAAGATAATGAGGAGAAAACATAATTAAGTTAACACAACAGTTACTTTCTTTTAAATTTAGTGAAAGTTTATGAATATAAATTTTGCATTTTGAAGTCCACATAAGTCTAAATGACTTTTTACTTTGCTTTTGTACTCATAGTGTTTTGAGTCAGTACACTTACTTCTAAATGATCCCTGAATATAAATTTTCTTACCATCAGTCAAATCCTCTATGCCTTTTTATACTTGGACTAGAAATGGTCCATTTGGATGACCTAGTATTTTCATATGGTCTTTAATTTATGATCATAACTTGTATTTATGTAAGTGGCCACTAGATGGCAGACCTACCACTAAACAGAATTTAGGCCGGAAGTAAAGTCTTCAAGTAACTACACAGCAGAGCAGTGTTTTACTTCAAGCTCAGCTCAGATTCTCAGGCTAAGCACTCTCTATTGTTTTAGGGAGGCATGGTAATGAACATGACGTAACATTTTTACATTCACTTAAGGTTTAATAGTTTACAAGTTTATGTAACTTCTCAGAATAATCTTTTCAGACTGATAAGCACTGCCATATTGCAGATGAAAACATGAGTTTCCCAGGGCATATGGCAAAGGTTATTTCTTGTGAAAACTGCAAGGAGACAACTTTGAAGAATTTTGCTTCAGGGCTCCAGAATTTAATGACATTACTTTTTGAGATGTATTTTGGGAGAAATTGGTTTTGTATCTGATATATATTTTCTGCTTATGCCCTCTACCTTTATGTTTCCAAAAGAAGTTCAATCCCTCTAGGAGCCTGGAGAATCAATTAGAGCTACAAAACTCTTCCCTCCTCAATGATACTGACCTCTGACATCTTTATGTTCTCTTGCCCTTTGGATTTTGGAGCAGAATTATCTTTATCCAGCTTCCTACCATTTCATCTTTTGTATTCACTAAGACCTACTGTCACCATCACTTAGATTGCCTCTTGATTTCTGATGTTCAGCACTGGGCTCCAGCTCATTTTCGGCTTTTGAAAATAGGCCAGCGGTTTTCTAAAGAACTAGCAGTGATCTTTTGCAGAAATTAGAAGTGTGTTTATGTATCTGTGTGCACACACACTTCCAGCCAAGCAAAGCGATATGAAATGATTCCTGATGCTGCTTTTATCTAATTGGCAGCATACAGCCATAATATTGCCGCCATTAGGTCAGCATCTCTAGGGTTCACAACTAACACTTTTAAGTTTTAAAAGCAAACTTAATTTTTTATAAATTTCTAAGATAGGAAAAAAGCAAAGCTGGCACATCTACTATTCAACCCATACTCTTTATTCAAATTACAAGTTTATACTCTAGCTATAAAATACCCTGACCCCAGGTTAAAATTTTTCATAACAGACAGATGGTGAATTTAGAAGTTGCCTTTCATATATAGAACATTGTATTGATGTGAACACAGGAATGAGACTGTATCTAAAAAATATTTTAGATTACAAGCATATTATATTTTATCTTTCTTATTACCAAAGCAATATGTTTCCCACAGAAAAACTTAAAAATTTAAATGAAAAATGGAAAAAAAATCTCAAAAACCTTGAAGAGCTTTCCTTTGTGATTGCCTTTGTGGAGATCCTTTCAGAGCTTGCAAATTATTTATTTAGCCATTTATCTTTAAGTAGATCTATTTATTTTGAGATAACTATAGATTTATAGGCATTTATTAGAAATAATATGGAGAGACCCAACAATAACACCTTGCAAAGCTATAGTACAGTATTCCAACCAGGGTGTTGATATTGATACAATTAAGATACAGGCGATTTTCATCACCATAAAGATTGCTCCTGTTGACCTTTTATAGCCACATATACTTCCCTCCAACTCCCAACCCTTCCTCAACCAGTGTCAACCATTAAAGTGTTCTCTCTATAATTTTTCATACAGTATATAGCCTTTTTGGATTGGCTTTTTTTCACTCAACATAAGTCTGGAGATTCATCCAGATTCTTGCATATGTTAGTAGGTTAGTTTTTTTAATTGCTAAGTGAGATTCCATGGTATGGCTATACCGTAGTCTGTTTAACCATTCACTCGTTAAAGCATATCAGGATGCCTTCCAGTTTGGGACTATTATCAATTAAACTATTATAAACATTAATATACAGGTTTTTGTGGTGAACATAGCTTTTATTTTCTCTGGGATAAATTCCCAGAAAGGCAATTGCTGATTATGTAATAGTTGCATGGTTAGTTTTTGTAATAAAGTGCCAAACTCTTTTCCAGGGTGGTTGTGTCATTTTACATTCCAATTAGCCATGTATGAGTGACACAGTTTCTGTGTCATCACTAACATTGGGTGTTGTCATTATTATTTATTTTAGCCATTCTGATAGGTATGTAATGATATTTCATGTGGCTTTAATTTATAACTTCCTAATGGCTAAAGATGGTGAGCAAATTTTTATGTGCTTACTATTCATATATTCTTCTGTAAATTATCTGCTCATGTATTTTATCCATTTTCCAATTGGATTTTTTTAATGTTAAGTGTTGAGAGGTCTTTATGTATTCTTGATACTAGTCCTTTGTTGATGTTGTGGTTTTTAAATATGTGCTCCAACTCTGTAGCTTGGTTTTTGAATCCTCTTAACAGAGTTCTTCACAGAGTAATATAATTTAATTTGGATGAAATCCAGTTTATCAATTTTTCCTTTTATGGTATATACTTCTGCTGTCAAGTTTAAGAACTCTTAAGGTGTGTGTGTGTATGTGTGTGTGTGTGTGTGTGTGTGTATGTTCCTCTTTCTATATCCATATATATATATATACACTTTCGTTTCAAGGTTTTTAGTTGTATGTTGTACTTAATAAACTATATCCCTATATATATGTGTATACATGTATATGTGTGTAAATATACACATAACGTGTACACTTTCATTTCAAGGTTTTTAGTTGTATATTGTACTTAATAGAAAAAAAATAGGGGAATGTATACCTAATTCATCTCCCTAGCAGAAGTCCTGCAACTTTGTTTTTATTTTACAAAAGAGAAGCTAATTTATATTTAGTTTTTCAAGTATGATGTCTTCATGCACAACTGGAAAAGTTGAAAAAAGGATTCAAAATCAGGTAAGGGGTTATAAAATAAAATTGTAGGATCTTTGCATTAATATACCCAGTATCATATCATTAAAAATAAAAAATGTTAGCTAGGCATAAAAATTACTTCATTGAAATATGCTTGCCTTCTGGACCTGATAAATGTTCATGAAAAAAGAAAACAAAATTGTGAAAAGAAATATGCCTGCCTTAAACTAAATTTTACCAATAACCAAATTGAATATAGTTCAAAAAAGTAATAATTGAAAATGTTTCTTTACTTATTTGACAAATAGTTGGAATGTTTACGTTATGCATAGATTTTTAAATTACCCATCCATGTTCTAAAGGCACTTTTTATCAAAATGACCTACTTCTGACTAGATTCTGGGTAAATCATAGAATATTTAAAACATGTATATAGGTACCCAGTAGAAATAATTCATATTCATATAAAATGCTCACTTATGTTTTGGTATGTTTAGTATAAAATAACTGCTACTGTTTGTAATTAGAACAGTAAAATTCTTCAGTCTAGGGCTGCCAATATGTTGCAAAGCTCATTTTTAAAAAATCATTAACAAAATCGCTTTTTATCGTTTGTCTAGAATTCAGAAACGGAGATTGTATTGGTCCTTTTTTTTTCAAAATTGTGATATTTTCTTCCCTGAAAAAAATAGATCTCTCCAAAAATGCAGTATTATTCTTAAAATAAAGAACAAAATTTTTAAAAATCTGGTGGGTTTAGATGTATGTTTCTACTCATTTTTTGGACCTAGTGAATCAAAACTGATTATTTTCTTACTTTTTATGAAAATATCTTCTCTCATTTTTGCTTCTAACCTTAAAATAATCCAGGAAATTTGGAAAATTTTATATTGATTTCTTTTTCTTCAGTTTATGTAAACAGATTTTTAAATGTATATTTGCATTTCAGTGAAAATAAAGAGGTCAGGAAAAGCTTAAAAATCTTTAGAGCTTTCTGGCACACTTCCCCAAAATATTCAGGTTTTCAGCAGTAACTGGTTAGATTTAGGTTGTGCGTGGGTGCATATTTATTCTGCATTGTGAGTGTTACATGGATTTAAGCCTTTAGAGAATTATAAGTTACTGTCTGATCCCTCCTTCGCTCAGTTCTCTAAGTTCAAGAGTTCCTTTTAAGTAAGAACACCTTTTTTTTTTTTTTCATAAGAAACTATTTGCAGTTTCTGAAGACTTCAGTGATTTAAAAGTATTTCACAAACATAAGGTCAGAACAGGGTTTATGTAAGCCTCTCTGCCTTAGTCTGTTTGGGCTGCTATAACAAAATGCCATAAACCGTGTAGCTTATAAACAACAGAAATTTATTTCTCACAGTTCTGAAGGCTGGGAAGTCCAAAATCAAGGCATATTTGGTGTCTAGTGAGGTTCTACTTTCTGGTTCATAGATGACACCTTCTAGCTGTATCCTTACATGGTAGCTAGCTCTCTGGGACCTCTTTTATAAGGGCACTAATCCCTCATGACCTAATCACGTCTCAAAGCCCTCACCTTCCAATACTGTCATCTTGTGGGGTAGGATTTTAACATATGAATTTTAGGGGGACACAGACATTCCTCTGCTTTTTGTGAATTTTTGTGAATTTTACATATATTTAAGACTTTTAGAGAATTATGTTACTGTCTGATCTCTCCATTGCTCAATTCTCTAAGTTTAATAATTCCTTTTATGTAAAAGCATCTTTTTTCATAAGAAACTATTTGCAGTTTCCAAAGACTTCAGTAATTTAAAAATATTTCAAATACGTAAGGTCAGAACAGGGTTTATGTAAGCCTCCATTTGCGTGTCTAAATGATGGTTTTCAGAAGCATTATCCTTTCTCCTTGTCTTTACTTTCAGACCATCAACTGTGACATTCTCTTAAGAATCTTTTTACTTCTTCATTTAATTGTATAATTATACTTTCACAAATACGTGTGCACACACATATGTGTGTGCACACATGCACACAGACATCTACTGAACTTGTTTTAAAGCCGGTGCTATGGCCACAATGAAAGGGCTCTGCAGATTTCTTTACAATTATAATGATTATCACCAATTATGTTTCCTGAAATACAGAAAATAAAACTGTTCACATTTTATGATTAATCTCCAGCTGACTGTGATAGAAAAATAACCTAATTATAAAAGCTGAATGGAACTCCAAAGAATTCTTGAGCTTATCCCTGTGTTAGACTATTGTAGAGATGTCAGTGCAGATAATTTTGTAAGCATGTTTTTCACTGGGTCAGCATCAGCATAAGTTTAACCCATGATAATTCTTTTGTTATGGGGCAGTTTCATAAGAAATTTCTGAATAATGGCATTTTGTGGTTCTTTAAATAAATATGGCTAATGAATCCTGATTGTTAGCATCAGTCTAAAGGCCAGCACCTGGAAGGGAAATTAATCTGCAGAAAGATTAGCTGACTATAACCATATAGTCTCCATTGTGACTGATTAGTTAAGCAGAAAATCTTGTCCATTCACAATACCCTTCTCTCACCAATAGCTGGCGTTTCCACCAAATATCTCAAGCTCCTACACTTTGTTATTCGTATTAACTGCCTCAAAAGCAGTCCTTCACCCTGACTTTTTGGAGGTACCCACACCACTGTTTACCCAGCTCTACCTACTCGGTGTTTGATGATATCCCTGTCTTCTGAATGCATATCCCTACACTGCATCCACTGGTGTTGACTCGACTCTATTTTCTCTGAAATGGTATTTTATAATAACGGAAGTTGCACATTCTACTTCTATATCTATTCTATTCATAGTCTGTATCTTTCTTATTCTACTCTGCTTATTCTATTCCCTCAGTTGTAGAAGAAAAGAGGTATATACACTCCTTGCAAGATCTAGAAGGAGCATGGATATGAGCAAGTCAGTTAACCTGTCATGGCTTTAGCTGAGGGTTGTGAGTGTGTGTGTGTGTGTGCATGTGTGTGTTGATTCTGTGGGGCCGACATAGCAGTTGCCACATAGGGTCATTGCTGGGGCAA
The DNA here is from genome assembly GCF_028885655.2 of Pongo abelii. Classification (NCBI taxonomy): domain Eukaryota; kingdom Metazoa; phylum Chordata; class Mammalia; order Primates; family Hominidae; genus Pongo; species Pongo abelii. The sequence goes on from NC_071993.2 coordinate 78,035,308, forward strand.
AATAAGAGAGCATGTAGCTTCCACCCCAAGGAATTGAAATTGGTATATGATTAACTCATGGTGAAAATGAAATCTTGTACCTTCTTTCTCAATGTCTGAGGCAATGATACATTGATTATCATTTACATATATTTTATCTGACACGGTGTTCTAGGCCAAGCATTACTACTGCTTGTGTGTGTAACTTTAAGCAAATCACTTAAATTCACAGGTTGAATTTCTCATTTGTTAAATGAAAATGTAACAAAGTTCATGTTCCTATTAGAAATGCATTGAAGAACAAAGGAGATAGCATATGTGAATATACCTTTTAATGTATGAAGCACTATATAAATACATTTGTCCTTCAGTATACATGGGGGATTGGTTCCAGGACCCCCATGTTTACCAAAATCTACACACACTCAAGTCCCACAGTTGGCTCTGCAGAACCTGTGTATTCAAAAAATTAGCCCTCCCTATCGAATCCTATCAGGTTTCACATCCTGCAAATACTCTATTTTCGATCCCTGTTTGGTTGAAAAAAGTTGACATATAAGTGGACCCACATAGTTCAAACCCATGTTGTTCAAGGGTCAACTGTATGTCAATTTAATTAAAATGATAAAAGTGGAAATATAGTTGTACCTACCTTCTTTGAATGCCTACTATGTACTAGATGCAGTGTCAGTGTTTTGCACATAACTTAAATCTTGATAATAATCATATATAATTGTATATATTTAAAATTTTCAATTATGTAAAAATGCACAATAATATTGTAAAGAAATATATTAAAAATTTGATGGTAGTTATTGCTAGGTAGAGTTATTTTCTTTGTTATATTTTACCATTTTCCAAACTTTTTCCAAAATGTCTCTAAATAAAATATTTGCATAGTATTATAATAAATAAGAGCCTGGGCCTTGGGATCAGGCTTCCTTAGACTAAAATTCCAGTCTGCCTTTTTCTAGCTGTGTGAGCTTGGGAAAGTTACTTAACTTTGCTATGCCTCAGTTTCTTTACCTAAACAATGATCAGCATAGCAATATGTCACAGGACTATAGTGGGTACTAAATGAAGTAATGTACTGAAAGCATTAGAGTGCCTAGAAAAGAGAAAGAGGCTATTTTTTTGAGGCTAGGGACACAGATTTTGAAGTGAGACTGCCTGGTTTCTAATCTTGGCATCTTCAGCTTACCAGGTGAGCAAGTTACTTAAAATCTTTGTGCCTAAGTTTTTGCTTCTTGTTGTATGCTTATAAGAGTACCTGGAACGTAGTAGGTGCTCAATAAATACTGAATGCACAAATAAGTTGTAGCTATGAATATGAAAATGATTATTTAAATATTAAAATAAAAAATATGTACCTAAATTCTCTGTATTCCTAAGTCCTCCCATTACCACATTTGCTCTTTCAATGTTTTGATTTTTTTTGAGATAGGGTCTCTGTCTGTTGCCCATGCTGGAGTACAGTGACATAATGATGGCTCACTGCACCCTCTACCTCCCAGGCTCAAGTGATCTTCCTGTCTCAGCTTTCTGAGTGGCTGAAAATAGAGATGCACACCACCATGCTTGGCTAATTTTTTTTAAATGTAGAGATGGAGTCTCATTATCTTGCCCAGGCTGGTCTCAAACTCCTGGGTTCAAGCAGTCCTCCTAACTTGACCTCCCAAGCTGAAACACTCAATATTCTTTGTTACTACATAAATACTAAATCTTCCATTTAAATCCTTGCTGATCACCTAGAACATTTGATACTGCTAGACATCTCCTCCTCCACTGAACTTTCTTGTTAATTGGCTTTTATATCTGTGTTAAATGTTTGCTGGGTTTTTTCAAAATATCTCAAACTCTACGTTTTCTTCTTCTACCCCTTCTTTTGCCTGAATGCAAACGTAGATGTTTTTTAAGGTTCCACAACTCAGTTATCATGGTAAATGTTCAAATGTATTATTCTTACTCACTTCGTGAAACCCTTCTAATAGATTAGGATGTATATGAAAAGATGTGCTTTTTCATAAAATTCCCTTTGCTTCTCCTCAACTCGCTTACAACCACCTCTGAATTTCCATAGTCCTTTGTATATTCCCCTTTAAACTCCCTCTCTGAGGCTACAGTGGGTCTGTGTATACTTTTACTGTCTTCTTAATTGTGCATTATTTGAGGGCTGTAAATTTGTTGTATCTATCTCGGCATCACCCAAGACAGCTATTATAATGCCTTGTTCAAATTAGGTGCCAAGTTGTTTTTATTGTTGTTGTTTGCTTGTTGATGTGTTTGTTTTGAACAAGTCATCTAATTAAAACGATGAAATGTTTTGTAGCTCAGGGTTTAGATATGGATATGAGGACAAGCTGGCTGCAACACAGGCTCCAGGGTTCATCCAACTCATGTTTAAGTTGGATTAACCCTGGGTTAAGGACCCTTTTCTTCTTCACTCTATATGAATTTTTCTGAAGGGGATGACTTGATAAAGCAGGTATTTCTTTCCTAAAGAAATACCATCATTTTAGCATGGATGCAACGAATGAAAAATTACCTGGAAATTTTCTCTCAAATAATGATCATCAAAATCAAAGAATCATAACAAAATGTCTGAAATTAAAAAAAAAATCAAGAAAAATAAATATATATACACATACATAAAATAATATATAGATAAAATAAACAAGAATGTTAAGTCTAAAATTAAAAACAAAGAATTACATTGGATAATGTAAAACATATTCAATTATTCATGTTACAAAATGCCACAACTTACCGGCAGAGAGTTAATTGAGCCAAATACTAAATTAAGTTTTGTAATTATACATTTGCTGCAGGAAAACAAAGGCTTTGCTAAATTAATGAAAAGATCATTACATAAATTTGTGTTTTCTATCAAATATAGAAATTCCAACTATATTTTTAATCATATCTTTCACAATTATGGTTAAAAAATAGTGAGTTTCTTGCTGCTCTCCCATTTGGTCATATACTTAAACTTTCAGGAAGCATATAACATCAATCATATAAATTAGCTTTTCATCTCATAAGGGATACATATAATTCAGGGCAACAAAGGACAAGCAAAGTCCTGTGAAGAAGAGATCAAACAGCGCCAGTGTATTTTATCAATAAGTGAGCATACTTGCTCTTTGCCACCTGATTTTGTTCCTAATTCCATTAGTGAAATCCATATAAGATATTAGAGGATGATATAGATATTGACACTGATAATAGAAGTTAAGTCTGTAATATGAAAATGTTTCCAGCTGCCCAGCAGCACTGATTTTTTTAAAAATTTTTTTGTTCCCTCATGATTTCATGGTTTAATTGTACTAAGTATGTAATTAAATTTTCAATAAATCCAGGGTCTGCCATTCTTCATCACACCACCTGCAAAATCATGGCTCCAAGTTTCAGCTAATTCCATCATTAGAACCAGTACTGCTCGTTTTCTTCCATACTCGGCTAGTCCAAACCTGGGTGAGCCTAACCAAACGACAGTTTTTCTAGAAGCTTTGCCAAGCAGGACATCATAATGAACACATGCTTAAGGTCCATAGAATATGCACATTTAATTTATGCCTTTTTTTATATTAATTTCTTTTTTTTGAGATGGAGTCTTGCTCTATCGCCCAGGCTGGAGTGCAATGGCACAATCTCTGCTCACTGCAACCTCCACCTCCCAGGTTCAGGTGATTCTCCTGCCTCCGCCTCCCAAGTAGCTGGGGTTACGGGTGCCCGCCACCATTCCTGGCTATTTTTTTTATTTTTTAGTAGAGATGGGGTTTCACCATGTTTGTTAGGCTGGTCTCGAACTCCTGACCTCAGGTGATCCACCCACCTCAGCCTCCCAAAGTGCTGGGATTACAGGCGTAAGCCACCGTGCCCAGCCCAAAGTTTGGATTTATTTTTTTTTTTAAATAAAGGTTAGCATAGTTAGTTTTTTGTTTGTTTTTCAAAATTAAGATTAGCCTAATTTACAAACTTTACAAGGACTTACACATGTTATGGTTCCTTATTTTCTTTCAGGTCTTTTTGAGATATTTCTCTTTTTTTTTTTTTTTGGAGATAGAGTCTTCCTCTGTCGCCCAGGTTGGAGTGCAGTGGCTCCATCTCGGCTCACTGCAATCTCTGCCTCTCAGGTTCAAGTGATTCTCACACCTTGTCCTCCCAAGTAGCTGGGACTACAGGCGCCTGCCACCACACCTGCTAATTTTTGTATTTTTAGTAGAGACTAGGTTTCACCATGTTGGCTGCTGTGGTCTCAAACTCCTAACTTCAAGTGATCCACCCACCTCGGCCTCCCAAAGTGCTGGGATTACAGGCATGAACCACTGCGCCCAGCCCCTTGTTGGATATTTCTTTCAGTTTTTTCACACTTGCTGTTTCCTCTGCTAGAAGGCTCTTGCCTTCATAGCTTCCTAACTACATACCCTTCACTTTTACCTAGTAACTTTTTTTTTTATTTGGGTAAACATTGCTTTCTCTGAAGCATCTTCTCTGACCTATATAACTAGACTAAGCCTTTTATATGCAGTTTTCCCTACTTGTGCCTTTTTTCTTGAAAGCCCTATCTCAGTTTGTGATATTCATTTCTTTGCCTATTGTGTGTATCTCCCTTTCCAAGTAAACATTAAGTCTATAAGGATTTTATCTGTTTAGATCTGCATTGTATCTGCATTATTTCAAAACATTGCTTGGTGCATGGTTGGTATCAGCAGACATTTGTTGACCAAATGTATTAATGTTTTATTCAAGAAAATTCTAAAAGATCTTGATATGTAAAACTTCAAAATTTTCAGAAGCATGCAATCTAGTGTTTTATTATTTATGAATTTGTGGAAGTAAAGTTCTAGAGAAATTGCCTTCTTGAATGCCATACTTCTGCTGTTCCAAAGTCTCTGTTGTTCAGAGCTATTCTACCATCAAAAAAAAAAAAAAGACAATGAGGAGGAGAACGCAACTGGATTCTCATCTCTCACCTTATATAAAAATCAACTCAAGATGGATCAAGGACTTAAACCTAAGACCTGAAACTATAAAAATTCTAGAAGATAACATCAGAAAAACCCTTCTAGACACTGGTTTGGGCAAAGATTTCATGACCAAGAACCCAAATACAAATGCAACAAAAACAAAGATAAATAAGTGGGATTTAACTAAACTAAAGAGCTTTTGCACAGAAAAAGAAATAGTCAGCAGAGTAAATAGACAACCCACAGAGTGGGAGAAAATCTTCACAATCTATACATCTGACAAAGGACTGATATCCAAAATCTACAGAACTCAAACAAATTAGCAAGAAAAAAACAAACAATCCCATCAAAAAGTGGGCTTAGAACATGAACAGAAAATTCTCAAAAGAAGATATACAAATGGCCAACAAACATATAAAAAATGCACAACATCACTAATGATCAGGGAAATGCAACTCAAAACCACAATGCGATACCACCTTACTCCTGCAAGAATGGCCATTATCAAAAAATTAAAAAAAAAAAGATTTTGGCATGGATGCAGTGAAAAGGGAACACTTCTACACTGCTGGTGGGAAGGTAAACAGTACAACCACTATGGAAAACAGTGTGGAGGTTCCTTAAAGAACTAAAAGTAGAGCTACAATTTGATCCCAGCAATCCCACTATAGGTATCTACCCAGAGGAAAATAAGCCATTACATGAAAAAGATACTTGCACACACATGTTTATAGCATTACAATATTCATAGTTGCAAAAATGTGGAACCAGCCCTAATGCCCATCCACCAACGAGTGGATGAAGAAACTGTTATATATATACAATGGAATACTACTCAGCTATAAAAAGGAATGAATTAATGGCATTCAGAGCAACCTGGATGGGACTGGAGACTATTATTCTAGGTGAAGTAATTCAGGAATGGAAAAGCAAACATTGTATGTTCTCACTCATAAGTGGGAGCTAAGCTCTGAGGATGCCAAGGCATAAGAATGATACAATGGACTTTGGGCACTTGGGGGTAAGGGGCAGGAAGGAGGTGAGGGATAAAAGACTACAGATTGGCTTCAATTTGTATTGTTCAGGTGATGGGTGCACCAAAATCTCACAAATCACTACTAAATAACTTACTCATGTAACAACAACAACAACAAAAATAGACAATGAATTGGTCCATGAGAAGGAATGCCTGGAGCAACTTAAGAAAGAATAGATGACTGTTAGGAGGTGAGAGAAAAGAAATTTCTCTTTTCTTTTGTTTTGAGACAGAGTCTGGCTCTGTCGCCCAGGCTGGAGTGCAGTGGCCTGATCTCGGCTCACTGCAAGCTTCGCCTCCCGGGTTCACGCCATTCTCCTGCCTCAGCCTCCCAAGCAGCTGGGACTACAGGTGCCCGCCACCACGCCCGGCTAATTTTTTGTATTGTTAGTAGAGACAGGTTTCACCATGTTAGCCAGGATGGTCTCGATCTCCTGACCTCGTGATCCGCCCGTATCAGCCTCCCAAAGTGCTGGGATTACAGGTGTGAGCCACTGCGCCCGGCCGGGAAAAGTAATTTCTAAGCAATTAGACTGTACTTTCTATTTGGATTATAATCTCTAGTGAGGGAAGAAATCATATCTTTGAATTCTCAGACTCACTATAGCAAATGAAATACAGAAGTCTTCTTTTGTCAATTATTATTCAACAAATATTTATTGACTTTTAGAGGCCAATTGCTAGTCTAGATATTGATTATATGGTAGAGAGCATTAGTTCTATGATTTTCTAGGGACACAAATCTACAAAGACTGGAGAATAACAGAATGATATTACTGCTGTTACTAGTAAGTACAGTAATATAAAAAAGCACTAGTAATTGGATAGTTGTTGTTGGATGACAAGGTGCTAGTTTAGATGAGCTGATCAACCAAAGCCTCACTGAGGTAGTAATACTTGCATTGAGGTCTGAATAGTGTGAAAGTCCAACATGTGAAAATCTAAAAGAACATTCCAGGCAAAGGAGATTATAGCTATTACTATTTTGAGGTTATAATGAGTTTGGCTTGTTCAATGAACAGAAAAAAGAAAAAACACTGAACGATAGTGTACAGTAAGCCATAGGTGAAATACAAAAGATGAGGTTGAAAAGTTAGGCAAAGGCCTGACTATGTGTATTTTTTAAAAAATTAATAAATGTATACCTTAACTGGATGAGTGGACAGATAATACAGTGGCCTACTAGAAGTGGTGGCGTTGCCTGCCTTTAGCTGTGGCTCTCATTATCTTTCAGAATGTCATTTCACAATGTGGTATGGGGAGTTTCCATTTGTGACACAATATAAGAACTACAAAGTAATAGAATTATTAAATTCCAGTAGAATAGATAGCTCACAGTTATATATTGTTCATCAAAAATAAAATACCAAAAGCTCTTTTTAATGTTGCATGAGATCATGTTCAGCCTTAAGCAAAGTGACTGTGGCACCCATAGGATTGCACCTCTTAGATCTCCAACCACAAGGAGGGCAATTGGCCAAGAGCTCCAGCTGCCATGCTCTGAAACCCATGACTGCATCTATGCTGAGGCTATGTCCACATTTCCCATGGGCTGTGCTTAGCCAATGACTAAGTGTATCCGGGATACTAAGGCAGGCCAATTCCTGGACACACTTGATGCCTCTGGTGGCTACCTGTGCCTTGGGACTCCTCAGTAACTTCACTTCATTTTCCTCTAACTGCACAGCAGTCTAGGAAGTTTGCACCCAACCATCCTTTCTTCTCTCCTTCACTCAGGTTAATAATTTCATCATGATCTGACAGTTCTCACAGCCTTTTCCAGCTTCCTCCTGATTTTAATCCCATGAGATGTCTGCTTCTCAGAGGACCTAGATTAACAAAGTAATAAAGTAGATCAACTTGTTTTTGATGTCTCTTTAAATAGCTTTCTACCTTGCCAAAAATTAAAGTAGATAATATTATAAAATTCTTATTTTCCATGATTTTGATTTAACACAATTACTAGTCAATTAAAGATCCTACTGCTAAGGAGGAACTTTAAAAGAGTTGTTAAAATCTTTTAAAATGATTCATTTGTACTTGGTGGTCTATTAAGCCCCAGTGATCTCTAGGGCAGATATAAAGACATTGTACAATCTCACAGGAAGCTTAACATTTTGCTGTCACATTTGTAAACTATTTAGTTTCTCTAACTGCTTCAATTCTTATAGATTTGAAGTATATTCTTTAATAATCTAACATATAATTTTTTTTCTATTTGCCTCCTTTTAAAATAATAATTGTTGGCAGAAAGGTGGAATTACCTGCTTTAAAAGTAGAACTTAACATTTTATCACACTTAATCTCTCCTCTCTTTTGCATATAACACAGTGTCCTATGTCCCTTTCTCTTATTTCATGGTACCTTTTCTTTCTGAGAGGCATATGTGACTATTTTGTTTGTGAAAGGCATATTGCGTGCTACAATACTTCAGTTTTTAGAAGAAAATGAAATTCCTTCAAGTCTAAAGTGCTCCGCCTGACTTTCCAGTTTCCTTTATAAAGTGACATCACCTTTTTCTTCACACCTCTCCAACCTCCATTGTATCTCCAAAGCTCCACTCCTCCCACCAAACTCAAGCTTCCTGAAATGTCTCTTACTGTTACATGAACTCTATCGACACCTGTTCACGTTTTATGTATCCTTTAGGACACATTTAATATTTTTCTTTTTCTGCCATCATACTAACTGATCACACTAACCTTCATTCACCCCTTCAATTTAATCCTATTTTAATTTCTTTTGCAGTTATAATCGTTAATTATGTGATGACTTCTCTAGTTGTTTCATGTTTCCATGTTTTGATTATGCCTCCCACATTGTCACATGAGATGCAAACTTGGAAAATATGTTATGTACCACATAGAGATTTGGAAACAGCTGAACTGAGACTAGATTCTACCTCTGTGAGTTACCAGTTTTTTTGTTTTTAACCGTAGATAAGCTACCTAATATCTCTGAAACTTTTTTTTTTTTTTTTTTTTTTTTTTTTTGAGACAGACTGTCACTGTCCCCCAGGATGGAGTGCAGTGCAGTGGTGCAATCTCGGCTCAGCTCTGTTCAAACTCTGCCTCCTGGATTCAAGCAATTCTCCTGCTTCAGCCTCCCAGGTAGCTGGGATTATAGGTGCCCATCACTATGCCTTGCTAAGTTTTTGTATTTTTAGTAGAGACGGGTTTCACCATTAGTAGAGACAGGTTTCACCATGTTGGCCAGGCCGGTCTTGAACTCCTGATCTCTTGGACTCCTGATCTCAGGTGATCCGGCCACCTCAGCCTCCCAAAGTGCTGGGATTATAGGTGTGAGCTATCACACTTGGCCTCTGTGAAACTTTTTTCTTAAAAAAAATGCAGTTACCTTCTTGAAGGTTTTGTTTGAGGTTCAAATGAGATAATTCCTATGAAAGCTTTTTTTAAAATAAATTTTATGGCTGGGCGTGGTGGCTCACGCCTGTAATCCCAGCACTTTGGGAGGCCAAGGAGGGTGGATCACAAGGTCAGGAGTTCAAGACCAATGTGGTTAAGATGGTGAAACCCCATCTCTACTGAAAATACAAAAATTAGCCAGGTGTGGTGGCAGGTGCCTGTAATCCCAGCTACTTGGGAGGCTGAGGCAGAGAATTGCTTGAACCTGGGAGGCAAAGGTTGCAGTGAGCCAAGATTGCACCACTGCACTTCAGCCTGGGCGACAGAGCAAGACTCCATCTCAAGATAATAATAATAATAAAATAAATAAATAAATTGTATTGTGTATATTGAAGGTATACAAAATGATGACACATGCACATATATGATAAGATGGTAATAATACCTCACTACAGTGAAGTAAATGAACATCTATAGTGCCTTCTCTTTATAAATAAATGCCATATATTTCACCATTTTTCCTCTATCCTATATATGAGCTTTTGAGAAGACTGACATTAGGGCTCATTGGGGTTTTAGAAATGATGACTAACCAACACCATATAAATATTTAGCACATACTATTTTCTTTTGTTTTTTTATAATTTCAACTTTTATTTTGGATTCAGAGGGTACATATGCAGGTTTGTTACCTGGGTATATTGTGTAATGCAATTTTACTTAGAGTAAAATTGATGTATGATTGATCCCTTCACCCAGGTAGTGAGTATGGTACCCAATAATTAGTTTTTCATTCCTTGTTCCCCTCTCTCCCTCCACCTGCTTCACTCTAGTAGTCCCCAGTGTCTATTGTTGCCATCTTTATATATGGCATATGAGCTATAGGGTCCCCATTCTTTAGCTGTATGAAACCTATTATTTAGCTCTCACTTTTAAGTGACAACATGTGATATTTGATTTTCTGTTCCTGCCTTAATTCACTTAGGATAGCAGCCTCCAGTTGCATCCATATTGCTGCAAAGTACACGATGTTATTCTTTTTTATGGATTCATAGTATTCCATGGTGTATATAGCACATATTATTTTCATTTAGGGTATTGTATTTTGTATTTGATCTTGACTAATATGCCAAGTGTCAGATAGGAACAGAAATTTTCCCTTTTTCCTTTCTTTCCTTTTTTGAATAATAATTAGAAACTACTCCCAAATTTAATGTGACCTACAGAAGATTCATTTAAAAAATGGCAAATCACATTTGTTCCCTTCTAAAATGATACAATTTCATGTAAATAGAACCAGTGTTGGAAGGTTGAATGCTGATTTATGTTTTAGTATCACAAATTTGATCAATGGATATTATTATGGTAAGAATCTCTCATGTTTAAAATCACTATTCTAGAATAAAGACAAATTTCACATAGAACACAACCATATTTTTATGTATTATGTCGATTGTTCTATAATTAAAGAACATTTACAGGGATTTTCTTTATTTTTCTAGTTCAGGTTGGGATTTTTTAACTTAATTCTCAGACAGACTCTGTCTACGTTGTTAATTTGGCCCTTATTGCTATGCGTCTGAGGGGAAGAGGGAAACATCTAAAAAAAAAAACAGTGTCCATATGTCCAATTCCATGTGGAAGCTGGTTAGCTGTTCTTGGATACCCTCCTATTCCTGAATCAATGATTGTGGCCAGGAGAACAGGACACTTTGGCAATCTATGACCTATATTCCCAATAATGCAATATGGAGAGAAGAGAAGTTGCCCAAATGTACAAATGCAGGACAAAAAGCAGAATATATCTACTACAATAACTTCCACTCAAGAAATTAGGAAATAATAGTTCTCATTAATAGGTATCTTGATGGTATTTACTATATACATCATATTTGGGTTTTTAATTTTAAAATTAAAATAAAATGTGATTGGCCTGCATGTTAGAAAAAAATATTTAATTTTTCGTTACAGACAAATTTTGTAGTGCCTTCCCTGCCCCTACAATAATTACTGATGTGCAAATAGTAAGCATCTGAGCTATATGACATTAGCATGCTCTCAAACACTGTTTTTCAAAGTCACTAGAGTATGAACCCTCTTAAGGAAAATAATTTTTATGCTTTCTCCCATGTTGCTTTTAATTGTTTTTATTACAGTGTTACTCAAATATGTACCAACACAGAAATGACATAGCAAACACTTCCATGGTACTTACCATGTCTCAAGCTGTTTTAAGAGCTTTACACATATAACACATTTAATCCCAATAAAAGCCTTCTGACTTGAGTGCTGTTATTGCACCATAGATCATATGAAAACATTGAGGATGAAAGAGACTAAATAACTTGAACATGGTCATGCAGCTAGTGATTGTCAGTCTGGCTCTGGAATCCACATTTTTAAGCATCACTGCCAGAAAATATAATCTCCTTGTGCATATAGCTTATATATAATAATATAATCAAAACCCAGAAGGAAGAAGTGAAATCAACTGCAAGAACAAGCCAGCAATTCCAAGAGGACCCAGAGACCCTCTGAAGGAAGCAGACTGCTCCTGCAAAACCTGGGAGACACTGCAAATACTGTGAGTGTCCTAACTGAAGACGTGGGAAAGGGAGACCCTCCTGTCTCAAACACGCACCCCCACTGGAGAACCTGAAGGTCTATTTGCAGGAGAAATTTCCGACTTTACCTGGAGATGAGTCAATTTAGAGAACTGAGTGAAATACAGGGGTAGAGAAAGCAGCAGAAAGGCCCTGGGAGCTCAATGGGTCCCCTAGCAGCCTATCCCTTCCTGGCACCACAGAGATCCATTGGGAGGGTGGCCAGAGGAGCAGGGGATAAAACTCCACAGGGAGAAGGAAATCACTAGCAGAACTTTGTAAAAATTTGAACAGGGCGAGAAGTCTCCTGGCCAGAAATGGGGAGAGGGTGCAAATCCTGTGTGCAGACTCCACAGGAGGGGGAATAACCAAGCCCTTTTCTTTCATAGCTGAAAGGCAGGTAGCCTGGGGCAAGTTTTCAAGCCCATCTCGCCCTCTGCCTGGAAACAGACTTGAGGCTGTTGCAGGGGCACCATGGGAGTGAGACCAGCCCTTCAGTTTATGTGGGAGCTGGGTGAGGCCGGTGACTGCCAGCTTTCCCTCACTTCCCTGAAAACCTGCATGACTCAACAGAGGCAGCCATAATCCTCCTAGGTACACAACTCCAGTGACCTGGGACTCTTACCGCCACCCCCCACAGCAGCTGCAGCAAGACCCACCCAAGGAGAGTATGAACTCAGACATGCCTAGCCCTGCCCCCACCTGATGGTCCTTCCCTACCCACCCTAGTAGTGGAAGACAAAGGGCATACAACCTTGGGAGTTCTAGAGCCCCACCCACTGTCAGTCCCTCTCCATACCACTATAGCTGATGCTCTCTGGAAAGGGCCACCTCCCAACAGGAGGCCAACCAGCACAAAAATAAAGCATTAAATGACGAAAGCTAAGAACCCTCATGGAGTCCATAGCACCCCCCGACCCAGCACCTCCACTGGAAGAAGTGCTGGTATCCACGGCTGACAGAACCATAGACAGTTCACATCACAGGACTCTGTACAGACAACCTGCAGTACCAGCCTGTAGCCAGGTAGACTCACTGGGTGGCTAGACCCAGAAGGGAGACAACAATCAGTGCAGTTTGGCTCACAGGAAGCCACAACCATAGGAAAAGGGGGAGAATAATTACATCAAAGGAACATTCCTTGGGACAAAAGAATCTGATCAATAGCCTTCAGCCCTAGACCTTCCCCCTGACAGAGCCTACCCAAATGAAAAAGGCCCAGAAAAGCAACCCTGGTAATATGACAAAACAAGGCTCATCAACATCCTCTCAAAAAATCACACTAGTTCACCAGCCATGGATCCAAACCAAGAAGAAATCCCTGATTTACCTGAAAAAGAATTCGGGAGGTTAGTTATTAAATGAATCAGGGAGGCACCAGAGAAAGGCAAAGCCCAGTGCAAGGAAATCCAAAACAAGATACAAGAAGTGAAGGGAGAAATATTCAAGAAAATAGATAGCTTAAAGAAAAAAACAATAAAAAATTCAGGAAACTTTAGACACACTTTTGGAAATGCAGAATGCTCTGGAAAGTCTAAACAATAGAATTGAACAAGTAGAATAAAGAAATTCAGAGCTCAAAGACAAGGTCTTTGAATTAACCCAATCCATCAAAGACAAAGAAAATAGAATAAAAAAATATGAACACAGCCTCCAAGAAGTCTGGGATGATGTTAAATGACCAAATCTAAGAATAATCAGTGTTCCTGAGGAAGAAGAGAATTCTAAAAATTCGGAAAACATATCTGAGGGAATAATTGAGGAAAACTTCCCCTGCGTTGCTAGAGACCTAGACATCCAAATACAAGAAGCACAAAAAACACCTGAGAAATTCATCATAAAAAGATCATTGCCTAGGCACATTGTCTTCAAGTTATACAAAGTTAAGATGAAAGAAAGACTCTTAAGAGCTGTGAGACAGAAGCACCAGATAACCTATGAAAGAAAACTCATCAGATTAACAGCTGATTTTTCAGCAGAAACCCTACAAGCTAGAAAGGATTGGGGCCCTATCTTCAGCCTTCTTGAACAAAACAATTGTCAGCCAAGAATTTTGTATCCAGTGAAGCTAAGCATCCTTCAGCTAAGCATCATATATGAAGGAAAGATACAGTCATTTTCAGAAAAACAAATGCTGAGAGAATTTGCCATTACCAGGCCACCACTATAAGAATGGCTAAAAGGAGCTCTAAGTCTTGAAACAAATGCTGGAAATATATCGAAACAGAACCTCTTTAAACCATAAATCACACAAGACCTATAAAACAAAAACACAAGTTAAATAGCAAAAACAAAAACCAAAAAACCAAAGTACACAAGTAACAAAAAGCATGATGAATGCAAAGGTACCTCACATTTCAATAGTAACATTTGAATGTAAATGGCCTAAATGCTCCACTTAAATAATACAGAACTGCAGAATGCATAAGAACTCACCAACCACGTGGGGCCTTCAGGAGACTCACCTTACACATAAGGACTCACATAAACCTAAAGTAAAGGTGTGGGAAACATTTCATGCAAATTGACATCAAAAGCAAGCTGGGGTAACTATTCTTATATCACACAAAACAAACTTTAAAACAACAGCAGTTAAAAGAGACAAAGAGGGACATTATATAATGGTAAAAGGCCTTGTCCAACAGAAAAATATCACAATCCTAAACATATATGCACCTAACATTGGCGCTCCCAAATTTATAAAACAATTACTCATAGACCTAAGAAATGAGATAGACAGCAACACAATGACAGTGGGGGACTTCAGTACTCCACTGACAGCACTAGACAGGTCATCAAGACAGAAAATCAACAAAGAAACAATGAATTAAAACTATACCTTGGAACAAATGACTTAACAGACATATATATAGAACATTTCATCTAACAACCACAGAATACACATTTTATTCAACAGCACATGAAACTTTCTCCAAGATAGACCATATAATAGGCCATAAAATGAGCCTCAATAAATTTAAGAAAATTGACATTATCTCAAGCACTCTCTCAAGCCACAGTGGAATAAAACTGGAAATCAACTCCAAAAGGAACCTTCAAAACCATGCAAATATATGGAAATTAAATAACCTACTCCTGAATCAGCATTGGGTCAAAAACAAAATCAAAATGGAAATTAAGAAATTATTCAAACTGAATGACAATAATGACACAACCTAACAAAACCTCTGGAATTTTTAGCAGAGGTGGTGCTAAAAGCAAAGTTCATAGCCCTAAACGCCTACATCAAAAAGACTGAAAGAGCACAAACTGACATTCTAAAGTCACACCTCAAGGAACTAGAGAAACAAGAAAAAATCAAACCCAAACCCAGCAGAAGAAAGGAAATAACCAAGATCCAAGCAGAACTAAATGAAATTGAAACAAACAAAAAATACAACAGATAAATAAAACAAAAAACTGGTCCTTTGAAAAGATAAATAAAATTGATAGACCATTAGCAAGTTTAACCAAGAAAAGAAGATAGAAAATCCAAATAGCTTCACTGAGAAATGAAAGAGGAGATACTACAACTGACACCACTGAAATACAAAAGATCATTCAAGGCTACTATGAACATCTTTATGTAAATAAACTAGAAAACTTAGAAGAGATGAATATATTCATGGAAAAATACAGCTCTCCTAGGTTAAATCAGGACAAATTAGATACCCTGAGCAGACCAATAACAAGCAGTGAGATTGAAATAGTAATTGAAAAATTACCAACAAAAATAAAATACAGGACTAGACAGATTCACAGCAGAATTCTACCAGGCATTCAAAGAAGAATTGGTACCAATCCCTTTGACACTAATTCACAAGACAGAGTAAGAAGGAATCCTCCCTAATTCATTCTATGAAGCCAGCATCACCCTAATACCAAAACAAGGAAAGAACATAACCAAAAAAAAAAACAAAAAATAAAAACAAAACTAAAAGACCAATATCTTTGATGAACACAGATGCTAAAATCCTTAACAAAATACTAGCTAACCGAATCCAACAACATATCAAAAAGATAATCTACCATGATCAAGTGGGTTTCATACCAGGGATGCAGGGATGGTTTAATATATGCAAGTCAATAAATGTCATATACCACATAAACAGAACAAAGAATAAAAATCACATGATTATCTCAATAGATGCAGAAAAAGCACCTGACAAAATCTAGCATCACTTTATGATTAAAACCCAAAGCAAAATTGGCATACAAGGGACATACCTTAAGGTAATAAAAGCCATCTATGACAAACTCACAGCCAACATTATACTGAAAGGGGAAAAGTTGAAAGCATTCACTGTGAGACCTGGAACAAGACAAGCATGCCCACTCTCACCACTACTCTGCAACATAGTACTGGAAGTCCTAGCCAAGCAATCAGACAAGAGAAAGAAAGAAATGGCATCCAAATTGGTAAAGAGGAAGTCAAACTGTCACTGTTTGCTGATGACATGATCGTTTACCTTGAAAACCCTAAAGAATCCTCCAGAAAGCTCCTAGAACTGATAAAAGAATTCAGCAAAGTTTCCAGATACAAGATTAATGTACACAAATCAGTAGCTCTTCTATACAACAACAGCGACCAAACAGAGAATCAAATCAAGAACTCAACCCCTTTTACAGTAGCTGCAAAAATAAATAAATAAATAAATACAAATAAAATAGTTAGGAATATACCTAACCAAGGAGTCAAAAGGCCTCTACAAGGAAAACTACAAAACACTGCTGAAAGAAATCACAGACAACACAAAGAAATGGAAACATGTCCTATGCTCATGGATGGGTAGAATCAATATTGTGAAAATGACCATACTGCCAAAGCAATCTACACATTCAATGCAATTTCCATCAAATTACCACCATCATTCTTCACAGAATTAGCAAAAACACTTCTAAAATTCATATGGAACCAAAAGAACCTGCATAGCCAAAGCAAGACTAAGCAAAAAGAACAAATCTGGAGGCTTCACATTACCTGACTTCAAACTATACTATAAGGCCATAGTCACCAAAACAGCACGGTACTAGTATAAAAATAGGCACATAGGCCAATGGAACAGAATAGAGAACCCAGAAATAAACCCAAATACTTACAGACAACTGATCTTTGTCAAAACAAACAAAAACATGAAGTGGGTAAAGGACTATAAATCATGCTGCTATAAAGACACATGCACACGTATGTTTATTGCGGCATTATTCACAATAGCAAAGACTTGGAACCAACCCAAATGTCCAACAATGATAGACTGGATTAAGAAAATGTGGCACATATACACCATGGAATACTATGCAGCCATAAAAAATGATGAGTTCATGTCCTTTGTAGGGACATGGATGAAATTGGAAATCATCATTCTCAGTAAACTATCGCAAGAACAGAAAACCAAACACCGCATATTCTCACTCATAGGTGGGAATTGAAGAATGAGAACACATGGACACAGGAAGGGGAACATCACACTCTGGGGACTGTTGTGGGGTGGGGGGAGGGGGGAGGGATAGCATTGGGAGATATACCTAATGCGAGATGATGAGTTGGTGGGTGCAGCGCACCAGCATGGCACATGTATACATATGTAACTTACCTGCACATTGGGCACATGTACCATAAAACCTAAAGTATAGTAATAATAATAATAATAATAATAAAAGAAAAAAAAATAAAAAATAAATAAAAAATAAAAAAAAAAAACATGAAGTGGGGAAAGGACACCCTTTTCAACAAATGGTACTAGGATAATTGGCTAGCCACATGTAGGAGAATGAAACTGGATTCTCATCTCTCACCTTATAGAAAAATCCACTCAAGATGCATTAAGAACTTACACCTAAGACCTAAAACTATAAAAATTATAGAAGATAACATCGGAAAAACCCTTCTAGACATTGGCTTGGGAAAGATTTCATGAACAAGAGCCCAAAAGCAAATGCAATAAAAACAAAGATAAATAGCTGGGACCTAAACTAAAAGACCTAAACTAACTAAAGACCTAAACTAACTAACTAAAAGACCTAAACTAACTAATAGCTGGGACCTAAACTAACTAGAGAGCTTTTGCACAGCCAAACGAACAGTCAGCAGAGTAAACAGACAACCCACAGAGTGGGAGAAGATCTTCACAATCTGCACATCTGACAAAGGACTAATACACAGAATCTGGAATGAACTCAAACAAATCAGTAAGAAAAAAACAAACAATCACACCAAAAAGTGGGCTAAGGACATGAACAGAAAATTCTCAAAAGAAGATATACAAATGGCCAACAAACATATGAAAAAATGCTCAATATCACTAATGATCAGGAAAATGCAAATCAAAACCACAATGTGATACCACAGTGTGGAGATTCCTTAAAGAATTAAAAGTAGAACTACCACTTGATCCAGTAATCTCACTACTGGGTATCTACCCAGAGGAAAGGAAGTCATTACTCGAAAAAGATACTTGCACATACATGTTTATAGCAACACAATTCACAACTGCAAAATTGTGGAACAAACACAAATGCCCATCACTCAGTGAGTGGATAAAGAAAGTGTGATTATCTATCTATCTATCTATCTATCTATCTATCTATCTATCTATCATCTATCTACCTACCTATCTATGATAGAATACTACTCAACCATAAAAAGGAATGAATTAACAGCATTTTCAGTGACCTGGATGGAATTGGAGACTATTATTCTAAGTGAAGTAACTCAGGAATGGAAAACCAAACATCATATGTTCTCACTGATATATGAGAGCTAAGCTATGAGGATGCAAAGGCATAAGAATGATACAATGGACTTTGGGGACTTGCGAGGAGTAGTGGGAGGGGGACGAGGGATGAAACACTACAAATAAGGTACAGTGTATACTGCTTGGGTGATGGGTACACCGAAGTCTCACAAATCACCACTAAAGAACTTACTCATGTAACCAAATACCACCTGTACCCCAATAACTTATGGAAAAATTTTAAAAAGGAAATAAGGAAAACAAAACCAAACAAAACCAAACCCAAATGCAAATGAAATACAAAACTGAAAATCAATAGGTTATGTCCTCCTCATCAGTCTGTTCTCAACAAGACAGCCATAGTCACCTTATTTAAACATGTCAGAACATGGCAATGTCCTATTCAAAATTATACATGATCCCTCTCCCTCAGTGCCTTCCCACACACTTAGATTAAAATTGAGCCTTATTATGAGTGGAGGCACTATATGATCTGGCTTCCCACTGTGTTGGAACTCAAAATCCTACCACTCTCCACCTCATTAACCACACTTTGGATACAAAGGCCTAATTACTACTCTTTGACCATGCCAAGACCACTCCCAATGCCATATGTGAAATAGCATCTCCTCTATCTTTCTATATGCTCACTACTGTTTTTTTCCTTCATTTTCACCACTTGACATTTTTATTGTTTGTTTATTGTCTGTTTCCCTAACTAGATTGCAAACATCTTGAAGAGGTGGTGTTGGCATTGTTCACTGCTTATTTCCTAGCATCTATAATTGTACTTGGCACACAGAAAGCATTGAATAAATATTTTAAGTTAACGTTCTAATTTTAACTGTATATTCACCTGTGAATTTAAGAAACAATAGAAGCTTCACAAATCCTTTACTAGTTTTTTCCTGATGGTGGTATTTGTAAAGTGTGGTCCAACATCACAACAAAATCACAGGACATTTACACTGATAGAGTCAAGATATAGAACATTTCTATCATCACAAGGATACCTCCTCTTTCCTTTCTTTAGTCAATTGCAAGCTTCTTTAGGCCTGTGGTCAGCTTCTTCAGCTCCAAGTCTGGGATATATGAGGGAGAATAAAAACACAGGTAATTCACCATCATGCTGTTCCTTGGGTCCCAAGATGCCTGACCAGTCTAACTTCTGTCTACCTTTCAGAGTTTCAGAATACGTAATCTATTCTGGTAGATGTGTAATGGTATAGCATGACTTTAATTTGATAACTAATTAACTTGAAGTCTTCTTAAAATATACTATTTTGGCCATTTGGATATATTCTTTGATAAAGTGTCTTTTCAATCCTTTGTTCATTTTTTCTATTGTGTTTCCTTTTCCTTACTGATTTTTTTTTGAGTTCTTTCTTTATTCTGGGAAACCCTCCCCACACTGTGGATTCATTGACTCTATTAACAATGTCTTTTGAAAAACAGAAGTTCTTGGCTTTTATATAGTTCAACGTATCAACTTTTTATTTGCCCCAAGAATATGGAATTGTTCTTTAATGTTTGCTTCTAAAAGCTTTATTGTTTTATATTTTACTTTTAGGTAACACATTTTTGTGACATTAACTTTTGTGTATGGTGTGAGATGAGAATCGAGAGGATGTTTTTCTCATACATATATGCACTTGACCTAGTGCAATGTATTAAGATGGTCCTCCCCTCCCCACAGCACCAAAGCTTCATATTATTGTTGTTGCTGTAGATCAGGAACTTGTGTGGGTTTGTTTCTGGACTTTTTTCCATTGATCAGTTTGCCATTTTTAGCCACAGGTATTTCTTTTATTTTTCCGGAATAAGATATAACTTTTATAGAGTGGTGCCACTTTTGAAATCAAAATGTGACATGAAGTTTAGTTTATTTAATTTGATGGCACAAGTATAACACAGATACTGATTTTCCAGTTGAGTAGGACAGCAGAAATTCCATAATTTGTATCTCTCACCAAGTGTCTTAGTCACTTGGCTTATGGAATCACTGAAATAATAGGTTCTCATATCAATACCTAGGAAGTTACTGTTAAGATACAAGAGTTAAGTTACTTTTAAGATGCAAGAGTTCTCTCTAAGTTATGAGTCTCTGTACTTCTGTCTGCTTTGGGACACATAAAAGAATACTGGAGAAGTTCAATGGCAAATTGGAATTGTTTCATACTATACTCTTGAGCAAAGATTGAAAAACTACAGCCTACAGGCCAAATTGCCTGCCACCTATTTTTGTAAATAAGTTTTAGTGGCTAATTTTGTGCTACAATGGTAAAGTTGAGTTATTGTGGAAAATATTGTATGCCTCACAAAGCCCAAAATATTTACTATCTGGCTGTTTATAGAAAATGTTTGTCAACTCTTTGTCAAACAACTCTAGAGAATGTGCACATATTCCTCTAAAAGAACTGTTTGGTTACCATAGCTGTATTAGGGGCTTAAACAGGTCATCTTGTTATATTGCTTTCTAGTGAGTGTTAAAAAATTAATAGGACATTTTCCTAATATTGAGCTTCATATAAATTGTTCAAGGGAAATATATATATGTATATGAACTTTTTCAAAAAGTAGAGAGAGAAAAAGATGATTGCCAGAAACTACTACAGGGAATTTCTAAAAACGAGGTATACTATCACTTGCGTTTGACGAAAATTGTTGGTGGAAGCCACTGTCATTGTGAGTAGCTTTCGGCAAATGGGAAAATGTCGCCATTGACAGTAGCTTGCAAGTAAGAGCCACAGCTAATGTAAAAATCCACTCTTGAAAATAAATATCAAGACATTTTTAGGACCCACTAAAACAAACATCCTTTGCAGCAGAAGATATATTTGTAGGCTGTCTTTTGTGAATGTGCTATATAAGTAAGATTCCAAAAGACCTGTCATAGTATGAGAGAGGGTGGGTATTAGGTATATTTTACTCTAGTTGCCAAATGTTAAAAGAGCTGATTGTTTAAGCCTACAGTAGACTAATATCCTTGACAAGGAGAACTGAGAGTCAGGAGTAATTTAAAATATAAGTCCAAAGAGGATTTGCTGGATTATAAATAAAAGAGTAGAACCAAGGATTAAGTACCAGAAGTAAACCAATTGAAGCTGGATATGTTTGGGGATAAGAAATATCTCCAAAAAATACAAGTCTTGGACAATAATTACTAGCATCAATAGTGACTACCTTATTTATTTGCTGAATATTTTGAGCTGTGTTTAAAGGTATGGGTTTAATCTTGACCTTATGAGTGAAGATAGAGATTGCAGCCCTTCAGATTAATTACTAAAAGTTCAATTTCTGGTATGATAAGAATAAGGAGTAAGTTTCAAATGGTCCAGCCCACTAACAGATCACAACTATAAACAAAAAACTTATTATGTATAATTTATATTATATATGTGCATGTGTGTGTGCGTGTGTGTGTGTGTAAACAAATTATTAAATATCAGAGGCAGATTTGGAGATGATACAAAACTTGGAAGACAGTACCAGCATAGGATACATTTTCATTTTTTAGTCTTAGTGTGAGGACAGGCTGCAGGTGCAGTGGACTGCAAATAACTAACACTATGGTAGAGAATCTATCCTCTTGGCATCCAGGAATAAGCCTGGGATAACTGCAGGTACTAGAAAGTAAGGTGGAGAGGCATCTCAGAAAAGAGAAATCCAGAAGATAAGAGCCCCCAAATTGGTATACAAACTTTGCCCAATTCTCAGGCTGACAGGTGAATTGAGCGTGTCTGCAGCAGACTCAAAACATCCTGCAGCTAAGGCTAAAAGAACAACACTGAGATTTTGGCTGTCTCCCACTGTAGGCACACAAAGTATGTAATTTGAGCCTAACCAATTAATTGCCTTCTAATATAAAAATAGTATATTTCTGTGGAGGAATATTAGAGAATGCAGAATTAATGACTTGGATACAATACAGACTGGCTTCACATTCAAAGAAAAAATATACGATTAACAGAGTCCAACCCTGAGACGACCCAGATGTTGAAATGTCAGATAAAGACTATAAATCAGCCAATATATCTATGCTTAATAAAATAAACTTAATAAATAAATAAGACATCTCAGTAGAGAAGTTGAAAGTACTTTAAAAGAACTGAATGCAAATTATAAAACTGAAGCATACTGAAACATGCATATTTGAAAAAGAAACATATTTTATGGGCTTTATAGAAGAATGAAGATGACAAAGGAAATAATTACTAAACTTTAAGATAGATCAATATGAAGAAAAGAGAAAAAAAGTTAAAAATACCAACAGACGCCAAGTTGTCTATGAGATAATATTAAAACTTTTAACATATATTTAATTATATGTTAAATTAAACATATATTTCCAGGTGAGAGTGGGAATGAGGCACAAAAAATATTCAAGCAAATAATGGCTTAAAATTCAAGCTGAACGATGACTTACTGAGAATTATTTACAGATTCCTGGAGCTCAGTGAATTGGACTACTTTCAGTAAAGAGAAAGGATAACAAAGTTTCAGTAGGGCACTTTAGAAGGCTGGAAAATGTAGTCAAAGCTCATGGTAGTGTACAGCATTGCCAGAAGAGGTGATAATAGGAAAAAGTCATACTTCCTTTTTTATTTCAAAAATGCTCTTGAGGGTCATAGGCATAGTTTGTACAGCATTTTGAAAATTATCAAGAATCTTAGTTTAAAAATGTATACACTCTTTCTCATCTTAAAATAATTTTTAGTTATTATTAGACTTTAATATCTATAACACATTCTGATACAGTGAATTCAGAATACATCTGTTGTTAGTTTTCTTTATATTGTGAAAGTATACATGAGAATTTTTATACTTTGTGTTGTTAGAACATTCTTAGTTTTCACTATTTTACTTTTTGTCCCATTATGTATATCTGTGCTTCCTGTTTTGGAAATATAATTTAGCTAATGGGTTGTATTAGTTATCAACTTCCATCATAGTCTATCATTTACAATTAATATCTGTATTATCAGTGCCTATATCTTTATTTTCTGGTATTTTTCCAAGTGCTTTTAAAATTGGATGTATATTTAACTTTCATGGTTATTCTAGCATTCTGCTTATTCATAATTCAATATCTTGAAAACATCTTCTGCTGTCTTAATATTTCTGTCAAGTTTAGTAGAATGTTTTTGAATGGTACTTATTTTTCCTTCTTTTTACAGCAGGAATGAAATGATTCTGTGTCAATTATGTAAAAATAATTTGTCATGGTTATATAAACAAGAATAAGCATAGATACAATATGATTTCCATGTTCTTGGTTGTTTGGATTATCTGAAATGATGATTTATAGGACTCCTTGAGTTCCCTGGCAGAAATGTAGCCACATAAATTTTATTTCTACAGCATTCAATCTATGTGTTCCAATATTAATATGACCCAGATGATTATCATTTCTAGTTAAATCAATGATTAAGTTATAACTTATGATTCAACCTAATTTTAAAAAGAATTGAAGCATGTATAGAAAGTGACTGAGGAATTGATTAGTGCTTTTAACTCTGGTGTAGCTTAACTCAAACTTTAATATGTCAGGACATTTAAAGTTATTAGGAAAGTGCATGATATCATCCTTAGGGATGAGCTTGTCATTCTTGTTTCCCTTCAGTGGCTGAAGAACAGAGGCAAGTACATCTCTTTTTATCAGATGTTTACAGGAGATACTTCTATCTTTAGTACATTCTAGAAATCCAAAGATTTGTAAGTGAAGAAATCCTTTCTTGCTAAATGAGTCACGTGTGACTCATTTGTTATGAAACTTTTGAATTTGGTCTTTTTAAATTTCATGTTACCAAACATAAGAAAACAAACTGAAGAGCATCAGAAGTAAATATCCTCAAAATTCTAGGGATATTCCATGTGTCATTATAACTCCTAATATTAGCACATACTATTATCATTTTTTAGTTAACACATTTTCCTTTTTCTCTTTTAAGAATGTCTCTGAAAGCTACGTCAGATGTGAGCTTCTTCATGAAAACTTTATCTATCTCAGCCCTCCTATCACACTTCCTTCAAACTAGAAGTAACCATCCTTCATAAGTTGTCCCCATAGTACTTTATCTAAATATCAATTTAACTACATGACATTCTGAATTACAATTAAGTCTTTTCTTGTCTATTTCTGCCACTAGATTGAATACATATTATATTACCAACTCTTGAACCAATTATTGACATCTTATGAAGGAATAAAACATATTTGCTCAATTGATGAATCAATTTTATAATTGCATTTTAAAAGTTCATTAAATACAGTTTATACTTCAGAAGAGAAATGCAAATATATAAATTAGGCAAGGACCTAATAATAGATTGAAGCCACTGAAGGGAAACAACTCAAGAAATACAGTCTCATCCCTTATTAAAAATAATTGTATTGTACACTTACAATGCTACACTGTATAGCATAACATTATTCCTCAGTAAAAGTATTAAAAGATAAGTTTTTACCTTAAGAAATTAGGTTTAAAACAAAAATATGTGATTATAATGAACTAGAAAATCAGCTAATAAAAATAAATGGAATGATAAGTAGTTTTGCCTGAGGAATAAATAGTGTTCAATAGCATTATAGGGTAACTATAGTTAATAATAATCTATTATATATTTCAAAATAGAAGATATTTAGAATGATCCCAACACAAGGAAATAATAAATGCTTGAGATAATGGATATCTTAGTTACCCTGATTTGGTCATTACACATTGTATGCTGGTATCAAAATATCACATGTAGCCCATAAATATGTATGACTATTATATATCTATAAAAATTAAAAATAAAAAAATAGAAAAAAATTAGGCTGTTTTTTAAAAGACTGTAATAGATATATTTTGGCAAACACCATTGTATTAGTCTGCTTTCACACTGCTCATAAACACATACTCAAGACGGGCAATTTCCAAAAGTAGAGGCTTAAGGGATTTACAGTTCCACATGCCTGGGGAGGCCTCACGATCATGGTGGAAGGCAAGGAGGAGCAAGTCACGTCTTACAAGGATGGTGCCAGGCAAAGCGACCTTGTGCAGAAAAACTCTCATTTTTAAAACCATCAGATCTTGTGAGACTCATTCACTATCATGAGAACAGACCAGGAAATATCCACCCCCATAATTCAATCACCTCCCACTGGGTTCCTCCCATGACACATGGGAATTGTGTGAGTTACAATTCAAGATGAGATTTGGGTGGGGACACAGCCAAACCATATCAACCGTTATGGAAAACAAAGAAAAACCAAAATAAGTTCATTGTGGATTAGAAAGATTATGAAATAATAATCTAATTCTATTGTTAACTCAAGGACATTTAGAAATCATAAAGAAGGAAAAGAAAAACTTTTATTGAAGTTTGGAAAAACATATTGAAGAATATTTTCCATTACAAATAGATACAAGGGCCTGATACTTTTATGGTTTAATTTCTTTTTACTATAATAATGAGATAGGTTATTCCATTGTTATTAAAGTGAAAGACTATAAAAATGGATGATACTCAGCTTAATTTAATTTATAAAGAACTATAATTTTAATAATCTGAAAAAGATGCATAAGAATGTAAACTACAAACTAATTTTACTTATGATTAAGAATGCTACCATTCTAAATAAAGTAAAAGTATATCAAGTTTTACAGTGCAATAAGAATATTATTTGTGATCAAGACTATTTTAAAAGTGTAAGGGTGTTCCTACATTAGAAAAACTAACAGTATAATTGATAAAAACACAATAAAAGAAGAAAAATATAATTATATAGTGAATTCCACAAAATGATATGATTGAATTCAGTACCCGTTTAACTAATAAAGTTATTAGTTAATAGATGTGGCTGGCTTAATTGGATATTTACATGGAAAACAAAAAACTGACAGCTACTTACCATATTCAATAATAATTTTTAAAGAAATTAATAATCTAAATGTGCAATTATATATGTTGACTTTAATCTTATGTATAATGAACACTCCTTATATTTAAATATACATATGCATATACTTTAACGATATGGCTAACTATACAGTTAACTATAAATATAGTTATATATATTTGTATATTATATATTACAACTAGTTATAATTAACTATATAGTTAACTATATTTAGCTTTATATATACATACATATGCATTAGATATATATATGCATTTATTCATATTTAGATACATGTGCACATAATTTTACTATATAGTTAACTATAATTGAACTATAAACTATAACAAATATGGTTAACTACATAGTTAAATTACAGTTAATTATAACTATGTAGTTAAATTATATACATAAGTATCTATAAAGCATGTTCATTAAATATAAGGTCAAAATTAACATATATAATTGTACATTTAGATTTGTAATCTATTTAAAACTTATTGAATATGATAAGTAGCTGTCAGTGTACATATATACATAGCATATAAATATATATTTAGTTTTAAAAGCTAGTAGTTAACTACTTGTGCAACATTTTATAAATACATACACACATGCCTTAGCCTAAACCTGCTCCTGCTGCTGTAACAAATTACTTTAGACTGGATTATTTATTTATTTATTTCTCATAGTCCTGGAGGCTGAGAAGTACAAGTTCAAAGAGCCAGCAGCTCTGGTGTCAAATGAGGTCTCTCTCCCTGCTTCAGAAACGGCACTTTCTCACTGTATTCCTCATATGGAGGAAGCGGGAAGTGCTGTATCCTCACATAATGAAAAGGGGAATGCTGTGATCTGGCAGAATGAGCCAAGGGGATTCCTTCAACCACTTTGATAAGGGCACTAATCCCATCCTCGAGGGCAGAGACCTCATGACTAATCACTTCTGCAAACATCTCACCTATTAATACCAACACCATGGGGATTAGGTTTCAACATGAATTTTCGAGGAACACATTCAAACCATAGCATATATATATTATTTAAAAAAACTAGTAGATACTATTTGTGCAATATTTTTGTAGTGAGATTTTTCTTAAACAAGCCAGGACTTGTTTACATAAAATATAACTAAAAATATAGGCAATACTATACTATAAACAGAGTAAAAGAACAAAAAATTGACAAGAAAAACGTTTTTATTGTAAATGACCTGACATTAATGCCCATAATATATGACAAACTCCTGAAAATACCAAGAAAAGCAAATGATTCATCAGAAAAATGGAAAAGTAAATTACAGAGAAGGAAAATATTTGAGCAATAAGGATATGAGTTTCAATTCTGTTTACAATCAAGGATATAGGAAATAAAACAATAATGAGCTGCTTTGTATCACACTTCAAATGAACAAAAATAGGGATAGCATCTAGTGTGACTAAGTATATGGTGATGTAGATTTTGATAAATGAATAAACTAGCAGTCTCTATACAAATTAAAAATGAATCCAGAGTTCAATTTTTATAGACACATGTTACATAGTTTTATAAGCATATTAATATACATACATGTGAATATAAACATAACATACTATACATACATACTATACTAAACATAATATATATACTAATATAAACATATTTTACATACTTTTATAAATGTATCTTACAGATATAAAACAGCCACTACATATAGATATATAATGAAAGGTATTTTTCTACTGTTAAGAGCATTGGCACAACAATGACAAAAAAATTAAACTGAAAGCAACCTAAGTGTCCCTCAAAAGGCTGTCTGAAATACCATGGTACAGTTATTCTATGGAGTATTACGTAGCTTTTAAAAATAATGACGGAGAGTAATCTGTTGTTCTACAAACAAAGACATGATACTACAGATGCATAAAACACCCGGATAAAGTGAGAACACTATATATCATATCATTTTGATTACACTTCAGGGACTGAGAAAGGAGGACTAGTGGTAAAATATCAGTTTTTTTCTGTTTAATCTTTGCAACTTTTGTTACAAACAACATGAATTATAGCTGTACTTTAAAAACCTAATAGAAACTTTTTTAAAAAAAGAAGAATATTGGGAGTTTAATTATATTTCATAGAATGATTGTCCCTGAATCATATCACTGATAAGTTCACTGTTGCAGAGATAATTTCTTAATACTTAGATGAGAGCCACTTTCTTCTATTTAAGGTTAATCCTGTAAATTCTTCTCTGGTAATGGCACTGTTCCCCATACCCAAGATTTAACAAGAGAGATATAAGTATAATAATAATTAAAACATGAAGCAACACAACAGCAACCAAAAAATTTCAACCTTCAAGAACAATTTAGAAGGTTTATATCCTCAGGACAAAAGCATTTCCTTCTGACTTTCTAACCAGTCAAAATTTGCATGTTCTACAGGAAAACTTTTCATATTATTTCAACAAACTGCCCTTTACTGCTTCTGCCTCTATCAGATCTCATAAGTACTAATATTTTCCCATGTACTGGTTAAAAAAATAGTAATATGGCCAGGTGTGGTGGCTCATGCCTGTAATCCCAATACTTTGGGAAGCTGAGGCGTGTGAATTGCTTGAGCTCAGGAGTTCGAGACTGGCCTGAGCAACATGGTGAAACGCTGAATCTATGAAAAATACAAAAATTAGCTGGGCATGGTGGTGCAGGCTTGTAGTCCCAGATACTCAGGAGGCCAAGGTGGGAGGATCACTTGAGCCCAGGAGGCAGAGGTTGCAGTGAGCTGAGATCATGCCACTGCATTGCAGCCTGAGTTACGAGAGTGAAATCCTGGCTCAAAAAAACAAACAAAAAAAACCGAACAAACAAAATATATGATTTATTAACAGTGCCATTTGTCTTATCTTATTGTCTGTAATTGTCTTTATGCTGGACCCCAACTCATATTCCTTTAGATCCTAAGTGGTGTCCAGAGAGGGAAGAGGTCTAATGAATACTTACATGAAACTTTGGAGTAATTCCTGTTAAATAAAGTACCTATTACTCAATGTAAACCAGATCATATTCTACTGAGGCAGGTCTAGTTCTTTTTATTATGTTAGATTTACACTGTTGTATTTTATTCAGTAGAGGCAGTTGCTACTCCTGGTTTGACTAGCTTCAGCCATTTGAAAATCACCTGGAAGAGCCAGTATTTTGAATTTTACTAAGACTCAAATTTTCATCTCATACTATAAAGCTGAGATACAAGAAAGCCACTTCGGCCGGGCATGGTGGCTCATGCCTGTAATCCCAGCACTTTGGGAGGCCAAAGCAGGTTTCACAAGGTCAATAGATCAAGACCATCCTGGTCAACATGGTGAAACCCTGTCTCTACTAAAAATACAAATATTGGCCGGGCTTGGTGGCATGCGCCTGTAGTCCCAGCTACTCGGGAGGCTGAGGCAGGAGAATAGCTTGAACCGGGGAGATGGAAGTTGCAGTGAGCCGAGATTGTGCCACTGCATTCCAGCCAGGCAACAGAGCGAGACTCCATCTCAAAAGAAAAAAAAGAAAGCCACTTAGTGAGTGAGTGCAGCTGATACCCAGCATTCATATCTCATTTTGATTCTGCATCTCTATGTGTATCTATGAATAAGCAGCAATGCTTATAAAAAAAAAAAAAAAACACTTAATGAAGAGAAACAAACCCAGATGACCCTGGAGGCTCATTCCCTTCCCTCTTATTTGCTTTGCAATAAGCTGGCTCAGCAGGTCCAAGTTAGTGCAATGAAAAAGCCTGCTGTTATCAGGCATTGAGAACCAGCGGTTACCTCTTTCTACAAGACCATTTTCTTCACCAAGAAGGACCTATTTTTACATAGTCATTTAGAGTAGAGAAGCCCTTCCCCACTTTCTCTATAAATGATATATAGAGATATTTGGGTGTCAGGGACTCTTTCCTGGAGTCCTTTCAATGATATATTTAAAGCAGCTATGTCCACTGGGGCAAAGCAAACCTCTCTGGGGCATAAGGACAGCTTCATGGGCCTCTCTGCTACTTCCATATCTGTAGGCTTTCTCTATTCCACTCTAGTTTACCTGTATGTGATATGGTGCTAATGTACATTCCCCTCTGTCTTTGTGTGGAGTAGGGCCTTGGAGAGGAAAGCCATGTGCTAGAGCTGTGGAGTAGCCCTTACAGATTTTAGAGTCTTGAACAGCATATGGATATACTTCAAAGGATGGCTAAAAGGCTATTCTTTTGATTCCTGGTAACTAGTAATAAATACTTAGTAGTTTGTAGGTTCTCCTTTATGAATGAAGGTGTCTATATACTGATATGAGTTGTTCATAAGGATATATTATTAAAGAAAGCAAGGGAGAGAATAGTGTATATGCATAATATAGGAAGCTACTTTTTATACGAAAGTAGGGGTATACACATATACATTTCATTACATTTTCCTAAGAGAAATACTGAAATAAATAAACTAGTTATAGAGTTCCCTAAAAGTATGCGTATGTGGAAGGGGAGTGGATACTGGAATAGAAGGCAATTTTGGTAATGAGACTTCTTCATATATGTCATTTTATATAGCATTAACTGGCATTAATGCCTACCTATTAAAAAATTAAATAGAAGGCTGGGTGTCGTGGCTCACGCCTGTAACCCCAGCACTTTGGGAGGCCGACGCGGGCGGATCATCTGAGGTTGGGAGTTTGAGACCAGCCTGACCAACATAGAGCAACCCTGTCTCTACTAAAAAATACAGAATTAGCTAGGTGTTGGTGGCGGGTCCCTGTAATCCCAGCTACTCAGGAGGCTGAAGCGGGAGAATCACTTGAACCCGGGAAGCAGAGGTTGCAGTGAGCCGAGATTGTGCCATTGCACTCCAGCCTGGGCAACAAGAGAGAAACTCTGTCTCAAAAATAAATAAATAAATAAATAAATAAATAAATAAATAAATAAAAATTAACCAGCCAACACCATATATTTTTCTTAAGATGGTCGAGACTACAAATACATTATTAATTAAATTCCTAACATTTTCAGAATTTAGTAATGTTTCCTAACATGCTAAGTTTGATAAAAAGATAAAATAAGCAATACATGTATAAATTCTGCATAGATTTGTATAATTGACTGAAAAATTATTTTCTTGCATAACCATGGAAACAAAACATAAGCATTTGTGTAATCTGATTTCAATTTAAGAAAAAATGCTCAAGGTAGTTGCGATAAATTCCGTTTTGCTCTCAATTCTATGCCCAAACTGTAGGAAGAGATTTTAGAGATGCTGCAGTAAAAAAAGAAATCACAGAAATGCAATAAAATGCAGTGAAGTCACGAAATAGCAAAAATAAATTGTCTTAGCAACAACAAAAAATAGAATTCTATCAGGGCATAGAATTATTTTGTGTGTATTTAAAAGTCCCATGGGGGAAAACAGTACAATCATTAGATTATACTATAAGACATATTTTAAACTTACAATTGAGTTATTAATAAAGCAGCCATCCTTTTAATTAAGCACCTAAATCAAGATTACATTTTTACATTAGAAATGTCATATGGTTTAAAGTTTTAAGATAAATCAGACTCTGAAAATTGTAACATATATATCTTTAAAATTCACATTAAAGTGTCTGTGTGGCAAAGGGAATGGAATAAGTGGAAATAACTGGTCCTGGGACCACCTGTGGTTAAGGTATTACTTTGGTAGTTTAATTGAGATCTCATTGGTCCACCCCTGTCTCCTCATCCTCAGAACTTCTTCTACAGAAATGTTTTAAAAGGAATTAGAGGAAGTAATGAAGTGTAAGAAAGTCATTTCATGTATCTCTGTTTAAGTTATTGTAGCCATTTAAATTAAATTTGATTTGTAGTAGCTTTAAACATTTTAGTTTTGCTTAATTAATTGTAAGGAGAAACAAGATCTGTGACAGAACTGCTGTGTGTAATAGACAGAGGGATGATATATTTGACCACCAAACTGGAAAGTGACAGTTTTACTTTATCAGTGCCATAAGTTCTCCTGGGACCTATTTCAATTTTTCAGCAAGAAACTTACAAACAGTTATGGACCAGTCAGCTCTCTGAAGAAAATTTTTTAAAAACCTGATTTTAATTGTATAAAGTATACTCCTTTCTATTTCAGCAG
Source organism: Pongo abelii (assembly GCF_028885655.2). Lineage (NCBI taxonomy): Eukaryota > Metazoa > Chordata > Mammalia > Primates > Hominidae > Pongo > Pongo abelii. The sequence continues at coordinate 78,068,001 of NC_071993.2, forward strand.
CTATTGCTTGGTATCATAGTATCAAGCTTTAAAAACACTGGACTAGCTCCATGCTTTTTTGGTACCTTAAGCATATTTCGATCAATAATGCATATGTATTACAATTTTTCAGGATAGCCGATTTCTGTCAAATGGTTCATATTTTTATAATTGAGTTCCATAATGATGGTGGTGGTGTATTCTATTAGGAAATAGATGAGACCAGATATATTAAAATATTTTTCCAATAAAATACATAAAGTATTGTATATTACACTGTCAGAAATTCAGGGTATTTAACTGCTTAAAATGGATTGCTATTCTGGAAGCAGAGCCAGAAATCAGAAACATTTGAGATGATTTACTAAATGTTATCCACCACCTTAAAAAGACACAATCCTTTTAACTTTTCTTCCTCTGCAACTAACTTTTTCTTTCCGTATGCTTGTCTTATTTATTATTTTTATACTCTGCTCTTTTCCTAGAAAATTTCTGCCAGTAATATCTATAGCATTAGAATTCGCTGAAGAAAACTACCCAAAAACAAGTGTCATACATTGTGGTGAGGTCTCTAATTCTTAAAATGTCTTTGAAATATATCAATTTTAACCTGTGATTTATGGTGGTTTAATTACTGTCACAGTGTCATAGCAAAAGGTTAATGTTGGAGCTGAACAGGTCTTGTTTAAATCCTGTCTCAAAACTGGCTCTATTATTTCCAACTTGATCTACACATTCAGTGTAATCCCAATCAAAATCTCAGAAAGTTATTTTATGGATATTGACAAAATGACTTGAAAGTTTATATGTAGAGTTAAAAGACCTGGAATAGACAAGACAATATTTAAAGAAAAGAAAAAAGGTGGAGGACCAACATTGCCTGAGTTCAAGACTTACCATAAAGTTTCCATAATCAAGACAGCGTCATATTGGTCAAAAAATAGACAAATAGATCAATGGAATAGAATACAGAGCCCAGAAATAGACCCACATAAATGAAGCCATCTGACCACTGATGAAAGAGTCAAGGCAAAACAATGGTGAAAAGATAGTCTTTTCAACAAATGGTTTTGGAACAACTGGATATCTACATGTAACAAACAAACGAAAGAATCTAGACACAGACTTTATACGCTTTACAAACACTAACTAAAAATGGATGAAGACCTAAATAAATATACAAATCTATAACATTTCTAAAAGATAGGAGAAAAATCTAGGTAAACAGCTTTGGCAATGACGTTTTAGGTACAACACCAAAGCCACGATCCATGAAAGAAAGCATTGATAAGCTGGACTTTATTAAAATGTAAGCTTTCTGCTCTGTGAAAGACGCTTTCTGCTCTGTGAAAGACACTTTCAAGAGAATAAAAAGAGAATCCACAGACATGGAGACAATATTTGCAAAAGACATATGGGATATATCTTTAATAACCTGGGCTATCTGTCTTCTCTATAAGGAAACACCTGCCTCAGAATACACATTATCATCAACTTGTAGGCAAAGCTTGAATTTGAATAGACAGTGTTTTGCTTGTTTTACTGTTTTCGGTGACTCTCTAAGTGCAATTTTAAGTCAACCTCTTTTATGTGTGATGTTATTTTGGGGATATTTTATCACTATCAGAGAAATAAATTATTTATCAAGGTTTATATGAAATCAATCCACTGGAGTATGACAAAAACAATAAAACTTTAATCTATATTTATCTATACCTCATCCCTCCAAATCTCACTTAAATATATTGAGGCAAGATAAGATACATTTGTCTTACGATGGAGATTTTCTCCATAATTGGAGATTTTTTATGTCTCTGATCTTGGAAAATTATATGTTGATTTTACAGTTTAACAATTGTTTAACTGTTTGAGGCCATCTTCGTTCAATCCTAAATTCTGGGGAGTCATCTCTTTGCTTTTTTTTTGGTATAAATAACAATATTCTTTAGTGTAAATTTATAACCTCATACATTCTTGAAATTTTAAATATTAAACTAATTACTGTTAAGCAAACTATACTGCAATTTAACATTTTCTCAGAAAATTGTCTTCCTTTTTTTTTTTTTTTTTAATCTGAGACAGAGTCTTCTCACTCTGTTGCCAGGCTAGAGTCAAGTGGCATGATCTAAGCTCACTGCTACTTCTGCCTCCTGGGTTCAAGCAATTCTCATGCTTCAGCCTCCTGAGCAGCTGGGATTACAGGCACGCACCACCATGCCAGGCTAATTTTTGTTTTTTTAGGAGTGTTAGAGTTTCACCATGTTGCCCAGGCTAGTTCTGAACTCCTGAGCTCAGGTGATCCTCCCACCTCGGCCTCCCAAAGTGCTGCAATTATAGGCGTGAGCCAGTGTACCCAGACTCAGAAAATTTTCTGTTGAATTGCTCTTAGATTATCATCTTTCTTAAACCCTGCTTCTCCTCAAGTATCATCACAACCAACAGCAACAACAATGACAAAATCTCTTAAATAAAAACATAAAGAAGCATAGACTAAAGTAAGAGAGAAGATACTCTCCATTAACTATCCAAGCAATTAAGAAGAAAAGTCAGAACTACTTCTGTTATAACAAATTGTTTAAAAATAACAACTGGCACTTCCTTACATAGGTCTTTTAAAAATGAGTTGGCTGCATTTCCTTTTTAGCCATGCAATGTGGGATTTGCAGAATAGGACAGAATGTTCCTAAAGAGTTATTCAGGTATGTTGTTCAACAGTGACCAATAAACAATAGGTCATTTTATTGCTAGGAGAGAACAAATACATAAAGACAAATGGAAACCCCAATACCTAATGACATTGTGAATAGGGCTTAAATCATTAGAAAGATAAAATCAGAGAAATCGTGACATAGATCTCTGTTCTTCAGGTTAATTGTATTGTAAAATGTCAGGAGACTAAATTCTTTCTCTACTTTGCTCGTGGATTGTTTATACTCTTGAAATGCATCTTAACATTACCTTCCTCAGAGTTCACTATACCTCAAAGATACCAGATACCGTTACATTGGTACTTAACAACATTCATCTGGAAAGAATTGAAAGGAGGAGGGATTAATTAATCTCCTTGAAGGGGGTTTACTATTAGGTAAAATTGCATTTCCTCTGGTTCTCTGCTTTTGGTGCAGAAATTTGAAGGATGAGGAACAACTAACAGATTTTCTCTCTTTAGGATTTCTAAGCTCTCTTCATGTTATGTGGCGATTCGTTTTTTAGAATTTTGGTCCCTACTCTGTGCACAAATGGAGCTGCTCAAAATCTCAACACCTCTGAAAGGTTTATAGCTGCTTTAATGATTGCTCTGCAACACGCCAGACATGGAGCGTGCAGTTACAAGATACTCATATTCACTAATGAGGCCACCTTCAAAACCACAAAAGCCCTCATTGCCACATACCCAGTTGATCCTCCTAGTCCCTTTACAAAATCATCAGGAAAAGGGAGAACAGGATGAAAGCAAAGTCTCTTTACTGGAGTTCACCCAGGATATTCCCTTCTTGTTTGACCTAAACATCATCTCAGGATGACTGAGCCTGGATTTCTACGTACAACCTGCAGGCCTGTCTGCCTGATTCCCGCCCAGAGCTGTATAATGCTTGCAGTGTCTGTCCATGTCCTTCACTTGAAAAATAGACACAGTGAGAGGGACAATGATGATGGTCTATTGTAGTGTGAGAAATGTTATAATTTGAATATTTTTATAAAAATATACTTAGGAGAAAAGGGGGGAACACAACCCTCACTCTCAAAATCTAAAACTGACTTGTAAAACCTAGAAAGCCAGAGTTGGGAAACCTCTGAACACACATAAAGAGGCTTTCTTTGAAGTCATTAGCAGGGTGTGTTATTAATAGTAAATTGAATCAAGAGTATTGTAGTCAAAGAAGGGCCTTGCATTTGACAGAGAAAAATCCAAGGCAGTACATGGTTGTAAACCATGCATATGACATATGAGTGGCTCTTAGGAGCTGAAACACAAAGCCATCAAGGTATAAATGGCATCAGGGGTAATCTTGCCTATAAATATTTTCAAATTTATAGCCTTCGGTTGGAAGAACATATTGTGTGAGGAAATACAGTGTGAATAAATGGAAATTGTGCTCCACTGAAGTAAGAAAGGGGAAAATATAGCTTTATTTCTTGCCTAACATTTCTGTATCATGATATCCCTAAGTGTGCAGCCATAAATCTGAGAGGAATCTTAGGAAATCGTGTAAAAGATTTCATTGCTAATCTGTCAGATTTTAGAATTCCCTTCACTGAGTCAGGAGAAAAATCACATAGGGCAGAGGCAAACAACATGACCAGAGAGCCTGGGGGAAACTTTGGCTTTCCTGGTCATATAGTGCGGAAATTTGAAATTGTGAAGAAATGAAGATCAATGTTAAATTACTCTTATTTAGAGAGAATAATGTGTAAAGATCCAGATGTTTGATCATTGTCAATCCATCTTTTATTTTTATTTCATTTCATTTCATTTTGAAACAGTCTCCCTTTGTTCCCAGGTTGGAATGCAGTGCTACAATCTCAGCTCACTGCAACCTCCGCCTCCTGGGTTCAAGCGATTCTTCTGCTTCAGCCTCCCAAGTAATTGTGATTACAAGTGCATGTCACCACACCTGGCTGATTTCTGTATTTTAAATATTTTTGTATTTTGTATTTTTAGGAGTGAAACCAACGGGGTTTCACCATGCTGGCCAGGCTGGTCTCAAACTCCTGACGGCAGGTGATCTGCCCACCTTGGCCTCCCAAAGTGCTGCAATTATAGGTGTGAGCCACTGCGCCCAGCCCAATTCATCTTTTAAGTAAGGATTTTTATCATCAAATGAGCAAAATACATAAAGAATTATTCACAAATAAGCCTACTATTGTTTTCTTTGCCTCAACAAAATACAAGGCCATATAGAAACAATTTTTCTTTGACCATTATGGATTGTTGGTTATATAGCATGATATCATTGCCCAAAGATAGTCAGTATTCAAAGTTTGTTATCTGTAACAATAAGAATTACTATGTCATCATGTGGTTGGAGGCATTGAGATAATATAGATAAAGTAAATTGTCAAATTCTTGATCCACACCTGTTGCTCAATAAACAGCAACTAAAATAATTGTTCTGGATTCAAGGAGAAAGTTTCAAACTTTGTCTTTGAAAATACAAATTTTAAATTTAATGCATACATATATACATATATATTTGGGTTTATTATTTCTTTCATATACTTTTCGAAGACTGCGGGCTTTTATTTTTTCTTTGGAGTAATTTTGTTCTTTTACTTAGATTTAATAAGTTTTACTATTTTATTTTCTTTGTTTTCTCTCTCTATAGATATATATCATTTATTGTTATTTATATATCTATGCACAAAATTTTGTTGTTGTTTTCAAGACAGGATGCGGCTCTGTTGCCCATGCTGGAGTACAGTGACACAATCTTGGCTCACTGCAACCTCCACCTCCTGGGCTCAAGCCATCCCCTGACATTAGCCTCCAGAGTAGCTGGGACCACAGGGACGTGCCACCATGCCCAATTGCTTTTTTGTAAATTTTTTGTTGAGTCGGGATTTTGCCATGTTGCCCAGGCTAATCCTGAACTCCTGACCTCAGGTTATCCAACCGCCTCAGCCTCCCAAATTGCTGGGGTTAAGGCATGAGGCACCAAACCCAGTCCACAAACTTATTTTTGCTGTTCCGCGTATCTCATAAAATCAATGGCATTCTCCAATATAACCTCAATATTATTGTACTTAACAGATTTAATGTTGATACTGTATTATTTAATATATGGTTGATATTCAAATTTCTCTAAGTATTGTTTTTAGTTTTAAATTTTTTTCTGTCCCTGCCCCCTGCCATTGTATGTAATTCAGATTCATACATTGGGTTTTCTTGTCATGCCTCTTGGTTTTCTTTAATCCAGAACAGTCCTCCTACTTTGTTTTTTTAAATGTGGTATTCCATGACATTTATAATTTTGAAGATTCCAAGCTAGAGGGCTTTTTGAATATCTAACATTCTGGATTTTCCTGATTGTTTCCTTATAATTACAAGATTAAATATCTTTTGTAGAAGTGCTATGAAGCTGATATTGTATCCTCATTGCGTTACACAGGAGGCACATCAAAGCAGTGGTTTGCTGGAAGCTGATTGATAAAAAAACGTCTCAAGAAGTCTCTGAGCTGGTTGTTAAACATAGTCATTATTAAACATTAAATTATGTGAACTAGGCTGGGCGCGGTGGCTCAAGCCACTTTGGGAGGCTGAGGTGGGCAGATCACTTGAGGTTAGGAGTTTGAGAACAGCCTAGCCAACATGGAGAAACCCATGTCTACTAAAAAGATACAAAAATAGCTGGGCATGGTGGCGCGCACCTGTAATCCCAGGTACTCAGGAGAGTGAGGCAGGAGTATTGCTTGAACCCAGGAGTTGGAGGTTGCAGTGAGCTGAGATCATGCCACTACACTTCAGCCTGGGCGACAGTGAGACTCTATCTCAAAAAAAAAAAAAAATTATGTGAACTCACAAATAATATATATTAAGCAAATGTAATAGATACTAAAATTTCATTCTTTCTTAATTATTTTACCAAATTTACATCTGTCTTGGAGATAATACAACACAATGCTGTGTTGTGTTACTCTCTTCTAAACTCCGCTTTCAGTGATGTCACATTAATAGCTGGAAGTAGGCCATTGTGCAGTAATTACATTGCAAGAACTGGCAAATGCTACAAATCAGAGCATGGTTTATGATACTGATTGTCAGAAAGTGGTGGAGAAAAATGTTAATAATGTAGACTAAACTTATAATTGTGCTGTGTGTATAACAATTACCTTGTAACATCGAAAAAAAAAAGTGAAGAAATTGCTATTTAGTGTTTGAAAACTATTATCCAATTTAGTAAAAAGTAGCTTATGCCATTGATTAAGTTCTGGCATACATCTTTATTGTTTTTTGTTGGTCTTACTCATTAATGTAAACAAACATATTAACCAACATCCATGTTAGAACTACACTTATTCATCACTTAACAACCAAAACATGAATTGATGACAATTTGACAATAAAACTGAAAATATTCTTTGAGAATTGATTTATTATATGCAGTTTACAATAAAGAGTATTATATGTTATTTGTAAATTGTGTTACATGGCCGGGCGCGGTGGCTCACGCCTGTAATCCCAGCACTTTGGGAGGCCAAGAAGGGCAGATCACAAGGTCAGGAGATCGAGACCATCCTGGCTAACACGGTGAAACCCTGTCTCTACTAAAAATACAAAAAAATTAGCCAGGCGTGGTGGTGGGCGCCTGTAGTCCCAGCTACTCGGGAGGTTGAGGCAGGAGAATGGCATGAACCCAGGAGGTGGAGCTTGCAGTGAGCCGAGTTCGTGCCACTGCACTCCAGGCTGTGTGACAGAGCGAGACTCCATCTCAAAAAAAAAAAAAAAAAATTATGTTACATATCGTTTCTATTAATATTTGTAAATATTATATAAGCATTTTGCCCTTTTTATATGCATGTGTTTTAGAGTCAATTGTTAAACATTTAGCAGAACAGCAGTGCATGCAAGCTATTTTGTTTCAGTAACAATAGATAGATTTTACTTGGTAAAGGCAGTGTCTGCAATATCTCTGCATTGTGAAGAAACACTTTTTCTTTTGTTCTTAATTATCTGTTTGAGGATACTTAGAGACCATAATAACATCCCTGTTGTTCAACAACACTTTTACCTAATGAATTTAGCATCCATTGATGATTCTTGCTTCAATCAATTAGTACATTACTGGTGGAAAAAGAGTGATTTTATTTTATTCTTTCTATATGTATTAGCTGTGATTTTTCTACAAAGAAAAACTGTTTCAATTTCTCTCTCACTGTTATGGATGGGATTGATGAAATGTTTTAATACATTAACACTACTGAAGTCTTTAATTTTTTTAGCAAATTTGTCCCAAAAATTTTTAGGGGAGAACTTTTAAACCAGCTTCTCTGTGTTTTTAGTCATGATCTCTAGGTTTGGGGTAGTTGTTTTGCCTTCTCGCCCAACAAAATATTCAACGTTCATTGCACACGTTACCTTAGCCAGAAATAGCCATATCTCCAAAGAGTTCTAGTTCCTTGTAGTGAAGAATTATATTTAGTCATCAAAACCTCGGTGTTATGTGTGTTTTTGTTGCAATTGAGGTGTCGTTCTTTTACTGTTACTAGCTAAGTAATATTGCATTATGAAAAATAATACCTCATTCAAATATAAGATCGAGAATATTTTCTTATCATTTTTCATTCCAGTTCGGTATCTCTTCTTACATTAAGAATTCTGATTCTCCAATGTAACAATATCTTTAAACATTCACTCTATCTACAATCACACAAAATATTTTCAGAATCATTTTACCAGTACCATTACCATGTAAAGTTCAAGATTCTTTTGTTATAATATTTCCAACCAAGAGTGTACAGAGTACTGTGATCAAAAGTTCCTTGACTTAAATCTTTATTGTTTTTCTCTGTTAATAACTGTTAGGATCAATTCTTATTTTTATATTTAATTTATGGTGTGCTGTCTTAAAAAGTGTGTATTTATTTTGTGACATTTTGACCTTTATATGAATAAAAAATCACCATAGATACAAATGCATGCTTGCACAATTCTGATACCCATTCTTAATTCTTTCATCTATTCACACCTGCATCTTGTAGTTAACCATTTTGGTTAATGACTAATTATCTACCCTATGTTTCTGTTTGAAAGCAAATATTCTTAAATTTCCTTCTTTCATACAGGAAATGCTTCTGATACCTATATGTTCTTATACTTGTTTTTTCCCACTTAACTGAACATCTTGAATATCAGTTCTAATTATCTCATACAAATCTTCCTCATCTTATTTTTAGTACTACATAGTAAACCATGTAATTTGTTTTTAATATTTTCTATAACATCTACACATAATGAACTTCTCATACAGATTTTTTATAGAAATTGCCAAAGATTGATTTCTATCTTAGAAAAAATAACTGTTACAATCTAACCACCAGTGCATGAAAGTGCTATTTCTCCACAGCCACACCAACAGAGTGTATTATTAAGATTTTACCATAAAACCTAAAGTATAATAATAATAATAATAATGATAATAATAAAAGAAAAAAAAAATAAAATAAAATAAAAGATTTTAATTTTTTTGCTAGTCTAACAGGGTAGAAATGACATATTTGTGGAGTCTTAATACCTCTTATTTAAAATGAAGATCATTTTAATGTTCTTCTTTTTTCTTGATTTTTATGAGTTTTTTATACATTTAGGGATATTAGCTTTTTATCGGAGTTGCATGTTGTCGATATTTTCTTCTAATTACTTATAGTTTGATTTTGACTGTGGTGTTTTTGTCATTCAATTAATGTTTAATATGCCTGTAGTTGAATTTATCAATCTTTTATTTCATTGCATTGCATTTTGAGTCTTTGCTAGAGTTTACCCAAATGAGAATGTAAATAATTTATCCAGATGTTCTTCTATTTCTGTATTTTACTTTTTTATTAACTGTTATATTTTTAAAAATTCATTTGAAGTTTATTCTGCTATAGAGTATGTTGTTCACATCCATTTTATGTCAAGCCTAACGAGTATACAGTTTTCCTAACCTCATTCATTTAAAAAAGTCTACCTTTTTCAAACATTTTTGAGATTTCATCCTTATTACCTGCCAAATATAGATTTATTTCTAGACTTTCTTTTATTGTTACATTGTGCTGTGGATATGAGAACCAGTATAGACTGATTTCAGATCACCTAGTGTATATTTTCATTTCTAATTGAGCTAATCTCTCTTCATCGACTTTTTTTTTTCAGGATATTCTTAGATGCTTTCTTGCTTTATTTCTCTCTTTCTTCTGTGTTTTTTTTTTTTTTTTAAGACAGACTCTCACTCTGTCGACCAGGCTGTAGTGCAATGGCGCGATCTCAGCTCACTGCAACCTCCAACCCCCAGTTCAAACAATTCTCATGTCTCAGCCTCCCCCATAGCTGGGATGACAGGCGCCTGCCACCACGCCTGGCTAATTTTTGTATTTTTAGTAGAGATGGGGTTTCGCCATGTTGGCCAGGCTGGTTTCGAACTCCTGACCTCAAGCAATCCACCTGTCTTGGCCTCCCAAAGTGCTGGGATTACAGGCATTAGCCACTCCACATGGCTAGATATTTTTCTCACAAGTTTTATTCCAGAAAAGTATCTTGTAGTATTTTTATTAGGATAGGATTCAACTATATTAACATAAGAGAATTTACATATTTATGATGTTTATTTGTAGATCATAGGGTGCCTTTCTATTTTTTTTCAAGTATATTTTGTGTGTTCTGGAGTTTTAAAAAAATGTTATTTTAGGTGCTGGGGTACTTGTACAGGTTTGTTACATACATAAACTTGTGTCACGGGGGTTTGCTGTACAGATTATTTCATCACCCAGGTACTAAGACTAGTAACCAACAGTTATTTTTCCTGATCCTCTCCCTCCTGCCACCATCCACCCTTTGGTAGTCCTCAGTGTCTGTCGTCTCCCTCTTTGTGTCCATGAGTTCTCATCATTTAGCTCCCACTTATAAGTGAGAACATGTGGTATTTGGTTTTTGGTTCCTGCATTAGTTTGCTAAGGATAGTGTCCTCCAGTTCCATTCATGTTTCTGTAAAAGACATGATCTCATTCTTTTATATGGCTGCATAGTATTCCATGGTGTATATGTACTGCATTTTCTTTATTAAATCTCATTGATGAGCATTTAGGTTGATTCTATGTCTTTGCTATTGTGAATACTGCTACAATAAACATATGCATGCATATGCCTTTATGGCAGAATGATTTATAGTTCTTTGGGTGTATACCCAGTAATGGGATTGCTGGATTGAATGGTAGTTCTGTTTTGAGATCTTTGAGGAATCAGATCTTCCACAATGGTTGAACTAATGATTTACACTCCCACCAACAGTGTATAAGCTTTCCTTTTTCTCCGCTACCTTGCCAGCACCTGTTATTTTTTGACTTTTTATTAATAGCCATTTTGACTGGTGTGAGATGGTATCTCATTGTGGTTTTGATTTGTGCTTCTCTAATGATCAATGATATTGAGCTTTTTTTCATATGCTTATTGGACGCATGTATGTCTTCTTTTGAAAAGTGTCTGTTCATGTCCACTTTTCAATGGGATTGTTTTCTTTTTTCTTATGGATTTGTATAAGTTCCTTATAGATGCTGACTATTAGACTTTTGTCAGAAAATATTTGCATAATTTGCAAATATATTCTTCAATTCTGTAGGTTGTCTGTTTACTCTGTTGATAATTTCTTCTGCTGTGCAGAAGCTCTTAGTTTAAGTAGATCTTATTTGTCAATTTTTGCTTTTGTTGCAATTGCCTTGTGTCTTCGTCATGAAATCTTTGCCCCTTCCCACGTCCTGAATGGTATTGCCTAGGTTATCTTCCAAGGTTTTTATAATTTTAGGTATTACATTTAAGTCTTTAATCTATTTTGAGTTGATATTTGTATACTGTGTAAGGAAGGGGTCCAGTTTCAGTCTTCTGCACATGCCTAACCTGTTATCCCAGCACCTTTTATTGAATAGAGAGTCCTTTCCCCATTGCTTGTTTTTGTCAGCTTTGTCGAAGATCAGATGATTGTAGATGTGCAGCCTTATTTCTGGGCTCTCTGTTCTCTATTCCATTGGTCTGTGTGTCTGTTTTTGTACCAGTATCATGCTGTTTTTGTTACCATAGTCCTGTAGTATAGTTTGAAGTCAGGTAACGTGATGCCTCCAGCTTTGTTCTTTTTGTTTATAATTGCCTTGGCTATTCAGGACTTTTTTTGGTTCCATATAAATTTTAAAATAGTTTTTCCAGTTCTCTGAAAAATGTCATTGGTAGTTTGATAGAAATAACATTGAGTTTACAAATTATTACTTTGTGCAGCATGACCATTGAGCATGGAATGTTTTCTTCATTAGTTCACATTTATTGATCTGTATATGTTGAACCAACCTTGCATCTCAGGAATAAAGCATTCTTGATTGTGGTGGGTTAGTTTTTTGATGTGTTGCTGGATTTTTGCAGGTATTTTGTTGAGGATTTTTGCATCAATGCTCACGAAGGATATTGGGCTGAAGTCTTCCTTTTTTGTTGTGTCTCTGCCAGGTTTTGATTCAGGATGATGCTGGCCTCATAGATTGAGTTGAAGAGGGGCTCCTCCTCCACAATTTTTTGGAAAACTTTCAGTAGGAAAGGCACCAGCTCTTCTTTGTATGTCTGGTAGAATTCAGCTATGAATCCGTTCGGTCCAGGGCTTTTCTTCTTCTTTTTTTTTTTTTTTTTGGTAGGCAATTTATTACTGATTCAATTATAGAGCTCATTATTGGTCTGTTTAGGGATTCAGTTTCTTCATGGTTCAGTCTTAGAAGGTTGTCTGTGTCCAGGAATTTATCCATTTCTTTTAGATTTTCTAGTTTGTTTGCATAGAGTTGCTCATAATAGTCTCTGATGATTCTTTGTATTTCTTTCTCTCTCTCTTTTTTTTTTTTTTGAGACGGAGTCTCGCTCTGTCACCAGGCTGGAGTGCAGTGGTGCGATCTGGGCTCACTGCAACCTCCGCCTCCCGGGTTCAAGCGATACTCCTGCCTCAGCCTCCCGAGTAGCTGGGACTACAGGCGCATGCCACCATGCCTGGCTCATTTTTTGTATTTTCAGTAGAGACGGGGTTTCACCATGTTGGCCAGGATGGTCTCAAACTCCAGACCTCATGATCCACCTGCCTCAGCTTCCTAAAGTGCTGGGATTACAGGAGTGAGCCACAGTGTCTGGCCAATTCTTTGTATTTCTATGGAGTCAGTAGTAATATCCCCCTTTCTGTTTCTGATTGTGTTTACTTGGATCTTCTGTCTTTTCTTTTTATTAGTCTAGCTAGCAGTTTATCTTATTAATTTTTACAAAAAAAAAAGACAGATCCTGATTTTGCTGATGTTTTGAATGGATTTTTGTGTCTCGATTTTCTTCAGTTCAGCTCTCACTTTGGTTATTTCTTGTCTTCTGCTGGCTTTGGGGTGGGTTTTCTCTTGCTTTTCTAGTTCTTTTAATTGTAATGTTAGGTTGTCAGCTGGAGATCTTTCTAACTTTTTGATGTAGGCATTTAGTGCTACAAATTTCCCTCTTACCACTGCTTTAGCTGTGTCCCAGAGATTCTGGTATGTTGTATGTTTTTGGTGGGTGCAGGACTATGTGTGTCCTCTGCATGTGTTCATGCTGGCATGGTGGCCGCTCAGGGCTGGGGGAAGGTCCACTGTTCTGTGTGCCTAGTTTAGCACTGATGGCACTGTTGGCACAGGGGCAGGATGCTGGCAGAGGTGAGGCAGGCAGGTTTCATGCCTGCCAGTGCTCCTAGGACAATGGTGGTGTGGTGGGGAGAAGGGTGGTAGGGTACCCTCATGCAGGCAGTAGTGGCATGGCATAGTGCAGGGTTCATGTGCACTGTCGGGGAAGTAAAAGCAAGATCCAACCTAAGGGCACACATAGGCACTGGCTAAGTGGTGTGCGGGGTGGCTGTGGTGTGTTCATGCAGGCATAGTGGCTGGGGGAGGCTGCAGTGAGGGGAGAACACAGAAGGCCTGGTGTGTGTCTTGGGGGTCACTCTGCAGGAGCACTCTGCTTATCAGGTGCAGTCCGCCAGAGCAGGAGCTATGATGCAGACACCCACAGGTACTTGGGGGCTGCACTGCAAGCAGGCACGGCCAGGCTGGGGCCCCAGAAGAGGCCAGTAGACTGAGGGTTGCCCAGGTCTAATCAACCCCATCTCAGAGGCAAGACCGCCCTGCAGAGTTCAGGTCCAACAGTTCTCCTATGGCTAAAGTATCCTATGGAAGCAAGTTGAGCTTAAGGTGATGGGTGTCCCTGGCCGTGCTGCACTACAGACAATCCCACACCAAACCCTCTGGGCTCCCCCCTGGCTGGTGTTCTGATCCTACCACTTCTCTAAGCAACTTTCCCTGGCAACTCCAATGCCATGGTGGTTGAGGGATTTCATCCTGCCAGGATTCCAGAGGCCCAGTGCGAGACTAGGTTGCTGCTTGCCTGTACCTTAATAGAAGTTTTTTGTTTGTTTTTGTTTTTTGAGGCAGAGTTTCACTCTTATTTCCCAGGATGGAGTGCAATGGCACAATCTCGGCTCACCGCAACCTCCACCTCCCAGGTTCAAGCAATTCTCCTGCCTCAGCCTCCTGAGTAGCTGGGATTACAGGCATGTGCCGCCACGCCCGGCTAATTTTGTATTTTTAGTAGAAATGGGGTTTCTCTATGTTGGTCAGGCTGATCTTGAACTTCTGACTCAGGTGATCTGTCCGCCTCGGCCTCCCAAAGTGCTGGGATTTCAGGCGTGAGCCACCGCGCCCAGCCGAGGTTTTTTTTTTTTTTTTTAATAGACTATTTTTTAGGTTCACAGCAAAATTGAATAAAAGTTACAGAGATAGCCTCTACAACACACACACA